>NC_137842.1:16005000-21005000 GCF_948465745.1 Chenopodium album
AACCATATATTGAATTGGAAGTTTTTATTTTCCCGTGTAAATCGGTGATTTTACAATTTTGATTACCACACTAACTACTGCCCTACTCAACCATTCCCATTACACCCATTATGCAATTGCATGCATCTAATCTTTGATGATTCCATTCAATTTTATATTTTTGTTTGATTAGTAGTTTTGGTTCATGTTAAATAATTCATGTTACCATAAATTAGAAGTATATACAAAGTTGAAAATCACTATTGAATTTGCAACTTAGTCAAATATTTATGAAGAAAAAGTCCATCTTTTATGGTTGATCAAATTATAAGATTGTAAAATCTTACTTTGGGGATGCAATTTGAAGATAAGCAACATGGCTAATGACCTATGATGTGTAATATAGTAGCTAGACACTCATTTTTTTTTTATGTAATTATTATTGCATTTTTATGTAATTCTTACTATAAATTTTGAAGAGATTTGAATCGTTTGGTAATTAAAAGTTTGGAAAAAATGTTTGTTTGCATATGAATGTATTTTGGCTAATTTATAGAGTGAAAATATAATTAGAAAAATCTATTTTCTCAAAACTTGGCATAAGCAACCAAAAAAAAAGAGATAAAAACCAAACCGATTCAAATGTTAATTTTCCTTCCTAGCCTATATATATAAATAGTTTTTTAACTAGCTAATTTCGTAAAATATCCTTCGAATTATCCTCTACCAGTCTATTTTCCTTACATGAAAATTGTCTTAAATTAAGATTCTTCCTCCCATATTTAAGCCATGTTCACTTCACCTTATAAAAAAATAATATCTAGTAAAGATAATTTCAGTTCAGTAAAAATAAGTTTTGTTCTATAAAAATCAGTAACTTCAAAGAACAAGTATAATAAACAACCAGTAAAATTAATTTAAATTCAATAAAAATAGTTTAAGTTCAACAAAAATTTCAGTTCAGTAAAATTAATTTAAATTCGGCAAAAATAATTTCAGTTTAGTAAAATTAATTTCAGTTCTGCAAAATAAAGGTGAAGTGAATAGGACCTTAATTAGGAATTTCACTTATTAAAAGAATTATTTAGGAAGTGTTGTTTATTCCTTTAAAATCATAGTTCCACGTAATTACAGACGAGTAGTAACTCATAACTAGTCCGGGTGGCAACTGTTTACACGTGTAATCGATAAAATTTTTAAAAGCTTTTTAAAATTGTAATTGTCATTGTCAAACTAAAATTGAGTTTTTTTTTTTAAGTATATTTTATATTAATTGAACCTTGTGATTTGCACTTATATGAATTTTTTTTACATATTAATAACATACTTGATAATTGGCTTATTAGATGGTGAAATTATTATTGTTATAAGAGGTTAAGGGTTCGATCCTCCTTATCCTTATGTTTTTATATTCAACTAGTCTTAAACCCGTGCGATGTACGACTGTTTAATGTTATAAAGGTTATTTTGTATTGTATTTTTGCTTAGTATTTCAATTTCATATAACAAATTAAAATTTTCCAAGTTATTAAAATTGCATTATACGCCAAATTGAAGAAATATGCACAACTAAACATAATTTGAAGCCCGCTTTAGTCTTCACTTTCACTGTTAACCCGCAATCACCTTTATGCAAATTAAAAATAACAATTGTTTTTAATTTGAAAAACAAATTGATGATATTTAATAACAAAAATGAAACTTTAAATATGAATATACATATATAGTTGAATGAAAAATAGATATAAATTTTTTTACTATTTTCAATAGGGTGCAGTGGCTCTATAAACCAACACACTAATTTTGGGTTTAAGTTTGAAGAAAGTTGGTTAATTTTCGTAAAGGTTTGATCAATTTTTAATTTTATTTTTTTTATTTATCAAGGCATGATCAATTTTCATTTTGTAAAGTTAGTTTTAAAATAGGGTAGGTATTTGTAAAGGCATTTAAAAAAAATTTATTTGTTAATTTTTTTTTAATCTGAAAAATAGGAAGTAAACACATAACTTTCCAACTTTTTGTTTTAAATAGAAGTGTAGATTTGTTATTTGGTAATCATTTACAAAATATTGTATTAAGTATAGTCACTTAAAATCGACTTATAGAAGTTGGTTCAAAATTATACAGAGTAGCAATTGTTAAGAGTTATGTTTTTGTGAGGCAAAATTTATCTTAAATAATTGATTAATCAACTAATTAAACCATTGAGTAATCCACAAAACACAAGCATGAGAATATAAGGGGAAAAAATTGATGTTGCTAAATTTTTCAAAAGATAAATACATATGAAACATATATTAAGACAAATTTCATCTGTTTTCTACCAACATAGTTCTTAAAACCATTATTTAAAAAAATCTATAAATTCCTCAAATTTCTATCTAATTGCACAATTGGCATATGAATATATATTTGAAAAATCATTACTAACAAATCATAGAGAAACACACCTTTAAATTTGTAATATTAATCAAAAAGATGGGAAAACTATTATTGAATTGTTACATAAAACTGTATATTCAACTCACTTGTCAACCCCATTATCACAGATCACAAAACTCAGGACTTGAAATCTTTTAATTTGCCAGATTATAAACATAAAAATTTACCATAATTACAACTAACCTTAAAAAAATAAGAGAAATTGGAGTGAAAGAGGGTTGATCTGATGACAATGACAAAATTAGTGACTATTGCATATTGTAAATTAACTGTTTAAACGGGGAAAAGAAATGATTTGGTGAGGAAATTGATATGTCCATTTTATATAGTGTTTTACCCCTGTCCCTTGGTCGTTATTAGTAGTGTTTTTGGCTCTTTCGGGCCACTTTTATTACTAATTTGTGTTTTCTAGTGTTTTCGTAGTTTTAGTTGTGTTTTACAAGAAATTGCACTCTTGGAGCATTTTCCCGGGCTTTATGGATCAACTATGGAAGCTAGAAGGACACGAACACTTTTGGAGCCCAGGATCGGTGAGAGCCGGTGATTAAGGGCTCGGTAATTGGGATCCCGAGGCATTTGGACCAAGTATTCAAGACCCGAGGAGGAAATCCGGATTGGGCCGAGAAATCAAGCCCAATCAAAGTCCGAGCCTCAAAATGGAGCAAGGACCCGATCGGGCAACCTCTAGCCCAATCGGGCGCGTCAAGACCATAGTGCAGTGCATGCTAAGGCGCGCCCGATCGTGCGAGCATCTAGCACGATCCTCGCACGATCGGGCGATGCTGCTGGGAAGGAACGCGAAGAAAAAGGCGCGCCCGATCGGGCGGCCCTTCGCCCGATCGGGCGCGTGTTTTTATGTAGCCTGATTAGTTTAGTTTTAATTTTTGTTTTAGAAAACGTTTAAGTACGATTTTGTACGGATTTTTAGATTACCTTCTTTCTTAGACTTTCTCTCTCTACTTAGAATTTTTCTCTCTCTTAAATTCTCTCTCAACTTTTGTTCTTAATTATTCCATTAATTCCAGATTTCTTTTTGGTAACAATTTCTTCTCTTTTAATTTCAGCTATTTTATTTGCTTCCTTGATTATGCTTTTATTTATTTATTTGATTAGTTTAGTCATGATGATTTGTGAGTAGTTTAATTTCTAGGGTTTATGGGGATCTAATAAATGATATGAAGGGGTAATTTTGTGATTGTTAATTATCAATGCTTGGTTGATTTCCTATTGATTGTTTTAATGCTATGCAATTAGGTTTGGCCAGATTTAATTGTATGAGTTTAGCAATATTAATTCGAGATTCGACAGATGAGAATTGATATTTAGGCTTAGTTTCAATAGGCGGATTAATTTATAAATGGTTAAGTCGAGATTCGACAGATGAGATTTAATACCGGTAAATTAACTCTGTGATTATAATACGTAGCGAAAGCCCTTTATAATCTGATTAACCAATGCTTGATGATTGTTTATTATGAATTGCCCTGGAATATTGTTTATTAGTGAACCTATGCCCTAGACCTTTAATATTTGATTTTCTCCCTACTTTATTCCTTTCGACTCTATTCTCCGTAGTTTAGTTTTTATTCACAAAAATATAGGTTACTTAGATAATTTAGACTATAATAATTAATTAGGAGTAAAAATATCTGTTTCCCTGTGGAGTTCGACCCTACTTCCCTATCAACTTTAGTTAGAGGATTTAGGTAATTATTTTTGATTAGGAGATACGACTTTACCCTGTCAGAAATAGAAATTTAAATAAAAAAATTAGTGGTTGTTGATAAAAAAGAAGCTGAAAAAAAAAAGAATTTCATAATAAACCATAAAATATATACCAAAGGGGTATCAGCTTGTCATCCTGGTTTGAAAGATAGAAGCGCTTTAAACTTTAATTTAAGTGAAATCATAGAAAAAAAATTAATAAACAACCGCCACCAAGAAATAGATAACATGCATCAAAAATCAAAATTAGGGAAGAAAAAAAAGGCAAGAGAAACAGAATTACAAATTTAAATAAGCATAGTAAGGATGAAGGAGACATTTAATTGATAGTTAAAATTGAATTAAAAAGTTGGATCAAAATCATACGGAGTAGCAATCACTAATAAGAGTTATTTCCCTAAAAAAAAGTTAATCTTTATGGGGTAAAATCAATCATAAGCAATAATCAATTAATAAACTTACTAAATCATTTATTTATTAATCAACAAAAGGCCAATATTAAAGAAAAATTAACTTCAAAAATTATTGAAAAACAGGGGCAAACCTGCAAACTTAAATGAAGCAAGAGTATTTAAAAAAAAAAAAAAGAAACAACACTGTAGAAGAATCCATATACCATTGACTCTTCACCCAAAAAATCATTTTAATCAACAAATTGAAAAATAATCACAACTAAAAATTAGAAATTATTGTATTATGAAAATCAATTAATTAAAAAAAAAATCGTGGGAGTATAAATAGGGATCACAAACCTATGACCTTAATCAATGGTCATAATACAATCTTTTATGTTCATTTTCGCTGTATTTATAAATCCTAAATAGAGAAGTTAAAAAAACGTCGTTTGGTAATCTTTAACTGTGAAACCAAAGGGAAGCGTTGTTTGGGAAGAAACTCAAGTCCGAGAAATAAAAAGATAAACATCCATTTCTTTTTTTTTTTTTGAATAAAATATAAACATCCAGATGAGTATGTTAAAAATAAAGAGAGTGAGGTATAGCTCAAGTGGTTAGAGCTTTCCTCCCGATTTCAGGAGATCTAGGGATTGATTCTCTTCCCCACTGGCTCTCTGAACACCAAAAAAAAGTGCAAAAATAAAAAAAAAAACAAAAAAATGTACGCGTGACCCTCTATGTTGTCTTGCCTAGGTGGCACATCAACGTTCTTAGTAGCGCTTTTTAATAGATAGATTAACTCTTCCTAATTTGAAATTTTAAGATTTTCCTTACTAATTTGAAGTTGTCCTCCCCTAATTTAACTGTATTAACCATATATAGCACAATCATGATCCCTGATGTTAAGATCTTGCCCATTTGCATCATATCTTCAATAGCATTTCCTTAAAAAATTTCAATTTTATCTTTAATCTTATCATGTGGAATAAATAATACAGTCTCCTTCGTTCTTGAGCTCATCACAAAGTGATCTTCTAGTTCAATCAACTCTGTCCCTCGCTTTATATTCTTTGCTAATCACTTCAATACTTTCCTTCATATTAAATTATCAACAAAAATGGTAGCAGCATTTTCTTAACCATGAAGGTCAAATTTTGACTTAGATATATCAACATGATTTTTCATTAAGTGATGATTTCCATTCGAACTATAATTGTTCTTTCAATTTTGCTTTCAGTGTGAACCTTTAAGCATTAATGTGTATTTCTACTAGAGCCGCCACCACAGTTGGTTTCTACTTCACACAATATCTCTAATTAAAAGGTTGAAATGACCTTTTCCCCTGTAGGCGTCGTTCGAAATGCGCCTATGTTAAAAGCATGTGGTGAATATGCTTGACACTCATAGGAAGTGGGAATTGACATTACGATTAGGGACAAGGTGACAGGGTAAAGTCGTATCCCCTAATCAAAAGTAATTACCTAAGTCCTCTAACTAAAGTAGATAGGGAAGTAGGGTCGAACTCCACAGGAAAACAAGTCTTTCTATTCCTAATTAACTAATATAATCTAGATTATGAAGTAACCAATATATAAGTTGAATATGAAACTAAACTACGAAGATTGAGAATAGGGAGAAAACAATATAAAAAAAGGATCTAGGGCATAGGTTCACCAATAAATAATATTCCAGGGTAGAATATAATAATCATTCATCAATGCATATATTAATCAGATTATAAAGGGCTTTCGCTACGTATTATAATCACACAATTAATTTACCGGTATTAAATCTCATCTTTCGAATCTCGACCTAACCATTTATAAATTAACCTGCCTATTGAAACTAGACCTAAACATCAATTCTCATCTGTCGAATCTCGAATCAATATTTCCAAACTCATGCATAAAAGATCTGCGCAAATCTAGTCACAGAGCATTAAATCAATCAATAGGAAATTAATCTAACATTGACAATTAACAATAATAAATTACCCCTTCATATTATTTATGGATCCCCATAAACCCTAGAAATAAAACTACTCACACATAATTAAAACTAAACTAATCAAGACAATTAGAGGAGACATGATCAAAGAAAGAGAATAAATTACTGAAATTAAACCAAGAGTTATATAGAGAGAAAATAATACTAAGAGTTTAAGAGGAGAGAGAAAAGAGTTAGAGAGAGAAAGTCTCAGAAAAATTAAGAAAGAGTAAAAAGAAGGTAAAGAAAGTACTAAATTCGTTTTACGGAGAAGTATTTATACTCCGTAAGAATCCTAAACTAAAACAAACTTAAACGACGCTAATCGTCTCCTAACAATAACACGCGCCCGATCGGGCGAGACACCGCCCGATCGGGCGCGCCTTCGGGCACCACCCTTTGCTTCCCTCGCCCGGCCGGGCGCGCCTCCCGGGCGCCAGCCTGTTTGGCCGGGCGGCTCTCTTGGGCCACTATTTGAACTATGATTGGGCTTCAATTCTTCGGGCCAATCTGGGTTTCCTCTTTGGGTCTTGAATATTCGGTCCAATGCCCCGGTATCACACATACCAAGCCCTTAATCACCGGTTCGATGGCTCTAACCGGCCCTGGGCTATAAACTCTGGTCGTGCTTCTCCAATGCTCGTGATTGCTCCAAAATATCTCGGGAAAATACTTCAAAAGTGTAAATCCCTGCAAAAGTCAACCAAATATACGAAAACACTAGAAAACACCAATTAGTAATAAAAGTGGCTCTAAAGAGCCAAAAACACTACTAATTATGACCAAGGGACGGGGGTAAAATACTATATAAAATAGACACATCAAACTCCCCCAAGCCAAACCTTTGCTTGTCCCTAAGCAAAGATCTCATTAATGAATCGATAAATATGCTTCACCCCAAAAAGTAAAAATCAAGCACAAACGATTCAGGGTAAATCAAATAAACATGCTTCAAAATCAACCAATCAAATCCATCTAATCATCAATCTTCCCTAACAATTGTCAAACAGAGCAAACCACAAGAGCATATAGAATTCAAGACTAGTGCTCACGCACTCAACTCTCATTTTTGTGGTGAGTAAAAGATGTACTCGATCGTTCTCCATCCAACCCCTTTATGTGAACAATGCCCTCCCAACTCACACTCTCATGTGTATAAAACAATAAATGCTCAATCCTACTAGTCGACTCGAAATATGCCAAATCATAACTTGCATTGATAAACAACATTTTCACATTCATACAATTCTATGCACAAAGGTCGGAAGGTCTTTAAAGCTTGTAATGTAAGGCTAGGGTAAAGGGTAGGAATCATTTGGTAACAAGTAAGAGTAAAGCTATGCTTAAGGGAGAAAATCCTAATAAACATGATCAAAATAAATAATGATCAACATCTCCTACATAACCAACTCTAACATCAACCAAATATACTCCAATCATAATAAATAATCCCAACACTTACAATTTCACTCATAAAAATATAATAATGAAGAAGTAGAGTGAATAAAAAAACTTTATTTTCCAAACTTGAATTTTTCATTGAAGTTCTTTTTTTTTTTTTCTTTTGAATCAACCTTCAACTAGAACATTTGAACATTTTTTTTTCTTTTTTTTTTTCTATTGAAGTTCACTTATTTTTACACATTTTTTTCTTGAACTTCTCTTTCTTTTTTCCATAACATCATGCTTTATTTTTTTCAAAAAAATATAACTCTCAAACTCATAAAAAATAAACATGATAAAAAACAAAACAACTTCTCAACAACCCACCCAAATTGTGCAAATAATAAGCACACTGCAAACTCCCTCACCTCACTCACTAATAGCTCCCCCAAGCCAAGCTTGGGACTAGTAACCAATGGGGAAAAATAGGCTTGTAATGTGGCTAATAAACAACAAAATGTCAAGGCAACAACATGGGTAGCAAGAAGGGAACAAATGCATCTACAATCATCTGGAGGCTACCTAAAAGAACAAATGCCTTCGTCCTCCTCAATGTGCATAATAATGAATCATATAAATATTACTAGTAGTTGCAAACCTATACTCAAATTCATTGACATACCAGGAACTATGGAACTATCACACATTCCTAACAAATCAACTAGTCAAGCACTATATTCACAAGTAGTTGGACAAAATTGACGCGTGTTAAGGTTTCAAGGCAATCAAACTTCAAATCATGATCAACTAATCCACAATGCTTATCATCAAATACCAGGAATCAAAATAATTTTTCTCAAGTAAGGGGCACAAGGAAGCATAATTTACAATTCATTGGAACAAAACTAACCTAATAAAGTAATAAAATCTATACTAATAAAAATAAAAATAAAAAGAGAAGATAGAGAGTGAAAGATGTACCATACGAACACGAGAACCTCCCCCCAAGCTAAATCAGACAATGTCCTCATTGTCTTAAAGGGAAGCTAGTAGTCAAGGTGACTTCTCTTCATCATCACCACATCAATGTCACCAAAGCCTCGAGTATTGCAATGCATCTCTTTGGAACAAAATTGGGCAAGAAAGAAACAAAGTGTTAGTGGGAAAAAGTTCAAATTTGAGTCAGGTGCACTATTCTGATCATAACTTTTTATATATAAATTATAATAAAGCGATTCTAATTGCATTGGAAACTAGACTTGAAGATCTTTCCAACGACAGGTCACACGCAAAAATCGGATAAGAAACGCAAAAGTTATGGCCTGTCTAAGGACGAAGTTTGCTGACGCGTACGCGCGCCCGATCGGGCGAGCTCTGCCCGATCGGGCCCGTGCTACTGATTTGACGGGGCAGCTTGCTGCTGCTAATTGCCCCGGGATTCCTTTAGCCCTTCGATCTTTTCTCGACTTTTCTAGTATCTCTGCACAAAATCACACTCCCACAAATATAAGATATACTCTCCTCTACCTCTCTAAAACAAAACAAAAAGAAAACACAAAAAAAAAAAAAAAAAAAAAAAAAAAACTAAATAAAAAGCAAAAAAATACGGGTTGCCTCCCGCAAAGCGCTAGTTTATCAAGGTCCCGCTCGACCATACTCCTTCTCTCAATCGGAAGAATTCAATGCCTTGAGTAACTTATCAAACGCTCTTGCAAACATTTCATTAAGCACTATATAGGGCTTAATAGCAAACACATTTATCCCTACAAAGAAAAAGTTAGGAGCACATAAAGAGAACTCAAGGTAGAAGGAAAAATCAAAAGAGAGAGATGAAAATACACCACAACCTTCTACTTCCTCCGTTAAAAATTTAGAATTAATAGAACGAACATGGAGGTAGTCATTTTCTTTATCATCCAATAATGACTTGAAAATTCCACCCTTACGAATAACCTCATTATCAACAAAGGAATTTTCAACCACCGTTTCTACAACTAATGATATTTCAATCACCGATTCGTCAACCAATGATTTTTCAACCACAAATTCTATAACCGATGATTCTTCATCCTCAATAACATTCATATTATTATAGTGTCCATAGACTTTTTCATCAAGAGCCTTCCAATAACTTTCATTAGCAACTAATCGTTTCCGAATATGATCATATGTATATGGAAAGACTGTAAAATCATCCGGAGCACGCACAAAAAACTCACTATAAGAGCATTAAGGATTTTCATGACAAAGACGTTGACAACTACAATAGTTAGGTGCTGCATAAAAATTATATAATTCTTGTAGTGACATAAGCATGGATATTTTCAACTCATAAAAAAAATAAAATTTAAAATTTAAAAATAATAATAATAATAATAATAATAATAATAATAATAATAATAATAATAATAAATTAAAAATATATTAGTGATCACTTGATTAAACAACAAGATTAAAAAGGAACCTAAATCGGTTGTCCAAATTATCTTATTAGGCGTGATTTCCAATTACATATTCCCTTTAACATGCAAAATGGTGATCATAATAACAATAGAATAAACATTAATATTTGAAGCAATTCAACAATAATAATGTTAGTCAAATCAAATATAAAATTAACCTAATCATGATACTAGCAATATTAAAATAAAATAAGAGTAATTAAATTAATTAATTACTCACATTCTGCGCGTTCCTTTAAATTGCTACATCATGAATAAACTGTTAGTAACTTCAATGAAAATATAACACAAATGGAAATTAAATTAAATAAATATAGATTTGATTTGGTCCAAACCCTCAGTTATTTGTACCTTTCACGCCTTGGTTTAAGGACGGAACATCGGGTTAAGTATGGACTCCTTGGAGTGCTTAGGGAAAGAATGATGTAATTAGGAATATAGGTTTGAGGCTTAGAATATGGGAGAGAGAGAAGAGAATGATTTTGGTGTAAAAGAGAGAAAAAGAGAAGGATTTGATATTATGATCAAGCTTGTTGATAATTGGAAAAAGGGTGATATGACCTCTATTTATTAAGAAAAAAAAGAGGGTCGAATAATCAAGAAAAGATCGAGTTCGAATCGGATTAAAACTCTTGCGATAGACAACAGTTTTTGCGGTTTTTGTTTTTATCATATCTTTTGATCCAAAAATCAGAATAAGATGAATAAGATATCGTTAGAAAGCTCTTGAAGTCTAGTTTTAACCCAATTGGATTCAGATTAAAATATTTTGTAGAAGTAAAGATACGGCCGAAATAGTGGGACGGTGTCAGTTTTGGATAGAGTTGTTTATTTAACTCATATCTTTTTCGTTATAGCTCGAAATTGATATTATAATATATCATTGGAAAGATAATTTCAAGGGCTATCCAACCATATAAAATTTGGATAAAAAAAATATGAGGCACGAAAATAATATCTGTCTATCTTTGAATATATTTCAATTTGAATAAAATTAGGACTTTCAAGAAAAAGGAGTTTTATTCAATTTCAAACTCTTTAATCTTATCTTTTCAAAAAGGATAATTAGGATCTTTTAGAAAATTATTGAAGCTTCTAATTAATCCTAATTGGTTTAGGAATTGGATCAAATAATTTGGACCCTCCACATGATCATTGGGTCGTAGGTAAGGTGGGCTTAGGTTCGGTTTGGGCTCAGTTTAATATTTTGGCCATAACTTATTCGTTATAACTCGGATTTGTGCTTATAATATATCTTTGGAAAGCTCTTTTAAAGCCCCATCCAACTATTTAATCATTGAACCCATATTATAGATCAAAATAAACTGGATTAAACGTTTTTATAAAAAGAACACGAAATGAATGATTTTAAAGGACACGAAATGAATTATTTTGGGTTTAAAGGCACAAAAAGAGGAAAATAAGTTATGATTTGGGGAAATGGGCTAGGATTTGGGTTGGTTTATGAAATGAAAATATGAATTTAAGCACTCCAAGATTAAATACTCAACCCGACCAATAATGGCGGTGAAAGGTTATTCATCATTGGGCTTGGTTTTGGGGAGACATTTTTAGATGTCTACATCCCCACTCGGTAATCATTCTATAACAATGTCTTTATTAACATGTGACATGATCTAAAAAATGGTTACAATCATCTAAAGTTATAGAACGTTACACAAGTTGCTAAGGAATGCATCTTTTAGTCCATTCATTGGGATCAATAGTTCTTCTGGATGTAGATGGGTATAGGATCAGACTAGATGAAGAGACAAGCTCAAATTGATTCCACGTACTTTATGGACAAGTGGTCTGGTTAAAATCACCATTAGACCATCTCCAATGGTGAGGTTCAACATTGGGTATTAAAATACAAAATGAGTTATTTTTTAACTCCAATGGTGATACCCAAGCCGCTTCTCAATTTAACAACTCATGACTATCTCCAATGGTGAGACTCAAATTTGAGTATTGAAATACAAAATGAGTTGTTTTTTTACCCCCAATGGTGATACCATACTCACTTCTAAATTTAGCAACTCACGTGAAGCCTAATTTCCCAATGGTAAGACTCTCTAAAATATACAAATGTCACTTTCAATTTAAGGTTCACCAAATCCATTTCTTTTTTATTATCAAATATTGCAAGATTATAAAAAAAGTTAAACTTAAATAAATTACAAAATATATTAGAATATTGATAAGGGGCCCACACTTTTTGTCAAATGAGACTCAAAATTGAGTATCTAAACTTAACAACTTTTTTTTGGAGTTGCTAAATTTAGATACCAACTTATTGGTATACATTGCAAAAAATACTCCTTCTCTCCTAAAAATACTCATTTGAGTCTCACCATT
Organism: Chenopodium album; assembly: GCF_948465745.1. Classification (NCBI taxonomy): domain Eukaryota; kingdom Viridiplantae; phylum Streptophyta; class Magnoliopsida; order Caryophyllales; family Amaranthaceae; genus Chenopodium; species Chenopodium album. The sequence goes on from NC_137842.1 coordinate 16,017,731, forward strand.
AGAGAGAGTCTAATTTCCCAATGGTGAGACTTTCTAAAGTATACTAATGTCACTTTCAATTATGACCCACCAAATTATATTTTAAGTTTTATTTAGAAAAAAGAGTAAAATTAAAACTTAAATAAATTACAAAACATATTATAATATAGATAAGGGCCCACACTTTTCGTCAAATGAGACTCAATGTTGAGTATCTAAACTTAGCAACTCCAAAATACTCTCTCTCTCCTAAAAATACTCACTAAAGTTTCACCAATGGAGAGGGTCTTATTGTTTAGCATTTGATGAGTTATCTAGTAACGTAGATTTCCTCTACCCTCTTAGAACTCTTCTCTACTTGATTATTTTCTCTATAATACTAAGATTCTTCCTTCCCATATTTAATTAGGACTTTAAATTATTTAAAATATTATTTAGGAAGTAAGCTTGTTTATTCCTGTAAAGTCCTAATTATGCGAGTTCAAACGAGTAGTATCTTGACTCATAATAACTTTACCTTATTTGAAATTTTAAGATCTCCCCTTTAGTTACTCCTTACTAATTCTATGTTGTCCTGCTCCTCTATATTAATATGGCATTAATCATAGTATAATCGTGATCCTTAGTGTTAGGATCTTACCTATTCGCACTATCTACTGCATTATCGTATCCTTAAAACATTTCCATTTTATCTTCAATCATATTTTATTCAGTTAATTCAATTTCATCCTTTCTTAGGCTTGCAAATAGATCTTTCAAGTCAATCAGCTATGTTCGGCCTTCAATTGTAGGCACAAAAAAGTATTTCCCATTTAGCATCCGATAACGAAACAACGCTATGCACAATCAGGTTAATTCTCAAAGTAAAAACGATGTTGCTAGGTTCATCACATGTTTTTTACCCTAAAACATTTTGCTTAGCCCCAGAAAACCCAAAAAACCTCTTTAAAGCTCTAAACAGAAGCCTAAAGCCGAAGTCTTACCCAGAAACCCTTAAAGTCAACCACAAACGTCTCTTACCTTTCCAAAAATCTTCAAGGCCAGGCCTAATCCAAAAATATCTTCATCAACCTTTTGTCTCTTTTGAACCTCCCGAACCACTAATCATTTGGGATTATGCAAAGTAAAGTTACAAGCTACATATATGTGCCAAATGCACATACTGCGTATCTAACGCACGATTTGTGCTCCGGATGCATGACCTAAGTTCTATAACCCCTTAAATTTTATACACCCCCTTCTCATTTCTCCATTATAAGGGGTTGAAACCCATAAAAAACTCTACAAACTCTGTCAATCATTGACTCAACTTCTTAGTCACAATTACACTATTTGTTTAGGCAAATCTCAATAAGGACATTTAAGAATTTGCTAGGTTTGAGGGGTAATAACAATCATTCTACCAATAGCATATAAAATAACTAAGAACGATAATGAATCAACAAGTAATCAATAAGTAGGCAGTAAATATTCGATTATATAAAGAAGATGAGTTTAGAGATACAATACTGAGTAGAGACATGCCTCCTTGTTCAGTAGAGACACAGTTCCGTAGACAAAAGTAGAGTAATTTTATTATATTTAGGTGTATGCGTGTGTACATGAATGCTAAAAATGTCTAATTATGCTTATTTATACCTAGGGATCTCTAGGGTTTACAAATATCTTCAGAATATATTTGAAATGGGGAAGATCTTCTTGATTTATCTTCTTCCTTGTTCTGTAGGTGTATCTTTGGCAAGTATCTCCTTGATTGATATGTATGATGTTGTTTTCCTTGTTTACTTCAATCAAGCCGTTTTGCATATTCTTGCTGATTTATTGGTCTTGGATTGATGCCCTAAATGCAATGGGTCGTGTGATAATACGGGCCCAACAATTGCCCCTAATTTTATTTTCAAGTATTTGGAAGTGAAAATTACTTAAAAAGTCGTTGGGAGGATTTTGAATTTTTCAGAAATTACTTCAACGGTTAGCAAAATAGGAAACGTGATGGCGGTTTTAAGGTAACTTCCTCGATAACCGTTCGTGGCGGTTTATTTCTTTTTTGGTATTTATTGGGTGTGCAGGCTCTTGTCTAATCACTTCATTGCTTTCACCAGGTATTTTCTCTTCTTTCTTTGTTTCCTCTGTTTCTTTACTTCGTTGTTTTTCTTTTTGTTTTGCGATGGGTGGTCATGTGAAAGTGGTGTTTGCTGGGGTGGATGAGGGTGTGAAAAGGCCTAACTTGGTGGCGCAGAACGTCTTCCCTGCTAAGGATGTCTATCCTTCTACCATCACGAAAGAGGAAGTTCAGAACATCACTGCTATTGCGCGATTCCCTGATGGGGTTGTGGTGAAAATCCCATCTTCTAGGGAGAGGGCTGATTGGACTGCCCCTGGTTGGGTGTGTTTCTTCGAGTATCCCTTTGTAATTGGGCATACTTTCCCTTTTTCTGCTCTTGTTCGTCAATTTCTTTCTAGGGTTAGGGTTTCACCTTGTCAGTTATTGCCCCAAACTTGGAGGGTTTTGCGAATTTTGGATTTGCTAAGTGCAAAATTGGGTATAGAGCTTGATGTAAGGGACTTGTGTTATCCTTACACTATTAGGAATAGTGGTAAGGGTCGGGTTGGTCTTCATTTGAAGGATGGTGTTGGTCCTTTGGTGACTGACTTGGAGAAGGCGTTTGATAAGAAGTGGTATCACAAGTTCTTCTTTGTGAGGATTGACTCGTTGGGTGATGATTGTGATTTTTTGATTGACACTGTTGAGGCTGAAGGTATTTTGTTTTCTTATTCTCCTATGTTCTGCTCTCCTTCTTTGTTGATTTGGGCTTATTTGCTTGATGGTTGCAGTGAGTAAATTGAAGCAGCGTTCTCAATCTCTGTCCCTGGTAGACAAGTTGTACGGATTGATTGTGGACGAGAGATCTTTCATCAAGTTGACGCAATCAGAGGCGGTTATCCAGATCAGGTCTTTGGACGATTATGATTCTGAGCAGAAAGTTGCCCCAACTATGTCTCAAGGTATGTTCTTCTTTTTTCCTTTTCTGTTTGTGGTTTTTGTTGTGTTGTTCCCTGTGGATGTGTCCTGTTGCAAATTTGTTTTGCCTTTGTTAAAGATTTATTTAGCTTTTAATTTGTTTGTCCTTTCTAAGGTGGTTATGTATTTTGTTGAGTATGTTTGTTGTGTTCCCTGTTACATTCCCTTTTGAATTCTGCCATGTTCCTTGTAGATACTTCGAGGTCACTAAGGTCTCATGACCTTCTTAGCTCATCATCCCTTCTGGGCCGCCTTAAACATCGCTCTTCTCCTCCAACTACTGAGGCTGTTCCTCTTAATACGGTGGCTCCAAAGAGCGGTGCTCTTCCGCCTCCACCTCGTACTAGCCTTAAGAGGAAGCTGGGGTGCCTATTGATGTTGATGCTGCTGATTTCTCTTTTGATTCCTTGGCTCCGCATGTGGACACCTTACTGTTTCCGTCCTTCAAGGATCGCCAATCTTCGCAGACCTTTGCTGATCTTTCTCAAGAGGCTGCTGTGCAGTCTTTCCAGGTATGGTATACTCCGAAAAAAAAACAGAAATTTAATAAACATGGTTAAAACCGGATTGCGCATTCCTTACTTGATTCCGTGTTCTGCAGAGCCTGCAGTCTTGCTTGGGCGTACTGGGCAAAGTGTCTGAGTTTACTCGAGCGTATGAGGCTATGAAGAAGGAGCGTGATGCTCTTTCTGATAAGTACAAGGCTGCTACTGAGGCTTTGAAGGCTAAACGTGCTAGGCACAGGAACTGCATTGCTGAACGTGATGGGCTGAAGAGGACCTTGAAGGAGGCTGGGAACGAGGCTGTTGATGCTGCAGCGTATTAATTTGGGAAAACTCGTCTTGAAATGATGGAGGAATTTCAGCAAGGAAAACATGAGGCCTGGGATTTTGAGGCTGACAAGGCTGCTTTTGAGGTTGCATTTCCTGCAGGGACTGCTGCTCCTGGCACATTGTTGCTGAGCTATGCTGATGAGGAAGTGAATTCTCCTCACAACACCGATGTTAGGGATGTCCCAGAAAGTACGAAGCCTGTTGCTGAGGAAGTGGTCCCTGCTGACAACATGGATGAGAATTAGTTTCAATGGTGCTGTGTCACCTTTAAAAATTTGTTAGATTTGAAGGATGTTTGTTTTTACTGCCTTAGTGCAGTTGGATAATTTGTTTTGTCTTTGTGCTACATTTCTGTAGCTGGATAATTTGTTTGTTTTGTTGCTCTGCAACTAAGTATCTCCGTCTCCTTTTTGCTATGTTGATTTGTATTTATGTTTCTTATTGTATCATTGCTGTCTTATAATCGTGTTGCAGTTGTATTGCAGTTGTATTACAGTTGTATTACAGTTGTAATATGAATGTAGTGTTGCTTACATGTGTTTGCTTGCTCTGCGAGGATAGTTGGTTTGTTCCTTATAGGGATGGTTAACCTTTGCTCTGTGATGGTCTGTTGTGCTTTTGCCTAGTAGTGTAGGTAATGGTCAGTACTCGTAATGATCATAAATTGAATTGACAAAGTGTGAGTAAAGAGGAGTACCTTTCGTGCTGATTTTGGCTGTTGGAGATTTTTGTGTTTTTCTTCTTTTTTTTTTTTTTTTTTTTTTTTTTTTTTTTTGTTTTTGGTAAAAAAGAAAAAATTGAAATGATAACTACATACCTTCGCTTCTTCAAAAATGATATAACTTTAAGTGTGTTGCATTCCAGCTTCGCTGTACTTCTTTTCCTTCTGCATTTCTGAGTCTGTAAGCTCCATTACCTACTGCCTTAGTGATCTCGTAGGGTCCTTCCCAGTTGGGTGCTAGCTTTACTGAAGCAATGAATAAGGCCAAAATGATTTTCTCTAATGATGCGTACCTCGTTTCTGCACTGAGTAGGGTTTTGCTTACGTAGTAGATTGGGAACTGTTCTTTGTTTTCCTCTCTTGTGAGAACTACGCTGACTGTCCCTTCAGACACTGCGAGGTATAACTGAAGCGGCTCCCCTTCTTTGGGTTTGGAGAGAATCAATGGGTTGGCTAAATATTCTTTCAGCTTCTTGAATGCTTCGTCGTGCTCTTGTTCCCACTTGAATTCCTTATTCTTCTTCAGTACTTCGTAAAAGGCTCTATTCTTGTCTGAAGATTTTGAGATGAACCTGTTCAATGCTGCAATTTTCCCTGTTAAGCTTTGTACATCCTTCTTGGATTTTGGTCGCTCTAGGTCTAGGATGGCTTTGACTTGGTCTAGGCTGGCTTCTATTCCTCTTTGTGTGACCATGTATCCTAGGAACTTTCCCGACTATACTCCAAATGTGCATTTTGTGGGATTTAACTTCATGCCGTACTGCTTTAAGATGGCAAATGCTTCTCTAAGGTCTTTGACGTGATATTCTGCCTTTTTGGACTTAACTACCATGTCATCAATGTAGACTTCCATTGTGTTCCCAATCTGCTCTTCAAACATCTTGTTCACCAACCTCTGGTATGTTGCTCCTGCATTTTTCAATCCAAAAGGCATTACCTTATAGCAGTATATTCCTTGACTGGTAATAAAAGCGGTTTTCTCCTGGTCGTCCTTGTGCATGAGGATCTGGTTGTAACCACCGTAGGCGTCCATGAAGGATAGCAGCTCGTGCCCTGCTGTGGAGTCTACCATGGCATCAATATGAGGTAAAGGGAACGGATCTTTTGGGCACGCCTTGTTGATGTCTGTAAAGTCTATGCAGATTCGCCATTTTCCGTTCTTCTTCCTGACTACTACTACATTGGCGAGCCATTCTGGGTACTTTACCTCTCTGATCTTCCCAGTCTTCAGTAGGTTTTGAATTTCCTCGTTGATAATCTTGTTCCTTTCTGGCGCAAATTTCCTTATCTTCTGTTTTACTGGTGTATGCATTGGGTCCACGTTCAACTTGTGAGTAATTACGTCTGGAGAGATGCCTTTCATGTCTTCATGGGTCCAAGCGAATACGTCTTTCTCTTCGTCTAGAAAGTTGTAAACTTGTTGTCTGAGTTCTGCCTTCAACTCCGATCCTATTCTGACTTTTTGATCTAGATGTTTGGGGTTCAACTGGACTTCTGTAGCTTCTTGTTCTTCTGCTATGCTCAACTTTTCTTGGCCCAGCTGACCCTCTGATTGCTATGCTGAACTCTTTTCTGCAGACGTTGCTTTCAGTGCTATCTTGTAACACTCTTTAGTTTTCCTAGGATCTCCTCTGATTTCTTGAATACCCCACCTAGTAGGGAACTTAATGACTTGATGGTACGTAGAAGGGATGGCTTTCATCTCATGTATCCAAGGTCTGCCTAAAATCATATTGTACGAAGACAGAGTATCAATCACTAGGAACTTGACCTGTAGGTTGATCCCTTTCGCGTATGTTGCCAATGTAATCTCTCCACTTGTCTTTTTGGTTTCCCCACTGAATCCCACTAACATTGTTGACTTGTTGACGATGTTCTTCTCATCTATGTTCATATGTTTCAGGGTGTCGAGCATGATGATATTTGCAGAGCTTCCATTGTCAACTAGGATTCGTTTGATCATGCAGTTTCCCATCGGGAGTGAAATCACCAGACCGTCATGATGGCCTTCTACTGCATCGTTCTCTTCAAACATGATGGGGATGTCTATCTTGGATTTCTCCCTCTTGTCTGGTTGATCCTTGTTACTTTCCTTTGCATGTCGCTTTGCTGCTGAATATGTTAAACCGCATACTTCTGACCCTCCTGATATGAAGCAGATGGTTTTGACAATTGGAGGCGGAGGAGGAGGACCTCCTTGCTTAGAATCTCTCTCCTTCTCCGAGGCTTTAGATCTATTTGACAGGAGCTCTTTGAGGTAGCCTTTCTTCAACAAGTATGCGACTTCCTTTCTGAGCGCGACACATTCATCAGTAGTGTGACCGAAATCTGAATGGAAATCACACCATCTGGAGGGATCTTTCTTTTCTCCAGGCCTATCACTCCTTCTGGGCCATTGCACGGTATCTCCCATCTTATTCAGGGTCCTTATTACTCTTGCAGGATTAACATTGAAGCAGTACTCATGTAGCTTAGGTGGAAGTTCAGGATCCTCCCTCCAGTCAGAAAATTCTTCTTCGACAGCATTGACTGATCCCTCATCGAAGCGTGAACGCTGATACGGCTTGAATCGATGATCTCTTTTAGGAAAATTGTTGCTCCTTCTTGGCTGACGGTCTTCATCCTTTCTGAGCTCTGGAGTCTTTCTTGCATACATGTCTTCCTTAAATCTGACTTGAGCCATAGCCTTAGCTTGCACATCTTCAAAGGTTGTACAGGGATACTTGGTCAATTCCTTGTAGAGCTCACTATGGTCTAGCAACCCTCTTCTGAATGCTTCAATTGTTGTGGGAGCGTCACACTTGTGTATTCCAATCTTTTCCCTGTTGAACCTGTTGAGATAATCCCTCAATGATTCACCGTGTCTCTACACAACATGGTATAGATCTGAAGACTGCTTCTCTATTTTCCTGCTGCTGGCGAACTGGATCTTGAATAGGTTCACCATTCCTGCTAAAGATCGGATTGTCCCATTATCTAAATTAATGAACCAAGTTAGAGCTGGACCTGATAATGTGGCTCCAAAGCCTTTGCACATGATAGCCTCTCTGATGTCTCTAGGGATTGAGCTTATCATCATCTTCTACTTGTAGAGGGACACGTCCTCGTCTGGGTATGTTGTTCCATCGTACATAGCCATGTTGGGTGTGCTGAACCTCTTTGGCACCTCTACCATGGCGATCTCTTCTGAGAAAGGAGACTCTATATAGCCATCTGACGCCTCTTCCTCCATGGGCTTTGGCATTCCAGGAATCTTGGCGATCTTGGCCTCAATTGCTTTGAGGTACTCTTTGACCACCTTCTCTATCTTTCCTTCCTCGGGTCCTTCCTGGCTGCTCTTCCTGTGAGTTCCTGCATCCAAAGAGTCTAGATCCAGGGCTGTTTCCCTAGTCTTAGATCCTTTTTCCCCGTTAGGGGTGTGAAAAGTTCCTGACATATCAAGCTGCATGGCTATACTTTCGGTGTTCTTTCTGGTGTTAACGGTTTTAGAAGCAACTGATTGTATTTGGCTACGGAGGGCTTCATTTTGTTTGGTGAGACTGGTGAGTTTGGCTTCGGTTTGAATCTTTTGGGCCAACAGTGTTTCAATCTGGCTTTTTTGTTGGTCTAAGGTTTGACGGAATGCATTCATTCCCTCATTGATTTCAGCTATGGTAAAGGGTACTTGGTGCCTAGTCATGGTGTTTGTCTTGGTTTTTGGCGGATTGGTAGGTTAATTGATTATCAGCCCCACGGTGGGCACCAAATTGTTTAGGCAAATCTCAATAAGGACATTTAAGAATTTGCTAGGTTTGAGGGGTAATAACAATCATTCTACCAATAGCATATAAAATAACTAAGAACGATAATGAATCAACAAGTAATCAATAAGTAGGCAGTAAATATTCGATTATATAAAGAAGATGAGTTTAGAGATACAATACTGAGTAGAGACAGGCCTCCTTGTTCAGTAGAGACACAGTTCCGTAGACAAAAGTAGAGTAATTTTATTATATTTAGGTGTATGCGTGTGTACATGAATGCTAAAAATGTCTAATTATGCTTATTTATACCTAGGGATCTCTAGGGTTTACAAATATCTTCAGAATATATTTGAAATGGGGAAGATCTTCTTGATTTATCTTCTTCCTTGTTCTGTAGGTGTATCTTTGGCAAGTATCTCCTTGATTGATATGTATGATGTTGTTTTCCTTGTTTATTTCAATCAAGCCGTTTTGCATATTCTTGCTGATTTATTGGTCTTGGATTGATGCCCTAAATGCAATGGGTCGTGTGATAATACGGGCCCAACAATACTGCGTATCTAACGCACGATTTGTGCTCCGGATGCATGACCTAAGTTCTATAACCCCTTAAATTTTATACACCCCTTCTCATTTCTCCATTATAAGGGGTTGAAACCCATAAAAAAACTCTACAAACTCTGTCAATCATTGACTCAACTTCTTAGTCACAATTACACTATTACTGCATTTTTTCAGTATTTTATAAACTAATAAAAATATATTTTGAGAATTTAAAAGTACTTTATTATTAAATTTTTTTAAATAGTTTTACTTTTTTTACGGGAAATCAGAAGAAACTTATTCTTCATTCAATAGCAAAATGTCACCATTACAAAACTCATAGTTTCGTTAGGGACTCGTCGATCCACATAAGCAGCCACACAAAGGTCTTGTTAAGTTGTGCTAACTTATGAGAAACCTTGTTACCATTTCTAAAAGTGTTTGGGCTATTGAAATAGCTAGAATGGCTTATGAAATGAAATAAAAATATAAATGACATGAGTTTCTAAGCACGAATCAAGTGTTCCTTTCTTTCAATACTTTACACGAACCAAATGGCGATGAAAGGTTTTACTTATTATTGGGTTTCAGTCGAAGACAATTTTAGGTGTTTATAGTTACATTATTATGAAATTTGAAATGTTATTATTCCGATCCTTTTAAAAATTTGGTGATAGTATTTGTTTTGGGGTTTCTTGATGTGTCTTGCGGAAGAGTTACAACTCCAAGACTAGTTCTACTGGTGCTTATACCTGCAACAAATGGAAGCTCTGGTGTTTTGGGGTTTTGCCTCCGATGATGATCAAGTTAATAAATCTCGAAGTTGAGTAAAATACAGAAAGTGAAGTAGAACTTCTCGGATCTCGAGATCAGGTGATTTTTTTGTTGTAAGAGAATAGTATTGAATGATTGATGCAATAATTGTTGTTGTAAAAGTTGTCTCCAAAGGTAATAAATGTCCGTATTTATAGGGCATGGGAGTTAGAGCCCTTCCTTAGGTCATTTAACCTAGGTAATTGTGTTGTCTGTGTCTCGAGAATTGAGTCCATGAGTGCCGCTATTGCTATGCCACGTGTCTTATCCTGGTTGGCCCATTTTGGGCCCCTCCTAGGGTGACACGTGTTACGACCTGATTGGTCTATGCGTCTAGGGTATTTTTACCCTTAACAATATTGATGCGATTAGCAGCAAGTCTTACTAAGTGTATATTTATCCTATAATATAGCTATAAATTAAAACTTATTAGTTATTGTATATATAACTCTAAATTTAATTGTCTATATTATCCACTGGAGGAATCTGCTTGCGTACCCAACCAGTTTACAAAAAAGGAAAAACAAACTAAAAATGTAGTTCAAAATTTATGTTAAAAAACAAAATATCTCACCTCTTTCATATAGGAAAAAACTTGTGTGGACCTGGTTGACACTAATATTATTGTGGACATGAGGCCCATATGTACGCAATTGTATAATGAACATAGAGACCCAAATCTTTAAAATAGTAACCTTAATTTTAGGGTTTTTTTTGTCAAAAACTACCTAATAAAACTGATATTTTGTGAGAAACTATCTAATAAAAAAAAATTGTAATAAACTACCTAATTAAGGTAAAATGTTAAAAAAAAAAAACTACCTAAGAAAAGGTAAAATGTTGTAATACTACCTATATCGAATTTTCACCATTGATCGACCTCAACACACTCCCAAAACCGCCGCTTTCATTCCCAAAACTAACACAACTTGCTTGAAATCGTCTCCACCACAGCTAAACCACCTTTCAACCGTACCCCAAAACCAATACCTCTAACCCTAAAAACCATCATCCCGAAGCACTAATCTACCTTGACCAACTCGGAATATCCTCCAACCACCTCGAAAATAACCTTACCACCTTGAAACCAGCTCTCACGATGGTTTTGGGGGGTGTTCTAAGGTGGACCATGTGGTACCTGGTTTTTAGTTGACAAATATTAGTCTATAAAAGGTTCCACTTAAGTGTCTGATAAGACTTATAATTAAAAAAAAAACTTAGAGTCGCCACCTTATTTTTATCCGAATAAGGTCGGATTTTAAAACAGTCAATTTAAATATAAAAAAAATCAACTACTAACTCCATAATAGAAATAAGGCACAGGGTTCGGGGTTTAGGTTAAGAGAATCGAACGTCTGTAACTCGTCTTTCCTTCCGTTCTAAGGAACAAGCTCTTACTATTGCGTTGTTAAAAATCAAGTTTTAAGACATGTAAACAACATAAAAAAAATATAAGGTAGGTTTGAGCACCAAAGTTGCACTACGTACCAATATAGGGTAAATCTTCATAGTTTGGACAGATGCCTGGTCGGGTCTAAATCTACCGCAAGTGTACGGGTCAATTACAGTAAATATAGGGTGAACAAGGTATCGTATCCACAAGGAGGTCTACTCAAGTACCAAATTAAGAAACTTGAATATTATTTAGACGACAAAAATATGAGAAAAAGTAGTACTAAACTATAAACGATTAAGGCTTGCAAACTAATAAAACGATAGACAATAATCAGAAGTAGTTCTAGGTTTCGGGTTTTGCCAATTACTCTATAATGAAATTAAACTAATTGCAGGGTTGAACATATATAATATAACAATGATCGAATTACCAAAAGTATGTAATCTCCCCTTCCAAGGTAGAAGACGCATATTTAAATCAACATTATGTCTACTTCCGTGATCACAACAATTGAAATAAACTCATTAAGAATAGGAATTCAAAAAGACCACCCCAAGTGTATAACTATTCCTAAAATTATACTACTTGACGTTTGATAATCCCACGAACTAGTATTGAAATTTCACTTCCGCTAATAATCCAATACCTTAAACATACAATCAATTGTCCAGATTAAGAGTACGAATTAAAACAAGATTATCAAATTGCAATTATATAAATCAAACCCAAATAAAGTAATTCAATTCATTGATAGATTATAATGGACTACATCCCTAACCTAGAAAAAAGAGATTTAGCTAGACATGGAGATTAAGAAAACACAACTAATTGATGAAGAATTGATACTAATAAACATATTAAATCAAACCAAAATCAACCAATTGCATAAACTAAAAGGATGAAGAGTAAACTCCAATTGAAGTGGTTGAACGCTGCTCTTCGTCTCCTGCGTGTGTGTGTTCGTGTTGCTGCGTCTTCTCATCTCCCCTTCTCATCTGCTGCGTGGCTGTGTGATTTATACAGTAGTAGTTGTAAGCTGTGAGGGTTTCATCGTGAGTTTTTTTTTTTTCCTCTTGCCGCTGCTGCAGTTTTTGGGAGTATTGAGTTTAGTGGGTTTTCAACCCACATTCTCTTAATTGTGGAAGTTTGCTCGTGGGATTATAGTGGGCTTTGCTTTGACTCACGATCACCGCCACTTGAAAATATTTGCTGCCTAATTATAACTTCCACCTAATTAAAAATACAATGGGAACATGTTATATACTTGTATGATAAAAGTGAGTAACAAATATATATGCACATTATAATGAATTGCTTTATAATATAATAGAATTAGGAAGTAAATACTAGACTTGCAAATTAGGCCATTCAAATTATATTTTCTTGATTATGCATATAAACTTGTATAAAAAGATACTAAATCATACCCAATTTAGTTATAAAAAGAGATAATAAGTATATAAAATATTGACTTATCAATGCCATGTTTTAAATTACCAATTCCATTGGGTTTTTAATTTGGGTTGTTGACATAAATGTCATTTTTTGTAAGTGGGATTTTAGTGATCTTGACGGATTCACTCATAAAAGTAAAATGAACCACCTTGGTTGAGGAAAATCACCCCGATTAGTGATCACCAAAAATGTCTTTTGAATAAGAAAATTCAACAAATGCGTCCCAATTGACGACTTTTAGTGGATCAAGGTACTTTTGGGAGTGAAACAATAAGGGTTCACTATATAATCTCACTTTGGGTTTCAAATTCACTCAAAGGTAATTTTTGTAAGGTTATAAGGGTTATGTGTTTAGGCTTAATGGAATTGACCAAATAAAACACGACACCTGTCAAGGCCTTCCTTCCAAATAAAAGGGAACAATTAACTATTTAATTATATTCGATTGTCAATTAATCCATCGGGCAATTATAATGGGATATAAGCTTATTTTTATGGAGATGAACAATTGTTACAACCTTATACAACTAAATAATTAATCTTAACCTCATGTTTGGAAATAAGGCCATAACCTTATATTAACTATCATTAATTATTAGAAATAAACAAGCAAAGTTATGATTCATTCTTGCATCACAAAAGGGTTTGAAATAAAAAGGTTCACAAAATTATAAAAGAAAACAATGTTTGTTAAAACTTTTATTTCTAAAGTCATCTTGAAATAAAATTAAAGTCCTTAAGACATCATTTAATAAGATTACAGATTTTTTAAAACAACGACATTTAGAATTAAAGGGTCTTATTTCTGAAGTATTCTTTAAAATAAGATTAAAGTTTCTTCAAATAATACTTAGAATTAAAGCTTGTTAAAACTCTTATTTCTAAAGCATTTTTAAAATAAGATTAAAGACATTTTAATTAAAACTCCATAAGTTAAGAAGTATATATAGTGTAATATAGGTTTCATACCACCAATAGTTCCTTAAAAATAAATTAATACAATTTTAAAAAGCAATTAAGAGAAAGACGTGCATATTTCATCTCTTTGATAGCTTAACCTAAAAAATCATTAAAAGTCATAGAAAAATCGAAAAACTTATTGTGAGATATTGTTGGAAAGCTCTTGAAAATTTCTATCACTTGAGCTAAATAAATGAAATTGATTCTGGTTGTAAGGGTTGTTTCACGGGCCATCTTTAGGTTGTGGTAAGTAATTCTTTACTCTTGAACAACCTTTGCTTAAACTCTTAATTCCTTAGGCCTTTAAGCTCACTTTAAGAAATAAATCAGTCTTTAAAATATACATTAGGCAGTCATATGAATGTATTAACCTTTCATTTTTAAAATGCATTAAAAAGAGATGCAATGCAAAATGCAATTAACCCCTCTCTTTGTAACCTATCACCTCACCAATAGGCTTGGCTTTCTAATGTGGAGTAATGAAAGATTTAGGGCTAATTTAGCACCTAATATCGTCATTACCCCTATTGGTAACATCACATGAAAACAAACACATTAGTTAGCATAATAATAATAATTAAGGAAATTAAGAAAGGAACAAAGATAATATTTTGAGCTAGATGTAGCAATTTTTTTGATAACCCTTCTTACTTATCAAGGATGAAAAGGTGATCACTCCTTAATTAAAGTACAATAAAAGAGACTAAGTGAATTTATTTTTTTTTTGGAGTTTTGAGATATTAAAGGAAATTAATGCAAAAAATTAAAGCTAAAGAACTTTTTTTTATTAGAGAAAATAAACTTGAAAAATAAAGCTAAATCTTGAGAAACAAACCTTTTTTTTTTTTTTGGTTTTACTTATAGACTAGGAATACTTAAGCAATTAAACTAATTTTTTTAACAAGGATAATAAAGAAAAATAATGCTTGAACTTGAAATATTTTTGTGTTTTTATAGGAATTAAAGATGATAACAATACTTAAATAAAAATAATAATATTAACTTAATTATAATATGCTTTTAATAAGATAATAACTTAAAAAATAAAGCTAAATTAGAGAGATTTAAGTAAAGATTAGAGGAGAAATTTTTAGAGAGAGAAATTGTAGGAAATTTTGGTGTGTTTTTAACTTGAAAATTAGGGGGTATTTATAGGAAAATAAAGGGGTTAATTTGTAAAGAGAAAAGTAAATAAATTAAAATTCAAGGATTATTTTGATAAATATCAAGATTTTAGTAATAATGAGAATCTTGATATTAAATTCTTTCGTTTTATATGTAACAAACTACTTAATCTGTTTTACAACACTTAAACTGATAAAATAAAGAAAATCGTAATAAAATCAACTCTAATATTCATATAATAAAATGGTTCTAAAATGCCATGGTATTACAAAAAAGAAAATATATGACCAAGTCATGTCACAACTCAAAATAATACTCACATGGTATACGATAACAGAGTGCCTAAATTTTTTTATGAGTATTATACTCACCAAGGTACTAAAACAACACTTATAAAATAAACATCAGCTCTGAAAGTTACACAAAGACATCAGGTTACCATACTAATAGGGTTGGACAAAATATTTCAGAGTTTATAAAAAATTGAAAAAGAAGAATAACCCCTGCCCTTATTAGATAGTACATATAAATTTACCCAGGAACATCTAATCATATGACAAAATCGTATACATACGAGCATTACAAACAATGACCCTTACTAAAAGTATAAAATAAAGTAAATCATATAAAGTAAATCATATAAAGTCATAAAATTGACGTGGTCAAAGTGAAAATACACCATATAAAATCATACAATATTAATTCATACGACATAAATTTAAGGTAGTCAAGAGTAAAATATATTTCCTTAACCGAATGACCCTTAAAAAAAAGGTGAACTCTTATCTTTCCTTAATCTACTAAAACACAAATTTATATTTATCATAGTCGCATTATTTCACAATTGACGATGACAAGAGATACAAAAATTGGAACAAAGCAAACTAAAGAAACGAAGAGAAAAGGGCTTCATCATCATGATGAGCTCATAACTAACTGCTACTCAGTCACATTACCATTATGGATTCATGCATTCATATCCTAACTAATTTCTAGAAGCTTAAAGTACCACTGTAGATTCAGGCATACGTATCCTGAGGAACTAGAAATGGAGGAAAGTTATGCATTTACTAATGCATAACATTGATTAAAATATTATAAAAACACATGGTAGAGAGAGAAAAGAGGAGAGAGATAGGAAGAGAAAGGCAAGTAGGTGGACCACACCTATTTTTTGGTCGGATTGTATCACGTGATGGGGGACCACATGCTGATTGTTCAACTGAAAGTTTATATAGTACCATTGAGTCATCAGTGGTACTATTTACGCATAAATTTAGTACAACTGAATGCATATATAATATCATTATGTGCACATATAGTATCACTGTATATTCAATGGTACCATTTGATCATCCAATGATATCAGAATATTTATTCGTTTGTACATATGCATAATTACATGAATACCCTTTGTTATGCATTTCTAAATGCCTAACATTCCTCCCTTTAAAATTCCTCTACGTATCCTATCTAATTGCTACAAGCATAAAGTTCTACCGTTGATTCATCCATTAACAGCCTGTTTTACTCCTGTCCACATACACGCTTCCTATCGATATATGATCATTGATCTGAATTGATATCTATTGGATCCAATATTAACCGTGGGGGGATAAAAAAAAAAGGTAACATTATTTCACTATTGAAAATTGTTCATCAAAATTGACGAAAGGATACAAAAATTAGACTGAAATAAACAAGTTATACAAAGTAAATAAGAAAAAAAAGTAAAACAAGAAGAAAAGAACAAATTACAAAAGAAAGTCAGTATCCACATTCTTAGACATGATTTACGCAGAAAAAAAACGGCTTTCTTTCATCATAATACTCCATGGGACCCTTAGCCATGCTGCTACAATATTGATACTTAATCGAAATGAGAAAACGGATCCTAGTTTAACGCCGGATACTCACCCTGCCAACACTATTCACCTACTATTCAACATAATAATTATACAAAACAATCACACATTCTTGATAAAAAGAATACATTTTTATCCATACGTATCCCCCTCTTTAAATATCGACGGGTTTGGTCCGAACTTGTATTTATCGGAACAAGTATTAACTGTGGAATAAAATGACAATGACATTTTAACAAGTATATATAAAAGGAGGTTCCTTTAGCACTACAACATGTAGTACTTATTTATGTGTGGGAATGTTTGTCACTTCCCTATATTGGTTGGGCATGAGTCTTTAGAGTTGTGGACTTTATAGGTAAACTGGTCATATAATAGGGTATTGCACAAATCGCAAAATGCACTAGATAAAATAAAAAAATATAAAATACTCTAACAATCTAAGTGAACATACTAATATAATTAATATACTCTAAAGGAATAAATAATGCCTGTTTATAGAGAAAATGACATACTCCCCTAGCCAGACAAAAAATATTATACTTTATACTATACGATTATTATACATATACGTATAGAAATACTGTCTAAAATACCTACTTTTTACTATAAAAAGAAATTACCCTTATCCAAAATCTCCACTCACCACTTAATTCTTATCTTCTTCCATCTTCCTCCTTACCCGAAAAAACTAAACAAACATGTTTCAAGAAAACCAGGAAGATCGGCCTGTCTTCACCTTTGCAAAAGACATGAAGATGATAAGGGCGTACTTCATGTACATTGTGGGGCTAGTGGTCCTCCTAATGGCTGTATTAATTTACTTCTTAATCTTCAAGTAAAGCCCGAAAATTATTTCGGTGGTGCAGGGTAAAAATGCATGTTGTGTTAGTTGTACTTCAATATTTTGTAATTTAGTAGTTTAGAAGTACAAATTGTAACATGTATTTTGGAAATTATAAATAAAAATCATTATTATTACTCGTTTTCTTCGTCATTAAGTTTATAAAAATATTTAGCAAAATAATAATAATGATTATTTGCAAAAAACGATAACTATAATAATAAAAGATAATTAATAGTGACAATTACAAAAGTAGGATCAAAATTTAGTGCCTACAGATTGCCCCACATTGATTGAGTTTAAATAAAACGATAATCAATGTTTGAGAAAAGACACGAAATTTTGATGTATGTTTCTGAAAAAAGGAAGGAAAATACCAACTAATTTTCATTTAAACACTGGCTTTGGTGCAGTTAAAAAACTGGATGAAAAATTAAGTGAAATTCTCACTCAATTGCAACACAAGTGTCGGCTTGGGTGCAGTTGAAAAACTAGCTGAATAATAGAGTGAAATTCCCACTCAATTGCAACACAAATGTTGGCTTAGGTGCAGTTGAAAAACTGGCTGAAAAATAGAGTGAAATTCTCACTCAATTGCAACACAAATGTTGGCTTGGGTGCAGTTGAAAAACTGGCTGAAAAATAGAGTGAAATTCTCACTCAATTGCAACACAAATGTTGGCTTGGGTGCAGTTGAAAAACTGGCTGAACCTTGCACTAGTTTAATTTAGACATATGTTTAAAAGATCAAAATTCCAATTTCCACGAGCTTTAGGGAAGATAATAATCATTCTTGAAGGAACATAATTTATGGATTTCGGATGTAAGAACATCAGGTGGTTTGTACTGAGTTTTCGGAAAAGTAAACTCCTTCGGCCTTTTCTTCCTGGCACATTATCACCACCACCCCTATAAAAAGGAGGTGATACTCATTCTTTCTACACTAAATCAATTCCCTCCTTCTCCTTTCAAGCTTCTTAAGTCTTATTTCTTCTCTCCTTAATTTTTCTAAGAAAAAAATGAATGCAATGTTTCAAGAAATCAATGAAATCAGCGGAGTTAGAAAGCTCCAACTAAAAGGGGTGGTCGAAAACATTTCTCCACCTCGTCTTTCCCCTTATACAAGTGTCTTTACCAGAACCATCACCCCTCTCCTATCTATCCAACCTCGGTATGATATGATTCATGTTGCTGTTGAATTTTGGGATGAAGAACGCCATGTTTTTCGCTTTGGAAAGACGGAAATGACCCCCCTTCCGGAAGAAGCAAAGGGTTTACTAGGTCTTCAAAACGAGGCCGTGTGATTAAACCTGCTGACCCAAGGGCAACTGATGCGGTCATGAGAGATTTTTTAGGTATACCATTAAATATGGAAAGCAATTATCGCCTACTTGACATTTTAATGTTAGAGAATTTCCTTAAAACTTTCTCTTTACCTCATTGGGAATTTGCCAACAATGAAAATTTCCAAAAGTGCCAAGAAAGAGCTTGCATCCTTTTATTGCTCGGCCTTGTTTTACTCAAGGAATCATTATTTTCCTGTCATGTTCGCTGCCTTTCTTTGTTGTCACAGATTAAGTCAGGGAACCGTTTAGGGCCTCTTATCCCAGGGGAACTTATGATGGGGCTTGACAATCTGAAACAAAATCCAGGGGGTTTTGTCAAAGGATGTCCAATCGTGCTTCAACTCTAGTTATGTGAGAAAATTAAGCTGTCTAGACCACCTATTCGAATTCCTTACCAAACCCGACATATTCGGGTGAGAGGTTTTTTTCCTATATTCCGTCAATGTTGCAACCATGGTGCATGGACAGACCTATTTGCCGCAGCTGATGTGGAATGGATCATTTCATTTCTCAACATAGATTTCATAACAATTAGCACTAGTAGGCGCAGAGGTGTCCAACTTCCAGGATTGTGTCGCGTCACCTTCTATCTTCCTTGGAGATGCTTGAGACAAGCGGGCCAACTCCAACGACTCCTAGAGCTCCATGAGCTCTCAGTGGTACCTTGCACCACCTATGAAATTGGGAATGTGGAAGCTTCTAGGGCATCATCTCATGTATGGCAATTTGCACGAATGCTCCCAGCATTTTCAGTTCTTGAGGATAATGTTCCAACCGTGTCCTACACAACATGGTTGTTGGAAGACCTCAAGGGTGATGCTTAAATAAATCCTTGGAAGGATTTCCTTATTGTATTTCAATACTTGTACTTGTGTTTCCCTTGTTTGTGCATTTTCAATTCCAAAAGAAGAAATCATTTCCGAAGGCATTGGTTTTTCGGGTATGGTGTATGTGGTTGCTGTTTTCGTGTTTTTTTTAAAAAAAAAAAGTTGTAACCTCGCCAAAAAGCGAGAGAGTTTGTGTTATGTTTGAATAAATAAAAAAAAACTGTTTGTTTGTTGTAATCATATTTTGTTAAGTATTGACTTGATCACGATCTTTTAATAATAATGAATATTTCTACACGACCCTTAAGCATGCAATGCAAACATGAATGAAATCTAAACTTTAACATGTTACACATATACCTATTTAAAGCTAGTAGGAGATTCACAGTTTTTTTTTTTTTTTGTTTTTTTTTTTGTTTTTTTGTTTTTTTTTTTTTTTTTTTTTTTTGCGAATCTCACAAATACAACACTGTACCAATCAAGCATAATAATTTTTCAACTGATCAAGGTTGGTGAAATGAACAAACTCATTTCCTTCAAGATCCATCAATTTTACTGCTCCTGCTGGTGTAAGATGTTTGACCAGGAAAGGACTAGACTAGTTTGGCTTGAACTTTCCACGTGGATCATGAATCGGTGCTCGATTTTCCTTAAGTACCAGATCTCCTTCTTGTATATTCCTTTCCCTGACCTTTTTATTAAAAGCCCGGGCAATGCGTCTTTGATAAATTTGAATGTTGTGAAGGGCCTATAACCTTCATTCACTTGCTAAAGAAAGCTCATCATATCTTTCTTTAAACCATTGCTCTTCAAATATCTCGCTTTCATTCATTACGTGAAGCGATTGAATCTCTGTTTCGATTGGAAGAAGCGGATCCATTCCATATACCAAAGAATATGGAGTAGTCCCAGTTGGTGTTCGAATGGAAATTTTATATCCCCATAGTGCATAGGGAAGTTTATCAGGCCATTCTCTAGCCCTATCTGTCATCTTGGCGATTATCCTCTTGATGGTTTTGTTAGCTGCTTTAACAACTTCGTTGGTTTGAGGACAATATGGCGAAGATTGGTGATGCCTGATTTTGTACTTCTTAAGGGTTTCTTTAAGATGGCCTTCAAATTGTGAACCATTGTCAGAGATAATTTCAAAAGGTACCTCATACCGACATATAATGTTATTGATCACAAATTTTGAAACTTGTTTTGCCCCTAGTTTTGAATATGATGATGCCTCCACCCATTTCGAAAAATAATCAACAACAACCAATATATATTGATTCCCATTCGAAGCTTTCGGATGTATTTCCCAATGATGTCTAGGCCCCAGCTGGAAAAGGGCCATGGCGAAGAAAAATTATTCAAGCTAACTGGCGGCATATGATTAAGGTTTGCAAATAGCTGACATTTTTTGCATGTTCGTACAAAATGGATGCAATCACTTTCCAAGGTGGTCCAATAATACCCTGCTCGATTCGTCCATTCATATGAGGCCTACATTCTCCCCATGTACTTCTTCCATGATCCTTTGTGTCTGTTCCCCATCGATGCATAATTGCAAGTTTCCATCCACACTTTTATGATACAACAAACCTTTTAATTTTATGAAATGAGAAGCTAGCCTTCGAATAGCCAACTGATCCTTCTTGTGACTCCCTTCAGGAGATTCTCCACCGATTAGATACTTCTTAATATCAGTATACCAAGCATCCTCACTATCTTCTTGGGTTAGTAGAGCAATTGTTGGTTCAAAATTAACCATTGGAATTTCTTTTTCTACAATCGTTACTGACTGTACCTTTACATCATCATCCCAAGTCAAATTTACCCCAAGATTTGCCAAAGCATCGGTGAAGCTGTTTTGCTTGCGGGGAAGGTGTTTAAACTCTATTTATTCAAAGAATGGGATAAATTGTTGAAGATACTCCATGTACACTTGTAACCTTTCATCCCGAACTTTCCAAGCTCCAATAGTCTAGGAAATTATAAGATAAGAACCACCATATACCGTGAGATTTTTTGCACCAGCTGCTAATGCTGCTTTGATTTCATAGATACAAGCTTCATATTCAGCCGTGTTATTCGTTGTTGGGAAACTAAGCTTCACAGCGAAAGGAACATGTACTCCATGAGGATCAATCAATAATACTTCTGCACCATTCCCCCTCCTGTTAGAGGCTCCGTCGAAATACATCTTCCATTGTGATGTATTAAGACAGAAAATAAGTTCATCTGGAAAATCATCATTAAATTCATCACCCGATATGGGTCCATAAGCCAAAGCTTCAGATATAGCCCTCCCTTTAACAGACTTTTGATTCACACACTAAATGTCAAATTTTGACAATATCGCATGCCATCTTGATATTCTTTCACTCAAGATTGGTTTCTCAAAAATGTACTTGATTGGATCTAATCTCGAAACCAGATAAGTTGAATGTGATTGCAAATATTGTCAAAGGTTCTTTGTTGCGTAAATAAGGGCAATGCAAGCTCCTTTTACGTTCTTGGTGGAGGAAGCTCTTGTATGGCCTTTACCTTGTCATAGTCGACTTTGATTCCGTCTTGACTTACAACAAAGCCCAGAAGCTTTCCCGAAGTTACCCCAAATACACATTTTTGAGGATTCAATCTCAGATTGTATTTCCTAATTCTGTTGAAGAATGATTTTAAAGAACCAAGGTGTGTCTCACGATCATGACTTTTGACAATCATGTCATCAACATACACCTCCACAATATCATGGATGAGATCATGCAAAATCGTCGTTGCAACCTGTTGATTGGTTGCCTCAGCATTCTTTAATCTGAAGGGCATTTCTCAATAACAAAAGGTTCTTGATATGTCCATTTTATATAGTAATTTACCCCCGTCCCTTGGTCATAATTAGTAGTGTTTTTGGCTCTTTCGAGCCACTTTTATTGCTAATTGGTGTTTTCTAGTGTTTTCGTAGTCTTTGTTGAGTTTTGTAGGAAATTGCACCTTTGGAGCATTTTCTCGGGTTTTTCATGGAGTGACTACAGAAATTAGAAGAGCACGACCATCTTTGAAGCCCAAGGCCGGTTAGAGTCATCGAGCTGGTGATTAAGGGCTCGGTAATCGGGATACCGAGGTATTTGGACCGAGTATTCAAGACCCGAAGAGGAAATTCGGATTGGGCCGAGGAATCAAGCCCAATCGAAGTCCAAGCCTCGAAGAGAAGCAAGGGCCCGATCGGGCAAGCTAGCACGATCGGGCGCGGCATGCATTTGGTGCTGGTGTGTGGCCTAAGGCATGCCCGATCGTGCGAGCATCTAGCACGATCGGGCGACGCTGCTGAGAAGAAGCGCAAGGAAAAAGGCGCGCCCGATCGGGCGGCCTCTAGCTCGATCAGGCGCGTGTTTTTCTCAGACCTGATTAGTTTAGTTTTAATTTTTGTTTTGAGGAAGGTTTAAGTACGAATTATGTGCGTAATTTTGGTTTACCTTCTTTTTTAGATTTTCTCTCTCTACTTAGGATATTTCTCTCTCTTAAATTCTCTCTCAACTCTTGTTCTTAATTACTTCCATTAATTCAGATTTCCTTTGGTAACAATTTCTTCTCCTTTAATTTCAGCTATTTCATTTACTTATTTGATTATGTTTTGTTTTATTTATTTGATTAGTTTAGTTATGATTATGTCTGAGTAGTTTCATTCTAGGGTTTATGGGGATCCATAATTAATATGAAGGGATAATTTGTTATTATTGATTATTGGTATTGCATGATAATTTCTTATTGAATTGTTTTAATTCTTTGCAATTAGATTATGAATCGAGTAGATGTAATTTGATTGTGAATGTTTAGCAATATTGAATTGATGAATCGAGCAGATGTTAATTTAATATTAAAGGCTATTTTTAATAGGAACTTAGATCTAGTAAATTGCGAGAGCCTGTTAGATCTAAGTTGATTAATAACTTACGAGAGCCTGTTGATCATGTTATTTGTGCAATGTTGATTATTAGTAATTATGTTTTATCCCGGAATATTAATTATTGGTGAACCTGTACCCTAGGCCTTCTTATTATTGTTTCTCTCCCTAAACTTATTCTTCGTAGTATAGACTTTATTCCCAAAAATATAGGTTACTTAGATAATTTAGATTATAATAATTAATTAGGAGTAAAAAGACTTGTTTCCCTGTGGAGTTCGACCCTACTTCACTATCTACTTTTGTTAGAGGACTTAGGTATTTATTTTTGATTAGGGGATACGACTTTAACCCGTCAGTTCCCCATGGGGTAATAAAAGAAATTTTTGACATGTCCTCTTCTGACATGAGTATCTGATTGTACCATGAAAATCCATCTGTAGACACCCAAATGTGTCTCCCCAAAACCAAACCCAGTGATGAATACCTTTCATGTCATTTGATTATCGAACAAAGTGAAAGTGTGAAAAGTCTAGTGATGAGGATGTTTTTATTAAAATATCTCTTCTTTCTGTTTTTGAAAATATTTATTTTCTTACCTTATTTATGAAAAAAGTGCATTCCAGTTTAGTTTGGTCCATGAAAAGGGTCCAATAATGGTGTAGTTGTATGGAGCTTGAAAATACCTTTCCAGCAATATATTATAAGCCCAATTCCGATGAATAATGAGAAAGTTATGGCCAAAATACTAAACTGGGCTCAAACCGTATTTTACCTACGGCCCAATGATCTAGAGGAGGGCCTATTATTAATTATCATTCCTAAAGCTATTAGGATTAATTATAGTCTTCTAGAATATTCTAGAAGTTTCTCTTAAATCCTAATGGAGTTAGGATTGATAATTATGTTTCAAAGAGTTTGAAATTGAATAAAACTACTCCTTTTGAGAATCCTTGTTTTGTACGAAGTGGAATATATTCATATATTATTTTCGTGTCTCATAATCTTTATCCAAATTTTATATGGTTGGATATATCTTGAAATTATCTTTCCAATGATATATTATAATATTAAATCCGAGCTATAACGAAAAAGATATGAATGAGATATGAAACTCTATCCAAAACTGACACCCTTCCACTATTTCAGCCATATCTTTTTATCTACAAAAGATTTTAATCGGATTTTAATTGGGTTGGAAAGTAGACTTCAAGATCTTTCCAATGACATATTATATGACTTATTTGGACTTCTGGATCAAAAGATATAATAAAATTAAAATCCATAAAAACTGTCTTGCAGCGTCGGACGCGAGGCCTAGCGTCTGGCGACAGACATGGTGTCTGCGCCAGACCTAGAGTTTGGCGCTACAGTCCATTGTTTGGCACTGCAGTCCAGCGTCTGGCGACAGGTGCGTGTTTGGCGCTGCGGTCGTGTTTTATTCTTTTCGAAACTCTATCATATCTGGCTGATTTTCTCTATAAATAACCTCCTAAAACTCCTGTTTTGGATCATCAATTCTTCTAATCAATTCTCATCAATTCTCTCTATCACCAACTCTTATCAAGAATCTCTTGATTACTCTTTCTCTCTCTCTTTCTTAAACAACTTTTTACAAACAAAATTCTGCATTCACAAGATCTAGACACACCTAGCCAAGTTCGAAGTTACCTTCGCCCTTGACGTGAAAGGTTTGATTTCTGAGGGTTTGGTCCCAAATCTAGTCTAAACTTTCTTAAGCTCTCTTTCAATTATTTAATTTATTTCTTTGATTATTATTTTCCTTGAAGTTATTAACGTGTGTATTTTGTTATTAGAAAGAGGTACGAGGCATCTAAGTAAGTGCTTTAATTGATTTATTGATATTATGATATAAAGATCATGTTTAGGTTGTTATGTTTATTCCTAGTATCATGTTAGGATGTTTTTCTTAATTTGATGTTTAGGGTGACAACAATAAGTTCCTAGTATCATGTTTAGGGTAAAGAATATAATGGTAATTATGATTTCTATGATGCCTTTTATTGTCTTTCCTAATAGTATCATGTTAGGGCTATATATTTGATCTTTATTGTTTAGTGACATGCTAGGGTTTGTTATTAATCTTGTTAGTATCATGCCTAGGATCTTGCTATTATTATGCTTTAACATGATTATGATGATGATTATTATTATGATTAATATCATGTTGCTTGATATATATTATTGTTATTGCTTGATCACACCTTTTATGCATGTTTAAAGGGAATTTGTACTTGTAATCACGCTTATATAAGATAATTAATAATCTTGTTTAGGGTTAATTTGATTATAATTCAAGTGATCGCAAATAATAGATTTATTTTTGCATTAATATTCAGCCAACATAGATAAACAAGTTTAGGGTTAATCCTATTGATTGCATGTTAGTCAGAAAGCGCACATGAATACGATCAGAATAAAGTAGAGGCCTATTATTAGGGCAGGTTCAATTTCTTTTAGGTTGGATTTGTACCTTCATCCCCGAACTACCATTCATGGTTCCAGACCTATTGGAGTTGACAATCTCCTGGATCGTTAAGGGGTGTAACCTTCACCTTGTGAACGGTTTACAAGTTCCTAAAACTTGTTGGCGACTCTTTTGCTCTAGCTTCCTTCCCTTTGGACGCCACCATGCTTTAGTGTATGATCACAGTGGGGTTCACGTTTGGGTAATGCTTGAAATATTCCCTACACCATCCATGAATGAGAACATGGCGTGTTCGGCAGTGTTATCAACTAGAACATCAATGTGGGGTAATGGAAAATAGTCTTTCGGTGATGCTGAATTTAAATCCCTAAAATCAATGCACACTCTGACCCTTCCATCTTTTTTGGGCACTACCACCACATTCGCTAGCCATTTTGAATACTTGATTGGTTTGATAAAGTTAACATCAAGCTGCTTTTGGACTTGTTTTTTAATTTTGAGACTAACTTCCGGTTTCATTCAACGAAGCTTTTGTTGCTTTGCCTTGTGTAAGGAGGGTGATCCTATCATAAGGGGTACTCTCCTTAAATGCCCATGTCCACTTAATATCCTAGGACTTTACACTTGTTAGGGTGTAGTAGAATTTTGAATTCCTGACTATTTGGGGGACCTTGAATTAGAATTGATTCTATCATTACGCTTTTTTGTAAGAAACAAGTAGGAGTCGCCAATGAGTTTTAGGAAAACTCATAAACCTCGTTCATGCCTTTCTTCCATGTGAAGTTCATGGAATAATTAGCACGAATCATAAGTTTACCCATGCCCAAATTGATCTATAAACCAGAAATGAGTTCGGGAGCGGGGGTACTAAAATAACGTTCCTTTTAGAGGGGAATCGTTATCTTAGCCCTAGTACGACCTCTACTAGCTCTTCCTTTTTTACAATTTCATCACCAAACAATATATGCAACGCGATACCTAAAACTATGTTAGTTGATTTTATTTACAAGCATTAATTCACGTAGGAAATACATTGTAATGTCGTTATGCTTATTTAATTAAATTCGTGAAAAAGACAAGAACATAAACAAGATTCGCCTTGGCTTAAGTGATCAACCAACAATTATTTAATTCAATTCTAATCTTTATTTAACGCAAGATACTATGTGGAATTGATTAATTAATTATTTTAAAGGTGATCAAACAACACTAATTAATTAATTAAAATCTTTTTAAACAAGAAAATAAATGTGATTTAACTAAGTGCTTGGGAATTTACCACTTCTCTTTGATAGATCTCCGTTTAGAATACTTATGGACTCCTTCTTGTTGGGGAACCTCCACCGTAGTAACAAAGTATCAAAAGGGTGATTGTTTAGGACAATAGGGGCTAGGTTGCACAAGTTCTCAAGTATTTCGCCAGAGTTTTAGGTTAATTTCTGTCTATTTAAGCCTCGGTCTAAGCTCGTATTTATAGGGAATGATTAGGTTTAGGGTTTCGAGCATTCTGCCGCAGCAGGTATCGCACGCCACAAAATGAGTTGCGCGCGGCAACCCAGCGCAAGTTATTGGGTTGCGCTGCTATGGGCAGCGCAACTAATTGTCTTGCGCGCGACTTTATGGTAAGATTCGATTTTATATTTTACGTATAGTTCTGAATCTTCCGCAGCGCAACTCTGCTGGTTGCGCTAGGTGTCACGCGCAACTTAATTAGTTGTGCGCGGTAGCCCAGCGCGACTCTTTGAGATGCGCGCGGCTTTTTCTGCGGCATCACTAAGATTTAACCTAGGCGCTCCTAAATCCGTCATTATTAGGTTTTATGCACGGGCTTAAGCCTAATTATGATCGGGTTTAGTTAATTGGACCTTTGTTTTGGCTTTTTCTTTAATTTGGGCTAGTCTTTTGTGTTTTGTGGCTTAACTAGTTATCCATAAGTATTCTTTACTTTGATCCAACACGAAGATGGTTTTATTTATCGTCATTGCACAACCTGTCGGGACAGGAGGCCAAAAGTAGATGTCTACACCTTGCTACCGGGGAAGAGTGGTATACGATGTTTAGTAATATTACGATCGACACCAGGCATATCAACATAAGACCATGCAAAAATATCCACATATTCTTTAAGTAAAATAATGAATGCATTTTGTTCATCAAGGGAAAGGGACGATCCTATCTTGACTTCTTTTACATCATTATCCATACCTATGTTTATAGTTATAGACTCTTACATGGGTGTCACGCATGATTTAGGTTCATTGAAAAGTTCATTATTAGAAAATGCATCATGATCAAGATCAATTTCTTGTACTCTAACATGTTTACAAGCAACTCCTTCGATATCTTCATGATATGAGATATCAAGCAGTGTATGGATAGATGATTGGCTAGCTGATGAGATATCAGTTTCATAACCATCTAAGGTAGAGGATTGAAAAGGATATAGTTCGGGGAAAGGAAGGAACCGTTCTTGAGTTTCGGGTCGGATATTGTTTTCAATTTTTATTTTTATTAGTGAAAGGAATGGTGTCCTTCGAACAAGTGTATTATTCTGATAGCGGGTTCAGAATTATTAGAAAGCTAATATATTCAGTAAGGTCAAGTGATCGGAATGCCTGGGTGGAGGCCGCTTCCGATCAGTAATATTAATATAATTAATATTACAGCTTAATCTTGACTGAACCCTTCGGGTCACACCCAAGCAAAATATACGAACCAACTCGACGAATTAATTCGGAAGAAATTAATTCGTCGCCCGAGTGTTAAATATTTAGACGTCGGTAATTCGAGCTTAGAGCGTCGAAACCGATCGTTGGAAGTCGAGTCAAAATAATAAAAGACGAGACGCGCAAAAATAATAATAAATCGACCATATTCCCAAAATACCCTAGCATCGGAGTGCCCCGAGCATCCGAATGTTGGGGGCAAAAATGTCCTAGCAAAGGTGGCTAGCAAACACCAAGCCGAGCCTAGCATGGCTGGCTGGTATGTGCTAGCGCACCGTGCTAGCAGCCACGGCCAGCAGCAGCTAGCAGCCGCAGCACGTGGTGCGTGCAGCAGCTAGGCACGCTAGCACAGCAGCAGCCGCACCGCGCCACAGCAGCAGCTGGGTGCGGGCTGGGCTCGGGCTTGGTTTGTGGCTTGGCTCGGGCCATAGGGCCGTGGATTAAGGGGAAGCATGGAATATGGGAGCAAGTGGGAGAGGACATGTGGCACAAGGAGAGTATTGAGTGGGGAGCAAGTATGGTCCCCTACTCTCCATGTGGTCCTCACCAACCCATCTCACATGGTAATGCCACTTGTAGATTTATTATTAGTTTGCAATTTTAATTTAATTTAGCTTTAAATTAATTTGTGGAATTTCATGATCCCACATTGATGGGATAGAAATTCCCACTCATACTTTCCTCTATAAATACCAACCTTGGGATTTGGAGTAAAGTGCTTGAGTGGGAGTTAAAAAGAGCATTCCATAATTTTTGGAAAAACTCTTAAACTCATATAACACTCGGGTTTTGGTCGGACCTTGCTAACCCCAAGGTAGCGGACCTTAAAGTTGTGTTCGCCTTTTGTGGGTGGATACCGTCGGAGGCGCGGCGCTTGACGTGCTCGTAGATTTCAAGTAAGAGCCCCGGTTTTTGGGCGAAGCTCGCTTCGAGGGTAAGATTCGTTATCTTTTCTTTGTGATTATTTATTTATGCTTTATGATTTAAATTATTGCGAGTGGTTCCTCGGGACGGGGTTGTTTCCGCGGTGAGTCGGACTCACCAAACCCCAACAATTAGAGTGATAAGTGTAATGGGATCGAATCAAACTTCATAATAAGAAATTGATGAAAACAAGCCGCTTAGAACTCCTTGCTTTAGATGGTCAGCCCAATCAATATCTTTCTTAAATAACGGTTTCTTATCAAACCATTTCTTAATAAATTCTTCATTCCTTGCTTCTGCAAAGAAAATTTCTAACCCAGGGTGAATTTTTTCTTTATCCAAGTCACACCAAGGTTCCGAAAACTCATAAAATGGCTTAGTGTCATTTTGCAACACAAATTGCCCATTCAAGGTGAGAGACTTCCTTTTCATAACTTTAGAACCCATTTTCTCATCGAAACCCAAACCATGACGATTTTGCTTATCAAATATTGGGATTGGGTGCCTCATGCCTTCACCATTTCAACCTAAACCAGGTCCCGGAACATAACCCATTTTCATCATCAATTGAAGTCCTCTGATAAGTGTTTGTGGTATTGGATCTTGGATTTCTTGAATGGAATTTGGGGATAGAGTAGATTTTTGAGTTTGGTTGGTCATTGGTTGGCAAAGGATACCTAAACATTACATACTTAAGATTAGGACTTCCTCCCCTTTTTTTGAAAATAATAAAAAAGTAAATGATAAATGCAAAAATGCATGTGGGAAACAAAAAGATTTTGGCAAACATTTAAAAGACGTCTGTTAATTTGATAAGTTAGCGGGGTGTTCATTCCAAAAAAAATCTTTTAATTATTTTGGGTTGTGCCACAAGGCTGCCTACGTATCTGCAGACAGATTTTTTGTATTTTTCCCTTTTTTTAGAGAATTAGACCCGTCGTAGTTCAAAATGGAAGAAGAATATTTTTTTGAAACAGCTGCACTCGATCAGAGTTGCCTACGTACCCTTATAACAATGTGCATGAAAGTACAATTTTTGTGTATGATCATGAAATAGTGCTTTGGGGATCAAGCTGAACGTAGTTCTTTGTACCAAAAGAAAACATAAAGAGAAAGAAAAAAAATGCTTGGTTTACAATGCTCATACTACCCCTTTCATGGAGGGTAAGATAGAGGTCACCATGTTTTTGTGGATGCTTCCTTTCCCATGTAGAGATTCCTTAGGCTTCAAGGTTT
Organism: Chenopodium album; assembly: GCF_948465745.1. NCBI lineage: Eukaryota > Viridiplantae > Streptophyta > Magnoliopsida > Caryophyllales > Amaranthaceae > Chenopodium > Chenopodium album. Next base: position 16,048,427 of record NC_137842.1, read on the forward strand.
TCAACAGTCTTTCTCGTAGTCTTGATGAGACATCTTTTCCGAATAGTGACGAGCAATCAAAAGAGTGGGATCGTCTTCGCGTGTCAAAAGGGAAAGGGCATTTATGGACACTTTCTGATTTGGGCAGGAAATTCCAGCTGTGCGCTTTATACACCAACGAAGGGCGTGACATTCGTTAGTATCATGGCCATGTAACTAATGATAGTGACAATATTTGTTGAGATTTGGTCCAACAGGATCAGCTCCTGCTCGACGAGGTAGTGGCTTGATACGACCTTCTTCGAGTAGTTGAAGGAACAAATCAGCTTGAGAGGCTTGTGGCTGTGCCGGGCTTGTCTCTGGTGCGCTGGACTTAGGATGGGCCGGAGTGATGATCCGACAATCAATGAGATCCTAGATTGCACACTTAAGGTCGTACACAAGTATCTGTTCTATGCCCATGTTGATGATAATAACTGCAATATTGTCTCATATCGGTTCCATGTGGTGGTAATGAATACTCATAACTTTTTACCCGAAGAATACCTTTTTTTCTCAAACGATCATACACCACACTCAATGGTTCGTCGATTTGAGTGAATATCCTCCTGTTAGCTCTTTCACCTTGAGGGTGCACCTTAGGCCTTCTTTCCTGTAGTCGATAGGCATCAATTTCGTAACCATGTTTCTCCATGTGCGAGAGGTCGGCGTATTTGATGGAGACCATATGTAGATAATAAAAATCATTTAACTTCCTTAGTAATATCAACATAAACCCCCGATCAGTAATGGGAAAACGAAGTTGAGCTTGAATGTAAGAACATCTTGAAAAGAGATGTGAAAATGATTCCCGGTCACTTTGCTCCATATTCACTAGCTTCAATTTTTCGGTGTCAGTCTGTCGAAATTCAAATTCCCAATCACTAAATGCTTGAGCTATTTCTCCCCAAGAACCTTTACTTGTTTCCCCTAAGGTATAATACCAGGATAACACAGGCCCATCCAGACTTCTGTTGAACAACATAGGAAAATGTTCTTCTGGAACATTTAAAGGATATAAGGTGTTCACAAAGTTGTATAAATGGAGGATAGGATCTCCCAACCCATTGAACTTCTCGAACTGGGGGAGATTAAGATAAAGATATTCATGCATGTAGTTAGGGAAAAGAATCAACTCCTCTAGGTATACTAACCTTCTATAACAAAGGACATTGAAATCCAAATTGAAATCCTCGGCCTTAGACCTCTTCCGAGATCCCTCATCATGACCCTGTCTAAAATAATTACTTGTCCAAGATTCTCCTCTAAAACATGGGTTGTTGTCTTTTAGAGTTGTAGGCTCTCTTTCTGCCTCATCTTCATTAGACCAATTTGTTCCACCCCTAAATTTTTAAGGTTTAACCTCAAAGTTATTGTCATCTTTTTAAAGCCCTTCTTCTGGATCTTCCTCAGTTCCTACTTCTTCCAGATCTTCCTCAGTTTCTTCATCTTCCTCTAAGTCCTCTTCCGGATCTTCCTCGGTTTCTTCTTCTTCCTTCCATGAGCCAATTGAATCAGATCAATATTATGAATAGTGAATTCGTCTAATCGACTACCCCCTTCTTCATCTAAGTGGAGTACCAATTTTCCAACACTAGAAACATTCATAATTTCTGGATTACCCATAAGTGTTACTGCACCATGATCCGTGAGCAACTTCACCTTTTGGTGTAAGGTAGAGGCTACCGCCCTGTTCTCATGAAGCCAAGGTCTTCCGAGCAAAAGGTTAACGCACGCTTCAATGTCAATTACCGTAAATTCAACATATCTAGCTACTGGCCCATATTCCAAAAGTAACTCAATTGACCCCAAAATATCTCTTTTGGCATTGTCATAAGCCCTAACAGCCCGACTCGATGGTGTCAAATCTTCTTTTTGATAACCCAGCTTTGTCATAACTCGATACGGGCATACTTTGATGGCAGAACCATTGTCAATAAGTACCCTAGGTATTGTCCACCCATGACATTTCATAGTTATGTGCAAAGAGTTATTATGGTTGACACTTTCTGGGAGATCATTGTCGGTAAACATTAAAGTGCGGTTGGCTCCATGAATAAGTCCTACCGTTTGATCCGATGTTATGGATGGATCAATTGAAACTTCATTGAGATGTCTCAGAACAGCAGCCTGATGGGGTTGTGAATGAGTCAATAACTTCCATATAGAAACATTTGCATTAATCTCCTTCATGCGCTTAATAGCATCATCTTCTTCCTTATTCTCCTCTGTCAATTCCTTATCCTTTTCTTTCCTTCTCAAGGCTTCCACGGGGTTCTCATCTTCTTCCTTATTCTCTCGTTTAAAGTGACGACCTGCGTGAGTCAAATGAGCCACATGTAGATCTTCATCATCACTAAGACTGTCAAGGTAGATCGGACATTGAAGATTATTAGGGGTATTAAGGTGTGCCCCAACAATTTTCTCAGCAATTGACAACAACGAGAAAGCTTCCTCTTCATCATCTATTAGGAAAAATGCCCCATTGTAGACACCTAAAAATGTCTCCCCAAAACCAAACCCGTTGATGAACACCTTTCACCGCCATTATTGGTCGAGTTGAGTATTTAATCTTTGGAGTGCTTAAATCCATGTTCTATCCAATATATTTCATGAACCAATCCAATTTCTAGCTCATTTCCCTAAACCATAACATATTTTCCACTTTTCGTGTCCACTGAGAGAAACTGATTTTATGGCTATAAAATTTTGATCCAATTATTATTTTTTTGGATAGGCCTTTAAATAAGCTTTCCAACCATATATCATAAGCCCAATTCCGAGCTATAACGAAAAAGATATGAGCAAAACACTAAACTCAGCCTAAAACCAATACCCTTCCACTAAAACGACCATATATTAAAATATACATTTTATTTTGACTTGATTCCAATTGGTTTAGAAAGTAGACTTGATAATCTTTCTAATTATATATTATATTCCTTATTCCGAGTTACGGATCAAAAGTTATGATTATTTTAAAAACGGGTAAAAAACTGAAATTACCGCGCTGCAGCAAAAATGCCGCGACGCGGCAAAAGCTGACGTGTCACGGGACTTATTCCTGTGACACGGTGCCCATTTTTTTAATTTTGCTCAATTTTCCCCCGTGTCACGGGATTTTGCACCGTGTCACGGTGCAATTTCCCGTGTCACGGTGCCCATTCCGTGACACGGGAATATTCCGTGTAATTTCCGCGTACTTTTTACACCGTGACACGGCATACTGCACTGTGCCACGGTGGACAATGCCATGTCACGGTGCACATCCCGTGCCACGGGATTGCTCTGTGTTTTCTCCGTGTAATCCCTAAACGCGTTTTCACTTCCCGTAACCTAAATATTTCCCGTGTCACGCAAATTTGTACCGTGTCACGGGAAAGTTTCCCGTCTGACGGTGGGATTTCCCGTGTCACGGTACACTTTGTCGTGTCGCAGGATACTTTTTTAGGGTTTTTATCATTTTAGGGTTCCGTGTGCTCCCTCAGCACATTTTCTCTATAAATATCCCCTTATTTCTGATGTACGGGGCACCAATAATGATTCTCTCTCACCTTACACCAAAAATCATTCTCTTCTCCCTCTTTAACCTAATTTCTAGCCTCCTTATTCTTTCATAACAATTCCCCTAAGCACTCCAAGGAGTCTATACTTAACCCGAGGTTCCGTCCTTAAACCAAGGCGTGAAAGGTACAAATAACTGAGGGTTTGGACCAAATCAAATCTAATATTTATTTAATTTAATTTCCATTTACTTTATATTTTTTTATTGAAGTTACTAACAGTTTATTCATGATGTAGCAATTTAAAGGAACGCGCGGAATGTGAGTAATTAATTAATTTAATTACTCTTATTTTATTTTCTTATTGCTAGTATCATGATTAGGTCATTTCATATTTAATTTGACTAACGCTATTATTGTTGAATTGCTTCCAATATTAATGTTTATTCTATTATTTATTATTATGATCACCATGTTGCATGTTAAAGGGAATATGTAATTGAAAATCACGCCTAATAAGATAATTTGGACAACCGGTTTAGGTTCCTTTTTAATCTTGTTATTAATTGAAGTGATCACAATATTTTAGAATAATGTGTGCATTAATATTAAACCAATTTAGCATAATAATAGTTTGGAGCAAATTGAATATTTTGTTTGTATGCCTTTGAGATCGCAGGAATCATTTTTCACTGTAAGAATCGAGTAGAGGCCAATACGGGCGAATGTGACTCCATGACTCACTTCGTACCATCATCCCCGATCCTCCTTTCGTGGTTCCGAACCATATGGAGTTAGTAATCTCATGGATTATGAATGGGGTGTAACCTTCACGAGTCAATCGTTGTTGCCTATCGTTGTCCCTTATTCGTGGTTGCCTTTTATGATCCGTGAACGGTTTACAAGTTCCTTAAAAACTTTTTGGCGGCTCCCTACTTTATTTGTCCCTAATTGTTGTCCCTAATCGTAATGTCAATTCCTACTTCCTATGAGTGCCAAGCATATTCACAACATGCTTTTAACGTAGGCGCACTTCAAACGACGCCTACACCCATTATAACCCATAGTGGCGCAAACATCAAAGAACGGATCCTTATTAAGGATAACACTAGAACCCTTGCATGGTGCAAGCTTGACCTTTTGCTAAGTGGAGTGATCATACACAACACACACATAATTCTTGGATAATTGCATCTCATTCATTCGAGGGGCATTTCAAACCATTAATAATGTTGGATTAATCTGGTTACCAGAAGTGGAGATGGTGTTTATAGAGACAGGAGGCTTATGATTGGGAAGAGGATTATAGTGATGCTTGGTTATGTATTTTTAAATTTATTAGAGGATTCCCCAACTGAAAGCCTTCCTCCATCTACTAGATCTTGAATACGGTGCTTGAATGTTGTGCAATTTTCAATGTCATGCCCAGGCCCTTGATGGAATTCACAGTGTTGGTTTAGGTTGTAACTGGGAGGAGGGTTTCTTGGGGGTGGCCTTGGGTTTAAAGGTTGAACAAGTTGGCCTTTTTTAGTTTGGAGAAAACTTGAGCGTAGGTCATGTTCAAGGGAGAAAAATCCCTCTATGGCCTGAGTTGGAATGCTGGTGCGGCGCCAATATTGTGTATCAAGTTTGTTGGTTTTGAGGGTATTGAGTTATTGTTATTGGTTTTCCTGTTTCCCCCAAACTTAGGATTGTAAGAGGTGTTACTGCTGCTCCCTTCATCCTTCTTGATATCTCCCTTTTTTATGATATCCTCCACTAAGGTTCCTGTTGATATGAGAGCCTTGAATGACGGAAAATACTGGAAAGCCATTCATCATTGATAGACGGGAAGAAGATTCTTCACTATCATCTGTAATTGTTCTTCCTCGTTCGGCCTATTCACCATATTTGCAGCCTTATTTCTCCATCTAGTAATGAAGGCAGAAAATGTCTCATTAGGATTTTGCGCAGTTGTTTCCAAATCCCTCCTTGTTACATCGATCTCTTCATTACATCTGTATTGGCTAGAAAATTCTCTCACAATATCATCCCACGAAGTTTTCTTTGATTTTTTCAGATTAAGAAACCAATGAGCGGCATTACCATCTAAATATTGTTGAAACAATTGTGCCATTAAAGGTTCATCAACACCCCAAGGACTCATAGCCCCTACATACAATTTTAAGAAATTGGTGGGACTTCCTATACCATCAAATCTCGTGAGATTCGGCATCTTAAACCCAGGTGGCAGTTGTGCTTTCGGAAATAAGGTGAGACCATGAATATCCAACCAAGGTTCCGCTTTGGTCATACCCTTCAGTACTTCTTTAATCCTGGGAATATCTTCCTCAATTTTGGTAAGAGCTTCTTTATCACCGTTTCCATCATCTAAATGCAATGGTGAAGCTACCTCTAAATCATGGTGAGGATGAGGAGCACTTGCAATCTGCCTTAACAAACTTTGTATTGTTTGTTCCATAGTATCTTGACGATCAAGGATAACTTGCATCATTCCTCGAAGATCATTAGATGGATCAGGGTTTAGCGAACTTTCATGGCCAGGAATCTCAGACATTTCGCTTGGTGGTGGAGAATGAATTTCCCTTGGCGTTGAATGACCTGGTGAGAAGGCTAATGAATCAGATTATAAACTGTGAGAAGAAGTTTGTCGGACAAGCCTAGATCCTGTGCGGGTCCAGGTAGATTTCCTGGGGTAAATAGGGAACATTACAAAAAACTTCTTCGACAAGATAAAAAAAGTAAATAAAAGATTTTTTAAACGATATGAACACCCCTTTTTTTAAAAAATAAAAAATAAAAATGACTTGAACCCTATTACGAAGATTCCTTGCGTGTTGAACACACCATTGGTCCTCGACTTATAAAAAAACTAAAACTTGAATAAGGATTATTCACCCAAACTTCTTCTCTCTCTAAAATCTCAAGTGTTTTCTTTTGAGAATTTGCTCACTTTGCTTAAATTTGAGTTATGGATCCTAATCCCTCACGCGTTAGAGATTTAATTCACTTCTCTCTGACACTTCGCGCTCCTCCCTCCAAGAATTACGAGAAACAAAACGCAACGAGATTCTTAGTTCAATACGGCCAAAAGATCATCCATCTCAATTTTCTAGGGAAAACCTCTCTCTCCCTTATGATCAAAATTCTGCATCTATCCCACCTTCAGTTCCTCTAGTGAAACTTGCACTAATGACTAGTCCACCCCAGGTATTCGAGATAAATAGCTCTCCAGAATCATTCTCCTTATTTGTGGCAGATACAATGGTACTAGCTATGTCTCTATTCCTACGTTTCTCTGGAGACTCGTTTTACCCTATCATAGCTACTATAAGCCAACAAAACCTCCCTTTTGCTAGCCAACTCGTAGAGAGTCCGAACCTGCCATCACATTTCCCTTTTAATCTTCCTATGTACTCGTCTCTCAGGTTACTGTTTTATGATGCTCGCGGGTACTGTACAAGTCAAATATTACATAATATCTCCATATTACACAAAACCTATATTCCTACTTGTTTGGTCCTACTCATCTCTAATTTGTCAATCGGCAAGGAGGTCTCTGAAAACATAGACGTAACAAAGTCTTGTATTCTTGTAGGGCATAATTCTCTCACATCAACTCTATTCCTATGGAGTGACACATGTTTCTTTTCACTCACTCGGTTGTCTGAAGGATCAATAGCCATATCGGCTTACAATACCCCTCGCAGTATTTACTCTAGGACTTCCTCACGCCAAGGGAGAGGCCCGCCCCAAAGATCTGTCAATCATCCTTTGTTGGGTATGTCAGATTTCATAACCTATAATCACTTAACAATAATGATGGGTGGTCCTTCAAACTATCAAGAATCTAAGGAGAATTTTCTTCAAAAACTACCTCCGCATCATAGGCGTTACGTATCTCATCTCCCTGAGACTTTTGGTCAATAGGTCAAAGGAGTATCTTCATAATAATAGATAGATTAACTAGGGCATTGTCAACTACTTCTTGGTCACAAGAAGAACCTCATACTCTATCTCTAGCAGCCTTATCGGATGGCTCAGATGGGTGTATAGGTGGGTATATATTGCGAGAACCCGGGCATGTTTGGAAGTTTGGTTTTGGTTCAAGGCTTAGAGGACCTAGCTTTTCCTTTTTCTCGCTTTGTTTACTGCAAAATGGGTTGCAAAAGGCTCGCTCTCTAGAGGTGAAATAATAAGAAGTAGTGATGGACGTTAACTGCTTCATCTCATCTCTGACTAGGCTTGATGTCTACCCAGCAAATATCGAGAAAAAGTAATGTGACATACGACTCCTAATGCGCTCTCGTGGTTGGGAAGTTAGTATTCGATATTCCCCTTAAGACATGCTTCGAGGAGTCTTCCTTATGGTTGATCATTGCCAAGGGTTTACCTGGGGTCAAACAGAGGTGTTTGAAGCTCCACCGTCTGCTGAGATTCGGTTAGGACCTTTTTTACCTTTGTATTACGTTTTTTTTAATTTACTGTTATGTTTGTATCACTATATAAATATGAATTAATGTTCTTTTCCGTCTATTTTCCACCTCATGATGAAGGAAAGCAAAATAAATAAATAAATAAGTGAAACCTGTAACAATAACAAACTGTTAGTGGTCGAGCCCGAAGGCTGCCTACGTATTCCTGAGTGCGGAAATGTGATAAGTGTAATGTGATTCAGGAAATTAGGCCTATCATAGTTCGACACAATAAGGAAACCAACTTTTTAATTTTTGCGACTGCACTCAAAGCGATCTGCCTACGTACCCTGTTACAAGATTTTTTTTTCATATTATTTTTAATTTCATTTTTTTTTCAAGGGATCAAGTCGCTCGTAGTTCACAAAAAAAAAAAACTTTTACAAATATAAATTTAATGAAGATGTAACTAATGTCACTACCATGCATCTATTTCCCCGGTCAAAAGTCGCTTCTCCCAAGTAGCTTTCCATTTAGCAACATAGAAAGGGTTATCTTCTTTGTCCAAGATCCATGATGCCCATGCTTTACATACTACCGTGCACGATTCTGTTGTAAAAAGGTCGATGTTGTCGAGGATGATGTAGGGTTCCATGATTTCTCGAAGAGATGCCACTTTATTTGCAGATGTTTCAACCCCCTCACAAGGAACTGCTATATCTTGGTCGTAAAGCCAATTAAACCTTCTTCGGATATCATCGGCCTTTGCCTTATTGGGCATCTAATTTGGATTGTCCCGTTCATTCTCCGGAATAGGACAATATATTGTTCTTTTTACAAAGGGTGGGCGCCTTATTTCAACATCTTCATTATTTTCTATGCAATGACCCGTTGTGCTTACGGTGTTTATCCAACCACCATACTACGACGAGCTTTCTCCTTCATAGGCTCCCCTACTATAGTCACCACATATAGTGATGATGCCTCATGATGCTCTCATTCTCAATTTTTGATGTAAGCTAGACGAGACTGCTTTACACCCGTGCAGCCAAGGTCTCCCTAGTAACAAGTTGCATGAGAGTCGAAAACCCACTACCATAAACTCTATGCTGAACAGAGCATTCTCATGTACCAAAGGTAAGACTATAGAACCCATCACTTCCCTTGACAATTGGTCAAAACCTCTGAGAATAATGGAGCGGTAAGTGATATGTAAATCATTATACCCTAGCTTGTACAGGTATTATCGGGAACAGAGATTAACATCAGATCGGTGTCAACCAATATGTGATTAATATAACTTGCACCTTGTCGAAGAGTGATATGAAGTGGTTCATTATGATAGTGATTAGGGGGTAAATCGCTATCTGTAAAGGTGATCCCTGGATCAACATCGTGTTGTTTGATGTTTTTCCCTTTTCGTGAGGAAGAGTGAAAAGCGTCTAAGGTTTTGAATACGTTTTGAAAATACATTGATTCATGGATAGGCACATCATATAATAATTTGGGGCTAGTTTGATGAGAATGGAGGGCAGTGTTTTCTTGGCGAGAGGCCTTGGATCGTTTTATAGTGGAAACCTTTGGATGCGGGCTTTTATCATTTGGAGATTCAGGCCGTAAGGTTAAAATCTTAGAGCCATCATGGAAGGTCAAGGATTCACGAAGCTGTGCCGGTGTTTTTTGGGATTGAACTAACATGAGGGGATGAAATTGGTAAATCCAAGGCTGACCAAGTTTGATATCATATGGAACTGGTATATCACAAATTATGAAACTTGTGGTGAAACTTACACCTTTGTATTTAACAATTGCATCAATTTTACCACATACATTTTCATATACATCGTTGTTACAAAATTCATCTATTGTTACAGGTCTAAGTTCTTCCTCCTCGAATTCCCAATCAACAAATGTATGGTACGGGCACATATTAATGGAAGACTCTTCATCAATGTGAACATGATGATACTTGATGTTATGACATATCATTGGATGGTCAAGTGAGTCATTTATAAAACCCTTTCTAATCAAATCGTCTTTGACCTGGTGCAGATCAAGTTTGAAGATTTCCCTCAAATCTCTAAAAGGGTTTGAGGCGTTTATGATTGTTCTTTTGAGATAATCACTAAAAGCCTCACGATACATTAAGGAATGTGATAGTAAGTCCCATAATGATCTTTCACAATTCTCCTTCTTTGGTCTCGAAGTTGAGCCTTCCCCAAAACCCACCATATTACACACCGTGGTTGCCATGTGCAGTAAGACTGCATCCCAATGAATGGTTATCACACTGCCCGGGGTTGAAAATTTGACTTTTGATGAAGTGCAGAGAAATTGCCCATATATGTTGTAACCATGATTTTCCCAAGGTAAAGGTGAGGCTTTTCGGGCCATCGATTACTTGGAACTCAACATTACAAACCCAATCATGATATCCTAATGGTAAGGTGATTTCCCTAATTGCCCGCATGAGAGTGTGATCGCTTATTCTAACCACCTTTTTTGAGGGTCTTAAAGGAGCGTCTTCACACCCTAATTTCTTGAGAATGGTTTTGCTATAGATGTTGAATGTGGACTCTCTGTTTACCAAAATTCCCGAGACCTTGTAACAATCCGATACCAAGGTAATGGACAAGGGCCAGTCATTACTCTAGTCATTCGGCAAATCTGCATCGGTAAATCGTGGAGTAGGTGTAGTCCACGATCTTGAAATTGGAATTTTCCCATCATCAATGAGTTGCTGGACTGCATGTCTTAGATCACTATAAACATTTGTATTGTGTTCGTAGTCATGACAATAGTTACAATACTTTCCCATATCAGCCCCAGGAGACGGCATAGTGTAGTTATTATGTTTTGACTTGAGGAAACCCTATATCATTAACCGATGACATATAACACTTAGTGATTCACACCTTCTAGAGTAAATCTGGCGGATGGAACCCCAACGGCTTCCTCCACTACACATTTGTGCTCCTGTATCCATATCTCGGTCTCTAAACAACAAGTGAACTGCAATATTCAAGAACATGGTTAAGAAAACCTTCAAGGTGTTGAGGGGTGTAAGACTTTCCTTTGAAAAGAACATTAATTCACATATTAACTTATTGATAGTGATTAAACCATTCTTTAAGTTGAAAAGGTTTTAAAGGGAGATTTTGGCATTGCTTAAAATGTACCACATGTGGTGTTTGTTAGTCTTAGAAAGTTAAATTCTCTTGGGATCCTATGAAGGAAGGTCTAAGGATAACTCTTAGTTCATTCTTGGGTCCATAGGTAGGATTTCTAAAAAAACGATTTTATCTTACAAAAAAGAGTTTTTTTGTTTTTTTTTTTTTTTCATGACAACACGAATGAATCATTAACACAAATGACCGTAGACTCCATGTATGTATTGATGCACATGTTTCTTAATCTAAAGGTCAATCTGTTTTGAGGAAATTACTAACCAAGTGGCCTCGTATCACTTCCAACCGTGAAAACCGAGGTGGACGTTCCTAACAGAGCCGATTGCAATAGTGCACGGATGTAGGTTTACGCCCTTAATTCATTAATTTGATTATCTAAATTCGACCTTACCAATAGGCAGAGGTGCCGGCCTAAAAGGAAAAAAATGCTCATGCTCATGACAATTGATGAATGATGAATGACCCCATAAGTACACCTAAACGAATTAACAACACAAATTCAGGTTTAAACCACTACACATTTTATACAAAAGAAATTCCCCATTGGAGCCGCCAGACTGTGGTACCTGGTTTTTAGTGGACAAAGATTAGTCTATAAAGGTTCCACTTAAGTGTCTGATAAGACTTATAATTAAAAAAAAAAACTTAGAATCCCCACCTTATTTTTATCCGAATAAGGATGGATTTTAAAGCAGTCAATTTAAATAAAAAAAAATCAACTACTAACTCCATATAAGAATCGAACGCCTGGAAATCGTCTTCCCTTCCATTCTAAGGAACGGGCTCTTACTATTGCGTTGTTAAAAATCAAGTTTTAAGACATGTAAACCACATAAAAAAATATATATAAGGTAGGTTTGAGCACCAAAGTTGCACTACGTACCGATCATAGTGAGATTTTGAATTCACTTACGGATCAAAACCTTCGTAGTTCGGACAAATGCAATGTTTTAAATAACCAATTCCATTGGGTTTTTAATTTGGGGTGTTGACATAAATGTCATTTTTTGTAAGTGGGATTTTTTTTTATCTTTGACGGATTCTCTCATAAAAGTAAAATGAACCACCTTGGTTGAGGAAAATCACCCCGATTAATGATCACCAAAAATGTCTTTTGAATAAGACAATTCAACAAATGCGTCCCAATTGAAGACTTTTAGTGGATCAAGGTATTTTTGGGAGTGAAACTGTAAGGGTTCACTATATAATCTCACTTTGGGTTTTAAATTCACTCAAAGGTAATTTTTGTAAAGTTTTAAGGGTTATGTGTTTAGGCTTAATGAGATTGACCAAATAAAACACGACACCTGCCAAGGCCTTCCTTCCAAATAAAAGAGAACAATTAACTATTTAATTATATTCGATTGTCAATTAATCCATCGGGCAATTATAATGGGATATAAGCTTATTTTTATGGAGATGGACAATTGTTACAACCTTATACAACTAAATAATTAATCATAACCTCATGTTTGGAAATGAAGACATAACCTTATATTAACTATCATTAATTATTACAAATAAAAAAGCAAAGTTATGATTCATTCTTGCATCACAAAAGGGTTTGAAATAAAAAGGTTCACAATTTATAAAAGAAAACAATTTTTATTAAAACTTTTATTTCTGAAGTCATCTTGAAATAAAATTAAAATCCTTAAGACATCATTTAATAAGATTAAAGATTTTTTAAAACAATGATATTTAGAATTAAAGGCTCTTATTTCTGAAGTCTTCTTTAAGATAAGATTAAAGTTTCTTCAAATAATACTTAGAATTAAAGCTTGTTAAAACTCTTATTTCTAAAGTCATTTTTAAAATAAGATTAAAGACATTTTAATTAAAAATCCATAAGTTAAGAAGTATATATAGTGTAATCTAGGTTTCATACCACCTTTAGTTCCTTAAAAATAAATTAATACAATTTTAAAAAGCAATTAAGAGAAAAACGTGCATATTTCATCTCTTTGATAGCTTAACCTAAAAAAAATCATTAAAAGTCATAGAAAAATAAAAAAAAATTATTGTGAGATATGGTTGGAAAGCTCTTGAAAAGTTCTATCTTTTGAGCTAAAGAAATGGAACTGGTTCTGGTCGTAAGGGTTGTTTCACAGGCCATCTTTGGGTCATGGTAAGTAATTCTTTACTCTTGAACAACCTTTGCTTAAACTCTTAATTCCTTAGGTCTTTCACTACAAGAAAAAGGGGAATTAGCGACGGTCAAATTAGTCGCAAATCCGTCGCAAAAATGGATTTGCGACGGATTTGCAACTACTTTGGTTAGTTGCTAAAGACCTCGTCGCAAATCCATTTTTGCGACTAATTTTGGTATAGTCACAAATTTAGCGACGAATTTGCAACGACTTTGCAACTGCAATTTAGTAACTAACTTTAAAATTTTAGCAACTGAATCATTGTCCATCGCAAAATATTAGCGACTAATTTGCGACTATCATTTAATGACTAACTATAAGATTTTAGCAACGGATTCATTGTCCATCACAAAATATTAGCGATGGATGAACAACTACTTTGACCAAATTTTTAAGACTACCGAGACTAGTATTTTGCGACAGATTAGCAACTACGGAGACCAATATTTTTATGATTGATTAGCAACTGCCAAGATCAATTTTTTGCTACTAACCAATTAGTTCCTAATACAAGTACCTTAATGCTTGGTGTCTTTTATGATGGAAGGCGTCATTTCTTACTTGAAACATAGCCTAATATGTTCCCATTAAAAAAATGGTTTTCTTTCCCTCTAAATTAGAACAGATACACATACATATATTAACTTAAATATTTTCAATAATAATTATTGTAATAAATATTACAATTTTATCCCAACAGAAAGTATTTTAATTGTACAAAGTTGGGATTAGCATTAATAAGAACATTTAACAACAGCAGCAGCAACAACAACATCAATGGCTTCAACATATCAGCAACAGGTCTGCAAGAATGAAAACCAAATAAGTACCTTGATTAAAATTTGTCAAGTGAATACACAAGAAGACCAGTTTAAAAACCAAGACATGAATGAATAGCATAATATTGTAGATGAATTATAATAGCGCTATCTAGATGATTAAAATATACATGAAGAGACATGCTTAAACTCATCAAGACCCCCTTGCAAGCTTGGGGAGATTCATAGCAATGCAAGGACTAACAATAATGATCAAACTTTACACGTCTTTTGTAAACAAAACTAAGAAATGTTTTAGATACAAAAGATCCCAAATCCTTCTTATCATAACTAAATTAACCAGAGATAGGAAACTAAGGTAAAGTATATATTTTGCGGCCAACCTTGTCGACGTTCCTAAGGTGCTTCTTTGCTATATAAGCTGATTGGGAGTCAGTAATGAAACTTAGTTATTCACCTAACAAAACTTAGTTATTCACCTAACAGAGAGTTTAACAAAAAATAAAACCCTAACAGAGAGCGAATATTTAATATAGATTACAATATGAAAGAAAAGATGGAATATCAGTTCACATGCATATTGTATATTTTGAAGCTGAACAAGCAATAAAAAAAAGATAGAGTAGCAAAAGAGAGCAAAGGTAAAGAAAGACAAAATATGGAAGAATTCAGAATTCTGATCCCATAGCGTAAGTAGCAGAGCATTCAACTTATCAAAGGTATGAACTAGCCCATCTGCACCTTTTAACAGCATAAAACAATATATACAGAAGCATTATATGTACTATATATTTTTTCTTAGTCCAATCAAGAACCATGTTAGAAACGGAAAGAAGAGAAAACGAATATTTAAACCAATTTGATCCAAATAGCAGAGCAGAGCAGCGCACGAAAAATGGAGATTAGTCTCCTCTTGTGCTTGAAGAATATGAGCTTGTTCTGCAAATGTAATGAATATTGATCACATTTTAGACAATAAGCAATATTTGTTTGTGCTTAATCTTAATATTAACATATGTACATATCATTTAGTCTCTAAGACTCTAACACTTCAAATTCCAAAACATAACAATAAATCTCCAAAATCCTAACAGCAAATCCTAATATCTTAAATGAGAAAGTTATAGCATGAGAATCTTTTCTACATCAGTAAATGACATAGTTCCCACAGTCTAACATTCTCATTCAATTTTAGCTCAATAACAAATCTTCAAAGTTGGAATATGGAACCACTTCAATGATAAAACTAAAAAATAATGAAGCTACACTCATTTGGAGGTGATAACACCATAATAAAGAACCAAAGAGCATAAAAAAGTTAGACAAATTACATCTCCAGTTGTTTCTTAGGGTATTATTTAGCCTAAGTATAATGCATATTACATCTTCTTTCGGTTGTTTGTAAGGAACATGAGAATAGTAATACTGAAATTGTAATTACAAATACAAATCTCTCAGCAACACTAATAATGCAATGGTGATTACAAACACACACAAAAACCCCAAAATTTCACCAATAATTTCAAATTTCTGTAACTTCAATTGAATTTTAATCAAATTCCTATCATCAAACCCAACCAAAATATATGACAAAAAAATCAACCAAAATCATGTAGATTTATACGAATAATAAAAAAATAAAAACGCAAATTTTGACATTGAATCAATAAATGGGCAAAATTCATCAGCAAGCCCAAATTAAAAATCAATAAATTGATCCAATATAGCAATAAAACGAGCAATATAGAGGAATCGGTTAACAAGGAATTGATTCTACTGAGAATTGGAATAAGCGAAAATAGTTAAAATATAAAGGACCTTACATGTAGAGGAATCGGCGCCAGAGTTCAATGAATCTAGCGACATGAGCGACGACGACGGTGGCGGAGGTAGAGTGATGGAGATAGTGAGCAGATGAGAGAGGAAGAGAGAGAAATGGGGGTTTTCAGTTGTTGATCGAATTTGTTGGGTTTTGGGAGTCGAATTTGTTGGATTGGGGTCGAAAATTGCTGGGGTTTTGGGGTTTTGAACGGGTTTGAAATTTCTGGGGGTTTTGGGTTTGATTTTTGCTCGAGAATGAGGAATTTCTACTTGGATTGCTCGAGTTAGGGAGGATTTGGCTCAAAATTGCTGGGGATTTCGGTTGCTAGTTGAATTTTTTGGGTTCTGAGTTCGAATTGATTGGGGTTTGAATAGTTAATTTTGCTGGGTTTTTGGGGTTTGAACGGCAGCAAGCTAAAGTAGTGCATATTTCAATTTTTTGTCTACAGACTCTACACTGTAAGCAATGGGCGAATGAAAAGGGTAATTGCATACTCTCGTTGAACTAATTTTACCCTAATTAAGGCAAACAAGCTCCTAGATTATGGCCATGTTGGGTAATTAGAGTTTTGACAACAAATGAGCTTATTTGACCAATTAAGTTAGAGGTTTGACTACAATCACTACATAAATCATCTAATTTGTTTGTTTGGTAAAAGAGCTTTTTAAATAAGCTTATTGAGGCAAATAAGCTAATTTGTAAAAAAAAACTAGGGAAATTCTCTTTGGTAACACCAAATTATTTGATTTTCTCAGTGGTAAACAGTTAAAAAAACTTATTATCGTTGGTAAACTTGTATTATTGTCTACCAAAGATAATTACAATTTTAATTAAAATCTTTAACCATGGGTAGTTTTTGTATTTTTAACAATTAATTTATATTATTTTAGTGATAATATAAATTTAAAAAATACAGCCACCCTTCCCCTCCCTAACCGGTGCCACCCTCACCCCTGCTGGTGCCACCAACGCCCAGCCTCCACCTCCGGACAGCGGCGCAGCCCCCCACAACCGCCGGCAAACCCCTATCCAACGCCCTTCCCATTTTCCCCATCTGACATCCTGTCTTCTTCAAGGCTAAATATCAATTTCATTCACGCCTTTCATGGTTAATTGCTTCATCTCAACTCTCTCCCACCAACAGTAACCAAAAATGGCAGCGTCACTACTCCAACCACCAAATCGCCACCGTCCTTCGCCATTCCTCCACCACCGCCGCTTAAACCTCGCATCACAAGGAAGAAAGCCAAAACTCGCCTTCCTTCGCCGCGACTACGCTAAGCGTCACTACTCAAAGCGAAATTAAGGTTCAAATTAATTCCAATTACCTGTAATTCACATAATATCTTGTTCAATTGTGAGAAATTAGGGGTTCGATTACCTGAATTTGCAAAAAAAATTTATTTTTTTTTTTTGTAATTTTCGATGGTGGTGAGGTGCGAGAAAGGAGAGAGGACGGGGAAGGGTTTTCGGCGGGACGACGGGAGACTGGGTGTACGACGGGGAAGGATTTGGGCGTTGTCAAGGAGGAATGAGGTGAGGAGGGAGGCTGGGCGTCGCAGGTGGGAGCGTCGCCGGCTGGGGAGGGGGGTGTTTGGTGCCGGCAGGGGAGGAGTGTGGCTGGTGGCAGGGGTGTGAGGGAGAAGAAAAAAAAATATTTTTTATATTATTTAATTATTTATAAAACTTAAAATCTAACCCATAACCTCTAACTATAGTTAAAAATTAATCATTAATGTTATAAGTAACTCAAGGACAATAATTGGATGTTACCAATGATAATAAGTTTTTTAATTGTTTACCACTAAGAAAATCAAATACTTCGGTGTTACCAAAGAGAATTTCCCAAAAAACTAATTAAAAAAATATTAGCTTATTGAGTAATGAATGTCAAAAGACAATTTTATCCTAAAAGTTACTCTAATTCACATTCTTGCCCTCCCGATTTCTTACCCTAATCAAGTAAAAAAAATATTATCAATGTCCTAAATTGTCATTTCATATGTTCAACTATCAAGCAACTACAAATAATAAGATAAGTTTACCCAACAACTCTACATAAAAAGCTCTTATAAATCAGCTAGTCAAAGCAGCTAATGCAACCATTTAGTCAAAACAGCTAATGCAACCAGCTCTTGTCAATCAACTAACCGCTAATTACCAAATAGGATCATAGTAGACTGATAACACTTTCACCGTGGGATACGAAACCATAACTTTGTCATATTTAAGAAAATTATCAAATTGCCTATTTTCAAACACCAACTGGAATGTAGAATGAGCTGAAATAACAACCATATATTTTTTGAAAAGGATGAACATCACAATTAGTATCGAACGAATGAATATTTCAATCTCTTTCAGCCGCAAATTTTTTTTTGCGATTGAATATTATGGTAGTCGCAAATAGTAGTTGCAATTTTTTTTATTTGCAACTAAATGTTAGGGTAGTCGCGAATATGAGTCGTAGATTAGCGACCACATTGCAACTAATGTAAAATTAGTTGCAAAATTTGCGACTACTAGTCTTTTTCAGTTGCAAAAATATTTTTTTGCGACTGAAAATTAGGGTAGTTTTAAATATGAGTCGCAAATTTGCGACCCCATAGCAACTACAACAAAATCAGTCGCAAAATTTGCAACTACCCGTCCTTTTCTGTTGCAAAAATATTTTTTGCGACTGAATATTAGGATAGTTGCAAATATCAGTCGCTAAATTGGCTTTTTCTTGTAGTGTTTAAGCTCACTTTAAGAAATAAATCAGTCTTTAAAATATACATTAGTGTAGACACCCATTTGTGTCTCCCCAAAACCAAACCCAGTGATGAGTGCCTTTCACGTCGAATCATAATCGAATGAAACGAAAGTGTGGAAAGGTCTAGTGTTGCGGAAAGTTTTATTTCTTTTCTCTTCTCCCTGTTTTGGAAAACTTTATTTTAAGAAAACAGCTAATCCAGTTTGGTTGGTCCATGATATGGGTCCAATAGTGGTGTAAATGGATGGGGCTTGCAAAGACCTTTCCAACGATATATTATAAGCCCAATTCCGATGAATATTGAGGAAGTTATGGCCAATTTACTAAACTGGGCCCGGTTTGAGCTTTATGTACGGCCCAATGATCTAGGGGAGGGCCTAATATGATTTATCATTCCTAATGCAATTAGGAATGGTTTTGGTATTCTAGGAGGTTCTTTTCATTCCTAATTCAATTAGGACTCTTTTTAGAGTTTTAATCAAGATCAAATAGCATTTTCGAAGAAATTATATCTTCCAGTACGGTAAATTTATCAGATTTTCGAAAACGCGTTGGAATTAAGACTGGCGTCCAACCCCAGGCCTTGGCGCCTAGAACCAGGCTTGGCGCCAGACGCTAGCCATTGGCGCCTGGCGCTAGCCACTGGTGCCTGGCGCCAGCTAGCCAGGGTTGGCGCCAATGCTGTTTTGCGATCTTTAGACTCTGTTTTGTTAAATTATCTTTTTTGGCTGATTTTCTCTATAAATATCGTATTAAAAACTCCGTTTTCATTCATCATCTACATCTAATTTTCACCAATTCTCCTCATTCTTAAGTATTCATCTACAATTCATACATCATCTTTCATCAATTCTCAACAATCAAGTATTCTTTAGCATTCAATTCTTTCATGCTTTTTCATACAAAATTCCGCATTCACAAGATCTAGAAACACCTAGCCATATTCGAAGTTGCCTTCACCCTAGGCGTGAAAGGTTTTAATTTCTAAGGGTTTGGTCCCAAATCTCTATTTAAATTATTTAATTTAATTGCTTTGTTTATTATTTTCCTTGAAGTTACTAACGTGTGTATTTTGTTATTAGAAAGAGGTACGAGGCATCCAAGTAAGTACTTTAATTGATTTATTGATTATGATGTAGATATCATGTTTATATTGTTATTTTGATTCCTAGTATCATGTCTAGGGTATTTTAATATTAAATATGATTGTTACGATGCTTCCTATGTTCTTTCTAATATTTATTCATGTTAGTATCATGTTAGGGTTAAAGATTTGATTTTTATTGCTTAGTGACACGCTAGGGTTTGTTATTAATCTTGTTAGTATCATGCCTAGGATCTTGCTATTATTATGCTTCAATATTAACATGAGCATGATTATGATTTTAATTGTTATAATTTATGATTATTATTATTATTATTATTATTATTATTATTATTATTATTATTATTATTATTATTATTATTATTATTATTATTATTATTATTATTATTATTATTTTGATAACGATTATAATTATTGTTATGGTTATTTATTATGTTGCTTGATACGATATTTTTTATTGCTTGATCACGCCTTTTATTGCATGTTTAAAGGGAGTTGGTACTTGTAATCATGCTTAATAAGATAATTAATAATCTTGTTTAGGGTTAATATGATTATAAATTCAAGTGATCGCTAATAATAGTTTATTTGTGCATTAATATTCAACCAACATAGATTAAACAGGTTTAGGGTTAATCCTATTGATTGCATGTTAATTAGAAAGCGCACATGAATACGATCAGAATAAAGTAGAGGCCTATTATTAGGGCAGGTTCAACCTCTTTTAGGTTGGATTTGTACCTTCATCCCCGAACCCTTATTTGGTTCATGACCTTATGGAGTTGACGATCTCTTGGATCGTTAAGGGGTGTAACCTTCACCTCGTGAATGGTTTACAAGTTCCTAAAAAACTTGTTGGCGACTCTTTTGCTCTATCTTCTTCCCTTTTGGACGCCACCGTACTTTAGTGTATGATCACAGTGGGGTTCAAGCTAGTGGGATTTTTAAAGGCTTGAAATTATTCCCTACAGTTTTTGGCGACTCCACTGGGGAGGATTTCTATTTTAATTCCTGAATGTGTTTCGGCAATGATTTAGAATGAGTGGATGAGACTCGAAAAGTTCTAAGTATTTCATGTGCGTAATTTTGATTAACATTATTGTCATATGCATAAAAAGGTTCTCATTGGAAAGACCATCCGTAATGAGTCAAAAACATAGGATTTTACACGTAGGAAATGTGAGAAATGTCTTTCACAACTAGGACTGAAATAACACCGCGCGAAACTGGAAGATTTTATTGAGCACAGAAAGCTGCTGAGGCATGTGGGAAGTAGCGTCAGGGGCCAGAGCTTGGCGCCAAACTTTTAGCCGTAGCGCCAGACGCCAGTATTGGCGCCAGGCGCTACAGTTAAAAGTTGGCGCCAGTCTCTGTTTGCTGGCGCCAATTTCCCCCAATACCGAGCCAGAAATATGCGTTCTAATTTCGACCGGTTTTTCGTATTGTTTGCTCGATCCTGCTTCCTGATTGAATTTTTTCTCACTTTTCTGAAACCCATATGTGTTCTACATATGGACATAACCTTCTGGGAATTCATGCTCTATCTACCCGATTGAACGCTCCTGGCAACAAAGGGTACATCTGAGATGTTGAATTCACCAAACCATGGAAGTGAGTTTTTTCTAAAACTCGCGGTGTCCCATCCACACGCGCTAACCTTTCACGGTTAGGCTTCTGCGCGGTGCATCCGGAAAATTAACCATGGACCCTCTATTGACTAAACCATATCCCGAACTTTAGAGAACTAGAGCCATGGTTAGGTTGCGAACTCATTGCATCATATTGTGCCTACTTGACTAATTGTGCATTATTTGTTGTGCATATATATTCTATGTTTCTCTTAACCGTTTTTTGATTTGTGTTGAGACTAAAATTAATGACTTAAAGAACTTTGCCTAATTAATTAACTAATTAATTAATTTGAGTCAATAAAGTTTTTTTTTATCGGAATTGACCTAGTACGACTTTAGGCATACCCCAGTTGACTAATAATACCGAAAACAGTCCCAGACCGAAGCTCCAATATTGGCGCCAAAGTCTGAGCTGTAGCGCCACATTATAGTGTGTAGCGCCAGACATTAACTAAATTGTCTGGCGCCAACCACCATATTGCGACGCCAGTCCTTTCGCTTGGCCGACAGTTCGGATTATTTGTCGAGTCATCACCTAGGGTCTAATTAACCAGTTT
Organism: Chenopodium album; assembly: GCF_948465745.1. NCBI lineage: Eukaryota > Viridiplantae > Streptophyta > Magnoliopsida > Caryophyllales > Amaranthaceae > Chenopodium > Chenopodium album. Next base: position 16,070,350 of record NC_137842.1, read on the forward strand.
GCTAATTAATTCGGTTAATTTCCGCTGTCAATAACACCTTGTCGAGTCATTAATCGAGTCTTGGTCACATAGTCTAGCCACATGGTCATGACATGAGTCTTAACATGTCACCTACACTCACTAGTCTTAGCACACACTTTGAGTATACATCACCATGGCCATGTCTTAGGTTCATGCATGAGTCGGTCTTTTCCGTCATTTGAGTTGGGGGGTACATTCTATTCCTAATTCTTCATATCCCTCCATCTATATCTTCTTTCACATTCTATTCTAATTTTTCTACAGTTCCTCCATCCATTGCATGTTGAATAAAGTTTGAGTCAAATAATTAACAATAAATATCCCCAAATTCCTTTCCCACAGTACTTGGTCGAGGAGAGAAGGGCGATTAATCAAGGACAACCTCTTTATTCAAGTCTCGCTTTTTGGATAAACCGATTCGTCAAAAGAGGAAGGCTAAGAAGATAATGGCAACTCAAGAAGAAGTCAATGATCTTAAGAACCAATTGGCTACTGTGACTGAGACACTAAAACTTCTCGCACTTAAGGTCGATGATCCCGTGAACAACAACAGATGGATCTCATGCAAGACAGTCTAAGCAAGCTATCTAGTGACTATAAATTTCAGGGCATGAGTTCGCAAGGGGTCTCGCTGGACAAGGAACTCCTTTCGCATAAGTTCAACGCAACTGACATCCCTAAATTCAAGGCAACAGATAACCCTTACTTCCATCTAAGAGCTTTTGAAACTATAATGAGCATTAAGGGTATTGATAAGAAGATTTTCCCCTCTCTGTTCCCACTATCTCTCGAAACCGTTTGTCAACAATGGTTCTTTTCTCTCGAAAAAGAAAAAACCTCTTCTTGGGAGTCGATAACAAACGCTTTCATAGATAGATATAAGTGCAACATCCAAGACGAGACAAACCACAGACAACTTGAGATGTTAAAACAAAAGGAAAACGAAGGGTTCACTTCTTTCTTCAATAAATGGAGGGAAACTTCTGCTAATATGGTCAAGACTCCTACCGAAAAAGAATATGTGAGGATGTTTATCAAGAATCTCCAAGGGAAGTATTCAAAGCACTTAAAGTACCAACACAACTTGAATACTTTCAAAGCTGTCTATAATATAGGCATTGACATTGAAGATGACCTTCTGAAAGATAATAGTGCGAGAGGAAAGAAGAACGACCATCCTTCTTCTTCCTCTCCCATTAATGAAGTACATGCTACAAACACCTCTAAACCACGAATCCAAAGATCAAAAAGGGTGTTCACTCCACTTGGTATAAGTTATGAAACGGCTTTCGAGAAGCTAAATCACAAAGGACTAGTCATTCCCATAGGGCCCATCAAAGATCCGGTTCCAGAAGCTAGGCCACCTAAGTGGATCCAAATAAGCATTGCAAATATCATCAAGGAAAGGGTCACGACACTGAAGAGTGTTGGAAACTCAAAGAAGCTATTCAAGATCTGATCGATAACAATGAGACTTCCGAGATTCTAGCCATCGAAGATGACCAAGCATCCTTTGATCCATCACTTCTTATCACACCTGTAGGAGAGCCTATGATCGAGACAGCTTATATGACCTCTCTCGATGAAGTGGCCATAATTGAGGAGGATGAAAGTCTTTTCTTAGATAATACCAAGGAAGACTCGTCAAGTCTAAAAGAGGAAATTCGAAAGCTGCAAGATGTCATTGCCATGCTCTTTAATGTGGTAGAAGGATTAGCAAATCGGGTGATGGCCATCGAACAAAATTCTCGCCAAGAGTTTAATGAAGAACTCAATGCTCCTAAGCCACAGGAAAAATGGACCATTGTAGAATACACACCAATAGGAATGACTTACAATGAAGCTTTTGACTGTCTTCACGATCAAGGTCTCATTCACTCCATTGGTCCCAGTCAAGACCCTCCACCTGAAAAACGGTTTCACAATTGGGATCCAAATTCTTATTGTCGATACCATAGAGGTCGTGGTCACACCACCGAAGTATGTCTTGCCCTCAAAGATCGTGTTTAAGATCTCATTGATTCAAATCTCCTTCATGTTCCTCCACGCGACAAGAAGGCGAAGATTAGTAACAATAGTATTAGTGGCTGTAAAGGGAAGAAGAACGACTATCCTTCTTCTTCCGAAAACACCTACTCTAGTAATAGTGTTGGTACTTTCGACCTTAGTGAGATCCTAGCCATGGGTAATCGAAAGCAACCGAAAAAGGAATTTACCCCTATTGGAACTAGCTACGATGATGCTTTCAATCGACTCCATGCCAAGGGAATCATTACTCCCATAGGACCTATTAAAGATCCCCCACTTAAGAAAAGATTGCCTAGTTGGAATCCAGACGAGCACTGCAAGTACCACCAAGGTAGGGGTCATACTACTGAGAGTTGTTGGAAGCTAAAGGAGGCTATCCAACATTTGATTGATAATAACAAGCTTCCCATACCTCCAGTTAACAAGAAGAACGAGTGATGATAGAGGAAACAACACAAGACAAGAGACGAGCTTTAACGACAAGATTTCATGACCTCTTTTTCTATTTCTTTTTCATTTTACCCCTTCCCCAATAAGTCTAACATAGGCACCTTTTATTTTCAAGATTTTTCCTTTTTCCCTTTTTAATAAAATGAGCATTTATTTCCTTGCATATGATCATTTCATTACATTGCATTAAAAAAAAAAAAAAAAAAAAAAAAAAAAACCATGTCGAATTAAGCACAAGGTATACTAATGATTTGAAGCACCCCTTGTAGCCACATCATATCTCCTTTCACCCTTCAATTTACAAATCCTTTCTTCATAAACACTTTGAGCCTCGTCTAACGATAGACCCTTCTTTTTTCAACCCACATCTACCTAACCTTGGGATGGGATGGTGTGCGACTTATGCAATTCTAAACAAAAGCTTGAGTATTTCAAAAGATAGCAAAAATAGCAATAAAAGTGTACAAAAGGGCAAGTGTTCCAATGCCTTTAATATGAAAGTATCTTTGATAAGAACACGTCTCAAATTGCGTCTCTTATCGAGTGCTCGGTACCGTGCCTGAGAAACATGAATGCCAAGTGAGTGATAGACCGCATGATCGAGATTGCCCACACTTGCAAAAATAAAATAAATGCTAAAGCAAAAAGAGCCAAAAATAATAGAAATTCAAGCATGAAAATACAAAGATTCAAAAGCGAAGTTGCACACCCTGGGGGCTTATCTAGGATCTTGAGCCTTTATCCCCTTCTTCTTCTTCAGCCTTTAGCCTAACCACGTTACAACCCTTAAAAAGACCTTTTTGAGGTATACACACTTGTGCGAGGTTCGGCTAGAGCTACGTTCGGCCTGATTCCTAACGGATACTTAGGCAACCTCACATCGAGGTGCGGCCATAATAAACATGCATTCATATTCACATTCACACACTTGCACCATGATCATATCAAGGGATCCCCTGTGCTCATCCCTATTCATTTAGAGCTAGACTTGGGGGCTTGATCCCTACATCATTAGCTTACCTAGCCTAAGAGTCACCATTATTTGGCTCTTCTAACAATATGTTTTTCCACACACTTAGCTCTTGTGGCCTAGCTTTAGTGTCACTATCACACACTGCACAGATACATGACCAAATATACTTCCCTTTAGGAACCCTTTGTCATGAAATCTTAATACAACGCTGAAGCATGCCTTGTCATATCAACATCACTCATCATTGCATCACGAAGCATGAAGTACTTAGCCTCCGTGCCTAAGTTACCCAAATACTTTCATCATGGAGTCAATAGTTGAGATAGCCTAGGATGAATTAATCCTTGAACCTTGAGAGATAGTATCAAACAACATTTGACTAAGCTCATTCAACATGCATCTTCAAACTTTTGATTTTCTTTTTCACGTCTTTCTTTTTCGGGAGAAAGTCGGTACCCTCCACAGAATTGACGGAAAATTTTTGCTTTTTTGCATTTTTCGAGTCGCACGATCACATTACAATGCACACATGAGTCATGTACACATTGAGTCATGTCGTGCCATATCACTTTGATTTGAGTCTAACACATGTGTCATTACACTTCGAGTCGAGTCAACCTCGAGCCAGTCAATCATATCGAGTCAAGTTTATACCTTGAGTCGTGTCAAGCCGATGAGTCAAGCAACATTAAGGCTTAGGTCAACCCTAAGATAATTAAAGAAATTGGCAAAGTTCTATAGTCAAAAATAAATACAGGTGCAGCAGAATAGGGAGGACCCTACTCCAATTCTTTGCGCCAGAGATATCTCAACAACAACAGAGCTCGAAGCCTCTTAGAAAGGTAATTTCGACTTCATACAGCAATTTCGGGTTCCTTGGTGCGCCAGTTAGCCCCTATAAGCAATTTGACATGATTAAGTAGTCAGTTTGATTACAATCACAAAAAGGGGTCGGCCTGATGAAAGATCGTCTCGCTTAGCTTAAACCGCCTAAGATATGGCTCATTACGGAGACACCGACATACTGGTTTTAGCGGAATAAAGTTTAGGCGAGCTTTAGAGATCGACAAATGTTGGTCTTCGGAAAATTTTTTTTCATGACATTATCGCAACAAACATTCAAGCACCGAAGCTCTATTGTTCAGAGACGCGTGAACATTTCCATCAGAAGCTCTTTTGCTCCAGAGACGCGTGGGCATATCATCAAAGCTCTTTTGTTCAGAGACGCGTGGACATTTCATTCAAGCTCTTTTGCTCCAGAGACGCGTGGACATTTCATTCAAGCTCTTTTGTTCAGAGACGCGTGGACATTTCATTCAAGCTCTTTTGCTCCAGAGACGCGTGGACATTTCATTCAAGCTCTTTTGTTCAGAGACGCGTGGACATTTCCTATTTTCAAGCTCTTTTGTTCAGAGACGCGTGGACATTTCCTATTTTCAAGCTCTTTTGTTCAGAGACGCGTGGACATTTCCTATTTTCAAGCTCTTTTGTTCAGAGACGCGTGGACATTTCCTACAATCTCTTTTGCTCAGAGACGCGTGAACATATCAAAAAGAAGCTCTTTGTTCAGAGACGAGTGAACATCGAAACAGCAAGGTGGCGTTCCCTGGATTATGGAGAGTTGTCACAAACAACTGAGGATTGTTTCAAGAGAAGCAATCTTCGATAGTATTCCCTTGGACGTGGAATGTTATCAATGCGGATGAGGATTGTTTCAAGGGAAATAATCTTCGATGATGTTCCCTAGGATGTGGAATATTATCATTACGGAGAGGATAGTTTCAGGCGAAGCAATCTTCCAAATTGGAAGCAGTTACGAGTGTAGCGGTTTTCAAGCGGGATGGCATTCTCTAGCTTGCAGGAGGTCGTCAAAACAATCAGTTACTTTCAGAGACGTGTGCTTGACGGTGCAAGATACGCGTTTCTTAACTCTCTTATCTGTTTGTCTAATGCTAGTTTTGCAGGTATCGGCGTTATAAGAGTGATTTAGGATCGCAGAACGTTCTGAATCATTCTCCGTCCCTATCGATACTTTGACTTTTATTTTCGAAACTTGCGTTTCTCCAAACTCAGTCAGAGTGGGGGCTTCTGTAGACACCCATTTGTGTCTCCCCAAAACCAAACCCAATTATGAGTGCCTTTCACGTCGAATCATAATCGAATGAAACGAAAGTGTGGAAAGGTCTAGTGTTGCGGAAAGTTTTATTTCTTTTCTCTTCTCCCTGTTTTGGAAAACTTTATTTTAAGAAAACAGCTAATCCAGTTTGGTTTGTCCATGATATGGGTCCAATAGTGGTGTAGTTGGATGGGGCTTGCAAAGACCTTTCCAACGATATATTATAAGCCCAATTCCAATGAATATTGAGGAAGTTATGACCAATTTACTAAACTAGGCCCGGTTTGAGCTTTATGTACGGCCCAATGATCTAGGGGAGGGCCTAATATGATTTATGATTCCTAATGCAATTAGGAATGGTTTTGGTATTCTAGAATATTCTAGGAGGTTCTTTTCATTCCTAATTCAATTAGGACTCTTTTTAGAGTTTTAATCAAGATCAAATAGCATTTTCGAAGAAATTTTATCTTCCAGTACGGTAAATTTATCAGATTTTCGAAAACGCGTTGGAATTAAGACTGGCGTCCAACCCCAGGCCTTGGCGCCTAGAACCAGGCTTGGCGCCAGACGCTAGCCATTGGCGCCTGGCGCTAGCCACTGGTGCCTGGCGCCAGCTAGCCAGGGTTGGCGCCAATGCTGTTTTGCAATCTTTAGACTCTGTTTTGTTAAATTATCTTTTTTGGCTGATTTTCTCTATAAATATCGTATTAAAAACTCCGTTTTCATTCATCATCTACATCTAATTTTCACCAATTCTCCTCATTCTTAAGTATTCATCTACAATTCATTCATCATCTTTCATCAATTCTCAACAATCAAGTATTCTTTAGCATTCAATTCTTTCATGCTTTTTCATACAAAATTTCGCATTCACAAGATCTAGAAACACCTAGCCATATTCGAAGTTGCCTTCGCCCTAGGCGTGAAAGGTTTTAATTTCTGAGGGTTTGGTCCCAAATCTCTATTTAAATTATTTAATTTAATTGCTTTGTTTATTATTTTCCTTGAAGTTACTAACGTGTGTATTTTGTTATTAGAAAGAGGTACGAGGCATCCAAGTAATTACTTTAATTGATTTATTGATTATGATGTAGATATCATGTTTATATTGTTATTTTGATTCCTAGTATCATGTCTAGGGTATTTTAATATTAAATATGATTGTTACGATGCTTCCTATGTTCTTTCTAATATTTATTCATGTTAGTATCATGTTAGGGTTAAAGATTTGATTTTTATTTCTTAGTGACACGCTAGGGTTTGTTATTAATCTTGTTAGTATCATGCCTAGGATCTTGCTATTATTATGCTTCAATATTAACATGAGCATGATTATGATTTTAATTGTTATAATTTATGATTATTATTATTATTATTATTATTATTATTATTATTATTATTATTATTATTATTATTATTATTATTATTATTATTATTTTGATAACGATTATAATTATTGTTATGGTTATTTATTATGTTGCTTGATACGATATTTTTTATTGCTTGATCACGCCTTTTATTGCATGTTTAAAGGGAATTGGTACTTGTAATCATGCTTAATAAGATAATTAATAATCTTGTTTAGGGTTAATATGATTATAAATTCAAGTGATCGCTAATAATAGTTTATTTGTGCATTAATATTCAACCAACATAGATTAAACAGGTTTAGGGTTAATCTTATTGATTGCATGTTAATTAGAAAGCGCACATGAATACGATCAGAATAAAGTAGAGGCCTATTATTAGGGCAGGTTCAACCTCTTTTAGGTTGGATTTGTACCTTCATCCCCGAACCCTTATTTGGTTCATGACCTTATGGAGTTGACGATCTCTTGGATCGTTAAGGGGTGTAACCTTCACCTCGTGAATGGTTTACAAGTTCCTAAAAAACTTGTTGGCGACTCTTTTGCTCTATCTTCTTCCCTTTTGGACGCCACCGTACTTTAGTGTATGATCACAGTGGGGTTCAAGCTAGTGGGATTTTTAAAGGCTTGAAATTATTCTCTACAATTAGGCAGACACATGAAGGTATTAACCTTTCATTTTTAAAATGCATTAAAAAGAGATGCAATGCAAAATGCAATTAACCCCCCTCTTTGTAACCTATCACCTCACCAATAGGCTTGGCTTTCTAATGTGGAGTAATGAAAGATTTAGGGCTAATTTAGCACCTAATATCGTCATTACCCCTATTGGTAACATCACATGAAAACAAACACATTAGTTAGCATAATAATAATAATTAAGGAAATTAAGAAAGGAACAAAGATAATACCTTGAGCTAGATGTATCAATTTTTTGGATAACCCTTCTTACTTATCAAGGATGAAAAGATGATCACTCCTTAATTAAAGTGCAATAAAAGAGACTAAGTGATTTTTTTTTCTTTTTTTTTTTTTTTTTTTTGAGTTTTGAGATATTAAAGGAAATTAATGCAAAAAATAAAGCTAAAGAACTTTTTTTGATTTTTGATTAGAGAAAATAAACTTGAAAAATAAAGCTAAATCTTGAGAAACAAACCTTTTTTTTTTGGTTTTATTTATAGACTAGGAATACTTAAGAAATTAAACTTATATTTTTAACAAGGATAATAAAGAAAAATATATAATGCTTGAACTTGAAATATTTTTGTGTTTTTGTATAGGAATTAAAGATGATAACAATACTTAAATAAAAATAACAATATCAACTTAATTATAAGATGCTTTTAATAAGCTAATAACTTAAAAAATAAAGCTAAATTAGAGAGATTTAACTAAGTAAAGATTAGAGGAGAAATTTTTAGAGAGAGAAATTGTAGGAAATTTTGGTGTGTTTTTAACTTGAAAATTAGATGGTATTTATAGGAAAATAAAGGGGTTAATTTGTAAATAGAAAAGTAAATAAATTAAAATTCAAGGATTATTTTGGTAAATATCAAGATTTTAGTAATAATGAGAATCTTGATATTAAATTCTTTCGTTTTATATGTAACAAACTACTTAATCTGTTTTACAACACTTAAACTGATAAAATAAAGAAAACCGTAATAAAATCAACTCTAATATTCATATAATAAAAAGGTTCTAAAATGCCATGGTATTACAAAAAAGAAAATATATGACCAAGTCATGTGACAACTCAAAATAATACTCACATGGTATACGATAACAGAGTGCCTAAATTTATTTAGTGACTATTATACTCACGAAGGTACTAAAACAACACTTATAAAATAAACATCAGCTCTGAGATGTCAGCTCTGAAAGTTACACAAAGACATCAGGTTATTATACTAATAGGGTTGGACAAAATATTTTAGAGTTTATAAAAAATTAAAAAATAAGAATAACCCCTGCTCTTATTAGATAGTACATATTTTTTTACCCAGGAACATCTAATCACATGACAAAATCGTATACATATGAGCATTACAAACAATGACCCTTACTAAAAGTTTAAAGTAAAGTAAATCATATCAAGCCATAAAATTGACGTGGTCAAAGTGAAAATACACCATATAAAATCATACAATATTAATTCATACGACATAAATTTAAGGTAGTCAAGAGTAAAATATATTCTCTTAACCGAATGACCCTTAAAAAAGGTGAACTCTTATCTTTCCTTAATCTACTAAAACACAAATTTATATTTATCATAGTCGCATTATTTCACAATTGACGATGACAAGAGATACAAAAATTGGATCGAATCAAACTAAAGAAACGAAGAGAAAAAAAAAAAAAAAAAAAAAAAAAAAAAAAAAAAAAAAAACAAAGGGAACAAAGGGAACAAGATGCATGAAAAGGGCTTCATCATCATGATGAGCTCGTAACTAACTGCTACTCAGTCACATTACCATTATGGATTCATGCATTCATATCCTAACTAATTTCTAGAAGCTTAAAGTACCACTGTAGATTCATGCATACGTATCCTATCTAATTGCTACAAACATAAAGTTCTACTGTTGATTCATACATTCACATCCTCACGAATTATTCTGCTGCTCCATATCCCTCAATCCGCTTTATACCCTAAATCTTAACAAAAATATATGGTGTTTCCTTATAAATTTCAGCCATTATCAGTCTGTTTTACTCCTGTCCACATACATGCTTCCTATCGATATATGATCATTGATCCGAGTTGATATCTATTGGATCCAATATTAACCGTGGGGGATAAAAAAAAAGGTAACGTTATTTCACTATTGACAATTATTCATCAAATTTGACGAAAGGATACAAAAATTAGACTGAAATAAACAAGTTATACTAAGTAAATAAGGAAAAAAATGGTAAAACAAGAAGAAAAGAACAAATTACAAAAGAAAGTCAGTATCCACATTATTAGACATGATTTTAGCAGCAAAAAAAATAACTTTCTTTCATCATAATACTCCATGGGACCCTTAGCCATGCTGCTACATTATTGATACTTAATCGAAATGAGAAAATGGATCCTAGTTTAACCTATGGTCGGTCTCAACTTGAATGTTGCACTTGTACCTATCAACGAAAGCGTTTGCTATGTACTCCCAGGTAGAAGTCTTTTCTTTCTCGAGAGAAAAGAACCATTGTTGGCAAACGATCTCGAGAGATAGTGAGAACAAAGAGGGGAAAACCTTCTTATCGATACCCTTAATACTCATTATTGTTTCGAATGCTCTTAAATGAAAATAAGGGTTATCAGTTGCTCTGAATTTTAGGATGTCATTGGCATTGAACTTCTGCGGAAGAAGATCTTTGTCCACCGAGACCCCTTGTGAAGTAAGCCCTTGAAACTTGTAGTCGCTAGATAGCTTGCTTAAACTCTCTTGCATGAGGTCCATCTGTTGTTGTTTCACGGGATCATCGACCTTGAGTGTGAGGAGCTTCAGTGTTTCAGTCATGGTAACCAGTTGGTTCCTAAGCTCGTTGACTTCTTCTTGTGTTGCCATTATGGTCTTAGCTTTCCTCTTACGAGCTATGGGTTTGTCGAAAAGTTGGACTTGTACGAAGAGGTTGTCCTTGATTAACCGTCCTTCCTTTCTTGACCACGCGCTGTAATTTAAACCATTTTGCGTTTTAATTACTTGACTCAAATCGACTTGACTTTACGGTTTATTTTAAAGAGGAAAAAATAAAAAATAAAAATAAAAATAAAAAATGGGTGCATATTTTTGGCAAAAAATAATGTACATATTTTTAGGGAATTAAGTATAGTTTTTACATTGGAGGATTAATATCCGACTTACCCCCCTAAAAAAATGACGGAAAAAGCGCGCATGCAAGACTCGCTTAGACATGGTTAAAGTGTGTGTATTGATGTGTGCGTTGAGTGACATGTTTGGACCCTTGTGTAAGACCATGGGACTTAGTGCCTAAACTCGATTTACGACTCAAACAAGTACTATTGACAGCGAAAATTAACCGAATTAATTAGCAAACTGGTTAATTAGACACTAGGTGATGACTCGACCAATAATCCGAACTGTCGGCAAAACGACAGGACTGGCGTCGCACTATGTAGCTTGGCGCCATACAACAGAGCTGTCGCCAGGCGCCACACTCCACAAGGAGGCGCTATAGTCCAAACTTTGGCGCCAATGCTGGAGCTTCAATCTGGGACTGTTTTCGGTGTTATTAATCAAAAGGGGTATGCCTAAACATGGGCACGGGCCGTGCCGGCACGCGGGCGACACGGGCCCGACACGAATCCGGCACGGCACGGTCGCCGGCACGGCGGCCCACCTGTGGGCCGTGGGCCGTGCCGTGAACAAATTTCTGGAATTTGGCACGGGCACGGCACGTGGCACGCCGGGCGGCACGTGGGCCGACACGCTGGCACGACCCGCCGGCACAGCACGTGGCACGGCCGGGCACGACACGGCACGGCACGAGCCCGCAAGGAACGGCCCGGCACGGCACGGCCCGTGCCAAATTACCGTTGGAAAACTAGTCGTTTTTGGCCGTTTTCCAACAGCTATAAACGGCTAGTTTTACACCCCATTTCCCACCCAAATTCCCTATAAATACCTCATATTTTCCTCCAAAATTTTCACAACTCATCTCTTCTCTCTTATTCTCTAATTTTCTTACTCCCAAATTCTCAATTCTCAAATTCCTACAAATCCTACAATCTTGCTCTCTTTTGTGAAAAAAAAAAAAAAAATTCCTACTCTCTTATAAATTTTACATTTTTATTATTATTACTTTTATTAGTCTACTACCAAAAAAAAAAATTGTTATATTTACATTCGGGAAATTATAAATTCGGGAAATTATAAGTTCGGGAAATTATAAATTTGGGAAAACATTGAAGCGTCATTGTAAGATCTAACTCAACTTTATTTTAATTTGTTATTGTTAGTTGTTAATCTTGTTATTATTATTATTATTATTATTATTATTATTATTATTATTATTATTATTATTATTATTGTATTCTTGGAAGTTGGAACTACTTAATTATATAAAAACTACTTTCTATTTTAATTGTGGGTTATTTGGATTGTTGAAATCTGTCTAAGGCGGGACTTGGGCTCTGGACAACGTCGCTCCTAACCTCTCCTACCTGGGATCTCATTGATCCAAGTAATCTACTATTATTATAATTATTTTTAAAAATTTAATTTATATAAAAACTACTTACTAATTCTTATTGTTATTGTTATTATTATTGTTGTGAATTGTTATTATTATTGTTATTGTTACTTTGTTATTGTTATTGTTATTTGTATTATTATTATTATTGTTATTGTTACTTTTATTGTTATTATTATTAATTAATCATGGCATCAAACCCGAACGCTTCCTCCTCCTCTAGAAAAGCCAAGTCAAAACGTAGGGAATCACCAAATCCAAACACTTCAATGCCTATGCCCCCCCCCCTAACATGCCCTTTCCCTCCCCTAACATGCCCTTTCCAAACACTTCCACCCCTTTCTTTCATCCCCAAAACACGGGAGGGCAAGAACAAATGGATGATATGGCTCCTTGGACCCAATTTCAACAAAGCCAATTTAAACAACATGAATTTCCTTTTCCTCCTCCTTCCCAAGGTAGCCAAACACAAGCCTCCGGGTCGAGTGAACCATCCACCCAAATGACCAACACCCAAAATCCTAACATATTAGAGTGGTGTACCGAAGAGGATTTTGCTCAAACCAAAAGAAAGAGTGAAGTTTGGTCACATTATCAATTAAGTAAAAATGGACAAAAAGCCAAGTGTCGGACTTGTGGTAAAATTTTCTCGGCCGATACCAAGGGAGGGACGGGACACCTTAGTAGACATACAAAAAAATGTAGTGGACCATCTAGTAATCCAACCCAACCCAAAATTTCTCAATTCCATCCACAAGGCTTCATTTACAATTACGAGAGAGATAGGGATGAACTTGGGAGAATGATTGTACATGCGGAACAACCTTTTCTTTTCGCCAAAATGATGCCTTCAACAACTATATTAACCGAGCACTACAACCAAAACACAAAAAAAATCTCCCGAAAAACCGTTCGATCTGCTGCCATGAAGAGTTATCTAGAGTACAAATTGAAATTAGTAAATGAATTAGCTAATCTTCCTAGTAGAGTTTCTTTAACCGCCGATGCATGGGATGGTGGTTACGGACTCCACTATTTATGTGTTACTTGTCATTGGTTAGATAATGAGTGGTTGTTACAAAAACGCATCATTCATTTCAAAATGCTTGAATACCCTCATACCGGTCTTAACATTTCACATCATTTAATGGAAGCCATTGATGCATATAGTCTTAGGGATAAAATCATGTCTATGACTTTCGATAATGCAACTTCTATGACATATAGTGCGAATTTGGTCAAATCCCAATTGACCGATGTTATATTAGATGGAGATGCACTTCATGTTAGATGCATTTGTCATGTTCTTAACTTGTGTGTGAAGGATGGAACACAAGCAATTGGTCCATTTTATCACAAAATAAGGAATGCTATTATGTCTATTAATAGCTCTAACATGAGATATCAAGAATGGAAAGGTTTTTGCAGGCAACAACGGATAAAAACCATAAAAATAGCACTGGATTGTCCAACTAGGTGGAACTCCACCTATGAAATGTTGAGTCGGGCAATCGAATACAAGGTTCATTTAACACTTTTTTATAATATGAAATTTCCACAATGTGCTTTACTAGAAGATGATTGGGTTAATTGTGAAAAATATATGCAGTTTTTACAATTACTATATGGTATAACACATTGTTTTTCTTCTGTATATAATCCTTGTTCTCATTCTTTTCTTAGCAATGCATGTTTACTTGCACAACTTTTTGCGGAACACCGATCTCAACATGTTTATCGTGGATATCTTCCATCCATGGAGGAAAAATGGCGTAAATATTACACCGATATTCCTATGATTTATATTTTTGCTTCTATTTTATATCCTAGGCAAAAATATGATGGCACCTTTTTATTAATTGATATTTATTATAGTAACATGAATTTTGAAGATGATGTTGAAACTTTTAAAAATAAGGTGACTAATGATTTTTTTTCTTTATATAGAGTTTATGAAAGTAAATATGGAACCGTGTCTCGATTTGCCCCTTCTCAAACATCCAAAAATGTAAGTAAACGGGCCAAAGGTTTATTTGCACAAGCTGCTAACATGATGTCCAAGTTTTCAGGTACGAAATCATCATCAAGTAAGAGAACACAAAGCGATGTTTCGGAGTTGCAAATGTACTTAAGTTACGACTTCATGAAAGGCATGGACGATGAAGAGAAGTTTGGCCTCGACATCCTCGATTGGTGGAAATCACAAACCGTGAAACATCCAATTTTGTCGGCAATGGCTCGTGATATTTTTGCTATCCAAGTCTCCTCCGTTGCCTCCGAAAGAGCTTTTAGTGCGTCGGGACGAGTTTTAGACGATAGAAGAACAAGACTAAAACCCGAAACACTTGAAATGTGTGTTTGCTTCAAGGATTGGTTGGATGCCGAAACTCGTTCTCAAGATCGTACTTATGCACAAAACGACGACGATGATGGAACGTCGACTTCTTTTAGTTCTCATACTTCTCAATCAACTCAATTGGCGGATGAACTTGAACCTCTAGGAGACGAAGACGAAGGCGAAGATGAAGATGAAGACGAAGGTGAAGACGAAGACGACCAATAATAATTACATGATTACACATTTACATTATACACTATTGTATTCTTTTTGTATTATCGAACTTCGTATTCCGTATAATAAATGAAGTTATTCAATATTCATACACTATTGTACGATTTCTAATTATCATTACTTATTTTGTATTATTGAATTCTCGTACATTCGCACCGGCTACCGTCATATAATAAAATAAGTTATTCTTCAATTTTTTGTGTTTTCGGATTATCGCACTCGTATTTTTTTTTATTATATGCATTGTTGTTTTTTGCTAAATTAATAAAATTGTTTTTATTTGTTTAAATAAACTTAAACATAATTATTAATTAGATAAATAATTTATATAACCTAAATTAAAATAAAGTTGTTCAAAAAATGAAAACAAAATATATTAACATTAACATAAACATAAATTAATCACATATATTAAGTTGTACTAAAAAAAATATATATCGTTTAATTCGTTTTTTTTTTTCATTTATTAAAAAAAATGTGGCACGGTTTGGCCCGCGGCCCGGCACGGCACGGCCCGCAAGGCACGTGGGCCGTGCCGTGCCGTGGGCTGGGGTGTGCCAATTTCAGGCACGGCACGGCACGGCCCCCACCCCGGCACGGCCAGGCACGGCCCGCGACGGCACGGGCACGACCCGTGCCCATGTTTAGGTATGCCTAAAGTCGTACTAGGTCAATTCTGATTAAAATATTATACTTTATTGACTCAAATTAATTAATTAATTAGGCAAAGTTCTTTAAGTCGTTAATTTATTTAATCTCAACACAAGTCAAACAAACGGTTAAGAAAACATAGAATATATGCACAACAAATAATGCACAATTAGTCAAGTAGGCACAATATGATGCAATGAGTTTGCAACCTAACCATGGCTCTAGTTCTCTAAAGTTCGGGATATGGTTTAGTCAATAGAGGGTCCATGGTTAATTGTCCAGATGCACCGCGCGGAAGCCTAACCGTGAAGGGTTGGCGCGAGTGGATGGGGCACCGCGAGTTTAGAAAAACTCGCTTCCATGGTTTGGTGAATTTAACATTCTCGGATGTACCCTTTGTTACACAGAGCGTTCAATCAGGTAGATGGAGCATGAATTCTCAGAGGGTTATGTCCATATGTAGAACACATATGGGTTTCAGAAAAGTGAGAAAAACTCAATCAGGAAGTAGGATCGAGCAAACAATACGAAAAACTGGTCGAAATTAGAACGCATATTTCTGGCTCGGTATTGGAGGAATTTGGCGCCAGCAAACAGAGACTGGCGCCAGTTTTTAGCTGTATCGCCTGGCGCCAATGCTGGCGTCTGGCGCTACGGTTAAAAGTCTAGCGCCAATGCTCTGGCCCTGGCGCTAATTCCTACATGCCTCAACAACTTTATGTGCTCGATAAAATTTTCCAATTTCGCGCAGTGTTATTTCGGTCCTAGTTGTGAAAGATATTTCTCAAATTTCCTACGTGTAAAATCCTATGTTTTTAACTCATTACGGATGGTCTTTCCAATGAGATCTTTTTATGCATATGACAATAATGTTAATCAAAATTACGCACATGAAATACTTAGAACGTTTCGAGTCTCATCCACTCGTTCTAAATCATTGCCGAAACAAATTCAGGAATTAAAATAGAAATCTTCCCCAGTGGAGTCACCAAAAACTGTAGGGAATAATTTCAAGCGTTAATCCCCTAGCTTGAACCCCACTGTGATCATACACTAAAGTACGGTGGCGTCCAAAAGGGAAGAAGATAGAGCAAAAGAGTCGCCAACAAGTTTTAGGAACTTGTAAACCGTTCACAGGGTGAAGGTTACACCCCTTAACGATCCAAGAGATCGTCAACTCCATAAGGTCTTGAACCAAATAAGGGTTCGGGGATGAAGGTACAAATCCAACCTAAAAGAGATTGAACCTGCCCTAATAATAGGCCTCTACTTTATTCTGATCGTATTCATGTGCGCTTTTTTACTAACATGCAATCATTAGGATTAACCCTAAACCTGTTTATCTATGTTGGTTGAATTTAATGCACAAACAAATCTATTATTGGCGATCACTCGAAATTATAATCATAATTAACCCTAAACAAGATTATTAATATCTTATTAAGCGTGATTACAAGTACCAATTCCCTTTAAACATGCATAAAGGCGTGATCAGGCAATAACAATAAATATCAAGCAACATAATAATAATCATAATCATAAAAATAAATTATAATCATCATAAATTATTACAATTATTAATCATAAATCAAAAAGTATATCATAATAATAATCATTATAATAACAATCATATTAATAATAATAATAATCATGTTAAAGCATAGCAAGATCCTAGGCATGATACTAACAAGATTAATAACAAACCCTAGCATGTCACTAAGCAATAAAAATCAAAGCTTTAACCCTAACATGATACTAACAAAAATAAATATTAGGAAGAACATAAAAGGCATCATACTTTTAATCATACTTGATATTAAAATTACCCTAGACATGATACTAGGAATCATAATAACAATCTAAGCATGAACTCTACATCATAACATCAATAAAACCATTAAAGTACTTACTTTGATGCCTCGTACCTCTTTCTAATAACAAAATACACACGTTAGTAACTTCAAGGAAAATAAAACAAAACAATTAAATTAAATAATTGAAATAGAGATTTGGGTCCAAACCCTCAGAAATTAAACCTTTCAAGTCTAGGGCGAAGGCAACTTCGAATATGGCTAGGTGTATCTAGATCTAATGAATGCGGAATTTTGTATTTAAAAGCTAGTTTAGAAAAAGGGAGAAAGAAAGATGGTGAATGATTAAAGAGAATGAGAGAATTGAAAACTGGTTGTAGGTGAATGAAAACGGATTTTTTAATATGTTATTTATAGAGAAAATCAGGCAAAAAGATAAAATATCAAAACAGAGTTTTGGCGCACGTAAAACTGAACCAGCGCCAACGCTGGCTGTTGGCGCCAGGCGCTACAGCTGCGTTTGGCGCTGGTCTGGAAAATTACGCGTTTTCCTAAAATCAGATAAAAATTGCCGTACAGGAGGATAAAATCGTATTTTCCTCAAAAATTCTCTTTGATTTTAATTTAAACTATGAAAAGTCAACAAAAGTCAATTTATCAATGTTAATTGAATTAGGAATGAAAAGAACCTTCTAGAAGAATTTAGAAGAATAAAACCATTCCTAATTGCATTAGGAATGATAAATCTTATTAGGCCCTCCCCTAGATCATTGGGCCGCATATAAGGCTCAAACCGGGCTCAGTTTAGTAAATCGGTCATAACTTCCTCAATATTCATCGGAATTGGGCTTATAATATATCGTTGGACAGCTCTTGTTAAGCCCCATCCAACTACACTATTATTGGACCCATATCATGGACCAACCAAACTGGATTGGCTGTTTTCTTAAAATAAGTTTTCAAAAACAGAGAGAAGAGAAAAGAAATTAAAACTATCCGCAACACTAAACTTTCCACACTTTCGCTTCATTCGATGATGATTCGACGCGAAAGGTACTCATCACTGGGTTTGGTTTTGGGGAGACACAAATGGGTGTCTACACTTACAGTACCTTCCATGGTGCAAAACCCATGAATTTCAAATCCCGCAAGTCTGCCATTAAAACCGATCTCCATGATAATTGAGCCTTATCAGATTATACCCAGGTGATAATTTGCAGAATCATTAACACCCAACTGAAAATAATTGTTAATTTCAGTAGAAATAATCAAATAAATTGAACAATAAAAAACATATATTATATAATCGAAGAATTAAATAAGAAGGCTAATCAAACGTAATAAAAAAAAAGATGAAAAAAATAATTGTATGTGCTTAAAAAACCCAGATCTTCAAATTGGGGATAAAATCACTATTGTATGTGCTTGAAAAATTGAGCTTGGGACTTACATTGTCAACTCCAGCAATATTCTTCTTCTCTGCAAAGATTTCTACTGGTGATTCTGCCAACCCACAAACATGAAATCAAAATTCATAAACACATGAGCCAAAACTGAACTTAAAAGCCCAAGATTAATCTGCCCTCAAAATATAATCCAGGACATATATTGGAATCTTAAACCCTAAAACTAACAAAAATTGAAAATTAAACATAGTACAACAAAAATTAGCACAAAAGTAGCAATTAAATACGAAAACACGCACAAATTAAAAACCAGTTCCAAAACAAACAACGATTTTAAGAGTTTGAGTAAAAATTAGCTCACAAACCTCTTGAAGCATCTGGGTTAGCTTTTGAAGCTCTACAAAAGAAATCGGACGTGAAACCACCGCTACCACCACCGCTAGAAATATGAAACAACAGCTGGAAATCTGAAACAACCGCTACCACCACCGCCCTTCACCCACCGTTCAAAAATCCTAGGGCAATCCATGGAAAGAGGGAAAGGGGATGGCAACGGTGATCAATAACAAGTGAATTGAAGAAATTTGGAGATGATGATTCCAGAAGAATATGAGAGAGAAAGTAAGCTTGAAAGTTTGATTTTAGAGAGAGAAAGAGAAAGATGGAAGCACGACCCTGGGAAAGAGAAAGGGGACAAAGCAACGAAGGAAATCAAAATGACAATCCTACCCCTAGAATTTTGGTGCTCCAGTAAGGGGGGCAAAGGGCAAAGGCGGTATTTCCCTATTCCTAAGGAACAGTAAATTTAGGAGTAAGTTTGGTGCTATAGTAGGGTGCTTGGGGACTTTTTAAAGAGTTGAAGATTTCTTTAGTTTACACCTTACTTAGTTGTTTTTCCATTTTCATGCATTTCTTGGTTTTTTTTGTCTTTTTCCCTTTTATTTGTTTGTTTTCTTTAATTTTTCAAGTTAAGTTCGTTATCCAAAGATTCCCAAGACCCCTTCCCAAGTTTGGCATTGATTAGGATACTTAATGTTCTCCATTTGAAGCTCAAGCATGGAGAAGTACAAGTTCCATTTGACCTTAGGCCGTGCATTCAAGCCGTGGGGGCACGAATTCTCGTGTTGAACCCACCATCGAGGTGATTTTGGGTCTGCCATGTCCCGTGTTTATCAAGAGCATCGAGTGGAGCGCACGAGGAACATCAAAGTGATGGTGAAGAGGGCTGCCCTGTTCCCAGGCACGGGCGCGCCACCTGCTCTCCCTGTTCCGTACTCAGTTTTGTGTGACTGCACATTCTCTTGAAGAGGACCGCGCCTGTACAGGTCTATTTTGGACGATCTAACTAATTTCTCTTTGTTACTTTTACTATATATAGACTTTTCTTCTATTTTGAGAGTAAGAATGAATTTTTTGAGAGAGAAGGAGGAATTAGAGAGCTTAGAATTAGAATTAGGTTTGATTTTCTCAAAGAGAGAATTTCTAGATTTTAGATTTTGTAGCAAGAGAAACATTAAAGATTGACGATTGGTGATTGGTGATTGGTGATTGATGAAAGTTGCAATTGGTTTGAATTCAAGTACGTTTCCTTTGATTTGATCAAGTTTGTAAGAATCTCCTTTACTTTAATTCAATATGATTTCAATTGTTTTGTTGATTGTCCAAGGTTATTGATTGTTTGATTGAATTAATTTAATTGGAATGATGTTGATGAATTTGATGAATTTCATAACTTTGTTTTTTATTTCTTTAATGGATTGTGAGTAGTTTGCTTACTAGGGATGTGGTGAAGCATGTATTAGTGATGGATTATTAGCTAATTGGGAGGTTTTTGATTGATTTAGCATTGTGATTTAATTGGTTGATTGATTTTGTGCATGTGTATGGATTGGAAGGAGTGATCAACCTTGTTCTTCATGCTAGATTGCATTGTGTGTCTACATTGATACGGACCATTGATTTGTAGCTCACATTTATCGCTTAAGTTTGGCCTGTGACGTTCCTAGTAGAGTCTTACGTAGTTGGCGCTAGTTTGACCTCTAGGAGATAGCTTGTCGAGCTCTTTTGATTGCATTATCTATCTTCCCTCGCAATACTCGAATTAATCAATCTCCAGCCCAATTAGTGTGTACTCATTGCAAGTATATGTGGATCCTAATTCCCTAATGTTTGATATATTGAGTTACTTTGTGTTTGCTTGTTTGTTTAGTTGATTTAGACAACCTACATTCCTTCTTACGTTTCGAGATAGCTTAACTTTAGCAATAGTTAACTTCCCTCCATTCTCTTGGGTTCGACCCTTGACTTGCCTCTATACTAGTATTTGGGTTGGTTAAGTGTTTACAAATTTAGTTTTGACCGAGGATTAGTTTCAACGACCTAGTCTTAACCCGCGTCAGTAGTGGAAACAAGTAGAAAGAAGATTTTCAGGTGATGAAGCATATTCATGATGGACATGAGTGAAGAGCGAATCATGCTAGTTTCCATAAGTTATTGTGTGTTATTGCTTTTATTTATATTATGATATTTCTATTGCGAGACTAGCATAAAGGTTTTAAATTGGATTGTTTGTTAAGGGCCTACAATGGTTCCAAGTTGTAGGTTCGACTTTGTTTTACTTTGGTTTGACTTTACTTTCGTGAATGACTTTTTTAGTTGAGTCTTTTTAAAATATTTTAAAGAAGGGTCTTCTGCTATGTGTCTTTGATAGTTGCTTTAGCCGTTTTCACGATGGCGGTAATATCTTAGATTTTCCTATTTAAAGTTTTAAATAGGGCAAAACACGTATTTTAAAAGAAAGAGATTTCTAGGGTGTTACAACAGGGGAGTTCGGCAGCAAGGACAACCGGAACAGGTGGCGAGGAGGGTGGTTGGGGTTTTTAGTTAATAAATTAATTTTTATTTTTATTTTTTTCTTACAAAAATTAAAACTTTTTAACTATTTTTTTATTATTTTTTTGACCAATCACTGGCCGACACGTATCTAGTAACTTGTTATAACAGGTTACATGACCGGTTGGGACCATTATGAGCGGATTGGGTACAAAGGTGGGATTATTTTTCGCGGATGCCCCAAAGGTGGGATTATTCCCAACAATTTTTCGAATTTCACATGTAACTAAAAATATTTACATTTAAAAGTAGGAAAAATTGCACTAGTAGAAAATATCAAAAAGGCACTCCCTAATTGGCACCGGTTCAGTCCAAACCGGTGCCAAAAATGGGCTACAAAATTGGTACAAAGCTGAACTAGAAGAAAAGGCACCGGTTCACTTCAAACCGGTGCCTAAAACATAAAGGCCACCGGTTTGAACCGGTGCCTTTGCGAACCGAACCTTTTAATTATTAAAAAAAAAACGGCCTTATCTCTCCTTAAAACCCTAAAAGCGCAGCTTGCTCCTCTCTCTCCTCTCAATCCGCCTCTTTCACTCTCTCCTCTCCCTTCTCTCTCCTTGATCTCCCTTCTCGCTCCTCGATCTCTCCGTCCCATTCACTTCTCTTTCTCTACAACAACAACAACACCAGCGCAACAAGAACAACACCACCACCGCAACAAGAACAACACCACCACCGCAACAACAACAACAACAACAACAACAACAACAACAACACCGCAACAAGGGTTTCACCACCGTAACAACAACAACAACAACAACAACAACAACAACAACAACAACAACAACAACAACAACAACAACAACAACAACAACATTAAGGGTTTTTTGTTTCAATTTTTTTGCGTTTTTGGGTTTCAACGGGTTTTTTGTTTCAATTATTTTGCGTTTCTGGGTTTTTGTTTCACTTCTCTTTCAATTTTTTTTGTTTTCTGGGTTTTTGTCGATTAAAATCCAAATAGTAAGGGTTTTGTTCGATTTCACTTTTTGTTTTCAGATTGGGTTTCTGGGTTTTTGTTTTTGCATTTCTGGTTTGTTGTTTTCAGATTGGGTTTTTCAGATTTTGGGTTTTTGCGTTTTGGTTTTTCAGATTGGGTTTCTGGGTTTTCGTTTTTCAGATTGGGTTTGAATTTTTTTTTCAATTTTTGGGATTAAATTCTGGGTTTTTTTGTTGTTTAGGGTTTGAATTTTTTTTTCGTTTTTCAGAATAATGGTGTTTTTGTTGTTTTTTTTTTTATTAACAATATTGTAATTTTTTTTTGTATTTATATGTTGTAATTTTTATTTTTTGATTATGTATTGCAAATTTTCGATGATATTGATGTTGTAATTTTCGATGATATTGATGTGTTTTAATCGATATTCGATTTATGTTACGTTTTGATGTTGTTATGTATTTTAGACTAATTAATTTTTAAGTGGAAAAAACAAAAAAAAAAAATTATATTTTTGGCACTTTTGGCACCGGTGCCAAAAACAACAAAATTATTTTTTTTTTGTCCATTTTTGGCACCGGTTAACCAGTGCCAATTCCGAGTTTTGGCACCGGTTCGAACCGGTGCCTTTTAAAACCCCTTTTTGGCACCCTCCACATTGGCACCGGTTCAAACCGGTGCCTTAGGCCGGGTTTGAACCGGTGCCAAAATCCTTTTTTCACGTAGTGTTGTCCACGTTAATCCCAAGCAACTTTGCCTCGTCCGCCAATAATAATCCCTACTTTCGATTATTCACTATCACTCCCAGCTTGTATGGGATTAATTTCTATTGCACCTAAATGACTTGGAACCGGTTGAAGAGTTAAATTTTGCTGACTTGTGATTAGTTGCACACGTGTAACATCATGATAGGTTAAAATTTAAAAAAATAAAAAAATAAATTTAAAGATTGAAAAAAAAAGAAAACCAAAACAAGCCAGCGACAGCCCGTACCTACCCACCCACGGCCAGCCAACATCTTCCCCTGGAGCACTGATCATCGCCCAGACCGGTGTCGGCGCCACGACCACCACCCACCCTCCCCTGCTCCTTCACTCTCCACGACCACTGACAGTGTAAAGTCGTATCCCCAAATCAAAAGTAATTCATAAATCCTCTAACTAATGTTGATAGAGAAGTAGGGTCGAATCCACAGAGAAACGAGTCTTTCTATTCCTAATTAACTAATATAATCTAGATTATGAAGTAACCAATATATAAATTTGAATATGAAACTAAACTACGAAGATTAAGAGTAGGGAGAAAACAATGAATAAAAGGACCTAGGGCATAAGTTCACCAATAAATAATATTCCAGTGTAGAATATAATAATAATTCATCAATGCATACATTAATCAGATCATAAAGGGCTTTCGCTACGTATTACAATCACACAATTAATTTACCGGTATTAAATCTCATCTTTCGAATCTCGATTTAACCATTTATAAATTAACCTGCCTATTGAAACTAGACCTAAACATTAATTCTCATCTGTCGAATCTCGAATCAATATTGTTAAACTCAAGCATAAAAGATCTGCGCAAATCTAGTCACAGAGCATTTATTCAATCAATAGGAAATTAATCTAGCATTGACAATTAACAACAATAAATTACCCCTTCATATTATTTATGGATCCCCATAAACCATAGAAATAGAACTACTCACACATAATAAAAACTAAACTAATCAAAGCAATAAAACAAGACATGATCAAAAGAATAAAATAAATAACTAAGATTAAGAGAAAAGAAATCGTTACCAAACAAATCTGGAATTAAGAATAGATTAAGAACAAAGTATAAGAGAGAGAAAACTAATCTAAAAGCTAAGTAGAGAGAGAAAATCTAAGAAAATAATTAAGAGAGTAAAGAAGAGAGTAAAAAAAAGTTTCTAAACTCGTTTTACGGAGAAGTATTTATACTCCGTAAGAATCCTAAACTACAATAAACTTAAACGTCAAAAATTAACTCCTAATAATAACACGCGCCCGATCGGGCGAGGCACCGCCCGATCGGGCGTGCCTTTTTGCTCATCAAGTACGCTTCTCGCGCCCGGCCCGACGCGTCTTCGGGCGCCGACCTTTGCTTCCCTCGCCCGGCCGGACGCGCCTCCGGGCGCCAGCCTTTTTGGCTGGGCGGCTCTCTTGGGCCACTAATTGGACTACGATTGGGCTCCAATAACTAGTAGAAAAATAGCAATAGGCAGCCCCCATATGGCACCGGTTCAGGCCAAACCGGTCTAGAAATGGGCGGGATTTTAGAACATGAGAAAAGGCACCGGTTTGGCCTAAACCGGTGCCAAAAATAAAAAAGACACCGGTTTGAACCGGTGCCCTTGTTAGATTTTAAAAAAAAAAAACCGGTCAAGCTTTATTCCTTAGCTTCCTTTATATTCCTAACCCTAAATGAGAACTCAGCTTCCTTAGCTGCCTCTCTCTTCTCTCTCCTCCTTCTCTCTCCTCTCTTCTCTATCATTTTTCCTTCTCGATCTCTCCGACCACAACGAAACGATCTCTTCTCTGTTGTCCTCCTTCTCTGTCCGATCTCGCTCTCCTCTTCTTTCCCCCCTCTTCTCCGACCTTTCTTCTCCCTTCTATCTTTTGCCCACCACTGCTACTAACCACCGCCGCTACTAACCACCGCCGCCACCTACATGTTTCTGGGTTTATTATTCGAGGTAAGGGTTTACTAACCACCGCCGCCACCTGCATGTTTCTGGGTTTAATATTCGAGGTAAGGGTTTCTGGGTTTGATTATTTTTGGTAAATGCCTTGATTTTTTTTGGTTTGATTGTTGTAATATTGTTCGAAATTGATGGGTTTAATTGATTTTTGAATTTTCTGGGATGATTTTGAATTTTTTTTGCGTTTAATTGATTTTCGAAATTGATTTTTCTGGGTTCTGAGTTAATTGATTTCGAAAATTTTGGGAATAATTTTAATTGATTTTTCTGGGTTCTGAGTTTAATTGATTTCGAAATTGATTGGAAATAATTTTAATTGATTTTCCTGGGTTCTGAGTTTAATTGATTTCGAAATTGATTTTGAATTTTTTTTGCGTTTAATTGATTTTCGAAATTGATTTTCTGGGTTCTGAGTTTAATTGATTTCGAAAATTTTGCATTTAATTGATTTTTCTGGGTTCTGAGTTTAATTGATTTCAAAAATTTTGGGAATAATTGATTTCGAAATTTTTGGGGTTAATTGATCTTCGAAAATCTTGGGGTTTAATTGCTTTTCGAAATTTTGGGGTTAATTGATCTTCGAAAATTTTGGGATCTAAAACACATTCAAAACATTTTTGGTTAATTGTGTTTCGATTTTTTTGGGGTTTTATTAAATTATTTTGATTTTTGAGTTCGTACATGATGCATGAGTTTTCTGGGTGTTTTTTTTTGCATTTTTTTTGTGAGTTTTATTGATTTCTGGGTTTTAATTGATGCAGGTGTTAATTGATGCACAAGGATTCAAGACTTTGATTTTGGAATATTGTTTTTGATGTTGTAATTTTTATTTGTATTTTTCAATATCAATTTAACGTTGAATTTTATTGTATGATTATAATTCATTGTATTTTTTTTTTGTATTGTACAATAACAGTTTAATATATTGATATATTTCATTGTCTTTTGCGCTTGTTCTAATTTATATTTTGAAGTTCTAATTTATTTTAGTTGATTTAATTTTTAGGTGAAAAAAGGCAAAAAAAAAAATAAATAATTTTGGGCAGTTTTGGCACCGGTTAACCGGTGCCAAAACCAACGAAATAAATATTTTGGTTCATTTTTGGCACCGGTTAACCGGTGCCTAATTGGATATATAGCACCGGTTTTGAACCGGTGCTAAAAAGGGGGTATTTGGCACCCCCCACATAGGCAGCGGTTCAAACCGGTGCCTTAGACCGGGTTTGAACCGCTGCCAAAGCACTTTTTTCATCCAGTGAATTCTTCGGGCCAATCTGGGTTTCCTCTTCAGGTCTTGAATACTCGGTCCAAATGCCCCGGTATCAGATATACCGAGCCCTTAATCACCGGTTCGATGGCTCTAACCGGCCCTGGCTATAAAAACTGGTCGTGTTTCTCCAGTGCTCGTAATTGCTCCATAATATCTCGGGAAAATGCTCCAAAAGTGCAAATCCCTACAAAAGTCAACCAAATCTACGAAAACACTAGAAAACACCAATTAGTAATAAAAGTGGCTCTAAAGAGCCAAAAACACTACTAATTATGACCAAGGGACGGGGGTAAAATACTATATAAAATAGATACATCAAACTCCCCCAAGCCAAACCTTTGCTTGTCCTAGGCAAAGATCTCATCAATGAATAAATAAATATGCTTCACCCCAAAAAGTAAAAATCAAGCACAAACAATTCAGGGTAAATCAAATAAACATGCTTCAAAATCAACCAATCAATTCCATCCAATTACCTTTCTTCCCTAACAATTGTCAAATAGAGCAAACCACAAGAGCATATAGAATTCAAGACTAGTGCTCACACACTCAACTCTCATTTATGTGGCGAGTAAAAGATGTACTCGATCGCTCTCCAACCAACCCCTTTATGTGAACAATGCCCTCCCAACTCACACTCTCGTGTGTATAAAACAATGAACGCTCAACCTACTAGTCGACTCGAAATGTGTCAAATCATAACTTGCATTGATAAACAACACTTTCACATTCATACAACTCTATGCACAAAGGTCGGAAGGTCTTTAAAGCTTGTAATGTAAGGCTAAGGTAAAGGGTAGGAATCATTTGGGAACAAGTGAGAGAAAAGCTATGCGTAAGGGAGCAAATCCTAGTAAAACTGACAGGGTAAAGTCGTATCCCCTAATCAAAAGTAAATACCTAAGTCCTCTAACTAAAGTATATAGGGAAGTAGGGTCGATCTCCACAGGGAAACAAGTCTTTCTATTCCTAATTAACTAAAATAATCTAGATTATGAAGTAACCAATATTTATATTTGAATAAGAAACTAAACTACGAAGATTGAGAATAGGGAGAAAACAATATATAAAAGGATCTAGGGCATAGGTTCACCAATAAATAATACTCCAGGGTAAAACATAGTAATCAATCATTGACATTGCATAAATAACATGATTAACAGGCTCTCGCAATTTATTAATCAACATAGATCTAACAAGCTCTCGCAATTTACTAGATCTAAGTTCTTATTGAAAATAGCCTTTAACATCAAATTAACATCTGCTCGATTCATCAATTCAATATTCCTATACTTTTACAAGCCGTAATTGTAAAGCGTTAAAACAATTCAATAAGAAATTATCATGCAATACCAAGAACCAATAATAGTCAATCATCAATGCATCAATTAACCAGATTGTAAAGGGCTTTCGCTACGTATTACAATCACATAATTAATCTACTGGTATTAAATCTCATCTCTCGATTCTTGACTTAACCATTTATAAATTAATCTGCCTATTGAAACTAGACCTAAACATCAATTCTCATATCTCGAATCTCGAATCAATATTGTCAAACTCATGCATAAAAGATAGGCCTAATCTAGTCACAGAGCATTAAATCAATCGATAGGAAATTAATCTAGCATTGATAATTAACAACAACAAATTACCCCTTCATATTATTTATGGATCCCCATAAACCCTAGAAATAAAACTACTCACACATGGTAAAAACTAAACTAATCAAAGCAATAAAATAAGACATAATTAAAGGAATGAAATAAACAACTAAGATTAAGAGAAGAGGAATCGTTACCAAAATAAATTTGGAATTAAGAGTAGATTAAGAACAAAGGTTTAAGAGAAAGAAAATCTAAGAGAACAATTAAGAGAGTAAAGAAAGAGTAAAAGGAAAGAGAGAGAAAGAGAGAGTGGAAGAAGAGTCCTAAAAATGTATTACCGAGGAGTATTTATACTCCGTACAAATCCTAAGTTAAAACAAACTAAAACGACGTTAATCGTCTCCTAATCAATACACGCGCCCGATCGGGCGCGCCTTTTTACTTCTCCAATAATAATCTCGCGCCCGGCCGGGCGCGTCACCAGGCGCCAACCTTAGCTTCTCCCGCCCGGCCGGGCGCGCCTCCGGGCGCCAACCTCTTTGGCTGGGCGGCTCTCTTGGGCCACTATTTGGACTACGATTGGGCTCCAATTCTTCGGGCCAATCTGGGTTTCCTCTTCCGATCTTGAATACTCGGTCCAAATGCCCCGGTATCACCTATACCGAGCCCTTAATCACCGGTTCGATGGCTCTAACCGGCCCTGGGCTATAGAATCTAGTCGTGCTTCTCCAATGTTCGTGATTGCTCCAAAATATCTCCCGAAAATACTCCATAAGCATAAATCCCTGCAAAAGTCAACCAAATCTACGAAAACACTAGAAAACACCAATTAGTAATAAAAGTGGCTCTAAAGAGCCAAAAACACTACTAATTACGACCAAGGGACGAGGGTAAAATACTATATAAAATAGACACATCAAAAACCCATGATCAAAATAAATAATGATCAACATCTCCTACATAACCAACTCTAACACCAACCAAATATACTCCAATCATAATAAACAATCCCAACACTTACAATTTCACTCATAAGATATAATAATAAAGAAGTGGAGTGAATAAACAAACTTTATTTCCAAACTTGAATTTTTCATTGAAGCTGCGCTCTTATTTTTTCCTTTCCTTTGATTAACCTCCAACTAGAACATTTGAACATTGAACACTTTTTTTTCTATTTTTTTATTGAAGTTCACTTATTTTTTTTCTTGAACTTCTCTCTTTTTTTTTTCATAACATCATACTTTATTTTTTTCTCAAGAAAATAATACTTTCAAACTCATCAAAAAATAAATATGATCAAAAAACAAAATAACTTCTCAAATCCCACCCAAATTGTGCAAATAATAAGCACACTACAAACTCCCTCACCTCACTCACTAATAGCTCCCCCAAGCCAAGCTTGGGACTAGTAACCAATGGGGCAAAATAGGCTTGTAATGTGGCTAATAAACAACAAAAAGTCAAGGCAACAACATGGGTAGCAAGAAGGGAACAAATGTATCTACAACCATCTGGAGGCCACCTAAAAGAATGAATGCCTTCGTCCTCCTCAATGTGCATAATAATGAATCATATAAACACTACTTATAGTTGCGAACCAATACTCAAATTCATTGACATACCAGGAACTAACATACATTCCTAACCAAATCAACTAGTCAAACACTATATTCACAAGTAGTTGGACAAAATTGACACATGTTAAGGTTTCAAGGCAATCAAACATCAAATCATGATCAACTAATCCACAATGCTCATCATCAATAACCAAGAATCAAAACAAATTTTCTCAAGTAAGGGGCACAGGGAAGCATGATTTATAATTCATTGGAACGTATTTTTGGATTTTTTTTAAATTTTTTCAATTTTTTTGGATTTTTCATAAATAAGAAAGCAGATAAACTAACCTAGAAAGCAATAAATCTAAACTAAGAAAACACACTAAAAATAAAAGAAAAGAGAAAAAGAAAGATACCTAATCCAAAATCTCCCCCAAGCCAGAATCAGACAATGTCCTCATTGGCTCGGGAACTAGCCCAACATAGCTAGTCCTGATCATCCTCATCCATGGAGCCGAACCCTGCACCTCCACTGCCACCTGCACCACCTGCACCAGAAGAGCTACCACCAAAATAATCAGCATGAAAAGTCCCCCCCGCCGGTCCCCCGAAAGGAATGTCCTGGTCGTACCCATGGAAGGCAGAATAGTCAGTGTAAATGCCATGGGCAGTGGGATCCCTATCGTATCCCTGGGGTGGAGGCTGAAACCAGTCAGGGTAAATAGCATCATCGGGAATGTTGCCCCGACGAGCATAATCATCATACATAGGGTAGAGAGCTCTACCCTAGTTCCTCTCCAAGTACCCTAACCTCTGGTCTATAGAGCCTACCATCCTCCTAAGGTTAGTGTGGGAATGCTCGATAAGGCCTAAAGCCTGACCTATACTCTGAAGGTCCCAAACTGGGTCAGAGTCAACATGGGGGACGGAGTGAGATATGCGAGGTGGAGAAAATGCTACCTCGGGCTGAGGCTGAGGCTGGGGTGGTGGAACTGGTGGTGCTTGCCCCCTAGCGTTGGCAACTAAAAGGTCATATGTGTAAGATGCTTGCCCGGGGGGAAAAGCGGTCAAGTCAGGACTAGGTAGGGAAAAGATGGGCAAAGGCTGCTCGGTCCCAGTCCTAATACACCAGTGGGGTGTCTGCTCACTGTCCAGTCGTACCCACCCCAACTCCTCAAAATATATAGCAGTCATATAGGTATCTAGTCCACAGTTGGTCAGTTGGCGGGGTCCACCCTCAACAAAACCGGCCTTTTTCACTGCTATTCTAGTGATAAGGCCTCCTATACGAATGGGGGTGCGAGATTGGGTACTGGCTGTGGCATGTCTGCTCAAATGGTGAACAATGTACCTACCTATGTTCAATTTCCCAAACCCATACACATAGTGTCCTATAACAGCTAGTTCGTTAGTTTGGGCGTTATGGGGCTCATTCCTACCTAAAAAACACAAACCCGCAAATCTTTGCCAGATTTTTGGGATAGGGTGATGAATAGGTTTGGTACTAGCATGTTGGGGGTCGGGAGTAGGCAAACCAGTCAGAGCATAATAGATGTCACCCATTTTATATTCAGCATGCCATTGGTGTGGTAATTCAGAATTTAATTCAAACAATTTACAAAATTCCACATAAGTTAAACTAATATTCCTATTGTTCAACCTAAAAATTAAATTCGGTCCATTTCTACTATTTACAACTTTCAAAGAAGACAAGAATTCACAAGTTAATTCACGGTATGTAGGATAATGCAAATCAACGAATTTTCTCATGCCTATGTCATTTAAAAATCGTTTCATAAAATCATACAATCCATAAGATTCTAAAGTAGGAAGGTGTAGCCACCGTGAAGGAATTACCTCGCGCCCGACTAGGTGTTCTAGCCTCTCCTTTTGCTCCTGGCTAGCAATACGAATCATTGGCCAGTACAGGAGTTGTAAATCCGGGTCAAACTCCTCCCTCGAGCTAGAACTCCTACCGAAAATAGATCGAGCCCTCTTTGAAACCATGGTAAAAATGGGTATGAAAATTAATTTGAATGAAATTCGAAAATTTTGATATAGAAATGTAGAGGATGAAGAGAGGATTAATAATATGTAAAAAGTTTTGGATTTGGATGAGAAAAGGAGAAGAAAACTTAGAGAGAAGGTAGAGGATTTAAGTTTTTTAAAGAGAGAAAGTTATGGAGGAAAGAGATTGAAATGAGAAAAAACAAAGAAAGAAGAAGAAGAAGTAGGCTGGGTGTGTCGCGCCCGGTCGGGCGATCTGGTTTTTAATTTTTGCTGTGCTCTCGCGCCCGGTCGGGCGGAACTCGCCCGATCGGGCGATCTAAATTACCCGATTTCATATACTCTCGCGCCCGGTCGGGCGCCCTTTGCCCGATCGGGCGATCTGATGATGCAATTTTGGTCTCTTCTTGCGCCCGGTTGGGCGAGATTTGCCCGATCAGGCGGATGAATATGTCCGTATATGACGATTTTCGCGCCCGGTCGGGCGAGCTTCGCCCGGTTGGGCCCGAGGCTAATTGTCGAATTTTGTTGCTTTCTTCTTTTCTTCAAATTTTGCCTAACTCTTTTCCTTCAAAACTATAAAAAAACTCATAGAACTCATAAAATTCCCTCATCTCTCCTCTCATAAGAAAAAGAAAGAAAAAACTAGTCTAAAAAGCATTAAAAATACGGGTTGCCTCCCGCAAAGCGCTGGTTTATCTAGGTCCCGCACGACCTTCTTACCAAGTACAAGAACTAGGACCCTTGGCCTAACACTTGATCGGGCGGTTTCTCACCTGGTCGAGCGGTGTTTTGGCTACGACGCGGCTTCCTGACATGCCCTGTGGGACGCCAATTCACCTTATCTGGTGGATCCTCCTTGACTTGCATTGGGGGTTCTTCAATGCTACGCACCAAAGATCCTTCTTTGATTGAGGGTTGCTTCAAATTGTCATTGCATTTAATACTCGTAGCTCGATCTGGCGGAACACTTGCCGTAGGCTCAATTTGCACAACTTGCTTGATTGATTCCATCTTTTCGTCCTCAAAACCAAGACCGACAGTGTAGAGGGCTCTTTCTATTGCATCAACTTCCTTTTGCCATTTGTCTATCTCATCTGAAAGGGATGCAACACAAGATACCGCCTACAAGGGATCTTTTTCAAGAGCTTGGGGCTTGTTAGAATAATTCTGAACCACATTAACACTAAAGCATTTCTCCTCTGTCATGGGGCTTTTAGGGGTATTATTAAGATTAAAAACAATTTTATCGTCCCCTACTGATAGTGTTAATTTACCACTTCTCACATCTATAATTGCTCCTGCAGTGTTAAGGAATGGTCTACCCAAAATGATCGGGGTTTGCATATCCTCAGCCATATCAAGAACAACAAAATCAACAGGTATATAAAATTTACCTACTCTAACGGGGACATCCTCTAAAACACCTAAGGGGTATTTGAAAGAACGGTCGGCCATTTGTAGAGTAATATTAGTAGCTTTTAATTTACCCATATTCAACTTGGAACACACAGATAATGGCATAATACTAACGCTAGCACCCAAATCACACAATGCATTATCAATCATTAGATTGCCAATATGACAAGGGATAGAAAAGCTACCCGGATCTTTTAATTTAGGTGGAGATTTATTTTGAAGTACGACACTACACTCTGCAGTGAAAGCTATTGTCTTTACCTCACTAATAAACCTTTTTCTTGTCAATATTTCTTTCATAAATTTTGCATATGCAGGAATTTGTGTGATTAATTCAGTGAAGGGAACTGTTACCTTCAAATCTTTTACCACCTCCAGGAACTTACCAAACTGCTTATCCAAATTTGTTTTCAATTAACGATTGGGGAATGGAAGTTTGATAATCGGCTTTGGAGCATTATTGCTCTTATTTGGAGTGGCCACCTTCTCTGGAGTCGTACCCTGCAATGTAGAATTAGATATGTTAGTATTATGCTTTAGCCCTGTAGGGCTATTAGCTACATTGTCTGGTTTAATGGAATCAAGATTAGCATTATTTAATAAAACAGGTTCATCTGGGCATAGGGGGCCCTTCATAGTTTGAACCACTCCTTAGAGTAATTTCATAGGCTTGATCCGTAGGCCTGGTCGGCTGTGCCGGCAAAGCTCCCTGTTGGAGGGCTTGTACAGTAGCAAAACGTTGCGCAATTTGATTATCTACAATTTTATTATGTGCTAGAATTGAATCAATTTGCGCATCTCTACTCTCCATGTGCTTCTGCATATTAACCAATATCGCTCTAATTTCTACCAAAGCGGGGTCGGAAGATGAGGAGGATTGTTGTGGTTGGTTCTTCTGGCCAGCGTTGGGATGGTAATATTTCTGCTGCTGTTGTTGTGGCGCCTGTGGTTTTTGTGGTGGTGGATTTTGAACATTAGTACTCCGGTAGGAAAGGTACGGATGATTCCGTTACCCAGGATTGTAGGTGTTGGAGTATGGGTTATTCTGCCTATAAGCTTGAAAGGCATTAACTTGCTCCACAAAACTCCTACAATCTTGTTCCCAATGACCTATAATTCCACAATTTTCACAGAAAGCCTCATTAGCATTATTATTAATTGCAGAATCATTAGCTATATTAGCAGTGCTAAGATTATCTAATTTTTGGCAGATAGAGGTCAATTGAGCTTGCAAAAAGGATACAGAGTCAACACTATGCTTCCCCTTGTTAGCAAAGCCTCTAGGATTCCCATATTGGGAATTATGTATCGTCATATCTTCAATAACCTGACCTGCATCATCAACATTAAGATTCATAAATCTCCCATTAGCTGCGGAATCTAAAATTATTCTAGATGAATTTCCAATGCCATTGTAAAAGGCTTGGATTAACTGGCATTGTGCCAAATTATGGTGGGGGCATTCTCTTTGTAGGTCCTTGAACCTCTCCCAAGCCTCATATAGAGTTTCATCGGCTTCTTGGGCAAAGTTCTGAATCGCACTCCGTAGTACGGCTGTTCTCTCAACAGGATAATACTTGTTATAAAAATTCAAAACAAGAGTTTCCCAGTCAGTTATACCAAGTGCAGTTCTATTTAAACCATTAAAGCATAATTTAGCTTTTTCAGTTAAAGAGAAAGGAAAGAGAATCTCCCTGATTTGGTCTTGTGTGACCCCGGCTTGCCTGATGGTATTACAATACTGACAATAGTCTGCAATGTGAAGATTTGGGTCTTCACCCTTAGCTCCACTAAATTGCTTCCTTTCTATCATCGTTATAAATTGGGGTTTAATCTCAAATTGTACCCCATCAAGAGCCGGAGTGGGAGTGAGATGTGGAAAATCTGTAAGCTTTGGTTATGAGTAATCACTAAGCTTCTTTGGAGTCGTCATCTCTGATTCTGGATCTGATGATACCTCTGAATCGCTAGAACCAGTTGGAGGATCTCAGTGATTATTATTATCACCAGAATCCGCCAGAATTTGCTTGTAGAAGTTCTTCTGTCTATGAAAGGATCGTTCCATCTCAGGATCGAATGGGATATACCCTGATGTGGAACACCTAAGCATAAACAAAAAAAAACTAAAAGAAAATATGAGATTTGCCAGTGTCTGAGACAAAAAGAAATAACCTAGACTACAAAAATAATCAGAAATAAAAATAAAACCGTTCCCCCGGCAACGGCGCCAAATTTTGACAGGGTAAAGTCGTATCCCCAAATCAAAAGTACTTCCTAAATCCTCTAACTAATGTAGATAGAGAAGTAGGGTCGAATCCACAGAGAAACGAGTCTTTCTATTCCTAATTAACTAATATAATCTAGATTATGAGGTAACCAATATATAAATTTGAATATGAAACTAAACTACGAAGATTAAGAGTAGGGAGAAAACAATGAATAAAAGGACCTAGGGCATAGGTTCACCAATAAATAATATTCCAGGGTAGAATATAATAATCATTCATCAATGCATACATTAATCAGATCATAAAGGGCTTTCGCTACGTATTACAATCACACAATTAATTTACCGGTATTAAATCTCATCTTTCGAATCTCGACTTAACCATTTATAAATTAACCTGCCTATTTAAACTAGACCTAAACATTAATTCTCATCTGTCGAATCTCGAATCAATATTGTTAAACTCATGCATAAAAGATCTGCGCAAATCTAGTCACAGAGCATTAATTCAATCAATAGGAAATTAATCTAGCATTGACAATTAACAACAATAAATTACCCCTTCATATTATTTATGGATCCCCATAAACCATAGAAATAGAACTACTCACACATAATTAAAAACTAAACTAATCAAAGCAATAAAACAAGACATGATCAAAAGAATAAAATAAATAACTAAGATTAAGAGAAAAGAAATCTTTACCAAACAAATCTGGAATTAAGAATAGATTAAGAACAAAGTATAAGAGAGAGAAAACTAATCTAAAAGCTAAGTAGAGAGAGAAAATCTAAGAAAATAATTAAGAGAGTAAAGAAGAGAGTAAAAAAAAGTTTCAAAACTCGTTTTATGGAGAAGTATTTATACTCCGTAAGAATCCTAAACTAAAACAAACTTAAATGTCAAAAATTAACTCCTAATAATAACACGCGCCCGATCGGGCGAGGCACCACCCGATCGGGCGCGCCTTTTTGCTCATCAAGTATGCTTCTCGCGCCCGGCCGGGCGCGTCTTCGGGCGCCGACCTTTGCTTCCCTCGCCCGGACGGACGCGCCTCCGGGCGCCAGCCTTTTTGGCTGGGCGGCTCTCTTGGGCCACTAATTGGACTACGATTGGGCTCCAATTCTTCTGGCCAATATGGGTTTCCTCTTCAGGTCTTGAATACTCGGTCCAAATGCCCCGGTATCAGATATACCGAGCCCTTAATCACCGGTTTGATGACTCTAACTGGCCCTGGGCTATAAAAACTGGTCGTGCTTCTCCGGTGCTCGTAATTGCTCCATAATATCTCGGGAAAATGCTCCAAAAGTGCAAATCCCTACAAAAGTCAACCAAATTTACGAAAACACTAGAAAACACCAATTAGTAATAAAAGTGGCTCTAAAGAGCCAAAAACACTACTAATTATGACCAAGGGACGGGGGTAAAATACTATATAAAATAGATACATCAACCACAACCACAACCCCAACCCCATCGTCCCTCCTATCGCGCACCCAAACCGGGGAAAGGAGATCAGGGAATGGAAAGGGGGAGAAATTCGACGGGGAAAGGGGCAGAATTCGATTGGGGAAAAGGATGGGTAGGCGGAATCCGGCAGGGAAGGGGCGATAACGGTGGTAAAGGGGGAGAAAACGGCGGGGGAACTGGGGAAGGGAGAAGGTCGATGGTCGCCGATCAGGATTCGCAGCGGCTGCCGCGTGGACGATAGACCAAGGGATTTATTTCTCCCTGCCGGCGCGGCTGCCGCTTGCCGAAAACGACAGGGGCGCCGTTGCCGGAGGTGTCAGATTGCCACGTCCTGCTGGTCAAGGGGTTGGGGTTTTTAATTTATTTTTTGTTATTTTTTATGTAATTTTGTTTTTGTTTTGGTTCTGTTTTTTTTTTATATTTTTTTTAAATTTTGTTTAGACCTATCACGTGTGGACACGTGTCTAGGCAACCTGCTACATCAAGTTAGACGACCGGTTGGGTGTAATAGAAATTAATAGGGTACAAAGTTGGGAGTGATAGTGAATAAACAAAAGTTGGGATTAATGTTGGCGGATGAGGTAAAGTTGAGATTAATGGTGGAAATTTTTCCTTAAAAGTATGTGTTGGCAAACATGCCTAGCTAAATGGAACATGTCAACTTATAAAAAACAGATGAAGTATTTTTTTTAAGGAAAATCGGTCGAGATTTTACAGAGGAAGCATTAAACATTACTAAATGTTGATCTAACACTTTTTTAATCATAAATTCTTAATATTTTACAACTCAATATTGTTAATGTTTATAGCCACAATGGCTATTTGTATTATAATTTTTTTTTTAAAATCCATTGTTGTAATTTATTACTCATTTTAAATGACCGATTATTGCATCATTCTTTTTAGAAAATTCAGGTTTCATGTTAGAAGCGATGACAAAATTGTATTCAACTGTCTTACAAGAATAGTGTCATTCAATAACAAACTAGTGTGTGGCCCGGGTGTTGCCCTGAATTGCTAGTTTGTACTTTTTAAATTTGATAATTATGTTCAATTGTCTGTATAGTTAGTATATGATCCGGACATTACCTCGGGTGTTACTTTTTTTTTTAACCTCATATGCATGTATTTATTTTCTTATCTTGTGAAAAATAAATAAATTATACAACCTTTAATTTACTTAATTAAATAAAAGGAATATATAATGTTATGTGAAATTTAAATAAATTAATAAAAGTTGGTTGAGATGATAAACGTATGACCTTTTTGTGTTGGAGGAACATGCTTGAATTTAACTCAAAGTATAATTTTTTACGTGGTGCATATACTTTAGATAATGACGTCACTGACGTGCCATTGTGATATACGTAGTATACTTTAAAAAGTGCATGTGGCACCGTTTCTTTAAAAGAAATACATTTTATTCTTTTAATAGATAATAATAATAATTATAATAAATAAATATAGATAGATACTATAGATATAGTTAAACCATAATCCTCATTACTCCATATGT
Organism: Chenopodium album; assembly: GCF_948465745.1. Classification (NCBI taxonomy): domain Eukaryota; kingdom Viridiplantae; phylum Streptophyta; class Magnoliopsida; order Caryophyllales; family Amaranthaceae; genus Chenopodium; species Chenopodium album. Next base: position 16,108,586 of record NC_137842.1, read on the forward strand.
TCTTATGTGTAATTTTATTTTTTAAATACGATTAATATACACACCTACGTTCTCTTTAATACATTCTATTACTCGTGTCATTTACCTACTTATTTTGACTTGCTCGGCCATAGCCCAATCCCAATCGGTCTCAAACCACCTAGTCGTGGGTCAACATCCAATCGACTCGATAACCCGAATCAACACCTCTTAGTCCCGGAGCAGCTGAAAGGGGAGCGAAAAAGTCGGCCTTTTTTCATAGAGGTGCGCACATTGTAGGCGTCGCCTGTAACTGTCAAATTGTCATTCCCTTATTACAAGAACCTATCCGTTTTTAGTTTTTACTCTTTCTTTACTATCTTCAGTGTCTCAACAAAACCCTAATCTACTGCAAACCCTCACCTCCTTCTCTTTTTCTCTCTCTCTCCAACCCCACATCAGTCACCACCCCTCTTTCATTTCTGTCTCCTTTCAAGAATCTATCCTTACTGTGTTATTCTTGGTGGGTGTTTGACTATGATCACAACCTACCCATTTTATATAAGCCACAATTCCATTTATCCCCTTTCTTGATCGAACAAATTTGGGTTTTAATGGGGTTTTTTTTTGCTTTATTCTAGCTTTATCAGCATTGAATTGAAGTGGGTTGCTGTTTAATTGTCAGAAAAAAAAAAGTTCATTTTTTTTTGTTTGAGTAATTGAGTTCTTGGGTTTTAGGTTGAATTGATGGAATGAATTTGTTTTTCTTGAGGTTTTGTTGGTTTATTCTAGCTTAAGAATCCTTGAATTGAAATAGGTTTGTGTCAAATTGTGTAATTTTCAAAAAAAAAAAAAAAAAAAAAAAGTTCAATTTTTTTTTTTGGTTTGAGGTTTTTGAAGTGAGGGTTTTAGGTTAATTTGATTGAATAAAAGGATTGATTGGTTACGATTCGAGTAATGACAATGGCGGAGAATGACAGTGTTGATGATCGTAAGGAGGTGAACGAGAGTGTAGGTGATGGAGGTGGCCCAAAGTCACCATGGAAAAGACCAGTTGATAAGGTGGCTGATTCACCTGTTATGGGAGCTGATGCTTGGCCTCCCCTTGCTGATGCTCAGCGCTCTAAGGTCCCTGAAGCTCCTCCTAAATTGCCGGTTTCCGAGGGCGGTAATTCCGGTGGAAATCACATTGCTAGTAATGCACAGGTAAAAGAAGTTCATTGATGTTGTTTTAGTCGATTAATTTTTGAATAGTGTGAGTTCTATTTTCAAATATTTGATGATTTATTATATTTATTTGTATCTTGGTTATGTTAAAAGTTTGAGGTGGCCAAATAAGCATGAGTAAATTGTAATGTTGTTCGGAGCAAATTTGATTCAATGTAATGGTAATGTATTTCTCACTCTACATTTTTTATAATCAAATTCATGTGTACAATCAATTAATTAAAATGAACCTATTTCATCCCGGATTCACGTCAGTCTATTCGTTGTCCTTCCCTTCTCTCTCACTCTTTCTTCTGAATTCCCGACCTCTGCAAGGTCTGTGGAAGGTAAGGAAAGCTTTGAATTTGCCCAAATTAAACCCATGATTCAATGTTTCACTTCTCATCCTAGCTCTAATTAATTGAATTTTCCGCTGTTTTCCTTTTCTCTAACAAAGTTTATTGTTCCCCATCGCCATCTTCAATGCAAAATTGTTCTCATTGCTATTTTGTTCTACATTGTAATCTTTTGGTCTGGTTTAATCCTTTATTTGGTCACTAAGTTTTCGCTATTTGACTATATATTTTGAAAACATAATGCTATGTGCTACTTGTATGTATTTGGTAATCAACTCTCTAATGAGTAAGAGGAATATTGCGAAACCACATGTAATCAGAATTACATAGCAGATTTCATGTTGAGTCTTCAATGTGAGAAGATTATGGCTTGCCTCTATTTAATCTCATTGAAAGTGATCTTTGAGGTAATATAATCTATTCTAACATACAGGATATGAGATATCTGCCAAAATAACCAATTTTGGTAATATCAAAATAATACTTCATTCTGTTACTTTATATTCATTATACAATACATTATTGGAAAAGCGGAAAAAGAAATATAGTATCTGCATTTTTTGGTAGCCGTTGAAAAGTCTTCCTTTAATAATGTACTTGATATAAAATTTAATTAGATAAGAGTCATTATTTACCAACATATATGAAAAAAGATTTAAATCCTTTTTTTATATAAATTTATTTTTTTCCCATTAATTTGTACCACTCTCTATCCCATTAAATCTTATAAGCCTACCTCATCACTTTTAGGGCCTGTTCACATTTACTTAATTTCATTTCATTTTAGTTCAGTTCAGCTCCAATCAGTTCAATTCAGCTCCTAATTTTCCTCTCATAAAATATTCATTTCAGCTCAGTTCAGTTCAGCTCCAATCAGTTCAGTAAATGTGAACAGACCCTTAATTATTTGTAATTATTAAATATTAACAAATTGAGTTGCCTAAATGAAAACCTCATTTCTCTGCCTTCCCCTTTGTCATTTACAGTACCATTGGCCATGACAACCACTTGTCCACAACCCTATTGCTTCTTCTTTCCTTTCCTTTCCTTATAACCTTCATGGATGACCATTGCAATTTTGCGCAATCAAGCCACAATTTATACTCAGAAATTAGCCATCGTCAACTCATTTTGACTGTCAATTTTTTCGTTCTCATTCTTTCTATTGCTTGATTTCTATATTTGCTTGAATACTTATGTAAATTGCTGATTATATTATGGTGGTTGCTGGTTTTCATGGGAGGCGACATTCCAAGAAGATGGAAGATTACAGGGAAGTTGTAATTGAGTTTTAGGGAGTATGCTTTTATCCCAAATAAAACAAATATTAAAATGAAAATGGTAAAATGGAATAGTGGTACACTGCATTTACTGTAGAATTTTGCCTTCACAAGATAATCGAGGAGTCATATGGCTGAAATTACAAATTTAGTATTGGTGCACACAAGTAATAAATGACAAAGTTTCATTCTACTTTCACCTTAAGTGGTCTTACCATCAAATTTTGGGTAAATGTAGTTATTTGATTTCTGATTTGGCTCTCATTGTAATATTTTTAGCCTTCTCAATCAATTAATATAATTGAAAGCTAAGTAGAATCAAGTATTAAGCTTCTCATTCAAGAAAAACTCTGCCATGCTGCCGGTTTAGATAAGTGCTTCAGTCAAAATAATGAAGGCAAGATTGTAGTGAATTTTATTTGAATAGATGCTTTCACTTCAATAGGCACAAAAACTTGGGAAGAATAAAGGGCAAACCAAAAGTATATTTTGCATTGACTAGAGTGATTTGGCAATTACTTTGCCCTGCTCAATGCATTTTGTGCTTAAATCTTCTGTTTACTTTATTTATTCTCCATATCAAAAGAATACCTAATCTTTTGCACTCCCTCTATCCCATAATATTGTGCTTCTTTTTTTGACACTTAGGTTTAGATGATAGGTTGTAGTGTGGTTATCAATTTTTATTTTAATAAAACAAAGATGTGATGGGAGATATTAAGTATTATTTTTATTGAAGAAAGAAGCCCTAACTTGTGGTAGTGGAAGGAGGGGTAATTATGTTATAGTTGGTTATTGCCTTTTACTGAAGGGGGCAAACTAATTTGCAATAAATGAAAAGGGCACACTATTTGTGATCGAGGGAGTATGTAGGGTATAAAGTAGCGAGAGATAGAGGGACTATGTTATCAAATAAGGAAATGAGATCTTTGGGGACAAACGAAAATGGATCATGGGGCAATTGTTTAGGAACGAAGTACCATTTATGTCACCAATGTCTGATAATGGAATGATATCTAGTAGCATAATAGCTTTATTAATATCTTGTTGTAATGTTTATCTATGTGATGTCGCTTGCTCATTATGTCACTTCTGTTACAATAAATGAAAGTATGTCAATTATTACTATTATAGTATATGTTGAAGCTCATGATGGGTCTATCACTTTACTACATTTGGTATGAATTTGACACCGAGATATAATTAGATGTTAAATATTCCCTTTACGGTCATAATTTGTATTATGCTTTTTCTGTTTTGTAGGGCTCTTCTGGGCAACATAAATCTTCGAATGCTAGACATGGGCACAACCGTAATCACAGAAATGGATCAAGGTGTAATCCAAATAGTGTGCCTCCTTTCCCTGTTCCTCACGTACCATATTACCAGCCAGTACTGCCACATGTGTACCCTCCCATGGTTCCTTCTCCTGTTCCGCTTCCTGGATATGGCTACCAGTCATGTCCACCCCCTTTCCCAGGGGCTGAGGCTGGCAGTGAAACTCTCATGCAAAATTTTATTCCATCCAGTCATGGTGTTGATGCCAATAGAAATGTACAATCTCCACGAGGAGATACAAATGTAAGTGGTCCTAACCCCTCCAGCAGAAGACCCAATGCTCCTGAAGGTGGTGCTCAACCATATCCTTTGTGGCATCATCCCCGAGCATTTGGTCCTAGAGATGGTCTGATGCAGCAAGCCATGGCAAGGGCTTATCCAAGACCATTTTTTGGGCCAGCTCCTCCATTTGTTGGCGGACCAGGCTTCCCTGGTAAACTTTAGAATTTCTGTTATTATTTTTTGATTTGTTAAACATGTGATGTCTGCATAAGTTACTTTTAATAATGTTTGGATTTTTTCTTTTTTATCTGCCTAATGGTTGTCCTCTATTGAAATTAACATGATTAATTTAATCAATCTTCTATTTATAACCAAATGCTTGACATGATGTTTTGAGGTTGTGATGACTTGTTATTTGAACCTTCCTGTTGGATATTTTGTTCTCCTTGCTACTTGACATGCTTAGTCATTAATTGATGACATATTATTGCATTCGATGGGTTGCAGGTGCTGCCCCAGTTTATTATATGCCTCCTGCTCCTCCAGGTTCAGTTAGAGCACCATTCCCACCACAATTTGCTTCACATCCTATGGTTTCTATGGCACCCATGCTGCCTCCAGAGACACTAGCATTGAGGGATAGCATAGTAAAGCAAATCGAGTACTATTTCAGGTGTTTATGCTGGTTAATTATTTGGAAACGTCATCTTATATGACTGTCCTTGTGATAAAAAAATCTTTGGATGTTTGAGTTTCAAATCTTTTTTTGATGGTGTTTGTTATTTAGCAATGAAAATTTTGTGGCAGCTGTAAAAAGATTCTTCTTTTGTTTTATATGTTATTTGCAATCAGAGGTTTACTTGTTATTTGCTACAGTTATTTCTATATTTTCAGCTAATTTCAGTCACTTCTTCTGTCATGTGTTATTGTAATGTTAGCAGTTATGCTGTTTCACTTTCTGACAGTGTTTCTTAAGCAAAGGGAAGCTTTTTCTTAACCCTTAATCTTTTGTGTTTTTGGCAGTGATGAAAATTTGCAGACTGACCATTATTTGATTTCTCGAATGGATGACCAAGGATGGGTTTCGATTTCTATAATTGCTGATTTTAAAAGGGTAATGTGTATTGAGTTGTATATCCTGTACTTAACCTGCTGCATGTCTTGTTCCTGTTGTTTCCATAATGTTTATACCTCTTCCACTTATGATTTTAATTATTTATGCTAGTATCCAATTGCATAGCTAGAATATGTGTTTATTTTACTGAATTAAATTATACCAAATACTGACCTCTGCTACTATATTTTGCTGTATCTTTTAGGTCAAAAGAATGAGTTCAGACATATCATTTATTCTAGATGCACTTCAGAGTTCTTGGGCTGTGGAAGTGCAGGTCATGTACTTTCCTTTTTTCTTGAATTTATTATTAAAATCCAAACAGATATTGTTGGGTGCATGTGAATATTCTAATTTGACTTGATTTCTCATGTTAATGTATTCTCTTTTTCCATTCTTGTAAATTGCTTTAAACAGGGCGACAAGGTAAGAAAACGTGACAATTGGTCAAAGTACGTTGCTTCTGTCGAGCATGCATCTCCAGTAAAAGCTCAGATTACCAAGGATCAAACTACAGGCATAGTTAATAGCAATGTAGAGAATGATATCAATGAAGCTAGAAAGGATGGTGCAACTGAAGAATCTGTCATTTGTGCACCAAGTAGTGACAGTGTAGCAAAGGTATCTAAGAATGATGGTAAACTTGAAGATGAAGATAGTAGCAGTGCTTATCAGAGCAGTGAGAAGGTTGTACATGATAGTGATAAACAAGCACTGGCTCATAAACCGCCGTACTCAAATGAGAAGCTTGGATCCCAAGTGAGCGTCAAATATGAAGCGCCAGATGTGGGAAATAGCTTCATCAATTACAAGCAATTAAAAGCCTCCAAGCCTACAAGGGGTGTTTCTCATGAAATGGACATTGAAGAGCAATGTGAATTTTCAAATGTTGATGATCTATCTTCTGACTTTTCTGGTACTTTTATGCTTGATGAAGAGCTAGAGATTGAGCAGAAAATGCAAAAACAGGGTGTACATCGTTCATGTAGAAGGTATTATCATTTCTGTCTACCTAAGGTTTCTTGATATTTCTTAATTAATCATTTGACGTTCTACTCTTCAAGCTCTAAGTGCTAGTATAAGTTACCAGATTTAAGTCTTATTAGTTACAATGGTTATTTGCCTTTGAATTTTGAATGGGAGAATGCCTCTTTTTCTATAATCAATATATGTAATTGGATGTGCGTTTTGAATTAGGGAATACATCTTTTGTCAGGGCACTAAGCCCATTGCCATCCCTAGTAAGGTCCTTACCCTTGCAATGATAGTGTCACTCACAGAAACCTACAAATTATTTTATTTTTTGGCTCATTTTGCTTCCAGTGACCACACTATTGTACTATAGTACTATACTACCTAAAGTTTAGACACCTGGCCCAAACAGGGTGGGCATTTTGCTAACTACAAAAACAAGATGCCCCACTAGTATTCTTTCTCACTAGCCCTAATTCTAAGTCTTTGACTGAAGAATGAATATCGAGACAACTGGTTCCCTTCTCCTTCTTGTTGAATCATCACATTGGGCCATTGGAGTGAAGCAACTAGAAACTATAGACCTTAAGCTCATAATTTATATTTATGCCTTAATGTGAGTAAATTAATTTTCAGTATAGCAATTTTTATTAGCTCTTTTTGATGGTTATATCTGATTTTTGACTAGTGTTTTTGCTTTTTTTTCTATGTGTCTATTGCTTGAAAGGATTGAGGATGAAGATGAAGATTTAGTGATCAATGATCAGGATGTTGAGAGACTTGTCATTGTCACTCGGGTATGTTTACATAGCCATCTCTTGAAATCATGCAACACATGCTTTCGTTGTTGAACTTTTTTGATTCTATTGTGTTAAGTTACAAATAATTCAATAAAAACCAAGCTTGGTAAATATAATTAATTAAAAGATCCCCCCCCCCCCCACACACACACGAATTCCCCAAATATCCTTGTGTTTTGGGTAGACATAATAAAAAGGAATCACTTACCTCTTTCCCTCTGCATTCTATATTTTTCCAGTAGCATATCCACTGTCCCGCTCTCAACTTGCACTCACTCTCCACCACCGTACACACTCTCTCTCATCATTATTTATTCTTCCATCATCATCCAGATCTTCACTGCCATCATAACTACACTATCGTTCGACGGCTGCTGATTTTTCCACCACCAACTTGCTCAATTGAGATTTTGATTTAAAAATTTTTGACTTTAAATTTCCAAAATTTGACTTTTCATGGTCAAATCAGACTATAAAAGTCTAAATTCAACGGTTGTATCTCTTTAGGTATCTCTCTTTCTCTTATCATATATTCCTCTTCCTTTTGTGATTGAATGCTGATGGGGTGAATTAGCTATTGGTTGGGTGGTGGGTTATTTCGGAAGATGAATGGATTCTGTGTGGCGGTAGCTAATGGTTTCTTAGAGAGGTAGGGTGGGTTGTCTGGGTTGATGTTGAGCTGATTTAGGTTGTTTAGGGGGTGGGTGGAGTTGGAGGTGGGGTGGCTGAGGTTGGGCAGTGACGTGGGGTCGGTGGTGGGGTCGCATGGGGTGGTACCCAGCAGTGTGCTCTTAGGTGGGGTTGTATTGGTGGTTTGGGCAGCTAATATGTAACAGAATCAAGAGTTTATATTCCCTTACCTTTTCTTGAATACTTCATACCAAACTTTCCCTAATTATTCCCAACTTTCTTATGTAAGTTTAGTCAGCATTTAACTTTTCTACCACCACATATATGTCCCCTCTCTACCTCAGCTCCCTAGTCTCATCCCTCACAGTCACTGCACTGATTTCTCAATTCCACTGCTGACTCCTTTCTCTCCGTCTCTAATCTGCTGCTATTTCCTTGATTTAAAAGATATTTGTGGCAATGTTTTTTCCGGCTTCCATAGTGAGACAAGTGGTGTGTAAAAGTATTTATTTATTGATTCTGACCATTCTGTCTTATTCTTTGTTTCCTTTTTTATTTTATTTTATTTATTTATTTATTTTATATATCTACTATCCTTTTCAAGTGATTCTTATGTTTAGTGTTGCAATCTCTCAAATACAGTGCTTCAGCAATCTACTATGTGGTTATATTAAAAACCACACATTTTGGTCTTCCTTCATCTCCAATTTTTCTTCGTTCAAATTATTTTGACGGCATATAGGAAATATTTGGTGACAAGGAAGATAAATTTTCTCCATTTATTTTTTTCCTAATAATTTTGGATGCATGATGATAGATGATGTGGTTAAAGGACAGATTACCACTGAAATGTTTTCACAGTTTTTATGTGAGAAATTAATTTCGCAATCTTTCCTGATACATTATGCTCTACTAAAATTCCCTTCTTTTAATTATTTGGTTAGGCTTTTTAGCCATGAAACCTCATATGAAAAGGGTTCTTACTTTACTTTGTCCTCTAAAGTCATAGAGCCACCCTCTTAGCTTCTTACAAGCTAAAGCGGTTGGGGTTTTGCAAATTATTATGTATAGGAGATTCAAAGACATTAGGCTAATATGTAATCTCCTCTCCATGAAATATAGGTTGTGCTCCAATTGGATATCTTTGTGGTGCCTTTTGATTTTTAGTTTAATGTTGAATATGCTTTTTTATAGAAGGCCTAGTCTGAGCCCTTTTTTGCTCCAATAAAGCCCTGTACTCTTCACCTAAATTTTGTTGAACTGAAATTATTTTTACTGAACTGAAATTATTTTGGAAAAATTGCTCCCATTAATCTGAACTTTGCCTCATCCGCCGAAAATAATCCCAACTTTCGTTTATTATCTATTGCACCAAACTTTGGGGGGTATTAATTTTCGTTGCACCCAACAAGTCATCCAACCTGATGTAGCAGGTTACCTAGACACGTGTCAACACGTGATAGGTCCAAAAAAAATTAAAAAAAAGAAAAAAAAATAAAAACAAAAATTAAAAAAAAAAAAAAAAAAAACTCCTAAACCCAGCCACCACCCCCATTCCCGGAAAACACTGCATCACCACCCCACCCCGCTGGAAATTCGCGCCCATCCCCGAAAACTCCTCCCCCGCTGCCGGAAACCGCCGCCCAGCCACCCCTTCCCTTCCCCCACCCCCGAAAACCCCTCCCCAGCAGCCCAACCACCTCCTAAACCCCCTCCCCACCCCCGAAACCCCCTTTCCCAACAACGCCCAATCCTTACCCCTTCGACAATCAGCCACGAAATCGGCCACAAACGGCCGAAATCGGCCGGTGTAGGGTATTTAGCCCCAACATCGGCCAATTTCGGCCATTTGTGGCCAATCTACGTGGTCGATTTTAGGGAGGGGGTTGCGTTGTGGCCACTTTTGGTGCCCAATTTTGGTGGGGAAACGGCCGGTTAGGCCTTTGATGGGTTTTCCGGTAGTAATGGCTAGGAAGGGAGTGCGTCGGTGGTGGTAGTGTGGTGAGTAGGGCATTTGTCGGTGGTGGTAGTGTGGTGGTGTGGTGGTGGAGGTGCGACAACTGGGTTAGTTTTAGGATTTTTTTTTTTTTTTCTCTATTTTTTTTCAACCAATTACATATTGACACGTGTGCAAAAATAATAATTCAGAAATGTTTACTTGATTGACCGGTTGCAAGTCATTTGGGTGCAACGAAAATTAATACCCCCAAAGTTCGGTGCAATAGATAATAAACGAAAGTTGGGATTATTTTCGGCGGATGAGGCAAAGTTCAGATTAATGGGAGCAATTTTTCCAATTATTTTTGCTGAACTTAAATTATTTTTACTGAACTTAAATTAATTTTACTGAAATGAAATTATTTTTGCTGACTGAAATTATTTTTACTGATTTTCTATTATAATTCTTCTTTGAGAAAACTGAATTTTACTGAACTGAACTTATTTTTACTGAAATGAAATTATTTTTACTGAACTGAAATTAATTTTACTAAACTAAACTTATTTTTACTGAACTGAAATTATTTTTACTTAATATTATATATTTTTAAGGTGAATAGAACAGGGCCTAAGCCAAACCAAGATATTTTCTAGTTGCGAATTGGGTGTAAAAATAAAAGGGTTATTTGGTTACACCTTTGACTTTATTATTTTTTCTTGCTCTAAAATATTGTTGTTTTGATGTTGAAAGGGTTTCTCTTTACCATAGGTAATGCATTTTGATTTTTGAGGTGCATTTGGGCTTAAAAAAGTTTTAATTGTAGGTTCAATTCTTGCATGTCAAGAGGGTATTGTAAATAGAAATTTGGTTTAACAGGAAAGAGAAATATGAAAAAGGGTTAAATAATCTCCTGCTCTCCCTAGCTACATGCGTAGGTACTACTCTACTTATGGTCAATGGCGGACCATTTCAATGGCTTTCCACCTCTACCACTTGACAAAGTGACTTGCCCTCCCACGTCATATTATAAATCTCTTCCACTCCTTAAACTCATTTTTTTTTAGTACTTGTGCTGCACTGCCTCTCTGCGTTGCTTTCCTATTCAAATATTAGTAGATATCTTATGCGACACTACTTTCCCTTTATATCTGTGATCCAATAGGTTTTACCTCTGCCCCTCCTCTTTTTTCTCCCTGTTCGAGTGTATGACTATGTCTGGGATTTTGCTCTATCTTCCTTTTGCTTTGTTATGGGAAAGAAAAGAGGAAATATAGAAGTTGACAAGCATGGGATGTAGTGGTGGTATTGATCTGTTCAGCTTTTGGTGGTAGTAGGGAGATTTTGTTTTAAAATTCTTCTCTCTATATGAATTATAGTTATAAAAAAGTTTGTCCAAACCATTGACATGTTTTTTATGATTATTTTTTATTATCGCCTTGCCACTTTTGTTGGACTAAGGCGTAATTGACAGTTGAGAATACCAAATACAATTTCGCCTTATGTGGCTCTGATGCATGTTGGACTGAATTTTTTTCCTTATGGAAGGATTTACAATTGTTGTTAATCATGTCATGGAGTTACTCATTTAATATTTAAGGCATCATTCTTCTGCTTAGGTGAAAAGTATTCTATGCTGAGAAAGATTCTTATCTTTAGTATTGGTTGTATAAAATGACCAACAAGGAGCCAGCAGTCTGGTTAGGGTTTTAGGGGTCATTTTGGCCATCCAAATCGAGTATGGAAATGTAAAAAAAAGCAACAAAAATGCATCGTTTTACATGCTATAAAACAAAAACTATTTTGTGGTGGTAAAAGCTACTCCCTCCATCCCCTTTTGATAGTCCCTTATAGGCATTTTTCACGGGAATTAATAAACACAAATAAGAATAGTTAAAGTACATTGAAAAAGTAAATTGAGATTGGGAATGCAAAAAAGTAGAGAGAGAAAGTAATAAAAGTATATGGGAAAACAAAATTTACATGGGAAATTTAAGTATTGTTGCAAATTGGAGGGAATTTTGGTAAAAAATTAATATTAATGATTGTTGGAAAAAGCAAATGGGGTGAACATTTTGGGACTAAAATTTGCCCATAAGGGACTATCCAAAGGGGACGGTTGGATTATAATTTTTTAAAGGTGATTAAATATAAAAAAAAAAAGATTAAGGTGTTTATTTACAAATATTGGTTATTTTTAAATTTTCTTTCCTTGAATTGTAACGGAATTTTAAGATGGCCCATGTTTCCATTTAGTTTGCTTACTGCTATCCTCTTTGTACACTACATTTTATTTAAGCAGCATGCGTAGAAAATTCTGAGGCTATTTGTCGGTTGTAGAAATTGAATAGTTGTTTTTATATTACTTGGTATTGGAATCAAAAGGAGTTCAGGAAAGTAATGTTTTAATCTGATGGAGACTGCAACATCTTTTTTTTGAATTTAAAATAATAGAATTCTTCTATTTTAAAACATTCTACTACTGTAGATTGGTTTATAAGTAGGATGGGGGAACACCGGAACATTTGGGCATCCACTATGTCAGATCAAACCAATGGTACAATTCTCTAGATGTGGTTGTAATATATAGTAGCTTCACTTATCATGTGCCTGCACTTTTAGGCTTTAGCAATGAAGTTAGTAGGAGTAATCTTCATATTAGTCTTGTTTTATAATAGATAAGAGTTAAAGATGCATGCATTGGCATATGTACAGTTTTATATTCTCAGTATTTTGTCAAATCTAACAAATAATTTACTTTGAGTATTGCTGTGGAGTAAGTATGAATGTTGATAACTTTGCAGAATAGCAGTCTGCTTGGAGCTGGAAATGAAGTTCAGAAATCTAATAGAATATCCAATGAGCTTGCATCTGAAATCAACGATGGTCTTTATGACTATGAGCAGGTTCTATACAGCAAATAATTTGCAATGTTCTATGAAATTTATGAATAATTCTACTGCCTGTATTGCATATTGGGGTAACGAAAGGCGAAGTCAAGATTTTTTTGAACAACTTTGCAACATGCCTCCACACATTGCTTTTTCTCTCTTCATAAAGACTAATTAATAGAATTATTTTGTTTACACCAAATCTCATGGTACCCTGTTGATCTTTTTCTGATTTTGAGATGAGGAGTTTTAATCATATTGCAGTAGTTTATGCTTTCTCTGTCATTATCAGGAACTCAAAACAAAAAGGTCTAATCGCAAAAAGATGAATATTAATAAGGAGGACAAAGATGAGAGCTCTAAGTCGCCTAATATTCGAACTGGTGTAGTGAACATCAGGTCTGTTGAAAAATCTTCTGGTGGTCAAGGTTGTGATGAGATTGGAAGTCATGTTAACAGAAGTAAGCAAAGCAAAGGGTCTGCTAAACAGCAATCAAGCCACAGACAAAGATTTTTCTCAAATAATCCCAAGAACCATGGAGGAGGTCGCAACTCCTTTGGAGTTGTATCAGAAAGTCCTCCAAGTAATTCGGTCGGATTTTTTTTCAGTTCTACTCCACCTGAAGCTCATAGGTATGTTTAGGGCATTGAGTGGTATGTACAAGCTTTATGGGTTTGGTTGATATTCTGTCTGTACCAACCGTCGGCTAATGTTTTTAACTCTTATCCGCTCATAAAAGCTATATGACTAAGTTTTTGGATCTGTATTTTTTGCCAGTCTCAGATCTTCAAAATTGAGTGGCTCGCCACATGGAAATTTCGCAGCAAGTAGCCCTCCGGTTGGCTCCTTGCCAAAATCCATTCCTCAGTTTCAGCATCGAAGTCACCAGTTATTACAGGAAAATGGCTTTGAACAGCAGAAGTAAGCTATGCTCTGTATTTCGTCCATGCATTATAACCTAATTTCTTTGTTATATTCATTTTATTTTGGTCGGATCAAATTCCTGTTTAAATTTTCTGGGCATGTGTAGCATCTAGCTGTATCTGTTTCCATAGGAATGTGAAGGCATTGCAAAAAACTTGCTGATTGTTGTGAAGTTTTGGCTGATGAACTCGTGTATTTACTTCATACTCTGCTGGTTCACCTAGGTACCGGAAGTATCAAAAGCGGTGCTTAAATGACCGAAAGAAGTTAGGAATTGGGTGCAGCGAGGTGAGGCTTCTATAATTCACTAAACATATCTTTCCCCTCTTTTGCATTGCATTTATTATTTACTGTTGAATGCACTATAATTTTATATGGACAAGTTCTAGAATTTAAATGCTTGCTCATGATGTCTTTTTTAGGTTATTGCCTCATATATCTTGCAATATATCATCGTTGCCAAGTCACATATATCATATTATCAACATATGGAATATAATTTTTCAAAATTTTATTGTTGTGGGCTTGTGGCAATCTGTATGCACATATATATACATGTCTAACATTCTTTTCTGCAGGAAATGAATACTCTGTATAGATTTTGGTCATATTTCCTCAGAGATACATTTGTTCCCTCAATGTACAATGACTTCCGGAAATTTGCTCTGGAGGATGCGGCTGCTAATTACAATTATGGACTGGAATGTTTGTTCAGGTTCTATAGGTATGCTGAACTATCATCTCCCATTCCCGAATACAGGAATTCAATTCTACTTAAAATATGATTGATAATAATAATCTATTAGCAGCAGTTTACTTGCCAATATACATCCTTGATCATGTGTGTTTCCAACTTTACATAGTGTTCTTGATGGTATAAAAAAGTACCCGGTTTGGACTACATAATGTGTGTTTTGACCTTTTTTCTAATTCCAGTTATGGGTTGGAGAAGAAATTCAGCGAAGAACTTTATGGGGATTTTGAGCAGCTTACTCTGAATTTTTACAAGAAAGGCAATCTTTATGGTCTTGAAAAATACTGGTATGTTTAGTTATTTTGCTACTTAACTTTAATGTTTATCGTCGGATATAGAGGCTGTGATTGGTGTTTTTTGTTCCAAGCACAGTATGGTGAAGAAGATCCGTGCTTGTACATTTTTACTTGACGGCCCTTGTTCAAGAATAGTACTTCCTCCGTTTTTTTAGTTGACACATTTTGACATTCACACACTCTCCTTTGACCGTGTTTTGTGATTTATACATAATGAAAATATAGTCATGTGAGATCTTATTAGATCCGTCACGATATTTATTTTCAAAATATCAACTTCTTATAATTTGTGCGTATCGGTAATTAAAGATATAAATAGTTGAATTTGTGCATTGACAAACGTGACTAAAGAACGTGTTAACTTAAAAAACGGAGTTAAAATAAAAAAAATTTCACTAGGGAACTAATCCTTGAGAATTTCATTAGTATTGGTAGCTTTTGGTGTCACTAGGTTTATATCTTTTGTTCTTTGTGGATTTTTGTTAACTATTATTGATACTGTTTTATTTAGGGATGTAAAAGTGCTGCAATGAAAATGAATTTAGATATCCAGTTGTTTTCCAATTAAAACATGCATGAAGCATTGATTGAATCTTCATACAACCCACTGCATGTTTTAGTTGTACAATTTTTTATTATTAATCTAAAGTTAAGACTAAATGGGAGCCTTAAGAACCTGATCAAACTTGTTAATGTGTTACCTTGTTTTGCCATGTGTCAGGGCATTCCACCATTACCGGGAAGTCCGTGATGGCAAAGAACCCTATAAAAAGAATCCGGAGTTGGAGAGGCTGCTTAGAGAGGAGTTTCGTAGCTTAGATGACTTTAACCGTGCCAAAGAGAAGCCTGAAGTGAAGGATGACAATCTGCCATTGGCATCAACGGCTGCCCCTATAGCGGCTTAAGTGCAAGTGCCAATCCAATTTTGAGAAGCAATGTCTAATATCATAGCTGAAAAGAGGCCGAGCTCGCTGCCAATTTGTTTCTCCTGAGAGTTGCCCGTGGATTTTTGCTGATTTGAGGGTGTGTCACACCTGTTGATGGATTCTTTTCAGGCTAGTATACCTCCAATCATCTCCTTTCTTCAATCCATTGGTAGTCTTTCAATGTTTGACCCCTTACTGTTGTCCTGAGGTATTTTAAAGCTTGGAGAGGCATCTGTGCATTGGATTTGACTTTTTTTTGGGAGTAATTTGTACATATAGAGAATTGTTGGACCCAATTGAGGAAAACTTTGAAAAAAAAAAAAAAAAGATAACCAATTGACTACAGAAAATGTTTTCCAGTCCTTTTCAAGTGTTTGTTGTGTTTCAATTATTTCTTTTCTGCTGTACAAATGTCACAGGTGCGTTTATACTTACTCGATCTGATTTGCATGAGGTTGTTGTGTACTTGCATGATTGTGACAAATTACCACACCGTTCGTGAAATGAAGTAATATATTGTGCAAGTGTAGTACGGAGAATAACATGCTGAAAATGACTGGGAAAACTCTTTAATCAAGGAAAATGAAAGTGGGTTGAGATGGGTGGTGTGGGTTTTGATAGTAGATACTAGGGTTGCAAAAAATCTGCTGAGTTTAGTTTGTTTGATGTAAGTTTGACAAGAATTATTACTGTGTAGATTAGATTGACCTTCAACAAGTTTTTAAAAATCTTGTTTGAGTTTTGAATTGTATGAGACCTTTGTAGGCATAAAAAATTTATATAAGTGCCACATTGGATAATATATGGGTCAAAAGTCAATTTATTGACTTGATGCTAATTTGACTATCGATTAAAATTAATTAAATTGGGTGAATAAATTTAATTGGCCCATTTTAGTTATTTTAATTAAATTGTTTATATAATAGTTAAAACCCACTAAAAATGGGTTATGATAATCAAGCAGGCCCACCTCCATGCACATCAAACCCTAACCCTAAGAGTCACTCACTCTATAAATAGAGCTATCTCTATTTCATTTTGGGGAGAAAGAGGAAGCAGAAGGAAAAACCTAAAATAGAGAAAAATCTACAGAGAAAAACCTAGAGAAAACAAGGAGAATCAAATACAGAAAAACCTCACATAAAATACTCTAAACCTCTCTAGAGAAAACCTTACATAAAATACTCTAAACTTCTCCAAAGCAATCCTTACTCTAAACTTCTCCAAAGCAATCATCTCAAAACCTAGAAGAAGAACAACAAGCATTCGACGTGCCGTTCTACTCTAGAAGATCACCCGTGGAAGAGATCAAGCCTCGACGTCCCTCAACACGAAGGAAAGAAGAACCTCAACTCATCAAGAACATCACCGGTTCAGCCTCTACACTAAGAAGTCATTGATCGAGATCAAGCCTCGTCGACCCTCAATCAACAACCCAAGTCAAAGGTCTACATCAGATATCTTTGATAGAGATCAAGCCTCAGCTCGTCGGCCCTCAATCAAGAGTCAACTCAGCCCGTGAAACAAGTCAAAGATAAAGTGGAGATCGAATCAGAGGAGCAAATTAGAGATTGTACCCAAAATTATCAAATTAATAAAACTAACATTTTGTTTCATTTATTTTGAATCTATATTTTGCAGATTTAAAATTTGTGTTTACAAATTTGGCACGCTCGGTGGGACAATTTCTACCTCTCATCTTTTTCTCCACAAATCGAAACGACGAAGCACGTAGAAGGAATGATGACAAAAGACGGTGCACAAGACGACGTTGTCAATGTCATGGCAATCGAAGCGAGCACCATCAAGGAAGAGTTAGCTAATATGAATCTACTTCTTGAGAAACTCGTCCAGGAAAACGAAGAAAAGGGAGCACAAATTAAATTCCAAACTGAACAAATTGCTGCACTCGAAAGAAGACTCGAGAAGCGCCCAATTGAAGAAAGCGAAGATGATAGCAGCGAGTCAGAACTTAGCACGAAGACAAAGCTAAGTTCAAAAAATGATGAAAGGCCCAATGGTGATTCATTCAGCTTCCAAGCAATTCAAGAGATGATAGCTAATGCTATTAAACAACAGCTTGGCAGAGACATCAACAAAGATGGTCGCTACAGCAAGCCTTACACAAAGAGGATTGATAACATGAAAATGCCAAATAGCTATCAACCTCCGAAATTTCAGCAATTCGACGGGACAGGCAATCCCGAGCAACATATTGCTCACTTCATAGACACCTGCAATAATGCTGGGACCTCTGGAGATTTGCTTGTAAAACAATTTGTCCGCTCTCTCAAAAGTGTTGCTTTCGATTGGTACACAGATCTACCTCGCAAATCCATCGACAGTTGGGAGCAAATGGAAAAAATATTCCTCGATCGCTTCTTCAGCACTCGGCGCGTTGTCAGCATGACTGAGTTGACACAAACCAACCAGTTAGAATATGAACCAGTTGTGGACTACATCAATCGATGGCGAGAATTAAGCCTTCAATGCAAAGATCATTTGTCCGAAGTTTCGGCAGTCGAAATGTGCATCCAAGGCATGAATTGGGATCTTGCTTACATTTTGCAAGGAATCAAACCCAAAACATTCCAAGACTTGGCGACTCGAGCTCATGAGATGGAGTTTACGATAGCCAATCATGAAGACAGATCTGATTAAATGGGCATCAACATCCAAAGGGGGCAAAGATGAAAAAGCGGTCCTCAAAGCTCCTAAGCAAGAGCCTAAACTGCAAAACAAACAAAAAAAAAAAAATCACACAAATTGAACTACATTCGGCTTGATCCAAAAAGTAAATTTTAATTACTTATTGGTACGTAGGCATCTTGGATATATAAAATTTATTCAAGGGCATCCATTAAAAAAATGATAAACTACAAGATTGGGGGCAAATATCAATTTGTTCCCAGAAATTCGAATGATGTCATTTGAAGATTGGAGGAAGCTTTCAAGCACCAATACTTCGCCAAATTTACTTGAAAATCCGGAGAAAGCAGCAAGCACCGGAGATTCACAAATCAAGTTGGACACGGACATCGGAGAAAACTACGAAGCACCGATCCACCAAATTTCTTGAGATCCGGAGAAAGCTTTCAAGCACCGGAGGTCAACTCAAAGCGTCCAACACAAAGATTGGAGAAAGCTACCAAGCACCAATACTTCACCAAATTTACTAGAAGGTCCGGAGAAAGCTGCAGCACCGAAGATTCGTAAATTGTCAAACACGGACATTGGAGAAAGCTTCCAAGCACCAACGGTCCACTAAATTTGTGAGATCTGGAGAAAGCTTCTAAGCACCAGAGATCATCAACTCAAAGTGTTGAACATGAAGATCGGAGAAAGCTACCAAGCACCGGTCTATCAAATTTTTTTTGGGATCTGGAGAAAGCTTCCAAGCACCGGAGATCAACTCAAAACATTAAAGACGAAGATTGGAGAAAGTTGCCAAGCACAAATAATTCACCGACAAATTTTGAAGATTAAGAAAAGATTGCCAAAGTGATCATGAGTTATGATAATCATTTATCAATACAAATGACAAATAATTATCATTTTTCAATTAAAAAAAAAAAAAAAAAAAAAAAAGAGAGAGAGAAAAGGAGTCACGTGGATGTCATGATTATATTAGATCATGATCATCATTTTACAAAAAAAAAAAAAAAAAAGCCCTAAGTACGTGGAAGCCAAGGCTATTCCACTAAAAAAATAAAAAATAAAATAAAATAAAAATCAACGTTCATAATCACTCATCAGCATGATCAATCATCTTCATTCCCACGGAGGTATTAAAATAGATGAGTGCACTGGAGCGACCTTGATCAAACTCACGAATTGGATGGCAAACGTGGTTTGATTCATGTAAAACTTGGCTAGACTGCTGAAGACACGTAGAGCTACAATTTGAACGGTGTAATCGGTCAAATGTTCACTAGATAGTCAAAATGGTAGTCTAGACAAAAACTTCATCTTGGATGTGCATGGCTTTGCGGGGGTCGGTCGAGTTGCGTAGCTTCAAGTTGTCGAGTTTCGGGTTGTGAGGCTCGGCACGACTTCAATATCAAGGTTGTGTTGCGACGCTCAATTATCTAGCTCCGAGACTTCAAGACAAGGCTCGGTTGTGAGGCTCGAGAATGTAACTCTGCGATGTCAAAATTAATGATGCGATGCCAGCTTCAAGAGGCTGATGCCCGAGTTGTGAGGCTTGAAAACATGACCCCGTAATGTCAAGGTTGTACAACTCATTATGTCAAGGACTCAAGGTTCGAACCGAGGTTACTCTACAAGGTCATCTTTTGTAAAGAGCTCACAAGGGGACTTCGGCTTGCCGGCTTGGTGTAGAACTTTTCACCTTTGGATGGATATATTTATAGCCATGACTCCATGACGGAAGGATGATGACTTTTGGCTCTCCAGGAAACGAAGTAAGATCACAAACCTGCATCCAAAAAAAAAAAAAAAAAAAAAACGCTGTTAGTGGACCAACTCAACCAAAAGCTTAAGCTAATGGTTGAGGCCCAGGAATATGTTTTATACTCCATCACGCCCCCTCACACGAGAGCCCGTTTGGGCTAGAAGTGTGGATGCAGCATGGGCCCTCCTCATACCCAGCGCTTAATATTCCACTTGAAAGTGGGGGTGAATGAGATTCGAACCCGTGACCTTTGTGTCACGCTGGCTCTGATACCATGTTAGTGGACCAACTCAACCAAAAGCTTAAACTAATGGTTGAGGCCCAGGAATGTGTTTTATACTCCATCAAACGCCAAAGGGCATCATCATCAAAGACAACGGGTTCTGAGGTGGGGTGTTGGCTCCTTTTCTTCTCGGCATGGTGTTGAGGCGTGGCAGCAAAGAAGTTGCGGGCTTGCGGTGTGGCATCAAATCTTGGCAGTTCCCTCTATTGTGGCATCGAAGTAGTGTTGCGGCGTGACATCGAAGTAGTTGTTGTGGCGTGGCCTGGCTGGTAGCTCCCTCTAGTGTGGCATCGTTTGTGTCTCGTGGCGTGACGGCTCCCCATGCTATTGATGTCAAGTAAGTGGTGCTCCTCCGTGGCGGGTGTCGGTTCGAGACCTTCAAGTAGCAGCTCCACCGTGTCATTGACTGAGATTGATAACTTGTCCTTGCTCTAGCTCATTGTTGGATACACAATGCCAAAAACAATCTTCACCAAGGTCCTATATTTATAGGATAAATTTGATGGAGTTGACAAACTCTCAGCAAGATAAACTTCGAACTTATCAAGTTGTTGAGCACTACGTGTATTAGCTTGAATGTTTCAAAGCTTATCTTTCATTTCTGTTAAAAAAAAAAACAAAAAAAAAAGGTGAAGATAAACCCAAGCATCTTGTCCATCTCGTGGCATAGGTGTTGGAACATGAGTTTGTTACATTGTAACATAACTCATAAGAGCATTATCATTTTCTTTCAAAAAAAAAAAAAAAAAAAAAAAAAAAAAATGAAAGATATTGAAATTTGAATGTTACTGCTAGACGTGAAGTGCTATTTAGGTGCTTAATCATGATAAGGTCATAGCTATCATTGATTAACAACTAAAGGCATGATTGCATCAAAAAAACAACTAAAGGCATGAAGTACATACATTTATTTTGTATGGCAAGTAGCCAAATTGCTAATTAAAGTTAGCTAATTTGGATTTAAAAAAAAAAAAAAAACAGGGATTTCGAGCCCGATCACGATCAAACACTCCAAAGTCGTGTCTGTGACTGATCTCGAAGGGGGCAATTTGTAGGCACAAAAAATTTATATAAGTGCCACATTGGATAATATATGGGTCAAAAGTCAATTTATTGACTTGATGCTAATTTGACTATTGATTAAAATTAATTAAATTGGGTGAATAAATTTAATTGGCCCATTTTAGTTATTTTAATTAAATTGTTTATATAATAGTTAAAACCCACTAAATATGGGTTATGATAATCAAGCAGGCCCACCTCCATGCACATCAAACCCTAACCCTAAGAGTCAATCACTCTATAAATAGAGCTATCTCTATTTCATTTTGGGGAGAAAGAGGAAGCAGAAGGAAAAACCTAAAATAGAGAAAAATCTACAGAGAAAAACCTAGAGAAAACAAGGAGAATCAAACACAGAAAAACCTCACATAAAAAACTCTAAACCTCTCTAGAGAAAACCTCACATAAAATACTCTAAACTTCTCCAAAGCAATCCTTACTCTAAACTTCTCCAAAGCAATCCTCTCAAAACCTAGAAGAAGAACAACAAGCATTCGACGTGCCGTTCTACTCTAGAAGATCACCCGTGGAAAAGATCAAGCCTCGACGGCCCTCAACACGAAGGAAAGAAGAACCTCAAATCATCAAGAACATCACCGGTTCAGCCTCTACACCAAGAAGTCATTGATCGAGATCAAGCCTCGTCGACCCTCAATCAACAACCCAAGTCAAAGGTCTACATCAGATATCTTTGATAGAGATCAAGCCTCAGCTCGTCGGCCCTCAATCAAGAGTCAACTCAGCCCGTGAAACAAGTCAAAGATAAAGTGGAGATCGAATCAGAGGAGCAAATTAGAGATTGTACCCAAAATTATCAAATTAATAAAACTAACATTTTGTTTCATTTATTTTGAATCTATATTTTGCAGATTTAAAATTTGTGTTTACAACCTTTGAACAGAATCTGGCCATTGAACAAAATATTCCAGCACTGTTTGTCATGTGCCACGCACGTGACATTAAGAACCTTTTTTCTCTCTCCTCCTTCCCGACGACCATGGCACTATTGTTCTCTCTCCCACTCTTTCCCTCGTCATCCCCTCCATTGTAAGATTTGTAACCACCCAAATGCTATCCCACCACTGCCTCGTCAGCCACCCCCTCTCTGAGCTCCTAAAGAAAACCCCACCCTAGTGTGACCCCACCCACCTATGATCCCCTAAAAAAACCATCACCCCACCCTTAATATTGGTTGTTGTCGCTAGTAGATGGCTAGGATTAGGGGTGAGCATAACAGGGTACCCTGTAAAAATTCCAGGAACCGGAACCGGAACCGGAACCTGTTGCAACAGGTTCCTCAAAATGAGAACCGGAACCGGAACCTGTTGAACAGGTTCCTAGAAATTGGGAACCGAAACTGGAACCTATAGGTTCCGGTTCCGATTTAGGGTACCCTGTATTATAATATACTCACTAACTTTTTCGCGGAATTTTAAATAAAAAACTGGTTGGTCACTAATTTATAATGTTTGCAACTTGCAAATAAGACAAACTAATAGTAGTTGTCTAACCAATTTAATATATATATTTTTATAATTGTAATTTTGATATTTATTATTTAAAAATTGAGTAAGAATTAGTATATAATTTGAAATTAAGTGATACTTTTATCAGGTACAGGGTACCTTACAGGTTCTGGTTCCAAAAAATTGAGAACCTGAACCGGAACCTATTACAACAGGTTCTCCAGTTTGCTACCCGGAACCGGAACCTCTTGTATAGGTTCTGGTTCCGGAACCTGCGGTTCCTAACAGGTTCCGGTTCCAATTCAAGGTACCCTGATTTTTTGCTCACCCCTAGCTAGGATGGTTTTGTTTTGGGGTTTTTAGATGGGTGGGAGGGTTTTCGAGGGTGGTGAAGCTTTTGTTGGTGGTGTCGTATGGAGATGACTAGGTAGTTCGTGGTTTAACTTTTAGGTGGTAGTGTTTAATTTAGGGTTTCGATGGTTGTTGTGATGGACGGGGTCGGGTGATGAGGGGAAAGAGCAGAGAGAATGACGGTGCCATGGTGAAGGGGAAGGAGGAGAGACACGAAGGTTTTTTTACTGCCATGTGTGTGGTACGTGATAGTCAACAGTGGAAAAATTTGGTTAAGAGTCGAATTTTGTCAAGGTCCAATCTCACATTTTTTATAGATATTGTCCCATTTTGCCACCTTTTTATCCTTTCTCATAATTAAGCCACTAAAAAAATAAGAAAGGTTTTTTCTCACAAATTTTCCGTATACTATTTGTTATTTTGCTCATAAGAAAACCAGAGTCTTGCTAAAATATTACTAGCGTAAATAAGCTACTTTAATTGACCAATTCATATACTTAATAGAAATATTATGAGCGCTCACACAAATAAAATTAAGTTGTTCACTCTAAATCACCATTAAAAGCCGACCTAACAACCTTTTGGCATAGCTTAATTACTCTGTAATAGTAGTTGTGTACTATATATCAGCCTATCAAAACTATAAGGATTAGACTTATAAGTTTAAACAGTCATAATAATTAAATAAATAGCAAAATTTGTAATTAGAATAACTCATTGTTTATCGATCATTGAAAAGTTAATGTATCAATTTTGTTTAGCTAAGTGGAAAACCATTTACCAAACATTTGTTTTCTTCATTATTTGATCACACTATCAAAAGATATAAACAAATGAAAATTTCGATCAAAACACAATTACCAAACATAGCCATGTCAAATCGTGTTAAAAATAAAAAAAGTCCAATTTCAAATATACAATTTTTTTGTCAAGTAGAGTCTATTTGCTAGGTGTACATGTTGAATTCGTAGAAACTAGAGATTGACTTACCACCCTCAAAGTTTACATTAAAACATTAAATTAAGCTAAATCATGATTTAGTATACTCCCTTTATCCCAAATTATTTGCAACGTTTTGACTTTTTTCCCTATTCACATTCTCACTTTGATTATCTTTTTTATCTATTATATAAAAGTCAATGTAATCATGTAAAATGTTGTTGGATCTATATTAATGTATAGTTTTTTAATATAAATTTTTTTATAACTTTTATAAATATAAAATAAAAGACATCGACGGTGAAACATGCACATCAACAAGCGTGTTCAATCAAAATGTTGCAAGTAAACTGGGATAGAGGAAGTATTATATATTTATGAATTAACCTTTTTATTTATTTATTTATTTTTATTTTTTTATAAATTATCACCAACTTAAAAAAAATCAACCTCTTGTCCTCTATAAATATATCCCCACATCACAAGCAACTTCCTACTCCAAAACAAAGGCAATATTAAACCTCTTTCTATTTGAAGAAACCACCAAATCAAAACAGGGCATCTTACTAAAAATAAAAACGACCAATGAGGCTTTCTGCTTCACTCTTCTTACTTCTCCTCATCCTCCTATTTACACTGAACGAACAACCTACTTTTGCTAAGAAGGTAATTAAACCCATAATTACAAACTATTTCCTTAATTAATGTCTAAAAATCTCTTGTTTTTTGTTCAACTTTACTAACCAATTCAGCATACTTTTCTTTGTACATCATTATTTAGTCCTATGTAGTGTACATGGGAGCTCATTCACATGGACAAGAAGTTTCTGAATTTGATTTGCATCAAGTCAAAGAATCACATTATGAGCTCTTGGGATCTTACCTTGGAAGGTACTAAATCCGATTTTGGTAGTCGTTAATCTCGTTATAACACATTACTCGTTAATTTCATGTATATATAATGTCTGTCAGTTAAAATATCAATGTATAATTACTTGTCAGTTAATACCTATGCAATATCTAACACCCCACGAATTTTTTTTACTAACACAGTCGCAGTGACGCCGAGGATGCAATATTCTACTCCTACACAAAACATATCAATGGCTTTGCAGCTGTTCTCGAGGAAGAACGAGCATTAGAAATTGCAAGTATGTAACAACACACTTGCACTTTTGTAATACTTTTTTTATTTTTTATTTTTATTATTTTATTATGAAAATGCAAAATAATAATTTGTTAATATTATCAAAAATGGGATTTAGAGCATCCAAATGTGATCTCTGTATTTCCAAATGAGGGAAGAAAATTGCACACAACTCGATCATGGGATTTCTTAGGGCTCGAAGATGATGGAGAAGTGCCCCCTTTTTCAATCTGGGAGAAGGCAAGATTTGGTGAAGACACTATTATTGCCAACTTTGATACTGGTTAGTTATTTTGTTTTTTTTGCTCAATATTAAATGAAGTACATATCAAATAATTTAATAGTATATATTCCGACCTCAATCTTGTTATTATTGTGAAGTATCGGACCTATAATGCAATTTTTTTAAAAATATGTTATTATGATATTTAGAGTTGCTTATATAGCATTGAATATATTTTCTAATAATTGCATAAATTTAGAAATTTATGACATAATCACGACGTTGTCGTTGCTAATTAATAAGTGTTAATAGTTTCTTTTCAAAATTCTTATAACCGCCCTTAACCAAGGTATAACATGATATATAATCTTTACGTTGAGACTAAAATCTGATAATTGGCATTATGGCTTAGGAGTCTAGGACAAAGCTTAGCTTTAGCTAATCAACGCCTTGTTAATTGACTAAAAAAAATACTTAAACTAAAGATAAGTTTATTTTATATCAAATTGTATTCTTACATTTATTTCACACGTTGAAAATTCAGTGCAATTGATATGGCAAGCTGCTATCGATTTTTTTTTTTTTTAAAAAGAGATATGGTGAAGTGTCAATTGTCCATATCATCTTCTAACTTCAAATGATCAATTTAGGGTATGTTCACATTTACTGAACCGAGTTGAACCGAAGTGATTGGAGTTGAAGTGAAGTGAACTGAATATTTTACGAGAGAGGGAAATTAGGAGCTAAACTGAACTGATTGGAGCTGACTGAACTGATTGAAGCTGGACTAAAATTAAGTAAATGTGAACATGCCCTTAGTACATAACTACATATCATCACGTTCTTCATTAAAAATAATGATAGAGAAATCAAAGATGTCATTATTTGTAGAATGCAAATAATTTTGCAAATGTACAATTTTATCATACATAATTAAGGAAAAGTAAAAAGTAAACAACTCGATCTTAATTTTATTTAATTTAATTGTGCTAGAAAGAAACTATTTGAACTTTCAATTTTCGTATCAGTGTCTGTATAGAGTTAATTAGACCGTCTTAGATTAAACCGACATAATTAAAATTGAAGGCATATGTTTTGAGACATACACGGTTGTTGTCCTAGAATATATATGAGCTTTGTGTCATGATGATTTTTATCTTCTCTTACATAAATGGTCAATAAAAACCAATTTGAAAAGGATAAACTTAAAAAAAAAGTCCCTTTAATTCGAGTGTTAAATAAAATACGAAAAAAAACTCTCGATTTCTACATTTCTACTAGATAAATGGATTTATGGACCCAAATGGTTGACCTATAAAACTACTAATCAGTATAGATCCATGTTGATATTAAAATGTTTATATATAATGTATTACTACGTACTAATGGTTATTAAAAGCTCCAATATAATGTACTCATATAACCTTGTTTTGTTTCCTAATTTGTCCTCATCATTAACATATCGTTATCATGGTATAACGGGTCAATTTAAACTAATTGTCAGAGTTATAAACCTATTATTAATTTTTGAATTTGACTATCCTAGTTCAAATGTGGAAAGATGCTTATGGATTTTGACTCTTCCATGATTCAGAATAATAATTAAATTGTATAAAAAAAAAGAATAATAATTAAATATACGAAATATATATATATATATATATATATATATAGGGGAAGGCTCTCGTGAGAGTTTTTCTTATATGATAATTTTTCTTATGTGAGAACACTCTTTATGTTCTAAATTTTTACTCGTATGTTCTAAATTTTAAATCTGATGTTCTAAACTTTTTTTTAGGTGTTCTAAATTAAATCAAATGTTCTAATTTATTACTCACATGTTCTAAACTATAAATTAGTTAAGCTTGATGTCATAAATTTTAAATAACTTGTTCCAAACTTTTAACTTTTATGTTCTAAATTTTAAAACGTGTGTTCTAAGATTTTTAATTATATGTTCCAGATTTTCTAAGATTTTTTAATTATATGTTCCAGATTTTAAAGCGTATGTTCTATTTTTTTTTACTCGTATGTTCTAAATTCTTTACTCACACTTTCTATATTCAATATCAGTTTGTTCTAAATTTTTATTCACATGTTCATAATCTTAAATCAAGTGTTCTAAATGTTACTCATATGTTTAAAATTTCATAAAGCAAATTTTATAAATTTTTAATCACTTGTTATAATTCTTAAATAAGATGTTCTAAACATATTACTCACAGAAATGTTCTAAATTATTACTCATATGTTCAAAATTTTAATTTGAGTCACATGTTCTAAGTTTTAACTCGTATGTTCTAAATTTTTACTCACATGTTCTAAATTTTAAATCAGTTCTCATATAAGTATGAATTCTCACATATGGACCTATTCTCACCGGATCCCTCCCCTATATATATATATATATATATATATATATATATATATATATATATATATATATATATATATATATATATATATATATATATATATATATATATATATATTCTTGTTAAATTTATGTAAATTTTTGTTCAACGTGAGAAAAAGTAGGATGCAAACCATTTAGCAGCCCACACATTTTACCCGATTTTCCTAAATCTTTTGAACTTCCTAATGTTACATTATGAACTAATTAATAGTCATTAGTCATTATTTTCTTAAAATGAAGGGATGTGTGTCAATTAAAATGTGTCCAGGACTATGATGATTTAAAGGGCTAGAAAAATGTTTAGCTTGACAATATTATCATGTTACCAAAATAATAATTGTAATTATACTATATATGTTCCATTCAATTACTTTTCATAGAGTTAAACTTAAAAAATTTGAATGTGTATTATACTCACATACAAATATAAAAAATATTATGTAAGATCTTGTTCGATGATTTTAATGTGTAATAATCAAATATCAAAATTTTATAATTTACGCAATTTCAGATATAACTAGTCAGTATAACTAGTCAAAAATGTGTTGGATATAGTGTAAAATATTATTGATAAATTAAGAAAAAGGAAATACCATAGTAAACGTAAAATGTGTTTTGCGTTAGTATGTAGCTGCCATGCAGAAAGGTTTGATCACACAAGTAGGGCTGTAGGGTAATCATGGTTTATGAAACCCATAATCAACAAAGTACTGTAATTAGAAACATTTAGTCATGCAAGATTGGATTGATGACCAATGAATAGTCTTATTTTAATTTGTTTGAGAATGAAGGCATCAAAGCACATGTGTGTCGTCAATATTGGCGTGCATGCAAAGAGCCACTCCTCTACATTTTGTCGCCATAATATGACCATTTGAAAAGGAGAGAGGATCATAATTTTTTTTTTTTTTTTTAATTTAATTAAAAGGAGGGGCTGAAGAGGACCATATATATTGCTTAGGTCCCTAAAGAAGAGATACCAAAGGGTTAAAACTTAAAAGATAACATTTTTTTGGGTATGTCAATCCCAATGAAGTACTTTATTGTTGAAGGTTAATGAATGGATCATATAGTGTGAACCAAAACATGCACTTGTCACTGTTCTCAAACTTTGCCTTGACAATTGTTTTAAAAATTATAATCATGTACTCACATTTGATCTTATTATATTGTCTCAATTTATGTATTAATTTTTTTTTTTCTTATAATTGCAAATTCCCTCTATATAAAACAATTTTCATATATTCAATTTTTTCGAAGGAAATGTATTCACTTTTATGACAATTCATCACATTAAAGATTAAACATTAATGTTACTTAAAATTGAAATTTTATCCACTTGACCCATACAATATGGGCCTTTTCATTAACTTTATTTATCTCACACTCTTTCTTCATATTCTATGACATGTGGATTTTAAAATATAGGCAAATGAGTCAATTGATGTCCCCCATATGATCTCCTTACATATCAAACAAGCCATGCATTAAGTGTCATTAAAATAAAATAAAAAAATTATTAGATATGTAGTATATTATATTAATATGATAGGAAGATATTACAAATATTACTCGTATTATTCTATAATTTTTGAGATTAGACGTGGCTATTGAGCATTTGCATTAGGGTCGGGTGAATTTAAAGCGGGTATGTAATTTTGGGGAGTTCTACTCAGGTTATGATAATAAGTTAAATGGAGGAAATTAAAATTTATATGTGTAATTGAATTTAAATAAATAAATTAATTCAGTAAAATCATAAAAAGTAATGTTCATTTAGTAGATATATATAAAAAAGGCTCTCTAAAAACAAAATATCAACATCCAACTCCAATATATATATTTTCATTTGTTAGTTTGTTACTTGTACTTTTCTAAACCTTAATTAATATAAATGTATGTCACAATCAGGGGTGTGGCCAGAATCAAAGAGTTTTGGAGATGAAGGAATTGGACCTATTCCGGCGCGGTGGAAAGGAATATGCCAAAGTCACAACAATCTTGGTGGAGTCCATTGCAATAGGTCCATTTTTATCTCCCCATCTACAAACTAGCATTCTGTTTTTAAAATTATTTGCCATAACTATCTAACTGTTACTTTCTCGAGTATACATAGTATAATACCTCCAACTAATTTGCTGACTAAGTAATCTCAAGTAGTCTCATTTACTCACATAGATTTTAGATAATTTGAAAACATTCAATTTATTTTCCGTTTCAAAATAAATGTTATGCTTTAAAAACTTTCGGAGTACTCCCTTCGTCCCTAAATTACATTCCTGTTTCTAGCATTTATTCCTCTGTTAATGTTAGAAACAAGAATGTAATTTAGGGATGGAGGGAGTACTTTTTTTTTTTTTTTTTTGTTTTTTTTATATACTTTTTTTTTTTTTATTATGTTATACGGATTATTATACTCGTAATTCAAAAGATTCTATCAACTTAACAGTAGTACCAAAGAATTAAAAAAAAAAAATTGTCTTGTGTGTGTGGCTGATCACACTATGTGACTATTTATAAAAGAACTAAGTAACCACTATAACACTGAATGACAAGTAACCCCTGTAATACTAACCGAGTAAACCCTGTAACACTGACGAAATAACCCCTATGACAATTATGAAGTAATTCCTATAATGGCTGGCCACACGGTGTGGTTAGCCACATATAATAATGTGTGAAGAAAAAAGAATCGGAGGAAATAGTTTGCTTTAATTTCTATGCATAAAAAATTTTATGCGTTAAATTATATGTAGCCTCAATTTAAATTTCTAAATACGGAATATTAATTATATTAATATTCACATATCAAATTATCAATTGTAATAATGTCATAGTTCCAACTTCCAACAATGTTGGCAAATGGCAATTATCTATTAATGGACCAAGTAAACCTAGTAATGAATTTGACGATAAATAATGAATGTAATTATCTAACCTATGTCGTAAGTCCTATCTCTCAAACTCTCAAAGTGGAAAACAAAAGGGAAAAGTATGTAACAAGGAATAGTATTGGTTTGAAAGTTAGGTAGATGATTAGAATGGCATCAAAATGATTCTTTTACGTGGTCACACCATTGGTAATATGATCGAATATGATCGATTTTATTTCAAGTGTCAACCAACCCGCACGCCCACATCGTACCATGCCAAAGTAAAGTAAGGTGCAGATAATAATGGAGGCTTTGGTCCAGCCCACTAGACCTAGTGGTCAGAAAACCTTTATAGTGGCTACCACGCTTGCGTGTTCCGGTGTTCGAGGTATAGTAGTAGTGTTTTGCTGTATAACGCCTATAATAAGCTCTTGTAAGGAGAGTCTGACTACATACAAGTTTAGTAGATTTTTATTCTAAAGTCAATTGCCCATTATTATTATGCATTACCTAGTGGTCAGAACATCTTCACAGTGGCTACCACGCTTGCGTGTTTGAGGTAGTAGTGTTTTGATGTGTAATGCCTATAAGCTTTTGCAAGAAGAGTCTGACCACATATAAATTTAGTAGACTTTTATTCTAAAATCAATTGCCCATCAATATTATACATTTCTTATTAGTCATATTTGATATCTTAATTCTTCAATGTGGGATGGGCAACGTTAACTAATCCTTACTTCACACGTGGTTGTCAGAGTTAATTTTTTTAAATATTGGTTGTGCAAATAAAAAGATAAAAAACAAATTCTAGGTGAGGTTATTAACTTATTATAATGTTTCTTTAGCGTTGAGTTAGCTTTGGGTTTCATAATTAACAACCTTAAAGATCGAGTAATGAAAATGAGTTTTGGGTAGTGCATCAATTCATATTGGAACAATAAGCTTAGGGCATGTTCTGGTACAATTATTTTCAGTTCAGTTCATTTCAGCTCTAATTATAAGTTCAGTTCATTTCAGCAGTTCAGCTCTAATAAGCTAAGTTTAGTTCAGTTCAGTTCAGCTCTAATAAGTCCAGTTCAGTTCACTTTACTTTAGTTCAGTTCAGCTCCTAATTTCCTTCTCTTATAAAATATTCAGTTCAGTTCATCTCTAATAAGTTCAGTTCAATTCAGTTTAGTTTAGCTCTAATAAGTTCAGTTCAGTTCAGTTCAGTTTAGTTCTAATAAGTTCAGTTCAATTCAGCTCAGCTCAGTTCAATTCAGCTCAGTTCAGTCAATGAGAACATACTCTTAGTCATTTAGGAAATGCATTACCATTTTATATATCTAGATGAAGCTTAGAATATAGTGTATTTAAGACCACAAAAATGCACAAAACATACAATAATGATTATGCAAGTATAAATGAGATAATAACTTAAATTAATGACTTAATACAGGAAGTTAATTGGAGCAAGATACTACAACAAAGGGTACTTAACAGCTTTATCAACAAGCAACACCACCAACACAACAGAAATCAACAGTCCACGAGACTACGATGGACATGGCACCCACACCCTATCCACGGCCGGAGGATCATTCGTAAAAGATGCCAGTGTATTCGGGTTCGGAAAGGGAGTAGCCAAAGGCGGCTCCCCTCGAGCTCGAGTGGCGGCCTACAAAGTTTGTTGGCCGCCAATTAATGGCAGTGAGTGTTATGATGCGGATATCTTGGCTGCCTTTGATGCAGCCATAGCCGATGGCGTCGATGTTATCTCTGCATCACTTGGAGGGACTCCTACTCCTTATTTCAATGACAGTTTGTCCATTGGTTCGTTTCATGCTGTCAAGAAGAACATTGATGTAGTGTGTTCTGCTGGAAATTCTGGGCCAACTGATGGTACTGTTGTGAATGTTTCTCCTTGGATTTTCACAGTTGGGGCTAGTACTATGGATCGAGAGTTCTCTAATTGGATATTACTCGGCAATGGTCGACATTTCGAGGTTAAATTTCTATCTTTATTCTTTTGCGTAGTATTTGAAGTAGGGGGGCTAATGAGAATAGATGGTTTGTGAACTATGAGATTATTTATTCTGCTTGATTCAATGTAGATATTATACAAAGTATTCTCTAATTTAAATTAATACAGAGTAAAATAAACAATATTGGTGACAAGCTAATTTAATGTTTGAAAAAATTAGCACAAATATAAGTTGTAACTTGTGAAATCAAGTTGTGTTTTAAGTTATGATATTTTGAAAACTTATAAGCCTGATAATAACATGTGACTCGAGTTTGAAAAAAATTTAACAAGATGAATATATGTGCTACTCAAGCTTAGTCTTAACTCGCTCAATTATCATTAAATCAGGAATGCTGGTCATGTATGAACTCCAATTAGGCACTCCAAACTCCAATAGAAAATTTTCTTTGCTCATAAATTTGTGAAAACAAAAAAGTTCTTTCTAAAGCAAGAAAATAAATTTATTAGAAATTACAATTTTAGTGTTAAGTTTATATTTCATATAGTATTGTTTATATAATATATTACATATATAATAATATAAAAACTTGATTAATTAAATTTGAATCTTTGTACTAAAGGGACAAAGCTTGGCACCAAAATCATTACAAGTTGGCAAGTACTATCCCCTAGTGAGTGCAGCTCAAGTCAAAGCAGCAAATGCATCTATTGAAGAAGCGTAAGAACCATAAACATGTTACATCCATTTTCCTCTAGGTTTTTTTTTTTTTTTTTTTTTTTTGATTCAATTCTACTATACTTATTTTCTTCTTTCAAAAAAAATAAATAAAATAAAAAACACTATACTTATTTTCTTAATGAAAACTTTATGGTCTTTATGATGTAGACAATTATGCAAATACGGAACCATGGATCCTAACAAGGCAAGAGGTAAAATCGTCGTTTGCCTAAGAGGAGATAACGCAAGAGTAGACAAAGGGCAACAAGTCGCATTAGTTGGGGGCGTTGGTATGGTCCTTGCTAATGATCAGGATACTGCTAATGAAATAATTGCTGATCCTCACGTTCTTCCTGCTTCTCATATCAATTATAGAGACGGTGTCCATGTTTACGACTATATCAAATCAACAAAGTAAGGGCTCAGTTGGCTATATATACTATTCATGTTATTAATATACATACACTAATCATTTTATTTTTGAACAAACAACATGAACATGTCCTAAGAAAATATTGAAGACTTTTGTTTCATTGAAATTAACTTTTGTTATTTTTTCATTGATAGGTCTGCGAAGGCTTCCATTACACAAACATCAACAAGGTTAGGAATAAAACCGTCACCATTTATGGCAGCATTTTCATCAAAAGGACCAAATACAGTTACACCGGAGATTCTTAAGGTTCATTATAATCACATTTCATTTCATAACCAACAAATAATTAAATTTCCAACTTTGGAGTGTATCTATATACTTCAATATAATGGTCATGTTTTTTTTTACACTTGCTTTTTCAGCCTGATATAACAGCACCAGGAGTCAGTGTGATAGCAGCCTATACTGAAGCACAAGGACCAACAAATCAAGTGTTTGACAAACGTCGAGTTCAGTTTAACTCCATATCAGGCACTTCTATGTCATGCCCACATATTTCAGGTGTTGTTGGTCTTCTTAAAACCATTTATCCACATTGGAGCCCTGCAGCAATTAAATCAGCTATCATGACCACAGGTAAACTACTACATGTCGCTTTTCCAAAACTCGACCTTACTTGATTAATTTAATAGCTTTACACTCTTTCAAGACCAGGGTATACTGTTATACTTCCTCCGTTCCAAAATAATTGCAATAGTAACCTTTGCATAGAAAATGTTGCAATTATTATGTGCTGCGATTATTTTGAAAATTAAGGTTAGCGAATTGATACATTCTACATCCAAATTACTTAAATGGTTTGTTTCATTTGTTGTAATTGCAGCTAGCATAATAGACAATGTGTACGAACCCATAACAAACGCGTCCAAGTTACAAGCAAACCCGTTACACTATGGAGCCGGGCATGTTCAACCTAATCCAGCTATGGATCCAGGATTGGTTTACGACATGAACATCAATGACTACCTGAATTTTCTGTGTGCAATCGGTTATAATGAGACATCCATTTCATTATTTAATGCAAGCCCTTATGTTTGCCCTAAAAAGTTTAGTATTCTTAATCTTAACTACCCTTCAATCACAATTCCTAATCTCAGAAAATCAACCACTGTGACTAGAACCTTGAAGAATGTTGGTTCTCCAGGGAAGTACATAGCTCATGTTCAAAGCCCGAGAGAGATCGCGATTTCAGTCCATCCTTCTGTCTTGGAGTTCACTAGCATAGGTCAAGAGAAAAGCTTCCAAATTAACATTAAGGCGAAGAAGGGGAAGGCATCCAAGGATTATGTATTTGGAAGATTAACTTGGTTAGATGGTATGCATTATGTAAGTAGTCCAATAACTGTAAAGTCAGTATAGTATTGGCACTACCTATTATATAATTGCTTTTAATTAGCAATCTACTATACAAATCCCTAATTGTAACCAAGATATTACTCCGGTTATTAAAAACTAATATTAATATTGCATGGTCATTGATTGCATTATATATAGGATTATTTGTAAATAACTACCTTTTATAATTCATTTTTTGCGAGAAACTAGCACGAAAACGAAATGTTGTAATTAACTACCTTATAAAACACAAAATATTGTAATTGACTACCACCCACCGGAAAGTCAAGTTTGACTTTATTTTTCCGGCGTTGACATATATAGTCACGTGACGGTCAAATGACCCTTAATGACAAAATTTTTCCCCCTTTCCCCCCAAATTCTCCCTCCTGTTCCTTCGAAAACTTATTGTTCTTCATTTATTCTTCTCTCTCCTCATTACAAATTGCCCATCTACACTGATTAGACCTAAATTGCAGAAGCTCTGAGAAAAATTAACGGTGAATTCAACTAACCTGTTTCGGTAAGTTTGAACTTTGTTTTTTCATTTCAAGTAAAAAATACGCACTGTTCATCTCTTTCAAGATCTAACAAATTTTGTACCTTTCTTTCGTTTTAAATGGTTAATTACTGGTAAACGCAAACGTGGAGGTGGTGAGGGGACCAAATGGCAATTAATTCAAAAACCCAGGTATGATTTTGACTTTATTTTGAATTTGATGATGTATTTAATTGGAAATAGGGCTGGTGCAATTTTTATACTTGTTTAATGTTGGGGGTTTTTGTAGCATTAGTTTAATGTTATGTATGGTTGTCTAATTAACTATTTAGTTGCATGGGGAAGATGACTTATAGTGTGGTTGTATGTCAATTTTTTTTTTGCTGAAATCTTGTTTAAAGTAGGAATATTTATTTAATTGCAACAGGTTTAACGGTTGAGATAATATATTCTATCCTTGCTATAGACTGATGGAAGGTCCAATTAACATTAGGTTGTATTATGGGGGTGTGTTTGTCACTAAGAAAAGGAGTAAGAAAACTAGTTATGAAAAGGGGGAGGACAAGTACTATGTCTTGCTTTGCATCCTCATGTTTATGAAGTTTGTTATTTTGAATTTGCTGATTGGATTAAAAACAAGCTGAAGTATGCAACTGTAGGACAATTGTGGTTTAGAATGAGAGGGTGTACTTTGTACAATGGGAGGAAGGAGATAAAAAGTGATAGAGATATCCCTGACTTTTTGGATTCCTCAGCTTGATGGTTGGTATAATTTATATGCTACCCATACTAACAATTCTGAGGGTGCTGATGAGGTAAGGATTGACAGTGAGATGGATGACTTGGGAGTGCAGGGTGAGGTGGAAAGTGGGGACATGGGAATCTCATGCATAACATTGACTCACCAAATATGGGGGCCCACCAAATAGTCCTGAAAATCCTAGATCTGAACTAGATAACCACAATACCCCTTCTAAGCTGCCTCTTTCTTATACTTCAATTTTAACACTATCCAAAAAAAAGACACCAAGCTTAACTAAAACAAGAGCCAGATCTAAAACCTCTTGCAGTTCAAAAAAATGGGGGGAACTATCTGTTGTGCACACCATACAAAAGAGGATGTAGTGCTTGAGGATACTGATGAGGATGATTCTGATGTGCTATTAAGTGAGGCAGATTATGATGATGATATATTTGCTGATAATGTTAATGAGGGCTTAGATGAGTTGGTAAACAGGAGTTTAGGAGGGACATTGGTGAAGATTTCAGGTCAGGCAGAACAAGAAAGTGAGGCTAATAGGAAAGATATTTTGTTAGGTAGTGAGCTACATGTCTGATAGACAAAAGGTAGTTCTTTTCTCTTTTAATTTTTTTTTAAAGTTTTGCTTTTAGTAAGTGAACTTTGACCCTGTAAACTAACTTCTTAATTAATTGTATAAATACCATGCTTAGGGTTTAGTTGATGCTTTCAACAAGGTGGTGCCAAATGCAGAGATTAGATTCTGCTGCAGGCACATCTGGGCAAACTTTAAGAAGAAATTTCCTGGAGAATTGTTCAAAGAATGCTTCTGGAAAGCAGCCAGATCATCTACAAAGGTATACCAGTTGCTTGCATTAAAGTTGCATGTTTTGAACTATGTATTTAGTTATGCTGTGATGTTTATGTTGTTGTGGTTGCTTTTTCAGTGGCATTTTGATTTTCAAATGGAATCAATTAAGCTCCTATCACATGACGCATTTAAGTATTTGAATGAAATACTTGCACATACATGGTCTAGACATGCTTTCCGTTCTAGGTCAAAGTCTGGGATGCTATTGAATAATTGCTTTGAGAGTTTTAATAGTGTCATTAGGGAGGCAAGATCAAAACCTATCTTAACCATGTTGGAATGGATAAGAAGGTATGTGATGATGAGAAGATGTTCTATGAAAAGAGAGGGGTTGCAGCAATTACATGGTAAGATTATGCCTAGTGTTATGAAGATGCTAGATAGAATGAGTGAGGAAGTTAAGAACTGTGATGTGAGTCAGGCTGATGTTTGGGAGTTTGAAGTTGATCACTTCACAACTGGTGAAACTTATGTTGTGAACTTGGCTGAGAGAAAGTGTGGTTGTTATAGGTGGGAATTGTTAGGTATACCTTGTTATCATGCATATGCATGCATTTATAGGCAGAGATAGAATGTAGAAGATTATGTGCATGAAGCATATCATGTGTCTACCTATGCAAGGACTTATGCACCTGCATTCCATGCTATGCCTGGGAAACATTAGTGGCCTACTTTCAATCTACCTCAACCATTGCCTCCAGCCCTCCAGCATTTAGGAAAATCCTGGTAGACCTAAATTGAAGAACTGGGTAAAAGAGCAAGGAGAGGTACAGGAACAGGACCTTGTTATGAGAGATAGAAAGAAGAATAAGTGTAGCAAATGTGGTCAGGAAGAGCACTATGCAAACAAATGTAAGAATCCACCCAAGCCACCAACAATTTTGCCCAAGGGTGGTAGGCCAAGAAAGAATCCACCACCTGCCACAGTTCATTCCCAGCCTCAAGCTACTGCTGGTCAAGATTCTACATCTACTTCTGGTACTTTCACAACTCTGACCAATTCTGCTGCTCAAGTACAACCCGCTGCAACTTAAAAGAGAAAGTCTATAGCTGCTACAACTATTGTTATAGCTGCACCATCTACATCAGTTGCATCAAGGAAGTCAGTGCCTCCAAGATCAGCAACTACTGCAACAACTACATCAACTGCACCAAGAAATTCAGCTGCACCAAAAGGGATTCCAAAGCCAAAGAAGCACAAGAGTATGGTTGAAGTGCTTTCATCCCAAACAAGCACAAAAGCAAAACCATGATGCATTATGTATTACTTAAATTCTGTAATTGGCACCAAGTCTTGTAAAACATTATCTTTTGGAACATGTCATGTCTTTTGTTCAAATTTGGATTACATGTAAGAACCAATATTTTGTTCAAACTTGGATGATTATTTTGGAGTGTTCATCAATGGTTTAAATCTCATGATTTACTCTCTAAATTTCCAATGTGATGATATATTTACCACAACACAGATATCTAATTTGGAATTAACCATTAGAAGAAAACATTCCAACATACAGTGCATAATACAACCCTAAACACTCTAGCTAACATCTTAGGCTGCTCAATACCAAAACACCTAAAAAACAGAGGCAGGAACAACCTAACTTAAGAGTTTCACCATAAGGAAACTCACTAAAACAGATACAAAAACAATAAAAGACAAATTTCCTACAACACTAAATTGACCAGTATTCTTCTTCTTCAACTTCAGTTTCATGTGCTCTGCTTCATCCATTATCCTCTTCTTCTCAGCTTCAAGGCAGCATACTCTGTTCTTCAATACATCAACCTCACCCTTAAGATATGATTTTAAGAAATGAGTTGATTAGTAATATCCCGTTGCCAGTAAATTATTCCTTCATCCACCCAACGAAAGTATTTACAACCCCTTTGATTAGTTTCGGGATTATAAAACTTACAAGCTTCAAACTTCCTTTCGGGATTATCATGCGTCCACGATGTCACCCTCGCAAAGGGTATTCCACACTTG
Source organism: Chenopodium album (assembly GCF_948465745.1). NCBI lineage: Eukaryota > Viridiplantae > Streptophyta > Magnoliopsida > Caryophyllales > Amaranthaceae > Chenopodium > Chenopodium album. Next base: position 16,147,918 of record NC_137842.1, read on the forward strand.
TACTTGCCGTTGGATGGTGAAGCTATTCGTAATTGCATTCACAAATACAACCAACGATTAGAGTAAACCCTAAAACAAAGAACACAAAATTTATAGGATAATCAATTCAAAAGGGAATTCCAGCAAACACAATCAAAAGCACAAAAGTAGAACATTCTGGTTTAATTACCCAATTTGAAGAGGAAATTGGTAAGAAGAAGGGAGATTAAAATTAAAATTAGGGATTTGGGGATGAAATGAGGTGAATTGGTGAACATGAGGGAGAATTTGGGGAATAAAGGGGGAAAATTTTGTCATTAAGGGTCACGTGACTAGGTGAACGCCGGGAAAATAAATTCAAATTTGACTTTCCGGTGGGTGGTAGTCAATTACAACATTTTGTGTTTTATAAGGTAGTTAATTACAATATTTCGTTTTCGTGGTAGTTCTCGCAAAAAATGGATTATATATATATATATATATATCCAATGAGAAGAATGAGAAGGGTGAAATGTGCATAAGTTTTTTTTACTAAATGTGCAAAACAAATTTTCAAAATAATAAAATTTTTGAATTTTCCAGGAAAATCAGAAAATGTGCACATTATGTTCATAATTTATGCACATCAAATTTGGTTCAAATTTTTTTTACACATTTAGTTCAAAAAATATGCACATTCAGTACAAAAAATTATGCACAAAAAAATCCTTCTCATTTTAAGAAACTTCTCATTTGACCCTAAATAAATTTAAAAATTAAAAATTTGACTTTTCTAGACTTTTCCTTGACTTTGACTCAATTGATTGAGTTAAATAAAATATTAGAGTTTGTAAAAGGCTTTGGGCCGGGTGACAGGCTAAAGTCGTAATCACCCAATAAAAAATAATACCTAAATACACTAACTATGTAGATAGGTGTAGACACCCATTTGTGTCTCCCCAAAACCAAACCCAGTGATGAGTACCTTTCACGTCGAATCGTAATCGAATGAAGTGAAAGTGTGGAAAGTCTAGTGTTGCGGATAGTTTTAATTTCTTTTCTCTTCTCTCTATTTTTGAAAACCTATTTTAAGAAAACAACCAATCCAGTTTGGTTGGTCCATGATATGGGTCCAATAGTAGTGTAGTTGGATAGGGCTTGAAAAGAGCTTTCCAACGATATATTATAAGCCCAATCCCGATGAATATTGAGGAAGTTATGGCCAATTTACTAAACTGGGCCCGGTTTGAGCCTTATATGCGGCCCAATGATCTAGAGGAGGGCCTAGTATAGATTTAGATCGACAAGCGTTGGTCTTCGGAAATTTTTCTTCGGAATATTATCTCAATAAACATTCAAGCTCTTTTGTTCAGAGACGCGTGAACATTTCTTTCAAGCTCTTTTGTTCAGAGACGCGTGGACATTTCTTTCAAGCTCTTTTGTTCAGAGACGCGTGGAAATTTCTTTCAAGCTCTATTGTTCAGAGACGCGTGGACATATCATTCAAAAGCTCTTTGTTCAGAGACGCGTGGACATATCATTCAAAAGCTCTTTGTTCAGAGACGCGTGGACATATTAAAAAGAAGCTCTTTGTTCAGAGGCGCGTGGACATATCAAAAAAGCTCCATTGTTCAGAGACGAGTGGACATTAAAACAGCGAGATAACATTCCATAGATTGTGGAAGGTTGTCACAACAACAACAACGCAGCAACAAATCGGTTACCCTCAGAGACGTGTGCTCGACGGTGCAAGATACGCGTTTCTTAACTCTCTTATCTGTTTAACTAATGCTAGTTTTGCAGGTATCGGCGTTACAAGAATGATTTAGGATCGCAGAACGTTCTGAATCATTCTCCGTCCCTATCGCTACTTTGACTTTAGTTTTCGAAACTTGCGTTTCTCCAAACTCAGTCAAAGTGGGGGCTTCTGTAGACACCCATTTGTGTCTCCCCAAAACCAAACCCAGTGATGAGTACCTTTCACGTCGAATCGTAATCGAATGAAGTGAAAGTGTGGAAAGTCTAGTTTTGCGGATAGTTTTAATTTCTTTTCTCTTCTCTCTGTTTTTGAAAACCTATTTTAAGAAAACAGCCAATCCAGTTTGGTTGGTCCATGATATGGGTTCAATAGTAGTGTAGTTGGATAGGGCTTGAAAAGAGCTTTCGAACGATATATTATAAGCCCAATTCCGATGAATATTGAGGAAGTTATGGCCAATTTACTAAACTGGGTTCGATTTGAGCCTTATATGCGGCCAATGATCTAGAGGAGGGCCTAATATAGATTTATCATTCCAAATGCAATTAGGAATGGTTTTAGTCTTCTAGATTCTTCTAGAAGGTTCTTTTCATTCCTAATTCAATTAGCATTGATAAATTGACTTTTGTTGACTTTTAGAGTTTTAATCAGAACAAAAGAATGTTTTGAGGAAAATACGATTTTATCCTCCTGTACGGCAATTTCTATCTGATTTTAGAAAACGCGTCAATAATTAAGTTAGCGCCAAACGCCAGCATTAGCGCCTGGCGCCAGCGTTAGCGCCTGGCGCTAATGTCAGCGTCTGGCGCTAATCTTGTTTTACGCGTCAGAACTCTGTTTTGATTTTTTTTATCTTTTTGGCTGATTTTCTCTATAAATAGCCTCCTAAAAACTCCGTTTTCATTCACCAATTCTCATCGACTCTCATCAATAAATTCTTGGTTCTCTCTCTCTTTCTAAGCCTAGCTTTTTACAAACACAATTTCTCTTACATTGGCACTAGACATACCTAGCATTGTTCGAAGTTGCCTTCGCCCTAGACGTGAAAGGTTTTAATTTCTGAAGGTTTGGTCCCAAATCTCTCTTTCAATTATTTAATTTAATTGTGGTTTTATTATTTTCCTTGAAGTTACTAACGCGTGAATTTTGTTATTAGAAAGAGATACGAGGCATCCAAGTAAGTGCTTTAATTGATATTATGATGTAGAAATCATGCTTAGATTGTTATTATGATTCCTAGTATCATGTTAGGATTTTTTTTCTTAATTTGATGTTTAGGGTGACAACAATAAATTCTTAGTATCATGTTTAGGGTAAAGAATAAGTTCCTTAGGTCAATTATGATTTCTATGATGCTTCCTATTCTCTTCCTAATATTTTTGTTAGTATCATGTTAGGGCTATATATTTGATTTTTATTACTTAGTGACATGTTAGGGTTTGTTATTAATCTTGTAAGTATCATGCCTAGGATCTTGCTATTTTTATTATGCTTTAACATGATCATGAATATTATGATTATTTTTATTATTGTTATGATGATTATTATTATGTTGCTTGATATTTATTGTTATTGCTTGATCACACATTTTATGCATGTTTCAAGGGAATTGGTACTTGTAATCACGCTTAATGAGATAATTAATAATCTTGTTTAGGGTTAATTTGATTATAATTCAAGTGATCGCCAATAATAGTTTTATTTGTGCATTAATATTCAACCAACATAGATAAACAGGTTTAGGGTAAACCTAATGATTGTATGTTAGTCAGAAAGCGTACATGAATACGATCAGAATAAAGTAGAGGCCTATTATTAGGGCAGGTTCAATCTCTTTTAGGTTGGATTTGTACCTTCATCCCCGAACTACCAGTCATGGTTCAAGACCTATTGGAGTTGACAATCTCCTGGATCGTTAAGGGGTGTAACCTTCACCTTGTGAACAGTTTACAAGTTCCTAAAACTTGTTGGCGACTCTTTTGCTCTATCTTCTTTCCCTTTGGACGCCACCATACTTTAGTGTATGATCACAGTGGGGTTCAAGTTAGGGGTAATGCTTGAAATATTTCCCGCAATAGGGAAGAAGGGTCGAACCACAGGGAAACGAGTTAATTTATTCCTAATAAATGAAGAGTAATCTAAATTATCAAGTTGCAAATTTGTTATTGTAAAAAGTAACTAAACTACGGAGATCAAGTTTAAGGAGAAATTCAATAATAAAAGGCCTAGGGTCGCAGGTTCACCAATAATTAATATTCCAGGATAACACATAACAACCAATAATTAACATTGCACAAATAACATGATTAACAGGCTCTCGCAATTTATTAATCAACATAGATCTAACAGGCTCTCGCAATTTACTAGACTAAGCTCCTATTGAAAATAGCCTTTAATATTAAATTAACATCTGCTCAATTCATCAATTCAATATTGCTAACTTTTACAAGCAAATCACATCTGCTCGATTCATAATTCGATTGTAAAGCGTTAAAACAATTCAATAAGAAATTATCATGCAATATCAATAATCAATAATAACAAATTATCCATTCATATTAATTATGGATTCCCCAAAACCCTAAAATTAAACTACTCACACATAATTGAATCTAAACTAAATAAAGCAATTAAAGGAGACATGATGAATTAAAGAAATAGAAATACTGAAACTAATAAAGAGGAAAATGTTACCAAAGTTATCGCAAACAAGGAGTTGAATAAGAACACAGTATGGAGTTTGTACAGAGAGAGAAATAAACTAAGTAGAGAGAGAAAGTCTAAGAGAAGAAACCTAAGCAAAAGCATTAAAATCGTACTTAAACCATAATCTAAAATTACTCCTAATTAGAAACTAAGAAATCGCCGAAGATGCCTCCCTAGAAACACGCGCTCGATTGGGTGAAGGGTCGCCCGATTGGGCCCGCCTTTTTCTTCGCCCTCTTATTCTGGGCATCCGCCCGATCGTGCCTAGTACTTGCTCGATCGGGCCCGGCTTCACCTTGGAGCTTTGAACTTCGTTTGGGCCTTAATTATTACTTAGCCCAATCTAGATATCCACTTAGGGGCTTTAACCACTCGGTCCAATGCTCGTATTTCACATGTTGAGCCCTTAATCACCGGCTCGATGACTCTACCGGCCTTGGGCTACAAAAAGCGGTCGTGCTCCTCCAATGTCCATAGTTGCTCCGTGAAAACCCGGGAAAATGCTCCAAAAGTGCAATTTCCTACAAAACTCAACCAAAATTACGAAAACACTAGAAAACACCAATTAGTAATAAAAGTGGCTCTAACGAGCAAAAACACTACCAATTATGACCAAGGGACGGGGGTAAAACACGATATAAAATAGACATATCAAACTTCCCCAAGCAGAACCTTTGCTTGTCCCTAAGCAAAGAGCTCATCAATGAATACATAAAACATGCTTCACCCTAAATAATCAAAATCAAGAACCAACAATTCAAGGCAAATCTAATAAACATGCTTCAATGTCAATCAAACTCATGCATCTAATCACTCTTCCTCCCCAACAATTGTCAAGTAGAGCAAACCACATGAGCATATAGAATTCAAGACTAGTGCTCACACACTTAACTCTCATTTATGTGGCGAGTAAAAGATGTACTCGATCGCTCTCCATCCCAACCCCTTTAATGTGAACAATGCCCTCCCAACTCACACTCTCGTGTGTTTAAAAGATATACACTCAACCTACTAGTCGACTCGAAATATGTCAAATCATAACTTACATTGATAAACAACACTTTCACATTCATACCACTCTATGCACAACGGTCGAAAGGTCTTTAAAGCTTGTAATGTAAGGCTAGGGTAAAGGGTAGGAAACATTTAGGAAAATGTGGGAGAAAAGCCATGCTTAAGGGAGTCATATCCTAACAAAACCCAAGGTCAAAAATAAACAATGACCAAATCATCTCGAATCATAACTTAACTCCACAAAAGTTCACCAAACAATCCCATACATAACAACAATCCCAACACTTACAAATTCACTCACAAAAATACGATAATAAAGAACTAGAGTAAAATAAAACAAACTTTGAACCTTTTTTTTTTTTTTTTTCAAACTTGAACTTCTTTTTTTTTTTTTTTTTTTTTTTTTTTCCCCTTTTGAATTCTTTTCTCTTTTTTTTTTTCTTGAGCAACCTTCACATAGAACATTTGAATATTTGAAACAATTTTTTTTTTCTTTTGCTTTTTTTTTTTCTTTTTATCTCACATTAGAAAATTTTTCATTCTTGAACAACAAACCATCAACAATTTTTCCAACCACAAAATCAAAAGAACAATCACTCTTCTTTTATTCCCACATTGTGCAAACAATATGCACACCACAACTCCTTCACCTCACCAACTAATAGCTCCCCTAAGCCAAGCTTGGGACTAGTAACCAATGGGGCTCATATAGGCTTGTAATGTGGCTAAAAAATCAATAAAAGGGCACAAGCAACAACATGATGGGAAGCAAGACGGGAACAAATGTATCTAATATCGTCTGAAGGCTACCTAAAAGCACAAATGCCTTCGTCCTCCTCAATGTGCATAATATTGAGCCATACAAACATTACTCATAGTTGCAAACCAATACTCAAATTCATTGACATACCAGGAACTATCACACAATTCCTAACCAAATCAACTAGTCAAGCACTATATTCACTGATAGTTGGGCAAAATTGACGCATGTTTAGGCATCCGAACAATCAAACTTCAAATCATGATCAACAAATTCACAATGCTCATTATCATATACCAAGAATCAAAACAATATTTTTCAAGTATGGGGCATAGGGAAGCATGATTTACAATTCATTGGAACGTATTTTTGGATTTTTTTTACTTTCAATTTTTTTTGTATTTTTCATATAGGAAAGCAATAAAACTAATCTAGAAAGAAAATAGAACTATACTAGAAAGCATTAAGTAGAGAAGAGAGAGAGTTACCACATTTACAAGATCATCTCCCCCAAGCCAAATCAAGCAATGCCCTCATTGACTTGGGGGTGTAGCTAGGAGTAGCTACTCTTCATCCTCATCCCCATCCATGGTAGAATAGCCACCTCCATGGCTAGAGCCGGCACCTCCATGGCTCGAACCAACGCCACCATAACTCGAACCACCTGCAAAGTAGTTAGGGTCCACATTCCCCCCAATCCCACCAAAAGGAGCATCGACCCCATAACCATGGACCGAAGAATAGTCCACATAACTGCCATAGGCACCGGGGGTCGAATACCCTCCTTGGGGGTATTGAAACCAATCGGGAACAAGAGCCTCGGGGGGAATAACCCCTCGACGGGCATAGTCATCATACATGGGGTATAAACCCCTTCCTAGGTTTCTCTCCACATACCCAACCCTTATATCTAGAGAATCTACTCTAGTGTCAAGGTTTTGCACTAAACCCTCTACTCTTCCTTGTCCCCTCTCAATCCTATCGAGTTGGCTCTTAAAAGCCGAAAAGTCATATGGGGCATGAGGGTCAATGTTATAATCAACGGAAGAGGTAGGGATGTCATGTGTGTAGGGTTGGGGTGGTGGTTGGAATTAAGGTTGTGGGTGGGGTGGTGTGTGGTGAGCCGCTTGAGCCTCCCCTTGACCATCTAACTCAAATGTATAGGAAGGCTTACCCTTCTCAAACTTAGTCAAGGTGGGGTTGGGTAGCTTAAAGGCTTGGTCTCTCCTACCCGACTCTCGGTGGATTATCCACCACGTCTCACCACCCATGGGTTGGATCCAATTAAGGCCTCTTAGGTAAGCAAGGTCCATAAAGGTAGAACCTTCTACTTTCCTATGGTCGGTAGGGGTGAAACCTAGATGTTTGACTGCAATGTGGGTAACCAACCCACCAAAATAAATAGGTGCCCTAGACCTACCCTCCTCGACCGCATTGGCCGCCCTTTGGAAGTGTTGGGCTATCCTATGCGGGATGTTCAATTTCTCACCTCTAGGGATCACATAGAAGGCCAACAACTCTAGCTCATCCCTCCTTACATTAGCCGGTTCATGCATCCCAAAGATGGTGAGGCCAACAAACCGTTGCCAAAATTTTGGCACGCGATGTTGAATCCAAGTTCCCTTGGCATGTTGAAGGTTAGTTAAACCCTCCCCTGTGAATTTTTTATAGACCACGGCAATATGGTTTTGGGATGGTTCAATGGGTTTATCCGATTTTAACTCAAACAATTTACCAAATTCATTCAAAGTCATTCTCACATCATTGTTAAGCAATCGGAATTGAACATGAGTAATCAAAGCATTAGATTTAATCACATTAAAACTAGAAATAAATTCCAAAGTCAAATAATCATAAGTATCATAATGCATTTGAAAGAAACCACACATTCCAATGCCCTTAAACAATTTTTCCATTTGTTTATCAATTCCTAGTCTAGCTAGAGTGGGATGATGAACAAAATGGGTAGAAATTACTTGCCTCGTAACGATATTGAGCATCCTAGACTTTTTTTCGCGGAAGTGACCACCACTTCGCTCCACCCTGGAATTTGGAGTTCCGGGTCAACCATAGGTGGTTGTTGCTGCCTTGAACTCTCACCCCTTTGTGTTCTTGATCACTTGAGAGCCATTAGAGATGAATTGACAACTTTTGAAGCTTTCTCTCTCGTAGGGTTTTCAAAAATGTTGAGAGAAAGTGGAAAAAATTGTATGGAGAATGTAGAGGAAGGTGAGAGGATGAAGATTATGTGAAAATTTATGAGTTTTGATGGGAGAATTTGAGGAGATCTTGAAGAGAAGGTGAGTTTGAAGGTATGAAAATGGAGTTTAGAGAGAGAAAGAGTGAATGAAGAAGATGAAGTAAGGAGGAAAAGAAGAGAAGGGAGGAGAAAAAGAAGGTTAAGTAACACGGCCTAATTTAGGCGCGCCCGATCGGGCGAGCTTCCGCCCGATCGGGCAAATTACTTGATTCTCAAAGCTGCATTTGCGCGCCCAATCGAGCGACCTCCACCCGATCGGGCGCGAACTCGAATTATTTTTCTCCATCCAATTCGCCCGATCGGGCGAGATTCGCCCGACATATCTTTTTGTCTTCACTCGATTTCTCCAAAATTGCACCCGATCGGGTGCCTTCGCCCGATCGGGCGAATTTCCCTTGAATTTCTTTCCTCAACTGCGCTTGATCGGGCGAGTAAAAGCTCCAAAATTTCTTCACTTGGGCGCCCGATCGGGAGAATTTTTGCTCGATTTCGTGCTTTACTTGCGCGCCCGATCGGGCCCCTGCCCAGCTCGGAGTACACAAACTTCTTCTACTTTTTCTCTTTAAATCTCCTTACTTGTTGATTCAATACCTATACAAAAACACTTTGGAAAGGTAAAATTGCACTTTCCTCACCTCTCTAAAAAAAATAAAAAAATAAAAAAAATATGGGAAAGGAAAAACTAGTCTAGAAAGCAAGAAATACGGGTTGCCTCCCGCAGAGCGTTGGTTTATCTAGGTCCCGCACGACCTTCTTACCACCATGTAGCTCAAGATGGAAGTGGAATTAGGAGGGTTTCCTCCACATCTCTAACAGTAGCGCCCTCATGATACACCATCAATCGTTGGCCATTCACCTTGAACTCTTCACCTTTATCATTCACTAGCTCAGCCGAACCAAACTTGTTCACCTTAGTGACAGTGAAGGGGCCTGACCACCTAGACTTTAGTTTTCCTGGAAAAATCATCAATCTAGAGTTAAAGAGTAGAACCTTGTCGCCCGGTACGAACTCTTTTGGTAGGATCCTCTTGTCATGCCACTTCTTGGTCTTTTCCTTGTAGATTCGTGCACTATCATATGCCGACAATCTAAACTCATCCAACTCATTGATTTGGATAAGTCTTTTCTTACCCGCAACCTTAGAATCCATGTTAAACTCCTTGATCGCCCAAAAAGCTTTGTATTCCAACTCCACGGGAAGATGCCATGCCTTACCATATACTAGTCTATAAGGTGAAGTACCAATTGGTGTCTTAAATGCGGTTTGATACGCCCAAAGTGTGTCATCTAGCTTCATACTCCAATCTTTCCTTGACTTGGCCATTACCTTCTCTAGAATCGCCTTGATTTCCCTATTAGAGACCTCAACTTGACCACTAGTTTGAGGGTGGTAACTAAGTCCGGTTCTATGATATACTCCGTACTTCTTTAGGAGGTTGTCCAATTGTCTTTCATGGAAGTGAGTACCTCCATCACTAATGATAGCTCGTGGGACACCAAACCTTGGAAATATGGTTTTCTTGAAGAGCTTAATGACTACCTTGGCATCATTTTTTGGCGAAGCTATGGCCTCGACCCACTTGGACACACAGTCAACGTCTACAAGTATGTAACAATTCCCGTTGGAAGATGGAAATGGTCCCATATAGTCAATACCCCAAACATCAAATATTTCAACTTCAAGGATCCCAGTTTGGGGCATCTCATGCCGCCGCGAAATGTTGCCAGTCCTCTGGCAAGAGTCACAAGCCTACACAAAAGTGTTAGCATCCTTGAACATGGTGGGCCAATAGAAACCTGACTCATTAATCTTGGCCACCGTTTTGGTAGGGCCATGATGTCCTCCATAAGGTGAGGTGTGGCAGCTAGTAAGAATGTCGTGGACTTCCCATTCGGGAACACACCTACGAAATAATCCATCTGCACAATCACGAAACAAAAAAGGATCATCCCAAAAATAATACTTAACATCATAAAGGAAATTCTTTTTCTTTTGGTAGGATACGTCAGGGGGTAGAGTACCACCCACTAAATAATTAGCAAAATCGGCATACCATGGGTGCTGCTCTACAACTGCATACAAGTGATCATCAGGGAAAGAGTCATCTATAGGAAGAGAATTCTTACCCTCATCATACTTGATACGTGACAAGTGATCTGCCACAACGTTCTCTGCACCTTTCTTGTTTTTTATTTCAACATCAAAGTCCTGAAGCATGAGAACCCAACGGAGTAGCCTAGGCTTTGATTCTGCCTTGGCTATTAGATACTTCAAAGCTGCATGGTCAGTAAAAACAATAACTTTAGAACCAAATAGATATGATCTAAATTTTTCTAAAGCATAAATAACAGCAAGAAACTCCTTCTCCATAGTGGCATAGTTGACTTGTGCTTCATCCAAAGTTTTACTTGCATAATAAATAGCATGTAAAACTTTGTTCTTTCTCTGTTCTAGCACGACACCTAATGCAAAATCACTTGAATCACACATGATTTCGAAAGGAAGAGTTCAATCTGGTGCACATATGATGGGTGTCGATATCAATGCCTGCTATAACTTGTGAAAAGCTTCAAGACACTCGTCAGTAAAATCAAAAGGGGCATCCTTGAGTAAAATCTGAGTCAGTGGTTTAGCAATTTTAGAAAAATCTTTGATAAAGCGACGATAAAACCCGGCATGACTTAAGAAACTTCTAACCCCCTTAACATTAACAGGAGGAGGCAATTGCTCAAGCACATAAATCTTAGCTTTATCTACCTGTATAACCATATCAGATACAATGTGACCAAGAACTACTCCCTCTGTCACCATAAAGTGACACTTCTCCCAATTTAGAACCAAATTGCATTCTTCGCATCTTTTCAAGATTTTAGGAAGATTTACTAACATGCATCGAATGAAGACCCATACACACTAAAATCATCCATAAAGACTTCCATAATAGACTCTATGAAATCAGAAAAAAATACTCATCATGCAACGTTGAAAAGTAGCAGGTGCATTACATAAACCAAAGGGCATTCTATGATATGCAAAAGTATCATAAGGGCATGTAAATGTAGTCTTTTCTTGATCTTTAGGGTGAATCGGAATTTGGAAAAATCCCGAGTATCCATCCAAGTAACAAAGGAACTTATGATTAGCTAACCTCTCAAGCATTTGATCAATAAAGGGGAGAGGGAAGTGGTCCTTTTTAGTGGAGATATTTAATCTACGATAGTCAATGCACATACGCCACTCTATAACAGTTCTAGTAGGAATCAATTCATTTTTATCATTTTTAATTACAGTCATCCCACCTTTCTTAGGAACCACCTGAACAAGACTTACCCACTTTGAGTCAAAAATAGGATAGATAATACCTGCATCAAGTAATTTCATAACCTCTTTCTTGACTACTTCCTGCATATTAGGATTCAACCTTCTCTGGGGTTGAATACAGGGCTTATAGTTGTCCTCTAAATGTATCCTGTGCATACAAAAATCAGGGCTAATACCCTTAAGGTCATCAATAATGTACCCAATTGCTCTTTTCTGGGTTCGAAGAACCTCTAGAAGTTGGGAAGTTTGTGGGTCATCAAGTGCAGTACTGATGATCACAGTGTATAGTTCCTGCTCATCAAGAAAAACATATTTTAAATGAGAAGGGAGAGGTTTTAGTTTAGGTTTCTTAACCTCTGCAGGTTTTGATTCCTGAACTAAATTCACTACCTTCATGGTCTCTTTGGGGTCTAGCTCTTTTAGGGATAGAGCTTTTTCAATGGCATCCACCTCATTACCCCAAACGCTTGCATTATCTGCACATAAATATCCACAAAGAATTTCTTTCAAGGGATCCCTTGCAAGAACCTGTGGTAAGCTTTCATCACAAATATCATCCATTATATCAATCACATCAATTAAACAACATTTTTTCCTCTAGCATAGGTCCTTTCAAAACTTTCCCTAAATTAAATGTAACATTATCATCACCAACAGAAAGGGTTAGTTTACCATTTTTAACATCAATAATGGCTCCTGCAGTGTGGAGAAAAGGCCTACATAATATAATGGAAATTTTTGTGTCCTCATCCATGTCTAAAACAATAAAATCATCAGGGATAAAAAATTTACCAACACTGACAAGGACATCCTCTAAAATACCTAAAGGGTACTTAACAGAACGATCTGCCATTTGCAAAGTTATATTAGTAACTTTTAAATCATCCATATTAAGTTTAGAACATATAGACGATGGCATAACACTGACACTAGCACCCAAATCACACAATGCTTTATTAATGAAGACATTACCTATATGACAAGGGATAGAAAAATTACTAGGATCCTTTAACTTAGGAGGGGATTTATTTTGCAATAAAGAACTACATTCCTCTGTAAAATCTACAGTTTTTACCTCATCAAAGGCCCATTTCCTAGTCAAAATATCTTTCATAAATTTAGCATATGCAGGAACCTAAGTGATTAAATCAGTGAAAGGAATTGTTACCTGCAAGTTTTTCACAACCTCCAAAAACTTACCGAATTGTTTATCAAACTTACTCTTCAATTGCCTATTGGGGAATGGTAGTTTGATAATTGGGCTCTGCACATATCCTCCCTTATCCTGAGATTTACCCTACAAAGAAACATTAGAAGGGTTAGTATCTTTTTGTATCCCTGCAAGGTTAATAGGATTAACATTTGTTATAAATAAAGGAATCAGGATCAGGAACAAGTCCATCTTTCTTTGGCATAGGGGGTCCATCATAATGTGAACCACTCCTTAGAGTGATTGCATTGGCATGATATGTGGGATGAATTGGTTGTGATGGTAGAGCTCCCTGCTGACGGGTTTGTAGGGTAGATGAAATTTGCGCAATTTGATTATCCATGATTTTATTGTGGGCTATGATTGAATCAATTTGTGCATCCCTACTCTCCATGTGCTTTTGCATGCTTGAAATCATTGCTCTAATTTCTGTCATAGCAGGGTCAGAAGATGAGGAGGATTGTGGTTGGTTTTTCTAGCCAGAATTAGGATGGTAATATTTTTTCTGTGGTGGGGGTTGTTGTTGTGTTTGTTGTGGAGGTGGGGGGTTTTGTACATTGGTACTCCGGTAGGAAAGATATGGGTGGTTCCGGAGGCCAGGATTAAAAGAGTTAGAGTATGGGTTATTTTTCCTATAGGTTTGAAAGGCATTAACTTGCTCCATGGAACTCCTACAATCTTGCTCCCAATGCCCTACAATTCCACAATTTTCACAGAAAGCTTCATTGTTAGCAACAGCAGAAACATTAGCTACAGAGTTAGGAACAATAGTAAGATTATCTAGTTTCTGACAAATAGATGTTAACTGAGCTTGCAAAAAGGATACAGAATCGACATTATGCTTTCCTTTATTAGCAAACCCTCTAGGATTCCCGCATTGGGAATTGTGTATTTCCATATCTTCGATAACTTGTCCTGCATCTTCCACATTAAGATTCATGAATCTCCCACTAGCTACAGAATCTAGAATTGATATAGATGAATTTCCAAGTCCATTGTAAAAGGCTTGGATTAAATTCCATTGTGCCAGATTATGGTGGGGGCATTCTCTCTGTAGATCCTTGAACCTCTCCCAAGCCTCATATAGAGTTTCATCGGCCTCTTGGGCAAAGTTCTGAATGGCACTCCTTAGTACAACTGTTCTCTCTGCAGGGTAATATTTATTATAAAAATTCAAGGCAAGAGTTTCCCAGTCAGTAATACCAAGTGCAGTTCTATTCAAACCATTAAACCATAATTTAGCTTTTCCACATAATGAAAAGGGAAAAAGAATCTCCCTGATTTGGTCCTGCATGACCCCAGCTTGTCTAATGGTGTTGCAATAATGGCAGAAATCTGCAATGTGAAGATTAGGATCTTCACCCTTAGCTCCACTGAATTGCTTCCTCTCTATCATTGTGATAAATTGGGGTTTGATTTCAAATTGCACTCCATCAAGGGTCGGAGTAGGAGTAAGGTGTGGAAAATCTGTCAGGGTTGGTTGCGAATAATCGTTGAGCTTCTTAGGTGCTGCCATCTCTGATTCTGGGATTGAAGGGATTTCTTAATCACTGGAAACAGTTGGAGGGTCTATTTGATTATTGTTTTCCTCAGAGCCCGCCAGTATTTGTCTGTAGAGATTCTTTTGTCTATTAAAAGAGCGCTCGATCTCAGGATCGAATGGAATGTAACCTGATCTGGAACACCTGGGCATAAACAAAGAACTAAAAGACAAATATGAGAATCGCCTCATAGAACTAACGTTCTCCGATACAATAGTGGATAATCTAGACTACAAAAATAATCAGAAAATAAAAATAAAACCCTTTCCCCGGCAACGACGCCAAATTTTGACAGGCTAAAGTCGTAATCACCCAATAAAAAATAATACCTAAATCCACTAACTATGTAGATAAGGAAGAAGGGTCGAACCAAAGGGAAACGAGTTAATTTATTCCTAATAAATCAAGAGTGATCTAAATTATCAAGTTGCCAATTTGTTATTGTAAAAAGTAACTAAACTACGGAGATCAAGTTTAAGGAGAAATTCAATGATAGAAGCCTTAGGGTCGCAGGTTCACCAATAATTAATATTCCGGGATAAAACCTAACAACCAATAATTAACATTGCACAAATAACATGATTTACAGGCTCTCGCAATTTATTAATCAACATAGATCTAACAGGCTATCGCAATTTACTAGATCTAAGCTCCTATTGAAAATAGCCTTTAATATTAAATTAACATCTGCTCAATTCATCAATTCAATATTGCTTAACTTTTACAAGCAAATCACATCTGCTCGATTCATAATTCGATTGTAAAGCGTTAAAACAATTCAACAAGAAATTATCATGCAATATCAATAATCAATAATAACAAATTATCCCTTCATATTAATTATGGATTCCCCAAAACCCTAAAATTAAACTACTCACACATAATTGAATCTAAACTAAATAAAGAAATTAAAGGAGACATGATGAATTAAAGAAATAGAAATACTGAAATTAATAAAGAGGAAAATGTTACCAAAGTTATCGAAAACAAGGAGTTGAATAAGAACAAAGTATGGAATTTGTAGAGAGAGAGAAATAAACTAAGTAGAGAGAGAAAGTCTAAGAGAAGAAGTCCTAAGCAAAAGCATTACAATCGTACTTAAACCATAATCTAAAAATTACTCCTAATTAGAAACTAAGAAATCGCCGAAGATGCCTCCCTAGAAACACGCGCCCGATCGGGTGAAGGGTCGCCCGATTGGGCCTGCCTTTTTCTTCTCCCTCTTATTCTGGGCATCCGCCCGATCGGGCTTGGCTTCACCTTGGAGCTTTGAACTTCGTTTGGGCCTTAATTATTACTTAGCCCAATCTAGATATCCACTTAGGGGTTTTAACCACTCGGTCCAATGCTCGTATTTCACATGTTGAGCCCTTAATCATCGGCTCGATGACTCTAATCGGCCTTGGGCTACAAAAAGCGGTCGTTCTCCTCCATTGTCCGTAGTTGCTCCGCGAAGACCCGGGAAAATGCTCCAAAAGTGCAATTCCCTACAAAACTCAACCAAAACTACGAAATCACTAGAAAACACCAATTAGTAATAAAAGTGGCTCTAACGAGCCAAAAACACTACCAATTATGACCAAGGGACGGGGGAAAAACACCATATAAAATAGACATATCACCGGGTCAGTCGATGGTTGCAATTAAAGATGGGCTGGACTTAACCAAAGGCCCAATATGAAGAAAGGACTGGTTTGGAGGCAAAAGTAGACAATATGATTTTCAAAGATAGTTGGTGCCAAGAAGTAACTACAAAATAGTTATTGGAGTCAGCCACAACCTCTCTAATTATTCTATAAATATAGGCAAGAGGAGCGTATGAAGAGGATGAGCAAATCCTAGCATACGCAAAACTAGTCATACGATATAATAAACCTTGTTATCGGGTCGTTCGAGTCGGGTACAAGTTGGGTCATTTTGGGTTTTAGGTTTGTTCGGGTATAGATAATCAGGTTTAGGTAGAGATGGAAATGGATCGGGTTCAGGGAGAGTGGATCATAACCTGCATCCATCCACCCCACCCCACCCGATCCATCAATCATCCATGAGTGAAATGGACGATTCAGGTGATAATAAGATGTACAATATGAGCATTTAAACTTAAAATAATAATTACATAATATTTAGTGCGTTAACAGTGTCATTTTCTCATGGAATACCTTAAGAATGGAGGCTGCTGTCGTTTTCCATGCTGTAGTGGCGCCACCGTGACTCTATGTGAGATAGTAGAGATAGCAGTGGTGTAGGGAATAATTTCAAGCCTTTAAAATCTCACTAGCTTGAACCCCACTGTGATCATACACTAAAGTACAGTGGCGTCCAAAAGGGAAGAAGATAGAGCAAAAGAGTCGCCAACAAGTTTTTTAAGGAACTTGTAAACCATTCACGAGGTGAAGGTTACACCCCTTAACGATCAAAGAGATCGTCAACTCCATAAGGTCATGAACCAAATAAGGGTTCGGGGATGAAAGTACAAATCCAACCTAAAAGAGATTGAACCTGCCCTAATAATAGGCCTCTACTTTATTCTGATCGTATTCATGTGCGCTTTCTGACTAACATGCAATCAATAGGATTAACCCTAAACCTGTTTAATCTATGTTGGTTGAATATTAATGCACAAACAAACTATTATTGGCGATCACTTGAAATTATAATCATATTAACCCTAAACAAGATTATTAATTATCTTATTAAGCATGATTACAAGTACCAAATTCCCTTTAAACATGCATAGAAGGTGTGATCAAGCAATAACAATAAATATCAAGCAACATAATAATCAATAAAAAATAATAATTATAATCATGACAATAA
This sequence comes from Chenopodium album, assembly GCF_948465745.1. Taxonomy (NCBI): domain Eukaryota; kingdom Viridiplantae; phylum Streptophyta; class Magnoliopsida; order Caryophyllales; family Amaranthaceae; genus Chenopodium; species Chenopodium album. The sequence goes on from NC_137842.1 coordinate 16,165,265, forward strand.
AATTATAATAATAATAATAATTATAATCATCATAATAACAATAATAATATTCATAATCATGTTAAAGCATAATAAAAATAGCAAGATCCTAGGCATGATACTAACAAGATTAATAACAAACCCTATCATGTCACTAAGCAATAAAAATCAAAGCTTTAGCCCTAACATGATACTATCAATCATAAATATTAGGAAGAATATAGGAAGCATCGCAACAATCATATTTAATATTAAATTTACCCTAGACATGATACTAGGAATATCATAATAACACTATAAACATGATTTCTACACCATAATATCAATAAATCAATTAAAGCACTTACTTTGATGCTTCGTACCTCTTTCTAATACAAAATACACACGTTAGTAACTTCAAGGAAAATAATAATCAAACAATCAAATTAAATAATTGAAAGAGAGATTTGGGACCAAACCCTCAGAAATTAAAACCTTTCACGTCTAGGGCGAAGGCAACTTCGAATATGGCTAGGTGTTTCTAGATCTTGCGAATGCGGAATTTTGTATAAAAAGCAAAGTTTATGAAAGAGAAAGAGAGAGAGAATAATCAAGAAAACTTGACGAGAATTGGTGAATTGAAATAAGAATTGATGAAATCTGGTTCCCGAAAACGGAGTTTTTAATACGATATTTATAGAGAAAATCAGCCAAAAAGATAAATTAAACAAAAAAGAGTCTGACGCTCAGGAAACAGAGCTGGCGCCAACCCTGGCTAGCTGGCGCCAGGCACCAGCACTAGTGCCAGGCGCCAAGGCCTGGGGTTGGACGCCAAGCTTTATTTTAACGCGTTTTCGAAAATCTGATAAGTTTACCGTACTGGAGGATAAAATAATATAATTTCTTCGAAAATGCTATTTGATTTTAATTAAAACTCTGAAAAGTCAACAAAGTCAACTAATCAATGCTAATTGAATTAGGAATGAAAAGAACCTTCTAGAAGATTCTAGAAGACCAAAACCATTTCTAATTGCATTAGGAATGATAAATCATATTAGGCCCTCCCCTAGATCATTGGGCCACATATAAAGCTCAAACCGGGCCCAGTTTAGTAAATTGGCCATAACTTCCTCAATATTCATCGGAATTGGGCTTATAATATATCGTTGGAAAGGTCTTTGCAATCCCCATCCAACTACACCACTATTGGACCCATATCATGGACCAACCAAACTTGATTGGCTGTTTTCTTAAAATAAAGTTTTCAAAAATAGGGAGAAGAGAAAAAAAATAAAAATTTTCCGCAACACTAGACCTTCCACACTTTCGTTTCATTCGATTATGATTCGACGTGAAAGGTACTCATCACTGGGTTTGGTTTTTGGGGAGACACAAATGGGTGTCTACAGAAGCCCCCACTTTGACTGAGTTTGGAGAAACGCAAGTTTCGAAAACAAAAGTCAAAGTAGCGATAGGGACGGAGAATGATTCAGAACGTTCTGCGATCCTAAATCAATCTTGTAATGCCGATACCTGCAAAACTAGCATTAGTTAAACAGATAAAATAGTTAAGAAACGCGTATCTTGCACCGTCGAGCACACGTCTCTGAAAGTAACCAAATTGTTTGATGACCTCCTGCAAGCTAGATAATGCCATCCCGCTTGAAAACCGCTACGCCTGTAACTGTTTCCAAATTTGGAAGATTGCTTCGCCTGAAACGATCCTCCTCCACATTGATAATATTCCACATCGTAGGGAATACTATCGAAGATTATTTCTCTTAAAACAATCTCTCATCCGCATTGATAATATTCCACATCCTAAGGAATACTATAGAAGATTATTTCTCTTTAAATAATCCTCATCCGCATTGATAATATTCCACATCCTAGGGAATACTATCGAAGATAACTTCGCCCGAAATTACCTCCAGTTGTTTGTGACAACTCTCCACAATCTAGGGAATGCCACCTTGCTGCTTCAAAGAGCTCCTTTTTTCCGCTGTGATAGTCTTCGAAAAGATCACTGCTTTATAATATTTCTATGCCAGTACGTCGGCGCTTTGCTGCTTGTGAACCAGTATGTCGGTGCCTTTTCTGTGATAACAATCCTCTTTTCTTTTGGGAATAGTTGCCAACACAACTCTTGTATGATTTATGACAATCTGATTTAGGGAAAGTTGTCAATGCTTCGTAACAATCCATCTTTGGAAATGTTGCCACGATGAAGCGACAATCCGTATCTCAGAAAATTTGCCAAAATCCAATTTTGGGAAAAGTTGCTAATGCTTCGTAACAATCTTTCATAAGAACTTTGCTACGATCGACAATCCATATCTTGGAATATAACTCTTGAAAGCAATCCACCTTGGAAATTTGCCAACGCTATGCGACAATCCTTTTGGGAAAATATTGGCACTATTGACAATCCGCGTCTTGGAACATTTGCAAAAAAGAGTAGACCGACAATCCACTTCGGGAAAATTTTCCACTTGTTGAAACGAATGACAATCCATGTTGAGGAACTTTTGCCGAAATTTATGATGAGTAGAGACCTACGACAATCCTTTGGGAAATTTTTCCATAGGGAACTGGGTGTATGACAATCCAATTTCGGAAAACTTTCCAGCGATGACAATCCGAACTTGGAAAAAATTGCCAAACAAAGAAGGAGCACGACAATCCATATTTGGAAATATTGTCGTTTAAGTGTTTGCTCTTGAACCGATGATTTGGTGCTTGTAATGAGCCAATACTTAGGTGCTTAAGCTAAGTGAGACGATCTTTCGTCAGGTCGATCACTTAGACTGTAATCAAATCGACTACTCAATCATGTCAAATTGCTTATAGGGGCTAACTGGCGTACCAAGGAACCCGAAATTGCTGTATGAAGTCGAAATCACCTTTCTGAGAGGCTTCGAGCTCTGTCGCTATTGAGATATTTCTGGCACCAGGAATTGGAGTAGGGTCTTCCCTGTTCTGCTGCACCTGTATTTATTTTTTACTATAGAACTTTGCCAATTTCTTTTTAATTATCTTAGGGTTGACCTAAGGTTTAACATTGCTTGACTCATTGACTTGACACGACTCAAGGTATAAACTTGATTCGCTGATTGACTGACTCGAGGTTGACTCGACTAAAAGTGTTTGACATGTGTGACTCAAATCAAAGTGATATGACATGACATGACTCAATGTGTACATGACTCGTGTGTGCATTGTAATGTGATCGTGCGACTCGAAAATGCCAAAAAAGCAAAAATTTTCTGTCAATTCTGTGGAGGGTACCGACTTTCTCTCGAAAAAGAAAGACGTGAAAAAGAAGAAGCGAAGTTTGAAGATGCATGTTGAATGAGCTTAGTCAGATGTTATTTGATACTGTCTCTCAAGGTGCAAGGATTAATCCATCCTAGGCTATCTCAATGGTTAACTCAATGATGAAAGTATTTGAGTAACTTAGGCACGGAGGCTAAGCACTTCATACTTCGTGATGCAATGATGATTATGATTAATGAGTGATGTTGATATGACAAGGCATGCTTCAACGTTGTGTTAAGATTCCATGACAAAGGGTTCCTAAGGGAAGTATTTGGTCATATATCTGTGATGTGTGTGAAAGTGACACTAAAGCTAGGCCTCAAGAGCTAAGTGTGTGGAAAAATATATTGAAAAGAGTCAAATGGTGGTGACTCTTAGGCTAGGTAAGCTAATAATGTAGGGATCAAGCCCCTAAGTCTAGCTCTAAATGAATAGGGATGAGCATTGGAGATCCCTTGATATGATCATGGTGTAAGTGTGTGAATGTGAATATGAATGCATGTTTATTACGGCCGCACCTCGATGTGAGGTTGCCTACGTATCCGTTAGGAATCAGGCCGAACGTAGCTCTAGCCGAACCTCGCACAAGTGTGTATACCTCAAAAAGGTCCTTTTAAGGGTTGTAACGTGGTTAGGCTAAAGGTTATAGAAGAAAGGGATAAAGGCTCAAGACCATAGATAAGCCCCCAAGGTGTGCAACCTCGCTTTTGAATATTTATATTTTTATGCTTGAGTTTCTACTCTTTTTTTTTTAGCTCTTTTTTGGCTTTAGCATCTATTTTATTTTTATAAGTGTGGGCAATCCCGATCATGCGGTCTATCACTCACTTGGCATTCATGTTTCTCAGGCACGGTACCGAGCACTCAATAAGAGACGCAATCTGAGACGTGTTCTTATCAAAGATATTTTCATATCAAAGACATTGGAACACTTCCCCTTTTGTACACTTTTATTTATTTATTTATTTATTTTTGCTTATTTTTGCTATTTCAATTTTTTTGAAGTACTCAAGCTTTTATTCTTTGAAAAATTGCATAAGTTGCACACCATCCCATCCCAAGGTTAGGTAGATGTAGGTTGAAAAAAGAAGGGTCTATCATTAGACGAGGCTCAAAGTGGTTTATGAAGAAAGGATGTAAAATTGAAAAGTGAAAGGAGATATGATGTGGCTACAAGAGGTGCCTCAAATCATTGGTATACCTTGTGCTTAATTCGACATGGATTTTTTTTTTTAATGCAATGTAATGTGATGATCATATGTAAGGAAATAAATGCTCATTTTATTAAAAGAAAAAAAAAGAATCTACAAAATTAATCTAAAGGAAAAGAAAAGGTGCCTATGCTAGACTTATTGGGGAAAGAAAAGATGAAAAAGAAATAGAAAAAGAGGCCATGAAATCTTGTCGTTGAAGCTCGCCTCTTGTCTTGTGTTGTTTCATCATCACCCAGTCTTCTCGCTAGCTAGAGGCAATGGGACCTTGTTTGCTTCTATGGGGTCTTGAATGAGATTTTGAAACCTGTAGCATTCATCAGTGGTATGACCGTTTCCTCGATGGTACTTGCAATAGGAATTTGGATTCCATCTCGAAGATCGATTTTCTGGTGTTGGATCCTCGGTAGGGTCAATAGGTTTGATTAATCCTCGATCATAGAGACGATCGAAAGCAGCATCATAGGTCATTCCAATGGGTGTGAACTCTCGCCTGGGTTTCCTTTTAGATCCTTGATTGTCCATGGCTAAGACATCATTATGGTCAAAGGTACTAACATTATTACTAGAGTGGGCGTTTTCGGAAGAAGAAGGATTGTCGTTCTTCTTTCCTTTCCAGCCACCGTGGTTACTATTGTTAGTAGCTTTTTGCTTTGCGAGGTCATCTTCGATTTCAATACCTATGTCATAGACGGCTTTGAAGGTATTCAAGTTGTGTTGATATTTTAAGTGCTTTGAATACTATTCTTGGAGATTCTTGATAAACATCCTCACAGAATCCTTTTCGGTGGGGACCTCAATCATCTTGGCGGAAGATTCCCTCCATTTATTAAAGAAAGAAGTAAAGTCTTCGTTCTCTTTTTGTCTTAGCATCTCAAGTTGTCTATGGTCGGTTTCAACTTGGATATTGCACTTGTACCTATCAATGAAAGCGTTTACTATCGATTCCCAGGTAGAGGTTTTCTCCTTGTTAAGGGAGAAGTACCATTGTTGGCAAACGGTTTCAAGAGATAGTGAGAACAGAGAAGGGAAGACCTTCTTATCGATACTCTTAATGTTCATTATAGTTTCGAAAGCTCTTAGATGGAAGTAAGGGTTATCTGTTGCCTTGAATTTAGGGATGTCAGTGGTGTTGAACTTATGTGGAAGAAGTTCCTTGTCCAGCGAGACCCCTTGTGAACTCATGCCCTGAAATTTATAGTCACTAGATAGCTTGCTTAGACTCTCTTGCATGAGATTCATTTGTTGTTGCTTCACGGGATCATCAACCTTGAGTGCGAGAAGTTTCAGTGTTTCAGTCACGGTAGCCAGTTGATTCTTAAGATCATTGACTTCTTCTTGAGTTGCCATTATCTTCTTAGCCTTCCTCTTTTGACGAATCGGTTTATCTAAAAGTGAAACTTGAATAAAGAGGTTGTCCTTGATTAATCGCCCTTCTCTCCTCGACCAAATACTGTGGAAAAGGAATTTGGGGGTACTTATTGTTAATTATTTGACTCAAACTTTATTCAACATGCAATGGATGGAGGAAGTGAAGAAAGATGGAAGAATGTGAAGAAGATTTAGGTGGAGGGATATGAAGAATTAGAAATAGAATGTAATCCCCCAACTCAAATGACGGAAACACTGACTCATGCATGGACCTAAGACATGGCCATGGTGATGTACTCAACGTGTGTGCTAAGACTAGTGAGTGTAGATGGTACGTTAAGACTCGTGTCATGACCATGTGGCTAGACTATGTGACTAAGACTCGATTAATGACTTGACAAGGTGTTATTGACAACGAAATTAACCGAATTAAACAGAAAACTGATTAATTAGACCCTAGGTGATGACTCGACCAATAATCAGAACTGTCGGCCAAGCGACAGGACTGGCGTCACACTGTGGAGCTTAGCGCCAGACAACATAGCTGTCGTCAGGCGCTACACTCCATAGTGTGGCGCTACAGCTCAGACTTTGGCGCTAATATTGGAGCTTCGGTCTGGGACTGTTTTCGGTGTTATTAGTCAACAGGGGTATGCCTAAAGTCGTACTAGGTCAATTCCAATTAAAATATTAGACTTTATTGACTCAAATTAATTAATTAATTAATTAATTAATTAGGCAAAGTTCTTTAAGTCATTAATTTATTTAGTCTCAACACAAGTCAACAAACGGTTAAGAGAAACATAGAATATATATGCACAACAAATAATGCACAATTAGTCAAGTAGGCACAATATGATGCAATGCGTTCGCAACCTAACCATGGCTCTAGCTGTCTAAAGTCCGGGATATGGTTTAGTCAAAGAGGGTCCATGGTTAATTGTCCGGATGCACCGCGCGGAAGCCTAACCGTGAAGGGTTGGCGCGAGTGGATGGGACACCGCGAGCTTTAGAAAAAACTCGCTTCCATGGTTTGGTGAATTCAACATCTCGGATGTACCCTTTGTTGCACAGAGCGTTCAATCGGGTAGATGGAGCATGAATTCCCAGAGGGTTATATCCATATGTAGAACACATATGGGTTTCAGAAAAGTGAGAAAAATTTCAATCAGGAAGTAGGATCAAGTAAACAATACGAAAAACCGGTCGAAATTCGAACGCATATTTCTGGCTCGGTATTGGGGGAAATTGGCGCCAGCAATCAGAGACTGGCGCCAGATTTTAACTGTAGCGCCTGGCGCCAATGCTGGCGTCTGGCGCTACGGCAAAAAGTCTGGCGCCAAGCTCTGGCCCCTGACGCTACTTCCCACATGCCTCAGCAGCTTTCTGTGCTCGATAAAATTTTCCAGTTTCGCGCGGTGTTATTTCAGTCCTAGTTGTGAAAGACGTTTCTCAAATTTCCTACGTGTAAAATCCTATGTTTTTAACTCATTACGGATGGTCTTTCCAATGAGATCATTTTTATGCATATGACAATAATGTTAATCAAAATTACGCACATGAAATACTTAGAACTTTTCGAGTCTCATCCACTCATTCTAAATCATTGCCGAAACAAATTCAGGAATTAAAAAAGAAATCCTCCCCAGCGGAGTCGCCAAAAACTGTAGGGAATAATTTCAAGCCTTTAAAATCCCACTAGCTTGAACCCACTATGATCATACACTAAAGTACGGTGGCGTCCAAAAGGGAAGAAGATAGAGCAAAAGAGTCGCCAACAAGTTTTTTTAGGAACTTGTAAACCATTCACGAGGTGAAGGTTACACCCCTTAACGATCCAAGAGATCGTCAACTCCATAAGGTCATGAACCAAATAAGGGTTCGGGGATGAAGGTACAAATCCAACCTAAAAGAGATTGAACCTGATCTAATAATATGCCTCTACTTTATTCTGATCGTATTCATGTGCGCTTTCTGACTAACATGCAATCAATAGGATTAACCCTAAACCTGTTTAATCTATGTTGGTTGAATATTAATGCACAAACAAACTATTATTGGCGATCACTTGAAATTATAATCATATTAACCCTAAACAAGATTATTAATTATATTATTAAGCGTGATTACAAGTACCAAATTCCCTTTAAACATGCATAGAAGGTGTGATCAAGCAATAACAATAAATATCAAGCAACATAATAACCAATAAAAAATAATAATTATAATCATGACAATAAAATTATAATAATAATAATAATAATAATAATAATCATAATAACAATAATAATATTCATAATCATGTTAAAGCATAATAAAAATAGCAAGATCCTAGGCATGATACTAACAAGATTAATAACAAACCCTAGCATGTCACTAAGCAATAAAAATCAAAGCTTTAGCCCTAACATGATACTATCAATCATAAATATTAGGAAGAATATAGGAAGCATCGCAACAATCATATTTAATATTAAATTTACCCTAGACATGATACTAGGAATATCATAATAACAATATAAACATGATTTCTACATCATAATATCAATAAATCAATTAAATCACTTACTTTGATGCTTGTTACCTCTTTCTAATAACAAAATACACACGTTAGTAACTTCAAGGAAAATAATAATCAAACAATCAAATTAAATAATTGAAAGAGAGATTTGGGACCAAACCCTCAGAAATTAAAACCTTTCACGTCTAGGGCGAAGGCAACTTCGAATATGGCTAGGTGTTTCTAGATCTTGCGAATGCGGAATTTTGTATAAAAAGCAAAGTTTACGAAAGAGAAAGAGAGAGAGAATAATCAAGAAAACTTGACGAGAATTGGTGAATTGAAATAAGAATTGATGAAATCTGGTTCCCGAAAACGGAGTTTTTAATACGATATTTATAGAGAAAATCAGCCAAAAAGATAAATTAAACAAAACAGAGTCTAACGCTCAGGAAACAGAGCTGGCGCCAACCCTGGCTAGCTGGCGCTAGGCACCCGCACTAGCGCCAAGCGCCAATGGCTAGTGCCAGGCGCCAGGCCTGGTTCCAGGCGCCAAGGCCTGGGGTTGGATGCCAAGCTTTATTTTAACGCGTTTTTGAAAATTTGATAAGTTTACCGTACTGGAGGATAAAATAATATAATTTCTTCGAAAATGCTATTTAATTAAAACTCTGAAAAGTCAACAAAGTCAACTTATCAATGCTAATTGAATTAGGAATGAAAAGAACCTTCTAGAAGATTCTAGAAGACCAAAACCATTCCTAATTGCATTAGGAATGATAAAATCATATTAGGCCCTCCCCTAGATCATTGGGCCACATATAAAGCTCAAACCGGGCCCAGTTTAGTAAATTGGCCATAACTTCCTCAATATTCATCGGAATTGGGCTTATAATATATCGTTGGAAAGGTCTTTGCAAGCCCCATCCAACTACACCACTATTGGACCCATATCATGGACCAACCAAACTGGATTGGCTGTTTTCTTAAAATAAAGTTTTCAAAAACAGGGAGAAGAGAAAAGAAATAAAAACTTTCCGCAACACTAGACCTTCCACACTTTCGTTTCATTCGATTATGATTCGACGTGAAAGGTACTCATCACTGGGTTTGGTTTTTGGGGAGACACAAATGGGTGTCTACAAGTGATTTTTTGAAATATTATAGTTTAGGAATTAGGAGATTAGCTTAGGAATTACAATATTGAAATATTCGGTTGGGCCTAGCCTAATATAAATTAAATTCAGAAATAAAAATTTTTTTTGTGTTTTTTGAAATGTTCAGGTGATGGGTCAGGTGAACGAGTTGAGTGATGGGTGAAAATTAACCACCCGAATCCGATCCATTATCCGCATCCGTTAATCCGTCACCCGCCTAACACCCGTTTAAACCGGGTTTTTCACCCGTCCAATAAGGCGACTGGATATTTCCATCAGTAGGTTTGGGTTGGGTATCATGTTTAGGCTTGGTCACTTCAGGTTCGGGTCGAGTGAAGTTCGGGTAAAGTCATCTCGTGCTGGGGTTCTCGATCAATCTCGAATCGGGATATTAACAATTGTTGTTGTTATAATTGTTAGGATTAATATAATTTTTAAAGGAGTTAGAGGATTTAATTAATTCATGGAAAGATTTTCCAAAAGGAAATTGGACGAAAATTCAGTAAGAGCATGGTTTTCTCAACATTATTGTTTGACATCAAACAACCCTAACAACCTAGCAAGATGGTTAGCTACAAAATTACCATCTCACTTTACATGAGTGATGAGACCAAATAATAGACGAAAAAAGCTACTAGACAAGTTAGTGAGCGATATAGCTCGCGAGGTAGCTCAATAGTTTGTAGGCAAGTTATATGTTGCGATGAAATTGGAGCTATATCTCCTATACGAGCGAGCTATAGCTCGCGGAGATCAATAGATGTGGATATATGGGTCGAGGGAGATCTCGGTCACGTGCAAAACAAGAAGTCGCGTTCAAGTTTGGAAGTTGCGCGCGGCGTTTAATGCTGAGGCGGTAAGCACTTTTCTACGCGTCTATTTATCTTTTATATATTGAGTGGTTATTCTAAAACCTGAGTCTTTTGTGTATTTCTCTTCTATGATTTTTCAAAGAGATAACAATAGAAATATGAGAGACAATCAATTTATTTTCTATTATTGCTCTCAAATCTGTTCTGAACCTGTATTATGTTTTCTCCAAGATCAATAAAACTATTATTCTCGCCGGCACGTGGGCGTAACAAATATACTTCATCAGCATTATTCGTGAAAATAGAAAATGAAGCAGAAAATTTAGATTTTCAAATGTTACAATAGATATATTAGGAGATCGGAATTGATTCTTTTTTAAGATCATTTTGTGCTTTTTGTCGATCATTTGATTCATTTTCTTCAATCGAGCTTGCATAATTTTTCATGGTTACTGCAGATAAATTTGGGTAAATTGATTCATTTTGTCGAATTTTTATTTCATTTTGTTCATAATTTGATTCATTTTGTTGATCATTTGCCGAGTTTTGTTCTATCCAACTTCGAATTTTCTAGTTGATTTTTTGGGCAAAAATCTAGCTGTTAAAGCCTAGGTTTTTCATTTAATGTTATATAAGACCGCGTGTTCGTTTAGCGCTTTTTTTAAGTTAAGCATTAAATGTTGAATTTATTCAATGACTCGCGAAGCTGTACACAATTTGAAAAAAATATGTTAGAGCATACTTCCTCTGTTCTTTTTTACTTGTCCTGTTTATTTTATTACGCCTGCCAATGCAAAACTTTAACGGTCAATAACTTTAATTCTCCATAATTAAAAAATACTAAAGTTACATATTATGATAGTACTTATTGAGACGAATTCAAAATGATCCAATATGAATATGTTTTTCCTTACATATTATTCACAAAACACGGTCAAAGGAGGGGTGGTGAATAGTGTAAAAGTCAAAGCGGGTCAAGTAAAAAAGAACAGAGGATGTATGTAATAAATTTTTTTAAAAATAAGAGAAGATAGTATGTGAGAAAAACTCAAGAGATTTTGGATGAAAATAAAACGCAGAGAGAAATGACATCCTTATTGGCCGCTCATTATATATTGTACCGAGGGACTTTTAAAACATTATTTCTGTTTTTTTCTTTTTCTCTGTATTATACAAATCTAGCATCTTTTATAAGTGGGATAAATTATTATTAAAAGGAAATTTTTTTATTAATAATATAACCTTTGGCCCTTTTTTTAAATAAAACAATCTTTGGACCTGAATATTACAACCTTTTGGGGGTCTCTACTTTAAGCAAGACAAAACCGGATGTAACCTGATAAACAGGTTAATATATCCACGGGTCGCTATATGATTGGTTTAAATAATTTTTTTTTCTGTTCTCTTTTCTTTCCCCAAACATCACCATTGCTCCACCTCTGATAACCCGTCTTCCTCCCAAACCACCGACAAATGTGTCGTCAATCTAGCCCTTTAACCGTCGTTCCCCATTGCGACCACCACCTGTCTGAAACCTTACCCCAAAAAACCGCCCCTCCCTAAACCCAGCCCCAAAAACCAGAAACCCAGCCTCAAAAAGCCGCCTCTCCCTGAAACCCAACCTTGAAAACCAGAAACCCGGCCCCGAAAACCCAGCCTCGAACCGCAGCCTTTCCCAGCCACTACTTGCTCACCCCAAAATTCACAAGCCTCGACCCCCTACCCCTCCACGAGCCCAAAACGACCACCATTATCAAACCCCCTTAAAACAGATCGAGGTCAAGGTCGGGGATAGCAGGCTAGCAATAGGGTTGTTGGTTAGGGGTAGGTGGTTAGGGAGATGGGATTGAGAGTGGTGGATGGTCATAAGGTCGGTTGATTGATGACAGCGAGGGAGGAGGATGGTTGGCAGTGGGATGATATTTGTTTTTTTAAAAAAAAAATTTGTTAAATCAAATAATTTTTTTAAGAAAAAAAAATTTAATAATTTAAACCAATTATATGACGACACGTGTTATGGGTAACCTGCTACACAGGTTACAATTTTTTCCGCCTTATTAAAATTGAAACCCTCTAAAGGTTGTAATATTCATGTATAACCCATAAGTTGTATTATTTATATATAAGAAAAAAAGGCCTAAAGGTTGTATTATTTTTGGCAATTTTTCCTTATTAAAGTTAACTTTGAATCAACTAAAATAAATTTATTGATATAATCATTAAAAAAATTTAAATGTATTTTTCTAATAACTTACAAAACAAATACTTGGAGGGAACTTGATTTTTTGAAAAGTTGATTGATATAATCATTAATTTTTGAAAAGCTGATTGATATAATCATTAATTTGAATGTAATTTTATTTTGGAGGGAACTTGAAATTTTTTAAAAGCTTATTGAAGGTGAGTAATAAAAATCTGAAATCCATTTAAAATATTTGGAACGGAGGGAAATCTAAAAACGTTGACAGATTTCCTACTTGTAGCGTACTGTTTGACAATTAAGTGCAAGTGGGAAGGTCCACCCCATGTGCTTAACTTATTAAGAGCATGAGCATTGGTGAGGTTACTCACCATTATCCACCTCACTTTCAACTATCTTTTTTATTTATTTTTTTTCCAAATCATCTTCCACCTCACCTTCCACTATCATAAGCTACTAGTGTGAGTCACCTTATTTATTTATCTACAATGGTGAGGTTACTCACCATTCTCTCTCCTAACTACCCCATCATTTTCTCTTTCTCACTCTTGTTTTATTTTATATTTTTTAAAACATGTATTAATCTCTATTATTTATTTGTAATTTTTGAACTTACATAATTAATTAAAAAAAGTTAGACATTCTTTAGTGCAATATTAATAGTCATTATAAATAGTACAATATTAATAATCACTTATGTATGTAAATTGAAACAATTTTTTTTTCTAATTTTTGAAATAAAAAGTACAAAAATAATACAATATATAAATAACATAGTTTATTTAGCAAAGACATCCATTAAAATTTAAAATACAATATTCATTAACAGCGACTTTTGTCATCTCTTCATTCGTTGCCGAAACATCCCCATATATGTTCAACCAAGTCATTCTTTAGTGCAATATGGGTCTCCCTATCACGAACATTATTTCTATTTTCCATATAACCATTTAGATTGAGCCTATCCAATCGTCCACTTCTCACAGTAAATGGTTGGTTGTTGTTACTAGTTGATGATTCAGCTACATTTTGGGGTTGGTCATTGAGATTCTCTGATATTATTGCTTACAGATTTCTTGTCAACATGTGACATTTCAATGTAGCATTGCATGTCGGTCATATTTTACAACATTTCTCATTATTGAGCTAATTTTATATTATTATTATTTACAAGATATAATTTATTGGGTAATAAACAAAGAGCAATTATATTTATTAAAACATTTACTTCAATGCATTAAGAAAAAACCACAAAATATTACAAAGGAAATTGTTAAAGCAACATAAGTAACATACATTACATCAATTAAAACTAGAATAATACACATGTAGTTTGACTACCTTAATTGATATTTAAACTAGCCTAGAAGATGTGCAAATTCTTGCTTTAATTTTAGATATATTTCTTTTTCTTCTTCAGATAGAATTGGTTTTGCAAGAAGGACACTAAATAGCTTGAACCTTTTTTCTTCTTGTTTCTTCCGAGCTTTGATGGCATCTCGCTCCTTCTGATACTCTAGCATACGTTCTGCTACATCAATTCGCCTTTCATCAACATCTTTGTGTTGACCTTTCATTACATTCATCTCTGATAGGGCTTGAGTAAACGACTCTAAATTTTTAATTTCAGAACTACCCCCAATTTGAATTCCAGAACTGAAAACAGATTTACCTTTTCTTTTAGATGCTTTCACCCCGTCAGGACGACGGCGACGAGTATGAGTTTTTGGACCTTCATCAGTTGGAGTATCTGGCTCTGATCTTTTCGAATTGCCACCATCACTAGAAGGTAAATCCAGGTCTATTGGCTTCCATTTGTCTAACTCTCTCAACATCTCCCAACAACCAATTAAACCAAAGCGTGAACCATTACATGTTCCTCTATATATTTCATGAGCTTCGGTCATTTCATCATGAGTGTTGGTACCACTCATATATCTTTTTTTTGCTTCACTATAGCAACCAACCCATATACTCACATCTTTATTTATTCTTGCCCACCGACTTTTAATAGATCTTAAAGTTCTAGGGCGCATGGTGGATGGATTTTCTTCTTTAGCTTGATCATAAAGGGATTTTATGTTCCTCCACATTACCGCCAAACTTTGATCAGTTGCCGTCTCTGGATCTTCAACTGCACACTCTACCCAAGCCGAAACGAGGGCATCATCTTCTTTTGCACCCCATTTTTCTGCCCTTACATTAGTGTTGCTCCCATGGGGACCTTGAACAACATCATCATCACCAACACCATCAGCATCATCATTGGCTTGTTGTTGAACCCTAGGATCATCGGGTGGGGTTAAGTTACTGCTTCTTTCTCCCTCGGGAGTTGCTGGACTGTTTTGAATTATTTGGTTCACACCATTTACTTGCGACATTGGGAACATAAAACCAGAAGGATAATTTTGGGGAATTTGTTGCAAATTTTGGTTTAAAAATTGGTTTGAGAATTGTTGGGTGTAATTTTGGTTTGGAAATTGATTTGGGAATTGTTGTACAAATTGTTGGTTTGGATGCGTTGGTTGGTTAGGAATGTTATAAAATAACATCCTTTGAGCATTTGGATTATAAGGGTTATTTGGATCAAAATGAAAATTACTTTGAAAATTTGGAGAATTGGAAGATTGGTTATTTGGATTATTTTGAGAGGAACCACTTCCGTAATTAGGATTATTAAGATCCATAATCACAAATTATTTTTATAATGAAAAAAAGAAGAGTGAAATTTTAAGGGTGAGAAACTATATCAATATTAGGCTCTATTTATAGATAAAATTATAATTATACCGTTGGTGAAATTATTTTTTGGAAATATGTTTAAATGAAGTGAGAAACTACCGTTGGAGCATTATAGCAATACTAACTATTAAAAATTAATATAGCCGTTGCATTCTACAGCAAACATCAAACACAAATAGCAAACATCAAACACAACTTGCAATATTCATGCCAAGTGTCATGTGATAATTGGACCTAAAAAAAATCAGATTCTTTGGTTTAGAAAGTCAGCAACTCACGCTCATACTCAGTGCCGCTTCAGACGTTGCTACCTCATACTGTGAGTAAGTAATGAGTCAGATATTTCAATGGTAAGCTAACTCAAAAAAAGTGAGAGATAGTTCTGAGGAGGGTACTGACTCACCGTTGTACATGCTCTTAATCTAAAGTTAATAAAGTACCCACTATATTCTCTATCTTCTTTCTTAAAATGTGTGCCAAGAGTTATGAGACATCTATTTAGAAACGGAGGAAGTATAATTCAGTGAGAAATAACAATGTATTTTTCTATGAAAATAATTATGAGTATAATTTTTATTTTGTAAGTCATTAATTTAGTGTATATAGAGCTGTCAGTTTCTAACCCGAACCGTTAAAACCGACTGTTTCGAACTGATCCGAAAGGAAACTGAACTGTTAAAAGTTCTTTTTTGAAAATCGAAAACCGGTCCGATCCGATTGTTTCAAACCCATAACTGAATTGAACCGAATAGTTGCAAACCGTTATTACCCAAAGCTGTTATCAAATCAAACCGTTATAACTCGAAACCGAGAGCAACTTGAACCGATTACGTCCGAACCCGATAGTAACCCAACCAAATTTAAACCGAAATTGGCTAAACCCGACTAAAAACTATTATGACTGAACCGCTTATAACGCGTTACCCGTTGTGACCGAACTGTTTACAACCCGAAACCCATTGTGACCGAACTGTTTACAACCCGAAACCTGCTGTGACCGAACTGTTTACAACCCGAAACCCGTTGTGACCGAACTGTTTACAACATGTAACCCGTTCTGACCGAACCTGTACCGCTCACAACCCATTACCCGTAATAATCGAACCGTTATAATCTACAACCCGTTATGACCGAATCGTTTACAGCCCGTAATTCATTTTGACTGAACTATTTACAACATGTAAATCGATTTGTCCAAACCTTTTACCACCCGCAACTTGAATTACCAAACAACTTCATCCAATAGCCCATTACACCAAACAACTTCATCCAATAGCCCATTACATCGAAATTCTTTACCAGTCACAACGTCACAAGGCCATATATCATATATAATATCATATCATATTATATATAGACATGCTTAATGTATTGAATGTAATAGTGTTACTCTTCCCACACCTTTTATTTTATGTTTTTATTAAAAAAAAAAACAAAAAAAACAAAAAATCAAAGATAGTGTACTTGGGTTATTATTTATTAATGTACTGTATAAAGTATCAACTAAAACATTTTTGGGGTTAGAAGGCAATTAAAGTTGCTATGTGAAACAATCTATGTAATGGCCATCATTAGGAGGGTTTCACTATCTGTTTGGTAGTAAGCTTATTGGGGGTATATTAGCTTATTTGACTAACTTTAGCTGATTGACTAATCAAACAAGCTAATACAAGTGTTTGGTAGTAAGCTTATTGAAAGTAACATCTCAACGTTTTTAGGAAGAAGAGCACCCCTATACTTAGTCAAAATACAACCACCCATGCTAAATGATGATTCAGAGGCAACATATGTTCATAGAATAGCCAAAACATCCCTAGCAACTCGAGAACATCAAACTTTTCTTTCACAACCAATTTTTTTCGAGGTGTAACCAAATAAGCATCAAGATCATCTGTTGAATTTAAAACCAAACCATCATCATCATCAATAGCAACACATAACTAACATAATGATTAAAAAGAAACAAAAAAATAACAAGTTTAATAAATTTATAAACAGATCAAACACGCAAAATTTATGATAAATAATAGCAAAAGTATTCACTTAACAAATAATCAAACTTAAAAAATCATTAAATTGTAAACTAAAACACAAATATTCACCTGATATATAGTTGATAGTTTAAAAGATCGACCATCATCGGCTTTACCATCATCAAATTCATTATAGGGTCTGCTAGTCTTTTGCTTTGAGCTAGAAAGAGGCGCTTGAGCAGAATAGAAAGAACACAATTCACCTAGAGCATCTTGAACCCTTTTAACCTTTCTGTCACATTCCTCTCCAACATATAGCAGGTTCAACATTTGCCTCACACATTTAATCTTGAAACGAGGATCAAGAACATCAACAATTGAAAGTATCAAAGAATAATCTTCCCAATAATTCTCAAATTTGTCCAGCATCATTGATGCCATTTCGGCAAGCTTAGGTTGTTTATGCGCTTGAGTGATAGAATACTCAATGAAAAGAACATTCTCAAAATACAAGTTTGATGTGGGATATTGAGAACCAGAAAATAAAGTGGTAATATTATAAAATGGATGCAAAAAGTCGCACACATCTTGAAGAGTATCCACTCATCATCAGAAAGTTTATAATCAATACCCAAAAATCTGTTGATATAAGATTTCAGTGCAGGTTTAGTTTGTAAAGATTTTTGGAGCATTGTATAGGTGGCATTCCATCGAGTAACAACATCAAGACTTAATTTTCCATTAAACACACATTCAGTATCAACAACAGCTTGCTCAAACTGACACAACCTAGAATCATATCCATCTATATACTTGACCACTTCACGCAACTTAACAACACTTTCATCAACAAATTCTAAACCTTTCCTAACAATCAAATTCAAGACATGAGCACTACAACATACATGAAAAATTTGTCGTCACAAGGAAGTGGGGAACAATTCATGACATCTTTTCTAAGATAATCCACCATCAAATCCATAGAACGAGCATTATCAACAGTCATAGAGAAAGCTCTATATTGCAAGTTCCATTCTTTAATCAGATTAAAACAAACTTTTCTACTTCAATACTAGAATGCGAAGGATGGCAATATCTAAAATTTAAAACTTTAGACTTCAGATTTCAATCATTGTCAACATAATGAGCCGTCAAAGTAAGGTAACCGCGATTAGTGCAAGAATAGTGTTCCTACTCACATGTTTCACATTTCTATTCAAGTAGGTAATCTCTTCTCTACAAAATTCATGCTCGACAATTTGTAAAGGATATGCATGACAAATAATAGCTGTAGCCAACTTACTTAACCAAAGTTTTTGATCAAAAGAAGAGATAGAATTATCAGAAGCAGAACCTTCTTTAGGTTTAAGCTTACATATATCATGATGATGTCTACATGTTGAAGTACCCATGACTGAGTTAGCTTTGATAACCACTCCACAATAATTACAAGTAGCATAGGTGGTGGGTTTTTTTTTTTAGTAGTACTATCAAATGGTGTTTTACCATCAAGTACCTCAGTAAGAGTGAAATGTCTCCAAACGTCTGATCTTCATCCACCTTTAGAAATACATCCACTACCTTGTGCAACTCGTATGATTGCGGGCGTCACAGTAGCAGGTTGAATCTGAACTGTTTGATTTCGAGATTCCATTGTTTCAAGATATGTGTACCTCTCATCATTAGACTCCTCAAATCCACCATCCATTACTATAAAACAATTAGACAAAATAATAATTAATAACATAAAATAAGGAGCAATTATGTGTAATAGCTTTGTCACAAACTCACATTCTAATTCAAAATAAAAGAACAATTATCTTAGTAATTAGAGGAGAAAAAGAACAATAATCTTAGTAAAAGAAAAAAAGGCAAGTTATCAACCAATACAAAAAGAATAGGATGCAAAGATAGCAAGACAATTGTTACTCAAAAGTATTTCTACACTTTGATATGCCCAAAAGGTACCAAGACCCAATCTTAGATTAGGGAATTGATTAACTAAAAGTCCATCTTTATCCTACTACTCCTAATCTACGCACTACACTTCTTTTTTTTTTTTTTTTTTTTTTTTTTTTTTTTTTTTTTAATGAAAAAAAGAAGTTATATTAACTTAAATAAAAACCAAATACAACCAAAGTTTCCAATGTAGCAAAGGAGGCAGCAGACTATACCACCCACCCATAAAACCCTAATACAACATCAAATGGTAGAAAGAAATCCACCTTACATAAATACAGAAAATAGCAACTAACAAAACAAAAAGGCAAATAGCTATTACTAGCAGAATTGCAGCAGGGGACGAGACCTCTCTAGTTTTCACTTCCATTCAAATCACTACTACGCACTACACTTCAACCAACAAAAAGTATAAAGTATTAAACTAAGTAAATTGAATGTCAAAATAACCAACCACTGTAAAACAAAGTCAATTTCACAATTAAAAAAGTTAAATTATAAAGATAGTAGTAAACGATGATTAAACAACTAGGATAGACATAAGTCATGTAAATCGAGGGTTAAACAACCCAAAAACAACTAGATCTGAACATATACTTCATATTTAATTCTAATGCCATCGATTTTCACACTAATATTACTTAAACATTTAGATAGGGAAAAAAATGATTTTTTTTATTATACTTTAAAGCCTTAAAAAAAGATCGAAATATACCTTGATTATGTGGAGGAGAAGAGACGTGAATCGTGATATGGGCGAAATGAGCTGAGAGCTGATGAAATATACCTTAATTTTTTTTTGCAGAGAAATGAGTGGAGAAGAAGGTCAATTTTCTTTCTTTTACAAAGAGGGTCACTAGTTCTAGAGAGAGGGAGAGGGGTGGAATATTGAATGGGAGTGATGAAGGCGGTTTGAGGTGGATGAATTAGGTTAACAAGATCAAACAAGTGGCCATATATATATGGTGGGCCTTATTGAGTCATTCTATAAAGTAGGATCATTTTAGGTGGGAATTTTCGCTCCATCCAAAACTCTACTACGTACTCACTTTTTTTTTCTTCTTTTAATTAAAATCATTAATTTATCAACAAATTTATTTATTGATTCATTTGTGTTATCTAATTATTAATCTATTTAATATTTCCAAAAAAAAAAATTAAAGTCATGTTTTAATTTATTTAATAAGGAAACTATAAAAGTAACTAATAAGAAGTTTGTAAATAAAAAAAGTAACTAATAAGGAGATTTTTCTTACAAAAAAAAGTAGTATATAAGGAGATTATGACTAAATAACTACTATAGCGTATTTATGATCAGACCAATTATAACCTTAGTGATTCAAATTCATTAACTGATCAACTTAACATGTATAGTCAGTTCTCGATTTTGACCCGATATGATACAGATTGTATGACAGTGTAACACAACTTGATTACGACTTGAGTTAGCTCAAATGTACTAGCTTATTATATTTTCTTAAGAAACTAACTTACTATAATTAGTAAATCGCTAACTAAAACAATATATAAATACAACTATCCTATTACCTATTACTATAAGCCTATAACTTTACAGCGTATTTATGATCCGACCAATTATAACCTTATTGATTCAAATTCATTAACTGAACAACATAACATGTATAGTCATTTCTTGAGTTTGACTCGATATGATATATATTGTATGACAGTGTGACACAACTCGATTATGACTTGAGTTGGTTCAAATGACTCACTTTTTCTCATTATTATTAGATCAATCCATTTTATTAATGACTCGTATAGTCATAATAGTTAACCCAATGTGTTTATGACTCAACTTGTTCTAATTTGATATCTATCCATTCAAACTTGTTTAAGTCTCTAGTTGATTTGGATCCGATTTGAATTCATGAATGACCTAATAAACCCAATACTTTATAACTTGACTCGATTAAAGCATTAGTGAACTTATTTGTTTAATTTACTATGACAATATTCAATCAACCCAATTTGCTTTGTGACCCCTATTAATTGTGAGTTTATGACTAAACCCCTTCTAACGTGCTGCCTGATTGCCCTAATGTGTTTATGATAAGACCAATTACAACCTAACCCGTTCTTTCCCCATTATCTAATTAACCAAACTCGATAATGATAAGAATAAATTTTTAGCCGATATGATTTATGACCCATTTTCAATTTAACCCAAATCGATTATGACTAGAACCAATAATGACCCTGCCCGGTTTTAGCTAGCCCAACTGTTTTGAACTGAAAATTATTTTCAAAGTGACACAATTTAACCCAAACCGATTATGACCTAAACCGATACTGACACGGCCTGATTTACCTAATTAGTTTTGAACCGAAACCTGTTTCCAAACCGACAAATTTCAACCCAGACCGATTATGAACTAAACCGATAATGACCCAAACCAATTTCACCCGATCTGTTTTCAAACTGAAACCCGTTTTCAAACCGAACCAGTTCAACCCAAACAGATTGTGACCCGAATTGATAACAACCCGATCCGATTACGACTCGTTCTATTTTGAACCGAAACCCGCTATAAACTGGCAAAACCTGTTTTCAAACTGACCCAGTTCAACCCAAACTGATTATGACTCGAACCGATTACTACCCGATCTGATTAAGACCTGATCTGAATAGAAACCGCAATAAATATAACCAAACTGAACCGACCCGATAATTTTCAAAACCAATCCAAACCGAACCGTTGTTAATTTTAAACCATTAAAACTCGACCCATTATAACCCGAAACCGATAAACCCAACTCAAAACTGAACCGTTTACCCGAATTGACACCCGTGAGTGTATATATATGTGTTTTTTTTGTATGATCATATGATTAAATTAATATGGTAACTCTAATATATCTATAATCTATAATATTATTTTAAAACATGAAGTTGGACGAAACATGTGTCCTCTTCTTGTTTTTTAATTTCTGATTAAAAAAAAGTAATCTAGTGCCTTTACAAATATCTTAATTTTCAAACTAACTTCTTACATGAAAATTGGTCATTGCCTTTACAAAAAAAAATAAAAAATAAAAAAAATGATGATGCCTAAATAATGAAAAAAAGTTGATCACGCCTTTACAAAAAAAAAAAAAAAAAAAACAAAAAAAAAAAAAAAAAAACTATTTTTTTTTCAAACTAACTATAGATTTAAGTTTAATCGTTATTTTAAAACAATTGTATGAAAGGAAAATTTTTCAATTACTATCGCATATTAAAGCGACTTTGAAAATTACTACCGCAAAATAAAAAACTTGTGATTTACTACCATATAAACTTTAAAAAAATTTAAAATTACTACCAACCTCCATTTTAAGTCCTTTATGACGTCACTAACCCACGTTAAACCCATGGTTAAGCAATTTAAGCACCTAAAAAAATTAAAAATAAAAATGAACCAACCCATGGTTACCCCCCTTAACTACCTTAACTAAACCTCCCCCTTCATTCACTTCTGGTTTTTCAGAAATTTCACCATTTGTTAAATCTCTCCAAATTAAAGTTTTTTTCTCCAAATCGAAGATTAGTTCTTCTAATCTACCCTCAGGTAAATTTTTAATTTCTATAATTTTGCTATCATTAATGATGTTTAGCTGTTTTCGATTCTAGGGTTCATCAAAGTTTAAGGAGTTTTCAATTTAGGGTTTTTTGTTTGCAATTTTGATTGATTAATTTAGTGCTATTGCATGTAATTTTCTTTGAATTAAACTTTGATTTAAACATAATAAGTGATTTAAGTTTCTTTTTTTTTTTTTTTTCCTGTTTAGATGTTTAGAAGGGCAAGGATAGTGGGTTGGAAATGCAAGTGTGGGTTGAATGCTTCAATTATGAAGTTCTGGACCAAAGAATACCCTAGTAGGAGGTTTATAGCTTATCTAGATTTTAATGCAGATAAATACAAGGGGATGAACATATTTTGTTTGGTATGATGAAGAAATGACTAATTGGCAAAGGGACTTAATTTTGGGGTTGTTGGAAGATAAGAAATCAATTAGTTTGGAGAATCAGTATTTGAAGAAATAAATTGTTGATGCAAATCTTAATGCAAGGAAGATGAATACTCAATATATGATGCTGAAAATGAGGCACATAGGTGCAGATTTAGGGGTTGTTTCATTAATTAGCTTCCTTGTTATTGTCATTGCATTGGTTTTGTATGGTGTGTTGTAAAGTAGGTTGTGTTGTTGTTGGGAGCTGGTTTATGTAGTTGTTAGCAAGTAGTTTATGTTATTGTTAGTGATGATGGTAAATTAGTTATGTAGGGTATGTTAAGACCAAAAAAAAATTGTAAGAGATTTGGTTTTGAATAAAATGCAAGATTATTGACTTATCTATTCCCTCTGTGTGTTTTTCAGTGTTACAATTTGACCAAACACACATGTTGAGACATGACTTTGACCACTAATTTATCTTATTATATGTTAGTAAAATTATAGGGTTTTTGATATTAAGAAAGCATACATTATGAAGAATCCAACAATAATATATTGTACAATAACATTTTTTTTTCTTTAGATTAGTAAACTAATCAAGTCTAAACCATTATGTGAATAGTAAAAAAAAGTCAAAATGTAACGCTTAAAAAAATACGGAGGGAGTATTTTTTTTTTGTGTTTATGCTTAAAACTGTAGCATAGATTGATATAGACAAATTGCATCAATAATCAAATACTTAAATACGTAAAAGTAGTTAAAGGTTGTTATAAAAGTTGGAAAAAAGTGATGTATTGTCAACAACTTGTACCACAAATTAGGTAAAGCAAATTTGCAAATTACAAAAGTGAAAAGTTACCTGAAATTCCTAAGACTAGATTTCCATAAAAAGACTTAATTTCCTACATAATGGCTTTGGCTACTTTGGTATTGGGAGGGGCCTACAGAGGTAATGTTTAAAGCTTGAGAAGATATGTCCACCACTGCACAAAGTCCTGCATTGGTTGTTATGTTGTTATTTGTTTCTGCTGTAAAATAAAAAAAAAATCATGAACAAAATTTAGGGAAAAAAAACAAAGTGTTGTTCCAGATATGTCTCCAGCAATATCTAACTTCAGCTTTTGGCGCAACAACTTTAAATGCTTAAAGTAGTCCCTGCAAAATTGAACAACAAATTAGGGTTAACTAAACAAATTCCTGGATGTGCTCCAGTTATATGACACCCTTCTAATCCTATCAATGGCTTACATCCTATTTGAAACCCTTCCATGACAGGTATCAAGCAAATGAACATCCTTTGAAAAATTGGTGGTGGTCATTCTATGTTGTCACACATACATATTGCCATACTCCCCTCACCGTACTTCTTAATGGCACCAACATAGTCTCAAACAACCTTATATTGCTCCACCCCATTACCATACAATATTAACTATGCTCTAGCCATATCATACAACAATTTGTAATAACCACGGAACACTCTTGTCTTCCTCAACACTCTCTCACCAAAACTCTTTGTGAGTTGCCAATCTTAGCCACTTCTCCAATCCTCAAGGTATCAGTTCTATAGGTGTGCTTGAGCCTCATTCTTGTGATCACAAATGTATCTTCCAACCTTTTCTTTTTCCTAAAACTTTGAAGTCACAAAGTACTTCTCCACAAGTACAAGCCTGCTTCTTAGATCTTTTAGGATCCTAAGGGCACTTGCACCTTTGCTTACAATAAGTGGTGACTACTTTCTTTCCATTATGAAGATAGTAGTAATAATACTTGTTCTCAACAGCATGCTGCCTAAGTGCTTTTCTAAAGATCTCAATGCAAACCTTAAACCCAATTTCAGCCTAATTGGATGGTTAAAATCAGTTTCTACATTGAATACATGACAATTCTCCACCTCATCATTTGATCCATCTAGGTTACCAGGTTCTTCTGAATCATATTCAAGCTCTGAATCCAAATTTAACCCACCCTTAAGGTCTTATTAAGCCTCGCAACACTCTTAGTTAGTCTTGCTGAAACTTCAGCTGATTGCCCTAGTGAAGAGTTAACTCCTTAAAGTATTTCCTCCTTCAGATCCATAGTAAACAAATCTTCATCCACCTGTTCCTCTAAATCTTCTTCTTGCAATGAAGCATCAGACTCACTCCCTTCATCTACTTCTGCTCTGATTTCATAGTTAGGATTAGAACACTTCCCTTTCCCCTTAGCCTTACTCTTGCCCTTCCCTTTATCCTTACTATTGCACTTTCCTTTTCCCTTAGTATCTATATGCTTCCTCTTCTTTGAAGCAAATCTAGGGATGGTAACCTTTTTCCCAGAGGGTGAAGCCAACTGCATTACTTCACTACCTGTTGGCTCTACAATAGCTGAAACTACCACTTGCTGCTGATGCCTTCTCACTGCATCTAACCCTTTTAAGTACTCAGTCTAAGTAATCACAACGGATTCTTCTAGGTGTGATAAGAAACTTCAATAAGTTTGTGATAAGAAACTTCAAAGTGAAGTGAAGTTTGGGGAGTATAAGTTATGGTGCATGAGGTTTGGGAAGAATCTTACTACAGGGAGGAAGGTGATGACAGAAGACAGTGACGTGGAAGAGCTTTTAAAAATTATAGACTAGGAATACACGGTAACTTTATATGTGGTGTTTGAAGTAGACACTTAGGATAAGTTAAATGTGGGGCCTCTAGAATCCAATTCAATATCGATAGGTGGTTGAGAAAAAGCCAATATAAATGAAAAATCCTTGTCATCACCAGCCAAACAACCTTCTTCGAAAAACCTACTAAAAACCAATCACCCAACCTATCAATCAAAGAAGAAAAGGATCTAGCCTCAGCAAACCCTAAATTCAAGCGTCCTAGACATGATTTCAGGCCAAAATGTCAATTAGAAGAAAACTTATACCTGACTCCTCTAATTCTCACCAAGTGTTCTAGTGCATATTTTGTATGAGGTGTTCAAGCATGTTGTATGACTAAATGTTTATTGATGAAAGCATGCAATATGCGAAATATTATATGTGAGTTATCAAGATTGTATGATTGAACACCGAACTTAATTTTTTGCAAAAAAACTGTATTATATTGTTATGGGAAGGGTTTTCTATTGGTAGTCAAGCTTGTTTTCTTGTAGGATCCCTAAACCCATACCTTGTGAGTTTCCATGATGAGAATTTTGAGGAATGTTAAGGATTTTGAGAGTTCAATTGCTTATGTTAGGATTGTTCGCTTTAATGTTCTTATTTGAGATGTATTTTGGAAGAAATTTTAGGATGCACATCATCACATGGGTGTGAGTATTGTGTTTTGGTATAGTTGTTGTTGTGACACCTTGTCTAGTTATTAAAAATGAGTACTTGGGTTTTGTGCACTTGTGTACGGAGACACAAAGGTATGAGAATTAAGAGATTGATACTAATGATTAAAGAGCTTGTAATTAGGAGAAATTGTGATTCTATACCCATTCGAGGAATATGTCTTGTCTTTGAACACGAGTTTGAATTGGAATCAAAATTGAACAAGAGCCCAAGAGTGGTGAGCATAGGAATTGATTAGAGATGAGTAATGATGAAAGTTATTATATAAGCCGAGGGATACTCAATTCAAATCAATTGAAGTTTGACATTGTAAGCTTAGTGTCTTATCATTTCTTCTGAATAAAGTTATTTTTTATTTTGGGATGGAGAATTAAGCATATATATTTTAATATATGATCGGAGTCTTGAGAAATCATTATTTTGTTGAAATATTAAAGACTTTTGTTTTGTTGAACCTTGAGAACATTTTCCTATGTTCAACCTTGAGAATATTGACATATTATTTAGGAGTTATGAGTATTTATTCTTTAACCTTGGTAATGAGAATGACTATTTTACTTCAAAGAGTCATAGCAATGCTACCACTTTGGAGAGTTCTTCAATTTATTCACCTACTCTTTTAGAGTTGTTCAACAACCTTATGATTTCTATTGTATTTCCAAGAGCTACTTATTCCTTTCTCTCCTTTAATTTTTGAGTAGCAATTCATGGGGATATTTTTATTTTTGATTGTTTGTTTAATTATATGAACTATGGTTGTTTATCAATCATGATTTTATGCATTTGAATTATTGGGAATGAGGACAAAAATATTTTACCTCAAACCTTAATTCGAATTAAATAACAATTGTTTCTTGATTAAAGTTTATTGGTAGGTGTTAGTTGATTAGAATAATAGGAAGCTAAGTGTTTCAACCAAACCTATATAGCAACCAGTTTTATCATCAGGGAAGTATGGTGACAAGAAACAATTCCAGTGATGGAAATGATTTAAGCAAGGTAGTAAGGCAAACTTGATAGATTGCCAAGGATAATATAACCACCAATAATCTCGTAGTGGAAAAGGGTGTAGCAAGATAGTGTTAAAAAATGAAAACCACCTAAACACCAGAGGGAGATCAACTCCCACGGTTTATAAGGGTTGAGTTAAAGAGCTATGCAAGTTGTTTAAAGGAAAAATGTGTCTTGAGAATTTGAGAGTGAATGAAAGTTTGTATGGTAAGTACTAGAGAGAGTTGATTTTATCATGTCAATGGGAACGAACAAGTTGTGAATACACCCATTCGTATTTGAGGGACATTTGAGATAGCAAACCCGAAATAAGTTATACCAGTCTTTCATGCAGAGAGAAGGACAATATCATGAAGTTTAAGTGGAAATTAAAATATTGCTTGTTTTAGAGTAGTGCTCCAAGTTGTTAAGATCTCTAGGTATTCAAGAAAATGATGTTGCTTTAAATTTGAAGGAATGAGTTAAAGGATGGCGAACTATGAGTTTCAATGGTGGTTGTCAAGACATTAAGTTTTTGGGAGTTTAATTGAATTGTATTAAGAATAATCAATTCATGTATTCATTGAAAAGAAGGTGAGACTAAGGATAAAGATAAAGAGTCACAACAAGAAAGAAGGTAGGTGAAAGGCCAAGAAGATAGCTAAAGAAGCTTTAAAGGAATATTTTGGAAATGAGAAGAAGTATGAAGGTTGCTTGAGTAACTCTTGAAAATTAAGGAAATTTGAACTATGAAGACACGATATACTTGAAAGTATCGAGAATATTGAACTATGGATATGAAAATGTCATAAAAGAGTAGAATTTATGACAAGATTTATGAATTTGATTGAGATGTGTTGATATAATTTGAGTAAGAATTGTTTATGAGGTGATTGAAGTTGAGAATATTTATGGGTCACGAGATTTATTCAAGGGATGCTAGAAAAAAGATTATGGATTGATTAGAGTAGAAATGTAAATAAGAGAAGTATAAGTAAAGGATATAAATGTTAAGTGAAGTTGGAAGATACTATTGAAGTCATTGAAAGAAGGTTACATCGCCTTTGCGAGCGCATGTAATTGTTAAAGAGGAAGGAGGAAAGTGTCTGTAAAGTGCCTATGGGGGATTGATCAACATGACAATGAAGAATAATTATCTTTGATTTAATGCGACGATTCGTTTGATCAAATAAAAAGAGCAAATATAATTTCGAGGTTAGACTTAAGGATAGGAACTACGAAGAAAGAATATTCGAAAGAGGACATTTCAAAATTGGCATTTATGACGAGATTTGGATGATTTGAGTTTTCATTTTTGGCTTTTGGGATAATGAATCACCTATAATTTCTATAGACTTATAGCATCCAGTGTTTATGGACTTATAGAACCCAATGTTTTCAGTGAAGGTATTTTGGTGAATTCGAAATATGGAAGTGAAGGGCAATGAGAACACATGTAATGTAGTTTGCTGATGTTAGGATAGAAGCGAATGCACCCAAGATTTTCCTAAGAGTGAGTTGTGATAGAAGAAAGGACCATTTTGGGAGACCTTGTGGTAAAGTATAGAGGTAACTGTTGGTGTAGCAAATATAGAAGCGGTGAATTATGGACTATGTGATAAATAAATTGTTGTTTGAGGTTTTTTAAGTTGGACAATAGTGTAGAAGATTTTTGATGGATTTGAAAGGATCATTGACAAGTGAATGCCCTGGCGGAGAATAATAGAAAGTTCATGAGGAGTAATAAGTGTGAAATAATTTTGTATTGAAACATGCATATTCGAGTGAAGTTTAAATTTTGAAGTAGACACTCACACATAAGGATTTGAATATGTAACAAGAAATGATTGGAGGTGATAAAGGACCATGGATGGGACATTCAGTATCATTGAAAGGAGAGTAGTGTATTGGATGGATACATTGGTAATAATGATAAAGTTAATGGGGAATAAGGAAATTAACCTCCTCGAAAGTGCTGGAAAAAAAAGTAAAGAAAATGTTAGGGTAACTAGAGTATGAGACCAACAATATTCGAGGAAATGAAGAAAAATCAAGAAGAGAATGTGAATTGGGTCGAATTCGTAAGAGGATGTGTTATTTTAATATTCATGGAGATAAAAGCTTGAATATACTTTGTAAAAGTAAGAAGTCTAAAGGAAATATAATGGAAGGAAAGTGAAATACACACTGGAAAGGACAAGTTGTAAAAGGATTTGATAAAGGTGTATTGATGGTTTACAGTGATTGTTTCATTTAGATTGTGGTGGATAAATTGCCTAAGTCCACGATGTTTAAAACTGATGAAGGAAACTTGGGGGATGGAGCAACTTGCGAAGGCTAACATCAAATTCGCTGTGAGACTACATGGAGTTCCTAAGAATATCATATTAGATAGAGATTTCTAGTTTCTTTCAAGATCCTAGAAGGTATACATGAGAACTTTGGTAATACATTGAGGGCGATAACAACATCCACCAAGTAATAAATGGACAAACATAAGGAATATTTGACTTTGGAGGTCATGTAGAGAGCATGTGTATTCAATTTCAAAAAGGATGTAAAGATAGCATTAGAGTGAAAACAAACACAAGATCACCATACAAGCTACCATTGTCATGGAAAAATTTTAAGTTTTTGCATAGACATAGCCATGAAAGTTCACTATGTCAAGGAATATAAGTGAGATGATCGTTTAAAGAACTAAAACATAAAGTGATGTAAGTGAAAAGTATTCACGAATGGATTTGAGTGGTGCTAGTTAAACAAGGGACAAGTGTTATTGAAAGTGTAACCCATAAAACAAAGGATAAATTTTGAAAATAATAAAGAGGATAGTCCAAAGTATATAATAATGCAAGTTTGCGTAAAATTGGTAAAGTGGCGAATAACTTAGCCTTATCATTGGACCTTGGTAAGGTATAAGACATTTTTCATAAGTCATTGTCAAAGAACATTAACTAAATGTATTAGTTGCAAAGGAAACTATTGAGTTGAAAGCTAGACATAATCAAGGTTTTGGATAGCAAAGTGCTTCATACTTTTACTAAAGGATTGGTAAAAGATAGTGTAATTATTATAGTATGATGAATTAAGGATTAACAATATTATTGGTACTCGCAATAAGGAATGATATTAAGAAATATTATGATTTTACCAAGGATGCAATGAGAAAAAGAACAACATAACTCTAAGTTTGAGTTAAGTGGAGTTACGGGGGCGTAACTCGTTTTCTTTAAGGGGGGGTAGAGTGTGATATAATTACACGCTTTTCCCTTAATGTTGTCATTTTAAGTTCTTTTTCGATCAGTTTCACACTGATTTTGTTATTTAGTTGATTGTCTTACACACTAGGATATGTAAGTTTATTGCCAAAGTTGATTCTTACACTAATGTTAGTGTGAGTTTGTTAGATAGTCTAATAGTTTACACATTATTTTGTGTAAGTTTGTTAGTAAATTTATTATCTTACACACTAGTTTGTGAATAGATGAGGTAGAAAGTAAGTATCACAAAAGTACAACAACTAAAAATATTCAGGAAATTTTAAGAAATTACAAGCACTTATTTGTTTTCAAGCGAGCTTTTTCTTGTTTTCGTACCTAAGTTTCGGGGACAAAACTTCTTTTAAGGGGGTAGACTGTAATACCCCGTATTTTAATGTATTTTATATATTATTTATTTAATTATAAAATATATTTTGGGTCAAACTATTTTAATTATTGGATTATAAATAAAGCAAGTTTTATATTTGGGTCAATAAGTATTTAATCCAAATTCAGCTTTTTTTCTTAATAAACCAATTCATCCTACTTTTTTATTTGGGTTAACTATTTTATCATGTAAGTCCATGACTTTATAAAGCCTAAACCTACTCTAATTACTCTACACTATATAAATCTACTAAATCCCTAAAATTCCCCACACAAAAAGTCAAATGGTCAAAGTGGATTGCACCATGGGTTCCAACTTCCAAGTGCTGCACTTCCACACCCCACGCTGCTGCAGCCGCCGGGAACGGCCGGTCGGCCACCTACTAGCGACCCCAGCCGGCCACGGGCTTCCCCTCTCCTCTTCCTTCTCTTCTTTTTTTCTCTTTCCTCTTTATTTCTTGCGTGAGACCACTTCACATGGTGCTCGGGTCTGCGTGGCTGCTCTTCCACCCATCGGAAATCGGCGCCGACACCCCTCACCACCGTCGTCATCATCATCATCACACCTTTCTGATCTCTCTCCTCGTTTGGTTTAATTTCTTTAATTTGTATAATTATATATATTAGTAGTGGTTTTGGATTTTTATTATTGAAACTTATTTAATTAGTATCAAATCATGTTTTTAATGATTCAAAACTAATTTTTAGATTATAATTGGTTTTAAAATTTCAGATTTTGGGTTATGGTTCATACATTGGGGTTTTAATTCATCTAGGATGTGATTTTAGGGTTCTATGATAAATTGAATTGGGGTTTTTAATGTGTTTTATGTTTCCAATTATTATTGGGCATAAATTGTATAATGTAATGGAGTTTTAAAGAGGTTTTTGATTAGTTTTAGTGTTGGAAATCGAGCCTAGTGTTGGTTTTGATGATTTTATAAAAAAGGGTTTAATTACCCATTAAAAGAGAAGTTATTTAGGGGGTTTTAAATAATTTTCAGATTATTATTAGTTGTTTAAAGTGAATTTTAGTTGCTGTGTATATAAGGAGAAGTAATATAGTGTTATTGTCTCTTTATGTAAGAGACTTGGTTTCAGAATTTATTGTAGTGTATTCGGCTTTTTTAAGGGCTTATTGATATGTCCATTTTATATAGTGTTTTACCCCCGTCCCTTGGTCGTTATTAGTAGTGTTTTTGGCTCTTTTGGGCCACTTTTATTACTAATTTGTGTGTTCTAGTGTTTTCGTAGTTTTAGTTGTATTTTACAGGAAATTGCACTCTTGGAGCATTTTCCCGGGCTTTATGGATCAACTACGGAAGCTAGAAGGACACGACCACTTTTGGAGCCCGGGATCGGTGAGAGCCGGTGATTAAGGGCTCGGTAATTGGGATCCCGAGGCATTTGGATCAAGTATCCAAGACCCGAGAGGAAATCCGGATTGGGCCGAGAAATCTAGCCCAATCGAAGTCCAAGCCTCAAAGGGGAGCAAGGACCCGATCGGGCAACCTCTAGCCCGATCGGGCGCGGCAAGACCTTAGTGCTGTATATGCTAAGGCGCGCCCGATCGTGCGAACATCTAGCACGATCGGGCGATGCTGCTTGGGAAGAACGCGAAGAAAAAGGCGCGCCCGATCGGGCGGCCCTTCGCCCGATCGGGCGCGCGTTTTTTAGAAGACCTGATTAAGTTTAGTTTTAATTCTTGTTTTAGAAAACGTTTAAGTACGATTTTGTACGGAAATTTTAGATTACCTTTTTTCTTAGACTTTCTCTCTCTACTTAGTATTTTTCTCTCTCTTAAATTCTCTCTCAACTTTTGTTCTTAATTCTTCCTTTAATTCCAGATTTCTTTTTGGTAACAATTTCTTCCCTTTTAATTTCAGTTGTTTTATTTGCTTTCTTGATTATGCTTTTATTTATTTATTTGATTAGTTTAGCCATGATGATTTGTGAGTAATTTAATTTCTAGGGTTTATGGGGATCTAATAAATGATATGAAGGGGTAATTTTGTGATTGTTAATTATCAATGCTTGGTTGATTTCCTATTGATTGTTTTAATGCTATGCAATTAGGTTTGACCAGATTTAATTGTATGAGTCTAGCAATATTAATTCGAGATTCGACATATGAGAATTGATATTTAGGCTTAGTTTCAATAGGCGGAATAATTTATAAATGGTTAAGTCGAGATTCGACAAATGAGATTTAATACCGGTAAATTAACTCTGTGCTTATAATACGTAGTGAAAGCCCTTTATAATCTGATTAACCAATGCTTGATGATTGCTTATTATGATTTGCCCTGGAATATTGTTTGTTAGTGAACTTATGCCCTAGGCCTTTAATATTTGATTTTCTCCCTACTTTATTCCTTTCGACTTTATTCTCCGTAGTTTAGATTTTATTCATAAAAATATTGGTTACTTAGATAATTTATATTATAATAATTAATTAGTAGTAAAAAGACTTGTTTCCCTGTGGAGTTCGACCCTACTTCCCTATCTACTTTAGTTAGAGGATTTAGGTAATTATTTTTGATTAGGGGATACGACTTTACCCTGTCACTTATTTGAGGTACGTACGCGTACTCATAAATTTATTAAGCGTGTAGAAACATGCTAGGATTTACTTAATTGATTCCAAGTTAGTGTCATGCTAGGAATTGATTGGAATGGTTGAATTGAAATGAGATTTTGTGATTTGAATTGGATTGATCGGATTGAGAATGGTTTTGGTGAATTATTTGTGAAGCATGATTGTTTGAAATAAAATATTTATTGGAATGGGTGATATTGAAATATTGTCATTGAACCATATTTTTATTATTGGCACGTTTGAAGGTTTATTTAATTAAACAAAATGTTTAATTTGGTTTGGAATATTGAAAAGGAATTTTATTATGGTTCACATAATTTTTATTGATGCTATAAGCATGAGGAAAGAGATATTTAAGTGTCTTTGTACAAGATGAATAAATTATATTTTGGTGCCTTAGTGCACTTAATGTGTTACTAACACCGAGGGATAGGATTTGTGGCGCATTATGCGTTTAAGGTGTCTTTGACACCGAGGTAGATTTAAAAACGGTTCAACATTAAATATTATGTGGTTACTAATTATTCAAGAATTAAATTGGTATGTTTGATTGTTTGATTAATTATTATGAACGATTATGGTTTGAGAGTCGTCACCAAGTCTAACAATATGTAAATAACGTAAAGTGAAAGAGATTACGCACCAAAACTCTTGGAACGTATATACCTTGAGTATGAACATATGGGGGGATCGGAGTTATGGGGTTTTATATTTAACCATAACTTCTACTGGGGGTACAGGACGCTGTACTTTCCATTTTATTATGCGCAGGAATTTTGCGACTTACGAATGGTTCTTTTATACTGGCACGTTTAGCTCCCGTGTTAGTACCCGCTTATTAGGGCAAGTTAGGGGGGAAAACCGTTCGATGCGTAATCAAGCTAAATAAATAAATTAGTTATTTATTGGATGGCCATGTCGTATGTTGTGTGTTTGTAAACAGGTGCAACAAGGTAAGTTGTGTGATGATAAGGTGAAAGCATGTTAAAGTGTTCTATTTACGCTTATGTACTTAGCATTGATGATTGTGTGTTTGCATGTTTGTTTGGTCTTGTCTTTACTTTGGCCCTACGATGACTCATTTCTAATGGTGAGTAGTGGGGATAAGTAGAGAGGAGCTTTTCAGGTGATGAATCATATTCATGATGGGCATGAGTGAAGAGCGAAGAGAGAAGCATGCTTAGTTTCCATAAGACTATGATGTGATTCATCTCTTTATTTATTATATTATATTATGCTTTTGAGACAAACGCAAAAGTTTTAAGTTTTATTTGGTTTTACTAAGGGCCTACAATGGTTACAAGTTGTAGGTTGACTTCGTTTGACTTTGGTTTGACTTTACTTTCGTCGGGTTGACTTTCTAAGTTAACTTGTTTTGAATGTTTTTAAAGACAGTCTTCCGCTGTGTGTCTTTGATAATTGCTTTAGCCGTTTTCGCGGTGGCGGTAATATCTTATATTTTCCTATTTTGAGTTTTAAAAAGAGCAAAACAGGTATTTTAAAGGAAAGGAATTTCTAGGTGTTACATAGAGTTCCTTGATAAAATCGATGTCTTATGGATGGACTTAAAGTTTTCCGCCATATCATGAGGGCTGCATGTCATTCACGAACAATATGGAGCGTGCTTTCTTCCGACGCACCTACACAGATTAAACACTTAGGGTCATTAGTTAGCCTACGCTTGAAACGATTTAGATTTCCCAAAATGTGATCATGGCATGGCAAGCTAGCCATAAAAAGGCTCTAAAGCACTGCTAAACTGAAGTGTTCCAACTACCAAATCACATCCCAACACTCTTCATCTAAAGTATCGGTTTCATTCTTCATTATGCTCAAAATAAACTTAATTGTAAACTTGCCATATTCAACATTCTTCCAATAAACCAAGTCGCCAATGTTCAGATCAACACGCATCTCATAACTCTATATTTTCTTGAGCACTGTTTGATCCACGTAGGGAAAATATATTCCATCTCCAACCAAATCCCTCTTCCGACATTTCCTCAACGGTTACACTTGGAAGCTCCATAGGAAAGGGTTGTGTAGACATCTACTTTTGGTCACCTATCCCGACCGGAATTGGTGCGATGATAAATAATTCCATCTTTATGCCGGATTAGAGTAAGGAATGTCAATGCACTATTGATTGAAGCCTAAAAACATGAAATGAACTAGCTTGACTTAAAACGAAATGAATCAAAACTCAATAAGACTAAGCCCGATCAGAAATTAGGCCTAATCTAATTAAACCTAATTTCGAATGGATGTATGATGCCTAGGTTAAAATCTAGATATGTCGCAGGAAATTCCGCATGTAGTTCAAACCAACTCCCAACCATCCTCACCCATCTTGTAACCACCATCTCACCACCACCAAAATCTAAAACTGAATCCACCCAACTTGGATCCACATTGCGAAGCTACTTCGCTCCCGCCACCGCTCCTTTTTCCTCCCATATTTCACCATTTTTGCTTTAGATCTAAGTTTTCCAAGCCCAATATCAAATTATCTTTTCTAGGGTTATAATTTCAAGGAGGGTGACAACATTAACAAGGCAAGAGAAGGTTGCGGCGTTTTGAACAAGAGGAAGGAGAAAATGTTGGCAGCTCAAACGAGGAGTAGGGCAACAACTCTAACGAGGAGGGACGGTGAATTTGATGAAAAGGAGAGACAACAAATTGCTCTGGATGGTGGTGGTGTGGTAGTTGCGAGAAAAGAGGGAAGAGGGAGAAAAATGGTGGTGGCGAGAGGGAGGAGAGAGAAAATGTGGTGGTGGATGTGGTTGTGAGGGAGGAGAGAGATTGTGGGTTAGGACTGTAATAATGGATGAAATAATTAAGGTTAATTAGTTACATATTATTTAATTTGTGTAGTGATAACATATTTTAAAATTTGTGTAGTGAAGTTAATTTGTGTAATGAAGTTAATTAAGCAAGGGTATGTTGCATTGGTATTTTCATACAAAAAAATTTACTAAAAAAATAGTTATAGTTATAGGTGTAACATCCGTTTTTGGAAAATGTTATGTTGCATAATCGGAAACGGAGGAAGTATACAAATTTTAAAAAAAAATGATAAATATCAACTTGAATTTTTCAAAATAATTCAACTTTGACTCCATCCACTCTATATGAGAAACAAATATATTATTGGCTAAAAAAATAAAATAAAATAAAAATAAATAACTACAAGTATATTATGACTTAACCGGTTGTTTGTCGATAATATAGCTAAGCAAGCTAGGTATCAAAATGATTTTTAAATTTTTTTTTTTTAATCTTTTATTCACAATTTAAATAAGCTTCAAGTTTTAAAAAAAATGTAAATAAGCTTCAAAATATGAAATATTATAGATATATATATACTCCCTGCTTATTTGTAAGTGCCTCAATTTGAGAAACTTTGAACAATGATTATATGTTTGTAATCATCAACAAATGTAAATTACAAACATTTGATATTACTAGGGTGGCTAACGCGCACGATGCACGCGCCATGCTAGCAATATTCGAGAATTTCTTTCAATTTGGCCTTACGTCATAATTTAAGTTGTTGGCAGCATTAATGAGAGATAATAAGTAAACAATATTTTTAGGGGTATAAATATCCGCACACTATTTTTCAGAATTTTGAAAAAAGATTTGATTAACATTGATGGGGGCAATTAAATAAACATACATTTTAGAGGGTATAATTGTCCAAACACCATTTAAAACAGTTATCTCATACTTTTTAAAAGGTAGGGAAAAAAATATATAGATTGAGATAATTTTATAAAGTACACACTCAAGAGTGTGTTCAATTTCACAAATTCTTATATGTGGCTAGCCACATGGTGTGGCCATTTCACATAATCACATATAATAAGACAATTAATTAGGTAATAAGGGTCACGATAATGAGCAAATATGGTTACCTTAAAGTATATGTAGGTCACTTAAAAAAGAAAAATGGATTACTCTGTTTAATAAGTGGAATTATTCTTTTATTTTTAAAACAAAAGAATAGGGGTTACTCGAATGAACAAAAAGGGTTACTTATTTCTAAATTACTTGTTTTTACTAGTATAATAAATTTGGGTTACTTTTATGGAGAACATGGGGTTACTCTCATGAAAAAATAAGGTTACTGTAGGCGTCGTTCGAAGCGCGCCTACGTAAAAGCATGTGTGAATATGCTTGGCACTCATAGGAAGTGGGAATTGACATTACGATTAGGGACACGATTAGGGACAAGGAAAGTAGGGAGCCGCCAACAAGTTTTTGAGGAACTTGTAAACCGTTCACGAATCATTATAAGGAAACCACGAAAAGGGACAACGATAGGCAACAACAATTGACCCGTAAAGGTTACACCCCATTCATAATCCATGAGATTACTAACTCCATATGGTTCGGAACCACGAAAGGAGGATCGGGGAGGTACGAAATGAGTCATGGAGTCACATTCGACGGTATTGGCCTCTACTCGATTCTTATTGTGAAAAGTATTCCTGTAATCTAAAAGGCATACAAACAAAATATTCAATTCGCTCCAAACTATTATTATTCTAAATTTGTTGAATATTAATGCAACACATAATTCTAAAATATTCGTGATCACTTGATTAAATAACAAGATCAAGGGAACCTAAACCGATTGTCCAAATTATCTTATTAGGCGTGATTTTCAATCACATATTCCCTTTAACATGCAATATGGTGATCATAAATAATAATAGAATAAACATTAATATTGGAAGCAATTCAACAATAATATCGTTAGTCAAATCAAATAATAATAAACCTAATCGTGATATTAGCAATATTAAAATAAAATAAGTAATTAAATTAATTAATTACTCACATTCCGCGCTTCCTTGAATTTCTACATCATGAATAAATTGTTAGTAACTTCAATAAATAATAAATTAAATGGAAATTAATTTAGATAAAAAGTAGAGTTGATTTGGTCCAAACCCTCAGTTATTTCTACCTTTCACGCCTTGGTTTAAGGACAAAACCTCGGGTCAAGTATGGACTCCTTGGAGTGCTTAAAGGAAGTATTATGGAAGAATATGGAAGTTAGCAATTAGGTTAAAGAGGGAGAAGAGAATGATTTTTTATGTAGGGAGAGAGAGAATGATTTTTTGGTGCCCCGCAATGCGGAAAGGAGGGGAGTATTTATAGGGAAAATGAGAAGAGGGAACACACAAAACCCTAAAAAGATAAAACCATAAATTTGGGGCGTCGTGACACGCAAGAAGTTGGCATGACATGCCTGCTGGCATGACACGGGAAAATGTGGAGCGACGCGGGGAAATAACAGTCCCTAAAATGATTAAACGCGTTTCAGCTTTTACGCGGAGAAAACCCAGGAAATTCTCGTGTCACTGCAGGTGCACCGTGACACGGCAAAATATGGAGTGACGCGGGACTTTTTTTGCGTCCAAGTTCATAAGTGCGTGAGAAAAGGAACGCGGAAAAAACACGGGAAAGCACCGTGACACGTGAAGCATACCGTGTTACAGTACCTACGTTGTGCCACGTCATCAGGCGCCGTGACACGCCAATTTAGCTTTATGCGCGGTAATTCCAGTTTTTTAACACCTTTTTAAAACTACGATAACTTTTGATCCGTAAATCGGAATAAGACATATAATATATCATTAGAAATATTATCACGTCTACTTTCCAACACAATTAGAATTAGGTCAAAATAATTTGTAGATTTTATGATATGACCATTTTAGTGAAAGGGTGTCGGTTTTGGGCCGAGTTTAGTGTTTTGCTCATATCTTCTTCGTTTTAAATCGGAATTGGGCTTATGATATACCGTTGGAAATCTTATTGAAAGGCCTATCCAACCAAAAAATAATTGGATGAAAATTATAGGGCCACAAAATCAGGTTCTCTCAGTTTTGTGATGTGGATACGAAAAGAGGAGAATATGTTATAGTGTGGGGAAATGGGCTAAGAATTGAGTTGGTTTATGAAATGTATTGGATAGAAATATGGATTTAAGCACTCCCAAGATTAAATACTCAACCCGACCAATAATGGCTGTGAAAGGTTGTTCATTATCGGGTTTGGTTTTGGGGAGACATTTTCGGGTGTCTACAGTTACTCATACATAGATAGAAATGAAGATTACTCTTACAAACTAATGTGGATACACCGTGCGGCTAGCCACATACAAGACTTATCCGTTTAATTTTATGTATAAAACTAAAACATTGATCCAAGTGTTGTTTAATTGTATAGGCAAAATCCAAATGTATTGGAGCACTTAAAATTATATTATAGAGCAATTGAGGGAATATAATTATAATTTTTTTTTTATAAGTGCATTACTTTGATTTTTGCAATATACATAAAGTGTAATAGCTTTGACTAATTGAGTATCATTGATAATGATAAATGTGATTTTTATTATGTAGAGGTTGGATTAGACGGTGTATGTTTTCATAATATTTATTTTATCTTTTTTTTTTTTAGAAATGAATGAACTTGAAAGATACTACTCCAATTGTCAAAGTATTGCATTGACTTATGTGGTGGTCAAAGTGATACACTCTTAAAAAAAATAGAGGGAGTATATGTTATTCAATGTTATTGAAATTTTTAACTTTAAAAATAATTGTGCATAACACGGAACCTAAGCTAGTTATTGTATTATTTTATTACCACTCTAAGTGGGCGACTAATGACGTTACTCTTAAAATGGGAAACCAATATTAATGACTTTACTCTTATAATTAGGGGTAGCAATGGATCGAAGGTGGGTTGAGTGATGCTTCATTTGCCTCCATCTACCAGCGATCCATTTGTCACCCGATCCTTTTATCTCCTAATTTACCTCCATCTACGTCCGATCAACCCATTATCCATGGATGAATCTGGTGGATCAGGTGCTAAATCAGGTAAAATAAACTATTTAAATACAATCTTACACTTGCATAATTAAAATCAAGATTTAAAAAATCCTTAATATCCTAACATTGCAAATAACCATTAAATTATTTAATAATAATATACTTAGAGCATCTCCAATGGTTTACTAGAAGGACCTGCTTGCAAATTTAGAAAGTATTAAAGCAGTAGCTTAATCATTGGAGCAATAATTGCAAACCTGCTTTGTTGAGCAACACTGCTTGAAAAAAATAGAAGCAATTTTTTTTTTTTTAAAAGTAATAAAATTAGTTACAATCAATTGGATAATTACTATGTGTCTATGTGTGGGTGACGGTTTGGCATGCAAATGCTGGAAAATTGGAGTAGAAGATATATGCTGCTTTGGGGTCATCACTATCTTTCTTAACATTTTAATGTTTTTTTTTTCAAAATCAAATTCTTTTTTTTTTTATTAAATCAAAAAAAAAAATGTTTACTAAAGCGTAAAGAGCTTATTTTCATTCAAAAAAAAAAAAAAAAAAAACAATCACAATCTTGTATATATATTAAGCAAAATTATTATATTATCCAAAAATTTTATCAGCCATCAAACATAAACAGAAATAATAATAAAAAAAATAAACAAATGTTTGATATGACAAGTTACAAAGTGATGTAGCCAACTAATGGAGAACTTTGTAGCTTAAAACCATTGTAGTTTAAAAATCTGATGTGGCAAAGCAAGCTACAATACCTTGTAGTTTGCCATTGGAGATACTCTTAACAAGTTGATGGATGAGTTGGATGATAGATCAGATGACGGGTCGGATTTAGTGCACTTTCACTCATGGACATAGTTTTTCCCATGAGGAGAATTACGTGGAAAAAAGGGTAATTTAGGTTCACATTCATGGGCAATAAAAAAAATGACCATAATAAATTGGACAAATGCCCATAACAATGGCAAATGGAAAAGCTACAATAATGGTGGTCAATCCATGTTAAATTAAAAAAAATAAAAATAAAAATAAAAAACAAAGGTTAAAATTTAAACAAAGAGTACTCGCTGACAGGGATCGTCAGCGCGACCAGTTATGAGCTGCCACGTGTCCCTGTCAGTCACCAAGTTTGATTACTAATAATTTTTTACCGTTTACAATTTTGCATGAGAATTTTGACTAATTTACCTAAAAAAAAAATTGGGAACGGTTATATTTCTTTTTGCTCGATAAATAGACACAAATTTTCAGTCATTTTTTCCTAGTAAAAAAAACACATTACTCTATTAAATTTCGATTTATCGATATTTATTTCTCAAGTTATTAATAATATCCTCAGTAAATGGATCCTAATTTTCCTAATTATTCACAATATTTAGGAAATTTTGTAGATTTAGATTCAGCCTTCATTAATCACCATTCTTTTCAACAATTTTTACAAAAAAATGAGAAGTACTTCTATTAAAAATCCTCCCTAAGAAATTTCTCCAATAACAAAACAATCTTTTGATAACTATGAACAATCTCCTCATGGTAACCAGGCAAGCAATTCTGAGTTTTGGTGAAGACGAAGAAAATATTCCTGAGATCCCGCAGTACCCTCCGGAACCGTTGACGCAACCGTCGCCGATGAATTAACAACAACAACCCTCTCGTATTTGGTATGTAGCAAAAGGTGAAGCACTAATTGCTAGCTACTTGGAGAATTGCATCGATAAATTAATTGAATCAAACTAGAAAACATCATTTTGTGGCTAAAGGTTTCTAAATTGTATGATTTGGATCAAGCTCAAAAGCCACATATCCTGCCACCAACGGCCAAAATGTTGGAAAACTGTTGGAGATGAATTGCTCCAGATATTGGTTTGTGGGGAAGTTATTATAAAGAAGCTGGTAAACTTAGGAGTGAGCACAACGAGGATGACCGAATGCAAAATGCACATAAGATATTCTATAACTCTGTATGTCCCAAGCCTAGGAACTTCTTATGTGAGCATGGTTGGAGGATGGTCACCAATTAGAACCAAAGTGGAGGCCGAAACTTCAGTGGGCACTATATAAAGAACAAAGGAAGACAATGCAATTTAAAGGAGATGTAGATGATATTCAACAGGACAATAGTGGAAGTGGGAAGAGACCTAGAGTT
This sequence comes from Chenopodium album, assembly GCF_948465745.1. Taxonomy (NCBI): domain Eukaryota; kingdom Viridiplantae; phylum Streptophyta; class Magnoliopsida; order Caryophyllales; family Amaranthaceae; genus Chenopodium; species Chenopodium album. Next base: position 16,208,000 of record NC_137842.1, read on the forward strand.
AGAGCTGTCAAAATCTGACCCGACCCGAAGAATAGGTGAAAACAGTGACATGGAACCTGAACCGAACAAACCCAAAATTAATTGATAACTGAATAGACCTGATACTGTATGACCTGAACCCGAACCTGTAATCAACTTGATATTAACCAAAAACCGATTTGACCCGACTTGAATATGATCTGAACCCGATTAGTACTCGACTTGCTTAGAACCTGAAATCGATTACAACCTGTCATAACTTGTTATCAACCCAAATGGATATTGACCGACAACCGATTTGGCCCGACCTGATAACCCAACCTGACAATGATCTAAACCCAAAATAACACTCAACTTGATTAAGTTTTAAATAATAAACACCTAACATAAACTACTACTTACCTAAATCATAGTTACCTAGTGACCCCTAATTGATTAGATATTACAGTTTTGCTCTTAGATTGGAAGCGCTATTCCATCATCTTAAATCTTTAATTAAGGGAAAGTGTACATTAATAAATCATTCTAGTTCAATTTTCAATGAACCAAAACAAATAAAGAGTTTAATTTCTAATAATACAGTATGATTAAATAAAATTAGAACGATAATGCTCAAATTTAAAACACTATTATAAGTCAATGGATACTCATTTATATTTTGTTTGTTCTTATAAATGAAGTCATAACAATATATATGATAAATTTAAACGAAAAGGAGAAAAGTATCAAGATAATTATGAATATCAACACGATGTTGGCAAAATATGGAATAACAACCCAAAAGACACCCTCTGATTAGAGGTACATCACCAATAAAAACATAGAAGTCCAAATAACGTCAAATGTTAAGCACGACATCCTCGATCAACATGCCATCACCCGTTCATCAGATCCTATTTATGAAAAAAATTTAAAGAAAAATAAGATGTAGAAAAAAAATTATTTAAAAAAATTAGCTAAAATAAATAGAAATCTTTACTTACCATAATTAGGAAGAAAATAAAGTTTCGATACTAACTTCATTACCTTCAGCCTCTTCTTCTTCATCATAACCATCTAACCAATTTTTAGAAGTAATCAAAACCTCAACATGCGGTGCTAAAAGACAATTTCTCCACTTATTCAAGATTCGACCACCCATACTAAAAGATGATTCGGAAGCAACTGAGGTAATGGGAATGGCTAATATATCTCTTGCCATTCGGGCGAGGATAGGAAAGGAAACTGATTGTTCTTTCCAATAATTGAGTATATCAAAATCTTCATTTGGAACTCTAGGCCTTAGTGGCAAATTCATGTATGAATCAATTTCAGATGCATTACCGCCGATTCTATGCTTAGCGACATTTTCATCAAAATGCTATAAAAATGATAATTAAAATTAGTTTTTAAAGGAACGTAATAATGTAATTTAAAATTTAAAATATAAAAAAATACCTCATAAATATTGCTGATCTTAAATGGTGCACGAAATGCAAGAGGCTGAAGCGATGTTGATGTACTTTGTAAGGATGATGACGAACATGGAGTAGCAAATTTAGCATAGCAATTATACAATGTAACAAATTTCAAATAAATTGCTTGTGCCTTACTTCCAGACCCATCAATACCATCATCAACATATAATATACCATACAAGGTCTTCACAAAATCAAACTTGTGACGAGGGTCCAACATTACAGCAAAAGACAAAATCATGGAATAATCGGTCCAATACTTTTCAAATTTCTTGTGCATCTTCATTGCCATTTCCCTTATCTTAAGATTGTCATGAATATGTGCATAAACTAAAAGCTTCTCAATACTAACAATATTGGCAAAATAATGGTTAGCAGTAGGGTAATCTGAACCAGAAAAGAGTTTAGTAATCTCATAAAACGGCTCAAGAAAGTCGCATATTGATTGTATGGACTGCCAATCACTTAATGAAATATCGAACTCGAAATTATGCTCTCTGGTAACAAACAAGCTCAAAGGGGTTTTAGCTGACAACACTCTTTGAAGCATTAAATAGGTAGAATTCCATCTGGTAGGTGTATCCGTTCTTAACTTCGACTTAAAAAAAGAATTAGATGCTACAACACATTGCTGAAATTTAATTTTCCTTCCTTCAGAGTATGAAATATACTTCACAAGCTCACGAAGTTTGATCACAGATTCATCAATAACACTCAAACCTTCTTTCACAATTAAATTCAAAATGTGTGCCAAACATCTAATATGAAAGTACTTACCATCCATTGGCAAAGAAGTGAGAGCACCTAAATCATTCCGAAGCTTATCAACCATAGCATTCATACTACTGGCATTATCGACTGTGATTGTAAAAATATTTTTGTCAATACCCCATTCTCTAAGCAAAGATTGCACAAGCTCATAAATGTCATAGCCATTGTGGGGCGGAGGAAAATGGCAAAAATTTAGAACTTTTGATTGCAATTTCCAAGTATTATCCACGAAATGGGCAGTAAGAGTAAAATATGCATTTACCGTACATGCTTGCCACAAATCACAAGTTAAGCAAACTCTAGAGGTCAATGCTCCTAATATGTCAGATAATTGTTTCTTTAAGCTACCATACTCTGACACGCAAATTTTGGTCATGGTGTTTCTAGAAACCGTCCTTACATCAGGGTTTAGATAAGAAAGCAATTTTCTATGTCTTTCATGCTCAACCATACTCAATGCATATCCATGACCTAGTATAGCTTCAGCAAATAATTTACAAAAGACTTTATGATCATAAACTTGTTTGGCACGAACATCAATACTATTTTCTTTCAAGTAATTTATATAAGATTCACAACCAAGGTAGTGCCTTTTAGCATTAGAGGTACCAACACGACTCTCATACTTATATGTTTGTATTTTGCAATACTTACATTGCACAAACAAACCTTCTTCCGTTTTAAAGAAGTTGTAATGATTCCAAACTGGTGAAGTACGCTTGCCCTCTTTATTAGATTCTGATTTCTTTCTTTTCAGGGAAGGTTGAGAGTTTTTGTTACCTTCTGCTTGATTGTTAATACAACAAGATGTTTCGTCTTCATTGTCGAGCTCTGCAAAAACAAATATTCATATTAAAAAGAAACAAAACACTTAATTAATATAATTTGAAATATAATGAACCATTATATCATTACCTCTCTCATTTGCATTATCAAGAATTTGCTCTTCATAGTCCATTATAGCATGAAATTAGAAGGGAAAAAAAAAGTTCAACCTACAAACAAAAATACAATACAACATTAGACAATTTTGTTCATTCCGGCATACCCAAAATTAAAGAACCACAATCTGGCGGTCACATCTATACTTAGTATTATATGAGTAAGACTATATGCATTAGCATAATTGTTATTTTACATACTTATTCAATACGAGTAATACTTTTTAAATCTGTCTTACTAATTATCGATTGGTGTACTATCCTATGAATAACAACTTCAAAATTTTAATACTTTGCATAACAAAGAAAGAAATAAAAACAAACTAAGGATAGTCCTAAACTAATGAACACGTTGATTCTATAAGATGTAAAATTAAGACACCTCATGGGATAACTAATGACAAAAAATTAACCATGTGTTCATACTATTTAATAATTGAATAAACTGCATGCACCAAAAAGAAAACTCTAATAGTAAGCAACGCTAGTTAACTCAAATTTATTCAACCAACAAAAACTACCCATGTTGGCAGGAAAGGGAATTTTGCTGCTCATACTTTAACCTCAATTAAGTAAAAATTATGTAGAATAGCGTGTGTGGCTTGAAGAAGCACCCAGCCACCCACTGATGTAAACGCTGCTCTTGCAGCTGATATTGCTTTGGCTCAATAATATTTCAAGCTTTTTTCGTCAAAAAATAAAAAACAAAACAAAAACAAAATACCCAAATACTCTGTAAACTTTCAATACTCTGTATTTCTTAGATCTATCAATTTTTTTATTAATTTTTTATTTTTATGTCAATTTTTTTTACTTTTTTACGGTAATTACAAACCCCACTTTTGCTGATATAGTAATATCGATGAACATTGCATATGAATAAATTGATGATCAATCCCTTAACTTACCCAACTCACTTGATACATGCAAAATTCATATGGACAACTGATTTAGTGGAATTTGACATATTGATAATTCATCAAACACATACTCAGATTCACAATTAAATTAAGAAATTTAACAAAAAAAAAAAAAACTAAATTTAACAAGCACAATAAGCACAAATAGATAAATTAGAGAAGAAACAATGAAACTCTTACCAAGAATTGGAAGAACCACGACTTGAAGCTTGAAGGAGGCGCTTAATTGGAGTGGAGCTTGAAGTACAGTAGAAATCCAATGAAAAAATTGACATTAGTTTTAGGTTTTACTGGGAGACTGGATTTAATATTTTAGCGGTGCTTTTAGGAGTAATTAGTATTGATTTGGCGCCAAGCCCAATTCCCCTCAAGGCCTCAAGTCTAACCAATTAATTAAGCGCCAAACTAAATTATTTTATGCTTAATTTATTTCACTTTTTTTCACTTAAAATTAATTAATTATAAAGCTCTTTTTTGCTTATAGATTTTCTTACATATGAAAATCAGAAAATATATACTTGTAATAATGAATGAAAAATATATATTCTCTATCTTAAAAAATAATTGCAACAATTTGATCTCAACCAAATTTTGTCATGCATTATTGTAGACACCCATTTGTGTCTCCCCAAAACCAAACCCAGTGATGAGTACCTTTCACGTCGAATCATAATCGAATGAAACGAAAGTGTGAAAAGGTCTAGTGTTGCGGAAAGTTTTAATTTCTTTTCTCTTCTCTCTGTTTTTGAAAACTTATTTTAATAAAACAGTCAATCCAGTTTGGTTGGTCCATGATATGGGTCCAATAGTAGTGTAGTTGGATGGGGCTTGCAAAGACCTTTCCAACGATATATTATAAGCCCAATTCCGATGAATATTGAGGAAATTATGGCCAAATTACCAAACTGGGCCCGGTTTGAGCTTTATGTACGGCCCAATGATCTTGGGGAGGGCCTAATATGATTTATCATTCCTAATGCAATTAGGAATGGTTTCAGTCTTCTAGAATCTTCTAGAAGGTTCTTTTCATTCCTAATTCAATTAGCATTGATAAGTTGACTTTGTTGACTTTTCAGAGTTTCAATCAAAATCAAATAGCATTTTCGAAGAAATTATTTTATTTTATCCTCCAGTACGGTAAACTTATCGGATTTTCGAAAACGCGTTAAAATCAAGCTTGGCGTCCAACCCCGGGCCTTGGCGCCTGGAACCAGGCCTGGCGCCTGGCGCTAAGGCTGGTGCCTGGCGCCAGCTAGCCAGGGTTGGCGCCAGCTCTGTTTCCTGAGCGTCAGACTCTGTTTTGTTAATTTATCTTTTTTGGCTGATTTTCTCTATAAATATCGTATTAAAAACTCCGTTTTCATTCACCAATCATCACCAATCAATCATCATCTACATCTATCATTCACCATTCATTCACCAATTCTCCTCATTCACATGTTTTCCTCAACAATTAGTTTTAATTAGTATTCTTTCATTGATCTCCCTCATTCATCTCTCTCTTTCTCTTTTCTAAACTTTGGTTTTTTAATACAAAATTCCGCATTCGCAAGATCTAGAAACACCTAGCCAGATTCGAAGTTGCCTTCGCTCTAGACGTGAAAGGTTTAATTTCTGAGGGTTTGGTCCCAAATCTCTCTTTCAATTATTTAATTTGATTGTTTGTTTATTATTTTCCCTGAAGTTACTAACGTGTGTATTTTGTAATTAGAAAGAGGTATGAGGCATCAAAGTAAGTACTTTAATGGTTTTAATTGATTTATGATGTAGAAATCATGTTTACATTGTTATTATGATATTCCTAGTATCATGTCTAGGGTATTTTTAATATTAAATATGATTCCTGCGATGCCTTTTATTCTCTTCCTAATATTTATGATTGTTAGTATCATGTTAGGGATGAAGATTTGATTTTTATTGCTTAGTGACATGCTAGGGTTTGTTATTAATCTTGTTAGTATCATGCCTAGGATCTTGCTATTTCTATTATGCTTTAACATGATTTATGATTATTTTATAATTGTTTTGATTATGATCATAATTTTATTATTGCTATAATGATTAATATAATTTATGATGATTATGATTATTATGGTTATAATATTATTATCATGATTATTATTTTAATTATGATTATGTTTATTTATTATGTTGCTTGATATTTATTTTTATTGCTTGATCACACCTTTTATGCATGTTTAAAGGGAATTTGGTATTTGTAATCACGCTTAATAAGATATTAATAATCTTGTTAGGGTTAATTTGATTATAATTCAAGTGATCGCCAATAATAGTTTATTTGTGCATTAATATTCAACCAACATAGATTAAACAGGTTTAGGGTTAATCCTATTGATTGCATGTTAATTAGAAAGCGCACATGAATACGATCAGAATAAAGTAGAGGCCTATTATTAGGGCAGGTTCAATCTCTTTTAGGTTGGATTTGTACCTTCATCCCCGAACCCTTATTTGGTTCTAGACCTTATGAAGTTGACGATCTCTTGGATCGTTAAGGGGTGTAACCTTCAACTCGTGAACGTTTTACAAGTTCCTAAAAAACTTGTTGGCGACTCTTTTGCTCTATCTTCTTCCCTTTTGGACGCCACCGTACTTTAGTGTATGATCACAGTGGGGTTCAAGCTAGTGGGATTTTAAAGGCTTGAAATTATTCCCTACAGTTTTTGGCGACTCCACTGGGGAGGATTTCTATTTTAATTCCTGAATTTGTTTCGGCAATGATTTAGAATGAGTGGATGAGACTCGAAAAGTTCTAAGTATTTCATGTGCATAATTTTGATTAACATTTTTGTCATATGAATAAAAAGGATCTCATTGGAAAGACCATCCGTAATGAGTCAAAAACATAGGATTTTACACGTAGGAAATTTGAGGAATGTCTTTCACAACTAGGACTGAAATAACACCGCGCGAAACTGGAAGATTTTATCGAGGACAGAAAGCTGCTGAGGCATGTGGGAAGTAGCGTCAGGGGCCAGAGCTTGGTGCCACACTTTTAGCCGTAGCGCCAGACGCCAGTATTGGCGCCAGGCGCTACAGTTAAAAGTTGGCGCCAGTCTCTGATTGCTGGCGCCAATTTCCCCCAATACCGAGCCTGAAATATGCGTTCCAATTTCGACCGGTTCTTCGTATTGTTTGCTCGATCCTACTTCCTGATTGAATTTTTTCTCACTTTTCTGAAACCCATATGTGTTCTACATATGTACATAACCCTCTGGGAATTCATGCTCCATCTACCCGATTGAACGCTCCGTGCAACAAAGGGTACATCCGAGATGTTGAATTCACCAAAACATGGAAGCAAGTTTTTTCTAAAGCTTGCGGTGTCCCATCCACTCGCGCCAACCCTTCACGGTTAGGCTTCCGCGCGGTGCATCCGGACAATTAACCATGGACCCTCTTTGACTAAACCATATCTCGAACTTTAGAGAACTAGAGCCATGGTTAGGTTGCGAACGCATTGCATCATATTGTGCCTACTTGACTAATTGTGCATTATTTGTTGTGCATATATATTCTATGTTTCTCTTAACCGTTTGTTGACTTGTGTTGAAATTAAATAAATTAATGACTTAAAGAACTTTGCCTAATTAATTAATTAATTAATTATTTAATTTGAGTCAATAAAGTCTAATTTTTCTTTAATCGGAATTGACCTAGTACGACTTTAGGCATACCCTAGTTGACTAATAACACCGAAAACAGTCCTAGACCGAAGCTCCACTATTGGCGCCAAGGTCAAAGCTGTAGCGCCACACTATGGTGTGTAGCGCCTGACGACAGCTATGTTGTCTGGCGCCAACCTCCACAATGTGACGCCAGTCCTGTCGCTTGGCCGACAATTCGGATTATTTGTCGAGTCATCACCCAAGGTCTAATTAATCAATTTTCTGTTTAATTCGGTTAGTTTTGCTGTCAATAATGTTTATTTGAATCAATGATCGAGTTTAAGCACTAAGTCCCATGGTCTTACACAAGAGTCCAAGCATGTCACTTACACTCAATGCACACACCAATACACATACTTTGACCATGTTTAAGAGAGTCTTGCGTGCGCGTTTTTTTCGTCATTTTTTTAGGGGGGTAAGTCGGATATTAATCCTCCAACCTAAAAATATGTACATTATTTTTGCCAAAAATATGCACCCTTTTTTCTTTTTCCTCTTTTTCCCTTAAAATAAACCATAAAGTCAAGTTGATTCGAGTCAAGTAATTAAAACGCAAAATGGTTTAATTTACAGCGCGTGGTCAAGAAAAGAAGGACGATTAATCAAAGATAACATCTTCGTACAAGTCCAACTTTTCGACAAACCTATAGCTCGCAAGAGGAAAGCAAGGGTTATAATGGCAACTTAAGAAGAAGTCAATGATCTTCAGAACCAACTGGCTACTGTGACTGAGACACTGAAGCTTCTCGCACTTAGGATCGACGATCCCGTGAAACAACAACAAATGGACCTCATGCAAGAGAGCCTAAGCAAGTTGTCCAGTGACTACAAGTTTCAAGAGCTTACATCACAAGGTGTCTCGGTGGACAAAGATCTTCTTCCGCAGAAGTTCAACGCCAACGACATCCCAAAATTTAGAGCAATTGACAACCCTTACTTCCATTTAAGAGCATTCGAAACAATAATGAGTATCAAGGGTATTGATAAGAAGGTCTTCCCTTCTCTTTTCTCACTATCTCTCGAGACCGTTTGCCAACAATGGTTCTTTTCTCTCGAAAAATAAAAGACCTCTACCTGGGAGTCTATAGCAAACGCTTTCGTCGATAGGTACAAATGCAACATTCAAGTCGAGACTGACCATAGAGAACTTGAAATCCTCAAACAGAAAGAGAATGAAGGCTTCACCTCTTTCTTCAACAAGTGGAGAGAAACCTCAGCTAAAATGATTGAGGTACCAAGCAAAAAAGAGTCTGTGAGACTGTTTATCAAGAATCTCCAAGAAAAATATTCCAAGCATCTTAAATATCAAAATAACCTCCATACCTTTAAGGCTGTTTATGACATTGGGATCAATATTGAAGATGACTTGGCTAAGTCAAAAGCTGCCAACAATAACTCCAACAGTGGCTGGAAAGGAAAGAAGAACCACAATCCTTCTTCTTCCAAAACCGCCCACTCAAATAATGTTAGCACCTTTAATTTAGGAGAAGTTCTCGCCATGAACAACCAAGGACAAAAGAAACCATTTAGGAGGAACTTCACTCCTATTGGCATGAGTTATGACACCGCATTTGATCGATTAAATGCAAAAGGTCTTATAACTCCCATTGGACCATTTGGGGACCCACCATTCGAGAAGAGGTCGGTTAACTGGAACCCCAATGCACACTGCAAGTATCACCAAGGTAGGGGCCATTCTACTGAAAGCTGTTGGAAGCTTAAGGAAGCTATCCAAGACCTAATTGACAATAACAAACTGCCGTTGCCCCCTGCCAGTAAGAAGCCAAGCATCGACAATGCACCTCTAGCTCATACTCTGGCTATCTCCGATGAAGAAAACGAGGTTGACCCCTCATCTCTCATTAAACCTGTCGAAGAAATCAATGCCATAGAAAAAGAAGAGGAGATCTTTTTCGATGTCAAAGATAGCCTTCCAGAACCGGCAAATAAGGAAGACATACAATTGCTCACACTGTCTATAAAGGAGGCATCACAACTACTACGTGAAGCTCTTAAGGTTATGAACGAACTCCATAAGAAATATGATGAGCTTCCATGTCCAAAGGAAGAACCTAAAAGAGAATTCACACCAGTGAGAACGACTTATGAGGCAAAGTATTTTCCCTTACAAGTCACTGAAAAACCCAAGAAGAGCAATAGAATCTACACTCCAATTGGGATCCCATATGCGCAAATGTTCGAAATGCTCTCCGAGAGTGGCGAGGTCAAACCTCTAGAACCGAGACCATTTGAGTCGTTAAAAAGGACAGATAGATATTACTGTCAGTACCATCAATCAGGGGGGAAACCTATAGAAAACTGTTTCAAGTTCAAGGATTTGGTACAGAAAATGATTGATGAAAAGAAATTAGTCCAAGTTCAACAAGAAGAGGATATAACCGTTAATGGAGTTTGGGACAGTGATGAAGAAGACGTCTACCTAAAGGACATAATAGGCCCTTTACCTTCTTTATCATACACCACAGATGACATTTGGGCTGAAGAAGATTCATCAATAGATGTCCTCACAAGATCTGGGAGAATGCAACCTCCTGTTTCAGCGCAACCTATGCCCACCATAAAACAAGTTCCCATACCTATCATCGAAGACAATGATATTGTTAAACAGTTTAAGAAGACAAAAGTTGAGATGAATGTGTGGAAGCTCTTGGAAACATCTCGAGAGCATAGGTTGGCTGTAATGAATGCCTTGGATAAAATCGGGATAGATTCTGACACTACTCCTGAGGGACTAGCCAACTTCCTCACAAGTGATCTTCCTAGTCCGATTAACTTAATCACTTTCTCTGACAAAGATTTACCCCCAGAAGGTGACAGACATTACAAGGCATTAAATCTCACGGTAGTCTGCAAAAGGATGAATGTTCCCATGACTCTTGTAGACAATGGATCGGCTATCAATGTCTGTCCACTTAGAACTACGAGGATTCTCAGCATAAGGGATGAAGACTTAACTCCATCCACACAAGGAATAAGAGCCTACAATAATACTCGTCGTCAAGCTCTTGGCAAAATAACCCTAAATGTAACGGCAGGAGCAATAGAACATGCTACTACTTTTCAAGTAGTAGACATCAAAGCCTCATTCAATTTGTTGTTGGGACGCCCTTGGCTTCATGATCTAAAGGCCGTCCCTTCATCTCTCCATCAACAAGTGAAAGCCATAGTTGGAGGAATCCCAATCACTATTGATGCTTCGCCTATGAGAATTAAATCCATAGAGAATCCAATCATCAATGTGGAGCACGACGAGGATGATGAAGACCTATGGGGCTTTAACGAAGAAGTCTCCTTAATCCAGGAGGATGAAAGGACATCTCTTTGCCATGACCCCCATTCCAACATGATTGTCAACACCATGCTGAAGAAACAAGGACACTTCCCTGGGATGACCCTAGGAAAGAAGAAAGGGATAGCAAAATCGCTAGAGTCACCTGGCCTTCCTAAGCTAGATACTTTCGGACTTGGTTTCAAACCGATTCGAAAAGATCTCAAGCGAGCCTAGGAAAAGTTGAAGGCGCGTAGGGACGCTCGCATTCAAAAGAAAGCAATTCCAATGGATCAGTACCCTCTTACTCTTAATGGTTAGTTCATAAAAGAAGGAGAGGACTATCCATGCCATGAATTTCCCGAGCCATTCGTTGTAAACGGCATACAACAACCAGGATTCGAGATTTTCTTGGATTGCTACTTCACTGATGAAGTCCCAAATCCCGTCCACAAAGAGAAAGCACCCCCATGCTTTGACTTTAACGTCATGGGATTATTGTTTGGGCGAGAAAAAAATGAGCCAACTTACGAAGAAGATAACTCCTCGCTCATTCAAACAGTCCTACAAAGTGAAAGCTTCGACCCCTCGAAGCTAATTACTCCAGCCGAAGGATCACTACAAGGGTGGCGCAAGACTATCAAAGTGACTACTCCAAGCGGAAGGAAGATATCAATCACGACAGGGCAAGGACCGATGTTCGAAGAGTCGTCTGAGTCAGAGTCTTTCCCTTTAGAGTCTTCTGAGTCTTTAGTAGTAACACCTCCCCCTCCTATTTCTTCTCCTAGGATAGTTAGTGATCCAGTCCCTGAGGAAATATCACTCTTTGATGTAATGATCTCAGAGTATAATAATATTTCTCATTCTCCTTACTTCTTGTGTTCTTCCCTAACCCGAGATGACGAGCATTGCTTAGCTAACAATGAAAAAGACAAAGAAATTATTAAATCAATGGAAACACTCGAAAATAAAACACCGGTAATTGAAGAAACTGAGACAATTGACATTTCAAATGATTCAACTCATAAAAGAGAAGTTAAAATCGGACTAACATTGAATAAACAAGAAAGAACCGATTTAATTAACTTACTTAAAGAATTTATCGATGTATTTGCTTGGTCATATGAAGATATGCCAGGCATTAATAGAGAAATAGCTCAACACACTATACCACTAATTCCAGGAATGAAACCCGTAAAACAAAAGTTGCGTCGAATGAAACCCAACGTAGCACTTGAAATAAAAGAAGAAGTTCAAAAACAAATAACTGCAGGTTTCATCAAGGTATCCAAATCCCCCGAATGGGTCGCCAACGTCGTCCCAGTTCCAAAGAAAGACGGAAGGGTAAGGATGTGTGTCGACTATCGAGATCTAAATAAGGCAAGTCCAAAGGACGACTTCCCTTTGCCACACATCGATATTCTGGTAGACAACACGGCAAATCACGCGATTCTCTCATTCATGGATGGATACGCAGGGTATAATCAGATTCTCATGGCAGAAGAAGACATGGAGAAAACAACCTTTATAACACCATGGGGCACTTACTGCTACACGGTAATGCCATTTGGGTTAAAAAAACGCGGGTGCTACTTACCAACGTGCAACAACTACCTTACTTCACGACATGATGCACAAAGAAGTCGAGGTATATGTCGACGACATGATTGTGAAATCAAAAGACCGTCCAGGCCATCAAGTAGCCTTAAGGAAATTTTTCAAAAGGCTAAGAAAATATAACATTAGGTTGAATCCATCGAAATGTGCTTTTGGAGTCACCTCAGGCAAGCTCTTGGGATACGTCATAAGCTCTAGAGGAATAGAGGTAGATCCAACCAAGATTAAAGCAATCATGTCAATGCCACCGCCCAAGACTGAGAAACAGATTCGAGGATTTATTGGCCGGTTGCAATACATAAGTAGGTTCATATCAAAACTGACAACGATATGTGAACCAATCTTCAAGAAGCTCAAGAAGAATGTACCAGTAATATGGGATGACGAGTGTCAAAAAGCCTTTGAAAAGATCAAAGCCTATCTCGCAAATCCTCCCGTATTAGCACCAGCGCTCCCCGGAATACCTCTTAGGTTATATTTGACAGTTACCAAAGAGACAATGGGAGCCATGCTAGCACAAGAGGTAGAAGGCAAAGAGAACGCAATTTATTACCTAAGTAAAAAGATGCTCGAATACGAAACACGCTAAACACCGCTTGAGAAATTGTGCCTCGCCTTGGTGTGGGCCACAACTAAATTAAGACATTACATGTTGGTGCATACCGTTTTCGTAGTCTCCCGATTAGATCCACTCAAGTATCTGTTCGAGAAATCTACACTAAATGGACGTATTTCAAGATGGATAGTCAATCTAGCCCAGTTTGATGTACAGTTTATGCCTCAAAAAGCTATTAAAGGATCCGTGGTGTCAGACTTTCTAGCAGATTTTCCAATAGAGGACTCGACACCAATACAAGACAATGAATTTCCAGATGAAGACTTAATGGTCACTGAAGATGATACTTGGACCTTGTATTTCGACGGAGCCTCAAACTAAAAGGGATGTGGCGTCGGAGTGTTACTAGTATCATTTAAAGAAGAGCACGTTCCAATCTCAATAAAGCTTGATTTCGACGTTACCAACAACGCTGCTGAATATGAAGCATGCGTGGTAGGCCTTGAAACAGCCTTGGCATTGGGAGTAAAGAAGTTAAGGATATTCGGGGACTCTTCTTTGATCATCAATCAGATATCTAAAAGGTGGAAAGTAAGGAGCGAAAGCCTAGCCTCTTATCAAACCTATCTGGAAACTCTTACCGATCAGTTAGAGAAGGTAGAATACACATATCTACCTAGAGAAGAAAACCAATTTGCTGATGCCTTGGCAAGATTAGCCTCAATGGTTAGGATTCCCACGGAAATCGAGCAAATGCCTCTAACTATAGAAAAAAGGCACAAACCAGCATATATCCAGGCTATAGAAGACGACGACTTAGTCCAAGGCGAAGAAGAACAACAAGAAGAAGAACCACGGTACACAGACATACTCAACTATGTCACCAATGGAGAATACCCTCCTCATGCCGACAAAAGAGCGAAGCGAGCATTGAGACTTTTGGCTTCTCAATATGTACTCATAGACAACGAGCTACATAAAAGGGTACCTAAAGGTCGAGCCATCCTATGTGTAGGAAAAATGGATGCACAAAGAGTAATGAGAATAGTTCACGAAGGAATCTGTGACACTCATGTAAATGGCAAAATGTTAGTCCAGAAAATAATGCGAGAAGGATATTATTGGACTACAATGAATAGGGATTGCCATCAATATGTAAAAAGATGCCCTAAGTGCCAAATTTATGCCAATTTATAACATGTCCCTCCATCTTTGCTCTACACCTACACATCGCCATGGCCATTCTCTACATGGGGAATTGACATAATTGGCAAAATCACTCCCCCAGGAACAGGAGGCCACGAATTTATTCTAGTAGCAATCGATTACTTTACGAAGTGGGTCGAGGCGCAATCATACGCTAAACTCACTGCAAAACATGTAGCACTCTTTATCGAAAGAAATATTATTTGTCGATACGGAGTCCCACATGAAATAATAAGTGACAATGGAACTCACTTTCAAGCCGAATGTGAAGAATTACTACAAAAATATGGCATCCAACATCATCATTCTTCCCCTTATAGACCTCAAGCAAACGGAGCAGTCGAGGCAGCCAATAAAAATCTAAAGACTATCATCGAGAAAATGACAGAAAATTATAAGGATTGGCCTGACAAGCTTCACTTCGCATTGTGGGGTTATCGCACGTCAATCCGTACATCAACAGGAAATACGCCATTTTCCTTAGTATATGGAATGGATGCCGTACAACCTATCGAACTAGAAATACCATCTCTACGCATTGCGCTAGAGAGTAAACTCGATGAAGTTGAATGGACTAGGGCAAGATATGAAGAATTAATTCTACTCGACGAAAAACGACTAGAAGCTCTACATCACACTCAGTGTTACCAAACTCGTATGGCTAGGCATTTTAATAAGAAGGTCAAGACAAGAAATATCAAAGTAGGGGATTTGGTATTAAAAGCACTAAGGAAAAATGTTTTAGACCCAAGGGGAAAATTTAGACCTAACTGGTCTGGCCCCTACATTGTCAAAACGATCCTATCAGGAGGTGCGGCAAAACTAACCGATATGGACGGCAATGAATTCTCAAACATGACCAATCTTGACCAACTTAAGAAATACTACCCATAATTACTTGAGTAGAATACTCAAGAGAGCTACGTTCGGCCTGATTCCTTAAGAAAGGATACATAGGCAACCCTTTACGGGTGCGGCCACTTTATTTTTCGACATATCCGCGTTCTAGAATCAATTAAAAAGTCAACAGAAAATCGGCAAATTATTGGCGTCACAGAACTGAGCCTGGCGCCAGCCATAAGCCAGCCGATGGAATTGGCGCCTGGCGCCAGACCTCAATAGCTGGCGCTAAACGCCAATTACTGGCGCCAATTTGGGAATAAAATCTGGGCGAATTTCGGTGTTTTTCGGAAAAATTTTTACTTTCGTACTCGAAGAATTTCTGGAAAATTAATTTTTTCGAATTTCATTGCTTTAATAAAATAAATTTAAAGTAAACAATTTAATTGAAAGCTAAAATTTCATTAACAAAATAAAATTACATTATTGATGGAATTTAAATAAGGCTGAAATAAATTAACTTTAAATAAAAATAACCGTCTAAGTCTAATAAATCTAAAGCTAAGCAATGTTTTTAATCTTTCTTTTCCTTTCTAGCTCTTTTCCAATTCTTTTCTGCTTCCTCCTCTTCATCCATTACTTTAGCTAGTAGGCATCCTTTAGAGGACCTACATTCAATTTTGGAGTAGATGGTCTCCCCCTCAGCTAGCACTCCATGCTTCTTCTCCACCCAAACTTTTTTGTCTGTGGTGTTAGCTTTCCTTTTTCCTTTGTCTTTGGTAGTATTTTTCTTCCTAGGCATTGTAGGTGTTTTGAATTCAATTCTTGCACCTAAGTGTTCTTTGGCAGGAGTCACCCTGTCACCTAGACGATTCTTCACATCGGTTCTACCCTGATCAATGGAAGATTGCTTCAGCAACCATTTCTTTACATCATTAGGCAAAGAAGGAGGAACCTTTTGGGTAATCACTTCCCATAAAGGTCTAGCGCTCCAATAAGCATCGAATCTATCTATTTCTTGAGATACAGGGTACTCATAGGGAGGACGAAGATCCCCGGAAGGAATATTCTGAAGCAAGCCGTATTGTCTTTTCACCCTGCAGGGATAATAGTAGGTTACACGAGACAAGCTTGGAAGACGGCAGAAAGGTTGCTTGTTAACACCAACCATCCTTTCTATTTTCCACCATGGGATGACCCTGGCCACTTGATCACAAAATCACGTGATTCAAATACTTTTCTCCACCCATGACGCCCAATTTTAGGGATGCGCTTCTTCCTTCTCACGAAGCAATTGGGAGTATATTTTTCAATGTCATTCGGAGGGCTAATTAATCCCAGCCTCTCCATTAGCCACATCTGTAAAAAAAATTGCAATGCAAATAAATTATTATTACAATACAAAAATATATTTTTTGATTTCTGTAATTAAAAATATTATTTTTCTACCTGTAATAAAATTGGAGAACCGCGAAGAGGCGCTTTTGAGTCCCTTTTCAAGTCATCTAGACTAATCATAGTCTCTCCAACTATTAATGGCATTGGATTCCTCCCTGATTCAATCTGTTCTAGTACAGTGGTGATAATTGATTGGCCCTCATTATTTTTACCACTACTAAGAAAAAATTGATTGAGCATGCAAAATAAGAACGCCCTTCTTCTATATATATGTAAAGATTCAGAAAGAGGTTTATCAAAATAATGGCGTGCGAATTCTTTCAAATTAACTATGTTGCTGTAGACACCCATTTGTAATTCCCAAAAATCAAACCCAGTGATGAGTACCTTTCACGTCGAATCATAATCGAATGAAACGAAAGTGTGGAAAGGTCTAGTGTTGCGGGAAGTTTTATTTCTTTTCTCTTCTTTCTGTTTTGGAAAACTTTATTTTGAGAAAACAGCTAATCCAGTTTGGTTGGTCCATGATATGGGTCCAATAGTGGTGTAGTTGGATGGGGCTTGCAAAGACCTTTCCAACGATATATTATAAGCCCAATTCCGATGAATATTGAGGAAGTTATGGCCAATTTACTAAACTGGGCCCGGTTTGAGCTTTATATGCGGCCCAATGATCTAGGGGAGGGCCTAATGTGATTTATCATTCCTAATGCAATTAGGAATGGTTTTAGTCTTCTAGAATCTTCTAGAAGGTTCTTTTCATTCCTAATTCAATTAGCATTGATAAGTTGACTTTGTTGACTTTTCAAGAGTTTTAATCAAGATCAAATAGCATTTTCGAAGGAATTATATTATTTTATCCTCCAATACGGGAAACTTATCAGATTTTCGAAAACGCGTTGAAATCCAGTTTGGCGTCCAACCCCAGGCCTTGGCGCCAGGCGCTAGCCACTGGTGCCTGGCGCCAGCTAGCCAGGGTTGGCGCCAATCCTGTTTTGCGATCTTCAGACTCTGTTTTGTTAAATTATCTTTTTTGGCTGATTTTCTCTATAAATATCGTATCAAAAACTCTGTTTTCATTCACGAACTGACACCAATTCTCTTCATTCTTAAGGCTTTCATCATCATTCATCATTCATCATTTACATCTAGTTTTCACCAATCCTCTCATTCTCAAGTATTCTTTAGCATTCAATTCTTTCTTTCTTTTTCAAATACAAAATTCCGCATTCACAAGATCCAGACACACCTAGCCATATTCGAAGTTGCCTTTGCCCTAGACGTGAAAGGTTTTAATTTCTGAGGGTTTGGTCCCAAATCTCTTTTTAATTTATTTAATTTAATTGCTTTGTTTATTATTTTCCTTGAAGTTACTAACGTGTGTATTTTGTAATTAGAAAGAGGTACGAGGCATCAAAGTAAGTACTTTAATGATTTTTATTGATATTACGATGTAGATATCATGTTTATATTGTTATTATGATTCCTAGTATCATGTCTAGGGTAATTTTGATATTAAATATGATTGCTATGATGTCTTTTATTCTCTTTCTAATATTAATTCATGTTAGTATCATGTTAGGGTTAAAGATTTGATTTTTATCGCTTAGTGACATGTTAGGGCTTGTTATTAATCTTGTTAGTATCATGCCTAGGATCTTGCTATTTTTATTATGCTTTAATATTAACATGAACATGATTATGATTATAATCGTTATAATTTATGATGATTATGAATATTATTATTATTATTATTATTTTGATGATGATTATTTTATTCATGATATTAATTATTTATTATGTTGCTTGATTATTTATTCTTTATTGCTTGATCACCTTTATTGCATGTTAAAGGGAATTTGGTACTTGTAATCGCGCTTAATAAGATATTAATAATCTTGTTAGGTTAACTTTGATTATAATTCAAGTGATCACCAATAATAGATTTGTTTGTGCATTAATATTCAACCAACATAGATAAACAGGTTTAGGGTTAATCCTATTGATTGTATGTTAGTTAGAAAGCGCACATGAATACGAGCAGAATAAAGTAGAGGCCTATTATTAGGGCAGGTTCAATCTCTTTTAGGTTGGATTTGTACCTTCATCCCCGAACCCTTATTTGGTTCATGACCTTATGGAGTTGACGATCTCTTGGATCGTTAAGGGGTGTAACCTTCACCTCGTGAACGGTTTACAAGTTCCTTAAAAACTTGTTGGCGACTCTTTTGCTCTATCTTCTTCCCTTTTGGACGTCACCGTACTTTAGTGTATGATCACAGTGGGGTTCAGGCTAGTGGGATTTAAAGGCTTGAAATCATTCCCTACAGTTTCCATCCACTATTTTTGATAAATCCCTTTCCTTCAAATTAAAGAAACGCTCAAAATCCTTATAGTAGTATGCGTCTACTCTAGGGATTACTACGAGGTCTATTGTAGGGAAGCCTAAGATAGCACCAAATTCCTCTGGCAAAGGGCTAATCTCATCATACCCTATTCTGAAACAATGCGTATCAACATTCCGAAATTCTAAAGCGGTATGTATGAAGTCTAGGTCTAGATCTACCCCTTTGATGCCATAAATTCCCCCCAAGTGAAATAAATCTAATTCTTTTCTGTCTCTAGCATTAAGAGATCGACACCATTCATGAGTGTATTGGGTGAAGGTTTTAGTGGCTAAAAACATAATTATTATTTTTTCTAAAGAAGAGAATAATTTTTCGCTGGAATTATGAGAAGAATCGGTTGGGCAGGGGGCTATTTATGCACAAATTGCGAAGAGTTTTAATCATAATGAAACACGGAGTCAGCGTCAATTGGCGTCAAACCCCCGAGATTGGCGCCAACCGCCAGAGCTTGGCGCCACACGCTAAGTTTAGCGCCTGGCGCTACGCGCCATAGTGTGGCGCCAGCTGGCGCCAAGTCACCAAGACATCCACGCGTGCTCAGTTTGCGTTTTTAATATTAAACTCGACTCGGTTAATGACTTTATGACTCCGTTTAATATTCCTAAATATCTTTTCTATCTTTTTTTTTCTAATTAATTAAATATAGCTATTACTTTTTTAATTTATATTATTCTATTTTTTGGACTTTATTTTAAATTCCAAAACCCGACATTTTTTAATTTTTTCCTTTTTATTCTTTCTTTTTGGGGGAGAGAGTCGGATAATATCCTCTATCAATAATAAAAATGACGGAATTTTTGCGCAAAATTGTTGTCACACTTCTTTTGCACACACTAACATACACATAATCATAAATTTATGATAACATAGAAATATAAAATGTGTCTCTAAATGATGAGTCAAAGGCAAAGTTCTATAAAAAAGTCAAAATAAAATATACACAGGAACGAACTACGGCGCCGGAGGATGTAGGCCCATCATGTCATAAAATTGCGCCGTACGAGGAGTCACCTCTCCACCGGCTCCAGCTGCAGCACCAGCTCCAGTCTCCGTGGGAGGAGGGAGACTCAAGATAGGACCACTCCAGCCACTCCAACCAGGATCAACCTGAGGCTGAGACCGCGGAGGATGCTGCGATGACGAGCCAACCTCGTACATCCCGCCACCTCTGAAAGCCGAGGTAGCCTCTCCTACCGGTGCAGCAGGAGCACCCTCAGAAGAAGATCCCGGGCCCTCAGCAACGTCGGCTCGAGCAGCCTCAGAGCGACCGCCTCTACTCCCTCACGAAGTGCGACGACGTCTCGAGCTAGACCTTGCCGGATCTCTCCGCCCCTCAGGTCTCGTGCGGGTGTGAGAAGCGATAGGCTGGCCTTGCAAAAAGAATTAAATTAGAAACAAGGTAAAATTGAAGTAGTATTGCAAAAATAATAAGTAAAGAAAGGTTACCTCTCGGACAACGTCATCCCGACGACAGGTGGCCGCATTCCTCATCCGGACAAGCTGGCTCCGGAAGGCATCTATGCATCGTGCCATAGCCAAAACCACCTCGCGTGAAAACTGTCAGAAAAATAAGTTAGTAAAAAATGCATGATATATGAACACAAAATTCTGAAAAAAAAAAACTAGGCTTACTCTAGTCTGGTGGCGAGGAATCGACCGCTCTACAAAGCGCTCACCCTCGGGAGCCGGAGAAATCATCTCCTCGATCGGCCCGTACATCCCCTGGTAGTGGATGGACATACGGGGTGGTACGAACTCAGCAGCACCGTCCTGATAAAATGAAAAAAATCAGTAAAGTATTACTTGGGGGCTACTTAGCGAAAAATAAAAAAGCTAAAGAATCTTACCCTCACATCCTCAGCCGGTACAGGGGCTGGAGCTAACAAAGGTAGTAGCTCCTCAGCATAACACCGCCCGAGGATCGCATGGGACCGCCAAGGGGTACCAGCTCCCTCAGACATGCTCGACAACCGCGCCTCGTCGAACATATGACGTGGTGGAGCGGCAGGAACGACGAAAACATCAGAAGAGTGCTGTCTAGCGACCCTCTCTCCTAAGTACGCGACCGCTCCATAGGTCCCCAGAAAGTAGCGACGCTCAGCAGAGTACTGTGCGGCTAATCCAGGGACTGTCCAACCGCCCCACGGTCGGTATACCACCTCAGGTCCCTATAAAAAGCATCAATCAGGCAGGAAGGCACCGCGAAAAAGCAAGACAACCGATAAAAGTCGTACCGAGATGATCCAGCTCCGAACACGTGCAGTAGACATGTCCACATGGTGGCCGCCCCAAGAGGCGCTCACCAGAAATCCCTTCGGCGATGGTCTCGCCGGCGCAATGGAAGGAAAGTACTCGTAGAACCAGATCTACAAGGAGTTAAAAGTATGAATAAATGCTAACTAATATGTAGGGCTAAAACTTTATGGGGAATAATGTTTACCTCTACGACCTTCCAAAAAGCAGACAAAGCGACGTTCGTCCTAAAGGACCGGTGACGACACGAGTCCCTCAGTGCACGAACAAAGTCAGCATAGGCCAAACTGGCCCAGTCATAAGTCCCGATCTGCTGAAGATCACGGACAGCAGGGAGGTAGTAAAGCAATGCCCTACTACCCTTGTCAGGAGAGAATGTCCCTGAAAACAACATCAGCACAAAGATGCGCACCCGCTGCTCTCGGGTGGTCGCATCGTCATCAAGAGCCGCTGCCAGCGTCGAACGGCGAATCCCTCTAGCACTGAACTGAGTCGTCTCGACCTCAGCTCGGGCCCGAATAGCGATCGGCCCCAACAACTCCTCGACCTCTGAAGAAAAGACGTCGATCCCACCGTCAAACGGCAGTGGCACAGAAGTGAACTCCAGTCCTGTGATGAGACTGAAGTCCGTAGGGGTGACCATCATCTCGCCCCAAGGAAAATGAAAGGTGTTGGTGGTGTCCCAGAAGAACTCCACCAAAGCGCGCACTACGTGATGACCCCCGCTGGAGGCGACCATAGCCTCGGAGGTCTCAAACAGAGTAGCTAGCCCGCAAGACTCCCATAGGAGCCTCGTCTCAAGATCCCTAGCGATGTGCATCCTGTACAAATCGCCTAAACCGTCACAGCCAGAGCCGTGATGTCGTGTCCTCCCGGGCTCGATACCCTGTCTCACCCTCTCGGAGATGTGGTGGACAGGGGCGAAGAACAGAGTCCGCTCGTCCCACTCCGGAAGTCGACCAAGCGAAGTGGACGACGTGGCGTCGTCCTCTACGGGCTCATGCTCCCGTCTAGTGTTTCGGGACCGTGAACCTGAGCCTCGTTGTCTAGCCATGCTACATTGTGCAGAATCATAATAAATTAAGGTTCTATAGTATCTAAGGTTCGCCTAGCCGTATGATACTATGTTCGCAAAAACAGAGTACGTAGTACTAAAACAGAGCACAAATTCGAATTGAGCATAACAGCATTTTTCAAGCAATTAAACAATTTCTTGCAACACTATAGTGATTATTGTGACAAATTGAACAAGAATTGCTAGCAAAAATATCAAGAACAAGTCACATTGTTCTTCTAGACCTTAAGAGGTCCAACAATGGCAAATTGCTTATTTCTTCACCAAATTGAGTCAAACAAGTCTCAAATTACTCCCAAGGCAATATACAAACATAATCAAGCAATTTCATGGCATAAAACTTGACAAACAAAGCAAATTGAGCATTATAAAATTCAAAATTTCATGAAATTCGTGAATATTCATGTCAAGAATTCATAAAAACTGATGTGAGTTTGAGGAAAACTTACATAGATCGGAAAATAGATGAAAAGAGCTTTGATTTGCAACAAATTTGAGCAAATTCGGTTGAGAAACGAGCAAGCAATGAGCAATTGAAGCTTTCGGGTTTCTTCGAGCAGTTTCGCGACGAACAAAGCAGCGAAATGAAGAGGAAAGGGGTATTTAAGGAAATCCCCGTGTTGGCGCCAAGCCCTATGCATTGGCGTCACAAATTTGGCTTGGCGCCTGGCGCTAATGCTAATAAGGTGGCGCTGATGGTTTTTCAGCGACGCCAAAGCACCCAGCCACCTGATGAGGTTGTGCTAGCCTTCTGCAACATATTTTTGGGTTCCTTGGTACGCCAGTTAGCCCCTATGAGCAATTTGACATGATTTAGTAATCGGCTTGATTACATAAAGTGATCGACCTGATAAGAGATCGTCTCACTTAGCTTAAAGCGCCTAACCATTGGCTCATTAGCAAAAGGCACCGACATATAGGTTCAAAAGCAAAAGAGAACCGACATACAGGTTCAAAGCAACAAGAGCGCCGACGTACAGGCATAGAGGAAGCGAAGTTCAGGCGAACTTTAAAAGATCGACAGGCGTGGATCTTTGGTAATTTCCTTTGGAAAATTATCGCATCAAATGAGGATAACTTTAAGAGAAGATATCTTCGACAACGTTCCCTAGCTTGCGGATAGTTGTCACGAGCAACTGAGGATTATTTCAAGCGAAATAATCTTCGATGATATTCCCTAGGATGTGGAATATTGTCAATGCAACTGAGGATTATTTCAAGAGAAATAATCTTCGATAGTATTCCCTAGGATGTGGAATATTATCATTGCGGAGAAGATAGTTTCAGGCGAAGCAATCTTCTAATTTGGAAGCAGTTACAGGCGTAGCGGTTTTCAAGCGGGATGGCATTCTCTAGCTTGCAGGAGGTAATTAAAACAGATCGGTTACTTTCAGAGACGTGTGCTCGACGGTGCAAGATACGCGTTTCTTAACTCTTTTATCTGTTTAACTAATGCTAGTTTTACAGGTATCGGCGTTACAAGATTGATTTAGGATCGCATAACGTTCTGAAACATTCTCCGTCCCTATCGATACTTTGGCTTTCGTTTTTCGAAACTCGCATTTCTCCAAACTCAGTCAAAGTGGGGGCTTCTGTAGACACCCATTTGTGTCTCCCAAAAACCAAACCCAGTGATGAGTACCTTTCACGTCGAATCATAATCGAATGAAACGAAAGTGTGGAAAGGTCTAGTGTTGCGGAAAGTTTTAATTTCTTTTCTCTTCTCTCTGTTTTTGAAAACTTATTTTAAGAAAACAGCCAATCCAGTTTGGTTGGTCCATGATATGGGTCCAATAGTAGTGTAGTTGGATAGGGCTTGCAAAGACATTTCCAACGATATATTATAAGCCCAATTCCGATGAATATTGAGGAAATTATGGCCAAATTACCAAACTGGGCCCGCTTTGAGCTTTATGTACGGCCCAATGATCTTGGGGAGGGCCTTATATGATTTATCATTCCTAATGCAATTAGTAATGGTTTTAGTCTTCTAGAATCTTCTAGAAGGTTCTTTTCATTCCTAATTCAATTAGCATTGATAAGTTGACTTTGTTGCCTTTTCAGAGTTTCAATCAAAATCAAATAGCATTTTCGAAGAAATTATATTATTTTATCCTCCAGTACGGTAAACTTATCGGATTTTCGAAAACGCGTTAAAATCAAGCTTGGCGTCCAACCCCAGGCCTTGGCGCCTGGAACCAGGCCTGGCGCTAAGGTTGGTGCCTGGCGCCAGCTAGCCAGGGTTGGCGCCAGCTCTGTTTCCTGAGCGTCAGACTCTGTTTTGTTAATTTATCTTTTTTGGCTGATTTTCTCTATAAATATCGTATTAAAAACTCCGTTTTCATTCACCAATCAATCATCATCTACATCTATCATTCACCATTCATTCACCAATTCTCCTCATTCACATGTTTTCCTCAACAATTAGTTTTAATTAGTATTCTTTCATTGATCTCCCTCATTCATCTCTCTCTTTCTCTTTTCTAAACTTTGGTTTTTTAATACAAAATTCCGCATTCGCAAGATCTAGAAACACCTAGCCATATTCGAAGTTGCCTTCGCTCTAGACGTGAAAGGTTTAATTTCTGAGGGTTTGGTCCCAAATCTCTCTTTCAATTATTTAATTTGATTGTTTGTTTATTATTTTCCCTGAAGTTACTAACGTGTGTATTTTGTAATTAGAAAGAGGTATGAGGCATCAAAGTAAGTACTTTAATGGTTTTAATTGATTTATGATGTAGAAATCATGTTTACATTGTTATTATGATATTCCTAGTATCATGTCTAGGGTATTTTTAATATTAAATATGATTCCTGCGATGCCTTTTATTCTCTTCCTAATATTTATGATTGTTAGTATCATGTTAGGGATGAAGATTTGATTTTTATTGCTTAGTAACATGCTAGGGTTTGTTATTAATCTTGTTAGTATCATGCCTAGGATCTTGCTATTTCTATTATGCTTTAACATGATTTATGATTATTTTATAATTGTTTTGATTATGATCATAATTTTATTATTGCTATAATGATTAATATAATTTATGATGATTATGATTATTATGGTTATAATATTATTATCATGATTATTATTTTAATTATGATTATGATTATTTATTATGTTGCTTGATATTTATTTTTATTGCTTGATCACACCTTTTATGCATGTTTAAAGGGAATTTGGTATTTGTAGTCACGCTTAATAAGATATTAATAATCTTGTTAGGGTTAATTTGATTATAATTCAAGTGATCGCCAATAATAGTTTATTTGTGCATTAATATTCAACCAACATAGATTAAACAGGTTTAGGGTTAATCCTATTGATTGCATGTTAATTAGAAAGCGCACATGAATACGATCAGAATAAAGTAGAGGCCTATTATTAGGGCAGGTTCAATCTCTTTTAGGTTGGATTTGTACCTTCATCCCCGAACCCTTATTTGGTTCTAGACCTTATGGAGTTGACGATCTCTTGGATTGTTAAGGGGTGTAACCTTCACCTCGTGAACGGTTTACAAGTTCCTAAAAAACTTGTTGGCGACTCTTTTGCTTTATCTTCTTCCCTTTTGGACGCCACCGTACTTTAGTGTATGATCACAGTGGGGTTCAAGCTAGTGGGATTTTAAAGGCTTGAAATTATTCCCTATAATTATGTTGTTTAATTAGTTACCGTGTAAAATATTAATATTTTATAACTTATACATTTAAAAAATTAAAGACATTACTGCCTTCGTCAAACTGTACATCATTTCTAGTCGTCAAAATATTGCAATAGACATATCAAAAACTTAATTTATATATAAAATGTTAAACTTAATGTACAACATTACAATATGTTATTTTCTTATAATAGAAAATTTTGAATCAAACTTTGACTCAATCGAATTGTGATATGATCCGATTCAAAATTAATTGGCCTTGAATCATTTTAACCTAAACAAGACTTGAACCAAGAATTGACTTAGTATGATCTAATTGTGGTTAATCTATCAAAATTTGTTCACATTCGTGATTTAGTTTATCAAACCTTGGTTTGACCCGATCTAGCTTAAGGTGTTATCGTTTTGTTATTGTGTTCCAATCAACCAAACTTGGCTCATATTTCACACGAGGCTATAGATGTCAAAACCTAACCCGACTGAGCCGATCTGAAATTGACCTGAAAAAATTATCCTATTCATATTGTGACTCGCATGGACCTAATAATTTAGCATGACTCAAGTTTGAAATTAAACCCGACTTAACTTTACCTAACCTAACTAAAATTTGACCCGAGTTGAAGAATGACCTGACCTGAATTTCATCCGACCGAAATTTACCTGCTGCAAACTTGTTTGTAACTCGACTTGACACAAACCGAACCCAAAACATTACCCGACCCAAAATTGACTCGAATCGAACCGAACTGCAACTAAAAAGATATAAAGCCTGTCATAATCCGAATCGAACTTGACCCAACCCGACCTGAACCCGACTTGTAAGTAAAAATAACCAACATGATCCGACTTGAATTTGACCTGAAACCTGACATGACCCGACCTGAACCCGACTTGAATACCCGATTTGACAGCTCTACCTAGAGTAGATGGAGATAACCCGATCGACTCATCTGGTGGTGGATATTTCTCTGGAGGACTCCCTCGACTTGATGATGTTAAGACAACTAGGGCAAAGGAGTTGCAATGGAGGGGGCAATTCTTAGTTTTACCAAGGAAATGCATGCAAAAAAACAAGGTTAGAGTTCATGAGGCCAATATGCACCAACAAAGATTAGAGATGGAAAGGGCAAAGGAACAAAGGAGGCAAAGACAAATGGAATTAACTGGGCAACAATTGCAATTTGAACAAATGAAGATGAAGTTTGATATGCTACAAACTTTAATGTCCAAGACAACACTTACGAATGGTGAAGAAACATTTAGGGACAAATTGATGCAAGAACTGTATGGTGTTAAGTAAAGTTTAGTTCAATCTTGATTATGTATTTTTATGCTTTATCCCCTGGGATGTGTTTTGTTACTAGCTTTTTTTAATTATGTACTTTTGTTTTTAATCAACTATTATTTATGTGATATTTTAATCATGTAGTTTTGTTTTTTGAATCATATGTATTTTATGTTTTATCCCCTAGTATGTGTAATTCTTATCCTATGTAATTTTAATCAATAGTCATTTTTGTGTAGTATTAATGTAACTTATTATTGTCTTTGTATGTCATTTAATTGTCTTTGTATGTAATTTTAATTATTGTCTTTGTATGTAATTTTAATTATTGTCTTTGTATGTCATTTAATTATCACTCAATTCTCTATAAAGTTTGTTGTCTTACACAATTTTTTTGCAGTAAGTTTTATAGCTAGTGTAATTTCCTACACATCTTTTAGAAGATAGTTTTTAACATGCATAGCTTGTCATTGTCTAAGCGAGCAAATTCTCAAAATCATCACATGAATGGCAATACTACCACTGCCATAAAAAATAGTCTACATAAAGAACTCCGAAACCCTTGATGAAAACCATTCACAAATTAAACCACATCCATTGACCAACAAATGTATTTTAGCAAAAGCTCTAGCTCAAGTTCTTC
Source organism: Chenopodium album (assembly GCF_948465745.1). NCBI lineage: Eukaryota > Viridiplantae > Streptophyta > Magnoliopsida > Caryophyllales > Amaranthaceae > Chenopodium > Chenopodium album. The sequence goes on from NC_137842.1 coordinate 16,235,989, forward strand.
TAATGAATATGGTGATCATTATGAAGAACGTGATAATATAGTACTCCCTTCGTCCCATACTACATGACACAGTCAAACATTGCACACATGCCAATGCATTATTTTGACTATATTTTTACATAATTAAATATTAATGAAAATTATTTTTAAAATTATATTATTAAACTTTATATTAAAACCTATCTAACAACATATTTTATAACACTAACGTCTCATGTATTATGGGACAGAGGGAGTAGATGAATTTATTACGGGAAATTTTTTACTGCTATATAACACCACAACCCTTAAATTAAAATGTAAATGACGGTGTCAAGGAAGATGTTAGGGGAGATAAAAAGAGGGAGGAGGGCCATAATCTATTGTACAACGATTACTTCGCATTGAATTGTGTTTACAATGACAAACAATTTCGTTGAAGGTTTCAAATGAATAGACCGTTGTTCAATCACATTATGAACACGGTGGTTGAAACCGATGAGTTTTTCAAGCAGCGAAGAGATGCCACGGGAAGACTTGGATTATCACCTTTACAGAAATGCACATCTACAATAAGAATGTTGACATATGGTTTGGCACAAGATGTTGTCGATGAATACGTACGCATGGGTCAAACTATTGCATGACGATTATTGCACCATTTTTGTGAAGGGATAAAAATTAAGAATTTTTAGGGTGAGTATCTCAAAAGTCCAATGGATGATGACCTAAGAAGGATCTTTCACCAAAATGAAAGCAGGAGATTTCCAAGAATGATTGGCAGCATCGATTGGATGCACTAGGTGTGGAGGAACTGTCCTATGGCATGGAAAGCCCAATATTCTGGACGAAATAAGAAGGCAACCCTAGTTTTGGAAGCCGTTGTAGATCAAGACTTACAAATATGGCATGCTTTCTTTGGAATTCCCGGCTCATGTAATGATCTTAATATTTTGTATAGATCTCCTGTATTTGATGATGTTTTGCAGGGTCAGGCACCGCCAATAAAAATTTTCGGTGAACGGTCACGAATAAAACTTAGGGTAATATTTAACATATGGTATCTACCCAAATCGAGCTACATTCATCCAAGGATTTATCCATCCACAAATACAGAAACATAAGTTGTTTGCTGATAAACAAGCAGCAGCTCGAAAGGATGTTAGTTGAACGTGCATTCGGAGTTTTGCAAGCAAGATTTGCAATACTACGACAACTTCACTTGCTTACAATGAAGATATTTTGTCTGAAATTATGAAAGCTTGCATCATAATACACAACATGATAGTCGAGGATAAACGACATAACAGAGATGAGGTTTTGAGAAAATTCTATGAAGAAGATCGACCACAACGTAGAAGCACTGGAGCTAGAACAAGCAAAAGTGCACCGTCGAACAACAATGAAGAAACTTTTTCTGTTCAATATTGGACAGCTAGAAAACATTGATATTGACACTTATTTGGGAAGAAGGAATGCTTTACGTGATAAGGGCACGCATGAATTGCTTAAATATAACCTTATCGAGCATATTTGGCAAAAATTTGGTCCCAACAATCAATAAGCTTGTGTTTAATTATCAGAAGAAAGAAAAAAAATATGATATTTATTTTTAAAAAAAAAATATATGTAATTGTAGACACCTAAAAATGTCTCCCCAAAATCAAACCCGATGATGAAGAACCTTTTACCACCATTATTGGTCGATTGAGTATGTAATCTTTGGAGTGCTTAAATACATGTTCATTACCAATACATTTCATAAACCAATCCAATTCCTAGCCCATTTTCCCAAACCATAACTTATTTTCCTCTTTTCGTGCCTTTAAAACCCAAAATAATTCATTTCGTGTCCTTTAAAATCATTCATTTAGTGTCCTTTTTATAAAAAAGTTTATACCAGTTTATTTTGGTCCATAATCTGGGTCAAATTATTGAATATTTGGATGGGGTTTGAAAATATCTTTCCAACGATATATTATAATCCTAAATCCGAGTTATAACGAATAAGTTATGGCCAAAATATTAAACTAAGTCTAAACCGAACCTAAGCCCACCTTACCTACGAGGCTACGACCCAATGATCATGTGGAGGGTCCAAAGGATTTAATCCCATTCCTAAACCAATTAGGATTAATTAGAAGATTCTATAAGTTTCTAAAATCTCTTAATTATCCTTTTTGAAAAGATAAGATTAAAGAGTTTAAAATTGAATAAAACTTTTCTTTTTGAAAGTCCTAATTCTATTCGAATTGAAAGACGTTCAAAGATAGTCAGATATTATTTTCGTGCGTCATATTTTTTATCTTAATCTTATATGGTTGGGTATCCCTTGAAATTATCTTTCCAATGATATATTATGATATTAATTCCGAGCTATAACGAAAAAGATATAAAAGAAACACGAAACTCTATCCAAAACTGACACCGTCCCACTATTTCGGCTATATCTTTTATTCTACAAAATATTTTAATCTGATTCCAATTGGATTAGAAATAAGACTTCAAGAGCTTTCCAACGATATATTATTTATCTTATTCCAATTTCTGGATCAAAAGATATGATAAAAAAACCGCAAAATCTGTTGTCTATCGAGTTTTATTCCGATTTAATTCGGATCTTTTCTTGATTCTTCGACCCTTCTTTTTTCCCTATAAATAGATGTCATATCTCCTCTTTTTCAATCATTCTCTCTTCCTCTCTTTTACACTAAAAATCATTTCTCTTCTCTTTCTCTCATATTCTAAGCCTTAAACCTATATTTCTAATTACATCAATTCTTCCCTTAAGCACTCCAAGGAGTCCATACTTAACCCGAGGTTCTGTCCTTAAACCGAGGCGTGAAAGGTATAATTAACTGAGGGTTTGGACCAAATAAACTCTACTTTTAATCTAAATTAATTTCCATTTAATTTATTTTTATTGAAGTTACTACACAGTTTATTCATGATGTAGCAATTTAAAGGAACGCGTGAATTGTGAGTAATTAATTAATTTAATAACTTATTATATTTTATACTGCTAGTATCATGATTATAATTATTATTTGATTTGACTAACGCTATTATGGATAAATTGCTTCCAATATTAATGTATATTCTATTATATTTATTGATCACCATATTGCATGTTTAAAGGGAATATGTAATTGAATATTACGCATAATAAGATAATTTGAACAACCGGTTTAGGTTCCTATTCAATCTTGCTATTTAATCAAGTGATCACGATATAATTAGAATTATATGTTGCATTAATATTCAACCAATTTAGCATAATAATAGTTTGGAGCAAATTGAATTTTTGTTTGCATGCCTTTGAGATCGCAGGAATACTTTTCACAATAAGAATCGAGTAGAGGCCAATACGGGCGAATGTGACTCCATGACTCACTTCGTACCATCATCCCCGATCCTCCTTTCGTGGTTCCGAACCGTATGGAGTTAGTAATCTCATGGATTATGAATGGGGTGTAACCTTCACGGGTCAATCGTTGTTGCCTATCGTTGTCCCTTTTCGTGGTTGCCTTATAATAATCCGTGAACGGTTACAAGTTCCTTAAGAACTTGTTTGGGGCTCCCTACTTTCCTTGTCCCTAATCGTTGTCCCTATCGTATATGTCAATTCCCACTTCCTATGAGTGCCAAGCATATTCACACATGCTTAGCGTAGGCGCGCTTCGAACGATGCCTACAGTATTGTTAATGCTTTATTGTTTGATATGAAAAAATTGATTAATTGAATTAGATAATTAACGTCATTAGCATACACAATGTACAATTTATTGTTAGCATTCATAGTCATATAAATAGTTAGATGATGATGATAATGGGTAGGAGAGAGAAAAGATAGAGAAAGAGTACGTGGTGATGGGTTTTATATTAGCCCATGAATGTGTAAAAAGTTACTTTACCTGTCCTTATTTGTTTACTCCACTTTTCTTTTTAAGGTGTCCCCAAAAGATTTCCCCATACTACTTTTGGTATGTTTTCCCACTTGCACTCTCTCTATCTCTCTTCTCATTGATATTTGTGTTAACCCCATGTGCACCATTTTTTACCCAAAAGCCTTAATAAAGTGAATTTATGATTTAGGACAAACAATTGGGGATAGAGGGAGTATAAAAATAAGGGTAATGATATATGTAGCCCTTAGGTATATATATAAGCAATAAATATACTTTCTAAATGGAATTAGGGATTTCATGACAAAATCATGCCTAGATCGGTGTAATAAATGTTAATTTATTCTTAATATTTTTTTTTTAACTTCTTATACATAGCCCTAAGGACCATGTTTATCATTTTCCTAAAAATAAAATGCCCATGAGGAAAAGTGAGAAAGAATAGTGAGAAAGTGCGTAGAAAGATAATGACATTCATTTCCACCCCTTGAATATGAGTGGTCTTAGAGCACTCTCACTCATGGACATATTTTTTCCCATGAGGAGAATTTTATGAAAAAATGGAATTTTGGCTTTCCACTCATGAGCATTAAAAAAAAATGTCCATGAGGAAATCCTCAAATGGCCATAGCAATGGCAAAAATTAATTGGTATATTAGTGTGGGCCATAGAACCAAATCAGCATTAAAAAAAAAAAAGCGACATATATTAAAAAAATAATACTTGTATGATGATGGTAATGTTTAGGAGAGAGATGATGTGTGGTTTTTATTTTAGCCCATGAGTGTATGAGAAGTTGTAAAAAAAAATGCCCATGAAAAAAATGAAAAAGAGGAGTGAGAAAGTGGGTAGAGAGAGAATTTTTTTATTTGCCTATGAGTGAGAGTGATCCTAACACCACTAGAATCCGATCTGATTTGTCCCCCGTTTAAATTCGAGTTTTCATTCATATTTTAGATTCAAATAAATGACTTTTTTTTTATATAAGACAAATGAATGGTTATTTGTTGAGTTCGGATGATATTGTCATCTCTAATCATAATGACATATGACCTTGAGTCGTAACTAGACCAGTCAATCCTGATCTAGACTCGTTGACCCGACCCAAATGAACCGAAATTGACCCAAAAATATTGACCCAAAAATGACCCGAAATCCGAAATTGACCCGACCCGACACATACCTGACCCAAAAGTTGATCCGATCCTGACCCAACACCTGAACTGACCCGACCTGAAGTTGACCCGACCCGAAATTGACCCAAAGTGTTTAACCCGAATAGACTGATACCCAAAATTGACCCGAACAAACCCGATATTGACCCGAACAGACCAATACCAAAATTGCCTTAAACTAAAATTATCTTATAATTGAACAAAAAATGTCTTGTGCCAAAAATAACTCAAACTGTTCATTTTCAACCGTAGCTAAGCTCATAAACTGTAATATACTCTCTAAAAAATTATTAATTTGAGTTTGATCCACAAATAAAACAACCCGAACATGACCCGAATATACTTGACCCAAAATTGACCCGACTCGAACATACTCGACCCGAAAGTTGACCTGACCCGGACTCGACCCAATACCCGATCCCATACCCGACTCGACCCGAATGTTAATTGACCCAAAATGACCAGATCTGAAAGTGACCCGATCCAGACCCGACCTGAACGTCACATTTGCCCGGTCTAGTCGTTACTAACACTTGAGTCCAAGGTCAAATTGTCAATGCATAGAGGTTCGCGGAGAAAGATTAACGACCCCCATATTTTTTAATTGGAAAAACAAATTCAAGATTGAAGAAATAAATACACCCACAAATTTTCTTCAAACTAGCCGTTACCCTCAAGCGCTCCTCTCCATCATTCTACTGGTTTGTTCTTTCAACCAGCAATTCCACGAAACTAGTCAAATTCATTTTCTCTGAACTCAAATCTCTGAAATTCAAAATGTTTGCTCAAGGTTTGGATCAGACTGCTATCAATTGGATTAAACAGGTAAACTTTCACTCATTTTCACCTCTTGTTTTTGGGTGTTTTCTTGTAATTGCTTTGGTTTGGATCAAACTGTTTTCTTGTAATTGCTTTGATTTTTATAGAAATTTAAATGTCAAAATTTATCATAAATAATTGTTAAATTTTTTTTAGGAAAAAGGGTAATAAATGCTTAATTTCAGTACCAAAATTCTAACAATTTATTTATTTATTTATTTATTTATTTTTGTTTTTACCTCTTCGATTTTAATTTATAGTTTATTTCAGAAATTTGGGATTTTTAATTGTAATTTGAAGGAGAACGCAAATTTATTCAAAGAATGATTAAAAAAATGAACAACTTCATTTACTGACGGTAGTGATTAAGGGTCGTCGGAAAAACGCCGAAGAAAATTGCCCAGATGAATATAGTTGCATATTGATTAAACAAGAACACAACAAGAAATGGTGGGAAAAGAAATGATTTTGAGTAAAAAAAAAAATTAAATTCATGTTAAATTTATTCAAAGTATAATCTGGGAATGAATTGGGAGTATAAAAAATTAATTAACTAATATTTTAAAAGACCCAGAAAATTTAGAGAGAGTAAGTGAAAGGTTTGGAAAGTGGAAAGGAGGAAGATTAAGAAAATTAGCTAGGGAGAAAACTAGGGTTTTCACTTTCTAGACAGAAAAAATCATATTTGATTTGATTGTTAATGATCTAATTTGGTATTATAATCAGTTTTTGTGATTAGAAACTGACTATATCATTTGAAAATGGCCTAAATCTCTTGACTGTTATGTGAATCCTGAAAATAAATAGAGATAAGTGGAAAACGAGAGTTAAAGTCCGGTTTTGTTCACCTCGTTTTAGGAAAAATAAGCTCAGATAAGTTTAAAATATAAAAGTCCAAGATACAATAATTTCAAATAGGTTACGATCAAGGTAAGTGCTAAGCGCTACCAAGTATAAAATACAACTAATATAAAATTCTAATTTGGTCTAATAGATTTAAATGAGTTAGTACGGATTATTTCAGATAACTAAAAATTAAATGAATAGTACACACAACTACACAAGGTTTTGAGTACTAGAAAATTTGGATTTGTTTTGATTGTATTATGATTTGATTTAATTTATAAATGTGGTTGGAAATTATTACAGCTTTTGAATGTTAAGCTAAAAAATTTCGAATTTCATGGCAAGATATAAGGAGGAAGAAATTTGGTGAGATGTTTCATTGGAAATTTGATTTGTTTTTCCCATCAACTTGGTTCATTTAATTAACCACTAGCGTGCCCTCAAAAAAAAAAAAAAAAAAAAAGCCACTAGCGTAATTTAGTCATCTTTGGGGTTTTAGCATGAATGCAAGATTTCTATAATTATTGAGCTACCGAAACAACCTGTCATTCAAACTATATTGTAAAATAGGCCATGCATGTGTGATTACAGAAATTACTGAGTAGCTGGAACTAGCATCATTCAAATTATACTGTAGTTGGAAACTTGCATCTGTGGTGGCTATTTTTGTTGGAGTATTTATTAATGCTGCATTTGTTGATATGATCAAATCTGTAATTTTGTAAAATACTAGGGCAAAGAGGATGTGATGGAGGCTGGACCTTCCTCAGTGGATAATTTTGAGTATGGGACAGTTTTTAAATCATCTCCACTTCTTCGCAGTGGAAGCAATTATATGTCACCCAAAACCTTACCCCCTTTGAAGTTCCATTCTGGTTTGCTTGGCAAACATAGTACGTCAACTTTTGATCTATGTGAATCCGACGAACAGACTGTCAGTAATGACAGCGATGAAGAAAGTGTTGCATCAGCCCCATATGATATGGATGGTTATTTTTCTGAGAATTTCGACCAAGAGTTTTCGAGTTGCAACGGTATCAAAGATTTTGAGAAGCCCATTCTTCATGACAATGATGAAGAGACCACTGATTTACAAGCTAGCACAAATTTGAGAAGCAAACAGCCAGTGCCTTTGATTAATAGAGGATCATCTAACATTGATCTTAGAGTTGAGTTGCCAAAGACTACCAAGAGATTCAGTGATATGGTGCTTGAAAAACAGGAGGAGCACTACATGACTCCAGATAGTTTTCATCATCCTCGCAATAATGTTTACCCGGTAAGTGTACAGGTCAGATGAAATCTGAAGTTTTATGGAGCTCTTGGTAACACAAATTTTGACAAAATTTTTTTTGCCGATTTTCTCATTGTAGGATACGTCCTTTAATTGTAATAGACATAATGATGTAGGAGACTTGGGTACCCCGAGTGCTCCTCCGGTCAATGCTGTTGGAGAGGAGGTACATGAGCCTAAAGATGAAAAGAAATACACGACTGTAATGGATGGTACAATGGATGGATTTACCAGCAATGGACTATACATGCCTGGAGTTGGAGACTGTTATGATGAGTCTAAGCCAATTATATCAGAAGTAACATCAGAAACTTTGGAATACAATGGTTTAACAGAAAAGTATGCTAAAAGCTAAAATATTGGTTCTTTGACTAATTGCCTTGTTTAATACTAATGTGGTTTATTGGTCACATCTATTTAGTTTGGTAAATAAATTTCTGTTTTTATCTCTACAGAGTGAATCATTCAACCACTTCCGTGAAAGAAGAAATGCTCACACCCCACTTTCTGCCAGAGATTATGGATCCACCTCCTTGTTATGATACTAGGTGCCTTGTCTTTTCTTTTTGCTAACTCATATATAATTCCAATTTTCCATATTTAAGCTAGCATGTATTATCAATTGGTGATTGAGAAATTAATTACTGTACTCTTATGTATTATCAGTTGGTTATTTAGAAGTTCATTCTGCAGTTTCTATCTTAACATTATAAGCAGCAAAGCGGAATTTTTTTTTGATATTTAATCATTTGTTATCTTGTCTAACTTGCAAAATGCTGCAGTGGCCAACATGCCTTCCAAACCCTTGTAGCATATGATGCCTGCATTCGACTATGCTTGCACGCATGGGCAAAAGGCTGTCCAGATGCACCCGAGTTTCTACGTGATGAATGCCTTATCCTTCGGACAGCTTTTGGGTATGCCACCTTTTGGATGTTTGAATTGTGAAGTGTAGAATAAGTGGTTGTCACGTTAAACTCTTTAATTCATGTGGGTAATTGTAGGCTGAACAAGATCCTGCTACATCCACTTGGTATGCAGACAGAAAAAGGTGGAGACTGTAAGACTGCAGAAGAAACATGCAGTAGGAAGCCAAATAAAGTACTCCGCAAGATTAGAGTGGAAGGTAGGTTCATGCTTCACTTACATTTATTTCTGTTTTTGCAAGTGTGATCTATTTGAATCTCTTTACTTTAAAATAAAAAGCTCCACCTCTGATATTCTGCTATGAAATATTGTGAGTGAGGTTGGAGTCTGCTTATGTCTTCACAATGTCCTAATTTCATTCTGAAAATTTTTGAATGGTCATGTGACTCTTGTTAATGTGGCAGTGAAAAAGCTACGCATTATACCAAGAAAAAAACTTAAGAGCACATTCTCTCAGCGAGGTGCATTATACATGCAAACGGGAACAGAATATGTGCGGCATGTTTCATCACTTGTGAAAACCAGCATCAACTCAGTTATGAACTCGTCATTATCACTTACACGTGAAGGTCTGTATTTTTTGACAATTGACAACTTATTTTTCATGCATACATTTTAGGTTAGAAGAAATTTGACATAATTTGCTCTCAAAAAATAAATATAAGATTGACATAATTTTACTGCTTAGGAGACATTCACCCTGAATTTCATACAAAATTATTGAGACGATGATAAGTCCTTTTAATGTAGCTCAACTATTGATTCTAAAGATGTGTCATTCTGTATATAAGATTGACATAATTTTACTGCTTAGGAGACATTCACCCTGAATTTCATACAAAATTTTGAGACGATGATAAGTCCTTTTAATGTAGCTCAACTATTGATTCTAAAGATGTGTCATTATGTATATAAGATTGACATAATTTTACTGCTTAGGAGACATTCACCCTGAATTTCATACAAAATTATTGAGACGATGATAAGTCCTTTTAATGTAGCTCAACTATTGATTCTAAAGATGTGTCATTATGTATATGTGAATAAAAGGATATAAAGTGAAAATAAGATAAGAGTGTATTGTATGGGGCCTCTGGGCACTTAACTACCTTAAGACTTCACATAGGATGCATTATTTGACACCTTAAGTAATGTCTTTCCTTACTTCTTCTATGGTTTAAGAATTTACTGGATTAAGGTTTGTCTAATTGAGTAAATTTGGGAGACACTTTAGGAATTAAATAGAGCTGTTTGGAGAATTCCATTATTTGAAGTCTTGAGTAATGCATTATTTAAAGTCTTAAGTAATGCCTTAGCTTCTTCTATGGCTTTAGAATCTACTTGATTGAGGTTTGTCTGATTGAGCTTAATTTAGGAGACACCTTGGGAATTATATAGAGCTGTTTGAAGATTTTCATTTCAGTAAGATCTTCTGTAAGGAATTTAAAACTCTTCTCTAAAGTATTCAAACCATTATAGAAAGTGCTGGTTCATTCTCTCAGAAAATCTGCTAACGTCACCGTAGGTTCCCCAATCTTTTTGCTACCTTTAAGGTCTAAATGCGTTTATAACTTACATAATGCATGCAGAACATTGTTAACTTGAAGGCATCAATGGTACTTTTTCATGTGCATAGTGGCAAAAGAACTAATTATTTGAAGAACCTTATTTGGAGGTCTCTTGTGAACATTTCATGCCATATTACACTTTAGGTGGGGGCCTTAGCCTTGTGCCTTAATTGTGCTCTTTAAGGAAAGAGTAAATATCATCTGTGGGCCTCTCATCTATATTATGATTCATTTAAGTTGCATGCTTCTAATCTGTGTTACTTCCATGTCAATGATGTCTTACCATGTTTTCAGAGCCTCTGTCATGCATATTCTTTCTAAAGAGCTCTGCAGAAGATGCTCAAATTGATTCTGGCTCTGCAGTATGCTTACATTCAGGAACTGGCGAGTACCATGACTTGTAAGTTTGGTTGTTTTATTTTGACCCCTTTTTAGGTTACAATGCTATTTGTTGTAAAATTTATTGCAAAAAACTTTTAGCAATATAATTAAGCTGTTGAGATTTAATGAAGTAATAAGTCATACTAAACCCATGTACGAAGTATAACTGTAAATTATAAATGTCACTAATATATGCAGCTTCTAAATTTTCTTTCATAGTCCCATTATGGTTTGTTTTAAAATTTGTTTACCTGTATACTGTCAATAATTTGTACTTCTAAAGTTTATCACGGAAACATAATTAATGCAACTAGGAATGTTAAAGATATTATTCGAAAAGATGTGAAAACTTATGTGTTCCTGTATTTCAGCTTTCCAGAAAGTCAAGGGGATGTACTTCATATTGAAGTTAGAGATACAAAACAAATGACCCTTGGTCATGCTTCCATTCCACTTTCAGTGTTAGCTGAGAACCCTGTATGTATCCTTTTCAAGATATACATTATTCTTTTTACAGGATGCTCAATCTCTCCACATGTGGCATACTGACTTTTGTACGTGTTCATATCAAACAGAGTGACAAAGTTCGATGGTGGCCTATCTACCATGATGACCATGAATGTATTGGAAAGATCCAACTTTTTATGGCTAATTTAATTACAGATGAAGAAGGTAGACATACAAAGGTCTGGTTCTCTTACTCGCATCCTGATTAATATCATGTGTTTAGATAATGCTGTACCTTTTCTATATGGGAAATGCACACATGGATTTATTTTTTTTTTTCTTTTTTCTTTCTTTCTTCTGTTTTTACTATTACTAATTACTAGTGTCTAGTCACTAGAACACTGTTATATTTTCCCATACCTCTTCTTACATCCCTTGCACCTCTTTGAGAACGTACTTCGTAACAACAACTGAGGGCCTATATTATTTGTTTATAGTGAACGTCAGAGAAAAGTATGGTTCAGATCAATTTGGAAGACATGTCTTAGTTTACCTCCTTTCCTTTCCCCCATACCAAGAAAAAGAATTGCGTAGTTTACCTCGCAAGCTAGCTAAATAGAGTATCTCCATTGTAAATGTCTCAGGTGAAGAACTCTAAAGCCATCAGAAAATATAGATTTAACAAGGGCAATCTTCACTCTTTGAAAGATACTCCATCCATGCTAATTCTTTTCATGATAGGGTTTGACACCAAAATTAATGCTAAATTGGGGGGGGGGGGGTATTGGGGCTTGGCATTTGATATTTGGAATACTCCCTTCGATCAACGATGCTTTTCATAATAGGGACATGACACTATTATCAAAGGTAAAATATTGGTGGGGTACAAAATATTATAGATATTATGGAATAAAACATACGAAGTATAAAATTAAACTTATGATTCGGATAGTTTCAGCTAATCATACTGTATATTCTAAGGCATTCAGCTGCATACTTTTATGTTAGTTATACTAATGCATGCTTGCGTTCTTATATGTCTCTGTTATTTACATGTTACAGAGTAGTGCTGTCGTCGAAACTCTTGCATATGATATGTTGCTGGAAGCTGCAATGCGTGCACAACACTTCCATTCACGTAATTTGTGTTTAAATGGTCCTTGGAAATGGTTGTTAAATGAGTTTGCAGACTATTACGGGGTACCAGATTCGTACACAAAGTTAAGGTACTAATATGCTTTCATTTTTCACCTAACATGCTTTCATTTTTCACCTCATTATAATTAAAAGTATTATACAAGTATAGGTTTATTAATTTATAGTAATCAAAGCGTCCTGAGTCATGAGCTCTCATTCTAATTACCCCATACATGATTAAAAACTATATAAGAAAACTTTTTTAAAAAGGTGAACCAATCTCCTATTCATTCAGACCTACAGTTGAGTTAAGAGAGAAATGAAGAAATTAAAAGAAAGGGACCAAGAGGGCTTGAAAAAAGAAAGGAGAATATAAAGCAATAGGTTCAGAAGCTTGCAACTAAATGGTTACCTGAGTAAGATATATAGAGAGTGGTTTAAGGGGGAATGGACGTCCAGATGCGTACTGCTTATTACTTGCGGTTTTTCCTTGATGGAAGCCAAGACTCGGATTAAGTGGGCATTGCCGCATTGGTAAGAGACATATATAAACCAACTCCAAAGCTTTCACTGGAAGGTTATTTACTAAAATTAGTCATCAATAACAGATAACTGTAGGCATTAGATGATCTAGATCTCAATCTTAAGTTGTAAAGGATTTCCCTCTGCTTTAATTTTGAGGATGAAGCATGGACTCGATTTCTGAGAGAAAAGAGGAATAAGTCAATTGGAAAGATTGTAATAGAGGATACTTTTTATTTATATCCTTTCAGATCTTTATATAAATAATTGATGATGAGTCTCAGACTCTCAGGTATTAATAAGATATATGCTAGATCACAATTGTTAATTGAATCAGAGTTTTTGTAGGAACTTGCTCTTGTTTTACATATCCTTGTGAAAATTCCCTTTCTAAAGTCTTTTATTAACTGTAATGTGCTATTAGGTATCTATTGTATGTTATGAAAGTGGCTACTCCAACGAAAGAATGCTTGGAGCTTGTACTGGATTTGCTTATGCCTGTTATCAAAGCTAGAGGTGAAAAAAGATTAAATAGACAAGAGGTAAATTCCCTATAACAAAATCTTTATTTGGAATTTCGTTTTTAAAAGAAGTATCTCATTATGTGAGAGATTAAGCGGTATGCCAATCAGATATCACATTGCATCAGGTATTTCATGAATTATAGTTTCAGAATCGTGTATACAACACTTCAGGATATGAATCCAAATGTTATCTTGTCACCATCTTTCATTGTATTCTTATTATTAGTCAATAATTCCAAGACAAGTCTTTTATTAATAGACACAAGTTTTGCACCAAAACTTAAATGACATAGCTCCATTTTTGTATTGCATGATTTGCATCATCTAATAGTAGGACATATTGGAAACACTTTACCCAACTTTTGATTTTGCTATCTTTGGCTCTTTGCTCCTTTTGACCTAATTTACCATTTTGATGCCTACTTCCTTTATATGCTTGTAAAGAGCTATCTATATTATGTCATGTAACTAGAATAATATTCTTGGGGCCTGGGCCAAAGTTCACCCATTAGAAATTTGTGACTTGTTAGATTATGTAAATTGCATTGTGGAGGTGTATTATCCATTCTTATGGATTGTTGGCCTGCCCTTCATGCAGAAAACCATTTTCTTGGAATGTGAAACACAAGTTGAGAGTCTCTTGGCAACTGTTTTTGAAAATTACAAGTCATTGGATGAACAATCAGCCACAGGTTTGACAGATTCACTAACTCCGGTACCAGAGACAGCGTCACCAGCTTTGGCTCCAGCAGTGCAAGTTTACTCCCTTCTTCATGATATTCTTTCCCAAGATGCACAGGCAGTATTACAGAGGCATTTGCAGGTGATAGCAATAGTTTTTATAGCTAAATTCATTATCCTTTTATTATGTGGATTACATGGATGCACTTAGTAACTAGCACTGTTACTGAATTCTAAAATGTGATTCTCCATGCACGTGCTCCAATCCTCCTTGTGATTAAATGTTCTTTTATTTTACTTATAATCTCCACATAATTTCGTCATAATGTTGCAAATTGTTGCTATTCACTACTGAGATAAATGCTATACATTTCTTTTTTGCCAAAAAAGCATCAGTACATGAGTACATCGCCTATTGTCAATGTTGAACAAATTTGGTTTAAAGCTTTGGTGTTTCTCCTTTCTGACTCTATAATGCCTTTTTTCATGCTTCAAGTCAGTCCTAAAGAACTTTCACCTCTTTAATTGTGGCAAATGTAGTTTTGTTGACTGTTCTCATGCTTCTTTCAAGGTTTTGTTTAAATTTCTTGTCATGCGATATCTTGCTACTGTTTTGAGGTAAAGGGAGTATCTATGCTTGAACCACCAGAACATGTACATGATGTGACAATAAACCCTAAGGATTGAAGTTGGAGCAAGCACTTGTTAGTGTCTTTTTAGGCTAACATGCTTTAAATATATGTAAGCAAATACACACAATTATTTAACAATTTATTTAAGATCTTATTGTGTTAGTGTGTTACACTGGATTTATATATACTTGAGTTTTGTAATCGGGAATGTATAAAAAGCATTCAGAACTTAGAGCTTTAAAAGTGACAGACTTTATGTTAAATACCCAATGAAAATGTTATTAGATAAATTAAATACTCCGTTAAAAGTAACGGAGGGTGTGAAATAAGACATCGATTGTATTTTTATTTTTTTTTAAGAATGTATGACAATATATGACCCAACCTGATTAATTCTGAAACCAAACTGATTCCTAAAAAAAGCTGACTTTTTTTCAAATAGTGAGGTTATTTCTTGATCTTTTGCCACCATTTGCCATCCCTCTTCAAGACTATTTAAAGATGTGTAAGGTATTTGATGTTGGAATTAAGAATCTGATTATGAAGCATGAGGCAAATATGTGGTTCTTACGATGCTGCTTAATTGGTGTATTGTTGGACATGTATAGACATCTAGCTAGGTATCTATGGCAGCCCTTTATGTGAAAACTTTGGAGGCTCTTTATGAAATGTTGGGTTGGTGTCACTATCTCACAATCACCATGAAGGGAATTTGATGGAGTATATCTTTATTTTAGAGGAATTCTTTCCAGTTTGGTAGTAGTATGTAACAGCAGGGCCATGTACAAAAGGTCAACTTTGTTTTTCAGTAGTTTTACAGTTAATGCCTTGGCAAAATAACTAAATACGTACCAGCCGAAACTATTCTGATATCATTCTCTGCAATCAGGCTGTTTAAATCAGATTTGGCCATTTGGGTCATGTTATGGTGATGAGTCATTCAATTTGGTTTCAGAGTTAACCAGAATGGAACAGATTTAGGTCCGTTGTCAATTAACTTATTATGATTACTCGATATTAGACACTCATGACTTTTCTGCTTGGGTTGATTTTGGTACAGCTTATTATTGGCTTGTGTAAATTTGGATTTAGATCAGGGGTAATGTCGTAAGGGTCAATAATGCTACAGATCAGTCCATAAAAGTATATGACAATCTCCTGTTGGGAGAATAAAGGCCATCTCTGTCTTCTCTCTTTGCATGCAAAATTTACTGAAGACCTAGAAACATTCTTACATTCTTACATTAGTTACAAAGCTAATGGCTGAATTAATCTCTGGACTCCTTGCTAAACTGTCAGACTGCGGCTCAGAAAAGGTGTCGAAGGCATATGTTAGAGGCAGATGAATTCATGTCAAGCAACTCTGAGAATATCCTGACAGACCCAATATCTATCTCCACAGCATATATGAAGATAAAGAACCTTTGCATTAACATAGGTAAAGAAATTTTAGCAGACATCAAGATCCACAATCAGCATATACTTCCTAGGTATTGTTCTCTATCTCTGTACATCTCGATTAGATGATAATCAGCAATGCTTTCTGCTATTCTTCTATAAATTTATGATAAGCAAATTACCAAGGCCTTTTAATTATGGAAAATGATTTATTTAGCCATAAAGGCTGCATATAAGGAGCTTTAGGTGGAAAATGATAAATGAAATATAAAATTCATTATACCAAAGTACGTGTGATGTCTCGCACTCCTAAATTGATACCAAATAAGGAAAGATATCAAATTCTTATTTTCTGCCCTAAGGGCTGCATATGTCATTACCCTTAAATTATACTAAGTATGTTAGTTGTGAATAAGGAGCTTTAAGTGGAAAATGATAAATGAAATATATAATTCATTATACCAAAGTATGTGTGATGTCTCGCACTCCTGAATTGATACCAAATAAGAAAAGATATCAAATTCTTATTTTCTGCCCTAAGGGCTGCATATGTCATTACCCTTAAATTATACTAAGTATGTTATTTGTGAAATCTGCTTTCCTTTTTTCTTTAATCTTCTTTCCAGAAGGGTCCTTCAAATGCCTGATACCTCTTTTGCTCATGTGATCAGTTCCATTGACCTTTCAAACATTACTGCTACCGTTTATACCTCTGAAATGTCGAAGAGGCTTAAAGGGTTCCTTGCAGCATGTCCTCCATCAGGTCCTTTGCCACATGTGAATGAACTTCTGGCAGCAATTTCTGATTTTGAGAGGGATCTGGAAACATGGAAAGTAAGGTACATAAAAAGAGTTTCCAGTCCTGAAAAGCATGCTATACTAAATTAAGAGGCCATACAATGTTGCCTGATTTATGTCCTGCTCCTTGTTGTAGCTTATCTACTTCCGCTACTATAACTTGTCTAACTGTAACGTAATTTTTACAGTCCTATCCAAGGTGGTGTAGACTGCAAGGATCTATTCCACAATTATATAATGGTGTGGGTACAAGAGATGCAACTTGAAATGCTAGAGCTCTGCAAGGCAGAAAAGGTATGCTCGCCTGCTACATGTTTTGAATATTTAGAGTAATCTCAAACTCTGCTTACCATCCCTTATGGAGCAGCATGCACCATTGTCTGTCAATCTTCCTTCGGAAAACATAATTAATTTTGGATGGGAAGCTGCTTCAAAGCAACTCGAATTTATTTTTTCTTGAAATGCTGTAGCCTAGCAATTTAATTAATATGTATTTCAATTTACTTGCCTCATGCAGACACCATGGTCTGGGGTAGCAACCCACCTCTCCACCTCACCATTTACAGAGGATATGTATTCAAGGATAAAGAATGCCTTAACACAGTATGAAATGGTTATCAGCCGGTGGCCTCAGTACTCGTTAGTTTTGGAAAATGTAAGCTCAGTGCACAAACTGTGAGATACGTATGCCAACCAAAAACAAAGACCTTTCATCAGATTATATGCATCTGTGAAACTTTACAGTTCTCGTTTCAGTAATTCTAACAACTTTCATTCTTGAAGGCTGTTGCTGATATCGAGAGAGCAATCTTAAAAGCACTGGAAAAGCAGTATAGTGACACTTTGGCTCCTTTAAAAGATAGCATTCCGAAGAAGCTTGGTATGCATGTTCATAAACTGGCTAGACGACAGTCAGTAATAATCTACGTGGTCCCAAATCAAGTGAGTTAATAGGCTTATTTTTCTAGTGCATGCATTAGAATAGTGTCCATAGCATTAGCAGTGCTCATTCAACATCATTTTGACGTTAAATAATAGTTCAAATGCAGCAATTATGTGCACCTTACTAACATTAAGAATACTGCAACTGCTTGCTACTCTTCTCAAAAATTTAATGCTTATATTAGAACTGCTTATGGATCCATTGTTGTGCGAACAATATAGATTATAGAATTTGGAGGTTATTATTGATTTTTAAAATTTGGCTCTCATTCATCGAATTTTCATCAGAAATGTCTTTTTGTTAGGGATATATTGAATTTGATGTAGTATTAAACATTGAACTTCATGCTAACATTGCACCATTCAATTGTGAAGGTGACAAGTTTTTGAAGAGGGAATAAACATTCCATAGAAAAAAAAATCATATATTTAGCTTCTTCCTACTTACCTTTCCCCTTTCTCTGTTATGGAAAATAGAGTATTTCCTATTTTCATGCAGCCAAATGTCCTGATATAAATTGCAGATTATTAAGTGTTTGTCCATTTCAAAACATTGCAGCTGGGTACTTTTATAAACACCGTCAAGAGAATGGTTGAAGTTCTACATTCTCAAGTTGAGGATATATTGAAATTCTGGGCTTCATGTTTGCCAACAATTGGCGGTGAAAAGTTGTCCTATGGGGAGCAGATGAATGGTATAACTGTTTTGCTGAAGACAAAGTACAAAAACTACATGCAGGCTTTAGTGACCAAACTTTATAGCAATGTAAGTCCTTTTTTATGTATTTATTCTCTCACTCTAATTTGTACTATAAAAGAACAATTCAGCAGAAGCCTCTGCATTGTTTACTTGGTGTCTTTCTGGGGTGTTTGGGGGGGGGGGGGGGGGGGGGGGGTTTGGTTTGCTAGTTACGATTGCTATCATTTATGACATAAATACACTAGTTGTTGATGCAGAGAATGTTTAAATGGTTGAAACTTTGTTTTTTTTTTTAAATATTTTTTTATATTTATATAACTATAACTCCTAGTATTTATTTGATTGCCGGATTTAGAACCATCACACTTGCTTTCTGTCTGATCCAGCATTGGAGAAAATGTTTTATGTAGCTACTTAAGTTTGTTTGAGATGCGTTTGATTTATAGGACAATATTTGGAACTGAATTTTATTTATGATAGTAACAAAACTACATATCAATGGAAATCATCTTTGTAGATCTGTTTTTCCATTGGTTCCTTGCTAGTGGAAGATGAGATAAAGAAAGTTGCCAACTGCTTGCAAATAAGTGTCAAAAAAGAAATGAAACATTATGTTGCTGAAAAAATTTTTGCTGCAGATGCAAGCTAATCGAAACACACAGCTTAAGAGAATCCTGGAAGTGACAGCAGACTCAGACAGTGAGCCTGAAGTTCGTGAGAGAATGTTGATGCTGAACTCCCAACTGATTGATTCAATAGCCAATTTACATGACGTTTTCCCAAGTCAAATATTTGTGGCACTTTGTCGTGGATTGTGGGATAGAATGGGGCAGGTATGAAAGGGAAGAAAATTTCATTTTAACTAACTATGCCATAATCACTGGTGGTCTTATGTATATTTGCTCGTAATTTCCTTCAGAGTGTGTTAAGGTTCCTCGAAGGAAGGAAAGAGAACCGCGTTTGGTACAAAGGATCATATTACGCCCTTGGGGTAAGTAAATTATTTGCTTTGCATTTGATGTTTTTAGTGATGTTTGGTTGGATGTATGAGCAGACAACAGCATATAAATCTATTTCCCTTTAAGTTCAGCTTTCCAATGTATATGTACTAGTTGTGGAATGCCTGAATTGGTGTTCTGTTTTGTAGATATTAGACGATGTATTTGCTTCCCAGATGCAACGATTGCAAGGCAATTGCCTACAGGAGAAAGATCTAGAACCGCCCAGGTCGGTTGTGGAGGCTCACTCCATGCTTTGTAGAGATGGAACAAACGGAACAAATCAATCAAATTATTTCTATATCTAGTATGCCACTTTGCCCCTCCCCCCTACATTTGGTGCAATCAATTATCTGTCTATTCTTTTTAATTCTGTTGTATTATGTATAGTCATGTATTTTTCCCTTTATTTTTTATTCTTGGTGTACATAAAACACCTTATTCTTCATGTAGAAGTCACATTATGATGATTTACATGATACTTCAATTGAAAATAATTACATTCATTTTAAAAAAAAGAATGTCTCAATGTTCTTGCTTGGATTATTAGCCGCCATGCAATCATGAATCTATAAAAAATTACACATTAAAATAAAATTTAAACCAATGACAAATTAAAAATCAACCTATAACAATCTTCCTAAAAGATACCATAACCATAGAGCCTAAAGAAATATTCAGTAAATAATATTTTGACATAAATAACCTTGATTATGTTATTATCTTAATAATATTAATATGGAAAATATATCACGCATATATATTCTAATATTGATTATATCTCATATCTCTAAAAACCCTCCCACAATAATAACGACAGTAACACAAATGTTGCGATTAGAAATTCTTGTCTTGATTGATGCGAGATGCATTATTTTGGTGATGTTGCCTTCAATTTTTATTAACAAAAAGAAAAAATGAGAACATTCAGCTTTTTGAACTTCTCAATCAAATATGAACATCATTCTTTTCGAACCTGCAAATATATCATTATAACAACAAGAATACCTTTTCTTTTTCGAACTCGTCATATTTATTTATTATTAATTTTCCAATTCAAAACCGTCAAATCTCTTATTGGTTTTATTTTAGAGCAAAATAAAACACAACCAAGAGACCAAAATCATATCAAAACACTTATCTTAAAGCACAAGGAGAATCATTCAACCTAGTTTCACGCCAGAGGCGGATTTGAGTTCAACGCGATGGGGTCAATTGTCCCCATAAATTTTATATATATATATATATATATATATATATATATTTCTTGTTATAAATATTTAAAAGAGGAAGAAATAAAGATTTCCTTAACATTGAATTATTTAATATAAGAAGTATAATATGAAAATTGTGAGTATTCTATCAATATACTATTTATCCTTTCTCCGTTTTCTTTTAAATACAACATTTCCCATAAATGGAAATGTCATATTAAATGCAACATACTCTATATAATAAGTTTATTTTAAGGGAAAAATAGAAATTAATAACCTCACCTTTGTTCGGTTTTTCAAAAACAATCTCACCTTTCGATTATTCCAAAACAATCTCACCTTTAATAAAGATCTTTTAACGATCCCTGACTTGTTTGATTGTTTTGGTAATCTATTTTCTTATATTAGTGCCACTTGTCGCCATTTAATAGGTCTATTTCATTTTTTAAAATTTTAAAAAACAAACACATCCCTAGTCGCCCCACTGTGCCCCACCTAAGGCCTAAACGGCCGATCAACCACCCCACCCCCACCGTCGCCCCGCCCCGAGATGAACAACCATTTCCTTCCCCTCCTTATCCCCGCCTCGCCTTCGCCGACAACCTAACCCCATTCAAATTAGAGCTTCTACTAATTCCATTAATGACGTCCAAACCACCACAATCGATCAAAGGGCAACAAAAAATCCACCACTCTCTCTCCTAAGAAAACACATAAAATACATTGTGACTAGTTTCATTTATGTGGTTGCAATGGTAGCTTGTTTTTGGAAGGTTGAAAATGAGCTTAGTGATGAACTCATATTAGAGCTTCTACTAATTCATATTAGAGCTTCTACCATCTCCTTCCCCTCCCTATCCCCACCTCGCCTTCGCCGACAACCTAACCCCATCCAAATAAGAGCTTCTACTAATTCATATGTTTTGTGCATGAACTCATTGAATTCTTTCCTCAGAAGTTGAACACTTGTAGCTTTAAGTGTATTAATTAGCCACCCTACCTCTTGTATCACTAACAATCTTATCCTCCTTAACCCAAATGAATAATTCATACAATTTGCATTTGTAGTAGGGTTTGAAACAAAGCTTGAGAATCTTATATCTGCATATCTTGAGGGCTCACAGTTGCAATTAACACATTTGAACCACAGACTCCTTCCAATCCTGTTGCTTGAAGAACCCATACTAGAAGAAGACATTGAGAAGCTATAAAAAAATAATGAAAAGAAGAAGAATAATAAGCTACATAAACCAGAGCAAAAGAGGGGAAGCGTTTATATATTAATGCTACAGTGGGTCGGTAAGTTTAAATAAAGGAGGAAAATAAAAGAGGGAAAAAAAAAGGAGGGAGTTTTTTAAGTCAAAAATCGGTTTAATAACCCAGGATTAACGTTTATTTAACATAATAGTTACTGTAGTTAAGTACATGAAACCATGAGTGTACCGATGATAACCAAAAGTTAAGTAAGTGTATCATTGATTAAAGTCCAAACAAGGGGTCAGGGGTGTACCAATGATAATTTCCGTAAATTAAAATTTAAAATTTTCATCCAAAAAATAAAAAAAATACTCATTCCGGTCCGGATTGGAATATTCCGATTTTAACCTGGACTGGACCAAAAACACCAATTTATGAGGACCGAAGAGCGACCCAGAATCTAACGGTCTGGTCCGGTTTCCGGTCTCAATCCTTTTTTGCACACCCCTAGCTCACATTATATTTCAATCATAATGTTGTATTGAATTTTAATATTTGGTGTAGAAGGTCTTGACATGTCATTGTTGTTCATGTGGCGCCAATTTTATTAAATGAATGATGACACATGACAATACCATGTTATCCCATTGTGTTTTAATAATATTATAGAGTATAGATCATAAATTGTATCTAATACTCATATTTATTATTAAACTAGTTTATTACTCCCTCCGTTTTTAAATACTTGCTTCACTTTCCTTTTCCGGCCGTTTTTAAATACTTGCTCCATTTCCTTTTTTTGAAAAGTTTTTACAATATTTAATTCATTTCTCACACTTAATGGATCCAACATAATACTCTCTATCCTCCTATTCTTCCACTACTTTTATTTTTTACATTTTTTTTTTTATTTTCTCAATTACCCCACTACCTCCATATTTTATTACTTTCTCTCATTTCTCTTAAAACTCCGCGCATGGAGAAATGGAGCAATTATTTAAAAACGGAGGGAGTATTATTCAATCTAATACTACCTCTATTATTATTTAGTTGACACCTTTTTTTTATCACGCTTGCCAACACACTATTTTAACGATTAATATCTCTAATTCTCAACATTGTAAATTATACTTCCTCCGTTTTTTTTAGTTGACACATATTCCTTTTTGGGAAGTTTATATTTAGTTGACACACTTTCTTTTTTAGTAAATTTTTTAGGATAAATTTCCTATTTTACCCTTAATAAAAAAAATAGATCATATCCTAAACATCCTTTGTTTAAACATATAACTGTTTATTATAACTAATCACCCCCTACTCTTTTATGACATCCTACCCACCCAACTACTCCACTTTAATTGCATAAAATAAACCCACGTCTTCCTACCAGAACAATCAAATGACCATAATATCTTAATTGTGTTCTTCAAGTTCTTCATCTAGAAAAATTTACCACTTCTCTCTCCTCAAATATCTATGAAAACCCACAAATTTATCTGAAAATCTTACTCTCTTCAATTATCTTTCATCAATTTGAGGTAATCTAACTCAAATTTTTCCTCCTTCAAAAAAAAAAAACAAATTTTCTCTGTAATGGAAAAGGGGAAGGCGATTGTTCTTTCAAAGAAGGAAAAGGAGTATACTCTTACAAAGGAGCAGAAGAAGATAATTGCGGCTTCTTCACTAGCAGAATTTCTGCCTGAGACTTATCCTTGGGAGAATGAAACCTCTTACCAAAATATTTGGATCCAACCTTTTTTTTCGAGGTTCCTTGATTCAGAGTATATCAATAATCTAATGAGTTTTGAGTCACCTAAAACCCCAATTAAGGGACAGTGAAACTACGAAATATTTTAGCTCTTTCCTCAAAATGCAGTACCAGCGCCAGATTTAGTAAAAAGGAACCCCACTCATCACTTTTTTAATTAGCATAAAAAGACCTGCAATACCCCTATCTTTTTGCACTCTCTCTCCTTATCTTAAATTGTGTGCCCAACCCAATGGTATCAACTAAAAACAAGGAGGAAGTAAAAAAAAAGTGGCTATTAATAAAATATACATAGAGACGATTTAAACAAGATCCCACTTGACTATGTTTCACCATAGCTATATATCACAAAAGCTAGTCAAAGTGTAGTTTGTGAATAGTGTAAAACTCAAATGGTGTGAACTAAAAACAACGGAGGAAGTAACATAGTAAGAGGTTTGTCACTTAGATTGTTAGATTATGTAAATTGCATAATATACAATTTAAAACTCATTTTTTATTACATGGTTTGTCACTTGTTAGACCATAACAACTATAGGAAGATCATCTAGGAGCAAAAGAAAAAGTGCAAAGGTAAAGGAAGGAAAATTTCAACTGTCAAATGCTAAAAGTGCAAGCAATTTGGCCATACTCTCTTACATGCAAGGGAGGGGCAACTACCTTGAATAAGCAGAAAAATCCGCTTTCGAAGAGGGTTCAGCGAAAGACCAAAGAGTTAATGGAACAACAAAGGAAATCAGCCTCTACCCTGCTAAAAGAAAAAGGTCAACAAGGCATCAAGCTTCAAAGTTAGCACACTAAAAGCAACTTGATTGATTTGATGATAAATGGTTGCACTTCATCCCAGCCACTTCCCACCAAAAGATCAAGCTAAGCCAGCCACTTCCCATAGCTAGTTCAAGTCAGCCAATTCCTAGAGCAAGTTTCAGCCAGCCACTTCCAAGACATATCCACTACTAATAAAAGTGGATCCACTTAGCCTCCACCAACCACTTCATCCTAGCCACTTCCCACTAAGAGATCAAACTAAGCCAGCCACCTCCCATAGCTAGTTCAAGTCAGCTACTTCAATTCCCAAAGCAAGTTCCAGCTAACCACTGCCTAGACATAGCATTAGGTCCATTGCTAATAAAGGTGGATCCACTCAAATGTACAATAGAGTATTAGCCCTAAGAGACAAATAAATATGCACATGCTCGATCTCAATGTTGTAAAATGAGTTTGTTACATTCCTTTTACCATTAATTTTACACAACTAACTTTAGTTTGATTAGTTGCAACTGTAATTGTGATGCTTTTTTCTAACTACGAACTATTTAACTTATGTATTAAACATTGATTTGATTTGATTTTTTTTTTTTTCCAAACCAATTCATGTGCAATTAATTATATGGTATTTTAATTGCAAATATATGCTACACGAAAATAAAGTTAAATAACGTTCAAATTTTTTCATCTAGTATTTAATCTTTGTTACATCAAGCTAAGCCAAGATTTTGGCAATAAGAATCAATTTTCATGATGTTTTAAATCAAATTCACCACAAAAACAACATACGTAAATACTCCAACTTTGACTATTTCCCTTAAGTAAAACATCAAATCTGTCAACTTCAGCATCACAAAATTCATGTCATAATTTTGTTCTTCACTGCATCAAGCCCTTCAATATCACTTTCGTGTAGCCACAAGAAGAAGCCCATTGTTGTTGCACTTGAAGAAAACTTTTCTTGATTGGGTTGCAATTTGTGGTTGAAACCTTCAACTTCGCAAGTTTGGGTGGCTTGCACCAACATCGTGGGCTCAAAAACTCCAATGCACAAGTCGAATTTGAGGGAAAGGAGCAGCAAGAGCTTGTTGATGACATGTCTTGGTATGGACGATAACAACAATGGACCCTTAAAATTAAAATAAGAGGGAAAAAGGGGGCTAAATTAATGGAGGGAAGGTAGAACTACTCATTTGGAGGGAAAATTTCCACCAAATCTAACAACCCACCCAAAACATTGCTTCATTAAGATAACAGACCCTATTTAACGAGGACTTCACGACAAGAGTACGGTTGAGTTACTAACAGTACTAGGGGGTATAGTGTGAAATTTTTTTATAAAAAAAACCCAAAAAAAAAAAAGTCGACACAACGTAGAAAAGCCAACACTATATGGTTAATACGTAGAATTTCCCTCTAAAATATCTAGAGTATTAGATTGGATGCTTAGGTGTGACGAAAGGTTTTAACAAGAAAGACCCCTACTAAATCAACACCTCTTACCGGTTAGCATGTACAGTTTGTGGAGCTCGGACTTAAAGTCACAAAGTGTGTTCCTTAGCAAGTTAGCAACTCCTATTAGAGCATCAACAATGGACAGGATTACTCTCCTTTTAGTCATCCTTTTTCAATTTTGAGAGGATCCTTATTAATGTTTAACATGTTAAAAGGATCCGTTTAGCAAAAGGAATGGGTGTTTGACTACAGTTGGTATTGGAAGCAAGTCTGTGAAGTAAAGGAAAAAAATGAAGAGAGCCTATACTCCTGCCTTGACTGGTAGTAAATATAACATCAAGAAGAGTTATGATTTGCTCACTATTGGAAAGCCAAGATGCCGATGGGATTCTTTGGTCTGATCTGGGAAAATAAAGTCATTACTAAGCATCAATTTATTGCTTGGATGGCTATTTAGAAGAGACTAAAAACTCGAGACAATTTACATATGAGCATGCTGCAGAATGAGAAGATGTGTTTACTATGTGCTGATGTGCAAGCTCATGAGCATATAATCTGTCAATGCTAATCAATAGCATTCTATGGGCTGATTCTTGAAATTGGCTTGTTTTAGACTTAAAAGTAGACCTGATCAAGTTAAGCCCACCCTGGTGGCTCAACCCGATTTTGGGTGGGTTTTGGGCAGTTCGGGTTTAAAAAATTTTGACCGGGCTTAGGAAATCAAATTTTTTTTGCAATTTTAGTTACTATTTTTTCCCTGTTCGAAAAGCCCGCTCGACCCAACTAGATTGGGCAAGTTTGGGCACATATATTCCGGCTACAAGCTTGGCCCGACCCAGTCCAATGAATGGGCTAATTTTTTTTACCTTGGTTAATAGTTATACTACCCTTATAATTTGTTATAACTCTTTGAATAGTCTCAAATTCTCAATGAAATGATTATTAATTTTTAATTATTATGATGTATACTTAGGGTTTGTTCTCTTCACCTTATAAAAATAAGTTTTAGGTCTAATAAGTTCAAATCAGTTCAGATAATTCCAATAAGTTTAATAAGGTCTAATAAGTTAAATAAAGTCTAATAAGTTCAATAAAATTTAATAAGTTTCAATAAGTTAAATAAGGTCTCATAAGTTCCAATAAGTTAAACAAGATCTAATAAGCTCCTATAAGTTCTTATCAAGTCTAATAATAAGGTCTACTAAGGTCCAATAAGTTTTGATAAGATTCAAAAAGTTCTAATAAGTTCAATGAGGTCTAATAAATTTGAATAAGTTCAACAAGATCTAATAAGTTCAATAAGGTTGAATAAGTTTAATAAAGTATAATAAGCTCAGATAAGTTCAAATAAGTTAGTTAATGTATAATAAGGTGAAAAAAAATACCCTTATTGATGATTAAAGATGTTATTGATCAAAGAAAAATAAATGTGAGGTAGATGTAAGTAAAAGAGAGAATGGGAAAGAATATGTTGGAAAAAAAATGTGAAAAAGAATTGAGATAGTGAATAGTGATGTGGAGGAGAGTTAGTATGATATGTCAAATGGAGGAAAGGAGAGAAAAAATGGAAAGGATATATCTATACTTTCCATTGTTCATGCTTTAGGGCTTAAAGGTAGATTATTTGGTGATTAAATATTTTTATGTTAGTTAAGAGTGAAAGTAAATCCCTCATTTAAAGGTAAATTTTAATTGAAAACCTTTTTTTTTTTTTTTTTTTTTTAAGTACAGTGCATCATCATGTTCACCTGCATGGTGCAACCAGAACTTCACTTCCAAAATTATCAGAAATTTTTTTAAAAAAATTCTAAGTTTATCGTTTTCGCTATTTTGGGGTAGAAGGGAGAGTGGAGGATTCTGAAATTCAACTCCTAACATCTCAACCAATTAAGGTGCCTTTCCTTGTTGGATTTGCTGAAGCAAAGCTGCAGCAAGTTGCAAAGTTGCTTGCAGTCGTTTCTGAGGATCAGCTTCACCATCATCTTGTGCATTACCTGTGTTCACAATCTCTTGATTCCCCTGTGTTGCCACGGGACCAGCATGAGCGAATGCCCGCACGGTCTCTGCTTGCACTGGTTGCTGCTGCAGCTGACTAAACGGAGATGGTGACATGTCAGAAGAGACCTGATTTGCTGTTTGTGAAGCATTATATCTTGGGGGAACTCTTGACAGACTTTCATGTTGATTCCCAAAGCCAGATGATCTATAAACATCAGCAGCTGGAGGAGAGCGGTTTGTAGTTTGCCTTTGTAGCTGCCCCCGCAGAGAGACATCAGCATGCTGCTCTTGTTGAAAACCACCCAGAGGCAAAGAAGGTACAGATGATGGAAATTTTTGTTCATGAAGAGACGACCTGCTACCATCAGAATATTCGGTACCAGCATCATAAATAACCCTGCTAAACTCTGTACCACCCCTACCAGAATTGGAATTATTATATCCTTCAGAAACAGGAATGGTGTAACCAGGTTGGAAGTTGTGTCTGCTTTCCATGTGATAAGGGATGCTTCCGCTTCCATGATCATAAGATGGGAATGGTGATGGAGCTGAAGCTTTGCTATTTCCTTGTAAAGATGCACGATCAACGTCTGAAGGTATAAGAGAGGGACCTGACAATTGCAATTTGCTGTATGATGTATCAGCATGTGAATAAACGGCATCTCTATTTTTCATCTCATTCTCTAGAGGATGAGAAGCCAAGGTAGGACTAGATGGTTCTAAACTTAAAACGACACCAGATATACTTAGCTTCCCAGGTATTTTTAATACGTTCTCAGAGAAATCTGAAGGGGGGACAAGAAACAAGGTGTTCCTATCATCCAACTTAGCAACTGCTGCCCGTTGCTTCTCTTCCAGATAATGCATAAATTCATTATAATATACCATATCTCCATCACTGGCAGGGACGAAAAAGACAACCCAGGAGCAGGCAGCCTGATAATAATGCTTAGAAAGCATATCAAGTCCAGTCCGTGCAGTGCAATCTAGGAACTCTGGCCTGCAAAAGAAGAGTTGTCACTGAGCTACCAAGAAAATGAAGGTGCATGGAGAGGAAATAACATGTAATGAACATAAAACCTTTTCACGCTTTTAATTTTTATTCGTGCTAATGGTGTGCTGTAATATGCATTGTGCTATTATTGTATAATCATACTGCTAATCTAATTGAACCAGTGAGAAATCCCACATTTTAGTGATACTTCACCCCCTTTGGCCCCTCCCCCTCCCATTTACTTTTCTTATTATTTTTTTAAATAAAATGGAAGTGATCAAAGCACAGTACTAGCTTAAACAGGTAACTTTAGGAAGTCATGAGGAAAGGTTTGTACTAACAAGAAGAAATCCATGATTTTTCCTACTGGAAAGCAACGAGCTTGGCAGACAGGAGTTCCACCCTTTGCTATAGTACCCTCCCATTTCCATTCCTTCGTTCCTCGCTGATGCAACTCAGAGGTGGTTCTTTTCCACTCAGCTGGAACTGATGATGAATTTGGAGGAAGTGACCGGAAAGTATCATGAGATGATCCCCAATTGTCACGCTTATCCCCTAAAGATCGATTTACGTTTGGAGGATTCTCTGGCAGTCTTCTATACGGAATAGGATGCCCGGACTCGTCTGACAAAGAAAATTCAGGAACTAATCCAGGGAAAACATGCTTATCCTGGCTTACATTATGCAAAGGATATTCAGGAAGCTCCTCGTGCGGAAAGGAATCAATTTTCAATTTCTTTCCTCTGTGATAGTTATAAGTATCCTCTGGCAAGTCCCTTAGATCTTCTGGAAATGGACTTTTTCTTCTCAGGTTTCGCGGAGAAAAGTCATGATATTGATCACTTCCATCTCTAAAAGGACTCCTACCATATTCCTGCCGCCCTTGTGGTGGACCTATATCTGGTCCAAGTTCATGAAATCTTCTGTCTTCATACGAACCACCAGTATGAGCCCATGGAGACTCCAGCCTCCTGAAGCGATCTTCATATTCCATGTTCGGGTGATGGGGGACCCTAATGCTTGGATCTTCAGGTTCTCTGACATTTCTATTAGTGCGTAAGTTATCAGAAGATCCAATCTGATTAAAGGACTTAGAATGTGGAGGAGGAACATTAGGCCCCAGACTTCGCCTCCCACCAGCAGAAGAAGAATGATCTTTCCTAGCAAAAGATATATGCACACGTGGATTTCCAAACAATTTTCCTTGGAGAGTTTCTTTAGCCCTGCAAGCTGATGCTAGATTCCTGAACTGGACAAATGCATATGTACGACCTGGGAATGCAGTTATCTTGTCAATATCTCCAAATGGAGAAAAGGCCTTCCTTAATATCGCTTCATCCACTTTCAAGCATGATGGAAAGCCTATCCATAAAATTTCAGTTGGATGGTCTGAGCCACGTTCATTTCTCCTTGGACTATCTGGATAGTATGCATCAGGACTAGCAGGACGCTTTCTGGATTCCCTTGGTGAGAATGCTGAACTTCTGTTTCGAGGTTGCAGCTCATCTCGATGTTGCAAGTACAACTCATCACGTGGAGGAGCAGATGACTTGTCCTGGGATTCAGAATCTATAAATTAAATTGTATGCAAGAAAACATTGCAATAAGCTAACAATCAGCAATCTGGAACAAGTTACAATAACAGGATTGCATGATTGAACAGCCTCAAAGGAGAGTTCCAATAATTTCAACAAAATATTATCTTTCACCACATTTATATAAGTTAAACAAGTTGCATCTGTCTTAGACACTAACAAAGGAATTGACAAAGAATCACCCTCCCAATGTTCATTATTCATGTCTCCAAATATCCAGTCAATCATAGAATGTTCATATTCTTACTTAGAAACCCAATAAATCTTAGAAACAATTGCTCACTTTCTTACAAAAATATATCCAGAAAATCATCTAGCACACAAAGATTGTATGCACCATGACTCTATGGTTAGTTATCTTACCAGTTGCAAAGAAATCAACCTAATCACGCACCTAAGAAAATCAACTAGAATACAGACCTAAATCATCCAAGACATATAATCGTAGATGCCCATATAGGTACATAAACAGACAGCACCTTTACACAGGCACATAAAGATAAAGCCACACAACTAACACAAGTACACATGTACTTATGTCCATACACAGAATTTCCTCCACGTATAGCATTAGATATCCAAAATTATTGTCAGGATGTGCGTTCTCCAGACATTATAGGTACACAGATTTTAGGTAAATTATTACACCATTAAAAAAACTAAGATACATCATTTACAGAATTGTAAAAAGAACCATACACTGCAAAGACATCCAGATGTTAGCAAAAGAACACAGCAAATACCGAAAACACTTCGCATCACAAGTTTGGTTTTGGATGAGATGCAAAAAAAAAAAAAAAAAAAAAAAAAGAAAAAAGAAATAGATGTATGCTTAGGTGTGGTAACAGGCCCTATTTTTTTTTCTTTTTCTATTTCTATTTTTGAAATGTTACATATTAGTAAATCAAAGCGATATCTACCAAAGAAATATACTTTGAGGCAAATTTTCAGTAAATACAATCTCATTTCCAACATTCACAACCCTTTAAGCAACATAATGCACAACCATTATTCCCACCCCTTTTAACTTGACCAATATCAAAAGAAGATAACCAAGAACCAAGATGAATAACTTGACAATGATTATCCATAAGCAACAACTTACGGATAAATATTGGCATGTTACTAAGCAGTATCCTATGCTTTTTGAGCAAGGCTTCAGAAGCCATTCTATGCAAATAGCCCAGTTGAAAGCTTGATGTTTTTATGAAATAATGCTTACATCAAATCAGGAAAAAATTCCATGAGTGTAAAATAAATTTGCAGCAAGAATCACCTTTATCTTTACAACTTTCACAATGTACTCAATAATTGAATTCAGCTGATGCAGCTTCTAAACTTCCTTCACTACATCTATAAATTTTTATCAACAAACTAAATGCACATAGTGTCTCACAGTTGACAGTATATTACACCCTTGACGAAACATCCAATAATCATTGCATGAAAGTCAATGACAACGGTTGAACACACAATATTCAAGACACGTGAAGTCAAAGGATAAGCATGCAAAAGTGCCAACAAACAAAGACATTCACTATTTACCCCAAACAGATTTAATAAAAGATAACAAATTATGCCTCCACCACTACTCCTTGTCTAACATTAATATTATTCATTCAGTGTAGTTATTACCTTGAAAAATAAGTTCAAGTATTTTCAGATAAATTGATTTCAAATGAAAAGAGCACACCCTCAGTGAAGATCTAGACAAGAGAAATATAATACTACCTCCGTTAACATTTACTTGCAACTTTGGAATATTTTATGTCTCTCAAATAATACCCCAAAGTTGCAAGTAAATGTTAATAGAGGTAATATGAGGATATATAAATCAATCAAGCTGGGACAGATCGATATGCAACCCCGTTCTTCAGCCCTTTGCTATAGGCACCAAAAGTTCTTCATATGATATCTTTAAGATAAAGTGATTAATCCAGACAACGAATTTTAATCTAATCATAAAACAGTTGAGCAGCTACATATTGCCAACCCAAAGAAACAAATAAACAAATCAAAACCAGGGAAGACCTGATAAAAGAGAAACAGAAGGGTCTTCACCCTTATGAAATAAAATGAATATAGGGAAATTGGTAATTCAAGCATTCCAAGGTCCAAAACTCATTCTAAGGTAAGTCAACAATTACATAAGCTACTATTTATATATACAGAAATTTAATCCGTTTTGTAATCCTCATATCTTAGACTTAAATTATGTGTATCAAATTGCCTCATTAACCCCACTCCCACTAGCAAAATACTCCACCCCAACATCTAACATAAATATAAACACTAAAAAATAAAACATATAAAACAAATTAAAAAAAGAGAGAAAAACAGGGGAAAAAATTCATGAGTAAAAGTCTCAATACTTGTGGCAACAAAATCTTTCACTTAACTTTCAGCATGCCAAATACAAAATTTGTCCATTTCACATCAAAAAGACCCTTATTTTTCTATTCCAATACTCCACAAGGGCATAAGGAACTAGTGTAAGTAAGTTTCTACCAAAGCAAGCTTTAACAATTAAATGACACGGCAACATTAGGTGGTCTAATGTTCAAACTAATATAAGATAAAAGAATAACAAGTGTCATCATCAAACAAATATGAGATAAAAGAATATCAAGTATTATCCAACTCCTAATGAGCAATGCTTGTATTAAAGAAACTAGAACAAGGAATTCAGGCACTGTTTGCCAATGATAAACTACAATGTAAGCGAGTTACAAAAAAGGTCTTACAAAGTTGCAATGTATATTAACATAACCACACTAATTCAGATCACATAACTGCCAATCTGCCATACATCATAAAATAAGAAAAGTCATTCAAAAACAGTAACATGATACAAGATTCTTCATTTCAAGTACCTGAACTAGCCTTGACACTAAAAAATATAGGTATGAAATTCATATCTAGCAATTGAATTACCAGTCAGGCATGTCACCATATAATCATAAACCCATAGATTAAAAGATAAAAAGCATATGCTTGTATCTAGACTTATAATTAAATTTATAAAAATACTAAAAATAGGGAAAATTTGTCAAAACAAACCTTTCAAAAATAACCTTTTGTGAGAAAAACCTTTGTTAAAATTTTCTGACAACTTCTGACCTTCAATTTTTTTATTTTTTATTTTTTTTTTAATTTTTCGCAAAATACAACATTACAAGTTTACAACCTTACCTTACTTTCCGACACTAACCGGCCAATTTCAGACATTGGCCCGCATGTGCAAGTCACATGACCTTCAAAAATTCTATTTCCACCCTATCTTTCTTCTATTTCCACTCTATCTTGTTCATCCATTTCTCCATTAATTGCCAATACAACAATTCTTCAACTAAAGTATGAATTCGATTCTTATTTATAATATCAATCAATCAATCAAAGCCTTAATCCCATAAGTGGGGTCGGCTAACATGAACCAAATTTGATTATTTCGTGTAGTCATCGACATAAATCTTCCTCCTCCATCTCTTATGGTCCGATGCTTCATCCTCATGCAAATATATAAACCTCATATCCTTCCTAACTCCTTCCAACCAAGTCATTTTCAGTCTCCCTCTCCCTCATTTAAGCCCTCCATGGTCCCACTCTTAAACTCTTCTAACTGAGGCACCCTCGGGTCTCCGTCTTACATGCCCAAACCAACGTAGACGGTTTTCTCTTAGTTTATCTGCAATGCTTGCCAGACATACTTTCTTGCGAATAACCTCATTTCTGATTCTATCTATTAGAGTGTTCCCTCCCACACATCTATCTTAACATGCGCATTTCCGTAACCTCCATCTTTATAATGTGCTCCTTCTTAGAAGCCCAACATTCTGTACCATAGAGCAACACTGGTCTTATGACAGTCCTATAGAATTTTCCCTTCAACTGTATGCTTCGGTCACATAACACTCCCGTGGCCGCTCTCCATTTAAGCCACCCTAACTTAATCCTATTGGCCAAGTCTCGATCAATGTCACCATTCTTGTGGATGATCGACCCAAGATACTTAAGACATTCACTCATAGTCAAATCCTTTCCATCCAAACTCACCACTTCATTGTTTGTCCCCCCACTGAGTACCAAAACGACAAACTAAATATTCAGTCTTACTCCGACTTAGCTTAAACCCTCTAGATTCCAACCATTGTCTCCATTGCTCCAACTTGGCATTAACCCCATATCATTATTTTCTTCCACCAATACGATATCATCCGCGAACAACATACACCATTGAACCTCATCTTGAATTGGTTTAGTTTTTTTTATCTTAATGAAATTCTTCAATTGAAGTATTAGCTTTAATCTCCTCTTAAAATTATCAAAAAAAACATCTTCTTTGCTTCCTCTTTTCAAATTCACATTATCCTCCATCAATTCTCAATTGGATAATTTTTTTTTATCAAAAAACATATCAAATTGGAAAACAAATCCAAATCAAGTAAAATAAAATACAACCGATAAAAAAAAAAAGGGCAGAGGGGTGTTTAGGGGTATGTATCCCATTTTGTGGACAAAGACAAGTATGTTTCAAACAAAGACAGGGGGTGTTTGGGGGTATGTATCCCATTTTGTGGGCAAAGACAAGTATGTTTCAAACAAAGACATTTGAAAATGCTAGGATTTAAGCAACTTTTCATCTACTCATTGCTTCCCCTTCTTTCATTAAAAAAGTTTAGAGACATGAACCCTGATTCTCATACAATTGCAAAAATTTAAGAGGTGGAAACATGCATTACCTTGGACAATATGGGTTCAATTAAGATGGGCAACATTCAAATTGAAAGATCAATGGAGAATTCAAGTGAATTTAGGACTTCCAAGTCTCTATTGAAGAGAGACATAGAATCAATCAAAGTTGGGAGGGAAAGGGATGCAAGTAAAAGAAATAAGGCTCATGTGAATGGCACATGCTGGTCAACACTTGAAATTCGTCGGTAAACATCGAAAAGTAAGGTAAGGTTGTAGTTTGAGAAAAAAAAATGGAATAAGGTCTGAA
This sequence comes from Chenopodium album, assembly GCF_948465745.1. NCBI lineage: Eukaryota > Viridiplantae > Streptophyta > Magnoliopsida > Caryophyllales > Amaranthaceae > Chenopodium > Chenopodium album. Next base: position 16,271,650 of record NC_137842.1, read on the forward strand.
CTTGCCAGAAAATTTTTATAAGGTTGTTTCTCGTCAAAAGTGTTATCTAAAAGGTCTTTTTGACATATCCTCTTAATACAAAATATATAATAAAAAATTAAAAATAAATCTTGAAGAGAGCTTCTCCAAACAAAATAATGCCTAAGTTATGTGGACATGTGTTTTAGAATAGAGAAACCATAAATGCTTTGTTCCAACACCCATCTCTAATTTCAAGACAAAATTACTTTTTTCTTCCAAAGAAAGACTATCAAAAATCAAACTACAATTCAATGAAGACAAGGTAACATTCAGTCAATATATATGCCAGAACTTTTGTGCACAAGTAACACATACACAGTTGTGGAATAATGATAACATAAGAGTGGCTTCAAGTTCAAATGGCAGCTCATAATCACACTATAACGCACAGCAATATCACAGGTTATACAGATATAACACCTACAAGAAAGATGCTGAATTGATTAAGGTAAGAGACATTATAGTTGCAAAATTCTTTTCAAGACATCACCTGATATATTTGGTTAAATAAAAATCTCAAGTGGTTGTTTGGTTTACAAAAGAAGTGGAAGTTCCCATAAGTTTAAATTGATGGAAAATAAACTTCATAACCATTTTCATAGGAATTTTCTAAAGTTGTTTGATGAGAAATGGGGAACTTCCCATAGAAATTTCTACTTACCTAGGGGAGACTAGGTTAGCAAATTCCTAAATTTTGTGGAAAGTGGAAATTATTAGGAATACTCTCCCATTTCACAATTTTTTTGCCAACCAAACAACTCACCTACCTTGCATTTCCTAGGAAGTCCCACTTTCCATGTTCAGTTTTGTTAACCAAACAATCACTTAGAGTCTCTAAAATAAGTTTGCCAGTGTAGGTGTAGTTTGTTCCTGTGACTATATGATCTACTATTCACCTTTATTGCCATAGGTAGGGGGTTCTACCAATAAAACTTCTCATATAAATATTCAGAAGAATAGGGGAAACCATAAATGGTTTTGTACACTAAACCTTTCTCGTATAAGGCAGATCTCTTTAATCTAAAGAAAAAAAAATAGACAGAAGCTAAACTGCAACCGACTTCCCTTTATGTGAGGATGAATCAAGCAGAGTTTTCTTCCATTTGCTTTCTCAGATATTGATCTGAGAAAAGAAAATATGATATGTATGCATTGACCAGTATCCTAGATATAACATCTGTAGCCCTGCTTATTTTCATTTGTGTTCCTTTGCCTATTTAGTAAGATGATAGTATGATACTATATCTCTGATAACTTCCTTCTTGCAGTTTGTATTTACAATGTGATCTACTATACCCTTCATGGAAACAGGCAGGAGATGCATTTACATAATTCCTCAAGCCCAAATTCAGCAGAGTTGTTGACTTGGGGTAACATGTAGTGGTATTCAAGAGCTCCTTAAGAGTTCCAATTCATCATATTCTGCTCTCTTACACTCTATATCTGTCTCTCTAGTATTAATTTCATTTTCTTCAGAAATTAAAAGATGCACAGTAGCTATGAGGTGCACCCAGCGTTCCAGTGTAAATTGGGGAAAGGATGAAAATTATAGCGTTCTTTTTCATCAGATTACTCAGCTATCCATCTCTTGGGTAATGTAAAATGGTACCAGCATGTTATATAGTTTTGAGAACAAAGGCAAAGCCCCTAAATATTACGTAGCAAAATAAAGTGGCTGACACTGATATTCATTTCAAATGCTCATAACAAACCCTTGACAGCATTACTAGACCTCCTTAATAAAAGGGCATGGTACATGCTCATCAATGTGTAATCATGGGTGTATTGGGATTACACAATATGAGAATGCTACATCTTAAAAGTGGATGATAAAACTCATCCTATTGAACACCTAACGTTTGATGTAAGTCCTTTAACAATATAGATTTGAGGCTTAATAGCTGAATTCCGAAGACATCCATGGCTATCAAATCAAGCTCACAATATTATGACTCAAACTTAACAGGGCAGCAAGTCAAATCAGTCATTCAGCAAGTGTTGACCCCTATCAACAGGTTATATGAAGGCATAGGAATTTTGCTCAAGGGAAAAGCTTTACTAAATGGGTCTTCACAGTTCATACAGTGATTCCCAGATATTAGTTAATGCTTTAAACATCTTTTCTCTTTAGGTTGCAACTGAAGAGATGACACATGACCCCGGAAACTATGCTTCATACATATTGATGCTGAAAAATATGCTACTGTGAGCCTGTAAGTACAGATTTTATGTCTTAGTTTCCAAATAAAATTCTCTTGTTATTGTGTTACTGATCAAAAATTGTGCACTACAGTCAGAAAAATGAGTGAGGCAATCATTTATTTCTGTTGCAGTGCCATTCTAGTACTTCAGCATTCCCAATAGAAATTATTGAGACGTTTTAGCATTACGCATTTATGCCTGCCTTTTGGGAATGTACTCACAACCAGAACGTATGACATAACTAACACACTTTGGGAGTTTGGATTGTAAAGGAAAGTCACAACACTAGTTTTTATGCAAAGCAATGCATAGCTTTAACGTAGAAGGTGCATAGTGGAAACTGGAAAGAAGCCATTGTAATGACTAGTAGGATACTAGGAAACAGCATATTAGATACACCTTAACTTGATTAATGTTGGAATAGCAGCTGCATGGTTTTATATTATCAAGTTAATACCTTCTTAATTTAAGGAACTGACACCACAGATTGACAGCAGAAGTGCTATTTCATTTCAGTATTTTATATTGCACTGCATATTAGTTGTCTCAATTTCTTCAAATAAGTCCACTATTTAACTCTTTTTAGTATAATGAACCAAATTGGATAAGTCCACAACTAAGCTTTTTTTAGTATGTGGTAACATTTGGTTATAGTAAATCAAACCAAATGTTATTTGGAAGCTACCCCTCTGCAATTAGTAAAAGAAGTAAACATAGTCATACAACTCACTCATGGTGAATGTTCTTTTGAGGCGCTTGGAAAGTGTTTGATGTTAGTGTAGTGTCATTTCATTCTTGGTGATGATGAATTAGATTCTGCAATTAATTAATTGATACCATTGGATATTTAACTATCAACCAATAAAACCTAATTTGTTTGGATAATGCATCAAATTGTTCGTTTAGCGTCTCTTTGGCACAAATTGGCTATTGCGAATGTTTATAAGAGAATTGTAATAAGATTCAGTCATAATGAGGCACTAGTAACAGCCAGATTACTTGAGCATATCTTGTCTTATATCATCAGACCTTCCCACTTTATATACTAATAACGTATTTTTTTTCCAAGAGAGAATGAGAGATGTAAGACAGCAGCAGTTCCACCAAGTATGATTTGAGTAAGGGCTGTATCATTTGTGAACCACTAAAGCACTGTACAATCATGACTCATGAAATTTGTTCCAGATAATTCCTGTTTTCACTCAAGAATCCCTTCAAGTTTTTCTTTCTTACAAAGAGCTTGGGCTCATTTATAGACCTAGCTTAGATTTTCATTTCCATCATTGCTCCTCCCTGTGAGAGGCCAATTTTCCATCAATATAATTTTCCTCACACGAACTTTCAACCAGCAATCAAAATTTTATTGCAATGTTGTTTATAGTTATTTCTGATATGCACTGTTTTTGAATCTTGCTGGGGGTTTTGAATCTAGTTTCTAGAATAGTTTTTCCTGCTGCCTTGAGAGTTTGTATTTTCAAGTGCTTCTGTGCTGTGCCGGAATTTTTTATCATTTTGCTGAAATCCTCTTCAGATTTTTGTTAAGACTCTGCTGCTGATTTCTAAGTCCTGTTTGTAGTCTTCTCTATTCTATCTCTTTGTATATACAAATTCTCTTGTTTGTCTTTTGCTGAATATATTCATAGTATTTAAGTCATTTTTTAAAATTTAGATCCTAGTAAAGCCCTTTTCTTTTTTCCTGTTTTTGTAGTTACTAGTTAGATTGAGGTCAAGAAGATGTCTCCTCTGTTTATGCTCTTAGAATTACTTCAGATATGGAAGCTATAGCATGATTATCTGATTCTCATTAAGGGTTATGGAAGTTCTTTTCGGCTGAAGCTGAAGATAGGTCATAGTTGACGCAGTAAAATTAAAGATAGGGTTTCCGTGTGTGTCAATATCTATTTACTATCGTTGCACATCAGAAATTGCCTCCGATTTAAGAATTTGTTTTCTTCCAACCGGATTTCGATAACTTTGCATATTAAAAGTAAAGCATTTAATCTAAGGCGTTTATTATTGATATACGTCATTAACCCTAGGGATCTCCTCAATCTGTTACACCCTCTAATAGTTGATGGTGCATATGCCACACTTTATTCCATGTGGAAACAGCTGATTTTGAAAACTGATACAACCTAGTTGTTTCCATGTTTATAGCCTAGTTGTATCCATGTTTCAATGGACATTGAATTTTCCTAATATTTACGAAGGGAAGTCCAGAAAGGCAGCCACAAGCAAGCACTTTTGGCTGTACATGTAAAGAATCCTGAGATCCACTTATGATTATGACGTCACCTATGTGCATCTTTTTCGTGCTAATAATCAAATATATTTCCATGATTGAGCGTCAATGATAACCCTATGTTTTTTTATAGCTTTCGCGCTTAAATTTAAAGTCATTTCCATATTTGATCACCAGTGATAACCCTATGGTTTTTACAACCTGCAAATCCATCTGGCATGCCTGGTTTTCGTAATGAGCTTATAATTCTTAGTGAATACTTCAATTGCTGATCATATTCATATTAAGTATCCTTTTCATTCCGAGGCAAAAGAAACAAGCCACTTTCATAAGCAGCATTTCAAATGTACTAAACTTTTTCAACTTGAAAAACTCCATACATTCAATTCCAAAATGAAGTACATAAGCAGAATGTATGACACAGATATGTTGGCATAGAATCACCAAGATTACGACGAAAACGATAAAGGGTAGACAAAAGAAGAAACTAACCGACTTGGCAAATTCAATCCTAAGAGGCATGCCTGCAAGACTAAACCCCTGAAGCGAATTCAAAGCCGCAATTGCATCATCTTCCCTCACATAATTGACAAAGGCGTAACTCCGACCGGGATGACAGGCAATGTTTTCGAGGTCTCCGAACCTAATGAAGTGATCAGCAAGAGTTGATTGGCTAATGTGGTGAGACAAATTCCCAACCCATAAATGCCGGGAAGGAGGATTATTCTTGCCACGAGAAGGCTTGCTTTCGTCGAAACGAGAAGAAGACGATGAATGATGATTATGGTGTCGCTGACTATGGTACTGCTGTGTATGATGATCCCTCCTTGAATGATATTCCCTTCCAACTCTCCCACTCTATAAATCAACAAGTTCACAATCAAATCAATAAGTTTAACAATCAAATCAAAAATCCCACAAAATATAATCATTAAAATGGTAATCAAACAAATGAGTATGAACTAGATTAAAGAGAAGAAGAGAGAAAATCACCATTGTTTTGCAGGAAAGATGAAGGCTTGTTCCAGAATTGCAGTGAATTTGAAGAGTTGAAGAAGACGAATTTGATTGAAATGGATGAATGAGAGAATTGAAATGAAGATGAGATTAATCGAAGTGAAGTTTGCGGTGAAAAAGAGGGGTTTTTTAGGGTTTGCCTACTAAGAAAAAATGAAAGATATTTCTTCCCCAATTTCTTTGTAGCGCATTTGAGTCAGTCTCTTTATTTCACAAAAATTTTAAAAAAAAAATTGAAAAAAAATTTTCAAATTGGACAGAGTGCGGTTGAGACTCACCAAACCACAAACCAAACCGCAATTTTGCGGTTTGGCGCGGTTTGCGGTTTAAAAATTGCGGTGCGATTTGGTGCGGTTTCCAAAATTATTTGGACCAAATCGCACTTTAACGTAGTTTGCGGTTTTTATATTACATTTTATTAAAAATTTATAAAAGAACTAAAATATATGAGCTAATATTTGACAATTGGTTAATTAAAGGTTAAAAAAAAAAGTGTTTAATATTTGAATTATAAACTAATAATTATAAAATAAATATTTTGTTTTTAAAAGAATAATTATAATTTTAATAAAATACTGTTAAACCTCAAACCGCACCGCATTTTGCGGTGCAGTTTGGTGCGGATTTTTTAAAAGTGCGGTTAGAAAAAATTACAAACTGCACTTTTGCGGTTTGGTCCGGTTTAGCATCCAAACCGCACCGCGAACACCCCTAAAGCAAATGCAGAATAAAAACTCGCATTTGCTCGATTACAGGTTTGATTCTGAACCTAGTTCGTACTTTTGGATAAAAATTGTTGACAATGGTGATGAACCGGGAAAGATTAAAAATTTGTTAAACTTTGGGAGTTGTTAAATAATTGGCTTTAAATTATGTAATTAAATTTATATGCACACAATTAGGGCCTGTTCTCTTCCGTTGAAATTCAGTTCAGTTCAGTTCAGTTCAGATCAGTTCAGTTCAGTTCAGTTCAGCTCAGTTCAGTTCAGTTCAGTTCAGTTCAGTTAAGCTCTTAATTTATGTCTAATGATATTGCTAATGATATAAAACCAAATTTCATTCTTTTAAGCTCATAATAATAATAATAATAATAATAATAATAATAATAATAATAATTTGGGGTTAGATACTAGTTAGATACATGTATTAATTAAAACATTAAAGAGAGTGGGTTAGGGTGTTGGACTGTTGGGTCATTGCCTCTGTTAGCTTTTCGTGTTTTTTTCTTTTCTTTTTTTTTTTAAATATTTTTTTTTTAAATTGGTTTAAATGGGTTAGATACATGTAAGTGTTTTGTGTTCTTTTGTCATAATATTATTTTATTTTTAAATTAAATAGTATGTGTGTTTAAAATGTTTAGAGGTTTCAAGTTTTTAATATATTTTCCATAAATTTTATAATTATATAGTATATTTTTCGTAAATATTTTAATATGTACATTTGTATATACACATATGTATAGTAATAAATAATCAATAAATAATCAAAGATCACTATATCAAAGTTCAGTTCAGTTCAGTTCAGTTCAGTTCAGCTCAGTTCAGCTCAGTTCAGTTCAGTTCAGTTTAGTTTAGTTCAGTTCAGTTCAGTCAATCAGAAAAGGCCCTTAGTTTTGTTTTACTCAAAACTAGATAAAAGCCCGTGCGATGCATGATTTTTTGTAAATATTTCTTGTGATTTCTTAATCTATAACAATTTTTTTATTTAAATTTTTTGACATAAATTTCACATATATGTTTAAATAGGGTGCAGTTTTTCTTACATTATAAGTTTTAAATTTTTTTTATGAAAATATCATGTCATTCATTAGATATATTTAGATAAAACCATTAATATCAAATGATAATTTTATTTTTATAAAAAAAAATATCTGCTATTATCTAAAGATGATTATTAGTTTTTAAAGATATTTTTAATTTTTTATATAATTTAAATCCTAGTAATTTAATGTTAATCTCACAAAAAGATACTATTGTTAATTAGACCATATTATATTTTGATTAATTTGCTTGTTAGAAAAGGATAGTTTTTATTATTCATTAGTGTTAGTTATGTGGAAATTGTATTTATAATTAATAAATAAATCATAAATATGGTATCTCATCTGTCAAATATTAGAATAAATATATCACCCATAAACATTCTTTTACATAGATCAAATTATAAAGAAAATTTATTTCAATCCAAAGTTTAATTTGGACTATATTTCTTCTAATAAATATTTTGATAAGAACATTATTAAAAATATATATACACACGTAAATATATATAAGAACTACTTGTATTTAAATTTAGAAATAATACTAAAAAAACATATATACCTTTTATCCTTTATTTTAGTAGAATCACCTACATACGTTTTCATCATTATTTTGTTATAATTAAAAACGTGATATTACTTCTTATTTGGAACGATTGAAAAGTAACTAACAGAGTAAACTTTTCCTTTCAATCAATTTTGCACGAAAGTGTTGAACAAAGTTGACTTTATTTGAGGCATGAACGTAATCACCCTGGAAAGACATGAAGTTATTTATGTATACAATTTGTAAAAATATCTCCTCGTTCAGTAGGACCATATTCAAACTTATTAAGTATCTTGTTTGCGGAATTTTAGTACATCCAACAGGCTAGAAACTCATATGTTGATTTTTCAATCATTTTTGGTCGAATTTTTGGCTAGACATGAGGACATCGTGAAAAAACGAAGGACAGAAGGACCAAATAGCACGGAAGACTAAAAGACAAACTAACTTAATTAATTTTGTTCAATTTTAATATTTATGCTATTTACTAGGTGAAAATGGTCCATTGGCAATCGTTAGTCATAAATAATATAACATGAACCACAACCAAATACAAAGAACACATGTTAAGATTAGCACAATAATAATCACAAGAAATTAGGAAGATGACTGGAATTCTAGAAGAGTTAGGACTCATGAGTATAATTAAATAAATAGATAAAAATAAAAAATCTATAATCTTATTTTATACGAGTTGACATGGATTAAAGGACTTGGCTAAGACTAGCTTGACACGATAAGATACAAAAAAATTAAAGGTTGCACACTAAAAAGAAACCTAAACTGGACAGGCTTTAGTATATCAATTATAACTTTTGATCTGTGACTCTTATTGTGGCCAAAAACAACTCCAAATGAAAGGTAAAACTCGGGTGTAATACCCCGTATTTTTATATGTATTTTATTTAAAATATGTATTTTATAAAGTATTTAAATAAATTTAACGTTTTAATTACGGTATTTTAATTATTTATTTTACGTAAATCTAGAAATATTTTATAAAAAGGAAAGTATAATTAATTAATGTTTTTTTATAAAAGTTGGGGTTTATTTTAGGAAAGTATGATTTTAGCAAATTTTATTAGGGAAGGGATTAGGAAAATTAAAAGAGGAAAGTTTAGGGAAAAGGGTTAGTAGAGAAGGGGTATAAATATCCCTCTTATGAGACAAATCAACTTTGCCCAGAGTGGAGAAAAACCAAGGTAAACTTCTCTCCCTTTTCTCCTTATTTTTCTTCTTTCTTTTTCTTTCTTCTTCCCCTTCCCCTTTTATTTCGGACCACCACCACCGCCGGCAACCACCACCACCGGTGGGCCGCCGACTACCTGCAACCCATCCGGCAACAGCGGCGGCCACCAACGCTGGCAGCAGCCGGCAGTGGCGCCGGTCTGCTGTCGGTAGCCCCCTTTTTCGAGGAAAAAAAAACTTAATCTTTATTGTTTAAAACTAATCTATGCTTAAATCTAATTGATAATTTTGAGTTTTGGGATTTGATTTTGATGTTTGATAATAAGTATTATGTTAATTAATTTTCAGATTAATTAAAAAGCCCCAATTTTTGAAACCCTAGGTTCTTGATTTATGAATAATTGAAGGATTATGATGTATAATGGTTTAGATCTTTTATTAAAGTGTTTTAAGGCTTATTTACAGCAAGTTTTAATTAAAATAAAGTGCTGGAATTTTTAGTAGAGTATTTAAAACTAAGTTTCTTTAAGAAATTTCAATTACCCATTAATTGGGACTAAAATATGATGTTTTAAATATAATTTCAGCTTATTTTAATTAGTTATGAAGGGTTTTATAATAGTATATATTGCTGGAAATTTATGTAGGTGGATGTTAATACTCTTCTATGATTTTAAATTGTAGGAGACTTTGAAGTGAGCAATTTTTATTAGTCGTGGCGATTTTAAGATCGTATTCAAGGTACGTTCGCGTACTTAGTATATTTTTGGTGATGTAGTATCATTCTAGGCTTGATTTAAATCAATTACAAGTAGTATCATGCTAAGGTCTATGTTTGGAATTGTGAATTATCGGTGTTGGTGATTGAATTGTGAAGCATGATTTATGAATTGGAAAATTGTATTTTGGCATGATGATATGGACCACACTTTTATTTATGGCATGTTAGAATGCATGTTTACTTAAACTACATGTTTAATTTGGCTTGGAATATTGAAAAGGAATTTTATTATGGTTCATATAATTTTTATTGATACTTAAAGCATAAGAAATGAGCTATATAAGTGTCTATGTACACGAGGAATAAATTGTATGTTGGTGCCTTTGTGCACTTAAGGTGTTTTTAACACCGAGAGATAGGACTTGTGACGCTTTATGCGTTTAAGGTGTCTTTGACACTGAGGTAGAATTAAAAAGGGTTCAATATTAAATATTATGTGGTCATTAATTATTCAAGAATCAAATTGGTATGTTTGTTTGATTGAATAATTATTGTTGATTGAATTATTATGCTTTGAGAGTCATCACCAAGTCTAATAATATGTAAATAACGTAAAGTGAAAGAGATTACGCACCAAAACTCTTGGAACGTATATACCTTGAGTATGAACATATGGGGGGAGTTATGTGACTTTATATTTGATTATAACTTCTAATGGAGTACAGGACGTTGTACATAACTTTTTATTATTATTATGCACTGGAATTCCGCCACCTATGTGTGGTTTTGTGCTGGCACGGTTAGCTCCCGTGTCAGTTAACCTCAATTTATTTGGGGGAGGTAGAGTTGGAAACCCGTTCGATGCGTGATCAACGCTAAATAAATTATTTAGTGGTCTAGTTGAAAAGTCTTGTTGAATGTTGTGTGTGCTTGTAAACAGGTGCGTTGAGGTAAGTGTGTGTTGATAGGTGAAAGCATGTTAGTGTGTTTATTTACGCTTATGTACTCAACTTTGCTGATTGTGTGTATGTGTGTTTTGGCCATGTCTTTATCTTGGCCATATGATGACCCATTTTTAATGGAGAGTAGTGGAAACAAGTAGAGATAAGCTTTTCAGGTATTGAAGCATATTCATGACGGGGCATGAGTGAAGAGTGAATCATGCTAGTTTTCATTAGTTACGATGTGTTTTATGCTTTACTTATTTATGATATTATTTATATGTGGAACTAACGTTAAGTTTTGGATTTGATTCAGTTTTTAATAAGGGCCTTTAATGGTTCCAAGTTGTAGGTTGACTTATATTTGACTTCGTTTGATTTGGTTTTAACTTTACTTTCGTTTGGATGACTTTTGAGTTGACTTTTTTTAAACGGTTTTTGATTTTAAGTCTTCCGCTGTGTATCTTTGATAGTTGCCTTAGCCATTTTCACGGTGGCAGTAATGTCTTGGATATTCCTAAATCGTATTTTTAAAGAGTAGAATAGGTATTTTTAAGGAAAGAAATTTCTAGGGTGTTACATCGGGGTCACAGATCCATAGGTGCCACGACACGTAACTCTGTCTATAATTCCGGCTATGACCAAAATAAGTTGACTCGAAATAATAATAATAAAAAAAAACCTTTGACTCGACTCTAATAAAAAAAGGGTTTGATAAGAGAAAAAAAAATAAATATAAAAAAGTCGATAAAAAATGCACATATAAGCACATTGTTACGCATGATGCAATGAAGTTCGCAACCTAAAGTCAAGTTTTATGTTCCACTATGGTCAAGATGTTGGATGTCAAAGGGTAACATGGTTAAGAGTTTGGAAGTATTAGCAAGGCAGCCTCCCTTGAGAGTGTATGCCAACGGGCGGCTCCGCGAGTTCGTGATGAAATCAAATTCGACTCCATGGTTTGGATGGATTTAAAAACTCGGATAAACCCTTATTGTCATGAATGTTTAAGGGTTGATAGAGCTTAAATCCCCGGGCTAGCCACATACGTAGAACACGTACTATTGTGGGAAAATAGGTAGATAAAAATTATATGCATATGTGACAATGGCAATTAAATCTGACAGGGTAAAGTCGTATCCCCTAATCAAAAATAATTACCTAAATCACTAACTAAGATAGACAGGGAAGTAGGGTCGATCTCCACAGGGAAACAACTCTTTTTACTCCTAATTTATTATTATAATCTAAATTATTTAAGTAACCAATATTTATAATTAAGTATGAGACTAAACTACAAAGAATAAGAGTAGGGAGAAAACGATATATAAAGGGATCTAGGGCATAGGTTCACCAATAAATAATACTCCAGGGTAAAACATAGTAATCAATCATTGACATTGCATAAATAACACGATTAACAGGCTCTCGCAATTTATTAATCAACATAGATCTAACAGGCTCTCGCAATTTACTAGATCTAAGTTCTTATTGAAAATAGCCTTTAATATGAAATTAACATATGCTCGATTCATCAATTTAATATTTCTATACTTTTACAAGCCGCAATTGTAAAACATTAAAACAATCCAATAAGAAATTATCATGCAATACCAATAATCAATAATAGTCAATCATCAATGCATCAATTAACCAGATTGTAAAGGGCTCTCGCTACGTATTACAATCACACAATTAATTTATCGGTATTAAATCTCATCTCTCGAATCTTGACTTAACCATTTATAAATTAACTTGCCTATTGAAACTAGACCTAAACATTAATTCTCATCTCTCGATTCTTGAATCAATATTGTCAAACTCATGCATAAAAGATAGGCTTAATATAGTCACAGAGCATTAATCCAATCAATAGGAAATTAATCTAGCATTGATAATCAACAACAATAAATTACCCCTTCATATTATTTATGGATCCCCACAAACCCTAGAAATTAAACTACTCACACATATTAAAAACTAAACTAATCAAAGTAATAAAATAAATCATGATGAAAGGAATAAAATAAATAAGATCAAAGGAAGAGAAATCGTTACCAAAATAATCTGGAATTAATGAAAGAATTAAGAACAAAAGTTTAGAGAGAATTTAAGAGAGAGAAAAATAAGTAGAGAGAGAAAGTCTAAGAGAGAAGATAGATTAAGAGAAGAAGAAGAGAGCTCCCCCCTTAAGCCTCCTAAAAACGTACTTAAACAAAACTAAAAACTACTCCTAATTAGAAACTAATTGCTCGTCAAAAGACCCTTCCATAAACACGCGCCCGATCGGGCTAGAGGCCGCCCGATCGAGCCCGCCTTTTTCCTCGCACAGGTCTTCTCACAGCACCGCCCGATCGTGCTAAGCCTCGCACAGGTCTTCTCACAGCACCGCCCGATCGTGCTAAGCCTCGCACGATCGGGCGCGCCTGGCTTGCTGCGCATCTTGCCCTTGCGTGCATCCGCCCGATCGGGTCTATGCTTGCCCGATCGGGCCCGGTCTTCTCCTTCGAGGCTTGGACTTCGATTGGGCTAGATATCTCGGCCCAATCCATATTTCCTCTCGGGTCTCGAATACATGGCCCAAATGCCTCGTGATCCAAATCACCGAGCCCTTTTAGTCACCGGCTCGATGGCTCTAGCCGGCCTTGGGCTCCAAAAATGGTCGTGTTCTTCTAGCTTCCGTAGTTGATCCAATAAGGCCCGGGAAAATGCTCTAAGAGTGCAATTTCCTGTAAAATATAACTAAAACTACGAAAACACTAGAACACACAAATTAGTAATAAAAGTGGCCCGAAAGAGCCAAAAACACTACTAATAATGACCACGGGACGGGGGTAAAACACTATATAAAATAGACATATCAAAATCGTAGGAATACAATTCAAGAATCTTTCAAGTCTTATTCACTCATCTCGATAAATAACCAAGAACCCTCCCCAGTGGAGTCGCCAAATTGTAGGCGTCATTTGAAGTGCGCCTACGTAAAGCATGTTGTGAATATTCTTGGCACTCATAGGAAGTGGGAATTGACAAAATATTAGGGACAAATATTAGGGAGCCGCCAACAAGTTTTTTAAGGAACTAGTAAACCGTTCACGGATCATTAAAGGCAACTACGAATAAGGGACAACGATAGGCAATAACGATTAACCCGTGAAGGTTACACCCCATTCATAATCCATGAGATTACTAACTCCATATGGCTCGGACGGGTTCGAAACCATGAAAGGAGGATCAGGGATGATAGTACGAAGTGAGTCATGGAGTCACATTCGCCCGTATTAGCCTCTACTCGATTCTTATTGTGAAAATTATTCCTGCAATCTCAAAGGCATACAAAAAAATATTCAATTCGATCCAAACTATTATTATGTTAAATTGGTTGAATATTAATGCAATATATAATTCTAAAATACTGTGATCACTTCGATTAAACAACAAGATTAAAAAAGAATCTAAACCGATTTTCCAAATTATCTTATTAGCTAGGCGTGATTTTCAATTACATATTCCCTTTAAACATGCAATGTGGTGATCAACAATAACAATAGAATAAACATTAATATTGGAAGCAAATTAACCATAATATCGTTGGTCAAATCAAATAAAAATAAATCTAATCATGATACTAGCAATATAAAATAATAAGAGTAATTAAATGAATTGTTTACTCACTTTCCGCGTTTATTTGAATGGCTACATGATAAGTGTCATTTATGTCGCTATTTTTAGGAGTTTTCTAGTTAGTTTTTCATAGTTTTTCTATCTTTTTACTTGGTTTTAATAACGTTTTACTACATTTGTCATGTTTGTGTGTGAAATGTCGTTATTGCTCAATTTTGGCTTTTCTTGCATATTTTGGTGGCTTATGACATTAGATTAAACTTTATTGGTTTACTCTTATGTTTAGGAACACTTGGATAAGTTCATTGCTCAAGATTGAAGAAATATAAAACATAAAAGAAAAAGTAATGAAGAAATGTGCACTTGATTTGCAAAGATCATACTTCAAACGCCTATATCTTTTGATCTACAAAAAATTTTGGGATCTTTCAATTGGATATGAAAGCTTATCTCTAGAGCTTTCCAACGACAGGTCATATGCCCAATTCCGATGTAAAACGTGGGAGATATGCTCATTTGAAGCTGAGTCGTTTGCCCAGTCCGAGAGGAGCGGGCGCGCACCTGTGAGGAGCGCCCGCTCCAAACTTTCTGGAACGATTCTGCCATATTTTGCTGCAGCTAGGAGCGCCCGTGCACGAAATTGGAGCGCCCGCTCCTCTGCGCGCTGCTCGACTTGTTGCGGAGCTTCCTAGGCAATTTAGTAAGGGCTATAAATAGATTTTTTTGCTCATTTAAGAAGGAGGAATTCATTTCTTCAGTAGTTTTTAGATTAGTTTTAGGTTTTTAGAGAGAGAAACTCTCAAATTTAAGAGAGAGAAAGTGAGAAACACAATGGTTTTCATGGATTTTGGATAATCAAAGGAGGAATTTGATGATTTGAAGATCTCCATCTTATATCAATGAGCATTCTTACTCTCTTTTCTCTTTATGCTTTCTTTAATTGCTTTGTTAATCATGTTTGAGTAGGTTTCCTTCTTCTAGGTATTGAGTGAAGCTTTGTAATGGTTAATTGAGTTATTTGAGATAAATTTGATGATAATTGTGTGATTAAATTGATTGAATTGGTGATGGCATGTTGTTTGTTTTAGATTGGATTGATCTCCCATGATAGCAAACTTAATTGCATATTAGTTCTAGTTTAACAAGGGATTGTGAATTAGAATTGTTATATTTGATTGCATATTGGGTAAATTTCTTCTATGCACCTAGTCAATGAGGGATCTAGGCTAGGAATTTGAGAGATTGCTCTTGAGTGTAATTAATTCCCATTTTAATTCTTTCTTTGCATGATTGATTTTCAAATGGATTCTCATTAACTTGTTAATTGTTCAAAGTGGATCTTTACCCCTAGTAGACTTTATAATATTTGTTCTTTATATGTGTGTTAGTGTAGTTGTAGTGTCCACTATCCATAAAACGACTTCGATGTAGCTTAAGCATTAGATCGAGAAAAATCTAACATTACCGTTCCTTGTGGTTCGACTCCGAACTTACCACTAGACTTGTTTAGGGGTTAGTTTAGGATTATAATAAATTTTGTTTGGGCGTGAGGAGGTTATTCAACAACCTAATTTTCCCGCGCTCACTACATCATGAATAAACTGTTAGTAACTTCAATAAAAAAAATATAAATCAAATTGAAACAATTAAATTAAATAAAAGTAGAGTTGGTGTGGTCCAAACCCACACTCAATTCTACCTTTCACGCCTTGGTTTAAAGACGGAATCTCGGATCAATTATGGACTCCTAGGAGTGCTTAGGGGAAGTATTATGAGAGAATAGGGTGGCTAGTGTTTAGGCTAGAGCATAAGAGGGAGAAGAGAGAATGATTTGGTGCATAAGAGAAGAAGAGAGAATGATTTGGTGCCCTGAGCTGAAGAAATCAGGAGGGTATTTATAGAGGAAATGAACAGGGGGATGCACGGAACCCTAGAAGAGATAAAAGCCGTGGAAAACCCTAATTGGGAACTGTGGTACGGTGCCCGATAGAGTGACACGATACTGGGCACCGTGACACGATACTGTCCATCGTGGCACAGTACAGTACACCGTGTCGCGGTGTACAATTTGTCCCAAAATGCGTTCAAATTCATTTAACGCGTGAGAAAAAACGCAGAAAAGGCACGTGAAAGCACTGTGACACGATGAAGAATACCATGACACGGTACAATGCACCGTTCCACGTTGGCATACACCATGACGCGGCGTTTTAGCTGTTGCGTAGTAATTCCAGTTGTTACGCGTTTTAAAAACTATGATAACTTTTGATCCCCAACTCGGAATAAGGCATATAATATATCGTTAGAAAGCTTATAAAGTCTATTTTTCAACCAATTGGAATCAGATCAAAATCATTTGTAGATTTTAAGATATGGATGTTTTAGTGAAAGGGTGTTGATTTTGGGCCGAGTTTAGTATTTTGCTCATATCATCTTCGTTTTAGAGCGGAATTGGGCTTATGATATACCGTTGGAAAGCTTTTTGAAATGCCTATCCAACCAAATAACATTTGTATCAAAATTATAGGGCCAAAAAATTATTTCAGCTCGGTTTTGTGATGTGGACACGAAAAGAAGAAAATCAGTAATAGTTTGGAGAAATGGGCTAAGAATTGGGTTGGTTTATGATGACATGTATTGAATAGAAATATGGATGAAGCACTCTAGAGATTAAATAATCAACCCGACCAACAATGGCAGTGAAAGGTTTTTCATTATTGGATTTGGTTTTTGGGAGACATTTTTAGGTGTCTACAAGAACATTTCTTATTGTTCTCTGAACTTGTTATTGAGCAAAATAGAATATAAACGAGCAAATATTAATGAGATTCACATGTAATTCAAGGATCTATAAATACTCAGTATACACAATATGCACAACAATGCATTTTTCTTTTCCAAATATAGGAGCAAGAATAACTCAATCTTACAATAATCAACAGTTATAATGATTCAGATAAAGTTAAAGCTACCAATTCTGTAAAGATTGTTAGTTAAGGAATAAACACAATTGTTCTGAAAAAAACGTGCAAATAGATTATGAGCAAAAATAATAAGCACAAGCCCCGCCCCTTCTTGGGGCCTGTTTTGATTAACTAAACTGAGCTGAACTGAACTTATTGGAGTTGAGCTGAACTGAATATTTTATGAGAGAAGAATATTAAGATAAAAACTGAATTGAACTGAACTAAACTTATTGGAGCTGAACTAAACTGAACAAAACTGATAATAAACTGAAGAGAACAAGCCCTTGGTCTTTTAGTTTCTTGCACACCAACCCCACTCCCTTAGCTTCTTCCACTTCCCTACACATACCTATCGCCCCTGCCCCCTTTCTTCTGCTTGCAATTCTGATTTTAGAAACTGATTTCAGTTCTAATTTTAGATTCTGGAATTTCTCTCTGTGTGTGTGTGTGGGGGGGGGGGGGGTAACAAGTAAGTCTAGGTCTGGGCTGGTGGTGGGGTAAGAGTTGGCGGAGCGGTGATGCTAGGAAAGTGGCAGTGACGATAGGTGAGTGTGGAGTGGCTGGCAGTAGTGAGGGTGGTGGGTTTGGTGGCTGGTAAGGGGAGTTAGTTAGTTTGTTTAGTTAAAAAGTAATGGTTAGCCCAAAAAAAAAAAAAAAAAAAAAAAAATAGCTCACTATACTTAATTATGTAATTCTAGAGTGCCACTATATAGAACCCAAAAAAGTTTGTCTTTCATGTAGAAATTCTAGTTCTTCGAGGCCACCATGTAGAATTTCCCACCATTCATTAAATCAACAAGCATAGCAATCAATTATTTGCTCACTTGACAAATGAGCAAATATTTCCTTACTCATCAATTACATTACATACTACTAAAAGCGAATCTAAAAGGACACTTGTCAATGTGTTATTTAAAAACTATGAGTATAAATCCAAAAACAAATCTGTTTTAAATAGATGGGACACAAAACAAGTAGCTCTAAATGAAAAATTATGAATGATGGGTCGGCTAATTGCGGCATATAAAATTACTACAAGTATAAACAGTCACTGTAATGGATTAAAATTAATGAAATGCGGGAGCAATTAACAAGGGAAATGTTAAACTACTTTGGCATTAGTAGACTTTCCATTGTTGACTAGGGAAGTAAGATTGAAGGTTTAGGCCATCATTGAAACCCCTATATAGGCCATATTCAGAATTCAATAAAAGATGAAAATGTCATCATTTAATTTGAGCAAAGAATAAGTAGCTCATTTAAAGTGATAATAAAAGTCAAGTCCGAAAATGTTAGCTCACGGGTTTGTGACAGGGTAAAGTCGTATCCCCTAATAAAAAATAATTACCTAAATCTCTAACTAAAGTAGATAGGGAAGTAGGGTCGAACTCCACAGGGAAACAGGTCTTTTTAATTCTAATTAATTATTATAATCTAAATTATCTAAGTAACCAATAATTTTAGGTATGAATTCTATACTACGAAGAATAAGTTTAGGGAGAAAAGAAACAATAATAAGGAAGCCTAGGGTCACAGGTTCACCAATAATTAATATTCCGGGATAAAACATAATAATTAATAATTAACATTGCACAAATAACATGATTAACAGGCTCTCGCAATTTATTAATCAACATAGATCTAACAGGCTCTCGCAATTTACTAGATCTAAGTTCCTATTAAAAACAACCTTTAATATTAAATTAACATCTGCTCGATTCATCAATTCAATATTGCTAAACATTCACAATCAAATTACATCTGCTCGATTCATAATCTAATTGCAAAGAATTAAAACAATTCAATAAGAAATTATCATGCAATATCAATAATCAATAATAGCAAATTATCCCTTCATATTAATTATGGATCCCCATAAACCCTAGAATTAAACTACTCATACATAATTGAATATAAAATAAACAAAGCAATTGAAGGAGACATGATGAAAGAAAGAAAATAAATAACTAACTGAGATTAAACCAAGAGTTGTAGAGATAGAAACAAGAGAGAAAATAATACTAAGAATTTAATTAAGGGAGAGAGAGAAAAGTTAGAGAGAGAAAAAAAGAAAAGAAAAATTAGAACTAAAAACTAAAACTAAAACTAAAAGAAAATAAAAACTACATAATCTACCTCCTCCAAACTTACGTACTACCTCCTTATAAATAAGAAAAGTCAAAGCCTCCTAATCCCACTCAAACTAAAAGTATTATCCAAACAATCGTAAGCTGACAAAACCTATCTTAAAAGCTAATACAAGAAGATAATTTTTGCTCCTATTATCTCATCATTCTGCCAACATTTGTAGAATTGTAGACCGACTTAAACAATCAAGCCAAACCCATAAGAAACTGGACCGCTTAAACATCACGCCCCTACACTGATGTGCTTCGTCCGATTGGACTCTTTGTCTTCGGATCTTTAATCTTGTCTTTTATGCAATTGATCTTTAGCTTGTAAATTAATCCTTCCCCAAACTGAGCGCTTAATCACCAAATTAAATTTTCCTAACTCGGCTTTGGGCTTAAAATACTCTTCATTACGTACGATCATCTCTAATATTTTCATAGTGGCTCAATAATCTCTGGAATTGACATAAATATGCAAATTCCTACAAAATAATACCAACTCTACAAAAACACTAGAAAACGTATATTAGTAGTAAAAATAGCTCCGTAGAGCTCAAATAAGCACAAATACCGTGGGACGGGGAATAAAAATATATATAAAATAGACTTATCAGTTTGGTAACAAAGTCATAATTATAACTCAATCTGGTCAAAGGGTAGTAGGTTTCTAGCTTGACATAATTTTCCTTCAAAGAAAATTAATCATAGACGGGATGACACTTTAGGTCAGAAAACATATACCCAAATTAGCCAAAATTGAGCTTAGACACTGTTGCTCATCTCTAGCATATACTTCCTATTCTCCATGTACACCAATTCAGATACAGCTATACTCCTTATTCTCCTTGTACTTGCACCACTGATAGTATCTGGTTATACTTGCACTCCTCGCTGATAGTCTATGAGAAACACGCAAAAGTCATCCACAAGCAACATGCATTCCTAAAATATAGAAGCACACCTTCTAGTGAGCAAATACACAGACTCGAGGGTAGTAAAAGAGCCTTGGAAATGGTGCACCTTCTGCATATCCAGCAGGTCTAGGAAAAGAGCCACTTCCTACATTATAAATTTTCTTTCTCTTCCCTTCCTTTCCTTTCCTTTCATTAACCAAATATTGGAAAATAAAAACACCTTCCTTTCCCTTCTTTCCTTTCCCTTCCCTTCTCTTCCCTTCCTTTCTTTTCCTTTACTTAATATTGAACCAAACAAAACTTAGCATCATTGGGAGCAGATTGGGGGTAAAGGTGAGATTATTTAAAAATAACCCAAAGGTGGGATTATTTTTAACGGACTAACCCAAATGTGGGATTTTCCGGGCAATTTTTCCTTACTTTTATGGTAATTTTTAAACTCAATAACTCTAGCATCCGTCACAAACGAGGAATCTATGGTTTTATATATGTACTCCTCTCAAACCTTCACTTTAAATAATCCTTCACAAGCGAGAAATGATAAGAATTAATCCAAATTCAATAATTCTGCATTGTAAAATGAGATTTGCTAATAAAAATTACCCCATACATATCATGAGGAATTTTAAAGGGAGGAATGTTAGGCATTTAGAAATGCATAACAAAGGGTATTCATGTAATTATGCATATGTACAAACGAATAAATATTCTGATATCATTGGATGATCAAATGGTACCATTGAATATACATTGATACTATATGTGCACATAATGGTATTATATATGCATTAAGTTGTACTAAATTTATACGTAAATAGTACCACTGAGGATTCAATGGTACTATATAAACTTTCAGTGGAACAATCAGCATGTGGTCCCCCATCACGTGATACAATCCGATCAAAAAATAGGTGTGGTCCACCTACATGCCTCTCTCTTCCTATCTCTCTCCTCTTTTCTCTCTCTACCATGTGTTTTTATAATATTTTAATCAATGTTATGCATTAGTAAATGCATAACTTTCCTCCATTTCTAGTTCCTCTACATATCATCGCCCAAATAATGGGGAAAAAAATCATAAGCCTATAGCAAGCACTAATTTTCCAGTAAAGATGAACTTAAACAGACACAAGAACATATATAAGAACGCTAATAGTTTAAAAAGATAGTCTACAACTCTACATATCACAATAGCGAGTTGTATAAACAGAAGAGCGGGAAGGAATATCCTGATCCAAATCTAACAATGAACTCTTTCCAGAAGAAGTACCCTCCTCGCTCTATTACAATCAACATCACAGAAGCTGCTATCTGATTTCAATGTAATACCATACTTGGTTAAGATAACATGTAGCTGTATTCTGTAGATAACCATTACCCCTCTCTCTACCCCTCCCACGTACCTATTTATAGAAAATTTATCCTTTTATTAACCATTACCTCTGTCTTCTCTAGTTCTCTCTCCCTTCTCCTTCCCCCCATCCCCTCCTTAATCCCCCCCTCTTCCCCCTTTTCTCGCTCCCCAGTACCTATTTAGGGGGCGTTTGATTCGTGGATTATAGGTATTAGGTATGAGTTTAGAATGACTAAAACTCATACCATATGTTTGGTTGTCAAAAATATGATTTTTAAACCCATACCTCAAACCCATGAGGTATGGGGTTTAGAAACCTTCAGGGGAAGGTGAGTTTGGCTCACTCCATTCCCTTAGGTATCAAATACTACCTCCGGTTCAATTTAGTTGCAACAATTTCCATTTTGGGGTGGTTCAAATTACTTGCAATAATTTTTTTTTCCTTATTTGGTAACTTTTGGCCTGTAAAATGACATATATGCCCTTACTTTTTTTCTTAAACACCCTTATTAAATTACAAATCTGATTTTATTAGATTAAACCCCAATCTTAATTAATTTAACTCTTATCCCATTTAACATTCTCTCTCCTCCTCCAAACCCATTTTCATGGTAGCTTCATGGTGTTACGAGCGGCGGGGGTTGCAGATCGGCATCGTGGGTTGCAAATTGGCAGATTTAGTTTTTGGTTTTAGATCGGTGGGTTGTTCGTGGTTTCAGATCGTGGGTATGGTTTCAAATCGACGGGTTTGGTTCGTGGTTTCAGATCGGCGGGTTTGATTCGTGGGTATGGTTTCGTGGGTAGATTTCGTTGGTTTGGTGGGTTGGTTTCGTTGGTTCGTGGGTGCTGGGTTCGTGGTGGTGGTGGGCAGCGGGTTGCTGGGTTCATTCGTGGGGTTGCTGGGTTCGTGGGTTGCTGGGTGCGTGGGGTGGTGGCTGTGGTGGTGCATCGATGGTGTTGGGTTCGGTCTAGGTAGTGGTGGATGGTTTCAGTTATGCTGGGTGGGTGGTTTGGGTGATGCTTGGTGGTGTCAGTAGTGGTGGTGGGTTACTGTTTAAATTTAATTAAGGTTTTTTTTTTTTTTTTTTTTTTTTTTTTTTTTTTTTTTTTTTTGGTTGGATTAATAGTTAAGCATATACCCTTATTTTTCCATAATCATGCTTTCAATCTTTTGCCTTGGTTTGCGTAAAGTTGTCCTTTGTTGCAACTAAAATGAACCGGAGGTAGTATATGAAATTAAGGGGATGATATTTCATTCCAAAATTGAACCAAACACATGGTATTAAGTATCAAGTTCCAACCCGATACCACCTTAAGCCTATTCCCTATTTCAAACTTATACCACTCTGCGAACCAAACGCTAGGCCTGTTCACGGATCGGATATCCGATCCGAAATGTGATTTCGGATCGAATATCCGAAGACTCGGATATCAAAAATTGATATCCAAATCCGATTTGAAAAATTCGGATATCCGATATTCGGATATCCAAAATTTTCGGATTGGATGCTTTGGATATCCATTATCCAATATTAAGTAAAACTGTTAAGATTACTTTCTAAATTTCACTAATTTTACCGTTTTTTTATCGCTAAGTTGTACAAAATATTTTAACAAAAATAGTAGTCTTTTTGCAATTAAGATTATCATCAAATATATTAAGAATATTACAATAAGTTAATAATACAGGGTTAGTTTTATATGAACAATTTAAAAATTATATTATTTTAGGCTTTATATTTCGAATATCTTTCGGATATCGGATATCCGAAATTCTGAAAATTAATATCCAAATCCGCATCCGATATCCGCTTTTTCGTATCGGATATCCGATCCGAAATGAAAACTCGGATCGGATATCCAAAAATTCGGATCGGTTGCGGATCGGATTATCGGATAGTTTTGTACAGGCCTACCAAACGCCCCCTTATATAACATTTATCATTGTATAATAGGGTGGGAACTCAGCGGATTAAGAAGCTAATCCAATATGGTAGAGTAGAAATGAAACCTATAGTTCTGATGAATATAGAATACAACACTTAGAGGTATCAAAGAGTACACAACTAGGATATCTAGGCAATTTCAAAATATCAAAACCAATTTTTTTAAGGCATGTGTTTAACTCAAAAAGACACGGAGTTCCTCCTAAGAAATTGGAATCTAACATTACATGCATCAACTGAAAAATATCATAATTTGAAAAAAAGATGCTTATGATACTTTTTACATACATTTCAAAGAGCTAACAAACCATCACAATCTTTTATCCATATTTTGATAATCCTACCAACAACCAATTAACAAAAACACCAACACCGGTTGGAACATAAAGAGAGCATCATAAAACTACAAACTATACACTTAACTGATGAGACATACCAATTAACAAGAAAAATTGTAGCCAATTTATCTTTCACATCATTAACAATATACAAATACTACCTCCGTTACAGGTTATGTGCAACGATTAGACATTTTCCCTCTCTGCTTTATGTCAAATCGTTGCACATAACCTGTAACGGAGGTAGTATTATTTTAATGGAGTTTATGCAATGATACAGACAAAAATGACTCTACTACTGAAATAAGCCAAAAACATTATCTCATATTGCCTACAAAAGTTTATCAGGTGCTTAGGGCACATGATGGCGAATGATCATGCTTTAGGATCTGAATCTGAGCACCAGTATCGCTACGAATGGTTAAATTATCTGACCACCTTTACCAATAATACATCCAATCTGATCAGAAGGGACAAGTAGCCGAGCAATAACATGTCGATTACCTTCAGGTTCAACATCAGCACCTGCATCCTCAGCAATCACTCTGACATGCACCCAAAAGAGTTCATCCTGGCCTGGACAAAACTGAGAATCCATTAAAAGGCACTAGCTTCATCATTTGTAGTAGTGCACTATATATCGTCACAACCCGCTCATCAAATCCTGGCACAATGATCTTTGATTTTGTGTCCAATGACTAGAGCTGTCAAAAGCTGACCCGACCCGAAATACCGACCCTCACCAATATAAAATTTATCATAGTATAATAGGGCAGGAATTCGGCGGATTAAGAAGCTAATCCAATATGATAGAGTAGAGATGAAATCTAAAGTTCTTATGAATATAGATACAACAATTAGAGGTATCAAAGAGCACACAACTAAGATATCTAGGCGTTTTCAGGATATCAAAAAAAAAAAAAAATTAGAGACTTAAAAGTTGACTATTCAATTAAAAAAATACGAAGTTCCTCCTATGGAATTGAAAACTCCCTCAAAAACTTAGATGACCCAAAACGACATTCAGTTTCCAATTTTCCATGCTTAAAGTCCATGCTCAACTAATTGGCTTCTCAAATTGAACATACTACCAGTTAGCAAACAAAACTTTATGTATTATTTTCTATTGATACATAAGTGGAAATGGTAGCCATTCATTGCTCTAGAAAACTATATGAAACAATAGAAGTTTGCTTATGGCACAACAATCATAGGCAAGTTCTACAAGTCATCAAATTTCTTGGAGATGCCTTAAATTTAAAAATTCTACAGAAATATCATGTTATAGGTCCACTTGGTGGCACGGTCCAGCCCATAAAAGTGTACACATGTAGGCCCAAGCCAAGGGAAGAAACAACAGTCAACAAGAAGAAGCAAGGAATAGCCACGGTCAGCAAGGAGGGTCAATGAAAGGGACAGCCGGTTGAGTCAATCACAACAAAGAGCAAGTTGACAAAACTCATTAGGAAAGAATTAAGGAAAGCAAGCAACAAGTCTCATTGATAATTTATGTCCAAGTATGGTTTTGCTATTTTGGCTAAGAGTCACATGTATTCATCTTTAGGTGATTGTTCGTCTTAGATAGCTTTAGTATAAGTATGAGGATGAATATATTAGTAAAGGTATCAAGAAATTGAGTGAATACTTGTGAGATTAGTAGCCTAAAGCTACAAGAGAGTTATATGCTAAAGCTATATTTATCTTCCATTAAATCTGTAATTCTGTCCTGAATCATCAATTAAATTCTCAAGCTTGCTTTAAGCTGAGATTAATTAATATAATCTGGTTGTGCGAAATCCGGTCTATTACATATCACAAAGGTTCAGACAATTGGACAAAAATTATAAAGATTTGAAAACTCAGGGGGAAAAGGAATGACAATTGACAAATACCTCTATTAGTTTCGAGCCACACAGAGAAAAAACCTTCTGAATAAACACAATGGTTCTCGTGTTAAGAACTTCAATTCAGAAAAGAGTTATACAAGAAATCGAATTTGTCTGACAAAATAATTTCTTACTCACAATAAACTCCCTGCATTGACATGCTGCCACTAACCTCTCCCAATTCAAGCACCTCTAATACCACTTTGTATTGTTGTGTTCTCATTAGCTGCTTTCCTTTTGTATATATGCAGCACAAGACCCATCATTATTGCCCAGTCATAATATCATATACAAAATATAAGGTAATTTTGCACATGCAGTTGCTTTTCGACAATTGAAACTAAAGAGAGACTTCCAAATGGTGCATACAGTAGCTTGCAATGCAATAAGCAAACACATACCTTTTATCTGTAAAAACCCATAACAACCTTCTGCACTCTTTGATCCTCAAGCTCAATGTTGTAGTTATCAATAGGTAGCAATCCAACCTGGCCTTCTGCCCTCTTTTATCTTCGACCTCAATGTTGTAGACATCAATAGGTAGAATCCATCAACATGTCTCTTGACAAGCATAGCAACAACCATCCTGGTAAAGTTAAGGAAACATAATTTTCAGGCATTAATTTAAGCAGTAGAGAGACAACAATCAAGCTCAGATGGTGTTCTGTTATAGGAGGCAATAACCAGTCATTCTACTTCAAATTTACATAAAGCAAATTAAGGTAAGTTCAAACAAACGAATGTTAGCAATTGTCTAAAAAGCATAGAGCCCCAAGTGACAATAAAAAAAACTTTGAATTCTTCGAGAATAAGTTGATGATACCACAGGTCCACAATATTATGATCCACAGACAACAGATCACAGACCTTTATAAACCAATTTAGTTCAGAACCAATGCCCCTTATAATCTTATAGCTAGCACAAAACAAACAAAATTAGACCCAAAGCTTTCAGTTATTCTCACTAACATTACTAAAGCACGTCAATGAAGGGAGTTTATTGTGAATAAGAAATTATTCTGTAAGAGGAAAAAATACCTAAAACTTCGAGAATAATGTAAAAGGAAAAAATACTAAGAAAATAAAAAAAATACAAACAAATTTCTTTTAATAAGGGGAAAGAAAATCCTTGATCACCTAAAACATCCACAGAGCAGGCTCCGGAAAGAGCAACCATATACACTTAAAATGCCAAAACACAAACCAATCAAAGACATCAATAACTGACTTTATACAACACTTGAAAAACGTCACAGTGTAATTTTCCAGTGGACAATGAGGATAAAAAAGTGAATACATTTGAAACATACTTCGTACGGTTTATAGAAGGAATCATAAGCGTATGTCATTCCCTGAAGCAAAATAGACCTTTACAGGAGCATCAGATGGGACTTCATCCACCAATAAATGTTTTTTTACCCTTGGTAAAATAAATATATATAAACTCATAGTTTCAGAGCCACGCTCAGCAGAATAAAACCCCTGTCTCTTTCATCAGCATCAATCTCCAGTTGGGAAACCCAATAGCAACCAGAAATCAAGCTTTTTAAAACTGCAATAGCAAGAATACAACAGGAATACACCAATAGGTTAGATCAAAAGAGCAGCAACAAGTTCAAATTTCAACACATTAGATACTCCAACTTCCCAACTCATATAAAATTATGACAATCTGAAACTGAATTATTAAAATAAATATCATGAAACTTGTGATAACCTGCTAAAACAGCAATAAGCGACAAAAATGAACAACTTAAAAAAAGTCTATGAAACCAAAGCAAATTAATCTTCACATAGAATTGCTCCAATTTGAAGAAATCATAGTAACAACAACAAGGTAATTAAGATTGAGATTCGAGGTGGTTAAGATTTGAAGAATAATGCTACTAAGAATATGCAAATAAATACAAAATGAATTGAAGAAAACCTAGATCACTGACCCCATGGTCACAACTTACCAAATGTTGCTCACTCAAAATAAGGAGTCTCTCAATAGCAAGACAATTAGCACCTTCTAATGCTCCTATGCCACATGGCCCCCATTGACCCTGAAACATAACCAATATATTAATAATACAAAAATTTGTAGTTATAATTTACAATTAATCAAAATTTATACTGGACAATAACAAATTATTTCTTAAAAAAATATTGGTAGAAGTGTATCAAAACTTCCCTATATCATTATTAAAATCATCAATCATATCATCCCATTAGAAAACACTTATTTTATTAGAATATTTAACTATATTGTTCATTACTGATACAATTTTGTCGCAGCTTGATAATTAATTCACGCAAAATACAATTTCCAAAGATGAAACAAACTAATTGTGAAATCCAGTGTAACCAAAATAAATAGATCCAATACATCAATATTCAAGCATCATAAACTAACCCAGCAAACCAAATGTTGATACTTGTATATTCCTTATAATGAGTAAACTGATATTGATCGTAAGCAAATAATTAACTCAAACCCAAGTCCCTACAAGATCGAAGATGAATTTCACACAATTCAGTAACTAAAATCATTCAAATTTATATTGGTTGCTTCTAGCATTCTAGTCTAAACCAATTACTCTGTAACACTATTGAGCTATCAAATTAAAGTGCATCTCAAAATTACCTAAGCTATCAAAAATTGCAGGATAACTGGATAAGTACTACTCGAATTAACATTTTAATTATAGGGAAAAAAACGATAAGAAAGAAAAAGAAAAAAGAACCCAAATCCCAAAATAAAATAATCAAAATAATATGAGTATTGGATTAAACATAGATAAACAAAGAACTGAAGGCCTCGCAGTCTTTCCACTGGGGGGAGTACCCGGATCTATCTACACTGTCTCAGCTCGTGCAATCCAATCAACAAACTTCCTAGGAAAGTTTAAGAGCTGACTTGATTTTGCTCTTTAACTTATTGTTAAGAGCAGAAAATATCACTTTGCTTATCACTTCAGTCCCCATTCAAGCTTCCCAATCTTCCCTTGTTAATCTCTACACATATAAAGCAAGAATCGTCGGGAAAATTAGTCAATTAACAGCAAAAAGAACAAATTTAAGCGAAGACCCACATAATAAACAAGGGGGAAAAAACTCAGAAATAGGCACTAACATTCGGACACAAATATATCAGCAAAAAAATGATAAAATTCACCTTCTCTCATTAAGCTGTTCTTCCCAAGCAAATAACTCTCTCTTTACATTCAATTCTCGATTTAATAGCATCAATTTTCTGAAAGATAAAAAACGATCAAATCATCACCAATTTCCTGCAAGCTTATATGATAGCTTAGGTAGTTTTGAGATGCACTTTAATAATAGCTTATTAATCTCAATTCACCAGGTAAAAATCACAAACTGAATACACCAATTTTCACATGTTCCTCTCAGCATATAATTTATTATAAAATATTTTCCTGTAATACACCAACCCATACCACCCATTGTGCACACTTACAGCGGAAGCAACAACAACAGGGCGCAAATACCCAACAACAGCAACATGAGGCAGTACACAACTAAAGCAGCAGGGCAGAACATGGTTTGGCTTTTGAGAGTTCTATTTTGTCTTATTGCGGAAGAAGACAAAAGTAGTTAGTGTAGCAATTAAAGCTTAGTCACATGAGTAGTATTGTATGAAGTTAAATAGCAAGAAGTGAGGAGGAAATAATTCATTCAGAAAGTTGTAATAGCTTAGTTCATTAGCTTAGTGTAAACCTCAAAGTCGTTTGGCTATATCAATATATCTTCAATCATCTTTTACTTTATTTATCTTCTCCTATTTCTTGTCTAAGTACCAACCCAAGTGCGCAGTCCGTTGCATTTCCACTTCATCTAATGCACTAAATCATAGTATTACCTCTGTTACATATTAGTTGCAACTTTTGCCAAAAAGGGTCGCTACACATTAGTTGTAACTTTCCATTTTTTTCCTTTATTAGTAAGTTTTTTTTCAATGAAAGTACAAAATAACCTTAATACAGATATTATAAACACAATTAGTTACCCAAATCAGATTTCATTAAATTCCTAATCTAACTTATTTAACATAATAATGTCACCAAATTAAATCAACAATCATAAAAAATCATTCAACTTCCATCTTCATCTCCCACAAAATAATCAAACCACCATCTTTATCGTTGTCGTCGCTGCATCTACCCATCACCATCTTCAACACCGTCAATGCTTGTCATCATCGTCAAATTCGTCATAGCCTCCTCCTCCATTGTTGTTCCTCCCTTCCCCCCCCCCCCCCCCCCCGCTCTCTCTCTCTCTTTTTTAAAAAAAACAATCGTTTGGATCTGATGGATTGCGAGGTGGGTGGGCTAGTTTGAAGTGGCTCGAGGCAGGTGGATTAGGTCGATTGCAGGTGGTTTTGGTGTGGATCAGGGTGAGTGGGGTAGTTTTGGGGCGATTCAAGGTGAGTGTGGGTGGTTTTGGGGTGAGCGACGGTGGTTGTTCTGGGGTGGTTTTGGCGAAGAGGGTACGGTTTCAAGGTGGTTTAACTTGAGAGGAAGTAGTTTTAAAGTTTTTTGGGTTGAGAGAAGGTGGTTTCTTGGTTGTTCAGGTGGAGAGGGAGTAGTTATGTTAGCTATACAGTTGTCAAACATCAAATAAATCCGTGTCGAGCGCAAAGTTGCAACTAATTCAAAACAGAGGTAGTATATTTTTAGGAGAATTGGCAGACAAGGGTTTTAGATATAGTCAAATAGCTTAGTGCCCTTGATAAATCATGTTTTGTCACTTTCCTATCAACATGGTTATCAACTGTATAGCTAACTAACTAATCACACTATATATGTAATGAATTTCACCATCAATATCATAATTGAGACACAATTACAATAGAACAATGTACTCAATATATGAATCTTCTTCTTGAAATCATACAAAAGTAAGCACAAACCCATATCATACAATACCACAAACTAACTTAAATTGAACTAAAATCATACAAAAACAAAGAAAATCAATACCAGTAGAAAGATGAAAAAAAAAGGAAATTAAAAAGAAAAAGACCTGTTTCTTCTAACCAAGAGGAGCAGGGAGGTCCATCGAAACCTCTTTTCTTGCACAAAACCATTCTTTTCAATTTTACTCATCATTTTAACTGTTATCAGCAAAAAAATCATAGTGTATACCCACTAATTGATTCCATGTAAGAGAAGGATAAAAAAGAATTAGAGGTGAGGATGTCAAAATCACCTCTAATTCTTTTTCATCCTTCTCTTACCAACCATTATTGCAGCTAACCTCTCTCCAACCAATATCAATTAACAAAATAAAACCACATATGCAAATACCAGATACGAAGTAACATAAAAATTAATAAAATTCACCAACGAATAATTCCAATCAATCTAAGTAATACAAAAATGATATGGAAAACCACCTTCGTAAATTCAACAATCCCCGCATTAAAAAAAAGTTACAATCTAAAGATTTCGAACACAAACCCTAAAAAATCAGAGAGAGTAAAGAAAAAAAATAAAGTACCTTGATCGGATTTTTTAATAACACAAACGCGTGTCCTCTTTAATGGTGAAGGAAGTGGACGAGGCGTGATGGGCCGCTACAAAGGACGAAAACAATATAAAAATCAATAATAACAGTATAATAAAAAAAAAAAAGCCCTTTTCTCTATCCCTCTTTCTTCATCAAAAATATCGCTGAAATAATAACATTATAGAATAAAAATATAAAATAAAAAAAGCAGGTATGGGCCTATACTTACTCGGAAGTGGACAGAAGATAGAGAAAGAAACAATACATGATGTGTAGAGACAAGGAGCTGAATGAGTGGAAGAGAGAAAAATGGGAAATGTATCTTGAGGAAGGACAGAGCTGTAATTTCACGCACCAAGGGCAAAACCGAAATTTAACTATTCATAAGCAACAATACCTTGGTTTCTACAGTAACTTTGCTACTCATATTTTAGGATTTGTACTCATATTAGTACAAAATCTCAAAACACAATGAGAACCTAGCACACGGCTTAACTTGTAATTTAAACCACAAATTATCCATCATTGACTATATAAATTAGTACAGAACACAAATTAAAAGCAGTTTAGATCACTTGGTACATAGCCCACTGAGAACAAATCTAAATTAATTATTGAAATGACTATAGTGCACAAATTATCAATTAGTCTATATAACTTATGAGCACTGACAAATTGTTTATTCAAACCCACTACAGAGTACCAATTATCAGCCCCGAAGTTTCACATTATGGACTCTCATTGAACAGGTCTTTGAGGCTCTTGGTAGCTTCTGTAACATCCTGTCTTCAGCGATCCATACTCTCTCTGGCACTACAGAATTAATATAGATGTCCAATTCCTCCAAAACTAATGAGCTTCTAAGAAAATATTTAAATATTTCCCGTTCCCAATCCATACGCCAATAGCACACTACTGTGATTTTTTTTTAGATGACTCACTAAACAAGATGGCATTGTTTGAGTACAACTCCAAGAATTACACTCCCGCTCAGACACCTCCACGTAAATATAATCATACCAAGAATCACTATATGTAATTCCCTGAAAGATGAGAAAGATAAGTCGTAATTGACAACAATCACAAGAATAGTTAGAAATCACACAAGCCATGATCATAGTGCTAGAGTCATTTGAGTATTTGGAATAGAAGAAATCTCACTAACCTCTGGAAAAGTAAGTGTTTCTAAAAGAGGAGCGCAGTTAAGCAGCTCCATCAACACTTTATTCCAATCACAAAAGCCAAAACAACCAAGCTCCAAATGTTTCAGATTTTGAAAGATAGGCAGCTTGAGCTTTGATTCACAGAAATGCAGAGGCTAGATCAAAGAATAAAATAGTCAACTCACTATCAATGAATAAATAGACTCAAGAACTTCAATGCACAAACAAAAGGATGAAAGGGATCAAAGGACAAACCTCAACACATTCTTGCCCAATTGATAAATGTCGTGCGTTAGGCAACAACCAGGCAAGGCTAACTATAGTCTCCAAAAGACAATCTTTAATATCAACTTTAGCTTCAACTACAGCATTCATATGTCCAATGGAGTAATGCAATGCTGAAACATCACTATAAGCTAAATACTCCAAATTAGGAACATTAAGCACAACCTTGGTCCTTTGGCATGTAGAATTCCAGTTAGAAGCATATATATTCAATCTATGAAGAGATGGTGAAGATATTTCAATGGGATCCACAGGATCCCAGTAACCATGCAAATCCAGGTGTTGAAGGGATGGACAACTTGAGACAATCCTGGTAACAAAGTCACCATCAGGGATGATAGGTAAAGTGAGATGGAACTCTTTCAAGTTTGGCAAACACAAAGACAAG
Source organism: Chenopodium album (assembly GCF_948465745.1). NCBI lineage: Eukaryota > Viridiplantae > Streptophyta > Magnoliopsida > Caryophyllales > Amaranthaceae > Chenopodium > Chenopodium album. The sequence continues at coordinate 16,304,798 of NC_137842.1, forward strand.
GGAACTTGAAGATGAAGATTCACATCAAGCTTCAACACCTCTAGTGTTTGACAAGCAAAAATTTCCAAAAGCAACTGACCGGGTTTCCTCACATGAGCACTAATGTCAAGTTCCTTGACCTGACGGCTTAACGGAAAACACATCCAGGCATTGAGATGCTTAGGTTCCAATTCAGGAAAACAACATTCCCTACATTTATGCAACTTATAAGGCCTGCGATCAGGCTTGCCAAAGTGAAGTTTATATGTGGTAATTTTGTGGGCGTGGCAGAGTTGCAATAGCTTATCAACAAAATTCTTGAAATCCGGGAAAGCGTTTATCATACATGGAGAGTCTACACAATGAGATATAGGTGAGTCGTCAAAATCAAGGCATCTTACCTAGGTGAAAACACGCCTCGATCGCCTCAACAATACACTCATAGCAACGACATCCTTGGAAGGAACTAATGAAAGTATGTCACCTAATACAGAATCAGGTAAACTGCTGATCCTATCTTCTTCTAACAATATATTATCATCATTCCTCTTCAAATGGTTGCGCCTACTTATATTACCCAAGTCTATGTCTAAATTCTTACACCTGGAAGCAGGAAAATCATCATCATCATTATCAAATAACACATGAGCTGGGTTTGAAATTTAAACAGGTACACTATCGCTGGAGAGCTTCATCATCAAAAAATTAGCAAAGAAAGCATGTTAAATTTTTGTAAAACCCAGAATTCAAAACTAAACAGTTCTACCTCCAATTTTGTGAAACCCCATCAAAAGGCAAGTTTAACCCACTTATTAAACTTCAAGTTTACACCTTTTTTTTTTTTTTTTTTTTTTTTTTTTTTTTGTGAAACAAACTTCAAGTTAACACCTTTACATAAGTTCGAATTAATTAATTTCACTGATATCCAGCAGATTATAAATAATAATATTAGTAAAAAGGATTACAAGAGCACATTCTTGAACACCAAATCACCCCAATAAATCAGATTGTTTTACAAAGAAAAGAAATTGTGTTACCTGGAGGGAGCTTTGGAGGTGGAAGCATCCATCTTTTTGAATTTGAATTAAACAATTACAGGGAATATCAATTAGTTAATGAATAAATATTAAGATGAAATACGATGATATTCCACCAAACCATAGATCGCTATCATCATACTAAATTATAACCCTACATTTAATATAGAAGTTTAAATCCACCAAAATAAGAGTCAAGACATTGAGGCTTTTGAGCGGAAGGGAGAGACGAACAGACCGGACTCAATTATCTGTCGCTTTTGTCTGTTGAGCTTGAGATTACGTTTTTTTTTTTATTTTTTTTTCTCGGGTTTTACTACTACGTAGTACATTATAAGGGCGGTAGTAAATCACCTAAATACAGAACAAAATAATAGTTATAAAATGTTACAGACTTACACTATGAAAAATATAGAGCTACAGTTTTGGCAGGAAAGTTTGTTACAAACTTAAGTTGTTAAGTAATTTTAGCTTTTGTCATTTTCTGCCTAAGTTTGTTAGAAAGGGAATCTTTCTGTTTTGAAATTTTGTTTATTAAGCTAAGGTGAGTTGTATTTGGCTAATTAAGAAATGAATTAAACTTCTCTCTATATCTCTCTTCTTCTGCCTCTCTCTCTATTCTATTTCTATCTTCTCTCTATTTCTATTTCTTCTTGCTTACTCCATCCATTTCTGGGTATTAGTCTGGATTTCTGCAACTCAGAAATCTGATAAGGATTCACTCCTTATCAGTGGTATCAGAGCAACCTCTGTTACTCTCTGTCCTGGAATTCTGGCACCATCTCTTACTACTCGAGTGACCAGAATGGATGCACAACTGGCTGCGTTAGAAAGGAAGCTTGAGGCTCAGTCTGCTGCTGCAGCTGCTGCGTCTGCTGCTTCAATTAAACAGATAGAGGATTTGATGGGAATGTTGCAGATCATACAGCTTGCCTCAGCTAAATCAGATGAGCGCGTTTTCCAGCCTAAATTGGGGTATAATCCTAAACTTGAGTTCCCAAAGTTTAATGGTAGTAACCCTCGATTGTGGATTAAAAAAAATGCTCTAAATACTTTAATTTATGCAAAATCCCTAATGAGTAGAAAGTAGACTTGGCTTCCTTGAATATGACTGATAAAGCTGAAAATTGGGTGACTAGTTATCTATCTACTCGTACTACTGTGGATTGGGATGATTTTGTAATTGATGTTAATGGTCGATTTAAGGATGACATTGGGGTCAATGTGGTGGAGGAATTTAACAAACTAAGTCTGTTAGATTCCATTGAGGCTTATGTTGATGAGTTTGAAAATCTGAGAGCCGTGATGTTGCAAAATAGTTATGTGTTGCCTGAAAAGTATTTGCTGGAAAGCTTCATTGGTGGTCTGAAACCTGGAATAAGGCCATTTGTGAGGGATTTTAAACCTCAAATAATCACTACGGCTATAGAATATGCAAGGTTGCAGTCTGAGTCCATTTCTGCTAACTCTCAGCATAAACACAAAACATTTACCCCTTACCAGAAACCTTACCCTACCTCTACCCAGAATACAAGCTCTAAACCTGCACTCCTTCCCACACCCTCCATGAAACCTCTTTCTTTCCCTAAACCCAATAAACCCACAAAATACATCCCAACAAAAGTTAGAGCTGAGAAAATAGCTAAAGGCCTTTGTTATTATTGTGATGCTCCATATGACAGGAATCATAAAAGTCAATTTAAGGAACCCTAGTTGTTCACTATTGAAATTCCAGGCTTAGATGAAGTTGATTCTGCAATAGTGGAGCTGGAGGAACAGGACTCTGTGCAGGAACTTGACCCCCGGATTTCTGTATGTGCCTTGACTGGTGATAAAAATTTTCACACTATGAGAGTGCAAGCTATGGTAAATGGGACTCCTCTGCATACTCTAATTGACTCAGGGAGCACACATAATATTCTAGATTTGCATATGGCTAAGAAACTAGGCTGTCAGAGTGATGTGATAGAAGGGCAGTCAGTCATGGTGGCAGATGGCAATAACTTGATGTGTCAGGCTGTGTGTAGGGGATTTACCTGGTCTCTGGATGGGCAGCAGCATACTGCTAATGTTATGCTGATTTCCTTGGGCAGTTGTGATATGGTGTTGGGGATTCAATGGCTCAGCACCTTGGGTTCTATTTCTTGGAACTTCAGGCAGCTTACAATGAAGTTTAGTAGAAATCATGATGAAGTGATGTTGAAAGGTATACCTAGTCAGAAGCTTAAAGTGTTACAGACCTCACCATTTTCTAAATTGATGTCCTGTGCTGCCCAGCTTTGTTTCTTACAGGTCTCTAATATGACAAAGACAAGTCCACCTACTTGTTTCATTCAAGTTGCAGGGGAAGACAGGGAACATGATGAATTGATTGCTTTATAGAATCAGTTTGCTAATGTGTTTGAGGAACCTGAGGACTTACCACCTAGTAGAGGGGTGTTTGACCGCAGAATTGAGTTGGAGCCTGGGAAGGGAGCAGTGAATATAAGGCCTTATAGGTATCCACTTAGACAAAAAGACATTATTGAACAATTAGTTCAAGAAATGTTAGAGAGGGGAATAATCAGAACTAGTTCTAGCCCGTCTGCCTCTCCAGTTGTCTTGGTGGGTAAGAAGGATGGGACTTGGAGATTATGTGTGGACTACAAAGAGCTTAATAAGAGAACAATCAAGAACAAGTTCCCAATTCCAATGCTGGATGAGTTGATTGATGAACTATCTGGTTCTGTGGTGTTCAGCAAGTTAGATCTCAGATCAGGATACCACCAACTGAGAATCCATCCCAATGATGTATTCAAAACTGCATTCAAGACCCATGAAGGGCACTATGAATTCTTGGTGATGCCCTTTGGTCTTACCAATGCTCCTTCCTCTTTTAAGAGCTGGATGAATGCTGTTTTTAAACCCTTGCTGAGAAAGTGTGTACTTGTCTTCTTTGATGACATTCTGATTTATAGAAAAAGCTTGGCAGAGCATTGGCAACATTTGGCTCAGGTGTTTAGACTGATGATAGAAAATTCTTTGTATGCCAAGTTGAGCAAATGTTCTTTTGCTTCAAGTAGGGTTGAGTACTTGGGGCATTTTATTTCTAAGAATGGGGTTGGAACTGATCAAAGTAAAATCAGTGTTGTCAACTCTTGGCCTAGCCCTTGTCCAGTCAAGGAACTTAGAAGCTTCTTGGGTCTTGCTGGATATTACAGGAAATTCATTAGAAATTATGCAAGCATCTGCAAACCTCTTACTGAGTTATTGAAGAAAGGGGCATTTGAATGGTCTGATGTAGCTCAGACTGCTTTTAATGCATTGAAATCAGCCTTGGTCATGAGTGCTCCAGTCTTGGCTTTACCTGATTTCTCCAAGCAATTTGTGGTGGAGACTGATGCTTGTAAAACAGGTATTGGAGCTGTTTTAATGCAGGACAGTCATCCAATAGCATTTATCAGCAAATCCTTGAGGCACAAATGGCAAAAATTATCAGTTTATGAGAAAGAGTTGCTAGCTATGGTTTTTACTGTTAAAAAATGGGAACAATACTTGATAGGGACACCCTTTGTGGTTAGAATAGATTAAAAGAGCCTAAAATGGTTACTTCGGTAGAAAATCTCAACCCGTTTTCAACAGTTCTGGCTTCCAAGCTAATGGGATTTACTTATGAAATCCATTACAAAGCAGGATCTGAAAATACTGCTGCTGACGCTCTTTCCAGGTTGCCTGGCTCAGAGATTTTACTGATGGCTCTCTTAGTTATTAACCATGATCTTAGCCAGGCTATTAAAGCCAGCTATGCCTTGGATGATAACACTTGTTCTTTGGTGCAGAAACTCAACCAGGGTGAGGTGTTGAGTGGTTTCAGTTTTCAAGATGGGTTGTTAAGGAGACATGGTAGGATTGTAATTGGTCCTGATTTAGTTCTTAAGGCCAAAATAATGACTTGGCATCATGCTTCTATGGAAGCAGGGCATTCTGGGAGGGATCAAACTTGGAAGAGATTGCATAAAGTTTTCTATTGGAAGGGCATGGCCAGAGAGGTCAGTCAATTTGTTAGAAAGTGTTTGGTTTGTCAAGCCTCAAAGTATGATACTTTTGCCAAGCCTGGTGCTCTACAACCCTTACCTATACCTGAGCAAATTTGGACTGATATTTCCATGGACTTTATAACTGGTCTCCCTATGTCCATGAGAAAAATGTTATTTTTGTGGTGGTTGATAGGCTTAGTAAATATGCCCACTTCATGGCCCTCAAACACCCTTTTACAGCTGTTGAGGTGGCTCAAGTGCACCTTAATTTTGTGTTTAAATTCTGTGGGTGGCCTAGAAGTATAGCGAGTGACAGGGACCCTGTCTTCTTAAGCCAATTATGGCAGGGACTTTTCTCTTTACAAGGAACAGAATTCCTCTTATCTTCTGCCTATCACCCTGAGGCAGATGGACAGACTGAGGTGGTTAACAGGTGTTTGAAGACTTATTTGAGATGCATGACTAGTGATCAACCTAAGGAATGGTGCAAATATCTTCCTATGGCAGAATGGTGGTATAATACCCATTTCCATTCTTCTGTTGGTATGACGTACTGCATATGAGGCTGTGTATTGTCAAACTCCCTCACTTCATTTACCCTACCTCCCTGGGGAATCATCTAATGAACTGGTGGATAGAAGCATGCAAAAAAGGGAGATGATATTGAGAGTTCTCAAGGAAAATCTCACTAAGGAACAACATAGAATGAAGACTCATTCTGACAAAAGAAGGTCTGAGAGGAGCTTTGAGGTAAATGATTGGGTGTGGCTCAAGTTACATCCCTATAGATAACATTCTGTTAGCTATAGAGGCAATCAGAAACTGGCTGCTAAATTCTTTGGCCCTTTCAAGGTTTTTGCTGTAATTGGGAAGGTGGCATACAAGTTGTAATTGCCTAGTTCAGCAAGGATTCATAATGTTTTCCATGTGTCTCAGCTCAAGCCTTTTCGAGGCCTCTTACCAACAACAACTTCCTTGCCAACTAATTTGCATCAGGAAGCTCCTATTTCTCCTTCCCCTGCTGCTGTTGTGAACTCTAGGGTGATTACTATTGATGGTAGTGCTCAGAATCAGTATTTGGTACAGTGGGTTGATAAACCTTTGCATGAAGCTTCTTGGGTTGCAAAGGATGATTTTGAGGCACTATATCCTGGTTTTGCTGTTGGTCAGACTTAAGGACAAGTCTTTTAATGGGGGAGGGTATGTTACAGTATGAAAAATATAGAGCTACAGTTTTGGCGGGAAAGTTTGTTACAAACTTAAGTTGTTAAGTAATTTTAGCTTTTGTCATTTTCTGCCTAAGTGTGTTAGAAATGGAATCTTTCTGTTTCGCAATTTTGTTTATTAAGCTAAGGTGAGTTGTATTTGGCTAATTAAGAAATGAATTAAACTTCTCTCTTTATCTCTCTTCTTGTGCCTCTCTCTCTATTCTGTTTCTCTCTTCTCTCTATTTCTATTTCTTCTTGCTTACTCCATCCATTTCTGGGTATTAGTCTGGATTTCTGCAACTCAGAAATCCGATAAGGATTCACTCCTTATCATAAAAGATAAGATTTCCAATCTTACCCTTTTAATTATATATACCCTTTCAACCGTTCCAAACTTCCAACCTATAAATTATTTCAGTCATCATTAATTCATTATTGTTTTTACAACAAAGGATTTCAAAGAGATCAAAAGAAAGCTTTTAGATACTCTGATAATTGTTGTGTATATTTCCTTCAGATTATGCGGGGATTTATAGTACCCTTGCATGAACAGTGTTTACTCGATATGTTAAATACGCAGTGAAAGGTCTAATCGAGCATAAGGTTTTGAGCGGCGATATTTACTTTTGCATGGGAAGCTAAACGGTGATGTTTGGCGGTATTCTTAATCCGTTCATATTATGTAATACGGTGCGTATTACAACACTTCCCCTTGAACGGATTTCTATAGGATGACTCCTATCTAAAATTACATGTATGTAAAAATAAATATTACCGCTATTGTACCTATATGTTTATTTGCCTCATCAAAACCTTGCGAAGAAAAACCCTGTGGGATAAAAACTTGGACGAAGGAAAAAGAGTACAACACATATAGGGCTCCCCCCTAAGTTAGCACATATCACAAAGACGACGCATGTCGGTCATATGCACGAGTTCTTGAAATTTTCTAGGTGGTAATGCCTTCGTGAATAGATCGGCTAAGTTGTTGCATGACTGGATCTGCTTGTCATCGATCTTGCCTTCCTTTTCCAAGTTATGAGTAGAAAAGAACTTGGGGTCGACGTGTTTTGTTTTATCACCTTTGATGTAGCCTCCTTTAATTTGTGAGATGCAAGTAGTGTTGTCTTCAGATATTGTAGTTGGGTCTTCTTCGACTGTTTTGATGCTGCTTTCTTTTAGTATATGTTAGGTCACAGATCGCAACCATATACATTCCCTATCAGCTTCATAAAGGGCACTTAATTCAGCTTGGTTTAATGAAGTTGTTGTTGGTGTCTGCTTGGTTGACTTCCAAGAGATTGATGTATTGCCATAGCTGAAAAGATAACAGTTTGTGATTTTGATTTTACTGGATCCGATAGGTAACCTGCATCAGCATATCCAACAAGAGTAGGATTTTCATTTCTTGGATAGAAGATCCCTAAATCAATTATTCCACGTATATAGCGAAGTAGATGCTTCACTCCATTCCAGTGTCTGCTTGTAGGTTCAGAGCTATACCTTGCTAATAAGTTCACCGTTAATGCAATGTCTGGACAAGTGTTGATAGCCAGGTACATCAAAGCTCCTATTGCACTTAGTTTTGGCATCTCTAGACCAAGTACAACTTCACCTTCTTGTCGGGGTCTAAATGGATCATCTTTGATAATTCGAGCACGAACAATCATTGGTGAATTCAATGGGTGTGCTTTGTCCATATAGAATCTTTTAATACTTTCTCGGCATAATTGGATTGATGAATTAAGATACCATCTTTCAGATGTTCAATTTGTAATCCGAGACAAAATTTTGTTCTTCCAAGGTCTTTCACTTCAAATTCTTTCATCATACATTTAGCGGTTTCTTTGATTTCCTTATGTGATCCGATGATGTTTAAATCATCAACATACACCGCTATTATGACAAAACCATTTTCGGACCTTTTGATGAATACACATAGACAAATTTGGTCGTTCTTATACCCTCCTTTGATGAGTAGGTACTCACTTAAACGGTTCAACCACATCCTCCCAGATTGCTTTAAACCGTAGAGTAATTTTTTCAATTTTATGGAATGTAGCTTTCGAGGTTATGACCTCAAAGGTTCAGGTAGTTCAAGTCCTTCAGGGACTCTCATATAGATGTCGGTATCAAGTGACCCATAAAGGTATGTAGTCACAACATCCATCAAACACATTTGTAGTCCTTTGCATGCTGATACACTTATGCGGAATCTTAGTGTCGTGGAATCTACCACAGGTGAATATGTTTCCTCATAGTCGATTCCCGGTCTTTGAGAGAAACCTTGGGCTACAAGTCTAGCCTTGTATCTTACAATTTCGTCCTTTTCATTTCTTTTTCGTATGAACACCCATCTATACCCGACGGATTTCACTCCTTTTGGAGTCCGGACTGCAGGACTGAAAACTTTGCGTTTTGCGAGAGATTTTAATTCAAGCTGAATGGCTTCTTTCCATTTTGGCCAATCACTCCTTCGTTGACATTCATCTACAAATGATGGCTCGGTGTCCTCAACATCAGTGATGATTTCTGTGGCAATTAAGTATGCGAACACATCATTGACATAGGTTTTTACTCTATCCCACTGTTTTCTAGTGTGGATGTAATTTATTGAAATTTCATGATTGTCGACGATTTCGTTTTCACGCTCCCCCTCAGATGTACTATCCGACTCTTTAGATTCATCTTGGGGGTTGATGATATTTTCATCAATTTGGATTTGATCCACTTTATTTGAGGAGTTTTCACTCTTTTTATTCCTCATTTCCACTCTTTTAGATTTTCTCGGCTTTAGATCTTTAGCTCCGAGGGGCCTGCCACGTCTTTTGTGTGCTGCAATTTTACCTGAAAGTGGATAATACATTTTCTTTGTTGGGATTTCAACCCTAGCAGGGGCATTCACTGAAGGTATATGTGACTTTGTCACTCCTTTTGTATCAGTGAATGCGTCTGGCAATTGATTTGCAATGTTTTGCAAATGTATTATTTTTTGCACTTCTTGTTCGCACGCATTTGCCCTTGGATCAAGGTATGATAGATTTTTGGAATTCCATGACATTTCTTTCTGATAGAGGAATAAACAAGTCGTTAATTGTCTATCCCAAATTCAAACACAATTTATAAAATCCTAAACCAACCTAATACAAGTATAAGGTAAGTATAGGGTCGAACCCAAAGGAGTGAGTCGGTATTAACTATAGCCTAAATCAAGCTATTTCGAAGATTGTAGTGAGAAAATGGTTGGTATTATGGTAGTAAAATTAGACTAATCAAGTAGTTCAAGAAGCTAAATACTAGGGATATAGGTTCCACATGCTAGTTCAATAATCGTGCTAATCAATGATTTCTTCGTTTGATTCAAGCATTGCAAAGGACAAACAATAGTAGTAATCAAGAGAGTATAAGAGCTATCTCCTAGAGGCCAAGCTAGGGGTCACTATGAATGGCTAATCAAGGAAATTCACAATCAAACTCAATCAATTAAAGCAATTCTCAAATTGATGGGTCATGTCATTAAGAATTAAAATGCAATCTAGATTAATCTTATAGGTTGATCATTCCTAATATAATTAATCACATGCAAAACTATGTCAACCAATTTAATTGCAACAATTCAATTGATCAAAGATCATCAACTTAACACAAATTATCAATCAAGCATGCTTCCCCTTCTCCCTAGCAACTAATCTACTCACTAATCATGGTGTAACTCAAGAACAAATCACTAGAATTAGCATTGATCATCATTCTAAATCAAAATCAAGAGAAAAAAAATATCAACTACAATATCCAATTCAAATCCAAGCAATTCAAACAATCAAAGATGAAACTAAATCAATCAAGTAAAGAGATGAACTAGAAGAAGAAATTCTTACTAACATTAATGATTGAAAATGAAGAAATCCAAGCACAATTGATCCAATGTTGAAATAAAAATCCAATACCAAGAACTTCTCTCTAACTTCTCTCTCTAAAACTAAGCTAATTGTAGACACCTAAAAATGTCTCCCTAAAACCAAACCCGATGATGAACAACCTTTCACCGCCATTATTGGTCGGGTTGAGTATTTAATTTTTGGAGTGCTTAAATACATATTTTCATTTCATAAACCAACCCAATTCCTATCCCATTTCCCCAAAATATAACTTATTTTCCTCTTTTCGTGTCTTTAAACCCAAAATAATTCATTTCGTGTCCTTTAAAATCATTTATTTCGTGTCCTTTTTATAAAAATGTTTAATCCAATTTATTTTGGTCCATAATATGGGTCCAATGATTGAATAGTTAGATGGGGCTTTAAAAGAGCTTTCCAACAATATATTATAAGCCCAAATTCGAGTTATAACGAATAAGTTATGACCAAAATATTAATATGAGCCCAAACCGAACCTAAGCCCACCTTACCTACGACCCAATGATCATATGGAGGGTCCAAAAGCTTTAATCCCAAACCTAAACCAATTAGAATTAATTAGAAGCTTCTATAAGTTTTTAAAAGATCTTAATTATCCATTTTGAAAAGATAAGATTAAAGAGTTTGAAATTGAATAAAACTTTTCTTTTTGAAAATCCTATTTCTATCCGAATTGAAAGACGTTCAAAGATAGACAGATATTATTTTAGTGCATCATAGTTTTTATCCAAATTTTATATGGTTGGATAGCCCTTGAAATTATCTTTCCAATGATATATTATATTATCAATTCCGATCTATAACGGAAAAGATATGAATAAAATGTCAAACTCTATCCAAAACTGACACCGTCTCACTATTTCGGCCATATTTTTTTATTCTGCAAAATATTTTAATCTGATTCTAATTGGGTTAGAAAGTAGACTTCAAGAGATTTTCAACGATATCTTATTCATCTTATTCTGATTTCTGGATCAAAAGATATGATAAAAACAAAAACCGCAAAAACTGTTGTCTATCGCAAGGATTTTATCCGATTCGAATTCCTATCTTTTCTTGATTCGACCCCTCTTTTTTCCCTATAAATAGAGGTCATATTTCCCCTTTTTCAATAATCAACAAGATTGATCATAAAATAATTCTCTTCTCCCTCTTTAGCCTAAACACTAGCCTCCCCATTCTTTTAATATTTCTTCCCTTAAGCACTCCAAGGAGTTCATACAATACCCAAAGTTCTAGACTTAAACTAAGGCGTGAAAGGTATAAATAACTGAGGGTTTGGACCAAATCACCTCTAGTTTTTATTTAATTTAATTTTCATTTGCTTTATATTTTTATTGAAGTTACTAACAGTTTATTCATGATGTAGCAATTTAAAGGAACGCTCGGAATGTGAGTAATTAATTAATTTAATTACTCTTATTTTATTTTAATATTGCTAGCATCATGATTAGGTTATTTTATATTTGATTTGACTCACATTATTAATGTCAAATTGCTTCCAATATTAATGTTTATTCTATTATTATTTTGATCACCATATTACATGTTTAAAGGGAATATGTAAATGAAAATCACGCCTAATAAGATAATTTGGACAACCGGTTTAGGTTCCTTTTAATCTTGTTGTTTAATCAAGTGATCACAATATTTTAGAATAATATGTTGCATTAATATTAAACCAATTTAGAATAATAATAGTTTGGAGCGAATTGAATATTTTGTTTGTATGCCTTTGAGATCGCAGGAATCACTTTTCACTACAAGAATCGAGTAGAGGCCAATACGGGCGAATGTGACTCCATGACTCACTTCGTACCATCATCCCCGATCCTTCTTTCGTGGTTCCGAACCATATGGAGTTAGTAATCTCATGGATTATGAATGGGGTGTAACCTTCACGGGTCAATCGTTGTTGCATATCGTTGTCCCTTTATCGTGGTTGCCTTTTATGATCCGTGAACGGTTTACAAGTTCCTTAAAAACTTGTTGGCGGCTCCCTACTTTCCTTGTCCCTAATCGTATATGTCAATTCCCACTTCCTATGAGTGCAAAGCATATATACAACATGCTTTAACGTAGGCGCACTTCAAACGACGCCTACACTAATGAAAATTATCTAAAAGTTATCTTCAAAAAGGAATTACAAGTGTATTTATAGGCAAAGAAGAAAACGGGATCCCCGCGCCCTCTCTAGTAAAACCCGCGCCCGCGGAAAAATGGGTACGGAACCCATAACAAACTCCGCGGGCTTTCTGGGCAACACCCGCGCCCGCAGCAAAGGCCTCCGCGCCCGCGGCAAAGGCGCGGCGAATCCCCTGCTCCCAAAGGGTGATCAGAGGGCCGCGGTCTCTCTGGTATGGAGCAGACTCTCCAGACTACCCGCGCCCGCGGGGAGCCGGCGGCCAGACCGCGGAGAGTTCCTGGTCGAAATTTGCCAATTTGGTGCATACGAGCCCGCGCCTGCGGCCTTCGGTACCCGCGCTCGCGGCAGACTGGCAGGGCTTGATGCCTTCTCCAAGCCCTCTCCATGCCCTCTCTGAGCCCTCTCCAAGCCGATTACTTCCTCCTTGCTTAGTCAATATAGCCCATCTTGATCCCCTTGCAAAGACAAATCCTAGGTACCTACAAGAACAAGCAACGGAAAGGAATAAAAGGGAAAAAGAACCAAATAAAAGGAAAACACGAAAAACACAAGGAAAGAATGAAATAATGGAATTAAAGGAAAAAGGACCAAAAATAAGATAAGAAAGCATAAAAAGGAGATGAAATCATCCTAAAAGAATACCCTATGAGTGCCATAAATGACACTCATCAAATTCCCCCAAGCTAGACTTTTGCTCGTCCCGAGCAAAACAAAGGCTAAAAAGGAAAAAGAAGGGCTTATTCAAAATAAGAAAAATAAAGAGGTGAGAATATACACTAACTCACTTTCGTAGGAATCACGGTCAATTTTAGCAACAAAAGACAAGCCATTTAAACCCCTAGAGATAACCTATAACTCTTATTAAACAAACAAAAGAAGGAAAAATGAGGCAAAATACAAGAATAAAGAGCAAATAATGAAAAACAACAATGATTTCTATAAAAATCTGTGTGAAATGGACTTTGCAAAGTGACTATAGTTCAAATGAATAACAACCTTTCTAAAGTAAATAATGGTATGCACGTTATAAGATACCTAAGGTTGATTGAAACATAAATATGCTAAGCATAGGAACTAGTTGTCACTAGGGCTGTTCAATGTCGGATATCGGATCCGATCCGATCCGAATTTTCGGATATCCGAAATTTCGGATCGGAGATTTTGCGATCCGAATCCGATCCGAAATTTTCGAATATCCGAATTTTTCGGGTATCCGAATTTTCGGATCGGATATCCAAGATATCCGAATTCGAATTTTTAAAAATAGAACGTTTGTTTTTATATAAATTGACCTGCTTTGGCTGCTGCTTATCTTTAAAATGCTACATTAATTGATTTTTTTTTTTTATAAAGCAAGTCAATCTTAGTGTATTGCCTTACAACCTGTTAACAAGTCAAGCATAAGTTTATAAAATTATTACTACAAAAAAGAAAAAAAAAAAGCAAAAAGTTAACAATCCTACATCACAAATTCACAACTCACAAGTTCACTAAGTATTATTACAAAACAGAATCCAAAAAATAGAGTCCACAAGTACTCCAAGTCTCCAAGCCGCGCTTCCAACTTTCCGGGTTCAAACTCATTGATCATCCAAAGTAGTGTCCATTGTTTCATCAATAATGATATCTGGTTGCTCCAAGGTTAAATCTTTCATGCCTAGCAATTTAGCAAATACAACAAATTTTGGTTAAAACTAAAACAAAAAAAAAAGACAATTAAATAAAGACTTACTTGGCCTTCTTCCATTTTTTCCATAGCAAGCAAATTCTCCTCTATATAAAATGGTGTTTGAGAAGTACGTAGCCAATCTTGAGTGCAAACTAGAGCTTCAACCATTTTTGTAGTCAATGAGGTACGGAATGAATCAAGTACACGCCCACCAGTGCTAAAAGCCGATTCGGAAGCAACGGTGGAAATCGGTATGGCAAGCACATCCTTATCCATTTTGTAAAGGACAGGATATCTCTTACTTTGATCCTTCCACCATGCTAAGATATCAAAGCTAGAGTTTAATTGCTCACATGCATCCTCTAAATACTTCTCTAACTCAGTTTTGCCTACATTGCTTAATAAGCAACCGGTATCCCTTTCATACTTTGAAGTCAAGATGTGTTGAGGGTCAAATTTAAATTTGCTCCCTGATTGCCCACTTCTCATAGACACATTTGGAGTGCAAGGGGTAGAATTGGCATTAGAAGAGGAGAAACATTCTTGTGTTGTAGACATGGAGGCAGAATATGTGTTAAACAAAGTGTCCAAGACAACCTTGATTTTAGAGATCAAAAGAGTGGATCTTGCTTCATCATAAGTATCACGCACAATCCAATTAACATAATTCATCTTATGCCTAGGGTCAAGGATTACACCCACAAACACCAAAACATTGATATTCTCAACATTTCCATAATATTTTTCATACTTTTCTTTCATTTGTTTTGCCATTTTCCTAAGACCTTCATAATCATCATCTAGGCAAGACTCAATCATGTATTTAGTCCCATAGATCTCATGCACATAAATGTTAGATGTCACATACCGAGAACCTAAAATTCTCAATGTTGCTTCATAGAAAATGTTCAAGAAAGGTAGAAAGAATCTTACTTTGTTCCAATCTTCTTCCGTTGGACTACCACCCACCTTCCTAAGCTCCTTAAAACAAGCAGAATCTTTCATGCACAAACTAGCAAAAGACTTTTTAAATTTGATGGCAAATTTAAGCATTAGAAAAGTAGAGTTCCACCTTGTATCCACATCCAAAACAACAAGACTTTTACTATCTTCTTTCTTTTCCTTTATGCAAGCTTTAAACTTTTGAAGCCTAGCAGGAGAGGACCGAACAAACCTAACAAGAGTACAGATTTTATTGATAGAGCCATCAAGATTTTTCAAACCCTCTTTCACAATCAAATTAATAATATGAGCAGAACACCTCACATGCAAATATTGACCATCTAAGACACTTGACTCCCAAATATTAAGTCTTCTTCTCAAGTAATCAATAGCAAGATCATTAGAGCTTGCATTGTCAACAGTCACAGTCAAAATGTTTTTCACACCCCATGCATTCAAACACTTTTCAACAGTTTTGCCAATTATTTGCCCAGAATGTCCAGCCACAGAACAAAAATTAATGATCTTCTTATGCAAAGTCCAATCGTCATCAATGAAATGAGCGGTCAAGCACATGTAACTTAGATTTTGACTAGAAGTCCAAGTATCCGTGGTTAAACAAACCTTGGAGTTCAATTTCGCAAAAGTTGTTTTAAGTTTTTTACTCTCTTCAAGAAAGAGTTTATAACAATCTCGAGTAGTGGTATAACGTGAAGGAATGACAAATAGGGGATTTAAGGATTTGACAAAGTCACAAAAACCTTGACGTTCAACAAAAGAAAAAGGCAATTCATCCACAATAATCATTTTTGCAAGCTCTTTTCTACAATTATCATGATCAAATTCCCACAATTTAGGAACACTTACAGTTTCAATATTCCCATCATCATTAACTATTGTTTTTTTTTTTTTTTTTTCTGAAGTTCAATCAACTTTTGCTTCACATCCATATTTGGAGGATAATATTTGCATCTTGTAACGTGATTTTTCAGAGGGGTGGTTCCATTAATACTTGCACAACCAATAAGAGACTTACAATATTTGCAAGAAGCGTATTTTGGGTCGTCGGTCAGATTGTAATGATCCCACCATTCATATTTTTTCTTCTTCTTGCAAGGCACTTTTCTTTGCTTAGAGTTCTTACCAGAAGCACCAGATCTTTTTCTTGTTTTTTTTGTTTGGGATTCCTTTTCTATTGCGTCATCATCGTCATTTTCATCGCCAATTTCAGGACTTTCAGCAGTGTCATTATTTTGATGGTCTTCATTCTCATCAATACTTGATGGGACAACCTATAAGACAAAACCCATAAAAAATATGAACACAATAACACAAAGGAGCATAATTTTAGAAATTCTAACACAAAGGAGTGAGAAATTTCAGAATTTTTAAAATTAAAAAAAAAACCCCAAATCACCTTAACTAAGTAGTAACTACTAAGACGAAAATTACTACTAACTAATAAGCACTGAAATTACTGAAATTCATATCATCTAGTAAATTAATGGAACAATTACAAGAATTAAAGGTTGAAAATTACTTGTGATTCCATAGTCATGGCTAAAACTTGAATGGTGCGGCTGGTCTGGTCACTAATTGGTGGTGCGTCGACAACAGCTAGTGGCCATGGGCGACTTCGCAGTGCTGCGTTTGGGAGTGAATGGTGCGGCGATTAGGGTTTGAGTTCTTTGAGAAGAGAGTGAGAGCGTGAGAATGAAACTGAGAAAGTGAGAAACTAAAACCTAAAGATAAAGCAGGCTAAATTAAGGTGCAAAACTATTTTTATTTTTATTTTTTTTTTAATATAGTTTCGGATATCCGATTGGAAAAAAAGTCGATCCGAATCCGATCCGAATATCCGGTATATTTTTCGGATATCCGATCCGAAATATCCAAAATTAAAATTTCGAATCGGATACCCGAAATTTCGGATCGGATTGGCGGATTTTTGGGTCGGATCGGATATTTTTGAACAACCCTAGTTGTCACACTCCACTTTCATCTCAAACGATCTTACCGCGTTCCCCCTACTAATCTCATATCTCCCCTTAGTGAGCGTCTCATAAGTTCCACGAAGGAACCAGAAAAAGATCAAATTTATGGCTACTCGACGTCTTGACTACGCATCCCCTTTCTTTAGGCTATAACCCATGATTCCCTCCACCGATGAATGAATCAACTCCTAGGTCAAAAGGTCTTCCCAAAGGTTGTAACGTAAGGCAAAAAGGGTTAAGGTAGGCTAAATTTAAAACTTGGTGGTTAACCTAAATTGTGAAGCAAAGATTGTGCATTTCTTTACACCATAACCAAGTAATCACCAAACAAAAATACCAACACCCCCAAGCTTATTCAAAGCTAAGATCACAAACGTATACACAAAAAGCGTTAGAACGCATCCCCCCAAGCTTAAATGGAGCATTGTTCTCAATGCTAAAAAAGGAAGAATACTCACATCAAAATATTTTTGCATTTTTGCATTTTTCACTTTTATATTTTTTTTCACCTTTTCTTTATTAGTGCTTTGTCCTCGCCTTTTTTTTTTTAACTTTAGACGGCTTTTACAACTTTGCACATGCTTTGTCCTTGCCTTTTTTTTTTTTTTTTTTTTTTTTTTTTTTTTTTTTTACTTTGGACGGCTTTTTTTCATTTATTCACTTGACATTATTCACAAAATATATACAAAACACGATCTTGCTTTCATTTTGAACCAATAACCATACTTATATACCACAATCTCCAAAATATGACCATTTGCTTCACAAAAACCCAAAATGGAACAAAAAGAAACAAAAGGCTCAAGAATCTAAAGATGTGGCTTGAAAAGAAAGGAAAAAGGATAAAAGGGCTAGCAAGATGGCAACGTATCCCTAATCCCAAAAGTAAAAAAAAAGAAGTATGCTATCCTAGAAAAAGGAAAAATACCTCCCCGAAAAGATGCCTTTGTCCTCCCTAGGTGGTTCGGTCTCGGTCTTAGGAATCATACGTTAAGATTCAAGATTAGGTTTGCGAAAGTCAAGGATCCACGCCGCTCATACAAGAATATGTTGAAGGCTTGAAAAAGTATGAATCTCACATGGTTGTAGCAAAAACTCACTAAGGTTGTCAAATCGAAGATAGGGAGCAACTACCAACATGCCACAAACAAGTAGAATCCGGCTTCATGATCCGCCTAGTTCTAGACAACTACCTTAGCATGCTTTATCCTAGAATCAACCAAACGTATTCTCAAACCGTGCATACCATGACCACCTAGTAAGGTTATTATTCAAAAACAAGAGTCCATTGTTTACAAGTCCAAGTCAAAAAACGAAAGAGTGAAAAATAAAGCCTCAAAAAGCTATGTATAAAACCAAGAACAAAAAGAAGAGAAAAGAAAAAAAAAGAAAATATGGAAAACAAAGATAAAGGAAAAGTAGGATAACAAAGAAAAGGACAAAGATGCAATCATAACACGTATTTCCCAATCGACAAACAAGCGGTCAAATGGCCACATCGCCAAAGACCCCAAACACACTAGGTGTTATAATCATACATCCTCGAACCGTTCAACTCTCCTAAAACTAATCCTAATCTAAGCAACCAAGAAAAGTAAAGGAAGAAAAGTAAAGAGATAAAACAAGAAAGGCCTCACCAAGCGTCCAAGCTATGCTACAATAATAAAGGAGCAAGAACGACCTCCTCTAAGAAGCTTCAAAGACCAAAGCATTAGCTATGAGCAAGGTGAGAAAAATAAAAGAAAAGGACTATATACAAAATGAAATTGTTAGTAACTTCCAAACAAAAGCAAACAAAAGGAAACTTATGCGAAAACTATGTACAAAGAACCAGAGAAACCATCATCATCATCATCAATAAAAGAGACCACAAAACATCATCATCAAAACCAAGACAACAAGATAAACAACATACCAACGAGACCACCAAGAGCGAAGCAAGAGAAATCCATCAAAGCCTTTTCAAACACATCCCCAAGAGTCCAAGCAGCCTCCCCCAAAACCTACCCTAAAACATCCTAATTGACTTTCCCCCGCACAAAATAAGGGCATCGACCGCGATACTTAAAAACATGCAAAGCTAAAAGGGAGGAAACAAAAAGGGAATCAAACAACCAAGGGGGAAACTATTGGCCACTAGGGTCGGCACCACCATCATCCACATCCCAAACTCCGGTATAACCGGGAGGGAACCCATATCGACCCTTAAAAAGGTCAAGTTGAGATGTGGATAATTGGTCAAAAGGCTCTGGTTGCATACAGAGCTCGGGGTGAGTGGGGTGAACATAGTAGTAGTCGGGGTCACCTCGATTATCACTCCCCCCCGAGACCCGGTAGTCATAATGACCGGACTCATCTGGGAAGTCACGCCTTGGCTCATCGGGGTTTGTAACCCCGGGCCAATATGGGTACGTGGGGAGGTTATCACCACCCCAAGCTGGCACCGGCCCTTGTTGGGGCGGCACATATGGGTAGTTCACCGGAGGAGTGACCTCCCCTCTACGCACACTAGCGTCATATAGGGCGCTAGTTTGAAAAGACAAAGTTTAATGGTTTGAATACATACCTTGCATGCTCAATTGCATGCGCTCCATATGCTCACGCATAGCCTCCATCTCACGGAGATAGGCATCTCCTTGGTTGTCTTGTTGTTGATGTTGTTGTCTTCTTCTTCTTCTTTGCTGCGGTTGTTGTTGTTGTTCATGCTGAAATTGCCATTGTTGTTGTTGTTGCTCTTGCTCTTCTTCTACTTCTTCTTCATCACCACCTTCTCCTTCTCCACCTTCACCATCATGCCCATCATCATCATCATCGTCCTCATCACCAACATCCTCCTCCATAACATTCTCAAATCTCCCATTATCCGCGGGAATCCTCCAAACAATCCTAGCCTCTCGAGTAATTGAGGTAGCAGCCGGGTTTGGGAGCAAATAGTGGTGCACATTACGCACTAGCCAAGAGTAACCACCGTTTCC
The DNA here is from genome assembly GCF_948465745.1 of Chenopodium album. Classification (NCBI taxonomy): domain Eukaryota; kingdom Viridiplantae; phylum Streptophyta; class Magnoliopsida; order Caryophyllales; family Amaranthaceae; genus Chenopodium; species Chenopodium album. The sequence continues at coordinate 16,324,681 of NC_137842.1, forward strand.
CTTAGTCTTAGAAATGAAGCGCAAGGTGTTAAGTTGCTTCACATCCAAATACATGTCTTCACTCTTTCCAATCGGAGTGCAAGACCTCAAGAAACGCTCTTGCTTGAAATAATGCACCAATCTAGTAATCATACCACCATAATGAATCTCACCCGTCTTCTTCCCATTGATGATCAATTGATAACAATTCATGAAAATATACCCAAAATTCAACCTCGGCCCCAAATCCGGCCGTGTAGCCATCCAAAGCACCAAGATCTCCTCCCTCGAAAGTTTCCCAAGATCTTGCTTACTAAACACTGTATAACCAAGAATCCGATGGAGAATACGAAGAGCCGGGTGAATGATCTCGCTAGCAAGCGATTCCTTAGAGTCAAACACCATCTTCTTAGAAATGGCTCTCCACCAAGCAACCTCATTATAATCAGACTTGCGAAGGGCAACCAAGGGCTCATAGATGTCGGTATTTGGGTTGAAGCCAAGGGCTTTGTTGAATTCTGCAAGGTTCATGGTATGCTTGGAATTGAAAAGTTGAAAAGAGATGATATAGTCGGTATCCCCCGTCATATTAAACTCAAAGGTGGAGAAAATTCAATGCATGGTTCCAAATAAGTTCGGGGGGATGACTTTATAAACTCATCCAAACCAAGATTATGGAGCAAAATGTTAAGATCGGCATCAACACCTAATTTTTCCATATCCTCGGGAAAATAGTTGCGGGTCGGTCTAAATTTCCGGGATTTCATTCTATTATAGATAGGGGCGTGCTTAGCCCGGTTATGAAATTTGAGAGCAGGTGAAGGAGGAGGTGGGGCATTATCTTGAGTATTAGTTTGGTTTTAAGGGGGTTCGGTGGTTGAAGGTTGGCTACGAGAGGATTGGCCGGGGGGATTGGTTTGAACTTTTAATTTCTTGCTACTCTTAACTTTCCTCAACAAATCCATAGTCTCAAGCTCAACCAACACAATGAATCACAAAAACACCCAAATTCAACACTACCACCAAATTGAACAAACCTCCCTTCACAAGACCACCCAAAATCACCACAAACTACAAAGTACCTGTTACAAGCAACAAACAACCAAAAATCCAACAACAACCAACAATATTAACAATCTATCACAAAAAGAAGCACAAATCACCCAAAATAATTCCAAAACCACCATACAAACTACCAAAAACATCATACTCAAGCTTAATCAAGGCCACTCACAACCAATGCATAAAATCAATTGAAATTGACAAAAATAAAACAAAGGTTAGAAGTATACCAAGATTGAAGACTCAAAGCAAGCACAAAATTGTCTAGACTTGAAATTCCCGAAAAAGACCACGAGAAAGGAGATTAAACTTGATGAAAATGGAGTATGAAGGAAGTTGGGATGGAAATTTAAGAGAAAACAAGGGTGAATTTGAGTAAAATTGAGTGAAAGAGATGATTTGAGGGTTAGGGTTTGAGAGGAGGAAGAGAGAGAATGGGGAAAATTAAGAGTGAAAGGGAAAATAAGAGAGGAGAGAGAAAGAGAGAGAGAGGAATCGGGTATTCAAAAACCCAGATGCCCGCGCCCTCTCTCGACAAGGCCGCGCCCGCAGAGATCAGCCCGCGCCCGCGGATAGACCGCGGAGCAACCGCGGATAGTTCCTGGAAAAATCGTAATTTTTATACCTGAACTAGGGCCGCGCCTTCTTTAAGGAACCCGCGCCCGCTCCAATATTGCCGCGCCCGCGGGGCAACCGCAGAGAGTTCCTGATCCAAGTTTGAGAAAATGAGCCGCGTCCTCTCTGATTTTCCCCGCGCCCTCTCTAAGGCACCCGCGCCCGTAGGGAGCCCGCGGAGAGACCGTGGAGAGCTAATGATCCAATTTCCTCTTTTTGAAAGTAAGGGCACCCGAGGCCTCTCCAAGCCCGCGGGGTGCCCTCTCCCCTGCACTTTAAAACCTCCTCTTATCACCCTCATCAAACACATTTAGTCCATAGATGATGAATGAAGGCACCCTACAAAACAAACCAAAAACACAAGGAAAGGTAAGGGCAAAAATCAACAAAAAACCAAAAATAAAATAAAGGAAGGAAAAGAGAGTAAAGGTGAGAATTCGGGTTGCCTCCCGTAAGCGCTTTTGTTTAACGTCGTTAGCTTGACGTTTACCACCCCACTCAAGGTGGTTTGAAAAGAATCATTTTATGAATAAGACCAACAAACACTCCATCAAAATATTTCTTTAGCCGATGACCGTTAACCTTGAAAGAAGATGAGGAATACAAAGGAGAAATCTCCACGGTGCCATTAGGAAAAACATCTTTCACCAAGAAAGGGCCACTCCATTTTGACATGAGCTTTCCGGGAAATAACTTCATTCTTGAGTGGTAGAGGAGGACTTTATCACCCACACAAAACTCCTTTTTCTCAATAAGCTTCATGAGCTTCTTTGGAACGAGCTTTGTAGGTGCTAGCACATCCATAAGCATCAAGTCTAAGCTCCTCTAGCTCATGAAGATCCAACCACCTTTTTCTCCCACGCTTTCTAAATCAAAGTTTATCTTTTTGATTTCCCATAAAGCACGGTGTTCAAGCTCCACCGGGAGATGGCAAGACTTGCCATAGACAAGGCGATATGGAGTGGTGCCAATAGGTGTCTTGAAAGCCGTCCTATAAGCCCAAAGAACATCATCTAACTTGTCCGACCAATCCTTTCTATTCATTGCAACCGTCTTCTCAAGAATGAGCTTTATTTGACGATCGAAGACCTCAACTTGGACACTCGTTTGAGGATGATATGGAAGGCCGAACCATTGATGCACTCTATGTTTCCTCAACATCTTTTGGAAGGCGTTGTGAACAAAATGAGATCCGTTATCGCTTATCACAGCCTTAGGCATGCCAAACCTTGGGAAGATGATTTTGTTGAACAACTTCAACACTACTTTGTGGTCATTAGTAGGGGAGGTAATGGCCTCAACCCATTTAGAAACGTAGTCCACAGCCACAAGTATGAATTGATTTCCATATGAAGATGGGAATGGTCCCATGAAGTCAATCCCCCAAACATCGAACACCTCTAACTCAAGAATAGGCTGTTGAGGCATCTCATTCCTCTTGGAGATATTCCCAACCCTTTGACATCGGTCGCATGACTTTACAAAGCCCCATGAATCTTTGAAGAGATGCGGCCACCACAAACCACATTGAAGAACCTTAGTGGCGGTTTTGGAAACGCCCATATAACCCCCACTTGGATCCGAATGGCACATCTTTAGAACACTTGACTCCTCTTCATTCGGGACACGACGCCGAAGCAAGCCATCTACCCATCGTTTATATTAGATTGGTTCATCCCACAAGTAATGTCTTGCCTCCCTCTGGAGCTTCTTCTTTTGGTTCTTGGAGAAAGAAGGAGGAAACTCCCCACATGCTAGAAAGTTCACCAAGTCGGCATACCATGGGAGATCCTTAACCTTAATGGCATACAAGACATCATCAAGCATTCTATCTTCAATTGGTAGACCATCATCATGAATTTGATCACCCTCAAGGCGAGAAGGATGGTCCGCCACAACATTTTCCGCACCCTTCTTATCCCTAATCTGTATTTCAAAAGTTTGTAATTCAAGTGCCCAACGAATCAACCTTGGCTTAGACTCTTTCTTGGCAAAGAGATACTTGAGAGCCGCATGATCCGTGAAGACAATAGTTTTGGAACCCAACAAATAACACCGGAATTTCTCGAAAGAGCAAACAATGGCCAAGAATTCTTTTTCTGTTGTTGTGTAATTCTTTTGGGCCCCATTTAGTGTCTTGGACATATAGAAAATCACATAAAGCTTCTTGTCCACACGTTGTCCCAAAACACCTCCAATTGCCCAATCACTAGCATCACACATCAATTCAAAGGGTAAATCCCATCTTGGGGCTTGAACAATGGGGGTAGAGATTAGGGACTTCTTCAATCTATTAAATGCTTCCAAGCATTTACCATCAAAAACAAACTCAACATATTTTTGAAGAAGATCATTAAGGGGCTTGGCAATGAGTGAGAAATCCTTGATGAATCTTCTATAGAAGCCCGCATGTCCCAAAAATGATCTCACTCCCTTGACATTCACCGGAGGTGGAAGCTTCTCAATAACCTCAATCTTGGCCTTATCCACCTCTATTCCTTTATGAGAGATCTTATGCCCAAGCACTATTCCTTCCTCCACCATGAAATGACACTTCTACCAATTCAAGACAAGATTAACCTTTATTTCTCAAGATTAACAAGGCACTCTTCAAATGAAACCCCACCTACGGAGAAGTCATCCATAAATATACTTCCATTTCTTCCTCCAACATGTCTCCAAAAATGCTCATCATGCACCTTTGGAAAGTTGCGGGGGCATTACAAAGGCCAAAGGACATTCTCCTATAAGCAAAGGTCCCATAGGGGCATGTAAATGTTGTCTTCTCTTGATCTTCGGGGTGGATTGGAATTTGGAAAAATCCCGAATAACCATCAAGGAAGCAATAGAACTTGTGCCTTGTTAGTCTCTCTAACATTTGATCGATGAATGGAAGGGGAAAGTGATCCTTTTTGGTGGATGTATTTAGACGTCTATAGTCTATACACATCCTCCAACCGGTGACCATCCTAGTTGGAATGAGCTCACCACTCTCATTATTGACTACGGTCATACCCCCCTTCTTAGGAACGACATGAACAGGAGAAACCCACCTAGAGCTTGAGATGGGGAATATGATTCCCACATCCAAGAGCTTGGTGATCTCTTTTTTCACCACCTCTCCCATTTGAGGGTGTAGCTTTCTTTGTTGTTCAATAGAAGGAAGGGTGCCTTCCTCAAGCGTTATGTGGTGTGTACACAAAGCGAGGCTTATACCTTTAAGATCATCGATAGTATAGCCCAAAGCACCTTGGTTCTTTCTCAAGACATAACATAACGCTTGAGCTTGGCTCTCGCTCAAGGATGCACTAACAATTACAGGGTAAGTGGAATTTGGGCCTAAGAATTCATACCTAAGGTGTGATGGTAGAGGTTTGAGCTCTACCATAGGCACACCTTTACCTTTTTTTGTCGCGGCCGCTTGCAAAGCTTCATGGGTTGAGATCTTCAAGCACAATTGTTCATCCACTTCCTCCATGCTTCCATTAAGCAATTCCTCATACAATGCTACCTCATTGCATGGTACACCTAGCTTGTCTTTGTTCAACAAAACATTCTCAAGAGCATCGTTAGAGGTGAGAAAGTGCTCATGCATGGAAGACACAACATGATCAAGAGAGTCAATCATCATGCAATTTTCAAGAGAAGAACTTGGATATTTCATGATTTCATTCAAATCGAATTCTATGACCTCATCTCCTACCTTAAGGGAAATCTTTGCACACTTGAAATCTATCATAGCACCCGAGGTAGCAAGAAAGGGTCTACCTAGAATAATTAAAATGGTAGCATCTTCATCCATTTCTAGAACAACAAAATCCACCGGGAACACAAACTTCCCAACCCTCAATGGAACATCTTCCACTTTACCTTTTGGAAACTTGATTGACCTATCGGCTAGTTGCAAGGTAATGTTAGAAGGTAAGAGTTCCCCTAGATCAAGTCTTTGATAAACCGAATATGGCATTAAGCTTACACTAGCTCCTAAGTCACATAAGGCATTATCAAATTGCATCTTGTTAATAGCACAAGGGATGGAGAAGTTTCCGGGGTCTTTCAACTTGGGTGGCATTTTGTTCATGATGATCGCACTACAATTTTCAGTCAAATTTATAGTCTCCACAACATCACAAGTCCTTCTTCCGCTCAAAATGTCTTTGAGGAACTTGGCATAATTAGGTATTTGGTTGATCACATCGGTGAAAGGTAGAGAAAGGTGAAGTTGTTTGAGCATATCAATAAATCTCCCAAATTGCTCATCCAATTTGTGTCTCATGAATTTTTGGGGATAAGGGAGCTTGGGTTTCACAATATCTTTCTCTACTCTCACCTCTCTTGGTGTCTCAACCACAACCTCATCTAAAGATTCTCTACCTCCCTCATTCTCAATTAAAGCTTCCTTGGGGACCTCCTTGTTTTCACTCCTCCTAGGAAATCTCTCCTCAAGAACCTTACCACTCCTTGTAACAATAGCATTCACGGGTTTCTTGGGATCTAGGCCTTGGGAAGGTAAAGAAGAAGGGTTGCTTGGTCTTTCAAAGCACTAGCAAGTTGAGAAATTTGGTTTTCGAGCATTTTGTTGTGGGTCATCATTTCATTGAACTTCTTGTCACTAACGGCCATGTATGTGTTCAACAACTTGGTTTGATTTTCAATTATTTCCTCCAAATTGGTCCTAGAAGAAGAAGAAGATTGTGAATAGGAATTTTCACCTTGAGTCTTTGGAACAAATCCGGGTGGGGGACCTATTTGAGAATTATTTTGAAAATTGCCCCTACCTTGATTGTTCCAATTACCCCTATTTTGATTTTGACCATAACCTTGATTATGGTTTCCACTACCTTGGTTATGATTTCCATAACTTTGGTTTTGATTACCATAATTTTGGTTTTGATTTTGACTACTATAACCTTGATTGTTATAGTTGCCACGAGAACCTTGGTTCCCTTGGTTCCTATAACCACCACCTTGGTTATAGTTGTCAAAATTACCTTGGTTTTGGTAATTCATATTCCGTTGACCTCTTTGATTATCAAACCTTTGCACATTATTATTTGACACATAATTCACATGCTCACTCTCACTATTATCAAAATCATCACCACATTCCGGAGAAGCATGAGGGCAATTACAAGAGTCATGATCATAAGATCCACATGTATCACAAAACAAGCAACCACTAGGCATATTATTTGAAGAGGGAGGGGGTTAAGAGTTAGAAAAAGTACCTCTCCCCTTAAATTGGGAGGGAGAATTCGAAGCTTGAGAAAAAGAGGAGCTTTCGAACTTGGCCTTTATCGCGGTCATTTCTTTCCCCAAGTTTGTCATTTGTGAGGATAAGTTGTTGATCGCATTTAGATGGTCTATAGAGTACAATGAAGAGCCACTCTTGCTAGTTGAATCCCTCTCACCATCTTGCCAATCTCTATAGTACTTAACCACGTCCTCTATAATGTCCACCACTTTCTCTTCCGTCCGATTCATTATGGGACCTCCGGCACCCCCATCAAGGCATAATTTTCCTTGAGGACTTAGGCCACCATAGAAAATTTGAATGACTTGATAGGTTGGAATTCCGTGGTGGGGACATTCCCTTTGGTACTCTTTATACCTCTCCCATGCTTCGTAGAGGCTTTCATTAGGTCTTTGCTTGAACCCTTGAATCAAAGATCTAGCCTCCGCCGTTTTCTTTTGTGGGTAGAATCGGGACAAGAATTCCTTGGTGACTTCGTCCCATGTTTGTAGGGAATTTGGCTTTACCTCCTTATCCAACCACTCTAAGGCTCGGCCTATGAGAGAAAATGGAAACAACTTTAGCCGGATGAATTCTTGAGAAACTCCGTTCACTTTGATAGTGTTGCAATACTTTTCGAACTCCTTGAGATGGTTCAACGGAATCTCATTCTTAGCTCCGCTATATTGTCTCCTTTCGATCAAAGCGATCATAGCCGGCCTAATTTCGAAATCATTCGCCGGTGTTGTAGGTGGAGCAATTCCACTCTCAAACTTGTACGCACCGGGAATTCCCAATTCTTTCAAAGCAACTCTTGGTTGTTCTTCCATGCCTAGTTCTTCTTCAAACCCTTCTTTGCTCGAGGAACTAAATTCCAAGGATCGACTAGCAATTCTTCTCCTTGAAAGAGTCCTTTCGATTTCCGGGTCAAAAGGCACAATGGATCGATCACGAGCTCTATGCATGCAAAACTCAATGAAAATATTAGTAGCACGGCTACAAATGTAGCCTTAAGAAACAAAATCTTTTTGTATTTTTTTTTTCAATTAAAGTGAAATAGACTCAACAACTAAAGCTAAGCACCAATATCACTCCCCAGCAACGGCGCCATTTTGATAGAGGAATAAACGAGTCGTTAATTGTCTATCCCAAAATCAAACACAATTTATAAAATCCTAAACCAACCTAATACAAGTATAAGGTAAGTATAGGGTCGAACCCAAAGGAGCGAGTCGGTATAAACTATAGCCTAAATCAAGATATTTCGAAGATTGTAGTGAGAAAATGGTTGGTATTATGGTAGCAAAATTAGACTAATCAAGTAATTCAAGAATCTAAATACTAGGAATATAGGTTCCACATGCTAGTTCAATAATCGTGCTAATCGATGATTTCTTCGTTTGATTCAAGCATTGCAAAGGACAAACAATAGTAGCAATCAAGAGAGTTCAAGAGCTATCTCCTAGAGGCCAAGCTAGGGGTCACTATGAATGGCTAATCAAGGAAATTCACAATCAAACTCAATCAATTAAAGCAATTCTCAAATTGATGAGTCATGTCATTAAGAATTACAATGCAATCTAGATTAATCTTATAGGTTGATCATTCCTAATATAATTAATCACATGCAAAACTATGTCAACCAATTTAATTGCAACAATTCAATTGATCAAAGATCATCAACTTAACACAAATTATCAATCAAGCATGCTTCCCCTTCTCCCTAGCAACTAATCTACTCACTAATCATGGTGTAACTCAAGAACAAATCACTAGAATTAGCATTGATCATCATTCTAAATCAAAATCAAGAGAAAAAAATATCAACTACAATATCCAATTCAAATCCAAGCAATTCAAACAATCAAAGATGAAACTAAATCAATCAAGTAAAGAGATGAACTAGAATAAGAAATTCTTACTAACATTAATGATTGAAAATGAAGAAATCCAAGCACAATTGTTCCAATGTTGAAATACAAATCCAATACCAAGAACTTCTCTCTAACTTCTCTCTCTAAAACTAAGCTAATGAAAATTATCTAAAAGTTATCTTCAAAAAGGAATTACAAGTGTATTTATAGGCAAAGAAGGAAAATGGGATCCCCGCGCCCTCTCTAGTAAAACTCGCACCCGCGGAAAAATGGGTACGGAACCCATAATAAACTCCGCGGGCTTTCTAGGCAACACGCGCGCCCGCGGGTCTTCTAGCCCGCGCCCGTGGCAAAGGCGCGGCGAATCCCTTGCTCCCAAAGGGTGATCAGAGGGCCGCGGTCTCTCCAGACTACCCGCGCCCGCGGGGAGCCCGCGGCCAGACCGCGGAGAGTTCCTGGTCGAAATTTGCTAATTTGGTGCATACGAGCCCGCGTCTGCGGCCTTTAGTACCCGCGCCCGTGGCAGACTGGCAGGGCTTGATGCCCTCTCCAAGGCCTCTCCATGCCCTCTCTAAGCCCTCTCCAAGCCAATTACTTCCTCCTTGCTTAGTCAATATAGCCCATCTTGATCCCCTTGCAAAGACAAATCCTAGGTACCTACAAGAACAAACAACGGAAAGGAATAAAAGGGAAAAAGAACCAAATAAAAGGAAAACACGAAAAACACAAGGAAAGAAAGAAAGAAAGGAATTAAAGGAAAAAGGACCAAAAATAAGATAAGAAAGCATAAAAAGGAGACGAAATCATCCTAAAAGACTACCCTATGAGTGCCATAAATGACACTCATCACTTTCCAGCATGGGCCCTCTTTGTCTCCCCCTAAGGTTGGGAAGACTGTCTCATTAAAGTGACAATCTGCGAACCGAGCTGTGAAAAGATCACCGGTCAATGGTTCGAGATATCGTGTGATGGAAGGCAATTCATAGCTAACATAGGTTCCCAACCTTCTTTATGGGCCCATTTTAGTACGTTGGGGCAGTGCGCTGCTACGGGAACATAGACTGCACATCCGAACGTTTTTAGATGTGCCAAGCTAGGTTCCTTTCCAACTACTAATTGCATTGGAGATAACTTATGCGTCGCGCTTGGTCTTAGTCGTAGCAAAGCAGCGACATGTATTATAGCATGTCCCCATGCAGAAGATGGGAGTCTTGATTTCATTAGTAATTGCCTAGCGACTAATTTAATCGCTTTATTAATGATTATGCAAGGCTATTTTGTGTATGAACATGGGCTACTGGGTGTTCCACGTCTATCCCAATTGACATACAATAGTCATTAAATATTCGGGATGTAAATTATACGGAATTATCTAGCCTAATCCTTTTGATCGGATAATCTAGGAATTGAGCCCTTAAACGTGTGATTTGCGCAAGAAGTTTTGCAAATGCAACATTCCTGGTGGAGAGAAGACTAACATGTGACTAACGTGTTGAGGCATCAATTAACACGAGGAAATATTTGAACTGTCCACATGTCGGGTGTATTGGCCCGCAAATGTCTCCTTGTATTCTTTCTAGGAATGCAAGATTTTCACCTTCAAGTTTACGTACCTTTTGAAGGTCTAATGATCAATTTGCCAAGTGAACAAGCTTTACAATGAAGTTCATTTGATTGTGGGATCCGTATATTATATAACAGATGTCCATTTGAAATTTTAATGATTTTTATCATCATGCTTGTTCCAGGATGACTTAAGCGGTCATGCCATATATTAAACATTTCCTGGTTGTCTACCTTGTGGTTAGACACCAAATATGTTTCAATTGGGCTGATATAAGTAAAGTACAATCCTGAGGAGTATGCTTCTAATTTTTCAAGAGTCTTGTTATTGCCAGATTTTATTTTGACGAGGTACATATACTCCTTTTTATTTTCATTAACGGTTTCCATGTGATAACCATTCAGGCGTAAATCTTTGAAGCTCAATAGATTACGTCATGTTTTGCTAGAATATAATGCGTTTTTTATTGTTACTTTTGTACCTTTTGGTAATATTACGCAAGCTTTCCCTGAGCCCTCAACCATATTGACGGTGCCGGCAATTGTGTTGAGATTGGTATTTATTGGCTTGATATGAAAAAAGTATGACTTGTTGCTCAAAATGTTGTGTGTGGTTGCGCTATCAATCAAGCATTTTTCAGCATTTGTGTTGTTATTTTCCATTGTCTTCACATGAATAGAGAAAGGATTAGTAAAACTATCATCTATAAAAACACGTATGAGAAAATACATCTTTATTATAGCATATTTTACAATATTAAAACATACTTGATATTAGGAAAACATGCTTAAAGAAAACTTAGGATTCTGGATGAAAAGGAAAAACAAATACAATAGACAAACAACTCGAAAAATATATGACAATGGCGATGAAGCAAACACCACTTGACAAGCACATGATCGATGTAGTTTAGACATTTTCTATGTCATCAACAAGATATTCAGCTAATCAAGTTCTGGGTTAGGGGAACTTTGTATGACAAAATTAGTTTCTGCTTGTTTCCCTTGGCCTCCTCTTGAGGCAACATATAGGTCCACAAGGTGTTTTGTCGTATGGCAATCCTTAGCCCAATGGCCTTGTATTCCGCATTTAAAACACTTTTCTTGTGGCCTTCCTTGGTTTTGAAAATTTCCCCTTCCTCTACCCCCTCCACCTCTACCTCTCAGTTGGGAGCATTGGAAGTATTTTGACGCCATTTTTGACGTCCTCTACCCCTTCCTCTACCCATATTATGGTACTGACCTCTGCCCTAAAAACCTCCTCGTACAATATTGTTATTCCAGCGCCTGCTTGTTTTTGTTTAATTTGTTTCTAGTATTGCACTGGTACTTGCTGGTCTCTGATTATGATTAGACAACAGGATTGGACTGTTCTATTCTGCGACTAATAGTATGGAAATTAAGTCACAAAACCTTTCACAACGCCTTTCTCGGTACTCACTACAAAAAATAAGGAATTTAGCTACCACAATAATTCGTTGCTAAACAACAATTATTGGTTGCTAAATAGTTAGCAACCAATTTGGCTACCAATCACATTGGTCATAAAATAGCTGGTCGCTAGCCTTAAATAGAGACTAACTATTTCATTTTTTGGTTGCTAATTTAGAGTCGGTTTTAAAATCCGTCACTATATTTTAGCGACCAAAAAACTAAATTTCGTTGTTAAAATAACAACCATAAAATTATATTTCGTTGCTACACAAAGAGATGATTATATAATTAATTTAGTTGTATAGTGATCAAAATTAATATTTTGTTGCTAAAATTAGCTACCAAAAATGAAATTTTGTTGTTAACATTAGCGACCAAAATTAATTTTTTGTATCTAAAGTTAGCTAGCTGATATGTCTATTTTATATAGTGTTTTATCCCCGTCCCTTGGTCGTTATTAGTAGTGTTTTTGGCTCTTTCGGGCCACTTTTATTACTAATTTGTGTGTTCTAGTGTTTTCGTAGTTTTAGTTGTATTTTACAGGAAATTGCACTCTTGGAGCATTTTCCCGGGCTTTATTGGATCGACTACGGAAGCTAGAAGGACACGACCACTTTTGGAGCCCAAGACCGGTGAGAGCCGGTGATTAAGGGCTCGGTAATCGGGATACCGAGGTATATGGACCGGGTGATCAAGACCCTAAGTGGATATCCGGATTGGGCCGAAGAAATAAGCCCAATCGAAGCTCCGAGCCTCAAGGTGAATCAAGGGCCCGATCGGGCAGCTTAGCTCGATCGGGCAAGGCGCGCAAGAGTGTGCTGGTGCGTGGCCAAAGGCGCGCCCGATCGGGTGAGTTGCTAGCTCGATCGGGCGCGACTGTGAGAAGAGCAGTGCGAGAAAAAGGCGCGCCCGATCGGGCGGCCTCTAGCCCGATCGGGCGCGTGTTTCTGGAAGAACTCTTTTGTCGAGCAATTAGTTTCTAATTAGGAAGTTGTTTTAGTTTTGTTTAAGTACAGTTTTAGGGGGATTAATTTCACTTACCCCTTCTTTCTTAGACTTTCTCTCTCTACTTAGTATTCTCTCTCTCTTAAACTCTCTCTAAACCTTTGTTCTTAATTCTTTCATTAATTCCAGATTTATTTTGGTAATGATTTCTCTTCCTTTAATCTTAGTTATTTATTTTATTCTTTTCATCATGATTTATTTTATTACTTTGATTAGTTTAGTTTTTATCATGTGTGAGTAGTTTAATTTCTAGGGTTTATGGGAATCTAATAAATAATATGAAGGGGTAAATTATTGTTGTTGATTATCAATGCTAGATTAATTTCCTATTGATTGATTTAATGCTCTGTGACTAGATTAGGCCTATCTTTTATGCATGAGTTTGACAATATTGATTCAAGAATCGAGAGATGAGAATTAATGTTTAGGTCTAGTTTCAATAGGCAAGTTAATTTATAAATGGTTAAGTCAAGATTCGAGAGATGAGATTTAATACCGGTAAATTAATTGTGTGATTGTAATACGTAGCGAGAGCCCTTTACAATCTGGTTAATTGATGCATTGATGATTGACTATTATTGATTATTGGTATTGCATGATAATTTCTTATTGGATTGTTTTAATGTTTTACAATTGCGGCTTGTAAAAGTATAGCAATATTAAATTGATGAATCGAGCAGATGTTAATTTGATATTAAAGGCTATTTTCAATAAGAACTTAGATCTAGTAAATTGCGAGAGCCTGTTAGATCTATGTTGATTAATAAATTGCGAGAGCCTGTTAATCATGTTATTTATGCAATGTCAATGATTGATTACTATGTTTTACCCTGGAGTATTATTTATTGGTGAACCTATGCCCTAGATCCTTTCATATATTGTTTTCTTCCTATTCTCAACCTTAGTAGTTTAGTTTCTTACTTAATTATAAATATTGGTTACTTAAATAATTTAGATTATAATAATAAATTAGAATTAAAAAGACCTGTTTCCCTGTGGAGTTCGACCCTACTTCCCTATCTACTTTAGTTAGAGATTTAGGTAATTATTTTTGATTAGGGGATACGACTTTATCCTGTCAAAATTTGGCGCCGTTGCCGGGGAAACGGTTTTCTTTTTATTTTTGATTGATTTTGTAGTCTAGATTATTTCTCTTTTTTCTCAGAGAGCGTTAGTTCTCTGAGACAAATCTCATATTTTCTTCTAGTTTTTTTTTTGTTTATGCCCAGGTGTTCCAGATCAGGTTACATCCCATTTGATCCTGAGATCGAACGTTCCTTTCATAGACAGAAAAACTTCTACAAGCAAATCCTGGCGGTTTCTGGTGATAATAACAATAATCACCGCGATCCTCCAACTGATTCCAGCGATTTAGAGGCATCATCAGACGCAGAATCAGAGATGACGGCTCCAAAGAAGCTTAGTGATTATTCACAACCAAAGCTCACGGATTTTCCACATCTCACCCCTACTCCGGCCCTTGATGGGGTTCAATTCGAAATCAAACCTCAATTTATAACGATGATAGAGAGGAAGCAATTCAGTGGAGCCAAGGGTGAAGACCCGAATCTTCACATTGCCGACTATTGTCAATATTGCAACACCATCAGGCAAGCTGGGGTCACTCAAGACCAAATCAGGGAGATTCTCTTTCCCTTCTCTTTAACTGGAAAAGCTAAATTGTGGTTTAATGGCTTAAATAGAACTACACTTGGTATAACTAACTGGGAAACTCTTGTTTTGAATTTCTATAACAAGTATTATCCTGCAGAGAGAACAGCAGTACTACGGAGTGCGATTCAGAACTTTGCCCAAGAAGCCGATGAGTCTTTATATGAGGCTTGGGAGAGGTTCAAGGACTTACAAAGAGAATGCCCTCACCATAATTTAGCTCAATGGCAGTTAATCCAAGCCTTTTATAACGGCATTGGAAATTCCTCTAGAATAATCTTAGACTCTACAGCTAGTGGGAGATTTATGAATCTTAATGTTGATGATGCAGGTCAGGTTATTGAAGATATGGCGATACACAATTCCCAATATGGGAATCCCAGAGGATTTTCTAACAAGGGGAAGCATAGTGTCGACTCTGTATCCTTTTTGCAAGCTCAACTGACCTCTATTTGCCAAAAATTAGATAATCTGAGTACTGCTAATGTAGCCAATGTTTCTGCAATTAATAATAATTCTAATGAGGCTTTTTGTGAAAATTGTGGTATTGTAGGTCACTGGGAGCAGGATTGCAGGAGTTCCGTGGAGCAAGTTAATGCCTTCCAAGCTTATAGGCAGAATAACCCATACTCCAACACTTACAATCTTGGGTATCGGAATCATCCATACCTTTCCTACCAGAGCACTAATGTTCAAAATCCACCACCACAAGAACCACAGGCGTCACAGCAACAGCAGCAGAAATATTATCATCCCAATGCTAGCCAGAAGAACCAACCACAACAAACCCCCTCATCTTCCGACCCTTCTCTGGCGGAAATTAGAGCAATGTTGGTCAATATGCAAAAGCACATGGAGAGCTGAGATGCGACAATTGATCAAATTCTAGCGCATAATAAAATTGTAGATAATCAAATTGCGCAACTCTCCTCTACTCTACAAGCCTGCCAACAGGGAGCCTTGCCGGCACAGCCGACTAGGCCTACGGATCAAGCATTTGCAATTACTCTAAGGAGTGGTTCAAACTATGAAGGGCCCTCTATGCCCAGAGTTGATGAACCTGTTTTATCAAATAATGCTAATCTTGATTCCATTAAACCAAACAATGTAGTTGATAACCCTGCAGGGCTAAAAGATAATACTAACATATCTAATTCTACATTGCAGGGTACAACTCCAGAGAAGGTGGCTACTCCAGACAAGAGCAATAATGCTCCAAAGCCAATCATCAAACTTCCTTTCCCCAATCGTCAATTGAAGGCAAACTTGGATAAGCAGTTTGGTAAGTTCCTGGAGGTGGTTAAAGATTTGAAGGTAACAGTTCCCTTTACTGAATTGATCACACAAATCCCCTCATATGCAAAATTTATGAAAGAAATTTTGACGAGAAAAAGGTCTATTAGTGAGGTAGAGACAGTAGCTTTCACTGCAGAGTGTAGTGCCGTACTTCAAAATAAGTCTCCACCTAAATTAAAAGATCCGGGTAGTTTTTCTATCCCTTGTCATATTGGCAATCTCTTGATTGATAATGCATTATGTGATTTGGGTGCTAGTATTAGCGTCATGCCATTATCTGTGTGTTCCAAGTTGAATATGGGTAAGTTAAAAGCTACCAATATAACTCTACAAATGGCCGACCGTTCTTTCAAATACCCCTTTGGTGTTTTAGAGGATGTCCCCGTTAGAGTAGGTAAATTTTATATACTTGTGGATTTTGTTGTTCTTGATATGGCTGAGGATATGCAAACCCCAATTATTTTGGGTAGACCATTCCTTAACACTGCAGGAGCAGTCATAGATGTAAGAAGTGGTAAGTTAACACTATCAGTAGGGGACGATAAAGTGATTTTTAATCTGAATAATGCTCCTAAATGCTCCATGACTGAGGAGAAATGTTTCAGTGTTAATGTGGTTGTAAATTACTCTAACAAGCCCCAAGCTCTTGAAAAAGATCCCTTGGAGGCGGTATCTTGTGTTGCATCCTTTTCAAATGAGATAGACAAATGGCAGAAGGAAGTCGATGCAATAGAAAGAGCACTCTACAATGTTGGTCTTGGTTTCGAGGATGAACAAGTGGAACCGATCGAGCAAGTTGTGCGAATCGAGCCTACGGTAAGTGTTCCGCCAGATCGAGTTGCAAGTGTTGAACGCAATGACAATTTGAAGCAACATTCGATCGAAGAAGGGTTTTTAGTGCGTAGCATTAAAGATCCCCCAGTCCAAGTCAAGGAGGATCCACCAGATAAGGCGACTTGGCGTCCCACAGGTCACGTCAGGAAGTCGCATCGCAGCCTAAACATCGCTAGACCGGGTGAGAAACCACCCGATCAAGCGTTAGGCCAAGGGTCCTAGAAATTGTACTTGGTAAGAGGGTCGTGCGGGACCTAGATAAACCAGCGCTTTGCGGGAGGCAACTCGTATTTCATGCTTTCTAAGCTAGTTTTTCCCTTTTATTTATTTTCTTTTTTTGAGAGGCGAGGAGAGTGTAATTTTACCGTTTATAAGTGTTTTTGTACAGGTATAGGTTAAAGAGATCGAAAGACTTAGAAAAAAAATTTTTGAAGACGAAGAAGAGCTAAGAAAACGACTGGGCACGGGCCCGATCGGGCGAGGTTTGCCCGATCGGGCGCGCAAGAGAAAGTTTTATCGAGCCTTTAAGTCGCCCGATCGGGCATGGCTGCCCGATCGGGCGCGAGAGGAGAGTTGGAAACGAGCTTTTTTTCGCCCGATCGGGCGAAGCTGCCCGATCGGGCGCGCAAGTTCAGTCACAAACTCGATCAAATCTCGCCCGATCGGGCGAGGTCGCCCGATCGGGCGCAAATCGAGTGAAGGAAAAGATATGTCGGGCGAAGCTCGCCTGATCGGGCGAACCATAGGGCGCATTTTTCGTTCGTGTTCGCGCCTGATCAGGCGGAGCTCGCCCGATCGGGCGCGCAACTGAGATTCCGGAATAACAATTATCCGCCCGATCAGGCGCGCCTAATTTTGGCCGTCCCTTATATTTTTCTTCTCCTTTCTTTCCTCATTTCCTTCTTACTTCATCTTCTTCTACTTTACTTTCTCTCTCTAAAACCTCCATTTTTATACCTTCAAACCACTTATTCTTCAAGATCCCCTTCAATTCTTCCATCAAAACTCAAAATTTTTTACATATTTCTAATCCTTTCACCTTTCTCTGCAATCTAAACCCAATTTCCACCATTCTCTCTCAACTTTTTCTAAAACCTAAGAGAGAGAAACCACTCAATTCCTATTCTTTACACCATCAATGGCTTTCAAGAGGTCAATAACGGTGAGGGGCGAAAGCTCAAGGAACCAAGAGGCGAGAATTGACCCGGACTTACAAATTCCGGGATGGGAGAGGGTGGTGATCACCACCCAAGAGCAAAAACAGAGGATGCTTAACCTCATTACGAGGCAGGTAATTCCCACTCGTTTCATTCATCACCCTACTCTTATTAGACTAGGTATTGATAAGCATGTAGAAAAATTATTTAAAGGAGTTGGCATGAGCGATTTCTTTGAGTTGCATTACGATACTTATGATTATTTAACCTTAGAATTCGTCTCTAGTTTTAATGTCATAAAATCAAATGCCTTAATTTCTCATGTTCAATTTCGGTTATTCAATAATGATATTAGATTGACTTTGAAAGAGTTTGGTAAAATTTTTGAGCTAAAATCGGATAGGCCTCTTGAACCACCCTAAGACAACATTGCCGTTGTCTATCAATCCCTTACGGGGGATCCTAACTTGAACCTCCAACATGCTAAAGGTACTTGGATACAACATCCCGTGCCAAAGATTTGGCAACGGTTTGTTGGCCTTACCATTTTTGGTAGGCATGAACCCGCCAATGTTAGGCGGGATGAGCTTGAATTAATAGGGTCATACATGATCCCTAGGAGTGAAAAGCTCAATATAGTCCACAAAATGGCCAACCACTTCCAACGGGTGGCCAATGCGGCCGAGGCGGGTAGGTCTAGGGTGCCCATTTACTTTGGTGGCCTAGTTACACATATAGCGGTCAAACACCTTAGCTTTGTCCCTAACGATGATGGTAAGGTAGCTGGCCCAACTCTTATGGACCTACCCTATCTAGGTAGCCTTAATTGGGTTAATGTCATAGGAGGGGATACTTGGTGGGTGATTTAACGGGAATCGGGTAGGAGGGATAATGCTTTCACTTTACCCCACCCCACCTTGACCAAATTTGAGAAGGGGAAGCCTTCTTACACTTTTGCGCTTGACGATCAAGGTGAGGTGCAACCGCCTCACCCTTGGTTCCAATATCCGCAGGGTGGATATACGACCCCAAGTGCCTTTGGTACCTACGTCGACTACTTATCGGTCCATGGTTATGGGACCGATGTACCTTTTGGTGGGCTTGGGGGGGATACGGACCCTAACTACTTTGCAGGTGGTTCGGGGTATGGAGGTGGTGGCTCTAGCCATGGAGGAGCCGGTTCTAGCCACGACGGGGGCTATTCGAGGATGGATGAGGATGAGGAGTAGGCTACTCTCCCAAGTCAATGAGGGCATTGCTTGATTTGGCTTGGGGGGTGTTCTTTCACTTGGTAATTCTCTTCCTTTTCTCTCTTTATTTGCTTTCTAGTATAGTTTTTATTTGCTTTCCTAGTGTAGTTTTTATTGCTTTCTTATATATGAAAAATACAAAAAAAATTGAAAAATAAAAAAATTCAAAAATACGTTCCAATGAACTGTAAATCATGCTTCCTTGTGCCCCGTACTTGTGAAAAATTGTTTTGATTCTTGGTTATTGATAATGAGCATTGTGGATTTGTTGGTCATGATTTGAAGCTTAATTGTTTGGATTCCTAAACATGCGTCAATTTTGCTCACTACTTGTGAATATAGTGCTTGACTAGTTGATTTGGTTAGGAAATGTGTGATAGTTCCATAATTCCTGGTATGTCAATGAATTTGAGTATTGATTTGCAACTATGAGTAGTGTTTCATGACTTATTATTATGCACATGAGGAGGACGAAGGCGTTCATTCTTTTAGGTAGCCTTCAGAGTATTAGATACATTTGTTCCCTTCTTGTTACCCATGTTGTTGCTTGTGCCCTTTTTTTGTTTATTTAGCCACATTACAAGCCTATATGAGCCCCATTGGTTACTAGTCCCAAGCTTGGCTTGGGGGAGCTATTAGTTGGTGAGGTGAGGGAGTTGTGGTGTGCATATTATTTGCACAATGTGGGAATAAAATAAGAGTTATTGTTCTTTGATTTTTGATTAGAAATATTGATGTTGTGTTTCAAAGTTGAAATTTCCAATATGAGTTAAAAAGAAAAAAAAAAGAGCAAAAGAAAAAATGTTTGATGTTCAAATGTTCTAAGTGAAGGTTAATCAAAAGAAAAGAAAGAAGAAGAATAAGTGGTTCAAAGTTTGTTTCAATTCACTCTACTCCATATTATTATATTCTTATGAGTGAAATTGTAAGTGTTGGGATTGTTTATATTGTTTGGAGTATATTTGGTGGATTGATGTTTGGAGTTTTTTATGTTGGAGATGTGTGTGATCATCATTATTTTGATCATGGGTTTATTAGGTTTTGGCTCCCTTTAGCATAGCTTTTCTCTCACATAATCCCAAATTTATCTTACCTTTACCCTAGCCTTACATTACAAGCTTAAAAGACCTTCCGACCTTGTGCATAGAAGTTATGTAAATGTGAAAGTGTTGTTTATCAATGCAAGTTATGACTTGGCATATTTCGAGTCGACTAGTAGGATGAGCGTTCAATGTTTTTATACACACGAGAGTGTGAGTTGGGAGGGAATTGTTCACACTAAAGGGGTTGGTTGAAGAGCGATCGAGTACATTCTTTACTCGCCACATAAATGAGAGTTGAGTGTGTGAGCACTAGTCTTGAATTCTATATGCTCTTGTGGTTTGCTCTATTTGACAATTGTTAAGGAGGAAGGATGATTAGATGAATAAGATTGATTGATGTTGAAGCATGTTCATTAGATTTTCCTTGAATCGTTGGTTTTTGATTTGATTATTGGGGTGAAGTATGATTTATATGTTCGTTGATGAGCTCTTTGCTTAGGGACAAGCAAAGGTTTGGCTTGGGGGAGTTTGATATGTCTATTTTATATAGTATTTTATCCCCGTCCCTTGGTCGTTATTAGTAGTGTTTTTGGCTCTTTCGGGCCACTTTTATTACTAATTTGTGTGTTCTAGTGTTTTCGTAGTTTTAGTTGTATTTTACAGGAAATTGCACTCTTGGAGCATTTTCCCGGGCTTTATTGGATCGACTACGGAAGCTAGAAGGACACGACCACTTTTGGAGCCCAAGACCGGTGAGAGCCGGTGATTAAGGGCTCGGTAATCGGGATACCGAGGTATATGGACCGGGTGATCAAGACCCTAAGTGGATATCCGGATTGGGCCGAAGAAATAAGCCCAATCGAAGCTCCGAGCCTCAAGGTGAATCAAGGGCCCGATCGGGCAGCTTAGCTCGATCGGGCAAGGCGCGCAAGAGTGTGCTGGTGCGTGGCCAAAGGCGCGCTCGATCGGGTGAGCTGCTAGCTCGATCGGGCGCGGCTGTGAGAAGAGCAGTGCGAGAAAAAGGCGCGCCCGATCGGGCGGCCTCTAGCCCGATCGGGCGCGTGTTTCTGGAAGAACTCTTTTGTCGAGAAATTAGTTTCTAATTAGGAAGTTGTTTTAGTTTTGTTTAAGTACGGTTTTAGGGGGATTAATTTCACTTACCCCTTCTTTCTTAGACTTTCTCTCTCTACTTAGTATTCTCTCTCTCTTAAACTCTCTCTAAACCTTTGTTCTTAATTCTTTCATTAATTCCAGATTTATTTTGGTAACGATTTCTCTTCCTTTAATCTTAGTTATTTATTTTATTCTTTTCATCATGATTTATTTTATTACTTTGATTAGTTTAGTTTTTATCATGTGTGAGTAGTTTAATTTCTAGGGTTTATGGGAATCTAATAAATAATATGAAGGGGTAAATTATTGTTGTTGATTATCAATGCTAGATTAATTTCCTATTGATTGATTTAATGCTCTGTGACTAGATTAGGCCTATCTTTTATGCATGAGTTTGACAATATTGATTCAAGAATCGAGAGATGAGAATTAATGTTTAGGTCTAGTTTCAATAGGCAAGTTAATTTATAAATGGTTAAGTCAAGATTCGAGAGATGAGATTTAATACCGATAAATTAATTGTGTGATTGTAATACGTAGCGAGAGCCCTTTACAATCTGGTTAATTGATGCATTGATGATTGACTATTATTGATTATTGGTATTGCATGATAATTTCTTATTGGATTGTTTTAATGTTTTACAATTGCAGCTTGTAAAAGTATAGCAATATTAAATTGATGAATCGAGCAGATGTTAATTTGATATTAAAGGCTATTTTCAATAAGAACTTAGATCTAGTAAATTGCGAGAGCCTGTTAGATCTATGTTGATTAATAAATTGCGAGAGCCTGTTAATCATGTTATTTATGCAATGTCAATGATTTATTACTATGTTTTACCCTGGAGTATTATTTATTGGTGAACCTATGCCCTAGATCCTTTCATATATTGTTTTCTTCCTATTCTCAACCTTAGTAGTTTAGTTTCTTACTTAATTATAAATATTGGTTACTTAAATAATTTAGATTATAATAATAAATTAGAATTAAAAAGACCTGTTTCCCTGTGGAGTTCGACCCTACTTCCCTATCTACTTTAGTTAGAGATTTAGGTAATTATTTTTGATTAGGGGATACGACTTTACCCTGTCACTAGCTACCAAAATGAAATTTTGTTGCTCCACTTAAATTAAAAATAATATTTTTAATAATACTTCAATTGGATTATGTTTTGTGTATCATTATACTCCAACCTACTAACTAATAATAAAATTGTAAAAATGTACAAACATTTGCAAAATATACTTCATTACTTAACAAAATGTAGCGTTAGTGGCACATTACAATTGTAAAAACTTCATAGCATAATTATATGCTCATTATAAAAAGCATACCCACAAACTTCAATTATAACGAACCTGCCTATAATGAACATGTTCAAACTAAAGATCATGTATCACGTGCAAAAAAAAGCCCCAACTACATCATATATGTGCATATTCAGCACTGCAATTGTATGCCAAAATGACCCCTTTGAAATAATGTTCCCATGATTCCACCAAAATTAGCCCTCAAGTCAAATACCAATGTTTATAGTTTAGATGGAGCAAATATTAAGGCTGACGGGGTTGTGATGAGGACGAACCAAGATCATTTAAAGTATAACGCCCACTTATAATAAGCTGGAACTGTTCCGGTAGAGTCTTTACATTCTGGTTTGTTGCATCAAGCTTCTCGGTTGTAACATCTAGCTTTTGAGTTGTTGCATCAAGCTTCTCATTAGCAGCATCGAGCTCTTTTCTTAGTTGCAAGTTCTCCGAGTTTAGTTGCTCAACGTGGCTTTCCAATTGATTAACATGATCAATTCGTGCTTTCTTTGCATTGTTATCTTTTTGAGACTTATCAAAAAATGTAGTTGCTGCCGAACTAAGACCATATATCCTCCCTTGCTTCCACCCTCCTAAAGCCTCCAACAACAACTCATCCTCTGATCGTTTATCCTCACTTTCCAAGTTCGCAGCTTTTTTGTTCTCAAAATCAGCCTAATAAAACAGATAAAACATACATACATAGTTTAGAAACAAACATAATATTTACCAAGGTTGATAGGTAAGCAACACGTGGGAACAACATTAATTAAAATAAGTTTTGTAGAAAAAAATTATGTATAGACAAACCAAAATCATTACTTCATATATATATATTTTTGACTAAGATCAAAACCTGATCTTATTTTGAGCCTTATCAGATACAAATGCAAAAATGTGGCAAGTACTACCAAATGTGATATTATTTTTCTTGTTTATGGGAAAGAAAGTTATATGACCACTACTAGGTGAAAAAGCAAATTTATTAGCACCTGCTCTATATATCATCATCAAATTATATAGGTGTATGTAAAAAAACAAGACAAACGGTATAACAAAGAAGCTTAATTATGAAAAAACTAACTTACTTTCATAACAAAGCATGAGATTTCAAAGCAATTATAATAATTGAATTCAGATCAATGAATAATACTTGCAGAATATTTTTTAAAAAATGAGAATATACCCAAATAGTCTTAGAAGTCTTATCAACAAACTTTTCGTCCTTGTTCACATGAGCTTTTCGATAGACCTCGCTTGGAGTTACCTTGCGCTTTAAATCTTTCTCCTAATTTTTTTTTAAAAAAAGTAAACATATAGTAAAATTACAGAGAGTTAGTAATATTAACATGTGCATGGTAAAGATAGCAAGGTTACCAGATCAATCCTTAATCTCTCCGTTGGTTTAGATCCTTGGCAGTGAAGAGGCATTTCCTTTTCAGGGTTCTTTTTGTTTAGAGAACATTGTTTCGACTTCTTCTTGAACTCTTCATCTTCTTCTCTAAGCTGCATAATTTGAGTCTTTATGCTGGGAGCACACCATTTTGCATCATACTTTGTTGATGTGCACATTGCACTTATGATACTTGACAATCGCCTCTTACATTTCCTCTCCCATCCTTTCTTCACATCCTTAGCCACTAAGGGATCCCAAGAAAACTTTTTCTAAAATATCACCATGGGAAAAAAAAAAAGGTTAGAGTACATGGAGGATAAGGAAAGAAAAGCTAGTAACGGGAAAAAAAAAAGATAGCTCACCTTGAAGGCATTCCACCATAAAACCTTAGCTTCTCGAGGTACCATTGACCAATTACACCATGGTCTAAGAAAGTACATCTTATATGATGTATTCACGACTGCATTAACAACCTCGGAATCATGAAGCCTGTTTCATAAACATTAATTATTATGAATCAATTATTCAAACCCCTTCTTATCATCAGCATTGAAATAATATGTTGAGCATAATTACCACACTATTTTTTTCAAACTTAACACTCAGTTTTGTACAATCACAAACCACACCATACATCGTTCATTAAGCATCCGCCACTTACAAAACGTTTTTAGATCTTTTCTTGATTCCATGTTATCTTTACTTTTCCCCTTAACATCCATGATAGTGTGGAACAAGTTATCAAAAACATTCTTTTCAATATGCATGGCATCAAGATTGTGACGTATCAAGAGCTTGCTCCAATATGGGAGCTTCCAAAAAATACTTTCCTTTGTCCAATGATGCTCTTTGCCATATCTTTGCAAAACTTCTTCTTGGGTCTCTTTCATCAAGTTCACTCCATTTGCTTGAATCTTAACATTTCCACATGAACAACCTTCAACTTTTGGAAAAGATGACAATCTCTCCTTAATTTGCTCTCCACTCAATCTTGGTGGAGGGGAAGAACACTCAATTCTATTTTTGTAGAACCCACTTTTATTTTTTTTGAAAACGTGGTAATGGGTTAAGAATTGTCGATGACAATCAAACCATGTTTGCTTATTTCCATGAGTAAGAGTGAATGTTTTTGTCTTCTCCATGCAATATGGGCATGCTAGTCGACCGGCCGTACTCCATCCGGACAACATACCATAAGTGGGGAAATCGCTAACTGTCCAAAGCAATGAAACTTTCATTTGAAAATTCTGTTTTTTAGAGATGTCATAAGTTGGAACCCCTACATTCCAGAGGATCTTTAGCTCATCAATCAGCGGTTGCAAGAAGACATCGAGATTTCCCTTAGGGATTTTTGGGCCAAGAATGAGCAAGCTTAAAAACATGAAAGGATTTTTCAAGCACAACCATGGTGGCAAATTATAAGGAGTTACAATCACAGGCAAACAAGAATATTGTTTCCCTAACTTACCAAAAGGTGAAAACCCATCAGTACAAAGGCCAAGTCGAACATTTCTTGATTCTTTTGCAAAATCTTGAAATGTTTTGTCAAAATCAATACATGCCTCTCCATCACACGGATGAGCCATTACACCTTTTGGTCGCTTAAACTCTGCATGCCACCTCATTTTCTTTGCCTTAGATTTGGTAGCGTACAACCTTTGCAATCTTGGAGCAACTGGTAAATAAAGAAGCACACTTTTAGGACTTTTCTTACCATTTTCCCTTGAAGGCTTGAAACGACCTTATTTGCAAACAACACATTCTACAAGATCTTTGTGTTCCTTCCAAAATAACATACATCCATTGGGACATACATCTATCTTGTGATGCGGTAGTTCGAGTCCATCAAGTAGTCTCAGAGTATTATAAAAATTATCAGTCATCTTGTTCTCCTCTGGACACATATCTTTCATTAAAGATGTAACACTATCAACAGCTCTATGAGGGATGTTATATTCACATTTGATATTTGTGATTCTTGCCACAACAGAAAGCAAAAACATGTTAGATCCATTGTATAGAGGTTTCTCAGCAGCTGCCAACATGTCAAAGAACTTTCTTTGCTCTAGAGGTGGGTCCTCATCTACAACATCTTCTACAACATATTCATGTCCAAATGCATCCATTACCATGTCCTTGTAGGGGTTAGACTCTTCTGGTGTAGTGGTGAAACGACTACTTAAAGTTATATTTTGAAAGGTGTCTTCCCCATGACATGTTCAACGATAGTAATCAGGTTGAAAGCCATTCTTGTAAAGATGTAACTTGATGGTGTCTACACTTTGATATGGGATATTTTCACATTTTGAACAAGGGAATTTCATTAAGCCATCTATCAATACATTTTCTTGGATACTAGCAAAATCAATGAATTCATCAACTTTGTTAACAAAAATTGAACTAAGAAATTTTCCATCATCAAGTCTCTTATACATCCAACCTCGATCTGAAATCATACTGCTGCAAATTAATTTTTGTTAGTTTGTTCTTTTTTATTTTAAGTTTTATAATTGTTTACTCATGTTTATTAAAGTAAACTAGAAACTAAAACTATACTTCTACTAACAAAGTAGCTATCTAGTTACTTTGATAAGCTGCCATAAGGTGTTGTTAGATATAATAGTTGGTTCATAGTATATCATTGACTTATATAATAGGTACTGTAGTATATAAATGTTTACTCGTTATCCAACATAAAGTGGTGAAAAGATTAAACTTGTTGCAAAGTTATGATTTGTATATTGAAATAGATAGGATTATTATAAAGAACTTGCAAATTAGTGCCTTGTGAGTTGTGACATAGTAGTCTTACGTATTATGTCAATGATTGGATTATTCTAATGGTGTATAATAAAGTAAGCTCACTAAACACATCTAGAATCACGTGGAAACCACCTCATTATAGAAATCAGACTTTGACTTGCTATATTCCAATTATATATTAAGAAATAAACAACATTTTGACTTCTGGTGTAAAAATAGCAACCTAAATATCTACTCTATAAATGAAACTCCCAAATGAAAAGTAAGATATTTTCTTATAACTAAGCAGGTTCATGTGTGATCAGAACAAAGCAGAGACTATCTGTAAGCCATTTATCTTTGTAAATTAACAAAATACAATCGCATAAAATCTATAGCAATTAAATTAATAACAACACTTGAATATCAAATTTAAAGATAGATTGTGACCAATAATACTTCACTCAATATTGTAAATTAACAAGCAAAACTACTTTCATATGATATATCACAACAAGAACTACACACAAGTAACCAATAAAGCACAATTGTTGTGTACAACTAAATAATATTAGCCCAGAAAAATTAAGATACTATATCACAAACAATTGCTAAATTGTTTAATTTTATCAAAATTCAAATAAATTGAGAGGCTGGAATACCTGAAATTGCTAACTAATGGACGGTGAAATTAAGTCGACGACGTTAACCCTAACTCTCCATCTTAAGCATAAATCCTGTCGTCAAAGCAACCGTAATGCTCATCAAATTTTAAGTCTTTTGCTGAATTGAGATGGTCTGACCACGAATTTTGCAAAAAAATAAAAATTAGGGAGAAATTGAGATAGAAAGAGGTAGCAGCTAGCAACTATGCACAGTAGAATGTAAAGGGTTTGTAATGTTGGAGAGAGAAGCTACTCAGTACTCATAAAATGCTTTTGGTCCTTTTGTTATTTCAAAAAGTAAAATTTTCATTCTAAAAATTTTGGGCTCTGCCAAAATTTTTATTTTTGCGCCATAATAAAAATTTAGTGACCAATTTTTTAAAAATTTTCTCGTTTTTCTTTTTCTTTTTAACAATGTGTTCAATGAATAGATTTTAGTTGTCTAGCTTTAGCAACCAATATGATAAATTTTTGTCTCTATATATTTTAGCAACCAAAATTTGAATGGACAAGTTGGGATTTTTAGAATAGCAACCAATGTATTATAGTTGTAGCTATTTTAGCTACCAATTATATAAACGTAACTATTTTTGATAGCTAAATTTCCCTATTTTTGTAGTGACTTTTCTTGTTGTACCATATTATTTGCGTGCATTGTAGTGAGAGTTTTCTCGATCATGGCTCTTTCAGAGATTGGTTCTCCACATAATCTCAATTGTGAAGTTATGCGGACTACAGCAGAGTTATATTCACGTACTGAGCTGAAATCTTGAAATCTCAAGGTAGACCATTCATGTTGGGCCCTTGGCCTAATTATTCTTTGTAAGTGTTCGAATCTGTATTGGAGGCAAACCCAAAGTTCTCTGGGATCCTCAATGAGAATATACTCAGTTTTTAATTTGTCATGAATGTGATGTTTGATATACACCAAAGCTTTAGCTTGTTCTAGAGGAGTAGGGTTTCCCTCTTTGGCGATAGCGTGTTCTAGGCTTTGTGCCCTTAGGTAGGCTTTTGCGTCCACCCGTCATTCCAAGTATCTTCCTCCAAAAATGTCTAAAATTTCAAAATCCCGGTTTGCAATTCGAGCCATTTCTGATTACACGAAATTTTTTAGAAATTAGTAAAAGAAAAGTAAAATATTTTTGTATATATAAGGTTTTAAAGATTAGAAAATATCACTATAGAATGCAAGCCGTGGTGGTCCGAGTACTCAACTTACAAATAAGAGGTTGGGGGTTCGAAACTTTGGTAAAAGCATAAACTCCGCAAAAATTAATAAAGGCTGCATATTTTTATTTATTTATTATTAAAACTTTAATTATTCAATATTGAAGGATTATTAATTGATAAAACAAAGTTTGAATTGTGTACTGTTTGAGAGTTAAAACACAATGGGAATTATATAATCGTTGTAAGCTAATAACGCATGCAAGTTATAACACAAAACGAGAATATATTTGTATGTTGCAGCTAACAATACATGCAAACAAAAAAAAAGAACAAGACAATGCATGGTGTAAACCAACGCATGCAAATTACAGTATTGCATGCACATGCATACATACTTACAAGACAATTGTATAAATGCATGTATTTATGCCAGACAAACCACACATATGCGGTTGAAATATATATATTTGTAACAGTTTTATGCATTCTTATCCTTTCTCTTCATTCATACTCATCCTTACTCTCTTCCTTCCTTTTTAATGAAATATTCATACAAAATAATTATGAGAAGAAAATTGCTTATAGTCAAAAATAAATTTTCTTTATGAAATAATAGGCAAAATTAAATTCATGTAATAAACGGAAAATTTGTCTTCGTACTTCCGGCCATAAATTGCCTACCATTTTAGGGGGCCTTGTTCTCAAAATAAAACGTAAGCCGACCATCAAGGCGGCATTTTGAGAGTTTGGCCCGTCCATATAGGCGGCTTAAAATGCAAATCTTGCCCTCCATAAAGGTGGCTAATTTGCTTAAAGTGGCCTATTAGTCGCCTTGGCGACGTTTACTACAGTAGTAGCGGTGGTGACGGTATCTGTTTCATCTCTTCCTCTCTTATTAGTATCTGGAGGAGGGGGTTCAATTTCAGTTGGTGGTACTGGGGGACTTTCATTGAGGTTAGGGACAACTTGTGGAATTTCGACGGCTTCGGCGGCGTTAGTGTTTCGGCTTGATTTGTACTTTCTCGGGCTGGTTGTATTGTACCACAAGGTATGGCATTACGCTCTACTACGAAATATATATGTGAAAGTGATATATTATTCAAACATGTATCAACGCCATTATATTGGTGTTCCATTTTTTAGTAATGAATAATTTTTGGTAGTTAACTTTAAAATTTGAAAAAGCAAAACTACCTTTTGAGTAATTTGAGCAAATTGGTGCTGATAACGTGTTTTACAACAAAGGATTTCAAAGAGATCAAAAGAAAGATTTTAGATACTCCGATAATTGTTGTGTATAATTCCTTCAGATTATGCGGGGATTTATAGTACCCTTGCATGAACAGTGTTTACTGATATGTTAATTACGCAGTGAAATGTCTAATCGAGCATGAGGTTCTGAGCGGCGATATTTACTTTTGCATGGGAAGCTAAATGATGATGTTTAGCGGTATTCTTAATCCGTTCATATTACCGCAATACGGTGTGTATTACAACAATTATCACTCTAATTTTCCTTTGTCCAGTTTTTCGTAAAAAAAAAAAAAAAAAAAAAAAAAGATTTTCATTGTCCAGTACGCATTTTCATTTTATTTTGCAGTCACTTTCATCCTTCATTCATACAGTGTTAATATTGATTTGTGAGATTGATGGAAGATTTGCTCCTAAAGATTGACGGAAGGTAATGAATTGCATAATAATAACGATATTTTTAAGACTTGCATCTACCTACCGGATGAATTTTCCGGGCCTCTGAGCTACCTCCCGGATGAAATTTTCGAGGCCCTAAGCTACTTACCGGATGAAATTTCTGGGACTCTAGGCTACCTACCGGTTGGTGTTACCGGTAGTCACGGCAAATACCGTAATTAAATAACATTTCTTTTACGAACTAGACATGTATATAAAAATTAAGCAATCTAATTATGAAACAATAACCACATTTTGTTTATGTAATTGATTAAGCAACCGAAAATATTTAAGAGATGAAGTCAATGTAGAAGTGGTTTGGAGGATTACATTAGGGGAAGAGTGAAGAGTCAATTATTGAAATAGAGGAATTGATTTAGAAGAGGATATTTTTTTCATTTTAAATTTACATAATTTTAATCTTTTCTGCATTTAGGTTATTTTGTACTGCATTTAGTATTTGTGCATTATAATTCTCTAACTTTTCATTTTCTACAATGCCCCGTTTGGTTTAATGTAAAACATTTTCAATGCAAAATTAACACAATTGCAAATTAGTTTTCTTTTGTTTGGTTACATACAAGAAAAGTTCAACACAAAAAAAAAAAAAAAAAAGGAGTGGAAATGTGAGGATGAATGAGGGGAAAATAATAAAGGAGGTAAGGAGGAGAGAGGAAAATGTGGCTTCCTTTGTTTTGGGAAGGAAAATGTTTTCAATCATTAAGGATGGAATTTTCCACCCATGTAAAAATTGTTTTCCACTCCTTAACAAGCCAAACAAAGGAAAATAGCAAAAAAAAAAGGAAAAATCATTTTCCATGAAAACCTTTTACATCAAACCAAATAGGGCTAATGTGTTCCCCTTTTTGAGAAATTCACACTATAACCCCAAAATAAAATTAGTTTTTATACGATAAGCTTGTCGTTTCTGTTAACAAATTCCGTAGTGGAGTCCACTCTCCAATAATTAATATTTTTTTTTATCGATTTACGTGATAGAGTTAAAAAATTTTGGGGCCTAGTTCTAAAGGTCCAAATTGAGCTCTGATTTAGCAAAAAAAAAAAAAAAAAAAAAAAAAAAAAACGTAAATGCCTCATTTTGTGTATTAAATTCGTAAACAAGCAAATCGAGACATTTTTCAATGCGCAAAAAGAGGCGTTTATGTGTTTTTTTTTTCCAAAATTGAGCTCAATCAGTCCCTTAAGAACCAAAATAGCCCCCAAAACTTTTAACGAAACAATTTCCAACACGCAAATCTATAAAATTATATTATTAAGTGGAAATTTGGCCCCAGTAATGGAATTGGTTAATGGCAGGATAACAACAAGGTTACCAGAAAGAAACTAAATGTTTTTTGGGGTTAAAGTGTAGATTTCTTAAAAAGAGACACATCGTAGAAAACAAAAAGTTATTGCCTATTCTTTTGAGCTTTTGGGTAAAGCAGAGCAAATTGCAGCAGAGCAGAGCAGAGAATTTTTTTTTTTTAATTTTTTTATTATTATTATTATTATTATTATTATTATTATTATTATTATTATTATTATTATTATTATTATTATTATTATTATTATTATTATTATTATTATTATTATTATTATTATTATTATTATTATTATTATTATTATTATTATTATTACCGCATTATTATTATTATATTGTTATTATTATTACCGCATCATCATTATTATTATTATTAATATTATTATTATCATTATTATTATTATCATTATTATTACTATTATTATTACTATTATTATTAATAATAATATCATTATTATAATTACTATTCTTACTATTACTATTATTATTATTACTATTATTATTATTAGTCACTATTTTTATTATTTCATTATTATTATAATCATTAAATATTTTTATTAAATATTAGTTATTATTATAATAATAATAATTATTATTAAATATTAAATATTTTTTATCATTATTATTATTAATAATTTATTATTATGAAATACTAATTACTTATTATAATTATTACTTATTATTATATTTCAATATTAGTTATTATCTTTAAGTATTAATTTTAGTATAAAAAATTATTAAGAATTATTATTATTATCATTATTATAATTACTATAATTATTACCATTATTATTAAATATTAAATATTATTATTATTTATTTTTATGAAATTTAATTATTATTATAATATTTAATATTAATTAATATTTGTAAGCAAAGCAGTGCAGGGCTGAGTAGAGCAGATTGAAGCAGTGCAAAGTAAAGTAGAGTAGGACTTAGCTGAGCAGAGCAAAGAAGAGCAGGACTCAGTAGAGTACATCATAGTAGCTCTAAAGAACGAGGCCTTAAAGGGCTATAACTTGTAATACAGAAAAATGCTTCTTTTTTTTTTAATTTTTTTTTATTTGTGGGGTAGGGGTAGGGATATAATAAGTGGCTTAAACTAGGGTAAAGCTAAACTCAGCAAATTGCCGGGGTTTATTTTCCCAACATAGCTTGGAGCAGGGTCCACATTTGTATTTGGGTGTATTACATACACATGTGTATATCACGTGGTACAAAAATACAAATTGGTGCGCTTCCCAATCTCATTACCAGTTTGTTAGGATACAGTTTTAAGAAGGAAGGGGAGGGAAGGGGTAGGGAGGGGAGGGAAGAGAAGGGGAGGGGAGGGAGGAATAAATTCACCTCCCTTGTTTGGAAAGAGGAGAAAAGAAAGGAAGGGGAGGAAATGGGTAGCTTGACTTTCATAAGCAAACAGAACCATTCACCAATTTGCCGCAACATTGCACAAACAAAAATATAGTAATAATTAACGAAAATCAATTTGATTATTAAAGATGGTGAATAATCCATAACCACAACATGTCAACATATTGCAAGTAGCAATTGATAAATTGATTCTCACAAAAATCTTGAGCAAGACATTGCAATTGAGGATTATGTTGAGAATTAGGTTTTTGCAATTACAAAAATTGCAGAATTATTTGAGGACAATAGATTTGAGGTTGAATTTTTGGAATATTGCAGCAAATTTCTGGAGAAAATCGCCTCTTTGAGTAGAGGATGAGGAGAGAGAAAGAGGGGAGAAGGGTTTGTTTATTTTTTTTTTATTTTATTTTTAGGGAAGGGTTTGTTTAGCTAATCAAGTTGTATAATTAATTTTTCTTCCAAATCTTTTCAAAATCGAAGAGATTTTATTCATACACAATTATTGGAAAGTTTTCCTTCCATTTCTCTCCCCACCATTTCCCTCCCCTCCATAATTTACTATCGAAACAAAAGAAATTGCATCCCTCCCTTTCCCTTCTCTTCCTTTCCCCCAAATCCCTTTATCCAAACTATATGTACAACTAATATTTCGTTCTCACTTTCCTTTTTTCCTTTCCTTGTCCAACTAAAGCTTCATCTCCATTTTTTCTTGTACTTTGTTGAGTGAGACGACTAGAACCGCGGTTGGGGGTTGTGAATCCGATGGATTGTGGTCGGATTCCATTAGATTTGGTCCGGTAGCGTCAATTGGCGGCAATAATGAAAATATAGCAGTGAATTTGGTGAGTAAATCTTCTATTGTTGTATATATTTAACATTCAATGACTGAATTAACTAAATTTAAGTAATGGTATAATTGAATTCCAAGAATTTAAACAATTCACTTGCTTGTATACTGAATACTTATTTATTAACTGTCATTATTGATTTTGACATAATTTGGTCTATCTTATTGGGATTTTGGATATTGCTTGGATATTGATTTAACTCCCTCCGTTTTTAAATGCGTGCTCCATTTTCGTTTTCCATCTGTTTTAAATACTTGTGATAGTAGGTATGCAAATAGGTCGTTTACTACCTCCTCCTAATCGAACAATATTTATAAACACTTTACTACCCTAATACAAGTATCGGGGCAAGCAAAGGATCGATCCACGAGGAAATGGAGTTTTGCTCAATCAAGGTGAATTATGAATCTAATGCAAAGGGGTATTTTGAATGTTTTTTTTTTTTTTTTTTGTGTTTTTCAATAGTCAAAATTACTACTACGAATGAATAAAAACAAGCAAAATAAGAAATCAATAGCTAGAAAAAATAGAATAAGGGAAACAACGCTAGGGGGTACGGGGGTGTCAAACACAAATAAAAAAGATACACAATGATGATTATCATGAAGATCATGCCATAGAATAAAAAATTCTACCTAAACAATTCACTCTCATGTAATTGTAAAATCAAATCAATGAATGAGGTCTTAGCCTAATCGAGATCACTTTTGCGCATCCAATTAGACACTAATTAAGTCGGGAGATTAGGAGTGCACAATACATAAAGCTCTACTTAAACAATTCTTTTCCATGCAATCATTCAAGTAAAAGTGATCTTATCCTAATCCAAATCACTCCCGTGCATCTAAATTAGGGAACATCAAACAATGTGCTACTAATAATCTCAAACCATCAAATATCATACATTCTTCAATTCATCCCCTAGCTAAAAACTTATCCTAGAAAAGAGAAACTAACCATGATAACTAAACTAATCAAGGATTCAATCATTACTAAACTAAACATGATTCACATTTAAGGAAAAGTAATCAATCAAGCAAAAACAAAGAGAATAATGGAAAACAAACACTATCAAAGAAAATAAATCAAACAACAAGTAAAGAGTAAAGAGAACAATACTAAGGAGCTTGATTGAAGAAGGAAACTTGAAATTCTA
Organism: Chenopodium album; assembly: GCF_948465745.1. NCBI lineage: Eukaryota > Viridiplantae > Streptophyta > Magnoliopsida > Caryophyllales > Amaranthaceae > Chenopodium > Chenopodium album. The sequence continues at coordinate 16,359,476 of NC_137842.1, forward strand.
GCATTGGATTTAAGAAAACTTGGACAAATCTTGATAACAATGATGAAACTTGAAGATTAAGGAACTTTCTACCTCTAAAATACTCTAATTTAAAGCTAAAACTTCAATAATTGGATGATTCAATAGTCTAAGAAAAATCGCCTAATATCCTCCAAGCCAAGAAGGAAAGAAATCCAGAAATAAGGGTCGAAGGAGACCCAGAAAGCCACTCCCGCGAAGCAAAGGCCGTGCCTGCGATGGCTGGGGAGCCGCGCTCGCGGGAAACCATCTCTCAGCCATCTCTTGTTTGTAGAGTGGCTGGGAGCCAAACAAGGCCGCGCCCGCGGATGGAAGCCCCGCGCCCGCGGGTATCACGCTCGCGGGTGTCCTGCTGCTGTTGGCCACTGTGCTGCCTTGGGCTGCTCGCGCTTGCTTCATAGTTTGCTTCAACGTTTTTTCTCATGAAATCTCCGGCCTTTTCTCGGGTCGTAAATTTCAAGAAAAGTGCCAATTACCTGGACAAATTAGAACAAGAGAGAAAGAGTGAAAGATCACATACAAAAGCACGCAAAACAAGCTAGAAACCGAGCAAAATGCATATTATTGCAATCAAAGGCCTAAAAACATAAACTAAAGCAATATTTACTAAGACGAGACTAAAAGGACAAGAAATAATCGAGAAGGCCAAAATAAACCTAGAACAAAGGGAGAAAAACGCCTTAAAATGTGTCATAAATGACACTTATCAACTTGCTACTTTTATTTATTTGGAAAGCTTTAACAATATTTAATTAATTTCTCTCTTCTAGTGGACCCAACAATATTAATCTCATATTCTCTCTCTCCTTCAATTCTCTCCACTACTTTTGTTTTTTTTTTTTTTACAATTTTTTATTCTTTCACCAACCTCAATACCTTCATATTGTATTACTTTCTCCAATTTCTTCTAAAACTCCGCGCAGGGAGAAATGGAGCAAGTATTTAAAAACGGAGGGAGTATTTATTATTTTGGAATTGAGGAATGTATTGCCCATGGTTGATTGTATGATTATTCTACTATAGTTTTGCAAGAAAAATTAGTAAGAAAAATAAATTTTTAATACGGCAATATTAAAGATATAATTGACAAGTCTATTAACAAAATGTCTTAATCGTGGCCCTTTAAGCATGTAATATGCACTATCATGCTTTCTTTTAAGCAATATAAATAGTGTGTATTCCAGGCGATGCCCCGGGTTGCTAATTTGTTTACTTGTTGCTTTAATTTAACAACTATGTTGGATTATTTGTGTATTTAGTGTGTGTAGTGGTTCGGGCAGTGCCTTGGATGTCACCTTTTATTTTAACATTATATGTATTTTGTATACATCTACTTTTGACCTCCTGTCCCGACAGGAAGTGCAATGACGATAAATAAAACTATCTTCGTGTTGGATCAATGTGAAGAATACTTATGGATGACTGATTAAATCGCAAAGACACAAAAATGACTAGCCTAACCCAAAAACAAATACAACAAGGTCCAATTAACTAAGCCCGGTCATAATTAGGCTTAAGCTCGAGCTTAAGACCTAAAAATGACGGATTTAGAGGCGCCTAGGTTAAAATTTAATGTTGCCGCAGAAAATCTGTGCGCATCTCAATGAGTCGCGCAGGTCTGGCGGGAGCAACTTATTCAGTTGCGTGCAACACTCAGTGCTACTACTAGTGATGCGCTCGTGGAAGATTCAGAATTTCATAAAAAATGTAAAATCAAATCTAACCATAATGCTGCGTCAGAATGTTCAAAACCCTAATCGCATCCATTCCCTATTAATAGAGGCTTCATACGAGGCTCAATCGGACAAAAATTAACCAAAACTCTGGCAGAAACTTTGTGAACTTGTGTGATATAAAACCCTCTTGTCCTAACCACTCACCCCCTTTATACTTGTTACTACGGTGGAGGTTCCCGAACAAGAAGGAATCCATAAGTTTTATAAGAGGATATCTAGCAAAGAGAAGTGGTAAAATCCCAAGCACTTAGATCAATCATATTTATTTTCTTGTCTAAAAGAATTTTAATCAATTAATTAGTGTTGTTTGATCACTTTAAACAGATTTTCAATTAATCAATTCCACATAATATCTTGCATTAAATAATATTAGAATTGAATAATTAATTATTGGTTGATCACTTAAGCCAAGGCGAATCTTGTTTATTTTTGTTCTTTTCACGAATTAGAATTAAATAAAGAATAACGACTTTGCAATGTAATTCCTACATGATTGATGCATGTAAATAAAATCAACTAACTTAGTTTTAGGTATCACGTTGCATGTATTGTTTGGTGATGAAATTGTGAAAAAGGAAGAGCTACTAGCTAGAGGCCGCACTAGGGCTAGGATAGTGATTCCCCTCTAAAGGGAACGTTATCTTAGTACCGTCGCTCCTGAACTTATTTCTGATTTATGTAGACCAATTTGGGCATGGGTAAACTTACGATTCGTGCTAATTATCCTTTGAACTCTACTCAGGAGAAAGGCATGAACGAGGTTTATGAGTTTTCCTTAAACTCATTGGTGACTCCTACTTGTTTCTTACAAAAAAGCGTAATGATAGAATAAATTCTAATTCAAGGTCCCCCAAATAGTCAGGAATTCAAATCCTAATACTCCCTAACAAGTGTAAAGTCCCAGGCTATTAAAGGGCCATGGGCATATTAGGAGAAGGATCCCCTACGATGGGAACACCCTCCTTACAGTGGCGACTTCCCTGGGGACTTAGTGGTTACAAGATTAGTTCTTAGTTATGGTCCAAGGTTTTCAACACTAGGTTGCCTATGGGTTGTAATGGGAATTAACTTGGATAATCTCTAGTTAGAGAGCGAGACTTGAACACATAATATCTTCCTTTTTTCACAAAAGTAAAAACCAAACAAGCAACATTGCATCATGCATAATCATAGCACACTTTAAACCTTGGGGATTGGCTCATTGACTAGGGTTCGCCAACACTAGGCTTCTATCCCGAAATCAATAACAATCATCCCACCCATATCGCCAACAAAATGTTGGGAAGGCGATGTCATGAGTCAACACGTTGAGTGATTGATTTGTGTATCGTTCCTTAAGATATGGTACCTTTGGACACCCAAGCTTATGACCTTAGAGTGGCATATATTGTGTGAGTTTTTGCTTATTGTATGCTTATGTGATTACATGACTACATGCGACGTGTTAGAATAGATTCTTCTTTTTATTTTTAGTTTGGTTTAGGTTCCCAATTACGAAGTTGTCCCTTTGTAATTTTGAGTAGTATTCGAAGGGTAACATAAAAAAAGGATAAAAAAAAATTACTAGCTGGTGGCGCGTGCAACTCATTGAGTTGCGCGACCCCGGCCAACGTAAGAGCTTAGGATGCGCGTGCCAGCCACGCGCAGTCTAGTTACTTGCGCGCGCCTATTATTATGAGCCTTTTTTATTTTCCGAAAAACAAATTGGCTTGTTCAAACAATATCTTCATTGAAGAATTGTTTAAAGGTGATGTTATCCGTTCAAATATATCTTGCGTTCTTTCCTCTTCTTTTTGTCTCCTAAACAAGCGTATCGATTTACTTATCCTTTCGTACTTCTTTTAGGGCCGGTTTTCAAGCTTGGGAACAAAGACTCCCGGGCACTCGCATTCTACGTTTACCATCAAACAATCCACCCCTTTCAAACCACCTTCCCTCGACAACTAGTTCTAGTCCAACAACAATGTCGACCATTGAGCAACTTCAAGAAGAGATTGCTTGTTTGAGAGAAGAAAAGGCTCAAGAGGTTAAGGAGAGAAGAATTAAGAAACTCGAAAAGGCTGAAAAGAAAAATGCCGAAACTTAAGCCTTGCAACAAAAGATGGAACAACTATCCATCAAAGAAAAGTCGTTGGAGAAGCTCGTTCTTTGTTCTACAATGGGGACAAGTACTTCGACACAGAAAAGTTTGCTCCTCCTACAGGATTTGCTTTACCGGAAAAGTTCATAGCTACAGACTTGCCAATATTTAAGGTGACCAATAATCCACAAAACCATTTAATGTGTTTTACTGGCACCATGACATTAAAGAGAGTTCATCCTAAGCTTTATGCTTTGACTTTCCGTTTATCTCTAGACCCAATCGCGAGAGAGTGGTACTATGGGCTAGATCCAAAATTCAAAACAACATGGGAAGATGTAGTTTTGGCTTTCATTACCCAATATGAGAGTAAAGTAGAGTTTAAATCGACTCTACGTGATCTTGAAATGCTTAAGCAAGGCGATGATGAAGGTTTCCTTGCTTTCTATGGTAGATGGTGAGAAAAGGCGGCTCCCCTTGCCCAAAGGCCACCCGAACTCGAGTTAGTACAAAATTCATTGACAATTGTCATGAAAAGTACAACAAGCATCTATGCTACCTTGGTTTAGACACTTTTCAAAAGGTCTATTTTGTGGCTACTAGGATTACAGATGATCTTGCTAAAGAAAAAGAAAACAAGCCTAATCATCATCAACCTAAGAACAACTACAAAAGGGGAATGATAATACCTCATCCTCTATTGATGTATTTGCGACTTCTACGCAATATAATATCACGACTCAATATCACAATAATGTTCCTCAAAGAAGATGGACAAAAGAAAGAAAATTTACACCATTTACTATGAGTTACAAAGAGTTACTAGAAAAATTAAGTGAAAAAGATTTACTTGCACCAACAGGGCCAACAACACCTATTCCACCGAAAAGAAGGTACGCTTAATGGGATGGCAATGCTTATTGTGCTTATCATAGAGGTGTTGGGCATGATACCAAACGTTGCTATGTCCTAAAACACAAGGTGCAAGATTTAGTAGACGATGAGAGAATTCCCACGCCTAAACCCAACAACAATGTATCCCCATTTGAGGCATTTCACATTGATGAGGATCATACGGGAAGTGATATGTTCAATCCTTTTGACTATATCACACCTATAGGGAAACCTCTAACCACAACACTTGTAGGGGCAACTAATGAAGTGTGTGGGTTATGGGACGACGACTTTCAAGACTTATATGTCTCTAAGTATGCCGTCGTCCCACCTCTATCTTGTTTACAAAATGAGACAAATGGAGCGCTTGATTGGGATCATTTCTTGGTGAAGTCACAAGACTTATCAAATCTCTCCTTGGATGAAAAATGGCATCAAGCACAACTCATGGAGCATCTTGAAATGGAGGCGCACTCAAAGCCTCTAGAAGAAAGTTGGTTCACGAGTCCTATAACTAACCCAAATGAGATAGATCATCTAACTCGTTCTGGGCGACTTTACCAAGCACCACCAAGTGGATCTTCGACCACACAAAATCAAACTCAATGTCAAGTGCAAAATTCAATACCACCTCCACTTGAGGTGGAAGATCCATTGGTCAAACAACTTTGTCAATCCAAGGCGAATGTTAGAATTTGGGAACTCTTAACATAGGAATTCTCTTATGAATGCTCTAACGGCTTTGTCTATAAGTACAGACACAACTCCCCAGGATCTCGTTAGTTTGCTTACTAGCGAGAAATCCAACAAATCAATCATTTTTACTAGTGATGATTTGCCTTCAAAAGACACTACCCACAACAATGCATTATACTTAACTATGAGGTGCAAGGGATACAATATCCCTCTTACTTTGGTAGACAATGGCTCAGCTGTAAATGTATGCCCATTGCGAATTGCAAAATACTTAGGCCTTAATCCAGAAAAAGACTTCCAATCAACAACACAAAGCATTAGGGCCTATGATAACTCGAGGAGATCGGTGTGTGGAACTGTTAAGCTACCAATTACCACAGACCCAATTCAAAAGATGGTGAATTTCATGTCATGGACATTAAACCTACATTCAATCTTCTTCTTGGACATCCTTGGATACATGAGCTTGGTGCAATACCATCCTCACTTCATCAAATGATTAGGTTGAACTATCAAGGGCTTCCTATGAATATACATGCTTCTGCTCTTAAAATAGCAATAAATGATCAATCACTTCTAGAAATAAACCATGATAATGATGAAGAGGACATGTGGGGATTCGCCGTAGAGCCAATCAGCACAATCGAAATGGAGGAAAGCCTTGAAGAATCATTTAAGCTTGATCCATATTCCACCCAAATAGTAAACCACATCTTATTTAAGAGTAGTTATTTTCCTGGGATGCCTTTGGGAATAGGAATAAAGAAATCTCTTTTACTACCTATCCTTAAGAAAAGTTTCTCTTTTGGATTGATATACAAACCAACCAAAGAAGAACTAGAGTCTCATGATGCTAAAAACAAAGCACGTAGAGACAACTATAAGAAAGGAATAACCACTTTGCTCCCATCTTACAAACAAACCCTGAATGGACAATTTATTAGGGAGGGAGAAGATTAGACATAATACGACTTTCCAAAACCATTAGTTCTGGAAGGAATCAAGAAGCCTAGATTCGAAATATTTCATGATTGCTACTTCTTGAATGACGATTTCGAAATCGTTAAATCAAAACACCCAACTCCAGGGTGCTATGATAGGCAAGCATTCAACTTGCTATTTGGACTAGAGCAAAACCATGTGGCGAAGGGAAGATGTTTGAAGAATTGGACGACGATTTTAGTTTAGACTTTAAGGAAGCTGAAAGTTTAAGCATTGTGGCCATTACTGAATCCTTATTTTCTAGTCCTAAGGACGAAGATCCCAAAAAGGATTCTTCTCTTGATGTACTTCCTTTTGAATTCAATAATATGAGCTCTATTTCCGAGTATATGCCTTCTCTTGAATCTTTCGAATGTTATAACATTCAATCTAATGATAATAACAGATTGGTTAAATTAATGAATGAACGAGAACATAAGAACCCTATAATTAAAGAAACCAAAACAATCAATATATGATGAACTAATGAAAACAAAAGGAAATCAAAGTAAAATTGGCTAAACTTTAAATCCGGAAGAGCGATAGATCCTCATATCGACACTCAAAGAATTCGAAGACGTGTTCGCTTGGTCATACAAGGACATGCTTGGAATAGATAGAGAAATTACGGAACATACCATTCCCTTGAACCCTACTTCTAAACCACTAAAACAAAAACTTCGACGAATGAAACTTGATGTCGCTTTGAAAATAAAAGAAGAAGTACAAAAGCAATTAGATGCAGGTTTCATTCTCGTATGTAATTACCCAGAATGGGTAGCGAACATCATCCTAATCCCTAAAAAGGATGGACGAGTTCGCAATTGTGTCGACTTTAGGGACCTCAATAAGGCTAGCCCTAAAGCAATTTTCCTCTACCTCATTATAGACACCCATTTGTGTCTCCCCAAAACCAAACCCGGTGATGAATACCTTTCACGTTGAATCATAATCGAATGAAGTGAAAGTGTGGAAAGTCTAGTGTTGCGGTTAATTTTTTTTTATTAAAGTCTCTCTTTCTGTTTTCGAAAACTTACTCTATTTTATGAAAATAGACATTCCAATTTAGTTTGGCCTATGAAAAGGGACCAATTATAGTGTAGTTGGATTGGACTCAAAAATATCTTTCCAACGATATATTATAAGCCCAATTCCGATGAATAATGGGGAAGTTATGGCCAAATTACTAAACTGGACCCGATTTGATCTTTATATGCGGCCCAATGATCTAGAGAGGGCCTATTATGAATTATCATTCCTAATGCAATAAGGATTGATTATAGTCTTCTAGAATCTTCTGGAAGGTTCTTTTGAATCTTAATGGGATTAAGATTGATAATAAATTTTTATGAGTTTTATTTGGATAAAAGAAGTGTTTTAAGCAAAATTACAATTTTACCCCTCGTACGGACTTTTACAACTTAATTTTATCAAAAAAATAGAAAACGTGTGGAAAAATCTCCTGCAGCGCCTGTAGACACCCATTTGTGTCTCCCCAAAACCAAACCCAGTGATGAGTACCTTTCACGTCGAATCGTAATCGAATGAAGTGAAAGTGTGGAAATTTTAGTGTTGTGGAAAGTTTTAATTTCTTTTCTCTTATCTCTGTTTTTGAAAACCTATTTTAAGAAAACAGCCAATCCATTTTGGTTGGTCCATGATATGGGTCCAATATTAGTGTAGTTGGATAGGGATTGAAAAGAGCTTTCCAACGATATATTATAAGCCCAATTCCGATGAATATTGAGGAAGTTATGGCCAAATTACTGAACTGGGCCCGGTTTGAGCCTTATATGCGGCCCAATGATCTAGAGGAGGGCCTAATATGGATTTATCATTCCTAATGCAATTAGGATTGGTTTTAGTCTTCTAGATTCTTCTAGAAGGTTCTTTTCATTCCTAATTCAATTAGCATTGATAAATTGACTTTTGTTGACTTTTTAGAGTTTTATTTAGAATCAAAGAACGTTTTTTGAGGAAAATACGATTTTATCCTCCTGTACGGCAATTTCTATCTGGTTTTAAGAAAACGCGTGAATTTCTGAGTCAGCGCCAAACGCCAGCTGTAGCGCCTGACGCTACGCTTGGCGCCTAGCGCTAGCCTTAGCGTCTGGCGCTAACTTGGCTTTTTGCGTCTGAACTCTGTTTTTGATATTTTATCTTTTTGGCTGATTTTTTCTATAAATAACGTCGTAAAAACTCCGTTTTCATTCACGAATTTTCACCAACTCTCATCAAGATTTTCTTGATTACTCTCTCTCTCTCTCTTCTTTTCTAAACTAGCCTTCTCTCAAATATAAAAATTCCGCATTCATTAGCCTTAGATACACCTAGCCATATTCGAAGTTGCCTTCGCCCTAGACGTGAAAGGTTTTAATTTCTGAGGGTTTGGTCCCAAATCTCTCTTTCAATAATTTAATTTAATTTTTTTGTTTATTTATTTTCCTTGAAGTTACTAACGTGTGTATTTTGTTATTAGAAAGAGGTACGAGGTATCAAAGTAAGTGCTTTAATGGTTTTTATTGATGTTATTATGTAGGAATTATGTTTAGGTTGTTATTATGATATTCCTAGTATCATGTCTAGGGTAACTTTAATATTAAATATGATTGTTATGATGCCTTTTATTTTCTTCCTAATATTCATGTTAGTATCATGTTATGGCTAAAGCTTTGATTTTTATTGCTTAGTGACATGCTAGGGTTTGTTATTAATCTTGTTAGTATCATGCCCAGGATCTTGCTGTTATTATTATGCTTTAACATGATTATTGATTATAATTATTATTATGATTATTTTTATAATTGTTATAAATATTATTTATGAATATTATGTTGCTTGATATTTATTTTTATTGCTTGATCACACCTTTTATGCATGTTTAAAGGGAATTTGTACTTGAAATCACGCTTAATGAGATAATTAATAATCTTGTTAGGGTTAATTTGATTATAATTCAAGTGATCACCAATAATAGTTTTATTTGTGCATTAATATTCAACCAACATAGATTAAACAGGTTTAGGGTAAACCTATTGATTGCATGTTAGTCAGAAAGCGCACATGAATACGATCAGAATAAAGTAGAGGCCTATTATTAGGGCATGTTCAATCTCTTTTAGGTTGGATTTGTACCTTCATCCCCAAACCCTTTTTGGTTCAAGACCTTATGGAGTTGACGATCTCTTGGATCGTTAAGGGGTGTAACCTTCACCTCGTGAACGGTTAACAAGTTCCTAAAACTTGTTGGCGACTCTTTTGCTCTATCTTCTTTCCCTTTGGACGCCACCGTACTTTAGTGTATGATCACAGTGGGGTTTAAGCTAGGGGTAATGCTTGAAATATTCCCTACAGTTTTTGGCGACTCCACTGGGGAGGATTTCTATTTTAATTCCTGAATTTGTTTCGGCAATGATTTAGAATGAGTGGATGAGACTCGAAACGTTCTAAGTATTTCATGTGCGTAATTTTGATTAACATTATTGTCATATGCATAAAAAAGATCTCATTGGAAAGATCATCCGTAATGAGTTAAAACATAGGATTTTACACGTAGGAAATTTGAGAAATATCTTTCACACTAGGACCAAAATAACACTGCGCGAAACTGGAAAATTTTATCGAGCACAGAAAGCTGCTGAGACATGTAGGAATTAGCGTAAGCGAACAGAATATTAGCGCCAGACTTTTAACTATAGCGCCAGACGACAGTTCTGTCGCCAGGCGCTACAGCTAAAATCTGGCGCCAATCTCTGTTTGTTGGCGCCAAATTCTTCCAATACCGAGCCAGAAATATGCGTTCTAATTTCGACCAGTTTTTCGTATTGTTTGCTCGATCCTACTTCCTGATTGAGTTTTTCTCACTTTTCTGAAACCCATATGTGTTCTACATATGGACATAACCCCCTGGGAATTCATGCTCCATCTACCTGATTGAACGCTCTGAGCAACAAAGGGTACATCCGAGAATGTTGAATTCACCAAACCATGGAAGCGAGTTTTTCTAAACTCGCGGTGTCCCATCCACTCGCGCCAACCCTTCACGGTTAGGCTTCCGCGCGGTGCATCCGGAAAATTAACCATGGGCCCTCTATTGACTAAACCATATCCTGAACTTTAGAGAACTAGAGCCATGGTTAGGTTGCAAACTCATTGCATCATATTGTGTCTACTTGACTAATTGTGCATTATTTGTTGTGCATATACTGTGTTTTCTTAACCGTTTGTTTGACTTGTGTTGAGATTAAATAAATTAATGACTTAAAGAACTTTGCCTAATTGATTAATTAATGAATTAATTTGAATAAATAAAGTCTAATATTTTAATCAGAATTGACCTAGTACGACTTTAGGCATACCCCTGTTGATTAATAACACCGAAAACAGTCTCAGATTGAAGCTCCAGCATTGGCGCCAAAATCTGAACTGTAGCGTCACTCTGTGGAGTGTGGCGCCTGGCGACTGCTCTGTCGTCTGGCGCTACACTACAAAGAGAGGCGCCAGTCCTGTCGTTTTGATGACAGTTCAGATTATTGATCGAGTCATCATCTAGTGTCTAATTAACCAGTTTGCTAATTAATTCGGTTAATTTTTGCTGTCAATAATACTTTGTTAAGTCATTAATTGAGTTTAGGCACTAAGTCCCATGGTCTTACACAAGAGTCCAAACATTTCACTTACACTCAACGCACACACCAATACACACACTTTGACCATGTCTAAGAGAGTCTTGTATGCGCGTTTTTTCCGTCATTTTTTTTAGGGGGGTAAGTCGGATATTAATCCTCCAATTTGAATACCATAATTAGTTCTAAAAAAATATATACATTATTTTTTGCCTAAAAAATATGCACCCATTTTTTTAATTTTTTCCTCTTTAAAAACCGTAAAGTCAAGTCGATTTGAGTCAAGTAATTAAAACGCAAAATGGTTTAAATTACAGCGCGTGGTCAAGAAAGGAAGGACGGTTAATCAAAGACAACCTTTTTGTACAAGTCCAACTTTTCGACAAACCCATAGCTCGTAAGAGGAAAGCTAGGACAATAATGGCAACACAAAGAAGAAGTCAATGAGCTTAGGAACCAACTGGTTACCGTGACTGAGGCACTGAAGCTCCTCACACTTAAGATCGATGATCCCGTGAAACAACAACAGATGGACCTCATGCAAGAGAGTCTAAGCAAGCTATCTAGCGACTACAAGTTTCAAGGGATTAGTTTACAAGGGGTCTCGGTGGACAAAGATCTTCTTCCGCAGAAGTTCAATGCCAACGACATCCCAAAATTCAAAGCAACCGATAACCCTTATTTTCATTTAAGAGCCTTCGAGACAATAATGAGTATTAAGGGTATCGATAAGAAGGTGTTCCCCTCTCTGTTCTCACTATCTCTCGAGACCGTTTGCCAACAATGGTTCTTTTCTCTCGAAAAAGAAAAGACCTCCACCTGGGAGTCCATAGCAAACGCTTTCGTTGATAGATACAAATGCAACATTCAAGTTAAGACTGACCATAGGGAGCTTGAAATCCTCAAGTAGAAAGAAAACGAAGGCTTCACCTCCTTCTTTAATAAATGGAGAGAAACTTCAGCTAAGATGATCGAGGTGCCGAGTGAAAAAGAGTCTGTAAGGTTGTTCATCAAAAACCTTCAAGAAAAATATTCCAAGCATTTCAAGTATCAAAACAATCTCCATACCTTCAAGGCCGTCTACGACATTGGAATCAATATTGAAGACGACCTGACTAAGTTGAAAGCTGCCAACAATAACTCCAACAGTGGCTGGAAAGGAAAGAAGAACGACAATCCTTCTTCTTCCAAAACCACCCACTCAAACAACGTTAGCACTTTTAACCTAGGTGAAGTCCTTGCTATGAACAATCAAGGACAAAAGAAACCATTTAGGAGGAACTTTACTCCTATTGGCATGAGTTATGACACCGCATTTGATCGATCAAATGCAAAAGGTCTTATAACTCCCATTGGACCATTTGGAGACCCACCAGTCGAAAAGAGGTCGGCTAATTGGAACCCCAATGCACATTTCAAGTACCATCAAGGTAGGGGCCATCTCACCAAAAACTGTTGGAAGCTTAAGGAAGCTATCCAAGACTTAATCGATAACAACAAGCTACCATTGCTCCCTGCCGGTAAGAAGCCAAGTATTGATAATGCACCTCTCGCTCATGCCTTGGCTATCTCTGATGAGGAAAACGAGGACATACAATCGCTCACACTGTTTATGATGGAAGGATCGCATTTGCTACGTGAAACTCTCAAGGCTATAAAGGAACTTCAAAAGAAATATGACGAGGTTCCACTCCCGAAAGAGGAACCTAAGAGAGAATTCACACCCACGGGAACGACTTATGAGGCAAAGTGTTTTCCTCTACAAGTCACCGAAAAACCCAAGAAGAGTAATAGACTCTACACTCCAATTGGGATCCCATATGCACAAATGTTCGAAATGCTCTCCGAGAGTGGCGAGATCAAACCTCTCGAACCGAGACCATTCGAATCATTGAAAAGGACAGATAGATATTATTGTCAGTATCATCAATCAGGGGGTCACACTATCGAAAACTTTTTTAAATTCAAGGATTTAATTTAGAAAATGATTGATGAAAAGAAACTAATCCAAGTTCCACAAGAAGACGATGCAAGCATTAATGGAGTTTGGGACAGTGATGAAGAAGACGTCTACTTAAGAGACATAGTAGGATCTCCACCTTCCGTGTCATACGCCATGGATGACTTTTGGGCTGAAGAAGACTCATCGATAGACGTCCTCACAAGATCTGGGAGAATGAAACCTCCCGTTTCAACACAACCCATGCTAACCACACAGCAAGTTCCCATACCCATCATTGAAGACAATGATATCGTCAAACAGTTTAAGAAAATAAAAGTTGAAATGAACGTATGGAAACTTCTGGCGACATCCCGAGAACATAGGTTGGCTGTAATGAATGCCTTGGACAAAATAGGGACAGATTCTGACACCACTCCTAAGGGGTTGGCCAACTTCCTCACGAGTGATCTTCCTAGTCCAATCAATTTGATCACCTTTTCTGACAAGGATTTACCTCCAGAAGGTGACAAACATTACAAGGCATTAAACCTCACGGTAGTCTGCAAGAGAATGAACGTCCCTATGACTCTTGTAGACAATGGATCGGCCATCAACGCATGTCCACTTAGAACTGCGAGGATGCTAGGCATAAGGGGTGAAGATTTAACTCCTTCTACACAAGGAATAAGGGCCTACGACAACACTCGTCGTCAAGCTCTTGGTAAAATTACCATGAATGTAACGGCGGGAGCAATAGAACATGCTACTACTTTCCAAGTAGTAGACAATAAAGCTTCGTTTAATATACTGTTGGGACGCCCTTGGCTTCATGACCTAAAGGTCGTCCCCTCATCTCTCCAACAACAAGTAAAAGCTATAGTTGGGGGAATTCCTATCACCATCGATGTTTCACCCATGAGAATCAAGTCTATAGAAAATCCCATAATTAACGTGGAGCACGACGAGGATGATGAAGATTTATGGGGCTTTAACGAAGAGGTCTCCTTAATCTAGGAGGATAAAAGGACCCCTCTTTGCCATGACCCCCATTCCAACATGATTGTAAATGCTATTCTGAAGAAACAAGGACATTTTCCTAGGATGACCCTAGGAAAGAAGAGGGGAATAGAAAAACTGCTGGAGTCACCTGGCCTCCCTAAGTTAGACACTTTCGGAATTGGTTTCGAACCGACTCGGAAAGATCTCAAGCGAGCCAAGGAAAAATCAAAGGCACGTAGAGACGCTCGCACTCAAAAGAAAGCAATCCCAATGGATCAGTACCCTCTTACACTTAATGGTCAATTCATAAAAGAAGGAGAGGATTATCCATGCCATGAATTTCCCGAACCATTTGTTGTAAACGGCATAAGACAACCGGGATTTGAGATTTTCTTGGATTGTTATTTCATAGATGAGATCCCAACTCCTGTCCATAAGGAGAAAGCACCCCCATGCTTTAACTTTAACGTCATGGGATTATTATTTGGGTGAGAAAAGAATGAGCCAACTTACAAAGAGGATAACTCCTCGCTCATTCAAACAGTCCTACAAAGAGAAAGCTTCGATCCCTCGAAGCTAATTACTCCCGCGGAAGGATCACTACAAGGGTGGCGCAAGACCGTCAAGGTGACAAATCCAAGTGGAAGGAAGATATCCATCACGACAGGGCAAGGACAAATGTTTGAAGAGTTGTCTAAGTCTGAGTCTGAGTCGGAGTCTCTCCCTATAGAGTCATCTAGGTCTTTAGTAGTAGCACCTTCCCCCTCCATCTCTTCTCCTAGAATAGTTAGTGATCAAGTCCCTGAGGACATATCACTCTTTGATGTAATGATCTCAGAGTACAATAATATTTCTTCTTCTCCTTATTTCTTGTGTTCTTCTCTAACCCAAGATGATGAGCATTGCTTAACTAACAATGAAAAAGACAAAGAAATTATTAAAGCAATGGAAACACTCGAAAAGAAAACACCGGTAATTGAAGAAACTGAGACGGTTGATATCTCAAATGATTCAACCAATAAAAGAGAAGTTAAAATCGGACTAACACTTAACGAACAAGAAAGAACCGATTTAATTAACTTACTTAAAGAATTTATCGATGTATTTGCTTGGTCATACGAAGATATGCCAGGCATTAATAGAGAAATAGCTCAACACACTATACCACTAATTCCAGGAATGAAACCTGTAAAACAAAAGCTACGACGAATGAAACCCGACGTAGCTCTTAAAATAAAAGAAGAGGTCCAAAATCAAATAACTGCAGGTTTCATCAAGGTATCCAAGTACCCTGAATGGGTCGCCAACGTCGTCCCAGTTCCGAAAAAAGATGGAAGGGTAAGAATGTGTGTCGACTATCGAGATCTAAATAAGGCAAGTCCAAAGGACGACTTCCCTTTACCACACATCGATATTCTGGTAGATAACACGGCGAATCACGCACTTCTCTCGTTCATGGATGGATATGCAGGTTACAATCAGATTCTCATGGCAGAAGAAGACATGGAGAAAACAACCTTCATAACACCATGGGGCACTTACTGCTACACGGTAATGCCATTCGAGTTGAAAAACGCGGGTGCTACTTACCAACGTGCAGCAACTGCCTTACTCCATGACATGATGCATAAAGAAGTCGAAGTATATGTCGACGACATGATTGTGAAATAAAAAGACCGTCCAGGCCATCAAGTAGCCTTAAAGAAATTTTTCAAAAGGCTAAGAAACATGAGGTTGAACCCATCTAAGTGTGCTTTTGGAATCAACTCAGGCAAGCTTTTGGGTTATGTCATAAGCTCTAGATGAATAGAGATAGACCCAACCAAGATTAAAGCAATCATGTCAATGCCACCGCCCAAAACTGAGAAACAAATTCGAGGATTTATTGGCCATTTGCAATACATAATTAGGTTCATATCAAAATTGACAACGATATGTGAACCAATCTTTAAGAAGCTTAAGAAGAATGTACCAGTGATATGGGATGACGAGCACTTCCCGTATTAGCACCATATCGCAAAGCCTATCTCGCAAATCCTCCCGTATTAGCACCAGCACTTCCCGGAATACCTCTTAGGTTGTATTTGACGGTTACCAAAGAGACAATGGGAGCTATTCTAGCACAAGAAGTAGAAGGCAAAGAAAACACAATCTACTATTTAAGCAAGAAAATGCTTGAATATGAAGCACGTTACACACCACTTGAGAAGTTGTGCCTCGCCTTGGTGTGGGCCACAACCAAGTTAACACATTACATGCTAGTGCATACCGTCTTTGTAGTCTCCCGATTAGACCCACTTAAGTATCTCTTTGAGAAATCTACACTCAATGGACGCATATCAAGATGGATAGTCAATTTAGCCCAGTTTGATGTAAAAGTTTATGCCGCAAAAAGCTATCAAAGGATCTATGGTGTCAGACTTTCTAGCAGACTTTCCAATAGAAGACTCGACGCCAATACAAGACAATGAATTTCCAGATGAAGACTTGATGGTTACTGAAGATGATACTTGGACCTTGTACTTCGACGGAGCCTCAAACCAAAAGGGATGTGGCGTTGGAGTATTACTAGTATCACCTAAAGAAGAGCATGTCCCAATCTCCATAAAGCTTGACTTCGACGTTACCAACAACGCTGCTGAATACGAAGCATAGTCTAAATTTGGAGAGCCCCGAAAAGGTGCTTTTGGATTCCTCTTTAATTCATCAAGACCAATCATAGTCTCTCCAACTATTAATGGCATTGGATTTCTCCCTGATTCAATTTGTTCTAATACGGTGGTTATAATTGATTGAACCTCATTATTTTTACCACTAGTAAGAAAAAATTGATTAAGCATACAAAATAAGAAAGCCCTTCTTCTATAAATATGAAAAGATTCGGAGTAAGGTTTATCAAAATACTGACGAGCAAATTCTTTCAAATTAACTATGTTGCCATCTACTATTTTTGATAGATCCCTTTCTTTTAAATTGAAGAAGCGTTCAAAATCTTTATAATAATATGCATCTATCCTAGGGATTACTACAAGATCTATTGCAGGGAAACCTAAAATAGCACCAAATTCTTCTGGCAAAGGGCTAATTTCATCATACCCTATTCTAAAGCAATGGGTATCTACATCCCAATATTCTAGTGCGGTATGAATAAAATCTAAGTCAAGATCTACCCCTTTGATACCATAAATACCCCCAAGTGAAACACATCTAATTCTTTTCTTTTCTTGACATTAAGAGACCGACACCATTCATGGGTGTAGTTGGTGAAAGTCTTGGTGACTAGAGACATGATATTATTTTTTCTAAAGCTAAGAAATATTTTAGTTGTTGAAATTATGAAGAGAATATGCTGGGCAGGGGGCTATTTATGCACGAAATCGGAGCAGTTTTAATCTGGGAAGGATACGGAGTCAGCGCCCTTTAGCGCCAGACGCTATTATTGGCGCCTGACGCCAGAGCTTGGCGCCAAACGCTAAGTGTAGCGCCTGGCGCTACACCAAAACACGTGGCGCCAGCTGGCGCCAATTTGCCTTGTCGTATGCGCTTTCTAAAAACCGCGTTTTTAACTTAATTCGAGTCTGCTAATGACTTTACGGCTTCTTTATCTTTTTCTAAATATTCATTTATTCCATTTTTTAATTAATATAGCTATTATATTAATTATATTCTTTTTTGGATTTTATTTAGACTTATTCTCAAGTTTTTATAAATCCAATATTTTATTTGACTTTTCCTTTTTTCATTTTTTTTCTTTTTTGGGGAGAAAGTCGGATACCCTCCATCAATAATAGAAATGACGGAATTTTTGCGCAAAATTATTTGTCACATTTCCTTGCACACGCAAACATGTACATAATAATAATAATAATAATAATAATAATAATAATAATAATAATAAATGAAAAAACATGATAAATAAAATAAACTCATAATAGTATGTATATACAAAATATGTCTAAAAAAATGAGTCTAACTAAAAGGCAAACTTCTATACAAAGTCAAATAAATAATAACAAGCACAGGTATAAGCTACGGCGCCGGGGGATATAAACCCATCATCGCATAAAACTCCGTTGTACGAGGAGTAACCTCTCCACCAACTCCGGCTCCAGCTCCAGCATCAGCTCCAGTCTCCGCAGGAGGAGGGAAGCTCAACGTAGGACCCGTCCACCCGAGATCAACCTGAGGCTGAGGATGTGGAGGCTACTGCGATGACGAGCCAACCTCGTACATCCCACCACCTCTAAGAGCCGAGGTAGCCTCTCCCTGGCCTACCGGCGCAGCATATGCACCCTCAGAGGAAGAACATGAGCCCTCTACCCGAGCAGCCTCAGAACGACCGCCCCTACCTCCCGAAGTAGTGCGGCGATGTCTCGAGCTCGACCTCGCCGGATCCCTCCGCACCTCAGGTCTCATGCGGGTACGAGAAGGAATGGGCTGACCCTGCAAAAGAAATTAAAATCAGAAACAGGCAAAATAGAAGCGGTAATACAAAAACATATGAAGGGAGGACTTCCTCCTGAACGGCGTCGTCCCGACGGCAGGTAGCCACGTTCCTCATCCGGACAAGCTGGCTCCGGAAGGCATCTATACATCTGATATATCCAATTTATATAGTGTTTTACCCCCGTCCCACGGTCATAATTAGTAGTGTTTTTGGCTCTTTAGGGCCACTTTTATTACTAATTTGTATTTTCTAGTGTTTTCGTAGTTTTAGTTGAGTTTTACAGGAAATCGCACTTTTGGAGCATTTTCCCGGGTTTTCATGGATCGACTACGGAAGCTAGAAGGACACGATCACTCTTGAAGCCCAGGATCTGCGAGAGCCGATGATTAAGGGCTTGGTATGTGATACCGGGGCTATTGGATCGATTAATCAAGACCCGATGAGGAAATCCAGATTGGGCCGAAGAATCGAGCCCAATCGAAATCCAAGCCTCGAAGAAGAAGACCGAGCCCGATCAGGCAAGCATACGCCCGATCGGGCGAATGCGCGCCCGATCGGGTGAACGTAAGCTCGATCGGGCGCAGCGTGCCAAGCAAAGGCAGGGCAAAAAGGCGGGCCCGATCGGGCGCGTATTTTCTTAGGAGATGATTAGTTTTGTTTTAATTTTTGTTTGAGGGAGGTTTAAGTACGAATTATGTACGTAAATTATGATCACCTTCTCTCTTAGATTTTCTCTCTCTACTTAGTTTTTAGATTAATTCTCTCTATTATACTTTTACTCTCAACCTTATTCTTAATTCCAGATTTGTTTGGTAACTATTTTTCTTCTCTTAATCTTAGTTGTTATTTTATTCCTTTGACCATGTTTTGTTTTATTGCTTTGATTTGTTTAGTTTCCATTATGTGTGAGTAGTTCTATTTCTAGGGTTTGTGGGGATCCATAAATAAATATGAATGGGTAATTTATTGTTGTTAATTATCAATGCTAGATTAATTTTCTATTGATTGATTTAATGCTCTGTGACTAGATTAGGCCTGATCTTTTATGCATGAGTTTGACAATATTGATTCGAGATTCGACAGATGAGAATTGATGTTTAGGTCTAGTTTCAATAGGTAGGTTAATTTATAATGGTTAAGTTGAGATTCGAAAGATGAGATTTAATACCGGTAAATTAATTGTGTGATTGTAATACGTAGCGAAAGCCTTTTATAATGTGATTAATATATGCATTGATGAATGATTATTATATTCTACCCTGGAATATTATTTATTGGTGAACCTATGCCCTAGATCCTTTTATATATTATTTTCTCCTTATTCTTGATCTCCATAGTTTAGTTTTTTATTCAATCATAAATATTGGTTACTTCATAATCTAGATTATATTAGGGGCCGTTTGGTTGGGTTAATCATCAAAGGGAATGGGAATCAACTGCCCCCATTCCCTTTGTTGTTGTTTGTTAGACTATATTTTTCATTCCCTTTCCCCTCTTCATTCCCCAAAATCCCTCCAACTCCATTCCCCACCCCCCCTAGACTTTCCCATTCCCATTCCTTGGCCACCACTACACCACCATACCACCACCCTTCCACCTTTTCATTTCATCGGAAACCCGCACCACCACACCACGGCCAGCCGCGCCTCCCTTCCCCTTCCCCTCACAGCCAGCCGCGCCTCCCTTCCCCTCCCCTCCACAGCCAGCCGCGCCTCCCTTCCCCTTCCCCTCATCGCGTCGCACTTTCCCTTCCCCTCGCCGCGTCGCCGCGCCTCCCTTCCCCTTCCCCTCGCTGCGTCGCCGCGCCCTCGGGGAGTGAATGATGTTTTCTGGGGGAGGGGAGTTTCTAGGGTTTTTCGGGGCTGATCTCCGGGGAAGAAACGGTTGCGCGGAGGCCGGCGAATGGGAGGCGACGGTGAGGGGAAAGACGTCGAAGGTGTGGCTGGTGGTTTGGTGGTCGGATGGTGGCTAGAAAAGGTGGAACGTGTGTGGTTGTGTGGTGGTTGTGGGGTGGTTTTGTGGTGGTGGGTTGATGGGATTGTTTCCCTTTGTTTTTAAAACAAACAACATAGAGAATATTAGGTAATTTCATTCCATTCTCTACCATTCCCTTTGTTCATTCCATTCCGTTTACCCCGGGTGAACCAAACGACCCCTTAGTTAATTAGGAATAGAAAGACTCGTTTCTCTGTGGATTCGACCCTACTTCCCTATCTGCATTAGTTAGAGGATTTAGGTATTACTTTTGATTTGGGGATACGACTTTACCCTGTCAAAATTTGGCGTCGTTGCCGGGGAAACGGTTTTATTTTTATTTCTGATTATTTTTGTAGTCTAGGTTATTTCTTTTTGTCTCAGAGAACGTTAGTTCTTTGAGGCAAATCTCATATTTGCTTTTAGTTTTTTGTTTATGCCCAGGTGTTCCAGATTAGGGTACATCCCATTCGATCCTGAGATCGAACGTTCCTTCCATAGACAGAAAAATCTCTACAAGCAAATCCTGGCGGATTCTGGTGATAATAATAATAATCAGCGCGATCCTCAAATTGGTTCTAGCGATTCAGAGGCATCATCAGACACAGAATCAGAGATGGCGGCTCCAAAGAAGCTTAGTGATTACTCACAACCCAAGCTTACAGATTTTCCACATCTCACCCCTACTCCGGCTCTTCATGGGGTATAATTTGAAATTAAACCTCAATTTATAACGATGATAGAGAGGAAGCAATTTAGTGGAGCCAAGGGTGAAGACCCAAATCTTCACATTGCCGACTATTGTTAATATTGCAATACCATCAGGCAAGCCGGGGTCACACAAGACCAAATCAGGGAGATTCTCTTTCCCTTCTCTTTAACTGGAAAAGATAAATTGTGGTTTAATGGCTTAAATAGAACTGCACTTGGTATAACTGACTGGGAAACTCTTGTTTTGAATTTTTATAACAAGTACTATCCTGCAGAGAGAACAGCCGTACTACGGAGCGCGATTCAGAACTTTGCCCAAGAAGCCGATGAATCTTTATATGAGGCTTGGCAGAGGTTCAAGGACCTACAAAGAGAATGCCCCCACCATAATTTAGCACAATGGCAGTTAATCCAAGCCTTCTATAATGGCATTGGAAATTCTTCTAGAATAATTTTAGATTTTGCAGCTAGTGGGATATTTATGAATCTTAATGTTGATGATGCAGGTTAGGTTATTGAAGATATGGCGATACTCAATTTCCAATATGGGAATCCTAGAGGATTTGCTAACAAGGGGAAGCATAGTGTTGACTCTGTATACTTTTTGCAAGCTCAACTGACCTCTATTTACCAAAAACTAGATAATCTTAGCACTGTTAATGTAGCTAATGTTTCTACAATTAATAATAAATCTAATGAGGCTTTCTGTGAAAATTGTGGAATTTTAGGTCATTGGGAACAAGATTGTCGGAGTTCCGTGGAGCAAGTTAATGCCTTTCAAGCTTATAGGCAGAATAACCCATACTCCAACACCTACAACCCTAGGTATCGGAATCATCCGTACCTTTCCTACCGGAGTACCAATGTTCAAAATCCACCACCACAAGAACCACAGGCGCCACAGCAACAGCAGCAGAAATATTACCATCCCAATGCTGGCCAGAAGAACCAACCACAATAACCCTCCTCATCTTCCGACTCTTCTTTGGTGGAAATTGGAGCAATGTTGGTTAATATGCAGAAGCACATGGAGAGTAGAGATGCGACAATTGATTCAATTCTAGCGCATAACAAAATTGTAGATAATCAAATTGCGCAACTTTCCGCTACTCTACAAGCCCGCCAACATGGAGCTCTGCCAGCACAGCCGACCAGGCCTACGGATCAAGCCTATGCAATTACTCTAAGGAGTGGTTCAAACTATGAAGGGCCCCCTATGCCCAGAGTTGATGAACCTGTTTTATTAAATAATGCTAATCTTGATTCCGTTAAACCTGACAATGTAGCTAATAGCCCTGCAGGGCTAAAGGATAATACTAACATACTAATTCTACATTGCAGGGTACGAATCAAGAGAAGGTGGCTACTCCAGACAAGAGAAATAATGCTCCAAAGCCAATTATCAAACTTCCATTCCACAATCATCACTTGAAGACAAACTTGGATAAGCAGTTTGGTAAGTTCTTGGAGATGGTGAAAGATTTGAAGGTAACAGTTCCCTTCACTGAATTAATCACACAAATTCCTTCATATGCAAAATTTATGAAAGAAATATTGACAAGGAAAAGGTCTATTAGTGAGGTAGAAACAGTAGCTTTCACTGCAGAGTGTAGTGTCGTACTTCAAAATAAGTCTCCACCTAAATTAAAAGATCCGGGTAGCTTTTCTATCCCTTATCATATAGGCAATCTAATGATTGATAATGCATTGTGTGATTTGGGTGCTAGCGTTAGTGTCATGTCACTATCTGTGTGTTCCAAATTGAATATGGGTTAACTAAAAGCTACCAATATTACTCTACAAATGGCCGACCGTTCTTTCAAATACCCCTTAGGTGTTTTAGAGGATGTTCCCGTTAGAGTAGGTAAATTTTATATACCTGTCGATTTTGTTGTTCTTGATATGGCTGAGGATATGCAAACCCCAATTATTTTGGGTAGACCATTCCTTAACACTGCAGGAGCAATCATAGATGTGAGAAGTGGTAAGTTAACACTATCAGTATGGGATGATAAAATTGTTTTTAATCTTAATAATACCCCGAAAAGCCCCATGACAGAAGTGTTTTAGTGTCAATGTAATTGAGAATTATTCTAACAAGCCCCAAGCTCTTGAAAAAGATCCCTTGGAGGCGGTATCTCGTGTTGCATCCCTTTCAAATGAGATAGACAAATGGCAGAAGGAAGTTGATGCAATAGAAAGAGCCCTCTACACTGTTAGTCTTGGTTTTGAGGAAGAAAAGGTGGAATCAATCAAGCAAGTTGTGCAATTTGAGCCTACGGTAAGTGTTCCGCTAGATCGAGTTGCAAGTGTTAATTGCAATAACAATTTGAAGCAACCCTCGATCAAAGGAGGATCTTTAGTGCGTAGCATTGAAGAACTCCCAATCCAAGTCAAGGAGAATCCACCAGATAAGGTAAATTGGCAGCCAAAACACCGCTAGACCGGGTGAGAAACCGCCCGATCAAGCGTTAGGCCAAGGGCCCTAGTTTTTGTACTTGGTAAGAAGGTCGTGCGGGACCTAGATAAACCAGCGCTTTGCGAGAGGCAACCCGTATTTCTTGCTTTCTAGACTAAATTTTTCCTAATTTTTATTTTTTATTTATTTTAGAGAGGTGAGGAGAGTGAATTTTACCTTTCATGAGTGTTTTGTACAGGTTTTAGATCACAAAGTACGGAGGTTTCAAGAGAAAAAGGCGAAGAAAGAGAAGCTTCAGGCTTGGGTACGGGCCCGATCGGGCGAGGCTCGCTCGATCGGGCGCGCACCTAAGGTCACAATTGAAGAAAATTTCGCCCGATTGGGAAAGTAGTCCCGATCGGGCGCGCAAGTGAGGGAAGAAATCAGGGGAAATTTCGCCCGATCGGACGGAATTTTGGAGAAATCGAGTGCCACAAAAAGAAATATCGGGCGAGCAAAGGGCGATTTCCAGGTTCGTGTTCGCGCCCGATCGGGCGGAGGTCGCCCATTGAGCGCGCACTTTGCAAATCAGCATAAACCATATTCGCCCGATCGGGCGAGGCTCGCCCGATCGGGCGCGCCTATTTCATCCGGATGTTTTAAACATCTTTCTCCTTTCTCTTTTCTTTTTCTTTCTTACTTCTTCTTCCTCATTCACACTTTCTCTCTCTAAAACCTCCATTTTCACACCTTCAACTTCACTCTCTTTTCAAGATCTCCTCAAATTCACCCATCAAAACCTCAAATTTTTTACATATTCTTAATCCGCACACCTTCCTCTACATTTTCCACCCATTTTCTCCCACTTTCTCTCATAATTTCTTCTAACCCTTAGAGAGAGAAAGCTCCAAATACCCAATTTTCCACATTCACATGGCTTCAAAGCGTTCTAGGACACAAGGGGGTGAAAGTTCGAGGCCACAACAACCAATGGTCAACCCGGAGCTTCAAGTACCGGGATGGGAGGAGGTTGTTATCACCTCGGAGGAGGAACGGGCTAGGATGCTAAACCTCATCGATAGACAGGTAATCTCAACCCGCTTTGTTCATCATCCCACGTTATCTAGACTAGGACTTGATAAATATGTGGAAAAATTGTTTAAGGGTATAGGCATGAGTGGTTTCTTTCAAATGTGCCATGATACATATGATTATTTAACATTAGAATTTATCTCTAGTTTTAATGTTATTAAAATGAATGCTATAATCACTCATGTGCAATTCCAATTATTGAACAACGATGTGCGTTTAACTCTTAAAGAATTCGGGAAGATGTTTGAATTAAAATCGGATAAACCAATCGAACCCTCCTAAGACCACATTGCCGTGGTCTACAAGAGACTCACTGGGGAGGGTTTAGCCAACCTCCAACACGCCAAAGGGACGTGGATTCAACATCCCGTCCCAAAGTTTTGGCAAAGATTTGCCGGCCTCACTATTTTTGGGAGGCATGAACCGGCAAATGTGAGGAGGGATGAATTGGAATTATTGGCATCCTATGTAATCCCTAATGCTGAAAAATTAAACATACCCCATAAGATAGCCAATCACTTCCAAAGGGCGGCCAATGTGGCCGAAGCGGGTAGGTCTAGGGCACCTATTTATTTTGGGGGGTTAGTGACCCATATTGCTATAAAACACATAGGTTGAAACCCGGATGGGCATAGGAAAGTAGTAGGCTCAAAGACCTAGCCTATTTAGGGAGCCTAAATTGGGTGCAACCCGTGGGAGGTGACACTTGGTGGATAGTCCACCGACAATCGGGTAGGAGAGACCAAGCCTTTACCTTACCCAATCCCGCCTTGACCAAATTTGAGAAGGGGAATCCTTCTTACACATTTGAGATTAACGGTCAAGGCGAGGTTCAAGCACCTCACCCTTCACCACAACCCCACCAATCACCCCAAGACCAATCCCCCCCACACCATTCACCACACTACCCACCCCCTTCACTTATGGCATACCCACTTCCTCGGTCGATTTTAACGTCGACCCCAATGCCCCCCATGACTTTTCGGCTTTTAGAAGCCAACTGGACCGTATAGAGATGGGGCAAGGGAGAGTTGAGGGCATGATGCAAAACTTAGATTCTAGGTTAAGCACCTTGGATGGTCGGGTAGGTCACATAGAGAGGAACCTTGGGAGGGGTTTATACCCAATGTATGATGACTATGCACGCCGAGGGGCTATTCCCCCCGAAGCTTTAGTTCCCGACTGGTTCCAATACCCCCAAGGAGGGTATTCCACCCCGGAGCTTTTGGTACTTATGTGGACTACTCTTCAGTCCATGGATACGGGGGTGATGCTCCTTTTGGGGGTATGGGGGGAAATGTGAACCCTAACTACTTTGCAGGTGGTTCGGGTTATGGTGGTGCCGGCTCGAGCTATAGAGGAGGGTATGAGAGGATGGATGATGAGGAGTAGCTTCTCTTAGCTACCTTCCCAAGTCAATGAGGGCATTGCTTGATTTGGCTTGGGGGGAGATTTCTTGTATATATGGTAACTCTCTTTCTCTCTTCTCTATTTATTGCTTTCCAAGTGTAGTTTTTATTGCTTTCCCTTATGAAAAAAATACAAAAAATTTAAAAAAACAAAAAAAAATCAAAAATACGTTCCAATGAATTGTAAATCATGCTTCCCTGTGTCCCATACTTAGAAAATATTTTTTTGATTCTTGGTATATGATAATGAGCTTTATGAATTTGTTGATCATGATTTGAAGTTTAATTGTTTGGATTCCTAAACATGCGTCAATTTTTCCAACTATTTGTGAATATAGTTCTTGACTAGTTGATTTGGTTAGGAATGTGTGTTAGTTCCTCGTATGTCAATGAATTTGAGTATTGGTTTGCAACTATTAGTAATGTTTATATAACTCAATATTATGCACATTGAGGAGGACGAAGGCATTTGTTCTTTTAGGAAGCCTTCGGACGATATTAGATACATTTGTTCCCTTCTTGTTACCCATGTTGTTTCTTGTGCCCTTTTATTGTTTATTTAACCACATTAGAAGCCTATATGAATCCCATTGGTTACTAGTCCCAAGCTTGTCTTGGGGGAGCTATTAGTTGGTGAGGTGAGGGAGTTGTGGTGTGCACATTATTTGCACAATGTGGGAATAAAAGAAGAGTGATTGTTCTTTGATATTATGATTGGAAAATATTGATGTTTTGTGTTACAAAGTTTAAAATTTCCAATATGAGGAAAAAAAAAAGAGCAAAGAAGAAAAAAATTGTTTCATATGTTCAAATGTTCTATTTGAAGGTTGTTCAAGAAAAAAAAAAGAAAAAAAAAATTCAAAAGAAAAAGAATAAGTGGTTCAAAGTTTGTTTTAATTCACTCTATTCCATATTATTATATTCTTATGAGTGAAATTGTAAGTGTTGGGATTGTTTATATTGTTTGGAGTTGTATTTGGTGGATTCTTGTTGGAGTTAGTTATGTTGTTGGAGATGTATGATCATCATTTATTTTTGATCATGAGTTTAGTAGGATTTGGCTCCCTTAATGCATAGCTTTTCTCTCACATATTCCCAAATTTTATCCTACCCTTTACCCTAGCTTTACATTACAAGCTTTAAAGACCTTCCGACCTTTGTGCATAGAGTTGTATGAATGTGAAAGTGTTGTTTATCAATGCAAGTTATGATTTGACATATTTCGAGTCGACTAGTAGGTTGAGCGTTCATTGTTTTAAACACACGAGAGTGTGAGATGGGAGGGCATTGTTCACAAATAAAGGGGTTGGTTGGAGAGCGATCGAGTAGATCTTTTACTCGCCACATAAATGAGAGTTGAGTGTGTGAGCACTAGTCTTGAATTCTATATGCTCATGTGGTTTGCTTTACTTGACAATTGTTGGGGATGAATGATAATTAGATGAAGGAGATTGATTGACATTAAAGCATGTTCATTAGACTTATCTTGAATCGTTTGTGCTTGATTTTGTTTATTGAGATGAGGCATGTTTTATATGTTCATTGATGAGCTCTTTGCTTAGGGACAAGCAAAGGTTTGGCTTGGGGGAGTTTGATATATCCAATTTATATAGTGTTTTACCCCCGTCCCACGGTCATAATTAGTAGTGTTTTTGGCTTTTTAGGGCCACTTTTATTACTAATTTGTGTTTTCTAGTGTTTTTGTAGTTTTAGTTGAGTTGTACAGGAAATTGCACTTTTGGAGCATTTTCCCGGGTTTTCATGGATCGACTACGGAAGCTAGAAGGACACGATCACTCTTGAAGCCCAGGATCGGCGAGAGCCGATGATTAAGGGCTCGGTATGTGATACCGGGGCTATTGGATCGATTAATCAAGACCCAATGAGGAAATCCAGATTGGGTCGAGGAATCGAGCCCAATCGAAATCCAAGCCTCGAAGAAGAAGGCCGGGCCCGATCGGGAAAGCATACGCCCGATCGGGCGAATGCGCGCAAAAGCAGCCTCAAGAATGCGCGCCCGATCGGGTGAGCGTAAGCTCGATCGGGCGCAGCGTGCCAAGCAAAGGCAGGGCAAAAAGGCGGGCCCGATCGGGCGCGTATTTTCTTAGGAGATGATTAGTTTTGTTTTAATTTTTGTTTGAGGGAGGTTTAAGTACGAATTATGTATGTAAAATATGATCACCTTCTCTTTGAGATTTTCTCTCTCTAATTAGTTTTTAGATTAATTCTCTCTCTTATACTTTTACTCTCAACCTTATTCTTAATTCCAGATATGTTTGGTAACTATTTTTCTTCTCTTAATATTAGTTGTTATTTTATTCCTTTGATCATGTTTTGTTTTATTTCTTTGATTTGTTTAGTTTCCATTATGTGTGAGTAATTCTATTTCTAGGGTTTGTGGGGATCCATAAATAATATGAAGGGGTAATTTATTGTTGTTAATTATCAATGCTAGATTGATTTCCTATTGATTGATTTAATGCTCTGTGACTAGATTAGGCCTGATCTTTTATGCATGAGTTTGACAATATTGATTCAAGATTCGATAGATGAGAATTGATGTTTAGGTCTAGTTTCAATAGGCAGGTTAATTTATAAATGGTTAAGTCGAGATTCAAAAGATGAGATTTAATACCGGTAAATTAAGTGTGTGATTGTAATACGTAGCGAAAGCCCTTTATAATCTGATTAATATATGCATTGATGAATGATTATTATATTCTACCCTGGAATATTATTTATCGGTGAACCTATGCCCTAGATCCTTTTATATATTATTTTCTCCTTATTCTTGATCTCCATAGTTTAGTTTATTATTCAATCATAAATATTGGTTACTTCATAATCTAGATTATATTAGTTAATTAGGAATAGAAAGACTCGTTTCTATGTGGATTCAACCCTACTTCCCTATCTGCATTAGTTAGAGGATTTAGGTATTACTTTTGATTTGGGGATACGACTTTACCCTGTCAACATCGTGCCATCGCCGAAACCACCTCGCGCGAGAACTGTCAAAGAAATAATTCAGTAAACATGCATAATGTATATGGACAAAAGTTGCAAATAAACAAACTTACCCGAGTCTGGTGGCGAGGAATCGACCGCTCTACGAAGCCCTCGTCCTCAGGAGCCGGAGGAATCATCTCCTCGATCGGCCCATATGTCCCCTGATAATGGATAGACATATGGGGTGGCACGAACTCAGCAGCATCGTCCTGATAAAGCAAAACAAAGTCAGTGAAGCATCACTTGGGGGCTACTTAACGAAAGGTAAAAGCTAAAAAATCTTACCGCCGCATCCTCAGCCGGTACAGAACTGTAGCTAACAATGGCAGTAGCTCCTCTGCATAACATCGCCCAGGGATCGTGTAAGATCGTCAAGGGGTACCAGCTCCCTCTGACATGCTCAACAACCTCGCGGCGTTAAACATGTGACGTGGTGAAGGAGCAAGCCGGAACGACGAAGGTATCGGAGGAATGTTGTCTACCAACCCTCTCTCCAAGATATACAATCGCTCCATAGGTCCCCAAGAAATAGCGACTTTCAGCAGAATACTGCGCGGCTAACCCAGGGACTGCCAAGTCGACCCATGGTAGATACAGCACCTCAGGCTCCTGCAAAGAGCGTCAATTAGGCGAGAATCTATCTAAGGCATCACAAAATGACAAATAGGAAAAGAATCATGCCAAGATGATTCAATCTCGGATATATGCAGTGGACATCCCCACACGGCGGCTGCCCCAGGAAGCGCTAATTGGAAACCTGCGCGGCGACGGTCTCGCCGGCGCAGCAGAAGGGAAGTACTCGTAGAACCAGATCTACAAGAAGCTAAAATTATCAGCAAATGTTAGCTAAAATGTAGAGCTAAACTTTATAGGGAATAAGGTTTACCTCTACGACCCTCCAAAAACTGGACAAAGCAACATTCGTCCCAAAGGACCGGTGTCGACATGAGTCCCTCAGCGCTCGAATGAAATCAGCATAGGCCAAGCTGGCCCAGTCATAAGTCCCGATCCGGTGTAGATCGCGGACGGCAGGAAGGTAGTAAAGCAACGCCCTACTACCCTTGTCAGGGGAGAACGTCCCTGACAACAAGATGAGTGCAAAGATGCGCACCCGCTGCTCTCGGGTGGTCGCACCATCGTCCAAAGTCGCTGCTAGAGTCGAGCGACGAATCCCCCTAGCGCTGAACTGAGACGACTCTACCTCAGCTCGAGCCCGAATAGCAATCGAACCCAACAGCTCCTCGACCTCAGGGGAAAAGACGTCGATCCCACTGTCGAACGGCAGCGGCACGGAACTAAACTCCAGTCCTCTGATGAGACTAAAGTCGGTAGGAGTGACCATCATCTCACCCCAAGGAAAATGGAAAGTGTTGGTGGTGTCCTAAAAGAACTCCACCAGAGCACGAACTACATGGTGACCCCCGCTGGAGGAAACCATTGCCTCGGAGGTCTCGTACAGCGCAGTAAGACCGCAAGACTCCCATAGAAGTCTCGTCTGATCATCTGTGGCGATGTACATCTTGTACAAATCGCCCAAGCCGTCACAGCCGGAACCGTGACAGCGCGTCCTCCCAACAGTGATGCCTCGTCTCACCCTCTCGGAAATATGGTGAACGAGAGAAAAGAACAAGGTCCGCTGATCCCACTCGGGGAGTCGACCAAGCGAAGTGGACGGCTCGGCATCGTCCTCTACGGGCTCATGCTCCCGTCGAACGTCTCGGGACCGTGAATCGGAACCTCGCTGTCTAGACATGCTACATTATGCAGAATTATCACAAATTAAGGTTCTATAGTATCTAAGGTTCGCCTAGCCGCATGATACTACGTTCGCAAAAAAAAAAAACAGAGTACGTAGTACTAAAACAGAGCACAAATTCAAATTGAGCATGCACGACATTTTTCAAGCAATCAAACAATTTCTTGCAATACTATGGTAATTATTGTGACAAATTGGACAAGAATTGCTAGCAAAAAATCAAGAACGAGCCACATTGTATTCTCGACCTTAAGAGGTCCAACGATGGCAATTCGTTCATTTCTTCACCAAATTGACTCAAACAAGTCTCAAATTACTCCCAAGGCAATATATAAACATAATCAAGCGATTTCATGGCATAAAATTTAACAAACAAAGAGAATTAAGCATTTTAAGTTTCGAATTTTCATGAAATTCGAGAATAAACACATGTAAAATTCATTAAAACCGGTGTGAGTTCGAAGAAAACTTACATAGATCGGGAAAATGGATGGAATGAGCTTTGATTTGCAACAAATTTGAGCGAATTTGGTTGAGAAACGAACAAGAACGAAGCAAATGAATTTCTGGAAATTTTCGAGCAAAAAAAGCGACGAGCAGCAGCGAAAATGAAGAAGAAAAGGGTATTTAAGGAATACCCGATTCTGGCGCCAATCGCCAGACCTTGGCGTCAATCGATGGCTTTAGCGCCTGGCGCTAGCTCTAGCGCCTGGCGCTACAGCTAGATTATTGGCGCTGATGTTATTTCAGCGACGCCAGAATGTTCAGCCACTCAGTTTGGTTGTTCCGCCTTTTTTGCAATATATTTTGGGTTCCTTGGTACGCCAGTTAGCCCCTTTAAGCAATTTGACGCGATTTTTAGTAATCGGCTTGATTGCACAAAGTGATCGACCTGATGAAAGATCGTCTCACTTAGCTTAAAGCGCCTAAGCATTGGCTCATTAATAAAAAGCACCGACATATTGGTTCATTCATTCAGCAAAAGGCACCGACATACAGGTTCAAAGCAGCAAAAGCGCCGACGTACAGGCATAGCGGAAGCAAAGTTCAAGCAAACTTTTAAAGATCGACAAACGGAGATCTTCGGTAATTTCCTTGGAAAATTATCGCAACAAATGAGGATAGCTTCAAGCGAGGATATCTTCGACAGCATTCCCTTGGACGTGGAATATTATCAAAGCGGAAGAGGATTGTTTCGAGCGAAGCAATCTTCAATATTGGAAGCAGTTACAAGCGTAGCGGTTTTCAAGCGGGATGGCATTCTCTTGGCAGGAGGTCATCAAAATAGTAAAGCAGCAGCAAATCGGTTACTCTTCAAAGACGTGTGCTCGATGGTGCAAGATACACGTTTCTTAACTCTCTTATCTGTTTAACTAACGCTAGTTTGCAGGTATCGGCGTTACAAGAATGATTTAGGATCGCAGAACGTTGTGAATCATTCTCCGTCCCTATCGATACTTTGACTTTTTTTTTCGAAACTTGCGTTTCTCCAAACTCAGTCAAAGTGAGGGATTCTATAAACACCCATTTGTGTCTCCCCAAAACCAAACCCAGTGATGAGTACCTTTCACGTCGAATCGTATCGAATGAAGTGAAAGTGTGGAAAGTTTAGTGTTGTGGAAAGTTTTAATTTCTTTTCTCTTCTCTCTGCTTTTGAAAACCTATTTTAAGAAAACATCCAATCCAGTTTGGTTGGTCCATGATATGGGTCCAATAGTAGAGTAGTTGGATAGGGCTTGAAAAGAGCTTTCCAACGATATATTATAAGCCCAATTCCAATGAATATTGAGGAAGTTATGGCTAAATTACTGAACTGGGCCCAGTTTGAGCCTTATATGCGGCCCAATGATCTAGAGGAGGTCCTAATATGGATTTATCATTCCTAATGCAATTAGGAATGGTTTTAGTCTTCTAGATTCTTCTAGAAGGTTCTTTTCATTCCTAATTCAATTAGCATTGATAAATTGACTTTTATTGACTTTTTAAAGTTTTATTTAGAATCAAAGAACGTTTTTGAGGAAAATATGATTTTATCCTCCTATACGGCAATTTCTATCTGATTTTAAGAAAACGCGTGAATTTCTGAGTCAGCGCCAAACGCCAGCTGTAGCGCCTGACGCCACGCTTGGCGCCTGGCGCTAACTTGGCTTTTTGCGTCGGAAATATGTTTTTGATGTTTTATCCTTTTGGCTGATTTTTTCTATAAATAACGCCGTAAAAACTCCGTTTTCGTTCACGAATTTTCACCAACTCTCATCAATATTTTCTTGATTACTCTCTCTCTCTCTTCTTTTCTAAACTAGCCTTCTCTCAAATATAAAAATTCCGCATTCATTAGACTTAGACACACCTAGCCATTTTTGAAGTTGCCTTCGCCATAGACGTGAAAGGTTTTAATTTCTGAGGGTTTGGTCCCAAATCTCTCTTTCAATAATTTAATTTAATTGTTTTGTTTATTTATTTTCCTTGAAGTTACTAACATGTGTATTTTTTTATTAGAAAGAGGTACGAGGCATCAAAGTAAGTACTTTAATGGTTTTTATTGATGTTATTATGTAGGAATCATGTTTAGGTTGGTATTATGATATTCCTATTATCATGTCTAGGGTAACTTTAATATTAAATATGATTGTTATGATGCCTTTTATGTTCTTCCTAATATTCATGTTAGTATCATGTTAGGGCTAAAGCTTTGATTTTTATTGCTTAGTGACATGCTAGGGTTTGTTATTAATCTTGTTAGTATCATGCCTAGGATCTTGCTGTTATTATTATGCTTTAACATGATTATTGATTATAATAATTATTATTATTATTTTTATAATTGTTATAATTATTATTTATGAATATTATGTTGCTTGATATTTATTTTTATTGCTTGATCACACCTTTTATGCATGTTTAAAGGGAATTTGTACTTGTAATCACGCTTAATGAGATAATTAATAATCTTGTTAGGGTTAATTTGATTATAATTCAAGTGATCGCCAATAATAGTTTTATTTGTGCATTAATATTCAACCAACATAGATTAAACAGGTTTAGGGTAAACCTATTGATTGCATCTTAGTCAGAAAGCGCACATGAATACGATCAGAATAAAGTAGAGGCCTATTATTAGGGCAGGTTCAATCTCTTTTAGGTTGGATTTGTACCTTCATCCCCGAATCCTTTTTGGTTCAAGAACTTATGGAGTTGACAATCTCTTGGATCGTTAAGGGGTGTAACCTTCACCTCGTGAACGGTTTACAAGTTCCTAAAACTTGTTGGCGACTCTTTTGCTCTATCTTCTTTCCCTTTGGACGCCACCGTACTTTAGTGTATGATCACAGTGGGGTTCAAGCTAGGGGAAATGCTTAAAATATTCCCTACAGCGTCGAACGTCAGGCTATCGCCTAGCGACAGGGGTTGTTGTGGCGACAGCAGCGTGTTTTATTCCGTTTCGAACTCTGATTTGTTTTTATCATATCTGGACTGTTTAAATTATAAATAGCGTCCTTAGACCTTCACCGATTCTCACCAACTCTCATCAAGAAATTCTTGATTCTCTCTCTCTCTCTCTTTCTAAACCAACTTTTTACAAACAAAATTCCGCATTCACAAGATCTAGACACACCTAGCCAAGTTCGAAGTTGCCTTCGCCCTAAACGTGAAAGGTTTGATATTTCTGAGGGTTTGGTCCCAAATCTCTATTTCAATATTTTAATTTAATTGTCTTGTTTTATATTTTCCTTGAAGTTACTAACGTTTGATTTTGTTATTAGAAAGAGATACGAGGCATCCAAGTAAGTACTTTAATTGTTTTATTGATATTTTGATATAGAAATCATGTTTAGATTGTTATTTTGATTCCTAGTATCATGTTAGGATGTTTTGCTTCCTAGTATCATGTTTAGGATAACAACTAAAAATTCCTAATATCAAGTATGATTAAAAGAGTGTTTCCTATTTTCTTTCTTAATATCATGTTAGTATCATGTTAGGGCTAAAGCTTTGATCTTTTATGTTTAGTGACATGCTAGGGTTTGTTATTAATCTTGTTAGTATCATGCCTAGGATCTAGCTTGCTATTATTATGCTTTATCATGATTATTTTGATTATTATTATGATTATTATGTTGCTTGATTATATTTATTGTTATTGCTTGATCACGCCTTTTATGCATGTTTAAAGGGAATTGGTACTTGTAATCACGCTTACTAAGATATTTAATAATCTTGTTTTGGTTAATTTGATTATAATTCAAGTGATCGCCAATAATAGTTTTATTTGTGCATTAATATTCAATCAACATAGATTAAACAGGTTTAGGGTAAACCTATTGATTGCATGTTTAGGGTAAATAAGTTTAGGGTAAAACTATTCAATCAACATAGCTTAAACTTGTTGGCGACTCTTTTGCTCTAGCTACCTTCCCTTTGGACGCCACCATGCTTGAGGGTATGATCACACTGGGGTTCAAGTTTTGGGTACTGCTTGAAATATTCCCTACAATTTTTGGCGACTCCACTGGGACGATTTCTATTTTAATTCCTGAAATTTATTTTGGCAATTATTTAGAATGAGTGGATGAGACTCGAAAAGTTCTAAGTATTTCATGTGCGTAATTTTGATTAACATTATTGTCATATGCATAAAAAAGGTTCTCATTGGTAATACCATCCGTAATGAGTCAAAAACATAGAATTTTTACACGTAGGAAATTTGAGAAATATCTTTCACAACTAGAATCGAAATAATACTGCGAAAACTGGAAAATTCTAAGAACACAGGCAACTGCTGAGGCATGTAGGAACCAGCGTCTAGAAAATCGAGCCTGTCGCCGATGATATGGCTCTGTCACCTGGCGATAATTCTGTCATCTGGCGACAGGGCTCATATCCTAGCGACAGACTCTGTTGTCTAACGCCACGTTCTTCCAATACCGAGCCAGAAATCTGCCTTCTTGTTTCAACCAGTTCTAGCACTGTTGGCTCGATTCTACTTCCTGATTGAGTTTTTCTCACTTTTATGAAACCCATATGTATTCTACATATGCACATTACCCTCTGGGAATTCATGCTCAATCTACCTAATTGAACGCTCTGAGCAACAAAGGGTACATCCGAGAATGTTGAATTCACCAAACAATGGAAGCGAGTTTAACTCGCGGGGTCCCATCCACATGCGCCAACCCTTCCAATGGTAAGGCTTTCGCACGGTGCATCTAGACTCATAACCATGGACCCTCTTTGACTAACCCATATCTCGAACTTTAGAGAACTAGAGCCATGGTTAGGTTGCAAGCTCATTGCATCATATTGTGCCTACTCGACTACTTGTGCATTAGTTTTTGTGCATACTCTATGTGTTTTTCCTAACCGTTTGTTTGACTTGTGTTTTAGCCTAAATAAACTGATTAATGACTAAAATGACTTTTCCTAATTAATTAATTAATTTAAGTAATTAAAGTTTAATAAATTAATCAAAACTGACTTAGTACGACTTTAGGCCTGTCCCCGTAGAGTAAAATACTGAAAGCAGTTCCGAATCAATGTTCCAGTAATGGCGCAAAAATCTGGGCTGCAACGCCATGAGACAATCCTGCCGTCTGGCGCTGCACTGCAGAGTGCGGCAACAGTCCTGTTGCTTTGGCGACAGTTCAGCTCTTTGCTCGAGTCGTCACGACGAGTCTATCTATGCAGTTTGATAATCTTGCTAATGAAATTAGCCTTATTTAGTCCTTAATTGAGTCTAAACACTAAAATAAAGGCAATCATTGATATGCCTCCCCCTCAAACAGAAAAAGAAATCAGGGGGTTCCTTGGCAAACTACAATATATTAGTCGGTTTATAAACAAATTGACTATAACTTGTGAGCCAATATTTAAAAAATTGAAAAAAGAAGAGAAACATGAATTGGACGATCAATGCCAAAGAGCCTTTGAGAAAATTAAAGATTATCTCAGAAGTTCACCAATTTTAGCACCACCAGTACCCAAACTACCTCTTAGGCTATACATCACAATCACATACACGACCACAGGGGCCATGTTAGCACAAGAGGTAGACAAAGTCGAGAATACAATATATTTCATAAGTAAAAAATTCATTCAATATGAGACAAAATATATCACCTTGGAAAAAACAAGTTTAGCATTAGTGTGGGCAAATAAAAACTACGACATTATATGCTACCACACACTACTCACG
The DNA here is from genome assembly GCF_948465745.1 of Chenopodium album. Lineage (NCBI taxonomy): Eukaryota > Viridiplantae > Streptophyta > Magnoliopsida > Caryophyllales > Amaranthaceae > Chenopodium > Chenopodium album. Next base: position 16,396,436 of record NC_137842.1, read on the forward strand.
TGATTTCGAAACAAAATCCGATAAAGTATTTGTTTGAAAAACCACCCATACAAGGAAGAATATCCAAGTGGTTGGTAATGTTGGCCGAATTCAAACTAAAACATATTCTGAAAAATCAATAAAAGATAAAGTAATATCTGATTTTCTGGCCCAACATCCTATTCAAACAAGTCATGCAGAAACTACTCATCTTCCGGATGAAGAGATTCTCGTGACGCAAGATGACAAATGGGTAATGTACTTCGACGGCGCATCTAATCAAAAAGTATGTGGTGTTGGAGTGTTACTCATAAGTCCACAGGGAGCACATACTCCAATCTCTGTCAAACTAGATTTTGAGGTTACTAATAATGCCGCGGAATGCAAAGCGTGCATTATTGGACTAGAAGCAGCAGCTAGCATAATTGTGCAAAAATTAGAGGTATATGGAGATTCTAGTTTTATTATCAATCATATACTTAAAAAATGGAAAATAAAGAACTCCACGATGATATTATACCAAGCACACCTAGAGCAATTCATCGAGCGTTTTGAAAATATTAATTTTACATATCTCCCAAAGGATGATAACCAATTTGCCGATGCACTAGCAAAATTAGCCTCAATGACCAACATTCCGGATCACTTAAATATGATGTCATTATGCGTTGATAGGAGAGAAGAACCAGCGTATTGCAACGCAATAGAGAAAATAAATGACATCGAAGGAGACAATCCTTGGTATGATCATATCCTCCAATATATTACCCATGGCACATATCCTGAAAATACTTCATCGAAAGACCAACGAGCCTTAAGAACACTCACGGACCAATATGGTCTATTAAATGGTCAATTATGCAAAAAGGGACCTAATGGGTCAAAGCTTATTGTGTATAGACCACCCTAAATCAACACGTCTTATGGAGAATACTCACAAAGGTGTTTGTAGACCTCACATGAATGGAAAAATGCTTGCTAAAATAATTTCACGATGAGGGTACTATTGGTCCACTATGGAACATGATTGCATACAATATGTTAAAAAGTGTCTAGAGTGCCAAATGTTTGCTAATCTACAACACCTTCTACCATCCAAACTATACAATCTCACTTCCCCTTGGCCTTTTTCGTTTTGGGGAATTGACATAATTGGTAAAATTTCTCCAACATAAGCATGAGGACACGAGTACATATTAGTAGCCATCGATTACTATACCAAGTGGATTGAGGCTGCTTCTTACGTGAATATCACTTCTTAACATGTCGCAAAGTTTCTCGAACGAAACATATTTTGTAGATATGGAGTTCCACACGAACTAATTAGTGATCAGGGATCTCAATTCAAAGCCGAAGTCGAGACCTTCTTAACTTGTTATAAGGTAAAACATCATCATTCATCTCCATATAGATCTCAAAAGAATGGAGCTGTAGAATCGGCAAATAAAAACATAACAATCATCATCAAGAAAATGGTAGAAAATGATAAAGATTGGCCGAATAAACTACACTTTTCTCTATAGGGTTATTAAACATCCATACGAACATCAATAGGAGTAACTCCATACTCCTTAGTTTTCGAAATGGACGCAGTTCAACCAGTTGAACTGGAAATACCATCCCTACGCATCGTACTCGAAGTAAGCTACCGGAAGCTGAATGGGTAAGAGCAAGGTATGAAGAGCTTTTATTTCTCGACGAACGACGATTAAGAGCTTTGCATCATATACCAGTCTACCAACGACGCAATGCGCGTGTAGACACCCAAATGTGTCTCCCCAAAACCAAACCCAGTGATGAATACTTTTTACGTAAATGATTATTAAACAAAGTGAAAGTGTGAAAAGTCTAGTGATGCGTTATTTTTATTAAAATATCCTTCTTTCTGCTTTTGAAAAATTGCTCTATTTATGAAAATGTCCAGTCCAGTTTAGTTTGGTCCATGATAAGGGTCCAATAATGTTGTAGTTGGATAGGGCTTGGAAAGAGCTTTTCAACGATATATTATTAGCCAATTCTGATGAATAATGAGGAAGTAATGGCCAAAATACTAAACTGGGCCCGATTCGGTTCTTACATGCGGCCCAATGATCTAGAGGAGGGCCTATTATTAATTATCATTCCTAAAGCAATTAGGATTGATTATAGTATTCTAGAATTATCTAGAAGGTTCTCTTAAATCCTAATGGAATTAGGATTGATAATTATGTTTTAAGAGTTTTACTTGGAATAAAATAAGTGTTTTTATGAAAATACGATTTTAACCTTAAACACGGATTTTACGACTTAATTATATTAAGAAGTGGATTCCACGTGGAAAACGTGTTATTTTCCAGAACAACGTCTGGCACTAGATTTGTCGCCTGTCGACAGATTCCAGTTTTATTCCGTTTGGAAATCAATCTCTTTTCTATCGATTTTTGGACTATTTTATTATAAATAGGGTCCTTGGACCTCCGTTTTAAGCATTAGCTTATTATTTCTTTAAGCATTAGCTTATTATTCTTTCTTTAATCATCAACTCTCATCAATTCTCATCAACAATCACCCAGAATTCTCTAATTCTCTTTCCTCTCTCTTTAAGCATTAGCATATTCTTTCTTTCTCTATTCTTTTTCTAAGTCTATCCCTTTTCAAAATACACCATGCTGCACTCATTAGTTCTAGACACACCTAGCCAAGTTTGAAGTTGCCTTCGCCCTAGACGTGAAAGGTTGATAATTTCTGATGGTTTGGTCCCAAATCCAGTCTAAACTTTTTAACTCTTTATTTCAATTATTTAATTTAATTTTTTGATTTTATTATTTCATTGAAGTTTACTAACGCGTGTATTTTATTATTAGAAAGAGGTACGAGGCTTCAAAGTAAGTAATTAGCTTACTTATCCTATTATTTCAATGTAGAAAGCATGTTTATATTCGATTAATTCCTAATATCATATTTGGATGTTTTTTATTGCTTTCTAGTATCATGTTTAGGGTGCTTCCTATGATTTCTAATATCATATTAATATCGTGTTAGTACAATGTTAGGGCTAAAGCTTTGATCTTTATTGTTTAGTGACATGCTATGATTTGTTATTAATCTTGTTAGTATCATGCCTAGGATCTTGCTATTATTATTATGCTTTAGCGTTGATATATGATCATGATCATGATTGTTATAATGATGATTGTTATGACTATTATTATTGTTATTGTTATGTTGCTGGACATATTACATATTGTTGTTATTGCTTGATAACGCCTTTTATGCATGTTTAAAGGGAATTTGTACTTGAAATCACGCCTAATAAGATAATTAATAATTTGGTTTAGGCTAATATGATTTCAATTCAAGTGATCGCCAATAATATATTTATTTGTGCATTAATATTCAACTAACATAGATTAAACAGGTTTAGGGTTAACCTAATGATTGCATGTTAGTCAGAAAGCACACATGAATACGAGTAGAATAAAGTAGAGGTCTATTTTATACGAGTAGGATTCGTACCCTCATTCCTAAACACCGGTCATGGTTCCAGACCTATTGGAGTTGACAATCTAATGGATCGTTAAGGGGTGGAACCTTCACCTTGTGAACGGTTTACAAGTTCCTAAAACTTGTTGGCGACTCTTTTGCTCTCGTTTGCTTCCCTTTGGACGCCACCATGCTTAAGTATATGATCACAGTGGGGTTCAAGTTTGGGATGCTTGAAATATTCCCTACATTGCGACATTTTAACAAAAGGGTACGACCCCGAAATATTAAAGAAGGTTAATTTGTACTAAAAGAGGTTAGGGGTCCACCAACCGATCCAAGAGGGAAATTCAAACCTAATTGGATAGGACCCTACTGCGTAATCGAAATTCTATCAGGAGGAGCTGCCAGATTAATGGATATTGGAGGTGATGTAATTCTCCAATTAATAAACATTGATCGACTTAAAAAATATTACATATGAAATCCGGATAAACTCATTCATTCATTAAACAATCATTTTTTAGCATTCATTGTTTTTTTTTTTGGACACAAACCGCAAGAGATGATTATATTAAGGCCACTTTGTCAGAGATAACAAAGGGTAAAGAAGAAGTGGACAATCTTCCATCCATAGTTGCTCACCAGACAAAGTAAGGGAGTATTTAGCTATGGAGTGGGCCACCTTATTACAAGTTCTAGGCTGAAAATTAAAAGTACAAAAGTCACACAAACTAGGAGCATGAAGTATATCATCCACAAGCAGTTGGGTGGAAGTTCTTTCCCTTTTTTTAGACAGCAATAGGTTGATAAGGTTCAAACAATCAGATGAAACCAAAAGCCTCCTCAACCCAGCATCAAACGCATAACACGTTAAAGTGTTATGTACTTTATCGAATAACAAGGTAAAGTTCATAACACTTGGGGGGTAATTTAAAAAAAAACATGTACCATTCAAAGTATTCAGATTTTTTCGAACACCACGAAAAACTCTTCATACTTGGAGGGGGGTAATAATACGAGTTTTTTTAAACACTCGTAGCGTAGGGTGTCGGGCGCAACTAAAATAGTTGAGCGCGGCTGCCATGCGCAACTTAATCAGTTGCGCATGACCGACTCGTGCAACCTTGGACGTTGCGCACGCCACCTAATGACGAACTACAAACCCAGAATTTTTACGCTTGAATGAATAAAATTCTGATTTTTACTTGCGATAAAAAGAAAAGGGCGTTTCTCGAAAATCACATATACTCGGAAAATAAAAATTAAACTTTGATTTAAGTTGTTAAATAAAGTTTGATTAATTTTTCATTTAATTTCTACAAAAGAGATTGAAGAAAAATATAAATAATAATAATAATAAATAAACATTGCAAAGAACTACGCAAAGACCTGATTTCGTAATACGAATACATAGCCAATCTTTATGATTCGGTCATATAAAAATAAAGATCATTTTTATTCCATTCAAAAGTAAAAAAAAAAAAAAAGAAAAAGAAAAAAAAACCAAGAAGTATTATTGAACTAGATAATAAATTTAAAAAAAAAATAGTAGTGATTACACTTTATTCGAATTTAAACTATTAATAATTGTGTAACACCCTAAGGTTTTACTATATCCTCGATTGTCACATTCGACGGAGGAGTAGTTTCCATTGCAGTAGTTTCAGCAACCTTAGAGCTTTCCCCTTTGCCCTTCTTCTTAACCCAAACGTTGTTCTTCAATCTAGGAATAGGAGCCTTTTCAAATTTTTTCCCTTTACCTTTAGCATTCGTTAGAGCCTTTTTGCGAGTATTCGGTGAAGGTTCTATAATCGTCACACCTTGTTGCACGGGTTTAGGAGGAGCCTTTCTCTTTGGTTCCCTTGAACGAGCCTTAGGCGATGATAAGTCTAATTTTCTTCTCACTCCTTTGTTTTGGCCACTAGGAAGAGTAGTGGTGGTCGAATGCATCAATGGTTTGGGTGGATTGGGAGCTGAGGCGGCTTGATGTTGCGATCGAGCCTTGTTTAGTTCACCTTTGTCTGCTGCATTCATCCAAGCCTTGTGGAAAGAGGATAATACAATACTCGCTGTAGGATTTTGCACTACCCACCTAGGGAGACTTGATCAATATTCCATCCAACGAGAAATTCGTTCGGGTTTAAAGATCACATCTTTAGGGGCATCACAATCTTAAGGGGGAATAATCTGTTTCATTCCATATTGTCTCTTCACCCTGCAAGAAAAGATGTAAAAAGTGCTAGAGAGGCCTAAAAGCCTGATGTAGGGACAATTAATACTATTCCCAACCATACAACTTATGTTCCACCAAGGAATCACAAAGCGTATGTTAGGAACCTCGTGACAGAAAAACAACGTTCACTCCTCTTCATTCTTATTTTTGTAGAGAATTCGACGTCCAGGGAATGTCCTCACTCCGTTAGCCTCAAGATTTTGTGGCTGATTAACAATTCGCAAACGCTCCATGAGCCAAATCTGAAAAAAAAAAAAAAAAAGAGAAGAGAAAATTTAATTTGCGCCAGTACGTCAGCGCTTTTGCTTTTTGTGAACCATTACGTCGATGCCTGCGATGAGCCAATGCTTAGGCGCTTTAAGCTAAGTGAGACGATATTTTGTCAGGTTGATCACTTATTACGATTGTAATCAAGCCGACTACTTAATCATGTCAAATTGCTTATAGGAGCTAACTGGCGTACCAAGGAACCCGGAAATTGCTTCACTAGGTCCGCATAATCTAATATGGGGGCCACGTATTGTGTCGCCGCACCAGCGCTTGCTGGAACTATCTGTCGCCACGCTTTTCTTCTTTCACCAGGCGACAGATGTTGTCGCCAGGCTACAGCCTTGTCATCTAGCGCTGGAGTCAGGTCTTCCCTATTTTGCCCTTGCTGCTGCTGTTCGTTGCTCGGTTTCGCTTTGAACTTGATCGTTTCCTTTCAACCAAATCCACTCAAATCTTTTGTAAATTAAAGCTCTTCATCTCTGATTTACTGATCCATGTAATTTTGCTCAAACTCCTCTCATCTTGGAGGAATGTACCATAAAAATCCGAGAATATTCTTACTCGTTTGCTCTTTGGAATGTACCTGCACTTATATTTTGGACTATAGGACATTGCTCATCTTTCTTTAGGGTTGACCTAAGACTTAGTGTTGCTTGACTCATTGACTTGACATGACTCAAGATATAAACTTGACTTAACGATGACTCATTTCGTGTGACTCGTGTGTGCATAGTGTTGACTCATGAAACTCGATATGTACATGACTCGAAATGCAGAAAAACAAAATTTTCAATCATTTTTTGTGGAGGGTACCGACTTTCTCCCGAAAAAGAAAGACACAAAAAGGGAGAAGTTTTTTATGGTGCATGTTGAATGAGCTTAGCCAAATGTTATTTGATACTATCTCTCAAGGTGCAAGGATTAATTCATCCTAGGCTATCTCAATTGTTGACTCAATGATGAAAGTATTTGGGTAACTTAGGCACGGAGGCTAAGTACTTCATATTTTTTTATGCAATGATGATTGATGATGATATGACAAGGTATGCTTTAATGCTGTGTTAAGATTTCATGACAAAGGGTTCCTAAGGGAAGTATATTTGGTCATGTATCTGTGCACTGTGTGAAAGTGACACTAAAGTTAGGCCGCAAGGGCTAAGTGTGTGGAAAAATATATTGAGTCAAATGATGGTGACTCTTAGGCTGGGTAAGCTAATGATGTAAGGATCAAGCCCCCAAGTCTAGCTCTAAGTAGATAGGGATGAGCATAGGCGATCCCTTGATATGATCATGATGTGTGAATGTGAATGTGAATGCATTTTATTACGGCCGCACCCCAATGTGAGGTTGCCAACGTATCCATTAGGAATCAGGCCGAACGTAGCTCTAGCCAAACCTCTCACAAGTATGTGTATACCTCAAAGAGGTCTTTTAAGGGTTGTAACGTGGTTAGGCTAAAGGTTTGAAGAAGAAGGGGATAAAGGCTCAAGACCCTCGATAAGCCCCCCAAGGTGTGCAACTTTGCTTTTGAATATTTGTATTTTCATTCTTGATGTTTCTCACTTTTGAACTCTCTTTTGTTTATATTTTATACTCTATTTCTTTTTACGATTTTGCATTTTTTATTTTGAACCTTTTTTATAAGTGTGGGAAATCCCGATCATGCAGTCTATCACTCACTTGGCATTCATGTTTCTCAGGCACGGCACCGAGCACTCGATAAGAAACGCAATTTGAGACGTGTTCATATCAAAGACATTTTCATATCAAAGACATTTGAACACTTGCCCTTTTGAACACTTTTATTGTTTCTGCTATTTTATTTATTTTGTTCTTTTGAAATCACTCAAGCTTTTTTTAAAATTGCATAAGTTGCACAGTCCCATCCCAAGGTTAGGTAGATGTGGGTTAAAGAAAGAAAGGTCAATCGTTAGATGAGGCTCAAAATGGTTTATTTATGTGTCTATTTTATATAGTATTTTACCCCCGTCCCTTGGTCATAATTAGTAGTGTTTTTGGCTCTTTAGAGCCACTTTTATTACTAATTGGTGTTTTCTAGTGTTTTCGTAGATTTGGTTGACTTTTGCAGGGATTTATGCTTTTGGAGTATTTTCCCGAGATATTTTGGAGCAATCACGAACATTGGAGAAGCATGACCAGATTCTATAGCCCAGGGCCGGTTAGAGCCATCGAACCGGTGATTAAGGGCTCGGTATAGGTGATACCAGGGCATTTGGCCCAAGTGAGCCGCCCGGCCAAAGAGGCTGGCGCCCGGAGGCACGCCCGGCTGGGCGGGAGAAGTTAAGGCTGGCGCCCGGTGACGCGCCCGGCCGGGCGCGAGATTAGAATTAGGGATAAAAAGGCGCGCCCGATCGGGCGGTGCCTCGCCCGATCGGGCGCGTGTGTTTCTTAGGAGACGATTAGCGTCGTTTTAATTTGTTTTAGTTTAGGATTTTGTACGGAGTATAAATACTCCTCTGTAATACGATTTTAGCACTCTCTCTTCTTCTTTTTACTTTTTCTTTACTCTCTTAATTGTTCTCTTAGATTTTCTTCCCCCTAAACCTTTGTTCTTAATCTACTCTTAATTCCAGATTTATTTTGGTAACGATTTCTCTTCTCTTAATCTTAGCTGTTTATTTTATTCCTTTCATGATGTCTTGCTTTATTGCTTTGATTAGTTTAATTTCTACTATGTGTGAGTAGTTTTATTTCTAGGGTTTATGGGGATCCATAAATAATATGAAGGGGTAATTTATTGTTGTTAATTATCAATGCTAGATTAATTTCCTAATGATTGATTTAATGCTCTGTGACTAGATTAGGCCTATCTTTTATGCATGAGTTTGACAACATTGATTCAAGATTCGAGAGATGAGAATTGATGTTTAGGTCTAGTTTCAATAGGCGGATTAATTTATAAATGGTTAAGTCAAGATTCGAGAGATGAGATTTAATACCGGTAGATTAATTCTGTGATTGTAATACGTAGCGAAAGCCCTTTACAATCTGGTTAATTGATGCATTGATGGTTGACTATTATTGATTATTGGTATTGCATGATAATTTCTTATTGAATCATTTTAATGTTTTACAATTACGGCTTGTAAAAGTATAGCAATATTGAATTGATGAATCAAGCAGATGTTAATTTGATATTAAAGGCTATTTTCAATAAGAACTTAGATCTAGTAAATTGCGAGAGCCTGTTAGATCTATGTTGATTAATAAATTGCGAGAGCCTGTTAATCGTGTTATTTATGCAATGTCAATGATTGATTACTATGTTTTACCCTGGAGTATTATTTATTGGTGAACCTATGCCCTAGATCCTTTCATATATTATTTTCTCCTTATTTTTTATCTCCGTAGTTTAGTTTATTATTCAAATATAAATATTGGTTACCTCATAATCTAGATTATATTAGTTAATTAGGAATAGAAAGATTCGTTTCTTTGTGGATTCGACCCTACTTCCCTATCTACATTAGTTAGAGGATTTAGGAATTACTTTTGATTTGGGGATACGACTTTACCCTGTCATTTATCAAGAAAGGATTAAGTACTTGAAAGGGTGAAGATGATATGATGGGCTACAAAGGGGTGCCTCTAATCATGGGTATACCTCGTGCTTAGTTCGACAATGAATTTTTTTTTTTTTTTTTAATGCGATGTAATGCAATGATCATATGCAAGAAAATAAATGCTCATTTTATTAAAAGGTAAAAAGAAAAAAAAAACCTACAAAATAAGATCTAAGGAAAATAAAAGGTTCCTATCATGGAATTAAAACTCGCCCGTTCCGTTATATAACGGGCGCTTTGTAATGGGAATGAGACACACCGTTCCGTAAAACCCCGTTATATAACGCCGTTTTTTTTAAAATCATATAAAATGTGGACCGTTCCCGTTATATAACGGGATAACGGCGTTATATCACCGTTACATCTCAAATCGAACGTTTTTTTCCATTTCATAATTTTAATATGTCAGAGAAAGAACTAAAAGCCAAGAGAAAAAAAAAAGTATAGATTTAGAGCAGAAAAAAAAAATTTTGACATGAAATAAAGCTCATGAATGAATCGAGTATTGTAAATTCGTATCTACGAAAGCACAAGCAAACTAGCACTAGCAAACAACAAAAATCAACATAAATACACTTAATCTGTTCCAGAATTCTATCCAAAAAACACTCGAATAATTTTTTTTGACAAAAAATGTAGAAAAGGTGGAGGATTCAAATTGAAGAAAACAAATTCCAGAAAAATTCTAGGTAATTCAGTTTAGTATTTTAATTTTCAATTTGATATAGTCCGTAGTATTTTTAGTCATAATTTTTGGGAAAAAAAAGGAAGGAATACATACCTTTATTATCGTCAATTCGTCATGCCGAAACTTTGAACTTGAAACTTGTAATGATACGAAAATTTAATGGAATGAACTCCTAAAATCTGATTTAATTTTATTTTCATTTTTAAAAGTATAGAATTGGATGTTGTAGAAGATGAATTGACTCAATTATGAAGAAGAGAGAGAAGAAAGAAGCAGATTGATTTTTTTTTTATTTTGACAAACGAAGAATGAAAGGGGATTGTTTATTTGTTTACTTTAATTAAAAAAATGTAGATGGAAGCATGATGTAGCCGTGTAGTACAGTTGTAGTACAGTAGTACAGCTGTAGTACAGTACTACATTTTTTAATTAAAAAAAAAATAGTGGTGTAGATTGTACTACTAGAATAGATTTTTATGATTTTATTCTTAATAGTTAAGATAATTGATGGATTTGTATCAATAAATTATTATCTTCTGCTTGTAATTATTTAAATCACGTGTAACTTAATTTATGTATTATTATCTTTTTCTTTTTTTTTTCTTTTTTTTCTTTTTTTTTTTTTTGTTTGAGGAAAAATTATTATCTTGTATTTGTATGATTAAACGAAGTGTAATTTAACTTAATCTATTTTTTTAATGAGACCACGTAGTAGTGTATTTTTTTTCCATACCAATTACGTGAAACAAGTACTAGACTTTTAAATTATTAGATAATTCATTAATTTTTAGTAGTAGCATTTATAATTATTATTTGACGTTAAATTAAGTTCAAAAAATTTGTTACAAATTAGGATCAATTTTCAAATACTTAAACCGTAATTCGTACAATACTATATTATTAAGTTAAAAAATTATTTCTCAAAACTTGTCCACAAATAAATCATGTAATAATAATTATAGTTGTCTATAATTTAGATGCCGTTAATTATGAAATATAATCCAATACGTATTTGTGTTTATTTAGCTTTAGAGATTCAATTTCACAATGCCACGATCTAAAGCGGATGACCAAGATGTTGGATGGCGATTTTGTACCAAGATTACCGATGATGGGAAAATCATACAATGTTTATTTTGTACGAAAGTCATTAAAGGTGGGATTACACATCTTAAAGAACATTTGGCTCATAAAAGAGGAAATGTTGCTCCGTGTGAGAAGGTTTCGGCAAAAGTTAAAACAGAAATGCACAAATTGTTGATGGAATACAAGCAAAGCAAAAAAGATAAGCAAAGAAGGGAGCTGGAACTAGAGGATCAGATAACTAGAGACATAAATCAAGATGATGACGAAGATGATGAAGACCTAGCAATTGGAATGCAACAAAGTAGGATGCAACAACAATTTGAAATGGATCGAGAAATGTTCAGACGAAGAAGTGGTTACTATGGTGCTGATGGTATTAGTCAAGTACCTCAAATGAACAGATCAAATACCGTAAGAGAAGTTGGTTCAAGAGGAGGGAGAAGACCTACATTTGAACCAATTTCTACTCCAGTCGCTCGATTAAGAGCGGTAGAAGTTGATTTGGAAAAAGATGCAAGAGCAAAAAAATAGTCTAAAATTGGCAGTAGTTGGCTTAAAAGGAAAAAGGCCAAGATAATGAGAGCATTTGGCAATTGGGTTATTGACAACAATCAACCATTTGCAGTTTTCAATTCGGCATACACTAATCCATTGATGAATGCTATTCGTGAAGCCAGGCCTAATGTTAAAGCTTTTTCTGCATACGACCTTGCAGAGGTGTATCTCCCTGAAGAATGTAGATTGATGAAGGAGTATATAGCCTCGTTTGCAAATGTTTGGAATGAACGGGGTGTCACGATAATGTGCGATGGATGGACTGGTCCAACTAAAATGCACATTATTAATTTTCTTGTTTATTCAAATCGTGGAACAGTATTTCATAAATCAGTTGATGCCACTAATGTTACATTGAGAAATGTTGACTACTATTTTTCCTTAATGAAAAAGGTAGTAGAAGAAGTTGGGCCGAGTAGAGTCATTCTAGTGGTAACTGATAATGAAGCAGCCATGAAAGCGGCAGGGAAGAAAATTATGGAAGAATTCCCAACTTTGTATTGGACGGCTTGTGCAACTCATTGCATCGATCTGATGTTGGAGGATATTGCGAAAAAGACTTCTATCAAGGATGTTCTAGATAATGCAAAATTGATTTCAGGCTTCATCTATAACTCCACTTGGTGTGTAAATTATATGAAGAAGTTTACAAATGGTCGGGAGATCTTACGCACTGGAATTACTCGATTTGCAACTAATTTTGTGTCACTCGAGAGCATTGTAAAACATAGGTTGGCACTTCGAGATATGTTTGAATCTCCTGGATGGATGACTTCTAGATGGGGTCAAATGATCCAACCATCAGCTACAAAGGTGCGTGAACTTGTACTTGCAAATACAGAGGACGGTGTTAAATTTTGGAAAGAAGCAGCTGGTATTTTAAAGGTAATGGAGCCACTTTTACGAGTCTTGAGGCTGGTTGATGGAGATGAAAAGCCAACTATGGGTTTCATATACGAGGCTATGGAACGAGCTAAGTTGGCCATTAAAAGGGATTGCAGGTATTTCAAAACCTATTGCAAGATCATCGATAATAGATGGAATTTTCAATTACATCATGATCTTCATGCTGCTGGTAAATTAACAATTTAAATATAAACCATTTGTTATTATTATTTTTCCAATAATGATTTATTAACCTCAGTGTTGTTTATGAAGGTTATTTTTTCAATCCCCAATTGTGTTATTCAAATGACAAATTTTTTTATGATGAAGAGGTGATGTCGGGTGTGAAGAAAGTAATTGGAAGAATAGAGCCCAATATGGACAATGCAATCAAATCATTAATCCAAGTAATGTTCTCCTAATTAAAAATTTTATTATTTTTAAGTATTACACATTTTTTAGCAATAACATTGATTATTCAATTCTTTGCTACAGTTGTTCATTTACAAAGACAAAAGCGACAGTTTTGGAAATGACATGGCATTAACTGCAATTAAACACATGAATCCAGGTAAAATTACATTTTAAGTTGCTACTTGCTAGTTTGCTACTATAATTTTAATACAGTAGTTAATTATTTTTACTTTATAATTAAATGCAGCTGACTGGTGGGTGACTTTTGGAGAAAGTGTGTTGCAATTGAGACGAATAGCTATACGAGTGTTAAGTCAAACCACGTCTTCTTCAAATTGTGAAAGAAATTGGAGCATGTGGAGTCAAGTTCATACAAAGGCACGAAATCGTCTCCAGTATAAGAGACTTCATATGATTGTGTACCTTCGGTACAATATGAAGCTGAAAATAAGACATGCAACAAGGAGGAGTCAACAAGAAATTTATTCTGGCTTCGACCCAATCAACTTGGATTATATTTTTGAAGATGATCCATTAAATTCATGGGTTGAAGAAAGAGAGGAACCTGTCTTTGATGGTGATGATTTAGAGTGGATGAATTTTGGGGAAGATGAAGATAATAATACAATTCAAATTGATGATGATGATCCCGCCATTCGCCTTGGCTCATCTCCACCCTTAAATTATAGCACCATGCAACGCTCTACGGATGTAGGTACATCTCCATCCGATAACAGTGGTGGTAATAATGGATTTGGTCACGGAGATGGTGATAACGCAGGCCACTCCAACACATACGAAGATTTTGATCGATCATCACCACACGTACGTGACCTAGATGATCAAGTGACACAAAGGCGGCAAATTCCAACCCAAACATTTTCAAGGCGTCGATGGAGTAATGATCAGATGGATCATGATGGTTTAGATGACAATTCGAGTTATTCAAGTAATACGGTACAAGTTAATATATTCCACCATATTTACCCTACACCGAATTGGGGAGATGTTGGAGATGCCATCACTCAACCACAAATGCCTTCCCCACATTATCCACCAGAGCCATACCAACAACAACAAACATGGGAAAATACATGGAATTGGAACACTGGCAATGAATCTAACTCTTTTGAAAGTGAAACGGGAGCTCAATATTGAGATCATTTTTAAATTCTCAACCATGGAACAATAAACTATGGAGTTGTGCACTATGATCACTCCACCAATTATGGTGTGCAACCATATGGAATGGGAAATATGGGCTCATATATATTTGATCATCCAGTTAGAGATGATAATGATGATAACAACGATGCCCCCCCTCGCCATTCATTTTGGTGGTGATTTATTAAAAGTCGTGTGTAATTTATAAATAAGTTTAAACTTTTATAATATTTATTTTAAATACTGTTGTAATAATAATTGTTGTGTGTTGTGCGTTGTGTGATATGACTGATATCTTATTTTTATGGTGTAAACATCTTAATGACTTTATTTCCTTATTAATAATTATCTTAATTTGTACGTAGTTTTAATCAATTAAATTTAGTACTCCATACAATTTTTCGGCTTTTACAAATATAATGAACACATGTAAGCTTACCTAGTACATACTACTATACTACATAAAATTAAAACAAAAATGAACAAATAGTTGTACATAAAAACCTTTAAGAATAACTTAACTTTCCCTCCAAAAAAAAAAAAAAATAACAAAAATCAATTCATTCCCTCCAAAACAATTATAGTTCCCTCCAATTACTAAACCACCTCCTAAATCACATAAGTAAATCCCTCCACTCACGTCACTCAATCACTCATAGCTACACAAATTCACAATTCTCAAGCTACCAAAATCTCACAATACGCATGGAGTACTTTTCCTACACCCATTTATGTTCAACTCAGCAACTCTACCAAATTTGTTTTCAATAAGGTAAGATTCTATAATTCAACCTCATATAATTAAATACTTCTTTGTTATAAATATTTAATTCATATATTTTTTTTGCATTTTTTATGTTCATAATTATATTCTTTTTTTTTTTGGTTAATAGCATATGAAAATGAAATTAAGTAAAGAAACGGTCTAATTATTAATTAAAAATTAATTAATTAATTATATATTACTAAAAGAGGTGTTAATACTCTCATATAGTGTGTTTATAATAGTTTTAGCTATAATAAGCTAAAAATACAAAGAAAATGAATCTAGAATGTCAAAAAACTATTTATGTGATTTTTTTAAAAAAATTCACACCGCGAAACCCGCGATCCGTTCTATTAAACCGTTATAAGCCGTTTCCGCAACAACGCGACCGTTTCCGCAAACGCGACCGCGTTTTTTTTTTCCATGGTGCCTATGCTAGACTTATTGGGGAAAGGAAGAATAAAAGAAAAAATAGAAAAAGAAGTCAGGAAATCTTGTCGTTGAAGCCCGCCGCTTGTCTTGTGCTCATCACCCGGTCTTCTTGCTAGCTGGAGGCATGGGAAGCTTGTTATTATCGATCAAATGTTTTATAGCCTCTTTTAGCTTCAAACAACTCTCAGTGGTATGTCCCCTACCTTAATGGTACTTGCAATGTGCATCTGGGTTCCAACTAGGCAATCTCTTCTTAAGTGCGGGATCTTGAATAGGTCCAATGGGAGTAATGAGTCCCTTGGCATGGAGTCGGTCGAAACCAGTATCATAGCTCATCCTAATGGGGGTGAAGTCTTTCCTTAGTTGTTTCATAGATCCTTGGTTATCCATGGCTAAGACTTCACTGAGATCAAAGGTACTAACATTGTTACTAGAGTGGGCGTTTTCGGAAGAAGAAGGATTGTCGTTTTTTTTTTCCTTTCCAGCCACTGTGGTTACTATTGTTAGTAGCTTTTTGCTTTGCGAGGTCATCTTCGATCTCGATTCCTATGTCATAAACGACCTTGAAAGTATTCAAGTTGTGTTGATATTTTAAGTGCTTTGAATATTTTTCTTGTAAATTTTTTATGAACATCCTCATGGATTCTTTTTCAGTCGGGACTTCGATCATGTTAGCGGAAGTTTCCTTCCACTTGTTAAAGAAGGAGGTGAACCCTTCATTTTCTTGTTTTTTTAGCATTTCAAGTTGTCTATGGTCGGTTTCAATTTGAATATTACACTTATATCAATCAATGAAAACATTTTTTATTCCATGTAGAGGTCTTCTTTTTATCAAGGGAGAAGAACTAATGTTGACAAATGGTTTCAAGAGATAGCGAGATTAAAGAGTGAAAAATATTCTTATCAATCCCTTTTATGTACATTACAGTTTCAAAGGACCTTAAATGAAAGTAAGGATTGTCAGTTGGCTTAAACTTAGGGATGTCAGTGGCATTGAACTTCTGCGGAAGAAGCTCCTTGTCCACTGAGACCCCTTGTGAGCTAATGCCCTGGAATCTATAGTCATTGGATATTTTGCTCAACCTTTCTTGCATGAGCTCCATTTGTTGTTGTTTCACAAGATCATTGATTTGGAGGGTTAAAGTCTTCAACACCTCAGTCACACCTGTCATTTGCTTTTTAAGCTCATTTACTTTTTCTTGACTTGCCATTATCTTCTTAGCTTTTCTTTTTCGACCGACTGATTTATCAAAAAGTTGAACTTGAACAAAGAGGTTGTCCTTGATTAACCGCCCTTCTCTCCTTGACCAAGTACTGTGGAGAGGGAATTTAGGGATAAGTTTTTTATTATTTATTTTGACTCAAGCTCTATTCAACATGGAAGAAAAGGTGGAAGAGCATGGGAATAGATTGGACCCCCCACTCGAATGACGGAAAATGACTCATGCATAAACCTAAGACATGGTCATGGTGTACATACATATTAGTGTGTGCTAAACTAGTGAGTGTAGGTGGCATGTTAAGACTCTTGTGTAAGACCATGGGACTAAGTGCTTAGACTCAAATAAGGAATAAATAAGGAACTGCGATTAACAAAATAATCAAATTGATTAATAAACTGCTTAATTAGACTCGTCATGATGACTCGAGCAAAATTCTGGACTATCGCCGCACACTGCAGTGCAGCGCCAAACGACAAGATTATCGCACGGCGTTGCACAGCAGCGTTTGGCTCTGCAGCCTAAATTTTTACGCCAATACTGGAACATTAATCTGGGACTGCTGTCAGTATTCTTACTCTATGGGACAGGCCTAAAGTCGTACTAAGTAATTTTTTATTAATTTATTAAAATTTAATTACTTAGATTAATTAAATAATTAATTAGGCAAAGTCCTTTTAGCCATTAATTATTTTATTTAGGCTTAAACACAAGTCAAACAAACTCTTAGGAAAAACACATAGAGTATGCACAACAAATAATGCACAAGTAGTCAAGTAGGCACAATATGATGCAATGAGTTTGCAACGTAACCATGGCTCTAGTTCTCTAAAGTTCGGGATATGGGTTAGTCAAAGAGGTTCCATGGTTATGAGTCCGGATGCACCGTGCGGAAGCCTTACCTTTAGAAGGGTTGGCGCATGTGGATGTGACCCCGCGAGTTAAACTCGCTTTCATGGTTTGGTGAATTCAACATTCTCGGATGTACCCTTAATTGCTCAGAGCGTTCAATCAGGAAGACGGAGCATGAATTCCCAGAGGGTTATGTCCATATGTAGAACACATATGGGCTTCAAAAAAGTGAGAAAAAATCAATCAGGAAGTAGAATCGAGCCAACAATGCTAGAACTGGTCGAACATAAGAAGGCAGATTTCTGACTCGGTATTGGAAGAACGCAACGCCAGCCAACAGATTATGTCGCCAGGAAATGAGCCTTGTCGCCTGGCGACAGAGCCATATCTTCGGCGACAGGCTCTGTTTTCTAGACGCCAGCTCCTACATGCCTCAGCAGCTCTCTGTGTTCTTAGAATTTTCCAGTTTTCGCAGTATTATTTCGATTCTAGTTGTGAAAGATATTCCTCAAATTTCCTACGTGTAAAAATCCTATGTTTTGACTCATTACGGATGGTCTTTCAAATGAGAACCTTTTTTATGCATATGACAATAATGTTAATCAAAATTACTCACATGAAATACTTAGAACTTTTCGAGTCTCATCCACTCATTCTAAATCATTGCCAAAATAAATTTCAGGAATTAAAATAGAAATCCTCCCCAGCGGAGTCGCCAAAAAACTGTAGGGAATATTTCAAGCATTACCCCAAACTTGAACCCCACTGTGATCATACACTAAAGCATGGTGGTGTCCAAAGGGAAGGAAGCTAGAGCAAAAGAGTCGCCAACAAGTTTTAGGAACTTGTAAACCGTTCACAGGGTGAAGGTTACACCCCTTAACGATCCAAGAGATCATTAACTCCAATAGGAGAGATCGTTAACTCCAATAGGTCTGGAACCATGACTGGAAGTTCGGGGATGAAGGTACAAATCCAATCTAAAAGAGAAAGAACCTGCCATAATAATAGACCTCTACTTTATTCTTCTCGTATTCATGTGCGCTTTCTGACTAACATGCAATCAATAGGTTTAGCCCTAAACTTGTTTAATCTATGTTGGTTGAATATTAATGCACAAATAAAACTATTATTGGCAATCACTTGAATTATAATCATATTATCCTAAACAAGATTATTAATTACCTTATTAAGCGTGATTACAAGTACCAAATCCCTTTAAACATGCATAAAAGGTGTGATCAAGCAATAAATATAAATATCAAACAACATAATAATAATCATAATAAAAACAATCACGTCAAAGCATAATTATAATAGCAAGATCCTAGGCATGATACTAACAAGATTAATAAAAAAAAACCCTAGCATGTCACTAAACAATAAAAATCAAAGCTTTAGCCCTAACATGATACTAACATGCTATTAGGAAAGAAAATAGGAAGCGTCATAGAAATCATACTTTATATTAGGAATTTTTAGTTATTACCCTAAACATGATACTAGGAAGCAATAAAACATCCTAACATGATGCTAGGAAGCAATAAAACAATCTAAGCATGATTTCTATATCATAATATCTATAAAGCAATTAAAGCACTTACTTGGATGCCCCGTACCTCTTTCTAATAACAAAATACACACGTTAGTAACTTCAAGGAAAATATTAAAATTAAACAATTAAATTAAATAATTGAAATAGAGATTTGGGACCAAACCCTCAGAAATATCAAACCTTTCATGACTAAGGCGAAGACAACTTTGAACTTGGCTAGGTGTGTCTAGATCTTGTGAATGCGGAATTTTGTTTGTAAAAAGTTGGTTTAGAATAAGAGAGAGAGAATATTTATCAAGAAATTCTTGATGAGAATTAGTGAAGGTCTAAGGACGCTATTTATAATGAAAACAGTCTGGATTTGATAATAAAGAATCGGAGTTTGAAGAGGAATAAAACACGCCTCTGTCGCCGCAACGGCCCCTGTCGTCGCGCAACAGTGTCTGTCGCTAGGCGACAGCCTGTCATTCGGTGCTGCAGGAGATTTTCCCACACGTTTTCTTTTTTTTTTTAATATAATTAAGTCGTAAAAGTCCGTACGAGGGGTAAAATCGTAATTTCATTTAAAACTCTTCTTTTATTCCAAATAAAACTCATAAAACTTAATTATCAATCCTAATCGCATTAGGATTCAAAAGAACCTTCTAGAAGATTCTAGAAGACTATAATCAATCCTAATTGCATTAGGAATGATAATTCATAATAGGCCCTCCTCTAGATCATTGGGCCGCATATAATGATCAAACCGGGCCTAGTTTAGTTGGCCATAGCTTCCTCATTATCATCGGAATTGGCCTTATAATATATCGTTGGAAAGCTCTTTTCGAGCCCAATCCAACTACGCCATTATTGGACCCATGTTATGGACCAAACTAAATAGGATTGGCTATTTCCATAAAATAAAATAGGTTTTCGAAAACAGAAAGAGAGAATTTAATAAAAACTAACCGCAACACTAGACTTTCCACACTTTCACTTCATTCGATTATGATTCGACGCGAAAGATATTCATCACCGGGTTTGGTTTTGGGGAGACACAAATGGGTGTCTATAAGTAGGCATCAGTTTGAGCAGTAACTGTAGATAACAGTAACATCATAAAACAATTGGTTGTAGTACGAGCAGTGACAACAGCAAGCTTCAGTAAGAGTAGTGACAGCAGCAAGCATCAGTAAGAGCAGTGACATATGCAGGCAGTAGTAACAAGACACTAGAAATAGAAACCAACGATTGCTAATATTCTCGCTTTATTAAATTAAAAGGAAGACATAATGGCTAATATATTTATATAAAATAAAAGTGGTTCATAACAAGTTGTATCTCAAATAAAACAATCCACTCCACTACTCCCACATTATTTATAGACAATAAAAAAAAAGGCAAAATTGGCCTCAACACTCTGAACTTTGGCTTGGGTGCACTCAGCACCCTGAACTAAGAAAAATAGGCAAAAGACCCTGAAGTATTAGCATGGGTGCACTTAGCACCATACAAGAAATTTTCCGGCCAAAAGTGGCCGGATTCCGGCGACTTTTTTTTTTTTAATAAAAAAATGTTTTTTTTTATAAAAAATGTTTTTTTTTTATTTTCTTATTATTATTATTATCATTATTATTATTATTTATTTATTTATTTATTTATTTATTTATTTATTTATTTATTTATTATTATTATTATTATTATTATTATTATTATTATTATTATTATTATTATTATTATGAAAATACCTCGATTTGTGTGTTGTTATTTTTTTGACGGAAATTGTTCAGGTAAGATTTCGGGGGTCATTTTTACTCTTAATGGGTCCAAATTTAGCTCAGATTTTGCAAAAAAAAACGGAAATACCTCGTTTTGCGTGTCGAGAAATATCTAAGTAAGATGCGCAAATCGAGATATTTCTTGACTCGTAAAACGGGGTATTTTCTTTGCAAATCCCGAGCTGAATTCAGACCCATTTGGAGTAAAAATGACCCCGAAACCAATACGCAAATCAAGATATTCCTCGACACGCAAAACGAGGTATTTCCATTATTTTTTTGCGAATTCCGAGCTTAATTTGGATCCATTAAGGATAAAAATGACCCCGAAACCTTACCAAAACAATTTCCGTCACAAGAAATAACAATACCCAAATCGAGATATTCCTCGACACGCAAAACGAGGTATTTCCATTACTTTTTTGCGAATTCTGAGCTTAATTTGGACCCATTAAGAATAAAAATGACCCCAAAACCTTACCCGAACAATTTCCATCACAAAAAATAACAATACGCAAATCGAGATATTCCTCGACTCGCAAAACGAGGTATTTCCATTATTTTTTTGCGAATTCCGAGCTTAATTTGGACTCATTAAGGGTAAAAATGACCCTCGAAACTTTAATTTCCGTAAAAAAAAATAACAACATGCAAATCGAGGTATTTTTGTAATAATAATAACAATAATAATATTAAATAATAATAATAATAATAATAATAATAATAATAATAATAATAATAATGATAATGATAATAATAATACCAAAAAAAATATTGATCCATGAGTGGCAGATTGTAAATTCTCTTTTGCCTTTTATTATTCATTTTTTTTAGAGAACAGCCAGGTATTGAAGAACTTTATATAGTTGTGGACAAAATTAGCAATTCTTGATATTAGATATACTCTTTTAGAAAAACCAATTACACATACTAAGTTACTAGGTGAATGAGGAGTGTCTTGGGTGAATCAATAGCAAATTATGGTAAAAAACGAGAAAAATGGCAGCAGCATCATTTGTTATAGCAGTAGTAAATGGGTTTACATCGCCTTTCTTGTCAGGTAGGAAGAAGAGTTGCGGTTGTTAACAACAAAGTCAACCCTACAACTAGCAGGAAGTTGGTTGTGGCTACTATAGATGCTCCTAAGAAGCCTTAGATTCCTGTTGTTAAAGGTGGTGGAAACTTCATTGACCTCGAGTGGCTGGATGGTTCTTCTATTCACCCATTACGACTACCACTGCATTATAAGTGGCACTAAGTTGTTTAGCACTTCTAAAAATAAAAAATTGTAACAAACATACTAGGTCATATGTTTATTTCTGAAAAAATTCACACATACAGGTTTCTAGCTTATTTAGCTATGTTAGTTGAATAATTACTCATCTTGAATCACTTAGTAAAGTGAATTCCATGCAAACTTAAAAACGATTTTTTCTCTAGCCCCATAATCTTTGTATAAATTTCTGCAATATTGTATTTATTATACTAGATGGATTGCAGATAGGAAGGGTGATTTTAACCTCAAGTCAGGTTACCGGGTGGCTGCAACAAGCTCAAAAGTGACAACATGGAACCCAAAACATACATTGTTCTGGAAGAAGTGGGGGAAGACAAATATTCCACCTAAGTGGAAAATGTTTATCTGGAGAGTTGCTCAGAATATTATTCCCACAAAAGATAACCTGGAAAAGAGAGGAATTTTCTCGGAAAGAAATTGTGTCTTATGTCAAAAGGAGCCAGAAAGCATGAACCATTTGTTTTGATTTTGTGAGGTTTCAAGGAGAGTGTGGGCAGCTTCTCCCCTTGGAATCTTCAGTTAAACCGCTGTTTTTGTCTTGCAGAGAATGGACTACAGTAATTTTATAAATTACTGTATGACATGTCTACAAGATAACTCACATTCCTTAACAACTATTGTGGCGATCCTATGTGCACTTTGGTTACATAGAAATGATATCATTTTCAAGGGCGTGAGTGTCAATTCAAAAGTTATCTTAGAATTGGCACAGATTCACGTGAATATCTGGAAGAAAATTCAAGTCAAGAAGCAAGCTAGCTGCACAGCAAAGCAACCATCCCATGGACTAGCTAGACTTCAGCAATTTGGAAAGTTAGGACTGCTACAACAAATCCTTTTATTTTGATGTGTGTGGATGCAGCTTGGAAGCAAGGGAAGAGAAACAAAGGAAATAATTGGAGAGCAGCAATTGCTTGGACAATAGAAAATCTCAACTTGCAGCACATACAAGGGAGCAAGTGAGTCTTCGTAGCAACACCAACTCAGGCAGAGGGACTAGCTATCCTGGAAGCACTGCAACATGCTCATGCGGAGGTTGGTAATCTCATAATTAAAATAGATTCAGCTCAAATGGTAGGAGCAATAAAGAATCCAGATAAGGTTGAGGAGGAGCTAAAGCAAATAGTCAAGGATGTCCGTCAAGAGGTGCTAAAAAGACAATATGTTGTATGTACTCCCTCCATTTTTAAATACTTGCTCCATTTCTACATGCGCGGAGTTTTAGGAGAAATTGGAGAAAGTAATAATATATGGAGGTAGTGGCGTAGTTGAGAAAATAAAAAATTGTAAAAAGCAAAAGTAGTGGAAGAATAGGAGGGCGGAGAGTATTAAGTTGGGTCCACCAAGTGTGAGAAATGAATTAATTATTGTAAAATCTTTCCAAAAAAGGAAATGGAGCAAGCATTTAAAAACGGCTGTAAAAGAAAAGTGGAGCAAATATTTAAAAACGGAGGGAGTATTAAGGCAGATAGAAATATGGTCACTAGAGCTCATCATTTAGTTGTCCATTGTAGGAAGTATGGTTAAGTTGGAGCGTTAGGGTCTGTTCTCATACGTTTATTTTCAGTTCAGTTCAGCTCTGATAAGTTCAGTTCAGTTCAACTCCTAATTTCTTTCTCTTATAAAATATTCAGTTCAGTTCAATTCAGCTCTAATAAGTTCAGTTCAGCTCTAATAAGTTCAGTTTAGTTCAGTTCAACTGAGTTTAGTCAATGAAAACAGGTCCTTAGTCTCTTTTCTCCTTCTGTCCAAAAAAAAAAAAAGAATACAATAATAGACAAGATCCGGTGCAAGCACGAGGATATTAGTCATATACCATCCATACAACCATCCATACCCAATCAAAAATCACAAATACCAAGACCCAAAACTCCAAAAATACAATTATTATTATTATTTTTTGTAAACAACCAAAAATACAATTATCATCAATAGTACGTAATATTCATGAAATCAAAGGGCAAATAATAATCAAAGATACTTGTAAAAAAAAAATATTCCCCATTTATTTTATTTCTTTAATTATTTTTTTGACGAGATTATTTTATTTTTTTTATAAATACTTTGAACGGTCGAAATCCCATATTTCCAAATCTCTCTATTTTCTTTCTCTCTCTAGTTTCTCTCTCTACCCCCACTACCACTCACTCTCTCTGTGCTGACACCCATTTTTAGCTCTTCACCCAACAACAATGGCGGCCATGGCGCTCATTGGGGCGATAACTGTTCCATCCAAAACCACCCATCTTGCATTTTCGTCGTCTTCTTCTGTTTCCGGCGACAAGTTTTTACCGACGGTTTCGTCGTCGTCTCGTCGCCATTGCCGATTCTCTTCCGACGCTAAACGAGCTCCGATTGTTGTTTCTCCTAAGGCTGTTTCTGATTCTCAGAATTCGCAGACTTGTCTTGATCCTGAAGCTAGTCGCGTGAGTTTTTTTTCATTGATATTGATTTTTTTAACATTGTTTTTGATTTGTTCGTTTGATTTTATCTCTATATTGCTAAATTGAATCAACAATTTCGAATGTCTGATTTTTAATTAGTAATTTATTGATAAAAATATGATAGGACGACATCTACAATGAAATTTAAAATTAGAAAATGGATCAAATGATAATATTCTAATTTGGGAAAATAATTTATTAAGTAATAATATAAATTGAAAATTGAGAAGAATAAAAGAAAGAAAATGAGAATACCAATTTGTTACGGCAAGTGTTATCTTGATTCTCTCGTTTATTTGTATGTGGAATAGATTTTAAATTGTTGTTGAATCCCAATGCATCTTCTCCAGTGCATTATTTTGGTTCTAGAAAAAGTGTTATTTTGGGTAATGATACATTATATCGGAATTAATTTAATAATGCGTTACAAAATCACGAGTTAATGTAATTTAAGAATGCATGACTAAATCACGGGTAAATGTACCTTTGACACTTGATAATTTATATGCATAATCGGTCAGGGTTGTATGTATCATTTTCCTTTATATAAAAAATGAATTTTTAATAAGGACGACACTTTATAATCTATATGCATAATTTGTAAGGGTTGTATACTTGTATGTATCATTTTCCTTTTTTTTTTTACAAAAAAATAAATTTGAATTTTTTATCAGTAAAGGAAAGCATACTTAACATGCTATTCTTTCTTTAGAGGTTTGATGGCTGTAGCTAGGAGTGATATTTTGCTCTATATTCGTCTTTAATTATTGCTAATTTAGGCAATCTAGCCTCTTGGGCTGTTGGAATACAATTTGGAGTGTGTTTTAGTGTAAGAAGTTTTACTTGTTTTAAATTCATATACAAAAATGAGAATAATATAAAGTTTTCTGCCCCTGATCAAAGGTTAACCTTTTTGCGTGTAAGGGTGACAAGGGCTAGAGATGGATCGGTGGATGTTAGCTAGCTTAGTTGGCGAAATTGTGGGCAGTTTCAATACGTGGGTTCATATGCTGTCATATTAGAGCCTATGTTCAATAAATTACAGTAGGCTAGATAATTGATTGAGCCCCGCGATATTATGGTTGTTGATGCTTGTAACTAGACGATCTTTTGAATCTTGAGGTGTTATTTTTGTGAATGTATTTATAGAACAACCTCATCAGTTGAATGTGTGTATGAATAAGAAAGTTTGTACTACATCAGATTATGAATTAACATTTTATGTAAATTGTGATGCAGAGTGTTCTTGGTATTATACTTGGAGGTGGTGCTGGCACACGTCTCTACCCGCTTACGAAGAAGAGAGCAAAGCCTGCAGTGCCCCTTGGTGCTAACTATAGGCTTATTGACATCCCAGTGAGCAACTGTTTGAACAGTAACATTTCCAAAATATATGTTCTTACCCAATTCAACTCTGCATCTCTCAACCGTCATCTTTCCCGGGCATATGCTAGTAATATGGGAGGTTACAAGAATGAAGGGTTTGTAGAAGTTCTTGCTGCTCAGCAAAGTCCAGAAAATCCAAACTGGTTTCAGGTGTGCTAGTTGTTATAATCTTCTTAGCTACATTGTCCCTACCGTGTCTTGTTTATCTGCCAACATGCTTAATTATTTGATGTCATGTTCTTCTGTGAATCAACAATCTATGATTTTTTGATTGCAGGGTACAGCTGATGCTGTTAGGCAATACTTGTGGCTATTTGAAGAGCACAATGTTCTTGAGTTCTTGATTCTAGCCGGTGACCATTTGTATCGAATGGATTATGAAAGATTTATCCAAGCTCACAGAGAAACTGATGCAGACATTACTGTTGCTGCACTGCCGATGGATGAAAAGCGTGCTACTGCATTTGGTTTGATGAAAATTGACGAAGAAGGAAGGATTATTGAGTTTGCTGAGAAACCGAAAGGAGAACAATTGAAAGCTATGAAGGTAGAATTTATAGAAGCAAAATGATCGTTTACAATGCTCATTTATTTTTTATACCTCAGAAAGAATTCTCTAGTCACTCTGTCTCTGACCACTTGTAGGTTGATACCACAATCCTGGGTCTAGATGACGAGAGAGCAAAAGAATTGCCATTCATAGCTAGCATGGGTATTTATGTTATCAGCAAAGATGTGATGCTAAACTTGCTCCGTGATAAATTTCCTGATGCTAATGATTTTGGAAGTGAAGTTATCCCAGGCGCAACTGATATAGGGCTAAGAGTATGTTGTGGTCCTCTCTCATATGTTTTCAGTGTGGGTTTCTTCTGCTCATATTTTGCTTATACTGTATAGGTTCAAGCTTACTTGTATGATGGTTACTGGGAAGATATTGGTACAATTGAGGCCTTTTACAATGCCAACTTGGGTATCACCAAAAAGCCAGTACCTGATTTCAGGTAATCATAATGCATGGAGGATATATGATGTTTTATCAATTTTACTATTGAGATTTTGTATGATATATTCTCAACTTGGAAATTCTGAAGTACCAAGCATGTTGTTCTATCTTAAGCTTCTATGATCGTTCATCTCCAATTTATACACAACCTCGGTATTTGCCCCCTTCAAAGATGCTTGATGCCGATATCACTGACAGTGTCATTGGTGAAGGCTGTGTGATTAAGGTAAGAATTTCGCAAGCACCAAGGAAACTGGGTATTCTTACTTGTTGCCACTTGTGATGTTTTTATTTGTAAATTGTATACTACACATAGATATGCTTAATATTTTCTAGATGAAACTGGTGATGTCTTTGCTTTAATTGAATGACTTCCTCTACAGAACTGCAAGATTCACCATTCTGTTATTGGTCTTCGATCTTGCATTTCGGAGGGTGCAATTATTGAGGATACGCTGCTAATGGGTGCTGATTATTATGAGGTATGTGTACAAATGTTCATGATGCTTGGCTGCTGGCCTTTATAAATTTGGTAGCAAACGTTGTACTCCATACTAATTGAAAAAAATATTTACTTTGTTGTTTGGATATGGACCAAAGTTAACTCAGCAATGGTTCAAGCTAGTTGCTCTGCTTTTATCACACATTCAGTGGTTAATTAATGTTATTTAATGATGCAGACTGATGCTGATAGGAAACTCCTAGCTGGTAAGGGTAGTGTACCTATTGGTATTGGGCAGAATACCCATATAAAAAGAGCTATTATTGATAAGAATGCTCGGATTGGAGACAATGTTAAGGTTAGTAGCTCAGTAAAAACTCTCATTTGTACATCTGTATGTGTTTGATTACATTACATTTTAGCTTGCACGTATCTTACAGATTAATTTTACACATCTGAGAGATCAAGCTATACAGCTGAGATTACATGCAAACATTTTAAACTTTATGATGCCAATTGTCCATATTTGACAATATAGAACAAAGTTATGCCAAATATAGTTAAATTTTTAGTAGTTTAAGAAGCTATTCTTTTATTTTGCAACCTAGGTCACCATTCTTTTACATTTGTCATTTGGCACTAATATGAAATATCTGTCAAAAGTTGAGTTAAATTCGACCTTTCTTTTATTGCAGATTATTAACAGTGATAATGTACAAGAAGCAGCAAGAGAAACAGACGGATATTTCATCAAGAGCGGTATTGTTACAGTAATCAAGGATGCCTTGATTCCGAGTGGAACAGTAATCTAATAATGGTTCATATACCAAGCAAAAGTATCTGTCCCACTGCAAGGCCTCTCTACCTCTTGCTTCAATCTTTGAGTATGTAAATATTATGATCTTTGTGCCGATGGACAGAGGTAGTGCTATAAATTGGACGAGAGGATATTAGAAACGGTATTGTAGACATTTTGGCTTCTATAGGCACTAAAAATTTGTTTTATGCCATACCATAATAAATAGTTATCTTGGGTTAGAGGAAGAAAAAAAAAAGAACATAATAATCCAACCCTGTTAACTAGTTTCAGTCTTTCAGATCTAAATCGTGTTTATCTTGGGTCCTTCGTATTGCAAACCATGAAAAATGAGACGTAGCCATCCTATATGCCCGACTATTTTTGATAACTAAGCTTCACCAACTCTACAATTGTTGAATGCCAAGCAAGATTCGGCGTAGTTGATGAGGTTTTCATCTTGTACCCTTTATACCACAAAGTCAAATCGATCAACTACACGTACCTTGGGAGTGAAAAATTCCCTCTTACACTTCTTCCTTCCTTACAGAGGCGTGGCTCAAATCACATATACTAGACCAAAGAAATTGTGTTGAGGGTTTCCACCTTGCAAATTAGACGTTTTAATACAATCTTGTTTGCTTTCTCATTAATGTAACAACATTATTAGCAAGGACAGTGACCATTATCAACGTTTTATGAATGAATGAGTTGGATGTAAAACTATCTCTCCCCAGCTATGTTGATTTAGATAGGTCAGGCATTAGAACATACATACGTCAATCATATGTAAAACATAGTTCTCACTCCCACCCTTGTGGCTCTCTAAACATAAATACGTCAATCAATTAGCGCAGCTGGACTCTATTATGTGACAAGAACGTTTACATCAGCTTCTTCAATTCAACAAGTTTGCTAAAGAGCTTTGTGTGTTATACTTGTATAGTATATAAATTTGTAAAACATGCTGCGTAACATGAGTACTATACTAGGTTTATTTATTTATTAAAAAAAGATTTTATTAAAGAAAAGCAGTATTACAACCTAACCACAAACTAATACAAGAACACAAAACAACCTAAAAGAAACACCTTAAGAACCGTTATAGGAAGAACGAAGAGAATAAAATACTGAAAAGGTCTTGCAGCAAACCAATAGCTACGGAGCCCGAACAATCAAGATACCTTAACCACATCCATACTGTGGACATGGAGAAGCCAAAATAACTTAAACAGTCGAGATGGACCAAGAGCACAGATCATAAACATTGAAGAGAACCCAAACTCGCATTGACAGCGAAGGAAAATCGAGTACTATACTAGTTGCTTGCACTAAAACAAAGAATAGTAATCCTGCTACGAAAACAAACATAAGAAGTCGGGTGCAAAGTCCAAAAGGCTTTATGAGATCTAGGAAGTCATGCATGTATCCTTAGCTCAATTGTTATTCCATTATAATCTACTACTCCCTCCATCCCTAAATTACATTTCTACTTCTCTCTATTATGTGAGAAATAAATGCTAGAAGTAGGAATGTAATTTAGGGACGAAGGAAGTATAATAACAATAATTAGAAAGTTAGAAAGATAATTGGATACACTTGAGTGATCTAAGTCATCTAACATTGTTGTTGCTCCTGCTACGAGCATTTTTTAATACCTAAGAGAAAGAACCCTCAAGGAGAAAGATGGAGTAAAAATGTAGGGTGAATTCCCACTAAAGATTGATGCAACTTATATATTAGATGCACTTGGGCGTAGAATAGACATGTTGTAACACCTGAGCATTGAAGAGCAATTAGCAAAAATTCAAAATTTTACAGACTTGTGTATTCTGGAGAGCATATACAGATCCTATTCCATCTTACTCAGATGAAAAGGCAAAAGACCAACCTCTTTTCTTGACAACCTAAATTTCTACAACCAAATAGTTAGCATTAAGTAGTGACAACGTAGAATCAAAACGTCTGACCCGTATAGTAAGTATTTGTGCTACTATGATTTCATTTTGCATCAGTATTTGCATATCCTTCACCCTTTATCTTCTTCCACTTGTCTTTAAGATCACTTGGAACACGCGTCCCATCAAAGATATGTCGTCCAAATTCCAAAATTTTTACCCATGAGATATTCTTATTAGTTGCCAATGAAAATTTCTGCACACCTTCCTGCAGTAATACATTTTTAAAAAAATAAAAATTAAAAAATTAAAAAAAAAATAAAAAAAAAAAAACAGTAGATAATTAAATATTTTTATAACAGCTTTTTATTCTGTGATCTATTCACGTCTTCTGTCGACATGTTCATACCTTTCATCCCTTTACTTCAACTTCTACCGAATTCCAGAAGCTAAAATATGTGAAGGATCTAAAGCTAGATGAATCCTAGTGGTCAAAGCACTTTCGTCCAGTCAAACTTCTATCATACAATTGTAGCAAACTAGCAACACTTTTATTATCAGCCCAAATATTCTCAAGAAGAAATCCTTCTGAATATATTGTGAACTTCCTAATTACTGGTGTGGAACGCTTGCATACAAGTAAATCAATTTCTTCAAAAATTAATACAAAAACTGAAGGCACCAGATTGTTAAAATCCTATATTAATCAGGCTTGCAGATGAGGGTAGACATGTATTACATTGTTCTGTTAGATAAACTATTGTTACTAATTCTATTAACGATGTGGAATATAAAAGAAGTCAATTCCTTCAAATAAGGACTTAAAAGTCGTATGATGAGCTCAGTTGGATTAAAAGATAGGACATGCGTTAAAATGCTTTCTTAGTTTTCCACAGATAACCTCTATATTAGCTCTTAATTTAAAGAGTTCCGTACCTTCAACATTTCTACTTCTTCTGTTGTCCATGGTAACTTCCTACGTCTCGCAGCAGGCAAAATAGTTGACCGTTGGCTGCAAATAAACTGCAAAACCTTAAGTTTATAGCAATGATTTAATGGTGAAACTAAATGTTTATTAGCAAATAGGTAAGAGTTTCATTCACATTATAATGTCCTCTTTATTCTCCAATATGTAATGCTTTAAATAGTTGTATTGCATTGAAATCAAGTTAATACTCTATAGTCTGAAATGAAAGAGTCGAAAATAACTTGGGTAGAGTTAATAAAAGCTAAAAGTAATAGACCAAGTAATCTCACATAACTCACATTTGTTTTATGGATTCCACTTTGTGTCTTGATTCACCTTCATTTTTAGAAATTCCAGACAATTTTCCATGCTGTATATCATTTTTCAAGTTCTTTTGCATTTTCCTTTTCGGCACAGTATAACTTCCTCGCTCGAGGTAAACATTATTAGATGACTCATCTGCAGAGCCAAATTCTTCAGCTGACACAGATAAACTTCCATTTCTTGTAATTTGGGGAGACTTATTTTTTGAATTTACTCTTGATTTCCTGTCATTGGTCATTCCACAGTGGGATGAACTACAATTTTGAACATCAGATTCTACAGCCATCTCTTTTTTGTCATTATTCCTGTTGCTTCGACGTTTTGTCTGTGTCTGCTCCATCTCAACCACTCTGTCATGATTCTTCTCCAATGAGTCTTTAGTTTCCGTACGCCTGCTTGCCAAAATTCCTAATTCATGTGTCACTGCTGCATTGTTTTCCCTTGTAGCATCTTGCAGAGCTTTTATTTCCCCTGCACTTCCATAACAATCTTTTTGAGACTCTTCATGTGTCTGCACCTTTTCTACTCGTCCATTGTTATATTGTTCCACTGGCTTTGAAGTTTCTTCAATATTTTTATTTGAATTTCCTGACTTTTCATGTATCACTGTGTCATTATCCTTCTTTGTATAACAGGCAGGTTTGGGTGATTTCAGGATTGTTTGCTCTTCATCAGTCCTTTGACGCAGATTTTTCCCTACTCCAACATCTTGACTGTCATTCCCTGTATTTACCATCCTTTGTCTTAGAACAGGGTCATCATCTTTATATGCATTGTCACACATCCCATCAGGTTTTCCATTTATCATAATAGCATCGTTGTCCCTCATACAGCAAACAGAAGTTTCTTTAGTCTCTTCCTGTGTCTGGATCCTTTCCACCACTCTATCATGATATCTTTCCACAGTCTGTTCAATTTCTAGATACTTTATGGTTGATTCACCAAATCCTCTCTGCGGAAATGAATTTCTCTCCTTCCTCATAGGATACACACCAGTTGTGTTTCTACACTCTTCATGTGTCCTGCTAAAACCTTCTCTAGTTTCATCAGATCGATCAAAAGTGTCTAAAACTTGAGTTTTTACATAACAGCCATCTTGCAATGCAGAATCGTTTCCCTTGCAAGGTTCTTCATTTACCTCCAATGTGTTATTATTAGTCAAGCACCGAGGAGTTTCTTGAGGATCTGTCTGCCTCTGCTCCCTTTCTACCCCTTTTTTAAAACTCCCTGACACTGTCTTTGCAGTTTCTCCATGCTCATTGGTTGAATTT
The DNA here is from genome assembly GCF_948465745.1 of Chenopodium album. Lineage (NCBI taxonomy): Eukaryota > Viridiplantae > Streptophyta > Magnoliopsida > Caryophyllales > Amaranthaceae > Chenopodium > Chenopodium album. The sequence continues at coordinate 16,429,169 of NC_137842.1, forward strand.
GGTGTCACTAACATAACATCCTCCCTTGTAGGAAGGACAGAACTTTTTGATGGTTTTACTTGTGATTTGTCTGCAATTCCACAGTCTCCAATATCATTACTTTTGCTGTCTGATTTTTCATCATTTTTGGCAGGGGACCCCCTTCTCATACAGTTATATCTTGTTGGCCTTGATTCCTGTTGATTACCAGAAAGTGTCTCAAGAAACTGACAATTATCTTGATGACCACCTTTTAACTGCATAGGCTGATGAACTTCATTACATTGTACCGTAGCACCATCATTTTTCTTAAAAACCGTTGGTGCATCTGGTTTTTTCCTCTTCAAACTTCTAAAATGTTCTGTAGGCCCAGCATCAATCCTAGTCCTTGTATCTAGAAAATTGATAAGAGCCTTATTGGCCAATAGCACTTTTTCCTTGGCTTGATGACATTCAACAAGGGATTGCTTATATAAACAATATGGGCAATAAAAGCCCCCTGAGTCATCAAAGCGAGCCACAGAGGGCATACAGCTCTCATGAACAACTACTGGGCAGTCCCAATTACTACAAACCAATAAATCACCACGTCTGTGGCATTTTAAACAAGATGTTTTCTGGCTCTGCAGTTTCAAAGAAAAATGGTGCTGTTCTCTTGACCCCTGACCGCAGAGCACACTTGTTCGAGCAGTCATTTGTTGTTTGCCTTACACAGTCACATCAATCCCTAAATATCACAAGGGAAATAGAAATTTAGTTCAGAATCACAAATGAGAACCAGTATTGGACTAATAAAGGTTTAACTTGACTGAATAGCAACACAGCTAAATAATCAAACTAAAAGCTGTTAAATACAGAAGGTTTTCTTATTCAGTTTTGATAGAAAAATAAACACGGAAGAAATGACTCTCCTAAAAAGGGTGAATAAAAGCATCACATTGTCCACGACATTCTACAAGGTGACAGCAGAAGCATCAATACAAGCTCACTTTATTAATTAATCCATTTGCTAGGTTGCTCAAGTAAACATTTTCTGATTCCAAAATTAATCCATTAGCTAGGTTGCTCAAAGCAAATATTTCAACAGCTATCATACTCCAGCCGAAGATGAAAAAACTACAATTCAGGCCTGTCAACATACCAATTATCTTGATACTAGTTTCCCATTTTGTGGGAAATAAACAAAACCAAAAAAACCTCTCAAAAACCTCACAACTACTGTATTGTTAGTAGAATTTAAAAGGTTTCTCTTCTAAGTGATAACATTTGTTAATTGGAGTTGGTGTATAGTTCAAGATGATTAAATGCACAGCATGCACCAATCACCTTAAGCATTTAGTCCCAGTATAGATTAAACTTACTAGTCAAGATCCCAACACAGTTTTTGCTTTAGACTATTCGAGGATAGCAAATTTAGTCTCAGCTAGCAAGTATTTGAATATATTCATGATTAGCTTAACTAATTTATACTTTTTTCCTGTGGTACTAGATCAGGACTTACGCCATTTTAAGGAAAAGATATAATGAGTAATAAAAAATACACTACCACAAGCACCTTAAATACATATGGAAGTCCTTAGAACCAAAGAAAAATTAATAAATGTTCAACTAATCCTCCAGGAGTTTAAATTGTGCGAAAAGGCTTTTGCATGAGTGCATTTTCATCCTTGGAAGTGTTGAGACCATTATAACCCTCCTTGCATTTTAAAGTATCTGATTTCCATTGGAAAATTTAAGGCTTGACTTCTCTATTCTATAAGCCAACACTATAAGGGAGTGTTTGGTATAGGGATTTTATAGGGATGGAAACGGAATCATATTAGCGTTTCCGTTACATTGTGTTTGGTTACGGACTAAAGTAACACAAACCGTTAGTTAGGGGTAACCCAATCCACCCAATTGTTTCCCCTGTAATAGGTGAGGAAACAAATCCCCTTTCCTTCCTCTAACACAAAAAATAAAGAAAATTCTTCTCTCTCCTCTTCACTTGCTTGATAATTCTCTGAAAATTCCCAAAAAATTTCGACGATTCTACGAGGAAGCTGCAATTCTCCAGATCTTACTCCTAAATTTTCGATTTTCTTCTGCAAATCTTCGGAAATTATCACAGGTTTGCCATCTTCATTTCTCTCATTCAATTTCTAGGGTTCATGTAGTATCAATTTTTGCGTTTTTGGTATGAATTTATTACTTGCGTGTTCAATTGCAACTTCAGAAAGTTGTTTTCGTTCAATTTCTAGGGTTCATGTAGTATCAATTTTTGCGTTTTTTGGTATGAATTTATAACTTGCGTGTTCAATTGCAATCTTCAGAAAGTTGTTTTTGTTTGATTTTTGATTGTATTATTATAATTACTTCAAGTTTCAGCTACGAATGTTATTGTTTTAAGCTTCAATTCATTTGAAATTATTTAACAAACATTGGAGTTTTGTATAATTTCTTCATTTGGTAATTATATCTATGTTATGAATGTAATAGATTATTGGTGGTGCTGAACATGTCTTATTTTGCTCCATATGTATGCATTACGATGAGAAAGTTGCTGCTACTATTTTGAGTATATAGACCATGGTTTTCTGGTGCTATACATGTCTTATTTTGCTCCATATGTGTATGCATTACAGTGAGAAAGTTACTGCTACTATTTTGAGTATATAGACCATGGTTTTTTGCTTAATTTTGCTTGTTCCTTGACTAGTTTACTCCTCATGATTTGGTTGACAATATTTGTTATTTGATTAACTAGAGATTGATATAACTATTGTTTTGCCGTTTATCAGGTTCAATTGCCATTTATTTTCTGTGTTTCTTGTACAATGCCTCGACTTATGCGTTCTATAAGGAAGAAAGAGCTAAAACAAATACAAATAGTAATTGCAATGGTTATTATTATGTTGATGATGTATTGGATGTGGTATATAATTAGCGTTGTTACAATAAGGGGGGTTCAAATAAAAGATAGGAAAAGAAACAAAAAATTGTTACGGATGTTAGTATTGAGAGGGCTTTATAGGGAGAGTGATGTGAAATGCAAGAGTGAGCTTCACGTTAATAGAAAAACTTTCAATATTATTTGTGAGATGCTTAGAGACATTGGGGGTTTGAGTGAAACAAAAAACATGTCGCTTCAAGAGATAGTAGCCATGTTTTTATACCGTTGGCTCATCATAAGAAGAATAGGTCTATTGGACATTACTTCTATAGAAGTGGAGAAACCGTGAGCCGACAATTTCACCTTTGTCTAAGGGCTTTTCTCAAGTTGCATGAAGTACTACTTTACAATCCCACACCAATATTGGATGATTGTGAAGATGAAAGGTGGAAATCCTTCAAGGTATTGGTATTTTCAAAGCCCCTAAATTTTGCTAGGATTTTCTTATTTTTGCTTGTTTGTAAGTAATATTTTTTCCTATTTTTGTAGAATTGTTTAGGGGCATTAGATGGGACTTACATTAATGTAAATGTGCCTTCACAAGAACGACCAAAGTATAGAACAAGAAAAGGAACGATTGCTATGAATGTATTGGGTGTTTGTGCACCTAATATGCAATTTATTTATGTTCTTCCTGGTTGGAAAGGCTCGGCCCATGATATGCGTGTACTTCGAAATGCTCTTTCTAGACCAAACGGTTTTAGAGTACCTCGAGGTAAGAGAAGGCCTTTTTTGTGAGTGTATATGTTTTATTAGTTTTGGTTGGAAGTAATTATTTTTTTTCAATAACTTTGAAGGTAATTATTATTTGGCTGATGCGGGGTATACGAATTGTGAGGGTTTTCTTGCTCCATATAGAGGTCAAAGATACCATTTAAAAGAATGGACGGATCGACAACCCGAAAGAGCCGAGGAATTCTATAACATGAAACATGCTAGAGCGCGAAATGTGATTGAAAGATGTTTTGGCCTACTTAAAGGAAGATGGAGTATACTTAGAAGTCCTTCGTTTTTCCCTATTCGAACTCATGGACGCATCGTGATGGCTTGTTGCTTATTACATAATCTAATTAGAAAATTCATGCCTACGGATGATATAAAAGAAGATGAATTGAGTGAATCCGATGATGATTCCGAGAGTGATTCTGATGATGAGAGGGAATTTATTACAAGTGTTGCTACTTCAGATCATTGGACCAATTTTAGAAACACATTAGCCCAAGATATGTTTAACGATTGGAGGGCGAGAGGTAGACATGGTCAATAACATAAAAAGTATGTTATGCTTCATTGATTTGTTCTGTTCAATTCTAATATGCCTTATATTTTGTTCTGAAGGAGTAAAGAGAGTTGTGTGTTTATGATGGTTACTAAGGACTGTTATCATTTACCAAACATTTCTTATTAGTGAGTGTGTTTTTCTGTATTGTTGTAATCCCATCATTGTCAATTCAAGATTAGTTAATCCTATTATGTTGTTTTGATTGTAAAGTTTGGTGTACATTGATCAATCAATCAATCAATCAATCAAAGCCTTAATCCCAAAAGTGGGGTCGGCTAACATGAACCAAATTTGATTATTCCGTGTAGTCATCAACATAAATCTTTCTCCTCCATCCCTTACGATCCAAAACTTCATCCTCACGTAAATCCATGCACTTCATATCCTTCCTCACTCCTTCCAACCAAGTCATCTTTGGTCTCCCTCTTCCTCGTTTAATCCCTCCATGGTCCCACTCTTCCACTCTTCGCACCGGTGCACCCTCGGGTCTCCGTCTTACATGTCCAAACCAACGCAGACGATTTTCCCTTAATTTATCTACAATGCCCGCCACACCTACTTTCTTGCGAATAACCTCATTTCTGATTCTATCTCTTAAAGTGTTTCCACACATCCACCTTAACATGCGCATTTCCGTAACCTCCATCTTTTTAATATGCTCTTTCTTAGAAGCCCAACATTCTGTACCATAGAGCAACACTGGTCTTATGGCAGTCCTGTAGAATTTTCCCTTCAACTTTAAGGGAATGCTGCGGTCGCATAGCACTCCCGTGGCCGCTCTCCATTTAAGCCACCCTGACTTAATCCTGTGGGTCACGTCTTGATCAATGTCACCATTCTTCTGGATGATCGACCCTAGGTACTTAAAACATTCACTCATGGTCAAATCCTTTCCATCCAAACTCACCACTTCATTGCTTGTCCCCCTCTGAGTGCCAAAACGACATACCAAATATTCAGTCTTACTCCGACTTAGCTTAAACCCTCTAGATTCCAACCTTTGCCTCCATTGCTCCAACTTGACATTAACCCCATCCTTAGTCTCATCCACCAAAACGATATCATCTGCGAACAGCATACACCATGGAACCTCATCTTGAATTGGTCTAGTTAATTCGTCTAGAACCGTTGCAAAAAGAAAAGGGCTTAATGCAGACCCTTGATGCAATCCGATTGTAATAGGGAAATCTTTTGTCAACCCTCCGCATGTCCTCACATTTGTTGACACATCCCGATACATATCCTTAACTAGGTCTACATACCTTCGTGGGATACCTTTCTTCAACATTGCCCACCAAAGTATCTCTCTTGGCACCTTGTCATATGCCTTCTCTAAATCAATAAAGACCATATGAAGATCTTTCTTCTTTACCCTATAAAACTCCATCATTTGTCTTATCAAATGGATTGCCTCCATAGTAGATCTCCCAGGCATAAAACCAAATTGGTTATCTGAAATGCTTGTGCATGCCCTCAACCTTTGTTCAATCACCCTTTCCCACAACTTCATAGTATGGCTCATAAGCTTAATTCCTCGATAGTTAGAACAATCTTGAGCGTCTCCTTTGTTTTTATAAACCGGGACCAAGGTGCTCTTCCTCCAATCTTGTGGGATCCTTGTAGCCGTCCATATCTTGTTGAAAAGGTTTGTTAACCAATCAATACCAATCTTACCCAAACACCTCCACACCTCTATCGGTACCCCATCAGGGCCAACCGCCTTCTTAGGTTTCATCTTCCTCAGTGCAATCTCCACCTCTACTCTCCTAATCCTTCGCACATACTCCATGTTGATTTCTTCATCACTCATAGAGGTATCTCCTATCACAACTCCATTACTTCCATTAAATAATTCATCGAAGTACCCCTTCCACCTGTCCTTGATGCCCTCCTCTTGCACTAGGACCATTTGGTTCTTATCTTTGACACACTTCACCATGCCAATATCCTTCCTTGCCTCTTGTCTTCTCTTTGCCATCTTATAAATGATCCTTTCTCCCTCCTTGGAATCAAGCTTTTCATAAACCTCCTGATATGCCTTTTCTTTTGCTTGGCGAACAGCTGCCTTTGCCTTACTCTTAGCCTCCTTATACGCTGCAAAGGTTTCATCACTCCTACATTTTCCTAAGGCTTGATAGCATTCCCTTTTTTGCTTAATTACTGCTTTCACCTCTTCATTCCACCACGAAGTATCTCTCTGTACCGAAGTTCTTCCCCTTACTTCCCCTAAGACCTCTTTGGCCACTCTTAGGAAACAGTTCTTCATTCGTAACCAGGTCATGTCCGGATCCACCTCTCCATCCCAATCCGCTTCTTCAATTACCTTTTCTGTAAAAACCTTAGCTTTTGCATCCCTTAGGGTCCACCATCTTATCCTTGGTTCTTCTTGTCTAACTTTTTTCTTCGCCTTCTCTTTCAGACGAATAGTCATTACCAATAGCCGGTGTTGGGTGACCACACTCTCCCCTGGGATAACCTTACAGTTTATGCAACTTTGTCTATCTATGCTCCTTGTGAGCAGGAAGTCTATTTGAGTTGCATTTGCTCCATTCCGAAAAGTTATCAAGTGTGAATCCCTCTTCTTAAACCAAGTATTAGCCAAAATTAAATCATATGATTGGGCAAAATCCATAATAGCTTCACCACCGGCGTCCCTCTGCCCATACCCAAAGCCTCCATGGACACTCTCATAGCCATCTCGGCTCGCCCCAACGTGCCCATTTAGATCCCCTCCAATATATAACTTCTCTGAGTGGTGGACACCCTGCACCACCTCGTCTAGGTCCTCCCAAAATTGTCGTTTCTCTTCTGCATCTAAACCCACTTGGGGAGCATAAGCACTGATAACATTCACAATCTCCTTGCCACATAGCAACTTCAGCCTTATCAACCTATCGTTCTTCCGATAGACCTCGATCACCTCTTTTGCCAACCTCTCATCGAGAACCACACCAACTCCGTTCCTAGCTCCACCATTCCTTGTTCTGTGGCTCGTTTCTTGCCCAACATACCATACCTTATACCCCAAAACCAAGCCTCGAGCTCCTTCTCCTGTCCATCTTGTCTCTTGGAGGCACATGATGTTCACGCGTCGTCTTTTCATTACTTCTACCAATTCTGCTGATTTTCCCGTAAGAGACCCCACATTCCAAGAACCAATCCGCAAACTAAATTCTTTTCTCCCACGCTCCCTCCTGATCCCAACTCCAAGTCCTTGATTATTTGACACCACAATTGGGCAATATGGCGCGTCGCTTCTGGGCGACGACCTAGCAACCCTTACATACTTATCACTGCACCCGGGTCTGGGAAGTGCAGCGCGTCGCTCAGTAGGGAACGCCCCAATGGCACGCCCTTGCTCATTTGACACCACACTCGGGCAATGTGGCGCGTCGCTTCTGGGCGACGACCTAGCAACCCTTGCATACTTATCACTACACCCGGGTCTAGGAAGTGCAGCGCGTCGCTGAGTAGGGAACGCCCCCACGAAAATATCTGTTTGGCTCATGTCATGGGATGTGACGAAGTTTTATACTGGCTGTCACTGGCCTACCGTAACCCTCCTCCTTTATCCAGGCTTGGGACTGGCAGCGGGAAACCCACTGGCGGAGTTGTTTGGTGTACATTGATCTTGTATCAAAAAATAAGGCTTCATTGGTCTAGATTTACTATTAGGATTTTGTCTTGGACATTATATTTTCTAGTTTTCATTGATTTGTACTAGTGTGCTTCATTGCCTTCATGGTTATAGGCTAGGAAATTTTGCTAAAGCACTTTAATACTGATGCATCTTAGGCACTCCAGCCTCTTTTGACACAATTGATGGATCTTTGGGTGCTAATTAAATTTATGTACCTTTTAAATCTATTGTTGAAAAAAAAAACTCATTAATCTCATAATCTCCATAATTTACTCTTAAGTCTTGACATCTCATAACCTCTACTAGTCTGCTTGTTATCCTTTCAGTCTTTATTGCATCTGTACCACTACCTTTTTTATGGTGTTATGTTTTTGTATGTTAACATTTTCAATGGCGATTGTTAAATGATGTCTTTATTTTGGAAAGATCAGCATTAGGTCAGTAGTAGCTTCAATTGATTTTTGGTTTTTTATTTTTTGTTTTTAATTTTTCAGATGGAGGCTAGTCAAGCTAAGGGTGAGGCAAGCAATCGAGGTAGAGGTAAAAATAAAAGGTATTGGGCGTATGAAGAAGATGCGGTTCTAATAAGATATTTGCATGAGTTGAGTTGCGATCCAAAGTGGAAGTGTGAGAATGGGTTTAAGAATGGTTACATGAATAAGTTGGAAGAGATGATCAATGGTGTACTTCCTAATTGCGGCTTGAGAGCGGTTCCCCACATTGAGTCGAGGATCAAGCATTGGTTGGAGAAATATAGTGCATTGGCGGAAATGTTATCCACCTCAGGATTTGGATGGGATGGGATGCTGAGAAGAAGATTCTACAAGTAGATAAGTCGGTGTTCGACGGATGGGTAAAGGTATGCTGCTTCCCTCCCCCCTTCTGCTATTCCCTTGCTGCTGCCCCTCCCCCATGCTACTATTCCCCTGCTGCCACAGCCACAATTTAGGACACATAGCCACATAATCTACCTTAATTACAATGTCAGCCACATCCTTTCTGTTTTCTTCATCCAAGATTTTATGCAGTGTTTAAAAGAGTGATTTTATTGGGAAACAAGTTTGAATTAAATTTTGATAGGAATTACCTTATAATTCCTGTTATTTTATTATTGGCTCTTTATCTGCTGTTAGGCTTTCTTGATGCTATTTTGATAAGCATTACTGCAGTTGTTCACATTTCTGTTGCTTTCTAAAATTCTGGCTGCTAGATTTGAATCTACTGTTCATCCAATATTACGCTGATATTTTATTAAGTATTCTAATCTTTCTCTGATTGAGACTCTAGTACATCTGCTTGGATTTTCTGTCTGATATTTTATTAAGTATTCTAATTTTTCTCTGATTGAGACTCTAGTATAAAATTTTATAGTCAGAAGGTTATTGAAATTTTGTTAACAATTTTTTTCTTTTTCTTATATGGCAGACTCATAAGAAAGCTAAGGGGTTATTTGGAGTTCCATTCGTTCATTATGACACTCTAGCAGAAATTTATGCAAAAGACAAAGCTACCGGAGATGCAAGTGAGTCGTTTGTTGATGCTATAGAAGATATGGATCAAGACATTGATAAGCAACCATTGAATGTTGAGAGTGATGAAGAAGATGATGTGAATTCTACTCATTCAGACACTTATTCTTCTACAAGTCAATCCGGAAAACGTCCCATGAAGATAGAGGATGATCATTCAACTCCTTCAAAAGTGGCAAAAGTGAAGGCTTCTACGATTCATTCTTCCGCAAGTGATTCCACTACTCAATCCGGAAAACGTTCTACAAAGGCGAAGGAGGCTAAGGTAAAGGGAAAGAACAAGGTAGATTTGAAGAGTTTTTGTAGGAATGATGATGATGATTTGGTGGCCTCCCTCCATGATGTTTCTAACAATTTTGGGAAGATATTTGAAAATATCAATGTTAATCTTGGGACTATGGCTAGTGCGTGGTCTAAAGCGGAAGAAAGAGAGCAAATGATGGATGAAAAAGTGAATAAGGTTTTGGATGAGGTGATGAAGTTAGATGGAATTTCTCCATCCGAAGCTTTAGAGGTTGCTACAATTCTCATGGCGGAAGAACATAAGCTTCGCATCTTCTATCAAGCTCCAACTAATATGAAGAAACAATATGCAATTGATCTTCTTAAGAAGAAGTAGAAAGTTTTGTCCTAAGTTGTTGTTATTGGAGTTAATGTTTTAATGGTTTTTAAATGCTTTTTTTTTTTTTTTTTGAGAATACTAGAATTTCAATGCTTTTGTAATCAACAACTTATGTGACTTTGCCTATATATCTAGCATATGATATATTATGGTAATCGGTTCAAAATATATATATATATATGTATATTATGGTAATTAGTGTTGCTCTGCATTGTATAATGTATATCAAAAGTTAGCCAAGACATCAAAAATTAGAAGGAAAACTATTTGTTTCCAAGTTATCTATGCCAAACAAGAGGAAAGGGATTGATTACAATTGTTTACGTTTCCTTAGTAATACCAAACAACTAGTAAGGGTAACACTATATATTACCCTTTCCCCTTCTAATTTGTTTCCATTCCCTTACATTTACTAATTTGATACCAAACACCCCCTAAAAGTGTCCACCTTAAACACCTAAAGTGTCCTTACTATTAATATACTCTTTTAAAATGATTGTCGTACATAAATAGTTTTAATTTGAAGCAAGCACAATGTGCATTATGCTCAAGCCTAATCAATCATTGCTAACACCGGAAGAAATAAGGGAAGAAATTAAAATTTATTATTTGGTTGAAGCTAGCAACCTCGTGTTGACATGAAACCTAGATGTGCCTTTATATCACAATGTTAGATGAGGATAATCAAGCGTTGTAAGAAAAAAAAAAAAAAAAAGGCTTACAACTCAAAGCATAAAGCGAGAGGACCCATATGTATTCTCCACCTTGGCTTAACTTCAACATTTAGATCCCTCAATTGAAAAGCTTTGTAGTACCCTTGGATGGAGACAATTCAAACATATAAGAACAATGAAGGCTAGGTGAGACTTAAACTGATCGACAAAAGAAAATGGCAAGCCTAGTGACCAACCATGTTATATCCTACATTGCATCAAAAGACAATCCTAGAATGAACTCGACAAAGGAGCGCCAAGATGAAGCAAGATAGCATCCAGAAGCCTCATGGTTGGTAAATTAGTTTCTGATAATTCAGTCTCACCTCTCTAGACACACAACCCAAAGATCAAATGTTAAATGCATAAACAATTTCCCTTACAAAGTTTACATCACCGAATGGGCTGATGTTCCGGATCATGCCTACATGTCCTTAATTTCAATTCAAAGAAATTTACCGGCAAACTAACAAAACAGATTTCACTAACCTCTACTAACTGCATTCTTCAGCAATCCTTTGACAAACAGCCGAATGATTCTTTCTAAAGAATCAGGACGATATACTACGTGAGCTATGTAAATCAAGTAGAGCAAACACTCTAGCATGCTTCTGCCTTTCAGCTCACCTACACCTGTCTCTTCCCTTTTTTTTTTTTTTTTGTTCTTTTTTAATCTTAATCTACTACTACATTTGTTCATAAGTTGTAAGACAACATGTTCATAATTAAAATTGTAACATCTATCCTAATGAAAAGAAAATTCTTTATTTACAACTCACAACATCTTCTCAACCTAATAATCTAGATATGCATCCATATCAACATCAAAGACACCCCAATGTCTCTAAAAGGCGGTTGCTATAGGCAATATGAAGGGTCAAACACAAACAATCAGCCTTCATAATTGAAATGCGAAAAAAGTGGTTTAATTCCAATCAAACACAAACAAGAAATTCCTCCTTATATTATACATTCTGAACATTGCTAAGCTCATGTAAAGGCAAAAAAGTCGAAAATTCCAATGGAAAATAACTGAATTCATCAATCAATTAATTTAATTAACCAACATCAATGAAACAAACGATATAAGGAGGAATTTCTTGTCAACTTTTGACAAGCAAATTAAAATTCTAACAATTTCTTCCAAATTTTGAAAAATACAGGTAAATTCAAAATTCCGAATGAAGTAAATTCAACACGAATTTAAAACGAGAAATTCCAATGCCAAATTGATGAAAAAAAAAATTACCTCTGAATAAAAGTGGATTGCGAGATAGAGATGAAGCAAATCGACGAAAACCCGAGGAGAGGCAGCGGCAATGGCAACGGCAGCGGTGGTACGACAGCAGTGGCAGCGGGCATTGAGCGGTAAGTGATAAAAAAGCGAGGGAGTTGGGGAGTTGGGGAGTTGAGGGTTTGGGAGTTATTATAAAATGAACAATCAAGCACCAAATATAATGAACCTTTACTAATTTACTAAGTGTACTGGAGACGATTGAGAAAAAATTTAGAAATGGTTTTTTTTATCGAATGAACCACAAGGACATTACAAATCTAATCTTCTATTTAATTATAACTAAAACAGAACTTTGTTGATATCATAAACCCCCTTCCTGTTCCATGTGTCACTTCCACATTAAAAATTTTCCCGCCATTTTGTTATATGATGTCATCATTTTTTTTTTTTGGAAATTTTCACATTTGCTACTAGCGAAAGCACCCTGCTTCACATTTACTACCGCTTTAATTTTTTATTTTATTTTACTACCACCTAAATAAGAATTTGTTAAAAATCACTACCACTTAACGGAATCCGTTAAGGTTCAGTAAAATCGGGCCCAATATTTCATTAAATATTAATTTAATTTATTTATAAAAAAAAAAACTTAAAAAACAAAAAAAAAAAATCCCCAACCACCGAAACCACCAAACAGCCACCTTACACCCTCCCTATGCCGGCGCCCAAACATTCCCTTGACGCCGGCGAACCCCTAGACCACCACCACCGACACCACCGTAACCCCCAAACCTGGCAACGCCCCATATCACCACCATGACACCACCCTAACCCCCAAACCCAGACCACCACCACCCACAAACCCACAGAAACCCACGAACCCAGACCACCACCCACAGAAACCCACGAACCCAGACCACCACCCACCGAAACCACCACCTCCACCATTTCCCAAACTTCACGCTGCCCGAAACCACCCTAAACGGGTGAAAACGAAACCCTAAAACCCGTTTTGGGTGGTTTCGCAGAGTGGGTTTAGGTTATTGGTAACAGTTTTTGGGTGGGAGAAGGGGAGGGGGTCGATTCAGGGGGGGAAGTGGACCGGAGTCGTTTTCGGTTAGGGGAATTGGTGGCGAGGTGATTGCGGTTGTTCGCGTGGTGGAAGGATGGGTGCATTGTTGGTGGTTGTGTGAAGGTGAAGAGATGTTGGTGGCGTTTGGGAAGGAGGTGGGCTGCTGGTGGAGGTCACGGCTGTCGTGGGCTGCTGGTGGAGGTCGCGACTGCTGTGGGCTTCTTTGGGCGCCGGTGTTGATGGGAAATGGAGGTTGGATGGTGACAATGAGGGTGGTTGAAGATGGAGCGGTGGCGGCGAGGTGGTTGGACGGTGGTTGGGCTCCACTAACGGAAATAGTAACGATATCAGGCAAATGGTAGTGATATCTAAAATTCTGGGATTTGGGTGGTAGTAAAATAAAATAAAAAATTAAAGCGGTAGTAAATGTAAAGCAGGGTCTTTTCGCTGTTAGCAAATGTGAAAATTTCCTTTTTTAAAAAAAATAAAAAAAAAAAACTACAAGTTGCATCAAATTATAAATATTGTATTAGATAAGATAATAGATGCATACTATAAACTATAAATACGGTTGTATCAAATTGCATAACAAATTGCATTAGATAAAGTTTGTTTTGGTGTTGGTTGCCTATAATTACGTAGCTATCTATCAAATTGTATATTGTTCTAAATTCAAGTATTATACACTATTAGATAATTAGATAACATCCATTAGTTAAAGTTTGTGAGGATAAGTGTAAATAATAATAATAATAATAATAATAATAATAATAATAATAATAATAATAATAATAATAATAATAATAATAATAATAATAATAATAATAATATCCAAGACTTATCGCTGTGTGTTGTCCTATCGGTTGGGTGTACCATTGTTCTCTATCTCGACGTTGTGCTCTGCTTGTTCGAGGGTTTTTGCTGGAGATATTTTCGGTGATCACGCAGTGTCTTGTGCTGGTATTGTGGGTATTAAACATCGGCATAATGTTGTTCGGGATACCCTTGTTGATGTTTGCTATCGTTCTGGGATTTCAGCGAGAAAAGAGGTTGACATTGGGTTGGCCGGAGGGAACGACGAGGCCCTCAGACCCGCGGATGTGTTACTTTATTCATGGGATCGTGGTCGCGATGTCTGTGTTGATTTGACAGGGTCTTCTCCTTTGACACAGTCAGGGCTATCTGACTTCATTCCTGGGCGGGTTGTGGCTGATGCAGCTCATCGGAAGCGGGTTAAGTATGAAGCTCGATGTCAGGCGATTGGATATGGTTTCATTCCCTTCTCCTTTTCTTCGCTTGGGGAATTAGAGAAAGAGGTTGTTGCGTTACTGAAGCGGATTCAAAGGTTCTCGACGACGCAAGACATTGGGGCTCGTGCTGCAGCTCATATCTTCACTAGGGTAGGATTTGCAATAGCTAGAGGAGTGGGGGCCCAGATTGTATCTCGGCTTCCCACTAATTTATTGTAGGTTGTATGACTTTTGTTTTTGAGATAATAATAATAATAATAATAATAATAATAATAATAATAATAATAATAATAATAATAATAATAATAATAATAATAATAATAATAATAATAATAAAAACAATAATTTTCCTATGAATATGAAACTTTATCTAATGCACAGTTAACCCTTTTTGTAGATCATCTTCTTCATCAGTAAACCCTTTTGATCAATTATTTTATGAACTGGGTTTAGCAACAGATTTTCAGAAGTTAAGTGTTGGAAATTCCGATGTTGTTGGACAGTTTCATAGAGATTCGAATGTTTTTAAGGGGAATGAATGTAATGTGACCGAGAATTTTGAGGTTTTAAAGGGTTTTAATGGGTTTTCTGGTAATAGGGAGGGTTTCAATCTTCGGTGCACAAACTTGAGAAGGGTGTTAACGGTTTTAGATTGGGAAGGATTAGCCGATTAGGGGAGGTAGTAATCTAGCGGATTCGTTCGGGTCAGTTATGCTGCTATGCATGGTCATCATAACTATTTGATTAATTTTCCTTTGGAAGGGATGAGTCAGATAGGAGATGAGTGTTATGGGAATGGTGGTGTACCATTACTTACAGAAAATAAATATTGTGATCCATTGCCTATGAATGGAAGTGGTGATTTTAAGGTAATGTTTCGATTTCGAGGGGAGGGAAAGTAAAGAGCGGAAAAAAGGAGGGATTGTTTTAAGTTAAAAAAATCGAAAAAAGCCAAATATAGAATAGAATTAACATTTGTTTAACGGAGTGGTTACGGAAGATGAGTGTGTTAAACCTTGAGTGTACCACTGATAAACAATAGTAAAGTAGGTGTACCATTGATAAACTCTCGAACCTTGGGTGATGTACCATTGATAATTTTTCAAGATCTTATTTATGAAATCGATTAAGACTATAGAATCAATCAAATAAAGCTCAGTCAGGAAAGGAATAACTTGATTGACAAAATATTATTCGCACAACAGTCCCAACTGAGCATGGACAGTATGGACTTAATTGCACCATTTTGAGTAAGTCAACCGCCTTTCTGAGAAAGGTGCTTCCCATCAAAGGTCAAACCATTTGATGACTTGTAATGAAGGCTTGAGCAGTTAGCACAATTACATCCCAAGATTGTAGAATTTGTTATATACACCCAAATTATTTGTTCATTAATTTTTGCTCATTTAAATGAGCAAAAAATAATGAGCAAATTACCCGAGTGTACAGAAAAGGCTCTCTCAAGATTGAGGGACCTGTGTCAAAAAATAAATAAATAAATAAATAAATAAAAAAAGAGAGAGAGAGAGAGAGAGATTGAGGGAGCAAATAAAGGAAATATCAATCACCAAGTCAACACTTCCTAAAAGATGAACATGCCAATCAATATTGTAAACATTACCATAATAACGAAGATTCTTCAATATTTACCTTTATTAGACTTCTTGTCAAAAAAAAAAAAAAAAAACCTTTATTAGACTTACAAATCATTATAAATAGGATGCTCTTTCTAATAGAATTTATTCACACATCGTCTAATCAATTTACTACACTTTTATACTAAAATCACTAATTTATGTCGTTCTTAAGGACATCATTTCGTCCTTACTCAGAAATGTCTCTCTTATTTTTGATATTTGCTCTTCGATTTATAATTATTTTTATAGCCCTTGAATCATTCATTTGGAGATTGTGTTTACTTTCTTTTAGCAAATTCGATTATTAATACCCCTTAAAATCTTTAACAAATTCCTAGCTGCTTGATTTTGGGGTCTAAGTTCCTCCAACTTGTTGGAAGTTCTTGATATAGAACAAGAGAGTTGAGCAAAAACAAAGAGAGAGAAAAACAAATGAAAGGATAAAGTCCCACATTGGTTGGGGAAGAGTATTTTCCCTTGTTTTTATACAGTAGTGCTAAAAGCACTACTTAGTTGAGTGAGTGGGAGGTGGGTGTTATACCACGCACGCGCGTCGAGCCGGGTCGGCCTCGGGACTCGTAGACTTGGGGAATGCGATGCGCGGGCGTGGGTCCCTCTGACCGAGTTCATCTGAACAGTATTTTGCTAGGTTCTCCCCTGGTGTCCTCCAGAGTTCTCGAACACGAGCACAACCAAAGATAGCATGGCCAGCAGTTTCGGCCTCCACAGAGCACCATGGGCACGCACCTGAATCCACCAAATGCCTTCTAAAATTTAAAGAGTAGGTTGTGCACGGACAACGTATTGGTGCTAGCCTCCAAAGAAAGTGACGAATTTTTGCCCCCATAATAAAACAAAACATAATGAAAAACATCTAAAAATAATAAAATAATTCACAATATTCTTCAGTTTGATATATAATAATGGAAATTTTGTCAGATAACACCTTTTAAGTGTGATTTGTTGTGAGAAAACACCTTATAAGTTTTTTTTTTTGTGAAAACACACCTAATACCAGAAATTATTTGTAAAATAACACCTAATGGTAGTTTCAGACATGTTGACTTGGTTTCACGGCGTTGACCACCACGTGTGAGTCACCTGCGCCAATTTACCCCCCTCTCTTCTAATTTTTTACCCTTTCTTTCCCTCCAACTCTATTTTCTCTCTCCTCTTAATTTGTTTCTCTCTCCTCTCAATTGCTTCTCTCTGTGTTGCTGCTCACATCACCATTAAAAGCTTCTGGAAGTTGCTAGGCCATGGTAGTGACAAATTAACTGCTTCAATTCGTGGTTTAAATTCGGCCAAGGAATTGGGTAAGTGTAAAAATTTATCTCTCCTCTCATTTGTTACTCAATTTATGTTTGAGTATTTGCCTAAATTTCTCTGTCCTTTTCTTTGTGTCTGCCATGGGTAAAAAAGGGAAGCCTTGACATTACTACTACCTCCATCCTATAGAACATTGCTAAGATTAATTGACCCCCAAATTAAAAAACCCTAATTTCAATTTAAAGCCCTAACTTACGATGATTCGCAAAATCAACAAAATTAATGGAATAAGTCTTTAATTAATGCTACTTACATAACTGCCTCGTAATTATGCCAATTGAGTATATTTGCATAAATTGGAGCTCAAATTTGGAGTTCATCTTCTTCAAAGGGGAACAATGGAGTTTGGGTGGAAGAGCAGGGGGTTAATTGGGGAAGAAATTGAGAGGAGAGAGAAAATAAAGTTAGAGGGAAAGAAAGGGTAAAAAATTAGAAGGGAGGGGGGTAAGTTGGTGCACGTGACTCCCACGTGGTAGTCAACACCGTAAAACCAAGTCAACATGTCGGAAACCGCCTTAAGGTGTTATTTCACAAATAATTTCTGGTATTAGGTGTGTTTTCACAAAAAATATTTTATAAGGTGTTTTCTCACAACAAAACACACTTAAAAGGTGTTATTTGACAAAATATCCTATAATAATTCTCCGGAAGATTGGGAGTTTCATAATTGATAATTCTTATAGCATGTCTACTAAGTTTAGCAATCACTATACTGAGTCTTTCTGCATAATTCATTACACAGTAAAAATAAAATATAAATAAAAAAAAAAAAAAATGTAATCAACATAGTGAAAGTCACTCCATCTGATTTACTTGCTCCCTTTGTTCGAAAATAATTGTCACCGTGTAATAAAAATTCATAATGTGACAACAAAATACGGACAAAGGTAGTAAAAAATTCAATAGACTGTAATACAATGCTAATTTAAACTGCCGAAGCCTCTCATATAAGCGAGTAGGCCTGGTGTTTGAGTATATTTCTTCTAGCTTTGATCCATCTCCATAAGCAATTCCATGTCACATTGTCACCTGGAAGCAATTAAGGCAAAATCTGGGAATCAAGGTTTTTTGTGTCCTACAGCTTGGCCACAGAGAAGTGCATTGCTTGGAATCGGATATTCATCTCTCCATGAATTAGCAGGAGAATACACCCGAAGATAGAACTGCTGCCCCAAATACTGGCGTGCCCAATTTTCAGATCTTATATTCCACATTCCGACGTTGTCCAGTGGCATATAAACTGCAGTCCATGAATTTGGGTATACCTGTTATCATAAACAAGATAGCAAATTAGTTTAGGTGTATACATTTATTGTTTAAGATGCCTAGAAATAGTTGTTCATAAATTCTCTTGGGTAAAACTTACCTGCACACTGCATCTCGAAATACCATCTCTTAGATTGTAACTCGATCTGCTATCAGTCGACCATTGTCCTCCTTCCATTCTGGTCAAATTCACATAACAATAAAATCAGACTCTGAAATATACTGAGTTTCTGTACATATAGCTAATGGAAACAAACTAGTATAAAAATTTAGTACCCAACAATGAAGAAAACATGGCCATCAATATGCCAAGACTGGACAGTGTCTTCAGAGTTCTCAAAGACAACTTCAACAAATGCTCGGTAGTCAGCAGCCATGACAGAAGTCTGCTGACTTGCGCCATTAGAGCTAGGACTGTCAGAGATGCTTCCAAGGCTAAAAACACCTGAAATCTTGAAGAAGTCGGCAAGCTTAAGTGGTGTATCTGCTGGGATAAAAGACACACCATTCACGGCGAATCTCTGCTTTCCATCAATCACTGGAGCTGAATTTGCTAGCCTGATTGTACGTGTAGTATTGATCATCCCATAGTGATAAGAACCTTGAGGGTTAGGCCTTGGTCCACTAGCTGTCAAATTTTGCCTGAATTTTTTCCAAGAGAAGCAAAACAACAAAATATGAGTGTAAATCGCCAAGTTCTACATCAGTACAACAGACATTTATATCTTAATATTCATAATAAAAACTAAAAACAAACTCTGGCAAGATTCAAGAAGATACTTTGAATAAAAGAAACTGAATCAGACTTAAGTACCTGACGGATCTGGCTTGGTTTAGAGACCAATCAATCTCAGTTGTGGGCCCGCCAGGAGGAGGGCCTGTAACACCAGCTGCTGAGTTACTGTAGTGGAGAGTGGAGGTGGTGGTAAGTACTTGAGAGGTGAAACGGGTTGAGACAACGACGTAGTAATCCTGTGGAGGTTGGTCCATTGTAACGAGTACTGAATACGATTGTCCCAGATGCACATCAAGGGATGAATAGGTATTTTGAAGAGTGTGGTCTCCCTCTGTCTCTACTAGTATCAATTTGTGTCCTTGGATTCTAAAATTGATCGACGTTGCTGTCCCAACATTAGATATCCTGAATCTGTATGTTTTGCCTGTTACCAAAACAATCACCCACCAATTATTATAAGCATTTTCTCTGCAATAAAATTTAAATCCATTTTGTCTCCTAAACAAGTACCTTGATCAACTGTAAAAGTATTTCCATTTGATCCGTGTCCATTTATGACAAGTCCATCAGGGAAAGGCAGATCATGTCCACCATCTAATATCGCTTTTAAATCCTGCATATTAGGAAAGTGGGAGGAGGATTCAATACATGAACATTTAGTCCGACAAGTAAAATTCATATCATTTCAAAGTATTCCACTTACTGTGTGATTCATTTTATACCAGTCCCCAGCAAGAACGGTGAAGTCTCCGGCAGGGGGAGGGAAGGGGACAGGTATCAAGGGTCGGCTATCAATTCTGATGCCACCATAACCTCCGGCAGCTTTGTGGAAAGCAAGGGACGGGAAGTAGTAGTAACTACCAATTTGATCTTTAACTTGGAGGACATATGTAAAATTTTGCCCAGGAGGAATAGGACAATTTGTTCCGTATACACCATCCTGCCACGAGTTTCTTCTCTGTTGTATGCCATTCCTACATCCATTCAGAAAAGAAAACCTCAAAAATCTCAGATTACATTCCAAATACAGCAAACCTACAAGTTGTTTTCCATTGGTTACTGTCGCCCACCCAATGTGGCAATGTGTAATAAAAGGCTTTATTGCACAATTATCAGGTCTGGCCCTTTGGTGACCGGGATCCAGATGTGTATAAAGATACATGCTCTGCATTGTATTAAACTAAGATAACGAAAGAATTGTAAGGATTCGATCATAATCTCTCAATTAAGAGTCCATGTCAACTACTCGGAGCTGTTATACGCAATAGCCTATTCCTTTATAACACAAGATTAACCATCTTATGGAGCTATGTAAGTGTAAAACTTCACCATGCTGATTTCCCAAACAATTTGCCTTATACTGATTCATTATGTAGGTGAAAATCCTTCAGTAAACATTTGGTCAAAAACACACTTTTGTATAATGTAAGCGATTTATTTTTAGAGACAGAACTCAACATTTGCCCGCGTAAAGACAATATACTTCATACAAAATACAATCATACTACTGCCTCAGTGCCTCAATTTAGAATCATCAATAAATTTCTGTCAAAACTGGAAACTGGCAAAGGTTTATAATACAATAACCTACCATATACTATATATATCAACATCATATTGCAACAACCTAAAACATACTGCAATCACTAACAAGAAAGCACTGATTCTTCTAAATATCAACAAAGGGAATTGACTCACGCTCGAACACGCGATCCAATCAAGATTTTACCATAAGGCTAGTTGACATTCATACAGCCAAAAAAAAGAATTTCTATGTACATGAGTGCAAAAATGCAATTACAAATAAATAAATAAATGAATAAGTTCAATAATTGGTTAACAATTTCTTCATCTCCAATTCTAATATGTACAATCAACATTGAGTAAATGGGCAAAAACTAGATCAAATCAAAAGATGGGAAAACAAGAATTTACCAGGAAAGGAGGAATGGTTCATCCAAGCTATTAAATACACTAATAATCAAATTGTCATTGGTGACTGCCTCAATTGGTGGTCCTGGAAATTGCCCATTAATTAAAATCCCCTGTTTCATCAAAATTAAACCAACCCATTAAAATATTATCAACAACAAACAACTAATCACAGATTATCCTCCACAGAATAGAACCATTAGATTACACCCTCTTATCTTTTTACAAATACCTCGGACTTAATTTATCAAAATAACCTTTACGATTGATGTAACACATTGAAAAATTTGATTGTAAACTATTACTACTATATTCGACAATGTAACAACTTTTTCCAGACATTTTGACTCAATCCCCTACCTATCGAGTTTCAATATACTTAAGTGCACTCGTATACACAATGAAAACTACATAAAATTTGTAATATTCAATATTTTTATTTTTCCTAAGACAAAATTTTCCAATAACTCCAAGAATAACCTTGTCAAGTACAACCTAATTAAACGTGACGAATACGAGCTCATTAAATTACAATATAACATCAACAAACAAAGAAAGACGTACCTGTCGTTTGACACCAAGAGGATAAATATCACCAAAAGTAACATTCCATGTAAAAAATCTGTAAGGACTCTCAGCTAAACTGCTTCCAATAATTGTCAATAACACCACTAAAAATAACAATAACACACTCTTCTTCTTTAGATCACTCATTTCTTAGTGACTCGGTGAGTAACTAGGAGCCAAAAAAAAAAAAAAAAAAAAAAAAAAAAAGCAAAGGGTGTATGATGATCGATGAACTTAGGTAGAAGAGAACTTGTATGTTAAGTTACAGATCTAATTATATAATGTACAGTTTATTCATGGATAAAGCAAGGTGGAATGAATGCTTTCTTTCTTTTTTTCTTTTTTTGAATTATGGATATCTTTTTATAAAGCAAAGAAGCGCGGATTCGGAATAATAAATAAATACTTTGTAAATAAAATGATTAATTATTATAATGGGATTTTAAAATGGTGTGTGGACTAGTGTAACTGTATGTATTGTCGGTGTTATAGCTTGTAGTAGTAGATTTTGGGTGAAGAGATTTCATTAATACGTACTTTACTGTAGTAGTGAAGTACATTTATTGCGAGTAATATCATTGGATTTGTGAATAAATAAATGTAAGAGAAGAGAAGAGAAGACGAGGTTGTTTTTGGAGACAGAGGGATGATTAAATTCCATGAGCTGTACTGAATGTAGTCGGATGGGTACTTGATTCCGCGTTACTGTTTATGTCACGTTGTTTTCTTTGGGGCTGTTATTACCATGTGGCCTTTTTTAGGAGCTATGATACGTAATCACTTTTTCGGTTTTGAAATAATTGACACGGTTTCATTTTTTAATTGTGTTTACTCTTATGAATAGCTGAACAGGGGTGTCAAGTCGAATAAACGGATAAAAGTTTGGATTGACTTACAACGGGTTGGATCTATTCGAGTCGGGTATGTTCGGGTCAAAGTTATCTTTTTAACTCGTCTTGGTTTGGGTCGGGTCAAATCTGTCGTGTTTGGGTTGGGTCAACTTCTGACAGTTCATATTTGGATTTGATAAATTCATATCGAGTTCAAAATGGGTTAAACCGAATTAATATTAGGTCGGATGACTTTGAGCAGGTTGATTCCAATATTGCTAATTTCGATTCGATGAGTTCAGTTCAATTCGATTAGAATAAGGTTGATTCAGTATTAAGGATCCTCTTTGGGTTTGGCTGAATTTGATTTCACAATCAAAATCAAAATCAATATTCAAATAAGGTCATTTTTAAACTAGATTTATTATTAAGCTATTACCTTATTATTGGGTAATTATCATGTCATTTATGTGTCATTTTTAATATCGTATCATTAACACTTATCGTGTCATTTTTATCTTTAAACCAAATTAAAATCAAATTATTGATCACTTATCATACCTGCATAGGTGAAACGATAAATAATGAACTAATGACAATAAATTGATAGATAATACTCGTAATCGCATACATTTGAGTTTTAGTATAGTAAAAACATCAAATTGAAGACATATTTATATTTTATTTTGTTGCATTACATATAAAAAAAACTGTTATGCTTACGGCTCCCTTTAAAAGAAAATTCTTAACGATTAATAAAACAAATAATATGTTTAACTAAAAAAAGATATAGATAAATGAAGGTCAATATTAGTTTGGGTATTAATTTCTTCCAAACAAAAAATACTCTTATAATTTCACCTTGGAGTTTAATTTTACACTTACTGAATACTCCATTCGTTTCAATTTGTTAGTCCCATATACTATTTTGGGCGTTTAAAAAATATCTACCCATATTGAATGTATTCCACTTTTAACTTAGTTTTTATTTCCTACTCCCTCCGTCCCAAAAAGAACGACCTATTTGGGTTGATTACGCGGGTATTAAGGAAGTTAAGTAAAAAGAAGTAAAAGTATATTGGAAAAATACATTTACATGGGGTTTGTAAAAAAATAGAGAGAGAAAGTAATAAAATAACATGGAAAATCAAATTTTTATATGGGGAAGCTAATTTTGCACAAATATTGTAGCAAATTGGTGGGCGTTTTAATGCAAATGGGTCATTATTTTTGGGACAAAGTTTTGGCCAAATGGGTCGTTCTTTTTGGGACAGAGGGAGTATTTTATACATAATAAATTATGAGTGGTTAGATTAATTGATTGTGAATTAATAACATGACTCTATGTAAAGAAATTATTCCCTTGATTTATGCAATTATGACTAATGCTTTCCTTAAAAAAATCAAAAAAATTAAATAAGGCAAACTATTTATGAATTGTTTTTTACTTTAATGCTAGATTCCAAATATTCATCTTTTCTTATTTTATGTGATTGATTCCATATGGGACTATCATATTGAAACGGAGGGAATATCTTTTTTTGATGAATATCTTTTTTTGATAAATATACATTGACTTCAATTCCTTCAATTTGGAATGTGTAATGCATACAAGTAGGGATGTACATAGTGCGGTTTAGACCGCAAACCAAACCGCAATTTTGCGGTTTAGTGCGGTTTGCGGTTTGAAAATTGCGGTGCGGTTTTTTAAAATGATCAAAACGCGGTTTGCAGTTTGCGGTTTGGTGCGGTTTCCAAAATTATTGAGACCAAACCTTACCGCAAACCGCACTTTAATGCAGTTTGCAATTTTTATACTATATTTTCGTTAAAATTATATAAAAGAACTAAAATATATGAGCTAATTTTTGACTATTAGTTAATTAAAGGTTAATAAAAAGAGTTTAATATTTAAATTATCAACTAATAATTATAATATAAAATAAAAGTTTTGTTTTAAAAAGAATAATTACAATTTTAATAAAATACGGTTAAACCGCAAACTGCACCTCACCAAACCGCATCTTGCGGTACGGTTTGGTGCGGATTTTTTAAAAGTGTTGTTTGGTGCGGTTTGAAAAAATTACAAACCGCACTTTTGCGGTTTGGTGCAGTTTATGATCCAAACCGCACCGCGAACACCCCTACATAGAAGATAGAAATTTTGGCTATTGAATTGGGTTTGCAAATGGTCATAAAGAAGGGTATCACAAAGCTAGTAGTACAAATGGATAAGCAAGAATGGATCGAAGCCATCAGATCAGATATGCTAGTTATCAAGGAGGCGAGTGTGGAAATGGGTTATGTTTCTCCAATTGCAAGCCCATCAACTTTGAATAGTTCTAAATTGGACAAGGGTAAGCAAGTCATGGTAGATCCGCAAAGTCCAGTTCGAATCAGGCTGGCCTTTAGAGTTTCGTTCAGCCTAGAGATTGTGGAGATTAGTTCTGACTCAGAAACCAAAATTGGTGATTTCGATCTCAATCAAACTCCTAGCCTGGAAGAAGTGGAAGTGACGAGTGTGACCAGCAGCAAAGGGAAAAAGAGAAAGAAGAGCACGACAGTTGAGAAAGGTAAAGGGGTGAAATTCGGTTTGTCGGATGGTGATAGTATGGAGTCTTCTGATGGTGTTGGTGTTGGAGGTTCACGGGCTAAGCGTGTTCTCAAGACAAAAGGGAAAAGCTCGAGTGAAGAAAAGAGCTGGAGTTTCTAGCTCCCAAGAGGAAGCAGGTGTTTTTGTGGTTGTGTAAGGGGCTCAGTGGCTGGCCCGAAAGAGCCACAAGAGGACAAATGAAGATCTGGTGCTGGAATTGCAGAGGTTTAAGCAACAAGGAGTCCTCTGCAATTCCCTTTATAAGTAGTATGTGTAATAAGCTTAGTGTTAATATTGTTTTTATTTCAGAATATAAGTGTAGTGTTAGCAGTTTAATTCCGTTATTTAGTAGTCTTGGGTATAAGGAATGTTTTGGGGTAGATGCTTCTCCGGAAGCTTCGGGGGGTTTATTCCTTTGTTGGTCTTGTAAGCTAGTAGTAATCTCTTCATCACCCAACACTATCTGTTGTAAAGTGTGGGATGATTTTAACAATATTATATATATTTCTTTTGTGTATGGTTCGCCTTACCCAGAATGTAGGATGGGGGTTTGGGATGAGTTGGGTGTCTTTTTAGATACGTACAATGGAAGTCATCTCCTGATTGGGGATTTCAATCAAGTCGAATGGAGGTCTCATAAACAA
The DNA here is from genome assembly GCF_948465745.1 of Chenopodium album. Taxonomy (NCBI): domain Eukaryota; kingdom Viridiplantae; phylum Streptophyta; class Magnoliopsida; order Caryophyllales; family Amaranthaceae; genus Chenopodium; species Chenopodium album. Next base: position 16,454,959 of record NC_137842.1, read on the forward strand.
GGCGGTGCAGCTCAGATTAGAGGAGCCTCAGACTTCTCCTTTTGGAGAATTCACCATGGGCTTATGGATATCCCCTTTAGAGGGGTAGACTTTACTTGGACCAACAATAGATTAGGAGACGAGAATATAATGGAGAGACTAGACAGGGCGTATTGTAATATGGCTTACAAAGATCTCCATCCGGAAGCTTTAGTGTGGAACTTCCCCTTTTTCATCTCTGATCATGGTCCAATCTTTTTTGACTCAAATCCGAACAAGCTTGCCCGAGTGAAAAGGCCGTATAAGATGGAAGCGTGGGCTTTGAATTTTATGGAGGCTCAACAGGTGATCGTAGATGCGTGGAAGAAGGAGTTTACAGGCTCAAGAATGTATTCTCTCCAGCAGAAAATTAAAGCTGTCCAGGGAGAGTTGAGAACCTGGTGCCTGAACTTTAGGGATAATCACAAGATTAACTGGGAAAAAATTAATGAGTCTTTGGTAATTTTGCAGTCAGCCGGCATGAATAGAGATGATGTTCAGAAGGAGAAAACGCTGAGGAGGCACTTGGAGGAGGAAGTAGAGATCAAGAACGCTTTCTGGAGGCAAAGGGCAAAAGGAAAGTGGGATGTTTTAGGGGATAGATCAACTTTCTTCTTCTACAGAGCAGTCAAAGGAAGAAATTTGAGGAATGAAATTAGAGTTTTGCAGCTAGAGGGTGATGTTTGGTGTGCAGATCATTCTAGGATTAAGCAAGAATTTGTGAGTCACTTCAAGAACATCTACGGGGGAGAAAGTGAGCAGCAGTCAGCTCAGGAACAGGAGGGCCGGTTAGCTCTGAGTGCAGAATGGTTACAACACCTACCTCAACTCTCTGAATCTCATCTCTCCCTCTTGAATGGGGAGTTTACTAGGGAGGAAGTGAAGAAGGCGGTGTTTGGCATGAAGCCTATGAAAGCGCCGGGACTGGATGGTTGTCCTCCTGTAGTCTTCCAGAAGTGCTGGGACATAATGGGTGATGACATCTTCTCGGCAGCAAATAGTTTTTTTACCGGGGGGCATATACTTAAGGAATGGAACAAAAATTTCATTTGCCTAGTCCCAAAGGAGGAGAATGCAATCAGGGTGGAATCTTTCAGACCGATTGGGCTGTGCAATACCATTTATAAGGTGATTTCGAAGTGCCTGGTGAACAGATTAAAGCCTATTCTGCAGGAGGTAGTTGGGGAATTCCAAAACGCCTTTGTCCCAGGAAGATTGATGACTGATAGTGCGCTAATGGGGCATAAACTTATTCAGTTTGTGAAGAGCAAAAAGAAGAAAGATGGAAATTTTGCAGGGGTGATAAAAGTGGATTTAAACAAGGCATATGACAGGGTGAGGTGGGAATTTGTCATTGACATTCTAAGGAAGATGGCATTCCCGGAGAAGTGGATTCAATGGATTAGCCAATGCATCAGATGAGTCAGTTATGCAGTCCTTGTGAATGGTGACCAGTCAGAATGGTTTTACCCGAAGGCAGGCTTACGTCAAGGAGATCCTCTTTCCCCTTATCTTTTTATTCTGTGTATGGAAGTCTTATTAAGAAGGCTAGTCTGGCTCCAGGGACAGGGAAGGATTTCAGGAATCAAAGCTTCTAGGAGATGCCCAGTCATTTCTCACCTTTTTTTTTGCTGATGATGCCCTTCTGTTCTTCAAACCAAGTATGGAGGTCTGTAAGGAGCTGAGTAAGGCTCTGGATGAGTTCTACGAGATTTCAGGGGAGGTGATCAGTGCAAAAAAATCATTCGTGATGTTCAGCCTGAACACTCCTTCTACATTTGTGAGAATCCTCAGGAAATCCTTGGGAATGACTAGTAAACGCTCATTTGGGACTTACCTAGGATGCCCCATGGATGTAGATGGCAGAAGTCTCTCCCAGTTTGAATATCTGGTGGAGAAGATCTCGAGTAAAATCCAGTCGTGGAAATTCTCGGGCCTTTCTCAAGCTGGGAGACTCCTCCTGATTAACTCAATTCTCGTAGCTCAGGCATCGCATATCCTATCGCTGTTCCTGCTACCAAGGAAGATCCTAGGGAAAATTGGCTCGCTATGTTTAAAATTCTTCTGGGCGGGAGTAAAGGACAAGAGGCCCATCTATTGGAAAAAGAAAGAGGTGTTAGAAAGTCACAAGTCAGTGGGTGGTCTTGGTCTGAGGAATGTACTAAGGCTTAACCAGGCTATGGTGCTCAAACAGGCTTGGAGGATTCATGATAATAGGAGCTCGCTGATGGGTAGGCTTATTATTGGCAGGTATGGTGGCTCGCCTATCGAGAGATGTTCCAGGGATAAAAACTTAGGAAGATGTTCCTGGGCCTTTAGAGGAATGGTGAAAACAGCATCAAGAATGAAAGAGGGCTTCTGGCACAAGATTGGTCGGGGGAGCGAGGTAAGCATCGAAGGGGATAGATGGACTCCGGCAGGTAAGGTGCGCTTCAAGGAGAGCATCAGCGAGGAGGATAAGGGAATGTATGGGAAAGTCTCTGAATTGATAAACGAAAGGGGTGAGTGGAAAATGAGGGTGGTTTGGAGGCTGTTTGGGACAGAAGATGTCAAGCGTATCCTCTCGGTCCAGCCGAATCAGGATCTGGGAGATGAGGTTCTTTGGGGAGAAACTGATAATGGTATCTACTCAGTGAAGTCAGGGTATAGATGGTTGGAGGGACAAAGGGATGGAGGGGAAGGAACCCGTTTTTGGAAGGAATTTTGGAGGCTGGGTCTACCACCGAAATGGCTCCTGCTAGGATGGAAAGTGTTGAATAATGCTTGTAGTTGCAGTGAAGGGCTAGCGAGGAGGGGTGTGAATGTTAATATCGCTTGTGTTTTGTGCCGAAGAGAGAGTGAAATGGCGGCCCACCTCATCAGAGACTGTGAGATTGTTAGGAGAATCTGGTTGTGTGGGCAGCTAGGAATCAGGGTGCAGAACGAGAAGGTGCCAGTGGAGACATAGTTAAGAAACTTTCTTTCATATGCTTTCAAGATGAAGTCAGAATACCCCTGGTAGTATACTGGCAATCATATGGTGTATCTGGAAGCACAGGAATGACATCATCTTCAGAAAGGCCAGTACATCACCGACACAAATCTGTATTCTGCTTAATGAGGTGTTGGGCACGGTGTTGAAAGTGTGGAACAAGGTAGAGAGAAACATGGAAAACAAGCAAAAGATACACCAGGGAGGACAAGAGACTTCTTTCTGGCAAAAAGGGATGCACGTACCTCATGGGGTAGCTATGGTAACAGTAGATGGCGCATGGAAGAAAGCCCGAGGAAGACTGGACTCTGCAACAGTAGGATTGGTTCTCTCAAAGGAGGAAGGAGTTCTATCTGAGGGGGGCAAGAGAATGGTTGGCACCTCGGCACTTCATTGTGAGCTGTTGGCCATAAGAGAAGGGATCATCATTGCAAGCCAATGTTTCAACCACCTAGAAATCAGGACAGATAGCAAACTCTGCGTAGAAGCCATCAGGATACCGAGCCGAGCACCAAAGGAGCACCGGAACCTGGTCCTAGATATCCTTTGCTTATGCTCTAGTCTTGCTTACTTTTGTTTCTGTCATGTTCCTAGGAATGTTACATCTAGAGCTCACGATCTAGCCTTTAAGGCTAGGAAAGGAGGTTAGATGTAATGTTGTTTTATTCTTTGTTTCCCAGCTGTCAAAAAAAAAAAAGGAGGCGAGTGTGTCCACATCTTGAACAATTGTCGTAATTTAGTCAAGTCTTTATGTAAACTTGTCTTTAATTATTGATTTATGGAAGGTAATAAGGTGACAGATGGATTGGTCAAGTTAGTTGTTGTTCTCAAGGAAAAAGTTATTATTTCAATAATCCTCCGAAAAAAACCCCTTAACTAGGACTTAGTTGCGGTGACCTCGCCTCGTTTTATTAGTTAATTTGTGGTGTCTTGTTTTGTGTTCTTTATACTCCTTTTGAAAAAAAAAACATTGACTTCCTGGCAATAATTCAAGACTAGAGAAACACAATTATGAAAATTAAGCATTTGTTTGGTATCACTATGATTTTTGTTTAGGGAAATTGTTCTGTATACCCCTAAGGTTTTAAAAAATGCATCATGTACCCTTGAAAACTGTACCCCTGAAGTTTGTAAATAAATGCACCAAATAACCTTAATCCTCTAACAAATGCACATATCATTGACTTATCAAACTAAAATCATGCTCAAACACTGACTCACTTGTAGTACTTTATATTTACTAGGGCAGCTAACGCGCGCGATGCGCGTGCAATAGCTAGCTATATCCTAAATTCTCTTTCGATTTTTTTTTCGAAGAAATCTCTTTCAATTCGATTTAACCTTACATCACAAATTTAGTTCTTGACAACTTTTTAATGAGAAAAATATATAAACAAATATATCAAGGGGTATAAATTATTCCATGCACTATTCTTAATATTTTTTAAAAAAACAAAAGTAATCATTATATTATTAATGACAGTGAATAAATAGTCTAGATGGTATAATTGTCCAAACACTATTCATTACAAAAACTTATACACATTAATGAGGGTATATATGTAAATACACATTTTGAAGGGCATAATTGGCATAACACTATTCATAAGTGTAATCTTGTACTTTTTATAAGGTAGGGATGTAGTAAAACTGCCTTAAAGCATATATTAAATCATAATTTAAACTCCGTTGATCATTCTAAATCCTAAATTTTGGGTGCAGAATTTGCTTTATTAATTAAGTTTACTTATACTTAAATGATTTAGCATTAAAGTAACATTAAACTGTAATAATTTGATGCTTAGAGAGTCTCAATTTAACAAAATTAACATTTATTGCGAGTCTAAGGGTATTTGGTGCAATTTTATACAAACCTCAAGGGCACACGGTACATTTAAAAGTTTTTCAAGGATATACGGTGCATTTTTTAAAAGCTCGGGGGTACATACATGGAACAATTTCCCTTTTGTTTATTGTTTTTTGGTTTTTAAAATCATATGATATATGTCATATAAATAAAAAATTGATCAAACTCATTAAAATCATGATAATTTTGAAAATTAACAACAGAAAAGTAGTGAAAACACTTTTTTCCTATTTTTTGTATATATATATATATATATATATATATATATATATATATATATATATATATATATATATACTAGTTTTGTGCCCCGGCGATGCCCGGGTAGTTTATGGACTTTTAAGATAAAATTATACTATTATAATTCAATTTGATTGAAAATAGAATTCTAAACTAACTATTTTTGCTACAAAGTCAATCTATATTTATCCAACGTGGTACGATACTTGGCGAAAAATTAAAACACTGAATGATGTTGTCTTGTAGCCTAATTATAAATTTATTATTTGGTATTTTATCGAAGAAATAAATAACTCTAAACTAATAATCTTATTCTAAAATTCTATCCTAATTTAATTGAAAATAGAATTTTTACCTAATTTTTTTATCTTATGAAATCTATCCAAGGTGGCGCGACACTTGACGGTTTTTTATCATATGAAGTCTATATGATATATATATCATATCATATAACTAATATATAAAGCTAAACTTTTAGCCAGGCGATGAGACAGCGACACTTGGCGTTCCAACTTTTCGCCAAGTGTCGTGTCAAGTAGGATAGAGTTATATAGAATGCGACGAGACAGCGACACTTGGCGTTCCAACTTTTCGCCAAGTGTCGTGTCAAGTAGGATAGAGTTATATAGAATTCAATTTGTAGGATAAAAAAGGTAGTTTAGAATTTTATTTTCAATCAAATTTAGATAGAATTTTAGGATAAAATTGTTAATTTAGAGTTTTATTTTTTTATAAAGTACCAATATTTCATATGTACAAATTGAATTATAATTTTATTAAAAAAAAAATTAGATTATAACTCTCATAAATTATCATATAAATTTATTTTTTGTATCATAATATATTTTTGGAGCGAAGGAATTAGTTCAAAATGTACCACATCCATGGTTTATAATATATTATAATCAATTAAAATAATATACTTCACAATCTAATATAATTTTATTACTGTGTGTAGACCTGTCAATCAGGTCGGGTCACGAGTCATTTCAGACAGGGTCAAAAAATATTTTTCACCAATATTATTATTATTTGTCATTATGTTTACAAGTTTAAATCGCCACAAAAACACGCCAATTCCTAACTAATTTTGTATCAATGATATGTTTTAAAATTTGACATATAAATTGAAATATATCTTTAAATTTAATAAACAACCCGGGCATCGCACGGGCACAAAACTAGTATATATATATATATATATATATATATATATATATATATATATATATATATATATATATATATATATATATATATATATATATATAAGAAAGTTAATATTTGTAGTTATTACATCTCATTAAGTTTTATAAAACTTGTATAGACATACTAGTTGTAATTTGAGTATGTTTCCTTCAATTAAAACAAAATATAAATATGCCAAACAACCAATTTTTCTTTTCTTTTCTTTTTGAAAATTTTTAATTATTCAAGATTATTTGTAACGATAATGCAGGCTAATGGTTTAATTTGTATATTTAGAATGTGACTTACTATTTTAGGGTAACCAAAAAATAATAATCCATGCTTATTATTTAAGCACTGTACGTATTTTCGAGAGTACAAATTTCACCTTGGGGTTTAAATTTTTGTAGGGCACTAATAATCAATTTTCTTGTATTATTAACAAACTTAAATTAAAGTAGTGACTTTAAAATGATGGGCACAAATTAGATTTATAGCATACATAAAGAAAATATTCTTCTGTATGAAAAGCTAAACATGAATTTATTTATTTATTTATTTATTTATTTATTTATTTTGAAAGAATAAAGCTAAACATGAAATTCATTAAGTGGAGTTTCAAATTAGAGGCTAAGAAAAAAAAAAGTACAATATAAAAAGTAGTTTTTTTTTTTTTGAAAGAAATAGTAGTTTGTATAACAAAATTCTATAATACCCTTTTTTTTTCAAGATTAAAGAAATAATGATTTTTGTAATTATATACCTTTTTTTTATTATTATTATTTTTTTTTACAAACCTCACTAGCAAGATATATGAGTACAACTTTTATATTTGATAAATTAAAAAGGGGGATTTGCCAATACAAATTATACGAATTGTACCAAATAGTTCGGAAGCGAAATTAATGCTTTCTCCTTTAAATACTCATCATTATCCAATAGCTCTCTTTCATCCTCCTTTAGAAGCTTAAACGCGTTTTTTCTTTTTACATATATTTTAATTTTTTTTTACAACCTAAAAGAAATAAAAAAGAACAAAAAAAAACCTGCACTTTTCACTTTTTTTTTTTTTTCTTTCTATTAAAATCTTGAAAATAAAAAATACAAACTATAGTGAAAGACAAAAACAAGAAAGGTAAAGCCAAAATTTGTTTTCAGTCATCTTCTCTCCTCTCTAATACAATGAGAGGAGAGGATATGATTTTGTACATGTACATTTGATAAATCATAGCATGAATTAGATCTAACTAACCAACAAAAAAAGATAATAAGAGGTGAAAGAGAACAATAAATCACAATAAAAGGGGGGAAAGTTGTATATTTTCCACACTTGGAGGTCATATGCCTAGGATGATAAGGAAGAAAGATGAAGTTTCTATAGATTATCATCAACATACACCTTCATCCAAGAAAAAAGGCATCATTAGAAGTTGTCGAAAATGTGGCAATGGAGATGAACATGGAAATATATGCGGCAATATAGATAGAATTAACAATGAACGCACATTTAAAAGGGGGCCATGGACTGCTGAGGAAGATGCTTTATTAATCGACTACGTCAAAAAACATGGAGAAAGACATTGGAATTGTGTGCAAAATACAGGATTAATAAGATGTGGAAAAAGTTGTCGACTTAGATGGACAAATCATTTACGTCCAGATCTAAAAAAGGGTGCATTTTCCCCTGAGGAAGAAAGAATTGTTCTCGAACTACATGCTAAGCTTGGTAATAAATGGTCGAAAATTGCAGCTGAGGTATGCTTGAAATATTACTGAATTTCTATATAAGTATTATTTGTTTTTGTTATAACATATGCTACTTTTGTAACATGAGATTTACTTTTTATAATATTCAAAGCTACCGGGAAGAACAGACAACGAGGTGAAGAATTTTTGGAACACAAAAATCAAAAGGAGGATCAAAGCTGAAGCATCAATATTAAATTCAGAAGTAAACAACCTCAAACAAATTGGAAATTTTGGTAATCATTTTCAACATCGAAAGAATCCACAAAATCATATTTATCAAGAATTGTCAATTTCAATACCTAGTACTTCATTTTCTTCACATTCTTCTACTTCTCCTTTCTCAACCCCAACATCATATCCAGTGTCAGATATTTTATCAAATTCGGGTTACAATATCATAAACTCTATTGGAATTAATGATCCAATTTCGACTTTTCTCACTAATCCAGCTTATAAATCCAAACTTATGCTTGAAAATGAAGCAACACAATATGATGCTAGCAATTTTGATACAACTTTACCCGTTATTCCTAAATTTTCATTAACACCTAATTCCAACATTACATCTATCACCAACCGCGGTCACAGAAATAATTATTTTGATTCGTCAAATAGTATGTTCACTGAAACCTTTGTTGACGATGGTATGTTAAGAAGCAATAGAACATCACTTCCTTCACATCAAATGATTCAGAAGGAAAACTTACTTGCAACATTTCCTTCAAGTGTTGTTGGTTCTTATACAAATAATAGATTCAATAACTTGCACACCTCATGGTCAATTGGGATCAACTCAACAGAACAAAATTCATCAATTATCAATGAAGAGAAATTATTAAATATATACAATGATCCAAATGGAAAGGATGGAGTAATGACCATGATTTCGCTGGATAACAATGTGGATGATTCGAGGATATTGGATGAACACAATTCTAATTTATTCTCAATTGGTATGTTTTCATATAATCTTAATATTTCAAATTTATATATTCATTCTTTGTTCAATCTTAATTTCCATTTTTAAGAAAGTTTGATCATGTTGTCACACAAGTAAAAAGAGTGGAAAAACACACACGCCCTTTTTCACGCCTTTCCAAAATATATTGTTCACAATTTTATAACATGGTATTTAAAATTTAGTAACGTCGTTACACTAGTTTTGGTATTAATAAGAAATTATGTCAATAAAGTTATGAATTTATGATGTTATAATTTATAATGTTGAAATAATTAGAAACACTCCTTATTTAAGTAGAAATTAAATACTTGTCCAAAAATTGTAGAAATTAAAAATGGAGTAATACTTGTAAAGATGTGCTACTATTTTATCATAGAAAGCCGAAAATTAATAATTTTTTTTTTCATATGGTATTAACGTAGCTATTAAAGGACATCCAATTCGAATATCAAAATACTTTTTTTCCCTATTGTACCCAATTTTCGTATTATTTTCCTACCCACTTATGATTTTTTTTTCTTTTTTTGACAAAAGTAAATGCAAACCCACTTATAACTTATTATAATCCTAGCAAGCATATTTCACCATCTTATTTTCTTAATCCCATTATATTTGCATCTTTTAACACACTTTTTATCTCTTACTTATCCTATCATTTTTGTATCCACCTATTATTTACTTCATCTCTCTTACTCCATCCTCATTTGTTTTTTCCTTTCATTTACCAAATCACCTGATTTTAATAATTTGAGCATAGAAAGTGAGTAAAAGATAGAGGAATTATTGATTATCCATATGCTTGCACTATTGATTGAATTTTTAAGACAAATATTAACATTATTGATTTAGTGTTTAATTTATTTTATATAGGGATGAAGGACTCTAATAAGGAGCAACATGAGGAAATGATATCCATGGATGATGATCTTTCAAGCTTGCTATATGATTTTTCAGTTACTAATTCACCTCTCCTTTGATATGATATAAAAGATAAAATATGCAAGATAGTGCTTGGATAAACAAAAAAGCGAATGTGTTATTTACTATTACAATAATATTTTTTTTTATTTTTTTTATTTTTGAAAATATATATCAAGTATATTGTAAAACTTTCACCTTCTAACATACTAACACATTTAATTTCCTACTACAAGTTTGGGCTTATTTAAGTACTTTAATTTAATTTTCTTCTGCTAAAAAGATCTTGGGACATTTTTAGTGTAAGAAATTTATTTATGTTAGATTTTTAGATTACTAATGATATTGTATGCTTATATATATTCATTCTTTGTTCAATCTTAATTTCCATTTTTAAGAATGTTTGATCATGTTGTCACACAAGTAAAAAGAGTGGAAAGAATATATATATATATATATATATATATATATATATATATATATATATATATATATATATATATATATATTCCTTTTTTCATGCCTTTTTAAAATTTAGTAACGTCGTTACACTAATTTTGGTATTAATAAGGAATTATGTCAATAAAGTTATGAATTTATGATGTTATAATTTGACAAAACGGCTGATTTGACAAAAATATTTATCAAAACGGATAACTACGAATTTTTATGGATCTTTTACCAAAACGGCTAATTTGACAAAAGTATTTACCAAAACGGCTAATTATGAATTTAATTCCAAAACTAGCTTAATTATTGACTTAAAATCAAATTAGCTATTTATTTTTCTTTTGAACCAATTTTGTTCAGTGTTCATTTTATTGATGTTTTTTTAAAAAAAAAATTTTGTTTTTAGGATTTTTTTTTTAAAATTGGAAAATTTAACGATATACGAAGTACAATATACTAATTTTTTCGGCTAGATCGTATCATTTAAATTTGGAATTTCAAATAGTATTGTTCTATCAATACTACCACAAATTTATGTAAAGATAAGGGTTTTTAAGGTATTGTTCATTTTTTTCATGCCTATAAATTGTATACTTTTGTTAATGTCAGCTAATTTGAATATTTTTTAGTTTAATGTTTATAATAAATCAAATTTACACGTAGTGGTACATTATGGTAAATAATGAATATGTTCTTAGTTTTTTTTATTTTTATTTTTTTTGTTAATTAGAAATTTGGAATAATTTTTTGAGTTTTGATTTTCCCTAATTTTTTTAAAAATGTTGATGCTTGCACCTGTGAACAAAGTAGAGGCTCCAAAGAATTGGTGCAAAAATATTATATTGAATGTTTTTTTTCAAATTAATGGGATTCTTTTTTTTGGTGCAAAAGAGGGGAGAATCCCTAATAAAATAAAAGCACACTAACAGAAATTTAAAAAAAAAAAAGAAAAAGAAAAAAGAAAACAAACAAAACAGAAACACAAAAGCACACCCTACGAAAAACAAGCTAGCTACCCTCTCATCATTGGATATCTTAAACTATGGCATTCGAATTTCCAAAAAAAAAAAAAAAAATACAAAAAACCGAAAAATAGAAAAAAAATAACTAATTTTTTTTCTTTAAAAAAACTCATAAATTGAACCAAACTAGCTCAAAGGAAAATAAGAAATAAATAATTTCCTTCCAAGTTAATAAGTTAGCTAATTTTGGAATTAATATTGATAAGTAGTCGTTTTGGTAAATGGTTTTGGTATATATATATATATATATATATATATATATATATATATATATATATATATATATATATATATGGGGAGGCTCTCGTGAGAATTTTTCTTATGTGAGAATTTTTCTTATGTGAGAACACTCTTTATGTTCTATATTTTTACTTGTATGTTCTAAATTTTAAATCTGATGTTCTAAACTTTTCCTTAGGTGTTCTAAATTAAATCAAATGTTCTAATTTAGTATTCACATGTTCTAAACCATAAATTAGTTAAGTTTAATATCATAAATTTTAAATAACTTGTTCCAAAATTTTAACTTATATGTTCTAAATTTTAAAATGTGTGTTCTAAGATTTTTAATTATATGTTCCAGATTTTAAAGCGTATGTTCTATATTTTTACTCGTATGCTCTAAATTTTTTACTCACACTTTCTATATTCTATATTTGTTTGTTCTAAATTTTTATTCACATGTTCATAATCTTAAATCAAATGTTCTAAATTTTACTCATATGTTTAAAATTTCATAAAGCAGATTTTATAAATTTTTAATCACTTGTTCTAATTCTTAAATCAAATGTTCTAAACATATTACTCACTTAGATGTTCTAAATTATTACTCAGATGTTCTAAATTTAAATTTCAGACGCATGTTCTAAATTTTTACTCGTGTGTTCTAAACTTTTACTCACATGTTCTAAATTTAAAATCAGTTCTCATATAAGTATGAATTCTCACATATGAACCTATTCTCACCGGATTCCTCCCCTATATATATATATATATTATACGCATATGTATGTGTGTGTGCGCGCGCGCGTTACATGGAGAAGATTAGGTACGTCTTCTCACAAGACCGTGACCTAAACTATTAAAGAGTAAAAAATAAGAAAATTTACTATATAAAATTGGACTTATATCTTGAATTCTTGATGAGTCGGAGTAGAATAGCCGAGAGAGGCAACATTATTTAAAATGTGATTACCTAAAAAGTCATTACCTAAATGGACTAAATTATTGATAAATAAATTAACGATAAATCCTAGAATATGAAATTGATATTCGATGAGTACAAAAAGAAACAACATCTTACCTCAGAAGGTGCTTCAACGGAGGATAGAATATCAATGGAGATCAGTGCTCCTCGACGAGAATTTGATGAAGAGATATCAAGCGGGAGACTAAGAGAAAGAGGAATATGATAGATGCTCCCAATGGCGGATTATCCAGGGGGGCCATTAGGGGCCTGGCCCCCTGGTGAAGCCCAAAATGTTTTAGAGTAGGCCCAACTTTAATGTATATGACTTCTTATATTTCTACAATTGCATGCCTAAGAGTCTAAGACCCACTTTTGAGTAATTTGAGCTTCCAACCTACTTTATCTCCTATTATCTAGATTCTCTAGCTATTCAGATTAATTTTATCTTAACCATTGGATGTACTAGATGTAATAACAAAGTTTAGACTTATAACTACAATATTTAATCTTATTGATTTGACACTTGAGAAGTTAAGATTTTTGGGAATTGAGTGCACTTTTGTATCAAACATTAATCTTTTACGTAGTATCAAAGGCATATCGGTAAGTTATACTGAGTGTTCTTTTATTTTTTTAAAAGATTATATAGAGTGTTTTATACTTATTCAATTATTAATTGGTGTTCTAGATTTCTAATGCAATGAAATCTGAACTTTTTTAATTAGAAATTTAGTGTTTTTTGTTGTAGTATTAATGTTATGATTCTTAAAATGAAATCTAGAATATAATTTATTTGGTGTTATTTTTAATAAATGTGGCAATATGAATCTTATTTATTTTTATTACTCCGGTTGTACTTTCGTAACACATTTAGTTTGATCGGACCCGCAAAGATTTATTTTCAAGATCCGCCACTGGATGCTCCCTAAATTATGTAACACTTTGATTTTATTTTAATTATTTTGTTTACTAATTTTCTTTTTTACTTTGATTTGATAAAAACTACATAGTACTCTGTATTACTTTTGACTTTTACTACATACAATATATATATATATATATATATATATATATATATATATATATATATATATATATATATATATATTTATTTTTTTTTATTAACTACGATATTTATATATACTTCCTCTACTTTTTCAGTTTACACCATTTGACTTTTGCACTATTTATAAACTAAACGTTTACACCATTTGACTTTTGCACTATTTATAAACTAAACTTTGATTAATTTTGTGATTTATAACTACGATAAAACATAGTTATGCATGTGGGATCTTATTTGAATGGTGTCAAAGGTATATTTTATAAATATCCACTGTATTTTTTAAAAAAAATATAAATAAACGTGTGCGTTGACATGCGTGATGAAAGAAATGTGTCAACTAAAAAAACGGAGGTAGTATTTATATAAACCAATCTTTTTTTTTTTTGAACAAATTTATATAAACCAATCTAATTACTTTGATGATTTTTATTTAAGAAAAAAATAAAGCGATTTTCCTAGGTAACGCTAAAACGTAAATTAATTCCTTTCATGCGTTGGTTGTGGAAAAATAAATCCACTCTACCGTCCACTTAGGATGGTGAAGGTTATATTTTAAAAACTATCTTAGGCTAAAAATTATTAATAGCGGGCGGTTTTCATTTAACAATATATTCACATATAAATGCTTCAACACTACTATTCAAAGTCTCCTTCTTCGCCCCAACTTTATGCCTAGAACCACTAATGGTGATAAATAACATTATTGGTTCTATTTAACTAAAATTGTCATCACAAATAGCAGTTTTACAAAAAGCTTGAAACCAAACCTAGGTGGACGTTATGCACCAAATTAGTTTCATAATCGACGCGTATTAGAAATTAGTTTAAGGTATATCATTATTTTTGGAAATCGTTTAAAAAAAATCCGTCTTTCATTCCATAAAACAAGATCATCAATAAGTCGTAGAATTACATATGTTTGGTCTTAAACCTTTCAACCATGCATTTGGTGACTATAATGGTTTAATTAAATATGTTTCCAACTAAAAAATATGTTGGGTTTCGTGATGTTGGACACCACGGGGAACTAAAACCTATCTCATTACCCGTACACAAATTAAAGCAACTAAAACATGCATATTAATTAAAAACATAATTAATAACGTAATTAACTAACAAGAAAGAAAGACGGATATACCCTTGACGCGTGCTTTACTCGTCTTGAGCTTTTACTTGAAAGCTTACAGAGCTTCGCACTCGCGATAGCCTCCGATGACTTTAACCCTTAAGACCGACCCGAACGACACCTACCCCGGAGCTTAGCCAGGGCTAGACTAAGAAATTTAGAGTATTAGAACGAAAGTGTTTTCGCTTGTGGAGATCCTTTCAAGTTCACAACTCAATGTGATTTTTTCAATTCTCAATGATGGGTATTTATAGGGAAATCCCTTGAGAATTCCAATCTCCCAATCAATGTGGGAGAGTTGGTATATGCCTTTTTACAATTTAATTTTAATTTGAAAAGAAAAAAAAAAAGAAAAACAATTAACAAACAACAAGTGTAACATTATGACTAAGAGATTAGGTGAGGACCACATGGCCTCCTACTCCCCAAGCCTTCCCACAAAAATCCGGCCCGTAAGCCTAGCCAACCAGTCTGGAGCCATGTGGCACCCAGCCTTGGGCACCAAGGCGCGCCACGCTGGCGGCCTGGTGCTTGGCTGGGCCTGCCAGCGTGCGGACATGCTTGTGCGGCCCAGCAGGCGCGCTAGCACGCACAGCCCGCAGACTCGCACGCATTGCGTGCTTGCGTTGCTATTGTTGTGCTTGTGCTAGGTGTAGCCCAACACTCCGCAGCCATGTGCGCAAAGCCCATCACGCATATGCTACTGGCCTTGCTTGCGATGGCGCGACTGACTACTTCTTGTGCCTAGCATGTGCGGTTGGTTGTAGCAGCATGGCCTTGCACACAAGACTGGCTCGGCCATACTAGGCATACTGAGCTTGCGGCCGAGCTTTGCCTTGTGGCAACGGCTCTGGCTAGCCATCGATTGGCTAGGCCAATACGAGGTTAGGATTTTCCCGAGCAATAACTTATTGTTTTCTTGATTTCTCGTCTCGTCGATTCCTAAATTTAACTTGACTTACAACGCTCGGTTTTGACACTCCTAGCTCGATTTCCGACGTCTTTGTTCGTAATGCTCTAATGACTTATTAATTCCTTTGAATTAATTCGTCGTGTCAGATCGGTTACTTGATTAGGTGTGACCTGAAGGGTTCAGTTAAGATTAAGCTGTAATATTAATTATGCATTATTATCACTGATCAAAAGTGACCTCCAACTAGGCATTTCGATCACTTGACCTCACTGAATAATTAGATTTCTAATAATTCTCAACCCTCTATTGGAATAATACACTTATTCGAAGGACTCCATTCCTTTCAAAATACCATTAACAAACACGCTCCTATAGTAAATCTTGTTAGATTCGTCTCTAATATTTATTTTATATTATCAATTTTTTTTATTATTTTTGCATACAACATTTGTAATTAAAGATATGAGTCGGTGAAAATGAACTAACAATCGTAAAAAGTGAACATTGAATTTTGTGTGCGTCTGGCCACACCATGTAACTGCTTGTAAAATATCAACGTAACCCTTATAACACCGACGAAGTAGCTTTTGTATTATTGATTGAATAACCCCTATTATACTTACAAAGTAACTCCCACAATGATTGGACATACAATGTTGCTAGCCACATATAATTAAGAATTTGTGCAATGAAAAATGTTGTAAGTAAAAAGAACAAAGAAAATATCTATTTAATTATATTTTTTTTAAAGTAAGATGAAGGACCTTACTAAATCGGCACCTCTCACAGGTTAAGCCAATCTAACTTTGCATGTTAATGCTTGAGAGTATAAGGGAAGATAAGGAAACCCCCCTACTAATGTAGTGGTGGGGTTCAAACTCGTGACCTCAAAGTCACAAGGTGAGTTCCCCACCAAATTTTGCTTGGTATCTAATTTTGAATAATTGCAATATTTGTACTGTTTCCATCCCACAATACTTGACACAATTCTCATTTTCGTTCGTTCCACAATACTTGACACGTTACTAAAAATGGATAGGACCACTAATAAAAGAAAATATTTTTTTTCCACATTTTCTCTCTCCTCACCCACCCCATTCTCGCCCCACCTTGTTGCTTTCTTATGATATAAAAATAAAAAAGAGAATCTTTATAAAATAAACAAATATTTTGAATAGACCCATCTGTAGTTTTCTTAAATTGCGTGTCCACCCTAACGTCCCAAGTATTATGAGACGGAGGGAGTATTATATGAGCTGTTTTGGGTGTTTTTGTCCCTTAGGAGAGTTACAGCTCGAAGACTGGTCTGGCGCGGTCTGTAGCTGTAAGACACGGAGGCGGAGCTCCTCCGGTTAGTAAGAGCTCCGCCTCCGACGATCAAGTTAGAATGCGTTGGAGAAAGTAAAAAGTGCGGAAAGGTAAAAGTAAGATCTTCTCGGATTCCGGGATCAGGTGTTTTCTCTGATGGGAGAGAATGTAGGGTATACTGTAATAAATTGTAGGTGTCCCAAAAATTGGGGGGAATCTCCCTATTTATAGAGTCATTGGTAAATGTGCCCCTAATTAGGTCACTCTGACCTAATTTTGATGGGCTATGCCGAATTACGGCTTTCTCGGAATTTGGGTCCTGAAGGCCGCCTTAGCTTTTTCCCAAATTCTAGGAACGCCACGTGTCAAATGAGGATTGGTCCAACTTAGGCTAATCTTGGGATAACACGTGTCGCCACCTGGTTAGCCCACGTGGCTTGGGTAAAAATTACTCAAATTATTTTCCCCTCACAGATGTGACTGATGAGTCTATTTATATATATTTTTATTCCCTGTCCCACGGTCATATTTGTGCTTATTTGAGCTCTACGGAGATATTTTTATTACTAATATACGTTTTCTAGTGTTTTTGTAGAGTTGGTATTATTTTGTAGGAATTTGCAGATTTATGATAATTCTCGAGCTTATTTAACCACTACAAAATTATTTGAGTTGGATCGTATTAAATGACCATATATATGAAGCCGAAGGCCAAGTTAAAGGAATTTGATTCGGTAATTTAAGGGCTCAATTTGGTGAACGGCTAATACTACAAGTTACGAACTAATTAAAAGTCCAAATGAAGTACACCGGACTGAACTAGAGGCTCAAGGCAAGTGAAGGAAGGCCATAAGATCACATTACTAATGTAGTCTTGTGAGGCTGCTCAAACTAATTACTTATCCCTACACTCTATACCATGCATTACTCCCTACACCCCCACTTAAACGGCACCGTATATCCGTATATAAACGGCACCGTACACATTAATCCACGCTGTCATTCCACTTTCTCTAAATATCCAGAATTCAATGTCGCCAACTCGCCACCATCATAGTCATCGGGGCTCATCAGCTTGACAACTTATCTCCTATCAGGCTATCCTCCTCCTCCTCCTCCTTCTTCTTCTTCTTCAAAAAAAAAAAAAAGAACTTACATTATGATATAAGATTGTTATAGTATGGAGTAGTAAATAACTTATATGTATTAATGTATTATGTAGTATTTAGCTTGTATGCCACAACGTACTAACACTAAAATATACTTCTATGCAAGCAACAACAAATAGACTAAAAATGAGTAGGGAGCTTTAAATATTTAACCCCATATTTTATTTCTTCAAAAAAAAAAAAAAAAAAAAAAAAAAACCCCATATTTTATTATGTTCATTTCCATTCTAATATATGTTCATTTATATATGAGTAGAGACTCATTTACACAATATGCTGACCATGTCAGTTTTTATACTTTTTCATGTTCATTTTTATTTGTATATTGTTTCATTTTTTTTTGTACTTTTTCATGTATTATTTTTATATCATATAGAAGTATATAAGTAACATGTTCAAATTTAATTAAATTAAACAGCTTATTTAAATACAATACAACTTATGATAAATTTGATTTTCTTATCAAAGTTTTGTGCTCATGTAGATACATAGTCAAGATATTGATAAGTGTTTATATGAATTAAGTTTTTAGTTCACTTTGATATAAATATATGTTCATTTTCTTTTAAGTACATGGTCAAGATATTGATAGATGTTTATTTTGAATTTTTAGTAGATGTTTATTCTGATATTGCAATTCTTCAATCCCTTTACATGCACAATCAAGAGATTTTATTGACTTTCTTTTGAATTTCATTAACTTAAGAAAATTCTAATTCAAGAATGTTCATTTTAATTTTGATGGATGTTCATCTATACATTAGTATATGATCATTCACATATTAGTAGATGCTCATTAGAATTCGGATAAATGTCCATATTTTCCCTTTTTTTTAATTTTTTTTTTACATATATTTACTATAGATTTAATAAGGAGTTTCAATAATAATTTATAATTTCATACAATTTTACATGGAAAAAAAGTGTGTGATTCTTATAATTATAATTGAATTATATTTTAAGAATGTACAAATGTTCCAAAATTATAACAAAATTCAATTAAAATTGTTAATTTATCGTAAATGTTCATTAAAATTTAAACTTGTTATTAGGTGATTTGGGGCTAGTAAATATAATCTATCATGCAATACTGTGCATTTTAGATAAAATTCATGTTCATTTATATATGATCATTTTCACATTAATATATGATCGATTAAAGTTGATACATATTCATTATTATCCTTAGATTACTTGTTCAATATTCTCATATTGAATATTCATTATTTGAAACTTAATACTTGTTCATTCTCTTAATAAAAGATAATCATTTATATATTAATATTTGTTCATTCTCATATTGAGTTGTGTTCATTTTTTTTAATAATGTGTTCATATTTGTATACAAAAATGAACAATTACGTGTACACTAATGAACAATTAAAAAAATACGTAATAATACTTCTATGGTCTGTTGCATGATATTGAATTTGCCAGGAGCATCTATCACGTACTACACACAATTTTTTTCAATAGTAACTTAATTAGTGCAAAACAATATAAATTAATACATTTTTTCATCCACAATTAAATCTATGTTCAATTATAAATTACTATATGTGCTCATTTAAAAATCATCATAAGTTCAATTATAAATAAGTATATATTCATTTATAATAAGCATCAAAATGTTCATTTACAAAATATGATATGTACACTTATAAAAGCTATATACGTTGTATTTTTTTTTTTTTAAAAAGGAAAAATCGTATCTTTTATCTTTTTCTTCAACTGCCATGGTTACTGTAGCTTGAAGCCTTAATTTCTTTCTCCTAGTATTCCTACCACAAGAATTCATCAAAGGAGTCAACTTTATGTACCCAATTATCTACCATAATCCTCATTACACTAAGAAAATTAGATCCTAGTTAAGTCTAAGAATTTCATCATCACTTTCTTCAATCAAGTCAAAACACACACCTTCACCCATCATAAACCCTATTTAACTAAATGAAGACAAATCTTAGGAAAAAAAAAAGGATAATACAAAAACAATCAAATTCTCATTAGCTAGGAAATAAGAGGATAATAATAATATCTGGATAATAATCTTATTAGCTTTTCGATTGTAGCTTTTGGCAACCCATATGAGTGTTACAATAGTAGGACTTGACCATTGGAGAGCTAACTTCAAGAAATCAAACTCTCTTTGATTGCTACTACCGCTAATTTGGATGTTATTATCGACATTGACAAAGCTTGCGGCGAAAGCACTACAAAGATGATGAAGAAATAGGATAGCAATATATAGTTGATGGGTGGGAAAAAAGGGAAAAAAAATGCGTAGTGTTAAAAATGAATAAAATAATGACGCATTATGGGGGTGTAGGGGAGCATTCCATACCCTGAGTGTAGTGAAAAATTTGTAAAACAGTTAGGCCCGACCGGGTAGCCCAATTCCCGATCGGGTGAATATGTCGTTGAGTTTGCTCTGCTTCAGTTTAGATTGGTTTTGATGGATGTGGGCTTGTTTGTTACAAAACCCAATCAAGGCCTTTTTGTTAGGCGGTGATTAGTATGATTAGAATTAGGATTTCTAAGATATACTTGTGTCAGACTTTTAGTAAGGATTTTTATGGTTAGTTATCTTTTGTTAGGTTTTTATTTTCACAATTTTATCTTAGTAGTTTGAGTCTTAGTGGTTTTAATCTTCCTTAATTATAAAATGGAGGTAGTAGCAGTACGTAGGGGGGATTTTAATTAATTAGTTTTAGTTTAGTTTTCTTTTCCCTTTCTCTCTCTAACTTTTCTCTCTCTCCTTTTAAATTAAACTCTTAGAATTTCTCTTGTTTTTTCTATATACACTTTTGGTTTATGCAATTTTATATTTCTTTATTTTGGTACTATCTCTTCTCTCCTTTATTACTTATTTTCTTTGCTTTGATCTTAATCATGTCTCCTTTAATTGTTTTGATTAGTTTAGATTTAATTATGCGCGAGTAGTTTAATTCTAGGGTTTTGAGAATCCATAATCAATATGAAGGGATAATTTGTTATTGTTGATTATTGATATTACATGATAATTTTTTATTAAATTCTTTTAACGCTTTACAACCAGATTATGAATCGAGCAGATGTGATTTGCTTGTAAAAGTATAGCAATATTGAATTGATGAATCGAGCAAATGTTAATTTGATATTAAAGGCTATTTTCAATAGGAACTTAGATCTAGTAAATTGCAAGAGCCTGTTAGATATTTTTTTTTGGTGTTTAGAGAGCCACAAGGGCGGGGGTGAGAGCCTGTTAGATCTACGTTAATTAATAAATTGCGAGAGCTTGTTAATCATGTTATTTGTTCAATGTTAATTATTGGTTATTATGTTTTATCCTAGAATATTAATTATTAGTGAACCTGTGACCCTAGACATTTTATTATTGATTTCTCCCTAGTCTTAATCTCCTTAGTTTAGTTCCTTTTGATAACAACAATTTTGGTTACTTAATAATCTAGATTATATTAATTAATTAGGAATAGAAAGACTTGTTTCCCTGTGGATTCAACCCTACTTCCTTATCTACATTAGTTAGAGGACTTAGGTAAAACTTTTGATTATGTGATACGACTTTAGCCTGTCAGTGACGTGGCACGCCATGTGGCACCTGTGACACATGTCACTCTGCCATTGATTGAATTTTATTGTGAACTTTAACTTTTCACATTCCGGGTAAAATTATGTAAATGCCGTTGTATTTACCCCTCTATAAATACAGGTTTTACCCCTTTCTTTTTGGACGTTTCCAAAAAAATTTAGAGAAAGAAAGCAAAAGAGTTCTAGAGAGAGAAGCTCTGACCACCGTCTGTGTTAAAACACAAACAATTTCTTTTCACCCGCTTGCCTATCTGGTTTAGCAACCGCTTGTGCTATCTACAAGCAAGATCACCTTCAACTCGCCTACTGCAGCCGGTTAATGCTTGACCCCTTTTAGAGTCAGATTTAAAGGTACCGTCTCTACCCCCTTTAGCTCATTCTTACCTTTTCCGTTTGTATAATTTCATTCAATAAATGGACTCATCACAAGCACACACGGCATAACCTAGGTCAGTAGTCAGCCGGTCTCCTGATACGGCTGAGTCTAGGACTGCGGGTGCCGGCTCTAAGTGCATAGAGCAATTTTATACATCCCCCAAACCGACCGTCTCTATGTCTGTGCAAGACACAATGGCTGGAACCAAATAAAACCCCACCAAACGCGCGAAGGAGAGACGACACATTGGAAGTACCGTCTGAAGAGGTGACCCTGGTTGTAGGGGAAGAGATGCAAGTAGACTTAGGGGAATACTCCCTGTCTAGGATCCCCGGGACCCTAAGTGACGGGATTTGTATGAGACTGAGGGTAGAGACGGCGAGGATGCCGTCTCCAATGCTGGACTTGAAGAAGCTGATCTTGAAGATGGTGACGGGGAGGGAATCGCATCTTGTAGGGAATATTTCAAGCGTTAATCCCCTAGCTCGAACCCCACTGTGATCATACACTAAAGTACGGTGGCGTCCAAAGGGAAAGAAGATAGAGCAAAAGAGTCGCCAACAAGTTTTTTAGGAACTTGTAAACCGTTCTAGGGTGAAGGTTACACCCCTTAAAGATCCAAGAGATCGTCAACTCCATAAGGTCTTTGAACCAAATAGGGTTCGGGGATGAAGGTACAAATCCAACCTAAAAGAGATTGAACCTGCCCTAATAATAGGCCTTTACTTTATTCTGATCGTATTCATGTGCGCTTTCTGACTAACATGCAATCATTAGGATTAACCCTAAACCTGTTTATCTATGTTGGTTGAATTTAATGCACAAATAAATCTATTATTGGCGATCACTTGAATTATAATCAGATTAACCCTAAACAAGATTATTAATTATCTTATTAAGCGTGATTACAAGTACCAATTCCCTTTAAACATGCATAAAAGGTGTGATCAAGAAATAACAATAATATATCAAGCAACATAATGATAATCAATTATAATAATAATAACAAATTATAATTAAAATAATCATGTTAAAGCATAATAATAATAGCAAGATCCTAGGCATGATACTAACAAGATTAATAACAAACCCTAGCATGTCACTAAGCAATAAAAATCAAAGCTTTAACCCTAACATGATACTAACAATCATAAATATTAGAAAGAAAATAGAAGGCGTCATACTTTTAATCATACTTGATATTAAATTTACCCTAAACATGATACTAGGAATTTATTGTTGTCACCCTAAACATCAAATTAAGGAAAACATCCTAACGATAATAGGAATAACAATCTAAGCATGATTTCTATATAATAACATCAATAAAAACCATTAAAGTACTTACTTGGATGCCTCGTATCTCTTTCTAATAACAAAATACACGCGTTAGTAACTTCAAGGAAAATAATAAAGCAACAATTAAATTAAATAATTGAAAGAGAGATTTGGGACCAAACCCCTCAGAAATTAAACCTTTCACGTCTAGGGCGAAGGCAACTTCGAATATGGCTAGGTGTATCTAGATCTAATGAATGCGGAATTTTGTATTTGAGAGAAGCTAGTTTAGAAAAGAGAGAGAGAGAGAGAAATGGTAGATTGTAGATGATTGTGAATGAATGTTGATGAAAACTGATGAAAAATTGATGAATGAAAATGGAGTTTTTACGACGTTATTTATAGAGAAAATCAGCTAAAAAGATAAAATATCAAAACAGAGTTCTGGCGTAAATAAAACTGAATTAGTGCCAACGCTGGCTATTGGCGCCAGACGCCAACATTAGTGCCAGGCGCCAATGCTAGCGCCAGGTGCCAAGCGTAGCGCCAGGCGCTACAGCTGGGGTTTGGCGCTGATTCAGAAATTCACGCGTTTTCTTAAAATCAGATAAAAATTGCCGTACAGGAGGATAAAATCGTATTTTCCCCGAAAATGCTCTTTGATTTTAATTAAAACTCTGAAAAGTCCACAAAAGTCAATTTATCAATGCTAATTGAATTAGGAATGAAAAGAACCTTCTAGAAGAATCTAGAAGACTAAAACCATTCCTAATTGCATTAGGAATGATAAATCTATATTAGGCCCTCCTCTAGATCATTGGGCCCATATAAGGCTCAAACCGGGCCCAGTTCAGTAAATTGGCCATAACTTCCTTTATATTCATCGAAATTGGGCTTATAATATATCGTTGGAAAGCTTTTGTCAAGCCCCATCCAACTACACTACTATTGGACCCATATCATGGACCAACCAAACTGTATTGGCTGTTTTCTTAAAATAAGTTTTCAAAAATAGAGAGAAGAGAAAAGAAATTAAAACTATCCGCAACACTAAGGGTTCGTTTGGCATTGCTGTGGTTTTCTGTTTTTTGGTTTTTTGTATTATAAAAGTATAAGATATGTGTCCCATAATGAATAAAAAATTATATAAACTTATTAAAATTATGATAATTTTGAAAACTGACAACAGAAAAGTGGAAACACCTTTTTCTTGTTTTCTGTTTTTGGTTTTTGGTTTTCAAAAAAACAGGAAACTGAAAACCAAAATTGATGTCAAACAAGCCCTAAACTTTCCACACTTTCACTTCATTCGATTATGATTCGACGTGAAAGGTACTCATCACTGGGTTTGGTTTTGGGGAGACACAAATGGGTGTCTACAGAAGCCCCCACTTTGACTGAGTTTGGAGAAACGCAAGTTTCGAAAACAAAAGTCAAAGTAGCGATAGGGACGGAGAAAGATTCAGAACGTTCTGCGATCCTAAATCATTCTTGTAACGCCGATACCTGCAAACTAGCGTTAGTTAAACAGATAAAAGAGTTAAGAAAAGCATATCTTGCACCGTCGAGCACACGTCTCTAAAAGTAACCGATTTGCTGCCGCTGTATCCTGTTGTTTTGATGACCTCCTGCCAAGAGAATGCCATCCCGCTTGAAAACCGCTACGCTTGTAACTGCTTCCAATATTGAAGACTGCTTCGCTTGAAACGATCCTCCTCCGCTTTGATAATATTCCATGTCTAAGGGAATACTATCGAAGATTGCTTTGTTTGGAACAATCCTCTTCCTCTATGATAATACTCCACGTCCAAGGTAATACTATCGAAGATAACTTCGCTTGAAATCATCCCCTTCCGCTTTATGACCGTCTTCCACGTCTAAGGGAACACGATCGAAGACAACTTCGCCTGAAATTACCTTCAGTTGCTTTTTGACAACTTTCCACAATCTATGGAACGCCATCTTGCTGTTTCGATGTTCACTCGTCTCTGAACAAAGAGCTTCTTTTTTTTGGATATGTTCACGCGCCTCTGAACAAAGATCTTCTTTATTTTTGGATATGTCCACGCGTCTCTAAACAATAGAGCTTGAAGTACATGTCCACGCGTCTCTGAACAAAGAGCTTATTTGTTAATATGAACTTCTGAATGATGTGTCCACGCATCTCTGGAGCAAAAGAGCTTGATAATAGGATGCCCACGCGTCTCTTGAGCAAAAGAGCTTTGAAAGAAATGTCCACAAGTCTCTGAACAAAAGAGCTTTGAATGATATGCCCACGCGTCTCTGGAGCAAAGAGCTTTGATGATATGTCCACGCGTCTCTGAACAAAGAGCTTTTGATTGATATGCCCACGCGTCTCTGGAGCAAAAGAGCTTTGAAAATAGGATGCCCACGCGTCTCTGAGCAAAAGAGCTTGAAAAATATGTCCACGCGTCTCTGAACAAAAGAGCTTGAAAGAAATGTCCACGCGTCTCTGAACAAAAGAGCTTAAAAGAAATGTCCACGCGTCTCTGAACAAAGGAGCTTTGAAAGAAATGTCCACGCGTCTCTGAACAAAGAAGCTTTGAAAGAAATGTCCACGCGTCTCTGAACAAAAGAGCTTCGATACTTGAACGTTTGTTGCGATAATATTCTGAAGAAAAATTTCCGAAGACCAACGCTTGCCGATCTCTAAAACTCGCTTGAACTTTGCTTTCGCTATGCCAGTACGTCGGTGGTTTGCTGCTTGTGAACCATTATGTCCCTGATAAGCCAACGCTTAGGCGCTTTAAGCTAAGTGAGACGATCTTTCGTCAGGTCGATCACTTATTGCGAATGGAATCAAACCGACTACTTAATCATGTCAAATTGCTCATAGGGGATAACTGGCGCACCAAGGAACCTGAAATTGCTGTATGAGGTCGAAATCACCTTTCTGAGAGGCTTTGAGCTCTGTCGCCGTTGAAATATCTCTAGCACCAAGAATTGGCTCTGTCGCCAGACACTGGGATTTAGCGCCCGGTGCTAAAAACTGTTGCCAGACGCTAGATGTTTTCGTCTGGCGCTGGGGTAGAGTCTTCCCTATTCTGCTGCACCTGTATTTATTTTTGACTATGGAACTTTGCTAATCTCTTTAATCATCCTAGGGTTGACCTAAGGTTTAGCATTGCTTGACTCTTAAACTTGACTCACTGTGATTGACTCGAGGTTGACTCTACTTAAAGTGTTTTTGACACATGTGTTAGACTCAAATCAAAGTGATATGACACGACATGACTCAATGTGTACATGACTCGTGTGTGCATTGTAATGTGATCGTGCGACTCGAAAATGCAAAAAAGAAAAAATTTCCGTCATTTTTGTGGAGGGTACCGACTTTCTCCCGAAAAAGAAAGACGTGAAAAAAAAGAATCGAAGTTTTTTGGATGCATGTTGAATGAGCTTAGTCAAATGTTGTTTGATACTATCTCTCAAGGTGCAAGGGAATTAATCCATCCTAGGCTATCTCAATGGTTGACTCAATGATGAAAGTATTTGGGTAACTTAGGCACGGAGGCTAAGCACTTCATACTTCGTGATGCAATGAAAATTATGATTGATGAGTGATGTTGATATGACAAGACATGCTTCAGAGTTGTGTTAAGATTCCATGACAAAGGGTTCCTAAGGGAAGTATATTTGGTCACGTATGTGTGATGTGTGTGATAGTGACACTAAAGTTAGGCCGCAAGGGCTAAGTGTGTGGGAAAATATATTGAAAAGAGTCAAATGGTGGTGACTCTTAGGCTAGGTAAGCTAATGATGTAGGGATCAAGCCCCCAAGTCTAGCTCTAAGTAAATAAGGATGAGCATAGGAGATCCCTTGATATGATCATGGTGTGTGAATGTGAATATGAATGCATGTTTATTACGGCCGCACCTCGATGTGAGGTTGCCTACGTATCCGTTAGGAATCAGGCCGAACGTAGCTCTAGCCAAACCTCGCACAAGTATGTGTATACCTCAAAAAGGTCTTTTAAAGGTTGTAATGTGGTTAGGCTAAAGGTTTGAAGAAGAAGGGGATAAAGGCACAAGACCCTTGATAAGCCCCCAAGGTGTGCAACCTTGCTTTTGAATCTTTATATTTTTATGCTTGAGGCTTTTAACTCTTTCTTAGCTCTCTTCGTTTTTTGCTTTAGCATTTATTTTATTTTAATAAGTGTGGGCAATCCCGATCATGCGGTCTATCACTCACTTGGCATTCATGTTTCTCAGGCACGGTACCGAGCACTCGAGACGCAATCTGAGACGTGTTCATATCAAAGACATGTTTATGTCAAAGACATTGGAACACTTACCCTTTTGTACACTTTTATTTATTTATTTTTCTTATTTTATTTATTTTGATCTTTTGAAATCACTCAAGCCTTTTTTAGAATTGCATAGGTTGCACACTGTCCCATCCCAAGGTTAGGTAGATATGGGTTGGAAAATGAAAGGTCTATCATTAGACGAGGCTCAAAGTGGTTTATGAAGAAAGGATTGTAAATTAGAAAGGTGAAAGGTAATATGATGTGGCTACAAGGGGTGCCTCAAATCATTGGTATACCTTGTGCTTAATTCGACATGGATTTTTTTTTTAATGCAATAATAATGAAATGATCATATGTAAGAGAATAAATGCTCATTTTAAAAAAAAGGGAAAAGAAAGAATCTACAAAATTAATCTAAAGGAAAGGAAAGATGCCTATGCTAGACTTATTGGGGAAAAGATAAATAAAGAAAAAAGGAAAAAAGATGTCATGAAATCTCGTCGTTGAAGCTCGCCTCTGTTGTTTGCTTTATCATCACTCGCTCTTCTTGTTAACTGGAGGCATGGGAAGCTTGTTATTATCAATCAAATTTTGGATAACCTCCTTTAGCTTCCAACAGCTCTCAGTAGCATGACCCCTACCTTGATGGTACTTGCAGCGCACATTTGGATTCCAACTAGGCAATCTCTTCTCAAGCGGGGGATCTTGAAGAGGTCCAAGAGGAGTAATGAGTCCCTTGGCACGGAGTCGATCGAAAGCATCATCGTAGCTAATTCCAATAGGGGTAAAATCCCTTTTCGGTTGCTTTCTAAATCCTCGATTATCCATGACTAGGATCTCACTAAGGTCGAAAGTACCAACACTGTTGCTAGAGTAGGTGTTTTCGGAAGAAGGAGGATAGTCGTTCTTCTTCCCTTTATAGCCATCGTTACTATCGTTACTAGTCTTGGCCTTCTTGTCGCGCGGAGGAACATGAAGAAGATTTGAATCAATGAAGTCTTGAATACGATCCTTGAGGGAGAGACACTTTTCAGTAGCGTGACCGCGACCTTTATGGTATCGACAATAGGAATTTGGATCCTAATTGGGAAAACATTTTTCAGATGGAGGGTCTTGACTGGGACCAATGGAGTGAATATGACCTTGATCATGAAGACAGTCAAAAGCTTCATTGTAAGTTATTCCTATTGGTGTGTATTCTTCAATGGTCCGTTTTTCCCGTGGCTTAGGAGCATTGAGTTCTTCATTAAACCCTTGGCGAGAATTTTGTTCGATGACCATCACCCGATTTACTAGTCCTTCTACCACATTCAAGATCATGGCAACGACATCTTGCAGTTTTCGAACGTCCTCTTTCAGATTTGACGAGTCTTCCTTAGTATTATCTAAGGAAAGACTTTCATCCTCCTCAATCATGGCCACTTCATCGAGAGAGGTTATATAAGCTGTCTCGATCATGGGCTCTCCTACAAGTGTGATAAGAAGTAATGGATCGAAGGATGTTTGATCTTCTTCAATGGCTAGAACCTCGGAAGTTTCATTGTTATCGATTAGATCTTGGATAGCTTCTTTGAGTTTCCAACACTCCTCAGTATCGTGACCCTTTCCTTGGTGATATTTGAAGTGCTTATTGGGATCCCACTTGGGTGGCCTGGTTTCTGGAACTGGATCTTTGATAGGCCCTATGGGCATGACTAGTCCTTTGTGGTATTGCTTCTCGAAAGCTGTTTCATAGCTCATACCAAGTGGAGTGAACACCCTTTTTGACCTTTGGATTCGTGATTTAGAGGTGTTCGTGGTATGTACCTCATTAAGGGGAGAGGAAGAAGAAGGATGGTCGTTCTTCTTTCCTCTCGCACTATTATCTTTCAGAAGATCATCTTCAATGTCAATGCCTATGTTATAGACAGCCTTGAAAGTATTCAAGTTGTGTTGGTATTTTAAGTGCTTTGAATACTTCCCTTGGAGATTCTTGATAAACATCCTCACAGATTCCTTTTCAGTGGGAGTTTTGACCATATTAGCAGAAGTTTCCCTCCATTTGTTGAAGAAAGAAGTGAACCCTTCGTTTTCTTTTTGTTTTAACATCTCAAGTTGTCTATAATCTGTTTCGTCTTGGATGTTGCACTTATATCTATCTATGAAAGCGTTTTCCATGGACTCCCAGGTGGAGGTTTTTTCTTTCTCGAGAGAAAAGAACCATTGCTGGCAAACGGTCTCAAGAGATATTGAGAACAGAGAGGGGAAAACCTTCTTATCGATACCCTTAATGTTCATTATAGTTTCAAAAGCTCTTAGATGAAAGTAAGGGTTATCTATTGCTTTGAATTTAGGGATGTCAGTGGCGTTGAACTTATGCGGAAGAAGTTCCTTGTCCAGCAAGACCCCTTGTGAACTCATGTCCTGAAATTTATAGTCACTAGATAGCTTTCTAAAACTTTCTTGCATGAGGTTCATTTGTTGTTGCTTCACGGGGTCATCAATTTTGAGGATTAAAGCCTTTAACACCTCAGTCACGTCATTCAATTGATTCCTAAGTTCATTGACCTCTTCTTGACTTGCCATTATCTTTTTAGCCTTCCTCTTTTGACGAATCGGTTTATCAAAAAGCGAGACCTGAACAAAGGTGTTGTCCTTGATTAATCGCCCTTCTCTCCTCGACCAAGTACTGTGGAAAAGGAATTTGGGGATATTTATTGTTAATTATTTGACTTAAACTCTATTCAACATGCAATGGGTGGAGGAAGTGAAGAATGAATGGAATAGAATGTGAAGAAAAATGATGTAGATGGAGGGATATGAAGAATTAGGAATAGAATGTACCCCCCAACTCAAATGACGGAAAATACTGACTCATGCATCAACCTAAGACACGGTCATGGTGATATGTACTCAAAGTGCGTGCTAAGACTAGTGAGTGTAGGTGGTACGTTAAGACTCGTGTCATGATCATGTGGCTAGACTATGTGACTTAGTGTCTAGACTCAATTAATGACTTAACAAGGTATTGTTGACAGTAAATTTTAACCGAATTATTTATCAAACTGGTTAATTAGACACTAGATGATGACTAAATCAATAAACCGAACTGTCGCCAAAACGACAAGACTAGCGTCGCACTGTGTAGTGTAGCGCAAAACGACAGAGCTGTCGCCAGGCGCCACACTCCACTGAGTGGCGCTACAGTTCAGACTTTGGTGCCACTGCTGGAGCTTCAATCTGGAACTATTTTCGGTGTTATTAATCAACAGGGGATGCCTAAAGTCGTATTAGGTCAATTCTGATTAAAAAATTAGACTTTATTTACTGAAATTAATTAATTAATTAAATAATTAGGCAAAGTTCTTTTAGTCATTTATTTTAGTCTTAATACAAGTCAAACAAACAGTTAAGGAAAACATATATCATATGCACAACAAATAATGCACAATTAGTCAAGTAGGCACAATATGATACAATGAGTTTGCAACCTAACCATGGCTCTAGTTCTCTAAAGTTCGGGATATGGTTTAGTCAATAGAGGGTCCATGGTTAATTGTCCGGATGCACCGCGCGGAAGCCTAACCGTGAAGGGTTTGCGCGAGTGGATGGGACACCGCGAGTTTTAGAAAAACTCGCCTCCATGGTTTGGTGAATTCAACATTCTCGGATGTACCCTTTGTTGCTCAGAGCGTTCAATCAGGTAGATGGAGCATGGTTTTCCAAAGGGTTATGTCCATATGTAGAATACATATGGGTTTCAGAATAGTGAGAAAAACTCAATAAGGAAGTAGGATCGAGCAAAAAATACAAAAAACTGGTCGAAATTAGAACGCATATTTCTGGCTCGGTATAGAAGAATTTGGCGCCATCAAACAGAGATTGGCGCCAGGTTTTAGCTGTAGCGCCTGGCGACAAGCCTGTCGTCTGGCGCTACAGTTAAATGTCTGGCGCTAATGCTCTGGTCGCTGACGCTAATTCCTACATACCTCAGCAGCTTTCTGTGCTCGATAAAATTTTCCTGTTTTGCGCAGTGTTATTTCGATCATAGTTGTGAAAGATATTTCTCAAATTTCCTACGTGTAAAATCCTATGTTTTAACTCATTACGGATGGTCTTTCCAATGAGATCTTTTTTTTATGCATATGACAATAATGTTAATCAAAATTACGCATATGAAATACTTAGAAATTTTCGAGTCTCATCCACTCATTCTAAATCATTGCCAAAACAAATTCAGGAATTAAAATAGAAATCCTCCCCAGTGGATTCGCCAAAAACTGTAGGGAATATTTCAAGCGTTAATCCCCTAACTCGAACCCCACTGTGATCATACACTAAAGTACGATGGCGTCCAAAGGGAAAGTAGATAAAGCAAAAGAGTCGCCAACAAATTTTTAAGGAACTTGTAAACCGTTCACAGGGTGAAGGCTACACCCCTTAACGATCCAAGAGATCATCAACTCCATAAGGTCTTTGAACCAAATAGGGTCCGGGGATGAAGGTACAAATCCAACCTAAAAGAGATTGAACCTGCCCTAATAATAGGCCTTTACTTTATTCTGATCGTATTCATGTGCGCTTTCTGACTAACATGCAATCATTAGGATTAACCCTAAACCTGTTTATCTATGTTGGTTGAATTT
Organism: Chenopodium album; assembly: GCF_948465745.1. NCBI lineage: Eukaryota > Viridiplantae > Streptophyta > Magnoliopsida > Caryophyllales > Amaranthaceae > Chenopodium > Chenopodium album. Next base: position 16,487,255 of record NC_137842.1, read on the forward strand.
AATGCACAAATAAATCTATTATTGGCGATCACTTGAATTATAATCAGATTAACCCTAAACAAGATTATTAATTATCTTATTAAGCGTGATTACAAGTACCAATTCCCTTTAAACATGCATAAAAGGTGTGATCAAGAAATAACAATAATATATCAAGCAACATAATGATAATCAATTATAATAATAATAACAAATTATAATTAAAATAATCATGTTAAAGCATAATAATAATAGCAAGATCCTAGGCATAATACTAACAAGATTAATAACAAACCTTAGCATGTCACTAAGCAATAAAAATCAAAACTTTAACCCTAACATGATACTAACAATCATAAATATTAGAAAGAAAATAGAAGACGTCATACTTTTAATCATACTTGATATTAAATTTAACTTAAACATGATACTAGGAATTTATTGTTGTCACCCTAAACATCAAATTAAGGAAAACATCCTAACATGATACTAGGAATAACAATCTAAGCATGATTTCTATATAATAACATCAATAAAAACCATTAAAGTACTTACTTGGATGCCTCGTATCTCTTTCTAATAACAAAATACACGCGTTAGTATCTTCTAGGAAAATAATAAAGCAACAATTAAATTAAATAATTGAAAGAGAGATTTGGGACCAAACCCTTAGAAATTAAACCTTTCACGTCTAGGGCGAAGGCAACTTCGAATATGGCGAGGTGTATCTAGATCTAATGAATGCGGAATTTTGTATTTGAGAGAAGCTAGTTTAGAAGAGAGAGAGAGAGAGAGAGAGAGAGAGAGAGAGAGAGAGAAATGGTAGATTGTAGATGATTGTGAATGAATGTTGATGAAAACTGATGAAAAATTGATGAATGAAAACAGAGTTTTTACGACGTTATTTATAGAGAAAATTAGCCAAAAAGATAAAATATCAAAACAGAGTTCTGGCGTAAATAAAACTGAATTAGCGCCAACGTTGGCTATTGGCGCCAGACGCCAACATTAGCGCTAGGCGCCAATGCTAGCGCCAGGCGCTACAGCTGGCGTTTGGCGCTGATTCAGAAATTCACGCGTTTTCTTAAAATCAGATAAAAATTGCCGTATAGGAGGATAAAATCGTATTTTCCCCGAAAATGCTCTTTGATTTTAATTAAAACTCTGAAAAGTCCACAAAAGTCAATTTATCAATGCTAATTGAATCAGGAATGAAAAGAACCTTCTAGAAGAATCTAAAAGACTAAAACCATTCCTAATTGCATTAGGAATGATAAATCTATATTAGGCCCTCTTCTAGATCATTGGGCCGCATATAAGGCTCAAACCGGGCCTAGTTCAGTAAATTGGCCATAACTTTCTCAATATTCATCGGAATTGGGCTTATAATATATCGTTGGAAATCTCTTGTCAAGCCCCATCCAACTACACTACTATTGGACCCATATCATGGACCAAACAAACTGGATTGGCTGTTTTCTTAAAATAAGTTTTCAAAAATAGAGAGAAGAAAAAAGAAATTAAAACTATCCACAACACTAAACTTTCCATACTTTCCCTTCATTCGATTATGATTCGACGTGAAAGGTACTCATCACTGGGTTTGGTTTTGGGGAGACACAAATGGGTGTCTACACATCTGCCTCAGGGTCAGACGGTGAAGAAATCTCTCAGAAGAGAAACTAAGAGAGCACTGCCTCAGGGTCTAGCTCTGAGGATAGTAGCGATGCCCCCCATCCCCGCTTGAGGATAGTGAAGTTAAGGAGAGGAAAAAATTCAATAAGAAGGCAGATCCCTTTAAAATCCACGTCTCTGCCAGAGAGAGAGAGAGCAAGTATGGAGCACAGGCTTGAGGATTTTAAACTCAAACGACCTCTTGGGGAGGGATACAAGATCAACATGCCACCTGAGTTGGGCACCATTTCTCGGAAGGACTACTAAGAGAACTCCAATGCCTATTTCGGCTGCTATGAGGCGGCAATTCTGGCTGGCCTCCGGTTCCCTCTCCACGATGCTGTGAAAGCCATCTTGTGGAGTTATGACCTAAGCGTCTGGAAATTGACCTCAAACTCTTGGCTTAATATTCTAGGGTATGTTGCCGCCTACGAGATGCGGGGTCTGCATCTCGGTTGGGAGGCGTTCGCACACATGCATTATCTTAGCTGCAGCCCAGGCGGTTGGAGGGCGTGATACATTTTGACCACTTAATCCAAGTATCAAATGACCTTGAACAAAGTGTCCAAGTATGATAACAGGAAACACTGGTTCTATCTACTGTCTGCCTTCACTCGGTGATAAAATTGGGAGTTTCGCCGATATTAAAAGAAGCCTGGCCTTCTAGGTCAGAAGTGTGCCTTCCCTCGGATTCTGGAGGAGGACTATGAGAAAATAATAGAATCAATGTTCTTTGAACTTGAAACAGATACTCCCTCAACCGGGGACGTAATAAAGGTTCTAAAGAATAGGATACCCATGAGTGCATGGTTGAGAGACGAGGCGTTCTTGTCTGCCTGCGGTTTGAGCACAATGTTTTCAAAGCGTAGGTTTATTACACATCCGGCTACTTGCTGTATGTATTATTACACTGTCCATCTTGCTAGTCTATTTACTCGATTGTTCCTTTGATTTTTTTGCAGAAGACGCTTTGGCAATGCTCCCAGACGACAAGACCCCCAAGCTGTCGGGCGCAAAGATCTGCAAAGACAAGGCGGAGAAGCAAAGGGCGGAAATAGCCGCCAAGGGTTAGGTATTCACCGCTTGAACTGTTAACTCTGAATATTATTTAATTTTTTGCTAGAGGAAGTTCATTACCGGCTGTATACTCATTGTGCCATTGCTTTGCAGGATGTTCCCCAATCCTCCCAAAAACTCATCAAGAGGAAGACAGATGAGACGGTCGACTGTTCCAACAAGTCTCAGATAGTGTCGTCGACCCAGACAGCTCTTGAACTACCGGGTGGGAATACCCACTTCACCATTTTGGGGGAAAAGAATTAGCTTGCAAGGCTTTGGCCTAGGCATAGACCTGCGCAAGAAGTTTGGCGCAACAACTTTGCCTAAGGGCGACGAAAATCCTAAGGCAGCTCGGAGTTCTGGCACGGTTGTGGGTGATGACAGCCTGCAGATTGAGCAAGGTATGACATGTCCTCTTAGATCACCGTTTGAGCTTCCCTAACCCATGCGGGTGAAGTCTCACTCGCAACAAACTTTAGAGGGCTCATCTGGGAGTCGTCTGTAGATAGGTACCACCCATGCAGCTTACTCACCCAATCTTGGTTGTGATGCAGATTCCCTCTTGTGGCCGGATGTGCAACAGTACGCCAAGTGTATGCTTGGGGCCATCCCCAAGAAGGAGAAGGATGCCATCCCGGGTATTGAGACGTTCAACCCTGATCGGATCACGGCCCTCATGTCTGAGGTATGTCTCTTTAACTCAATTTCATTAAGCATTTCCCCGTTTGAATTCTTAACATTTTGATTGTGTATATAGGCTATGATAAGGGTTTACGGGCTCAAGCGGCCATACAATTGGAAGAGGGAAGAGGTAAAACGAGCCAATAAGTCAGCTAAAGACTCAGCAGACGTTTCCCAATATCAATGTACAATAAATGAACTTGAAACTAAAGCTGTGGAAGTTAAACAGGCGGAGAGCATTAAGAATCTGACGTCTGAGCTGGAAGCGGCCAAGAAGAGGGCCACCGACTCTAAGGCTGCCCTTAAGACTGCTCAATCGAATCTTAAGGTTCTTGAGGGAGCTGACAAGGAGAACAATGATCTTTGCGCAGACGTTAATCGTCTGAAGAATGAGACGGTCCAGGCTTAAGAAAACTTCAAGGTAACATTGGAGGCCGAGCAGGACCGGATCATTGAAGAGAACGAATCCGACTACGTGGACCGCATGAAGCTTGCCTAGGACACTCTATGCCCGGGGCAGGAGTATGGTCTCTGGGCCTTGGCCTATCAGTATGCTGATGAAGTCATTAATGCCAAGGCTGAGGGAAAACCAGACCCTAGGACGTTCCATGCTTGTGCCAATCGAGAGGACGAGGAAGAAGAGCCGGCTCAGACCACAGGCGGAGGTGAGAAAGAGCAGAAACAAGAAGATGCAACAACAAACTCTACTCAGCCGGTGCCTGAACAGACAAAAGAGAAGGTCCCTGCTGCACCCCAGAATTAAGTTTCTCTGTTTGATTTAACTTACAGAAGTTTACATTTTCGGCCTACGTGTCGAGTATTTGAGTGTTTGAATTAACAATTTAAAGTTTATTTTTATCCGGATGGTAATCCGGTACAACATTTCTTCCCAGCTCTTGTGGCCGGGTTTTATTTATGAAAGTATTGACTAAGTCAATTTTGATTCAAATTTTGTTTCAGTTTTTGTACTTAAATTTTGCATATATATACTTAAATTTTTGCCTAACTCTTTAAGAGCATGCGACAGATAGTAACTCGGCTGTATTTTCCCCTAGGCGGCTGTGTGGTTGGTTTTAGTACTTTGCTGATTGATTGGCTTGGGAACTTTTTATACTTTAAAGAGTATGAGATGTTCCTAAGTTAATCAATCACTATAGTGGTTTCCTCAAACCAAGTAAACAATCGTCCAAGCATTCAAGCGGGTAGCCGTCAGCCTAGGCGGTGAGATGGTTGTACTAAACTTCTTCTCCTCTGCCTGGGCTATCTGCAATCCAATTATACTTAATGTCTTTTTTCCCCATTGGGTAAACTTGTATAATTTCGGAAAATAATCTAAGTTAGAACTTCAGTCGGCAACCGGTTGATGTCGTTAGACAATTGGTTTTGTGAACTTAGTCGTTCTTTGGATTATTTTGGTCAGACGGCCATGAGTTGACCAATTAGGTCATTCAATCTTTTTCGTCTGTATGAGTTGGTAGAGAACTTTGTCACCCGGATGGGGGATACTCTCTTCAACGTTCCACCCGGACGGTCGCTAGACGCCATACTCATGTTGGAGCAGACAAATTTATAAAATAAGTCTCATCGCCATTGGCCTCATGTTTTTTGAACATTAATTTAGCCACTAAGTTTTTAACTTTGTTTAATTTTAGAATTGTGACAGTCGACCGTTTGTGGATTACACAGGCGACACTTTAAACATTGCGCATGTATAAAAATTAAATAACATTATTGAAAACAAAAGGCAACTTTTTCTTTGATAGACTTTTATTTACAAAAATTTACAAGTCTCTAAGGTAGTACTTTTTCAAGTTATCTACATTCCAAATTCTAGGCAGCCGCTTGCCGTCTGGAGTTTCCAGGCGGTAGGTACTGTTTCTTACTTCCTCATTGTAGACACCCATTTGTGTCTCCCCAAAACCAAAACCAGTGATGAATACCTTTCATGTCATTTGATTATCGAACAAAGCGAAAGTGTGAAAAGTCTAGTGATGAGGATGTTTTTATTAAAATATCTCTTCTTTCTGTTTTTGAAAATGTTTCTTTTCTTACCCTATTTTTGAAAAACGTGCATTCCAGTTTAGTTTGGTCCATGATAAGTGTCCAATAATGGTGTAGTTGGCTGGGGTTTGAAAAGACCTTTCCAACGATATATTATAAGCTCAATTCCGATGAATAACGAGGAAGTTATGGCCAAAATACTAAACTGGGCCCAAACCGGATTTTACCTAAGACCCAATGATCATGTGGAGGGTCCAAAGGTTTAATCCTATTCCTAAAATAATTAGGATTAATTAGAAGCTTCTATAAGTTTCTAAAAGATCTTAATTATCCTTTTTGAAAAAAATAAGATTAAAGAATTTGAGTTAAATAAAAACTTTCCTTTTTTAAAATTTTCCTTTTCTTAAATCCTAATTCTATTCGAATTTAAAGATGTTAAAAGACAGTCAGATATTATTTTCGTGCCTCATAATCTTTATCCAAATCTTATATGGTTGGATATATCTTGAAATTATCTTTCCAATGATATATTATAATATTAATTCCGAGCTATAACGAAAAATATATGAATGAGATATGAAACTCTATCCAAAACTGACACCGTCCTACTATTTCGGCCATATATTTTTATCTACAAAATATTTTAATATGATTCTAATTGGGTTGCAAAATAGACTTTAATAGCTTTCCAACGACATATCATATGCCTTATTTGGACTTTTGGATCAAAAGATATGATAAAAACAAAATCCGCAAAAACTGCTGTCCATCGAGTTTTATTTCGATTCGAATTCGGATTCTTTTCTTATTCTTCGACCCTCTTTTTTCTCTATAAATAGAGGTCATATCTCCCCTTTTTCAATCATCAATTCTCCATCAAATTCTCATCAATTCTCACCAATCCTTCTCAATAATTAGCATCAATTCTCTAGTTTTCTCATTCTCTCTAGTTTTCAAGAATTCTTTTCTCTCTCTAGCTTTCTCTACAAAATTCCGCATTCACAAGACCAAGAAACACCTAGCATTGTTTGAAGTTGCCTTCGTCCTAGACCTGAAAGGTTTTAATTTTTGAGGGTTTGGTCCCAAATCTCTATTTCAACTATTTAATTTAATTGTTTGTTTTATTATTTTCCTTGAAGTTACTAATGTGTGTATTTTGTTATTAGAAAGAGGTACGACGCATCCAAGTAAGTGCTTTAATTGTTTGCATTGATATTATGATATAGAAACCATGTCTAGGTTGTTATTATGGTTCCTAGTATCATGTTAGGATGTTTTTCTTAATTTGATGTTTAGGGTGACAACAATAAGTTCCTAGTATCATGTTTAGGGTAAAGTATAATGTCAATTATGATTTCTATAATGCCTTTTATTGTCTTTCCTAATAGTATCATGTTAGGGTTAAAGATTTGATTTTTATTGCTTAGTGACATGCTAGGGTTTGTTATTAATCTTGTTAGTATCATGCCTAGGATGTTGCTATTATTATTATGCTTTAACATGAACATGATTACTTCTATGATTTATAATTATTTTGATGATGATTATTTTATTATTATTATTATAATTGTTATAATTATTTTAAATGTTAGTTACGAATAAGGGGTTATTCGTAACAGACATCTGAAATGTCAGTTACGAATAATGAGTTATTCGTAACGGACATTTAAAATGTCCGTTACGAATAACTCATCATTCGTAACGGACAGTGCCCGTTACGAATAACAATGGCCATCCGTAATGGCCGCATACGTAACGGACGCTGCCCGTTACGGATGGCCCCTTTTTGCCCGTTACGGATGAGGTTTTTTCCACTAGTGTTTTATGTATGTTTAAAGGGAATTGGTACTTGTAATCACGCTTAATAAGATAATTAATAATCTTGTTTAGGGTTAATTTGATTATAATTTAAGTGATCACCAATAATAGATATATATGTGCATTAAATTCAACCAATATAGATTAAACAGGTTTAGGGTAAACCTATTGATTGCATGTTAGTCAGAAAGCGCACATGAATACGATCAGAATAAAGTAGAGGCCTATTATTAGGGCAGGTTCAATCTCTTTTAGGTTGGATTTGTACCTTCATCCCCGAACTACCAGTTATGGTTCCAGACCTATTGGAGTTGACGATCTCCTGGATCGTTAAGGGGTGTAACCTTCACCTCGTGAACGGTTTACAAGTTCCTAAAACTTGTTGGCGACTCTTTTGCTCTAACATCTTTCCCTTGGACGCCACCGTACTTTAGTGTATGATCACAGTGGGGTTCAAGTTTGGGATAATGCTTGAAATATTCCCTACACTCATAGATTCGATAGGGGCCTTCCCAATTAGAATTTAGCTTTCCATGCTCGTTGGCCCTACTGGTTGCCTCCATTTTCTGTAACACAAATTCCCCAACTTTCAAGGGATGTTTGTGTACTCTTTTGTTGTAGGCACGGGTCATTATTATATGGTAGATCTCGTGATGCAAGGCAGCATTGCCCCTGCGTTCCGGGAGCGAGTCCAATGCTAGCCGCATGGCCTCCCAGTTTGCCTCTTCATCGTATAGCATGACTCGTAGAGTCGGATCATAATGTTCGATGGACAAGACAACTTCAGCACTTTAAACCATGAGTAGTGGGATTTCACCGCTTTCTCATTTTTCAGTTGTCTGGATGGCCCATAAGACATGAATTAACTCTTCAGCCCATAAATCACCAGCTCTTTCAATTTTCTTTTTAACGCCATTTCAGATGTGTTTGTTGAAGGCTTCAACTTGACCGTTTACTTGGGGTTGACAGACTGATGCAAAACAATGTGAGATCCCTTGATCTCCCAACCAAGTCTTGAGGTGAGGCGTTTATAACTAGAGGCCATTATCAAACACCATAGACATAGGTACCCCAAACTAGGTGATGATCCTCTTCCAATTTAAAAAGATGACATCCTATGTCTTAATGTTTTGAACGGCCTCTGCCTCCACCCACTTGGTGAAGTAATCAAAAACTACCAAAATATATCGTTTTCCGCCTGGTGCAGGCGTGTAAGGACCTACAATGTCCATACCCTATTTAGCAAACGGGACTAGGCTGTGGATTGCTGTCAGGTTAGTTGCCAGCTAATGGATGAGCTTGCCAAATTTTTGGCACTTGTCACATTTTTATACCATCTCCATGTCGTCTTAATAAAGAGTAGGCCAGAAGTAACCTTACCGCCTGGTCTTGACAACTAGAGATTTGCCGCCTATGTGAGAGGCGTATTATCCTGCATGCAGATTTTTGAGAACTTCCTTCCCCTTTTCTGGGGTAACACACTTCAACAGAGGTTTTAGGAAACCTGCCTTGGAGAGTTCTCCATTTCTTATATCTAAGTTTGCTTCTTGCTTCTTTAGGACAACCGTTTCTTGTGGTGAGTCAGGTAGCGTGCCATCTTGAAGATATAGCCGGATGCCATCCATCAAGGTAGAGCTTCGGTCAAGTACTCTAATGGGATCTTCTTCATTAATACTTCATTTTTCCTTAACTTCCTAGAATACTGACCGAGGCGTATCACAGGAGGCGGAGGATAGTGCATCCGCCTGATTGTTTTTAGACCTATGTACTTGTAGGGAATATTTCAAGTATCCTATACTTGAGCCCAATTGTGATCATAAAATTAAGTATGGTGGCGTCCAAAGGGAAGGAAGGTAGAGCAAAAGAGTCGCCAACAAGTTTTAGGAACTTGAAACCGTTCACAGGGTGAAGGTTACACCCCTTCACGATCCATGAGATCGCTAACTCCATAGTGGTTTGGAACCATGACTGGATATTCGGGGATGAAGGTAAAAATATAACCTAAAAGAGATTTAACCTTCCCTAAAAATATGCCTCTACTTTATTCTTCTAATATTAATGTGCTCTTTCTGACTAACATACAATCAATTTATTAACCCTAAACCTGTTTAATCTATGTTGGTATAATATTAATGCACAAAGAAATCTATTATTGGCGGTCACTTGAATTAAAATCATATTAGCGTAAATAAAATTATTAATTATCTTATTAAGAGTGATTACAAGTACAAATTTCCTTTAAAGGTGCAAGAGAGGGCGTGATCAAGCAATAACATAACATAATATCAAGCAACTATAATATTGATACAACAAATCATCGTATCATTATATTCTCAATCTTATCAAAGCATAATAATATTAGCAAGATCCAAGGGATGATACTAACAAGATTAATAACAAATCCTAGCATGTCACTAAACATTAAAAATCAAAGCTTTATTCCTAACATGATACTAACATGATAGAAAGAAATAGGAAGCAACCTAAACATGATACTAGAAAGCAATAAGTAAATAACATCCTAACATGATACTAGGAATTAAAATAATATAAACATACTTTCTAAAAAAATAGAGAAATAAAAACTACTTACTTTAATTTGTTTCCTCGTATCTTTTTCTATCAAAAGAATACACATGTTAGCAACTTCAAGGAAAATATTAAATAATAAATCTAATTAGAGAATTGAAATAAGATTTGGGACCAAACCCTTAGAAATTATCAACCTTTCACGTGTAATGAGAAGGCAACTTCGAGCTTGGCTAGGTGTGTCTAAGTCTCGTGAATGAGGAATATTGTGTATTGTAAAAAGGTGTAGAAGGGCTTAGAAAGGGAGAGAAAGAATAAGCTTCTAACTTAAAGAGAGAAAAAAAAATAGAATTAGATGATTGTTTGTGATTTTTGGTTATAAAGCTTGTTGATGATTTAAAAGACGAGAATTATTGCTCTTATTTATAGATAAAATAGTCCAAAAACGATAGAAAAGAGTTAGAATTCAAATCGGAATAAAATTGGTTCTGTCGCAGAGCGACAGGGTCCAGCATGGCGCGACAGGACTGTCGCGGCGTACTGAGACATTTTTTTTTTGTATTTTTTTTTATCATATCTTTTGATCCAAAAGTCCAAATAAGTCATATGATATGTATTTGGAAAGCTCTTAAAGTCTAATTTCCAAATCAATTAGAATAAGATTATAATATTTTGTAGAATAAAAGATATGGCCAAAATAGTGGGACGATGTCAGTTTTGGATAGAGTTTCGTATTTCTTTCATATCTTGTTCGTTATAGTTCGGAATTAATATTATACTATATCATTGGAAAGATAATTTCAAGATCTATCAAACCATATAATACTTGGATAAAAATTATGAGTCACGAAAATAATATCTGAGTGTCTTTGAACATCCTCAAATTCGAATAGAAGTAGGATTTTAAAAAAGGAAAGTTTTTCCCAATTTCAAACTTTTGATGTTATCTTTTTAAAAAGGATAATTAAAATCTTTTAGAAACTTATAGAAGCTTCTAATTAATCCTATTTAGTTTATGAATGAGATTAAACTTTGGACCCTTTACATGATCATTGGGTCGTAAGTAAAATCTGGTTTGGGCCAAGTTTAGTATTTTAGCCATAACTTCCTCATTATTCATCGGAATTGGACTTATAATATATCGTTGGAAAGGTTTTTTCAAGTCCCATCCAACTACACAATTATTGGACCCATATCATTGAACAAACTAAACTAGAGTGGAAGTTTTTCATATACAGGGTACAAAATGAATGATTTTTGAAAACAAAAATAAGTATTTTTTATTAAAAACATAGGAATCACAAGACTCTTTCACATTTCACCTTGATCGATAATACTAGTAGAAAAATGTAAAATTTCACCGGTTCAAAAGCCCCCTATGGCACTGGTTTTAACCGTTGAGTATTTTAGGGATGGCAAAAATTGGAATTTTTGGCACCGGTTTAGAACCTGTGGTAATAAAGGTGTTTTTGGCACCGATTCCAGTGATTGCTATTTCTTCTCTTTCTTCACCTCCACCAACTGATCTACTTTTCTTTTCTTTCCGGGTGCTGGTGGGGCTGGCCTAGGTCAGAGTCCTTAACAACGGCAAGGTCTATTGGCTCCTTCGGCTGACCGGCTGTAGCAGCCGTTGGTTTGACGTATGAGAGATAACATTCCCTTACCGTTTTCTGATCCTTGTTTAGGGAGCCAAGAAAGTCATCATCCTTTTCATAATTTAACAACATGAGCGCTTGGATGATGACGGCCTTACACTCGTTCAGAGTGGGTCAGCCTAGAATAATGTTATAGGCGGTCAGCTCTTCAATCACCAAAAACCAGACGATCATATTTTGCCCTTTACCCTTCTGTCCTAGCCGGATGGGTAAGTCAATTTGTCCGACTAGGTGCACGACCCCTCCCCCAAATCCAACAAGGGGATAGGAGACGTCGCGCAAATTGTCCAGCTTATAATTCAGCTTGGACAGACACTTGTAGATAATGAGATTAGAGGAGCTACCATCGTCAATAAGGATTCGACCAACCTGCTGGTTGGCGACCTTACATTCAATGACGACCGGGTTGTCACGCGGTCAGCAAACTTTGCCCCCAATCCTTTCTCAGTGATGAGGACGTGTGAGAAAGTACCATTAGCAGACGCCCGTCCATCATTAACGGAATGGATCATCTTCTTCAGATGATCCTTGGTGCTCCGAATAGTCGGGCCACCATTGGAAAATCCTCCTGCTATGGTGTAGACTAGGTCCTTGTTGGTGTCCAAACTACTAGCTAGCAGGTTAAACAGTCTTAGACGACTGTCCCAGATTCGTCTTAACAGTCGCTTTGGACTTCAAGACATAGGATTTCAGCACCCCCTTGTCAGCCAGACGATCCAACGTCATCTTGAGACTATAGTAGTCATTGGTGTCGTGGTCAACTTCCTCATGGAAGTGACAATATATTTTTTTTTCCGTGACACGACGAAATTCTTCATCGGATTTGTCTTCTCAATGGTTTTTTGTCAGACTTCTTGGAGTCTGACTAATGGCTGTATGAGCAGAGGTCGATACTTGAATAAAGCTCTCCGCCTCTATCAACGCCTCTTGGAGGGTGATGACCCTCTTTTGGACGAGGTCAAACTTAAAGGTTGACCCATTCTTCAGACCCTTAAAGATGTCTGTGTAAGCTACCTCGTTAGACAGCCCTTGAATCTGAATTCTCACCAGATTGAACCGTCTGACATAGGAGTGAAGTCCTTTTCTCTCTCCCTGCCTTATGGTGCTCAAGTCGAGACTTGTTTTCTTGGCAGGGATGTGCATCGAGAAGTTATAGGAAAACAAGCAAGCCTCTTGAAGCTATCAATGCACCCGGCTGGCAAGTTACCAAACCATTGTCGGGCTATGCCCTTCAAGGTGGTCGGGAAGCATCGACACCACTAGCATCCTCCAACCCCTTCATATGCATAAGGTTGGTGTAGGCTATGAGGTGGTCCTCAGGGTTAGTAGTTACATCATAGGCATCAACCAACACATTCTTAACCTAGGCCAGTTGTGCCGCCTTGGTTATCTCCTTGGTGAACTCAGAAGTTTGCTCACCAAGTTTAAGCAGACGGAGCTGCTAGTCTAAGGGTTGGACGTTATGCCACCTGTCCCCCAAAGAGGGTCGGCTGCATGAAGGGGGGGGGGTACTTCCCGTAAGGCACCTGAGGCACATGTCGGGGCCAACCCAATCATACAAATGGACCAAATTATGGAGATAATTAAGTTCAGACATTTGGGTCGTCGTTTTATCATAGCTAGAGGTACTAACGATCTTTGGGCTAGTATAATAACCCAAAGCATAATTGGACGGATCCTATAAGGTCACACAAAGGGTCTAGATCGGGCACGAGAGGACGAGGCCTTATCCCCTTGTATGGCCGACCACATGGAATGGATTGAAGGGTTTTGGGCTTCCTAACCCTAATTTAATTATAATATGATTATAAATAGACTAGGTGCCTAGGGTTTTCATGTAATTTGAATTCTGTTGATCAGTAAGATCAAAACCCGAATTAGCAAACTCGAGACCAACCCATCTCAAACTCTCCTCTCTCTCCTCCTCGGCGCCAGTGTGGTGGTTGGTGGTGGTGGTGGATCGTGGTGGTTGGCTTAGTCCTTTAAAGGCGGTGATCGCGGTTTTCCTCAATCACTCGACCAATATAGTATTGGTGGATGGCTCATTCGAAGCTCGTGGACTAAGTTAAGGAGCAACGCTTGGGGCTCTATTCTCTCCCTGATTTATTAATCAAATTGCTACATGGAATTCACGCTTCAAAGGTATAATTATGTGTCTTGTGTGCTATGCATGTGATCTTGGGATTAGGTACTTGATTGAATATGATTCATGATTTTCCGCTGCGTAGTACCTATAAACTCCTACAGTGGTATTAGTTAGCCTCTTGTATGAATGCACTTGATCATATTAATACGATTAATTTGAAGTCCATGTTAGTTTTATAATCAATTAATAGGGAGAAATCAATTTAATTATGGTTCAATTGTTATATTTAATGTGATTAAACTTTTAGAATTGATTAAATGTGATTTAATTATGCTCAAATAGCCATGAAGAGGACCGAATCTTAGCCTTAAAGCGTTCGAAAATTTTGAACCCTAGAACCCTAGTTTTGGATTTTTGAAAAACCCAAACCCTAATTTTCGAATTTTTGAAAATTAATAGCCCTAAAATATGATTTTTTTTTTTTGCTTGATTTTTAATTTAATTCGAATTATTTTATGCTTCATAATTTTAATCGGATTGATTTATACATAAAAATGTTTTGTGTATGATCATCGATTTAATTTTAAGAGTTAGAATTAAATTGGGAGTAATTTTATGATGAACCCTAATTTTAAAGTTGAATGTTGATTTAATTTTAATTTTTGGACTGATTTGATTTATTTTGAATAAAAGTTATTTTAATTAAATTGAAAACCAAAAAAAAAAAAAAATATTTTGGTGGCCAGCAGTCGCGGCTGGGTGGCGTAGCCACTTCGGCTGCCGACCAAATAGTGGTCTAAGAAGGAGGGGAAGGGGAGGGCAGGAGCTGCGGTGGCCGTGGGCAACAGTGTGCAAGCATTGCAATGCTGCTGCCACGGATGCAATGTTGTTGTTGCTACTGCTTTTACAGCAGTGGCTGCCGTAAGGTGGCCAGCCACCGTGGCTAGCCTTGGCTGGCCACGCAAGGGGGCCTGCAGCCAAGTATGAGCTGCTGCCACGTTGCTGTCCTTGAGGCAGTGTCTGCTGTTATGGTAGCCAGCCAATGTGGCTAGCTTCGGCTAGCCAACCGACGGTGGCCGGCGTGGTGGTGCTCAGTTTTTCAAAATTAAAAAAAAAAAATTGAAAAATTATTTCAAGATAATTACAAAATTATTTTGGGATAAAGTCGGTTTTTGGATAAAATCTTTTGTTTTAGGATAAAATCAAATATTCAAAAGCTGTTGTATTTGATATTATCCATATTTAAAATTGTTAAATTGGCAATTATCCATAATTAAAATGGTTAATTTTGGATAAGATTGATTAGGATATTATGAGCATATTTAATTAATTTTAATAATGTGATTATCCCATAATTAGATTAGGATATAATTGATTTTAAAATTATTTGATTGGCTAATAATTAGGATAGATTCTCCTAAAGTTGTTAGGATAATCATGGAAGATTGAATGTGATTTATCTTTCTGGATTAAAATAAGATTTGATTCTATGTCATGCCTAAATTAAAATATATAATATTTTATGATTGGTCATGAATAATATATGATAATATCTAATTATGATTTAAAATATGAGATATTTTAGGAAATGCGTTGCCTTAATTATGAACATTCGATGTTGTAGTTTAGACAAGCATGTTGAGTGATTTATTATATGGCATTTTATATAATATATGATATTATGTTGCTTGTGGCCCATAGATTCTAAAAATACGTTCTGCGTATCGTGATGTATTTTTGTAATCTAAATACGGTCTGCGTACCGTTAAGTATTTTTGTAACTTTTATTTAAAGTAAATAGATTAGTTATTTAAATAGTGTTAGTCCATAGAAGCCCATGAAGTGAAGGCCCAAAGGAGGAAGGTGGATGGAGATCCATGATGATTCAAGTGGGAGCTTTTCATTTATAGTTTTCTTAGGACTAAGGGGCCATACTATGTCATGTTTTATTGCATTAGTAGATTGTGCATGTTAGATTTTATTTATGTTGATTGATGATGCGCTAGAGTTCACTAAATAATCACAACATAATGAATCTAGGTCCTAGTAATATTGAGATTGCTTTTCCAATGAAAAACTCGACAAACCCTTGATATTTATGATAGGTCATGCCAAAGTTGGGTGTCATTTTATATCTTGGGAGACTTGGGGTAAATCAAGTTTTACAATTTTAATTGGTTATGCTCAACAAGGTTACCTAAAGAGTTTAGAACCTTGAAGCAAAGGGAAATAATTAAACATGTGATGGTTAATTATTCAACCAAGAGTTACAAGAGTTGTAATCAGTCAAGAGTTTACTCATCTTGAAAATTTAATGGTTGATGGTAGGGCTAAAGCCGGTCAATTATTACACAAATAAAGGGTCTTGGAATCACTTAAAATTCAATTGGGATCATTTAATTATTGAATAAAGCGTTTTAAAGTTACCTATACTATTCACTTATGGTACTTTAAATTTTAACTAAACATAATTATTAAACTTTGCCTTATTTTGACATAGATGGGTAGCTGTAATCACAATGACAACAACATTTACAATCTTCGACCATTCCTTGAGAAGGATAAGCTGACAGGAGAAAACTTTTCCACTTGGGAAAGAATGCTAAGGCTTGTTCTGAAATATGAAGGTAGAGAGGATGTCATTGACACCCCATTGCCAGGACCTCTGCCAGAAACTGCAACTGTGGCAGAAGTCAAGAAGCACAAGTAAGCTCATGATAGAGCTGTGCGTATCACTTGCTTGATGATTGCTACCATGGAACCTAGTCTCCAAAAGCGTTTTGAGGATCAGGATGCGTATTGTAGGGAATATTTCAAGCATTAACCCCTAGCTTGAACCCCACTGTGATCAAACACTAAAGTATGGTGGCGTCCAAAGGGAAAGAAGATAGAGCAAAAGAGTCGCCAACAAGTTTTAGGAACTTGTAAACCGTTCACGAGGTGAAGGTTACACCCCTTAACGATCCAAGAGATCGTCAACTCCATAAGGTCTTGAACCAAATAGGGTTCGGGGATGAAGGTACAAATCCAACCTAAAAGAGATTGAACCTGCCCTAATAATAGGCCTCTACTTTATTCAGATTGTATTCATGTGCGCTTTCTGACTAACATGCAATCAATAGGATTAGCCCTAAACCTGTTTAATCTATGTTGGTTGAATTTAATGCACAAATAAATCTATTATTGGCGATCACTTGAATTATAATCATATTAACCCTAACAAGATTATTAATTATCTTATTAAGCGTGATTACAAGTACTAATTCCCTTTAAACATGCATAAAAGGTGTGATCAAGCAATAACAATAAAATATCAAGCAACACAATAAACATAATAATAATAATCATCATTATAATAACAACCATAAAATAATCATAATCAAAATAATAATTATAATAATGTTAAAGCATAATAGCAAGATCCTAGGCATGATACTAACAAGATTAATAACAAACCCTAGCATGTCACTAAACAATAAAAATCAAAGCTTTAACCCTAACATGATACTAACATGATAAATATTAGGAAGAGCATAAAAAGGCATCATACTTTTAATCATACTTGATATTAAAATTACCCTAGACATGATACTAGGAAGATCAAAATAACAACCTAAGCATGATTTCTATATCATAACATCAATTAAAACCATTAATTTACTTACTTGGATGCCTTGTATCTCTTTCTAATAACAAAATACACACGTTAGTAACTTCAAGGAAAATAATAAACAAAACAATTAAATTAAATAATTGAAAGAGAGATTTGGGACCAAACCCTCAGAAATATCAAACCTTTCACATCTAGGGCGAAGGCAACTTCGAATTTGGCTAGGTGTTTCTAAATCTAATGAATGCGGAATTTTTATATTTGTGAAAAAGCTAGTTTAGAAAAGAGAGAGAGAGAGAGAGAGTAATCAAGAGAATCTTGATGAGAGTTGGTGAATGAAAACGGATTTTTTAGAAGACTATTTATAGAGAAAATCAACCAAAAATATAAAAAAAAATCAAAACAGAGTTCTGACGCGAAAAACCATGTTAGCGCCAGACGCTGACGTTAGCGCCAGGCGCTAAGGCTAGCGTCAGGCGCCAAGCTTAGCGTCAGGCGCTAATGATGGCGTTTGGCGCTGACTAAGTTTTTGACGCGTTTTCTTAAAATCAGATAGAAATTGCCGTACAAGAGGATAAAATCGTATTTTCCTCAAAAAACGTTCTTTTATTCTGATAAAAACTCTAAAAGTCAACAAAAGTCAATTTATCAATGCTAATTAAATTAGGAATGAAAAAAACCTTCCAGAAGACTAAAACCATTATTAATTGCATTAGGAATGATAAATCCATGTTAGACCCTCCTCTAGATCATTGGGCCGCATATAAGGCTCAAACCGGGCCCAGTTTAGAAATTTGGCCATTACTTCCTCAATATTCATCGGAATTGGGCTTATAATATATCGTTGGAAAGCTCTTTTCAAACCCTATCCAACTACACTACTATTGGACCCATATCATGGACCAACCAAACTTTATTGGTTGTTTTCTTTAAATAGGTTTTCAAAAACAGAGAGAAGAGAAAAGAAATTAGAACTATCCGCAACACTAAACTTTCCACACTTTCACTTCATTCGATTATGATTCAATGTGAAAGGTACTCATGACCGGGTTTGGTTTTGGGGAGATACAAATGGGTGTCTACACGTACACAATCATGCAAGAACTCAAAGCTTTGTTTAAGAAACAAGCTAGAGTTGAAAGGTACGAGCTCCATCGTGAAATTCTAGATTGTAGGATGGAGAAGGGTGCCACAGTTTATGATCATGTTTTCAAAATGATCGACCTTATTCAAAATATGGAGAAACAAGGTCACCCATACAGTGATGAGATGGCAACATACATCATTCTCCACTCATTTCCAAAAAGTTTTAACCAGTTTATCATGAACTTTAACATGACCACGACTGCAAAGACTATGAATCAATTGCACGCAATGCTGGTTAGTGCTGAAAAACAAATCCTTTTAGAACCTAAGAAAGAGGTTCTCATGGTTCAAAAGGGAAAGGGTTTCAAGAATAAGGGGCAAAAGGCTAGTGTCAAGAGCAAGGGCAAGCAAGTTGCCAAGGCTCCTGAGAAGCCTAAGGCGAGTCCAAAACCCAAGGCTGCAAGTGAAAGTGAATGCTTTTACTGCAAGAAAAAGGGGCATTGGAAACGTAATTGCCAGAAATACCTTGACTTCCTCAAGAAGAATGGAGCATCAACCTCTGGTTTTATGTTATAAACATTTAAAATTTCACTGAGGATTGTGATACCAAGTTGCAGTGCTTAACATTATGAAAGTTTCGCAGGGACTGTAAACAAGTGAGGCTAGTATGGAAATGGAGCTTGAAGGTGCACTAGAAGTGTTTGACTGGCTAGAGATAGCTTCATAGTTTATTTTCTGATTAGTTTATCAAGATTTTAGAACAATTTCCAGTTTTTTATGAGACAATATTCAATGTTAGTTTGAATACTTGATTTGTTTTTTACTTGGCTTGAACAAGTGTTGATCCATGACCAAGGTAATAAATTGTTTTCATTTATGCTAGATACGAGTTATTTTGTTTTATGACATTGATATAAGCAGATCAAAAAAGCAATTTAGATGATTCAAAAATAAACTTACTTATAACAAAGTAAGGTTAGGTCACATAAACAATTTGCACATCCAAAATTACATTGGATGGACTCTTATTCTAATTTGATTATGAATCACTTCAGAATTAGAAGTCATGCTTGATAAGGTAAGATGACCAAGTTGCCTTTTAGTTGAAAGGGTAAAAGAGCTAAAATGACATTTGGAACACATACATATGATGTATGTGTAACTTAAGTTCAAGGATTAGCAAAAAGATTTAACTATTTCATTACTTTTACTAACGATTGAAGTAACTATATTGATAATTACTTAATGAAGTAAAGTTTGGAATAATTAAACGTTTAAAATTCCAAAATGAAATGTAAAATCAGTTTGACATAAATAATTAACACTACAATATGATTGTTGTGATAAATATTTAACTCAAAATCAATGATCATCTAAAAGGGAATTGTTGAATTAGTTCACAATCCAAAAACATTACAACTAAAATGTATGTTTAAAGAAGGAATCAAACTTTGCTTGCCATGGTTAGATCCTATATTAGCCTTAATGATTTACATAATATTGTTTTGAGGATACGCTTTACAATAACAATTGTGAATATACTAAACAGAAAACTTAACCAAAGCAGCAGAAAAGATGGCATAAGAGTTATAATTTGGAAATGTTCCAAAAGTTATCTTTTCCAAATAGGATTAAGGGTTATGAAATCAATTTAAAATGTTTACAAAGATAACATAATAAACCCTGAATCAAGTAAAGAGTTCTTCATGGGTTATCCCACGAAAACTAGGAGGTATTATGCCTACAATCGCGTAGAAAACAAAGTGTTTGTTGCTCGCGATAGTGTCATTATAAAAAGAAGTCTCTTCCTACAAAGCCAAGTGGGAGTAAAGTTAGATCTCGATGAGATTCGAGACGAGCAACAAATGGATGTGGATAACACTACATTAGAGATGAAGGCATATGAAACCATGTGTCGAAGCAAGCTAATTCCACTAGTGAGGCTTCTATTGTCCCAACTTGAATGAAAGGCTTCAAAGAGTTGAAGAGAATAATTCTATTGTTGGTCATACCTATTGTAGGTCACTTAGGATCAAAACAAACAGTTTGTTGAAATTCTGAGAAAAGGTGGATTCAAAAATTTTCTTATTGGAATGGTTGGAAACCATGCCCTACAAGCAAGCTTTAGATAAGTGCCAACTCAGGAAGTGGCTTAAGGCCAAGAAATCTAGAATGGACTCTATGGCTGCGAAGATGTATTAGTCCATGAAAGTATTACAAATAGGGTCAAGCCTATTAGATGCGTAAGCCTATTCGAATTCTTCTAGTAATTGCTGATTTCGATTACGAAGTTTAGCAATGGAGATCAAAATCACCTTCTTGAAATGTTCTTGAAGGATTATATGTATATGATACAACCTAAGAATTTTGAAATCCAGAAATCCTAGAAAGTTTGTGTAGGGAATATTTCAAGTTATCCCACACTTGAGTCCCACTGTGATCATCCACTTAAGCATGGTGGCGTCCAAAAAGAAGGAAGCTAGAGTAAAAGAGTCGCCAACAAGTTTTAGGAACTTGTAAACCGTTCACAGGGTGAAGGTTACACCCCTTAACGATCCAAGAGATCGTTAACTTCAATAGGTTTGGAACCATGACTGGAAGTTCGGGGATGAAGGTACAAATCCAACCTGAAAGAGATTAAACCTTCCCTAATAATAGACCTCTACTATATTCTTCTCGTATTCATGTGCACTTTCTGACTAATATACAATTAATAGATTTACCCTAAACCTGTTTAATCTATGTTGGTTGAACATTAATGCACAAATAAAACTATTATTGGCGATCACTTGAATTATAATCAAATTAACCTCAACAAGATTATTAATTATCTTATTAAGCGTGATTACAAGTACAAATTCCCTTTAAACATGCATAAAAGGCGTGATCAAGCAATAACAATAAAAACAAACATCAAGCAACATAACAATAATCATCAGAATAATAATAATCATCATTAAAATCATAATCATCATAATCATGTTAAAGCATAATATTATTAGCAAGATCCTAGGTATGATACTAACAAGATTAATAACAAACCTTAGCATGTCACTAAACATTAAAGATCAATTAATTCTAACATGATACTAACATGATATTAGGAAAGAAATAGGAAGAATCATAAACATACATGATATTAGAAATTTAGTTATTACCCTAAACATGATACTAGGAAGCAATATAACACCCTAACATGAAACTAGGAATCAATAAAACAATCTAAGCATGATTTCTATATCAAAAGATCAATAAAACAATTAAATTACTTCCTTCGATGCCTTGTACCTCTTTTTAATAACAAAATACACGCGTTAGTAACTTCAAGAAATAAATTAAAATAAACAATTAAATCAAATAATTGAAATAGAGATTTGGGACCAAACCCTCAGATATATTAAACCTTTCACGTCTAGGGCGAAGACAACTTCGAACTTGGCTAGGTGTGTCTAGGACTAATGAATGAGGAATTTTGAGAGAGGGAAGGTTTACAAAAATAATAGAGAGAGGGAGAAAGCTTCTAGCTTTTAGATTGAGAGAGAGAGATGTTATTATGGTTGTGAATCATTGAAAACAGGGAAATACGACCCCTATTTATAGGAAAAAATAGCTCGGGATCAAAGAAAATAATATTCGGAATAAAATATCTCTGTCGTCTCGCACTGATTCACAAGTACAACGCGCTTTCGTACGCGAAATCATCTTTTAAACGGGTTAACTGGTAATTTCGTGTCTAAGCAGATTTAAAATTAGATTTGTGATAAATAATATATTTTATTAAAAATAAAAAATCTTTTAAAAATATAATTATCAATCCAAATATTATTAGAATTAAAAAAGAACCTTCTAGATATTCCTAGAAAATTAAAATCAATCCTAATCACTTTAAGAATAATAATTAATAGGCCCTCCTCTAGATCATTGGGCCACCTTTAAAATCATTGGACCTAATTTAATTTAATCCATAACTTCCTCATAATTCATCGGAATTGGGCTTATAATATATTATTGGAAATCTCTTTTCGAGCCCAATCCAAATACACTATTATTGGACCCTTATCATGGACCAAACCAAATTGGAGTGGCTATTTTTTATAAATAGGGTAAGGAAAGAAATATTTTTGAAAACAGATAGAGAAATATTACCTCCGTCACAGGTTATGTGCAACGATTTGACATAAAGCAGAGAGGAAAAATGTCTAATCATTGCAAATAACCTGTAACGAAGATAATATTTTAATAAAAAACACCCTCATCACTAGACTTTTCACACTTTCTCTTCGTTCGATAATCAAATAACGTGAAAGGTATTCATCACTGGGTTTGGTTTTAGGGAGACACATTTGGGTGTCTACAGAAGCCCCCACTTTGACTGATTTTGGAGAAACGTAAGTTTCAAAAACAAAAGTCAAAGTAGCGATAGGGACGGAGAATTATTCAGAACGTTTTGCGATCCTAAATCATTCTTGTAATGCCGATACCTGCAAACTAGCGTTAGTTAAAACAAATAAAAGAGTTAAGAAACGCGTATCTTGCAACATCAAGTACACGTCTCTGGAGTAACCGATTTTTGTTTGACGATCTTCCTCAAGCTAGGGGATACCGCCTGAAGACTACCACACTTGTAGCTGCCTTCAATTTCCGCTGTTTTATGACCATCTTCCACATCCTAGGGAACATGATTGAAGATAACTTCGCTTGAAGCCATCCTCCTGTTTTCTGACAACCTTCCACATCCTAGGGAACGCCGTTGAAGATAACTTCGCTTGAAGTCATCTTTAGTTTTCTGTTAACCTTCCACATCCTAAGGAACGCCATCGAAAATAACTCCGCTGAAGTCATCTTCAGTTGTTGTGGTAATATTCCGAAAAAAATTACCGAAGACCAACTCTTGTTGATCCTCAAAGCTCGCTTGAACTTTGCTGCTATGATATTTGCTGAAATTACCGCAGTGCTAGTACATCGGCGCATTTTATCAGGTCGATCACCTACTGTGATTGTAATCGAGCCAATTACTTAATCATGTCAAATTGCTTATAGGGGATAATTGGCGTACCAAGGAACTCAAAATTGTTGTATAAGGTCCGCATAGTCATTTATGGGGGCCACACATCCTGTCTCCGCACCAGCGTAGGCCAGAACGCGTTGTCGCCAGAATTTAGCTCTGTCGCCAGGCGACGAAGGTAAGCACCTGGCGAAAAATTTGTCGTCTGGCGCTAATGTCGGGTTTTCCGAAATAAAACCCCTTCTTCTTCATTTGTCGTGGCTGTTGTTGTTGCTGTTCATGTTTGCTCGAAGACTTCAATTCGATCGTTCTTGCTCGTTTGTCCACCAAATTCGCTCAAACTTCTTGCAAATCAAAGCTTACTTCATCTAGTTTCCCAATCCATGTAAGTTTTTTCTCAAAATCATCTCGGTTTTTGCTGAATTTGAACATGTTTATGTGATGGTTTTCAAAAAAATAAACCCAATTTTGCTTAATTCGCTTCGTTTGTTGAACTTTATACATTGAAATTGCTTGATTATGTTTATTTATCATGTTTAGAGCATTTTGAGACTTGTTTTACTCAATTTGGTGAAGAAATGAGCAAATTGCCATTATTGAACCCCTTGAGTTCGTGAGAACAATGTGACTTGTTCTTCGTGTTTTTGCTAGCTAATCTTGTCCAATTTGTCACAATATATGTCATAGTATTGCAAGAAATTGTTTGATTGTTGAAAATTGCTATTTATGCTTGAATTGAAATCATGTTGTGTTTTAGTACTACGTACTTTGTTTTTTGCGAACATAGTATCATGCGGCTAGGCGAACCTTAGATACTATAGAACCTTAATTTATTGGTATTTTGCATAATATAGCATGGCTAGACGACAAGGTTCCAGTTACCGTTCTAGGGAGGCTCATCGGGAGGACGATGCCGTTGATGGATGGCGTAGGGACCTCTTCTTCCCTAGGGAGATTCCCAGAGTGGGACGAGCGCACTTTGTACTTCGCACCCGAGTTCCACATTTCGAAGCGCGTCTGACGAGGGATTCACCGCGAGAGAGTTCGTAGCCATGGTTCTGGCAACATGACCATGGCTCTTTGTACGATACTTACTTTCGCGACCATAACGGTCTACGCGTCCTATGAGAGTCTTGTGGCTTGACTCCTTTGTTGCGAGCCACTCGGGCCATGTATTCTTTTTGACAGAGTCACTACGTAGTCCGAGATTTGGTGGAGTTCTTTTAGGACACCACCAACACCTTCCATTTTCCTTGGGGTGAGATGACCGTTCCTCTACTGACTTCTGTCTCATCATGGGATTGGAGTTTAGTTCGATCGCGCTTTCATTCGATAGGCAGATCTCTGTCTTTTCTCCATAGGTACTTGAGTTGTTGGGCCCTATCACCATTCGGGCTCGTAGTGAGGTTGAGCCGACGCAGCTTAGCTCTAGGTGCATTCACCAGTCCACGCTCACGACGGCTTTTCAGGACACTGCGACTACCCCTGAACAGCGGGTGCGCATTTTCTCTCTTATCTTGTTGGCAGGGACCTTTTTTCCTGACAAAGGTAGTCGAGTGCTGACAAGGGAATAAACGCGTCGTCAATTGTCTATCCCTAGATCAAATACAATTTATACAACCTAAACAAACCTAATATGAGTATAAGGCAAGCATAGGGGTCGAACCACAGAGAACGTTAAACACCACCAAATGTTATCGACAATTAAGCTAGTCCGGAATAGGAGATAAATAAACTAAAGTCTAAAGATGCTAAAACAAGAAATAAAACATTAAGGCACCAAGGGAAATGGGTAGGTGAAGTTGACGCTTGACCATACAATAACAAAGTAGCATATCAATGGTAAACTAAACATGCATGAATATCAAAGTAAAGGGTCCAATCTAGCCGCCTTCCGAGGTCAATTGGATTCTCCTAACATAGCCTCTATGTTTCCACATTAGAACCATATACTAGGAGGTACTATTAAATAACAATCGATAGTAATGAATCTCAACTAAGTCAACTTCCGTTACTTGTTAGTAAAGACTCATCTTTGATCAACTAACAATGTGCACTTGCAAGAAAGACCAAAGAATATCAAGCATGCAAAGACTTTAATCACCATTAACATAACCCCAACATTAAAAGCATGAACAATTAGCAACTACACCATCCCCACACCCTTGGCTAGATGACTACTCACAAATCATATTGAAAACAATATCAATCATCAAATCAATAAGCATCAACATGATTAATAAGCAAAGAAGAAAAATGAAAGCAAATAAACAAAATCAAGAACAAAGGTAAAGAGAAAGAGTAAGAGATTGCTCATTAATTGAAGATGAAGGTCTACAAAGGATTGAACAAGCTCCTTCTTCAAGATCCAAGTTCATTAATGAAGAAAACCACACTTTCTCTCTCTACCAATGAAGACTAATCCTAACCTAACCTAACCTAAAACTAATTAGAGAGAAGAATAGATAGTTATTGAATGTTTTTCCTAATTACCCCAAAATTGGGTATTTATACTAAGCTAGCCAAAGTAAGAAAAATAAAAGAAGGAAAATAAAATAAAATAAAAAGGAAAAGTAAAAAAAAAACAGAAACTAAAATAAAAATAAAAATAAAAGAAAGAAAAGAAGAAAAAGGAAAAAGAAAAAATAAAAATAAAAATAAAAGAAAAACAAAATAAAATCCCAAAAGCAAAAACAATCAGACGTTTTTTTTTCTTCTTCTCCTTCACATTGGCTGCTTGAAGTTTGAACTCCATTGAAGCGCATCTTATCACCACCGTTCATCAACCATCATCATCAAATCGAGGCCGTTCGAACCTCTTTAAAAACCATGTGCGAGTCTCGTGAAATGGTTCGATCGAACCGGTGGTTGGTTCGACCGAACTATGGGGTTGGTTCGGTCGAACCAAGGGTATGTTCGACAACTCCTCTTCGAATAACAAAACCCCCAAAGTCTCTGACTCGACGTTCGGCCGAACACTCATAGGTTTGCTCGAACTTGATTAATTTGCAATTTGTTCTGATTTTTGGGTCGATTGGTTGCTTAATTGGTGGTGGTTGTTGACGGTGGTGTAGGTGCGCTGATTGCTGTTGTTGTGAGGTGAATTGCGGGCTGGAGGTATGGTTGTGATTGGTGGTTGATTGTGGGTTTGTGAGGGAGGCAGCAGGGGCTGTTGCGGCTGGGTTGCGGTGGTCAGGTGGTTGTTGGCTGGTGCGTTGGTGAGGGGCTGCTGATTTTGGGGTTAGTAGATGTGTGGTGGAGCAGGGGCTGTTGGTGTTGGTGCTGCCGCGGGGTGAAGCAGGGGAAGTTGGCTGAGGGGCTGCTGTGGTGTTGGTTGCGCTGCTAGGTGGCTGGTGCAGTGGGTTTTTGGTGTTGTGAGGTGGTGGTAAGGTGAGAGCAGTGGGTGTGATGCGTGAGTGAAGGAGAGGTTAATGTTGCTGTTGCGAGGTGAACTGGAGCAGGGGATAGTGGTAGTTGTTGTTGCGGCTGCGCGTGAAGGTGGGGCTGGTGCTGGTGTGTGTGGTTGTCACGGTTGCTGTGTGGTGGTGTTGGTGGTAGCAGCTGGTGGGCTGTGGTGGTGTTTGATTGGTGGCAGCAGGGGAGAAGCAGAGGAGGTTGGCTGAGGGGCTGCTGTGGTTGATGTGGTGGAGGATAAGGTGTGGGGTGTGATGAAGGATAAGGGGCAGCATGGGTTTGTTTGGCGTTTGACTCAACTTGGAATCCGAACCCTCTTGACATAAAACCCGAACCCCTACACACAAAACCGTGGAGAAATCAAGACAAATAAGAATGAAATAAATAAATTAGGAATAAAATAAAGTAAAATAGAAAAAGAGAAATAACACTAAACTAATAAAAATTAAATAAAACTATACAAGTAAATAAAATCAAATAAATAACAAAATAAACTTAAAACTAATAAAAACTAAACAAAAACTATACAAGCAAAGAAAGTGAAATAAAATAGACTCAAAACCAATTAAAATAAATAAGGAAAATTTGTCAAAAATAACACCACCTTTAAGCGGTCTTCCTTAAATAACACCACCTTTTGATTATTCCATAATAACACCACCTGTTAAATAGGTTACTAGTGACACGTGTCACAATTTTACTAGTCAATTTTTTTTTAACAATTTCTTTTAAAAAAATAACCTTAAAAAATAAATAAATAAATAAACACTGAAATTATATATATAAAAAAAAAGGTGGTGTTATTTTTGACAAATTTTCCAATAAATAAAAGTAAGTTAGAAAACTTTCAAGGAAAAATAAAGAACGAAATATAACAAATCAAAAGCAAATAAAATACGAAAATAAACTAAAAACTACGAAAAGAACTAAAACACGACCAAATTACCAAAATAAACTAGAAACTTTATTAAAGAGAAAACAAGAGAAAGAAAGGGAAAATAGGATAAAATAAACGGGAAAATGGCTCTAAAAATACTTCCTAAGAGTGACATAAATGTCACTCATCAAGTGCTACTTTACTACCTGCCTGCTCTTCGCGACCTTCCCATGGTCGGGTCGTATGATTGGGCCAGCTTGGCCTACGCGGACTTTCTAGTCGGATTTCGACTTGTTAGTCGTTATAGCTCCTTTGAGGGAGACCTTTCACTTTCTAGCTTTTAGAGAGTCGTAGAGGTGAAATTTATTTCCTTTAAAGTTCGCTCTATATCTGTTTTGGCATTTATTGACATTTCTTTATTATCATAGATTTGGTTCTACGAGTACTTTCCATCTCTTGCCCCGGCAAGACCTTCACCTCGCGAGCTCCGCGTTGCTGCCGGTTGGGGAGGCCAACACAATGAGGATGCTACTACTAGGCGCGTTCAAGAGTCGATCCTCTTGGTATTCTCCTCAAATACTTGCCTTTTTATACCTTTAGTAGGACTTTATCTCATGAGTACACATTTTGTAGGAACCGGCCGTAGTGTTTCGACCGTGAGCTGATTTCAACATCCCTGCGCTTGCTGCGCAGTACAATGCTCAGCGTCGGTACTTGTAGGGGATGTATGATGCTGCGGTGTATTTAGGAAAGAAAGTGGCTATTCAGCACTCTTCGGAGGCTTTTGTTGTTCCCGTTCGCCCTCCTCAGCATATGTTCGATAAGGCGAGGTTGAGGACCTTTGAGAGTAGGTCGCTAGAGGGCACACCTTGGCAGACTCATGCCTGTCCGGAGCTATGCTACACAGAGGCATTGCTGCCGCTCTTAGCTCCACCACCTACTTTGCTAGAGGGAGAAAATGAGGTATTTTTCATCTTTTGCATTTGTTTCTTGTATAGCACCCAAGTAAGTATTGACTACTCAGCTTTATTTTGTAGGATGCGCACGCGGAGTACATCGCTCCACCCGTATCCATCACCCTATCAGGGGATGTATGGCCCCGTTGAGGAGATGATTCCTTTGGCTCCTCCGGATCACCGCTTTATTGAGCAGTTGATACCTCGGCACCAGACTTGGGTGAGTTATTTATTTTCCCTTTTACTTGCACATATATCTTTGATTGTTACTAACTTGTCTCTTGACAGTTCTCTCGCGAGGGGTTTGGACGCCTATCGTTACGTGAGATTGAGGGATCGAGCTTCTTGTCGCCGTGACGACACTGCAGAGGTATTTCTCTTATCCTTATTTCATGATTTATTTACTCCTTAGCATCTTACATGATTTAATTTTGCAGGGAAAGCCTTTTCCTCCTCCGCACACTCGGTCAAAACCTGAGGCTAGCAGAGAGAGGTCCGAGTCCGACTCAAGGCGTCGTCATACCTCCTCTAGGGGTGAGGGTGACCGATCGGAGACGCCTCCTGCTGTGAAACCAGAGGGTTCAGGCTCTTCGTCTAAGGGTGCATATGCTAGGCCGGCAGGCCAGGGAGGCGTACCATCGATTCCTTTAAGGTGTGGTGGGACGTACGAGGTTGGCTCGTCGTCGCAGCAGCTGCCGCAGCCTCAACCATTGTCTATTCAGCATCAGGGTGAGCCTGGGTGGTCTGGCCCTTCTTTGTCGATCCCGACTGTCGGTGATCCTGGAGCCGGTGAGGGATATACTCCACGATCTACCTTGTTCTTTGACACTTTGGGAGTAACTCCCTACTTACGTCCTCCGGCACCGTAGTTGTACCTGTATTTATTTAATTTGACTTGTAGGACTTTGCTAACTTGTATTATTTAATTTGACTTGTCGTCTAACGCTGCACTTGTTTTCTCTAAATCCTTTCAGAAAACAAACTATATCAGTTTTGTGTATATATAGCCCCCAAATCTGCCGAGTTTTATATATTTCGAACAGATTAAAATAATAGTTATAGCTTTAATTCCCTTTAAGCAATCATGTCTAAAAGTTTTAGTGATTTTACTCGTGAGTGATGCCGATCTTTGACTGCTAGGGAGAGAAAAGAGCTTAATTTCTTTCATCTGGGAGGTATTTATGGTATTTAGGGGGTAGACATAGATATAGATTTTATTCATACTGCCTTAGAATATTGGGATCTAGACATCCATTGCTTAAGACTAGGCTATGATGAAATTAGTCCTTTACCGGAAGAATTTGGTGCTATTCTAGGCTTTCCTTCCATGGATCTTGCGGTAATTTCTAATATGAGCGAATATTATTATTAAGATTTTAAGTGTTTCTTTAATCTTAAAGATAGGGATCTAACAAATATTGTAGATGGAATTGTAGTAAATTTGAAATAATTTGCACGCCACTATTTTGATAGACCATATTCTGAGTCTTTTCATATTTATAGGAGGAGAGCTTTTCTCTTTTGCATGTTTAGGCAATATCTCCTCACTAGTGGAAATAATCGTGAGGGTCAAGCCATTTTAGTGTCTGTCATGGAACAAATTGAATCAGGGAGGAATCCAATGCCATTAATTGTTGGAGAAACTATGCTTAGTTTGGATGAGTTAGAGAAAAATCCAAAAGCACCTTTTCGAGGCTATCCAATTTTATTACAGGTAGAAAAATAATATTTTTAATTGCTGAAATAATAAAAAAACATATATTTTGTATAGTAGTACTAATTACTTGCATTGAATTTTTACAGATGTGGCTAATAGAGAGGCTAGAATTAATTAGTCCTCCTGATAACATTGAAAAATATACACCAAACTTCTTTGTTAGGCGAAAGAAACGCTTTTCCATAAAGCTGGGTCACCAGGAGTGGAGTAAAATATTCGCCTCTTGTGATTTTTCTATCAAATGGATCATCCCATGGTGAAAAATTGAGATTATGGTTGGTGTCCACAAGCAACCCTTCCGCCTTCTTCCTAGCTTATCCAAGTTGACTTTTTATTACCACTGCAGGGTAAAAAGGCTATATGGCCTTGCTTAAACCATTCCTTCTGGAGATTTTCGTTGCCCTTATGAATTCCCTGTTTCACAAGAGGTAGAGAGGTTTGATACTTATTGAAGTGCTAGGCCTTTATGGGAAGTTGTTACCCAAAAGGTTTCTCCTTCTTTGTCCAAGGATGTGAAGCATTGGCTACTTGATGGGCCTAAAAAGGATAAGAAGAGAGTTCAAAATAAAACCAATGTGAAGAATCGTCTGGGAGACAAGATAGCTCTTGTTAAGGAACGCTTAGGTGAAAAAGTTGAATTTAGAACTCCTATGATGCCTAAAAAGAAAAACACTACTAAAGGCAAAGAGAAAAGGAAAGCTGACTATATAGAAAAAAAATATATGGGTAGAAAATAAACATGGAGTGATGGCTAAAGGAGAAACTATTGACACCAAAATTAAATGCAAATCCTCTAAAGGATTCTTACTAGCAAAAGTAATGGATGAGGAAGAAGAAGCTGACAAGAATTGGAAGAGAGCAAAGAAAGAGAAGAAATATTAGAGCATTGCTTTACTTTCAATTTATTAGACAATTTTTACTTTTTAAAAGAATTTATTTTTTAAGCTTTCATTTAAATTCCATCAATAATGTAATTTTACGTTATTTTATTAATGCAATTTTCAGCTTTTTAAATTAAATCAACATTTACATTATAATTTCCATCAAAGCAATGAAAACACTTATCTATTTTTCTGAAAAATATTCGAGTATGGAAGTAAAAATTTTCCGAAATACACCAAAATTTGCCCAGTTTAATGCGGAAAAGTTGGCGTCGCAATTTGGTTCTGTTGCCAGACGCTGATGTTCGTCGCGAGACGCTGTTGTTCGTCGCCTGGCGCTGTCCTTGTCGCCAAACGCTGCTGCTGTTAGCCGAAAACTTTTTTTTTTGGAATGAGTTTGCAAATTTTCGTGCTAATTACTCTGATTTGATTTGCTGGGATGCGAGATTTGTAAAAATTAAAGTGGCCGCACCCTATAAGGGTTGCCTACGTATCCTTTCTTAAGGAATCAGGCCAAACATAGCTCTTTTGAGTATCCTACTCAAGTAATTATGGGTAGTACTTCTTAAGGTTGTCAAGATTTGTCATGTTTGAGAATTCATTGCCATCCTTATCAGTCAGTTTTGCAGCACCTCCTGATAGGATAGTTTTGACAATGTATGGCCCAGACCAATTGGGTCTAAACTTTCCTCTTGGGTCTAAAACATTTTTCCTTAACACTTTTAGCACCAAGTCTCCTAATTTAATATTTCTTGTCTTGACTTTCTTGTTTGATAACATTGAGTATGATGTAGAACCTCTAGTCGCTTTTCATCAAGTAGAATTAGCTCTTCATATCTCGCTCTAATCCATTCTACTTCATCGAGTTTACTTTCTAACGCGATGCGTAGGGAATGTATTTCTAGCTCTACATGTTGTACGGTATCCGTCCCATAGACTAAGGAAAATGGCGTATTCCCTGTTGATGAGCGAATTGACGTGCGACAAAGCAAAGTGGAGTTTGTCAAGCCAATCTTTGTAATTTTCTGTCATCTTCGCGATGATCGTCTTTTAATTTTTTATTAGCTGCCTCAACTGCACCATTTGCCTGAGGTCTATATGGAGAAGCATGATGGTGTTGAATGCCATACTTTTGTAACAACTCTTCACATTCTGCTTGAGAGTGAGTTCCATTGTCACTTATCATTTTATGTGGGACTCCATATCGACAAATAATGTTTCTTTCGATAAAGAGTGCTACATGTTTTGCAGTGAGTTTGGCATATGATTTTTCTTCAACCCATTTAGTGAAGTAATCAATTGCTACTAATATGTATTCATGGTCTCCTGTTCCTGGAGGAGTAATTCTTCCAATAAAATCTATTCCCCACGTTGAGAATGGCCATGGTGATGTATAGGTGTAAAGGAGAGACGGAGGAACATGTTGCAAGTTAGCATATATTTGGCATTTAGGGCATCTTTTAACATATTGAGGACAATCCCTATTCATGGTAGTCCAATAATACCCTTCGCGCATTATCTTTTGGACTAGCATTTTTGCCATTTACATGTGTTCCATATACTCCTTCGTGGATTATTCTCATAGCCCTTTGGGCTTCCTTTTTGCCGACACATAGAAGAGCTCGACCTTTAGGTACCCTTTTGTGTAACTCGTCATTAATGAGTTGTACATATTGGGAAGCCAAAAGTCTTAAGGCTCGTATTGCTCTTTTGTCAGCATGGGGTGGATATTCTCCCCTTGTTACATAGTTGAGGATGTCTGTGTACCAAGGTTATTCCTCTTCTTCTTCTTCTTCCTGGGTTACTTCATCATCTTCCATTGCTTGTATATAGGGTGGTTTATGCCTCTTTTCTATTGTTAAAGGCATTTGCTCAATTTCCGTAGGAATCCTAAACATTGAGGCTAGTCTTGCCAAGGCATTAGCAAATTGATTTTCCTCTCTAGGTAGATACGTGTATTCTACCTTTTCCAATTGATTTGTGAGAGTTTCCAGGTAGGTTTGGTAAGGGGCCAAACTTTCACTCCTTACTTGCCATCTCTTGGAAATTTGATTGATGATCAACGAAGAATCCCCAAATATTCGAAGTTTCTTTACTCCTAACGCCAATGCTGTTTCGAGGCCTACCACGCATGCTTCATATTCTACAGTGTTCTTGGTAACGTCGAAATCTAGCTTTATAGAGATTGGAACATGTTCTTCTTTAGGTGATACCGATAGTACTCCTACACCACATCCCTTTTGGTTTGAGGATCCGTCGAAGTAGAGTGTCCAAGTATCATCTTCCGTGACCATCAAGTCTTCGTCTGGAAAATCATTGTCGTGTAAAGGCGTGGAATCTTCTATTTGGAAATCTGCTAGGAAATCTGAAACCACGGATCCTTTAATAGCCTTTTGGGGCATGAATCTTACATCGAATTGGGCTAAGTTGACTATCCATCTTGATATTCTCCCATTTAGAGTAGATTTCTCGAAAAGATACTTGAGTGGATCCATTCGAGATACTACAAAGATTGTATGAACGAGCATGGAATGTCTTAACTTGGTCATGACCCACACTAATGCGAGGCACAATTTCTCAAGTGGTGTATTTCATACTCGAGCATCTTTTTACTTAGATAGTAGATGGCGTTCTCCTTTCCTTCTACTTCTTATGCGAGCATAGCCCCCATTGTCTCTTTGGTGACCATTAAGTACAACCTAAGAGGAATCCCTAGGAGTGCTGGTGCTAATACAGGAGGGTTAGCAAGATAGGATTTGATCTTCTCAAAGGCTTTTTGGCACTCATCGTCCCATATTACTGGCACATTCTTGTTAAGCTTCTTAAATATTGGTTCACATATTGTTGTCAATTTAGATATGAATCTACTTATGTATTGCAACCGGCCAGTGAATCCCCAAATTTGCTTTTTGGTTTTGGGCGGTGGCATTGACATGATTGCTTTGATATTGGTTAGGTCTATCTCTATTCCTCTAGAGCTAGTGACATATCCTAAGAGTTTTCTTGAGGTGACTCCAAAAGGCACACTTAGATGGGTTCAACCTCATGTTGTATTTTCTTAACCTTTCAAAGAATTTTCTTAGGGCTACCAAATTCCCTGGGCTATCCTTTGATTTCACAATCATGTCATCTACATAGACTTTGACTTCCTTATGCATCATGTCATGGAGTAAAGTTGTTGCTGCTCGTTGATAAGTGGAACCCGTGTTTTTCAACTCGAATGACATCACCATGTGACAGTAAGTGCCCCAAGGTGTTATGAATGTTGTTTTCTCCATGTCTTCTTCTTCCATGAGAATCTGATTATACCCGACGTATCCATCCATAAACGAGAGAAGTGCATGGTTTGCTGTATTATCTACTAGAATATCAATGTGTGGTAAAGGGAAGTCTTCCTTTGGACTTGCCTTATTTAGATCTCGATAGTCGACACACATTCGTACTCTTCCATCCTTCTTCGGAACTGGGACTACGTTTGCAACCCATTCGGAGTATTTGGATACCCTGATAAAACCTACTGTTATCTGTTTTTGTACTTCTTCTTTTATTTTAAGGGCTACGTCGGGTTTCATTCGACGTAACTTTTGTTTTACATGTTTCATTTCAGGAATTAGTGGAATTGTGTGTTGAGCTATTTCTCTATTAATGCCTGGCATATCTTCAGATGACCAAGCGAATACATCGATAAATTATTTTAATAGAATAATAAAATTGGTTCTTTCATCTTTATTGAGTGTTAGTCCGATTTAACTTCTCTTTTAATGGTTGGATCTTTTGAGATGTCAACCGTTTTAGTATCCTCAATTACCAGTGCTTTATTTTCAAGTTTTTCCATTGCTTTAATTATTTCTTTGTCACTTTCATTGTTAGTTAAGCAATGCTCATCATCTTGGGTTAACGAATGACACGAGGAGTAAGCAAAAGTGGACATATTATTGAATTCAGAAACGATTACATCAAATAAAAAAATGTCCGTTGGGACTTGATTATTAACTATTCTAGGAGAAGGTGCTAAAAAAGAACTAGGAGAAGGTGCTATAAATAAAGATTTAGAAGACTCGATAGGGGAATACTCTAATTAGGACTCTGACTCAGACGATTCTTCGAACATTGTTCATTGTCCTGTTGTTATGGAAATCTTTCTTCCACTTGGAGTAGTCACTTTCACGGTCTTTCGCCATCCTTGAACTAGACCCTCTGCTGGAGTGATAAGTTTGGAAGGATCAAAGTTATCTCTCTGTTCGTCACTATCCCTAACTCCATTAATAGTAACATCTTTCTCTTGTGAAATTTGGATTAACTTTTTATCATCAATCAGTTTCTGAATTAAATCCAAAAATTTAAAATAGTGTTCTATTGTGTGTCTCCGTGACTAATGATATGGACAGTAGAACCTATCCATCCTCTTTAATGATTCAAATGGTCTCGGTTCGAGAGGTTTAATCTCGCCACTCTCGGAGAGCATTTTGAACATATTTGCATAGGTGGTCCCAATTGGAGTGTAGGACTTATGGATCCTTTTGGGTGTTTCGACTACTTGAAGAGAGAATAGTTTCTTCATAGTAGTCTTTATAGGTGTTACTTCTTTGTTGACATGTTAATTTTGTTCTTGTTCTGTGCGTCCAAGAACTCTTCTACACATGCCTACCAATTTCTCTACCAAATATACTAGGAGCAACATATCTTCTTTAGTGGGCGGTTGTTGCATTAGGGACGATTCACTCATGGCGTCGAAGAATACTTCTTGTTCTTCTTCAAGGGCATGAGTTTACTCGACTGGTTTGATCAAAGATGAGGGATAAACACAACTTTCCTCATCTGAGATAGCCAAGGATTCAGAAAGTGGCGCACTGTTGATGCTTGGCTTCTTACTTGCAGGAGGCACTGGGAGTTTATTGTTGTCGATCAAGTCCTGGATAGCTTCCTTTAGCTTCCAACAATTCTCAGTAAGATGACCCCTACCTTGATGGTATTTGCAGTGTGCATTGGGGTTCCAATTAGCCGTTCTCTTTTCAACTGGTGGATCACCAAATGGTCTAATATGAGTTATAAGACCTTTTGCAAGAAGACGGTCAAATGCGGTGTCATAACTCATACCAATATGAGTAAAGTTTCTCCTACATGGTTTCTTTTGTCCTTGATTATTCATAGAGAGGACTTCATTCAGATTAAAGGTGCTAACATTATTTGAGTGGGTGGTTTTGGAAGAAGAAGGATTGTCGTTCTTCTTTCCTTTCCAGCCACTGTTGGATTTAGTGTTAGCAGCTTTTTTCTTTGCAAGGTCGTCTTCAATACTAATCATAATGTCATAGACAGCCTTGAAAGTATTCAAGTTTCTTTGATACTTGAGATGTTTAGAATATTTTTCCTAGAGATTCTTTATGAACAATCTCACAAATTCCTTTTCAATAGGTACCTCAATCATCTTGGCAGAGGTTTCCCTCCACTTATTAAAGAAAGAAGTAAAACCTTCATTCTCTTTTAGTTTAAGTATCTCAAGTTCCCTATGATCAGTTTCAACTTGAATATTACACTTGTATGTATCAATAAAAGCGTTTACAATGGAATCCCAAGTAGAGGTTTTCTCTTTGTCAAGGGAAAAGAACCATTGTTGAAAAACAGTTTCGAGTGATAAAAGGAAACAATGTATGAAAGATTTTCTTATCTATCCCCTTAATATTCATTATTGTTTCGAACGCTCTTAAATGGAAATAAAGATTATTTGTTGCCTTGAACTTAGGGATGTCACTGGCATTGAACTTCTGCGGAAGAAGTTCCTTGTACACTGAGACCCCTCATGAGCTAATGCCCTGGAATCTATAGTCATTGGATATTTTGCTCAAGCTTTCTTGCATGATCTCCATTTGTTGTTGCCTTACAGGGTCATTGACTTGAAGAGCTATACTCTTCATCAATTCAGTTAGGTTTGTTAAAATAGAGTATTTGAACAAATGTATTGTCTTTGATTAATCGCCCTTCTTTTCTTGACAACACGCTGTAAATTAAATTTTTTATTTGTTTTAATGACTTGACTCAAATTTGATTTTGACTTTATTGATTTAAAAAACAAAAAAGAAAAAATAGGGTGTAGTTTTTGAGGATGAAGTAAGGATTTAAACAAGTATGGTTTAATTGGAGGATTAATATCCAACTTACCCCCCTAAAAATGACGGAAAATACGCGCATACAAGATTCTCTAGACATGGTCAAAATGTGACATATTATGTGTGTGCTTTAATGGTGAATGTGAGTGACATACTTTGACTCTTGTGTGAGACCATGAGACTATGTGCCTAGACTCAAATAAGGACTAAACATGATTACTTTCATTAATAAACCGATTAAACCGCTTTAGAAAATTGATTAGACTGACTTGTTGTGAAGACTCGAGCAAAAATACGGGTTGTCGTCAGACGACAGGACCGTCGCCAGACGCTAAGGGTCAGCGCTAGACGACAAGATCGTCGCATGGCACTAATCTCTAGCGCATGGCGCCAGAGTCGAAATCTCTGCGCCATTACTGGAACATCGATCTAGGACTATTTCCAGTATTTTTCTCTAAAAGGACAAGCCTAAAAGCCGTAATGAGTCAAGTTTGATCAATTTATTTAGACATTAATCATTTATTAATTAATTAAATTAGTAAAGTCCTTTAGTCATTAATTAATTTATTTAACTCATTCACAAGTCAAACAAACGGTTAGGGGAAACACATATATAAAATATGCACAAGAAATAATGCACAAGTAGTCATATAGTCACAATATGATGGAATGAGTTTGCAACCTAACCATGGCTCTAGTTCTCTAAAGTTATGGATATGGATTAGTCAAAAAGGGTCCATGGTTATGAGTCCGGATGCACCGCGTAGAAGCCTTACCTTTAGAAGGGTTGGCACGAGTGGATGGGACCCCGTGAGTTAAACTCGCTTCCATGGTTTGGTGAATTCAACAAACTCAGATTTACCCTTCGTTTTTGCTAGGAGCGTTTAATTTTGTAGATTAAGCGTGAATCCCCAGAGGGTTATGGCCATATGTAGAACACATATGGGTTTCAGGAAAAAGGGAAAAACTCAATTAGGAAGTAAAACCAAGCGAATAGTACTAGAAAACTAGTCAAAACAAGAAGGTAGATTTCTGGCTCGGTATTGGAAGAATTCGGCGCGAGAAAATAGCGTCTGTCGCCATACGCTGGCACAGTCGCCTGGCGAGAGCGACATCGTTTGGCGCTGACGCTGTTTTCTCAGCGCTAATTCCTACATGCCTCGGCAGCTTTCTATTCTTGAATTTTCAAGTTTTTTTTGTAGCGTTATTTCGACTTTAGTTGTGAAAGATATTTCCCTAGATTCCTACGTGTAAAAATCCTATGATTTTAACGCATTACGGATGGTCTTTCCAATGCGAACCTTTTTATGCTTATGCTAATAATATTAATCAAAATTACGCACATGAAATACTTAGAACTTTTCAAGTCTCATCCACTCATTCTAAATCATTGCCAAAATAAATTTTAGGAATTAAAATAGAAATCCTCCCCAGTGGAGTCGCCAAAAACCTGTATGGAATATTATTTCAAGCCATCCCACACTTGAGCCCCACTGTGATCATACACTTAAGCATTGTGGCTTCCAAAGGGAAGAAAGCTAGAGTAAAAGAGTCGCCAACAAGTTTTAGGAACTTGTAAACCATTCACAGGGTGAAGGTTACACCCCTTAACGATCCAGGAGATCGTTAACTCCAATAAGTCTGGAACCATGACTGGAAGTTCGGGGATAAAGGTACAAATCCAACCTAAAAGAGATTGAACCTGCTCTAATAATAGGCCTCTACTTTATTCTTCTCATATTCATGTGCGCTATCTGACTAACATACAATCAATAGATTTACCCTAAACCTGTTTAATCTATGTTGGTTGAACATTAATGCACAAATAAAACTGTTATTGGCGATCACTTGAATTATAATCAAATTAACCTAAACAAGATTAGTAATGATCTTATTAAGCGTGATTACAAGTACAAATTCCCTCTAAACATGCATAAAAGGCATGATCAAGCAATAACAATAAAAATAGATATCAAGCAACATAACAATAATCATTATAATAATAATAATCATTAAAATCATAATCATCATAATCATGTTAAAGCCTAATATTATTAGCAAGATCCTAGGTATGATACTAACAAGATTAATAACAAACCGTAGCATGTCACTAAACATTACAGATCAATTAGCCCTAACATGATACGAACATGATATTAGGAAAGGAATAAGAAGCATCATAAACATACATGATATTAGAAATTTAGTTATTACCTTAAACATGATACTAGGAAGCAATATAACATCCTAACATGATACTAGGAATCAATAAAACAATCTAGGTATGATTTCTATATCAAAAGATCAGTAAAAATATTAAATTACTTACTTCGATGCCTCGTACCTCTTTCTAATAACAAAATACACGCGGTAGTAACTTTCAGGAAAAAATTTAAAACAAACAATTAAATTAAATAACTGAACTAGAGATTTGGGACCAAACCCTCAGACATATTAAACCTTTCACGTCTAGGGCGAAGACAACTTCGAACTTGGCTAGGTGTGTCTAGGACTAATGGGTGAGGAATTTTGAGAGAGGGAAGGTTTAAAAAAAAATAGGGAGAGAGAAAGCTTCTAGCTTTTAGATAGAGAGAGAGTTGATATGATGGTTGTGAATCATTGAAAATAGGGAAATACGACCCCTATTTATAGGAAAAATAGCACGGGATCAAAGATAATCATATTCGGAATAAAATACCTCATGTCGCCAACGACAGGAGTCAGCGTCAGGCGACATCCCCTATCAACGCCAAGCGACGACTCTGTCGTCTCACGCTTATTCACAAGTACAACGCGCTTTCGTACGCGGAATCATCTTTTACACGGGTTAACAGGTAATCCCGTGTCTAAGCAGATTTGAAATCAGATTTGTGATAAATAATATATTATATTCAAAATAAAACATCTTTTAAAAATATAATTATCAATCCTAATCTTATAAGAATTAAAAAGAACCTTTTAGATATTCCTAGAAAATTAAAATCAATCCTAATCACTTTTGGAATAATAATTAATAGACTCTCCTTAAGATCATTGGGCCACCTTTAAAATCATTGAGCCTAATTTAATTTAATGCATAACTTCCTCATAATTCATTGGAATTGAGCTTGTAATATATCGTTGGAAAGCTCTTTTCGAGCCCAATCGAACTACACTATTATTGGACCCTTATCATTGACCAAACAAAATTGGTCTGGCTATTTTTTATAAATAAGGTAAGAAAAGAAATATTTTTGAAAACAGAAAGAGAAATATTTTAATAAAAAAAACCCTCATCACTAGACTTTTCACACTTTCTCTTCGTTCGATAATCAAATAACGAGAAAGGTATTCATCACTGGGTTTGGTTTTGGGGAGACTCATTTCGGTGTCTACAGTTTCAAAAACTTCAGAAATTCATTTAATGGATTGAAGTAAGCATCAAGGAGTTAGAACGTTCGTTTCAACTAGGCAATCAAACTGTTTGATTTCCTCAAAGAGCGAAAAGGAATCTTTTAGAGACAAGAATTTTAGTAGGAGCAATTGGTCTTCTTGGTCATGTATGTAGATGACATACAGTTCATATGAAATGACATATCAAGGCTTGAATCAGTTAAGCATTGGTTAAAGAGTTGTTTCTATATGAAAGACTTAGGAGATGTTGAGTACATATTGGGAATCAAGATCGACAAAGTGATTAAAGAATGATTGGAATGAATTGATAGACTTATGTTGATAAGGTTCTTGACAAGTTCATGAAGCAAGACTCTAAGAGAGGATGTTTTCCCATATTTTATGGTATTACGCTCAGTAAAACGAGTGCCTTCAGAAGCTAGTAAAGTTGAGTTATATAGATAGTGTGCCTCATGATTTTGCAAAAGGGTCCATTATATGTGTCGTGATATGTACATAGTAAGATGTTACGTATGACTTGTACATGTGTAGCAAGTTTCAAGTAAATTCAGAATAAGCATACTGAAAGTTGCAAAGACCAAATCCTTGAGTATTGAGAAGAACTAAAGGATTTTTTCTAGCTAATGGTGTTAAAAGTGAATAAGTTGTCAAAAGGTTATGCGGATGCAAGTTTTCCAAACAGGCAAGATGGTTCTAGATGTTGATCTAGATGCATATTTATGTCTGAATAGAGAAATAGAGTAAGCTTGAAGAGTTCAAAGCAGAGCACTATTTCATACCCAATATCAGAATATGTGTATTTAGCTACAGTAAGAGTAGTTAAGGAAGAAGTTTGGATCAAATTGTCCTATGAATAAAGGATACCTTTGCCAAAACAAAGGAGTCAGGGTCACATCACAAATCCAAACAAATAGATATGAGATATCACATCATTTATGAGATCAATGACAAGCGAGATATCGTGATCTGCAAATGAGTAAGAAATCACTAAACCCCTTCCATAGGCTAAGATATGAGAGTCATATTAAAGACTTGGATTGAAGCAAGTTGTGTAATTCAAGTTGTATATGTTTTGAGAAAACATGTTACATAAGGAATGCATCAATTTGTAGAATTATGTTTAAAACAGAAATTATCATTTCTCTTATTTAATTATGGTTTTGAAAATTAAATAAAATGTCCAAAATAATTATGAATTGATGGGCTCATCTGACCTGGTGAATGAAACCCCACAAGTGAACAAAATTCATATATTATTTAAGTTCCTAGTTTGAAATCATTAAAGTGGACATAAATGATTTCAATAAATGGACTAGCATGTAATATTGATTGGATAGCACATTTTCATGGGCTATAGGGGCATAGTGATGCTCGGTCAATCACTTGGATATGCATGGATGATGCATGATTGAACTATTGACCTACTTTGAAGTTCAAGTATAGAGCTTTCGGATATATTAGTGGATTCATTTGACATGAGTGGAACATTGATTTCATTTAATGGATGTTGTGACTATGGTACACTCAAAGGTCTGCCCGTAACTGGAGATTATAAAGGGTGTTTCCTGGTTATTTCAAAAGTTGAGTGGGAGCCTTGTTGCCAAAAGATTGGATTGAGTCTACCTATTAAATTAGGAAATGTGTCATGGCCGCTTGAAGAGGAAGAATTCAGAAAATACGTGGCCACGTTCAAATGCATTACTCTGTAATCATTTGGTTTTGTAATTCAACTAAGATTTTAAGAAACAATTTGTAGATTAATATGATCTCGACATGTGATGCAATCATATTATCAAATCGACACATATTGACTTAATAGATTTGAATATTGCACACTTGTCTCAGACAAGTGGGAGATTGAAGGAATTATGTCTTCGTCGTGCGCAATTACTAGATATATAGCTGGATCAAATTATGGTGATAATTAAGTTAGGACATTTGGGTTGTCGTTTTATCATAGCTAGAGGTACTAATGATCTTTGGGCTAGTAAAATAGCCCAAAGCCCAATTAGACGGATCTTATAAGGTCACACAAAGTGTCTAGATCAGGCACGAGAGGACGAGGCCTAAGATGGGCCTCATCCCCTAGTATAGCCGGCCACATGGAATGGATTGAAGGGTTTTGGGCTTCTTAACCCTAGTCTAATTATAATGTGATTATAAATAGACTATGTGCCTAGGGTTCGCATGTAAGTTGAATTCTGTTGATCAGTAAGATTAAAACCCAAATTAGCAAACACGAGACCAACCCCTCTCAAAATCTCCTATCTCTC
Organism: Chenopodium album; assembly: GCF_948465745.1. Classification (NCBI taxonomy): domain Eukaryota; kingdom Viridiplantae; phylum Streptophyta; class Magnoliopsida; order Caryophyllales; family Amaranthaceae; genus Chenopodium; species Chenopodium album. Next base: position 16,530,053 of record NC_137842.1, read on the forward strand.
ACGGCTCTATCTCCTCCTCGCCGCTACTGTGGTGGTTTGTGGTGGTGGTGGATCGTGGTGGTCGTCTTTGTCCATTAAATGTGGTGATCGCGGTTTTCCTCAATCACTCAACCAATCTAGTATTGGTGGACGGCTCGTTCAAAGCTCGTGGACTAAGTAGAGAAGCAACGCTTGGGGCTCTATTCTATCCCTGATTTGTCAATCAAATTGCTACGTGGAATTCACGCTTCAAAGGTATGATTATGTGTCTTGCGTGTTATGCTTGTGATCTTGGGATTAGGTACTTGATTGAATATGATTCATGATTTTTCGCTGCGTAGTACCTATAAATTCCTACATCCGGGTGGTTGGAGCTCCGCCTCCGATGGTCAAGTTAGTTGACGTGGGGAAAACTAGGTCGTTGAACTAATCCTCCTTACGGTCAAACAAATTTATAATCACTTAACTAACCTAAATACAAGTATAGAGGTAAGTCAAGGGTCGAACCACTAAGAACGGTTATGTTCAAGTGCTCTCAATTATGTGCCTAAGCTAGGTCGAAGTCTAAGGGTAAAATATAAACACTAACCAACTAACTAAGCATAGAACCAAACAAATAAAGCATTAGGGAATGGGGATCAACATGCATTCATGATAACCAAGCTAATTAGGGAATCAAACCATACAAGCAATGCAAAGACAAATAGTAGGAGCAATTAGGAGCATTCAACTAATCATTCTCATACTCTCTAACATAGATTTCTCTAGTGCTAAACAATAAGAAGAAACATAATCAAATACTCAACCAATTATGATCAAATCGATATCAAGTGGTCATGTCAATCAATTCAATCATGCAATCAATGCTAGCAATCATGGTTAGCTATTCCAATTAACTAAGCAACATGCAAACCTCTATGAATCAATTTAATCACAACACAAGAACTACTCAAATTCCCAAATCAATCTCAATTCATCAATCACACATGTCTACCCAAACCCTAGCAAGTAAACTACTCAAGAAACATCATCATCAAATCAACTATCAACTATAGAAAACAAGAATCAACAAAATATCAAGAACAATTACTCTAATCAAACATCAAATATCAAAATCAAACCAAACAAACATCAAATTAAACAAAGAAATTAAATGAGATAGAGTTTAGAAATGCTCATTGATAATAAAGAAGATCTCCAACACAATTGTCACCATTGAATCTTCAATCCCTCAATCACCATTGAAATTCCTCACTTTCTCTCTCTAAAACTACTCCTAATCTATAGAGAAGAACTCCTAATCTAAGCTAATCCTCCTTAGAGGAGAGAGAAACTATCCTAAACTAAATTATTTCATGTATGAAGAATAAAGAAGGCCATACACTATATATACAAAAGGAGGAAATAAATGAAATCGCAAGTAAAACCCAGAAAGTCGCACCCGCGGAGAAATCGGCCGCGCCCGAGGGGTGCCCGTGGATAGCCCTCTCCAAGTTCCTGGTAAAAAATGGGCAGAAATAGGTTGCGGCAGCCCCGCGCCCGCGGGTACTGTAGCTCGCGCCCGCGGACAGCCCACGGCAGATTTTCAGGGCCAACTTTGGAAGGCTGTAACTCACAATCTAGGAATTTTATGAAGGCGTGCAACCTATCATTGGAAAGCTATTCAAGTCTAGTTTCCAACCCAACTTGTATCACCTCAATCCGATCTGTAAAACTCGAGATATGGCTGAAACAATGCACAAAGGTCCTTTTTGATACTTTGCAAGCCTTCATTTTCCTTTGTTTCTTGGATTGGCTTGACTTGCGTGCTTGGCTTCCCTAAATTGGCTCTGTTAAATTCCTTGAATGCACTTGAGCTCCCTCCTTGATTATTAAATCCGCGGGAACTTGACGTCCTACAAAACAAGACAAAGAAACGGAGTAGCGAGAGAAATAGCCGAGAAATGAATAAAATGATAAGAAAACCATTAAAAGCACCCATTTCTCTAAACTAAAACAAAAACACGCAAATCGAGCATTATTCTCTAAAAACATGACATAAACGACTAAAAACAAGCATAGAAATATAAAGAAAACATAGCCTAAAGGTGCCATAAATGGCACGGATCATTAGTACTTGAACGAATTTAGGAAAAGGTGCGGAAATCTACGTGAGATCTTCTTGATTTCCGAGATCAGGCGTTTTTCTGATGTAAGAGAATGTAGGGTATGTTGTAATAAATTGTAGATGTCCCCAAAATGGGGGAAACCTCCCTATTTATAGGGTCATCGGGAAAGGTGCCCTTGATTAGGTCATTCTGACCTAACGTGCTGGGCTGCGCCGAATTACGGCTTTCTCGGGATTTAGGCCCTTAAGGGCCGCCTTTTTCTCCCAAGTTCTAGAATGGACACGTGTCAAATGGAGATTGGTCCAATTTGGACCAATCAGGGTATGACACGTGTCAAGACATGGTTGGCCCACATGGCATGGGTAAAATTTCCCAAAACATTTGCCCCTCACAGATGTGACGTGGCGAGCCACGCGGCATCTGTGACACATGTCACTCTTCCATAGTAAAATATTATTATATTATATTCACATGTCACTTTTCACATTTGAGGGAAAATGTCAAAATTGCCCTTGTTTTTACCCCTCTATAAATACGTATTTTACCCCTCTCATTTTGGACGTTTCCAAAATATTCTAGAGAGAGAAAGTTATAAATTTTATAGAGAGAGAGTTTGCCTTCCATTTAAGTATGAACACACTGCTCATTTTCCGCCTGCCCCAGCCGGTGTACAACCGCCTGTGCCCCACGCAAGCAAGGTCAACTTCAGCAGCATCTCAGTCGGTCATCACCGTTTGCCCCGGCCCCCTTTTAGAGATAAACGTAAGGTACCGCCTCTACCCCTTCAGCTCATTTACATTTGTTTCAATTCATTCAATAAATGGACTCATCACCAACACACACGGCACGGCCTAGGTCAGTAGTCAGCCAGTCTCCTGGTACGACTGAGTCTAGGTGTAATCCCCCGTATTTTTAAATATTTTATAAATGAAAATTTATTTTATTTATAATATTTATGTGTTATTTTTCATAATTTAATTTCAAAAGTTTCAAATTATTAATCTGGGTCGAAAATTATTTGAACAAATTATTTTATGCACCTTTATTCTACAATTTATGTCCAATCACACAAGCCTAACCCATTTGTTTACTTAATCGACCCATTATTTTTATGAGGCCCAATCTTTCTTGTTACCCTACAATAATTCTCTCCTATAAATACCCCATGAATCTCCAAAAATTTCCCACACAAAAAGGTTAGTCTTATTTTCATCCTCCTTTGTTTCATTATTTTGCTTAATGTTAATTTAATTGTTTTGGGTTTTGATTTTAGTATAAAGATTATATTTTTAGTATCAAATTATATTTTTAGTATCAAATTATATTTTAATGGTATAAAGATTATAAATTTCAGATTATATTTATGTTATAAATTTCATATTTTATGAATTATAAACCTAGGGTTTCAATTTATTGAAAATCATGATTTTAGGGTTTTTATGAACAATTGATTTAGGGCTTTTATAGTAATGTTGTTTTGAAATTTTGGTGATTATAACTACTGATTAGTTTAACTTAATTCCAGATTATTTTGAACACATAGATTCGTGTTTTAATTTTTAGATTTTCGTTCGTTAATATTAATCCCGATCACATTAACTCATCCGATTTTGATGAAAAAGTAGTGTTTTCCATGTGGAAACAATGTTTTAAAAAAGACTCACTACTTTTGGTAGTGAGAACTACCCTCTCGTGGCCAAATTGAGCATTTAAATATGATTTTCGGGCAGTTTTTGATTTTAACGAAGTTTTTTTTATACATAAAATATTATCCTTGAGTTTGATTAATAAAATTAATTATGTTTAAAGTTAATTAAGCATAAATATATGTTTTTATTGAAGTTTTAAGTGTTGGAAATAGTTTTTAAGTACAACTTTTGATGTTTTATTAGGAGTTTTTAAGGGAGATTTTTAGGAGTTTTTATATAATTTTCAGATTTTTATTAGACTTTGAACTTGCGGTAATTTCATGTATAAGAGTGTATTTTAAGGTTTTTATGAAGAAAATTTAAAGAACTATATATAAGCCTTTAATTTTAACTAAAGGGAAGGTTTTAAAGTGTTGTTTGATTTGGATTTTGAAGGTTTTAAAGTAAGTTAGTATTGCTGTAAATTTGATTGATTGGGTATTGATTGAGATGTTATTATTTGGCTTAGGAGAGAAGTTTATTGAAGGTGATTTCTAGTTAGTAAAGTGGCATACCAATTCGTTTTCTCAAGGTACGTACAAGTTACGAAACCTTTCTTTTAGGTGCATGTTTAAGGACGACGGATCGAGAACTTAGTATCATGTATAGGGATGACTGAGTTAAATTGTTTGGTTATACATTGTGAATTTCGTATGACGTGCACTATTTTATATTGCAAGTATTATTTGTGCTCTAATTATGCAAGGTGCGCTTAGAGGCAAAGGTATATGATTGGTGTAATGATTAATTTATTACTCATTCATGATTATGTAAGCAGGATGAGTAAAGGAAGAATTTAAGTCTTCTAAGACGAGGTTAAGGTTTTGGGGTGCCTTATGCACTCAAGGTTTTTATACATCGAGGTAGTAAAGGAATAAATAATAAATGTTGCTTGCCACTAATAAATCAAGAATTGAAATTGAAAAGTTGTTTTACTTGATTGAATTGATATTGGATTGATTGTATTGTTATGCATATGAGTCATCACCAAGTCTAAACCTGTAAATCACGTAAAGTGCAAGATGGATGAGCAATAAAACTCTGGATTGGTGCACTTCTGGAGTAATTACAATCAGGGGTTGGGGTACATGGGGTATTAGTCGTGTACTTTTCTCGAGGTCGTCTGATCTACGAGTCTCTTATTTCAAATATTTTTCAAAACTAGGAGTTAGGTGAGATCTCATACTAACTACGGTCACGGAGTCGCGCCCGTGGTCGTTGGATGTTTATTGATGTTTCCGAAAGGAGGCATGGGATTTTTCTTTTATTGATGTTCCAAATGAAGCATGGGTTGGACAACCTTGTCTATTGCGTAATCCAATGAATAAAAATAATGATTTACCTATTATTAATTAATGGAGTCTAAATAAAATATAAATAGTTGAGTCGTGTGTTGAGTCTATAATTTAATGATGCATGATGATTGATTATTAGTAGCATGTTATGGATTTCTTAATTTATTTTGCAGCTTGTATGTACTCAGCTTTGCTGATTGCGTGCTTTGTGTGTCTTTCTTTGGTCATGGCCTTCGCCTTTCAATGACCCTGTGACGATCCAATTTTTACACTTGTAATATTGGGGAGCAGAATTACCACAGGTTCTTACACATGCAGCATTCATCAGGGTTGTGGGATCTTGAGTAGAGAGTTGGTTGTTTGCATTTTATTTCTTTTGCAAGTTTGAATTTATTTTAATTCGATTTTATTCGACACTATTTCTTTTGGGTTTGAATTTATTTGAACACTGAATTTAATCACTTACTACTTTTATTGGGTTTTGAATAAGGGCCTTAATGGTTCCAAGTTGTATGACTTAATTTGGTTTCATTCGTTGGTTTTGAAACTTATTTATAACTGATTTAGTTTTTCCGCTGCTATTTTCTGATAAAGCCTTAACGTTTGAACACGTGGCGGTAGCACGGCAGTAATTCTCTTGAATATTGTTCAGGGTCCTCACAGGTTTAAAGAGAGAATTATTGGAGTGTTACACTAGGACTAGGAGTGTCGGCTTTGGGTGCATAGAGCAATTTTGTACTCCTTAACCGACCATTTATGTGTCTATGCTAGACACGATGGCTAGAACTAAACACACAGCCACCGGACGGCGTAAACAAGACAAAACTTTTGAAGTGTCGTCCAATGAGGTAACCCGGTTGAGGGGTCAGAGAGCAATGAAGGCTCAGGGTAATATTCCCCGTCTGGGATTCCTATAACCCCAAGTGACACAATTTTGTACGATGAGGGTAGAGACGGTGAGGGAGCTGTCTCCCAGATGGAACTTGATAAAGCTGCCCCAAAGATAGAGACGGGGACGAGTCTGCATCGGGGTCAGCCGGCAAAGAGGAAGACGGGGAGAGCTCCGCCTTAGGGTCTAGCCCTGAGGATGATAGTGATGCCCCTCTTTCCCCGCTTGAGGATAGTGAGGCTGAAGAGAGAAAAAAATGGGAAGCAAAGGATGATCCTTTTAAGATCCATATCTCCGCCAAAGACAGGCGGATAATGCTAAAGGGCATTGAAAGCTTTGTATAGAAGCGGCCCCTAGGAGATGGATATACTATCCAGGTGCCACCTAAGCTAGGAACTATCTCTTGGAAAGATGACCAAGAGAATTGACAGGGTAAAGTCGTATCCCCTAATCAAAAATAATTCCTAAGTCCTCTAACTAAAGCAGATAGGGAAGTAGGGTCGATCTCCACAGGGAAACAAGTCTTTCTATTCCTAATTAACTAAAATAATCTAGATTATAAAGTAACCAATATCTATATTTGAATAAGAAACTAGACTACTAAGATTGAGAATAGGAAGAAAACAATATATAAAAGGCTCTAGGGCATAGGTTCACCAATAAATAATACTCCAGGGTAGAACATAGTAATCAATCATTGACATTGCATAAATAACATGATTAACAGGCTCTCGCAATTTATTAATCAACATAGATCTAACAGGCTCTTGCAATTTACTAGATCTAAGTTCTTATTGAAAATAGCCTTTAATATCAAATCAACATCTGCTCGATTCATCAATTCAATATTGCTATACTTTTACAAGCCGTAATTGTAAAACGTTAAAACAATTCAATAAGAAATTATCATGCAATATTAATAATCAATAATAGTCAATCATCAATGCATCAATTAATTAACCAGATTGTAAAGGGCTTTCGCTACGTATTACAATCACATAATTAATTTACCGGTATTAAATCTCATCTCTCGAATCTCGACTTAACCATTTATAAATTAACCTGCCTATTGAAACTAGACCTAAACATCAATTCTCATCCGTCAAATCTCGAATCAATATTGTTAAACTCATGCATAAAAGATCTTCGCAAATCTAGTCACAGAGCATTAAATCAATCAATAGGAAATTAATCTAGCATTGACAATCAACAACAATAAATTACCCCTTCATATTATTTATGGATCCCCATAACCCTAGAAAGAAAACTACTCACACATAGTATAAACTAAACTAATCAAAGCAATAAAACAAGTCATGATGGAAGGAGTAAAATAAGTAACTAAGATTAAGAGAAGAGAAATCGTTACCAAACTAATCTGTATTAATGGAAATAATCAAGAACAAGGTTTGAGAGAAAAGTTAAGAGAGAGAAAAATCCTAAGTAGAGAGAGAAAGTCTAAGAAAGAAGATAATCCAAATTCCGTACAAAACTTGTATATAAACGTTTCCTAAAACAAAATAAAAACTAAACTAATCAGGCTATATAAAAACACGCGCCCGATCGGGCGAAGGGCCGCCCGATCGGGCCCGCCTTTTTCTTCGCGTTCCTCCTCCGCAGTATCGCCCGATCGTGCTAGACGTTGGCACGATCGGGCGCGCTATGAGCCACGCACAGCACCAGCAGCGCTGCGCCTGATCGTGCTAGAGGTTGCCCGATCGGGCCCTTGCTTCACTTTGAGGCTCGGACTTCGATTGGGCTTGATTTCTCGGCCCAATCCGGATTTCCTCTTCGGGTCTTGAATACTCGGTCTAAATACCTCGGGATCCCAATTACCAAGCCCTTAATCACCGGCTCGATGACTCTAACCGGCCTTGGGCTTCAAAGATGTTCGTGCACTTCTAATTCCCGTAGTCGCTCCATGAAAATCCCGAGAAAATGCTCCAAAGGCGCAATTTCCTACAAAACTCAACAAAGACTACGAAAACACTAGAAAACACAAATTAGTAATAAAAGTGGCTCAAAAGAGCCAAAAACACTACTAATTATGACCCAGGGACGGGGGTAAATTACTATATAAAATAGACACATCAAACTCCCCCAAGCCAAACCTTTGCTTGTCCCTAAGCAAAGATCTCGTCAATGAATCAATATATATGCTTCACCCCAAAAGTAAAAATCAAACACAAACGATTCTAGGTAAATCAAATAAACATGTTTCAAAATCAACCAATAAAATCCATCTAATTACCAATCTTCCCTAACAATTGTCAAACAGAGCAAACCACAAGAGCATATAGAATTCAAGACTAGTGCTCACGCACTCAACTCTCATTTTTGTGGCGAGTAAAAGATGTACTCGATCGCTCTCCATCCAACCCCTTTATGTGAACAATGCCCTCCCAACTCACACTCTCGTGTGTATAAAACAATGAACGCTCAATCCTACTAGTCGACTCGAAATATGTCAAATCATCACTTGTATTGATAAACAACACTTTCACATTCATACAGTTCTATGCACAAAGGTCGGAAGGTCTTTAAAGCTTGTAATGTAAGGCTAGGGTAAAGGGTAGGATAAATTTGGGAATAAGTGAGAGAAAAGCTATGCTTAAAGGAGCCATATCCTAATAAAACCCATGATCAAAATAAATAATGATCATACATCTCCTACATAACCAACTCTAACATCAACCAAATATACTCCAATCATAATAAATAATCCCAACTCTTGCAATTTCACTCATAAGATATAATAATGAAGAAATAGAGTGAATAAACAAACTTTACTTCCAAACTTGAATATTTTTATTGAAGCTCAAAATTTTTTTTTTTTTTTTTTTTTTTTTTTTATCAACCTCCAACTAGAACATTTGAACATTTTTTTTCTTTCGAAGTTCACTTATTTTTTTTTCACATTTTTTTTCTTTGAAATTCTCTTTTTTTTTCATAATATCATGCTTTATTTTTTCAAGAAAATATAACTCTCAAATTCATCAAAAATAAACATGATCAACAACAAAACAACTTCTCAAAACCCACCAAATTGTGCAAATAATAAGCACACTACAAACTCCCTCACCTCACTCACTAATAGCTCCCCCAAGCCAAGCTCGGGACTAGTAACCAATGGGGCAAAATAGGCTTGTAATATGGCTAATAAAACAACAAAAAGGTCAAGGCAACAACATGGGTAGCAAGAAGGGAACAAATGTATCTACAATATCTGGAGGCTACCTAAAAGAACAAATGCCTTCGTCTTCCACAATGTGCATAATAATGAATCATATAAACATTACTAATAGTAGCAAACCAATACTCAAATTCATTGACATACCAGGAACTATGGAACTATCACACATTCCTAACCAAATCAACTAGTCAAGCACTATATTCACAAGTAGTTGGACAAAATTGACGCATGTTAAGGTTTCAAGGCAATCAAACATCAAATCATGATCAACTAATCCACAATGCCTATCATCAAATACCAAGAATCAAAACAATTTTCTCAAGTAAGGGGCACAAGGAAGCATCATTTACAATTCATTGGAACGTATTTTTGGATTTTTTTTTTTATTTTCAATTTTTTTGTATTTTCATATATAAGAAAGCAATAAAAACTACACTAGGAAAGCAATAAAAACTATACTAGAAACCAAATAAAAAGAGAAAAGGAAGAGAATTACCAAGCGAAAGAACACCCCCCCCCCCAAGCCAAATCAAGCAATGCCCTCATTGACTTGGGAGTGGAGCCTACTCCTCATCCTCATCCATTGCCTACTCCTCATCCTCATCCATCCTTGAATAGCCCCCTCCGTGGCTAGAACCGGCTCCTCCATGGCTAGAACCAACTCCTCCATGGCTAGAGAAACGACGCCAAATTTTGACAGGGTAAAGTCGTATCCCCTAATCAAAAATAATTCCTAATTCCTCTAACTAAAGCAGATAAGGAAGTAGGGTCGATCTCCACAGGGAAACAAGTATTTCTATTCCTAATTAACTAAAATAATCTAGATTATAAAGTAACCAATATCTATATTTGAATAAGAAACTAGACTACTAAGATTGAGAATAGGAAGAAAACAATATATAAAAGGCTCTAGGGCATAGGTTCACCAATAAATAATACTCCAGGGTAGAACATAGTAATCAATCATTGACATTGCATAAATAACATGATTAACAGGCTCTCGCAATTTATTAATCAACATAGATCTAACAGGCTCTCGCAATTTACTAGATCTAAGTTCTTATTGAAAATAGCCTTTAATATCAAATCAACATCTGCTCGATTCATCAATTCAATATTGCTATACTTTTACAAGCCGCAATTGTAAAACGTTAAAACAATTCAATAAGAAATTATCATGCAATATTAATAATCAATAATAGTCAATCATCAATGCATCAATTAACCAGATTGTAAAGGGCTTTCGCTACGTATTACAATCACATAATTAATTTACCGGTATTAAATCTCATCTCTCGAATCTCGACTTAACCATTTATAAATTAACCTGCCTATTGAAACTAGACCTAAACATCAACTCTCATCTGTCGAATCTCGAATCAATATTGTTAAACTCATGCATAAAAGATCTGCGCAAATCTAGTCACAGAGCATTAAATCAATCAATAGGAAATTAATCTACCTTTGACAATCAACAGCAATAAATTACCCCTTCATATTATTTATGGATCCCCATAACCCTAGAAAGAAAACTACTCACACATAGTAAAAACTAAACTAATCAAAGCAATAAAACAAGTCATGATGGAAGGAGTAAAATAAGTAACTAAGATTAAGAGAAGAGAAATCATTACCAAACTAATCTGTATTAATGGAAATAATCAAGAACAAGGTTTGAGAGAAAAGTTAAGAGAGAGAAAAATCCTAAGTAGAGAGAGAAAGTCTAAGAAAGAAGATAATATAAATTCCGTACAAAACTCGTATATAAACATTTCCTAAAACAAAATTAAAACTAAACTAATCAGGCTATATAAAAATACGCGCCTGATCGGGCGAAGGGCCGCCCGATCGGGCTCGCCTTTTTCTTCGCGTTCCTCCTCCGCAGCATCGCCCGATCGTGCTAGACGCTCGCACGATCGGGCGCGCTATGAGCCACGCACAGCACCAGCAGCGCCGCGCCCGATCGTGCTAGAGGTTGCCCGATCGGCCCCTTGCTTCACTTTGAGGCTCGGACTTCGATTGGGCTTGATTTATCGGCCCAATCCGGATTTCCTCTTCGGGTCTTGAATACTCGGTCCAAATACCTCGGGATCCCAATTACCAAGCCCTTAATCACCGGCTCGATGACTCTAACCGGCCTTGGGCTTCAAATATGGTCGTGCACTTCTAATTCCCGTAGTCGCTTCATGAAAATCCCGAGAAAATGCTCCAAAGGCGCAATTTCCTACAAAACTCAACAAAGACTACGAAAACACTTGAAAACACATATTAGTAATAAAAGTGGCTCGAAAGAGCCAAAAACACTACTAATTATGACCTAGGGAAGGGGGTAAATTACTATATAAAATAGACACATCAAGAATGCCAATGCCTACTTTGGATGTTATGAGGCGGCATTCCTGGCAAGCATTCGGTTCCCACTTCACAATGATGTGAAGGTTATACTCAGGGGTTATAGCCTAGGCGTCTGGCAGCTCACCCCCAATTCATGGGCTAACATTTTGGGGTATGTCGCCGTCTGCAATATGCAAAATATGAACCCCGATTGGGAGGCTTTTGCACATATGCACTATCTCTGTCGCAACCTAGGCCAGGCGGTTGGAGGGCGTGGTACACCTTGACCACCCTTCCTCAGTATCAAATGACTTTGGACAAGGTGCCCAAATATGACGGTTGGATGAACCATTAATACTTATTGTTTTCCCAAACTCATCGAGAGAATCGGGAGCTACGCTGGTATAATAAAAGCCCAACCTACTGGGTCACAAATGTACCCTTCCCCGGATACCAGGGGATGACTATGATGCTATCATGGAAACCAAGTTTTTTTAGCTCTATCCGGAGACACTCGCAACCGGGGGTGTAATAAAGGTCCCTAATAATTGGATTCCCATGTGCGCATGGTTTAGAGATGAGGCATTCTTATCCGTCTGTGGGCTAAGCACTATGTTTCCAAAGCATATGTTTGATATACATCCAGTGAAAGGCTTCTTGTACCATTGCTCTTAGCCAAATATTTGTTTGTACTAAATGTATGTCCATTATTTTTTTTTCAAAATAAGCTTTGAGAATGGTTGCTGATGAGAAGAATCCTAAGCGGTCCTTTGCACAAATACGGAGAGACCTAGCGGAGGCTAGAGCCGCCAAGCTAAAGGTCGAGGTAAAGAACCGTCTAACCCTTTGTTCTTATTTTCAAACAGGCGTTGCCGGCTGTATACTTGACACGTCTTAATTTACAGGGTGGAGAGGCTCCTAGGTCCTTTACCAAGAACCTATTTAAACAGGGACGGGACGACGCCGTCTCCACCCCTATCAAGCTTGCAAAGTTAGCTTCAGGTAAGACGAGCCCTGAGGGCTCTTCTGGGAGGAACCGCCTCCGCATCAGGGGGAGGAATGTTACCATTGGAGGATTTGGAGTGGGCTTTGATATGGTCCCATCCGGCCTCTCTGCGCCTATGGGTAGTACAATCCAACAAGCTTCTGAAGGTAAATACAATCCCTTCGAATCTTAGCCTGAGCTGGGATGGCCGTTGCGAGTGAAATCTCACTCTCAACAAACTTCTTTGCCCGACAGTCGGCATCAAGCTGGTGCCGCCTATATAGCTTACTCACCCCCTTTAAAATATGGTGTAGATCAATCCCCCTGATGGCCGGACGTCCAGGCGCATGCTAGGTCCATGCTGGTAGCCGTCCCCAAGAAGGAGAAGGATGCCATCCCGAGCATAGAGACGTTCAATGTTAAACGGATCACTACACTCCTGTGTGAGGTATACCTGATTCCCCTTTCTGGAACTAAGTATAGTATATCCCGCATGATTGACATCGTTTGTGTCTGCAGGCCATGCTCAGGGTTGATGGACTCAAACAGCCATATGCCCGGACGAGAGAGGAGATAAAGAGAGCCACTAGATCAGCTAGGGATTCTCAAGATGTTGCTGAATATTAATTTACAATTAATGAACTTGAAACTAAAGCCGAATTGATGCAACAAGCGGATATGTTAACGGGTATTCAAACAGCCCTGAATGAGGCCAAGGAGAAGGCCAATACGCCTGTGACCAACCTCAAGAAGGCGTAGGAAGACCTTAAGGCCTTACAGGGTGCCTCCCAGGAGAATTCAAATCTCAAGGCAAAGGTTGAGAAGCTGAAGAAGGATGCGGAGCAAGTCCAAATAAATATTAAGGCAACAATAGAGGTGGAGCAAGACCGCTTGATTGCTGAAAATGAAGAGGACTCCAACACCTCGATGAGGATCGCCTAGAATGCTCTCCACCCAAACAAGGATTATGGCATGTGGGCTCTGGCTTTTCAATATACTGAAAACGTGGTGTATTTAAGAGAAAAAGGAGAACCAAAGCCCGAGTCCTTCGAAGCCTGGCAAACAGAGAGATTTAGGAGCCTGCTAAGGAGCTCCCCCAAGAAGAAGAAGCAATTGAACTCCAATTTGATGGGGAGAACAAGGTGGCCCAACATAAAGAGGACCAGGCGGCCTAGCCTCAGTCTAGAGATTTCAGCGGCAGTATGCCAAGTTTTTAACATTTCCGGCCTGCGTGCCGAGTATTTATGAATTTTTACCGACTAAGGAGTCGGATAAAAGTTTAATTTTCTTTGTCCTGGGCGTTTATCCGGTTTTAGCAACTTTGAATGGAATTTGCCGACTGAGTCGGCTTGATGAATTTGTTAATCCTGCTTACTTCAATTTTTGCACTTGAATTCTCCATTTTTAATTATTGAATTTTTGCCTAACTTTTTATAGCATGCGCAGTATACCGGCTACTCATGCCCCTGGCGACTGTTTGGTTGGTTTCAGTACTTTGATTGATTGACCTTGGAATGTTTGATACTTTAAAGTGTATGGAATTGTAATCCCCTGTATTTTTTAATATTTTATAAATAAAAATTTATTTTATTTATAATATTTAATTGTACATTTCCGGAATTTAATTTCAAAAATTTCAAATAATTAATATATATAGGTCAAAAATTATTTTAGCACAAACTATTTTATGAATATATATATCTACAATTCATGATCATACAAACAAACCCTACCATTTCATTTACTTGATTGGCCAATTAATTTTATGAGATCCAGTCTTCTTACTTACCCTACAACATTCTCTCCTATAAATACCCCATCAATCCCTAAAAATTTTCCCCACGGAAAAGGTTAGGCTTAATTTCTTTTCTCTTTATTTTATTTTTCTTTTATTTTTCCTTTATTTACTTTTTCTTTTCTTTTTCCTTTTTCTTTCTTTTTTTTCTTTTCTATTCTTCCTCCTTTACGTGAGCTACTGCTCACTTTGCTGCAACCAATTGTGCTCGCCAAAAATCGATGCCGACGCCGCTGACTGTCGGTGATCAACCACCAGCCCGGCCTCCCACCGTGGCTGGTCTTCCTCTCTTTCTTTCCCCCTTATTTCTATTTATATTTGCATAATTATATAAGTATTGTTTTGGGTTTTTGATTTAATTGTTTGAAATTGATATAATTAGTATCAAATCTATATTTTGATGGTAAAAGGTTATAATTTCAAATTATATACATGTTTTAATTTTTAGATTTTCGTTCGTTAATATTATTCCCGTTTTAATCCCGGTTAGGTTCTAAACTCATCCGATTTTGATTAAAAAAAAAAGTAGTGTTTTCCATGTGGAAACAACGTTTGAAGAAAGAATTACTACCTTTGGTAGTGAGTACCACCCTCTCTTGGCCAAATTCAGCCTCTAAGTATGATTTTCGGGCAGTTTTAGATTTTTTACAAAAAAAAATTTATACCTTAAATTTTATCCTTGAGTTTAAAGGGTAAGAGATAATTTAATGTTTCTATGGATAATTTAAGTATAAAGATGTATTTTGATGAAGTTTTAAAGGGTTTTTGATTGGTTTAAAATGCTGGAATTTTATTTAAAGTAGTATAATTGTGATTTTAATAAAAGGGTGTGATTACCCATTAAAAAGGGAGATTATTAGGGGTTTTAAAATAATTTTCAGATTTTTATTAAACTTTAAACTTGCTGTAATTTCATGTATAAGAGTGTATTTTAAGGTTTTTATGAAGAAAATTTAAAGAACTATATATAAGCCTTTAATTTTAACTAAAGAGAAGGTTTTAAAGTGTTGTTTGATTTGGATTTTGAAGGTTTTAAAGTAAGTTAGTATTGCTATAAATTTGATTGATTGGGTATTGATTGAGATGTTATTGTTTGGTTTACGAGAGGAGTTTATTGAAGGTGATTTCTAGATAGTAAAGTGGCATATCAATTCGTTTATTCAAGGTACGTACAAGTTACGAAATCTTGCTTTTAGGTGCATGTTTAAGGACGGATCGAGAACTTAGTATCATGTATAGGGATGACTGGGTTAAATTGTTTGGTTATACATTGTGAATTTCGTATGATGTGCACTATTTTATATTGCAAGTATTATTTGTGCTCTAATTATGCAAGGTGTGCTTAGAGGCAAAGGTATGTGATTGGTGTAATGGTTAATTTATTACTCATTCATGATTATGCAAACAGGATGAGTAAAGGAAGAATTTAAGTCTTATATGACGAGGTTAATTTTGTGGGGTGCCTTATGCACTCAAGGTGTTTATACACCAAGGTAGTTAAAGGATTTAAATGTTGTTTGTCACTAATAAATCAAGAATTGAAATTGGAAACTTGCCCTGCTTGATTGAATTGTTATTGGAATGTTTATATTGCTATGCATATGAGTCATCACCAAGTCCAAACCTGTAAATCACGTAAAGTGCAAGATGGATGAGCAGTAAAACTCTGGATTGGTGCACATCTGGAGTAATGACAATCAGGGGTTGGGGTACAAGGGGTATTAGCCGTGCACTTTTCTCGAGGCCGTCTAATCTACGAGTCTCTTATTTCAAATAATTTTTAAAAACTAGGAGTTAGGTGAGATCTCATACTAACTACGGTCACGGAGTCGCGCCCGTGGTCGTTGGATGTTTATTGATGTTTCCGAAAGAAGGCATGGGGTTTTTCTTTGATTGATGTTTCAAATGGAGCATGGGTTGGACAACCTTGTCTATTGCGTAATCCAATGAATAAAAATAATGATTTACCTATTATTAATTAATGGAGTCTTAGTAATATAAATAGTTGAGTCATGTGTCGAGTCTATAAACTAATGATGCGTGATGATTGATTATTAGTAGCATGTTAGGGATTTCTTTTATGTTTTGTACCTTGTATGTTCTCAGCTTTTCTAATTGCGTTCTTTGTGTGTCTTTCTTTGTTCACGACATTCGCCTTTCAATGACCCTGTGACGATCCAATTTTTACACTTGTAATATTGGGGAGCAGATTAACCACAGGTTCTTACACATGCAGCATCTGTTTCTAGATGGTGGGATCTTGAGTGGAGTGTTGGTTGCTTTTCTTATTTTTATTGTTATTTACTTTTAAAGTTATTTAAATTCAACTTTACTTTCATACTATTTATATTGGTTTGAGTTTTGAATAAGGGCCTTAATGGTTCCAAGTTGTAAGATTTAGTTTGGTTTTGGTTATTGGCTTTAAAACTTATTTATATAACTGATTTAGTTTTTCCGCTGCTAATTTCTGATATAGCCTTAACGTTTGAACACGTGGTGGTAGCACATCAGTAATTCTCTTGGATTTTGTTCAGGGTACTCACAGGTTTAAACAGAGAATTATTGGGGTGTTAAAGGAATGTTCCTAAGTTAATCAATCACCGTAGTGATTGCCCCAAACCAAGTACACAGTCGTCCACATAACCAATAAGTAGCCATTTTACCCAACCAGGGAGTAGGCTAGATCACAGCCTTATTTCCCTTTTTGTGGTATTCGCACTTCATAAAAAATATCTTTTAGTAAACCAGGCGGGAACTTGCCGCCTGATAGTTAATGGAACAGGGAACATATATATTATACATCTTTCGAATGGTCCCTAGATAGCTTAAGGCCGCTTGGAGATCCTGCAATCCATTGCACCTGGTTCATCTGCCTCATTGGGGTGACTAGTACAACTTTGTTGAATAGTCTAACAGAGAACTTCAGTAATTAACCGGCTGATGTCACTTGACATCTGGTTTTAAGCTTAATCATTCTTTTAGACCATTTTGGCCAGACATCTATAAGTTGACCAATTTGGTCTTTCAATCTTTGTCGTCTGCGTATGTTGATAGAGAAAACGATAGAGTGCCCTCCGCGACGATAACACCCGAAGGGGCGTCGCCAGACGCCATACTCATATTGGAGCAGACAAATTTATAATATAAATATTGGCCTCAATTTAAATATCAAGTTAGCCGCTAAGTTTTTAGCCAAGATTATTTATTTAATAGACCATCTGTGTTTCAACAATCGATAGTATATTGTTACGCATGTATATAAACAAAGAAATTAAATTAAATTGGAAACAAAAAGCAACTTTTCATTGATAAGCTTTTCATTTACAAAAATTAACAAGTCTCAAAAGTAGTACTTTTTCAAGTTGTCTACATTCCAAGTTCTAGGAAGCCGCCTACCGTTTAGGGTTTCCAGTGATAGGTGTCGTTTCTAACTTCTTCATAGATCCAGTAGGGGCCTTCCCAGTTGGGAGTTAGCTTTCCTTGCTCATTGGCCCTACCAGTTGCCTCCATTTTTTGTAACACAAAGTCCCCAACTTTCAAGGGTCGTTTGTGCACTCTCTTATTATAGGCACAAGTCATTCTCAAACGGTAAATTCCATGACGCAAGGTGGCATTGCCCTGCGCTCTGGAAGTGAGTCCAATGCTAGCCGCATGGCCTCCTAGTTTGCTTCTTTATCGTATAGCATGACTCGTAGAACCGGCTCATAATGCTCGATGGGCAAGACAGCTTCAACACCGTAAACTATGAGAAATGGGGTTTCACCGGTTGCCCCTTTTTCAGTTGTCCGGATGGCCCAAAGATGAATAAACTCTTCAGCCCATAAACCACCGACTCTTTCAATTTTCTTTTTGATGCCGTTTGAGATGAGTTTTTTAAAGGCTTCAACTTGGCCGTTTTCTTGGGGTCGGCCTACTAATGCAAAACAATGTGAGATCCCTTGATCTCCCAACCAAGTTTTAAGCTGAGGCATCTCAAATTGAGGTCCATTATCAAACACCATAGACAAGGGTACCCCAAACCGAGTGATAATGTTCTTTCAGATGAAGGAGATGACACCTTTTGTCTTAATGCCTTTGACCGCCTATGCTTCCACCCATTTGGTGAAATAATCCACAACCACTAAAATATAGCGTTTTCCACCTGGTGCAGGCGTATAAGGACCCCGAATGTCCATGCCTCATTTAGGAAACGAGACTGGGTTGTGGATTGCCGTCAGGTCAGTAGTCGGACGATGGATTAGATTGCCAAGTCTTTGGCACTTGTCACATTTTTTAACAAACTCCATGGCATCTGACTCAAGAGTGGGCCAGAAATAGTGCCGCATGGCTCTGATGGCTAAGGACATGTCGCCTACATAAAAGACACAATATCCTACATGCAATTCTTCGAGAACTTCTCTCCCCTTTTCTGGGGTAACGCACTTCAATAGAGGCTCTAGAATCCTCGCCTTGAAGAGCTCTCCCTCTCTCATCTCGAATTTTGCAGCACGCTTCTTCAGTACGGCTGCCTCATGAGGTGAATAAGGGAGCGTGCCGTCTGTCATATACGCCCGAATGCCATTTATCTAAGTAGAACTTTGGTCCAGTACTCTAATGGGCTCATCATCAGATATACTTCGTTTTTCCATTACTTGACTTAGATGAAATTGTTCAAGTGTCCCAGCTTCAGCCTTGACCGCCTGCAAATATTTTAACATAGCCGGATGGGTGGCTTCATACTCACCATGTTATTGGCTAATGACCAACTGAGAATCAGAGATGGCGTCAATTTTTGTTGCCCCTTCCTCCTTACACATGCGGATACCGGCTAGCAGGGCTTTATACTCTGCCTCATTTTTTAAAGCTTGGAACTTGAACCGCAGGGCATATTCATATTTATCTCCTTCCAGAGATTAACATATAATACATGCACCACAACCGTTCATAATAGAGCTCCCGTCTACATGCACCTTCCAAACCTGATCAAGGTTTTCCGGAGCAACTGGCCTTGTCATTTCAACAATGAAGTCGACAAACGCCTGACCCTTCACTGCCTTTCTTGGTTCGTAGGTGATTTCAAGACTTTGCATTTCAATAGCCCATTTGAGCATTCTACCGGATGAGTCCAGGGTTGTCATTGACCGTTTGAGAGGTTGATTTGTATTGATAACCACCGGATGTGCCAAGAAGTATGGTTTCAACTTCTTAACAGCAATGTAAAGAGCAAGGCCAAAATTTTCAACCATGGGGTACCGGAGTTCAGCATTTCTGAGAACATGACTAATGAAATAGACCGGGAGCTGAATGTTGTCTCTCTCAGCAATGAGAGCAGCACTAAGGGCATGATCTAAGACGGCTAGGTACATGTAAAGCGTCTTCTTTGGTAGAGAGCTAACAAGCCGTGGAAAGGAGTATAAATGTTCTTTCAATTTTTGAAAGGCCGCCTTGGCATCATCTCCCCATTCAAATCTAGTCTTCTTCCTGATTGCTTGGAAGAAATAGAGGCATTTGTCACCTGACCGGCTGAGGAATCTCCCAAGCACAGCCAGACAACCGGTAAGCCTCTAAGCTTCCTTTGATCAATCACCGCCTGTATCTTCTCGGGGTTAGCCTCTATCCCCCTTTGATCAATCAGGAATCCGAGAAACTTCCCAAACTCAACACCAAAAACACATTTCTTGGGATTTAACATGATCTTATGTCGCCTGAGTGTGGTGAAGGTTTCTCGGAGATCAGCAAGGTAACCTGTCTGTAGCTTGGATTTGACTATCATGTCATCAATGTACGCCTCTACATTCCTCCCAATCTAATTAATGAAGAC
Source organism: Chenopodium album (assembly GCF_948465745.1). Taxonomy (NCBI): domain Eukaryota; kingdom Viridiplantae; phylum Streptophyta; class Magnoliopsida; order Caryophyllales; family Amaranthaceae; genus Chenopodium; species Chenopodium album. Next base: position 16,550,119 of record NC_137842.1, read on the forward strand.
CGTATTAATCATCCGTTGGAAAGTAGCTGGAGCATTCTTCAAGCCAAACAACATCACCGTATAGCAGAATAACCCCTAATCAGTGACGAAGGCCGTCTTCTCTTGATCTTTTTTCCACAGGGGTATCTGATGGAAGTTGGAGTAGGCATCCATAAAACTCATCAAGGCATACCCGGCTGTAGAGTCGACAAGGCTGTCGATCTTTGGAAGCGGGTAACTGTCCTTTGGACATGCCTTGTTCAAGTCAGTGTAGTCAACACACATGCGCCGACTACCATTCGGCTTCTTTACAAGCACCACGTTCGCAACCAAATATGGAAGTTACATGGCCAAATGAACCCAGTGTCTAATTGCTATTTAACCTCGGCAGCAGCCACCTGACTTCTCTCCTCGCCGTGATTTCTTTTCTTCTGCCGGATGGGCTTCTTTTTTGGATCCACAGCGAGTTTGTGGACAACGAGATCCGGGCTGATGCTTGGCATCTCTTCCACTTCAAAGGCAAAGATGTCTTTGAACTATTTCATAAGGAGGTGCAAGTTTTTGCACCCAACCTTTCAAAGGCAGCCGTCCCCACCTTAACAGTTTGCTCTGGACGGCTGTCGTGCAGAAGAATATCAATGTGCTCACTAGCCGGCTAAGGACAGAGATCATCTGATTGTTCCCTGGTTAGTGATTGCTATTTTTTCTCCTTCTTCACCTCCACTAGTTGTTCAGTTCTTTCTTTTCTTTGCGGCTGGAGGTGGTGAATCAGGGTCCTTGACATCGTCAAGGTCTATTGGCTCCTTCGGCTGACCGGTCTGAGAGTTAACAATCTCTTGTCGTCTTTTGATCCTCGTGGAGGGAGCCAACAGAGCCATCATCCTTTTCATACTATAGAAGCATGAGAGCTGGGATGATGACGGCCTTGCACTCGTTTAGAGTGGGTCGGCCAAGAATGATGTTCTAGGCAGTCAGCTCTTTAACCACCAGGAACTAGACGACCATGTGCCGCCCTTTTCCCTTCTCCCCCTGCCGGATGGGTATATCAATTTGACAGATTGGGTGCACGACTCCTTCGCCAAAGCCAACTAATGGATGGGAGACGTCACGCAGATTGTCTAGCTTGTAATTAATCATGGACAGACACTTGTAGCTGATGAGATAAGAGGAGCTACCCGTGTCTATTAGGATCCGGCCAACCAGCTGGTTGGTGACCTTACATTAAGTGACGATTGGGTCGTCATGCGATCGGCGAACTTTGCCCCGATCCTCCTCAGTGATTAGGACGTCTAGGAATGTTCCACAAGAGGACGTTTGTCCATCATCAACTAAATGGATCATCCTCTTCAGATGATCCTTGATGCCCCAAATGGTCAGACCACCGCTTGCAAATCCGCATGCTATAGTGTAGACCGAATCCTTTTCGGTATCCGAGCTACTACTAGGCTGGACAGTTTTTTACGTCTGCCCCGGATTCGTCATAGGAGTCGCTTTGGACTTCAAGACATAGGACTTCAGCAAGCCCTTGTCATCCAGACGGTCCAACGTCTGCTTGAGGCTATAGCAATCGTTGGTGTCATGGCCTACTTCCCGATGGAAGTGGCAAAATTTATTCTTGTTCCGCGACTGAACGGAACTCTTCATGGGATTCGGCTTTTCAATAGTTAGCCGGTCCTTTACCTTTGTAAAGTTGGTGTAACAGTCTTTATTAAGTTTTGTAGACACCCATTTGTGTCTCCCCAAAACCAAACCCAATGATGAATACCTTCCACGTCGAATCATAATTAAATGAAGTGAGAGCGTGGAAAGTCTAGTGTTGCGGTTAGTTTTAATTCTTTTCTTTCTCTCTGTTTTAGAAAACTTATTTTTAGAAAACGGCCAATCCAGTTTGGGTTGGTCCATAGCAAGGGTCCAATAATGGTGTAGTTGGGTCAGGTTCGAAAAGAGCTTTCCAACGATATATTATAAGCCCAATTCCGATGAATAATGAGAAAGTTATGGCCAAATTACTAAACTGGGGCCGGTTTGATCTTTATATGCGGCCCAATGATCTAGAGGAGGGCCTATTATGATTATCATTCCTAATGCAATTAGGATTGATTATAGTCTTCTAGAATCTTCTAGTTAGTTCTTTTGAATCCTAATTTGATTAGCATTGATAAATTGACTTTAGTTGACTTTTTAGAGTTTTAATTGGAATAAAAGAAGTGTTTTTGAGGGAAATACAATTTTTCCCTCTCTTACGCTTAAATTTTATCAAATAAATTAACAAAACGCGTGGAAAATTGTTTCTAGCGCCATACGACAGACCTGTCGCCTGGCGACAGACCTGGCATCTGGCAACACGCGCAGGGCCTGGCGACAGATTTTTCGTTTGGCGACAGGCGCGTGTTTGGAGCTTTAGTCGTGTTTTACTCTGTTTGAAACTCTGATTTGTTTTTTATCATATCCGGCTGATTTTCTTTATAAATAGCCTCCTAAAACCTCTGTTTTCAATCATCAATTTCCACGAATTCTCATCAATTCTCACCAAAAATCATCAACAATGATCAACTCTCACATCAACTCTCATCAAGAATTTCTTGATTCTCTCTCCCTTTTTCTAGCCAAGCCTTTTACAAACAAAATTTCCCACTCATTAACACTAGACATACCTAGCATTGTTCGAAGTAGCCTTCACCCTAGACGTGAAAGGTTTGATTTCTGAGGGTTTGGTCCCAAATCTAGTCTAAACTTTCTTAATCTCTATATCAATTATTTGATTTAATTGTTTGATTTTTATTTTCCTTGAAGTTACTAACGTGAGTATTTTGTTATTAGAAAGAGGTACGAGGCATCCAAGTAAGTGCTTTAATTGATTTATTGATATAAAATGATATAGAAATCATGTCTAGGTTGTTATTATGATTCCTAGTATCATGTTAGGATGCCTGATGTTTTGAATGACAACAATGGTTCCTAGTATTATGTTTAGGGAAAAGGTTATAATATCAAATATGACAATTATGATTCCTCCGATGCTTCCTATTTCTTTTCCTAATATATATTCATGTTATTATCATGTTAGGGCTAAAGCTTTGATCTTTTTATTATTTAGTGACATGCTAGGGTTTGTTATTAATCTTGTTAGTATCATGCCTAGGATCTTGCTATTATTATGCTTTAACATGATTATTATTATAATTATGATTGTTATGATGATTATTATTATGTTTCTTGATGCTTATTATTGTTATTGCTTGATCACGCCTTTTATGCATGTTTAAAGGGAATTAGTACTTGTAATTACACTTAATAAGATAATTAATAATCTTGTTTAAGGTTTATATGATTATAATTCACGTGATCGCCAATAATAGATTTATTTGTGCATTAATATTCAACCAACATAGATTAAACAGGTTTAGGGTTAACCTATTGATTGCATGTTAGTCAAAAGCGCACATAAATACGAGAAGAATAAAGTAGAGGTCTATTATTAGGGCAGGTTCAATCTCTTTTAGGTTGGATTTGTACCTTCATCCCCGAACTACCAGTCATGGTTCTAGACCTATTGGAGTTGACGATCTCTTGGATCGTTAAGGGATGTAACCTTCACCCTGTGAACGGTTTACAAGTTCCTAAAACTTGTTGGGGACTCTTTTTCTCTAGCTTCCTTCCCTTTGGAAGCCACCATGCTTAATGTATGATCACAGTGGGGTTCAAGTTTAGGGTAATGCTTAAAATATTCCCTACAGTTTTTGGCGACTCCATTAGGGAGGATTTCTATTTTAATTCCTGAAATTTATTTCGGCAATGATTTAGAATGAGTGGATGAGACTCGAAAAGTTCTAAGTATTTCATGTGCGTAATTTTGATTAACATTATTGTCATATGCATAAAAAATATCTCATTGGAAAGACCATCCGTAATGAGTTAAAAACATAGGATTTTTACACGTAGGAAATTTGAGGAATATCTTTCACAACTAGGATCGAAATAATGCTGCGCTAAACTTGAAATTTTTATCGAGCACATAAAGCTGCTGAGGCATGTAAGATTTGGCGGCCAGAAAACAGAGTCTGTCGTCAAGGATTTAACTCTGTCGCCAGGCGACAAAGCCAAATTGCGGCGACGGCCTCTGTTCGCTGGCGCCAAGTTCTTCCAATATCGAGCTAGAAATATGCGTTCTAATTTTGACCAGTTTTAAGCATTGTTTGCTCGATCCTACTTCCTTATTGAGTTTTTCTCACTTTTCTGAAACCCATATGTGTTCTACATATGGACATAACCCTCTGGGAATTCATGCTTCATCTACCTGATTGAACGCTTTGTGCAACAAAGGGTACATCCGAGAATGTTGAATTCACCAAACCATGGAAGCGAGTTTTTAACTCGCGGTATCCCATCCACTCGCGCCAACCCTTCAAAAGGTAAGGCTTCTGCGTGGTGCATCCGGACAAGAAACCATGGACCCTCTTTGACTAAACCATATCCCGAAATTTAGAGAACTAGAGCCATGGTTAGGTTGCAAACTCATTGCATCATATTGTTCCTACTTGACTAATTGTGCATTATTTGTTGTGCATACTCTATGTGTTTTTCCTAACCGCTTGTTTGACTTGTGTTCAAGACTAAATAAACTGATTAATGACTAAAAGGACTTTGCCTAATTAATTAATTAATTAATTTAAGTAATTAAAGTCTAATAATTTAATCGGAATTGACTTAGTACGACTTTAGGCATATCCCGTAGAGTAATAATACCGAAAGTAGTCCCAGATTAACGCTCCGGCGATGGCGCCAAGATTTGGACTGCAACGCCACACTTTGTTGTGCAAAGCCTGGCGACAACTCTGTCGTCTGGCGCTGCACTGCAAAGTGCGGCGACAGTCCTGCTGCTTTGGCAACAATTCGGTATTTTGCTCGAGTCATCACTATGAGTCTAATTAAACAGTCTGCTAATCAGTTCGATTATTTTGTTAATAACAATACCTTCGTTAAGTCCTTAATTGAGTCTAGTCACATAGTTTAGCCAGATGGTCTTACTCAAAAGTCTTAACATGTCACCTACACTCACTAGTCTTAGCACACACTTTGAGTATATGTCACCATGACCATGTCTTAGGTTCATGCATGAGTCGGTTTTTTCCAACATTTGAGTTGGGGGTACAGTCCTAATTTTTTCATATCTCTCCATCTACATCATCGTTCCATTCTCTACATGCTTTCCCCATATCACAATATTCATTCTTCAAACCTCATTCCATATATTGCATGTTGAATAGAGTTTGAGTCAAATAATTAACAGTGAATATCCTTAATTTCCCTTTCCACGGTACTTGGTCAAGGAGAGAAGGGCGATTAATCAAGGATAACACTTTCGTTCAAATTCAACTTTTTGAAAAACCAGTGAGTCGGAAAAGAAAAGCTAAAAAGATAATGGCAACTCAGGAAGAAGTCAACGAACTTAGGAATCAAATAACTGGAGTAACTGAAGTGTTGAAGGCTTTAACCCTCAAAATCAATGACCTTGTGAAACAACAACAAATGGAGCTCATGCAAGAAAGCTTGAGCAAGCTATCTAATGGCTATAAATTCCAGGGCATTAGCTCACAAGGGGTCTCAGTGGACAAGGAGCTTCTTCCGCAGAAGTTTAATGCCACTGACATCCCTAAATTCAAGGCAACAGATAATCCTTATCTTCACTTAAGAGCCTTTGAAACTATAATGAACATTAAGGGGATTGATAGGAAAGTCTTTCATTCCTTGTTTTCCTTATCTCTTGAAACCGTTTTCCAACAATGGTTCTTCTCCCTTGACAAAGAGAAAACCTCCACCTGGGAATCGATAGTAAACGCTTTCATTGATAGATATAAGTGTAATATTCAAGTCGAAATCGGTTATAGAAAACTCGAGATGCTAAGATAAAAAGAGAATGAAGGCTTTACTTCTTTCTTCAATAATTGGAGGGAAACTTCCGCTAAGATGATTGAGGTGCCCACCGAAAAAGAATCTGTGAGGATGTTTATCAAGAATCTCCAAGAGAAGTATTAAAAGCATTAAAAATATCAACACAACTTGAATACTTTCAAGGCCGTGTATGATATCAGTATTGAAATCGAAGATGACCTCGCAAAGCAAAAAGATACTAACAATAGTAACCACGGTGGCTGGAAAGGAAAGAAGAACGACAATCCTTCTTCTTTCGAAAACGCCCACTCTAGTAACAATGTTAGTTGATAAGTGACTTTTATGTCACTTTTAGGGTGTTTATTGAGTCGTATTCCGGCTTATTTTCTAATAATTTCACCCTTTTTATCCTTTATTTCTTTTATTTACTTATTCTCGTCTTTTATCTTTATTTTGAGTATTTTTGTAGTTTTTAATAGTTTTTAGTTTATTTTCGTATTTTTAGTTAATAATTCCTAGTTTCTCTCTTTTTCTTATTTTATTTTATTTTAGTTTAACCTTTTATTTTACTTCGTTTTATTTTATTATTTTAGTCTTTGTCCCAATTCTCCCATGTGTATTTTTGGTTGTGTAGGTATGTTTTCGGGTTGAAGCACAGATTTCAAAGTCAAATGGTTTGCATTGGAAGTTCGGGACCCGAGTCAATCAAGTTCAACAAAATGTCTTACAAGCTGCTGCCCATAAACCTTCACCACACCTCACCTTAACCTACACCACAACACAACCAAAACACATCTCCCCTGCTTCCATCTCCACCTCACACTCACCAATAACAACTCCAACAGCACCACAGCCCTGAATTCACCAGCAGCCCGCAACCAATCACAACTTACAGCCACCCACCACCACTCACGCTCAACCGATGCTGCGCTGCACCTATCACCAAACACAAACCTGAGCAGCAGCGATTTCCCAATCACAAACCGCCGCCATTGCGCCGCATCAAACCACCATTAACAATCGCCCATCAATCAAACCACCAATTTCAACCACCAGCTGCCGCAAACAGCAGCGCCACCTGCGACCTCCATCTCACAACCATTAATTACAGCAGCCACGCATTCTCACAACTCCTCCCCGCATCACCAAACCGCAACAATTCACAGCAAGAAGCTACCCAGACCATCGCGGGCGCACAACCCTGTCAGAAAGCGCACGAAATTGAGTCCAAAATCAGAGTCGAGGCAGAAGCTTTGCGCGACCTGTGCGCGACCTCTATGCGAGCGCGCAAATGTGGGTCAATCACGAGCTTTTCACGTGATTTTTAATGAAAATTTAACGGCCTTATTGATGCTTGATTGATGACGATGAGGATTAACGGCGATGATTATATGATGATGCGTGGTGATGGTGTTGACGGAAGATCAGAGCAGCCACGAAAGGGAGTAAAACTTTTGGGGCTGATTTGATTTCGTGGGTCTGAGGACTTTAGGGGGGTTTTTCCTTTTTCCTTTTTCATTTTTCCTTTTCATTTTCCTTTTATTTTATTTTATTTTTAGTTTTGTTTTTCTTTTGGTTTTTAGTTTAGTATTTTAATTGTTTTTAGTTTAGTTTTATTTCTTTTTAATTTCTTTTACATTATTTTAGCTTGTATTATAAATACACTCTTTGGGGTTATTTTAGAAAACTAATCGATCAACATTTTATTTTAGATAGTTTAGATTAGTTTAGCCTTTATTTTCTCTCTCTTAGGGTTAGTTTAGGAGTAGTGTAGAGAGAGAAAGCTTGGATTTCCATGGAGTTTTTGAGAGGTTGAAGAAGCAACTTTGTGGAACTTCTTCTCATCTATTCAATGAGCATTTTCTAACTTTCTCTCATCTTTATTTCTTGCTTAATTCTTAGTTTTTTTGCTTTTTGTTTATTGATTTGAGTAGATTAATTAGTTTATTTGTTTAATCTTGTTTTTATTGTTATTTTACCTTATTTTCCATGTCTTTCTTCATTATGTTAGCTTAGATTTTATTCTAGGGAAATGGATGAAGGTTATGTTAATAAATTGAATGATTGATTGTGATTAGTATGGAATTGTTTCTTGATTATTGTGTATGGATGATGCTTTTATGGATTAGAATCTTTCTAGCTAATTGATTTTATGTTCTTAATTGTGCTTTCAATCGATTGTGCGAGAGTGAGTTGGTTGAGAGCCCTAATTTCTTCCATACCTTTTCTAGGCTAGTTGCACGAGAATGAATTAGTTTAGTAGGATAATTAACATGCTTAATTGTGAGAGAGTGAGTTAAATGTGTTGATTTTTCCTAATCAAGGTCATTTTCATCTAATTGTATGATGTTATTGAATGTATTGATGTAATTGGATTCCACTTTCCCTAGTTTTAGTTATTTGTTCTTAGTTGTGTTTAGTTGAATCTCTCTCTATCTCACAAGCTTTCCTAGTAGTCTAGTTAGCACAAATTGATACACTTAGTCCTTTTGGGTTCGACCCTTTACTTGCCACTAACTAGTTTAGTGTAAGTTTAGGTATTATAAATTTCTAATTTGGTTAGGGTTAGTAGTATCAACGACCTATCTATCCGCGATCAAATTTTGGCGTCGTTGTCGGGGACTAAGGCGTTCATTAATTTGTGTTGATAAGATTAGCTAGGTTCTTGTATATAATTTGATTTTTGTTTGCCTTTCTTTGTTCTTTGTATAAAAATGGCATGCTTATCTTTTCCTCAATTTGATGGTGAACCCTTCTATGCTTACTTTGAAAGACTAGATGGTTTTCTTAGTTACCATGGGTGTTCTCTTAGTGATGCTTGTGGTATAGCTTATTGGGGCATGAATGGGTATACTAGGGGAATGGTTGAGGACATGAATAATGGTAGATTTTGTCATTTGTTTATGCATGATGCGTGGGATTTCTTCACATGGCTTGCTAAGGATTCTTTAGATAGAGAATCTCATGTTTCTTATTTTGACTCTCAATGCCAAGATTCTTTTAATTTTTGCATGAATTCTCTAGATACTTCTTATGTGCCTTGTGATAATCCAAGTATGCAAATTGACACCTTTCCCCCTTATGCTCATTTTGATGAGGTTTGTGCTAATTTTGATGATGTGCAATTTGACTTTGATCATGAACCTCAACCCAATAACATAGATGCCCAAATTCTTTCTCAAATGCAATATCTCACCCAACAACTCCAAGAGCTTCAAGAGGAACAAAAATTGAGAGAAGTGAGGCTTGCCCAAGTGATGAGTGCTTTGGTTGATGTAAATGGATGTGAGGCACCTCATTTGGAGTGTGAGAGTATTTTTGAGAATGATGTGGGCCAAGGGTGTGAAGGTGAGGGGATATTTTCTTGTGATGAGAGGATTTTTGAGGATTTTGATCCTTTTCATTCCCCGTTTGAGCTTGAATGCCATCCTTCCCCTTATTCACCCCCTTTGAGAGCTTCCCATGGTGAGGATGTGAGTGAGCCATCTTCATGTTTGAATGAGGGTGTTCATGAGGATGATGATGATGAGTTTGAGCAATTAAGAGAGATTGAGAGTCCCTTGAGTGATGGTGGAAGAGTTGTGAATGAAGGAAATGTCGATTTTGAGGATTCCACCACCCTTCCCCATCTTGATGAGTCTAGATTGCATGTTTGTGACCCTTCTATCCATGAGTCTTTGGACTCTTTTGAGGCTATTTCTAGTATATTTGTTGAAGGAGTAACAAAGCATTATAGCCTTTTGAGAGAGTTCATTGGCAATGCTTCATGGGAAAGGGATGATTTTGAGAGAAACCTTTATCCTTTCATGCATGGTTTTGAGACTCTAGGCTTTGATTTTGTTGAGGGAGTGGTTGTGCATCGTTGTGATAGAGCGGACGATGAGGTTGTTTCTATTGGAGAGTTTTTGTTTGAGGGAGATGTGAGTCATGAGTGTTCTTTTGAGGATTCTATGATTGATTTTCATGCCCTCATTGGTGATGTGAGGCTTTGTGAGACCAATGTTTCTCCTCCCCTTCCTCCTGTCCCTTTCTCGAGGAAATTTGACAACATCTCCTACTATCCCATGTTCCTCCCTTCTTTTGTCAAAGAGCCTATTGAGGACCCTCTCTTGTTTGATGAGACTTTTCCTTTTCATCCTCCTATTATTGAGGAAATGGGTGATTGTGCCACCCAAAAAGATTTTTATGAGGTTTTGCCTTTTTATTCTTTTCCTTATTTTTTTTCTTCTTTCTCTTCTTATTTTCTTGATTTTTCTTTTGATTTTTCTTCTTTCTTTTGGCATCTTCCTCCTCATTTACGTGCAATAATCTTGTTGCACGTCCTCCTCCCGTCATTTGCCTACTTGTTATCATATGAAATATGTAGTAGTGCATTTGATAAGCTCTTGCGTTCGTTGCAATATTATTTACTAGAGCGGTCTCGCTTGGACGTTAAACAAGCCTTTCTCGGGAAGTAACCCGAGGTTTTTATTGCTTTCATTTTCTTTTCTTTTTAGATTAGATTTTCTCTCATGGAAATGTTTGTGTGCCTTTTGCTAGGTACATAACTTGATATACACTTATGCATTGGTTTGGATCAAGAAACAAGGAAGTTTGACTCCTATTTTTGCTAGCATATGGAAATCGAGATTCAATTCAAGAGGAAATCGGCTTTGAAAGGTTAAATTGGGTCATTTGCGGGTATTTACACCCACCTACATCCGGTAATATCTTTCTTAGCTCTTTCTCTAATGGTTGGTGACTCGTTGGACGTGTGTTGGTTTGTGGGATTGATTTCTTTCTTTTCCCCTCCCATGGATTATTTGGTTTATGTTTGAGTATATTATCTCATTCAAGCTTGGGGGAGGGTATTCTATCATGTTTGGTGGGATGTTGATTCATTTATGCCATGCACTTGAGTATATGCATTTCCATGTCTTTTCTTATATTTTGAAAAGTCTAAAAAAATTTTTGTTTACTTTCAAGGTAATTTTGGCAAAATGTGTTTTGTTTGTTCTTATTTTGGACATTTTGTTTTGGGAATTACATCCTTGAATGTTTTTCTTCCTAAGTGGTAAATGTATGCACGGTTTGAGAGTGTTATTGGTTGACTCTAGGATACTATATGCTAAGGTAGTCGGGTTAAGAACTTTTAGGGGTCCATGAAGCCTTAGTTCACGGGTAAGATGGAGTTGCTCTCTACAGTGGATTTGAAACCCTTAGTTGGTATTTGTTTGGTTATAATCCCTTGTGAGCTTCATTTGTTCTAGCCTTCATCACCTTGTTGAGCGGCTATTTAGGATCCTTGACTATGCATGTCTTAATCCTTGTTTTGACCTCTAGCTCCCAAGATCGTGACCGAGCCTCTCTAGGGGAGGAAAAGGGCACCTTTTCTCATTTTTCTTTATCTTCTTTTTATTTTGTTACAAATTTGGTTTTCTATTTTGCATCGACCTACTTATTAACCAATTTGAGCCTAATATTTCCCGCTCTTGTTTAAACCGCATTACAAACCCAATGGCCTGTGTTTACCAACCCTTTTAGTTAGTGAAGCATTGGCATGTGAGGTTTGAGTTTTGAGAGTGTTGATCATGAGCAAGAAAACTTTGTGAATTGGTTTAAGTACGGTATTGAAAGTTGAGCTCGAAAAGAAAATGCAAGAAAAGTTTGAGAAGAAAGATGCAATTCAAGAAAATCAAAGGAAGTTTCAAGAAAAAGCCGTCCATAGTAAAAAACAGGCAAGGACATCAAATAAGATTTTCCAAAAAAAAAAAAAAATGAAAAAGAAACAAAAAACACAAAAATATTTTAGTTTTGTTTCGTTTTCTTCCCTAGTTTAAGCATTGAGGACAATGCTTCGTTCAAGCTTGGAGGGGGGAGCGTTACTTCGTTTTTGGTATATATTGTGTTTGTTTTGAATAAGCTTGGGGGAGATGGCATTATTGGTATATTTGTTTGATATTTTGTGACTTCTTGAGTTTGTTTTTGAGAGTAGGCCACTCTTTTGCTTCACTTAGGAAATATCACCAAAATTTTCAAATTTTTACCCCGCCTTAACCCTTAGCCTTACGTTATAACCCAATAAAAGACCCTTAGACTTTAGTGGGGTTGGATCAAAGAACGGTGGAGGGAGATAGACTTCAAACCTATGGAGAGATTATGCATAGTTGAGATGTCGGGATTACCTTCTCAAAGTTTTTCATTTCTTTATCTTTTTCCGGTTCCTTCGTGGAATCATGAGAAGCTAGCTTAAGGGTTGATTTGAAGCTAGTGGAGAGAATGCGGCCCGATTGGTTGGGGCTAGGGTGGATTGAGTCCTCATTAGCTCTCTACGCTTAGCATATGTTATGTTTCAATCAACCATTGACATCTTGGAACGTGCATACATTTGTCTATTTAGAAAGGTTTGCATTCATTGGTGCTTGTTCCCATCTCTTGTCCAAATATGAACTTGTGTTTTGCTTTCTCTTTATATGTCTCTTTTTCTTTTCTTTTTATTGCCTTGCCTTCGTTTTTTTCTAAAGTTGTGGGTTAAACTCTTAGGACACCCTCACGAGAGTACACTCGTCCTCTAGGGCGATCTAGGGGTTTAAAGGGCTTGTCATTTGTCGCTAAAATTGACCGTGATTCCTACGAAAGTGAGTTAGTGTACATTCTTGTCTCCTTTAGTGTCTTAGTTTTGCTTGAATAAATCATTCTCCTTCTCCCGTGTTTCATGTTAATTTGCTCGAGGACGAGCAAAAGGTTAGCTTGGGGGAGTTTGATAAGTGACTTTTATGTCACTTTTAGGGTGTTTATTGAGTCGTATTCCGGCTTATTTTCCAATAATTTCACCCTTTTTATCCTTTATTTCTTTTATTTACTTATTCTCGTCTTTTATCTTTATTTTGAGTATTTTTGTAGTTTTTAATAGTTTTTAGTTTATTTTCGTATTTTTAGTTAATAATTCCTAGTTTCTCTCTTTTTCTTATTTTATTTTATTTTAGTTTAACCTTTTATTTTACTTCGTTTTATTTTATTATTTTAGTCTTTGTCCCAATTCTCCCATGTGTATTTTTGGTTGTGTAGGTATGTTTTCGGGTTGAATCACGGATTTCAAAGTCAAATGGTTTGCATTGGAAGTTCGGGACCTGAGTCAATCAAGTTCAACAAAATGTCTTACAAGTTGCTGCCCATAAACCTTCACCACACCTCACCTTAACCTACACCACAACACAACCAAAACACATCTCCCCTGCTTCCATCTCCACCTCACACTCACCAATAACAACTCCAACAACACCACAACCCTGAATTCACCAGCAGCCCGCAACCAATCACAACTTACAGCCACCCACCACCACTTACGCTCAACCGATGTTGCGCTGCACCTATCACCAAACACAAACCTGAGCAGCAGCGATTTCCCAATCACAAACCGCCGCCATTGCGCCGCATCAAACCACCATTAACAATCGCCCATCAATCAAACCACCAATTTCAACCACCAGCTGCCGCAAACAGCAGCGCTACCTGCAACCTCCATCTCACCACCATTAATTACAGCAGCCACGCATTCTCACAACTCCTCCCCGCATCACCAAACCGCAAAAATTCACAGCAAGAAGCTACCCAGACCATCGCGGGCGCACAGCCCTGTCAGAAAGCGCACGAAATTGAGTCCAAAATCAGAGTCGAGGCAGAAGCTTTGCGCGACCTGTGCGCGACCTCTGTGCGGGCGCGCAAATGTGGGTCAATCACGAGCTTTTCACGTGATTTTTAATGAAAATTGAACGGCCTTATTGATGCTTGATTGATGACGATGAGGATTAACGGCGGTGATTATATGATGATGCGTGGTGATGGTGTTGACGGAAGATCAGAGCAGCCACGAAAGGGAGTAAAATTTTTGGGGCTGATTTGATTTCGTGGGTCTGAGGACTTTAGGGGGGTTTTTCCTTTTTCCTTTTTCATTTTTCCTTTTCATTTTCATTTTCCTTTTATTTTATTTTATTTTTAGTTTTGTTTTTCTTTTGGTTTTTAGTTTAGTATTTTAATTGTTTTTAGTTTAGTTTTATTTCTTTTTAATTTCTTTTACATTATTTTAGCTTGTATTATAAATACACTCTTTGGGGTTATTTTAGAAAACTAATCAATCAACATTTTATTTTAGATAGTTTAGATTAGTTTAGCCTTTATTTTCTCTCTCTTAGGGTTAGTTTAGGAGTAGTGTAGAGAGAGAAAGCTTGGATTTCCATGGAGTTTTTGAGAGGTTGAAGAAGCAACTTTGTGGAACTTCTTCTCATCTATTCAATGAGCATTTTCTAACTTTCTCTCATCTTTATTTCTTGTTTAATTCTTAGTTTTTTTGCTTTTTGTTTATTGATTTGAGTAGATTAATTAGTTTATTTGTTTAATCTTGTTTTTATTGTTATTTTACCTTGTTTTCCATGTCTTTCTTCATTATGTTAGCTTAGATTTTATTCTAGGGAAATGGATGAAGGTTGTTTAGGGTAATTTTACCCCGCCACGTGGTCTAATCAGAGGATGACACGTGTCAGCCTCAGGATGGCCCAAAGTGGACCAATCCCCGCTTGACACGTGTCACTCCAGAAATTAAGGGAAAAAGGCGGCCTTTAGGCCCAAATCCCGAGAAAGCCGCAAAGCGGCGCGGCCCACCAATGATTAGGGTTCAGTGACCTAATCAGGGGCACAATTCCCAAGGACCCTATAAATAGGGAGATATCCCTCTTTTTGAGGGCACGTTTTACCATTTGTTACACTTGCATTCTCTCACATCAGAGAAACACTTGAGCTTGGAATCCGAGCAGATACCCACCTAGATTTCCGTTCTCTTTATTCCGTTTCAAGTTACTAACTTGACCGTCGGAGGCGGAGCTCCAACCCCCCGGAGTCTCCGTTATTTTGCAGGTACAGCTCAGCTGGATCACACTTCGTGACGTAACTCTTCCGAGGGACAAAAACACCCAAAACATTTGGCGCCGTCTGTGGGGAGAGTACCACGAAGATGGTTCAAGAGTCTGTACCACCCCCTAACCATCTGGACGATGACCCAGAAGTTTTTACAGACCAGGAGGATGAAGATCCTCAGGTCGAAACCTTTACAGCCGAAGACGGCTCTCTCAGAATCAAGCGCATCCGGCCTAGAGAGACTCTGGAGCGGGGTGCCTCCCAGGCGGGTCCGAGCAGACCCACTGGGCAGCCGGAAGGGGAAACCCAAACGGCAGCTGGATCAGCCCCTGTCACCCGAGACGAACTCATGAGATTCATGACAAGTTTCAAGGGTGAAATTAAAGAGCTGATCACCAAAAGCCGGGCTGGCCCAAGTAAAGGTCAGTCGGCGAAGAAGACTCCTCTAGAGAAGGGGAAGTCAGTCAGAGACCGGCAGCCCACTCCTCATCCAAAGGAGAAGGCATCCGGGACCATTGATTGGTCAAAAATTCTCCTTCCTGGGAAGAACACCAATAACACTCGCCGGACTCAGCAGCCGGTGAGAAGTAAAAAATCAACTCTTGATGCCCGGGAGATCATTAACCGGAAGAGAAACCAATCGTTGTCTGAGTCGGCTTCAACGTCGAACTTTCCAGATAGCTTCAACAATATTTCTGCAGGGAGTGCACCCTCCTTGCATGAGAGCCAGACAGGCGGTAATACCGTCCATTCTGGCCCTCACATGATTGGAGCTGTACCGTATGTGCCTACTCAGGCTTACGGATAGTATCCTCTTCACTTCATGCAGCCGGCCTTCTTTGGAGGTCAGGCGGCATATCCAAATGTCCAGCCATTGGACTGGCAGCTCCGTCTGCTGCGCCTGGGTGAACAACCTTCTGCGTTCATCCGGGAGATAACCGAGGCGGCCCAGCCGACCAAGGTTAAGAATGTGTTGGTTGGTACCTATGATGGTACCATTAACCCGGAAGACCACCTCATGGCTTACACCAACCTCATGTATCTGCAGAGGTTGGATGATGCCACTTGGTGTCGGTGCTTCCCGGCTACATTGAAGGGCATTGCCCAATAATGGTTTGGCAACTTGCCGGCCGGATCCATCGATAGCTTTAGGAAGCTCGCCTTCCTGTTTGCTTCCAACTTCTCAATGAACATCCCTGCTAAGAAAACAAGCCTTGATTTGAGCATTGTTAAGCAGGGAGAGAGGGAAGGGCTGCGCTCATATGTCAGGCGGTTCAATCTGATAAGAATTCAGATTCAAGGACTGTCTGACGAGGTAGCTTTTACAGACTTTTTCAAAGGTCTGAGAGACGGGTCGACCTTTAAGTTCGACCTAGTCAAAAAAGGGGATTTCACCTTACAGGCGGCCCTGAGGGAGGCGGAAAGCTACATCCAAGCTACCGACCTCTGCTCGCCTGGTAACCAGTCGGACTCCAAGAAGTCCGACAAACAGAAAGACAACCGGTCTGCTCAGCCGGCCAAAAACAAAGAAGAGAGCAAGAAAAGAAAAGAAGTCTGGGCGGTTACTGACTCTGACCAGCCGTCCCAGAAGAAAAAGAAAGAGTTTAAACCGTACATCCCCAAGTACGAGTTTAACAAAGACTGCAACTCCAACCTCATGGAGGTAAAGGACCGGTTGTCCATTGAGAAGCCGAATCCTATGAAGAGTTATGTCCAGTCACGGAACAAAAATAAATTCTGTCAGTTCCATGAGGAGGTCGGCAATGACACTAACGACTGCTTCAGTCTTCAGCGGGCGTTGGACCGTCTAACTGACAAAGGGCTGTTGAAGTCCTACACTTCTAAGTCCCCAGCCGGGGCAAAAAAGAAAAGCAAGGGTCAGTCCTCCAAGACTACCCCCCAGCCTGCTAGTAGCTCAGATACCGATAAGGAGCCGGTCTACACAATAGCAGGCGGGTTCTCCTGTGGTGGCCCTACCATCCGGGGCACCAAGAGCCATCTTCGAAAGATGGATAAGGATGATGACGAGCAGGCGTCTGCAAGCCCCTCCTTCCCAGACGTCTTGATTACTGAGAAGTATAGGGGCAGCGTCCGCCGTCCGCATGATGACCCGGTGGTCATTGAATGTAAGGTTGCCAACCAAGTGGTTGGAAGAATCTTTATTGACACCGGCAGCTCATCAGACATCATCAGCCTCCGGTGCTTGCAAAAGCTGAAATATAACGTCAGCATCATGCATCCGGTCACCCACCCCTTGGTTGGTTTCGGGGGTGGGATGGTCTACCCAGCCGGAAGAATTGACTTACCCATCCGGCTGGGAGAGAAGGGCCAAGGACGACATATTGTCGTCAGATTCTTGGTCGTTGAGGAGTTGACCACCTATAACATTATCCTTGGCAGGCCAACCCTCAATGTAGCCAAGGCAGTAATCATCCCATCTCTCATGCTCATCAAGTATGAGAGGGATGACGGCACTGTGGGTTCCCTGAATGGGGATCAGAAGACGGCCCGAGAGTGTTATCTCTCAGCCGTCAGAGACACTGTGGCCCCAGACGGCCAGGAACAAATAAACCTTGACAATGTCAAGGATGCCGACCCTATGCCTGTCCCACCAGCAGCCGGGAAGAAAAGAAAGGCACCTCTACTGGTGGAGGTGAAGAAAGAGAAAAAATAGCAATCACTGACCGATGAACGGTCAGAGGAGCTCCGCCCTCAACCGGCTAGTGAAAGTATTGATCTCGTTCTGGATGAAAGCCGTCCAGAACGTACTGTGAAGGTTGGGACGGTTGCTCATGCTACTTTGGGTGCAAGCTTGCACCTTCTGCTGAAGGAATTCAAAGACATTTTTGCCTTTGAAGTGGAAGAGATGCCAGGCGTCAGCCCGGATCTCGCTGTCCATAAACTCGCCGTGGACACCAAAAAGAAGCCCATCCGGCAAAAGAAAAGAAACCACGGCGAAGAAAGAAGTCAGGCGGCAGCTGCCGAAGTCAAAAAGCTGCTAGACGCCAGGTTCATCCGGCCCTGTAATTTTCCCGACTGGGTGGCCAATGTGGTCCTTGTTAAGAAACCGAATGGGACCTGACGCATGTGTGTTGATTACACAGACCTCAACAAGGCGTGTCCAAAGGACAGTTACCCGCTCCCAAAGATCGACAGTCTGGTCGACTCTACAGCCGGTCACGCCTTGATGAGCTTTATGGATGCCTACTCCGGCTTCCATCAGATACCCCTGTGGAAGAAAGATCAAGAGAAGACGGCCTTCGTCACTGATCAGGGGTTATTCTGTCATACTGTGATGTCGTTTGGCTTGAAAAATGCGCCTGCCACTTTCCAACGGATGATTAATACGGTCTTCATTAATCAGATTGGGAGGAATGTAGAGGCGTACATTGATGACATGATAGTCAAATCCAAGCTACAGACGGATCACCTTGCTGATCTCCGAGAAACATTCACCACCCTCAGGCGGCATAGGGTTATGTTAAATCCTAAGAAATGCGTCTTTGGTGTTGATTTTGGGAAGTTTCTCGGATTCCTGATTGATCAAAGGGGGATAGAGGCTAACCCTGAAAAGATACAGGCGGTGATAGACATGAAGTCCCCCCTGTTCTGTCAAGGAAGTGCAAAGACTCACCGGCTGTCTGGCCGCCTTGGGGAGGTTCCTCCGCCAGTCAGGCGACAAGTGCCTCTACTTCTTCCAAGCAATCAGGAAGAAAACCAGATTTGAATGAGGGAAGGATGCTGAGGCGGCATTCCAAAGGTTGAAAGAGCATTTACATTCTCTACCTAGGTTGGTCAGTCCTTTACTTAGGGAGACGTTGTACATGTACTTAGCCGTCTCAGATCATGCCCTCGGTGTCGTTCTCCTTGCTGAGCGAGACGGCGTGCAGCTCCCGGTTTACTTCATTAGCCATGTTCTTAAAAATGCTGAACTCCGGTATCCCATGGTTGAAAAATTTTGCCTTGCTCTGTATATGGCTTTAAAAAAATTAAAGCCCTACTTTCTGGCACACCCGGTGGTGATTTACACCGACCAGCCACTCAAGCGGCCAATGTCTACCTTGGACTCATCCGGGAGAATGTTGAAATGGGCTATTGAAATGCAAAGTCTTGAAATCACTTACGAACCAAGAAAGGCAGTGAAAGGTCAGGCGTTTGCCGACTTCATTGTTGAAATGACCCGTCCGGTGGCTCCGGATAATCTTGATCAGGTTTGGAAAGTGTACGTAGACGGGAGCTCTACTAAGAACGGTTGTGGTGCAAGCGTAATTTACGAGTCTCCTAAAGGGGACAGATTTGAGTATGCACTACGCTTCAAATTTCAAGCCTCCAACAATGAGGCGGAATATGAAGCCCTGCTAGCCGGCATTCGCATGTGTAAGGCGGCAGGGGCCATGAAAATTGACGCCTACTCTGATTCTCAATTGGTCGTTAGCCAGTATGAGGGAAGCTACGAGGCTACTCATCCGGCTATGATTAAATATCTTCAGGCAGTCAAAGAAGAGACCAAGGCACTTGAGGAATTCCGTCTGAGTCAAGTGCCTAGGTCGAAAAACAACCAGGCGGATGCATTGTCAAAGCTGGCGTCTTCCGCCTGCCATGATACGCCTCGGTCAGTCTTTTGGGAAGTTCTTGAAAAGAGAAGCATCAATGAGGATCCCATTGGAATTCTGGACCAAAGCTCTACCTGGATGGATGGCATCCGGGCCTACCTTTCAGATGGTACACTTCCTGATTCGCCACAGGAAGCAGCCGTCCTGAAAAAGCGAGCTGCAAGCTTCGAGTTGAAAAATGGAGAACTCTTCAAGGCGGGGTTTCTGAAGCCTTTGTTGAAGTGTGTCACCCCAAAAAAGGGGAAAGAAGTTCTCGAAGACCTGCACTCGGGATTCTGCGCCACTCATATAGGCGGCAGGTCTCTAGCCGTCAGAGCCAGACGACATTATTTTTGGCCCACTCTTGAGGTAGACGCCAAGGAATTGGTGAAGAAATGTGACAAATGCCAAAAATTTGGTAAGCTTATTCACTGTCCGGCTACTGATCTGACGGCCATCCACAGCCCAATCCTGTTTGCAAAATGGGGCATGGACATTCTAGGTCCTTACACGCCTGCTCCAGGCGGAAAGCGCTACATCTTGGTGGTTGTGGATTATTTCACCAAGTGGGTGGAGGCTGAGGCGGTTAAAAACATCAAGACCTCAGACGTAATTTCCTTCATTTGGAAGAACATTATCACCCGGTATGGGGTACCTATGTCTATGGTGTTTGATAATGGTCCTCAGTTTGAGACGCCTCAGCTAAAAACTTGGTTGGGATATCAGGGGATCTCAAGTTATTTTGCATCTGTTGGCCGGCCCCAAGCAAACGGCCAAGTTGAAGCCTTCAACAAACTCATCTCAGACGGCATTAAGAAGAAAATAGAAAGAGCCGGTGGCCTATGGGCAGAAGAGTTAATCCATGTCCTATGGGCCATCCGGACAACAGCAAAAGGGGCAACCGGTGAAACCCCATTTCTCATGGTTTACGGTGTTGAAGCCGTCTTGCCCATCGAACATTACGAGCCGACTCTCAGAGTCATACTATATGATGAAGAGGCAAACTGGGAAGCAATGCACCTGGCATTAGACTCACTCCCAGAGCGCAGGGGCAATGTCGCCTTGAGTCATGAGATTTACCGTCTGAGAATGACGAGAGCCTACAACAAAAAAGTACACAAGCGTCCTTTGAAAGTTGACAACTTAGTGTTACGAAAAATGGAGGCAACCGGTAGGGCCAATGAGCTGGGGAAGCTAACCCCAAATTGGGAAGGCCCCTACCGGATCTATGAAGAAGTAAGGAATGGCACCTACCGCCTAGAAACTCCAGACGGCAGGCGTTTGCCTAGAACTTGGAATATAGACAATCTAAAAAAGTACTACTTCTGAGAATGTAAACTTTTTGTAAACAGTGAGTCAATTAATGAAGATTAAGACTTTGTTTGCAAAATTGAGTTATTGTTTGATTACCCATCCGGGTAATACCCAGACGGATTTTTCATTTACCTAACTAAATTCGATACTTAGTAAAGGTAACATTTGTTTGATCGCCTGGGTAATACTCGGATATTCGGATCTCTTGTTTATTTAAGTTTGATACTTAGTTCATTTAACTAAGTTTGATTATCCGCCTGGGTAATACTCAGACGGATTTTTCATTTACCTAACCAAGTTTGATACCTGGTAAGATTAAATAATTGCCTGTCCGTCTGGGTAATACCCAGCCAGACTTGTTTGTTTAAACAACTAAGTTCGATACTTAGTGTAAATTCAATACTTCGACTAAAAACTAAGCACAAAAACGTTTAGTGGCTATACAACCGGTCTCAAACAAGACCAGAGGCTAAAATGGCCGGATGGTTGCTCATTTTATAAAATCACCTGTCCCAACATGGACAACGGCGACACCCCTCCGGGTGCAATCGTCGCAGAGAACAGACTTTTTCGGTTCTACGTACCCATGCAGACGACAAAAATTGAACGACCAAATTGGTCAACTCATAGCCGTCTGACCAAAATGACCGGTGAAGAATGATCAAGTTGCCGAATACCGAATGCCCTGGGGCATCAGTCGGTCACCGTCTGAAGATCTTGGTTATTCCAAAATTGCAATTCCTACCTCAATTGGGGCAAAGGAGTCGTGCAATGGCTATGAAATCTCTACCAAGACGGATACGCACCGTCTGGGTAGTGACTGGAACGCCTGTTGGTGTACGGATGTGCACTTGGTTTGGGGCAATCACTATTGTGATTGATTGACTTGCAAACATATCATGCTCTTTACAGCATCAGACGTTTTCAAGTCAATCAACCAACTCCACTTGAAACCAACCACACAGCCGTCCAGGGGCAAGGACAGCCGGACTATTGATTAGTTAGGCAAAAAATGAAAAATCGCCGCATGCTTTTGATAAGTTGGGCAAAAATGAAAAATGAAAAATTAAAAATTCAAATGCAAAATGATCAAAACCGACTCAGTCGGTGCATTTCATAAAGACCACCCAACCAAACGGTTGTGATGGATCAAATGTTAACCGGACCTCGTCCGGGAGAAAGAGAAATTGTTAATTAACCCGGCTCCTTAGCCGGTAAATACAAATATACTCGGCACGCAGGCCAGAAAAAACAAGTTTTGGCATACTGCCACTGAATAAAAGAAAGACAAAAAACAGAGATTGGCATACTGCCGCTGAAAAGTCACTTCTGGCCTGCAGGCGGCTCCTCCTGGTCCTCCTCCTCATCATCTGAGGGTATCTCCTGCGCTTCACCCGGACCAGGTAGCTGAGGTACGAGGGGCTCATTGTTGGCATTAACCCAGGCGTCGAAGGATTCAGGCTCTGGGTCACCCTTCTCTCTCAGGTACACCACGTCCTTGGCGTACCTGTGAGCCAGTGCCCAGACGCCATAATCTGCATCCGGGTACAGGGCAGCCCAGGCGATCTTCATCCGGGCGTCATTATCAGCGTCACTCTCAGCAACTAGACGGTTTTGCTCCGCCTCCAGGGTTGCTGCAAAGTTTATCTGAGCCTGAGCAGCCTCCTTTTCCAGTTTTTGAACCTTGGTCTTCAGATTGGTGTTCTCTTCAGAAACACCCTGAAGATTGCCAAGGTCCGTCTGGGCCTTCTTGAGCGCCTCATCAGCCTTTTTGGCACTCTCAGCAGCCTTCTTCTGGGCCTCTTCCGCCTCCTTCCGGGCCGTCTCAGCATCAGTCGCCCGCTGCTTGGCCGCCTCCAGATTTGACTCCAGTTGCTGGATTCTAGACGCCTGTGTCATAATGATTTCTTTAGTTTCAAGTTCATTTACGATAGTTGAGTGTAAAGAAATATTGTCAGCGTCTATGGCGGACTTCTTGGCCCTCTTTACCTCTTCCCGTTTGCGGGAATAAGGACATTTGAGCCTGTCCACCTGCAGCATAGCCTGCAGAAAAGCAAGCGGTGTGAGTATTGCAGGCGGGATAAAACACTTGGAAAAATTAAAATTGAATTGACAAGTTTCTTACCTCA
The DNA here is from genome assembly GCF_948465745.1 of Chenopodium album. Lineage (NCBI taxonomy): Eukaryota > Viridiplantae > Streptophyta > Magnoliopsida > Caryophyllales > Amaranthaceae > Chenopodium > Chenopodium album. The sequence continues at coordinate 16,572,914 of NC_137842.1, forward strand.
GCCAGAAGGGATAAAATGCGTTCAAGATTGAACGTCTCTATCCCAGGGATACTATCTTTATCCCTCTTCCGGACGGCTTCCAGCATGGCCTTGGCATGCTTTTGGACGTCTGGCCAGCGGGGAGATTGATCTGCACCACAATCAATGCGTGATGAGTGCGAAACTAAGGCAGCACCTATTTGTTGTCGGCCGTCTGAAGATGACGTCTGTTGAGAGTGGGATTTCACCCGCAAAGGCCACCCCAGCTCAAGTGGGGATTCAAAAGGGTTCTTACCTTCAGAGCCAGCCAAGCAGGAACCGCTTGCAGGCGTGGAGAACCCCCCGGTTGCTGTTACGGGGTTAACGAGGCTGAGGCCCAGGCTGTCGCCTACCTTCTCGTTACGCCCCGCTATCCGCATCTGCTAATGACCGGCTGAGGCGCCAGGAGTTGACGTAGAGGTGGATTTTTTTATTTTGTTGAGAACGGCAGGGGTCTCTTCCCTAGCCCGTTTGAGTTGTTTCTCAAACGACTTTCCAACCTCTCCTCCCTGCAAAAATAACCAAAGTTACGGTTAGCATCCGGGAAAAATGATTTTAAAAGATCAACTTATGAAAGGGTCAGGCGTTTGTTACCTTAGCTTTGACCTCAGCCGCAGCCTTTTCCGCAAGCGCCTTGCGGATGACAGCAGAGGATCGCTTTGGGGTCTTCTCTGACTGCAACATTTTTAATGCTTCTTCTGCAAAAAGAGAAGTTGGTCAATATCATACATCAACTCTAATAAGAAGCTACTACAGACGGATATAAACTCAGGCGCATACGTTTGGTAAACATGTGCCCTAGCCCGCAGGCGGCTAGGAAACACTCGTCCTTGAACCAGGCGCTCTTGGGGATCCAGTTCTTGGGGACTTTTATTGTTTCCCCGGTTGACAAAGTTGCGTCTGTGAGGCCGAATAAGTCTGCCTCAATTATCTTGTCAAAATCTTCCTCTGGGATCCGAGGAAGTGCGCACTTTCGGCCCAACAGGTCGGGCTTCTTATTGTACAGACGGAATTCATAATTCTCCCGTCTGGTTGGAGCTGACATCAGGTAGAACCTGTGCTTCCAGCCGTCGAATTTCGAGACCTTGTCCAAGGTCATCATATACTGAGGCTGCGTGGTTAGAGTGTACCACGCCCTCCAGCCGCCTGGGCATCTGCTAAGATAATGCATACTAGCAAAAGCCTCCCAGCCGGGGTTAAGCCCCTGAAACTCGCAGGCGGCAACATACCCCAGAATGTTTGTCCAAGAGTTGGGGGTAAGTTGCCAGACTCCAAGGCCGTAGCCTCTTAAAATTGCCTTCACCGCCTGGTGAAGGGGGAAACGAAGGCCAGCCTTGAACGCCGCCTCATAACAGCCGAAATAGCTGTTGGCGTTCTGTTCATCGTCCTCCCAGGCGACGGTGCCATTCTCAGGCGGCACCCGGATCCTATACCCGTCTCCTAGCGGGTGCATTTTAGTAAAATTCTTCAAGTTTTCCTCCATTTGGATCCGGTCCTTGGAGGAGACGTGGATGTTGAAGGGATCATCCTTCTCGTTCCACTTTTTCCTTTCTTCCTCCTCGCTATCCGGAAGCAGGGGTAAGTCGTCACTGCTCTCAGACGTAGAGGCGGAGCTGTCGCTCTCCGTCTCCTCCTCACTTTGATTCAAGGGGGCAGAGGCGGCCTCGTCGCCGCCTTGGTCGCATTCCTCCAAGAAGGAATCAGCAGGAGTTGAAGGGGCGCGCGGAGGGGATCTCTCCAGAGCCGTCTGGCCTCCCTGACCAGACGTTTCTCCCTCGGGCGTTTGGCCGCCTGAGCCTTCGCTCTTGTAATTTGGATCAGTTGCCGTCTGCATTGTCCGAGCCATGGTGTCCTGCACAGACACATAACTGGTCGGAATCCTAGGCAAAGGGTGGTCCCAACACCTCGAGACGGCACTCCCAGTCCTAGACTCAGTCGTCCCTGTTGACCGGCTGGACTCTAACCTAGGCTGTGCCGTGTGTGTTGGTGATGCATAAATTTATTGCAAGAAATATGTACAAGCGGTGAAAAAAGAAAAAGATCTGAGAGGGGCAGAGACGGTACCTTTTGAGGTTAAATCTGAAACTAGGCGGATCCGGCTGGGTCGGTGGAAAACGAGCTCTCTTGCTTGCGCCTGACTCAGACGGATGACTTCTGCTCTCAAAGTTTTCTCTCTAGAAAGTTTTTGTAAACGTACAAAATTATGAGGGTAAAACGGCTATATATAGAGGGTAAATACGGGGGCATTTCCGTAATTTACCCGGAAGGTGAACGGTTACTCTTTAATGGTAAAATTACCGCCAACCGGAGCGTGACATGTGTCACAGATGCCACGTGGCGTGCCACGTCACATCTGTGAGGGGAAAATGTTTAAGGTAATTTTACCCCGCCACGTGGTCCAATCAGAGGATGACACGTGTCAGCCTCAGGATGGCCCAAAGTGGACCAATCCCCACTTAACACGTGTCACTCTAGAAATTAAGGAAAAAAGGCGGCCTTCAGGCCCAAATCCCGAGAAAGCCGCAAAGCGGCGCGACCCACCAATGATTAGGGTTCAGTGACCTAATCAGGGGCACAATTCCCAAGGACCCTATAAATAGGGAGATATCCTTCTTTTTGAGGGCACGTTTTACCATTTATTACACTTGCATTCTCTCACATCAGAGAAACACTTGAGCTTGGAATCCGAGCAGATACCCACCTAGATTTTCGTTCTCTTTATTCCGTTTCAAGTTACTAACTTGACCGTCGGAGGCGGAGCTCCAACCCCCCGGAGTCTCCGTTATTTTGCAGGTACAACTCAGCCGGATCAGACTTCGTGACGTAACTCTCCCAAGGGACAAAAACAAAGGTTATGTTAATAAATTGAATGATTGATTGTGATTAGTATGGAATTGTTTCTTGATTATTGTGTATGGATGATGCTTTTATGGATTAGAATCTTTCTAGCTAATTGATTATATGTTCTTAATTGTGCTTTCAATCGATTGTGCGAGAGTGAGTTGGTTGAGAGCCCTAATTTCTTCCATACCTTTGCTAGGCTAGTTGCACGAGAATGAATTAGTTTAGTAGGATAATTAACATGCTTAATTGTGCGAGAGTGAGTTAAATGTGTTGATTTTTCCTAATCAAGGTCATTTTCATCTAATTGTATGATGTTATTGAATTTATTGATGTAATGGGATTCCACTTTCCCTAGTTTTAGTTATTTGTTCTTAGTTGTGTTTAGTTGAATCTCTCTCTATCTCACAAGCTTTCCTAGTAGTCTAGTTAGCACAAATTGATACACTTAGTCCTTTTGGGTTCGACCCTTTACTTGCCACTAACTAGTTTAGTGTAAGTTTAGGTATTATAAATTTCTAATTTGGTTAGGGTTAGTAGTATCAACGACCTATCTATCCGCGATCATTAGTACCTATGATCTCAGTGAAGTTTTAGCCATGCATAACCAAGGATCTAAAAAGCAACTAAGGAAAGACTTCACCCCCATTGGGATGAGCTACGATACCGCCTTCGATCGACTCCATGCCAAGGGACTCATTACTCCCATTGGTCCTATTTAAGATCCTGCACCTGAAAAGAGATTTCCTAGTTGGAATCCAAATCCACATTGCAAATATCATCAAGGTAGGGGTCATACTACTGAGAGCTTTTGGAAGCTAAAGGAGGCTATCCAACATTTGATCGATAACAAGCTTCGCATGCCTCTAGCTATCAAGAAGAGCGAGTGATGATAAAGCAAACGACACAAGTCAAGAGGTGCGCTTCAACGATGAGATTTCGTGACCTCCCTTTTTCTATTTCTTTTATTTACCCTTTCCCCAATAAGTCTAGCATAGGCACCTTTCTTTTCCCTTAGATTTATTTTATAGGTTTTTTCTTTTTTCCTTTTAATAAAATGAGCATTTATTTCCTTGCATATGATCATTTCATTACATCGCATTTAAAAATAAAAAAATAAAAAAAAAATCCATGTCGAATTAAGCACAAGGTATACCAATGATTTGAGGCACCCCTTGTAGCCAAATCATATTACCTTTCACACTTCAAATATGCAATCCTTTTTTGATAAACCACTTTGAGTCTCGTCTAACGATAGACCTTTCATTTTTCAACCCATATCTACCTAACCTTGGGATGGGATGGTGTGTAACTTATGCAATTTTCAATTTGATAAAAAGCTTGAGTGACTTCAAAAGATTAAAAATAAAAATAAATAAATAAATAAAAGTGTACAAAAGGGCAAGTGTTCCAATGTCTTTGACATGAACATGTCTTTGATATGAACACGTCTCAATTTGCGTCTCTTACCGAGTGCTCGGTACCGTGCCTGAGAAACATGAATGCCAAGTGAGTGATAGACCGCATGATCGGGATTGCCCACACTTATAAAAATAAAAAAAAATGCAAAAGCAAAAAAAAGAGCGTTAAAAAAGAGTGAGAAACCTCAAGCATGAAAATACAAATATTCAAAAGCAAAGGTGCACACCTTGGGGGCTTATCTAGGGTCTTAAGCCTTGTATCCCCTTCTTCTTCAACCTTTAGCCTAACCACGTTACAACCCTTAAAAAGACCTTTTTGAGGTATACACACACTTGTGCGAGGTTCGGCTAGAGCTACGTTCGGCCTAATTCCTAACGGATACGTAGGCAACCTCACATCGAGGTGCGGCCGTAATAAAAATGCATTCATATTCACATTCACACACTCACACCATGATCATATAAAGGGATCCCATGTGCTAATCCCTATTCACTTAGAGCTAAACTTGGGGGCTTGATCTTTACATCATTAGCTTAACTAGCCTAAGAGTCACCATTATTTGACTATTCTAAAAATAATATTTTTCCACACACTTAGCTCTTGAGGCCTAACCTTAGTGTCACTTTAACACACTGCACACATACATGACCAAATATACTTCCCTTAGGAACCCTTGTCATGAAATCTTAACACAACGTTGAAGCATGCCTTGTCATATCAACATCACTCATCAATCATAATCATCGGTGCATTACAAAGTATGAAGTGCTTAGCCTCCGTGCCTAAGTTACCCAAATACTTTCAACATTGAGTTCACAATTGAGTCAGCCTAGGATGAATTAATCCTTGCACCTTGAGAGATAGTATCAAACAACATTTGACTAAGCTCATTCAACATACACCTTCAAAAACTTCGCTTCTCTCTCTTTTTGCGTCTTTCTTTTTCGGGAGAAAGCCGGTACCCTCCACAAAAATGACAGAAAATTTTTGCTTTTTTGCATTTTTGAGTCGCACGATCACATTACGATGCACACACGAGTCATGTACACATTGAGTCATGTCATGTCATATCACCTTGATTTGAGTCAAACACATGTGTCAAACACTTTGAGTCGAGTTAACCTCGAGTCAGTCAATCACAGTGATTCAAGTTCATACCTTGAGTCACGACAAGTCAATGAGTCAAGAAGTACTAAACCTTAGGTCAACCCTAAGATAATTAAAGATATAAGCAAAGTCCTATAGTTAAAGATATAAATGCAGGTGCATCCCAGCAAGCAAGAACATTCCCGGATTTTTTTAAAAAAAAAATCGCGAATATGACACTAGAGATTCTTCCAAGATGAGAGGAGTTTGAGCAAAATTACATGGATTAGTAAATTAGAGATGAAGAGCTTTAATTTACAAAAGATTTGAGCAGATTTGGTTGAAAGGAAACGACCAAGTTCAAAGTTCGAAGCGAAATTGAGCAACAAACAGCAGCAGCAGGAGCAAAATAGCGAAGACCCGACTCCAACGCCAGATGACAAGGTTTTCGTCTGATGCCAACATCTGTCGCCTGGCGACAGAGCAAAATCGCGGCGCTAGAGGCGTTGCAGCGGCAATAAAGCTCTAAGCCACTCAGAACGGTTATATCGACCTCGTACAGCAATTTTGGGTTCCTTGGTACGCTAGTTAGCCCCTATAAGCAATTTGAAATGATTAAGTAGCCGGCTTGATTACAATCACAATAAGTGATCGACCTGATAAAAGATCATCTCACTTAGCTTAAAGCGCCTAAACATTGGCTCATAGCAAAGGCACCGACATAATGGTTCATGAGCAGTAAAAACACTGAAGTATTGGTTCACAAAGAAATCCTAGGATGGAAGATTTTCACCAATAAATTTGAAGCCTTTAAGAATTGCAGATATGGTTCTTGAAAAAGATTTTCCAAAGATGGAAGGGTTGATTTGAAGATTTAAGATGACGAAGCTTTCAACAGGGGGGCTTTAAGATTAAAAAAAAAAGTCTCTCGCTTGGATTTGAGAAGGACGGTTTGAGATGAAGCGACCTTCAATAGCTTTCACTATGATTGAGGAGGTTATTATTTGATTTGAGAAAAGAACGATTCAAGATGAAGCGGTCTTTGATAGCTTTCGCTATGATTGTGGAAGTTATCACTCGATTTAAGAAGATAGCACGAGATGGGTGATCTTCGACGGCATTCGCTAAGATTGTGGCGGTTGTCACCCAAGATTTGAGAAGATAGCACGAGATGGGCGGTCTTTGACGGCATTTGCTAAGATTGTGGAGGTTGTCATCCAAGATTTGAGAAGATAGCACGAGATGGGCGGTCTTCGACGGCATTCGCTGAGATTGTGGAGGTTGTCACCAAGATTTGAGAAGATAGCACGAGATGGGCGGTCTTTGACGACATTCACTAAGATTGTGGAGGTTGTCACCAAGATTTGAGAAGGACGGTTCATGATGAGGCGGTCTTCGACGACTTTTGCTATGATTGGGAAGGTTGTCACTATGATTATAGGAAAAGGCTCGAGATGTAGCAGCATTGATCGACGGCGTTCCCTAGCTTGTGGAGGGTTGTCAACAATAGCAAATGCAACAATCGGTTACCCTCAGAGACCTGTGCTCGACGGTGCAAGATACGCATTTCTTAACTCTCTTATCTGTTTTAACTAACGCTAGTTTGTAGGTATCAGTGTTACAAGAGTGGTTTAGGATTGCAGAACGTTCTGAACCATTCTTCGTCCCTATCGCTACTTTGACTTTCGTTTTCAAAACTTGCGTTTCACCAAACTCAGTCAAAGTGGGGGCTTCTGTAGACATTGTTGAAGCTTAAAGGTTTTGATGATGAGGAACTTAAACTAAAGCAAACTCATCTAATAAAGGTTTTCAAGTGTTTGATTATTTTAGGTGAAGTTGATCGTGGTGATGGAAGAAGTAACTGGAACTAAGAAGACATGAGGAGATCTTTATATAAAAAGTTAAACAGAATAGAAGAAGAGTTCTCTAACAAGAACTGAGTTCCCTAACAAGAACTTGAAGTCAGCAAGCTAAGGTCCCTGAAGGAACTTAGTCTATGTGGAGCCCAAGTAACCTACCTGTACAGAAGCGCGGCGCAGCAATTTAATTTACCTAAGGTTTTTATCTTCTAGATTATTGTTAATATGTTAAGTAGATTAATACACGATATTTATTAGAAGCGTGGCAAGTTTTCTTGGTAAATAAATTAATAAGGAAAATATAAAAGATAGATTTTAGAAAAGATTTTCTAAAAGATTTTATTTCTTAAAATCGGTTTGTTAAAAGATATGATTCTTTTAACAATATCTTTCTATCTTATTTTTCCGGAAAAGATTTTCTTCAAATATGATTTTTATAAAACCGTGTTTTAAAGATAAGTTAAGTTAACTTATTTATCTTTTAGATAACCTACTTGCTATACAAGTCATACTTGTATAAATAGTAGAGATCGAAATAGTTTAAGGTTTTTGCGAGTTTATGCAAGGAGAAATCACTGAGCATTAATTGAGTAAGTTTACCAAGCTTCTAACTTGTCATATTAGTTTCGGATTTCGTGCATAGCTTGCCTATCATATACTAGGTGTCATACATTTGTATTGGTTGGGTTATTTGGGTGAGTTTGTTATATTTTTACATAGCATACAGGTTGTGTAAGCTTCTAGTGTGAAGCTGAGAGTTTTGTACTTTGGCAGTACGAGTGAATCTAAGTGTGGTACTTAGATTGGGTAGGATAGGGTCCTATCAAGTAGCAAGTGTGGAACTTGTGTTTAAAGGTCTGTGTTAATAGGTTGTAACTTGGTGTTTGCCCTATTATAGTGAAGTGATTTGTGTTTGAAATCCCTAAGGTAGGGTCGAGGTTTTACTTCCAGTTGGGCCCTGGAAGGTTTCCTCATAAAATCTGTGTGTCCTTGCAAGTTCCTATATGCATTGTTTTATTATTCCGCAAAAGTAGCTACTAGGAACTCGATACAATTCACCCCCCTCTTGTATTAATCGTCTCAACTACCAGACACCTATTTGTGTCTCCCCAAAACCAAACCCGTTGATGAATACCTTTCATGTCGAATCATAATTGAAAGAAGTGAGAGTGTGGAAAGTCTAGTGTTACAGTTAGTTTTAAATTCTTTTCTTTCTCTCTTTTTTTGAAAACCTATTTTGAGAAAACCACCAATACAGTTTGGTTTGGTCCACAGCAAGGGTCCAATAATGGTGTAGTTGGGTCAGGTTCGAAAAGAGCTTTCCAACGATATATTATAAGCCCAATTCCGATGAATAATGAGAAAGTTATGGCCAAATTACTAAACTGGGCCCGGTTTGATCTTTATATGCGGCCGAATGATCTAGAGGAGGGCTTATTATGATTTATCATTCCTAATGCAATTAGGATTGATTACAGTCTTCTAGAAGTTTCTTTTGAATCCTAATTTGATTAGCATTGATAAATTGACTTTAGTTGACTTTTTTGAGTTTTAATTGGAATAAAAGAAGTGTTTTTAAGGAAAATACAATTTTTCCCTCTCGTACGCTTAATAAATAGAGATAAATCATGGAAAAAAATGAACTGCAGCAAAAAAGATGAGAAGAGGAAGTAAGAGTGGAGAGAGAAAGTGAAAGAAGAAAGCACTCAAAGAAGGATGAAGATCCAGAAAATGAAAAAGATAGGAAGAAGGTGCTCACGTAGTCACGTGTGAGTCCAAAGAAGCTGGTTTACATAATGATATTGTAAACTGGATTTCAATAAATTTTTGTGATATATATTTGTGTTGTAGATTCAATCATAAGTTGGTTGTACGACTACTATGTAATAGTTTTTTTTTTTTTTTTATGAGTATAATAGTTTTTGGCACAAGGCTTAGCTTAGAAAATATATATACGAGTGGTAATATATAAGGTTATTATTGTATCAATAGATTTGATGAATGCGACGGGTAAAACATGTATTAGATTATATAGCTGTTGAATCGGATGGTAAGACAAGAAAATCTTTAGTTTTTCCTCTACGGGAGACAGGAAAACTACTTCTCTTATATAATTATGTGGATCATTATTCATTTATTTTCCAATTAATAAAATAACATTATAAAAAACAAAACAGATTAAAATAAAAGAAATACAAATGACATACAATACTATTCAAACCATATTTTTTTTTTTTTTTTGTATTAGCCATTATTTTGACAAAGTAAAAAAATTATAATTAATTTGTTAGTGTAAATGAGCCCTTTATTACTTTGAATTATCTTTGTTTTTCCCTACGGGACTAACAATTTGATTTATAAACTATGTATCGTGTGGGTACTATGCTAGTATAAAATAGGAAAACTACACTGTAATAATCTCAATTATAGGCGATTTACTTTTAATAATCTCAACTAGAGCTGTCAAAAGCTGACCCGACCCAAAATATCGACCCTAAACCGACCTATTAACCGACCCGTCTGAACCAGAAAAAAATGGTGACCCGAACCCGACCTAACCCGACCTGAACCAAACCCTAGACCCGAGTTGACCCGAGTATTTGAGACCCGAACCCAACAATAACAAACCTAGAGACGACCAGACCCAAATGTAACCCGTAAATTATTGACCTAAACCGAACCCGACCTGAACAGAAATTGACCCAAACCCATTTTAACCTGTCAAAACCCAAATTCAACCTAACCTGTTCCTAACCCGACCCGAATTCAACCCGACCTGTTCCTAACCCGACCCAAATTTAACCCGACCTGCTACAAACCCGACTCGAATTTCAACCTGACCTGTTACAAACCCAACCCGAATCAACCCGACTTGTTATTGACCCGACCCAAATTCAACCCGACTTGTTATTGAATCAATATGTATAGGTCTTTATCTCATGTTGGTATTGGAACGAAAATTGAATCCTAACTCTATTCCTTCAATATTTCACTTTGAATTTTAAGAGGTTAGTTTCACAACATGTTTTTAGGGACGAATTTTAGGGACGAAACATGTTTTCCGCAAATTATTGACTTGAACCGAACCCAACTCAAACCCGAGAATGACCCGACTTGGAAATGACCCGACTTGATTATAACCCGCAAATTATTGACTTGAACCAAACCCGACTTGAACCCGAGAATGACCCGACCTGATTATAACCCGTAAATAATTGACTTGAACCGAACCCGACTCGAACCCGAGAACGACTCTAACTCGTTTAAACCCGTAAAGACCCGAATTTAACCCGACCTATTTTTCACCCGACTCGAATGTAACCCGACCTTTTACTAACCCGACCCAAACCCGATAAGATGTATGACCAGACGTGACCCGACTCAAGCATGACCCAACCCGAACCCGACCCGCATATATATGTTATGACATTAACCTGTATTGACCCGACCCGAGATGACTCGACTCACACTAACCCGACTCAAACCCGACCCGTTTACCCGAATTGACAGCACTAATCCCAACTAAGGTTTATTATCTAACTAGGTTAGAACCCGTGCGATGCACGGTTTGTATAAAACCTATTTTTAATTTGTACACTTTAAAAATAAATCGCTATTATACATGAATATAAATATGAATTACGTACATTTTGTAATTTAAAATCTGTTATTTTCATCAAAATTATGATATAATATCTGTTTAACGTCGTCTAATTCATAATTCAGTGTAAGAGGTCATTTATTAGTGTGTTATTTAAAATTGTTTCAATTTTCTACGATAAATAGGTTTTAGTTGTAAAGTAGAAACTTCTAATATTCAAATTTCAAAAATGTTAAATATGATAGCTCTACAAAAAAAAAATAACATCATCATTGCAGTTAGGCGAGAAATTTTTTATTATGAGAGCGACATGTGGGCAGTGGTGACATCATCATCTTCTGTTTTAGTAATAGTTAATAGATAATCCTAACTATGCTATATGTTAGCCTCTAATAGTCCCAATGATTGGTAACCTTCTGAAAAAGTTTTTTATTTTTTTATTTTTTATTTTAATAGACACGTGTCAACACACGTGATTGGTCCAAATTTTTTTTTAAAAAAACATAAAGAAAAATTAAAAAAAATTAAAACAAAAACAAATCCCAAAATTCCAGCCACCCTATCTCCACCGTCAAACCCTAACCCCACACCTGACCTCGCGCGCGCAGGGAATGCGGAGAGCCCATGGTGCATCCACATTTCAAGCCTTAAAGACTCTCATGTGAGGGGACGTGATATAGTATAAAACATATTCCTAAACCTCAACCATTAGCTTAAGCTTTTGGAATCCTTTATCAATATATATAATTATCATTTCTCATATTTTTCTTTCATCTGTGGAGGATAAAATATGAAATTATCTTGCCCCATCACCTACTACCTTTTATTACATGATGAATCAACCTCATCACCACACACATATTGCATCTTCCACATCCAAAAATTTACCCCTCTAAAAATCCGCAAAGCCACTAATATTAATGTTTAGTATTTTTTTAAAATTGTAACATCTATCTATATAAGACCTTAGAAGGATGCTCGGGCTTGCCCTCAATTGTTTGATTATCTGTCTTTTTTATTATTATTATTATATTAAATCTTTTGATATTTTTATTGCACATATATATAATAGTGAAAAAATAAATATACACATATATACGAATAAAAAAATGCATATTATTCTTACATATCATCCGTGATGACATATACAAAATCTAAAACGCGTCTTCTATGCGATTGGCACACCGTGTGGGCGCTTGTAAAAGACAGAGTAACTCTTATGACACCGACATATTAGCCCCTATATTATGCTAACATATTAGAGTAGGCATAGCCCCTTATTAATTATACTTATTGAGTAACTTTTAAATCAATAATCAATAACTTAATATTAAAACAGACACCGAGAGTGACACGTGTCATTTCCTGGTGCTGTTTTTTCCCTCCAAAACTTCCCTTCCCTTTTTTTTTAACTTTTTTTTTTTTTTGTAAATATTTGATACAACTATAATAATATCATTCCAAATCTTTTGATACAATTAATTTCGTGTTCATAATTCTTCCATATACTACATTTACCTAAAATACTATTCCGACTCTTTTTTAATTATCTGATAAACGGAGTAGTATTACATTTTGCTATAAAAAGTAGTAATAATAAAATTAATTCGTCTTATTGATATTAAAGAATTACTTTAAAGAAATTTTACAAACAAAAAAAAAATAGACTTATCGTGCATGGCACGGGGCCTAAGCTAGCTAGTAACAAATAAAGTAACCCCTACAACACTGACAGAGTGAGTAACCATACATTATAACACTTACTAACCTATATCACTAATAATTGAGTAACCCTATAACACTAACCGAGTAATATTATGGTGGTTGGCCACACACAAATACTTCTTATGTCCCAGAATGACTGAGAAAAACAAACTTTGCATACATGTCAATGCAATAGTTTAACCTAATTTTTATATAATTAAATATCAACAAAAATAAGAAATTTTTTCATCATGAAATATTATAATAATATCTATTCAAAAACCTATTTCATGATATGATTTTATTACATTTAAAAAAAAAAAAAAAAATTGACAGTAAAAGTTAAAATTATAAATTGTGGGAAAAAAGTCTAACTTGTCAGACTGTCAGTTATACTGGGATGTATATAGTAAAAGTTAGTGCCAAATTTTGTATTTAAAAATGAGAATTATAGAATTAACTAAGGAGGGTCGGGCCTCTCATCTTCTATCCTCTCCTCTTCTCTCCTCCTCTTTTCTAGGGTTTCTCCATAATCTTGACCGTTTAGGCCAGAAATAGTCTAATTTCTCATAAATTAGACTATTTCCAACCCTTTTCCCATAATTTTATTTAGTTTTGCAATTTAGATTTTAATAAATCTACAAAAGTAGTGTAGATATTCGTCCATCTCCCTATGGTGGAGTCGTTAGTTTTTGTTAGTTTAGTTGTTTGTTTATGTTTAGGGTTTGTTTGTGTGTTAGGGTCATAAAAAAAGTAATAATCTTTAGCCCAATTTTCAGTTCTTTGGTAAATATTTGTTCGGGATCGCAACGGTTGTCAAATTTTCAGATGCGTTCAGGCGAATCAGATTAGAATCATCATTACGGCTACCACGAATCGTTAGACTGTCTCTCCGAAAAGGCTGTATATTCCAGCAATGTAAGCGAGAGATGTACCATAGTACAAGATCTTTTCAACGATCGTAGCTCTGATGAAGGAAACTCTAATTTGATTCAATTTTATGTATTTGTTAATTTCGATTTCATTTAATTTGTAGATGTCGGATGGCTTTTTATTAATGAATTGATTTGTTTCAAAAAAAAAAAGAGAGAATTATAGTTTATCTTATAGGGTGGTACACGTACAAGCCTCTAACCATAATTTTTTTAAATGCATTTATTTATGTTTATCATTGTAGACACCTAAAAATGTCTCCCCAAAACCAAACCCGATGATGAACAACCTTTCACCGCCATTATTGGTCAAGTTGAGTATTTAATCTTGGAGTGCTTAAATCCATATTTCCATTTCATAAAACCAACCCAAATCCTATCCCATTTCCCCAAACCATAACTTATTTTCCTCTTTTCGTGCCTTTAAACCCAAAATAATTCATTTCGTGTCCTTTAAAATCATTCATTTCGTGTCCTTTTTATAAAAACGATTAATCCAGTTTATTTTGGTCCATAATCTAGGTCCAATGATTGAATATTTGTATGGGGCTATAAAAGAGATTTCCAACGATATAATATAAGACCAAATTCGAGTTATAACGAATAAGTTATGGCTAAAATATTAAACTGAGCCCAAACCGAACCTAAGCCCACCTTACCTACGACCCAATGATCATGTGGAAGGTCCAAATGATTTAATCCAATTCCTAAACCAATTAGGATTAATTAGAAACTTCTATAAGTTTCTAAAAGATCCTAATTATCCTTTTTGAAAAGATAAGATTAAAGAGTTTCAAATTGAATAAAACTCCTTTTTTTTAAAGTCCTAATTTTATTCGAATTAAAAGACATTCAAAGATAGACAGATATTATTTTCGTACCCCATAGTTTTATCCAAATTTTATATGTTTGGATAGCCCTTGAAATTATCTTTCCAATGATATATTATAATATCGATTCCGAGCTATAACGGAAAAGATATGAATAAAATATCAAACTCTATCCAAAACTGACACCGTCTCACTATTTCGGCCATATCTTTTATTCTATAAAATATTTTAATCTGATTCTAATTGGATTATAAATTATACTTCAATATCTTTCCAACTATATCTTATTCATCTTATTCCGATTTCTGGATCAAAAGATATGATAAAAACAAAAAACGCAAAAACTGCAATCTATCGAGTTTTATTCCGATTTAATTCGGATCTTATCTTAATTCTTCGACCCCTCTTTTTTCTCTATAAATAGAGGTCATATCTCCCTTTTTTTAATCATCAACAAGCTTGATCATCAAATAATCTTCTCTCTCTTTAGCCTAAAAACTAGCCACCCTATTCTCTCAAAATATTTCCCCTAAGCACTCCAAGGAGTTCATACAATACCCAAAGTTCTATACTTTAACCAAGGCGTGAAAGGTATAATTAACTGAGGGTTTGAACCAAATCAAATCTACATTTATTTAATTTATATTTCAATTTGATTTATATTTTTTTATTGAAGTTACTAACAGTTTATTCATGATGAAGCAATTCAAGGAAACACGGAAAGTGAGTAATTAATCATTTAATTACTCTTATTTTTATTCGTGTTGCTAGTATCATGATTAGGGTTATTATTTATATTTGATTTGACTAACAATTTATTGTTAAATTGCTTCCAATATTAATGTTTATTCTATTGTTATTATGATCACTATATTTCATGTTAAAGGGAATATGTAATTGAAAATCACGCTTAATAGGATAATTTGGACATGCGGTTTAGGATCCTTTTAATCTTGTTATTAAACCAAGTGATCACAATATTTTAGAATTATATGTTGAATTAATATTCAACCAATTTAGCTTAATAATAGTTTGGAGCGAATTGAATATTTTGTATGTATGCCTTTGAGATCGCAAGAATCACTTTTCACTATAAGAATCGAGTAGAGGCCAATACGGGCGAATGTGACTCCATGACTCACTTCGTACCATCATCCTCGATCCTCCTTTTCGTGGTTCCGAACCATATGGAGTTAGTAATCTCATGGATTATGAATGGGGTGTAGCCTTCACGGGTCAATCGTTGTTGCCTATCGTTGTCCCTTTATTCGTGGTTGCCTTTTATGATCCGTGAACGGTTTACAAGTTCCTAAAAAACTTGTTGGCGGCTCCCTACTTTCCTTGTCCCTAATCTTATATGTCAATTCTCACTTCCTATGAGTGTCAAGCATATTCACAACATGCTTTAACGTAGGCGCACTTCGAGCGACGCCTACAATCATGCAAATTTACATAAGATTGATAAATAAATTCATTCTTATGCACACTCATCACTCTGAATAAATATGCAGTACAAAGTATAATCAGGGGCGGAATCAGGGGGGTTGGGGTAGGCCATGGCCACCCCCTTGATTTTATATAAAAATTAATTGTCATACAATTATGAGTATATGTGGTAGTTAGCTCAGTTGGTTATGCATATGTTGTTCAACTTATGTGTCATTTTTTTATAGGAGTTCGATACTTGCCGCTGACAATATTTTTTTAATTCTTTCATTCATTGTATGCTTGGTAATCATGCATACATCACTTTTTACTATCCTAAATTCACAAAATTTGCTAGTGGGCTCAAAGAAGACTTTTTTTTTTTTTTTTTTTTTGCAATTTTCCTACGTTATTATTTTTGTACAGAGAAGGATTTTTAACTTAAATTAATTAAAAAAAAAATAGTTGTTACTATACTTTTAAATTTTCACATATATTTGAAGACGGTTAAAATCTTACGTATTGTCCATTGTCCAATGAGAAATTAGAAGATGCATTGAGTTAAAATAAACATAATTGATTTTGGCCCCCCTAAAGAAAATTTTCTGGTTCCGCCACTGAGTATAATAGTATATATATTATGCTTGCATGAGTGTGCTGTGAATTTGTGACTTTAAATTAATTGTCAAATATCTTGTCAACAAAAAAAAAAAAAAAAAAAAAAAAAAAAAAAAAAAAAAAAGTTGTCAAATAAATAGTTTGGTTATAGGTGTAGCAAAAGTTTACAAACTTGTTATAATATATAATTCGGAAATTTTGGGTTTATTAGCAGTTTTGTAACAAAATATTATAGCAAAAATTGAATTATATATTTATATATAGTTTGTCTTGTTGATTGTATTATTCACAAAGAATCACAATACAACCATTTATATTACAAGTCTAGAGCATATGCAATAGGCATATGGTAATAAGGATTGGAAAAATATAATATATAAAATAAGAGAATATACTCTCCTTGATTAAGCATTAATCTAAAGTCAAATGATATAGAATAAATCACTAAACATATGTTGAATATTCGTAAATAATATTAATTGAGAAACAATATTAAGCAAATCAAGGATATTAATTATATATCTTCGAGTATCCCTAATAATAGTTTGACAATTATACATTTTACCAACAAAAAAAAAGGTCACATGTCAGCTTTGGAGTTAGTGTACCCTGTTTTATATATATATAACTCAATATTCTACCGTATACATAAAATAGAAGAAACATGCTTAATAAGGGTCTGTTCTCTTCAGCTTATTTTCAGTTTAGATCAGCTCCAATAAGTTCAGTTCAGTTCAATTCAGCTTAGCTCAATCAATCAGAACATGCCTTAAAACAGAATTAGTAGCCCAATTTAAACTTCACTCACTATTAGTCATTTGGTCCACAATGACCTTTTTGCAGATGGAACATAGTAATTCGAAGAGTTATATGTAGTGTACATACCTTAGCTATCTTATAGGTTAATACCATATATACCAGAAAATAACAAAGCTAAAGAAAAAAAAAAAAAAAAAACCAATGCGGATGTTATATATATTTAAAGATAAATAGATGGTAGGGTTGATTATGTTAAAGTTGGGTTAGTTTACACATTTGTCGAAACACAACCTTGACCATCAATATCATTAATGAAATATTTGTAAAATTACAATAAGTATTATAAAAGTAGACATTGTGAGATTATAAGTGATTAATCCAATAACATACTACGGAATACATGTTAACATTTACCTATTTTTATAAAAGTATTAGTTAAAAAAATAAGTCAAAGCTAATAATGTATAATTAATGTAAAATTCCTAGGATACATTTTTGAAAAAAAATGAAAGGAGTATATTAGTAGGGTTTGAATTACGGAGTTATGATGATTAGCTTCAAAAATCAACAATGGATATGCATTGAGATTATATGTGATTAATCCAATAACATACTACGGAATACATGTTAACATTTACCTATTTTATAAAAGTATTAGTTAAAAAAATAAGTCAAAGCTAATAATGTATGATTAATGTAAAATTCCTAGGATACATTTTTGAAAAAAAATGAAAGGAGTATATTAGTAGGGTTTGAATTAAGGAGTTATGATGATTAGCTTCAACAATCAACAATGGATATGCATTAAATATTACAATAGTGTATTCATCTCAGTCTGTTTCATTCTTTACTGTATCCTTTTTCAGTACACTTATTTGAATTTATTACAGGTTTTGCAAAAGCTAGTGAGAACAAGTCACATAGGACTTTGATTCATTTTTATTCAAGTAATTGAGATGAAAAAATACATACATATAGGTACATTCACTATATTGTACTTACTTCGTATATAATATGCTTCAAAGATGAGAAATGAGATCCATCATGCAAGTTCGAGGGTGACACTTAACTTGTAGAGGGTGAAGCTTGGTCATGGTAACACCTCCGGCTTCCTTCATATCAATTAATTCATGGCTAACACGGCTCCATTCGAAACACTGGATCATTGTCGCGATAGCTAACCAAATTACCTTACTAGCCAAATGTTCCCCTGGGCAAACCCTCCTTCCGATACCAAAAGGTATAAACTTGCACCCTAATATATTCCTATCAACTCCCTCAAATCTCTCTGGCTTGAATTTTCGTGGTTCGTCCCATATACTTGGATCATTGTGTATCGCCCATATGTTACACACGAGCATTGAGCCCTGTGGTATGAGGTAGCCTCCTACTAGGTAATCACTTATAGATTCTCGAGGTAACCCTAAAGGTCCGGCAGGGTACATTCTCAATGTTTCGTTCACGATGCATTGGATATAAGGGAGGTTGCTCTTATCATATTCTTCTACTAAACGTCTGTGTCCTACTTTTGAGTCGATCTCGGATTGTGCTTTCTTGAGGGTTTCAGGATTGTTGAGAAGGAGGGAAAGCGCCCATACTAAAGTTGCTGCTGAAGTATCTGTTCCAGCTTGGAAGAGGCCCTATATATAAAATGTGATGACACGCATAAGTAACTTACATGATATCTTTTATTTTGTGATAAAAAAAATCGCATAAAAGTGTAAAATAATATTCATGTACATCAAACAATTTAAGATTAGTTTATAACCTACTTTGAGGCTAACTTTAAACATGTTATAATTTTCGTGTAACACAAATTCTTATATGTGGCTGGCCACACGGTGTGGCCAGACATCATAGGGGTTGCTTCGTTAGTGTAATAGGGTTACTAGTCAGTGTTAAAGGAGTCACTCGGTCAGTGATATAGGGTTACTCGACCATTATTACGAGTATTACTTGGTCAGTTTATAGGAGTTATTTTGTTCTTTAATAAGTGGTCGTAAGCCACACACAAGAATATTTGTTCATGTAAATAGGTTTAAAAATAGCGTTTATGAGCTAGGATAATTTTATTACTTTTACATGTTGGGATCAGATTTATTTTTATTCTTTTTTAACATAACAATCTTCCATAAAAAAAGAAAGTGAAATTTATTTATGTTAGGGTAACTTTTGGTCATTTTAGGCTAATTAATTTTACCAATGTATAGTTTTGATTGTACACCGGGTTTATATAGAACCTTGTCTTGTGATAATAATAACACCTTATGCATTTGTTTATTTCAAATTATTTTTACTTATTTCATAAATAATAAGTTCACATCATATTAGAAAACATAAGTTTAGATCTTATTAGATAAAAAAATAAGTTCAAATTAGATCAAATTAGAAAAAATAAGTTCAAATAAAATCACCGTTTTTATGTGCAAGCCCAAATTAAAGGATGTAAAAAAATCAATTTTAAGGAGAATTGAAAAAAATCAATCAGGCTTTAATGATTCATGTTACTCCCTCCGTGTTTTTTTAAGTGTTAAGTTTGTCCGGCACATAGTTTTAGGCAATTTAATTTACTTAAATAAAATAAGAGGTAAGTGGAGTAGTTGGAGTATTAAAAAATTATAAAAGAAAGATAGTGGGATTAATAGTTTATTGAAAAGTAATGAATGTGTGAGGAAAGATATAATATAAAAAAAAAAAAAAAAAAAAAAAAAAAAAAAAGGTAGTAGTGAGTTTGGTTGGAGACCATAAGAGGAAAGAGATATAATATTTCAATGTAGCTTTTTGGCAAAAAAGGAAGTATAACACTTATTAAAACACGGTCGGATTTGGTAAGTGTAACACTTATTAAAACACAGAGGGAGTAGTAGAATTGCAAAAATCAATTACAACAACAATTTTAACAACAATAAGAATATTAGAACACTTTGAAGGAGGACTTGCATAAATTGAGGATTTGAGGAGGGGGTGGTGGTTCAAGGGGAAGGAGAGATCCGGCGGGAGTGGGGAAGGTTGGCGCATCGGCAAGGGAGGGGCTGGGCGCGGGCGCCAGCGTGGGTGGAGGCGGGGGAGAGGTGGCTGGCCGGTGGCGATTGGGTGGAGCTTGTTCAAAAAGTGAGAAAGGTAAGGATGAAGAAAGAGAGGGGAATGAAAATGATTATCATGATGAGGATAGTATGGGCTGGGTTTGAGTGAGGGCATTTTAGGAATTTGAGTGTATTAAGTTAGAACATTTTAGGAATTTCAATTTTTTATTTTAAAAAAATGTTAACCATAGTTAAGGATTCACTAAATTGTTTCATTAAGTTCATTGTTGAATAATTATAACTAGTTAAAGTTTACTAAAGATAATAAGAGTTTTTACAATTTACCACTGAGAAAATAAAAAAACTATAGTGTTACCAAAGATAATTTTCCAAAAAGTTATGAAAATTATATACTACCTTCGTTTCTTATTATGTACAATAAAGGAAATTTTATATCTCACAAATAATGAAATAATACCCTTTTGTTGCACATAATAAGAAACGGAGATAATATTAATAAAATACACATTATTACGAATCTAACAAGACCACGCTAGATATATTTTTTAATTTCTTTATAGATTATCGTACACTTACAATAAATAAGCCCTAAATCAAGCTGAATTACCAATTAACAACATAAATTAATATGTTGTTTTAAGATAAAACTAGTGTATGGCGAAATGCCACCATTGTCTGGGAGTTTTAATAATAATAATATAGTTAAAAAAAATAATAGAGTACAAGAAATTTTGGTTACACGTGTACAGTAATTTTACGATAAATTGCTCACCCCATTGTAGGGTAACTTAACTTACTTTGGAGTTCTATAGTATGTTTGTGATGCTTGTCTTTTCGGTCACATTAGGAGTATTTTTATGACGCAAAATTCTAATACTAAAGAATTACTTTATCCATACAAAATGTATAGTTTTATTATTTACTGGGTATTGGAATAACTTTAAATTATTGTAAGCTATAAGTCTAGTATGAAGCGAATTGAGATTACATTAATTTTATTGAAAAACGATTTTTCTTAGGGATGAGGGTAACTTTAACAATTTTTATGGTAACTTTAACCTCCTATATGGCTAGGGTACGTAACTTTTAGTTTTGTAATGATTTTGATTGTATTTTAATGTGTATTTTCTAATGAATACATGTTATAAGGATGATTTTATGGTAGCCTTTTGAAAAGTGACTACCACAAGCTTAATGACATGGCGTAATTTAATTGGATGTCATAAGTTATGTCATCTTTAACTTTTCAAAGCCTTTTTTTAATTAAAATTCATTTCTTTAAATTCTGAAAATCTTTTTTTAATTTTCGAAAATCATATTTTATAATTTCAAATTTTCTTTTTTTTATTTGATCATTAATTTCAGAAAATCAAAATTAAATTTAAAATCAAAATTAAAAAATTAAAAACAAAAAATGATCTTTATTGTTCGTTCTTCATTGTTCTTCATTTCTTCATCCAAAATTAAAACTTTCATGCAAATTTGTCACTATTATTCACTAATTCGTTCAATATTCTAGTCTAAAGTTTGATTTTAAATTTTGTTCATCAAATCGAATTTTTCAGTTTCCAATTTTTAGATTTTTGTTCTCACAAATCTCACCGAAACCGCATTATAACGTATTTGTTAACGATGAATTACCCGCATAGGTGTTTGGTTGTATCGCTGTGGTCGGTGGCATGGTGGTTTAGGTTTAATGATTGATGTTTTTCAGAATGTTTGATTGAAGAAGACAACAATAATTTGTTTTTTTTTATCCCTGTTTGATCCGTAATAATATAAATATGTGGTTGCAAATTTGTTTGTGGTTTAGGTAATGATTTGACCGTAAACTCGTTATGTCATTACCTTTGGAAAACATTGTTTAATATTTTTTAAAAGATTATTATGCTATTTTTCGGGTATTGTCAAATTCAGTTTTTTTTTTTTTTCTCTCTCACGACATACACGGTTTCCTCCACTAGCTCTTGTGCAATCTAATTTATTTATTTATTTATTTATTTTATTATTATTATTTTTTTATATAGAACTTCATTCTTTGCTTTCCCTAATTCAATTCAAATTCAACAATTGAGTACTCTTGAGCTTCCATCATGCTAGTGGATGAAAACGTGTATGTCGTGAGATAGAGTAAAAAGCTGAATTTGACAATAACTGGCATAATAATCTTTTACAAAATAAAAAGATTCCAAATAATATAAATTAAAGCACTACTATTTTCCAAAGGTAATGACCTAACAAGGTTAAGGTCATTATCAAAGGCACAAACAAGTTTGCAACAAATTATTTACATTTTTACGGATCAAACAGGGACGAAAACAAAAAAGAATTGTTGTCTTCTCCAAGCATACATTCCGAAAAATATCAATCATTCAACCTAAACCACCATGCCGACGACCACCGCGATATAACCAAACACCTATGCGTGTAATTCATCCTTAACAAATACATTATAATGCGGTTTTGGTTGAGATTTTGTAAACACAAAAATCTAAAAATTAAAAAATGAAAACTTCGAATTGCTACAAAAACGAATTGATGAACAAAATTAAACATCGGACTTTAGAATGATACATTGAACTAATTAGTGAATAATTGTGACAAATTTGCATCAAAGTTTTAATTTTGGATGGTGAAATGAAGAACAATGAAGAACGAACAATGAAGAACAATCTTTGTTATTAATTTTTTTATTTTGATTTTTAATTAAATTTTGATTTTCTGAAATTAATTATTAAATCAAAAAAAGAATTTCTGAAATTATAAAAAATGATTTTTGGAAATTAAAAAATGAATTTTAGAATTTAAAGAAATAAATTTTAATTATAAAAGGCTTTGAAAAGTCAAAGATGACATAGCTTATGACATCCAATTAAATTATGTCACGTCATTAGGCGTGTGGTAGTCTTTTCTCAAAAGACTACTATAAAATTTTCAATGTTATAAAAGCGAATATGATTAATCTAATACAGTATAAGTGTTTTTCCAAGAGTAAAATGTATGTTACAAAAATGTTAACTTTTATAGTATATTCCCTCCGTTTTTAAATACTTGCTCCATTTCTATTTTTTGCACTATTCATTTGTCCTACTTTGACTAATGTTTGTGATTTATACATAAGAAAAAATATAGTCTTGTGGGTACTTGTTGGAATCATTTCAATGAATAGATTATTAATTTTCAATTGATAGAATTTATACTTATTGATAATTAAAGATATTAGTGATCAAAGATTAGCATCGGCATGCGTATCCAAGAGAAATGGAGCAAGTCTTTAAAAACGGAGGGAGTATAAAGGTAAATTTAACCCGTTTTATAATAATTTAACGAAAGTCTGCCTTAAATGATAATTTGTGTGCTTTCAGTTAACTCTAAATATAAAATACAAATATTTATACTAGTATTAAACTCTATCTGAAATTTTTGAAAAAAAGAGTACAAGAAACTTACCAAGATGAAGTATCTGATCAACTCATCTGTATAATATGGTGGATCCTTTTTTTGTAAGGACAACAAAACATGCAACATTGACCTCTTTCTATCCTCAGTTAATCTTCCTTTCTCCTCCATTTTCCTATGCTCTTTTAACATTACTTTCATGATCTCATTGCATTCTTCTTTGATCGTCTTTAGGATATTCTCGTTTGACCAATAAAACAGCTTAAACAACTTTAAGATAGGCAAGAAATCTTCTAAATTTGAAACCCCACTCCTATTAAAACTTTGCTTTACAAGTTCCTCAAACCTTCTAAAACATCCTATCCCTTCATCATCTCCCTCTTCAAAGTTACTCTTCCCTATTACCAACTTCATCATGTTGTCTAAGGTTAGCCCAAATAAGGCTGACTTCATTTCTATCACATCGTCTACACTACTACTTTGTAACTTCATAACCCTACGGATAAAGGATCGGGCCACATTGGCTCGAATCCCTGATAAGATTTGTAGCCGTTTAGGAGATAGAATCTCAACGGCTGCAATTCTACGTAAGTTTTTCCAATGGGCCCCATATGGGGCCCATGCAATAGTTGTGAAGTTATTTCCATTGTACTTTCCAGAGAGGAGCTTAGGCCGGTTCACAAAAACATCATTCCGGACTAAGCACTCCTCCACAATAGAAGGGGATGACACAAGCACAACACGCCGAGTTCCAAACTTGAGATAGAGAATTGGACCATATTGGGCGGCCAAACAAGCTAGAGAACGGTGGAGGGGCTTCTTAAAGAGGTAGAGGTGGCCAATGACGGGGAAAGAGAGAAAAGGGCTTGGTGGTAGTTTGATCTTGAGATTGTAGCGTAGGATTGTATGCTTAAGAGTGTAGTACGTGGCTAGGAAGAATGCTACATACTTAGTAACTATGACAATTGTGTTATATATATCACTATTAATTGTAAGCAATTGCATCTTTTGGGCGTTGTTGTATGGATTTATGCCTACGTTGTGTCACAAATTTATAGCATGAATGATTAAGGTTCCCATATGAAAAATCATTAAGATGCTCAATTATTGTAGGTTTTCATTCAATGGCTTGTTTAAATTGGCTCATTAACTCATGGGGCAATGTGACATTTTGTAATTATAACTTTCTTGTTTGATACGGAAAAAATTCATGTAAGAAATAAACTCCTTCCTAAACACCCCCCTCTTTATTTTTGGGAGGTGTTAAATACCGCCAACAAAAATTATCAAAACCGCCAACTTTTTAAGCAAAATGTCATTATTGCCCTTACTAAAATACTAAACCCAAACCCATCTTTCTCCTCTTTCTTTTTTCTCTCTCATCAACAACCCTCAGGATCCCCAAAAACAGCCACCACCACCACCACAGAGACAACCGACGTACCAGTCAGCGGCGTTCAAGAGGTGGTGGCGCGTACATGGGTGACGGTGGTTGACGGTGGGGACATGGCTGGAAACCGGGGAAGGAGGTAAATTTGCCGATTAGTTTTTTGTTTTGAATTTAAGTTATTTTTTTTTTAAATTCCGGTGGCTGGTAACCGGCGCTTAAAACCGGTTGACCGCCACCGGTAACCGACGGTCAAAACCGGTTGACCGTGCTGGTCAATCGGTTTGACCGCCGGTTATCGGTGGCGGCCAACCGGTTTTGAGCGTCGTTAGCCAACAACTTTTTTTTTTTTTTAAAAAAAACTTATTTTTTTTATTCAAAACTTATTCTAATTAATTGTTATTATTATTACAAAATAATTATAATTAATTTTATTACTATTGTTGTAGATGATTATATTGATTAACTGTTATTATTCTTGGCAATCTGGTGTAGATGGTGGTGGTTGACGCGGTGGTTGTGGGTCTGTAGTGGTCGACATGGTGGCGTGGGTGGTACCGGTGGTGTGATTGGTGATGGTTGATGTGGTTGCTTTAGAAGTGGTGGATGGAAATCATGGAATGAAGTTAAGAGAAAGAATATGGGGAAGATTTTAGTAAGGGCAATGTTGTCCCTTTACTTGAAATGTTGGCGGTTTGATAAATTTTGTTGGCGGTATTTAGCAATTCACTTATTTTTTTGATAAGGAACCTTCCTATCCCTTATTGGCTTATGGCAATATACTACCTCCAATTTTTTAGTTGACACATTTTTATTAAGCAAATTTGTCAAAAAAAAAAAAACCTTTTAAAAGCACCCTTTTGTCAAAAAAAAAAACCTTTTAAAAGCTTTTTAGTTAAAAAAAACACAACCTCAATTTTTTTGCAAGGAGAAACCTGTTTCACTAATTGTCCTCTAATTCACTTAATTTTATTTTGTTTTCTTTCTTTTAATCACTCTCTAACCCACCTATTTATGAGTAATAATTAAATTAAATTAAAAAAAAAACTACCACCTCCCAACCACTAGCCAACCACCACCTCCCAACCACTAGCTTAGCCAACCATCCCCACCCCCATTGGACCTGCCGCCCAGATCCCCCACCACCGACGATCTACCTCCACCACCGGCCGACCATCCCTTTCTTATCCCCGACGGCGACCACCACAAGTAAGCAATTTTCAATTTTTTGGCTCTAAATTGCTCAAATCAAGTCCAAATCAATTGAAATTTGCTTCCAAATTATCCTACTATCATATACACATATAATCAAAGCCAAAAAAACATCAATTGCAAGCAAGATGCACAAATTTAGAAACCCCCAAATTAATTTTTCTAGGGTTTATGGACAAATCAAAAATTGCAAAGTTCAAGCACATTATAAGATAAAATCGAAGCAAAAATGCATTGATTG
This sequence comes from Chenopodium album, assembly GCF_948465745.1. Lineage (NCBI taxonomy): Eukaryota > Viridiplantae > Streptophyta > Magnoliopsida > Caryophyllales > Amaranthaceae > Chenopodium > Chenopodium album. Next base: position 16,599,292 of record NC_137842.1, read on the forward strand.
TGTGCGAAAACTTGATTTGAAGCTTCCAAAAAGATCCTAGCAAATTTGGGTTGTGTGTTTGAGAGTGTTTGAGGGAGAAATGAAAGGTAGATGTTCGAAGGGAGGGGCCGAGGAGGTGGGGTTGCAGCAGGCCGGTGATAAGGGGGGTCGACCGAAGGTTGAGATGGGTCGCCGGGGATGTGAGGTTGTAGGTGGCGTGGGGGAGGAGGGCTGCTGCAGTGGGAGGAGGAAAGGAAAGGGCTGCTGCAAAAGGAGGTGGAAAGGGGGGAGGGTGGTGGTTTTTGTTCTTTTTTTATTTTTATAAATTAATTTAGTTATAAAATTGTTAAGTGAGTACTAAATGGATAATTAGAATAAATTAGAAATTAATTACGTGGATTAGACACACTTGGTTGTCATCAACAACAAAAATTCACATTCGGGTTTTCTCTTGCCAAAATGTTAAAATTCGGGTTTCCTTTAGCTAAAAAGCTTTTAAAAGGTTTTTTTTTTACGCAAAATGGTATATCTAAAAGGTTTTTTTTTTTTTTTTTTTTTTTTTTTTTGGCAAATTTGCCTTTTTATTATCACTTTTGTCAATACACTATTTTAATGATTAATATCTACAAAATATCGATATTGTAAAATTTTTGTCTAACCTATCACTGATCGATCAACCCTTATAACACTGTTGGAGTAACCTCATAACATTAACGAAGTAAGCCCTGTAACATTGACCGAGTAACCCCTACAACACTAGCAAAGTAATCAATATAATCACACGGTGTGACCAGCCACATGAAAAGGTTTTTTTTTTTTTTTTTTAAAAAAAATAAAAATAAATAAATTGTACGTAGTTCCTAGAAATATTTGATAAATATTATCTTTGATCCTTTATATAAATATCACAAACTCTTATATGTGGCTGACCATATCATATAATAACTAATATATAAAGCTACAATGACACTTGACAATTTTATTGTTCGCCAAGTGTCACATCACGTAGGCTATTAGATATTAGTATATGTTACATAGGATTTATTTAATTATAATTTTTTTTTTTTTTTTTTTGTAGAATATAGGATAAAATATTTGATAAATTTAGATAGATTTTATAGGATAATATTATTATTTTAGAGTTTTATTTTCAATAAAATTTGGATTGAGTTTAAAGATAAAATTTTTGGTTTAGAATTTTATTTTCAATAAAATACTAATATTTTGAATCCAAAGGACCGGGGTATATAATATAGATGTACCGTACAATTGTACTCTCATTCTCCTCCCTCAAAAAAGGAAAATAAATCAAACAGACATGCTATTATATACGAAGTATAAGTATATAATATAATTGGTATCAAGTTTTAACATGCAACTAAGTAGAAAATGAAATCAGATCAACACTTTAGACAACAGTTTTTTTTAATTGTGATCACTACTGTCTAAAGTTGTGAAAATAGGATTGTAGAATCACAATGAGTAGAAAATTCAAAGAACATAAAATTTTTAATTTTAAAATTCAATAAACAATTCGAGCATCGCTCGGGTCCAAAACTAGTATATACTATATGTCTATATATATATCTTCATTAAAAGTAAATCAGTTATATAAAAATTTGAGCAAATCCAAATTGATATCCTATATCAACGAGCCGCGTTGATATAGGGGCTTTGTCGTCCGTTCACTCATTAAATGAAGGACAAAGTTGGAAGAGAAATGAACGCCCAATGTTTCCCGTTTCTTGTCCACCGTTTTGGTTTGGAGTCTTGTATGTACGACGTTAACGTCGTTAATGGATTTTTCTCTCTCTTCAAAACCCTAAAATGTGTGGAGCTTTCTCTCTCTACCGCAAAGATGGTCATTAATGGTTCTTGCTACAAGACATCTTCATTTAGACTGAATTAAGTGGTCGTACTTCGGATTGTTGATGATCAATAAGGACTTTCACATTGTATAATGGTTTCGAGGATAGCAAGAGTGAGCTCAATTGCTTTGAAGACGACGGGGTAGAAGCTGAATCCGATCTCAAAATTAAGGTATTATTCGATTCACAAATTGTCGGTTTCGAGGATTATATGCATTGCAAACAATGAATTCGTCTTTTGTATTTCAATTTGAATCCAGCAATCAAAATTCTATTGAAGCAGGACGTTTGTAATATATTACTGCCTTTAATTGTCAATAATTGTGTTGTTGTTCATTGGCTTTGGTTACTTAGTTGGTTAATTATATGTAAACCTGGATGATTTCATCATTTCGTTAATAATCATGTGTATTGCTTTATTAGCAAAAACGTGAGGATGGATTCTGGATTTATTTTGCTACAACTTTACCTAACTAAGAAAAGGTCTGCTACTACTTGAATTAAATGATTCAGGTCTGATTTGCAAAAAAAAGTGAATTAGTAAGTACTGTAGCGAATTGACGACGAAAATAGAAGTATTGATTTGAGTGTTTGAGCAGCAGTGGTACCGACTACTGGAATATCCACCGCCGATAATCATCGTTTCCTCTTATGAAGATCACTTATTTGTTATTCTCTCTCCTCTGGAATTTTAGATCTGATCTCAATTATAAAGTAGATGAAACGACGTTAATTTTTCCGTCCACATAAGTGCCGTTACAAGATTTGATTAAAAAATTGCTCCAACGGTGTCCACGTAAGCATTCCACTAGTTTTCATGTGGGTTTCAGAATATGTTCCAACTTATTACGAGATTGTCATTATATCAACGAAATTTCGTTGATATAAGATATCAATGGGGTCTGGCTCATAAAAATTTTCTGTACATATTAATATTAGTGAATATATTACCTTACTTTTAATAAAATATTAGTGACAAACGTAGGATTTTATTTAATGAAATTGCCTTACAAATACATACCCTTAATTGGTTTGGTTTCCAAAAAAAAAATACATACCCTTAATTTATAAAGATTTTTTACTTTTAATAAATTACGTTATATGCATACTTTGTACATATAAATCCGTCCGTTATTTCCAATTGATTTGCCTTATATATATCAACATAAATTACTGTACTTTAAAGATTTTTGGGTTTTTCTAAGCTATGCCCCCAAGGTTATTGAGTTTCTAAGCTGTGCCCATGTTTTTTTAAAATTACAAGATATACTCTCCAACTTAAGGTGTTTATTCAACCGTACCCTATAACGTTAATCCAATGTCAGTAGTTGTGTTAACGGCTCATTACCACACTTTGGAGAGAAATTTCACGCCCAAATTGAGTTAGAGCTATATAAGTAGGTTAACAATTAACATATTTTTTCCAAATTTTCTCATCTTCTTTTTCTTCTTTCTTCTAAAAGCAATCATTGATATGTCAAGCTCTTGGTGTATTTCTTAGGGCCTGTTCATATTTACTGAACTGAGCTGAACTGAACTGAACTGATTGGAGCTGAACTGAACTGAACTGATTGGAGCTGAACTGAACTGAACTGAACTGAACTAAGCTGAAATGAATATTTTATGAGAGAGGAAAATTAAGAGCTGAACTGAACTGATTGGAGCTGAACTGAACTGAACTGAACTGAACTGATTGGAGCTGAACTGAACTGAACTGAACTGAAAATAAGTAAATATGAACAAGCCCTTATTCTTTTTTCTCATCCGTTTCTTATTACTTCCTATTTATTTACAATTGTAACGTTGAGTTTACGTTAGAGGGTACAATTGATTAAACAACTTAAGTTGGAGGACACAACTTGTAATTTTGAAAAGCATGGGCACACCTTAGAATCTCAACAACCTTGAGGGCATAACTTAGAAAAACCCAAAATCTTATTACTGCAAATCCATATTTTAATATTTTTTGCATAAAATTTTACATAGTTGTCTAAGATAAGATACTTAAAATATTTTTTATATGAAAAATATAAATGGATAAAAACTTAAAAAGCATATACGGAGTATAAAATTACTACAAGATCCCGTCAAAAAAAAAAAATTAAAAATAAAAAAAATTACTACAAGGCAGCGAATCATAATTTGAAAATTTTTAAAGTATTAAAGAATATTTTTATTTTATTTTTTTAGAAGAAAATTTTCTTTAGTGATATTACCACTCTTTGTGCGGCCAACCGACAGTCCTAAAGTGACGATCGCTGCGGTTGCGAAGCGAAGGAAAATTTGCAGCAGCAACAAAGCTTGAGAAACAGGACAACAATGGCGGTTATTCAGCAAAGATTTTGTAATCCAAAAGTATTGAAGCTAACTTTAGGGTTTATCGCTCTCTCTATTGCTGCCTACATTGTCGGACCTCCTCTCTATTGGCAATTCTTAGAGGGTTCTGCCCCTGTTTCTCTCTCCTCTTCTTCTTCATCTTCTTCTTCAACTACGCCTTCTTGTCCTCCTTGCACTTGTAATTGCGATTCTCCGCCTCTCATTTCTATTCCTGATGGTATGTTCTTCAGATCTCAATCTGACTTTTTTGGGAAATTTTCAGTTTTTTTTCTTCAATTTGAATATTTGATTGGTTTTAATTCGTGGGTATTTCTGATTTATAGTCGATTTGCTGATAATATTAACTAGGTGATTAATTTATTGTTTGTTAGTTTTGGGGTTCATTTGATCATTATTATGCCGTTTGATTTTTCCTGGGATTTGATTTGGGGTTCATTTTTTTTTTAATTGATGGGTGATTCTGACTTATGCGCAAATCATGTTATGAGAAAATTTAATTTATATTTGTTTGTGGGAGGAAAAGTTTGTGATCTTCAGTGTTTCACATTCTATTTGGTTTAGATTGAAGTTCTTTGATTTGGGTTGGTAATAGACAGTTGGGGGTTTTAAGGGTTCATTGTTTAAATATTTGAATGATGATATCTTGAATGTTGGAGTATATATTCTGCTATAATGACTATGATTTCGGCTTTTGATTACTGAAGAAGCTTAATAAATCTTAGTAACATTTCTGAATTTGATAATGTTGGTTTTTTTACTTGTTCTTTGAGCTCTGATTACTTTTTCATCATATTGAGACTTTGGTTAATTTGTTCATTATGTTTGTTTGTTATTGCAGGGCTCAGCAATATTTCCTTTACAGGTTTGTCATCCTTCATTGTTATGGCTTTGTAAATACACATCGGATGAGAAAATATTACTTTCTGTCTTTCCCCTCTTTGATACGATATTATGATGTATTGAATATAAGTCATAATGTGTAGTGGCATATAGAGGGGGTATATCATGAATATTGGCCTTTTATGTGTATCATAAGCATTAAGCAGTACTTGAAAGATGATTATTTGATGCTATTGGTAGCTTGTTGTTGCTTCTGTTTGGTACTGATCATATGTTGCGCAAATCATTATACTACCTCCTCCACACAAGGCACAATATATGAGGCTTGTGTTTACTTTGGCGGTCACTTAGATTGCCTTGGCTTGACAACTTGCACTTTAATAAATTATCGAGTTTAGATGTATAAAAATAATGTGTTTGCATCATGATAAATAGCTAAATAGCTATACTTGATTACTGTATCATTCTTCGTCCAACTCATAAAGCTCTAAGAGTTACTTTAACTTGCATTACTTGAAAGATGATGAAGTCACAGTTAGTGAGTTCATGATTGAAATTGTTACTTTGGCCTTAACCCTTTATGAGAAGTATAACCTTGAAGTATTAACCCAACCACCTTGGATGGTTCTCTTGGCCTTAGCCCATCTACTTAGATTTGAAAAATATTAACCTCACTTTGACAAGTATAGGGTTGTGATCAAGAAGAATGGGTTGTGGAATAAAATACACCATCATGAAGGGAAATGGTAAGCAAGCATGTTTAGTCTTAAGAGAAACTTGCACTATGTGAAGCGTAAGTATGAACCTAGGAGAAGAATTGTGAGGTTTCTTAACCTCCCATAAAATACTACCATGAGAGAAGATGTGCAACTGTACTACTTCAATGCCCAACTCCTTTTTTCATACCATAAGGATCCCAATGGGTTTGTGTCATCCAGTAATGAGTTCATACCACCTCTTGGTAGGAGCAATAATTACCCTTTTCCTACTCGTACTCTAACCTATGAACCTCCAAATCGTCCAAGTCCAAAAGTCCACTTTCATGTTGTAAAATGTCCCTGAAGCCGCTAAACAAAAATCACCAAGTTCAAAAGCCCAATGCTTCTTTAAACCAACCTCGTGGTAATGTGAGCCCAATCAAAAGCCCAAGTTACTCTAATTATGCATGTCTGGATGGTAATCTATGTGAGTCTGGGTCAAGTTCAGGCCGTACTCCAAGCTATAGTGGCTATAACCCAACTTTCATGACTAACCCAAGTGATAGGGATAAGTCCAAGCGAGATGATCTTGACTATGATCAAAATGAAGATGACTATATTGAAAGTGTTGCTTGCATAATTGAACTATGATTATGTTTATTGCTTTCAATAATTGCCTTAGATGCCAAAGTTGTACTTTTCTTTAATTATTAGTGAAATGATGTAATTTTATTGAAATTTTCTCTATGTTACTAAGTGAATTAAATGCAGTAACACAGAGAAAATTGGACTTGGTGATTTTTGTTTGGCGACTTCGGTAGTATTTTTTGGGAGTTTAGGAAACCTCACAATTCTCCTCCTAGGTTCATACTTACGCTTCACATAGTGTAAGTCTCTCTTAAGGCTAGACATGCTTGCTAACCATTTCCCTTCATGATGGCGTTTTACATTCCACAATCCATTCTTCTTAATCACATCCCCATACTTGTCAAAGAGAGGTTGATATTTTTCAACTCTAGGTAGATGAGCTAAGGCCAAGAGAACCATTCAAGGCTTCAAACTGGTTGGGTCAAGACTTCCAAGTTATACTTCTCATAAAGGGTTAAGGCCAAAGTAACAATTCAAGTCATGAACTCACTAGCTGTGATTTCATCATCTTTCAAGTAATGCAAGTTAAAGTAATTCTTGGAGCTTTATGAGTTGGACGAAGAATGATATAGTAATCAGGTATAGCTATTTATCATGACGCAGACACATTATTTTTATATATCTAAACTCGATACTTTATTAAAGTGCAAGTTGTCAAGCCAAGACAATCTAAGTAAGTGACCGCCAAAGTAAACACCAGCCTAATATTTTGTGCCTTGTGTGGAGGAGGTAGTATTATGATTTGCGCAACATATGATCAGTAGTACCAAGCAGAAGCAACAACAAGCTACCAATAGCATCAAACATATTTAAAAAAAAAAGATATACATACCTTATTCCACCTCCAAAACCTCAAAATTGGGTTTATGAGGCCAAATTCGACCATGAAAACTCTAGATCTAGAGTTTTCATGGTCGAATTTCACCTAAAAACCTTCGTTTTGCGCCGTTGGTGTTGCTGTTCATGTTGGTGTTGTTGTTGCGGCGGTGGTTAATGTTGGCGGTGGTAGTTAGAAAGATGGGGGAAAGAAGATGAGAGATGGAGAACAAGAATGAGGAGAAAAAGAGAACAAGAAGAGGAAATAGAAGGAGAAGAAGAGGAAAGAGAAGAGGAGAAGAAGAGAGAGAAGGAGAACGACAAAGAAAAGGAGAAGGGAAAAGGGATATAGAAAGAGAAGGGGGAAAGGAAAGAAAAGAGGCGGAAAAGGAAGGGGGGGATTGTTAGGGTTTTTATTTAAAAGTTTTTTTTTTCTTCTTTTTTTTTTAAAAAAAAAATTATTCGGAATAAAAATCCGTCGGAAATTGTACTTGCCGACGGAAAAATCCGTCGGAAGGTACATAAATTCTGATTTTCCGTCGGAAATTTCCAACGGATTTGCGACGGATTTATTGAATTCGTCGGAAATTTCCAACGGAATTAAAATCCGGAGAAATTCCGATTTTTCTGACGGAATAATGTGTCCGTCGGAAATCGACCTAATTCTAGTAGTGTTCCTTGCATCATGTTTATCTTTTAGTTGCTTTAAATGACTAATGTAGTGCTTGTAGCTATCTTAAATCTGTAACTACAGGATTGTCTTGTTTGGGATTCATGTTTTGGGATTGTTATTTTTATTTTCCAAGTGCTTTATATCTAAATTAAGTCATCTTTCCCTTCCAAATTTCATCTTCATCTGCACGGTTTTGGCCAACTAGAAGATTTCACAACTTAATGAATATGGTGGTGTTGAAATCTTCCCTTGCTGTACTTCCTCAATTATTCTATCTATATGTATTATATAGTGATTTCTGGTAATGTTTGTTTTCCCTCCTATAGTTTCCTGTGAAACTTATTTATCCTGTTACATAAATTTAATAAATGCGGGTACATAATTCGTCAAATTTCTTATATAATGACTGCATTGGAATTAAAGCTTAGATAATGAATGCTCAGCATTTTTGTTATTTGTTTTAGTTTTACTTTGATTTTATAGAACAAGCCTGGCTTGATTATTAGTTTATCTTCTACTTTGTTGCTATGAGTCCTATAACACATCCCTCATGCTTGGGTCATCCTAGATGTGCACAAGCTTTGCTTTTGAAGTGTTAATGTGTTTTGAACTTTCAAGAGTTAATCTGTGCTATTCTCCCAAACCACTTGGGCTCTGGGCTGCACTTTGAATTTATAAAGACACAACTTATGTGCTTTGACATAGTATGTCTGCTGCACTTTAATGGTGGCAGGAGTCCTTTGGTTGAGTACTGAGTACTTTGAAGTGATGTGCGTATCTAGCTTGGACAATTTCCATCTAGTTTTGCTATCTCAAGCTTACCTGAAATTACTTTATCCCGATACTGTTACTGATGCATTTTTATTATAATCAGATTGTTCAAAGCATGATCCAGGGGTCAGTGAAGATACTGAGAAGAATTTTGCTGAATTGCTAGCTGAGGAATTGAAATTACGAGAAGCTGAAGCTGCAGAAAATCAGAAGCGTGCTGACATGGCTTTGCTGGAAGCTAAGAAGATCACTTCTCAGTACCAAAAGGAGGCAGACAAGTGCAATTCAGGAATGGAAACCTGTGAGGAAGCCAGGGAGAAGGCTGAAGCAGCTTTGGTGTCGCAGAAAAAATTAACTGCAATTTGGGAACAACGGGCTCGCCAAAAAGGATGGAAGGATGGAGTTACTAAGTCCGGTGCTCAGTTGCAGGGAAATGTTCAGTCTGTATAGTATACTCTGTAGTTTTTCAGAAGACTCGCACCTGAACCTTTATCACAGATACTGAATTACAGCCCAAAATTTACATTCAGGGTGTACGGCCCCCCAAAATCCATGAGCTGCTTTGCTTACTGTCATCATATCCATCGAGAATTTATCACTGGAGCTTGGATAGTTGTCTCAACACATTCCGCATAACAAGATGTGCACAATTGCTTTAAAATATAATTTTGTAAACACGAAGAATCCACTTTAGCCGGCTGAAAGTGTAATGAATATTCTCGACAGCAACTTAGTGTTTTGTCTAATTATATTTGGTAAACAGGAAATTTTATTTATATCTCAAATGGCTTTTGTAACTTGGTCGAAACTTACTGCTTGAGCTTTGAAGGATTTTCTTAATCTACCTGTTAAACGCTAGGATTCCAAGCTAACCAATGACTATTAACTAGAAGTACTCAAATGTCCTTTTGTTTCCTCTCTATCTTTCAACTCATAGCGACATAACCTAGCGGCACCAGCCACCATACATTTCCCAACGCAACGAGCCCATAGCTGCCGCCACCCCCTTCTGCCTTCTCCACCTGACCAGTTAATATTGTGATACCTAATTCGGAAAAGAGGCTGCCCAAACTATTATGGTCTTTCAAGCAGGAATTTTATTCATTAATCTAGCTAGCTATCAGGTACCAAGTATCATTTTGAAATTATTAGGTACATGATAATGGTGCACTAAGCTATTACTTCCTCTCTTTCACAACTAGTCTTTTTATGCACGTGATACGAGTATTACACATCAATTAAGAAAATTTTCATCATCATTTTTAAACAATGTTAGAATATTAAAATGTAATGAGTCAAAAACAAAGAAAATTTTCATCATCAGTTTTAAACAATACTCCCTCCGTCCCTAAATTACATTCCTCCTTTTTATTTTTGGTATTCTAAAATTACATTCCTCCTTTCTATTTTTGGTAAGTTTTTTTTGGTAAATCAACTATCTTTTTCTGTTTTATATTTAATGCTTTCTCACTCATCCTTACCTAATCTCACTCATAATCCTTGTGCCAAATTACAATGAATATGATTGGTTAAAAATTTTCAATTAGGAGCATGTGATTGGTCCTTTTTTTTTTGCAAAGGATTGATGACATGTCATGAGTAATAACTAATCTATCTTTGTACTTCCCATTGCATTATCTAATTATTGTTATTTGTCTTGTTCTTTCCTCCTTAATTCCCGTGTAAATTTCCAAAGAGGAATGTAATTTAGGGACGGAGGGATTATTAGAAAATTAAAATTTAATGAGTCCAAAACAAAGAAAATTTTCATCATCAGTTTTAAACAACATTAGAATATTAAAATTTAATGAGTCAAAAACTAAGATGGCCTAATATGTTTTGAAAAGTATAAACAAAACAATAGATAAAAAGTAAACTAACCGAATGTATGACAATTATTATCAAGAAGTTAGTAGCTATTCAATTAAAAGAACCAACAATAATGTTCATTCCGTTATTAAATAAATGTATCACATAATAAATGTATCACATAGTCATACATATGATAAGGATGTAAGAATTTATGCGAGATTGTCTTTTGGGGGGAATTCCAAAGGGAGTTTAGTTATGTATATGCTCATACATAACAAGTGGTTTTTTTTTTTTTTTGGAACTTGTTATAGTACTACTGAAACTATTAATAATATGACCTACACTGTATATTTTACCCTTGATGGTATTAATAGTACTAAAAGAGAATACTTAAATAACAACGTTTTATAATTAAGAGTAATAGTCACTTGTTTTCTAATTAATGGCTTTTAACGGTACTAATTATCACAACTCTACTACTTATGTATCAAAATAAATTATTTTAGCAGTTTAACAGCCCACCATGCTTCGCAATAATAATTTTTTAACTAGAGAGTTTTGACCAATACCTGAACTTAGTCGACAATGGAACCTCCGGCGTTCTGAGCTTCCGGCTTTACCAAGGTAGCTAACCCAAACTAACCTTGTCTTCCTTAGATCAGGCTTAACACAGATCTATTTCGTTTCCTACCTTAGACCGTAGTCTCTAATTAAATAATCCTTACTGTGTTTATGATGAAACTTTTTAAACAGAAAGATAATTCATTTGATACATAAGGTTCAAGGGGATAACGTTCCCTTCTTGAACGAAACTTTTATTTAATCTGAAAAGATTACAATACTCATATATTACAACACACACACACAAACTGAAAGTTTAAACAGACATAAGCTGAACTAGAGTTTTCTCTACTTTAAGAGAGATGGAGAACCAATCTTTCTCTTAAGGTGAGTATATTTATCTAGAGGACTCTCTAAATCTTTCAGAGTAATTCTCTAGCTAACTCTTCCAACTCTTCCTTCACTTCTTGGCCTAAGTCCCTTTATATAGGGAAGCAAAGTTACATAGGATTCTTATCCTGACTCAGCAAGCAATTCTACAGCATTGCTTTTTACAAAGATACTTTAAGACAGAAACAATTAATAAAACGTGGCTACAGTGAAGATTCCTTGCATTATTGCTGGTGTGGGCTCAAGCATTCATAATTTCATCCATCATCATTTCTTGTAGGCCTCCCTCACTATCTTTACTGTCTTCGTACATAGGATTCTCTCTGCAAAGGTCTGCAACACATTTGGCTGCATATTCTTCATCCCAACTCATGAATGCTTCAAACAGATACTCATAGCCTTCAAATGACAGAAACTTTCCACTTTCGATATCTTCTAAGTATTTGTAGATTGACTCGGTGTTGTTTATGCCATTTACTAAATATTTTTTCATCTCGTTTGGCGCCACAATTGTAGTGTTACCAACATGAAATATGACAAGAGGAATTTCTTTTCTTTTTATAAAATCGTTAAGATATTGTGAAATTTAGAAAAATCCCAGTGCTCTTGCCTCACTTGGATTTCTAACAGTCTTCTGACGAATTAGTATGGGATCTTTGCAACACCTTACTTCCCCAAATATTATCAAGTAATGCGGGGGACTAACTTTTTCTTCTTTAACTTTGATATTAGCACATTGTACCCTTACTTTTAACTGAAATTCGTCTTTTTTGTCATCACAATATTTTCGAACCTTGTTGAATGCGTACTGCTGGAACTTTGTAAGTCTTGGAAAGAAAGAGTCATTAGGAGTAGGGAATTCTTAGAAATCATGTACCATTCCATAATCCCAAGCCTTGTAATGTATACTAATGAATGGAGCATTTTTATTAAGAGGATATGGGTAGATTCGCAATGATGCAACTTTAGAGTTTTTGGGAAACTCTACTCTTTCTCCCCATAGATCTCGAAGATCAAAGAATTTACTGGACCTTGTAACCACCAACTCGTACCATGTCCTAAAATCGTTATCTCTTATTTTGTTTAACATTGTATTTCGTACATCAGGAATGAGCTGAAATAACATAATTGTTATTTCGAACATCAATAGCCTTTGGACTGCCCGATGGCAACCCTTAATTAAACCATCTCGCGAACGTTGTTTTGCTGATATGATCAAGCCTTGCATTAAGGCCCAATTGGAGGGTGAAACCCGCTCCATTGCCTTTTCGGTCTCATCAATGAGAGTTTTTCTCTCTACATCCATCTTTTGAAGTTGGTATGCAGGAGGTTTTTGTGTAGTCTTGAGCTTCTTGGACGTCAAGCTGTCTGCCAAAGAATTCTTTGTTCCCTGTATATGTTCAACAGTAAAAGAGAATTGGTTAAGCCATAATTGCCAACGCAGGAGTCTCCCTTGCGCTTGCATATTAGACAAATTATTTTTAACAAAATCGAGTATGCCTTTGCAATCTGTTCTTATTAAGAACTGTTTAGGGGCTAAGAAGATTAAAAACTTCTTGATTCCTCTAATAACTGCAAGGATTTCCTATTGCATTGTAGGATAGTTTAACTCAGCTTTGTTAAAACTTCCACTGCTATATCTGCAAAGTCTTTCTCCTTCTTTTATTTTTAACACAGCACTCCAGTGCTCATTACTAGCATCTGTTTCAAGGATTAAATCATCTTCACTAGTAGGTAGTGTTAGTACGGGAAGATCTTTACACATAGCTTTCAAATTTTGAACAATTTTGGAATCACTTTCCTTCCAGTTCCAAGTTATTTCTTTCTTGAGTTTTTGTTGTAATGGCTTTCTTAATAAAGCAAGATTTTCTATAAAATCAGAAGCATAGGTTAAACATCCTAGAAACCTTTCTAGCTGTTTTCTATCTTCAATTTTATCGGGAAATTTTTCAATCTTTTCTAGAATATGTTTTTGCAGTATTATTTGTCCTGCTTTAATTTCTAATCCTAGAAACTCAATTTCTTGCTTAGCATAGACACATTTATCTTTTCCAAGGATTATACCATGCTCTGCACATTTTTGAGTTATTGCTTTAAGATCATTTTTATGTTGTTCTAAATCTTTTGAGAATATTAGAATATCATCTATATAGACCAAACAACAATGATTAAGTTCTCTAAAAATATTATTCATTCTTCTCTGAAATATCTGTGGAACATTTTTTAATCCAAAAGGCTTTACTAGCCATTCATAATGCCCTTGAGGGGCACTAAATGTAGTTAATGGAATGCTTTCTTCTTCCATTTTAATTTGCCAGTAGCCACTTTTACAATCCATTTTAGAAAACCATGTGGCTCCTTGTATTCTATTAAATAAAACAGTTTTATTAGGAATATAATAGCCATCAAAAACAGTATTATCATTTAGTTGTTTATAATTAATAACCATTCTAGCTTTACCTCTTTTTTCTTCTACATGATTTCTTACCATGAATGCTGGACTATTATGAGGGCTTTTGCTATTCCTAATTAGCTTTTTATTAAGCAATTCTTTTATTTGTTCATCAAACTCCTGAATATCTTGGTAAGTATAAACCATTTGTCTCACTCTAATAATCTTATTAGGATTTGTTAGAGTTATCTTAGCAAATGCTTTATCCTTTTCCCAATGTTCTAAAGGATTTGTTGAATATAATTTTTCGCATAGTTTTTATTATTGCTTATTTATCTGATATATTAATGATACATCACACTCAGAAATTCTAAGTGCAACCTCTCGGTGTGTAAGAGTAACCCTATCACCACGCTGGCTGCGCGTAAATTCTATTGTCTGATGAGTATAAGCCTTCGTTATTTTCTGTATGGGAACAGAATGACCATTAATAGTAAAGATTATTTGATCACTAGTTTGAGTGCATGGAGAGTATAACCTTTGAAAATTATTTCCTATTATCATATCATGACTAGGCTGATTAGTTGCCCATAAAATAGGAATAACACATTGAACTCCTCCAATTTCTATTTTTAAATCTTCAATTATCTCTGTATGCATAATGACATTATTATTAGCAATTCTAACTTGCATAGGATTTTTGGCCTTTTTCCACAAGAATTCTGGAAATAATGATCTCTTTCCAAAACATGTAGAACAACCACTATCAATATATGCACATAATTTATATTTATTATAATCTTCAATGCATATATCAATTGGTATATAAATACTATTAGGATTAGTATTGGATATTTCATTATAAGTTTCCATTTTCATATTAACTTCATCTTCATATACTGGTTCACTCACAGTTTTGGTTTTATATCCAATTACCTTCCTTTTATCAATAGGATTATTTGGATCTTCATTTAACTCGAAATCAGAACATGATCCCATATCAATGCTATGTCTTTCTGGTTGTTTTAAGGCCTTTTTACTTTCATATTTTTCATTTAGTTTCTTTAGTAGACCTAATATTTCTTCTTCATCCTCTTCTGGCTTTTCATCACCTTGTTTTTTCATTCTTATTATTGTTGAATTTTGTCTACTTAGACTTGGTGTTCTAAGACTCAGATTTCTCTGTATTTTAGGTTTTGTATTCATTCCAATATGAAGTAATCCTGATTCATCAATTAACATCTTACTTGATCTAAAACTAACTGCAGGGTTCATAAAGAATTCCTCCCAAGTTTTTTCAATTTCAATTTCATTAGGATTTACCTTTATAGGCGTAATTTTCTTCTTCCTCCTTGCTCATATATCTGAGCATCGACTATTTGTTTCTTAAAAGATGAGTCTATAGTGTTTACCAACTTATAAACCACCTTCCACCTTAATTGTATGGGTCGTGTTCCTTTATGCATTTTCACACCATCTGTTAATAGCTTGATAGCTAAAAACTTTGACGCAAAGGAATCCTCTAAGCTCACATAATATCTAGGTTCACATATATAGCTTAACGTTCCTTGACTTAAGTTACATGTGATACCACTAATTATTTGATCATAAAATTCTTTATGTCTAATATCACAAATAAAACTCAAGCATTTAACATCTTTGCCAAAATCTTGCAAAGGAGTTATGTATACTTGTACTGCACCAATGCAAATATAGCTATAATTTCCTTTTTCTTTATGTTTTTTTTAATACTTTTCCAGTTTATGACATTATTAATTTCGGCTGCCTTTTGTTCGCAATCTTCGATTACTATACTTCCTTCCATTTCTTCACATACATATTTAGTTCTAGTCTTAAAGAAAGAAGTTTTAAATATTTTATCTTTAGTAATCTGGGGAAAATTCCAGCTTTCTTTGTTTACTTGATCTAGGTCATTATCTTCAAATGAATACTCAGCTCTTTTTAGTTGACCTATTTTCATTTTGCTTTTATCTTCCTCATTGTCATCTGATTCTGAATTTTCTAATTCTTCTCCTTCCATCATATTATTTATTTCTTCATAATTTTCATCTTCAAACTCATCACCAACTTCAGGTTCTTCATTATACTCATTTTCCTCTTCTATGATTTCTACTATTCCATTATTATTACTTAAAGCCAATTCTAAAGCCTCGTCTTCTGGTATTTCTATGTAATCCCAACTTCCTAAGGCTTCCATTAGTTTATGATTAGCTTTCTTACATTCATTAGCATAATTTCCTAGTTCTCCACAAGACCAACACTTGCATGTTTTCTTTTTCTCAGGACAATATGTTGCCTTTCTGAAAAACCTACTTGGCTTTCTATATTTATGTTTATAATACTTCTTCTTATAGGTTTCTCCTCTTGATCGGTCAAATTTATTTTTCTTATAGCTCTTTCTTTTATTATAGTTTTTCTTTCACATCCATAGTTATTTGGGAAATCCCACAAGTGAGAAATTGTCTCTTCATTTGTTGAGTTCCTGCAACCTCTCTACACTTCTTTTCAATCCACTTTCTAAGGAAAGAAATTCTATTTCCTAGGGCATCCCTAGCTAAAAATCTCTCTCCATTCTTGATATTTTTCACTAATTTCTTCATTAAGAGGACTGGGTAATTTGTCATAGAACATTCCAAGATTTGTTTCATTTTCACCAATTTTATAATAATATGCTTCAAATTCCATAATATAATCATCAACATATCTCATATTACAGATGGACAAGTTACTTAACTTTCTTTGATATTCCATTCGTTTCTCATTAGGATCGGCTCTAGGACCAATGAACTCTAACTCAATATATTGACATAACTGCCTAAACATTCTAGTAGGTGATTCACTAGCTCTTAATGCAGTCTTTACTTCTTCATCTATTCCATCGTACCAATCTTCTACACAGCCGTAGAGACTATGTTCAATATAATTTAAGAAATTTTCTGAAGTCCATTCAGTATTTAAATTAAGCACGCTACTCATACTCTTCTTCCATTGATCTAAAACATCTTGTCTATCTCTTACACCATCTAATTTAAGTTTATAACCAGTTTGACTTATGGGTTCAAGAGTCACTTCTTCATGTTTAGGTATATGAGTAGGCATAACCTTGACACTAAACCGGGTAGTCTTCCCTGGTATGTATCTTGGTCGTGTGCAACTTCCTTCTCCTTGATACCTAGGTCTTTGGATAACATTGTTTACATTAATATTTTCATTAATAATTTCTTCTCCAACATCATTATTATCCATTACTCTTTTTCCTAGTTTGTTTTCGATCTTTTGTTGAACAACTTCTATGGGCAAAAAATCAAGATCATTTAACTTCATTAATCCCATTTGTTGATATAAATCTTCCTCTAAAGTAGCATAATTATTTTCCTCTATTTCATTATCAGAAGCAATCCCTTTTTTTGAAATCAAATTCATGATTTCGTTAAGCTTATTATGGTCTTCTTCTTTGTCGAATAGGACTTGTAATTCATTTAGCGTTTTCTCCTGTAGATGAGGGCTCATGTTTAGTTTCTTTATTCTTTTCTTGGTTATTAGTAGGTCTCTTAGGGAGTGTTATAGTAAACTTTTTATTTTTGTCTAGATTTTGAAAAGGATATTTATATTTATATGGGACGATTTTCTCTTTAATAGATGATACTTCTTTTCCAAATTGATGCCTAACTTCGTTTGTTAAAGCAAGTTGAACTTGTTTAACCTGTTCGTTTAGGTCACTTACTTTTTTTTTTTTTATTAATATCAGTTGTGGTTATTGATATCTTATTTTCTATATTAATACAACGAGCATGTATGTTATCAACTTCCGATCTTAATTCGCCAATTTGATCTACTATATAATTAAGGACTAGGCCAAAATTACTAGTATTTTCAGGAATATGATAATAATGCTTAAAATCAGGTTTCTTACACTCAGTAGAGGGCCTAGTATTCTCCAGTTTTACTTAATTATTAACAACTTAATTTAGCTTTTAACCGTATGGCTCTGATATCAAATCGTCGCAGCTACTAGATTACTATGAGAAATTATAAAGATAAGAGAATTTTTAGCTTTGAAGACTATTTACTTAAAATCTACTACTGAACACTGAATTTATATCTCTAGATAGTAATTTTCTATTACTAGAACTATTAAGAATACCACTGAGGATTGAAGTTTTTAAATTATTTTATTACTGAGAAATAGCTTAATATTACTGGATAACTAATTTGTGCAACTAAAGCTTAAAAATATATCACTGTGGCCTGTGGTGATATTAGTTTGATTTGCAGTTGAACTCGTTATATATTTTTTCATACATAACAGTCATGCATTAGTACTTCCTCGTCTTTTGGTGGATGTTATTGTTTTTGTATGGCTTTTCATTTTTCAATACTAAGAGCACTCATCAGTGAGCATATTTTTGCTCATGGGCAAAATTGATGAGCAAAGATGGGTAAAAAGGTCTTACATCAATGAGCAAAATAGAAAATGCTCATAGGATGAGCTATGAGCAAATTTAAATATGAACAGTAATTTTGTGTGGCCCCATTGACAAGAACACTGACGCATTTTTTTTTTATTTTTTTTGCTTTCCACATCCCAAATTGACTAAAATGTAATGTAGTCATACAATAATAATTGTTCGGAGTTAAATGTTACAATTGCAATTATTATTAATTAATACTACCTCCGTTAACAGTTATTTGCAACAAAAGGGGTCAACGCGGACTCCTAGGCAAAACTTCAAAAACATGATTATTGAAAGATATGGATATTTAATTAACTATTAATCTAATAAAAAAAACAATTACATCTTAAACATAATTTCCCAGAATCACCACCACACGCTACCCAGAACCCACAAACCACCACCCATGCCACCCAGAACTCACCGAAATCCACCCAATAACCACCGAAATCCAACCAACAACCACGAAACCACACAACAACCACGAAAACCACCCAAGAACCAACGAATTCCACCCACAAAATACGAAATCTACCTAAGAACCACCGAAATCTACAAACCAAAAAATCCACCCAACAACCACGAAAACCTCCCAAGAACCACCGAAATCCACTCAACAACCACCGAATCAACTCAACAACCACCGAAAACCACCCACGAACCACAAAATCCACCTAAAAACCACTGAAATCCATGAATTACAAACTACGAAAATCACCCAAGAACCACCAAAATCCACCCAAGAACCACGAAATCGACCAAACAACCACGAAATCCACCCAAAAAAAATCGAAATTCACCTACGAACCACCCCCACAAACCTGCAAATCCATCGACAAGCCACCAAATCCAACCACGAATCAAGCAAACCACCCAAGAATAACCATATCTAAAACCCACTATATATTAGTATGAATTGAAATTTGAAGAAGATGAGAGATGAAGGAGGAGAGAGAAAGATGAACTGAGAGATGAAGGAGGAGAGTGCAAAAAAAATTAATTTAGAGTAAGGTTATAATATTTTGTAATTATGTGTAGTATTATTTGCTAATAATTTTTTAACGAGGGTATTTTGGTCATTTTAACAGAAATAAGTTACTAAAATAGGAAAGAAATAAAATTGTTGCAAATAATAGTTAGCACCCATTTTGGGTAAATGTTGCAAATAACCGTTAACGGAGGTAGTATTTAATAATTGTATTAATTTAAATAATAGTATACTTGCAATTAGTAGCACTATAACTTCATTAACCAAAACATAATTAATAATAGGGATTTTATCACTGGTACCCTCAAAGAATTGACTTTTATCAATGGTGCACCTCATTAAATTTTATTATCAACGGTGCACCTAATATTTTTACCTAATTGCTACAGTGAGCATAATGTGATTAGAACGTTAAGTAAACGTTAATTTGGGGTTTTTGGATGTTTTAAAGGGTTAGGGAAGTGTAAATACTCAAATACCCCTACCCTTAAAACTCCCTCCAAAAATTAGTGCCCATTTTCCCCCGTTTTTTTTCGATTTTGCCCTCTTTCTTCTCTCCCCTATTTATTCTCTCTGTTGTTTTAGAATCCCCCTCTTCTCATCTTTTTATTTTTCTTATAATCTGTTTCAATGTCTTCTTCTGGAAGGGATGCATCTTCCAGGAGCATCAGTTGTGAAGGTGCTTGGTTCAGAGGCATGAATTGCAATTGCCAGCCACCAAGATATGCATACATTAGGTTTTCCAATTAATATCGAATCCTAGAAGGCCCTATTACAAGTGCAGGATATATGAGTTCTTTATGTGGGTAAGGGAAGACCAAATCTTAAGGGACATTGGAGGGAGGAAACAAGATGCAACATCTTTACATGCATTAAGGGCTGAATTTGCAGAGTTTATGCACAAGACAGACGATTTTGTTGATTTTATGTACATGGTGGTGAAATTAGTTGTGGTTTTATATTTGGTGTTGCTTGTAGTTACTTTGAAATAATTATACTTTGATGTACTAGGTGTTTAATTTTGGAATAAATAAAGTCATGGGGTTATTTGTTTGTTTGTAATTATTATATCAAATTATTTGCATAGTTAATAGTAGCAAATTGCAACAACGAAACAATTACATGACAAAATGGTTACTTTGCAAAATCCCAAAAAAAAAGACTTAATCATAAGTAATTGATGCCAAATAACTTAATCATAAGTAATCATAAAACTTGTTCCAAAAAACAACTTAAGTTGATGGCTAATAAGTAAGATGCAACAGCAGTGCAATTAAACTTGTTCCAAAATGATACATCTTAAACAATAACATTCCCATCCAAAAAGTAATTATTTCAATAAGATTGTCAGTATGACTAAAAGTAGCAGAACAGGACAGCTTAGTGTAGCATGCTTCAAGGCTGTGACTGAGACAAGTCTTGAGGTTGGTTGGTGTAGACACCCATTTGTGTCTCCCCAAAACCAAACCCAGTGATGAGTACCTTTCACGTCGAATCATGATCGAATGAAACGAAAGTGTGGAAAGGTCTAGTGTTGCGGAAAGTTTTATTTCTTTTCTTTTCTCTTCTCTCTGTTTTTGAAAACTTTATTTTAAGAAAACAGCCAATCCAGTTTGGTTGGTCCATGATAAGGGTCCAATAGTGATGAGTTGGATGGGGCTTGCAAAGACCTTTTCAACGATATATTATAAGCCCAATTCCGATGAATATTGAGGAAGTTATGGCCAATTTACTAAACTTGGCCCGGTTTGAGTTTTAAGTACGGCCCAATGATCTAGGGGAGGGCCCAATATGATTTATCATTCCTAATGTAATTAGGAATGGTTTTGATCTTCTAGAACATTCTAGAAGGTCTTATCATTCTTAATTCAATTAGGATTCTTTAGAGTTTTAATTAGATCAAATAGCATTTTCGACTGAAATTATATTATTTTATCTTCCAGTACGGTAAAATTATCATAGTTTCGAAAACGTGTTAAAAGCCGGTTTGGCGTCCAACCCCAGGCCTTGGCGCCTGGAACCAGGATTGGCGCCAGACGCTAGCCATTGGCGTCTGGCGCTAGCCACTGGTCCTGGCGCCAATGAGCCAGGGCTGGCGCCAAGTTGTTTCTGTGATCTTCAGGCTCTGTTTTGATAAATTATCTTTTTTGGCCGATTTTCTCTATAAATATCGTATCAGAAAATTCCGTTTTCATTCACCAATCACCAATTATCTCCAATCACCGATTATCAATCATCATCAACATTCTCCAAATCTCTTTATTCATCATCTTTCTTTCATCAATTCTCAATAACATTAATCTTTTGGCATTCTTTCTTTCTTGCTTTTTTAATACAAAATTCCGCATTCACAAGATCTTGATACACCTAGCCATATTCGAAGTTGCCTTCGCCCTAGACGTGAAAGGTTTTAATTTCTGAGGGTTTGGTCCCAAATCTCTCTTTCAATTATTTAATTTAATTATTTTGTTTATTATTTTCCTTGAAGTTACTAACGTGTGTATTTTGTTATTAGAAAGAGGTACGAGGCATCCAAGTAAGTACTTTAATTGATTTATTGATATTATGATGTAGAAATCATGTTTATATTGTTGTTATGATTCCTAGTATCATGTCTAGGGTATTTTTAAATATGATTGTTATGATGCCTTTTATTCTCTTCCTAATATTTATTCATTGTTAGTATCATGTTAGGGTTAAAGATTTGATTTTTATTGCTTAGTGACATGCTAGGGTTTGTTATTAATCTTGTTAGTATCATGCTTAGGATCTTGCTATGCTTTAACATGATTATGATTATTATATTTATGATTGATATTATTTATTATTCATGATATTGATTATTTATTATGTTGCTTGATATGCTTATTTATTATTTATTGCTTGATCACCTTTATTGCATGTTTAAAGGGAATTTGTATTTGTAATCACGCTTAATAAGATAATTAATAATCTTGTTAGGTTAATTGTGATTATAATTCAAGTGATCGCCAATAATAGTTTAATTGTGCATTAATATTCAACCAACATAGATTAAACAGGTTTAGGGTTAATCTATTGATTGTATGTTAGTCAGAAAGCGCACATGAATACGATCAGAATAAAGTAGAGGCCTATTATTAGGGCAGGTTCAATCTCTTTTAGGTTGGATTTGTACCTTCATCCCCGAACCCTTATTTGGTTCATGACCTTATGGAGTTGACGATCTCTTGGATCGTTAAGGGGTGTAACCTTCACCTCGTGATGGTTTACAAGTTCCTTAAAAAACTTGTTGGCGACTCTTTTGCTCTATCTTCTTCCCTTTTGGACGCCACCGTACTTTAGTGTATGATCACAGTGGGGTTCAAGCTAGTGGGATTTTAAAGGCTTGAAACTATTCCCTACAGTTTTTGGCGACTCCACAGGGGAGGATTTCTATTTTAATTCCTGAATTTGTTTCGGCAATGATTTAGAATGAGTGGATGAGACTCGAAAAGTTCTAAGTATTTCATGTGCGTAATTTTGATTAACATTGTGGCATATGCATAAAAATGTTCTCATTGGAAAGACCATCCGTAATGAGTCAAAAACATAGGATTTTTACACGTAGGAAATTTGAGAAATGTCTTTCATAACTAGGACTGAAATAACACCGCGCGAAACTGGATGATTTTATTGAGCACAGAAAGCTGCTGAGGCATGTGGGAAGTAGCGTCAGGGGCCAGAGCTTGGCGCCAAACTTTTAGCCGTAGCGCCAGACGCCAGTATTGGCGCCAGGCGCTACAGTTAAAAGTTGGCGCCAGTCTCTGTTTGCTGGCGCCAATTTCCCCCAATACCGAGCCAGAAATATGCGTTCTAATTTCGACCGGTTTTTCGTATTGTTTGCTCGATCCTACTTCCTGATTGAATTTTTTCTCATTTTTCTGAAACCCATATGTGTTCTACATATGGACATAACCCTCTGGGAATTCATGCTCTATCTACCCGATTGAACGCTCCTGGCAACAAAGGGTACATCTGTGATGTTGAATTCACCAAACCATGGAAGCGAGTTTTTTCTAAAAACTTGCGGTGTTCTATCCACACGCGTTAACCCTTCACGGTTAGGCTTCTACGCGGTGCATCTGAACAATTAACCATGGACCCTGTTTGACTAAACCATATCTCGAACTTTAGAGAACTAGAGCCATGGTTAGGTTGCGAACTCATTGCATCATATTGTGCCTACTTGACTAATTGTGCATTATTTGTTGTGCATATATTTTCTATGCTTCTCCTAACCGTTTGTTGATTTGTGTTGAGGTTATAATTAATGACTTAAAGAACTTTGCCTAATTAATTAATTAATCAATTAATTCGAGTCAATAAAATTTTTTTTTTCTTCTTTTAATCGGAATCGACCTAGTACGACTTTAGGCATACCCAAGTTGACTAATAATATCGAAAACAGTCCTAGACCGAGGCTCCAATGTTGGTGCCAAAATTTGGGCTGTAGCGCCACTGTATGGTGCGTAGCGCCAGACATTTACTAAAAAGTCTGGCGCCAACCACCATATTGTGACGCCAGTCCTGTCGCTTGGCCGACAGTTCGGATTATTTGTCGAGTCATCACTTAATGTCTGATTATTCAGTTTCCTGTTTAATTCGGTTAATTCTGCTTAATTGAGTCAATATCCGAGTTTAGGCACTAAGTCCCATGGTTTTACACAAGAGTCCAAATATGTCACTTACACTCAATACACACACTATTACACATGTCTTGACCATGATTAAGGGAGTCTTGTGTGCACGCGTTATTTTTCATCATTTTTTTTTAGGGGGGGTAAGTCGGATATTAATCCTCCAATAAATAATAGTACTTAAGTTCCCTAAACACATGTACATTATTGCTCCCTAAAAATATACATACCTTTTTTTTTTTCTTCTATTTAAATAAAAGCCATAAAGTCAAACTGATTCGAGTCAAGTAATTAAAACGCAAATTGGCTTAATCTACAGCGCGTGGTCAAGAAAGGAAGGACGATTAATCAAAGATAACCTCTTCGTACAAGTCCAACTTTTCGACAAACCTATAGCCCGCAAGAGGAAATCAAGAGTTATAATGGCAACTCAGGAAGAAGTTAACGATCTCAAGAACCAATTGGCTACTGTAACTGAGACACTAAAGCTTCTCGCACTTAAGATCGAGGATCCCGCGAAGCAACAACAGATGGACCTCATGCAAGAAAGCCTAAGCAAGTTGTCCAGTGACTACAAGTTTCAAGAACTCACATCCCAAGGGGTCTCGCTGGATAAGGATCTTCTTCCGCAGAAGTTCAGTGCCAACGACATCCCAAAGTTTAGGGCAATCGACAACCCCTACTTCCATCTAAGGGCATTTGAAACAATAATGAGTATCAAGGGTATCGATAAGAAAATTTTCCCTTCTCTGTTCTCGCTATCTCTCGAGACCGTTTGCCAACAATGGTTCTTTTCTCTTGAAAAAGAAAAGACCTCTACCTGGGAATCCATAGCAAACGCTTTCGTTGATAGGTACAAGTGCAACGTTCAAGTCGAAACTGACCATAGAGAACTTGAAATTCTCAAGCAGAAGGAGAATGAAGGCTTCACATCTTTCTTTAACAAGTGGAGAGAAACCTCAGCTAAAATGATTGAGGTACCAAGTGAAAAAGAGTCCGTGAGATTGTTCATTAAAAATCTCCAAGAAAAATATTCAAAACATCTTAAATATCAAAATAACCTTCATTCCTTTAAGGCTGTTTATGATATTGGGATTAATATTAAAGATGACTTAGCTAAATCAAAAGCTGCCAACAATAACTCCAACAGTGGCTGGAAAGGAAAGAAGAACGACAATCCTTCTTCTTCCAAAACCGCCCACTCAAATAATGTTAGCACCTTTAATCTAGGAGAAGTCCTTGCCATGAACAACCAAGGACAAAAGAAACTGTTTAGGAGAAAATTCACTCCTATTGGCATGAGTTATGACACCGCATTTGATCGGCTAAATGCAAAAGGTCTTATAACTCCCATTGGACCATTTGGAGATCCACCAGTCGAGAAAAGGTCGCCTAATTGGAACCCCAATGCACATTGCAAGTATCATCAAGGTAGGGGCCATTCTACTGAAAGCTGTTGGAAACTTAAGGAAGCTATCCAAGACTTGATTGACAGTAATAAACTGCCGTTGCCTCCTGCTAGTAAGAAACCGAGTATTGATAATGCACCTCTAGCTCACACATTGGCTATTTCCGATGAAGCAAGCGAAGTCGACCCCTCATCTCTCATTAAGCCTGTCAAAGTGACCGAAGAAGAAGAAGAAGAGATCTTTTTCGATGTCAAGGATAATCCTCCGGAACTAGCAAAGGAGGTAGAGATACGAATACTCACACTATATCTGAGGGAGACATCACAATTGTTACATGAAACTCTCAAAATTCTGAATGAACTTCGCAAGGAATATGATCAAGAACCTAAGAGAGAATCCACACCAGTAAAAACGACTTATGAGGCAAAATACTTTCCCTTACAAGTCACCGAAAGACCCAAGAAGAGCAATAAAATTTATACTCCAATTGGGATCCCGTATGCACAAATGTTTAAAATGTTCTCCGAGAGTGGCAAGGTCAAACCTCTCGAACCAAGACCATTTGAATCATTAAAAAGAACAGATAGATATTACTGTCAATACCATCAGTCAGGAGGACACACCATAGAAAACTGCTTCAAATTCAAGGATTTGGTGCAGAAAATGATTGATAGAAAGGAATTAGTCCGAGTTCAACAAGAAGAGGATATAAATGTTAATGGAGTATGGGATAGTGATGAAGAAGATGTCTATCTAAAAGACATATTAGAACCTTCACCTTCCATATCATACACCACAGACGATATTTGGGCTGAAGAAGATACATCAATAGATGTCCTCACAAGATCCGGGAGAATACAACCTCCTATTTCAACGCAACCCATGCCTACCGTACAACAAGTTCCCATACCTGTCATCGAGGACAATGACATTGTTAAACAATTCAAGAAGACAAAAGTCGAGATGAATGTATGGAAGCTTCTAGCAACATCTCGAGAACATAGGTTGGCTGTGATGAATGCCTTGGATAAAATTGGGATCGATTCTGACACCACTCCTGAGGGACTAGTTAACTTCCTCACGAGTGATCTCCCTAGTCCAATTAATCTAATCACCTTCTCTGATAAAGATTTACCCCCGGAAGGTGACAAGCACTACAAAGCGTTAAACCTCACAGTAGTCTGTAAAAGAATGAATGTTCCCATGACACTGGTAGACAATGGATCGGCTATTAACGTCTGTCCACTTAGGACTGCGAGGATGCTCGGCATAAAGAATGAGGATTTAACTCCGTCTACACAAGGAATAAGAGCTTACGATAATACTCGACGTCAAGCTCTTGGAAAAATAACCCTAAATGTGACGGCAGGAGCAATAGAACATGCTACTACTTTTCAAGTGGTAGACATCAAAGCCTCATTCAATCTGTTGTTAGGACGCCCTTGGCTCCATGATCTAAAGGCCGTCCCTTCATCTCTCCACCAACAAGTGAAAGCTATAGTTGGAGGAATCACCATCACTATTGATGCTTCACCAATGAGGATCAAGTCAATAGAGAATCCAATCATCAACGTGGAGCACGACGAAGATGATGAAGACCTATGGGGCTTTAACGAAGAAGTCTCCTTAATCCAAGAGGATGAAAAGACATCTCTTTGCCACGACCCCCATTCCAACATGATTATCAACACTATGCTGAAAAAACAAGGACACTTCCCTGGGATGACCTTAGGAAAGAAAAAGGGGATAGCAAAATCGATAGAGTCACCTGGCCTCCCTAAACTAGATACTTTCGGACTTGGTTTCGAACCGACTTGGAAAGATCTCAAGCGAGCCCAGGACAAATTGAAAGCACGTAAGGACGCTCGCATTCAAAAGAAAGCAATTCCCATGGATCAGTACCCTCTTACGCTTAATGGTCAGTTTATAAAGGAAGGAGAGGACTATCCATGCTATGAATTTCCTGAACCATTTGTTGTAAATGGCATACGACAACCAGGATTCGAAATTTTCTTGGATTGCTATTTCACCGATGAAATCCCAATTCCCGTCCATAAGGAGAAAGCACCTCCGTGTTTTGACTTTAGCGTCATGGGATTACTGTTTGGGCGAGAAAAGAATGAGCCAGTTTATGAGGAAGACAACTCCTCACTCATTCAAACCGTCCTACAAAGCGAAAACTTCGATCCCTCGAAGCTAATTACCCCAGCTGAAGGATTACTGCAAGGGTGGCGCAAGACTATCAAGGTGATTACTCCGAGTGGGAGGAAGATATCAATCACGACAGGACAAGGGCCAATGTTTGAAGAATCGTCAGGGTCAGAGTCAGAGTCTGAGTCAGAGTCTTTCCCTTTAGAATCTTCTAAGTCTTTAGTTATAATGCCTTCCCTTCCTGTTTCTTCTCCTTGGATAGTTAGTGATCCAGTCCCTGAGGACATATCACTCTTTGATGTAATGATCTCAGAGTATAATAATATCGCTCATTCTCCTTACTTCTCGTGTTCTTCCCTAACTCAAGATGACGAATATTGCTTAGCTAACGATGAAAAAGATAAAGAATTTATTAAAGCAATGGAAACACTTGAAAAGAAAACACCAGTAATTGAAGAGACTGAAACAGTTGACATCTCAAATGATTCAACTCATAAAAGAGAAGTTAAAATCGGATTAACATTGAATAAACAAGAAAGAACCGATTTAATTAACTTGCTTAAAGAATTTATCGATGTATTTGCTTGGTCATATGAAGATATGCCAGGCATTAACAGAGAAATAGCCCAACGCACTATACCATTAATTCCAGGAATGAAACCTGTAAAACAAAAGCTACGTCGAATGAAACCCGACGTAGCACTTAAAATAAAAGAAGAAGTTCAAAAACAAATAACTGCAGGTTTCATCAAGGTATCCAAATACCCCGAATGGGTCGCTAATGTCGTCCCAGTACCAAAGAAAGATGGAAGGGTAAGGATGTGTGTCGACTATCGAGATCTAAATAAGGCAAGTCCAAAGGACGACTTCCCTTTGCCACACATCGATATTCTGGTAGACAACACAGCAAATCACGCGCTCCTCTCATTCATGGATGGATACGCAAGGTATAATCAGATTCTCATGGCGGAAGAAGACATGGAGAAGACAACTTTTATCACACCATGGGGCACTTACTGCTACACGGTAATGCCATTTGGGTTGAAAAACGCAGGTGCTACTTACCAACGTGCAGCAACTGCCTTGCTCCATGACATGATGCACAAAGAAGTCGAGGTATATGTAGACGACATGATTGTGAAATCAAAAGACCGTCCAGGCCATCAAGTAGCCTTAAGGAAATTTTTCGAAAGGCTAAGAAAATATAATATGAGGTTAAATCCCTCAAAATGCGCTTTTGGAGTAACCTCGGGCAAGCTCTTGGGATACGTCATAAGCTCTAGAGGAATAGAGATAGATCCAACCAAGATTAAAGCAATCATGTCAATGCCACCGCCCAAGACCGAGAAACAGATTCGAGGATTCATTGGCCGGTTACAATACATAAGTAGGTTCATATCAAAATTAACAACGATATGTGAACCAATCTTCAAAAAGCTCAAGAAGAATGTACCAGTAATATGGGATGAAGAGTGTCAAAAAGCCTTTGACCGGATCAAAGCCTATCTCGCAAATCCTCCCGTATTAGCGCCAACACTTCCCGGAATACCTCTTAGGTTATATTTGACGGTTACCAAAGAGACAATGGGAGCCATGCTAGCACAAGAGGTAGAAAACAAAGAGAATGCAATCTATTACTTAAGTAAGAAGATGCTCGAATACGAAACACGCTATACACCACTCGAGAAATTGTGCCTCGCTTTGGTGTGGGCCACAACTAAGTTGAGACATTACATGTTGGTGCATACCGTTTTCGTGGTATCCCGATTGGATCCACTCAAATACTTGTTCGAGAAATCAACGCACAATGGACGTATTTCAAGATGGATAGTCAACTTAGCCCAGTTCGATGTACGGTTTATGCCACAAAAAGCTATTAAAGGATCCGTGATGTCAGACTTTCTGGCAGACTTTCCAATAGAAGACTCGACACCAATATAGGACAGTGAATTTCCAGATGAAGATTTGATGGTCACCGAAGATGATACTTGGACCTTGTACTTTGACGGAGCCTCAAACCAAAAGGGATGTGGTGTCGGAGTGCTACTAGTATCACCTAAAGAAGAACACATCCCAATCTCAATAAAGCTTGACTTCGACGTTACCAACAATGCTGCTGAATATGAAGCATGTGTGGTAGGCCTTGAAACAACCCTGGCATTGGGAGTAAAGAAGTTAAGGATATTCGGAGATTCCTCTCTAATCATCAATCAAATATCTAAAAGGTGGAAAGTTAGGAGCGAAAGCCTAGCTCCTTACCAAACTTATCTGGAAACTCTTACCGATCAGTTAGAGAAGGTAGAATACACATATCTACCAAGAGAAGAAAATCAATTTGCTGATGCCTTGGCAAGACTAGCCTCAATGGTTAGGATTCCCACGGATATCGAGCAAATGCCTCTAACTATCGAAAAAAGGCACAAACCAGCATATATACAGGCTATAGAAGACGAAAACCCAGTCCAAGACGAAGATGAAGAACGAGAAGAGGAACCATGGTACACAGACATCCTCAACTATGTCACCAATGGAGAATACCTTCCTCATGCTGACAAAAGAGCAAAACGAGCCTTGAGACTTTTGGCTTCTCAATATGTACTCATAGACAACGAGCTACATAAAAGGGTACCTAAAGGTCGAGCTCTCCTATGCGTAGGGAAGGTGGTTGCACAAAGAATAATGAGAATGATCCACGAAGGAATCTGTGGAACTCATATAAATGGCAAAATGTTAGTCCAGAAAATAATGCGAGAGGGGTATTATTGGACTACCATGAATAGGGATTGCCATCAATATGTAAAAAGATGCCCTAAGTGTCAAATTTATGCCAATTTACAGCACGTTCCTCCATCTTTGCTCTACACCTATACATCACCATGGCCATTCTCTACATGGGGAATTGACATAATTGGAAAGATCGTTCCTCCAGGGACGGGAGGCCATGAATTTATTCTAGTAGCGATTAATTACTTTACGAAGTGGGTTGAAGCACAATCATATGCTAAACTCACCGCAAAACATGTAGCACTTTTTATCGAGAGAAATATCATTTGTCGATATGGAGTCCCACATGAAATGATAAGTGACAATGGAACTCACTTTCAAGCCGAATGTGAAGAATTGCTACATAAACATGGTATCCAACATCATCATTCGTCCCCTTATAGACCTCAAGCAAACGGAGCAGTCGAGGCAGCTAATAAAAATTTAAAGACTATCATCGAGAAAATGACAGAAAATTACAAGGATTGGCCTGACAAGCTTCACTTTGCATTGTGGGGTTATCGCACGTCAATCCGTACGTCAACAGGAAATACACCATTTTCTTTGGTTTATGGAATGGATGTCGTACAACCTGTCGAACTAGAAATACCATCTCTACGTATTGCGCTATAAAGTAAACTCGATGAAGTCGAATGGACTAGGGCACGATATGAAGAATTGATCCTACTCGACAAAAAACGACTAGAAGCTCTACATCACACTCAGTGTTATCAAACTCGTATGGCTAGACATTTTAATAAGAAGGTCAAGACAAGAAATATCAAAATAGGAGATTTGGTATTAAAAGCACTAAGGAAAAATGTTTTAGATCCAAGGGGAAAGTTTAGACCTAATTGGTCTGGCCCCTACATTGTCAAAACAATCCTGTCAGGTGGTGCAGCAAAATTAACTGACATGGATGGCAATGAATTCTCAAACATGACCAATCTTGACCAACTTAAAAAATACTACCCATAATTACTTGAGTAGGACACTCAAGAGAGCTACGTTCGGCCTGATTCCTTAGGAAAGGATACGTAGGCAACCCATTACGGGTGCGGCCACTTTATTTTTCGACATCTCCGCATTCCAGAATCTACAAAAAGTCAACAAAAGTCGGAAAAGCAACTGGCGTCGCAGAACAGAGCCTGGCGCCAGCGAAAGGCCATTAGCGCCAGACGACAGTATTGGCGCCTGGCGCCAGACCTCAATATCCGGCGCCAATTCGAAATTATTGACGCCAATTCAGTAATAAAATCTGGGCGAATTTCGGTGTTTTTCGGAAAATTTTCGGCTTCCGTACTCGAAGAATTTCTGGAAAATCAATTTTTTCGGTTTTTCATTGCTTTAATAAAACAAATTTAAAGTAACAATTTAATTGAAAGCTGAAATTTCATTAATAAAATAAAACTGCATTGTTAATGGAATTTAAATAAAGCTGAAATAAATTAACTTTAAATAAAAACTAAGAATCTAATAAATCGAAAGCTAAGCAATGTTCTAATCTTTCTTCTCCTTCTTTGCTCTTTTCCAATTCTTTTCTGCCTCCTCCTCTTCATCCATTACTTTGGCTAGTAGGCATCCTTTAGAGGACCTACATTCAATCTTAGAATAGATTGTTTCCCCTTCCGCTAGCACCCCATGCTTCTTTTCCACCCAAACCTTTTTGTCTGTAGTGGTAGCTTTCCTTTTCCCCTTGTCTTTAGTAGAATTCTTCTTCTTAGGCATTATAGGTGTCTTGAACTCAATTCTTGCACCTAAGCGTTCCTTGGCCGGTGTCACCCTGTCACCTAGACGATTCTTCACATCAGTCCTACCCTGATCAATTGAAGACTTCTTCAGCAACCACTTCTTTACATCATTAGGCAAAGAAGGGGGAACCTTTTGGGTAATCACTTCCCATAAAGGTCTAGCGCTCCAGTACGTGTCAAATTTATCTACTTCTTGAGATATGGGATACTCATAGGGAGGACAAAGATCCCCGGAAGGAATATTTTGAAGCAAGCCATATTGTCTCTTTACTCTGCAGGGATAATAATATGTCATGAGAGACAAGCTTGGAAGACGGCAGAAAGGTTGCTTGTTAACACCAACCATCCTTTTTATTTTCCACCATGGGATGACCCACTTGATAGCAAAGTCACATGATTCAAAGACTTTCTTCCACCCATGGCGCCCAATTTTAGGGATGCGTTTCTTTCTTCTTACAAAGCAAGTGGGCGTGTAACTTTCAATGTCATCCGGAGGGCTAATTAATCCTAGTCTTTCCATTAGCCACATCTAAAAAAAAAAAAAAAAAAAAAAAAAAGGGAAAAGTTAGGAATGCAAATAAATTAATATTACAATACAAAAATATATTTTTAATTTCTGTAATTAAAAATATTATTTTTCTACCTGTAATAAAATTGGAGAACCGCGAAGAGGTGCTTTTGGGTCCCTTTTCAATTCATCTAGACCAATCATAGTCTCTCCAACTATTAAAGGCATCGGATTTCTCCTTGATTCAATTTGTTCTAGCACAGTGGTTATAATTGATCGACCCTCGTTAATTTTACCACTACTAAGACAATATTGATTAAGCATGCAGAATAAGAACGCCCTTCTTCTATATATGTGAAGAGATTCAGAAAGCGGTTTATCAAAATAATAGCGTGCGAATTCCTTTAAGTTCACCACGTTGCCATTCACTATCCTTGATAAATCCCTTTCCTTCAAATTAAAGAAACTCTCAAAATCCTTATAGTAATATGCATCTACTCTAGGGATCACCACCAGGTCTATTGCAGGGAAGCCTAAAATAGCACCAAATTCCTCTGGCAAAGGGCTAATTTCATCATACCCTATTCTAAAACAATGTGTGTCAATGTTCCAATATTCTAAAGCGGTATGAATGAAGTCTATGTCTAGATCTACCCCTTTAATGCCATATATTCCCCACAGTTTTTGGCGACTCCCCCCCCAAGTGAAATAAATCCAATTCTTTTCTTTCTCTAGCATTGAGAGATCGACACCACTCATGAGAATATTGGGTGAAGGTTTTAGTGGCTAAAGACATGATTACTATTTTTTCTAAAGAGAAGAATATTTTTTTCGCTGGAATTATGTGAATAATCGACTGAGCAGGGGGCTATTTATACACAAATTGCGAGGACTTTCAACCTGACTGGAATACGTAGTCAGCGTCAATTGGCGTCACACACCTGAAATTGGCGTCACCCATCTGCTCTTGGCGCCACACGCTAGCAATAGCGCCTGGCGCCACGCGCCACAGGCTGACGCCAGCTGGCGCCAAGTCAGCAGGACAGCCGCGTGTGCTCAGTTTGCGTTTTGATATTAAATTGGAGTCGGTTAATGACTTTATGGCCCCGTTTAATTTTCTTCTAAATATCTTTCTATCCTTTTCTTAATTAATTAAATATAGCAATTATGTTTAGTTAATTGTTTATTCTTTTTTTTGGATTTTTTTATTAAAATTAAAAAAATTCAGCCTTTCTCTCCGTTTTATTTTTCCTTTTTGGGGGAGAGAGTCGGATAATACCCTCCATCAATAATAAAAATGACGGAATTTTTGCGCAAAATTGTTATCACATTTGCACACACTAACATACACTAACATAATAATACATAATAGTAGATTTACAGAATAAAGTGTCTAAATAACAAGTCAAAGGCAAAGTTCTATAAAAAGTCAAAATAAAATGCATATACAGAAATAAACTACGGCGCCGGAGGACGTAGGCCCATCATGCCATAAAACTGCGCTGTCCGAGGAGTCACCTCTCCACCAGCTCTAGCCCCAGCACCAGTTCCATTCTCCGTAGGAGGAGGGAAACTCAAAACAGGACCGCTCCAGTCAAGGCCAACCTGAGGCTGAGATCGCGGAGGCTGCTGCGATGACGAGCCAACCTCGTACATCCCACCACCTCTGAAAGCTGAGGTAGCCTCTCCTAACGGCGCAGCCGGAACCTCCTCAGAAGAAGACCCTGAGCCCTCAGCAACGTCGACTCGAGCAGCCTCAGAACGACCACCTCTACCTCCTGACGAAGTGCGACGACGTCTCGAGCTAGACCTCGCCGGCTCTCTTTGCCCCTCAGGCCTCGTACGGGTGTGAGAAGCAATTGGCTGATCCTGCAAAAAGAAATAAATCAGAAACAAGGTGAAAACTGAAGCATAAGTGCAGAAACAATAAGTAAAGAAAAGTTACCTCTCGGACAACGTCGTCTCGGCGACAGGTAGCTGCGTTCCTCATCCGGACGAGTTGGCTCCGGAAGGCATCAATGCATCGTGCCATAGCCGAAACCACCTCGCGTGAGAACTGTCAAGGAAAGTTAAGTCAGTAAAAATGCATGATAACTGAATACAAGATTCTGGATTAGAGCTAGACTTACTCTGGTCTGATGACAAGGAATCGGCCGCTCCACGAAGCGCTCGCCCTCAGGAGCCGGAGGAATCATCTCCTCGATCGGCCCGTACATCCCCTGGTAGTGGATGGACATACGGGGCGACACAAACTCAGTGGGACCATCCTAATATAACAGAAAAAGAAATCAGTAAGGTATTACTTGGGGGCTACTCAGTGCAAAACAAAAGCCAAGAATCTTACCCTCACATCCTCGGCCGGCACGGGGGCTGGGGCTAACAAAGGAAGTAGCTCCTCAGCATAACTCCGCCCAAGAATCAGATGAGATCGCCAAAGAGAACCAGGCTCCTCAGCCATGCTCGACAACTCTCTCTCGTCGAACATGTGGCGTGGTGGAGGAGCAGGAACGACAAAGACATCGGAAGAGTGCTGTCTAGCAACTCTCTCTCCTAAATACGCAACTGCTCCGTAGGTCCCCAGAAAATAACGGCGCTCAGCAGAGTACTGTGCGGCTAATCCAGGGACTGTCCAACCACCCCATGGCCGGTATGCTACCTCAGGTCCCTATAAAAATACCAATCGGGTAAGAACATGTGTGAAACATCGCAGAAGAGCAAGATAAGCACCAAGAATCATACCGAGATGATCCGACTCCGGACACGTGCAGTAGACAGGTCCACATGGTGGCCGCCCCTAGAGGCGCTCACCGGATACCCCCTCGGCGATGGTCTCGCCGGCGCAATGGAAGGAAAGTATTCATAGAACCAGATCTACAAAAGGCTAAAGCATGAGTAAATGTTAATTAAACATATAGGGCTAAATGTTATAGGGAATAATGTTTACCTCTACAACTTTCCAGAAAGCGGACAAAGCGACATTCGTCCTAAGAGACCGGTGGCGACACGAGTCCCTCAGTGCGCGAACGAAGTCAGTATAGGCCAAGCTGGCCCAGCCATAAGTCCCGATCCGCCGGAGATCGCGAACAGCAGGGAGATAGTAAAGCAATGCCCTACTACCCCTATCAGGGGAGAATGTCCCTGACAATAACATCAGCACGAAGATGCGCACCCGCTGCTCTCGGGTGGTCGCATCGTCATCAAGAGCCGCTGCCAGCGTCGAGCGGCGAATCCCTCTAGCACTAAACTGAGTCGTCTCGACCTCAGCTCGGGCCCGAACAGCAATCGGCCCCAGTAGTTCCTCGACCTCTGGAGCAAAGACGTCGATACTGCCGTCGAATGGCAGCAGCACAGAAGAGAACTCCAGTCCTGAGATGAGACTGAAGTCTGTAGGAGTGACCATCATCTCACCCCATGGAAAATGAAATGTGTTGGTGGTGTCCCAAAAGAACTCCACCAAAGCGCGTACTACGTGGGGACCCCCGCTGGAGGCGACCATAGCCTCGGAGGTCTTAAACAGGGCAACCAACCCGCAAGACTCCCATAGGAGTCTCGACTCTCGATCTCTGGCGATATGCATCCTATACAAATCACCGAGACCATCGCAGCCAGAGCCGTGATGTCGTGTCCTTCCCGGCTCGGTTCCCCGTCTCACCCTCTCAGAAATGTGGTGGACAGGGGCAAAGAACAATGTATGTTCATCCCACTCTGGGAACTGACCAAGCGAAGTGGATGGTGTAGTGTCGTCCTCCACGGGCTCATGCTCCCGTCTAGTGTTTCGGGACCGTGAACCGGAGCCTCGTTGTCTAGCCATGCTACATTGTGCAGAATCATCATAAATCAAGGTTCTATAGTATCTAAAGGTTTGCCTAGCCGCATGATACTATGTTCGCAAAAACAGAGTACGTAGTACTAAAACAGAGCACAAATTCGAATTGAGCATGACAAGCATTTTTCAAGTAATCAAACAATTTCTTGCAACACTATAGTGATTATTGTGACAAATTGAACAAGAATTGCTAGCAAAAACATCAAGAACGACCCACATTGTTCTTCACGACCTTAGGAGGTCCAACAACGGCGAATTGCTCATTTCTTCGCCAAATTGAGTCAAACAAGTCTCAAATTACTCCCAAGGAAATATACAAACATAAACAAGCAATTTCATGGCATAAAACTTGATAAATAGAGCAAATTGGGCATTATAAGTTTTGAATTTTCATGAAATTCGTGAATGAACATGCCAATAATTCATAAAAACCGGTGTGAGTTGGAAGGAAACTTACATAGATCGGGAATATGGATGAAAAGAGCTTTGATTTGCAACAAATTTGAGCGAATTTGGTTGAGAAATGAATGAGCAACGATCAATTGAAGTTTAGGCTTCTTTCGAGCAGCGTTCGCAACAAACCAGAGCACGAAACGAACTGAAACGGGAATTTAAAGTGATTCCCGTGCTGGCGCCAGTCCCTAGGCATTGGCGTCACATTATGTGCTTGGCGCCAGACGCCAATTTCAGCGCATGACGCTAATGCGAAAAGCTGGCGCTGATCGATTTTCAGCGACGCCAAAGCAGCCAGCCACCTTCTAGGGTTGTGCTAGCCTTCTGCAATATGTTTTGGGTTCCTTGGTACGCCAGTTAGCCTCTCTGAGCAATTTGACATGATTAAGTAATCGGCTTGATTACATGAAGTGATCGACCTGATGAAAAGATCGTCTCACTAAGCTTAAAGCGCCTAAGCATTGGCTCATTAGCAAAAGGCACCGACATACAGGTTCATTAACAAAAGGGCACCGACATATAGGTTCAAGAGCAAAGAGCGCCGACGTACAGGCATAGCAAAAGCAAAGTTCAGGCGAACTTTTAAAGATCGACGGGCGTGGGTCTTCGGTATTTTCCTTTGGGAGATTATCGCATCAAATGAGGACGACTTCAAGAGAAGATGTCTTCGGCATCATTCCCTAGCTTGCGGAAAGTTGTCACAAACAACTGAAGGTAATTTCGGGCGAAATTGTCTTCGATCATAGTTCCTAAGGCGTGGAACGTGATCATAATGCGGATGAGAATTATTTCAAGAGAAATAATTTTCGATGATATTCCCTTGGACGTGGATTATTATCAAAGCGGAGAGGATCGTTTCGGGCGAAGCAATCTTCTAATTTGGAAGCAGTTACAAGGCGTAGCGATTTTCAAGCGGGATGGCATTCTCTAGCTTGCAGGAGGTCATCAAAGAAATCGGTTATTTTCAGAGACGTGTGCTCGACGGTGCAAGATATGCGTTTCTTAACTCTTTTATCTGTTTAACTAACATTGTTTTGCAGGTATTGGCGTTATAAGATTGATTTAGGATCGCAGAACGTTCTGAATCATTCTCCGTCCCTATCGATACTTTGACTTTCGTTTTTTTAAACTTGCGTTTCTCCAAACTCAGTCAAAGTGGGGGCTTCTGTAGACACCCATTTGTGTCTCCCCAAAACCAAACCCAGTGATGAGTACCTTTCACGTCGAATCATGATCGAATGAAACGAAAGTGTGGAAAGGTCTAGTGTTGCGGAAAGTTTTATTTCTTTTCTTTTCTCTTCTCTCTGTTTTTGAAAACTTTATTTTAAGAAAACAGCCAATCCAGTTTGGTTGGTCCATGATAAGGGTCCAATAGTGGTGTAGTTGGATGGGGTTTGCAAAGACCTTTTCAACGATATATTATAAGCCCAATTCCGATAAATATTGAGGAAGTTATGGCCAATTTACTAAACTTGGCCCGGTTTGAGTTTTAAGTACGGCCCAATGATCTAGGGGAGGGCCTAATATGATTTATCATTCCTAATGTAATTAGGAATGGTTTTGGTCTTCTAGAACATTCTAGAAGGTCTTATCATTCTTAATTCAATTAGGATTCTTTAGAGTTTTAATTAGATCAAATAGCATTTTCGACTGAAATTATATTATTTTATCTTCCAGTACGGTAAAATTATCATAGTTTCGAAAACGTGTTAAAAGCTGGTTTGGCGTCCAACCCCAGGCCTTGGCGCCTGGAACCAGGATTGGCGCCAGACGCTAGCCATTGGCGTCTGGCGCTAGCCACTGGTCCTGGCGCCAATGAGCCAGGGCTGGCGCCAAGTTGTTTCTGTGATCTTCAGGCTCTGTTTTGATAAATTATCTTTTTTGGCCGATTTTCTCTATAAATATCGTATCAGAAAATTCCGTTTTCATTCACCAATCACCAATTATCTCCAATCACCGATTATCAATAATCATCAACATTCTCCAAATCTCTTTATTCATCATCTTTCTTTCATCAATTCTCAATAACATTAATCTTTTGGCATTCTTTCTTTCTTGCTTTTTTAATACAAAATTCCGCATTCACAAGATCTTGATACACCTAGCCATATTCGAAGTTGCCTTCGCCCTAGACGTGAAAGGTTTTAATTTCTGAGGGTTTGGTCCCAAATCTCTCTTTCAATTATTTAATTTAATTATTTTGTTTATTATTTTCCTTGAAGTTACTAACGTGTGTATTTTGTTATTAGAAAGAGGTACGAGGCATCCAAGTAAGTACTTTAATTGATTTATTGATATTATGATGTAGAAATCATGTTTATATTGTTGTTATGATTCCTAGTATCATGTCTAGGGTATTTTTAAATATGATTGTTATGATGCCTTTTATTCTCTTCCTAATATTTATTCATTGTTAGTATCATGTTAGGGTTAAAGATTTGATTTTTATTGCTTAGTGACATGCTAGGGTTTGTTATTAATCTTGTTAGTATCATGCTTAGGATCTTGCTATGCTTTAACATGATTATGATTATTATATTTATGATTGATATTATTTATTATTCATGATATTGATTATTTATTATGTTGCTTGATATGCTTATTTATTATTTATTGCTTGATCACCTTTATTGCATGTTTAAAGGGAATTTGTATTTGTAATCACGCTTAATAAGATAATTAATAATCTTGTTAGGTTAATTGTGATTATAATTCAAGTGATCGCCAATAATAGTTTAATTGTGCATTAATATTCAACCAACATAGATTAAACAGGTTTAGGGTTAATCTATTGATTGTATGTTAGTCAGAAAGCGCACATGAATACGATCAGAATAAAGTAGAGGCCTATTATTAGGGCAGGTTCAATCTCTTTTAGATTGGATTTGTACCTTCATCCCCGAACCCTTATTTGGTTCATGACCTTATGGAGTTGACGATCTCTTGGATCGTTAAGGGGTGTAACCTTCACCTCGTGATGGTTTACAAGTTCCTTAAAAAACTTGTTGGCGACTCTTTTGCTCTATCTTCTTCCCTTTTGGACGCCACCGTACTTTAGTGTATGATCACAGTGGGGTTCAAGCTAGTGGGATTTTAAAGGCTTGAAACTATTCCCTACAGCTGGACATTTGAGATGCTGAAATCTCTGTTGCATGCAGCTCCAGCAGCTCTGGACTGCTTAGATGCAGCTTCCTTGGCGGCCTTGGAATGATCCCTCACCCTTGGATTTTTCACAACCAAAGCCTCACTTGCTTTCAATTCCTTCCCAGTTAAACCCCCTTTGCAAGTCAATTTGTTGTGGCCAAAATTTCCACAACTGCTGCATCTCACAGTTCTTGCCCTTTTCCCTGGTTGTTCTTCACCCTCTTCCCTTCTTCTGTTTCTGCTTGGCCTTCCAATACCTCTCTTAATCTTTGGTGGGGCAATGGTACTTGGGTGGTTAGGATTAGCAGGTGGCCATTGAGAGACATCAAGTATGGGGTGTATAACATGGTTGTATACTAGCTTGTATGTCCTTGCAGAATACCATGAGCTGACATAGTTATGAGGATCAACCTTAGCATGAAGCATAGCTCTAACTGCATGTCTGCAGGGGATTCCAGATAGTTGCCAAGCTCCACATGAGCATAATTTGTTGTTGAGACTCAGAGGAAATTGGGACTTTCCCTCATGTATCTCATACTCTCCTGGGATTGATTGATAAGCCCTAAATGTGCTTGTTGATTTGCTAATATCTCTGACAATCTTAGCAATTTTAGGGCACAACTCATCATCATTCCAGTCTTGTGCCCTTTGATGCCTTGATGCAATTCTGACCATGCATACCCTTCTAATACATGTGACCAATTGCAATTATTAGAACAAACAGTTAGCTTTCTATTCCATAATGTAAGTTCAATTTTAAGAATACTTAAACTCATATAACTTCAAGCAATGCATTTGTCAACACCTAGGGTTGAGTTGAAACTCTCAACAAAATTTGAGGTGTTTGAGTCATTGCGCACATTTGGATCAAACTTGTGTTTGCTCCATTTGGATTGATCCCCTAAATCAGCAAACCATTTCATAACATCAGCTCCCCCTTCCTTTTTTAGCCTTTCCATTGCCTTTCTAAAGGTGTATACATTAGTGGCAT
The DNA here is from genome assembly GCF_948465745.1 of Chenopodium album. Taxonomy (NCBI): domain Eukaryota; kingdom Viridiplantae; phylum Streptophyta; class Magnoliopsida; order Caryophyllales; family Amaranthaceae; genus Chenopodium; species Chenopodium album. The sequence goes on from NC_137842.1 coordinate 16,640,194, forward strand.
TGCAAGCCCTCCAAAATAGAATGTACATCAAAGGACCTGGGAATGATTTTTTGTAATTCCTACTCAAGTGCCTGCAGCAATACCTTCTGTTTGCTTCAGGCCGCACTTCAGATAGAGCAACATCAACCCCCTATTTCACCAATAAAAGAAAGTTATTAAAATCTTACAAAATTATGGTAAAGCAACAGGATGGACATAGATTAAAGGGTTACCTTCTGTCTGTCAGAAATTATAGTTCAGTCTTTCCTATTTGATTCCTTCACAATGTTGTGCAAATTCCAAAGAAAGTAAGACCATGTTTCTTTGTCTTCTCCACTGACTATTGCGTAAGCTAATAAGAATATTTCATTGTTGCCATCTACTGCAACTGCAGACAACAAGATACCCCCATAATTCCCTTTCAAATGGGCACCATCAACCCCAATCAAAGGTCTACATCCTGCAAGGAATCCCTTCCACTGTCCAGCAAAACTGATGAAAATGCTAGTGAACAAGTTCACCCTAGGTATTCTCTCACTTAATGTCCAACTACCATATGCCTTTGAATCAAGATTAGTGCCACATATCATATCAGCATACAAAGGCAACTGAGAGTAAGACTCATCATGGCCACCAAATAGATCTTCAATCACATACTTCTTGAGCCTGTATAGTGATGCTTGTTTCATGTAGATACCAAACCTCTGGAACAGAAGATCATTCAAAGCCTTGCCTGGAATGTCTGGAGCTGCCCTAACGTCTTCCATCACCTTTGAAGCAGCCCACTTGACAGTGCAAATAGGATTATAGGTCTCCGAACCCCTACAGTTGTGAACATCTGGCCATATCTTCTTAATAGCCCATGTTTTCCCATCAGACAACCTACTAACATGAAGTCTCCATTCACAACACTCTGCATAGCATGTCACAGTATACCTTTTGTTGTCTGCAGCAATAACATTCAATGCAAACCCTTCTTGCACTGCATAGTCTTTCAAAGTCTCTCTCAAATGGGTCTTGTCTATAAAAATCATCCATGGCCTAAGAACAATCTTACCAAACTTTACCTCTTCATACATTTCACCCTGCCCATACAGCTTGTTGAAATAGTCATCATCATCATCTGAATCCACAAAAGATGCCCAAAACCCAGCCTCCCATTTATCTTCTATGTAGGTTACATTGCTGATTTCCCCCCTTTCATCTTCTGGTACTTCTCCCTCTGGTATCACATCAGCATCAGAATCATCTTCATCTTCAAAGCCATGGTCAACAAAGTCATCATCCTCATTATCATCCCCAGAAGAACTACTAGAATCACTAGGCTCAATCCCCCCTGCCTTAGTAGTAGCATAGGTGACCTTCCTTCTGGCCTTAGGTTCAGTAGTAGGATTAGTGACTGGTACAGAACTAGTCCCCTTACCCTTAGTACTAGTCCAAATCCCTTTCCTCACTTGAGTACTCTTTGGTATTTTCCTACCAAATAGACTAGGATTAGTGACTGGTGCATAATCTCTAGGGTTAGGACTAGTTGAATGCTGGGTTGAATTGGGTTGAAATGTGTTTGGATGTGGTGAAAACCTAGGGCTTCTTCTAACAAGCAAAGTTTTAAACACAGTGTGTAGGGATATGGGAGATGGGGGATACTTCTCACCACCAGATATAACCCTCCCCATGTCAATGTCTACAACTTTCCCTTTCCCTTTGCCTCTCCCTTTCCCCTTTGCCTTTGAAGAACCCTCTTTACCTTTCCCCTTTGCATCTGCCCCAGTAGAACCCTCTTTACCTTTCCCCTTTGCATCTGCCCCAGCAGAACCCTCTATCCCTTTCCCCTGTGCATCAGTCCCAATAGAACCCTCTTTCCCTTTCCCCTTTGCATCAGTGACAGAAGAGCTCCTTTTCCCTTTCCCCTTAGCCTTCTCACAAGACTTCTCAAACTCTTTCCTACCCTTAGTGTATTCCCCCTGAGACTGATTAGATTGCTTCCCATTGCCCTCCTCATTATCTTGCAAAATATTACCCCAAGTCATATCTGGATCATAGTTGAACTCATTAACAAACATGTTAACTAATGTTGGGCGGGAACATCACTAGGTCTGGAATCATCTTGCACAGGACTAGGAGGCTCAACTTCAGTTTGCACACTACTGGGAGCAGAAAGAACATCTTGCACTGGACTAGGATGCTCAACTTCAGTTTGCACACTACTGGGAGCAGGAAGAACATATTGCACAGTAGTATTAGGCTCGGCTTCAGTATGCACAACATTAGCCTGATCAGTGTATTTCAACCTTAGTTTCCTCCTAGGCTTCAGCTTGTCTCTCTCACTATGAACCTGATACTGAACTTTATAATTGGGTGAGGGGGGTTGAGTTGTAACAGGCTGTGATTGGGGTTGATTTGTAAGAGGAGGTGGTACATCTCCTAGTTCAACAAGTACTATGGTGGTCTCACCATTTATCTCATACACTGCAGCTCTAGGAACATAGTTTGGGTCAATTAAAGGGGGTGGTGATGAGTCTGGTTCATATGTAGGAGCTGGTGGCAAGTCCCCTAGTTCAGCTACTATTTTGTTTCTTCTAAACTCAGACACCAAATCATTCATGTAGCTAGATCTCAAAGGGTTTGTTCCAACTAAAATCTCATACATTTTAGCCCTAGGAAATCCTAAACATCCTTTGTACACCACCATCATCATCAATAGGCCAATGTTTCCCTCTATATGCATAAGCAAAGATAGGATTCACTATTACTACCCCTTTTTTCTGTAATTCATCCTCAAATTCTATGATTAAGTCCATGAGATTACAACGATCAACATCCACTTCAATATCAACTTTGTGCACCTTATACTTAGATCTGAATAAAATGTGTCATCCATACTGCAAAATTGAAATACACTACCATTTAAACACAACACAACACATCATCATAAAATCAAGCACATTACTACATTAAACCTAGGTTTACAACTTCACAGTGCTACAACATGCATAACACAATCATAATATAATCCAAATTTTTTTTGACAAATAAAACAACTTTAAGCATCCACAATACATAATGTGCAATTCTAGCATGAATTCTACCAAAATCAAACAACATTACATCATTATTCCTTATTCGAACTCATAATTGAACACCACAAAAAAAAAAAAAAAAAAAAAAACCCATTCAATACCCTAAAACATAAGAATTTAAACCAAATAATTTACAAAATAAAATTCGAAGTTGAGTACTAACCTTAATGGCAATTTGTCAAAGAAATTCTCCAAATTTTCTGCTTCAATTAGGGTTTGTATACAGCTTCAGAACAGAGGAATGAGCAAAGAAGTTGAACGATCAAAAAATTTTGGCTGTTTTTGTTATAAATGAAGTTAGTTGGGCTTGGAGGGTGACTTAATGACTAGGGGGCATTTTCGTAAACTCAATGGCTGACCTTAATCCTCACAAAATGCCCTAAGTTAACGTTTACTTAACGTTATAATTAAGTAATGATCACTGTAGCAATTAGGTAAAAATATTAGGTGCACCGCTGATAATGAAAATTTAATGAGGTACACCATTGATAAAAAGTCAATTATTTGAGGGTACCAGTGATAAAATCCCTTAATAATAATATGGTGATCAATGTGTAAGAAAGAGAAACGTTGGTGGGGTATTGAAAAAAGTAGGAGAGAATGATGAGCATTTTTTTTTATCACTATTGGGACAAAATATGCTTACCAAAAATGCTCATGAGCAATGTAAGGTAGTAAGGTGGGAAGAGAGATAAAGTGGGTAGAGAGAGAATTTTTTTTGCTCACTATTGTAAGTGCCTTAAGCAAACTTTATTTATTGCTTTTATTTTTAGATGTTTATATAATCATTCTTTTTTTTTTTTTTTTTTTTTTTTTTTTTTGAAGAAGGAAGATGTTTATATAATCATCTATATGCAAGGTTGCAATTTTGCATAAAAATCAGAATAATTAGTGATGTATCTTCATTGTAAGGTTCAAATTTGGTAAGTAGTATGCTCTAAATATTATTTTTTTTTTTAGTTGAAACTCTATTGCTTTAATCATCTGCATCAAGATTGTCTTTAATGATTGAAGTGTTGTATCATAATTTCAGTTATTTTTTTTAAAAAAAAGAATAAAATTATATACTTAGATAAATAAACCTTGAGATTTATAATTTAAAAAAAAAGGATTGAGAATAAGAGAAAGAAAAATTGTTTAGTTAAGATGTTGAAATTCGAAGGGCCCATATTTTAAATTAACACAAGGCCCCAAAAATGGTTCAGACGGTCCTAATCTTGATGATTTAATGTCCCACCGTATTTTTCAAATCAGTTGCTATCCTACTTGCATTCAAACCCCTAAGCTAGCAGTCTTCACTGATTCAGTTTCTGACTCAACTTCTCCCACCCATATGTATATCAAATCTTTTCCTAGCAAATTGCTAAACATTATCATCAATCCTTATCATTATTTAAATGGCAATGTTTCATCTTGTGCACATATATGCAAATAAAGGTGGGATTTCTAAGCTGTGGTTTCTTCTCTCAATTGCCTTATCCCAATAGTCAATAATCATTACTTTGTCAATATCCTCTACTACCAAGTCAACATCCTCACCCCTATATTGAAACCTTAAAACAACAGCATCACTCGTGCCATAAGAACCAAACAAACAACACATACACAAAGAAACAGACACAATCAATTTAAATCTACATCAACTATTGGAACTTCAATCAACAATTTAATACCATAAACATGATTACAACTACTTAGGGTTTTATTAACATCATCAACAATATCCTAACGATCCAGAACCAAGGCAGTTGATTTACAAATCGGGCACACATTCTTCAAGAGCAACCACTTCTTCAAACAATCTACATGGTATTCATGTCCACACTCTAGGGTTCCCAGCTGCTCATTATCTTCATATTCATCCTGCAATGCCAACAACAACCATCATCATACTGCATACGGAGCCATTTTTTCATTTAACAGGTTAAGGTTTTATTTAAACTTCAACCAAGCTTACTTTAACACCCGGAACAGAAGGATAGCACAGAACATCATAGTAATTTTTACCTGACATATGATGCATAAATCGTTGTTTTGATCGCTACATGACAACTCCTCTGAATTGATAGTAGCTGCAGTAGATTTCTTATATCTTCTGGTTTTCAGATGGCATCTGATGTCTTTCTCTGTCAACCCAGTACAAACTGTCCCAATACGTTCACTCAAAGCAAGAAGCTCCTGCAACAAAGAAAGCAAATATCATATCATATCACCAATGCTAGGATACAAGGAAAATCTACATGTCTGATTACACTCTGTAATTTATCTGCAAGAGCAAGGTACTATTTTACAAAACAATATATAGTTATAAACAATCAAGATGAGATTCATAACTCACCGCATAGGACATGTTGTCAATATCCAAACGCATATTCCTCTGATTATCACTGATGCTCTCAACATTGTAGTCTACTTCATATAGGTTTGGAAATTCCAAAAGCGCAACTCCCTACAAGCAGTGAAGCAGAATATTAACATTCAAAATAATAACAGGTGTTCGTCATCTAAATTATATGTTGTGCAACATTTTAGTATTTCAGCTGTAAGTCTGTAACTCTAACAGCGCAAATAACAGGAAATTTACTTTGTGAACCGCATTCTACGCAAAAGCAGATAACATTAACAAGTGTCATGCAACATATGTAGATATGCGGTATTTAAACAGCTGTTTCAGCTTATGAACCAGATTATGTATTTCTAAGCTATAGCCCAGATAAATATGAGGAGTTTAGTAGATAGACATACATCTACTGGAAGAGTCCTTAAACGAGGAAGATCAGGGCGCCTGACAGCTACAGCAGGCACAAGGCTTCTTCCTTGAGAGCGATGTGTTCTAATGCCTGTTGGCCGGTTTGTTGGCTCTGCACTTTCTTGGAATATTGGCAAAAAATTATGAAGCATACCATCACTTGTTGGAACAGTACCTGGAGCTGCCAGAAAAGGAGGATAACTCACCGCATAGGGCATGTCATCAATATCCAATCGCATATCCCTATGATAATCACTGATTCTCTCGACATCGTAGTCTACTTCATAAACGTTGGGGAATTCCAAAATCGCAACTTCCTACAAGCAACAAAGCAGAATCTTAACATTTTATATAAAAACAAGTGATCCTCACCTAAAGTATATTTTGTACAACATTTTAGTATTATCATCTGTAAGCCTGTAACTCTAATGGCCCTAATAACGTTAATTCTCCTTTACTTGTTCATTCTAAAAGCAGTAAAGGAGTAAAGATTTATGAACAGCATTCTACGACTCTCTGAAAAGCAGATAATAACAAGTTTCATGCAAGATATAAACATATGTAGTAATTAAGCAGCTGTTTCAGCTTATAATCCAGATTATGTCATTCTAACCTATAGACTAAAGAAATATAAGTGGGATTTTAATGGATAAACATACATCTACTGGCAGAGTCCTTAAATGAGGAAGATCACGGCGCATGGAAGCTACATTGGGCACAGAGCTTCTTCCCTGAGAGCGATATGTTCTAATGCCTGTCGGTCGGTTTGCTGATTCCGCACTTTCTAGGGAAGTAGACCCACGGCGTCTGGAAGCTACATTGGGCACAGAGCTTCTTCCCTGAGAGCGATATGTTCTAATGCCAGTAGGCTGATTTGCTGATTCCGCTCTTTCTAGGGAAGCAGACCCAGAATCATTAACAGGTTGCTGCTGTCCTGAGCCCTGAGAGAAGTGGTCTTTCATAGTTCAACCCAAATATTAAAGGGTTCTGCAATACATCAGCAACCAAATTTAATTCAGTCATCAAATTAGACTAAAAATTCACATAATTTAAGGGAAAATATGCACAATTAAGGAAAAATTCACCAACAAAATCGCTTGTTATTATCTTTCATAACATTAGCAATTAGAAGCAATAGTTCAAAAATCCAAACCCCATATTTAGTATACTGACAATTAAACTAAATTAGATCAACAATAAACCTTAGATTGTGAAATTGAAATTCGATGATTAGTCTAGAAAAATCAAATTATCAAATCAGACTAGAATAATCACATAATTTAAGGGAGAATATGCCCATTTAGTTCAATTATCAAATTATGCTTATAATTTTCTACTCCACCAACAACATCACTGATTTGATCTTTCATTAGTTTTATAACCTCAACAATTAGAAGCAATAGTTCAAAAATCCGAACCCTATAATTAGTATACTAACAAATTAATAAAATTAGATCAACGGTAAACCCTAGATTATGGAATTGATATTTGATGATTAGACTAAAAAAATAAAATTAGACTAGAAAATTCACATAATTTAAGGGAGAATATCCATCATCAAATTACACTCATAATTTTCTACTCTACCAACAAAATCGCTCATTTGATCCTTCATAACCTCAACAGTTAGAAGCAATAGTTCAAAAATCCGAACCACATATTTAGTATGCTTACAATCAAACAAAATTAGATCAACTATAAACCCTAGATTATGAAATTGATTTTCGATGATTTCAAAAAATTACCTCAGAAGCTGCTTCAAATGGAGTATTGAAATTAACAGAAGGCTGTTTAATGGAGAACGTGGAGTTTGCTTCAATGGAAAACGTTGAGTTTGCTTCAATGGAGAACCTTAAGTTCGCTTCAATGGAGAAGAAGAACGTTGAGTGAGCTACAACGGGAAACTAAGAGAGAGAGACCGGGAGTGAGTGCGGTATAACGGCACAATAATAGGTTTATACGCAATAAACCGCGTAATACGTTTGGCGGATTAATTACGCGGTTTTTTTTTACCGTTGATGATATTTGTATAATTGTATCCGTTGAAGCAATTTGTACAGTTGTACCCAGCCTAAACACTATAATTAAGCAATTTTTTTTTTGACGAATTTTTTAATTCAAATAACAAGTATCATTTTTTTACTTGTGTTTTGAAAATTTTAATTCTATTAAAGAAATATATATTGCAATTGGGGAAATTAGAATTTTTATTTTATTTTATTTTTAAATATAAGTGTTCAACTAGATTAGACTCGTGCATTGCACGATTTAATTAATTTTTATTATTATGCATAAAATAAAGTTTTATAATTTGTGTAAAAGGAGTGGTTTTTTATTTTTATTTTATTTTATTTTTTTGTTATAACAATGTATAATGTAGAGATTAAAAAAAAAATAAAATAAATGATGACATCACTCATTGAAAGTGGAGGGAAATTTTTTTAAGTTAAGATAACACCTAGGATAATTTGAGAGTTGATGACGTCATCAATGTTTTGTTTTAGTAATAATTAAAGATGTTTTCATAAAAAAAATCCTCGCCATAGATAAATGGAAAAAAGTTTTGCATATTTCTAGAGAGAGAAAGAGCGAAAGCCTTGCTCAAGCGCGTGGGTTTGAGCTGCCATGGTAGTGGGCACTAGAGCTCAATCATACTCTTGTGCAAAAGCAACAAAAAATTACACATAAAAGCAAGAAGAATAAGAATTCGAAGGAAAAATCGAAGGATTTTTCGGAAGCAATGGAGATGAATTTGGACCCAGTAATTGCGGATTTTGTAGAAGAGCAAATTCTCTCACCAAAGGCTTTAATGGCGGAACTACAGTAGAAATCAGAGCTTCGTAAGACCTTTTCGGATTGATTGGGCGTCATTAAAGCTAGCTCACAGAAGAACCCAGGTATTGATACCTTATACCCATGAAATCAATACCCCAATTTTGCATGCTAGTATTGCTAAGAACTTACAATCTGAGCTTGAGAATGTGGATAATGCTGAATTGAATGCTAAGACTGGTGAACTGCATGCTGAAACGATGAATTTGAATGATAACGATGATAATTGCAATACACCCGAATGTGTTAGAATTGATATAGAGGATATTCAGGATGAAATTGATTTCTGGAATTCTGCAATTGTATGCTATGTTTGTGGGGCAAATCCTCCTTTACCTGTTATTGAGGGGTTTTTCAGAAGAATTTGGAAGTCAATGGGAATTGATAAGGTGTCTCTGCTTGAGAAGGGCATTTTCATTGTTAGATTTCACACAATGAAAAACAGAGATAAGGTGATTAATAGGGGTAGAGTTTTCTTTGATAAGAATTGAAACCTGTTTTCATTAAAGCTTGGGAACAAGATATGGAGATTTCTAAGGAGGTGTAGACACCCATTTGTGTCTCCCCAAAACCAAACCCAGTGATGAACACCTTTCGCGTCGAATCATAATCGAATGAAGTGAAAGTGTGGAAAGTTTAGTGTTGCGGATAGTTTTAATTCTTTTCACTTCTCACTGTTTTTGAAAATTTATTTTAAGAAAACGGCCAATCCAGTTTGGTTGGTCCATGATATGGGTCCAATAGTAATGTAGTTGGATGGGGCTTGACAAGAGCTTTCCAACGATATATTATAAGCCCAATTCCGATGAATATTGAGGAAGTTATGGCCAATTTACTAAACTTAGCCCGGCTTGAGCCTTATATGCGGCCCAATAATCTAGAGGAGGGCCTAATATAGATTTATCATTCCTAATGCAATTAGGAATGGTTTTAGTCTTCTAGATTCTTCTAGAAGGTTCTTTTCATTCCTAATTTAATTAGCATTGATAAATTGACTTTTGTTGACTTTTCAGAATTTTAATTAGAATCAAAGAGTATTTTTGAGGGAAATACGATTTTATCCTCCTGTACGGCAATTTTTATCTGATTTTAAGAAAACGCGTGATTTTCCGAATCAGCGCCAAACGCCAGTTGTAACGCCTGGCGCTAGCATTGGCGCATGGCGCTAATGTTGGCGTCTGACGCCAATAGCCAGCGTTGGCGCTGATCAGGTTTTACGTGCGCCAGAACTCTGTTTTGATATTTTATCTTTTTGGCTGATTTTCTTTATAAATAACGTCGTAAAAACTCCGTTTGGATTCACCAACTCTCATCAAGATTCTCTTGATTACTCTCTCTCTCTCTTTTCTAAACTAGCTTCTCTCAAATATAAAAATTCCGCATTCATTAGATCTAGAAACACCTAGCCATATTCGAAGTTGCCTTCGCCCTAGACGTGAAAGGTTTAATTTCTGAGGGTTTGGTCCCAAATATCTCTATTTCAATTATTTAATTTAATTGTTTGATTATTATTTTCCTTGAAGTTACTAACGCGTGTATTTTGTTATTAGAAAGAGGTACGAGGCATCAAAGTAAGTACTTTAATGGTTTTTATTGATATTATGATATAGAAATCATGCTTAGATTGTTATTATGATATTCCTAGTATCATGTCTAGGGTAACTTTAATATCAAGTATGATTGTTATGATGCCTTTTATGTTCTTCCTAATATTTATATTTGTTAGTATCATGTTAGAGTTAAATATATGATTTTTATATGTTTAGTGACATGCTAGGGTTTGTTATTAATCTTGTTAGTATCATGCCTAGGATCTTGCTATTATTATGCTTTAACATGATTTATGATTTATGATTATAATTTTTATAATTATTGTTATGATGATTATTTTGATTATTTATGATTATTATTATGTTGCTTGATGATATATTTATTGCTATTGCTTGATCACGCCTTTTATGCATGTTTAAAGGGAATTTGTACTTGTAATCATGTTTATATAAGATAATTAATAATCTTGTTTAGGGTTAATGTGATTATAATTCAAGTGATCGCCAATAATAGATTTATTTGTGCATTAAAATTCAACCAACATAGATAAACAGGTTTATGGTTAAACCTATTGATTGTATGTTAGTCAAAAAGCGCACATGAATACGATCAAAATAAAGTAGAGGCATATTATTAGGGCAGGTTCAATCTCTTTTAGGTTGGATTTGTACCTTCATCCCCGAACCCTATTTGGTTCAAGACCTTATGGAGTTGACGATCTCTTGGATCGTTAAGGGGTGTAACCTTCACCTCGTGAACGGTTTACAAGTTCCTAAAAAACTTGTTGGCGACTTTTTTGCTCTATATTCTTTCCCTTTGGACGCCACCGTACTTTAGTGTATGATCATAGTGGGCTTCAAGCAAGGGGATTAACGCTTGAAATTATTCCCTACAGGAGGATTTCAAGATTTTTCCTATGTGGGTTCAGTTATGGAATCTTCATTTGAAGTAATGTGGGGGAGAAATCATTGAAAAAGATAATGAGTAAGCTAGGAAACTTTGTGAAAGTAGATCAACCCACTGCTAATAGAGAGAAGCTCCAGTTTGCTAGAGTGCCGATTGAAGTAGGAGTAGCCTAGAACTATCCAAATATGATTGAATTTGTGAATGAGAAGGGTTACAGAGTGGAAGTTAAGATCAAGTATGATTGGAAGCTTACAGGATGTCGCGCTCTAAGTGTAAACAGTTAGGGCATTCCTAGGAGAACTGCAAGAAACAAAAGAGTAGACCTAAGAAACAATGAGTTCCAAAGGCTGTTAAAAAACCAGTACAAGTTCAGCAGATTCAGAATGTGGGTCAAGCTGGACCAAATGTTGAGGATAAGTTTGAGAATGATGAATTTCAGTCAGATAGAAGAGCTGCTAAGAGGTCTCTAAAGGCTGCTTGTGAGATAAGGGTGCAAAACTCTTTTCAGATCCTATAGAATGAGGAGATAGATGCAGATGCAGATGCAGATGTGATGAGTAAGAGGGTGGTTCATGCTGCAGAGGGTGGAATTCCCTCTGATCAGCATGGATAGAATCCTTTGCTGGAATGTTAGGGGGGCAAATAAACTCAGTAAACAACAACAGATTAAAAGAGTTATTCTACTCTATAATTGTGGGTTTGTTTCTCTCCTAGAAACTAAGGTCAAATCTTCTAATATGGGAAATTTATACCTTTGGGTGTTTGATGGTTAGTGCTTTTATTGTAATAATAACACTCATCTTGGGGGTAGAATAGTCATTGGTTGGAACCCCAGAGCATTTGATGTTGATATTGTGATAAGTACAAGTCAACTTATGCACTGTTTGGTCCAACCAAAGAACAGGATCATCAGTTTTGCTTGTACTTTTGTTTATTCTTTTAACTCTGCAAAGGATAGAGTTGCTCTCTGGAATGACATAAAAGGTATAAACACCTGGACTAATAAGCCATGGATCATTACTGGGGATTTAAACTGTATTTTGGATACAGAAAAGAGAATTGGTGCAACTGTGAAGTGGAGTGAAATGGAGGAGTTTAGGGACTGCATTGAATCTTGCAAGCTGTAGGATATGAAGTATAGTGGCAACTACTATACTTGGAACAATAAACAAGGTTTAGCTAGAGTTTTCTCTAAGCTGGATAGAGGATTGGTTAATGAGCTATGGTTCACACATTTTGAGCATTTTGTTATGAGTTATATGAATGAAGGGGAGTTTGATCACTGCCCAAGTGTTCTCTTAGTTTATCATGATCCTACTCAGTATAAAAATCCATTCAGATATTTTAATATGTGGAGCAAAGCTTCTGGTTTTGCAGATATGGTGAAAAGGCCTGGGGTTTACAGGTTCAAGGCACTATGATGTACAGAGTTGTACATAAGCTCAAGAATGTGAAAAACTGTCTAGCTGATTTCAGGAAGACTAGTGTGAAGGATGTCCAGTTGAACTACAGGAAAGCTGTTACTGATTTGGATAGAGCTTAGAGTGATCTTCATGCTCATCCCGATGACATTGATTTTATTGAGAAGGAAAATAGAGCCAGAAAGGATTTTGTGCAGAAGCAAGTCACTTACATGGATTTCTTGAAACAAAAGGTGAAAGGAATTTGGTCTCTTTATGGGGATCAGAACACTACAGTCTTTCATAATGCTTTGAAGAAAAGACGAATGCAGAATAGGGTGTATGCTCTTCTTGACATGCATGGGAAATGGGTGGATAACCCTCAAGAAGTGTCACAGGCTTTCTTGGAATATTATCAGCATTTTCTAGGTACTAATGACCAGAACATATCCCAAGTGAACAAAGATGTTGTTAGGAAGGGCCTGTTTTGAATCAGAAAATGCAAGATTCTCTTGTAGCTCCTTTTACTCTTGATGAAATAAATAGATCTATGTTCAATATAGATGGAAATAAAGCGCCAAGGCCAGATGGGTTTGGTAGTGCTTTTTTCAAGGACCCTTAGGAGAAAGTAGGAAGAGATGTGAGTGAGGTTGTTTCGGATTTCTTGTAGAATCTTAAGATTCTTAAAGAGATAAAAAAACACCTCTATCACCTTAGTTCAATTCCTAAGAACAGCTGCCTTGGAAGTGTTACAGAATTTACTCCTATCTCATGTTGCAATGTCATTTTTAAATGCATTTCTAAAGTGCTTTGTGAAAGACTAAAAAGTGTGCTTCCTGAGGTAATTGCTGAGAACCAGAGTACTTTTGTGCATATTAGATATATTGTGCATAATATAATGATATGCCAAGATTTGGTGAGATAGTATGGCAGGAAAAGTGCAGCAGCTGGATGTTTGATGAAAGTTGACTTGAGAAAAGCCTATGATACATTGGAATGTTATTTTATTGAGGAAATGTTAGAAGCTCTCTTATTTCCTAGAGAATTGATTGATTTAGTGATAATATGCACCAAAAATCCTAAATTCTCACTTATGATTAATGGCTCACTTCATGGTTTTTTCAACTCCAAGAGAGGATTGAGACAGGGAGATCCCCTCTCTCCTCTTCTCTTTATTTTGTGTATTGAATACCTCTCTAGAATTCTAAAGGTGGTCAGTGAGATACTAGGGTTCAAGTATCACCCAAGATGTAAAGCAAATGGGCTGACACATCTTTGTTTTGCTAATGGTCTGATATTATGTTACAAGGGCGATGTTAAATCATTCAAGATGATGATTAGAGGTTTTGAGGATTTTTCTAAGGCCACTGGCTTGAAAGCCAGCATTGAGAAAACTTATGTCCACTTCTTAGGCATGAGTGAGAATGAGCAGACAATTCAAGAGATTCTTGACCTTATCGGTTTTGTTAGGGACATGTTACCTATCAAGTACTTGGGGATACCAATCTGCTCAAGGAAGATTTCTGCAGCTGAATATAATCAATTACTTGACAAGATGTATACAAGGGTTAAAATCTAAAGCTTTAGGAACTTGTCTTTTGATGGCAAACTTAATTTGATAAATGATGTATTGATGAGCATACAAATGTATTGGGCACAAATAATGATCTTACCTAAAGGTCTTTTAGATAAGATAAAAGTCATATGTAGAAGCTTTCTCTGGCATGGTGATACGAAGAATAAACCAGGATGTTTAGCCTGGGAAAAGTTGTGCTTCAGAAAGAAGAAAGGAGGTCTAGGCATCATTAATGTTGGGCTATGGAACATTGCTGCAATGGGTAAGCATGTAAGGGCAATTGCTCACAATCAGGAGAATTTATGGGTGAGATGGGTAAATTTTGTGTACTTAAAAGGTAGTAATTGGGCAGATTATGAGCCTAGTGCTACTTGCAGCTGGTATTGGAAACAAATTTGTGAAGTGAAGAATAACTGAAGAATGTTATTTCTTCAGTCTCTCTAGGGCAGGGCAGATATAAGATCAGCAAAATTTATGAGGCCTTGTAGGATGAAAAACAAATTTGCAGATGGGATAAGGTGGTTTGGGAAAGAGTAGCTCAACCTAAACACCAATTCATTCGTTGGTTGTCCATTCAACACAGAATGAAGACTAAAGATAGATTGCATACACAAATGAGCATTTCTGATATGAAGTGTCTTTTATGTGATGCTTGTGATGAAAATCATAGTCACCTATTCTTTGACTACCATTATAGTAGCTGACTCTGGCAGCATATCAGAGATTGGATGGGGTTTGGTCCAAGGAGTATTCAGCTGGATACTATGGTCCGAGCCTGCAGAAAAATAAAGGACATATTGCAAAGGTCTATGATACATGTCTGCATTTTAGCAGTCATTTACTGAGTAAGAAACATGCCTTTTTAGGACAAAAAATTCATGAACATTCCAAACATTGCTCAGTTTATAAAGACAGATGTAAAACGCATATTTTTAGCTATAGGAGGGAAGAAGTTAAGTGTAAGTAGTAGAGAATGGCTTGATAGTCTTAGTGTGTAGCTCCTTTTTGTTTGTACAGGAGGGCTGTTTGTTATAGTTTGTTTTCTGCTAGTTGCTCCCTGCAACCTTCCTAAAAGGTTGTAGTTTGCTTCTGGTAGTTTTGTTTCCTATCCTCTAAGGTAAACCCTTCCTAGAAGGTGGCATCTTAGGAGATAGGGACTTGGGGTTTGGTTGACCTTTGAGGTCTTGTGTAGTTTGGGATAGCCTAGTTTGTTAGGCTTGAGCTTGTACTTTTGTACAGTTTTTTGGATAATTCCTTTTAAACATGCATAAAAGGCGTGATCAAGAAATAACAATAAATATCAAGCAACATAATTATAATCATAATAATAATTATAACAATAATCATATTAAAGCATAATAGCAAGATCCTAGGCATGATACTAACAAGATTAATAACAAACTCTAGCATGTCACTAAACATTAAAGATCAAAGCTTTAACCCTAACATGATACTATCATGAATATCAGGAAAGAAATAGGAAGCATCGCAGGAATCACAATTGTCATATTTGATATTAGAAATTATATTTGTTACCCTAAACATGATACTAGGAAGATCAAAACGCCCTAACATGACACTAGGAATCATAATAACAACCTAGACATGATTTTTAAATCATAATATCAATAAATCAATTAAATCACTTACTTAGATGTCTCGTATCTCTTTCTAATAACAAAATACACGCGTTAGTAACTTCAAGGAAAATAATAAAATTAAACAATTAAATTAAATTATTGAAAGAGAGATTTGGGACCAAACCCTCAGAAATTAAAACCTTTCACGTCTAGGGCGAAGGCAACTTCGAATTTGGCTAGGTGTGTCTAGTGCTAATGTATGAGGAATTGTGTTTGTAAAAGGGTTGGCTAGAAAGAGAGAGAGAATCAAGAAATTCTTGATGAGAGTTGATGAGAAGAATTGATGATAATTGATGAAAATTGATGATGAAAAACGGAGGTTTTAGGAGGCTATTTATAGAGAAAATCAGCCAGATGGATAAAAAAACAAATCAGAGTTTCGACAAGAATAAAACTGGTTAGCACCAGACGCTGGACATTAGCGCCAGGCGCTGAAGGTTAGTGCTAGGCGCTAATGCTTGTCGTCAGGCGTTAATAATCAGTTTCACGCGTTTTTTGTTTTTATCATATCTTTTGATCTGGAAGTCCAAATAAGGCATATAATATGTCGTTGGAAAGATCTTGAAGTCTACTTTCCAACCCAATTATAATCAGATTAAAATATTTTGTAGATAAAAAGATATGGCCTAAATAGTGGAAGGGTATCAGTATTTTGTAGATAAAAAGATATGGCCTAAATAGTGGAAGGGTATCAGTTTTGGATAAAGTTTCATATCTCATTCATATCTTTTTCGTTATAGCTCGGAATTAATATTATAATATATCATTAGAAAGATAATTTCAAGATCTATCCAACCATATAAAATTTGGATAAATATTATGAGGAACGAAAATAAAATCTGACTGTCTTTGAACATCTTTAAATTCGAATAGAATTAGGATTTAAGAAAGGGAAAATTTTAAAAAAGGAAAGTTTTTATTTAACTCAAATTCTTTAATCTTATCTTTTCAAAAAAGATAATTAAGATCTTTTAGAAACTTATGGAATGTTCTAATTAATCCTAATTAGTTTAGGAATAGGATTAGACCTTTGGACCCTCCACATGATCATTGGGCCGTAGGTAAGATCCGGTTCGAGCCCAGTTTAATATTTTGGCCATAACTTCCTCATTATTCATCGGAATTGGGCTTATAATATATCATTGGAAAGGTCTTTTCAAGCCCTATCCAACTACACTATTATTGGACCCTTATCATGGACCAAACTAAACTGGAATGCACGTTTTTCATAAATAAGGTAAGAAAAGAAATATTTTCAAAAACAGAAAGAAGAGATATTTTAATAAAAACATCCTCATCACTAGACTTTTCACACTTTCGCCTTGTTCGATAATTAAATGACATGAAAGGTATTCATCACTGGGTTTGATTCTGGGGAGACATAAATGGGTGTCTACAGGAAGCGGGTAAAGTACGATTCCAGTTGTCGAGCAATTGGATATGGATTCCTTCCTTTCTCTTTCTCTTCTCTTGGGGAGTTAGAAAAGGAAGCTATTGCATTTCTAAAGCGAATCCATAAGTTCTCGAAGACTCAGGACATTGGGGCACGTGTTGTAGCTCATATCTTCACTAGGATAGGATTTGCGATAGCTAGAGGAGTGGAGCCCAGATTGTATCTCGGCTTCCCACTAATTTTTTGTAGGTTGTATGACTTTGTCTATTTTTGAGATATAATAATAATAATAATAATAATAATAATAATAATAATAATAATAATAATAATAATAATAATAATAATAATTTATTCTCCTAGGGCCCTAATGTACTGTCTCTGCTCAGTAATGTTAGTTTATCAAATATAAGTTCAGTTCAGCAAAATAATTTCAATTCAATAAAAATTATTAACTTTACAAAAAAATGTAACTAAAAATCAACGAAGTATTTTTAATTCAGCAAGAATAATTTCAATTAGGTAAAAATATTTTAATTCAGTAAAAATAGAGAGATTTTTTTATATATACCCTAGTTTTCATTGCACCCAAGTGTAACTTTAGCTTATTCTGATGATTATTGTTTAAAAATTCCTTTGGTGTGTATATAAAAAATTTTCAAAAAAAGAAAAGACTAGGCCCTAATTTTGGATAAAGTACGTATCAAATATTACCTTTATTCTTATATATTTGGCGCGCTTTCTATTTGGAGTATTTTTAGAAAGTTCGACTATTTTATTTTATTTTATTTATTTATTTATTTATTTTTTTGCAAACTCAATAACTACTTTATCCTTTTTTTTTTGGTAGGAAATACTTTATCCTTCTTACTCCACACTACTTTTACTATTCTACTCAATATCTCTTGTATTTTATCCACTAGAGTGTATCCGTACAAACGCACGGTATATACGAAGCATGTATATTTAGAAAGAAAAACAATAGGAGATATGAAAGTTATAAATAAAATTTTTTTTTGGAGAAGTGGAATTTATTTAATTGGAGGTTATAGAAAAGAAAAAAAAATGCATAAAATTTGAGTTGAGAATTAGGCTTTTGGAGGGCTGTGGATAATTGAGTCATAAATTATACTCCCCCCGTTTTAAAATACTTGCTCCACTTTTCATTTTCGGCCATTTTTAATACTTGCTCCATTTTCTTATTTAAAAAGTTTTTACAATATTTAATTCATTTCTCTCAACAAGTGAGACCCAATAGAATTATATTTTATTACCTTTAGATTTTCTCTCCTCCAATATACCTTTCACTAACCCCACTATCTTCATATTTTTTACTTTCACCTAAAACTCCGCGCATAGAGAAATATAGCAAACATTTAAAAACAGATGGAGTAAAAAAAAAAATCTTTATTACACTCACTCAAATTTTTCCAAATTTTCTAACATGAGAGTTCACGATAACTAGATTGAACTTTTGGGAATGAAGTAAATATATACATTGCTAATCCACGATATCTCTAAAACACTTAGGGGTCGTTTTAATCTGTTTAAGGTATTCTTTAAAGGAAATGGGAAGCAACTACCCTCATTCCCATTGTTTTTGTTTGTTGGGTATATTTTCTTATTCCTTTTACCTTCTTCATTCCCCCAAATCCTTCCAAGTTGATTCCCCACCGCCAAGGTACTTCCTTAGCCACCACTATACCACCACCCTCCAACCTACCCACACCACTGGAAAATCACCACCGCACCACTACCCCTTCCCCACCCTTCGCCGCACCTACCCCCACCCCTCCCCCTAGAAAGACCTCCCCTCCCCTCCCTTGAAAAGCCCTCCCCCACCCTTGTAATAACCTTATAATCGCACCACCTTTAAAACGATCGGTTGTCCCTCCCTAACCCCTGGTTGACGTTTTTACGGAGACAGTTGTGCGAATTTTAGGTTAATGAGGGGGTGGGGGAAGGGTTTCAGGGGAGGGAAAGGATTTTTGGTGGGGGGGGGGAGAGCGGCGAGTGGTGGCTAGAGAAAGGTGAGAAAGTGGAAGAAAGTAGGGGCGGTGTGGTGGTGGGGTGGCCGAAGAAGGTGGCTAGTTTCCTTTTGTGTTTTAGGAATATTTATTATTCACTTTCTTTCGATTTGTTTATCCCATATAAACCAAGCGCCCTTTATTATTGATCCACGTGTAACCCTTATTTTCACAGTATCCCCAAAACACCCTTAAACACATCCCTAAATTCCGAAAAATGTCCTCAATATGCCATGCGCCCATGCCTATCATCCCTCAAATCTCACATGTTGTGAAAGCTTACTTGCAGTATACAAGTTGTAGTTATACAATCACGTTCTCCCTAAAAAAAACATTTTTATAAAAATAAATCGATTCATAAAATCTCAACCTCGAATCTTCCACTTTTGCAATCTCATTCAAGTTCATCGAGATCTACTTCAGGCAAGTTTCTCTTCTCTCTTCTCTCTTCTCTTTAGCCCTAATTCCCTCATTCATGTGATCTACTTATTTTTTTTTTTCCTGTTTTAGATTAATTGATGAATTTGGGTTTTTGATTAGTATTTCCTATTATCCAGATCTGATTTTAATTTCTGGTTAATGTTTAATTTAATTATTTTTGTTATTTGCATCGAATTGCATTAGGATTTTGTTGTTGATTTTATCTTTATCAACGCATGTTTTATAAAGTTTTGTAGATTTCGGTTAGTTTGGTTAATTCAAGATTATTAAAGTGATTTTTTTTTTCAATTTATGATATCTGTTGTCGAAATTCGAATGTATTTGGAGTGTAAATTTTACTAATTAATTGGAAATTTGGTGGGTTTTTGTTAATGATTTTGTTTGATTACTCTGATGGGATTGTACTCTTGAAATTTGGCTGTTTAATTACTGTGATTTACACTTTTTAGATCTGTTATATTGGCCTGAATATTATATAATGTGTATTGTTAAATTATAGGTAGATTTGATGCTGCAAAACGGTTGGGTTAGTTATATAGCTTAGATCAAGTTAGGTTGAATTGAAGATTGAGCTGTTTTGCTGGTTTTCTATTGCAATGGCTTCTTCGGAGAAGAGGATGCTGCGAATTAACCGGGTTTTCTTGTGCTTGTTCCTATTTGCTTTTGTTTGTGAGGGATTTTACTTGCCTGGGACTTACATGCACACATACTCCAATGATGATGAAATATATGCGAAAGTGAATTCGCTGACCTCCATTGAGACTGAGCTTCCCTTTAGTTATTACAGTCTTCCTTACTGTAAGCCACATGATGGGGTTAAGAAGAGTGCAGAGAATCTCGGAGAGCTTCTCATGGGAGATCAGATTGACAACTCCCCTTACCGATTTCAGATGAATAGGAATGAATCTGTTTTCTTGTGTATTACTAGTCCTCTTAATGAACAGGAGGTAAAACTTTTGAAACAGAGAACTCGCGATCTATATCAGGTTAACATGATTTTGGATAATCTCCCTGCAATGAGGTATGCAAACCAAAATGGTGTAAAGATCCAATGGACTGGGTTTCCAATTGGATATTCTCCAGCAAACAGCAATGATGATTACATTATAAATCATCTGAAGTTTAAGGTTTTGATTCACGAATATGAAGGAAGTACTGTAGAGATTATTGGTACAGGGGAAGAAGGTATGGGAGTGATCTCAGAAGCTGACAAGAAAAAGACATCTGGTTTTGAGATTGTTGGTTTTGAGGTTGTTCCCTGCAGTGTCAAGCATGATCCTGAAGAGATGTCAAAACTTCACATGTATGATAACATTAATTCGATCAATTGCCCTGGGGATCTTGAAAGGTCTCAAATCATAAGAGAGCAAGAGAGAGTTGCTTTTACTTATGAGGTTGAGTTTGTGAAGAGTAGTACTAGATGGCCATCTAGATGGGATGCTTACCTAAAAATGGAAGGTGCACGGGTGCATTGGTTCTCCATTTTGAATTCCCTCATGGTGATCTTTTTCTTGGCTGGAATTGTGTTTGTTATATTTTTGAGGACTGTAAGAAGAGATTTGACCAGGTATGAGGAACTGGATAAAGAAGCTCAAGCACAGATGAATGAGGAGCTGTCAGGATGGAAGCTTGTTGTGGGTGATGTATTTAGAGAACCTGAGCATGCTAAACTATTGTGTGTGATGGTTGGAGATGGTGTTCAGATTACAGGAATGGCCGCTGTGACTATTGTCTTTGCAGCTCTTGGTTTTATGTCACCTGCATCAAGGGGAATGCTGTTGACAGGAATGATAATACTATACCTATTGCTGGGGGCTCTTGCAGGATACGCTGGTGTATACCTATGGAAAACCATCAAGGGAACACCCGATGGTTGGAGGTCTGTTGCCTGGTGGAATGCTTGCTTTTTCCCTGGGATCGTCTTTGTCATCCTCACTATGTTGAATTTCCTCCTTTGGGGTAGCAAGAGTACTGGTGCTATACCAATATCTTTATACTTTATCCTTCTCTCCCTTTGGTTCTGCATTTCAGTTCCCCTCACTCTGTTTGGAGGTTATCTTGGAACCCGAGCCGAGCCTATTCAGTTTCCTGTGCGCACCAATCAAATCCCCAGAGAAATTCCTGCTCGAAAATACCCTTCATGGTTGCTTGTTCTTGGTGCTGGTACCCTTCCATTTGGAACCCTGTTTATCGAGCTTTTCTTCATTTTGTCCAGCATTTGGCTGGGAAGGTTCTACTATGTCTTTGGTTTCTTGTTTGTTGTCCTCTTGTTGCTGGTGATTGTTTGTGCTGAAGTTTCTGTGGTCCTAACTTACATGCATCTATGTGTTGAAGATTGGCGTTGGTGGTGGAAAGCATTCTTTGCTTCGGGTTCTGTTGCTCTATATGTCTTCCTTTACTCCATTAATTACTTGGTTTTTGATCTCCAGAGTCTCAGTGGACCTGTGTCAGCTCTACTTTATCTGGGCTATTCCTTAATTATGGCAGTTGCGATTATGTTGTCTACCGGCACCATCGGATTCCTTATGTCATTCTACTTTGTTCACTATCTGTTCTCATCAGTAAAGATTGATTAAGGTTACATACGATGATTGCTACACGATATGGCATTATCTACAGAACAAAAGAGGAGATTTTGTTGCCTATTTCTCCCATATTTGTCAAATGTCCTCCTCGGGATGGACGAAAGGTTACTAGATATAGAGGATAAGAGCATTTAGCTGCATCTGAAGACCTGATGAAGCAAGGCCTTTTTTTTTTTTTTTTTTTTTTTTTTTTTTTATCTTTTTTTCTTTTTTTTTTTTTCCTCTCTCTAGCATGTATTCTCCTTTTATTTTTCTTTGTTTTTCCCTCTATTGTTTAGTTTTGAGTTGTATTCTCTTAGATGTCCTCGTTTATATACCGGTTTCCACCGGCAGAATTGTACTCCATTGGATGTATTTTCATCAATTAGATTTTAGACCAAATGTTTGTTTCATTCACATTCTTTCTACATGAAGTATCATTTTATTTGAGTTTTAAGTTTAACTGAGCAGTTCTTATTTCTCATTGTATTGATCTGAGTCATCCGACGTTATAAACTGCAACTTATTGATCTTCATAATGCTTGGGAAAGCGGCAAGTTTGATCATAATTTAACACCTTAAGTGCTGTCTGCAATGCGTAGAGACTAGAGAGGCTCTAAAACATAGAGAACAACCTTCTAAATTTGGACAATGACAGTACGACACAGTAATGAGCACTTGAACAAGTAATGACTGCAAGAATGTGAACGAGAAAAAGGGGGGTCATGATATGATTCTAAGTAACTTTTTGTTCAAGGACACTGGAACAGATACCTTACCAATGCTTGATCAAAAGCATCACTGGGATTTGCATTTCTAGGCTACAATCTAATCAAATCATCACAGTTTGCAAAATATCGAGCATCAAGTAGCCTTTGAGGATGAGCTATGTATATGGTTATCGTAAACACAAATTTTAATCTGCAAACTATAGATTCAAAATAAATGAATGAAATGAAATAAAGTTATAATTTATTAATTTGATGATTTCTGGGTACAATCTTTATTTCGATCTCCATTGGACTTTGACTTGCTTCACAAACTGACTTGAAGATATTTCAAAGTTCTTTTCTCTCTTATTGAGGGCCGTCGAGGTTTGATCTTGTCCAAGGATGATTTTCTAGAGTAGAACGACACGATAAAAGCTTGAAAGTTTTTCTTTTTAGAGGTTTAGGGTTTTCTAATTCTCCTCGAAGACACCTTTAGGTTTAAGGTTCGATGTACATTAGAGTTGGGCTTTCAATATTGAACTTGACTGTTATAACCCATATATAATGAAAACAATTTCATTAAAATAATTAAAATTCAATAAATTTAATTTATTACACTCAAATTAATCAATTTAAATGGCCTCAAAAAAAAAATTAAAAAAAAAATATAATCAATTTAAGTTAACAGTCAAATAAAATTGAGTCAATGAGTTAACCTTTGACTATAATGTAATATTATATCTAATGTGGCACTTATATAAAATTTTACGTGCCTACATAAAAAGCGTTTTATGTCTTTTGGTCTGCTAATTTTGGTCTGCTAATAATGTATATTACATATATTACATACCTTGCTGAAAATCTGATCCTTGAATGACAGTCACACAATTTCTGGCAAATTCCAATTCCAAAAATGAGAACAAGAGAGAACAGACAAATCCCAATTATGATCCTTGCGAGGCCCTGTGCTCGACAGTTATTTAAACGTTCAGTTCCTATAGCTTGTTGAGGCCATGTTGATGCCGTTCACAAGTAAGCCATCAATTGGCAATTTTAGCTTTGATTCCAAGTACAGCAAGATTTCAACTAGTTTGCTTTTATTTCTTTGTTAACATTGTATTCAAACAAAAACAAAAGGTTGAAAACCAAGCTTGAACTTTTAGGTTATGAACCAGAATTTCAAACTGTTCAAAACTTTTATCACTACGTTCTTCTATAAGAACAAACATTCCCCTGTTAAAACTATAAATTAAAAGATGCAGTTGGGCAGGTCTATTACATATGGAGTTAACTTATGGAGTTAACTAAACTCGAACACCATTGACAATGAGTAATGTGCCAATGCGGGCATCTTCTAATTAGGCACCGATTTACACCATAAAACAAAAGGGTGCATAATTTTGAGATTACATGGGGCATTTGCTTTACATGGTTTTCTTGCCATCAGAGTTTGCAAGGCCTTGACCAATTTCCTGCAACTGGCTACGAAGGCTCTGGTTGTCCTCAAGCAACCGATCATATTCAAGAAGTAGGCCTTCAGATTGCTTTTTCAAAGCCTCTGATTTAGATTCAGCAGATTTAACCTCATCTGTTTTGGCAGCACACTCAGATTCCAAGGTCTTGATCCTAGACTTCAGGGAAGCAACCTCCTCCTCCATGGCTTTTAGATCCTCTGAACTACCATTCTTGGCATCATCAAAACTCCGGCTTTGTTTCTTTACCGCCTCCATTGTCTTTCTGAGTAAGCGGAGTTCTCTGATGTAATGATGCAACCTGTCCATCATCAGTCCAAGGAACAAGATGAATCCTGCACATTATCAATTAATTCAAATCTGTCAGTAGCCCATGATATTTGGCTTCTCTATACACATGCTCAATTTTACATTTGGGTATGGTGGTAGATATTTCCTTAATTTTATTAAATATACCAAGTAGGAAGACGTGGAAAAATAAGAATTAAAAAAGAAAAGAAACATAAAACATACAGTACTAATCTAACTTTTTCATTGGCTATGGTATCGAAGCATATACTCTATCTCTGCCTGATGCCTTCAGTTTAACAGGTCACTGGATAATTACTTTTAGAGTTTAAGGCATCATAGTTTTTCTCCCCATTCCCTACGGTGCCTTTTCACCCTTTTCCCCATTATTGAATGTCTGGCAAATTCAGTGCTGATGAGTAGTTCAGTAAAGTATGCAAATATCCACCAAAAGGGTTGGGATAAATCTTCAAACAAATAAAACCTAAGAAACGCCTAGAAGCCAGGATAATGACATAAATTAACCTTCCAATAGGCTAAGAACAACTAAACCTAGCACATGGAGGTTTCCGCATCACAAGATACCAATAAGAGTAAAATAATTCAAGGGTGAGAGTCCTAGCCTAGATGACACACCGAAAAAATATTGGATTGCATCATCATATAATTGTCTGTCAGCAAACAAGCTGAAGGCTGAAGCAAAGATTTGTAGCTTAAATTGTCAGCAAACAAGCTGAAGCAAAGATTTGTTAATTCGTATACAAGAAGAAAGGCAAATAATGGGATGGAAGTATACAAAAAAATATTTCTATATAATTCTAAGATAAGTTAAACCATATTTTGAGAATACTAAAAAAGCGAACGAGGGACAAGCTTAAGGCTGAAATAATTTGGTTGACGGATTTGAGAATGTGACCAAATACATCCAATATTCCAAGTACGCAAGGGGAAAGTAATGTTCTTTAAATTAAAAAGGCAATAGACAAACTGAAAAACTTCATTGTTGCCAAAGGATGTAACAATATTGATTATTATGATGAGAAAAAGATTGAGTAGAAACAGCCGAAAGCCTTAAACTAACCTTGGACGGCTTATAGTAAGCAATTGTTCGTATCATGATAGTAGTTTCTTACAAGTAATTTAATAAATAAAAAAAAACCAACAACAACAACTACAGCAACAAAAAAAAGGGGTTCTCTTGACATATTTTTCCCTTCTAATCCCAAATATGTAATCAAAGATAGAGTAAATGGGAAAGGAGGAAAGCAACACTCAACAACCTATAATATGAGTTAAAAAAATCAAGGGACAATTTGCAAGGAAATAACGTGGTGGTTTATAATAAGGGAGTAGCATTTAAATTGCTAATATTGAACTTTTTAGTGATTAATAACGACAAAATCAGGAAATATAGTCTAATTAACAAAAGAATTAGCATGCATACAATATAAATACTTTTCCTTAGAAGGCAGTGATACACACACAAAGCATTAGTAAAAGTGGGCTGTGGATACAAATAAAAAGTGGGTTGTGGATGCAAATTAGTAGCCCTAAAGAACACTATGAGGCTTTCTTATAAACTCTACAAAAAATTGAAGTATAAAGTTTTCATAGATGTTTTTGAATTTGAGAAAGAAGTAGAAATGTAGTTTAATATACTTGTGACATGATGGAGAAACTTACATAGGAAAAAGATGTTCAGGAAGTAATGGATTATAGATCTTCTTATATTAAAATGAGTATGATACTAGTCCTAGTTTTCCCAAGTTACAGCTAACTACTTCTCAATTTACTTGCCCATTTTTCTATTTAGGACAACCCAATTTAATTGCCCCATTACCTTCATACAAATCTTTTCTCTTCACTTTCTCTGTTAAGTTGGGACTACATTCACCCACTCATTTTTTTCCCCTGTCAAACTATTCTTTTTCAACTTGCATAAAAGTGTGTGCAACTAGCTATGAAGAGAGTAAACTGGGAGAAGTAATAAAATTTAAAATCAACTCCCTCTATTTTAAAATTAATCACAACAGTAGGATGCACACATAGTTTAACAGTGAAAAGAAGGGACCAAAATGGGAATTTTTCATAATATAAAATTATAAGTATTGTTAGTGGGGGTACATTTTATCGTTAGTGCGAGGGAAAAGTAAGATATCATAGACACTAAGGGTGAACAAAAGATAGAAATATTTTTTTTTAAAAAATAAAATATAAAAAAATAGTGCATATGGCTGATGGGGGTCTTGTCCCACAGAATAGTGTAGCAATAAACCGAAAATGAATGTAAAAGGAGAAGTGAAGAAATTAACTTGACAAAGAGAACTTAATTTTGATCTTATGAAATAATCAAGGTAAGTGGCGAAAGCCAAAAGCCCACATCTATAGCAAGTTGCTTTGATCATATGTTGATGAATATAAGAGGGAAAATTTTAGGAGTTAAGAAAGCTTTGGAGAAGCGAATGTCCATGAATGCCTTTTCATATAGTCATATTGGTCTTATAAACGAGATGAAGAGAAGGATAAAAAATCGAAGGACTTCACATAGGCCGACAATTACTAGGTTTACAAAATGCTCAATTCTCGATCATATACTCCATACAACAGCAATAGATCAATTTGAGAGAAATTTGCAGAATACTTCTTTAACCCAAAAAGATTGTAGGATTGCAGTTTGAAGTTGACAGGTCCTCTAATAAAAAGTTTAAGACTAGTTGATAAAGCGAAGAAGCCGAACAAGGAATTCAATTACGGAGCCATGGACAATACTAGGGCTGTCAAAAGCTGACACGACACGATAACCCGACACGAACCTGACACGAAATAAGGGGGTTTGGGTCAAGGATTCTCGACCCGTTTACATAATTGGGTCGACCTGAAGACGACACGAAATTAAACGGGTTAGGTTTGGGTTGAAACCCGAAACTGACACGCATAACCCGATTATATGAATGGGTTGAACGACAACCCGTCAACCTGAACCCAACACGCTTAATTTATTAATTAGTTAATTAAAAAAACTGAAATTTTTTATTCAAAACTTGTAATTTTGTAAATTACCTTGACACCATTTATACATTTTGGTAATTTTTTGGCGGTTAGTTTGGCGAAAAAAATATATATTTCTCTTTGGTAAATTTATACTTAATATGGCCGTTAATTTGAGACAATTCTTATGTATGGTTGTATTGTTAAAACTACTAGCTTTAAACTCTTGGTATCTTTTGCTAAAACTACTAACATTAAACTGTTGTATATTTAATGAATAAATGATGTCTGTTGTTTTTATTTTTGAATTGAATATTAATTAGTTTTACATACTGTGTGGGTAAAAGGTTACCCGGGTAACCCGTTTAATAAGCGACTTGGTTTGGGTCAAGGGTTTTCAACCCGTTTAATAAACGGGTTAGGTTTGGGTCAAGGGTTTTTCAACCCGTTTAACATCGACACGAACACGAACCTGACACGATACGACCCGTTTGACAGCCCTAGACAATACTTCATAACAAAAAGGCAATTGATAATAGATTTGCTATTAAATAGTACCACAAAAAAGCATCGACCCTACCTCTCTACGAGGCTTTTTTGGACAAATATATGGATCCATGTAATCTAATATTATATTCCATAATATAAGGAGGTGTTAATAAGAGTTCAAATCTTGAATATGGACATAGAGAATAATCAATTTAAAGAACAATCTACTTATCAAAGCAAGAAAAAACACCTATCAATGACGAATTAGATATTTCTCGTGCAGAGATGACAAATCAATATGTTACCAAATGCAAAATGATTGTCTTAAAAATTCTATGTCTCACTATTCAGATACAAACACGATAGATTGTTATATCTTGTAAATACAAACTCGATAGATTGGGATATCTTGACTTTCAATTAATATGCTACAAATTATTTTCCCCTAATCATAAGAAATAAATTTGTTTTAAAAGTTAAAATTGCTAATTTAGAGTCTTATTTACGTTATTCGTTATTTCCTCTCCATACACATTAAACTTTAAACACTATTGAATATTAATCAATAAATTTATGTTTGGATAGCATGATTTGGAAGGAAGGGTCTTAAGAGTACAGAAAATCGATGCTGGGAAAACTTGAAATATTACACTACCCTTACTAACTTAATATCCCACTCAACTTTGGTCAAGTATGCAAGTAATGCAACCATGACAGATTTTTTCATGTTTTTTGAATATTCAGTTCCTTCAACCCCTCGACTTTTTTTCCCCAAAGATCACTCATTATTGCGAAGCTTA
Source organism: Chenopodium album (assembly GCF_948465745.1). Classification (NCBI taxonomy): domain Eukaryota; kingdom Viridiplantae; phylum Streptophyta; class Magnoliopsida; order Caryophyllales; family Amaranthaceae; genus Chenopodium; species Chenopodium album. The sequence goes on from NC_137842.1 coordinate 16,669,076, forward strand.
TTTAGAAATCTTCACAAGGAGGGTTAGTTATTATATAAAATAGTGGATAACTAGATATTTGGCATGATCTAATGGCTTAAGTTTAATAAGACTCTAAATTAGCAATTTTAACTTTGAGCTATTAAAAGGAATCTAATAATAGGAATCTACATACCAAAGCGAGAACATATAACTCATCAAATAGAAAAGCCAAATAAAAATGTAATTACTAAATTAATTGAGCTATTAAACTAACAGAACAAATTCAATATATTTATTTAGGTGAACGAATCAATCTAATAATCCTAAACATTAACATCATCATATAGTTCCTTCAATTAGATCTCTGATCATTCAAGTACCGAAAATAAAAAATCCAACAACTTAATTACATACCAAAATACAGAACAAATAACCTAATTCATCATTTCACGAACAAACAAAATACGAAAAAAATTGAAGAAGATCGTACCCATGAGAGAAGTATCGAGAAGACTGCGAGTAAACAAAACCTGATCAGTAGGATTGATGGTACCAGGCTCAATTTCACGCTGTTGAAAAGTGAGGATGCTTGAAATGCTGGTAACGAGCAAAACGAGAATGGTGCCGCCAACAGTGGTGATGACAACAGGTCCTCTTCCTCGCTTCATTCGATCTAAACCCATAATTACGAGCTTTCGCAATGGAGTTCTGAACAAAAGTAGCAGAATTACTGCCATTTCTACGAAGATTATGGAGAAAAGTAGATGAAGCATGGTTGATCAATCGGAAGAATGAAGAACCCTAATTTTTGAGAGGAGAGAGAAAGTGAAAAGAGGGGTTTTAGAGAGTGGAGCGACGGTTGAGAGTTTGGTGTCGTCGGCTATTAATTCTTGTGGTAATCAATTTCAACTTCAATCAACTACTTTGAAAAGTTTGACGAGAATCTTGTTGAGAGAAATTTGAGAATGGTGATTTCATACGTTTAAATTTAAACTCACGACTTTGGAATTTTCAGAAACGGTGGGCTTATACCAGATTACCAGGTGGAATCATCAAAGACAATATTTCGCCTTTCGAAAAATAGAGGTTTGTTTGACATCAATTTTTTTTTAACTAAAAACAGAAATTAAGAAAAAGGTGTTTCTACTAATTTGTTGTAGTTTTTAAAATTATCATGATTTTAATAAGTTTAAATAATTTTTGATTCATTATGGGGCATATATCATATAGTTTTAAAAAACAAAAAAAAAACCAAAAAAACAAAAAACCACAGCAATGCCAAACAAACCCTAGGTCCGTCTTGTGCGATGCACGATTTAATATTTGTTTTCCTTATTTATTTGTAAGTAATACATATTTAAGAAAAACACTAATGAATCATGTGTCTGCTAAATATGGAAGAGAAAATATAGAGAGATGAGGGAAGATTGTTACGTTATATTTTATATTCCATCTAGTACGAGATATATATACATGTACATTACCTAGGAATCCATCAACTGATAAGACCAAATACCCAACTCTAGAGTATTCTAGATAGTACAAGGGATAATAGTCATCTATATTTAGATATTATCATACACTCCCCTTTGGATGACTATATATTGAATAAAGCAATAACTAACATTTACTATAAAACCCGTACAAAATAATACACTATAATGCGCATAAGATGCTGCCTCGTTAAAAACCTTACCAAGAAAACCCAGTGGGAAAAACTATGGTTAAGGAAAAAAGAGTGCAGCGTGCATTAACTCCCCCTCATGACTACATCACTTGAGATCTTTAAGACAACGCAATCCAATGCCGTAACCTAACTTTTTGAATGTTGCTGTCGGAAGAGCCTTAGTAAATAAGTCTGCTAAATTCTCACTTGAACGAATCTGCAATACATTTATATCTCCATTCTTCTAAAAATTATGAGTGAAGAAAAATTTGGGTAAGATGTGCTTTGTTCTGTCGCCTTTGATGTATCCTTCCTTAAGTTGAGCAATACAAGCTGCGCTATCCTCATATAAAGTTGTTGGTGCCTCTTTCCCAGATGATAAACCACAAACTTCTTTTATATGTTGAACTACTGACCTTAACCATACACATTCACGACTAGCCTCGTGAATTGCTAAAATCTCAGAATGATTGGAAGAAGTAGCTGCAATGGTTTGTTTCATGGAACGCCAACAAATGGCAGTACCACCATATGTGAACACATATCCAGTTTGTGACCGACCATTATGAGGATCAGATAAATAACCTACATCTGAAAAACCAATCAAATTTCTTTGGACAACTTTGGGAAAAATAAACCCATATCCTTCGTACCTTGAAGGTAACGAAATAAATGTTTAATCTCATTCCAATGCCTTCGGGTTGGACATGAACTAAACCTTGCTAATAAATTAACTGAAAATGATATGTCGGGTCATGTATGACTTGCAAGGTACATTAGTGCTCCAATTGCACTAAGATACGGTACTTCAGGACCAAGAATTTCTTCATCATTTTCTCGAGGTCGAAATGGATCTTTCTCTACTTCAAGTGATCTTACAACCATATGGCTGCTCAATGGATGTGCTGTATCCATAGAAAATCTTTTAAGAACCTTTTCTATGTATGTTGATTGATGCACAAAGATTCCATTCTCTAGGTGCTCTATTTGTAATCCCAAGGAGAATTTTGTCTTTTCTAGATCTTTCATTTCGAACTCTTTCTTTAAATAATTGACAGTCACTGAAATCTCTTCAGGAGTTCCAATGATTTTCAAATCATCAACATACACTGCAATTATAACAAATCCCAATCCAAATTTCTTTATAAAAATACATGGGCTGATAGGATCATTATTATAACCTTCTTTCAACAAATACTCACTTAGACGGTTACACCACATGCGCCCAGATTGTTTCAATCCATAAAGAGATTTGTTCAATTTAATATAGAAATGTTCTCGAGAACTAGATTTTGCTGCTTCTGGCAACTTGAATCCTTTTGGGAGCTTCATGTAAATGTCATTATCCAGTGGGCCATATAAATAAGCTGTGACTACATCTATCACGTAAGTCAAGTCCTTCTCTTATTGCCAGACTAATAAAAAATCTAAAAGTAGTTGCATCCACCACAGGAGAGTATGTCTCCTCATAATCAATATCAGGTCTTTGTGAGAATCCTTGTGCAACTAAGCGTGCCTTATATCTTACAACTTCACCCTTTTCATTTCTCTTTCGCACAAAGACCCATTTATATCCCACTAGCTTTACACCTTCAGGTGTACAGACTACAGGTCCGAATACTTCTCTTTTTCCAAGAAATTTTAATTCTGCTTCAATTGCTTCTTTCCATTTTGGCCAATCATTTCTTTGTCTACATTCTTCAATGGATTTTGGTTCATGATCCTCATTATTATCCATAACATCTAATAATACATTGCATGCAAAAACATCATCGACGTCGATTTGATTTCGGTTCCATGTAATTCGAGACATGATATAATTTATTAAAATTTCTTCATTATCATGTACCTGAATTTCTTCTTATATCATGTCTAAAGTCTCTTCTGGAGATCCTTCGGAAATTATTTCTTAAATTTGACCATCATCAATCAATGCTCCTTTTCTTTTCCGAGGATTCTTATCTTTGGAACCTATTGGTCTTCCATGTTTCTGACGTGGTTTAGACTCATTAGCAAATTTATTTTGTCCTTCCGGAACATCTATTTTAAATGGAGCATTTACAGCTGGAATATGTGACTTGGTCACTCTTTTTGGGTCAGCAAACGAGTCTGGCAATTGATTTGCTAAACTTTGTAAATGAATTATCTTTTGAACTTCCAGTTCACATTGTTTAGTTCGAGGATCAAGATGGGATAATGATAATTCATTCCATTTAATTTCCTTTTCCAACTCTCTTTTTTCTCCCCCTAATGTTGGGAAAAGTGACTCGTTAAAATGACAATCTGCAAAACGAGCCGTAAATAAATCCCCTGTTGTAGGCTCAAGATATTTAATTATTGACGGGGATTCAAACCAAATATATATCCCCAACCTCCTTTGAGGACCCATCTTAGAGCGGTGTGGTGGAGCTATTGGAACATAAACCGCACATCCAAAAATTCTTAGATGGGAAATATTTGGTTCCTGACCATAAACCAATTGTAATGGGGAGAACTTGTGATAACTTGTTGGCCTAATGCGAATTAGTGCTGCTGCATGTAATATAGCATGTCCCCAAGCAGAAATTAGGAGATTGGATTTCATAAGCAATGGTCTAGCAATTAAGTGAATACGTTTAATTAATGACTCTGCAAGACCGTTTTGTGTATGAACATGAGCTACAGGATGTTCAACATCTATCTCAATGGACATGCAATAATCATTGAAAGCTTGAGATGTAAATTCACTAGCATTAACAAGTGGAATAGTCTTAATGGAAGTATCTGGAAAATGTGCCCGTAACTTAATCAATTGGGCAAGTAATCTCGCAAACGCCAGGTTACGAGTTGATAACAAAGACACATGTGACCATCTAGTTGATGAATCAATTAAAACCATAAAATATCTAAATGGTCCACATGGGGGATGTATGGGCCCACAAATATCTCCTTATATACGTTCCAAAAAACTAATTGATTCAAAATTAATTTTAGCTGGTGATGGGCGAATAATCAACTTGCCTTCTGAGCAAGCAGCACATGAAAAATTATTATGAAGAATCTGTTGGCTCTTCAAAGAATGTCCACATGAATTCGTAATTATTTTTCGCATCATTATTGAACCGGGATGGCCTAACCGGTCATGCCAAACAACAAAATTATTAGTAAACTTCTGGTTTACTCTAGCATAACTTCAATAGCATTGATTTTTGTGTAGTACAAACCACGGGAGAATGTAGGTAGTTTCTCCAAAACATGTTTTGAGCATTGAGTTATATTTGTGATTTGAAGGAATTCGTTATTTTCTTCATTGATTGTCTCAATATGATAACCATTGTTGCGAATATCCTTAAAACTTAATAAATTTCTTTGAGACAATGGGGAGTATAAAGCATCATTTATTTTAATTTCAGTTCCCCAAGGCAATTTTATAGTGGCTCTTCCGGAGCCCTCAATGATATTTGTACTACCCGATATGGTACTCACATTAGTCCTTTTCATCATCAAATGAGAGAAATATTTTTTATTTTTAAGTATTGTATAAGTAGTTGCACTGTCAGCAAGACATAAATTTTCACCATTCATAGCAAATTGAACTTGAGTAATATCCATGTTCTCAACGGGAGGAAACAAAAAACTAATGTGTACGAAGTTCTATATATATTATTTGATTAATATTTTCTCCGATTTCCGATAATTAAAGCAATGGTGCTGATAACGTGTTAAATATGGAAGACAAAATATAGAGAGATGAGGGAAGATTGTTACGTTATATTTTATATTCCATCTAGTACGGGATATATATACATGTACACTACCTAGGGTTCCATCAACGGATAAGACCAAATACCTAACTCTAGAGTATTCTAGATAGTACATGGGATAATAGTCATCCATATTTAAATATTATCATAACATCGCCTTCTTATTAGATGAAATTGAGCTGTAACGAAAAATATGATGTTAAATATAGAGTATTATAATCACATATTATACTATATGCTCCGTAATTTAAATAAAATTTAAAACTTATTCATAAGATGTTAGCATTAATTTGTTGGTTTGTCTTTCATTAAATTTTTTTTAAGAACTAATAAGGAATGGAAACACCAAAAACAACACTAATGTTAAAAGTAGGAGGAGATAAAATGTTTCAAGAAAAATGAAATATTCCAGCCACTAACTTTTAATTTTAATCCATCAAAAAATTTGGTAGTTAGTCAATTTTAGCATAAAACTAGGTTAGATCCCGTGCCATGCACGGTGATTGTTATAGATTATTAATAGATAAATATTATAATCATAAATTAGTCGAGGAACAATAAAAGTATGTGATATGTTAAATTTTAATTGTAGCTTCTAATACACAATTAAAAATAAAGTAGGCAAAAAATCCGAGCAATATTTTTTTTGTTGTAAAACAGATCACAAAATATTTTTAAGAATATAATTTTTGGTTTATAGTTGTCCAATTTTCTGTTTTAGAAAAATTATTTGTGAAATCTTTTTATTTTAAATATACTACATTAATATGGAATATGTACCGTTCAAAAAAAAAATGGAATATGTACAACAAAAATATTATCTTTGAAATTGATTTGTTTCCTTAATTAATAGATTTTTTATATAAAAAATAATTAATAATTAATAATTAAAGACACACCAGTGAATGACACGTGTCATTGCTGGTGTGTCTTTTAGTATATAGTATTGATTGATTGATGTTTTAGGAAATGTGCAATTAATTTACTAATTCCAAACTTTTTTTTTTATTTTGAAAAAAAAGAAAGATAATGTTACTGTAAGGAGGGTGATCCCATCGTAAGGGGTACTCTCCTTAAATGCACTTGGCCACTTAAAAGCCTAGGACTTTACACTTGTTAAGGTGTAGTAGGATTTGAATTCCTGACTGTTTGGGGGACCTTGAATTAGAAGATTCTATCATCACACTTTTTTATAAAAAACAAGTAAGAGTCGCCAATGAGTTTTAGGAAAATCTCATAAACCTCATTCATGTCTTTCTTCCATGTGGAGTTCATGGAATAATTAGCACAAATCATAAGTTTACCCATGCCCAAATTGGTCTATAAACCAGAAATGAGTTAGGGAGCGAGGGTACTAAGATAACGTTCCTTTTATAGGGGAATCGTCATCCTAGCCCTAGTACGGCCTCTACTAGCTCTTCCTTTTTCATAATTTCATCACCAAACAATATATGCAACGTGATACCTAAAACTATGTTAGTTGATTTTATTTACAAGCATTAATTCACCTAGGAATTACTACAAGAAAAAGGGGAATTAGCGACTGATTTTTGCGACTACTATAATAATCAGTTGCAAAAATTATTTTTGCGACTGAAAAAGACGAGCAGTCGCAAATTTTGCAACTGATTTTGCATTAGTTGCTATGCGGTCGCTAATTAGCAACTTATTTTTGTGACTACCATAATAATTAGTCGCAAAAAATATTTTTGCGACTACAAAAACGAGTAGTTGCAAATATTGTAACATATTTTTTAGTAGTTGCAATGCGGTCGCTAATTTATGACTAATATTTGCGACTACCCTAATATCCAGTCGCAACAATAAGAATCGCAACTAAAGAGACCGTAATATTCATTCATTCAGTACTAGTTTGATGTTCATCCTTTCCAAAAAATTTATAGCTGTTATTTTAGCTCGTTCTACATTCCAATTGATGCAATTGGTGTTTTTAATAGGTAATTTGATAATTTTTTCTTAAATACGACGAAGTTATGGTGTCATATCCCGCGATTTACTTGTTCACATGTGTTAGGGTAAGATCACTTTCACCGAGAGAATGCATCTGCCCATTTAATTCAAAACGAAGGTTTTTCTTATTGAAACCTAAACACGGACTACTTAGTGCTTACAGTGTAGACAAATAATTGATTTACGTACTGCTCTAGCTTGCTGCCGTTCAAACCTCAAAAATCCAGTAAAATTCAACTATTCAAACCCCAACAAATTCGACCCCAGAACCCAAAAAAAATCAACTAAAAACCAAAATCCCCAGCAAATTCGAGCCAAACCCCCTAAATTCGAGCAAATCCAAGGAAGAATCCCCATTGCCGAGCAAAAAATTGCACCCAAACCCCTAGGAATTTTGAACCCCTTAGCTTGTTCCCGTTCAAACCCCAAAACCCCAGCAAATTTCGACCCCAAATTCCAACAAATTCGCCCCAAAACCCAACAAATTCGAGCAACAACTGAAAACCCCCCATTTCTCTTTCTCTCTCATCTGCTCACTCTTCCTTCGCCATCGTCGCCGTCACCCACGTCGCCAGATTCCTTGAACACCGGTGCCGATTCCTCTATTTGTATGGTCCTTTATATTTTAATTATTTTCATTTATTCCAATTCTCATTAAAATCAATTCCTTATAACCGATTCCTCTATAGCGCTTGTTTTATTGCTATTTTGGATCAATTTTTTATTTTTATTTGGGCTTATTGATGAATTTTGCCCATTTATTGAATTGCTTTGGAGATTCAATGTCAAGATTTGCCTTTTTTTTTTACTTATTCGTATATTTATGATATTTCTACATGATTTTGCTTGATTTTTTGTTATATATTTTGGTGGGGTTTCATGATTTATAGGAATTTATAGAAATTAAATTGAAGTGATAGAAAATTGAAATTGTTGGTGAAATTTTGGGGTACTTATGTGTATTTGCAATCACCATTGCATTATTAGTGTTGCTGAGATATTTGTGTTTGTAATTACAATTTCATTATTACTATTCTAATGTTACTAAGAAACAACCAAAGGAAGATGTAATATGCATTCTACTTGGGCTGGATAACACCCTAAGAAACAACTGAAGATGTAATTTGTCAAACTATTATGTGCTCTTTGGTTCTTTTTATGGTGTTATCACCCCTTAATGAGTGTAGCTTCATGATTTTTTGTTTTATCATTGAAGTGTTGCCACATTCTAGTTTTGAAGATTGTTTATGAAGCTGTAGAAAAGAAAGTTGAATGAAAATGTTAAACAGTGGGAACTATGCCATTTGCTGATGTAGAATGGATGCTCATGCAGTCATGCCATAACTTTACCTTACTTGTTAATTTACCTTAGTCTCCTATTTCTATCTGTCTGAATATTCTGGTTAATCTAGTTATGATGAGAAGGATTGGGATCCTTTGTATGATAGATCATTATTCGTCCTTGTATTACTATCAATCTCCCCAAGCTTTTATGGGGATCTTGATAAGTTTAAGCATCTCTTTTTCCTATTTCTTTTAACTGTTTAGATAGCTCTATTATAATTCATTTGCAATATTCTGTTATTCATACTTGTCTTGTGGATTTTTAAACCGGTTCTTGCGTATATTCTTGACAAATTATAATCAAGGTACTTATGTGTTTTTCTTCTAGCAGACCTGCTGCTCATGCCTCAATCGCTGCTGTTAGCGTTGAAGTCACTGATGTGAATGTTGATGCTGCTATTGCTGCCTTTAAATGTTCTTATTAATGCTAATCCTAACTTTGTACAATTAAAATACTTTCTTTTTTGATAAAATTGTAATATTACAATAATTATTATTGAAAAATGTTCAAGTTTATATATATATGTGTATTTCTGTATCCATTTTGAGGGTGAAAACAATCCATTTTTTTGTGGGCATTTTAGGCAATTGTTCATGTAAGAACTGGTGCCTTTCATCGGTTTTGAATTGCTGCCTTTGTGATTTGTAATAGGCAGATCTAAAAATTTAGCAACTAAAATTTGTATTAGCAACTGATTTGTTAGTAGCAAAAATTGGTCTCAAAGTTACTTGTCAATCACAAAAAAAAAAAAAAAATTTGGTCTCCGTAGTCGCTAATCCGTCTCAAAATAACAATCTCTGTAGTATTAAAAAATTGGTCAATTCCGTTGCTAATCTTTCGCTAAAATTTTGCGATGGACAATGAATCAGTTGCTAAAATCTGGAAGTTAGTCATTAAATGATAGTTGCAAATTAGTCGCTAATATTTTGTGACGGACAATGATTCAGTTGCTAAAATATGAAAATTAGTCGCTAATTGGTAGTCGCAAGGGTGTTGCTATTCCATTGCTAAAATTGCAACTTGCTCAAAAATAGTCGCAAAAATGGATTTGCGACGAGGCCTTTAGCGACTAACCAAAGTAGTCGCAAATCCGTCGCAAATCCATTTTTGCGACGAATTTGCGACTACTTTGGCCGTCGCTAATTGCGTATTTTCTTGTAGTGCGAATTACATTGCAAAGTCGTTATTCTTATTTAAAAAAATTCGTGGAAGAACAATAAACAAGATTCGCCTTGGCTTAGGTGATCAACCAACAATTATTTAATTCAATTCTAGTCTTTATTTAACGCAAGATACTATGTGGAATTGATTAATTAATTATTTTAAAAGTGATCAAACAACACTAATTAGCTAATTAAAGTCCTTTTAAATAAGAAAATAAAGGTGATTTAACTAAGTGCTCAGGAATTTACCACTTCTCTTTGCTAGATCTCCGTTTAGAACACTTATGGACACCTTCTTGTTGGAGAACCTCCACCGTAGTAACAAAGTATCGAAAGGGTGAGTGTTTAGGACAAGAGGGCTAGGTTGCATAAGTTCACAAGTTATTTCGCCAGAGTTTTTAGGTTAATTTTTGTCTGTTGAAGCCTCGGTTTAAGCTCGTATCTATAGAGAAGGATTAGGTTTAGGGTTTCGAGCTTTCTACCGCAGCAGGTGTCGCGCGCAACAGATGAAGTTGCGCGCGGCATCCCAGCGCAAGTCATAAAGTTGCGCTGCTATGTGCAGCGCGACTTTTTGTCTTGCTCGCGGTTTTACAGTAAGATTCGATTTTATATTTTCCGTATAATTGCCGAATAATTACAAATCTTCCACAGCGCAACTCTGAAAGTTGCACTAGGCGTTGCGCGCAACTGAATTAGTTGCGCGCGACAGCCCAACGTGACTTCGTGAGATGCGCGCGGCTTTTTCTGCGGCAACACTAAGTTTTAACCTAGGCGCTCCTAAATCCGTCATTATTAGGGTTTAAGCACGGGCTTAAGCCTAATTATGATCAGGTTTAGTTAATTGGACCTTTGTTTTGGCTTTTCTTTAATTTGGGCTAGTCTTTTGTGTTTTGTGGCTTAACAAGTTATCCATAAGTATTCTTCACTTTGATCCAACACGAAGATGGCTTTATTTATCGTCATTGCACTCCCTGTCGGGACAGGAGGCCAAAAGTAGATGTCTACAGTTACCAAAATTTTGGAGGGAAAATTTTGTATGAGAAGTTGACACTTGTAAATGATGATGTCAGCGGTTATTTCCTTAGTTATAAATAGATAAATTGGCCCAGGCAATGCCCCGATACATCGCAAATCAATATCAATATATATATTAAAACTCATGGCAAGACATGATGTTTTGCCATGTGTCAACAATTTTGCCATTTGGCATATGATGTGTCGTCGCCAAATCATACCATAACATTAATTATTGAAAAACTCTATGCATTAACTTTCATATATTAATGTTAAGTTTAATTGATAAACTCTTCATATGCATGACAATTTACCTTGGACTATAACTCCTTAATAATTATATAATAATAAAGTTAGTAAGAAATTAAACATTACTCCATATTTATTTTGTGCATTAACTCATAAAATTGTAATCATAGAGTAAAAGATTTTTGTGCATTATGGAGTAGTATATATTTTGACATCAAATTTATAAAGATTTGATTTATAATATTTTTATGATTTTAATGTAAAAAAAAATTATTATAATCAAACCAACTTATACAAGCAACAAACTACTTAAGCTATAATATTAAATAAATAAATAAAAAAAAAATCATCACTTAAACTCTCAATGACAAACAAGCCAAAATATATATAGTTCGATTAAAGTAATAAAATTTATAATGACCCGGGGCATCGCTGATATGTCTGACTTATATAGTGTTTTACCCCCGTCCCTTTGTCATAATTAGTAGTGTTTTTGGCTCTTTAGAGCCACTTTTATTACTAATTGGTGTTTTTTAGTGCTTTTGTAGTTTTGCTTGAGTTTTGTAGGAAATTGCACATTTGGAGCGTTTTCCGGGTTTTTCATGGAGCAACTACGAACATTAGGAGGACACGACCATCTTTGAAGCCCAGGACCGGTTAGAGCCGGTGATTAAGGGCTCGGTGTGTGATACCAGGGCATTTGGACCGAGTATTCAAGACCCAAAGAGGAAATCTAGATTGGGTCGAAGAATCAAGCCCAATCGAAGTCCAAGCCTCGAGGAAGAGACCGGGCCCGATCGGGCAAGCTTGCGCCCGATCGGGTGAGCGTTAGCTCGATCGGGCGCGGCTGCCCAGGAGGAGTTTGAAGAAAAAGGCGGGCCCGATCGGGCGGCCCTTCGCCCGATTGGGCGCGTGTTTTTGGAGGCACCTGATTGCCGAGTTCTTAGTTTTTAATTAGGATTGTTTTTAGAGATGTTTAAGTACGATTTTAGTACAAAATTCTTATCACCCTTCTCTTTTAGACTTTCTCTCTCTACTTAGAATATTTTCTTTCTCTTAAATTCTCTCAACTTTGTTCTTAACTCTACTCTTAATTCCATATTACTTTGGTAACAATTTCTTCTACTTTAATCTCAGTTATTTATTTTAATTCTTTCATCATGTCTTATTTTATTGCTTTGATTAGTTTAGATTTAATCATGTGTGAGTAGTTTTATTTCTAGGGTTTATGGGGATCCATAAATAATATGAAGGGGTAATTTATTGTTGTTGATTATCAATGCTGGATTAATTTCCTATTGATTGATTTAATGCTCTGTGACTAGATTAGGCCCGATCTTTTATGCATGAGTTTGATAATATTGATTCGAGATTCGAGAGATGAGAATTGATGTTTAGGTCTAGTTTCAATAGGCAGGTTAATTTATAAATGGTTAAGTCGAGATTCGAGAGATGAGATTTAATGCCGGTAAATTAATTGTGTGATTGTAATACGTAGCGAAAGCCTTTTATGATCTGATTAATTTATGCATTGATGATTAGTTATTATGTTTTACCCTGGAATGTTATTTATTGGTGAACCTATGCTCTAGGCCTTTTATTAATTGTTTTCTCTTTACTCTTAGTTTAGTTTCCTTTGATTATAATATATTGGTTACTTTATAATTTAGATTGCTTGAATTAATTAGGAATAGAAAGACCAGTGTCCCTGTGGATTCGACCCTACTTCCCTATCTGCATTAGTTAGAGGATTTTGGAATTACTTTTGATTAGGTGATACGACTTTAGCCTGTCAAAATTTGGCGCCGTTGCTGGGGAAACGGTTTTATTTTTATTTCTGATTGTTTTTGTAGTCTAGGTTATTTCCTTTTGTCTCAGAGAACGTTAGTTCTTTGAGGCAAGTCTCATATTTGCTTTTAGTTCTTTGTTTATGCCCAGGTGTTCCAGATCAGGTTACATCCCATTCGATCCTGAGATCGAACGATCCTTCCATAGAAAGAAGAATTTCTACAAGCAAATTATGGCGGGTTCTGGTGATAATAATAATCATTGAGACCCTCCAACTGATTCTAGCGATTCAGAGGTATCTTCAGATCAAGAATCAGAGATGGCGGTACCTAAGAAGCTTAGTGATTATTCACAACCAAAGCTTATTGATTTTCCACACCTTACTCCCACTCCAGCTCTTGATGGGGTACAGTTTGAGATCAAACCCCAATTTATAACGATGATAGAAAGGAAGCAACTTAGTGGAGCAAAGGGTGAAGACCCAAATCTTCATATTGCAGACTACTGTCAGTACTGTAATACCATCAGGCAAGCTAGGGTCACACAAGACCAAATCAGGGAGATTCTCTTTCCTTTTTCTTTAACTAGAAAAGCCAAATTATGGTTTAATGGATTAAATAGAACTGCACTTGGTATAACTGACTGGGAAACTCTTGTTTAGAATTTTTATAACAAATATTATCCTGCAGAGAGATCAGCTGTACTACGGAGTGCTATTCATAACTTTGCCCAAGAGGCCGATGAAACTTTATATGAGGCTTGGGAAAGGTTCAAAGATCGACAAAGAGAATGTCCCCACCATAATCTGGCACAATGGCAGTTGATCCAAGCCTTTTATAATGGGATTGGAAATTCATCTAGAATAATATTGGATTTTGCAGCAAGTGGGAGGTTTATGAACCTTAATGTTGATGATGCAGGTCAAGTTATTGAAGATATGGCGATACGTAATTCCCAATATGGGAATCCTAGAGGCTTTGCTAACAAGGGGAAGCATAGTGTTGACTCTGTATCCTTTTTGCAAGCTCAATTAACCTCTATATGCAAGAAATTAGATAATCTTAGTATTGCTAATGTAGCTAATGTTTCTGCAATTAATAATAATACTAATGAGGCTTTCTGTGAAAATTGTGGAATTGTAGGTCATTGGAAGCAAGATTGCAAGAGTTCCGTGGAGCAAGTCAATGCCTTTCAAGCTTATAGGCAGAATAACCCATACTCCAACACCTACAATCCCGGGTACCGGAATCATCCGTACCTTTCCTACCGGAGCACCAATGTTCAAAATCCACCACCACCACAAGAATCACAGGCGCCACAACAAACTCAGCAGAAATATTACCACCCCAATGCTGGCCAAAAGAACCAACCACAACAACCCTCCTCATATTCCGACCCTGCTCTGGTAGAAATTAGAGCGATGCTGGCTAATATGAAGAAGCACATGGAGAGTAGAGATGCCCAAATTTATTCGATCCTAGCACACAATAAAATTGTAGATAATCAAATTGCGTAAATTTCTGCTACTTTGCAAGCCCGTCAATAGGGAGCCCTGCCAGCACAGCCGACTAGGCCTACGGATCAAGCCTATGCAATTACTCTAAGGAGTGGTTCACACTATGAAGGGCCCTCTATGCCCAAAAATGATGAACCCGTTTTATTAAATAACGCTAATCTTGATTCCATTAAACTTGACAATGTAGCTAATAGCCCTGCAGGGCTAAAGAGTAATACTAATATATCTGATTTTACATTGCAGGGTACGACTCCAGGGAAGGTAACAGCTCCAAATAAGAGCAGTAATGCTCCAAAGCCAGTTATCAAACTTCCATTCCCCAATCGTCACTTGAAAACAAATTTGGATAAGCAGTTTGGTAAGTTTCTGGAGATGGTAAAAGATTTGCAGGTAACAGTTCCCTTCACTGAATTAATCACACAAATTCCTGCATATGCAAAATTCATGAAGGAAATATTGACAATAAAAAGGTCTATTAGTGAGGTGGAGACAATATCTTTCACTGCAGAATGTAGTGCCGTACTTCAAAATAAATCTCCACCTAAACTGAAAGATCCAGGTAGTTTTTCTATCCCTTGTCATATTGGCAATCTAATGATTGATAATGCATTATGTGATTTTGGTGCTAGCGTTAGTGTTATGCCATTGTCTGTGTGTTCTAAGCTAAATATGGGTAAATTAAAAACTGCTAATATTACTCTACAAATGGCGACCGTTCTTTTAAATACCCCCTAGGTGTTTTAGAGGATGTTCCTGTTAGAGTAGGTAAATTTATATACCTGTTGATTTTGTTGTTCTTGATATGGCTGAGGATATGCAAACTCCAATTATTTTGAGTAGACCATTCATTAACACCGCAGGAGCAATTATAGATGTGAGATGTGGCAAATTAACACAGTCAGTAGGAGACGATAAAATTATTTTTAATCTTAATAATACCCCTAAAAGCCCCATGACAGAGGAGAAGTGTTTTAGTGTTGATGTGGTTCAAAATTATTTTAACCAGCCCTAAGCTCTTGTAAAAGATTCGTTGGAGGCGGTATCTTGTGTTGCGTCTTCTACAGATGATATAGACAAATGGCAAAAGGAATTTGATGCAATATAAAGAGCCCTCTACACTGTCGGTCTTGGCTTCGAAGATGAGAAGGTGGAATTGAACAAGCAAGTTGTGGAAATTGAGCCTACAATAAGTGTTCCGCCAGATCGAGCTGCAAGTGCGAAATGTAGTGACAATTTGAAGCAACCATCGATCGAAGAGGGATCTTTAGTGCGTAACATTGAAGAACCCCCAGCCCAAGTCAAGGAGGATCCACCAGATAAGGTGAATTGGCGTCCCACAGGGTATGTCAGGAAGCTGCGTCGTGGCCTAAACACCGCTTGACTGGGTGAAAAACCACCCGACCAAGCGTTAGGCCAAGGGTCCTAGTTCTTGTACTTGGTAAAAAGGTCGTGCGGGACCTAGATAAACCAACGCTTTGCGGGAGGCAACCCGTATTTCTTGCTTTCTAGACTAGTCTTTCTTTTATTTTATTTTTATTTCTTTTTTTAGAGAGGTGAGGAGAGTGCAATTTTACCTTTCATAAGTGTTTTTGTACATGTATTAGATCATAAAGTTAGGAGACTTAAAGAGAAAAAGTTAGAAAAAAAGGAGCATTCCAATTTGGGTACGGGCCCGATCGGGCGAAGCTCGCCCAATTGGGCGAGCACCTAAGGGTCAAAATCGAGCAAAAATGTGCCCGATCGGGTGCGCAAATTGATTTTTATTGGAGCTTTAATTCGCCCGATCGGGCGAAGCCGCCCGATCGGGTGGATTTTTGGAGAAATCGAGTGAAGTAAAAAGATATGTCGGGCGAAGCAAGAGGGCGAAATATCCTTCGAGTTCGAGCCCGATCGGGCGGAGGTCGCCTGATCGGGCGCGCACTTCATAAATCTAGAAAAACATATCTCGCCCGATCGGGCGCGCACTTCATAAATCTGGAAAAACATATCTCGCCCGATCGAGCGCGCCTATTTTTGGCCGGGCCTTTATTTTCTTTTCTCCTCCTTTCTTTTCTTTTTCCTTCTTACTTCTTCTTCTTCATTCACACTTTCTCTCTTTAAAACCTCCATTTTTAAACCTTCAAACTCACTTTCCTTTCAAGATCTCCTCAAATTCACCCATCAAAACTCCAAAATTTTTACATATTCTTCATCTTTACACCTTCCTCTACATTCTCCACTAAAAAACTACCACTTTCTCTCAAGATTTATCAACACCCTTATATAGAGAAAGCTTCAAATCCTACCATTCACACATAAAATGGCTTCAAAAAAATCAAGACAACAAAGGGGTGAAGGTTCGAGGCAACAACAGCAACCGATGGTTGACCCGGAGCTTCAACTTCCGGGATGGGACGAAGTAGTCATCTCCTCAACTGAACAACGAGCTAGGATGCTTAACCTCATCCAGAGGCAGGTAATCTCTACTCGCTTTGTACACCATCTTACTTTGTCTAGGTTAGGAATTGATAAACCGGTAGAAAAATTGTTCAAAGGTATAGGAATGAGTGGATTTTTTCAAATGCATTATGACACCTATGATTATTTGACTTTAGAATTTGTTTCTAGTTTCAATGTAATTAAAACTAATGCTTTGATCACTAATGTCCAATTCCGATTGCTAAACAATGATGTGCGTTTAACTTTAAAAGAATTTGGAAAATTGTTTGAGCTTAAATCGGATAAACCTATTGAACCCTCCCAAGACCACATTGCCGTGGTCTATAAAAGATTCACCGGGGAGGGTTTACTCAACCTCCAACATTCCAAGGGGACGTGGATTCAACATCCCGTCCCAAAGTTTTGGCACAGGTTTGCCGGCCTCACAATCTTTGGGAGGTGTAGGCGTCGCTCGAAGTGCGCCTACGTAAAAAGCATGTTGTGAATATGCTTGGCACTCATAGGAAGTGGGAATTGACATTACGATTAGGGACAACGATTAGGGACAAATAAAGTAGGGAGTCGCCAACAAGTTTTTAAGGAACTTGTACACCGTTCACGGATCATAAAAGGCAACCACGAATAAGGGACAACGATAGGCAACAACGATTGACCCGTGAAGGTTACACCCCATTCATAATCCATGAGATTACTAACTCCATATGGTTCGGAACCACGAAAGGAGGATCGGGGATGATGGTACGAAGTGAGTCATGGAGTCACATTCGCCTGTATTGGCCTCTACTCGATTCTTATAGTGAAAAGCATTCCTGTGATCTCAAAGGCATACAAACAATAATTCAATTCGCTCCAAACTATTATTAAGCTAAATTGGTTTAATATTAATGCACACATAATTCTAAAATATGGTGATCACTTCAATTAATAATAAGATTAAAAGGACCCTAAACCGGTTGTCCAAATTATCTTATTAGGCGTGATTTTCAATTACATATTCCCTTTAAACATGCAATATGGTGATCATAATAACAATAGAATAAACATTAATATTAAAACCAATTTAATCACAATTCCAACAACATAAAATCGTTAGAAAAATAATAAAAACAAATGGAGTATGATCCTTACTTTGATTCCGTTTGTTTGCAACTACAAAATAATAAACGAGTTAGTAACTTCAAGGAAATAAATAAACAATAATTAAATTAAATTAAATTAAATAAAGTTGATTTTGGGGCCAAACCCTCAAACAGTTCTACCTTTCACGCCTTGGCTTAAGGGTAGAACCTCGAGTAAAATATGGACTCCTTTGAGTGCTTGAAAAAGGAATTTTGAAAAGAAAAGGGTAGGCTAGTGTTTAGGCTAAAGCATAGAAGAGAGAAAATAAAATCAGAGAATTACTCGGTGCCCCGTACATCAGAAATGAGGGGGTATTTATAGGGAAAATGTGCTGAGGGAGCACACGGAACCCTAAAATGATAAAAACCCTAAAAAAATATCCCGTGACACGGTCAGACTGTACCGTGACACGGGAAGCTCCACCGTCAGACGACACACTTTCCCGTGACACGGTACACTTTTGGCGTGACGCGGGAAATTTTCAGAAAAAGGGATAGAAAACGCGTCAAGGGTTTACGCGGAAAAGACACGGAATGTCCCGTGTCACGGCAGACTTCCCGCGTCACGGGAAATCCCACCGTCAGACGGGAAGGATTCCCGTGACACGGTAGGTACCTGCCGTGGCGCGGGAAATTCCAGCCCGTTTTTCCGTCTAAATACATTTTTAACCCTAATTTCTTTCGGTATTTTAAGTGCCGATTGATAATTTCGGGCTTTTTCTGACTTATTATTATTTGGGCTAAAATAAGAAAATAATTAAATAAAAATAAATAAAGGGTTTGGGCCAAAAATAAATAATAAAACAATAAAATAAAAAGGTTTGGGCTTAAAATTAATTAATAAGTTTGGGCTGAAATTAAAACTATGCTTTCACCAAACATCAAGACTAATCCATGGACTGTTCAAAAATATGAATTTAATAAAATATGATTTTTTAAGCACTCTCGGGATTAAATACTAAACCCGACCAATAGTGGCGGTGAAAGGTTGTTCATCATCGGATTTGGTTTTGGGGAGACATTTTTAGGTGTCTACAGGAGGCATGAACCGGCAAACGTTAGGAGGGATGAACTTGAATTGTTGGCTTCCTATATGATCCCCAATGCTAAAAAACTAAACATACCGCATAGGATAGCCCAACATTTTCAAAGGGTGGCCAATGCGGTGGGGGGGGGGTAGGTCTAGGGCGCCTATCTATTTTGGGGGGTTGGTTACCCATATAGCGGTAAAACACCTAGGATGGACCCCAACCGGCCATAGGAAAGTGGAGGGTTCTACCCTCATGGACCTAGCCTACTTAGAAGGCCTTAACTAGGTGCAGCCTATGGGAGGTGAGACATGGTGGATAGTCCACCGGGAGTCGGGTAGGAGAGATCTGCGATCCTAAATCACTCTGTATACGCCGATACTTGTAGAAAAATGTTAGTTCTACAGATAAAAGAGTAAAGGGATAGAATACGTATCTGGCACCAGTGTATCGGTGACAAATGAGTTTGGTATTTTCCTATGCTTGAAGGAATCCACCGGATGACGTTTGTTAAAATGCTTTCCATGCTTGAGGAAAGTCGATTGAAGAGTTTGGTACCTTTCTAAGCCTGAAGAAAGCTACCGGATAATACTTTCCATGCCTGAGGAAAGTCGACGAACGAATTTGGTGTCATTCTATGCTTGAAGAAATCTATAGATAATGCCTTCCATGCTTGAGGAAAGCCGACAAAGGAATTTGGTGGTTTTCTATACTTGAAGAAAAATCCACCGATAACGCTTTCCAAGCCTGAGGAAAGCCGACTTGGCGGTTTTCTATACTTGAAGAAAAATCCACCGATAACGCTTTCCAAACCTGAGGAAAGCCGACTTGGCGAATACTTTCCATGCCTGAGGAAAGTCGACGAACGAATTTGGTGTCATTCTATGCTTGAAGAAATCCACCAATAATGCCTTCCATGCTTGAGGAAAGCTGACAAAGGAATTTGGTGGTTTTCTATACTTGAAGAAAAATCCACCGATAACGCTTTCCAAGCCTGAGGAAAGCCGACTTGGCGGTTTTCTATACTTGAAGAAAAATCCACCGATAACGCTTTCCAAGCCTGAGGAAAGCCGACTTGGCGGTTTTCTATACTTGAAGAAAAATCCACCGATAACGCTTTCCAAGCCTGAGGAAAGCCGACGATGAATATGATGTCATTTTATGCTTGAAGAAATCCACCGATAATGCCTTCCATGCTTGAGGAAAGCCGATTTGGCGGTTTTATATACTTGAAGAAAAATCCACCGGATAATACTTTCCATGTTTGAGGAAAGTCGAAAGATGATGAGATTGCAAGTCTCTGTGTATCGAGAACCTTGCGTCATGAAATGATGGTGGTCCGCTTGTCCCCGGACGTGGGCTGTAGATGGTCCGCTTGTCCCCGGACATGGGCTGTAGATGGCCCTCTTGTCCCCGGACGTGGGCTTTAAATGGTCCGTTTGTCCCCGGACGTGGGCTGTAAATAAGACCTGCAAAAATAAATTTGCTAATGGACTCGTATATACTGTGATTGACTTGACCACTGACTTGACCAAGTTTGACTTGATGTGACATGACATGTGTATGACTTGTGAGTGTGTGTGTGTATGTATATGTGTGTGTGCAGACACAAGCAAACGAAGATGCAAAAGCAAAAATTTTTCGTCAATTTTTGTCATGAGTGGAGGGTACCGACTTTCTCCCGAAAAAGAAAGATGTGAAAACTGAACTTTTATTTTCGAACTTCCTTCGATGAAAACTTGGAAAAAGTTTTTGAACTTCCCCAAAATAAAATAATGAAAAAGGAAAGAAGTTTTGAACTTCCTCCTTGAGCAAGACGAAATGAATCGTATGGATTGAATTGCTTGTCCTGAAAATAATGTATGCATGATGCATGTTCTTAGGCCAGGAGGCTAAAGACAATTACATCCTGTGACACGATAGATGAATGAACTTAAGTCATGGAGCTAAGCGTCATATATGGTGTAAAGAAGCGATTTTGAACGTCACTTAGGTCTGGAAGCTAAGCACGTATAGTGATTTTTGCATAATGAACGTTGCTTAGGTCAAGGAGCTAAGCACGATATGCTTTGTATGATTAAAAATCATTGATATATAAATTTTTCTTAGCACATTATGCGAAACAATGAACATTGATCAGGTCAGGAAGCTAAGCAAGTATACAATGTTTCTTCTATTGAATGTTGTCTTTAAATATGATGAAACATGCATAGTGTTGAAACAAGATTTCATGATAAAGGGCTCTTAAAGGGAAGGATGATTGATATGGATATGGATGTGTGAGTGAAGTGTGTGAATGTGATACTAAGGCTGGCTGTAAGGGTTATGGCGATGGAAAGAGATGTGAGAAGAGTTAAAGATGATGACTCTTCAGGCTGGGTAAGCTAATGTGATTTGGATTCAAGCCCCCAAGTCTAGCTCTAAATGGGTAGGGATAAGCATTGGATATTCTTTGACTCGATCATGCATGGATATGAATATGAATGTGGCCGCACCTCGATGTGAGGTTGCCTACGTATCCGTTAGGAATCAGGACGAACGTAGCTCTAACCGAACTTTGCACAAGTGTACGTACACCTCAATGAGGTCTTTCAAGGGTTGTAATGTGGTTAAGTTGATGGTTTAAGGAAGAAAAAGGTAAAAGGATCAAGACCCGAGAGAAGCCCCCAAGATGTGTAATTGTGAATTTGAAAATTTTGAATTTTGCTAGTTTATTTTCAACACATTTTTTTTTTGCTTTGAACTTTCTTTTTTTCTCTTTTTTTTTTTATTATTCTTTTGAATCAATGTAGACAATCTCAGATCATGCGGTCCATCACTCACTTAGCATTCATGTTTCTCAGGCACGGTACCAAGCACTCGATGAGAGACGCAATTTGAGACGTGTTCATATCAAAGACATTGGAACACTTGCCTTTAGACATTGTTTTATTGTTGCTTTCTTTTTTTTTTTACTTGATTTTTGAATGTTATACAATTACACATCTTCCAATCCTAGGGTTAAGTGAATGTGGGTTGAAGAAATGAAGGCCAAACGTTAGACGAGGCTCAAAATGGTTGATGAAGAAATGGAATGTGATTGAACGGTTAACAGGGAATGACATGGTTGCAAAGGTGCCTCAAGTCATTGGTGTACCTTGGGCTTAGTTCGGTAATTGATTTTTTATTTATTTTTTTTTATGAAAAATTCTATGATCGAGATGTAAAGGAAAATTGCTCATTTTATTAATGGAAAAGGTGAACGAAACACATGAAACATATAAAAAAATTCAAAGTGGAAAACCTATGCTAGACATGAATGGGGGAATGGAGAAGAATGATAAAGAAAGAAATCATGAAATCTTGCACGAAGGATCTGTGTGCCTTGTATTCATTACTTCTTGCCGCCTGGAGGGGCAGGAAGTTTGTTTGCATCCATCAAGTCTTGAATGACGTCCTTCAAATTCCAACATTGCTCCGTAGTGTGGCCCCTTCCTTGATGGTACTTGCAATAGGCATTGGGATTCCATTTGGAGCTCATTTCTTCAGGTTTTGGCTCTGGAAATGGCCCAATAGGTGTGATCAAGCCTTGACTGTAAAGGCGATCAAAGGCCGCATCATAAGTCATTCCTAAAGGAGTGTAAGTTCTTTTCTTCTTGGGCAATGGAGTATCAAGAGCTAACACTTCATTGAGATCAACTTGGCTTATATTATTGGTAGTATTTTCGTGCTTAGAAGACGAAGAAGAAGGATGGTCGTTCTTCTTGTTTTTCCAAGTGTTATTATTGTTACTACCAGCAGTCTTTATTAGCTCATCCTCGATATTGATGCCGATGTCGTATACAGCTTCGAAAGTGTTCAGTGGAAGAAATTTGAGATGTTCCCTATATTTATGAGTCAGATTTTGAATAAAGAGGCGAACCATCTCTCTTTCTTTGGGAGGATCTACCAAGAGTGAAGCTGTTTCCCTCCACCTGTTCAGGTAAGCGGTGAAGCCTTCATTCTCTTTCTGTTTGAGAATGGAGAGTTCACGTTCAGAAGTTTTAGTTTGAATGTTACACTTGTAACGATTCATGAAACTTTCGGTGACATCTTGCCAAGTCGCAGTATGCTTGGCATCTAAGGAATAAAACCATTGTTGGCAAGCATGTTCTAAGGAGAGAGGGAACACCGTAGGGAAGAGTGTTACGTCCAATCCCTTAAGAGCCATGGTTGCAGAGAACGCCTTCAAATGGAATATTGGATTGTCAGTAGGCTTGAACTTTGGAATATCATCAGTGGAGAACTTGTCAGGGAGTCTATCCTTCACATCCAAAGGAGTGGGAGGCCGTTCCACATAAGTGAAATCCTCATAGATCTTACTCATTTGTTCCTTCAGTTTGTCAAGGGTGGAAACAGTGACCTTGTTTTGTTCCATGGTAGTGACCCTAGTGGTAAGGGTTTGCATCATGGAAGACAGTGCCTCAATGGATTTGTTGATGTTCTCAATGTCTTCTTTAGTGGCCATTGAAAGGTGATGAGTAACGGAGATGACAAAGTTCTCTTTGAACGCCTATTAGATTTGAGAGATTGTTGCGGTAATGGCTCGAACCGTATTGATCTATCTCTGTTCCTTGACCAAATACTGTGAAATAAAATAATTCACTTAATTGTTTGACTCATTGCTCAAGATAGGAAAGGAAGGAAAAAAATAGACATTTGAAAACAGGTGAGAAAACTCCACTCATTTTTTTTATTATGACGAAAAAAGGGTGCATGAACCTAATATACGATCATAAACGACCTGGTGCACGACTCGAGTCGGAACATAAAGAAAGTGTGTGGACTATACTTGACTCGTGAGTGACTAAGTGATGTTATAAGACTCGTGGTATGATCGTATGGCTAGACATGTGAACAATAACCAAAATGACTGACGCGAGGACCAAATTAACACGGAAGACTTGATTGACGTTTTTTTTTTTTTTTTTTTTTTTTTGGAAATTCCACCGTGTCACGGTGGAAATTTTCCGTGACACGGTAGAGTTTCCCGTATCGCGGCAACCATTCCCGTGCCACGGTGGACTGTGCCGTGACACGGTGGACAGTCCCGTGTCGCGGCAACCATTCCCGTGCCACGGTGGATGCTGACGTGGCACGGGAATTTTTTTTTTGCAGGTCCACCGTGCCACGGTGGACTTTTCCGTGACACGGTGGACAGTCCCGTGTCGCGGCAACCATTCCCGTGCCACGGTGGATGCTGACGTGGCACGAGAATTTTTTTATTTTATTTTATTTTTTTAAAAAAAATCTATAATTTTGAAATTCTACTTGTTTATTTTTAAAGGGAGGATACCATCCGACTTACTACGAAAAAAAAAACGACACAAACACAAGACTTCCTAAAATACGGTCAAAAAAGTGATGCACGACTTAAAGCAAAAAAGTGTGTGAACACGACATGTGAGTGATTAAGTGAGGTTATGGACGCGTGTTTTGACCGTACAACTAGACACGACACAAAACTGGACACATCATTCGCACAAAAATCGAAAAAAGGACTAACAGGACACTTTTCTGGGCACCGTGTCATGGTACAGACTGTCGTGACACGGTGCAGTCTGCCGTCAGACGGTAGACAGCCCCGTGTCACGGCACTGTTCACTGTGGCGCGACAGAACATGCCGTGACACGGTGCGCAGTTCCAGGCCAGTTTTGTGATTTTTCCAGATTTTAACCGATTTTAGATCCGTACTAATTACTATGTGAGAATAAAAACCCTCGGTCATGGGTTAAACAAAAGAGCAAACACATGAAGGTTAGCACCAAACAACCACATAGCATTTAGGCACGATGATGTAAAAAAGTTCGCAACCTAGAGTCAAGATCTATGTTCAACTATTGGTCAAGCTTTGGGTGTCAAAAGGGTACCATGGTTAAGAGTTTGGACGCGTTAGCAAGGCAGCCTCCCTTGAGGGTGTATGCCAACGGGCGGCTCCGCGAGTTCGTGATGCAATCGAACTCGACTCCATGGTTTGGGTGGATTTAATAACTCGGATGAACCCTTATTGCCATGAGCGTTTTTGGGTTGATAGAGCTTAAATCCCCCGGGGCTAAGACGCATGTAGAACACATACGTTTTTTCAGAAAAATCGAAGGAAGTCGACTGTGAGGAAAGAAAATAAGCCACCGGACATATTCTTCATCTTTACACCTTCCTCTACATTCTCTACTAAAAAACTACCACTTTCTTTCAAGATTTATCAAAACCCTTAGAGAGAAAAAGCTTCAAATCCTACCATTCACACATAAAATGGCTTCAAAAAAATTAAGACAACAAAGGGGTGAAGGTTCGAGGCAACAACAGCAACCGATGGTTGACCCGGAGCTTCAACTTCCGGGATGGGACGAAGTAGTCATCTCCTCAACTGAACAACGAGCTAGGATTCTTAACCTCATCCAGAGGCAGGTAATCTCTACTCGCTTTGTACACCATCCTACTTTGTCTAGGTTAGGAATTGATAAACCGGTAGAAAAATTGTTCAAAGGTATAGGAATGAGTGGATTTTTTCAAATGCATTATGACACCTATGATTATTTGACTTTAGAATTTGTTTCTAGTTTCAATGTAATTAAAACTAATGCTTTGATCACTCATGTCCAATTCCGGTTGCTAAACAATGATGTGCGTTTAACTTTAAAAGAATTTGGAAAATTGTTTGAGCTTAAATCGGATAAACCTATTGAACCCTCCCAAGACCACATTGCCGTGGTCTATAAAAGACTCACCGGGGAGGGTTTACTCAACCTCCAACATGCCAAGGGGACGTGGATTCAACATCCCATCCCAAAGTTTTGGCAAAGGTTTGTCGGCCTCACAATCTTTGGGAGGTGTAGGCATCGCTCGAAGTGCGCCTACGTAAAAAGCATGTTGTGAATATGCTTGGCACTCATAGGAAGTGGGAATTGACACTACGATTAGGGACAACGATTAGGGACAAATAAAGTAGGGAGCTACCAACAAGTTTTTAAGGAACTTGTACACCGTTCACGGATCATAAAAGGCAACCACGAATAAGGGACAACGATAGGCAACAACGATTGACCCGTGAAGGTTACACCCCATTCATAATCCAT
This sequence comes from Chenopodium album, assembly GCF_948465745.1. NCBI lineage: Eukaryota > Viridiplantae > Streptophyta > Magnoliopsida > Caryophyllales > Amaranthaceae > Chenopodium > Chenopodium album. The sequence continues at coordinate 16,695,172 of NC_137842.1, forward strand.
GAGATTACTAACTCCATATGGTTCGGAACCACGAAAGGAGGATCGGGGATGATGATACGAAGTGAGTCATGGAGTCACATTCGCCCGTATTGGCCTCTACTCGATTCTTATAGTGAAAAGCATTCCTGTGATCTCAAAGGCATACAAACAATAATTCAATTCGCTCCAAACTATTATTAAGCTAAATTGGTTTAATATTAATGCACACATAATTCTAAAATATTGGTGATCACTTCAATTAATAATAAGATTAAAAGGACCCTAAACCGGTTGTCCAAATTATCTTATTAGGCGTGATTTTCAATTACATATTCCCTTTAAACATGCAATATGGTGATCATAATAACAATAGAATAAACAGTAATATTAAAACCAATTTAATCACAATTCCAACAATATAAAATCGTTAGAAAAATAATAAAAACAAATGGAGTATGATCCTTACTTTGATTCTGTTTGTTTGCAACTACAAAATAATAAACGAGTTAGTAACTTCAAGGAAATAAATAAACAATAATTAAATTAAATTAAATTAAATAAAGTTGATTTTGGGGCCAAACCCTCAAACAGTTCTACCTTTCACGCCTTGGCTTAAGGACAGCACCTCGAGTAAAATATGGACTCCTTTGAGTGCTTGAAGAAGGAATTTTGAAGTGAAAAGGGTAGGCTAGTGTTTAGGCTAAATCATAGAAGAGAGAAAATAAAATCAGAGAATTACTCGGTGCCCCGTAAATCAGAAATGAGGGGGTATTTATAGGGAAAATGTGCTGAGGGAGCACACGGAACCCTAAAATAATAAAAACCCTAAAAAAATATCCCGTGACACGGTCAGACTGTACCGTGACACGGGAAGCTCCACTATCAGACGACACACTTTCCCGTGACACGGTACACTTTTGGCTTGACGCGGGAAATTTTCAGAAAAAGGGATAGAAAACGCGTCAAGGGTTTACGCGGAAAAGACACGGAATGTCCCGTGTCACGGCAGACTTCCCGCGTCACGGGAAATCCCACCGTCAGACGGGAAGGATTCCCGTGACACGGTAGGTACCTGCCGTGGCGCGGGAAATTCCAGCCCGTTTTTCCGCCTAAATACATTTTTAACCCTAATTTCTTTCGGTATTTTAAGTGCCGATTGATAATTTCGGGCTTTTTCTGACTTATTATTATTTGGGCTAAAATAAGAAAATAATTAAATAAAAATAAATAAAGGGTTTGGGCCAAAAATAAATAATAAAACAATAAAATAAAAAGGTTTGGGCTTAAAATTAATTAATAAGTTTGGGCTGAAATTAAAACTATGCTTTCACCAAACATCAAGACTAATCCATGGACTATTCAAAAATATGAATTTAATAAAATATGATTTTTAAAGCACTCTCGGGATTAAATACTAAACCCGACCAATAGTGGCGGTGAAAGGTTATTCATCATCGGATTTGGTTTTGGGGAGACATTTTTAGGTGTCTACAGGAGGCATGAACCGGAAAACGTTAGGAGGGATGAACTTGAATTGTTGGCTTCCTATATGATCCCCAATGCTAAAAAACTAAACATACCGCATAGGATAGCCCAACATTTTCAAAGGGTGGCCAATGCGGTCGGGGGGGGGGGGGTAGGTCTAGGGCGCCTATCTATTTTGGGGGGTTGGTTACCCATATAGCGGTAAAACACCTAGGATGGACCCCAACCGGCCATAGGAAAGTGGAGGTTTTACCCTCATGGACCTAGCCTACTTAGAAGGCCTTAACTAGGTGCAGCCTATGGGAGGTGAGACATGGTGGATAGTCCACCGGGAGTCGGGTAGGAGAGATCAAGATTTTAAGCTACCCAACCTCGCCTTGACCAAATTTGCGAAGGGGAAGCCTTCCTACACTTTTGAGTTAGACGGTCAAGGCGAGGTTCAAGAGCCTCACCATTCACCCCAATACCAACCACCACCCCAACCCTACACATATGGCATACCCTCCTCCGTTGATTACAACATAGACCCCCATGCCCCATATGAATTTTCGGCTTTTAGGAGCCAACTTGACCGGATCGAGAGAGGGCAAGGGAGAGTGGAGGGTATGGTGCAAAACCTAGACTCTAGGTTAGGCACCCTAGATAGGAGGGTTGGCCATGTAGAGAGGAACCTCGGGAGGGGTTTATACCCCATGTATGACGATTATGCACGCCGAGGGGCTATTCCCCCCGAGGCATTAGTTCCCGATTGGTTCCAATACCCCTAAGGAGGGTATTCGACCCCGGAGCCTATGGTACTTATGTGGACTACTCTTGAGTCCATGGTTATGGGGCCGATGCTCCTTTTGGGGGGATGGGGGAAATGTAGACCCTAACTACTTTGCAGGTGGTTCGGGCTATGGTGGTGCTGGTACGAGCCAGGGTGGTGCCGGCTCGAGCTATGGAGGAGGCTATCAAAGGATGGATGAGGGTGATGATGAGGAGTAGCTTCTCCTAGCTACACCCCCAAGTCAATGAGGAGATTGCTTGATTTGGCTTGGGGGGAGATACCTTGTACATATGGTAACTCTTTCTCTCTTTTCTCTATTTATCGCTTTCTAGTATAGATTTTATTGCTTTCTAATGTAGTTTTTATTGCTTTCCTATATGAAAAAATACAAAAAATTGAAAAATATAAAAATTCAAAAAAATACGTTCCAATGAATTGTAAATCATGCTTCCCTGTGTCCCATACTTGGAAAATATTGTTTTGATTCTTGGTATTTGATAATGAGCTTTGTGAATTTGTTGATCATGATTTGAAGTTTAATTGTTTGGATGCCTAAACATGCGTCAATTTTGCCAACTATTTGTGAATATAGTGCTTGACTAGTTTATTTGATTAGGAATTGTGTGATAGTTCTTGGTATGTCAAGGAATTTGAGTATTGGTCTGCAACTATTAGTAGTGTTTGTATGGCTCAATATTATGCACATTGAGGAGGACGAAGGCGTTTGTTCTCTTAGGTAGCTTTCAAACGATATTAGATACATTTGTTCCCTTCTTGCTACCCATGTTGTTTCTTGTGCCCCTTTTATTGATTATTTAGCCACACTACAAGCCTATATGAGCCCCATTGGTTACTAGTCCCAAGCTTGGCTTTGGGGAGCTATTAGTTGGTGAGGCGAGGGAGTTGTGGTGTGCACTTTAGTTGCACATTGTGGGAATAAAAGAAGAGTGATTGTTCTTTTGATATTATGATTGGAAGAATGTTGATAATTTGTGTTTCAAAGTTGAAAATTTCCAATGTGAGATAAAAAGAAAAAAAAAGAGCAAAGAAAAAAAATTGTTTCAAATGTTCAAATGTTCTATGTGAAGGTTGCTCAAGAAAAAAAAAAGAAAAAAATTCAAAAAAAAAAAAGTTCAAGTTTGGAAAAAAAAAAACAGTAGTTCAAAGTTTGTTTTAATTCACTCTTTTTCCTATTATCATACTTTGTGAGTGAATGTGTAAGTGTTGGGATTGTTGTTATGTATGGGATTGCTTGGTGAATTTTTTTGGAGTTAAGTTGTGATTGGAGATGTTTTGGTCATTACTTGTTTTTGACCTTGGGTTTTGTTAGGATATGACTCCCTTAAGCATAGCTTTACTCTCACATTTTCCTAAATTTATCCTACCCTTTTACCCTAGCCTTACATTACAAGCTTTAAAGACCTTCCGACCTTTGTGCATAGAGTTGTATGAATGTGAAAGTGTTGTTTTATCAATGCAAGTTATGATTTGACATATTTCGAGTCGACTAGTAGGTTGAGCGTACATCTTTTTAAACACACGAGAGTGTGAGTTGGGAGGGAATTGTTCACATATAAAGGGGTTGGTTGGAAAGCGATCAATTACATCTTTTACTCGCCACATAAATGAGAGTTGAGTGTGTGAGCACTAGTTTTGAATTCTATATGATCATGTGGTTTGCTCTACTTGACAATTGTTGGGGAGGAAGAATGATTAGATGAATGAAATTGGTTAACATTGAAGCATGTTCATTAGATTTGCCTTGAATCGTTTGTGCTTGATTTTTTTTACTTAGGATGAAGCGTGTTTTATATGTTCGATGATGAGCTCTTTGCTTAGAGACAAGCAAAGGTTTGGCTTGGGGGAGTTTGATATGTCCTATTTATATAGTGTTTTACCCCCGTCCCTTGGTCATAATTAGTAGTATTTTTGGCTCTTTAGAGCCACTTTTATTACTAATTGGTGTTTTCTAGTGCTTTTGTAGTTTTGCTTGAGTTTTGTAGGAAATTGCACATTTAGAGCGTTTTCCGGGTTTTTCATGGAGTAACTACGAACATTAGGAGGACACGACCATCTTTGAAGCCCAGGACCGGTTAGAGCCGGTGATTAAGGGCTCGGTGTGTGATACCGGGGCATTTGGACCGAGTATTCAAGACCCGAAGAGGAAATCCGGATTGGGCCGAAGAATCAAGCCCAATCGAAGTCCAAGCCTCGAGGAAGAGACCGGGCCCGATCAGGCAAGCTTGCGCCCGATCGGGTGAGCGTTAGCTCGATCGGGCGCGGCTGCCCAGGAGGAGTTTGAAGAAAAAGGCGGGCCTGATTGGGCGACCCTTTGCCCGATCGGGTGCGTGTTTTGGAGGCACTTGATTGTCGAGTTCTTAGTTTTTTATTAGGATTGTTTTTAGAGATGTTTAAGTACGATTTTAGTACGGAATTCTTATCACCCTTCTATTTTAGACTTTCTCTCTCTACTTAGAATATTTTCTCTCTCTAAAATTCTCTCAACTTTGTTCTTAACTCTACTCTTAATTCCAGATTACTTTGGTAACAATTTCTTCTACTTTAATCTCAGTTATTTATTTTAATTCTTTCATCAAGTCTTATTTTATTGCTTCGATTAGTTTAGATTTAATCATGTGTGAGTAGTTTTTTTTCTAGGGTTTATGGGGATCCATAAATAATATGAAGGGGTAATTTATTATTGTTGATTATCAATGCTAGATTAATTTCCTATTGATTGATTTAATGCTCTGTGACTAGATTAGGCATGATCTTTTATTCATGAGTTTGACAATATTGATTCGAGATTCGAGAGATGAGAATTGATGTTTAGGTCTAGTTTCAATAGGCAGGTTAATTTATAAATAGTTAAGTCGAGATTCGAGAGATGAGATTTAATATCGGTAAATTAATTGTGTGATTGTAATACGTAGCGATTTTATGATCTGATTAATTTATGCATTGCTGATTAGTTATTATGTTTTACCCTGGAATGTTATTTATTGGTGAACCTATGCTCTAGGCCTTTTATTAATTGTTTTCTCTTTACTCTTAGTTTAGTTTCCTTTGATTATAATATATTGGTTACTTTATAATTTAGATTGCTTGAATTAATTAGGAATAGAAAGACCCGTTTCCCTGTGGATTCGACCCTACTTCCCTATCTGCATTAGTTAGAGGATTTAGGAATTACTTTTTATTAGGTGATACGACTTTAGCCTGTTAATCGCCCGGGCCAATAACTAGTTTATAATTAAGTTTGATCAAAATTAATAGAAAGGATTAATGTTAAACAATACGGATTATTAATAAGAGAGTGAAATATATATGAAGTAATAATCTATATGATCTTTCATTAATATATATTTAAATTTAGCATGTCAAATTTAAATTTGGAGGTCATGCATATGAAGTTTTTGATGAAAATTAAACATTATTATAGAGAATTAAAGTTATAGAATTAAATTTGGAGATTATACATATGAATATTTTTTTTTTATTAAAGTTATAGAGTTTTATTTTATTTTTTTTAAAAAAAATTTAAAGAGTTTTAATTAATGTCGATGAAATCAATTATATCGGGGAAAGACGTGACACATAGGATGCCGCCTCACACACGTGTTGCCTAGTCATGTTGTGGGAATGGTGACACATGGCGTGACCATGTTATTCCCTTGGGTTTTAATAATATTATAAACTAGTTTTAGGGTCTGTTCATATTTATTGAACTGAGCTGAATTGAACTGAGATGAAATGAACTGATTGGAGCTGAACTGAACTGAACTGAGCTTAAATGAATATTTTATGAGAGATGGAAATTATGAGCTGAATCGAACTGAACTAAACTGATTGGAGCTGAATTGAACTGAACTGATTGGAGCTGAAATGAACTGAACTGAACTGAAATTAAGTAAATGTGAACAGGCCCTTAAACCTGAACGATGTAAGGATTACTAACGTACGAACATCAATAAGGACTTGTATATCCTTTTAGCTACCTTTTTAGATGGCTAAAATGATCCTTATTGATTCTCAAATGGCTAAAAGAATCCTCTGAAGAAAAAGAAATGGGAGATTTTTCATCTGAGCGTGAACATCAATAAGGATATATATCTTTTTAGCTAACTTTTTTGAGTGGTTAAAAGGATCCTTATTGATGCTCAAAGAAATGGTAAATTTCTATATCATTTTGGAGCACACATATTGGTAATGATGCTACAATCTTTCCCATTTTCTCTCTCCTTCTCTCCACTTGACATATCACACTATCTTCCTTTCACACAGAGCATGTTCTATGCACCCAGGTGTACAGTACACCCAGATAAATTATATATATATATAAATTATATAAATTATATATATATATATATCATAATAATAATAATAATAATAATAATAATAATAATAATAATAATAATAATAATAATAATAATAATAATAATAAGAAAATTGAGCAAAGCATTGCATTAATTAATTGAAAGGGAGTCCATGAGTATAGGGTTCTATCTCTTGGGGTACATGATTCCCTCAAGTTTGTTCAACACCAAAAGGAAAGAGCTTAGCGAGATTATGTGCTACACAATTATCGTCTCTCTTTACATGAGAAAAATAAATAGCTTATACTAGTACAAAGTGATAGAATATCCCCAAGAACAATATCAATATCAATAGAAAATTTTGCACCTAAGGACAGACGCTTGACCACAAACTTGTAATCTGATTCAAGAATCACCTCCTCGAAACCACCACTTTTACCCATTTTCAGAGCCATCAAAAGAGCCTTTGTCTCTGCTATCTCGGGGGGGGGGGGGGGAGGGGTGTCAGTGCACATGGGTATGCCTAATAGTAGCACATAAAACCTTCCCCCCACAATCTTGAGTAACCGCAACTAACCCCACCCATCCTTCATCAGTAAGTGAAGCATCAACGTTGATTTTAACAACATTTACAGGTGGAGCTATCCATTTGTTCGGGGTGCGATTAGATCCGAGAGTTGTAGCTTTACTAACACGATCAGTGTACTTCCCAACCTCCTCAACATACCTGAAGACCCTATCAACAATCAGCTCGTTTGGGGTGGTTTTATTTTCAAAGATTTTGAAATTTCTTTCACCCAAATACACTAAGAGAGAAACATTCCTGTTTGCTTGGTTTTTAGGTGTTCCTAGCTAAAAACCATATTCCACCATGAGCTGAACCCGTCCCATTACTTCATTGTTGCGCATTGACAACCATCCCACAAGGTCTGAACTCGCACACAGTTTGCAAAGGCATGGGCAACCGTTTCTTCGTCAGTATTACACCAAGGGCAGCAAGAGTCATTGGACATATGCCGATGTTTAAGAAGGCTACGCACAGGCAAAGTGTTAGTACATAATCTCCAAAAGAAATGCTTCACCTTCAGGGTGACATCGACTTTCCAGATTTCTATCCATGCTTGGTGAAAAAAGATAAATATCACAACCCTTTCCCAAAATATAAGCAGATTTTACAGTGTAGTCCCCAATTTGAGAGAAAGCCCAAGTTTTCTCATCATCTTTGCCATTCTCTCTAAGTGGAATTGCCATAATGCATTGGGCATCGCTTTCAACAAAGTGCTCTTCAATAATCTCATAATCCCACTCCCTTCGGTCAGTGTCAATGATGTCACTCATAGTAATTAAAGTAGGCACTTCTTCGCTCAGAATAAAACGGCCCTCTACATCACCCACTTGCCATAGCACATACTCCTTAACAAGACACTTTGATGACTAAATACTCCTCCATGAGTAGCTCCCCACATATCCTAAATAGGTTTCAAGAAAATTAGAATTGGGGTAATACTTTGCCTTGAAAACTCGTCCAAGCAGAGAGTTCGGGGCTTTAATTTCGAAAAATGCCAAGCTTGCCTCCCCAATAATGCATCATTAAAAACAACGAGGTCTTGAAACCCCATTCCCCCGAGGCATTTGAGCGTACGCATGGAAGACCAGTTTTTCCAATGGGTTTTCCTCCTTACTCCATCCGATCCCTACCAAAATCTTGCCGATTAACTGTGAACATTGTTTGTGGAGCACGATTATTTATTTCTGTCAACTGTGAACATAACATGTGGAGCACAATTATTTATTGTATCATCAAACACCGGAGAACGTTGAAGTACATTAATGTCGTTGCAGGATCCAGACTTCCCAAAGAAGGTGGGACAAATCCATAAATCCCTGGAAGCAATCGTTTCTAAAATAAGCAGTCGTTATTTAAGATTTTCCTTGATACATTCCTTTCCATTCGGTTAGACAATTTTTCCATACCCAATGCATGCAATCAATACTGCCCAACATACCAGGGAAACTCTGTCCTCCCCTTCTCTAAGGATGCGTTGGATATCTTCCAATTGTGGCTTGCGAAGGTACTCAGTTGCAAATTAAGCAATTACTCCTTCAACAAACTGTCCAAGACATTCTCTAGCAGTTCTTTCACCGAGCTTCAAATATTAATCTACTTGATCAGTTGTACAACCATAAGCTAACATGCATGGCTGCTATGCTTTTTAGAAGGGGTGAAGCACCAAGACGAATGGTAGCATCTAGGTATTATTGGAAGTAACGATATGTTGACAATGCGAAGGAAAAAGGGGTCTTCGCATACGAAACCTCCTTCGAAATGCGGTTTCATCGTATAATAGTTGGTCACTAAAGTAATCTGCAACTAAAATGTCGTGAGCTACTTCACGATTTCTAGGCACGGTTATTCTTTATTTTCTTTGACCTTTTTGTTCATTTAATTTTGCTGTACTAAATTATTTACAGCTACAAGTACTGCATTTTGCATTACTTGTAATCGATGACTCTCGTTGATAAGATTCATGACCATTTTATAATAGATTTCATCAGCTGAACTTGAAGACGAAGAAGAAGAACTTGAAGAGTTTGAATCGAAATTTATATTATTTTATTACCCAACAATGTGGTCATACAACAAGGGATGTCAGAATATAGGTGTTCTAGGTGTGGATCCAAGGGTTCTGCTGGGTAAGCTGGGTCCCGTCGGCAACCTACACACGGCAATACACGTAAACTGCCCTCGGGGGTGGCTCGAGGAATCCCCCTCCGAAGCTTAAGTTAGAGAGTGTTTAGAGAGAGAAAGTGTACTTAGAGAGATATAGAAAGTACAATAACTTCAGCGTCTAACCTCTTTTCCGCTGTACCTTACCCTCTATTTATAGGCGTACTATCTCCTTTATGGAGAGTCTAGCCTGGTCAGCCATGCGGGCTGACTCCATCAGGCTGGAGAGCCCTTCTTAGCTGCTTTCTTGGCAGTGAGTGCGCACCCTGGGAGCTAGGCGATAGTTTAGCGGGAGCTATCCTATACAACTAGCCCCTCAAGAGGTGGTATGAGATCACTCATGCCAACTCTTTATATGTAGCGTAGTCTTCTTAACTGAGCCCAGCTGGAAGGAATAGCTCAGCAGGAGCTATCCCCTACAACTAGCCCCCCAAGAGATGGCGTGAGGTTATTCATGCCAGCTATTCTGAGCGTGTAGCCTTATCGGCTGTGGCTCAACGGGTAGTCTAGCCGAATTATCCTGCACACTCCTATTCCCTTAAGTCTCTGGGTTGTTGCTGCGATCTGGAGACTTGGGAGGCAGGTCCGGTTTTTGATGACGATGCCTTTGTTGTCGTTTGAATTTTGTGTTGGCTCAGTTTCTGCCTGCTGGACGCACATTCGGCTGTGACTTGCTTGGATTGCAGGGGGAGTTTTTTTATAACTCCCGCTGATGTCTGGGAAATGACGAGCTTGCTGAGAGGAATTTCGATCACTCCCGCTGAAGTCTGAGAAATGACGAGCTTGCGGAGAGGAATTTCGATCACTCCCGCTGAAGTATGTGAAATGCCGAGCTTGCGGAGAGGAATTTCGATCACTCCTACTGAAGTCTGAGAAATGCCGAGCTTGCGGAGAGGAATTTCGATCACTCCCGCTGAATTCTGAGAAATGACGAGCTTGCGGAGAGGAATTTCGATCACTCCCGCTGAAGTCTGAGAAATAACGAGCTTGCGGAGAGGAATTTCGATCACTCTCGCTAAAGTGCACGTTTTTTTTTTTGGCGGGAACAATATTTGCATGGGTGGGACACGTGTTGATGATCCAGGCCGTCAGTTTAAATTTACTGAAGTGACATGGCAGTTTGGCTTTGCTTCGTTTCCAATTGCCCATTTACTCCGTATTAAATTCACTTTCCCCTACTTTTTACTCATTTCTTTTACTTCCCTTATTTATTTCATCTTCCATTCTTTATTACTTTTCACTTCAAAATCTTCGCTCTTCATTTCTCCTGTTCAGGTGCTCGTGTTCCTCTATTGTTGTGATAAGTTTCTGCTTTCTTCGCCTTTGTTTTTGCTTCAACTTTCTGCCATACTCGCTTTTCTCTTTTATTTTTCTGCTCTTACTTCTTTACTAATTTGCTTCTTCTTCTGTCTTTTTTGACTGCAGTTTCAAACTTTGTTTTGTTTAGGTTCTTGGTCCGCCATTGTTGTTGTACTCTGTTGCTTCTGCAACATTTTCTCCTAAAGGTACTTGCTTTGTACCTTTTTGTTGTATGTATTTTCCCAATTTCGCCTCTTTTTGCGTTTTGCTAACCAAGGTTGTATCTTTTGATTCGCCCCAATTGCTATTGCCCAATTTTTTTTGCTTTTTTGTTGTTGTAGTTGCATTCTTGGTTCTTTCCCCTTTATTCCTTCATTATTCTTGTCTCCTTAAACCGATCTTTGATTTTCGGCGCCCCATTGCTTTTTCTTCTCTTCGTGGGCTTTTTTGTCTTTGTAGATTTCATAATGTCCGACGTTTTTGATAGTCAAAACATAAGTGAGCCTCAAGTGGCCACTGAATCAGATTCTACTTCCCGATCCTCTCCTTCAGGTGAGCGCCCTGCGCACACTCCTCTTGTTTCTTGTTTTTCTTCCTCCACTCCTATACAAATGGTTATGCCTTTTCCCTGTCCCCCCGCTGCGAGAAGGACGGGTACTGCTGCGACAGCTACTGCTGCATTTGGGTCGGGAAGTAGTCGTCCCGCTGAGGGTAGTGCCTTTCGCCCTTTCCAGCGCAAGCCTCGCCCTGATTTCTTTGATCCCTACTGCTAGCGGGTGCTTGTTAAGGATGGGATTCTTTTGTCCCACCCAGACCAAATTGAAGAGCTGCGAGAAGCAATTGGGGACTTCTCAGGCCAGGGTGCAGGCGTTGGAAGCAGAGATCGCTAATTTGCGGGCTGGGCATGTTACTGAACTGGAAGCTGCTAGGAAGGAGGCACTTAAGACCTTTGCGCTTTCCCCTACTTTTGCTAAGTTATTGGATGATCGCCATGATGGTGGATGGGAGGCTGCAGCTCGGTGTGGGAGCAGCTTATATGGTGAAGGTGAGGAACAGCAGGCTCGTTTCAACACCTTCTAGGCCAAAGTTGAGGCTGGTTTGTTTGAGCTGCCTGTTGACCACCCTCGTGCTGCCAGTTGCAAGGTTCCTGACCATGCTATGCTAAACTTGAAAGTTCCCCATTGTCCTGATGTTGCTGAAGCTATTGGGGTGGAGTCCTTGGCTGGTGGACAATAAAGGTTATGGCTGCTGTCACCTTCCTACTCCAGTGGTTCCTCCGAGCCTTCATCCAGATCTGTTGTAACTAGGTAGTTTTTATTACTATCTTTGGGGTGTATATCCGCCAAAGATTATGTTTCCCTGTGTTTTCTCATAATACTTTGTCTTTTGTTGTTGGGTCGCCTAGCTTAACTTGAATTTATGCCTTTCTAGCTTTACTTGGTTAGTGTTTCCTTGTCTTGGTGGACGAGGGCTCAACTTTGCATATATTGTAACTAACTTGCTGAATGTTTACTCTGCCTTGGTGGGCAAGGGTTCAGCTTTATATTGTATGTATTTCTACTACTTTGTATGTTGATTATCTCATAGTCAGCGTGTTTATTTGGGCCTGCTGCTGGGCCGAGGTATAGTAGTACCTATATCTAAGCACAACAGCTTCTTTGTTGCGCTCAGTGAGGCCTCATAGGCTAGGCCTCCCTGTTTTCCCGATTTGGTTGCTGAGGGCTCTCTTGCTTTCTTGTTCTCTATTGTGTTTAGCAGGAACTTCGGTGAGTTAAAGTCTTCTTCCCTTTTGCTTTGGGTGCTCGTGCCTTATGTACGCTATTAAAATTTGATAGAGACTCGTTTGCATGTTGACTAGTTTATTCAGTTGTTGCCTTTCTGGGCATTATTCGATATGCTCTGTTGAGACTTACTTGTGTTAATCAGCTTTTTGACCGCTCGTTTAGTGTCATTCAGCTTGTTTTGCTGTGACTTATTTATGTTGTTCAGCTTGTTTATGCTGCAAATTGTTGTTTTGTGCCACTTACTTCTTTTTGTAAGGGCTTATATGTATCTATCTCCTCCTCTTCTCCCTCTCAAAGAGCTGAGCTGGGTGGGACTAAGAGAACTTTAGTGTTGCCCACACAGCTCATCGTCTTCGTTTTCCCTGCCTTCTCCTGCTCAAGTTGAACGTGCCAGGCCTCCCCCTCAGGCGTCCCCGAGGTGGTACCCTGTTTTACTTTGAGCAGGTGAGGTTAGGTTTTTGGGAGGGATGCTTTCCTTCGTAGTTTAACGTTGTTTTGTTGCTTTGTGCTAGGGTGCTTTTTACTTCAGCACTTGCATTTTTCTTGCTCTCTTCTCTCTCTCTCTCTCTCTCTCTCTCTCTCTCTCTCTCTCTCTTTTTTTTTTACTTCTGTATGTTAGTATATGATGCTAAAGCATGATATTTCAAAACAAGTTTACGCAATATACTCCTCACGTAGAAGCTTGTATTTCATTAAATTAAAAATGGCTCAGATGCCTTAGTTAACATAACATGAACTAAACAGAGTTCTTACAAAATTGAAATAGCTGTCTCCGTTTCTACTTAACTTCTTGCCTTTTAAACAAAATATTTCTTTAACACATCAGCATTGAAACTATTTCTTAAGACCTGACCTTCTTGATATGCGAGGAGGAATGCACCTGGTCTTACTTGCTCATGAATGATGAAAGGACCTTCCCAATTGGCTGACAGCTTTCCATGCTGATTTCCTCTTCCCACTGATGCTGTCCTTCTGAGGACCAAGTCTCCAGGAAAGAGCTCCCTATGCTTGACCCTTTTATTGAAAGCTTTGGAAATCCCGCTCTTCTGGGCTGCCAACTTGAGAGATGCTTTTATCCTTACCTCCGGCAAGAAGTCTAGCTCTTCCAGCATGCGTTTTTCGTTTCCTTGTTATTCATAATGCTGTATCCTCAGGCTAGGAATCTGCACTTCCAATGGGACAACTGCATCATCCCCATAGGCTAGGGTGAAAGGGCTTTTACCAGTAGACTCTTTCTCAGTGGTTCTGTTTGCCCATAGGACCTCTGGGGCTAGGTCAGCCCATAAGCCCTTGTGCTCCTCCAGCTTTCTCTGAATAGCTGTTAGGATCAGCTTGTTTGCTGCCTCGGCCTGACCATTGCTCTGGGGGTGGCAGACTGAGGCACTTGCATACTTGGTGCCCATGTCCTCCAGATAATCCTTGATTGTGTCGCAGTCGAATTGGCATCCGTGGTCAAAGACTATGCAGTGTGGCACCCCGAATCTTGTGATGATGTTTTTCCATACAAACATCCTCACTTGGGTGGCCTTTATGTACTTGGTCGGTTCAGCTTCTATCCACTTAGTAAAATAGTCTACCGCCACTATGAGGTATTTTCTGCCCACTGACCCAGTGGTGAATGGTCCCTGATAGGGTAAAGTCGTATCCCCTAATCAAAAGTAAATACCTAAGTCCTCTAACTAAAGTAGATAGGGAAGTAGGGTCGAACTCCACAGGGAAACAAGTCTTTCTATTCCTAATTAACTAATATAATCTAGATTATGAAGTAACCAATATTTATATTTGGATAATAAACTAAACTATGGAGATTAAGAATAAGGAGAAAATAATATAAAAGGATCTAGGGCATAAGTTCACCAATAAATAATACTCCAGGGTAAAACATAATAATCAATCATTGACATTGCATAAATAACATGATTAACAGGTTCTCGCAATTTATTAATCAACATAGATCTAACAGGCTCTCGCAATTTACTAGATCTAAGTTCCTATTGAAAATAGCTTTTAATTTCAAATTAACATCTGCTCGATTCATCAATTCAATATTGCTATACTTTTACAAGCCATAATTGTAAAGCGTTAAAACAATTCAATAAGAAATTATCATGCAATATCAGAAATCAATAATAGTCAATCATCAATGCATCAATTAACCAGATCGTAAAGGGTTTTCGCTACGTATTACAATCACAGAATTAATCCACCGGTATTAAATCTCATCTCTCGAATCTCGACTTAACCGTTTATAAATTAATCTGCCTATTGAAACTAGACCTAAACATCAATTCTCATCTCTCGAATCAATATTGTCAAACTCATGCATAAAAGATCAGGCCTAATCTAGTCACAAAGCATTAAATAAATCAATAGGAAATTAATCTAGCATTGATAATTAACAACAATAAATTACCCCTTCATATTATTTAAGGATCCCCATAAACCCTAAAAATAAAACTACTCACACATAATAGAAACTAAACTAATCAAAGCAATAAAGTAAGACATAATTAAAGGAATAGAATAAAAAACTAAGGTTAAGAGAAGAGAAATAGTTACCAAACAAATCTGGAATTAAGAATGGATTAAGAACCAAGGTTTAAGAGGGTGAGAATCTAAGAAAACAATTAGGAGAATAAAGAAAGAGTCCAAAGGAAAGAAGGAGAGAGAGAGAAGAGAAGAGAACTAAAATCGTATTACGGAGGAGTATTTATACTCCGTACAAATCCTAAATTAAAACAAACTAAAACGACGCTAATCGTCTCCTAATAAATACACGCGCCCGATCGGGCAAGGCACCGCGCGATCGGGCGCGCCTTTTTGCTCGTAAATACTAATCTCGCGCCCGCGGTCGGGCGCGTCACCGGGCGCCAGCCTTAGCTTCTCCCGCCCGGTCGGGCGCGCCTCCGAGCGCCAGCCTCTTTGGCCGGGCGGCTCTCTTGGGCCACTATTTGGACTACGATTGGGCTCCAATTCTTCGGGCTAATCTGGGTTTCCTCTTTGGGTCTTGATTACTCGGTCCAAATGCCCCGGTATCACCTATACCGAGCCCTTAATCACCGGTTCGATGGCTCTAACCGGCCTTGGGCTATAAAATCTTGTCGTGCTTCTCCAATGTTCGTGATTGCTCCAAAATATCTCGGGAAAATACTCCAAAAGTATAAATCCCTGCAAAAGTTAACCAAATCTACGAAAACACTAGAAAACACCAATTAGTAATAAAAGTGGCTCTAAAGAGCCAAAAACACTACTAATTATGACCAAGGGACGGGGGTAAAATACTATATAAAATAGACACATCAAACTCCCCCAAGCCAAACCTTTGCTTGTCCCTAAGCAAAGATCTCATCAATGAATCAATAAATATACTTCACCCCAAAAAGTAAAAAAAACAAGCACAAACAATTCAGGGTAAATCAAATAAACATGCTTCAAAATCAACCAATCAAATCCATCTAATTACCAATCTTCCCTAACAATCGTCAAACAGAGCAAACCACAAGAGCATATAGAATTCAAGACTAGTGCTCACGCACTCAACTCTCATTTTTGTGGCGAGTAAAAGGGGTACTCAATCGCTCTCCATCCAACCCCTTTATGTGAACAATGCCCTCCCAACTCACACTCTCGTGTGTATAAAACAATGAACGCTCAACCTACTAGTCGACTCGAAATATGTCAAATCATAACTTGCATTGATAAACAACACTTTCACATTCATACAGTTCTATGCACAAAGGTCGGAAGGTCTTTAAAGCTTGTAATGTAAGGCTAGGGTAAAGGGTAGGAATCATTTGGGGAAATGTGAGAGAAAAGCTATTCTTAAGGGAGCAAATACTAATAAAGCCCATGATCAAAATAAATAATGATCAACATCTCCTACATAACCAACTCTAATATCAACCCAATATACTCCAATCATAATAAATAATCCTAACACTTACAATTTCACTCATAAGATATAATAATGAAGAAGTAGAGTGAATAAACAAACTTTATTTTCCAAACTTGAATTTTTCATTGAAGCTCAAAATCTTTTCTTTGGATCAACCTCCAACTAGAACATTTGAACATTGAACATTTTTTTTCTCTTTCTTTTTTCTATTGAAGTTCACTTATTTTTTCACTTTTTTTTTCTTGAACTTTTTTTTTTCATAACATCATGCTTTATTTTTTTTCAAGAAAATATAAATCTCAAACTCATCAAAAATAAACATGATAAAAAACAAAACTACTTCTCAAAAACCCACCCAAATTGTGCAAATAATAAGCACACTACAAACTCCCTCACCTCACTCACTAATAGCTGCCCCAAGCCAAGCTTGGGACTAGTAACCAATGGGGCAAAATAGGCTTGTAATGTGGCTAATAAACAACAAAAAAGTCAAGGCAACAACATGGGTAGCAAGAAGGGAACAAATATATCTACAATCATCTGGAGGCTACCTAAAAGAATGAACGCCTTCGTCCTCCTCAATGTGCATAATAATGAATCATATAAATATTACTAATAGTTGCAAACCAATACTCAAATTCATTGACATACCACGAACTATGGAACTATCACACATTCCTAACCAAATCAACTAGTCAAGCACTATATTCACAAGTAGTTGGACAAAATTGACGCATGTTAAGGTTTCAGGGCAATCAAACATCAAATCATGATCAACTAATCCACAATGCTTATCATCAAATACCAGGAATCAAAACAATTTTTCTCAAGTAAGGGGAACAGGGAAGCATGATTTACATTTCATTGGAACGTACTGTTGGATTTTTTTACTTTTTAATTTTTTTGTATTTTTCATATATAAGAAAGCAATAAAACTAACCTAGAAAGCAATAAATCTACCCTAAGAAAACATACCAAAAATAAAAGAAAAGAGAAAAAGAAATATACCAAATCCGAAATCTCCCCCAAGCCAGAATCAGACAATGTCCTCATTGGCTCGGGAACTAGCCCGGCATAGCTAGTCCTGATCATCCTCATCCATGTGGCTGAAACCTGCACCTCCACTGCCACCTGCACTAGAAGAGCTACCACCAAAATAATCAGCATGAAAACTCCTCCCCGCCGGTCCCCCGAAAGGAATGTCCTGGTCGTACCCATGGAAGGAAGAATAGTCAGTATAAATACCATGGGAAGTGGGATCCCTATCGTATCCCTGGGGTGGAGGCTGAAACCAGTCAGGGTGAATAGCGTCGTCGGGAATGTTGCCCCGACGAGCATAATCATCGTACATAGGGTAGAGAGCTCTACCCTGGTTCCTCTCTAGGTACCCTAACCTCTGGTCTATGGAGCCTACCATCCTCCTAAGGTCAGTATGGGAATGCTCGATACGTGCTAAGACCTGACCTATACTCTAAAGGTCCCAAACTGGGTCAGAGTCAACATGTGGGACGGAGTGAGACATGCGAGGTGGAGAGAATGCCACCTCGGGTTGAGGCTGAGGTGGTGGAACTGGTGGTGGTGGTGGTGGTGCGTCCCCCCCAGCGTTGGCAACTAAAACATCATATGTGTAGGACGGTTGCCCTGGGGGAAAGGCGGTCAAGTCAGGACTAGGTAGGGGAAAGATGGGCAAAGGCTGCTCGCTCCCAGTCCTAATACACTAGTGGGGTGTCTGCTCACCATCCGATCGTACCCAACCCAACTCCTCTAGATACCTAATGGTCATGTAGGTGTCAGTTCCATAGTTGGTCATCTGGTGGGGTCTAGCCTCTACAAAACCGGCCTTCTTAATAGCTATCCTAGTGATAAGGCCGCCTAGACGGATGGGGGTAGTAGCGGTGTTACTAGCCGTAGCATGCCTAGCTAAGTGATAGATGATATACCTAGCTATGTTAAGCTTCCCGAATCCAAACACATAATGACCAATAACAGCAAGTTCATTGGTCTGACAGTTATGGGGCTCGTTCCTACCTAAAAAGCTGACACCAGCAAATCTCTGCCATACTTTAGGAACAGGGTGATGGATTGGTTTAGCACTAGCATGTTGGGCGTTAGGCGCTGGTAAACTAGTCAAGGCAGTATAAATTTCCTCCATTTTGTATTCAGCATTCCATTGGTGAGGAAAATCAGGTTCCAAATCAAACAATTTACAAAAATCAACAAAGTAATATTTCTATTATTTAACCTAAAAATTAATTTTGGCCCATTTTTATGGCTATAAACATGCAAAGAGGAAAGAAATTCACAGGTTGATTCACGATAAGTGGCATAATGCATATCAAAGAATTTCCTCATACCAATATCGTTCAAAAATCTCCTAACATAATCATATAAACCTAATGCTTCTAAAGTAGGGCGGTGTAACCACCGTGAAGGAATTACCTCACGCCCGTAGAGTTGCTCAAGCTTTTCCTTCTGTTCTGGGGTTGCTATTTTGATCGTCGGTTAATGCGGTAGTTGCAACGCCGGGTCATATTGCTGACTTGAGCTTGAGCTTCCCCCTAGAAGTGTTCTTGCCCTCTTTGCCGCCATTTTCGATATTTTTTTTTGAAAATGGGTCTAGAAATTATTTGATTAGAACTTGAAGATTTTGGTGTAGAAATGTAGAGGATGACGAGGGGATCAAAAATATGTAAAAAGTTTTGGATTTGGGTAAGAAAAGAAGGAGAAATCTTAGAGAGAAGGTAGAGAGAATTTGAGTTTTAGAGAGAGAAAGTAATGGAGGAGAAAAGAAATGAAGGAAGAAAAGAGAAAAGAGAGAAGAAAAAGTGGCGGACGACCTCGCGCCCGGTCGGGTGATCTGGATTTTTCAACTCAATTAGTTCTCGCGCCCGGTCGGGCGATCTGTGTCCGAATTTCCTACATCTCTCGCGCCCGGTCGGGCGATCTAACGCTCAAAATCTGATGGTCTCTCGCGCCCGGTCGGGCGATCTAATGAGATAATTTTCGCCTCTTCTCGCGCCCGGTCGGGCGGACAATTTAGTCCGTATACGACGAGTTTCGCGCCCGATCGGGCAAAATTACTTGATTTTGAAGCCTTGCTCTCGCACCTGATCGGGCGAGCTTCGCCCGGTCGGGCCCGAGGCTAAATTGTCGAATTTTTATTTTCTTCTTTTCTCTAAAATTTGGCTAACTTTTTTCCTTCAAATCTGTACAAACACTCATAAAACTCATTAAATTCCTTCATCTCTCCTCTCATAAGAAAAAGGAAAGAAAAACTAGTCTAAAAAGCATTAAAAATACGGGTTGCCTCCCGCAAAGCGCTGATTTATCTAGGTCCCGCACGACCTTCTTACCAAGTATAATAACTAGGACCTTGGCCTAACGCTTGATCGGGTGGTTTCTCACCTGGTCTAGCGGTGTTTAGGCTACGACGCGGCTTTTTGACATACCCTGTGGGACGCCAATTCACCTTATCGGGTGGATCCTCCTTGACTTGGGTAAGGGGTTCTTCAATGCTACGCACCAAAGATCCTTCTTTGATCGAGGATTGCTTCAAATTGTCATTGCATTCAACACTTGCAACTCGGTCTGGCGGAACACTTATCGTAGGCTCAAATCGCACAACTTGCTTGATTGGTTCCACCTTTTCATCCTCGAAACCAAGACCGACAGTGTAAAGTGCTCTTTCTATTGCATCGACTTCCTTCTGCCATTTGTCTATCTCATTTGAAAGAGATGCATGACAGGATAAAGTCGTATCCCCTAATCAAAAATAATTACCTAAATCACTAACTAAGGTAGATAGGGAAGTAGGGTCGATCTCCACAGGGAAAAAAGTCTTTTTACTCCTAATTAAATATTATAATCTAAATTATTTAAGTAACCAATATTAAAGTTGAATAGGAAACTAAACTAAAAAAAAGTAGAAAGAGGGAGAAAATAATATATAAAGGATCTAGGGCTTAGGTTCACCAATAAATAATATTCCGGGGTAAAATAGGGTAATCAATCATTGACATGGCATAGATAACATGATTAACAGGCTCTCGCAATTTATTAATCAACATAGATCTAACAGGCTCTCGCAATTTACTAGATCTAGGTTCTTATTGAAAATAGCCTTTAATATCAAATTAACATCTGCTCGATTCATCAATTTAATATTGCTATACTTTTACAAGCCGCAATTGTAAAACATTAAAACAATCCAATAAGAAATCATCATGCAATACCAACAATCAATAATAGTCAATCATCAATGCATCAATTAACCAAATTGTAAAGGGCTCTCGCTACTTATTACAATCACACAATTAATTTATCGGTATTAAATCTCATCCCTCGATTCTTGACTTAACCATTTATAAATTAACTCGCCTATTGAAACTAGACCTAAACATTAATTCTCATCTCTCGATTCTTGAATCAATATTGTCAAACTCATGGATAAAAGATAGGCCTAATCTAGTCACAGAGCATTAAATCAATCAATAGGAAATTAATCTAGCATTGATAATTAACAACAATAAATTACCCCTTCATATTATTTATTAGATCCCCAAGAACCCTAGAAATTAAACTACTCACACATTATTAAATATAAACTAAGCAAAGCAATAAAATAAATCATGATCAAAGGAATAAAATAAATAACTAAGATTAAGGGAAAAGAAATCGTTACCAAAATAAATCTGAAATTAATCAAAGAAATAATAACAAAGGTTTAGAGAGAGAGTTTTAGAGAAAGAAGTCTAAGTAGAGAGAGAAAAACTAAGAGAAAGGATTAAGAGAAGAAGAAGTAGTCGAAGAAGGATCTAATTAATCCGTACAAAAACGTATTTAAACTAAACTAAAAACAACTCCTAATTAGAAACTAATTGCTCGTCAAAAAACACTTCTCCAGAAACACGCGCCCGATCGGGCGCGCCTTTTTGCCAGTGCTCCTTCTAAGTTGCCGCGCATCCGCCCGATCTTTATCTTCAAGGCTTTGGACTTCGATTGGGCTAGATTTCTCGGCCCAATCCATATTTCCTCTCGGGTCTCGAATACATGGTACAATTGCCTCGCGATCCAAATAACCGAGCCCTTAATCACCGGCTCGATGGCTCTAACCGGCCTTGGGCTCCATAAGTGGTCGTGTTCTTCCAATGCTCGTAGTCGCTTCATAAAAATCCCGGGAAAATGCTCCAAAGGTGCAATTCCCTGCAAAACTAAACCAAAACTACGAAAACACTAGAAAACACATATTAGTAATAAAAGTGGCCCTAAAGGGCCAAAAACACTACTAATTATGACCAAGGGACGGGGGTAAAACACTATATAAAATAGACATATCAATGCAACACAAGATACCGCCTCCAAGGGATATTTTTCAAGAGCTTGGGGCTTGTTAGAATAATTCTCAACCACATTAACACTAAAACATTTCTCCTCAGTCATGGAGCTTTTAGGGGTATTATTAAGATTAAAAATAACTTTATCATCCCCTACTGATAGTGTTAACTTACCACTTCTCACATCTATGATTGCTCCTGCAGTGTTGAGGAATGTTCTACCCAAAATAATTGGGGTTTGGATGTCCTCAGCCATATCAAGAACAACAAAATCAACGGGTATATAAAATTTACCTACCCTAACGGGGACATCCTCTAAAACACCTAAAGGGTATTGGAAAGAACGGTCGGCCATTTGTAGAGTAATATTAGTAGCTTTTAATTTACCCATATTCAGTTTGGAACACACTGATAATGGCATGACACTAACGCTAGCTCCCAAATCACACAATGCATTATCAATCATTAGATTTCCTATATGACAAGGGATAGAAAAACTACCTGGATCTTTTAATTTAGGTGGAGACTTATTTTGAAGTACGGCACTACACTCTGTAGTGAAAGCTACTGTCTCTACCTCACTAATAGACCTTTTCCTTGTCAATATTTCTTTCATAAATTTTGCATATGAAGTAATTTGTGTGATTAATTCAGTGAAGGGAACTGTTACCTTCAAATCTTTCACCATCTCCAGGAACTTACCAAACTGCTTATCCAAGTTTGTCTTCAATTGACGATTGGGGAATGGAAGTTTGATAATTGGCTTTGGAGCATTGTTGCTCTTGTCTGGAGTAGCCACCTTCTCTGGAGTAGCCACCTTCTCTGGAGTCATACCCTGCAATGTAGAATTAGATGTGTTAGTATTATTGTAGGCGTCGCTCGAAGTGCGCCTACGTTAAAGCATGTGGTGAATATGCTTGGCACTCATAGGAAGTAGAAATTGACATAATACGATTAGGGACAAGGAAAGTAGGGAGCCGCCAACAAGTTTTTAAGGAACTTGTAAACCGTTCACGGATCATAAAAAGGTAACCACGATAAGGGACAACAATAGGCAACAACGATTGACCCGTGAAGGTTACACCCCATTCATAATCCATGAGATTACTAACTCCATATGGTTCGGAACCACGAAAGGAGGATCGGGGATGATGGTACGAAGTGAGTCATGGAGTCACATTCGCCCGTATTGGCCTCTACTTGACTCTTATATTCAAAAGCATTCCTGTGATCTCAAAGGCATACAAACAATAATTCAATTCGCTCCAAACTATTATTTCACTAAATTGGTTTAATATTAATGCACACATAATTATAAAATATTGGTGATCACTTCAATTAATAATAAGATTAAAAAGGATCCTAAACCGGTTGTCCAAATTATCTTATTAGGCGTGATTTTCAATTACATATTCCCTTTAAACATGCAATATGGTGATCATAAATATAATAAAACAACATTAATATTAAAACCCATTTAATCACAATTCCAACAACATAAAATCGTTAGAAAAATAATAAAAATAAAAGGAGCATGACTCTTACTTTGATTCTGTTTGTTTGCAACTACATACAAAATAAAAAACGAGTTAGTAACTTCAAGAAAATAATAAAGCAATAATTAAATTAAATTAAATTAAATTAAGTAAGGTAGATTTGGGGCCAAACCCAAAAACAGTTCTACCTTTCACGCCTTGGCTTAAGGATAGAACCACGAGTAAAGTATGGACTCCTTTGAGTACTTGAAGAAGGAATTTTGAAGTAGAGAAGGGTAGGCTAGTGTTTAGGCTAAAGCATAGAAGAGAGAAAATTAAATTAGAGAATTACTCGGTGCCCCGTACATCAGAAATGAGGGGGTATTTATAGGGAAAATGTGCTGAGGGAGCACACGGAACCCTAAAATGATAAAAACCCTAAAAAAGTATCCCGTGACACGGTCAACCTGTACCGTGACACGGGAAGCTCCACCGTCACACGGTACACTCTCCCGTGACACGGTACATTTTTGGCGTGACGCGGGAAATTTTCAGAAAACGGGATAAAAAACGCGTTAAGGGTTTACGCGGAAAAGACACGGAATGTCCCGTGTCACGGCAGACCTCCCGTGTCACGGGAAATCCCACCGTCATACGGGAAGGATTCCCGTGACACGGTAGGTACCTGCCGTGGCGCGGGAAATTCCAGCCCGTTTTTCCGTCTAAATACATTTTTAACCCTAATTTCCTTCGGCATTTTAAGTGCCGATTGATAATTCCGGGCCTTTTCTGACTTTTTATTATTCAGGCTAAAATAAGAAAATAATTAAATAAAAATAAATAAAGGGTTTGGGCCAAAAATAAATAATAAAAAAGGCTTGGGCTAAAAATTAATTAATAAGTTTGGGCTAAAATTAAAACTATGCTTTTACCAAACATCAAGACTAATCCATGGACTGTTCAAAAATATGAATTTAATAAAATACAATTTTTTAAGCACTCTCGGGATTAAATACTAAACCCGACCAATAGTGGCGGTGAAAGGTTGTTCATCATCGGGTTTGGTTTTGGGGAGACATTTTTAGGTGTCTACAGAAGCCCCCACTTTGACTGAGTTTGTAGAAACGTCAGTTTCGAAAACGATAGTCAAAGTAGCCGATAGGGACGGAGAATGATTTAAGACGTTCTGTGATCCTAAATCACTCTGTATACGCCGATACCTGCAGAAAAATGTTAATTCCACAGATAAAAGAGTAAAGGGATAGAATACGTATCTGGCACCAGTGTATTGGTGACGAACGAGTTTGGTATTTTCCTATGCTTGAAGGAATCCACCGGATGACGTTTGTTGAAATGCTTTCCATGCTTGAGGAAAGCCGACTGAAGAGTTTGGTAGCTTTCTAAGCCTGAAGAAAGCTACCGGATAATACTTTCCATGCCTGAGGAAAGTCGACAAACGAATTTGGTGTCATTCTATGCTTGAAGAAATCCACCAATAATGCCTTCCATGCTTGAGGAAAGCTGACAAAGGAATTTGGTGGTTTTCTATACTTGAAGAAAAATCCACCGATAACGCTTTCCAAGCCTGAGGAAAGCCGACTTGGCGGTTTTCTATACTTGAAGAAAAATCCACCGATAACGCTTTCCAAGCCTGAGGAAAGCCGACTTGGCGGTTTTCTATACTTGAAGAAAAATCCACCGATAACGCTTTCCAAGCCTGAGGAAAGCCGACGATGAATATGGTGTCATTTTATGCTTGAAGAAATCCACCGATAATGCCTTCCATGCTTGAGGAAAGCCGATTTGGCGGTTTTATATACTTGAAGAAAAATCCACCGGATAATACTTTCCATGTTTGAGGAAAGTCGAAAGATGATGAGATTGCAAGTCTCTGTGTATCGAGAACCTTGCGTCATGAAATGATGGTGGTCCGCTAACTTGACTTGTATATACTGTGATTGACTTGACCACTAACTTAACCAAGTTTGACTTAATGTGACATGACATGTGTATGACTTGTGAGTGTGTGTGTGTGTGTGTATATGTGTGTGTGTGCAGACACAAGCAAACGAAGATGCAAAAGCAAAAATTTTCCGTCAATTTTTGTCATGAGTGGAGGGTACCGACTTTCTCCCGAAAAAGAAAGATGTGAAAACTGAACTTTTATTTTCGAACTTCCTTCGATGAAAACTTGGAAAAAGTTTTTTGAACTTCCCCAAAATAAAATAATGAAAAGAGAGAGAAGTTTTGAACTTCCTTCTTGAGCAAGACGAAATGATTCGTATGGATTGAATTGTTTGTCCTGAAAATAATGTATGCACGATGCATGTTCTTAGGCTAGGAGGCTAAGGACAATTACATCATGTGACACGATAGATGAATGAACTTAAGTCATGGAGCTAAGCATCATATATGGTGTAAAGAAGCAATTTTGAACGTCACTTAGGTCTGGAAGCTAAGCACGTATAGTGATTATTGCATAATGAACGTTGCTTAGGTCAAGGAGCTAAGCACGATATGCTTTGTATGATTAAAAATCATTGATATATAAATGTTTCTTAGCACATTATGCGAAACAATGAACATTGCTCAGGTCAGGAAGCTAAGCAAGTATGCAATGTTTCTTTTACTGAATGTTGTCTTTAAATATGATGAAGCATGCACAGTGTTGAAACAAGATTTCATGATAAAGGGCTCTTAAAGGGAAGGATGATTGATATGGATATGGATGTGTGAGTGAAGTGTGTGAATGTAATTTCATATGCTTGATCCGTAGGCCTGGTCGGCTGTGCCGGCAGAGCTCCCTGTTGGCGGGCTTTTAGAGTAGCGGAAAGTTGCGCAATTTGATTATCTACAATTTTATTATGTGCTAGAATTTGATCAATTGTCGCATATCTACTCTCCATGTGCTTTTGCATATTAATCAACATTGCTCTAATCTCCACCAGAGAAGGGTCAGAAGATGAGGAGGGTTGTTGTGGTTGGTTCTTCTGGCTAGCATTGGGATGATAATATTTCTGCTGTTGTTGATGTGGCGCCTGTGGTTCTTGTGGTGGTGGATTTTTGACATTAGTACTCCGGTAGGAAAGGTACGGATGATTCCGATACCCAGGATTGTAGGTGTTGGAGTATGGGTTATTCTGCCTATAAGCTTGAAAGGCATTAACTTGCTCCACGGAACTCCTGCAATCTTGTTCCCAATGACCTATAATACCACAATTTTCACAGAAAGCCTCATTAGAATTATTATTAATTGCAGAAACATTAGCTACATTGGCATATAGAGGTCAGTTGAGCTTGCAAAAAGGATACAGAGTCAACACTATGTTTCCCCTTGTTAGCAAATCCTCTACGATTCCCATATTGGGAATTATGTATTTCCATATCTTCAATAACCTGACCTGCATCATCAACATTAAGATTCATGAATCTTCCACTAGCTGCAGAATCTAAAATTATTCTAGAGGAATTTCCAATGCCATTATAAAAGGCTTGGATTAACTGCCATTGTGCTAAATTATGGTGAGGGCATTCTCTTTGCTCGTCGACACTAATCTCGCGCCCGCGGCCGGGCGCGTCACCGGGCGCCAGCCTTAGCTTCTCCTGCCCGGCCGGGCGCGCCTCTAAGCGCCAGCCTCTTTGGCCGGGCGGCTCTCTTGGGCCACTATTTTGACTACGATTGGGCTCCAATTCTTTGGGCCAATCTGGGTTTCCTCTTTGGGTCTTGATTACTCGGTCCAAATGTCCCGGTATCACCTATACCGAGCCCTTAATCACCGGTTCGATGGCTCTAACCGGCCTTGGGCTATAAAATCTGGTCGTGCTTCTCTAATGTTTGTGATTGCTCCAAAATATCTCGGGAAAATACTCTAAAAGTATAAATCCCTGCAAAAGTCAACCAAATCTACGAAAACACTATAAAACACCAATTAGTAATAAAAGTGGCTCTAAAGAGCCAAAAACACTACTAATTATGACCAAGGGACGGGGGTAAAATACTATATAAAATAGACACATCAGTCCCAATATGTCCATTCCCCACTGGGCGAACGGGATCGGGCTGAGGATTGGAGTCCGATCATTTGCTGACTGGTTTATGAATGGGGAGTACTTTTGACACTTGTCGCACTTTTTCACATATGCTAGCGTGTCTTGAGCTAGAGTTGGCCAGTATGCGCCTCTTCTTATAACTTCCACCCCCAATGCTTTTCCACCAATATGGTTGGCACATATTCTTGAGTAGGCTTCTTCCATAATGTTTTCCTGTTCCCACTCTGGGATACACCTCAGCAGTGGTTTCGAGAAGCCCTTCTTGTTAAGCTCCCCATTCATTACCACGTACCAATTGGCGTCTTTCTTTACCTTCTTAGCTTGTACTTCATCATCTGGTAGCGAGCCATGAACCTTGTATGCCAGAATGTATGTGAACCAAGCTCGCTGTTGCCCAATGCAGTTCACCTGCTCCTTTTTGGCGATACTGATTTCCTCCGGGACTTCCACCATCACCGTCCTTGTGAGGCTCTGCAGGGGTAGAACTGGCTAACTTTGACAAGGCGTCAGCCTGGGAGTTTCCCGCTCTGGGGACCAAGTCTATCTGGAAGTGAACTAGCTGGGCTGCCAGTTCCTTTACTTTAGTTACATATTTCAACATGGTGGGCTCCCTAATCTCGTACGCCCCCTTCAGCTGACTGGCGACAAGCTGGGAGTCGGTTTGCAGGTGGACTTTCCTGGCTCCGGCTGCGATACTCATACGCAGGCCTGCCAGTGCTGCCTCGTACTCTGCCTCGTTATTTGATGCTTTGAATTTGAACTTTATGGCGTACTCAAATACATTTCCTTCTGAGGATGTCATTATAATTTCTGCCTCGCTCCCTGTTTGGGCTGAGGATCCATCTACTTCTACCCTCCAGATCCCAACGTCGTATTCCTTCTCCTCATAAGAGGCTTCCACGATGAAATCTGCTAAGGCTTGTTCCTTGATGGCTGCCCTAGGTTTGACCTCCAACACATACTTAGAAATCTCGATGGCCCATTTCAAGAGTCTGCCTAATGCGTCCATTTTTTGCAATGCTTTTTCCAGTGGGTGATTTGTGAGGATTTGTATTATGTGCGCGTCAAAATACGGTTTCAACTTCCTTGCTGTTGTTACCACTGCAAAGGCCAGTTTCTCTACCAATGGGTACCTTTGTTCTGCCTCAGTCAGTACTTGGCTCACAAAGTATATTGGCCTTTGTTGTTTTTGTCTTTCTAATAAGAGGACGGCTGCGATTGTCTGAATTGACGTGGAAATGTACAGCTGCAACTTTTCCCTCAGCTCCGGGCTGATTATTGTTGGGAGCTTAGTTAGATGCTCCTTAATACCCTCAAAAGCTTCACCTTCTACGGCTCCCCACTTAAATTCTTTGTTCCCTGCTTTCAACAGCTGGTAGAACGGCAAGGCTTTGTCTGCTGACTTGCTGATGAACCTGGTCAGTGCTGCCATTCTGCCTGTCAATCGCATGATGTCTTTGATACACTTAGGCTCAGGTAGGCTTAAGACTGCCTCAACCTTCTCCGGATTCGCGTATATTCATCTTTCACTGATCAGGAAGCCTAAGAACTTTCCTAAACTCACCCCGAAGACACATTTCTTCGGATTGAGTTTGATGTTTTATTTGCTCAGAGTGGCAAATGTTTCTTCTAAATCCATGATATGCCCTGCCTGGGTGACGCTCTTTACAATTGAGTCGTCCACATATACTTCCACATTTCTACCCTTCTGGTGCATGAACACTCTATCCATTGTCTTCTGAAAAGTTGCTCCTGCATTCTTCAACCCAAAGGGCATAGCTATGTAATTTTACACTCCCCCTTCAGTGATGAATGCGGTTTTCTATCTATCTGGGCTGTGCAGGCTGATCTAATGGTATCCTGAGAAGGCGTCCATGAAGCTCAGTTTGGCGTGCCCACTGGTTGAATCTATAAGTTGATCTATTCGTGGCAGCAGGTAACAGTCCTTCGGGCAGGCTTTGTTGAGGTCGGTGAAATCAACACACATTCTCCATTGACCATTCGCCTTCTTGACCATGACTACGTTGCCCAACCACTCTGGATAATCACAAGGCTCAATGAATCCTGCTTCCAAAAGTTTTTCTACTTCCCCCTGGATGGCCTGGTTTTTCTCCGTTGAGAAGCTTCGTTTCTTCTGCCTTACTGGCTTTATATCCTCTCTCATGTTCAGCCTGTGGACCATGACTGCAGGGTCAATTCCAGGCATCTCATATGCTGAAAACGCGAAGATATCTTTGTTCTTCCTCAACAGTTCTATGAGGTGGACCCCTACAACTGGATCAATATCCTTCCCGATTTTCACCGTTCTTGATAGGCCGTCCTCGGTGAGCTCAATTGTAACGTGCTCCCCGCTGGGAAGCGGCCTGGCCATCTCCTCTTTTGCAGGCTCGAAATTTTCCATGGCCAACTTTTGCTTATCCTTTTCCCTATGGTATTCTTCGCTCTTCGTTTTCCTTGACTTTCTCTCAGGCTGCTCAAGGGATCTTTGCTCTGAGATCGGCTGCTGCCTGATCCTAGCGGGCTGCTTTAAAGCAGTTATGTAGCATTGTTGAGCCGTCTTTTGGCTTCCCTTGAGGTTTGCTGATCGCCCTTCACTAGTTGTGTAAGCCATGGCGAGGTGGTCAGTGGAAACCACTCTGCCGATCTTGTGAATGAGCGGCCTTCCCATGATCACATTGTAAGGTAAAGGAGAGTCTATGACCAGGAACTCTGCCCGAACGTCACGTCTTTTTGACCTTTCCCCTACTCAAACTGAGAGCTCACTTATGCCTTTCGGGGTCAATCCGGATCCGTTGAACTCGGTGACTTCATAACTCACCCTTTTTAGATATTTCCTGTCTAACTTCAACTCTTTGAACGCGCTGATGTATATGATGTTGGCTGAGCTGCCCCCATCTATCAATATTCGATCCACTTCCCAATTTGCTATTCTCATTGTCACCACCAGCGGGTCATCATGAGGATAGACTATGCCTTCTTGATCGTATTCATCAAATGTAGCTCGTGGCTGCGGAGGAAGTGGTGGCCATCTACGCTTCTTATTGTAATTTATCTGATGTATCATTGCCCGCAGGTCTGCTCGTGCCTTGTTCACTGTTTCCCCGTGAACTGGTCCTCCATTGATCACATACACTCTGCCTTCTGGCCTACTGTCTCTGTCCCTGTCTTTAGCGGGACCCCTGTGACCTCCTCTGCGATCACGCCCTATTCTATCTTCATCCCTTCTTCTGGGAAGATCAGCGTGCTGCTTGAACTGATTCAGGTATCCTCTCCTAACCAGATCTTCTATAGTATCCTTCAAATGCGTGCACTCATCAGTGGTATGGTTAATTTCTGTCTGTTGAAGCCTCGGTTTAAGCTTGTATTTATAGAGAAGGATTAGGTTAAGGGTTTTGAGCTTTCTGCCGTAGCAAGTGTCGCGCGCAACACATGAAGTTGCGCGCGGCATCCCAGCGCAAGTTATAAAGTTGCGCTGCTATGTGCAGCGCGACTTTTTGTCTTGCGCGCGGCTATATGGTAAGATTCGATTTTATATTTTCCGTATAATTTCTGAATAATTACAAATCTTCCACAGCACAACTCTAAAAGTTGCGCTGGGTGTCGCGCGTAACTGAATTAGTTGCGCGCGGCAGCCCAGTGCGACTTTGTGAGATGTGCGCGGCTTTTCTGCGGCATCACTAAATTTTAACCTAGGCGCTCCTAAATCCGTCATTGTTAGGGTTTAAGCACGGGCTTAAGCCTAATTATGATTGGGTTTAGTTAATTGGACCTTTGTTTTGGCTTTTCTTTAATTTGGGCTAGTCTTTTGTGTTTTGTGGCTTAACTAGTTATCCATTAGTATTCTTCACTTTGATCCAACACGAAGATGGCTTTATTTATCGTCATTGCACTTCCTGTCGGGACAGGAGGCCAAAAGTAGATGTCTACAGTTAGCCCCACTTTGATCGAGTCTAGAATAGACGATGATCAAAGTAGTCAAGGAAATAAATCCGAGACTCATTCTGTGAAGTTCTCTAAGGATAGAGAATCTTTTAGTAATATTTAAGGATGTCGAAACAATCCTTGGTTCGCTAAGTGTTTAAAACAAGTAGCTATTAAGGCTAGAAAAAGACCTTCCTAATCTTAACGCGCTAAAGAATCTAGATTGATCCTTTGCAATTGTAGAACGCTCTTGCAAATAAAAGTATTCTGGGTGATGTCAAGTCATGAGAAGAGATCGGTTTTAAAAGAATAAAAGGGGAGGATTTCCTCTCATTCGTGTCATCGTTGGTCTAAAGTCCCTCGACATGTCATTGAAACTTTAGCCTGACTTTAACTAATAAAAGATGAAAAAAGGGTTTTCGGTATTCGAGCCGAAATGGTCCGGTATTCGAGCTAGACGTCCACAAGATAGAAATACATCTCTCAGGACTGGAGGCATATATCCAAATTCAGTGAGAGGGAAGAAAGTCAGCAACTCTCTCATCAGTTTTGTCCACAAGATGAGTACACGTGTCTCAGGACTAGGGGCACGTGACTACATAGGCGCGACATCGTCTCGTCGCTTCTTTATACAGGGGGTTGATTCGACACCATAACTGTCCGGTAAGTTAGTAAGCGCACTAACTACCGTATTTGCTCTCATTCAAGAAGTGCCTGTTCCTGAAGGTTCGGTGCGCCTGTCGACTCGTGAGCTAACGCCTATAGTAATTCTCTACCTATTAGTTCCAAGAGGTAGATCACGCTAAGGTTGGGCTGAGTGAAATTTTACGCAACACCTACGTCGTACAATTTTGCGCCGTACGATACGCCATTTGCATTTTTACGCTGCATGAAAACGCCTTCCTCTTTGCTTCGGACGTGAAAAAAGAAGAAAAACCGGACATTTGTAACATCAGTACAGTAAAATGACAAACCTGTCTATGGGTGCTCTTACGTAAAGCACCACCACGGAACATCTTAAGGCACTCTTACGAAAAACGTTCAAAACGTATGCTTGGGGAAGGCACAAAGCACGGTGTGCATGCAAGAATGATGCAAAAAACTAACAAAGAAGAAAACAAACTACAATATGCAAAGCAATTTTAAAAAGATTTTGATAATTTGCGCGCCATTACATCTAATATCGAGCAAAAACCGTTGAAAAAATGATCAAACGGATCAAAATCTGGATAACGGTCATTTTAGTGACCAGTATCCGCGCGCAACTCAGTAGGTCGCGTTGGCAAGGCGCGCATATCGTTCTGAATTGCGCTGGTCTGTCACGTGCAACTAATTCAGTTGCGCGTGACATTTAAGTTAGCAAAAAGAGAATCGTTTAGCTCGATTTTTCATTTCGCTTTCTCTCTCCTTCTTTCTTGATTTTTCACTTCTTTCTCTCTCTAAAGAACTCGAATTTTCTTGTTTTTCGAAGCAAAAGGAAGTAGATCTCGTCCCTTATTCATATTTTCCATAATTCGTTCAATCCTGACTGAATTTGGGCGATTTTCGAACCGTTAAACCCCAAATTTTGAATTTTGGGGGTTTTTTATTCGACTTGTTTTCATGAATTTGTTTGTTTGTCGTTGTGACATGTTTAAGCAATATATTGCAACAAATTTCATGTGAAGTGATAAAGTATTGATCCTATATGAGCATGTCAAGCATATATGTGTTTTTTTTTTGTTCTAATTTTGACTTTGTGCTTGCTCACATAGGCTATACTTGTTAATTTTAATGTAAATTGAAGTGTTCAGAACAACCATTATGCATTAAAATTACAAATCAAATTTTGAACTTTTATAATAGCATGAATTTGTTCTTGCGACTCATGTTTATTTTTTCATGCGTAAGTTTCAAAATTGGTTTTATCAATGATAAAAATAACCGACGGTTATTATTATTCACTTATAAAACTGTGATCTCAAGATTTGCACAAAACTAGTTAGTTTAGGGAATTCTTGACGACATCATCGTACTAGAGTGTTCAAATTTGTAAATAGAGAGAAGTGGGGATGTCCTGGATTATAAGCCTCCAATTTGATGCAAAGAGCGAAAAAGTTATACTATTTTTTAGTATTTTAGTTGCCAAATGGGAGGGATCATCCCGACTTTCCCCCTAAAAAAGAAATGAACAAAAAGACGGATTTGTGTAAAAAGAAAGGGGAATCCATTTTTTCTATAGAAGAATAAACAAAGAAATTAGACATGTTTTCGAAAGGAAGGATTATTGACTTAATATTTGAATCATCGTGATGGCTTGGCAGTTAGGTATACGTGTGATAGTGATAACGATCATTTTTTTCATGTAGCGATCATGTTCAATCAATATTCCTCGCTTAGAGAAGATGGAGATATCCCACGTAGGCGGACATTTTAGTTGCTCATGACAAGTGAAAAGACCAATTCTCAAGAGTTGTAAAAGACATCTAAAGTTAACGTCGAGGCTGTCGATATATCAAATCAATTTAAAGTGATAGTCATCTCGTTTTCTTTGGCAAAGAATATGGAAAACATCGAATTTAGTTTGATTCGATTGCTTTACTAACATGATGTAATCAAGCCAATGGCTATCAAATCATCCAAATCATTTGAAAATTTTTTATTTTTTTTTATATGATTTTGTAATCATAACTCAACACTTCATGCATTTT
The DNA here is from genome assembly GCF_948465745.1 of Chenopodium album. Lineage (NCBI taxonomy): Eukaryota > Viridiplantae > Streptophyta > Magnoliopsida > Caryophyllales > Amaranthaceae > Chenopodium > Chenopodium album. The sequence goes on from NC_137842.1 coordinate 16,728,896, forward strand.
ATATATGGTCATGACTACTTAATAGTAGGTCCATATGTGCAAAGGCCTAAGATTGGCCATATTTTCATGGAATGATGATTTTGGTACAAGGTTATTGTCTACCTTAAGGAGGGCCTTTCCAAGGTTGTAACGTGGCTAGGATTGGGGTTATGAAGAATGGAATTTTATAATAGCCCTTACTTTTGGTGCTTCTTAAATTAAAGCCTTTTTGCTTTGTGTGGCAACGTCCTACATTAGGTTCCTTTCTCTTTTTTTTTTCTTTCTCTCTTTTTTTCGACAAGTTTTGTTTTGGGTTTAGAACGATTTCTATCTTTCTTTTGTATTGGATCTTTCCTATTGGGTTTAGACTAAATTTGTGTCCCCCTCTTATGTTTCGTTCCCCCAATTTCTTATTTGTATCTTTGCACCATTCCCATCCCAAGGTATGGAATAATGTAGGTTGAATAACTAAGGCTCAATTGACGAGGCTCAAAAGGGTTGCCAAAAACATGGATTTTCTCTAAGGTTAAAAACATGGGATTATATTTGTGGAGTTTCACGTTGCCTCCTGTGTTGGTGAAATCATCATATCCTTTCTTTGTGGGCCTAAGATGTGCCTCTTTTTATTCAATACATCTTGTAAGGCAAAGCTCATCAAGATTCTTTAAAGTGTTGAGTATGTATGCCTTTTGATATTGTCTGTTTTTATGTATACGTTTTATTTAATGTAAGCCAATAACAATAAAGAGATTGAAAAGAAAACAAGATAGACGTACTTGAAAATATATTTTTTATTCATTAATTGATGAGAGTACTAAATAAGTAGATTCGACACCATGAATCTCTTAGTCTATCTTAAAAAACAAAGGAAAGAAACAAAACAAGACCTAGGGTGCTACATCTTAAATTGTTGACAACTTCTTGAGATTGCGTCTTCGAGCTTTGTCCGTTTCTGACGTAGGTGAAATCCTCTCTAAAAATCAAGTCCATCTATATGATTCATGGTTTCATTTATCAAGTCCCTTTCAATTAATGTTCCCACAGCATAGACTTTTTGAAATGTGTCTAAACCAAGGTATTGTAAATGGCACTTGTATGGTGGAGACATATTGTCTATGAACTTTGGGACAAGTTCATGATCCGGAGGTCTTTGTGGAATAAGAGAAACCTTTGATCGCCACCTGGAAAAGAAGTCGATGAAGCCTTTTTCTTCCCCTTTCTTAAGCAATTCAAGATCGCGCAAGGTAGTTGTGAGCTCGATGTTATCTCCATATTGGGTTAAAAACGCTTTTACAACGTCATTCCAAGTGCAAGTCTGTTTTGCATCGAGGTTATAAAAACATGATCTAGCAGTTGGGTCCAATGAAAGAGGAAAAGTACATGCATATAGGCTTGGCTCAACCCCTTTCAATGCCATAATTTCAATAAAGCTCATTAAGTGAGTCCTAGGATTGTCTGTAACCTTAAAGGTTGGAAAATCCGTAGTCAAGAACTTTTCTAGGAGAGTCTTGCCACTAGGTTGTGGTGCAAGCTCATAATTGAAGTACTTATTCCCTGAGTTAGGTCGAAGGACAAGTTTCTCCAAGGCCTCTACTCTTTCGGCTCTTGCTTTTTCTTGCAGAGTGTTTTCTTTTTCTTTTTCTGCTTTTATTTTAGCCTTTTCGGCTTTTTTATGAGCCTTCATTTGGGCTTATTCTTCTCGTAAGGCCATTAGGTTTTGGAGTTCATCTCTAAGTTTCTCCAATGCTGCTTTATCACCCATGATTGGACTAGTATGCGAATGTGGAAGATGATCTAGTAATGTGTATCACGAGAAATTGAGCGCGTTCACTTAAACCTTTTCTGCCAAGCATTCAAACAATGAACCAAAGTCAAAATAATTGTTTTATTTCTTTTTTTTTATATCCTTGTAATACAAATTCACTTTAAGCAAGTTTAATGATGAACAATGTCAAAAAATTCACGAACAATCATTAATGGAATGTCATGATTTGTGTTGACTTCAACAAGGTAATCATCTAAGGATTTTACTTTAAATGAATTGTTTTCGATAAAGGTAGAAGAGAAAGTCAAGAAAGTTGGATTGAAAATGCTCATCAAATTTTAGGAATATTAATCAACCCGAACATACTCCTTAAAATGATTAAATATACTATAGTATTTGTTGATCATTTAGATTACAATAGAGATCAATATCGTTTTTTTTTTTAATTATGATTCTCATATTGCTTATCTTTAAAGGATAATATATTACTATTTGTTTAAAAAGAATGATGGCCTCCAAATGTAAAATACAAGAAATAATTAAATCATTTTCTCAGTTTTATCATTCATTATATATATATTTTTTGGAATTATACTCTCTCTTTATATATATATATATATATATATATATATATATATATATATATATATATATATATATATATATATATATATATATATATATATATATATATATATATATATATATATATATATATATATATATATATATATATATATATATATATATATATATATTATTTTAAGAACGACATTTCTTTTTTTTTTCGTTCTATTTCTCTTTTTTTCTTTGTGAGGCAATCTCCCAAGTAAAGTTCTCGGGATTTCCTTTTTAAACCATAGAAGAGGTAAATAAATTATACTCTTAAATCAAGGTTGACCAATTACAACTAAAAAATGATGAACACGAAAATAGGCACGTTTAAGAATAAACATATTGATGACGTCCTATTAAGATATGTGAACTTCTAATGACGAACCTCATAAGAAGTAATGTCATTAGCTTGATTATAAAGTACGTAAACGAATCATCATAATAAAAAATAGTATCGCGCACAATTTTCCGTCTTGCGCTAAGGTGGAAAGAGTAACTTCAAGAGTAGCTGACAGGGTAAAGTCGTATCCCCTAATCAAAAGTAATTCCTAAATCCTCTAACTAATGTAGATAGAGAAGTAGGGTCGAATCCACAGAGAAACGAGTCTTTCTATTCTTAATTAATTAAAGTAATCTAAATTATAAAGTAACCAATATGTAAATTTGGACATGAAACTAAACTACGAAGAAGATTAAGAATAAGGAGAAAACAATATATAAAAGGATCTAGGGCATAGGTTTACCAATAAATAAAATTCCAGGGTAAAACATAATAATCATTCATCAATGCATACATTAATCAGATTATAAAGGGCTTTCGCTACGTATTACAATCACACAATTAATTTACCGGTATTAAATCTCATCTCTCGAATCTCGACTTAACCATTTATAAATTAACCTGCCTATTGAAACTAGACCTAAACATTAATTTTCATCTGTCGAATCTCGAATCAATATTGTTAAACCACTAGGTGAAAAAAGGCCTTTGGCAGCGGTTCAAACCCGGTTTAAGGCACCAGTTTGAACCGCTGCCTATGTGAGGGGTGCCAAAAACCAACTTTTTGGCACCGGTTCAAAACCGGTGCCATAGGGTAAAATAGGCACCGGTTAACCGGTGCTATATGCCCAATTAGGCACCGGTTAACCGGTGCCTTAAAATGCTTTCCCGCCAATTTTTTTTTTTGTGGTAGATAGTTTAGGCACCGGTTGCCGCCTAACCGGTGCCTATTCACCAAATTTTTTTTTTTTGTTTTTTTTTTCAATTTTCGTGCAATAATATTTTTAAAAAAAAAACTTGTTTCCAGCAATAATAATAACCTGTAATTCCAGCAATTATACTAAATATAATAATTAATAATATTATTATTATAATAACTAATAATAATAATATTATTAATTATTACAATAAGATACAAAAATAATATTAAAAACAAGAATTCAATTATATATATAGATATAAATATTCCCAAACGCAATACAAAAAAAAAAAGTTGCTTACATATACAAATAATAGTAAGTACATATATAATGAATAATAAGTTATATAGTTCAAAAGTTAACATAAATAATTTACAATTACAATGCCATTTACATGTTGAAGGTGATAAAAGACGCCAACATGTCACGAACTTCATTAAGCTCCTTGATTGTCAACGGAACATCCTTTTGGACCTTGCAAAACTTGAAATACAAAAACATTATTTTAAAAATAATTAATTAGGCAAAACAATATGTATTTTATCAAATATTACCTATATGACTTCTACGTAGCCCATTTCCTACATTACTTATCAAATGAACTATTTCTTTCTCATAACATGTCAATGTTGGGTAGTTGTATGTGTGTAAGCCCTAAAATTGTATAGGAGAGCATTTTATTAAGGTTTATGACGCTTTTTACTCAAAATGGCCCGAATATGGCCTATATGACTTTACTTTGCCCATTTCCTACATTTATTATTAAATAACCTTTATTTATCTCATAATATGTCAATATTATCTAGTTATAGGTGTATAAGGAAAGAAATCACATCAAAAGAGCATATTAATACAAAATGGCCCTAATATGGCCCATATGACTTATATTCAGCCCATTTTCTACCTTTCTTGTGAAATAGCCTTTTTGTTTCTCATAACATGTCATTGTTGGGTAATATTAGGTGTCTAAGGCTAGAAATCACATCAATATAGCATTTCAATAAGTTTAACAACGTATTTTACTCAACATGGCCCAAATAGGGCCTATATGACTTCTATGTAGCCCATTTTCTACATTACTTATCAAATGAACTATTTCTTTATCATAACATGTCAATGTTGGGTAGTTGTATGTGTGTAAGCCCTAAAATTGTATAGGAGAACATTTTATTAAGGTTTATGACGCTTTTTACTCAAAATGGCCCGAATATGGCCTATATGACTTTACTTTGCCCATTTCCTACATTTCTTATTAAATGAACTTTATTTATCTCGTTACATTTTCTCTCTTTATTTAGATTTTAGATTAGTTTCTCTCACTTATACTTTGTTCTTAACTCTATTCTTACTTCCAGATTTTCTTTGGTAACGATTCCTCTTCTCTTAATCTTAGTTATTTATTTTATTGCTTTGATTAGCTTAGTTTTTATTATGTGTGAGTAGTTCTATTTCTAGGGTTTGTGGGGATCCATAAATAATATGAAGGGGTAATTTATTGTTTTTAATTGTCAATGCTAGATTAATTTCCTATTGATTTATTTAATGCTCTGCGACTAGATTTGCGCAGATCTTTTATGCATGAGTTTGACAATATTGATTCGAGATTCGAGAGATGAGAATTAATGTTTAGGTCTAGTTTAAATAAGCAGGTTAATTTATAAATGGTTAAGTCGAGATTCGAGATATGAGATTTAATACCGGTAAATTAATTGTGTGATTGTAATACGTAGCGAAAGCCCTTTATGATCTGATTAATGTATGCATTGATGGTTGATTATTATGTTTTACCCTGGAATATTATTTATTGGTGAACCTATACCCTAGGCCTTTTATTCATTGTTTTCTCCTTATTCTTAATCTTCGTAGTTTAGTTTCCTTTGATTATAATATTTTAGATACTTTATAATCTAGATTATATTAATTAATTAAGAATAGAAAAACTCGTTTCTCTGTGGATTCGACCCTACTTCCCTATCCACATTAGTTAGAGGATTTAGGAATAACTTTTGATTAGGTGATACGACTTTTGTCTGTTAAAATTTGGCGCCGTTGCCGAGGAAACGGTTTTATTTTTATTTCTGATTATTTTTGTAGTCTAGGTTATTTCTTTTTGTCTCAGAGAACGTTAGTTCTTTGAGGCAAGTTTCATATTTGCTTTTAGTTTTTTTTGTTTATGCCCAGGTGTTCCAGATCAGGGTACATCCCATTCGATCCTGAGATCGAACGATCATTCCATACACAGAAGAATTTCTACAAGCAAATTCTGGCGGATCCTGGTGATAATAATGATCACCGAGATCCTCCAACTGATTCTAGCGATTCCGAGGTATCTTCATATCCAGAATCAGAGATGACGGCTCCAAAGAAGCTTTGTGATCACTCACAACCGAAGCTTACAGATTTTCCACACCTTACTCCCACTCTGGCTCTTGATGGGGTACAGTTTGAGATTAAACCCTAATTTATAACGATGATAGAAAGGAAGAAATTTAGTGGAGCTAAGGGTGAAGACCCAAATCTTCATATTGCAGACTATTGTCAGTATTGTAATACCATCAGGCAAGCTGGGGTCACACAAGACCAAATCAGGGAGATTCTCTTTCCTTTTTCTTTGACTGGAAAAGCCAAATTATGGTTTAATGGATTAAATAGAACTGCACTTGGTATAACTGACTGGGAAACTCTTGTTTTGAATTTTTATAACAAATATTATCCTGCAGAGAGAACAGCCGTACTACGAAGTGCAATTCAGAATTTTGCCCAAGAAGCCGATGAAACTTTATATGAGGCTTGGGAGAGGTTCAAGGACCTACAAAGAGAATGCCCCCACCATAATCTGACACAATGGCAGTTAATCCAAGCCTTTTACAATGGCATTGGAAATTCATCTAGAATAATCTTGGACTCTGCAGCTAGTGGGAGGTTTATGGTCTTAATGTTGATGATGCAGGTCAAGTTACCGAAGATATGGCGAAACATAATTCCCAATATGGGAATCCTAGAGGCTTTGCTAACAAGGGAAAACATAGTGTTGACTCTGTATCCTTTTTGCATGCTCAATTAACCTCTATTTTCCAGAAATTAGATAATCTTAGCACTGCTAATGTAGCTAATGTTTCTGCAATTAATAATAATGCTAATGAGGCTTTCTGTGAAAATTGTGGATTTTAGGTCATTGGGAGCAAGATTGCAGGAGTTCCGTGGAGCAAGTTAATGTCTTTCAAGCTTATAGACAGAATAACCCATACTCCAACACCTACAATCCTGGGTACCGGAATCATCCGTACCTTTCCTACCGGAGCACCAATGTCCAAAATCCACCACAAGAACAGGTACCACAACAACAACAACAGAAATATTACCACCCCAATGCTGGCCAGAAGAACTAACCACAACAACCCTCCTCATCTTCCGACCCTACTTTGGTAGAAATTAGAGCGATGCTGGCTAATATGCAGAAGCACATGGAGAGTAGAGATGCCCAAATTGATTCGATCCTAGCACACAATAAAATTGTAGATAATCAAATTGCGCAACTTTCCGCTACTCTACAAGTCCGTCAATAGGGAACTCTGCCAGCACTGCTGACCAGGCCTACGGATCAAGCCTATGCAATTACTCTAAGGAGTGATTCAAACTATGAAGGGCCCCCTATGCCCAGAGACAATGAACCTGTTTTAATAAATAATGCTAGTCTTGATTCCGTTAAACCTGAAAATGTAGCTAATAGCACTGCAGGGCTAAAGCATAGTACTAATATATCAAATTCTACATTGCAAGGTACGACTCCAAAGAAGGTGGCCACTCCAGATAAGAGCAATAATGCTCCAAAGCCAGTTATCAAACTTCCATTCCCCAATCGTCACTTGAAAACAAATTTTGATAAGCAGTTTGGTAAGTTTCTGGAGATGGTAACAGATTTGAAGGTAACAGTTCCCTTCACTGAATTAATCACACAAATTCCTGCATATGCAAAATTTATGAAGGAAATATTGACAAGAAAAAGGTCTATTAGTGAAGTAGAGACAATAGCTTTCACTGTAGAGTGTAGTGCCATACTTCAAAATAAATCTCCACCTAAATTAAAAGATCCGGGTAGTTTTTCTATCCCTTGTCATATTGGCAATCTAATGATCGATAATGCATTGTGTGATTTGGGTGCTAGCGTTAGTGTTATGCCATTATCTGTGTGTTCCAAGTTAAATATGGGTAAATTAAAAGCTACCAATATTACTCTACAAATGGCCGATCGTTCTTTCAAATACCCCTTAGGTGTTTTAGAGGATGTTCCCGTTAGAGTAGGTAAATTTTACATACCTGTTGATTTTGTTGTTCTTGACATGGCTGAGGATATGCAAACCACAATTATTTTGGGTAGACCATTCCTTAACATTGCAGTAGAAATTATAGATGTGAGGAGTGGTAAACTGACGCTATCAGTAGGGGACGATAAAATTATTTTTAATCTTAATAATACCCCCTAAAAGCCCCATGATAGAGGAGAAGTGCTTTAGTGTTAGTGTGGTTCAAAGTTATTCTAACAAGCCCCAAGCTCTTATAAAGGTGGAATCAATCAAGCAAGTTGTAAAAATTGAGCCTACGGTGAGTGTTCTGCCAGATCGAGTTGCAAGTGCTAAATGCAGTGACAATTTGAAGCAACCCTCGATCGAAGAGGGATCTTTAGTGCGTAGCATTGAAGAACCCCCAGTCCAAGTCAAAGAGGATCCATCAGATAAGGTGAATTGGCGTCCCACAGGGTATGTTAGGAAGCCGCGTCGTAGCCTAAACACCGCTCGACCGGGTGAGAAACCACCCGACCAAGCATTAGGTCAAGGTTCCTAATTCTTGTATTTGGTAAGAAGGTCGTGCGGGACCTAGATAAGCCAGCGCTTTGCGGGAGGCAACCCGTATTTTAATGCTTTTTAGACTAGTATTTCTTTCTTTTTTTTCTTATGAGAGGAGAGATGAGGGAATTTAATGAGTTTTATGAGTTTTTGTACAGGTTTGAAGGAAAACAGTTAGCCAAAAATTGAAGAATTGAACAAAATAAAAAATCGTCCAATTAGCCTCGGGCCCGACCGGGAAAAGCTCGCCCGACCGGGCGCGAGAGTAAGGGTTGAAATAGTTCAATTTTTGCCCGACCGGGCGAGAAAATTCACGTATACGGACATATAAGATCGCCCGACCGGGCGCGAGAGATGAGGAAATTCTGGGAGTTTGATCGCCCGACCGAGCGAATGGCGCCCGACTGGGCGCAGCAGTGGACGAAAAATCGAGCATTCGATCGCCCGATCGGGCGAAGGCCGCCCGACCGGGCGCGAGAAAAGCAACTTAATTCATACCCAGATCGCCCGATCGGGCGACAGGCTGCCCGACCGGGCGCGAGGTGCCCATCCACCCTTATCTTCTTCTTTCTTCTTTCATTTCTCTTTTCCTCCATAACTTTCTCTCTCTAAAACTCTAATTTTCTCTACCTTCTCTCTAAGTTTCCTCCTTCATTCTTCACCCAAATCCAAATATTTTTACATATTCTTAATCCTCTCTTCATTTTCTACAATTCTACACAAAAATCTTCAATTTCCATTCAAATAAATTTTATACCCTTTTTCACAAATTCTCAAAAATGGCAGCTAAGAGGGAAAGAACACTTCTAGGGGGAAGCTCAAGCTCAAGACAAAAATATGACCCGGCGTTGCAACTACCACATTAGCCGACGATCAAGATAGCAACCCCGGAGTAGAAGGAAAAGCTTGTGCAACTCTACGGGCGTGGGGTAATTCCTTCACGGTGGTTACACCGCCCTACTCTAAAAGCATTAGGACTATATGATTATGTTAGGAGATTTTTGAACGATATTGGTATGAGGAAATTTTGTTGATATGCATTATGCCACTTATCGTGAATTGACATGTGAATTTCTTTCCTCTTTGCATGTTCATAACCATAAAACTGGGCCAAATTTGATTTTTAGGTTAAATAATAGAAATATTACTTTAACTTTTGTTGATTTTTGTAAATTGTTTGATTTGGAATCTGATTTGCCTCACCAATGGCATGTTGAATACAAAATGGATGATATTTATACTGCTTTGACTGGTTTGCCGGCGCCTAACGCCCAACATGCTAGTGCTAAACCAATCCATCACCCCGTTCCCAAAATATGGCAAAGGTTTGCGGGTGTTAGCTTTTTAGGTCGGAACGAGCCCCATAACTGTCAGCCCAATGAACTTGCTGTTATTGGACATTATGTGTACGGGTTCGGGAAGCTTAACATAGCTAGGTATATCATCCATCACTTAGCTAGGCATGCCACGGCTAGTAACTCCGCTAGTACCCCCATCCGTCTATAATAGCTATTAAGAAGGCCGGTTTTATAGAGACTAGACCCCACCAGATGACCAACTGTGGACCTGATACCTACATGACCACTAGGTACCTAGAGGAGTTGGGTTGGGTACGGTCGGATGGTGAGCAGACACCCCACTGGTGTATAAGGACTGGGATCGAGCATTCATTTCCCATCTTTTCCCTACCTAGTCCTGACTTGACCGCCTTTCCCCCCAGGCAAGCATCCTACACGTACGACTTTTTAGTTGCCAACGCTAGGGGGCAAGCACCACCAGTACCACCACCAGTTCCATCACCCCAGCTTGAGCCCGAGGTAGCATTTTCTGCACCTCACATGTCTCACTCCGTTCCCCACGTTGACTCTGATCCAGTTTGGGACTTTCAGAGTATAGGTAAGGTTTTAGGCCGTATCGAGCATTCTCACACTGACCTTAGGAGGATGGTAGGCTCCATTGACCAAAGGTTAGGGTACCTTGAGAGGAACCAGGGTAGAGCTCTCTACCCTATGTATGACGATTATGCTCGTCGGGGAAACATTCCCGACGATGCTATTTACCCTGACTGGTTTCAGCCTCCACCCTAGGGATACAATAGGGATCCCACTGCCCATGGCATTTATACTGACTATTCTGCCTTCCATGGGTACGGCCAGGACATTCCTTTCGGGGGACCAGCGGGGGGGAGTTTTCATGCTGATTATTTTTGTGGTAGCTCTTCTGGTGCAGGTGGTGCAGGTGGTAGTGGAAGTGGAGGTTTCGGCTCCATGGATGAGGATGATGAGGACTAGCTATGCTAGGTTAGTTCCCGAGCCAATGAGGACATTGTCTGATTCTAGCTTGGGGGAGATTTTGGATTTGGTATCTTTCTTTTTCTCTTTTCTTTTATTTTTGGTGTGTTTTCTTAGTTTAGATTTATTGCTTTCTAGGTTAGTTTTATTGCTTTCTTATATATGAATAATAAAAATAAAAAAATTGAAAAAAAAAATTCCAATGAATTATTCAAGTGATATTTATAAATCATGCTTCCTTGTGCCCCATACTTGAATTATAAATCATGTTTATTCCAATGAATTATAAATCATGCTTCCCTGGGCCCCATACTTGAGAAAATATTGTTTTAATTTTTGGTATATGATGATAAGCATTGTGGATTAGTTGATCATGATTTGATATTTGATTGCCTTGAAACCTTAACATGAGTCAATTTTGCCAACTATTTGTGAATATAGTGCTTGACTAGTTGATTTGGTTAGGAATGTGTGATAGTTCCTGGTATGTCAAGGAATTTGAGTATTGGTTTGCAACTATAAGTAATATTTATATGACTCATTATTATGCAAATTGAGGAGGACGAAGGCGTTCATTCTTTTAGGTGGCCTCCAGATGATTGTAGATACATTTGTTCCCTTCTTGCTACCCATATTGTTGTCTTGACTTTTTATTGTTTATTTAGCCATATTACAAGCCGATTTGTCCCATTGGTTACTAGTCCCAAGCTTGGCTTGAGGGAGCTATTAGTGAGTGAGGTGAAGGAGTATGTAGTATGCTTATTATTTGCACAATTTGGGTGGGTTTTGAGAAGCTATATTGTTTTTTATCAATGTTTATTTTTGATGAGTTTGAAAGTTATATTTTCTTGAAATAATAAAGTATGATGTTATGAAAAAAAAAAGGAGAAGTTCAAGAAAAATAAGTGAAAAAATAAGTGAACTTCAATAAAAAAATTAAAAAAAAAAAAAGAAAAAAGAAAAAAGAAAAAAAATTGTTAAATTGTTCAAATGTTCTAGTTGGAGGTTGATCAAAAGGAAGAAAAAATTGAGCTTCTATGAAAAATATTCAAGTTTGGAAATAAAGTTTGTTTATTCACTCCAGTTCTTCATTATTATATCTTATGAGTGAAATTGTAAGAGTTGGGATTATTTATATTGTTAGAGTTATATTTAGTAGATTATTGTTGGGGTTGAGTTGTGTAGGAGATGTTGATCATTATTTGTTTTGATCATGGGTTTTACTAGGATTTGCTCTCTTAAGCATAGCTTTTCTCTCACTTTTACGAGAGTGTGAGTTGGGAGGGCATTGTTCACACATAAAGGGGTTGGTTGGAGAGCGATCGAGTACATCTTTTAATCGCCACATAAATGAGAGTTGAGTGTGTGAGCACTAGTCTTGAATTCTATATGCTCTTGTGGTTTGCTCTATTTGACAATTGTTAGGAGGAAGGGTAATTGGACGGATTCGATTGATTGACTTTGAAGCATGTTTATTGGATTTACCTTGAATTGTTTGTGCTTGATTTTTACTTTTCGGGGTGAAGCATATTTATTTATTCATTGATGAGATCTTTGCTTAGGGACAAGCAAAGGTTTGGCTTAGGGGAGTTTGATGTGTCTATTTTATATAATATTTTACCCCCCCCCCCCGTCCCTTGGTCATAATTAGTAGTGTTTTTGGCTCTTTAGAGCCACTTTTATTACTAATTGGTGTTGCAATACCCGAATATTTTATGATTTTATATATTATATTTTATAAAAAAAAAAATAGTTATTTTTATTTATTATATAACTTTCCTAATCTCATATGTTTATTTTAGAGTTCGGAAAGATTTAAAACTCTATTTTGTTTATATATAACTCTACAATCATAAACTAGTTTAAACCCTATTAATATTCTAAAACCTTAAAAGATATTATATATATATATATATATATATATATATATATATATATATATATATATATATATATATATATATATATATATATATATAATAATAATAATAAATTTAATAATAATAATAAATAAAATAAAAAAGTCGTGATTTCCTTTGCTGTGCGTGAAACGAACCAAACTAATTTTTTTTTCTTTTGTTTTTCTTAATATGATGATGATGACGACTTACATCATTACATGGCTGCGCATATTGCGATAATTCCATTGTACATTGTCGAAGGTAATCACACTTTATCAATCGGAGATGTTTGATTGTGTTATTTATTATGTGTAATCACACTATATTTTTGAGATGTTTGTATTTTCGTAATGTTATGTGTGATATGATTTATTATTTGTACTTTTTGTATATATGATTAATTATTATGTTATTATATGATTTGATTAGATTTGAGAATCGTATTATTTATTTTTGTTGTATATATTGATTGTACAATTATTGCTAGGGTTTTAATGTTTTTGTTATAGGGAGTATTGTTTTATCAAGGTTTTAGAGTTGTTATTGCAGAGTAATGTTTTTAGGTTGGGATTTAATTAACTTTGGGTGCTAGTATTAGTTCTATAAGAGTTGAGATATTTTATGAACTGAATATGTTGTCATATATGAATTGGGAACATGTGCCAATATTGAGATATTATTTATTATCATGTCAATGATTATTTGATCGATGTATGAGATAAAAAAGGTTGAGATTATTATTTTGTTCTTGGTTTGAGGCTCAGCGTTATAGACCTAGTCCTTGCACTAGTAGAAAAATAGCATTAGGCACCCCCCATATGGCACCGATTCAGGCCAAACCGGTGCCAAAAATCGGCCTAAAATTGGGCGGGTTTTTGAACAAAGGGAAAAGGCACCGGTTCAACTCAAACCGGTGCCAATTGAACCGGTGCTTTTTCAAAAAAAAAAAACGCGGCCTTTTGCTTTAATTTCTTCTCCTTCCTCTCTTTCTCTTTCATTCCTTTCGACTTCCCCACTTCACAGTACGCTGTTTCATTGGAGACGATTTCTCAAGCAACCTCCCCCTTTTCCCTCCACCACAGCCGCCACCTTCACCGACCACCAACATTGTCGAAAACCACCGCCGTTAATTCTCCCCTGCTCTGCCCTTCTTTGTCTTTCACGACCGGCCTCCACCGCCCTTCTCTGTTCGAAACAAAGTACAACAGCGCGCACCGCCTCCACCTCCGCGCTGCCTCCGCTAGTGCGCACCACCGCCTGTCGACCTCCACCAGCGAGGGTCTTCCTCAATCTCTCATCCCCTTAGCTTCTTCCACCTCCAACTAATTTAGGGTAAGTTTTTATTTTTTTGTTAAAAATTGAACAATTATTTTGAAATATGTAATTCTATTATTTTCAATAGCATTTTGAACAATTATTGTTAAGAAAATTAAAGTCAAGGAATGTATATAATTTTACCTAATTTTTTTAATTTTTTGTATTGGTTGTTTATTTAGAAATTTTGAATACATATTATACATTAGAGTAATTTTTATGTTTAGAGTAATTTTGAATACATATTATAGATTAGAGTAATTTTGCATTACCTTGTTCCATAGTTGAAAAATTTTTATGTTTTAATGGGTTATTTTGAGGTTGATTTAATGAGTAATTATGAATATAATAGAGATTAGTAAAAATGTTACTTAATTAGTTGAGTTTTTGTATGTTTTAATGTGTAATTTTAGGTTGTTTTAATGGGTAATTGTGAATATATTAAAGAATTAGTGACCTTGCTACTAATTAGTTGTGAATAAATTAGAAAATTGTGAATAAATTAGAGAATTGTGATTACATTATAGATTTGTGAATAATTTAGAGAATTGTGATTAAATTAGAGAATTGTGCATAAATTAGAGAAATAGTGATATTGTCACTTAATTAGTTGTGAATAAATTAGAGAATTGTGAATACATTAGAGATTTGTGAATATATTAGAGAATTAGTGACGTTGCTAATTTTTGTTTTTTTAGTATATAGATTCATATGTGAATTGAAGCACGAGTTTAATTAGCTTGAGGACTACATATTGAGCTCAAGTGGGTAGTTGCTATATTGGTATGACTTATAAACTTTACTTAGCTATATTTCTTTCTATTTATCCATTTAATAAAAGTTGATTCATGAAATTGCAACTTGTGTATTGTTTAATTGCAAATAAATACAACAATATATAGAATACTTGCATCATCATATGCCTAGATACCCGTTCAAGGCTTTCTCATTAGGAGAAAGTCTTGAATAGTCCCCGGTTGGGACTATTCTTGAATGTGTACTCTCACTTAGGTGGTGAATGTATGTTTTCTTTTCGATTTTAAGGAACATCTTGGCTTACCATTTCCTCACTATGTTCTCTAGGTACATATGTGGGTAATTAATTATCTACATCGTGTACTTGGAGAACTAGGGGGAAATGCTGCCGAATTTTCCTTTAAATTGGATAGTTGACATACATTCACTAGTGAGAGTAGACATTCAAGGATGGGTTAGGTTGGAGTGATAAGGACCCTTTGGCGACATGCATTTTTTCACTATATGAATGGTATATTCACGTTTTGTACTTGAATTTTATTTACATAAAATATGTAGCACTTACACATTATAAATTATATGTTGCTATATATGTTTAGAGACAATTTACTAAATGGAGAAGGATCGTGGTTGGATGTATGGTAGACGCGATACATTGGAATTTTGGAATGGGGTTCAAGAGTTTTGCGAGAGGGCTTTAGCTTATCAACGCAAACTGGGAGGCAAAGGCCTTTATTGTCCTTGTGTTGATTGTAATAATGTGAATGTGGTCTATAGTGTTGAAATCATTAGTGATCATGTATTATGTCGTGGGTTTAGGCAATTATACCATGTGTGGATTTGGCACAGAGAAAGTGGAGAGTACAGTGGGGATCTTGATCGGAATGATGTGCGTGTAAGAAGCAATGAGATTCATATGGACGAGGAATACGAGAATGATGAGTATATTGTTGATAATGGTGAGGATGGAGCCGATGATGATCAGGTGGATGAGGTCGAGGATGAACAAGTGGATGAGATGTTGCATGGTGTTGAAGGTGAAGTGTTTGAGTTATTATCGGAGGCTTCCAAAAAGCCTTTGTATCCCGGGTGCAAAAAATACTCCAAACTATCGGCCGTGCTAACACTTTTCAACATTAAGTCGAAGCATGGGTGGACAGACATCAGTTTTACTTCTTTGTTGACCGCATTAAGTGATATGTTGCCTGATGGGAATGAAATTCCTAAGTCTTACTATTACGCAAAGAAGCTCATGTGTCCCTTTGGTTTGGAGTATAAGAAGATACATGCATGTCCTAATGACTGTATTTTGTATCGAAATGAGTATGAACAACTGCAGGAGTGTCCACGATGCAAGCGGTCGCGGTACAAGCGCATGAGTTGCAATCCTGGCACGGAGGGACCTCCTGCTAAGGTGTTGTGGTATCTTCCCATTATTCCAAGGTTTAAGCGTCTGTTCTCAATACCAAAAGACGCTAAAAACTTAAGGTGGCATGCAGAGGGAAGAAAGAAAAACATAATACAGAAGCATCCAGCTGACTCTCCACAGTGGAGGAACATTGATTTGAAGTTTGAGGAATTTGGTAATGAAGTCAAAAATTTAAGGCTTGGGCTGTGCACAGACGGGATGAATCCATTTGGCACTCTTAGTACCCAACACAGCACATGGCCGGTACTTTTAGTGATTTATAATTTGCCTCCTTGGCTGTGCATGAAACGTAAGTATGTAATGCTTTCATTGCTAATAACTGGTCCTAAGCAACCTGGAAACGACATAGATGTTTACCTTGCGCCGCTTATTGACGACTTGAGAAAGATGTGGGACGAAGGGGTTTCCGGTTTCGATGCTCATCAGAACAAGATGTTCACATTGCGTGCAGCCCTTATGTGGACCATGAATGACTTCCCTGCATATGGCAACTTGTGTGGGTACAAGGTCAAAGGGAAAAAAGCATGCCCCATATGTATTGATGACACATCAAGCGTATACCTGACTCATCCTCACAAAGATGTCTACCTACGGACTCGAAGGTTCCTTAGGCGTGATCACCCGTACCGTAGGCAGAAAAAGGCTTTCGATGGAACCGTGGAAGAGGATACTGCGCCTAGACCATTGACTAGTGCTGAGATTAGTGCTCGGGTGAAAGGGATACGAACGGTGTTTGGAAAATCAGAAAAAACTGTGGTCTCAGCTGCTCTGTTTAAGAAAGAATCAAT
Organism: Chenopodium album; assembly: GCF_948465745.1. Classification (NCBI taxonomy): domain Eukaryota; kingdom Viridiplantae; phylum Streptophyta; class Magnoliopsida; order Caryophyllales; family Amaranthaceae; genus Chenopodium; species Chenopodium album. The sequence continues at coordinate 16,745,778 of NC_137842.1, forward strand.
CTTTTGGAAGCTTCCGTACTGGAGAGAACATGACATTAGGCATTGTCTTGATGTGATGCATATAGAGAAGAATGTGTGTGATGCTCTTTTGGGGACGCTTATGAATATCCCAGGCAAAACAAAGGACGGAAAGGGTGCACGGTTAGATTTGAAAGAGATGGGGATTCGTCCAGAATTGTGGCCTCAAGAAAATGTTAGAAAGGGGAAGGAGCCGAGAATAGAAGATGAAAATGTTTCGAAAAAAGGGAAGGAGAAGAGCAAGGGAAAGGGAAAGGAAAAAGATGCGTCAAAGAAGAAAGTTAAGGGTAAAGGGAAGGATGAAAAGAATTATTTACCCTCGGCTTTCTATACATTGTCAAGGGTAGAGAAACGTATGTTTTGTGCATGTCTGTACGGCATTAAGGTTCCATCAGGGTACTCATCTAACATGAAAAGATTTGTAACCTTAAATGGATAATTGAAGCTGACAAGTATGAAATCCCATGATTGTCACATTATGATGCAAGTATTCCTACCGATAACAATCCGTGGTATTCTACCGAAACACGTGAGGGAAGCGATTACAAGCCTTTGTTCGTTTTTCAATACAATTTGTAGCAAAGTTCTTGATCCTTGTACACTAGATGCTTTGCAAGCAGATGTGGTTGTGACTTTGTGCAAATTTGAGATGTATTTCCCACCCTCATTTTTTGACATAATGGTTTATCTGGTTCTTCATTTGGTGCGTGAGATTAAGTTGTGCGGTCCAGTGTTCATGAGGTGGTGCTACCCTTTTGAAAGACACATGGGTACATTACAAGATAAAGTACGGAGCCGGGCTCACCCTGAAGGAAGTATGATGCAAGGGACAGTGGGTGAGGAGATAGGTAACTTTGTGGCGCACTACATAGCCCTTGCTCAACCTATTGGTCTTCCTACTTCTCGACATGAAGGTAGACTTGATGGTCATGGCACAATTGGGTCGAAACGAATGTCACCAGACCGAGATCAGTTCTTACAAGCTCACCTTTATGTGTTGCACCATGTTTCAGATGTGCACCCATATTTAGACGAGCACGTGGCTAGTTTGCGTGCCGAATTTCCATCCAAAGGTGAAAGGGCACTTATGCAGTTGCATAATAAGAGATTTGTTTATTGTTTTCGTGATCGAGTAATGAATGGATTGAATGATACTAACGTGACCGATACAGTACGGTGGCTTGCGTACGGTCCTAGGGATGATGTCCGTTCATTTGAGGGATATGACATCAATGGGTACACTTTTTGGACCGAGGCTCGTGATTTGAAATCTTCCTCCACCCAAAACAGTGGTGTAACTCTTGTGGCATCGTCAAGGGAGTTTGCAAGTTCTAAGGATAAATCACCTGTCGATGCAGAGTTGTCATACTATGGTCGAATTCAAGAAATATGGGAGCTTGATTATTGTGACTTCACGGTTGCTCTTTTCAAGTGTAAGTGGGTTGATAATATCAGGCGTAACGTCAAACATGAGGACTTTACTCTTGTAGATCTTGGCCACTAGAATGATAGTGCGGAACCATTTATCCTTGCATCTCAAGCTAAGCAAGTGTTCTACGTAACTGACCCAATGGATTCAAAATGGTCTATAGTGCTAGCTGGCAAAAGAAGAATCCTAGGCATTGGAGATGTTGAGGATGAGGAAGAATATGATGCGTTTGATGATTCAGCACCTTTCACTGTTCCTAGACCTGTTGTACTAAATGACATAGACAACAAAGCAGGTTATATGCGATCAGACCACAACGAAGGAATTTCAGAATGAGGTAGTTTGATTAAAAGTTAGTAATGGTTTCATTGCAAATATTTTTTAGTTATCATGTATATAGGAGCATAAGTAGGCGAAAATGTTATATTTGTAGTTTGAAATTGCCTAAGTGTACTCATTATCATGCATATACAAGGATATAGGACCATAAGTAGGTGAAATTGGCTTAAATAGCTTCTACTTAACCCAATTCTTTTGTTTTGTGTATGAACTAACATTTATTCATTCTAACAACCTATATTCAATATATTTAACATGTTTGTAGTTTGAAATTGCCTAAGTGTACTCATTATCATGCATATACAAGGTTATAGGACCATAAGTAGGTGAAACTGGCTTAAATAGCTTCTACTTAACCCAACTCCTTTGTTTTGTGTATGAACTAACATTTATTCATTCTAACAACCTATTTTCCATATGTATAAGTGATATGTAGATTGAAATTGCCATTTTGTACTCATTATTATGCATATACAAGGTTATAGGACCATAATAAGTAGGTGAAAATGGCTTAAATAGCTTCTACATAACCATAATAACTATCATGCATATACTTTACTATACACTAATATTGTTTTATGATTGCTTTGACAGGTGCTTATATCTCATGGCGGACGATCATGATCCTCATTTGGTATAGGACATTGACGATGATGAGTATGAGGACGAGTACGAGGACAATAGTGATGTGCCTTATGATGTGAATAAGGAGGATGACTTGGGTGAGCCAGAGGATCAGGCTCAAGATGAGTTCGAGCGTAGGCTTGACGATTTTGAAATTTCAGCTGAACGTGCACCGGCCATTGTAAATACAGCACGTGAGATTGTTGGTAAGAACCCGACTCCTGAAAGTCAAGGCCAAGGACAAGATGAAAACAACACAGGTGGTGGAGGGGGGGAAAAGGCACCGGCTCAAAGAAAAAGAAGGGGTCCGACGAGAAGCTTTAAGAAACCGGACGGTCCCATGGTCTTGGAGTATGACAAAAAAGGCCAACCCGGGCCCAAATGGTGTCGACAATATGCTAATCAAGTTGGCATATGTTCGCGGAAAATCCCCATTACACTTGTAATGCGGCAAGTACCTCCGGGTTTGATTCAAGCATTTTGGGATGATACAAGGGTAAGTGTGTTTTTGGCACATTTAGACAATTTAAGATACCTTAACCTTATGGTTGTTACTAAATAGAAACTAATAATCGGTTTTAATTTGTGCTTGCAGAGGCTGTTTTCTATTCCTAATGATCCTGAGAAGAGAAGGGTGTTTGAATCTTTATTAAAAGAAAGATTCAGAGGCTTTAAGACCAAGTTGACTAATCGGTGGATCTACAAGAAGAAGAAGGTGCAAACAAAGAAGAAGAATGTTGATGAGGATGACCGTCTCCCGTGGCAAATATGGCCGACCGTGTCAAAAGATGATTGGAAAGAGTTCGTTATAATGAAGACTCAAAAGAAAGCCATTGTAAGTTTGTGTAAATCTGATCTCAATTGAATAATAGCTTGACACTTTTTGTAGCAATGAGACTAACATTTTTTATTTTGTAGGAACTTCGAGAGCAAAATAAAGCGAATGCAGAAAAGAAGGAATACGTCCATCGTATGGGTCCTAAGACTTTTGGTGAAAAGAGACCTGAGTGGGTCGGTTCGAGTTTATACCCTAAACCGCTTCTAGTGGCATCGAAGGAACCCTCTAGTTCCACGATCACTACATTGGTGAGTCGTGCCGGTGATTTCTTTTGTTCTCTCCATACGTTTGATAAGGAAATCGGAAAATGGGTCATCAAGGGTCCGGAAGCCAAAAAACTGGCGGATAAGCTTTTATGTTAACTATGAATTGTTAAAATTAAGTCACTTTTGTATCTAAATCACTGTAAAAACCATTAACTGTTTAACTGACCTCATTTTTCCTTATGCTATAGCTTGAGCACACTCAAGAGATGGTGGGGGGAAAATTTGAACCAAGTGTGGAGAATGACCCTTTCACCATGGCTTTAGGAAGGTCATACCATCCAGGACGAGTAGTAGGTTCAGGAGGGTCATTTCTTGGATGGAATAAGGTGATGGGTCCCGAATACACAAAATCGGGTAGATCTCGAGCCAGTGTTAACTCACCGGGGGAGTTGGATGCCAAGGTGGCATCAATTAAGGAACAAGTACGCAACGAGTTAGTTAGTGAATTGAATGCTTGGGCGAAGCTGATGAACTTACCGACTTTGCCGTTCCTCACGAGTACCCCGGTCGACTCATGTTCTGAACCAAAAGGACAAGGAGAAGGTGATAGACATGGAGGAGATGAGATACGTGGTGAAGATGTACCACCTGAGGTAAAATCAATTGGGTTATTAAAAGTTTTAAAATACTGAGTTAATTGAGATTTGAGGTGCAATGATTGATGTACTGTTACAGGTTCCTACTCCTACACATGCGGACTCGAGGGAGCTTGAAAATCCAACACCGCATGAATTTCCAGAGTTACGGGTGATTTGTAACCCTCTACCTTAATGAATTTTGTTATATTATCTATGTTGTTGTAAAAGTCCTATTTAACTATCTTCTTTTTATATATATACTTGTGTAGGAAGACACCCGGTGTGCATTCCTAGCCCCGGGGCATGCAAATAGTACGGCGTTGAGTTGGGTGGCGTATGGTAGTGCCCAACCGACGACGGGTGCTATGGCGGGGCAACATCATTACTCGGTTGGGATCGATTCAGTGGTTGAGGGGTTCGAAGACATCCCACTACCCGTACCGATAGAGGAGGTTGAGATAACAACGCTTTGGCAAGCTGTAGGTAGCTTCGTTGATTGGCCACGTGCATGGGTGAAGTTGATTAATAAGGAGGTAAATTATTTAGTTCTCAATTTTTGTAAGTGTTAAACCGTTAGACACTCTTAAAATAAAACCGCCAAATATTTTTTTTTTTTTTTTTTTACAATATGCAAGGTCCGCCAAGTTGATTTAAAATGGCTCAAAATTTTTTTTTTTTAAAAATATGCAAGTTCCGCCGCCCCGGGACACCTGAAGGAGCCGCCCCCGCTGCCGGAACAGCGAAGGCAGCCCGTGCTGAGGCCACAACAGCCCCGACAGGTGGCTGCCAAGGCTGTAGCAGCCACGGCAGGTGGCAGCCAGTTTGCTGCAGCCTCGGCAGCAGCCTGCCTAGGCTGCTGCAGCCTCGACAGGCGGCTGCCATGGCTGTTGCAGCCTCTGCAGGACCTGCCTGTGCTGCTACAGCCATGGCAGCCACCTGTCGAGGCAGCAGCAGCCCAGGCAGGCTGCTGCCGAGGCTGCAGCAGACTAGCAGCCACCTGCCGTGGCTGCTACAGCCTTGGCAGCCACCTGTCGGGGCTTCTGTGGCCTCGGCGCGGGCTGCCTTCGCTGTTCCGACAGCGGGGGCGGCTCCCTCGGGTGTCCCGGTGCGGCGGAAGTTGCATATTTTTAAAAAAAAAATTAAGCAATTTTCTTCATTTCATCAAAATCAAGGTCATTTGAGCCGAAATGGCTACTCACTTGCCTATTTTCTTCATTTCTCAACTAATAAACTTAAACATTCTCAAACCATATCATAATTACATATGTATAAGTGATTGTGAGTTGAAATTGCATAAAAGAAGCAAAGTTCTAATTTTTTTGACGTATTTTATCAAAATAAAGCCACTTTGAGCCGAAATGGCTACTCACTTGCCTATTTTCTTCATTTATCAACTTATAAACTCCTTGCATCTCAAAACAACTCATAATCACATATTTATAAGTGTTTATCATTTGAAATTACATAAAAATCGCCAAGTTCTAAGTTTTTGGGTCCAATTCATCAAAATAAAGCCATTTTGAGCCGAAATGGCTACTCACTTGCCTGTTTTCTTCATTTCTCAACTAATAAACTTATAAATTCTCAAACCATATCATAATTACATATGTATAAGTGATTGTAAGTTGAAATTGCATAAAAGAAGCAAAGTTCTAATTTTTTTGGCGCATTTTATCAAAATAAAGCCACTTTGAGCCGAAATGGCTACTCACTTGCCTATTTTCTTCATTTCTCAACTAATAAACTTATACATTCTCAAAACATATCATAATTACATATTTATAAGTGATTGTGAGTTGAAATTGCATAAAAGAAGCAAAGTTCTAATTTTTTTGCCACATTTCATCAAAATAAAGCCACTTCGAGCCGAAATGGCTACTCACTTGCTTATTTTCTTCATTTCTCAACTTATAAACTCCTTGAATCTCAAAAAAACACATAATCACATATTTATAAGTGTTTTTCATTTGAAATTACATTAAAATTGCTAAGTTCTAAGGTTTTGGGTCCAATTCATCAAAAACAAGGTCATTTGAGCCGAAATGGCTACTCACTTGCCTATTTTCTTCATTTCTCAACTAATAAACTTATACATTCTCAAACCATATCATAATTACATATGTATAAGTGATTGTGAGTTGAAATTGCATATAAGAGGCAAAGTTCTAATTTTTTTGGCGCATTTCATCAAAATAAAGCCACTTCGAGCCGAAATGGCTACTCACTTGCCTATTTTCTTCATTTCTCAACTTATAAACTCCTTGCATATCAAAACAACTCATAATCACATATTTATAAGTGTTTTTCATTTGAAATTACATTAAAATTGCTAAGTTCTAAGGTTTTGGGTCCAATTCATCAAAAACAAGGTCATTTGAGCCGAAATGGCTACTCACTTGCCTATTTTCTTCATTTCTCAACTAATAAACTTATACATTCTCAAACCATATCATAATTACATATGTATAAGTGATTGTGAGTTGAAATTGCATACAAGAAGTAAAGTTCTTTTTTTTTTTGGCGCATTTCATCAAAATAAAGCCACTTTGAGCCGAAATGGCTACTCACTTGCCTATTTTCTTCATTTCTCAACTTATAAACTCCTTGCATCTCAAAACAACTCATAATCACATATTTATAAGTGTTTTTCATTTGAAATTACATAAAAATCGCCAATTTCTAAGGTTTTGGGTCCAATTCATCAAAATCAAGGTCATTTGAGCCGAAATGGCTACTCACTTGCCTATTTTCTTCATTTCTCAACTAATAAACTTATACATTCTCAAACCATATCATAATTACATATGTATAAGTGATTGTGAGTTGAAACTTATTCTTTCTCAAACTATTTCAGATTTCGAATGGAAGCAAAACTTCAAAGAGAAAGAGGGTGGAGAAGCCTAAAAGAATTGATCAACCTAAGAAGAAGCTAAGTGAACAACGGTCCAAGAGTGAACAAGCGTCGAAGTTGCACTCTTCGAAAGGTTCACCTATTCCACCTACTCCACTTGTTGAAGACATTGTTCTTCAATCGCTCTCTGCTGACATGACCTTTCTTCACAACCGTGCTTGTCATTTGGTCGATCCCATGGAAGTTGCACTTCCTAAGGCAATGTTCCACTATGATGAGGATGCAATTGCATGGATCAGCAAAGAAGATGTGAAGGAATTTCTACGTGGTGCAAAGCTTAACATTTCCCTCATTCAAACATTCATGAGGTACTTCAATGCCCACATAATCTATACTTTTTTCAAGTTATTCAAATTGATGGTGATTATCCTACATCTGATAAATTATTCAATGTTCATGCACGCAGAGCACTACAGGAGCACTTAACTGACACTGATTCTCCTTGTAAAGTTGGGTGGTTATGCCCCGAGAAGTTATCCACTACTAGAATCATAGGCAACCCCCATGACGTGTTGTACTATGTTGAACAGAGTATCAGGGAATCAGCGCGTGCGGGAGACAAGTTCATATTCGCCCCATGTTATAGAGAGTAAGTCTAACCATGTCAAATTAAATCGATTTGGCCTCATTATATGTTGACTCCTAAATATTAATTACCTTGTCTATTGTGAACTTATGTAGGGAGCATTGGAGCCTCATGGTGATTTGTAATTCCACTAACACAATTTATCACCTTGATTCAGCTCGATCATCGGAGAAGTGGCTCGTGAAGTCTATATTGCAAAAGTAAATATATATAGCAACCTAGTGATGATTATTTCTAATAATAACTAATTTAGTAATCATACAACTAATAAAATTTGAATGTACTTTTTTTTACTACAGTGTTATGAAGAAGCTACATTGTCGTGCTCCAAAGGGTCCAACATGGAAGTCATCGTTGGTAATTTACATGATATTGTGATTATCTTGAAAATCTATGTTAGTAAATATTTGATCATTTTCTTTGCATGTTTCACTGATGTGATTTGTTTTTCATATGCTAGTGCGCACAACAAGAGAATGGACTTGATTGTGCTTTGTATGTGATGAGATTCATGCTTGACATTGTGACTCATTGTACGGACACTCAACAGCTTGATGAGGTAAGTCCTAAAACTTATTGAAATGCTATATTGATGTGATTTCTAACCTTAGACACCTAATATTACCCAACAATGACATGTTATGAGAAACAAAAAGGCCATTTCACAAGAAAGGTAGAAAATGGGCTGAATATAAGTCATATGGGTCATATTAGGGCAATTTTGTGTTAATATGCTCTTTTGATGTGATTTCTTTCCTTATACACCTATAAATAGATAATATTGACATGTTATGAGATAAATAAAGTTCATTTAATAAGAAATGTAGGAAATGGGCAAAGTAAAGTCAAATAGGCCATATTCAGGCCATTTTGAGTAAAAAGCGTCATAAACCTTAATAAAATGCTCTCCTATACAATTTTAGGGCTTACACACATACAAATACCCAACATTGACATGTTATGAGAAAGAAATAGTTCATTTGATAAGTAATGTAGAAAATGGGCTACATAGAAGTCATATAGGCCCTATTTGGGCGATGTTGAGTAAAATGCGTTGTTAAACTTATTGAAATGCTATATTGATGTGATTTCTAGCCTTAGACACCTAATATTATCCAACAATGACATTTTATGAGAAACAAAAAGGCTATTTCACAAGAAAGGTAGAAAATGGGCTGAATAGAAGTCATATGGGCCATATTAGGGCCATTTTGTATTAATATGCTCTTTTGATGTGATTTCTTTCCTTATACACCTATAACTAGATAATATTGACATGTTATGAGATAAATAAAGTTCATTTAATAAGAAATGTAGGAAATGGGCAAAGTAAAGTCATATAGGCCATATTCGGGCCATTTTGAGTAAAAAGCGTCATAAACCTTAATAAAATGCTCTCCTATACAATTTTAGGGCTTACACACATACAACTACCCAACATTGACATGTTATGAGAAAGAAATAGTTCATTTGATAAGTAATATAGAAAATGGGCTACATAGAAGTCATATAGGCCCTATTTGGGCCATGTTGAGTAAAATGCGTTGTTAAACTTATTGAAATGCTATATTGATGTGATTTCTAGCCTTAGACACCTAATATTATCCAAAAATGACATGTTATGAGAAAAAAAAAGGCTATTTCATAAGAAAGGTAGAAAATGGGCTGAATAGAAGTCATATGGGCCATATTAGGGCCATTTTGTATTAATATGCTCTTTTGATGTGATTTCTTTCCTTATACACCTATAACTAGATAATATTGACATGTTATGAGATAAATAAAGTTCATTTAATAAGAAATGTAGAAAATGGGCAAAGTAAAGTCATATAGGCCATATTCGGGCCATTTTGAGTAAAAAGCGTCATAAACCTTAATAAAATGCTCTCCTATACAATTTTAGGGCTTACACACATACTACTACCCAACATTGACATGTTATGAGAAAGAAATAGTTCATTTGATAAGTAATGTAGGAAATGGGCTACATAGAAATCATATAGGTAATATTTGATAAAATACATATTGTTTTGTCTAATTAATTAATTTTAACATAATGTTTTTGTATTTCAAGTTTTGCAAGGTCCAAAAGGATGGTCCGTTGACAATCAAGGAGCTTAATGAAGTTCGTGACATGTTGGCGTCTTTTATCACCTTCAACATGTAAATGGCATTGTAATTGTAAATTATTTATGTTAACTTTTGAACTATATATATAACTTATTATTCATTATATATGTACTTACTATTATTTGTATATGTAAGCAACTTTTTTTTTTTTGTATTGCGTTTGGGAATATTTATATCTATATATATAATTGAATTCTTGTTTTTAATATTATTTTTGTATCTTATTGTAATAATTAATAATATTATTATTATTAGTTATTATAATAATAATATTATTAATTATTATATTTAATATAATTGCTGGAATTACAGGTTATTATTATTGCTGGAAACAAGTTTTTTTTAAAAAAATATTATTGCACGAAAATTGGAAAAAAAAACAAAAAAAAAAAATTGGTGAATAGGCACCGGTTAGGCAGCAACCGGTGCCTAAAATAGCTACCACCAAAAAAAAAATTGGCGGGAGAGCATTTTAAGGCACCGGTTAACCGGTGCCTAAGTGGGCATATAACACCGGTTAACCGGTGCCTATTTTACCCTATGGCACCGGTTTTGAACCGGTGCTAAATATATGGTTTTTGGCACCCCTCACATAGGCAGCGGTTCAAACCGGTGCCTTAGACCGGGTTTGAACCGCTGCCAAAGGCCTTTTTTCACTTAGTGTTGGTATGTTGGTAATGAGATAATGATCATGAGTTAAGAATGAGGTACAATCTTTATTTATTTTTCTATGGTCCCCTACAGTGGGAATTGGCCCGTGTGTGGTCTGTTTCAAGGTGTTTTCTAATTATTGAGAGTATTCAAGTTTTTATACGTGTTGGTTTTATTCGAATTACCCATGTCCAAGGCTAGGTATAGAACAAAGAGCATGGCACACTATTGGTTATAAGTTGAGTAAAGGATTATTATTATTCGAGGTTGAGTTGATAAAGGTTATTTTCATAGTACAATGTGTTATGTAGTTTTGAACTACATTATTTAATTGAGCTAGTAATGTTGATTATCCTATTATACTCTGTATTCTGATATGTGGTGATTACTCAGCTTTTTGCTGACGTGTGTGTGTTGTTTTGTTGTGCTACTTGTGTTTGCGGCCATGTCTTTTTCTTATGGTGGCCCTGCGACGATCTATTTTGGAATTTGTCCTTAATGGTGAGCAGTCAAGTTTGTCTAAGCAGGTTAATCAAGTGATCGTAGCTAAAGGAGCTCAAGTGATCGATTAGTATGCTATAACGATTTTATAAAGTTGTACAAATAGCTCACCTATTTTATTGAGTTGTAATTATTGGGATTTTGTAAGCCTTAACACTTGACAGGTTGTTGAGTGTGGCGGTAATACCTCCGATTTAGGTGTATGCTTCAGCAGTTTATTTAAAGGTTGTTTATTTTTCCTTTAATTCTTATTTATTTTCAGTTAGTAAATCGGGGGTGTTATAGGTGTTTTCTAGTGTTTTCGTAGATTTGGTTGACTTTTGCAGGGATCTGCACTTTTGGAGCATTTTCCCGAGATTTTACGGAGCAACTACGAGCATTGGAGAAGCACGACCAGATTCTATAACCCAGGACTGGTTAGAGTCATCGAACCGGTGATTAAGGGCTTGGTATATGTGATACCGAGGCATTTGGACCGAGTATTCAAGACCCGAAGAGGAAACTCAGATTGGCCCGAAGAATTGGAGCCCAATCGAAGTCCAAATAGTGGCCCAAGAGTGCCGCCCGGCCAAAGAGGCTGGCGCCCGGAGGCGCGCCCGGCCGGGCGAGGGAAGCAAGGCTGGCGCCCGAACTCGCGCCCGGCCGGGCGCGAGATTTGTATTTGAGGGAAAAAGGCGCGCCTGATCGGCGCGTGTTATTATTAAGAGACGATTAGCGTCGTTTAAGTTTGTTTTAGTTTAGGATTCTTACTTAGTCTAAATACTTTTCCGTAAAACGAGTTTAGGATCATCCTTTACTTTTTCTTAATTCTTTTTTAGATTTTCTCTCTCTACTTAGCTTTTTAATTAGTTTCTCTCTTATACTTTGTTCTTAACTCTATTCTTACTTCCAGATTTTCTTTGGTAACGATTCCTCTTCTCTTAATCTTAGTTATTTATTTTATTCCTTTGATCATGTCTTGTTTTATTGCTTTGATTAGCTTAGTTTTTATTATGTGTGAGTAGTTCTATTTCTAGGGTTTGTGGGGATCCATAAATAATATGAAGGGGTAATTTATTGTTGTTAATTGTCAATGCTAGATTAATTTCCTATTGATTGATTTAATGCTCTGTGACTAGATTTTGCGCAGATCTTTTATGCATGAGTATAACAATCTTGATTCGAGATTCGAGAGATGAGAATTAATGTTTAAGTCTAGTTTCAATAGGCAGGTTAATTTATAAATGGTTAAGTCGAGATTCGAGAGATGAGATTTAATACCGGTAAATTAATTGTGTGATTGTAATACATAGCGAAAGCCCTTTATGATCTGATTAATGTATGCATTGATGATTGATTATTATGTTTTACCCTGGAATATTATTTATTGGTGAACCTATACCCTAGGCCTTTTATTCATTGTTTTCTCCTTATTCTTAATCTTCGTAGTTTAGTTTCCTTTGATTATAATATTTTGGTTACTTTATAATATAAATTATATTAATGAATTAGGAATAGAAAGACTCGTTTCTCTGTGGATTCGACCCTACTTCCCTATCTACATTAGTTAGAGGATTTAGGAATTACTTTTGATTAGGTGATACGACTTTAGCCTGTCAATGCCACGTGGCAGCGCACATGGTAGCACACCATGTGGCAGTGCCACGTTGGCAGCCGCCAAGTGGCAGCAACCACGTTGGCAGCCGCCAAGTTGAAGTGTGCCACGTTGGCAGCATTCCATGTTGACAGTGCGCCACAGTGGTAGCGCCATGTGGCATGGGATGTGGACCCGAGTGAAGGGTCATGATCGCGGGCCAAAAAGTGAGTGGCCTAACCAAACCCAACTTGGGGCTCAAGGTTGGGTGACACATGGTTAGCTCACAATGCATGTGAGTTGCCTTGGGGAGAGAGTGAGGAAGATGTCCTTACCTAACCATGTGACACTTGTTACTTAGTTACTCCTTGGTTTATTTAACTAAGGATTGAATTCAACAATCTTTTCATGTGGGATCTTTTTGTGAAAAAGTCCCACATTGAAAGATGAGTGGAATTCACAAGGAAGTTTTTCTTATAAATACCCAAGGCTTGTCTTGGGATTGTTCACTTGATTAAGTGTTGAAAAAGGCGTCACCATTGTGAAAACCTTTGAACACAATTAATTACTCGGGTTTAGGTTGGGGTTAGCTAACTCCTAAGCATTGGATCATTTTCGGTGCTCGGGTTGCGGGTGGACTTCGTTGGAGGTCCTCGTGCAAGCGGGGCTTAGAGCTTTCGAAGTAAGAGCTCTTTTAGTGAGTGAAGCACGCGCCAAAGGTATTAATCACTTTTTTAATCTTGTTGTTTAAGTTAATTATGTTTTATGATTATAATAATTGTGAGTGTGGTCTTGGCTCAGGTTTTCTTTCGCAGTGAGTCGGACTCATCGAAACCCAACAAGCTTTACTTAATAGAAAATTACATTTCTTTTGGTAAAAAACATAACATTATTAATCAAACACATAAGATTACAACACCTAATATCAACTAAATACAAACGATTACTACCTACGATTACATCTTAAGTACTTCAACAAGGCTTAAACATAACGTTATTAGTAAAAAGACAAACTATTGATACAGAAAGTAGAAGATGAAATAGTTAATACACAAAAATAAGGAAAAATTGCCGAAAATAATACAACCTTTGGACTATTCTTTTTTAATAATACAACCATTGGTTTATTTTGTAATAATACAACCTTGAAGCACTTTTGTACACACCAAGCTTACACTAATATTAGTGAACATGGAGCAGTATAAAGGGTAACTTTTAGCTAATTTTAGGGTAACTTTTTGCCTTTTTTTGGGTAACTTTTAGCTAATAATGTTATGCTTTTTAGATATATTTAATTAAATTAGATGTGACGTCTTGACTATGCATGACTGTAGAATCTTACAATTCTATGATTAGATTTACCATTCGATTCTAATAGCCATTTCGATTCAAAGTAGAATCCCGATTTTAATAACTTTGCTTACATCATATGGTTAATTTTGTTCTTCTACCCCCCTCTCTTTCATTTTTCCACTACAAAAAAGGGACCAACTTATCTGGTGCAATAATAAAAGAACGGAGGAAGTAGTAAACAACAGATGAGTATTGTGTTACGGAGTATAATTTATATTCTCATTTTTAAGGAAATTACAAAAAAAAAAATTGTTTTATTTAATACCAAGGGTTGGAGTATTTATTTTCAAAAAAAGGGGGTAAATACGGTAAAAAAAATAAGAAAGAAAAACAACAACTTTGAGATGTGTAATGGAGAAATCTTTAATTTGTGCTTGATGCATTAGATACGTGGCTTATATATTAGTAGGTTTGAACATTATTTAGTAACAAAACTTGTTGAATATGCTTTTATTTTATTTTTTGCATTGGGATAACATAAATTTATTATTAACCTATTACTAATACTTGGTTATTGAAATTTAAAATTGCAAATAATCCAAGTTATGTATCAATTTGATCATCTTTACTCATGCCTTTGAAGATTGTTATTATTGACTAATTGGTAACTTCTTTTAAGTTTAAAACCAAAAAAAAGGTGCTATTATTGCAAATTAGATGCAAATATTAACTAGTAGATACCCTTAACATAATTATTTGAAACATTGTTACCATTATACAAGTATATATATGTTTTGATCATATCTATATAAACTATACTAAAACAGGGTACACTAGCTCCATGGCTGACACGTGTCCCTGTTTTAGTTTAGTGTAGGCTTTTTTTTTTTTTTTTTGGTTAAAGTTGGTCTCGGTGTATATTTGTCAAATATCTTATTCATATATCCTATATTATAGAATAATCTTTGTAATTATAAAACCTTATATATTTTAGTTAAGTATTTGATTTTATGGAGGACTATATAATATTTTATAAAATTGTCATTAATAATAGAAGTTTATTTTATTACGGTATTATTAAATCTTATATATATGTTACACTTACACATGAATATTATAAGCATGTATAAACCTTTGTCAAATAAATATAATTTTTGGACAAATAAAAGTATAATATTTTTAACAAAAAAAACATGAAGTGAAATTGTCAAAAATTTATATTTTTAGTAAAGTACTTAATTTTATGGAGTACTATATAATATTTGTTAAATAAATTATATTTTTAATAAAGTTATATGATTATATGAATCTTTTAACTACCGTGATCAAAATTGACTACATTACCTTTATAAGAAAAGAATTTATATGATTTGATCAATATATATGATTTAATTTGTATACAATATTGGTTTATTTTTATTTAAGGTATAATAAGTGTTTTGGGTTAGAATACCCTATTCATGTGTACCAATCAGAGAGGGCCACATGTCCAGCCCAGACAGGTCCATTTGGGCTTCAGTAGCCTTCATTACTGTAACTACATCATTTTCAAGGTGCCTATTAAACAAACCATCTCTCTCTGAGAAGGCCACAGTCACCTCACATGGACAATAGTCCTCCTCGTAAGATGAGTACGGAGACCCGATGGGAAAATCAGGCAACACGACGGCCCAAGGGATGCCGGAGGTAGCAAAACAATCTTGTGCTACCTCCATAGCAGGCTTGCCTTGCTCAACCCACCATGGTAGTCTAATGCTAGAGGAACTTGACGATGATGCCATTAAAGAAAGAAAGCATAAAAGAACGAGGACGTACCTTAAAAACAAAGTGTCTTTCAACCGAATGCAGCTCCGTCCAATGCTCAACCACAAATATTGCCTCGTCTACCTCCAAACAAGAGCGTACAAGCTTTTACCGGATCGCGTTACAACGCCCTCCTTCAGTACTTTCTCTCACTACTTTCTCTCACTATTTTCTCTCACTAATATTTCTCACTACTTTCTCTCACTAGAAATCTTTTGAGAATGAAATTGTGAATGAGAAATGCTTGAGAATGTGGCCATGTAAAGAAAAATGTTTACCTCGAAAAATGAGCTAAAAGACACTTGTCACTCATGCAAATGAAGGGCGTCACGGACACTTGTCACTCATGCAAATGAAGGGTGTCACAGACACTTGTCACCCAGGAGGTTCTTAGAAAGCGTCAACTATATCATCGCCCATCCTAGGGGCTCATTATGGGGTGATCCAAGCATGTACCGTTCCAAGACATGCCTAAAAATGAGACCGTAATAAAAAAAAATGGCATTTTCACCAGTTAGAGGCCTTTTTCGCAATTTTGGTGGGTCGAATGCATCAAATTTTTCCATGATCACCTATCTAGAAGGGGATTATTAACCCTAAGGGGTGTCAGACACATCATGGCCCATCCAAGGGGCTCATTTGCCCTAAGGGGTGTCAGACACGTCATCGCCCATCAAAGGGTCTTATTAGCCCTAAGGGGTGTCGGACACATCATCGCCCATCTAAGGGGCTCATTAGCCCTAAGGGGCGTCAGACACATCATCGCCCATCCAAGGGGCTCATTATTCCTAAGGGTCGTGAGACACATCATCACCCATCCAAGGGGCTCATTAGCCCTAAGGGGTGTCAGGCACATCATTGCCCATCTAGTTCTTTGTCTTTAATTTCTTGTATTTGTTATACTTTAGTGCATCAATTAGTGTTTTTATTCCTAATTCCATGTGTTATTGTATAAAAATGTTGGTAAAGTATGGTAATTATTATTATGTAAGCTAATCATCGAATACTAATTATTGTTATTATTATTATTATTATTATTATTATTATTATTATTATTATTATTATTATTAGACCTTATCATTAAAGAATTCAATAACAAATAAATCTTTCACAAAGATTAAATTTGATGGTGAGGCCAAATTTACAGTATAAAATATATGAAGAGGATAAACTTTGATGTGGGAAAAATAAATGGAGGATGGAAGAGAGGAAAGAGATAGTGGGAAATGAGGTGGATGAAAGAGTATTATGTGTCAAAATAGGGTAAGGAGAGAGAATGAATAAGAGGATAAAGCTATCATCTTTGATATTCATGCTCTTAGAGGATAAATATTGGTAAGGATATGTAAATCCTTTCCCATTTTCTCTCTTCTTTCCTCCACTTGACACATAAGAGGAATTGGTACTCTCGTTTTGCTAAAAGTAGCAATTTCAATCAACATCAATGAGGATTGTATTAAATACAAAAAAGGAGATGTAAGAGGATATTAATCCTCATTGATGTTAGAGTATCAACACTCATAAAGATACATATAACCTTTCCATTTTTTCTCTCATTTCCTCCACTTAACACATCACACTCTTTTTCTTCCACATCACTTCCCACTATCTCCATCCTTTTACTCATCCTCTTTCTTAAATATTTCCAACATCAATGAGTATCATTTCTCATTTTCTCTCTCCTATTTACGTTTACCCCACCAAAGATGTTAATCATTATTGGTCTTGATTGACTATATCTATACTAATCTATTAAAAGGCCTTTCTAAAAACGTCCACGTGTCACGTAAACCCCCCTCACTACGCCACATCACGCATTCAACTACTCATACGCCATGTGGCTCTCCCTTTCATTTGCTTCTCATTGCATGTCATCCACTTATAATTAAAAAAAAAAAAGTTCTCCATCCACAAGAATTGAATACACAACCTCTAATTTTACAACTAAGTGTCATACCACCAAGTTGTGTGATTTTTTATGCAATCTTTTAAATACAAAACTAGTTTTTGGACCCGGGAGATGTCCCGGATTATTACATGGAATTGAACATTAATATACGTTGTAATGTATGATTTAATTTTCTTGTAATTATATATGTTGTTCATATTGTCATTTGCTACATATTAATATTTTGTATTCAAAAGATTGCATAAATAATCACTAAGCTTGGTGATAAAATACTGAGTTTTAGAATTAGAGGTTGTGGGTTCAATTCTTATGGAGAACTTTTTTTTTTAATTGTGATGGAGTGCATGACATGGAATAAAAAACAAATAGAGGGAGAGCCACGTGGCGTAATGAATAGTTGAGTAGATGACATGGCATAGTGAGGAGGGTTTACGTGACATGTGGATGTTCTTAGGCACGCCTTTAATAGATTAGTATAGATATTAATATGCAACAAATTACATTATGAACAACAAATTTAATTACAAGAAAATTGAATTATAAATTACAATGTATATTAATGATCAGTACCATGTAATAATCCAATTCAAGGTATCTCCCGGGCCCAAAAACTATTTATACCATTATAAAGTAACTTAAAACCGAGGATTACTCAATAAATTTTGATCAAATGGAGGATTATTCTGATTATATTGAAAGTTTGGATTATTTGGAAAATTTATGTTACTCTTGTAATTTGAAATATTACGGTCCATATAGAAGAGAGAAATTGAAAGTAAAATGGAGAAAAAAAAATTGTGTTTGAGTGATATCAAATATTTTCCTCAAGTATAAGAATAAGATTAACAGGGAAAAAAATGACAAAAATGAGAGTGTGTGAAAATATGCAAAAATTTTACTCATTTTATAGAGAATAAAAATTTATGACCGTTGATGTTTTTTATTTTTTAAAAAAATATTGTTTAAAAGTTATAGTTGTTATAAAATTTACAACCACAAATTATTGCACCATCTTCTTGACAAGTGGCACAACTTAACCACAAAATGAACAGTAGCGGCTTCCAAATTCCAATAACCACAATCAAAATTGATTAAATTACTCACCCGAAGCTCGGGATCATGGTTTGGAAGGGGAATTGGAACATATTGTTGGCTCACTATAGCACCATGCTTCGTCCCCAACCTGAATAGAACTCCCATTGCCCACCCTCCACTTTAATCCATCCAATAAGAGAGACTTCGCCCCCCAAATTCTCCTCCAAGTACAACTCGGATCATAGCCCTGAAAAGTTTCAATAAAATCTGAATTTATATATAACCTCACCTTTAAAGTAGCATGGATTGAGTTCCAATCCTTAAGTAAAGGCCAACATTGCTTAGCCAAAAGCAATAGTTATTATGTGCGCTAAATAGGTGCACCACGTCTATACTTTTGAATATTTAGTAAAAGAAATTGAACACTTAACAAAAAACTGAACATAAACATATAATTTTCATATTTTCATATTTTATTATAAAATGTTCATTTTATATGCAGAAAATGTTCAGCTTATATTTCAAAACTATTACGAGTCAAACAAACTTGTTTCAAAAAAATTAATGTTTCGTATATATTGTTGTATTTATTACATGTTCAAAGTTTGCAATTTTTCAGAATATTTACTAAATATTTAAATTTGTGATTGTTCAATATTTTTACTACATGTTTAAAAATATATGCGTGGTGCATTGCGATTGTTCATATTTCTTTACTAAATGTTCAAAATTTACGATTCATGTTCAGTTTTTTTTCTTTTTCTTACTAAATGTTCAAAATTTGGATTGTTTCAGATTTTCTTACTAAATTTTCAAAAATATAGGCGAGGTGCATTGTGATTGTTCATATTTTTTTTTTTTACTAAATGTTCAAAATCTACGATGTTCAGTTTTTTTTTACTAAATGTTTAAAATTTGCATTTGTTCGATTTTTTTACTAAATGTTCAAAAGTATACGAGTGATGCACCTATTTCTATGTGAACCAAGGTGCACCTTAAAATTTGCGAGCCAAAAGTGCTTGGTTAAAGAACTTCTAGATACTATACTAAAACATGGTACACTAGTTCCATGGCTAGCAGGTGTCCTTTTTATTTATTTTTTGGTTAAATGAAAGTTATTTTGCTTTATATGGATGCATATATTAGTAAATACTTTATTTTTGTAAAATATTCCTTTTGCTTTATATAGATTCAATATATTAGTGAATATTTCATATTATTAAATGTTTATTTTGCTTTATACAGATACATCCCAATTTATATAGTGGATTGACATTTGTTCTGTGATTGGACTAGCTATAATGATTAAGGAATACAAAACTTTAATATTTTATCTTACAATTTCTACCATATAATGTTATGGATATTACAAATTTTAATAGCATTCCAATTAATTAATCATTAATCTTCCCTTTCTATACAAGCGGTCTCACATTATGCTGTCGCTTAGAATCGCATTGTAGATTTTGTATATGCCGTCATAGGTGATAATAAGTAAGAATGATATGCATTTTTTTTCTTACTTCTCTAATATGTATATTAATTTTTTCACAATTATATATGTGCAATGAAAATATTAAATGATTACATATACTAATAATAATAATAATAATAATAATAATAATAATAATAATAATAATAATAATAATAATAATAATAATAATAAATTCAGTTAATAAAACAATTAAGGGCAAGCCTAATCAACCTTTCAAGGTTACATATAGCTAGAGGTTTTAATTTGAAAAAAAAAAATAGACAGGTAATTATGGTAGTGGAAGGTGCAATATGTTTATGGTAATCATGTAATAATGTGTAACAGGTGATGGGGCAAGATAATTTCATATTTTTATCCTCCACGAGTGAAAAAAAAAAAAAAAAAAACGAGAATTAATATTTAGATACGAGTACATAATAAAAATATCAAATATTTATAAAAAGATGTGATTTAGTGTTAAGTACATGTCTTGTAGGATATTGTTAGATTCATCTCAATGTCTATTTTTCAAATATTAAAATTCCATATCTCAATGTCTATTTTTCAGATATCAAAATTCTATAATTTTTGCTAATATGTAACTAAATATATTTACATTTAAAAGTATGCATTGGCAAACACGCCTAAATGAAATGTAAAACTAATAAAACAAAGAAAGTATTATACTACCTCCATTAATGGTTATCTGCAACTTTGGGGTATTATTTGTGAGATAAAAAAAATTCCAAAGTTGCAGATAACCATTAACGGAGGTAGTATATACAATGATCACATTGTTTTTATAATAGTAAATTTTTTCAAACATATATTCACACATTTTTATTTGTGGCTGGTCACACCGTGTGGCCGGGATAGATTACTTGGTCAAAGGTTAATCGATCAGTCACAGTGGCGTATCGGATTTCAGAAGGGTGGGTTCGGAATCATTAATAAGATATAGGTTTTTCGATTTTTTGATCGCAAACGTTGGTGATTTCACGCTTTTCAATGTAGATTCTACCACTTAATTATTTTAAGTTATATTTATGTCAAATTTATAAAAACACGATACGATAAAAGTATTTTTTGAGACAAACCTAACATCATTCCACTTGATTATATTAATTTTTTCCAACGTAGGAACCATAAAAACGATCAAAGGAGAGTGTAATTATCGTAAAATTACAATATTGCAATTTAAAAATAACGTACATAGGAAGTATAAATTATAAATTTGATGCATACGTTTGAATTTCGATCCATATTACAACGGATAACATAATTTAATACAATTAAATACCTTTAGAAAATAGGATCTAGAAGCAAAATTTTTATTTTCATATATATTTTGGAGAAAAAAAAAATTAGGAAGAGAAAGTAGTTAGGGTAGAGGGATTAATATTTTGATTATTGGGGTTTAGTAAAGTAATTGAATCAAAAGGGAAACAAATTAAAAAGGATGTTGGGGTTTAGTAAAGTAATTAAAGCAAAAGTGAAAAAGACATTAGAGTATTGGCCATTGGGGTTAAAAAAGGATATTGGGGTTTAATAGAGTAATTGAAGCAACTAGCAACTGAGTTACCAGGAATCAAACTGCTGACCCTTGAGCCCAAAGCGAACAAACCAAGCACTGACTTACCAGCGAGCTACGCTGAGTTTGCTGTCTCGTACGCACACACAAATTGTATCTATTCCTTTTTTCCGATTTTTTTTAATTGGAAAAAAAAAACTTTTTTTTTCCCAAAAAATTAGTGGGTTCAATGAACCCAACGTGGATCCGCTTCTTATATCTTATGTCCCACTTTTTATATCTCATTTGTGTTCCACTTCTTTTAATTGTCTCTTGAAAAATATATTAAGATTTTAGAATCAAATAAATAGATCATGCTACTAAAATCCAACCAATTAGATTTAATGGAACACAAATGGGACATGAAATATGGGACAGAGTCACAAAGGATTTAAATATCTATGTAAGTAAATTCATTACTACTCATTAAATCGTTTTATCTTAAAATTTTGTAAAATGAAAATAAGTACTCCGTATTAAGATTTGATTGCACGAGTGCTATACTAGTTAAGTCCCTAATTCTAAGCCCACCCTTTAATCATCACTTCCTTTCTTTGCCTTGATTAATCATCTACAAATTCTTAAATGGACCTGGTTCACACTAATTTATTGTGGACCACTAACATTAGAGAAAGTATGGTTGTTTTATTAATAAAAAAAAAAGGGTCACTATAATTAAAAAAAGTCACTATATTGAAATAAAAATCATTTCGGTAATATATAGGCCTAAGTGGTTATTTTTGTAATGAAATATTTTATATACTGATCAATATGAATAATAAAGACCACTATGTTAAAATTAGGGTAATAGCATCGTATTTCAAGTTCAAAATATTATTAAACGTTGTAGTAGTTTTAATAAAGGTTACTAGGTTAAAAATAAAGTTACTATGTTAAAAATAATGGTCATTATGTTCAATATAAAGTCAGTTGCGTGTGTATAGACCTCGGGTCCACAATAATATTATTGTGGACCAGGTCCACGCAAGTCTTTTTGTTAATCATCACTTCCTTTCATCAATTATCTTGGTAATTAATTACTAGATATAAATATAAATTAATAAATTAACAACTAGATTAACCATTGGAACAAAAAGTAGCTGAAAATCTGGAATTGTTGTACCTTGAGAAATTGAGAATGATAGTTACCACAAGGCATTAGATGAGTTAGCCAACCATTGGAATTCTACAATTAGAAAGATGATCACTGGTGCGCCCTTTCCTTTTAATTAATTATCGTATCTCGTTTGTCAAAAAACTCTTTTTAAAAAATGTAGCCTTGTCCACATTTTTTGTGTATAAATTTCCAATAACACTAGATATAAAGATATTCAAGGTGGTGTACAATCGAGTTCGGGAACACACAGTGCTGTCCATATAATCAGCAACAGAAGAATATCACAACCTAAATTTATTAACCACCCTTGACAATTTCATGAATTAATACACTTCAATATAACAAAATAAAAATGCCATAGAAGCACTGGACAAATCAAGTAAAGGCATTCTAGGCAGTTGGCAAATTATTTTCCTGCACATAAAAGCTTGCAATAATTATTCCAAGTTGTGCATGTTTCAGTGTACATTCTGCACTGAAACATTGATCGAAACCCTAAACATCAAGAGCTGGAAAATGAGCATCATCACTTAGCATGCTCGAGACGTTTAATCTGTTGAATCTGCTTTGCAGGGTTCAAACCCTTTGGGCAGGCACGAGTACAGTTCATAATAGTATGGCACCTATACAGCTTGAACTCGTCATTAATTGCCTCCAGTCGCTCCTCAGTGTACTCATCACGGCTATCAGCTATCCATCTGCACACAAGAATACAAAACAAAAATAAGTCGCACAGTTTTCTAGTAAAAAGGTCATAAGCTTACACAAACACAAAAAGTGGAATTGACAAATTAATAATAAAGCTTACAACCTTGCTAAACTATTTCTTTCATCACTTCAGCTAAATTTTGTTTCATACTTCATTAAAGATATTCCTATCTGAAATATATTCTATTTTTCAAGTACAAATTTCCCTATTGATGCATGCTTATTGTGGAAGAAGTAAACGATACAAAAGCTGAAAATACCTTATCAATTTATAAGTTCAGCTTGAACAATGAATTTTGCATTTCCATTTCCTATATTTCTGGAATCCTATTTGTCAATAATGATGCCTTTCACAAACTCACCAGTCACCACAAAAGCAGATGTAGGCAAGACTAAACCACTTTCAATTTTGAAAAGTTTTCTCTAGTTAACTATATAAGCTAAATTTTCTTGTTCAAACTCACCACATAGCAATTGCAGGCAAGCTTTTCTCAAACACTTACACAAGGAAAGGAAAGAAAGAAATTCAGTATTGTTCAACAAGAGTATGTAAATACTGACATCTTTAAGGTTGAATTTCATAGCGCATAGAGCTAGAGTATTGGACTTATTTCATATAAATTACTCAATAAAATTCTATGAAGCTTGGAGACAGGGGTACTCTGGTATAGATTTTGAGAGCCAGACACATTAAATTATCCAGGGCCACAGGATACGAGGACATGTTTAAGAAGTGTCCAAATTTTGGAAATGAACTCGGGGCAGATTTAAGGGCAAAGGAGGTATAGAGAAAAGTTGGCAAGTAAATGCTACTTACACCTATAACCAATCAACCTCCAAACCCTCCCCCCTATTATGATATATTACCCACTTTTGTGTATAGGAAAACACAATAGAGGATCATAGGCTAAGAGCTACAGCTTCATCAACCACATTCAACATCTCTCACCATTCACAAATGGGCAAA
Source organism: Chenopodium album (assembly GCF_948465745.1). NCBI lineage: Eukaryota > Viridiplantae > Streptophyta > Magnoliopsida > Caryophyllales > Amaranthaceae > Chenopodium > Chenopodium album. The sequence goes on from NC_137842.1 coordinate 16,770,098, forward strand.
CACTAAGTGGTGATAAGAGTGTGAAGAAGAGGGTTCACCTTTCTCCAAAATCCCTAATGTTTAGTTCAATTTACACGCAACTTGATGGTTCAATTTCATGACCTCGAGTTTTAAAGTAAACCCTAGATTAATAAAGTTAGTGTGCTATTTTTAATTAAAAAAAAATTGGGACTATCAATTTCCATGCAAATAAGTTACCAAGTCCTTTTATTCAACCACATCCAATCTGTACTTCATGCCCCGCCCACGTCTAGTCAATTCCAGAAGTGTGGCTAGATTGTGCAGATGTGAGTCCAAACATCACATATGATACAACACAAATTCAATCAATACAAATTTTTTTACCAAAAAAAAAAAGAAAAAGCATTAAATACTAGCAAAATGAACACAAAGATAGTAAAACCATCAAAAGGAAGCATAAAACACGCCATACAAAAAGGGCAAATGGAAAAGAAACATGAAATGGAACCTAGCAAGAGTTATGCCGTCGTCAAAGATGCTCATGAAACCCCAGTCATTTGAAGTATTAATATATACAATCTTAAGGTGTAAAGCACACCACTTGAAGGCATATTAGTTGGTCTATTGTAAACTTATAAGCACAAAATAAAAGTCTAAAAACTAATTTAATTTTTCTATTAAAAAAAAATGTATTACATATCCTCAACAGGATTGCCAATGCTAGGTGCAAGATATAATTTTGGATGAAACTGTTTGCCTTCTTGCTTATCATATTTTATTTGATCCTTCAATTATGAAGCAGATTCTGCGAAGCTTTGCAATAGCCCCAATTTTCCACTATCTCAATTTTTGTCATTTCAGTTTCAATCTCTGACCTCGCCAAATTGAGGAATAGGGCCAATGGCTTATTACCTCTTACAGCGTACAGAATTCTTGAATATGCAAAACCTCAATCTGTTGGCAGTTATGCTTTGTGAGTGTGTGTGTGAGTGTTCCTGTTCTGTTTAATCATTTTCATTTTATTTTTTTATAACTTTTGCATATTGCATGTGTACTTGACACAGTTGCCACTATCATTATATTTAAATTAATTTCAAATACAAGGACTCTAAAATTTGCAATGTCTGTGTTATTACTGAATTATTGTTCATTCTGAAGTTGTATTTGGCTTGCTTTGATAAGATCAGTATTCAGTAATCAGGGGACCAGTGTTGCTGTTAACTCCTCCCTTTGTCCCTAAGATGCCCTATTTGCCCAAAATGGATGTTTCTACAAGATTGCCCCATACTTTGTTTAGTAAATATGACCACTTGCAACCCTATGTGTTCTCCATCTCTCAATAATTGCGCCCACCCATGTGCATAAATTTGGCTTTGGTTCATAATAAAGTAAAGTTAGAGTTTGGGGCAGTCTTTTTAGGGAGGGGAGGACTGGAGGAGTATTACTATATCAATGTCTTTGTACCTATTGTATGATGAAAATATTCAATTTAATATCTTTAAATTAAACAAAACTCACTACCAGCTTTTATCTCTCTCTTCATCCACCATTGTGCATAAATTTGGCTTTGGCTCTTAATAAAGTAAGAGTTGGGGAATATTGGGATATTTAAAGGGACTGAAGGGATATTACTATACCAAAGTCTTTGTAAATTTTGTATGGTGAATGTTGAACTTTTTCAATTTAATTTCTTGAATTAAAAGAAAACCCACTACCCAGAGTCAATGCAATACTTATGTTTATAATTCCCATACAGCTAAATCTGAATCTCAATCATGTGCTCCAACTCAGGCTTACAATTTTGACGTACAATTTGAATGGATTATTGACAGTAATTGCTTTTCTTTCAAAATTTGATGAAGTGATGAGATATTATGCTTAGCTTGGGTGTTAAATTAAGCTATTTTTCAATAAACAAACTGAAGTTTACTTTAACAATGAATAAAGAGCAAACAAATACAACGATGATCTTAGTATTATGAATTTTTCAATTCTAACTGATATTTTCATTAAAAATCTCGTAAAAGTGGGACAGATTGAGTAGCTGCATTTTGCTTTGACAAGAATCAGCTTTTTATATGCGTAGCAGTACTTTATTTTGGCCAAGTTATACATGTAGCTCAAAGATTCTCCAACTCCTTACCCTTATATTGAAATACTTTTTGGGATTTTGAGACTATAACATACCCAAGACCTCAGCAATTTGTGTTTATTTGAAGTAAGACTCAGAGTCCTTATAATTATGTTCAACTTTGAGATGAAGTGTTTGCTCTATTAATGGTGGTGATTTAAAACAACAGTAGCTTATTCAGGCCATGCAACGTTTGCTACCATGAGAAAGATAGATAACATCTGTAAAAATAATCAACATGTTTTACAAAATTTTATCAATGGCCAAGTTTCATCAAATTACTAAACTTACCATAAACATCTTCAATCATTTTAGCTATAGCATCTAAATTTTCAATCATTTTAGCTATAAAATCTAAATTTTCAATCATTCTAGCAATAACATCTATCGATAATATTGAAAATTGAGAACTTAGGCTAAGTTTAATCAATACACTACTAGCATTAAGGCCCCGTTTGGTTTGATGTAAAAGGTTTTCAATGAAAAATTAGTTTTAATGGAAAACATATTTTCAAGGTAAATCACAATTGCAAATTAGTTTTCCATTGTTTGGTTGCATAAAGAAAAGTAAAAAATAGGAGGGGGAATGTAAGGATGGATGAGAGGGAAGTAATAAAAAAAAAAAAAAAAAAAAGAGGTAAGGAGGAGGAGGAAAATGTAGCTTCCCTTGTTTTGTAAAGGAAAATGTTTTCAATCATTAAGAATGAAATTTTCCACCCTTGGGAAATTTGTTTTTCACACCTTCACAAAACAAACAAGTGAAATTGGGAAAATCATTTTCCACGAAAATATTTTACATCAAACCAAGCAGGACTTAAGTCGTTAAGAAAATCTTAACTTCAGTACACATTTCATATCCTTCAAAATTGTAACAATTTGATCATCACCTTAGTCATTTCGCCAAACACGCAACTTCACGCATTAATATCTTTTTAAATTAGACTAACACAACAACATAACATACAATTAGACTAACACAACAGCATAACATCATAACATTTATTATCATCATCATATTAATAAAACACACGGTATACGTATAGCGTAAAAGTCGAACTAATCAAATTAATAAAAACACATCCATGACTCGTATTATTATACATGTAAATAGCGTAAAAGTCAAAATATCGCAAAAACAAGCACGAAACCGAGTAAAAGGACAGAGAAACTAACCGATGAGCATGAAGCAAAGCAGCAGGACCCAAATAAGATTCAGGATTCCACCAATAACTAGGGCAGGAAGTACTACAACAAGCACAAAGAATACACTCATACATTCCATCCAACTTCTTCCTATCCTCCTTAGTTTGAAGATACTCTTTCCCAGGCGTAGTAGCAGGATTCTTCCTCTTCAACCAAGGCTCAATACTCTTATACTGATTATAGAAATTGGTCATATCAACCACCAAATCCTTAACCACAAACATATGCGGCAACGGCGTAATCATCGAAGCAGCCGAAGCAGACGAATCGATCTTCGTAAGACAAGCGAGGCCATTACAACCATCGATGTTCATAGCGCAGGAGCCACAAATTCCTTCGCGGCAAGATCGGCGGAAGGTGAGAGACGGGTCGATTTCGTTCTTGATCTTGATGAGAGCGTCGAGGACCATGGGACCGCACTCCTTGAGGTTGATCTCGTAGTTTTTGAGCTCGGGTTTGGAAGGATTGTCGGGGTTCCAGCGGTAGATTTGGAAGGTTTTCATCGATTTTGGAGGCGGCGATGGTGCGGCGGAGGCGGAGGCGTCGGAGGCGTGGAGGCGGGAGAGGAGGAGGCGGCTGAGCGGAGAGGTTGTGGCGGAGGTGGCGGTGCGGCGGAGGAGACTCGAAGACATTGTTGTGGTCGGAGGAAGAGGAGGAGAGAGAAAATGGGGGAAATCAGGAGAAATGGGAATTGCGAGAAAAGAGGAGAGAGATAGTTATTGGGCAAATAAAAGAAGGAATGAATTGAATTATTGAAATTGAAAATTGGGTACGTTGAGACGGTGGCGTGGCTAATTTTTTAGCCGTGAGTAAAATAGAAGTGTGTCGTGGTTTGCCTTTGGAGCGCTAAACACACCGCCTTTTAATATTTCTATCATTCTTTGGTTAAGTGATGTACTACCTCCGTTTTCTTTAAAATAGGATGAGTGGTTGTTAGGAGTGTAATTTAGTAGTTCATGTGCTTTAAATAAAGGAAATAGTATAGTTTTTCCCTAATGTAACTTTTCTTTTATAGTATGTTGCAAGTATTGTGACATTTCCTTTTTAGGTAAGTGTTGCAAGTAAAAGAAAACGGAGGAAGTATAATTTAACCGTTTAAATTTACCATCTTTTGTTTAATTAAATGCCTAAGACTTTTTCTGATTTACTAAAGTAACTGAACTGAATTGAACTAAATTGAACTGAATAAATTATGTGATAAGAAAATTAAGAATTAAACTGAACTGAATTGAAATAATCTAAGGAGAACATGCCCTAAAACATCCTCAAAATTATACTCCCTTTATCTTTAAAAATAGTTTTCGTTTTGCATTTTTGGTGGTAATGTTATGAAATATCTAAATGTGGATGACTATTATCCCATTTACCACCTAGAATAGTCTAGAGTTGGGTATTTGATCTAATCTGTTGATGGAACTCTAGATAATATACACGTATATATATCTTGTACTAGATGGAATAAGAAACAGAACGTAATAATTTTCCCTCATATCTCTATATTTTCACTTCCATATTTAACACGTTATCAGCACCATCTTTAATCAATTGAGTAGACAAAAAAAAAATTAATATAAAAGGGAATCGGTCAACAAGGTTAGTGTTATTTATTTACTGAATTATATAGCATGAATTTCACCAATAAATCGTTACTGCTGATTATAATTTGTATGATGTTGAGTTTTGTTGGTATTGCATAATACTATTATTGAACTATATTTTAGATATGTGTGTTATCCTATTAATGCAAAGTAAATATATGGGTTTGCTTGTTGATGTGCTATTTGCCGTTGCCGATTAATGATTGATCCATGCACACTTTGTTAAATTTATTAAATAGATAAACAACCTTATTTTGTATAATCCCTTATATGTTGAATGTAATTGGTACTTCTTATATCCTAGAGGTATCAATTCTCATTGACCTCATGATTATTATCATTGCTTGTTACTTTTATCTAATAGCCATATCTTTAATATTACTACTTCCGTTACATATTATTTGCAACGATTTGACATAAAGTAAAGAGAAAAAATGTCTAACTGTTGCACATAATATGTAACGGAGGTAGTATATGTTTTAATGGATTATTTTTTATATAGTTCACGGTAAATAGCCAAATTCTTCTTAGTCACATGTTTGATATCCTCTAATTCTGTAGAATAATTAACCATTATTTGCGATTGTTTCTAATTCCATCATTGTAATCTGAAATACTTATATGATTGCTTAAATTTTATTATGCCTTATCTACTATGTATGCGGCTATGTATTGGAATATCTATATATTATTATGCATAATTGTATCATATAACAAACTAATTAGATCATCTAGAATTTAATGATTATAACGATTAAAGTTTATTAGCCAGGTATACAGCTAATTAATAAGTGTGATATAGCAAACTAATTAATTAGCTCTTTTGGTATTAAATGAATATTTTTTTTTAGTTATAAGTTTAATATTCCATAATTGTATCTTTAAGGGTATGTGATTAAGCGATTTCTCCATTTTATACGGAGTACTGTGGCACTTGGTTTTTAGTGGACAAAGATTAGTCTATAAAAGGTTCCACTTAAGTGTCTAATAAGACTTATAATTAAAGACTTAGAGTCGCCACCTTATTTTTATCCGAATAAGGACGGATTTTAAAACAGTCAATAAAAAAATCAACTGTTAACTCCATAAAAAGAAATAAGGCACAGGGTTCGGGGTTTAGATTAAGAGAATCGAACGTCTTGAACTCGTCTTCCCTTCCGTTCTAAGGAACGGGCTCTTACTATTGCGTTGTTAAGAATCAAGTTTTAAGACTGTAGGGAATAATTTCAAGCCTTAAAATCCCACTAGCTTGAACCCCACTGTGATCATACACTAAAGTACGGTGGCGTCCAAAAGGGAAGAAAATAGAGCAAAAGAGTCGCCAACAAGTTTTTAAGGAACTTGTAAACCGTTCACGAGGTGAAGGTTACACCCCTTAACGATCCAAGAGATCGTCAACTCCATAAGGTCTAGAACCAAATAAGGGTTCGGGGATGAAGGTACAAATCCAACCTAAAAGAGATTGAACCTGCCCTAATAATAGGCCTCTACTTTATTCTGATCGTATTCATGTGCGCTTTCTGACTAACATGCAATCAATAGGATTAACCCTAAACCTGTTTATCTATGTTGGTTGAATTTAATGCACAAATAAACTATTATTGACGATCACTTGAATTATAATCACATTAACCCTAAACAAGATTATTAATTATCTTATTAAGCGTGATTACAAGTACCAAATTCCCTTTAAGCATGCATAAAAGGCGTGATCAAGCAATAAATATAAATAATCAAGCAACACAATAAATAATCAATATCATGAATAATAATTATAATAATAAAAATAATATCATCATAAATAAAATAATTATCATCAAAATAATAATAATAATAATAATAATAATAATAATAATAATCATAAATTATAACGATTATAATCATAATCATGTTCATGTTAATATTAAAGCATAATAATTGCAAGATCCTAGGCATGATACTAACAAGATTAATAACAAACCCTAGCATGTCACTAAGCAATAAAAATCAAACCTTTAGCCCTAACATGATTCTATTAATCATAAATATTAGGAAGAACATAGGAAGCATCGTAGGAATCATATTTAATATTAAAAATACCCTAGACATGTTACTAGGAATATTATAATAACAATGTAAACATGAATTCTACATCATAATATCAATAAATCAATTAAAGTACTTACTTTGATGCTTCGTACCTCTTTCTAATAACAAAATACACACGTTAGTAACTTCAAGGAAAATAATAATCAAACAATTAAATTAAATAATTGAAAGAGAGATTTGGGACCAAACCCTCAGAAATTAAAACCTTTCACGTCTAGGGCGAAGGCAACTTCGAATATGGCTAGGTGTTTCTAGATCTTGCGAATGCGTAATTATTTATTTGAGAAAAGGCTAGTTTAGAAAAGAGAGAAAGACTAATCAAGAAAATCTTGATGAGAGTTGGTGAATTGAAATAAGAATTGATGAAATCTCGTTATCGAAAACGGAGTTTTAATACGTTATTTATAGAGAAAATCAGCCAAAAAGATAAAATTAACAAAACAGAGTTTGGGGCACGCAAAACGAGGTTGGCGCCAGGCATTGGCCATTGGCGCCAGGCGCCAATGGCTAGCACCAGGCGCCAATGGCTGGCGCTAGGCGCCAGGCCTGGTTCCAGGCGCCAATGCCTGGAGTCAGGCGTCAAGCCCGTTTTTAACGCGTTTTTGTTTTTATCATATCTTTTGATCCGGAAGTCCAAATCAGGCATATAATATGTCGTTGGAAAGCTCTTAAAGTCTACTTTCCAATCCAATTAGAATCAGATTAAAATATTTTGTATATAAAAATATATGGCCAAAATAGTGGACGGGTGTCAGTTTTGGATAAAGTTTCATGTCTCATTCATATTTTTTTCGTTATAACTCGGATTTAATATTATAATATATCATTGGAAAGATAATTTAAAGATATATCCAACCATATAAAATTTGGATAAATATTATGAGGCACGAAAATAAAATCTGAATATATTCCACTTCGTACAAAACAAGGATTCTTAAAAGGAGTAGTTTTATTCAATTTTAAACTCTTTAAAACATAATTATCAATCCTAACTCCATTAGGATTTAAAAGAACCTTCTAGAGTATTCTAGAAGACTATAATCAATCCTAATAGCTTTAGGAATGATAATTAATAATAGGCCCTCCTCTAGATCATTGGGCCGCATATTAGGCTCAAACCGGGCCCAGTTTGGTAAATTGGCCATAACTTCCTCAATATTCATCGGAATTGGGCTTATAATATATCGTTGGTAAGGTATTTGCAAGCCCCATCCAACTACACTACTATTGGACCCATATCATGGACCAACCAAACTGTATTGACTGTTTTCTTAAAATAAGTTTTCAAAAACAGAGAGAAAAGAAAAGAAATTAAAACTATCCGCAATGCTAGACTTTCCACACTTTCACTTCATTCGATTATGATTCGACGCGAAAGGTACTCATCACTGGGTTTGGTTTTGGGGAGACACAAATGGGTGTCTACAGAAGCCCCCACTTTGACTGAGTTTGGAGAAACGCAAGTTTCGAAAACAAAAGTCAAAGTATCGATAGGGACGGAGAATGATTCAGAACGTTCTGCGATCCTAAATCACTCTTGTAACGCCGATATCTGCAAAACTAGCGTTAGTTAAACAGATAAAAGAGTTAAGAAACGCGTATCTTGCACCGTCGAGCACACGTCTCTGAAAGTAACCGATTGTTTTGATGACCTCCTACAAGCTAGAGAATGTCATCCCGCTTGAAAACCGCTACGCCTGTAACTGCTTCCAAATTAGAAGATTGCTTCGCCTAAACTATCCTCTCCGCAATGATAATATTCCAGATCCTAGGGAACATTATCGAAGATTATTTCTCTTGAAACAATCCTCATCCGCATTGATAATATTCCACATCCTAGGGAATACCATCGAAGATTGCTTCTCTTGAAACAATCCTCAGTTGTTTGTGACAACTCTCCGTAAGCTAGGGAATGCCACCTTGCTGCTTTAACGTTCTGAACAAAGAGCTTCTTTTTCCCGCTATGATAGTCTTCGAAAAGATCATTGCTTTTTAATATTTGCTATGCCAGTACGTCGGCGCTTTGCTACTTGTGAACCAGTATGTCGGTGCTTTTGCTGTGATGACAATCCTCTTTTCTTTGGGAATAGTTGTCAACACAACTCTTGTATGATGTATGACAATCCGATTTAGGGAAAGTTGTCAATGCCACGTAACAATCCATCCTTGGAAATGTTGTCACGATGAAGCGACAATCCGTACCTCGGAAAATTTGCCAAAATCCAATTTTTGGAAAAGTTGCCAATGCTTCGTAACAATCTTTCATAAGAACTTTGCTACGATCGACAATCCACATCTTGGAATATAACTCTTGAAAGCAATCCACCTTGGAAATTTGCCAACGTTATGCGACAATCCTTTTGGGAAAATATTGCCACTATTGACAATCCGCGTCTTGGAACATTTGCAAAAAAGAGTCGACCGACAATCCACTTCGGGAAAATTTGCCACTTACTGAAATGAATGACAATCCACGTTGAGGAACTTTTGCCGATATTTATGATGAATAGAAACCTACAATAATCCTTTGGGAAATTTTGCTATAGGGAACTGGGTGTATGACAATCCAATTTCGGAAAACTTGCCAGCGATGACAATCCGAACTTGGAAAAAATTGCCAAACAAAGAAGGAGCACGACAATCCACGCTTGGAAACTTTGCCAGAGATGACAATCCAATCTTGGAAAAATTGTCGTTGAAGAAGATGCACGACAATCCATTTTTGGAAATATTATCAGTTGGGGATGACAATCCAATTTTTGGAAAACTTTGTCATTTAATAAGAATGCGCGACAATCCATATTTGGAAATATTGTCGTTTAAGTGCTTGCTTTTGAACCGATTGTAATGAGCCAGTGTTTTAGGCGCTTAAGCTAAGTGAGATGATTTTTTGTCAGGTCAATCACTTACTACGATTGTAATCGAGCCGACTACTAATCATGTCAAAATTGCTTATAGGGGCTAATTGGCCAACCAAGGAACCCGAAATTGCTGCATGAGGTCGAAATCACCTTTCTGAGAGGCTTTGAGCTCTGTCGTTGCTGAGATATCTCTGGCGCCAAGAATTGGAGTAGGGTCTTCCCTATTCTGCTGCACCTGTATTTATTTTAGACTATAGAACTTTGCCAATCTTTTTAATCATCTTAGGGTTGACCTAAGGTTTAGCATTGCTTGACTCATTGACTTAACACGACTCAAGGCATAAACTTGACTCGATATGATTGACTGACTCGAGGTTGACTCGACTCAAAGCAAAATGACACGTGTGACTCGTGACCCGTGCGTGCATAGTGTTGACTCAATGTGACTCAAAAATGCAAAAAAGCAAAAAATTTCCGTCATTTTTGTGGAGGGTACCGACTTTCTCCCGAAAAAGAAAGACGCGAAAAAGGAATCGAAAGTTTTGAAGATGCATGTTGAATAAGCTCAGTCAAATGTCATTTGATACAATCTCTCAAGGTGCAAGGATTAATCCATCCTAGGCTATCTCAATGGTTAACTCAATGATGAAAGTATTTAGGTAACTTAGGAACGGAGGCTAAGCACTTCATACTTCGATGCTATGATGATTATGATTGATGAGTGATGTTGATATGACAAGGCATGCTTCAACGTTAAGATTTCATGACAAAGGGTTCCTAAGGGAAGTATTTGGTCATGTGTCTGTGATGTGTGTGATAGTGACACTAAAGCTAAGCCGCAAGAGCTAAGTGTGTGGAAAGATATTATTTGTTAAAAGAGTCAAGTAATGGTGACTCTTAGGCTAGGTAAGCTAATGATGTAGGGATCAAGCCCCCAAGTCTAGCTCTAAGTGAATAGGGATGAGCATTGGAGATCCCTTGATATGATCATGGTGTAAGTGTGTGAATGTGAATATGAATGCATTTTTATTACGGCCGCACCTCGATGTGAGGTTGCCTACGTATCCGTTAGGAATCAGGCCGAATGTAGCTCTAGCCGAACCTCGCACAAGTGTGTGTATACCTCAAAAAGGTCTTTTTAAGGGTTGTGACGTGGTTAGGCTAAAGGTTATAGAAGAAGAGGATAAAAGGCTCAAGACCCTCGATTAGCCCCCAAGGTGTGCAACCTCGCTTTTGAATCTTTATATTTTTATGCTTGAATTTCTATTCTTTTTTAGCCCTTTCTTTTGTTTTAGCATCTATTTTATTTTTATAAGTGTGGGCAATCCCGATCATGCGGTCTATCACTCACTTGGCATTCATGTTTCTTAGGCACGGTACCGAGCACTTGATAAGAGACGTAATCTGAGACGTGTTCTTATCGAAGATATTTTCATATCAAAGACATTGGAACACTTGCCCTTTTGTACACTTTTATTTATTTTTGCTTGCTTATTTTTGCTATTTATTTTGATCTTTTGAAATCACTCAAGATTTTTAGAATTGCATAAGTTACACACCATCCCATCCCAAGGTTAGGTAGATGTAGGTTGAAAAAATGAAGGGTCTATCGTTAGACGAGGCTCAAAGTGGCTTATGAAGAAAGGATTGTATATTTGAAAGGTGAAAGGAGATATGATGTGGCCACAAGGGGTGCCTCAAATCATTGGTATACCTTGTGTTTAGCTCGACATGGATTTTTTTTCTTTTTTATTTTTTTTTATTTTTATTTTTATTTTTATTTTTTTTTAATTTTTTTTTATGCAATGCAATGTGATGATCATGTGCAAGGAAATAGATGCTCATTTTATTAGAAGAAAATAAAGAATCTACAAAGTTAATCTAAGGAAAGGAAAAGGTGCCTATGTTAGACTTATTGGGGAAAGAAAAGATGAAAAAGAAATAGAAAAAGAGTCCATGAAATCTTGTCGTTGCAGCTCGCCTCTTGTCTTGTGTCATTCGCTTCATCATCACCCAGTCTTCTCGCTAGCTAGAGGCAATGGGACCTTGTTTGCTTCTATGAGGTCTTGAATGAGATTTTGAAACCTGTAGCATTCATCAGTGGTATGACCGTTTCCTCGATGGTACTTGCAATAGGAATTTGGATTCCATCTCGAAGATCGATTTTCTGGTGTTGGATCCTCGGTAGGGCCAATAGGTTTGATTAATCCTCGATCATAGAGACGATCGAAAGCAGCATCGTAGGTCATTCCAATGGGTGTGAACTCTCGCCTGGGTTTCCTTTTAGATCCTTGATTATCTATGGCTAAGACACCATTATGGTCAAAGGTACTAACATTATTACTAGAGTGGGCGTTTTCTGAAGAAGAAGGATTGTCGTTTCTTTTTCCTTTCCAGCCACCGTGGTTACTATTGTTAGTAGCTTTTTGCTTTGTGAGGTTGTCTTCGATTTCAATTCCGATGTCATAAACGGCCTTGAAAGTATTCAAGTTGTGTTGATATTTTAAGTGCTTTGAATACTTTTCTTGGAGATTCTTGACAAACATCCTTACAGACTCCTTTTCGGTGGGGACCTCAATCATCTTGGCGGAAGTTTCCCTCCATTTATTAAAGAAAGAAGTAAAGCCTTCATTCTCTTTTTGTCTTAGCATCTCAAGTTGTCTATGGTCAGTTTCAACTTGAATATTGCACTTGTACCTATCAACGAAAGCGTTTACTATCGATTCCCAGGTAGAGGTTTTCTCCTTGTCAAGGGAGAAGAACCATTGTTGGCAAACAGTTTCAAGAGATAGTGGGAACAGAGAGGGGAAAACCTTCTTATCGATACCCTTAATACTCATTATGGTTTCAAAAGCTCTTAGATGAAAGTAAGGGTTATCTGTTGCCTTGAATTTAGGGATGTCAGTGGCGTTGAACTTATGCGGAATAAGTTCCTTGTCCAGCGAGACCCCTTGCGAACTCATGCCCTGAAATTTATAGTCACTAGATAGCTTGCTTAGACTCTCTTACATGAGATCCATCTGTTGTTGCTTCACGGGATCATCGACCTTAAGTGCGAGAAGTTTCAGTGTCTCAGTCACAGTAGCCAATTGGTTCTTAAGATCGTTGACTTCTTCTTGAGTTGCCATTATCTTCTTAGCCTTCCTCTTTTGACGAATCAGTTTATCAAAAAGCGAGACTTGAATAAAGAGGTTGTCCTTGATTAATCGCCCTTCTCTCCTCGACCAAGTACTGTGGAAAAGGAAATTGGGGATATTTATTGATAATTATTTGACTCAAACTTTATTCAACATGCAATTGATGGAGGAAGTGAAGAAAAATTGGAATAGAATGTGAAAGAAGATTTAGATGGAAGGATATGAAGAATTAGGAATAGAATGTACCCCCCAACTCAAATGACGGAAAAGACCGACTCATGCATGAACCTAAGACATGGCCATGGTGATGTATACTCAAAGTGTGTGCTAAGACTAGTGAGTGTAGGTGACATGTTAAGACTCGTGTCATGACCATGTGGCTAGACTATGTAACTAGACTCAAGCAAAGACTAAGTTAAGACTTCACGTATATGCATTAAACTGGACAGACTGTGGTATTTTAGTCATAACTTTTGATCTGCGACTCTGATTGGGATGAAACCAACGCCAAATTAAATAAAAAACTCGGGGCTACAGATCCATAGGCTATAAGACTCGTAGTTCTTTCTAGAACTCCAGATATGACCAAAACAAGTTGACGTTTGTGCAGTATACGGGAATAAAAATCCGGGTTGACTTAAAGGAACTATGACTCGATTTTATGTTTATTTATTAGCTCAAATTAATTAATTAATTAATTAAACAAAGTCCTTTAGTCATTAATAAGTTTATTTAGTCTTAACACAAGTCAAACAAACGGTTAGGAAAAATCACATAGAGTATGCACAACAAATAATGCACAATTAGTCAAGTAGGCACAATATGATGCAATGAGTTTGCAACCTAACCATGACTCTAGTTCTCTAAAGTTCGGGATATGGTTTAGTCAATAGAGGGTCCATGGTTAATTGTCCGTATTCACCGCGCGGAAGCCTAACCGTGAAGGGTTGGCGCGAGTGGATGGGACACCGCGAGTTTTAGAAAAAAACTCGCTTCCATAGTTTGGTGAATTCAACATTCTCGGATGTACCCATTGTTGCACGGAGCGTTCAATCGGGTAGATGGAGCATGAATTCCCAGAGGGTTATGTCCATATGTAGAACACATATGGTTTTCAGAAAAGTGAGAAAAAATTCAATCAGGAAGTAGGATCGAGCAAACAATACGAAAAACTGGTCGAAATTAGAACGCATATTTCTGGCTCGGTATTGGGGGAAATTGGCGTCAGCAATCAGAGACTGGCACCAGCTTTTAACTGTAGCGCCTGGCGCCAATACTGGCGTCTGGCGCTACGACTAAAATGCTGGCGCCAAGCTCTAGCCCCTGACGCTACTTCCCACATGCCTCAGCAGCTTTCTGTGCTCGATAAAATTTTCCAGTTTCGCGCGGTGTTATTACAGTCCTAGTTGTGAAAGATATTCCTCAAATTTCCTACGTGTAAAATCCTATGTTTTTAACTCATTACGGATGGTCTTTCCAATGAGATCTTTTTTATTCATATGACAATAATGTTAATCAAAATTACGCACATGAAATACTTAGAAATTTTCGAGTCTCATCCACTCATTCTAAATCATTGCCGAAAAAAATTCAGGAATTAAAATAGAAATCCTCCCCAGTGGAGTCGCCAAAAAACTGTAGGGAATAATTTCAAGCCTTAAAATCCCACTAGCTTGAACCCCACTGTGATCATACACTAAAGTACGGTGGCGTCCAAAAGGGAAGAAAATAGAGCAAAAGAGTCGCCAACAAGTTTTTAAGGAACTTGTAAACCGTTCACGAGGTGAAGGTTACACCCCTTAACGATCCAAGAGATCGTCAACTCCATAAGGTCTAGAACCAAATAAGGGTTCGGGGATGAAGGTACAAATCCAACCTAAAAGAGATTGAACCTGCCCTAATAATAGGCCTCTACTTTATTCTGATCGTATTCATGTGCGCTTTCTGACTAACATGCAATCAATAGGATTAACCCTAAACCTGTTTATCTATGTTGGTTGAATTTAATGCACAAATAAACTATTATTGACGATCACTTGAATTATAATCACATTAACCCTAAACAAGATTATTAATTATCTTATTAAGCGTGATTACAAGTACCAAATTCCCTTTAAGCATGCATAAAAGGCGTGATCAAGCAATAAATATAAATAATCAAGCAACACAATAAATAATCAATATCATGAATAATAATTATAATAATAAAAATAATATCATCATAAATAAAATAATTATCATCAAAATAATAATAATAATAATAATAATAATAATAATAATCATAAATTATAACGATTATAATCATAATCATGTTCATGTTAATATTAAAGCATAATAATTGCAAGATCCTAGGCATGATACTAACAAGATTAATAACAAACCCTAGCATGTCACTAAGCAATAAAAATCAAACCTTTAGCCCTAACATGATTCTAACAATCATAAATATTAGGAAGAACATAGGAAGCATCGTAGGAATCATATTTAATATTAAAAATACCCTAGACATGTTACTAGGAATATTATAATAACAATGTAAACATGAATTCTACATCATAATATCAATAAATCAATTAAAGTACTTACTTTGATGCTTCGTACATCTTTCTAATAACAAAATACACACGTTAGTAACTTCAAGGAAAATAATAATCAAACAATTAAATTAAATAATTGAAAGAGAGATTTGGGACCAAACCCTCAGAAATTAAAACCTTTCACGTCTAGGGCGAAGGCAACTTCGAATATGGCTAGGTGTTTCTAGATCTTGCGAATGCGGAATTATTTATTTGAGAAAAGGCTAGTTTAGAAAAGAGAGAAAGACTAATCAAGAAAATCTTGATGAGAGTTGGTGAATTGAAATAAGAATTGATGAAATCTCGTTATCGAAAACGGAGTTTTAATACGTTATTTATAGAGAAAATCAGCCAAAAAGATAAAATTAACAAAACAGAGTCTGGCGCACGCAAAACGAGGTTGGCGCCAGGCATTGGCCATTGGCGCCAGGCGCCAATGGCTGGCGCTAGGCGCCAGGCCTGGTTCCAGGCGCCAATGCCCGGAGTCAGGCGTCAAGCCCGTTTTTAACGCGTTTTTGTTTTTATCATATCTTTTGATCCGAAAGTCCAAATCAGGCATATAATATGTCGTTGGAAAGCTCTTAAAGTCTTCTTTCCAACCCAATTAGAATCAGATTAAAATATTTTGTAGATAAAAAGATATGGCCAAAATCGTGGAAGGGTGTCAGATTTGGATAAAGTTTCATGTCTCATTCATATTTTTTTCGTTATAACTCGGATTTAATATTATAATATATCATTGGAAAGATAATTTAAATATATATCCAACCATATAAAATTTGGGTAAATATTATGAGGCACGAAAATAAAATCTGAATATATTCCACTTCGTACAAAACAAGGATTCTTAAAAGGAGTAGTTTTATTCAATTTCAAACTCTTTAAAACATAATTATTAATCCTAACTCCATTAGAATTTTAAAGAACCTTCTAGATATTCTAGAAGACTATAATCAATCCTAATAGCTTTAGGAATGATAATTAATAATAGGCCCTCCTCTAGATCATTGGGCCGCATATTAGGCTCAAACCGGGCCCAGTTTGGTAAATTGGCCATAACTTCCTCAATATTCATCGGAATTTGGCTTATAATATATCGTTGGAAAGGTATTTGCAAGCCCCATCCAACTACACTACTATTGGACCCATATCATGGACCAACCAAACTGGATTGACTATTTTCTTAAAATAAGTTTTCAAAAACAGAGAGAAAAGAAAATAAATTAAAACTATTCGCAATGCTAGACTTTCCACACTTTCACTTCATTCGATTATGATTCGACGCGAAAGGTACTCATCACTGGGTTTGGTTTTGGGGAGACACAAATGGGTGTCTACAAAGACATGTAAACCACATTTAAAAAAAAAAAATTAATATAAGGTAGGTTTGAGCACCAAAGTTGCACTACGTACCGATCATAGTGAGATTTTGAATTCACTCACATATCAAAACCTTCGTATTTCGGACATTTACCATGTTTAAAATAACCAATTCCATTGGGGTTTTAATTTGGGTTGTTGACATAAATGTCATTTTGTAAGTGGGATTTTAGTGATCTTTGACGGATTCACTCATAAAAGTAAAATGAACCACCTTGGTTGAGGAAAATCACCCCGATTAGTGATTATCAAAAATGTCTTTTGAACAAGACAATTCAACAAATGTGTCCCGATTGACGACTTTTAAGTGGGTCAAGGTATTTTTTTTTTGGAGTGAAACTGTAAGGGTTCACTATATAATCTCACTTTGGGTTTAAAATCACTCAAGGGTAATTTTTGTAAGGTTTTAAGGGTTATGTGTTTAGGCTTAATGGAATTGGCCAAGTAAAACACGACACCTGTCAAGGCCTTACTTCCAAATAAAAGGGAACAATAAACTATTTAATCATATCTGATTGTCAATTAATCCATCGGGTAATTATGATGGGTTACAAGCTTATTTTTATGGATGATGGATAATTGTTACAACCTTATACAACTAAATAATTAATCTTAACCTCATGTTTGGAAATGAGGCCATAACCTTATATTAACTATCATTAATTATTAGAAATAAACAAGCAAATTTATGATTCATTCTTGTGTCACAAAAGAGTTTGAAATAAAAAGGTTCACGAAATTATAAAAGAAAATAATGTTTGTTAAAACTTTATTTCTGAAGTCATCTTAAAATGAAATAAAAGATTCTTAAAATAACATGCACTTAGAATTAAGGATGGTTAAAACTCTTATTTCTAAAGTCATTTTTAAAATAAGATTAAAGACATTTTAATTAAAACTCCATAAGTTAAGAAGTATATATATATATATATATATATATATATATATATATATATATATATATATATATATATATATATATATTATAGTGTAATATAGGTTTCATACCACCATTATTTCTTTAAAAATAAATTAATACAATTTTTAAAAAAAGCAATTAAGAGAAAAACGTGCATATTTCATCTCTTTGATAGCTTGAACTAAAAAATCATTAAAAATCATAGAAAAATCGAAAAAATTATTGTGAGATATGGTTGGAAAGCTCTTGAAAAGTTCTAGCACTTGAGCTAAAGAAATGGAATTGATTCTGGATGTAAGGGTTGTTTCACAGGCCATCTTTGGGTCGTGGTAAGTAATTCTTTACTCTTGAACAACTTTTGCTTAAACTCTTAACTCCTTAGGTTGATCTTTAAGCTCACTTTAAGAAATAAATCATTATTTGAAATATATATTAGGCAGTCACATGAATGTATTAACCTTTCATATTTAAAATGCATTATAAAGAGATGTAATGCAAAATGCAATTAACCCCCCTCTTTGTAACCTATCACCTCACCAATAGGCTTGGCTTTCTAATGTGGAGTAATGAAAGATTTAGGGCTAATTTAGCACCTAATATAGTCATTACCCCTATTGGTAACATCACATGAAAACAAACACATTAGTTAGCATATAATAATAATAATAATAATAATAATAATAATAATAATAATAATAATAATAATAATAATAATAATAATAATAATAATAATAATAATAATAATAATAATAATAATAATAATAATAATAATAATAATAATAATAATAATAATAATAATAATAATAAAGGAAATTAAGAAAGGAATAAAGATAATACCTCGAACTAGATGTAGCAATTTTATTTTTGGATAACCCTTCTTACTTATCAAGGATGAAAGATGATCACTCCTTAATTAAAGTGCAATAAAAGAGACTAAGTGATTTTTATTTTTTTTTGGAGTTTTGAGATATTAAAGGAAATTAATGCAAAAATAAAGCTAAAGAACCTTTTTTTTTTTTATTTTGATTAGAGAAAATAAACTTGAAAAATAAAGCTAAATCTTGAGAAACAAACCCCTTTTTTTTGGTTTTTAATATAGACTAGGAATACTTAAGCAATTAAACTAATATTTTTTAACAAGGATAATAAAGAAAAATAATGCTTGAACTTGAAATATTTTTGTGTTTTTTTTATAGGAATTAAAGATAATAACAATACTTAAATAAAAATAACAACTTAATTATAAGATGCTTTTTAATAAGCTAATAACTTAAAAAAAAAAATAAAGCTAAATTAGAGAGATTTTAACTAAAGCAAAGATTAGAGGAGAAAAATTTTTAGAGAGAATTTTTAGAGAGAGAATTTGTAGGAATTTTGGTGTGTTTAAAACTTGAGAATTAGGGGGGTGTTTATATGAAAATAAAGGGATTAATTTGTAAATAAAAAAAAGTAAATAAATTAAAATCTTGGATTATTTTGGTAAATTTCAAGATTTTGGTAGTAATGAGAATCTTGATATTAAATTCTTTCGTTTTATATGTGACAAACTTACTTAATCTGTTTTGCAACAGTTAAACTGATTAAAATCAAGAAAACCGTAATAAAATCAGCTCTAAAACTCATATAATAAAAAGGTTCCAAAATGCCATAGTATTACAAAAAATACACACACACACACACACACACACACACACACACACACACACACACACACACACACACACACACACACACATATATATGAGCAAGTCATGTCACAAAAAAAAAAAAAAATACCCACATGGTATATAGTGCCTAAATTTATTTAGTGACTATTATACTTACCAAGGTACTAAAACAAAACTTATAAAACAAATATCAGCTCCGAAAGTTACACAAAGACATTAGATTATAATACTAATAGGGTTGGACAAATATTTCAGAATTTATATAAAAAGTAAAAAAAAAAAAAATACCTGCCTTTATTAGACAGTACATATAAATTTACCCAAGAACATCTAAACATACGACAAAACCTTATAAATACGAGCATTACAAATAATAACCCTTACTAAAAGTATAAAGTAAGGTAAATCATATAAAATCATAAGATTGACATGATCAAAGTGAAAATATACCATGTAAAATCATACAATATTAAGTCATACGACATTAATTTAAGGTGGTCAAAAGTAAAATATATTCCCTTGATCGAATGACCTTAAGAAAAAGGTGAACTCTTATCTTGCCTCACTCAACCAAAACACAAATTTATATTAAACATAGTCGTAAAAAATAAATAAATAATTAAATAAATACAAAACTAGATCAAAACAACAGGAAAACAAATAAATCAGAAGACCAAATTCACGTCGGCGAAGCAAATCAACGTAACGGAAATTACTATTTGGAATAGTGTCAAATAGTGTTTGAATAATGTCAAATAGTATTTTGAATAGTAAAATGCAATATATGACACGTATGAAATCTAGCTGTCCCAATTAGCGTCAGATAAATATTGATGCAATTGCTCCAAATTGAAATTTATTGGATACAATATTAACTGCAGGGGAAAAAAAGGTGATGTTATTTCACTATTGACAATTTCTTATCAAAACTGGCGAAAGAATACACACACTAGACTAAGTAAAAAAAAAAAAAAGATAACGAACAAAACAAAAACAAAAAGAAAAAAAAAAAACCGAAAAGAAAACAAAACAAAAAGTGAATGTCAGAAGCTCAGAACTCATTGATCAAAATGTGAATGTCAAAAGCTCAGAACTCATTTAGTTTTGGTGAAAGGAATGTCAAAACCCATTAAATTGTGGAGAACGAACAGAAGTAAGATAACAAAAGTGAAGAAAATCATGCAACATCATTCACAGAAACTCAATACACGATCCGAATTTTTAGCTGTCTTTACTATTCATACATACTTCATTTCTACGTGTTGTATTCACAAGTATTTCCCGTTTACTCTCGTCCATACAATACTCAATTATCCTTAGATAAATATCGATGGGTTTGGTCCGAACTTATATTGATCGGATCAACTATTAACTGCGGGACAAAAAGACAAAGACATTATAACAAACGTACATAAAAGGAGGTCCCTTTAGCACTATACCATATAGTACCCATTTAGGTGTGGGGATTTTTGTCATTTCCCTATACTGGTTGGGCATGAGCCTTTAGAGTAGTGGACTTTATATCTTAGGTAAACTGGTCATAGAGTAGTGCACAAATTGCAAAAATCAGTAGATAAAATAAAAAGAATAAAACTTACTCTAGCAGTCTAAGTGAACATACGAATATACTTATTATATTCTAAAGGAGTAAACAACGCTTGTTTATAAAGAAAATGACATATTCCCCTGGCGAGACAAAAAATATTGTACTTTATACTATACGATTATTATACATATACGTATAAAAATACGATCTAAGATACTCACTTTTTACTATAAAAAGAAATTAACCTTATCCAAAATCTCCACTCACCACTTAATTCTTATCTTCTTCCATCTTCCTCCTTACCCAAAAAAAAAATAAAAATAAAAATAAAAAAAGAAACCCACCATTAAACTCGGCCACCATGTTTCAAGAAAACCAGGAAGATCAGCCTGTCTTCACTTTTGAGAAAGACATGAAGATGATAAGGGTGTACTTCATGTACATTGTGGGGCTAGTGGTCCTCCTAATGGCCGTATTAATTTACTTGTTAATCCACAAGTAAAGCCCGAAAATTACTTCGGTAGAGCAGGGTAAAAATACATGTAGTGTTAGCTGTACTTCAATATTTTGTAATTTAGTAGTTTAGAAGTACAAATTGTAACATGTATTATGGAAATTATAAATAAAAATCATTATTATTACTTGTTTTCTTCGTTTTAAATAATAAAAAAACGTCATTAAGTTTATAAAAATATTTAGCAAAATAATATAATTATTCGCAAAAGATGATAACTATAAAAGATAATTAATAGTGACAATTACAAAAGTAGGATCAAAATTTGGTGTCTACAAGTACTAATTCCTACAAGTAAAACAAGGCATACAACTTTAATTATGGTAATCAAAATTGGATTTTTTTTTTTTTTTTTTTTTTTTTTTTTTTTTTTTTTTTTCCTGTGGATCACAAATACTTATAGACTAGTTAGACATATGATAATTAAACCTACTATGATTGAATAACTTTTTATGACATATTATTAATGTCAGAGTAAGTTTTGTATTGGTGGCAGATTAAAAGATTTGTACTTTGTTATAATAAGTTAGGCAACTAATCTAGATATTGATAAAGCTATTTATACACTTGTTGGTTAAAGTTTCATATTTTGTTATGAAATTTTGATTAGTAAACATAATTGTGGTCTCATTATCAGTAACCTTCCTCAAGGTTCAATACGCAATTTCTATTATAGTAAATTACTTGAACTTAGTCTTAATTGAAACTTATATATATATATATATATATATATATATATATATATATATATATATATATATATATATATATATATATATATATATATATATATATATATATATATATATATATATATATATATATATATATATATATATATATATGTATGTATGTATAATTTATAATATTTCTTTATATATCAGTGAATCATGTCAAGCCTTGTAAAACTCAAATTTATTGCTCTTGATATTACTGGAAACAAATATATGTCTTGGGTGTTAGATGCAGAAATACATTTAGATGCAAAAGGACTTGGTAACACTATCAAAGAAAACAACACTACAACAAGCCAAGATAAGGCTAAATCTATGATATTCCTTTGCCATCACCTTCATGAAGGCCTTAAGACAGAGTACTTGACTGTTAAAGACCCACAAGTCATTTGGAGTAATCTAAAGGAAAGGTATGACTACCAGAAAACTGTGATATTACCAAAAGCTTGTTATGATTGGTTAAATTTAAGATTACAAGACTTTAAGTCTGTGAGTGAATAGAGCTCAGCCATGTTTAGAATTACGTCACAATTGAAATTATGTGGAGAGAAAACACGGATGCAGAATTGTTAGAAAAAACATACTCTACTTTTCATGCAAACAATGTTGTCCTGCAGAAACAATACCGTGAAAAGGGTTTTACAAAATATTCTGAATTGATATCTTGTCTCCTTATGGCTGAGCAAAATAATGAATTATTAATGAAAAATCATGAATCACGCCCCACTGGCTCTACTCCATTCCCTGAAGTGAATGCAACATCCCACAATGGGAAAGAGCAAAAGGCTAGAGATCATGCCAGCAGTCATGGTCGAGGCCGTAGTCAGGGTCGTGGTCGCGGCCGCGGACGTGGATATGGTCGTGGTCGAGGTGGTCATTTTAGGAATTCATTCTCTCACTAGAAGTGGGACAATAAAGATGGAAATAAGAATGAGAAGGCCAGGATAAAAGTGAAAATATATCCTACCGTTGTGGAGGAAAAGGCCATTGGTCATGTGTGTGTCGCATACCAAAACATCTAGTAGACCTTTATCAACAATCAATCAAACAGAAAAGAAAGAAAGTGGAAACAAATTTGGTGTATGAGGATGACGAAGGTGATTTTTATTACAGTGATACGACTCACTTAGAAGCGGCTGATTTCTTTCCTAATCCTGAAGAAAACAATTGAATAAATTATGATCCCCCGGTGAATAAACTTTATTAATTAGCTTACATTTATTTTATTATAGAATTTTATCATAGTACTATGACTTTATGCTTTATGGGACATTTGTTTTAGGACAATTTTATGTTTTTGGACATTTTTTTTATGTTTTCGGATATTTTATTATTATCATTTATTAATTAAAGTTATTTGATATTGTGAATCTTATTTTAGTTCCTTTAATTCTATTAGAATATGAATTCCTTTTGAGCTCAATCATCAACCAATGGTGAAGATTTATGTCTAGTTTATAGTGCTACCAGTCACCCCATACTTAAGAATAAGAAATATTTTTCGCAATTCATGATGAAAGAAATTAATGTGAGTACTATATCAAGAAGTGCAAAAATTATAGAAGGCTCCGGAAGAGAAAATGTTTTATTGCCAAAGGGAACAACATTGGAAATTATTGATGCATTATACTCCCCTATGTCTCAAAGAAATTACTAAGTTTTAAAGATATTCGACAAAATGGATACCATATTAAGACAATTAGTGAAGAAAATAATAAATTCCTTCAAATCACGAGTGTAACTCAAGGCAATAAACTTACTATGGAGAAATTACCTACATTCTCCACTGGTTTGTACTGTACGAAAATCAATACAGTTGAATCACATGCTATAGTAAACCAGAAGTTACTGATGACTTCAAAGTTTGGCATTACCGGTTAGGCCATCCCGGTTCAATAATGATGCGAAAAATAATCGAAAATTCATGTGGACACTCATTGAAGAGCCAGCAGATTCTTTATAATAATTTTTCATATGCTGCTTGCTCAATAAACAAGTTAATACTCCGGCCATCACTAGCTAAAATAAATTCCGAATCAATTACTTTTCTAGAACGTATATAAGGGGATATATGTGGACCAATTCATCCCCCGTGTGGGCCATTTAGATATTTCATGGTTTTAATAGATGCATCAACTAGATGGTCACACGTATCATTGTTATCGACTCGCAACCTGGCGTTTGTGAGACTGCTTGCTCAGTTGATCAGGTTACAAGCACATTTTCCAGATTTTCCTATTAAGGCTATTCGTCTAGATAACACTGGTGAATTCACATCCCAGGCTTTTGATGAATATTGCATGTCACTTGGGATTAGTGTTGAATATCCTGTAGCACATGTTCACACACAAATGGTCTTGTGGAATCGTTAATTAAACGTTTACAATTGATTGCTAGACCATTACTTATGAAATCTAAGCTCCCAATTTCTGCATGGGGGCATGCTATACTACATGCAACAACACTAATTCGCATTAGGCCGACAAGTCATCATAAGTTCTCCCCATCACGATTGGTTTTTGGTCAAGAACCAAATGTATCCCATTTGAGAATATTTGGATGTGTGATGTGTCTATTTTATATAGTATTTTACCCCCGTCCCTTGGTCATATTTAGTAGTGTTTTTGGCTCTTTAGAGCCACTTTTATTACTAATTGGTGTTTCCTAGTGTTTTCGTAGATTTGGTTGACTTTTGTAGGAATTTGCACTTTTGGAGCATTTTCCCGAGGTATTATGGAGCAACTACAAGCATTGGAGAAGCATGACCATAGCCCAGGGCCGGTTAGAGCCATCGAACCGGTGATTAAGGGCTCGGTATATGTGATACCGGGGCATTTGGACCGAGTATTCAAGACCCGAAGAGGAAACTCAGATTGGCCCGTAGAATTGGAGCCCAATCGTAGTCCAAATAGTGGCCCAAGAGTGTCGCCCGGCCAAAGAGGCTGGCGCCCGGAGGCGTGCCCGGCCGGGCGAGGGAAGCAAAGGCTGGCGCCCGAACTCGCGCCCTACCGGGCGCGAGATTCAACCTTGAGAGGAAAAACACGCGCCCGATCGGGCGGTGCCTCGCCCGATCGGGCGCGTGTTATTATTAGAAGTTAATTATTCGACGTTTAAATTTGTTTTAGTTTAGGATTCTTACGGAGTATAAATACTTTTCCGTAAAACAAGTTTAGTACCTTCTTTTACTCTCTCTTAATTCTTTCTTAGATTTTCTCTCTCTACTTAGCTTTTAGATTGGTTTCTCTCTCTCATATACTTTGTTCTTAACTTTATTCTTAATTCCAGATTTCTTTGGTAACGATTTCACTTCTCTTAATCTTAGTTATTTATTTTATTCCTTTGATCATGTCTTGTTTTATTGCTTTGATTAGTTTAGTTTTAATTATGTGTGAGTAGTTTTATTTCTAGGGTTTGTGGGGATCCATAAATAATATGAAGGGGTAATTTATTGTTGTTGATTGTCAATGCTAGATTAATTTCCTATTGATTGATTTAATGCTCTGTGACTAGATTTGCGCAGATCTTTTATGCATGAGTTTAACAATATTGATTCGAGATTCGACAGATGAGAATTGATGTTTAGGTCTAGTTTCAATAGGCAGGTTAATTTATAAATGGTTAAGTCGAGATTCGAGAGATGAGATTTAATACCGGTAAATTAATTGTGTGATTGTAATACGTAGCGAAAGCCCTTTATGATCTGATTAATGTATGCATTGATGATTGATTATTATGTTTTACCCTGGAATATTATTTATTGGTGAACCTATGCCCTAGGCCTTTTATTCATTGTTTTCTCCTTATTCTTAATCTTCGTAGTTTAGTTTCCTTCGATCATTATATTTTGGTTACTTCATAATCTAGATTATATTAATTAAATTAGGAATATAAAGACTCGTTTCTCTTTGGATTCGACCCTACTTCCCTATCTACATTAGTTAGAGGATGTAGGAATTACTTTTTTATTAGGTGATACGACTTTAGCCTGTCAACGTGCAGTATATGTTCCAATTGCTCCACCACAATGCACTAAAATGGGCCCTCAAAGAAGACTAGGGATATATGTTAGATATGAATCTCCATCGATAATTAAGTACTTAGAGCCAGCTACAGGAGATTTATTTACGGCTCGTTATGCAGATTGCCATTTTGATGAATCAGTTTATTCAGCATTAGGGAGAGAAAAAAAAAACAGCTAGAAAAGTAAATTAGTTGGAATGAATTATCATTATCTCACCTAGATCCTCGTACTAAACAATGTGAATTGGAATTCCAAAAGATAATTCATTTACAAAACTTAGCAAATCAATTGCCAGACTTATTTACTGACCCAAAGCAAGTGACAAAGTCACATATACCAGCTGAAAATGCTCCGATTAAAATTGATGTCCTAGAAGGACAAGCCCAAGTTGCAAATGATTCTAAAGCACGCCTGAAGCTTGGTAGACCATCAGTTCCAAAGATAAAAATCATCGGAAGAGAAAAGGAGCAACAATTGACAATGGCCAGACCGAGGAAGCTATCAATTTTGAAGGATCTTCAGAAGAGACCTTAGACATGATGGAAAAGGATATTCAGGTACCTGACAATGAAGAAATTTCAACAAATTTTATCATGTCTGGAATTACATGGAACCGAAACCAAATCGACGTCGATGATGTTTTTGCATGCAATGTAGAATTAGATGTTATGAATGATGATGAGGATCATGAGCCAAAATCCATTGATGAATGTGGACAAAGAAGCGATTGGCCAAAATGGAAAGAAACAATTGAAATTGAATTGAAATCTCTCAAAAAAAGAGGAGTATTCAGACCTGTAGTCCGTACACCTGAAGGTGTAATACCAGTGGGATATAAATGGGTCTTTGTACGAAAAAGAAATGAAAATGGTGATATTATAAGTATAAGGCCTGATTAGTTGCACAAGGATTCTCACAAAGACCTGGTATTGATTATGAAGAGACATACTCTCCTGTGATGGATGCAACTACTTTTAGATTTCTAATTAGTCTGACAATAAGAGAAGGACTTGATTTACGCTTGATGGATATAGTCATTGCTTACTTATATGACCCACTGGATAAATGATATTTACATGAAACTCCCGAAAGGATTTAAACTACCAGACCAGCAAATTTAGGTTCTCGAGAACAATACTAAAAAAAAATTGAATAGATCTCTATATGGATTGAAACAATCATGGAGCACGTGGTATAATCGAATAAGTGAGTACTTGTTGAAAGAAAGGTATAAGAATGACCCCTATATGCCCATGTATTTTCATGAAGAGATTTGTATCAGGATATGTCATAATTTCAGTATATGTTGATGATTTGAACATTATTGGAACTCCTGAAGAGATTTCAATAACAGTAGAGTGCTTAAAGAAAGAATTTGAAATGAAAGATCTTGGAAAAACTAAGTTTTTTTTAGGGTTACAAATTGAACTTTTTAAGAGTGTAATCCTTGTGCACCAGTCAACATACATAGAAAAGATTCTTAAAAGATTTTCTATGGATACATCATATCTATTGAGTAGCCCTATGGTTGTTAGAGCACTTGATGTAGAAAAAGATCCCTTTCTCGGGAGAATGACGAAGAAATTCTTGGTCCTGAAGTACCATATTTAAGTGCAATAGGGGCATTAATGTATCTTTCTAGTCATGTAGGAGTTTATAGGTACGAATGCGGAAAAACATGAATCATATTCATATAGCACCTAATCCCAAGATCATGCATAAAACATAAAGAATTAGAATTAATACCTTTGAAGCGTGATTCCACGTGCGATCGAACAAGAACAAGGGAAATAGGTGCACAATTAACTGTTAATTGTGTTGTGTCATACAACTCTAGGCATGGACTTTATTTATAGATCTCATCTCTAAATAATAGTCCATGACAAAGCCCAAATCCTAACTCTAATCTAACTATAGTAGCCCAATCCAAATCATGATTGGTTACTTGTTCATAAATGGGCCTCTAACTTGCTTAACCCAATACCTTTGTTGTGTGACCTCATAAGATCCATTCTAGTGGGTTTTGGACTATTCGACTAGTCCAAAGATCAATGATCATAGTCTAGCAACAGATAATGACGACCCAATAGAACGAACTTATTATCTCCATAATAGTGATCCTTGATATATATAGTAATTGCACTTATCAAAGACATAACTCCTTCAATCTCCCACTTGTCTGAGACAAGTACACAATATTCAAATTCCTTAAGTCAATGTGTGTCGATTTGATAATATGATTGCATCTCATGTCGTGATCATATTAATCTACAAATCTTTTCTTGAGAAACTGAGTTAGACTTACAAAACAAATGATTACTTTGTAATCCATTTGAGTACGACCATACATTTTCTGAATTCTCCCTCCTCAAGGGGCCAAGACACATTCCTAATTAAATAGGTAGACTCAATCTAATCTTGTGGCAACCAAGGCTCCCACTCAAATCATGAGGTAACCAGGAAACACCCTTTATAATCTCCAGCTACGGGAAGACGTTTGAATGTACACAGTTACATCAATCATTAAATGAAATCAATGTTCCACTCATTTCTGATAGGGTAAAGTCGTATCCCCAAATCAAAAGTAATTCCTAAATCCTCTAACTAATGTAGATAGGGAAGTAGGGTCGAATCCGCAGAGAAACGAATCTTTCTATTCCTAATTAACTAATATAATCTAGATTATGAGGTAACCAATATGTGAATTTGAATAATAAACTAAAATACGGAGATCAAGAATAAGGAGAAAATAATATATAAAAGGATCTAGGGCATAGGTTCACCAATAAATAATATTCCAGGGTAGAATATAATAATCATTCATCAACGCATACATTAATAAGATTATAAAGGGCTTTCGTTACGTATTATAATTACACAATTAATTTACCGGTATTAAATCTCATCTTTCGAATCTCGACCTAACCATTTATAAATTAACCTGCCTATTGAAACTAGACCTAAACATCAATTCTCATCTGTCGAATCTCGAATCAATATTGTCAAACTCATGCATAAAAGATCAGGCCTAATCTAGTCACAAAGCATTAAATCAATCAATAGGAAATCAATTTAGCATTGATAATCAACAACAATAAACTACCCCTTCATATTATTTATGGATCCCCATCAACCCTAGAAATAGAACTACTCACACATAATAAAAACTAAACTAATCAAATCAATAAAGCAAGACATGATCAAAGGAATGGAATAAACAACTAAGATTAAGAGAAGAGAAATAGTTACCAAATAAATCTGGAATTAAGAGTAGATTAAGAACAAAGGTATAAGAGAGAGAATCTAAGAAAACAATTAATAGAGTAAAGAAAGAGTAAAGAGAGAGAGAGAGATAGATCCTAAAATCGTATTACGGAAGAGTATTTATACTACGTACAAATCCTCAACTAAAACAAACTTAAACGACGAAATTAACCCCTAATATTTACACGCGCCCGATCGGGCGAGGCACCGCCTGATCGGGCGCGCCTTTTGCTCTTCAGTATGAATCTTGCGCCCGGCCGGGCGCGTCACCGGACGCCGACCTTCGCTTCTCCCGCCCGGCCGGGCGAGCCTCCGGGCGCCAGCCTCTTTGGTCGGGCGGCTCTCTTAGGCCACTAATTGGACTACGATTGGGCTCCAATTCTTCGGGCCAATCTGGGTTTCCTCTTCCGGCCTTGAATACTCGGTCCAAATGCCCCGGTATCACCTATACCGAGCCCTTAATCACCGGTTCGATGGCTCTAACCGGCCCTGGGCTATAAAAACTGGTCGTGCTTCTCCAATGCTCGTGATTGCTCCAAAATATCTCGGGAAAATACTCCAAAAGTGTAAATCCCTGCAAAAGTCAACCAAATCTACGAAAACACTAGAAAACACCAATTAGTAATAAAAGTGGCTCCAAAGAGCCAAAAACACTACTAATTATGACCAAGGGACAGGGGTAAAATACTATATAAAATAGACACATCAAACTCCCCCAAGCCAAACCTTTGCTTGTGCCTAAGCAAAGATCTCATCAATGAATCAATAAATATGCTTCACCCTAAAAAGTAAAAATCAAGCAAAAATGATCCAGGGTAAATCAAATAAACATGCTTCAAAATCAACCAATTAAATCCATCTAACTACCAATCTCCCCTAACAATTGTCAAATAGAGAAAACCACAAGAGCATATAGAATTCAAGACTAGTGCTCACACACTCAACTCTCATTTATGTGGCGAGTAAAAGATGTACTCGATCGCTCTCCAACCAACCCTTTATGTGAACAATGCCCTCCCAACTCACAGTCTCGTGTGTATAAAACAATGAACGCTTAACCTACTAGTCGACTCGAAATATGTCAAATCATAACTTGCATTGATAAGCAACACTTTCACATTCATACAACTCTATGCACAAAGGTCGGAAGGTCTTTAAAGCTTGTAATGTAAGGCTAGGGTAAAGGGTAGGATAAATTTGGGAATAAGTGAGAGAAAAGCTATGCTTAAGGGAGCAAATCCTAATAAATCCCATGATCACAATAAATAATGATCAACATCTCCTACATAACCAACTCTAACATCAACCAAATATACTCCAATCATAATAAACAATCCCAACTCTTACAATTTCACTCAGAAGATATAATAATGAAGAAGTGGAGTGAATAAACAAACTTTATTTCCAAGCTTGAATTTTTCATTGAAGCTCAATTTTTTTTCTTTTGATTAACCTCCAACAAGAACGTTTGAACATTGAACACTTTTTCTTTTTTTTTTTTTTCTATTGAAGTTCACTTTTTTTTTTCTTGAACTTCTCTTTTTTTTCATATCATCATGCTTTATTTTTTACAAGAAAATATAACTTTCAAGCTCATCAAAAATAAACATGATAAAAAAAAACAAAACAACTTCTCAAAAACCCACCCAAATTGTGAAAATAATAAGCACACTACAAACTCCCTCACCTCACTCACTAATAGCTCCCCCAAGCCAAGCTTGGGACTAGTAACCAATGAGGCAAAATAGGCTTGTAATGTGGCTAATAAACAACAAAAAGTCAAGGCAACAACATGGGTAGCAAGAAGGGAACAAATGTATCTACAATCATCTGGAGGCTACCTAAAAGAAACGAACGCCTTCGTCCTCCTCAATGTGCATAATAATGAATCATATAAACATTACTTATAGTTGCAAACCAATATTCAAATTTATTGACATACCAGGAACTAACACACATTCCTAATCAAATCAACTAGTCAAGCACTATATTCACAAGTAGTTGGACAAAATTGACGCATGCTAAGATTTCAAGGCAATCAAACATCAAATCATGATCAACTAATCCACAATGCTTATCATCATATACCAAGGATCAAAACAATTTTCTCAAGTAAGGGGCACAGGGAAGCATGATTTACAATTCATTGGGACGTATTTTTGGATTTTTTTTTCAATTTTTTTGTATTTTTCATATATAAGAAAGCAATAAAACTAACCTAGAAAGCAATAAATCTAACCTAAGAAAACACACCAAAAATAAAAGAAAAGAGAAAGAGAAAGATACCAAATCCAAAATCTCCCCCAAGCCAGAATCAGACAATGTCCTCATTGGCTCGGGAACTAGCCCAGCATAGCTAGTCCTGATCATCCTCATCCGTCGAGCCGAAACCTGCACCTCCATTACCACCTGCACCAGAAGAGCTACCACCAAAATAATCAGCATGAAAACTCCTCCCCCCCCGTCGGTCCCCCGAAAGGAATGTCCTGGCCGTACCTATGGAAGGCAGAATAGTCAGTGTAAATACCATGGGCAGTGGGATCCCTATCGTATCCCTGGGGTGGAGGCTGAAACCAGTCAGGGTAAATAGCATCGTTGGGAATGTTGCCCCGACGAGCATAATCATCGTACATAGGGTAGAGAGCTCTACCCTGGTTCCTCTCTAGGTACCCTAACCTCTGGTCTATGGAGCCTACCATCCTCCTAAGGTCAGTATGGGAATGCTCGATACGTCCTAAGGCCTGACCTATACTCTGAAGATCCCAAACTGGGTCAGAGTCAACATGAGGGACGGAGTGAGACATGCGAGGTGGAGAGAATGCCATCTCGGGCTGAGGCTGAGGCTGGGGTGGTGGAACTGGTGGTGGTGGTGCTTGCCCCCTAGCGTTGGCAACTAAAAGATCATATATATATAGGATGGTTTCCCTGGGGGAAAGGCGGTCAAGTCAGGACCGGGTAGGGGAAAGATGGGCAAAGGTTGCTCGCTCCCAGTCCTAATACACCAAAAGGGTGTCTGCTCGCTATCCGGTCGTACCCAACCCAACTCCTCAAAATACCTAGCAGTCATATAGGTATCTGGTCCATAGTTGGTCAGTTGGTGGGGCCCATCCACTACAAAACCGGCCTTTTTCACTGCTATTCGAGTGATAAGGCCTCCTATACGGATGGGGGTGCGAGATGTGGTACTGGCCGTGGCATGCCTGCTCAGATGGTGAATAATATACCTACCTATGTTCAATTTCCCGAACTCATACACATAGTGTCCTATGACAGCTAGTTCTTTATTTTGGGCATTATGGGGCTCGTTCCTACCTAAAAAACACAAACCCGCAAATCTTTGCCAGATTTTTGGGACAGGGTGATGAATAGGTTTGGTACTAGCATGTTGGGGGTCGGGAGTAGGCAAACTAGTCAAAGCATGATATATATCACCCATTTTATAGTCCGCATGCCATTGGAATGGTAATTCAGAATTTAATTCAAATAATTTACAAAATTTTACATAAGTTAAACTAATATTCCTATTGTTCAACCTAAAAATTAAATTTGGCCCATTTCTACTACTTACAACTTGTAAAGAAGACAAGAATTCACATGTTAGTTCTCGGTATGTAGGATAGTGTATATCAACAAATTTTCTCATGCCAATGTCATTTAAAAACCGTTTTACAAAATCATACAAACCAAATGATTCTAAAGTAGGGCGGTGTAACCACAGAGAAGGAATTACCTCGCGCCCGATTAAGTGTTCTAGCCGATCCTGTTGCTCTCGGCTAGCAATGCGGATCGTCGGCCAGTACGGGAGTTGCAAATCCGGGTCGTATTCCTCCCTTGAACTAGAGCTCCTACCGAAAATAGACCGAGCCCTCTTTGAAGCCATGGTAGAAATGGGTATGAAAATTTATTTGAATAAAACCTGAAAATTTTTATATGGAAACGTAGAGGATGAAGAGGGGATTAATAATATGTAAAAAGTTTTGAATTTGGTTGAGAATTGGAGAAGAAATCTTAGAGAGAAGGTAGAGAGAATTTGAGTTTTAGAGAGAGAAAGTTGTGGAGGACGTAGAGTGAAATGAGAAAAAGGGACGAAGAAAGAAGAAAAAGAGGCGTCGGATCCATCACGCCCGGTCGGGCGGGGGCTCGCCCAGTCGGGCGATCTAATTTGTAAAATCTATTCAGCTCTCGCGCCCGGTCGGGCGCCATTCGCGTCAATTCTCACGCCCGGTCGGGCGATCTAACGCTCGAATTTTCACCTCTTCTCGCGCCCGGTCGGGCAAGATTCGCCCGATCAGGCGGACAAATATGTCTGTATACGACGAGTTTCGCGCCCGGTCGGGCGAAAACACTCAATTTTGAGCCTAGCTCTCGCGCCCGGTCGGGCGGCATTCGCCCGGTCGGGCCCGAGGCTAATTGACGAATTTCGTATTTTCTTCTTTTCTTCAAATTTTGGCTAAATCTTTTCCTTCAAACCTGTATAGAAACTCATAGAAACTCATTAAACCCCCTCATCTCTCCCCTCATAAGAAAAAGAAAGAAAAACAAGTCTAAAAAAAGATTAAAAATACGGGTTGCCTCCTGTAAAGCGCTGGTTTATCTAGGTCCCGCACGACCTTCTTACCAAGTACAACAACTAGGACCCTTGGCCTAACGCTCGATCGGGTGGTTTCTCACCCGGTCTAGCGGTGTTTCGGCTGCGACGCGGCTTCCTGACATGTCCTGTGGGACGCCAATTCACTTTGTCCGGTGGATCCTCCTTGACTTGGGTTGGGGGTTCTTCAATGCTACGCACCAAAGATCCTTCCTTGATCGAGGGTTGCTTTAAATTGTCATTGCATTCAACACTTGCAACTCGATCTGGCGGAACACTTACCGTAGGCTCAAATTGCACAACTTGCTTGATTGATTCCACCTTTCCGTCCTCAAAACCAAGACCAACAGTGTAAAGTGCTCTTTCAATTGCATCAACTTCCTTCTGTCATTTGTCTATCTCATCTGAAAGCGATGCAACACAAGATAATGGCATGACACTAACGCTAGCACCCAAATCACACAATGCATTATCAATCATTAGATTACCAATATGACAAGGGATAGAAAAACTACCCGGATCTTTTAATTTAGGCGGAGACTTATTTTGAAGTACGACACTACACTCTGCAGTGAAAGCTACTGTCTCTACCTCACTAATAGACCTTTTCCTTGTCAATATTTCTTTCATAAATTTTGCATACGAAGGAATTTGTGTGATTAATTCAGTGAAGGGAACTGTTACCTTCAAATCTTTCACCATCTCCAAGAACTTACCAAACTGCTTATCCAAGTTTATCTTCAAGTGACGATTGGGGAATGGAAGTTTGATAATTGGCTTTGGAGCATTGTTTCTCTTATCTGGAGTAGCCACCTTCTCTGGAGTCGTGCCCTGCAATGTAGAATTAGATATGTTAGTACTATCCTTTAGCCCTGCAGGGCTATTAGCTACATTGTCAGGTTAAATGGAATCAAGATTAGCATTATTTAATAAAACAGGTTCATCAACTCTGGGCATAGAGGGCCCATCATAGTTTTAACCACTCCTTAGAGTAATGGCATATGCTTGATCTGTAGGCCTGGTCGGCTATGCCGACAGAGCTCCCTGTTGGCGGGCTTGAAGAGTAGCGGAAAGTTGCGCAATTTGATTATCTACAATTTTATTGTGCGCTAGGATTGAATCAATTTGCGCATCTCTACTCTCCATATGCTTCTGCATATTAACCAACATTGCTCTAATTTCCACCAAAGAAGGGTCAGAAGATGAGGAGGATTGTTGTGGTTGGTTTTTCTGGCCAGCATTGGGATGGTAATATTTCTGCTGCTGTTGTTGTGGCGCCTGTGGTTCTTGTGGTGGTGGATTTTGAACATTAGTACTCCGGTAGGAAAGGTACGGATGGTTCCAATACCCAGGATTGTAGGTGTTGGAGTATGGGTTATTCTGCCTATAAGCTTGAAAGGCATTAACTTGCTCCACGGAACTCCTGCAATCTTGTTCCCAATGACCTAAAATACCACAATTTTCACAGAAAGCCTCATTAGAGTTATTATTAATCGCAGAAACATTAGCTACATTAGCAGTGCTAAGATTATCTAATTTTTGGCATATAGAGGTCAGTTGAGCTTGCAAAAAGGATACAGAGTCAACACTATGCTTCCCCTTGTTAGCAAATCCTCTAGGATTCCCATATTGGGAATTATGTATCGCCATATCTTCAATAACCTGACCTGCATCATCAACATTAAGATTCATAAATCTCCCACCAGCCGCAGAATCTAAAATTATTCTAGAAGAATTTCCAATGCCATTGTAAAAGGCTTGGATTAACTTCCATTGTGCTAAATTATGGTGGGGGCATTCTCTTTGTAGGTCCTTGAACCTCTCCCAAGCCTCATATAAAGATTCATCGGCTTCTTGGGCAAAGTTCTGAATCGCACTCCGTAGTACGACTGTTCTCTCTGCAAGATAATACTTGTTATAAAAATTCAAAACCAAAGTTTCCCAGTCAGTTATACCAAGTGCAGTTCTATTTAAGCCATTAAACCACAATTTAGCTTTTTCAGTTAAAGAGAAGGGAAAGAGAATCTCCCTGATTTGGTCTTGTGTGACCCCGGCTTGCCTGATGGTATTACAATATTGACAATAGTCGGCAATGTGGAGATTTGGGTCTTCACCCTTGGCTCCACTAAATTGCTTCCTCTCTATCATCGTTATAAATTGGGGTTTAATTTCAAATTGTACCCCATCAAGAGCCGGAGTGGGAGTGAGATGTGGAAAACCTGTAAGTTTGGGTTGTGAGTAATCACTGAGCTTCTTTGGAGCCGTCATCTCTGATTCTGGATCTGATGATACCTCTGAATCGCTAGAACCAGTTGGAGGGTCTCGGTGATTATTAATATCACCAGAATCCGCCAGGATTTGCTTGTAGAGATTTTTCTGTCTATGGAAGGAACGTACGATCTCAGGATCGAATGGGATGTACCCTGATCTGGAACACCTGGGCATAAACAAAAAAAACTAAAAGCAAATATGAGATTTGCCTCAAAGAACTGACGTTCTCTAAGACAAAAAGAAATAACCTAAACTACAAAAATAATCAGAAATAAAAATAAAACCGTTTCCCCGGCAACGGCGCCAAATTTTGACAGGGTAAAGTCGTATCCCCAAATCAAAAGTAATTTCTAAACCCTCTAACTAATGTAGATAGGGAAGTAGGGTCGAATCCACAGAGAAACGGATCTTTCTATTCCTAATTAACTAATATAATCTAGATTATGAGGTAACCAATATGTGAATTTGAATAATAAACTAAACTACGGAGATCAAGAATAAGGAGAAAATAATATATAAAAGGATCTAGGGCATAGGTTCACCAATAAATAATATTCCAGGGTAGAATATAATAATCATTCATCAACGCATACATTAATCAGATTATAAAGGGCTTTCGTTACGTATTATAATCACACAATTAATTTACCGGCATTAAATCTCATCTTTCGAATCTCGACCTAACCATTTATAAATTAACCTGCCTATTAAAACTAGACCTAAACATCAATTCTCATCTGTCGAATCTCGAATCAATATTGTCAAACTCATGCATAAAAGATCAGGCCTAATCTAGTCACAGAGCATTAAATCAATCAATAGGAAATCAATCTAGCATTGGTAATCAACAACAATAAACTACCCCTTCATATTATTTATGGATCCCCATCAACCCTAGAAATAGAACTACTCACACATAATAAAAACTAAACTAATCAAAGCAATAAAGCAAGACATGATTAAAGGAATGGAATAAACAACTAAGATTAAGAGAAGAGAAATAATTACCAAATAAACCTGGAATTAAGAGTAGATTAAGAACAAAGGTATAAGAGAGAGAATCTAAGAAAACAATTAAGAGAGTAAAGAGAGAGAGAGAGAGAGATAGATCCTAAAATCGTATTACAGAAGAGTATTTATACTACGTACAAATCCTCAACTAAAACAAACTTAAACGACGAAATTAACCCCTAATATTTACACGCGCCCGATCGGGCGCGCCTTTTGCTCTTCAGTATGAAACTCGCGCCCGGCCGGGCGCGTCACCGGGCGCCGACCTTCGCTTCTCCCGCCCGGCCGGGCGCGCCTCCGGGCGCCAGCCTCTTTAGCCGGGCGGCTCTCTTGGGCCACTAATTGGACTACGATTGGGCTCCAATTTTTTGGGCCAATCTGGGTTTCCTCTTCCGGTCTTGAATACTCGGTCCAAATGCCCCGGTATCACCTATACCGAGCCCTTAATCACCGGTTCGATGGCTCTAACCGGCCCTGGGCTATAAAAACTGGTCGTGCTTCTCCAATGCTCGTGATTGCTCCAAAATATCTCGGGAAAATACTCCAAAAGTGTAAATCCCTGCAAAAGTCAACCAAATCTAGGAAAACACTAGAAAACACCAATTAGTAATAAAAGTGGCTCCAAAGAGCCAAAAACACTACTAATTATGACCAAGGGACAGGGGTAAAATACTATATAAAATAGACACATCAATGTCAAAGGAATCCACTAATATATCCGGAAGCTCTATACTTGAGCTTCAAAGTAGGTCTATAGTTCGATCATGCATCATTCATGCATACCCATGTGATTGACCGAGCTTCACTACGCTCCTATAGCCCAAGAAACAGCGTTATCCAATCAATCTTACATGCTAGTCCATTTAAAGAGATCATTTATGTCCACTTTAATGACTCTAGACTAGGAACTGGAATAATATATGGATTTTGTTCACCTATGGGGTTTCATTCACCAGGTTATTTAAATAAACTAACCTGATGAGCCCATCAATCCATAATTATTTTGGACATTTTATTTAATATTGAAACCATAATTAAATAAGATTGAAACTTTTGTTTCAATTGATAAACATAATTCTGCAAGTTAATGTATTACTTATGTGACATGTTTTCTCAAAACATACACAACTTAAATTACATAACTTGCTTCAATCCAAGAATCTTAGTATGACTCTCATACCTTGGTCATGGAAGGGGTTTAGTAAGTAGTGTTCATGAGACATTCTCATAAACATGAATTTTGCAATTTCTAAATTTTATAATAATAATATTCACCTCCATACACTAAGAATTTTCCTTTGCCCTTTCGCAAGGAATTTAGGAATTTTCTAATTTGAATTCCAACGTTACATTGGATTTCAATTGAAATTCATCATCACTGGTTCTTTAAAACATGTGAATTAAATAAACGAG
The DNA here is from genome assembly GCF_948465745.1 of Chenopodium album. Taxonomy (NCBI): domain Eukaryota; kingdom Viridiplantae; phylum Streptophyta; class Magnoliopsida; order Caryophyllales; family Amaranthaceae; genus Chenopodium; species Chenopodium album. The sequence continues at coordinate 16,808,981 of NC_137842.1, forward strand.
TATAGTCCATGATATGCATGATGCATCCTTCGCAAATTGCATAAGGAGCATCACTCAAAACATTAATTTCATTAACCTTTCTCAAAGAATTGAATCTTTAATCAATGTGTCATGTTACATGGGATTGAAACTCTTTCAATATAATGTTGAACCTTATAAGAATCTTATCAATATAAGTTTCTTAACCAAGCTCAAAACATACTTTAAAACCTATCTCTATAGATCTTGAATCCCAACTGTACTCATCTTCCTCTTCCAAGTTTTCATACAAAATGCATTAACCATCACTTGACTGTTCAAGAAATGAATTATCACTCTTTATACTAGACCAAGAAGACTGTATAGCTCCCACTAAACATCTTGTACACGCACGACCTTTTCTTCATTTTACGAGAACATCAAACGATTTGATTAACTCACAAAATTAAGAACATTAATCAACTCCATGATGCTAACTTCAATCCATTTATGCATCCTTAGGATTATTGGATTTTCAAAATCAATTCTGATTGTATCATGAACCATTTCAAGAAAGCGCTTTGAAATCCATCTACCAAATCTCATAAGGTAGAAATCACTAAAATATCTTTAATAGATCTTTGTAATATGACTAATGTAAAGGTTTCATCGCAGTCATATTCATACTATGAATTAGTTAAATCCTTTAACAAGTCTTTATTTTGTTTAGAAAACACTTTTCTCTCATGTCCGTTTTGCTTATTATGGGTCTCACCCAATTAGGCAAATTATTCAAGTGTCATACACTTGCTTACAGACTTAGAATCTATTTCAGATTTTGTGGTTTTTAAACCACTTGGAGTTATAACTTGTCAAATCATCTTTGTTACTTGCATAATCATCATGTTCCAAAATGAATGTTTTAGAACTCTTAATCAATATGAAATCATATTTCTTTGACTAAGTTTTACATATGCTAGTCATCATTGTGGGTTTTTATGCAACAATTGAAACTCATACAACAACTTTGTTTAGCTTTCAATGAGAAACGACAATTTGAGGATGTGCACTTGGAATGTACTACCTTCGACACATGGTTATTATTCCCATTACACTTAATGAGACCACGCATTGTCATTTGTAACATGAGGTGAATCATGCTCATATTGTTGCTTTTATTCAAATACTTCTCAAATTTCTTCAAGATTTTTGAATTAGCTTTTCTTGAACTCTTTCAAGGCTCTCGAACTTTTCAAGATTCTTATACTCCCACTTGCCTTTTGAGGAGGCACATTTAGCATAGGGTGAACCAACCATGGTTTGAGCCATGTTTGTTTGTTGCTTTTCTCGAACTCTTTCGAGATTTATACTACTCCCACTTGACCTTTTAGAACAATTTCCATAAGGGCACCTACTTGAGCAACAAACATTTTGTGCTAAGTATGGTTTTTGTAGTAGTACCCTGTGCTCCATATAGGAAATGATCGTGCATTAAACGATTTAATACAACTTTTATTCCTTGTTTTGTAGAAAGACTTTATAAGAATGTTTCTTATCCATATCATATATGAAACCTTTACTACATTTTGATTTGACGTATGTAGTTTTGTTTAGTTTTGTAGCTTATCTTAAAAGTATATCCCTTGAACAATGGTTGGAAGATAGGTAATTTTCATCCATTATCAAAATATATCTCATATAGATTAATAGCTCCTTCTATAGACACTTCATAAGGTTATCTTTCGGAGTTTGTTGTAAAACGATTTCACAACTCTTGGATGTTTATCAAGGTATTGGCTTAAATTCTCATTATTACGATCATATCACAATACTTTGAATATATTGCCAAATAAATGTCTTGACTCAAATTTTCACAATTACAATCATATTGTAATGTAATCATTATTTTGTCAAGTTGATTTTGAACTTCATACTGAACCTTTTGAACTTTTCAAAATTTTCATAGTTATGCTTCAACTAAGCACAAGTGATCATATCACAAATGAATTTTCATTATCCGTCTCTAGCCTTTCAAACTTTGGTTTTCTTACATCGATATGTATTCGACCTTGAGTTCACATCATCATTTCTCTAAATGGTGACTTTGTCAAAAAATTTCAAATTAGAATGATATTTACATATATCAATGGATTCATAACCCAACGATATTGAAAGTCCATCCCTTTGGATCTTCCGCATGCAATGTTCATTTTTCATTCGAATTATTGACATATTAGAGACAATTTATATATAGAAATGGTTTAATAATTTCTATCATATAGAACTTTAAACCTATTTAGCAATTCAAAACATATTATGACTCAATGAAGCATGGAATAACATTTATTTTACGTTTTTGAATCTTCGATGCTTAGTCATTACTAACATTGAATGGTGTTTTGATAATGGCAAGAATGAATAACATTTATTTATTTCTAGCCAATAACAAGGTGAGGTGAAATATAGGTTCTACTTGTAAAATTGCAACTTTTGCTTCTAAACTTGTAGATTCTACTTGTAAAGCATCAACATTTGCTTCTAAACTTGTAGATTTAATTCTCCCTCATCCATAACTTCTTCCTTTAGTTCAACCACATTGTTTAATGAGTGAGCTGAACAAGACATCGTATGTCCAAGAAGTAGCAATATGCTAAATCAATTTCTATAATATACTTCTTAAATTTGGAACATTTCCATTCTTTTACCTTCCAACTATATGAGGTAGTTTCTAATCAATTGGAATTGGTCCATTTAATTTGAAACATTTGTTGTTCATAACAACTTTTAGCATGTAAGCAGTCTAGGTTTGAGAAGTAGCAAATTGTTTGCATTTCTTGGCCTATAACTTCTTAATGCAATCCTCATATGTTCCTAAACCTTTCCCATTTGATCCACTTAGAACACTTCTCTTAGGTTTAAAATGATGATTTGCTTAACTACTTTAAGCAGTTTTCATGATTTTGCTGATTCTTATTCAATCATTATTCATATTGGAGTTTAATTAACCATTCAACTCTATATGAAATGGATGAAGAATAATGTCATTTGATCAACTTTTGATCATAGAGATTTCAAATCACTTTCTTATATTCAATCATATTGAAGATAAGAGATTTTATTGGACTTCTATACTTGTCTTTTAGAGGGTTTGTACCTCCCATCTCATTATATCCATTGAAACACTTTTCAAAATGAAGATGTGTTGGCACTTTACTCAAACATTTTGAATAAAACCAACCTTAGACATTTGACATGGGTTTCTAAAACTTGCCTTTTAGAACCATCTTAGCAAAAATTGGAATATAGGTTTACGGTTTATCTTTTAACCTTTTGAGAATGTTTCTCAACTTTATTTTCAATCGAGGAGATTATATATAATAATAAAATTAGAACGACATGTTACTTGTAAGTAAACGCAAAATTCAATTATGTTAAATAAAATTTAAAGTACCATAAGCGAATTAAATTGGTAACTTTAAAACATTTCATTCAATAATATAAAATGATCCCTATTGAATTAAATGATTCCAAGACCCTTTATTTGTGTAATAGTTGACCGGACTGAGGCCCTACCATCAAGCATTACATTTTCAAGGTGAGTAAACTCTTTACCGATTACAACTCTTTGTAATTCTTGGTTGAATCACTAGTAGAATAAATGTGATGGGAAGCTATTATTAGCAAGCGGTTTTAATAATCCGCTTCCCATTACTTAATTTAAAAAAAAAAAAAAAAACCAATGAAATGGCAAGCGGTTTTGGCGCGAACCGCTTGCAATTTAACTAATGGCAAGCGGTTTAGGGTTGAACCGCTTACCATTAGTTAAATTGGCAAGCGGTTCAACCCCAAACCGCTTGCCATTTTAAAAAAAGCCCTAAAACCGTGCCCACCCCTCCCTTTATTTCTCTCTCTCCTCTTTCTTTACTCAGCTCTCTCTCTCCTCTTCCATTTTCGGTGCTCTGATCTATCTCTCTCCTCTTTCTTTCTCTCGTTTTCCCCCTCTCTCCTCTTCTCTTTCCTTCAATCCTTTCTTCTTTCACTTTCTTTTTTTCTTTGTTCTTTCTCATCTCCAAAAAATCGAACCAAAACCAAAAAAACTCGACCAAATTCAACCAAAACATCAAGTTTTCGAGCAGATTGAGGTCAATTTCGAGCAAATTTCGAGTACAATTTCAAGCAAATTCGTGCATGCGTTTGGGTGTTCAAGTTTTTTAGGTCAAATTCGACCATGAAAACTCTAGATCTAGAGTTTTTATGGTCAAATTTGACCTTTAAAACCTTAATTTCAAGCCCAAATTGGCGTTTTCATGGGGGTGGGTGGAGGTCGTGGTGGGCTAGATGGTTTTTTTTTTTAAAGGTGGGTCGAATTTTTTTTTTTTTAAATTTCGATTTTAGTTTTATTTTTGGTGGGGGTACGGTCGTGGTGGGTGGTGCGTCGTGGTTTGGGTGGGGTCTGGTTGTGTGGGTGGCGGTTGTGGTTTGGGTTAGGGTTTTGGTGGGTTTCGGTGAGGGTTTGGGTGGGTGGGGGTTAGTTGGTGGTTCTGGTGGGTGAGGGGTGGTGGGGGGTCGTGGTGGGTTTTGGTGGGTTTCGGTGAGGGTCAGTTGGGGTTCTGATGGTGGTGGCTGCTCGTGGGGGTCGTGGTGGGTGGTGGTGCTGGACGGTGGTGTTGGTGGTCGTGGCTGGAAGTCTGATCTGGAACATGAGTGTTTTTTTTTTTTATTATTATTTGTATTAATTTTTTTTTAGGAATATTATTTGTATTAATTTTATTAGTTGAATCAATTTTTTTTTTAATGTAAATGTAATATTACAACAAATAATTAATAAAAGTATTAATGTTTTTACATATGTTTGGTTTATATTTCAATTTTTGTGGAAAAAACCCAAATTTTTTTTTAATTTTTTTTATTTTTTATACCCATAATGGGCAGCGGTTTGGCGCCAAAACCGCTGCCCTTTCTCTAGTAATGGCAAGCGGTTCTGAACCGCTTGCCATTTAAATGGCTAATGGCAAGCCCCCTAATCCCATGCGGTTCAAAACCGCTTGCCATTAGGGGGTTTGGACCGCTTGCCATTACGTTTATTCTACTAGTGAATAATTACCCATCACATGTTTAATTATTACCCTAGCTTCAAGGTTCTAAACTCTTTAGGTAACCTTGTTGAGTATAACCAATTAAATATGTAGAATGTGATCTACCCCACAATACCTAAAATAACAAGTGACGCTCTGCTGAGGCCGACCCATCATCCACGATGAAAGGATTGTTGGGTATTTAATTGGAAAAGCTACCTCAATATTTCTGGGATATAGAATTATTATGTTGTGATTATTTAGTGAACTCTGGCGCATCATCACAAAACATCAATAAAATCTAACATGCATAAAACACTGAATGCATAAACAAGACATAGCATGACCCCTAATCCTAAGAAAACTAATAAAGTAAATGCTCCCACTTGAACCATCATGGATCTCATCCACCTTGCTCCTTTGGGCCTTCACTTCATGGGCTTCTTGGATTAACTGCAACCTGTAATTTTACTCTATTCTATCTAATACTTAAATAAAATGAAATAAAATTACAAAAATACTTTATCGGTACGTAGACCGTACTAAGATTACAAAAATACATCACGATGCGCAGATCGTATTTAGTAATCTACTGGGTCATACTAGTCGTTATATAGCAGTAAATAATATCATATATTATAAAGTGCCACATAATAATCACTCATCATGCTTTCCTAAATTACAACATCGAATGATCATAATTAAGGAAACATGGCACAAAATATCTCATATTTTTTAATTAAAACTGCAATTAGATAATATCATATATTATTTCTAACTAACCATAAAATATCATATATTTTATTTAAAGTAAGAGATAGAATCAAATCATATTTTAATAATGGAAGATAAATCATATTTATTTTCCATGATTATCCTAACTAATTTAGGAGATTCTATCCTAATTGCTAGCCAATCACATAATTTTAAATTAATTATTATCCAAAATAATTATGGGATAATCACATTATTTAAATCAATTATTATCCTTTTTTAAATCTTGCTCAACAATCCTTAAAATGTTCAAAGATTAAAACAAATTTTAAGATTTGAAATTATCTTTAGCAAATTCTATCCAAAATTAACAACTTTAATTTAGGATAATTATCAAAAACCAACTTTTGAAATTTGATTTTATCCCCAAAATAAAATCATATTTTATTTTGAAAATATTTTAAAATAAATATATTTAATAAAAATAAATTTTTATTTTTTTAATATTTTGCTGCCACATTAGCAAGGCAGAACCCAGCCAACATAGAAACATGAATACTGCAACCTCAAGCCACGGCACCACCGAATTCCGCAACCGCAGCCAGGTACAAAAACCCAGCCACGGCGTCACCTGCACCCTAGCTAGAACTGTTCCAGCCGGAGTCCGCCGCTATTGCCTAGAGGCTGTTATCTCGCGTCGCAGCTAGGCCGGATCCCAGCCACCAGCGTCTATTGGCTACAGCACGGGGCAGTGGAACAGTTCCACTATGATGCTGCCGCTTGTCCGCCGCTGTGACCTCCCTGCCCTTCTCTACGACCACCTGGGCAGCCGCCGTGTTCTACCTGGCGGTGGTTCGTCCACCCAGCCACGGCTGCCCCTCCCAAAAATTAATCTTTTTCCTTTTTTTTTTTTTTTTTTTTTGTATTTTAGAGTTTTAATTTAATCATACAACATTTGTACAATTAAATTAGATTGGGTCTATTGAATTAAAACACAACATTTATGCCTAATTCAACTTTGAAATTAAATTCACAACCCAATTTCAATATTAGGGTTCTTCACAAAATTAATTCAAATTTAATTTAACTCTTAAATCAAATTATTGATTATACAAAAATCATATTTTATGTATCAAATAAATCTAATTAAATTTATGAAGCATAAATATTCGAAAATCATCAAAATTTAGGGCTTTATTTCAATCACAATTTTTGAAAATTCTAGGACTTAAAACGGATTTTGCTAGAAAAATTGAGCAATTTAAATCATATATAAACAATTCCAAAAATTAAATCTCATTTAATATAAATATTGAACCATAATTAAATTATTCTCCCTCCTAATTGAATTACAATTGTAGATTATCAAAGAATTAAAATTATATTCAATATGCCTAAATGTGATGAGTGACATTTATGTCACTCCTAAGGAGTAGTTTTAGAGTCCCTTCCGTGTTTATTTTATCTTATTTTCCCTTTCTTTCTCTTGTTTTCTCTTTAATAAAGTTTCTTGTTTATTTGGTAATTTTGGAGCGTTTTAGTTTATTTTCTTTATTTTATTAGCTTTAGTTTATTTTCGTATTTTATTTTACTTTATTTGCTTGTATAGTTTTTGTCTTTATTAGTTTTAGTTTTATTTCTCTTATTTCTGTTTTACTTTTATTTATTTTAATTAGTTTGGAGTCACATTTTATTTGTTTGTGTTTTATTTAATTTTGTTAGTTTTAGTTTTAATTCTCTCATTTCCTATTTTAGTTTATTTAGTTTTATTTTATTTATTTCATTCCTTTTTGTCTTGATTTTCCCCTCGTGTTTTTGGTTGTAGGTGCCCCGGGTTTCAAGGCCATGTCCGTGTTCGAAGTTCAAGGTTCGAGGTGCAAACTTGAGCCAACCCCTCTTGCTGCCCCTTATCCATCACCACCTCCCTTATCCTCCACCACAACCATCCACCAATTTACAGCCACCAATTAGCTCCTCACAGCCATTCGCAACACCAGAGCAGCCCGCAATTCACACCACCGCACAACTGCCGCAACCAATACACCACCAGCAGTGCAACAATCAATCCCGCAACACCACCAACAGCAACACAACCAACACCAACCAGAACAACCTGGCCACCGCAACCCAGCCTGCTTCACCCCGCATCACCACCACAACACAAACCATCCCCTGCTCAACCAACTGCGCAGCCACATCAACCAAACCCGACTCAACCAAATGCGCAGCCACATCAACCAAACCCACACCAATACACCACCAATTTCACACCTGACCCGCAACTACTCAAACCACCAATCGACCCAAAAATCAGAAAAATTAGCAATTTAATCAAGTTCGAGCATACCGTTGGTGGTTCGGCCGAACTTCGAGTCAGAGACTTTGTGGGTTTCGTTAATCGAAGAGGAGTGGTCGAACATACCCATGGTTCGACCGAACCAACCCCGTAGTTCGGCCGCACCAACCCATGGTTCGACCGAACCGCTCCACGAGCTTCACACATGGGTTTTAATGAAGATGAACGGCCTCGATTTGATGATGATAGTTGATGAACGGTGGTGATGGTGGTGCGTTTCAATGGAGATAGAGCAGCCATGAATTGGGAAGAGGGGGAAATCGTGGGTCTGATTTGTTTTTGGGTGGGAATTGTATTTGTTTTTATTATTTTTCTTTTCTTTTTATTTTTATTTCTTTCTTTTCTTTTAACTTTTTCTTATTTTCTTTCCTTTATTTTTATTTTAGTTTTCTTATTTTATTTTCCTTTTTATTTTTATTTTCTTTTCCTAGTTTTATTAGCTTAGTATAAATACCCAATTTTGGGGTAATTAGGGGGAAATGGGAATAACTATCTATTCCTCTCTCTATTAGTTTTGAGTTTTAGGTTAGGTTAGGGTTAGGGTTAGTCTTCATTGGTAGAGAGAGAAAGTGAGGTTTTCTTCATTAATGAACTTGGATTTTGAAGAAGGAGCTTGTTCAATCCTTTGTAGACCTTCATCTTCAATTAATGAGCAATTTCTTACTCTTTCTCTTTACCTTTGTTCTTGATTTTGTTTATTTGCTTTTATTTTTCTTCTTTGCTTATTAATCATGTTGATGCTTATTGATTTGATGATTGATATTGTTTTCAACATGATTTGTGAGTAGTTATCTAGCCAAGGGTGTGGGGATGGTGTAGTTGCTAATTGTTCATGCTTTTAATGTTGGGGTTATGTTAATGGTGATTAAAGTCTTTGCATGCTTGATATTCTTTGGTCTTTCTTGCAAGTGCACATTGTTAGTTGATCAAAGGTGGGTCTTTACTAACAAGTAACGGAAGTTGACTTAGTTGAGATTCATTACTATCGATTGTTATTTAATAGTACCTCCTAGTATATGGTTCTAATGTGGAAACATAGATGCTATGTTAGGAGAAGCCAATTGACCCCGGAAGGCGGCTAGATTGGACCCTTTACTTCGGTATTCATGCATGTTTAGTTTACCATTGATATGCTACTTTGTTATTGTATGGTCAAGCGTCAACTTCGCCTACCCATTTCCCTTGGTGCCTTAATGTTTTATTTCTTGTTTTAGCATTTTTAGACTTTAGTTTATTTATCCCCTATTCCGGACTAGCTTAATTGTCGATGACATTTGGTGGTGTTTACCGTTCTCTGTGGTTCGACCCCTATGCTTGCCTTGTACTCGTATTAGGTTTGTTTAGGTTGTATAAATTGTATTTGATCTAGGGATAGACAATTGACGACGCGTTTATTCCCTTGTCAAAATGCAATAGGCTAACTGATACCACTGTAGGAGTTTATAGGTACGAATGCGGAAAAACATGAATCATATTCATATAGCACCTAATCCCAAGATCATGCATAACACATAGAGAATTAGAATTAATACCTTTGAAACGTGATTCCACGTGCGATCGAACAAGAACAGGGGAGATAAAGAACCTCAAGCGTGATTCCTCTACTTGGTCCACGGGCACAAATTAAGACCTCCAATAATGCTAGTTAGTCGCAATCGAACACTTCAATTGACCTTCTATGGAGTAGAATGAGCAATGAACAAATCATGAACCACCACGAAGGGAGGGGATGGGCGTGTGGTACAGAGAGAGAGAGAGAGAGAGAGAGAGAGAGAGAGAGAGAGAGAGAGGTTTTGGATTATTGGTTGCTTGGTGCACAATTAACAGTTAATTGTGTTGTGTCATACAACCCTAGGTATGGACTTTATTTATAGATCTCATCTCTAAATAAGAGTCCATGACAAAGCCCAAATCCTAACTCTAATCTAACTATAGTAGCCCAATCCAATTCATGATTGGTTACTTGTTCATGACGCCCATAAATGGGCCTCTAACTTGCTTAACCCAATACCTTTGTTGTGTGACCTCATAGGATCCATTCTAGTGGGCTTTGGACTATTTGATTAGCCCAAAGATCAATGATCATAGTCTAGCAACAGATAATGACGACCTAAAAGAACGAACTTATTATCTCCATAATAGTGATCCTTGATATATCTAGTAATTGCACTTATCGAAGACAGAACTCCTTCAAGTCATACACGACCTGACATATCATTTTCAGTAAATTTATTAGCAAGATTTAGCTCATGCCCCACCCGAAGGCATTAGAATGGGGTTAAGTATGTACTTCGTTACCTTCAAGGTACAAAAGATATGGTTTGTTTTTCTCTAATCTATCCAAAGAAGGTTTGATTGGTTTTGCAGATGCAGGGTACATGTCTGATCCTCATAATGCTAGATCACAAACTGGATATGTGTTTATGTGTGGAGGTACTTCTATTTCTTGGCGTTTAATGAAACAAACAATTGTAGCTACTTCTTCTAACTATGCATAAATTTTGGCAATCCATGAGGCTAGTCGTGAATGTGTATGGTTAAGGTCTGTAATTCAACATATACAGACAGATTGTGGCATAAACTCCGAGAAAGACTCTCCAACAACCTTATATGAGGATAATGCGCATGCATCGCCCAGCTTAAGGAAGGGTATATCAAAGGTAATAGAACGAAACACATTTTACCAAAATTCTTTTACACTTATGATCTCTAGAAAAAATGGCGATATAAAAGTCCTTAAGAACCACTCAAGTGAAATCTTGGCAGATTTGTTTACTAAGGCGCTCCCAACATCCACATTCAAAAAGTTAGCTTACGGCATTGGATTACGTCGTCTTAAATATCTCAAGTGATGTAGTCATGAGGGGGAGTTTATGCGCTGCACTCTTTTTTCCTTAACCATGGTTTCTTCCCACTGGGTTTTCCTGGTAAGGTTTTAACGAGGTAGCATCTTATGCACATTATAGTGTATTATTTTTTACAGGTTTTCTAGTAAATGTTAGTTATTGTTTTATTTAATGTATAGTCATCCAAGGGGGAGTGTTATGAAATATATATATGTGAATGACTATTATCCCATGTACCATCTAGAATACTCTAGTTGGGTATTTGATCTTATTCGTTGATGGAACTCTAGATAATATACACGTATATATATATATATATATATATATATATATATATATATATATATATATATATATATATATATATATATATATATATATATATATATATATATATATATATATATATATATATATATATATATATATATATATATATATATATATATCCTGTACTAGATGGAATAAGAAACAAAACGTAACAATTTTCCCTCATCTCTCTATATTTTCTCTTCCATATTTAACAGGTAAATTATTTTCCTTCTTTTTTTTTATCTACTTGCTCTATTTTTTTTAAAAATGCATCACTTGCATTTACACGGAGCTTTAGGAAAGTTATTTGCTTTAATATTATATTGTGCAAGTGGGGCAAGTGGGTGATTAATTTATTTTGACAAGCTAAAAGGGACACGCAATGCGTGCACAACTACCACTATTATATGATGCCTAAAATAATATTTCGTAAGAAAAAATTGAAGTTGTATATCATACCAATAAACGGAGAATTAAAAAATATACAATTTTTTTTTTACTGGAGGAAAAAAAAAGTATGTTTTATGGAGGAAGCATATATTATTGAAAATATGTACTCATAATCAAATCAAGCAAAGACACTACCCACAACACAAACACCAAATGTAGCAAAAACACGGATTGATTGAAAACACCAAATGTAGCAAAAACACCATTTGATTAAGTAAACCCCATATTAAAAAATGATTGAAAACACTACCCAAATCAAATGTAGCAATTTCTTCAATAATATCATAAGTAAGAATGAGTATTACGGTTTTAAAATATGTAATTTCTTAGCTTTTAAGCCAATCAAATAATCAATACATAACTATTTAGTAACTTTAGCTTTATCACTATATATTACCAAAGTAGAAAAATGCAATGACAGTAGGGAATTTTGAGTTGAATTTAACATTTACTTTTCGATAAATGGTTTACATTATAGGGAGGCTAGTTAGTCCAAGTTCTATAAGCATAGACGAAACATAGAAAGAAAAGGGCACACATTGGTTCTTGTACAAAAAAAGATTGACATACCTTATATATTCATGTTCTTGTACAAAAGATTGACATACCTTATATATTCATGGTGACTATAACACGGGGACCTGAGAAAGTAATTAGCAACAAAAAAAAAATCTATAATATACACCCATAAAACAAAAATAAAAACAGTTATATCATCCAGTGGCACTAGATATGGATAGGATCAAGCACTTTGCAATTTGTTATAGAATATAATTGTACTCTGTAGTTTAAATTTCTCATCACCAATTTTAGTAACTGTTATAGGGAGTATATATACAGAATAAATTTAAAAAAAAAAAAAAGCATTTTGTACAAAATTAAAATGAAGATCATAGGTTGAGGGTAAAGAATCTTTATCCTTCCATAACTTTCCTAAACACAATATCAAAACTTCTAAAGGAGTGAAAAAAAAATGATAATAGAAGTTGAGGGTAAAGAATGGTTTAATGACTTTCCCAGAAACGATCAGAAATCAAAAGGAAAAACAATGTAAAACTATAATCACGGTATTCTTCAAAAAAAAAATTAAAAAAAAAAATAATGATAGTGTAAGTTAATCAAACAAAACAATAAGCATAGTAAATAAGCCTAGTAGTTTAATAAAATATTTCATACCTAAGTGGAGATACAATTAAATTTTAGCAAAAAAAAAAAAATCACTTAAGTAGATGGAGATTAAGATATACAATAATACATAAATATATAAATAAAAGTAAAAAAAAAATAAATAAAAACAAAATTAAATAAAAACAAAAAAATTTGAGAAAATTTACACCCTTATTGATAGCTAGAACAATGGACAATTTTTTAAAATTTTGGTAGCTATGGAGTATTGATTTTTTTTTTGGTTTTTTATTATTATTTTTTTTTGGGTAGTTTTTTTTTTTTTTTTTTTTTTTTGAGAAATATTATTCTTGAAAATAAGTATTTCAAAGGGTATTTTTGGAAGGGGAAAATTCCCAACCAAAAAAGGGAGTTCCCTTTAACCCTTTAAAGATTAACATTCATAAAAGTACAATGTGGGCATGAAATAGATAGTATGTGAGAGAGATTGATTAATATAATTAGTAGGGTGGCCTACGCACGCGATGATTTATAATTATAGTTTTAAAACTTTTAGACAAAGAAATATGAAATTGCGTAATTAACCAAACATTAAAACCGATGATATGATAAAATTGAGTAATCAATATAGAATTGTTAGGAGGAAAGCTATAAGCATTGAGTTGGAGGTTGGACAGGAATTAACACAGATTATAAGTGGTTTTTATTTTTAAGAGACAGGTAACAGTTGTAAGAGGAGGGATTTTTTTTTTTTTTTTTTTTTTTTTTTTTTTTTTTTTTTTTGACATCAGCATAAAACAAGCAATTTACAAATGAAAAGTAAAGCTAATTAAACTAGTTCGACTATGATTAGCTAGAAAATGTGCATGTTGTACCTAGTCCCTGTCTACTTTTAGGATATTGCAACACTTAAAACTTTGGCCCAGTTTCTTAATATCCTGTATGGTCCAAAATTGAAAAATTGAGTGGGATGAACAATGATACATATATATATATATATATATATATATATATATTAATTTGAAGGCTTTTTTCGTATGGGGAAGGATGATAGCTAGAACAATGGACAATTTTTTAAAATTTTGGTAGTTATGGAGTATTGATTTTAATTTTTTTATTTTTTATTCTAGGTAGTTTTTTTTTTTTTTTTTTTTTTTTTTTTTTTTTTTTTTTGAGAAATATTATTCTTGAAAATAAGTATTTCAAAGGGCATTTTAGGAAAGGGAAAATTCCCAACCAAAAAAAGGAGTTCCCTTTAACCCTTTAAAGATTAACATAGATAAAAGTACAATGTGGGCATGAAATAGATAGTATATTGATGAGCGTCATTTATGGCGCTCAAAAGAATAAGATTTAGGTTCTTTTTCTATATTTTCCTTCATTATTTTCCTTTATTTTTCTTAGTTTTATTTGGTTTTCCATTTTAATAACTCATTTTGAGTTTTGTTTAGTTTTATGTGTTTTTCATTATTTTAGTCCTTAATTCATAGTTTTAGTTTTATTTCTTTTATTTCTTTTTATTTTATTTATTTTATTTGTCTTCTATTTCTCCCTCATGTTTGGTTGTTCGTGTAGGTGATTGCTCGGGACAAGACACGAGTCAAATTGTCATATTTAAAGTTCCGATGTTCAAGCTTGATGTTTCGAGGTTTTAGCTTCAAAATCAATTAAGCGTTGCAACGAAAACAAGCCAACAAGTCTTAGCCCTTTCGCTGCCAGCTTATCCTACACCCCACCATTATCCTTTCCTACACCACACCAAGCCCCCCTGCTCCCAGCCAACACAACAGCCACGCACTTCTTCTCCCCTGTTCCCAGCCATCTTCACTCAAATCACCAATTACCACCTACACCACAATCTGCAGCCCATAATAGCAGCTCCTCTGCTTCCCCAAAACAACCACCACATTCCAGCCGCAACTTCCACCAACTCCTGCCAATAGCCACCACAACCACCAACATCCCGCAGCACTAACCAGCCACCTCAACCACATTCCAACAGCATCTCCCCTGTTCCCTGCCTCCCAACACCAAATCCGCCACTCCCAACCTACCACCTTTGCACCACCAATAATCGCAGCCAACAGCCGCACCTTCCACCTCCAATCACCACCGAAACAACCAGCCAAACCGCCACCACTTGCTGCCTCCTTCGCCAATTAAATCAAACCAAACCACCCTTCTCCACCGCACTAATTCAGCCCCGATTCAATTAAGCATCAACCTTCATCAACTCCCAAACTGAGCAACCCCAATCGAACTCAATCAAGTCCCAATTCAATTGGATTTCCCCGAGGACGCGGGTGTGAGAGGAGCGAACGCGGGTTCGATGCCTCAAATCAGGCAGTAAGTAGTCGCGGTTGTCCCGAGGTCTTCCCGCGGACGCGGTGGCTCTGGAGAGGGCGCGGCTTAGACCACCGCGGGCGCGGCTTTCTGGGTTCAATTTAAACCTGTATCACGAGCTTCTCACGTGAGCATTAATAAGATCGAGCAGTCAAGATTATTTGCTAAAAATTGCTAATGGTGCTGATTTGATGATGAAGATTTGCGAGAGATGATGATGGTGTGATGAATTTCAGAGCAGCCACGAAAGGAGAAGGAGGGGAGTTGAGGGTCTGACTTGTTTTTGGGGATTTCTTTCTTTTATTTATTTTAATTCCTTTTCCTTTTATTTTATTTCTCTTTTTCTTATTTCTTTTCTTAACTTATTTTTCCTTTCTTAATTTCTATTTTCCTTTTCTTAGTTTATCTATTTTATTTTTCCTTCTTTTATTATTTTTCTTAGCTTAGTTTAAATACCCATTTTTGGGGATAATTAGGAACCAACTTTTATTCTATTTTCTGAATTAGTTTAGAGCTTAGTTTTCTCTTTCTTAGGTTGAGAGCTTCTCTCTCTAGATTAGGCTAGATTAGGAGTAGTTTTAGAGAGAGAAAGTGAGGAATTTCAATGGTGATTGAGAGATTGAAGATGCAAGTGTGACAATTGTGTTGGAGATCTTCTTAATTATCAATGAGCATTTCTAAACTCTATCTCATTCAATTGCTTTGTTTAATTTGATGTTTGTTTGGTTTGATTTTGATATTTGATGTTTGATTAGAGTAATTGTTCTTGATATTTTGTTGATTCTTGTTCTCTATAGTTGATAGTTGATTTGATGATGTTGTTTGAGTAGTTGTTGGCTAGGAATTGGGTGAAACTTGTATGATTGATTAATTGTGATTAATTTTGGAATTGTGTTGATTAATTGTTGAGATTAAAGTGATTAATGAAGGTTTGCATGTGTGTAATTCAATTAGGCCTTGAGAATTATGCTAGATTGCATTGTAATTGTTAATGACATGAACAATTGATTTAGGAATTGCAATTATCAATTGGTTTTGATTGTGGTTCTCTTGATTTGTTATTCATAGTGAACCCTAGCTTAACAATTAGGAGATAGCTCTTTGATTCCAATTGATTGCTCTTTTCATTAGTCCTAACAACCTTTGATTGGCATACTCTTCCAAGTTGTTGCAATTGACATGATTACTTGTTGATCCCCATTCCTAGTGTTTTATTTCCTTGGTTACTTGTTTTGTTAGTTGTTAGTATTCTCTTTTACCTTCGTTTTCGACCTAGCTTAGGCGCAATAATTAGAATTACTTGAACATAACCGTTCCTAGTGGTTCGACCCTTGACTTACCTCTATACTTGTATTTAGGTAGTTGAGTGATTATAAATTTGTTTGACCGTAGGGAGGATTAGTTTAACGACCTAGTTTTTCCCCTCGTCATATATGAGAGAGATTGATTTATATAATTACCAGGGTGGCCTATGCGCGCGATGCGCGAGAAGGAGTTAGCTCTTGTGGAGAAGTTGTATTGGCGTGTATTTACACCTTTGGTTTGGGTGGTAGACCTGCTAGTTTTAATACGTACTATTTGGTTTGTCTGCCTATGCGGTGACTTTGTAGAAGTATAAAAAATCCACCAAAATCTTTTATCACAATTATTATTTGAAACCCTCAAAAGTTTGACACTATTATTTTAAAATTATTATTAAATAATATTTAATTGATTTGCATCCCTTCACATTTTAAACTATTGTTAGTTTAGAACTCTTAATTGATTTGAATGATTCAATAATACCTAGCGTGTTTTTCTTCAAATGAATTTGTTTTGAGCTTTGGTCATATGGAGTAATATGTGAAATGTTCGTTTTAGCTAAAAACTTAATAATCTAAGTTTTTTTTTTATTGTTTTACGACCATCAAATATCTATATCTGTATCTATATTTATATCTAATACTAAATCAATAACCACTTAGCTTTTTTTTTTTGTCCTCGTAAGTTCTCTCTATAATTAATACTCCGTACGAGTCTAGGTTTTTTTTTCCCCATTGATTTCCCTTGACTTTAGAATTTTTAAATTCTTTACATTTCTTGATAACATCTACTTAAATATCACTATTTAATATGAATCCCATTAAAACTCCATAACGTTATTTATGTGCCATCAAACAACATACAAATCCAAAGCTAATAAACCTTAACAATAGTGTTACAATTAAAAGACGACAAAATTGTAAATAAGAAGAGTAACCACGAAGGAGTAAAAATAAGGAAATTTTGTCTTTTACCACACTCACAAAACACAAAAATTGCTTTTATCACCTCCAAAAAAAAAAAGCTTTACTTTACCACCTCATATAAAAAATATAAAGATAGGTTTTACAACCACTTAACGGTTTCCATCCAAAAATTCCGTTAAGTGTGGCCCACAGTAACACGTGTCAGCATTTTATTTGTTAAAAAAAAAGAGAAATAAAAAAAACAAAAAAATCTAAAACTACCCCAGCCAAAAAAAACAAAAAATCCTAAAACTACCCCAGCCACCACCCCTGCGCCACAACCACCTTCCCCCCAACTCACCACAACCCTCCCCGAAACCATTACTCGCGTCGCACCACCAGCCCCAACCCACCTGAACCCTCCCCCTCCCTTTCCCGCAACCGTATCGCCCCCCCCCCCAAAACCACCAAACTCAAAACCCTCGTTCCCCCTAAATGGCCACGAAGGCCGAAATCGGCCGGTTAAGGCCACTAAGCCCCAAAATCGGCCGATTTCGGCCATTTGTGGCTAGATTCTTGGTCGTTTTGGGAAACGAGGGTTTTGGGTTTCGTTGTTTTCGGGGGCGACAGGGTTGCGCGAAAGGGAGGGGGAGGGTTCAGGTGGGCGGGGGCTGGTGGTGCGACGCCGGTGGTGGGTTCGGGGAGGGCAGTGTTGGGTTGGGGAGAGGGCGGTGGTGGCTGGGTAGTTTTAGGTTTTTCTTTTAAATTTTTTTCTTTTTTTTAATTTCTTTTTATTTTTTTCTTTTTTTGGCCAATAATAACACGACACGTGGCTTTATGGGCCCACTTAATGAATTCCTAAACGAAATCAGTTAAGTGGTGGTAATACCAAATTTTTGGAAATTTTATTTGGTGTTAAAATCTTTTTTTTTTGGGGGGGGGGGGGAGGTGGTAAAAGCAATTTTCGCGTTTTTGTGAGGTGGTAAAAGACAAAATTTCCTAAAAATAAACAATCTCTTGGTAATAAACAGTCTCTTCGTAAATACATTTTTTTTCTTTTTATATAAATAAAAATAACATATGAAGTATAATTTTTATATTTAAAAAAATATAAAAAAAAAACTTTGAATTAATTGGTAATATGTTTAATGAAAAAACAATAAATATATTAATGAGAGCAAACATATTAATGAGGGTAAAAAAGTAAATTCACATCTTTGTACACATGTTTGTAATATTTTTTAGGGTATAGTTGGTAGCACACTATTCCTAAGAGTTACCTTCTAATTTTTATAAGGTAGGAATATAAGTGGGGACCATGAAAGAGATAGAAATGCTTAAATATTTTGGGTGGGGTATTATAAAAGAGAGGGTAATATTAAAATGTAGTTTAAAGTTACCAAAGATATAGACGATGTATTTTTTTTTAAAAAAAAATACGGAGTAACCCAAAATGAAAAGTGATGCATTTAAAAAAAATGGAGGGAGTATTTATTAGTCTTTTAAAATTACTTATTTATCTTCATTTTTTTTTTGTCTTTAGTAGTCTCTTCTTTAATTTTAAATTCACCAATTTCCTTTAATGGGTGTTTTTTTTCGAGGTTGTCTAAATCAATAATTGGTCATGTCTTAAATGACAATAATAAGGGTATTTTGGACATTTCACACAATTAATGAATTGGGTTCAAAATGAAATTAGAAAAGTTTGAAAACAAAGCAAATTTACTTTTAAAAAGTAGGAAAAATTAAAACTAATAATCACACCTTTGACTCATCTTTTCAAAATAATCCTACCTTTACGTATTCCAGAAATAATTCCACCTTTATACTCACTCCATCTTCTTAAAATGAGCCATTTACCTGTTACTGAAATTGGTAACCTGTTTAGAAGGTATTTTGCCACGTGTTGTCTTCTAATTGGATATTTTTATCTTTTATATTTAAAAAATAAAAGAAGAAAAAAAATCCCATTTCCCAAATGGTCATCCCCTACCGGAGCCCCTCTCCCTCGCTAGATCAGCTGATGTCGACTAGTCCGACCCAACCATCCGCCAGAACAGCTCCAACATCCCCCTTAAATTCCCTCCCACCCAATTCACCACCACCACATAATAACATCCTAACAAAAAAACAAAAATCCCCTTTCCCGTAAGTTATGGAAACTCTCTCCGTCTTCTTGTTCCTCCTCCGCCTCTCTTTCTTCTACATACTACAATATCCTTATTCTCAATATTATTTTTGTTTAAAATAAATAGAATAGTGAAAATGAGATGTTTTGTTTTGATTTATTCAATTCCCCCTTCCCCTACTACCCTATTTAATTTCAAGCTTAGGTTTCGATGGGGTTTCGATCTAGTGGGATTTCGGTCCGGCATTTCGAGGTCGAGGGTAGGTTTTTAGTGCGAGAGTGGGGTTTTAGGGGTGATTGGTTGGGAAATCGAGGCGGGAAGGTAGGGATTTAGAGGTTGCTGGGTGGATTATGCGGTGGGGGTTGGGATTACGGTTTTTCTGGGTAGTGTTCAGTGTAAGAGTGGATGTGGGGTTGTTGTAACCATAAAGCATAACTAACATAAACACAAGACTAAGTAAGAGAATATTACCTTTGTAGCGTGCTTCGCTCACTTAATTGAGCTCTTACTTCGAAAGCTCTTAGCTTTGCTCACACGAGGACCTCCATCGAAGTCCACCCGCAACGCGAGCACCGAAATTGGTCTATTGCTTTGGAGTAGCAAAGCCCGACCTAAACCCGAGTAATTAATTGTGTTCAAAGGTTTTCACAATGGTGATGCCTTTTTCAACACTTACTCAAGTGAACAATCCTAAGGCATGCCTTGGGTATTTATAAGGAAAGCTTCCTTGTGAATTTCACTCATCTTTTAATGTGGGACTTTTTCACAAAAAGATCCCACATGGAAAGATTGTTGAATTCAATCCTTAGTTAAATAAACCAAGGAATAACTAAGTAACAAGTGTCACATGGTTAGGTGAGGACCACTTCCTCACTTGCTCCCCAAGTCAACTCACATGCATTGTGAGCTAACTATGTGTCACCCAACCTTGAGCCCCAAATTGGGTTTGGTTGGGCCATTACTTTTTGGCCCGAGTCCATGACCCATACCAACGTGACTACTGCCACGTGTGCTGCCATGTGCGCTGCCACGTGGCACGCTCCTTTCTGGCACGCTTCCTTAGCCTTTCGCGTGGCTAGAGTTTTAATTGTTACTTGAAGCATTTTTCCGTTTTTCCAATTCCTAAATTTTGGCTTGACTTTCGACGCTCCAAGCTCAAATTTCTAACGTCTAAATATTAATTACTCGGGTGACTCATTATATTAACTCCTTCCGAATTAATTCGTCGCATCGGTTCGTTAGTTGCTTGGGTGTGACCCAAAGAGTTCAGTCAAGATTAAGCTGTAATATTAATTATACATTAATATCACTGATCAGAAGCAGCCTCCACCCAAGCATTTCGATCACTTGACCTCACTGAATAATTAGCTTTCGAATAATTCTGAACCCTCTATCGGAATAATACACTTGTTCGAAAGACACCATTCTTTTCAACGGGTCGTGCCTGGGTGGGGCTTGTGCTGGGCCATGCCGTGCTGGATTCCCGACGGGCCATGCCGTGCCGTGCCAAGTTTTGGCACACCTCGGCCCACGGCACGACATGACCCACGTGCATGGCGTGTCGTGCCGGGCTGCGGGCCAACCCGATTATATATATATATAATTTTTTTTAACAACTTAAGTATACATAAATAATTTATGTTTAAGTTTATGTAAATAATTTTTTATAATTTAGAAAAAAAAATAATGCTTTGCTAATAATAATAATAATAATAATAATAATAATAATAATAATAATAATAATAATAATAATAATAATAATAATAATAATAATAATAATAATAATAATAATAATAATAATAATAATAATAATAATAATAATAATAATAATAATAATAATAATAATAATAATAATAATTTCACCAAATGCCACTGACAAATTTAAAAATTCACCAAATGCCATCGCACTTTTCAGAATTCACCAAATGCCACTCACAAATAGTAAAATGTCACATCGTGCCATTAATGAGGCCTGGACGTTAACAGTCCGTTAACGCGAAATGACCTCTATGCCCTTATTGTCTTTTATAGCGCCCTAAAGTGCATTGACTCTCTGACTTCTAAAATTTAGATAAAAAAAAAATCCCACGTTGTTCTTCTCAAACCTTCCCCTGTTCTTCGAGCTTTCAACAACACTTAGACCTTCAAACCATAAACAAGGAAGAAGCTTTCTTCGAACACCTGCAATCAAGACACAACTACATTGACGGTGTATCGTTTGTTGAACTTGGGCGAACCTGAAAATCGGTGAATTCTACTTGGGGTACTAGAAGGAAAACGGTTGAGTTCAAATTTTTTTCGGGGTGCTGAAAATAGCAATCAAGGTATTATTTTCAGTTTCGATCTTCATTTCGCGCTTTGATTCTGAATTTTTTATCGAAAATTGAGTTAGGGTTAGGGTTTTATGAAATGATCAGTTTTATGCGCTTATTTGACTTGACCTGTGTGATGTATTGTTAAAATTCATGTTAAAGATGGTAATTTGTGGGTATTGATTTTGCATTGATATAAATTTTGGGTTTGTGAAGTGCTTGAAATTCAATTTTGGCAATGTTGTGTTGGTATGTTGTTTTGTGATATGACTAATGTGTTGGTATGTGGTTATGAATTTGAATGATGTGTGTTGATGTTATTTGTAATTTGTTGATGATAGGATGAGTAGAGTGTGGCTTGATGTCCATTACAGAGATCAGGGCTTTGATGTGTTGGTTGATGATACTGACAGAACAAGTCTAATGGACTTGTATGAGTTCATGTTTGAGGATTCTGTGAAACAAAATGTGATCCTTCCCAAATGCTTCACTTTGTTTGTATTGCCACCTAGAACTAATAGGGTGTTGGAGTTATCTGGGGATAGGGACATGCTTAAAATGTGGGAGTGGTTTCAAGGGAAGGAGACAATAGAAATATTCTTGGAGGAAGAGCAAAGTCCTAGGCAGGTTTTTAAGGATGCTGAGGCTAATTGGCAAATAAGGGTTAAGGCCATGGCTGAGAAAGCTAGATTGGAGGAGGAAAAGGCCCAGGCTGAGAGAGAGTTGGAGGAATAGCAACCTTTTAAAGTTGCAGTTGAGGTGCATGTTGCTAATGTTGATGGTGGTGATATGGAGTATGTTAGAGTGTTTGACACTCCATGAGCTGATGAGGTTTTCCCATGGGCATCTCAGCCTGAGCCTGAACAGAGTACTCAGCCTTCCACTCCACCTAAACACCCTCAACAAACTTCTCCTCTGAACCAGCCTAAATCCTCGAGTGCAAGCGAAAAAAGGACTCCTCAAAAAAGGAAAAAAAAACAACACCCAAAAAAAGGTCATCTGGAAGAACCCAACCCTCCCCTCAACCACAAACAACCCCAACACCTGAACCACCACTTTCACCTGAACAAAGAACAACCCCACCACCTTAATTACCTAAAGCATCAGTTGAACCTGAAGCAGAACCAGCTGAACCTCCACCACCTCCACCAACTGGAAATGCTATGCCTTAGAAATCCAAAAAGGTGGGTAGGTCAAAACCACCAGGGTTCAAAACAAAAAAGAAGAGTGGGAAAGGGGTTGCTGGGGGAAGCAATGAGCATAGGGTCAGTTTAAGGAGATCTGAAAGAAGTAGGAGGTCACAAGCTAGGGTTGACATTAGTGAGGGTGATAGATTTGATGATGATGACAGTGAGGATTCAGATTACATAGAATCTGGGAGTGAAGACTTTGATGATGATGATGATCTTGGGAACTTCATAGAAGAAGAGGAACAATTTGAATGCCTGTATGATGACATCCCAGATAAACAATTTGAAGATTACCTTGATGGGAGCCAAGCAATGGATAAAACATACAAGAATGGCAAGGTTTGTAGACACTGTGAATTTGGTAGCATTAAACTAGAGCCATGGCTTATTTTTGCAGACAAAGAGTCATTCACTAAAGTTTTTAAGGATTTTTGTGTACAAGAAGGGTTAGGAGTCTTTGTTGAAAAGAGTGACCCTCAAAGGTTTATAGCAAGATGTGCTATTGATGGCTGCAACTGGAGAATTCATGCTTCAACAATGGCTGACAAAGTTAGTTGGGCAATAAAGACATTGACAGGGGAGCATGCAACCTGTGGCAGGCTTGAGATAAACCCTGTTGTTAGCTGTGATTGGCTTTGCAGACATCTGCAGTTAGATATTCAAGCCAATCCAGACATTCCAGTAGAGTCTTTGCAAAGAATCTGTATGGAAAGGTACAGAACTCATGTGAAGAAAAGGTTGTTTTAAAAGGTGAAATCAGTTTCCAAGGAGATGATTCATGGTGGATTTGGAGAGGCATACAGTCTCCTTCCAAGATATGCTGAGATGGTGAAAGAGGCCAATCCAGGAAGTTATGCACTAGTGACATGGACACAATTATCTGCAAATGTCCAACCTAGGTTCAAGGCATGCTTCTTCTCCTTTGCTGCCCAAGTTAGAGGCTTTTTGACAGGGTGTAGGCCTATCATTGGCATTGATGGGTCCCATCTAAGTGGTTATTACAAGGGGATTCTGCTAACAGCAATTGGAATTGATGGAAACAATGAGATCTTTGTGTTTGCTTATGGCATAGTAAGCACAGACAGTGTTGAGACTTGGGGTTATTTTATGAGGAATTTGAAGTGCCTTTTTCAGAAAAAGGGATGCAACAGAGATGATTGGACTTTTATCTCTGACAGGATTAAGGTAACTCTGAATTCGCTATGCTTTTTTTTTAAGAGCACAGTTCTCCTTTCTCACTTGTTATATGCCTATGCAGGGAGTTGATGCAGCAATTATGGAGACATTCCCCAGAGCTAGTAGAAGAATTTGTTGTCAACACTTGTACAACAACTGCAAAACAAATGGTTTTAGTGGAACAACTTTTCACAAGCTCTTTTGGGTTGTTGTTGATGCTTACAATCCATATGTCTTCAACAAAGCAATGGAGAAGATTCATGCCTACAACCCAAAGGTTGTTGAGTACTTGAACAGCACCACTGAAGTTTGGTCAAGGCATCAGTTTGAGCCAGCAATTTGTTATGACCATAACACAACAAATTTATGGAGTCATTCAACTCTTGCACCAAGCCATACAGAGATCTACCTGTGTTAAAGCTACTTGAAGGTTTAAAAAAGCATTTGCTCTCTTGTTAAATCAGTTTCTAAATGCAATTTCTACCTTTCTTTACTGTAATTTCTATCTTGATTTCTATTTTGCAGCTATTAGGCTATGGTGCATGAAAAGGATGGCTCCAAGGTTTGATAAAGCAACATCAATGGGAGATGGGGAGCTCACTAAGTATGCAACTAAGATCTTGCAAACAAGATCAGATGAGTCTAGGTTCTGCTATGCTACACCATGTGGGGGTAATGAGTTTTAGGTGAGGGATCAACATGTGTACTTTCCCACTAAACTCGGGGATGGAACTTGTGGTTGTGGAAAGTGGCAACTTTCAGGGATCCCATGTAAGCATGTGCTTAGGGTGATTTACCACCAAATGCTGCAGGCTATAGATTTTGTGTCACCTTATTTCAAAGGGGGGCATACAAAAGCACTAATGCTGAGCATATGCACCCAATGCCTGACCAAACCCAGTGACCTTCATTCAACCTCCCTAACATACTACCACCCCCATTGAAATGATCTGCAGGCAGACCTAAGAAGCAGAGAAGAAGAGGTGCAAGTGAAGCAAGAAAAGGGAAGAGTCATAGCACAGTTAAGTGCAGCCTATGCAAGGAGTTGGGGCACAACATGTTGACATGTGCTGCAAAGAAAAATATGGCAGCAGCTGAAGCAACAAGTGCAGCAACCAACAACAATACAGAAGCTGAAGCAAGCACTTCAAGGCCCAAGAAGAGAGCAAAGAAAGCTGCTTAAGCTCCAACCTCTGCCTTTTTTACTGCACAACATACTTGTTAATATAGTTTAGTAGTTGTTGAACAATATAATTCCAATGTGTGCTGTGTTGTGTTGGTATTTTTTTGGGAAATATTTTGTGTAAACTTTAGACAAATACATTGTCAACAGTGGCCTTAATTTTTTGGATGAATAGTGGCCTTATTTTATGGATGAACATGATTGAAACAGGAAGAAATATATGGAACACATGTTCAAGTTAACACT
The DNA here is from genome assembly GCF_948465745.1 of Chenopodium album. Classification (NCBI taxonomy): domain Eukaryota; kingdom Viridiplantae; phylum Streptophyta; class Magnoliopsida; order Caryophyllales; family Amaranthaceae; genus Chenopodium; species Chenopodium album. Next base: position 16,834,603 of record NC_137842.1, read on the forward strand.
TTATTAAATTTCATCTCAATTACATTTTGTTCACTTCATCATTACAATCACAAATATCACACACATCAATACACCTAATTTCAAAACAAAATTTAGAAGTTTTTGCTGCTGTTTCACTTTCTTCTTCAATTGCTTCAATTCATCATGCAAATTGCTATGTCCTAGTCCATCCCTATCATAGTAGCTTCCCGTACTTTGACCTTCTTGCGCCTTCAAAACTTTGCACCATTTGAAGCTATTACACGAGTCACACTTGTAGTAAAGCCTTTGTGGATTTGAAGTTGACTCCGAACTTCTAATCGCGTATTTTCTGCCACAACCACAAAATTTGTTTGGAACGCGCACATATGCACACTCGTGTGTTGAGGAAGATGTGTTTGATATCAAAGTCATGATTATGCAAGTAGGAGGGATGCAATGTGTGTTCTAAGTCTTACATTTATACAGGAATGTGTGTGCAACGGCTACTTTGCCCCAACAATAATTCAAAATTGTTAAAAAAAACTAGCCATTACTTTAGAGGTATACTGTGTAATAACTTCAATAAGTAATGGCATTTGGTGAAATTAGTAAATATTCAGCGGCATTTGGTGAATTAGGAATCCATTATTAACGGACTGTTGACGTCCAGGCCTCATTAATAGCACGATGTGACATTTTACTGTTTGTGAGTGGCATTTGGTGAATTCTGAAAAGTGCGATGGTATTTGGTGAATTTTTAAATTTGTCAGTGGCATTTGATGAAATAGCCGTAATAAAAAATACGTGCCTGGCCGTGCCACGTGTCGGGTTGCCAGGCGTGCCGACGACCATGCCGCCCGCCGTGCCCGTGCCAATTTTCCAGAATTTTGTTCACGGCACGACCCACGGCCCACAAGTGGGCCGCCATGCCGTGCTGGAATCGTGCCGCCCACGTGCCGGCACGACCCATGGCCATCTTTAAGCTACGGGCTAACACTTTATATATGAATTTACAGTGCTAATATATCTTTTGCGCTCATTGACCTAATAGGAAACAACAAGGTACAACATATAGCAGTCTAAGGTACATCACAATACATATTAGTGGCATTAATATATAATACTCAGTATTCAGATACACATGATTTAACAATGCTAAGAAGTTAACAAATAATTGGAAAATAAATTCGAACAAAATGCTTTTAAAAATTTAGTTTTGTAGTAATATTAGCTCTATATAGATCTACTTGTAACCTCTTTGTCCATCCTTGATAATATCCTTAAATCCTTTCTTGCTTTCTTCCCCTTTTCACCGTAGTCAGTTTGGTTTCCTAACTTCCTAATATATCCATTTCGACACAATTATAGGTTATTTTCATTAGTCTCAATTTCCTTTAAACACAATTATGGGTAAGTCGTTATAAATTACCTTCACAAACTAAAGAAAAAAAAACGCCCACATAATGCAACAACATTTTGTGTCTGGTGACTAATGTTGTCATGTAATTATACCATAACCCCATTAAATATAAAGAATTTTAAGATTATTATTCCATTCTCCTTTTAATTTCTATTAATTGCGGGTCTTTCAAATTCATCCATTTAATGGAGTCACCAAAGCTCTACTTCATATGGGGTAATAAGGTAAACAAAAATTTCGAGGGGTATAATGGTTCGTGCACTATTCATAAGAATAATCTCATACTTTTTATAAGGTAGGGATTTAATTTCTTTCTCTCAACTAGTGTATCCAACATAAATCATATTTTATTATTTAAAATTATATCTTCTCCAGTTCTCTCATTTACTATTACATTTTACAATTTTTTTATTCTTTCATCTACTCTACTACCTCCTTATTTTATTCAATTTCTCGTAAAATTGTGCACATGAAAAGATAGCACAAGTAATTAAAACAAAAGGAGTACAATAGTAAACGAACTTTTGCGAAGAACTACCATTTAAATGACGAGTTTTGAGAACAACTATCATTTAAAACATTTTTTTAAAAAATAAATTACCACAAAAACATAAAAAGTTTGAGTAGCACTACCTAATCAAATTTTCGAGATAGAATATCCGGCTGTGGAACCCACCAATTAGTATTTCCCTCCAAAAAATATTTCTCTCTCCTCAATTTATAACTGCTAATCTTCGTTTCTTCCTTTTTACTTATGATAAAAAATTAAAAACCTAATCTCTTCATGGTTGAAGTCAATTAATTGCTGTAAATACATAACAAATAATGAGTAATGAACCATAGGTTGGATAATACAGAATAATTTCCTCCAATCCCCTATTTCAAAAACCCCCCAATTTCAATTTTTTTCCATTAACCCTAATTTGAAAATTCAATTGAGAATTTGTGTCAATTAAAAGGCAAATTAGATATACATTATCTTTAATTGAGTTTGCCAAATAATTTTGCTTTTTCTCTCGCCTTGAATCGATTGAAATGAAGTGATTAGGGCTCCACAGCTGAAGATTCTAGTTGAAAAGTTTGATAAGGTATTGCTACTCCCGTTCAAAAAAAAAAAAAAGTATTGATACTCAAATTCTTTTATGTTTTTATGGTAGTTTTTTTTTTAAAAAAAAAATTAAATAATAGTATTCTCAAAACTCGTCATTTATATGGTAGTTCTTCGCATAATTTCGAATAGTAATAAAGTTTGACAAACATATACTCCCTCTGTTAATAGTTATGTGCAACTTTGAAGGGCATTACGGATACCAAGGCAAAAGATGGAGGGCAAAGATTAGAGGGAGTTAAGTGACTTAATTAATAGGAGTGGAGAGCGAAAGTTGGTCCCCCCCCCACTTGCAAATATGGAGGGGAAATCAAATTGTTTTGGAGGGGTTTCCCCCCCCCCCCCCCCAATTTTTCACAAAAAATTTGAATTTGGGAATTTTAAACTTCCCTCTAACTTTTTTTTTTAAAAAAAGGAAGTTAAACTTCCTAAATTTATGATCATCATTTCAGTATGTATGAGGCTTATAAATAGCAGCCTCCAATATTCATGAAGCATTCAATGCTTCACATTAAATACACAACCATGTTTGTTCAAAAGATGGTTCAAAACAGCCAAAAGTTAGCACTAATTACACACGTTTAGCCCACATTAAACCCAAAAAATTACTCCTAATCTAAAATTAGTGCTACACATAATTAGTCTTCATATCATCATTGCATCATCTTGAGGGCAGGATCATCTAATAAAAAACCTTCACCAGCCCACCCCCTCACCATCTACAGCAATCTGCAAGTTCAAACAGCAAACAGAAGACATGGGAGACATAGACGAAGACCCTTTTTTCGACATTGATCACTTAATTACAGAAGAAGAAATGGCAGATTTGTACTATGAGTATGAAGAACAGATGCAAGATGCTGACTTTTAGGGGTACAACTCAGACAATGAGAACATGCAAGAAGAGGAAGAAGAAGAATAGTCAAGCATAAACAACAACAATCAAACTCAGCAAGATGAAATTCAAGCATCATTGTTTGAAGAAGGGACTCTCCAACCAAATAGAAAACAACTCAACATGCATCAAAAAAGGGAGATAGTTGATGCAATGCTTGTGAAAATGCAAGATAGTAACTTACCAAGAGGCTACAAGGTGGAATTAGTAATCAAATTCAAGGTTCACAAATCAACAATCACAAGAATTTTCACTGATATAAAAAAGCAGATGGCAGAAGGGAATTTGATTGATGTCAGGTCCAAAAAGATAGGCAGGACAGGTCCAAAGCCAAGGGAATTTTTTGATGAATTCCTACAGTCAGTCCCACTACACTTAAGGCAGACAGAAAGATCATATGCTGCAGCATTCAATATTTCACATGTAACTCTTCATTATTTGAAGAAAAGGGGGAGAATCAGAATACACACAGCAAGCAGTAAGCTAGCACTGACTTCAGATCACAAGGTTGTAAGAATGAAGTGGATTTTGTCTCACATAAACCCAATCCAAGGAAATGAGAACCCCACATTTGATGACATGAAATATGCAATCCACATTGATGAGAAATGGTTTTATCTCAACCCAGATAAAAGGAGATTCTATCTACAACCAAGTGAGGAAGATCCCTATATGGCTCAACAATCAAGAAGGTTCAAATTAAAAGCTATGTTCATGGCCATTATAGGGAAACCTCTTTATGGGAGAAATGGGGAACTCCTACATGATGGGAACCATTCACACAGAAAGAAAGGGCAAAGAAGTCAAGTAAAAACAGACCAGCTGGCACAATGGTCACAAAACCACTTCAAAATGTGAATAGAGAGGCAATAAGAGACATGTTAATTAACAAAGTCATCCCAACAGTAATGGAAAAATGGCCAGAAAGTTTGCCCAAAAATATGGTCATTTAGTGGGATAATGCAAGGCCACATCAAATACCAAGAGATGAAGAGTTCATTACAGCAACACAAGCACATGGATTCAATATTGAGTTTGTTTTCCAACCAGCACAATCAACAGATTTGAATGTGTTGGACTTAGGTCTGTTCAGATCAATTCAGTCTTTGCAATATCAGTCTTTTCCAAAGAATGTAGATGAGCTTGTTGAAAAGGTTATTGAGTCTTATAACAATTTCAAATCAGAAGTAAACAAGTACATTTGGGTGACTTTATTAAGATGCATGATCAAAATACTTAAGGCAGGGGGAGGAAAAAAGTACAAAATCCCACATATGAACAAGAAAAAGTTGAAGAATCTTGGCATTCTGCCAAATCAGATTGAAGTGGACAGGAGTATAGTTTTGGAAGCTGTGGAATACTTGAACACTATGTTCAGGCCAGCACCCCAGGGAAATCAAGAAGCAGAAACAGAAGACATGGAGGTAGATGCAGAATAGTTACAAAGAGACACAGAAGATAACCAAACACTACCACACATAACCACTTAGGAGTCAACAATGCTAGGTTTAATTTCTCCTTTGTTTAGTTTTTTTTTTTTTTTTTGTACCAATCAATAGGTGGTTAGGTGTATTTTGTATGTAGGTAATTGAAACAAACATCAAAGGCAGTGATGGTTTAGTTCTAGTGCACATGTAACATGCTTTTTGTAGCCATATTTTGAAGTTAATGAAATGAATCAATCAGGAGATATTTTTTTTTTTAAACACAACTCTTCAAACATGGTTACCTCAACATCAATCACTATATAGTGATTGGTGGAGCAAGACCTATGTTGAAAAAGTGTTTCATAGGAGTCCCTTCATCATTTGGATTCCATTACAACACTATAGTCAATTAAAAGGGGGGACTCAACAATATCCACAACAACCAGCATATAAAGGGAACTCCATTACATAATGTTCTCTCCTATATGATCATTGAGAACATGTTACACACAACAACCAAAATAACCAACTCAACAAACCATCATTAAGGCTCATCATTCAACAATCAAATTCCCATAAGCCAAAAGCCATGATTACAACATTAACCAATTATTATCCAAGCAAGAACATGCATCATAAATTAATCAAATCCATGATAAACAGAACCAAACCAGAACATCCACCAAAAATTAATCCAACACAGAAGGCTACTGTAGACACCCATTTGTGTCTCCCCAAAACCAAACCCGGTGATAAGTGCCTTTCACGTCAAATCATAATCGAATGAGGTGAAAGTGTGGAAAGTCTAGTGTTGCGGATAATTTTAATTTCTTTTCTCTTCTCTCTGTTTTTGAAAATCTATTTTAAGAAATCAGTCAATCTAGTTTAGTTGGTCCATGATACGGGTCCAATAGTAGTGTAGTTGGATAGGACTTGAAAAGAGCTTTCCAACGATATATTATAAGCCCAATTCCGATGAATATTGAGGAAGTTATGGCCAAATTACTAAACTGGGCCCGGTTTGGCCTTATATGCGGCCCAATGATCTAGGGGAGGGCCTAATATGGATTTATCATTCCTAATGCAATTAGGAATGGTTTTAGTCTTCTAGATTCTTCTAGAAGGTTCTTTTGATTCCTAATTCAATTAGCATTGATAAATTGACTTTTGTTGACTTTTTAGAGTTTTAATCATAATAAAAGAATGTTTATGAGGGAAATACGATTTTATCCTCCTGTACGGTTAAATTCTATATGATTTTAGAAAACGCGTCAAAAACGGGATTAGCGCCTAACGCCGGACATTAGCGCTTAGCGTCTGGCGCTAATTTCCAGCGCCGGCGCTAATCAAGTTCTATTTGCGTCAGAACTCTGATTTGTTTTTTTATCTTTTTGGCTGATTTTCTCTATAAATAGTCTCCTAAAAACCCCGTTTTGAATAACCAGATTTACAATCTACACCTCCAATCTACAATCATCAACTTTCTCTCTAAGCTAAAGCTTCTCTTTCTTTTCTAAACTAACTCTCATCAAGAATTTCTTGATTCTCTCCCTCTTTCTAAGCCTAGCTTTTTACAAACAAAATTCCTCATACATTAGCACTAGACACACCTAGCTGTAGGGAATAATTTCAAGCGTTAACCCCTAGCTTGAACCCCACTGTGATCATACACTAAAGTACGGTGGCGTCCAAAAGGGAAGAAGATAGAGCAAAAGAGTCGCCAACAAGTTTTAGCTAGGAACTTGTAAATCGTTCACGAGGTGAAGGTTACACCCCTTAAAGATCCAAGAGATCGTCAACTCCATAAGGTCTTGAACCAAATAAGGGTTCGGGGATGAAGGTACAAATCCAACCTAAAAGAGATTGAACCTGCCCTAATAATAGGCCTCTACTTTATTCTGATCGTATTCATGTGCGCTTTTTGACTAACATGCAAGCAATAGGATTAACCCTAAACCTGTTTATCTATGTTGGTTGAATTTAATGCACAAATAAATCTATTATTGGCGATCACTTGAATTATAATCACATTAACCCTAAACAAGATTATTAATTATCTTATTAAGCGTGATTACAAGTACCAATTCCCTTTAAACATGCATAAAAGGCGTGATCAAGCAATAACAATAAATAATAAGCAACATAATAATCAAAATAATAAAAATAAAATTATAATCATCATAATCAAGAATAATCATCATGACAATAATTATATTAATCATAATAATAATCATGTTAAAGCATAGCAAGATCCTAGGCATGATACTAACAAGATTAATAACAAACCCTAGCATGTCACTAAGCAATAAAAATCAAATCTTTAACCCTAACATGATACTAACAATCATAAATATTAGGAAGAACATAGGAAACATCATACTTTTAATCATACTTGATATTAAAGTTACCCTAGACATGATACTAGGAATATCATAATAACAATCTAAACATGATCTCTATATCATAACATCAATAAAGACCATTAAAGTACTTACTTTGATGCCTCGTACCTCTTTCTAATAAGAAAATACACACGTTAGTAACTTCAAGGAAAATAATAATCAACAATTAAATTAAATAATTGAAAGAGAGATTTGGCACCAAACCCTCAGAAATTAAAACCTTTCACGTCTAGGGCGAAGACAACTTCGAATATGACTAGGTGTTTCTAGATCTAATGAATGCGGAATTTTGTAATTGAGAGAATCTAGTTTAGAAGAGACGAGAGAGAGTAATCAAGAGAATCTTGATGAGAGTTTGTGAATGATTATTGAAAAGAATGAGAATGAATTGATGATTGTGAATGAAAAACTGGTTGTAGGTGAATGAAAACGGAGTTTTTACGACTTTATTTATAAAGAAAATCGGCCAAAAAGATAAAATATCAAAACAGAGTCTGGCGCACATGAAACAAGGTTGGCGCCAACGCTGGCTATTGGCGCCAGGCGCTGACCCTAGCGCCAGGCGCTACAGCTGGCGTTTGGTGCTGACCTGGAAATTCACGCTTTTTTTTAAAATCAGATAAAAATTGCCATACATGAGGATAAAATCGTATTTCCCTCAAAAATGCTCTTTGACTTTAATTAAAACTCTGAAAAGTCAACAAAAGTCAATTTATCAATGCTAATTGAATTAGGAATGAAAAGAACCTTCTAGAAGAATCTAGAAAACTAAAACCATTCCTAATTGCATTAGGAATGATAAATCATATTAGACCCTCCCCTAGATCATTGGGCCGCATATAAGGCTCAAAACGGGCCTAGTTCAGTAAATTGGCCATAACTTCCTTAATATTCATCGAAATTGGGCTTATAATATATCGTTGGAAAGCTCTTGTCAAGCCCCATCCAACTACACTACTATTGGACCCATATCATGGACCAACCAAACTGGATTGGCTGTTTTCTTAAAATAAGTTTTCAAAAACAGAGAGAAGAGAACAAAAATCAAAACTTTCCGCAACATTAAACTTTCCACACTTTCACTTCATTCGATTACGATTCGACGTGAAAGGTACTCATCACTGGATTTTGTTTTGGGGAGACACAAATGGGTGTCTACAGAATCCCCCACTTTGATTGAGTTTGGAGAAACGCGAGTTTCGAAAACAAAAGTCAAAGTATCGATAGGGACGGAGAATGATTCAGAACGTTCTGCGATCCTAAACCACTCTTGTAACGCCGATACCTGCAAAACTAGCGTTAGTTAAACAGATAAAAGAGTTAAGAAACGTGTATCTTGCACCGTCGAGCACACGTCTCTGAAAGTAACCAATTTGCCGCCGCTTTGCTGTTGTTTTGATGACCTCCTGCCAAGAGAATGCCATCCCGCTTGAAAACTGCTACGCTTGTAACTGCTTCCAATATAGAAGACTGCTTCGCTTGAAACGATCTTCTCCCGCTATGATAATATTCCATGTCCAAGGGAATACTATCTGTTTTGGGTGTTTTTGTCCCTCGGGAGAGTTACAACACGAAGACTGATCCGGCTTGAGCTGTACCTGCAAAACAAACGGAGACACCTGTTGGGTGGTGCTCCGCCTCCAACGATCAAGTTAGTAACTTGAAAAGGAATAAAGAATACGGAAATTTAGGTGGGTATCTGCTCGGATTCCAAGCTCAGGTGTTTCTCTGATGTAAGAGAATGCAGGTGTATTGAATGATCAAAACGTCCCTCTGAAATGAGGGACATCTCCCTATTTATAGGGTCATTGGGAATTGCCCCTGATTAGTTCACTAAACCCTAATCATTTGGTGGGCTGCGCCGTTTTCCGGCGTTCTCGGGATTTGGGCCTGAAGGCCGCCTTTTCCCCTTTATTTCTGGAATGACACGTGTCGAGCAGGGATTGGTCCATTTTGGACCAATTTGGGGCTGACACGTGTCACCCTCTGATTGGGCCACGTGGCAGGGTGAAATTACCCTAAACATTTGCCCCTCACAAATGTGACGTGGCATGCCACGTGGCATCTGTGACACATGTCACGCTTCGATAGGTGGTAATTTTACCGTTATAGAGTAACCGTTCACCTTCTAGGTAAATTACGGAAATGTCCCTGTATTTACCCTCTACATATAGCCGTTTTACCCTCATTATTTTGTACATTTTACAAAAATTTTCTAGAGAGAAAAAACTTTGAGAGCAGAAGTCATCCGTTTGAGTCAGGCGCAAGCAAGAAACTTTGTTCTTCCGCAACCCAGCCGGACCCGCCTTCCTTCAGATACCAAATCCAAAGGTACCGTCTTTGTCTCTCAGCTCTTTTCTTTTTTCACCGCTTGTACATATTTCTTGCAATAAATGGATGCATCACCAACACACACGGCACAGCCTAGGTTAGAGTCCAGCCGGTCACCAGGGACGGCTGAGTCTAGGACTGGGAGTGTCGGCTCGGGGTGTTGGGACCACCCTTTGCCATGGATTCCGACCAGTTATGTGTCTGTGCAGGACACCATGGCTCGGACAATGCAGACGGCCAATGATCCAAATTACAGAAGCGAAGGCTCAGGCGGCCGAACGCCTGAGGGAGAAACGTCTGGTCAGGGAGACCAGACGGCTCTGGAGAGATCCCCTCCGCGCGCCCCTTCAACCCCTGCTGACTCTTTCTTGGACGAGTGTGACCAAGGCGGCGATGATGCCGCCTCTGCCCCCATGGACCAAAGCGAGAGGGAGTCGGAGAGTGACAGCTCCGCCTCTACCTCCGAGAGCAGCGATGACTTGCCCCCTCTTCCGGATAGCGAGGAGGAAGAAAGGAAAAAATGGAGTGAGAAGGACGATCCCTTCAGCATCCACGTCTCCTCCAAAGACCGGATCCAAATGGGGGAAAACTTAGAGAGCTTTAAGAAAATGCACCCGCTTGGAGACGGGTATAAGATCCGGGTGCCGCCTGAGCTGGGCACCATCGCTTGGGGGGATGATCAAGAGAACGCCAACAGCTATTTTGGCTGTTATGAGGCGGCGTTCAAAGCCGGCCTTCGCTTCCCCCTTCACCAGGCGGTGAAGGCAATTTTGAGAGGCTACGGCCTGGGGCTCTGGCAACTTACCCCCAACTCCTGGACCAACATTCTGGGGTATGTTGCCGCTTGCGAATTCCAAGGGCTCAACCCCGGCTGGGAGGCTTTTGCAAGTATGCATTACCTCAGCAGGAGCCCAGGCGGCTGGAGAGCGTGGTATACTCTAACCACGCAGCCGCAATATATGATGACCTTGGACAAGGTCTCCAAGTTCGATGGCTGGAAGCACAGGTTCTACCTGATGTCAGCCCCAACCAGACGGGAGAATTATGAATTCCGTCTATACAATAAGAAGCCTGACTTGTTGGGCAGGAAGTGCGCTCTTCCCCGGATCCCAGAGGAAGACTTTGACAAAATAATTGAGGCAGACTTTTTCGGCCTCACAGACGCAACTCTGTCAATCGGGGAAACAATAAAAGTCCCTAAGAACTGGATACCCAAGAGCGCCTGGTTCAGGGATGAATGCTTCTTAGCCGCCTGCGGGCTAGGGCACATGTTTAATAAACGTATGCACCTGAGTTCATACCGTCTGTAGTATTTTTCTATCGGTATTGATTTATGATTTTGACCAATCTCTTTCTTTTTGCAGAAGAAGCATTGAACATGCTGCAGACGGAGAAAACTCCCAAGCGGTCTTCTGCGGCCATCCGCAAAGAACTTGCGGAGAAAGCTGCGGCCGAGGTCAGGGCCAAGGTATTGAGCGCCTGTCCCTTTCTTAAGTTTATTTTATATACTGTCTTGCCCGGATACTAACCTTTACTTGTTTATTTTCACAGGGGGGAGAAGTTGGGAAATCGTTTGAGAAGAATCTCAAACGGGCTAGAGAGGAGGCCCCAGCCGTTCTCAATAAAATAAAAAGGTCCGCCTCTACGTCAACTCCTGGCACCTCAGCCGGGGCTAGGACGATGCGGATAGCGGGGCGACTCGAGAAGATAGGCGGCAGCGTGTGCCTTGATCTTGCCAACCCCTCAGCAGCCGCGGGGTTCACCACGCCCGCAAGCGTCTCCCGCTTGGTCGGCTCTGAAGGTAAGAACCCTTTTGAATCCCCGCTTGAGCTGGGGTGGCCTTTACGGGTGAAATCCCACTCCCAACAGACGTCATCCTCAGACGGTCGGCAACAAATTGGTGCTGCCTTAGTTTCGCACTCATCACCTATTGATTGTGGTGCAGATCAAACTCAATCTCCCCGCTAGCCAGACGTCCAGAAGCATGCCAAGGTCATGCTGGAGGCCGTCCGGAAGAGGGATAAGGACGAAATCCTTGGGATAGAGACGTTCAACCTTGAACGCATTCTATCCCTTCTGGCTGAGGTAGGAAACTTGTCAATTCAATGTTATTTTTTCCAAGTGTTTTACCCCGCCTGTAATTCTTATACCGCCTGCCTTTTGCAGGCCATGCTGCGGGTGGACGGGCTCAAACGTCCTTATTCCCGCAAACGGGAAGAGGTAAAAAGGGCCAAGAAGTCTGCCATAGACGCTGATAATATTGCTTTGCATTCAACTATCGTAAATGAACTTGAAACTAAAGCAATAATTATGACACAGGCGTCCAAAATCCAAAAGCTGGAGCTAGATCTGAAGGCGGCCGACCAGCGGGCTGCCGATGCTGAGACGGCCAAGAAGGGGGCGGAGGAGGCCCAGAAAAAGGCAGACGAGAGCGCCAAGCAGGCTGATGAGGCGCTCAAGAAGGCCCAGGCGGACCTTGGCAAACTTAAGTCCAAGGTTGAGAGGCTAGAGAAGGACGCTGCGCAGGCTCAGAAGAACTTTGCAGCAACCCTGGAGGCGGAGCAAAATTGCCTGGTTGCTGAGAGTGACGCTGACAACGACGCCCGTATGAAGATTGCCTGGGCTGCCTTGTACCCAGACACAGATTACCGCGTCTGGGCACTGGCGCACAGCTACGCCGAGTACGTAGTGTACTTGCGGGAGCAAGGCGAGCCAGAGCCTGCCTCCTTTGAAGCCTGGCTCAGCAACAATGAGCCGTCCGTGCCTGAGCTTCCTGGTCCTGGCGAAGCGCAGGAAATTCCCTCAGACAATGAGGAGAAGGGAGAGGACCCGGAGGCTCCGTCTGCAGCCCAGAAGTGACCCTTCAGCGGCAGTATGCCAATCTTTGCTTTTTAATTTTTATTCAGCGGCTGTATGCCAAAACTTGCTTTTTCCGGCCTACGTGCCGAGTATTTGTGTTTTTACCGGCTATGGAGCCGGGTTAATTAACAATTTCTTTCTCCCGGACGGGGTCCGGTTAACATTCGATCCATTACAACCGTTTGGTTGGATGGACTTTTATGAATTGCACCGACTAAGCCGGTTTTGATCATTTAGCATTTGAATTTTTTTGCCTAACTTATCAAAAGCATGCGGCGATTTCTTGCGTAACTAATCAGTAGTCCGGCTGTCTCTGCCCCTGGACGGCTGTGTGATTGGTTTCAATTGGAGCTGGTTGATTGACTTGGAAACGTCTGATGTTGCAAATAGCATGATATGTTTGTAAGTCAATCAATCACAGTAGTGATTGCCCCAAACCAAGTGCACAGCCGTACACCAACAGGCGTTTCAGTCACTACCCAGACGGCTTATGCCCGTCTTGGTAGAGACTTCATAGCCATTGAACTCTTGCCCCAATTGGGGTGAGGTGCAATTTTTAAATAAATGACCTAAGTGAGAACTTCAGCCGGTTACCGACTGATGCCTATGGGCATCCGGTATTTAGGAAATTCGTTCTTCATAGGTTATTTTAGTCAGACGGCTATGAGTTGACCAATTTGGTCGTTCAATTTTTGCCGTCTGCATGGATACGTAGAACCGACAGATAATCTGTTCTCTGCGACGATTGCACCCGGAGGGGTGTCGCCGGACGCCTTTGTCCATGTTGGGACAGGCGATTTTATAAAAATAGCAACCATCCGGCCATTTTAGCCTCTGGTCCTTTTTGGGACCGGTTGTGTAGCCACTAAACGTTTTTGTGCTTAGTTTCTTAATCAGTGTTGAATTTACACTAAGTATCGAACTTAGTTTTTTAAGCATACGAGTCTATCTGGGTAATATCCAGACGGACAGACAAATATTTGATCATACTAAGTATCAAACCTAGTTAGATAAATGGAGAATCCGTCTGAGTATTACCCAGGCGGATAGTATCATACTAAGTGTCAAACTTAGTTAGATAAATGGAGAATCCGTCTGAGTATTACCCAGGAGAATAGTCAAGCAATTGAACAAACAAAATCAAACTTAAATAAACAAGAGATCCGAGTATTACCCAGGCGGACTAACAAATGAAATTTTCACTAAGTATCGAACTTAGTTAGGTGAGGAATCCGCCTGGATATTACCCGGATGGATAATCAAACGATAATTTTGCAAACAAAGTCTGAATCTTCATTAACTAACACTGTTTACAAAAAGTTTACATTCTCAGAAGTAGTACTTTTTTAGATTGTCTACATTCCAAGTTCTAGGCAGGCGCCTGCCGTCTGGAGTTTCCAGGCGGTAGGTGCCGTCCCTTACTTCTTCATAGATCCGGTAGGGGCCTTCCCAATTTGGGGTTAGCTTTCCCAACTCATTGGCCCTACCGGTTGCCTCCATTTTTCGTAACACTAAGTCGTCAACTTTCAAGGGACGCTTGTGTACTTTTTTGTTGTAGGCTCTCGTCATTCTCAGACGGTAAATCTCATGACGCAAGGCGGCATTGCCCCTGCGTTCTGGGAGTGAATCCAATGCCAGGCGCATTGCTTCCCAGTTTGCCTCCTCATCATATAGCATGACTCTGAGAGTCGGCTCGTAATGTTCGATGGGCAAGACGGCTTCAGCACCGTAAACCATGAGAAATGGGGTTTCTCCGGTTGCCCCTTTCGTTGTTGTCCGGATGGCCCACAGGACATGAATTAATTCTTCTGCCCATAAGCCACCAGCTCTTTCTATTTTCTTTTTAATGCCGTCTGAGATGAGTTTGTTGAAAGCTTCAACTTGGCCGTTTGCTTGGGGCCGGCCAACAGATGCGAAATAGCTTGAGATCCCCTGATCTCCCAACCAAGTTTTTAGCTGAGTCGTCTCAAACTGAGGACCATTATCAAAAACCATAGACATGGGTACCCCGTACCGGGTGATAATGTTCTTCCAGATGAAGGAAATTACGTCTGAGGTCTTGATGTTTTTAACCGCCTCAGCCTCAACCCACTTGGTGAAGTAATCCACAGCCACTAAGATATAGCGCTTTCCGCCTGGAGCAGGCGTGTAAGGACCTAGAATGTCCATGCCCCATTTTGCAAACGGGATTGGGCTGTGGATGGCCGTCAGATTAGTAGCCGGACGGTGAATGAGTTTGCCAAATTTTTGGCACTTGTCACATTTCTTCACCAACTCCTTGGCGTCCGCCTCAAGAGTGGGCCAAAAGTAATGTCGTCTGGCTCTGACGGCTAGGGACCTGCCGCCTATGTGAGAGGCGCAGAATCCCGAGTGCAAGTCTTCGAGAACTTCTTTCCCCTTTTCTGGGGTGACACACTTCAATAAAGGCTTCAGAAACCCCGCCTTGAAGAGTTCTCCATTTTTTAACTCGAATCTTGCAGCTCGCTTTTTCAGGGAGGCTGCTTCCTGTGGCGAATCAGGAAGTGTGCCGTCTGAGAGATAGGCCCGGATGCCATCCATCCAGGTAGAGCTTCGGTCCAGAATTCCAACGGGATCCTCATAGATGCTTCTTTTTTCAAGAACTTCCCAGAAGACTGACCGAGGCGTATCATGGCAGGCGGAAGATGCCAGCTTTGACAATGCATCCGCCTGATTGTTTTCCGACCTAGGCACCTGATTCAGCCGGAATTCCTCAAGTGCCTTGGTTTCTTCTTTGACTGCCTGAAGATATTTAATCATAGCCGGATGAGTAGCCTCGTAGCTTCCCTCATACTGGCTAACAACCAATTGAGAATCAGAGTAGGCGTCAATTTTCATGGCCCCTGCCGCCTTACACATGCGAATGCCGGCTAACAGGGCTTCATATTCCGCCTCATTGTTAGAGGCCTGAAATTTGAAGCGTAGTGCATACTCAAATCTGTCTCCTTCAGGAGACTCATAAATTACACCCGCACCACAGCCGTTCTTTGTAGAGCTCCCGTCTACGTACACTTTCCAAACCTGATCAAGATTATCTGGAGCCACCGGACGAGTCATTTCCACAATGAAGTCGGCAAACGCCTGACCTTTCACTGCCTTTCTTGGTTCGTAAGCGATTTCAAGGCTCTGCATTTCAATAGCCCATTTCAACATTCTCCCGGATGAGTCCAAGGTAGACATTGGCCGCTTGAGTGGCTGGTCCGTGTAAATCACCACCGGATGTGCCAAAAAGTAAGGCTTCAATTTTTTGAATGCCATATACAAAGCGAGGCCAAATTTTTCAACCATGGGGTACCGGAGTTCAGCATTTTTAAGAACATGGCTAATGAAGTAAACCGGGAGCTGCGCGCCGTCTCGCTCAGCAAGGAGAACGGCACTGAGGGCATGGTCTGAGACGGCTAAATACATGTACAACGTCTCCCTAGGCAAAGGACTGACCAACCTAGGCAGAGAATGTAAATGCTCTTTCAACCTCTGGAACGCCGCCTCAGCATCATCCCCCCATTCAAATCTGATCTTCTTCCTGATTTCTTGGAAGAAGTAGAGGCATTTGTCGCCTGACCGGCTGAGGAATCTTCCCAAGGCAGCCAGGCAACCGGTGAGTCTCTGGACTTCCTTGACAAAATGGGGTGACTGCATGTCAATCACCGCCTGTATCTTCTCAGGGTTAGCCTCTATCCCCCTTTGATCAATCAGGAACCCGAGAAACTTCCCAGACTCAACACCAAAGACGCATTTCTTAGGATTTAACATGACCTTATGCCGCCTGAGTGTGGTGAAGGTTTCTCGGAGATCAGCAAGGTGATCCGCCTGCTTCTTAGATTTGACTATCATGTCATCAATGTATGCCTCCACATTCCTCCCAATCTGATTAACAAAGACCGTATTAATCATTCGTTGGAAAGTGGCAGGCGCATTTTTCAAGCCAAACGGCATCACAGTATAACAGAATAACCCCTGATCAGTGACAAAGGCCGTCTTCTCTTGATCTTTTTTCCACAGGGGTATCTGATGGAAGCCGGAATAGGCATCCATAAAGCTCATCAAGGCGTGGCCGGCTGTAGAGTCGACCAAGCTGTCGATTTTTGGAAGCGGATAACTGTCCTTTGGACACGCCTTGTTGAGGTCTGTGTAATCAACACACATGCACCAGGTCCCATTCGGCTTCTTAACAAGGACCACATTGGCCACCCAGTCGGGAAAACTACAAGGCCGAATGAACCTGGCATCTAGCAGCTTTTTGACTTCGGCAGCTGCCGCCTGACTTCTTTCCTCACCGTGGTTTCTTTTCTTTTGCCGGATGGGCTTCTTTTTGGGATCCACGGCAAGTTTGTGGACAGCGAGATCTGGGCTGACGCCTGGCATCTCTTCCACTTCAAAGGCAAAGATGTCTTTGAATTCCTTCAGCAGAAGGTGTAGGCTTGCACCCAAGGTAGCATGCGCAACCGTCCCAACCTTAACAGTACGTTCTGGACGGCTGTCATCCAGAACGAGATCAATGCATTCGTCAGCCGGTTGGGGACGAAGCTCATCTGACCGCTCACCGGTCAGTGATTGCTATTTTTTCTCCTTCTTCACCTCCACCAGCATAGGTGCCTTTCTTTTCTTACCGGCAGCTGGTGGGGCGGGAGCTGGGTCGGCATCCTTGACATTGTCAAGGTCTATTGGTTCGTGACCGCCTGGGGCCACGGTATCTCGAACAGCTGAGAGATAGCACTCTCGGGCCGTCTTCTGATCCCCATTCAAGGAACCAACAGAGCCGTCATCCCTCTCATACTTGATGAGCATGAGAGACGGGATGATTACTGCCTTGGCTGCGTTAAGGGTTGGCCTACCAAGGATGATGTTGTAGGCGGTCAACTCCTCAACGACCAAGAATCTGACGACAATGTGTCGTCCCTGGCCTTTCTCCCCCAGCCGGATGGGTAAGTCAATTCTCCCGGCTGGGTAGACCATCCCACCCCCAAAACCAACCAAGGGGTGGGTGACCGGATGCATGCTGCTGACATTGTATTTCAGCTTTTGCAGGCACCGGAGGCTGATGATGTCTGATGATCTGCCGGTGTCTATAAGGATCCGTCCAACCAGCTGGTTGGCAACCTTACATTCAATGACCACCGGGTCATCATGCGGGCGGCGGACGCTGCCCCTGTCCTTCTCAGTGATCAGGACGTCTGGGAAGGAGGAGCTGGCTTCCGCCTGCTCATCATCATCTTTGTCCATCTTTCGAAGATGGCTCTTGGTGCCCCGGATGGTAGGGCCACCACATGAGAACCCGCCCGCTATAGTGTAGACCGGCTCCTTGTCGGTATCCGAACTACTAGCAGGCTGGGGGGTAGTCTTGGAGGACTGACCCTTGTTTTTCTTTTTTGCCCCGGCTGGGGACTTAGAAATGTAGGACTTCAACAGCCCTTTGTCAGCCAGACGGTCCAACGCTCGCTGAAGACTGAAGCAGTCGTTGGTGTCATGGCCAACTTCCTCATGGAACTGACAGAATTTATTCTTGTTCCGTGACTGGATAGAACTCTTCATAGGATTCGGCTTCTCAATGGACAGCCGGTCCTTTACCTCCATGAGGATGGAGTTGGAGTCTTTGTTAAACTCGTACTTGGGGACGTACGGTTTAAACTCTTTCTTTTTCTTCTGGGACGGCTGGTCAGAGTCACTAACCGCCCAGACTTCTTTTCTCTTCTTGCTCTCTTCTTTCTTTTTTGCCGGCTGAGCAGGCCGGCTGTCTTTCTGTCTGTCAGACTTCTTAGAGTCCGACTGACTGCCAGGCGAGCAGAGGTCGGTAGCTTGAATGTAGCTTTCCGCCTCCCTCAGGGCCGCCTGTAGGGTGAAAGCCCCTTTTCTGACGAGGTCGAACTTAAAGGTCGACCCGTCTCTCAGACCCTTAAAAAAGTCTGTAAAAGCTACCTCGTCCGACAGTCCTTGAATCTGAATTCTTATCAGATTGAACCGCCTGACATATGAGCGCAGCCCTTCTCTCTCTCCCTGCTTAACAGTGCTCAGATCAAGGCTTGTTTTCTTAGCAGGGATGTTCATTGAGAAGTTGGAAGCAAACAGGAAGGCAAGCTTCCTGAAACTATCGATGGACCCGGCCGGCAAGTTGCCAAACCATTGTTGGGCAATGCCCTTCAATGTAGCCGGGAAGCATCGACACCAAGCGGCATCATCCAACCCGTGCAGATACATGAGGTTGGTGTAAGCCATGAGGTGATCTTCCGGGTTGGAGGTACCGTCATAGGTACCAACCAACACATTTTTAACCTTGGCCGGCTGAACCGCCTCGGTTATCTCTCGAGTGAACGCAGAAGGTTGTTCACCCAGGCGCAGCAAACGAAGCTGCCAGTCCAAAGGCTGGACATTTGGATATGCCGCCTGACCCCCAAAAAGGGCCGACTGCATGAAGTGAGGAGGATATTGCCCGTAAGCCGGAGAAGGCATATACGGGACAGCCCCAATCATATGAGGGCCAGAATGGACGGTATCACAGCCTGTCTGACTCTCATGCAAGGAGAGTGCACTCCCTGCGGAAACGTTGTTGAAACTGTCTGGAAAGTTCGACGTTGAAGCCGACTCAGACAGCGATTGATTTCTCTTCCGGTTAATAATTTCCCGGGCATCAGAAGTTGGTCTTTTACTTCTCACCGGCTGTTGGGGCCGGCGAGTGTTATTGGTGTTCCCCCCAAGAAGGAGAATTTTTGACCAATCGATGGTCCCGGCTGCCTTCTCCTTTGGGTGAGGAGTGGGCTGCCGGTTTCTGACTGACTTCCCCTTTTCTGGAGGAGTCTTCTTCACCGACTGACCTTTACTTGGGCCAGCCTGGTTTTTGGTGATCAGCTTTGTAATTTCACCCTTGAAACTCGTCATGAACCTCATGAGTTCGTCTCGGGTGACAGGGGCCGATCCAGCTGCCGTTTGGGTTGCCCCTTCCGGCTGCCCAGTAGGTCTGCTCGGACCCGCCTGGGAGGCGCCCCGCTCCAAAGTCTCTTTGGGCCGGATGCGCTTGACTCTGAGAGAGCCGTCCTCGGCTGTAGAGGTTTCGACCTGAGGATCCTCATCCTCCTCGTGGTCTGTAAAAACTTCTGGGTCTTCACCCAAACGGTTGGGGGTGGTACAGACTCTTGAACCATCTTCGAGGTACTCTCCCCACAGAAGGCGCCAAATGTTTTGGGTGTTTTTGTCCCTCGGGAGAGTTACAACACGAAGACTGATCCGGCTTGAGCTGTACCTGCAAAACAAACGGAGACACCTGTTGGGTGGTGCTCCGCCTACAACGATTAAGTTAGTAACTTGAAAAGGAATAAAGAATACGGAAATTTAGGTGGGTATCTGCTCGGATTCCAAGCTCAGGTGTTTCTCTGATGTAAGAGAATGCAGGTGTATTGAATGATCAAAACGTCCCTCTGAAATGAGGGACATCTCCCTATTTATAGGGTCATTGGGAATTGCCCCTGATTAGTTCACTAAACCCTAATCATTTGGTGGGCTGCGCCGTTTTCCGGCGTTCTCGGGATTTGGGCCTGAAGGCCGCCTTTTCCCCTTTATTTCTGGAATGACACGTGTCGAGCAGGGATTGGTCCATTTTGGACCAATTTGGGGCTGACACGTGTCACCCTCTGATTGGGCTACGTGGCAGGGTGAAATTACCCTAAACACTATCGAAGATTGATTCGCTTGAAACAATCCTCATCCGCATTGATAATATTCCACGTCCAAAGGAATACTATCGAAGATTGCTTCGCTTGAAACAATCTTCTTCCGTATTGATAATATTCCAAAGAAAATTACCAAAGACCTCCGCTTGTCGATCTTTAAAATCTCGCTTGAACTTTGCTTCCATTATGCCTGTACGTCGGCGCTTTGCTGCTTGTGAACCAGTATGTCGGTGCTTTTGCTGTGATGACAATCCTCTTTTCTTTGGGAATAGTTGCCAACACAACTCTCTTGTATGATGTATAACAATCCGATTTAGGGAAAGTTGTCAATGCTTCGTAACAATCCATCCTTGGAAATGTTGCTACAATGAAGCGACAATCCGTATCTCGGAAAATTTGCCAAAATCCAATATTTGGGAAAAGTTGCCAATGCTTCGTAACAATCTGTCGTAAGAATTTTGCTACGATCGACAATCCACATCTTGGAATATAACTCTTGAAAGCAATCCACTTTGGAAATTTGCCAACGCTATTCGACAATCCTTTTGGGAAAATATTGCCACTATTGACAATCCGCGTCTTGGAACATTTGCAAAAAAAGAGTCGACCGACAATCCACTTCGAGAAAATTTGCCACTTACTGAAATGAATGACAATCCACGTTGAGGAACCTTTGCCAAAATTTATGATAAATAGAGTCCTACAACAATCCTTTGGGAAACTTTGCCATAGGGAACTGGGTGTATGACAATCCAATCTCGGAAAAATTGCCAAACAAAGAAGGAGCACGACAATCCACGCTTGGAAACTTTGCCAGAGATGACAATCCAATCTTGGAAAAATTGTCGTTGAAGAAGATGCACGACAATCCATTTTTGGAAATATTGTCAGTTGGGGATGACAATCTAATCTTGGAAAAATTGTCGTTTAATAAGAATGCGCGACAATCCATATTTGGAAATATTGTCGTTTAAGTGCTTGCTTTTAAACCGATACGTTGGTGCTTGTAATGAGCCAGTGTTTTAGGTGCTTAAGCTAAGTGAGACGATCCTTTGTCAGGGCAATCACTTACTACGATTGTAATCGAGCCGACTACTAATCATGTCAATTTGTTTATAGGGGCTAACTGGCGTACCAAGGAACCCGAAATTGCTGTATGAGGTCGAAATGACCGTTCTGAGAGACTTCGAGCTCTGTCGCTGCTGAAATATTGCTGGCGCCAAGAATTGGCTCTGCCGCCAGACGCTGAGATCTAGCGCCAAGCGTTGAAATCTATTTCCATACGCTAGATGTTGTCGTGTGGCGCTGGGGTAGGGTCTTCCCTATTCTGCTGCACATGTATTTATTTTTTACTATAGAACTTTGCTAATCTTTAATCATCTTAGGGTTGAATTAAGGCTTAATGTCGCTTGACTCGTTGACTTGACACGACTCAAGGTATAAACTTGACCCTATGTGATTAACTCGAGGTTGACTCGACTCGAAGTGAAATGACACGTGTGACTCATGACCCGTGTGTGCATAGTGTTGATTATGCGACTCGAAAATGCAAAACAGCAAAAATTTTCTGTCTTTTTTTTTTTTTGGTGGAGGGTACCGACTCTCTCCCGAAAAAGAAAGACGCAAAAAAGAATCGAAAGTTTTGAAGGTGCATGTTGAATGAGCTTAGTCAAATGTTGTTTGATACTATCTCTCAAGGTGCAAGGATTAATCCATCTTAGGCTATCTCAATGGTTGACCCAATGATGAAAGTATTTGGGTAACTTAGGCACGGAGGCTAAGCACTTCATACTTCGTGATGCAATGACAATTATGATTGATGAGTGATGTTGATATGACAAGGCATGCTTCAGCGTTGTGTTAAGATTCCATGACAAAGGGTTCCTAAGGGAAGTATATTTGGTCATGTATCTGTGATGTGTGTGAAAGTGACACTAAAGTTAGGCCGCAAGAGCTAAGTGTGTGGAAAGATATTATTTTTAGAAGAGTCAAATAATGGTGACTCTTGGGCTGGGTAAGCTAATATGTAGGGATCAAGCCCCCAAGTCTAGCTCTAAATAGATAGGGATGAGCATAGGAGATCCCCTGATATGATCATGGTGTAAGTGTGTGAATTTGAATATGAATGCATGTTTATTACGGTCGCACCTCGATGTGAGGTTGCCTACGTATCCGTTAGGAATCAGGCCGAACGTAGCTCTAGGCGAACCTCGCACAAGTGTGTGTATACCTCAAAAAGGTCTTTTTAAGGGTTTTAACGTGGTTAGGCTAAAGGCTTGAAGAAGAAGGGGATAAAGGCTCAAGACCCTCGATAAGCCCCAAGGTGTGCAACCTCGTTTTTGAATCTTTGTATATTTTATGCTTGAGTTACTACTCTTTTTTAGCTCTTTGTTTTTGCTTCAGCATTTATTTTTATTTTAATAAGTGTGGGCAATCCCGATCATGCGGTCTATCACTCACTTGGAATTCATGTTTCTCAGGCACAGTACCGAGCACTCGATAAGAGACGCAATCTGAGACGTGTTCTTATCAAAGACATTTTCATATCCAAGACATTGGAACACTTGCCCTTTTGTACACTTTTATTATATTTTTTTGCTTATTTTTGCTATTATTTTTTTTTATTTTGATTTTTTGAAATCACTTAAGCTTTTGAGATTGCATAAGTTACACACCATCCCATCCCATCCCAAGGTTAGGTAGATGTGGATTGAAAAAGGAAAGGTCTATCGTAAGGATTGCATGTTTGAAAGGTGAAAGGAGATATGATGTGGCTACAAGGGGTGCCTCAAATCATTGGTATACCTTGTGCTTAGTTCGACATGGATTTTTTTTTTTTTTTTTGTGATGCAATGCAATGCGATGATCATATGCAAGGAAATAAATGCTCATTTTATTAAAAAAGGGAAAAGAAAGAATCTACAAAATTAATCTAAGGGAAAAGAAAATGTGCCTATGCTAGACTTATTTGGGAAAGGGAAAAAATGAAAAAGAAATAGAAAAAGAGGCCATAAAATATTTTCGCTGAATCTTGCCTCTTGTCTTGTGTCATTTGCTTCATCATCACCCAGTCTTCTCGCTAGCTAGAGGCAATGGGATCTTGTTTGCTTCTATGAGATCTTGAATGAGATTTTGGAACCTGTAGCATTCATCAGTGGTATGACCGTTTCCTTGATAGTACTTGCAATAGGAGTTGGGATTCCATCTCGAAGATCGATTTTCTGGCGTTGGATCCTCGGTAGGGCCAATAGGTTTAATTAATCCCCGACCATAGAGACGATCGAAAGCAGCATCGTAGGTCATTCCAATGGGTGTGAGTTCTCTCCTGGGTTTCCTTTTAGATCCTTGATTGTCCATGGCTAGGACACCATTATGGTCAAAGGTACTAACATTATTACTAGAGTGGGCGTTTTCGGAGGAAGAAGGATTGTCGTTCTTCTTTCTTTTCCGGCCACTGTGGTTACTATTGTTAGTAGCTTTTTGTTTTGCGAGGTCATCTTCGATTTCAATTCCGATGTCATAAACGGCCTTGAAAGTATTCAGATTGTGTTGATATTTTAAATGCTTCGAATACTTCTCTTGGAGATTCTTGATAAACATCCTCACAGATTCTTTTTCAGTGGGCGCCTCAATCATCTTATCGGAAGTTTCCCTCCATTTATTAAAGAAAGAAGTAAAGCCTTCATTCTCTTTTTGCCTTAGCATCTCAAGTTGTCTGTAGTTGGTTTCAACTTGAATATTGCACTTGTACCTATCAATGAAAGCGTTTACTATTGATTCCCAGGTAGAGGTTTTCTCTTTGTCAAGGGAGAAGAACCATTGTTGGCAAACGGTTTCAAGAGATAGTGAGAACAGAGAGGGGAAAACCTTCTTATCGATACCCTTAATGTTCATTATAGTTTCAAAAGCTCTTAGATGGAAGTAAGGGTTATCTGTCGCCTTAAATTTAGGGATGTCAGTGGCATTGAACATATGCGGAAGAAGTTCCTTGTCCAGCGAGACCACTTGTGAACTCATGCCCTGAAATTTATAGTCACTAGATAGCTTTTTCAAACTTTCTTGCATGAGGTTCATTTGTTGTTGCTTCACAGGGTCATCAATTTTGAGTGTTAAAGCCTTTAACACCTCAGTCACGTCATTCAATTGACTCCTAAGTTCATTGACTTCTTCTTGACTTGCCATTATCTTTTTAGCTTTCCTCTTTTGACGAATTGGTTTATCAAAAAGTGAAACTTGAATAAAGAGGTTATCCTTGATTAATCGCCCTTCTCTCCTCGACCAAGTACTGTGGAAAAGGAATTTGGGGATATTCATTGTTAATTATTTGACTCAAACTTTATTCAACATGCAATGGATGGAAGAAGTGAAGAAAGAGTGTATAGAATGTGAAGAAAGATGATGGAGGTGGAGGGATATGAAGAATTAGGAGTAGAATGTACACTCCAACTCAAATGACGGAAAGACCGACTTATGCATGAATCTAAGACATGGTCATGGTGATACATACTCGAAGTGTGTGCAAAGACTAGTGAGTGTAGGTGGTACGTTAAGACTCGTGTCATGACCATGTGGCTAGACTATGTGACTAGACTCAACTAATGACTCGACAAGGTGCTATTGACAGCGAAAATCAACCGAATTAATTAGCAAACTGGTTAATTAGACACTAGGTGATGACTCGACCAATAATCCGAACTGTCGGCAAAACGACAAGACTGGCGTCGCACTGTGTAGCGTAGCGCCAGACGACAGAGCTGTCGCCAGGCGCCACACTCCACAGAGTGGCGCTACAGTCCAGACTTTGGCGCTAATGCTGGAGCTTCAATCTGGGGTTGTTTTCGGTGTTATTAATCAACAGGGGTATGCCTAAAGTCGTACTAGGTCAATTCTTATTAAAATATTAGACTTTATTGACTCAAATTAATTAATCAATTAATTAATTAGGCAAAGTTCTTTAAGTCATTAATTTATTTAATCTCAACACAAGTCAAACAAACAGTTAAGAAAACATAGAATATATGCACAACAAATAATGCACAATTAGTCAAGTAGGCACAATATGATGCAATGAGTTTGCAACCTAACCATGGCTCTAGTTCTCTAAAGTTCGGGATATGGTTTAGTCAATAGAGGGTCCATGGTTAATTGTCCGGATGCACCGCGCGGAAGCCTAATCGTGAAGGGTTGGCGCGAGTGGATGGGACACCGCGAGTTTTAGAAAAAACTCGCTTCCATGGTTTGGTGAATTCAACATTCTCAGATGTACCCTTTGTTGCTCAGAGCGTTCAATCAGGTAGATGGAGCATGAATTCCCAGAGGGTTATGTCCATATGTAGAACACATATGGGTTTCAGAAAAGTGAGAAAAACTCAATCAGGAAGTAGGATCGAGCAAACAATACGAAAAACTAGTCGAAATTAGAACGCATATTTCTGGCTCGGTATTGGAAGAATTTGGCGCCAGCAAACAGAGCTTGGCGCCAAATTTTAGCTGTAGAACCTGGCGCCAATGCTGACGTCTGGCGCTACAGTTAAAATTCTGGCGCCAATGCTCTGGCCCCTGGCGCTAATTCCTACATGCCTCAGCAGCTTTCTGTGCTTGATAAAATTTTCCAGTTTCGCGTAGTGTTATTTCGGTCCTAGTTGTGAAAGATATTTCTCAAATTTCCTACGTGTAAAATCCTATGTTTTTAACTCATTACGGATGGTCTTTCCAATGAGATCTTTTTTATGCATATGACAATAATGTTAATCAAAATTACGCACATGAAATACTTAGAACGTTTCGAGTCTCATCCACTCATTCTAAATCATTGTCGAAACAAATTCAGGAATTAAAATAGAAATCCTCCCCAGTGGAGTCGCCAAAAATTGTAGGGAATAATTTCAAGCGTTAACCCCTAGCTTGAACCCCACTGTGATCATACACTAAAGTACGGTGGCGTTCAAAAGGGAAGAAGATAGAGCAAAAGAGTCTCCAACAAGTTTTAGGAACTTGTAAACCGTTCACGAGGTGAAGGTTACACCCCTTAAAGATCCAAGAGATCGTCAACTCTATAAGGTCTTGAACCAAATAAGGGTTTGGGGATGAAGGTACAAATCCAACCTAAAAGAGATTGAACCTTTTCTAATAATAGGCCTCTACTTTATTCTTCTCGTATTCATGTGCGTTTTCTGACTAACATGTAATCATTAGGTTTACCCTAAACCTGTTTAATCTATGTTGGTTGAATATTAATGCACAAACAAAACTATTATTGGCGATCACTTGAATTATAATCACATTAACCCTAAACAAGATTATTAATTATCTTATTAAGCGTGATTACAAGTACCAATTCCCTTTAAACATGTATAAAAGGCGTGATCAAGCAATAACAATAAATAATTAGCAACATAATAATTAAAATAATAAAAATAAAATTATAATCATCATAATCAAGAATAATCATCATGACAATAATTATATTAATCATAATAATAATCACGTTAAAGCATAGCAAGATCCTAGGCATGATACTAACAAGATTAATAACAAACCCTAGCATGTCACTAAGCAATAAAAATCAAATCTTTAACCCTAACATGATACTAACAATCATAAATATTAGGAAGAACATAGGAAACATCATACTTTTAATCATACTTGGTATTAAAGTTACCCTAGACATGATACTAGGAATATCATAATAACTATCTAAATATGATCTCTATATCACAACATCAATAAAGACCATTAAAGTACTTACTTTGATGCCTCGTACCTCTTTCTAATAACAAAATACACACGTTAGTAACTTCAAGGAAAATAATAATCAACAATTAAATTAAATAATTGAAAGAGAGATTTGGGACCAAACCCTCAGAAATTAAAACCTTTCACGTCTAGGGCGAAGGCAACTTCGAATATGGCTAGGTGTTTCTAGATCTAATGAATGCGGAATTTTGTATTTGAGAGAAGCTAGTTTAGAAAAGACGAGAGAGAGTAATCAAGAGAATCTTGATGAAAGTTGGTGAATGATTATTGAAAAGAATGAGAGAGAATTGATGATTGTGAATGAAAAACTGGTTGTAGGTGAATGAAAACGGAGTTTTTACGACGTTATTTATAAAAAAAATCAGTCAAAAAGATAAAATATCAAAACAGAGTCTGGCGCACATGAAACAAGGTTGGCGCCAACGTAGGCTATTAGCGCCAGACGCTGACCCTGGCGCCAGGCGCCAAGCGTAGCGCCAGGCGCTACAGATGGCGTTTGGCTCTGACCTTGAAATTCACGCGTTTTCTTAAAATCAGATAAAAATTGTCGTACAGGAGGATAAAATCATATTTCCCTCAAAAATGCTCTTTGACTTTAATTAAAACTCTAAAAAGTCAACAAAAGTCAATTTATCAATGCTAATTGAATTAGGAATGAAAAGAATCTTCTAGAAGAATCTAGAAGACTAAAACCATTCCTAATGTTAGGAATGATAAATCATATTAGGCCCTCCCCTAGATCATTGGGCCGCATATAAGGCTCAAAACGGGCCCAGTTCAGTAAATTGGCCATAACTTCCTCAATATTCATCGGAATTGGGCTTATAATATATCGTTGGAAAGCTCTTGTCAAGCCCCATCCAACTACACTACTATTGGACCCATATCATGGACCAAACAAACTGGATAGGCTGTTTTCTTAAAATAAGTTTTCAAAAACAGAGAGAAGAGAACATAAATTAAAACTTTCCGCAACACTAAACTTTCCACACTTTCACTTCATTCGATTACGATTCGACGTGAAAGGTACTCATCACTGGATTTGGTTTTGGGGAGACACAAATGGGTGTCTACACTAGCCAAGTTCGAAGTTGCCTTCGCCCTAGACGTGAAAGGTTTTAATTTCTGAGGGTTTGGTCCCAAATCTCTATTTCAATTATTTAATTTAACTGTTTTAACTATTATTTTCCTTGAAGTTACTAACGCGTGTATTTTGTTATTAGAAAAAGGTACGAGGCATCCAAGTAAGTGCTTTAATTGATTTATTGATATTATGATATAGAAATCATGTCTAGGTTGTTATTTTGATTCCTAGTATCATGTTAAGATGTTTTATTGATTCCTATTATCATGTTTAGGATGTTCCTAGTATCATGTTAGAATGCTTTCTTTAGTATGATATTTAGGGTGATTTGCTTATATCAATTATGATTCCTGCGATGCTTCCTATTCTCTTCCTAATATTCATGTTAGTATCATGTTAGGGCTAAAGCTTTGATCTTTATTGTTTATTGACATGCTAGGGTTTGTTATTAATCTTGTTAGTATCATGCCTAGGATCTTGCTAGTATTATTATACTTTAACATGATTATTTTATGATGATGATTATAATTATTTTTATAGTTGTTATAATTATTATGATTATTATGTTGCTTGATATTTATTGTTATTGCTTGATCACGCCTTTTATGCATGTTTAAAGAGAATTAGTACTTGTAATCACGCTTAATAAGATAATTAATAATCTTTTTTAGGGTTAATTTGATTATAATTCAAGTGATCGCCAATAATAGATTTATTTGTGCATTAATATTCAACCAACATAGATAAACAGGTTTAGGGTAATCCTATTGATTGCATGTTAATCAGAAAGCGCACATGAATACGATCAGAATAAAGTAGAGGTCTATTATTAGGGCAGGTTCAATCTCTTTTAGGTTAGATTTTTACCTTCATCCCCGAACTACCAGTCATGGTTCCAGACCTATTGGAGTTGACGATCTCCTGGATCGTTAAGGGGTGTAACCTTCACCTCGTGAACGATTTACAAGTTCCTAAAACTTGTTGGCGACTCTTTTGCTCTATCTTCTTTCCCTTTGGACGTCACCGTACTTTAGTGTATGATCATAGTGGGGTTCAAGTTTAGGATAATGCTTGAAATATTCACTACAGCTACCAAACCAGAACATCAACCACTCATTATCCAAGGCAGAAGCCAACCAAACCAGAACATCTATCCACAGCAGTAATTAATCCAACAGTCTCAGTACTCAACAACAACAAACATAAGTATGAACATAAATAGGACTCACAAAAGGCATCCATCCAAGATCAGAACAGAACAGAACCAGCATAAACAAATCAAATCCAAGAGCAGAAGAGAACCAACATAAACAAATCAAGTCACAAGCATACACAAACATCACATAAAAGGGACTCAATAACAAAAATTAAACAAGTTAGGGTTAGAAATCGTTACAAGTGCAGCTACTCAGAGGGTTGAACCGAAGGGTTCATCCGCCTCACATAGCACTTCACAACAGGAACAGAACAAGAGGGCTCTGGCTGGAGGTTCCTCATCAGGCTCCTCATCAGAAGACAACTCAATCAACTCGTGGTCAGGGAGGCCACGCATCCTTCTCACAGCAACACGTGTGGCCTTCCTTGTAGCCCTAACTCTTGGGGGTGGCCTTTCCCTCTTAGATATAGGTTTTGTTTGGACCATAGAACTTCCCTCACCACTCTCAGCAATCAGATCCACAGCCATCTCAGAGAAATCAAGCGATTTACGGCGGGACTCACCTTCACCCTCCTCCTTCTTCGCTCTTTCTTCCTAGTCAATACTTTTCAGAACTTGACCAAGGGCTCTGTAAGTGTACAAAGTACAGTAGCGACCCGTCTCACTAGACTCGTAAAATTGACGAGGGAAAGGAGATCCAACCTCGAAGCAGTGGATGAGGTTTTGGATCAAATTCTCCTCTCCCTTGTCGTCTGTGGCCATGTAAGCATCCTTTAAAGGATCCAAGTTCACCATTGTTATGGGGGGGACTCTGTTTTATAAAGATTGAAGAAGAGAAAAGTAGATCTGGAGAGAAGAAGTCAGAAAATCGCAAGAACAGAGGAGAGAGAAAAACCCAGGGTTCATCTTAAGAAGTCTCCAGAAAATATAGAGAGAACCAACCATCAGAATTTTAATTTTGGTGGTTGGGAATGTGAGTAAATGAGGAGAGAAGGGAGGAAATGGGTAGATAAAAGGAGGGAATCATTAGATTAGGAGAATCTGATTAGTTTTAGGTTAATTAGATTAGGTTATAATAAGGGTAATCAATTACATTATACTAAAGACGAATCTGGTATGACACTTGTCAGGTTTTGATTAAAAAAATTCCCGCCACTTTTACTTTCCTTTTTTTTAACAAATATTTATGAACATTATTTTATAATATCCTATAATATTTAACTTTCAATTTGACAACTATATATAAAGTATATTATACATGCATTCAATGAAAATATTTTGACATATAATATTTTATAATAGGTATTTTATGGAAAAGAAAATCAAGTATTTGTTTCAATTAAAAATATTGATTTTTATTTTTAATTAATTATTGTTAAATTAACATTATAATTTATAAATATGCTAAGTAAAAACCGTGCATTGCACGGGACTTAAACTAGTAATTAACAAAATAAAAATTTTAAGTAAGGGCAATATAGTAATTTTCACCTTTTTTTTTACTCAAAATAGAAAGAAAATAAAAAGTTGCACATAACCCCGATTATCCCGAAAGGACAAAAGTAGGTAGTACATATAGAGATAAAAGTGTAGTCCGTAATTATTTATAATATCAAGAAAGGACATGTTAGTTCTCTGTCCGAGTCTTTTGTTGTCTTCTCCAATTCTCTGTCTTTCTTAATTACTCTGTTATACTCATCAACTGCTTAGTGTCATACCATCTACAGTGACCCAACTACTCTCCCAAGAGCCAAACCTTCGACCTTGTCACCCAATCTTCAATTTCCTGTGCCTCAGATTTTATACCGATTTACTGTAAGTTTCAGCCTTAATTCTTACTTATTTATACAAATTTTTAGCTAATTTAATCATATACTGTTTTGGGTATTTGATTTTTTGTAACTTGGTTAATGGGTGTCTAGTAAATAATAAATTTATCCAACTTTGGCTTTAATTTCCTTGAATTTTACACTGGTAGTTGATTTTGTTAGTTGTGTGTTTTTTTTTTTTTTTTTTTTTTTTCTTTTGGGTTACTGTTGGTGAGCTTTCTTTTAATTACTATCTGGAATTTTTGGGTAACCAATTTGTTTTGCAAGATCTGTTATAATTTTACTTATGTTTGATTGCCATTTATGCATGCTGTATACAGTTTCTTATGTATCTTCTGTGTTGGTTTTATTGGGTTATTCACTTATTTGGACTCCACAATTCAAGCCTTTCAAGGTGTTCAGTTAGGTTTTGGGGATATAATTTGGTATTTGTTTCGGAATTGGGTTGATTATTATAAGTGTTATCAGGCTGCTTCACTTACTGTTTGATCCCATGTTTTTAATGCCATCATTGTACTTGAGGCTACGTTGGATACTCACATTAGCTTCAATATCTGATTGATGTACTATCACTGATTAAAATATTGTTCTTAACGAAACCTTCCGAAAACCAACTTCCTTTTTAGTTTGTTTTCAGAAGGTTTCTCTCAAGAGCTATATAGGAGGGGTTTAGAATTATGTTTGTATTCCAAGCATTGATCTGCTTGCTTCAAAGTGGTATTCTTTATCGACAATACATGATGAAGAAAAAGGATCCAAAAGTATTATTGCAATTCAGCTGTTGCTGATTTGAGGGTTTTTCTGCTTGGCATTTCCATTGTTAATACATGTTTTTCAAATCATAAATTAATACTTGCAAATTTTTCAATTGTTTAGAGTGTTAGCCAAATTTACTCGTGTAAGTTGAGATGAAAAATCCCTTTAGAACTACTCCACAGTCCACAAGATACTATTTTGGCTATTATTATATATGTGAATTTATTTATAAATATTTAAAAGAAACCCTGACATGTTCTTAATTGTTTTTTAGTAGGCTGACTAGATTCTTCTAGTGCCATCATGGCACCATTGGACTAGCCTTCGCTCATAATCCGTACTCATTTGATGATGTAAGCTGATTTCCCATATTTTATGCATAATTTAACTGTTGCAGAATGTAAGAAAGTCATGCTATGGCAACTTTAATAGTTGAATTCAAATGGCTAAATAGGACATTTCTGTAATTTATATATTTCTTGCTGGGGTTTTTATTAGGCTGTTTTTGGAAGCAAAAATTTTAAAGCCAAATTTGGTAAGTGATTGTAGATAGCAGTATTGGCATTGAACTCACTGCTTTAGATTCTGTATCGAGTGGTAGTGAATTTATGAAGGAAAGCACATGCTTGGGGACGAGGTTCCATTAGACCAATGCCATGAACACTGGAATGTGACTATATTTAGAAAGCATCGTAATAATTCATAATTATCATCACTGTTTGTTACAACTGATCAACAGGCCATTAGAGTAATGCAAAACTTGGTGTTTATGATTTATAAAATAAGTTATTTGTTTCTCGACTTTTAGAACTCCCATTCCAAATTCTTGGCTACTCAGCTTTCATCTTGATCTTAATCATAGTTGTTTTGTTCTGCAGAAAAATATAATACACAGCCCGTGTCTGCCTGATATTGAACAATGAGTGCAGCTAAAGTGAAGCGTGTAGTTGGAAAGTACGAGTTGGGAAGGACAATTGGGGAAGGAACATTCGCCAAAGTAAAGTTTGCTAGAGATTCTCAAACTGGGGATCCAGTGGCTATTAAAATTCTTGACAAAGAGAAAGTTCTTAAGCACAAGATGTCTGAACAGGTATTAATTTGCTTAATTACTCTTTCTGTTGTCCCTCAATCTCTTGTTTTAATTCTCTATATTTTCGTGTTCTGTCTTAGCAAGCTTTTATTTCATATTGTTTTTTATGTGTTTATCTTTATAATTCATTTCAGCTGTTATTTGCATGAATTGAATATTGCAACAGATTTGAAACATGCCCCCTCTCCTTTTCCCAACCCCCAAAATAGAGAAGACAAGGGAAAGCTACTGAATCTAAAGTATACTTTATTTGCGATCTTCCTTGTTAGTATTTCACTTGTATATAACACAACCGTAATATGGTTAGTATCTTGATTATCTCTCTGCCTTTCACTTCCCTTCATAGGAAGACTATTTTTTTCCCTCTAATTTTGTACAAAATATTCTTGTTTATAATAACCTTAGGAGTGTAAAAGAGATGACATGGTGAGCCAAGAGCATGTTCAAGCTCACTCGTTTAGTTTGTTATAGTGTTCGTGAATGGTTCATGAACAACTTCTTTCTTAATGGTCCGAGTTCATTTTTAAGATTTGTGCTTTCGATATTTGGAAATCTCAAATCAAATCAAATAATGTAAATAAACATTCTTGAATAGTTTTAGATTAAAATATATACCCTAATTGATTAATTTTGAAACAACAAACAAGCTTTTCCATTGACAAAATATTTTTTTTTTAATTTTTTTTTTCCATTATAAAAATAAATGATAACCAAGTTGTTCATGAACTTATATGAATGAGTGTACCTTTTTCCGTGTTCAAGTTCAATTCATTTGTTTGATAAACAAACATGAATGAGCTTTGGCTGAGATCAAAATTGCTCACTTAGTTTTCCCTAGGTAAGTGAAATTTGTGCCTTAAGTTTCTACTTCCTGGAGTCAGCCAAGAAATTTTTAGACACGTCCATGGAAATGAAACCCCAGAGGATCATTTTTCCTGGACTTCTTGCATCCACTTACTGACCAACTTGTGTTTACAGACATTAAACATCAATTTTAATTGTTGCAATGCTTTAACTTGCAGATAAGGCGGGAAATAGCTACCATGAAGCGAATAAAGCATCCACATGTAGTTCGCTTGTATGAGGTCTCTCTCTCTCTCGCTCTCGCTCTCTCTCTCTCTCTCTCTCTCTCTCTCTCTCTCTCTCTCTCTCTCTCTCTCTCTCTCTCTCTCTCTCTCTCTCTCTCTCTCTATTATAGAGGAGAGTTTCTATTCTTTATATGGCCTTATTGCGGTACGTTTTTAACAGAGGTTATTACTTTCTCTGCCCCTAGTAAAAGTCTCATTTTGTAAATGCAAAGCCAGACAGGAGTCAGGAGTTTTAAACGAAAGTTTGTGTTTTTTAGTTTTTAGAGTTAATATATCTCTTAATTATCAGCTATCTATATAGAAGTCGACATCAGAGTTTTGTTCATTTAGGGAAGATCATTTAGCCAGGAATACCTATCTTAGTATATCTATTTTACCTATTGTAGTATTTATTGCTCTTTTGATTTTTAATTTTTTTTTAAATTTCAGTGAAGGTTAAGGTCCTTGGGAACTTTTTATTTTCTTTTGGTTTGGGTTTGTGATTCTCATGGGGTTCTGATATTACTTTATAGAGTGTGGAAATTTTTTGCGTACTAGACTGGGTGTAATTCGCAAGTGTTCTTGTAAGATTGAAAGAATAGTTGGGCAATTATTATCTGACTGACAAAGAAAACGAGACATTATTATTATCTGACTGACAGATATATTTTAGTGCTACTATACCATTTTTTTCTCTTTACAATTCTGCTGTAGCTACATAAGATCTGGAATTTGGTTCTATCCTTCGGACATTGCTTGCTTTAATGACATATTCATTCTTTAGGTGATGGGGAGCAAGACAAAGATATACATTGTTTTGGAATACGTGACAGGAGGGGAGCTTTTTGACAGGATTGTAAGTCTCTCTGATTATTATTCAGTTGTTATCTTGTATTTTGGTGTTTTGTACTTGATACTCAGGAATATGATTCATTAACTGGAGGTCGATTCATTGCGTAATTTTATGTATCAGTTGAAATTTAATTTCACATAAGAAATTGCGGTTACTTGGAGATCCTAAATTTTTTGGATCTGTTGTCTTACCTTAGGTTGTATTATAACTAAAGATTTAAATTGGTATTGATTATTTAAGGTGCACCATGGACGAATGATGGAAGATGAAGCAAGGAAGTATTTTCAGCAGCTGATAAATGCTGTGGACTATTGTCATAGCAGGGGTGTTTACCATAGAGATCTGAAGGTATGACGTATATACTTGGAAAATTGCTGGAATAATGAAAAGCATTGCCTGAATGCACAATATAAACTGAAGATACTCTGCTCATTAGTTCAAAATTTTGAATTTTGTGATTAAGTTATAGTGGTCAAGGCCTCAAGGAATCAAGGGTATAAAATTATTTTGCTGAGAAAAAAAATAAAGAACATTTCCAATATATCAGGAAATATTTGATGAAATGATATTTATGTCACAAATAACCACCACACCCCCTTTATATTCATGGTGTCGTCTTTCTAAATCAGCCATACAAGCCCAGTAGAAAGGCCTTGATTCACCACCCATTCTGTCCTAGAACCCACCATGTTCATTGTGTCTACCACCGCGTCCCCGAATCAAGTCATACTTTTTCCTCCCTCTTGTTCTTAGTACTTGGAGCCTCTCTCTCTCTCTCTCTCTCTCTCTCTCTCTCTCTCTCTCTCTCTCATTAATCTTGTTTTTAAGCAGACTAAAGGAGTATGGGAGTAAAAAGGGAAGAAGGGGAGAGGGGAGAGGTGTGAGGAATCCAAATTGTGGATGTGAAGAGAGAAAAAGAGGGATACTGGTTGTGTGACGGCGAGTGGAAGATTTGGAGATGGTTGTGTTGGAAGGATGGTAGTGATTGGTGTTGTGGTGGCTAGTATCTTCAGATTCCAATGAGAGTGAGATACAGAAGGATGTGAGTCAATGTGACATAAAGTTGTGGGGGTTTGGAGGGATATTAAATTGCTGTGTTGTGTTGTGTTCTGAGCATAGTAGCACTGTTGACTGGTATAGAGCACAAACAAGTCAGAAATTTGGACTAAGTTACTGATACAGGCAAAATTTTGGAATATATATTTCGCCAATTATTTTCATATTTAAAATCAATTCTATACCCTTTAATATCATTGTTTTCTTGAAATTTGAATCTTTGTGTGTTTGTTTTCACAGCCAGAAAATTTGTTGTTAGATTCAGGTGGGAATCTCAAAGTTTCTGACTTTGGCTTAAGTGCAATTTCTCAGCAACAAGTCCAGGTAGTCATATCTATTGTTAAATTTATGAATTTATGATTCCACGAATTTTGAGGTCATAAGTTACCTTATACTTAAGAGTGCCGTTGAGGGGTGATTTGCTTTAGATCACTGGTATTAGTTCCATAACATAAGGATTTTATTGTAATTGAGTTGGTCGTTTCCGTGCTCCATCTAGTTAGCTAAATTATGATCAGCTCCTGTATTTTGTGCACCTGCTTCACAATATATTGTTAAATCTGAGAAAGCTCTGTTTTCCTAGTCCATAAAGGCTTTAAAAAAGTTATGTTATTCCAAAGTAACACAGGATACAATGGCTCCAGTAAACTGCGTTCAATCCAATCCATGCTCCACTGGATTGTATAATCACCCCATCCACACTCTAGAATACTCCACTTGCTTCATCTAGATGTGAGCTCCTCTACCTCTTGCCCTCTCAGTCATGGGGAAATCTCCAAGTGTAAGTCAATTGCATTTTTATACCCACCGTTTGTCCCTTACCATGCCAATTTCACTGTAGGCCAGTCTAGCGTTAATTAGTAGACTAACATTCAATGATTTCTGTAAGACCATTCTATTGATAGCCCTCTTAAAACAGTCTTTTTGAGCAACTATTATGATCTGTTATAGTCTGCTACAATAATTATCACTGTACTTCTATATTTTTTGCTTTCAAGTTTCAATTGAGTACTATCCTACAATGAACACAATACTATCCTACAAGTCACATTCCACAAGTATGAAATAATTAGAAGGGTATTTCATACTTCATTCTAGGCAAAAGCTTTGATGTTCATGGATCAAGAGCAATAATCTGACAACACCATAGTCAAGACTTAACAAGTCAAATGGTATTTAAGAATTGACAACCCAATAATCTGCAAGAAAACTATTTGAAGGAGTTCTCCTGCTCACACCCTTTTCTCTCTCTCTCTCTCTCTCTCTTTTTTTTTTTTTTTGACGGATGTTCTCTTCCTTCGTGAATCCCTTTTCTCAGTATAAGATTGTGGTCATTGATGGGTCTGCTCTTTGGTAGCTTCTTTAACAAAGTATTTCTCTTCCTTAGTGAATCCTTTGACGACCTTTATTGGCCTATAGCTCATCCAATATCAAACATAGAACACAAAGAATAACATTCAAGACACTAGCGTTATCTTTGAGATTCCAATCTCTTAAAAGGTTTCTTATGCTTTAATGCCTGTCTTTGATGAGAGCTTTGACACATACAAGCAGGATGCTGGGTGTGGATCATGCCTGCATGGCACCACTTCTTAAAGGAAAAGTCCATATGACTAAGAAAAAACCTCACTCTTAAACTTGTGAAAAAATGTGGGAAAGACTTTACTCTCATTTGTATAGGACTAAAGAATAAAGAGAAAAAAAAAAAAGAGAGCCACCGCCTGATGGTTACTAGAACTTGTGGTGTGCGAAAATTTGGGCTGATAGCCTCTATCTTCTTTATGGCTTAGTGCTGAATGCTTACAAAAAACATTCCTTAGATTTAGGTCATCATGATCCAGCCCAAAAAATTCACAGTGATTGATGATTGGATGGATGGCCTCAAAGCCCCCCTTGCTATCTGAGGGAGAATTTTTAAGACTGAATTATGGTGAATTGTTGTCGTCTGACGGTAAATATTAAGAAATAGGATTTTTTTTAATTCTTAGGAAACCCGTCTTGCAATTGATAGTATATATGGATTGTTTGGACTTTGCACAAGGTTGTCTAAGTGTCTAACTACTGCAGGTTCAGCTGATATTTAACATACTAACTTCCATTTAGCCAATCATCTGCTAGGATTTTGGGTATAGTTCCAGTTCCTACCAATTTGCTGGTATAAGATTCACCACTGATTCGGTATAGGTTTGCAATTTGCTACCTAATTTACCAGTTCACCTTTTCAGTTTGTGGTTTTTTAAGAAGGGAAAAAGAGAGAGAGAGAGAGAGAGAGAGAGAGGGGGGGGGGGGGGGGTAGGGTGTAGAAAACCAAACCCATTTATGTTACAATTTTCTTGGAAATCTTATTGTGTCATTTGCTATGTCATGATCGTTTCTGGTTTTTGGGGGGAATAAGGTGTAAAAAAACTAGACCCCATTTCAATTTTCTTGGCAATCTTATTGTGTCGTTTAATAAGCCATGATCACATTATCCTCTAGTCTTCAAGATAATTGTATATACACATTCTCTCTCTCTCTCTCTCTCTCTCTCTCTCTCTCTCTCTCTCTCTAGCACACACGTGCGCACACACACACACTCACACACACACACACACACACACACACACAATGTACGTATTTTGCGCATCACATTTCAGTTAAACAAAGCTGCACATTTGGTTTAAACATTATGAACGATAAATTTGTCTCGTCCTCTTCATTTTATAAGGTCTTTCTCATTTTACCTTAATATCTACAAAATAGGATTAAGGAACCTAAAATCCATCGTAATCATTTTCAGAAATCAGTTTTGATCAATAAATACTAGTAACTTCATTTAACAATAATAATAGTGAATCAGTAAATACCAGTTTCAACCAGTAAAAATCAGTCTTGCTCAGTAAAAATCCACAGTAGTAACTACATTTAAAATCATTTTTGGCCAGTAGAACTCAGGTTTAGTAATTATCGGTTTAACTCATTATGATAATTTCAGTTTAGTGATTATCTGGCAAAGAGAACAAGACCTAAGTAACCTAAGGATAAAGTGTCTGTATGCTGAACTATTCTGGATGCTGACTTAAAGCCCAGGCATGGGATAGTGAGCTGCTAGACTAAACGCTGTTGGATTAATGTAGTAGTGGGTCAGGGAGTGATTTATTCGAGGCCAATTGTTCTGACTTTTGGAAAATTTATTTGCATTTCTCTTGTATTGCAGAGTTGTGATGGTATATAATTAATTAAAAGAAGTAAACACGACAGCAATTTACTGATTAGGGGTATAAAACATGTAAAATATTGACGTAAACAATTAATGATCTTTGATTTCCAGGGCGATGGACTTCTTCATACAACCTGTGGAACTCCAAACTATGTTGCTCCAGAGGTGACTTTTCTATCGTGCCAACTTGCTATTTTGTGCTTGCATATTTGTTCATTTTTTGTTGTAGCTTACGGCCTTATCTCTAATCCTATGAATAATAGGTCCTTAATGACCTAGGGTATGATGGGGCAACAGCAGATGTGTGGTCTTGTGGTGTTATTTTATTTGTATTGCTCGCAGGTTACTTGCCTTTTGATGATTCTAATCTTATGAACCTATATAACAAAGTGAGCAAGTTTTTGAAATTATATTTTATTGCTCTTCCATGTTGTTCCTAGTCTGCATCTTGATTTTTTGTCTCAATATGCAGATCTCAGTAGCTGAATTTACCTGCCCCCCTTGGATGTCTTTTAGTATGAGGAAATTTATTACGCGGATCTTGGATCCCAATCCCATGACAGTGAGCTCCATTGCTTTATAAATCCTCATTAAACATATGAACTTTGTTTTCTTTGAGTGTCTTCTTTGAGATTAGTGAAACGTTAATGTGTGTTAAACTTTCTTTTGTAAGAATCCCAATCCTGTGACAGTGAGATTATCTTTATGATACATTTTGTTTTGATGTATCGTGCTCACTCAATTTATAGTGACTTGAAGCATTTTATTTACACTTGGCAGCGCATAACTATCCCAGAAATTCTAGAAGATGAGTGGTTCAAAGTAGATTATAAACCTCCTGTTTTTGATGATGAAGATGATACTAGCTTGGATGATGTAGATGCAGTTTTCCAGGATGCAGAAGTAAGTTTAGTGATTAAATAGAATCTAGACTTTGTTCATGGTAATATATGGCTTGTACTGATATGTTACTTTCTTCTCAACAGGAACATCATGTGACTGAGAAGAGAGAAAAGCCAACTGCCATGAACGCATTTGATTTGATTAACATGTCTAAAGGGCTAAACCTAGGAAGTCTTTTTGATACAGATCAGGTTTTCTTTTCTCTTGTTTTGTCCATCTTTTAGATATAGATTTGAATATTAGACATCTGATTTGTCAAAAGGGACGATACTTCAATCATATGCAGATTATCATTCTTTTGTAGACAAAATGCTATTTTCTTTCTGTGTGAGGGTTGTGGGGGTAGACAAGGAAGAGAATGTAAAAAATTGCTCATCAATTCATTCTTGAATATGCCAGTATCACAGTATGCCCTATGAGATATTATATTTTATGCCTCGAATGCAGGAACGGGCTTCAATTTAAAATTTTAATTGCTTTAGTCAAAACTACTGGTTCAATTGTTTTGTATGCTTTCCCGCATTACACTTTGCGTGCAGTTGGAGTCCCTTGGAGATGCTTGTCTTCACTTGCAGATTGAGGGGTTCCTTGCCACACAATGCTTAATTTTCTGTCCTCAACCAGGTTTTTAAAAGAGAAACAAGATTCACATCTCGTAGCCCTGCCAGTGAAATAATTAAAAAGATAGAAGAAGCTGCAAAACCTCTTGGTTTTGATGTGCACAAGAAAAATTACAAGGTAAACAATGTGCAACATTTAAGCCTTTATATTTCTGACAGATGTAGGGGTTGATACTAGCAGAACTGAAGTGAATGTGGGTCACCAGAACTTTTATTTGACACTAGTTTACTTGTCTATTTTAGATGAGGCTTGAAAATATGAAAGCTGGTCGGAAGGGAAACCTCAATGTCGCTACAGAGGTAGTGAAAATGGAAACAGAGTATGCTGACTTGAGAAAAACCTCTGTATGATAATCTCATTTATACGTCTTCTTTGTTATAGGTACTGCAAGTTGCCCCATCCCTTCATCTGGTGGAGCTTAGAAAAGCAAAGGGAGATACCTTGGAATTTCACAAGGTTTGTTTTTTTGTTCTATTGATTTTGCCTGTCCAATCAGATTTAGTTGTCATTTTGTCTCAAATGCTCATAATTGAGGATATAGAGCAGAACAAACAACTATCAATGATCTTCATTGTATCTTTCATTTTTTTGAAAAATTAGAAGATATTAGAAGCCGGGTGTCCTTTTGGGTTTGTGATTTTATAGACTAGGCATAGATTATACTCGAATACTCTATATAATAGCTGTGCTGTTTAAATTTCTCACCATTCATGTAAAGTTGCATAGATATTTTAGTTTGATAGGGAATAGACAAAATATTCTGATTGAAGGTTTAGGATAATTTTTATGCTATGAGAGTTATAATTATATTAGGAAATCTTGCGATGTATGTAAAGAAACTTTCTTAGGAGTGTATTTTGTGTATATTCTCACATTTTCAGTATATTTTGTGTATATTCTTGGTAA
This sequence comes from Chenopodium album, assembly GCF_948465745.1. Lineage (NCBI taxonomy): Eukaryota > Viridiplantae > Streptophyta > Magnoliopsida > Caryophyllales > Amaranthaceae > Chenopodium > Chenopodium album. The sequence continues at coordinate 16,875,961 of NC_137842.1, forward strand.
GTTGTCTTAAAATTCAATATTAGATTATTATCATTTTAGGATAATGGCAACATTAACATTTTAATATTTTTTAATAGTATATGTGATTAATTATTCTGGGTAGAGGGTATTAAAAAAAAAAAATCTTATTTGTAGCATCATGAAACTGAAAGTGTACTTGCAAAAGATCACTAGTGTCTGGCCTGATCTGTTGGTTTACTTGTTCATCATTATCATCTTTTTGCAGTTCTATAAAAAACTTTCTAGCTCATTAGAGGACGTAGTTTGGAAAACGGAAGAAGACATGCAAAAATCGGACTAGAAGTGAATACTATCGTGCTCAAGTCTGGCCAAGATCAATCTATTGCCATTATGGTTATCGTTGAGACTTTGACTTTTCTTCTATTAGCTCCCCCTTCTGTGTTGATTAGTTTTGGCAGTTTTGCATGGTTGAGTTCGTCGTGTTCTGTTTACTGTATCAAGTACTAGTGAATTAAACCATTGTACAGTTTGTATGACTCAGCCTTGACATACATGTATTGTCGAGGTTGACACCATCAGTGTGTCATTGTATCAACAAGCAGAATAAATAAAATAATTGCTTCCTCCATCGTCTTTCAAATGACCCGTTCTTATATTGTATTCATGTAATCTACTTAGACTATCTTTGTATTTCTCCTTTAGAAAATAATAATAATAATAATAAAACTAAACATAGGATCAGGAGGAGATACTCCCTCTGTTTCATATTACTCGCAACAATTACTAAATATGGGTGTTTCACATTACTCGCAACAAGTTATTTTTTTTCTTTTTTAGTAAGTTTTTAAGGGTGAATTGTCTATATTGCCCTTACTTATTTTGATTAATTTGTTTTAACATAAATTAAACAAATTTACTTAAACCTAAATCTAATCAATTAACTCTAACCATTCCCACCAAAATAATCCCCCTTCTACTTATTTCATCAGAGATCATTCATCTCCCCAACTAACTCATTCATTGCTTCTCATTCAATTCGTCTTGATTATGCTGCCAGTTTGAACACTTTGTGAGGAATTCTCCAGAATTCCTTTATAAACCCTAGATCTACCTTCATAGTTTGTCTTCTCTCTCCTCTACACTCTTTCGTCTCTCTCTGAAACCTAAAATTTTCGCAAATGAGTTCCCCTCCAAATGAGAACGATTCTCTTGCCCAGAAGAAGGAGGATACTGACCCTCCCTTCTCACTGTACACATGGCGAGGAACTAGAGTCATGAAACCAGTTCGACGCTGCTCTCTAGTGTTCTCCAGGTATCTTCGAGGGAAAATTGGGGCTAAAATTGGCCCTAATACTGGAAGTGAGGACGAAGATGATGTTGTGCAGGTAGATCCACCTAAACTTAAGGTTGTTGAGGCTGAACCTGGTTCAGTAGTAGGGGCTGCTAGTCCTTTAGCTTTGACAGAAGAGGCAACTGAGGACCCAAATCTGGTGGTGGAGGTTAGGAGTGAGCCTGTTGTTGCTGTCGTTGAGGTCCCTGAGTCCCCTGATGTAACACCCCAATAATTCTCTCTTAAAACCTGTAAATACCCTGAAGAAAATCTAAGAGAATTACTGGCGTGCTACCGCCACGTGTTCAAACGTTAAGGCTTTATCAGAAAATAGCAGCGAAAAAACTAACTCGGTTATAAATAAGTTTCAAAACCAATAACCAAAACCAAATTAAATGATACAAGCTGGAACCATTAAGGTCCTTATTCAAAATCCAAACTAGAAGAAATAGTATAAAAATAAAACCGAGTTTAAATAAATTCAAACTTGTAAAAGAAAACAAACTGCGAACAATAACTAACTCTCCACTCAAAATTCCACAACCCTGATGCGAATGCTGCGTATGTAAGAACCTGTGGTTAATCTGCTCCCCAATATTACAAGTGTAAAAATTGGATCGTCACAGGGTCATTGAAAGGCGAAGGCCATGACCAAAGAAAGACACACAAAGCACGCAATCAGCAAAGCTGAGTACATACAAGCTGCAAAATAAATTAAGAAATCCATAACATGCTACTAATAATCAATCATCATGCATCATTAAATTATAGACTCAACACACGACTCAACTATTTATATTACTAAGACTGCATTAATTAATAATAGGTAATCATTATTTTTATTCATTGGATTACGCAATAGACAAGGTTGTCCAACCCATGCTCCATTTGGAACATCAATAAAAGAAAAACCCCATGCCTCCTTTTGGAAACATCAATAAACATCCAACGACCACGGGCACGACTCCGTGACCGTAGTTAGTATGAGATCTCACCTAACTCCTAGTTTTAAAAAAATAATATTTGAAATAAGAGACTCGTAGATCAGACGGCCTCGATAAAAGTACACGGCTAATACCCCATGTACCCCAACCCCTGATTGTCATTACTCCAGATGTGCACCAATCTAGAGTTTTATTGCTCATCCATCTTGCACTTTACGTGATTTACAGGTTTAGACTTGGTGATGATTCATATGCATAACAATACAATCAATCCAATATCAATTCAATCAAGTAAAACAACTTTTCAATTTCAATTCTTGATTTATTAGTGGCAAGCAACATTTATTATTTATTCCTTTACTACCTCGGTGTATAAACACCTTGAGTGCATAAGGCACCCCAAAACCTTAACCTCGTCTTATAAGACTTGAATTCTTCCTTTACTCATCCTGTTTGCATAATCATGAATGAGTAATAAATTAATCTTTACACCAATCACATACCTTTGCCTTTAAGCGCACCTTGCATAATTAGAGCATAAATAATACTTGCATTATAAACTAGTGCACATCATTTGAAATTCACAATGTATAACCAAACAATTTAACCCAGTCATCCCTATACATGATACTAAGTTCTCGATCCGTCCTTAAACATGCACCTAAAAGAAAGGTTTCGTAACTTGTACGTACCTTGAGCAAACGAATTGGTATGCCACTTTACTAACTATAAATCACCTTCAATAAACTCCTCTCCTAAGCCAAATAACAACATCTCAATCAATACCCAATCAATCAAATTTACAGCAATACTAACTTACTTTAAAACCTTCAAAATCCAAATGAAACAACACTTTAAAACCTTCCCTTTAGTTAAAATTAAAGGCTTATATATAGTTCTTTAAATTTTCTTCATAAAAACCTTAAAATACACTCTTATACATGAAATTATAGCAAGTTCAAAGTCTAATAAAAATCTGAAAATTATATAAAAACCCCTAAAAATCTCCCTTTTTAATGGGTGATTAAACCCTCTTTATAAAACATCAAAAGTAGTACTTAAAAACTATTTTCAACACTTAAAACTTCAATAAAAACATATATTTATGCTTAATTAACTTTAAACATAATTAATTTTATTAATCAAACTCAAGGATAATATTTTAAGTATAAAAAAAATTCGTTAAAATAAAAAACTGCCCGAAAATCATATTTAGAGGCTGAATTTGGCCACGAGAGGGTAGTGCATATTACCAAAGGTAATGAATCTTTCTTAAAACGTTGTTTCCACATGAAAAACACTACTTTTTCATCAAAATCGGATGAGTTCAGAATCTGATCGGGATTAAAACGGGATTAATATTAACGAACGAAAATCTAAAAATTAAAACACGAATCTATATGTTCAAAATAATCTGGAATTAAGTTAAACTAATCAGTAGTTATAATCACCAAAATTTCAAAACATCATTACTATAAAAGCCCTAAATCAATTGTTCATAAAAACCCTAAAATCATGATTTTCAATAAATTGAAACCTAGGTTTATAATTCATAAAATATGAAATTTATAACATAAATATAATCTGAAATTTATAATCTTTATACCATTAAAATATAATTTGATACTAAAAATATAATCTTTATACTAAAATCAAAACCCAAAACAATTAAATTAACATTAAGCAAAATAATGAAACAAAGGAGGATGAAAATAAGACTAACCTTTTTGTGTGGGAAATTTTTGGAGATTCATGGGGTATTTATAGGAGAGAATTATTGTAGGGTAAAAAGAAAGATTGGGCCTCATAAAAATAATGGGTCGATTAAGTAAACAAATGGGTTAGGCTTGTGTGATTGGACATAAATTGTATAATAAAGGTGCATAAAATAATTTGTTCAAATAATTTTCGACCCAGATTAATAATTTGAAACTTTTGAAATTAAATTATGAAAAATAACAAATAAATATTATAAATAAAATAAATTTTCATTTATAAAATATTTAAAAATACGGGGGATTACAATCTACCCCTCTTAAAAGAAGTTTCGCCCTCGAAACTTAACCCAAAAGCCATAAATTTTCCAAAACCATTCAAGCTTTTGTGTTTTATATTGCTGTAAATTGATTGATTCTCAACATGCACACTCAACAAACTAAACTTTATGCTTAATAGACTCGTACTTGGCCAAAGTTTACATACTTTAATTGCATGTAAATACAACAATAGTGCATATTAATAAGCAAAATAATGCAAACTCAATCAATAAATAGCATAATTGAGGTAAAAAGCGCGAAATTACATCGCATTCTACCCCTCTTAAAGAAAAGAGTTACGCCCCCGTAACTCACCTCAATAACATCATTAGGCATCTCTTTTTCATTTCTTCTTTCTGCAATAATTTATCATAACTTGTTATTCTATAATTTCCTCAAATTTGAATAGTTCAATTCATAGGCACTCAATAATCCCTTTAGCTCTCCTTAGCTAACAACCGAAGACTATTAAGATCTGTAAAAATCTTACAGGTGACACTGTATTTCGAATGAATCTTCCATGTAAACAATATATACGCAATCTCAAGACACGGTAGGGTAATTGGTCTCATAAGATTTGTCTTGGCAAGAAGCATTATCATTTTTCCATTTTGTTGCAACACACATCCATTAAGTAAAAACTTCAAGTCCACCACTCCCATTAGGCAAGACTAAAACAAGTGCAACGATTAAATGTTCTTTAAGAGTTAAAAGGCTTGTTTACACTTCTCATCCCATTCAAACTAACTCTCTTTCATCAAGGTATATACAACAATCCTCAAAAGTCTATTATAATTCTCCTCACTCTTCAAGTATAGCAAGATATCATTAATAAAGCCATATATTTATCGAATTACTGTACTCATGGAAATATTCGATTCATTAAATCCATAATGATTGTTAATACATTAATTAACCCAAAAGGCCTGATTTATATTTCCATGTTTATGAATCCATGGGCTCCTCAAAATTTTCTTCTCTCCAACTTGGTTTTCAAATTCTCCCAACGAAAGTCAATTGTCTCACGAATCGTATCCCTTTTCTCTTTCCACCAAAGTTATGCTCCTCAAATTCTCATGGCAATTCAAAACAACAAAAACTCATCTTTCACTACCTAGTTCTACAGAAAAGCAGGGTCTCCACTCTCCTTAAACTATGCGGCTTGACCAAATCAAAATTCATACACTCCTCTCGCGTAGTTTATCATCATCAAATATATATATTTCATCAATTCTCCAAGTACATTCCTAATTTGATCATAAGGTTTCTCAAATAAACACTCATTGGTTGTAAAAATTGAAGTAGATATATATTAAATAATAAAAATATAGATCTTACCAATAACCTAAAGCACCAAATAAATAATAAATAACATCATTAAATAAGCATAACCAAATAGTCACATAATTACATGCTTCATATAATGATCATCCATACATACACATTACATTGCACAAATCATCACAAATTAATCTATATTGTATTCTTTAATCCTTACACATGATTCTAGGTGATCACAACACCCAAATTTGCATGATTATATAAAACATATACAATTAAATATAACTTGCATAAAAAATACATTCAAAATAAATGGCACCAAGAATTAAATTATAATGCACATAGAAAGAAATCATCTGTCTTATATGCCCTTCTTAAGACTACCCAAATCTCACACATAAAATAAAATAAATAATACTAAGGTTCAAAGAATAAAATAAGTACGCAGATTCAACTAATTTCAAAAATAATTAATAACATAGTAATTTATAAAAATACATATATTTTATTAAAACTGCCGAATTATTTTAATTAAAATAAAATAATTTTTTTGAAATTAAAGTTTAACCTTAAATCACGTCATAAAATCCAGAATCATAAGATTTAAAACGTTAGGCACCCAAAAACTTTTAAAGTAACTTTAGTGGTAATTAAATCGAACCTAAGCTCTGATACCACTTTGTAACACCCCAATAATTCTCTCTTAAAACCTGTAAATACCCTGAAGAAAATCTAAGAGAATTATTGGCGTGCTACCGCCACGTGTTCAAACGTTAAGGCTTTATCAGAAAATAGCAGCGAAAAAACTAACTCAGTTATAAATAAGTTTCAAAACCAATAACCAAAACCAAATTAAATGATACAAGCTGGAACCATTAAGGTCCTTATTCAAAATCCAAACTAGAAGAAATAGTATAAAAATAAAACCGAGTTTAAATACATTCAAACTTGCAAAAGAAAATAAACTGCGAACAATAACTAACTCTCCACTCAAAATTCCACAACCCTGATGCGAATGCTGCGTATGTAAGAACTTGTGGTTAATTTGCTCCCAATATTACAAGTGTAAAAATTGGATCGTCATAGGGTCATTGAAAACCTGACCCCGTAGCCGTTGTTTTTCCGGACTCCTTGAAGGCTACCGCTGCTTCTAGATCTTCCAGAGGCAAGAAAAGGGTTTGATCCGTGTTAACGGAGGACTGCAGCGACTGGGACCCTGCTTATATGGCTTATTTGAGGGAGAAGTACCCTCATGACTTCCCTCCCAGTAATTGGCCTTGCAGCGTAACGATTCCTATCTAAATATTCTTTATTTTTAACTAATTAACCTATGTTTCTCTGAAAATGGTTTTGGTTTGATTGATATGTTGAAAAATCTTGTTGAATATGTGAGTATGTTGTATTTGGCTGGATTTTGGGTTACTGTTGCTTGTGTTATGCTCTATGCTGGTTCATTTTTCTGCCTTTGATGTTGGTGTTGGTGCTTGCACATTAATTGTCATGCTGTTGTTGTTGTCCTCTGTGTTGGTAGTGACTTTGATTTTCTTTTAGTTGCTGTTGTTGGTGTTGTCTGCTCTGAGTGACTCCTTTTGGTGTTGTGGTGGTATCATGTTGAATTGAAGTTGGGTTTTCCAGTTATGTTAATGAATATGTAGTTGATACATGTTGGTTTCCCTGTCATGGATTATTGAGTCCTTTAGTCCTTGTGTTTTGGTTGCCTATTCTTGGTGCAATGAATCCCTCCTAAAACATGCATCATAACAATATTGTTCTGTCCAAATGATGAAGGGACTCATCTGATAGCACTTCCTATCAAGGGATGGCTCCAACTCCTTAGTTTTAAGGTTGTTGTTGAGGTACCCTTGGTAGGGAGGTTGCCATGTTTAAAACACTCCTATCTGATGGACATTCCTCCCTACTTAGTTTGTTATTAACACAAGCTTATGTGTTAAAAGGTCGTGTTAAGACTGATACAAGCATATGTGTTAATAGGGTTGTTTCATATTCAAAATATGGACAATTTACATCAGTCCTTTGTCATATACTCTACACTACAATGACTGCCTTAATAATGTTCCTATCCTATTTACCAAAAGACACATAACCAATACAAAAACAAGAAAAAAACAATAAGTTAAAGTGTTACTGGTTATGTGTGGCAGTCAATGGAGTTGTGTAACCGGTAGTTGTTGCGTCTTCAAAACCAAAATTATCTATTCTGCATCACCTAATCAAAAAATTGCATCTTCATCTTCATCTTGAACTTCAAAATGTTGTGCACATCATAGTTGGACCATTAATCTGCCTTTTTTCTTCAATGTTGAGTTCTCTGCTCTGCCTGCCACTCAATGCATTTTCATGTTCTTCTTCTGATTCTGATTGTGATTCCCCAACATCACTGGCTTCATTGTTTTGTTGCTGATTAGATTCGTTTGAATCTGACCCTGATAGTGTGCTACTGTTTTGTGATGCCATATCTATGTCTTGCTCCATCAGGTTGATATCGAAAAAATCATCAAAGATTTCTTCCATGAGTCCCTTTTTTTTTTCTTTTTTTGTTTTTTAGATATGGTGATAGGTGATGAAGTGGAGGTGCCTTGATTTTTTTTGGAAGCTTTCAGTGGAGCCTAATTCTGTACAAAGAGCAGCTGCTGCAACTAACTCAGCATTTAGGAATTAGGATTAATTAGTGTTGATGATGGTTTTTGTACTTTTGGAAACAATTTGTGTTGGATTTATGTAATTAATGCTGGATTCCCTCCCCCCCCCCCCCCCCCTATTCCCAAACGTTTGCTATGAATGAATAGGGGTGAATGAATCAGAAATGTGACTTTTATAAAGGGCTTTTGGTTGAAATTTTGGCAAGTTTCAAATATTGTGAAATTTGAAAGGGTTTTTAAAATTTCCATGAAAAGTTTGGAGGGAAAATTTTTACACCCTTAAGTTTGCCTTCTAAATTGAATTAACCACCAAAAAAAAAGGGAGGGAAAAGAAGACTCATTCCGAAAATAATCACATGTTCCCACTACTTTAATTGGGACCACTACCTTTCCCTCCACATTCTCTCTCTTTAATTAGAAACTCATTCCTTTAATTAATCATCCTCCAATCTTTTGCCTAGGAGTCCGCACTCCCTCCGTTTGTTGCGAGTAATATGAAACAGAGGAAGTATTAAATTTGTTTTAATGTTTAATTTTTAGATTTACTTTTTTTTTTAATAGTTTTACTAATTGATAAAGATATCTTTATTATATAAGCCAATAATTGTTTTAAAATGGATGTATGTAAATTTAGAAGTTTAAATCATGCATCGTGTACAATTCATATTATATGATTCAAAACAAAAGATTCCCGTTGGATTCACCATAAGAACATAATCTAAGGTGACAGGTAGCAATTTACATAAAAGGGGAAATGAGAGTCTTCACTTCATATTCAACCCTTGATCGATTATAATTTATTGGAGAGGTCATTTTCTACAGACCAAAGTTCATTGCATTGTGTGTTCGAATAAAGAAAAATGTAGTATATTAGCTTTTTTTTGAGAAGAATGTACTACCTCCGTTACATATTATTTGCAACGATTTGACATAAAGTAGAGAGGAAAAATGTCTAATTGGTGCAAATAATATGTAACGGAGGTAGTATTATATTAGCCAACTTAAATTGAAGTGTACAAAATAATTACTTCTTGTGTTCCCTCTTAGTTGCAACAGTTCGATTAAAAGTGAGTGCTATTGGTCAAACTGTTAAATTAAATGGAGAGACACTTTCACCGTTCACTTTTAATTTAACATGGACATTACAACACTCTAAATTCATTTCTACACCATGTACCATTCATTTTTTTCAAACAAGTTTTTATGAAGATTGGTAAGAACAAAGGCTTTATGATTCTCCCGAAAGAGAGCGAACTTTGTACCTAGCATTATTTCCAGCAAAAAGGGAGCAAGAATTGCATCAAAAAAAAATAAAATTAAAAGCAATAAAAAAGGATGAAAATTAAAGGCTTGCATTCAATCGACATTACAAATAAGAAGCAAAATTTTTTAAAACAACATTACAAGTTATTTTCTTTCCTTAATGAAGAATGAAGTGTAAAAGTTTTATACAAACAGGGACACAAATCGTCAAAATCCACTCAAATTACAGTTACGATCCCTCCTACAACCACTGATAATATCAACAAAAGCATTATGAATCATACGTATACTGACGAGTTATTACGACCACTTTTACCTCCAACAACTACAATGATATACTGCTACTAACACTAGGCAGCAAACGCTTGATGACCAGTTACTGATAATCAGCTTTCATCAACAAGCAAACATCATGGCATTCATATCTTGTATATTTCAACCCAAATTAACAATCTCTCAGTCAAGAAGATTCACAAAGCAGAAAATTGTCACTAGGACTGCTTTTTTGATGCCAGGTATATACCGGAAACTATTGCAGCCCCTGCAACTGCTACACCAACAGTTGTAAGGACCTTCACAGCTGAGAGGAAAGGACGACTTGTAGGAATTTCCATTAAATCCGAGACCTACAAATGACAAAACAAAAGCACTGAAAATCCAAGGGATAGGTGAAGATTGCCAACACGTTAACTTAAATTTACAAAAAATCGGTATACAAAAAAATCCCTTTGTCGGGGGTTTCCTAAAGTCTACACTCATCTAATGGTTTTTGTATCAAAGCAGCAACTGGTAAAAGGCTCAAAACAGATCCCCCTTAAAGCCTTAATCTGCTGAGATGATACTATTGAAAACAGATTTTTGAAATGGAATAATGTTAAAAGGAAAGTAATAGATACTAATTGAGTAATTGGTCGCAAAAGTGCAAGTAAAAATCTTCAGATGAAAAAAAGGAGGGTAGCATGGGAAAGAATAAAACACAGTAAACCAGCTTATCAAGAACAGGCCTACAATTTTAATTGCTTAATATGAACAATCAGCGCATATTAGTCAGTTTGATTGATATGACTTCATCTATCAATATGTAAAGCTGACTTCAATCAATATGTAAAGGTGACTTCAATCAGTACATAAAGATATTGATTTATCTCACAGCGTAACTTCTATTAGAATCCATAATAAAATAGTCAAGGTAGGTTGGATGACAATTAATTTTCAGCATTATCTACAATAACACAATTTGACAAATTTGATAGTCACTAACCTCAACAGGTTGCTCCCAGTTCCTCTTTATACCCTGTAGATGACCCTTCCCAACAACTGCAACCACTGATGTATTCTCCCTTGCAATCCTCAATAATGTAGATGACATATACCTAGGCCATGCAAAGACCCATTGGCAAATCAACAGGTTGACAAGAATAAAGATAAATAATATAGAGATAAAGAGCTATTCAGTAATTCCTCTTTAAAACACCTACAATCTAACAAAAATGTTTTACATTTACCAACTGCAAGAGCAGAAACCAAGCCAACCAATTTACACCCTGCTTCTCTGAGCATTTCCTGAGATGTGATGAGAAGCAAATTTCTCTTTAAGCACCTTTTGTTGCATGTCTTTTTAGGTCTGTCAATCTTTTACATGGATGTACCCCTCTTCCCAGTTCATAGTTTTATTTGAGAGGCTAGAGTTCCCCTTGAGGTGAGAACTTTTGAGTGAACCTTGGGTTGGATAGAATCAACATTAATGATACACTCCAAAGGGAGATCAGGGATAGCTATTTTGCTGGATATGTGCATGTTGTGTTGTGCCAATAGTGACTCTTTCTCACATGTCTTTTTCATTGTGAAATGGCAAGTAATATTTGGAAGTGGCTATTTGCTGTGTATGGGGAGTACTGAATTTTCTCTTGTACTAATTTAGATCTGCAACATGTTCTCTACATGGGATATGGAATTTTGGATAGATAAACTTATTTATCTTTGTGGTGGGCTAAGGCAGTTGGGGCTTGAAAACTTTTAATAATTACACAATGAGAAAACTCAACGGAACTTGGCTAATAATATTTAATTTGTTTTGGGAAATTCTAGATGGGTGAGCTCCAGTTTTGAAAAATTCTAGATGGTGGAAATATTTTATAATTTCCATGGCGACCCTGTGATTTTGTTTAAAACAATTCTGTGCTAAATATAGCATATTTTTTTATAATTTTGTTACATAATTAATTTTATTAAGGAGATCTATATGGTGACCCTCCATTTTTGCAAAAGTCATCTCTTCATCAATTCCAAGAATAAGAGATGGTATGTGATTATGTTTAGCACAATTCTGTGACCATATACAGCATATTCAGTCTAAATTTTGTTGGATATTTAATATTATTTGGAAAATTCTAGATGGTGACCTGCACTTTAGCAAAATTCCAAGTTGTAGATATTTTTTTTTTTTAATAAAAAGATGGTATGTGGTGGTGCAAACTATGGTTTCAAGGTCTGAAGAATGTTGTGTTGGCTGGTTGGGTGGTGTTGCGTGTGTTGCTAGACAGAAAGTAGAAGAGGAATAATATTTTTAACAGATTTTATAGCATAATGTCATGGAAACATATTAATAACTAATCAACAGTTTAGTGACAATTGAAAATTGAAAAAATAAATAAATAAAACATCTGGAATTTTGGAAAATTGGAGGTCACTCCAATACTCCATCTTTATTATTGCTATTTGAGAAATGTTCTTGTAATTTCTGCTGACTGCTCAGCAGTAAAAATTATTTCTTTATAAAAAAAAAGAGTAAAAAATCAACTAAGCAAGTTTCTCAAAGGCAGACAATAAAAGAGCAATAACTTTTCACTTTATTAAATTTCTGTATAGGTGTATAATTCAATTAATAGGTGTCCAGCATACCCATGAAAAAGAGAAAACCGGTAAGATCACCTAACTTAGAAGAGAAAGAATAGCGTTTATCATATCTAGCTTATAGAGGTAAGAATACTTTGAAAATAAAGAAAAATAAAACTGGATACAAAGGCAAGAGAAAACTAACAGATCTCGCTCATTCACTAGCGTTTCCATCAATGTGGGGAACTCCTTGCTCATCTCTTGAATCACGAAAGTCAACATATCGACATCATCCATTTCCTTTAACTAGATAAGTGTACAACATGTCAAACCTCAAAGCAATACAGAAACACACATCAAAAATGAAATGAAAAATTTATGAGTATTTCTGATATCAGCAAGTCAATTCATGTAATAAATTTTACCATTCTATTAATATCATCTGGGCCTGGGAGAAACACTGCTTGGAAGAGAAAAGAGTACACTAGTTTAATCTTATGCCAAAGTGGCATTTTACTCCATGTTCTTCGTAATGTCACCTAGTTCAAAAATACAACATCAAAATTTGGCATCATATATACATATTAAGATTTTCAACAACCAAAGTTCCAAAGAATATTCAACATGACATACAGAAAATTGTGATCATACTTGCATATAATTTTGGTCTTAACACCATGAGTTATGAACCAAAAGTAGGAGTCACACAGGAGGGGAAGAGTCAAGAAGAAAGAATAGGAGATGGAACCATTTGTCATCATAGAAGACCAAAAGAGCGAGAGCATGATGTGAAAAAAAAAATAAATAAATAAAATTAACAAAAAACAAAAAAAAAATGGTTGCCTTAACCACCAAGGAGTCTTGAACTAGAAGTGGAAGTCACATGGGAGCCATGGGAGGGATAGACTCATTAAGAAAGAATGGGAGAGGGGATCAAAAGTCATCATAGAAGACCCAAAAGAGAGCATAATGTAAATTACAACAATACTGGTGTAGTTTCATAAACTAGAAGAAAAGAGAAACCAAGGGAGGGGAGGAAGTGAATGTGTGAAAATAAGAAAGAGAGAAATATAGTCAAATAAAAGGGAAAGCTTCTGTGGCTGACTTTTCTCTGGGGTCCAGCAATAAGATGTTTTGTAAAGATGCTTAGTATATTAAGGTACTATACTACTATTTGCCCCAAAAAAGCTCTCTCACGTAAATGTGTCAAATAAGGTACGTTCTGACAAATAACCCATATTTTCAAAAAAAGACTAGTGAGGTGGGTATGTGGCTTGTGCCTATGCGGCATTCTTAAGGAGAGAAAAACATCAACTAAATGTGTTCCCCATAAGGGTTTTTAATTTGGAGAACTCCATAGTTAGGAAGTGTGAAAACATTAAGGGACAAAGGGAGACCTTTGTGATTGGTAACATCCAATGAAGATAAAAGAGAGATATAAAATACTGCATTAAATATGCATCAGATACTACCACCCATTTGCAGATAGGTTTTATCAAAAGCATCTACATGGGTATAAAATATAGATACTCAAATCAAAGACAGCAAGAACCATTTATCAACAATGATGCCTCATATCACTTTACAAAATCATTGAAGCCAAACAAACGTTTTTCATGAAAAGCAGCCAGCACGAATTCAGTTTGATTATGAAATACAAGTCAAAAGTTTGCCAAGTAAATTTTTTATTAGTTAAATAATCTTCTGAAAAATACCAGTAATTAAGAAACATAAAATTTGAAGGTCATGCAAGAGATCAGCCTAAACCTATGGTGCGTCTTACTTATGCAAGGAAGAAGAATAAGCAGAGAATGTGAGCTGGTATTCTGAAGCTGAAATTGGTTACAGGAAGGGCAAATCTGTCATTTTGTGAGATAGTTTGTTAGTCCTTGTTTTGTGTGAGGAGTTTGTTATTTCTGATTGTTAGTTATTTCTAGCTATTTAAGGTGAGTTTGTGGAGGGGGAATGTATCTGGAAATTAATTGAGGGAATATTTCCTTGGGAGAGCATCCTTTCCTCTCAAAAGAAAGGAGTTGTATTGAAGTTTCTCTGACTTGCAATACAATCTATCGGTTTGGCTTACACTAATCCTCTAATCGCTTGATTGCTTTGTTTTTCTGACCCAATTCCTAGCAAATTGGTATCAGAGCAGTGACGATCGGAGCGACAAATGGCACGTCTAACCAACGCGCAACGCATGGACTTGATGGAACAGGAGCTTGCTGAGATTCCGACGAAGGTGGCTCAGGAGGAGATTGCTGCTGCTCTGGCGGCTCTCAAAACTGACATCAACACCATTCGAGCTGAGGTTCACACCTCTGCTAGGCCGGAAACAGGGCCTTTAAATGGAGGCTCCTGGGATAACCCATTCTCTGTGCAAAACCTTGAGAATGGAGATGGAGGCGGTGGCGCTCAAGGTGGTGGAGCGAATTGGAGGTTGAGGAAACTTGACCTACCTCTGTTTGATGGATCAAACCCCGATGGGTGGATCCTCAGGGCGGAGCGTTTTTTCCACTTCTACCGCCTGACTGAAGAAGATAAGGTGGAAGCGGCGGTGGTGGCGCTAGATGGTGACGCGCTGCTGTGGTACCAGTGGGAGCATCGTCGCCGCCCTTTGCTGACCTGGGATACTATTAAGCAACTGATCCTTCGCCGCTTTAGGACCACCGCGACGGGCTCTCTCCACGAGCAATGGTTGGCGCACCAGCAGATAGGATCGGTGGCTGACTATCGGTGTCGTTTTATCGAGCTGTTAGCTCCGATTGAAGGAGTTCCAGAAGAAATTGCTAAAGGGCAATTTATTAATGGCCTAAGTGAAGAGATCCGGGTCGAGGTCCGTTTGCTAGACCCGATTACGCTGGATCGGGCTATGGATCTGGCTTTGCGGGTAAGCTCAGCCCACGACCCAAGCCTACTACCAACCCACCCACGTGGCGCCCACCCAATCCTACCCCACGACCTAACCTTTCCTTCCAGAACCAAAACCATCCAAACCAAAACACAAACCACCCAAAATCAAACACATACCCACCCAAACACGCAACCACCCACCACAATTCCACCGGCGAGATAAGGAGGTTGTCGGAGAGGGAGCTTCAGCAAAAGAGGGAGCAAGGGCTGTGTTTCAGGTGCGATGAGAAGTGGAATATCAACCACCGTTGCCGCCGCCGTGAGTTGAGCATGTTGTTAACGGTGGATGACGAGGAGACGGAGTGGGAGGATTCCGGTGAGTTTTCCGCAGCTGAAACCCAGGTTTCTGACCCGATTCAACCTGAAATTGAACCCGCAACCAACCCCAAAGTAGCTTTGTGCTCCGTAATGGGACTTACGAGTCCTAAGACTATGCGAATGCTAGGTTCTATCAAGGAGGATAAGGTGGTGGTAATGGTGGATCCCGGCGCGACACACAACTTTATTTCGGCCGTCGCGGCCGAGCATCTCCAGTTACCGGTGACGGAGGCGGCAAGTTTTGGGGTGACTCTGGGAACAGGGGACAAGGTGCAAGGGAATGGAGTGTGTCGTGGTGTGGTGCTGGAGGTTCAAGGCATCACCATCGTCGAAGATTTCTTGGTGTTGCCCTTAGGAAACTCAGATTTAATTCTGGGAATTCAATGGTTGGAGAAATTGGGGACTACCATGGCTAATTGGAAGAATCAGACGCTCAAATTTCTGACAATTTCCAGCCATTAATTCATGAGTTCCAGCAAGTTTTTCACATGCCTGAGGGATTACCACCTAGACGACCCATTGAGCATGCCGTTACCCTGAAACATGGAGCTAATCCGATTAGTGTGCGCCCATACCGTTACCCCCAGTCTCAGAAAGACGAAATTGAGAAGCTAGTGACTGATATGCTTCGAGCAGGTATAATACAAACTTCCAAGGTATCTACCCTATCTCCCTTGGGATTTTTACAACCTCTTCCTATTCCCGAGCAAGTATGGGAAGATGTTTCCATGGATTTTGTGGAGGGTCTTCCAAAATCAATGGGGTGGAACACGATCCTGGTGGTTGTTAACGGACTGACCAAGTATGGTCATTTCATTCTTCTCAGGCATCCTTTTAATGCTCAGTCAGTTGCTCAAATTTTTGTCAAGGAGGTGGTGAGGTTACATGGAATGCCATCTTCTATAGTGTCAGATCGAGACAAAATTTTCCTCAGTTTATTTTGGAAAGAATTATTCAGACTACAGGGCACGAGTCTTCGAAGAAGTACAGCTTACCATCCACAATCTGATGGGCAGACCGAAGTGGTTAACAAGGGAATTGAGTCCTATTTGCGTTGTTTTGTTAATGGGAAGCCATCTAGTTGGGCTAGTTGGTTACATTGGGCAGAGTATTGGTATAACACGGCCTTTCATACAGCCACTCAATGCACTCCCTTCAAGGCTCTCTATGGGAGAGATCCCCCTCACTTGGTTAGATTTTCTTCTGGTGGTACTTCACTTTCTGCCTTGGAAGACTTACTCTTGGAGAGAGATGCGATATTGGATGACTTGAAATACCACCTGGTGCAAGCTCAGTCCTATATGAAACATTATGAGAATAAGTCTCGGAGAGATGGTGAGTTCCAAGTAGGAGACTTAGTCTATCTTAGGCTGCAGCCTTACAGGCAGCTCTCTATGGCTAGGAGACAGTCTGACAAACTCTCTCCACGTTTTTATGGTCCTTATGAGGTGCTGGAACGTGTGGGTAAGGTGGCATATCGTTTGCAGCTTCCTGATACAGCAAGAATTCACCCTGTTTTCCATATTTCTCAATTAAAAAAGGCCTTGGGACCAGGACAACTGCCTACTGTCTTGCCTGCCCAACTCTCTGCTGATTTGGTGCTAGAGGTGGAACCAGAGGCTGTGCTTGGGGTACGCAATTCTCAAGCTGCTACTGAGGTATTGATTAAGTGGAAGGGTTTACAGGACTTTGAGACTACTTGGGAGGCCCATGATGAAATAGCTGCTCGTTTTCCTCAGTTCCACCTTGAGGACAAGGTGCTTTTTTGGGCAGGGGGTATTGCAAGAGATCAGCCTAAACCTATGGTGCGTTTTACTTATGCAAGGAAGAAGAATAAGCAGAGAATGTGAGCTGGTATTCTGAAGCTGAAATTGGTTACAGGAAGGGCAAATCTGTCATTTTGTGAGATAGTTTGTTAGTCCTTGTTTTGTGTGAGGAGTTTGTTATTTCTGATTGTTAGTTATTTCTAGCTATTTAAGGTGAGTTTGTGGAGGGGGAATGTATCTGGAAATTAATTGAGGGAATATTTCCTTGGGAGAGCATCCTTTCCTCTCAAAAGAAAGGAGTTGTATTGAAGTTTCTCTGACTTGCAATACAATCTATCGGTTTGGCTTACACTAATCCTCTAATCGCTTGATTGCTTTGTTTTTCTGACCCAATTCCTAGCAGGTCACTGGAAATCTTGAAATTTCTAGGAATAAAAATCAATGGAACTGCTGAAAAGGGGGGTAATTCATTAAGCCTTGCCCTCAATCAAATCGACAAATAAAAAAACTGATTAGGGGTAGAGCAAAATGAAAGCATTTATAAAGAGTAAACTGCATTAAAAAGAGCCATTTATACAGCATCAATATATTCACATAATTATAATTCAATAATTAGGCTGCAAGAATTCCAAACACCCTCACTTAACTAACTTTTGGCAGTTTTCAACCAAAACAGCAATCCAAAAGGATTTGGGTTATTTTAGCTTGCAATAAATTATAAATTTGACAGGAGACTGAATTAAAATTTACAATTAACCATAAATTCTGGACAAATTTAACCAGCGATAATCTTACTTGCACGGGCCGATCACCAAGTACAACCCTGCTGCCAAGCTTCATTGCTTCTTCAAATGCCACTCGAAACTCAGAACCAGGAAGCACTTCAAGCTTGTCAGCAACCTGAACAAAAAATAAAAACAAAAATACAATATATAAAGAATGCTTAATTTAAATAAGAGCAGTTACAAAAAAAATAACCAGGCCAAAGAAAATTACCCCAATAATCCCTGCTAACCCTGCTTGCTTTTTCTTATTTTAAAATATATATATATATATATATATATATATATATATATATATATATATATATATAAAGGGTGTACGAATTCTGAAGAGTGAGAATTATTTAAGATAGCAAGCTGTCACTGTCATAAGAGACTACGAGAGGTCAAACAACTAACAAAACCTGAAGCATAATCCATACAATATCTCTCATAATCAATTGCCAATTTTAAATACTATGGAACACTTTTCCTGCTTTCTGCCCACAAAAGCCTGTTTTTCCTCCCATCAGATGAAAAACTTCTCATCAGTTTTCTCCTAGATACCATATATAAAACTTTTGACCTTTGGATAGGCAACCAAGCTCCCATTATCATCCCACTTCTGCCATTAGCGTCAAGATTGTTTTCTTGACCTTGTTCCAGCCCAGATTTTTTATATAACCAAGAGCCATGCAGATCAATGGACAGAATTTCAAAGTTCAGAAAATCTCTGAGCAAGTCTAGCAAACTCCCACCTTTTAAATAAGACATCTTCCCCCTCAGAAGAGCTAAAATCAGCCATCATCATCAAGCTAGCCTCTTACAATCTTTAGCAAACCATAGTCCTATAACCCTCTTTTACTAACTAGTTTGTCTCCTATACCCATATAGAATCAGCAAGAACTATCACACAGTAAACTTCTTTAAATTTGGAAATAGAGGATAGTGATCTCATCTTGATTTTCACAATACATACAGCAGACAGCCTAGGGCCTTGGGTAATTGATGTTTGATTCACAAATCTAGACTTGGAATTTAAAGGGAAGGAGTAAACATCCTTGCGTATGGGTTCAATCACCACAGTAGATCTGTTGGGTTCATTTAACACCAACATACTTGCCATACATCAGCTGAGACCATGCAAGGGGCCAGCCTAGGCCCTTAATCACATATGCTCGGAGAAGGCTCAAAAGGAATCCTCCAGCAACTTGATGCTGAGCTGGAATTCTGTTAGGAGTTTGTTATGTGGGTTTGGGGTAATGTGGTAATTTTGGTAATAAGTTTGTTATGCCTCTAAGCTGTAGAAGATACTAGCAACTGATTATATATAGGATGATTGTAATGGAAGAAATATGCTGAATATTGATTAGAGTAAAGTTTGTTGGAGAGAATCCTTCCTCTCGAAAGGATAGTTGTATTTGCTTAATTTCCTTGATTATCAATACGACATATCAATTGAGCTCTCTCATATTCTGTGTGTGTGATTGTGCGTTCCTGTTTTGAGCCCAGTTCCTAGCAATTGGTATTAGAGCCGCCACGATCCTTGCCGGAGTAGACGATGGCTCGACTTACCCATGGCCAGCGTTTGGATCTTCTGGAGCAGGAGATTGCAGGTGTCCCTGGTCGCGTTGCTCAAGAAATCACTACTGGCGGCATTTAAGATGGATCTAACGGCTCAGTTTGCCAATGGTCCAGAGAAGAACCAATGCAACTGGGTATCTGGGTCCTCCTACCAATGGGACAACCCTTTCGCTGGTTCGCAACCACGTTCGGAGATGCATGACGAGAGTTTCCATGGTTGCCAATCGAATTGGAAGGTGAGAAAGCTTGATCTCCCAATTTTCGATGGATCTAACCCAGATGGTTGGATTCTCAGGGCAGCGATTCTTCCATTTTTATTGGCTCAGCGAGGAGGATCAGATGGAGGCGGCGGTGGTAGCTCTCGACGGTGACGCCTCGCTTTGGTATCAATGGGAACACCGGCGCCACCCGTTGCTCACTTGGGAATCGCTGAAGAAATTGATTCTCCGGCGTTTCCGTACCACGGCAACCGGAACGCTGCATGAGCAGTGGTTGGCCTACCAGCAAACCGGTACGGTGGATGACTACCGGCGACCCTTCATTGAGTTGTTGGCATCCTTGGAAGGAGTACCTGAAGAAATTGCAGTATATAAATGGATTGGAAGAGAAGATTTGAGTGGAAGTGCGGATCCTGGATCCGGTCACTTTGGATCAGGCCATGGAATTATTCATGCGGGTCAGCCCAGTGCCGTCTCGGAAATTTTTGGGGCCCGGAGCGAAAACTAAACAAGGGCCCCTAAATAATCGAGTCGTATTTACTAATAATACATCAACAAAATTACGAGAAAATACAAGTTTATTATCTTGATAAATAAATTTTGTTTGTTAAGTGGTAAAACTGTAAACAAATTAAATCAACAACTTTTTTATAAATATGGGGAGCACAGTTGTTGGTATAAATAAGAAAATGCCATGTTGACTCCATGTACTTTTGTTTGTTTATGAATGTGATAAATTGGGGCTTCCTCCATAATTTTTCATGAACTTTATGTTAAAAAGTTTGTCAAAATAACGAATGCATGATAGTCATTTGAGATTTTGCTAACTCTTCTTTCTATTTTTTTTTATTTTTAACAATAATGATTTTAACAACTTGCCTAACTTTTACTCTAATATATAGATCATAATTTTACTTTTTGAAAAAAAAAAATTATGAAAGTTAAGTAAAGAGTTTTAATAACATAATTATAAAATTGGGAAGCTAATAAAATGCTTGAATTATAAAAAAGCCAGAGCTACCTCCTAAAATGAATTTTGTGTATAATTTTCAGTTTTTGCCTTGTTTTGATTTTTATAAAAAAAAAATTTTGTATAAACTATTATAAACTATTTTTTCTAAATAAAAATAAATAGATGTGGACCTCTTAAAGTTGGGGCCCTGAGCGATCGCTCAAAGAGCTCATGCTAGCCCAAGGCCCAGATGTGGAGGAGCCCTACCCAATAGGAAAACCCCTTATCCAACCCAACGATTCAACCCAGCTAATACTACCCAAAACACGTACCCAAACCTAAACACAATACCAAACTCAAACACAACCCCGATCCAGACCCCACTTACCCAAACTCAGCCAAATCGCCTCATATACAACCTATGTTACTCGGACTCTTCATTTTACCTCAAGTACCCGTGTCGGACCCTTGACCCTCGGACATGGGTATGACACATGGACACTTCATTTCAGTTGAAAATCATAAAAAAAAATCACAAAATAGCCAAGTCGGACACTTGGATACGTACCCGTGTCGGACATGGGTACCCGAGTCCGAGTAACATAGCATACAACCACCACAATCCCACCGGAGGTATAAGGCGACTGTCGGAGAAGGAGGTGCAACAGAAACGCGGGCAGGGGTTATGCTTCCGTTGCGATGAGAAGTGGAATTTGAATCATCGTTGTCGTCGCCGGGAACTCAGTGTGCTTCTCACCGTCGACGATGACGAGGATGATGGTGGCGACACCGGTGAGCTGGCCGCCGTTGAGGTACCTGTGCCTTCCTCACCCTTATCTTCTTTTTCTGTTAACCCGAGTCCGGGTGTTTCTTTATGATGTTTCACCGGTAGTGACTATCAAGTTGGTGGGCTCCATTAATAGAGGTAAGGTGGTAGTGATGGTGGACCCTAGAGACACCCATAATTTTATTTCAGCCATTGCAGCGCACCACTTGCAGGTACCAATCTCCGACTCGAAAATTTTTGGAGTGACTTTGGGGACACGGGAGACTGTTCACGGAGAAGGATTGAGTAAGGGGGTGTTATTGGAGCTACAGGGGGTTTCCATCATTGAGGATTTTCTCATCCTGCCCTTGGGAAATTCTGATGTGATCTTAGGCATCCCAGTGGCTCCAGAAATTGGGCACTATAGCTTCGAATTGGAAGCACCAGACCCTGAAATTTCAGGTGGGTGGTGAGACGGTGACCCTTAAGGGGGATCCAACAGCTAGAGAGGACTTGTATTTCCCTCAAAGCAATGGTAAAGACCCTGCAAAGAGAAGGGCATGGGGTGTTGTTAGAGTGCAATCAGTTAGAGGGGCTCCAAGAGGGAGACATTCATGTTCCAGCTGCTCTTCAACCTCCTCTCACTGACCAGTTTCAGCAAGGGGCTGCCACCAATCACAGATATTGAGCATGCCATTACCTTGAAAAGTGGGACTAATCCCATCGATGTGCATCCTTATAGATATCCCCAGAAAGATGAGATTGAAAAACTAGTACAAGATATGCTCAAGGCAAGAATAATTCAGCCTTCTTCTAGTGCCTACTCTAGCCCGATTCTTCTTATTAAGAAGAAGGACGGCTCGTGGCGGTTCTGTGTCGATTATAGGGCACTTAACAAGGAGACGGTCCCCGATAAATTCCCTATTCCGGTGATCGATGAACTACTTGATGAACTTCACGGTGCTAGGGTGTTCACTAAATTGGACCTCAAGTCCGGCTACCATCAAATTCGAGTTAAGAAGGAGGATGTGCCCAAGACTGCGTTTCGCACCCACGAGGGTCATTACGGTTTCTCGTAATGCCTTTCGGCCTTACAAATGCTCCGGCGACGAACGAGGTGTTCAGACCCTTAGTTCGGAAATTCGTTTTGGTATTCTTTGACGATATACTCGTCTATAGTCAGTCAATGGAGGAGCACTACTCCCATTTGCAGCAAGTCTTACAAACCTTGGCTTCACACAGCCTTTATGCCAATATGAAGAAGTGCGAAATTGGGAAGGAGAAGGTGGCATACCTCGGCCATGTCATTTCAAGCGTGGGAGTAGAATTTGATGCCACAAAAGTCCATGCCATGGTCAATTGGCATGTTCCCAAGAACCTCAAGGACTTACGGGGTTTCTAAGGCCTTACGGGCTATTATAGGAAATTTATCCAAGGCTATGCAGAGATAGCAAGACCCTTGACTGATCTACGGAAGGACCGTTAGGGATGGACTGCCAAGGCTACTCAGGCCTTTGAAGCCTTGAAATCAGCCATGACCAAGGCTCCCATCTTGGCCATGCCTAATTTCTCTCTGCCTCGGGGTTCGGTTTAGGGGCAGTCTTGCTACAAGGAATTCACCCTATAGCATATTTCAGCAAAGTGTTAGGAGTACGGGCTAGGGCAAAGCCTATTTATGAGAATGAATTAATGGCTATCGTGTTTGCCATTGAGAAGTGGAGGCATTATTTGTTGGGAAGACAATTTATAGTACGCACGGACCAAAAAAGTTTGCGGTTCTTGTTGGAACAGCGAGAGGTGGAACATGCTTACCAGAAATGGGTGAGCAAGCTTCTAGGTTATACCTTTGATATACACTACAAGTCGGGCCCCACCAATAAGGTGGCCGATGCTATGTCAAGGCAACAATCCCCGGAGGTGGAGTGTGCTTCCATGGTCACTGCTTGTGGAGTTAGTTGGGAATATGTCAAGGCCTTTATTGATAAGGACTTGGGGCTCTCGGATTGGTAAGGATGAAACAGTTCCTAAGTGGTTCTCTCTAGAAAATGGGGTGCTTAAGTACAAGGGCACACTGGTCATCCCAAACAACTCTGAGCTCACTACTCGGCTGCCCAAGACCCCAGTAGGAGGTCATGCAGGAGATTTAAAAACCTACCAACGCTTGGCAGCTGAATGGTATTGGTCAGAAATGCGAAGGGATGTTGCAAGTTATGTCAAGTAATGTCATGTATGTCAGCAAAACAAGACCTCTACTCTCTCCCCCTTAGGCTTGCTCCAGCCTCTGCCTATTCCGGACAAGGTATGGGAGGACATTTCCATGGATTTTGTCGAAGGTCTACCTAAATCCGGAGGGTGGGATTCGATTTTGGTCGTGGTTGACCGCCTCATCGAGTATGGCCACTTCATACCTTTGAAGCACCCTTACACTGCTGAAGGAGTAGCTCACTGTTTCTTGAAGGAGATTGTGAGACTCCATGGTGTTCCCTCTTCTATTGTCCCAGATCGAGACAAGGTGTTACTCAGTGTGTTTTGGTCTGAATTATTCAAACTCCAAGGCACTCAGTTGAGAAGAAGTACAGCCTACCATCCATCCGGAGACAGATGGTCAGACCGAGGTTCTCAACAAAGGGGTAAAATCTTACCTTCGTTTTTTGTGAACGGGAAGCCTAAGAGCTGGGCATCTTGGCTACCATGGGCTGAATATTGGTACAACACGGCATTTCATACCGCCACACATTGCACACCCATCAAGGCTTTGTATGGCAGGGACCCTCCTCACTTAGTGCGTTTAGCACCTGGTAGCACATCTGTCTCCACTGAAGACAGTTACTGGAGAGAGATGCTATATTGGATGAACTGAAGTTCCATCTGGTTCAAGCCCAGTGCTATATGAAGCAATATGAGGATCAGAGTAGAAGGGAGGGTGAGTTTCAGGTTGGGGAGTTGGTTTACTTGAAGCTCCAGCCATATAGACAGCAATCCTTGGCAAGGAGGAAGAATGAGAAGCCGTATCCTAGATTCTTTGGGCCTTACATGGTGCTACAAAGGGTAGGCAAGGTGGCTTACAAGCTGCAATTACCTGACTATGCCAGAATTCATCCTGTCTTTCACATCTCTCTGAAGAAGGCAGTTGGAACAGGACACTTGCCCACTCAGCTTCCTCCTCAGCTTACTTCTGACTTAGTTCTTGATGTGGAACCAGAGGCAGTGGTTGGTGTGAGAACTTCTCAACAGGCTAGAGAGGTGTTGATCAAGTGGAAAGGACTGCAAGAGTTTGAATCTACTTGGGAACAGTTTGCTGAGATTGATGCCAGATTTCCTTCTTTCCACCTTGAGGACAAGGTGTAAGTTTGGGAAGGGGGTATTGCAAGGGGCCAGCCTAGACCCTTAATCACATATGCTCGGAGAAGGCTCAAAAGGAATCCTCCAGCAACTTGATGCTGAGCTGGAATTCTGTTAGAAATTTGTTATGTGGGTTTGGGGTAATGTGGTAATTTTGGTAATAAGTTTGTTATGCCTCTAAGCTGTAGAAAATACTAGCAACTGATTATATATAGGATGATTGTAATGGAAGAAATATGCTGAATATTGATTAGAGTGGAGTTTGTTGGAGAGAATCCTTCCTCTCGAAAGAAGGAGAGTTGTATTGCTTAATTTCCTTGATTATCAATACAACATATCAATTGAGCTCTCTCATATTCTGTGTGTGTGATTGTGTGTTCCTGTTCTGAGCCCAGTTCCTAGCAAACCACTGTAAAAAAAAAAAAAGGTCAACTGAAAAAATGAAGTATTGCTGCCAGTGTTTCGCAAATGACATGTCCAGGTTATCTAGTTCACTAATCAGCCTTCCTAGCCTACAACCATATATATTCTTGAATGAGCAACCTGGTCATGCAATTCTTGACATTTTACTTCAGTGATATCTGCCTCAATCTCTCAAATATAATGTAAACTCTAAGAATGGGTAATACAGAAGGAGCAACTTCAAAAATAGGTTTCTTGACATTTCAAGGAGAAAAATAAATAGGAAAGATGGTAAGCATTAATATTCCAAGTTCCCGCTAAGGCCCGAATCCAATGCAGTTCTCTGTAATAAAATTAGAGCCTCAGTTTGAGAAAGTTCCAAAGATGTATACAGGTGAAGAGACCTATTGATACAGGAGGATAAACAAAAATACAGCACACACTTAAGCATGGTTTTTCTCGACAGACCTTACTATTCATAAGAACTGAAATTGAGGTAAACTTTTGGTCACTTTGATGAGAAAAAACACATAGCTTCACATTGATTCAATATACAGCATACTAAAAAGACTACAAGGGATGCTATCAATAAAATAAAATAGTACATACCTTTGCAAGAAACCAGCCGTAGAGTATTCCAAAAATATTCTGCTTTTTCTTCCACGAGTCTATCATTTCTGTCATGGTTGGTATCTGCAAATAAATGAAAAATCAATTCCCAGTTAGCCCAGAACGAATATCAGTATCCCTAGCTTTTTTCAGAAGTGGGGTGGACATCATGGAATAAAAAAGTGTGGGAAACATAGTACAAATTCAAACTAGTCAACATTTAATATGACTCCACATATATGTACTCCGTCCTCACCATTCCAACAATTTTTTTTTTTTTTTTTTTTTTTTGGTGCAAATGAAGGCCAGGCCCTTTTATTCAATAAAACAAGGAAATTACATAACAAAACGGGGAGTGGTGACTCCTAGAAAGTCCTCCTGAAGAAGCTCCTTTATTTCGATAGGAGGATTATCAAAATAAAGGACCCTCTCCCTTTGGACAACACCTAGATTAGCTAAACTATCAGCCACTTTGTTCCCCTCTCTAAAACAATGAAAAATACATGAATTAAGCCCAAAAGACTTAATGATGTTGCGACATTCCCTTAGGATAATCGCACCTTCTCCTCCTTGCACTTGCTCGCCTTGTAGTGCTTCAATACAAGCTTTGTTGTCCATCTGTAAAACTAGCTTAGGAATGCCTTTGTCAACTGCAATTCGAAGACCCACCTCCAATGCAAGTCATTCAGCACGGTAGGAAGAACAAACACCCAGGTTAGCTGAAAATGCTTTGACAAAACGGCCATAGCAATCACGCAAGATACCTCCCCCACCAGCAGCACCAGGGATCCCTTAGCAGCACCATCTGTGTTGAGGGTGAACCATCCCATAGGAGGGGGCTGCCACTTGACCAAATTTCTCTACGAATTGAGCCATTGTTCACTGAGGATTGTTCATCAGTAACACCCATTAAGACCCTCCAGGCTTCCTCAGCTTTGCCTCGAATAAAGATGCCTTTGTCATGTGGGATATCTTTACCTTTGCCAAAAATATGATTGTTGCGCCATTTCCAAATCCACCAAAGAGTTGTAGCAAAAAAGGTCGGCCATTTTTCAGAAAAAATAAGTCCCTCTGCTTTCAAATTACAGATCATCCAGCATTGAAGATCCCCACCAAAGAAGGAAGGGTAATTAGCCGCACCACCAATGCTATCCCATATAACCTTGGCTGAGCTATAATCTCTGAATAAGTGGATGAGTGTTTCCTCAGCTTGGCTAGAGCATAATTCACACCTGGGATCATCCGTCAATTGGCGTTTAATCGGTTGGCATTGCATAGCAGACGGTCATGTAGTACAAGCCAAAGAAACATTTTTATTCGTTGCTGCACAGTAGTATACCAAGCCAAATCCCACTTCGAGTCTTTAAGAATATGCTCATCATTCCTCATGATTTTTAAGGCATACTTGATTGAAAACTTACCCGAGTTAGATCCTTTCCAGAATCTCAGATCTTCAATATTTGAATCCTTATAAACCTTGTGGGCAGCAATCAATTTGAGAGCATATGGAGGCAGCAAATCAGAGAACAACTCCCACCTCCAGTCGCCTTCAGCATCCCACATTTCATCAACAATGGCACCATCAACCGCTTCTGGAATAGTAGCTATTGCTAACTCACGGAGAGGGTTCTCCGTTGCCCAACAATGATCCCAAAATAAGGTCCTTCGACCATTGCCAATCGCAACAGCAGAACCTTTTTAAATCCAATGAGCATTCTCTATATACCTTGCCAAACGTTCGACATGTTATTGGTGGGTGTGAACATATCAATGTCACACCTACCCTTACAATACTTGGCTCTAATCACCTCGACCAAAGAGTCTCAGGTTCACATAAAACTCTCCAGCCAAGTTTTGTAAGGAAGGCCGAATTGGCTTGACGTGCTGATCTAATACCAAGGCCTCCTTTGTCTTTTGGCAGTTGCAATGTCTCCCAAGAGAGAAGATGGATACGTCTATGCTCTTCCGTTCCTCCCCAAATAAAACGGCGTGTTTTTTTATCAATGTCATCACAAATCCCCCGAGGAATCTTGGCCGATTGCATTGAATAATTTGCCATAGAAGTGATAGTAGAATTAGCAAGAGTTACCCTCCCCGCAAGAGAAAGGTATTTAGTTTTCCAACCGGTAAGTCTTCTATCAATCTTCTCACAAATATGCGCAAAGGTTGCTTTTGTTACCCTACTCGTTAATGTAGGCATCCCAAGGTAAATACCCAAGTCTTCTGTAGATTCCATACCCAAAGCCTGGCTAATAGCAGTAGCATCAGTGTTCGAAACATTGCGTGAAAAATAGACAAGTGATTTAGCTAGACTAACACGTTGTCCAGACGCTGCACCAAACCTATCAAGGCAATCCTTGATTACAGGAGCCTGCTTAGTTGAAGCCTCGGCAAATAAGATCAAGTCGTCCGCAAAAAGGAGATAAGAAAGAAGAGGACCCCCTCTACTTGCATAAATCGATTTCCAGCTCCCATTAAATATTGCTTCTTCTATGACTTGATTGAGACGTTCCATACAAATAACAAAAAGATAAGGTGATAAGGGGTCACCTTGTCTTATGCCACGAGAAGGATAGAATGCCTCTGTCTTTTCCCCATTCCAAAGAAGTTGCATCAAAGGGGAGGAGATGCATTCCATAATAATTTCAATCAAAGCAATTGGAAAATTCATCTCCTAGAGAGTGTCACGAATAAAAGCCCATTTGATACGGTCATAGGCCTTCTCAAAGTCGATCTTGATTGTCATATAACCCTTCCCACTTTGTTTGCGTTTCATAGTGTGGATGACTTCTTGGACAATAACAATTTTGTCGGTTATTTGTCTCCCTGGAACAAAACTCGATTGAGAGGCCGAGATGAGTTTTGGAAGCAGAGGTTTTAATCTATTTACAATTGCCTTCGTGATGATCTTGTATGTGACATTGCATAGGCCGATTGGCCTAAATTGAGTAGGGGATTCCGGACTATCAATTTTAGGCAGCAACACCAAAAAGGTTTCATTGAGGGAATCGGGATTCCCTCAAACACCGACAATGCCATGGAATACAAATTAGGAGCTACAACATCCCAATTCTTCTGATAAAAGATGGCTTGAAATCCGTCCTGGTGCTTTCAACGCCCCCATATTTTTTACAACCTCGATGTCACATTTAGTGAATGGTCAGCATAACATGTCCCACTCTTCATTAGAAAGCCCCTTACACACGCCTTTGGGAATATTGTATTCCCTGTGTGGCCATCATCAACAGAGAAGAAAAATAATTGACAACCAGATTTTTCACCTCAATCGGATCATAAACCCACTGACCATCATTATTTCTAATAGCTGCAATTTTATTCCTCCATCGACGGATTACAGTACTTAGGTGAAAGAAAGACGTGTTTCGGTCACCATTCTCAATCCAATTGACACGAGCTTTTTGATACCAAAGAAGCTCCTCTTTTTCCAACACATCATCAAGATCTCTACGGAGTTTTGCCTCAAGCTTCAATAAGCCCGAATGTCTGTATGTTGCAAGGGACGATTGAACACCTCTGATACGAGCCATTAAGGAACGTTTCTCCCTAAAGATGTTATGAAAAATCTCTTGATTCCATTCTTGGAGATCTTTTGAAAAAGAGGAAAGCAGCGGGATGAGAGGAGCAGTTGAATTCCATTTTTTTTCTAAAAAATCCGAAAACTTTTCATGAGAGAGCCAAGCCACTTGGAAGCGAAAAGGACAGTTCAAAGAATCAAGGGGAGCAAATCCATTAGGAGAAATGAGCAGGGGACAATGGTCCGATTGTAAAGCAGGTAGGTGCTTTACTCTTGCCTTGTCAAATCGAGAGCTCCACTCAAAAGAACAAAGAACACGATCTATGCGTGCGCTTTGTCTAGTGGCGACAGTGTTCCCACGAGCCCAAGTATGAGAGGGTCCAGAAAATTCCACTTCAACTAGTTGGTTATCATCCACCCAAGCATTAAACTTTCTACTTCATTGCAACTTGAACTACACTCCCAAGAAAACCTTGTCTCATTTATTCACTGGAATCGTTTCATTATCAAACCCCAAAGCTTGATCAGAAGAATTGTGATCATAAGACTGACATTGATCCCCTTGATGACCAATTTTTCCACAATTGAAACAAATCATGCAAAGTCGTTCGTACTGAATCCTCCAAATACGACCCTTAAGCCAAAATTTTGACAAAAGAGGCTTCGATAGATCGAGCTCAATACTAAGCCTAGTAAATTGACCCCGTTGAGCTAATGCAGTGTTATTATCAATTATAATAACCTTGCCAATTTTGCTTCCTACTTTGTGAAGAAATTCCTTATCAAAGTATTCCACAGATAAATTCGGAATACGTACCCAAGCAGTCAGAAATCTCATTGGAGTATTATCAGGAATGAAATTGGGAATCCATTTTCTAATGTTAAGGTAATTGTCATCAAGCACCCAGGGGCCCTGAGTAAGGACATGGTTGTAGTCACCCAAATTAGAAAAACGAGCAATAAAGTAGTCCAGACATTTCCCATTTCTTTTTCAATCTCTTCATGAGAGACATGTATCCAATCTTACTATCAAACATTTTAATAATGAGAGTGTGTTTCCATGGTTGACGAAGTCTAGCTTTTTCTTCTTTCGAGAGAAGAATCACTGGACATTTGGGATCTTCTACCATGTCTGCCGGGGCTTCATCACCATCCGACAATTCCTCATCATCTTCTACAGGGATATGATGTGGAGAGAAATCCAAAGCATTTGTGGAGTTCACCATATCTCTGAAAGAAACACCAGGGGTTGTTACTCCTTGAGCAGGTTGCACAACAACGGGATTATTGGTGGAGATGTGAGGAACCTCATTGGGATTGTTGATTTTGCATTTAGTTTTCTTGGTTGAACGAACTAGTTGATCATTAGTTTCAGGATTGGAAGCATGGTTGAGAGCGTTCTCCAAAAAAGCATTGAGAGTATTTTTCTCCATTTTAAGAATGATAGATTCACCATTCCAACAATGTCTGGAAGGTTTTTGCTGTTTGCTTGTTCTATTTTCTAAATCCATCATTGTGATTTTTAACACAGTCGTTAAGTACTATCCTCCACAATCTATCATTCTGTCTTTCAAGGCCTGGGTTCTTATAAATGGTGTTCCATCATTAAGTCCACTGCCATCAACTCCTAAAAATGTTCTAATAAGTGTTTGGAAAGCTCATGATGCAAGAGTGGTCAAGGAAGAGCTTAATTATTCATTCATTTGTCACTTAAGGGTTCTAGTAGGTCATTTATCATGATCACAGAGTGGGAGTTGCACTAATATCCTCTATGGTACACAGGGTATGAATGTTGGTAGACGTAGAAAAGAAAGAACATGTGATCAGATTGTAGTTTAACATCCATCAAGAACAGAATGAGATTCTATGCGATGGGGGGTGCAGTAACAGGGAGAATTGAAGTGCAGTTATTTCCATACTAACATACACTATTTCATCCTTAAAATTAACACTCATATCCATGAAATAAAACACTTGTATACATACATAGATTCTTTCATAAAGATTTTGTAAGACGAGTCTAAGAACCTTCATTGTTGAACCTTACAGTAAAAATTAAATGTTCCTGCAGTTCAATTTGTTTTTATTATAGTCTTCTGAGACCAATTGAACCCCACACTCTTTCTCACTTCAGTTATTTCCATACTAAGATAAATCAAGAACTGAAAATGATGCAAGAGGCAAGCAATGATAGGAAACAATTACCAGTGATTCTAGAGACTTGTAGTGGTTCAGATGAATGTGTAGCTGGCTTAACCCCCCTGAAAGCAAGATTTCAGTTCAAATGCCAAGGGAATTATGTTACATCAGAGGTTTTCCGAAATATAGGAAGAACATAGCCATGCTGTGGCCATCCACTGTTGCTCATAAAAGCAATACTAGCCTAAGGAAAAGAAGAACTCAAATGGTGCCCCTTTCTTCAATGACTTGAAGCCTTAATTAATAGTATACAGCTAGTTACGTGCTTTCCAGCATCCAAGAGTCCTACGACTCCTATCTCCAGCCTCATTAATCATTGATTTCTTGTAACCTTGAACTCGCAAGCTAGGTATCGCTAATGAAATGTGCTACCCGACCTCCAAAAAAACTGGAAAAAAGAACCAAAATCAGAACCCCCCAAAAGGCAACACATAGTCATTCCCACATCACTGCAAAGATACTGCCAAAACAAGATAACTAACCATTGCTGAATAGCCTAGCCTTGCTTGGTGACCTAATTTGGACAATTGTCTAGATCTATGTTACATAGACACGGGTATGAATGTTGGGCATGGGTACATATCCAAGTGTCAAATGTGTCAAGGCTGAAAGTTTTAGAAACCGAGCCTTACCTAAAATTGGACACGGTGCAGGTACATGATATAAATAATTAAATAGAATATTTTCCCAATTTTAGAAGACTTTTTACAGGAATTCTAACTTGTAGCAACATATACACAATTCAAGATAGCTTGATTGTTAACTTTTGATGAAAACTAAGCCCAAGCCCATTTGTGAGCACATATCCCACATACTCTTCTTGTCCTTCTATTTTCACATCTTTCTTCTACAATGTGGTTCAAGATAATAAAAGTGAAAGTGTCTGTGTGAGCTTTGAAGTTCCATACACTTGTAGCAATAGTTAGAGACTGATGCGATGCGGGTACAGATGACAAATTGAAAAGTTGAACGTAATTCTAGATAATCATACAACGAAGTCCAATTTATACTAATATAAAAGCAACTGAACTAATAAGACCACCAACCAAGGCCTGAAATCATTGCAAAAACAATCATGTAACAAGTACATAACACATTACATCATTACGAAAACAGAATCCCCTCCTCTCCCCCCCCCCCCCCCCAGGCCTGCAAAAAAAAAAGATATATATATAAATATATATATATATATATATATATATATATATATATATATACAGAACTTTAAACAGCTGCTGTTAAGTTTGGAATCACTGCAAAATATGGTGATTCAAGCCTCAACATGACAAAAGGTATAAACAATCATGAAGGAAAAAAAGGTTGAAACACTGACCTTTAAATCTTTAAGGGTAAGAATAGACACACGACTTGAACAGAGCTCCAAAAACACAACCTAAAACCATCCGAACCACAGCAAAAAGAAGTCTTAAAAAACATCCATAACATCAAAACTAAATACGATAGCTACAGCAGGAATCTTTGTTACTCTGTTAAATTCTGAAATTTAAAAAGATAGATAGAGAAGCACCTCTGGTTTTAAGAAACTGATTACAGCTTGAACCTCTCTGCATGATTCCTGCAAAAATAAATTAAAAACATGCTTCAACACTGCCTCTGAATTAAAAGAAGAGATACTGCTTTTTCACTCTATATGTGTAGAATCAAAAACTGACAAACTATGTGAAGCTGTAAAGTTGCTTGTCTATTTGAGACTTTGAGTACACCTACTTAAGCAGAAACATTATCTTCACGGTAATTGGGACTCCAAAATTTCGAATTCAAGATTTAGTAATCAGCAATATGAGGAAAATCAACTCAATCAATCAATCAATCAACCAACCCTTTTGTCTTTTATATTCAAATAAACATATTATTATTGGCAAAAATAACAGCAAGCGACTATCAAATTTTCCCTTAACCCCAGATTCATTTGAACTAATTTAAGCTTCTTCTAGTTGTTAAGCAATACGATGTAACCTAAGAGCGACCCACTATCTAAATTTAATTTGCATGCAATTTCCCAAATGATATTTGTGAAGTGAAGATAAGCTTTAATCAAGAAATAAGCACTTTTAAAATGAGAGGGAAACCAATTCATTATGCAACATCAAAATGCACACTATAATTCAGTTAAAATGAGAGGGAAACACCCCTCTGACTAATGGCAATACGCTACGAATGAGAAACCTCATAAACCGACTTATTTAGAACTATTTCACTCATCGATAATTGGCGCACTCAAAATTCAAACCCAAGACAATCTATCAACGTTTCCACTTCTATCCTCAACGATGATATTGTTGGTAAGAACAACAGCAAACAACCATGAAATTATCAACAATTGTTCGAAACCGACAATTAAAGCAAACTAAAATCATCACACCTTATAATGTCAAAACCAACAACAAAGACATTGTTCGAATCATCACAATTTAAAAAAAAAAAATAAAAAAAATCAAGAAACCCCCAATTTCCAAATCAAAACTAAATTCCCAAAAACAAACAATCAAGAAACCCCTAATTTCGAAATTCTTACAATCATCGAAACAAAAACATATTAAAGAAACCCCAAATTAGTTAATTACCTCAGACACATGAGCAGTTCCGACCAAATAAACGTCACATTTATAACCATCGCCATTATTGCAAGACAACACAACAACATTTCTGGAAAGTTCTTGAGGAAGCGATCTAATCTCTGATTCTCCGGCATTGTTGGAGCCTTCATTCTCAGCAATTCTCTCTCCTCCAACATCATCATTATTAATTCTCTCTCCTCCATTATCATCACTATCAATCGCGACTAAATTAGGGTCGTGATTATCGAGCTCATTCGTCGGAGTCTGAACATTGACGAAATCATCGATTACGCTGCCGGAGAGATTGGCGGGAGAATTATCGGAGTCCATTGTTTTCCGGTGAACGACGGCGGCGGAGAGAGAGTGTAGTCGGCGGCGGAGATGGAGGCGTGAGGCGGAGATGCGGGGTCGAAGGTTGAGGAGAAGGCGGGTTGTTGTTGGTGTGAGTGAAGGTGGGTTGAACAGATTTAACGGACGACTCAACCGATTCATATAAACTGGTTGATTACAGAGGAAACTGATACACAGATTTTACTTCCCACCAAGTACAAAATTACAACTTAGAAGAAAACTGAGAATACTACTGTATGATTCATCATGTCTTTCTCACGTGTACACAAAGAATAAGAATAAGTATTACCCACTACCTGGTATGGGATACGTCAAGTCCATACCAGAATAAAAAAATAATATTTGCAATTTTTTTAAAGTTAAAAGAAATAAGAGTAGGTAAAAGTGATGAAAGGGGGGTAAAAAATCATAACCTGTGAAAAAACACAGAAATCGCGAGAATGGTTTTGTTTTGGTCGGAAAACCACTAAACCGTAAAGCTCCATAGAAGAGATCCTAGCTCCGGCTACCTCTGAACTTTGAAAAGAAGAAGCTCCGATCCGTGAAGATCTGTAGCTCTTCGTAGAGCTAAATTCCTCTTTATCTGGTAAATTGTTGTTTTGTTTTAGAGTTTAATTTTTAATTGGAACAACTTTGAGAGAATTGGAAGGTTTTTGAAAGGTCGTATGAGTGGGTCTTGCATCAAAGTCATAAGAATATGCTTGCTTAATTTTCCCTTTGAATATGGTGTTGGTTTAATCTACTCAATAATTTTATCTTGTTCGACCACCTTAATTTGGGAAAAAAGTTTCATCCGGGAAGAATGTGATAGAGCCAATGATGTGGATCAACCCAATTCTTGCAGGGGAGGTACTGCTCCACTTGCAATACTACTATAATTTTTGTGTTCTATTTCTACTATGGATTTTTTAAATCATTTTTTTTTCTTGTCTTCTGAAGTAAAGAATTGAACTAAAGTGAATGTTCTGTTTTGCAGAAATGGAAGAAGCTAATACAAAAATGGTTGCATTGGATTTTTTTTTTTTTTTTTAATATCAGATGCTGTAATTTTGTTTGCATATACTATTATATGCAGCTTAATTAACTGTTATATATTGTTGCATACTATTGTGTAATGATATTTCTGATGAATTTAAATTTACTCTACATTATATTTAGAAACTTTAATAGGAACTAAAGTATATTCATAAGGTTAACATAGAGAGTGATAGTAAGATTACTAGATTACAGTAGTAACTAACATAATCATAGTTATCATACCATTACACGGGTACTTAATTTGAAGTTATATCATTATTCTAGGAATTTGACTATTGTTTACAGTAAACATACATTGGACACGTGTACCAAACATAGTGACACGTGTCCCTCAAAACCATAGTTCAGACTTAGGGCCTGTTCTCATTTACTGAATTAAACTGAAATAAATATTTTATAAGAGAAGGAAATTATGAGCTGAACTGAACTAAAAATAAACGTATGAGAACATGCTCTTAAGAAGGTTATGACACGTGTCACATGCTCATAGTAGGATGAAAAAGGCCTAAGGCACAATTCCCGAGAGCCGTAAAAACCCCAAAAACAACTAAAATAAGTCTTGTATAAGGCAATAAAGTCATGCCTAGTTGTTAATTTATTTTCTAATCACTAAAGTTGTTATAATGTAGTAATGTGTTGGTAAACGATAAATTACTTATTACAATATAGTAATGTTTTGTTAATTTCACATTACTAAAGTTGAAAATTTGTAATAATTAAAGTTGTTAATTTCAAATTTAATTGTAAGTTTAATTGTAACCGATAAACCGTTATGAACTATTAAGAAAACTGTTATTTATAAAGACAAACTGTTATATTTGTTTAGATACTGTTATTTGTAAATAAATAATGTTATGTATAAATATATGCGACCTATTGACTAGATTGGTAAAAAAAAAATTTAAAAAAACCCTAGCGAATGGTTAAAAAAAAAAAAAAAAAAAAAAAAAAAAAAAAAAAAAAAAAAAACTAATTCCAAGCGACATTTTAGTAAAAAAAATAATCTCAAGCGACCAAAATATCTAATATTTTATGACAAAGTCTTCAAAATTCCTAAATGAATTCAAAATTGTGTTTTTAATATCACAATTTCTTATATGTGGCTAGCCACATGGTATGACCAATTGACATAATCACATATAAATCGATTAATAAGGGTTACAATAATGAGCCGCAAATAGAGTTACTTTAAAGTATGTAGATTGCTTAAATGAGGAAAAAAAAAGGTTATTCACTTAAATAAGTGGAATCATATTTAAATTTTAAAACAAAATAATAGAAGTTAATAAGTTATCATTATAAATAGATCAACTTTCTCAATTTTTATTAATTTTGCATAACATCGTTTCTTATAAATAGAAACTGTTGTATAGAAAGATATACCGTCATTTACAAAACAATACAGTTATATAGAAATATATACTATCATTTTTAACATTAACTCTTAAATACATTGGGTTCACATTTCTTCTAAAAAAAAATATTATCCACATTAATTTATTATAGACCACTATTAGAGACACTATGGTCGTTTAATCTTATATATAAAATGTCATTATGTTAAAATAAAGGTTCTTATTATTGTGCTATTATAAAAGTCATAAGAGGTTTTTTTTTTTTAATGAGTTTTTTTAACATCAAGGTCACTATATTCAATTTAACATCAATGCGAGCGTATGAACCACGGGTTTGCATTAATATTATTGTAAATCGGGTCGGACAAGCACTAGTAGAAAAAATGCTATTTGTAACTCGCGAAATTGACTTTTTGTAACTGGCATTGTTGGTTGCAAATGCCACCGTTACAACTAGCATAACACGTACTCCAAATAATTCCCTGTAATTCCCTG
Organism: Chenopodium album; assembly: GCF_948465745.1. NCBI lineage: Eukaryota > Viridiplantae > Streptophyta > Magnoliopsida > Caryophyllales > Amaranthaceae > Chenopodium > Chenopodium album. The sequence continues at coordinate 16,913,451 of NC_137842.1, forward strand.
TAACTAGACTTCACCTACAACATACAATACAACAAAATAAACTATACTTTCAACAAAACAATTAAAACTTGAAAAAAAAAATTATTAATTTAAAATTTAGGAATGTAATAACAATAACCAGTAGGTAAAATAAAAGTAGATATATAGAAATGTGTTATGGAGTATATTGTTTTATTAAGCTATATATATGTGAATACTCATAACATCAACAAGAAAGCTAGCTTAGTCTTTCAACGGAAAATTAAGTCTAAATAACTGAGACAAACTATGATCGAATCATATTCATCTCGATAAACAAACTACATCCAGTCAGGTGAGGGGAAAGCACTCCATCACTTAAATGAGAAAAAGGGTTATTCACTTAAATAAGTGGAATCATACTTAAATTTTAAAATAAAATAATAGAGGTTATCATTTATAAATAGATCTCTTTCTCATTTTTTATTAATTTTGCATAACATTGTTTCTTATAAATAGAAACTGTTATATAGAAAGATATACTTTCATTTACAAAACAATACAGTTATATAGAAAGATGTACCATCATTAACTCTTAAATACATCGGGTTCACATTTTTCTAAAAAAAAAATATGGTCCACATTATTTTTATTGTGGACCACTATTAGAGACACTATGATCATTTTACCTTATATAAAAAATGTCATTATGTTAAAATAAAGGTTATTATATCATTGTGCTATTATAAAAGTCATAAGAGGTTTTTTTTTTAATGAGTTTTTTTTTAACATTAGGGTCACTATATTCAATTTAACATCAATTGCGAGTATATTTACCACGGGTTTAAATTAATCTTATTGTAAAATCAGGTCGGACATGGGTTAGTCGAGGGGTTGACTCAGTCAAGGGTTACTTGAAGGGTTAATCGATTAGGGGTTACTCGAGTTAGTCGGTCAAGAGTTACTCGAGGGGTTACTCAGTCATGGGTGACTCGAGTTACTCGGTCAGAGGTTATTGAACTAGTTCGATCAAGGGTTACTTGAGGAGTTGAGGGTTCAGTCAGGGGTTACTTGGTTAGAGTTATTTGAGGGGTTCGGTCATGAATTACTCGAGGGGGTGTAAAGTGACTCCTACCGAGTAACTTGAGTAAGCCCGTCAACTCGACTAACCCCTAACCGAGAAAATTGAGTAACCTCGGCAACTCGAGTAACCCCTGACCGAGTAACTCGAGTAATGCATACAAAAAATTGTCAAGAGATATTGTTACATAGAAAGATATACTGTCATTTATAAAGAGATACGATTATTTAGAAATAGATGCTATCATTTATAGATAGATACTGTTATATATTGGTTTAGTCATAACATTAGCTATGTTACGATAGTAAACGTGGCCATAAGCCCCATAACTGTACCAACAAGTAGAGGTGTCAAAATTGAATCGACCCGAAAAAAACCTATCTTTTTCGAATTGTAATCGATCCGATTTGATTCGATTTACTCAAACATACTTAGTTACTAAGTTAGGGGTGTTCAAATTCGCGTTTTTGGGTATCCATATCTTCAGGTAGTTTGGAATCCGACCCATGACCTGACTCGTGTTTCGGGTACCTGATGTTTCCGGGTCGGGTCACAACGTACCCGAACTTTTAAATTCTGCGTACTAATCAAGTGCCATAATTTACAAAATTGACTTTTTATAACCCAAGTTAAATCTCCTTCCAGTTTTTGTATTATCTTTATGCTTGTCTATTGTAGATTTTTAGTCAATAGTTTGTTTATTAAAAAAATAATACAGAGTAGAATAAATGAGAAAAAAAACCGTAAATTACATCTAGAAAATCTGGTTGAAATTCATCAACTAATTTAATAAGTGTACAAAGTATGCACATAAAATTAAAATTTACAAATAATAATTAAATATCAATTAAATCTCAAACTATGAAACAAGACCACCAAGCTTATGTTGTATACTTGTATCCATGGCTTCTACTGCCAGGTCTGCCACGACGAGGGACGAACCAACCAAACCCAAACAAAAAAAAAAAAAAATCAACCAAATCCCAATAATAATATGAGTACAAATTTTACAAGTATTACAACCTCGTTAGTATCAATTTAATCAACAAATCCCAATTCAATGAAAAACAAAACATTTACACAAATTCACCAACTGTTTTCCGATGACTCGATGAGCACTGCAATTGAGAAAGAGGAAAAGAGGAGAAAAGTTAGAGAACAGGAGGTGAGGGAAGCGGTTTTTCAGTTGATAAAGTAGTAAAGAGGAGAGAGAAGATTTTTTTTACTGCTTAGTAACTTCTGTGACTTACTGTGAAAAGGAATGCGTGAAATTACGTTTTTGTCCTAGGTATGGGCCCAATGAGCCCATACCTGGTAGTGGTCTATCACTACTAGAAGAATAATGACTCCCTCTCCGTTTTGGAATAATTGACCATAATTGTCCAAACTTTACTCCGTCTCTTAAAATATTCTTATTTTGTTAAATATGGAAGAGAAAATATAGAGAGATGAGGGAAGATTGTTACGTTGTATTTCATATTCCATCTAGTACGGGATATATATAATGTACATTACCTAGGATTCTATCAATTGATAAGGAGGGGATCCCGGTTTATCAATTAGATAAACATGCTACGTTAATCAAATGGCATATATGTTAATAATGTAAACAGTAGGCACTGAGTTGGCACTTATTTGGAAGTCCGGTTGTGTTAACAATGGGATGAGTCATCCGGTTACAGTCATTGTAATTTGGTCAACGTTATGTAACAGCGTTTTGGAGAAATTTGAACGAGGGGTTACAGGGTTTACAGTTGGGAGCTCATTTAAGCCGAAGTCGGTACGCAGTTGAGAAATCCACGGGATTATTGGATTTGAATTATTTAGGGGATTATTACAGGATGAAGTATGAAGTAGGTGGAGGAGCCTAAATTTTTTCCGCATTTGAGGTAAGCATGTTGTTTTTCAATACTCTTTTGTGAAATATGTTGTTCTTCACGTAGATATTGTTAATTACTATGAGTATTTATGTTAATTTTGGGTCGTTTCCTAAAGTATTATTTGTAAGAAACTTATTAAAATGCTTGGTAACTTGTAATTATCTACGTTATGTTGCGTGAGTGAGTAAGTGCAATTCGATTTAATGCATAATTAATTGAAGCTAATTTATCAGGTACACAGTCTGGCTTAGAATGCTTGTTTTTTGATATATTTTATGGATCTGCGGTAGTTTAGATGATAGTTAGTACGTGGTAAATTGAAGATAGAAAACGTGATTTGTTGACTGGTTGTTAATTGGAATATAAAACAACGAGGAATGATACTGTGCTATATGTTTTGCTATTAAGAAGATATATTGTAAGTATTTGATTTTGCTATTTTTGGTCCCTAGGTGCGGTTTGTTTGGAATCGAACCTAGTCGGATGGACTCAGAAAGTGAGTCTCCAATTCGTAGTAGGTGTTCTCAAAACTGTATGCATGACTTGTGTACCGGAGTCTTGGAGGGAGTTAGTAGCTCCCAAGAGACACAAGGGTTGGAAGAAATTGTGTTTGAGGAAGGGGGTGGGGATGTTGTCCCTTATGGTGAAGGGGAGCAACTCCCGTGTGATAGAGAAGCAGATGAGACAGCCGAACAATATATGTCGCCGACGCAAACAGTTAAAACAGGTGAAACAGTTGTGGGTAGTAATCAACACAGTGTTATTAATTTGGAAGAGCCAAGAGTGGGAATGGTGTTTAACAAGTGGGAGGATATGGAAGAGTATTACAAAGATTACGCGGAACAACAAGGTTTTGGTGTTAGTAGAGTGCAGGCTGTATTTTCGAAGGGGGATGTTCGAGTTCGGACTGCGATAACATGGAGGTGTGAGTGTTGGGGTAGACCGGACATGAGGGCCATAAGAGAAGCTAGGAAAAGGGCAAAGGAAATGGGTGTCTCTGGTAGCGGAGGAGTTGTTGGTGGTAAAGTATGTGAGGATGAGTTAAATCGTAGGAAAAGAAAGTCTAAGAAATGTGAGTGCACTGCAATGTTGTATGGGAGTATAAATCGGGAAAAGGAGTGGGAGGTGAGGAAAGTAGAAGTTGAACACAAAAACCATAATCCACTTCCGAGTCAATCAAAGCTTGTTAAGGAGTATCGGATGAAACATTTCAATTCTAGGGTTAGGAGGAACTTGTTGAACTTATATGAAGAGGGAGTCCCTGTGTCACAAATTCATGGAAGCATGGCTGCTGAACGCAATGGTTTGGATAACATGCCATTTACAATAAAAGATCTTCAGCATGAAATATACAAAGCAAGGCGTTTGAAGATGATTCGTGGTGACTCTGCCGCAATGATGTCCTACTTTCAGCATATGCAGTCCACCACCGATAATTTCTATCATGTTCAGCGCGTTGATGACAAAGGAAGGTTAAGGATGTTTTTTGGGTTGATGGTCGTAGCCGTGTTGCTTATGAAGAGTTTGGAGATGTTGTGTGCTTTGATGCCACGTACCTGACAAATGCATACGCACTCCCTTTTGTTAACTTCGTTGGTGTTAATCACCACGCCCAATCATTATTATTGGGATGTGCACTCGTGTCACATGAAGACTGCGGCACGTTCTCATGGGTTTTCAAACAGTGGCTATCTAGTATGAATAATCGAGCTCCAGTTGCGATACTTACTGACCAAGCAGCTGCCATGCGTAAGCCGCTCGAGGTGGTCATGCCGAACATACGACATCGATGGTGCATTTGGCACATTATGCGTAAGATCCCCGAAAAGCTTGGCAAGTGTAAAAGGTAAGGTCCTTACCGGTGTTTTGTTATTATTGAACTTTAGTATTCTACCATTTACTACTGTCAATACTTTTATCCTCAACTGCCACATTATGATATGAACCTTATCATACATATTTCACTACATGACAGGTACAAAGAGTTCAAAAGTGTGCTGAAGAGAGTTGTGTATGAGAGTTTCTCCGTATTGGAGTTTGAGAATAGGTGGTCTTCCTTTGTTGATGAGTACGGTCTTAAAAATAATGCTTGGTTGACGGAGTTGTACAAAGAACGTCACATGTGGATACCAGCTTTTATGAGAGATTTTTTTGGGCGGGAATGAAGACTACACAACGTGTCGAAAGTATAAACAGTTTTTTTTGATGGATTTGTGAATCGCAAGACCAAGCTATTTGAATTTCCTCTGAAATACTCAAAGGCGTTGAAAAAACGCGCCAGTGATGAGGCTGATGCTGTTGCAAACTGCTCCAAGTACCTGCGTAGGCTGGTGAGTGGTTTTGAAGTTGAGAAAATTTTTCAGAAGCTGTACACAGATACAAAGTTCCAAGAAATCCAAACGGAATGCACCCGAATGATGTATTGTTTCTGTGTAGAAGAGCGAGTTGTTGGGGACAACTTAATTTTTTACCTTTTAGAAGACCGAGTGTGGGTAGTTCCCGAAGGAATGAGCGAGGAAACGCTTACTGATCGACGGAGATTCTACTCAGCAACATTCAACACTATAACGAAGGAAGTTCTTTGTGATTGTCGTAAGTTTCAAACTGATGGCATTATGTGCAAGCACATGATACGTATCCTCGACCAAAACCATGTCACTGACATTCCTGAGAAATACATTGTTAATCGGTGGCGAAAAGACATTGTCAGAAAACACACACGTGTGAAGGTTGAGTACCACGACCCCTCGGAAACTGTAGAGGTACAGAGGTACAACTGCCTAATGTGTGCGTTCGAATCGCTATGTGATAATGCGGTCATGGTAAGTGATGAAAATGTGGATAATCTAATTAATAAGATTAATGAGTTGCGTGATGCAGTGGTGGGTCAGAAGCGGAACAGGCAACAAGAATCCTTTGGGGAGGTGCACACAGAAAATACCGGGGGTACATCAACATTTCCAGGTAACGCTGGAGAACCTGAACCCAGCAATGGTGCAGTAGGTGCTGGCCCACAGTCAAACTCTCATAAGAATGCTGCAGAACAGGAGTATATTGTTCCATCCGATCCTCCAACAACAAAGAGACCCCGTGGGAGGCCCAAAGGAAGTAGAAACAAAACGGCTGCTGAAAGAGGATACCAAAAACCACAGAAAAGGAAATCAAAAGGGCAAAACCAGCAACCAACCTCCTCACCCGCTACCTCAAAACACCCTGTAAGTACTTCGTGTCTGTTTGTTATGTCTTGTAACACACTACACACTGCTTAGTACTCCATATGTTTTACTGTAATGACATTTAAGACCGATTATGTTACTGTTGGAGCAGGTTAGTCGCAACCCCAGTGGCACACAATCTGAAATGCAATTCACGGATTTGGAAACTGATCAACAACTGATGGGCAGTCTTTTGGAAGATGACTTCCTTAGTCGAAACACTTTGAGTTGGGTCGAAGACATGTCCGAGTCCTTCTAGATTTTCTATTAGTTTTTTAAGATTGTGGTGCGAGAGTGTCCTTGTTATTTTGTAATCGTAATTATCTCTACGTAGATAACGATGCTAAGACAATAACCAATCATGGTTGTCAGTTGCCCCTTTAGTTTCATATTGCAAAACACCTAGTACTTCTTCACTAATTCAATGTTTTCTGTACTAAGATGAACGCGTAATTTAATTAAGTCACCACAATCTGTATTGTTATTATATTAACTCGCGTATGCCTCTTAAGATATCCACGCCGTATCATTTTCTATGTACTCATGTAAAAGGCCATGGGATAACAATTTACAACATTACATGTCTCACAATGTTGGTCACGGTCCAAAATTAATTTGAATTCGTTTCACACTCTTTGGGCCTCTTGACCCAAATTCATGCACTTGGATATCTAGTGCGTTTGGTCATTATCCAATTACTTCTGACACGGTTGGTCCCTGGGCCCAAGACAAATAAGTGGCCAACTAATACTTTGGGTCACGGTCCAAAAAGTTTTCCTATGTTGGTCCAATGGTTGATATTTTGTATTCCAATGTTTGTTACTCTGTCTTGATAGTGACATGTTTTCCTACACATGTAATTAAAATTTTGACCTTGGTTTTTTTGTTAGACTTTGCAGAAATACACGACATCTCTATAGAATACTCCCTTAATAAATTAGTAATTAATTTTAAAAGCTAATTAGAATTCAAGACAACTACTATTGACATAATAACACATAATAAGCTAATTAATTACTTGAGATGGAACGTACAACAATAACGCTAAGCTTCACTACACCTAATCACCTTCAGTACTAAAGATCCTTACTTGAGCCACCTAAGCCGTAGCATACATAAACTATTTGCTGGCTACAACAACAAACAAAGATATTACATAGACCTCGCATCCAAGCCGATTGATTACAAAAAAAATGACGAGGCAGTAATTAAAACAACAACACCTTAACTAATTCTTTGGATTTCAACACAACAAACACTTTCACATCCACACCAAAAGGCCCTTGTCCTCCCATTTCTTGGCAGCATAATTAAAATTTTACGTAGACAAGGGGAGCTGCTGTAGCACCATAATTGACTTACATATTAGGCAACAAGAAGATGTGATCATCATTCTTGATGCTGGCCTGGCGAATACTTTGGAATTGCGCACACACGGAATTCTCCCGAATTATGACGACCGTTTCTGGGTCGTAGCCTAGTCGGCGAGCCTATTCTTCCTTCACTTGGCTGAGTGGAGTTGCATAATGACCAAACATTTTCATGACAATGGGATTAGTCCTCAGGTCACGGACATAGAACACCTTAATGTTAGTGTCCACATTATGGGCCGGATTCTGTATTGATACAAAATGAAGGAGTAGCATTATTAGTACAAACACAACAAGTTTTATACAAGGAAGCTATTAAATAGTTAATGGTTGTTAATGAAATTTACCAATGCCCTAACGAAGAGAACTTCTCCGTTTTGGACACCTAGTTCTGAAGGTGTATGGAAGGGGGTTACGAACCCAGCTTGCCTGATAAGTATGATCTCATAAGTGCGACGATCAACTCTACTAGCGTAGTCAGAGTACACTTGTTGAAAGGTTTCATGTGGTCGGATGTTATACATAACACCCAAATCAGCGGGGTTCATACTTCGAACCCTAATGGTTAGCAAAGGAATCCCAACAATGTGACCCGGACCACCACCATAGGCAAAAAGGCCACCTACATTTGGATGTGGTGCCGGAGGTTGAGCCAAAACCACTCTCATGGGTACTGCTATCGGGCGTAACACACCCTGCGCAGCACCGTTTGGTTCAACGAGCACCATTGGCGCATGAGCAACAGGAACTTGGTGGTGAACATGACTGACGCTAAGGCCACCATGCCCAGCAACCTGGTTAGTGACAGGTTCGGGTGATTTCGGTTCGGTTTGATCGTCGCTGTCATCATCGCTTTCATCATCAACCACAGTGACCGGCTCAGCACTTGCATTAGAACTTTGACCAGCAAATGAGGAACCACCCACCAAGCTCTGGTGGTAGGCAGCCACAAAGTTCCGGTCAAGTAACCGGCGACGAGGACTAGGCCGACGCTTATCACGTTGTGATGAGCGTGCCCGGCGACGAGGATTCAATGGGGAGGGCTCATGGGAAATAACATTTTTCTGCTTTTGGTCAACCATATTTAGTAAGGTTGGATGGTATTTTCTGGTGGAGCTTGGTGGTGTGATCCTCTACTTCCCTTTATAGCAAAACCAACAAGGGGGCTATAAGGAGCAGACAGTTGACTATAACGAAATACGTTAACTCCGTTAATAATGGTTTCCACTTTTGCTCACAAAAGTGAACGTCCGTTACATACTTTTGACGAGAAGCTCAACGACAGTAACGTGTTTACCATTTTTTTAAAATGCATAAGCAGCTTACATCATGTACTATGCATTTATTTACCTCATCTACCACTACAATTTTAAATTCACTATTAAAGCCAACATTAAAAACATTCACTATTAAAGCCAACATTAATCAGGGGAGCATTCTAAATCTTTAACAAATCAGCTACTTAATCTCATTTATGCAGTTACGTCCTTCGTGAAAGAAAAGGCAAACTAAGTTAGTTGTGCATATTAATGAAAATGGGGTTGAAGTAACAACATATTAATGTAAAGCGTCATAATTGCATTAAATATTTTTATTAACACCACTTATTTATTTAACGAATAGTCATAGTTAACATTTGTAATTTGACAATTTAACCTGCATATTTCATTTTCACTATCGAACTTGCATTTTTCATTTTGGCAACTACTCCTAGTTGCATTTTGAATTTTGGGTAACAATCCTACTTTTTTTCGGCTATCCAATCAGGGTCGTACTCTAGTTAAATTGAGTTTTTCGTTTGTTTGACGATGTTTACAATACGTTAGCAATTGTTTCAAGTATACATAGATCAGATGACCGGCTAGTATTCATTTAATTTAATAAACCGAAGTTAATACAACAGTCACATTTGTATAAGTAACAATTTACTTATTTACAAAACTTTGCCAAGTGAATTGTGAGAAGTAGGGATCAATTAGGTAATTATTCCAAAAAACAAATTGTATAAAAATAAATGTTTTAGAGTAACCAACCCCACAAAGGGAAATCTGCTATGTATATGTGCACAAATTCTCTAAGCTTGTGGTTATTACCCTTTATTCTTAAAAGAACTAATACCATCCTAGGAATAAATTCAAGACTCGGTTCTCCACCTAACTACATTTATAGTTCCTTATTAAGGCCCCCCCTGGCAACATGAAAAGGAAATTGCTGTACACATATGTGTTGTAATCCACTAGGAAAGACGGGACTTGGCAAGCTATAAACACTACTGCAGTGACTAACTTTGAGTTTAAATCCTTACTATTAGATTTTGGATATTTTTTGTGCACAAAGTAAGGGATCTATATCCCAAAGGTGGTACCCACCATGTACATGTAGAATGGTATGCAGAAGTAACAAGCCAGATGGTGGAATCCTACAAATGTTGTTACTTTATTATATATTTTTTTAAACACTACAAATTTTACGAGATGTATGTGCTGTAAAATAAAAACTAAGTCAATTTTAGTATTAAACATTGAGGTTCCATAATCGCCTCGTTCCATTATATTTATCTTAACACTACTACCACTACTCAATTTCAAACGAAAAAGATTACCAAGTTCACCGAAACCAAAAATATCATGAATTAAAATTTAAATAATATTAATTATATCAGTAAAGCAATGCATTAATGGAGTATGTTGCTCCCTACAGTTAATGGTCATTTCCTTCATTTAGAAGTAAAAAAAAAAAAAATTAATTGTATGTGGCCCTTGATGACTGAGTGGCCGCCGCCCATCTCTTACATCTGCTTTCAGTAAATGCTCTGAAATCCCCCGTATTACAAGCATTACAGCTCAAAAATGACATCTGAAATTAGCACAGTGGATATAGTTGGTTTTTTCAGAGCAAAATTACCTACTGGAGAATATTAACCACACATTGGGTTAACAGGGTGTAATTGAAATAATTGAGGGGTAGGTGTTAGTCAGCGTATGGTGTAGAGTGCACATTACGCTTTTGTATTATAAAAAAAAAAATCTGTAATATTATTTCAACCTTCTTCAATGCCCAACCATAACGACAGTTCGAAACATTTTACATCTCTACATAAAGGAAGTTCATTTGATTTTTCATCTTACCTATACACAATAAAAGGGATGCCTAAAAATGGTTGTAAAATGTTGTAATGACAAAAAACATGTTTTAATATTAAGCAAAATTTGCTAATTCTGGTGTCAATACAAAAACATCTTGCATTTTGAAGGATATCAAATTTCTAATTTAGTTTAATTTACTACTAGTGATTTCATTACATGTGGTGCAAAAACGATAAATATTATTAAAAGACAATATCAACAATTATTGTTCGCAACTTGAATTATTAGGGCTGCTTAGTCCAATGTGGTCAGTTGAATTGTGTTGAAAAAATATAAAGCGCTGAATCTTTGCTTGCAATGCCATTAGATTACGTGAACAGTGCGCGATATTATGGTCTAGTACTGAACAATTACTGTTTCAACTACTAACAATCGGGAAATAACTCAAGCACTCCCATTTACAAATAATTCAACTACGAGTTTTATAAGAGGTTGAAACAAAATGTTTAAAATCGCAAAGAGGACCGCGAAAGTCAAGGTACACGTGGTAAGACGTTACAAAATAGAATATATAACCATACATGGTTGGATGAAGTGGAGTATTCAGGTTATTAATAGCTGCCTAAAATACAATTTAAAACAAACACTCGTGTTAGTAAGTAATTAAGGAAAAAAAATTAAATAATAAAACTAATAGGACTTCGATAATTACTACTACGTTCAACCTCTAATGGTACAAATAATTGAAAATAGCACACACTCCGCTTCATTTTTTTAATCCAACTGTTCCCAATCACATAGAAAAGTACTTAATGAAAACATAATTCAATATTTAGGTTACACGGTACGTGAAAATGTTAACTGTAGACTGATTAAAGTAAACGTTGTAGGAAAATTTGGTCATTGGATAAGCCTCCTTTGTCATCCGCAAACATTACTTCAAATGTTGTAAATATTAAACTCATGGATTAATTGTTACTATTCCAACTACTACGTTGCTGTCTTAAGAAACAAAAGTAAGCATCCACATTGGTTGAACATGTTTCAATTATCAGTTGGAGTAAAGTATTATAGGCATAATAATCGCATATAAAACCGTTTATTATGCCGAAGTTATACGATTTCAATTTTTTTTTTTTTAAATTAACATAACTTTCAAGTTAAAGATTAAATGAGGCATTATATCTTAAGTAACATAAAAACACTAGGGGAGTTTTTTTTCAAATTAATTAATCGTTATCATAAATTCGGCTCTATAACATGGTTGTGCTAATGACACGAGTAGAAAGTATTACTGTCACACCAAAAATTGTTTAGCTACTTAATTAACTAAGGCTTCCTCTATACGATTTCCGGGTTAAAAATAACTTACTTGGATGGGTAGCATTTAGGTACTTACATATGCTATTTATACGAGTCCATAGAACAACATTTCAACATGTCCACGTAACAAAGTTACATCTAATATAACAATGAGTACCATGTCTAGGACCTCCTCATCGGTTGTGAAGCAAGTTACATGTGACCACGGGAGCCCTGCAAAGATTTCCACGACTAAAAAAGGACCAAATGCTGGGAAGAAATTCCATGGTTGTCCTTATTGGCAGGTGAAATTAGTCCTACTATTGTCTTCTAATTTTTGCGTATTCAGTTTTTTTTTTTTTTTTTTTTTTTTTTTTTTTTTTTTTTTTAAGTGAAGTTATTACGCAGAACGAATCCAAGGATTGCAAGTTTTTTGCTTGGGTGGATGCCGAAGGAAATCAAACCACTGATTTGGATGCAAGGTTGGATAAGTTCATTTGAAATTAGCAAGAGTTAAGGGTTTAAACAAATGTATAGCACAAGATTTGGCTGATTTGAAGGTGGACGTCCGTTTAAATAGGGAAGAGACTAGGTTGCTCAAGGATCGCATCAGATACGTCGCCACAATTAACAAAGTTCTTGTAATAGTCTCGTTTGTTACATGGATATTAGGAATTATTGTCACGAAAGCTATTAGTAAAGTGGGAGGCATGTAATCCTCTAGGTTTTGTGCGATTTGAAATTAAAAAGCAACGGATATATTACCGAATAAACAAAGGTGTTTCGATTACAAACATAGAACATGCATAGTTCTCAAATTGTTTAAACCCGCCACACATGGCAGTGGGTATTAAACTTCAACATCATTCTAACATCTCCATAGGATTACTCACACACATATGCTAAGACTTAATACAAGACAGGTAAAAGACATAGGCAAATAACACCAAATTTAAACTAGTAAAGGAAGCACTTGATGATCCAACCAGACACGGCCTTCAAACTCATTCCTCGAATAGTCTTTTGCGAGTTTCAACATGACCCTGGTTGGAATATTAAAATGACATTGCGTTAATATCCATTCCAAATATTTGACAAAATGTAAAAAAAATAAATAATGAGTAGAATAATTACGCTGCAATTACCTTAAAGTACATGTCCATCTTCACAAAGTCAGTATATCTGCGCTTTTGTTCAACGCAAATTTTATCCTCCAACCACAGGACAACAACACCTCCACACAATCCTTTAGGAGGGCTAAAGGCAAAACGGTAAGGCACAGGGAGCATATTAACCAATATCTCAGTGTTTTCAAAACTTTGCCTAGTCTCTAACAAAACAACGATACTAGGCTTATGTCTCTCATATAATAAACGGAAAATATCAAAAAAGGATGGTCTAGCTAATCCACGTACGTTCCAACACACAACAATAGTGTCTTCTGGTAAAGTAGCACAAGGAGCACGAACAACATATGGACCTAGATTCTTATCATATATAGTGAAGTCAACCTTATGGTATCTAGGAAGCAAATCGGTGTCGGTATAGAAGGATGACCACAGATGAAGCACATGTGGGTAAGAAGGAACTGTAAATATTTGGAACGCATCAGTGTATGTACCAACACAAAGTCGTACTGAGACAGGCCCTAGGGGCCACACAGGAGCCTCTACATCAATAACAGGTTTTGGGTCAAGAACATGAAGGGCTGGTCATATAGAGGTTGGGGTAAATGACCCTAAGGGCATTGCTTCTAGGCACCACTTAAGAAAAACCTCAAACTCATACCTAATCGGATAAATGTCAACTACGCTAGGCAGGTGTGCAGGCCTTGCAACTCCATCACCTAAAGCCTCCTGCATTAAAGGGTTATTCAGCCGGTTATGGTTCGGGGTGGACGGGTTTAGGATAAGCACAGCTATGGTCTCGGCGGGTAGAACGTTGTATGCACCACCCTTAATATCTCTAGACATATATTGGTATGAAGTAAAATCCATCTCGGGTTCTAAACCGGATGGAGGGGTAAAAAACATTAGCCCATGGGTACCTAGGCTGGTTTTGCAAAGGCGATACATAGCAGAGTAGCTAATGTTTTGGGTGGTAGAACGAAAATTTAAGGATTTGTCATTGATCAAGAAATTAGGAATAACGAAAGGTTTGGATGCATTGCTTGTTCGGTGTGTGCACTCTATTTATAGAGACCTTTGTGCCTCTTGGACGGTGCCGCCCTTTAATTGACCGACATTATGCAACAACCACGTCATATTTAAATAAAATTAGGAGGGAAATCAAATTTTTTTCGTAATGTAAGGGTAGTAAAGGTGTTTACCCTTATTCTTGTACGAGAAGTAATCATAATAAAATTGTTTAGCTTAGTAAACAAAGTATAACTCGCAAATTGAGGACTAGCCCTAATAAGTGATGTTTAGAGTTTAATTACTGCTTGCTAATAAAAAATGTATAAACAACGGTTCATATTTAAGTAATGTGAAGTACGTACAGATAGCTATGTACAAGGTAGGGCACTTGAGTTGTCTAATTCCATCGAATCGACCCTAACCAAAACCAATCCGATTAGGTTATAGAATTGAAAAAATAATCATGTCATTATATAGTTCATCTTTGTTTGTACAAAAGTGGCTAAAATATGTACTACTCCATAGCATAAGTTAAGGGGAGTTTATATACATAGAGTATAAACTAAATAACAAAATAATGATTTTGAAGACTTGTGTTTCTGTATTAAGGAGAGTTTGTATTAACATAGTATTTACTGTATAAGGTTGCATACATAATAAGTTAGGTAACTTGAATCATAATTTTAGGGTTTCTATGGTCGAACTAAAAACCATGTGGTTAATTTAAGTTTATAAATTCTAAATTTCAATCTGTCATTATTTAGAGGTAGGCCTTGTTTGGCAAATGACACATGTCGGTTGACTGTTTGATGGTTCACTTGGTTTGTTTGAGCAGCTGGAATGTTTGGGTGTTTATAATAGGGTTGTTTGGCAATTGGCTTTTTTCCTAGCTTTTGGCTTTTAAATTTGGTCAAACAGCCAAAAGATATGTTTGGTAGTTGGCTTTTTTGTTGGCTTTTAAGCTAGCTTTTCCGCCAAAAGCTAATAAGAGTAGCTTTTTTTATTGGCTTTTGGCTTGTTGGCCCACTTTATCACTAATAAACAGTTAACAATCATTAATAATTTTACCAAACACTTTAGAAAACAGTCAGCTTAACAAAATAACTTAAAAAGCCAACCCATACAGCTAATACTTCCACCTAGTCAAACAAGGCAACAACCAACCGCCAACCGCCGATTGCCAAACAACCCCAATGACTTTTAAATTGGCTATGTAAGCTGGCCGTTTGTAAAAGAGTTTGATGAATTAATTTTTGGCTGTTGGCTTTTTATTAGATCATTTGTGAGCCAACAAGCCGTAACCAACAACATAGCTACTCCAAACTCCTTTTCCATTTTGCCTTAAAATCCAGCTTTTTCGATGACTAAAAATTCAATTACCAAACAACATTTTTTGGCTTTTTGGCCACGTCAATTTGTCAAACAACCTAAAGCCAAAAGCTAATCAAAAAGGAATTTCAAATGCAATTACCAAACAGGGCCATAGTTTTTTTTTTTTTTTTTTTTTTTTTTTTTTTTTTTTTTTTTTAATTGCAACTGTTGGTGATTACACGCTATTCAATGTCGATTTACCATTCACCTGTCTTACGTTACATTTTCCCACATGTGTACAAAACCGATATAATAAAAGTATGTTTTCAGAAAAACCTAACATAGATCCACTTGGTTATACATAGAGTATCTCCAACGTAGTTACCAAAAAAATCGATCAATAAATGGTGTGTACTTATTGTAAATTTCCAACCGTTGCAAGTAAAAAATAACGTACATAGGAAGTATAAATTTTAATTTTGAGGCATACGTTCAAAAGCCGATAACCATTAGAACTAATAACCGTGACGCGGGAACTTTAACCGTGTCACGGGACTCTTTGACCGTGACACGGCAGATTTTCAGTTTCCCATTTTATTTATTGGCGCATTCGTTGCGAATTTCCTGTTCGAATTTTGTTCTTCCATTGCGTCCGACTCCTTGACTCGGATAATAAATAAAAGTCATTGTATTTTTTTATTTAAGAAATAAATGCGTTATTATTATTGAAATATATGCGACTACAATATTGGCATCATACGCCTTATTTTAAATAAAAATAAATAATAAAATGCAAAGCACTATTGATCTAATTTCTCTTCTCTTTAGGAACATCCTTCTCTTGTTCAATTAGGTCGGCCTTCACCATTAGTGTGTCTTTTGTAGCCCGAACCGTCACACCCCTAGTCGAACTTTCGCCCCTTTCACCTTTCTTGAACTTTTTCGGTTGCTTCTCCCTATACACCATCTTTTCTTTACCCTTTCCTTTCACATAGGTCTTCTTTCTTGGCATCTTAGGAGTCTTAAACTCAATTCCTTGTGTTCTCGGACCTAGGCGATCTTTAAGAGGAGCTTTCTTCTCTCCAAGACGACTCTTTACATCAGACTTGCGCGATCCGAATCGTTCCCTCCTACTTCTAGGATTCAACCACGCCTTGTATGCACTAGATAATGGAGGAGGAGCTTGGTCACTTGCAGAAACGGTCCACAAAGGCCTTCCAATCCAATAAGCCTCGTACTTGTGAACGTTACTTTCATGCAACGATACTTCACGAGGACTATCGTTATAGCGTGGAATTACTTGTTCCAGTCCATACTGCCGCATTAGTCGAGAGGGACAATAAAAAGTCAGTTTGGAGATACTAGGAACACGGCAATATGGAGTTTCATTTGTGCCAACCATCCTAGTAAGCCTCCACCAAGGCACCACCCAACGAATGGAAAATTCTCTCTTTGCAAAGAAATTTTTCCAATCTTCATACGACATGTTCGCAGAATAATTCTTCTTCCTACGGACTAAGTCGTTAGGGCCATATTTTTCAATGTCATCGGGGGCTTCAAATAATTCCAAACGCTCCATCAACCAAATCTGCAAAACAAGAAAACAACAAGAATATTAAAAAAAAAAAAAAAAAAAAAACTGCAGATTCCCGTGACACGGCAGTTTTGACCGTGTCACGGCAGAACCTAACCGTGACACGGTGACCGTTTTGTGTCACGGGAGCTATTTAGAGCGTATTTTTACCTGTAATAGTACCAGAGAACCCTTCCTGATGCCTTTCCGGTCAGATTTTGCCTCGTCAAGGCCACGAAATGTTTCTCCAAGGCACGTTGGCATAGGAGATCTTCCGGATTCTACATGCTCAAGTACAGACGCTAGACAAGCATGTCCTACCCTACCGTTTGCAAATAGTAGCTTGCTAAACATGCAAAAAATATATGCCCTTCTACGATATACATGATAAGATTCAGAGATAGGGCGATTAAAATATAAGTTAGCAAGTTTTTCTAAGTCTACTTCATTACCACAAACAATTCTATTTAAATCTGGATCTGTTAGATTCAGATGGCGTTCAAAGTCTTGGTAATAATATTCACGTAAGGTAGGCATGGCTATAAGATTCCTAGCAGGAAATCCAAAGATTGCACCAAATTCCTCCGGCAGAGGACAGATTTCATCATAATCAAATTTGAAACAATGCGTTTCTGGACTCCAATAGCCTAATGCTGCTCTAAGAAAATCATGTTCAATAGCTACATGTCGCAGGGCTAGCAAACCCCTGACATGAAATAATTCTAACTCTCTTTTTTCAGCATTAGTCAAAGAATAAGACCAGTCGCGCAATGTATTATCAAAATTCTGAGACATGATTATTGAAATATGAAATTCTAAATTATTTTGTGTTTCGTAATTATGCACATCATGAATAATCTGGTCTTATTTTATAGCAAAAGCGCTCAGAACTGCCCAGAATTTATCTTTTCGCACGTGTGAAACAAACCGCTGAATGATACGCTTCCCGTGACACGGGAAATTCCACCGTGTCACGGGAACCTTTGCCGTGACACGGCAGGTTTTGCCGTGACACGGTGAACAGTGCCGTGTCACGGCACTTTACGCGCCTGATTTTTTTTTTTTTTCATCTTTTCCGTATCTATCCGGATTTTTTTTATATATTTTCTTATCTTTAACATTTATTTTTTTAGTCTTTTCTGAGAGTTTTATTTCTAATAAAATTCTCACCTTTTTTTTATTTTTATCTTATAGTCTTCTCTGAGAGTTTTATTTCTAATAATATTCTCACCTTTTTATTTTTGTTTTATTTGTTTTGTTTTCACGAAGATTTTTTTTTTTTAATATATATTTATTTACTCATCATTTTATTTTATTTCTTTTCTTTTATTTTGGGGAAATTTTATTTTAAGTATTTTCTTTATTTATTTCTCTTCTTTTGGGGAAGGTCGGTACCCTCCATTACTCCACTTATATTCTTCGTCGCGTCATAAGTACACAATCACACACAAAGAGTCTCAAACACACACTAATACACGTAATAATAGATGTATAAACTGTAAATAATGTACAAAGAGTCGTAATGTAAATATGTCAAGTGTCATCATAGCATGTACAAAGAGTCATAATACAAAAAACCCTCGGTCAAAAATCTCTAGAATCAGAATCAGTCGCGTCTCCACCCTGGGTAGGTGGTTCGCCCTGGGTATATGAGAATGGCGAACCAAAGAGTCCCTCGACCATCCGAGTACGGGGAGTAGCGTCCCTACTAGTTCCCGTAGGCCCAGTAGTAGTCAAGCTCAAAGCAGGACCTGTCCAGCCGGAGAACGGAGTAGACTGGCCCAAAGATACTGGAATCGTCGGCGAAGGCATCGTCCCATACAGCGGAACCGAGAACAAACCCGACACTGGTGGAGGAATCCCGGATAATGGGGCCGAGAATGAACCAGGATCCAAAGGAGACCCAAACTCAAGAACTGGAGGCTGTGAAAATGACGGACGCTGAGAAGACTGACCCTGCTGCCATTGAGCCTCCTGGAACGGCTGAGTAGTCTGTGGCTCTCGCTGAGAACGCCGGCGAGCCTCGGGAGATCGTCTACCACGACCAAGCTCCTCCTCGTCCGAGCCTCTAGGCCTCGAGCGCGAGCGGGACCTCCGTCGCTCCTGAAAAACACAAAATCAAAAGGTGTCAATGATGCAAAATAAAACAAACGGTAGAAATGAAAAAATAATAAGTGATACCTCAAGGACGTCGCTAGAGCTCCGACAACTCGCACCACGCCGAAGCTTGATGATGCAATACTTCAGCGCGTCCACCAGCTTCATGACTCCCATCACCTCTGGGCGGTTAGGCTGAGGATAAAAACAAAGAAAAATCAGTAATAAGCAGCATTAAAGGAGTGGATAATGCGTCAAAGAAAACTCACCGGCTCAAAAACCTCGGGCACTGACTCCTGGGCCTGTCTATAACCCTCCGGCGCGTCGGCAATATGATCCTCCGTGATACCGATCGGCCCAGGGTAGCGGACAGACTGAGGAGGAATCTGAATCCTCCCCACAGGGTGAATGGTCGTCTGAAAATATGATCAAATAATCAAGTTATTCGACTATTTGAAACAGAGACTAGCAAAGAAGATTCTCGAAAGAAATCATACCTCCGGAAGACGGGGTGGAGGAGCCAGAGAGGGAAGCAAATCTCGCGCGTAGTCGCTCTCCATGCGAACGAGCTCCTGCCACGGAATAGTGTAGCGCTCTCCCCTGTTGATCAACCCTCTGATCAAGCGGGAGTCCAGCATCGACTCTGGCGAAGAAGAAGGCACCACAAAGCGATCGCCGCTATGCTGACGGACGACTCGCTCCCCCAAATACCAGACGAAGCGCCCAGTACCAACCAAGATGGTAAGGTACGCTGAAAGACGTAGGGCCTCGGGCAGGTCAGTCATCCCGGCCCAAGGACGGTACTGGACATCGATGGGGACCTGGAAATCATAAAAAGTTAGGCATGAACAACGGAAACAATATCAGAAGGAAAGAATGTGACAAAACTAATCCTTACGCCAACAGAAGAGGTGCCACGGCGTAATAGCCCGCGAAGTGCCGGAACAAACTCCACCCGCGACTCTCCTCGGTCGCGCCAGCTGGCCCCGACAGGAAAGTCGTGGACCGCTCCTCGACGCCGACGAGGAGCCAAGCCTGGGAAGTACTCGTAGAACCATATCTGCAACAAAGTGATACTTAGTACGCGAACCGAACAAGCCGAAATGAAACAAGAAGGGAAAAGATCGTCACCTCTACGACTCTCCACAGGCCGTAAACGGTGATAGGAGACTCATCATTCAGCTGACGGAAGCCATGACGTAGAGATAGGAGAAGATCCGCGTACCCAAGACTGGCCCAGCTGTAGGATCCTATCTCGGGAATCCTGGCCAAAGAGGGGAGGTAGCAGAGGAGCACGCGTGAACTCCTATCAGGAGAAAGAGTCATAGAGATCAGGATCAAGATGAAGATCCGCACCCGCTGCTCGGCCGTCGTATCCTCCATATCAAAGCCACGGGCAAGAACTGAAGCCGACTCCGATCGTCCACTCCTAGGACCACCTCGAGATACTGGTCGAGTCCTGATGTGCTGAACAATCGGACCCAACAAATCAGCTACCTCAGCCGATGCCCAAGATAGATCGGACATCTGGCCTACTGCCCGGTCAGTAAAGCGCAGCCCGCTGATCATGCTGAAGTCTAAGGGGGTCACCGTCATCTCCCCCCAAGCAAGGTGAAACGTGTTGGTAGTATCCCAGAAATACTCCAACAATGCGCGAACGACCGTCGCACCGCAACCCCGGGGGCTGCGAAACCCTACTACTGTCGAGTAAAAATCGACCAAGCCGGACGACTCCCATAAAGCGCGCGTAGCAGGATCCCTCGTAATAACCTGGTGAAGCCGAGGGATCAAATCACCGGCTCCAGAACCGTGCTGGCGAAGTGTGCCATCGACTATGCCAGAGAGTGCGCGGTGAGAAACGTGGTTTTCACGATAGAAAACCAGCTGGTCCGGGGTCCATGAAGGTGGAACCCACCTATTCCTACTCGTAGATGTCCGAGGCTCGGACTCCAAGACGTCGTCGTCCATGTCCTCAGGGACCGTGGGAGTGTCCTCCCGAAAAGCCCGACGCCGGCCGCGGGTGGAAAGGTCGCAGTCTCGTCGTCTAGGCATGCTATTGTCAAAATCTAAATGTTTAGCATCATTTCCTAAACATTCAATTCAAGTTGCATATTTATAATAAAAATCTAAATACTTAGCATCATTTCCTAAGTTATTTAGTTGTTTATTGAATTATAAATGTTTAGCATCATTTCCTGAGTTATTTAGTTGGTTATTGAATTATATGCTAAATTTTTACCTCAAGGCTAAAAATTGGCAAAATTATGGTATTTAGTTTCTCCACGACAAACTAATACTACAGTTCTCCTAGCCGCATGATACTATGTTCTCCATGACAATATAGTACATATGCAAAATATGAATCAACACATCATTTCACAAAAATTCACCATTTCAAAGCATGAACATTATTTCACAAAGTAGCACCCAAAAATGGTGATTTGTTCAATTCTCCATCAAATCATGCAATTTTTGTCTCAAATTTCTCACAAACACACATGTACACATATACAAATAAAATCATGGCAAGAATTTCAACAAAAAGCTTCAAAATCAAAAACCCTCAAATTGATTTTTTTAGGGTTTGTCATGAAATTGTTAATGTGAAGCAAATTCAAAGCAAAAATCAAAGGGACTTACATGAATGTTTGTAAAAGGTCAAAAATGAGGAGAAGATTGAAAAATTACAACGAAATTGATGGAATTCGAACTCCAAAACTCGAAAATGTGTTCCGGCCACCAGCGCAGCTGCCGCGACACGGACAAGACTAACCGTGTCACGGTCAAGAGCAACCGTGTCACGGAAAACCTTCAAGGCTGACGGAGCTCCGGTGAACTGGGCGGCAGTACAGAAACAGAAACAGAAGCAGCAACGAAACAGCAGCAGCGCAGTAGCCAAACAACCGCAACAAAGCAAAAAGAAAAGGAGAAGAAAAAAAAAAAAAAAGAGACTAACCGTGTCACGGTCTCCGTTACCGTGTCACGGCGAGTTTTGAACGGCCGGCGGTTAACCCCAGGCGTGGCGCGGTAGCTTTTGGGAAGAGAGAAGCTAAAATGGTGAAAGCAAGTGTGAAAGCAAGAAAAATGTGAAATAGTGGAATGGTTCACGCGGATTTAAAGGCAGAAAAGGACAAAAAAAGAGCCGTTGTTGACTGATTCAAACAACAAAAAAGGAAAAAAAAAGAAAAAAAGGAAAAAATAGGTGTCCCGTGACACGGGATCCTTGTCCCGTCTGACGGGAAGCCTTAACCGTGTCACGGCGACCTGCTTACGTGGCGCGGCAAATCTGAGTCTGGTCAGGGAATATTCTTAGCTTTTTGACCAGTTTGACTGACTTTCCGAGTTTTTTGAGCGATTATTTTTCGCTACAGTTACGCAGAAAATCCCAACTGATATTTAAAGGGGGCTAAAATTACTATTTTACCCCTGGCAAGCGTCAAAGCCTATTTTTCGGCATTTTAAGCATTTAATATGGTCGGATAATCGGCTTAAAATTGTGAAATATCTGCGGCCCACGTTCGGGGATAATCGAACCACCATACACTTATCAATTTTCGGCAATCGTCGGCTTTCCTCAGGCTTGGAAAGCGTTATCGGTGGATTTTTCTTCAAGTATAGAAAACCGCCAAGTCGGCTTTCCTCAGGCTTGGAAAGCGTTATCGGTGGATTTTTTCTTCAAGTATAGAAAACCGCCAAGTCGGCTTTCCTCAGGCTTGGAAAGTGTTATCGGTGGATTTTTCTTCAAGTATAGAAAACCGCCAAGTCGACTTTCCTTAAGTATGGAAAGCATCATCGTGGATTTTTCTTCAAGTATAGAAAACCACAAAATCCCTTTGTCGGCTTTCCTCAAGTATGGAAGGCATTATCGGTGGAATTCTTCAAGCATAGAATGACACCAAATTCATACGTCGACTTTCCTCAAGCATGGAAAGTGTCATCCGGTAGGTCTCTTCAGGCTTAGAAAGCTACCAAACTCATCTGTCGGCTTTCCTCAAGCATGGAAAGCATTTCAACAAACGTCATCCGGTGGATTCCTTCAAGCATAGGAAAATACCAAACTCGTTTGTCACCGACACACTAGTGTCAGATAAGCGTTCTATCCCTATACTCTTTTATCTGTGGAATTAAAATTTTTTGCAGGTATCGGCGTATACAGAATGATTTAGGATCGCAGAACGTCTTAAATCATTCTCCGTCCCTATCGACTACTTTGACTATCGTTTTCGAAACTGACGTTTCTACAAACTCAGTCAAAGTGGGGGCTTCTGTAGACACCTAAAAATGTCTCCCCAAAACCAAACCCGATGATAAATAACCTTTCACCGCCACTATTGGTCGGGTTTAGTATTTAATCCCGAGAGTGCTTAAAAAATCGTATCTTATTAAATTCTTTTTTTTGAAAGGTCTATGGATCAGTCTTGGTGTTTGGTAAAAGCATAGTTTTAATTTGTTAATTAATTTTAAGCCCAAACCTTTTTATTTTATTTTATTATTTTATTATTTATTTTTGGCCCAAATATTTTATTTATTTTTATTTTATTATTTTCTTATTTTAGCCCGAATAATAAAAGTCAGAAAAAAGCCCGAAATTATCAATCGGCACTTAAAAAGCCGAAAGAAATTAGGGTTAAAAATGAATTTAGACGGAAAAGTGGACTGGAACTGACTGTGTCACGGTCAAGCTTGGCCGTGTCACGGGAACTCTTCCCGTCTGACGGTGGGACTTCCCGTGACACGGGAGGTCTGCCGTGACACGGGAAGTTCTGTGTCCTTTCCGCGTAAACCCTTAACGCGTTTTCCGTTCCGTTTTCTGAAAATTTCCCGCGTCACTCCAAAACTGACCGTGTCAAGGGAACTTGTACCGTCTGACGGTATAGCCTAACCGTGTCACGGTACAGTCTGACTGTGTCACGGGATACTTTTTTAGGGTTTTTATCATTTTAGGGTTCCGTGTGCTCCCTCAGCACATTTCCCTATAAATACCCCCTCATTTCTGATGTACGGGGCGACGAGAATTCGATTATTCTTATTGTTCTCTCTTCTATGCTCTTAACGTAAACACTAGCCTACCCTTTTCACTTCAAAAATGCCTTCTTCAAGCACTCAAAGGAGTCCATATTTTACTCGAGGTTCTATCCTTAAGCCAAGGCGTGAAAGGTAGAATCGTTTGAGGGTTTGGCCCCAAAATCAACCTTATTTTATTTAATTTAATTTAGTTATTGTTTTGTTGTTTCCTTGAAGTTACTAACTCGTTTATTATTTTGTAGTTGCAAATAAACAGATTCAAAGTAAGGATCATGCTCTTTTTATTATTATTGTTTTTCTAACGATTTTTATGTTGTTGGAATTATGATTAAATTGGTTTTTATGTTGATATTGATTCTATTATTTATTTTGATCACCATATTGCATGTTAAAGGGAATATGTAATTGAAAATCACGCCTAATAAGATAATTTGGACAACCGGTTTAGGTTCCTTTTTAATCTTGTTATTTAATCAAGTGATCACAAATATTTTAGAATTATATGTTGGATTAATATTCAACCAATTTAGCTTAATAATAGTTTGGAGCAAATTGAATATTTTGTTTGTATGCCTTTGAGATCGCAGGAATCATTTTTCACTATAAGAATCGAGTAGAGGCCAATACGGGCGAATGTGACTCCATGACTCACTTCGTACCATCATCCCCGATCCTCCTTTCGTGGTTCCGAACCATATGGAGTTAGTAATCTCATGGATTATGAATGGGGTGTAACCTTCACGGGTCAATCGTTGTTGCCTATCGTTGTCCCTTTATCGTGGTTGCCTTTTATGATCCGTGAACGGTTTACAAGTTCCTAAAAAAACTTGTTGGCGACTCCCTACTTTATTTGTCCCTAATCGTATATGTCAATTCCCACTTCCTATGAGTGCCAAGCATATTCACAACATGCTTTTAACGTAGGCGCACTTCGAGCGACGCCTACAGTAATACAATTACATACCTTTACATAAAATAATCTTCAAGCATAATCTTACTCTTCACAAATATTTAGGAGGCTAAAACTATTAGGAAGAGAAAGTATTTCGGATCCGCAACTGAATACACATCACATTAAATTAAACTTATGTGTTAGTGTACCCAACTAGTTAGAGTGTTGATAGAGTATGTTACTTTTAGTCATTACCCAAAATGCAATTTCGATTATGGATATTTAATACATAATTTTCTATAATAAGGAACAATATCAATGAATCTCATCATTGGCTAAAGATTTTTCCTCATAACCCTCCATCTTATGTGAATGTCATTAATGTAACATCAACAACCAAGTACTATGCTTTAAGAGGGAGTACGCCCCTTTATTTAAATGCCCCTTTCCGAAACAAAAACATACACCCATCTCTCTCCCAATACTGCCCTAAGTTGGAGTCATGGACAGCACTCCAATGATGTCTGTGGCTTCATTCAACAATAGAACCTTTTTAACAAAAACCGACCGTGTAACCTTTCCAGACCCGGAGCTCGAGGATCCCTTTAAACCGGGTTTCCTTTACGGTGGAGGTGGGGGGTCTTACCCATCATCAGCTGAATTGGATGCAATGCTAATGGCTCAAATAGCATCCATGGAGGCTAGGGAGTCACTGTCTGCAGTTAATTCAACTGAGGGTTGGAAGGGAAAACAAGTGCAAGACAATGGCTTCAGTTTCCCAACCCCTACTATGTGTGGGAAAGATCTGTCAAAGAATTGCTTCAAAGGATTTTCCGACCCGCGCCGGAAGAAGGATGAACCCTCCACTTCATGCGGTGTGCATTCTCAAAAAAATTCGGAAATGCCAAAAACACCAGGATCCGGTGTTGG
The DNA here is from genome assembly GCF_948465745.1 of Chenopodium album. Classification (NCBI taxonomy): domain Eukaryota; kingdom Viridiplantae; phylum Streptophyta; class Magnoliopsida; order Caryophyllales; family Amaranthaceae; genus Chenopodium; species Chenopodium album. The sequence goes on from NC_137842.1 coordinate 16,939,309, forward strand.
TGATCATGGGAAAGTGAAAGGAAATGCCATGTCTGAGTATAGGGAGAACAAAACATTTGGTAAGAAACCCTTTAATTGCAAGACAGTAGATGATGTTTACCCAGTAGCAGGTTTTGGTGGTCATGGTTATGGTACGGATGAGTCAAACACTGAATCTGACGACATTGCCATTGCACCATGTTGCTTGTGTTCGATTAAATGTTTTGGTTGCAAAATCCGTTGCCAGACCTGTTAGTAAAATCGATAAGTAGGATAAATGTAATTGGGCCCATCATAATTGCCCAGTAGTAAATGTAGGCTTATTTGTATGGAAAAAAGAATGGAGGTCCATTTTGTTAGCCCAGTTGTAATATGGAAAGCTTATGAAGCCTACTACGGGCCCATTTATTATGAATATTTGTTGTCCAATGTTTTGTGCTAACCATGATGTTATTTGATATGCTAACCTACTGCCTAACCCAATTTTCATGTTTTCAAACTCTACCTGTAATTAAAAGTTAGGACAGAAGACGTAATTGGCTTATTCTGTGTATATAAAATAACCCCTGCTTAAGGGCCGAATTACATGAACAGAGTTAAGTGAGCAGGACTGGAATAATGACAGGCCCAACCTATAATCCTAGTGTTTTGGGCAACATGTAAAAAAATTAGTTGAACAATCTGCTATGCTATTATACGCATGAATTGTGTACATGTACAACAACATAAGCGGCTGAGTGTACTGATAATGGTCAGGCACTTCAGTCTCCCAATTAAAGCATGGTGTTGATGTACATTTTCATTAACATGTACTTCCCTTGTTCAGAACCTAGCCGAATGCTTGTCCCGATGCCCTCTTATCGGAGCACTCCTCCTCCTTTCTCTAAATGGCACAACGGAGTTGGTCAAATCCTGCACATAAACATCTTTCCATAAGCAAAGTGTGGATAACACAACACCATGGACCCTTAACTCACAACTTACGGGATACTGTGTTATATCAGCTGGGGCTTCACTATCCCTCGCCTCCTTTGGGTGAATTTCTCCATACGCAATATCAACCACCTGCAACACCAACAATAAAAATAGGTCCATTTTTAACCGAGAAAATAACATGCCATGATTACAACAACCACGTTTACACCAAATATGAAGATGAAATAAAACAGGTCACATACCCCTATGTTTCCGTAGTCCCCAGATGTCAGCCTATCAAGCCTCCCTTCCTTCCGAATGTTCTGCATGCTCCACACCTTAATACGCGAGTACACACCCCACTAAATTGGATCCCTGTTCAACCGGTAAAGGTAATATATCTGCACACGGTAAAACAATTAGTAAAGATACAAGTTGTATGAACCCCAATAACAAACAGTTACTTCTATTAAGGTCATATGCTTACCACTAAAAACATTGCACATCCCCCGCAACCACCAGCAAATCCATTGGCATAAAATTGATGTGCAAAGCTAGCAACACTATCCATTAGTTTGGACAACACAAGGTCACACCAATCATAGTCAGAACAGTCCTTCACACAACCTAATGCAGGAAGCAAGTCGGATGCTAGCCGTGGAGACTGAGTAGGGCACAAGACCATTTGTAATGTGATGATCAGGAACGGGGTTTTGAATTCTTCCTCCTCATTGGCCTTGAAATGACCTTCTAGCCTATCCTTCATTTTGGAGGTAACGGGAATACCAATCGAAGTATAAACTAGTCCACTATCTCTACATGATTTTGTCTCCCATGATTTACCGTATTTCAACAAGATATGTTGCACCTTCACACGAACATCATTTGTCATCATTTTCATCCCGGGGACAGGCTTACACCCGGTAGGGATGCCTAACACCCATCTAACTTGATTCTTTGACAACGGAAACTCCCTACCATCTGGAGCAATAAACACTTTATTCAATGGGTCAACCCTAGTCATTAGCCAATACGATAACTGTCTCGGTAAGTGCATATCGTAAGCAAAATAAAGTAGTCCACCAAAACCCATCTCGTACACCCACTTTATCCTCCTATCATCGAATTTTTGACAAATTCTCCCAAATGACTCTACACGACAGTTCATATTTGGGGGCTGTAAGTACGCAGAACAAAAAAAAAATCATTAACACAACTATTGCAGATCAATCCACCTTTTATTATATACAATAACAACTCACCCGACGACTACATGCAGAATGTTCCTTTAGCACTTCGCCCTTCGCTTTCACAAGACCCCCCTCACATAACGATTTGTCCTACAATCCATTACCCACAAACCATTACATACTATATGAAAGAGGTTACACTCAATCCATATTATTCCCTCTACAAAAACTTTACCTTAAAGAGGCTAGAATGTAATTGGATTAACTTCTGACCATTACCAACTCTCAAAACCTGCATAACCAAATCTCCTTACATAGGGGATACATAATATACTGAATACATCAATGACCTCAAACAGATACATTTAGTGCCACCCTTACCTCTGTTTCATTGTCCAGTGATTCCTTCTGTTGTTTAGTCTACATCCACACAACACAAAACAAGAACTAATTATTGTCATTACTTTGGCACAAATACATGAATTCGTTGACCTCGACTACTAAGACTATCACATCATTTGGAATCACTATAATTTAAAGAATTCCATCTAAACATCATTTGGCAGACTCAAAATTAACTTAACTAGTTCAAACATCCAACATATACCGACACCAACCATCCAATACGCATAATATGGTTATCAATTTAGTTACAATCGATTTACAGTGGTAATTTTACATGTATATCAGCCACTGTGCTAATTCAAAATAGAAAAACAAACTGACTACAGTACCAATAATTTACAAGTCGGACTACACACATACCTATTCAGATCCAGAGTTGATCTAACAATCCCTAAATTAATGTTACATAATATGATTTTCCGATTTCTCCACATATTGCTTCCCATTACAATTTTCTTTATTTCAGTTTTACAAGAGCATGCACAACTATTTACGGCCCTAACAATCCATTTCAAGTGGTAATTTTTCATCACAATCTGGCAATTAAAGAGAATACAAGAAAACAACAAAAGATAATCGTACAAATTCCATTTCGTACAAATCCCACAATTCAAGTTTGCTTCACAATTAATAAATTCAACAAAATCAGTCCATCTGCACCAAATTAAACTCAACAATAACAACACTTACTACTAACACCGTGCTTCTCATCTGACCATATGCGCTTCCATCGAACGACCGCGACCGCATCTTCCTCTTACAACCAGTTATCTGATTCATTACTCCCCCCATTCCGCTCTTGTCGAATTATACACCGATCACAAAGGATTAGCACCTACAGTTTCAGGGTGGTGTTCAATCGAATTGTATATACACTACAATAGGGTATTACAGAGGTTTCAATTATTGAGGTTGCTGATAACTGAAAATTATAAAAAATAAAAAAATAGGATCTTTATTTGATACAACCCTAACGGGGTTAGTGAAAAAATATTAACGGCCGTCAATGCGTAAATACCGTCGAGGAATTCCGTCTGGTCTACTAATCAAGTTCGAATCCACATCACACCGTTGCAATGTCTGTAATACCCTAGCCCAATTAAGGAAATGCCAAAAGTACCCCCTTGATATACGATTCAAGTTTATCAAATTGATAAACTTGAATTTTCCGATTGATAAGACCAAATACCCAACTCTAGAATATTCTAGATTGTACATGGGATAATAATCATCCATATTTAGATATTATCATAACACTCCCCTTTGGATGACTATATATTGAATAAAACAATAACTAACATTTACTACAAAACCCGTACAAAATAATACAATATAATGCGCATAAGATGCTGCCTCGTTAAAAACCTTACCAGGAAAACCCAGTGGGAAAAAACTATGGTTAAGGAAAAAAAAAGTGCAGCACGCATTAACTCCCCCTCATGACTAGATTGACTACATCACTTGAGATCTTTAAGACGACGCAATCCAATGCCGTAAGCTAACTTTTTGAATGTTGCTGTCGGAAGAGCCTTAGTAAATAAGTCTGCTAAATTCTCACTTGAACGAATCTGCAATACATTTATATCTCCATTCTTCTGAAGATCATGAGTGAAGAAAAATTTGGGTAAGATGTGCTTCGTTCTGTCGCCTTTGATGTATCCTTCCTTAAGTTGAGCAATACAAGCAGCGTTATCCTCATATAAAGTTGTTGGTGCCTCTTTCCCATATGATAAACCACAAACTTCTTTTATATGTTGAACTACCGACCTTAACCATACACATTCACGACTAGCCTCGTGAATTGCTAAAATCTCAGAATGATTGGAAGAAGTAGCTGCAATGGTTTATTTCATGGAACGCCAAGAAATGGCAGTACCACCATATGTGAACACATATCCAGTTTGTGACCGACCATTATGAGGATCAGATAAATAACCTGCATCTGCAAAACCAATCAAATTTTCTTTGGACAACTTTGGGAAAAATAAACCCATATCCTTCGTACCTTGAAGGTAACGAAGTAAATGTTTAATCCCATTCCAATGCCTTTGGGTTGGACATGAACTAAACCTTGCTAATAAATTAACTGAAAATGATATATCAGGTCGTGTATGACTGGCAAGGTACATTAGTGCTCCAATTGCACTAAGATACGGTACTTCAGGACCAAGAATTTCTTCATCATTTTCCTGAGGTCGGAATGGATCTTTCTCTACTTCAAGTGATCTTACAACCATAGGGCTGCTCAATGGATGTGCTGTATCCAAAGAAAATCTTTTAAGAACCTTTTCTATGTATGTTGATTGATGCACAAGGATTCCATTCTCTAGGTGCTCTATTTGTAACCCCAAGCAGAATTTTATCTTTCCTAGATCTTTCATTTCGAACTCTTTCTTTAAATAATTGACAGTCACAGAAATCTCTTCAGGAGTTCCAATGATATTCAAATCATCAACATACACTGCAATTATAACAAATCCTGATCCAAATTTCTTTATAAAAATACATGGGCTGATAGGGTCATTCTTATAACCTTCTTTCAACAAATACTCACTTAGACGGTTATACCACATACGCCCAGATTGTTTCAATCCATAAAGAGATTTGTTCAATTTAATACAGAAATGTTCTCGAGAACTAGATTTTGCTGCTTCCGGCAGCTTGAATCCTTCTGGGAGCTTCATGTAAATGTCATTATCCAGTGGGCCATATAAATAAGTTGTGACTACATCCATCAAACGTAAGTCAAGTCCTTCTCTTATTGCCAGACTAATAAAAAATCTAAAAGTAGTTGTATCCACCACAGGAGAATATGTCTCCTCATAATCAATACCAGGTCTTTGTGAGAATCCTTGTGCAACTAAGCGTGCCTTATATCTTACAACTTCACCCTTTTCATTTCTCTTTCGCACAAAGACCCATTTATATCCCACTGGCTTTACACCTTCAGGTGTACGGACTAGAGGTCCGAATACTTCTCTTTTTCCAAGAGATTTTAATTCTACTTCAATTGCTTCTTTCCATTTTGGCCAATCATTTCTTTGTCTACATTCTTCAATGGATTTTGGTTCATGATCCTCATTATTATCCATAACATCTAATGCTACATTGCATGCAAAAACATCATCGACGTCGATTTGATTTCGGTTCCATGTAATTCCAGACATGATATAATTTATTGAAATTTCTTCATTATCAGGTACCTGAATTTCTTCTTGTATCATGTCTAAAGTCTCTTCTGGAGATCCTTCGGAAATTGTTTCTTCAATTTGACCATCATCAATCAATGCTCCTTTTCTTTTCCGAGGATTCTTATCTTTGGAACCTATTGGTCTTCCACGTTTCTGGCGTGGTTTAGACTCATTAGCAATTTTATTTTGTCCTTCCGGGATATCTATTTTAAATGGAGCATTAACAGCTGGAATATGTGACTTGGTCACTCTTTTTGGGTCAGCAAACGAGTCTGGCAATTGATTCGCTAAACTTTGTAAATGAATTATCTTTTGAACTTCCAGTTCACATTGTTTAGTTCGAGGATCAAGATAGGATAATGATAATTCATTCCATTTAATTTCATTTTCCAGCTCTCACTTTTCTCCCCCTAATGTTGGGAAAAGTGACTCATTAAAATGACAATCTGCAAAATGAGCCGTAAATAAATCCCCTGTTGTAGGCTCAAGATATTTAATTATTAACGGGGATTCAAACCCAACATATATCCCCAACCTCCTTTGAGGACCCATCTTAGTGCGTTGTGGTGGAGCTATTGGAACATAAACCGCACATCCAAAAATTCTTAGATGGGAAATATTTGGTTCCTGACCATAAACCAATTGTAATGGGGAGAACTTGTGATAACTTGTTGGCCTAATACGAATTAGTGCTGTTGCATGTAATATAGCATGTCTCCAAGCAGAAATTGAGAGATTGGATTTCATAAGCAATGGTCTAGCAATTAACTGAATACGTTTTATTAATGACTCTGATAGACCGTTTTGTGTATGAACATGTGCTACAGGATGTTGAACATTTATCCCAATGGACATGCAATAATCATTAAAAGCTTGAGATGTAAATTCACCAGCATCTTCAAGCCGAATAGTCTTAATGGGAGTATCTGGAAAATGTGCTCGTAACTTAATCAATTGGGCAAGTAATCTCGCAAACGCCAGGTTACGAGTTGATAACAAAGACACATGTGACCATCTAGTTGATGCATCAATTAAAACCATAAAATATCTAAATGGTCCACATGGGGGATGTATGGGCCTACAAATATCTCCTTGTATACGTTCTAGAAAACTAATTGATTCAAAATTAATTTTAGCTGGTGATGGGCGAATAATCAACTTGCCTTCCGAGCAAGCAGCACATGAAAAATTATTATGAAGAATCTGCTGGCTCTTCAAAGAATGTCCACATGAATTCGTAATTATTTTTCGCATCATTATTGAATCGGGATGGCCTAACCGGTCATGACAAACAACAAAATCATCGGTAAACTTCTGGTTTACTATAGCATGAGCTTCAATAGCATTGATTTTTGTGTATTACAAACCACTAGAGAATGTAGGTAGTTTCTCCAAAACATGTTTTGAGCCTTGAGTTATATTTGTGATTTGAAGGAATTCGTTATTTTCTTCATTGATTGTCTCAATATGATAACCATTGTTGCGAATATCCTTAAAACTTAATAAATTTCTTTGAGACAATGGGGAGTATAAAGCATCAATTATTTTTATTTCAGTTCCCCAAGGCAATTTTATAGTGGCTCTTCCGGAGCCCTCAATGATATTTGTACTACCCGATATGGTACTAACATTAATCCTTTTCATCATCAAGTGAGAGAAATATTTTTTATTTTTAAGTATTGTATATGTAGTTGCACTGTCAGCAAGACATAATTCTTCACCATTCATAGCAAATTGAACTTGAGTAATATCCATGTTCTTCATGAAATAAAATACATGTCAAAATATTAAGCATAAAAATAAAGATGATAAAACAAATAAATCAATAAAAACACTCAAATAGTTCATAAATTTATGAAGCAAAAATCCTTATTACAACGAAAGAAATAAACTGAAGTAAATCACTAGAATAAGCAAACATAAGTCTAATACTTAAAACTGACATAAAACAATATAATTTTAATTATTCCCTTCTGGGGCAGTGAAGAAATCAGCAACTTCTAAATGATTTGTACTGCCAAAATCAAAATTATTCCCTTCCGGGGAAGTAAGGAAATCATCAACATCAAATTGATTGGCATTGCCAAACTCAAAATCACCTTCACCATCTTCAAGAACAAGGTTTGACTCAACTTTCTTTCCTTTCTTCAATGATTCTTGGTAAAGTTCAATAAGATGCTTTAGAGTTCTACAAACCCGAGACCAATGACCTTTTCCTCCACAACGGTAACATATATTGGTATCACTTTTCTCTTTATCATCCCTACGTTCCCACTTCTGGTGGGAATGTGAGTTTGTGAAATGACCTCCACGACTTCTACCATATCCACGTCCACGACCCCGGCCGCGCCACTGGCCACGACCACGACCTCTACCTCGACCACTACTGCTGGAATGGTATCTGCTTTTAGTTTCTTTCCCGTTATGAGTTGTCACATTCGCTTCAGGGAATAGAGTAGAGCCAGTAGGACGTGATTCATGATTTTTCATTAACAGCTCGTTATTTTGCTCAGCCACAAGAAGACAAGATATTAATTCAGAATATTTCTTAAAACCTTTTTCTCTATATTGTGTCTGCAGGACAATATTATTAGCATGGAAAGTGGAGTATGTATTTTCAAGCATTTCTGCATCAGTAATATTTTCTCCACATAATTTCAATTGAGAAGTTATTTTAAACATAGCTGAGTTATATTCACTAATAGATTTTAAATCATGCAATCTCAAATTCAACCATTCGTAACGAGCTCTAGGGAGTATCACTGTTTTTTGGTGGTCATACCTTTCCTTTAGATTACTCCAAAGGATTTGTGGGTCTTTCACAGTTAAATATTCATTTTTGAGCCCTTCATGGAGGTGATGGCGAAGAAAAATCATGGCTTTAGCCTTATCTTGAGGTGTTGCCTTATTAGCCTCTTTGATTATTTCACCAAGCCCTTTAGCATCTAGGTGTATTTCAGCATCTAACACCCATGATAAATAATTCTTTCCGGTAATATCAAGGGCCACAAATTCAAGTTTGGCAAGATTCGACATTATTCACTATATAAAATAACATTAAAAGACAATAAGTATATATAAATAGTATCCAAAATATGTACTAAACGTTATAATCATGCATAAATAAACCTGATACAATTCATGCATAAATAAGAATGAAATAGAATATGAGAACGTTAGCATGGAGAAAAATAAGAATGGAACCTTAAATTATATATCATGCCCTGTATTCGTTATATATGTTGATATTCCAATAAATAAGCATTAAAAGTAGATAAATGTTAAATTATAATTGTTATGGGCTGCGATCATACTTACATGATAATAATAATATGGGATTCTAGATAAATGTTTGGTAATCCTACTCAGTTGACTAGCAATGGTGCTGATAACGTGTTAAATATGGAAGAGAAAATATAGAGAGATGAGGGAAGATTGTTACGTTGTATTTCATATTCCATCTAGTACGGGATATATATAATGTACATTACCTAGGGTTCCATCAATGGATAAGACCAAATACCCAACTCTAGAATATTCTAGATTGTACATGGGATAATAGTCATCCAGCTTTAGATATTATCATAACATATTTTTATTATTTTGGAAAAATTGTCACCATTAATCCATTGTTTGTCTCGTCAGCCAATATTAATCCCAATTTTCGTTTATTCACTATCACTCCCAACTTTGTACCCCATTGATCTCTATTGCACCCAACCGGTCATCTAACTAGGTATAGCAAGATACCCAGACACGTGTCCACACGTGATAGGTCCAAACAAAATTAAAAAAAATAAAATAAAATACCAAACCCAGCCCTCCACCCCTATCCCGGGAAACACCACACCCCCCACCCCAACCCGCCGGAAAAATCGGCCCCATCCCCGAAAACCCCTCCCTCGCAGCTGGAAAACGGCGCCCAGCCCTCCCCCTCCCTTGAAACCCACCCCTTCCCTTCCCCCACCCCCGAAAACCCCTCCCTCGCTGTCGGAAAACGACGCCCACCCCCTCCCCGCCCTTGCGAGACCCACGTCTTTCCCTTCCCCCACCCTCGATTTCACCCCCTTCCCCGACAATGAGCCACGAAAATCGACTGTGTGGGTGGTTTCGAGGATCGGGGATGGGTGCATGGTGGAGGATGGTCGGTGGTATTTGGTGGAAATCGGAGGTTGGCCGACCGTTTTCCGGTGGAATTCAGGGTTGGGGTTAGGGTTCCGGCAAGATTGAGGATGGTGGAAGTGGTTGTGGCTTTTTTTTTTTAATGTTTTTTTTTAAAAAAAAAAAATAACCTATCATGATGTGACACGTGTGCAACTAATCACAAGTCAGCAAAATTTACCTCTTCAACCGGTTTCAAATCATTTGGATGCAATAGAAATTAAACCCATACAAAGTTGGGAGTGATGGTGAATAAACGATAGCAGGGATTATTATTGGCGGACGAGTCAAAGTTGGGATTAATGGTGGAAATTTTTCCTATTATTTTTTAATCATTCTATTTATTTATTTTTTTGAAAGAATTTTCTAATCATTCTAACTTATACCTCATTTATTTTAAACAGTCTCAAATGATTTGAAACTATATTAACAGGTTAACATTTGTGACTTGAAACCATTTAGGGGGCGTTTGGTTCATAGAGTGGTATGAGTCTAGAATCGGGAATGAGGTTAAAGTGGTATCAGAGTTGGAATTTGATACTTTATACCATGTGTTTGGTTCAATTCTTAAATGGAAGTTCATCCCCTTAATACCATGTATTTGATATTTAAGAGAATGGAATGAGCCAAACCCACCTCCCTCACAAGGCTTCTAAACCTCATACCTCATGGGTTTAAAATTCATACTTTTAACAACCAACCATATGGTATGGAGTTTAGTCATTCTAATTCATACCTCATACCTATATTTTGCAAACCTAACGCCACATGTGTCACTACGTGATTGGTCAAAAAGTTAAAAATGTGAAAAGGTCAAAACGTATGGTCGGTCACAACATATGGTTGGTGTAACACCCCAATAATTCTCTCTTTAAACCTGTGAATAACCTGAACAATTCCAAGAGAATTATTGGCGTGCTACCGCTACGTGTTCAAACGTTAAGGCTTTATCAGAAAATAGCAACGGAAAAACTAACTCAGTTATAATTAAGTTTTAAAACCAATAACCAAAACCAAATTAAATGCTACAAGTTGGAACCATTAAGACCCTTATTCAAAACCCCACAAAAGTAGTAAATAAATAAAACCAGAGTTTATATAAAATTCAAACTTATGAAAAGAAATAAACTGCGAATAATAACCAACTCTCTACTCAAAATCCCACAACCCTGATGCGAATGCTGCGTATGTAAGAACCTGTGGTTAATCTGCTCCCCAATATTACAAGTGTAAAAATTGGATCGTCATAGGGTCATTGAAAGGCGAAGGCCATGACCAAAGAAAGACACACACAAAAGCACGCAATCAGCAAAGCTGAATACATACAAGCTGCGAAACAAATAAGAAATCCATAACATGCTACTAATAATCAATCATCATGCATCATTAAATTATAAACTCAACACACGACTCAACTATTTATATTACTAAGACTCCATTAATTAATAATAGGTAAATCATTATTTTTATTCATTAGATTACGCAATAGACAAGGTTGTCCAACCCATGCTCCATTTGGAACATCAATAAAATAAAAACCCCATGCCTCCTTTCGGAAACATCAATAAACATCCAACGACCACGGGCGCGACTCCGTGACCGTAGTTAGTATGAGATCTCACCTAACTCCTAGTTTTAAAAAAATATTTGAAATAGGAGACTCGTAGATCAGACGACCTCGATAAAAGTACACGGCTAATACCCCGTGTACCCCAACCCCTGATTGTCATTACTCCAGAAGTGCACCAATCCAGAGTTTTATTGCTCATCCATCTTGCACTTTACGTGATTTACAGGTTTAGACTTGGCGATGACTCATATGCAAACAATACAATCAATCCAATATCAATTCAATCAAGTAAAACAACTTTCCAATTTCAATTCTTGATTTATTAGTGACAAGCAACACTTATTATTTATTCCTTTAACTACCTCGGTGTATAAACACCTTGAGTGCATAAGGCACCCCAAAACCTTAACCTCGTCTTATAAGACTTAAATTCTTTCTTTACTCATCCTACTTGCATAATCATGAATGAGTAATAAATTAATCATTACACCAATCATATACCTTTGCCTCTAAGCGCACCTTGCATAATTAGAGCACAAATAATACTTGCAATATAAAATAGTGCACGTCATACGAAATTCACAATGTATAACCAAACAATTTAACTCAGTCATCCCTATACATGATACTAAGTTCTCGATCCGTCCTTAAACATGCACCTAAAAGAAAGGTTTCGTAACTTGTACGTACCTTGAGCAAACGAATTGGTATGCCACTTTACTAACTAGAAATCACCTTCAATAAACTCCTCTCCTAAACCAAATAATAACATCTCAATCAATACCCAATTAACAAATTTAGAGCAATACTAACTTACTTTAAAACCTTCAAAATCCAAATCAAACAACACTTTAAAACCTTCCCTTAGTTAAAATTAAAGGCTTATATATAGTTCTTTAAATTTTTTTCATAAAAACGTTAAAATACACTCTTATACATGAAATTACAACAAGTTTAAAGTTTAATAAAAATCTGAAAATTATTTTAAAACCCCTAATAATCTCCCTTTTTAATGGGTGATTAAACCCTCTTTATAAAACATCAAAAGTAGTACTTAGAAACTATTTCCAGCACTTAAAACTTCAATAAAAACATATATTTATGCTTAATTAACTTTAAACATAATTAATTTTATCAATCAAACTCAAGGATAATATTTTAAGTGTAAAAAAAAACTTTGTTAAAATAAAAAACTGCCCGAAAATCATATTTAGACGCTGAATTTGGCCACGAAAGGGTGGTGCTCATTACCAAAGGTAGTGAGTCTTTCTTAAAACGTTATTTCCACATGGAAAACACTACTTTATTTTTTTTTTATCAAAAATCGGATGAGTTCAGAACCTGATCGGGATTAAAACGGGATTAATATTTACGAACGAAAATCTAAAAATTAAAACACGAATTTACGTGTTCAAAATAATCTGGAATTAAGTTAAAATAATCATTAGTTATAATCACCAAAATTTCAAAACATCATTACTATAAAAGCCCTAAATGAATTGTTCATAAAAACCCTAAAATCATGATTTTCAATAATTAAAAACCCTAGGTTATAAAATTTACAAAATCTGAAAATTATAACATTTATAAAATCTGAAATTATAAAGTTTAATCATCAAAATACAACTTGATACTAATTAAAATACTTTCAAACAATAAAATTAAAACCCATAAATCAATAATTATAATTACACAAATTAATAAAATAAAGGAGAAAGAAAATAAGACTAACCTTTTTGTGTGGGAAATTTTTGGGGATCCATGGGGTATTTATAGGAGAAAATTTTAGGGTAAATAGGAAGATTGGGCCTCATAAAAATAATGGGTCGATTAAGTAAACAAATGGGTTAGGCTTGTGTGATTGGACATAAATTGCAGAATAAAGGTGCATAAAATAATTTGTTCAAATAATTTTCGACCCAGATTAATAATTTGCCGAATTCGAGGTTGGGGCGAATTCAGTTTTCTCAGTTGCCTTGTCGCGTGAGAAACTTGTTTCGAACGTTTAGCGGCTCTTTCTAAGAGACGGGAATGCCGACGAACGCTTTCAAAGGCGATCCTCTCGAGTTTTCGGCAGTTTCCTGTTGTTGTGAATGTTCCTGCTTATTAGGCAGCCTCGAGGCCTAGTCATTTGCAACTGAGCAAGCACAGCAGACCACACTTGAGCACTAAAGACACTGTCAAAGAAGAGGTGAGTGTGGGATTCATCAGCAGCAGTCGTCCCTCCAACCCTCAGTAGATCTTATCACTTTTGAAATTAAATTATGAAAAATAACAAATAAATATTATAAATAAAATAGATTTTCATTTATAAAATATTTAAAAATACGGGGGATTACAGTTGGCTACACACAAGACTTATTGATTAAAAATATTTAACAGTTTTATAGTTATTAAAATTATTTATAATTATTGACATGTTTAGTGATTGATTTTTGACTTCTTTAGACTTCAAGACCAGTGGCTTCATATAATTAGCGGCGAATGTGAAAATCGAGATGGGAATGTCGAAAAAAGTGAGAATTTTTTTCCATAAATTTGCAAATAAATGAGGTGGAGATCTAGATTGATAGTGAGATCGAGATTATACCAAATTGAGGTGGAGATCGAGATTACCAAATTGTTTTGGAGAGAAAAGATACAAATGAGAGTGGGTATGGAGGAGAGAGATGAGTTGGGAGGAGAGTGAGTATGGAGGAGAGAGATGATTTAGGAAGAAAGAGAAAAGAGAGGTCTGCTATGAGCGTGGTTGTGAAGAGAAAGAAAGGGGTATAATTGTCATCTAACATTACAAAACTTACCTAAAAAAGAAACGTATCAACTAAAAAAAATCTTAAAAAGGAATACGTATCAACTAAAAAATGGAGGTAGCATTACTTTGATGTTTATTTACTTTAGTTTTGTGGGACAAAATTAGTTATCGATTAATACATATTCTCGTTGTTACGTAATAATCACAATACTTTTCTTTTATTCGTGCATTTTATAATGATTGCAAAACTTTTTTATTTGGTAACAACCCACTGTTATTTTATTTGTTCTTTCTCTTATCAATCTCACTTACACTAATTTTTTTTGTTATTGCTTACTCCTAATCTATAACTATAACTAAAGTAATTAACGCTAAATTCATTACTATCTACATGTTAACCTCTCATGAAAAATTTTCCCACCAAAACTATTAGTGACATCATTAATTTTTTTTCAAGATAAATAAGTTTTAAAATGATAAATTAATCATTCGTCTTTCTATAAGATTTTATATTTAAATTGACTAACTACACTATTTCTCATACGCTGAAAAAGGGCACTTGGACTATCTACTCCAACTATTTTATATAGAAGATTGCATGAATTTGGGTTTTCCACTCTGTATTAATTCATCATTTTGCTAAAACTATTTATACTACATACTGCACACAAATAAGCCAAAAAAAAAAATAAAATTATTGTTTAAATTGTTGATTGCGTACACGGAGCATTTCTCAAGCTCTAGTATCTTTAGTCCTTATAGACTCAAGAAAATGGCTTTTTGGTAATTTTCTTGTTAATTGAAGAGAAAGAGAAAAACAGTTGGCCCCCTCCTGCACATTATCTGGTTGTGTTAAAAATTGAATTTTAATAAATAAAAGAAATAGGTAAATGAAAAAGCAATTGTAAACTAAAAAATAGGATTGCTAGAGGAGAGAAATAACACAAGGGTTTTGTAGAGTAAAAGGTCGACGAAATTGTGAATTTGAAGGTGGCGATTTGAAGGTTGTGAACACTAGGATGCGATTTGAGCTCCAACGATTTCGAACAGTAATCCCGCTGTGTTGGGTGTCCTATTATGCTCGTCCAACGAACACCGGGAGGAGGTTCAAAAGTTAGTGGAGGCATGGGATAAAGGGTAAGAGAAATGATTTACCTTAACATAGTGCAGTTTGTAAATATTTTTGTAGTTGAAAAAAACATGTGTATGTAATGATGGTAGTGAAAGGAACGGTGTCCTTCGAACAAGTGTATTATTCTGATAGTGGGTTCAGAATTATTAGAAAGCTAATATATTCAGTAAGGTCAAGTGATCGGAATGTCTGGGTGGAGGCCGCTTCCGATCAGTAAAATTAATGCATAATTAATATTACAACTTAATCTTAACTGAACCCTTCGGGTCATACCCAAGTAACTAACGAGCCGAAGCGACAAATTAATTCGGAAGGAATAATTAATGAGTCGACCGAGTAATTTATATTTAGATGTCGGAAATTCGAGCTTGGAGCGTCGAAACCGAGTGTCGGAGAATCTCAAATGTCGAGCCAAAATTTTGGAATTGGCGAGACGGGAAAATGCTTCAAGTAACAAGCAAAAACTCTAGCCACGCAAAAACAAGGGAAGCGCTCCAAATAGGAGCGTCCCACATGGCAGCACACATGGCAGCATGCCATGTGGCAGCGCACGTGACAGCGTGCCATGGTGGCAGCATGGACACGGGCCAAAAGAAAGTGGCCCAACCGAACCCAACTTGGGGTTTAAGGTTGGGTGACACATGGTTAGCTCACAATGCATGTGAATTGCCTTGGGGACCAAGTGAGCAAGTGGTCCTCACCTAACCATGTGACACTTGTTACTTGTTCCTTGGTTTATTTAACTAAGGGTTGAATTCATCAATCTTTCCATGTGTGGTACTTGGTTTTTAGTTGGCAGAAATTAGTCTATAAAAGGCTCCACTAAAGTATCTGATAAGACTTATAATTAAAAACTTAGAGTCGCCACCTTATTTTTATCCGAATAAGGACGGATTTAAAAACAGTCAATTTTAAGAAATAAATCTTAAAAAAAAAAAATCAACTGCTAACTCCATAAAAAGAAATAAGGCACAGGGTTCGGGGTTTTGGTTAAGAGAATCGAACGTCTGGAACTCGTCTTCCCTTCCGTTCTAAGGAACGAGCTCTTACTATTGCGTTGTTAAAAGTCAAGTTTTAAGACAGGTAAACCACAAAAAAAAAAAATTAATATAAGGTAGGTTTGAGCACCAAAGTTGCACTACGTATCGATCATAGTGAGATTTTGAATTCACTCACGGATCAAAACCTTCATAGTTCGGACAAGTGCTATGTTTTAAATAACCAATTCCGTTGAGTTTTAATTTGGGTAGTTGACATAAACGTCATTTTTGTAAGTGGGATTTTAGTGATCTTTGATGGATTCACTCATAAAAGTAAAATGAACCACCTTGGTTGAGGAAAATCACCTCGATTAGTGATCACCAAAAATGTCTTTTGAATAAGACAATTCAACAAATGCGTCCCGATTGACGACTGTTTAGTGGGTCAAGGTATTTTTTGGAGTGAAACTGTAAGGGTTCATTTTTGTAAGGTTTTAAGGGTTATGTGTTTAGGCTTAATGGAATTGGTCGAGTAAAAAACGACACCTGTCAAGGCCTTACTTCCAAATAAAAGGGAACAATAAACTATTTAATCATATCCGATTGTCAATTAATCCATCGGGTAATTATGATGGAATATTAATTTATTTTTGTGGAGATGGATAATTGTTACAACCTTATACAACTAAATAATTAATCTTAACCTCATGTTTGGAAATGAGGCCATAACCTTACATTAACTATCATTAATTATTAGAAATAAACAAGCAAGGTTATGATTCATTCTTGTGTCACAAAAGGGTTTGAAATAAAAAGGTTCATGAAATTATAAAAGAAACAATGTTTGTGTAGACACCCATTTGTGTCTCCCCAAAACCAAACCCGGTGATGAGTATCTTTCACATCGAATCATAATCGGATGAAGTGAAAGTGTGGAAAGTCTAGTGTTGCGGATAGTTTAATTTCTTTTCTTTTCTCTCTGTTTTTGAAAACCTATTTTTAAGAAAACAGCCAATCTAGTTTGGTTGGTCCTTGATATGGATCGAATAATAGTGTAGTTGGATGGGACTTGAAAAGACCTTTCCAACGATATATTATAAGCCAAATTCCGATGAATAATGAGGAAGTTATGGCCAAAATACTAAACTGGGCCCAAACCGGATTTTACTTACGACCCAATGATCATGTGGAGGGTCCAAAGGTTTAATCCTATTCCTAAACTAATTAGGATTAATTAGAAGCTTCTATAAGTTTCTAAAAGATCTTAATTATCCTTTTTGAAAAGATAAGATTAAAGAATTTGAGTTAAATAAAAACTTTCCTTTTTCTTAAATAATCCTAATTCTATTCGAATTTAAAGATGTTCAAAGACAGTCAGATTTTATTTTCGCACCTCATAATCTTAATCCAAATTTTATATGGTTGGATAGATCTTGAAATTATCTTTCCAATGATATATTATAATATTAAATCCGAGCTATAACGAAAAAGATATGAATGAGATATGAAGCTCTATCCAAAACTGACACCCCCCACTATTTCCGCCATATCTTTTTATCTACAAAATTTTTTAATCTGATTCTAATTGGGTTGGAAATTATACTTCAAGAGCTTTCCAACGAAATATTATATGCCTTATTTGGACTTCTATATCAAAAGATATGATAAAAACAAAATCCGCAAAAACTGCTGTCCATCGAGTTATATTTCGATTCGAATTCGGATTCTTTTCTTATCCATCGACCCTCTTTTTTCTCTATAAATAGAGGTCATATATCCCCTTTTTTAATCATCAACTCTCATCAAGAATTTCTTGATTCTCTCTCTCTTTCTAAGCCTAGCCTTTTACAAACACAATTCCTCATACATTAGCACTAGACACACCTAGCCAAGTTCGAAGTTGCCTTCGCCCTAGACGTGAAAGGTTTGATTTCTGAGGGTTTGGTCCCAAATATAGTCTAAACTTTCTTTAATCTCTCTTTCAATTATTTAATTTAATTATTTTGATTGTTATTTTCCTTGAAGTTACTAACGCGTGTATTTTGTTATTAGAAAGAGGTACGAGGCATCCAAGTAAGTTCTTTAATTGTTTAATTGATATTTTGATATAGAAATCATGTTTAAGTTATTATTTTAAAAACTAGTATCATGTTTAGGGTAACAACTATACTTTCTAATATCAAATATGACAATTATGATTCCTGCGATGTTTCCTATTTTCTTCCTAATATTCATGTTAGTATCATGTTAGGGCTAAAGCTTTAATCTTTATTGTTTAGTGACATGCTAGGGTTTGTTATTAATCTTGTTAGTATCATGCCTAGGATCTTGCTATTATTATGCATTAACATGAATATTATAATTGTTATGATGATGATTTATGATTATTTTTATGATGATAATTATGTTGCTTGATATATATTTATTGTTATTGCTTGAGCACGCCTTTTATACATGTGTAAAGGGAATTTGTACTTGTAATCACGCTTAATAAGATAATTAATAATCTTGTTTAGGGTTAATATGATTATAATTCAAGTGATCGCCAATAATAGTTTTGTTTGTGCATTCATATTCAACCAACATAGATAAACAGGTTTAAGGTTATCCTATTGATTGCATGTTAGTCAAAAAGCGCACATAAATACGATTAGAATAAAGTAGAGGCCTATTATTAGGGCAGGTTCAATCTCTTTTAGGTTGAATTTGTACCTTCATCCCCAAACTACCAGTCTGGTTCCAGACCTATTGGAGTTGACGATCTCCTGGATCGTTAAGGGGTGTAACCTTCACCCTGTGAATGGTTTACAAGTTCCTAAAACTTGTTGGCGACTCTTTTGCTCTATCTTCTTTCCCTTTGGACGCCACCGTACTTTAGTGTATGATCACAGTGGGGTTACAGCTAGGGGTAATGCTTGAAATATTCCCTACAGTTTGCTAAAACTTTTATTTTTGAAGTCATCTTGAAATAAAATTATAGTCCTTAAGACAGCATTTTATAAGATTAAAGATTAAAACAACAACATTTAGAATTAAAGGCTCTTATTTCTGAAGTCATCTTTAAAAATAAGATTAAAGTTTCTTATAAACACTTAGAATTAAGGCTTGTTAAAACTCTTATTTCTAAAATTACTTTTTAAAATAAGATTAAAGAAATTTTAATTAAAACTTCATAAGTTAAGGAGTATATATATATATATAATATAGTGTAATATAGGTTTCATACCACCATTAGTTTCTTAAAAAGAAATTAATAAAATTTTAAAAAGCAATTAAGAGGAAAACGTGCATATTTCATCTCTTTGATAGCTTGAACTAAAAAAATCATAGAAAAATCGAAAAAATTATTGTGAGATATGGTTGGAAAGCTCTTGAAAAGTTCTATCACTTAAGCTAAATAAATAGAACTGATTCTGGTCATAAGGGTTACTTTACAGGCCATCTTAGGGACGTGGTAAATAGTTCTTTACTCTTGAACAACCTTTGCTTAAGCTCTTAATTCCTTAGGTCTTTAAGCTCACTTTAAGAAATAAATCATTCTTTTAAAAATATATTAGGCATTCACATGGATTTATTAACCTTTCATATTTAAAATGCATTATAAAGAGATACAATGCAAAATGCAATTAACCCCCCCACTTTGTAACCTATCACCTCACCAATAGGCTTGGCTTTCTAATGTGGAGTAATGAAAGATTTAGGGCTAATTTAGCACCTAATATCGTCATTACCCCTATTGGTAACACCACATGATAACAAACACATTAGTTAGCATAATAATAATAATTAAGGAAATTAAGAAAGGAATAAAGATAATACCTTGAACTAGATGTAGCAATTTTTTGGATAACCCTTCTTACTTATCAAGAATGAAAAGATGATTACTCCTTAATTAAAGTGTAATAAAGAGACTAAGTGATTTTTTTTGGAATTTTGAGATATTAAAAGAAATTAATGCAAAATAAAGCTAAAGAACTTTTTTTTTATGATTTTTTTATTATAGAAAATAATCTTGAAAAATAAAACTAAATATTAAGAAATAAACTTTTTTTGGTTTTTAATATAGACTAGGAATACTTGAGCAATTAAATTAATATTTTTAACAAAGATAATAATAACAACAATACTTGAACTTGAAATTTTTTTGTGTTTTTTTTATAGGAATTAAAGATAATAACAATACTTAAATAAAAAATAAAAATAGTAACTTAATTATAAGATGCTTTTTAATAAGCTAATAACTTAATAATAAAGCTAAATTAGAGAGATTTTAACTAAAACAAAGATTAGAGGAGAAATTTTTAGAGATAATTTTTAGAGAGAGAAGTTGTAAGAATTTTTTATGATGTTTCAAACTTGAGAATTAGGTGGGGTATTTATAGGAAAATAAAGGGGTTAATTTGTAAATAAAAGAAAGTAAATAAATTAAAATTCAAGGATTATTTTGGTAAATATCAAGATTTTGGTAATAATGAGAATCTTGATATTAAATCCCTTCGTTTTATATGTAACAAACTTTCTTAATCTGTTTTGCAACACTTAAACTGATAAAATGAAGAAACCCGTAATAAAATAAACTCTAACATTCACATAATAAAAAGGTTCTAAAATACCACGGTAAAAAAAAATATATATGACCAAGCCATGTCATAACTCAAAAATAATACTCACATGGTATACGATATCAGGGTGCCTAAATTTAATTAGTGACTATTATACTCACCAAGGTGTTAAAACAACACTTATACAATAAAAATCAGCTCTGAGATGTCAGCTCTAAAAGATACACAAAGACCTTAGGTTACAATACTAATAGGGTTGGACAAAATATTTCAGAGTAAGTAAAAAAATAAATAACCCATGCCTTTATTAGATAGTACATATAAATTTACCCAAGAATATCTAAACATACGACAAATCCTTATAAATACGGGCATTACAAATAATAACCCTTATTAAAAATATAAAGTAAAGTAAATCATATAAAATCATAAAATTGACATGGTCAACGTGAAAATACATCATACAATATTATGTCATACGACATAAACTTAAGGTGGTCAAGAGTAAAATGTATTCCCTTAACCGAATGACCTTAAAAAAAATGATGAACTCTTATCTTGCTTTACTCTAATAAAACACAAATTTATACTTATCATAGTCGTAAAAATAAAAATAAAAGATACAAACTAGATCAAAACAACAGGAAAACAAATAAAACAGAAGACCAAATTCACGTCGGCGAAGCAAATCAACGTAACAGAAATTACTATTTGGAATAGTGTCAAATAGTGTTTGAATAGTGATATGCAATACATGACGCATATGAAAGCCATCCTTCCCAATTAGCGTCAGATAAATATTGATACTATTGATCCAAATTGAAATTTATTGGATACAATATTAACCGCGGGGGATAAAAAGAAAGTAACGTTATTTCACTATTGACAATTGCTTATAAAAATGACGAAAGAATACACACACTAGACTGAGTAAACAAAAAAAAAAAAGAAAAAAAAAAGAAAGAGAATAAAACGAAAAGAAACAAACAAAAAGTAAAATGTCACAACAACTCATTTATCACAAAGTAAATGTCAGCAGCCCGCAATTCAGTTAGCAAAATGTGAATGTCAAAAGCTCGTAATTCGTCATTCACGGAAACTCAATACACGATCCGAATTTTCAGCTGTATTTACTATTCATACATACTTCATTTCTACGCGTTTTATTCACAAGTATTTCCCGTTTACTCTCGTCTATTCAATACTCAATTATCCTTAGATAAATATCGATGTGTTTGGTCCAAACTTATATTTATCGAATCAAATATTAACTGCGGGACAAAAAGACAAAGATATTATAACAAGCGTACATAAAAGGGGGTCCCTTTAGCACTATAACATGCAGTACCCATTTAGGTGAGGGAATGTTCGTCATTTCCCTATATTGTTTGGACATGAGTCTTTAGAGTAGTGGACTTTATAGCTTAGGTAAACTGGTCATATAATAGGGTAGTGCACAAATCACAAAAAAAAAAAAAAAAAAAAAAAATCACTAGATAAAATAAAAAAGTACTCTAACAGTCTAAGTGAACATATTAATATACTTACTATACTCTAAAGGGTTAAACAATGCTTGCTTATAAGGAAAATGACACATTCCCCTGGCAAGACAAAAAATATTTACTTTATACAATACGATTATTATACATATACGTATAAAAAATACGGTCTAAAATACTTACTTTTTACTATAAAAAGAAATTACCCTTATCTAAAATCTCCACTCACCACTTAATTCTTATCTTCTTCTATCTTCCTTCTTACCCGAAAAAATCAAACAAAAACCACCATTAAACTCAACCGCCATGTTTCAAGAAAACCAGGAAGATCAGCCTGTCTTCACCTTTGAGGAAGACATAAGGATGATAAGGGTGTACTTTATGTACATTGTGGGGCTAGTGGTCCTCCTAAATGGTTGTATTAATTTACTTGTTAATCCATAAGTAAAAACCCGAAAATTACTTCGGTGGAGCAGGGTAGAAATGCATGTAGTGTCAGTTGTACTTCAATATTTTGTAATTTAGTAGTTTAGAAGTACAAATTATAACATGTATTTTGAGAATTAAGAATAAAAATCATTATTATTACTCGTTTTCTTTGTTTTAAATAATAAAACGAGCGTCATTAAGTTTATAAAAATAATTAGCAAAATAATAAAAATTATTTGCAAAGAAAACGATAACTATAATAATAAAAGATAATTAATAATGATAATTACAAAGGTAAGATCAAAATTTGGTGTCTACACCATGTGGGATATTTTTGTGAAAAAGTCCCACATTGAAAGATGAGTGGAATTCACAAGGAAGATTTTCCTTATAAATAGCGAAGGCATGGCTTGGGATTACTTGCTTGAGTAAGAGTTGGAAAATGGATCACTAGTAGTGAAAAACTTAGAACTCAAGAGTTAGAAAAGGTATCACTTTGTGAAAGCCTTTGAACTTAATTACTCAGGTTTTTTGGTCAGGTCTTGCTAACCCCAAGACATTGGACCTAGTCGGTGATCGTGTTGCGGGTGGATCATCGTTGGAGGCCTTCGTAATTTCGAGGCTAGCTTTCAAGTAAGAGCCCTAGTGGTCGGGTGAAGCGCGCTTCAAAGGTAATCTTATTATCTTAATCTTGTTATTAAGTTAATTATGTTTATGGTTTTATTTATTGCGAGTGCGGTCTTATTTTTCGGTTTGTTTCCGCGGTGAGTCAGACTCACTAAACCCAACAGCGGTATCGGAGCCTTGCTCGTTTATTTTAAAATCGTAATATTTTTCAATGTGTTTTTATGGCTTATTTTTCTTGTTTTAAGTTGCTAATTAGATTAGTAGCAATGTAAGGCTAGAGTAAAGGGTAGGAATCATTTGGGAACAAGTGAGAGAAAAGCTATGCTTAAGGGAGCAAATCCTAGTATAACCCATGATCAAAATAAATAATGATCAACATTTCCTACATAACCAACTCTAACAAAAATCCACCAAATATACTCCAATCATAAATAACAATCCCAACACTTACAAAATCACTCATAAGATATAATAATGAAGAACTAGAGTGAATAAACAAACTTTATTTTCCAAACTTGAATTTTTCATTGAAGCTCAATTTTTTCTTTCTTTTGATCAACCTCCAATTAGAACATTTGAACATATTTTTTTCTTTTTGCTTTTTTTTTTTTCTTTTGAAGTTCACTTTTTTTTTTCTTGAACTTCTCTTTTTTTTTTCATAACATCATACTTTATTTTTTTTCAAGAAGAAATAGCTTCCAAACTTATCAAAAATAAACATGATCAAGAACAAAATAACTTCTCAAAACCCACCCAAATTGTGCAAATAATAAGCACACTACAAACTCCCTCACCTCACTCACTAATAGCCCCCCAAGCCAAGCTTGGTACTAGTAACCAATGAGGCAAAATAGGCTTGTAATGTGGCTAATAAACAACAAAAAGTCAAGGCAACAACATGAGTAGCAAGAAGGGAACAAATGTATCTACAATCATCTAAAGGCTACCTAAAAGAACAAATGTCTTCGTCCTCCTCAATGTGCATAATAATGAGTCATACAAACATTACTTATAGTTGCAAATCAATACTCAAATTCATTGACATACCAGGAACTAACACACATTCCTAACCAAATCAACTAGTCAAGCACTATATTCACAAGCAGTTGGGCAAAATTGACGCATGTTAAGACATCTAGGCAATCAAACATCAAATCATGATCAACTAATCCACAATGCTTATCATCATATACCAAGAATCAAAACAATATTTTCTCAAGTAAGGGGCACAAGGAAGCATGGTTTATAATTCATTGGAACGTATTTTTGGTAATTTTTTTTATTTTTCAATTTTTTTTGTATTTTTCATATAAAAGAAAGCAATAAAACTAACCTCGAAAGCAATAAATCTATACTAAGAAAACACACCAAAAACAAAAGAAAAGAGATAAAGAGAGATACCAAATCCAAAATCTCCCCCAAGCCAGAATCAGACAATGTCCTCATTGGCTCGGGAACTAGCCCAGCATAGCTAGTCCTCATCATCCTCATCCATGGAGCCGAAACCTTCACCTCCACTGCCAGCTGCGCCACCTGCACCACCTGCACCAGAAAAGCTACCACCAAAATAATCAGCGTGAAAACTCCCCCCCCCCCCCCCGCCGGTCCCCAGAAAGGAATGTCCTGGCCGTACCCATGGAAGGCAGAATAGTCAGTATAAATGCCATGGGCAGTGGGATCCCTATCGTATCCCTGGGGTGGAGGCTGAAACCAGTCAGGATAAATAACATCGTCGAGAATGTTGCCCCAACGAGCATTATCATCATACATAGGGTAGAGAGCTCTACCCTGTTTCCTCTCAAGGTACCCTAACCTCTGGTCAATGGAGCCTACTGATGTGTCTATTTTATATAGTACTTTACCCCCGTCCCTTGGTCATAATTAGTGGTGTTTTTGGCTCTTTAGAGCCACTTTTATTACTAATTGGTGTTTTCTAGTGTTTTCGTAGATTTAGTTGACTTTTGCAGGGATTTATACTTTTGGAGTATTTTCCCGAGATATTTTGGAGCAATCACGAACATTGGAGAAGCACGACCAGATTCTATAGCCCAGGGCCAATTAGAGCCATCGAACCGGTGATTAAGGGCTCGGTATAGGTGATACCGGGGCATTTGGACCGAGTATTCAAGACCGGAAGAGGAAACCCAGATTGGCCCGAAGAATTGGAGCCCAATCGTAGTCCAAATAGTGGCCCAAATGAGCTGCCCGACCAAAGAGGCTGGCGCCCGGAGGCGCGCCCGACCGGGCGGGAGAAGCTTAGGCTAGCGCCCGGTGACGCGCCCGGCCGGGCGCGAGATTTGTATTATGAGCAAAAAGGCGCACCCGATCGGGCGGTGCCTCGCCCGATCGGGCGCGTGTATTTCTTAGGAGACGTTTAACGTCGTTTTAATTTGTTTTAGTTTAGGATTTTTGTACGGAGTATAAATACTCCTCCGTAATACGATTTTAGAATCTCATCTTCTCCTTTTTACACTTTCTTTACTCTCTTAACTGTTCTCTTAGATTTATTTCTCTAAAAACCTTTGTTCTTAATCTACTCTTAATTCCAGATTTATTTTGGTAACGATTTCTCTTCTCTTAATCTTAGTTATTTACTTTATTCTTTTTATCATGTCTTGCTTTATTACTTTGTTTAGTTTATATTTAATTATGTGTGAGTAGTTTTATTTCCAGGGTTTATGGGGATCCATAAATAATATGAAGGGGTAATTTATTGTCGTTAATTATCAATGCTAGATTAATTTCCTATTGATTGATTTAATGCTCTGTGACTAGATTAGGCCTGATCTTTTATGCATGAGTTTAACAATATTGATTCGAGATTCGACAGATGAGAATTAATGTTTAGGTCTAGTTTCAATAGGCAGGTTAATTTATAAATGTTTAATTCGAGATTCGAAAGATGAGATTTAATACCGGTACATTAATTGTGTGATTATAATACGTAGCGAAAGCCCTTTATAATCTGATTAATATATGCATTAATGAATGATTATTATATTCTACCCTAGAGTATTATTTATTGGTGAACCTATGCCCTAGATCCTCTTATATATTGTTTTCTCTCTATTCTAAATCTTAGTAGTTTAGTTTCTTATTCGAATATAAATATTGGTTACTTAGATAATTTAGATTATAATAATTAATTAGGAGTAAAAAGACTTGTTTTTCTGTGGAGAGCGACCCTACTTCCCTATCTACTTTAGTTAGAGGATTTAGGTATTACTTTTGATTAGGGGATACGACTTTACCCTGTCAAAATTTGGCGCCGTTGCCGGGGAAACAGTTTTATTTTTATTTCTAATCATTATTAGAGTCTAGAATATTTTTAATTTAATTTTTTTTTATCTTTAATTTTATTTATTTTTATGAGTTGAAAATATCCATGCTTATGTCACTACAAGAATTATATAATTTTTATGCAGCACCTAACTACTGTAGTTGTCAACGTCTTTGTCATGAAAATCCTGAATGCTCTTATAGTGAGTTTTTTGTGCGTGCTCCGGATGATTTTAGAGTCTTTCCATATACATATGATCATATTCGGAAACGATTAGTTGTTAATGAAAGTTATTGGAAGGCTCTTGATGAAAAAGTCTATGGACACTATAATAATATGAATGTTATTGAGGATGAAGAATCATCGGTTATAGAATTTGTGGTTGAAAAATCATTGGTTAACGAATCGGTGATTGAAAAATCATTAGTTGTAGAAACGGTGGTTGAAAATTCCTTTGATGATGATGAGGTTATTCGTAAGGGTGGAATTTTCAAGTGAGTATTGGATGATAAAGACAATGACTACCTCCATGTTCGTTCTATTAATTCTAAATTTTTAACGGAGGAAGTAGAAGGTTGTGGTGTATTTTCATCTCTCTCTTTTGATTTTTCCTTCTACCTTGAGTTCTCTTTATGTGCTCCTAACTTTTTCTTTGTAGGGATAAATGTGCTTGCTATTAAGCCTTATATAGTGCTTAATGAAATGTTTGCAAGAGCGTTTGATAAGTTACTCAAGGCATTGAGTTCTTTCGATTGAGAGAAGAAGTATGGTCGAGCGGGACCTTGATAAACTAGCGCTTTGCGGGAGGCAACCCGTATTTTTTTGCTTTTTATTTAGTTTTTTTATTTATATATTTGTTTGTGTGTTTTCTTTTTGTTTTGTTTTAGAGAGGTAGAGGAGAGTATATCTTATATTTGTGGGAGTGTGATTTTGTGCAGAGATACTAGAAAAGTTGAGAAAAGATCGAAGGGCTAAAGGAATCCCGGGGCAATTAGCAGCAGCAAGCTGCCCCGTCAAATCAGTAGCACGGGCCCGATCGGGTGCGCGTACGCATCAGCAAACTTAGTCAAATTCGACAGGCCATAACTTTTGCGTTTCTTATCTGATTTTTGCGTGTGACCTGTCGTTGGAAAGCTCTTCAAGTCTAGTTTCCAATAAAATCCTCGAGGCTTTGGTGACATTGATTTGGTGATGATGAAGAGTAGTCACCTTGAATACTAGCTTCCCTTTAAGACAATGAGGACATTGTCTGATTTAGCTTGGGGGGAGGTTCTCGTGTTCGTATAGTACATCTTTCACTCTCTCTCTTCTCTTTTTATTTTTATTTTTCTTAGTATAGATTTTATTACTTTCTTAGGTTAGTTTTGTTCCAATGAATTGTAAATTATGCTTCCCTGTGCCCCTTACTTGAGAAAAATTGTTTTGATTTCTGGTATTTGATGATAAGCATTGTGGATTAGTTGATCATGATTTGATGTTTGATTGCCTTGAAACCTTAACATGCGTCAATTTTGTCCAACTACTTGTGAATATAGTGCTTGACTAGTTGATTTGGTTAGGAATGTGTGATAGTTCCATAGTTCCTGGTATGTCAATGAATTTGAGTATTGATTTGCAACTATAAGTAATGTTTATATGATTCATTATTATGCACATTGAGGAGGACGAAGGCATTTGTTCTTTTAGGTAGCCTCCAGATGATTGTAGATACATTTGTTCCCTTCTTGCTACCCATGTTGTTGCCTTGACTTTTTGTTGTTTTATTAGCCATATTACAAGCCTATTTTGCCTCATTGGTTACTAGTCCCAAGCTTGGCTTGGGGGAGCTATTAGCGAGTGAGGTGAGGGAGTTTGTAGTGTGCTTATTATTTGCAGAATTTGGGTGGGCTTTTGAAAAGTTATTTTGTTTTTGATCATGTTTATTTTTGATGAGTTTGAGAGTTATATTTTCTTGAAAAAAAATAAAGCATGATATTATGAAATAAAAAAGAGAAGTTCAAGAAAAAAAATGTGAAAAAGTAAGTGAACTTCAAAAGAAAAAAAAGTGTTCAAATGTTCTAGTTGGAGGTTGATAAAAAGAAAAAAAATAAGAGCTTCAATGAAAAATTCAAGTTTGGAAATAAAGTTTGTTTATTCACTGCACTTCTTCATTATTATATTTTTATGAGTGAAATTGTAAGCGTTGGGATTATTTATCGTGATTGGAGTATATTTGGTTGATGTTAGAGTTGAGTATGTTGGAGATGTTTGGTCATTATTTATTTTTGACCTTGGGTTTTATTAGGTTTTGGCTCCTTTAAGCATAGCTTTTCTCTCACTTATTCCCAAATTTATCCTACCCTTTACCCTAGTCTTACATTACAAGCTTTAAAGACCTTCTGACCTTTGTGCATAGAATTGTATGAATGTGAAAGTGTTGTTTATCAATGCAAGTTATGATTTGGCATATTTCGAGTCGACTAGTAGGATTGAGCTTTCATTGTTTTATAAACACGAGAGTGTGAGTTGGGAGGGCATTGTTCACATAAAGGGAGTTGGATGGAGAGCGATCGAGTACATCTTTTACTCGACACATAAATGAGAGTTGAGTGCGTGAGCACTAGTCTTGAATTCTATATGCTCTTGTGGTTTGCTCTACTTGACAATTGTTAGGGAAGAAAGGTAATTAGATGGGTTTGATTGGTTGACTTTGAAGCATGTTTATTTGATTTACCCTGGATCATTTGTGCTTGATTTTTACTTTTGGGGTGAAGCATATTTATTGATTCATTGATGAGATCTTTGCTTAGGGACAAGCAAAGGTTTGGCTTGGGGGAGTGATACGTGTCGTTTACCGTATTAAATTAATAATTTATTTACCTAACTAGACCTTCAAAAATATTTACAAGTAGTAAAAAGGACAAGAAAGGGTCGATCCCACGGAGAGATTGTTAATCTACTATACTCGAGTAACTCGTAAAATACAATAACTATTTACACTATTTACATGTGATGGGGGGTTTAAATGATAATAATCAACTAGTACTATAATGAAAATAGAATTTAAACTACTATATACAATTGAAAACATACTTAACTAACTCCATTAATAAAGTTTACTCAAATTAAACTATTGGTGATTATAATAAACCGGACTCGCATAATTAATCAATTTAATTACTAGACTAACTGTAGAGACTTTAGTAACAAAGACCCCCTGCCTTCCCTTATTTTAAACCAATTTTGAACTAAGCTGAAATTGACTCTAAACCAATCTAATTAACACAAATATGGTCGCAACTTGCATGAATTAGTCTTGGCAGCATTAATATCTAGGAGACCTCATTAGTCCTAACTAATCCGATCACATAAATGTCAGATTATTTAGATTGAAATTGCTCTCTAACTTAAACCAAACCATAA
Organism: Chenopodium album; assembly: GCF_948465745.1. Taxonomy (NCBI): domain Eukaryota; kingdom Viridiplantae; phylum Streptophyta; class Magnoliopsida; order Caryophyllales; family Amaranthaceae; genus Chenopodium; species Chenopodium album. Next base: position 16,969,383 of record NC_137842.1, read on the forward strand.
TCGCAGACTCGATTTAAAATTAGGGACTACTCTTCTATACAATTTAAACTAAGCTCAACCATATAGATAGTAATACTTTACAATCCAACAATAGAAAGATAACAATCATAGCTGAACTGCAAAATTAATAATTAATACCTAGCAAATTCAAATAGCCGTAAATTGAAATAAACCATGCAAATAGATTATAAAATCAATAATCAAATCATCACACCAATAATCCAATAAAAGTAATTAATCTAACTTAGCAAAAAAATAATCCAAAACAACAATAGAATGGAACAATTGAGTAAGAAGACTTATGAACTATACTCCCAAGAACAACCGTACAAGACCCGAATTCGACTCCGCGAATTGTCGTCGTTCTCGTTCAACCTTGGACTCGAGACTAAGCCCTCCTCCAGTGGCTATCTTCTAGACTCCAATTGCCCAATTATTAGTCACTAGGACTACCTCACTTGTATATTTTCTGGTTAAGTTGTGTGTGTTTTAGAGGGAATAATTGGGGGTTTTTATAAGCAAAAATAACCTAGGTTTTCCGGGATCAAAGAGATATATTAGGGAAAACAGATAGAGATTCATCTTCTCTTATCTTGCATGAAATTCGGAGGAGATTTGTTGAAGATGAAACTTGATAATGATGGTGGTGAGGTTCTGGTACTCACGCACCTCTTTCTCCCTTTTCTTCTTATCCTTTTATTTTCTCTTTTTCTTTGTTCTTGATTTTGTAGTTGCACGTACCTTTTGCTCCAAGTGGCCTTCTTGAATTTTCTTAGCCCACTCAATTTACTTTCTTTGCTCCTGACTTTTGGCACATGTTATTTGGAATGTTGGAGTAGTACATATGATAATATGGGCTTCATTCTTCCAAGTCCATTTAATACTCTTTCTTATTCTCCTACCAAGAACACACAACATAATTTTAAGTACCCTTTTATTATGAAAATAGCAATAAAATAAAATACTAATTAAAATAATATCTAAAATAATAAAAATAGATAATTTCATAAATTAACTAGAATAAAATGACTATAAGACTAATATTAGGGACTAAAAATATGATATATTATGCACTTATCAAATTCCCCCACACTTAGTCTTTGATCGCCCTCGAACAAACTGAAGATGTACAATAAGACTAATCCAAACCAATTAACAAAATAAACCATATCTCTTTAAGCTTAATTTTCTTTTGCAAATTATTTTAGTGTCACAATTAACAAGAATGGATCATGATACAAAACAAGAATTTAGCACCTTCATTAACCATTCAATCATACCGCTTCTTTCCCCTAAGTTTGAATTCACCCTTAGGATGCTCAACCATTTTAGCTCTAGCCTCACTTCAATTTGATGACCCTCTTCAACACTTGCACAAAATCTAACCCTCCACCGTTAAGAGATCAATAGTGCAATGGGATATCAAAAAGGACTTTTATATGCTTGTAACGGGGCTAAGGTTAAGGGTAAGGAAACTTTTAGGAATGTGGTGGTGAAATAAAAGTGTCATGCTAAAAGAGTACTTAAAGCCATAAAAATTTGCACAAACTCTATAATATAAGGTTCACATTCAACCCCTACTAAGTATCAATACCAAACTATATTTCAAATGACGACCCCTTATTAATTTTTTTCTTCGTTTTTTTAATTTTTTTTAATTTTTAATTATTAAAACAGGAGTCATCATTTTCCTGATACAGAATCCCTTTCCACTTCTTTAAACATTACAATACTTACAATATAACAAACTAATAATGATACTCCATTTAGCATGACATCGGTACAGGCCATAAGATTGTAATGTAGTTTAGCCAAAAATAGGAAATTTAGGCACAAAAGGGGTAAGCAAAGGAAATTATTTGTGAAGTAAAATACATAAATAAAGCCTACAACTCTGAAAGTTCTAATCAAGAAAAATATGCCTTTTATCATTTTTCCCACACTTTGGTCATCGATCTCGGGAAGCTAATATGCAAGTCCCAACTTAAGCAATCAAGAAGGAGGGTAATTGTAGACACCCATTTGTGTCTCCCCAAAACCAAACCCAGTGATGAGTACCTTTCACGTCGAATCATAATCAAATGAAACGAAAGTGTGGAAAGGTCTAGTGTTGCGGAAAGTTTTATTTCTTTTCTTTTCTCTCCTCTCTGTTTTTGAAAACTTTATTTTAAGAAAACAGCCAATCCAGTTTGGTTGGTCCATGATATGGGTCCAATAGTGGTGTAGTTGGATGGGGTTTGCAAAGACCTTTCCAACGATATATTATAAGCCCAATTCCGATGAATATTGAGGAAGTTATGGCCAATTTACTAAACTGGGCCCGGTTTGAGTTTTAAGTACGGCCCAATGATCTAGGGGAGGGCCTAATATGATTTATCATTCCTAATGTAATTAGGAATGGTTTTGGTCTTCTAGAACATTCTAGAAGGTCTTATCATTCTTAATTCAATTAGGATTCTTCAGAGTTTTAATTAGAAGCATTTTCGATTGAAATTATATTATTTTATCTTCCAGTACAATAAATTTATCAGATTTTCGAAAACGCGTTGAAATCTGGTTTTGCGTCCAACCCCAGACCTTGGCGCCTGGAACCAGGATTGGCGCCAGACGCCAGCCATTGGCGCCTGGCGCTAGCTACTGGTCCTGGCGCCAATGAGCCAGGGCTGGCGCCAAGTTAGTTTTGTGATCTTCAGACTCTGTTTTGATAAATTATCCTTTTTTGGATGTTTTTCTCTATAAATATCGTATCAAAAACTCCGTTTTGATTCACGGATTGTCAATATTCATTCACCGTTTTCATCTACAATCATCAATCGTCAACAATTACTTTATGAATTATTAATCTTCTAGCATTCTTTCTAAACTTTGCTCTTTAATACAAAATTCCGCATTCATTAGATCTTGAAACACCTAGCCATATTCGAAGTTGCCTTCGCCCTAGACGTGAAAGGTTTTAATTTCTGAGGGTTTGGTCCCAAATCTCTCTTTCAATTATTTAATTTAATTGTTTTGATTATTATTTTCCTTGAAGTTACTAACGCGTGTATTTTGTTATTAGAAAGAGGTACGAGGCATCCAAGTAAGTACTTTATTGATTTTAATTGATTTATGATGTAGATATCATGCTTAGATTGTTATTTATGATTCCTAGTATCATGTCTAGGGTAACTTTAATATCAAGTATGATTAAAAGTACGACGCTTCCTATATTCTTCCTAATGTTAATTCATGTTAGTATCATGTTAGGGCTAAAGATTTGATTTTTATTGCTTAGTGACATGCTAGGGTTTGTTATTAATCTTGTTAGTATCATGCCTAGGATCTTGCTATGCTTTAACATGATTATGATTATCATGATTATGATTGATATTATTATTATGATGATTATTTTATTCATGATATTGATTATTTATTTATGTTGCTTGATACATATCATATTTTATATTGTTATTGCTTGATCACCTTTTATTGCAGGTTAAAGGGAATTGGTATTTGCAATCACGCTTAATAAGATAATTAATAATCTTGTTTAGGGTTAATTGTGATTATAATTTCAAATGATCGCCAATAATAGATTTATTTGTGCATTAATATTCAACCAACATAGATTAAACAGGTTTAGGGTTAACCTATTGATTGTATGTTAATCAGAAAGCGCACATGAATACGAGCAGAATAAAGTAGAGGCCTATTATTAGGGCAGGTTCAATCTCTTTTAGGTTGGATTTGTACCATCATCCCCGAACCCTTATTTGGTTCATGACCTTATGGAGTTGACGATCTCTTGGATCGTTAGTGGGTGTAACCTTCACCTCGTGAACGGTTTACAAGTTCCTTAAAAACTTGTTGGCGACTCTTTTGCTCTATCTTCTTCCCTTTTGGACGCCACCGTACTTTAGTGTATGATCACAGTGGGGTTCAAGCTAGTGGGATTTTAAAGGCTTGAAACTATTCCCTACAGTTTTTGGCGACTCCGCTGGGGAGGATTTCTATTTTAATTCCTGAGTTTGTTTCGGCAATGATTTAGAATGAGTGGATGAGACTCGAAAAGTTCTAAGTATTTCATGTGCGTAATTTTGATTAACATTGTGGCATATGCATAAAAAGGTTCTCATTGGAAAGACCATCCGTAATGAGTCAAAAACATAGGATTTTACACGTAGGAAATTTGAGAAATGTCTTTCACAACTAGGACTGAAATAACACCACGCGAAAATGGATGATTTTATTGAGCACAGAAAGCTGCTGAGGCATGTGGGAAGTAGCGTCAGGGGCCAGAGCTTGGCGCCATACTTTTAGCCGTAGCGCCAGACGCCAATATTGGCGCCAGACGCTACACTTAAAAGTTGGCGCCAGTCTCTGTTTGCTGGCGCCAATTTCCCCCAATACCGAGCCAGAAATATGCGTTCTAATTTCGACCGGTTTTTCGTATTGTTTGCTCGATCCTGCTTCCTGATTGAATTTTTTCTCACTTTTCTGAAACCCATATGTGTTCTACATATGGGCATAACCCTCTGGGAATTCATGCTCTATCTACTCGATTGAATGCTCCTGGCAACAAAGGGTACATCTGAGATGTTGAATTCACCAAACCATGGAAGTGAGTTTTTTCTAAAAACTCGCGGTGTTCTATCCACACGCGTTAACCCTTCACGGTTAGGCTTTCTACGCGGTGCATCTGGACAATTAACCATGGACCCTATTTGACTAAACCATAACCCGAACTTTAGAGAACTAGAGCCATGGTTAGGTTGCGAACTCATTGCATCATATTGTGCCTACTTGCCTAATTGTGCATTATTTGTTGTGCATATATATTCTATGCTCCTCCTAACCGTTTGTTGATCTGTGTTGAGATTATAATTAATGACTTAAAGAACTTTGCCTAATTAATTAATTAATTAATTAGTTCGAGTCAATAAAGTTTTTTCTTCTTTCAATCGGAATTGACCTAGTACGACTTTAGGCATACCCCAGTTGACTAATAATACTGAAAACAGTCCCAGACCGAGGCTCCAATATTGGTGCCAAAATTTGGGCTGTAGCGCCACTGTATGGTGTGTAGCGCCAGACATTTACTAAAAAGTCTGGCGCCAAGCACCATATTGTGACGCCAGTCCTGTCGCTTGGCCGACAGTTCGGATTATTTGTCGAGTCATCACCTAATGTCTAATTAACGAGTTTACTAATTAATTTGGTTAATTTTCGCTGTCAATAACACCTTGTCAAGTCATTAATCGAGTCTTGGTCACATAGTCTAGCCACATGGTCATGACACGAGTCTTAACGCACCATCTACACTCACTAGTCTTAGCACACACTTTGAGTATACATCACCATGGCCATGTCTTAGGTTCATGCATGAGTCTATCTCTTCCGTCATTTGAGTTGAGGGGGTACATTCTACTCCTAATTCTTCATGTCTCTCCGTCTAAATCTTCTTCACATTCTTCCATCTTTCTTCACCTCCTCCATCCATTGCATGTTGAATAAAGTTTGAGTCAAATAATTAACAATAAATATCCCCAAATTCCTTTCCCACAGTACCTGGTCGAGGAGAGAAGGGCGATTAATCAAGGACAACCTCTTTATTCAAGTCTCGCTTTTTGATAAACCGATTCGTCAAAAGAGAAAGGCTAAGAAGATAATGGCAACTCAAGAAGAAGTCAATGAGCTTAGGAATCAATTGGTTATCATGACTGAGACACTGAAACTCCTCACACTTAAGGTCGATGATCCCGTGAAGCAACAACGGATGGACCTCATGCAAGAAAGTCTGAGCAAGTTATCTAGTGACTATAAATTTCAGGGCATGAGCTCGCAAGGGGTCTCGCTGGATAAAGAACTTCTTCCGCATAAGTTCAATGCCAAAGACATCCCAAAATTCAAGGCAACAGAGAATCCTTACTTCCATCTAAAAGCTTTCGAAACTATAATGACCATTAAGAGTATCGATAAGAAGGTTTTCCCCTCTCTGTTCCCACTATCTCTCGAAACCGTTTGCCAACAATGGTTCTTCTCCCTTGACAAGGAGAAAACCTCTACCTGGGAATCGATAGTAAACGCTTTCGTTGATAGATACAAGTGCAATATTCAAGTTGAAACCGATCATAGACAACTTGAGATGCTAAGACAAAATGAGAATGAAGGCTTTACTTCTTTCTTTAATAAATGGAGAGAAACTTCCGCCAAGATGATTGAAGTCCCCACCGAAAAGGAATCTGTGAGGATGTTTATCAAGAATCTCCAAGAAAAGTATTCAAAGCACCTAAAATATCAACACAATTTGAATACTTTCAAGGCCGTTTATGACATCGGAATTGAAATCAAAGATGACCTCGCAAAACAAAAAGCTACTAATAATAGCAACCACGGTGGCTGGAGAGGAAAGAAGAACGACAATCCTTCTTCTTCCGAAAACGCCCAATCTAGTAACAATGTTAGTACCTTTGATCTCAGTGAAGTTTTAGCCATAGATAACCAACGATCTAAGAAGCAACTAAGGAAAGACTTCACCCCCATTGGGATGAGCTACGATACTGCCTTCGATCGACTCCATGCCAAAGGACTCATTACTCCCATTGGACCTATTCAAGATCCCGCACCTGAAAAGAGATTGCCTAGTTGGAATCCAGACGAACACTGCAAGTATCATCAAGGTAGGGGTCATACTACTGAGAGCTGTTGGAAGCTAAAGGAGGCTATCCAACATTTGATTGATAATAACAAGCTTCCCATGCCTCCAGTTAACAAGAAGAGCGAGAGATGATAAAGGAAACAACACAAGACAAGAGGCGAGCTCCAACGAAAAGATTTCATGACCTCTTTTTCTATTTCTTTTTCATTTTTACTCTTTCCCCAATAAGTCTAGCATAGGCATCCTTTCTTTTCCCTTAGATTAACTTTGTAGATTCTTTATTTTCCTTTAATAAATGAGCATCTATGTTCTTGCACATGATCATCACATTACATTGCATCAAAAAAAAAAAAAACAAAAAAAAAAAAACAAAAAAAAAAAAACCATGTCGAATAAAGCACAAGGTATATCAATGATTTGAGGCACCCCTTGTAGCCATATCATATCTCCTTTCGCCCTTCAATTATACAATCCTTTCTTCATAAACCACTTTGAGCCTCGTTTAACGATAGACCCTTCTTTTTTCAACCTACATCTACCTAACCTTGGGATGGGATGGCGTGCAACTTATGCAATTCTAAAGAAAGCTTGAGCAAATCCAAAAGAAAGCAATAGCAAAAATAAGCAATAATAAATAAAAGTGTACAAAAGGGCAAGTGTTCCAATGTCTTTGATATGAAAATATCTTCGATAAGAACACGTCTCAGATTGCGTCTCTTATCGAGTGCTCGGTACCGTGCCTGAGAAACATGAATGCCAAGTGAGTGATATACCGCATGATCGGGATTGCCCACACTTGCAAAAGTAAAATAAATGCTAAAGCAAAAAGAGCTAAAAAAGAATAGAAATTCAAGCATGAAAATACAAAGATTCAAAAGCAAAGTTGCACACCCTGGGGGCTTATCTAGGGTCTTGAGCCTTTATCCCCTTCTTCTTTAAACCTTTAGCCTAACCACGTTACAACCCTTAAAAGACCTTTTTGAGGTATACACACTTGTGCAAGGTTTGGCTAGAGCTACGTTCGGCCTGATTCCTAACGGATACGTAGGCAACCTCCCATCGAGGTGCGGCCGTAATAAACATGCATTCATATTCACATTCACACACTTACATCATAATCATATCAAGGAATCTCCAATGCTCATCCCTATTCATTTAGAGCTAGACTTGGGGGCTTGATCCCTATATCATTAGCTTACCTAGCCTAAGAGTCACCACCATTTGACTCTTTTCAATAATATATTTTCCCACACACTTAGCTCTTGCGGCCTAGCTTTAGTGTCACTTTCACACACCGCACAGATACATGACCAAATATACTTCCCTTAGGAATCCTTTGTCATGAAATCTTAACGCTGAAGCATGCTTCGTCAAAATCACTCATAATTGTCATTGCATCACGAAGTATGAAGTGCTTAGCCTCCGTGCCTAAGTTACCCAAATACTTTCATCATTGAGTCATCCATTGAGATAGCCTAGGATGAATTAATCCTTGAACCTTGAGAGATAGTATCAAACAACATTTGACTAAGCTCATTCAACATGCATCTTCAAACTTTTGATTTTCTTTTTCACGTCTTTCTTTTTCGGGAGAAAGTCGGTACCCTCCAAAATTGACGGAATTTTTTTTGCTTTTTTTTGCATTTTTCGAGTCGCACGATCACATTACAAAGCACACACGAGTCATGTACACATTGAGTCATGTCGTGTCATATAACTTTGATTTGAGTCTAACACATGTCATTTCACTTCGAGTCGAGTCAACCTCGAGTTAGTCAACATATCGAGTCAAGTTTATGCCTTGAGTCGTGTCAAGTCGATGAGTCAAGCAACATTAAGCCTTAGGTCAACCCTAAGATGATTAAAAAGATTGGCAAAGTTCTATAGTAAAAAATAAACACAGGTGCAGCAGAACAGGGAAAACCCCTATCACAGCATTCGGCGACAGAGTCAATTCTTGGCTCCAGAAATATTTCAGCAACGACAGAGCTCGAAGCCTCCCAGAAAGGTGATTTCGACTTCATACAGCAATTTCGGGTTCCTTGGTACGCCAGTTAGCCCCTATAAGCAAATTGACATGATTAAGTAGTCAGTTGGATTACAATTGCAATAAGTGATCGACCTGATGAAAGATCGTCTCACTTAGCTTAAAGCGCCTAGGCATTGGCTCAAAAGCAAAAAAGGCACCGACGTATAGGGTCAAAGCAACGAAAGCGCCGACGTACAGGCATAGCGGAAGCAAAGTTCGAGCGAGCTTTAAAGATCGACAAGTGTTGGTCTTCGGTAATTTTCTTTGGAATATTATCGCAACAACTGAGGATGACTTCAAGTAAAGTTATTTTCGATAGCGTTTGCTAAGATTGTGGAGGTTGTCACCAAAGATTTGAGAAGATAGCACGAGATGGGCGGTCTTCGACGGCATTCGCTAAGATTGTGGAGGTTGTCACCCAAGATTTGAGAAGATAGCACGAGATGGGCGGTCTTCGACGGCATTCGCTAAGATTGTGGAGGTTGTCACCCAAGATTTGAGAAGATAGCACGAGATGGGCGGTCTTCGACGACATTCGCTAAGATTGTGGAGGTTGTCACCCAAGATTTGAGAAGATAGCACGAGATGGGCAGTCTTCGACGACTTTTGCTATGATTGGAAAGGTTGTCACTATGATTCAAGAAAAGGCTCAAGATGTAGCAACATTGATCGACGACGTTCCCTAGATTGCGGAAGATCGTCAAAACAAACAGCAAGATGGCGTTCCATAGATTCCTGAGGCATGGAAGATAGTTGTCATGGACAACTGAAGGTAATTTCAGGGCGAAATTGTCTTCAATCATAATTCCTGAGGCATGGAAGATGATCGTAATGCGGATGAGAATTATTTCAAGAGAAATAATTTTCGATGATATTCCCTTGGACGTGGAATATTATCATAGCGGAGAGGATAGTTTCAGGCGAAGCAATCTTCTAATATGGAAGCAGTTACAAGGCGTAGCGGTTTTCAAGCTGGATGACATTCTCTAGCTTGCAGGAGGTCGTCAAAACAACAACAGCAGCGACAATCGGTTACTTTCAGAGACGTGTGCTCGACGGTGCAAGATACGCGTTTCTTAACTCTTTTATTTGTTTAACTAATTCTAGTTTTGCAGGTATCGGCGTTACAAGATTGATTTAGGATCGCAGAACGTTCTGAATCATTCTCCGTCCCTATCGTTACTTTGACTTTCGTTTTCGAAACTTTCATTTCTCCAAACTAAGTCAAAGTGGGGGCTTCTGTAGACACCCATTTGTGTCTCCCCAAAACCAAACCCAGTGATGAGTACCTTTCACGTCGAATCATAATCGAATGAAACGAAAGTGTGGAAAGGTCTAGTGTTGCGGAAAGTTTTATTTCTTTTCTTTTCTCTCCTCTCTGTTTTTGAAAACTTTATTTTAAGAAAACAGCCAATACAGTTTGGTTGGTCCATGATATGGGTCCAATAGTGGTGTAGTTGGATGGGGTTTGCAAAGACCTTTCCAACGATATATTATAAGCCCAATTCCGATGAATATTGAGGAAGTTATGGCCAATTTACTAAACTGGGCCCGGTTTGAGTTTTAAGTACGGCCCAATGATCTAGGGGAGGGCCTTATATGATTTATCATTCCTAATGTAATTAGGAATGGTTTTGGTCTTCTAGAACATTCTAGAAGGTCTTATCATTCTTAATTCAATTAGGATTCTTCAGAGTTTTAATTAGATCAAATAACATTTTCGATTGAAATTATATTATTTTATCTTCCAGTACAATAAAATTATCAGATTTTCGAAAACGCGTTGAAATCTGGTTTGGCGTCCAACCCCAGGCCTTGGCGCCTGGAACCAGGATTGGCGCCAGACGCCAGCCATTGGCGCCTGGCGCTAGCTACTGGTCCTGGCGCCAATGAGCCAGGGCTGGCGCCAAGTTAGTTTTGTGATCTTCAGACTCTGTTTTGATAAATTATCCTTTTTTGGATTTTTTCTCTATAAATATCGTATCAAAAACTCCGTTTTGATTCACGGATTGTCAATATTCATTCACCGTTTTCATCTACAATCATCAATCGTCAACAATTACTTTATGAATTATTAATCTTCTAGCATTCTTTCTAAACTTTGCTCTTTAATACAAAATTCCGCATTCATTATATCTTGAAACACCTAGCCATATTCGAAGTTGCCTTCGCCCTAGACGTGAAAGGTTTTAATTTCTGAGGGTTTGGTCCCAAATCTCTCTTTCAATTATTTAATTTAATTGTTTTGATTATTATTTTCCTTGAAGTTACTAACGCGTGTATTTTGTTATTAGAAAGAGGTACGAGGCATCCAAGTAAGTACTTTATTGATTTTAATTGATTTATGATGTAGATATCATGCTTAGATTGTTATTTATGATTCCTAGTATCATGTCTAGGGTAACTTTAATATCAAGTATGATTAAAAGTACGACGCTTCCTATATTCTTCCTAATGTTAATTCATGTTAGTACCATGTTAGGGCTAAAGATTTTATTTTTATTGCTTAGTGACATGCTAGGGTTTGTTATTAATCTTATTAGTATCATGCCTAGGATCTTGCTATGCTTTAACATGATTATGATTATCATGATTATGATTGATATTATTATTATAATGATTATTTTATTCATGATATTGATTATTTATTTATGTTGCTTGATACATATCATATTTTATATTGTTATTGCTTGATCACCTTTTATTGCAGGTTAAAGGGAATTGGTATTTGCAATCACGCTTAATAAGATAATTAATAATCTTGTTTAGGGTTAATTGTGATTATAATTTCAAATGATCGCCAATAATAGATTTATTTGTGCATTAATATTCAACCAACATAGATTAAACAGGTTTAGGGTTAACCTATTGATTGTATGTTAATCAGAAAGCGCACATGAATACGAGCAGAATAAAGTAGAGGCCTATTATTAGGGCAGGTTCAATCTCTTTTAGGTTGGATTTGTACCATCATCCCCGAACCCTTATTTGGTTCATGACCTTATGGAGTTGACGATCTCTTGGATCGTTAGTGGGTGTAACCTTCACCTCGTGAACGGTTTACAAGTTCCTTAAAAACTTGTTGGCGACTCTTTTGCTCTATCTTCTTCCCTTTTGGACGCCACCGTACTTTAGTGTATGATCACAGTGGGGTTCAAGCTAGTGGGATTTTAAAGGCTTGAAACTATTCCCTACAGTAATATATAGAGAAATTTGAGTCTTACGAGGTTCGTGGCCCTCCTTTCGGGTTTCATCGCACAAAGGGAAAGCAATCCATCTTACCACAAACAATATTAATGAAGGATTTATGCCATCTTTACATACCATTTAAGCGATCCAAAGCAAGTCAATTAATGACAAAAAGGACATAAAAATCTTTTTAAGCAATTTACACTAATTTATTTTGCATTTCAGTTTGGATTTTCTACTGTACAAGCTGATTTTTTATTTTTTTTTATTTTTTTTAAAGACAATAGAATATGCTGTCTAAGACAAAATAGCATAAGTGTAAATTTTGACAGCATTTCCCCTAAACTAGGACAAAACCAAAATTTTTATCAACCTGTAAACAGCAAATTTTCCAAGAGAAAAACACCAACCAACACAAAACAACATCACTAAATGTGAATACAGCAGCCAGGATTTTTCACAGCCCCTCCCCCACACCTAATCCTTTCATTGTCCTCAATGAGACATAAAATAAGGAACAAGGGACAGAACACTTAGCTGGTTATGCACATTCTGATATTTTGAATGCTTATGTGATGTTGTACTGTGCACAAAAATCACGTCTAACTGGTGACTATTTTTGTCAGCTTTAATTCTTGTAAACATAACTCATGTATGCATCTTGCTTGCTGGGGCAGTTTTTGTGTGAGCTTAAATGTGTCACATAGGATCTGCATGAATACGAAGACATTCAGTAAGTTTCTCAAGGTGTTTAACAGAAATAATTTTTTATTTATTTTTTTATTTTTTTTTATTTTTAAGAAACTGACTTATAAGAAAAACAAAAGAAAATAATAAAGGAAACTAAATAAATAAAATTAGAATAAGGCATGGGTTGCCTCCGAAGTAGCGCCTTTAGTTTATGTCGTTGGCTCGACATTCTTCCCTTCATGCTTGTTCGAAGAATAAGTCTTCAATCATGGTCACATAAGCTTGGTCATAGAATGGTTTTAACCTGTGACCATTAACCTTGAAAACTTTGTTAGTATTAAAATCCTTGATTTCTACTGCACCATGAGGAAAAACATTAGTAACAGTAAAGGGGCCAAGCCATCTAGTTTGCAATTTTCCTGGAAATAATTTCAACCGAGCATTAAAAAGAAGAACTTTTTTCCCAACCTGAAATGATTTCCTAGCTATGTTCTTATCATGGAAGGCTTTGGTTTTGTCTTTATAGATTTTGGCATTTTCATATGCCTCTAACCTCAATTCTTCCAGTTCAAGCAACTGTAATTTCCTCTCTTTTCCAGCAAGGTCATAGTCTAAATTACATTGCTTTACTGCCCAAAAGGACTTATGCTCAATTTCCACAGGCAAGTGGCATGCTTTACCAAAAACAAGTCTAAATGGAGACATATCTAAAGGAGTTTTATATGCAGTTCTATATGCCCACAATGCATCACCTAATCGAAGACTCCAATCTTTCCTATTAGGATTAACCATTTTCTCAAGAATTGATTTTATTTCCCTGTTAGAAACCTCAGCTTGCCCGTTGGTTTGAGGATGGTATGCAGTAGCAACTCTATGGGTTACATGATATTTCTCCAAAAGAGCACCAAAGGTTTTGTTGCAAAAATGAGTCCCTCTATCACTTATGATGGCCTTAGGCATGCCAAATCTATTAAAAATATGACTCTTAACAAACTTAACAACAGTTTTAGCATCACCAGTTATCACAGCCTTTGCCTCTACCCATTTAGATACATAATCGACAGCAAGAATGATATAAACTTTACCAAAAGAAGAAGGAAAGGGGCCCATAAAATCTATACCCCACACATCAAATATTTCACAAATAAGGATACCAGATTGAGGCATTTCATTTCTTTTAGACAGACTTCCAGTCTTTTGGCAACGTTCACAAGATTTACAAAACAAATATGCATCTTTGTAAATAGTAGGCCAATATAAACCACATTCAAGTACCTTATGAGCAGTCCTCTGAGGACCAAAATGTCCTCCACTTTCAAAATTATGACAAAAAGTAAGAATAGAGGCATATTCAGGTTTGTCTACACATCTCCTAATCATTTGGTCAGAACATGATTTCCATAAATATGGATCATCCCACATATAATATTTAGAATCAGATATAATCTTATTATTTTAAGCTTTAGTGAGTGTAGGGGGAAATGTTCCAGTCACTAGATAGTTAACAATATCAGCATACCAAGGAGTGTCAACACTATATAAAGATGCAAGCTGCTCATCATGAAAAAACTCAGTTATTAAAGGCCAATCCTCTCTGGGTAAAATTCTACTTAGATGGTCAGAAACTGGGTTTTCAACACCCTTCCTATCTCTAATTTCCACATTAAATTCCTGTAATAGAAGCATCCACCTAAGCAACTTAGGGGTTGAGTGACTCTTCTTTAACAAATACTTAAGGGCTGCATGATTAGAATAAACAATCACACGAGTGCCAAGTAAGTAGGGCCTAAACTTCTCTAAAGCAAAAACAACAGCATACATCTCTTTTTCAGTTACAGTGTAATTGCATTGGGCATAATCAAGTGATTTAGAAGCATAATGGATCACATAAGACTCTTTATCCTTCTTTTGACCTAAAACTGCTCCTACTGCCTTATTACTAGCATCACACCTAATTTCAAAAGGCAAAGACCAATCCGGGGGTCTAATCACAGGAGCACTTGTCAATTTGTCTTTTAAATCATCAAAAGCCTTTTTGCATTCATCATTAAAGTTAAAGACAACATCTTTAGCAAGCAAAGCACATAAAGGTGAAGCAATCTTAGAGAAATTCTTAATAAAGCGTCTATAAAAGCCAGCATGTCCTAAAAATGATCTAACTTCACGAACACATGTAGGATATGGCAAAGAACTAATGACATCAATTTTCGCTTTATCAACCTCTAAACCTTTTACACTAACAATATGACCAAGAACTACTCCTTGTTCAACCATAAAATGACATTTTTCAAAATTCAAAACAAGGTTAGTCTCAACACATCTTTTCAAAACTTGAGATAAAGCATGAAGACATCTATCAAATGAATCACCAAACACAGTAAAATCATCCATAAACACTTCCATATCTTGTTGAATCAAATCAGAAAATATACTCATCATGCATCTTTGAAATGTTCCAGGAGCATTACATAAACCAAAAGGCATTCTTCTAAAAGCAAATGTACCAAAAGGACAAGTAAAAGTGGTTTTATCTTGATCTTCAGGAGCAATGGGTACTTGTGTGTAACCAGAATAACCATCAAGAAAACAGAAAAAAGATTGTCCAGCAAGTTTTTCTAACATCTGATCAATAAATGGAAGGGGAAAATGATCTTTTCTAGTAGCTTGATTAAGCTTTCTATAGTCAATACAAACTCTCCATCCATTAGAAACTCTAGTAGAGACAAGTTCTCCTTCATTATTTTCTACAACAGTTATTCCACTCTTTTTAGGTACCACATGAATTGGACTTACCCATTGGGAATCAGAAATAGGGTAAATCACTCCTGCATCTAACCACTTGAGAATTTCCTTTTTAACTACTTCCATCATTGAAGGATTTAACCTACGTTGAGCCTCTCTAGTTGGTTTAGCATCTTTTTCAAGAAAAATTTTATGCATGCACATAGCGGGGCTAATGCCTTTTATGTCGGCTAAAGTCCATCCTAAGGCTTCCTTATGATTTTTAAGCAAATTCAATAACCTAGTCTCTTGAGATTCATTTAAAGAACTTGAAATAATCACAGGTAGAGTCTCATTATCACCCAAATAAGCATACTTCAGATTAGAGGGAAGGGGCTTCAATTCTAATTCAGGTGGCTTAACAATAGAAGGAATCAATTTAGGCACAACAGAGGGTAAAGATTTTTTGCATCCATTAGAAACATCAGACTCAATCACATCAGACGATGCTACAAAAGATTCAACTAATTCTGTTTTTTCAATATCACCAAAAACACCATTTTCAAACAAATTTTCACACCACTCATCAAAGACATCCTGAGCCATCCAATCACATGCATCAAAAGAATCTATAGAACTAACATTATTGACATCATTAGGGTATTTCATAGCATCAAATATGTTGAATTTTATCAGTTCTCCATCAAATTCCATTGTCAAATTACCTTCATGAACATCAATTTTAGTCTTGGAAGTCTTTAGAAAAGGTCGTCCCAACAACAAAGGAACACTATCAGATCTATCACCCATATCAAGCACATAAAAATCAGCAGGAAAAACTAATTCATTCACTTGAACAAGCACATCTTCTAAAACTCCCATGGGAAATGCATTAGATCTATCAGCTAGTTGGATAACAACATTAGTCTTAGACAAAGGACCCACATTAAAAGTATCATATACAGATTTAGGCATGACATTGATTGAAGCACCTAAGTCTAACATGCATCTTTCAAAAATAGAATTTCCAATCTTACATGGAATAGAAAACATGCCAGGATCCTTACATTTAGGGGGAAGTTTCTTTTGAATTACAGCTGAAATATTTTCCCCCATATTTACCTTTTCAGAAGGGCGAAATTGTCTCTTATTAGTACAAAGTTCCTTAAGAAACTTTGCATAGCGTGGTACCTGCTTAATAGCATCAAGAAGAGGAATATTAACTTCAACTTTCCTAAAAGTCTCTAGAATTTCATTATCCATAGCTTCTTTCCTAGACTTAGCAAAACGAGAGGGGAAAGGGGGAACACCTTTAAAACGAGAAACATCAAAATTCACATCAGAATTACTCTTCCCTACAGGTTCTTTCTCGCTCTCTTTATCATGTTTTTCCTTACTCTCACTAACTACATCTTTAGGTCTGACTTCTACTTCTTTCTCTACTGCTCTATTCTTCATTTTAGGTTCTGCTAACTCTTTACCACTCCTAAGTATTACAGCTTTAGCATGTTCATTTGGATTGGAAAGTGTTTGAGAAGGAAGTCTATTCGAGAGTTGAGATTCCAAATTACTCAGAGTAGTGCTTATTTGACCTATTTGAGTGTCTATGTGATGTAGGTGAATGTCAGTTTTCTTTTGATATTCAACACCTTGATCATGAACCTGTCCTATTGGGTTTGCTAACTGTTTCACCAAGTCTTCTAATGAAGGGCTAGCAGTTTTATGTGATGGGTTTTGTTGACCATGTTGCTTAAATTGATTAAACTGTTGAAATTGTGGTCTATTTCCATACCTTAGATTAGGGTGGTCTTTCCAACCTTCATTATAAGTTTGTGAGAAAGGATCATACTTCCTATTTTGTTGGCTAGAAAAACCTCCTAAGGCATTAACATCTTCACTCTGTAAAGTAGGACATTCATCAGTAGCATGAGAAAAATCAGAACAAACACCACAAACTCTGGATTTAGACTCATTACTAGCAATTTTAGAAACAAGAGTAGTCAAAGTAGCAATTTGTTGAGAATTTTCTTGCAATTGATTATGAATACCACTTATATCAATTTCATTTACTCTTTTAACATCATTTCTAGTGCTAAACTGCTGTGTATTCTGAGCCATATTAGAGATTAATTTTCTAGCTTCAGTAGGTGTTTTATCAACTAATGCACCCCCACTAGATGCATCTATCATACCTCTATCATTAGGTAACAAACCCTCATAAAAGTATTGAATTAACAATTGATCACTTATTTGGTGTTGTGGACAAGATGAACAAAGCCTATTAAAACGTTGTCAGTATTCATATAAAGACTCATTATTATTCTGTCTAATTCCACAAATTTCCTTCCTAATAGAACCTATACGACTCGCAGGAAAGAATCTTTCAAGAAAAACTTTTTCCAATTCTGCCCAAGAATTAATGGAACTAGATGGAAGTTGCTCATATAACCACTCTTTAGCAGGATCTTGCAAAGAAAAAGGAAAAGCATGCAATCTAATATGCTCCTGTTCTATTCCTTCGGGATTCATAGAAGAACATACAACTTTAAACTCTTTTAAATGTCTATAAGGATTCTCACCTGCGTTCCCATAGAATTTAGGGAGAAGATTAAGGAAACCTGAGTTCAGTTTGAGGGGATTCTCTAGCTCCGGAAAAACAATGAAAAGAGGGTCTTCTCCTGTTTTAGGGGCTCCCAGTTCTTTCAATGTTTGTTTAGCCATGTTGTTGTATTTGATCGGCAACGGATTTTCTATTTCAAGTGCTGGTTCAGCACTGAAAATATGAAGAAGCTCCTCTGGTTTTGCTTCGTTTATCAAGTCTATATATGCCCTTATGCGCTGAAGTCTTGCTTCTTTATCGTACGCGTACACGCACCTGAAAAAAATATTTCATAAAACAAGTACATAATGAGTATATTATGCTGCCAAAATGTTAACTAAATAATGCATTTCAGGTTTTCAGCTTATTGTTAACACAGTAGCATAAAAACAACATTTAGACAGACAATATTCATTTAAATTTATTCTGCCAGGGATTTTAGCATATTTATTTCAGTTTATTTCTATTCGAAAATCAGTTATTAGACCAGATTTGCAAAAACTCAGACTAAAAACAAGCAAGCTCTAATCTATGCTATTTAATGCACTTCATATGTCAAAAATAATTCACATAATGACACATAAAAGGGAACTAACTCCTCATACAGTTTCTGCCATGAAGCAATTATACACGTTTTAACATTCATAATTAAGTTCTAATGGTTCTGGCAGATTACATAAACAAGATTAATACTTGCAAAAATTAGTTATGTGAGTACTTAAAGCAAAAGCTGAACATAAGTTGCTAGTATGCAATTATTCCGGTGAAGAAAATAAATAAATTAATAGGATCAGTTACAATATGTCAATCAGACTTTACCAGGTTATATTAAAGAGGATTAAGCAAGTCCTATTGTAGTTAGGCTCAAACAAACATAATTAGAAAAAGCTAATCAATAAAACTTGCAAAAATTTGGGTCTAAAAACAAACATATTCTATATAATCATGATAACATGCTACCCAATTTCCATCGTCTATGTTCACTCATTAGTACTTAACACATATGCATCAAAAAAAAAAAAAAAAAAGAAAAATCCATAGCATATACCAGATTGTTTAAGCTCACTAATCAGATTGTGTTAAACAAGAATGAAGCTTGCAAAAACGGTACCAAGAAACAAGCAAAAGACTCATTATAACCAATCTATCATATAATTAAGTTTATTTATATATTCAAAGTTCAAAAATCTGGTTTCATGCTATTACTAATATAGTCATTATTATTGATTCAATGGACTAAGCATTATATATATAAGTACTGTTAGATCAAAATGATATTTATATTAAGATCAAAACAAAAAGCATACAATGGTACTTATATCCATACTAGTTAGTCAAGCAATATATGTCTAAACGATTTGTACAGCTATAGTTTGCAAGCAACTACAG
Organism: Chenopodium album; assembly: GCF_948465745.1. Taxonomy (NCBI): domain Eukaryota; kingdom Viridiplantae; phylum Streptophyta; class Magnoliopsida; order Caryophyllales; family Amaranthaceae; genus Chenopodium; species Chenopodium album. The sequence goes on from NC_137842.1 coordinate 16,988,637, forward strand.
TAAAGCAACTAACTATCCACATTTAGGCACATACAAAAGCAAGCCTACGTGTATATACTCCATACTCCTAGAGTTAAGTAGGAAATAACTAATAGAATACTACATGCATTAATAATTAAACAACAATAACGGAGTTGACGAGTATTAAGAAAATTAAACATATCTCCCCGGCAACGGCGCCAAAATTTGATACGTGTCGTTTACCGTATTAAATTAATAATTTATTTACCTAACTAGACCTTCAAAAATATTTACAAGTAGTAAAAAGGACAAAAAAGGGTCGATCCCACGGAGAGATTGTTAATCTACTATACTCGAGTAACTCGTAAAATACAATAACTATTTACACTATTTACATGTGATGGGGGGTTTAAATGATAATAATCAACTAGTACTATAATGAAAATAGAATTTAAACTACTATATACAATTGACGACATACTTAACTAACTCCATTAATAAAATTTACTCAAATTAAACTATTGGTGATTATAATAAACCGGACTCGCATAATTAATCAATTTAATTACTAGACTAACTGTAGAGACTTTAGTAACAAAGACTCCATGCCTTCCCTTATTTTAAACCAATTTTGAACTAAGCCGAAATTGACTCTAAACCAATCTAATTAACACAAATATGGTCGCAACTTGCATGAATTAGTCTTGGCAGCATTAATATCTAGGAGACCTCATTAGTCCTAACTAATCCGATCACATAAATGTCAGATTATTTAGATTGAAATTGCTCTCTAACTTAAACCAAACCATAATCGCAGACTCGATTTAAAATTAGGGACTACTCTTCTATACAATTTAAACTAAGCTCAACCATATAGATAGCAATACTTTACAATCCAACAATAGAAAGATAACAATCATAGCTGAACTGCAAAATTAATAATTAATACCTAGCAAATTCAAATAGCCGTAAATTGAAATAAACCATGCAAATAGATTATAAAATCAATAATCAAATCATCACACCAATAATCCAATAAAAGTAATTAATCTAACTTAGCAAAAAAATAATCCAAAACAACAATAGAATGGAACAATTGAGTAAGAAGACTTATGAACTATACTCCCAAGAACAACCGTACAAGACCCGAATTCGACCCCGCGAATTGTCGTCGTTCTCGTTCAACCTTGGACTCGAGACTAAGCCCTCCTCCAGTGGCTATCTTCTAGACTCCAATTGCCCAATTATTAGTCACTAGGACTATCTCACTCGTATATTTTCTAGTTAAGTTGTGTGTGTTTTAGAGGGAATAATTGGGGGTTTTTATAAGCAAAAATAACCTAGGTTTTCCGGGATCAAAGAGATATATTAGGGAAAACAGATAGAGATTCATCTTCTCTTATCTTGCATGAAATTCGGAGGAGATTTGTTGAAGATGAAACTTGATAATGATGGTGGTGAGGTTCTGGTACTCACGCACCTCTTTCTCCCTTTTCTTCTTATCCTTTTATTTTCTCTTTTTCTTTGTTCTTGATTTTGTAGTTGCACGTACCTTTTTCTCCAAGTGGGCTTCTTGAATTTTCTTAGCCTACTCAATTTACTTTCTTTGCTCCTGACTTTTGACACATGTTATTTGGAATGTTGGAGTAGTACATATGATAATATGGGCTTCGTTCTTCCAAGTCCATTTAATACTCTTTCTTATTCTCCTACCAAGAACACACAACATAATTTTAAGTACCCTTTTATTATGAAAATAGCAATAAAATAAAATACTAATTAAAATAATATCTAGAATAATAAAAATAGATAATTTCATAAATTAACTAGAATAAAATGACTATAAGACTAATATTAGGGACTAAAAATATGATATATTATGCACTTATCAGGGAGTTTGATGTGTCTATTTTATATAGTATTTTACCCTCGTCCCTTGGTCATAATTAGTGGTGTTTTTGGCTCTTTAGAGCCACTTTTACTACTAATTGGTGTTTTCTAGTGTTTTCGTAGATTTAGTTGACTTTTGCAGGGATTTATACTTTTGGAGTATTTTCCTGAGATATTTTGGAGCAATCACGAACATTGGAGAAGCACGACCAGATTCTATAGCCCAGGGCCGATTAGAGCCATCGAACCGGTGATTAAGGGCTCGGTATAGGTGATACCGGGACATTTGGACCGAGTATTCAAGACCGGAAGAGGAAACCCAGATTGGCCCGAAGAATTGGAGCCCAATCGTAGTCCAAATAGTGGCCCAAATGAGCCGCCCGACCAAAGAGGCTGGCGCCTGGAGGCGCGCCCGGCCGGGCGGGAGAAGCTTAGGCTGGCGCCCGGTGACGCGCCCGGCCGGGCGCGAGATTTGTATTATGAGCAAAAAGGCGCGCCCGATCGGGCGCGTGTATTTCTTAGGAGACGTTTAACGTCGTTTTAATTTGTTTTAGTTTAGGATTTTTGTACGGAGTATAAATACTCCTCCGTAATACGATTTTAGAATCTCATCTTCTCCTTTTTACACTTTTTTTACTCTCTTAACTGTTCTCTTAGATTTCTTTCTCTAAAAACCTTTGTTCTTAATCTACTCTTAATTCCAGATTTATTTTGGTAATGATTTCTCTTCTCTTAATCTTAGTTATTTACTTTATTCTTTTTATCATGTCTTGCTTTATTACTTTGTTTAGTTTATATTTAATTATGTGAGTAGTTTTATTTCCAGGGTTTATGGGGATCCATAAATAATATGAAGGGGTAATTTATTGTTGTTAATTATCAATGCTAGATTAATTTCCTATTGATTGATTTAATGCTCTGTGACTAGATTAAGCCTGATCTTTTATGCATGAGTTTAACAATATTGATTCGAGATTCGACAAATGAGAATTAATGTTTAGGTCTAGTTTCAATAGGCAGGTTAATTTATAAATGGTTAATTCGAGATTCGAAAGATGAGATTTAATACCGGTACATTAATTGTGTGATTATAATACGTAGCGAAAGCCCTTTATAATCTGATTAATATATGCATTAATGAATGATTATTATATTCTACCCTAGAGTATTATTTATTGGTGAACCTATGCCCTAGATCCTCTTATATATTGTTTTCTCTCTATTCTCAATCTTAGTAGTTTAGTTTCTTATTCGAATATAAATATTGGTTACTTAGATAATTTAGATTATAATAATTAATTAGGAGTAAAAAGACTTGTTTCCCTGTGGAGAGCAACCCTACTTCCCTATCTACTTTAGTTAGAGGATTTAGGTATTACTTTTGATTAGGGGATACGAATTTACCCTTTCACCTACCATTCTCCTAAGGTCAGTGTGAGAATGCTCGATACGGCCTAAAGCCTGACCTATTCTCTGAAGGTCCCAAACTGGGTTAGAGTCAACATGGGGGACGGAGTGAGACATGCAAGGTGGAGAAAACGCCACCTCAGGCTCAGGCTGGGGTGGTGGAACTGGTGGTGCTTGCCCCCTAGCGTTGGCAACTAAAAGGTCATATGTGTAGGACACTTGCCCAAGGGGGAAGGCGATCAAGTCAGGACTAGGCAGGGAAAAGATGGGCAATGGTTGCTCGGTCCTAGTCCTAATACACCAGTGGGGTGTCTGCTCACTATCTAGTCGTACCCACCCTAACTCCTCAAAATACCTAACAGTCATATAGGTATCCGGTCCATAGTTGGTCAGATGGTGGGGTCCACTCTCGACAAAATCGGCCTTTTTCACTACTATCCTAGTGATAAGGCCTCCTATACAAATAAGGGTACGAGAATGGGTACTGGTTGTGGCATGTCTGCTCAAATGGTGGATGATATACCTACCTATGTTCAATTTCCCAAACCCATACACATAGTGTCCTATAATAGCTAGCTCGTTGGTTTGGGCGTTATGAGGCTCGTTCCTACCAAGAAAACACAATCCCGTAAATCTTTGCCAGATTTTTGGGATAAGGTGATGGATAGGTTTTGTACTAGCATGTTGGGGGTCAGGGGTAGGCAAACCAGTCAAAGCATGATAAATTTCACCCATTTTGTAATAAACATGCCATTGGAATGGTAATTCAGAATTCAATTCAAACAATTTACAAAATTCCACATATGTTAAACTAATATTCCTATTGTTCAACTTAAAAATTAAGTTCGGTCCATTTCTACTATTTACAACTTTCAAAGAAGACAAGAATTCGCATGTTAATTCACGGTATGTAGGATAATGCATATCAACGAATTTTCTCATGCTTATGTCATTTAAAAATCGTTTAACAAAATCATACAAACCATAAGTTTCTAAAGTAGGGCGGTGTAACCACTGTGAAGGAATTACCTCGCGCCCGGTTAGGTTTTCTAGCCGTTCCTTTTGCTCCTGGCTAGCAATACGGATCGTTGGCTAGTAAGGGAGTTGTAAATCCGGGTCGTACTCCTCCCTCGAGCTAGAACTCCTACCGAAAATTGATCGAGCCCTCTTTGAAGCCATAGTACAAAATGGGTATGAAAAATAATTTGAATGGAATTTGAAAATTTTTATATAAGATTGTAGAGGATGAAGAGAGCATTAAGAATATGTAAAAATATTTGGATTTGGGTGAGAAATGAAGAGAAAATCTTAGAGAAAAGGTAGAGGTTTTAAGGTTTTAGAGAGAGAAAGTTATGGAGGAAAGAGATAAGAATGAGAAAAGAAAGAAGAAAGAAGAAGAAGTAGGCTCGGGGGCTGTCGCTCCCGGTCGGGCGGGTATTCGCCCGATCGGACGATCTGAATGCTTTTCATAGTATGTTCTCGCGCCCGGTCGGGCGAGCTTCACCCGATCGGGCAATCTAATGCCTGATTTTTCTTCAACTCTCGCGCCCGGTCGGGCGCCCTTCGCCCGATCGGGTGATTGAAGATGTCTGTATACGACGAATTTCGCGCCCGGTCGGGCGATCTTCCAAAATTAAGCTTTTCCAAACTCACTCTTGCGCCCGATCGGGCCCAAGGCCATATATCGATTTTTTTATTTTCTTCTTTGCTTCAATTTTTTACTGACTCTTTTCCTTCAAACCTGTATAAAAACTCATAAAACTCATCAAATTCACTCCTCTATCCTCTCATAAGAAAAAGAAAGAAAAACTAGTCTAAAAAGCATTAAAATACGGGTTGCCTCCCGCAAAGCACTGGTTTATCTAGGTCCCGCACGACCTTCTTACCAAGTACAAGAACTAGGACCCTTGACCTAACGCTTGGTGGGGTGGTTTATCACCCGGTCGAGCGGTGTTTAGGCCACGACGTGGCTTCCGAACATACCCTGTGGGGCGCCAATTCACTTTATCTGGTGGATCCTTCTTGACTTGGATTGGGGGTTCTTCAATGCTACGCACTAAAAATCACTCTTTGATCGAGGGTTGCTTTAAATTGTCATTGCATTTAGCACTTGCAACTCGATCTGGCGGAACACTCACCGTAAGCTCAATTTCCATAACTTGCTTGTTTGATTCCACCTTTTCATCCTCAAAGCCAAGACCGACAGTGTAGAGGGATTTTTCTATTGCGTCAACTTCCTTCTGCCATTTGTCTATCTCATCTGAAAAGGATGCAACACAAGATACCGCCTCCAAGGGATCTTTTACAAGAGCTTAGGGCTTGTTAGAATAACTTTGAACCACACTAACACTAAAGCACTTCTCCTCCGTCATGGGGCTTTTAGGGGTATTATTAAGATTAAAAATAATTTTATCATCCCCAACTGATAGCGTTAGTTTGCCACTCCTCACATCTATAATTGCATCTGCAGTGTTAAGGAATGGTCTACCCAAAATAATTAGGGTTTGCATATCCTCAGCCATGTCAAGAACAACAAAATTAACAGGTATGTAAAATTTACCTACTCTAACGGGAACATCCTCTAAAACACCTAAGGGGTATTTAAAAGAACGGTCGACCATTTGTAGAGTAATATTGGTAGCTTTTAATTTACCCATATTTAACTTGGAACACACAGATAATGGCATAACACTAACTCTAGCACCCAAATCACATAATGCATTATCAATCATTAGATTGCCAATATGACAAAGGATAGAAAAACTACCCGGATCTTTTAATTTAGGTGGAGATTTATTTTGAAGTACGGCACTACACTCTGTAGTGAAAGCTATTGTCTCTACCTCACTAATAGACCTTTTTCTTGTCAGTATTTCCTTCATGAATTTTGCATCTGCAGGAATTTGTGTAATTAATTCAGTGAAGGGAACTTTTACCTTCAAATCTTTTACCATCTCCATAAACTTACCAAACTGTTTGTCCAAATTTGTTTTCAAGTGACGATTGGGGAATGGAAGTTTGATAACTGGCTTTAGAGCATTGTTGCTCTTATCTGGAGTGGCCACCTTCCTTGGGGTTGTACCCTGCAATGTAAGATCAGATATATTAGTATTATGCTTTAGCCCTTCAGGGCTATTAGCTACATTTTCAGGTTTAACGGAATCAAGATTAGCATTATTTTTTAAAACAAGTTCATCATCTCTGGGCATAGGGGGCCCTTCATAGTTTGAACCACTCCTTAGAGTAATTGCATAGGCTTGATCCGTAGGCCTGGTCGGCTGTGCTGGCAGAGCTCCCTGTTGACGGGCTTGTAGAGTGGCGGAAAGTTGCGCAATTTGATTATCTACAATTTTATTGTGTGCTAGGATTGAATTAATTTGGGCATCTCTACACTCCATGTGCTTCTACATGTTAACCAGCATCGCTCTAATTTCTACCAAAGCAAGGTCGGAAGATGAGGAGGGTTGTTGTGGTTGGTTCTTCTAGCCAGCATTGGGGTGGTAATATTTCTGCTGTTGTTGTTGTGGCACCTGTGGTTCTTGTGGTGGTGGTGGATTTTGAACATTAGGACTCCGGTAGGAAAAGTACGAATGATTCCGGTACCCAGGATTGTAGGTGTTGGAGTATGGGTTGTTCTGCCTATAAGCTTGAAAGGCATTAACCTGCTCCACGGAACTCCTGCAATCTTGCTCCCAATGACCTATAATTCCACAATTTTCACAGAAAGCCTCATTAGCATTATTATTAATTGCAGAAACATTAGCTATATTAGCAGTGCTAAGATTATCTAATTTCTGGCAGATAGATTGAGCTTGCAAAAAGGATACAGAGTCAACACTATGCTTCCTCTTGTTAGCAAAGCCTCTAGGATTCCCATATTGGGAATTATGTATCGCCATATCTTCAATAACTTGACTTGCATCATCAACATTAAGATTCATAAACCTCACACTAGCTGCAGAATCCAAGATTATTCTAGATGAATTTCCAATGCCATTGTAAAAGGCTTGGATCAACTGCCATTGTGCCAAATTATGGTGGGGACATTCTCTTTGTAGGTCCTTGAATCTCTCCCGAGCCTCATATAAAGTTTCATCGGCTTCTTGGGAAAAGTTCTGAATTGCACTCCGCAGTACAACTGTTCTCTCTACAAGATAATATTTGTTATAGAAATTCAAAACAAGAGTTTCCCAGTCAGTTATACCAAGTGCAGTTCTATTTAAACCATTAAACCATAATGTGGCTTTTCCAGTTAAAGAAAAAGGAAAGAGAATCTCCCTGATTTGGTCTTGTGTGACCCCAGCTTTCATGATGATATTACAGTACTGACAATAGTCTGCAATATGAAGATTTGGATCTTCACCCTTAGCTCCACTAAATTGCTTCCTCTCTATCATCGTTATAAATTGGGGTTTAATCTCAAACTGTACCCTATTAAGAGCTGGAGTGGGAGTAAGGTGTGGAAAATCTGTAAGCTTTGGTTGTGAATAATCACTAAGCTTCTTTGGAGCCGTCATCTCTGATTCTGGATCTGAAGATACCTCTGAATCGCTAGAATCAGTTGGAGGATCTTGGTGATTATTATTATCACCGGAATCCGCAAGAATTTGCTTGTAAAGATTCTTTTGTCTATGGAAGGATCGTTCGATCTTAGGATCGAATGGGATGTAACCTGATCTGGAACACCTGGGCATAAACAGAAAAATAAAAGCAAATATGAGACTTGCCTCAAAGAACTAACGTTCTTTGAGACAGAAAGAAATAACCTAGACTACAAAAAATAATCAGAAATAAAAAATAAAACCGTTTCCCCGACAATGGCGCCAAATTTTGACAGGCTAAAGTCGTATCACCTAATCAAAAGTAATTCCTAAAACCACTAACTAAAATAGATAGGGAAGTAGGGTCGAATCCACAGGGAAACGAGTCTTTTTATTCCTAATTAATTAAAATAATCTAAATTATCAAGTAACCAATATGTAAATTTGGATATAAAACTAAACTACGAAGATTAAGAATAAGGAGAAAACAATGAATAAAAGGTCTATGGCATAGGTTCACCAATAAATAATATTCCAAGGTAAAACATAATAATCAATCATCAATGCATACATTAATCAGATCATAAAGGGCTTTCTCTATGTATTACAATCACACAATTAATTTACCGGTATTAAATCTCATCTCTCGAATCTCGACTTAACCATTTATAAATTAACCTGCCTATTGAAACTAGACCTAAACATCAATTCTCATCTCTCGAATCTCGAATCAATATTTTCAAACTCATGCATAAAAGATCTGCGCAAATCTAGTCACAGAGCATTAAATCAATCAATAGGAAATTAATCTAGCATTGAGAATCAACAACAATAAATTACCCCTTCATATTATTTATGGATCCCCACAAACCCTATAAATAGAACTACTCACACATAATTAAAACTAAACTAATCAAAGCAATAAAACAAGACATGATCAAAGGAATAAAATAAATAACTAGGATTAAGAGAAGAGAAATTGTTACCAAAGTAATCTAGAATTAAGAATAGAGTCAACAACAAAGTATATAAGAGAGAAACTAATCTAAGAGCTAAGTAGAGAGAGAAAATCTAAGAAATAATTAAGGAGTAAAAAGAGATGTTAAACTCGCTTAACGGAAAAGTATTTATACTAAGCAAGAATCCTAAACTAAAACAAACTTAAACGTCGATAATTAACCCCTAAGAATAACACGCGCCCGATAAACTAAAACAACAAGTCGTACTTCTCCAATGCTCGTAGTCGCTCCATAATATCTCGGGAAAATGCTCCAAAAGTGCAAATCCCTGCAAAAGTCAACCAAATCTACGAAAACACCAATTAGTAATAAAAGTGGCTCAAAAGAGCCCAAAACACTACTAATTATGACCAAGGGACGGGGGTAAAATACTATATAAAATAGACATATCAATAGCAGCCCGCATGTTGCTGCCAAAGGGGTTGTTCGATGGTTGCGTGCAGCCATGTGCGTGGCATGCGCGCCTAGTCACAGCAGCAACGCAGCTGCACATGGTTGTGCTACGTGCGTGCGTGCTGCTGCCGTAGCGCAACACATGGCTGCTGTGGTGCGGTAGGGTGTGTGAGCGTTTTGAGTGCGTGTGTGTACTAGGTGTTTTGGTGTAAAGGGGCAAGAAGCCGTGGCCTTGTGCCTAGCATCTTGTAACCTGTAGCAAACGCTACTAGGCTCTACCTAGCTAGTTCTACGTGGGGTGGTGAAGGTACGTGCGCCAAGCCGTATAGTGCGAGGTTGTTAGACAACCTTGACTTTCATATGGCACGTATGTAGTGCGTGAACCACTTGAGTACGGTTGGCTTCATGTTTGCTTATTTTGTCGTTTTAATTATTTTATTAATTTAAGTTGGTTTAATTATTTTAATAAATTTTGGAGGCTAGGCCACAGTTTGATGAGCGGCATTTGCAAATTTTCATTTTGGCAAACAATTGGGTTTTACCGGTCTAACTAATTGGATTTATTAAGATGGATGCGGAATTTAGTGGGAGCTTCAAATATTAATTGCACTTATTTATATAATCGGTTAAAACAACTTTGACTAGTTTTAATTAGGCGTGTTAATTGGATTAACCACCTAGATTAGTTACTAGTTATCGCGTGTTTATGCATTGTTACTTGTTTATCGTTGTAAAATGCATGGGCATTCACAAATAGTGAATGGATGAATGGAATGTATATTCACTCATAGGTTTTATAAAAATGGCAACTAGTGGGGCTGATAGGAAATACGGACTGCGATCCGTGATGTATTTTTGTAAATCTAAATACAGTCTTCGTACCGTTGAGTATTTTTGTACCTTAATATTTAGGTTATTCCTAATCGTAGATACTAGTAGTTGCATAATTTTGGTCAAGTCTTGAAGACGGAGGTTCTTGGAAGACAAAGCCATGAAGTTACAAATGAAGACCTTTTGAAAACTTGAAGAATTCAAGGGGTCATGCTAGTTGCCAATATGCATCAAAATGCTTATGCTTTACATATTTGTGATCAATTATATATGAATTATATGTTAGATGCATGTTTAGGATTTCGAATGTTGTGATGATTAATTAAGTTCACTTAAATCAACCAACATAGAAACCCTAGGTCCCTAAATATTGAGTAAAACTGCCATTCCAAAACAACACTTATCGACCTATTGAGAGTAGTGATGGGCTACGCCAAAGCGAAGCATCACTACTACTCCCTAGACTCATAAGGCTTACCGGGTATGCAAGTTAGTTTTGGTTGTACTCAACGATATGAGTGATGGAGTCATAACATGTCGTGGCAAAGTGAATAAATTGTTGAGAGAACATTAGGTGCGACGATTTATTCATACAAGAGTGGCTTGGAGCCATTAGCAAAGCGTTGCTTACCTTGGGAGATTGAGTGCTAAGACAAGCCAAAGCATGCTTAGTCACTCTTTGTTTCTTTGAATCTTGGAATCGACTTATTCTCGCCAAATGGGGACAAATTTAATGCGTGGATAAGACATTTAATAAGATTGAAAATTTGCATGGATACCTTTTAATTTTCAAACTTATTATGTTATTTACTTGATAAATGGTTTTGCACTTATATTTTTAGAATTACAAATCAAACTATATTGTTTTCCATGATTGGTAAATTAAGGAAATCTTTAAGAATGAATCTCAAAGAAAAGTAAAGCATTTCTAAAATACAATTCTCATAAATGACTTTTACAACAAAGTCCGAAAGGACGGTTGGACATCATGTATTCAAAATACTAGGTAGTTTTGATAAAAAAATGAAGTATTGAGTTGCAAACTCAAATTGTCAATATTGACAACCAACATATCTTTTCGCGAGTAATTTAAGCGTGAATTAAAGGAAAAGATGGAACTTTGTTTTACGGTGCATTATATGCTTAATTATGCCTAACAAAGTATAAAGGTCAAAGACTCTTAAAGAAATGGTTCTTAAATATTATGAGATAAAGTATGATAAGAATTATAGGAAACGAGGAACAAAGAAAAGGAATGAGATTCCATCTTACTAAAGAATTCATGTTATTGAAGTTAACTTAGAAACTCATTATCTTCACAAAGTATCGAATACTGCTTAAGTGTTCCACTTTGAAAGTGACCTCAAACTATTAAAGATAAGCTAAGTTATCGACTTACAAGCTTAGAATGAAGCAAGTGGGGCCACATCAGTTGTAAGGTCGTATGCTTTGTTTAAAGACCTTTAAGCTAAGGCTGGAACAAATAAATGGTTATTGTGTTCCTGTAGGGAATAATTTCAAGCTTTTAATCCCACTTAGCTTGAACCCCACTGTGATCATACACTAAAGTACGGTGGCGTCCAAAAGGGAAGAAGATAGAGCAAAAGAGTCGCCAACAAGTTTTTTAAGGAACTTGTAAACCGTTCATGAGGTGAAGGTTACACCCCTTAACGATCCAAGAGATCGTCAACTCCATAAGGTCTAGAACCAAATAAGGGTTCGGGGATGAAGGTACAAATCCAACCTAAAAGAGATTGAACCTGCCCTAATAATAGGCCTCTACTTTATTCTGATCGTATTCATGTGCGCTTTCTGATTAACATGCAATCAATAGATTAACCCTAAACCTGTTTAATCTATGTTGGTTGAATTTAAATGCACAAATAATCTATTATTGGTGATCACTTGAAATTATAATCATTATAACCCTAACAAGATTATTAAATATCTTATTAAGCGTGATTACAAGTACAGATTCTCTTTAAACATGCATAAAAGGCGTGATCAAGCAATAACAATAAATATATCAAGCAACACAATAATCATAATCAATCATTATAATAGTCATAATAATAATCATAAATAAAATAATCATCATCAAAATAATAATAATAATAATATTCATAATCATCATAAATTATAACAATTATAATCATAATCATGTTCATGTTAATATTAAAGCATAATAATAATAGCAAGATCCTAGGCATGATACTAACAAGATTAATAACAAACCCTAACATGTCACTAAGCAATAAAAATCAAATCTTTAGCCCTAACATGATACTAACAATCATTAATATTAGGAAGAACATAGGAAGCATCGCAGGAATCATATTTAATATTAAAATTACCCTAGACATGATACTAGGAATATCATAATAACAATCTAAACATGATTTCTACATCATAATATCAATAAAACAATTAAAGTACTTACTTTGATGCTTCGTACCTCTATCTAATAACAAAATACACACGTTAGTAACTTCAAGTAAAATAATAATCAAAACAATTAAATTAAATAATTGAAAGAGAGATTTGGGACCAAACCCTCAAAAATTAAACCTTTCACGTCTAGGGCGAAGGCAACTTCGAATATGGCTAGGCGTATCTAAGTCTTGCGAATGCGGAATTTTGTATTTGAGAAAAGGCTAGTTTAGAAAAAGAGAGAGAGAGAGAGAGAATAATCAAGAAAATCTTGATGAGAGTTGGTGAGAATTGGTTAATGAAAACGGAGTTTTTAATACGTTATTTATAGAGAAAATCAGCCAAAAAGATAAAATAAACAAAACAGAGTCTGACGCACAAAAAACAGAGCTGGCGCCAACCCTGGCTAGCTGGCGCCAGGCACCAACACTAGCGTCAGGCCTGGTTCCAGGCGCCAAAGCCTGGGGTCAGGCGCCAAGCCTATTTCCAACGCGTTTTCGAAAATCAGATAAGTTTGCCGTACTGGAGGATAAAATCATATAATTTCCTCGAAAATGCTATTTGATTTTGATTAAAACTCTGAAAAGTCAACAAAAGTCAATTTATCAATGCTAATTGAATTAGGAATGAAAAGAACCTTCTAGAAGATTCTAGAAGACTAAATCATATTAGGCCCTCCTCTAGATCATTGGGCCGTATATAAAGCTCAAACCGGGCCCAGTTTGGTAAATTGGCCATAACTTCCTCAATATTCATCGGAATTGGGCTTATAATATATCGTTGGAAAGGTCTTTGCAAGCCCCATCCAACTACACTACTATTGGACCCATATCATGGACCAACCAAACTAGATCGGCTGTTTTCTTAAAATAAGTTTTCAAAAACAGAGAGAAGAGAAAAGAAATTAAAACTATCCGCAACACTAGACTTTCCACACTTTCGCTTCATTCGATTATGATTCGACGTGAAAGGTACTCATCATTGGGTTTGGTTTTGGGGAGACACAAATGGGTGTCTACAGAAGCCCCCACTTTGATTGAGTTTGGAGAAACGCAAGTTTCGAAAACAAAAGTCAAAGTATCGATAGGGACGGAGAATGATTCAGAACGTTCTGCGATCCTAAACCAATCTTGTAACGCCGATACCTGCAAAACTAGTATTAGTTAAACAGATAAAAGAGTTAAGAAACGCGTATCTTGCACCGTCGAGCACACGTCTCTAAAAGTAACCGATTGTTGCTGCTGTACTGTTGTTTTGATGACTTCCTACAAGCTAGAGAATGTCATCCCGCTTGAAAACCGCTACGCCTGTAACTGCTTCCAAATTTGGAAGATTGCTTCGCCTGAAACGATCCTCCTCCGCTATGATAGTATTCCACATCCAAGGGAATACCATCGAAGATTGCTTCTCTTGAAACAAATCCTCATCCGCATTGATAATATTCCACGTCCAAGGGAATACAATCGAAGATTGCTTCTCTTGAAACAATCCTCATCCGCTATGATAATACTCCACGTCCAAGGGAATACTATCGAAGATTGCTTCTCTTGAAACAATCCTCATCCGCTATGATAATACTCCACGTCCAAGGGAATACTATCGAAGATTGCTTCTCTTAAAACAATCCTCAGTTGTTTGTGACAACCCTCCACAATCTAGGGAACGCCATCTTGCTGTTTGTTTTGACGATCTTCCGCAATCTAGGGAACGCCGTCGATCAATGTTGCTACATCTTGAGCCTTTTCTTGAATCACAGTGACAACCTTTCCAATCATAGCAAAAGTCGTCGAAGACCGCCTCATCATGAACCGCCCTTCTCATATCTTGGTGACAACCTCCACAATCTTAGCGAACGCCGTCGAAGACTACCCATCTCGTGCTATCTTCTCAAATCTTGGGTGACAACCTCCACAATCTTAGCGAATGCCGTCGAAGACCGCCCATCTCGTGCTATCTTCTCAAATCTTAGGTGAGAACCTCCACAATCTTAGCGAATGTCGTCGAAGACCGCCCATCTCGTGCTATCTCCTCAAATCTTGGGTGACAACTTCCACAATCTTAGCGAACGCTGTCGAAGACCGCCCATCTCGTGCTATCTTCTCAAATCTTTAGTGACAACTTCCACAATCTTAGCGAATGCCGTCGGAAATAACTTTACTTGAAGTCATCCTCGGTTGTTGCGATAATATTTTGAAGAAAATTACCGAAGGCCAACACTTGTCGATCTTTAAAGCTCGCTTAAACTTTGCTTCTGCTAAAACCAGTATGTCGGTGTCTCCGTGATGAGCCAATTCTTAGGCGCTTTAAGCTAAGTGAAACGATCTTTCGTCAGGTTGATCACTTATTTGCGGTTGTAATCAAATCGACTACTCAATCATGTCAAATTGCTTATAGGGGCTAACTGGCGAACCAAGGAACCCGAAATTGTTGTTTCGTCGCTGCTGGAATATCTCTAGAGTAGGGTCTTCCCTATTCTGTTGCACCTGTATTTATTTTTTACTATAGAATTTTGCCAATCTCTTTAATTATCTTAGGGTTGACCTAAGGTTTAACGTCGCTTGAATCATTGACTTGACACGACTCAAGGTATAAACTTGACTCGATGTGATCGACTCGAGGTTGACTCGACTCGAAGTAAAATGACACATGTGACTCGTGACCCGTGTGTGCATTGTAATGTGATCGTGCGACTCGAAAATGCAAAAAGCAAAAATTTTCCGTCATTTTTGTGGAGAGTACCGACTTTCTCCCGAAAAAGAAAGACGCAAAAAAAGAATCGAAGTGTGAAGGAGCATGTTGAATGAGCTTAGTCAAATGTTGTTTGATACTATCTCTCAAGGTGCAAGGATTAACCCATCCTAGGCTATCTCAATGGTTGACTCAATGATGAAAGTATTTGGGTAACTTAGGCACGGAGGCTAAGCACTTCATACTTCGTGATGCAATGATGATTATGATTGATGAGCGATGTGACAAGGCATGCTTTAGCGTTGTGTTAAGATTTCATGACAAAGGGTTCCTAAGGGTAGTATATTTGGTCATGTATGTGTGATGTGTGAAAGTGACACTAAAGTTAGGCCGCAAGAGCTAAGTGTGTGGAAAAATATTATTTGTTAAAAGAGTCAAATGGGGGTGACTCTTAGGCTAGGTAAGCTAATGATGTAGGGATCAAGCCCCCAAGTCTAGCTCTAAATGAATAAGGATGAGCATAGGAGATCCCTTGATATGATCATGGTGTAAGTGTGTGAATGTGAATATGAATGCATGTTTATTACGGCCGCACCCTAATGTGAGGTTGCCTACGTATCCGTTAGGAATCAGGTCGAACGTAGCTCTAGCCGAACCTCGCACAAGTGTGTGTATACCTCAAAAAGGTCTTTTTAAGGGTTGTAACGTGGTTAGGCTAAAGGTTTGAAGAAGAAGGGGATAAAGGCTCAAGACCCTAGATAAGCCCCCAAGGTGTGCAACCTTGCTTTTGAATTTTTATATTTTTATGCTTGAGTTTCTACTCTTTTTTAGCTCTCTTTTTTTTTTGCTTTATTTGTTTTATTTTCATAAGTGTGGGCAATCCCGATCATGCGGTCTATCACTCAATTGGCATTCATGTTTCTCAGGCACGGTACCGAGCACTCGATAAGAGACGCAATCTGAGACGTGTTCTTATCAAAGACATTTTCATATCAAAAACATTGGAACACTTACCCTTTTGTACACTTTTATTTATTTTTTGCTTATTTTTATTATTTTAATCTTTTGAAGTCACTCAAGCTTTTTAAAATTGCATAAGTTGCACACCATCCCATCCCAATGTTAGGTAGATGTAGGTTGAAAAAAGAAGGGTCTATCGTTAGACGAGGCTCAAAGTGGTTTATGAAGAAAGGATGTATAATTGAAGGGTGAAATGAGATATGATGTGGCTACAAGGGGTGCCTCAAATCATTGGTATACCTTGTGTTTAATTCGACATTGTTTTTTTTTTTTTTTTTTTTAATGCAATATAATGAAATGAAATGATCATATGCAAGGAAATAAATGCTCATTTTATTAAAAGAAAATATATAAGGAATCTACAAAAATAATCTGAGGGAAAAGAAAGGTGCCTATGCTAGACTTATTGGGGAAAGAAAAAAAAAAGAAAAATAAATAGAAAAATAGGTCACGAAATCTTGTCGTTGAAGCTCGCCTCTTGTCTTGTGTTGTTTCATCATTACCCTCATTTTTTGTTTGTCAATCATATGACTCAAACTCGATTCAACACACGTGGATGGAAGAAGTGAATAAATATTGGAATAGAATGCGAAAGAAGATTTAGATGGAGGGACATGAAGAATTAGGAATAGAATGTACCCCCCAACTCAAATGACGGAAAAGACCGACTCATGCATGAACCTAAGACATGGTCATGGTGTGAAAAGAGTATGTACAAAGTGTGTGCTAAGACTAGTGAGTGTAGGTGACATATTAAGACTCGTGTCATGACCATGTGGCTAGACTATGTGACTAGACTCAAGCAAAGACTAAGTTAAGACTTCACGTATATGCATTAAACTGGACAGACTGTGGTATTTTAGTCATAACTTTTTATCTGTGACTCTGATTTGGATGAAACCAACGCCAAATTAAAGATAAAACTCAGGGCTACAGATCCATAGGTTGTAATACTCGTAGTTCTTCCTAGAACTCTGGCTATGACCAAAACAAGTTGACGTTTGTGCAGTATACGGGAATAAAAATCCGGGTTGATTTAAAGGAACTATGACTCGATTTTATGTTTATTTATTAGCTCAAATTAATTAATTAATTAATTAAACAAAGTCCTTTAGTCATTAATCGGTTTATTTAGTCTTAGCACAAGTCAAACAAACGGTTAGGAAAAAACCACATAGAATATGCGCAACAAATAATGCACAATTAGTCAAGTAGGCACAATATGATGCAATGAGTTCGCAACCTAACCATGGCTCTAGTTCTCTAAATTTCGGGATATGGTTTATTCAATAGAGGGTCCATGGTTAATTGTCCGGATGCACCGCGCGGAAGCCTAACCGTGAAGGGTTGGCGCGAGTGGATGGGACACCACGAGTTTTAGAAAAAACTCGCTTCCATAGTTTGCTGAATTCAACATTCTCGGATGTACCCTTTGTTGCACGGAGCGTTCAATCGGGTAGATGGAGCATGAATTCCCAGAGGGTTATGTCCATATGTAGAACACATATGGGTTTCAGAAAAATGAGAAAAAATTCAATCAGGAAGTAGGATCGAGCAAACAATACGAAAAACCGGTCGAAATTAGAACGCATATTTCTGGCTCGGTATTGGGGAAATTGGCGCCAGCAATCAGAGACTGGCGCCGGCTTTTAATTGTAGCGCCTGGCGCCAATACTGGCGTCTGGCGCTACGGCTAAAATGCTGGCGCCAAGCTCTGGCCCCTGACGCTACTTCCCACATGCCTCAGCAGCTTTCTGTGCTCGATACAATTTTCCAGTTTCGCGCGGTGTTATTTCGGTCCTAGTTGTGAAAGATATTTCTCAAATTTCCTACATCTAAAATCCTATGTTTTTAACTCATTACGGATGGTCTTTCCAATGAGATCTTTTTTATGCATATGACAATAATGTTAATCAAAATTACGCACATGAACTACTTAGAACGTTTCGAGTCTCATCCACTCATTCTAAATCATTGCCGAAACAAATTCAGGAATTAAAATAGAAATCCTCCCCATTGGAGTCGCCAAAAAACTGTAGGGAATAATTTCAAGCTTTTAATCCCACTTAGCTTGAAACCCATTGTGATCATACACTAAAGTACGGTGGCGTCCAAAAGGGAAGAAGATAGAGCAAAAGAGTCGCCAACAAGTTTTTTAAGGAACTTGTAAACCGTTCACGAGGTGAAGGTTACACCCCTTAACGATCCAAGAGATCGTCAACTTCATAAGGTCTAGAACCAAATAAGGGTTCTGGGATGAAGGTACAAATCCAACCTAAAAGAGATTGAACCTGCCCTAATAATAGGCCTCTACTTTATTCTGATCGTATTCATGTGCGCTTTCTGATTAACATGCAATCAATAGATTAACCCTAAACCTGTTTAATCTATGTTGGTTGAATTTAAATGCACAAATAAACTATTATTGGTGATCACTTGAAATTATAATCATTATAACCCTAACAAGATTATTAAATATCTTATTAAGCGTGATTACAAGTACAGATTCCCTTTAAACATGCATAAAAGGCGTGATCAAGCAATAACAATAAATATATCAAGAAACACAATATCATAATCAATCATTATAATAGTCATAATAATAATCATAAATAAAATAATCATCATCAAAATAATAATAATAATAATATTCATAATCATCATAAATTATAACAATTATAATCATAATCATGTTCATGTTAATATTAAAGCATAATAATAATAGCAAGATCCTAGGCATGATACTAACAAGATTAATAACTAACCCTAACATGTCACTAAGCAATAAAAATCAAATCTTTAGCCCTAACATGATACTAACAATCATTAATATTAGGAAGAACATAGGAAGCATCGTAGGAATCATATTTAATATTAAAATTACCCTAGACATGATACTAGGAATATCATAATAACAATCTAAACATGATTTCTACATCATAATATCAATAAAACAATTAAAGTACTTACTTTGATGCTTCGTACCTCTTTCTAATAACAAAATACACACGTTAGTAACTTCAAGTAAAATAATAATCGAAACAATTAAATTAAATAATTGAAAGAGAGATTTGGGACCAAACCCTCAGAAATTAAACCTTTCACGTCTAGGGCGAAGGCAACTTCGAATATGGCTAGGCGTATCTAAGTCTTGCGAATGCGGAATTTTGTATTTGAGAAAAAGCTAGTTTAGAAAAAGAGAGAGAGAGAGAGAATAATCAAGAAAATCTTGATGAGAGTTGGTGAGAATTGGTTAATGAAAACGGAGTTTTTAATACGTTATTTATAGAGAAAATCAGCCAAAAAGATAAAATAAACAAAACAGAGTCTGACGCACAAAAAACAGAGCTGGCGCCAACCCTGGCTAGCTAGCGCCAGGCACCAACACTAGCGCCAGGCCTGGTTCCAGGCGCCAAGCCTATTTCCAACGCGTTTTCGAAAATCAGATAAGTTTGCCGTACTGGAGGATAAAATCATATAATTTCCTCGAAAATGCTATTTGATTTTGATTAAAACTCTGAAAAGTCAACAAAAGTCAATTTATCAATGCTAATTGAATTAGAAATGAAAAGAACCTTCTAGAAGATTCTAGAAGACTAAAACCACTCCTAATTACATTAGGAATGATAAATCATATTAGGCCCTCCTCTAGATCATTGGGCCGTATATAAAGCTCAAACCGGGCCCAGTTTGGTAAATTGGCCATAACTTCCTCAATATTCATCGGAATTGGGCTTATAATATATCGTTGGAAAGGTCTTTGCAAGCCCCATCCAACTACACTACTATTGGACCCATATCATGGACCAACCAAACTGGATCGGCTGTTTTCTTAAAATAAGTTTTCAAAAACAGAGAGAAGAGAAAAGAAATTAAAACTATCCGCAACACTAGACTTTCCACACTTTCGCTTCATTCGATTATGATTCGACGTGAAAGGTACTCATCACTGGGTTTGGTTTTGGGGAGACACAAATGGGTGTCTACAGTTCCATAATCAACAATTGATCCGTTTACACACGGAAAGACTCACATTCAAAGCAATGAGCAATAGTTGCAAATTTATTTGAATGTCATGGTTGTCTAAACCATGAGTTAAGAATGCTTGATTATAAACAAACATTTTCTTAACATGATAAACTGCCAAAAGCTCAAAGTCATGGGCATGATTTGCGTTCCGAACATCTTTAGCAATGTCACATCGACAAGAACGTTCTCAAGGCTCTATTAGATAGCCTCTTGATAGTTGATCGATTCGGAAACGTTCTAAGACAAGCAAGTCTTATTGTTGAAACTGACAGAGTAAAGAGCTATTGTTCTTGGTATAGACAATTGACTCCGAAAGCTAAAGAGGATTCATTTACTTCAACGTTTCACAATGAATTTGTAAGAATATGGATATATTCATCAAATGTGAACAAACTTGACCTTAAATAGTTCAAGAGTTTAGTGAAGTACAGAATCGACTTGGCAAGATATCAAAACGTCTAGATTAGATCGAGCGATGTTTGCTTGAGCCAAGAGTGACCATCACAAAGTTATGAAATTGAAATTTTCATAAATAGCTCCACAAATAACATAGTGTGTCTTCACAGAGACCTCGATGCCATTTAAAAATGACTCGAACAATGATGGATCACATCCCTTCCTATAAAGTTCTTGAGATTTGCACGAAGGACTAATGTTACACTAAACAAAATGTTAAAGCTCAGAAAGGACGCCATATTCAGTTATGGATAGAATTAACTTCTAAATGTCTTTTCAAGTATATGTCTAAAACTCTTAGCCATAGTGGGAGTTTACTGGCTCAGTGGGAGCTAAGTGACTCAGTGGGAGCTAAGTGACTCAGTGGGAGCTCACCGGCTTAGCAAGAGCTAGGTGGTTGAGTGGGAACTTAATGGCTCATTAAAGGCTAAGATAGCTCAAGTGGGAGCTAACTGTTTGTTCTACAATGAACTTTTACCCAAAGACAATATACATGTCTCTTTGTAAGCATTCAAGTGAGACCACGGGCATTACCTCCACAACCTAATTGAGAACATAGTGTTTGTTGCTCTAAGTGGTGTCTTTGTGGAAAGTAACACATTTCCAAAACGACAATTGGGAGGAAAATGAACTTGATGACAATCGAATTAAGCAACAATCTAGAACCTAGAATCTCGGAAGACCTTAAAAGGGCTTCGTGAGGATACTTAATCAAGAATACTCAAAAGGACTTTACAAGTGCCTTAAAAGAGAAATCATTTCTCACAAAAATTTTGAAAAGTAAGATCAAGAAAATCAAAGGGCTTTGGAAGCGCCTGGAAACTCAGTGTTTGATGCAATAACCCCGTATAGGTATAGAATTCACCAAAGGCTTGGATTGAATCCTATTAATTTTCTATTAAGTTTGAAATAAACCTAAGACTTACAAGCATACTATTTACTATTAGATAGTAAGGGAATAATGTCTTGTAAAATAGCTACGACAAATCCAAATTCCGAATAATGGTTAGAGGCCATAAAAAATCCAAAATAGACTCCATGTTTGAAAATCATGTTTTAAAACTTGATTTGTAACACCCCGTCTAAAATAGAAGGCGAGACGTTAGCGAAAATAACGTCGAGACGGAATGCCACTCTAAGGGTTACTAAAAAACTAAACAAAATAAATAAATAACTGAAATTAAAATTATGAGGAGAAAGAAATCTCAAATGATCAAAGAAAACTTTTAATGAGGCAGAACAACCTCAAATTCGACTATCTCATAAAGAGAGGTAAAAACATCAAAACATAGCCGATGAAACTACTAGGGGACAAACTAAACACTCTGCTCTCACCCCAGACTCAACAAACGCTATTCTTCACCTGCAAATAACATTTAGGTTCCACAATCAGTTGGGAGTAACTAGCAGTTATCCCAAAACTTGTAGAAACACAAAGCTAAGCATAGTGTAAAGCATATAAGCATAAAAATAAATAATACAACATATATACATGTCAAACAACCACTTCATAATATAGACAAGATAAACATGATAAGATACATAGATAGGATTACCAGTCAAAACATAATTACAATACAAAATACAACGAACATGTATATTGAACAAAGTAAAATATTTTACCACATGATTATAGAGTAAGAATAAATAGCATCCAAAACATAGCAATAAACTCATAAAAACAATAATTAACACTTTTTAAAGATTCTTTAAAAATATTAAGAAAAATTCATGACTTGACTTAAGAAAACTTTCTCAAAAGTGTAATAATATTAAAATAGAGAATTTTAACTTTTCGAAAACTGATCCATAGTGAGGCAAGCATATAAAATATGAACGCCGGTGAATCCCGCAGCCCACCACCAAAGGTTTGTCAGGGCGAACCTACAGACGGTTCCGCAGCCGTCTGCGTCTAAGATTGGCCAAACTCCCAGTTTTCCTACTCGAATTCCGGAGCCCGAGTAGTTCCGGACGACAACGATTAACCTAGGAAATTACATCTTGAATTTCGCGGCCCAAGATATTGGCATGTTCCAACCATTGAATTCCGCAGCCCAATGGTTGTCTTACACTCACGAATCAAATAAAACAGTAAAAATAATTCTTCAAAATTATCCAAACACATTTAGGGATCATCAACCCCAACTTAAAATACTGCAAGTCTTTACTTCTAAGACCAAATTTCAACAAAAATCCTTCAAAAGAGTTTAACTTCAAAATTCTTCAAAGTATACAAAATCATTTATAAATCGTAACAAAGGGTCACTCTTATTGTCTGGATTTGGGTACGAATCTAATTATAATAAAATATCACAATACACTCCGTACACAACCCTTGGCGAAGCGGTGCTAAAAACAGTGTTATTCTACTTTAAAGCACAACGACGCCGACAACTTACTTAATAACCGAAAAGGGCAGCAACCATACCACTTCGTCACACTTCATAAACACACTCAAATAATGCCAAAATGATAAAATAAAACTATGACATATTAATCCACATATTAAGCAATATATACATACAAGATAAGCTTAAATTCCGACTTTAACATGGTAAAAACAACATGAAAATGCAGCAGCCCCTAACAAGAATTTCAGCAGCATATAGCACAACAAATTCACACAAAACCAACCTTAAACTCACAGTTAACCTTAGCCCATCACCATACACACTCTAAATACATAATAGGTAAGGTTAGGCACAATATTAGGAACAAAAATTAAGCATTTAATCACTTAAAAACTACTCGATTCACACAGTTCACAAACTGATCTGCAGCAGCACCTTTGCTTAGTTTTAGGCATATAATCACAACAAAACTTACCCAAAAACATGATAATATAATTTGGGGATATACCTAACATGATGCTATACCATTTAGGAACAAAAACAAACTAAATCAAAGGGAAATAAGGTTGAAAATGTACTGCACAAGGTCAGCAATTACAACAACAATATTGTGAGCTATAGTGTACATATCATGTTTAAAAACCACCAAAACATAACAACAATTTATGGAACCAATCCTTTATATATATACTACTTATAGGGATGATTATGTAGCATAAAAACTAGAAATAAAACATGAATAAGATACCCTCATTTCTCACGCAAAAAACAGCAAACAAACATGAAACTCTAGCACCTTGAATTACAACGAATTTCTAATCTAACCAACTCTAACTTGCACCTAGCCTTAACCTATCCTAGCCATGATTTCTAAAGCTTGGAATAGTGCTAGTTACCTCTTGATGTATAGGCAATCAAAACTCAAACAAAGGGATAAACCACGCACAAACAACAGAAACCAATACGAACAACACCCATCCAAGTAGCCTTGTGCCTTGCTTCGTTTTCGTGTCGTTTTTATAGGGGAAATGGGGCACGATTTTTGCAGAGATTATGGCAGTAGGTTAGTCTTTGATTTCCCTTTGATTCGGGTAAAATGATCAGCCACTAATCCCTCAAATCTGCTGTGTAAATCAGTCTAAATTGGGCTCAAATGAAGCGTATAAACAAGCCCCATAATACCTAGGTTCAAGGCTTTTCTTTTAGGCTTGATTAAATGATTACTTTAGGCTTAAGAATGGGATTAAGGAATCTAATAAACAAGCATATCCTAATCTATTCAGTCGTGGAAGTTTTGAGGAAAAACCCGACCTATAGATAAATGCTAGTTGGCCCGAAAATAAACTAGAAAAGAAATGTAACGGAAGGTATTTTACAACGCGTTCAAAAACAACAATATAGATTTTATTATTGATATCTAAATAATAATATCAATAATAATAATGAAAATAATAATTTAAATCACAATACAGAAAATATATATAAAGTTCATAAGTATCGGAAGCGACATAAAAAAAATGAAATGTGAAATCAACAATATTATTCATTTATAATGACCTAATTAATAAAAGGACATTATAATGATTTTTATAAATAAAAGAATTAAAGAACACATTATAAACAATACCAAATTGATAAACGAGTTGACTGAATCGCCCAATACAACTTTATTTATCGATGTTGATACGATAGCACGTAAAACATTTTTAAAACTCCAAAAAATCATTTTTATACCTATTAGATTGGTACTTCAGTCAAAAAATCACCCATGATGACCCGTATCAATCGCAACAGGTTAAAAATAAAAATTATATATATAATTTAGTAACACTTACTGAATTAATGCTTAAGCTTAAGGAATCACCATTTAAGGCTAATATCAATTCAGACAAGTCAAATACAGTTGAAATGGTTAAAACTTAAACATAAAACCTTTTACATAACTTTCAATCGTTTCGTTAAAACATTTTAATAAGGATATCAAAAGCTTGGGATGACCCTTAAATCAAATAACGATTTTAGTAATTAAATTAACATTTCAATTTAGAAATTTATATTTAAATTAGAAATTAGGATTTATAGGTTGAAACACACATAAAATAATGGTTCGAAAATACGAGGTGTTACATGATTAATTTGCATAATCGATGAAAGACCCATCGATTGCAAATAAGTTTTCAAGGAGAAAACTAACAAATACGGAAATGTATATGCATACATAGCTAGATTGGTTGAAAAAGATATAATTAAATTCACAGAGTTGATTTTAACCTATTCACCAATCGTAATGCATAAGTCTTTTCGTGATTGATATAGCAAAATTGCACTTATGAAATATGGCAAAATAGTTACCAAAACCACCTTCCTAAAATAGAATTTTGGAAGTGTATGTAGGGAATATTTCAAGCATTACCCCAAATTTGAATCCCACTGTGATCATACACTTAAGCATGGTGGCGTCCAAAGGGAAGGAAGATAGAGCAAAAGAGTCGCCAACAAGTTTTAGGAACTTGTAACCCGTTCACAGGGTGAAGTTACACCCCTTAACGATCCAGGAGATCGTCAACTCCAATAGGCCTGGAACCATGACTGAAATTTCGGGGATGAAGGTACAAATCCAACCTAAAAGAGATTGAACCTGCCCTAATAATAGGCCTCTACTTTATTCTTCTCGTATTCATGTGCGTTTTCTGACTAACATGTAATCATTAGGTTTACCCTAAACCTGTTTAATCTATGTTGGTTGAATATTAATGCACAAACAAAACTATTATTGGGGATCACTTGAATTATAATCAAATTAACCCTAAATAAGATTATTAATTATCTTATTAAGCGTGGTTACAAGTACAAATTCCCTTTAAACATGCATAAAAGGTGTGATCAAGCAATAACAATAAATATAAAGTAACATAATCATCATAAATTATAACAATTATAAAAATAATCATAATCATGTTAAAGCATAATAATAGCAAGATCCTAGGCATGATACTAACAAGATTAATAACAAACCCTAGCGTGTCACTAAACATTAAAAATCAAAGCTTTAACCCTAACATGATACTAACATGAAATTTAGAAAGACAATAGGAAGCATCAAAGAAATCATAATGATATAATTAAGAAACTTATTTTTACCCTAAACATGATAATAAGAAAAGCATCCTAACATGATACTAGGAATCAAAATAACAATCTAAACATGATTTCTATATCATAATATCAATAAAACAATTAAAGCACTTACTTGGATGCCTCGTACCTCTTTCTAATAACAAAATACACACGTTAGCAACTTCAAGAAAAATAATAAAATCAAAGAATTAAATTAAATAATTGAAAGAAAGAATCTACAGAAAGTTTAGACTAGATTTGGGACCAAACCCTCATAAATCAAACTTTTCACGTCTTGGGCGAAGGCAACTTTGAACTTGGCTAGGTGTGTCTAGATCTTGTGAATGCAGAATTTTGTTTGTAAAAATGTTGGTTTAGAAAAAAGAGAGAGAGAGAGAGAGTATCAAGAATTTCTTGATGAGAGTTGGTGATTAAAAACGGAGGTTTTAGGAGGCTATTTATAACGAAAATCAGCCGGAATATGATAAAAAAGAATCAGAGTTTCGAAAAGAATAAAACACGACGCTGTCGCCAAACACGCCCCTGTCGCCAAACGACAGAGCTTGTTGCCAAGCGACAGACGTGTCGCCGCGACGTCAGGCGACAACCTGTAGTGCGGCGTTGCAGCCAGTTTTTCCACGCGTTTTCATATTTTGATAAAATTTAAACGTACGAAGGGTAAAACTGTAATTTCCTTTAAAACACTTCTTTTAATCTAAATAAAACTCTTAAAATTCAATTATCAATGCTAATCACATTAGGATTCAAAAGAACCTTCTGGAAGATTCTAGAAGACTATAATCAATCCTAATTGCATTAGGAATGATTAATCATAATAGGCTCCCCCTAGATCATTGGGCCGCATATAAAAATCAAACCAGGCCTAGTTTAGGAATTTGGCCATAACTTCCTCATTATTCATCGGAATTGGGCTTATAATATATCGTTGGAAAGCTCTTTCCGAGCCCAATCCAACTACACTATTATTGGACCCTTGACATCGACCAAATTGAACTGGTTTGACTATTTTCATAAAGCAGGTTTTCAAAAACAGAGAGAAAGAAAAGAATTAAAAACTAACCACAACACTAGACTTTCCACACTTTCACTTCATTCGATTATAATTCGACGTGAAAGGTATTCATCACTGGGTTTGGTTTTTGGGGAGACACAAATGGGTGTCTACAGGAAGTGACTATGAAAATAGCCTAAGGGTTTTTTGAAAATCTAAATAATGCTAGATTTGAAAGCAAGCTCAAGGAATCCGTCATGGGATTAAAATATAGGAATTGGAACATGTTTTCTCATGAAGTTAATAAGTGGATTGACTTATGGAGAAACATAGAAATTCTTATGAATAAGAAGTTTAGTGGGAGCAAAAGCAAATTATATAAAGGTCCAACGAAAAGTTTAGGAACTCTATTGTGAAATAACTGTCAAATACTAAATGCTTAGATTTGAAAGTATTTTCGACAATGGACCAAACAAAAGACGATACTTAGTACGTATTATTCTGATAGTGGGTTCAGAATTATTAGAAAGCTAATATATTCAGTAAGGTCAAGTGATCAAAATTCCTAGGTGAAGGCCGCTTCCGATCAGTAATATTAATGCATAATTAATATTACATCTTAATCTTGACTGAACCCTTCGGGTCACACCCAAGAAACTAACGAGCCGAAGCGATGAATTAATTCGGAAGGAATTAATAAGTCGACCGAGTAATTTATATTTAGACGTCGGAAATTCGAGCTTGGAACGTCGAAACCGAGCGTCAGAGAACCTCAAATGTCGAGCCAAAATTTAGGAATTGGCGAGACGGGAAAATGCTTCAAGTAACAAGAAAAAACCCTAGCCACGCAAAAACAAGGGAAGCGTGCCACGTGGCTGCACACCATGTGGCAGCGCACGTGATAGGGTGCCACGTTGGCAGCATTGACACGGGCTAAAAGAAAGTGGCCCAACCGAACCGAACTTGGGGCTCAAGGTTGGGTGACACATGGTTAGCTCACAATGCATGTGAGTTACCTTGGGGACCAAGTGAGTAAGTGGTCCTCACCTAACCATGTGACACTTGTTACTTGTTCCTTGGTTTTTTTAACTAAGGGTTGAATTCATCAATCTTTCCATGTGGGATATTTTTGTGAAAAAGTCCTACATTGAAATATGGGTGGAATTCACAAGAAGGTTTTCCTTATAAATAGTCAAGGCATGGATTGGGATTACTTGCTTGAGTAAGAGTTGGAAAAGGGATCACTAGTATGAACTCAAGAGTTGAAAAAGGTATCACCTTTGTAAAAGCCTTTGAACTCAATTACTCGGGTTTTTCGGTCGGGTCTTGCTAACCCCAATACATTGGACCTAGTCGGTGATCGTGTTGCGGGTGGATCATCGTTGGAGGCCTTCGTAATTTCGAGGCTAGCTTTCAAGTAAGAGCCCTAGTGGTCGGCCTGATATGTCCATTTTATATAGTATTTTACCCCCATCCCTTGGTCGTTATTAGTAGTGTTTTTGGCTCTTTCGGGCCACTTTTATTACTAATTTGTGTTTTCTAGTGTTTTGTAGTTTTAGTTGTATTTTACAGGAAATTGGACTCTTGGAGCATTTTTCCCGGGCTTTATGGATCAACTACGGAAGCTAGAAGGACACGACCACTTTTGGAGCCCAGGATCGGTGAGAGCCGGTGATTAAGGGCTCGGTAATTGGGATCCCGAGGCATTTGGACCAAGTATTCAAGACCCGAGGAGGAAATCCGGATTGGGCCGAGAAATCAAGCCCAATCGAAGTCCAAGCCTCAAAGTGAAGCAATCGCCCGATCGGGCTACCTCTAGCACGATCGGGCGCGGCGGCTTTGTTGCTGAGCGTGCTATAGCGCACCCGATCGTGCGAGCCTCTAGCACGATCGGGCGACGCTGATGGGAAGGAACGCGAAGAAAAAGGCGCGCCCGATCGGGCACGCGTTTTTAAGAGACCTGATTAGTTTTAATTTTTTTTTTAGGAAACGTTTATATATGAGTTTTGTACGGAATTTTTGATTATCTTCTTTCTTAGACTTTCTCTCTCTACTTAGGATCTTTTCTCTCTCTTAACTCTTCTCTCAACTCTTGTTCTTGATTATTTCCATTAATACAAATTAGTTTGGTAACGATTTCTCTTCTCTTAATCTTATTTCCCTTCATCATGACTTATTTTATTGCTTTGATTTGTTTAGTTTTTAATATGTGTGAGTAGTTCTATTTCTAGGATTTATGGGGATTCATAAATAATATGAAGGGGTAATTTATTGTTGTTGATTATCAATGCTAGATTAATTTCCTATTGATTGATTTAATGCTCTGTGACTAGATTTGCGCAGATCTTTTATGCATGAGTTTGACAACATTGATTCGAGATTCGACATATGAGAATTAATGTTTAGGTCTAGTTTCAATAGGCAGGTTAATTTATAAATGGTTAAGTCGAGATTCGACAGATGAGATTTAATACCGGTAAATTAATTGTGTGATTGTAATACGTAGCGAAAGCCCTTTACAATCTGGTTAATTGATGCATTGATGATTGACTATTATTGATTATTGGTATTGCATGATAATTTCTTATTGAATTGTTTTAACGTTTTACAATTGCGGCTTGTAAAAGTATAGCAATATTGAACTGATGAATCGAGCAGATGTTAATTTGATATTAAAGGCTATTTTCAATAAGAACTTAGATCTAGTAAATTGCGAGAGCCTGTTAGATCTATGGTGATTAGTAAATTGCGAGAGCCTGTTAATCGTGTTATTTATGCAATATCAATGATTGATTACTATGTTTTACCCTGGAGTATTATTTATTGGTGAACCTATACCCTAGATCCTTTCATATATTGTTTTCTCTCTATTCTCAATCTTAGTAGTTTAGTTTCTTATTCGAATATAAATATTGGTTACTCAGATAATTTATATTATAATAATTAATTAGGAGTAAAAAGACTTGTTTCCCTGTGGAGATCAACCCTACTTCCCTATCTACTTTAGTTAGAGGACTTAGGTATTTACTTTTGATTAGGGGATACGACTGTACCCTGTCACGGGCAAAGCGCACTTCAAAGGTAATCTTATTACCTTAAACTTGTCATTAAGTTAATCATGTTTATGGTTTTATTTATTGCGAGTGCGATCTTATTTTTGGGTTTGTTTCCGCGGTGAGTCGGACTCACCAAACCCCAACAGGTAGTAGGTGATGCTAGTACTTTAAGTTTAGGCACTATATTTTGCTATTTCGGTGGTACTACACTACTACAAAAAACCCCTACCGAGTTTCCTATAAATGACCTAACGAGTCGCCTCAAAGACGACTCCACAACCACCGACACGATAACTTCCAACTTTAGAAGTCGCCTCTGAGGCAACTCAGTAGCCTTTTTATAAGTCGTATATTAGTTGTTAGGCGACTTTATATGTTAAGCTATTGTGTCGCTTGTGTTGAAAGAGTCGACTCCATAGGTTAATCTATTGTGTCGCATGTGTTAAAAGAGGTGACACGTAAAAAATCAACATTTTTTCCAACTATTTTTATTAGCTCATATAATGTCAATGTTTATGACTTAGCATGCTTGGTCTCTAGGTCTTTGCCCGAAAGGTTAAATTTCTTTCCATTATGCCAAAGTTACTCTTTATATATATAAGATATTGTAACTATTTTAAATATATTGTAAGAATAAACCTATCGAGTCGTGTCTTACGTATTAAAGGACTTATTAGGTAGTGGTCATATAATAAAGCACCGAACAACTCGAACTTTTAGAGTCGCATGTGTATAAGGTGCGACTTGTAAACATATCGAGTCATCTCATACTTAATAGGTGACTTGTTAAGTTGGGGTTAAAATCAACAAAGTACCTAACGAGTCACCGAATATACATGAGGTGACTTGATAGGTTTACAAGTTGCACCATATATGCATGTGACTCTATAACTCGACTTATTTGGTGGCTTAAATTAGATTTTCAAAGTCACCTGTATTTAAGGTGCGAATCATTAGGTGAGAGTCATAGCTTACAAAACTCACCTATTGAGTCGCTTAATATGTATAACACGACTCGAAAAATTTTCGAGTCACACCTGATGTACAAGTGACTTTGAAAATCTAATCGGGTTATAGAGTCACATGCATATATGGGGCGACTTGTAAACCTATCAAGTCGCCTCTTATATATTAGGCGACAGGTTAGGTGCTTTGTTGATTTTAACCCCAACTTAACAAGTCTCTTAATAAGTATGAGCCGACTAGGTAGGTTTAGAAGTCAGACCTTACGTACAGGCGACTCTAAAAGTCTGCTTTTATTTACAGTGGGGAGGGGTGGGAACAACCAGATGTTCTCAATAGCCTGGGCAGTGGTTGAGGTAGAAAGCACAGACACATGGTCTTGGTTTTTAGAGCTTCTAGGATCTAATTTAGGCTTTATTCAGGGTGCTGGTTACACTTTCATGAGTGATCAACATAATGGGTTACTTGCAGCAGTGGCTAACACATTCCCAGAGGCCGAGACTAGAGTGTGTACAAGGCATGTGTATTATAATTCTAGAGCTGTTTTGGTGGGGGTCTTGAGTTTAGGAAACAATTTTGGAAATTTGCAAAAAGTACAACTGAGAATGAGTTTGAGGCTAATATACAGACCTTGAGGACTATTTCAAAAGATGCAACTGAGGTCCTTTTTTAATACAAATCACAAAAAATGGTGCAGGACATTTTACAGTTCTCTTTCATATTGTAATAACGTGGATAAATAACATGAGTGAGGTATTTAATGCTCACATTCTGAACTCCAAACATAAATCCATTATAACTATGCTAGAGGACATTAAGGAAGGGTTAATGGACAGGCTACATAAGAAAAGGGATCAAATTGGCAAAAAACAGGTGTTGCTTTGCCCTAGGATCCAACAGAAATGAGAGAGATGCAAGATATGCGCTAGAGGTTGGATGCATACTAGGATGGGGGGGTTCTATTATGGTGTAAGGGAGGGTGCAATTCAAGACAAATTTATGGTAAACCTATCTCCAAGGACTTGCGGCTGCAGAGCTTGGCAAGTGAGTGGCATTGTGGTTGCTGCTTGGAGCAACTCAGACAATCCTGAGCCATATGTGAATGATTATTTCACAAAGGCAACATAGTTAAAGGCATATGAACATTTGTTAGAGCCTTTAAATGGACCTTAGGAATGGCATGTGAGTGCTGACATAGTGCTACCACCAAAGTTGAAAAAGATTCATCACAGGCCAAAGACAAAGAGAATGTTGTAGATAGGTGAGGTAACAACAACAGGAAATAGGGATTGTGATGACTTGCAGGGTCATAACTCTAGAGGTTGCAAAATTTTGCCTGTAGAACCCAGCAACAATACAAAAAAAAAAAAAAAAAAAAAAAACTCAACTACTGCAGCAACACCAATAGACACTGAGTTGCCAATGCATGGGGGGGGGGGGGGGGAGGGGGTGGGCATTTACACTTACCCAAATGAGTTTTAGAGAGTTGCAACGGTAAAAAATTAAGTCTAGCTTTTGCTTCTTTGTAATAACAAAACAACTTCCCAAATTAATTAGAATTTGATTTGCAGCAGGCTAGATCTAACCCACATCAGAGTGGTTCCACAGCTTCTCAGCCACAACCTGTTCAAAGGGCTTTCTACTCAGACTATGAAGGGGATCAGACTGTCTATTCTTTCAACCAGTCTTATTATCTAGCCAACAAAGCCAGCAAGACAGAACAACAATATCAACATAGGCATTGCAGGTAAATTAATTAAAGAAACTTCATTTATTTATTTGCCAATAAACAACAACTGAGTCCATTTCCATTGCATTACAGTTTCTAGCAAAAGAGATAAGGAACAACAAGTCTTAAGGTAGCATTCTACTCAACTACTACTTAACTACATAAAAATAAACACAACAATAGCAATTACAATAATGCACCACAGTTGCCCGCTGCAGGTACTTGTACCAGCCCTTTTGAACTTCATCAAAGTATTTTCTGCCCTCAAACTTCCTTCCATATTGGTTAGCTTCACATAGTTGTTTTCTCATGGCCATAATCTCATTTTTCAAATTTTCTTTTTCCCGCATCAAACATAGTATCACCTTAGTCTACCAATCTGTTGGTTGGTCAACATCTACACCCACTTAAAATCTTGCAACCCCTTCTCTCTGTCTCTGCATCATAATCTGGACATGCAAGAAATCTTCTTCCAGGGTTGTCCAGGGTTGTCTTTTGCCCAAGCCCTAGTCCCGGACACAACTAAACCACAGTGATACCTCCTTGGGCTTAGGCTTGAGCTTGAGCTACCATATCCTAAGCTGAGTCTTGACATGCTAATCACTAATGGTTTTTTTTAGTTATTATTTTTTTATTTTCAGATTCACTCAACAACACTAGAAGCACTAATATTTTGGAAATTACTCAAACAAGCAGATGATGGACCAAGCTGATATGCATAATGATCTTTATATATTGTTTCATAACTTAGCTCATTGACTTGTAACGACTATTATTTTAAAAACTGATTTGCAGTGCTTATTTTGGTACTTAATTGTACTCTGACAATTATTGAAATTAGTCTCAGACTTCAAGGAAAAAAAACCAAAAGTTAGTTAATAAATACTCTCCATTACCGGCTACAACAAGTTAAAGGTAGAGTACAAAGTTTAGTACTACTGCAACAAGTGAAAGTTGAGAAACTTATTTGCAATTTTTGTGATAGTTTAGTACCTACATTTGTGCTTAACTCCTTTGTGCAACAAAAAGTAGCAATAGTTTGATATCTATTACACTCTAACATCTAGGTAGCGAATAATCATTTGTCATGATAGTAGTTTACCATGTTGCAACAATTGTCAATTTGGTTTTATATTCTCTAAAATCAATAGGTTCTTAAACTTTATATGACTTTATGAGATTGTTTCATTTATTTTTTGGGAAATTCTACATGGTGGCCTCCTACTTTTAAGTTTTTCACGTGGGAGACACATTTTTTTCCAACTCTCTCAAGTGGCACTATGGTTTTGCAAAATTATGTATAGTGTCCTTTTTTTTAGTTTATGGCTAACTTTTATAATTAAAATGGTTAACCTTAGGTTTTTTGGTTTAAAAATTAATTAAATTATATTTTAAAATAATAAAATAAAAAAAAAAGAATTTTTTTTTACAAAAAAAAGAATTTTTTTTTTAAAAAAAAACATCCCAAACCCACGACCACCCTCCCACCACCACGTCCACCCTCCCACCACCACGTCCACCATCCACAACCCCAACCCCCATACACCACCGGCGCCCAGAATCCCTTTTTACCGCGCCGGCCCCGGCGGCCCCGTCCCCCTACCCACTGAACCCACCACGACACCACCTGAACCCCATATCCCAAACTCGAAACCCCCAAATACCCAACTCGAAACCCCTTAAAAACCCTATCCCACCCATTTAAACCCCAAATTAGACCCTCCCCCACCCTTGAAACTCCGACGCCTAAGGTTTTGAGGGTGGGAAAGGTCCTTATTTTGGGGTTTAATGTGGCGAGGGTGGTTTATTCAGGTTTCGGGTCGGATATTTGGGGGTTTCAGGTGGTGGGTTTAGTGGGTAGGGGGACGAGCTGGGTTGTCGGAATGGTGAAGGTTGTCTGGATGGCGGCGAAGGGTGGGGGAGGGCTGGGTTGTCGGAATGGTGAAGGTCGCCGCCTTCCGGGATGGTGGTGGTGGGGATGGTGGTCGTAGGTTAGGGGAATGGGGGCTGCGAATTTTCTTTTTTTTTTTTTTTTTCTTAAAGAATTTGATTTTTTAAAAAAAAAAATTAATTGTGGTTAACCAAAAAATCAAAAGGTTAGCCATAAAACCTAAAAAAGGGCACTGTACGTAATTTTTCAAAACTTGGATGCCACTTGAGAGAATGGAAAAAAGTGTGTCTCCCACGTGGAAAACTTAAAAGTAGGAGGCCACCATGTAGAATTTCCCTTATTTTTTTATACGGTAAAATACGGGGAGTGCTTCTCCTATCAAGAGGGGTAATTGTTTCACATTGTCATTTGTTTATAACACTACGAGATTACGACTTACGAGTACCAAGTTTGTAATTTTCCTGGCCGTCATGATTTCATGCAATGGAAATAAGACATGGGTCTAATAGATATCCCTCTTGGACTAATGGGAGAATAGTGTCAGATCCTGCTTTTGAGAGATTGGACAAAGAATATGCTACATCGCTTAGGTTACAAGATAAGCCTGCTACTTTTGTTCAGCACCAACCTATTTTGTTTTCTGATCATGCAGCTATTATTTTGAGTGATTATTCTTCTACAGGTACTTGTAAACGACCATACCGAATTGAAAACTGGTGTCGGGTCTGCTGATGTGGCAGACAAGGTGAGGTCTATTTTTGCAATACATGTTCCGGGTTCTCGTATGTTTTCTTTATCTCGAAGGCTTTGTATTCTGCGTCATCGTTTGTTAGCCTGGTGTGTTACTCACAAGAAGATGTGGGGTATTGATTGGAAATCTTTGGTTGCTGATGTTTCTCAAGCGTCTGTTGTTCTTAACTCTCATTACGACCGTTGCCTTTTCCATACAGTGCGGATGGAGAAGATTGCTGAGGCCCAGACGACCTTTCTCTTTTGGAAACAATGAGCCAAATTGAAATGGGATGCGTTTGGTGATGAGCATACCCGATTACTTTTTTCGACTGTTCAGGCTCGGCGGAGGAAAAACTGTATTCTGGGTTTGCAAGATACTGACGGATCTTGGGTTTAGGATACGGGGGGTATTCGTTCAATTGCCTTGGGTTTCTACAAGGCTCTCTATAGTGGGGACTCGCAATGCCCATCCTCTCTTCTTTTCTTATCTTCTTCTCCAAACCATACATCACCAACAACCATATCTCTACTATACCCATTTTCTCTCTCCTCTTTTTTTAGCTTCTTCTTCAAGCCAAACCACACATCACCAACAACCATATATCTACTCCACCCATTTTTTCTCTCCTCTTTGTCAAATTGCTGCAATTAAAGCCGAAAATTGTAGAAATTGGGTGTTAAATTGCTGTGAAAAATTGTGATTAATTATCCTTAAAATCATCAACAACATTTGAAGTAGTGAAATTGATGAGAACCAAAGAAATGTGAGCTCGTTTTCTTCGTGGAATCTTAAATCAAACATTCTACGTCAAAAATTGTAGGGTGTTACTAGTTTGGTTATGGGTACTTGTAGGTGTTACTGGTTTGGTCAGGGGTTACATGTAGGGTGTTACTGGTTTGGTCAGGGGTTACTGGTTTGGTGATGGTGTTATTGGTTTGGTCAGGGGTTACATTGTAGGATGTTACTGGTTTGGTCAGGTGTTACTGGTTTGGTGAGGGTGTTACTGGTTTGGTCAGGGGTTACACGTAGGATGTTACTGGTTTGGTCAGGGGTTACACGTAGGATGTTACTGGTTTGGTCAGGGGTTACTTGTAGGGTGTTACTGGTTTGGTCAGGGGTTACTTGTAGGGTGTTACTGGTTTGGTCAGGGGTTACTTGTAGAGTGTTACTGGTTTGGTGATGGTGTTACTGGTTTGGTGATGGTGTTACCGGTTTGGTCAGGGGTTACATGTAGGATGTTACTGGTTTGGTCAGGGGTTACTTGTAGGGTGTTACTAGTTTTGTTCAAGAGTTACTTGTAGGGTGTTACTGGTTTGGTTAGGGATTGCTTGTAGAGTGTTACTAGTTTTGGTCCGGGGTTACTTGTAGGGTGTTACTGGTTTGGTTAGGGGTTACTTGTAGGGTGTTACTAGTTTTGTTCAAGAGTTACTTGTAGGGTGTTACTGGTTTGGTTAGAGATTGCTTGTAGAGTGTTACTAGTTTTGCTCAAGGGTTACTTGTAGGGTGTTACTGGTTTGGTATGGGGCTTACAAGTAACCGTTGAATAAGTAACAAGTAACCCTTGAATAAGTAATTCATACAAGTAACCTTTGAAGTAACTCATATAAGTAACCCCTAAATAAGTAACTCATTCAAGTAACCCTTGTATAAATAACTCATACAAGTAACCCTTGAATTAACTCATACAAGTAACCCCTGAAAAAAATACAAGTAACCCCTGAAAAAAATACAACTAAATCTTGAAAAAAAAAAACAAGTAACCCTTGAAAAAAAAATACAAGTAACTCTTGAAAAAAAAAATACAAGTAACCCCTGAATAAGTAATCCATACAAGTAACCATTGAAAAAAAATACGAGTAACCCCTGAAAAAAAAAAATACAAGTAACCCCTGAATAAGTAATTCATACAAGTAACCTCTGAAAAAAAAAATACAAGTAACATCTGAAAAAAATTTTACAAGTAACCCCTGAATAAATAATCCATACAACTATACAAATAACCCCTGAAAAAAAAAATACAAATAACCCCTGAATATGTAATCCATACAAGTAACCCCTGAAAAAAAATACAAGTAACCCCTGAAAAAAATACAAGTAACCCCCGAAAAAAAAAAAATACAAGTCCTGAAAAAAAAAATACAAGTGACCCCTGAAAAAAAAATACAAGTAACCCTCACAAAATCAGTAACCCCGTTTTGCGAGTGAATAGTAACCTCGTTATACTGTATAATCCGTTATTTTCACTGATTTGGCAGCAGACACCAAAAAAAGCTCTGTTCCTTTTTTTCTCCCGCAAAAGTTACGTCTTACGTGCTCTCTCTTTTCATCCTCGTTCCCCTCTCTATTTTTAAAGTTCTGAACTCTGGTCAGCACTTCGCTAACAATTCTCAGGTAAGGTAACGAAATGTAAATTACTCATATTTGAATTTTATCCCTAATTTTTCGACATTATTATCAACCTTAATTTTTTGGCAACAATTTCTGCATTTTATTTGATTATTCGTAAGTTCCGTAATTTAAGACAAGCATTAGCATGTATAATTTCGTTGTCAAAAGTATAGCAGTAATTACTTAATGCTGGGGATTTTGATGGAAATCGAATTTTATTTTCTGCGTTACCTATTTTGCAGGATTGAATTTTCATTTCCATTTTTGTAAATTTGTATTTTTTTTGTTTATCAAATTGCAGGTATTTTTTTTTGCTTGCAATAGCAAAGGAATTACATTTTCTTCAATTTCAATGTAATTTTATCATTGTATTGCGATTTTGTGATTCGTTTGGGAGACTTTTCGAATAACGTAAATAAGGCAGAAGTTTTTTCTTAATCATGGTGGAGACGAGGCCTTTCAAGACAAAATTATGTGTACTTTATGAGAAGGGTCGTTGTGGACGTGATACATGTACATTTGCTCATGGTGATCCTGAGCTTCGACGCTTTTCGGGTTCTTTTATGGGTAATTTCATTGTCTCTGATTCTGTATTCATTTTATTTGGGTTATTCGGTGATTTTTGTGTTATGTGGTGGTTGATTATAATTTTGGTTTTTGTGTCTACTTGTGTGATTTTGCTACTGTTAGGATTAATTCCTACAGTATACTTAATCTTCATATCAAATTAATCAGTAAAACATAATTGCGGAAGTTTACCTTATTCCATGTCAATTGATCGAACCCCTTCTTGATTATGCGTGTTCTAGTACATACACACTCTAGGGTTTCTCTCTATTGATGGGATATAGGGATATAACTGAGAGTTTATTGTATGTACTATTAGGGACCATAACCCTAGATGTCTATTTATATATATAGACCCCCTTCCCTAATTCGCCCATCATGCATTAGAAAAGGTCCAACGGTCTCTACACATAAAGCTAAACCCATACTCTATAAAAGACGTAATAAACCCAATAATAATAAAACTTAAATGTATCACTTGAATTTTGGGCTAAACTACATGACAACGTATAAAGACAATCATCACCGTATAGTTCACATACATTATTATTGTATTTAGGTCCATAAATTTCTTACAATCTCACTTGGACTAAATACAATTACATGTTTGTGATTCTTGATGATTGCATTATACTTTATAACTTTATGAGCTCATAATACTATCATTTCCAAACGTCTTTAAACAATTCGGTCCATCAATTATATATTAACATAGAGTCAAAGCAGTCTAAGCTACAATAACGTAACTAGACTCATCAATGGCCACAATGTTAACACAATCAACAACACGAATCAATCATAGGTGTGTAGCATGGAAATAACATAAATGTGATCCAAAATGTCTATTTCCAACCGGTCCACTTTAAACTTTAGCAAGATCACGATATGATCTAATAGAAGAGTAAACCAAACTAAACACTTTATTTCTGCAGAAATACTTAAAATCACAATATTCAAAACATGTTTATGTCATACAAGCAATAAGATAACAAACTCCCACTGAAACTATATATCCTTAGGTGGCATGACACTCATACGAGCAGTGTGCTCATGAAATACTTTGGGTGGTAAACCTTTAGTAAGCGGATCCGCAATCATGGAGCTTGTGCTAATATGCTCTAAGGACAATTGTTTACTCTCTACTCTTTCCTTCAAAACTCTAAACTTGACATCAATATGCTTTGATTTTGACAAGCTTTTGTTATTGTTGGCATATAATACTGCTGACGTGTTGTCACATAGCAATTTGAGTGGTATATCAATACCATTCACTATGCGTAGACTTGTGACAAAATTCCTTAACCATAATGCATGGTTGGATGCCTCATAACAAGCTATGAATTCTGCTTCTATGGTGGAAGTAGCTCTAAGAGTTTGTTTGACACTTTTGCAAGAGACAACTCCTCTAGCTACGACAAAGATGTTGCCAGATGGGGATTTCAGGCTATCTTGACATCCAGCAAAGTCAGAATCAGTGTATCCAATGATCTCAAGTTGATTTGACATTCAAGTGAGCATGTAATCCTTTGTTCTCTTCAAATACCGCATAACCCTCTTTACTGCTTTCAATGATCAAGTCCTGGATTGTTTAGGTATTTGCCCAACATTCCAACAATGTATGCAATATCTGGACGGGTACAAACTTGAGCGTACATAAGGCTCCCTACAGCTAATGCATAAGGGATCTTCTTCATTTCTTTATTGTCAAAGTTATTCTTTGGGCATTGAGTGAGACCGAACTTGTCTCCCTTAGCCACAAGGGTATCACTTGGTTTACAGTCTTGCATGCCAAACCTTTTCAAAACTTTTTCGATGTAGCCCTTTTGTGACAATCCAAGAGTGCCTAGATGACGATCTCGATGGATTTGTATCCCTAACACAAAAGAGGCGTCCCAAGATCTTTCATCTCAAAGTGATTTGATAGAAATCTCTTGGTTTTGTGCAAATAACCTATATCGTTGCTGACAAGCTATATGTCATCAACATATAAAACCAGGAAAACATGCTTACTCCCATTAAACTTATGGTACACACAATCATCAACTGCATTTGTCTCAAAACCATGAGACATAACAACTTGATGAAACTTAAAGTACCATTGACGAGAAGCTTGTTTGAGTCCATAGATGGATTTCTTTAATTTGCAAACCATTTTCTTTGAGTCCATAGATGAATTTCTTTAATTTGCAAACCATTTTCTTTGAGTCTCCCGAACAAAGTTTTTTGGTTGCTGCATATTGATGGTTTCCTCAATATCACCATTGAGAAATGCTGTCTTAACATCCATCTGATGTAACTCAAGATCATAATATGCTACAAGTGCCATCATAATCATAAAGGAGTCTTTAGAAGAAACTGGTGAATAAGTTTCCTTATAATCAATGCCTTCCTTTTGAGTATAGCCCTTAGTGACAAGACGAGCCTTATGCCTTATCACATTGCCATTTGAATCCCTTTTGGTCTTAAAAATCCATTTACAACCAATGGGTTTCACACCTTTTGGCAATGAAACAAGGACCCAAACGTCATTGTCCATCATGGACTTAATTTCCTCATTCATGGCATCAATCCACTCTTGAAAGTTAGGGCCTTCAATGGCTTGGCGAACGGTGATTGGATTATCATCCACCATTTCATATCCAACTCTTGTTCTTGCAACAAATTCTTCGCTAATTTCATTGTTATCCTCCTGTTCTTGGAGAAAAAAATGTAGTCATCTGAAATTGCACTTCTTCTTTCTCTAGTGGATCTACTTAATGGCACTGGTTCTTGAAGTTGTTGAGTTTGTTCATCATGAATTTCTTGTTTTGAATAGGGGAATCATTTTGAGTTTCTTGAGTTGTACCTTCAATCATGCCAGGTTTGGATGTCTAATCATGATTGATAACAACTGAAGGAAGATAAACTTGTTCCTCTTCGAAAATAAACTCTTTAACCTTAGCTTCCCCTCTAAACTCAACATCTTCAAAAAATCTAGCATTCCCCGTCTCAAAAATTGATCTAGTTGTGGGATCATAAAATTTATACCCCTTAGACCTTTCAGGGTACCCAACAAAGTGTTGCCTTAGCTAGAGAACCTCAAATGTGTAGATGTGTTATACTGGGTTACCAGTCCATAGTTCATAAGGGGTTTTAGAAGCTACCTTAGTTGGTACTCTATTGAGAATATAAGTTGCGGTCTTAATTGCCTCTCCCAGAGGGATTCTGGTAAGGTAGAGTGACTAACCATACTCCTTACCATCTCCTGTAATGTTTTATTGCGCCTCTCGCTACACCATTCATTTGAGGTAATCCTAGCATGGTGTATTGAGGGACAATTCCACATTCCTCTAGGAATTTGGCAAATGGCCCTGGACGTTGTCACCCGATCCGTCATTTCTGCCATAGTATTCACCACCACGGTCAATCTGACCTTCTTAATTGTTTTCCCAAGATTTTCAACTTCAGCTTTATAAGATTTCCAATGCTTGGGTTTTCTCATGAGTCAAATATAGGTAGCCATAACGAGAATAATTGTCTATGAACGTAATAAAGTATTGTTGACCATTCTAAGAAGCTGAAGGAAATGGTCCACAAATGTCCGTATGTATTAGTTCTACGACATCTGAAGCTCGTTCGGCTCCTAATTTCCTTTTGTCTGTTTGTCTCCCTTTGATACAATTAATGCATACATCAAAATTTGAAAAATCAAGGGAATTAAGAATTCCATGTGACACAAGTCTTTGAATTCTTTGTTTAGAAATATGTCCTAAACG
This sequence comes from Chenopodium album, assembly GCF_948465745.1. NCBI lineage: Eukaryota > Viridiplantae > Streptophyta > Magnoliopsida > Caryophyllales > Amaranthaceae > Chenopodium > Chenopodium album. Next base: position 17,030,864 of record NC_137842.1, read on the forward strand.
TTTGTGCCAAAGTGATGAAGAATTCTCATTTGCTAATTTTCTTTTGGTACCACTAGAATTGACTTGCAAACTTTCCTTAGATGAAGCAACAATATCCAACAAATATAGGTTGTCAAATCCAGATAAAGAACCAGATCCAACTAACTTTGAATTATGAAAAGACTAACTTTATTGTTTCCAAAAGAACAAAGATAACCAGATTTGTCCAATGTAGGAACATAAATTAATTTCCGCCTAAAAGACGGTACAACAAAAGTCTCTTTTAAATCCAAATAATATTCATGCAACCCTTCATGGACACACTTATGTGAGTAGTAGCACCAAAATCTAGCCACCAAGTGTGTTTAGGTACCGAAATTAAATTAACCTCTAAATAGACAAAAGAAAGAAACATACCCTTTTTCGCACGCCATGCGTGGTACTTAGTGCATTGTTTTTTCTTGTGAGTCATCCCACCATAGAAGAAGCATCCAGATGCTTTTGATTCAGCCTTCTCTTCCTTATGTTGCTTCTTTTGTGGTTGCAAAACCGCATCCTTACCCTTCTTCCTTTTCTTGCCATCCTTAGAGGAAGATGCCAAGTGAACACTTTCTGTCTTTACTTGCTTCAATCTCTCTTCTGCTTGAACACAATGAGAAATGAGCTCATTTAGAGTCCAGTTCTCCTTTTGACAGTTATAACTGACCTTAAACTGACTAAACTGTTTAGGAAGAGATATCAAAACCAAATGCACGAGCAAGTCATTAGACATGGGCGTAGAATGGGGAGTGCAAAGTGCTCCCTAGCACAGGGCCCCGATTATTAGAGGATCTATTTTTTTTTCAATTCTTATTTAATTTTTTTATAATGCTGCAACTTTCAAGAGCCTCCTTATTTGTAATGTACATCATATTCCCTCTATTAATCCAAGCTCCCATATCAATTTCTAACACTTTTCATATTCTTCTATCAATTCAAATTAGTATTTTCACAATTACATCAATTCAATTCCATGAAACTGTAATGTATATTTCCCCATTCCAGAATTTTTGATGTAAAAAAGTTAATTTCAGCGAAATTAAAAATTAAACGATTCGTATTCTGTAAAAACGGCAAAACATTTAAGCAATTAATTTTAATTTTTCATAATTATTCTTATCAAGCTGCTAAATATCTTCCCAATATATAAGGGTTATCTAATTGTGTATGGCGTAAATAACAGGTTAAAAATTTAAATTTTGTATGTTTTCAAATGATTAAGGGCCTATGTTTTCAATTTAGAACAGGTCCGCCAAAAACATTGCAACGGCCCTGACAGGCAGACAACTCTAACTTTAGTGCCTTCAATTTTGAAGCAATATGAGACATTTCCATAATGTACTCCCTTATGTTCCCTGTTCCTTTATACTTTTGGGAAACAAGACTACTCAAGAGAGTGCTTAATTCCGCCTTTTCGTTTTTAGCAAAACGTTTTTCAACGATTTGGCATTATCCTCTTCGGACATCGTGCCCGTGAATGATTTCGGAATTGCATGTTTCATGATCATAAGACTCATGCGATTTGAGCGTTCCCACTTCTCCATATTCCCCTTTTCAATAGAGGAACTAGAATCCGTAAGAGCAGTAGGACGCTCAACCCGAAGATCAAGGTTTAGATCCATGCAACCAAGAATGATCATAACGTTCTCTTTCCAATTCTTAAAGTTTGTCCCATCAAGCATTATTGTATTAATGTTGATAGATATCACATTAGCAGAAGTATTGACCGAAAAGAACACAAACAAACAAAACAAGCTCACAATTGATTCCAAAATTCAACTTTTATAATCAGATTAAAATATTGACAACATATCCCATCACAAGAGACCTAGCACAACATTAATTTTTTAGTCTTTGGACTGAAAAATTAACTTGTAAGTGGTCCTCTTGGTGTAGTAATCAAATATTAACAATAAAATCCTGTGAAACATTAAGCCTTTCTTTGGACCGACTCAACATTCACGGGGAAAACCTTATAATTGTTACATATTTATCACCACAAGCATGTTTAATTTCCGGCCAAATAATAACCTTCCTTTGGGTCGACCATTAATCGCATGAAAATCAAACACACACATATCTCAATATTTCAAATAAATTAATCTACTCGAAAGAGGTTACTTTGGTAACATATTGTTTCAATTAATAAACCCAAAATATGAGACACATTATTATTTTTTTTACCTTATTGTCAAATATTATAATCTGATTTTAACCTCAATACATAGTAATCATGCAATTATATTGATTTTCTTGATTAACTCATGATCAATATCGAAATCAAGAAAGTTGCGACAAGTACTAGCAGTCAATTTAAGAATACAATTTGATTCTACAATATATATGACAAGTCATGGAAGCAGGAGCATATAAAACATACATGATTATAAAAGCTTTGATGAATAATCTAAGTGTAAGAAAATAAACACTAACAATTACTCTTTCAAATGAAATCAATCAGCATATGAGACAAAATAGCCGAAAAATTCGAAAAATCACATATTAAAGAATCACACCAAGGATGAGAACATCAAACCGTAATTCACCACAATTAAGCATCATGTGAGACAAAATAGCCGGAAAACCAAAGATCGCATAATCAATTATTACGATCAAACCATCATTCATCAAAATCATATTTCATATAGGACGAATTAACCGAAAGGAAACCATATTCAATTATCATACTTCGAAAATTCACGAATAAGATAACATGCGACATGAATTTAATAGTTAAACAAGTCGCAACAGATTTCAACATAAATCGCATAACATCATGCGATTAAACCAAAACTACCATATTTAAATTATCCGACTAATCTAATATGAAGGAGGCTCATAATTCCACTTGTTAGGATTAATTCCTACAATATACTTAATCTTCATATCAAATTAATCGGTAAAACATAATTGCGGAAGTGTACCTGATTCCATGTCAATTGATCGAACCCCTTCTTGATTATGTGTCTTCTAGTAGATACACACTTTAGGGTTTCTCTCTATTGATGGGATAGAGATATAACTGGGAGTCTATTGTATGTACTACTATCGAACGATCATCTCCCGTCATCCTTCCGGCTTAGGGACCATAACCCTAGATGTCTATTTATATATATAGACCCCCAATTCGCCCATCATGCATTAGAAAAGGTCCCACAGTCTCTACACATAAAGCTAAACCCATACTCTATAAAAGACGTAACAAGCCCAATAATAATAATTACTTAAATGGATCACTTGAATTTTGGGCTAAACTACATGACAACGTATAAAGTCAATCATCACCGTAAAGTCCACATTCATTATTATTGTATTTAGGTCCATAAATTTCTTACAGCTACTGATTATGAAATTATTGGCTTAGCATTGTTTAGGGTTTGATGTATTTATGATGGTTTCTGCTTGATTTACATGATTAATTTAACAGTGTGAATTCAGCAGGCAATTGCTTAGCCAGCAAAGGCAGCAATAGTGCCTATATTTAAGAACTTTTGTTGTTGGTAACTAGTTTACTTAATACGAAGAAGATGAATATGTCCATTTAGGTAAAGGCTGTCATATAACATAGACACTCACTGATTTTGTTTAATTCAATGCTGAAGATTTAGAGGCTACTATCCGTATGCTTTGTAATGTCGGTGATATGCATAGATGGACATAGGGATCTTAATGGGACGGGCAGGGCAGATGTTATCTTTCGCATCCCCATCCCTGCCTAACATTCTCATCCCCATCCCCATGGCGGGTCCAAATTTCATACCCATCCCCGCCCATGTGGGTACAAATCTAAAACCATTGTTCAATTATCTTGGGATGGAGGGTGTATTCAATTAACGAATTGCTTGTATCACTCTTGGCTTCGAATGAATTGAATCTAATATTATGATTATGAATACTTTTCTTTTATAATCTGCTGCATCAGTATAGTTGACACAGGATATTTAGCATATCCAAAGGGCCCTGTTCTAATCGAGTCTGGTTATGGAAGTAATAAAAAATTTGCTTTCCTAAGGTTTGCCATATTACAGTAGCAGGAACTGCTGTTGGTAAAATCAGTAGCTTCAGCTGATGGTTTTAGGTTCAATGAAATGAATTGGCATGTATAGATGATTCTAAAGAGATGAAAATGATGGTATTGACTATTCAAGCTTATGAACTTGAAATTTGAGCTGCAATACAAAGGAATATGGAATTTGCATTACACTACGAGTATACGAAAGATAGTACAAGCGTTCTTGAGGCTTGTTCTCTTCCTAAGGTGTTTCCATTCTTTAACAATGTTCAGCCTCACCATCTATCCCTAATCATCGCTTATATATAGTCTAATTTTACTGCTAGCTTTCTCCCCAAGACTTCAAGCTAATCCTAACCAATCTTATTATGCATTACCTATAATGCCCCTTCTCTTAAGTCGGTTCATTACACTCAAGTACTCAACTATTTTTGGGTTTTACATTTCTAAGGCTGAATGTGTATTTGATTTCTGGATAGTTTTAGGTTTTATCTGTCCCTGGTCATGAATCTTAACCGAGTGATGTTTGAAGGGCCATTATATGTATATTATTCTTGAAATGGAAAGTTTTTAGAATGATTCTCTAATTAGTATGTCATTTATTGTCATGGAAGTTCATGGTAATTATTCCAGCGGCGTTGACTTTGTAGTGAGCTGGACTGAGCTCCTAAAGCCCCCCCCCCCCCTCTAAAAAGGAGAAAGACTTGTGAAAGTTGCTCGATATCTTTATTGTTATTGTCTTAATGGATGGCACCTAGAAGAATTCTACTTCGCTGATTATTTAGCTCGCTTCTTCTCCAGATATGGGCATCCATCTGTCCTTTATCCTATATCTTTGATGCATTACATTTTTGCTTCATATAAGGCTGTATGCACAAACTTAGGATTATTGTATGTATATATTTTATGCTGGTGATACATCTGTAACACCATTGGCAATGCATGGACACAATATATCTGTTTATGATTGTGTTTTTTATCATAGTGGGAGGGTAAGGTTAGCTTTACAACAATTCATAACACTTTTATTCAAAAGGGAGATATATATTGCCAAAATCTTCTGTTCTGCACTCTGAAAGTTCTACTTTTGCAATTCCAGATAGGCCAATCAACAGGGATAATGACTTAAGGAGTAAGCTTGACAGGAAGCGTTCTCCACGTCATAAGTCTTCCCCTAGAAGAGATGCAACAGGATCACGAGCGTATAAAAGTAAGTATGACTATTTTCAGTATCTTCAATATTGATATATTTGGTTTACACATATATCATTCAGTATTTTTTTAAATGGTTTATCACGGTGCTTAATATTAATGGCAATGCCATCCTTTCTGTTTACTTATAGGTTTATTTTTCCAATGTCAAATCTTTTGCAGGGTTTAGTCCATCACAACTGAGTAAAAGAAGGTAATTTTAAGAATTCTTTGCCCCTTATCTGGTTTGGGTGCGGGGTGTACTTGTCTAACACTTCAATTTATTTAGGTTATGATTTTAATATGTTAATATAAACTATACCCATAGTATGCATTTGCTTTATAATTGGGGGGATATCTCTAAGTTTGAAAAGCTGGTGTAGAAAAATCTTTTGAAGCTCACAAGTTATGTATACTTCAAGGCACATTATCACTACTTTTCTTGTCTGATATGCAAGCACTGAGATGTGGTTATCCTGAGAATATTTGAAGTCTCTTATATTGTGTTTATCTATTGCATATTGCCTCTGGGGGTATTATCGCTACAACTAAAACACCACACAATGTGGATCGCACCATTTGTGGTCTGTGATGGTCAATATATGTGCAACCTTTTGGTGGGTCAGAGAACTGATGCAAATGCCTTTAGTTTTCTTTTATTTTTTTTCACCCTCTGTTTTGCCTCATAGTCTTGCTTGCATACACAAATGGGCTACTTTTTTTTTGCCCCCTTCCCCCCTCTTTATTTTTTGGTGCAGTACCTCTGATATGAGTCAGCAATCTTATCAGAATGGCCAGCTTTGACTTGCCTAGGCGAATAGTTAAAGCAACATTATATCATTATATATAACATATGAAAATGTTCTTTGCTTCATCTATTCTTCCAAACAAATTGAAATGGTTCATTTTCTCATTGTTCAAGAATTGTGCTACCAAATATAGGCTAGCATGTTTAACAACTTAATAACAACTGCAAATATCAAGGAGTTTTGTAGAGGAAGCAGCTGTGATTATTTAGTCGTTTTCTGATTAAATGGACTAGCAATTTTAACTTTTTTTCTAACAGCTTACACTAATCTGCAGTTATGGATTGATTATTGAGATGAATGTTTAATGGTTATGTTAAATTGGCAGAATTAATCCCTTCTTATCCTACATTTTTTGGCCATCCCAAACTCACAAATAATGCCACACTTAATTCCTCTCATATCCCCTTTACACTCAAGTATTCCCAAATCCAATTTTTTCATATCATCATAAGGTTCTTTCTTATTTTCTGCAAACATATTTACAGTTTTCCTCAATGACTTAGGAATCAAGATAAATTACATACAATAATGTATGTAAAATAGTTTTTATTTTTAGCATTGTTTAATCAACCCTGCTATCCATTGATGGGGAACATGACATTTTTTTCAAATCCTAAATTGCTAATTTAATGAACCAAACTTCACAAATATTTTTCTACCAACTTTAATATGAGTTGATGGGTGAAAACTTCCTTAGGGTTTTAGTGTACTGCAGCATGAATCCTCCAAGTGTAAGGCCTAGGATCGGTCCATTATGGGTTCCCGTTTTCTTATCTTACATTTTTTTGCCTTCCTCAAACTTTCAAATAATTTGATACCCAATCTTCCATAGTCAAGTACTCCAATTCCTAATTCTTTTCATATCTTTTAAAGGTTCTTTTTTGGTAAATTACGCAAACCTATATCTACAATTTTTCTCAATTTCTTAGGAATCAAGAGAAATTATATACAGTTTTGTATGTGAAATAGTTTTTATTGTTAGTTTAATCACCCGTGTCGTCCATTGGTGGGGAGCATGGCATTGTTTTAAATCCTAAATTGCTAATTTAATGAACCAAACTTCTCAAATAGTTTGCTACCCTCTTTAGTTTGAGTGGGTGAAGACTTCTTTAGGTTTTTGGTGTAATGCGGCGATAATCCTATGAGAAAAAAGGGAATAAAAAGCCTCATTAAGGCCTAAAATCGGTCCATTCTGGGTTCAATCATGGCCACCTAACCCCCTCCCCTCGCATATAGCTAAAGTGTCGACTGACATCTACTATTGGTTGTCATTGCAATTTTTTTGTTTTTATTTTGAGAAGTTCATATTTTTGGAAAGAACGTATAAGATATAAGAGGAAATGCGGAATTAAAAATAGGAATACCAAATGAACTTATAGGCAAGGTATAGTTATGAGGATCATAAAAGAGTACTCACAACGCAAAGTCTTTTCTTTTAGTTCTTGTTAAACCTTTTTAGAGTTTTCTTTTTCTTTTATTTTTATTTTCACTTTTAATTTTTTTGAAAATTTTTCATAAGTTAAACCTGTTAGGCTGCTACTCGACTCGTGTACCCATGTGTGACACGGGTACATGTCCAAGTGTCCAGCTCGGCTATTTTGTAAAAAAATTATATGATTTGAACTAAGATGAAGTGTCCAAGTGTCATACCCATAACCCATGTCCGAGTGTTGAGAGTTCGACACGGGTACTTGAGGTAAATTGAAGAGTCTGAGTAACTGGTAAACTAATCTATTTGATCTATGTAATAAATCGCATGACCTAAGCTTTTCGTGAATATTTCCTAAATTCTAACTCATATGCTACATTATCTTGTTTCTTGTACGGAAAGGGAGTAACGATTCTATAGAATGTATTATTTTTGATCTGTAGCTTCTTCTTATTTAGTCGCAATGTCTCACGAATGGAATAAATTGTAGTTTTTGAGCTGCATAGATATTCAGAAGCAAAAATCTAAAGGTTATTATTCTTCTCCTGTCCAAGAATTGGAAAATATATTCATTAGTCTTATGTCACAGATGACTGGTTGTTATTTGACATGACATGGTACATGGAGAGTTGTCAGTTTCTGAGGTTCTGGGCCTATGCCATTCTGCTGCTGCTTTGTATAAGACTAGCTTATCTCTTCCCAAATTTTGCAGTTGATCAACAACTAACTAGCTGTAGTCTTAGACTCTTAGTAAATTTGATAGAGATTTTGTTAAGCATTGCAGGCTTATAGTCCTAATTACTAATTCTTTGTTTTTTAATTAAACTGTTTGGCAATCGCGTATTGTTCAAAGACCTTGTATTTATTGCATTTTGTCTTTCAGATTAATAATATAGTGATGTTGATGTCTCAATATCAGTTTTCAAGTATTTACATGATGGTCAATTAAGCTTATTTAATTTTTTGATTTTATAATGATAGAAAATTAACGATACATGAACATGAGGATGGTCAAAATAAAATTTCTGGGGGTTTCAAATGTCAAAATGGGTCAGCAGAAAGCGAGAAGGACAAACTTCATATCTTATCTAATTCCAGAAACGTGGTTGAGGATGAGGTATAAAGGGCTTTGCTTGCACTGTGTCTTTTTTCTTGTTGCTCATGCATTTCATTTTCCAAGTTGAGTATTTTACTCATATGGCATGGTCTCAAATGTCTTGCAGCTTACACAACTTGAGTATGAAGTTGATGTGCTATTTAACCAAAAAAGTCAGATGGAGGTTAGTTTTATCTCTATATACTTAATTTGGTAAATATATGCTGAAGTTTCCTTAACTCAATGTTGGGTTTGTTAAATCTTTAGTCTGAATATTGCAATAGCATGTGCTCTTGTGAGGATTGCATATGATAATTTATGTAAAGATTGTAAACAATAAGTTTAATCATTATTGAAAATCAAGCACTTGGGTAGTAGCTATGGTGGTGGTGGCCTTGGGGTAAAGGGGAAGGTGGTAGTCTTAGTTGTTTAGTTTGGGGGAGGATTGTTTGGAATTGCAATTCCAAGTCCTAGTCCTGAGTTTCACCCCAATCCATTATTCCAAGTCCTAGTCCTGAGTTTCACCCCAATCCATTAGAAACCATGCAAGTGAGTTGAAGCATGCGGTGGTCCAAAAATAAGCAAGCCAAATAACTAAGGTAGTAGTAACCAAACAACAAACTACGAGGTTTGATTAAAAGTTAAATGGAGATGCAACTTTAAAACAAAAGAGCAACATAGGGCAGAGTAGCCATGTAGTGAATAGATTAGTTTTTGTGAACTTGCAAGATAGGCAATGACTATTTGTAATAATAAATAAATGTGACAAAGCCTAGCACCATTTCTAGGGAATATATAGCAACTGAGTGAACCATTTTTTTTTCTATCGAAATATGACTTATCTTACCTGTACAATCCAATTAAATCTAACACAAAGTAGCACTCAAAAGCTGAAAATAAAATTCGAAAATTAACATGCTATCAACAAACACAAGCAATTATCCCACAAAATCACAAATTAAAATAAAAAAATCACAATATTTAAATCTTACATTGATTAGAAAGAGGCATGTTTTCTATGTCATTCAAAATAGCATTGGCAGAGTCCCATGTACGCAATTTTTGAAATGAAGGGTTTTCAAATCCCGACACTTGTTAATGACATTCATTCTAGATTTCTAGGAAATGTAGATTCCAGGATTTCTACCTTTTCAAACAACATAGCATAGTTAACTTATTGGAAGTAAGCCCTAGAAATTAATTCTTGAAATGCTCACTAGTTTTAATATATTCCAATTAATAAACTCAATAATTTTCATTAAACTTGCCCTATTAAGAGTGTTATGAGGCGTATGATTGCACCATCTGTCTAGATATGATAAAAAAAATCTTTACAAATAGGTTATAACACGTCAAATGTATCATCAAGATAGAAAGAAATTCTACATATAATATCAAATATTTTAATAATATCAATAAAAAAAATCAAATATATATAAAAAGTATCAATTAAAATTATAAAAATTCGTGATAGTAGATTTCATTATTTGTATACTTCCATATATAATGGGGAAAAATTGTGCATAAATCATATAGTAATATGAACAAACATGAAATGAAATTTGTTTCATTGATTAATAACCTAAATTATCAAAAAAATTATTTTCAATTCATGTTTTTGCAACTTTTTAGAAGATTTATGATCGATTTTTTCCCCATTTCATATAAAATAATTGAAGTTTGCAATCACAAATTTTAATAGTCTTACTTTATTTTCTTGACATATTTGATTTTCTTAATTGATATTGTTGACATATTTGATTTTAATTGTAGAATTTATTTGTATTATGATAGTCTTGTCATTTAATAAGTGTTATTCTACTTTTATAAATTTTGTCATGTTTGGGTATACTTCTATGTGAATCAAGCAATCAAAGTCTTAGTCTCATAAGTAGGGTCAGCTACATGAACCAAATTTGATTCTTGTAGTCGACAAAAATCTTCCTCCTCCATCCCTGACTCTGTAAGTATACACCTAAAAAGGGCAAGTTTTATAGAATTTGTTGAGTTGATTGACTATAATTCACTGAAACTATTGAGCATTTCTAGAAATAATTGCTAGGGTAGTCATACTATGCTGTTTGGAAGGGTAGAAATCTTGAAATCTACTAGTCCTAGATTGAATGTCATAAACAAGTGTCGGGATTAGAAAATTCTTCATTTAAAGGGTTTCATTCTTGGAAAGCTGCCACTACTTTTAATGACATTGAGGATGGCCTCGTTTATGTGTAAGATTCCGTAATTTTTTTTTTTTTAAAAAAATTTTGGCTTGTGATTCATGGTTTCTTATTTTGGTTTGTGACTTTGTGGGATAATTGCTTGTGTTTGTTGATAGCATGTTAATTTTCGGATTATATTTTCAACTTTTGAGTGCTAATTCATGTTTGGCTTAATTGGATTAGGCAACTAATATAAGTCAAATTCCAATAGAATAAACACATGGTTTGTTGGGTCGCTATCTACTCCGTAGAAATGATGCTAGGCTTTGTGACTCACTTTGATGTAGCTATTGCCTATTTGCAAGTTTACAAAACGTATCTATTCTGCTGCTACATGGCAGCCAGTTGCTAAATCTACTTTGTATTTTCTCCTATGTTGTTTTTCTGTTTTGAATTATATTTCCATTCAACTTTAGATCTAGCCTTGGAGTTTGTGTTGTTTGTTTACTACTGCTTTTGCCATTTGGCTTGCTGGTATTTGGACCATCGCATGGTTCACTTCACTTGAATGCTTGGTTTCTAATGGTTACATTATAACAAGCTATTGGCTTGAACTTGTAATTTAGCATTCCGTGATATAAGTAAATCTCTATGTTGTGTTGGGAAAAAAGGTTACATTGGGTTTGTGTTCACTTCATATGGTACCGAGGACTGCTATTGCTATCTACTTAGTTCCTCAGAGAGATGCCTTTAAAGATTCTTACTTGGAGAGGTGCCAAAATTTAGAGCATCTTTCTTTGAAATAAGCTCTTAGAAATTCAATTGGCCTACTACATTGAGAAGCAGCAGGATACCCCCATCATCGTCAAAGGAAAAATCTGTTTCTGAGCTTTTGGGAGAGCTGGGTGAGAGAAGCAAACAGCTTCTCTTCTAGGATTAGAAATCTTGTTGCTATACTACCACTGTTATTTATTTTTAGTGCCATGATTAATTCATGCAATCTGAATAGAAGCTAAGCATTAAGCCTTTGCTTGCAGATTGCATTCCAGGAGAGGGTACAAGAAGCAGATAATTTGTCTTCTAGGATTAGGGATCTCGAGGCTCAATTGTGTGATGAAAAGGAAAAATCTAAAAAGTAACTCTTTGCTCTGAATCCTTCTAATCCTAATTTAAATTCCTGTTCTGCTTCTGAATTGTTGATTTATAATAATGAGCATTACTCTTGTCTGTTTGGTGATGATTTTTTCAGAGTTAATTCAAAAATCAAGAAGCTCATTAGGGCACATGCTCATCACTCTCAGCTGCAAGATGAACTGAAGAGGCAAGTTTATTTTGCAATGTGCTATTGCGTAATTTTATGTGTATGCCAGTGGGTATTTGATAGAGCGTCACCAATCTTCCAAAGAATAACCTAAACTGGTCTAACTAATTAGCAGTAAGGTAAAGAATGGGTTGAATTTATGAGAAATGTTGAATCAACCAACAAACGCTATTGTTCTAATAAGCTTAGTTAAGCTGTGTGTTAAAAGGAGATTTTATACGAACTACTCAACTACTAATCTAAGCAAATTAAGACTAAAAATGGGAATTATAATGGCAACAAGGTTTAAGGTAAGGGCTGCACCATTCAATATGATCGCAAAATTGCAATTAAACACGAGGGAAATAGGACTTTAGGGGATAGATTAGGGAGAATCATCTAAATCACCCAAACTATTCTATCAAGCTAGTTGGAAGCCTTAATTTTGAATTACAACTTATATTCATGGTCACAATGCATAATTCCACGCAAAAAAACTTAATCATGTTTGATAATAACATTCCCTTTGACTAGAAAATTCTCAGTTTGTTTAGTTAAATAACCTTAAGGGAGCCTAATACTCAATTTCATCTTTCGATCCTTTGTTGGGGGAGACTTAGAATAAAATTTAAATGGTGATCAATCATAATAACTAATTATGAAAATCCCTTAAGCTCAACTAATTAGCAACCCCATGAGCTAAATCCCTACATGCTATTAAGTGTTTGTGATTACATTTAAGGTTTTACGGTTTTACCTATTAATATTTAATAGCTCACAGTCCATGGAAATCGCCACAATCAACAAGTTTAAGCAAATCATGAGTAAATATAAGGATAAATTATTTAATAAAAAGAAGTAGTAAGGAACTAATAAAAACAACAAACAACTAACAATTAGCTGAGAGGGAGAAAGAAAGATAGAGAAAAGAAACATTACTTGGAAGTTGGAACTACTAACCATAAAAATTAACTTCCCCTACAAAATGAGCCAAAGGGGCCCATTTATCTCCCCCAAATTATCTAGGAGCCTTACACTTTATTTGGATTGAAGGAAATGGAGGGAAAGGAAGTGGAGGGAAATGGAGAGATGAATTATTTTTCATTTGGTTAACAAATGAGTGAAGAAAGAAATTGGAGGTATTAAATTGTAAGAAATTGATCTCTCCAACAATGGAGAGATTTAGATGGAAAACTCATCATTCTTCTCTCCCCTCCCCCTCCCTTCCCATCCCTTCCCCTTTCTCTATCCAAACACACTGTTTTTTTTTTTTTTTTTTTTTTTTTTTTTTTTTTTTTTTTGGTGTTCCATCCGGTTCACCCTTTGGGCTAATCCGGATTCGGGGATCAGTTCTGGGTGGTTAGGTTCCAGTCCCCTCCCGATTGTTGTTGCGGGGGATCGAACACAGGTCCTCCCTACCAAGTGTAGTCCCAATCACCACTACACCAACAACCAATTGGTTATCCAAACACACTGTTAGTCAAAATAATCTCTGGAGAACAAAGGTGCAGCCGCTCCATACATTTGGGCAGCATCTTCAGCAAAGAATAGGTGAGTTGGCTCCTCAAATGCAGAGAGGTCGCTCCTATAAAACTCTCCTCGGCTGCAAGGGGAAGGTAGGTAACTCTGCAGAATGTGGAAGAGGCCACACCTTGATAGAGAGTTGAGACCACTCCTAACAGGTGGTGAGGCCACACCTCTGGTGAACAGCAACAATTCAGAATATTGAGAGCCCTTGCATGCTTATTTCAGCTACATGTTATAATGTTTTTAATGCCTGTTGGAGAGGCCACGCCAATGCTGTCTAGTTATTATTCCAATTTCCAAAATGAATTGTTTTTAGTCAAATATTGGACATATTTGGGGAACAGAAAGCTAAATAGGAAATATATTTCATATATAATTGACAAACAAAATAATTTACCCCTTATATTATTGTTAGATAATTAATTTGAATTATTTGATTATATTCGGCCACAGTATCGAACTTTTGTCATGCTCCACAAGATTTAGATGAGAGAGAGAAGTAGGTAAGATAGAAATTATTGACATGGTTGTGGTCTTGTGCGCATAATTAGAAAGAAAAATAGGTATATCTATAGATAAATACTTCTCATATGTATTTATTTATAAAATTTTTATTTATTTCTTTTTGTTAAGAAAATTATATTTTATTTAAAGAGGTGGCCATCACTCAAGGTGCTCCCTTTTATAGTCGGCCATGCTAATCCACCATTTATTTGATCATTAATAAGCTTGCAAATATGGATCAAACGAAAGGACAATTAAAAGAGCAACAACAAGGAAAATCCTACAAATATAAGAAAATACTAAAAAAGAAAAATCAAACTAATTAGAGCTAGAAGAGGGAAAAACAAAGCGATAATGCTAATATAAAGTACTACCTAAAACGACAAAAAATAAACACCCACTTTTCAGTATATATATCAAGACATTTTTAGTTTTATTTTTCCTCTTGTTGTTTGGGAAATAGCCTCAAAGCTTGTTTGATGCAACAGTTTGTAGTTTTGTACTCTTTGACCTTTCTAGATTTTGCTAGGGGTGGTAGTTGTTGTGTGGTTGTTATTGTTGTTTGCTTTTTTTTTTTTTTTTTTTTTTTTTTTCTTTTTTTTTGGTCTTTCCAAACTCTTGCTATTTTTTATGTTAATTGCTCTTACGGACGTCTTGTGTGATTTTAGGTCTCAAATTCAACTTGAACAGCTAGTGGGGGAGCTTGATACAGATGCTATACCGATTGTTGGTGTTATTAAAAACCTGGATGTCAACGTTATTAGTAATGAAGAATTTCCAGAAGTAAAAAACTCTGCTTCTCCTGCAAAGAAGCAGGTACACGATACCATGAAAGCCTCAAAAGAAAGAAAGTCAGGTAATGTACATCCTTTCAGTAGTTGTATGTGCTTCCTTTGAGATCAATTATGTAATAGATAATGTAAATAGTAAATAGGCGACGTTGTGGGGGTTAAGATGGTATAAATTGTTTGCTAAAAATAGAGAAAAGTAGAAGTGGGTAGAACAAAATAAGAAAAGAAAAAAGTACATGGCTGTTTCCAAGTTGCAATGTTCTTTAATGTTGAGTTTGAAAGGTGGCTTGTGTGAATTGTGTGTGAGTAGTTTTGGATTGACTTCCTATTGGTTTTTTTTGAAATTCTATGTGGTCGCCCTGTACCCTGACAGATCTTTTACAGTGCAATTTATTTTATCCCTGTGTTACTTTTGTTTTTAAAATTTGGGACTAATATATCCTTCTGTGTTTGCTGTGTCAAAGATTCTTGACATTAGCACATTTGACCATTTATTTTATAAACGAGAGAAAATATTGCAACATGAACCTTGCTCCTTTCTTTGCTGTCTCATTCGGTCATTCCTCTGCTATTCCATCTTCATGCTACCAGCCCCAGCAATGGTCTCCGTGATCAGTGGACCTTTACCATGACTTGAGAGGAAAGGAGGGGGGGGGGGGGGGGGGGGGGCACCATCCCCTACCTACTGAATAATCCATTAAGCCAATGAACCTCCGCACCGTGCTATTGTATGAAATCATTGACCCCCTTTCCTGGTGGCTGAATGTGTGCAAGGAATATGTGGGGAAAGGGTAAACGGGAGGGCATGGGTTACAAAGGGTCTCCGGTGGCTGACTGGCTCATTGGACACTTGGATACCCATTTTCCTTGGCATATAAGTCTTATACGGGTAAGTTAACTGGAAATCTTTAATGGGGGTGGCAGCCAAAGTAGGGGAGCTTAACAAGACCTTACTTGATAATTTCTTATATATGAATCTCTCTGTTTTTATTAGTTGACACATTTCCTATTATTTTTCACATTTGTAAATGCATAATGTCGACCATTAATGTTATAAATTATCTATAAGTAAAATTGATAAAAGGTTAATATTATGAATATATACTTGGAGAAAAATCTAACAAGATCCCACATGACTTTATTTTTCCTTGTGTGTACATTACATATATAGTCAAAGGAGAGTGTGGAAATAGTGTAAAAAAAATCAACATATGTCAAAAAAAAAAAAAAAAAAGTAACATACAAATACGGTCACTAGACCGGAGCAAACTTGAAAATTTAAATCAATCCAGGCTAGACATTCTGATTATTTTATTTTAACTTTTTTAAGTGAAGAGAACATAGAAAGTTCTTGTTTGGGCTTCTAAGGAAAACGTCTTTTTTTTTATAAGTTATCTCATATATAGAAAGGTTCATCAAAGGGTCTGTTGCTATATGGTTTAGATTGTCTTCAAAATTTTCATTTAGATGCTGCCTTTAGTGAAATTATTTTCGCTTATTCAATTTGTTAATTAATTTATGTGGCTGAATCTTTGTGAGTTACAACTGACCTGACCGTGATTCACTCAAAATATGAATTTATTTGGTTTTATTAATTTTTTATTTATTATTTTTGTAATATGCAATTTTCTTATTTCAGCTTTTATTTTTTGTTGTATCCTGCATATAACTGATATGCAATTGAATATATAAAAAACTGCTACCAATTATATCACAATATAAGTGGTTTACTTAAATTCATATCTGCATAAATTTAAGTTGTTCAACTTAAAAAAGAACAAGTAATATCCATATTTTTGTAAAGGTGAAGAGCAATTGGCAGTTAGTTTCAAGTGAGGTTTAAAGTTGATGTTTTAACTAAATCTTAAATTGATGTTTAAAGTGATATTTCATATTCTATTGCTACTGTATAATGAGTTAAGTTTTGGTTCAAAAGATTATCTGTTTATTTTGAAACCGAAGGAGTACATTATGATCAAGTAGGACTTGCAAATCGTATATCTTTTACTTGATGACTTGAAATTATTTTCAACAAATCATAATACTTTGATTGTATTCAAAATATGACCATTGCTTAATTTTCACAAATAATATGCCCCTGTATAAATTTTTGATATTTCTAAATTATTCTCCCTTAGTGGCTTTTACTTTATTACAAGAAATACGTTGGCTACTGGGGGGTATGAACTATGGAAGCCACACTAAATAAGCTTTATCATGTAAACATTATCAAATGTGCTTATATTATATTACAAATACAGCAGCTACGGCAAGAGGCCATGGAGCCAGAGTTTTGGGTTCTCGGAGAAATCCACTTGTGCCCTTTGGTGGTCATCAAGAATCTGTGGCAGGACTATCTAAAGAGAACCCCCAGCTGCAAAATATTGCTTCTAAGCACTTTGATAAGGTAATCCTTTGTCCTTTTCTTCACCTGTTTTTTCATCCTTGGGCTTTTAAGAAGCATTTTTCTCTCCCGTGCTTTTGACTTTATGAAAGAGATATTCTGTTTTTTTCTTAGAGACTTGTTTGGCTTGTTCAAAAACCTCCAAAATAGTCTAATTAATGATAATTTCAACTGCAGAAAAAAAAAATCCAATTGTTTTTATTTTGTTGACTGTAATTGCTTCCAAAATCCTGTGTGTGTGCGTGTGTGTGACATTTTCCCTGCTATAGCTTATTTTATGGATTGTACAATAGAAGGTTGCGCACACCTTTATTGCATGTAGAGATGTAGGCTTTGTTCTCTTCACCTTATTCTTATCAACTTTTACTAATTCTTGTTAAAATAGATCAGATTAGACTAGGTTAGAACAGATTCAGACTAGACAAGATAAAACCAAAAACTTAATATTATAAATATAATGATTTAGGCCATAAATTAAAATCTGGCCAACCAGACCATACCAAAATTTAAAGTTCCAGATCAGAATACCTTAAAAAGGTGAAGAGAACTAATCCATATTGACGAGATTTTGAGCCCAGAGAATTGCGTTATCAAGATGACTTTAACATAGTGAAACTTTCGTAAAATTGCATAATGAGTTGATTTTAATGGAGGTTAAATAAGTTAAGGTCATACAATTTGGTTTTAGTGGTCATAATTGTTTCAGTTCAATTTCTATTTAAGTCTATTGTCAATTGGCATATTATGAATATTAAATCAATATATCGGGGAAATTTTATTAGGATCAGGTTAATTCCATCAAGGTACTGTATTTTGAGTTGAGTTTGTCTGATAAAATTTGGGTATGATCAATTGTGTTTGGATCATTTTAAATTGTGCAAAGCTAAGTGCTTGGCTGCTCGCACTGTATATAATAGAAACAAGATTTTCATTTGTACTAGCACTAGTTCAGAAAGGGTTTTCCCCTTTTTAACCATTAATTTTCTTCCGTAACTTTGATCATTAGCAGGTGAAAGAGTCAAATTTTGTGGTGCCACCAACCAGCATGGCTGCTCATGCAGTTGATGATTTTATTGAGCTGGAAGCAGAAGATTATCCTGAGATGCTAGGAACTCCGAAATGTGTTGAGAATAGCTTGCCATTTCCACTTCCTCCCCTTCCTACTGTATCACAAAATAATTATATTCAGGTTTGTTTAATGAGTTTTCTGAGTTTGAGTCTTGGACTTCTAATTGGAGCTTTTGTAATTGCATGCTTGGATTTCCTTGTCATCTGATAAGTAAATATAGCACTGGTTGTGTATAGTTCTGTTTCTACCAATGTCGAATGTTTGGACTTTGGAGCTCCTTATACCAAAATTTATTGTAATGATAAATTTTGTACTTATTTTTGACAAGTATAGTTTTGAGTTTAAGTCTTGGACTTCCTACTTATTTTTGACAATTAATGATTAATGCAGTATGAGGGTGATGACGAGAATGTTGATGTGGACGGACGTGAAGAACATGAGGAAGTGGATATAGTGTAAATATGCTAGGTGATGAGATTTATATCCTCCCCTTTTTTTTTTTTTTTTTTTTTTTTTTTTTTTGATAACCGCTAATTTTTGATACTGCGGAACCGTGATCATTTTTTAAATAGGGTATTATCAAAATGATTTAGTGTAGTAATGTAGCCATTGCACTCAGTTTGCTTCATGAAGTATGTTAAGCTCGCAATTTGAGTCTGCTTCATGGTATGATAAGTTCGTTTTTGACTACTACGAAAATACTTGCATTATGCCTTGTAGTATAAAGATTGACATTCCCTACGGATGCCCTGCTAGTCCCAAGTAGTGTTGTTTTTTCATAAGATAAATAAATGGAAAGACTGGTAAAAATAATCCCAATTTTTGCTCGTTTGCTCAAAATAATTTCAACATTGGATTAGTTTCAAATAATCCAGACTTTGGATGTCAT
Organism: Chenopodium album; assembly: GCF_948465745.1. Taxonomy (NCBI): domain Eukaryota; kingdom Viridiplantae; phylum Streptophyta; class Magnoliopsida; order Caryophyllales; family Amaranthaceae; genus Chenopodium; species Chenopodium album. Next base: position 17,050,062 of record NC_137842.1, read on the forward strand.
TCGCACAAAATGGTTCCAATTGGTCATCAAACTGTTATAACATGTTAAGGTGACACGGGTTGTCTCATGAATTGTTGAAAAAAAAATTAAACAAAAAACTTAACAAAAACCTAGCCCCGCCGACAACCACTGTACCCCACCAGCCATGACGACCCTTCTCGGCGCCTAAAATCCCTTGAATTAGCGCCTTGATCCTCCCTCTGGTGTTCCGGCGCTCCCCCTTATTGCCAAAACCCCATCCTAAAACCACCTTATCTAAACGCGAAAACTTTTTTTTAAAAAAAAACCCAGCCCCACTGTACAAACCCCCCAAACAGCCCTTCCACACCCTCAAAACCCTAGCGCCTAGGGTTTTGAGGGTAGGGGAGGGCAGATCGGGGGGTTTGTACGGGTTTTTTTTTTTTTTTATATATATATTTTTTATTATTTTTAAGTGTAGATAAGGTAATTTTGGGGCAGGGTTTTGGCGGTAGGGGGGGGGGGGGGGCAGCGTCAAAGCCGGTGTTGGCGCGGGGGAGTGGGGTCTGGGCACGACGATGTTAGGGTGGGGGGAGTACCTCGACGGTGGGAAAAGGGTGGCTGCCGGAAAGTTGTGGGTTTTTTTTTTCTTTTAGTTTATTATTTTATTCATTAATTTTTATTTAAATCAATCATGTGGAAACACGTGTATCTTAAACAAAAAAAAAAAAAAAAAAACCTCTTTAACAGGTTATCGGTCACTTGGGAGCGTTAAAAGCGAATAACCCCCAAGCTTCGGATTATATAAAAATAATCCGAAGTTGGGATTATTTTAAGCGAACGTGCATAAGTTGAGATTGTTTTTACCAATTTTTACTAAATAAATTAGATGTTAATATAATGTGGTTGTAGGAGTGAGGTCAAAATCCTGAAACAAAAATGGATAACTGTTAGCTGTTGCAACAGGCTGGATATGAAAATTAGAATTAAAAAACCAAATAAAAACTGCTTTATAACTAAGGTGTAACACCCCAATAATTCTCTCTTAAAACTTATAAATACCCTGAACAAAATCCAAGAGAATTACTGGCGTGCTACCGCCACGTGTTCAAACGTTAAGGCTTTATCAGAAAATAGCAGCGGAAAAACTAACTCAGTTATAATTAAGTTTTAAAACCAATAACCAAAACCAAATTAAATGATACAAGCTGGAACCATTAAGGCCCTTATTCAAAACCCAACAAAAGTAGTAAATAAAAAAAATCAGAGTTTAAATAAATTCAAACTTATGAAAAGAAATAAACTACGAATAATAACCAACTCTCTACTCAAAATCCCACAACCCTGATGCGAAGGCTGCGTATGTAAGAACCTGTGGTTAATATGCTCCCCAATATTACAAGTGTAAAAATTGGATCGTCACAGGGTCATTGAAAGGCGAAGGCCATGACCAAAGAAAGACACACACAAAAGCACACAATCAGCAAAGCTGAGTACATACAAGCTGCGAAATAAATTAAGAAATGCCTATCATGCTACTAATAATCAAGCATAAGCATCATTAAATCATAGACTCAACACATGACTCAACTATCAAATTTATTAAGACTTCACTAGTTGATATTAACTAACTTATTTATTTATTTCATTGGATTTAGCAATAGACAAGGTTGTCCAACCCATGTTCCATTTGGAACATCAATAAAAGAAAAACCCCATGCCTCCTTTCGGAAACATCAATAAACATCCAACGACCATGGGCGCGACTCCGTGACCGTAGTTAGTATTAGATCTCACCTAACTCCTAGTTTTGAAAAATATTTGAAATAGGAGACTCGTAGATCAGACAACCTCGATAAAAGTACACGGCTAATACCCCGTGTACCCCAACCCCTGATTGTCATTACTCCAGAAGTGCACCAATCCAGAGTTTTATTCCTCATCCATCTTGCACTTTACGTGATTTACAGGTTTAGACTTGGTGATGACTCATATGCAAATAATACAATCAATCCAATATCAATTCAATCAAGTAAAACAACTTTCCAATTTCAATTCTTGATTTATTAGTGACAAGCAACATTTATTATTTATTCCTTTACTACCTCGGTGTATAAACACCTTGAGTGCATAAGGCACCCCAAAACCTTAACCTCGTCTTATAAGACTTGAATTTCTTCCTTTACTCATCCTGTTTGCATAATCATGAATGAGTAATAAATTAATCTTTACACCAATCACATACCTTTGCCTCTAAGCGCACCTTGCATAATTAGAGCATAAATAATACTTGCAATATAAAATAGTGCACATCATTTGAAATTCACAATGTATAACCAAACAATTTAACTCAGTCAACCCTATACATGATACTAAGTTCTCGATCCGTCCTTAAACATGCACCTACAAGCAAGGTTTCGTAACTTGTACGTACCTTGAGCAAACGAATTGGTATGCCACTTTACTAACTAGAAATCACCTTCAATAAACTCCTCTCCTAAACCAAATAATAACATCTCAATCAATACCCAATCAATCAAATTTACAGCAATACTAACTTACTTTTAAAACCTTCAAAATCCAAATCAAACAACACTTTAAAACCTTCCCTTTAGTTAAAATTAAAGGCTTATATATAGTTCTTTAAATTTTCTTCATAAAAACCTTAAAATACACTCTTATACATGAAATTACAGCAAGTTCAAAGTCTAATAAAAATATGAAAATTATATAAAAACCCCTAATAATCTCCCTTTTTAATGGGTGATTAAACCCTCTTTATAAAACATCAAAAGTAGTAATTAGAAACTATTTTCAGCACTTAAAAACTTCAATAAAACATATATTTATTCTTAATTAACTTTAAACATAATTAATTTTATTAATCAAACTCAAGGATAATATTTTAAGTATAAAAAAACTTTGTGAAAATCAAAAACTGCCCGAAAATCATATTTATAGGATGAATTTAGCCACGATAGGGTGAGAGTCTTTCTTAAAACGTTGTTTCCACATGGAAAACACTACTTTTTCGTCAAAATCGGATGAGTTCAGAATCTGATCGGGATTAAAACGGGATTAATATTAACGAACGGAAATCTAAAAATTAAAACCCGAATTTAAGTGTTCAAAATAATCTGGAATTAAGTTAAAATAATCATTAGTTATAATCACCAAAATTTCAAAACATCATTACTATAAAAGGCCTAAATCAATTGTTCACAAAAACCCTAAAATCATGATTTTCAATAAATTGAAACCCTAGGTTTATAATTCATAAAATATGAAAATTTATAACATAAATATAATCTGAAATTTATAATCTTTATACCATCAAAATATAATTTGATACTAAAAATATAATCTTTATACTAAAATCAAAACCCAAAACAATTAAATTAACATTAAGGAAAATAATGAAACAAAGGAGGATGAAAATAAGACTAACCTTTTTGTGTGGGAAATTTTTGGAGATTCATGGGGTATTTTATAGGAGAGAATTATTGTAGGGTAAAAAGGAAGATTGGGCCTCATAAAAATAATGGGTCAATTAAGTAAACAAATGGGTTAGGCTTGTGTGATTGGACATAAATTGTAGAATAAAGGTGCATAAAATAATTTGTTCAAATAATTTTCGACCCAGATTAATAATTTAAAACTTTTGAAATTAAATTATGAAAAATAACAAAGAAATATTATAAATAAAATAAATTTTCATTTATAAAATATTTAAAAATACGGGGGATTACAAAAGGATTTCAAAGAGATCAAAAGAAAGCTTTTAGATACTCCGATAATTGTTGTGTATATTTCCTTCATATTATGTGGGGATTTATAGTACCCTTGCATGAACAGTGTTTACTCGATATATTAAACATTCAGTGAAATGTATAACCGAGCATGATGTTTTGAGCGGCGATATTTAATTTTGCATGGGAAGCCAAACGGTGATGTTTGGCGGTGATCTTAATCCATTCATATTACGCAATACGGTGCGTATTACAACACTCCCCCTTGAACGGATTTCTATAGGATGACTCCTATCTAAAAATTTACATGTATGTAAAAATACATATTACCGCTATTGTACCTATATGTTTACCTGCCTCATTAAAACCTTGCCAAGAAAAACCCTGTGGGATAAAAACTTGGACGAAGGAAAAAGAGTACAACACATATAGGGCTCCCCCTAAGTTAGCACAGATCACAAAGACGACGCATGCCGGTCATATGCACGAGTTCTTGAAATTTGCTAGGTGGTAATGCCTTTGTGAATAGATCAGCTAAATTGTTGCATGACTGAATCTGCTTGACATCGATCTTGCCTTCTTTTTCCAAGTCATAAGTAGAAAAGAACTTGGGGTCGATGTGTTTTGTTCTATCACCCTTGATGTAGCCTCCTTTAATTTGTGAGATGCAAGCAGTGCTGTCTTCAAAAATTGTAGTTGGGTCTTCTTCGACTGTTTTGATGCCGCTTTCTTTTAGTATATGTTGGGTCACAGATCGCAACCATATACATTCCCTACCAGCTTCATAAAGGACTATCAATTCAGCTTGGTTTGATGAAGTTGCTGTTAGTGTCCGCTTGGTTGACTTCCACGAGATTGCTGTATTGCCATAGCTGAAAAGATAACCAGTTTGTGATTTTGATTTTACTGGATCTGATAGGTAACCCGCATCAGCATATCCCATGAGAGTAGGATTTCCATTTCTTGGATAGAAGAGCCCTAAATAGATTGTTCCATGTATATAGCGAAGTAGGTGCTTCACTCCATTCCAGTGTCTGCTTGTAGGTTCAGAGCTATACCTTGCTAATAAGTTCACCGAAAATGCAATGTCTGGCCTAGTATTGATGGCCAGGTACATCAAAGCTCCTATTGCACTTAGGTATGGCACCTCTGGACCAAATACAGCTTCACCTTCTTCTCGGGGTTGAAAAGGATCATCTTTGATGTTTAGAGCACGAACAATCATTGGTGAATTCAATGGATGTGCTTTGTCCATATAGAACCTTTTTAATACTTTCTCGGCATAATTGGATTGATGAATTAAGATACCATCTCTTAGATTTCAATTTGTAATCCGAGACAAAATTTTGTTCTTCCAAGGTCTTTCATTTCAAATTCTTTCATCATACGTTTAGCGGTTTCTTCAATTTCGTTATGTGTTCCGATGATGTTTAAATCATCAACATACACCGCTATTATGAAAAAACCATTTTCGGACCTTTTGATGAATACGCATTGACAAATTTGGTCGTTCTTATACCCTCCTTTGAGTAGGTACTCACTTAAACAGTTAAACCACATCCTCCCAGATTGCTTTAAACCGTAGAGTGATTTTTTCAATTTTATGGAATGTAGCTTTCAAGGTTGTTGTAGGAGTTTATAGGTACTATGCAGCGGAAATAATATGAATCATATTCAATTAAGCACCTAATCCCAAGAATCGCATGCATAACACACAAGACACATAATCATACCTTTGAAGCGTGAATTCCACGAAGCTATTCAATAGGCAAATCAGGGAGAGAATAGAGCCCCAAGTGTTGCTCCTCTACATAGTCCACGAGATTCAAACGAGTCGTCCACCAATACTAGATTGGTCAAGTCATTGAGGAAAACCGCGATCACCACCTTTATGGACAACCGACCACCACACGAACCACCACCACCACCAGACACCACCGACGCCGAGGAGGAGGAGAGAGCCGTGAGAGAGAGAGGACTTTGAGAGGGGTTGGGTTTCATGTTTGCTAATTAGGGTTTGATCAAATGATCAGTTATGGACTGCAGGACTGAAAACTTCGCGTTTTGCGAGAGATTTTAATTCAATTTGAATGGCTTCTTTCCATTTTGGCCAATCACTCCTTCGTCGACATTCATCTACAGATGATGGCTCGGTGTCCTCAATACCAGTGATGATTTCTGTGGGAATTGAGTATGCGAATACATCATTGACATAGGTTTTTACTCTATCCCACTGTTTTCTAGTGTGGACGTAATTTATTGAAATTTCATGATTGTCAACGACTTCGTTTTCGCACTCCCCCTCAGATGTACCATCTGACTCTTTAGATTCATCTTGGGGGTTGATTATATTTTCATCATTTTGGATTTGATCCACTTTATTTTAGGAGTTTTCACTCTTTTTATTCCTTATTTCCACTCTTTTGGATTTTCTCGGCTTTAGATCTTTAGCTCCGAGGGGTCTGCCACGTCTTTTGCCTGTTGTAGTTTTATCTGAAAGTGGATTATCCATTTTCTTTGCTGGGATTTCAACCCTACCAGGGGCATTCACTGAAGGTATATGTGACTTTGTCACTCCTTTTGTATCAGTGAATGCGTCTGGCAATTGATTTGCAATGTTTTGCAAATGTATTATTTTTTGCACTTCATGTTTGCACGCATTTGTCCTTGGATCAAGGTATGATAGATTTTGGGCATTCCATGGTATTTCTTACCATCATGGGCCCTCTTTATCTTCCCCAAAGGTTGGGAAGAATGTCTCATTAAAGTGACAATCTGCAAACCGAGCTGTGAAAAGATCACCAGTTAATGGTTTGAGATATCGTGTGATGGAAGGTGATTCATAGCCAACATAGATTCCCAACCTTCTTTGTGATCCCATTTTAGTACGTTGGGGCGGTGCTATGGGAACATAGACTGCACATCCGAATGTTTTTAGATGTGCCAAGCTAGGTTCCTTTCCAACTACTAGTTACATTGGAAATAACTTATGTGTCGCGCTCGGTCTTAGTCGTAGCAGAGCAGCGTCATGTATTATTTCATGTCCCCATGCAGAATATGGGAGTCTTGATTTCATGAGTAATGACATAGCGACTAATTGTAATCGCTTTACTAATGATTTCGCAAGGCCATTTTGTGTATGAACATGGGCTACTAGGTGTTCCATGTCTATCCCAATTGACATACAATAATCATTAAATGTTCGGGATGTAAATTCTCTGGCATTATCGAGCCTAATTATTTTGATCGGATAATCCGGGAATTGAGCCCTTAGACGTATGATTTGCGCAAGAAGTTTTGCAAATGCAACATTCCTGGAGGAGAGAAGACTAACATGTGACCAACGTGTTGAGGCATCAATTAACACGAGGAAATATTTGAACGGTCCACATGTCGGGTGTATTGGCCCACAAATGTCTCCTTGTATTCTTTCTAGGAATGTAAGATTTTCACCTTCAAGTTTACGTTTTGAAGGTCTAACGATCAGTTTGCCAAGTGAACAAGATGTACAATGAAGTTCATTTGAGTGTGGGATCTGTATATTATTTAACGGATGTCCATTTGAACTTATAATGATTTTTATCATCATGCTTGTTCCAAGATGACCTAAGCGGTCATGCCATATATTAAACATTTCCTGGTTGTCTACCTTGTGGTTAGACACCAAATATGTTTCAATTGGGCTGATATAAGTAAAGTACAATCCTGAGGAGTATGCTTATAATTTTTCAAGAGTCTCGTTATTGCCAGATTTTCTTTTGACGAGGTACATATACTCCTTTTTATTTTCATTAACGATTTCCATGTGATAACCATTCAGACGTAAATCTTTGAAGCTCAATAGATTACGTCGTGTTTTGCTAGAATATAATGCGTTTTTTATTGTTACTTTTGTACCTTTTGGTAATATTACGCAAGCTTTTCCTGAGCCCACAACCATATTGACGATTCCGGCAATTGTGTTGAGATTGGTATGTATTGGCTTGATATGAGTAAAGTATGACTTGTTGCTCAAAATGCTGTGTGTGGTTGTGCTATCAATCAGGCATTTTTCAGCATTTGTATTGTTATTTTCCATTGTCTTCACATGAATGGAGAAAGGATTAGTAAAACTATCATCTATAAAAACACGTATGAGAAAAACACATCTTTGTTATAGCATATTTTACGATATTAAAACACACTTGATACTAGGAAAAACATGCTTAAAGAAAACTTAGGATTCTTGATGAAAAGGAAAAACAAATTTAACGGACAAACAACTCGAAAAATATATGGCAATGTCGATGAAGCAAACACCACAGAACAAGCACATGATCGATGTAGTATAGACATTTTCTATGTCATCAACAAGATAATCGGCTACATCGAGTTCTGGGTTAGGGGAACTTTGTGTGACAAAATTAGTTTCTGCTTGTTTCCCTTGGCCTCCTCTTGAGGCAACATATAGGTCCACAAGGTGTTTTGCCGTACGACAATCCTTATCCTAATAGCCTTGTATTCCGCATTTAAAACACTTTTCTTGTGGCCTTCCTTGGCTTTGAAAATTTCCCCTTCCTCTATTGCCTCTTCCTCTACCCCTACCTCTTAGAGTGGGAGTATTGGAAGTATTTTGATGCCAATTTGACGTCCTTTACCCCTACCTCTACCCCTATTGTGGTACTAACCTCTGCCCTGAAAACCTCCTCGTACAATATTGTTGTTCCAGCGCCTGCCTATTTTTGTGGCATTTGTTTCTGGTATTGCACTGGTACCTGCTGGTCTTTGATTATGATTAGACAATAGGGTTTGACTGTTTTTTTCTGCGACTAACAATATGGAAATTAAGTCACAAAACCTTTCACAACGCCTTTCTCGGTATTGTTCTTGTTGTACCATATTATTTGCATGCATCGTAGTGAGAGTTTTCTCGATCATGGCTCTTTCAGAGATTGGTTCTCCACATAATCTCAATTGTGAAGTTATGGAGTACAACAGAGTTATATTCACATGCAGAAATCTTGAAGTCTCAAGGTAGACCATTCATTTTCGGCCCTTGCCGCAATTATTCTCTGTAAGTGTTTCGAATCTGTCTTGGAGGCAAACCCAAAGTTCTCTAGGATCCTCAATGAGAACATACTCAGTTTTGAATTTGTCATGAATGTGGTGTTTGATATACACCAAAGCTTTAGCTTGTTCAATTAATTGGTTGCTATTCACAAAAATTAAGTCAATATAACTGTAGGAGTTTATAGGTACTACGCAGCGGAAATAACATGAATCATATTCATAAAGCACCTAAACCAAGAATCGCATGCATAACACACAAGACACAAAATCATACCTTTGATGCATGAATTCCACGAAGCTATTTGACAGGCAAATCAGGGAGAGAATAGAGCCCCAAGCGTTGCTCCTCTACCTAGTCCACGAACTTCGAACGAGCCGTCCACCAATACTAGATTGGTCGAGCTGAGTGATTGAGGAAAACCGCGATCACCACCTTTTCGGGACAAGGACTGACCACCACTAATCACCACCACCACGAACCACCACAGGAGGCGCCGGGAAGGAGAGAGCCGTGAGAGAGAGGAGAGGAGAGTTTATGAGGGCTAGGTCTCGTGTTTTCTAATTAGGGTTTGATCACACTAATTGCATACTAGCAAACCCTAGGCACCTAGTCTATTTATAATCCTATTATAATTAGACTAGGGAACGAAGCCCAAAACTCTCTTATCCACTCCATATGGCCGGCCACTATAGGGGATGAGGCCCATGATGGGCCTCGTCTTCTCGTGCTCGATCTAGGCCCTTTGTGTGACCTTATAGGATCCATCCAATCGGGTTTTGGGCTATTTTACTAGTCCAAAGATCGTTTGTACCTCTAGCTATGGCAAAACGACGACCCAAATGTACGAACTTAATTATCTCCATAATTTGATCCATTTATATATCTAGTAATTGCACACGACAAGGACATAACTCCTTCAATCTCCCACTTGTCTGAGACAAAGGTGCAATATTCAAATTCCTTAAGTCAATATATGTGTCGAGTTGATAATATGATTGCATCACATGTTGAGATCATATTAATCTACAAATGGTTTCTTGAAATCTGAGTTAGAATTACAAAACCAAATGATTACTGTATAATGCATTTGAACGCGGCCACGTATTTTCTGAATTCTCCCTCTTCAAGCGGCCATGAAACATTTCCTAATTTAATTGGTAGACTCTATCCAATCTCGTGGTAACATGACTCCCACTCAACTTCTGACCAGGAAACACCCTTTATAATCTCTAGTTACGGCTAGACGTTTAAGTGTACCACAGTCACAACATCCATTGAATGAAAAATATGTTCCACTCATGTCAAAGGAATCCACTAATATATACATACGGAAGCTCTATACTTGAACTTCAAAGTAGGTCATTTGTTCGATCATGCATCATTCATGCATATCCAAGTGATTGACTGAGCATCACTATGCCCCTATTGCCCATGAAACTGTGCTATCCAATCAATCTTACATGCTAGTCCATTCATTGAAATCATTCATGTCCACTTTAATGATCTCGAACTAGGAACTTAAATAATTTATGAATTTTGTTCACCTGTTGGGTTTCAATTCACCAGGTCATCAACCTGATGAGCCCATCAATTCATAATTATTTTGGACATTTTATTTAATTTCCGAAACCATAATTAAATAAGAGAAATAATAATTTCTATTTTAAACATAATTATGCAAATTGATGCATTTCTCATGTAATATGCTTTCTCAAAACATATACAACTTAAATTACATAACTTACTTCAATCCTAAGACTTTAATATGACTCTCATACCTTAGTCCATGGAAGGGGTTTAGTGATTTCTCACTTATAATAAAACTTTGCAGAACATGACCTTCCGCTGGTCAATGATCTCATAATTGAAGTGATATCTCATATCCTTTTTGCAGGCGTCGTTCGAAGTGCGCCTACGTTAAAGCATGTGTGAATATGATTGGTACTCATAGGAAGTAGGAATTGACATAATACGATTAGGGACAAGGAAAGTAGGGAGCTGCCAACAAGTTTTTTAAGGAACTTGTAAACCGTTCACGGATCATTTAAGACAACCACGAATAAGGGTCAACGAAGGCAACAACGATTGACCCGTGAAGGTTACACCCCATTCATAATCCATGAGATTACTAACTCCATATGGTTCGGAACCACGAAAGGAGGATCGGGGATGATGGTACGAAGTGATTCATGGAGTCACATTCGCCCGTATTGACCTCTACTCGATTCTTATAGTGAAAAGTGATTCTTGCGATCTCAAAGGCATGCAAATAAAATATTCAATTTGCTCCAAACTATTATTAGGCTAAATTGGTTGAATATTAATGCAACATACAATTCTAAAATATTAGTGATCACTTTAATTAATAACAAGATAAAAAAGGAACCTAAACCAGTCGTCCAAATTATCTTATTAGGCGTGATTTTCAATTACATATTCCCTTTAAACATGCAATATAGTGATCATAATAACAATAGAATAAACATTAATATTGGAAGCAATTTAACAATAATGGCGTTAATCAAATCAAATATAAAATAACCCTAATCATGATACTAGAAATGTTAAAATAAAATAAGAGTAATTAAATTAATTAATTACTCACATTCCGCACGTTCCTTTAAATTGCTACATCATGAATAAACTGTTAGTAACTTCAATACAAAAAATATAAAGTAAATGAAAATTAAATTAAATTAAATAAAGAGTAGAGTTGTTTTGGTCCAAATCCTCAGTTATTTGTACCTTTTACGCCTTGGTTTAAGGACGAAACCTCGGGTTAAGTATGGACTCCTTGGAGCGCTTAGGGGAATTATTATGGAAGAATAAGGAGGCTAGAAATTAGGTTAAAGAGGGAGAAGAGAATGATTTTTGGTGTAAGGTGAGAGAGAATGATTATTGGTGCCCCGAACTGTAGAGAGGAGGGGGTATTTATAGGGAAAATGAGTAGGGAACACACGGAACCCTAAAAAAAATGGTTAAAACCCTAAAAACCCTACCGTGACACGGCAGATTCCACCATGACACGGTAGAACCTATTGTGACACGGGGGAAACTTGTGTGACGCGGGGAGCTGTTGTGTGACGCGGGGGGTTTGCGCATGAAAAAATAACGTGGGTAAAACACGGGAAATACGGAACCCTATAAAGAGGATAAAAACCCCAAAAAAGGTTACCGCTACACGGTAGATTCTACCACGACACGGCAGATTCTCCCGTGTCACGGGGGAAATTAGTGTTACGCGGGACATATTTGACCTACGGGAAGTGACAACGTGTGAAGAGTTTACGCGGAAAAGACACGAGAAAATCCCGTGTACCGCGACACGACAAAGAATACCGCGACACGAAAATGCCCACCGTGACACGGCAAAGTCCACCGCGGCTCGGTAAAATACACCGTGTCACGGTGGAATAAGCATGCGGAAATGGCGCGGAAAAGCTCCGTGTCACGGTATGTGTACCGCGACACGGTAAAGACTTCCGTGACACGATACAAAGCCCCGTGCCACGTCACTCTCTTTCGCGACGCGGCAGTTATGCTGTTTGCGCGGTAGTTCCAGTTTTTTTACCCTTTTTTAAAATCATCATAACTTTTGATCCGCAACTCGGAATGAGGCATATAATATATCATTGGAAAGCTTATCAAGTATACTTTCCAACCCAATTATGAAAAGGTCAAAATTATTTGTATAGTTTAAGATATGGCCGTTTTAGGGGAAGGATGTCGGTTTTGGGCCGAGTTTAGTGTTTTGCTCATATCTTTTTCGTTATAGCTCGGAATTGGGCTTATGATATATGGTTGGAAATCTTATTTCAAGGCCTATTGAACCAATTAATAATTGGATAAAAATTATACATCCATAAAATCAGTTTCTCTCGGTTTTGCGACGTGGACACGAAAAGTGGATAACAAGCTATGGTTTAGGGAAATGAGCTAGGAAATGGATTCGTTCATGAAATATATTGGATAGAACATGGATTCAAGCACTCCAAAGATTAAATACTCAACCCGACCAATAATGACGGTGAAAGGTGTTCATCATCGGGTTTGGTTTTGGGGAGACATTTTTAGGTGTCTATAGAAGCCCCCACTTTGACTGAGTTTGTAGAAACGTCAGTTTTGAAAACTATAGTCAAATTAGTCGATAGGGATGGAGTATGATTTAAGACGTTCTGCAATCCTAAATCACTTTGTATACGCTGATACCTGCGGAAAAATGTTAGTTCCACAGATAAAAGAGTAAAGGAATAGAATGCTTATCTGACACCAGTGTATCAGTGACAAATTAGTTTGGTAGCTTCCTATGCTTGAAGGAATCCACCGAATGACGTTTTGTTGAAATACTTTCCATGCTTGAGGAAAGCCGACTGACGAGTTTGGTAGCTTTCTATGCTTGAAGAAATCTCCCGGATGATACTTTCCATGCTTGAGGAAAGTTGACATATGAATTTAGTGGCTTTCTATGCTTGAAGAAATCCACCGATAATGCTTTCCATGCTTGAGGAAAGCCGACAAAGGAATTTGGCGGTTTTCTGTGCTTGAAGAAACCCACCAATAATACTTTCCATGCTTCATGAAAGTCGACAGATGATTTTGGCAGGTTTCCATGCTTGAAGAAATCTACCAGATGACACTATCCATGCTTGAGGAAAGACTTGTCTGATATTGGCAGGTTCGCTTGTCCCCGGACGAGGGCTGTAGATGGTCCGCTTGTCCCCGGACGTGGGCTGTAGATGGTCCGCTTGTCCCCGGACGTGGGTTGTAGATGGTCCGCTTGTCCCCGGACGTGGGCTGTAAATGGTCCGCTTGTCCCCGGACGTGGGCTGTAGATGAGACCTTCAAAATAAAATTTGCTAAGGGACTAGTATATACTTTGGTTGACTTGACCAAGTTTGACTTGACATGACAAGACATGTCTATGGCTTATGATTGTGTGTGTCTTGAGTGAGTGTGTGCACTGACACAAGAAATTAAAAATGCAAAAGCAAAAATTTTCCGTCAGTTTTGTCATGAGTGGAGGGTACCGAATTTCTCCCGAAAAAGAAAGACGTGAAAAATGAAGTTTTGTTTTTAAACTTCCCCCAAAATAAAAGTCATGATAAAAAAAGGGAAGAAGTTTTGAACTTCCTTGTTGAGAAAGCAATATGAATCATATGGATTTTCTTCTTGTCATATTGAACTGCTCGTCTTGAGTATAATGTATGCATGATGCATGTTCTTAGGCTAGGAGGCTAAGGGAAATTACGTCATGTGACACGATAGGTGAATGAACTTAGGTCATGGAGCTAAGCATCATATATGGTGTAAAGAAACGATCTTGAACGTCACTTAGGTCTTGAAGCTAAGCACGTATATAGATGAAGTGATTATTGCATAATGAACGTTGCTTAGGTCAAGGAGCTAAGAACGATATGCTTTGTATGATTACTATTATTGATATATAAATGTTGCTCAGCACATTATGCGATGCATGAAACAATGAACATTGCTCAGGTCAAGAAGCTAAGCAAGTATACAATGTTTCTTTTAATGAATGTTGTCTTAAAAGATGATGAAGCATGCACAGTAGGGAAACAAGATTTCACGATAAAGGGTTCCTAAGGGACAAATGATATGGCTATGTATGTGTGAGTAAAGTGTGTACATGAATGTGATACTAAGGCTGGCTGCAAAGGTTATGGTGATGGAAATATATGTGTGAAGAGTCAAAGATGATGACTCTTTAGGCTGGGTTAGCTAAACGATGTGGGTTCAAGCCCCCAAGTCTTGCTCTAGATGGATAGGGTCATAGGATTAAGCGATGGATATTCTTTGACTCGATCATGCATATGAATGTGGTCGCACCTCAATGTGAGGTTGCCTACGTATCCGTTAGGAATAAGGCCGAACGTAGCTCTAACCGAACTTTAAACAAGTGTATGTACACCTCAAAGAGGTCTTTCAAGGGTTGTACTGTGGTTAAGTTGATGGTTTAAGGAAGAAAGGGGTAAAAGGCTCAAGACCCGAGAGAAGCCCCCAAGATGTGTAACTGTGAATTTGAAAATTTTGAATTTTGCAAGTTTATTTTCAACAATTTTTATTTTTTTTTCTTTGATTTTTTTTTCATTCTTTTGAAACAATGTAGGCAATCTCAGATCATGCGGTCCATCACTCACTTAGCATTCATGTTTCTCAGGCACGGTACCAAGCACTCGATAAGAGACACAGTTCGAGACGTGTTCGTATCAAAGACATGGAACACTTGCCTTTAGACATTGTTTTATTGTTGCTTTGCTGATTTTTTTTTATTTGTTTTTTTTTACTTGATTTTTGAATGTTATACATTACACATCTTCCAATCCCAGGGTTAAGTGAATGTGGGTTGAAGAAATGAAGGCCAAACGTTAAACGAGGCTCAAAGTGGTTGATGAAGAAGTAGAATGTGATTGAACGGTTAACAGGGAATGACAGAGTTGCAAAGGTGCCTCAAATCATTGGTGTACCTTGTGTTTAGTTCGGTAATTGATTTTTTTTCTTTTGTTTATTATTATTTTTTTAGAATGAGTGAATGAAAAATGCTATGATCGAGATGTAAAGGAAATTGCTCATTTTATTAATGGAATAAAGGTGAACGAAACACATGAAACATATAAAAATTTGAAATGGAAAACCTATGCTAGACATGAATAGGGGAATGGAGATGAATGATAAAAAAAAAAAAAAGAAAAGAAATCATGAAATCTTGCACAAAGGATCTGTTGTGCGCCTTGTGTTCATTACTTCTTGCCGCCTGAAAGGACAGGAAGTTTGTTTGCATCCACCAAGTGTTGAATGACATCTTTCAAATTCCAACATTGCTCTGTAGTGTGGCCCCTTCCTTGATGGTACTTGCAATGGGCTTTGGGATTCCATTTGGCGCTCCTTTCTTCAGGTTTTGGCTCTGGAAATGGCCCAATATGTGTGATCAAGCCTTGACTGTAAAGGCGATCAAAGGCCGCATCATAAGTCATTCCTAAAGGAGTGTAAGTTATTTTTTTCTTGGGCAATGGAGCATCAAGAGCTAACACTTCATTGAGATCAACTTGGCTTATATTGTTGGTAATATTTTTGTGCTTAGAAGACAAAGAAGAAGGATGTTCGTTCTTCTTGTTTTTCCAAGTGTTATTATTGTTACTACCAACAGTCTTTATTAGCTCATCCTCGATATTGATGCTGATGTCGGATACAGCTTCGAAAGTGTTCAGTGGAAGAAATTTGAGATGTTCCCTATATTTGTGAGTTAGATTTTGAATAAAGAGGCGAACCATCTCTCTTTCTTTGGGAGGATCTACCAAGAGTGAAGTTGTTTCCCTCCACCTGTTCAGGTAAGTGATGAAGCCTTCATTCTCTTTCTGTTTGAGAATGAAGAGTTCACGTTCAGAAGTTTAGTTTGAATGTTACACTTGTAATGATTCATGAAACTGTTGGTGACATCTTGCCAAGTCGCAGTACGCTTGGCATCTAAGGAATAAAACCATTGTTAGAAAGCATGTTCTAAGGAGAGAGGGAACACCGTAGGGAAGAGTTTTACGTCCAATCCCTTAAGAGCCATGGCTGCAGAGAACGCCTTCAAATGGAATATTGGATTGTCAGTAGGCTTGAACTTTGGAATATCAGCAGTGGAGAACTTTTCAGGGAGGTCTGTCCTTCACATCCAAAGGAGTGGGAGACCGTTCCACATAGGTGAAATCCTCATAAATCTTGCTAATTTGCTCTTTGATCTTGTCCATTGCAGCTGCAGTAATATTGTTTTGCTCTACTGTGTTGACTCTGGTAGTGAGTGCTTGTAACATGTTAGACATTGTCTCAATGGAATTGTTAATGTTCTCAATATCTTCCTTAGTGGCCATACCGAAAGTAGTTTGAAGGTGATGAGTGACGTGGAGATGTCAAAGTTCTCTTTAAACGCCTCTTAAGTATAAGAGGTTGATGTAGTAATGACTCGAACCGTACCAATCTACCCCTGCTCCTTGACCAATTGTTGTGAAATAAAACAACCGCACTTAATTGTTTGACACATTGCTCAAGATAGGAAAAAAAAAGTCATTTGAAAATAGGTGAGAATAACTACGATCCACTCATATTTTACTATGATGGAAATGGGGGTGCATGAACCTAGTATACGATCATAAACGACATGGTGTATGACTCGAGTCAAAAACAATAAAGAAAGTGTGTGGACTATACTTGATTCGTGAGTGATTAAGTGATGTTATAAGACTCGTGGTATGATCATATGGCTAGACATGTGAACAGTAACAAAAATGACTGACGCGAGGACCAAATTAACACGGAAGACTAAAAAAAAGCTGACTGGACTTATTTCCTGATCACCGTGACACGGCAAATTGTACCGTGTCACGGTACAGGCTGTCGTGACGTGGTAATCATTTCCTTTTTTTTCTTTTCGTTTTTGCTGGAAATCCACCGTGCCACGGTGGAAACTGCCGTGACACGATGAACTTTCCCGTGGCACGGTGGATGCTGACGTGGCACATGAATTTTTTTTAGTTTGCGCTAATTACTAAGTGAGTGCGGTCCATTGGCAATCATTAGTCATAAAATAATCCACCATAGACAAAGAAAGATCGTTAGGGTTAGGATCAAAACAACCAAACATAAAACATGTAGGCACAATGATGCAAAGAATAGTTCGCAACCTAAGGTCAAGTTCTATGTTCGACTATGGTCAGGTTTATTTGGTGTCAATAGGGTACCATGGTTAAGAGTTTGGACGCGTTACCAAGGCAGCCTCCCTTGAGGATGTATGCCAACGGGCGGCTCTGCGAGTTCGTGATGAAATTGAACTCAACTCCATGGTTTGGGTGGATTTAATAACTCGGATGAACCCTTATTGCCATGAGCGTTTTTGGGTTGATAGAGCTTAAATCTCTCGGGGCTAAGACGCATGTAGAACACACACGTTTTTTCAGAAAAATCGAAGGAATTTGACTGTGAGAAGATAAAACAAGCCACCGGACTGATTTTAGGACTACCGTGACACGGCAGAGAGCACCGCGCAACGGTGCTGCACATCGTCAGACGGTGTACTGCACCGTGACACGGCAGATTCTGTCGTGGCACGATAGTCAGAAAATCTGACTGGTGCCCTGTTTTCCTTCGTACGTAATCAAGTTATTCAAATTTTCCTACGGGACAGACCTAAATGCAACGTTAAAACGTCTATGCTTATGCAACAATGCCAAATTAATCACAGGAATATTTTTCAAGAATCTTTCAAGTCTCATCCACTCATCTTAATTAAATACCGATCACTCAAATCGATAAATAACCAAGAATCCTCTCTAGTGGAGTCGCCAAATTATAGAAACGTTGCTCGAAGTACGCCTACGTTAAAGCATGTGTGAATATGCATGGCATTCATAGGAAGTGGGAATTGACATAATACGATTAGGGACAAGGAAAGTAGGTAGCCGCCAACAATTTTTTTAAGGAACTTGTAAACCGTTCACGGATCATTTAAGGCAACCACGAATAAGGGACAACGAAGGCAACAACGATTGACCCGTTAAGGTTACACCCCATTTATAATCCATGAGATTACTAAATCCATATGGTTCGGAACCACGAAAGGAGGATCGGGGATGATGGTACGAAGTGAGTCATGGAGTCACATTCGCCCGTATTGGCCTCTACTCGATTCTTATAGAAAAAAGTGATTCCTGCGATCTCAAAGGTATGCAAATAAAATATTCAATTTGCTCCAAACTATTATTAGGCTAAATTGGTTGAATATTAATGCAACATATAATTCTAAAATATTAGTGATCACTTTAATTAATAACAAAATAAAAAAGGAACCTAAACCGGTCGTCCAAATTATTTTATTAGGCGTGATTTTCAATTACATATTCCCTTTAAACATGCAATATAGTGATCATAATAACAATAGAATAAACATTAATATTAGAAGCAATTTAACAATAATAGCGTTAATCAAATCAAATATAAAATAACCCTAATCATGATACTAGCAATATTAAAATAAAATAACAGTAATTAAATTAATTAATTACTCACATTCTGCACGTTCCTTTAAATTGCTACATCATGAATAAACTGTTAGTAACTTCAATAAAAAATATAAAGTAAACGAAAATTAAATTAAATTAAATAAAAAGTAGAGTTGATTTGGTCCAAACCCTCAGTTATTTGTACCTTTCACGCCTTGGTTTAAGGACGGAACCTCGGGTTAAGTATGGACTCCTTGGAGCGCTTAGGGGAATTATTATGGAAGAATAAGGAGGCTAGAAATTAGGTTAAAGAGGGAGAAGAGAATGATTTTGGTGTAAGGTGAGAGAGAATGATTATTGGTGCCCCGAACTGTAGAGAGGAGGGGGGTATTTATAGGGAAAATGAGTAGGGAACACACGGAACCCTAAAAAAAATGGATAAAAACCCGAAAAACCCTACCGTGACACGACAGATTCCACCGCGACACGGTAGAACCTACTGTGACACGGGGGAAACTTGTGTGACGCGGGGAACTGTTGTGTGACGCGGGGGTTTTGCGCATGAAAAAATAACGCGTATAAAACACGGGAAATACGGAACCCTAAAAAGAAAATAAAAACAATAAAAAAGGTTACCGCTACACGGTAAATTCTACCGCGACACGACATATTCTACCGTGTCACGGGGGAAATTAGTGTGACGCGGGACATATTTGACCTACGGGAAGTGACAACATGTGAAGGGTTTACGCGGAAAAGACACGAGAAAATCCCGTGTACCGCGACACGGCAAAGAATACCGCGACACGGAAATGCCCACCGCGACACGACAAAGTCCACCGCGGCTCGGTAAAATACACCGTGTCACGGTGGAATAAGCATGCGGAAATGGCGCGGAAAAGTACCGTGTCACGGTATGTGTACCGCAACACGGTACAAACTTCCGTGACA
Organism: Chenopodium album; assembly: GCF_948465745.1. NCBI lineage: Eukaryota > Viridiplantae > Streptophyta > Magnoliopsida > Caryophyllales > Amaranthaceae > Chenopodium > Chenopodium album. Next base: position 17,069,765 of record NC_137842.1, read on the forward strand.
CGGTACAAAGCCCCGTGCCACGTCACTCTCTCCCGCGACGCGACAGTTATGTTGTTTGCGCGGTAGTTCCAGTTTTTTACCTGTTTTTAAAATCATCATAACTTTTGATCCGCAACTCGGAATAAGACATATAATATATCATTGGAAATCTTATCAAGTCCACTTTCCAACCAAATTAGGATCAGGTCAAAATGATTTGTATATTTTAAGATATGGCCGTTTTTGTGGAAGGGTGTCGGTTTTGGAGCGAGTTTAGTGTTTTGCTCATATCTTTTTCGTTATATCTCGGAATTGGGCTTATGATATATGTTTGGAAAGCTTATTTCAAGGCCTATTTAACCAAATAATAATTGGATCAAAATTATATAGCCATAAAATCAGTTTCTCCCGGTTTTGCGATGTGGACACGAAAAGTGGATAACAAGCTATGGTTTAGGGAAATGAGCTAGGAAATGGATTAGTTCATGAAATATATTGGATAGAACATGGATTTAAGCACTCCAAAGATTAAATACTCAACCCGACCAATAATGTCGGCGAAAGGTGTTCATCATCGGGTTTGGTTTTGGGGAGACATTTTTAGGTGTCTACACTTTTGTTTGGATTTGTGATGTGACTCTGGCTCCTTTGTTCTTGGGAAAAGGTGACCTATTAGTCACATGAAATTTTAATCCAAACTTCCTCTCTAACTATCTTACTATATTTTAATACACATATTCTGACATTGAGCATGCAACAGTGCTCTGCTTTGAATTCTTCAAGCTCACTATCCTTCTCCATCTAGACACAAATATGCATTTAGATCACCATCTAGAATCATCTTGCCTGTTTGGAAAACTTGCATTCGTGTAACCTTTTGACAACTTGCTTAAATTACCTTTTAACACAATAGCTAGAATAATTCCTCTTAGTGCTTCTCAAGTACTCAAGGATTTGTTCTTGGTAACTCTCTATATGCTTATTCTTAATTTGCTTGAAAATTGTCACAAGTCATATGCAACATCTTGCTTTGTACATTTCATGGCACATATAATGGACCCTATTACATAAGGTACACTGTCCATGCAACTCAACTCTATTAGCTTTTGAAAGCAATGAGTTTTATTGAGTGTAATACCATGAAACATGGGAAGACATCCTCTCTTAGAGTCTTGCTTCATGAACTTGTCAAGATCCTTATCAACATAAGTCTCTTGATTAGGTCCAATCATTCTTCAAGATTCACTTCGTGGATTTTGATTCCCAATATGTACTCAACATCTCCTAAGTCTATCGTATAGAAACAATCTTTCTAACCACTGCTTGACTTATTCAAGCATTGATATATCATTTCATATGAACTGTATGTCAACTACATACTAGAATAAGAAGACCAATTACTCCCACTAAACTTCTTGTCTCTACAAGATTCCCTTTTCGTTCTACTAAGGAAATCAAACTGTTTGATTACGAATGTTCCAACTCCTTATTGCTTACTTCAATCCATAAATGAATTTTTGAAGTTTTCAAAACTTTCTAGGAATTCTGGATTTCAAAACTCTTAGGTTGTATCATATACATGTTCACCATCAAGAACATTTCATGAAGGTGATTTTGATATCCATAACTAGAATAATCCGAATAGGCTTACCCAACTAATAGGTTTGACCCTATTTGTAAGACTATTATGGATTAACACATCTTTACAAACATGGAGTCCATACTGGATTTCATGGCTTTGAGCCATTTCCTGAGTTGGCACTTGTCCAAATCTTGCTTGTAGGGCATAGGTTCCAACCATTTCAATAGGAAAATTTTAGAATCCACCTTTTACTAGAATTCTAACAAACTATTTGTTTTAATCCTAAGTAACCTACGATAGGTATGAGCAACAATAGAATTATTCTCTTCAACTCTTTGAAGCCTTTCATTCTAGTAGGACGATAGAAGTCTCGCTAGTTGAATTAGCTTGCTTCGACACATGGTTTATCAAATTAGCTGATTTCATATGCCTTCGTTTCTGATGCAGTGTTATCCACATCCATTTGTTACTCGTCTTGAATCTCATCGAGATCTAACTTTACTCTCACTTGGCTTTGTAGGAAGGCATTCTTTCTATAAAGACACTATCGCGAGCTACAAACACTTTGTTTCTACGCAATTGTAGGAATAATACCTCTAAGTTTCCATGAGAAAACCCATGAAGAACTATTTTTCTGATATAGGGTGCATTATGTCATCTTTGTAAACATTTTACATTGATTTCATAACCCTTAATCCTGTTTAGAAAAGATAACTTTTGGAACATTTCCAAATCATAAATCTTATGACATCTTTTACTGCTTTGGTTAAGTTTCCTATTTAGTATATTCGCAATTGTTGTTGTTCTAATGCATATCCTCAAAATGATATTTGTAAATCATTAAATCTTGGATCAAACAATGGCAAGCAAAGTTTGACTCCTTCTTCATAAACATACACTTTAATTGTAATGTTTCTGGATTGTGAATTAATTCAACAATTCCCTTTAGATGACCATTCCTTTTGAGTTAAATATTTATCACAACAATCATATTGTGGTGTTAATTTGTTCATATCAAACTGATTTTACATTTCATTTTGGAATTTTGAACATTTCAATGTTTCCAAGCTTTACTTCATTAAGTAATTATATACATATTTACTTAAATCGTTAGTAAAAGCAACGAAATAGTTTAATCTTTTTTTTGCTAATTGTGAAATTATTGATCCACACACATCATATATATGTATGAGTTCCAAAAGGTTATTTTAGCTTCTTTTACCCTTTCTACTAAAAGGCAACTTGGTCATCCTAACTTATCAAGCATCACTTTTCATTCTCAAGTGATTCATAATTATATAAGAATAAGAGTCCATCCATAACTTTGGATGTGCAAATGGTTAATGTGACCTAACCTTACTTGTTATAAGTAAGTGTACTTTGAATCATCTAAATTTTACTTTTGTGATCTACTTATATCAATGTCACAAAACAAAATTAACTCATATCTAGAAAAATGAAAACAATTTATTACCTTGGTCATGGATCAACACTTGTCCAAGCCAAGTAAACCAAATCAGTATTCTAACAAAACTGAAATATTGTTTCATCAAAACTGGAAATCGTTCTAAAATCATGATAAACTAATCAAAATTTAAAACTATGAAGTTATCTCTGGCCACTCAAATACTTCTAGTGCACCTTCAAGCTTCATTTCCTTGCTAGCTTCACTTGTTTGCATTTCCTGCGCAACATCTCAATGTTAAGCACTGCAACTTGGTATCACATACCTAAGTGAAAGTTAAAATGTTTATAACATAATACTTGAGGTTGATGCTCCATTCTTTTTTAGGAAGTCGAGGTATTTCTAACAATTTCGCTTCCAATGCCCCTTCTTCTTGCAGTAAAAGCATTCACTTTCACTTGCAGCCTTGGGCTTTGGAGTCGTCATAGGCTTTTCAGGAGCCTTGGCAACTTGCTTGCCCTTGCTCTTGGAACTAGCCTTTTGCCCCTTCTTCTTGAACCCCTTTCCTTTTTGAATCATAAGAACTTCTTTCTTAGGTTCCTTAGGGATTTGTTTCTCAGCACTAACCAGCATTGCATGCAATTTATTCATAGTCTTTGCAGTGGCAGTCATGTTAAAATTCATGATAAACTGGTTGAAACTTCCTGGTAGTGAAAGGAGAATGATGTCAGTTGCCAAATCATCACTATATGGGTGCCCCAGTTTCTCCATACTTTGAATTAGGCCGATCATTTTGAAAACATGATCATGAACTGTGGCGCCCTTCTCCATCCTACAATCCAGAATCTCACGATGGAGCTCATACCTTTCAACTCTAGCTTGTTTCTTAAACAAAGCTTTGAGTTTTTACATGATTGAGTAGGCATCCTGGTCTTCAAAACGCTTTTGAAGACTAGGATCCATGGTAGCAATCATTAAGCAAGTGATAGGTATAGCTCTGTCATGAGCTTCCTTGTGCTTCTTGATCTCTACCGCAGTTGGATTTTTTGGCAGAGGTCCTGGCAATGGGGTGTCAATGACATCCTCTCTACCTTCAGATTTCAGAACAAGCCTTAGCATTCTTTCCCAGCTGGAAAAGTTATCCCATGTCAACCTATCCTTCTCAAGGAATGGTCGAAGATTGTAAACGTTGTTGTCATTATGAGTACGGCTACCCATCTATGTCAAAATAAGGCAAAGTTTAATAATTATGTTTAATTTAATAATTAAAGTACCATAAACGCATTCATTAGGTAACTTTAAAACACTTTATTCAATAATTAATTGATCCCAATTGAATTTTAAATGATTCCAAGATCCTTTATTTGTGCAATAATTGACCGGACTGAGGCCCTACCATCAACCATTACATTTTCAAGGTGAGTAAACTCTTTACTGATTACAACTCTTGTAACTCTTGGTTGAATAATTAATCATCACATGCTTAATTATTACCCTTAGCTTCAAGGTTCTAAAACCTTTAGGTATCCTTGTTGAGTATAACCAATTAAAAGGGTAAAACGTGATTTACCCCAACTCCCCAAAGATATAATATGACACCCAGCTGAGGCATGACCCAATCATAAAATATCAAAGTTTTCATCGGGTTTTTAATTGGAAAAGATGCCTTAATATTACCGGGACCTAGATTTATTATGTTGTGATTATTTAGTGAACTTTAGCGCATCATCAATCAACATAAATAAAATCTAACATGCATAATCTACTAATGCAATGAAATAAAGCATGACATAGTATGATCCCTTAGTCCTAAGAAAACTAGAAATGAAAATGCTCCCACTTGAATCATCATGGATCTCCATCCACCTTGCTCCTTTGGGCCTTCACTTCATGGGCTTCTTTGAACTAAAACTATTTAAATAACTATTCTATTTACTTTAAATAAAAGTTACAAAAATACTTAACGGTTTGCAAACCGTATTTAGATTACAAAAATACTTCACGATGCGCAGATCGTATTTAAGAATCTATGGGCCATACTAGTCTATATATAGCAACATAATATCATATATAATATAAAAGAGCCATATAATAAATCACCCAACATGCTTGTCTAAACTACAACATCGAATTTTCATAATAAAGTCAACGCATTTCCTAAAATATCTTATATTTTAATCATAATTAGATAATATCATATATTATTCATGACCGTTTATAAAATATCATATATTTAATTTAGTCATGAGATAGAATCAAATCATCTTTCAATTTAGAAAGATAAATCATATTTAATCTTCCATGATTATCCTAACAAACTTAGGAGATTCTATCCTAATTACTAGCCAATCAAATAATTTTAAAATGAATTATATCCTAATCTAATTATGGGATAATCACATTATTTAAATCAATTATTATCCTTTCGGAATATGCTCAAAATATCCTAACCAATCTTATCCAAAATTAACCACTTTAATTAGGATAATTTCCAATTTAACAACTTTAATTATAGATAATATCAAATATAACAACTTTTGAATATTTGATTTTATCCAAATAAAACCGATTTTATCTTTTAAAATAAAAGATCATATTTTCAAAATATTTTAACTTATCCAAAATAAATCATATTTATCTTGAAATAATTTTAAAATAAAATAATTTTTTTTTTGAAAACCGTGAGCCACCACCGCCGGCCACCGTGGTTGGCTAGCCGAAGCTAGCCACGGTGGCTGGCTGCCACAACAGCAGCCACTGCCGCAAGGCAGCAGCGGGCAGCAGTCGTGCAACGCTTGCACGCTGCTGCCCACAACCACCCTCCGACCTCCGCCCTCCCCTTCCCCTCCCTCTTGGACCAGCAGCGGCGACAGCCACCGTGGCTGCGCCACCCAGTCGTGGCTACTGCCTCAAAATAATTTTTTTTTTATGTTTTAATTTAATTAAAATAACACTTATCATAATAAAATTAAATCAATCCATAAGATTAAAATTAAATCACATTCAACTTTAAAATTAGGGTTTATCATAAAATTAATCCCAATTTAATTCTAACTTTTAAAATTAAATCGGTGATCATACACAAAACACTTTTATGCATAAATCAATCCGATTAAAATTATGAATTACAAAATAGATCGAATTAAATAGGACTATTAATTTTGAAATATTCAAAAAATAGGGTTAGAGGGTTCGAAAATTTCGAACATATTAGGGCTAAAATTCGGTCATCTTCATGGCTATTTGAGCATAATTAAATCACATTTAATCGATTCCAAAAGTTTAATCACATTAAATATAATAATTGAACCATAATTAAAATAATTTCTCCCTCTTAATTGATTATAAAATTAACATGGACATCAAGTAATCGTGTTATTATGATCTAGCGTGTTCATACAAGAGGCAAACTGATACCATTGTAGGAGTTTATAAGTACTACGCAGCGGAAATAACATGAATCATATTCATAAAGCACCTAAACCAAGAATCGCATGCATAACACACAAGACACATAATCATACCTTTGATATGTGAATTCCACGAAGCTATTTGACAGGCAAATCAGGGAGAGAATAGAGCCCCAAGCGCTGCTCCTCTACTTAGTCCACGAACTTTGAACGAATCGTCCACCAATACTAGATTGGTTGAGTGATTGATGAAATCCGCGATCACCACCTTTTTGGGACAAGGACCGACCACCACGAATCACCACCACCACGAACCACCACAGGAGGCGCCGGGAACGAGAGAGCCGTGCGAGAGAGGAGAGGAGAGTTTATGAGGGCCAGGTCTCGTGTTTGCTAATTAGGGTTTGATCACACTAATTGCATACTAGCAAACCCTAGGCACCTAGTCTATTTATAATCCTATTATAATTAGACTAGGGCACGAAGCCCAAAACTCTCTTATCCACTCCATATGGCCGGCCACTATAGGGGATGAGGCTCATGATGGGCCTCGTCCTCTCGTGCTCGATCTAGGCCCTTTGTGTGACCTTATAGGATCCGTCCAATCGAGTTTTAGGCTATTTTACTAGTCCCAAGATCGTTTGTACCTCTAGCTATGGAAAAACGACGACCCAAATCTACGAACTTAATTATTTCCATAATTTGATCCATTTATATATCTCGTAATTGCACACGACGAAGACATAACTCCTTCAATCTCCCACTTGTCTGAGACAAAGGTGCAATATTCAAATTCCTTAAGTCAATATATGTGTCGATTTGATAATATGATTGCATCACATGTCGAGATCATATTAATCTACAAATAATTTCTAGAAATCTGAGTTAGAATTACAAAACCAAATGATTACTGTGTAATGTATTTGAACGCGGCCACGTATTTTCTGAATTCTACCTCTTCAAGCGGCAATGACACATTTCCTAATATAATAGGTAGACTTTATCCAATCTTGTGGTAACATGACTTTACTCAACTTCTGAAATAACCAGGAAACACCCTTTATAATCTCCAGTTACGGCTAGACGTTTGAGTGTACCACAGTCACAACATCCATTGAATGAAATCTATGTTCCACTATATATATATATATATATATATATATATATATGGAAGCTCTATACTTGAACTTCAAAGTAGGTCATTTGTTCGATCATGCATCATTCATGCATATCCAAGTGATTGACTGAGCATCACTATGCCCCTATAGCCCATGAAACTGCGTTATCAAATCAATCTTACATGCTAGTCCATACATTGAAATCATTGATGTCCACTTTAATGATCTCGAACTAGGAACTTAAATAATTTATAAATTTTGTTCACCTGTGGTGTTTTAATTTATGAGTTTTGTTCACCTGTGGGGAATAGTTCAAGCATTACCCCAAACTTGAACCCCACTGTGATCATACACTTAAGCATGGTGGCGTCCAAAGGGAAGAAAGCTAGAGCAAAAAAGTCGTCAACAAGGTTTAGGAACTTGTAAACCGTTCACGAGGTGAAGGTTACACCCCTTAACGATCCAGGAAATCTTCAACTCCAATAGTCTGGAACCATGACTGGTGTTTGGGGATGAAGGTACAAATCCAACCTAGAAGAGATTGAACCTACCCTAATAATAGGCCTCTACTTTATTCTGATCGTATTCACGTGTGCTTTCTGACTAACATGCAATCAATAGGTTTAGCCCTAAACCTGTTTAATCTATGTTGGTTGAATATTAATACACGAATAAAACTATTATTGGCGATCACTTGAGTAATAATCAAATTAACCCTAAACAAGATTATTTAATATCTTATTAAGCGTGATTACAAGTACAAATTCCCTTTAAACATGCATAAAAGGCGTGATCAAGCAATAACAATAAATATATATCAAGCAACATAATAATAATCATCAAAATAAACATAATAATCATGTTAAAGCATAATAGTAGTAGCAAGATCCTAGGCATGATACTAACAAGATTAATAACAAACCCTAGCATGTCACTAAGCATTAAAGATCAAGTATAATGCCCTAACATGATACTAACATGAATATTAGAAAGAAAGTAGGAAGCATCGCATGAATCACAATTGTCATATTTGATATTAGAAATTATAGTTGTTACCCTAAACATGATACTAGGAATCATTGTTGTCATTCAAAACATCAAGCATCCTAACATGATACTAGGAATCATAATAACCTAGACATGATTTCTATATCATAATATCAATAAAATCAATTAAAGCACTTACTTGGATGCCTCGTACCTCTTTCTAATAAAAAAAATACACGCATTAGTAACTTCAAGGAAAATAATAAAACAAAACAATTAAATTAAATAATTGAAAGTGAGATTTTGGACCAAACCCTCAGCTCAGAATTAAAACATTTCACGTCTAGGGCGAAGGCAAGTTCGAACTTGGCTAGGTGTGTCTAGATCTTGTGAATGCGGAATTTTGTATGCAAAAAGCTAGTTTAGCAAAGAGAGAGAGAATTAAGAGAATCTTGAAGAGAGTATGGAGAGAGAAGAATTAGAGAAAATTAATTGTTGTTGATAATAAGAATTAATGATTTAAAATGGAGGTTTTAGGAGGCTATTTATAGAGAAAATCAGTCGGATGGATAAAAAAACGAATCAGAGTTTCGAAGAGAATAAAACGAATTGGCGCTAGACGCCAGACATTAGCGCCAGATGCCAGGCCAAGCGCTGGTCCTGTCGTCAGACGCTAAACAACACTTTCCACACGTTTTCTTAATTTGATAAAGTTTAGTCGTACAGGAGGGAAAAATCGTATTTTCCTTCAAAACACTTCTTTTATTCTGATTAAAACTCTAAAAAGTCAACTAAAGTCAATTTATCAATGCTAATTAAATTAGGAATGAAAAGAACCTTCTAGCAGAATCTAGAATATTATAATCAATTCTAATTGCATTAGGAATGACAAATCAATATTAGGCCCTCCTCTAGATCATTGGGCCGCACATAAATATTAAACCGGACCCAATTTAGTAATTTGGCCATAACTTCCTCATTATTCATCGGAATTGGGCTTATAATATATCGTTGGAAAGCACTTTTTGAACCCGACCCAACTACACTATTAGTGGACCCTTGCCATGGATTAAACCAGACTAGATTGACTGTTTTCTCAAAATAGGTTTTCAAAAACATAAAGAAAGAAAAGAAAAAAAACTAACCGCAACACTAGACTTTCCACACTTTAACTTCATTCGATTATGATTCGACGTGAAAGGTACTCATCACTGGGTTTGGTTTTGGGGAGACACAAATGGGTGACTACAGAAGCCCCCACTTTGACTAAATTTGGAGAAACGCAAGTTTTGAAAATAAAAGTTTAAGTATCGATAGGGACAGAGAATGATTCAGAACGTTCTGCGATCCTAAACCATTCTTGCAACGCCAATACCTACAAACTAGCATTAGTTAAACAGATAAAAGAGTTAAGAAACACGTATCTTGCACCGTCGAGCACACGTCTCTGGAGGTAACCGATTTGTTGCATTTGTTGTTGTTGTGACAACCTTCCGCAATCTAGGGAATTTTATCCTGCTATTTGTCTTGACGATCTTCTACAAGCTAGAGAATACCGCCTGAAGACTGCTACGCTTGTAACTGCCTCCAATTCTGCCGTGATAGACTTCTACAAGCTAGAGAACCCCATCGAAGATTGCTTCGCCTTAAACGACCTTCTAACGCTTTGTGACCATCTTTCGCAAGCCAGGGAACACGATCAAAGATAACTTCGCTTGAAAATCACCTCCAGTTGTTTGTGACAACCCTCCGCAAGCTAGGGAATGCTGTCGATCATTGCTACTACATCTCGAGCCTTTTTCTTGAATCATAGTGACAACCTTCTCAATTATAGAAAAATTCGTGGAAGACCTCCTTATCAAGAACCGTCCTTCTCAAATCTTGGTGACAACCTCCACAATCTTAGCGAATGCTGTCGAAGACTTACCATATCGCGCTATCTTCTCAATTCTAAGATGATAACCTCCACAATCTTAGTGAATGCTGTCGAAGACTTCCCATCTCGTGCTATCTTCTCGTGCTATCTTCTCAAATCTTGGTGACAACCTCCACAATCTTAGCGAATGCTGTCGAAGACTGCCCATCTCGCGCTATCTTCTCAAATCTTGGTGACAACCTCCACAATCTTAGAGAATGCTGTCGAAAATAACTTTACTTGAAGTCATCCTCAATTGTTGTGATAATATTCCGAAGAAAATTACCGAAGACCAACGCTTGTCGATCTTTTTAAGCTCGCTTGAACTTTGCTTTAGCCGGTGCGTCGGCGCTTCCGCTGCTTGTAAACCAGTATGTCGGTGCTTGAATTGTGAACCTGTATGTCGGTGATTCTGAACCAGTATGTCGGTGCCTTTTGTATATGTATGAACCATTATATCGATGCCTATGCCTTGTATGAACCATTATGTTGGTGCCTTTGCAATGAGCCAATGTTTGGGCGCTTTAAGCTAAGTGAGACGATCTTTCGTCAGGTCGATCACTTAATGTGATTGATTACTAAATCATGTCAAATTGATTATAGGGGCTAACTGGCGTACCAAGGAGCTCAAAATTGCTACACGAGGTCCGCATAATCTAATATGGGGGCCACGCATTGTGTCGCCACACCAGCGCTTGCTGGAACTATCTGGCGCCGCGCTTTTCTTCTGTCGCCAGGCGACAGATGTTGTCGTCAGGCGATAGCCTTGTCGTCTGGCGCTGGATTTGGGTCTTCCCTATTTTTCCCTTACTGCTGCTATTCGTTGCTCGGTTTCGCTTCGAACTTTGTACTTGGTCGTTTCCTTTCAACCGAATCCGCTCAAATCTTTTGTAAATTAAAGCTCTTCATCTCTAATTTACCGATCCATGTAATTTTGCTCAAATTCTTCTCATCTTGGAAGAATCTCTTGTGTCATATTCGCGGTGGGAATGTTCTTGCTTGCTGGGATGCACCTGCCTTTATATCTTTGACTATAGGAGTTTGCTCATCTCTTTAATTATCTTAGGGTTGACCTAAGGCTTAGTGTTGCTTGACTCATTGACTTGACATGACTCAAGGTATAAACTTGACTTAATGGTAACTCACTTCGTGTGACTCGTGTGTGCATAGACTTAACTTGATGTGATAACACGACATGACTCAATGTGTACATGACTCATGTGTGGATTGCAATGTGATCGTGCAACTCGAAAATGCAAAAAAAGAAAAAAATTTCCGTCATTTTTTGTGGAGGGTACCGACTTTCTCCCGGAAAAGAAAGACACGAAAAAGAATCGAAGTGAAGTTTTTTGAAGATGCATGTTGAATGAGCTTAGTCAAATGTCATTTGATACCATCTCTCAAGGTGCAAGGATTAATTCGTCCTAAGCTATCTCAATTGTTGACTCCTTGATGAAAGTATTTGGGTAACTTAGGCACGAAGGCTAAGCACTTCATACTTTGTAATGCAATGATGATTATGATTGATGAGTGATTTTGTTATGACGAAGGGCATGCTTCAACTTTGTGTTAAGATTTCATGACAAAGGGTTCCTAAGGGAAAGTATATTTGGTCATGCATCTGTGCGGTGTGTGAAAGTGATACTAAAGTTAGGCCGCAAGGGCTAAGTGTGTGGGAAAATATTATTTCAAGAAGAGTCAACTGATGGTGACTCTTTAGGCTAGGTAAGCTAATGATGTAAGGATCAAGCCCCCAAGTCTAACTCTAAGTAGATAGGGATGAGCATTAGAGATCCCTTGATATGATCATGATGTGTGAATGTGAATGTGAATATGAATGCATGTTTATTACGGTCGCACCTCGATGTGAGGTTGCCTACATATCCGTTAGGAATCAGGCCGAACGTAGCTCTAGCCGAACCTCGCATAAGTGTGTGTATACCTCAAAAAGGTCTTTTTAAGGGTTGTAACGTGGTTAGGCTAAAGGTTGAAGAAGAAGGGGATAAAAGGCTCAAGACCCTAATTAAGCCCCCAAGGTGTGCAACTTTGCTTTTGAATCTTATATATTTTATGCTTGAGGCTTTTAACTCCTTTTTAGCTCTCTTTTCTCTTTTGCTTTAGCATTTATTTTATTTTTATAAGTGTGGGTGATGAGTCTACTTTATATATATTTTTATTCCCCGTCCCACGGTCATATTTGTGCTTATTTGAGCTCCACGGAGCTATTTTTATTACTAATATACATTTTCTAGTGTTTTTGTAGAGTTGGTATTATTTTGTAGGAATTTGTTGATTTATGTCAATTCCTCGAGCTTATTAAACCACTACGAAGACATTGGAGTCGGATTGTATTTTATGACCGTATATTTAAAGCCCAAGACCGAGTTAAAGAAATTTCGTTCGGTGATTAAGGGCTCGATATATGAGAAGGTCGAAGATTTAATAAGTTATTATTTTGGACCAACCAAGGAAGAAGAATTCAAAGTTAGAAGCCCATTCACATTCATGCTCATGAGCCAGTCCACAAGCTTACTCCAAGCAATCGGGCCCGATCACTTAAATAAATTAGCAGTTGGAGGCGCCTTTTTCTTGGGCTTTACTTTAGCTATTCTTTAAGTCGGTTTGCGACTTTAATGGGCTCCTAATTTACGCAGCTTTGATGATTAGCCTAGGGGAATTAGAGTTTGACTTGGAATCAAACTCCTTTTCCTTTAAAAGGAGGAGTTGTTACGTAGCTTTGGGTAGGTAGTTATTAGCTTAGTTTAGTTATTTTAGTTTCTTTTAGTTTAGCTTTCTTTTCTTCTCTATTTTTCACATCAAGATTTATTATCTTGTTTTCTTATTACTTTAATACTATTATTCTCTTTCTCTTAATTCTTTCTCTTTATCATGCTTTCTTTAATTACTTTGATTAGTTTTGATTTAATTATGTGTGAGTAGTTTTCTTTCTAGGGTTTTTGGGGATCCATAAATAATATGAAGGGGTAATTTATTGTTGTTTGTTGTCAATGCTAGATTAATTTACTATTGATTGGTTTAATGCTATGTGACTAGATTAGGCCTGATCTTTTATGCATGAGTTTGACAATATTGATTCGAGATTCGAGAGATGAGGATTCATGTTTAGGTCTAGTTTCAATGGGTAGGTTAATTTATAAATGATTAAGTCGAGATTCGAGAGATGAGATTTAATACCGGTAGATTAATTATGTGATTGTAATACGTAGCGAAAGCCCTTTATGATCTGATTAATTGATGCATTGATGTTTGATTATTATGCTTTACCCTGGAATATTATTTATTGGTGAACCTATGCCCTAGATCTTTTATTCATTGTTTCTCCTCCAACTTTTATTCTTTCCCACTTTTATTCTTAGAAGTTTAGTTTCCCTTCGATAATAATAATTTGTTACTTAATAATCTAGATTATAATAATTAATTAGGAATATAAAGACTCGTTTCCCTGTGGATCGACTCTTCTTCCCTATCTATTTTAGTTAGTGGTTTTAGGAATTACTTTTGATTAGGTGATACGACTTTAGCCTGTCAGTGGGCAATCCCGATCATGCGGTCTATCACTCACTTGGCATTCATGTTTCTCAAGCACGGTACCGAGCACTCGATAAGAGACGCAATCCGAGACGTGTTCATATCAAAGACATGTTCATGTCAAAGACACATGTCAAAGACATTGGAACACTTGCCCTTTTGTACACTTTTGTTTATTTATTTTTTTGCTATTTTAATCTTTTGAATTACTCAAGCTTGTTATGAAATTGAAAATTGCATAAGTTGCGCACCATCCCATCCCAAGGTTAGGTAAATATGGGTTGAAAAATGAAGGGTCTATCGTTAGATGAGGCTCAAAGTGGTTTATGAAGAAAGGATTGTGAATTAGAAAGGTGAAAGGTGATATGATGTGGCTACAAGGGGTGTCTCAAATCATTGGTATACCTTGTGCTTAATTCGACATGGTTGTTTTTTTTTTTTTTTTTTTTTTTTTTTTTTTTTTTTTTTTTTTTGTTGCAACGCAATGATCATATGTAAGGAAATAAATGCTCATTTTATTAAAAGGGAAAAAGAAAGAATCTACAAAATTAATTTAAGGGAAAAGAAAGGTGCCTATGCTAGACTTATTAATTAGGGAAAGGGTAAATAAAAGAAACAAAAAGAGGAGGTCACGAAATCCTGTCGTTGAAGCTCGCCTCTTGTCTTGTGTCGTTTGCTTTATCATCACTCGCTCTTCTTGTTAGCTGGAGGCATGGGAAGCTTGTTATTATCGATCAAATGTTGGATAGCCTCCTTTAGCTTCCAACAGCTCTCAGTAGCATGACCCCTACCTTGACGGTACTTGCAGTGTTCATCTGGATTCCAACTAGACAATCTTTTTTCAGGTGCAGGATCTTGAATAGGTCCAATGAGAGTAATGAGTCCCTTAGCATGGATTCGATCGAAGGCAGTATCGTAACTCATCCCAATGGGGGGTGAAGTCTTTCCTTAGTTGCTTCTTAGATCCTTGGTTATCCATGGCTAAAACTTCACTGAGATCAAAGGTACTAACATTGTTACTAGAGTGGGCGTTTTCGGAAGAAGAAGGATTGTCGTTCTTCTTTCCTTTCCAGCCACTGTTGTTACTATTGTTAGTAGCTTTTTGCTTTGCGAGTTCATCTTTGATCTCGATACCTATGTCATAGACGGCTTTGAAAGTATTCAAGTTGTGTTGATATTTTAAGTGCTTTGAATACTTTTCTTGTAAGTTTTTTATGAACATCCTCACGGATTCTTTTTCGGAAGGTACCTCAATCATTTTAGCGGAAGTTTTCCTCCACTTGTTGAAGAAAGAAGTAAAACATTCATTCTCTTTTTGTCTTAGCATCTCAAGTTGTCTATAATCGGTTTCGACTTTAATATTGCACTTATATCTATCAATGAAAGCGCTTACTATCGATTCCGAGGTAGAGGTTTTCTCTTTGTCAAGGGAGAAGAACTATTGTTGGCAAACGGTTTTAAGAGACAAGGAAAACAAGGAATGAAAGACTTTCTTATCAATCCCCTTAATGTTCATTATAGTTTCAAAGGATCTTAAGTGAAGGGGTTGCCTTGAATTTAGGGATGTCAGTGAAATTGAACTTATGCGGAAGAAGTTCCTTGTCCAGTGAGACCCCTTGTGAACTAATTCCTTGGAACTTTTAGTCACTAGATATCTTGCTCAAACTTTCTTGCATGAGCTCCATTTGTTGTTGCTTCACTGGGTCATTGATTTGAAGGGTTATAGCCTTCAACACTTCAGTTACGTTAGTCAATTGATTCCTAAGTTCGTTGACTTCTTGTTGAGTTGCCATTATCTTTTTAGCTTTCCTTTTCCAATTCACTGGTTTATCAAAAAGTTGAACTTGAACAAATATGTTGTCCTTGATTAATCGCCCTTCTCTCCTTGACCAAGTACTGTGGAAAGGGAAATTAGGGATATTCATTGTTAATTATTTGACTCAAACTCTATTCAACATGGAATAGATGGAATGAATATTATGATATGAAGGAATCATGTAGACGGGGAGATATGAAAACATTAGGAATAGAATGTACCCTCAACTCAAATGATGGAAAATAACCGACTCATGCATGAACGTAAGACATGGTCATGGTGATATATAAAAAGTGTGTGCTACGACTAGTAAGTGTAGTGAGTGAAGGTGACATATTAAGACTCTAGTGTAAGACCATGTGGCTAGACTATGTGACTAGACTCAATTAAGGTCTTAACGAGGTATTATTATTAATAAAGTAATCGAATTGATTAGCAAACTGTTTAATTAGACATAAAGTGATGACTCGAGCAATATACCAAACCGTCGCCAAAACGACAGGATTGGCGCTGCTCTTTGCAGTGTAGCGCCAAGCGACAGAACTGTCGCCAGGCGCTGCACTCCACATAGTGGCCCTGCAGTCCAAATCGCGACGCCATTGCTGGAGCGTTGATCTGGAACTGCTTTCGGTATTATTACTCTACAGGGCATGCCTAAAGTCGTACTAAGTTAATTCCAATTATATTATTAGACTTTATTTACTCAAATTAATTAATTAATTAGGAAAAGTCCTTTTAGTCATTAAGTAGTTTATTTAGTATTAACACAAGTCAAACAAACGGTTAGGAAAAACAGATGGAGTATGCACAACAAATAATGCACAATTAGTCAAGTAGTCACAATATGAGGCAATGAGTTTGCAACCTAACCATGGCTCTAGTTCTCTAAAGTTCGGGATATGGGTTATTCAAAGAGGGTCCATGGTTAATTGTCCGAATGCACCGCGCGGAAGCCTTACCTTTGAAGGGTTGGCGCGAGTGGATGGGACACCGCGAGTTAAAAACTCGCTTCCATGGTTTGGTGAATTCAACATTCTCGGATGTACCCTTTGTTGCATAGAGCGCTCAATTAGGTAGATAGAGCATGAATTCCCAGAGGGTTATGTCCATATGTATAACACATATGGGTTTCAAAAAAGTGAGAAAAACTCAATCAAGAAGTAGGATCGAGCAAACAGTGCTAAAATCTGGTCAAATTTAGAACTCATATTTCTGGCCCGGTATTGGAAGAACTTGGCGCCAGTGAACAGAGGTCGGCGTCGCGATTTGGCTCTGGCGCCTGGTGCCAAGAGTGGCGCCTGGCGCCAGAGTCAAATCCTCGGCGCTAGACTCTGTTTTCTAACACTAGTTCCTACATGCCTCAGCAACTTTCTGTGCTCGATAAAATTTTCCAATTTCGCACAGCATTATTTCGATCCTAGTTGTGAAAGATATTCCTCAAATTTCCTACGTGTAACACCCCCGATTTACTAACTAAAAATAAATAAGAATTAAAGGAAAAATAAACAACCTTTAAATAAAATAGCGGAAGCACACTGTAGACACCCATTTGTGTCTCCCCAAAACCAAACCCGGTGATGAGTACCTTTTGCGTCAAATCATAATCGAATGAAGTGAAAGTGTGGAAAGTTTAGTGTTGCGGATAGTTTTAATTTCTTTTCTCTTCTCTCTGTTTTTGAAAACTTATTTTAAGAAAATAGCCAATCCAGTTTGGTTGGTCATTGATATGGGTCCAATAGTAGTGTAGTTGGATGGGGTTTGAAAAGAGCTTTCCAACGATATATTATAAGCCCAATTCCGATGAATATTGAGGAAGTTATGGCCAATTTACTAAACTGGACCCGGTTTGAGCCTTATATGCGGCCCAATGATCTAGGGGAGGGCCTAATATGATTTATCATTCCTAATGCAATAAGGAATGGTTTTAGTCTTCTAGATTCTTCTAGAAGGTTCTTTTCAAAACTAATTCAATTAGCATCGATAAATTGACTTTGGTTGACTTTTCAGAGTTTTAATTAAAATCAAAGAGTATTTTTGACGAAAATACGATTTTATCCTCCTGTACGGCAATTTTTATCTGATTTTAAGAAAACGCGTGATTTTCTGAATCAGAGCCAAATGCCAGCTGTAGCGCCTAGCGCCAGCTTTGGCGCCCGGCGCCAACTGCCAGCGTTGGCGCTGGTTTGTTTTTTTGTGTGCCAGACTCTGTTTTGGTAATTTTATCTTTTTGGCTAATTTTCTCTATAAATAACGTCGTAAAAAATCTGTTTTCATTCACCTACAACCAGTTTTCATTCTCATTCTCTTCTAATCATTCGCCAACTCTCATCAAGATTCTCTTGATTATTCTCTTTCTCTCTCTCTTTTTCTAAACTCGCTTTTTACATACAAAATTCCGCATTCGCAAGATCTAGAAACACCTAGCCATATTCGAAGTTGTCTTCGCCCTAGACGTGAAAGGTTTAATTTCTGAGGGTTTGGTCCCAAATCTCTCTTTCCATTATTTAATTTAATTGTTTTGTTTATTATTTTCCTTGAAGTTACTAACGTGTGTATTTTGTTATTAGAAAGAGGTACGAGGCATCAAAGTAAGTGCTTTAATGATTTTTATTGATGTTATGATGTAGAAATCATGTTTAGATTGTTATTTTGTTTCCTAGTATCATGTCTAGGGTAATTTTAATATCAATTATGATTCCTGTGATGCTTCTTATGTTCTTCCTAATATTTATGATTGTTATTATCATGTTAGGGTTAAAGATTTGATTTTTATTGCTTAGTGACGTGCTAGAGTTTGTTATTAATCTTGTTAGTATCATGCCTAGGATCTTGCTATGCTTTAACATGATTATTATTATTAATATGATTGTTATTATGATGATTATTATTATGATTATACTTTATGATTTATTATTATAATTGTTATATTATTGTGGTGATGATTAATTTTATTTTTATTTATTATGTTGCTTGATATATTATTGTTATTGCTTGATCACACCTTTTATGCATGTTTAAAGGGAATTGGTACTTGTAATCACGCTTGATAAGATATTTAATAATCTTGTTTAGGGTTAATATGATTATAATTCAAGTGATCGCCAATAATAGGTTTATTTGTGCATTTATATTCAACCAACATAGATAAACAGGTTTAGGGTTAAATTTATTGATTGCATGTTAATTAAAAAGCGCACATGAATACGATCAAAATAAAGTAGAGACCTATTATTAGGGCAGGTTCAATCTCTTTTAGGTTGGATTTGTACTTTCATCTCTGAACCCTTATTTGGTTCTAGACCTTATGGAGTTGACGATCTCTTGGATCGTTAAGGGGTGTAACCTTCACCTCGTGAATGGTTTACAAGTTCCTAAAAAACTTGTTGGCGACTCTTTTGCTCTATCTTCTTCCCTTTTGGACGCCACCGTACTTTAGTGTATGATCACAGTGGGGTTCGAGCTAGGGGTTAACGCTTGAAATTATTCCCCACACATACACCTAAATCAGAGGTATTACCGCCACACTCGACAACCTGTCAAGTGTTAAGGCTTACAAAATTCCAATAATTACAACCCAATAAACTAGGTGAGCTATTTATACAACTTTACAAACTTGTTATAAACAAACTAATCGATCACTTGATCTCCTTTAGCTACGATCACTTGATTAACCTGTTTAAACAATCTTGATTGCTCACCATTAAGGACAAATTCCAAAATAGATCGTCGCAGGGCCACCATAAGAAAAGACATGGCCGCAAACACAAGTAGCACAACAAAACAATACACACGTCAGCAAAAAGCTGAGTAATCACCACATATCAGAATATAGAGTATAATAGGATAATCAACATTACTAGCTCAATTAAATAATGTAGTTCAAAACTACATAACACATTGTACTCTGAAAATAACCTTTGTCAACTCAACCTCGAATAATAATAATCCTTTACTCAACTCATAACCAGTAGTGTTCCATGCTCTTTGTTCTATACCTAGGCTTGGACAAGGGTAATTTGAATAAAACCAACAAGTATAAAAACTTGAATACTCCCAATAATTAGAAAACACCTTGAACCAGACCACATACGGGCCAATTCCCACTGTAGGGTACCATAGAAAAATAAATAAAGATTGTACCTCATTCTTAACTCATGATTATTACCCTCTTACCAACAAGCCAAGGACTAAGTTATATAACGCCGAGCCTCAAACCAAGAACGAAATAATAATTCTCAACCATTTGATCTCATACATCGATCAAATAACCATTCACATGATAATAAATAATATCTCAATATTGGCACAGGTTCCCAATTCATATATGACGACATATTCGGTTCATAAAATATCTCAACTCTTATAGAACTAATACTAGTACCCAAATTTAATCAAATCTCCACCCAAAAATAATACTCTGCATTAACAACCCTAAAACCTTGATAAAACAATACTCCCTATAACAACATTAAAACCCTAGAAATAATACAATCAATCAATGCGACAATTAAATCATATAATACCACACACTAATCATATACATATAAATCATGATCATATATAATTCACTAATTATAAAATTTACACATAACAATACGGAGTACAATTAATACTAACAATTTATAATCAAACAAGTCAAAAAAAATTAATTAAGGTAGTGTGATTACCTTTCCGACGAAGACTAAAACAATGAGACGCAATAGAGAACCACGTAAATTGCACAGAGCGATGAGCAAAATATTTAAATCAATTAGTTGCACACCAATAGAAACCCATGTCCAACAATTTGTATCAAGAGTATATAATAGAAGGCTTGATGATAAAATTTGGGTGGAATCATACATGATGATGATAATCAATATAATATAGGTTGAGGTTTTCCTTCATAAGAAAATCAAGGTTCTGACTGTTCCAAAAGAAAAAGCGACGAGTAACGGCGAAAGAAATAAAAACAATTAAAATAATAAGGGTTTATTAATATTTATAGGTGTTAATAAAAAAGTCTATTTAAACAATATAGGGTTTTAAAACGTTCCGAACTCTAAAATAAAAAAAAAGTATGAGATTAGAAAAGTTATTTACTAAATAAAAATAAATTTTTTTTATATAAAATATAATATATAAAATCATAAAATATTCGGGTATTACACTACGTGTGAAAATTATATGTTTTTTTAACTCATTACAGATGGTCTTTCCAATGAGATCTTTTTTATGCATATGACAATAATGTTAATCAAAATTACACACATGAAATACTTAGAACTTTTCGAGTCTCATCAACTCATTCTAAATCATTGCCGAAATAAATTTCAGGAATTGAAATAGAAATCCTCCCCAGTGGAGTCGCCAAAAAACTGTGGGGAATATTTCAAGCATTACCCCAAACTTGAACCCCACTGTGATCATACACTTAAGCATGGTGGCGTCCAAAGAGAATAAAGCTAGAGCAAAAGAGTTGCCAACAAGTTTTAGGAACTTGTAAACCGTTCACGAGGTGAAGGTTACACCCCTTAATGATCCAGGAGATCGTCAACTCCAATAGGTCTGGAACCATAACTGATGTTCGGGGATGAAGGTACAAATCCAACCTAAAAGAGATTGAACCTGCCCTAATAATAGCCCTAAACCTATTTAATCTATGTTGGTTGAATATTAATGCACGAATAAAACTATTATTGGCGATCACTTGAGTAATAATCAAATTAACCCTAAACAAGATTATTAAATATCTTATTAAGCGTAATTACAAGTACAATTTCCCTTTAAACATGCATAAAAGGCGTGATCAAGAAATAATAATAAATATATACCAAGCAATTAACATAATAATAATCATCAAAATAAACATAATAATCATGTTAAAGTATAATAGTAATAGCAAGATCCTAGGCATGATACTAACAAGATTAATAATAAACCCTAGCATGTCACTAAGCAATAAAGATCAAATATAATGCCCTAACATGAATATTAGAAAGAAAGTAGGAAGCATCGCAGGAATCACAATTGTCATATTTGATATTAGAAATTATAGTTGTTACCCTAAACATGATACTAGGAATCATTGTTGTCATTCAAAACATCAAGCATCCTAACATGATACTAGGTATCATAATAACCTAGACATGATTTCTATATCATAATATCAATAAAATCAATTAAAGCACTTACTTGGATGCCTCGTACCTCTTTCTAATAAAAAAATACACGCATTAGTAACTTCAAGGAAAATAATAAAACAAAACAATTAAATTAAATAATTGAAAGTGAGATTTTGGACCAAACCCTCAGCTCAGAAATTAAAACCTTTCACGTCTAGGGCGAAGGCAACTTCGAACTTGGCTAGGTGTGTCTAGATCTTGTGAATGCGGAATTTTGTATGCAAAAAGCTAGTTTAGCAAAGAGAGAGAGAATCAGGAGAATCTTGAAGAGAGTATGGAGAGAGAAGAATTATAGAAAATTAATTGTTGTTGATAATAAGAATTGATGATTTAAAATGGAGGTTTTATGAGGCTATTTATAGAGAAAATCAGCCGGATGGATAAAAAAAAGAATCAGAGTTTCGAAGAGAATAAAACGAATTGGCGCTAGACGCTAGACATTAGCGCCAGACGCCAGGCCTAGCGCCAGGCGCTGGTCCTGTTGTCAGACGCTAAATAACAGTTTCCACGCGTTTTCTTAATTTGATAAAGTTTAGCTGCACAGGAGGGCAAACTCGTATTTTCCTTAAAAACACTTCTTTTATTCTGATTAAAACTCTAAAAAGTCAACTAAAGTCAATTTATCAATGCTAATTAAATTAGGAATGAAAAGAACCTTCTCGCAGAATCTAGAAGACTATAATCAATTCTAATTGCATTAAGAATGAAAAATCGATATTAGGCACTCCTCTAGATCATTGTGCCGCATATAAATATCAAACCGGGCCCAGTTTAGTAATTTGGCCATAACTTCTTCATTATTAATCGGAATTGGGCTTATAATATATCGTTGGAAAGCTCTTTTTGAACCGACCCAAGTACACTATTATTGAACCCTTGCCATGGACCAAACCAAACTTGATTGGCTTTTTTTCTCAAAATAGGTTTTCAAAAATAGAGAGAAAGAAAAGAAATAAAAACTAACCGCAACACTAGACTTTCCACACTTTCACTTCATTCGATTATGATTCGACGTGAAAGGTACTCATCACTGGGTTTGGTTTTGGGGAGACACAAATGGATGTCTACAATGACGCCATTTAGTAACAACTAGTAAGACAATTTGTTTAAAACAGCAACAGACTAAAAACATGTAGCTATTAATTTTTAAAAAAAGTAAAGCATAAAATATCGCTTATAATTAGGCAATGAAAAAAATTATATTCGTTGCTATTTCGCAACGTTTTAAAAATCTGTTGCCAAATTTAGTTGCTAAAAAGCTTTTATTTTTGTAGAGGAGTAGGGTTTCCCTCTTCGGCGATAGCGTGTTCTAGGATTTGTGCCCTTAGGTAGGCTTTTGTGTTCACTCGCCATTCCAGGTTTCTTCCTCCGAAAATGTCTAAAATTTCAAAGTCCCGGTTTGCAATTCGACCCATTTCTGATTACACGAAAATTTTTAGTGATTAGTAAAAGGGAAGTCAAATTTTTTTGTATTTCATATATAAGGTTTTAAAGATTAGAAAATATCACTATGGAATGCAAGCCGTGGTGGTTTGAGTACCCAACTTACAAATAAGAGGTTGGGGGTTCGAAACTTGGTAAAAGCATAAACCCCGCAAAATTAATAAAGGTTGCATATTTTTTTTATTAACTTTAATTAATATGGTACTTATTATATTTATACAATATCAGTTATCCGAACAATGAACAAGAATAATACTCGAAAAATAAAATGACTAAAATAAATTTCAAAACCCAAATAACTAAATTTTAATTAATATTATACTTATCAAATCATTCCCCATAAACCTGATTACTACTTTTGTTAAAAACAAAAGAAAAACCCAATATCTAAGATAACAGTTGGCATGCAGCAAACCAAAATTCTCCAACATCAAAAACTTGATAATCCCATTTACATGCATTTCAATAGTTCTTTATTGGTCTTTGTGTTTTTTTTTTATTTATTTGTTTTTTTTTTTTTTTTTTTTTTTTTTTTGTCAGATTTGCATGTACATGCAAAATCCGAAAGGCTTACAACATGTATCAGCTAGTTATTTCTTGTCTTCTAATATATTTGGCACATGTAGTTGAGTATGCATGTAATATCATCCTTATCTCTTAATTGTGAACTCTAAAGGTAGGCATATCATTCATTCATGCATCTATAGTCATCCTATTCTTTTTCTTCATTCTTACTAATATCCTAATTCTCTTTCTTCCTCCTTCTTAAAGAAATATTCATACAAAATAATTAGGAGAAGAAAATTGCTTATAGTCAAAAATAAATTTGCTTCATGAAATAATAGGCAAAATTAAATTTATGTAATAAACAGAAATTTATCTTCGTACTTTCGGCCATAAATTGCCTACCATTTTAGGTGGCCTTGTTCTCAAAATAAAACGTAAGCCGACCATCAAGGCGACATTTTGAGAGTTTGGCCCGTCCATATAGGCGGCTTAAAATGCAAATATTTCCCTCCATAAAGGTGGCTAATTTTCTTAAAGTGGACAATTAGTCATCTTGGCGACGTTTACTACAAGTAGTAACGGTGGTGGCGATATCTGTTTCATCTCTTCCTCTTTTATTAGTATTTGGAGGAGGGGGTTCATTTTCGGTTGGTGGTACTGGGGGATTTTCATTGAGATTAGGGACAACTTGTAGAATTTTGACGGCTTCGGCGGCATTAGTGTTTCGGGCTTGATTTGTACTTCCTCGGGTTGGTTGTACTGTACCGCAAGGTATGGCATTACACTCTACTACGAAATATATATGTGAAAGTGATATATTATTCAAAAATGTATTAACGCCATTAATTATATTGGTGTTCCATTTTTGAGTAATGAATAATTTTGGTAGTTAAATTTAAAATTTGAAAAAGCAAAACTACCTTTTGAGTAATTTGAGCAAATTGGTGTTGATAACGTGGTTTACAACAAAGGATTTCAAAGAGATCAAAAGAAAGCCTTTTGATACTCCGATAATTGTTGTGTATATTTCCTTCAGATTATGCGGGGATTTATAGTATCCTTGCATGAACAGTGTTTACTCGATATATTAAACATTCAGTGAAATGTCTAATCGAGCATGAGGTTTTGAGCGGCGATATTTACTTTTGCATGGGAAGCTAAACGATGATGTTTGACGGTATTCTTAATCCATTCATATTACGCAATAAGGTGCGTATTACAACAAAAACCTATTTTCACGTACATACCCTTTAAAATGAGATTTTTTTTAATTATTACAAAAGGTACACGGTATTAGTACTCCCCTATCTCTTAGAACTTAGAAGCCTACTAGAATATAAAAATCTCCCTATTTTAGAAAATGACTAATAGATGAAAGATTGAATAAAAATACAAAAATATTAAAATACTACATGATATACAATAATAAGCTTCTATACTAAAAATCAAGCTAAAAAAATCTCTAAAAAACTAAAACATATAGCTAAAGAAGCTCAAGTAAACAAATTGTCAAAATTATAGATGGTGTCCACGAAGCGAAGGCACTGAAGAATCCGTTGGCGATCTCAACACTGACCCAGCGACGAAGATTTGAAAATCTTGCTAAATTTTCAAGATTTGCTCTAGATCTAAACCCTTTAAATTACACGAAGAAAGAAGAAAAAAAGAAGGGCGATGAAGAATCTAATAACAATGGTGGCGAAGAGCTGGTTGCAAAAACAAATCTAATCCCCAGCTCTTTAGGCCCATCATGAGAAGGAAGGAGAAAAGAAGCTTCAGATGGCTAGTGGAAAGACGGTGTAGGGGCGATGAAAAAGGCTATTTTTGGAGAAGGGATTTCTTAGAGAGTAGTTAGAGCTACTCTTTCTAGAAAGCCCCTAGTTTTTCCTTTGTTTTCCTTGAAAATGAAAGATTGGAATTGAAATCACCAAAATATGCTTTAATAAATTATTGATAGTTTATTAAGGTTAAGTTTGGAAAGCTTTTGAAAATCAACTTTTGTTTCTTAGAATTAGTTTTAATTTCAAGAAACTATTTCTAGTGAAATAATTTTCAAAAATAGATCTTTTTGACCCTAAAATTTCAAAAGTGCTTTCGAGAAACAAAAACAGTTTTGCAATATTTGACAATGATTTGTTTTCAAGATTTTAATTTCCATTATATACATATTATTATAAAATACGGAGTTTTAATAACACTATCATTTTTGAAAAAAAAAGTATAATAGAAAGAGAAGGAACCCCATTAAAATCCTCTCAAAGATAAAAACTTGTAGACACCTAAAAATGTCTCCCCAAAACCAAACTCGATGATGAAAAACCTTCCACCTCCATTATTGGTCGGGTTGAGTATTTAATCTCGGGAGTTCTTAAAGTCCATGTTAAATCAAACTTGGCTCACAAAATAGTCAACGGATCAGTCCTAATGTTTAGACAAAGCATAGT
Organism: Chenopodium album; assembly: GCF_948465745.1. NCBI lineage: Eukaryota > Viridiplantae > Streptophyta > Magnoliopsida > Caryophyllales > Amaranthaceae > Chenopodium > Chenopodium album. The sequence goes on from NC_137842.1 coordinate 17,096,084, forward strand.
TCAATTTGTATATTGGCCCAAACCCTTTTTAATTCATTTCGTATTATTTATTAATTGAGCCCAATTGATGAATAATAAGCCTAAATAGCCCAAAATTATGAAACGACACTTAAAAATACTAATCGTAATTAGGTTAAAAATGAATTTGGACACATATTTGGAAAACCTGTACACCGTGACACGGTGCCACGTGCCGCACCGCGGTGGATCCCGCACTACAAAAAAATGAGAATAGGCAACACTTAAGATTGCAACATTTACTGAAATGTTACTCTTAATAATCTAACGCAACCATATTTATTTGTTACCTTGAACTAAAGTAACAGAAAAAAAAAAAAAAGTATTGCTCTAGACTATATAAGGCAACAATTGCTTAAAGTGTTACCTTTTTCTTCTCTAAGACAACAAACATAATAATTGTTGCATGGAAAGATAGCAATAAAAAAACTATTTATTGAAAATGTAACATTATGATGGGTGTCATAAATGGCACCCATTAGATGAGCATTTAGGTTGTTTTCACTTTCTTTTCATGACTTTCATGCTTAGTAAATGCTTAGTTTTATGCTTTTGGTCTTAGTTTTACCAGGAAAATTTGTCTAGAACTACCCGCAAGATAGGGTGATTTGTGAACAACTACCCATTTTTTTTATTTGTTTAGAACTACCTGCAAATTTGGAAAATTTGGATAGCACTACCCACTAACGTTTTTCGTCCCATTAAAACGTTATTTTGGCCCAATTTTTTACTTTTTTCAATTACAATGGTCAATTAATGCTAAAATAAGCAAAAACCCCAATTCAATTAAACCCCCAAACCTTAGAAATTAAAATCCCCAAATAATACTACACTCATGAACCCTAAAATAAATTATGATTAAAACCTTAATTAGTTTAATTAAGGTAAATTAAAACCTTTATACAAATTGGGAGGGTTAATTGGGTGGCAAAAGTGAAAAAAGTGAACTCCGGTAACGTCTTAATTGAACGAAAAATGTTAATGGGTAGTTGTAGACACCCATTTGTGTCTCCCCAAAACCAAACCCAGTGATGAGTACCTTTCACGTCGAATCATAATCGAATGAAGCGAAAGTGTGGAAAGTTTAGTGTTGCGGAAAGTTTTAATTCTTTTCTCTTCTCTCTGTTTTTGAAAACTTATTTTTAAGAAAACAGCCAATCCAGTTTGGTTGGTCCATGATATGGTTCCAATAGTAGTGTAGTTGGATGAGGCTTGCAAAGACCTTTCCAACGATATATTATAAGCCCAATTCCGATGAATATTGAGGAATTTATGGCCAATTTACTAAACTGGGCCCGGTTTGAGCTTTATATACGGCCCAATGATCTAGGGGAGGGCCTAATATGATTGATCATTCCTAATGCAATTAGGAATGGTTTTAGTCTTCTAGATTCTTCTAGAAGGTTCTTTTCATTCCTAATTCAATTAGCATTGATAAATTGACTTTTGTTGACTTTTCAGATTTTAATCAAAATCAAATAGCATTTTCAAGGAAATTATATGATTTTATCCTCAAGTACAGTAAATTTATCTGATTTTCGAAAAGGCGTTAAAATCAGGCTTGGCGCCTAACCCCAGGCCTTGGCGTCTGGAACCAGGCCTGGCGCCTGGCGCTAGCCATTGGCGCCTGGCGCTAGTGTTGGTGCCTGGCGCCAGCTAGCCAGGGTTGGCCCCAGATCTGTTTTATGTGTGTCAGACTCTGTTTTGTTTAATTTATCTTTTTGGCTGATTTTCTCTATAAATATCGTATTAAAAACTCTGTTTTATTCATTCATTCACCAATTCTCACGATCATTCACCGACAATCAGTTTTAATTAGCATTCTCTCATTTATCTCAATTCTCTCTTTTCAAAACTTTGCTTTTACATACAAAATTCCGCATTCACAAGACTTAGATACACCTAGCCATATTCGAAGTTGCCTTCGCCCTAGACGTGAAAGTTTTAATTTATGAGGGTTTGTCCCAAATCTCTCTTTCAATTATTTAATTTAATTGTTTGTTTATTATTTTCCTTGAACTTACTAACGTGTGTATTTTGTTATTAGAAAGAGGTATGAAGCATCGAAGTAAGTACTTTATTGATTAATTGATATTATGATGTAGAAATCATGTTTAATTGTTATTATGATATTCCTAGTATCATGTCTAGGGTAATTTTAATATTGAATATGATTGTTATGATGCTTCCTACGTTCTTCTTAATACTTATGATTGTTAGTATCATGTTAGGGTTAAAGATTTGATTTTTATTGCTTAGTGACATGCTAGGGTTTGTTATTAATCTTATTAATATCATGCCTAGGATCTTGCTATTTTTATTATGCTTTAATTTTAACATGAACATGATTATGATTATAATTGTTATAATTTATGATGATTATTATTATTATTATTATTATTATTATTATTATTATTATTATTATTATTATTATTATTATTATTATTATTATTATTATTATTATTATTATTATTATTATTTTGATGATGATTATTTTATTTATGATTATTATTGTTATGATTTTATTATTATTGATTATTATGTTGCTTGATATTTTATTTTGTTATTGCTTGATCACACCTCTTATGCATGTTTATAGGGTATTGGTACTTGTAATCACGCTTGATAAGATATTAAATAATCTTGTTTAGGGTTAATATGATTATAATTCAAGTGATCGCCAATAATAGGTTTATTTGTGCATTTATATTCAACCAACATAGATAAACAGGTTTAGGGTTAAATTTATTGATTGCATGTTAATTAAAAAGCGCACATGAATACGATCAGAATAAAGTAGAGGCCTATGATTAGGGCAGGTTCAATCTCTTTTAGGTTGGATTTGTACCTTCATCCCCGAACTCTTATTTGGTTCTAGACCTTATGGAGTTGACGATCTCTGGGTTCGTTAAGGGGTGTAACCTTCACCTCGTGAATGGTTTACAAGTTCCTAAAAAACTTGTTGGCGACTCTTTTGCTCTATCTTCTTCCCTTTTGGACGCCACCGTACTTTAGTGTATGATCACAGTGGGGTTCAAGCTAGTGGGATTTTAAAGGCTTGAAATTATTCCCTACAGTTTTTGGCGACTCTGCTGGGGAGGATTTCTATTTTAATTCCTGAATTTGTTTCGGCAATGATTTAGAATAAGTGGATGAGACTCGAAAAGTTCTAAGTATTTCATGTGCGTAATTTTGATTAACATTATTGTCATATGCATAAAAAAGATCTCATTGGAAAGACCATCCGTAATGAGTTAAAAACATAGGATTTTACACGTAGGAAATTTGAGGAATGTCTTTCACAAATAGGACTGAAATAACACCGCGCGACACTGGAAAATTTTATCGAGCACAGAAAGGTGCTGAGGCATGTGGGAAGTAGTGTCAGGGGCCAGAGCTGGGCGCCAACAATTTAATTGTAGCGCCAGACGCCAGTATTGGCGCCAGGCGCTACAGTTAAAAGCTGGCGCCAGTCTCTGTTTGCTGGCGCCAATTTCCCCCAATACCGAGCCAGAAATATGCTTTCTAATTTCGACCGGTTTTTCGTATTGTTTGCTCAATCCTACTTCCTGATTGAATTTTTTTTTTCTCACTTTTCTGAAACCCATATGTGTTCTACATATGGACATAACCCTCTGGGAATTCATGCTCCATCTACCCGATTGAACGCTCCGTGCAACAAAGGGTACATCCGAGATGTTGAATTCACCAAACCATGGAAGCGAGTTTTTTCTAAAGCTCGCGGTGTCCCATCCACTCGCGCCAACCCTTCACGGTTAGGCTTCCGCGCGGTGCATCTGGACAATTAGCCATGGACCCTTTTTGACTAAACCATATCCCGAACTTTAGAGAACTAGAGCCATGGTTAGGTTGCGAACTCATTGCATCATATTGTGCCTACTTGACTAATTGTGAATTATTTGTTGTGCATATATATTCTATGTTTCTCTTAACCGTTTGTTGACTTGTGTTGAGACTAAATAAATTAATGACTTAAAGAAATTTGCCTAATTAATTAATTAATTAATTAATTTGAGTCAATAAAGTCTAATATTTTAATCGGAATTGACCTAGTACGACTTTAGGCACACCCCAGTTGACTAATAACACCGAAAACAGTCCCAGACCGAAGCTCCAATATTGGCGCCAAGGTCTGAGCTGTAGCGCCACACTATGGAGTGTAGCGCCTGACGACAGCTATGTTGTCTGGCGCCAAGCTCCACAGTGTGACGCCAGTCCTGTCGCTTGGCCGACAGTTCAGATTATTGGTCGAGTCATCACCTAGGGTCTAATTAATCAGTCTCCTGTTTAATTCGGTTATTTTTTTGCTGTCAATAATATTTAATTGAATCAAGGATCGAGTTTAGGCACTAAGTCCCATGGTCTTACACAAGAGTCCAAGCATGTCACTTACACTCAACGCACACACCAATGCACATACTTTGACCATTATTAAGAGAGTCTTGTGTGCGCGTTTTTCCATCATTTTTTTAGGGGGCGCGTGGTCAAGAAAGGAAGGGCGATTAATCAAAGATAACCTTTTCGTACAAGTCCAACTTTTCGACAAACCCATAGCTCGCAAGAGAAAAGCTAAGACTATAATGGCAACACAAGAAGAAGTCAATGATCTTAAGAACCAACTGGCTACCGTGACTGAGACACTGAAGCTTCTTGCACTTAGGATCGATGATCCCGTGAAGCAACAACAAATGGACCTCATGCAAGAGAGTTTAAGCAAGTAGTCCAGCAACTACAAGTTTCAAGAGCTTACATCATAAGGGGTCTCGGTAGACAAAGATCTTCTTCCGCAGAAGTTCAACGCCAACGACATCCCAAAATTCAGAGCAATTGACAACCCTTACTTCCATTTAAGAGCATTCGAAACCATAATGAGTATTAAGGGTGTCGATAAGAAGGTTTTCCCTTCTCTGTTCTCACTATCTCTCGAGACCGTTTGCCAACAATGGTTCTTTTCTCTCGAGAAAGAAAAGACCTCCACCTGGGAGTCAATAGAAAACGCTTTCGTTGATAGGTACAAGTGCAACATTCAAGTCGAGAATGACCATAGAGAACTTGAAATCCTCAAACAGAAAGAGAATGAAGGTTTCACCTCTTTCTTTAACAAATGGAGAGAAACCTCGGCTAAGATGATTGAGGTGCCAAGTGAAAAAGAGTCTGTGAGACTGTTTATCAAGAATCTTCAGGAAAAATATTCCAAGCATCTTAAATATCAAAATACTCTCCGTACTTTCAAGGCCCTTTATGACATTGGGATCAATATTGAAGATGACTTGGCTAAGTCAAAAGCTTCCAACAATAACTCCAACAGTGGCTGGAAAGGAAAGAAGAACGACAATCCTTCTTCTTCCAAAACCACCCACTCAAATAATGTTAGCACCTTTAATTTAGGAGAAGTTCTTGCCATGAACAACCAAGGACAGAAGAAACAATTTAGGAGGAACTTCACTCCTATTGGCATGAGTTATGACACTGCATTTGATCGATTAAATGCAAAAGGTCTTATAACTCCTATTGCGCCATTTGGGGACCCACCAGTTGAGAAGAGGTCGGTTAACTGGAATCCCAATGCACACTGCAAGTATCACCAAGGTAGGGGCCATCTCACTGAAATCTGTTGGAAGCTTAAGGAAGCTATCCAAGACCTAATTGACAACAACAAACTGCCGTTGCCCCCTGCCAGTAAGAAGCCAAGCATCGACAATGCACCTCTAGCTCATACCCTGGCTATCTCCGATGAGGAAAACGAGGTTGACCCCTCCTCTCTCATTAAACCTGTCAAAGAAATCAGTGCCATAGAAAAAGAAGAGGAGATCTTTTTCGATGTCAAGGATAACCTTCCAGAACTGGCAAATAAAGATGATATACAATTGTTCACACTATCTATGAAGGAGGCATCGCAACTACTACGTGAAGCTCTCAAAGTTATGAACGAACTCCATAAGAAATATGATGAGCTTCCACTTCCAAAAGAAGAACCTAAAAGAGAATTCACACCAGTGAGAACGACTTATGAGGCAAATCACTTTCCCTTACAAGTCACTGAAAAACCCAAGAAGAGCAATAGAATCTATACTCCGATTGGGATCCCATATGCGCAAATGTTTGAAATGCTCTCTGAGAGTGGTGAGGTCAAACCTCTCGAACTGAGACCATTCAAGTCATTGAAAAGGACAGATAGATATTACTGTCAGTATCATCAATCAGGGGATCACACTATAGAAAACCGTTTCAAATTCAAGGATTTGGTACTGAAAATGATTGATGAAAAGAAACTAGTCCAAGTTCAACAAGAAGAGGATATAACCATTAATGGAGTTTGGGACAGTGATGAAGAAGATGTCTATCTAAAGGACATAGTAGGACCTTCACCTTCTGTGTCATACACCACAGATGACATTTGGGCTGAAGAAGATTCATCGATAGATGTCCTCACAAGATCTGGGAGAATGCAACCTCCCATTTCAACACAACCTATGCCAACCATACACCAAGTTCCCATACCTATTATCGAAGACAACAACATTGTTAAACAGTTTAAGAAGACAAAAGTTGAGATGAATGTGTGGAAACTTCTAGCAACATCTCGAGAACATAGGTTGGCTGTAATGAATGCCTTGGATAAAATCGGGATAGATTCTGACACTACTCCTGAAGGACTAACCAACTTCCTCACAAGTGACCTTCCTAGCCCGATTAATTTGATCACCTTTTCTGACAAAGATTTACCCCCAGAAGGTGACAAACATTACAAGGCATTAAACCTCACGGTAGTTTGCAAAAGGATGAATGTTCCTATGACTCTTGTAGACAATGGATTGGCTATCAATGTCTGTCCACTTAGAACTGCGAGGATGCTCGGCATAAGGGACGAAGATTTAACTCCGTCCACATAAGGAATAAGAGCCTACGATAATACTCGTCGTCAAGCTCTTGGCAAGATTACCCTAAATGTAACGGCAGGAGCAATAGAACATGCTACTACTTTCCAAGTAGTGGACATCAAAGCTTCATTCAACTTATTGTTGGGACTCCCTTGGCTTCATGATCTAAAGGCCTTCCCTTCATCCCTCCACCAACAAGTAAAAGCTATAGTTGGGGGAATTCCAATCACTATAGATGCTTCGCCAATGAGAATCAAATCTATAGAGAATCCAATCATTAATGTGGAACAAGACGAAGATGATGAAGACCTATGGGGCTTTAACGAAGAAGTCTCCTTAATCCAGGAGGATTAAAGGACCCCTCTTTCCCACGACCCCCATTCCAACATGATTGTCAACGCCATGCTGAAGAAACAAGGACACTTTCCTGGGATGACTTTAGGAAAGAAGAAAGGAATGGCAGAACCGTTGGAGTCACCTGGCCTCCCTAAGTTAGATACTTTCGGACTTGGTTTTGAACCGGCTCGGAAGGATCTCAAGCGAGCCCAGGAAAAGTTGAAAGCACGTAGGGGCGCTTGCGTTCAAAAGAAAGCAATTCCAATGGATCAGTACCCTCTTACGCTTAATGGTCAGTTTATAAAAGAAGGAGAGGACTATCCATGCCATGAATTTCCCGAGCCATTTGTTGTAAACGGCATAAGACAACCGGGATTCGAGATTTTCTTGGATTGCTACTTTACTGATGAAATCCCAACTCCCCTCCAAAAGGAGAAAGAACCCCCATGCTTTGACTTTAATGTCATGGGATTATTGTTTGGGCGAGAAAAGAATGATCCAACTTATGAAGAAGATAACTCCTCGCTCATTCAAACGGTCCTACAAAGTGAAAGCTTCGACCCCTCCAAGCTAATTACTCCGGCTGAAGGATCATTACAAGGGTGGCGCAAGACTATCAAAGTGACTACTCCAAGCGGAAGGAAGATATCAATCACGACAGGACAGGGACCGATGTTTGAAGAGTTGTCTGAGTCAGAGTCCGAGTCAGAGTCTTTCCCTTTAGAGTCTTCTAAATCTTTAGTAGTAACACCTCCCCCTCCTATTGCTTCTCCTAGGATAGTTAGTGATCCAGCCCCTGAGGACATATCACTCTTTGATGTAATGATCTCAGAGTACAATAATATTTCTCATTCTTCTTACTTCTTGTGTTCTTCTCTAACCCAAGATGACGAGCATTGCTTAGCTAACGATGAAAAAGACAAAGAAATTATTAAAGCAATGGAAACACTCGAAAAGAAAACACCGGTAATTGAAGAGACTGAAACAGTTGATATCTCGAATGATTCAACTCATAAAAGAGAAGTTAAAATCGGATTAACATTGAATAAACAAGAAAGAACCGATTTAATTAACTTACTTAAAGAATTTATCGATGTATTCGCTTGGTCATATGAATATATGCCAGGCATTAATAGAGAAATAGCTCAACACAACTATACCACTAATTCCAGGAATGAAACCTGTAAAACAAAAGTTACGTCGAATGAAACCCGACGTAGCACTTAAAATAAAAGAAGAAGTTCAAAAACAAATAACTGCAGGTTTCATCAAGGTATCCAAATACCCCGAATGGGTCGTCAACGTCGTCCCAGTTCCGAAGAAAGACGGAAGGGTAAGGATGTGTGTCGACTATCGAGATCTAAATAAGGCAAGTCCAAAGGACGACTTCCCTTTGCCACACATCGATATTCTGGTAGATAACACAACAAATCACGCACTTCTCTCGTTCATGGATGGGTACGCAGGTTACAACCAGATTCTCATGGCAGAAGAAGACATGGAGAAAATAACCTTTATAACACCATGGGGCACTTACTACTACACGGTAATGCCATTCGGGTTGAAAAACGCGGGTGCTACTTACCAACGTGCAGCAACTGCCTTACTCCATGACATGATGCACAAAGAAGTCGAGGTATATGTCGACGACATGATTGTAAAATCAAAAGACCGTCCAGGCCATCAAGTAGCCTTAAAGAAATTTTTCGAAAGGCTAAGAAAATATAACATGAGGTTGAATCCATCAAAATGTGCTTTTGGAGTCACCTCAGGCAAGCTCTTGGGATACGTCATAAGCTCTAGAGGAATAGAGGTAGACCCAACCAAGATTAAAGTAATCATGTCAATGCCACCGCCCAAGACTGAGAAGTAAATTCGAGGATTTATTGGCCGGTTGCAATACATAAGTAGGTTCATGTCAAAACTGACGACGATATGTGAACCAATCTTCAAGAAGATCAAAAAGAATGTACCAGTAATATGGGATGACGAGTGTCAAAAAGCCTTTGAAAAGATCAAAGCCTATCTCGCAAATCCTCCCGTATTAGCACCAGCACTCCCCGGAATACCTCTTAGGTTATATTTGACGGTTACCAAAGAGACAATGGGAGCCATGCTAGCACAAGAAGTAGAAGGCAAAGAGAACGCAATTTACTACTTAAGCAAAAAGATGCTTTAATATGAGGCACGCTATACACCGCTCGAGAAATTGTGCCTCGCCTTGGTGTGGGCCACAACTAAGTTAAGACATTACATGTTGGTGCATACCGTTTTCGTAGTCTCCTGATTAGATCCACTCAAGTATCTATTCGAGAAATCCACACTCAATGGCCGCATTTCAAGATGGATAGTCAATCTAGCCCAGTTCGATGTAAGGTTTATGCCACAAAAAGCTATTAAAGGATCCGTGGTGTCAGACTTTCTAGCGGACTTTCCAATAGAAGACTCGACGCCAATACAAGACAATGAATTTCCAGATGAAGACCTAATGGTCACTGAAGATGATACTTGGACCTTGTATTTCGACGGAGCCTCAAACCAAAAGGGATGTGGCGTCGGAGTACTACTAGTATCACCTAAAGAGGAGCATGTTCCAATCTCCATAAAGCTTGATTTCGACGTTACCAACAATGCTGCTGAATATGAAGCATGCGTGGTAGGCCTTGAAACAGCTTTGGCATTGGGAGTAAAGAAGTTAAGGATATTCGGAGACTCTTCTTTGATCATCAATCAGATATCTAAAAGGTGGAAAGTAAGGAGCGAAAGCCTAGCCCCTTATCAAACCTACCTGGAAACTCTTACCGATCAGTTAGAGAAGGTAGAATACACATATCTACCAAGAGAAGAAAACCAATTTGCCGATGCCTTGGCAAGATTAGCCTCAATGGTTAGGATTCCCACGGAAATCGAGCAAATGCCTCTAACTATCAAAAAAAGGCACAAACCAGCATATATCCAGGCTATAGAAGACGACGACTTCGTCCAAGAAGAAGAAGAAGAAGAACCATGGTACACGGACATACTCAATTATGTCACCAATGGAGAATACCCTCCTCATGCTGACAAAAGAGAAAAACGAGCATTAAGAATTTTGGCTTCTCAATATGTACTCATAGACAACGAGCTACATAATAGGGTACCTAAAGGTCGAGCTCTCCTATGCGTAGGATAGAAGGATGCACAAAGAGCAATGCGAATAATCCACGAAGGGATCTGTGGGACACATATAAATGGCAAATGTTTGTCCAGAAAATATTGCGATAAGGATATTATTGGACTACAATGAATAGAGATTGCCATCAATACGTAAAAAGATGCTCTAAGTGCCAAATTTATGCCAATTTGCAACATAACCCTCCATCTTTGCTCTACACCTAGACATCGCCATGGCCATTCTCTACATGGGGAATTGACATCATTGGCAAAATCACTCCCTCAGGAACAGGAGGCCACGAATTCATCCTAGTAGCAATCGATTACTTCACAAAGTGGGTCGAAGCGCAATCGTACGCTAAATTCACTGCAAAACATGTAGCACTCTTTATCGAAAGAAATATTATCTGTCGATATGGAGTCCTACATGAAATGATAAGTGACAATGGAACTCACTTTCAAGCCGAATGTGAAGAATTGCTACAAAAATACGGCATTCAACACCATCATTCTTCCCCTTATAGACCTCAAGCAAACGGAGCAGTTGAGGCAGCTAATAAAAATTTAAAGACTATCATCGAGAAAATGACGGAAAATTATAAGGATTGGCCTGACAAGATTCACTTCGCATTGTGGGGTTACCACACGTCAATCCGTACATCAACAAGAAATACACCATTTTCCTTGGTATATGGAATGGATGTCGTACAATCTGTCGAATTAGAAATACCATCTCTACGCATTGCGCTAGAAAGTAAACTCGATGAAGTTGAATGGACTAGGGCAAGATATGAAGAATTGATTCTACTCGACGAAAAACGACTAGAAGCTCTACATCACACTCAGTGTTACCAAACTCGTATGGCTAGGCATTTTAATAAGAAGGTCAAGACAAGAAATTTCAAAATAGGAGACTTAGTGTTAAAAGCACTAAGGAAAAATGTTTTAGACCCAAGGGGTAAATTTAGACCTAACTGGTCTGGACCCTACATTGTCAAAACAATCCTGGCAGGAGGTGCAGCAAAACTAACTGATATGGATGGCAATGAATTCTCAAACATGACAAATCTTGACCAACTTAAGAAATACTACTCATAAATACTTGAGTAGGATACTCAAGAGAGCTACGTTCGGCCTGATTCCTTAAGAAAGGATACGTAGGCAACCCTTTACGGGTGCGGCCACTTTATTTTTCGACATCTCCGCGTTCCAGAATTAATTAAAAATTCAACAGAAAATCGGTGAATTATTGGCGTCGCAGAAAAGAACCTGGCGCCAGCCAGAAATCGTTAGCGCCAGCCGATGAAATTGGCGCCCGGCGCCAGACTTCAATGGCAGGCGCCAAATGCCAATAACTGGCGCCAATCTGGAAATAAACTCTGGGCGAATTTCGGTGTTTTTCGGAAAATTTTCGACTTCCGTACTCGAAGAATTTCTGGAAAATTGATTTTTTTCGATTTTCATTGCTTTAATAAAATAAATTTAAAGTAAATAATAAATTGAAAGCTCAAATTTCATTAATAAAATGAAATTACATTATTGATGGAATTTAAATAAAGCTGAAATAAATTAACTTTAAATAAAAATAAATCTAAGTCTAATAAATTTAAAGCTAAGCAATGCTCTTAATCTTTCTTTTCCTTTCTAGCTCTTTTCCAATTTTTGTCTGCTTCCTCCTCTTCATCCATAACTTTAGCTAGTAGGCATCCTTTAGAGGACCTACATTCAATTTTGGAGTAGATGGTCTCCCCTTCAGCTAACACTCCATGCTTCTTTTCCACCCAAGCCTTTTTATCTGTGGTGTTAGCTTTCCTTTTCCCTTTATCTTTGGTAGCACCTTTCTTCCTAGGCATTGTAGGTGTTTTGAATTCAATTCTTGCACCTAGGCGTTCCTTGGCAGGAATCACCCTATCACCTAGACGATTCTTCACATCGGTTCTACCCTGATCAATCGAAGATTTTTTCAGCAACCACTTCTTTACATCATTGGGCAAAGAAGGAGGAACCTTTTGGGTAATCACTTCCCATAAAGGTCTAGCGCTCCTATAAGCATCGAATCTATCTACTTCTTGAGATACAGGGTACTCATAAGGAGGACGAAGATCCCCGGAAGGAATATTCTGAAGTAAGCCGTATTGTCTTTTTACCCTGCAGGGGTAATAATAAGTTACACGAGACAAGCTTGGAAGACGGCAGAAAGGTTGCTTGTTAACACCAATTATCCTTTCTATTTTCCACCATGGGACGACCTACTTGATAGCAAAATCACGTGTTTCAAAGACTTTTCTCCACCCATGGCGCCCAATTTTAGGAATGCGCTTCTTCCTTCTCACGAAGCAATTGGGAGTATACTTTTCAATATCGTCCGGAGGGCTAATTAATCCTAGCCTCTCCATTAGCCACATCTGTGAAAAAATTGCAATGCAAATAAATTATTATTACAATACAAAAATATATTTTTTTATTTCTGTAATTAAAAATATTATTTTTCTACCTGTAATAAAATTGGAGAGTCGCGAAAAGGCGCTTTTGGGTCCCTTTTCAATTCATCTAGACTAATCATAGTCTCTCCAACTATTAATGGCATTGGATTTCTCCCTGATTCAATTTGTTCTAGTACAGTGGTTATAATTGATTGACCCTCATTATTTTTACCACTACTAAGAAAAAATTGATTAAGCATGCAAAATAGGAATGCCCTTCTTCTATATATATGAAAAGATTCAGAAAGAGGTTCATCAAAATAATGGCGTGCAAATTCTTTCAAATTAACTATGTTGCCATCTACTATTTTTGATAAATCCCTTTCTTTCAAATTAAAGAAGCGCTCAAAATCCTTATAATAATATGCATCTACTCTAGGGATTGCTATAAGGTCTTGCAGGGAAGCCTAAAATAGCACAAAATTCCTCCGGCAAAGGGCTAATCTCATCATACCCTATTCTGAAACAATGAGTATCAACATTCCAAAACTCTAAAGCGGTATGTATGAAGTCTAGGTCAAGATCTACCCCTTTGATGCCATAAATTCCCCCCAGGTGAAATAAATCTAATTCTTTTCTCTCCCTCGCATTAAGTGATCGACACCATTCATGAGTGTGTTGGGTGAAGGTTTTGGTGACTAAAGACATGATTATTGTTTTTTTAAAGAAGAGAATTATTTTATTCGCTGGAATTATGAGAAGAATCGGCTGGGCAGGGGGATATTTATACGCAAATTGCGAGAAGTTTTAAACAGAATGAAATACGGAATCAGCGTCAACTGGTGTCAAAATCCCGTGATTGGCGCCAACCGCCAGCGCTTGGCGCCACACGCTAAGTGTAGCGCTTGGCGCCACGCGCCATAGTGTGGCGCCAGCTGGCACCAAGTTGCCAGACCATCCGCGCGTGCTCAACTTGCGTTTTAATATTAAACTCGAGTCGGTTATTGACTTTATGGCTCTGTTTTTTTTCCTAAACATCCTTTTTTATCCTTTTTCGTAATTAATTAAATATAGGTATTGTTTTTAATTTATATTATTCTTTTTGGACTTTATTTTAAATTCCAAACACCTGACATTTTATTCGATTTTTTCCTTTTTTATTTTTTCTTTTTTTGGGGGAGAGAGTCGGATACCCTCCATCAATAATAAAAATGACGGAATTTTTGCGCAAAATTGTTTGTCACACTTTTCTTGCACACACAAACATACACACAACAGTAAATAAATTCATAATAGCATAAATATACAAAACGTGTCTATAAATAATGAGTCTAAGGCAAAGTTCTATAAAAAAGTCAAAATAAAATATATACAGGAACAAACTACGGCGCCGGAGGACGTAGGCCCATCATATCATAAAAATGCGCCGTACGAGGAGTCACCTCTCCACCAGCTCCAGCTCCAGCTCCAGTCTCCGTAAGAGGAGGAAGACTCAATGTGGGACCACTCCAACCAGGATCAACCTGAGGTTGAGGCCGCGGAGGCTGCTGCGATGACGAGCCTATCTCGTACATTCCACCACCTCTGAAAGCCGAGGTAGCCTCTCCTACCGGTGCAGCATGAGCACCCTCAGAAGAAGATCCCAAGCCCTCTGCAACGTCAGCTCGAGCAGCCTCAGAGGGACCGCCTCTACCCCCTGACAAAGTGCGACGACGTCTCGAGCTAGACCTCGCCGGATCCCTCCGCCCCTCAGGTCTCGCGCGGGTGTGAGAAGTGATAGGCTGGCCTTGCAAAAAGAATTAAATCAGAAACAGGGCAAAATTGAAAAAAAGCAATGAGTAAAGAAAGGCTACCTCTCGGATGACGTCATCCAAACGGCAAGTGGCCGCATTCCTCATCCGGACGAGCTGGCTCCGGAAGGCATCTATGCATCGTGCCATCGCCGAAACCACCTCGCGTGAAAACTGTCAGAAAAATAAGTCAGTAAAAATGCATGATATATGAACACAAACATTCTGAAAAAAACTAGGCTTACTCGAGTCTGGTGGCGAGGAATCGACCGTTCTACGAAGCGCTCGCCCTCGGGAGCTGGAGAAATCATCTCCTCAATCGGCCCGTACATCCCCTGATACTGGATGGACATACGGGGTGGCACGAACTCAGCAGCACCGTCCTGATAAGACAAAAAGGTCAGTAAAACATTACTTGGGGGCTACTTAGTGGAAAGTAAAGCTAAAAAAAATCTTACCCTCACATCCTCAGCCGGTACGGGGGCTGGAGCTAATAAAGATAGTAGCTCCTCAGCATAACACCGCCCGAGGATCACATGGGACCGCCAAGGGGTACCAGCTCCCTCAGACATGCTCGACAACCGCGCCTCGTCGAACATATGACGTGGTGGAGCAGCAGGAACGACGAAGACATCAGAAGAATGTTGTCTAGCGACCCTCTCTCCTAAGTACGCGACCGCTGCATAAGTCCCCAAGAAATAGCGACGCTCAGCAGAGTACTGTGCGGCTAACCCAGGGACTGTCCAACCGCCCCACGGCCAGTATACCACCCCAGGTCCCTATAAAGAGCATCAATCAGGCAAGAATATATCTAAAACACCGCGGAAAAGCAAGATAAATAATAAAAGTCGTGCCGAGATGATCCAGTTCCGGACATGTGTAGTGGACATGTCCACATGGTTACCGCCCCAAGAGGCGCTCACTGGAAATCCCCGCGGCGATGGTCTCGCCGGCGCAGCAGAAGGAAAATACTCGTAGAACCAGATCTACAAGGAGTTAGAAGTGTGAGCAAATGCTAACTAATATGTAGAGCTAAACCTTATAGGGAATAATGTTTACCTCTACGACCTTCCAAAAGGCAGACAAAGCAACGTTTTTCCCAAAGGACCGGTGTCGACACGAGTCCCTTAGCGCACGAACGAAGTCAGCATAGGCCACGCTGGCCCAGTCATAAGTCCCGATCCGGTGAAGATCACGAACAGCAGGAAGGTAGTAAAGCAATGCCCTACTACCTTTGTCAGGGGAGAATGTCCCTGACAACAACATCAGCGCAAAGATACGCACCCGCAGCTCTCGGGTGGTCGCATCGTCATCAAGAGCCGCTGCCAGCGTCGAGCGGCAAATTCCCCTAGCGCTAAACTGAGTAGTCTCGACCTCAGCTCGGGCCCGAATAGCGATTGGCCCCAACAGCTCCTCGACCTCCGAAGAGAAGACGTCGATTCCACTGTCAAACGACAGTGGCACAGAAGTGAACTTCAGTCCTGTGATGAGACTGAAGTCCGTAGGGGTGACCATCATCTCGCCCCAGGGGAAATGGAAGGTGTTGGTGGTGTCCCAGAAGAACTCCACCAAAGCGCGCACTACGTGATGACCCCCGCTGGAGGCAATCATAGCCTTGGAGGTCTCGAACAGAGTAGCTAGCCCGCAAGACTCCCATAGGAGTCTCATCTCAAGATCCCTGGCGATGTACATCCTGTACAAATCGCCCAAACCATCACAGCCAGAGCCGTGATGCCGTGTCCTCCCGAGCGCGATGCCCTGTCTCACCCTCTCAGAAATGTGGTGAACAGGGGCGAAGAACAGGGTCCTCTCATCCCATTCCGGAAGTCGACCAAGCGAAGTGGAAGGCGTAACGTCATCCTTTACGGGCTCATGCTCCCGTCTAGTGTTTCGGGACCATGAACCCGAGCCTCGTTGTCTAGTCATGCTACATTGTGCAAAGTCATCATAAATTAAGGTTCTATAGTATCTAAGGTTCGCCTAGCCGCATGATACTATGTTCGCAAAAAAAAAAACAGAGTACGTAGTACTAAAACAGAGCACAAATTCAAATTGAGCATGACAGCATTTTTCAAGCAATCAAACAATTTCTTGCAACACTAAAGTGATTATTGTGACAAATTAAACAAGAATTACTAGCAAAAATGTCAAGAACAAGCCACATTGTTCTTCACGATCTTAAGAGGTCCAACAATGGCAAATCGCTCATTTCTTCACCAAATTGAGTCAAACAAGTCTCAAATTATTCCCAAGGCAATATACAAACACAATCAAGCAATTTCATGGCATAAAACTTGATAAACAAAGCAAATTGAGCATTATAAGTTTCGAATTTTCATGAAATTCGTGAATAAACATGCCAAGAATTCATAAAAACCGATGTGAGTTTGAAGAAAACTTACATAGATCGGGAAAATAGATGAAAAGAGCTTTGATTTGCAACAAATTTGAGCGAATTCGGTTGAAAAACGAGTAAGCACTGAGCAATTGAAGTTTTCGGACTTTCTTTCGAGCAAAACCGCGACGAGCAGCAGCAAATGAAGAGGAAAGGAGTATTTAAGGAAATCCTCGTGCTGGCGCCAAGCCCTATGCATTGGCGTCACAAATTTGGCTTGGCGCCTGGCGCCAATATCAGTGCCTTGCGCTAATGCTAATAAGGTGGCGCTGATAGTTTTTCAGCGACGCCAAAGCACCCAGCCACCTGATGAGGTTGTGCTAGCCTTCTGCAACATATTTTTGGGTTCCTTGGTACGCCAGTTAGCCCCTCTAAGCAATTTGACATGATTTTAGTAATCGGCTTGATTACGTAAAGTGATCGACCTGATAAGGGATCGTCTCACTTAGCTTAAAGCGCCTAAGCATTGGCTCATTAGCAAAAGAAGCACCGACATATAGGTTCAAAAGCAAAAGAAGCACCGACATATAGGTTCAAAAGCAAAGGGCGCCGACATAATGGTTCATTCGCAAAAGGCACTGACATACAGGTTCAAAGCAGCAGAAGCGCCGACGTATAGGCATAGCGGAAGCAAAGTTCAAGCGAACTTTTAAAGATCGACAGGCGTGGGTCTTCGGTAATTTCCTTTGGAAAATTATCGCATCAAATGAGGATGACTTCAAAAGAAGATATCTTAGACAACATTCCCTAGCTTGCGGAGAGTTGTCACAAACAACTGGAGGTAATTTCGGGCGAAGTTGTCTTCGATCATATTCCCTTAGGCATGGAAGATGGTCATAATGCGGATGGAGATTGTTTCAAGTGAAATAATCTTCGATAGTATTCCCTTGGATGTGGAATATTATCAATGCGGATGAGGATTGTTTCAAGAGAAATAATCTTCGATAGTGTTCCCTTGGACGCGGAATATTATCATTGCGGAGGAGGATCGTTTCAGGCAAGGCAATCTTCCAAATTTGGAAGCAGTTACAGGCGTAGCAGTTTTTAAGCGAGATGGCATTCTCTAGCTTGCAGGAGGTCATCAAAACAATCGGATACTTTCAGAGACGTGTGCTCGACGGTGCAAGATACGCGTTTCTTAACTCTTTTATCTGTTTGACTAATGCTAGTTTGTAGGTATCGGCGTTACAAGATTGATTTAGGATCGCAGAACGTTCTGAATCATTCTCCGTCCCTATCGATACTTTGACTTTCGTTTTCGAAACTTGCGTTTCTCCAAACTCAGTCAAAGTGGGGGCTTCTGTAGACACCCATTTGTGTCTCCCCAAAACCAAACCCAATGATGAGTAACTTTCACGTCAAATCATAATCGAATGAAGCGAAAGTGTGGAAAGTTTAGTGTTGCGGAAAGTTTTAATTCTTTTCTCTTCTCTCTGTTTTTGAAAACATATTTTTAAGAAAACAGCCAATCCAGTTTGGTTGGTCCATGATATGGGTCCAATAGTAGTGTAGTTGGATGGGGCTTGCAAAGACCTTTCCAACGATATATTATAAGCCCAATTCCGATGAATATTGAGGAAGTTATGGCCAATTTACTAAACTGGGCCCGGTTTGAGCTTTATATACGGCCCAATGATCTAGGGGAGGGCCTAATATGATTTATCATTCCTAATGCAATTAGGAATGGTTTTAGTCTTATAGATTCTTCTAGAAGGTTCTTTTCATTCCTAATTCAATTAGCATTGATAAATTGACTTTTGTTGACTTTTCAGAGTTTTAATCAAAATCAAATAGCATTTTCGAGGAAATTATATGATTTTATCCTCCAGTACGGTAAATTTATCTGATTTTCGAAAACGCGTTAAAATCAGGCTTGGCGCCTAACCCCAGGCCTTGGCGCCTGGAACCAGGCCTGGCGCCTGGCGCTAGCCATTGGCGCCTGGCGCTAGTGTTGGTGCCTGGCTCCAGCTAGCCAGGGTTGGCGCCAGCTCTGTTTTATGTGCATCAGACTCTGTTTTGTTTAATTTATCTTTTTGGCTTATTTTCTCAATGATTATCAGATTAAAAACTCTGTTTTATTCATTCATTCACCAATTCTCACGATCATTCACCGACAATCAGTTTTAATTAGCATTCTCTCATTTCTCTCTTTTCAAAACTTTGCTTTTACATACAAAATTCCGCATTCACAAGACTTAGATACACCTAGCCATATTCGAAGTTGGCTTCGCCCTAGACGTGAAAGTTTTAATTTCTGAGGGTTTGGTCCCAAATCTCTCTTTCAATTATTTAATTTAATTGTTTGTTTATTATTTTCCTTGAAGTTACTAACGTGTGTATTTTGTTATTAGAAAGAGGTACGAAGCATCAAAGTAAGTACTTTATTGATTAATTGATATTATGATGTAGAAATCATGTTTAATTGTTATTATGATATTCCTAGTATCATGTCTAGGGTAATTTTAATATTAAATATGATTGTTATGATGCTTCCTACGTTCGTCTTAATACTTATGATTGTTAGTATCATGTTAGGGTTAAAGATTTGATTTTTATTGCTTAGTGACATGCTAGGGTTTGTTATTAATCTTGTTAATATCATGCCTAGGATCTTGCTATTTTTATTATGCTTTAATTTTAACATGAACATGATTAGGATTATAATTGTTATAATTTATGATGATTATGAATATTATTATTATTATTATTATTATTATTATTATTATTATTATTATTATTATTATTATTATTATTATTATTATTATTATTATTATTATTATTATTATTATTATTATTATTATTATTATTATTTTGATGATGATTATTTTATTTATGATTATTATTGTTATGATTTTATTATTATTGATTATTATGTTGCTTGATATTTTATTTTGTTATTGCTTGATCACACCTTTTATGCATGTTTAAAGGGAATTGGTACTTGTAATCACGCTTGATAAGATATTTAATAATCTTGTTTAGGGTTAATATGATTATAATTCAAGTGATCGCCAATAATAGGTTTATTTGTGCATTTATATTCAACCAACATAGATAAACAGGTTTAGGGTGAAATTTATTGATTGCATGTTAATTAAAAAGCGCACATGAATACGATCAGAATAAAGTAGAGACCTATTATTAGGGCAGGTTCAATCTCTTTTAGGTTGGATTTGTTTCTTCATCCCCGAACCCTTATTTGGTTCTAGACCTTATGGAGTTGACGATCTCTTGGATCGTTAAGGGGTGTAACCTTCACCTCGTGAATGGTTTACAAGTTCCTAAAAAACTTGTTGGCGACTCTTTTGCTCTATCTTCTTCCCTTTTGGACGCCACCGTACTTTAGTGTATGATCACAGTGGGGTTCAAGCTAGTGGGATTTTAAAGGCTTGAAATTATTCCCTACAGTAGTGCTACCTGTAGGAAATATTTCAAGCGTTAACCCCTAGCTTGAACCCCACTATGATCATACATTAAAGTACGGTGGCGTCCAACGGGAAGGAAGCTAGAGCAAAAGAGTCGCCAACAGGTTTTTTTTAGGAACTTATAAACCGTTCACGAGGTGAAGGTTACACCCCTTAACGATCCAGAAGATCGTCAACTCCATAAGGTCTGGAACCATGACTAGTAGTTCGGGGATGAAGGTACAAATCCAACATAAAAGAGATTGAACCTACCCTAATAATAGGCCTCTACTTTATTCTGATCGTATTCATGTGCACTTTCTGACTAACATGCAATCTTTAGGTTTACCCTAAACCTGTTTATCTATGTTGGTTGAATTTAATGCACAAATAAATCTCTTATTGGCGATCACTTGAATTATAATCAAATTAACCTTAAACAAGATTATTAAATATCTTATATAAGCGTGATTACAAGTACCAATTCCCTTTAAACATGCATAAAAGGCGTGATCAAGCAATAACAATAATATCAAGCAACATAAAAACAATAAATCATAAATAATAATTACAACTTATAATAATCATGTTAAAGCATAAAAGCAAGATCCTAGGCATGATACTAACAAGATTAATAACAAATCCTAGCATGTCACTAAACAATAAAAATCATATATTTAGCCCTAACATGATACTAACATGAATAAATATTAGGGAGAACATAGGAAGCATCATAGAAATCATAATTGACATTAAAATTACCCTAGACATGATACTAGGAACCATAATAACAACCTAAACATGATTTCTACATAACATCAATTAAACCATTAAAGCACTTACTTGGATGTCTCGTACCTCTTTCTAATAACAAAATACACGCGTTAGTAACTTCAAGGAAAATAATAAACAATAATTAAATTAAATAATTGAAAGAGAGATTTGGGACCAAACCCTCAGAAATTAAAACCTTTCACGTCTAGGGCGAAGGCAACTTCGAATATGGCTAGGTGTTTCTAAATCTAATGAATGCGGAATTTTTGTAATTGTGAAAAAGCTAGTTTAGAAAGAGAGAGAGAGAGTAATCAAGAGAATCTTGATGAGAGTTGGTGAATGAAAACGGGGTTTTTAGGAAGCTATTTATAGAGAAAATCAACCAAAACGATAAAAAATCAAAACAGAGTTCAGACGCGTAAAACCAGGGTTAGCGCTAGACGCTGACATTAGCGCCAGGCGCTAAGGCTAGCGCCAGGCGCCAAACTTAGCGTCAGGCGCTAATGCTGGCGTTTGGCGCTAACTAAGTTTTTGACGCGTTTTTCTTAAAATCAGATAGAAATTGCCGTACAGGAGAATAAAATCGTATTTTCCTAAAAAACGTTCTTTTATTCTGATTAAAACTCTAAAAAGTCAACAAAAGTCAATATATCAATTAATTGAATTAGGAATGAAAAGAACCTTCTAGAAGAATCTAGAAGACTAAAACCATTCCTAATTGCATTAGGAATGATAAATCTATATTAGGCCCTCCTCTAGATCATTGGGCCGCATATATGGCTCAAACCGGGCCCATTTCAGTAATTTGGCCATAACTTCCTCAATATTCTTCGGAATTGGGCTTATAATATATCGTTGGAAAGGCCTTTTCAATCCCTATCCAACTACACTACTATTGGACCCATATCATAGACCAACCAAACTGTATTGGCTGTTTTCTTTAAAATAGGTTTTAAAAAACATAGAGAAGAGAAAAGAAATTAAAACTATCCGCAACACTAAACTTTCCACACTTTCACTTCATTCGATTATGATTCGACATGAAAGGTACTCATCACTGGGTTTGGTTTTGGGGAGGCACAAATGGGTGTCTATAGAAGCCCCCACTTTGACTGAGTTTGGAGAAACGCAAGTTTCAAAAACAAAAGTCAAAGTATCAATAGGGACGGAGAATGATTCAGAACGTTCTGCGATCCTAAATCACTCTTGTAACGCCGATACCTGCAAACTAGCGTTAGTTAAACAGATAAGAGAGTTAAGAAACGCGTATCTTGCACCGTCGAGCACACGTCTCTGAAAGTAACCGATTTGCTGCTGTATTACTGTTTTGATGACCTCCTGCAAGCTAGAGAATGCCATCCCGCTTGAAAACTGCTACGCTTGTAACTGCCACTACTATCGAAGATTGTTGCGCTTGAAACGATCCTCTTCCAATTTGTGACCATCTTCCACATCTTAGGGAACACGATCGAAGACAACTTCACTTGAAATCACCTTCGGTTGTTTGTGACAACTCTCCGCAAGCTAGAGAACGCTGCCGAAGATATCCTCGCTTGAAGTTATCCTCATTTATTGCGATAATTTTCCAAAGGAAATTACCGAAGACCTCCACTTGTCGATCTTTAAAAGCTCGCTTGAACTTTGCTTCCGCTATGCTTGTATGTTGGCGCTTTTGCTGCTTTGAACCTGTATGTCGGTGCCTTTTGCTGAATTACGAACCAGTATGTCGGTGCCTTCCGCGATGAGCCAATGCTTAGGCGCTTTAAGCTAAGTGAGGCAATCTTTCATCAGGTCGATCACTTTATGTAATCAAGCCGATTACTAAAAATCGTGTCAAATTGCTTAGAGGGGCTAACTGGCGTACCAAGGAACCCAAAATATATTGCAAAAGGCTGGAACAACCGTACTGAGTGGCTAAATGTTCTAGCGCCGCTGAAATAACATCAGCGCCACTTATCTGGCTGTAGCGCCAGACGCTGGAGCTAGCTCCAGGCGCTAAAGCCTATCGACTGACGCCAAGGTTTGACGCTTGGCGCTAGAGCCGGGTTTTCCTTAAATACCCTTCTCTTCTTCATTTCCGCTGCTGTTACTCGTGTTTCTTGCTTGAGAATTCTCAAAACTTCATTTGATCCGCTCTTGCTCGTTTCTCAACCAAATTCGCTCAAATTTGTTGCAAATCAAAGCTCATTCCATCCATTTTCCCGATCTATGTAAGTTTCCTTCAAACTCACACCGGTTTTAATGAATTTTGCATGTGTTTATTCCTAAATTTCTTGAAAATTCGAAATTTAGAATGCTTAATTCTCTTTGTTTATCAAATTTTATGCCATGAAATTGCTTGATTATGTTTATATATTGCCTTGGGAGTAATTTGAGACTTGTTTGACTCAATTTGGTGAATAAATGAACGAATCACCATTGTTGAACCTCTTAAGGTCGAGAATACAATGTGGCTTGTTCGTGATGTTTTTGCTAGCAATTCTTGTCCAATTTGTCATAATAATTACTATAGTATTGCAAGAAATTGTTTGATTGCTTGAAAAATGCCGTTAGGCTCAATTTGAATTTGTGCTCTGTTTTAGTGCTACGTACTCTGTTTTTTTTTTTTTTTTGTGAACATAGTATCATGCGGCTAGGCGAACCTTAGATACTATAGAACCTTAATTTATGATAATTCTACACAATGTAGCATGGCTAGAAAGCGAGGTTCCGGTTCACGGTCCCGAGACGTTTGACGGGAGCATGAGCCCGTAGAGGACGATGCTGAACCGTCAACTTCGCTCAGCCAACTCCCTGAGTGGGATGAGCGGACCTTGTACTTTTCTCCCGTCCACCATATCTCTGAGAGGGTGAGACGGGGCATCACAGTCGGGAGGACACGCTGTCATGGTTCCGGTTGTGACGACTTGGGCGACCTGTACAAGATGTACATTGCCAGAGATGATCAGACGAGACTTCTATGGGAGTCTTACGGTCTTACTGCGCTGTTTGAGACCTCCGAGGCAATGGTTGCCTCTAGCGGGGGTCACCATGTAGTTCGTGCTCTGGTGGAGTTCTTTTAGGACACCACCAGCACTTTTCACTTCCCCTGGGGTGAGATGATGGTCACTCCTACCGACTTCAGCCTCATCATAGGACTGGAGTTTAGCTCCGTGCCACTGCCGTTCGACAGCGGGATCGACGTCTTTTCTCCTAAGGTCGAGGAGCTGTTGGGTCTGATTGCTATTCGGGCTCGAGCTGAGGTATAGTCGACTCAGTTCAGCGCTAGGGGGATTCGTCGCTTGACCCTAGCAGCGGCTTTTGACATGGTGCGACTACCCGAGAGCAGCGGGTGCGCATCTTTGCCCTTATCTTGCTGTCAGGGACGTTCTCCCCTGACAAGGGTAGTAGGGCGCTACTTTACTACCTTCTTGCCTTCTGCGATCTACACCAAATCGGGACTTATGACTGGGCCAACTTGGCCTATGCTGATTTCATTCGAGCGTTGCGGGACTCGTGTCGACATCGGTCCTTTGGGTCGAATGTTGCTCTGTCCGGCTTTTGGAGGGTTGTAGAGGTATCCTTTATTCCCTATAAAGTTTAGCTCTACATTTTAGTTAGCACTTGCTGATAACTTTAGCTTCTTGTAGATCTAGTTCTACGAGAACTTCCCCTCAGCTGCGCCGGCGAGACCGTCGCCACGCAGGCTTCCAGTTAGTGCTTCTTGGGGCAGCCGCCATGTGGGGATGTCCACTGCCTATGTCTGAGATTGGATCATCTCGGTATGATTCTTTTCTTATTTGACATTTTGTGATGCCTTAGATAGATTCTTGCCTGATTGCCGCTCTTTGTAGGAGCCTGAGGTGTTGTACCGACCGTGGGTCGACCTGGCAGTCCTTGGGTTAGCCGCGCAGTATTCTGCTGAGCGTCGCTATTTCTTGGGGACCTACGGAGCGGCTGTGTATCTTGGAGAGAGGGTTGCTATTCAGCATTCCTCAGACACCTTTGTCGTTCCTGCTCCTCCACCACGTCACATGTTTAACGCCACGAGGTTGATGAGTATGTCAGAGGGAGCTGGTACCCCTTGGCGATCTTACACGATCCCTGGGCGATGCTATGGGGAGGAGCTACCGCCGTTGTTAGCTCCAGTTCCTGTACCTGCTGAGGATGTGGCAGTACGATTTTTCAGCTTTTATCTTAAGTTAAGTAGCCCCCAAGTAATGCTTTACTGATTTTGTTTTGCCTTGTCAGCATGATGCTGTTGAGTTCGTGCCACCCCGTATGTCTATCCATTATCAGGGGACATATGGGCCGATTGAGGAGATGATTCCTCCAGCTCCTGAGGACGAGCGCTTTGTGGAGCGGTCGATTCCACGCCACCAGACTCGGGTAAGCTTGTTTATTTGCAAATTTTGTCCATATATGTTATGCATGTTTACAGACTTATTACTTTAACAGTTCTCACGCGAGGTGGTTTCGGCGATGGCACGATGCATAGATGCCTTCCGGAGCCAGCTTGTCCGGATGAGGAACGTGGCTACCTGCCGTCGAGACAACGCCGTTCAGGAGGTAGTCTTCCCTTCATATGTTTTTGTATTACCGCTTCTATTTTGCCTGTTTCTAATTTTAATTTCTTTTGCAGGGTCAGCCCATTCCTTCTCGTACCCGCACAAGGCCTGAGGCGCGGAGGGATCCAGCGAGGTCTATCTTGAGACGTCGTCGCACTAGTTCGGGAAGTCGGGGCGGTCGTTCTGAGGCTGCTCGTACCGAGGCGGTAGAGGGCTCAGACTCTTCCTCTAAGGGTGCACATGCTGCGCCGGTAGGCCAGGGATAGGCTACCTCGGCTCTTAGAGGTGGTGGGATGTACGAGGTTGGCTCGTCATCGCAGCAGCCTCCTCAGCCTCAGGTTGATCTTGGGTGGACAGGTCCTGTGTTGAGCTTTCCTCCTCCCGCGGGAACTGGAGCTGGTGCTGGAGCCGGAGCTGGTGGACTGGTTACTCCTCGTACGGCGGAGTTTTATGAGATGATGGGTATACGTCCCCCGGCGCCGTAGCTTATTCATGTGCTTTTTATTTATTTATTTTGAATTTGTATAGAACTTTGCCTTTTAGTTAGACTCATTTTTTAGACATGTTTTGTATATACATACTATTATGAGTTTATTCCTATTTTATCATGTTTTTCATTTTTTTATTATTATTATGTGCATGTTTGTGTGTGCAAGGAAATGTGAAAAATAATTTTGCATGTTTTTCATTTTTTTATTATTATTATGTGCATGTTTGTGTGTGCAAGGAAATGTGAAAAATAATTTTGCGCAAAAATTCCGTCATTTTTATTATTGATGGAGGGTATCCGACTTTCTCCCCCAAAAAGAAAAATGAAAAAAGGAAAAGTAAAATAAAATAAAAACTTGGAAGTTAGTCCAAATAAAATCAGAAAAATAATATAATTAATATAATAGCTATATTAATTAAAAAGGAGGAATAAATGAATATTTTAGAAAAAGATAAGGAAACCGTAAAGTCAATAGCAGACTCGAATCAAGTCAAAACGCGGTTTTTTAGAAAGCGCGTACGATGAGGCATATTGGCGCAAGCTGGCGCCACGCGTTTTGGTGTAGCGCCAGGCACTACACTTAGCGTTTGGCACCAGGCTCTGGCGTCAGGCGCCAATAGTTGGCGTCTGTAGGAAATTATTTCAAGCGTTAAACCCCTAGCTTGAACCACACTTTGATCATACACTAAAGTACGGTGGCGTCCAAAGGGAAAGAAGATAGAGCAAAAGAGTAGCCAACAAGTTTTTTAGGAACTTGTAAACCGTTCACAGGGTGAAGGTTACACCCCTTAACGATCCAAGAGATCATCAACTCCATAAGGTCTAGAACCAAATAAGGGTTCGGGGATGAAGGTACAAATCCAACCTAAAAGAGATTGAACCTGCCCTAATAATAGGCCTCTACTTTATTATGATCGTATTCATGTGCGCTTTCTGATTAACATGCAATCAATAGGTTTAACCCTAAACCTATTTATCTATGTTGGTTGAATATAATGCACAAACAAACTATTATTGGCGATCACATGAAATTATAATCGAATTAACCCTAAATAAGATTATTAATTATCTTATTAAGCGTGATTACAAGTATCAAATTCCCTTTAAACGTGCATAAAAGGTGTGATCAAGCAATAACAATAAATAGCATCAAGCAACATAATAATAAATAAATAATCATAAATATAATTATAATCATCATAACAATAACATCATCATAAATAAAATAATCATCATCAAAATAATAATAATAATATTCATAATCATCATAACGATTATAACAATTATAATCATAATCATGTTCATGTTAATATTAAAGCATAATAATAATAGCAAGATCCTAGGCATGATACTAACAAGATTAATAACAAACCCTAGCATGTCACTAAGCATTAAAAATCAAATCTTTAACCCTAACATGATACTAATAATCGTGAATATTAGGAAGAGAATAGGAAGCATCGCAGGAATCATAATATTCATATTTGATATTATAACCTTTTCCCTAAACATGATACTAGGAATATCATAATAACAATTTAAACATGATTTCTACATCATAATATCAATCAAAACCATTAAAGTACTTACTTTGATGCCTCATACCTCTTTCTATTAACAAAATACACACGTTAGTAACTTCAAGGAAAATAATAAACAAAATAATTAAATTAAATAATGGAAATAGAGATTTGGGACCAAACCCTCAGAAATTAAACCTTTCACGTTAGGGCGAAGGCAACTTCAAATATGGCTAGGTGTTTCTAGATCTTGTGAATGCGGAATTTTGTATTTGAAAAGCAAGGTTTGAGAAAGAAAGAGAAAGATGAATTAATGAATGAATTGATTAGGGAAATCTTAAGGAGAATTAGCGAATGATTAAAGAGAATGAAAGAGAATTGAAAACTGATTGTTGATGAGAATTGGTTATCGAAACGGAGTTTTTACGACATTATTTATAGAGAAAATCAGCCAAAAAGATAAAATAAACAAAACAGAGTCTGGCGCACGCAAAACGAGGTTGGCGCCAGGCGCCAATGCCTGGCGTTAGGCGCCAATCTTGTTTTTGACGCGTTTTCTAAAATCTGATAAATTTTGCCGTACAGGGGGATAAAATCGTATCTTTTCCTCAAAAATGCTCTTTGATTTTAATTAAAACTCTAAAAAGTCAACAAAAGTCAATTTATCAATGCTAATTGAATTAAGAATGAAAAGAACCTTCTAGAAGAATCTAGAAGACTAAAACCATTCCTATTGCATTAGGAATGATAAATAATATTAGGCCTTCCCCTAGATAATTGGGCCGCATATTGTTGGGGTTTGGTGAGTCCGACTCACCGCGGAAACAAACCCCGACCCGAGGAACCACTCGTAATAATTAAAATCATAAAGCATAAATAAATAATCACAAAGAAAAGATAACAAATCTTACCCTCGAAGCGAGCTTCGCCCAAAAACTGGAGCTCTTACTTGAAAGCTACGAGCACGTCAAGCGCCGTGCCTCCGACGGTATCCACCCACAAAAGGCGAACACAACTTTAAGGTCCGCTACCTTTGGGTTAGCAAGGTCCGACCAAAACCCGAGTGTTATATGAGTTTAAGAGTTTTCCCAAAATTATGGAATGCTCTTTTTAACTCCCACTCAAGCAAAGAATTCTCAAGCCATTCCATGACTATTTATAAGGAAGTATGCCTTGTGAATTTCACTCATCTTTCAATGTGGGACTTTTCACAAAAAGATCCCACATGGAAAGATTGGTGAATTCAACCCTTAGTTAAATAAACAAAGGAACAAGTAACAAGTGTCACATGGTTAGGTGTGGACCACTTTCTCACTCGGTCCCCAAGGCATTTCACATGCAATGTGAACTAACCATGTGTCACCCAACCTTGAGCCCCAAGTTGGGTTCGGTTGGCCCATTTTATTTTGGCCCGTGTCCATGACCCATCAACCCGGGTCCACGGCCATTGCCACATGTGTCGCCACCGTGGCGCGCCGCCATCATGGCACACTGCCAACGTGGCACGCTGCCACTTGGTGGCTGCCACTAGGCGGCTGCCAATGTGGCGGCTGCCACGTGGCATGCTCCTATTGGGCGTGCATTCCTAGCCTTTTGCGTGGCTAGGATTTTACTTGTTACTTGATGCATTTTCCCGTCTCGCCAAATCCTAAATTTTGGCTCGACATTTGAGATTCTCCGACGCTCGGTTTCGACGCTCCAAGCTCGAATTTCCGACGTCTAAATGTTTAACACTCGGGCGACGAATTAATTTCTTCTGAATTAATTCATCTAGTTGGTTCGCATATATTTGCTTGGGTGTGACCCGAAGGGTTCAGTGAAGATTAAGCTGTAACATTAATTATATTAATATTACTGATCGGAAGCGGCCTCCACCCAGGCATTCCGATCACTTGACCTTACTGAATATATTAGCTTCTAATAATTCTGAACCCGCTATCAGAATAATACACTTGTTCGAAGGATACCATTCCTTTCAATCTCCCACTTGTCCTTCCGGACAAGTGTGCATTTAGTGTATAGCCCTTATCCTATGTCTCTTCATGTCTCTTCATGAACAAGAGAGTAAGATTACTAGTCATCTCTGTTACGTCCAGAAGTGTTTCTCGAAATCTGAGTTTGACTGTTAATAAGCAGATGATTTCTAAAATCCATCTGAGCACGGCCATGCATTTTTCACAGTCTCGCTCTTCGAGAGGCCTTGTAAACAACAAGACATGTTCCCTATTGTTAGTAGGGGGACATTTCCAGTCTTGTAATGTAGCTTCTCTTACTAAGAGGACTCACCCGCCCGATATCTGTCTTTATAATCCCGAGTTACGGCAGACGTTTGGCGGATACCAAAGCGGACCAGTACTCAAACAAGAGATCTCCCACTACTCATGGTCAAAGGAAAAGAGTTCCGATAGTAATAATGAGAAAATATTTATGATGATTTTTAAATCTCTTAAAGTATCCTCATAGGTCGATCCAGTATGGTTCTAAACCAATACCTGTGCAAATGATTTATATCCTCATAGCACAAGAAACGGTGCTACAAATCATACTACACACTAATCTCTGATGGTCATCAATCGTCCACAAAATATGACCTTGATTAGGGATAATTTTCGATTAAAATATTCAATGTTCACTTAATAGGTGTTTCTTTATCCAAGCCATTGATTTGATACCCTATTTTGAATATTTATTAAAATCGAATGGACTCATTATTTAATTCTAAACCACAATTAAATAGTTTCGTGGAATATTTAGAAATATTTTATTCCACTATGAAACTTCACAATGTTTCATCTTATGATAAATGGTTTTTCCCAAATGTTTAAAGAGTAATACTCTTCATAAAACATTCATAGAAATCACACCCATATTTGATATGCTTGATTTCTTTCATAAAATTATTAATGTTGTCGTTCACTTATTGCAAAGGTTTAGTTAAAATTACTTTGCAAACCTTAGCATCTTCATTATCCACCATTTCCATAATAAGATGATAAAATTTTGAGAGTGTTAATGGATTACATGTGATTCAGGATTTATTGTCCAAGCAATGGTTCCCACTCATTTTCATGATTTGAGACCTTCTACTTGACAACCTACAATCATTAATGTTCAACAACGAACCTTTCCATTTAACATCTATCTTATTATTGCCTTTAAGGCAACAATATTCTCAACATATATTTTAGTAGACTCCCCGATGATGCCTTGCTTGGGTTTTACTCCAAGCGACTCACAACGATTTGGGATACCCTAATCACTTGTGATCATGGAAATTTTCCTTAGATTCCCGCACATTATACATGGATGCACATCCATGTTACCATTCTCAAGCCACGACACTTCTTGCCTCGTGCTTATAAATGGCTTCCTTGCTAAGGATCTAATCCTTGTTAAGGTTTGTGCTTGCAACATCAAAACTCAAGTTATATTTGTTTCCATTCGTCAAGAACTCATCCAACTACTTATCTAAGTTCTTTGGATGTTCTTGACTATAATCTAATGACTTAGATTAATGTCGATTGGTATTATATACGTACTTCACATGCTCTAAGCATTTAAGTCATCTGACGATTCCATATCATAGCTTTACATGATGGATTTAATTCTAGAATTATTTTCAATTTTATTCCATCCATGTAACATTTAGCTCATACAGTTACACTGAGTCTTGCCAAATTGTTCTCTATATGATGTGGTTGAAAGTCTCCTACTAGAGTCTTTCTCGTTTGACTTAGTACTTATCCTAGCTTATACATAGGTCAAACATTTACTTAGCTTCATACATATGGGTCGAAAGCCTTTCAAAGTCTTTCATGTTTAACATGGTAATTTCTTTTACTCATTTAAACACTTTAATTAAGTCTATACCATAGAACTTAATTCCCAACATGTACTAAGTATCGTCTTTAGCTTGGTCCATTGTCGAAAATACTTTCAAATCTAAGCATTTAGCATTTGATAGTTGTTTCACAATAGAGTTCGTAAACATCTTGTTGGACCATTACTTTTGCTCCCACTAAAATTCTTGTTCATCAGAATTTCTATGTTTCTCCATAAGTCAATCCTCTTATTAACTTTATGAGAAAACACGTTCCAATTCCTTCATGCAATGCTTCCTTTAATCCCATGACGGATTCCATGTGCTTGCTTTCAAATCTAGCATTATTTATTCCATAGTCACTTCCAAAATTCCATTTTGGGAAGGCGGTTTTGGTATCTATTTTGCCATATTTCATATGCGCAATTTTGCTAGATCAATCACGAAAAGACTTGAGCATTCCGATTGGTGAATGGGATTTTATTAAAATCAACTCCTTGAAATTAATTATATCCTTTACAACCAATCTAGCTATGTATGCATATACATTTCCACATTTGTTAGTTTTCTCCTTGAAAACTTATTTGCAATCGATGAGTCTTTCACCTTTCATGCAAATTAATCAAGTTTCAAACATGATTTTCAAACATGGAGTCTATTTCGGATTTTCATGGTCTTTAACCATTATTCGGAATTTGGATTTGTCGTAGCTATCTTACAAGACATTATTCCTTTACTATCTAATAGTAAATAGTATGCTTGTAAGTCTTAGGTTTGTTTCTAACTTAATAGAAAATTTATAGGATTCAATCCAAGCCTTTGGTGAATTCTATACCTATACGGGGCATCAAACACTGAGTTTTAAGGCGCTTTCAAAGCCCTTTTATTATGTTGATCTTACTCCAACATCTTTAATGTTTTGTGAGTAATGAATTCTCTTTTAAGGCACTTGTAAAGTCCTTTTGAGTATTCTTGATCAAGCATTATCACGAAGTCCTTTAAGGTCTTCCGAGATTCTCAGTTCTAGTTTGTTGCTAAGATCGATGGTCATCGAGTTAATTTTCCTCCCACTTGTCGTTTTGGAAACGTGTTACTTTCCAGAAAGACAATACTTAGAGCAACAAACAATTTTTTGTTCTCAATTAGGATGTGGAGGTAATACCCGTAGTCTCACTTGAATTCTTACAAAGAGACATGTATATTGTCTTTGGGTAAAAGTTTGTTGTGAAACAAACAGTTAGCTCCTACTTGAGCTATCTTAGTCTTTATTGAGCCATTCAGCTCCCACCGAGTCACCTAGCTCCTACTGAGCCACTTTGCTCCCACTGAGCTAGTGAACTCCCACTGAGACTAAGAGCCTTAGACATATACTTGAAAAGACTTTTAGAAGTTATATATATCCATAATTGAATATGGCGTCCTTTCTTAGCTTCGACACATTGTTTAGTGTAACATTAGTCATTTGTGCAAATCTTTAAGAACTTTATAGGAAGGGTTGTGAACCATCATCGTTCGAGTCATTTTCAAATGACACCGAGGTTTCCATGAAGACACACCATGTTCTTTGTGGAGTTATTTATGAAAATTTCCATTCATAACTTTGAGATAGTCACGCTTGGCTCAAGCAAACATCGCTCGATCTAATCTAGACATTTTGATATCTTGCCAAGTCGATTCTGTACTTCACCGAACTCTTGAGCTACTCAAGTCAAGTTTGTTCACATTTGATGAATATAGCCATATCCTTTCAAATTCTTTGTGAAACGTTGAAGTAATTGAATCCTCTTTAGCCTTCGGAGTCAATTGTCTATACTTAGAACAATAGCTCTCTGCTTTGTCGGTTTCAACAAGTAAGACTTTCTTGTCTTAGAACGATTCCAATTCAAGCAACTATTAAGAGCCTATTTAATAGAGCCTTGAGTACGTTCTTGTCGATGTGACATTGCTAAAGATGTTTGGAACGCAAATCAAGCCCATGACTTGAACTTAGTGAGTTTATCATGTTAGAGAAATGTTTGTTTATAATCAAGCATTCTTAACTCAACGCTTGGATAACCATCCCATTCAAATAAATCTCGCAACTATTGCTCATTACTTTGAATGTGAGTCTTTCCGTGTGTAAACGGATCAGTTGCTGATTATGGAACATAATAACCATTACTTGTTCCAGCCTTTGGCTTAAAAGGTCTTTAAACAAAACATACGACCTTACAACTGATGTAGCTCTTCTTGCTTCATTCTAAGCTTGTAAGTCGATAACTTAGCTTAACTTCAATAGTTTGAGGTCACTATCATAGTGGAACACTCAAGCAGTATCCGATACTTGTGAAGATAACGAATTGCTAAGTAAATAACATGAACTCATGAGTTGAAATGAAATCTAATTCCTTTTCTTCGTTCCTTCTTTCCTATATTTCTTATCATACAACATCTCATAATCTTACTTTAAGAATAATTTCTTTAAGTACCTTGACTCTTATACTTTGTTAGGCATAATCAAGCACCTAGTGCGCCGTTAAACAAAGTTTTATCTTTTCCATTAATTCTTACTCGAATTATTACATCAATGAGTCCTACTCAATTGTGATGCGAAAAGATACGTTGGTTGTCAAACATTGACAATCTTGAGTTTGCAACTCAATACCTCATGTTTTATCAAAACTACCTAGTATTTTGAATACATGATGTCCAACCGTCCTTTCGGACTTAATTATAAAAGTCATTCATGAGAATTGTATTTTAGAAATGATTTTCCTTTCTTTGAGAACTATTCTCAAGGATTTCCTTTACCAATCATGGAAACAATATTATTTGATTTAGAATACTATAAATATAAGTGCTAAGTATAACCATTTATCAAGAACATAATAAGTTTGAAATTTAATAGCATTCATGCAAACTTCAATCTTATTAAACGTCTTATTTACGCATAATAATTGTCCCTATTTGGCGAAAATAAGGCGATTCCAAGATCCGAAGAAACAAAGAGTGGTTAAGCATGCTTTGGCTTGTCTTAAACACTCAATCTTCTAGGGTAAGCATTGCCTTGCTAATGGCTCTAAGCCACTCTTGGTTAGACAATCATCGCATCTAATGCATCTTTGACGATGTATCTCTTTTGCCACGGTATGTGAGGACTCCTCACTCATACCGATGAGTTAAACCAAAACCAACGTGCACACCCGGTGTGCCTTATGCCCCTTGGAGAAGTGATGGCACCTCGCTTTGGCGTAGCCTACCATCACTCTCGTTCGGTTAGTAAGTGTTGTTTTGGAAAGGCAAGTTTGACTCAATATTATTAGGGACCTAGGATTTCTATGTTGGTTGATTTAAGTGAACTTAACTAATCATCGCAACATCAAGAAAACCTAAACATGCATCTAACGAATAATTCACACACATATATATAAGCATAAAATATAAAGAGAAATTATAGATGCATATTGGCAACTAGCATGACCCCTTGAGATCTTCATATCTTCAAAAGGTCTTCATTTGCAATTCAAGGCTTTGTCTTCCAAGATACGCCGTCTTCAAGACTTAACCAAACTATGCAAAGACTAGTGTCTACAACTAGGAATGATCTAAATATTAAAGTACAAAATACTTAACGGTGCGTAGACCGTATTTAGATTTACAAAAATACATAACGGCACGTAGTCCGTATTTTCTATCCTAGTCGGGTCCCACTAGTTGCCATTTCATAAAACCTGTGAGAGAGAATATATATATTCCATTCATCCATTCACTATTTGTGAATGGCCCATGCAATTTACAAATTAAAACAAAGTAAAATGCATTTAAACAACGCGCGCACTAGTAACTAATCTAGGTGGTTAATCCGATTAACACGCCTAATTAAAACTAGTCAAAGTTGTTTAACCGATTATATAATTTATGTCATTAATATTTGAAGCTCCCACTAAATTCCGCATTTCCTTAATTAATCTAATTAATTAAGTCGGTAGCACCCAAACTTGTCAAAATGAAATTTTGCCAATGCCGCTCAAAACCGAGGCCTAGCCTCCCAAAATTTTAATTAAAATAAACAAAATTAATTAAAATAAATAAAACGGCAAAATAAGCAACATCAAGCCTACTACGGCTAGCCACCTCACCGCACCAAGCATACGCACACGCCAAGACCACGAACACACGGCCCACGGCACACGGCCGCGAGCTGCTGCTGCGCGTGTGCTGCTGCCATGCGTGGCTGCTGCCGCGCGTGTGGCCGCAAGCAAGGCTGCGCTGCCACCTTGGCAGCCACATATGGGCTGCTATGCAGCCCTGCTCGCCAAGGTGATGCATTGCCTCGTTTTGCGTGCCACGGCCTCGGGATTTGATCCCTTTTCGCGAGACTACAATAATTAATTCTAAATTAATTTTAGAACTAATTTAGAGGGCAAAATAAAAATTTTAAACAAGTCTAACTTAATAAAATTTTCAAAGTGCAAATAACCAAAATAATTCCAAGAACCATTCTTAATTAAATTGGTTTAGCTTGGTGCAACATAAAATTGAGGCAATTTCTCACTTTCAATTTAATCAATTTAAATTAAACTTGAGAATTTGACAAAGTAAAGGGAAGTTGGAAAAATATGAACTTTAATGTTCAAATGAAAATTCCAACATCTAAATTTTTGTGAATCCTTGAAAATTATATCTTCCAACATGAATATAACCAAATTTCTATCACAAAAATCGAAACTTTATGTTTCCAATCAACTCAAAATGATTAAAACATCAAAGTTTAACACAAAATAACATGGAATTTAGTGGTTTTTAAAGTTTCAATCACTTATCACAAATAAAGATTGAATCTTTAACACTTAGGAAGCCTCAAAAATAAAACTTTCACACTAAAAAGCAATTAGTTTGCAATTATGTGAAAATAAATCAACCTTTAAGCATCAAATACTACCAAGTGTGCTTTAAGGGGACATAAAAATGCAGAAAATAATGCAAATAATCAACCATATAATCAACAATTTATGCCATTAATTTCAAGGTTACAAAAGACTTAAAATTTTTTCGTCAAAAACGAAAAACCCCTCGAAAAAGGCATTTCTGGTCAGAATTTGGCTAAAATCATAGGTCCCTTAGGGGTAAAAACCTTTCCAGAACACGTTTTCCACCCAAAATTCACTAGTCTTGGGCGAAAATCTGGGTTCTGGGCCAAACTCGACATTAAAAATGGGATTAAAATAAATAAAACCGAGCTACTAATCTAATTAGCAACTTAAACCAGAAAATTAAGCCAAAATAAACCTTGAAAAACATGATTATAAAAATAAACGAGCGGGGCTCCGATACCGCTTTTGGGGTTTGGTGAGTCCGACTCACCGCGGAAACAAACCCCGACCCGAGGAACCACTCGCAATAATTAAAATCATAAAGCATAAATAAATAATCACAAAGAAAAGATAACGAATCTTACCCTCGAAGCGAGCTTCGCCCAAAAACCGGGGCTCTTACTTGAAAGCTACGAGCACGTCAAGCGCCGTGCCTCCGACGGTATCCACCCACAAAAGGCGAACACAACTTTAAGGTCCGCTACCTTGGGGTTAGCAAGGTCCGACCAAAACCCGAGTGTTATATGAGTTTAAGAGTTTTCCCAAAATTATGGAATGCTCTTTTTAACTCCCACTCAAGCAAAGAATTCTCAAGCCATTCCATGACTATTTATAAGGAAGTATGCCTTGTGAATTTCACTCATCTTTCAATGTGGGACTTTTCACAAAAAGATCCCACATGGAAAGATTGGTGACTTCAACCCTTAGTTAAATAAACAAAGGAACAAGTAACAAGTGTCACATGGTTAGGTGTGGACCACTTTCTCACTTCGTCCCCAAGGCATTTCACATGCAATGTGAACTAACCATGTGTCACCCAACCTTGAGCCCCAAGTTGGGTTCGGTTGGCCCATTTTATTTTGGCCCGTGTCCATGACCCATCAACCCGGGTCCACGACCATTACCACATGTGTCGCCACCGTGGCGCGCCGCCATCATGGCGCTGCCACGTGGCACGCTGCCACTTGGTGGCTGCCACTAGGCGGCTGCCAATGTGGCGGCTGCCAACGTGGCGGCCACGTGTGCTGCCACGTGTGCTGCCACATGGCGTTTTGCCATGT
The DNA here is from genome assembly GCF_948465745.1 of Chenopodium album. Lineage (NCBI taxonomy): Eukaryota > Viridiplantae > Streptophyta > Magnoliopsida > Caryophyllales > Amaranthaceae > Chenopodium > Chenopodium album. Next base: position 17,133,789 of record NC_137842.1, read on the forward strand.
GTGCTGCCACGTGGCATGCTCCTATTAGGCATGCATTCCTAGCCTTTTGCGTGGCTAGGATTTTACTTGTTACTTGACGCATTTTCCCGTCTCGCCAAATCCTAAATTTTGGCTCGACATTTGAGATTCTCCGACGCTCGGTTTCGACGCTCCAAGCTCGAATTTCCGACGTCTAAATGTTTAACACTCGGGCGACGAATTAATTTCTTCCGAATTAATTCGTCGAGTTGGTTCGCATATATTTGCTTGGGTGTGACCCGAAGGGTTCAGTGAAGATTAAGCTGTAACATTAATTATATTAATATTACTGATCGGAAGCGGCCTCCACCCAGGCATTCCGATCACTTGACCTTACTGAATATATTAGCTTTCTAATAATCCTGAACCCGCTATCATAATAATATACTTGTTCGAAGGACACCATTCCTTTCACATATAAGGTTCAAAAGGGGCCCAGTTTAGTAAATTGGCCATAACTTCCTCAATATTCATCGGAATTGGGCTTATAATATATCGTTGGAAAGCTCTTGTCAATCCCCATCCAACTACACTACTATTGGACCCATATCATGGACCAACCAAACTGGATTGGCTGTTTTCTTAAAATAAGATTTCAAAAACAGAGAGAAGAGAAAAGAAATTAAAACTATCCGCAACACTACCACACTTTCACTTCCTTCGATTATGATTCGACGCGAAAGGTACTCATCACTGGGTTTGGTTTTGGGGAGACACAAATGGGTGTCTACAGAAGCCCCCACTTTGACTGAGTTTGGAGAAACGCAAGTTTCGAAAACAAAAATCAAAGTATCGATAGGGACGGAGAATGGTTCAGAATGTTCTGCGATCCTAAACCACTCTTGCAACGCCGATACCTGCAAACTAACGTTAGTTAAACAGATAAAAGAGTTAAGAAACGCGTATCTTGCACCGTCGAGCACACGTCTCTGAAAGTAACCGATTGTTTTGATGACCTTCTGCAAGCTAGAGAATGCCATCCCGCTTGAAAACTGCTACGCCTGTAACTGCTTCCAATATAGAAGATTGCTTTGCCTGAAACGATCCTCCTTCGCTTTGATAATATTCCACATCCAAGGGAATACTATCGAAGATTGTTTCTCTTGAAACAATCCTCAGTTGTTTGTGACAACTCTCCACAATCTAGGGAACGCCACCTTGATGTTTTGATGTTCACTCGTCTCTGAACAAAGAGCTTCTTTTTTTGATATGTTCACGCGCCTCTGAATAAGAGCTTCTTTTCTTTTTTTGAATATGTCCACGCGTCTCTGAACAATAGAGCTTCTTTATTATATTCTTTTTTAATATGAACTTCTAAATGATGTGTCCACGCGTCTCTGAACAAAAAGCTTGATAATAAGATGCCCACGCGTCTCTGAGTGAAAGAGCTTGAAAATAGGAGATCTTTGATGATATGTCCACGCGTCTCTGAACAAAAGAGCTTTTGAATTATATGCCCACGCGTCTCTGGAGCAAAAGAGCTTTTGGAAATGTTCACGCGTCTCTGAACAAAAGAGCTTTGATGATATGGTTCACGCGTCTCTGAACAATAGAGCTTTGATAGAAATGTTCACGCGTCTCTGAACAAAAGAGCTTGAATAATATGCCCACGCGTCTCTGGAGCAAAAGAGCTTGATGGAAATGTTCATGCGTCTCTGGACAATAGAGCTTCGGTACTTAAACGTTTGTTGCGATAATGTTCTGAAGAAAAATCTCCGAAGACCAACGTTTGTCGATCTCTAAAGCTCGCCTGAACTTTGCTTCCGCTAAAACCAGTATGTCGGTGTTTCCGTGATGAGCCAAATCTTAGGCGCTTTAAGCTAAGTGAGACGATCTTTCATCAGGTCGACCACTCATTGTGATTGTAATCAAACTGACTACTTAATCATGTCAAATTGCTTATAGGGGCTAACTGGCGTACCAAGGAACCCGAAATTGCTGTATGAGGTCGAAATCACCTTTCTGAGAGGCTTCGAGCTCTGTCGCTGCTTAAATATCTCTGGCGCCAAGGATTGGAGTAGGGTCTTCCCTATTCTGCTGCACCTGTATTTATTTTGACTATAGAACTTTGTTAATCTCTTTAATTATCTTAGGGTTGACCTAAGGTTTAACATTGCTTGACTTATCGATTTGACACGACTCAAGGTATAAACTTGACTCGATATGATTGACTCGAGGTTGACTCGACTCTAAGTGAAATGACACGTGTGACTCATGACCCGTGTGTGCATAGTGTTGACTCAATGTGACTCAAAAATGCAAAAAGCAAAAATTTTCCGTCATTTTTGTGGAGGGTACCGAATTTCTCCTGAAAAAGAAAGACGCGAAAAAGAATCGAAAGTGTTTGAAGACGCATGTTGAATGAGCTTAGTAAAATGTCATTTGATACTATCTCTCAAGGTGCAGGGATTAATCCATCCTAGGCTATCTCAACTGTTGACTCAATGATGAAAGCATTTGGGTAACTTAGGCACAGAGGCTAAGCACTTCGTACTTCGTGATGCAATGATAATTATGATTGATGAGTGATTTTGATATGACAAGGCATGCTTCAGCGTTGTGTTAAGATTCCATGACAAAGGGTTCCTAAGGGAAGTATATTTGGTCATGTATCTGTGATGTGCGTGATAGTGACACTAAAGTTAGGCCACAAGGGCTAAGTGTGTAGAAAGATATTATTTGTTAAAAAAGTCAAATGGTGGTGACTCTTAGGCTAGGTAAGCTAATGATGTAGGGATCAAGCCCCCAAGTCTAGCTCTAAGTGAATAGGGATGAGCATTGGAGATCCCTTGATATGATCATGGTGTAAGTGTGTGAATGTGAATATGAATGCATGTTTATTACGGCCGCACCTCGATGTGAGGTTGCCTACGTATCCGTTAGGAATCAGGCCGAACGTAGCTCTAGCCGAACCTCGCACAAGTATGTATACCTCAAAAAGGTATTTTTAAAGGTTGTAACATGGTTAGGCTAAAGGCTATAGAAGAAAGGGATAAAGGCTCAAGACCCTAGATAAGTTCCCAAGGTGTGCAACCTCGCTTTTGAATCTTTATATTTTTATGCTTAAGTTTCTACTCTTTTTTAGCTCACCTTTATCTTTTGCTTTAGCATCTATTTCATTTTGATAAGTGTGGGCAATCCCGAACATGCGGTCTATCACTCGCTTGGCATTCATGTTTCTCAGGCACGGTACCGAGAACTCGATAAGAGACGCAATCTGAGACGTGTTCATATCGAAGACATGTTCATATCAAAGACATTGGAACACTTGCCCTTTTGTACACTTTATTTATTTATTTTTGCTTATTTTTGCTATTTTAATCTTGATCTTTTGAAATCACTTAAGCCTTTTTAGAAGTGCATAAGTTACACACCATCCCATCCCAAGGTAAGGTAGATGTAGGTTGAAAAAAGAAAGGTCTATCATTAGACGAGGCTCAAAGTGGTTTATGAAGAAAGGATGTATAATTGAAGGGTGAGAGGTAATATGATGTAGCTACAAGGGGTGCCTCAAATCATTGGTATACCTTGTGCTTAATTCGACATGGATTTTTTTTTTTTTTTTTTTTTTTTTTTGCAATATAATGAAATGATCATATATAAGGAAATAAATGCTCATTTTATTAAAAGAAAAAATATAATGATCCTACAAAATAAATCTAAAGAGAATAAAAAGGTGCTTATGCTAGACTTATTGGGGAAAGGGTAAATAAAAAAGAAATAGAAAAAGAGGTCACGAAATCTTGTCGTTGAAGCTCACCTCTTGTCTTGCGTTGTTTCCTTTATCATCACTCGCTCTTCTTATTAACTGGAGGCATGGGAAGCTTGTTGTTATCAATTAAATGTTAAATAGCCTCCTTTAGCTTCCAACAGCTCTCAGTAGCATGACCCCTACCTTGATGGTACTTGCAGTGTTCATCTGGATTCCAAATAGGTGATCTCTTCTCAAGTGGGGGATCTTGAATAGGTCCAATGGGAATAATGAGTCCTTTGACATGGAGTCGATCGAAAGCCTTATCGTAGCTAATTCCAATAGGGGTTAAATCCTTTCTCAGTTGCTTTCGATTACCCATGGCTAGGATCTCACTAAGGTCGAAAGTACCAACACTATTACTAGAGTAGGTGTTTTCGGAAGAAGAAGGATATTCGTTCTTCTTTCCTTTACGGCCACTGTTACTATTGTTACTAATCTTGGCCTTCTTGTCGTGCGGAGGAACATGAAGGAGATTTGAATCAATGTAGTCTTGAACACGATCCTTGAGGGCGAGACACTTTTCAGTAGTGTGACTGCGACCTTTATGGTATCGGCAATAGGAATTTGGATCCCAATTGGGAAAACGTTTTTTAGGTGGAGGGTCTTGACCTTGATCGTGAAGACAGTCAAAAGCTTCATTGTAAGTCATTCCTATTGGTGTGTATTCTTCAATGGTCCGTTTTGCCTGTGGATTAGGAGCATTGAGTTCTTCATTAAACTCTTGGCGAGAATTTTGTTCGATGGCCATTACCCGATTTGCTAATCCTTCTACTACATTCAAGAGCATGGCAACGACATCTTGTAATTTTTGAACATCCTCTTTTAGACTTGACGAGTCTTCCCTGGTATTATCTAAGAAAAGACTTTCATCCTCCCCAATCATGGCCACTTCATCGAGAGAGGTCATATAAGTTGTCTCGATCATGGGCTCTCCTACAGGTGTGATAAGAAGTGATGGATCGAAGGAAGTTTGACTTTCTTCGATGGCTAGAATCTCAGAAGTTTCATTGTTATCGATCAGATCATGAATAGATTCTTTGAGTTTCCAACACTCCTCAGTGTCGTGACCCTTTCCTTGATGATATTTGCAGTGCTTATTAGGGTCCCACTTAGGTGGCCTGGCTTCTGGAACTGGATCTTTGATGGGCCCTATGGGCATGACTAGTCCTTTGTGATGTAGCTTCTCGAAAGCTGTTTCATAACTCATACCAAGTGTAGTGAACACCCTTTTTGATCTTTGGATTCGTAGTTTAGAGGAGTTCGTGGCATGTACCTCATTAATGGGAGAGGAAGAAGAAGGATGGTCGTTCTTCTTTCCTCTCGCACCATTATCTTTCAGAAGGTTATCTTCAATGTCAATGCCTATATTATAGACAGCCTTGAAAGTATTCAAGTTGTGTTGGTACTTTAAGTGCTTTGAATACTTCTCTTGAAGATTCTTGATAAACATTCTCACAGATTCCTTTTCGGTAGGAGCCTTGACCATATTAGCGGAAGTTTTCCTCCATTTATTGAAGAAAGACGTGAACCCTTCGCTTTCCTTTTGTTTTAACATCTCGAGTTGTCTGTGGTCTGTTTTGTCTTGGATGTTGCGCTTATATCTATCTATGAAAGCGTTTGTTATCGACTCCCAAGAAGAGGTTTTTTCTTCCTCGAGAGAAAAGAACCATTGTTGACAAACAGTTTCGAAAGATAGTGGGAACAGAGAGGGGAAAACCTTCTTATCGATACCCTTAATGCTCATTATAGTTTCAAAGGCTCTTAGATGGAAGTAAGGGTTATCTGTTGCCTTGAATTTAGGGATGTCAGTGGCGTTGAACTTATGCAGAATAAGTTCCTTGTCCAGCAAGACCCCTTGTGAACTCATGCCCTGAAATTTATAGTCGCTAGATAGCTTGCTTAGACTCTCTTGCATGAGGTTCATTTGTTGTTGCTTCACGGGATCATTGATCTTGAGTGTGAGTAGCTTCAGTGTCTCAGTCACGGTAACCAATTGGTTCCTAAGCTCATTGACTTCTTCTTGACTTGCCATTATCTTTTTAACCTTCCTCTTTTGACGAATCGGTTTATCAAAAAGCGAGACCTGAATAAAGAGGTTGTCCTTGATTAATCGCCCTTCTCTCCTCGACCAAGTAATGTGGAAAAGGAAATTGGGGATATTTATTGTTAATTATTTGACTCAAGCTTTATTCAACATGCAATGGATGGAGGAAGTGAAGAAAGATGGAAGAATGTGAAGAAAAATGATGGAGATGGAGGGATATGAAGAATTAGGAATAGAGTGTAACCCCCAACTCAAACGACGGAAAAAACCGACTCATGCATGAACCTAAGACATGGTCATGGTGACATATACTCAAAGTGTGTGCTAAGACTAGTGAATGTAAGTGATATGTTAAGACTCGTGTCATGACCATGTGGCTAGACTATGTGACTAGACTCAAGCAAAGATTAAGTTAAGACTTCACGTATATGCATTAAACTCGACAGACTGTGGTATTTTAGTCATAACTTTTTATCTGTGACTCTGATTTGGATGAAACAAACGCCAAATTAAAGATAAAACTCAGGGCTACAGATCCAAATGTTGTACGACTCGTATTTCTTTATAGAACTCCGGCTATGACCAAAACAAGTTGACATTTGTGCGGTATACGGGAATAAAAATCCGGGTTGACTTAAAGGAACAATGACTCGATTTTATGTTTAGTATTAGCTCAAATTAATTAATTAATTAATTCAACAAAGTCCTTTAGTCATTAATCAGTTTATTTAGTCTTAACACAAGTCAAACAAACGGTTAAGAGAAACATAGAATATATGCACAACAAATAATGCACAATTAGTCAAGTAGGCACAATATGATGCAATGAGTTTGCAACCTAACCATGGCTCTAGTTCTCTAAAGTTCGGGATATGGTTTAGTCAATATAGGGTCCATGGTTAATTGTCCGGATGCACCGCGCGGAAGCCTAACCGTGAAGGGTTGGCGCGAGTGGATGGGACACCGCGAGCTTTAGAAAAAACTCGCTTCCATGGTTTGGTGAATTCAACATTCTCGGATGTACCCTTTGTTGCACGGAGCGTTCAATCGGGTAGATGGAGCATGAATTCCCAGAGGGTTATGTCCATATGTAGAACACATATGGGTTTCAGAAAAGTGAGAAAAAATTCAATCAGGAAGTAGGATCGAGCAAACAATACGAAAAACCGGTCGAAATTAGAACGCATATTTTTGGCTCGGTATTGGGGGAAGTTGGCGCCAGCAATCAGAGATTGGCTCCAGTTTTTAACTGTAGCGCCTGGCGCCAATGCTGGCGTCTGGCGCTACGGCTAAAAGTCTGGCACCAAGCTCTGGCCCCTGGCGCTACTTCCCACATGCCTCAGCAGCTTTTTGTGCTCGATAAAATATTCCAGTTTCGCGCGGTGTTATTTCGGTTCTAGTTGTGAAAGATATTTCTCAAATTTTCTACGTGTAAAATCCTATGTTTTTAACTCATTACGGATGGTCTTTCCACTGAGATCTTTTTTATGCGTATGACAATAATGTTAATCAAAATTACGCACATGAAATACTTAGAACGTTTCGAGTCTCATCCACTCATTCTAAATTATTGCCGAAACAAATTCAGGAATTAAAATAGAAATCCTCCCCAGTGGAGTCGCCAAAAACTGTAGAGAATAATTTCAAGCGTTAAACCCCCAGCTTTAACCCCACTGTGATCATATACTAAAGTACGGTGGCGTCCAAAGGGAAAGAAGATAGAGCAAAAGAGTCGCCAACAAGTGTTTTAGGAACTTGTAAACCGTTCATAGGGTGAAGGTTACACCCCTTAACGATCCAAGAGATCGTCAACTCCATAAGGTTTAGAACCAAATAAGGGTTCGGGGATGAAGATACAAATCCAACCTAAAAGAGATTGAACCTGCCCTAATAATAGGTCTCTACTTTATTCTGATCGTATTCATGTGCGCTTTCTGATTAACATGCTATCAATAGGTTTAACCCTAAACCTGTTTATCTATGTTGGTTTAATATAATGCACAAACAAACTATTATTGGCGATCACTTGAAATTATAATCATTGCATTATAATATCAATTAAAACCATTAAAGTACTAGGAAAGCATCGCAGGAATCATAATAAGCATATTTGATATTATAACCTTTTCCCTAAACATGATACTAGGAATATCATAATAACAATTTAAACATGATTTCTACATCATAATATCAATTAAAACCATTAAAGTACTTACTTTAATGCCTCGTACCTCTTTTTAATAACAAAATACACACGTTAGTAACTTCAAGGAAAATAATAAACAAAATAGTTAAATTAAATAATGGAAATAGAGATTTGGGACCAAACCCTCATAAATTAAACCTTTCACATCTAGGGCGAAGGCAACTTCGAATATGGCTAGGTGTTTCTAGATCTTGTGAATGCGGGAATATGGCTAGGTGTTTCTAGATCTTGTGAACGCGAAAGGTACTCATCACTGGATTATGATTCGTCCTATGTTTTAACTCATTACGGATGGTCTTTCCAATGAGATCTTTTTTATGCATATGACAATAATGTTAATCAAAATTACGCACATGAAATACTTAGAACGGTTCTCATCCACTCATTCTAAATCATTGCTGAAATAAATTTCAGGAATTAAAATAGAAATCCTCCCCAGTGGAGTCGCCAAAAACTCTAGGGAATATTTCAAGCGTTAACCCCTAGCTTGAACCCCACTGTGATCATACATTAAAGTACGGTGGCGTCCAAAGGGAAGGAAGCTAGAGCAAAAGAGTCGCCAACAAGTTTTTTAAGGAACTTGTAAACCGTTCACGAGGTGATGGTTACACCCCTTAACGATCCAGGAGATCGTCAACTCCATAAGGTCTGGAACCATGACTGGTAGTTCGGGGATGAAGGTACAAACCAACCTAAAAGAGATTGTACCTGCCCTAATAATAGGCCTCTACTTTATTGTGATCGTATTCATGTGCGTTTTCTGACTAACATGCAATCATTAGGTTTACCCTAAACCTGTTTATCTGTGTTGGTTGAATTTAATGCACAAATTAATCTATTATTGGCGATCACTTGAATTATAATCAAATTAACCCTAAACAAGATTATTAATTATCTTATATAACATGCATAAAAGGCGTGATGAAGCAATAACAATAAATATCAAGCAACATAATAACAATAAATCATATATAATAATTACAAATTATAATAATCATGTTAAAGCATAATAGCAAGATCCTAGGCATGTAACTAACAAGATTCATAACAAACCCTAGCATGTCACTAACCAATAAAAATCATATATTTAGCCCTAACATGATACTAACATGAATAAATATTAGGGAGAACATAGGAAGCATCATAGAAATCATAATTGACATTAAAATTACCCTAGACATGATACTAGGAACCATAATAACAACCTAAACATGATTTCTACATAACATCAATTAAACCATTAAAGCACTTACTTGGATGCCTCGTACCTCTTTCTAATAACAAAATACACGCGTTAGTAACTTCAAGGAAAATAATAAACAATAATTAAATTAAATAATTGAAAGAGAGATTTGGGACCAAACCCTCAGAAATTAAAACCTTTCACGTCTAGGGTGAAGGCAACTTCGAATATGGCTAAGTGTTTCTAAATCTAATGAATGCGGAATTTTTGTATTTCTGAAAAAGCTAGTTTAGAAAAGAGAGAGAGAGAGTAATCAAGAGAATCTTGATGAGAGTTGGTGAATGAAAATGGGGTTTTTAGGAAGCTATTTATAGAGAAAATCAACCAAAAAGATAAAAAATCAAAACAGAGTTCAGACGCGTAAAACCAGGGTTAGCGCCAGACGCTGACATTAGCGCCAGGCGCTAAGGCTAGCGCCAGGCGCCAAGCTTAGCGTCAGGCGCCAAGCTTAGCGTCAGGCGCTAATGCTGGCGTTTGGCGCTGACTAAGTTTTTGACGCGTTTTCTTAAAATCAGATAGAAATTTCCGTACAGGAGGATAAATTCGTATTTTCCTCAAAAACGTTATTTTATTCTGATTAAAACTCTAAAAAGTCAACAAAAGTCAATTTATCAATGCTAATTGAATTAGGAATGAAAAGAACCTTCTAGAAGAATCTAGAAGACTAAAACCATTCCTAATTGCATTAGGAATGATAAATCTATATTATGCCCTCCTCTAGATCATTGGGCCACATATAAGGCTCAAACCGGGCCCAGTTTAGTAATTTGGCCATAACTTCCTCAATATTCATCGGAATTGGGCTTATAATATATCGTTGGAAAGCTCTTTTCAAGCCCTATCCAACTACACTACTATTGTACCTATATCATGGACCAACCAAACTGGATTGGCTGTTCAGAAACAGAGAGAAGAGAAAAGAAATTAAAACTATCCGCAACACTAAACTTTCCACACTTTTACTTCATTCGATTATGATTCGACGTGAAAGGTACTCATTACTGGGTTTTTTTTGGGGAGACACAAATGGGTGTCTACACTACCCAAATGTTTTCAAACTTGTGGGTAGTTCTAAACAAATAAAAAAATGGGTAGTTATTCACAAATGACCCTATCTTTAGGGTACTTCTACACAAAATTTCCTTTTACCTTTCCTCTCTTATTTTATAGCTTTCGTGCATTTCTATGGTTTTTCTTGTCTTTTCTCCTTTATTTGCTCTATTATTGTGGTTATAGGTATTGTACGAGGTTCGGGTTTTGATATTGGTGATTTACTAAGGTAAAGGAAGCTTTTGGAGCAAGCTCATGGAAATCGGAAAGCTTAAGATAGATGCAAGGAAGTGGATTCTCCAAGTTCTAGCTCTTGCGCTCTCAAGCTGTGCTCTCATGAATATGGGGTGTTGAACCCACAATCATGGTGTTTAGGGACTGCCAACTTTAGTGTTCATCATCATCATAATCGTGCGACCTTAGAGAACGCACGAAGCCGCGAGAAGATCCGAAGAAACCCAGAAGAGCGCGAACGCGCAGGCCTGATGCGCGGGCGCGCACTGTAGCTGCGCGGGTGCTCCTCTGCGGGTTCCGGCTTCGATCTTCTTCGTTTTGCGCCACTTATTGTAGGGAAAAATTTCAAGCCTTTAAATGCCACTAGCTTGAACCCCACTGTGATCATACACTAAAGTACGGTGGCGTCCAAAAGGGAGAAGATAGAGCAAAAGAGTCGCCAACAAGTTTTTAAGGAACTTGTAAACCATTGACGAGGTGAAGGTTACACCCCTTAACGATCCAAGAGATCGTCAACTCCATAAGGTCTAGAACCAAATAAGGGTTCGGGGATGAAGGTACAAATCCAACCTAAAAGAGATTGAACCTGCCCTAATAATAGGCCTCTACTTTATTCTGATCGTATTCATGTGCGCTTTCTAATTAACATGCAATCAATAGGATTAACCCTAAACCTGTTTATCTATGTTGGTTGAACTTAATGCACAAATAAACTATTATTGGCGATCACTTGAATTATAATCACATTAACCCTAAACAAGTTTATTAATTATCTTATTAAGCGTGATTAAAAGTACCAAAATTCCCTTTAAACATGCATAAAAGGCGTGATCAAGCAATAACAATAAATATCAAGCAACATAATAAATAATCATAATCATCATAAATTATAACGATTACAATAATAATCATAATGTTAAGGCATAATAATAGCAAGATCCTAGGCATGATACTAACAAGATTAATAACAAACCCTAGCATGTCACTAAGCAATAAAAATCAAATATTTAACCCTAACATGATACTAACAATCATAAATATTCGGAAGAACATAGGAAGCATCACAGGAATCATATTTAATATTAAAATTACCATAGACATGATACTAGGAATATCATAATATAATTAAAATATAAACATGATTTCTACATCATAACATCAATAAATCATTAAAGTACTTACTTTGATGCCTCGTACCTCTTTCTAATAACAAAATACACACGTTAGTAACTTCAAGGAAAATAATAATCAAAACAATTAAATTAAATAATTGAAAGAGAGATTTGGGACCAAACCCTTAGAAATTAAAACCTTTCACATCTAGGACGAAGGCAACTTGGAATATGGCTAGGTGTTTCTAGATCTTGTGAATGTGGAATTTTGTATGAGAAAACAAAGTTTGAAGAAAGAATTGAATGATTAAGAGAATGCTAAAGAATTAATGATTGTAGATGAAAACTTGTGAATGAGGAGAATTGGTGATGAAAACAATTGGTGATGAATCAAAACGGAGTTTTTAATACGTTATTTATAGAGAAAATCAGCCAAAAAGATAAATTAAACAAAACAGAGTCTGACGCTCAGAAAACAAAGCTGGCGCCAACCCTGGCTAGCTGGCGCCAGGCACCAACACTAGCGCCAGCCAATGGCTAGCGCCAGGCGCTAGGCCTGGTTCCAGGCGCTAAGGCCTGGGGTTAGGCGCCAAGCCTGATTTTAACGCGTTTTCGAAAATCCGATAAGTTTACCGTACTGGAGGATAAAATCATATAATTTCTTCGAAAATGCTATTTGATTTTTATTAAAACTCTTAAAAGTCAACAAAAGTCAATTTATCAATGCTTATTGAATTAGGAATGAAAAGAACCTTCTAGAAGAATCTAGAAGACTAAAACCATTCCTAATTGCATTAGGAATGATAAATCATATTAGGCCCTCCCCTAGATCATTGGGCCGTACATAAAACTCAAACCGGGCCCAGTTTGGTAAATTGGCCATAACTTCCTCAATATTCATCGGAATTGGGCTTATAATAATCGTTGGAAAGGTCTTTTCAAGCCCCATCCAACTACACTACTATTGGACCCATATCATGGACCAACCAAACTAGATTGGCTGTTTTCTTAAAATAAGTTTTCAAAAACAGAGAGAAGAGAAAAGAAATAAAAACTTTCCGCAACACTAGACTTTCCACACTTTCGTTTCATTCGATTATGATTCGACGTGAAAGGTACTCATCACCGGGTTTGGTTTTTGGGGAGACACAAATGGGTGTCTACAGAAGCCCCCACTTTGACTGAGTTTGGAAAAACGCAAGTTTCGAAAACAAAAGTCAAAGTAGCGATAGGGACGGAGAATGATTCTGAACGTTCTGCAATCCTAAACCACTCTTGTAACGCCGATACCTGCAAAACTAGCGTTAGTTAAACAGATAAAAGAGTTAAGAAACGCGTATCTTGCACCGTCGAGCACACGTCTCTGAAAGTAACCGATTGTTTTGATGACCTCCTCCAAGCTAGAGAATGTCATCCCGCTTGAAAACTGCTACGCTTGTAACTGCTTCCAATTTTAGAAGATTGCTTGGCCTAAAACAATCCTCCTCTGCATTGATAATATTCCGCGTCCAAGGGAATACTATCGAAGATTGCTTCTTTTGAAACAACCTTCAGTTGTTTGTGACAACTCTCCGTAAGCTAGGGAATGTTGTCTTGCTGCTTCGATGTTCACTCGTCTCTGAACAAAGAGCTTCTTTTTCCGCTGTGATAGTCTTCGAAAATATCACTGCTTCTTAATGTTTGCTATGCCAGTACGTCGACGCTTTGCTGCTTGTGAACCAGTATGTTGGTGTTTTTGCTGTGATGACAATCCTCTTTTCTTTGGGAATAGTTGCCAACACAACTCTTGTATGATGTATGACAATCCGATTTAGGGAAAGTTGTTAATGCCACGTAACAATCCATCCTTGGAAATGTTACCACAATGAAGCGACAATCCGTACCTCGGAAAATTTGCCAAAATCCAATCTTTGGAAAAGTTGCCAATGCTTCGTAACAATCTTTCAAAAGAACTTTGCTACGATCGACAATCCACATCTTAGAATATAACTCTTGAAAGCAATCCACCTGGGAAATTTGCCAACGCTATGCGACAATCCTTTTGGGAAAATTTGCAAAACAGAGTCGACCGACAATCCACTTCGGGAAAATTTGCCACTTGCTGAAGACAATCCACGTTGAGGAACTTTTGCCGAAATTTATGATGAGTAGAGACCTACGACAATCCTTTGGGAAATTTTTCCATAGGGAACTGGGTGTATGACAATCCAATCTCGGAAAATTTGCCAGCGATCTATGAATGTATGACAATCCGAACTTGGAAAGACTTGCCAATGAAGAAGGAGCACGACAATCCACGCTTGGAAACTTTGCCAGAGATGACAATCCAATCTTGGAAAAATTGTCGTTGAAGAAGATGCACGACAATCCATTTTTGGAAATATTGTCAGTTGGGGATGACAATCCAATTTTTGGAAAGCTTTGTCGTTTAATAAGAATGCGCGACAATCCATATTTGGAAATATTATCGTTTGAGTGCTTGCTTTTGAACCGTTTGTAATGAGCCAGTGTTTTAGGCGCTTAAGCTAAATGAGACGATCTTCTTGTCAGGTCAATCACTTACTACGATTGTAATCAAGCCGACTACTAATCATGTTAAATTGCTTATAGGGGCTAACTGGCGTACCAAGGAACCCGAAATTGTTGTATGAGGTCGAAATCACCTTTCTGAGAGGCTTCGAGCTCTATCGTTGCTGAGATATTTCTGGCGCCAGGAATAGGAGTAGGGTCTTCCCTATTCTGCTGCACCTGTATTTATATTTGACTATAGAACTTTGCCAATCTCTTTAATTATCTTAGGGTTGACCTAAGGTTTAATGTTGCTTGACTCATCGACTTGACACGACTCAAGGTATAAACTTGACTCGCTGATTGACTGACTCGAGGTTGACTCGACTCAAAGTGAAATGACACATGTGTTAGACTCATGACCCGTGTGTGCATAGTGTTGATTATGCGACTCGAAAATGCAAAAAAGCAAAAATTTTCCGTCATTTTTGTGGAGGGTACCGACTTTCTCCCGAAAAAGAAAGACATGAAAAAGAAGAAGCGAAGTTTGAAGATGCATGTTGAATGAGCTTAGTCAGATGTTGTTTGATACTGTCTCTCAAGGTGCAAGGATTAATCCATTCTAGGCTATCTCAATGGTTGACTCAATGATGAGAGTATTCGGGTAACTTAGGCATGGAGGCTAAGCACTTCATACTTCTATGTAATGACAATTATGAGTGATGAGTGATGTTGATATGACAAGGCATGCTTCAGCGTTATGTTAAGATTTCATGACAAAGGGTTCCTAAAGGGAAATTATATTTGGTCATGTATGTGTATAGTGTGTGAAAGTGACGCTAAAGCTAGGCCGCAAGAGCTAAATGTGGAAAGATATTATTCATTAAAAGAGTCAAATGGTGGTGACTCTTAGGCTAGGTAAGCTAATGATATAAGGATCAAGCCCCTAAGTCTAGCTCTAAGTGAATAGGGATGAGCATAGGAAATCCCTTGATATGATCATGGTGCAAGTGTGTGAATGTGAATATGAATGCATGTTTATTACGGCCGCACATCGATGTGAGGTTGCCTACGTATCCGTTAGGAATCAGGCCGAACGTAGCTCTAGCCGAACCTCGCACAAGTGTGTATACCTCAAAAAAGGTATTTTAAGGGTTGTAACGTGCAGTGGTTAGGCTAAAGGTTATAGAAGAAGGGGATAAAGGCTCAAGACCCTAGATAAGCCCCCAAGGTGTGCAACCTTGCTTTTGAATTTTTATATTTTTATGCTTGAGTTTCTAATCTTTTTTAGCTCTTTCTTTTGTTTTAGCATCTATTTTATTTTTATAAGCGTGGGCAATCCCGATCATGCGGTCTATCACTCACTTGGCATTCATGTTTCTCAAGCACGGTACCGAGCACTCGATAAGAGACGCAATCTGAGACGTGTTCTTATCGAAGATATTTTCATATCAAAGACATTGGAACATTTGCCCTTTTGCACACTTTTATTTATTTTTTTTGTTTATAATTTCTATTTTAATCTTTTGAATTTGCTCAAGCTTTCTTTAGAAGTGCAAAAGTTGCACACCATCCCATCCAAAGGATAGATAGATGTAGTTTGAAAAAAGAAAGGTCTATCGTTAGACGAGGCTCAAAGTGGTTTATGAAGAAAGGATTGCATACGTTGGAATGGTGAAAGGAGATATGATGTGGTTACAAGGGGCGCCTCAAATCATTGGTATACCTTGTGCTTAATTCGACATGGATTTTTTTTTTTTTTTTTGGATGCAATGCAATGAAATGGTCATATGCAAGAAAATAAATGCTCATTTTATTAAAAGAAAAGAAAGAGAAATAATCAAAAAATTAATCTAAGGAGAATAAAAATGTGCCTATGCTAGACTTATTGGGGAAAGGAAAAAATGAAAAAGAAATAGAAAAAGAGGTCATGAAATCTTGTCGTTGAAGCTCGCCTCTGTCTTGTGTTGTTTTCTCCGACATCATCCAGTCTTCTCGCTAGCTAGAGGCAATGGGACCTTGTTTGCTTTTATGAGATCTTGAATGAGATTTTGAAACCTGTAGCATTCATCAGTGGTATCACCGTTTCCTCGATGGTACTTGCAATAGGAGCTTGGATTCCATCTCGAAGATCGATTTTCTGGTGTTGGATCCTCGGTAGGGCCAATAAATAATCATAATCATCATAAATTATAACGATTACAATAATAATCATAATGTTAAGCCATAATAATAGCATGATCCTAGGCATGATACTAACAAGATTAATAACAAACCCTAGCATGTCACTAACCAATAAAAATCAAATCTTTAACCCTAACATGATACTAACAATCATAAATATTAGGAAGAACATAGGAAGCATCACAGGAATCATATTTAATATTAAAATTACCCTAGACATGATACTAGGAATATCATAATAAAAAAATATAAACATGATTTCTACATCATAACATCAATAAATGATTAAAGTACTTATTTTGATGCCTCGTACCTCTTTCTAATAACAAAATACACACGTTAGTAACTTCAAGGAAAATAATAATCAAAATAATTAAATTAAATAATTGAAAGAGAGATTTGGGACCAAACCCTTAGAAATTAAAACCTTTCACGTCTAGGGCGAAGGCAACTTCGAATATGGCTAAGTGTTTCTAGATCTTGTGAATGCGGAATTTTGTATGAGAAAACAAAGTTTGAAGAAAGAATTGAATGATTAAGAGAATGCTAAAGAATTAATGATTGTAGATGAAAACTTGTGAATGAGGAGAATTGGTGATGAAAACAATTGGTGATGAATCAAAACGGAGTTTTTTAATACGTTATTTATAGAGAAAATCAGCCAAAAAGATAAATTAAACAAAACAGAGTCTGACGCTCAGAAAACAGAGCTGGCGCCAACCCTGGCTAGCTGGTGCCAGGCACCAACACTAGCGCCAGGCGCTAGCCTGGTTCCAGGCGCCAAGGCTTGAGGTTAGGCGCCAAGCCTGATTTTAACGCGTTTTCGAAAATCCGATAAGTTTACCGTACTGGAGGATAAAATCATATAATTTCTTCGAAAATGCTATTTGATTTTGATTAAAACTCTGAAAAGTCAACAAAAGTCAATTTATCAATGCTAATTGAATTAGGAATGAAAAGAACCTTCTAGAAGAATCTAGAAGACTAAAACCATTCCTAATTGCATTAGGAATGATAAATCATATTAGGCCCTCCCCTAGATCATTGGGCCGTACATAAAGCTCAAACCGGGTCCAGTTTGGTAAATTGGCCATAACTTCCTCTATATTCATCGGAATTGGGCTTATAATATATCGTTGGAAAGGTCTTTGCAAGCCCCATACAACTACACTACTATTGGACCCATATCATGGACCAACCAAACTAGATTGGCTATTTTCTTAAAATAAGTTTTCAAAAACAGAGAGAAGAGAAAAGAAATAAAAACTTTCCGCAACACTAGACTTTCCACACTTTCGTTTCATTCGATTATGATTCGACATGAAAGGTACTCATCACCGGGTTTGGTTTTTAGGGAGACACAAATGGGTGTCTACACTTATAAATACCCTTTTGAACCCAATTTTTGCAAGCAAGTTTTATTTTAAATTTTGATCATATTCTTAGCTTAGTCGAGAGCTTCTCTCTCTAGTTTTAAAGTTAGTTTAGGAGTAGATTTTAGAGAGAGAAAGTGAGGAATTTCAATGGTTATTGAGAGATTGAAGATTCAATGGTGACAATTGTGTTGGAGATCTTCTCTATTATCAATGAGCATTCTTATCTTTATCTCATTTTATTGCTTTGTTTAATATTCAAGTTTGTTTGGTTTGATTTTGATGTTTGATTGTTGATTAGTGTAGTTGTTCTTCATATATTGTTGATTCTTAATTTCTTTAGTTGTTTATTGGTTAGATGATGATGTTAGTGTAGTTGCTTGCTAGGGATTGGGTGAAACTTGTATGATTGATTAATTGTGCTTAATTTGGGGATTGTGTTGATTAATTGTTGAGATTAAAGTGATTAATGGAAGTTTGCATGTGTGTAATTTGATTAGGCCTTGAGAATTATGTTTGATTGCATTGTGAGTCTACATTGATACGAACCATTGATTTGTAGCTTACATTTGTCGATTGAGCTTGATTACTGATGCTCCTAGTTAGAGTCTCTCGTAGTTGGCGCTAGTTTGACCTCTAGGAGATAGCTTGTTGACTCTTTTGATTGAGCTTGCCATTAGTCTTCACAACCATTGATTTGCATATTGTTCACAAGTAGCTACAATTGTCATGATTACTTGTTGACCCCGTTCCTAGTGCTTTATTTGTTTGGTTTCTTTGTTTGTTAGTTGTTAGTGTTCTCTCTTTATCTTTGTCTTCGACCTAGATTAGGCACATAATTGAGAGTGCTTGAACATTACCGTTCCTTTGGGTTCGACCCTTGACTTACCTCTATACTTGTATATAGGTTTGTTAAGTGTTTATAAATTTTAGTTTGATCGAGGGAGGATTAGTTTCAACGACCTAGTTCCACCCCTCGTCAAAATGGCGTCGTTGCCGGGGAACGGTGTCAATGTTTGAGTGTTTATTATTGCTTGAGTCTAGGTCTTTGTATATAGTTTTCTTTTATTTGATTTTTGTTTGTTTTGTGAAAAAAAAAATGGCATGTCTATCTTTTCCTCAATATAACAATGAGCCTTTTGTGAATATTTCCATAGATTTGAGGGATTTTTGAACTATAATTGTTGTAGCCTTTGGGAGGCTTGTGAGATTTGTTATTTTGGTTTGAATGAACAAACTAGAAATGAAGTTGAATGCATGCATAATGGTGAATTTAGAGCATTGTCAATTGATGATGCTTGGGATTTTTATGTTTGGTTTGCTAGGGATGTTTATGATAGGGGTAATCATGAATCTAATATTGATATGCAACGTCTTAATTCCTCTAATGTTATCATGATTTCCCATGATTTGTCACATGATCCCTTAAGTGAACCTAGAACACATGATTTCAACTTTATTTCTCCTTTTGTTCATGATGATGAAGTGCATGCTCAAGTTGATGTTGATGATGTGTTTCAATATTCGTCATTATTTACCATGCCTTCTTGTGATGTGCTTCGTTCCCTTAATGATGAATCTCATGTGTTTGATTGTGCCCCCACTCCCCAATGTGATGTATATGCTCATGATCTTAATGTTTATTCTTCCAATCTTAGTTGTACTTCTTCTTCTTCTTCTCTTGTTGAGCCTCAACCTTTTACATCTTTTGAATCTCTTGTTGATATATTTTAGTCTCAAATTAGGTGCATTTAGCTTGATAATGAGTTTAGGCCTAGTAAGGAGATGATTCTTAATTATATGAGAGGTCAATTAGAGATAATGAAAAAGAGTGAGGAGCAACTTAAGGAGAGAAGAAGGAGAGGTAAAGAGCTAGAAAGTTAATTGTCATCTTTGATGCTTGTGTGTGAAAATTACAAATCCAATTTGTGTTTTGAGGATGATGATGGTGATTTTGAGCAACCAAGAGAGTGTGAGGATACCATCAATGAGCATTTGTGTGATGGTGAAGGAGTTGAGAATGAAAAGAGTATTGAATTTGAAAACTCCAACCCTTCCACCCATCTTGATGAGTCTCTTGTGCATGAATGTGATTCTTCTATCCATGAGTATTTGGACTCGATTGAGGTTATGACCAATGCGTTCTTTGAGTGTCAAATGAAAACCCATAGTCTTTTGAGTGAGTTAATTAAGAATGCTTCATGGGAGAGAGATGAGTTTGAAATGAATTTGCATCCATTCATGCATGGCTTTGAGACCTTAGGCTTTAAGGAAGTTGAGGGAGTTGTTGTTCATGGTTGTAGTGAAGGGGATTATGTTGTTCCTCTAGGAAGTTGGATGTTTGAGGGAGATGATGATCATGAGTGTTCTTCTTTTGAGGATTCTATGATTGATTTTCATGCTCTTATTGGTGATTTGAGGCATGGTGGTGAAGAAGAGTTCATTTGTGAGACCATAGCCCCTATTCCCTCCTCTCATGTCCCTTTTTCAAGCAATTTCAACCATATGCCCTACACTCCTATATCCCTCCCTTCCTTTGTCAATGAGCCTATTGGAGACCCCCTTGTCTATGATGATTTGTATGTGGTTCATTTGTCCTCAATTGAGGAAATGGGTGATGTTGCCACCCAAAAATATTTTAGTGAGGAGGATTTGTCTTTCTCTTTTTCTTTCCATTCTTTTATTCCCCCTTCTTTTTCTTATTTTCTCGTTTTTCCTTTTGATCCTTCTTATTTTATTTTGGCACCTCCCTCCTCACTTGCGTGCAACAATCTTGTTGCACGTTTTTATCCCGTCATTTGCCTACCTTCTCTCTTACGAAATGTGTAGTAGTGCATTTGACAAGCTCTTGCGTGCATTGAATTATTATTTTACTAGAGCGGTCAAGCTTGGACCTTAAGCAAACCTTTCTCGGGAAGTAACCCGTGCTTTAGATTAGATTTTCATTTGCTTTTTAGAATAGATTTTCTCTCATGGAAATGTTTGTGTGCCTTTTTCTAGGTACATGACTTGATATACTTTGGTGCTTCGATTTGGATCAAGAATCAAGGAATGTTGACTCCTATGTTTGCTAGCATATGGAAACAAGGTTCAATTCTTGAGGAAATTAGCTTTGAAAGGTTTAATTGGGTCATTTGCGAGTATTTACACCCACCTAATATCCGGTAATCTCCTTCCTTGCTCTTTCTCAAGTGGATGATGACTTGTTGGATATATGTTGGTTTATTGGATTGATCTCCTTGTTTTCCCCTCCCATGGTTTCTATGATTTATGTTTGAGCGTATTGTCTCATTCAAGCTTGGGGGAGGGTATTCTATCATGTTTGATGGGATGTTGAATCACATATGCTATGCACCTTTGTATATGCTTTTCCATGTTCTTTATTTTGAAAAAAAAAACTCCAAAAAGATTTAGCAATGTATCTTTGTTTTGTTCTTGCTTTGGACATAATACTTTTGGACTTGTATAGTTGAATGATTTTCTTCTTAAATGGTAACGGTGTGCACGGTTTGAGAGTACGCTTGGTTGATTCTAGGATAAAACATGCTAAGGTAGTTGGTTAGAACTAGTGGGACCATGAAACTGGATTCTACTTGTTTGTGGCATGTTGGTAGTTGCTTCCTATAGTCGAATTGACACCAATAGTGAGTTGTTGCTACATCCATGTGAGGTTCATTATTTTTCAAGCCTTCAACATATATTTGTATGAGCGGCATGGATCCTTGACTATTGCGGACCTAATCTAGAATCTTGACTCATAATTCTCAAACTCGAGACCGAGCCATCTAGGGAGGACAAAGGCATCTTTTCGGTGTGGTCATTTTTCTTTTCTAGGTTAATTTTCTTTCTTTTTAGTTCTTTGGGTTTACATTTGCCTTCTTACTAACCATTTGAGCCTTTTCCCTTCTTTTCAAGCCACATCTTTAGAATTTTGAGCCTTTTGTTTCTTTTTGTTCCCTTTTTGGTTTTTGTGAAGCAAATGGTCATGTTTTTGGAGTTTGTGGTATATAAGTATAGATATTGGTTCTATTTGTAAGCAAGCTTGTCTTTTATATATATTGTGAATAATGGCAAATGAAAGTTGGAAAAAGTCGTCCAAAGTCAAAATAGGCAAGGACATAATAAATGCAAAATTGAAAAAGCCGTCCAAAGTTAAAGAGGCATGGACAATTGCTTTGAAAGAAATGAAAATACAAAAAGAGTGAAAATAAAAAAAATAAATAAAAAAAAATAAAAAATAAAAAATAAACCAAAAATATTTTGATGTGATTCTTTTCCCCTTTTCAAGCATTGAGGACAATGCTTCCTTCAAGCTTGGGGGAGAAGCATTTACACTTTTTGTATATATTATTGTGGTTATGGCTTTGAATAAGCTTGGGGGTGTTAGTTTGTTTTTGTTTGGTGTTCTCTTTGTTTTGGCGTTGAGATTTGGCCAATCTTGCTTCACAACTTAGGTGTACCACCAAATTTTAAAATTTTAAGCCTACCCTCACCCCTTTTTGCCCTTACGTTACAACCATTGGGAAAGACCTGTCGACCTAGAGGTTGAGTCATATACCGAGGGAGCGCATTATGAGTTAAAGCCTAAGGAGAGGGGATGCATTGTCAAGATGTCGAGTAGCCCAAAATTATCTCTATTTCCGGTTCCTTCGTGGAACTTTTGAGATGCTCACTAGGGGAATATAAGAGACTAGTAGGGAGAACGCGGTAAGACCGCTTGGGATGAAAGTGGATTGTGTTTCTCTAGTTCCTATGCTTAGCATATTTAAGTTTCACTCAACCTCGGGTATCTTAAAACATGCACTCCATTACTTGTTTAGTATGATTTACATTCATTTATGCTTGTACATTTGGAAAAGTCATTCATGAACATTTGTTTGCTTTTCTTGTATTTTGGTTTCTTTTTCGTGCTTTGCCTTGTTTGTATTATTACGAGAGTTATAGGTTAATCTCTTAGGAAACCTTTACGAGAGCATTACTCGCCCTCTAGGGCGATCTAGGGGTTTAAATGGCTTGTCTTTAGTTGCTAAAATTGACCGTGATTCCTACGAAAGTGAGTTAGTGTATATTCTTGTCTCTTCTCTTCCTTTTGTTTGTTTGAATAAGCTCATCATTTCTCCCTTGGTTTTGTTTTGCTCGAGGACGAGCAAAAGGTAAGCTTTGGGGTATTTGATGGGTGTCATAAATGGCACCCATTTGATGAGCATTTAGGTTGTTTTCACTTTCTTTTCAACGCTTTCATGCTTAATAAATGCTTAGTTTTATGCTTTTGTTCTTAGTTTTACCTTTCCTCTCTTATTTTGTAGCTTTCGTGCATTTCTATGGTTGTAGGTATTGTACGAGGTTCGGGTTTTGATATTGGTGATTTACTAAGGTAAAGGAAGCTTTTAGAGCAAGCTCATGGCAATTGGAAAGCTTAATATAGATGCAAGGAAGTGGATTCTCCAAGTTCTAGCTCTTGCGCTCTCAAGCCGTGCTCTCATGAATATGAGGTGTTGAACCCACAATCATGGTGTTTAGGGACTTCCTACTTTAGAGTTCATCATCATCATAATCGTGCAATCTTAGCAAACGCACGAAGCCGCGAGAAGATCCGAAGAAACCCAGAAAAGCGCAAACGCGCAGGCCTGATGCGCGGGCGCGCACTGTAGCTGCGCGGGCGCTCCTCTGCGGGTTCCGGGTTCGATCTTCTTCGTTTTTGTAGACACCCATTTGTGTCTCCCCAAAACCAAACCCAGTGATGAGTACATTTCACGTCGAATCATGATCGAATGAAGTGAAAGTGTGGAAAGTTTAGTGTTGCGGATAGTTTTAATTTCTTTTCTCTTCTCCCTGTTTTTGAAAACATATTTTAAGAAAACAGTCAATCCAGTTTGGTTGGTCCATGATATGGGTCCAATAGTAGTGTAGTTGGATGAGGCTTGACAAGAGCTTTCCAACGATATATTATAAGCCCAATTCCGATGAATATTGAGGAAGTTATGGCCAATTTACTAAACTGGGCCCGGTTTGAGCATTATATGCGGCCCAATGATCTAGGGGAGGGCCTAATATAGATTTATCATTCCTATTAGGAATGGTTTCAGTCTTCTAGAATCTTCTAGAAGGTTCTTTTCATTCCTAATTCAATTAGCATTGATAAATTGACTTTTGTTGACTTTTCAGAGTTTTAATAGAAATCAAAGAGCATTTTTGAGGGAAATACGATTTTATCCTCCTGTACGGCAATTTTTATCTGATTTTAAGAAAACACGTGATTTTCTGAATCAGCGCCAAACGCCAGCTGTAGCGCCTGGCGCCAGCATTGGCGCCTGGCGCTAACGTTGGTGCCAATAGCCAGCGTTGGCGCCAACTCTGTTTTACGTGCGCCAGACTCTGTTTTAATATTTTATCTTTTTGGCTGATTTTCTCTATAAATAACGTCGTAAAAACTCCGTTTTCGATCATCAGTTTTAACCAGTCTTCACCTACAACCAGTTTTCATTCGCAATCATCAATTCTCTCTCATTCTCTTCAATAATCATTCACCAATTCTCATCAAGATTCTCTTGATTACTCTCTCTCTCTTTTTCTTAACTAGCTTTTCTCAAATACAAAATTCCGCATTCATTAGATCTAGAAACACCTAGCCATATTCGAAGTTGCCTTCGCCCTACACGTGAAAGGTTTAATTTCTGAGGGTTTGGTCCCAAATCTCTCTTTCCATTACTTAATTTAATTGTTTTGATTATTATTTTCCTTGAAGTTACTAACGTGTGTATTTTGTTATTAGAAAGAGGTACAAGGCATCAAAGTAAGTACTTTAATGGTTTTTATTAATGTTATGATGTAGAGTTCATGTTTAGATTGTTATTATGATTCCTAGTATCATGTCTAGGGTAAATTTAATATCAAGTATGATTAAAAGTATGATGTTTCCTATGTTCTTCCTAATATTTATGATTGTTAGTATCATGTTAGGGTTAAAGATATAATTTTTATTGCTAAGTGACATGCAAGGGTTTGTTATTAATCTTGGTAGTATCATGCCTAGGATCTTGCTATGCTTTAACATGATGATTATTATTATGATTAATATGATTGTTATTATGATGATTATTGTTTTGATTATTATTATGATTATCTTTATGATTTATGATTATAATTGTTATAATTATTGTTATGATGATGATTTTTAATTATGATTTTTATGATTATAATTTTATTATTTTGATTATTATGTTGCTTGATTATATTTATTGTTATTGCTTGATCACACCTTTTATGCATGTTTAAAGGGAATTTGTACTTGTAATCACGCTTAATAAGATAATTAATAATCTTGTTTAGGGTTAATATGATTATAATTCAAGTGATCGCCAATAATAGATTTATTTGTGCATTAAATTCAACCAACATAGATAAACAGGTTTAGGGTTAATCTTATTGATTGCATGTTAGTCAGAAAGCGCACAAGAATACGATCAGAATAACGTAGAGGCCTATTATTAGGGCAGGTTCAATCTCTTTTAGGTTGGATTTGTACCTTCATCCCTGAACCCTTATTTGGTCCAAGACCTTATGGAGTTGACGATCTCTTGGATCGTTAAGGGGTGTAACCTTCACCCTGTGAACGGTTTACAAGTTCCTAAAACTTGTTGGCGACTCTTTTGCTCTATCTTCTTTCCCTTTGGACGCCACCGTATTTAAGTGTATGATCACAGTGGGGTTCAAGCTAGTGGGATTTAAAGGCTTGAAATTTTTCCCTACAATAAGTGGCGCAAAACGAAGAAGATCGAAGCCGGAACCCGCAGAGGAGCACCCGCGCAGCTACAATGCGCGCCCGCGCATCAGGCCTGCGCGTTCGCGCTCTTCTGGGTTTCTTCGGATCTTCTCGCGGCTTCGTGCGTTCTCTAAGGTCGCACGATTATGATGATGATGAACACTAAAGTTGGAAGTCCCTAAACACCATGATTGTGGGTTCAACACCTCATATTCATAAGAGCACGGCTTGAAAGCGCAAGAGCTAGAACTTGGAGAATCCACTTCCTTGCATTTATCTTAAGCTTTCCGATTTCCATGAGCTTGCTCCAAAAGCTTCCTTTACCTTAGTAAATCACCAATATCAAAACCCGAACCTCGTACAATACCTATAACCACAATAATAGAGCAAATAAAGGAGAAAAGACAAGAAAAACCATAGAAATGCACGAAAGCTATAAAATAAGAGAGGAAAGGTAAAGGGAAATTTTGTGTAGAAGTACCCTAAAGATAGGGTCATTTGTGAACAACTACCCATTTTTTTTTATTTGTTTAGAACTACCCACAAGTTTGAAAACATTTGGGTAGTGTAGACACCCATTTGTGTCTCCCCAAAACAAAACCCAGTAATGAGTACCTTTCACGTCGAATCATAATCGAATGAAGTAAAAGTGTGGAAAGTTTAGTGTTGCGGATAGTTTTAATTTCTTTTCTCTTTTCTCTGTTTCTGAAAACCTATTTTAAAGAAAACAGCCAATCTTGTTTGGTTGGTCCATGATATAGGTACAATATTAGTGTAGTTGGATAGGGCTTGAAAAGAGCTTTCCAACGATATATTATAAGCCCAATTCCGATGAATATTGAGGAAGTTATGGCCAAATTACTGAACTGGGCCCGGTTTGAGCCTTATATGTGGCCCAATGATCTAGAGGAGGGCATAATATAGATTTATCATTCCTAATGCAATTAGGAATGGTTTTAGTCTTCTAGATTCTTCTAGAAGGTTCTTTTCATTCCTAATTCAATTAGCATTGATAAATTGACTTTTGTTGACTTTTTAGAGTTTTAATCAGAATAAAAGAACGTTTTTGAGGAAAATACGAATTTATCCTCCTGTACGGAAATTTCTATCTGATTTTAAGAAAACGCGTCAAAAACTTAGTCAGCGCCAAACGCCAGCATTAGCGCCTGACGCTAAGCTTGGCGCCTGGCGCTAGCCTTAGCGCCTGGCGCTAATGTCAGCGTCTGACGCTAACCCTGGTTTTACGCGTCTGAACTCTGTTTTGATTTTTTATCTTTTTGGTTGATTTTCTCTATAAATAGCTTCCTAAAAACCCCATTTTCATTCACCAACTCTCATCAAGATTCTCTTGATTACTCTCTCTCTCTCTCTTTTCTAAACTAGCTTTTTCACAAATACAAAAATTCCGCATTCATTAGATTTAGAAACACCTAGCCATATTCGAAGTTGCCTTCGCCCTAGACGTGAAAGGTTTTAATTTCTGAGGGTTTGGTCCCAAATCTCTCTTTCAATTATTTAATTTAATTATTGTTTATTATTTTCCTTGAAGTTACTAACGCGTGTATTTTGTTATTAGAAAGAGGTACGAGGCATCCAAGTAAGCGCTTTAATGGTTTAATTGATGTTATGTAGAAATCATGTTTAGGTTGTTATTATGGTTCCTAGTATCATTTCTAGGGTAATTTTAATGTCAATTATGATTTCTATGATGCTTCCTATGTTCTCCCTAATATTTATTCATGTTAGTCTCATGTTAGGGCTAAATATATGATTTTTATTGTTTAGTGACATGCTAGGGTTTGTTATTAATCTTGTTAGTATCATGCCTAGGATCTTGCTATTATGCTTTAACATGATTATTATAATTTGTAATTATTATATATGATTTATTGTTATTATGTTGCTTGATATTTATTGTTATTGCTTCATCACGCCTTTTATGCATGTTTAAAGGGAATTTTGATACTTGTAATCACGCTTATATAAGATAATTAATAATCTTGTTTAGGGTTAATTTGATTATAATTCAAGTGATCGCCAATAATAGATTAATTTGTGCATTAAATTCAACCAACATAGATAAACAGGTTTAGGGTAAACCTAATGATTGCATGTTAGTCAGAAAGCGCACATGAATACGATCAGAATAAAGTAGAGGCCTATTATTAGGGCAGGTACAATCTCTTTTAGGTTGGTTTGTACCTTCATCCCCGAACTACCAGTCATGGTTCCAGACCTTATGGAGTTGACGATCTCCTGGATCGTTAAGGGGTGTAACCTTCACCTCGTGAACGGTTTACAAGTTCCTTAAAAAACTTGTTGGCGACTCTTTTGCTCTAGCTTCCTTCCCTTTGGACGCCACCGTACTTTAATGTATGATCACAGTGGGGTTCAAGCTAGGGTTTAACGCTTGAAATATTCCCTAGAGTTTTTGGCGACTCCACTGGGGAGGATTTCTATTTTAATTCCTGAAATTTATTTCGGCAATGATTTAGAATGAGTGGATGAGACTCGAACCGTTCTAAGTATTTCATGTGCGTAATTTTGATTAACATTATTGTCATATGCATAAAAAAGATCTCATTGGAAAGACCATCCGTAATGAGTTAATCCTATTGATAAACAGGTTTAGAGTTAATCCTATTGATAAACAGGTTTAGGTTTAGGGTTAATATGATTATAATTCAAGTGATCGCCAATAATAGGTTTGTTTGTGCATTAAATTCAACCAGCATAGATTAAACAGGTTTAGGGTTAATCCTATTGATTGCATGTTAATCAGAAAGCGTACATGAATACGATCAGAATAAAGTAGAGGCCTATTATTAGGGCAGGTTCAATCTCTTTTAGGTTGGATTTGTACCTTCATCCCCGAACCCTTATTTGGTTCTAGACCTTATGGAGTTGACGATCTCTTGGATCGTTAAGGGGTGTAACCTTCACCTCGTGAATGGTTTACAAGTTCCTTAAAAACTTGTTGGCGACTCTTTTGCTCTATCTTCTTCCCTTTTGGACGCCACCGTACTTTAGTGTATGATCACAGTGAGGTTCAAGCTAGTGGGATTTAAAGGCTTGAAATTATTCCCTACAGTACCCTCCACAAAAATGACGAAAATTTTTTGCTTTTTTTCATTTTCGAGTCGCACAATCATAATACAATGCACACACGGGTCATGAGTCACATGTGTCAAAAACTTCGAGTCGAGTCAACCTCGAGTCAATCACAGCGAGTCAAGTTTATACCTTGAGTCGTGTTAAGTCAATGATTCAAGCGACATTAAACCTTAGGTCAATCCTAAAATAATTAAAGAAATTGGCAAAGTTCTATAGTCAAAAATAAATACAGTTGCAGCAGAACAGGGGAGACCCTACTCCAGCGCCGGACGAAAACATCTAGCGTCTAGAAATAGATTTCAGCGCTTGGCGCTAGATCCCAGCGTTTGGCGACAGAGTCAATTCTTGGCGCCAGAGATATTTCAGCAGCGACAGAACTCGAAGCCTCTCAGAAAGGTGTTTTCGATCTCATACAGCAATTTCGGGTTTCTTGGTACGCCAGTTAGCCCCTATAAGCAATTTGACATGATTGAGTAGTCGGTTTGATTACAGTCTAAGCAATCGACCTGACGAAAGATCGTCTCACTTAGCTTAAGCGCCTAAAACACTAGCTCATTACAATCGGTTTAAAAGCAAGCACTTAAACGACAATATTTCCAAATCTGGATTGTCGTGCATCTTTTTCAACGACAATTTT
Source organism: Chenopodium album (assembly GCF_948465745.1). NCBI lineage: Eukaryota > Viridiplantae > Streptophyta > Magnoliopsida > Caryophyllales > Amaranthaceae > Chenopodium > Chenopodium album. The sequence goes on from NC_137842.1 coordinate 17,163,028, forward strand.
TCCAAGATGGGATTGTCATCTCTGGCAAGGTTTCCAAACGTGGATTGTCGTGCTCCTTCTTTGTTTGGAAAGTTTTTCCAAGTTCGGATTGTGATACATTCATCGACTTATTGGCAAGTTTTCCGAGATTGGATTGTCATACACCCAGTTCCCTATGGAAAAATTTCCCAAAGGAATGTTGTAGGCCTCTATTCATCATAAATTTTGACAAAGGTTCCTCAAACGTGGATTGTCATTCATTTCAGTAGGTGGCAAATTTTCCCGAAGTGGATTGTCGGTCAACTCTTTTTCGCAAATGTTCCAAGACGCAGATTGTCAATTGTGGCAATATTTTCCTAAAAGGATTGTCGCATAGCGTTGGCAAATTTCCAAGGTGGATTGCTTTCAAGAGTTATATTCCAAGATGTGGATTGTCGATCGTAGCAAAATTCTTATAACAGATTGTTACGAAGCATTGGCAACTTTTCCCAAAAATTGGATTTTGGCAAATTTTCCGAGGTACGGATTGTCGCTTCATCGTGGCAACATTTCCAAGGATGGATTGTTACGAAGCATTGACAACTTTCCCTAAATCGGATTGTCATACATCATACAAGAGAGTTGTGTTGGCAACTATTCCCAAATAAAAAAGGACGTACAGGTTCAAAGCAACAAAAGCGCCGACGTACAGGCATAGCGGGAGCAAAGTTCAAGCGAGCTTTTAAAGATCGACAAGCGGAGATCTTCGGTAATTTCTTTGGAAAATTATCGCAACAAATGAGGATGGCTTCAAGCGAGGATATCTTCGACGACATTCCCTAGATTGTGGAGAGTTGTCACAAACAACTAAAGGTGATTTCAAGCGAAATTATCTTCGATGATATTCCCTTGGAAGTGGAATTTTATCATAGCGGGAGAGGATCGTTTCAAGCGAAGAAGTCTTCTATATTAGAAGCAGTTACAAGCGTAGCAGTTTTCAAGCGGGGTGGCATTCTCTTGGCAGGAGGTCATCAAAATAACAGTAAAGCAGCAGCAAATCGGTTACTTTTAGAGACGTGTGCTCGACGGTGCAAGATACGTGTTTCTTAACTCTTTTATCTGTTTGACTAACGCTAGTTTTGCAGGTATTGGCGTTACAAGAGTGGTTTAGGATCGCAGAACGTTCTGAATCATTCTCCGTCCCTATCGATATTTTGACTTTTATTTTTGAAACTTGCGTTTCTCCAAACTAAGTCAAAATGGGGGCTTATGTAGACACCCATTTGTGTCTCCCAAAACCAAACCCAGTGATGAGTACCTTTCACGTCGAATCATGATCGAATGAAGTGAAAGTGTGGAAAGTTTAGTGTTGCGGATAGTTTTAATTTCTTTTCTCTTCTCCCTGTTTTTGAAAACATATTTTAAGAAAACAGCCAATCCAGTTTGGTTGGTCCGTGATATGGGTCCAATACTAGTGTAGTTGGATGAGGCTTGACAAGAGCTTTCCAACGATATATTATAAGCCCAATTCCGATTAATATTGAGGAAGTTATGGCCAATTTACTAAACAGGGCCCGGTTTGAGCCTTATATGCGGCCCAATGATCTAGGAGAGGGCCTAATATAAATTTATCATTCCTAATGTAATTAGGAATGGTTTCGGTCTTCTAGATTCTTCTAGAAGGTTCTTTTCATTCCTAATTCAATTAGCATTAATAAATTGACTTTTGTTGACTTTTCAGAGTTTTAATTGAAATCAAAGAGCATTTTTGAGGGAAATACGATTTTATCCTCCTGTACGGCAATTTTTATCTGATTTTAAGAAAACACGTGATTTTCTGAATCAGCGCCAAACGCCAGCTGTAGCGCCTGGCGCCAGCATTGGCGCCTGGCGCTAATGTTGGTGCCAATAGCCAGCGTTGGCGCCAACTCTGTTTTACGTGCGCCAGACTCTGTTTTAATATTTTATCTTTTTGGCTGATTTTCTCTATAAACAACGTCGTAAAAACTCCGTTTTCGATCATCAGTTTTAACCAGTCTTCACCTACAACCAGTTTTCATTCGCAATCATCAATTCTCTCTCATTCTCTTCAATAATCATTCACCAATTCTCATCAAGATTCTCTTGATTACTCTCTCTCTCTTTTTCTTAACTAGCTTTTCTCAAATACAAAATTCCGCATTCATTAGATCTAGAAACACCTAGCCATATTCGAAGTTGCCTTCGCCCTAGACGTGAAAGGTTTAATTTATGAGGGTTTGGTCCCAAATCTCTCTTTCCATTATTTAATTAATTGTTTTGATTATTATTTTCCTTGAAGTTACTAACGTGTGTATTTTGTTATTAGAAAGAGGTACAAGGCATCAAAGTAAGTACTTTAATGGTTTTTATTAATGTTATGATGTAGAGTTCATGTTTAGATTGTTATTATGATTCCTAGTATCATGTCTAGGGTAAATTTAATATCAAGTATGATTAAAAGTATGATGCTTCATATGTTCTTCCTAATATTTATGATTGTTAGTATCATGTTAGGGTTAAAGATATGATTTTTATTGCTCAGTGACATGCAAGGGTTTGTTATTAATTTGTTAGTATCATGCCTAGGATCTTGCTATGCTTTAACATGATTATTATTATGATTAATATGATTGTTATTATGATGATTATTGTTTTGATTATTATTATGATTATCTTTATGATTTATGATTATAATTGTTATAATTATTGTAATGATGATGATTTTTAATTATGATTTTTATGATTATAATTTTATTATTTTGATTATTATGTTGCTTGATTATATTTATTGTTATTGCTTGATCACACCTTTTATGCATGTTTAAAGGGAATTTGTACTTGTAATCACGCTTAATAAGATAATTAATAATCTTGTTTAGGGTTAATATGATTATAATTCAAGTGATCGCCAATAATAGATTTATTTGTGCATTAAATTCAACCAACATAGATAAACAGGTTTAGGGTTAATCCTATTGATTGCATGTTAGTCAAAAAGCGCACATGAATACGATCAGAATAACGTAGAGGCCTATTATTAGGGCAGGTTCAATCTCTTTTAGGTTGGATTTGTACCTTCATCCCCGAACCCTTATTTGGTTCAAGACCTTATGGAGTTGACGATCTCTTGGATCGTTAAGGGGTGTAACCTTCACCCTGTGAACGGTTTACAAGTTCCTAAAACTTGTTGGCGACTCTTTTGCTCTATCTTCTTTCCCTTTGGACGCCACCGTATTTAAGTGTATGATCACAGTGGGGTTCAAGTCAGGGGTTAACGCTTGAAAATATTCCCTACAGTTTTGCGCCACTTATAAATACCCTTTTGAACCCAATTTTTGCAAGCAAGTTTTATTTTAGATTTTGATCGTATTCTTATCTTAGTCGAGAGCTTCTCTCTCTAGTTTTAGAGTTAGTTTAGGAGTAGATTTTAGAGAGAGAAAGTGAGGAATTTCAATGGTGATTGAGAGATTGAAGATTCAATGGTGATAATTGTGTTGTAGATCTTCTCTATTATCAATGAGCATTCTTATCTCTATCTCATTTTATTGCTTTGTTTAATATTCAAGTTTGTTTGGTTTGATTTTGATGTTTGATTGTTGATTAGTGTAGTTGTTCTTCATATATTGTTGATTCTTGATTTCTTTAGTTGTTTGTTGGTTAGATGATGATGTTAGTGTAGTTGTTTGCTAGGGATTGGGTGAAACTTGTATGATTGATTAATTGTGCTTAATTTGGGGATTGTGTTGATTAATTGTTGAGATTAAAGTGATTAATGGAAGTTTGCATGTGTGTAATTTGATTAGGCCTTGAGAATTATGCTAGATTGCATTGTGAGTCTACATTGATACGGACCATTGATTTGTAGCTTATATTTGTCGATTGATCTTGATTACCGATGCTCCTAGTTAGAGTCTCTCGTAGTTGGCGCTAGTTTGACCTCTAGGAGATAGCTTGTTGACTCTTTTGATTGAGCTTGCCATTAGTCTTCACAACCATTGATTTGCATATTGTTCACGAGTTGCTACAATTGTCATGATTACTTGTTGACCCCGTTCCTAGTGCTTTATTTGTTTGGTTTCTTTGTTTGTTAGTTGTTAGTGTTCTCTCTTTATCTTTGTCTTCAACCTAGCTTAGGCACATAATTGAGAGTGCTTGAACATTACCGTTCCTTTGGGTTCGACCCTTGACTTACCTCTATACTTGTATATAGGTTTGTTAAGTGTTTATAAATTTTAGTTTGATCGAGGGAGGATTAGTTTCAACGACATAGTTCCACCCCTCATCACATTAATATCTATGTTTCCATCTATGGAAACATTTAGTGTGGAGTTGGTGGGGAACTCAACTTGTGACTTTGAGGTCACAAGTTCGAGCCCTACCAACTACTAAATGCTTGGGAGTGACAACATTTAGAAACCTTTTTTAATTATCTCCTTAAATGGAAACATTTTTCATTTGTTGTCTTTGTAAAAATGTTGCCTTATGTATCATTTTACCTTGCCTTTCAAAATTGTTTCCTTTAAATAAAAATGTGTTGCCTTATGAATAGACAACGGCGGCATATATTACGCCTCATATGTGTTGCTTTAGCTACAAGGTAACACTTTTTTTATATTAGGCAATGGTTTTGCACTGTTACCTTTGCTTTATTTTGTTGTAGTACATTGTCGTGTCACGGCATTCTTATACCATGACACAGGATTTTTCTGTGTTTTCTCCGTGTACACAAATGCACATGCTTTATCATTTTAGGACAAATTTTGTACCGCGCCACGGTGTAATATACCGTGTCACGGCACCCATTGTCGTGCGCGACAAACATGCCATGTCACGTTGCCCAAAATTAGGATTTTTATCTTTTCTAAGGTTTCGTGTGATCCCTTGCTCATTTCCTCTATAAATACGAGCCTCATTTTTGCAGTTCATGGCATGAAATAATTCTCTTCTTTCTTCTATGCTCTAGCCTAAATACTAGCCTACCCTATTCTCTCACATACTTCCTCCAAGCACTCCAAGGAGTCCATACTTTACCCGTGGTTCCATCCTTAAAACAAGGCATGAAAGGTAGAACTGTTAGAGGGTTTGGCCCCAAATCAACTTTATTTGATTTAATTTTAATTATTGTTTTATTAAATTCCTTGAAGTTACTAACGCGTTTATTATTTTGTAGTTGTAAGCTAACAAAATCAAAGTAAGGAATCATGTTCCTTTTATTTCTATTGTTTTTCTAACAATTTTTATTATGTTTGTCATGTATTAATTGTTGGATTATTGTTGAATTTATTCTAATATTAATGTTTATTTTATTGTTATTATGATCACCATATTGCATGTTTAAAGGAAACATGTAATTGAAAATCGCGCCTAATAAGATAATTTGGACAACCGTCATAGGTTCCTTTAATCTTGTTGTTTAATCGAAGTGATCACCAATATTTTAGAATTATATGTTGCATTAATGTTCAACCAATATAGCATAATTATAGTTTGGAGAAAACTGAATCTTTGTTTGCGTGCCTTTAAGATCTCAGAAATCACTTTTCACTGTAAGAATTGAGTAGAGGCCAATACGGGCGAATGTAACTCCATGAGTGTAATCCCCCATATTTATTTTAAATATTTTATAAATGAAATTTTATTTATTTATTTATTTTGAAATAAAATTGATTCATAAATAAAGTCATACGACATCTACAAAGAGGTTTAGATTTAATGAATACATAATAATTGAATCAAATAAAAACATTTCATAAGCAAAGCTACAATCTTTGTTGCAAATCGTACATTCTTCATACTCTCTTTCATATCGCTGTGATTTACAGCCTTCATTGGCGAGGGGGTCTATCAATCTGTTGTAGCCCTGCAGAAAATTTCCGTCTAATTCGCTAGATTGTAATCGACATATTAACCTATTTTTCGATCTCGCACAAAATTTTACCCATGAAACAACTCTATAGCAATCCATAAAATAAAAAAGAAAATCCTCCCTCAAAAGAGAGAAGAAAAACCCTGTCTTTTGAAGGAGCCAAATCATCCTTTGAAGAAGAAAAACCCTGTCTTTCGAGGGAGAAATATTCCTCCTAGAAGAGGAAGAATTATTATTATAAACCTAAAACAATAGAAAAGGCACACAAAAACAAACAATTGGGGCTTTCCACCGATAAAAATCGATGGAAGCCCCTCCAAAATTCAACAATGGAGGCTAGGGTTTTAGAGAGAGAAAAGAGGAAAGAGAGGCTAGCCTTTTGACATAGTTTGTTAGGCATCAAATGAAATTTTATTTTATTTATAATATTTATTTGTTATATTCCGGAATTTAATTTCAAAAGTTTCAAATTATTAATCTAGGTCGAAAATTATTTGAACATATTATTTTATGCACCTTTATTCTACAATTTATGTCCAATCAAACAAGCCTAACCCATTTGTTTACCTAATTGACCCATTATTTTTATGAGGCCCAATCTTTCTATTTACCCTACAACATTCTCCCCTATAAATACCCCATTAATCCCCAAAAATTTCCCACACAAAAAGGTTAGTCTTATTTTCTCCTTTGTTTTATTAATTTGTGTAATTATAATTATTGATTTATGGGTTTTGATTTTATGTTTGAAATTAATTTAATTAGTATCAAGTTGTATTTTGATGATTAAACTTTATAATTTCATATTTTATAAATGTCATAATTTTCATATTTTGTAAATTAACCTAGGGTTTTTAATTATTGAAAATCATGATTTTAGGGTTTTTATGAACAATTGATTTAGGGCTTTTACAGTAATGATGTTTTGAAATTTTGGTGATTATAACTACTGATTTAACTTAATTCCATATTATTTTGAACACGTAAATTCGTGTTTTAATTTTTAGATTTCCGTTCGTTAATATTAATCCCGTTTTAATCCCGATCAGGTTCTTAAATCATCTAATTTTGATAAAAAAAAAATAGTGTTTTCCATGTGGAAACAACGTTTTATTTTGTTTTTTATTTCAGCCTTTAAATATGATTTTCGGGCAGTTTTTTATTTCAACGAAGTTTTTTTATACTTAAAATATTATACTTGAGTTTGATTAATAAAATTAATTTTGTTTAAAGTTAATTAAGCATAAATATATGTTTTTATTGAAGTTTTAAGTGCTGGAAATAGTTTCTAAGTATTACTTTTGATGTTTTATAGAGGGTTTAATCACCTATTAAAAAGGGAGATTATTAGGGGTTTTTTATAATAATTTTAAGATTTTTATTAAACTTTAAACTTGCTGTAATTTCATGTATAAGAGTGTATTTTAAGGTTTTTTATGAAGATAATTTAAAGAACTATATATTAACCTTTAATTTTAACTAAAGGGAAGGTTTTAAAGTGTTGTTTGATTTGGATTTTGAAGGTTTTAAAAGTAAGTTAGTATTGCTGTAAATTTGATTGATTGGGTATTGATTGAGATGTTATTGTTTGGTTTAGGAGAGGAGTTTATTGAAGGTGATTTCTAGATAGTAAAGTGGCATACCAATTCGTTTATTCAAGGTACGTACAAGTTACGAAACCTTGCTTGTAGGTGCATGTTTAAGGACGGATCGAGAACTTAGTATCATGTATAGGATTGACCGGGTTAAATTGTTTGGTTATACATTGTAAATTTCAAATGATGTGCACTAGCTTTTAATGCAAGTATTATCTGTGCTCTAATTATGCAAGGTGCGCTTAAAGGCAAAGGTATGTGGTTGGTGTAAAGATTAAATTATTACTCATTCATGATTATGCAAACAGGATGAGTAAAGGAGGAATTCAAGTCTTGTAAGATGAGGTTAAGGTTTTGGGGTGCCTTATGCACTCAAGGTGTTTATACACCGAGGTAGTAAAGGAATAATTAATAAATGTTGTTTGTCACTAATAAATCAAGAATTTAAATTGGGAATTTGCCATGTTTGGTTGAATTGTGTTTGGAATGTTTGTATTGTAATGTATATGAGTCATCACCAAGTCTAAACCTGTAAATCACGTAAAGTGCAAGATGGATGAGCAATAAAACTCTAGATTGGTGCACATCTGGAGTAATGACAATCAGGGGTTGGGGTACATGGGGTATTAGCCATGTACTTTTATCGAGGCCGTCTGATCTACGAGTCACCTATTTCAAATATTATTTTTTTAAAACTAGGAGTTAGGTGAGATCTCATACTAACTACGGTCACGGAGTCGCGCTCGTGGTCGTTGGATGTTTATTGATGTTTTCGAAAGGAGGCATGGGGTTTTTCTTTTATTGATGTTCCAAATGGGACATGGGTTGGACAACCTTGTCTATTGCTAAATCCAATGAAATAAATAAATGATTTAGTTAATATTAACTAGTGAGGTCTTAATAAATTTGATAATTGAGTCATGTGTTGAGTCTGTATTTAATGATGCTTATGCTTGATTATTAGTAGCATGTTAGGGATTTCTTTTATTTCGCAGCTTATATGTACTCAGCTTTGCTGATTGCGTGCTTTTGTGTGTGTCTTTCTTTGGTCATGATCTTCACCTTTCAATGACCCTGTGACGATCCAATTTTTACACTTGTAATATTGGGGAGCAAATTAACCACAGCTTCTTACACATGCAGCATCTATTTTTAGATGGTGGGATCTTGAGTGAAGAGTTGGTTGCTTTTCTTATTTTATTTACTATTTACAATCAAAGTTATTTAAATTCAACTTTGCTTTTATACTATTTCTATTGGTTTCAGTTTTGAATAAGGGCATTAAGGGTTCCAAGTTGTAAGATTTAATTTGGTTTTGGTTATTGGTTATTGGTTATAAAACTTATATATATTTATTTTAGTTTTTCCGCTGCTATTTTCTGAAAAAGCCTTAACGTTTGAACACGTGGCAGTAACACGCCAGTAATTTTGTTGGAATTGTTCAGGTTATTCACAAGTTTTTAAGAGAGAATTATTGGGGTGTTACAATGAGCCACTTCGTACCATCATCCCCGATCCTCCTTTCGTGGTTTCGAACCATATGGAGTTAGTAATATCATGGATTATGAATGGGGTGTAACCTTCACGGGTTAATCGTTGTTACCTATTGTTGTCCCTTTATTTGTGGTTGCCTTTTATGATCCGTGAACGGTTTACAAGTTCCTTAAAAACTTGTTGGCGGCTCCCTACTTTATTTTTCCCTAATCATAGACGTCAATTCCTACTTCCTATGAGTGCCAAGCACATACACACATGGTTAACGTAAGCGCGCTTCAAATGACGCCTACAATTTGGCAACTCCACTAGGGAGGATTCTTGGTTATTTATCGATTTGAGTGATCGGTATTTAATTAAGATGAGTGGATGAGACTTGAAAGATTCTTCAAAAGTATTCTTGTTATTAATTTGGCATTTTTTCATATCATAAACATTTTAACGTCGTATTTAGGTCTGTCCCGTAGGAAAAATTGGATAACCTGATCGTGAACGAAGAAAACAGAGGCACCAGTCAGATTTCCTGACTGCCGCGCCACGATAGAGCATGCCGTGTCACGGCGCAGGGCACCGTCATGCAGTGTTCAGCACCGTGACACGGTATATTCTGTCGTGTCGCGGCAGTCTTGATATCTTTCTAATGGCTTTATTTCTCTTCTCACAATCAGCTCCCTTCGATTTTTCTGAAAAAACGTGTGTATTCTACATACGTCTTAACCCCGGGGGATTTAAGCTCTATCAACCCAAAAACACTCATGGCAATAAGGGTTCATCCGAGTTATTAAATCCACCCAAACCATGGAGTCGAGTTCGATTTCATTACGAACTTGCAGAGCCGCCCGTTGGCATACACCCTCAAGGGTGTAGACATCTACTTTTGGCCTCCTATCCCCACAAGAAGTGATATGACGATAAATAAAACCATCTTCGCGTTGGATCAACGTAAAGAATACTTATGGATAACTGATTGAATCACAAGGACACAAAAATGACTAGCCTAACCCAAGAACAAATAAGGTTTAATTAATTAATTCCGATCATAATTAGGCTTAAGCCCGAGGTTAAAACCTAATTATGACGGATTTATAGGCGCCTAGATTAAAAAATTAATGTTGTCGTAGAAAAATCTGCGCGCATCTCGATGAGTCGCGCTGGTCTGGTGCGCGCAACCTAATCAGTTGCACGCAATATCCAGCACAACTGCTAGCGATGCGCTTGCAAAAGATTCAGATTTCATAAAAATATAAAATCGAATCTTACCATAATACCGCGCTCAAGGTCATCAATTGCGCTGCCCAAAGCAGCGCATCTCAATGACTTGGGCTGGCTGTCGTGCGCAACCCATTCAGATGCGCTGACAGGCTAAAGTCGTATCACCCAATAAAAAGTAATTCCTAAATCCTCTAACTAATGCAGATAGGGAAGTAGGGTCGAATCCACAGGGAAACTGGTATTTCTATTCCTAATTAATTAAAGCAATCTAAATTATTAAGTGACAATTTAATATTTTGGAAGGGGAACTAAACTACGAAGATCAAGGGTAGAGAAAATCAAGGAATAAAGGCCTAGGGAATAGGTTCACCAATAAACAATATTCTAGGGTAAAACATAACAATCGATCATCAATGCATCAATTAATCAGATCATAAAGGGCTCTCGCTACTTATTACAATCACAGAATTAGTTTAGCGGTATTAAATCTCATCTCTCGAATCTCGACTTAACCATTTATAAATTAACCTGCCTATTGAAACTAAGCCTAAATATCAATTCTCATCTCTTGAATCTCGAATTAATATTTCTAAACTCATACATAAAAGACCAGCGCTAATCTAGCTGCAGAGCATTAAACCAATCAATAGGAAATTAATCTAGCATTGACAATCAACAACAATAAATTACCCCTTCATATTATTTATGGATCCCCATAAACCCTTGAAAGAAAACTACTCAAACATAATTAAATCTAAACTAAACAAAAAAATTAAACAAGTCATGATGAAAGAAATAAAATAAATAACTGAGATTAAAGAAGAAGAAATCGTTACCAAAGTAATCGGAATTAAAGAGTTGAATTAAGAAAAAGGTAAAGAACAAAGTTGTAAAGAGAGAAAATAATCTAAAAACTAAGTAGAGAGAGAAATTCTAAGGGAAGAAATAATAGAAGTAAAAAGAGAGAGGCTAAACTTGCTTAACAAAAACGTATTTATATTAAGCAAGAAAAATCATAAATTAAAACAAACTAAACGACGCTTAAAAACTTCATCAGGGACACGCGCCCGGTCGGGCCCGCTTTTTTTCCATCATGGGCGTCTCTCTCGCCCGACCGGGCGCGAGACAGGGCGAAGGATGTTCTGCCCCGCCCGGCCGGGCGCACCTTCAGGCGGAGCCTATTTTGGCCGGGCCACACTCTTTTGCAACTTGGACTTCTCGATTGGGCTCCAATCTGGATTTCCTCTTCGGGTCTTGAATACTTGGTCCAAATGCCTCGGTATCACATAAAGGCTAGATTATGATTAAAAACAAAAAAGAACATTTTTAATATGCGTGCACGAAAAAGGGAGAAGAAGATGGGAGAGTGCTCGGCGCCACCTCCCCGCGGTTACAACTGCTACCACACTGTTCTGGCGGCTGGTGGCGACCGGTTGTTGTAATACCCCGTATTTTTATGTATTTTTATAAAGTATTTAAGTATTAATAAAATGTATTGTCAAGGGCTCAAGTATTTTAATTAAATGTTTTAAAGGGTTAAAGTATTTTAAATATAAAGTTTTATAAAATTAAAATATGTTTTGGGCCAAACGTTTATTAATTATTGGGCAATGTAAATTATTCCTACATACTCTTATTGGAATAACTCATTCCAAAACCCATAACTTAATCCTTATCCCATAACTCAAGCCCACATTTTTATAAGCCCAAATTTAACCCTACACTCTCTACTCTATAAATACCCCATGAATCCCCAAAAAAAATTTCCACACAAAAAGGTTAGTCTTATTTTCTCTCTCCTTTGTTTTATTAATTTGTGTAATTATAATTATTGATTTATGGGTTTTGATTTTATTGTTTGAAATTAATTTAATTAGTATCAAATTGTATTTTGATGATTAAACTTTATAATTTTCAGATTTTGTAAATTTTATAACCTAGGGTTTTTAATTATTGAAAATCATGATTTTAGGGTTTTTATGAATAATTGATTTAGGGCTTTTATAGTAATGATGTTTTGAAATTTTGGTGATTATAACTAATTATTAGTTTAACTTAATTCCAGATTATTTTGAACACGTAAATTCATGTTTTAATTATTAGATTTCTGTTCGTTAATATTAATCCCGTTTTAATCCCGATTAGGTTCTGAACTCCTCCGATTTTGATAAAAAAAAAAAAATAGTGTTTTTCGTGTGGAAACAACGTTTTAAGAAAGACTCACTACCTTTGGTAGTGAGCACCATCATCTTGTGGCCAAATTCAGCCTCTAAATATGATTTTCGGACAGTTTTTGATTTTTAACGAAGTTTTTTTTATGCTTTAAATTTTATCCTTGAGTTTAAAGGGTAAGAGATAATTTAATGTTTCTATGGATAATTTAAGTATAAAGATGTATTTTGATGAAGTTTTAAAGGATTTTTTATTAGTTTAAAATGTTGGAATTTTATTTAAAGTAGTATAATTGTGATTTTTAATAAAAGGGTGTGATTATCCATTAAAAAAGAGTTTAATTAGGGGTTTTAAAATAATTTTCAGATTATTATAAGTTATTTAAAGTGCGTTTAAGTTGCTGGAAATTATGTATACAAGGGTAATTAATATAGTATTATTGTCCCTTTCTGTAGGAGACTTGGTTCGAGAATTGTTGTAGAGTACTCGGTTATTTTAAGAGCTTATTTGAAGTACGTTCGCGTACTTAGCATATTTTGATGATGTAGAATCATGCTAGGCTTGATTTCAATCAATTACAAGTAGTATCATGCTAAGGTTTATGTATGGAATTGTGAATTAATGGTGTTGGTGATTGAATTGTAAAACATGAATTATTTGTGATGGTTTATGGATTGGAAAATTATATTTTGGGCATGTTGTGTTTGAACCACACTTTTATTTATGGCATGTTAGAATGCATGATTAATAAAACTACATGTTTAATTATGTTAGGAATATTGAAAAGGAATTTTATTATGGTTCAAATAATTTTTATTGATGCTTTAAGCATGAGGAAGGAGCTATATAAGTGTCTATGTACACGAGGAATAAATTGTATGTTGGTGCCTTTGTGCACTTAAGGTGTTTTTAACACCGAGGGATAGGATTTTTGGCGCTTTATGCGTTTAAGGTGTCTTTGACACTGAGGTAGAATTAAAAGGGGTTCAACATTAAATAATATGTGGTCACTAATTATTCAAGAATTAAATTGGTATGTTTGGTTGATTGAATAATTATTGTTGATTGATTTATTACACTTTGAGAGTCATCACCAAGTCCAATAACGCGTAAATAACGTAAAGTGAAAGAGATTACGCACCAAAACTCTTGGAACGTATATACCTTGAGTATGAACAATGGGGGGAGTTATGGGGTTTTATATTTAACCATAACTTCTAATGGAGTACAGGACGCTGTAAATTTTTATTTATTATTATGCGCAGGAATTCCGCCACCTTTGAGTGGTTTTGTCGCTGGCACGGTTAGCTCCCGTGTCAGTTAACCTCAATTTATTTGGGGGAGGTATAGTTGGAAACCCGTTCGATGCGTAATCAACGCTAAATGAATTATTTAGTGTCTAGTTAATGTGTCTTGTTGATTGTTGTGTGTGCTTGTAAACAGGTGCAATGAGGTAAGTGTGTGTTGATAGGTGAAAGCATGTTAATGTGTTTAATTACGCTTATGTACTCAGCTTTGCTGATTGTGTGTGTTTGTGTGTTTGGCCATGTCTTTACTTTGGCCCTACGACGACCCATTTTCTAATGGCGAGTAGTGGGGACAAGTAGAGAGGAGGTTTTCAGGTGATGAAGCATATTTATGAATGGGCATGAGTGAAGAGCGAAGCATGCTAGTTTCTATAACTATATGATGTGTTTAATGCTTTAATTATTTATGATATTATTATCATGCATGACTAACGCAAAAGTTTTAAAGTTAGTTTGGTTTTAATAAGGGCCTACAATGGTTCCAAGTTGTAGGATGGTTTTATTTTACTTCGTTTGACTTTGGTTTTGACTTTACTTTCGTTAGTTGACTTTTCAAGTTGATTTGTTTTGAATGGTTTTGAAATTAGTCTTCCGCTGTGTGTCTTTGATGGTTGCCTTAGTCGTTTTCACGATGGCGGTAATATCCTAGATATTCCTATTTAAATTTTTAAACAGGGCAAAACAGGTATTTTAAAAGAAAGGAATTTCTAGGGTGTTACAGTTGTGGGGGGTGGTGGCAACTGGCCACTTGTGGTGGTGTGCGATGGTGTAAAAAAAAGGGGGAAGGGGAAAATAAGAGAAAGAGAAAGAGAAAATAAGAGGAGAGAGAAAAAATTACCCATGGGTATTATCCACCTTAGGCAAAGTTTGATTTTGCTCATATGATGAGTATTTATACTAGGGGTGAGTATAATAAGGTACCCTGTAAAAATTCCAGGAATCGGAACCGAAACCTGTTGCAACAGGTTCCTCAAAATGGGAACCGGAATCGAAACCTGTTGAACAGGTTCCTGAAAATTGGGAACCGGAAGCGGAACCGGAACCTACAGGTTCCGGTTCCGATTCAGGGTACCTTATGTTATAATGTACTCACTAACTTTTTCGCGGATTTTATAATTAAAAACTGGTTGGTCACTAATTTATAATGTTTGCAACTTGCAAATATGACAAACTAATAGTAGTTGTCTAACAAATTATTTTTATAATTGTAATTTTGATATTTATTATTTTAAAATTGAGTAAGAATTTGTATAATTTGAAATTAAGTGATACTTTTATCAGGTACATGGTACCCTACAGGTTCCGGTTCTAAAAAATTGAGAACCTGAACCGGAACCTATTATAACAGGTTCTCCAGTTTGCTACCCGGAACCGGAACCTCTTGTACAGGTTCCGGTTCCGGAACCTGCGGTTCCTAACAGGTTCCGGTTCCAATTTAGGGTACCCTGATTTTTTGCTCACCCCTAATTTATACTCACTCTCAACAACCTTCCTACTTAAAACTCTTTTCATGCCTTTAAATCTTTAATGATCCATTTCTTATTCCAACTACTATTTGACTTTCCTTTAAATACCTTTGACTTTAAAAAATTAACTTTATTATAAAATTACAGGCCCCATTATTTTCAAATTATAAAATAAAGTATTTCAAAATTATTAAATAAATAAATTGGGCTTTTAATAAAATTATTTAAATTAATAAAACCTCATAAATTATTCATTTCACTTATTTAAATACTTCAAGAAATACTTATTTAAATTAAAAATAAGTATAAAAATATGGGCTATTACATAAACCATTTCATTACTTTGTTAATTCATCCAACAAGTACAAAGTATTACAAGTTAAACTAGATTAGATGACTATTTTTAAGTGCTAAAACAACCTTAATTCAAACTATTGCCCAATTAAACTAGATTAGGCCACTAATTTTACCATGATCAAACTAAGCAGCGTATACATCACACACAAACTAACATAGTCACTCCTATGTTGTAATCGGATTCATTCCCTCTCTTCTTAAACTTCAACTTCAATTTGTCAACTTCTTCCTTCAACCTCTTCTTCTCATTCCCTATACACAACACAACCTTGTGTGCATAACACTGACTTCCTCTTTTAGAAGTTGTTTTTTAGATAGAATTAGGTTTAGTACATCTCGTTGCCAATTTGTCATATCTTCATCAACCCAGCGAAAGAATTAGCCACCCCCTTTAGTTTGTATATGGGCTGTAAAACTTACAAGCTTCAAATCTTCGACTGAGTTTTCACGAGTCAAGTATTAACCTTGCAATTGGGACAACACAATGATATGTCCGTTTTATATAATGTTTTACCCCCGTCCCTTGGTCGTTATTAGTAGTGTTTTTGGCTCTTTCGGGCCACTTTCATTACTAATTTGTGTGTTCTAGTGTTTTCGTAGTTTTAGTTGTATTTTACAGGAAATTGTACTCTTGGAGCATTTTCCCGGGCTTTATGGATCAACTACGGAAGCTAGAAGGACACGACCACTTTTGGAGCCCAGGATCGGTGAGAGCCGGTGATTAAGGGCTCGGTAATTGGGATCCCGAGGCATTTGGACCAAGTATTCGAGAACCGAGAGGAAATCCGAATTGGGCCGAGAAATCTAGCCCAATCGAAGTCCAAGCCTCAAGGGGAGCAAAGACCCGATCGGGCAACCTCTAGCCCAATCGGGCGCGACAAACCATAGTGTTGTGCATGCTAAGGCGCGCCCGATCGTGCGAGCATCCAGCACGATCGGGCGATGCTGCTTGGGAAGAACGCGAAGAAAAAGGCGCGCCCGATCGGGCGCGCGTTTTTAGAAGACTTGATGATGTTTAGTTTTAATTCTTGTTTTAGAAAATGTTTAAATACGATTTTGTACAGAATTATTAGATCACCTTCTTCTTTCTTAGACTTTCTCTCTCTACTTAGGATCTTTTCTCTCCCTTAACTCTTCTCTCAACTCTTGTTCTTGATTATTTCCATTAATACAGATTAGTTTGGTAACAATTTCTCTTCTCTTAATCTTATTTCCCTTCATCATGACTTATTTTATTGCTTTGATTTGTTTAGTTTTTAATATGTGTGAGTAGTTTTATTTCTAGGGTTTATGGGGATCCATAAATAATATGAAGGGGTAAATTGTTGTTCTTAATTATCAATGCTAAATTAATTTCCTATTGATTGATTTAATGCTCTGTGACTAGATTTGCGCAGATCTTTTATGCATGAGTTTGACAACATTGATTCGAGATTCGACAGATGAGAATTAATGTTTAGGTCTAGTTTTAATAGGCATATTAATTTATAAATGGTTAAGTCGAGATTCGAGAGATGAGATTTAATACTGGTAAATTAATTGTGTGATTGTAATACGTAGCGAAAACCCTTTACAATCTGGTTAATTGATGCATTGATGATTGACTATTATTGATTATTGGTATTGCATGATAATTTCTTATTGAATTGTTTTAACGTTTTACAATTGCGGTTTGTAAAAGTATAGCAATATTGAATTGATGAATCGAGCAGATGTTAATTTGATATTAAAGGCTATTTTCAATAAGAACTTAGATCTAGTAAATTGCGAGAGCCTGTTAGATCTATGTTGATTAATAAATTGCGAGAGCCTGTTAATCGTGTTATTTATGCAATTTCAATGATTGATTACTATGTTTTACCCTGGAGTATTATTTATTGGTGAACCTATGCCCTAGATCCTTTTATATATTATTTTCTCCCTACTCTTAATCTTCGTAGTTTAGTTTCCTTTGATTACAACATATTGGTTACTTTATAATCGGGATTATATTAATTAATTAAGAATAGAAAGACTCGTTTCTCTGTGGATTCGACCCTACTTCCCTATCTACGTTAGTTAGAGGATTTAGGTATTTACTTTTGATTAGGGGATACGACTTTACCCTGTCAAAATTTGGCGCCGTTGCCGGGGAAACGGTTTTATTTTTATTTCTGATTGTTTTTGTAGTCTAGATTATTTCCCTTTTGTCTCAGAGAGCGTTAGTTCTCTGAGACAAATCTCATATTTGCTTCTAGATTTTGTTTATGCCCAGGTGTTCCAGATCAGGTTACATCCCATTCGATCCTGAGATCGAACGTTCCTTCCATAGACAGAAAAATCTCTACAAGCAAATCCTGGCGGATTCTGGTGATAATAACAATAATCACCGAAATCCTCCAACTGGTTCTAGCGATTCAGAGACATCATCAGACGCGGAATCAGAGATGACGGCTCCAAAGAAGCTTAGTGATTATTCACAACCAAAGCTTACGGATTTTCCACATCTCACCCCTACTCCGGCTCTTGATGGGGTTCAATTTGAAATCAAACCTCAATTTATAACGATGATAGAGAGGAAGCAATTTAGTGGAGCCAAGGGTGAGGACCCGAATCTTCACATTGCCGACTATTGTCAATATTGCAACACCATCAGGCAAGCCGGGGTCACTCAAGACCAAATCAGGGAGATTCTCTTTCCCTTCTCTTTAACTGGAAAAGCTAAATTGTGGTTTAATGGCTTAAATAGAACTACACTTGGTATAACTGACTGGGAAACTCTTGTTTTGAATTTCTATAACAAGTATTATCCTGCAGAGAGAACAGCAGTACTACGGAGTGCGATCCAGAACTTTGCCCAAGAAGCCGATGAATCTTTATATGAGGCTTGGGAGAGGTTCAAGGACTTACAAAGAGAATGCCCTCACCATAATTTAGCGTAATGGAAGTTAATCCAAGCCTTTTATAACGGCATTGGAAATTCTTCTAGAATAATTTTAGACTTTGCAGCTAGTGGGAGATTTATGAATCTTAATGTTGATGATGCAGGTCAGGTTATTGAAGATATGGCGATACACAATTCCCAATATGGGAATCCTAGAGGATTTGCTAACAAGGGGAAGCATAGTGTCGACTCTGTATCCTTTTTGCAAGCCCAACTAACCTCTATTTGCCAAAAATTAGATAATCTGAGCACTGCTAATGTAGCTAATGTTTCTGCAATTAATAATAATTCTAATGAGGCTTTCTGTGAAAATTGTGGTATTGTAGGTCATTGGGAGCAAGATTGCAGGAGTTCCGTGGAGCAAGTTAATTCCTTCCAAGCTTATAGGCAGAATAACCCATACTCTAACACCTACAATCCTAGGTATCGGAATCATCCGTACCTTTCCTACCGGAGCACTAATGTTCAAAATCCACCACCACAAGAACCACAGGCGCCACAGCAGCAGAAATATTATCATCCCAATGCTAGCCAGAAGAACCAACCACAACAAACCCCCTCATCTTCCGACCCTTCTCTGGCGGAAATTAGAGCAATGTTGGTTAATATGCAAAAGCACATGGAGAGCAGAGATGCGACAATTGATCAAATTCTAGCGCATCATAAAATTGTAGATAATCAAATTGCGCAACTCTCCGCTACTCTACAAGCCCGCCAACAGGGAGCTCTGCCGGCACAGCCGACTAGGCCTACGGATCAAGCATTTGCAATTACTCTGAGGAGCGGTTCAAACTATGAAGGGCCCTCTATGCCCAGAGTTGATGAACCTGTTTTATTAAATAATGCTAATCTTGATTCCATTAAACCAAACAATGTAGTTGATAGCCCTGCAGGGCTAAAGGATAATACTAACATATCTAATTCTACATTGCAGGGTACAACTCCAGAGAAGGTGGCTACTCCAGACAACAATAATAATGCTCCAAAGCCAATTATCAAACTTCCTTTCCCCAATCGTCAATTGAAGACAAACTTGGATAAGCAGTTTGGTAAGTTCCTGGAGGTGGTAAAAGATTTGAAGGTAATAGTTCCCTTTACTGAATTGATCACACAAATCCCCTCGTATGCAAAATTTATGAAAGAAATATTGACGAGAAAAAGGTCTATTAGTGAGGTAGAGACAGTAGCTTTCACTACAGAGTGTAGTGTCGTACTTCAAAATAAGTCTCCACCTAAATTAAAAGATCCGGGTAGTTTTTCTATCCCTTGTCATATTGGCAATCTCTTGATTGATAATGCATTATGTGATTTGGGTGCTAGTGTTAGCGTCATGCCATTATCTGTGTGTTCTAAGTTGAATATGGGTAAATTAAAAGCTACCAATATAACTCTACAAATGGCCGACCGTTCTTTCAAATACCCCTTAGGTGTTTTAGAGGATGTCCCCGTTAGAGTAGGTAAATTTTATATACCTGTAGATTTTGTTGTTCTTGATATGGCTGAGGATATGCAAACCCCAATTATTTTGGGTAGACCATTCCTTAACACTGCAGGAGCAGTCATAGATGTAAGAAGTGGTAAGTTAACACTATCAGTAGGGGATGATAAAGTTGTTTTTAATCTGAATAATGCCCCTAAAAGCTCCATGACTGAGGAGAAATGTTTCAGTGTTAATGTGGTTGTAAATTATTCTAACAAGCCCCAAGCTCTTGAAAAAGATCCCTTGGAGGCGGTATCTTGTGTTGCATCCTTTTCAGATGAGATAGACAAATGGCAGAAGGAAGTCGATGCAATAGAAAGAGCACTCTACAATGTTGGTCTTGGTTTCGAGGATGAACAGGTGGAACCGATCGAGCAAGTTGTGCAAATCGAGCCCACGGTAAGTGTTCCGCCGGATCGAGTTGCAAGTGTTGAACGCAATGACAATTTGAAGCAACCTTCAATCGAAGAAGGATTTTTAGTGCGTAGCATTGAAGATCCCCCAATCCAAGTCAAGGAGGATCCACCGGATAAGGTGATTTGGCGTCTTACAGGGTATGTCAGGAAGCCGCATCGCAACCTGAACACCGCTAGACCGGGCGAGAAACCACCCGATCAAGCGTTAGGCCGAGGGTCCTAAACATTGTACTTGGTAAGAGGGTCGTGCGGGACCTAGATAAACCAGCGCTTTGCGGGAGGCAACCCGTATTTCTTGCTTTCTAGACTAGTTTTCCTTTTTATTTATTTTTAATTTTATTTTAGAGAGGCGAGGAGAGTGAAATTTTACCGTTTATAAGTGTTTTTGTACAGGTATAGGTTTAAGAGGTCAAAAGACTTAGAAAAAATTTGAAGACGAAGAAAAGTTAAGGAAACGACTGGGTTAATTCCGCCCGATCGGGCGTGGCTGCCCGATCGGGCGCGCAAGGAGAGCTGGAATCGAGCCTTATTTCGCCCGATCTGGCAAGGTTGCCCGATCGGGCGCGCAAGTTCAGTCAGAAACTCGAGCAAATTTCGCCCGATCGGGCAAGGTCGCCCAACCGGGCGCAAATCGAGTGAAGGAAAAGATATATCGGGCGAAGCTCGCCCGATTGGGCGAGCCATAGGGCGAATTTTTCGTTCATGTTCGCGCCCGATCAGGCGCGCAACTTCAATTCTGGAAATTCAAATGATCCGCCCGATCGGGCGCGCCTATTTTTGGCCGTCCATATACTTTTCCTCCTCTTTCTTTCCTCACTTTCTTCTTATTTCATCTTCTTCTCCATTACTTTCTCTCTCTAAAACCTCCATTTTTACACCTTCAAACTCACTTCTTTTTCAAGATCTCATCATATTCATCCATCAAAACCTCAAAATTCTTACATATTATTAATCCTCACATCTCCCTCTACATTTCCCACCTATTTTCTCCCACTTTCTCTCATACTTCCTTCAAACACCTAGAGAGAGAAAGCTCCAAGCATCAAGTTTTTCCTAATATAATGGCCTCAAAACGTTCAAGGACACAAAGGGGTGAGAGTTCGAGGGCACCACAACCAACGGTCAACCCGGATCTTCAAATTCCGGGATGGGAGGAGGTTGTCATTACCTCGGAGGAGCAACGGGCTAGGATGCTAAACCTTATCGATTGCCAGGTAATATCTACCCGTTTTATTCATCATCCCACACTAGTTAGGTTAGGCCTAGACAAATATTTGGAAAAATTGTTCAAAGGTATAGGCATGAGTGGTTTCTTTCAAATGTGCCATGATACGTATGACTACTTAACATTAGAATTTATTTCAAGTTTTAATGTTATTAAAATGAATGCACTAATTACTCATGTACAATTCCAATTATTAAACAACGATGTGAGACTAACTCTTAAAGAATTCGGAAAGTTGTTTGATTTAAAATCGGATAAACCGATTGAACCCTCTCAAGACCACACCGCCGTGGTCTATAAGAGGCTAACAGGGGAGGATTTAGTTAACCTCCAGCATGCCAAAGGGACGTGGATTCAACATCCCGTCCCAAAACTTTGGCAAAGATTTGCCGGCCTCACTATTTTTGGGAGGCATGAACCGGCAAATGTTAGGAGAGATGAATTGGAACTTTTGGCATCCTATGTAATTCCTACCGCCGAAAAATTGAACATACCCCATAGGATAGCCAATCACTTCCAAAGGGCGGCCAATGCGGCCGAGGCTAGTAGGTCTAGGGCACCTATTTATTTTGGGGGGTTAGTGACCCACATTGCTAGGAAACACCTAGGTTGGAACCCGGATGGGCATAGGAAAGTTGTAGGATCAAACCTCATGGACCTACCCTATTTAGGGAGTTTGAACTGGGTGCAACCCGTGGGGAGTGATACTTGGTGGATAGTCCACCGACAATCGAGTAGGAGGGACCAAGCCTTTACCTTACCCAACCCTGCCTTGACCAAATTTGAGAAGGGGAAGCCTTCTTATACTTTCGAGATTAATGGTCAAGGTGAGGTTCAACCACCTCACCCTTCACCACAACCCCACCAATCCCCCCTAGACCATTCCCCCACTCACCATTCACCACACTACCAACCACCTCCACCCTTCACCTATGGCATGCCCACTTCCTCGGTCGACTACAACGTCGACCCCAATGCTCCTTATGACTTTTCGGCTTTTAGGAGCCAATTAGACCGCATCGAGACGGGGCAAGGGAGAGTTGAGGGTATGATGCAAAACCTAGATTCTAGGTTAAGCTCCTTGGATGGGCGGGTTGGTTACATAGAGAGGAACCTCGGGAGAGGCCTATACCCCATGTATGACGATTATGCCCATCGGGGGGCTATTCCTCCCGATTCACTTACTCCCGATTGGTTCCAATACCCCCAAGGAGGGTATTCTCACCCCGGTGCGTATGGTACTTATGTGGACTACTCTTCAGTCCACGGATATAGGGGTGATGCTCCTTTTGGGGGTATGGGTGGGAATGTGGACCCTAACTACTTTGCAGGTGGTTCGGGTTATGGTGGTGCTGGACCAAGCCAGGGTGGTGCCGGTTCGAGTCATGGAGGAGGATATGAGAGGATGGATGATGATGAGAACTAGCTATGCTGGGCTAGTTTCCAAGCCAATGAGGACATTGTCTAATTCTGGCTTGGGGGAGATTTTGGTTTGGTATTTTTCTTTTTCTCTTTTCTTTTATTTTTGGTTAGATTTCTTGATTTCTAGGTTAGTTTTATTTCTTTCTTATATATTGAAAAATACAAAAAAATTGAAAAATAAAAAAATCCAAAAATACGTTCCAATGAATTATAAATTATGTTTCCCTGTGCCCCTTACTTGAGAAAATTGTTTTGATTCTTGGTTATTGATGATAGGCATTGTGGATTAGTTGATCATAATTTGATGTTTGATTGCCCTGAAACTTTAACATGCGTCAATTTTGTCCAACTGCTTGTGAATATAGTGCTTGACTAGTTGATTTGGTAAGGAATGTGTGATAGTTCCATAGTTCCTGGTATGTCAATGAATTTGAGTATTGGTTTGCAACTATTAGTAATATTTATATGATTCATTATTATGCACATTGAGGAGGACGAAGGCATTTGTTCTTTTAGGTAGCCTCCAGATATTGTAGATACATTTGTTCCCTTCTTGCTACCCATGTTGTTGCCTTGACCTTTTTATTGTTTATTAGCCGCATTACAAGCCTATTTTGCCCCATTGGTTACTAGTCCCAAGCTTGGCTTGGGGGAGCTATTAGTGAGTGAGGTGAGGGAGTTTGTAGTGTGCTTATTATTAGCACAATTTGGGTGGGATTTGAGAAGTTGTTTTGTTGTTATTCATGTTTATTTTTTATGAGTTTGAGAGTTATATTTTCTTGAAAAAATAAAGCATGATATTATGAAGAAAAAAAATAGAAGTTCAAAAAAAAAAAAACAAATGTGAAAAAATAAGTGAACTTCAATAGAAAAAATGTTCAAATGTCTAGTTGGAGGTTGATCAAAAGAGAAAAATAAGAGCCTCAATGAAAAAAATTCAAGTTTGGAAAATAAGTTTGTTTATTCACTCTACTTCTTCATTATTATATCTTATGAGTGAAATTGTAAGAGTTGGGTTTATTTATTATGATTGGAGTTTATTTGGTTGATGTTAGAGTTGGTTATGTAAGAGATGTATGATCACTATTTATTTTGATCATGGGTTTTATTAGGATATGGCTCCTTTAAGCATAGCTTTTCTCTCACTTATTACCAAATTTATCCTACCCTTTACCCTAGCCTTACATTACAAGCTTTAAAGACCTTTTGACCTTTGTCCAAAGAATTGTATGAATGTGAAAGTGTTGTTTATCAATGCAAGTTATGATTTGGCATATTTCGAGTCGACTAGTAGGATTGAGCGTTCATTGTTTTATACACGCGAGAGTGTGAGTTGGGAGGGCATTGTTCACATAAAGGGGTTGGATGGAGAGCGATCGAGTACATCTTTTACTCACCACAAAAATGAGAGTTGAGTGCGTGAGCACTAGTCTTGAATTCTATATGCTCTTGTGGTTTGCTCTGTTTGACAATTGTTAGGGAAGATTGGTAATTAGAGGGATTTGATTGGTTGATTTTGAAACATGTTTATTTGATTTACCCTGGATCGTTTGTGCTTGATTTCTACTTTTTGCGGTGAAGCATATTTATTGATTCATTGATGAGATCTTTGCTTAGGGACAAGCAAAGGTTTGGCTTGGGGGAGTTTGATATGTCCATTTTATATAGTGTTTTACCCCCGTCCCTTGGTCGTTATTAGTAGTGTTTTTGGCTCTTTCGGGCCACTTTTATTACTAATTTGTGTGTTCTAGTGTTTTCGTAGTTTTAGTTGTATTTTACAGGAAATTGCACTCTTGGAGCATTTTCCCGGGCTTTATGGATCAACTACGGAAGCTAGAAGGACACGACCACTTTTGGAGCCCAGGATCGGTGAGAGCCGGTGATTAAGGGCTCGGTAATTGGGATCCCGAGGCATTTGGACCAAGTATTCGAGACTCGAGAGGAAATCCGGATTGGGCCGAGAAACCTAGCCCAATCGAAGTCCAAGCCTCAATGGGAGCAAAGACCCGATCGGACAACCTCTAGCCCGATCGGGCGCGACAAACCATAGTGTTGTGCATGCTAAGGCGCGCCTGATCGTGCGAGCATCCAGCACGATCGGGCGATGCTGCTTGGGAAGAACGCGATGAAAAAGGCGCGCCCGATCAGGCGGCCCTTCGCCCGATCGGGCGCGTGTTTTTAGAAGACCTGATGATGTTTAGTTTTAATTCTTGTTTTAGAAAACGTTTAAATACGATTTTGTACGGAATTATTAGATCACCTTCTTCTTTCTTAGACTTTCTCTCTCTACTTAGGATCTTTTCTCTCCCTTAACTCTTTTCTCAACTCTTTTTCTTGATTATTTCCATTAATACAGATTAGTTTGGTAACGATTTCTCTTCTCTTAATCTTATTTCCCTTCATCATGACTTATTTTATTGATTTGATTTGTTTAGTTTTTAATATGTGTGAGTAGTTTTATTTCTAGGGTTTATGGGGATCCATAAATAATATGAAGGGGTAAATTGTTGTTGTTAATTATCAATGCTAGATTAATTTCCTATTGATTGATTTAATGCTCTGTGACTAGATTTGCGCAGATCTTTTATGCATGAGTTTGACAACATTGATTCGAGATTCGACAGATGAGAATTAATGTTTAGGTCTAGTTTTAATAGGCAGATTAATTTATAAATGATTAAGTCGAGATTCGAGAGATGAGATTTAATACCGGTAAATTAATTGTGTGATTGTAATACGTAGTGAAAGCCCTTTACAATCTGGTTAATTGATGCATTGATGATTGACTATTATTGATTATTGGTATTGCATGATAATTTCTTATTGAATTGTTTTAACGTTTTACAATTGCGGCTTGTAAAAGTATAGCAATATTGAATTGATGAATCGAGCAGATGTTAATTTGATATTAAAGGCTATTTTCAATAAGAACTTAGATATAGTAAATTGCGAGAGCCTGTTAGATCTATGTTGATTAATAAATTGCGAGAGCCTGTTAATCGTGTTATTTATGCAATGTTAATGATTGATTACTACGTTTTACCCTGGAGTATTATTTATTGGTGAACCTATGCCCTAGATCCTTTTATATATTATTTTCTCCCTACTCTTAATCTTCGTAGTTTAGTTTCCTTTGATTACAACATATTGGTTACTTTATAATCGGGATTATATTAATTATTTAGGAATAGAAAGACTCGTTTCTCTGTGGATTCGACCCTACTTCCCTATCTACGTTAGTTAGAGGATTTAGGTATTTACTTTTGATTAGGGGATACGACTTTACCCTGTCACACAACCGCACTTAGTGTTTGCTGGAGACTGTGACATTTAACCTGAAATTTGCATAATTTCAATTAATTAGCAAACCCTAATTTCTGCAATTGGGAAAGAATAACAACGTGAAAAATCACCTAACTAAAGTAAAAAATTAGGGATTATCGACGGTTGGTGTTACTATTCAATAGTGGGTAATAATAAATTCAGAGCTAAAGGACTAACAATGGAGCTTGAAGATAACAAAGGAGAAGAGTGAATAGAGAGAGGAGAGAGAAAGGAGGGAACTCCAAAAAACTTTTAAGGAAAAAAAAGGGGAGAAGGGGGTTCATTAAAAGTCACGTGACCCGAGTCTCTGTTATATTTGGTAATTTGGAAAACAATTATCTTAGGGTAATTTTAGACTAAAAAAAAGCGTATTTAGGCCCCGTTCACTTCATTTTATTGAGCTAAAATTATTTTTACTAAATTTGCTGAACTGAAATTATTTTTACTGATTCTCTACAATATTTCTCTTTAGAATTACTAATTTTTACATAACTGAAATTATTTTTACTTAAGTAAATGTACTTAACTGAAATTATTTTTAATAAAATTACTTCGTATTTTTTTTAACGTGAACTGACTGGGCCTTAATGGTGATTTAAGACAAAACTAGTGTGCGGCCCGGTCGTTGCACCGGGTTACCACTTTGATTGAATTGTTTCTTTATGAAATATATTATTATTTTTTTTGACAAAATGAAATATATTATCATCGATTATGTGTGTTATGCATAACTGTTAAAAATTATGTTACTAATTGATAAAGAGTATAGAAAGATATTTTTTTAACACTTTATTGATTATGGAATGTTGATTTTTTTTTTTTTTTTTTTTCAAACTGCTTATCTCGTATTTTGTTTTTAATTGACGCATGTCATTTATAGTTATATTTAAATGTATAAATGACATCAATTGTTATTGGCTAAGATGGTAAGGAAGTAAATCTTGTTTCTTTGAGGTGTAAACGCTTTTTAATATAAAAAAGTATAGATTTCAAAAAAAAAAAAAAAAAAAAAATTCCTCTCCTTACCCAGTATCTATTATGCGGTTATACACTTATACCCCCCGTACTCATTTTCCTTTTCAATCGAACACGCCTCTGTTGTCGATTGATCGGCCGACGGTGAAAAAGCTGAGTTCTTCATAACTCTTTTTCTTTCTTACTCTGCTCATCGCATCGAAAATTGCACCATCATTTTCATTTTCAATTTCTTCTCTAATGGAAGATTAGAGATTCTCTCTCTTCTTCGCACTCATTTCAACCTTTTTTCTCTCTCCTCATTCTACCTCGGTTATGGCTGATAATTCCAAGGACGACCTTCTTCAGCTTGTTAAGCGCATCAGTGCTTATCTTACCTTTAAAATGTCCAATTTATTCACCATCGCTTCCCAGAAATTGGTACCAATTTTTATTGATTCTTGGATCTGATAACAATTTGTATTTGTTTTTCATGATTTCTGACTTTTCTTAGCTTTAATTTTGATTGCTTTTTGGTTGAATTGTTGAATTTTGCTTTCAATTGATTATTCTTTCAAGCTTATACGTTTAGATTTTGGTGATTGATTGATTGATTAATCTTTTAAGCTTTAAACCTTTGAATTGAACATGTTGAATTGAATTGCAAATTTATCAGATTTGAAAACCCTTTTAATTCTAAGAAATCTTATATTTTTGTGTGTTGTGTTTGGAACTAGGATTTATTTTCTGTTGGTGCTCTTGCTGGACTTGCTATTGCTATTGTTTTTACGTGGAAAGTATTTCCAAGTGCCCCACAACCACGGCAACCAAAGAGGCAGCCTACTAGAGCTACTACTTCTTCCGGTGCCAATTCGCAGACGGTTACCTTAGACCCTTCTGGTGCTTCGGCATCATCAGAGGATTTGAGGGCGCAACATGTCGTCGATGATTTCTTTCAGCCTGTAAAGGTATGACTGTCCAGATTGTCACCGTGGAACCATTTTCTTTAAAATTTTACTGAATAATGTCTTCCTCTTGCTTTTCAGCCAACATTGACGCAAATTGTCAGGCAGAAGTTGTGTGAAGGGAGGAAGGTAGATACTTTTTCCTCTTAGATATTCCACGTTTAATATGTTTATGTTTATATTGAATCGTCGGAGTAAAGATATTCACATATAATGTCCATGAGTGTTGCCTAAACATTCTCTTAGAGCCTCAGTTTAGAAGAATGTATGTTATTATATTACTGTATTAAACGGAAAATTTATTTTGGTGTACTTTTTTTTTTTTTTTCTTTCATTAACTCTTATAGTGTGTTTGGATAGAGAGTTGGGAATGAAAAGAAGGGGTGGGAAGGGATGGGGAGGGGATGGAAGAAAGATTAATATCTTACAATTTAATCCTTCTAATTCCCTTCCTCTCTAGTTTGTTATCCAAATTAAAGATATTTCATCCCTCAAATTCCCTTCCTTTTCTTTCCTTTCCCTTCAATCCCCCTTCAATCCAAACAAAGTGTTAGTCTCTTACAGCCTCATTTGAGAAGAATGCATGGTTTTGTTGCTTTGTTATGTTTTTGTTGAGAAAAGGTTTTGTACTATCTCTGTTTCTTATTATTTGCAATAAAGAAATATTTTGTGTCACAAATAATACCCTTTGTTGCAAATTATAGGCAATGCAATTAGTGTTATAATTAAAACAATTTTACAAAAATTTCAATCTGCCGATTCTTGTTATGCCTGTTAGATGGACCTTTGCAACACCTTGGTCACTGTGAGCGTAGCCACAACCATGATGAACCACGAATAGACCACTGAAATTAATTTTGTAATTAAAATATATGTAATGTCATTATTATCATTATTTGGGTTATATTAATAGGTAATTCAAAATCTTAGTCTTTTTATAGCAAGAATTTTTACCATGTACTCTTGAGGCTACAAGGAATACCTATACTCTCATAATCAACCTAAAATAGATTAAGCACGAGTCCATGATTATATTAATTTAATACACCTTCACCATCACACCACCGTACCATTACCACCATCACCCACCTTTACCAGCAGCCCCTTGCCACCCCACCATAAAATACATCCAGCCACCCCTTGCCACCCCTCCCCTCAAGCACCCAGCAGGCCAGCAGCCCCTTCCTTCCCTCAAACCACTCAGTGCACCATCCCCACCCTCGAAACCCCCCTCCTTGCAAAACCCTAAACTGCCCATCCCTCTGCCCTTGAAATCGTCATCAACCCCTTCCCCTCTCCCCGAATCCCTTTTCCCTTCCCTCTCTCCTTCTCGCACCTCTTTCAGGAGGGATACTTTAAGGTTGGTTCAGGGTTTTGCAGGGAGGGGGAGATACGACTGGGTTGTTCGTGGAATGGGGAGGAGCGCGGAGCGCCATGGTGTTTCAGGGGTGGGGGAAGTGCGACTCAGTGATTCGGGATGAAGGGGAAGGGTGGCAACATATTTTAGGGAAGGGAGGAGAGGCGGGAGGGGTGACTGGGTGTTTAGGGGGAGGGGGAGGGGGAGGGGGAGGGGGAGGGGCGGGGTGGTAAAGTGGTGCCTGGGTGATTTCAGTGGTAGGGATTGTGGTGAAGGTGGTAGTGGTAGTGAGTGTGAGGGTATGGTGGTGTGGTGGTGAGGGTGTTAATTTTGTTAGAATTATTAAAATGAAGATAGATTGGGGAAAGATTATAATTTTAATGCTATTTAAGAGATTTTTGAAAAAAAAAATTGCTACCAATGAGAATGCATAAATGTATATTGCTACCAAATTGAAATTCCAAAACATAAAATACTCCCTCCTTTTTTTTATAAGCTAGAGTTACTATTGTCGTCCGTTTTTTTTATTATTATTTTTTTTATAAGCTAGAGTTCCAGTTTTGGAAATATCTTACACCTTAATCATTTCTTTGTCCACTAATGTCCCCACTCTTTCTTACTTTATCATTTCTCACTCTTCCAATGGTCCCCACTTCCCCTAACACCACTTAACTTTTCAATAAAATAATAACCTTATCTACCCCACTAACATCTTATTCTATTTAACCACTTAAAACTCCACGTAATTTCATCTCTATCCTATAAAAAAACGGAGGGAGTAATACCCTTAATGACGATGAAGAGTAATTTTGTCTACACAGCACTCCCAACTCTATGTTCTACACCCCATTTAAGGATTAATGGTAAGAAAAGTGAGAAAAAAAAAGTTGTTTAGATGGGAAATGGGTTGCATTGGCTATACACGCATATTGTGGGAAGTGTTTAATAAGTTAGCTAACAAAATTGATCTCTGTATGCTGTCAATGGTTTATGATAAAAAATAAAGTTGTTCGGGATCCCTAAACGCATTCTTTCCTCTCATGTGCGTGTGACATATGAACTTCCTTGGGCTTTAGTTTTAAATTATGCATAACAACATAATCCTCTTATTCGTTGTATGATAGTAATCCTTGCCTTGATCTGTGTAGGTGACCTGTTGTTTGCTTGGTGTTGTCCTTGAAGAAACAAGTCCTGAAGAGCTTCAGGTAATTATATTATTTTAATTTTTCTGGTCTTTGGATGAACTAGTAAAATTGGTTGAGTACATTCTAACTCTCCCCCCCCCCTCTATTGTGCAGTTGAAAGCGACAGTTAAATCCTCTGTTTTGGAAGTGTTGTTGGAGATTACGAAATTTTGTGACCTGTATCTCATGGAAAGAGTTCTTGATGATGAAAGCGAAGTATGTACACCACTTGTGGAAATCCCATTGTGTCATGATGCTTTAGATCTTTTTTCCTTGACTTTACTTTCTTTTAACATGTTATTTGCTTGTGATATTGAGTGAGGATCATCATTTATTTGTTCTTAATTAAATTCCGAAGTCTATGCTAAAATCATGGCCATTATTGATTTCTCCCTCCCCCTTCCACACCCCTCCTCTCAAGAGGAAACTTGTTACTTTAATGTATAGATAGAGGATCAACTACTTTTGGACATATCAATATGCATAGATAGAGGATCTTAATAGGTGTATTTATTCTTAATTGCATACTGTGACTGTCTCTGCCTCATCTTGAAACTAGATCAATATGCATGTAATGTGTGCTTTAAATTTCTAAAAGTAACTATTTTAAAAGAGTTAGTGAAAGCTAAGGGCATATTAGGTATATCATGTGGACACCACTACCTCACCCCCTGGCTTATACAATAAAGATAAGGATCAACGTTTTCTAGGTTTAGCAATAGCTATTTTAATTCTGGATTTTTTATTTGACAGTACACC
Organism: Chenopodium album; assembly: GCF_948465745.1. Taxonomy (NCBI): domain Eukaryota; kingdom Viridiplantae; phylum Streptophyta; class Magnoliopsida; order Caryophyllales; family Amaranthaceae; genus Chenopodium; species Chenopodium album. Next base: position 17,194,485 of record NC_137842.1, read on the forward strand.
TATAAAGATAAATACTAAGAACTTTTTGGGAAATAACAAGAATGGAGAAAGGCGCCTTATATGTTCAATCTATCTAGCTCTTCTAACTTTTATCATCCATGTGATGGAGAGAAATCTCATGTATGTATGTATCCTGTATTTGTGAAATTAAATATTTTCATGATTCTATAGACAATTCTTCTATGCTATTTGTTTAGTGTTTTCCCAAGTCTAATTTTTCATAAAAGACAGTATTCAACCGATTACTGCCCTGTTCCAGTCATGATTTTTTCGTCCAATGTTTCACATGTGATTGTTTATTGTTGCTTTCTTTATGTTTTGCTGGTTTTTATCTATGCTGAACTACATCTAGAGATGTTTGATTTGGCAATCACCTTTTTATTTTGGTTACAGAAAGTGAAACTACTTGTAGTCTTCTAAATCTGTTTGCATACAATTGCTTCTATTATTAATATACGATCCTTGTTGATAAATGTGAATGAATTATTTCATCATGTCATTAGTGGAATTTATCGCATTTATTATCCTAGATATTTCATGTTTTTTTATTCTTTTGAATCTTTACTAGAGAATTGGTGTTTTCCTGTTTCACTCATTAATTTTCCCCTTTATTTTGCAGAAAAGGGTTCTTATGGCTCTGGAGGAAGCAGGGATTTTTACATCTGGAGGTTTAGTCAAAGATAAGGTATATTTTTGTCTCACAAAAGCTTTATTATGTCTTCTATCAATCTATTTGGCAGTGGTTTGTGGTGTATTTATTGCTTTTTAGCGAGGGGTGATCTATCATCTATCTGCAAATTTTACCTAGCTTGTGAAGATGGATACGCTTCACTAACCATTATATTTTATTTAGATGATTTTCGACTGCCAGTGCTTGTAACAAGTTGGAATGATGATTAATTTTTTATGTGAAACAATAATCGGTAGCCTTGTGAACTTCTAGTTCATTTAAAATTTGCTCAATCTGACACCAAAGAATGTTAAGATCAATTTCCTTAAGGTCTATTATGAGTCTTGCATGTTTAGAAGAAGCCTAATTAGCTCCTATAATTATACTTCATGTGCATAAAAATAAACTCTCAGATTATCTTGCCCTTTTCCTTCTTAATCCCCAAGAGACAAGAATTGGATTGATGACTTTGGCTTCTAGTTAACCATTGAACCATTGTTTGTCAGTCGTCTAATGAATTTGATTGCTAATAGGATCATGGATGACTTAGTTGTTAGTTGAGCGATGTGAGGTGATCCAAAGTCTTGGATAATTAGGCTAGTCTTATATGGTGACTGTCTTCTTATAGATCTGTTGGGGCTATGGTGCTTTTTTTTGGGGTTTTGTAAATGGTCAATATTATATATTCTAAAATGCGGGGTTAATGATGAATGATGTTTCACACCTATATTTAAGCTTTCTTACACACTCAGTGATCTGATATTGATTTGCTGTGAGCCTGTGACATGCTTTTTTGTAATTTAGATGTGTGCAAATGCAGAATCTAGATTAATACTTCATTGCAAGAAGACATGCATGATCCCTAACAATTATAAGTAGTACATAGTTTTAAAAAGTGCACCCTAGGCTCACACAGACAATAGAGCATCCACCTTCTCGGGCACAGCACATTCCAGGAAGTCTACGCCTTCTCATCACTTTATCCAAGGCGCAAGGTGCAGAACCTTTGACATTCTGCGGTGTGTTTGGGTACACCTGCTTTTGAATTTTTGAAAAATCAACATTATTTCAAATTAAATATTCCCTGGCTTCTAAATTACATTAATCGAGCAAGATGCCTTTATTTATTTATTTATTTTTTTCTGGCAATTAGCAAGATGCCTTTATTATTACTATATAATTTAAGACCACAATGGATCCATGAAATTTCTTCTATTTCAACCATAAATTGAAATCCCCAATTTAAAGAAAATGCTAAATTACAAATTGGGAAGTAGTGGTGGCCGACAACTTGTCCACTTGATAGATTGCTAACGAGCCATCCCTGTTAGTGGCCAGCACCGGTTGCTCTAGTGGTTGTCACTGGTTAAGCATTTTCAGGCTAGTACTTTATTCTCCCCTTTCTGTTCTTTTACTCCCTCTTTAATCTTTTTTCTATCATTCTCTCCCTTCATCTTCTTTTTCAGTAATCCTTTTTTTCTTTCTTGTTCAGTCGCTTACATTCACTCTATGAAGATTCTGAACTTTCAGAATTCTGTGCTCCTCTCTCTCTCTCTCTCTTATATGCTTTATAGTGGGCAATTCAAATTTTTATTTATCCACTTATTTAGTCTAATATATATTTGCTAGCATAACTCCAATTTAGGCTCTTTTGATAATATCATCAAGCACCATGAAATCGAGGAAAGGATTGTTATCTTACAACCATGAGTTTTTGGGATGATCCCCACTAGAGGCAACTTGGGGGTGGAGATTCCCTTACCTTCCCCTCTGGCTCCTCCCCACTTCCACTCCCAAGGGGCCTTGCCCGCTTATGTGGCTAGGTTGACCTTTGAGAGGATCTGATCCGGTAGGGTGCCTTCTCCTTCCCTACCAAAAATAAAATAAAATAAAAACTTAAGGCTTGTTTAGCAATTGTATTTTGTTTTCAATTTTCTTTTTTCTAGAGAAACAAAAAGCCAAAAAAGGAAACTAATTTTTGATTCATTATATGACATATATCATATGATTTGGAAAAACAAAAAACTAAAAAACAGAAAACTACAACGATGTCAAACGAATCCTTAAATGTATTTTTATAAAAACAACATTGTAAAACAGTTTGCAGTTTGAACCACAAACACATTAAGTTGTGGTTTTCGATGCAATTTGGTTTCACAAATTTTGGATTCCATAATTAAACCTCAAACCGCATTTTGGTCAAAATTTCAAACCACACGTGGACACTGCAATCTTGAAGCCGCAAACTGCCCAAAAAAACGCTTTGGTTCTCTTTGAATAACCATATATACCGATATTTCAGTGTGACCATTCCCTACTTTCTAGAGTGAGATGAATGGAACCTGTGGATCATCTCCTTAACCCACTTTAAGGCACAACATGCCTGTTGAAGAGCTATGGTAGTAATAGAATTCAAGTGGTTCTCTAGGACGATTAAATTCCTTTTCATGAAATAGAATTTCAGCTTGATGTTGTTGTGTTGGGAGCAATGCAAATGGTATGAATGCCAAAAGTTATGTGAGAGTAACAACTAGTAACTGTTGTTTTTGCGGATATTTGTGTGTGATGGGAGGATCTAGTGTTAAAGCGCAAGTACAAAAAAATTTAGTGTATGTGGACATTAATTTGAGTGACTGAATAGCCCGTCCAATGATAGATAAGAACTAACCTATAACTTTGTAAATAGATTAGATGCATAGAAAATTAGGTTTGAACTCACTGTAGTGGCAGCATTACAAGCTTAATAATCTATCTTGGGCCATTTGGCAAGTGTAAGTGGCAAGTTGAGAGATTGGAGCAATTAGCTAGATTGCTTGGTGGCCTTTATGGTTGAGTTTTGCATAGTTCTTTGCATGGGCTTCTTACATGTTGACAAGACTATAAATGCTCTACTTTAGCTCATTTCCGGTGTTGGGGTCTGATTGGTCTAGGCTACTACTCCAATCTGTTAATATTTGCTCGTAAGACTAATATATCTCCTGATTCTTTTACAAATTTGTTTTTTTCCTCCCTCCATCTAAGATCACGTTCTCTATCCTTATATAACAAATACCAATCTCTACCTTTTTTTTTTTTTTTTTTTTTTTTAAATTTTTTATTTTTAAATAATCCAATTTTCTCTATACTTTTTCACCCTTCTTAAAAGTCGTGTCATTTGCTGACAAAGGGAGTATTATATATATATATATATATATATATATATATATATATATGGATCTGTGATTTTTGAGGTAGATTTTAGGTAGGTGGTTCTTTACTAGTGGTGGTAGAGTTGAGGGTTTCTGGTGGAATTGGGAGGTGAGGAAGTGGGCACAGAGGAAGGGAGGGGTTGTCAACGGCCAAATTTGACGCTAATAGAGGAAGTGGCGGTGGGGGAGATTCAATCTGCCAGAAGTGGCGGTGGGAATCACTTAGTGAGTAGAGAAGAGAATGAAGACAAGGTTGAAGAAGAGAGAGGAAAGAAAGTAATAATGAGCATTGAAATCAGCCTAATTATACCTTATAATGAGCATTGAAATCAGCCTAATTATACCTTATTAAAGTATGAGATTACTCTTATGAATAGTGTGCTGCCAATCATACCCTTCAATATGTGCACATGTTTATCCTCATTAATATGGTACATGTTACTTTGCTTTCATTATAGTTAATTGCTCTTTTATTTGCTTTTATTAATGTTAATTGCCTTTTTATTTTATTTTTTTTAACTATTTAGAATAGTGTATAGACAATTATACCCCTAAAATGTGTTTACATATTTTTCCTCGTTAATGTAATCAACAACTGAAAAAGTTCCCAAACAAGGCTAGCTATGGCGCGCGTGTTAGCCACCCTAGTTCAATATAAAATTGTACAAGGTACAATATCAAATGGAATTTTTGGGACAAAATGGGAAATAAAAATCTAAGCAAGGGTAAATTTGTCCAAAATTGATGTTTTAAAATAGAGTTTCCAAATGTAAACAAAATATGTAAATAACAATAGGGAACGGAGGGAGTATCTTTCAAGTTTAATTCATCCTTAATTAAATTTACCCTTAATTGTTCTTGTCAATAAAGAAATATTTCTTATAAATTACTTTGGTCATATCATATTTGGACTTGTGCAGCAGTAGCATTTAAGGTGTGGTTAATAAATGAGGCTATATACTGTCAATTGCTGAAAATACTTGTGGAAATGGGTTGAGCTGCTTGTCAAGTTGTCAGTGTTAATACGGGGAGTGCTTTTTATAATTTTGCAATTAGGGGTGTTTATATCAAAAAGCCTGCCCTAGGGTGCTTTTTTTGGTGGAGTTTCCTTTATTTTTGTAAATAAATTAAATAAAATTATGCATGTTTTATTACTAATTATGAACATCCTCCATTTGCAGGTTTTGTTTTGTAGTACAGAGATTGGGCGTACATCATTTGTGCGGCAACTAGAGCCTGATTGGCATATTGACTCAAATTCTGAAATTACTACACAGTTAGCGGTAATCACTTATTTTACATTTTGATTTCCATGTACTTCACTTTGTTTTTTGTGATTTATGATGTCATTTACTGGTTGCAGAGGTTCATCAAATATCAGCTTCATATTTCTCCCAGCAGACCAGAACGACTGGCATCAAATGTGTTTAATTCAACATCCCTGGAACATTTCTTTGGATGTGTGTGATATTTGAAAGACAGTAGATCTGCATATGCTTCGTGCTGCTTTTCGTTGTTGCCTTCCTTGCTGTTGTCATATTTGTTGTAGGCTATATTACTTCTCCATTAATTGTGGAGGGCGAGATTTTCTTGTAATATGTGTAGTTTTGGACTTCATTAGTACTCTTACAATGGATATAAAGATCTATTATTGGCCATAAAGCCATAGGTCTGTAATATTGAAAAAGTTAAATTGATGTACTTGAAGTCTGTCTGCCATCCCACAGTTGTCCAACGCTAAAGATTGAGATCGGTTTCCAACTGCATGAATGTTTGTCTATATCAGATCAGAAAGATTCAGATCAGACCAGATCAGAACTTTTGATTATCATTTACTTATTGCTAAATATCGTTAATTGCGTATTAAATTTTTTTATAAAAATTACATATTTAAAAAGTTCATAATGAGACGAATCTAACAAGATCCATTTTGATAATATTTTTCTTTATACATTAGTATTCAAATGCGGTCAAAGTTTAGTCAAATTGTTAAATCAGATCAGATCAGACCTTAAAAAATTCAAATCAGATCTACTTGTTTCAGGTGAAGAGAACAAAGTCCTTAATTACTGAATTGATGAAATTCTATTTTGTGTTTTACCATTGTGGTAATAATCAATGGAATGATGAGCTGTAAATAACATTAATCAGACAAAGCACCCTTTGTTTCCATTTGATAGTCCTTTTTTTTTTTTTTTTTTTTTTTTTGAATAGCTGATAGTCCCATTTATGTGTATCAATGCAAATCTTTAATTGTTTTAATATTGGGTGTCGTGATAATCACTTTTAAGGGCTGCATCTCAGATGAAACTGTATATAGCAACATAAGGCACTTTTGTACTATTTCCTCGTAAAATTTATGATTATACAAGTACTAATATAATTACCAAAGCAGATATTCTCAAACATCCCTTAGGGTAAGTTTAATCATCTTGATTGCAAGTAAAGCATAAATTTATGGCTTAATTTTTCTTCATTGAGAGTACATCTCTAATTTGGTGATTTTTTTTGTGTTGGAAACAATATCTAGCTATAACTTTATCAATTCTTGGTTTTTACCAACTGCATTTTATACTGATCATCATTTTCTGGGCAGTATTTCTAACTTATTGCTTTACTTGCATCTGTCATGTTGGTTTTGTTCATGTATTTGTACCACAATAATTGTCCAATACTCCTAAAAAATGGACACCTGAAATACCAGACGATGTTATTGCAAAACCAAATATAGCCTATGATTCTCTGACAATAGATTACAATTTACACTTACAACTCTACGGTTGATTCTGCAAAACACAAGCAATGTACATAAAATCTACAAAGCACATTCCCCAAACACCCACCACCCCCCCAGCAAAAATAAATAAAGGAACTCTCACCGGTTCCCTTTATAACTTATAGGACTTTGGTTATACAATGGTAATAAGACTCCACAGGAAGCTACGGCAGACATACTGAGAGAATAAGAAGCCATATGAAGGTGCCATATCCTTGTAGACAATTATACATCTATGCCTGGCATGTATCGGTTGCCAGAATTTACGAGCAGGAGAATCTGGACAGACTATTCAAAATGACAGGAGCATATTGTCAGCCACAGAGTTACTCTGAGTGCTAACCATCTGAAGCTAAGGCAAACAGCCAACCTTCATGTTGATGGCAATTTCATAATCATCTGATATGTTCCAGATGTACAATCAAATAACGGGCCAAAACCCTAAAGCTTCTGTGGACCACATTGTACACCAAATATTTCGTTGCTTACATGCTCCTGTAATACAACCGCATGTCAATACAGCCACATAATGTCATCACAGAAAAGAAACAAGAAGATATATTAGACCATATCTAACAATAGCATAATCCAAAACTTCCTTCCTTACAAAGATGAGAATTTAGTCTTCAGTAGCTCCTGGTACTCAGAGGATCATAATCATAAGCATCACCAGCTTTGACAAATCGGCCCTTTACACGCTTCCTCACATCAGCTCTGGCTTTGCGGGATGCATATCTCACTCTTTTCTCAAATCTAATTGGGCAATAAAGAAACAACATTATTAGAATTTTACTTTTTTTCATTTTCTTATTATTAAAGCAGTGATAGCACAATGTAACTCAGAAATCATTGGACAGAATTTTAATACTCCTTCATACTAACATTGATAGTCATTTATTATATTTAAGATGCCAGAAATAAGTTGTCAACGTATCTATGCTATATATGCCCTTACTAAGAGTATATATAGTAAAATCTTCTAATTACATTGATAATTATTAGAGCTTGGAAAATGTGAAGACTAATTGCAGATGAAAGGAGTGTATATATACAAGGAAGTGTTACTTCACAGAAGCAACTTCCAGCTGATGGATATCACATTATACCAATTAATAAATATTCAATGACTAAGACTTAAAGTTGGTATAGCAAGAGCTAAAGTAGTTTAAATAGTCAATCAAATTGAATCAAGTGCAACTCTTCTTCGCAAATCAAAACAGACTTTTACACTCCTTGCCCCAAACCAAAAGTTGACATGTGTGAGTCCCAGGATCCAAAGGCTCACATGCAACCAAACTCAACCAACAACTCAGCTCTTTTGAGGCTCTCAGGTTGCAGGAATTAATACTCTGCTCATCTAACAACCTCCATGCAACCAACCCTTCAACTCAGCTCTGACAAGGATTAAACAAACCCTTCAAACTCAAGGTTAGTCAACCTTTATATATTCCCTTTCTCCATTCCCCTTTCCACTCAATCCAACTCTAAAAATTGTTCACTGTAACTCTTTCCATAAACTTCCCCACTGCGATAAATTCCCCACAAAATTCATTTCACCTCTTTCACTAATAAATCACCTTGATTACAACTTGTGTCTACAAAACAAAGTGAAAAAACATCTAAATAATTCTACTAGATTAGCACTTTAGAAGCTCCATGAGTCCAATTCTTTCCATAGCCCCTCTGAACTCCCACTAATCCACTATGATACCTATTTTCGTGAGGATTTAATTCCCCACTTACTAGTCTCCACTCACTACCAGTGACTTTCTACTTACTATCAACCATTTACAACTTATGATCGCCCCAAATATATAATCCCTTCACTTTGCAAGAGCCATCCACAACTTAAAGCCACCAAGCAGTGTAAGAAACAGCTCAAAATTTGTGCAATCAGGAGGTAGTTAACAGTAGAAAGATAATTTACAGTTTACTATCATGTGAAGCTCATATACATGGAACAATGTACTATTCTCTTCAGGAAGATGATTGATTTGTATCATGTTTTCATAGGATAATCATTTTGCATCAACAATTGAATCTAAAAACTCCTTTATGGGCTTAAATAGGTATCACTCATTCCATTGGCAGTAGCCAACAATGTAACCAACAATCAAAGGTCTGAAGCTCAACAATACTGACAAAACCCAATCCCCCTTGAAGCAACCAATTATAATACCCCCCCCCCCCTCGGCCGTGCACCCCACTCACCTGATGTACTATGAGTACCACATCAAGGCATACACTACTCTCCATCATAAACTCTTCCCCCTCCCTTCCACCTACACTCAAACATTTTTCAATCCCACCACCACTTTCTAAAGCTTGTGTGGGGTCATTTTTATATCCAGGAGTTTTCTTATAATTTTAGCTACATATGGTAATCAAATTCCACTGGGTAATAAATATACTATTAGCTTCAATCCTTTCCAAAAAGAAGCAATTTTATATTAAGATAAGAGAAAATATTTCAAATTTCAATGAAAATAAATTGTAGCTGAATAAAAAATATAAAAAATAAAAAAAATAAAAAAGGAAAAATTGGCCTCAACACTCTGAAGTATGGCTTGGGTGCACCTAGTCTTTGCTTAGTGGCCAAAACACCACAAACTAATGACTTGGGTGCAAAGCTCACCTTTAGTGAGTGTTCCAACCACCATTCTCACCGGGGCCGATGAATTAAATTTTTTTTTTCGATTTGTATGTCGAAAAATGTCCCGTAAAGGTTTCGGGGGTCATTTGACTCTTAAGGGTCTAAATTGAGCTATTAAGATATTTTATAACATACCAAACAAATCATGTACGCTATTTTTTTTTGCTTGTTTCAAGCTCAATTGGACCCTTGCTTGTTTCAAGCTTAATTTGGACCCTTAAGGGTCAAAATGACCCCCAAAACCTTATCGAAAAAACTCACCTGCTCCAGCGAGAATGGTGGCTAGAAAACTCACTAATGGTGCGCTTTGCACCCAAGTCACTAGTTTGTGGTGTTTTGGCCACTAAGCTAAGTACAGGGTGCTGGGTGCACCCAAGCCATACTTTAAAACTATTACAATGCAGATAGCTAGAAGCCAAGTCACTTCATCTAATAACAGTGAAATTTCTATTTTTAAGCTTTTAACAAAATTATAATACCTTAATTTATTTAAGTTATTTATAGTTACAATTAGCACCGATTTCAAGGAGAGATGAAAAGAGGGGCAAGGGGGCCATGTGTGAAACAAAGTATGAAATATAACGTTGAAAGTAAATTTTATGGAAGAAATAAAGGTTGACAAAAGGAGAGTAGAGGTTTATTGAAAACAAGAACAAGGATGAAAAGGGTCATAATCAAGAGTTTTGAAAATTGGGTGATACTAAAGCGATTTTTATATCTTATTATTGTAGGATATTTTAGGGATGTTTTAGGAAAGTCAGCATAGGCATTTGGGAATATGTTACTAAAATTGTCGTACGCCCCAAGATTCTAATAGACCGTGTTATGATACCCAGATCTTTACTTCGCTGGTGCACAAGTTGGAAATCATTGTGGATATAAATAGCATCTACCACCTATTAGACTTTCAAGGCATCCTACGCCACATCATAAATATTGATTGATGTTAAATTGGCTATTAAATGTTTCTCTGTACTTGTTTTCATTCAATTTCCTCTATTTTGACTTCTTCCCCTCTACTTATTATACTTCCTCAGCCCTCCTCCAACTTCTAGCATAAACCCCTATTATTTCTCATCTTCTCTCTCTCTCTCTCTCTCTCTCTCTCTCTCTCTCTTCTGCAGATGGCTTACCTACAAAGATGAGAAAGATGAGAATTTAATCTCTTTCTTATCAAGACCTTTATAATGCAGGTGCTCCTAGTCAAAAATTTGCTCAAATGCTGACACATAGATAAAACTTATTGCATGCAGCTGAATGTCATGTATCTTAAGGCAAATAAACTTTGACTCCATTGGAAATGAACAATTCTCTCAGCTATAGGAAAAACTGCCTACATATGAACGAATCAATTTTAAGTACCATTGTAGAGAATCTTCTTCCTTCCAATAAAAGTTTTTTTAATAATAGATTTGATAGAAATTTCCAACCGCTGTACAAAATAAACCAATTTCCTTTCACTGTAACAAAGTAACCTTCATAACCCTTTTCCCAAAGCCCTGATCCTCAATATCTCTACAAATTTAACAAGATTCAGCAAAATTCTAGACTTCACTTCTCTACAAAAAAAACTAACCTAATGACATGTTATCAGTTTACAAGTTTGCTTCTCTCTTGCTTTAATGACAAGATTTGGTTTATGAAGGACGTTTTAGTGAATTCCAATGATAACAGTCATAGAATTTAAAGTTTTAGAAGCGACATCATGCTATTGCATGCACTTTGCAGCCATAGCAATATGAATTGACCAAAAAGAAATTTACCACTTAATCATTATATAATTGAAAATACACCTTACAAAGCCATTTATAATTGAAAATACACCTTACAAAACCATATAACCATATTTTGGAAAGAATGGAGATGATCAATACAACATATATACTAATATACCTGTGTGAGTTATCTTAAACTTCTTCCATTCCAGAATAAATTTAACATCTCTTTTTAAAGGTCAAAATTCATAAACTTAGATCAAGAATTTACTTATATAATTAGATATAATTGGTCAAAGTACCAGACAATGAGAGAACGATTGTTGCAATTCTATTAATGAAGTATTCAGTTCAATAGTATAATTACACAAGCATCCTTAATAACATATGCTAATGGCTGATGAAGTTACAGAGCAGTGTATAACAGATGAAGCAGTTGCGGCAGCATTTGAATATCCAAAAAGAATGGTCTAGACATAAGAAAATTGCCTTTAAAAGGTCCCAGGTAACTGCTTTTAGTGAGCTCAACAACAGCAATAAACTGCAGGCTCAGTGACAAGGGAACCATCAGTTGAGGTCTGTGTCAACTATCAAGTGTCTTTCAAAATGGAGAACTTAAGGCAAGGGGAGACAAAAAAAAATTGTGGGATTAAGCTTGATTTTCGATCATGAGTTTGTTATGCAAGAAAGAAATGATATGATCCTTTGGGACTAGGTATCTTAGTTTATTCTTGGGGTAGAGATTTCAACTAATATACTCCCTCAATTCTTTTATGTTCTACACAGTTACTATGGATATGCAAGTTGAGAAAATATTGAAGACGAGAGTGGGTGTAAATGTAGATAAAATAGGATAAAGTAAGAGAGAATGATAAAGGTAAGAAAAAGGTGAATAAAGTGTGAGTGTGTGGAAATATGTAATTATAGTGGGATTAAAGAGGTAAGATGGTAAAAGGAGTATGACAAAAATAGTATAATGCAAAGTGAGTTGAACAAAGAAGAACAGACCAAAATGGAAACTGAGCGGAACTAAAAAGAACAGAAAGAGTATATTTTATCATAGTCTTCTAGGGTTCATTCTACATTGTCTCTATCTAATTAGAGCTCTTCTATTTACTTTTTTGTTTGAAATAAGACACCTGGTCCATTTCTAAACCCTTTTGATTTAAGAATAAAGACCTTTTTCTTTATCTAACATAACATATGGCAACAGATAAACAGGGCATATAAACCAGAACTTCAATGAGCAGGCAGTCCAAAGGAATTACTATCATCTGAACTACAACATTAGAACACAATGGAATTTTAGAAATAGAATATCTATCGAAAAAGAAAACCAGCTTTCACCAGATACTTACTTTCGGGCCTTCTTTTTCTCCTTGTACCGCATAACAGCTTCGGTTCGACTGGCGGACTGGATTGAACTATCCGGACAAGGAGGGCACCAGGGTGGCTCTCCAAGTAAAAGCATTGAAGAAGCCCCACAGTCTTGATAATCCCCACCACTGCTTTCTCCAGTAACACCAGAAAAAGATAGATTGGAATGGGCTTGCTTTGCAGCAATACCAGGGTTTGGTTCAGTTTTGACACTCATCATTGAGTCCGCAGAAGCTGCATTGCTGCATGCAGGCTGCACTTGACCGGTGTTTCCAGCAGATGCTCCCTGAGTTGTATCAAAATATCATAACCATCATCATTATTAAGAGCAGATACCTAGTCAAGAACATGCATTGCACAAAGTAATATACATAAAAAGGAATAACAAGTGACAATTCTGACAAAATAAAATTTATCAAACAATTATTGACCAATTTTACATAGTACATGATTTGACTCAATATGTGGTATGGGAACAGGGACATGGGACACTAGTTGCTACGAAAACAGGAGATAAGAGGCCATAAATCACAATCATCACCATTATCATCAATTATTAATTAATTGATCAAAGGATACCTCAATTCAGTTGTAGTTTTGTTTTAATTCACATGTAAGGAGTAACTAGGAGATAGGAGCTACTGAGCTAGGAAGACCTAACGAAGGAGCAGAAGCTGGGAACATGAGAGTGAGAATGAAGGAAAATAAGTACATTAAAAAATGGTTTTATTTCCAGACTTGCATTTTATACAAACTGATTCAACTGCTAATTTATTGACTTTTCATACATTGGAAGGTGACTGTTAATTTATGGAATAATTTATAGCAGGTCAAAGGATTCAGTGCACTTCTTCAACATTTACTTTGAACCATTTGCATGCTAAAAAAATGCCATTTTCGAAAGCTATAAGCCTATAAGGGAAAAGACTTCCTATGAAGGTTAAAAAGTATAGCAATTCGTTCAGGTTTTGTAGCTTGAGCAGCATAATAGGATGCGCTAACAGAAGTATGGAATAAAGTTATTATCTTGCTTCCATTGCATCCTCTATGAGGTTTCCTTTTGCAATGATGTTCTATGAGGTTAGCACACATTTTATTAAATTGATTTTTTTTTTTTAAAAAAAAAAAAAAAAAAAAAAAACCTGACGTGATTTTGGCTAAAAAGGACTGGTAACATAATGGAGTCACAAAGCATTTGTCTAGATTGATAACTAGTTTACATGTAAAGTAGACATATATATAGGTCTGATATTTGAAATTGAATTAGCAAGGCAGCAAGCCAATTGAGCAGAAGTTTATTCTTTTCATAGCTCATTTTTATGTATTGTTGTGTCACTCAGACTTCACATGTAAAGTAAATGTATATATAGGTCTGATATTTGAAATTGAATTAGCAAGGCAGGAAGCCAATTGGGCAGAAGTTTATTCTTTTCAAAGTTCATACTTATGTATTGTTCTCACTCAGACTCTCATACCCATGTCGGACACATGTACATGAGTCAAACTCGGCAATTGAAGTATTGAACAAGAAATTCCATAATTTTGGTCTACAATGGAGTGGCAGAGGTGTAGGGAATCTGACGCGAGTACTTAAGGTGAAATGAAAAGTCCCAGTAATAGACTAGAATAGTAGAATCGCAATAGCTCAGTGAGTAAACTGGCTAGACGAAATGGAATAAAACTAAAATCATCAATCCTATTTGCAACACAGAGACTAATATAAAAAATTTGAAAGGTCCAAAATGAAGCAAACCTCAACACTGAATCCACCCTGGCCCTCAGAATCAGTTGTAGACATGCCTTGTCTTCGAAACAAGCTGTTAATTCCACCATTCTCAAGAAGTTGTTCAGAGTGAGTAAGAGTAACACCAAAGAGCTCATCATAGTTTTCAAAATTTAAGTCAACCTCATCCATGTCCAGATCTGCAAGTGGATCGTCTTCGCAAAACCTTGGAACTCTATTAGTAGGATTAAACAACTGCACACAAGTTCGAGAGAAAAAAAAAGTCACATGCAATCCAGACACTAAACAACCCTGAAACTTTAAAACAACAAAGTGATTGAAATGCAACTAGTAAGATCTGATCCAAAAAAACTCCTTAGGACTCTAACCATATAAAATAAAATTAAAAAATGAAGGGGGGAGGGGGAAGTTTAATTGAAGGACACTGACTTCCCTAGGTTGAGACAGCAATTTGAATTGTAATCAACAAAAAAAGCTTTACCAATGACAATGACAGTTGAATTATTTTCTTATTTAGATTTCATAGTGCCAATGTGATATTTCATACATCTAATATGCATTTAGCAAACTCACTTTCAGAAATTTAAGAGTGATTATTAGCTTCATGACTCTAATCTTGATCCTCAAAGCGGTAACTAGTGAAACATGTGTTCATTCTAAGGAGAAAAGAATGGGAATTTAAACAATCAAGATAAGTTCAAGCAATAATGGTATAGATTTTCCTAAATATCAGATACTATTAGTTTCTTAATAGACAGGTCTTGCTGGGGGCATGGAGCTATACCAATGCCAATGAATTCATTATAATACTAGCAGCGTATAATGTGCTGTTTTGTTTGAATAGATCACTCTCCTAGAAGACTTTGATAACCGAATTCTAAATCTTATTTTGATTCATCGGCATCATTACATTATTGTCTACAAGGTTCTTGGAAAATTTTGGATCAGATAAAGCTGTTGCTGCATGTTTTTCCTTTCCAAATTTCTAATAAAAAAATCAGGAGTTGTGGTTACCTTAGAAGATTCTGCACATCCATGTTGGTCAGGACATTCACGTGAAACAAATTCGGTAATAGATGCAGGTCCATACCAAACACTAGATTTGTTAATATTCTGCAGATCATTCCCAGCCACGACATCCATTGCATCTTGACCATCGTCTTCACCCACAGGATCCACGTTGTTCTTTGCACCACTTTCAGAAATACTCAATAAACCTATACCCTCTGGACATGTAGAATTATCTGAAGGGAGAGGATCCAAGATAAATGACCATATTTTGGAGAGCTCTGCTGCAGATGGGCAACCAGAATAATAACTTATACTTTGTTGTTTATGTAATGAAGAGGTTGTAGACCCATCATGTCCAACCATAAAACAATTCTGGCAAAGAGAAGCTCCTTCATCAATACATCTAACATAAGCAGGTTGAACATTACATCTTTCACAAACAAGGGTCCGAGAATGGCGCTTAGATAGGGCATTTGCAGAATGAACATTCCGATCACAGGATAAGCACAAAAAAGCAGCATCAGACCGGCAATACACCATTGATCTTTGCTCCCCACAATAATCACATATGTATCCCATGGTATCTCCTCTGAAGTTCAATTGATCAATCCAGTTCTCAGCCAAGTTGTGAGCTATGATTTATTCTGTCAGAGAAATTGTGATATTGAAAAACTTGCTTATAACCTAACAAAATCACACACAAAAAAAGAAGAATGAACAAATTCATCAGCAATCAAAATCGTATTTCAATGTATCAAAGTTCCATATAAACTATAAAGGGTCAAAAGGAACAAACTAAACACCTGTTTAAAAAAAAAAAGTTGACATAAATTTTGTTACATCCAAAATAACAACTTGACCCACAACAACAATCCCCACCCAAATAAAAACAAACCAACAACAGATATTGAGGAAATCAGAAAATTATGTTAAAAAATCAGCAACAGAAATTCATCAAGTTCCAGAAATTATAATTTGAATCCAGCAATATGTACTCAGATAATCAGAAATTATGTAAGAAATTCAGCAACAGGAAACTCATAAAAGAAAGATGGGCAACACATACCCAATAACAGGTACTCGGAAATTAAAGCTAGGCAACAAGTACCCAGCAACTGATACTCGAAATGTAAAGCCAGGTTACAAGTACCCAATAACAGGTACATAGAAAGTAAGCCCGGCAATAAGTACCCAGCACAGATACTCAGGAAACTAAAGTTAGGCAACAAGTACCCAACAACAGATAATCGGAAAGTAACAAGTACCCAACAACAGGTGCTCAGAAAGTAAAGCCAGGTTACAAGTACCCAATAACAGGTACATGGAAAGTAAGCCCAGCAACAAGTAACAAACTAAAAGGTACTCAGGAAAGTAAAGTCCGGCAACAAGTACCCAACAACAGGTGCTCGGAAAGTAAAGCCGGGTTACAAGTACCCAATAACAGGTACAAGGAAAATACAGCCCAGCAACCAGTAACAGACTAACAGGTACTGAGGAAAGTAAAATTGGGCAACAAGTACCCAACAATAGGTACTCGGAAAGTGAAGTCCGGCAACAAGTAGTCAGAAAGAAATTTCAAGCAACAAGTAAGCAACAACAGAAAATAAATTTTAATTAAAAACAAAAAAAAAAAACACTATTTAAGCATCAATTGAGCAATAAAATTGTCTTAATTTTGCCATAAAAAGTATGAACTAATACACTTTCTCAGCTTTATAACTTAGAAAAACCTCCTCAAACAAATATCAAATTCCTAAAATTGAATAAAAACAACCTTACCGTACAACATATTCCGATTAATAGCTCAATTTAATCTCTAACTTAAGAACTGATCGGATTAATTAACATCATAAATCAAACAAAAAAAAATTACTACTACATAAAAACTTCCAAATTAAGAACAACAAACAATAGAATCATTTGTAATAAAAAATAAAATCAAGCACTGAAATTTGCAAAATTCAGAACATTATCAAGAGAATCAAATTACAAAAAAAAAAAAAAGAAAAAAAAGAAAAAAAAACATCAAATTATCAAAAATATCAAAAAATGAAAGAAATTACCAGGAATCTGGGAAGAAACATTAAGGCACCAACAAATCTGTTCGATTGAAAATATCTCCAAAAAAATAAATTTTTTTTAAAAATAAAAAATAAAACGAAAAATACCAAAAACACGACTCGAGAGGCTATATATCTCCTCTCTATCTGTTGTTGTGGGTCAGACGTCAGAGAGCAGCTCAAGTTAATAATAATATTAAAATAAATGAAAAAGGGAAAAAATTAAATAATAAGAAATGGTGGACCAATAAAGAAAAAACAAATAGAAAAAAAGAAATGTAAAATAAAAATGGGTGGGGAAGAATATCTGACATAAAGTGATAAAAAGTGCAATAAAAAGGGGGCCTACTTGGGTTCATGCGACAAATAAAAGGGTTAGGAGTTAGGACCCAACCCCTAATGTGATGAATTAATGCTTCAATTTTTGGGTACCCCATTTTTATTTTTATCAAGTTTGGTAAAAGATCTACGTACACGTGGGTTTCACTTAATTGGTATCGTAAATTAATACTTCGTTCGTTCTTTGAGTTAAAGTATAAATATAGTCCATAAATTATTGTATTTATTCACTTTTTATTAGCACTGTCAAAACGGTTTGACAGTTCGATTTCGGTTCGGTTTGAAATCGGTTCGGTATTTAATCGGGTCGGTTTGGAATCGGTTTAATTGTCTCACGGGTCAATTTTGGTTCGGCTTAAATAGTTATCGGTTCGATTCGGTTTCGGTTTATTCTTAAGCGGTTTTAATTCGGTTCGGGTTGTAAACAGTCCGGGTAGTAAACGGTTCGGTGCAGACGGGTTGCGGTTTGTTAACGGTGCGGTGTAAACAGTTTTTATCCCGGTTCAAACAGTTTCGGGTTGGAAACGGTTTCGGGTTAGAAACAGTTCGGTTCTTTTTTGGTTCAGTTTATAACTGGTTCGGTTCTTTTTCGGTTCAGTTTTTAACTGGTTCGGTTCTTTTTCGATTCAGTTTATAACTGGTTCGGTTCTTCGATTGTTTAACCACTTTAACGTTATTCATATCGGTTCCATTTCAAGTTTACTAAATTATAGTTGAATCTGAATTAAAACATAGCCTAATAGTATATTCATGTCACTAGCACACTCCCATCTTTATTTCATTATTACTTACAAAATCAATGTAATCATATGCTTAATAGTCTCTGTGAATTAATTTTATTTATTACGCCTTCAGCCAAGCCTTGGTACTTAATATTACAAGCTTTTTGTTCATTTGGTTTCATCACCTCAAATGTATACATGACTAGAGGCAGTAGTGTTGCTAATAGTTTGAGGCAGGGCATGAGCCTGCTTGTTTTGCTCTTGTTTGTGAACACTGATTATCCTTAAGACCTTAATGAATGATTTGCCTTGCTATTTTAAAAAAAATATTCTAAGATTTCTAATATTTAATCCATTTAATTATATCCCCGTCAAAAAAAAAAATCCATTTAATTATATAAAAAAGTTTGTAAACGGTTCGATTTAGAAGCGGTTTGGTTCATAAACGGTTCGGTTTATAACCAGTTCGGTTTACAATCAGTTCGGTTTTTAAATGGTTCGGTGCAAACGGGTAGCAGTTTGCTAACGGTTCGGTGTAAACGGTTTTTTTGCCAGTTTAAATGGTTTCGGGTTGGAACCGGTTTCGGGTTAGATACGGTTCGGTTCTTTTTCGGTTCGGTTTTCTTTCAGTTCGGTTTATATTCGGTTCGGTTTGTTAACGGGTTCGGTTCTTATACGGTTTAACATTATTCGGGTCGATTCGGTTTCGGGTTTACTAAAATACGGTTCGGGTCGGTTTTCGGTTTCAAAAAAATCGGTTTTTAATCGGTTCGGTTCTCATTTGGGTCGGTCGGTTTCGGGCAGTTAAACGGTTTCGGTTTGAAATTTGACAGCACTACTTTTTATCCATTAATTACTGTTTTGAATGTATATAACAAATTTTAGTAAACAATAATTCCTTTCGAGGGACTTTACAAGTGGGTTGAAAATTGGACTTGGTCCATGTTGAATAAAATGGTAGACATTATTTATGTTGTTTAATTAAAATACTTAGGTTAAGGTGTTCTGTTTTAATTGAACATGAATTAGAAGCAATAAACTCGGTTTAGAGAAAAGAACCTTGGTTAAGAGGAAGCAAACAATGCAGCCCTCTATCGCCCGGTCTGCGCATGGTTTGGGTGGTGCTCGCCTAATCTGCGCGAGGCTGGTTCTGGGACACTACTTCACCACCCGGCCGGGTAGCCACCCACTGCCTTACCGGGCGCGAGAACAGAGAAGGAAAGTGCAAATTTTTTGACCAGATCTAAGTGTCTTCGCCCTACAGGGTGCGAGACTGGATATGGAATTCATGGCTTCATTGCCCGACAGGGCCACCATCGCCCGACCGGGCGCGAAAGACTTTGGATTTCTAACGTTCAGCTCTGCCCGGTCGGGCGGTCGTTGGCCTGGCAGGGCGCGTGTGAAGTCTGGGTTAATTTGACGATTATCGTCAGTTTCCTTCGTGATGTTTGGCTTTGATTTTGTTTCATATAAATATGTTTTATAAAATATGATAAAAAGGTAGATTCAAGGAAAAAGTCGATAATATGTTTTCTTCTTGAAATCCAATTGCAAACACCTAAATTATCATCATCATAATCAAAGTTTTGTTTACATTTGACCACAAATATACTATACACATTATTGTGGTTGTCTTCGTTGTATCTCCTAGTAATTTCGTAATACCCGGTGTGTTTAATCAAAGTCGAAATATTAGGACAGTTATTTTAAATTAAGGATAGCTAGATTGCTCGCCACAGGTAATTGAGTGAGTGTAGCAAAGGAACGATAAGACGTTTTAGGGAAGTAGTCTCCCTGTATAACATATTTTATTATCGAAGACTCTTTCTAGAAAGGAAGATGGAGTACAACAAGTCCCGCTGTGTGCGAACCTCCTTCTTCTTCCTCGTGCAAGTGAGTTGTTAGTAGGTCATTCTGCTTTCTAATTCGTTTTTCTAAGCTAAGGCCATCAGTATTGGTAGGAAGCAAGTTAGTTGAGTAAAAAAGGTTCTATGAGTGGAGTAGTGAAGGTCGCAGGCAACCATCTTGATAAATTTTCTCTTAATAGAGCTTTTGTCTTTTAGACTTAGTATTACTAACCTTATGGTAGTTTGGAAAGCAAGAATGGTTTTTAATTTAATAGGGAATCTATTTTTGATTATTAGTTTAGTTATATAGCAGTGAACGAATCTAAATAAAATTGAGAACTAATCTTCCTAGTTCTATTTAGAGTGTTCGCGCACCGGTTATTGCATTAACACAAGCGGCTAGATAGAGCAATTGAGGAGTGGACTCGTTATTACTTTGGGAAATTGATTTTGTTCAGGAATCAAAGTGTTAATTTTTCCAAGTTCGTTGCAAATTTTGTGACCCGGTAATCAATTTCCCCAACAATCCTAAGTAATAATCCTACAAAGATGGCAATGGTGAAAGAATTGATGACATCAAACTTTCAAAAGTTGGACAAGTTTGAAGGAGTTGATTTTCGAAGATGGAAGAAAAAGATGCGTTTTTTGTTGACCTCACATGGAGTGGTGTATGTACTCACATCCCCGAAGCCAACGGATGAGGAAAATAAGGCATTGGAAATCACTAGAAAACACAACAAGTGGGAGAATGATGATTACATTTGCCGTGGGGCACATCTTGAACGATATGTCGAATGAGTTGTTTGATATTTATTTGTTTCATGATTCCACTAAAATGCTTTGGGAAGACTTAGAATCTAAGTATATGGCCGAGGATGCATCTAGCAAGAAATTCCTTGTTAGTAAATTTAACAATTATAAGTTTGTTGACAATAGGCCGGTAATGGAACAATATCACGAGGTTCAAAGGATTTTTGGGAGCCTTAGGCAACATGAAATTAATCTTAATGAGACCTTTATAGTGTCATCTAAAATATACAAATTGCCTTCCTCTTGGAAAGTGTAAGGAGGGTGTGCCGATCGTAGGGGATCCTTCTCCTTTATGCCCATGACCCTTTTAAAGCCTATGACTTTACACTTTTGAGGGTGTATTAGGATTTGAATTCCTGACTTTGTTGGGGGACCTTGAATTAGAGTTGATCTTATCATTACGCTTTTTTGTAAGAAATTAGTAAAGAGTCGCCAATAAGTTTTAGGAAAACTCATAAACCTCGTTCATGTCTTTCTCCCAAGTAGGGTTCAAGGGATATTTAGCATGAATCATAAGTTTACCCCATGCCCAAATTGGTCTACTTATACCAGAATTGAGTTAGGGAGCGAGGGTACTAAAATAATGTTTCTTTTAGGGAGGAATCGCTATTCTAGCCCTAGTGCGGCCTCTACTAGCTCTTCCTTTTTCATGATTTCATCACCAAACAATATATACAACGTGATACCTAAAACTAAGTTAGTTGATTTTATTTACAGACATTAATCACGTAGGAATAACATTGCAAAAGTCGTTATTATTTTGTTATTCAAATTCGGGAAAATAAAAAGAAATAAGCAATCAATCAATTAATATTCAATTCTTAGGTGATAAAATAATTAATTAATTATTCAATTCTAGTCTTTAATTAACACAAGAATCTACGTGAAATTAATTAATTAAATGTTTGTTTAAAGTGATCAAACAACACTAATTGTTCAATTAAAGTTATTAAAACAAGAAAAGAAAAGTGATTTATCTAAGGCCTGCTCAGGAAAATAACAGTTCTTCTTTTATGTTAAATCTCCGTCTTATGCATTTATGGACTTTCCTCCTTCTTCGTACCTTCAAAGACTTCAATGGAATGTATTAGGGTTGAGGAGTAGTTGGAAAGAGAAGGGAAAATTAGTATGATAGTAAGAGAACTTGAGAGATTAGGGTTTTAAGAATGCTAGGGTTTAGAATTCTGATTTTTCCGACGTATTTAGGGTTGAACGAAGACCCATATTTATAGGCGTAGGAATATAGGTTAAGGGTTTTAGAGTTGTGGCGTCAGATGGCTTGCGCAACTCTTGGAGTTGCACTGAGTTCTGCGCGCATCTCAATGACTTGCGTGCGCCAGGTGCGCGCAACTCATTAAGTTGCGCTCGGTGCGGTTAGCCTTATACAAAAATGTGTTTTTAAAACATTCATAACTTTTGATTGAGCAGTTGGATTAAAGAGTGTGAGATATAATTAGAAATCTCTGAATGTCTAATTTCTAATGCCGTTAGAATTAGTTTAAAATATGTTATGGATAAAAAGATATGGCCGTTAGAGTGCAAGGGTGTCGGTTTTAGGGCTCAGTTTAGTAATTTGATCATAACTTCTTCGTTTGAACTCGGAATTGGGCTTATAATATACTGTTGGAAATCTCTTTGAAAGGGCTATCCAAATATATATTCCTTGCACGGAAATTTGATGTTTAATTTATCTGTTTGGTTCGGTTTTCATCAATGTAAGATCTATTGGATCCAATCATTGCATTCGACGCATTTGAGTCCATTATTAATCAAGTTTAAATATGTATGAGCACGTTTTAGGCCTAATTAGTAACCAAACAAGGATATAAGGTAACTTGATCTCAAATGTGGGTTTTAAATTACTTTATAATGCATTTCGTAGTCCATAAACACTTCAACTTTGATCTAGCATGAAGAACGGGTTTTTGTAATATCATCGCACTTCCTGTCGGAATAGGAGGCCAAAAGTAGGTGTCTGCAGAAAGACTTTAAGAATGGTTTAAAGCATAGAAAAGAAGATATTAATCTTGAGGTATTAAGTTCCCATATTCGAATTGAGGAAGAAATCTGTGTGCAAGAAGAACAAAAGAAGGTAAATCCTAGTTCTACCACCGTTAACATGATGGAGGATGAAAATTCCAATGAGAAGAAGAGGGCATATGACTCAAACAAAAATAAGGGCAAGAAGCCTAAAGTAAGTGGTGATGTGGTACAAAATCACGTGCTTGTTGGCTTTGTGGAAAAACCCGGTCATTTTTAAAAAGGATTGTACAATCTGAAAGAAGAAATTAAGCAAGTAAAAGAGTCAAGGTGGAAATTGAGTAAGATCGCACCTAAGACAAACAAGGTAACTCTTGTGCACAAATTTCATTTAATTGATTTATGGATTATGTGTGTATGATTTCTGAAATCAATTGTGTACAAGCTGATTATTCGTGGTATATCAATTCGGGCGCATTGAGGCATGTGTGTAAAGATAGAACATTGTTCAAGACCTTTATGGAGGTTGATGATGGAGAAATTCTCTACATGGTTAATGACTCTACAGCTAAGATTCTTGGTAAGGGACAAGTGGAGCTAGTCTTTAGTTCAAGAAAATCTCTTATTTTAAGAGATGTGTTGTTTGCTCCCAAACTTAGGAGAAACCTTGTATCCAGTGCGATCTTAAATCGATTAGGTTTTAAAATGGTTTTTGAGTTAGATAAGTTTATTTTGTCTAAAGGTGGTTAATTTGTAACACTTGTGTAATGGTATATTTAAGTATTTGTAATACTTTGAATGATATTGTGTATGTTGTTAATGACAATTCTTCTCTATGGCATTTACGACTTGGTCATGTTAATTATAAAAAGTTACATTTTATGTCTAAGCATGATTTGATTTGTTTGATCCAAGAATAGAGAAGTGCAAGACATGCATGTTAACCAAAATCACAAGGAAACCATTTCCTAAAGTTGTTGAGAAAAATACTGCTTAATTTAGTGCATAGTGACTCCTGACTCGTGTGATTTTCACAAAACACCTTCTTTAGGGAATAATAAGGAAAATTTGCCAGGGACAACCTTTTATAAAGCAATTTTTGTCTGGGACAACCTTATAAATTATTTTTGGCAAAGTCAGACCACTTAATTTTTTTTTTTTTTTTTGTAAAGGGAGACCAACCCCCACTTTCAGGCCATTGACCACCGGATTCCGGCGTTGACTCCCAAGTGACTAGCACATGCTCCTCTTTTCTTCTAATTACACCCCTTTTCCCTCTAATTGTCACATAAAAACCCCTCCCCCCACAAGCCATACCACCTTCCCTGCCGCCACACCTGCCAGCAATTGGCAACGCTGGCGGTCTCCGGCGCCTAGCTGACCTTTCCCTTCCATTTTCCCCTTACCCCAACCTTCCCCTTTACCTGCCGCGCGACAACTTAACGTCCCCGCAAAACCCTAACCCTTTCAACCCCATCCTATTCTTTCACCACCATGACCCGATCCCTTGAGCTGCAATGCTATGCGCAGATGCTGGTGTAAGGGTTGCTAAGTTGCAATGATGATACTTAGTGTGCTTGTGCGTGGCTGCTGCGATGGTATATTTAAAAGCTTCTTTGTGCGTTTGCAGGGAGCTCCGGAGCTCGGGCAGCGGCAATGGCCGTGGGCGTAGGGTAAAGGGGAAAGGAAGGGGTGAGTCGCCTTGGATAGTGGTGAAGCTGGGTGCCGCGTGGATCGGTCATCGTGGAGGGTGGTGGAGCAAAAGTTGGGGCGGGGAATGGTTGGGGGTGCTAGTGGTGGTGGGTTTAATTAGAAGAAAAGGGTATAATTAGAAGACAAGAGGAGCACGTGCTAGTCACGTGGGAGTCAATGCCGGAATTCGGTGGTCAATGGCCTGAAAGTGGGGGTTGGTCTCCCTTTACAATTTTTTTTAAGTGGTCTGACTTTACCAAAAAAATTTTATAAGGTTGTCCCAGACAAAAATTGCTTTATAAAAGGTTGTCCTTGACAAATTTATCGAATAATAAATGTTTGGTAACATTTATTGATGCTTTTTCGCAGTTTGTTATGTTTTTTTGTTATTCTCTAAAGATGAGACCCTTGATAAATTTAAAATCTACAAAAGTGAAGTAGAATTGCAAACTAATGGAAAGATAAAATGATTAAGAACCGATAAAGGAGGTGAATACTTTGACCCAAGTTATTTCCAATCTTTAGGTTTAGTACATAAAACTATCACGACATATACACCACAAAAAAATGGTGTAGCAAAAAGGAAGAATAAGACACTATAAGAAATGGTCAATTCTATGTTGTCATACTTAGGTTTAAGAGATGGATTTTGGGGTGAAGCCGTTTTAACGGCAAGTTACGTATTCAATCGTGTTGCCATGAAAGGGAAGGATGTTACCCATATGAGCTATGGTACAAACGGAAACCAAAATTGAGTCATCTCAAAGTTTGGGGTTGTAGGGCAATTGTAAAAGTGCCAGAACCTAAAGTAAAAAGTTAGGTGAAAGAGGAGTTGAATGCATTTTTATAGGATATGCGGAACATAGCAAATCCTATAGGTTTTATGTAATAGAGCAAAATGATTTTTGGTCGATTCACACCACCATCGAGTCAAGCGATGCATTGTTGGATGAAAATCAAATTTTTTTATCAATTCCTAGACCAAAGGGTATAACTCCAAATACCAATGCTCAAAGTTTTATTTGATCAAGAGGTGGTGATACGAGTATCAATGATGACGACTTTGAAGATTTGATCAACAAGCATTAACAAAGCTTGCCCCTAAACATTGACGTGTCCATGGCTAGCAAATCACACTACCTTGGACATCAAGACAAGTCCAAGGTTTGCATGGTGACTTTTCTTGGTGTTCTTGAACACACTTTAGTGTTATTTATCTTTTATTGAAGATTCTTGGAGGATTCTTGAAGGTTCTTGAAGATTCTTGGAATATTCTTGAAGATTCTAATTTGCTTTTGCTATATTAGATTTTGCTTCCAGATTTTTACCTTTCACTTGAAAGGGTTTTTCTTGGTTTAAGCATTAAGTTTTCTTTAAAGTTATTTTTGGTAAGTTTTTAGGTTTTGTTAAGTTTAGTAATCTGAATAATGCGTGTGGGAGCTAAGGAAAACGTGAGGGAAATTTCCTAAAATAATTTTAAAAGTCTTGTATAATTCAGGGAATATTTAGAGAAGATATTGTGTGGATTTGCTAAAGAGTTTGCGCGTGGTAACCAAGTAGGAAAGAGCTTGGAGTCCAAACTACCTTTGGAATTCTACTTGCCTTAGAATTTTACTTGTTCTAGGATAGAATTTTCAATAAATACTCGATTGTATTCCCACGTTGAGAGACACTATAATACACAAAAATTCATATTAATTTTTTAAGTTTTATACTAAAGTTTTGGTTGATTTGCGAATCAATTGATGTTTTGCTTGTTTTAGTTTAAAACATTCGTTTGGATTAATTAATTAGGTGGATTCTAAGTTGATTGATCTTAGTTTTGGTTTAATTCTTGGTTGATTTCCTGTATAGAATTAGGCTTAAGCATATCCTTGTGTTTGTTGATTTTTGAATCAATAATTCACATCATCTTGGTATCAGAGCCAGGTTGAGCACTTTTGGTAGAAATCAAACTATTAGCGTTTGGTTGTGTATCTTTGGCTAAAATTTTGGGGGTAGACTCTAAGTAGGGATGGCAATCTAGTCCGGATCCGACCCTACTCCGCCCCAATCCGAGGTAAAATATTCGCTTCGAGTCCGAGAAAAAAGTAATCCGAGTTCAACTCCATTAAAATAATCCGACTCCGAGTCAGAGAGGGTCGGAGTCGGATTCTACAAAAAATTCAAGAAAAAAATCCAACTCCAACAAATGTCCGACTTTAACGGATTATCCGACTTTGACTCCAATAGATAGTGGATTATTGTGTGGGTCATGGTGGCATTGGGTGTGGGTTGTAAAGGCCCAAATATCCCAACATCTCAAAGTATATTGAATAATGAAAAAAAAACTCAGATTCGGGTCGGATCGGAGTCGAAGTCGAAGGTCGGATATTGAAGTCGGAGCCGGAGTCGGATGTCGGAGTCGGAGTCGGAGTAGGATTTAACCTCCGACTTCCTGTTGGAGTCGAATTTAGCATAATCCGCTCTGAGTCCTACCTGTTGCCATCCCTAACTCTAAGAAAGTTCAGCTATCACGTCCTAAAATTTCGTAACTTTTAGACAAGTAACGAGTTCTGCACAACCTCAATCGTTTGGTATTGCTGCACTGGTTTCCATGTTGGCGTGCTTTCGGTAGAAAAAAAACTGGTAATGTTTTGCTGGGAATTTTTGAGTGATTCTATTTGAGTTGGACTATAAAAAAATCCAGATATTTACAGAAAACTATAGTAGCAATTGGTTTAGTATCGCGACTTACACAGCCTCGAACTTTCGGTGTTGCTGCATTGATTTATGGTTGAGGATCCGATTTTGTTTTACTCCTCAAGTCCTTCAAGAAACGATCTTTTAATCAAGATTTTTTTTGCATAAACTTGCTGGGTTTATTCTAGAATCATGAGTGACGAGGACCAAGCAATATTCCCAAGGAATTTAACCTTAGAACAAGCACGTGAACTTCGAAGAGATTGACAAATAGATGATTTGGCAGAAAGGTTGGATGGGGTATTGAGGAGACTTGATGATCATGATAGGTCTTCTTCATGGAGGCGAAAATTTGATTCAACCTCCAGTTCTAGTGAAGAAGAATGTACAAGGAGGAAGCCTAGAAATCCACGCAAGGATTATTCTTCTAATGATGATTCCCCAAGGCGTAGGAGAAAGAATAAAGTGAAGGATGATGATCGAAATTTAAGGCTTGATCTTCCCGAATTTCATGGAAGCATGAATGAACCCGAAAAGTATTTTGAATGGGTTAGAAGAGTCGAGACACTCTTTGACTAGAAAGAGTATGACGAGAGGAAAAGATGCAAGATTGCCGAGTTGAAACTCACGGGCTACGCTAACTTGTGGTATGACAACTTGAAGAAGAAAAGGCGCAAGGAAGACCGTTCTAAAATCACTACTTGGGAGCAACTCAAGAAGCATATAAAGAAAAGGTTTTTGCCTAACGAGTATGTTCAAGATGTTTACTTAAAGATTCATACTTTCAAACAAGGTAGTATGCCTGTTGAAAACTATATTGTTGAGTTTGAGAAGTTGTGCATGCTAAGTGATTTAGAAGAGATTGTTAAACATAAGATTGCTCATTTCATTGCTTGGCTGAATGATAATATTTCTGAAAAGGTTGAATTACATTCATACTATTCTTTAAGGATATATGCAAGGCGACTATCAAGGTGGAAAAACAATTAAAGGCAAAGAAGAGCTCATTCACAAAAACCTATTCCGGCAAGGGATTCTCGAAGCCTTTTGATAAACCTAACTTTGAGAAAGGTACTTCTAGTTCAAACTACTAATATAACAAGCCTAAGACCGATTCTACTAAGAAGTTTGAAGATAGGAAGTGCTTTAAGTGTGGCAGTGTTTGCCATATTACAAACAATTGTCACTCTAAGAGGGTAATGACCGCACAAAAGTTGGATCGGGAGAAAGTTAGGTGTGAGCAAGGTAGTGATTATGAAGAGGAAGATGAAGAAAATTCAAAAGAAAAGGAGGAATGCATGGAGGAGATGGAGCCTGAGACTCAAGGTCAATGTTTGGTGCTTAGGAGGAATTTGCACTCCAAGGCCGTACTTATGGAGGATAGTCAAAGGGAGAAAATTTTTCTCACTAGGTGCAAGGTGAAGGAGAAATTCTGTGACATGATCATTGACACGGGAAGTTACACTAATGTGGTGTCTACTACTTTGGTGAAGAAATTGAAGTGGCCAACAACCGAGTACCCAAGTCCTTATAAGCTTCATTGGCTTAATAATTCGAGTGATGTTAAGGTAACTAAACAATCCTTAATTACTTTTTCCATTTGTAAATTTCATGATGAATTTTATGTGATGTTTGTCCTATGGATGTATGCCATATTTTATTGGGGAGACTGTGGCAATATGATAGACTTGAGAAATATGATGGGAGAACTAATGTTTATGTGATTAGGAAAGGGGAAAAAGAAAAACCAGTTGCAATGAAACCTTTGATTGATTGCAAGATTAATAGACCTAATCCTAATTCGAAGAGTTCATATTTGATTAGTGAAAAGGAGATAGAGAAGGAAATTGTTAGCAATAATGTTGTTTATATACTTGTGTCTAGTGATTTTGATTGCAAATATTGTTTTCCCTCGCATTTCTTGATTGATCAATTTCCCGACAAATTAGCAAGCTTATCGTGAATGCATGTGGATCCTAAATCCCTAGTACTTTGATATTGAATTCTATTGTTAGCTTTTATTGTGTTGATTTTCTAATTTAAATCAACCCTATTGTTTAAGATTTTGAAATAGATTAATTAGAGACTTTAGTTTATCCCTTGGGTTCGACCCGAAATTACCCCTATGTTGGGGTTTGGTATGTCCAATTTACCGTGGAAACGACCCCGACCCAAAGAACCACTCGCAATTAATAAAACCATAAAACATAACAAATAAACATAAAAGGGTAGAATAATAATTTACCTTTAACGCGTGCTTCGCCCGACCTAATTGGCTCTTACTTGAAAGCTTTATCTCCGCTCACACGAGAGCCTCCAACGGTATCCACCCACAAAGGACGAACACCGACTTTTTAGGTCCGCTACCTTGGAGTTAGCAAGGTCCGACCAAAACTCGAGTAATTAAATGAGTTCAAAGGTTTTCACAATGGTGATGCCTTTTTCAACTCACACTTAAGTGATTTTTCCAATACCCCAACTTGGGTATTTATAGGGAAAACTTGAGAGTGAAAAAGCTCTCCCATCAATGTGGGAGAATTTGATTTTTCCATTTTATTGTAAAGATAAAATAAAATAAATAATCAAACTAGTAATAAATCAACAAGTGGCAAGCTCATGAGAGAGGTTAGGTGAGGACTATTTGGAGGATGGGTGGACCAAACTTGCTCCCCACTCCCTCTCCAAAAAACGGCCACCTCATACCTCAAGCCTCCCCTCACAATGCTCCACATGGCACCACACTTGGGCACCAAGGCACCCCAAGGTGGGCTGCCATGTGCGGCTGCCAGCAGGGCCAGCATAAGCGTGCGGGCTGCTTGGCGCTGCTGGCCAGCACGCCCAGCACAGCTTGTGCGGGCTACTTGCGCACTCGACCAGCAAGCCGCGCATCAATGATGCGGGCTTCTTGCTGAGTGCCTTGCACCTTGCGCGCGTTGGCCCAGCGCTGTTAGCACGCACCAGCCAGCCTAGGCTCGGCTTGGTGCGCATGCTAGCCACCATGCTATACAAAATTCCCCTAGCACTCGGTTTGCTCGGGGCATTCTGATGCTAGGGGTATTTTGGTCTTGTTGATTTATTATTTTGACTCGACTTCCAACGTTCGGTTTCGACGCTCCAAGCTCGAATTTCCGACGTCTAAATATTTAATACTCGCGCGACAAATTAATTTCTTCCGAATTAATTCGTCGAGTCGGTTCGTATATTTGCTAGGGTGTGACCCGAAGGGTTCAGTCAAG
Organism: Chenopodium album; assembly: GCF_948465745.1. Classification (NCBI taxonomy): domain Eukaryota; kingdom Viridiplantae; phylum Streptophyta; class Magnoliopsida; order Caryophyllales; family Amaranthaceae; genus Chenopodium; species Chenopodium album. The sequence continues at coordinate 17,224,987 of NC_137842.1, forward strand.
ATTAAGCTGTAATATTAATTATACATTAATCTTACTGATCGGAAGCGGCCTTCACCCAGGCATTCCGATCACTTAACCTTGTTGAATATATTAGCTTTCTAATAATTCTGAACCTGCTATCAGAATAATACACTTGTTCGAAGGACACCATTCCTTTCAATCTCCATTCCGGACAAGTGCGTATTTAGTGTATAGCCTTTTTCCTATGTCGCTTAATGTCTCTTCATGAACTATAAGGTAAGATTATTGTGTCCTCCTTATTACGTCCAGAAGTGTTTCTCGATTCCAAGTCCGACTGTCAATAAACAGATGATTTCTAAAATCCATCCGAGCACGGCCATGCATTTTACAGTCTTGCTCTACGAGAGGCCTTGTATACAACAAAGACATCTTCCCTATTTTAGTAGGGGGACATTCCCAGTCTTGTAATGTAGCTCCTCTTACTGAGAGCACCTAGCCGTCTGAGTGTTGCCGTTATGATCCCCTATTACGACAGACGTTTGACAACATCAAAACGGTCTAGTACTCAAACAAGAGAACTCACAATACTCATCGTCAAGGAAATAGGTTCCGATAGCCATAATGGGAAATATACTTATGACGATTTTTAATCACTTAAAGTATTCTCATAGGTCGATCCAGTACGGTTCTAAACCAATACCTGCGCAAATGATTTATGACAATCATGTCCTCGTAGCACAAGAAACAATGCTATAAATCAAACTACACACTAATCTCAATTGGTCATTAATCGTCCATCGTTTAAATGACCTCGATTAGGGATAATTTTCGATTATAATATTCAATGTTCACTTAATAGGTGTTTCCTTATCAAGACTGGTCTTGATACCCTATTTTCAATATTCCAAGAATCGAATGGACTCATTATTTAATCCTAAACCACAATTAAATAGCAAACGGAGTAATAAAATATTGCATGAAATTTATATTACTCCAAAACTTGAATGATTTTTCTTAGTGTCTTACATTAAATGTTCAAAAATTTAACTAAAACACTAAACAGGGAAATCAAAGCCAGTCTCCTACATGCCTGATTCCCATTGCCTCAACGTGCTTGTTGTGCTTCACTTGAGGCAAAGGTTTAGTAAGTGGATCGGCTACATTATCATCCGTTCCAACTTTGCAAATTTTGATTTCACCTTCTGATTTCCATTCTCGAATCATGTGAAACCGCCGTTTGACATGTTTGACTTTCAGATGTTCCCTTGGCTCTCTGGCCTGAGCAATAGCTCCATTGTTGTCATAATAGAGGGATATTGGACCCTTTATGAAGGGTACAACATCAAGTTCACCAATGAACTTACGAATCCAAACAGCCTCCTTAGCCGCTTCAGCAGCTGCTAAGTACTCGGCTTCAGCTGTAGAATTTGCAGTTGTACTCTGCTTGGCACTCTTCCAACTGAACGCTCCTCCATTTAGACTGAACACATATCCAGATTGCGATTTGAAATCGTCTCTGTCTGTCTGGAAGCTTGCGTCGGTATAACCTTCAACAACTAATTCTTCTGAACCACCATATACTAGGAATTTATCCTTGTTCCTTTTCAGGTACTTTAGGATATTCTTGGCCGCAGTCCAATGGGCCTCTCGTGGATCTGATTGGTAACAACTCGTAGCACTCAAGGCATACGATACATCTGGCCTAGTACATATCATGGCATACATGATTGATCCAATAAGCGAAGCATATGGAATAAGATTCATTCTTTCCCGCTCATCAGGTGTCTGTGGACAATGCTTCTTGCTCAGGGTTATGCCATGTGACATTGGCAGGTGACCTCTCTTGGCCCCTTCCATGCCAAATCGTGCAAGTACCTTATCAATATAAGTACTTTGACTCAATCCAATCATACTTTTTGATCTATCCCTATAAATCTTGATGCCTAGTATGTACTGAGCCTCTCCTAAGTCTTTCATTGAGAAACATTTTCCAAGCCAGGCCTTTACAGACTCTAACAACGAAATGCTGTTTCCAATGAGCAATATGTCATCGACATATAAGACTAAAAAGGCGATGTCACTCCCACTGACCTTCTTGTAAACACAAGATTCATCTGGATTCTTGATAAAACCAAACTTACCGATGGCTTCATCGAATCGCAGATTCCAACTTCTGCTAGCTTGCTTTAGTCCATAAATGGACTTCTTAAGCTTACAAACCTTCCCAACATTGTTTTGGTCGACAAAACCTTCTGGCTGTGTCATGTACACAATTTCTTCCAAAATACCATTTAAGAAGGAAGTTTTGACGTCCATCCGCCATATTTTATAGTTATAATATGCAGCAATCGCTAGGAAGTTCCGAACGGATTTAAGCATTGTGACTGGTGAAAAGGTTTCATCGTAATCAATACCATGAACTTTTCTATAACCTTTTGCCACCAATCTAGCTTTGTAAATGAATACATTTCCATCTTTGTCGGTTTTCATCTTGAAAATCCACTTACATCCGTAACCTTCGGGTAAGTCAACCAAGTCCCAGACTTGATTTTCAAACATGGAATCCATTTCAGATCTCATGGCCTCATGCCATTTAGCAGATTCGGTGCTTGCCATCGCTTGCTTGTAGGTTGCCGGTTCATCTCCATCCATAATTAGGACGTCCTCTGATATCTCGGTTAATACTAAGCCAAGATATCTATCAGTTTGAGATCTCGGCCTCTGAGACCTATGTAGGGTAATGGAATGAGCATTTGCATTGTCGGTTTGACTTTGCACATTTTGATCATTTTGACTTGCGTCAAAAAATGCTGTTTGAGCACTTTGACTGTCATTCTGATTTTGTTGCTCATCCTCACGAACTTCGTCGAGTTCGATTTTCCTCCCACTTGTCATTTTTGAAAGGTGTTCCTTCTCCAAAAAGACACCATCGCGAGCAACAAACACTTTGTTCTCCGATTTGTTGTAGAAGTAATACCCTTTGGTTTCTTTTGGGTAGCCCACAAAGTAAACCTTGTCAGATTTGGGATGAAGTTTGTTAGAAATCAATTTCTTGACATATGCTTCGCATCCCCATATCTTTAGAAAAGACAACCTAGGAGGTTTCTTTGTCCATAATTCATATGGAGTCTTTTCTATAGCTTTTGATGGTGCACGGTTCAGTGTTAGTGCCGCAGTTAGAAGTGCGAGTTCCCAGAAAGAGATAGGAAGATCACTAAGACCCATTGTTGATCGTTCCATGTCCAATAAGTTTCGATTTCTCCTTTCTGATACTCCTTTCCATTGAGGAGTTCCTGGAGGTGTCAATTATGAAAGTATACCTTTTTCTTTCAGATGGTCATCGAATTCTTGGCTCAAGGATTCACCACCTCGATCCGATCGAAGGGCTTTGTTTCCAAGTTGATTTTCAACTTCACTCTGAAATTCTTTGAACTTTTCAAATGATTCAGATTTTTGTGACATTAGGTAGACATAACCATATCTACTATAGTCGTCTGTGAAGGTGATAAAATATCGGTGTCCATTTCTTGTGGTTGAGCTCATTGGTCCACACACATCAGTGTGTATTAGACCTAATAAGTCTCCTGCCCTTTCTCCTAGCTTGGAGAATGGCTGCTTAATCATCTTGCCTAATAAACATCCCTCGCAATTCTCAAACGATTCTAAATCGAAAGAGTCAAGAACACCTTCTTGTAGAAGTTTCTTGATGCGTTTGATGTTAATGTGGACAAGACGATTATGCCACAAGTAAGTTTGGTTTGACTCCATGGTCTTAGCTCTTTTGGTATCATAAACAATTTTGTCTAAACACACAAAAGGTGTAATTTCCATAAATATAAACAAGACATTTAAACAAAAGGTCTTGTGATCAAGGTTTAAAATGACGTCCAACGTCGCAAGATCAAAGTATGGTAGATAAAACTTAACAAGTTTTAGACAAAACACATGAGATTACAAGCTTTCTTTGGATAGAATTTCTTCATCTTCTACTTGTGTACTCATGACCACTTGAAAAACATCGCTCATTTCGTTCCTGAAATAAGAGCATAAAATGAGTCAATTTTCCGGTATTTAATACCTTATAAATTTCTTATTTTCAAGTGTGTGGATGATACCTGAGATTGAGGCTATCTTTCCTCTTGCCTCATCTTCCAGATACTCGCTACATTCTCTTTTGTAGTGGCCTTGCTTACTACAATAGAAGCAGGGCATCTTTGCCTTGTTTTTTAACTCCTTTTTCTTGAGCCTCAGAGAAAACATAGCCACCTTGCAAGAATAGGTTTTCTGGAGCTCTTGGATAACTTCCTTGTTGGATAGTTTGTTCTGATTGTTGGTAAGCCGCATCTTAATTGCAACATAACTCGAGTGGAGTGAGCTTAGAAGCATATGAGCCGCTTGCTCATCCTCCACCGGTTTACCAATCAGTTCCAGATGGTTAAATAACCTTGTCATCTTTTGTGCATGGGCTTGAAGTGGCATCCCGGGTCTAAGTCTTGCACTATAGACCCTAGCCCATACTTCTTGCCTTTATTTGCTCAGACATCCATCTTGCGGTGGCTTGATCCTAATGTTAGACAATGACCTAGTCACTTCTTCCACGAGTCCATCATAGTTGCCTTTTTCGCTCTTTGTTACCCTCAAATTGACCACATCTTCTAGATCCTTGAGAAGTACATCCGGAAGGTAGTTGGAGAATTTCTTCTTCCACTATTCCGGAATGGAGTTTGCCATGAGTCAAGAGACTCTCTTGCAATCATAACTCCACTCCTCATGAGCCATATCTCTCATAATCCCTTTCGAGTAGAAACTCGGGATGGGAGTATCCAAGATATGCTCTAGGTAGCAATTGCGGAGGGTCAAACGGAGTTCCTCTTCCCATTTCTTGAAGTTTACCAAGTTCAAGCTAAATGATAACTTCTTGGGAATTTCTGGGAACATAAGATTGTTGTCGATAGATGAAGACATGATTCTACATTTGAAAGAATTTTTGAAATGAAAAACCATTCAATAAATTTAAATAAGATTGAGTTCATGCATTTTAATCAAACTTATTTAAAACGTCTTATTCACACATTTAAAGTAGTCCCCAATTTGGTGAGAATAAGTCAATTTCAAGATCCGAAGAAACAAAGAGTGGTTAAGCATGCTTTGGCTTGTCTTAACACTCAATCTCCTAAGGTAAGCAACGCTTTGCTAATGGCTCCAAGCCATTCTTGGTTGAATAAATCGTCGCATCTAATGCTCTCTCAACAATTTATTCACTTTGCCACGACATGTTAGGACTCCATCACTCATATCGTTGAGTACAACCAAAACCAACTTGCATACTCGGTATGCCTTACTTCCTAAGAGAGGTAGTGATGCCTCGCTTTGGCGTAGCCCACCACTACCCTCGTTCGGCCGGTAAGTGTTGTTTTGGAATGACAAGTTTTTACTCAATATTTAGGGACCTAGGGTTTCTATGTTGGTTGATTTAAGTGAACTTAATTAATCATCACAACATTCGAAATCCTAAACATGCATCTAACATATAATTCATATACATAAACATACATATATCGAAAAACATAAATATAGATGCATTTGGCAACTAGCATGACCCCTTGAGATCTTCAAATCTTCAAAAGGTCTTCATTTGCAACTTCATGGCTACGTCTTCCAAGAAACTCCATCTTCAAGACTTGACCATAATTAAATGCAACTACTAGTATCTACGATTAGGACTAATCTAAATATTAAGGTACAAAAATACTCAACGGTATGTAGACCGTATTTAGATTTACAAACATACATCACGGATCGCAGTCCGTATTTTCTATCCTAATCGGGCCCCACTAGTTGCCATTTCATAAAACCTGTGAGAGAATATACATTCCATTCATCCATTCACTATTTGTGAATGGCCCATGCATTTTACAACGGTAAACAAGTAACAATGCAAAAACATGCGTGAACTAGTAACTAATCTAGGTGGTTAATCCAATTAACACACCTAATTAAAACTAGTCAAAGTTGTTTTAACCGGTTATGTAAATAAGCGCAATTTAATGTTTGAAGCTCCCACTAAATTCCGCATCCAACTTAATTAATCCAATTAATTAAGCCGGTAATTCCCAAAATTTGTCAAAATAAATTTTGTCAATGCCGCTCAAAATCGAGGCCTAGCCTCCAAAATTTATTAAAATAATTGAAACAAATTAGATTAATAAAAAAAATTAAAACGACAATTTTTTAAGCAAAAATACGTAGTCCAAAGTGTCTAAGTGCCTAGAACTAAGACACGGAGTGCTCACATTTCGCACAACCGTTAGATGCTCAATGAACGTGGGAGTGGGCCCGATGTCGCTAAGCGTTACACCGCCCACATCAGCGAACTTTCACACATCTAAAAACGTGGCCCTTGATGGCCATGTTGAACGAATTCATTGCACTACATTGCTTCGTGAGCAACGTCTACGCATACCCCTAATTACATAATGCATGCACCAAGTCCAAACGATGCACCATGTGCTCGTGCCCCGCATCAACGCGCCACAGCAGCCCCAAGTGCACGCAACACAGCACACACGCACGCACACACGTGGTGCTGCTGTGCTGCGCTGCTTGTGCTGCTGCTACTTGCGGCCGTGCGCACAAGCCACGCAATGGCTGCACACACAGGGCATGGCAGCTAGGGATGTCAGTGTGGCGGGTCAATTAGGAGACCCTCCCCATCCCCGCCCCAATGGGGCGGGGATGGGTCTCGATTTGGCGGGTGGTGGGGCGGGGATGGGGATAAAAACCATACCCGCCATGGGTGATGGGGCGGGGGTGGATTTTAAGTTGTACCCGCCCCACCCGCCCCACTTCGTACCCGCCCCATCCCCACCTCATACCCACAACTATATATCTTTTAAAGCAAAATTACATACTTTTATTCTATAAAATAATTACATAAAATACAATATTAATTATAATACTTTGTACGACACTTATATTATAACACAAAAATGTGTATAGAATGTTTTATTTTATAATTCGTATGAATTATATAAGATTGTGTATTTGAGATACGGATATTAGGTGGATCTTGGGTGGGGATTAGGCGGGTCTTTGGTGGGGATGTATATCCAAGTGGGGGGTGGGGCGGGGATGGTTTTGGAGTTGTACCCGGTGGGGCGGGGATGGGGATGAAAATTGGACCCGCCGCGGGGATGGGGATGGGGATGAAAATATTAGGTGGGGATGGGGATGGGAAAGCCAACATCCGCCCCGCCCCGCCCCATTGACATCCCTAATGGAAGCCCCTTGGCAGCCACATGCGGGCTGCTATGCAGCCCGGCTAGCCAAGGGCGTTCATGCCTTGTTTTGCGTGCCATTAGCCTCGGGATTTGATCCTAAAATTTTGCGTGACTTTCGAAATTAATTCTAAATTAATTTTAGAACTAATTTTAATGAGCAAAATTAAAATTTAAATAAGTCTAACTCAAATAAAATTTTTAAAGTGCATGTAACCAAAATAATTCCCAAGAACCATTCTTTAATTTAATTGGTTTAACTTGGTGCAACAAAAATATTAGGGCAAATACTCACTATTAATTTAATTAATTTTAAATTAACTTTGAGTTTTAAAAAAATAAGAGAAAGTTGGAAAAATGAACATAAACTCAATAAAGATTCCAACTTTAATACTTGTGAATCCTTGAAAAATTATATCTTCCAATATGAGGATAAACAATTTTTCTATCACAAAGTTTCAAACTTTATGATTCCAATTAACTAAAAAATGATTAAATCAATAAAGTTTAAAAAAATTCATGGAATTTAGTAATATAAAGTTTCAATCACTTAACATAATTAAAGATTGAATCTTTAATACTTGGAAGCCTCAAAGAACAACAATTTCACACTTAATGCAATTAGTTTGCAATTATGTGAAAAATAAAACCAAGCATTCAAGCACAAATTACTACAAAGTAACCATGCCTAAAGAGGTTTAAAATTGCATATAAAATATGTTTTGAACCAATTACATAACCACCATAAATATGCAATTAATTTTCAAGGTTAGAAAGACATAAAATTTTTCGTAAAAACGAAAAAACCCTTGAAAATAGCATTTCTGGTCGGTTTTCCAGAACACATTTTTCACCCAAAATTCACTATTTTTGAGTCGAAATCTGGGTTCGGGGCTGAAGTTAGCTTAAATACGAGGTTAAAAAAGATAATACGAGTTACTAATATAATTAGCAACATAAACCAGAAAAATTAAGCCGTAAAAATCACCTTGAAAAATATAATGATTTTAAAAATAAACGAGCGTGGCTCCGATACCGCTGTTGGGGTTTTGTAAGTCCAACTTACCGCGGAAACGACCCCGACCCAAAGAACCACTTGCAATTAATAAAACCATAAAGCATAACAAATAAACATAAAAGGGTAGAATTGTAATTTACCTTTGACGTGTGCTTCGCCCGACCTAATGGGCTCTTACTTGAAAGCTTTAGCTCCGCTCACTCGAGTGCCTCCAACGGTATCCACCCACAAAGGACGAACACCGACTTTTTAGGTCCGCTACCTTGGAGTTAGCAAGGTCCGACCAAAACTCGAGTGATTAAATGAGTTCAAAGGTTTTCACAATGGTGATGCCTTTTTCAACTCACACTCAAGTGATTTTTCCAATACCCCAACTTGGGTATTTATAGGGAAAACTTGAGAGTGAAAAAGCTCTCCCATCAATGTGGGAGAATTTAATTTTTCCATTTTATTTTAAAGCTAAAATAAAATAAATAATCAAACTAGTAATAAATCAACAAGTGGCAAGCTCATGAGAGAGGTTAGGTGAGGACCATTTGGAGGAGGGGGGGGGGGACCAAACTTGCTCCCCACTCCCTCTCCAAAAAACTTCCACCTTATACCTCAAGCCTCCCCTCACAATGCCCCACATGGCACCACACTTGGGCACCAAGGCACCCCAAGGTGGGTTGCCATGTGCGGCTGCCAGCAGGCCCAGCACAAGCGTGCGGGCTGCTTGGCGCTGCTGGCCAGCACGCTCAGCACAGCTAGTGCGGGCTGCTTGCGCACTCGGCCAGCAAGCCGTTCATCAATGATGCGGGCTGCTTGCTGAGTGCCTTGAACCTTGCGCGCGTAGGCCCAGCGCTGCTAGCACACTGTGCTAGCATTGGTGCACTAGCACGCACCAGCCAGCCTAGGCTCGGCTTGGTGTGCATGCTAGCCACAATGCTAAACCAAATTCCCCTAGCACTCGGTTTGCTCGGGGCATTCCGATGCTAGGGGTATTTTGGTCTTGTTGATTTATTATTTTCGTGTCTCGTCTTTTATTATTTTGACTCGACTTCCGGCGTTCGGTTTTGCTGCTCCAAGCTCGAATTTCCGACGTCTAAATATTTAATACTCGGGCGATGAATTAATTTCTTCCAAATTAATTCGTCGAGTCGGTTCGTATATTTTCTAGGGTGTGACCCGAAGGGTTCAGTCAATATTAAGCTGTAATATTAATTATACATTAATCTTAATGATCGGAAGCGGCCTCCACCCAGGCATTCCGATCACTTGACCTTGCTGAATATATTAGCTTTCTAATAATTCTGAACCTGCTATCAGAATAATACACTTGTTCGAAGGACACCATTCCTTTCACCCTATACTTAGGTTTGGGTTTGGTTATAAATTTGGTTTTGATCGGGGGATACTTAGAATTCAACGACCTAGGTTTCCCTGCCTTAAAAAATGGCGCCGTTGACGGGGAATGGCATGGTTATTTGCTATTGTTGATTGAGTCTATTCCACTTTATTTAAAAAATACAAAAAATATTTCTTTCTTTTAGGCTACATTTGTACCCGTGCTATTAATATTTTCCTTTGAGATTTGTATGTGTAGGGCACAAGATCGAAATTTAGTGCCATTTGATCTGGAAATTGAGAGGACCATAACAAGGATAAGGGTTGCTAATCGTTCCTCAAGCTCAAGTGCCTCAAGAGAGGAAAATCATCAAGAAGAAGAAGAAGAACGAGAAAGCATGGGTGCTAATCCGAGAGTAACATTGAAAGAGTTGGGAACTCCGGGAGCTTATAGGTTTGAAAGAGGAATTGCTCCTCCCATGACACCGGTAAACGACTTTGAGATAAGACCGGCGATGATTACTTTGATAGAGAGGCGTCAATATAGTGGAGCCAAGCATGAGAGTCCCCTCAACCATCTTATGGAGTTTAAGAAGTATTGCTATACCATCAAGGTGAATGGGGTTACTCAAGAGTTCATTCGACTTAAACTTTTCCCTTTTTCTCTTATTGGACGTGCTTTAGAGTGGTTGGACAAAGAGGTGAAGCCATACTCTTTGAGAACATGGATGAAGTGACTAAAGAAGACGACCGAAGCAAGAGCCCTCATTCAAAGTTTCAAGCAAAAGCCAAATGAAAGTCTTTATAAGGCATGGGAAAGGTATAGGAATACCAAAGAGTGCCCAAACCATGGGATTCCCACCTATAAAATCATCCAAATCTTTTATGGACGTTTAAACCCTCAAGGAAAGTCTTGCTTAGATGCCGTTGCCGGAGGCCCTATCATGAACAAAACGAAGGATGAGGTGGTGGACCTAATTGAAGATGTGGTAAGGTATCACATGGATTGGCAAGAAGGTGAGAGAGAATCGACAAGCAAGTGCGGTTCTACGGTGTATTCAATCAACCATCTCAATGCCACAATAATTTATCCTTACAAATCTCAAACTCGGGGAAGGAGATAACCTCGATCAAAGCAAAGCTTGAGAGTGATTCATCACAAGCACCAATTCTTCCCTCCCACAGTAAGGGGAGAGGTACATCTTCTAACTGTACTCCTCCTTTCACTTCAAACAATATGCCAAATGGATGTTTGTTTTGTGATGTATGTGCAGTGGGTCATATGACCATGATGCTTCTAATTGTCCACATGCATTTGATAATTGTGATGATGTTGATAATAACGATTGTGAACAAGTGAACTTTGTTTCAAATAATAATAATGGGCAAAGATTTGATGGACCAAGGAACTTTAGGAATAGAAATTCTCACCAACAGGAACTTTGATAATTATAACCAAAATGATGGTTATAGGAACCCAGGAAATCAAAATTTCCAATGTAAATATAACAATAAAGGCTATAATAATCAAAGTCAAGGTCAAGGGTATGGAAACCAAGTCCAAAACCAAGGTTATGGTAACCATTATCAAAACAACGGCCGAAATCAAAACCGGGGTAATTGGAGCAACCAAAACCGGGGAAATTTTCAAAACAACAATCAAAGGGGACCCCCACCCGGATTTGCTCCAGGGACTCAAGGTAATGGTGACAATTCCTATGCTCAACCTTCATCTTCTAGGACTACTTTGGAAGAAATAATCAAGAACCAAACTAAGATTTTAAACACTTACATGTTGGTGAGTGACAAAAAGTTCAATGAGATGATGACACACAACAAAATGTTTGAAACACAAACCACCCAATTAGCAAACACCTTGAAGGAGAGTGTGAATGCTAGCCCTTCTTCTTTACCCTCTCAAGGAGTTGATCCTAAGAAACCTGTGTATTCTATAACCACAAGGAGTGGTAAAGTGCTTAAAGAGAGTGTTTCAAGAAGAGTGAGGAGGGTGAGTGATTCAAGTGAGGAGAAAGAGCTTGATGTGTCAAAGAAGATGAGCAAAGAAGCTAAAGAGAATGAGAAATTGCATGAGGATGTGATCAAAACCAAACTTCAATATCCCCAAAAGTTTATGAGAAACAATATTGATGAACAATTTGGGAGATTTCTTAATATGCTTAAGGAAGTGCATTTTTCAACCCCTTTCCCCGAAGCTATGACACAAATTCCAAGGTATTTTAAGCTTTTTAAAGAAATATTGAGTGGCAAGAGAGAGTGTAATGAGATTGACTCGGTAAAGGTTGGGGAGTGTTGTAGTGCTTGATTCACAATGACTTACCCAAAAAAATGAAAGATCCGGGTAATTTTTCAATCCCTTGCAAAATCATTGGAAAATTGTTTCAAAATTCTCTTTGTGATCTTGGTGCTAGTGTTAGTGTAGGCGTCTTTTGAAGTGCGCCTACGTTAAAGCATGTTGTTGTAGACACCCAAATGTGTCTCCCCAAAACCAAACCCAGTGATGAATACCTTTCATGTCATTTGATTATCGAACGAAGCGAAAGTGTGAAAAGTCTAGTGATGAGGATGTTTTTATTAAAATATCTCTTCTTTCTTTTTTTGAAAATATTTCTTTTCTTACCTTATTTATGAAAAACGTGCATTCCAGTTTAGTTTGGTCCATGATATGGGTCCAATAATGGTGTAGTTGGATGGGGCTTGAAAAGACCTTTCCAACGATATATTATAAGCCCAATTACGATTAATAATGAGAAAGTTATGACCAAAATACTAAACTGGGCTCGAACCGGATCTTACCTACGACCCAATGATCATGTGGAGGGTCCAAAGGTTTAATCCTATTCCTAAACTAATTAGGATTAATTAGAAGTTTCTATAAATTTTTAAAAGATCTTAATTATCCTTTTTGAAAAGATAAGATTAAACAATTTGAGTTGAATAAAAACTTTTCTTTTTTAAAACTTTCCTTTTTCTTAAATCCTAATTCTATTCGAATTTAAAGATGTTCAAAGACATTTAGATATTATTTTCGTGCCTCATAATATTTATCCAAATTTTATATTTTTGGATAGATCTTGAAATTATTTTTCCAATGATATATTATAATATTAATTCCGAGCTATAACGAAAAAGATATGAATGAGATACAAAACTTTATCCAAAACTGACACCGTCCTACTATTTCAGCCATATCTTTTTATCTACAGAATATTTTAATTTGAGTTTAATTGGGTTAGAACGTAGACTTCAAGAGCTTTCCAACGACATATTATATGCCTTATTTGGACTTCTGGATCAAAAGATATGATAAAAACAAAATCCGCAAAAACTGCTGTCCATCGAGTTCTATTTCGATTCGAATTCGGATTCTTTTCTTATTTTTCGAATCTCTTTTTTCCTATAAATAGAGGTCATATCTCCCCCTTTTCAATCACCAACTCTCATCAAGAAATTCTTGATTCTCTCTCTCTTTCTAAGCCTAGCCTCTTACAAACACAATTCCTCATACATTAGCACTAGAAACACCTAGCCAAGTTCGAAGTTGCCTTCGCCCTAGACGTGATAGGTTTTAATTTTTGAGGGTTTGGTCCATAATCTTTATTTCAATTATTTAATTTAATTATTTTGTTTATTATTTTCCTTGAAGTTACTAATGTGTGTATTTTGTTATTAGAAAGAGGTACGAGACATCCAAGTAAGTGCTTTAATTGATTTATTGATATTATGATATAGAAATCATGCTTAGGTTGTTATTATAATTCCTAGTGTCATGTTAGGATGTTTTGATCTTCCTAGTATCATGTTTAGGGTAATAACTATAATTTCTAATATCAAATATGACAATTATAATTATAATGATGCTTCCTATTCTCTTCCTAATATTTTTGTTAGTATCATGATAGGATAAAGCTTTGATTTTTATTGCTTAGTGACATGCTAGAGTTTGTTATTAATCTTGTTAGTATCATGCCTAGTATCTTGCTATTATTATACTTTAGCATGATTATTATTATTATGATTATTTTTATATAATTATTATTATGATTATTATAATTATTGTTATTATGATTATGTTGCTATATATTTATTTATTGCTTGATCACGCCTTTTATGCATGTTTCAAGGGAATTGGTACTTGTAATCATGCTTAATAAGATAATTAATAACCTTGTTTAGGGTTAATTTGATTATAATTCAAGTGATCACCAATAATAGTTTTATTTGTGCATTAAATTCAACCAACATAGATAAACAAGTTTAGGGTTAATCCTATTGATTGCATGTTAGTCAGAAAGCGCACATGAATACGATCAGAATAAAGTAGAGGCCTATTATTAGGACAGGTTCAATCTCTTTTAGGTTGGATTTGTACCTTCATCCTCGAACTACCAGTTATGGTTCAAGACCTATTGGAGTTGACGATCTCCTGGATCATTAAGGGGTGTAACCTTCACCTCGTGAATAGTTTACAAGTTCCTAAAACTTGTTGGCGACTCTTTTGCTCTATCTTCTTTCCCTTTGGACGCCACCGTACTTTAGTGTATGATCACAGTGGGGTTCAAGCTAGGGGTAACTCTAGAAATATTCCCTACAGTTTTTGGCGACTCCACTTGGGAGGATTTCTATTTTAATTCATGAAATTTATTTCGGCAATGATTTAGAATGAGTGGATGAGACTCGAAAAGTTCTAAGTATTTCATGTGCGTAATTTTGATTAACATTATTGTCATATGCATAAAAAAGATCTCATTGGAAAGACCATCCGTAATGAGTTAAAACACAGGTTTTTTACATGTAAGAAATTTGAGAAATATCTTTCACAACTAGGACCGAAATAATGCTGCGCGAAACTGGAAAATTTTATCGAGCACAGAAAGCTATTGAGGCATGTATGAACTAGCGTCAGGAAACAAAGTCTAGCGCCAATTATTTGACTTTAGCGCCAGGCGACAACTACTGTTGCCAGGCGCTAAAGCCAAATTGTGGCGTTGGCCTCTGTTCGTTGGCGCCAAGTTCTTCCAATACCGAGCCAGAAATATGCGTTCTAATTTTTACCAGTTTTTAGCACTGTTTGCTCAATCCTACTTCCTGATTGAGTTTTTCTCACTTTTCTGAATCCCATATGTGTTCTACATATGGATATAACCCTCTGGGAATTCATGCTCTATCTACCTGATTGAACGCTCTGAGCAACAAAGGGTACATCCGAGAATGTTGAATTCACCAAACCATGGAAGTGAGTTTTTCTAAATTCGCGGTGTCCCATCCACTCGTGCCAACCCTTCACGGTTAGGCTTCCGCTTGGTGCATCCGGACAATTAAACATGGACCCTCTTTTGACTAACCCATATCCCGAACTTTAGAGAACTAGAGCCATGGTTAGGTTGCAAACTCATTGCATCATATCGTGCCTACTTGACTACTTGTGCATTCTTTGCTTGTGCATACTTTATGTGTTTTTCCTAACCGTTTGTTTGACTTGTGATTAAGCCTAAATAAACTAATTAATGACTAAAGGACTTTGCTTAATTAATTAATTAATTAATTAAATAATTAATTTGAGCTAATAATTATGTCTAAAATCGAGTTATTGTCCCTTTATGTCAACCCGGATTTTTATTCCCGTATACTGCACAAACGTCAACTTGTTTTGGTCATGGCCGGAGTTCTAGGAAGTACTACGAGTCGTACAGCCTATGGATATGTAGCCCCGAGTTTTTTCTTAAATTTGGCGTTGGTTTAATCCCAATCAGAGTCACAGATCAGAAGTTATGACTAAAATACCACAACATGTCCAGTTTAATGCATATACGTGAGGTCTTAACTTAGTCTTTGCTTGAGTCTAGTCACATAGTCTAACCACATGGTTTTACACAAGAGTCTTAATATGTCACCTACACTCATTACACTCATTAGTCTTAGCACACACTTTGAGTATATATCACCATGACCATGTCTTAGATTCATAAATGAGTTGGTTTTTTCCGTCATTTGAGTTGGGGGTACATTCTATTCCTAATTTTTTTTTATCTCTCCATCTACATCATCTTTCTCCATATCACAACTTTCATTCTTTCTACCTTCTTCCATCCATTGCATGTTGAATAGAGTTTGAGTCAAATAATTAACAAGGAATATCCCTAATTTTCCTTTTCCACAGTACTTGGTCGAGAAGAGAAGGGCGATTAATCAAGGACAACCTCTTTAATTTATTCAAGTCTTACTTTTTGATAAACCGATTCGTCAAAAGAGGAAAGCTAAAAAGATAATGGCAACTCAAGATGAAGTTAATGAAATTAGGAGTTAATTGACTGACGTGACTGAGACGTTGAAGGCTTTAGCTCTCAAAATCAATGACCTTGTGAAGCAACAACAAATGGACCTTATGCAAGAAAGCTTGAGCAAGCTATCTAGTGATTACAAGTTTCAAGGCATTAGTTCACAAGAGGTCTTGGTGGACAAAAAACTTCTTCCGCATAAGTTCAATGCCAACGACATCCCAAAATTCAAGGCAACAGATAATCCTTACCTTCACTTAAGAGCCTTTGAAACTATGATGAACATTAAGGGGATTGATAAGAAAGTCTTTCATTCCTTGTTTTCCTTATATCTTGAAACCGTTTGTCAACAATGGTTCTTCTCCCTGGACAAAGAGAAAACCTCTACCTGGGAATCGATGGTAAACTCTTTCATTGATAGGTATAAATGCAATATCCAAGTCGAAACTGATTATAGACAACTTGAAATGCTAAGACAAAAAGAGAATGAAGGCTTTACTTCTTTCTTTAATAAGTGGAGGGAAACTTCCGCTAAGATGATTGAGGTCCCCACCGAAAAAGAGTTTGTGAGGATGTTTATCGAGAATCTCCAAGAAAAGTATTCAAAGCACTTAAAATATCAACACAACTTGAATACTTTCAAAGCCGTCTATGACATAGGTATCGAGATCGAAGACGACCTCGTAAAGAAAAAAGCTACTAACAATAGTAACCACAGTGGCTGGAAAGGAAAGAAGAACGACAATCCTTCTTCTTTCGAAAATGCCCACTCTAGTAACAATGTTAGTACCTTTGATCTCAGTGAAGTTTTAGCCATGGATAACCAAGGATCTAAGAAGCAACTAAGGAAAGACTTCACCCCCATTGGGATGAGCTACGATATTGCCTTCGATTGACTCCATGCCAAGGGACTCATTACTCCCATTGGACCTATTCAAGATCCCGCACCCGAAAAGAGATTGCCTAGTTGGAATCCAGATGAACACTGCAAGTACCATCAAGGTAGGGGTCATGCTACTGAGAGCTATTGGAAACTAAAGGAGGCTATCCAACATTTGATTGATAATAACAAGCTTCCCATGCCTCCAGTTAACAAGAAGAACAAGTGATGATAAAGCAAACGACATAAGACAAGAGGCGAGCTTCAACGACAAGATTTCGTGACCTCTTTTTCTATTTCTTCTTTATTTACCCTTTTCCTAATAAGTCTAGCATAGGCACCTTTTTATTCCCTTTAGATTAATTTTGTAGATTCTTTCTTTTTCCTTTTAATAAAATGAGCATTTATTTTCTTGCATATGATCATTTCATTACATTGCATTAAAAAAAAAAAATTCTTGTTAAACTAAGCACAAGGTATACCAATGATTTGAGGCACCCCTTATAGCCACATCATATTACCTTTCACCCTTCAAATATACAATCCTTTTTTTGATAAACCACTTTGAGCCTCGTCTAACGATAGATCTTTCTTCTTCAACTCATGTCTACCTAACCTTGGGATGAGATGGTGTGTAACGTATGCAATCTCAAAAGCTTGAGTGATTTCAAAAGATCAAAATAAATAAAATAAGCAAAAAATAAATAAAAGTGTACAAAAAGGGCAAGTGTTCCAATGTCTTTGATATGAACACATCTCAGATTGTGTTTCTTATCGAGTGCTCGGTACCGTGCCTGAGAAACATGAATGCCAAGTGAGTGATAGACCGCATGACCGGGGTTTCCCACACTGATAAAAAAAAATTCTAAAGCAAAAAAGAGAAAAGAGAGCTAAAAAAAAAGAGTAGAAAGCCTGAAGCATAAAAATATAAAGATTAAAAAGCAAGGTTGCACACCTTCAGGTCTTATCGAGGGTCTTGAGCCTTTTATCCCCTTCTTCTATAACCTTTATCCTAACCACGTTACAACCCTTAAAAAATACCTTTTTGAGGTATACACATACTTGTGCGAGGTTCGGGTAGAGCTACGTTCGGCCTGATTCCTAACGGATACGTAGGCAACCTCACAACGAGGTGCGACCGTAATAAACATGCATTCATATTTACATTCACAATTGATCATATCAAGGGATCCCCTGTGCTCATCCCTATTTACTTAGAGCTAGACTTGGGGGCTTGATCCTTACATCATTAGCTTACCTAGCCTAAGTGTCACCATCATTTGACTTTTCTAAAAAATAATATCTTCCCAAACACTTAGCCTTTGCGGCCTAACTTTAGTATCACTTTCACACACATCACAGATACATGACCAAATATACTTCCCTTAGGAACCCTTTTTCATGAAATCTTAACACAACGCTGAAGCATGCCTTGTCATGTCAATATCGCTCATCAATCATCATTGCATCACAAAGTATGAAGTACTTAGCCTCCGCGCCTAAGTCGCCTAAATACTTTCATTATCAAGTCAACTAGGATAGTGTAGACGCCCAAATGTGTCTCCCCAAAACCAAACCCGATGATGAGTACCTTTCGCGTCGAATCATAATTGAATGAAGTGAAAGTGTGGAAAGTCTAGTGTTGCAGAAAGTTTTTATTTTCTTTTCTCTTCTCTCTGTTTTTGAAAACTTATTTTAAGAAAACAGCCAATCCAGTTTGGTTGGTCCATGATATGGGTCCAATAGTAGTGTAGTTGGATGAGGCTTGCAAAAACCTTTCCAACAATATATTATAGGCCCAATTCCGATGAATATTGAGGAAGTTATGGCCAATTTACCAAACTAGGCCCGGTTTGAGCTTTATATACGGCCCAATGATCTAGGGGAGGGCCTAATATGATTTATCATTCCTAATGCAATTAGGAATGGTTTTAGTCTTCTAGATTCTTCTAGAAAGTTCTTTTCATTCCTAATTCAATTAGCATTGATAAATTGACTTTTGTTGACTTTTCAGAGTTTTAATCAAAATCAAATAGCATTTTCGAGGAAACTATATGATTTTATCATCCAGTACGGCAAACTTATCTGATTTTCAAAAACGCGTTAAAATTAGGCTTGGCGCCTGGAACCAGGCCTGGCGCTAGCCATTGGCGCCTGGCGCTAGTGTTGGTGCCTGGTGCTAGCTAGCCAAGGTTGGCGCCAGCTCTGTTTTTTATGCGTCAGACTCTGTTTTGTTTAATTTATCTTTTTGGCTGATTTTCTCTATAAATATCGTATTAAAAACTCCGTTTCATGGACCAATTCATCACCTATTATCATCAATTCTCATCTACATTCATCTACAATCAGTTTTAATTATCATTCAATTCTTTCTTTCTTTCTTTCTCTAAACTTTGTTTTCACATACAAAATTCTGCATTTACAAGATCTAGAAACACCTAGCCATATTCGAAGTTGCCTTCGCCCTAGACGTGAAAGGTTTGATTTATGAGGGTTTGGTCCCAAATCTTTATTTCGATTATTTAATTTAATTGTTTGGTTTGTTATTTTCCTTGAAGTTACTAACGTGTGTATTTTGTTATTAGAAAGAAGTACGAGGCATCAAAGTAAGTACTTTAATGGTTTTAATTGATATTATGATGTAGAAATCATGTTTATATTGTTATTATGATATTCCTAGTATCATGTCTAGGGTAATTTTAATATTAAATATGATTGTTGCGATGCTTCCTATGTTCTTCCTAATGTTTATGATTGTTAGTATCATATTAGGGCTAAAGATTTGATTTTTATTGCTTAGTGACATGCTAGGGTTTGTTATTAATCTTGTTAGTATCATGCCTAAGATCTTGCTATTTTTATTATGCTTTAATATTAACATGAACATGATTATGATTATAATTGTTATAATTTATGATTATTATAATTATTATTATGATGATTATTTTATTATGATTATAATTTTGTTATCGCTATAATAATTATTATTATGATTAATATGGGTGTTATCATGATGATTATTCTTAATTATATTTGTGATGATTATAATTATTATTATTTTATTATTATTATTTTGATGATGATTATTTTATTTATAATTATTATTCATGATTATTATTATGTTGCTTGATGATATTTATTGTTATTGCTTGATCACTCCTTTTATGCATGTTTAAAGGGAATTTGGTATTTGTAATCACGCTTAATAAGATATTTAATAATCTTGTTAGGGTTAATTTGATTATAATTTCAAGTGATCGCCAATAATAGTTTGTTTGTGCATTAATATTCAACCAACATAGATTAAACAAGTTTAGGGTTAATCCTATTGCTTGCATGTTAGTCAAAAAGCGCACATGAATACGATCAGAATAAAGTAGAGGCCTATTATTAGGGCAGGTTCAATCTCTTTTAGGTTGGATTTGTACCTTCATCCCCGAACCCTTATTTGGTTCATGACCTTATGGAGTTGACGATCTCTTGGATCGTTAAGGGGTGTAACCTTCATCCTATGAACGGTTTACAAGTTCCTAAAAAACTTGTTGGCGACTCTTTTGCTCTATCTTCTTCCCTTTTGGACGCCACCGTACTTTAGTGTATGATCACAGTGGGGTTCAAGCTAGTGGGATTTAAGGCTTGAAATTATTCCCCACAGTTTTTGGCGACTCCACTGGGGTGGATTTCTATTTTAATTCCTGAATTTTTTTCGGCAATGATTTAGAATGAGTGGATGAGACTTGAAAAGTTCTAAGTATTTCATGTGCGTAATTTTGATTAACATTATTGTAATATGCATAAAAAATATCTCATTGGAAAGACCATCCGTAATGAGTTAAAAACATAGGATTTTACACGTAGGAAATTTGAGAAATGTCTTTCACAACTAGGACTGAAATAACACCGCGCGAAAATGGAAAATTTTATCGAGCACAGAAAGCTGCTGAGGCATGTGGGAAGTAGCGTCAGGGGCCAGAGCTTGGCGCCAGTGTTTTAGTTGTAGTGCTAGACGCCAGTATTGGCGCCAGGCGCTACAGTTAAAATCTGGCGCCAGTCTCTGATTGCTGGCGCCAATTTCCCCCAATACCGAGCCAGAAATATGCGTTCTAATTTCGACCGGTTTTTCGTATTGTTTGCTCGATCCTACTTCCTGATTGAATTTTTTCTTACTTTTCTGAAACCCATATGTGTTCTACATATGGACATAACCCTCTGGGAATTCATGCTCCATCTACTCGATTGAACGCTCCGTGCAACAAAGGGTACATCCGAGATTGTTGAATTCACCAAACCATGGAAAGCGAGTTTTTTCTAAAACTCGCGGTGTCCCATCCACTCGCGCCAACCCTTCACGGTTAGGCTTCCGCGCGGTGCATCTGGAAAATTAACCATGGACCCTCTTTGACTAAACCATATCCCGAACTTTAGAGAACTAGAGCCATGGTTAGGTTGCAAACGCATTGCATCATATTGTGCCTACTTGACTAAGTGTGCATTATTTGTTGTGCATATATATTCTATGTTTTTCTTAACCGTTTGTTGACTTGTGTTGAGACTAAAAAATTAATGACTTAAAGAACGAACTTTGCCTATTTAATTAAATAATTAATTAATTTGAGTCAATAAAGTCTAATATTTCAATCGGAATTGACCTAGTACGACTTTAGGCATACCCCGATTGACTAATAACACCGAAAACAGTCCCAGACCGAAGCTCCAATATTAGCGCCAAGGTCTGAGCTGTAGCGCCACATCATGGAGTGTAGCGCCTGACGACAGCTATGTCGTCTGGCGCCAAGCTTCACAGTGCGACGCCAGTCCTGTCGCTTGGCCGACAGTTCGGATTATTGGTCGAGTCATCACCTAGAGTCTAATTAATCAGTTTTCTATTTAATTCGGCTAAAATTTTGCTGTCAATAGTATTTAATTGAGTCAATGATCGAGTTTAGGCACTAAGTCCCATGGTCATACACAAGAGTCCAAGCATGTCACTCACACTCAACGCACACACCAATCCACATACTTTGACCATGTTTAAGAGAGTCTTGTGTGCGCGTTTTTCTGTCATTTTTTAGGGGGGTAAGTCGGATATTAATCCTCCAATATAAAAAAAAACTTAAAAATATGTACTCCCTAAAAATATGTACATTATTTTTGCCAAAAATAGGCACCTTTTTCCCTTTTCTTTCTTTTTTCCTCCTTAAAATAAACCGTAAAGTCAAGCTGATTCGAGTCAAGTAATTAAAACGCAAAATGGTTTAATTTACAGCGCGTGGTCAAGAAAGGAAGGAAGGTTAATCAAAGACAACCTCTTCGTACAAGTCCAACTTTTCGACAAACCCATAGCTCGCAAGAGAAAAGCTAAGACTATAATGGCAACACAAGAAGAAGTCAATGATCTTAAGAACCAACTGGCTACTGTGACTGAGACACTGAAGCTTCTCGCACTCAAGATTGATGATCCCGTGAAGCAACAACAGATGGACCTCATGCAAGAGAGTCTAAGCAAGTTGTCTAGCGACTACAAGTTTCAAGAGCTTACATCACAAGGGGTCTCGGTGGACAAAGAGCTTCTTCCGCAGAAGTTCAGCGCCAACGACATCCCAAAATTCAGAGCAATTTACAACCCTTACTTTCATTTAAGAGCATTTGAAACAATTATGAGTATCAAGGGTATCGATAAGAAGGTCTTCCCTTCTCTGTTCTCGCTATCTCTCGAGACCGTTTGCCAACAATGGTTCTTTTCTCTCGAGAAAGAAAAGACCTCTACTTGAAAGTCTATAGCAAACACTTTCGTTGATAGGTACAAGTGCAACATTCAAGTCGAGACTGACCATAGAGAACTTGAAATCCTCAAGCAGAAAGAGAATGAAGGCTTCACCTCTTTCTTTAACAAATGGAGAGAAACTTTAGCTAAAATGATTGAGGTGCCAAGTGAAAAAGAGTCTGTGAGACTGTTCATAAAAAATCTTCAAGAAAAATATTCCAAGCATCTCAAGTATCAAAATAATCTCCATACCTTCAAGATCGTTTATGACATTGGGATCAATATTGAAGATGACTTTGCTAAGTTAAAAGCTGCCAACAATAACTCCAACAGTGGCTGGAAAGGAAAAAAGAACGACAATCCTTCTTCTTCCAAAACCGCCCACTCAAATAATGTTAGCACCTTTAATTTAGGAGAAGTCCTTGCCATGAACAACCAAGGATAGAAGAAACCATTTAGGAGGAACTTCACTCCTATTGGCATGAGTTATGACACCGCATTTGATCGATTAAATGCAAAAGGTCTTATAACTCCTATTGGACCATTTGGGGACCCACCAGTTGAGAAGAGGTCGGTTAACTAGAACCCCAATGCACACTGCAAGTATCACCAAGGTAGGGGCCATCTCACTAAAAACTGTTGGAAGCTTAAGGAAGCTATCCAAGACCTAATCGACAATAACAAGTTGCCGTTGCCCCCTGCCAGTAAGAAGCCAAGCATTGACAATGCACCTCTCGCTCATACCCTAGCTATCTTCGATGAGGAAAACGAGGTTGACCCCTCATCTCTCATTAAAACTGTCAAAGAAATCCGTGTCAAAGAAAAAGAAGAGGAAATCTTTTTCGATGTCAAGGATAGCCTTCCAGAACCGGCAAATAAGGAAGATATACAATTGCTCACACTGTCTATGAGGGAGGTATCGCAACTACTACGCGAAGCTCTCAAAGTTATGAACGAACTCCATAAGAAATATGATGAGCTTCCACTTCCGAAAGAAGAACCTAAAAGAGAATTCACACCAGTGAGAACGACTTATGAGGCAAAACACTTTCCGTTAAAAGTCACTGAAAAACCCAAGAAGAGCAATAGAATCTACACTCCAATTGGGATCCCATATGCGCAAATGTTCGAAATGCTCTCCGAGAGTGGCGAGGTAAAACCTCTCGAACCGAGACCATTCAAATCATTAAAAAGGACAGATAGATATTACTGTGAGTATCATCAATCAGGGGGTCACACTATAGAAAACTGTTTCAAATTCAAGGATTTGGTACAGAAAATGATTGATGAAAAGAAACTAGTCCAAGTTCAACAAGAAGAGGATACAACCATTAATGGAGTTTGGGACAGTGATGAAGAAGATATCTATCTAAAGGACATAGTAGGACCTTCACCTTCTGTGTCATACACCACAGATGACATTTGGGGTGAAGAAGATTCATCAATAGACGTCCTCACAAGATCCGGGAGAATGCAACCTCCCATTTCAACACAACCTATGCTAACCATACACCAAGTTCCCATACCTATCATCGAAGACAATGATATTGTTAAGCAGTTTAAGAAGACAAAAGTTGAGATGAATGTGTGGAAACTTCTGGCAACATCTCGAGAACATAGGTTGGCTGTAATGAATGCCTTGGACAAAATCGGGATAGATTCTGACACTACTCCTGAGGGACTGGCCAACTTCCTTACAAGTGACCTTCCTAGTCCGATTAATTTGATCACCTTTTCTGACAAAGATTTACCCCTAGAAGGTGACAAACATTACAAGGCATTAAACCTCACGGTAGTTTGCAAGAGGATGAATGTTCCTATGACTCTTGTAGACAATGGATCGGCTATCAATGTCTGTCCACTTAGAATTGCGAGGATGCTCGGCATAAGGGATGAAGACTTAACTCCGTCCACACAAGGAATAAGAGCCTACGATAACACTCGTCGTCAAGCTCTTGGCAAAATTACCCTAAATGTAACGGCAGGAGCAATAGAACATGCTACTACTTTCCAAGTAGTGGACATCAAAGCTTCATTCAACTTATTGTTGGGACGCCCTTGGCTTTATGATCTAAAGGCCGTCCCTTCATCTCTCCACCAACAAGTAAAAGCTATAGTTGGGGGAATTCCAATTACTATAGATGCTTCGCCTATGAGAATCAATACCATAGAGAATCCAATCATTAATGTAGAGCACGACGAAGATGATGAAGATTTATGGGGCTTTAACGAAGAAGTCTCTTTAATCCAAGAGGATGAAAGGACCCCTCTTTGCCATGACCCCCATTCCAACATGATTGTCAATGCCATGCTGAAGAAAAAAGGACACTTTCCTGGGATGACCTTAGGAAATAAGAAAGGAATGGCAAAACCACTGGAGTCACCTGGCCTCCCTAAGTTAGATACTTTCGGACTTGGTTTCAAACCAACTTGGAAAGATCTCAAGCGAGCCCAAGAAAAGTTGAAAGCACGTAAGGACGCTCGCATTCAAAAGAAAGCAATTCCAATGGATCAGTACCCTCTTACGCTTAATGGTCAGTTCATAAAAGAAGGAGAGGACTATCCATGCCATGAATTTCCCAAGCCATTTGTTGTAGACGGCATACGACAACCGGGATTCGAGATTTTCTTGGATTGCTACTTCACTGATGAAATCCCAACCCCCGTCTACAAGGAGAAAGCACCCCTATGCTTTGACTTTAACGTCATGGGATTACTGTTTGGGCGAGAAAAGAATGAGCCAATTTATGAAGAAGATAACTCCTCGCTCATTCAAACAGTCCTACAAAGTGAAAGCTTCGACCCCTCAAAGCTAATTACTCCAACTGAAGGATCACTACAAGGGTGGCGCAAGACTATCAAGGTGACTACTCCAAGCGGAAGAAAGATATCAATCACGACAGGATAAGGACCGATGTTTGAGGAGTCGTCTGAGTCAGAGTATGAGTCGGAGTCTCTCCCTTTAGAGTTTTCCAAGTCTTTAGTAGTAACACCTCCCCCGTTTATTTCTTCTCCTAGGATAGTTAGTGATCCAGTCCCCGAGGACACATCACTCTTTGATGTAATGATCTCAGAGTATAATAATATTTCTCATTCTCCTTACTTCTCGTGTTCTTCCCTAACCCAAGATGACGAGCATTGCTTAGCTAACGATGAAAAAGACAAAGAAATTATTAAAGCAATGGAAACACTCGAAAAGAAAACATCGGTAATTGAAGAAACTGAAACAGTTGACATCTCAAATGATTCAACTCATAGAAGAGAAGTTAAAATCGGATTAACATTGAATAAGCAAGAAAGAACCGATTTAATTAACCTACTTAAAGAATTTATCGATGTATTTGCTTGGTCATATGAAGACATGCCAGGCATTAATAGAGAAATAGCTCAACAAACTATACCACTAATTCCAGGAATGAAACCTGTAAAACAAAAGCTACGTTGAATGAAACCCGACGTAGCACTTAAAATAAAAGAAGAAGTTCAAAAACAGATAATTGCAGGTTTCATCAAGGTATCCAAATACCCCGAGTGGGTCGCCAACGTCTTCCTAGTTCCGAAGAAAGACGGAAGGGTAAGGATGTGTGTCGACTATCGAGATCTAAATAAGGCAAGTCCAAAGGACGACTTCCCTTTGCCACACATCGATATTCTGGTAGATAACACGGCAAATCACGCGCTTCTTTCGTTTATGGATGGATACGTAGGTTACAACCAGATTCTCATGGCAGAAGAAGACACGGAGAAAACAACCTTTATAACACCATGGGGCACTTACTGCTACACGGTAATGCCATTCGGGTTGAAAAACGCGGGTGCTACTTACCAACGCGCAGCAACTGCCTTACTCCATGACATGATGCACAAAGAAGTCGAAGTATATGTCGACGACATGATTGTAAAATCAAAAGACCGTCCAGGCCATCAAGTAGCCTTAAGGAAATTTTTCGAAAGGCTAAGAAAATATAATATGAGGTTGAATCCATCTAAGTGTGCTTTTGGAGTCACCTCAGGCAAGCTCTTGGGTTACGTCATAAGCTCTAGAGGAATAGTGGTAGACCCAACCAAGATCAAAGCAATCATGTCCATGCCACCGCCCAAGACTGAGAAACAGATTTGAGGATTTATTGGCCGGTTGCAATACATAAGTAGGTTCATATCAAAACTGACGACGATATGTGAACCAATCTTCAAAAAACTCAAGAAGAATGTACCAGTAATATGGGATGACGAGTGTCAAAAAGCCTTTGAAAAGATCAAAGCCTATCTCGCAAATCCTCCCGTATTAGCACCAGCACTTCCCGGAATACCTCTTAGGTTATATCTGACGGTTACCAAAGAGACAATGGGAGCTATGCTAGCACAAGAGGTAGAAGGCAAGGAGAACGCAATTTACTACTTAAGCAAAAAGATGCTCGAATACGAAGCATGCTACACACCGCTCGAGAAATTGTGTCTCGCCTTGGTGTGGGCCACAACTAAGTTAAGACATTACATGCTAGTGCATACCGTCTTCGTAGTCTCCCGATTAGATCCACTCAAGTATCTATTCGAGAAATCTACACTCAATGGACGCATATCAAGATCGATAGTCAATCTAGCCCAGTTTGATGTGAGATTCATGCCACAAAAAGCTATCAAAGGATCCGTGGTGTCAGACTTTCTAGCAGATTTTCCAATAGAAGACTCGACGCCAATGCAAGACAATGAATTTCCAGATGAAGACCTAATGGTTGCTGAAGATGATACTTGGACCTTGTATTTCGACGGAGCCTCAAACCAAAAGGGATGTGGCGTTGGAGTACTACTAGTATCACCTAAAGAGGAGCATGTTCCAATCTCCATAAAGCTTGATTTCGACGTTACCAACAATGCTGCTGAATATGAAGCATGCGTGGTAGGCCTTGAAACAGCTTTGGCATTGGGAGTAAAGTAGTTATGGATATTCGGAGACTCTTCTTTGATCATCAATCAGATATCTAAGAGGTGGAAAGTAAGGAGCGAAAGTTTATCCCCTTACCAAACCTATCTGGAAACTCTTACCGATCAGTTAAAGAAGGTAGAATACACATATCTACCTAGAGAAGAAAACCAATTTGCTGATGCCTTGGCAAGATTAGCCTCAATGGTTAGGATTCCCACGGAAATTGAGCAAATGCCTCTAACTATTGAAAAAAGGCACAAACCAGCATACATCCAGGCCATAGAAGACGATGAAGTAGTCCAAGGCGAAGAAGAAGAAGAAGAAGAAGAAGAAGAACCATGGTACACGGACACACTCAATTATGTCACCAATGGAGAATACCCTCCTCATGCTGACAAAAGAGCAAAACGAGCATTAAGACTTTTGGCTTCTCAATATGTACTCATAGACAACGAGCTGCATAAAAGGGTACCTAAAGGCCGAGCTCTCCTATGCGTAGGAAAGAAAGATGCACAAAGAGCAATGAGAATAGTCCACGAAGGAATCTGTGGAACACATATAAATGGCAAAATGTTAGTCCAGAAAATAATGCGAGAAGGATATTATTGGACTACAATGAATAGGGATTCCCATCAATACGTAAAAAGATGCCCTAAGTGCCAAATTTATGCCAATTTACAACATGTCCCTCCATCTTTGCTCTACACCTACACATCGCCATGGCCATTCTCTACATGGGTAATTGAAATCATTGGCAAAATCACTCCCCCAGGAACAGGAGGCCACAAATTTATCCTAGTAGCAATCGATTACTTCACAAAGTGGGTCGAAGCGCAATCGTACGCTAAACTCACTGCAAAACATGTAGCACTCTTTATCGAGAGAAATATTATTTGTCGATACGGAGTCCCACATGAAATGATAAGTGACAATGGAACTCACTTTCAAGCCGAATGTGAGGAGTTGCTACAAAAATATGGCATTCAACATCATCATTCTTCCCCTTATAGACCTCAAGCAAACGGAGCAGTCGAGGCAGCTAATAAAAATTTAAAGACTATCATCGAGAAAATGACGAAAAATTATAAGGATTGGCCTGACAAGCTTCACTTCGCATTGTGGGGTTATCGCACGTCAATTCGTACATCAACAGGAAATACACCATTTTCCTTGGTATATGGAATGGATGCCGTACAACCTGTCGAACTAGAAATACCATCTCTACACATTGCGCTAGAGAGTAAACTCGATGAAGTTGAATGGACTAGGGCAAGGTATGAAGAATTGATTCTACTCGATGAGAAACGACTAGAAGCTCTCAATCACACTCAGTGTTACCAGACTCGTATGGCTAGGCAGTTTAATAAGAAGGTCAAGACAAGAAATATCAAAGTAGGAGACTTAGTGTTAAAAGCACTAAGGAAAAATTTTTTAGATCCAAGGGGTAAATTTAGACCTAATTGGTCTGGCCCCTACAATGTCAAAACAATCCTGTAAGGAGGTGCAGCAAAATTAGCTGATATGGATGGCAATGAATTCTCAAACATGACAAATCTTGACCAACTTAAGAAATACTACCCATAATTACTTGAGTAGGATACTCAAGAGAGCTACGTTCGGCCTGATTCCTTAAGAAGGATACGTAGGAAACCCTTTACGGGTGCGGCCACTTTATTCTTCAACATCCCCGCGTTCCAGAATTAATTAAAAATTTAACAGAAGATCGGCGAATCATCGGCGTTGCAGAGAAGGACCTGACGCCAGCTAACAATCATCAGCGCCAGCCGATGATATTGGCGCTTGGCGCCAGACTTCAATGACAGGCGCCAATTGCAAATAAGTGGCGCCAATCTGGAAAATAAATTCTGGGCGAAGTTCGGTGTTTTTCGGAAAATTTTCGATTTCCGTACTCGAAGAATTTCTGGAAAATTATTTTTTTCGATTTTATTGCTTTAATAAAATAAATTTAAAGTAAATAATTTAATTGAAAGCTCAAATTTCATTAATAAAATAAAATTACATTATTGATGGAATTTAAATAAAGCTGAAATAAATTAACTTTAAATAAAAATAATAATCTAAGTCTAATAAATTGAAAGTCAAGCAATGCTCCTAATCTTTCTTTTCCTTTCTAGCTCTTTTCCAATTCTTGTCTGCTTCCTCCTCCTCATCCATAACTTTAGCTAGTAGGCATCCTTTAGAGGACCTACATTCAATTTTAGAATAGATAGTCTCCCCTTCAGCTAACACTTCATGCTTCTTTTCCACCCAAGCCTTTTTATCTGTGGTGTTAGCTTTTTTTCCCTTTATCTTTGGTAGCACCTTTCTTCCTAGGCATTGCAGGTGTTTTGAATTCAATTCTTACACCTAAGCGTTCCTTGGCGGGAATCACCCTGTCACCTAGACGATTCTTCACATCAGTTCTACCCCGATCCTTCGAAGACTTCTTCAGCAACCACTTCTTTACATCATTGGGCAAAGAAGGGGGAACCTTTTGGGTAATCACTTCCCATAAAGGTCTAGCGCTCCAGTAAGCATCAAATCTTTCTACTTCTTGAGATACAGGGTATTCATAGGGAGGACAAAGATCCCCGGAAGGAATATTCTGAAGCAAGCCGTATTGTCTTTTTACCCTGCAGGGATAATAATAAGTCACACGAGACAAGCTTGGAAGACGTCAGAAAGGTTGCTTGTTAACACCAACCATCCTTTCTATTTTCCACCATGGGACGACCCACTTGATAGCAAAATCACGTGATTCGAAGACTTTTCTCCACCCGTGGCGCCCAATTTTAGGGATACGCCTCTTCCTTCTCACGAAGCAATTGGGAGTATACTTCTCAATATCGTCCGGAGGGCTAATTAATCCTAGCCTCTCCATTAGCCACATCTGTAAAAAAAATTGCAATGCAAATAAGTTATTATTACAATACAAAAATATATTTTTTGATTTCTGTAATTAAAAATATTATTTTTCTACCTGTAATAAAATTGGAGAGCCGCGAAAATGTGCTTTTGGGTCCCTTTTCAGTTCATCAAGACTAATCATAGTCTCTCCAACTATCAATGGCATTGAATTTCTCCCGGATTCAATTTGTTCTAAAACAGTGGTTATAATTGATTGGCCTTCATTATTTTTACCACTACTAAGAAAAAATTGATTAAGCATGCAAAATAGGAACGCCCTTCTTCTATATATATGAAAAGATTCAGAAAGAGGTCTATCAAAATAATGGCGTGCAAATTCTTTCAAATTAACTATGTTGCCATCTACTATTTTTGATAAATCCCTTTCTTTTAAATTAAAGAAGCGCTCAAAATCCTTATAATAATATGCATCTACTCTAGGGATTACTATAAGGTCTATTGCAGGGAAGCCTAAGATAGCACCAAATTCCTCCGGCAAAGGGCTAATCTCATCATACCCTATTCTGAAGCAATGAGTATCAATGTTCCAAAATTCTAGAGCGATATGTATGAAATCTAAGTCAAGATCTACCCCTTTGATGCCATAAATTCCCCCCAAGTGACACAAATCTAATTCTTTTCTCTCCCTAGCATTAAGAGATCGACACCATTCATGAGTATATTGGGTGAAAGTTTTGGTGACCAAAGACATGGTTATTATTTTTTCTAAAGCAAAGAATAATTTTATTCGCTGGGATTATGAGAAGAATCGGCTGGGCAGGGGGCTATTTATGCACAAATTGCGAGAAGTTTTAATAAGAATGAAATACGGCATCAGCGTCAATTGGCGTCAAAATCCCGTAATTGGCACCAGCCGCCAACGCTTGGCGCCACACGTTAAGTGTAGCGCCTGGTGCCACGCGCCATATTGTGGCGCTAGCTGGCGCCAAGTTGTCACAGCAGGTGCGTGATGAACCTGTGTTTTTAATACTAAACCCGAGTCGACTAATGACTTTATGGCTCCGATTATCTTTCCTAAGCATCTTCTTTTTTATCCTTTTTCTTAATTAATTAAAATAGGTATTATTTTTTATTATATTATTCTTTTTTTTTTGGACTTTATTTAAATTCCAAACACCCGACATTTCATTTGACTTTTTCCTCTTTTATTTTTTCTTTTTGGGGGAGAGAGTCGGATACCCTCCATCAATAATAAAAATGACGGATTTTTTTGTGCAAAATTGTTTATCACACTTCTCTTGCACACACAAACATACACATAATAATAAATAAATTCATAATAGCACAAATATACAAAATGTGTCTATAAATAATGAGTCTAAGGCAAAGTTCTATAAAAAAGTCAAAATAAAGTATACACAGGAACAAACTACTGCGCTGGAGGACGTATGCCCATCATATCATAAAATTGCGCCGTACGAGGAGTCACCTCTCCACCATCTCCAGCTCCAGCTCCAGTCTTCGTAGGAGGAGGAAGACTCAATATAGGACCACTCCACCCAGGATCAACCTGAGGCTGAGGCTGAGGCTGCGGAGGCTGCTGCGATGACGAGCCTACCTCGTACATCCCACCACCTCTGAAAGCCGAGGTAGCCTCTCTTACCGGTGCAGCATAAGCATCCTCAGAAGAAGATCCCGAGCCCTCTGCAACGTTAGCACAGGCAGCCTCGGAGCGACCACCTCTACCCCCTGACGAAGTACGACGACGTCTCGAGCTGGACCTCGCCGGATCCCTCCGCCCCTCAGGTCTCGCGCGAGTGTGAGAAGCGATAGGCTGGCCCTGCAAAAAGAATTAAATCAGAAACAAGGCAAAATTGAAACGGTAATGCAAGGAAATATATAAAGAAAGCCTACCTCTCGAGTGACGTCATCCCGACGGCAAGTGGCCGCATTCCTCATCCGGACGAGCTGGCTCCAGAAGGCATCTATACATCGTGCCATCGCCGAAACCACCTCGCGTGAAAAATGTCAGAGAAATAAGTCAGTAAACATGCATGATATATGGACAAAAACAAAAATCGTGGGTAACTAGGCTTACTCGAGTCTGGTGGCGAGGAATCGACCGCTCTACGAAGCGCTCACCCTCGGGAGCTGGAGAAATCATCTCCTCAATTGGCTCGTACATCCCCTGATAGTGGATGGACATACGGGGTGGCACGAACTCAGCAGCACCATCCTGATAAGGCAAAAAAGTCAGTAAAACATTACTTGGGGGCTACTTCATGGAAAGTAAAGAACTGAAAAATCTTACCCTCACATCCTCAGCCGGTACGGGGGTTGGAGCTAACAAAGGTAGTAGCTTCTCAGCATAGCACCGCCCGAGGATCACATAGGACCGCCAAGGGGTACCAGCTCCCTCAGACATGCTCGACAAACGCGCGTCATTGAACATATGACATGGTGGAGGAGTAGGAACGACGAAGACATCAGAAGAATGCTGTCTAGCAACCCTCTCTCCTAAGTACGCGATCGCTCCATAAGTCCCCAAGATATAGCAACGCTCAGCAGAATATTGTGCGGCTAACCCAGGGACTGTCCAACTGCCCCACGGCCGGTACACCACCTCAGGACCCTACAACGAACATCAATCAGGCGAAAGTATACTTAAAGCATCGCGAAAAAGCAAATAAATAATAAAAGTCGTACCGCGATGATCCAGTTCCGGACATGTGTAGTAGACATGTCCACATGGTGGCCGCCCCAAGAGGCGCTCACTGGAAATCCCCGCGGCGATGGTCTCGCCGGTGCAGCAGAAGGGAAGTGCTCGTAGAACCAGATCTACAAAGAGCTAAAAGTGTGAGTAAATGCTAAACTAATATATGCAGAGCTAAACTTTATAGGGAATAATGTTTACCTCTACGACCTTCCAAAAGGAAGACAAAGCAACGATCGTCCCAAAGGACCAGTGTCGACACGAGTCCCTCAGCGCACGAACAAAGTCAGTATAGGCCAAGCTGGCCCAGTCATAAGTCCCGATCCGGTGAAGATCACGGACAGCAGGGAGATAGTAAAGCAATGCCCTACTACCCTTGTCAGGGGAGAATGTCCCTAACAACAACATCAGCACAAAAATGCGCACCCGCTGCTCTCGGGTGGTCGCATCGTCATCAAGGGCCGCTGCCAGCGTCGAGCGGCGAATTCCCCTAGCGCTAAACTGAGTCGTCTCGACCTCAGCTCGGTCCCGAATAGCGATCGGCCCCAACAGCTCCTCGACCTCTGAAGAAAAGATGTCGATTCCACTGTCAAACGGCAGTGGCACAGAGGTAAACTCCAGTCCTGTGATGAGATTGAAGTCCGTAGGGGTGACCATCATCTCGCCCTAGGAGAAATGGAAGGTGTTGGTAGTGTCCCAGAAGAACTCCACCAAAGGGCGCACTACATGATGAGCCCCGCTGGAGGCGACCATAGCCTCAGAGGTCTCGAACAGAGTAGCTAGCCCGCAAGACTCCCATAGGAGTCTCGTCTCAAGATCCCTGGCGATGTACATCCTGTAAAAATCGCCCAAACCATCACAGCCGGAGCCGTGATGCCGCGTCCTCCCGGGCACGATGCCCTGTCTCACCCTCTCAGAAATATAGTGGACGGGGGCGAAGAACAGGGTCCGCTCATCCCACTCCGGAAGTCGACCAAGCGAAGTGGAAGGCGTGACGTCATCCTCTACGGGCTCATGCTCCCGTCTAGTATTTCGGGACCGTGAACCCGAGCCTCGCTGTCTAGCCGTGCTACATTGTGAAAAATCATCATAAATTAAAGTTCTGTAGTATCTAAGGTTAGCCTAGCCGCATGATACTATGTTCGCAAAAACAGAGTACGTAGTACTAAAATAGAGCACAAATTCAAATTGAGCATAACGACATTTTTCAAGCAATCAAACAATTTCTTGCAACACTATAGTAATTATTATGACAAATTGGACAAGAATTGCTAGCAAAAACATCAAGAACGAGTCACATTGTTCTTCACGACCTTAAGAGGTCCAACAATGGCAAATTGCTCATTTCTTCACCAAATTGAGTCGAACAAGTCTCAAATTACTCCCAAGGCAATATATAAACATAATCAAGCAATTTCATGGCATAAAACTTGACAAACAAAGCAAATTGAGCATTATAAATTTCGAATTTTCATGAAATTCGTGAATAAACAAGCCAAAAATTCATGAAAACCAATGTGAGTTTGAAGAAAACTTACATAGATCGGGAAAATAGATGAAAAGAGCTTTGATTTGCAACAAATTTTAGCAAATTCGGTTGAGAAACGAGCAAGAACCGAGCAATTGAAGTTTTCGGATTTTTTTCGAGCAAAATCGCGACGAGCAGCCAGCAAAATGAAGAGGAAAGGGGTATTTAAGGAAATCCCCGTGCTGGCGCCAAGCCCTATGCATTGGCGTCACAAAATTGTCTTGGCGCCTGGCGCCAATCTCAGCGCCTGGCACTAAGGCTAAATGAGTGGCGCTGATGGTTTTTTAGTGGCGCCAGATCACCCAGCCCCTGGTGGGGTTGATCTACCTTTCTGCAACATATTTTTGGGTTCCTTGGTACGCCAGTTAGCCCCTCTAAGAAATTTGACATGATTTAGTAATCGGCTTGATTACTTAAAGTGATCGACCTGATGAAAGATCGTCTCACTTAGCTTAAAGCGCCTAAGCATTGGCTCATTAACAAAAAGCACCGACATATAGGTTCAAAAGCAAAAGGGCACCGATGTACAGGTTCAAAGCAACAGAAGTGCCGACGTACAGGCATAGCGGGGGCAAAGTTCAGGCGAACTTTTAAAGATCGACAGGCGTGGATCTTCGGTAATTTCCTTTGGAAAATTATCGCATCAAATGAGGATTGTTTCAAGAGAAATAATCTTCGGTAGTATTCCCTTGGACGTGGAATATTATCAATTTTGATAAGGATTGTTTCAAGAGAAATAATCTTTGATAGTATTCCCTTGGATGTGGAATATTATCAATGCGGAGGAGGAGCGTTTCAGGCAAAGCAATCTTCCAAATTGGAAGCAGTTACGGGCGTAGCGGTTTTCAAGAGGGATGGCATTCTCTAGCTTGCAGGAGGTCATCAAAAAATCAAAACAACAGTAAAGTGGCTCGACGGTGCAAGATACACGTTTCTTAACTTTTTTATCTGTTTAACTAACGCTAGTTTGCAAGTATCGGCGTTACTAGAATGATTTAGGATCGCAGAACGTTCTGAATCATTCTCCGTCCCTATCGCTGCTTTGAAACTTGCGTTTCTCCAAACTCAGTCAAAGTGGGGGCTTCTGTAGACACCCAAATGTGTCTCCCCAAAACCAAACCCGGTGAGGAGTACCTTTCGCGTCCCTATCGCTACTTTGACTATTGTTTTTGAAACTTGTGTTTCTCCAAACTCAGTAAAAGTGGGGGCTTCTGTAGACACCCAAATGTGTCTCCCCAAAACCGTCCCTATCGCTACTTTGACTTTTGTTTTTTAAACTTGCGTTTCTCCAAACTCAGTCAAAGTGGGGGCTTCTGTAGACACCCAAATGTGTCTCCCCAAAACCAAACCCGGTGAGGAGTACCTTTCGCGTAGTATCATAATCGAATGAAGTGAAAGTGTGGAAAGTCTAGTGTTGCGGAAAGTTTTTATTTTATTTTCTTTTCTCTCTGTTTTTGAAAACTTATTTTAAGAAAACAGCCAATCCAGTTTGGTTGGTCCATGATATGGGTCCAATAGTAGTGTAATTGGATGAGGCTTGCAAAGACCTTTCCAACGATATATTATAGGCCCAATTCCGATGAATATTGAGGAAGTTATGGCCAATTTACCAAACTGGGTCCGGTTTGAGCTTTATATACGGCCCAATGATCTAGGGGAGGGCCTAATATGATTTATCATTCCTAATGCAATTAGGAATGGTTTTAGTCTTCTAGATTCTTCTAGAAGGTTCTTTTCATTCCTAATTCAATTAGCATTGATAAATTAACTTTTGTTGACTTTTCAGAGTTTTAATCAAAATCAAATAGCATTTTCGAGGAAATTATATGATTTTATCCTCCAGTATGGCAAACTTATCTGATTTTCGAAAACGCGTCAAAATTAGGCTTGGCGCCTAACCCCAGGCTTTGGCGCCTGGAACCACCTGGCGCTAGCCATTGGCGCCTGGCGCTAGTGTTGTTGCCTGGCGCCAGCTAGCCAAGGTTGGTGCCAGCTCTGTTTTTTATGCGTCAGACTCTGTTTTGTTTAATTTATCTTTTTGGCTGATTTTCTCTATAAATATCGTATTAAAAACTCCGTTTTCATGGACCAATTCATCACCTATTATCATCAATTCTCATCTAAGGCTTGAAATTATTCCCCACAGATAGTATAAGATGTTACAGTCCTTGTACTATGAGAAACAACATTTGACTAAGCTCATTCAACATGCACCTTCAAACACTTCGATTCTTTTTTTCGCGTCTTTCTTTTTCGGAAGAAAGTCGGTACCCTCCACAAAAATGACGGAAAATTTTTGCTTTTTTGCATTTTCGAGTAGCACGATCACAATACAATGCACACACGAGTCATGTCGTGTTATTACATTGAGTCAACACTATGCACACACGAGTCACATCGAGTCGAGTCAACCTCGAGTCAGTCAATTAGTGAGTCAAGTTTATACCTTGAGTCAATGAGTCAAGCAACACTAAACATTAGGTCAACCCTAAAGAAAGATAAGCAAAGTCCTATAGTCAAAGATATAAATGCAGGTATATCCCAGCAAGCAAGGACATTCCCGGATCTTTTTTTTCAAAAAAAACCGCGAATATGACCGAATGAGATTCTTCCAAGATGAGAGGAGTTTGAGAAAAATTACATGGATCAGTAAATTAGAGATGAAGAGCTTTAATTTACTTGAGCAGATTTGGTTGAAAGGAAACGACCAAGTTCAAAGTTCGAAGCGAAATCAAGCAACATCGGCAGTAAGAGCAGAATAGGGAAGACCCGACTCCAGCGCCAGACAACGACATCCAGCGTCTGGCAGCAAGTTTCAGCGCCTGGCGACAGAGTCAATTCTTGGCGCCAGAGATATTTCAGCAGTGACAGAGCTCGAAGCCTCTCAAAACGGTTATTTCGACCTCGTACAACGATTTTGGGTTCCTTGGTACGCCAGTTAGCCCCTATAAGCAATTTGACATGATTAAGTAGTCGGCTTGATTACAATCGCAATAAGTGATTGACCTGATGAATGATCATCTCACTTAGCTTAAAGCGCCTAAGCATTGGCTCAGCAAA
Source organism: Chenopodium album (assembly GCF_948465745.1). NCBI lineage: Eukaryota > Viridiplantae > Streptophyta > Magnoliopsida > Caryophyllales > Amaranthaceae > Chenopodium > Chenopodium album. Next base: position 17,262,602 of record NC_137842.1, read on the forward strand.
GACACCGAAACAGCGGTTTACAAGTAGCAGAAGCGCCGACGCATCAGTTGAAGCAAAGTTCAAGCGAGCTTTAAGGATCGACAAGCGTTGGTGTTCGATAGTTTTCTTCGGAATATTATCACAACAACTGAGAATGACTTCAAGAGAGGTTATTTTAGACAGCATTCGCTAAGATTGTGGAGGTTGTCACCAAGATTTGAGAAGATAGCACGAGATGGGCGGTCTTCGACGACATTCGCTAAGATTGTGGAGGTTGTCACCAAGATTTGAGAAGAAAGCACGAGATGGGCGGTCTTCGACGGCATTCGCTAAGATTGTGGAGGTTGTCACAAAGATTTGAGAAGATAGCACGAGATGGGAGATCTTCGATGACTTTTGCTATGATTGGAAAGGTTGTCACTATGATTCAAGAAAGAGGCTCGAGATGTAGCAGCATTGATCGACGACATTCCCTAGATTGCGGAAGATCGTCAAAACAAACAGTAAGATGGCGTTCCCTAGATTGTGGAAAGTTGTCACAATAGCAAACATCAACAAATCGGTTACCCTTTAGAGACGTGTGCTCGACGGTGCAAGATACGCGTTTCTTAACACTTTTATCTGTTTAACTAATGCTAGTTTGCAAGTATCGGCGTTAGAAGAATGATTTAGGATCGCAGAACGTTCTGAATCATTCTCCGTCCCTATTGCTACTTTGACTTTCGTTTTTGAAACTTGCGTTTCTCCAAACTCAGTCAAAGTGGGGGCTTCTGTAGACACCCTAATGTGTCTCCCCAAAACCAAACCCAGTGATGAATACCTTTCATGTCATTTGATTATCGTACGAAGCGAAAGTGTGAAAAGTCTAGTGATGAGGATGTTTTTATTAAAATATCTCTTCTTTCTGTTTTTGAAAATATTTCTTTTCTTACCTTATTTATGAAAAACGTGCATTCCAATTTAGTTTGGTCCATGATATGGGTCCAATAATGGTGTAGTTGGATGGTGTTGAAAAGACCTTTCCAACGATAGATTATAAGCCCAATTCCAATTAATAATGAGGAAGTTATGACCAAAATACTAAACTGGGCTCGAACCGGATCTTACCTACGGCCCAATGATCATGTGGAGGGTCCAAAGGTTTAATCCTATTCCTAAACTAATTAGGATTAATTAGAAGCTTCTATAAGTTTCTAAAAGATCTTAATTATCCTTTTTGAAAAGATAAGATTAAAGAATTTGAGTTAAATAAAAACTTTCCTTTTTTAAAACTTTCCTTTTTCTTAAATCCTAATTCTATTTGAATTTAAAGATGTTCAAAGACAGTTAGATATTATTTTCGTGCCTCATAATCTTTATCCAAATTTTATATGTTTAGATAGATCTTTAAATTATCTTTCCAATGATATATTATAATATTAATTCCGAGCTATAACGAAAAAGATATGAATGAGATACAAAACTCTATCCAAAACTGACACCGTCCTACTATTTCGGCCATATATTTTTATCTACAAAATATTTTAATATGATATTAATTGGGATGGAAACTAGACTTCAAGAGATTTCCAACTACATATTATATGCCTTATTTGGACTTCTGGATCAAAAGATATTATAAAAACAAAATTCGCAAAAACTGTTGTCCATCGAGTTCTATTTCGATTCGAATTCGGATTCTTTTCTTATTCTTCAACTCTCTTTTTTTCCTATAAATAGAGGTCATATCTCCCCTTTTTCAATCACCAACTCTCATAAAGAAATTCTTGATTCTCTCTCTCTTTCTAAGCCTAGCCTTTTACAAACACAATTCCTCATACATTAACACTAGAAACACCTAGCCAAGTTCGAAGTTGCCTTCGCCCTAGACGTGATAGGTTTTAATTTCTGAGGGTTTGGTCCCTAATCTTTATTTCAATTATTTAATTTAATTGTTTTGTTTATTATTTTCCTTAAAGTTACTAATGTGTGTATTTTTTTATTAGAAAGAGGTACGAGGCATCCAAGTAAGTGCTTTAATTGATTTATTGATATTATGATATAGAAATCATGCTTAGGTTGTTATTATGATTCCTAGTGTCATGTTAGGATGTTTTGATCTTCCTAGTATCATGTTTAGGGTAATAACTATAATTTCTAATATCAAATATGACAATTATGATTATAATGATGCTTCCTATTCTCTTCCTAATATTTTTGTTAGTATCATGATAGGATAAAGCTTTGATTTTTATTGCTTAGTGACATGCTAGGGTTTGTTATTAATTTTGTTAGTATCATGCCTAGTATCTTGCTATTATTATACTTTAGCATGATTATTATTATTATTATGATTATTTTTATATAATTATTATTATGATTATTATAATTATTGTTATTATGATTATGTTGCTATATATTTATTTATTGCTTGATCACGCCTTTTATGCATGTTTAAAGGGAATTGGTACTTGTAATCATGCTTAATAAGATAATTAATAACCTTGTTTAGGGTTAATTTGATTATAATTCAAGTGATCACCAATAATAGTTTTATTTGTGCATTAAATTCAACCAACATAGATAAACAGGTTTAGGGTTAATCCTATTGATTGCATGTTAGTCAGAAAGCGCACATGAATACGATCAGAATAAAGTAGAGGCCTATTATTAGGGCAGGTTCAATCTCTTTTAGGTTGGATTTGTACCTTCATCCCCGAACTACCAGTCATGGTTCAAGACCTATTGGAGTTGACGATCTCCTGGATCATTAAGGGGTGTAACCTTCACCTCGTGAACAGTTTACAAGTTCCTAAAACTTGTTGGCGACTCTTTTGCTCTATCTTCTTTCCCTTTGGACGCCACCATACTTTAGTGTATGATCACAGTGGGGTTCAAGCTAGGGGTAACGCTTGAAATATTCCCTACATTTGTGAATATGCTTGGCACTCATAGGAAGTAGGAATTGACATTACGATTAGGGACAACGATTAGGACAAAACAAAGTAGGGAGCCGCCAACAAGTTTTTAAAGAACTTGTAAACCGTTCATGGATCATAAAAGGCAACAACGAATAAAGGGACAACGAAGGGCAACAACGATTGATCCGTGAAGGTTACATCCCATTCATAATCCATGAGATTACTAACTCTACATGGTTCGGAACAACAAAAGGAGGATCGGGGATGATGGTACGAAGTGAGTCATGGAGTTACATTCGCCCATATTGGCCTCTACTCGATTCTTATAATTAAAAGTGATTTCTGCAATCTCAAAGGCATACAAACAAAATATTCAATTTGCTCCAAATTATTATTAGGCTAAATTGGTTAAATATTAATGCAGCACATAATTCTAAAATATTTGTGATCACTTGAATTAAATAACAAGATTAAAAAGGAATCTAAACCGGTTGTCCAAATTATCTTATTAGGCGTGATTTTCAATTACATATTCCCTTTAAACATGCAATATAGTGATCAATAAATAATAGAATTAACATTAATATTGAAAACAATTCAACAATAATATCGTTAGTCAAATCAAATATAAAATAACCCTAATCATGATACCAGCAATATTAAAATAAAATAAGAGTAATTAAATTAATTAATTACTCACATTCCGCGCGTTCCTTAAAATTGCTACATCATGAATAAACTGTTAGTAACTTTAATAAAATAATGTAAAATTAAAAATTAAATTAAATAAAAAGTAGAGTTGATTTAATTCAAACCCTCAGTTAATTATACCTTTCACGCCTTGGTTTAAGGACAGAACTTCGGGTTAAGTATGAACTCCTTGGAGTGCTTTATAAGGGAAGTATTTTAAGAGAATAGGATGACTAGTATTTAGGCTAAAGAGGGAGAAGAGAATGATTTAATGATCAAGCTTGTTGATGATTGAAAAGGGGAGATATGACCTCTATTTATAAGGAAAAAAGAGGGGTCGAAGAATCAAGAAAAGATAAGAATTTGAATCGGATAAATCTCTTGCGATAGACAGCTGTTTATGCAGTTTTTGTTTTTATCATATCTTTTGATCCAGAAATCGAAATAAGATAAATAATATGTAGTTGGAAATATGATGAAGTATACTTTCTAACCCAATTGGAATTAAATTAAAATCCCTTGTAGAAAAAAAAGATATGGACAAAATAGTGGGACAGTGTCAGTTTTGGATAGTGTTTGATATTTAATTCATATCTTTTCCGTTATAGCTCGGAATTGATATTATAATATATCATTGGAAAGATAATTTCAAGGGCTATCCAACCATCTAATATTTGGATAAAAATGTGAGGCACGAAAATATTATCTGTCTATCTTTGAACGTCTTTCAATTCCGATAGAAATAGGATTTTCTAAAAGAAAAGTTTTATTCAATTTCAAACTCTTTAATCTTATCTTTTCAAAACGGATGATTAAGATATTTTATAAAATTATAGAAGCTTTCAATTAATCCTAATTGGTTTAGGAATGGGATTAAATAATTTGGACCCTCCACATGATCATTAGGTCGTAGGTAAAGTGGGCTTAGGTTCGGTTTGGACTCAGTTTAATATTTTGGTCATAACTTATTCGTTATAACTCGGATTTGGGCTTATAATATATAGTTGGAAAGATATTTTAAATACCCATCCAAATATTCAATCATTGGACCCAGATTATGGACCAAAATAAACTGGAATAAACGTTTTTATAAAAAGGACACGAAATGAATGATTTTAAAAGACACGAAATGAATTATTTTGGGTTTAAAGGCACGAAAAGAGGAAAATAAGTTATGGTTTGGGGAAATGGGCTAGGAGTTGGGTTGGTTTATGAAATGGAAAATGGATATAAGCACTCCAAGATTAAATACTCAACCCGACCAACAATGGCGGTGAAAGGTTGTTCATCATCGGGTTTGGTTTTGGGGAGACATTTTTAGGTTTCTACAGAAGCCCCCACTTTAACTGAGTTTGTAGAAATGTCAGTTTCAAAAGGAAAGTCAAAGTATTCGATAGGGACGGAGAATGATTTAAGACGTTTTGCGATCCTAAATCACTCTGTATACGCCGATACCTGTAGAAAAATGTTAGTTCCACAGATAAAAGAGTAAAGGGATAGAATACGTATCTGACACCAGTGTATCGGTGACAAATGAGTTTGGTAGCTTCCTATGCTTGAAGGAATCCACCGGATGACGTTTGTTGAAATGCTTTCCATGCTTGAGGAAAGGCGACTTATGAATTTGGTAGCTTTCTATGCTTGAAGAAATCTACCAGATGATACTTTTCATACTTGAGGAAAGTCAACATATGAATTTGGCGATTTTCTATGCTTGAAGAAATCCACCGGATAATACTTTCCATGCTTGAGGAAAGCCGACAGATGAATTTGGCAGTTTTCTATGCTTGAAGAAACCTACCAGTTGAGATACTTTCTGTGTTTGAGGAAAGTCGATATATTATGTAATCGCTGACTTCTTTGCTTTGAGAGGTGACAACGACCGACAATTTTCCATGCTTGAGGAAAAACTTGTCTAATAAGATTGCAAGTCTCTGTGCATCAAGAACCTTGCGCCATGAAATGATGATGGTGGTTTGATTGTCCCTGAACGTGGGCTGTAAATGGTTCGCTTGTCCCCGAACGTGGGATGTAGATGGTCCGCTTGTCCCCGAACGTGGGCTGTAAATGGTTCACTTGTCCCCGAACGTGGGCTGTAAATGGTTCGCTTATCCCCGAACGTGGGTTGTAGATGGTCCGCTTGTCCCCGGACGTGGGCTATAATTGAGACCTGCAAAATAAAATTTGCCAAGGGACTCGTATAGACTATGATTGACTTGACCAACTAACTTGACCAAGCTTGAATTGACATGACATGACATGTATATAACTTGTGGTTGTGTGTGTATATGGTATGTGTGTGCAGACACAAGCAACCGAAAATGCAAAAGCAAAAATTTTCTGTCATTTTGTCATGAGACGAGTGGAGGGTACCGACTTTCTCCCGGAAAATAAAGAACTGAAAACTGAACTTTTATTTTTGAACTTCCCTTGATGAGAAAAAATTTTGAAAAAGTTTTTGAACTTTCCCAAAAGAAAAAGATGAATAAGAGAAGAAGTTTTGAACTTCCTCCTTGAGGAAGATGAAATGAATCGCATGGGTTGTATGCATGATGCATGTTCTTAGGCTAGGAGGCTAAGGACAATTATATCATGTGACACAATAGATGAATGAACTTAGGTCATGGAGCTAAGCATCATATATGGTATAAAGAAACGATCTTGAACGTCACTTAGGTCTGGAAGCTAAGCACATATATAGATGAAGTGATTATTGAGTATTGCATAATGAATGTTGCTTAGGTCAAGGAGCTAAGCACGTTATGCTTTGTATGATAAAAAATCATTGATATATAAATGTTGCTCAGCATATTATGCGATGCGTGAAACAATGAACATTGCCCAGGTCAGGAAGCTAAGCAAGTATACAACGTTTCTTCTAATGAATGTTGTCCTGAAAGATGATGAAACATGCACAGTGTTGAAACAAGATTCCATGATAAAGGGTTCTTAAAGGGAGGATGATATGGATATGGATGTGTGAGTGAAGTGTGTGAATGTGATACTATGGCTGGCTGCAAAGGTTATGGTGATGGAAATTTATGTGAGAAGAGTCAAAATGGTGACTCTTTAGGCTGGGTAGGCTAAATGATGTGGGATCAAGCCCTCAAGTCTATCTCTAGATGGATAGGGTCATAGGATTAAGCATTGGATATTCTTTGACGCGATAATGCATATGAATGTGGCCGCACCTCAATTTGAGGTTGCCTACGTATCCGTTAGGAATAAGGCCAAACGTAGCTCTAACCGAACTTTGCACAAGTGTATGTACACCTCCAAGAGGTCTTTCAAGGGTTGTAATATGGTAAAGTTGATGGTTTAAAGAATAAAAGGGTACAAGGCTCAAGACCTGAGAGAATTCCCAAGATGTGTAATTGTGAATTTGAAAATTTTGAATTTTGCAAGTTTGTTTTTTTTTTTTTTTTTTTCCGTCATTTTTGTCATGAGACGAGTGGAAGGTACTGAATTTATCCCGAAAAAAGAAAGACGTGAAAAATGAAGTTTTGTTTTCGAACTTCCCTCGATAAAAATTTTGAAAAAGTTTTTGAACTTCCCCAAAAGAAAATAATGAAAATGGGAAGAAGTTTTGAACTTCCTCCTTAAGCAAGACGAAATGAATCGTATGGATTGAATTGCTTGTCTTGAAAATAATGTATGCATGATGAATGTTCTTAGGCCAGGAGGCTAGGGACAATTACATCATGTGACATGATAGATGAATGAACTTAGGTCATGGAGCTAATCATCATATATGGTGTAAAGAAGCGATCTTGAACGTCACTTAGGTCTGGAAGCTAAGCATGTATATAGATGAAATGATTGATGAGTATTGCATAATGAATGTTACATAGGTCAAGGAGCTAAGCACGATATGCGTTGTATTAAAAAATACATAAATGTTGCTCAGCACATTATGCGATGCGTGAAACAATGAACATTGCTCAGGTCAGGAAGCTAAGCAAGTATACAATGTTTCTTCTAATGAATGTTGTCTTGAAAGATGATGAAACATGCACAGTGTTAAAACAAGATTTCATGAAAAAGTGTTACTAAGGGAAAGATGATATGGATGTGAGAGTGAAGTGTGTGAATGTGACACTAAGGCTGGCTGCAAGGGTTATGGTGATGGAAATATATGTGAGAAGAGTCAAAGATGATGACTCTTTAGGCTAGGTAGGCTAAATGATGTGGGTTCAAGCCCCCAAGTCTAGTTCTAGATGAATAAGGTCATAGGGATAAGCATTGGATATTCTTTGACTCGATCATACATATGAATGTGGCCGCGCCTCAATGTGAGGTTGCCTACGTATCCGTTAGGATCCAGGTCGAACGTAGCTCTAACCGAACTTTGCACAAGTGTATGTAAACCTCAAAGAGGTCTTTCAAGGGTTGTAATGTGGTTAAGATGATGGTTTAAGGAAGAAAGGGGTAAAAGGCTCAAGACCCGAGCTAAGTCCCCAAGATATGCAATTGTGTATTTGAAAATTTGAACTTTTCAAGTTTATTTTCATATATTTTTTATTTCAATTTATTTTTTTTTTAATTTTTTTTCCATTCTTTTGAATCAATGTGGGCAATCTTAGATCATGCGGTCCATCACTCACTTAGCATTCATGTTTCTCAGGCACCGTACCAAGCACTCGATGAGAGACACAATTTGAGACGTGTTCATATCAAAGACATTGGAACACTTGCCCTTAGACATTGTTTTATTGTTGCTTTGCTACTTTTTTTACTTGCTTTTTGAATGTTATACAATCACACACCTTCCTATCGTAGGTATAAGTTAATGTGGGTTGAATAAAAAAAGGTCAATCATTAGACGAGGCTCAAAGTGGTTGATGAAGAAATAGATATGTGATTGAGTGGTTAATGGGGAATGAATGGGTTGCAAAGGTATCTCAAATCATTGGTATACCTTGTGTTCGGTACGACAATTTGTATATTTTTTTTTTTTTTTTTTTTTTTTTTGCTAATCACATGATCGAATGTAAGAAAAAAATGCTCGTTTATGAAGAAGGTAAGAAATGTGACACATGGACACATGGATAAGGAGAACCTATGCTAGACTTTTTAGGGGGAAGGGTTTGAAACAAAAGATGAAGAAAACATGAAATCTTGGTAAGAAGCTTGCATCGTGCTTTGTCTTCATGGCTATTTGTGAGTTACTTCTAGCTGCCTACTGAGGAAAATAGTTTCTTGTTATTGATGCTTTGATTGGAAGGAAAGAAGGAAGGAGTGACGTTCCCCTTATTCTTCCAACTATTGCCAATCAAATCCATCTAACTACCAATCTTCCCTAACAGTTGTCAAGTAGAGCAAACCACAAGAGCATATAGAATTCAAGACCAGTGCTCACACACTCAACTCTCATTTGTGTGGCGAGTAAAAGCTATACTCGATCGCTCTCCAACCAACCCCTTTAATGTGAACAATGCCCTCCCAAACTCACAACACTCGTGTGTTTAAAGAGATAAATAAGCACTCAACCTAGTAGTCGACTCGAAATATGCCAAATCATTCTTTGCATTGATAAACAACTAATTTCACATTCATACAACTCTATGCACAAAGGTCAGAATGTCTTTAAAGCTTGCAATGTAAGGCTAGGGTAAAAGGGTAAGAAATATTTGGGATAAAGTGAGAGAAAAGAAATGCTTAAAGGAAGTCAAAACCTAATAAAACCAAGGTCAAAAATAAATAATTACAAAATCATCTCTGACACAACTCAACTCTACAAAAAATTCACCAAACAGCCAACCAATATTAACAATATTTTCAACACTTACATCTTCACTCATAAAAATATAATATTATAGAACTTGAGTGAAAAACAAACTTTGAACTATTTTTCTTTTTTTTAAACTTGAATATTTTTTTTTCTTTGAAACTAATATTTTTTTTCCTTGAGTAACCTTCAATTAGAACACTTGATTATTGTAACAATTTTTTTCTTTTGCTCTTTTTTTTCTTTATATCTCACGTTGGAATTTTTTTTTTACTTTTGAATAATTTTTCATTTTTTTCCAATCAACATATAAGAAAAATAACTCCTCATATCCACCCACATTGTGCAAATTATGTGCACACTACAACTCCCTCACCTCACTAACTATTAGCTCCCCCAAGCCAAGCTTGAGACTAGTAACCAATGGGGCTTAAATAGGCTTGTACCGTGGTTAAATAAACAATAAAAGGGCATAAGCAACAACATGGGTAGTAAGAAAAGAACAAATGTATCTAAATCGTCTGAAGGCTACCTAAAAGAACTAACGCCTTCGTCCTCCTCAATGTGCATAATAATGAGTCATACAAACATTACTAAAAGTTAAAAATCAATACTCAACTTCATTGACATACCAGGAATTAAACACACAATTCCTCACCAAATCAACTAGTCAAGCACTATATTCACATGTAGTTGGGCGAAATTGGCTAATGTTAAGATTTTAAAGCAATCAAATATCAAATCATGATCAACTTATCCTCAATATTTATCATCAATAATCAAGAATCAAAATAATTTCAAAAACTTTTCATCAAGGGGCACAGAGAAGTATGATTTAATATTCATTGGAACGTATTTTTGTATTTTTTTTATTTTTCAATTTTTTTGTATTTTTTTCATTTTTTTTAAAGCAATATATCTAACCTAAGAAAGCAATCAAATCTATACTATAAAAGAAATAAAACTAAACTAAGAAAGCAAAGAAACTAAAATAAACACACCAAAGAAAATAAAAAGAAAAGGGAAATAAAGAGTACCTATATATACAAGAAATTTCCCCCAGCTAAATCAGACAATGTCTTCATTGGCTTAGAAGGGAAGTTAGTAATCCAAGTGACTACCCCTCATCATCAAAATCATATCCACCACCATCCCAAACATTGCAATGTATCACTTTGGTACAATTTTGGACAAAAAAGAAACAAAGTGTTAGTAAAAGAAGAGGTAAAAACGAGTCATGTTAACTATTTTGCTCATAACTTTTTTTATATAAATGATAATGCAGTGATTCCAATCGCATTGGAAATGTTTAGGAAAATTTCAGCTAGGGCATCTAAGAATTTGCTAGGATTTTAAGGGTAATAATAATCAATCTACAAATATCGAATATAATAACCAAGAACGATAATAAAGCAATAAGTAAACAATAAGATCAGAAAGATAAGTTTAGAGATACAATACTGAGTAAGGACAGGCTTCCTTGTTCAGCGGAGACATAGGTCCGTAATCATAAGCAAAATAATTAGTTTATATTGAGGTGTATGTGAGCGTACATACATGTTACAATGTCTGACTTTGCTATTTATACCTATGAGCTACTAGGGTTACAAAGATATCAATTATATTTGAACACGGAAGAATCTTTATTGATTCTATCTTGTTTACCTGTGCAGTAGGTGTATTCTTGGCAAGTATCTTCGAGATTGATATTCTTGATCTTGCTAGCCTTGTTTGCTCCAATTAAGCTGTTTTTCCTGATTTGGTGTATTTCTTGATCATGGACTGGTGCCCTAAGTGTGTTGGGTTGTTTACTGATCCAGCCCAACAATTTCCCATAATCTTTATGTTCAAGTACTGAAGGTGAAATTTACCTAAAGGAAGTCGTTGGAGATTTTTCGAATTTTGGAAGTTATTTCAACGGTTAACAAAAATAAAGAATGTGGTGGCGGTTTTAAGGCAAGTGTCTTGATAATCGTGGAGAGGCGTTTTATTTCTCTAGCCAATATTTATTGAGTGTTCTGGCTTGCATTAAATCACTTTACTTTTTGTCCCAAATTTTGAATTTTCCTCAGGTATTTTCTCTCTCTTCTCTGTTCTTCTTTGTTTTTTTACTTCTTTGTTTCTCTTGTGTTTTGCGATGGGTGACGCTGTGAGAGTGGTGTTTGTCGGGGTTGATGAGGGTGTGAATAAGTCGACCTTTACTGCTTAGAACGTCTTTCCTGCTAAAGATGTCTACCCTTCTCATGTGACGAAGGAGGATGTTCTGAGAATCGCTGCTATCGCGCGATTTCCTGATGGAGTGGTGGTGAAAATCCCGTCTACTAGAGAGAGGGCTGACTGGACTGCCTCTGGTTGGGTGTGTTTCTTCGAGTATCCCTTTGTGATTGGGCATACTTTTCCTTTTTCTCCCCTTGTTTGTAAATTTCTGTCTAGGGTTAGGGTTTCACCTTGTCAGTTATTGCCCCAAACTTGGAGTGTTTTGAGAGTTCTCGACTTACTGAGTGCGAAATTAGGTATAGATCTTGATGTAAGGGATTTGTGTTATCCTTACACTATTAGGATCAGTGGGAAGGGTCGAGTTGGACTTCATTTAAAGGATGGTGTTGGTCCTTTGGTGAAAGATTTGGAGAAGGCGTTTGACAAGAAGTGGTACCACACGTTTTTCTTTGTGAGTATTGAATCGTTGGGTGATGATTGTAATTTTTTTATTGACACTAATGAAGCTGAAGGTATATTATTTCCTTATTTTCTTTGTGCTGTTTTCCTTCTTTGTTGATTTGGGCTTATTTGCTTGGTGGTTGCAGTGAGTAAATTGAAGCAACGCTCTCAGTCTCCCTCTTTGATTGACAAGTTGTACGAGTTGAGTGCAGACGAGAGATCTTTCATCAAGTTAACGCAACCTGAGGTAGTTGTCTAGATTGAGACTTTGGATGATTCAGATTTTGAACAGAAGGTTGCCCCTACTATGTCTCAAGGTTTGTTTTCCTTTTTTCCGAGTCACTGTTTCGTTGTTATGTTGCTCCTGTTGGGGATCTACTCATGGTAATGTTGTTGTGTTCTTTGTTTTGTTGTTTCTGTGCAGTTGTTACAAGTTCAATTAACTTCCTGTTCGTTTTTCCCTTTTGAACTTGCTACGTACCTTATTGAATTTGTCGTTCCCTTTATATTTTTTGTTGTGTTCTCTGTAGATCTTGTTATGTTACTTGCTGTATTCCTTGTTGTATTTGTTGTATTCCTTGCTGAACTTGTCATTTTCCTTGTAGATACTTCAAGGTCCTTGAGGTCTCATGATTTTCTTAGCTCTTCCTCCATCCTGAGTCGCATTAGATCGCGGGCTTCTTCTAAGGGTCCAAAGGATGTCCCTGCTCCGGCTAACGTGAAGCCTCTAAGGAGTGCTCTTCCTTCACCTCCTCCTCGCAACAATCTTAAGAGAAAATTGGAGATTCCTGCTGATGTTGATGTTGTCAACTTTTCTTATGACTCTCTAGCCCTTCACGTGGGTAATTTGCTCTTCCCGGCCTTTAAAAAGCGCCATTCCTCGCAGACTTTTGCTGACCTTTCTCAAGAGGCTGTTGCGCAGTCCTTTCAGGTATAGTATACTCCCTAAAAAAACAAAAAAACAATATTGAATGTCTATATGTGTCATCCTGACTTTACTGTGTGCTATTGTAGAGTTTTCAATCATGTTTAGGTGTATTAAACAAGGTGTCAGAGTTAACTCAGGCTTATGATGTCATGAAGAAGGAGCGTGATGCCCTTGCTGATAAGTATAAAGCTGCTACTGACGCTCTGAAAGCTGAAAGGACCAAACACAAGGAGTGCCTTGCTGAGCGGGATGGGCTGAAGAGTACTTTGAAGGAGGTTGCGAATGACTCTCTTGATGCGGCTAGCTATTACTTTGGGAAGGCACGCTTGGAGATGATGGAGGACTATCAGAGGGAAAGCATGAAGCGTGGGACTATGCTGCTGAGAAGTCTGCTTTTGAGAAAAACCTTTCGTGTAGGGACTACTACTCTTGGCACATTGCTGTTGAGCTACGCTGGTGAGGAAGTCGACTCTCCCATGAATGAGGATGCTAAGGATGGTCCTGAAGATTCAAAGTATGTTGTTGAAGAGAGGGTTCCTGTAGACAACAATGGGGAGAATAAGTTTCAATTGTGCTGTGTCACCTATTTGTTTTGAACAATTTCAATTTCTTTAAGTTATGTTTGTTTTAACTACCTCAGTGCAGTTGGATATTTTGCCTTTTGTTTTTATGCTGCCTTGCTGCGGCTGGATGTTTTGCTTATTTTGTTTCTCTTTGCAACTAAGTAATTTTACTACTTTGTGATGCTATGCACGCTTTCTTGCCATCCTTGCGTTTCTTATTGTATTGCAGTTGTATTGTGGTTGTATTACAGTTGTATTTCACTTGTATGGATGTAGCATTTCTTACATGTATTGTTTGCTTGTTCTGCAGGGATGGACATTTGTTATGATGTTCTTCCTTCTTGTGCTTTGTATGGCAGCGTAATTGTTGTCCTTGTAAAACAGAATTGGGTGAAGGGTGGTCGTGGGTTTCCCCAACGGCCCTCCGATGCCAAAGTCAGTACTTGTAGTGAAAATAAAATGAATTGACTAAGTTCAAGTGAAGAAGAGTACCTTTTGTGCTGCACTTGGCTGTTGGAGATTTTTGCTCTTTTGTTTTTCTTCTTTTTTTGGATTTTTGTTGTTTTTTCTGCTGTTTTTGTTGTTTTTTCTGCTATTTTTGTTGTTTTTTTTAAAAACAAAAAAGAATTAGGATAATAACTACATACCTTCATTCTTCAAAAATCATAGAGTTTTAAGCGTGTTGCGTTCCAGCTTCTTTGTACCTCTTTTCCTTCTGCGCTCCTTAGTCTGTAGGCTCCGTTGCCTACTACCTTGATGATTTCGTAGGGTCCTTCCCAGTTGGGTGCTAGCTTTCCTGCGTTTACTTCCCCGGTGTTCTCGTACACCTTTCCGAGGACCCAATCTCCTATTTTGAAAACTCTTGCTCTGACATTCTTGTTGAAAGACCTTGTTACTTCTTGCTGGTAGGTTGCCATCCTCAATTTTGCATCTTCTCTAAGTTCATCTACGGTATCTAGGGTTATGTATCAGTTCGGCTTGGTTCCTTTCCTCTATCATTAACCCATACCTTGCAGTGGGGACTTCTACTTCTGTTGGGATTACCACTTCGCATCCGTACACTAGTGAGAAAGGGGTGTGTCATGTAGCACCTTTTGGAGTTGTTCTATCTGCCCATAGTTTATTAGGTAGTTCATCTGCCCATTTCCCTTTTGCACCTTCAAGTCTTTTCTTCATGTTGCCTATTAAGACCTTATTGCTTGATTCTACTTGTCCGTTTGCTTGCGGGTACCTTGGTGTAGACGTGATGAGGGAGATGTTCCATTCTTTGCAGAACTTTGTTGTTTTATTGTTGATGATCTGGGACCCGTTGTCTATAATGATTTCTGCTGGTACTCCGAATCTGCTTAAGATGTTCCTTTTGATGAATGAGATGACATGTTTATCTTTGATGTCCTTGTATGCTTCTGCTTTGATCCTTTTTGAGAAGTAATCCGTCACAACAAGATCCCCCGTTGCCTTAGCCTTTGGTAGCGCTTTTTGCATTCGCTGGGGTTGATCCTTATATTCGATACGAAAAACTAGATCCAAGCGTGATGAATACTGTAGCGATTATAATCGTTGTAAAAGCCTAATCATACCTCAACTGAGATCACATATGATAGCGATTGTAATCGAGGCTATTGCTTTATGGTTGCGTTTGTAATCGACATTATTTGTTAGTTACCGTAGTGATTACAAACACCACCGTTGAAACTTATCGTAGCGAATACAATTGTTACTATTTGTATCTATTGTGGCGAATGAATCGATACATTTGGTAATTTTGGTGGCACTTACAATCAACACTAGTGCTTAATTATAGTTTCAAAAGCAATCGACACTATTTAGTTTTTATTGTAGCGACTACAATCGATACTAATAGTACTTATTATAGTGTGAAGGATTGACATTATTAGTCTTCTCGGACTGAGAAAGCGGAACTGCTATCTGTAACAAGTATTTGTAATCAATATTATAGAAGTCATAAAATTCATATTAAAATTCATATTATAAGTTTCTACACTCAAAATTATTATTACATTAAAATAAATATTATAGATCATGATTCCAAAGTATTAACAAATATCACTTCAAATAGTACAAAGAAAAAAAATATTCCAGTCAATAGATGAAACAAATACACTAACAAGAAAAATGTAACAACTACTTAGTATATAATAGTGTAGATAATGTAAAAATTCCTTAAAGAGAGCCGAACTTCATCATATCCAATTTATAATCATCTGCATATACAAGAGGCAAAAATAAGTTTATTGATACAACTTTAGAGAGATGGAATATGCACTTTAACTTATTATAAAATATTTGTTACCTGATGCCAACAAAAGCATTTGCCGATCAAGTTGTCATGACTAGCCGGTAAAATCGTCATCATCCTATATCATCAAGCCATTGTGATTTGTCAAATTTTCAAATATCTTTAAATAGATAACTTACTTTTATCAATATTTAGAGACAACTTGAAACATGAAAGGTACAACTTTAATAGACGAACTAACTCCAAAACCAACTCCACGCAGTTTGCCCAACTTTTCTGGCTTATTAATAACTTGATCATATATATCACCCGACCATGCAATTCTTCCTTCAGATTGTTCAACACCACCAGGAATTTCAGCTAGTTTTTCTTTCATCAACTCCTACATTATTGAATCTTTTACAGTTTTGCAATAGTATGTAAAAAAAATATTGTAAGTAGGAGTGTTTTGAATGGTTCACTTACAACAGCTTTAGCTGATTCTTCATCTATCTTTTTTTTTTTTTTATCCTTTGTCTTTCTATCCTTATGAGTATCAATATAAATTTGTGCTCGAGAAGGCTCCACACCATTAATAGTCTGAAATCAGTAACAAAATTCTATAATGAGATAATTTTCTAAGTAAAAGCAAAAGTAAAAAGAAATTAAAAAAACTCATTATAAAACCTTTTCTGCTCTTCTGCGAGCAAAACTCTTCCTTCCAGAACAATGAGGCATTTTTTGTTTTAATTGGTTGTTCTTATTCATAGTTGCACGCCTCTAATGAATATCAAAAACACATATTCACAAGTAAGAATATTAGTAAAGTTTACTATATAGCTCACAAGTAACAATAATATAGACATAAAAAAATAGCATAATATAACATAGTGGACTATGTTTTAAACTAATTAACATGCAGAATGATTTTTCAAAAATTTTGACAGCATCTCCACATAAAATGGGTAAACTAAATTTATTAAACCTGATAGCAGTCCTGCATTTTATATATCCAACAAACAACCAGTACAATATTTCCCAATATCACAACAAAATAAGATAAAAATAAAAAAATTACTCCAAACCAACACTAAAGGGACATAAAGTTAAATAGGAAAAGGATACCTTAGTCTTATCTTGTTCCCAATATGTAATTAATTTCAGCCATTGCTCGATATGTACACGACCAGGCTTGTTTTCTACTAGTAGGTTCCTATTATGCTTGTTTGGCTCATAATACTCAGCCTTTACTTCTCCTCTAAAATCTTTCACTCTTTCTCCTATAGTCTTTAGAATGAAAGGTTCCCCAATACGTGGAAACGTAAAGCGTGCCTGTAAATTAACAAAATAACAATATTGAGCAAAATTAAATATTGCACCACACAAACAAAAAAAAAAAAAAAAAAAAAAAAAAAGAGAAGAAGATAAGAGAAAGGAATAAGGTAATTCTAAATATTACCCTTATCTCATCCATGCACTTATCTTTGTATTCCTTTGGAACCAGTCTCCAATCAGGATGTCCTTGTGGTGCTAGCTCTGGATTTCTCCCTATGGTGCCTATAAAACTAGATAAAAGAGTACTTTCTTCACCAATAGGTTGTCCATAACGATTGAATTTGACAACCCACTTTTCTTCCGGGGATTGGTTCCAGATGTCAGCAAGAATAGTTGGACCTCTACGAGTCACTGGATAAAAAAATTCACAAGTACATAATAGTAGACAATAAATAAAAAATGGCAAAAAAGCTTATTTTATTTTTTATTGAACAACTAGTTTAAGTCAATTACTTAGATACAAGTCTATAATACTCCTTCACAATCACACATTATCGTCCATCAAATTAATACTTTTCTTTGTTTCATGTTTTTTACTAGAAATGTGGTAAAAGGCAATTACTAGATCAAATGCATACAAGAATTTTCTTCACTATCCTTCACTATCCTGATCATCTTGCATTGATGGATCCATCTCATTTTCTATGGTTGTTTCTTCTCTAGACATTATTTGTTGGACAGTATGCGATGCGTCCATATCTGTATGTTGAGTTTCAGCCATTTCTGTTGAAGTGGAAGGATTCTCCACAGATACTCTGATCTTGTTCAAACGTCTTCTTTTTGCCATCTAGATCTGAAAATTCTCTTAAAGACAATTGAAATATTAAGATAAAAACATATGGATTAAAGATATCACACCCAAGTATTAAATAAAAAATATATGTAAAAATCAATGGTAATTATATGAGTTAAAAACTTAAAAGATATAAAAATGACACTATAAAACAAATAAATGACATATTTTAAAAAAACATCACTTAACTAGAATATAATTCCCAGGTATACAAAACCAGTAAATTTTTTTTAAAAATCATACTTATACTGTACTAAGTTTCTCGACAACATTCATGCCTTGTACATCACTTGACATCCAAGTTAAGTCATCAATATCAATCTCAACATTTTGCTGATCATGCACACAACTTGATGTTTGAGTTTCATTAAACTCCATTAAGTGATTTGGCTCAGAGTCTTCATCACCCATATCAAAAGTATCTCTTGGCTTTATTGGTATAGGAATATACCAATCCCATGCAGTTCTATCTTGAACATATATAACTTGATGAACTTGAGAAGCAAACACAAAAGGCTCATCAGTCAAATGATTTCCAGAATACATCGAGCGACTCAAATTAACTAAAGTAAATTTTAACTTGTCTATCTTTATCCCACTTGCATGATTTATATCCGCCCAATCACACTTAAATAATACAATCTTAAACTTATTATAATAATTTATCTCGATTATATCATCAAGAACCCCATAGTATGTCACTTCTCCCACAATAGGACGTGTGTCTCTAGTGCTAGCATAACATTGTGTTTTTGCTACGACCATGACACCGCTATTTTGTGTCTTCTTATTCCTTTCATAATCCTTAATACAAAATCTGTAACCATTATTTGTATCAAAGGCATGGAATCTCTTGGCAACATGCATTGGACCAGTTGCAAGTGCTTTAACATCATCTGAGATTCTATCATCACTTTTATTGCAAGGATCATTCACCTAATAAATAAATTAAAAAAATAAAATCATTAAACTATGCTTATTAGGTGATCTAGCTAATCTATTTATTAAAAAAAATAATCTAACACTTACAAAATTTTTCAACTAGTCACTAAATTGTTCATTATGCATACGATCTAACTAAAGTTGCGTTGGGCGACTTCGTCGATGAATTCTCTTCAAAAAGGCTATGTGCTCACTGAATAATTCTAAAAAGTCAATAAATTTGAAGTTAATGAATGAAAAGTAAAAATATGGTTGAGTAACAGGGGCTCATACTCTCTTAAAGCTTCAATTTCCTTGCAATCAGAATTAAAAAGCACATATCTATGTGCCTGAACCTCTTGTCTTTCATCCATCATAAATCCTTCAATTTTTCCATAAGGTTGCCCAGTTGAAGCAAAAAGATCAGAAACCAAATGGATTAAAACCATCAGTTGCCAATCCTAATCTGACATTTCGAGGTTCCGATGAGTACTCAGGATATATAGAGTCAAACTTCTTCCAAGCTTCAGTATCAGCAGGATGCCTTAAAACACCCTCTTCTTTTTTGCGATCTTTGTCATGCCATATCATTTCTTCGACAGTTTTAGATGACATGTATAATCTTTGGAGCTTTGGTGTTAAAGGAAAATATCTTAAAACCTTAATCGGAAATTTTTTTTCTTTCTTTGTTTTCGATCTAGATGAAGCCTTACTAGAACTTTCAACAAAAGGTTTCCATCGTGATTCCCCACATACACTACATGTATCATCCGTAGCCTTATCTTTCCAAAAAAGCATACAATCATTTGGGCATGCATCAATTTTCTCACAACTAAGACTGATCTCATCAACAATTTTCCTAGTCTCATATAGAGATTCAGGCAATTTTTCCCCTTCTGGCAGAGCCCTTTTTAAAAGTTTCAATATTTCATTAAATGAATTGTCAGACCATCCAAATGAAGTTTTGATATGATAAAGATGTAAAATAAAGGACAACCTAGAGTACTCACTACACCCAGGGTATAATTGCATAGTAGCATCTTGTAATAACTTGTTGAACATATCAACATTGCTATTCATATGCTCATCATTGGTTTGTTGATTATCTATATCTGGATCAACTTGACCATCTAAATTAGAAGCATCATTGACAATTTCATCATGAAATCCAAAGGCATCTCCTAACATATGTGTGAGATCATCAGCAACATTTTTTTTTCCTGTAAAACTTGGCCATCCCCTAATAATGTAGATGTTGAACCTAATTCATTATTAGTGTACCATTTCTCAAAATCACGCATGGGTCCATTTATTACTAAATGATCGTAAACTTCTTCTTCACTACGCCTATGGTAACGTACGCATTTGCTACAAGGACACGCAATTGTCACATCACAAGCACTTTCAAATGCTAGTTTTACAAATTTAGTACTTGCACTCGTTAGAATTGAAGAATTATATCCTAAAAATGTACTCCCTCTGTGTTCTTTTATGTGCTACACTAAGAAGATGCGCCTGTTTTATTTTTAAAGCATTACACTTTGATTTTTTTTGGGCAAAAAGTTACATTTCAATCTCTCCTCTCATAGTTCCCACCCAAACCTACTACTACTTTTCTTATTTTTTCTTTCTTACCATATTTATTACTTTGTATTAAAATATTAGTCTCACTATTTTTCCTTTACAAAATCTTAATACTATAACTACCCCACTTACATCTTAATTTATTTTAAGTAATCAAATTACCAAAAATTATATGCCGGTAAAAGTTTAACACAATGAGCAAAGCTTTTTTTTTTAATTTTATTTTTACTTCGTATCAACTACTATTATTATTTTTTAGCTCTTGTCTTGATTATAGTTATATAATTGAATTAGTCATATACACCTTGAGAAGGTTAACTACTGATATGAATGTTCTTTCACATAATTTGAAAGCTTAAATCTTCTACAGTTTAAAAAATTTTCATTGTCTACTAGCAAGCTATTAAGTTTTATAATATGAACCATATAACATAAAGCAAATTAAACAAATAACAACCACTACCAAACAAAGTAATGAAATATAATCAACACTTACAAAATTTTCAATAACTTCATACAAAACAACAACATATAATTAATTGAACTTTAGAGTTAAGCGCAACTTACAAAAAAAAATAATTTGCCGCAACGATAAACTTTAGAGCTTCCAACAATTAAGCCAAAAGAATCTGACAATCGAAAATCAAGAACATGTATAGTCCATTAGTGGAATGAACCGCATAAATCTACTTAATAACAACCACTACAAACATCTATTTGTAATCAAATATTTAAAAAAAAAATGAAATATCATAAACTTTAATATACAAAGTTCTTAAATTTCAATGTGACAAATGTAAGTAGTTTCAATTTTAAGACCAGTTGCAAATTTGTGTGATTAGCGTATTTCTTTTATGGTTAATTCTGTAAAAATATCAAATTTCTATACTCTGAAAAATCAAGGGACAATTAATTACTTGAATTCTTACTAAAATTATACATTCAAGCAATGAATTGATCGAAAATCAATTTACAGAGAGAAGAATTGAGGTAGCAGCATGCAATTATCTTATATCATGAATTCACGAATTAAAATAATAAAAAAAGTTTATAATTCAAGTATCAAATTCAATCTTTTACCTGAATTGCTTCTCGAATTTGAAGATCCAAGAGGTGAATTGATCGAGAATTAGACTGCATGTAGAAGAATTGGGGGTTTTTAAAAGGAATAGAGGTTTAGTTTTGCTTAACTGGTGAAACGTGAATCAAACTTAGTAAAACCTAATACTAAAAAAAAAAACCCAAATAAATTTTCACGCAAAAATAATTTTTAGTGGGCGGGAGTTCTGAGGTAAAGTCCGGGAAACCAAGAAAAATTTGGTGAAATTTTTAAAGGAAAAAAAAACTCTTATAAGATTTTTAGTGTCGATTCTTGGGTTTAATGTAGCGATTGTCAATTGATACAATATCCATTCCGAGTAATAACTAGAGAATAAAGTGGGACTATTGAAATTTGATTTTTTTTGTACTGATTTTATTGGGGTTAATGTGGCGATTATTATGTGATACGATATCCTTTATTGTTTCCCAAACATCAGTTACATATCGTAGCGAATCTAAAATCACTACGAAATAATCGCCACGGAAAGGTGTTTTTCTTGTAGTGCGTCATTGCTAAGAAGTACACTCTTTGTCCTGATGATGGAGGTAACTTCACTATGTCCATTCCCAATTTCATAAATGGCCAAGGTGTCAGTGTTGGGTGTAGCTCTTCAGATGGTTTGTGTGTTAAAGGTGCGTGTTTTTGACAGGCCAAACATTTCGTAGAAAATTCTACAACGTCTTTCCTCATGCTAGGCCAGTAGTATCCCATTCTTAGTGCTCTGTTGGCTAGGTTTCTTCCTCCTGAATGATTTCCGCATTCGCCACTATGTAGTGACTGTAGAACTTTTTGTGCTTCTTCTTTTTCTAAACATCGTAGGAAGGGTCCTCCTGCAGATTATTTTGAAGAGCACATTGCTGATAAGACAATACTTTGAGGCTTTTAAAGTGAGTGCTCGTGCTGCCACCTTCCCTGCTGGTGTTATTTTGTCTAGGAGGTAGTCTTTGAGAGGTTTTGTCCAGTTTCTCTCTTCTTTCTCTGTAGGATTCGTTTGTATTTCGTATACGTTCATGGTTGATTCCTTCTCTATAGCTTGTGAGAGTACGTGTACTAGTGGTACAGCTCCAAACTCATCGGGGTTGATGTTTGATCCCAAGTTTTCCAAGGCGTCTTCTTTAGTGTTCAAGTTCCTGGGTACCTGGTCTATCTTGAATTCCTTGAATTCCTTAATCAGCTTCTTTATTACTTCTAGGTAGGCTATGATTTTGGCGTCCTTCGCTGCATATTCCCCGTTAATTTGATTCAACATGAGTAAGGAATTTGATATCACCTCTCGGTGTTGTATCTTCATGTCTCTTGCTATAGTTAACCCTGTGATTAATGCCTCATATTCCGCTTCATTATTGGTTGCTTTGAAATTGCACCTTACTGCTTGTGCTATTTTATCCCCTTGTGGCGATGTTAGTACTACTCCTAGGCCTACGCCTCGTATGTTTGCTGCTCCATCTGTATGGAGTATCCATTTTTGTGTAGTTTTTGGTTCCTATAGGGCTAGTACTTCTTTTTGTGCTTCTTCCTCAAGAGCTGAGCTGAAGTCTGCTACGAAGTTTGACAGAGCTTGTGACTTAATAGCGGTTCTGGGCTCGTATTGTATATCATACCTGCTTAGATGTAGGGCCCATTTCTCCATCCTTCCTGACATTTCTGGCTTTCTCATGATGGCCTTGATGGGGTAGTTGGTTCGTACCCGAATAGAATGGCTTTCAAAGTATGGGCGTAGTTTTATTGAAGCAGTGACTATAGCTAAAATGATATCTCCAAGGATGCGTACCTTGTTTCCGCACTGAGTAAGGTTTTGCTTACGTAGTAGATAGGGAGTTGCTCTTTGTCGTCTTCCTTGGTGAGGACTGCACTGATCATCCCTTCAGATACTCTAAGGTACAATCGGAGTGGTTCTCCTTCTTTTGGTTTGGAGAGTATCAACGGGTTGGCTAGATATTCCTTTAGCTTCTAAAATGCTTCGTCATGCTCTTGTTCCCATTTAAATTCCTTGTTCTTCTTCAATACTTCATAGAAAGCTCTGTTCTTGTCGGAAGACTTTGAGATGAATCTGTTCAGTGCTGCGATTTTCCCTGTTAAGCTCTACACGTCTTTCTTTGACTTTGGTTGTTCTAGATCCAGGATGGCTTTGACTTGGTCTGGATTGGCTTCTATCCCTCTTTGTGTTACCATGTAACCTAAGAATTTCCCTGACTGAACTCCGAATGTGCACTTTGTAGGATTTAGCTTCATGCCGTACTACTTTAGGATGGCGAAGGCTTCCTTGAGGTCCTTGACCTGATCAACTGCCTTCTTGGACTTGACTACCATGTTGTCTATGTAGACTTCCATTGTGTTTTCGATCTGTTCTGCAAACATCTTGTTCACTAACCTTTGGTACGTTGCTCCTGCATTCTTCAATCCAAAAGGCATTACCCTATAGCAAGAGATTCCCTGGCTAGTAATGAAAGCGGTCTTTTCTTGGTCGTCCTTGTGCATGAGGATTTGATTGTACCCACTGTATGCGTCCATGAAGGAGAGTAATTCGTGCCCTGCTATTGTGCCCACCATGGCGTCAATGTGAGGTAACGGGAAGGGATCTTTTGGACAGGCCTTGTTTATATCTGTGAAGTCAATACAGATTCTCTATTTCCCGTTCTTCTTTTTGACCACCATTACATTGGCAAGCCATTCTGGGTAGTTTACCTCTCTAATATTTTTTGTCTTCAACAAATTTTGGATTTCTTCATTGATGGTCTTGTTCCTTTCTGGCGCAAATTTCCTTCTTTTCTGCTTCACTGGCGTATACATCGGGTCTATGTTTAGTTTGTGAGTAATCACGTATGGGGAGATTCCTTTCATATTTTCATGAGTCCAAGCGAACGCGTCTTTCTCTGCTTCCAAGAATTTAGAAATTTGCTGACGAAGATCTGTACTCAACTCCGATCCTATCCTGACCTTTTGATCTGGGTGGTTAGGGTTCAGCTGGACTTCTATGGCTTCTTGTTCTTCTGCTATGCTCCATTTCTCTTGACCCAGCCGAACCTCTGATTGCTATGCTGAACTCTTCTCTGTAGATGTTGCCTTTAGTGCAATCTTGTAGCATTCTTTGGCTTCTTTAGGATCCCCTTTGATTTCCTGGATACCCCACCTTGTAGGGAACTTAATGACTTGATGGTATGTGGAAGTGATGGCCTTCATCTCATGTATCCATGGTCTGCCCAGAATTATATTATATGATGATAGGGTATCAACCACTAGGAATTTGACTTGTAAATTGACCCCTTTTGCGTAAGTGGCTAATGTGCTCTCTCCACTTATCTTCTTAGTTTCCCCACTGAATCCTACTAGCATTGTTGACTTGTTGATGATGTTCTTCTCATTGATGTTCATATGTTTCAAGGTATCAAGCATGATGTTTGCGGAGCTTCCATTGTCAACAAGGATTCGCTTGATCATACAATTTCCAACTAGGAGTGAGATTACTAGGCCGTCATGATGGCCTTTTACTGCATCACTTTCTTCGAACATGATGGGGATATCCATTTTTTACCTTTCTCTTCTGTTGAGCTGATCCTTATGGCTTTCTTTTGCATGCCGCTTTGTTGCTGAGTATATTAGACCGCATACCTCTGACCCTCTTGATATGAAACAGATAGTCTTGACGATTGGAGGAGGAGGTGGGGGGCCACCTTGCTTGGATTCTTTTTCCCTTCATGGAATTTTGTACCTGTCTGATAGGAACTCTTTGAGATAGCCTTTCTTCAATAGGTAAGCAACTTCCTTCCTAAGCGTAACGCATTCATCGGTTGTATGGCCAATATCTGAATGGAAATTGCACCATCTTGATGGATCCTTCTTTTCTCCAGGTCTATCACTCTTTCTGGGCCATTGCACAGTGTCTCCCATTTTGTTCAAGGTCTTAATTACTCCTGCAGGGTTAACATTCAAGGTCCTAATTACTCTCCATGTCTTTGCACAACACGGTACAGATCTGAGGACTGCTTCTCGATTTTTTTGCTACTAGCAAATTGAATCTTGAAGAGATTCACCATTCCTGCAAAAGATCGAATTGTCCCATTATCTAAGTTAATGAACCAAGTTAGGGTTGGACCTGATAAAGTGGCTCCGAAGCCTTTGCACATGATAGCTTCCCTGATGTCTCTAGGGATTGGGCTAGTCATCATCTTCTGTTTGTAGAGGGATACGTGCTCATCAGGGTCAGTTGTTCCATCATACCTGGCCATGTTGAGCGTGCTGAACCTCTTTGGCACTTCTACCATGGCGATCTCTTCTGAAAAAGGAGACTCTATATAGCCGTCCGCTGCTTCTTCTTCCATGGGCTTTGGCACTCCTGGGATTTTGGCGATCTTGGTCTCAAATGCTTTAAGGTACTCCTTAACCACCTTCTCTATCTTTCCTTCTTCGGTTCCTTCCTGCCTGTTCTTCTTGGCAGTTCCTGCATCTAGAAAATCTAATTCCAGGGGCTGTTCCCTACTGTTAGAGCCTTTTTCCCCGTTAGGGGGTATGGAAGGTTTCGGACATGTCAAGCTGCATGGATATACTTTTAGTGCTTTTTCTGGTGTTGACGGTTTTGGATGCAACTGATTGTATTTGGCTGCGGAGGGCTTCATTTTGCTTGGTTAAGCTAGTGAGTTTGGCTTCGGTTTGAACCTTTTGGGCCAACAATGTTTCAATTTGGCTTTTT
Organism: Chenopodium album; assembly: GCF_948465745.1. Taxonomy (NCBI): domain Eukaryota; kingdom Viridiplantae; phylum Streptophyta; class Magnoliopsida; order Caryophyllales; family Amaranthaceae; genus Chenopodium; species Chenopodium album. The sequence goes on from NC_137842.1 coordinate 17,288,709, forward strand.
GCTGTCTAAGGTTTGACGGAATGCGTTCATTCCTTCATTGATTTCAGCGATGGTGAAAGAAACTGGTTGTCCAGTCATGGTGATTGTCTTGGTTTTTGGCGGATTTGTAGGTGAATTGATTATCAGCCTCACGATGAGCGCCAAATTGTTTAGGCAAATATCAGCTAGGGCATCTAAGAATTTGCTAAGATTTTAGGGGTAATAATAATCAATCTATAAATATCGAATATAATAACCAAGAACGATAATAAAGCAATAAGTAACCAATAAGTAAGCAATAAGTAAACAATAAGATCAGAAAGATAAGTGTAGAGATACAATATTGAGTAAGGACAGGCTTCCTTGTTCAGCGGGGACATAGGTCAGTAATCATAAGCAAAATAATTAGTTTATATTGAGGTGTGTGTGAGCCTACATACATGTTACAATGTTTGACTTTGCTATTTATACCAAGGAGCTACTAGGGTTACAAAGATATCAAATATATTTGAACACGGAAGATATTTATTGATTCTATCTTGTTTCCCTGTGCAGTAGGTGTATTCTTGGCAAGTATCTTCGAGATTGATATTCTTGATCTTGCTTGCCTTGTTTGCTCCAATTAAGCCGTTTTGCCTGATTTGGTGTATTTCTTGATCATGGACTGGTGCCTTAAGTGTGTTGGGTTGTTTGCAGATACGGGCCCAAATGGAAAGTAGACTTGAAGAGCTTTCCAACGATAGGTCACACGCAAAATTTCGTTAAGAAACGGAAAAGTTACAGAGGTTTGAAGTTGGGCCAGTTTTGCTGCCGTGCTTTTGCGCCCGACCGGGCGAGCGTGGCCCGACCGGGCCCGCTCACCTATTGCTTCTGTAATACTGCATTGTATTGTCGGTCTTGGTATTTTATAAATACCGAATTACGGAAGTATTAGAGCATGGGAAATAATATTCTCATCCTCATCCTCTAATATACTCTATCTTTTATTCTTGTTTTGAGACCTCATTTTCTCTTTCATATATCCCACTTTTCACTAACTTCATCCTTTTAACTATTTTTCATCCTCTATTTCCTCCACATCAATTAAGGATCCTCTTTCTCATCCTCCTATTCTCTCTCTTACTTTTTAAAAAATAACATTGCCAAGTGTCAAATAATTATAGGTGCATGTTTATTGTTTTTTTTTTAAAAAAAAAAAAAAAAAATCCCTTATCTCTTCTCACGTGTCACCCACCCCACAATTTCACCCAAAACTTGGCTCTTGAGCCAATGCATCTTCATCCTCCATCTATAGAGGATCCACCATCATCCTCTTTAATTGAGGATCCTCTTAAAAGATTTTACAACAATTCTCATCCTCTAACTTCACAAAAAACATAAAAAGGATGAGGATTGTAGTCCCCATTGTGGGTGCTCTTAGGGGCAGTTTTTATTTTATAAAAACCATTTAGCTAGAAAAAGTTTTCCGCAGCTTTTGATTAGATGAGAGTTATTAGCTTTAGGAAATTAAGTTTACTTTTATTCTTTTAGTTTTTATACACTTTAACAGCTTCCATTATTTATTGAGTTTTCTTTCTTTATAAGATTCTTTAGTTTTAGTTGTTTTCTGGTTAATTTTGTTTTGCTTCTTTCGTCAATTTTGTTTTCGTTCATTAGTATTAGTTGTTTTCTTATTTTACGATCATAACTTGAACTTATTTTCTTTGATTTCTTGTTCTTGCTAATCTTTATCCTTATTTTGTTTGCTTTGATCCTTATCATGTCTTCTTTAATTGCCCTGTTTAGTTTAAATTTAATTATGTGTGACTAGTTTAATTCTAGGGTTTTGGGGAATCTATAATTAATATGAAGGGATAATTTATTATTGTTGATTATTGATATTGCATGATAATTTCTTATTGAATTGTTTTAATTCTTTACACTTAGATTATGAATCGAGCAGATGTGATTTAATTGTAAAAGTATTGTAATATTGAATTGATGAATCGAGCAGATGTTAATTTGATTTAAGGGCTATTTTCAATAGGAACTTAGATCTAGTAAATTGCGAGAGCCTGTTAGATCTATGTTGATTAGTAAATTGCAAGAGCCTGTTAATCATGTGATTTGTGCAATGTTAATTATTGGTTGTTATGTTTTATCCCAAAATATCAATTATTGGTGAACCTGTGACCCTAGGCCTTTTATTATTGATTTCTCCCTACTCTTAATCTCCTTAGTTTAGTTCCTTTTAATAACAACAATTTTAGTTACTTGATAATCTAGATTATATTAATTAATTAGGAATAGAACTTGTTTCCATGTGGATTCGACCCTACTTCCCTATCTACATTAGTTAGAGGACTTAGGTAATACTTTTAATTAGGTGATACGACTTTAGCCGGTCAAAATTTGGCGTCATTGCCTGGGAAACGATTTCATATTTATTTCTGATTGTTTTTGTAGTCTAGATTATTCCCTCTTATCTCAGAGAACGTTAGTTCTTTGAGGCAATAATTCTCATATTTGTCTTTTAGTTCTTTGTTTATGCCCAGGTGTTCCAGATCAGGTTATATTCCATTCGATCCTGAGATCGAGCGCTCTTTCCATAGACAAAAGAATCTTTACAAACAAATCTTGGCGAGTTCTGAGGATAACAATAATCACAGAGACCCCCCAACTAATTCTAGTGATTCAGAAGTTCCTTCAGAATCAGAGATGACAACACCTAAGAAGCTCAGCGATTATTTGCAGCCGTCCCTGACAGATTTTTCACACCTTACTCCTACTCCGGCCCTTGATGGAGTGCAATTTGAAATCAAACCCCAATTTATCACGATGATAGAGAGGAAGCAATTCAGTGGAGCTAAGGGTGAAGATCATAATCTTCACATTGAAGATTTTTGCCAATATTGCAACACCATTAGACAAGCTAGGGTCACGTAAGATCAAATCAGGGAGATTCTTTTTCCCTTTTCTTTATGTGGTAAAGCTAAATTGTGGTATAATGGATTGAATAGAGCTGCACTTGGTTTTACCGACTAGGGAACTCTTGCGTTGAATTTCTATAATAAACATTACCCTGCAGAGAGGACAACTTTGTTAAGGAGTAGAATCAAAAATTTTGCCCAAGAAGCTGATGAAAGTTTATATGAAGCTTGGGAAAGATTTAAGGATTTGCAAAGAGAGTGTCCTCATCATAAACTAGCACAGTGGCAGATAATCCAATCCTTCTACAATGGGCTTGGATATAATTCAAGAATGATTTTGGACTCTGCAGCTAAAGGAAGATTTATGAATTTGGATGAGAATATAGCGAGCAATGTTGTCGAAGAGATGGCTATTCATAATTCCTAATATGGGAATCCCAGAGGGTTTGCAAACCAGGGAAAACACCAAGTCGATTCTTTATCCTTTTTGCAGACACAATTGACTTCTATTAGCCAGAAACTAGACAATATTAATAATTCTAATTCATCTTTCGTTGCTAATGTGTCTGCTATTGGTACTAATCTTCAATATTTTGTGATAATTATGGTCTTATAGGTCATTGGACGCAAAACTATAGGAGTTCACTTGAGAAGATTAATGCTTTTCAGGCTTATAAGAAAATTAGTCCATTTTCTAACACCTACAATACAAGGTTGAAAAATAACCAAAATATGTCGTACAATAGTACGAATGTGCTTAACCCTCCACCACAAGTATAACAAATCCACAATTCTCATCATCACAGTATTTATAAAATACCAAGACCGACAATACAATGCAGTATTGTAGAAGCAATAGGTGAGCGCGCCCGATCGGGCCATTGTCTGCTGGATCGAGTTTCCATGCTTGAGGAAAGCCGACTTGGCGGTTTTCTATACTTGAAGAAAAATCCACCGATAACGCTTTCCATGCTTGAGGAAAGCCGACAACTATTGTAATCGCTGAAATTTGCAAGTGTATGATGGTTCGATTATCCCTGAACGTGGGCCGCAGATGATTCACACCTTCAAGTCGATTATTCGACCATATTAGGTGTTTAAAATATCGACAAAATTGATTTTGACGCTTCCTAGAGGCAAAATAGTAATTTTGATACCCTTCAACCGTCAGTTAAAATTTTCCGCGTAGATAACTGTCCAATTTGCGCGGAAAATCGTGCAATTTTAGTCAAAATGCCAGGAATATTCGTTGACAACTTCAAGAGACGTGCAGGACACGCGCGGGACCACCGTGTCACGAAGCAAGATTCCCGTGACACGGCAGGTATCCCCGTCACGCGGAACAAATTCCCGTGACACGGGAAATCTGTTGGTTGCAAATCAGACAACTGGCATCTTTGACCAGTCCATACCATGTACGCCACGTCAATATGTTACCGTTACACAGTAACGGAAACCGTCGCACGGAAACGGGATGCTTTTCTTTTCTTTAAATTCAAGCTGCTCTCTGCCATTTTTTGCTACTTCCGCACTTCCTCTTCTCCATTTTTTTTATTTTAAGCTGCTCAAATCACCGAGCCACGGCAAGGGTTCACCGGCGCTCGGATTTTTTTCCCGTCAGACGGAGTTCCGTCCCGTGACGCGGCGTTTCAGCTTGGTTTTTGTTTCCTCTTTTTATTTATTTTTTATTTTTTTGCTACTGCTCGTTGCTGCTGCTGCTGTCGCCGTCACCTGAGGTCGCCGCTGCTACTTCCGGAGTTGCGTTACGTCCCAGGCTCACCGTGACACGGGTCGTTATTATCGTGTCACGGCTACTACAGACCGTGTCACGGCGGTCGTGCTGCGGTCTTCGAGCTTTTGGAGCTCAAATCTTTATCAATTCTGCTCTAATTTTTTGCTACTTTCCTCATTTTTGATTCTCCACAAGGATCCATGTAAGTTTCCTTTGATTTTTGTCTCAAATTTGCTTTAAACGAATAATTTCATGTAAAAACCCTTAAAAAATCAATTTGGGGATTTTTTTGATTTTGAGGTTTATGTTGAAATTCTTGCCATGAATTTATTTGCATATGTGTGTATGTGTGTTTGTGAGCGATTTGAGACAAAAATTGCATGATTTGGTGAAGAATTGAGCAAATCACCATTTTTGGTACTACTTGTGGTAAATGGTGTTCTTTGTTGTTCATGTTGTTCTTTTGCACTTGAAATGTTGACATATTGGTTGTAGATCTTGTAAAATATGCCATGATGCGTCGATCTATTGTTTTTGTGCACTTTTGAGACATGTTTTGTGTTGTGTATGTATTACATTGTCATGGAGAACATAGTATCATGCAATTAGGAGAATATAGTATTAGTTTGTCATGGAGAAAATAAGTACTATAAATAATTCCATTATTTTGCTAAGTTTTAGCCTTGAGGTAAAAATTTAGCGTATAATGCAATAAATAACTAAACAACTTAGGAAATGATGCCAAGCATTTAGATTTTTTTATTAAAATGCAACTCGATATAAATAACTAAATGTCTTAGGAAATGATGCTAAGCATTTAGATTTTTATTTTATAATAGAATGCATAGACGACGGGATCGCGATCTTTCCACTCATGGCCGGCGTCAGGATTTTCGGGAGGACACTCCCACGATTCCCGAGGGTATGGAGGATGACGCCTTAGAGTCTGAGCCTCGGGCCACTACGGGTAGAGGTAGGTGGGCTCCACATCCGTGGACCTCAAACCAGTTGGTTTTCTGTCGTGAGAACCACGTTTCTCATCGTCCACTTGCCGGCATAGTTGACGGCACGCTTCGCCATCACGGTTCTTGAGCCGGAGATTTGATTCCTTGACTTCATAGGATTATCACGAGGGATCCTGCTACGAACGCCTTATGGGAATCAGCTGGTTTAGTGGACTTTTATTCGGCGATCGTAGGGTTTCGCAGCCCTCGGGGTTGTGGTGCGACAGTTGTTCGCGCGTTGTTGGAGTATTTTTGGGATACTACCAACACCTTTCACTTTTCTTGGGGGGAGATGACAATGACCCCTCTGGACTTTAGCATGATTAGCGGTTTACGCTTCACTGACCGGGCCGTGGCATAGATGTCTGATCTTTCTTGGGGAGCGGCTGAGGCAGCCGATTTGTTAGGTCCGATCGTTCAGCATATCAGGACCCAGCCAGTGTCTCGAGGTGGTCCTAGGAGCAGGCGATCAAAGCTGGCTTCGGTTCTAGCCCGTGATTTTGACATGGAGGAGACATCAGCTGAGCAGCGAGTGCGGATCTTCATTTTGATTCTCATTTCCATGACTCTTTCTCTTGATAGGAGTTCGCGTGCACTCCTTTGATACCTTCCTTCTTTAGTCAGGACTAGTGAGATAGGATCCTTTAGCTGGGCCAGCCTCGGATATGCCGACCTTCTCTTGTCCTTACGTTATGGCTGTAGGCAGCTGAACGACGAGTCCCCTGTCACTGTCTACGGTTTATGGAGAGTCGTAGAGGTGACGATCCTTTCCTCTTCTTGTTTTGATTTTAATTTGTTCGACTCATGTGCTCAAAGATTACTTTTCATTGCAGCTATGGTTCTACGAGTACTTTCCAGGGTTGGCTCCTCGATGGCGTCGTGGAGCGGTTCATGACTTCCCTTTCGGGGCCAGTTGGCGTGATCGAGGAGAGTCACGGGTGGAGTCTGTCTCTACGCTGCGCGGGCTGCTACGCCGGGGCACCTCTTCTGTTGGCGTAAGAATTACTTTTGTAGCCTGTTATTTTTTCTCTTGACGTCATTTCCGGTGCTTCATTGCAACTTTTTATGGTTTTCAGGTTGCTATTGATGTCCAGTATCGTCCTTCGGCTAGGATGACTAATCTTCCCGAGGCCTTGCAGCTTTCAGCGTACCGCACTATTTTGGTTGGTACCGGACGCTTTGTCTGGTATCTGGGGGAACGTGTCGTTCGTCAGCACAGTGGTGATCGCTTTGTGGTGCCCTTATCTCCATCGGAGTTGATGCTGGACTCGCGCTTGCTTAGGGAGTTGATAAACAGGGGAGAGCGCTACACTTTTCCTTGGCAGGAGCTTGTGCGCATGGAGGGTGATTATGCGCAGGACTTGCTTCCCTCTCTGGCTCCTCCACCCCGCCTTCCTGAGGTATGATTTCTTTTGAGGAGTTTTGTCGCTAGTGTCTGTTTAAATAGTCGAATAACCTGATTATTCGATCGTATTTTCAGACGACTGTTCGCCGTGTGGGGAGGATTGAGATTCCGCCTCAATCTGTCCGCTACTCAGGGCCGATTAGTATTACCGAGGACCATATTGCTGACGCGCCGGAGGGTTTCAGACAGGCGCAGGAGTCTCTGCCTGAGGTTTTTGAGCCGGTAAGTTTTTTGATGCATTATTCATCCCTTTTAACACCGCTTGTTACTGATTTTTATGTGTTTTGTTCTCAGCCTACCCTCCCGGAGATGATGGGATTCATGAAGCTGGTTGACGCTCTGAAGTACTGCATCATCAAGCTTCAGCGTGGTGCGAGTTGTCGGAGCAGTTCTGGCGATGTTCTTGAGGTATGTTCACTTTCTTCCATTTCTACCATTTGTTTTATTTTGCATTGTTGACGTCTTTTGATTTTGTATCCTTCAGGAGCAACGGAGGTCCCGCTCACGCTCGAGGCATAGAGGCTCGGACGAGGGAGAGCCTAGTCGTGGTAGACGATCTCCTGAGGTTCATCGGCATTCTCAGTGTCAGCGGGAGCCTCAGGTTTCTCAGGCGTTTCAAGAGGCTCAGTGGCAGCAGCCTCAGTCTTCCCAGCGCCTTCAGGGTCAGGGTCAGTGGCAGCGACAGTCGCTTTCACAGCCTTCACAGCCTGAGTTTAGGCCAGTTTTGACTCCCTTGGATCCTGGCTTATTTTCAGCTCCATTGTCTGGGGTTCCTCCACCGGTGTCGGGCTTATTTTCAGTTCCAGTGTATGGGACGATGCCTCCACTGACGATTCCCATTTCTTTGAGTTAGTCTACACCGTTTGCCAGTGGGACGGGTCCTACTTTGAGTTTGACTGCTGCTGGAGTTACCGGAACTAATAGGGATACTACTCCTCGTACTTGGATGATGGCGGGACTCTTTGGCTCACTGTTCCCATATTCACAGGCTGGAGATGACACTGATCCTAACTCTTCTAGTTCTGCAGAATTTTGACCGAGGGTCTTTATTTGTACATACTGTGATGACACTTGACGCTGCTTATTTATTATGACTCATTTTGTACATTATTCACAGTTTATGTATTTATTAGTGTGTGTTAGTGTGTGCTTGAGACTCATTGTGTGTGGTTGTGTAGTTTTTAATGACGCGACAAAAAATGTAAGTGGAGTAAGTGGAGGGTACCGACCTTCCCCAAAAGAAAAAGAAACAAAAAGAAAAGAAAAATCTGAATAAGTTTTACAACTACTACAAAATAAATATGTTTGGAAATGGAACGAGGTTTATAACTTCCCCTAAGAAAAATAAAAATAATAATAGAAATAAAATAATAAATAATAACGATGAATAAAATAATAAAAAAATAAAAATAAATAAATAAATAAATAAAATAAAAGATAAAAATAAAATAAAATAAAAATATTAATAAATAAAAAAAGTTGAGAATTTTATTAGAAATGAAATTCTCGAAAAACAGAATAAAAAATAAACGGTGAAGATAAAACACTAAAAAAAAAATCCAGATAGATACAGGAAAAGGATAAAAAAAGAAAACGCGTGGGCGCCGCGACACGGCACCGTACACCGTGTCACGGCAAAATCTGCCGTGTCGCGGCACAAATTCCCGTGGCACGGTGGGAATTCCCGTGTCACGATGCGCGTATTCTACAACGGTGTGGTTTACGCGTATAGAAAGATAATTTCTGAGTAGTTCCGAGCGTTTTTGCTACAAAATAGGACCATTATATTCGTGATATGCATAATTACGAAACACAAAATAATTAGAATTTCATATTTCAATAATAATGTCTCAGAATTTTGATAATACATTGCGCGACTGGTCTTATTCTTTGACCAATGCTGACAAAAGAGAATTGTAATTGTTTTATGTCAGGGGTTTACTAGCCCTGAGACATGTAGCGATTGAACATGATTTTCTTAGGGCAACATTAGACTATTGGAGTCCAGAAACACATTGTTTTAAATTTGATTACGATGAAATATGTCCCCTGCCGGAGGAATTCTGTGCCATCTTTGGATTTCCTGCTAGAAATCTTATTGCCATGCCTACCCTACGTGAGTATTATTACCAAGACTTTGAACGCCATCTGAATCTAACATATCCAGATTTAAATAAAATTGTGTTTGTTAATGAGGTAGACTTAGAAAAATTTGCAAATTTATATTTCAATCGCCCTGTCTCTGAGTCTTATCATGTATACCGTATAAGGGCATATATTTTTTTCATGTTTAGCAAGCCTTTATTTGCAAACGGTAGGGTAAGACATGCTTGTCTAGCATCTGTGCTTGAACATGTTGAATCTGGGAGGTCTCCTATGCCTACGTGCCTTGGAGAAACTTTACGAGGCCTTGACGAAGCAAAAGCTGAGCGGAAAGCCGTCAGGAAGGGCTCTCTGGTACTGCTGTAGGTAAAAACATGCTCCGAATAACCCCCGTGACAAAAAACAGGTACCGTGTCACGGTGGCCTTCTGCCGTGACACGGTGAGTTCTGTCGTGTCACGGCGGAATATGTAATTTATTTTTTCGACTGATTTTTTTTATGTTTTTTTTGTTTTATTTTGCAGATTTGGTTGATGGAGCGTTTAGAAATTTTTGAAGCCCCCGACGATATTGAAAAATATGGTCCTAACGATCTAGTCTGCAGGAAGAAAAATTATTTTGTGAACATGTCGTATGAAGATTGGAAGAATTTTTTTGCAAAAATAGAATTTTTCATTCGTTGGGTGGTGCCTTGTGGAGACTTACTAGGATGGTTGGTACGAATGATACTCCGTATTGCCGTGTTCCTAGTATCTCAAGACTGACTTTTTACAGTCCTTCTCGACTGATGCGACGGTATGGACTTGAACAAGTAGTTCCACGCTATAACGATAGGCCTCGTGAAGTATCGTTGCATGAAAGTTACGTTCACAAGTACGCGGCTTATTGGATTGAAAGACCTTTGTGGACCGTTTCTGCAAGTAACCAAGCTCCTCCTCCCTTATCTAGTTCATACAAGGCATGGTTGAATCCTAGAAGTAGAAGGGATCGAGTTGGATCGCGCAACTTTGATGTGAAGAGACGTCTTGGAAATAAGAAAGCGCCTCCTAAAGATCGTCTAGGTCCAAGAACACAAGGGATGGTTTATAGAGAGAAACAACAAAAAAGGAAGAACTATGTGAAAGGGAAGGGTAAAGAGAAGATGGTTTATAGAGAGAAACAACCAAAAAATTCTAAGAACGGTGGAAGTTCGACTAGGGGTGTGATGGTTCGGGCTACAAAAGACACATTAATGGTGAAGGCTGACCTAGTTGAAAAAGAGAAGGAGGTTCCTAAAGTGAAGAGGGATTAGATCATTATTGCCTTGCTTTTATGATTTATAATAATTTTTTTTTAAAATAAGGCGCATGATGCCAATAATTGTAGTCACATTTATTTCAATAATAATAGCATATTTATTTTCGCCTTAAATAAAAACAAATTACAATGACTTTTTTTTTTTTTTAATATCCGAGTCAAGGAGTCGGACGCAATGGAAGAATGAAAAAAAAACATCGAACAAATAACTGAATTCGCAAAAACTGCGTCAGTAAAAAAAAAATCGAAAAGTCTGAAAATTCCACCGTGCCACAGTGGAAAATGCAGTGACACGTTGAATCTCCCGTGTCACGGGATTTTTTTTTTTTTTTTTTTTTTGCAGGTCCACTGCGCCACGGTTGAAATTTGCCGTGACACGGTACAGTTTCCCGTGGCGCGGCAAACCTTTTTCTTTTTTTTTTTTTGCTCTGTTTTGTTGTGACGCAATGCTGAAATGGCGTGCATACTTGATCGATGGAGGAAGGATTTTAGTTTTTTTTCAAAACGGCCGGGCCCCCTTGAGGGGTTGCCTACGTATCCTTTAAAAAGGAATCAGGCCAAACGTAGCTCTATTGGGTCATGAACCCATGCAACTAGGCATAGAATTTCTTGAGTTGATCCAAGTTGGTTAAATTGTGGAAACCGTTACCGTCCATGTCTACCAATTGTGCCGCTCCGCCGGACAAGATGGCTTTAATAATGTACGGGGCTGACCAATTTGGTCTGAATTTTCCTCTTGGATCCAACACATTTTTGCGAAGTGCCTTAAGAACCAGGTCACCTTCTTTGATGTTCCTAGTCTTGACTTTTTTATTAAAATGTCGCGCCATACGTTGTTGGTAGGTTTGGACATGATGCAAAGCTGCCAAGCGTTTTGCATCGAGTAAGACTAGTTCATCATATCTTGCTCTAATCCTGTTGACTTCATCTAGTTGACTTTCCAACGCGATTCAGAGAGAAGGGATTTCGAGCTCTATTGGTTGTACAGCTTCAACTCCATAGACCAAAGAGAAAGGGGTGGCCCCTGTTGATGTACGAATAGAGGTTCGATAATCCCAAAGGGCGAAATGTAGCTTACTTGGCCAATCTTTGTAATTTTCTGTCATCTTTTCGATGATAGTTTTCACATTTTTGTTGGCCGATTCGACCGCACCATTTGTTTGTGGTATGTAAGGTGATGATCTGTGATGTTTGATATGATATTTCTGTAATAATTCCGCGCATTCGGCTTGGAAATGTGTTCCATTATCGCTGATCATCTCATGAGGTACCCTATAGTGGCATATGATATTTTTCTCAATGAATTGAGCTACGTGTTTTGCCGTTAGCTTAGCATATGAGGCAGCTTCGACCCATTTGGTGAAATAGTCGATTGCTATGAGAATGAATTCATGCCCCCCTTGTTCTGGTAGCGTTATCTTTCCGATGATGTTGATGCCCCAAATAGAGAAAGGCCGTGGAGAAGTATATGTGTAGAGAAGCGAAGGTGGAACGTGCTGTAAATTTGCGTAGACTTGACACTTCATACATTTCTTGACGTATTTGTGACAATCTTTCTCCATAGTAGTCCAGTAATAACCTTGTCGTTGAATCTTTTGGACTAACATTTTCGCATTCATGTGCGTTCCACATATACCGGCATGAAGGTTTTCCATGGTTCTGTGTGCTTCTTTCTTTGCTATGCATAAGAGATTTCTCCCCATTGCAGTCCTCTTGAGGAGTTCTCCCCTAATGAGAACATACTGTGAGGCCAGAAGCCTCAAAGCACGGCGTGCCCTTTTATCAGTATTAGGAGGGTATTCTCCTCTTGTCACATAATTAAGGATATCCGTATACCATGGCTCTTCATCTTCTTCTTGTGGTTCCTATTCATCGTCAAGTGTGTGAACATAAGCCGGTTCATATCTTCTTTCTATGGTCAACGACATTTTGATTGTGTCTGTTGGAATTCGCACCATTGATGCTAATTTAGCTAGTGTGTCAGCGAACTGGTTTTCTTCTCTAGGCAAGTATGTATATTCCACTTCATCTAGTTGCTCCGTGAGAGTTTCTAGATGAGCTTGATACGTAGTGAGACTTTCACTCCTTATCTTCCATCTCTTGGAGATTTGGTTAATGATTAGTGAAGAATCACCGTAGATTCTGAGCTTCTTAAATCCCAAGGCGACAGCTGTTTCTAATCCCAATATACATGCTTCATATTCTGCGGCGTTGTTGGTGACATCAAAATCGAGTTTCATGGACATTGGGATATGCTCTTCATTGGGTGATACAAGCAAGACTCCTACACCACAACCTTTTTGGTTTGAAGCTCCATCGAAATAGAGCCTCCAGCTATCATCTTCGGTCATGAGCAAATCTTCGTTAGGGAAATCGTACTCATCTTCTTCTTTCTCAACTTCTTCTAGTGGAAAGTCTGCTAAGAAGTCAGAAACCGCAGAACCTTTGATGGATTTTTGTGGTACAAATTTCAAGTCGAACTGAGCAAGATTGTCTATCCACCTTGATAATCTGCCATTAAGTGTTGCCTTTTCGAACAAGTATTTGAGAGGATCCATCTTGGACACAACATGCACTGTATGAGTGAGCATGTAATGTCTTAGTTTCTGTGCGGCCCACACAAGTGCGAGACACAACTTTTCAAGTGGTGTGTATCGTGTCTCGTATCCTTGAAGCTTCTTACTCAAGTAGTAAATTGCATTCTCCTTGCTTTCAATCTCTTGTGCTAGCATTGCCCCCATCGTTTCTCTTGTGACCATAAGGTAGAGTCGAAGAGGAAAGTCAGGTATTGCTGGCGCTAGCACGGGTGGGTTTGCCAGGTATTCTTTGATTTTGTCGAAAGCTTTTTGGTAATCGTCATCCCATGTGACTGGGACATTTTTCTTAAGCTTCTTGAATATAGGTTCACATATCGCTGTGAGTTTCGATATGAACCTACTTATATATTGCAATCTTCTAATGAAACCTCGAATTTCCTTCTCATTCTTGGGCGGTGGCATGGCCATGATCGCTTTTACTTTTGTGGGATCTATTTCAATCCCTCAAGAACTGATCACATATCCAAGTAATTTTCCTGAAGGGACTCCAAATGCACACTTTACTGGATTTAATCTCATGTTGTACTTGCGGAGTCTTTCAAAGAACTTGCGAAGTGCAATGATGTGGCCTGGGCGATCTTTAGACTTAACGATCATATCAATGACATAGACCTCCACCTCCTTGTGCATCATATCATGTAACAATGATGTGGCTGCTCTTTGGTAGGTGGCACCCGCGTTTTTCAACCCGAATGGCATTACCGTATAGCAATATGTACCCCATTGTGTGATGAATGTGGTTTTCTCCATATCTTCTTCAGCCATTAATACTTGATTATATCTGGCGTAGCCATCCACGAACAATAGGAGTGCATGGTTTGCTGTGTTATCGACCAGAATGTCAATGTGAGGTAGAAGGAACCCATCTTCCGGGCTTGCTTTATCGAGGTCCCTGTAATCAACACACATTCTGACCCTTCCATCCTTCTTTGGAACTGGATCCACATTTGCTATCCATTTTGGATACTTGGATACTTTGATGGAACCTGCGGCCAACTGCTTTCTGATTTCTTCTTTGATTTTGAGAGCCACATCCGGTTTCATACGGCGCAGCTTTTGTTTGACAGGCTTCATACCTGGAATGAGTGGTATCGTATGCTAAGCTATATCCCTGTCAATTCCTGGCATATCTTGGTATGACCAAGCAAATACATCAAAAAATTCACTAAGCAAGTTAATTAGCTCTTTGCGTTCATCTTGACTTAGTGTTAATCCAATTTTTACTTCTTTAACAGTCGTATCATTGGAAATATTAACTGTTTCTGTATCTTCGATAACTGCCGTTTTATTTTCATGTTCTTCCATTGCTTTTATTATTTCTTTGTCATTTTTATCATTAGCAAAGCAATATTGATCAGGGTTAGGGGGATGACACGCATCGTAAGCAAAGGTACTCATTTTATTGAATTCATTGGTGAATAATACATCAAGAGGGGCAAGGTCATCTGCGACCTCACCGGAATTATTTGGGCTAGAAAGAGAGGACTCCACAAGAGACTCGGGATTGGACTCTATAGCAGAAAGAGGGTCGGCCTTAGACTCTAAGGACTCGTCTACAGACTTAGACTCAGACTCGGACTCGGACCCAGACGACTCAGACTCATCAAACATAGGACCTTCGCCAGCGGTTATTTCCAACTTCTCTCCACTTGGTGTAGTGATCCTCAATGTTTTGCGCCATCCCTTTGAAATATCATTAGCCTGGACGATTAAATCGGAGGGGTCAAAATCCTTGTTTAATATGACAGCTTGAATGAGCTCGGAATCATCATTGCAGGTAAACTTGGATTCATTCTTTTCTAGTCCGAAAAGAAGGTTAATGTTTAGATCATCAGAGCTTAAACTAGCTGGTTTCTCAGTTGTGAAGAGTTCTTCGCCTTCATCGACAAAGTCACAATCGAGGAACATCTCGAATCCTGGTTCACACTTCCCATCGTGGACGAAAGGCTCAGGGAATTCATAGCATGGGAAGTCTTCCCCTTCTTTGATGTACTGGCCATTAAGAGTGAATGGATATGGATCCATGGCCATTTCCGTTTTCATGATTCGAGCATTATTGCAAGCCTTCATTTTCAAGAGGGCTTGTCTCACATCTTCTTTTGTTGGCTTGAATCCCAAGCCAAAAGTATCCTTCTTGAGTGCACCAGGATGGCCCCAAAGTTCAGCCATTTTCTTTTTGAGCCCGAGGGTCATTCAAGGGAAATGCCCTTGCTTCTTCATAATGGAATTAATGTTGGTGTTTGAATAGGGATTGAAGTCGAGATGACACTTCTCCTCTTCTTCGATCATGAGAACATCATCGAGTGAAAACCCCCAAAGATCTTCATCTTCTTCGTCATGTTCGACATGGACGATACAAGTGTCGATAACTTGAATGCGCATGGGAGAGGCATCAATGGTAATTGGAACCCCTCCAACTATGGCTTTCACTTTCTGGTGCAACGATGATGGAATCGCCTTTAGCTCATGAAGCCAAGGGCGTCCTAACAACAGATTGAAAGAGGCCTTAATATCTACCACCTGAAAGTTGGTGCGACGTTCAATGGCCCCAGTAGTTATGTTTAGTGTGATAGTACCCACGGCTTGACGACGAGTATTATCATAAGCGCGAATCCCTTGAGTAGAGGGAGTCAGTTCTTCATTCTTTATGCCCAACTTCTTTGCAGTGCGGAGTGGGCACACATTGATTGCAGAGCCATTATCAACCAGGCTCATAGGAATATTCATCTTCCTACACACCACAGTGAGGTGTAAGGCCTTATTATGTTGGTCCCCTTCCGGGGGCAGATCCTTGTCAGAAAACGAAATTAGATTGCTATTACTTGGCAACTCAGTAGTGAGAAAGTTGACCAATCCTTGAGGAGTCATATCATCATTAACTCCTATTTTCACCAAAGCATTCTTCACAGCCTTTCGATGCTCGTGAGAGGTGGCCAAAAGCTTCCATACATTCATCTCCACCTTGGTCTTTTGTAATTGTTTGATTACATCGTTGTTCACAGGGTCGATGGGATCAACTATCGGATGTGATTGCGGTGGAGGTGGAGGTGGACTAGGTTGTTGCAACCGTCCACTTCCGGTGAGAACCTTGACCTCAAGGTCTCCCCAAACATCTTCACTTGCGCCAAGAGATGAACAGACTATACCCTTGAGATAGACATCTTCATCATCACTATCCCAAATTCCATTCACTTCTTCATTGCTCGAGACAAATACCACTTCCAGCAAAGGTTCATTCACAGGTTGAATGAGTATTGACGGATCAAAGGAGACTTCATCTCCCATGATAGCCAAAGCATCAGAAAGAGGACCTGTTTGAATGTTAGGCTTCTCGCCCCCTGGAGGGACGGGAAGTTGATTAGCATCAGTTAGGTCTTGGATCGCATCCTTCAACCTCCAACACTTCTCAGTATTATGACCCTTGCCTTGATGAAACTTGCAATAAGGATTGGGGTCATAGCTAGCGGTCCTATTCTCAGGTCGAGGTTCTGGAAATGGTCCAATTGGCATAATCAGTCCTTGACCATGCAAACGGTCAAAAGCAGCATCATAAGTCATTCCCAAAGGCGTGTAAACCCTCCTTTTCCTTTGGAATCTTTGAGGAGGAGCATTACGGGATAGCACATCATTGATATTGATATTGTTGGTAGCGTTATTGGGCTTGAAAGACGAAGAAGAAGGAGTGTCGTTCTTCTTGTTTTTCCAAGTGCTGTTATTGTTGTTGCTACCAGCAGTCTTCATCAGTTCATCCTCGATATTGATCCCAATATCGTATACAGCTTCAAAGGTACTCAGAGGCAGAAACTTCAAGTGTTACTTGTACTCATGAGTCAGATTGGCAATGAACAAGCGAACCATCTCTTTTTCCTTGGGGGGATCCACCAAGAGCGCGGCTGTTTCCCTCCACCTGCTTAAGTAAGCGGTGAAGCCTTCATTCTCTTTCTGTTTGAGAATGGAGAGTTCATGTTTAGAAGTCTTGGCCTGAATGTTACACTTGTAACGATTCATAATGCTTTCAACAACATCCTCCCAGGTCGCGACATGTTTGGATTCCAAAGAGTAGAACCACTATTGACAGGCATGCTCCAAGGAAAGAGGGAACACTGTAGGGAAGAGTGTCACATCTACTCCCTTAAGAGCCATGGTTGCAGAAAAAGCCTTCAAATGGAAAAGCGGATTATCAGTAGGCTTGAACTTGGGAATGTCAGTAGTGGAGAACTTCTCAGGAAGCTTGTCCCTTATGGACGAAGGGGTGACAGGTTGTTCCACATAAGTGAATTCTTCAGAAATCTTACTCATTTGTTCCTTAATCTTGTCCATTGCAGCGACAGTGACATTGTTTTAATTGTCTTGCTCTACCGTGTTGACTGTAGCAGTGAGAGTTTGCATCATGTTAGACAACATTTTAATTGTCCAGTTGATGTTCTCGATATCTTCCTTAGTAGCCATTGGTTGAAAGTAGACTGGAGATGGATCTTGTGGAGATGATTTTGGTGGTTTCCTTGTACGCCTCTTTGGTATAAGAGTTTTTTGAGGTATTGACTCGAACCGTAACAATCTACCCCTGCTCCTTGACCAAGTGTTGTAACACTGAAACAAACACACCTTTAATGACCAAACCAAACCTTAACCTATCTGGATAAGAAAAAACTTAAATCTGTAATTTTGAAATTATATTTATTTTTTGTTTTTTTTTTTTAAAAATATGGGAGGATACTATCCGACTTACTCCGAAAAAAAAAGACACAAAAAGACTACCCTAAAATACGGTCAACAAGTGGTGCACGACTAACGAAAAAAGTGTGTGAACACGACATGTGAGTGATTAAGTGTGGTTATGGACGCGTGTTATGACCGTACAACAAGACATGACACCAAACCGGACACATAAACCACATACGTACGCACAAAAACCGAAAAAGACTGACGGGACACTTTTCCTGGGCACCGTGTCACGGTGCTGGCTGTTGTGACACGGTGCAGTCTACCGTCAGACGGTAGAAAGCGCCTTGTCACAACACTATTCACCGTGGCGCGGCGGAACCTGCCGTGACACGGTGCGCAGTTCCAGGTCTGTTTTTGTGATTTTTCCAGATTTTAGTCAATTTTAGGTCCGTACTAATTACTATGTGGAAATAAAAACCCTCGGTCATGGGTTAAACAAAAAAGAGTAAACACATGAAGGTTAGAACCAAACAAATCATGTAGCATTTAGTCACGATGATGTAAAAAAAGTTCGCAACTTAGAGTCAAGATCTATGTTCAACTATTGGTCAAGCTTTGGGTGTCAAAAGGGTACCATGGTTAAGAGTTTGGACGCGTTAGCAAGGCAGCCTCCCTTGAGGGTGTATGCCAACGGGCGGCTCCGCGAGTTCGTGATGAAATCGAACTAGACTCCATGGTTTGGGTGGATTTAATAACTCGGATGAACCCTTATTGCCATGAGCGTTTTTGGGTTGATAGAGCTTAAATCCCCCGGGGCTAAGACGTATGTAGAACACACACGTTTTTTCAGAAAAATCGAAGGAAGTTGACTGTGAGAAGATAAAACAAGCCATCGGACTGATATTAGGACTGTCGTGACACGGCAGAAATTCCCGTGCCGCGGTACTGCACACCGTCAGATGGTGCATTGTACCGTGACACGGCAGATTCTACCGTGGCACGGCAGTCAGAAAATCTGACTGGTGCCTAGTTTTCCTTCGTACATAATCAAGTTATTCAATTTCTCCTACGGGACAGACCTAAATGCGACGTTAAAACGTCTCTACATATGCAAAAATGCCAAATTAATCACAGGAATATTTTTCAAGAATCTTTCAAGTCTCATCCACTCATCTTAATTAAATACCGATCAATCAAATCGATAAATAACCAAGAATCCTACCCTGTGGAGTCGCCAAATTGTAGGTGTCGTTTGAAGTGCGCCTACGTAAAATCATGTGTGAATATGCTTGGAACTCATAGGAAGTGGAAACTGACATATACGATTAGGGACAAGGAAAGTAGGGAGCCGCTAACAAGTTTTCAAGGAACTTGTAAACCATTCACGGATCATAAAAAGGCAACCACGATAAGGGACAACGATAGGCAACAACGATTGACCCGTGAAGGTTACACCCCATTCATAATCCATGAGATTACTAACTCCATATGGTTCGGAACCACGAAAGGAGGATCGGGGATGATGGTACGAAGTGAGTCATGGAGTCACATTCGCCCGTATTGGCCTCTACTCAATTCTTATAGTGAAAAGTGATTCCTGCGATCTCAAAGGCATACAAACAAAATATTCAATTCGCTCCAAACTATTATTAAGCTAAATTGGTTGAATATTAATGCAACACAGAATTCTAAAATATTGTGATCACTTGAATTAACAACAAGATTAAAAAGGAACCTAAACCGGTTGTCCAAATTATCTTATTAGGCGTGATTTTCAATTACATATTCCCTTAAATATGAAATATAGTGATCATAAAAACAATAGAATAAACATTAATATTGGAAGCAATTTAACCATAATTCTAACAATACAAAAGCGTTAGAAAAAATAATAGAAATAAAAGGAACATAATTCTTACTTTGATTCTGTTTGTTTGCAACTACAAAATAATAAACGAGTTAGTAACTTCAAGGAAATAATAATAAAACAATAATTAAATTAAATTGAATAGAATTGATTTGGGGCCAAACCCTCAAACAGTTCTACCTTTCACGCCTTGGCTTAAGGACAGAACCACGAGTAAAGTATGGACTCCTGGGAGTGCTTGAAGATGGAATTTTGAAAGAAGAAGGGTAGGCTAGTGTTTAAGCTAGAGCATAGAAGAGAGAAAAAACTAGAGAATTAATTGATGCCCCGTACATCAGAAATGAGGGGGTATTCATAGAAAAAATTTGCTGAGGGAACACACGGAACCCTAAAATGATAAAAACCCTAAAAAATTATCTTGCGACACGGAAAAGTGTACCGTGACACGGGAAATCCCACCGTCAGACGGAAAACATTCCCGTGACACGGTGCACATTTTGTGTGACGCGGGAAATATTTAGTAAACGGGGGAGAAAACGCGTTAAGGGTTTACGCGGAAAGGACACGGAAATTTCCGTGTCTCAGCAGATTTCCTGTGTCACGGGAAATCCCACCGTCAGACGGGAAAGATTCTCGTGACACGGTGGACTGTTGCCGTGACGCGGGAATTTTCAGCCGGCTTTTCCGTCTAAATTCATTTTTAACCCTAATTTCGTTCAGCATTTTAAGTGCCGATTGATAATTTCGGGCCATTTTTTTATTTTATTATTATTGGGGCTAAAATAAATAAAAATTTTGGGCCAAAAAAAATAATAAAACAGTAAAATAAAAAAAAAGGTTTGGGCTAACATTAAATAATAAGTTTGGGCTGAAATTAAAACTATGCTTTGACCAAACATCAAGACTAATCCATGGACTATTCAAAAATACGAATTTAATTAAATACGATTTTTTAAGCACCCTCGGGATTAAATACTGAACCCGACCAATAGTGGCGGTGAAAGGTTGTTCATCATCGGGTTTGGTTTTGGGGAGACATTTTTAGGTGTCTACAACCATATTTTCATGGAATGATGATTTTGGTACATGGTTATGGTCTACCTCAAGGAGGGCCTTTCGAAGGTTGTAACGTGGCTAGGCTTGGGGTTATGAAGAATGGATAGGCTCAAGTATACTCCCAAAATCCTTTATTTTTTGTGCATATCAAATTAGAACCTTTCTAATTTGTGTGTCAAATCCTACATTAGGTGCCTTTTCTTGTCATCTCTCCTTTCTTTCTTTTTTTGACAAGTTTTGTTTTGGGATTAGAACGATTTTTCTTTTTTCTTTTTCATATTTGATCTTTCCTTTTAGGTTTTGACTAATTTTGTGTCCCCCTCTTATATTTCGTTCCCCCAATTTCCTATTTTTATCTTTGCACCATTCCCATCCCAAGGTATAGAATAATGTAGGTTGAATAACTAAGGCTCAATTGACGAGGCTCAAAAGGGCTGCCAAAAACATGGATTTTCTCTAAGGTTAAGAACATGGTATTATATTTGTGGAGTTTCAAGTTGCCTCCTGTGTTGGTGAAATCATCCTATCCTTTCTTTGTGAGCCTAAGATAGGCCTCGTTTCATTCCATACATCTTGTAAGCCAAAGCTCATCAAGATTCTTAAAGTGTTGAGTATGTATGCCTTTTGATTGTAGGGAATAATTTCAAGCCTTAAAAATCCCACTATCTCGAACCCCACTGTGATCATACACTAAAGTACGGTGGCGTCCAAAAGGGAAGAAGATAGAGCAAAAGAGTCGCCAACAAGTTTTTAAGGAACTTGTAAACCGTTCACGAGGTGAAGGTTACACCCCTTAACGATCCAGGAGATCGTCAACTCCATAAGGTCATGAACCAGATAAGGGTCTGGGGATGAAGGTACAAATCCAACCTAAAAGAGATTGAACCTGCCCTAATAATAGGCCTCTACTTTATTCTGCTCATATTCATGTGCGCTTTCTGACTAACATACAATCAATAGGATTAACCCTAAACCTGTTTAATCTATGTTGGTTGAATTTAATGCACAAATAAACTATTATTGGTGATCACTTGAAATTATAATCACAATTAGCCCTAACAAGATTATTAAATATCTTATTAAGCGTGACTGCAAATACCAAATTCCTTTTAACCTGCAATAAAAGGTGACCAAGCAATAACAATATATAATAATATGCATATCAAGCAACATAATAAATAATCATGATAATTAATAATAATAATCATAAATGTTAGAAACAACATAGGAAGCATCATACTTTTAATCATACTTGATATTAAAAACACCCTAGACACGATACTAGGAATATCATAATAACAATATAAACATGATGTCTACATCATGAAATCAATTAATCAATAAAGTACTTACTTGGATGCCTCGTACCTCTTTCTAATTACAAAATACACACTTTAGTAACTTCAAGGAAAATAATAAACAAAGCAATTAAATTAAATAATTGAAAGAGAGATTTGAGACCAAACCCTCAGAAATTAAAACCTTTCACGTCTAGGGCGAAGGCAACTTCGAATATGGCTAGGTGTATCAAGATCTTGTGAATGCGGAATTTTGTATTAAAAAGAAAAATAGAAAAGAATACTAAAGAATCAATGTTATTGATGATTGATGAACGAAAGATGATGAATGAAGAGAATTGATGAAGATTGATTAATAGATGTAGATGATGAAGATAGTTGATAATTGGTGTTGACAATCCGTCCATGAAAACGGAGTTTTTGATACGATATTTATAGAGAAAATCAACCAAAAAAGATAATTTATCAAAACAGAGTCTGAAGACCACAGAACCACCTTGGCGCCAGCCCTGGCTCATTGGCGCCAGGACCAGTGGTTAGCGCCAGGCGCCAATGGCTGGCGTCTGGCGCCAATCCTGGTTCCAGGCGCCAAGGCCTGGGGTTGGACGCCAAACCGGCTTATAACGCGTTTTCGAAATTCTGATAAAATTCCCGTACTGGAAGATAAAATAATATAATTTCAGTCGAAAATGCTATTTGATCTAATTAAAACTCTAAAGAATCCTAATTGAATTAAGAATGATGAGAACCTTCTAGAATGTTCTAGAAGACCAAAACCATTCCTAATTACATTAGGAATGATAAATCATATTAGGCCCTCCCCTAGATCATTGGGCCGTACTTAAAACTCAAACCGGGCCCAGTTTAGTAAATTGGCCATAACTTCCTCAATATTCATCGGAATTGGGCTTATAATATATCGTTGGAAAGGTCTTTGCAAGCCCCATCCAACTACACCACTATTGGACCCATATCATGGACCAACCAAACTGGATTGGCTGTTTTCTTAAAATAAAGTTTTCAAAAACAGAGAGAAGAGAAAAGAAAAGAAAAGAAAATAAAACTTTCCGCAACACTAGACCTTTCCACACTTTCGTTTCATTCGATTATGATTCGACGTGAAAGGTACTCATCACTGGGTTTGGTTTTGGGGAGACACAAATGGGTGTCTACATTGATATTGCATGTTTGTATGTATACATTTTATTTCATGTGAGCCAATAACAATAAAGAGATTAAAAAGAGAACAAGATAGACGTACTTGAAAATATATATTATATTCATTAATTAATGAGAGTACAAAATAAGTAAATTTGACAATATGAATCTCTTAGTCTATCATAAAACAAAGTAAAGAAACAAAACAAGACCTAGGGTGCTACATCTTGAATTGTTGACAACTTCTTGAGAGTGCGTCTTCAAGCTTTGTCCGTTTCCGACGTAGGTGAAATTCTCTCTAAAAATCAAGTCCTTCTATATGATTCATGGTTTCATTTTTCAAGTGCCTTTCAATTAATATTCCCACAGTATAGACTTTTTGAAATGTGTCTAAACCAAGGTATTGTAAATGGCACTTGTATGGTGAAGACATATTGTCTATGAACTTTAGGACAAGTTCATGATCCAGAGGTCTTTGTGGAATAAGAGCAACCTTTGATCGCCACCTTGAAAAGAAGTCAATGAAGCCTTCTTCTTCCCCTTGCTTAAGCAATTTGAGATCGCGCAAGGTAGTTGTGAGCTTGATGTTATCTCCATATTGGGTTAAAAACGCTTTTACAACGTCACTCCAAGTGGAAGTTTGTTTTGCATTGAGGTTATAAAACCATGATCTAGCAGTGGGGTCCAATGAAAGCGGAAAAGTACATGCATATGGGCTTGGCTCAACCCCTTTCAATGCCATAATTCCAATAAAGCTCATTAAGTGAGTCCTAGGATTGTCTGTAACCTTAAAGGTTGGCAAATCCGTTGTCAAGAACTTTTCTGGGAGAGTCTTGCCACTAGGTTGTTGTGCAAGCTCGTAATTGAAGTACTTATTCCCTAAGTTAGCTCGAAGGACAAGTTTCTTAAAGGACTCTACTCTTTCGGCTCTTGCTTTTTCTTGCTAAATGTTTTATTTTTCTTTTTCTGCTTTTATTTTAGCCTTTTCTGCTTTTTTATGAGCCTTCATTTGGGCTTCTTCTTCTTGTAGGGCCTTTAGGTTTTGGAGTTCCTCTCTAAGTTTCTCCAATGCTGCTTTGTCACCCATGATTGGACTAGTATGCAAATGTGGAAGATGATCTAGTAATGTGTGTCACGAGAAATTGAGCGCGTTCACTTAAACCTTTTCTGCCAAGCATTCAAACAATGAACCAAAGTCAAAATCATTGTTTTATTTCTTTTTTTTAATCCTTGTAATACGAATTCACTTTAAGCAAGTTTGTTGATGAAGAATGTCAAAAAATTCATGAACAATCATTAATGGAATGTCATGATTTGTGTTGACTTCAACAAGGTAATCATCTAAGGATTTTACTTTAAATGAATTGTTTTCGAAAAAGGTAGAAGTGAAAGTCAAAAAGTTGGATTGAAAATGCTCATCAAATTTTAGAAATATTAATCGACCCGAACACACTCCTTAAAATGATCAAATATACTATAGTATTTGTTGATCATTTACATTACAATAGAGATCAATATCGTTTTTTTTTTTCAATTATGATTCTCATATTGCTCATCTTTAAAGGATAATATTTTACTATTTGCTTAAAAAGAATGATGGCCTCCGAATGTAAAATCCAAGAAATAATTAAATCATTTTCTTGGTTTTATCATTCATTATCTTCTCTCTTTTTTTTAGAATAATATATTTTTTTTGTATCATACTCTCTTTTTTTTATTATTTTTAAGAACGACATATCTTTTTTTTCGTTCTATTTCTCTTTTTTTTTTCTTTTTTTTTTTTTTTTTTTTTTTTTTTTTTTGTAAGGCAATCATCCCAAGTAAAGTTCTCGGGATTTTCCTTTTAAACCATAAAAGAGGTAAATAAATTATACTCTTAAATCAAGGTTGACCAATTACAACTAAAAAATGATGAACACAAAAATAAGTACGTTTAAGAATAAACATATTGATGACGTCCTATTAAGAGATGCGAACTTCTAATGACGAACATCATAAGAAGTAGTGTCATTAGCTTGATTATAAAGTACGTAAACAAATCATCATAATAAAAAATAGTATCGCGTGCAATTTTCCGTCTTGCACTAAGGTGGAAAGTGTAACTTCAAGAGTAACATCTGCCACATGCATTTTTTTTTTTTTTTTTTTTTTTTTTTTTTGCAAAAACGCAAAAAGAACGATAAAAAAACTATACGCATCGTTTGAAGTGCGCCTACGTTAAAGCATGTGGTGAATATGCTTGGCACTCTTAGGAAGTGGGAATTGACGTACACGATTAGGGACAAGGAAAGTAGGGAGCCGCCAACAAGTTTATAAGGAACTCGTAAAACGTTCACGGATCATTATAATGCAACCACAAAAAGGGACAACGATAGGCAACAACGATGGACTCGTGAAGGTTACACCCCATTCATAATCCATGAGATTACTAACTCCATATGGTTCGGAACCACGAAAGGAGGATCGGGGATGATGGTACGAAGTGAGTCATGGAGTCACATTCGCCCGTATTGGCCTCTACTCGATTCTCATAGTGAAAAATGATTCCTGCGATCTCAAAGGCATGTAAAATATTCAATTTGATCCAAACTATTATTATGCTAAATTAGTTTAATATTAATCCAACATATAATTCTATAAAATTTGTTATCACTTGATTTAATAACAAGATTAAAAAGGATCCTAAACCGGCTGTCCAAATTATCTTATTAGGCGTTATTTTCAATTACATATTCCCTTTAACATGCAATGTTGTGATCAATAAATAATAATAATAGAATTAACATTAATATTGGAAGCAATTTAACAATGACAAAGTTAGTCAAATCAAATATAAAATAACCTAATTATGATACTAGCAACAAGAATAAAAATAAGAGTAATTAAGTGAATAATTATTCACTTTCCGCGTTTCCTTGAATTGCTACATCATGAATAAACTGTTAGTAACTTCAATAAAAAATATAAATCAAATGAAAATTAAATTAAATAAATGTAGATTTGATTTGGTCCAAACCCTCCGTTATATATACCGTTCACGCCTTAGTTTTAGGACGGAACCTCGGGTTTAGTATAGACTCCTTGGAGTGCTTAAGGGAAATTTTAGGAATATAGGTTTAAAGCTTAGAATGTGAGAGAGAGAGAGAGAAGAGAATGATTTTTGGTGTAAAAGAGAGGAAGAGAGAAGGATTTGATGCCCCGAACTGCAGAAATGAGGGTCCTATTTATAGGGAAAATGAGCAGAGAGAACACACCAAACCCTAAAAAGATAAAAATCATAAAAAATAACACTGCGACACGGCTGAGAACACCGTGACACGGTACCAGGAACCATCAGACGGGGGAAGGCACCGTCAGACAGGAGAAAATCCCGTAACACAAGGGAAAACTGAGTGACGCGGGAAATAATTAGATTACGGGAAGTGAAAACGTGGTTAGGGATTACGCGGAGAGCAATCCCGTGTCACGGGATGTGCACCATGACACGGGAAGACATGTCGTGACACGGTGGAGTTTTTGCGTTCAGATTCATAAGCGCGTGGGAAAGAAACACGGAAAAGACACGGGAAAGCACCGTGACACGGTGAAAAATCCCGTGTCACGGTACCATACCTCGTGCCACGTCATCTTCTCCCGTAACGCAGGGAATTTTCGCGTGAAAAGTATGTGGAAATAAGCACGAGAATTCCCGTGTCACGGCACCAGGCACCGTGACACGGTACCAGGCCCCGTGCCATGTCACTTTGCCCCGTGACACGGTGGTTTTGATGCCAGCGCGACGATTCCAGTTTTTTACGCGTTTTTATAATTGCGATCATGTAATTTTTCATTCACTCATTCTAAAAAAAACATAATAAAAAAAAAGAAAAAAAAATCAATCAATTACCGAACTAAACACAAGGTACACCAATGACATGAGGCACCTTTGCAACTTTTTCATTCCCTGTTAACCGTTCAATCACATTCCATTTCTTCATCAACCACTTTGAGCCTCGTCTAACGTTTGGCCTTCATTTCTTCAACCCTCATTCACTTAACCCTGGGATTGGAAGATGTGTAATTGTATAACATTCAAAAATCAAGTAAAAAATAAAACAAAAAAAAGCAGCAAAGCAACAATAAAACAATGTCTAAAGGCAAGTGTTCCAATGTCTTTGATACGAACACGTCTCGAATTGCGTCTCTTATCGAGTGCTTGGTATCGTGCCTGAGAAACATGAATGCTAAGTGAGTGATGGACCGCATGATCTGAGATTGCCTACATTGATTCAAAAAAAAATATCAAAGCAAAAAAAAAGTTGAAAATAAACTTGCAAAGTCCAAATTTTCAAATACACAACTACGCATCTTGGGGGCTTCTCTCGGGTCTTTACCCTTTTCTTCCTTAAACCATCAACTTAACCACATTACAACCCTTGAAAGACCTCTTTGAGGTGTACATACACTTGTGCAAAGTTTGGTTAGAGCTACGTTCGGCCTAATTCCTAACGGATACGTAGGCAAACTCACATCGAGGTGCGGCCACATTCATATTCATATTCATGCATGATCGAGTCAAAAAATATCCAATGCTTACCCCTACCCATTTAGAACTAGACTTGGGGGCTTGAACCCACATCATTTAGCCTACCTAGCCTAAAGAGTCATCATCTTTGACTGTTCTCACATATATTTCCATCACCATAACCCTTGCAGCCAGCCTTAGTATCACATTCACACACTTCACTCACACATCCATATCATCTTTCCCTTAGGAACCCTTTTTCATGAAATCTTGTTTCAACACTGTGCATGTTTCATCATCTTTCAAGACAACATTCATTAGAAGAAACATTGTATACTTGCTTAGCTTCCTGACCTGAGCAATGTACATTGTTTCACGCATCGCATAATGTGTTGAGCAACATTTATGTATTTTTGAATACAACACATATCATGCTTAGCTCCTTGACCTAAGAAACATTCATTATGCAATACTCATCAATAATTTCATCTATATACGTGCTTAGCTTCCAGACCTAAGTGACGTTCAAGATCGCTTCTTTACACCATATATGATGCTTAGCTCCATGACCTAAGTTCATTCATCTATCGTGTAACATGATGTAATTGTCCTTAGCCTCCTGGCATAAGAACATTCATCATGCATGCATTATTTTCAAGACAAGCAATTCAATCCATATGATTCATTTCGTCTTGCTTAAGGAGGAAGTTCAAAACTTCTTCCCTTTTTCATTATTTTCTTTTGGGGAAGTTCAAAAACTTTTTCAAAATTTTTATCGAGGGAAGTTCAAAAGCAAAACTTCATTTTTCACGTCTTTCTTTTTCGGGAGAAAGTCGGTACCCTCCACTCATGACAAAAATTGACGGAAAATTTTTGCTTTTGCAACTTCGTTTGCTTGTGTCTGAACACACACATATACACACACACACACACTCACAAGTCATACACATGTCATGTCACATCAAGTCAAACTTGTTCAAGTTAGTGGTCAAGTCAATCACAATATATACGAGTCCAATGGCAAATTTATTTTTGCAGGTCTCATCTACAGCCCACGTCCAGGGACAAGCGGACCATCTACAGCCCACGTCCGGGGACAAGCGCACCATCTACAGCCCACGTTCGGGGACAAGAGAACCATTTACAGCCCACGTTCGGGGACAAGCAAACCAACTACAGCCCACGTCCGAGGACAAGCGCACCATCTACAGCCCACGTTCGGGGACAATCAAACCACCATCATTTCATGACGCAAGGTTCTCGATACACAGAGACTTGCAATATCATCATCTTTCGACTTTCCTCAAGCATGGAAAGTATTATCCGATGGATTTCTTCAAGCACATAAAACCGCCAAATTCCTTTGTCGGCTTTCCTCAAGCATGGAAAGCATTATCGGTGGATTTCTTCAAGCATAGAAAAACGTCAAAATCATATGTCGACTTTCCTCAAGCATAGAAAGTGTCATCCGGTAGGTTTCTTCAAGCTTAGAAAGCTACCAAACTCATCTGTCGGCTTTCCTCAGGCATGGAAAGCATTTCAACAAACGTCATCCGGTGGATTCCTTCAAGCATAGGAAAATACCAAACTCATTTGTCATCGATACACTGGTGTTAGATAAGCGTTCTATCCCTTTACACTTTTATCTGTGGAATTAACATATTTTTTGCAGGTATCGGCGTATACAGAGTGATTTAGGACCGCGGAACATCTTAAATCATTCTCCGTCCCTATCGACTACTTTGACTATCGTTTTCAAAACTGGCGTTTCTACAAACTCAGTCAAAGTGGGGGCTTCTGTAGACACCTAAAAATGTCTCCCCAAAACCAAACCCATTGATGAACACCTTTCACCGCCATTATTGTTCGGGTTGAGTATTTAATATTTGGAATTCTTAAATCCATGTTCTATACAATATATTTCATGAACTAATCTAATTTCTAGCTCATTTCCCTAAACCATAACCTATTTTCCACTTTTCGTGTCCACATCGCAAAACCGAGAGAAACTGATTTTATGGATATACAATTTTGATCTAATTATTATTTTGTTGGATAGGACTTTAAATAAGATTTCCAACCATATATCATAAGCCCAATTCCAAGCTATAACGAAAAAGATATGAGCAAAACAATAAACTCGGGCTAAAACCGACACCCTTCCACTAAAACGGCTATATATTGAAATTTAGAGATCATTTTTACCTGATTTTAATTGAGTTAGAAATTAGACTTGATAAGATTTCCAATTATATATTATATGCCTTATTCCGAGTTACGGATCAAAAGTTATGATGATTTTAAAAACGGGTAAAAAACTGGAATCACCGCACACAGTGCAAAAGCACCGTATCACGGGAGTTTGCCCCGTCTGACGGTGCCTTGTGCCGTGACACGATACTTTACATCGTTTCACGGTGCCATTTTTGAAGCTCTTTCACGGTGTCAAATTCCACCGTGGCACGGTACCTGCTGCCGTGACACGGTATTTCCCACCGTGTCACGGTGCTTTTTCCGTGTAATTTCCGCGTTTTCCTATACCGTGACACGGTGTACTGTACTGTGCCACGGTGGACAATTCCGTGTCACGGTACGTGTGGCGCGTCACGGAATTTTCTCGTGTCTTTTCCGCGTAAATCCTTCACGCGTTTTCACTTGCCATAGGTCAAATATTTCCCGCGTCACTCCAGTTATCCACCGCGTCACGGGATTTTTCCCCGTATGACGGTGCCTTCCCCCGTCTGACGGTTCCTGGCACCGTGTCACGATGTTCTATGCTGTGTCACGGTGTTATTTTTTAGGGTTTTTATCTTTTTAGGGTTCCGCGTGTTCCCTCTTCTCATTTTCCCTATAAATAGGACCCCTCTTTCTGCAGTTCGGGGCACCAATAATCATTCTCTCTCACCTTACACCAAAAATCATTCTCTTCTCCCTCTTTAACCTAATTTATAGCCTCCTTATTCTTCCATAATAATTCCCCTAAGCGCTTCAAGGAGTCCACTAATAAAAAGTTTCAAACCATAGCAAGATACTCTGGACATTACGTGGGACTCATGTTAAGTCTAGAAACCTCTACTACAACTTAAAATCATAACATTGCACAGAGAACATTTACTCCTCACGTTTCTTTCTGTCACTTTAGTTCTCTGTTGCTGTGATCTAGCAATAACTGCTTACAAACCCACCCTAACAAGGTACGTTCATAAATGCTTTTCCTCTTCAATTTAAATTCAGTTTTTCATTTTAAATTTTCTTTTTGCTTTCAAATTAACAATGCCATGTTGTTCTCTTCATTCAGTTTCCTGCTTACTTGCTAAGACAATTAACATACCATGTTAACTAAAATTTCATTTACAGATAAGTATGATTTGTTTAGCAACCTGATATTTTAGAAATTCATCAAATACTTAATTTGAACAGTGTGCATTGCATAGCTTTCTAGATTTGTATGTACACTTTAAACAACTTTCACTATACATTCTATTGAAATTCTAATCACTATCCTTTACACTTGCTCTGGATAGCACTTTGGCAGTCATTATGTAAATGCTAGACTTATAAAATATGCTCATTTTGGTACACTTAGCTGTAAAGCTTTGCCTTGCTAAAGTTACAGCTTCCTTTTATACTAACCTTGGTTGATAAGATGCTAACAATTCATAGAGTTTACATAATCTGCTTAATTAGTTCTCAGTATTAGCTAGCAATATTAATTTTTCATTTTTCTGGACCACAGCACACTACCTTAGAATGGTTAGAATTCTCTTTATCTTCAAGTTTGCATGGAAACCATACCTTTAAATTCAACCTTATACAGAATAGCTTAGTTGTGCATATAGTGAAGATAAAGGTGCATACATCAGCTTAGTTTTGCAAGTATAGTGAAAAAAAAAGGAAGCTAATGCTTACTAAAGACAGACATAATAAATAAATCCACACAACACCAATAGATAACAATTAGTACTTAGAAAATACAACTTATAGCAATAATAAATACTACTTAGGAAATCCAAAGACAAAGTGCAACTGATAGCACAGCAACAACTAACTACTACTACTTTGAAAATCAAGCTTGAAGCTGGTATTACAAGAAAACAGCAATAATAATTCTTTTTTCTTAAGAACCAGCATTAGTAAGCCTAAAAACCTACAACAAGTGTGGATATAAATTAAGAATTCCCTTAGAAACAACCACCATAGGAAGCATCACTCTCAGGTGAATATGAAGGGATTGAATGGTGGTGGATATCATCACGGCCCAAATTAAAGTTAGGTTTGTTGGTTCCCTCTTTTGGAGTTTCTTTCTTTGGGCTTGGTTTCTTATCTTCTGGCTCAAAGCAAAGTGCTTGCACAACTGCTTCTAGATTCTCCACCTTCTACTCTAAAACAACAACCCTTTCCTCCAGAGAGCTTGACTTTGGCTGGTTGGGGAGGTCAGATTGTTTTCTGCTTTCCATCTTACCCTTTCCTTTGCTGGCCATTGTTACCTACTTTGTTCTGACGACACTAAGCTACAACACTGGAAGAAAAAATGAAAAGGAAAGGTTGTGAACTTGTGAACACTTACCTTCCTTTTATATATGGTTAGGTGTCAGTCTATTGTCTGCAAGTTAAAGTTGTACCCTGCTAAAATTATAATTCATACTAGATTCTCCTATGTGCCTTACCATTGAATACAAGTGGTAGAAATTTATGAAATAAACAGATATCATCCTATGTTATTTGTACATTTTAAAAAAACAGTTATAACATATTAGATTGTTAACCACAACAAATAAAGTGTGACCCTTCAAAATAAAATAACTTAGACTCATGTAACATTTTTTTTACACTCATGTCCACAGATGAAACCTGAATACACCCCTTTGGACAAGCTTTCACCTATAACAAAAGCATACAAAGTTCAAGTTACTGTGAAAGAAAAGTCCCCTATCCGATCTCCTCCTAACAAAAAAAAGTTCCAAAAACTGGTCTTCGAAGACGATGAGGTATATGTTAACATTTACCCTTCTTCTTTTCAAATCTATAGTAAAATGCTACTGCACATAAAATTAATATTTCATAATGCAGGGTAACAGCATGAAAGCTACTTTGTTCGAAGATGAATGTGACCACTTCAAGAAAGTCTTTGAACACAAAAAAAAAAATGAAATTGCTAATGCTCCGGTCAGAATCGTAAATCCCAAGTTCAGTTCCTTCCTAGGCGAATGTGAGCTTACTTTTGGAGGCATGACAAAATCCAGCCTGTTGATCGAACTGAAGGACCTGTATTGCCAGAATACATTCCTATTGCTGATGTTCCTAAGACCAGTGGTCAAGATGATCGCTTTGGTAAGCTCCTTGTATTGTCTTTGTTGTATGAAAGCTTCCTTTATGTTTCCTACCTCAAACCACATCATCTCTTAACCATAATGAACTCAATTGCTATTGTTTGTTAGATTTGCTAGGTGTGGTGGCCCACATGGAAGATGTGCGCCAAGTGACATACAAGTCAGGCAAAGTAGCTGATGTGCGCGATATCAGCATTGTTGATGAAAGGTGACAACTCTGCTACACATCAACAGCAACTCTAACAATATAACTGAACCAAAATACTAATTTACAATTCCTTGCCCTTGCAGCACTGGTACTAGACCCATGATCGTCTCTGCATGGGGTCAGCTTGCAACTTCAGACTGAGAACTCCTCAAAGATTGGGCATCCAGTCCCTTGGTTGTAAGCTTAACTTCTCTCAAGCCTGCAACTCACAGAGGTTATACACATTTAGACCATCTATTACTTTTTATGTTATGCACAATCAAGTCACTAATGCAATCTTCACAGGCTTTTCTCTGTAGTCAAGTATGTCTATAGAAATTAACTCGGCCCCTATTGGTGAGAAAGTTGAAGCTTTAAGAGCTTGGTAAGTAAACAGCCTAAGTTCTCATGATCAACCCTCAAATTACACTGCATTATAGAATTATATTTAACTTCCTCAGTTCAATTCACTTCTTCCTGCCCTTTTTACTGTCAATAGGGCCCATGCACATCCAGATGTCATTACTGACTATATGGCCAGGCAGCTTGAATTCATGATTGTTGGTACTGAACTAGTTCCTACAACACTTGATCACATCATCAATAAAACTGTGAGCCCCTTTGTCAGCTACTCCCTATCCCATTGCCACCAACACTTAATTTGCTAACTCACACTAAATCATCTAGGTTGACAACACTGTCTAAGAAGAGGTCTACACAATCACAGTCACATTTCCTAATGCACAGCTGAGAAATGTCATTGCTTATATTGGTTGTGATGGTTGTGGTAAACGGTGTGGAGTCGCTGCAAATGTGCCATTTTTTTGTCCACATTGCCCTAATAAAAAATGCACTTCCACTGAAAGGTGCAATTTACTTTTCAGCATGCTTATATTATGCAGCCAACTACTACTCTCATTTAAAAGCAATGACCCCAGACCAATGCAGGGTCAATTTCACCTTTGATGCTGTAGACAACACTAGAACATTCCGTCTGACTGCATTTGGTCCAGTATGTGAGCAACTCCTCCAGTTACCTACATTAGAGATCTTTGAGAGGAAAATTAAGGTGCCTATTTAATCATACAGGTGGCTTATTGAATAAAATCACCTATATATATCTATTCTTGTCATGACACTTTCTTCTATTTATCTCGGGATGATTGGAGTGACTTTGATCACCTTGCTGCAGCGCTGAAGAACACACCAATGCACATCATACTTCACTCAGCACAGTCGTTGAACAGGGCAGGGGTGCTTAGGTGGGTAGTGCAGTCAGTTTCCCGCCCGTGAATACTAAGTCTACTAATCTACGGGCTCAAATCAGAAGACATTGTTCCCGATGAGCGTTGCTTATCATTTTGGATTGTGTTCTTGTTTGAGACCTTATTAATTGTTGTTAACAAGTTAGCTCTTCTCTAATCACTTATCAAACAGACCTGCTTTTGATTGGCACTAAAACCTTGCTTTTGTTGCTATAGTTGTATGGATAGCTTGCTGTTTTGCCTATCTTTAAAACAATTTATCTTTTGCATGCTTAACTTAGGCTTGAATTCAAAATTCCTTGTATTATAAACTCTAATGTTTCACAATCAATGCATGATTTGTGCCAATTAGCAGCACCTGTTACCATTTTTTAAAAATTTCCTTACTAATAGTCAATCATCATGGCTTTCCCCTTCAAATATCACACACAATCACTTATTTTGTTTTCTTTCTTCCAAATTAATTTTTGTGAATTTCTAACAATTGTTTTGATTAACTTTGTCGTGCTAAACCCCCCCCCCCCCAAAAAAATTTATCGTTTAAAGTATAAATATTACTACATTGCCGTGTAGTGCATAAAAACAACAAATTTCGATATAGTTTTTTCAGGGGCAGGTATTTATTAGCTATTAGGAAGAACCCATTTGTTAAACAAGGCATTGCTATTAGAAATTACTATTAGAACTACGACACAATAATCTTCCTAATATGCGGTTGTTCTCAGTAAATACTCAACACCAAAACTACAAAAATCAAGCTATTAACTTATCTGAGCAGTGAGCACACCAGCAACACCATTATCAGAGTAATAGATCAATATATGTTGCCAAAGCACAATAGATTGAAAAATCAACGCTCTTTGTTTATAAATGATTTATTTAACTTTGTCTTTATTAAATAATGACATTCAATTATCTCCACTGATTTTCCCTGCCTAACATTCTAAAGCTTTGGACATTCACCTGTATAAATATGGACTCCTTACACGTCTAACATTCTACAGCTAATAATTTGCTGCTAATTCGGTGTATTGTGGACAACACATTGTAATCTCTACCATATGCAATTAATCTAACCTCCTCAAAATCTTCTCCTTTTCTTTTAAGTCTGTATTATAGATACCTTCAAATTTGGTTGTATCTAAACCAATATGTTAAGCCCTCACTTTGAATTTGATCAATCAAAACTATAATTGATACTTTGACAAAATAGTGGAGCAATTTACCCTATTCTTCAATCCAATTCAAAGTAGCCATTTTAAATTGAAATGCATACAAAACTTTGCAATACAAACTCAATGCCAAAATTATGAGAATAAATGAAATAGTGAAAATTTTGAGTGCCAGAAAATGTGTTCATTGATTTACACTAAGTAACCCTAGCACCCAGCTCCATAACTCATGTGAAAGATAAACCCAAAACTTA
This sequence comes from Chenopodium album, assembly GCF_948465745.1. Classification (NCBI taxonomy): domain Eukaryota; kingdom Viridiplantae; phylum Streptophyta; class Magnoliopsida; order Caryophyllales; family Amaranthaceae; genus Chenopodium; species Chenopodium album. The sequence goes on from NC_137842.1 coordinate 17,324,489, forward strand.
GAAATTTATATTACACAATGTATCACAAGTTAATTTTTCAGAGCTTAAAATTTGCAAATAATATTACACTTAAACACTTGTCAAACAACACACAGCACAGGCTATTAACTACTTAAGAGGTACACACAGGGTGAGAGACAATAGTATGTTTATAATCTGTCAGAAACAATGACCAGAACTTAAGAGCAGTGATACTTCTCTTTCACAATATATTAACTCAACATCATTTAGTAACAGGAAGAATTACTTCTCTTCCACAATGAACTATTTGGTTTTATGCAGAAGTACATTGTGATTGTCTACCTCAAAAATGAACTAACATATTTCATTCAACCACAATCAACAATCAAAGACATAAATAGATTCAGTATAACTATATTTAATTTCACAAACACTGTCCATCATCAGAAATAGTAAACATGTTGTAATACACCACCAACAATAGTTCAGAACATGATTTTAAAACAAAAGACCCCTAAATTCATTCATCAATACATCCAACATAAGAACATAATTTCAGTTCAAAATAGATAATGTCTTAAAATAACTAAGAAAGACCTAAATTATAGCTACTTAAAAAGGAAACCTTGATCTTAATCAGAATCAAACCCATAAGCTTCATCATCACTTTCAGACATATCTGGAAAATAATAATGGTAAGGATATCCATTATCTGCCTCAGAAGAATCGTCGTGCTCCTCGGATTCTTCTTCCTCATCTGCATGCTCCTCCTCCAACTCCCTTTCCTGCTGCTGTTGTAGGCCCTGTTGCACTGCACCAACACCCTCGACCCCAACAGCAGGTTCCACTTCTTCTGCTTCAGCAAACGCAGCCACCGTTGAATCAATTACATGCTTCACTATGCCCTCATCCTCGCTGATATCCATATCCGCCTCCCCTTCTTTGACCCCAACACCAAAAGCCAACTTAGTACCACTGCATTGACCCCTAAATTTAGACGGCTCACCCTGCACACCTACATATCTTATCATTCTCACTGGTGCTTCGTCATCATCAGAATCGATGTCGACTTTGATTGGAGTTTCATAGTTGCTTCCGGGTTCAGGTTCCTTACCCTTTGTTTCTGGTTTTTTCTCTTTGGCCTTGATTTTCCTCGTCGACACCTCATCGCACTTCGCTATCTGTTCATCACAGTCTTTCATATCATCCAGCAAACCATTCATCTTCTTTGAAGCTTCTGATCGGATTTCTTCCCGGGCCACAAACTGGCCACGAAGACTGTCTTTGCGCTTGACAAGGAATTCCCGGTACCTGTAGGGAATAATTTCAAGCTTTAATCCCACTAGCTTGAACCCCACTGTGATCATACACTAAAGTACGGTGGCTTCCAAAAGGGAAGAAGATAGAGCAAAAGAGTCGCCAACAAGTTTTTTAGGAACTTGTAAACCATTCACGAGGTGAAGGTTACACCCCTTAACGATCCAAGAGATCGTCAACTCCATAAGGTCATGAACCAAATAAGGGTTCGGGGATGAAGGTACAAATCCAACCTAAAAGAGATTGAACCTGCCCTAATAATAGGCCTCTACTTTATTCTGATCGTATTCATGTGCGCTTTCTAATTAACATGCAATCAATAGGTTTAACCCTAAACCTGTTTATCTATGTGGGTTGAATATAATGCACAAATAAAACTATTATTGGCGATCACTTGAATTATAATCATATTAACCCTAACAAGATTATTAATTATCTTATTAAGCATGATTACAAGTACCAAATTCCCTTTAAACATGCAATAAAGGTGTGATCAAGCAATAACAATAAAATATATCAAGCAACATGATAAATAATCATAATAATTAATAATAATTAATAATCATATCACAATAATAATCATAATCATAATAATAATAATAATAATAAATTATAACAATTATAATCATAATCGTGTTCATGTTAATATTAAAGCATAATAATAATAGCAAGATCCTAGGCATGATACTAACAAGATTAATAACAAACCCTAGCATGTCACTAAGCAATAAAAATCAAATCTTTAACCCTAACATGATACTAACAATCATAAATATTAGGAAGAACATAGGAAGCATCATAGCAATCATATTTAATATTAAAGTTACCCTAGACATGATACTAGGAATATCATAAGAACAATGTAAACATGATTCTACATCATAACATCAATAAATCAATTAAAGCACTTACTTTGATGCCTCGTACCTCTTTCTAATAACAAAATACACACGTTAGTAACTTCAAGGAAAATAATAATCAAACAATTAAATTAAATAATTGAAATAAAGATTTGGGACCAAACCCTCAAAAATTAAAACCTTTCACGTCTAGGGCCAAGGCAACTTCGAATATGGCTAGGTGTATCTAGATCTTGTGAATGCGGAATTTCGTATGAAAAAACAAAGTTTGAAAAAGAATTGAAAGAAAGATTAAGAGAATGCTAATGAATTAATGATTGCGAATGAAAACGTGCGAATGAGGAGAATTGGTGATGAATAATTAGAGAGAATAGGTATGATGAATGAAAACCATTGGTGAATGAATCAATAAAACGGATTTAATACGTCATTTATAGAGAAAATCAGCCAAAAAGATAAATTAAACAAAACATAGTCTGACGCACAAAAAACAGAGTTGGTGCAAACCCTGGCTAACTGGCGCCAGGCACCAACACTAGCGCCAGGCGCCAATGGCTAGCGTCAGGCGCCAAAGCCTTGGGTCAGGCGCCAAGCCTAATTTTAACGCGTTTTCGAAAATCAGATAAGTTTGCCGTACTGGAGGATAAAATCATATAATTTCCTTGAAAATGCTATTTGATTTTGATTAAAACTCTGAAAAGTCAACAAAAGTCAATTTATCAATGCTAATTGAATTAGGAATGAAAAGAACCTTCTAGAAGACTAAAACCATTCCTAATTGCATTAGGAATGATGAATCATATTAGGCCCACCCCGAGATCATTGGGCCGCATATAAAGCTCAAACCGGGCCCAGTTTGGTAAATTGGCCATAACTTCCTCAATATTCATCGGAATTGGGCTTATAATATATCGTTGGAAAGGTCTTTGCAAGCCCCATCCAACTACACTATTATTGGACCCATATCATGGACCAACCAAACTGGATTGCCTGTTTTCTTAAAATAAGTTTTCAAAAATAGAGAGAAGAGAAAAGAAATAAAAAACTTTCCGCAACACTAGACTTTCCACACTTTCGTTTCATTCGATTATGATTCGACGTGAAAGGTACTCATCACTGGGTTTGGTTTTGGGGAGACACAAATGGGTGTCTACAGAAGCCCCCACTTTGACTGAGTTTGGAGAAACGCAAGTTTCGAAAACAAAAGTCAAAGTATCGATAGGGACGGAGAATGATTCAGAACGTTCTGCGATCCTAAACCAATCTTGTAACGCCAATACCTGCAAACTAACGTTAGTTAAACAGATAAAAGAGTTAAGAAACGCGTATCTTGCACCGTCAAGCACACGTCTCTGAAAGTGACCGATTGTTTGATGACCTCTACAAGCTAGAGAACGCCATCCCGCTTGAAAATCGCTACGCCTGTAACTGCTTCCAAATTAGATGATTGCTTCGCCTGAAACGATCCTCCTCCGTAATGATAATATTCCACATCCAAGGGAATACTATCAAAGATTATTTCTCTTGAAACAGTCCTCATCCGCATTGATAATATTCCACATCCTAGGGAACACCATCGAAGATTATTTCTCTTGAAATAATCCTCATCTGCATTATGATCATCTTCCATGCCTAAGGGAATATGATCGGAGACAACTTCGCCCGAAATTACCTCCAGTTGTTTGTGACAACTCTCCGCAAGCTAGGAAACGCTGTCGAAGATATCTTCTCTTGAAGTCATCTTCATTTGATGCGATAATTTCCCAAAGGAAATTACCGAAGATCCACGCCTGTCAATCTCTAAAAGTTCGCCTGAACTTTGCTCCCGCTATGCCTGTACGTCGGCGCTTCCGTTGCTTTAAACCTGTATGTCGGTGCTCTTTTGCTCTTGAACCTATATGTCGGTGCCTTTTGCTAATGAGCCAATGCTTAGGCGCTTCAAGCTAAGTGAGACGATCTCTTATCAGGTCGATCACCTTATGTAATCAAGCCGATTACTAAATCATGTCAAATTTCTCATAGGGGCTAAGTGGCGTACCAAGGAACCCAAAAATATGTTGCAGAAGGCTAGCTCAAACTCATTAGGTGGCTGGGTGCTTTGGCGCCGCTGAAAAACCATCAGCGCCACCTTATTAGCATTAGCGCCAGGCGCCAAGCAAAATTTGTGACGCCAATGCATAGGGCTTGGCGCCAGCACGGGGATTTCCTTAAATACCCCTTTCCTCTTCATTTCGCTACTTTGTTCGTCGCGAAACTGCTCGAAGAAACCCGAAAGCTTCAATTGCTCGGTTCTTGCTCGTTTCTCAACCGAATTCGCTCAAATTTGTTGCAAATCAAAGCTCTTTTCATCTATTTTCCTGATCTATGTAAGTTTTCTTCAAACTCACATCAGTTTTTATGAATTCTTGGCATGTTTATTCACGAATTTCATGAAAATTCGAAATTTATAATGCTCAATTTGCTTTGTTTGTCAAGTTTTATGCCATGAAATTGCTTGATTATGTTTGTATATTGCCTTGGGAGTAATTTGAGACTTGTTTGACTCAATTTGGTGAAGAAATGAGCAATTTGCCATTGTTGTACCTCTTAAGGTCGTGAAGAACAATGTGGCTTGTTCTTGACATTTTTGCTAGCAATTCTTGTCCAATTTGTCACAATAATCACTATAGTGTTGCAAGAAATTGTTTGATTGCTTGAAAAATGTTGTTATGCTTAATTTGAATTTGTGCTCTGTTTTAGTACTACGTACTCTGTTTTTGCGAACATAGTATCATGCGGCTAGGCGAACTTTAGATACTATAGAACCTTAATTTATGATAATTTTGCACAATGTAGCATGGCTAGACAACGAGGCTCGGGTTCACGGTCCTGAAACACTAGACGGGAGCATGAGCCCGTAGAAGATGACATCACGCCTTCCACTTCGCTTGGTCGACTTCCGGAGTGGGATGAGCGGACCTTGTTCTTCGCCCCTGTCCACCACATTTCTGAGAGGGTGAGACGGGGCACCGAGCCCGGGAGGACACGGCATCACGGCTCTGGCTGTGATGGTTAAGGCGATTTGTACAGGATGCACATCGCCAGGGCTCTTGAGACGAGACTCCTATGGGAGTCTTGTGGACTAGCTACTCTGTTCGAGACCTCCGAGGCTATGGTTGCCTCCAGCGGGGGTCACCACGTAGTGCGCGCTTTGGTGGAGTTCTTCTGGGACACCACCAACACCTTCCATTTCCCCTAGGGCGAGATGATGGTCACCCCTACGGACTTCAGTCTCATCACAGGACTGGAGTTCACTTCTGTGCCACTGCCGTTTGACAGTGGAATCGACGTATTTTCTTCGGAGGTCGAGGATCTGTTGGGGCCGATCGCTATTCGGGCCCGAGCTGAGGTCGAGACGACTCAGTTTAGTGCTAGAGGAATTCGCCGCTCGACGCTGGCAGCGGCTCTTGATGACGATGCGACCACCCGAGAGCAGCGGGTGCGCATCTTTGTGTTGATGTTTTTGTCAGGGACATTCTCCCCTGACAAGGGTAGTAGGGCATTGCTTTACTATCTTCCTGCTGTCCGTGATCTTCACCGGATCGGGACTTATGACTGGGCCAGCTTGACCTATGCTGACTTCGTTCGTGCGCTGAGGGACTCATGTCGACACTGGTCCTTTGGGACGAACGTTGCTTTGTCTGCCTTTTAGAAAGTCGTAGAGGTAAACATTTATTCCCTATAAAGTTTAGCTCTGCATATTAGTTAGCACTTACTCACACTTTTAGCTCTTTGTAGATCTGGTTCTACGAGTACTTTCCTTCCGTTGCGCCGGCGAGACCATCGCCGCAGGGATTTCCAGTGAGCGCCTCTTGGGGCGGCCACCATGTGGACATGTCCACTACACATGTCCGGAACTGGATCATCTCGGTATGACTTTTATTGTTTATCTTGCTTTTCCGCGGTGCTTTAGATGTATTCTTGCCTGATTGATGCTTTTTATAGGGACCTGAGGTGGTGTACCGGCCGTGGGGCGGTTGGACAGTCCCTGGATTAGCTGCACAGTACTCTACTGAGCGTCGCTATTTTCTGGGGACTTATGGAGCGGTCGCGTACTTAGGAGAGAGGGTCGCTAGACAGCATTCTTCTGATGTCTTCGTCGTTCCCGCTGCTCCACCACGTCATATGTTCGACGAGGCGCAGTTGTCGAGCATGTTTGAGGGAGTTGGTACCCCTTGGCGGTCCCATGTGATTCTCGGGCGGTGTTATGCTGAGGAGCTACTACCTTTGTTAGCTCCAGCTCCCGTACCGGCTGAGGATGTGAGGGTAAGATTTTCTTAGCTTTACTTTCCACTAAGTAGCCCCCAAGTAATGTTTTACTGATTTTTTTGCTTTATCATGATTATGGTGCTGCTGAGTTCGTGCCACCCCGTATGTCCATCCACTACCAGGGGATGTACGAGCCGATCGAGGAGATGATTTCTCCGGCTCCCGAGGGTGAGCGCTTCGTAGAGCGGTCGATTCCTCGCCACCAGACTCGAGTAAGCCTAATTTTTTCAGAATTTTTGTATTCATATATCATGCATTTTTACTGACTTTTATTTCTGACAGTTTTCATGCGAGGTGGTTTCGGCGATGGCACGATGCATAGATGCCTTCCGGAGCCAGCTCGTCCGGATGAGGAACGCGGCCACTTGCCGTCGGGATGACGTCATCCGAGAGGTAGCTTTTCTTTACTCATTATTTTTGCATTGCTGCTTCAATTTTACTTTGTTACTGATTTAATTCTTTTTGCAGGGCCAGCCTATTGCTTCTCACACCCGCGCGAGACCTGAGGGGCAGAGGGATCCGGCGAGGTCTAGTTCGAGACGTCGTCGCACTTCGTCAGGGGGTAGAGGTGGTCGCTCTAAGGCTGCTCGAGCTGACGTTGCAGAGGGCTCGGGATCTTCTTCTGAGGGTGCTCATGCTGCACCGGTAGGAGAGGCTACCTCGGCTTTCAGAGGTGGTGGGATGTACGAGGTAGGCTCATCATCGCAGCAGCCTCTACGGCCTCAGCCTCAGGTTGATCCTGGTTGGAGTGGTCCTATATTGAGTCTTCCTCCTCCTACGGAGACTGGAGCTGGAGCTGGTGGAGAGGTGACTCCTCGTACGGCGCATTTTTATGATATGATGTACCTACGTCCTCCGGCGCCGTAGTTTGTTCCTGTGTATATTTTATTTTGACTTTTTTTTATAGAACTTTGCCTTAGACTCATTATTTATAGACACATTTTGTATATTTATGCTATTATTATTATGTGTATGTTAGTGTGTGCAAGAAAAGTGTGACAACAATTTTGCGAAAAAATTCCGTCATTTTTATTATTGATGGAGGGTATCCGACTCTCTCCCCCAAAAAGAAAAAATAAAAAAGGAAAAAATTGAATAGAATGTCGGGTTTTTTTGGAATTTAAAATAAAGTCCAAAAGGAATAATATAAATTAAAAATAATAGCTATATTTAATTAATTAAGAAAAAGGATAAAAAAGATGTTTAGGAAAATTAAACGGAGCCATAAAGTCATTAACCGACTCGAGTTTAATATTAAAAACGCAAGTTGAGCACGCGCGACTCGTCTGGCAACTTGGTGCCAGCTGGCGCCACACTATGGCGCCAGGCGCTACACTTAGCGTGTGGCGCTAAGCGCTGGCGGTTGGCGCCAATCACGGGATTGTGACGCCAATTGACGCTGATACCGTATTTCAGTCTGATTGAAATTCCTCGCAATTTGTGTATAAAAATCCCCCTGCCCAGTCGATTCTTCTCATAATTCTAGCGAATAAATAATTCTCTTCTTTAGAAAAACAATAATCATGTCTTTAGTCACCAAGACCTTCACCCAATACACTCATGAATGGTGTCGATCTCTTAATGCGAGGGAGAGAAAAGAATTAGATTTATTTCACCTGGGGGGAATTTATGGCATCAAAGGGGTAGATCTTGACCTAGACTTCATACATACCGCTTTAGAGTTTTGGAATGTTGATACTCATTGTTTCAGAATAGGGTATGATGAGATTAGCCCTTTGCCGGAGGAATTTGGTGCTATCTTAGGCTTCCCTGCAATAGACCTTATAGCAATCCCTAGAGTAGACGCATACTATTATAAGGATTTTGAGCGCTTCTTTAATTTGAAGGAAAGGGATTTATCAAAAATAGTGGATGGCAATATAGTTAATTTGAAAGAATTTGCACGCTATTATTTTGATAAACCTCTTTCTGAATCTTTTCATATATATAGAAGAAGGGCGTTCCTATTTTGCATGCTTAATCAATTTTTTCTTAGTAGTGGTAAAAATAATGAGGGCCAATCAATTATAACCACTGTTTTAGAACAAATTGAATCAGGGAGAAATCCAATGCCATTAATAGTTGGAGAGACTATGATTAGTCTAGATGAATTGAAAAGGGACCCAAAAGCACCTCTTCGCGGTTCTCCAATTTTATTACAGGTAGAAAAATAATATTTTTAATTACAGAAATCAAAAAATATATTTTTGTATTGTAATAACAATTTATTTGCATTGCAATTTTTTACAGATGTGGCTAATGGAGAGGCTAGGATTAATTAGCCCTCCGGACGACATTGAAAAGTATACTCCCAATTGCTTCGTGAGAAGGAAGAAGCGCATTCCTAAAATTGGGCGCCCTGGGTGGAGAAAAGTCTTTCTATCAAGTGGGTCATCCCATGGTGGAAAATAGAAAGGATGGTTGGTGTTAACAAGCAACCTTTCTGCCGTCTTCCAAGCTTGTCTCGTGTAACTTATTATTACCCCTGCAGGGTAAAAAGACAATACGGCTTGTTTCAGAATATTCCTTCCGGGGATCTTCGTCCTCCCTATGAGTACCCTGTATCTCAAGAAGTAGATAGATTCGATGCCATCTGGAGCGCTAGACCTTTATGGGAAGTGATTACCCAAAAGGTCCCTCCTTCTTTGCCCAATGATGTAAAGAAGTGGTTGCTGAAGAAATCTTCGACTGATCAGGGTAGAACCGATGTGAAGAATTGTCTAGGTGACAGGGTGATTCCTGCCAAGGAGCGCTTAGGTGCAAGAATTGAATTCAAAACACCTGCAATGCCTAGGAAGAAAGGTGCTACCAAAGACAAAGGGAAAAGGAAAGCTAACAACGCAAATAAAAAGGCCTAGTGGAAAAGAAGCATGGAGTGTTAGCTGAAGGGGAGACCATCTACTCCAAAATTGAATGTAGGTCCTCTAAAGGATGCCTACTAGCTAAAGTTATGGATGAAGAGGAGGAAGCAGACAAGAATTGGAAAAGAGCTAAAAAGGAAAAGAAAGATTAAGAGCATTGCTTAGCTTTAGATTTATTAGACTTAGATTGTTATTTTTATTCAAAGTTAATTTATTTCAGCTTTTATTTAAATTCCATCAATAATGTAATTTTATTTTATTAATGAAATTTCAGCTTTCAATTAAATTATTCACTTTAAATTTATTTTATTAAAGCAATGAAAATCGAAAAAATTGATATTCAAGAAATTCTTTGAGTACGGAAGTCAAAAATTTTCCGAAAAACACTGAAATTCGCCCAGAGCTTATTCCCGAATTGGCGCCAGTCATTGGCATTTGGCGCCTGCCATTTAAGTCTGGCGCCAGGCGCCAATTCCATCGGCTGGCGCTGATGACTTCTGGCTGGCGCCAGGTTCTTTTCTGCGACGCCAATAATTCGCCGATTTTCTGTTGAATTTTTAATTAGTTCTGGAACGCAGAGATGTCGAAAAGTAAAGTGGCCGCACCCGTAAAGGGTTGCCTACGTATCCTTTCTTAAGGAATCAGGCCGAACGTAGCTCTCTTGAGTATCCTACTCAAGTAATTTATGGGTAGTATTTCTTAAGTTGGTCAAGATTTGTCATGTTTGAGAATTCATTGCCATCCATATCAGTTAGTTTTGCTGCACCTCCTGACAGGATTGTTTTGACAATGTAGGGTCTAGACCAGTTAGGTCTAAATTTTCTCCTTGGGTCTAAAACATTTTTCCTTAGTGCTTTTAATACCAAGTCTCCTACTTTGATATTTCTTGTCTTGACCTTCTTATTAAAATGCCTAGCCATACGAGTTTGGTAACACTGAGTGTGATGTAGAGCTTCTAGTCGTTTTTCGTCGAGTAGAATCAATTCTTCGTATCTTGCCCTAGTCCATTCAACTTCATCGAGTTTACTCTCTAGCGCGATGCGTAGAGATGGTATTTCTAGTTCGACAGGTTGTACGACATCCATTCCATATACCAAGGAAAATGGCGTGTTTCCTGTTGATGTATGGATTGACGTGTGATAACCCCACAATGCGAAGTGAAGCTTGTCAGGCCAATCCTTATAATTTTCTGTCATTTTCTCGATGATAGTCTTTAGATTTTTATTAGCTGCCTCGACTGCTCCGTTTGCTTGAGGTCTATAAGGGGAAGAATGATGATGTTGAATGCCATATTTTTGTAGCAATTCTTCACATTCAGCTTGAAAGTGAGTTCCATTGTCACTTATCATTTCATGTGGGACTCCATATCGACAAATAATATTTCTTTCGATAAAGAGTGCTAGATGTTTTGCAGTGAGTTTAGCGTACGATTGCGCTTCGACCCACTTTGTAAAGTAATCAATTGCTACTAGGATGAACTCGTGGCCTCCTGTTCCTGGGGGAGTGATTTTGCCAATGATGTCAATTCCCCATGTAGAGAATGGCCATGGCGATGTGTAGGTGTAGAGCAAAGACGTAGGGACATGTTGCAAATTGGCATAAATTTGGCACTTAGGGCATCTTTTTACGTATTGATGGCAATCCCTATTCATTGTAGTCCAATAGTGTCCTTCTCGCATTATGTTATGGACTAACATCTTGCCGTTTACATGAGTACCACAGATTCCTTCGTGGACTATTCTCATTACTCTTTGTGCATCCTTCTTTCCTACGCATAGGAGAGCTCGACCTTTAGGTACCCTTTTATGTAGCTCGTTGTCTATGAGTACATATTGAGAAGCCAAAAGTCTTAATGCTCACTTTGCTCTTTTGTCAGCATGAGGAGGGTATTCTCCATTGGTGACATAGTTGAGTATGTCTGTGTACCACGGTTCTTCTTCTTCTTCTTCTTCTTCTTGGACTAAGTCGTCGTCTTCTATAGCCTGGATATATGCTGGTTTGTGTCTTTTTTTCGATAGTTAGAGGCATTTGCTCGATTTCCGTGGAAATCCTAACCATTGAGGCTAATCTTGCCAAGGCATCGGCAAATTGGTTTTCCTCTCTAGGTAGATATGTATATTCTACCTTCTCTAGCTGATCGGTAAGAGTTTCCAGATAGGTTTGGTAAGGGGCTAAGCTTTCGCTCCTTACTTTCCACCTTTTATATATCTGATTGATGATCAAAGAAGAGTCTCCGAATATCCTTAACTTCTTTACTCCCAATGCCAAAGTTGTTTCAAGGCCTACCACGCATGCTTCATATTCAGCAGCATTGTTGGTAACGTCGAAATCAAGCTTTATGGAGATTGGAACATGCTCTTCTTTAGGTGATACTAGCAGTACTCCGACGCCACATCCCTTTTGATTTGAGGCTCCGTCGAAATACAAGGTCCAAGATCTTCAGTGACCATTAGGTCTTCATCTGGAAATTCATTGTCTTGTATTGGCGTCGAGTCTTCTATTGGAAAGTCTGCTAGAAAGTTTGACACCACAGATCCTTTAATAGCTTTTTGTGGCATAAACCTTACATCGAACTGGGCTAGATTGACTATCCATCTTGAAATGCGTCCATTGAGTGTAGATTTCTCGAATAGATACTTGAGTGGATCTAATCGGGAGACTACGAAAACGGTATGCACCAACATGTAATGTCTTAACTTAGTTGTGGCCCACACCAAGACGAGGCACAACTTCTCGAGCGGTGTATAGCGTGTTTCGTATTCGAGCATCTTTTTACTTAGGTAATAGATTGCGTTCTCTTTGCCTTCTACTTCTTGTGCTAGCATGGCACCCATTGTCTCTTTGGTAACCGTCAAATATAACCTAAGAGGTATTCCGGGAAGTGTTGGCGCTAATACGGGAGGATTTGCGAGATAGGCTTTGATCTTTTCAAAGGCTTTTTGACACTCGTCATCCCATATTACTAGTACATTCTTCTTGAGCTTCTTGAAGATTGGTTCACATATCGTCGTCAGTTTTGATATGAACCTACTTATGTATTGCAACCAGCCAATAAATCCTCGAATCTGCTTCTCAGTCTTGGGCGGTGGCATTGACATGATTGCTTTAATCTTGGTTGGATCTACCTCTATTCCTCTAGAGCTTATGACGTATCCCAAGAGCTTGCCTGAGGTGACTCCAAAAGCACATTTTGATGGATTCAACCTCATGTTATATTTTCTTAGCCTTTCGAAAAATTTCCTTAAGGCTATTTGATGGCCTGGACGGTCTTTTGATTTTACAATCATGTCGTCGACATATACCTCGACTTCTTTGTGCATCATGTCATGGAGTAAGGCAGTTGCTGCACGTTGGTAGGTAGCACCCGCGTTTTTCAACCCGAATGGCATTACCGTGTAGCAGTAAGTGCCCCGTGGTGTTATAAAGGTTGTTTTCTCCATGTCTTCTTCTACCATGAGAATCTGGTTGTAACCTGCGTACCCATCCATGAACGAAAGAAAGCGCGTGATTTGCGGTGTTATCTACCAGAATATCGATGTGTGGCAAAGGGAAGTCGTCCTTTGGACTTGCCTTATTTAGATCTCGATAGTCGACACACATCCTTACCCTTCCGTCTTTCTTCGGAACTAGGACAACGTTGGCGACCCATTCGGGGTACATGGATACCTTGATGAAACCTGCAATTATTTGTTTTTGAACTTCTTCTTTTATTTTAAGTGCTACGTCGGGTTTCATTCGACGTAACTTTTGTTTTACAGGTTTCATTCCTGGAATTAGTGGTATAGTGTGTTGAGCTATTTCTCTATTAATGCCTGACATATCTTCATATGACCAAGCAAATACATCGATGAATTCTTTAAGTAAGTTAATTAAATCGGTTCTTTCTTGTTTATTCAATGTTAATCCGATTTTAACTTCTCTTTTATTAGTTGAATCATTCGAGATGTCAACTGTTTCAGTTTCTTCAATTACCGGTGTTTTCTTTTCGAGTGTTTCCATTGCTTTAATAATTTCTTTGTCTTTTTCATCGTTAGCTAAGCAATGCTCGTCATCTTGGGTTAGAGAAGAACACAAGAAGTAGGGAGAATGAGAAATATTATTATACTCTGAGATCATTACATCAAAGAGTGATATGTCCCTAGGGACTGGATCACTAACTATCCTAGGAGAAGAAATAAGAGGGGGAGGTGCTACTACTAAAGACTTAGAATACTCTAAAGGGAAAGACTCTGACTCGGATTCTGACTCAGACGACTCCTCAAACATCGGTCCCTGTCCTGTCATGATTGATATCTTTCTTCCGCTTTAAGTAGTCACTTTGATAGTCTTGCGCCACCCTTGTAGTAATCCTTCAGCTAAAGTAATTAGCTTCGAGGGGTCGAAGCTTTCACTTTGTAGGACCGTTTGAATGAGCAAGGAGTTATCTTCTTCGTAAGTTGGCTCATTCTTTTCTCGCCCAAACAGTAATCCCATGACGTTAAAGTCAAAGCATGGGGGTGCTTTTTCCTTATGGACGGGAGTTGGGATTTCATCAGTGAAGTAGCAATCCAAGAAAATCTCGAATCCCGGTTGTCTTATGCCGTTTACAACAAATGGCTCGGGAAATTCATGGCATGGATAATCCTCTCCTTCTTTTATAAACTGACCATTAAGCGTAAAAGGGTACTGATCCATTGGAATTGCTTTCTTTTGAATGCGAGCGTCCCTACGTGCTTTCGACTTTTCCTGGGCTCGCTTGAGATCTTTCCGAGTCGGTTCAAAACCAAGTCCGAAAGTATCTAACTTAGGGAGGCTAGGTGACTCCAGCGGTTTTGCCGTTCCTTTCTTCTTCCCTAGGGTCATCCCAGGGAAGTGTCCTTGTTTCTTCAGCATGGCGTTGACAATCATGTTTGAATGGGGGTCATGGCAAAGATGGGTCCTCTCATCCTCCTGGATTAAGGAGACTTCTTCGTTAAAGCCCCATAGGTCTTCATCATCTTCGTCGTGTTCCACATTAATGATTGGATTCTCTATGGATTTGATTCTCATAGGCGAAGCATCGATGGTGATTGGAATTCCTCCAACTATAGCTTTCACTTGTTGGTGGAGAGATGAAGGGACGACCTTTAGATCATGAAGCCAAGGGCGTCCCAACAATAAGTTGAATGAAGCTTTGATGTCCACTACTTGGAAAGTAGTAGCATGTTCTATTGCTCCTGCCGTTACATTTAGGGTAATCTTGCTAAGAGCTTGACAACGAGTATTATCATAGGCTCTTATTCCTTGTGTGGACGGAGTTAAGTCTTCATCCCTTATGCCGAGCATCCTTGCGGTTCTAAGTGGACAGACATTGATAGCCGATCCATTGTCTACAAGAGTCATAGGAACATTCATCCTTTTGCAAACTACCGTGAGATTTAATGCCTTGTAATGTTTGTCACCTTCTGGGGATAAATCTCTGTCAGAAAAGGTGATCAAATTAATCGGACTAGGAAGGTCACTTGTGAGGAAGTTGGCTAGTCCCTCAGGAGTAGTGTCAGAATCTATCCCGATTTTATCCAAGGCATTCATTACGGCTAACCTATGCTCTCGAGATGTTGTCAGAAGTTTCCATACATTCATCTCAACTTTTGTCTTCTTAAACTGTTTAACAATGTCGTTGTCTTCGATGATAGGTATGGGAACTTGGTGTACGGTTGGCATAGGTTGTGTTGAAACGGGAGGTTACATTCTCCCAGATCTTGTGAGGACGTCTATTGATGGATCTTCTTCAGCCCAAATGTCATATGTGGTGTATGACACAGAAGGTGAAGGTCCTACTATGTCCTTTAGATAGACATCTTCTTCATCATTGTCCCAAACTCCATTAACAGTTATATCCTCTTCTTGTTGAACTTGGACTAGTTTCTTTTCATCAATCATTTTCTGTACCAAATCCTTGAATTTGAAACAGTTTTCTATAGTGTGACCCTCTGATTGATGATACTGACAGTAATATCTATCTGTCCTTTTTAATGACTCGAATGGTCTCGGTTCGAGAGGTTTGACCTCGCCACTCTCGGAGAGCATTTCGAACATTTGCGCATACGGGATCCCAATCGGAGTGTAGATTCTATTGCTTTTCTTAGGTTTTTCAGTGACTTTTAAGGGAAAGTGCTTTGCCTCATAAGTTGTTCTCACTGGTGTGAATTCTTTTTTAGGTTCTTCTTTCGGAAGTGGAAGCTCATCATATTTCTTATGGAGTTCGTTCATAACCTTGAGAGCTTCGCGTAGTAGTTGCGATGCCTCCTTCATAGACAGTGTGAGCAATTGTATATCTTCCTTATTTGCCGGTTCTGGAAGGCTATCTTTGACATCGAAAAAAATCTCCTCTTCTTTTTCTATGGCACATATTTCTTTGACAGGTTAAATGAGAGAGCAGGGGTCAACCTCGTTTTCCTCATCGGAGATAGCTAGGGTATGAGCTAGAGGTGCATTGTCAATACTCGGCTTCTTACTGGCAGGGGGCAACGGCAGTTTGTTGTTGTCGATCAGGTCTTGGATAGCTTCCTTAAGCTTCCAACAGCTTTCAGTGGAATGGCCCCTACCTTGGTGATACTTGCAGTGTGCATTGGGGTTCCAGTTAACCGACCTCTTCTCAACTGGTGGGTCCCCAAATGGTCCAATAGGAGTTATAAGACCTTTTGCATTTAATCGATCAAATGCGGTGTCATAACTCATGCCAATAGGAGTGAAGTTCCTCCTAAATGGTTTCTTCTGTCCTTGGTTGTTCATGGCAAGAACTTCTCCTAAATTAAAGGTGTTAACATTATTTGAGTGGGCGGTTTTGGAAGAAGAAGGATTGTCGTTCTTCTTTCCTTTCCAGCCACTGTTGGAGTTATTGTTGGCAGCTTTTGACTTAGCCAAGTCGTCTTCAATATTGATCCCAATGTCGTAAACGGCCTTAAAGGTATGGAGATTATTTTGATATTTAAGATGCTTGGAATATTTTTCTTGGAGATTCTTGATAAACAGTCTCACAGACTCTTTTTCACTTGGCACCTCAATCATCTTTGCTGAGGTTTCTCTCCACTTGTTAAAGAAAGAGGTGAAGCCTTCATTCTCCTTCTGTTTGAGGATTTCAAGTTCTCTATGGTCAGTCTCGACTTGAATGTTGCACTTGTACTTATCGACGAAAGCGTTTGCTATTGATTCCCAGGTAGAGGTCTTTTCTTTCTCGAGAGAAAAGAACCATTGTTGGCAAACGGTCTTGAGAGATAGTGAGAACAGAGAAGGGAAGACCTTTTTATCGATACCCTTGATACTCATTATTGTTTCAAATGCTCTTAAATGAAAGTAAGGGTTGTCAATTGCTCTGAATTTTGGGATGTCGTTTGCGTTGAACTTCTGCGGAAGAAGATCTTTGTCCACCGAGACCCCTTGTGATGTAAGTTCTTGAAACTTATAGTCGCTGGACAACTTGCTTAAACTCTCTTGCATGAGGTCCATTTGTTGTTGCTTCACGGGATCATCGATCCTGAGTGCAAGAAGCTTCAGTGTCTCAGTCATAGTAGCCAGTTGGTTCTTAAGATCATTGACTTCTTCTTGAGTTGCCATTATAGTCTTAGCTTTCCTCTTGCGAGCTATAGGTTTGTCGAAAAGTTGGACTTGTACGAAGAGGTTATCTTTGATTAGTCGTCCTTCCTTTCTTGACCACGCGCTGTAAATTAAACCATTTTGCGTTTTAATTACTTGACTCGAATCAACTTGACTTTATGGTTTATTTTAAGGGAAAAAAGAAAAAAGAAAAGGGTGCGTATTTTTGGCAAAAATAATGTACATATTTTTAGGGAACTAAGTATTATTATTTTTATATTGGAGGATTAATATCCGACTTACCCCCCTAAAAAAAATGACGGAAAAACGCGCACACAAGACTCTCTTAATCATGGTCAAAGTATGTGTATTGGTGTGTGCGTTGAGTGTAAGTGACATGCTTGGACTCTTGTATAAGACCATGGGACTTAGTGCCTAAACTCGATCATGGACTCAAATAAACACTATTGACAGCAAGATTTTAGCCGAATTAAACAGAAAACTGATTAATTAGACCCTAGGTGATGACTCGACCAATAATCCGAACTGTCGGCCAAGCGACAGGACTGGCGTCACACTGTGGAGCTTGGCGCCAGACAACATAGCTGTCGTCAGGCGCTACACTCCATAGTATGGCGCTACAGCTCAGACCTTGGCGCCAATATTGGAGCTTCGGTCTAGGACTGTTTTCGGTGTTATTAGTCAACTGGGGTATGCCTAAAGTCGTACTAGGTCAATTCCGATTAAAATATTAGACTTTATTGACTCAAATTAAATAATTAATTAATTAATTAGGCAAAGTTCTTTAAGTCATTCATTTATTCAGTCTCAACACAAGTCAACAAACGGTTAAGAGAAACATAGAATATATATGCACAACAAATAATGCACAATTAGTCAAGTAGGCACAATATGATGCAATGCGTTCGCAACCTAACCATGGCTCTAGTTCTCTAAAGTTCGAGATATGGTTTAGTCAAAGAGGGTCCATGGTTAATTGTCCGGATGCACCGCGCGGAAGCCTAACCGTGAAGGGTTGGCGCGAGTGGATGGGACACCGCGAGTTTTAGAGAAAACTCGCTTCCATGGTTTGGTGAATTCAACATCTCGGATGTACCCTTTGTTTCACGGAGCGTTCAATCGGGTAGATGGAGCATGAATTCCCAGAGGGTTATGTCCATATGTAGAACACATATGGGTTTCAGAAAAGTGAGAAGAAATTCAATCAGGAAGTAGGATCGAGCAAACAATACGAAAAACCAGTCGAAATTAGAACGCATATTTCTGGCTCGGTATTGGGGGAAACTGGCGCCAGCAATCAGAGACTGGCGCCAGATTTTACATGTAGCGCCTGGCGCCAATACTGGCGTCTGGCGCTACAACTAAAACACTGGCGCCAAGCTCTGGCCCCTGACGCTACTTCCCACATGCCTCAGCAGCTTTCTGTGCTCGATAAAATTTTCCAGTTTCGCGCGGTGTTATTTAAATCCTAGTTGTGAAAGACGTTTCTCAAATTTCCTACGTGTAAAATCCTATGTTTTTAACTCATTACAGATGGTCTTTCCAATGAGATCTTTTTTATGCATATGTGTAGGGAATAATTTCAAGCCTTTAAATCCCACTAGCTTGAACCCCACTATGATCATACACTAAAGTACGGTGGCGTCCAAAAGGGAAGAAGATAGAGCAAAAGAGTCGCCAACAAGTTTTAAGAACTTGTAAATCGTTCACGAGGTGAAGGTTACACCCCTTAACGATCCAAGAGATCGTCAACTCCATAAGGTCATGAACCAAATAAGGGTTCGGGAATGAAGGTACAAATCCAACCTAAAAGAGATTGAACTTGCCCTAATAATAGGCCTCTACTTTATTCTGATCGTATTCATGTGCGCTTTCTGACTAACATACAATCAATAGGATTAACCCTAAACCTGTTTATCTATTTTGGTTGAATATTAATGCACAAATAAATCTATTATTGGCGATCACTTGAATTTATAATCATATTAACCCTAACAAGATTATTAATATCTTATTAAGCGTGATTACAAGTACCAATTCCCTTTAACATGCATAAAAGGTGTGATCAAGCAATAAATAATAAATATATATCAAGCAACAATAATAAATATCACAATAATAATCATGAATAATAATCATCATCAAAATAATAATATTCATAATCATCATAAATTATAACAATTATAATAATAATCATGTTCATGTTAATATTAAAGCATAGCAAGATCCTAGGCATGATACTAACAAGATTAATAACAAACCCTAGCATGTCACTAAGCAATAAAAATCAAATCTTTAGCCCTAACATGATACTAACAATCATAAATATTAGGAAGAACATAAGAAGCATCGCAGGAATCATATTTAATATTAAAATTACCCTAGACATGATACTAGGAATATCATAAGAACAATGTAAACATGATTCTACATCATAACATCAATAAATCAATTAAAGCACTTACTTTGATGCCTCGTACCTCTTTCTAATAACAAAATACACACGTTAGTAACTACAAGGAAAATAATAATCAAATAATTAAATTAAATAATTGAAATAGAGATTTGGGACCAAACCCTCAGAAATTAAAACCTTTCACGTCTAGGGCGAAGGCAACTTCGAATATGGCTAGGTGTTTCTAGATCTTGCGAATGCGGAATTTTGTATGAAAAAGCAAAGTTTGAAAAAGAGAAAGAAGATGAATGATTTAGAGAATTCTAAAGAATTAATGATTGTAGATGAAAACTTGCGAATGAGGAGAATTGGTGTAAATTGGTGAATCAAAACGGAGTTTTTAATACGATATTTATAGAGAAAATCAGCCAAAAAGATAAATTAAACAAAACAGAGTCTGACGCTCAGAAAACAGGGCTGGCGCCAGGCACCAGCACTAGCGCCAGGCGCCAGGCCTGGTTCCAGGCGCCAAGGCCTGGGGTTAGGCGTCAAGCCTGATTCCAACGCGTTTTCGAAAATCCAATAAGTTTACCGTACTGGAGGATAAAATAATAAAATTTCCTCAAAAATGCTATTTGATTTTAAATAAAACTCTGAAAAGTCAACAAAAGTCAATTTATCAATGTTAATTGAATTAGGAATGAAAAGAACCTTCTAGAAGAATCTAGAAGACTAAAACCATTCCTAATTGCTTTAGGAATGATAAATCTATATTAGGCTCTCCCCTAGATCATTGGGCCGCGTATAAGGCTCAAACCGGGCCCAGTTTAGTAAATTGGCCATAACTTCCTCAATATTCATCGGAATTGAGCTTATAATATATCGTTGGAAATGTCTTTGCAAGCCCCATCCAATTACACTACTATTGGACCCATATCATGGACCAACCAAACTGGATTGACTGTTTTCTTAAAATAAGTTTTCAAAAACAGAGAGAAGAGAAAAGAAAATAAAACTATCCGCAACACTAGACTTTCCACACTTTCGCTTCATTCGATTATGATTCGACGTGAAAGGTACTCATCACTGGGTTTGGTTTTGGGGAGACACAAATGGGTGTCTACAATATGACAATAATGTCAATCAAAATTACGCACATGAAATACTTAGAACTTTTCGAGTCTCATCCACTCATTCTAAATCATTGCCGAAACAAATTCAGAAATTAAAATAGAAATCCTCCCCAGTGGAGTCGCCAAAAACTGTAGGGAATAATTTCAAGCTTTAATCCCACTAGCTTGAACCCCACTGTGATCATACACTAAAGTACGGTGGCGTCCAAAAGGGAAGAAGATAGAGCAAAAGAGTCGCCAACAAGTTTTTTAGGAACTTGTAAACCATTCACGAGGTGAAGGTTACACCCCTTAACGATCCAAGAGATCGTCAACTCCATAAGGTCATGAACCAAATAAGGGTTCTGGGATGAAGGTACAAATCCAACCTAAAAGAGATTGAACCTGCCCTAATAATAGGCCTCTACTTTATTCTGATCGTATTCATGTGCCGCGCACTAGTAGAAAAATTGAAAAAGACACCGCTCAATGGCCACCGGTTTTTGAAAACCGGTGGCTTAAAAAATGGGCGGGATTAGGCATATGTACATTGCCACCGGTTCAAGCCGAACCGGTGGCATAAATGATAAAGGCCACCGGTTTTGAACCGGTGGCAATAATCAAATAATAAAAAAAAAGCCCACCATTCTCTTTTCCCTTCCTTTATATACCCTAACCAATCTTCTCTCTCCTATATCGCCTCTCCTCCTGCTCTCCTCCTCCTCTCTATCTCCTTCTCTCTATCTCTCTCTCTCGTCGCCCTTCGTCCTCTCTCCTCCGTTCTCCTCCTTTGTCCTCCATCAAATCCGCACTACACAGCCACCATCAACCACCGAAATCACCCAACTTCACCCGAAAAAAATCCATTACCCACGAAATCACCACCACGCCACCACCACACCAGCAACACCAACATCAACAACACCGACAGATCTACATCATCAACACCAATTTTCGCTCTTTTTCGCAGTTTTTGGGTTTGATATTTCGAGGTTACGGTTTCTGGGTTTAATTGATTTTGTAATTGCTATGTTTAATTGATTTTGGAATTTTCTGGGTTTAATTGATGAGTGTTGATGGGTCTATGTTTCTGGGTTTAATTTGATTATTCAAGGGTTTCTGGGTTTATGTTTAATTCGAAATTGCATGAGTGTTCTGGATTTTTTTTAATATTTTTTATTTTTTATTTTTTTTCGTGTTTTTTGTGAGTTTTTATTTATTAATTTTAATCTTGGTGTTCTGATTTTCGAAATTGTACGAGTATTCTGGTGAAATTGCATGCGTTTTTTTTTTAGGTTTTTTTTTGAGTTTTCTGTTTTTTTTTTTTTCGGGGATTTCTGGGTTAAATTTTTTTTTTTTTAATTATTAATTTGAGTTTTCTGGGTAGATAATGCATTTTTTTTTTTAGTTCTTGAGTTTTATTAATTTTGGTGTTTTAATTGATACAGGTATTAGATTATGACTCCACGAAGAATCAAGATGTTTGTGTCAAAAAAAGATCAAGATGTTGATTTTGGAATATTGTTTTAGAACTTAATTTTATTTTTTTTGTTTCTAATGTAATTTTATTTATTTATTAATTTATTTTTATGTTGTAATTTTTTTTGATTTTGGTATTGTACAATAACAATTTAATGATAATTATATTTTGGATTATATTTCGGTTGATTTCGATGTTTTTTTTTCGATGTTGTGTTTCTTACATAATTACATTGAATCGTTGGAGTATATTTCAAGTGGAAAAAACAAAACCAAAAAAAAATATATATATATATTTACATGCACATTGCCACCGGTTAACCGGTGGCCTTTATATATAATACCAAAAAAAAAAAATAAAGCTGGAAGGGTTATTGCCACCGGTTAACCGGTGGCAATACTTATTTTTGCCACCGGTTTTGAACCGGTGGCCTTTGCTTCGGAGTATTGCCACCCCCCAAATGACCACCGGTTCAAAACCGGTGGCATTGGGGGGTTTTGAATCGGTGGCCAATTCATATTTTTGCCTAGTATGCGCTTTCTAATTAACATGCAATCAATAGGTTTAACCCTAAACCTGTTTATCTATGTTGGTTGAATATAATGCACAAATAAAACTATTATTGGAGATCACTTGAATTATAATCATATTAACCCTAACAAGATTATTAATTATCTTATTAAGCATGATTACAAGTACCAAATTCCCTTTAAACATGCAATAAAGGTGTGATCAAGCAATAACAATAAAATATATCAAGCAACATGATAAATAATCATAATCATGAATAATAATTAATAATCATATCACAATAATAATCATAATAATAATAATAATAATAAATTATAACAATTATAATCATAATCGTGTTCATGTTAATATTAAAGCATAATAATAATAGCAAGATCCTAGGCATGATACTAACAAGATTAATAACAAACCCTAGCATGTCACTAAGCAATAAAAATCAAATCTTTAACCCTAACATGATACTAACAATCATAAATATTAGGAAGAACATAGAAAGCATCATAGCAATCATATTTAATATTAAAGTTACCCTAGACATGATACTAGGAATATCATAAGAACAATGTAAACATGATTCTACATCATAACATCAATAAATCAATTAAAGCACTTACTTTGATGCCTCGTACCTCTTTCTTATAACAAAATACACACGTTAGTAACTTCAAGGAAAATAATAATCAAACAATTAAATTAAATAATTGAAATAGAGATTTGTGACCAAACCCTCAGAAATTAAAACCTTTCACGTCTAGGGCGAAGGCAACTTCGAATATGGCTAGGTGTATCTAGATCTTGTGAAAGCGGAATTTTGTATGAAAAAACAAAGTTTGAAAAAGAATTTAAAAAAAGATTAAGAGAACGCTAATGAATTAATGATTGCGAATGAAAACTTGCGAATGAGGAGAATTGGTGATGAATGATTAGAGAGAATAGGTATGATGAATGAAAACCATTGGTGAATGAATCAATAAAACGGAATTTTTAATACGATATTTATAAAGAAAATCAGCCAAAAAGATAAATTAAACAAAACAGAGTCTGACGCACAAAAAACAGAGCTGGCGCCAACCCTGGCTAACTGGCGCCAGGCACCAACACCAGCGCCAGGCGCCAATGGCTAGCGCCAGGCCTGGGGTTAGGCGCCAAGTCTTATTTTGACGCGTTTTCGAAAATCCGATAAGTTTACCGTACTGGAGGATAAAATCATATAATTTCCTCAAAAATGCTATTTGATTTTGATTGAAACTCTGAAAAGTCAACAAAAGTCAAATTATCAATGCTAATTGAATTAGGAATGAAAAGAACCTTCTAGAAGAATCTAGAAGACTAAAACCATTCCTAATTGCATTAGGAATGATGAATCATATTAGGCCCTCCCCGAGATCATTGGGCCGCATATAAAGCTCAAACCGGGCCCAGTTTGGTAAATTAGCCATAACTTCCTCAATATTCATCGGAATTGGGCTTATAATATATCGTTGGAAAGGTCTTTGCAAGCCCCATCCAACTACACTATTATTGGACCCATATCATGGACCAACCAAACTGGATTGGCTGTTTTCTTAAAATAAGTTTTCAAAAATAGAGAGAAGAGAAAAGAAATTAAAAACTTTCCGTAACACTAGACTTTCCACACTTTCGTTTCATTCGATTATGATTCGACGTGAAAGGTACTCATCACTGGGTTTGGTTTTGGGGAGACACAAATGGGTGTCTACAGTACCAATCATCAAAGATGGTATCACTATCATCAAATCCAGACATGGTGTTACTTAGATTTTTCAATTAAGCGTGCAGATGCAGTAAATGAAACGGGAAGAATTGAGAGGAAGACTTTTCAACTTTCCAAGAATGCAGAGTGAATTTGGGGATATGTGTGATAAATGATGATTATTTTCTCTCTTTTCTTACAAAGCAAAACATCAGTTATCACAAACATGTCTTTTCGGTTGTCTATCATACCATGCAAAAGAAGAAGAAGAGTTGCACTGTTTTATACAACGTACCTATTCGAGCAAACACTTCGGTTATAAGCCTACATTTTTTTAAAAAAAATAAATAAATAAATTATTTGGCCTACAATTTTTTTTTCTTCCCACATACCAAAAACCCCTTATACTAAAGTGTATTACAATTTGTTCCTGCAATTTTAGGTAACCGATTTATTCTAAACGTACATGTAAAATCCTATTAGATAACAACAAAATAATATTATTTATTTTGAAAAAAAATATTTAATTTGCTTCAACTATAACTTAACTATCAGTACTTTGTAACACATCATATATAATGTATGATATGTATAATCCACTTAATTTATGAAATACATGTTTCAATTGATTTATTATTTTTAATTATTAAAATACCAAGATGTATGTATAATATATTAAAATACCAAAGTCAATTCTATACATAGCTTATTCAATTCTTACTTTTCATAACACTAAACTTATTCCAATTGTTATTTCATAACACAGTAGGCTAATAATAGCATTGTTATTCACACTATAAGAGCTTATTATTCTACCAACACAATACATTAAAAATCAGCACTCAATTGTAATGTAACATCAAATACTATAGTATTTTCATGGAAATAACTAATAATCGCTCCTTCATCAATTTGTATTTCATAATAGTCGATCGCAGCAGCAACTCCATTTTTGATGAAACATTGAATAATCTTTTCCTCACGCCTCTTGATTTTCAACTGAGCATCAAATCGAGTATCATAAAGTTGCACAACAACATTCGTTGATTTTGGAAACAAACCAAATTGTGCTCTAGCAAA
Source organism: Chenopodium album (assembly GCF_948465745.1). Classification (NCBI taxonomy): domain Eukaryota; kingdom Viridiplantae; phylum Streptophyta; class Magnoliopsida; order Caryophyllales; family Amaranthaceae; genus Chenopodium; species Chenopodium album. The sequence continues at coordinate 17,349,683 of NC_137842.1, forward strand.
GTCCAACGAAACATTCTGCATCAATTCAAACATAAATTAACATCATAACAAAAAAAATTAATCCATAATAAATAATCGCTATGTAAACATATTTTTTAAAAACCATACAATAATTCCCTCTGAATGATATGCTTTAGAAAACACAAATTTAAAAAACAGCCCTTCCCAATCAATTGTCATATCATTCAACCACGCATGTGTTTCAGCTACTGTTTCCCGAGAACCTTGCACAAAAGGCTTTCGTCCACGCCCACCACCTCCACTAGCCATCACACATCAATAATTCACTTTTTTCATGCACACAACTACAATTGCTTAGCCGATATTTATACACAAATGAACACCATCAACACAAAGTTCAAACTTAAGTCAAATTACAATAAAGATCATTAAAAATTATTGCACATTACTCACCCGTAACTCCAACACTAATTAATCTTTTTCAATGCATATACAAACTTTAACATCTACCAAAAATAATAATATTTCAAAGTCAACAATAACCATCCAAACTAATTCAATGCTTAGCATTCTTATCTCCAATCAACAACACATTAAAATGCTTCTTTATAGACCTTAAAAGTTGAAAAACTTTTACATCAATGCTATTCTAACACATCATATATGGCATATGATGTATATAAATCACTTAGTTTATGATGTCCAAAAAAAATAGAAATGTATAAAATCAAAAGTATAATATTACCTATACTTATACTAGCTTTTTTTCCTAATAATAAATACATCCTTACATTACAATCCACAACTAAACACTTTGCATTTTATCTATAAATCATAACATACATAGATAACAAATTTATAAAACTCTCAACATTGCCTCATTTCTAAACGAGACAAACAAACACGATTTACAAACTAAAAGCGCGCGTAGCGCGCTCTAGCCCCCTAGTATCTAACAAAAATCAAGAGAACAAAAGCATATAATTTCAGGTATACTAAATCTTAACAAAAAACAAAAACTTAATTAGTACTCAAATCTTAAGTCCAGGTATACATATCCAATTATTCTTAATAATCATATCTTTACTAAATCAAATCAAATCCAACAATAAACACAAATTTTATACTTAGTCAAATAAATAACCATTAAAAAAATCCAATTACTAATAAATACATCTCCTTCATACATACATCCGCTTCAACCGGATCCAAGTCTAACACTTCAAATTGATGGTCGTCACCATTTCCACAAGAACCTTCATCTACTTTCATTTACAATTGTCCCTGTAAAACACCATAACAACATAACAGATTACTTAATTAACTAACCAACCCTAACTTTCCAATAATTTACATCATTACCAAAATACAACAAGGTTCTTACTTGATTAAGGTGGATTTCCATATTAAGGTGGAAGTTATAGCCAAATTCGCCTCTTAATGTGGAAAATCAAGCCAAATTCCCCTCTATGAACCTTGAGCTACATTGGCGCTGATTGTTTTTTTGCGGGAAGAGCAGCTAGTAAAGGGGGAAAGTAACTTCTCTTTCCTCCTTTTTTACCCAACGCATTTTCATTTTACCCCACCCCATTTTATTTTATCTTTTTTTAATTTGCAAATATTATTTTTTTATTAAGGTATTGGACGAGGGCCTGTACCTGGTAAGGGTCTATAGTTTCTATGCTACAAATACGTTAATTTAGGGACCGCATTTGACCTTAATTAAAAAAGCCCATACAATATAAGCTTTGTATTGTGTGACGGAGTGACTAAAAAATTAGTAAAACTAAATTAGTTTAGAAAAAAGGCAAAAGCTAACGAGCGCTCCCGGGGCATTATATAAGAGAATTAAAAGTGGAATATTAGAATAAAACTAACATTAATTTCACCGAACGACGTGTAATTTTATCATGCATTACTAACTTGATAAAATTTCAACAAATATACTACCTCCGGTCCAATTTAGTTGCAACTTTGGGGGGGGGGGGGGGGTTTGGCCGAGGCCGAGGCAAAATTTCCTAAGCATGCTTATTGAAAGATAAGGGTATACATTTAAGTATTAATCAAGTAATAAAAATAAATAATAAAAAAAAATTCAACCCAATTTTAAAAAAGAAACCCACCACCACCAATCCCAGCCACGACTAACCTAGCCATGACCATCAAACCACCAACCCCAGAAACCCAACGACCCCCAGAAACCTAACGACCACCAAACCACCAAACAACCTACCCACCAGCCACGACCACCAAACCACCGACCCCCAGAAACCCACCGACCCTATAAACCCACGACCCCCGAACCCACCGACTCTGAAACCACCAATCCAGCACACCAAAACAACCAACACCGAAACCACCAACCCCAACCAACCGATTTGAAACCCACGAGGCCACCGATCTTAAACCACAGTGTCGCCTATCCCCGCCGATCTTAAACCACGAGGAAGGAGAGGAGATAGAAAACTCATTCTCTTCATTATTACCGACGAACCTCGTCGCTCTTAACACCACAAAGCCACCATGAAAACGGAGTTGGAGGAGGAGAGAGAAAATTAAAGGGGATGAGGGTTTAATTAATTAAGCTTGGGGTTTAATATAATGAAATCAGATTTGTAATTTAATAAGGTTGTTTAAAAAAAAAGTAAAGGGTACGTTGGTCAATTACCACCCAATAATTTACTAAAAAGGAAAAGAAATGGAAAAGTTGCAAGTAATGTGGACCGGCCCAAAAAGGAAATAGTTGCGAGTAATTTGGATCAGAGGTAGTAATATTGCTTATCTAACGCCCGGCACTCGATAGCAAGATCCTTGTAAAAAAAAGGGAAATTCCCATTGGTACACCCGTGGTTTTGACTTTTCCCAACCGTGATTAACACCGTTAAAAAGTATTTCATTAAGTTAAAATAGTTAAGAAAAAGACTATAATACCTCTTTTAAATATCTAATGTCTCGAGTTGCGTATCAAAAATTGTTCGGTTAAAGTTTTGGAAGTCATGTTAGTCCTTAAGGATCCAAACCTCGAAATTAGCAAAAAAAAAAATAACGCAAATGTCTCATGTGCGTGTTAAAAAATGTCTCGGTTTGCGTGCTATTATTTTTTTGTGATAGTAATTGTTCGGTTAATGTTTTGGGGGTCATTTTGATCCTCTAAGGATCTAAATCGAACTCGAAATTGTCAAAAAATTAACGAAAATGTCTCGTTTTGCGTCTCATGACAAAACAAAAAAGAAATATCATGACGTGCAAAATGAGATATTCTTGTTATTTTTTTAACAATTTCGAGTTCGATTTAGATCCATAAAGGGTCAAAATGACTCCTAAAACCTTAACCGAACAATTATTATCACAAAAAAGTAATAGCACGCAAATCGAGACATTTTTTGACACGCATATGAGACATTTGCGTTATTTTTTTTGCTATTTCGAGGTTAATTTGGATCCTTAACGACTAGGACTCCCAAAACTTTAAACCGAACAATTTGACACGCAAATCGAGACATTAGATGTTTAAAAGGGGTATTATAATCTTTTCCTTAATTATTTTAACTTAAAGAAATACTTTTTAACGGTGTTAGTCACGGTTGGGAAAAAGACCAAACTATGGTTGTACCGATGGGAAGACAAAAATTTTGGAGTGTATCAATGGGAAAAGTCAATACCACAGGTGTACCAATGGGAATTTCCCAAAAAAAATAAGGCCAAATAAACAAGACTTTTCCGTACTAATATGAGCAATTATTCAGGAGCTTTGCCTGGTTAATATGTGATATTGACATTGAATGTTAATATAGTGGCAAAATCGCAAATATAAGAGCTTCGCTGTATTATTTTAATAATTTCTCTCATTGGTGGTGTGTTGGCACTTAACTCTGACGTTAGTCAATGGTTAACCTTATTTTTGGATCCCCTTTTGACTTTCATTTTGCCATCCTCATCATTTGCCAAAACCCGTTATTTTTGTCTTGAGCTCTAGTTCTTCAATCTCCAGCAAATGTGAGGGAGTGGGTGTCGGTGAGACAAAATTCAAGGTTGGAGCCTCATTCCATATTGTTGGGGTAATTAATTTGGTGTTTATGACTCAAAATGAGAGGATTTTGATTTGTAGTTCATAATAATGATGGTGGTATATTCCCAGTAAATCCTAAATTAAAACTCTTTTGAATTGAATGTGTAAATCTTAAATTAGCTACCAACTACAATTGACCACCGCTGTCGAAATTAGAATTGTAAAAATATTTATGACACTTCTAAGCTCATAGTTTGATGTTTCTAACCTCATACTAAAGATCAGACCACATACCAGTATTGCAGTTAGCTGAACTTCCCAACTTCAACAGTTCAACCCGTAACCTTCAATTGAACCAATCTTAACCCCGTGATAGAACTTCAATTCACCACCGCAGTCGAACCGCACATGAATTCGACATGACAGTGCTAGTTGATTTCGAATTCAACTCCAGAAGGAACCAATTTGGGATTTTGGGTGGACTACTGTTTCTCGTCACCAACTCCGCCTCAAAGTCCCAATACTATCAGCAACATATAGAACGGGGATTTTGCAAAACGGGAATTTCTTTTCACGGACACGTCATTAGTGAAGAGAAGACGGACTATACCCTTACTGAAACAATGGATATGACCTTGATAACCCCATATTAACACTGCTCGTTAATATCGCATATTAACGAGTATTTTCTCATTATTCAGCTTTCAAAGAATTCAAACACACAATTTCTGCTTCTGAAAAAAAAAAAAAAAAAAAAAAACACAGTTTCTGGTCACTGGTTTTTCTTAGGTAACCCGAAGTGAGCTTTTATACTTGAGTTGAAAATTTTGTCATAATTCATCGCAAATTAATCCAGAAGTTTCGATTCAAAAGTTGGTTTTCTGCAATGGAGAGCAGTGACGAAGATGAAGATTTTTCATACCATGAAGGCATAATCCCACAATCTAAGATCAACTCTCTCTTTCAATCTAACACTGAAAAGGTATTCTCTCTTTCTTTTCTTACATTTTAGGGTTTTGCTTTTTAATCATCTTCTTGGTTTTTTTTTTATTTTTTTATTTTTTTTATTTAGTGGCATTATTATACACCCGAGTGTACCGTATATTTAGTGAGCGACGAGGGTAAATGATGTTCGAGATTTGATCCGGGTTTTGGATTTTTCTTATTTTGCTGTTTTATTTGATATATTTTCGATTAAGCTTGTATAATTTTACTTGTTATTCTCTAGTTGTTGATTTAGCTATGAATGAGTAGAAAAGGAAAAATGAGTCTCATGTTTAGGCTCAAGGTTCGGTTTTGTTCAACTTATTATGTATATTTTAGAGAATTAGTTCAAATGAAATATGTTATTTTAAGACAATTTCACACAAAAATAAGATAATTTAGTATAGAACATTTTGTTTAAACAAAATAAGTTCAAATATGGTAAGTTAAATCAAACTTGCCTTAAAAAATGAAATTAAAATTGAATAGAAAAGAGTTTAATTATATATTATATTAGTTAAAAAAGTGACATTGTGTTTGTTTGGAACTCAAAATTTTCTATATATAGGCTAAAAATGGCTCGTACATGGCCGGGTGGTGAGACTGTTTGGGCATGATTGCATGAATTTACCTTTGGTTATCGACTTATCATAGCTATGTTTAAAGTTGTGGAGCTGAATTCAGCAGGATTGATAAGATGACTGTTATGTTCCTGTGCATTACAGACCTGAAAAGACCGAGCATTAGCAACATGATTATACTTGGGAGTTGGGACTGTTTTTAGATGACCACCCCCCCCCCCCCCCCCAAATAAATAAATAAAAATTCCATATGGAGGATAAGAAAACAGAGAACCAAAGTTTGTGTATGAGCTCAATTGAAAGATGATTGTTGTTCAGTGAAGGAAATTTCAAGTTCCTCTAAAGCTCTGCAGTGTTGATATTGACCTATCTTAGAAAATGATGCTAAGGAATAATTTAAGTCTCATATTCGTCATTATATTATATGCATTGTTTTCTTTTTAGAGCTATGGGTATCTGGTTTATCCATTTTTCGCTAATTGTTATTATCTGTCACTGAGCTTTTGTGGTTTTATTATGTTCCTCTCGGCCTTTTATGTATCTTGCTGCTTTCTTACTCTCACACGTGTTGCACATGAATTACTTAAGGGAATCAGAAGATTGTGCTGTGAGCTGTTGGATCTGAAGGATTCAGTGGAGAATTTATGTGGAAATACAAGGGCAAAGTACTTGGCTTTCCTGAGGTATCATAGAACCACCTTTTGATTTTTCTTTATTGTAGCCAGTATTCACTTGTTGATTCAAAGTTCTCTTTAAATATAAAATTTCATATTTGACAGCACAGACCTTCATGCATTTTTTTATCGGTTGGTGGTTAGAATACATGTTGAGGGCTTGGGCAGCTGAATTGTTTTAGGTTCTAACACTTGTCCCATATAAAATTGTAAGAAATCTCTGTTTCTGTAAATGATAGGCTAGATATTCAAAAATAGAACTGTGTTGAAAAGAAATTGCCTACATATTTAGTTGTATTTTTCAGCAAGTTTAATGACCTCCCTTTCTCTCAAAACATGTTCCCATGTTACTTGCATTAAATTGTCTCTCATGTATAGAGATTCTAGGTTGAAGCTAATATAACTGTAAAAGTTGTGCTAACAATATGGTAGGTTTAGTGATGCCAATGTGATTGATTAAACAATTTTTAATCTTGGATTAAATGTCTTTGCATAGAGGCAACTTACTTTTGGCATGTTAAGTGAGTAAGGTCTAACTAAATTGTTAATTAGCTCCTGATCAGGTTTAGTGTATGACATACAATGCTCTGAAGGAGACATGAAGTGTATTGTGGCAAAACTGGCAATAAGGTCTCATAATTTGCACTGGATGCATCATGCAAGAGATGAAGGCACATGCCTTGTGGAAGTGAGACACTACTTTCCATTAGTAACTCAAATGCAATCTTAGGCTACTAGTCTTGTGATCAAGGTCTTAGATACGATACGGACTGCTTTTTTCTATTATGAATATCCGTTTATGTATGTTATTTAGTGGGAAAACTGTAACTCCTGAAACCTAGTTCAGGTCTGGAGAAAGAAAGTTCATCTTTTGAAAATCCCATCCTAACTTCAGAAGAAACATGTTTGTGGACCAAAGCTGGCTCATCAACATTGAAAATGTGTTAGTGAGTAATTTGAATTTGTTTTACAAGCCTTTGAAGTGAAAAGCTTTGGGTGAATTAAAATATATAAAGATAATGAGACTGCTATCAAAGTTGAAATCGAGGAAGTTAAATTTGCCTTCCAGCTCATAATTTATTGGATTTCATATTTTTCTTAGAGATGTCATTCGATGGCGCGTTGTACACTTGTACCATTAAAATTGGATGCCTAAAGATCATGCTTTAATATGTTAATCTATCATGTCACAGATTATCGGAAGAAGTTGTTGAAATGGAACATGAATTGACTGATCTGAGAAAGCACATTTCTGCCCAAGGAATTTTGGTACAGGATCTGGAGAGTGGCGTATTTCGTGAATTAGATGAGTGCATCAAAGCTGGTGAGCAAGAAAACGTACCTGAATTGCAGAATTGTGAGCAAGATGATGTGTTGTGTAAAGACACCTATGATGCAAAAAGAATATTTTTGGAAAAGATTGATTTCCTCTTAGCTGAGCACAAACTGCAGGATGCCTTGGAAGCTTTAGAAATGGAGGAAAAAAGCTCACCAGACCTGAGAAGTGCTGGAGATATTTCATCAAACGTATCCTTTTATAAATCTGCTTTCTTGAAAAGAAAGGCTACTCTTGAGGATCAGTTTGTAGGAATCAGCAGTCAGCCTTCACTTGGCGACGTTGAGCTGAAGCAGGCTTTATGTGGTTTGCTAAAACTTGGAAAAGGACCCCTAGCACATCAGATACTGCTCAAAAGATACGCTTCTCGCCTCAGAAACAGAGTTGAAGCTTCTGTTCCATCATGTTCCCTTTATCCAGAAACATACCCAGCTACATTGTCAAAAATTATATTTTCTTTTATCTCATTAGCTGCGAAGGAATCACATTCTACATTTGGCGATGATCCTATATACACAAATAGAGTAGTTCAATGGGCAGAGGAGGAAATTGAATTTTTTGTGCGGTTTGTTAAGGAGCATGGGCCTTCATCTGAGACAGTTACTGCACTGCGTGCAGCTAGTGTTTGTGTGCAGGCTAGTCTCAGCAATTGTATAATCCTGGAATTACAGGGAATCAAGCTCTCTAAGTTGCTTATGGTACTAATGCGGCCTTATATGGAAGAAGTTTTGGAGATGAACTTTAGAAGAGCAAGACGAGTATTTCTAGACATTTCAGATAATGATGACAGTCCTTTGTTGTCTCCTCGGTTTTTATCTCCTTTGTCAGTTTTTGCACCTTCACCAGATAATGCTCTTATAAGTAATGGAGTGAAGTTTATCTTTATTATCAAAGTGAGTTTGTTTTCTGAAATTTTGCTGAAGAAAATCTCTAATATTGATGCATTCCGTGAACCATGCTGTTTAAAGTTAACATATTAGGTAAAATAGCCATTAAGAAAATTGGGAAATTTAAGAATATGAAGAGACTTGCAAACTGGCTACATCTAAGAGGTTGTTTTGCGTGAAAACAATCAAGTTTGATCGTACATTTCCTAAGTAGAATTTTCTTGTTTGATGAAAATTTAAAGTTTACTTTATAAATCCCCTAATTTTTAATTGGATGCTCTTTCTGATTCTCACTTTGAACACCTTTTTTTCAGAAAATTTCAACTGATTATCTTGTTATGTCCCTTTTTCTGTATCGTATGGTTCCTTATGACGATTCATGTTTGCCAACCCCAGATCATTTTGGGACTAAGGCTTTGTTGTTGTTGATAATGATATGATGAAAATTTAAAGTCTCATTTTTTTCTAGAGGGAGAAATTTCTTACTGTCCCAAGCTACAAGATTTTTCTCTTGTGTTTCTAGAAGTGAAGAAATGTTGAATGACCATGCATTTCAATCAGTAATGTTGCAATTACATGTAATTTCTGACATTCTTTTGTCATGCTGAGTAAAAACTGGATAAATTGAGGGTATTTTATTGTTGTGGCCTTTGTATAATTGTGTTTAATTATAATACTGTTTAGATGTCGCATATCATGTTTAATTTTGTATTACAAGGTAAAATGCAAATAATAATGATGATAGGAGTACTGTAATTTTGGATGTTAATATGTTATGTAATGATCCTGCTAAGCCTTTCACAGTAGCGTCTCAAATTCATGAGGCTGTTATGAGGATATAAAACTAGTCTATATAGGAAAATAAATGGAATCAGCAATATCAAGACATTCTAATGCTATGATAATTTGACGGGAGACTTATATTCTGATACTCTGATTAGGATTAAGTGAGAAAGGAAGATTGGAACCGGCAATATGAAAAAATTCTGAAGTGATGTTAATTAGACTGGAGAATAAAACTCTGAAGTCTGATTTGAAATAGGTGTTAAGATTGATATGTATATTGTACATAGTTTAGATTTTTTTCCTTTATTTTTTCTTGTTGGAAATCTAGAGTGCTCCTGCATTCCTAAAATGCTGCAAAATACTTTCTTCTTTGTTCTTGTTGTTGAAATGGTTGTCACATTCGTTATTGGGAAGATGTTTGGAGAGGAGATTGTTTTTTTCCCTCCTATCTAGAATCCACAATGTTTGGTTTATAGTGTGATAATGCTTGCTGTTTAATTTTTTGGAGGAGATTGAGAGCTTTCTTCTTTAGTTCAGATTCTTGATCTTCAAGTAGCTGCAGTAATGCTAGGGTGTTGACTGAGGATTCATTGTAACTTTTTTGTCAATCTTTTCTTAGTGTCTTGGATTGACCCCCTCAGTATTCAGACTTTATTTTAAAGGCAAGGGTTTTTGTGTGGAGATTGGCTTTTGGTGGAAAAAGTATTAATCACATGCTCCAAAAGTGTAGGCTGGAATACTTTATTTCACCTGATATCTGTGTGAGCATAGTGAGTCTTGTTCACATATATTTCTACAGTGTGAAGTGGCAACTGGCAAGTAACCTTAGAAGGAGCTGTTTGCATTGCATGAGGAATCTTGTCCTTCAGAGGTTTTGGATTAGATGCAGGTTAGTTTCAGGGGGTTTGGTAGGGTAAGGAGAAGTAGCTGTTGTGGGTACTTGTGGCGCAATGCTTTAATAGAAAATATTTTTGATACTTGTGGCGCAATGCTTTAGTAGAATTTTTTTTGGTTTGAGCAAAATCACTTATTCAATGCCGTTATGGGCTAGGGCAGCTGGGGCTTTCAAAAGTTGCTCAACTGGGACATATCTTAGAAAATGAGTTACTCTGTACTCTTCTGTTTTTTCTGTTTTTTTTTTTGGGAGGGAAGGTTAGCATTTATTTTCTTTGAGGAAAAAAAAAAAAACATCAATGTTTTTTTTTTTTTTTTTTTTTTTTTTTTTGACACAACATCTATGTTGATTAATCTGGAGAACTTGATTCATTTACACCTTTTCCTTTTCATTCCACCATATGGTAAAGCACCAGCCTTTTTAAGATGAGATGATCTAATATAAGTTGCTCAAATATCTTCTGCCTACTGGGTTCTTAATGTCTTTTTTATGGAACTGCAGGATATTGTTGACCAGCTGACACCCTTGGCCATTCTACAGTTTGGGGGAAATCTTTTAAGTAGAACTGTGCAACTATTTGATAATTATGTGGACCTTCTAACTAAAGCTTTACCTAGTCCTTCAGAGGATGATGGCATTACAGAGCTGAAGGAGACTCTTCCCTTCAAAGCTGAGACAGATTCACAACAGCTTGCGCTTTTGGGGGTTGCTAACAGTGTTGCAGATGAGCTACTACCAATGGCAGTTTCAAGAATTTGGAATATTAATATGGAGACTCATGATCCAAGCATTGGATCCCATGAGAGCATCTCGTCTATAGGAGGTAATGCTGTTGAGTTCAAGGATTGGAGACGTCAACTTCAGCATTCCCTAGACAAGCTCAGGGATCATTTTTGCCGGCAATATGTTTTGAACTTCATATATTCTAGAGAGGGTAATTCACGACTTGATGCCAGAATATATGTTGATGAAGAAGGGGAGAACTTACAATGGGAATCAGTTCCGCTTCCTTCACTTCCATTCCAGGTAATTCTCTTCTAGGTGCTCTAGCTTTATGTTAAACAGTTAGCTACTTTGTCTTTCTAATTTCTACGTCGTTCTGGTTACTTATTTTAAACTTTATGTTTAATAATGCTATTCACTCTGTTTGTGTGCTAGTAGTCACGTCTCATTTTGGACCTTGATGAGATTTCTGTTCAGTATACTTGAGAATAGTATTACATTAAGGGCCCATTCACATTTACTTAATTTCAGTTCAGTTCAGTTCAGTTCAGCTCCAATCAGTTCAGTTCAGCTCCAATCAGTTCAGTTCAGTTCAGCTCTTAATTTCCCTTTCTCATAAAATATTCATTTCAGCTCAGTTCAGTTCAGTTCAGCTCCAATCAAGTTCAGTTTAGTTCAGCTCTAATCAGTTCAGTTCAGCTCCAATCAGTTCAGTTCAGTTCAGTTCAGCTCTTAATTTCCCTCTCTCATAAAATATTCATTTCAGCTCAGTTCAGTTCAGCTCCAATCAAGTTCAGTTCAGTTCAGCTCTAATCAGTTCAGTTCAGCTCAGTTCAGTAAATGTGAACAGGCCCTAACAGCAAAAAGAGATATTTTTAGTTAAAATTTCACTAAGTTTGACGTAAAGTATAATCAGGAATCAAGATCCCAGAGATGACAATAAGTAGGGCAGCAAGCGAGATGGCCTAAGCCTACCCCTTCTTGACTAACAAATGCTGTTCTAATTTTTTCCATATCCACTGCCAGCTTTATCGGGTTTTATCCACAAGGCCTTGTATTGGACTGTTGGTAGTCGGGTCATGATACCAACTAACAAATCCGACCACAATTTTTTTCCAGAACTGTACTTTTGAGGAGAGAGACTTGTCCATAGATGAGATTATTTTAGGTGTTAGGATTCCAGCCTACCTTTTTTGGCCAATCTATGCTAGATTAGATCTTGGCCAACCTTTTTTTTTTTCCACTGTTCAATTTTATTGTTGTGTGTCTGGTGAGTTAGAAATCACTACTTAGGGGTAAAAAAGTGGTTCTATTTCTGACCTACTGTGTTGATGGTATTAATGTCAGATACTCAGATGACTCAATTTCAGATAGGATATCCAAGTGGAATCCTGGAGGGGGGAATTCAAGAGTAATTGATATGGGGTGATCCAGTTTAGGAGGAATGAAGGTAGAGAATGAACAAGGAAGACCTAATGCCTATGGCTCACAGAATAAAACAACAGAGTTCTCCTCTCCTTTTATGGAGCTTCACAACCAAACGTCCCATAAATATCTTAGACTTAGAGAAAGGCAAGTCACAGTCCTGCTGAGAAAGATCCTATAAAACCCAAAGCAAGCATCATGTAAAATGAAAAAGGACAGATAATAATAGTTTCATAAGCCTTTCTGAGGCTAGTTTTTATAATAAGCCTTCAGTTAATGCTCTACTGTAGCCAAATATTTTGTAAGAGATAATAAGCAGCGCTAGGCTTGTTAATAGACAGCAAATCTTATGCCGCTCTGTGGTCAAGCATGATGCTAGAAAAAGATGAGTATGCTTTTAAGAGCTCAGGACTATGTACTACGTATTTGGCCTTTCTTGGAAAATAGTGCCATTGATTCGGTTTTCTAAATGAGACAATAGTGACGAAGTCATCTTTTAGTGATTATAGATCCAAATCACTGAGGATTATTAAACTAGAGCAATTTAACATGCTTATGTCAATAGTGTGCTTTAGTTGGCATTCAAAACTATTTTTTTTCTAGAACTTTTAAACCTTTGAAAATATATTAGAGATTTAATACATTATAGGGATCCCGTGATTATTTTTGAAACACAGAAACTCCAACTGCTAGCTGTTTCCTTGCAGTATCGGTGTACCGTGGCATTCACAGATAAGCAGTGGCCTGACTAAATTGTATTACTCAAGATCTCATTTGTAAAAGAAGCTGACCTGAAATTTTTACAGGCTTTATTTGCAAGGCTACAACAATTAGCTACTGTTGCTGGGGATGTATTGCTTGGAAAAGAGAAGCTTCAGAAAGTTCTACTGGCAAGGCTGACAGAAACAATAGTCATGTGGTTGTCTGATGAACAGGAATTTTGGGGTGTATTTGAGGATGAATCAGTTCCATTAAAGCCATTTGGCTTGCAGCAGGTAATTAATTATGTATGGTTTTTTGTATTTCTTTATTCAAGGAAAAAGGCGTCAATTTTTTGGTTAAAATCAACCATCTTGTAATAACTCATTGTGATACCAAGTAACACTGTTTAATAAACTCTAGGAGTGACTTGTTATTATTCAAGTAACATGTTAATCTCACTATAAGTTAGTGTGTGAGTTGCCTAAGATTTGCTGTCCATTATTAACTTACCATATTGTAAACCTACCTCATTTGAAGACTGATCCCAGACATATTAACAAAGAGTGTTTTGGAAGATTAGTGCATGCCTTTTCTTCTCATCTGATTCTGCTTGGTGTGCAAAATCAAAATTGAGGTGGTGTATGACTTGAGTGAATGTTATTCTTTCCTCCCTTTGACAATTGTCTCTAACAAATGAACAATGTTTCTTGATCGTTCATCATGGCAGTTGACTCTTGATATGCATTTCACTGTTGAAATTGCACGCTTTGCTGGCTATTCATCAAGACATGTGCTACAGCTAGCATCTGGAATCATTGCTCGTGCAGTCAAAACCTTTTCTGCAAGAGGCATTGATCCGCAGAGGTATCCCATTTACTTCTGATGGGTTTTTAATTAATATATATGGCTGTTTTCTTATGATTCGTTTTTTATTTTCAGCACACTTCCAGAGGATGAGTGGTTCTCTGAGGCTGCCAAGGCTGCCATTAATAAACTTTTGCTTGGAGCCTCTGGGTCAGAAGCATCAGAACCAGACGAAGAACAAGAAGAACATGACTTTCTACATCAACAACATATCGTGTCAGATTCTGAGGACTCTATTTCCTGTACTTCAACTGTAGATTCCTTCCATTCTTTTGCCTCTGCAGAAACGGGAGATTTGGATAGCCCCTCACATATTATTGATCACGAGGCCTGAAACCAGCTGGAAATTGTACTTATACTTGGTAGAGAATGAAGGTGGTTTTGGTAGCTTTTGAAAGCCTGATTTAGGTCTAGAGGAAGAAGCCGAGGTCATATAAGGCCCAGATAGGGTAATGCCTTTTGGGTTTTTCAGTAGGTTAGAACATGTTGTCAATATTAGTCGGTAATCTTCTCAGAGAGTACTAAGTTATTTAAAATCAGGTATATTTGGCAAGTGTACTTATGTTCTGCGAGTAAAGAGGAATGGTTTCAACCAGGGGAAACAGGTTTATTCTTGGAGGAATGCTTATTCATTGCACCTACAACCACTGTCAAATGGAACCGAAAATCAGAGGTTTGATCTTTACACCTGACACAACTGAACAATTTTACATTACCAACAAGCGCGTTATCATAAATAATCTTCAATGCAGATTTGTTTTACACCTTAGCTTGTAATTTTTCCAGATCAGAGACTTGGAACCAGGTTACTTGTCTGTTTTCATGGCCTGATAGCCTGCCCTGTTGCTTAAATCGCAACCCCAAAACTAAGGCTTTGGGGTAGATTAGGACAACCATTGCTGGACCCAAACTCGAAATCACCCTGTTTGAATTTGACACGAACCCAATCCAACCTGTTTGATAGGTCTACTCAAAATACCTTTCTCGATAATGACTTTGGTTTCGCTTGAGACACTCAGACAAAAATGATAATGCCAATAATGACAGATGATAGGGATAATACATGATGATGTTAATGAGTAAAGGTTGTGTTTTTTTTTTTCCTTTTCTTTTCGAATGTGCTTAATCAATGATAGTGATAATAGCATTGTTCCTGCACATTATTGTTGCTGTAAATGTTACAATGAGTAAAACCGACCAAAAGGTGTCAAAATCTAACTCGACCCGATAATACCAACTCAAACAAGAAGTAACAAGGTTCAAATCTTGACTTGTATGGACACAATGGTTTAATATGACTTAAACTAGAAATAGACCCAATTCAACTAAACCCAATTAAATCCAACCTAATTACCTGAATGGACACCTCTAAACCGACCCTTGCACTAGTTAATTATAAAAGTAGAAATGTAGGGATCTAATTATGTAAACCATAATAATAAACATTGAAATAAATTGTATTTACATAACAAAGAAAATTCTAGTGATAATATGAATGATTAGAATTGTAAGATTCAATTTTAGTCGGTTTTCCAAGCTTGTAATAACAGGCAAAAATCAACTATTTTGGTTTGAGCACTTTGTGTTGAGTAAAACATACTACCACAACTATTGTCACTAGCTCCACTTCTATTGCTTCCCTCCTTATCTGTGTCCATTTCGGATACTCCCGGCTTGAATATGAACAATCCATACCCTGTTCCTGGATTACAAAATAGCCATGCGTGAACGTCCCACAACACCTGAATCGGCGTCTTGTTAACCACCACTGTTTCGTTCCCTCGGAACTTCCATTGCAAGTTCTTGATATGAATGAGAACGATTCCATCGATACTAATCCACATCTCCGGGTCTTTAGTTCCCGTTGTTGAACTCTCTACCACTATGTCGTGCTCCCATTTGCTTTCAGTGAAACGTGCCCTTGTCGCGAAACTCTTCTTAGCATACACTGTCTCCTTCTTTAAGGATTGGATTGCGTCTACTAGGGCTGGCCTTTTCTTTGTGCGCTTATAAGCCTTTTTCTTGAAATCCCCTAGTAATAGCACAACCTCTTCATCGGATACAAGTGCTACGTAGTAGTCTGAGCATGGCTCGGGGCTGCTACCGGCAAACTTGGCAGATCGTAGATCCCAATACAAGTCGAGTTGGTGGCTGGATTCCTCCGGTACCTTATTGTGATCCATCTCAAAAGATTTGTACCCTTTCTTGCTCCAAAAATGCCAAGGTTTTAACTCTACCTTGCATGTTGTTTGCCTTTCCATTTCACCTTCACATCCATCTATAATGATGCTAAAAGAAATGTTCATTAGGTTTTTACACCACAATACACTAACATTTCTCCAATATCCCGCAATATTTGTTAGAAAAACACTTGTTACCGTGCATAGGGAACTCTTAAGGGTTATAGGCTCCTCCGTTACTCTCTCTGGTGGTCCCTTCATTGATCGAGATCTTATATTTGTAGTCATTACGTTCTAGGAAAATGTAACATGGATATTACACCTAACTCTATGTGTACCCGACTGAGGGATTAAATGAAGATATACGTAGCTATCAACTATGTGATCGAACAACAATATAATGGTAATCTCTGCCAAGAATTTCATGCAATAAATCATATATGGTTAGATGACTTTACTTGAGAAGGTGAAGTTGTTGCACCAACAAAATTCTTTTCATGCCCAAATGTTCTAAGGAATTTCTTATCCAACGCACGTACATGCATATATGTAATTTTCACTCAATCTCAAAATTTGAGAAGGAAAACAAAGAATATAGGAATGTTTATACAGAAAGATGAATTTGATCTTTGAATAATCAATGAATGTATTAATCAATGTACGCTATCTTTTGATGATGGAAATTGGGAGCAACAAGTAAGGTGGAGATAATGGTTAAAAATATCGACTGAAAAGTTGATTTTGCCTAAAAAATATTAGAAAGAAAAGAGAGTGATTAAATATGAGAATGAATGAAATTTTGGATTGTGGTGTCAAATGAACTTAATTGCAGCCATTAGAGAGACGGAAAGGATAAATTAAGATAACAGAAAAAAATATATATTGTAGGCTCAAATTTATTTTTACTATAAATTACATTTTTGTGTAGGCTTGCAGTACCATAATCACTATTTTTAGATATGTACATTTGTATGCCTAAAAAAATTGGGGGCTAAGAATCTTCTTGATTATTTTTTTTTCTTAGGGAACAAACTTTTTTTTTTTTTACAAAGATCACTAACAAATCAAAAGCAAACCTAACTAAAAACCATAAGAGAAAGCAATGATCACGAGCTTGAACGGCCAACCAATGCGCCGGAGTCACCCAATGACGAGGCACTTTACGAATTCTGCAAATAGTGAAACGAGGGAGAATCTCCTTAATCTCTTGAATCAACCAGAGGCAAGAAATATCCGAAGAACAACGATGCTGAAACAAGGAGACAATTTGAGCGCAATCCGTATAAATGAGAAGGTGAAGAAAACCCCGACGGACAGCCATCCGAAAGGGCCCAAAAACAGGCTTGCAATTCTGCCTGAAGAGCAGAGACTGCTCTACTAGCCCGAGCACCTCTAGCTAGAACAACATCCGAATCAACCTGTCGAAAAATCCAGCCAGAGCCTGCACGATTATCCTGACAAAGCCATGCTCCGTCACAACATAGACTATGGTCAACCGGATCCGAAGCATGTCCTTGCAAACACAGCATTAGGGAACAAACTTAATTTGTTTGAAGTGTCTTTATTGATTGGAAAACTATGTAAACAGAAAGAAAGAAAATATTCACCATATTACTCCCTCCACTTCTTTCTAATCTACATTTCTTTTCAAGCCTTAAAAAAACAAAAATCCCTACTCCATAAGTTGTGTTAATGGATATATATAGGGTTACAAGTTTGAGTCATAATCATGTTTATTAGAAAATCTCAAAATTTAAATATTCAATATTCACAAAATATATCTTAATACTTACAACGCGAATAACATTTACATATATTCTCTATCACACCCTTGCAGTTAGTGGGAGAAGGTCGAACACTGAGAGTGTATCTAAGTTCAAGAATAGTTGATGAGGTAGGCATTTTGTGAAAATACATGGAATGCTATCTAGTAGGATTGTGCATGTAATAATCATACATTTCCCAATGCCACCTTTTCTCAAACAAAATGGATTTCCATTTCAATGTGCATTGTGCGCTGGTGTTGAACGGGATTATGTGATAGATATATTGCACTATATTATATTATTATCTATCTCTCGCATAATCCTGTGCAGCATCAACGCACACATTCCCTTTTTTTTCTCCAATCTTACATCATTATGTGTTTCTTCAACGCATATATCGGTTTCTTTTTACTACTCCCTCCATTTCATATTAAATGCAACACTTTTTATATTTGGCCGTTTCATTATAATTGCAATACTATAACTTTTGGGAAGGTCCGATCATTATTTTATAATTTTTTTTCTCCCACTAACCACACTTTCACAAATATTTTATTATTTCTCTCTCTTACCAACAACACTTTATACGAGTATTATAAATATAATAAAAAAATCCTTTATTGGACCCCAGTCTATAAATTTTCTTTAACTTTATGAACACTAATGTTACAATTACTCCTTCCGTGTTTTTTTAAGTGTTACAGTTTGACCGACACATAGTTTTAGGCAATTTAATTGACTTAAATAAAATAAGAGGTAAGTGGGGTAGTTGGAGTATTAAAAAATTGTAAAAGAAAGATATTGGGGTTAATAGTTTATTGAAAAGTAATGAATGTGAGAGGAAATATATAATAAAAAAGTAGTAGTGAGTTTGGGTGGAGACCATGAGAGGGGAGAGATATAATATTTTAATATAGCTTTTTGTCAAAAAAAAAGGAAGTGTAACACTTAAAAAAAACACGGCCGGAAATAGGAAGTGTAACACTTAAAAAAAACACGGAGGGACTAATATGAAACACTGGGAATATCTCTTGTACATTAATGTTAGTTATGTATTAATCTTTTTACTACCTCTGTTATCTCATTACATTTAATTCAACTCAACCTCTTATAATTCTATGACTCTCAACTTATAACAATTAAACAAAAATGGATGGACAATTACAATTATACAGAAATCAAAAGATTAGCCAATATATACATATTAATTAAACTAGCTTTAATATACTTTTTCTTTGTGTCATTATATGAAAGATTCTTTCGGTTTAAAAGTAAGCCAAAAAGTCTAAATATTATGCAAATTGAAATTTTGTGAAAGATACTTCTCAACGACAATACGAAATGGTCAACTATTTGGAGGCATACCTTTAAACTTTCTTACCAAATACATGACATATCCTTTATTTTTAGTCTCTAAAATTAGCTTCAAATTATTGGTTCTTTAACTACTTTTGTTCTTTGCAACAAAGATTCTACGAATTTGATGACCTTTTCCCCTGAATTTTATTCTTTAATAACAGTAATTTAGTTATTTTTTTGTACTTTTTTAAAGGCCGGCAAAAAAAAGTCTACTACTGTTACATATACAAGTAGTTAAGTCCTTGACTGCTGCTTATTTTTGATCAAGTTGAGCATGGAAAACTCTGTTTCTTCCTCCCATTACAAAGTCATTACAACGCCGGAACCAATCCTCGAAGACGATAGTGTACCGGAGGAGAGCGGGTGGACGCAGTATATCGAAGATTTCGAGGCCTACGATAAGGAAGGATGTGTTCATGAAAACAGCAGTAGTAGTTCTAGTTATATGAGCTATTCTATGGTGTCTGATGCCGGTTCCGGACCCGAATGGAAACACAAATTCAGTATCAATCCTGCAGGAGGTTGTAATTCATTTGGTGTTTTACAAAAAATGCCTAAGAAATTAAATTTCAAGAAGAAAATTCCTTTTGATGATTCCTTAGAAGATACTGCTTCTTCCCCTGTTAATAGTCCCAAGGTTAGTTTTTGTTTATAATTTTGCCAATATTCACATGTTTAGACCAACTTTTTTTATCAAAAAATTTATTTTGTTGATTTTATAAAGTAATTCTACTCTTCTTATGTCCTTTTGTTATATGGGATCATGCACCTTTTTTGTGATTTATATTTATGACAAAATATAATTATCTTACAATTTATTAAACTTGCCTCAATATATTTTTGAAAATACAAATTTTATAATTTTTAATACAAGATTAGTTCATATGTATGTTGATTGTATATGTTTAGCATAATGTAAAACTCTAAATGATACAATAAAAAACGAACAAGGGAAGTATGAAATTCATATTAGGATGTAAAAAGTATAATATTTGAATGATTATTATTCCTTGATTTATATATATGTACTAGTCACGGGTGTACCTATTAAATTTTTAGACGTCTCATGTGACACTTATCTACTTATAAAACAAATATTTTTCTATAATATGAATTTTGCCTTAGGTTCATATCAAGTCTCAAAAGATGCATTTAATTTGTTTTCTGTTTCTTTAGTACTTAGTTGCTTTTTCTTTGAACAGATTACTTCTTTTTTCAAGAGGATGGATATTAATTCCAGAAAAATGGACAACGACAATGGAAGTCCCATGGTAAAACTACGTATCCCTCTTCCCCTATATAATACTTATTTGAATCATTACTCTTCTTACAGAATATAATGGTATGATTTAAATTTAATGTTACACTCAACCTATATATTCATATCCATCAAGTTTTTCATGATACATCACATGAAAGTGACTCGTGTATAAAATTGATTTATATGAATAGGTGTCATTAAACATGTTATATACAATGATTTTATATGATTATATTCTACTCATACCCATCAAGTTTGGTCACCATATATCGCATGAAAATCACTCATATATGAAATATTTAATTATTATGAATTGAAATTATTAAGCATGCTGTATACAATAATTTTACTAGATAGTATACACATCTGTTGAGTTTGGTTGCCAAATATCACATGAAAGTCACTCATGTATGAAATTGTTTAACATGATTTGGAGTCGTTTAGGATGTTATGTACAATAATTTCATTAGAAGTATAAGGTACGGAACATGCACTAGTAGGGAAAAAAAAATTCCTTTCTGTTTTTGAAAGCGTAAAAATATTAAACATGCTTAGTATATATTGGCATGATCAATAGACATACTCTTAAATATGTCACTCGTTCACCCCAAAACTTATCCTCGCACTCACTAGACACTAGCGTGTAAATTATGCTATTAAATATTCATAGCCATCCTCTCTTGTGGAAGTGATTGTCAACTAACTTAATTAATTAAAGTTTTAGAAGTGATACCTTTAAATTGACTCTCATTTACATCATTGTCTTTACATCTTTCTCTATGTCCAAACCAAAAATCTTGTAATAACGTCTTTAGTTCAAGACCTATCCTTTAGGAACTAAATTAAGTATAGGCTAGCAATTAGCATCTTCCAAAGATTTTATGTCTTAAATCTCCTTTAAATTATTCATATATTCTTCAATTAACTGAAAGGTCAACATATACCTAACACATTTGACTTTAATGATAATTTTATAATCATAATGCAGGGCAATGAAATCTCAATTGATGAGCATATGGAATACAATAATATAAATAGAGAGCATGATTTCAAGGATGTAGATTGCATTGATTTGAAGCAAAAAGGATTATGCGTAGTTCCAGTATCTATGGTTGTCAACTATCTTGGTTGATATGTTCTGTTTAATATATCACTTTTCTCTGTCCTCCCTAAAATGCAAATATAACCAAGAATTTCTTATAGTTCTATATTTTGTATTTGCGAAATGCATAATATGTAATTACTATAGCATTGTTATTATACAATAATTTAGTGTAACAGAATGCCTCACTCTTTGTTTAAAAATCATCTACCGTTGTATGTGGTGGTGGACTATTGGTATTGTTGTTGTGACAATCAATAGTCGGTGAATTTGTAAATAATTTGCATTCATGTATAGCTAATATATGTGGTTTTTTGGATTATTGTTTCTTGTTTCTTGTTATTTAATTTTTTTCAAGGAGAATTTGTAATTTAATCATTGTTTGTACAATACTCGGTATGTAAGATCATTTTTAATAGAGGGACTCAATTCTAAGTTTTAAAATATAAAATGAGTAGTTTTTCTCACCTAATAATAATACTCAACATACTTCTCAATTTGCTATTTAAAAAAAAAAAAAAAAAAAAAAAAAAAAAAAATAATAATAATAATAATAATAATAATAATAATAATAATAATAATAATAAAAACCTACTTCTCAAGTTAACAACTGATGTAATATACTCCCTCTGTTTTCTTTTATTTGCATCATTTTGACCAGTACATTTACGGAGACGCAACTTTGACCATTAATATATTTAATTATTAATTGGTAAAAATTATAATAAAATTATATTATGAAATTGTACATTATGACAAATCTAATGATTATATAATGACATTTATTTATTTTATAGAGGTGAAAAAATCAAGTCAACCATGATATGTGAATAGTGCAAAAATCTAAGTGATGCATTTAAAAAAAAAAACAAAAAACAAAAAACAAAAACAAAAATGGAGGAGCTCAACGGTAAAACTCTGTTATGTATACTAATGTCATTTTCCAGTTAGCCCACTACATCCTATTAAATAAACAATTTTAAGTTTTTACCAAAACATTAAATTAAAAGTTAAATACTATGTAAATAAATAAACCAATATAAAATTGATAAGATCCCCCCCCCCCCTTTTTTTTTTTGTCAATTGATACTCAAAGTTGAGTATTTAAAATTAGCAACTTTCTTTTAGAGTATTTAAGTTTAGATACAAATATTATTCCAAAAAAAAAAAAAAAAAAAGTTTAGTAAACTTATTAGTGTTAAATATGGAAGAGAAAATAAAGAGAGATGAGGGAAGATTGTTACGTTGTATTTCATATTCCATGTAGTACTGGATATATATAATGTACATTTCCTAGGGTTCCATCAATGGATAAGATCAAATACCCAACTCTAGAATATTCTAGATTGTACATGGGATAATAGTCATCCATATTTAGATATTATCTTAACACTCCCCCTTGGATGACTATATATTGAATAAAACAATAACTAACATTTACTACAAAACCCGTACAAAATAATACACTATAATGCGCATAATATGCTGCCTCGTTAAAAACCTTACCAGGAAAACCCAGTGGGAAAAAACCATGGTTAAGGAAAAAAGAGTGCAGCGCGCATTAACTCCCCCTCATGACTACATCACTTGAGATCTTTAAGACGACGCAATCCAATGCCGTAAGCTAACTTTTTGAATGTTGCTGTCGGAAGAGCCTTAGTAAATAAGTCTGCTAAATTCTCACTTGAACGAATCTGCAATACATTTATATCTCCATTATTCTGAAGATCATGAGTGAAGAAAAATTTGGGTAAAATGTGCTTTGTTCTGTCGCCTTTGATGTATCCTTCCTTAAGTTGAGCAATACAAGCAGCGTTATCCTCATATAAAGTTGTTGGTGCCTCTTTCCCAGATGATAAACCACAAACTTCTTTTATATGTTGAACTACCGACCTTAACCATACACATTCACGACTAGTCTCGTGAATTGATAAAATCTCATAATGATTGGAAGAAGTAGCTGCAATGGTTTGTTTCCTGGAACGCCAAGAAATGGCAGTACCACCATATGTGAACACATATCCAGTTTGTGACCGACCATTATGAGGACCAGATAAATAACCTGCATCTGCAAAACCAATCAAATTTTCTTTGGACAACTTTGGGAAAAATAAACCCATATCCTTCGTACCTTGAAGGTAACGAAGTAAATGTTTAATCCCATTCCAATGCCTTCGGGTTGGACATGAACTAAACCTTGCTAATAAATTAACTGAAAATGATATATCAGGTCGTGTATGACTTGCAAGGTACATTAGTGCTCCAATTGCACTAAGATACGGTACTTCAGGACCAAGAATTTCTTCATCATTTTCCCGAGGTCGGAATGGATCTTTCTCTACTTCAATTGATCTTACAACCATAGGGCTTCTCAATGGATGTGCTGTATCCAAAGAAAATCTTTTAAGAACCTTTTCTATGTATGTTGATTGATGCACAAGGATTCCATTATCTAGGTGCTCTATTTGTAACCCCAAGCAGAATTTTGTCTTTCCTAGATCTTTCATTTCAAACTCTTTCTTTAAATAATTGACAGTCACTGAAATCTCTTCAGGAGTTCCAATGATATTTAAATCATCAACATACACTGCAATTATAACAAATCCTGATCCAAATTTCTTTATAAAAATACATGGGATGATAGGATCATTCTTATAACCTTCTTTCAACAAATACTCACTTAGACGGTTATACCACATACGCCCAGATTGTTTCAATCCATAATGAGATTTGTTTAATTTAATACAGAAATGTTCTCGAGAACTAGATTTTGCTGCTTCCGGCAGCTTGAATCCTTCTGGGAGCTTCATGTAAATGTCATTATCCAGTGGGCCATATAAATAAGCTGTGACAACATCCATCAAACGTAAGTCAAGTCCTTCTCTTATTGCCAGACTAATAAAAAATCTAAAAGTAGTTGCATCCACCACAGGAGAATATGTCTCCTCATAATCAATACCAGGTCTTTGTGAGAATCCTTGTGCAACTAAGCGTGCCTTATATCTTACAACTTCACCTTTTTCATTTCTCTTTCGCACAAAGACCCATTTATATCCCACTGGCTTTACACCTTCAGGTGTACGGACTACTGGTCCAAATACTTCTCTTTTTCCAAGAGATTTTAATTCTGCTTCAATTGCTTCTTTCCATTTTGGCCAATCATTTCTTTGTCTACATTCTTCAATGGATTTTGGTTCATTATCCTCATTATTATCCATAACATCTAATGCTACATTGCATGCAAAAACATCATCGACGTCGATTTGATTTCGGTTCCATGTAATTCCAGACATGATATAATTTATTGAAATTTCTTCATTATCAGGTACCTGAATTTCTTCTTGTATCATGTCTAAAGTCTCTTCTGGAGATCCTTCGGAAATTGTTTCTTCAATTTGACCATCATCAATCAATGCTCCTTTTCTTTTCCGAGAATTCTTATCTTTGGAACCTATTGGTCTTCCACGTTTCTAGCGTGGTTTAGACTCATTAGCAATTTTATTTTGTCCTTCCGGGACATCTATTTTAAATGGAGCATTAACAGCTGGAATATGTGACTTGGTCACTCTTTTTGGGTCAGCAAACGAGTCTGGCAATTGATTCGCTAAACTTTGTAAATGAATTATCTTTTGAACTTCCAGTTCACATTGTTTAGTTCGAGGATCAAGATAGGATAATGATGATTCATTCCATTTAATTTCATTTTCCAGCTCTCTCTTTTCTCCCCCTAATGTTGGGAAAAGTGACTCGTTAAAATGACAATCTGCAAAACGAGCCGTAAATAAATCCCCTGTTGTAGGCTCAAGATATTTAATTATTGAGGGGGATTCAAACCCAACATATATCCCCAACCTCCTTTTAGGACCCATCTTAGTGCGTTGTGGTGGAGCTATTGGAACATAAACCGCACATCCAAAAATTCTTAGATGGGAAATATTTGGTTCCTGGCCATAAACCAATTGTAATGGGGAGAACTTGTGATAACTTGTTGGCCTAATGCGAATTAGTGCTGTTGCATGTAATATAGCATGTCCCCAAGCAGAAATTGGGAGATTGGATTTCATAAGCAATGGTCTAGCAATTAACTGAATACGTTTTATTAATGACTCTGCTAGACCGTTTTGTGTATGAACATGTGCTACAGGATGTTCAACATTTATCCCAATGGACATGCAATAATCATTAAAAGCTTGAGATGTAAATTCACCAGCATTGTCAAGTCGAATAGTCTTAATGGGAGTATCTGGAAAATGTGCCCGTAACTTAATCAATTGGGCAAGTAATCTCGCAAACGCCAGGTTACGAGTTGATAACAAAGACACATGTGACCATCTAGTTGATGCATCAATTAAAACAATAAAATATCTAAATGGTCCACATGGGGGATGTATGGGCCCACAAATATCTCCTTGTATACGTTCCAAAAAACTAATTGATTCAAAATTAATTTTAGCTGGTGATGGGCGAATAATCAACTTGCCTTCCGAGCAAGCAGCACATGAAAAATTATTATGAAGAATCTGCTGGCTCTTCAAAGAATGTCCACATGAATTCGTAATTATTTTTCGCATCATTATTGAACCGGGATGGCCTAACCGGTCATGCCAAACAACAAAATCATCAGTAAACTTCTGGTTTACTATAGCATGAGCTTCAATAGCATTGATTTTTGTGTAGTACAAACCACTAGAGAATGTAGGTAGTTTCTCCAAAACATGTTTTGAGCCTTGAGTTATATTTGTGATTTGAAGGAATTCGTTATTTTCTTCATTGATTGTCTCAATATGATAACCATTGTTGCGAATATCCTTAAAACTTAATAAATTTCTTTGAGACAATGGGGAGTATAAAGCATCAATTATTTTAATTTCAGTTCCCCAAGGCAACTTTATAGTGGCTCTTCCGGAGCCCTCAATGATATTTGTACTACCCGATATGGTACTTACATTAATCCTTTTCATCATCAAATGAGAGAAATATTTTTTATTTTTAAGTATTGTATGTGTAGTTGCACTGTCAGCAAGACATAATTCTTCACCATTCATAGCAAATTGAACTTGAGTAATATCCATGTTCTTCATGAAATAAAATACATGTCAAAATATTAAGCATAAAAATAAAGATGATAAAACAAATAAATCAATAAAAACACTCAAATAGTTCATAAATTTATAAAGCAAAAATCCTTATTACAACGAAAGAAATAAACTTAAATAAATCACTAGAATAAGCAAACATAAGTCTAATACTTAAAACTAACATAAAACAATATAATTTTAATTATTCCCTTCTGGGGCAGTGAAGAAATCGGCAACTTCTAAATGAGTTGTACTGCCAAAATCAAAATTATTCCCTTCCGGGGAAGTAAGGAAATCACCAACATCAAATTGATTGGCATTGCCAAAATCAAAATCACCTTCACCATCTTCAAGAACAAGGTTTGCCTCAACTTTCTTTCCTTTCTTCAATGATTCTTGGTAAAGTTCAATAAAATGCTTTGGAATTCTACAAACCCGAGACCAATGACCTTTTCCTCCACAACGGTAACATATATTGTTATCACTTTTCTCTTTTTCATCCCTACGTTCCCACTTCTGGTGGGAATGTGAGTTTGTGAAATGACCTCCACGACCTCTACCATATCCACGTCCACGACCCCGGCCGCGCCATTGGCCACGACCACGACCTCTACCTCTACCACTACTGCTGGAATGGTCTCTGTTTTTAATTTCTTTCCCGTTATGGGTTGTCACATTCGCTTCAGGGAATGGAGTAGAGCCAGTAGGACGTGATTCATGATTTTTCATTAATAGTTCGTTATTTTGCTCAGCCACAAGAAGACAAGATATTAATTCAGAATATTTTTTAAAACCTTTTTCTCTATATTGTGTCTGCAGGACAATATTATTAGCATGGAAAGTGGAGTATGTCTTTTCAAGCATTTCTGCATCAGTAATATTTTCTCCACATAATTTCAATTGAGAAGTTATTTTAAACATAGCTGAGTTATATTCACTAACAGATTTAAAATCTTGCAATCTCAAATTCAACCATTCATAACGAGCTCTAGGGAGTATCACTGTTTTTTTGTGGTCATACCTTTCCTTTAGATTACTCCAAAGGATTTGTGGGTCTTTCACAGTTAAATATTCATTTTTGAGCCCTTCATGGAGGTGATGGCGAAGAAAAATCATGGCTTTAGCCTTATCTTGAGGTGTTGCCTTATTAGCCTCTTTTATTGTTTCACCAAGCCCTTTAGCATCTAGGTGTATTTCAGCATCTAACACCCATGATAAATAATTCTTTCCGGTAATATCAAGGGCCACAAATTCGAGCTTGGCAAGGTTCGACATTTTTCACTATACAAAATAATATTAAAAGATAAGTATATATAAATAGTATCCAAAATATGTACTAAACGTTATAATTATGCATAAATAATCCTGATACAAGTCATGCATAAATAAGAACGAAATAGAAGATGAGAACGTTAGCATGGAGAAAAATAAGAATGGAACCTTAAATTATTTATCATGCTCTGTATTCGTTATATATGTTGATATTCCAATAAATAAGCATGCAAAATTAGATAAATGTTAAATTATAATTGTTACGGGCTACGATCATACTTACATGATAATAATAATATGGGATTCTAGAAAAATGTTTGGTAATCCTACTCAGTTGACTAGCAATGGTGCTAATAACGTGTTAAATATGGAAGAGAAAATAAAGAGAGATGAGGGAAGATTGTTACGTTGTATTTCATATTCCATGTAGTACTGGATATATATAATGTACATTTCCTAGGGTTCCATCAATGGATAAGATCAAATACCCAACTCTAGAATATTCTAGATTGTATATGGGATAATAGTCATCCATATTTAGATATTATCATAACAATTAGTATCTTTTGTAAAAAATATTTTATCCTAAAAAAAAAACTCTAATTTTCACCATTGGAGATAGTCTAATATACCACCTCCGATTCTTAATACTCGCAACAAAGGGGTATTAATTGTGAGATGTAAAATATTCCTTTGTTGCGAGTAATAAAAACCGGAGGTAGTAGCATATAATAGTATCTTTATGGCTTATGATCTCTTATAGGTTCCGCCCACATTTACAACTGTAAATTCATGCTGCCTCACGGTGCAGTTTCCATTACAACTCCGATTGTTGCCACTGCTTGGTCTTCCTTATTTTGACCATCTCATCCCCACAACCAAGTACATGTACTGCTTTTGTCCAACTAAGATTGATCTATCTAATTCAAAACACTGCATTAATAAGATATCAAACGGAGCAGTGTTATGGGATGGAAGAAGTAATGAAGTATTATGCATCTTGTTCGACACATTCTATGGCACGGTCATGCCACTATTTTGATGCAAGGACGATATACCCAACCCCAACCTTGCCCACTTCACCACTTGGTCCTTATCAGTCTTGCACACTCTTAGACCATTTCCACATGGCCTTTGTTGCTCTGTATCCTCCATGTCCTCTAGCCCTAAACATGAGCTATGATTTAAAGATTCATTGTGCAGACTGACTGCATGCATTGCTTGCCTCAGTCTCTTTCCTTAATTCTCATTCAATTGACAAAAGTTTACATTATTTAAGTCTTTTTGGTTCACCACAAATAAGTGATCCTCAAAAAGTTTCACTTCATGCAGAAATCTAATTCATGTGAGCCAAATGACTAGTTGCTTTACATCCTGTGAGCATACTAGCCATTACATCAGTCCTTCACATCAAAAGATGTGATTCCAACACTTACAGAACCAGGTCAGAAAAACAATGATGTAACTAGACCTTATCCTGTACGTATATACTAAACCGGCATCATGAAGTTCAAAAAGATATTCAAAACTCTAGAATATGGAAGAAGAGAAGAGAAAGTGATAAACAGTCAAATCTGTAGAACAATGGCCATCAAAATAATTGTAATAATACAAAATTCTGATCATTAAATTGTGATCAAGGCTCAAAATGGAGCTTTTCTAATTGTAGCACAGGAACAAGAATGGAAGGAATATCATCCAAATATCCAATGGACCTCAGAAAGGCAAAATTGTAGTTGCAATGCTAGTAACTTCAAGCCCTCTTCTTCCTACCTGCTACAGTATTTTTGCCGACAGCTGCAGGCTTGCATGATGATGGAAGTAAACCACGTAGGATCGCCAACACAGCGAAGCCCATGAATGGGAAGTACACCATTTTCAACTTATCTGATGCTTTGCCTGAGCTCAAGAGTTCAGAAAGGATTGCAGCCTGAATTGTACAATTTATGATCAAAATTCAGAAATTGTCATTGACAGTCAATTATAAACAGAATAACAATGATATTGAAAATTGCCATGTCCAATAGCCAAATGATAATTATCTGGCTACTCAATTACGACTACAATGACATTTACTTTAGCGGACGCCACGTTAGCCCAGTTATTTTTATGCCTTCCCCCACCCTTCCCGCTTTTACACAATTCTGGTTGGCAATCCAGATAATACTAGTTATACCTTCTAAACTTGAAAACCTTAAGAATTATTTCAATACAATTCAAATTTAGAGGCCCTACCAAGATCAAAGAGACAGACAAAAACAAATAAGAACAAAACTAGAAGAAAAAAAAGGGGTTCATTTTTGAGACTCAAGTTTAGGTCAACTCAAATTCAGAATAAAATTTGTACAAAGGCGAAAAAGAGAGAAAAACAGATTATAAATATTTTATATCAAAAGACCTGATAGTTTAAACAACTAAAAAGTAAGACAAATTCATTAAACATAAATGAGACTTTTAAATGAGTACATGAATAATAAGAATTTTCACAATATTAAATGGCTACTCTAATAGGGGGCTCTTTGACATTTTAAGGGATGAAAAAAAAAAGTGAAAT
The DNA here is from genome assembly GCF_948465745.1 of Chenopodium album. NCBI lineage: Eukaryota > Viridiplantae > Streptophyta > Magnoliopsida > Caryophyllales > Amaranthaceae > Chenopodium > Chenopodium album. The sequence goes on from NC_137842.1 coordinate 17,380,082, forward strand.
TACCTAAAATTAAATCACAAATCTCACACCAATTGCCTTGTAAAATAATGTTTGCAATCAACAGCCGTATACGACACAACCTAAAGCTAAAAAATTACCTAATTTGATCTTTCATATATCACCATTTTGGCAATCAACAACATCAAGGTACGTATGTACTACCATTTGTGTGAATCAAGAGTTATTGTGGTGGGTGATCAACGAAAAAGTCAAATTTGACCATCTCTTAACCAACTTGTAATGTTACTTTTTCAAATGTCTTAAAAGAAACTCAAAGGTGTAGATACTTGTTTAGGTAGAACAAATCCTGCTTAGTTAGCTGGTATATTTCCCCTAAGCAATGGAAATACGTTACATGTTTGGTTTTATTATAATCTATAAAAATATATGGGTTAAATAATATAGATAAAAGTAAGTACATGCAGCAAGCAGAAAACAGTGTAACCAAGACGGGCCTTAAAAGTGTAGCAACAGAAATACATTACTTAAAGTCAAGAGAATTAACAATGAAACAGGACAACTACTTGGTAATGCAATCCTGTCCACTCAAAAGCCGCCTTATCACCCACCAGAACAAGTGTAACTTGATACCAACACATGTGAAAAACTAATCAAAATCAAATGCCTCAGGTCTAAAAGGTGTTGATCTAGCAATCTATCCAATAACAATCATGACAGCTGCAGGTGAAGGTACACACTCTACACAACACTTGAGGTTTTATGTTGCAGTAAATGGCTATGTACCCATCAAATAAGTAGTACTTTATGTTAACTTAAAAGTGATTTTATAACATACAAAGAAATTTTCCCATGTAGATAGATATATTAGGAAATGCAAAATGTTTGGTTGAGCATTGAAAGTTCTACCTATCTAAAGAGACCTAGGTAAGCAACTTACTCCATTTTGTAGGTAATGTATTTTCCTAGGAAGCGTGTTATTTCCAACTAAAAAATTCCATCATCTTCCACGTCCCATAAGATCCTACATCCAATGAGTTTTTATGTCACCATATAAGCACTTAATGCTTGTTTGTTGGATATCAATTTACATGGGGAGTGAAAGTTCTTGGAATGTGGAAGGTAGAAGTTTTTTATTAGCAAAATAAGTGGAAAGTTATCCATCCTACAAAATGGATGAAGTTACTTACTTAGAACCCCTATTTCAATGGAATTTCTCATGGCCTCATGACTCATGAGAAATAAACTTCTCATGCTTAACCAAATAACATTTTGTACCTCCTAGTGAATGAAACTACATAGGAGAAGCAACTTTCTAGGAAATATTACTTTCTATGTTCTTCCCTTGTGTAAAACTCTAATTGCCAAGTAAACTACTACAAAATTATCCAATTTCTAGACAATTCTATTTCCCTTTTTTTTTTTTTTGTGTCAACCATCCCAGCATATACAGATGGAACTTCATATTGCTAGTTTGGTGACATCAAAAATCATGGGAAGTAGAACTTCCTAGAAAGTGGAAGAGTGAAATTTTTGGTTGGCAAAATACATAAATAGTTGTACTTCCTATGAGGTTTTAGTTCATATAAAATGGTGGAACTTCCTGATGGAGTTAGTAGGGGAGGGAAGAAGATTCATTTAGGTTGATCATAAGGTACCAACGGTTTAAAATTCCTAGGTAAAAACCTACATAAAAAAAAATACGTGTTTCTATTAATTATTACTTCAATTCGACCAAATGGGCACTTAGAATTTCAATCAAAAAAGAGTATATCCCAAACTCAATATTAGGTGTGTATTACCCTTGTTTAGATTGAGTGGGAAATCTTGTTGATCGTTCAATTGAGTGGCCTAAGGCGGTCACCTAAATAACTTCTATAGTTCTTCGTTAAGTTTAGTTATATTTCTTTGTTAAGCTTAGTATATGATACCATATAAAGTCAAGATTATACTTGAATAGTTCTAATGCACTACACATCACCCTTCAACCCATCCTTTTGTTTAATTTATCTGACCAAACAATCACCTTGATTGAAAATTTTATCAATCCAATGGCATTTTAGTAATTAACAAATTAAAAAATGTACAAATTACGTCATTGATTGTTGATTATACATCTAATAGAGAATATTAATTTTAATATTAACCTCATAAATTTAGGATATATCATTACATAAATATATATCCTAAACCTATGAGGAGAATATTCAAATAAAATTCTCTATTACAATTTACTCTATTTTTTCCTGAAAAAGTAGATTATATATTACTTTAATTATAAAAATGATACTTGATTGAGAACATTCACCAATCAAGGAATTGCCCGCAACCCCCCTTTTTTTAACCCTCCATAAATAAGTAAAGAACCTCTCATTTTTCTATAATCCCTTCTTAAAATAAAACTACAGCTTAAATTTCTTTATTTTCCTTCTTTTTGTCTTTTGTAATATATCAGTATAATTCCATGACACTACTTACCATCCTGCGGTAGTGCGGTAAGAAAGCTAAAAATACACCATTACACTATCCTTTCAACGATCAAGCTCCAATTTTCGCTTTCCCTTTATTGTTTTACCTTCCTTGGGTTTTAGCATTTTTTGTCAATAGTTCAACCCAACACACACCAGTCCACCACCACCCAAAGACACAGGTCCTAAACCTCTACACGTCTATGGATAAAACTCTAAAAGTGTGAAAAGAAAGAACACATTTCTCTTTCATTTCTACCTATTTTGAGATCTTAATCTAAATTTGACATAGGCTCAATGTAGGACACTCGATTCAAACACCCAAATCCACAAGCATACCACAGCAAATACCTCCAAATAGCAAAAACTTTATACAACACAGGCAAAATCACATAAATGACAAACTTCACAAAGGGTTGACTCCCATATGAGTCCAATTAATTAAACTCGTAGTATACAATACACCCGTAGTATATAAAATCGATTCAAAAAATGATCTAAAAAAACAGCATTATGCAGTATAACACCAAGATTGAAAATATATCAAATTATCAAGATAACAAAAATTAAAAGAGCAAAAATATACCATGGAGGTGGCAACGGAGGATCCATAGATCAAGCAGGTAGTTCGAAACCACGATTTTGAAGAAATAAGAGCAAAAAGATTGATAATTGACAATGGCCAAAGAACAAGAACTTCCATCCAAATTAGACCCACAAAGAAATGTGGCTTCTCAGCCACCAAATAATCACCATACTCACTGCTATACCATGAATTTAGATCTACCAAAACTTTAGGATAATATTCTTTTGGCAAACAATTTTGGGCATCAAACAATGGGATAACAACTGACATTAAAAGGAAGAACAGTAATAAAATTGCATCAATGAGTTTGATAACACAGCCCATTTTTCTGGGATTTGGAATTGGATTTCTGAAATGGAAATTGTGGGTGTTTTTGAGAGTGATGTGATTGTGAAAATGTGTTGTGGGTATTTATAGAAAATTGACTTAAATTGTTTAGATCTAAGAGGAACATGGTGGTTGCAATTGTTTATGTTTTTGAGGGTTTCTTTTGTTGAGAATTCAATATTGAAAGTGGTTTAGAATGTTGGGTTCATGTTGTTTGAAGTTCCAAGTTTGTGTTAGTGCTTGTAACGTGGAGAAAATTATGCAAGATTTATGACCAAGAGGGTGTGTAAGAAATAGGTTAAATTCTTAATCGATACGGCTATCAATTTCGATTGGACATTATTTTTATCAAGATGATTGTGAAATAAATACAATGCAAAATAGTTATGACAAAATTTTCAACCTATATTGTTATTGAGTTAGAGTATGCTGTATTGCCTGTATGCATGTACCCATCCATCCCCCATCTTTAAAAGTCTAACCTATGCCAATGTGTTTTTTGGTGCTTAGAGAGCATCAAGGGCGGGTGATGAGAATCGATCCCAAAATCTTTTGAAACCGGGAGGAGAGCTCTAACCACTTGAGTTATCCCTCATTCTCACCTATGCCACTGTGTAATAATATGATACATGCATTTAGAGTAACAAATAGCAAATGTTAAAATTATTTCAAAAAAAAAAATAGAAAACGGTAAAATAGGGACAAGCCCCGGTTACGCAATTTGAGTAACATTTTTTGTTACTCAAATGGACAATAATGTAAATATATACAACTTTTTTTTTAATTATTATTTTACAAGCTAACTTTGCATTTGACACCGTAAGCAATTTTTACCATTCCATCTTCTTCCTGAACATACAATTTCCACCATTTCACCCATCTTTTTAAAATTTATTTCACCCACCACCATTTCTACTATTCTTGACAGCTTTCATCTCCACCCACCGCCATTCAAATGAAAACCCTATAAACAAAATGAGAAATAAAGGGCATAATCAACCCCATAGGGTAGGGGTGTTATATTCCTCCATTGAAACAACCCTTCAACTTCTGAAATCTCCATATAAACGGAATCGTGAACAGTCGAAGCGAATTCCGGTACCATTACGGGTTGTGGTGGTCCACAACACCACGCTGATTTTAACAACTAGAATCTTCTCGCTGATTCCACCGACTCGAACCTTCTCAAAATGCGCCTCGCTGAAGTCCGTTGTCGACAACTCCAACCTCAACGTTTGGCGATTAGTGCTGTTGCAAGAGCTGCTGTTCATTTTCGTTAACGTTATTTAACACTAGTTAACCATCTTCAATCCATCTTCATGGTAAATTACAATCAGTTCCTCAATAAAAAGTCTGAGAAATGACTAAAGTATCTGTGGCACTTGGTTTTTAGTGTACAAAAATTAGTCTATAAAATGTTCCACTTAAGTGTCTGATAAGACTTATAATTAAAAACTTAGAGTCGCCACCTTATTTTTATTCAAATAAGGACGGATTTAAAAACAGTCAATTTTAAGAAATAAATCTTAAAAAACAAATCAACTACTAACTCCATAAAATGAAATAAGGCACAGGGTTTGGGGTTTAGGCTAAGAGAATCGAACGTCTGGAACTCGTCTTCCCTTCCGTTCTAAGGAACGGACTCTTACTATTGTGTTGTTAAAAATCAAGTTTTAAGACATGTAAACCACATAAAATAAAAAAATTAGTATAAGGTAGGTTTGAGCACCAAAGTTGCACTACGTACCGATCATAGTGAGATTTTGAATTCACTCACGGATCAAAAGCTTCGTAGTTTGGACATATGCCATGTTTTAAATAACTAATTCCATTGGGTTTTTAATTTGGGTAGTTGACATAAACGTCATTTTTGTAAGTGGAATTTTAGTGATCTTTGACGGATTCACTCATAAAAGTAAAATGAACCACCTTAGTTGAGGAAAGTCAACCCGATTAGTAATTACCAAAAATGTCTTTTGAATAAGACAATTCAACAAATGCGTCCCAATTGACGACTTTTTAGTGGATCAAGGTATTTTTTTTTTGAGTGAAACTGTAAGGGTTCACTATATAATCTCACTTTGGGTTTAAAATCACTCAAGGGTAATTTTTGTAAGGTTTTAAGGGTTATGTGTTTAGGCTCAATGGAATTGGCCAAGTAAAACACGACACCTGTCAAGGCCTTACTTCCAAATAAAAGGGAACAATAAACTATTTAATCATATCCGATTGTCAATTAATCCATCGGATAATTATGATGGGATATAAGTTTATTTTTGTGGAGATGGATAATTGTTACAACCTTATACAACTAAATAATTAATCTTAACCTCATGTTTGGAAATGAGGCCATAACCTTATATTAACTATCATTAATTATTAGAAATAAACAAGCAAGGTTATGTTTCATCCTTGTGTCACAAAAGGGTTTGAAATAAAAAGGTTCACGAAATTATAAAAGAAAGTAATGTTTGTTAAAAATTTATTTCTGAAGTCATCTTAAAATGAAATAAAAAGATTCTTAAAATAACACTTAGAATTAAGCCTGGTTAAAACTCTTATTTCTAATGTCATTTTAAAGATAAGATTAAAGACATTTTAATTGAAACTCCATAAGTTAAGAAGTATATATATAATATAGTGTAATATAAGTTTCATACCACCATTAATACAATTTTTAAAAAAGCAATTAAGAGAAAAATGTGCATATTTCATCTATTTGATAGCTTGAACTAAAAAATTCAAAAAAATTATTGTAAGATATGGTTGGAAAGCTCTTGAAAATTTCTAGCACTTGAGCTAAAGAAATGGAACGGATTTTGGTCGTAAGGGTTGTTTCACAGGCCATCTTTGGGTCGTGGTAAGTAATTCTTTACTCTTGAACAACCTTTGCTTAAACTCTTAATTCCTTGGGTCTTTAAGCTCACTTTAAGAAATAAATCATTCTTTAAAATATATATTAGGCAGTCACATGAATGTATTAACCTTTCATATTTAAAATGCATTATAAAGAGATGCAATGCAAAATGCAATTAACCCCCCTCTTTGTAACCTATCACCTCACCAATAGACTTGGCTTTCTAATATGGAGTAATGAAAGATTTAGGGCTAATTTAGCACCTAATATCGTCATTACCCCTATTGGTAACATCACATGAAAACAAACACATTAGTTAGCATAATAATAATAATTAAGGAAATTAAGAAAGGAATAAAGATAATACCTCGAACTAGATGTAGCAATTTTTTGGAAAACACTTATTACTTATCAAGGATGAAAAGATGATCTCTCCTTAATTAAAGTGCAATAAAAGAGACTAAGTGATTTTTTGGAGTTTTGAGATATTAAAGGAAATTAATGCAAAAATAGAGTTAAAGAACTTTTTTTTTTTATTTTTTATTAGAGGAAATAAACTTGAAAAATAAAGCTAAATCTTGAGAAACAAACCCTTTTTTTTTGTTTTTAATATAGACTAGAAATACTTAAGCAATTAAACTATTATTTTTTTAACAAGGATAATAAAGAAAAATAATGCTTGAACTTGAAATATTTTTGTGTTTTTTTTTATAGGAATTAAAGATGATAACAATACTTAAATAAAAATAACAATATCAACCTAATTATAAGATGCTTTTAATAAGCTAATAATTTAGGAATAAAGCTAAATTAGAGAGATTTTTAGCTAAAGCAAAGATTAGAGGAGAGAATTTCTTTAGAGAGAATTTTAGAGAGAGAATTTGTAGGAATTTTTTGTGTTTTAAAACTTGAGAATTAGGGGGGTATTTATAGAAAAATAAAGGGGTTAATTTGTAAATAAAAAAGTAAATAAATTAAAATTCAAGGATTATTTTGGTAGATATCCAGATTTTGGTAATAATGAGAATCTTGATATTAAACTCTTTCGTTTTATATGTAACAAACTTACTTAATCTGTTTTGCAACACTTAAACTGATAAAAATAAAGAAAACTGTAATAAAATCAACTCTAATATTTAAATAAAAAGGTTCTAAAATGCCATGGTAAAAAATATAAAATATATGACCAAGTCATCATGTCACAATTCAAAAAATAATAATAATAATAATACTCACAAGGTATACAATAGTAGAGTGCCTAAATTTATTTATTGACTATTATACTCACCAAGGTACTAAAACAACACTTATAAAATAAATATCAGCTCTGAGATGTCAGCTCTGAAAATTACACAAAGACATTAAATTACAATACTAATAGGGTTGGACAAAATATTTTAGAGTAAGTAAAAAAAGTAAAAAGAAAAATAACCTCTGCCCTTATTAGATAGTAAATATAAATTTACCCAAGAACATCTAAACATACGACAAAACCTTATAAATACAAGCATTTTAAATAATAACCCTTATTAAAAACTAGTCGTTGGAGCACGCGTGATGCGCGTGCTCCCCTAACGGTAAGATAAGTAGAACTCGTGGTTGTCTTCATTTTTGTGATATTCGTGGTTGTTGTTCGGGTTTTGTAATAGCAAAGATACATGAATTAAGTACTACAAGGAGTAGTGATAAAGTTTTTATTGGGAAATATCTATGGGAAAACAACTGTTATAAGTGAAGTTATCTAGAACTTGTTATAATTTAATGATTTTTGTTTAAAAAAACTATACTATTGTTGTAGATATTATTTTAAATGTAAAATATAGGATAGAATTGTATATTAGTTTATTAGACTTTTTGAAGTAGAAAATTTTCAAGTGGTTCGGAGAAATATGATTTGTGTACCGGTCATTTATTTATAAATTTTTATATGTACAATTATATGTTGGGAGGGAATAGCTTTACACTTTTTATATTTAAGATTATAGTCGCTGGAGCACACACTACGCGCGTGCCTCCCCGATGGTATGATATGTAATATTCGTGGTTGTGATCGCGTTTCATAACTTGGGGTGTTATTAACAAGATAAATTGATGTTTACGAGATCTTATTTGTGTGGTAGTCACTAACTTGATTTTAAGTTCTTCCTATCTTTTCTTCCTTCATATATACCGTCTCTTATATTTCTTCCTTGTCTTATCTCATTTCCCTTTTCTATTCATCCTTGCTTTCTTTCACCTTCTTGTTCTATACACTCTCTTGTATAGTTGGAATTGTTTAGTAAGTCTCTCTCTCTTATTCTCTACCGACCCTTCTCACTTTCCCAACTCATCTCTCTCTTTATCACTCTATCTCATTTCTCTTTTCTATTCATCCTTGCTTTCTTTCACATTCTTGTTCCTTTTTTCTCTAACCTATCCACTTTTCTAGTATAGCTCAAATGGTTTAGTAAGCCTCCCTCTCTTTCTTATTCTCTCCCGACCCTTCTCTTTTTCCTGACTCGTCCCCCTCTTTATCACTCTATCTCTCTCTCCCTGCCCCTCATTCTCTTATTTGCTCTATTTCTTTCTCTTCTGACCCTTATCTCTCTCTTTTTCTCCAAGACTCTCTCTCTCCCTCCTCCTGGCTCATCTCTCTTTTTTTCACCTTCAACAGTTTAATGTACAACTATTGAAAAAAAAAAACAGAGCATAATGTACAACCAATTAACAATTTAACATGCAACAACTTCCACTCCAAATTATCCAGAACAAAACAAATTGATTATATTCATAGATTATACATGTATCCAAAAGAAGAATCAAACCAAGCTATATAGAGCACACGATCAGTAGATAATTTACAAAGAATATAGAATTTTGGGCCTAGAAAATTCTCGAACATAAAAAATGAATCTCAAAATGTGTAAAAGAACAAGCCAAAAAGCTATGAAGCTCAATATTACTACTCCGTACTACATATCAGTGAACTCTTTTGAAGCACACATTTTGTTTTGCCTGAACGACAAGATAAAGAAAAGCAACCTGTTGCATTTGAAGTCATAATTGTCATCGCTATATGCTTGATGCAATGAGCTGCAGTTGCTACCTTAGAGTATTAACCTGAAAGACTCCAATTAACCAAAACCAAATATATTAGTTGAAAAGGAATTCTTGATATCACACTTGTAGTGTCATCATATAACTTCTACCACAAAGTTAATACGGAATAGTATGTTACAAGCTTAGATCAATACTGAGATAGTTTTCTTGTTTTTACAAGAATACCTCATTGTTTTGTCTGTTAACAGACATTTATTGATCCCTAATCAAAAGCATAAAGTGTAGTAATAGTATATACAGGATTTCAAGTTCAAAATTACATAAACTACATATGAAATTATACGGATCGTTGAGCACTCTGCTTATAATTTATAATAAAGTAATACATGGTGTCCATTTTGGATCAAGAGTGTGTTATAAAGGTTTAATCATTGAAGATAATTCAAAACAATTAGTTCAATTTTGAAATCATACAATCTTTTAATAAAAAAATATTAGAGTCATCTTTTTTTAAATGAAAATTTACCGAAGAGCAACAGCTCCAAGATGGTAACGCGAGGGTTCTTGACTCCTTTGCTTGTCAGAGCAAATTGTCTAGCAACCTTCATTAAGAAAATAATCACTTATACATTTAACGATCTTAATCAAAAAAATAAATAAGGCCCTAGATTTAGAATGCTGAGAAATCAAATCTCTATTTTTTACATATACATTAATCCTCATCACTTTGGCAAATTATCAATTAGTCATTATCCAAATAGTCATTAATCAAACTTGGCCACATTTTAACTTTATAACTAATGTGTAAATAAATGGAAGAAGGGAAGACAAAATAAATAAGAGTTAGCACCCCAACCAACTCAACACAACAACACCACATAGACATCAAATGAGCAATAACAGCCCGCTGCAATAGAACCAGGGTAGCAGACCGCGGTAAATTCCAAAAGGCATAACTCCTAGCACACAACTCCAAATCGAGAAATTCTTGAGCCTAGATTGAATAACTTTTCAAGATCTAAAACATTGACGAAGGGACTATGAGCTAAAAACAACTTTAGGTCGATATTTTTGGACGAACAGAACAGCAGTAACAGGCAGCACCAGAATAACAGCAGCAACAACGTGAAACAACAGCTACCCTCTATAGTCACTCACAACAGCAATATCTAACTTGACAACATAAATTTTGGCAGCAAACACAATATGCTTATAAGCAAATTAAAAAGAGAAAATCTTGGGAGAAAATGGAAAGATAGGGAAAAAATAACAAGTAAGTTATTCATATTAAAGGTTAGATGAAAATTGAACCAATAAGAACAAGAAAGAGAAAGGGGAGATAGAATTGCACCTGTAGATCAACAATTCTATTACAAATCAGACAATAATGCTACTAACAATATAAAAAATCAACCCAAAAAAACGATACATCACTCAAATTCAACCCAAAAAAAACCACCACACCTCTTAACTGAAGCAAGCAACACTACCTAATTGCAAGCTTGTTTTTTGTAACCACCCCCAACCCAACATGTGATCCAGAGACCAAATTATTAGCATCCACATTCAACATGATAATACCTTTAGGGGGGATCCAACCTGATGCAGAAGGGTAATCATGAGCTGCAGTTCTAAAGAATACTTTGTGTTCCTGCAGAACCAAATAACACACATCATAACAAGTATAGTTGCGAGTCAAGAAGGATTATTACAGCAAGGATAAGAGGAGTTTTCCCTGAAGAAGCAGCACAGTTCGGAGCCACATCCTTCCTTTTATCCCCTGCCATAAGAAAATTTCGGAAGATTCAAGCCTTTAAGGCATAGATCATATAAGTCATAGAGCATATGAGTCTTATGATCTAGTACTTTGAAAGTGTAAGAATCAACACGTGACAACAATCATCATGATACTTGCACATAAGCTAAACAGAGCAGAAATTCTCCAAGCTCATAAAATTAAGGTTCAATACTAAGACTAACTCAATTGCATCAACTTTAAATAGAAATCATATATAATAAGCCTCGAAAAATTAAACATGTATATGTTTGTAAAATTATTATGATAGCATGCAATTAGAACAACTATACTTTTGAAATAAAAATAATTCCTAAGCATAGCTAGAAACCAAACACTGAGAAATACACACACACACACAAAAAAAAAAAAAAAAAAAAAAAAAAAAAAAAAAAAAGTAATACCCACAAAATAAATGTAAGTGTTAATCAATTGCTTCCATACTAAAATTAAATTCAACTCTGCCAAATGCCATTAACAAAATTTCAGCATAATTAACCCATAATTCCTCAATACATAACTCATAATTCCTTAAGTGCAATCATTAAGCATTCAAAGCTGATTAGAGATCGATGAACAAAAAAATGTGTTTTGTGATGAAATGTCAAAATTAAATTAGGATTTTTGCAGCAAAAATCAGATTGCCATTCTTTCAATGAAGGTTTACAGAGAAAGGGATATAATATTGGTATAATGACAACTTTTATGGCTTTGCATTGCCAAATCAGTGTACTCCACACAGTCCACAGGTAGGTTGTGGAATGTGGCAATTGCCACTGTCGGGTTGTGGTGTAGACTTTTCTCATGAGACCAAGCAGGAAAATGTAAAGTCAATAGAGGCAGAATACTGAATTTTGTCTGGCAATTTTAAAGTCGGTGCCACCTTTAATAGTCTAACATACATCCTGCAAGAATTTCCAAGAAGTTTTAGTCGAATGAGGTTTATGTGATGACAAGTGGATTGACTTAATTGTGGAATGCATAAGCCATAATTTGGCTCATCCCACAATCCAGCTCCATATTCTTAATAATTGTATACAAGCAAATGAATGAAACTATGAAAGTATTACCTTGGTACCATCTGCAGACCACCGGGCACCATAACCTTGAGAATTTCGTATTTCAAAAACAGCACCATGTGGTTGGACAATATGCACATTCAACCATTGAGAATGACCTATGATACGTGTTATGACCTCATTGGCAAGCTGGTTCTTATTGAAATGTGACAGTAAAAGAAGAATTCATAATTATGGACTGCTTGTTTGAGGCAGGTTCAGAAAGTGAACATTTTTCAGGTTCACAAAAGTATACAGGTTAGACATAAGGATGAACCGGAAGATCCAACATTCAAACCATAATTCTGAACCAAACTTCTATATAAGATTTATGTAATCAAAATTTAGACAAAGTCACATGCAAATTGTACTCACCATTTCCTACCACTTTGCCCCAATAATTACTGCTGCATCTATTGACATGCTTAGTCAATGCCCTGAGTCAAGGTGCAACTTTTAATCTCGAGTCAACCAAGAAATCGATTAAATGCAGCAATGATCAAAATATACAGGCAGATTTAAGATTTACAAATTTATAGTCGATGGACACATCAAACCACAAAAACGCATACGAATATCATAGTGTGATCAAAATTCAGGAGGTCCTTTAATCCTTTTGTTAACATATTCAAAGTTTCTGGCTTATCAGACAGTAACTGTTGGATAGCCAAACTATTTCGACCATATAACCTGTCAGATACTTCGATGTATCAGATATAGTCTTTCTCTTAAGAGGGAGAAATAATGCTATTGAAGAAATAAAAATCCTTTTCATATATGTATAAAACCTATATACAACATCAAGGACCTTTAGCTCTGCTCTTATGATTAACATCATTATCACTACAAGTTGAAACCTAAATAATACAGTACATGTAAAATGGATGAACATAAGAGGAAAACCATAATTAACTATCCATACATTTGATTTATGCGGCAATGCAAAAGATGAGAGGAGGGTTGATCTTGGAGGTGGAAGTGCATCTGAAAATTGTCCCAACAGTTTGCTTAAGTCCTAAAAGGCACTGGATGCCCTTATGACCAAGGCCCTGTGATCAAGGGGAAAAAACAGATAAGGGGAGTGGAACAAATCTTCATAAAAAAAATCCGGACATAGTAATACGTCACTAAGTCACTGTGCTACAAGACCTACAACATAGTACTATTTACACCATTTTTAAAAAAAAAAAAATTAAAAAAAAAGGGTACTAACGTGAGAAGACAGAAATAAAACAACAGGTATTTTCATATCCCAACCAATATTTTCGTGCTAAGGTACCATATTGTTTTTTATTCAACAGAATACATCAATTTATTAGCTCAGTGTATAGTTTAGAATTTAAGGAAATTCTTAAAAAGTGAAAACGAAGAATCCAGTTCTCGATTCATCAAATAAATCACTCTAAAAATTAGGCAATACCCATGTCAATTATGCCTGAAAAACATAAATTCTAAATGATACTTATAATATAATATTAGACTCCAACTGTATGCAACTAATCTTAGGCACAAACTACACGCAACAACCTGAGGCATAGCTTGATCCGATTACTAATTTAATAATTTTACTCTATAATACTAAAGCTAACTTTGCTATCTAAAACACATCACTTCCTTTTTAGAAGACTTTTGATTAAATCACACTAATGAATGATAAAGATTACGCTTAGACACCAATTTTCTACTTATAATATGATACAGAATATATTGCCTTCCAGAAGCTTATGCCTAACCTACTCGGAGAACCCGCAACCATGAACATTGTATCTTGCTCATCACACCTCAAAAATCTTTAATTTAGACAGATCTCCGCAAAATAGAACATCTAAACCCTAAAAACCAAAAAAAAAAAAAAACAAAAACAAAAACAAAAACCAAAAAAATACAAAAACAAAAAAAAAAAAATTAAAGAAAACACACAAACCTGAGCAGCTTTGTAAGCATTCAAAGTATCTTCAGCAGCAGTTTTCTCCTCTTTTTTCCTTTTTAAGGGTGAAATCACCACTCCTTCATCAAGAATAGTTCGATTTTTCAATCGAAATTCAGAAAATTAATTAAGAAGAATTACCTTCTATTTATCAATCGAAATTCAGATTATTAATTAAGAAGAATCACCCAAAAAAACATTTCAATCGAAATTCAGATTATGAATTACGAAGAATTACACAAAAAAACATAGCACAAAAAAGGATTCAACCCCATTAAAAATGAAACGATTTCGCTCAATTACACCCACAAAGATTCAACCCAAAAAATTCGAAAACATATCGAAATCAATAGGAACAGACATGCAAAAAAAACCACGACAATCGAACAAGTAAAGCCCAAAAATTTGAAACTATAAATCGAGAAAGAGAAACGAGATCGAACCTGATGAATATGACGATCCGAAAAGTGTCTTCCACAACCTCAAACTCGAAGAATTCGAAGCACCATCATCGGTGGTCTTGAGTTGCTGAAGTTTTCTCTCTCTAGCTAGGTTTCTCTCTCCTTGTTTCACCTAAGAAATGCTCTGACCCTAAGACCAAGAATTTTTGTTCCTTCTGAGATGAAAACAGAGAGGGAAGTCGGTGAGAAGCAAGGGCAATTACAGCTGTGATACATAATGCAATTGGCTAAGAAAGGGCAATTTTGGCAGTTCCTTAAAATTAAGGGCAGCTATGTAATAACACCAAAAAATACTATTCATAAGGAATAGTAGCAACTTTTGCATTTTTATAATGGTTATGGATATAAAGTAAAGTAAATCATATAAAATCATAAGATTGACATGGTCAACGTGAAAATATATCATACAATATTAAGTCATACGACATAAATTTAAGGTGGTCAAGAGTAAAAAAATATTCCCTTGACCGAATGACCTTAAAAAAAAAGGTGAACTCTTACCTTGCCTTACTCTACTAAAACACAAATTTATACTTATCATAGTCGTAAAAAAAAAGATAAAATATACAAAACTAGATCAAAGCAACAGGAAAAGAAATAAAACAGAAGACCAAATTCACGTCGGCGAAGCAAATCAATGTAACGGAAATTACTATTTGGAATAGTATCAAATAGTGTTTTGAATAGTGTCAAATAGTATTTTGAATATTGAAATGCAATATATGACACGTATGAAATCCAGTTGTCCCAATTAGCGTCAGATAAATATTGATGCAATTGGTCCAAATTGAAATTTACTGGATACAATATTAACCAAGGGGGGAAAAAGGTGACGTTATTTCACTATTGACAATTGCTTATCAAAACTGACGAAAGAATACACACACTAGATTGAGAAAAAAAAAAAAAAAGATAAAGAATAAAACAAAAAAAAAAAGAAAAAGAAAAAAAAATGAAAAGAAAACAAAACAAAAAGTGAATGTCAGAAGCTCATAACTCATTTATCAAAATATGAATGTCAGAAGCTCATAACTCATTTATCAAAATGTGAATGTCAGAAGCTCATAACTTATTTAGTTTTGGTGAAAGAAATGTTAGAACCCATTAAATTGTGGAAAACGAACAGAAGTAAGATAACAAAAGTGAAGAAAATCATGCAACATCATTAACAGAAACTCAATACACGATCCGAATTTTCAGCTGTCTTTACTATTCATACATACTTCATTTCTACGCGTTGTATTCACAAGTATTTCCCGTTTACTCTCTTCCATACAATACTCAATTATCCTTGGATAAATATCGATGGGTTTGGTCCGAACTTATATTTATCGGATCAACTATTAAGTGCGGGACAAAAAGACAAAGACATTATAACAAGCGTACATAAAATGAGGTCCCTTTAATGCTACAACATATAGTACCCATTTAGGTGTGGGGATTTTTGTCATTTCCCTATACTGGTTGGACATGAGTCTTTAGAGTAGTGGACTTTATTGCTTAGGTAAACTGGTTATATAATAGAGTAGTGCACAAATTGCAAAAATCACTAGATAAAATAAAAAGAATAAAACTTACTCTAGTAAGTGAACATACGAATATACTTATTATATTCTAAAGGAGTAAACAACGCTTGTTTATAAAGAAAATGATATATTCCCCCGGTGAGACAAAAAATATTGTACTTTATACTATACGATTATTATACATATACGTATAAAAATACAGTCTAAAATACTCACTTTTTACTATAAAAAGAAATTACCCTTTATCCAAAATCTCCACTCACCACTTAATTCTTATCTTCTTCCATCTTCCTCCTTACTCGAAAAAACCAAACAAAAAAAACCACCATTAAACTCGGCCACCATGTTTCAAGAAAACCAGGAAGATCAGCCTGTCTTTACCTTTGAGGAAGACATGAAAGATGATAAAGGGTGTACTTCATGTACATTGTGGGGCTAGTAGTCCTCCTAATGGCCGTATTAATTTACTTGTTAATCCACAAGTAAAGCCCGAAAATTACTTCGGTAGAGCAGGGTAAAAATACATGTAGTGTTAGTTGTACTTCAATATTTTGTAATTTAGTAGTTTAGAAGTACAAATTGTAACATGTATTTTGGAAATTATAAATAAAAATCATTATTATTACTTGTTTTCTTCGTTTCAAATAATAAAACAAACGTCATTAAGTTTATAAAAATATTTAGCAAAATAATAATAATTATTCGCAAAAAACAATAACTATAATAATAAAAGATAATTAATAGTGACAATTACAAAAGTAGGATCAAAATTTGGTGTCTACAGTACCCTGTTGAGAAACAAGTTTTGTTACTCATGTTGAGAAACTTGAATTTTCTCGTAAAATAGTCACCTTTTATTTTTTACTTTAACAACTAATGTTTACATCGTTAGGAAATCACCATTCTGACACAGATATAGTTTATGTATGATATGCCTGTAAATATAATCATTTTTGTATACAAAATTTATTTATCTTTACATCTACCTAATGTTTAAAGTGTAAGAAGTAATCACCTTTCTATACAAAATTTATTTTTCGGTTCTCAATCCTACAAGGAAAAAAAAAATACAACTTTTAATGGTAATACACCAAAAAGATGAGAAGTAAATCAAATATAAATGAATCTTTGTTGATTCAAGGTAAATTGAAAAATATTTTTTATTTTTACACGTCATTACTTATTTATACAATGCATCGTAACCCTTGTCTCTTCACCCAAAAATAATATATTGCCTACACTATATAGTTATGTTAAGTTGTGATATTAGCTAATGTTCTTTACATGATTATCTCTGGTAACACATTATATATTTTGGTCAAGAGCATTCCCATGGTATCAGAGCATGCTCCAAGTTGAGCATTCTAGATTCCCACCATGCTCCAACTTGTGGGGGTGTTATGATATGAAGAAGATATGTTGAATATTTGATTTGTGAGAGAATATGTGAATATTTGCCGTAGGCTTCTCATTCAACAAAGATTAGTATATATACAAGATTAGGCGTCTAGGTTAAGCTACGCTAAACTAGGAAAGATATACACAAAATATATGCAAAGATAATTACAAAAGATTATTTCCATAATCTAACACACCCCCGCAGTCGAAACGGTAGGACTACGAACGATGAGACTGTCCCGAAAATCATCAAATAAAACCTTAGGTAGACCTTTGGTGAAAATGTCTGCAATCTGGTAACGGGAAGGAACATGTAGGACACGAACTTCGCCGCGTTGAACCTTCTCACGAACAAAGTGAATGTCCATTTCAATGTGTTTAGTGCGCTGATGTTGTACCGGATTACTAGAGAGATAAATCGCACTTACATTGTCACAATAAACCAATGTTGCTTTCTGAATAGGAAGAAATAGCTCTAGCAACAAATTCCGAATCCAGCAGGATTCAGAAACCACATTTGCAACCCCTCTGTACTCTGCTTCACAACTGGATTTAGACAAAGTGGGTTGGCGTTTCGAAGACCAAGAAATCAGATTATCACCAAGGTACACACAATACCCTGATGTAGAACGACGAGTGTCCGGACACCCGCCCCAATCTGCATCCGTGTAAGACACAAGAGACGACACAGGAGATTTATGTAGGTGTAAACCAAAATCTGTCGTACCTGTAATATATCGCAGAATGCGTTTCAACGCATCCATGTGCTTAACACGGGGTGAGTGCATAAATAAGCATACTTGCTGAACTGCATAAGAGATATCTGGTCGAGTAAAAGTCAAGTACTGCAACGCCCCACAGAGGCGCCTGTAAGAAGTAGGATCGGCATACAAAGCACCCTCCTTAGTGCTCAATTTGCCTTTGGTGTCAACAGGAGTAGACGAAGGCTTGCAATTCGCCATTCCTGCTTTTTCCAAAATTTCCTGTGCATACTTCTTTTGAGATAAAAATAAACCATCTTTACCTCTAGTAACAGCAATACCCAAAAAATAACTCAGAGGACCCAAATCTTTCATTGCAAATTCAGAGCTGAGCTTAGAAATAATATGTCGTCGGAGAGATTCCGATGAAGCAGTAAGCACAATATCATCAACATACAGAAGGAGATAAGCAGTATCATTACCATGGCGATAGATGAACAATGAGGTATCAGATTTGCTGTTAGCAAAACCAATAGTAGCCACAAAATCTGCAAAACGTTTGTACCACGCTCGGGGTGCCTGTTTTAGACCATAAAGTGACTTATCCAATAAATAGACATGATCAAGTTTATCAGGATCTTTGAACCCCATAGGTTGATACATGTAAACTGTTTCATTCAAATGACCATGTAAGAAAGCATTTTTCACATCCAGTTGATGAATTTGCCAAGACTTAGCTAGAGCAATGCTAAGTTCCACTCGAATAGTTGCCGGTTTAACAACCGGGCTAAAAGTCTCATCACAATCAATTCCTTCCCTTTGAGTCTTACCATCACCAACAAGACGAGCCTTATGTCGTTCAAAAGACCCATCAGACTTGGTCTTATGTCGAAAAATCCACAATGACCGAATGATGTTCACATTCGGTGGCCGCGGAACCAATCTCCAAGTTTCGTTATCAATAAGAGCATCATATTCTTCCTGCATAGCAATTTTCCAATTATGGTCACGAAGGGAATGAACCGGGTTCTTTGGAATGGGTGATATGGAGGTAGAGGTGTGATGGGATTGATCTCGGTATTTGGGATTAGGCTTGACAATGCCACGTTTACTCCGAGTAACCATGGGATGGGATTGAGAAGGTGAGGAGGGAGGAGAGGAGTGAGAGAGCTGCTCGTGGTGTGGAGCAGGGGCTGCGGGCGCAGGGGAAATCCCGCGGCCTGGCAGTGGCTGCTGGGCAGTAGCCGCGGGCGCGGGATTGGAGAGCTGCGGGTGTGCGCTGCTTGGCAGTGAGTTTCGCAGGCACCCCGCGGCTGGGGAGATATATCCGCGGCTAGGCTGCGGACTATGCTGGGAAGAGAGAGAGCTGGCACCAGCAGCTCGGTCGACCTCGACGGTGGCGCCCGCTGGTGACCCGGCGGGGATAGCAGAGTGCGGCGAAGCCACACGCTGCTGGGCGCTCGTAGGGGCGGACCGATTTGCGTGGTGCGTGCTAGAAGAGGAAGGGTCGAAGCTAGCATTGTGAAAAT
Organism: Chenopodium album; assembly: GCF_948465745.1. NCBI lineage: Eukaryota > Viridiplantae > Streptophyta > Magnoliopsida > Caryophyllales > Amaranthaceae > Chenopodium > Chenopodium album. Next base: position 17,399,712 of record NC_137842.1, read on the forward strand.
GGTGAAGCAACGGATGAGGGCTTAAATCATCTCCTAAGAAATCATAGGTATGAGGTTTAGGAGTATGAATATTAGAAAATGGAAAAACCGATTCATCAAACCAAACATGTCTTGCAATTATTATTTTCCGACTCGAAATATCATAACACTTATAACCTCTATGATTACTTGGATAACCAAGAAAGACACAAGGAGTAGAGCGCGGTTGAAGTTTGTTAATTTGAGTAGAAGAGAAGAGAGGGTAACAAAGACAACCGAACACCCTAAGATGAGAATAGTCGGGGTTTTTGTGATACAAAATTTGAGTAGGAGACTTATGACCAAGAATTTTAGTTGGCAAGATGTTGTGTAAATAGGTAGCCATTTCTAAAGCGTGATGCCAAAAAGAGGGAGGCATAGAAGCATGACAAAGAAGAGTGTGAATGATATTATTAATTGTCTTAATTTTACGTTCGGATTTGCCATTTTGAGGAGAAGAGTATGGACAAGACATTCGAAAAACCATCCCATGTTGGTGACCAAATTTGATAAAAGGATCATTTTTAAACTCGGTGCCATTATCACATTGGAAAGCCTTTACTTCCCGTTCAAATTGAGTACGAATATAGGTTCGAATGCGAAGAAACAAGTTAAAAACTTGAGACTTAGATGCAATTGGAAAGGTCCACAAGAAATTTGTGTAATCATCAAGAAATAGAACATAATATTTGTGCCCAAGAGAACTAGAAACGGGAGAAGTCCATAAGTCACTATGAATAATATCAAAGGGCATAGTAGTATGAGATTGAGAGTCATAAAAATGCAATTTTATTAATTTTCCCAAAGGACAAGAGTGACAAACATCAATATTAGCCTTATTACATTTGATCAATTTACTACTACGCAAAGAACCTAAAATTGCTTTTCCCGGATGATCTAAACGGGAATGCCACACACTCGGAGAGAGAACTGCAAAAGCCGATGGAGAGGAATAAGAAAGAACTTGACGATCTGAGAAGAAAGGGTAAAGATCGCCACTGCTATCACATCTCACTATTTTGCTCCCCGTCTGCAAATCCTTCACAGAAAACCCAAAGGGATCAAACTCAATGGAAACACTATTGTCAGTAGTGAATTTTCGAACAGAAATAAGATTTTTGATAAGCTTTGGGACATGAAGGACATTTTTGAGTTGGAGTGTGTTTTGATTAAGAGATTCGTGACCATAACCTTTAATTGGAATTTTGCTACCATCACCAACAATAATAGAATTATGAATGTTATTATTTAATTGAACATACGAAGACAATTTACCTTGGGAATTTGTCATGTGAGACGTAGCACCCGTGTCCATGTAGTAGTTCGGATCGGGAATAGACAATGTGTGCATCGCTTGCTCAATATTGGTTGGTGCATAACCCATAGAAGAAGGAGGATTGGTCACATAGTAGGCTTGTTGAGGACGAGGCCCAAGAACCCCGGGTTGAGGCTGCCTTGCGGACCACTGCTGCTGGGCTGGTCCTTGAGATGGGTAGGGGCATGGAGGCACGGCCCAAGACCCTTGGTTCCAATAAGGCCAGGGAGGGGGAAGCAGCCACGGAGCTTGCTGTGGCGTGCCCTGCTGCTGCTGGGGTTGGCCCGACCAGCGCTGCTGCTGGTTTTGCGGCGGCTGCTGGTGGTTGCTCCGGCTGGCGGCGGCTGGTGCGCCACCCCCTTTCCCTTTACCTCCCTTCCCCTTGTTTTTCCGGCCACCTTGACGAGGCTGCCCCCGAGAAGAATGTTGTGAGGATTCTCCTTGACCCTGCTGACCCGCGGAATTGGCATGGGAAAGAAGCGCCTCTTCGTGGGTGTCGTGGGTGATGTCGGTAGCATTACCTTGCTCTTCAAGCTCGAGCATGGAACGGAGAGTATCAAAGGAAGGCATAGGGTTCATATGGCGGACTGATGTTCGAAAGGGCTTATACTCCTCTATTAAACCCTTTAAAAGCTGAAGTGCCATACGATTATCGGAGACTTGATCCCCAACATTTTTTAAACTATCCGCGAGAGACTTGAGATGAGTGCAATATGCCTTGACGCCATCAAATTGCTCCAGCCGAGTATTCGTAAATTGAGCATCAAGTTGCAAAGCTCTAGCAGACTTGTTATTAAGAAAGAATTCCTCCAACCGTTTCCACGCATCCAACGCCGAGTCATCATTATCAATAATCGAATTCATAAGGTCCGGGGAGATGGTATTATAAATCCATTGTCGAACGATGTCGTCAAGCCGTTGAGTAAAAGCCTGTTCAGCAGGGGTGGGTTCGGTTTTCTTGGCCGAAGGATCCACCGGAGGTGGAATGATGTGCTCGATCACCAAATTCGTACGGCAATGAAGTTGGAAAAGAGTCGACCAAGTGTTAAATTGCTTGCCCTCATAATCTAGAGTGATGGGGATACAAGACTTGATGTTGTTCACAAGAGTTGCAGGGTGAATCTTGCTTGATTCGGCCATGGAGGAAGAAAGAATAGAGCGGAAGAAGAGAGAATTTGGGTTTATCAGGAAAGAAACCTAGACTCGTGATATCATGAGAGAATATGTGAATATTTGCCGTAGGCTTCTCATTCAACAAAGATTAGTATATATACAAGATTAGGCGTCTAGGTTAAGCTACGCTAAACTAGGAAAAATATACACAAAATATATGCAAAGATAATTACAAAAGATTATTTCCATAATCTAACAATTTGATATGTTTAGGAGTTGTTAGTTGGTAAAAGATAAGTTATGTAAAGTTGTGATCTTAGCTAATATTCATTTACATAATTATCTCTTATAACACTTTATACTTTTGACCAAGAGCATGTATGGATTTGTTCCAAGAAAATGAGAAGTTTATAATTTATAAATTAATCCTTGTTTATCCCAAGTGCTTCAAACAATTATTTTACATTTACAGGTATTGTATATACATTGCATTGTAAGATTGGTAACCCCTTTTGCACGCGGAACATAAATTACAAAATATATTGCCTTTGCTATATCATCCAAATTTAACAATGAAATAGCAAGATAACATGAACATTAGATCAATGTGAATAATATACATTCAAAAAAAAATAATAATAATAAATAAATAAATAAATAAATAAAGGTGCATCACACGAACTTAAATCTAGTCTTTTTCATTGTTATTGAACAAGTAATCCTCAACGCATATCAAAATACATTTAACTCATAATAAAAGTTCTGTTAAAAGTATCTTCTCCCCAAGAATCACTTCCTTTATGTAAGGTTATGTTGTGAATTCAGTTATAAACAATTGCATTTTTGGTTATGGAGTATGTGTAAGTACATCCACGTGTATGTCAGAAATTGTTTCTAAGCATATACAAGTAATCATTCTACACCTCTCCCATTTCTCTTTTGACTGAAGGACTTTAGATGATCCCATACATAGGAATGTCACCTGTTCTGTTACATCAGAAGTTAATGTAAGATGGCAGCAGTACAGTCCATCCGAAGCTAGTAAAATGCTGCAGCAATGTACAACTGAACCTAGGAAACGACTGCTTAAGGTGAAGAAGATTCCCTATCTAAACTACAGCTCCGGTGTGACTGGTTTCCCTCATTACTGTTCTTCCTTTTAAAAAGTTCCTTGATCTCAGCCTCTTTTCTATCAATAAAACCAATCAAGTCCTTAAAACTGGCCGAGCTCAGACCTCTAGTCCTGACTGGTTCAGCTGGCTCTATCTCATCTTGACTAACTATTTCAGGAGCATACCTGCTGTATTGATAACACACTCTGCAAAAGAAAATACCAAGTGCCACAAAGCACGCAACACCGCAAATCAAGAAAAGCCCCCAAAAACTACTCAGGGAGAGCCGACTATCATCAGCTTGATTTGATTGACTTGTGCAAGTACTGTGTGTCAACCATTTGTCGTGGATTCTTTGGAGTTCACCATTCTCAGAGAGTTGAAGTATAGCTGTGGACATGTCAACTGCAAGAGGAGAGTCCCGCTGAAAGGCCTGAGAAAACAAATATAAACAGATAAGCTCATATTGTGCCATCCATCGCAGAAAAGTTGCACAATTAATCTTCCAAAATTCTTTATAGTTTAGAACCTCGGAGGCCTAAGGTTAACTGTTCTAGTTTTTATACTAATATGATGTCATGAACATTCAAGAGCAAGTCAGCTTCTTACAAATCCCCAGCCGCTTTTTGTGAATTCTTGTCCTACTATCTGAACATTGCAGTTACTGAAGGACAGGAAGACTTCAATATAAGGAAGCTCGTCGACAATGGCAGCTACTCCGCCATTTTTAGGCCCGCGAGCAAGGGCATCAGCATATGCTTCTTGATTCTTGAGGCTTATAAGCCGAGACTCAGCTATATTTAGCTCTCTAATAAGATAATCACGAGCAAATGAGCCATCCTGAATCCCTATAGGATCATTACTTGCTTTTAAGCTGTCAATTCCTTCAATCCTTGATGATAGTTGCTGCACTGTGAGGATAGAAGTCAAACTAGCTGTATAGCTAGAATTGATAATCAAAACCACAAAGAGCCATATAAGAAGCACAAATCGTCCCAAGGAGCTGAGGGTGTTTTCTCCTGTCAATTGCAGCAAAGCGACGACAGCAAATTTAACTGCATTAGTAACCAGAATGTTTTTTTTTTTTTACAAGATTAGTAACCAGAATTATGGATATACTAAGGGCCTGTTCTGATTTACTAAACTGAACTTATTGGAGCTGAATTGAACTGAATTGAATATTTTATGAGAGAAGGAAAATAAGAACTAAACTGAAAATAAGCTGAAGAGAACAAGCCCTAAGTTACAGGAAAATATTATATCGGTAACATTTCTAAAGGAAGTCAAGAACAATATACACTACTGATAAACAATGTTGGTATTAGACATTGAAGAGGAAAACAAAAGCTTTTCCAATCCATATATAGCAAAGCAGTAATGAAACAGATAATCGATCAGTTAGGGAGGATTTAGAAATGAAGAACAAAGTAGATCCCCTACAATCAACTAGCACTTATGAGTTTATATATGTATATATGTGTATACTCCAACTGTGATCATATCCTCCAATTAAGTTTCACTCACTAACTAATCATTCTCAAACTACTAGTAATTTAAGCTGTATCTAAATACACTTGTATGAATTATAAGACTATGTTCTTCCAAAAAAAATAAATTATAAGACTATGCAGTTTACTGGACTAAACTAGTAAAATAAGAATGAGAAATCTTCTTACGGTGTGAGAAAAACATTGTTGAAAAGCTGAACCTGCAAAATTACAGCCTGTGTCAGAAAGTCATTACAAGAAATACACAATTGTTGATTAATATTCGATAAGGCGCCTATGAGTGTTCAATTGCACAAACGTAAAATAACTATGTATCAGATAATCATTTCATATCTGAGGGAAGATAGGAAATTGATACTTCTACTTCACACCATTCATAGTTTTCTGCAATCATTAGTCCCAAGAGAACTCAACTCATAGTGCCAACCGCAAACTAGTATACTACTCCATCTGGTAACAAAAGACAATAAGTAACCACTTCCTTCCTCCTCTCATATAATACAGAAGAATTGATTAATAATTAAAACCTATATATGAGCAGATGCCAGGCAACAGATATAGCAGTTGAGTAACATCACCAGTCTAAAATAGCTACAAAACTGCTATCAAAACCAAGAAGCTTCAAGAAAAAGAACAACTAACCAGATTATTGTAATAAGTTGCTGACTTGGTGGACCACGGAATTCACTATTGATTCGATGCTCCAGAATCCAAACAGCAGCTCCCACAAGTAAAAAGAAAGACCCGGTAACGATCCACATCTCCACAGTAAAGGGTTTGAGAAAAGCCCAGGCACTTGACTTGACTTTTCTTACAGGAGCAATTACAACTAGTCCTGATTCTATATATGGCTGTGTGAAGTCCACTATCCTTGTTCTATTTGTGATAATAGTTATATCACCGACAGCTGCATCAAATTTCTGATGAAGGGACAAAAATTTATATAAAAATAAAGTTAAAGATGTATAAAAAAAAAAAAAAAAAAAAAAAAAAAAAACCAAGCACATAAAAAATGGCTCCTGCACCTATAGAAAATTATGAAGAAGTTCTCAAATAAATCAACAGATACATATGTTTGCATATAGAGGTGCGAAAAAGGGGTAATGATGATGTTAAGGAAAAGGCCTGTTTAGCAAAACGAAACGTGAAGCTTTAATTCTCCGATGGAGTTGATTTAATAAAAAAAATAATGCACATCAAGCAATGCAGGAAATATGCAATAGTACTGCGAGTGTAAGATAAACTGAGAAATAGTCTCTGGAAAAATTTGCAATACTTACATTATTAGCAACATCATTGACAAGATTGTCGAAATTTGGATTTCTTTTACCATCACCATAGAGCACATAGTTGTGCGGAACAGGATAAGGAAGCAGTTTTAGAGCTGCCTCAAAGACATCAATACAATATCCCTGAACTCCAGGAGGATCCTTGTCTAAAGAGACAAATGCTTTATAACCAACACGATTGGGTACCACAATCTGCAGAGGTTTACCATTATTAGGAAATACCCATCCTCGGGGAATTTTGGTGACTTGACCTGGCCATATAACACTACTAAGATGTTGGCTACTAGAGGATTTGTTAGGAGGCTTCAGATACAAGGTTTCTGGAGTAACAACTGAAAGGCCAGAATAATTAGACCAATACCCAATCTTATTAGATCCAGTTCCAATAATATTCAGTATGTCCACTGCAGGGTGAATTAGGTTTCTTTCTGAATCAAATTGAATAACTCCTGACAATCCCGTGAATTTCATTCCCATCAGTCTTTGTAGCAATTGCTGGCCTCCTTGGAAAATTCGAAGATTTGATAAGTTGAGTGAACTTCCATTAATCGTGAGGTCACTGGAGAATGATAAGTTACCACCCTGGTGGAGAAACGAATCAAGCGCATAGGCAGCTAACCAAACAGAATCATAAGCATAAAAGGCATAAGAATTAATGCTCGAATTTCCTGCATTTTTCAAACTCTTCCATCTTGACATAAAAGCATGTTTCTGGTCAGACTCTGCAGTATGATGGCGGAGAGCCAACACTCCTTGTAGTAGATCCATAGTACTAGGATCTACAGGTTTTGAGTCAAGAACTGAAGAAAGCCAATCCGTAGCAATCCAAACATAGCCATCGCTTATCATCCCAAGAGACTTTGCAACAGAAAATACAGTCAGACCAGAATCAGGATTTACATGCACAATAATAATTCGAGATTCCATCAAATTGACTTCAACTAACAAATCGTTAATAGCATTTTTTGAAGCATCTGGAGGGAAGGCAGCCTTGTATGAAATCTTGGCACGCTTTTTGGCAAGAGCATCGCCCAATGCAGAAATCCCATTTCTGCCATAATCATCATCCACAAATATAGCAATTACCTCCGTCCATCCATAATACACAATCAGGTCAGCGATAGCATACATCTGAAAATAATCACTCTGTATTGCACGAAGAAAATATGGGTACTGTAGTGAAGAGAGAGTAGGATCTGTTGCAAGAGACAGTAAAGGCACATGTAGCTCATTAACAACATTGGAAATGACATGAGCAATACCAGAAGATTGAGGACCAATTGCAATAGCCACATCTTTCTCCATTAGCTGTATAGCTACATGATAAGTAAAACAATGTCAATGTTTTCAGTCATTCTACCAGGGTGAAAGAATAAGTTTTGAAGTAAAGAGCAGATACTGCATATATATTTCAGTCAATAATTTTCATGTAATTGGCATTCTTAATACTTCAACCCTAACATACTAAGCTCAACATATTACCTACAAACATGAAAATATCATCCATATGTACTTTTACAGATTACAAGCACAATACTATTTCTTTTTTTTTCAAGAGTATAAACCATCTTTCTGTCCTTTAACAAGAGGTTCTCTTTTATTATCAATATTTGATGATTAAACTGGCTGTATTGACAAATATGTCATCTTTTCCCCATATCAAATTGAATATCCCCATATCAAATTGAACATTTAGACAAATTCTGCTGCACAAATGTAACAGCTTAAGATAGACAGAGATTTTCAAATAGAGTGGAAAATTACTACTTCTAATCAACATTTTGTTTTGTAGAGATGAACATCTTAGATATATCATGTTTCTGATATAAAAATAGAGTTCCATTTCCCTAGTAAGAACAAAATTAGATATACGTGTTAATGGACCAACCTAACCAAAAGCTTATGCTTATGGTTGGAGCACAGGAATATGTTTTATACTCTATCAATACGTTACCAAAAGCCACAAGGCAAACTATTATCCAATTCACAGATAAAATATAAGCCATCTAAAACTGTCAATAGTCTTACAAAAAAAAATCAAAGACTCAAAAATACAAGCATTAAAAAGTTATATAAGATACGTGAAGATAGATGCAAGAATACATAAAGCACTAGCTCTTGTTAAATTTCATACTACCACTGCATTTTCATGAACTATATCAAAAACTATATATATGTAATCTATATATGATTTATATAGATGCCAGTAAAAATAAACACAGTTTAAAACCGTTGTTTGAAAAACCAAGCAGAACTTAGAAGATTTTCAAATCAAGACTGTCAACTATAGCAATTCAAAAAAGGATTGGCAAGCGGTCCTATTTTCGTTGGAGATTGAGAGTAATAATTTAGGGGGAAAAAATTTGCTTGTATGTCTCCCATTTAACTCCCAATCTACATACTTTACATTAATTGGTTTTGGTTGGGATACTGAACAGCGTAAAATGGAAAGTCTAAAGAGTGTACGGACATTTCTTTTTGTTTATTTTAAAAAAAAAAAAGCTTTCATGGTGGAAAATATTAGTCTTTTTATCTACTAAAGTGCACAAGCCACCTCAATGAGCTTTTCCCGCCACTTGATTTCTTTTATAAGCTTCTAGCCAAACTCGAAAACAACTACTTACTAGTATGAATTCCTAAGTGATGAGGCTTAGGTGAATATGTATAAAGCATTACCCCTTAAAAGCTCCAATTTATGTCACAACTCAAGAATTGATCTTCTATAAATTAAAAAAAAAAAAATGTATAATACTTACGCACACAAACACAAACAATCACATAAATAATCGAACAGTGAAACAAAAAGAAAAGGCTCCAGTGACAAAAATTACCTTCCATAGTTCCCACGAAACCACTGCAATTAGTATCACTATATATAAGGTTTATTGTTGTTCCCTGTAAAATGCTGGAATTGGAATTGATATCATCAACTGCTGCAGACATTGCTGGCTTCACTGCTCTTCCAATAACCGAATTGAAAGTGAAAAGAGCACCAATGTTCACAGATTTTGGCCTCGAAATAGAAGATGTTACACTAGAATTATCGGCCACACCTTTTCCCAAACTGGGTTCCACTTCCACCATACAAAGGATTATCACTAATATATCTCTCATCCAAGGTACATGTCCAAGCCTTCTACTAAGGTGGACACCCATGATTAAAAACACCGGCTTTCTTTGGATTTTCGACTGAATGACTAATCAATCAAACATACCATGCCTGTGTACAAGAAATCAACCTTCAATGTAAAGACCCAAAAAATACAACACATGAATCTATGAAAAAAAATCCCAAAAAAAATTCCCATGTAATTAAACATCATGGAATATAAAATCAAACCTCATCACCTAACTACTCAGAACCCTCAAATATATAATTTAAAACTACAAAAATCAATAGTATAAACTTAAAAAATTGCCTGAAATTTCTAGTTAGCTAATAAACAAATTTTTGATTCCCAACACACTAATCACTAAACTACATGACTACTTGTTATAATTAATATTTTAAAATGGCAAACTTTTGTCCTGTTTAAGATGTTAATCACCCGGGAAATCATGTACTTAATAAACTAATGTAATCTAAACTGTGTATTATTAGCATAAAATAAGAAGTACAGTCAACTTCATAGAAAAACCCAACAAAAATTAGAATAAAAAAATACCCAAAAAAAATGATTGTTAATTATGATAGAAAGATTACCTAAAACCCTCAAATTATGAGCAGATGAATGAGCAAGAAATGCCTGGATGCCCAACATTAAAAATCAGCAGATAATGAGTCCAAGACATATGGAAAAGAAGAAAAATATGCGAATAAGTAAGGAAGGAAGCAAGCATAAAAATCCAAAAAATCACATTCATTAATAATTAAGTTATAATTGATAAAATTGTGGAAATAACTTACAAAATTGGATAGAACATTGTTTTTGGGACCAAAAGAGTTTGTGGACTGTAAAGTTTGTAAGCAATAGTCTTGTGAACTCAGAAAAGAATGATTCATTCTTGATGTTCAAATCTAGTAAGTGGATTTTCTTCATAATAATTTTGCTACTGTAATAAAATTCCCTTACTGTAAACATTTTTTCGCTGTCGGTATGTAACATGTTATATATATATATATATAATATATATATAGTTGAATTTATTAAAATAATAGGTTGTGAGGTATAAGTTTGAGGAGAGATAAGAAAGTAAGGGATTTTGAGGAGTATTAAAAAAAGTAAAGAGACGGTTTATTTTTACTCTTTCGTGATTGCTCTTCTTATTTATAATCTTGTTCTTTAATTTACAACTATTGTTAAGGTTTAGGGCCTGTTCATATTTACTTATTTTCACTTCAGTTCAACTCATTTGTTAATTTTTTTTTTGTTTTAGATGTTTTAGCATATTACAACAACGACAATAATAATAATAATAACAATAATAATAATAATAACAACAACAATAATAATAATAATAATAATAATAATAATAATAATAATAATAATAACAATAATAATAATAATAATAATAATAATAATATAATAATAATAATAATAATAATAATAATAATAAAAATAATAATAATAATTATTATTATTATTATTATTTTAAATTATATTCGTCGTTCAAAATGGTCACATGTTTTTTTTATAGTTGAACTTATTGACAAAATGAGAGTACTACACAACAGTTACTAGCTTTCATAATCGGTTAGTTCTTCGTCTTCTTCTTCATTAAGTTGCTCCATTACCTCGACATTCCTCTGAATTGACTCTCATATCTGATCAGTTATTTGGTTTCGTACAATATCCATATCTGCTTTTCTGTTATCATCGTACATAGTATGATCTTCTGTTGGTCCCATGACTTCAACTTGGTGCGTGAATGGAATCCCTAGTTCATGTAAACGAACAAAATTGTGTAGAGTACAACAAGCAACGATTGACTACAATAAAATATTGAAGAATACTTTATATATATATATATATATATATATATATATATATATATATATATATATATATATATATATATAAAATATAATACACAAAAATTTAATAATTTAAAATATAATAATTTAAAATACAAAGTTATTTTTAAAACACTTTTATATTTTTCACAATCCACTATGTATATTATCATTAATTTTCATAAACATTTTCATATATTTTTATGCATTTTAATTTTTCAGTTCAGTTCAGCTCCAATCAGTTCAGTTCAATTCAGTTCAGCTCGGTTCAGTAAATATGAACAGACCCTTATTAGCTTTTGAATTGTACATTATTTGATGGCATGCACAAAACAATGTTATGAAATTTAAATGACATTAATATTAAATAGTGATCTTTGAGCAGATGTTACCAAGAGGTATAAATAACTTAAAAAACCTAAAATCGAGGGAAATCGATGATAGAAATAAATGGTATTAATTATGGAGAGAATTTAAGAGGAAAAAGATAACTAAGTGGTTATTGCTTTAGTATTATATATAGATATAGATATAAATATTAGATGGTCGTAGACCATTGAACTTACATCATCAAGTTTTTTACTACAACGAACATTTCACATATTATAACTCCGTATGACCAAAGCTCACAAAAAATTTGTTAGCAGGAAAATACGTTAAGTATTATTGAATCATGCAAATCAATTACGAGTTCTAAACTAACAATAGCTTGGTATGAAGCGATGCAAATCAATTAAAAATTATTTAATAATAATTTTAAAATAGCATTGTCAAACTTTTGAGTGTTAAAATAATTGTCATAAAAGATTTTTGTGGCTTTCTTATACTTCTACAAAGCCATTATATAGCCACATAAACCAAATAGTATGTATTAAAACTATCAGGTCTACCACCCAAAACAAAGGTATAAATACACGCATGTAGGGAATATTTCAAGCATCCCACACTTGAGCCCCATTGTGTTCATACACTTAGGTATGGTGACGTCCAAAGGGAAGGAAGCTAGAGCAAAAGAATCGTCAACAAGTTTTAGGAACTTGTAAACCGTTCACAGGGTGAAGGTTATACCCTTCACGATCCATGAGATCGTTAACTCCATAGATGTCCTGAACCATGACTGGATATTCGGGGATGTGACAGGGTAAAGTCGTATCCCCTAATAAAAAATAATTACCTAAGTCCTCTAACTAAAGTAGATAGGGAAGTAGGGTCGAACTCCACAGGGAAACAAGTCTTTCTATTCCTAATTAATTATTATAGTCTAAATTATCTAAGTAACCAATATTTTTGTGAATAAAATCTAAACTACAGAGAACAAGGTCGAAAGAAATAAAGTAGGGGGAAAATCAAATATTAAAAGGCCTAGGGCATAGGTTCACTAATAAACAATATTCCAGGGCAAATCATAATAAGCAATCATCAAGCATTGGTTAATCAGGTTATAAAGGGCTTTCGCTACGTATTATAATCACAGAGTTAATTTATCGGTATTAAATCTCATCTGTCGAATCTCGACTTAACCATTTATAAATTAATCCGCCTATTGAAACTAAGCCTAAACATCAATTCTCATCTGTCGAATCTCGAATTAATATTTCTAAACTCGTACAATTAAATCTGGCCAAACCTAATTGCATAGCATTAAAACAATCAATAGGAAATCAACCAAGCATTGATAATTGACAGTCACAAAATTACCCCTTCATATTATTTATTAGATCCCCATAAACCCTAGAAATAAAACTACTCACGCATCATCATAACTAAACTAATCAAATAAATAAATAAAAGCATAATCAAAGAAGTAAGTAAAATAGCTGAAATTAAAAGAGAAGAAATTGTTACCAAGAAGAAATCTGGATTAATGGAAATAATTAAGAACAAAAGTTGAGAGAGAATTTAAGAGAGAGAAATATTCTAAGTAGAGAGAGAAAGTCTAAGAAAGAAGGTAATCAAAATTCCGTACAAATCTCGTACTTAAACGTTTCCTAAAACAAAAATTAAAACTAAACTAATCAGGCTCCATAAAAACACGCGCCCGATCGGGCCCGCCTTTTTCTTCGCGTTCCTTCTCAGCAGCATCGCCCGATCGTGCTAGACGCTCGCACGATCGGGCGCGCTATAAGCCACGCACGGCACCAAGCAACGCCGCGCCCGATCGGGCCACTCCTTGCCCGATCAGGCCCTTGCTTCACTTTGAGGCTCGGACTTCGATTGAGCTTGATTTCTCGGCCCAATCCGGATTTCCTCTTTAGGTCTTGAATACTCGGTCCAAATGCCTCAGGATCCCAATTACCGAGCCCTTAATCACCGGCTCGATGACTCTAACCGGCCTTGGGCTTCAAAGATGGTCGTGCACTTCTAATTCCCGTAGTCACTTCACGAAAAACCCGAGAAAATGCTCCAAGGGCGCAATTTCCTACAAAACTCAACAAAGACTACGAAAACACCAGAAAACACAAATTAGTAATCAAAGTGGCTCGAAAGAGCCAAAAACACTACTAATTATGACCAAGGGACGGGGGTAAATTACTATATAAAATAGACATATCAGGATGAAGGTACAAATCCTATCTAAAAGAGATTGAACCTACCCTAAAAATAGGCATCTACTTTATTTTTCTCATATTCATGTGCGCTCTCTGACTAACATACAATTAATATATTAATCCTAAACCTGTTTAATCTATGTTGGTTAAATATTAATGCACAAACAATTCAATTATTGGTGACCACTTAAATTAAAATCACATTAGCCTAAAATAAAATTATTAATTATCTTATTAAGCATGATTTCAAGTACAAAAAACCTTTAATCTTGCAAGAGAGGTCGTGATCAAGCAATAACAATGATATCAAGAAACAACAATATATTAAAACAACAAATCATCATCATCATAATAATATCCTCAATCTCATCAAAGCATAATAATAATAGCATGATCCTAGGCATGATACTAACTAGGGGTGTTCGCGGTGCGGTTTGGATCATAAACCGCACCAAATCGCAAAAGTGCGGCTTGTAATTTTTTCAAACCGCACCAAACCACACTTTTAAAAAAACGCACCAAACCGCACTGTAAGATACGGTTTGGTCCGGTGCGGTTTGCGGTTTAGCTGTATTTTATTAAAATTGTAATTATTCTTTTTAAAACAAAACTTTTATTTTATATTATAATTATTAGTTGATAATTAAACATTAAACTCTTTTTATTAACTTTAATTAACTAATAGTAAAAAATTAGCTCATATATTTTAATTCTTTTATATAGTTTTAATGAAAATATGATATAAAAATCGCAAACTGCATTAGAGTGCGGTTTGCGGAGCGGTTTGGTATCAATAATTTTCGGAACCGCACCAAACCGCAAACCACACCACAATTTTCAAACCGCAAATCGCACCAAACTGCAAAATTGCGGTTTGGTTTGCGGTTTGGTGCGGTCTAAACCGCACTCTGTACATCCCTAATACTAACATGATTAATATATACCAAATCCTAGTATGTCACTAAACATTAAAAATCAAATCTTTAGCCCTAACATGATACTAACATGATAGAAGAAAATTGGAAGCAACCTAATCTTGATACCGGAAAGCATCCTAACATGATACTAGGAATTAAAATAATCTAAGCATGCTTTCTAAAGAAATATAGCAATAAAATTACTCACTTTTTTTTGCCTCGTACCTCTTTCTATCAAAACAATACACACGTTAGTAACTTCAATAAAAATATTAAACAAGCGACTAATTTAAATAATTGAATTAGGGATTTGTGACCAAACCCTCAGTAATTATCAACCTTTCACGTCTTGGGCGATGGCAACTTCGAGCTTGGTTAGGTGCGTCTAAGACTCGTGAATGCGGTATTGTTTTCAAAAGGGAAGGCTTAGAAAGAGGGAAAAGAACAAGCTTCTAGCTTTGAGAGAGAGAATAGAATTAGATGATTTTTGATGATTGATAACGGGGAATAACACCCCTATTTATAGAGAAAACACCCGAAACATTTAGAAAAGAGTCAGAATTTGACTCGAAGTAAAACAACCCCTATCGCGACGTGATAGAGTTATCGCGATGCGATATGGCTATTGCGATGTGACATACCATATCGCAATGCGACATGCCTATTGTGACGCGATAGGCTCTCCGTAGCGCGATGGCGAGATCAGGATAAAAATTCTGTATGAGTATAATTAGGTAATTAGACTCCATGATTATCTTAATTAAAATCAACTTTATCTCTTAAAACACTAGTTTCATTTCAAATTGAATTCTTCATCTTTTCAAAACAATATAAAAATATAATTATTAATCCTAACTCTATAGAATTTAAAATAACCCTCTAGATTATTCTGAAAAATTAAAATCAATCCTAATAACTTTAGGAATGATAATTAATGAGCCCTCTACTTGATAATTGGGCCATATAAAATCATTTTGGGCCCAATCTAGTATTTTGGCCATAGCTTCCTCATTATTCACCGGAATTGGTCTTATAATAATACATCGTCGAAAAGCTCTTTTCAAGCCCTATCCAACTACACTATTATCAGACCCATATCATGGACCAAACTAAACTAGACTAGACATTTTTCATAAATAAGGTACGAAAAGAAATATTTTTGAAAACAGAAAGAAGTATTTTTTTTAAACACGGGTGCATCACGAGACTCTTTCACATTTCACCTCGTTCGATAATCAAATGACATGAAAGGTATTCATCACTAGGTTTTGTTTTTGAGGAGACACAATCAGGTGTCTACAGAAGCCTCCACTTTGACTGATGAGTTTGGAGAAATGTAAGTTTCGAAAACAAAAGTCAAAGTAGCGATAGGGACGGAGAATGATTCAGAATGTTCTGCGATCCTAAATCATTCTTGTAACGCCGATACCTACAAACTAGCGTTAGTTAAACAGATAAAAGAGTTAGAAATGCGTATCTTGCACTATCGAGCACACTTCTCTGGAGTAACCAATTTGTTTGTTGCAGCATTTGTGACGACCCTCCTCAAGTTAGGGGATATCACCAAAGACCGCTCTGCTTTTAGCTGCCTTCATTTCTGCTATGACAATATTCTGCAAGGTAGGGAATACCATCAAAGATTGCTCCACTTGTAGCGATCTTCTGCTGTTTTGAGACCATCTTCCACAAGCTTGGGAACATAGTCGGAGATAACTCTGCTTGTAGCCATCTCCCATTTTCTTGACAATTCTCCACAACTAGCGAACATTGTCGAAGGTGACTCTGCTTGTAGTCATCTTCAGTTGTTTGTGTCAACTTTCCACATCTTATGGAACATTGTCGAAGATCATTTTTTCTTGTAACGATCCTCAGCTATTTGTGAAAACCCTCCACATCTTAGGGAACGTCGTCAAAGATCATTCCGCTTATAACAATCCTCAGTTTGCTAATGCTTTGAGTATGCTTTAATTTGCTTGAATGTTTGTTGTGTTGTTGCTTTGCCATATTCTGCTATGAACCAATATCTTGGTGCTTGTGATGAACCAATATCTTGGTGCTTGCGATGATCCAATGTTAGGTGCTTAAGTTAAGTGAGACGACAATTATAGGCCGATCGCTTAAAGCGATTGTAATTGAGCTGAAAACCTAATCATGTCAACTTGCTTATAGGGGCTAACTAGCGTACAAAGGAACCCAATTCTGAATAAGGCCCACATAAACCAATATGGGGCCTAAGGAGTTGCGTCACTGAGGAAAGGAGGCCATCGCTTGCCAGCACGTGCCATCGCGACGCGCCAGGCTTATCGCGTTGCGGTAGCGTTATCGCAGCGCGATAACCTTATCGCGTCGGGATGGAATCATGTTTTCCGGATTTAAACCCTTTTCTTCTCCATTTCGCCGCAGCACCTCATTTTCTTCCGTTTTTGCTCGAAAACTTCTCTTGGCTCGTTCTCCTTCGTTTCTCAAAAAAATTCGCTCGAGTGTTTTGCAAATTGAAGCTTGTAATCTCTAGTTTGTTGATCTATGCAAGTTTTCCTCAAACTCACACTATTTTGTGCAAATTTTGTGTGTTTTTATTCGCTGATTTTTGAAAATTTTGAAATCAATTTTTCTTGTTTTGCTTTGTTTGTCGAATTTCTTGCCTAAAAACACTTGTTTATGTTTGTATATTTCCTTAGGAGTATTTTAAAACTTGTTTGGCTCAATTTGGTGAAGAAACAAGCAAGTTGCCATTAATAAACACCTTGAGTTCGTGAGCATAATGTGGCTTTTTATACATGTTTTTGCTTGTTTTTAATGCTTAGTTTGTCACAATATTTGCCATAATATTGCAAGAAATTATCTGATTGCTCAAATTTTCTTGTTATTGTGGAATCAAGAAAATGCTCTGTTTTAGTACTACGTACTATGTTTTTTGACGAACATAGTATCATGCGACTAGGCGAACTTTAGATACTATAGAACCATAAATTCACTGTTTTTATGTTCTTGAACATAATTAACATGACTCGTCGTCGAAGTTCCGGCTCTCGTTCTTGCGGGGTTCACCGGGAGGACGAGTCTGTCAACGCAAGCGAAGGGACTTCCACTAGCCTTGGGGAGTTCCCCGAGTGGGATGGGCAGACCCTGTATTTCGCGCCCAAGTTTAACATTTTGGAGCGCGTTTGGCTCGGTATGGCCGACGAGCGGGTTCGTTGCCACGGTTCAAGCAACGACACCATTAGTCATTTGTACAAGACCTATTTCATCAACAACGCGGAGCTCCGTGCGTTGTGGGAGTCATGCGGGCTGACTCCTCTGCTGCAGGCCACTCGAGCCCTCTACTCCTTGTAGTCGAGCCGCTTTATCATACGTGGTTTGGTGCAGTTCTTTTGGGACACCACCAATACGTTCCATTTTCCCTAGGTTAGATGACTATCACTCCCCTCGACTTCTTGATGATAACTGGACTGGAGTTCTAGTCAATCGCAGTTCCTTTGGGTAAGGATATTACCCTTTTGTCACTTGAAGTGGACGAACTGCTGGAACCTATCGCTGTTCGGGCCCATGCTGAGTTGCGATCAGTGCAGATGAGCAGCCGGTTCATTCGCTGGTCTCTGCTTGCAAAGGCCTTTCGAGATGATGTGACCACCCCTGAGCAGCGGGTGAGCATTTTTGTTTTAACTCTACTGTTAGGGTCCTTTTCTCCTGACAAGGGTAGCCGAGCGCTGCTCTATTATCTACCTGCTCTTCGCGACCTACGAGAAGTCGGGACCTTTGATTGGGCCAGCTTGGCCTATGATGACTTTCTACTTGGATTACGACTCGTCTGTTGCCATCGTGACTGTAAGGAGGAGGTCACACTTTCTAGCTTCTGGAGGATCGTAGAGGTATATTCAGCTTTTAGAAGCTTTCTTTTGATACATGTTAGCTTTTGCTGACCCTTCCCCGTCGTTACAGGTGTGGTTCTATGATTATCTCCCATCTTTGTCGCCAGGCAGGCCTTCGCCACGAGGGCTCCAAGTTTCTGCTTGTTGGAAGGCTGTTATCCTAGCTTGAATACTGCCTGACTTGTTCATGAGGCACTTCTCTTGGTATGCATTGTTGCTGTCATTTTTGTTCGCTTTGTTCTGTTCCCTAGGATTCTGACTCATGGCTATTTCTTTTACAGGGGCCTGAGCCTCTTTTTCGTCCATGGGCTGAGTTGGGAATTCAAACGCGAGCTCTTGCGTAGTCAGCCTATCGTTGTTATTTCCAAGGGACATATGACGCTATGGTGTACTTGGGTAAGAGAGTTGTGATTCAGCACTTTACAGAGTTTTTCGTAGTTCCGCGACGTCCTCCACCACATATGATGGATCAAAAGGCTCTTCGGACTCATATGGAGAGATCTGCGGTTGGTTATAGTTGGCAAAGACATAGCCATCCGTCCTAGTATTATGCTAGGAAGCTCTTGTCGCGATTGGCTACACCGCCTTATGTTTTGGAGGAGGAGGAGGAGTTAGTATGCTTTATTTATTTGATTTGTTTATCTTTTGGTAGCCGTTGACGACCTTAACCGTTAGAGTTTATTTCTGCAGGAGGTGGCTGCTGCGGAGTTTGTACCTTCACCTATGTCTATCACCTACCAAGGGTCGTTTGGACCCACAGAGGAGATGACACTAGTAGAAAAAGGCTCATTTGCGTCACTCCTTTATAAACAAGTGACACAAATAAGAGTTATTTGCGTCACTCCTTTATAAACAAGTGACGCAAATAGCTGTTCTGAGCAACTTGTTGTTTTTTTATTTGCGTCACTTGTTTATAGAGGAGTGACGCAAATGGCTTACTAGACAATACAAAAGCGAGTTATTTGCGTCACTTGTTTGTTTAATGAGTGACACAAATGATGTGTTTATTTTTTTTAATTATAAAAATTGCTTGTATATGTTTGTAGTACCTGTGTCCCTTGGTAGTGGTATAACGTAATATGCTAACGCCAATAATTGAAATTAAAATGCAATATTAATGAATGCAAATGTAAATTTCGGCAGAGTTTCCTTTGTATTTTGGCCTACCCATATAATTGGGAATGACGACATTATATTAAAAACCTGTCCAATAAGTTTACATCTCAATATCATTGACAGAATACTCATCATCTCAACACCAATTAACCAAATTCATTCATGTCAAGCCTATAATCCAAAACAAGAGTCCAACATTTGCTAAGTGTAAATCTAAAGTTCAACATTACATATAAAATACTCTGCCCAAATATCTCGAATCTCATTTATCTCCTCCTCAATGTACGGTGTAGTTCTTGAAAAATCCTATTAACACAACAAATATACAAGAGGAAAGTTTTAATTCAAGATTGAAGCTAACATAAAATTGTATTTATCAAATAAAAATGAAAATTTGACAACTCATACCTTAATAAGATCCTCCCGGACAAAACTTTTTTAAGCCACGTACTGATTAGAAACAAAGCCAACTGATCCAGGCCTGTAAAGTTTGCACTGAACAATGTTGTCAATAGTCCCAGTGATTTCACCAATCTTCAAGGATCCTGCTCTCATAACTCAAACAGTAGAAGGACCTATAACAGCTTTAAACTGCAAATAAAAAACTGAACAAATTAGTACTTGAATCTTATGCAAAAGGATTATGATAAGATATTAAGTGTTAACCAACCACATACCGCCAAAAATTCACAGATTCTTGAACAAGAAAAAGGGTAGTGTTTATACACACAAGCCTTCATAAGCTATGATAAATTTGTGAATAAATTAATATTCAATGTTTCTTGATCTTAAGAAGGTTGTGGTCTTGTGGATATCCTGCTGCACGCAAGACGCAACACAAAATGGCAATGTTAGTCTCTCTTAATATATGAAATTATCATTAGACACCAAATATCGCATAAAATGACTCACTATAAAATATCGATAAAATCACTCATATAATCTACCAAAACTCCACTAATTATACTATTGACCTTGGAAAAAAAAAAGGAAGATAAAAAAAAAAAAAAAGGGGCCATAGGGCTCAAAGTATGGTCATGGGAAAGATGAATGATTAGAGTACACATCAACAACTACTATCTAAACCGAGGAAACTATCTAATGTATCACCATGCTATAATTTAAGATAATTATTTAGTGACATAGCCTTCACAATACTCTTTGTTACCTAACAATGACTATTTTTCCTTCATGAGTAGCTGTATTATGATAAATAATGTCTCCTAATTAAAATTTCATGGTATAGATAGTATTGTTTAGGAGTTGGGGTTGTATAAGAAAATGATTAATACATCTCCTTAGAAAATTTCACATAAGTGAAAACTCTATAAGAAAATGAAGGGTGTTTCGAATATTATCTTAGATTGTATTAATCAACCTCAAATTTCATGCTATAGCTAATGCGGTTGAATTAAGCATTTCCTAAATAAAGATATGCTCTATACTAAGATTACTAACAAGCCACAAATAATACAACTTCAATGTCAAAGACATTTTAAGGTAATAAAAGCTAATATGTAAGAGAGATTTGCAAGATGCATACAAACATGGACAATAATATAGTTCAAATTCTACAAAAACAGAATGCTAATAACCATCAAATATTTTGAAGAGGCACACAGTCTTCCCGTTCTTTTAGACATTTTGACATAAAAATAAATCTTCCATGCTAGCTCTCTTTCCCCGGAAACTTGAATATCCACACCTTAACTTTTCATCTTCACTATCATACAACAAGAACACAAGAAGTACAATTCCACTTAATAACATATATGAATGGTTTTTTTATTCAGAAAGTAATTCTATTGCAGATCTGAAATCAACACGTTAAGAAATAACAATGTCAAACAGGCTTTGGAGAAAGAAAACAGATCAAAACTCGAGTCCAACTTAATCTACAAAAATGCCACAATTTTTTTATTCTTTTTTTTTTCTAGTAATTATGGAGGGTTAAGCAGAGCAAGAGAGCCTAAGCTAAAGTCTCATCCAATGCAACGCATTGCTTATAATCATGAAAGAATGGAACAAACACCTAATTGTGCCGAGCAAATGATAACATCAAGGGGTGAAAAAGTTACTAAACAGGAAAACACATAGTTATAGAATTATAGGCCTTTTCAAGTGCCAATTTCTAAACAAGGTCAAGCTTTTTGTACCCACTTACTTAGACACCATGCCAAATAGACACCTTCATGTTATTCTCTGTGGAAACTGGAAAGTGTGCCAAAGATGTGCTTCTTTCATTTCAATACTATTAAATATCTCTTATATTAACAAGAAAAAAAAACCCCTTAAAAAAACAAACTGATCCCAAGAATCACCTTTGATACAAGAAATCAAACAAGATAAATTGAGCACAAATGGGAATGATTTCTGTTACGGATTCACAAGTGAAATATTTAGAAGTTAGATGAACAATAGAAAGCTAAAATATATCTTACTTTTGCGTCACTTCTTAGTTAATGTGCGACGCAAATCACTTTTAAGGATGCTAAAAAAAAAGCATTTGCTTCGTTCTTTTGTATGAGTGACGAAAATAAGGCGACACAAATGTACGTTTTTCTACTAGTGTGATACCTCCAGCCCCCGAGGAGTGGCGTCTGGTGGAGAGATCGATTCCCCACCATCAGACTTCGGTAAGCTACGTCTGGGTCTTTTCTATATGCATTTTTTCGGTTGCTTTTAACCTCTTTTACTTTTGCAGTTTTCTCGCGAGGTGGTGACGAGGATGGCGAAGGCTATGGACGCCTTTCGTTACCAGCTCGTGAGGATGAGCCACCATGTGTTGTGTCATCTGACAGCGATGTGGCAGAGGTATGTCTCTTTGTTTACACTTGATTATTTTAGTTTCCTCTTTTCTCTGTATTTAACTTGGCTTACTTTTCTATTTCAGCATGTCCCTCCGACGCGTACTCACATGAGACCTAAGAGTAGGAAAGAAAGGTCTGGCTCTGGATCGAGACGTCGCCGCACCTCGGCTGAGGATCAGGGCGGACGAGAGGGGTTAGACCATAAGGTCGTCATAGAGGGTTCTAGTTCCCCTACTGAGGAGGAGGTTAGGCAACCCCCTAGTCAGGATGCTTCGGTGCCGATTCCTTTCACGGCTAGTGGGATGTATGAGGTCAGCTCGTCGTCGCAGCAATCTCCTTATCAGGACCCCTAGCAGGGTGAGCCCGGTTGGACTACCCCTACTATTTCTTTTCCTCTGAATGGAGAGGTTGATGCTAGGCAGGAGGTGACTCCCCGGACTTTACAATTTTACAACACATTCGGGATTCATCTTCCGGGATCATAGATGTACCTTTGTTCATTTTTACTTGACATGTATAGGACTTTGCTATGACACTTATGTTTAGACATATTGTATATACATACTTTTGTTATTATGTCTATTCTAATTTTTTGTATTTTATTATTTTTATTTTATGTGCATGTGAGTGTGAAAAAATTATGACAAATTTTTGCGTAAAAATTTTCGTCATTTTATTACTAATGGAGGGTATCCGACTTTCTCCCCCAATAGAAAAAAATGAAAAATAAAATGAAGTTTGACTAGAAATAAGCTTAGTTAATTAAACTTAAGAATAATCAATATGGGATATGTATTTGAGTGAAAGTTGCCAAAAATAGAATTAGATAAGGCTTTGAAAGGATAAAAAACCGTAAAGTCAAAGTAAAAACTGAGTCAATGTTGAAAGAAACGCAACCAACATATATAACGCGTGACGCTGCCACAGGCGAGAGCAGGTTATCGCAGCGCGATATGCCTATCGCGTTACAATAGCCTTATCGTAGCACGATAATGTTATTTTGCCGAATCCGTTCAGGATTTGGTTTGCGTCAATCCCTATTTATAAATAGCCCTCAAATCTGCTGATTTTTAGCATAATCCGCGCAGATTAAAAATACTTAGCTTATTAGTTTTTAACCAAGTAGTCATGGCTAAGACTTTTCGTGATTTTTCTCGTGAGTGGTGTCGGTCTTTGACTTCCAAGGAGAGGAAAGAGCTTGACTTTTTTTTACTTGGGGGGTTTATATGGTATTAAGGGGGTAGATCTTGATATGGACTTTGTTCATACCGCCTTAGAATATTTGGACTCAAATAATACCCATTGCTTTAGACTAGGTTATGATGAAATTTTTCCTTTACTGGAAGAATTTGGTGCCATTCTTGGCTTTCCTTCTTTAGATCTTGCGGTAATTCCTAAGGTGAGCGAATATTATTATAAATATTTTGAGCGTTTCCTCAATCTTAGGGATAGGGACTTGAAGGATATAGTGCATAGGAATATGATCAATTTGAAAGAATTTGCTCGTTTTTATTTTGATAGACAACGATCTGAGTCTTTTTCATGTTTACAAGAGGAGGGCTTTCCTCTTTTGCATGTTTAGCCAATACCTCCTCACTAGTGGAAACATTCAAGAGGGTCAAGCAATTTTGGTATCTGTTATGGAGCAAGTTGACTCAGTGACAGGCTTAGTGGTATCACATAATCAAAAGTAATTCCTAAAACCACTAATTAATAATAGACGGGGAAGTAGGGTCGAATCCATAGGGAAACTGGTTTTTCTATTCCTAATTAATTCAAGCAATCTAAATTATAAAGTAACCAATATATTATAATCAAAGGATAACTAAACTATAGCAGTAAAAGTAGGGAAGAATAAGAATAGAGGAAATCAATGAATAAAAGACCTAGGGCATAGGTTCACCAATAAATAATATTCCAGGGTAAAGCATAATAATCAAACATCAATGCATCAATTAATCAGATCATAAAGGGCTTTCGCTATGCATTACAATCACATAATTAATCTACCGGTATTAAATCTCATCTCTCGAATCTCGACTTAACCATTTATAAATTAACCTGCCTATTGAAACTAGACCTAAACATCAATTCTCATCTCTTGAATCTCGAATCAATATTGTCAAACTCATGCATAAAAGATCAGGCCTAATCTAGTCACAGAGCATTAAATCAATCAATAGGAAATTAATCTAGCATTGATAATCAACAACAATAAATTACCCCTTCATATTATTTATGGATCCCCACAAACCCTAGAAATAAAACTACTCACGTATAATTAAATATAAACTAATCAAAGCAATAAAATAAGACATGATGAAAGAATTAAAATAAATAACTGAGATTAAGAGAAAAGAAATTGTTACCAAAGTAATTTGGAATTAAGAGTAGAGTTAAGAACAAAGTATTAGAGTGAAACTAATCTAAAAGCTAAGTAGAGAGAGAAAATCTAAGAGAAGAATTAAGAAAGAGTAAAAGAAGATCCTCAACTCGCTTAACGGAAAAGTATTTATATTAAGCAAGAATCCTAAACTAAAACAAACTTAAATGACGATTATACCGCCTAATAATGACACGCGCCCGATCGGGCGAGGCACCGCCCGATCGGGCGCGCCTTTTTTACTCATCAGGTGTGTCTCTCGCGCCCAGGTGGGCGCGAGTTTGGGCGCCATCTTTGCTTCCCCCGCCCGGCCAGGCGCGCCTTCGGGCGGGAGCTCTTTTGGCCGGGCGACACTCTTGGGCCACTCTTTGGACTTCGATTGGGCTCCAATTCTTCGGGCCAATCCGAATATCCTCTTCGGATCTTGAATACTTGGTCCAAATGCCCCGATATCACATACACCGAGCCCTTAATCACCAGTTCGATGGCTCTAACCGGCCCTGGTCTATGAAGGATGGCCGTGCATCTCCAATGTTCGTAGATATTCCATAAAATCTCGAGAAAATGCTTAAAAAGTGAAAATTCCTATAAAAGTCAACCAAATATACGAAAACACTAGAAAACACCAATTAGTAATAAAAGTGGTTCTAAAGAGCCAAAAACAATACTAATTATGACCAAGGGACGGGGGTAAAATACTATATAAAATGAACATATCACTCAGGGCCGGTTAGAGCCATCGAGTATGAAAGTTGACTCAACGGAAAAGAAAGTATGGGTTGAAAAGAAGCACAGTGTGATGGCTAAAGGGGAAACTATCTCTACAAAAATTTTATGCAAATCATCTAAGGGATCCCTATTGGTTTAAGAGATAGATGATGAAGAGGTCGTAGACAAAAATTGGAAGAGGGCTAGAAAAGAGAAGACTGATTAGAGCATTGCTTTACTTTCATTTATTTTGTTTTCAAGTTAATTTTATTTTTAAGCTTTTTTTTAATTCCATTAATAATGTAATTTTTAAATAATTATTAATGCAATTTTTCAGCTTTTAAAATTAAATTAACTCTTCTAAAATAAAAATATATTTTATTAAAGCAATGAAAACGACTTGAATAAATCGAGAATAGTTCGAGTTCGAAAGTCGAAAATTCTCAAAATACACCGAAATTTGCCCAGATCGACGAAAATAAACTGGTATTGGAATTTTGAACCTATCGCTGCGCGACAAAGTTTGTCGTGGCGCTCTGGTCCAAATTTTTGTTCGTCGTTGTTTCTGCTTTGGTGGATTGATGCTGGAGTGCGAGATTTGTAAAAATTATAGTGGCCGCGCCCCATAAAGGGTTGCCTACGTATTTTTCCCTTAGGAATTAGGCCAAACGTAGCTCTTTTGAGTATACTACTCAAGTCTTCATGGGTAGAATTTCTTCAATTGGTCAAGATTCATCATGTTTGAGAACTCATTACCATCCATGTCAATTAGTTTTGCAGCACCTTTTGATAGGATAGTTTTGACGATGTATGGTCCAAACCAATTAGGCCTAAATTTGCCTCCTGGGTCTAGAACATTTTTCCTCAATGCTTTTAACACCAATTATCCTACTTTGTTATTTCTTGTCTGGACTTTCTTATTAAAGTGTCTAGCCATGCGAGTTTGATAGCATTGAGTGTGATGTAGAGCTTATAGTCATTTTTCATCAAGTAGAATTAGCTCTTCATATCTCGCTCTAGTCCATTCTACTTCATCGAGTTTACTTTCCAAAGCGATGCGTAAGGAAGGTATTCTAGTTCTACAGGTTGTACGACATCCATTCCATAGACTAAGGAAAACGGTGTATTTCCCGTGTATGAACGAATTGACGTGCGGTAACCCCAAAGAGCAAAATGGAATTTGTTAGGCCAATCCTTGTAGTTTTTTGTCATTTACTCGATGACAGTTTTCAAGTTTTTGTTGGCTGCTTCTACTGCACCATTTGTTTGAGGCCTATATGGGGAAGAATGATGGTGTTGAATAATATGCCATATTTTTGAAGCAATTCTTCACATTCTGATTGGAAGTGAGTTCCATTGTCACTTATCATTTCATGTGGGACTCCATATCGACATATAATGTTTCTCTCAATAAAGAGTGCTACATTCTTTGCGGTGAGTTTTGCATATGATGTTGCTTCAACCTATTTTGTGAAGTAATCAATTGCTACAAGAATGTATTCATGGCCTTCTGTCCCAGGAGGGGTGATTTTTCCAATAATGTCTATCCCCCATGTTGAGAATGGCCATGGTGATGTATAAATATAGAGAAGTGATGGAGGAACGTGTTGTAGGTTAGCGTATATTTGGAATTTAGGTTATCTTTTTACATATTAATGGCAATCTCTATTCATGGTAGTCCAATAATATCCTTGGCACATTACTTTTTGAGCTAGCATTTTTCCATTCATATGATTTCCATATACTCCTTCGTGGATTATTCTCATTGCCCTTTGAGCTTCCTTTTTGCCTACACATATGAGATTCCTACCTTTAGGTACCCTTTTATGTAGCTCGTCATTTATGAGCACATATTGGGAAGCCAAAAGTCTTAGTGCTCATTTTGCTCTCATGTCAATGTGGAGTGAATATTCTCCTTTGGTGACATAGTTGAGGATGTCAGTGTACCAAGGTTCTTCCTCCTCTTCTTTTTCTTGAATTACCTCGTTATCTTCTATGGCTTATATTTAAGTCGGTTTGTGGCTTTTTTTCTATTGTTAAAGGCATTTGCTCAATTTATTTAGGAATTCTAACCATTGAGGCTAGCCTTTCCAAGACATTAGCAAATTGATTTTCTTTTCTTGGTAGATATGTTTCTTTTACCTTTTCGAGTTGATCGGTAAGAGTTTCCAGATATGTTTGATAAGGAGCTAAGATTTCACTCCTTACTTTCCATCTTTTGGAAATTTGGTTGATGATTAAGGAAGAATCTCTGAATATTCGAAGTTTCTTTACTCCCAATGCCAAAGCTGTTTCGAGGCCTACCACGCATGCTTCATATTCAGCAGCGTTGTTGGTAACGTCGAAATCTAACTTTATTGAGATTGGGACGTGCTCTTCTTTCGGTGATACTATTAATACTCCTAGACCATATCCATTTTGCTTGGAAGCTCCGTCGAAGTATAACGTCCAAGTATCATCTTCTGTAACCATCAAATCTTTGTCAGGAAAATCATTCTCATGTATTGGTGTTGAATCTTCTATTGGAAAGTCCGCTAAGAAGTCTGAGACCATTGTTCCTTTAATGGCCTTTTGAGGCGTAAACCTTACATTGAATTGGGCTAAATTGACTATCCATCTAGATATTCGCCCATTAAGTGTTGATTTCTCGAATAGATACTTAAGTGGGTCCGTTTGAGATACTACATAGACTGTATGGACAAGCATGTAGTGTCTTAACTTGGTTGTGGCCACACTAATGCGCGAGGCATAATTTCTCAAGAGGTGTGTAGCACACTTCATACTCAAGCATCTTTTTGCCTAGGTAGTAGATGGCGTCTTCTTTACCTTCTATTTCTTGTGTAAGCATATCTCCCATTGTTTCTGTAATGACTGTTAAGTACAATCGAAGAGGGATTCCTGGAAGCGCTGGTGCTAATACAAGAGCATTAGCGAGATAGGCTTTGATTTTATCAAAGGCTTTTTGACACTCATCGTCCCATATTACTGGCACATTCTTCTTGAGCTTCTTAAATATTGGTTCACACATTGTGGTTAGCTTAGATATGAACCTACTTATGTATTGCAATCGGCCAATAAATCCTCAAATCTCTTTCTTGGTCTTGTGCGATGGCATTGACATGATTGCTTTGATCTTGGTTGGATCTATCTCTATTCCTTTAGAGCTGTTGACATAGCCCAAGAGTTTTCCCGAGGTGACTCCAAAAGCACACTTAGCTGGATTTAACCTCATGTTGTATTTCCTTAGCCTTTCGAAGAATTTTCTTAAGGCTATCTGATGTCTTGGACGGTCTTTTGATTTTACAATCATATCGTCCCTATACACTTCAACTTCTTTGTGCATCATGTCGTGGAGCAAGGCAGTCGTTGCTCTTTGGTAAGTGGCACCGCGTTTTTTAACCTGAATGGCATCACCGTGTAACAATAAGTACCCCAACGTATTATGAATGTAGTCTTTTCTATGTCTTCTTCATCCATGAGAATCTGGTTGTACCCTGTGTACCCATCCATGAACGTGATTTGTTGTGTTATCTACTAAAATGTCGATGCGTGGTAAAGGGAAGCCGTCCTTTAGACTATCCTTATTTAGATATCTGTAATCAACACCCCATTCTTACCCTTCCATCCTTTTTAGGAATTGGTACCACATTTACAACCCATTAAGGGTATTTAAATACCTTGATAATAATTGCAGTTATTTGTTTTTGAACTTCTTCTTTTATCTTAAGAGTTACATTGGGTTTCATTTGACTTAACTTTTGTTTTACAGGTTTCATTCTTGGAATTAGTGGTATTGTGTGTTGAGCTATTTCTCTATTTATTCCTGACATATCTTCATATGACCAAGCGAACACATCAATGAATTCCTTTAGTAGATTAATTAAATCGGTTATTTATTCTTTGTTAAGAGTTAAACCAATTTTAACCTCTTTTAATAGTGGGATCTTTTGAGATACCAACCGTTTTTGTGTCTTCAATTACTGGTGTTTTATTTTCAAGCGTTTCCACTACTTTAATTATTTTTTTGTCATTTTCATTGTTAGTTAAGCAATGCTCGTCATTTTGATTAATATAATGACACGAGGAGTAAGCAAATGAAGACATGTTATTGAACTCGGAAACCATTACATCAAATAAAGAAATGTTCGTTGGGACATGACTACTAACTATCCTAGGAGTAGATTTTGAACTAGAAGGGACAGAAGGAGATGCAACTATATAAGGTTTAGAGGACTTGACTAAAAAAGACTTGAATTCAGACTCGGACTCAGACTCAGAGGATTCAGACTTATCAAACATTGGTCCTTGTCCTGTTGTTATAGAGATCTTTCTTCCACTTGGCGTAGTCACCTTCACAGTCTTTCGCCATCCTCGAACTAATCCTTTTGCAGGAGTAATGAGCTTTGTGGGATCAAAGTTTTCATTTTTAAGACTGTTTAGATAAGGCAGAGTTATGGTCGATACTCTTAGGCTCATTCTTCTCGTAGCCAAAGAGGAGTCCCATGACATTAAAGTCAAAGCATGGGGGTGCTTTCTCTTTGTGAATAGGAGTTGGGATCTCATCTATGAAGTTGCAATCCAAAAAGATTTCAAACCCTGGTTGTCTCACCCTATCTTTGACAAAGGGTTCAGGAAATTCATATAATGGATAATTCTCTCCCTCTTTTATGAATTTTCCATTTAAAGTGAGAGGGTAACGATCCATTGGGATTGCTTTCTTTTGGGTACGAGCATTCCTCCGTGCATTGGACTTTTCCCGGGCTTGCTTATAGTATTTTGAATGGGTTGGAAACCAAGTCCAAAAGTATCTAATTTAGGAAGGCCAGGCAATCCCATTTGTGTTGCTACTCCCTTTTTCTTTCCTAGAGTCATTCTAAGAAAGTGTCCTTGTTTTCTAAGAATGCCATTGACTATCATATTCGAATGGAGGTCGTAGTGAAGAAGGGTCTTCTCATCTTTCTTGATGAAAGAAATCTCTTCAGCATTGAAGCCCCATAAATCCTCATCATGCTCCACATTTATGAGAGGCTTATCAATTTCCTTGATCCTCATAGGAGAAGCGTCAATCGTGATAGGAAGTCCTCCAAATATTTCCTTAACATGTTGATGAAGGGATGAGGGGACGACCTTAAGGTTGTGAAGTAAAGGGATTCCCAACAGTAGATTGAAGGAGGCTTTGATGTCTACCACTTGAAAAGTAGTAGCATGCTCAATAAGCCCTGTTGTAACATTCATAGTAATAGTTCCAAGAGCTTGGCGACGAGTATTGTCATAAGATCTTATGCCTTTTGTTGATGGGGACAAGTCTTCATTCCTTATTCCTAGCATCCTCGCAGTTCTAAGTGGAGAAACATTAATTGCCAACCCATTATCTACAAAGGTGATTGGGACATTCATTTGTTTGCACACCACTGTGAGGTTCAAGGATTTATTATGTTTACCACCTTCAGAAGGTAAATCTTTGTCAGTAAAGGTGATTAGATTGATGGTGCTAGGAAGATCACTCGTGAGAAAGTTAGCCAACCCCTTAGGAGTGGTTTCTAAGTCTATTCCTACTTTAGCTAAAGCATTCATTACTGTAAGCTATGCTCGTGGGATGTTACTAAGAGTTTCCATACGTTCATCTCGATCTTAGTCTATTTTAGTTGTTTGACAACATCGTTGTCTTCTATGATTGGTATGGGAACTTGTTGAGTGGTAGTTTAGACACCCATTTGTGTCTCCCCAAAACCAAACCCGGTGATGAATACCTTTCACGTCGAATCATAATCGAATGAAGTGAAAGTGTGGAAAGTCTAGTGCTGCGGTTAGTTTTAATTCTCTTCTTTCTCACTGTTTTTGAAAACCTATTTTATGAAAATATCCAATCCAGTTTAGTTTGGTCCATGGCAAGGGTCCAATAATGGTGTAGTTGGATAGGGCTTGAAAAGAGCTTTCCAACGATATATTATAAGCCTAATTACGATAAATAATGAGGAAGTTATGGCCAAATTACTAAATTGGGCCCGGTTTGATCTTTATATGCGGCCCAATGATCTAGAGGAGGGCCTATTGTGATTTATCATTCCTAATGCAATTAGGATTGATTATAGTCTTCTAGAATCTTCTACAAGATTCTTTTGAATCCTAATGTGATTAGCATTGATAAGTTAATTTTAAGAGTTTGATTTAGAATAAAAGAAGTGTTTTAAAGGAAATTACAGTTTTACCCTTCGTACGCTTAAATTTTATCAAAATATCTAAACGTGTGAAAAAACTGTCTGCAGCGCCGCACCACAGGTTGTCGCCTGGCAACAGGTCTGTCGCAACGGCGACACGTCTGTCGCTCGGCGACAGAGGCTTGTGTGGCGACAGCGTCGTGCTTTATTCTTTTTTTAAACTCTGATTCTTTTTTATCAAATCCGGTTGATTTTCGTTATAAATAGCCTCCTAAAACCTCCGTTTTTAATCACCAACTCTCATCTAGAAATTCTTGATTCTCTCTCTCTCTTTTCTAAACTAGCCTTTTCAAACACAAAATTCCGCATTCACAAGATCTAGACACACCTAGCATAATTCGAAGTTGCCTTCGCCCTAGACGTGAAAGGTTTGATATTTCTGAGGGTTTGGTCCCAAATCTCTTTTTCAATTATTTAATTTAATTCTTCGATTTTATTATCTTCCTTGAAGTTACTAACGTGTGTATTTTGTTATTAGAAAGAGGTACGAGGCATCCAAGTAAGTGCTTTAATTGCTTTATTGATATTATGATATAGAAATCATGTTTAGGATGTTTTCCTAGTATCATGTTAGGATTCTTTTCTTAGTATGATATTTAGGGTGATTTGCTTATATCAATTATTATTTCTATGATGCTTCCTATTTTCTTTCCTAATATCATGTTAATACCATGTTAGGGCTAAAGCTTTGATCTTTAGTGACATGCTAGGGTTTGTTATTAATCTTGTTAGTATCATGCCTAGGATCTTGCTACTATTATGCTTTAACATGAACAAGATTATTTTAAATATGATTATAATTGTTATTATAATTATTATGTTGCTTGATTATATTTATTGTTACTGCTTGATCACACCTTTTATGCATGTTTAAAGGGAATTTGTACTTGTAATCACGCTTAATAAGATAATTAATAATCTTGTTTAGGGTTAATCTGATTATAATTCAAGTGATCGCCAATAATAGTTTTATTTGTGCATTAATATTCAACCAACATAGATTAAACAGGCTTAGGATTAATCGATTGATCGTATGTTAGTCAGAAAGCGCACATGAATACGAGCAGAATAAAGTAGAGGCCTATTATTAGGGCATGTTCTTTCTCTTTTAGATTGGATTTGTACCTTCATCCCCGAACTTCCAGTCATGGTTCCAGACCTATTGGAGTTACCGATCTCCCAGATCGTTAAGGGGTGTAACCTTCACCCTATGAACGGTTTACAAGTTCCTAAAACTTGTTGGCGACTCTTTTGCTCTAGCTTCCTTCCCTTTGGACGCCACCATGCTTAAGTGTATGATCACAATGGGGTTCAAGTTTGGGGCAATGCTTGTAATATTCCCTACAGTTTTTGGCGACTCCAATGGGGAGGATTTCTATCTTAATTCCTGAAATTTATTTCGGCAATGATTTAGAATGAGTGGATGAGACTCGAAAAGTTCTAAGTATTTCATGTGCGTAATTTTAATTAACATTATTGTCATATGCATAAAAAAGGATCTCATTGGAAAGACCATCCGTAATGAGTCAAAAACATAGGATTTTTACACGTAGGAAATTTGAGGAATATCTTTCACAACAAGTATCGAAATAATGCTGCAAAAAACTGGAAAATTTTACGAACACAGAAAGCTGCTAAGGCATGTAGGAACTGGCGCCCAGAAAACAGAGCCTGTCGTCAAATATATGGCTCTGTCGTTAGGCGACAGGGCTATATCGCGGCGACAGTCCCTATTGGCTGGCGCTGCGTTCTTCCAATACCGAGCCAGAAATATGAGTTCTAATTTCGATCAGTTCTAGCACTGTTGGCTCGATTCTACTTCCTGATTGAGTTTTTCTCTTTTTTTTGAAACCCATATGTGTTCTACATATGGACATAACCCTCTGGGAATTCATGCTCCATCTACCTGATTGAACGCTCTTAGCAACAAAGGGTACATCCGAGAATTTTGAATTCACCAAACCATGGAAGCGAGTTTAACTCGCGGGGTCCCATCCACTCGCGCCAACCCTCTTTGATTAACCCATATCCCGAACTTTAGAGAACTAGAGCCATGGTTAGGTTGCAAACTCATTGCATCATATTGTGCTTACTGTAGGCGTCGCTCGAAGTGCGCCTACGTTAAAAGCATGTGGTGAATATGCTTGGCACTCATAGGAAGTGGGAACTGACATTACGATTAGGGACAACGATTAGGGACAAAGCAAAGTAGGGAGCCGCCAACAAGTTTTTAAGGAACTTGTAAACCGTTCACGGATCATAAAAGGCAACCACGAATAAGGGACAACGATAGGCAACAATGATTGACCCGTGAAGGTTACACCCCATTCATAATCCATGAGATTATTAACTCCATATGGTTTGGAACCACGAAAGGAGGATCGGGGATGATGGTACGAAGTGAGTCATGGAGTCACATTCGCCCGTATTGGCCTCTACTCGATTCTTATAGTGAAAAGTAATTCCTGCGATCTCAAAGGCATACAAACAAAATATTCAATTTTCTCCAAAGTATTATTAAGCTAAATTGGTTGAATATTAATGCAACACATAATTCTAAAATATTGTGATCACTTGATTAAACAACAAGATTAAAAAGGAACCTAAATCGGTTGTCCAAATTATCTTATTAGGCGTGATTTTCAATTACATATTCCCTTTAACATGCAATATGGTGATCAATAATGACAATAGAATAAACATTAATATTGGAAGCAATTTAACAATAATATTGTAAGTCAAATCAAATATAAAATAACCTAATCATGATGCTAGCAATATTAAAATAAAATAAGAGTAATTAAATTTATTAATTACTCACATTCCGTGCGTTCCTTTAAATTGCTACATCATGAATAAACTGTTAGTAACTTCAATAAAAATATAAAAGCAAATGAAAATTAAATTAAATAAAAAGTAGAGTTGATTTGGTCCAAACCCTCAGTTATTTATACATTTCACGCCTTGGTTTAAGGACGGAACCTCGGGTTAAGTATAGATTCCTTGGAGTGCTTAGGGGAATTATTATGGAAGAATAATGGGGCTAGAAATTAGGTTAAAGAGGGAGAAGAGAATGATTTTTGGTGTAAGGTGAGAGAGATGATTATTGGTGCCCCGAACTGCAGAAAGGGGGGTCCTATTTATAGGGAAAATGTGCTGAGGGAGCACACGGAACCCTAAAATGATAAAAACCCTAAAAAAGTAATACCGTGTCACGGCAAAGAGCACCGTGACACGGTGGCAGGCACCGTCAGACGGGGGAAGATCCCGTGACACGGGGAAAAACTGAGTGACGTGGGAAATAATTAGGTTACGGGAAGTGAAAACGCGTTTAGGGATTACGCGGAGAAAACACGGAGCAATCCCGTGGCACGGGATGTGCACCGTGACACGGGAAGAAATGCCGTGACACGGCATTGTCCACCGTGGCACAGTGCAGCATGCCGTGTCACGGTGTAAAAAGTACGCGGAAATTACACGGAATATCCCCGTGTCACGGAATGGGCACCGTGACACGGGAAATTGCACCATGACACGGTGCAAAATCCCGTGACACGAAAGAAAATTGAGCAAAATTACAAAAATGGGCACCGTGTCACGGGAATAAGTCCCGTGACACGTCAGATTTTGCCGCGTCGCGGCATTTTTGCTGTTGCGCGGTAATTTCAGTTTTTTACCCGTTTTAAAAATAATCATAACTTTTGATCCGTAACTCGGAATAAGACATATAATATATCATTGGAAATATTATCAAGTCTACTTTCCAACCCAATTAAAATAAAGTCAAAATAATATGTAAAATTTAAGATATGGCCGTTTTAGTGGAAGGGTGTCGGTTTTAGGCCGAGTTTAGTGTTTTGCTCATATCTTTTTCGTTATAGCTCGGAATTGGGCTTATGATATATGGTTGTAAATCTTATTTAAAGGAATATCCAAAAAAATTATTATTGGATCAAAATTGTATAGCCATAAAATCAGTTTTTCTCAGTTTTGCGATGTGGACACGAAAAGTGGAAAATAGGTTATGGTTTAGGGAAATGAGCTAGAAATTGGATTGGTTCATGAAATATATTGGATAGAACATGGATTTAATCACTCCAAAGATTAAATACTCAACTCGACCAATAATGGCGGTGAAAGGTGTTCATCAACGGGTTTGGTTTTGGGGAGACATTTTTAGGTGTCTACACCTACTTGACTAATTGTGCATTATTTGTTGTGCATACTCTATGTGTTTTTCTTAACCGTTTGTTTGACTTGTGTTTAAGCCTTAAATAAACTAATTAATGACTAAAAGGACTTTTCCTGATTAATTAATTAATTAATTAGAGTAATTAAAGTCTAATAATTTAATCAGAATTGACTTAGTACGACTTTAGGCTTGTCCCGTTGAGTAAAAAATATTGAAAGTAGTCCCAGATTAATGCTCCAATAATGGCGCAAAAATTTGGAATGCAGTGCCACAGCTGCTGTGCAATGCCGAGCGACAACTCTGTCATCTGGCGCTGCACTGCAGTGTGCGGGGACAGTCCTGTTGCTTTGACGATAGTTTAGGATTTTGCTCGAGTCATCACGACGAGTCTAATTAAACAGTTTGCTAATCAGTTCGATTATTTTGTTAATAACAATACCCTTGTTTAGTCCTTAATTGAGTCTAGGCACTAAGTCCCATGGTCTTACACAAGAGTCAAAGCATGTCACTTGCACTCACAAATAAAGCATGAAAGGAATGGTGTCCTTCGAACAAGTGTACTATTCCGTTAGTGGGTTCATAATTATTAGAAAGCTAATATATTCAGTGAGGTCAAGTGATCGGAATGCCTGGGTGAAGGCCGCTTCCGATCAACAATATTAATGCATAATTAATATTACAACTTAATCTTGACTGAACCCTTCGGGTCACACCCAAGCAACTAACGAACCGAAGCAACGAATTAATTATGAATTAATTAATAAGTCAACCGAGGAATTAATATTTAGACGTCGGGAATTCGAACTTAAAGCGTCGGAACCGAACGTCGGAGGTCGGGTCAAAAACTGGTAAAAGACGAGACATGAAAATAATAATAAATCAACAAAGACCAAAATACCCCCAGCATCGGAACACCGAGTGCTAGGGGGTATAGCCGATCTAGCAGCCCGCACTAGGTGCACGGCATGCTAGCAGCAGCTCTCGGCAGCAGCAGCCAGCACGCAAGTTTATTGGTGCCGGTCGAGAGAATGCGAGCTGCAGCTCGCATTCGTGTTGCGGGGATGGCTGGGCCGAGGAAAGGGTAGCAGTAAAATTGGAAGCCCACTAGGGTGCCTTGGTGCCCAAGTGGGAGTTACCAAGTGGCGCAAGGTGAGGGAGAGAGTGGGGAGCAAGTTTGGTCCCCCCTCCTCCAAATGGTCCTCACCTAACCTCTCACATGAGCTTGCCACTTGTTGATTTATTATTAGTTTGATTATTAATTTTATTTTAGCTTTAAAATAAAATGGAAAAAATCAAATTCTCCCACATTGATGGGAGAGCTTTTCACTCTCTTATTTTTCCTATAAATACCCAAGTTGGGGTATTGGGAAAATTGCTTGAGTGAGAGTTGAAAAAGGCATCATCATTGTGAAAACCTTTGAACTCACTAATCACTCGGGTTTTGGTTGGGCCTTGCTAACTCCAAGGCATTGGACCGTTTTCGGTGGTCGAGTTGTGGGTGGTTTATCGTTGGAGGCCGTTGTATTTTCGAGGCTAGCTTTCGAAGTAAGAGCCCCTTCCGTTTGGGCGAAGCACGCTCCAAAGGTAATTATCTTGTCTTAATATTGTGATTAGTTTATTTATGTTTATGGTTTTATTTATTGCGAGTGCGGTCTTGTTTTTAGGTTTGTTTCCGCGGTGAGTCGGACTCGCCAAACCCCAACAGCGGTATCGGAGCCTCACTCGTTTATTTTTAAAATCATAATATTTTTCAAGGTGTTTTTATGGCTTAATTTTTCTGGTTTTGAGTTGCTAATTAGATTAGTAGTTCGTTTTATATATTTTAACCTCGTATTAAAGTTGTCATCAGCCCCGAACCCAGATTTCGAACCAAAAATAGTGAATTTTGCGTGGAAAAGGTGTTCTGGAAATGTTTTTACCCTTTAGGGCTCGGTTTTTAGCTAAAAAACGACCTGAAATGCACTTTTCGAGGGATTTTTCATTTTGACGAAATTTTTTAAGTCTTTATAACCTTGAAAATTAATTGCATATTTATGGTGGTTATGTAATTGGTTCAATACATATTTTATAAGCAATTTTAAACCTCTTTAGGCATGATTACTTGGTGGTAATTTTTGTTTGAAAGCTTGGTTTTATTTTTCACATAATTGCAAACTAATTGCATTAAGTGTGAAATTGTTGTTCTTTGAGGCTTCCAAGTACTGAAGATTCAATCTTTAATTATGTTAAGTGATTGAAACTTTATGTTACTAAATTCCATGAATTTTTGTTAAACTTTGTTGATTTAATCATTTTTTAGTTGATTGGAATCATAAAGTTTGAAACTTTGTGATATGAATTTGTTTATCTTCATATTGGAAGATATAAATTTTTCAAGGATTCACAAGTATTAAAGTTGGAATCTTTATTGAACTTATGTTCATTTTTCCAACTCCCTTTTATTTTGTCAAAAACTCAAGATTAATTTAAATTAATTAAATTAATAGTGAGTAATTGCCCTCTTATTTTTGTTGCACCAAGTTAAACCAATTTAATTAAAGAATGGTGCTTGGGAATTATTTTGGTTAGATGCACTTTGAAAATTTTATTTTAAGTTAGACTTGTTCAAAATTTTCATTTTGCTCAATAAATTAGTTCTAAAATTAATTTAGAATTAATTATAATGTCACGGAAAATTTTGGGATAAAAGTCCCGTGGTTATGGCACGCAAATCAAGGCAAAAGCACCCTTGGCTAGCCGGGCTGCATAGCAGCCCGCATGTGGCTGCCAAGGGGCTGCCTTCAGGGTGCGTGCAGCCAAGTCGTGGCTAGGTGCGCACGGTCGCATAGCAGCAGCATCACAGCAGCAGCACGCTGCCTTGATGGTGCGTGCGTGCGTGCTGTGGTTCGTTGTGTATCGGCTGCTGTGGTGCGTGGTGCGTGGTGCACGAGCATGGTGTGCTTGGGCTTGGTGCATACGTCGAGTAAAGGGGAATATACGTAGACGTTGCTTGCGAATCAATGTAGTGCAATGAGTTCGTATAACATGGCCATCAAGGGCCACGTTATTGACGTGTGAAAGTTCGCTGATGTAGGCGGTTGTAGACACGTAAAAATATCTCCCCAAAACCAAACCCGATGATGAACAACCTTTCACCGCCATTATTGGTCGGGTTGAGTATTTAATCTTGGAGTGCTTAAATCCATATTTCCATTTCATAAACCAACCCAACTTCTAGCCCATTTCCCCAAACCATAACTTATTTGCCTCTTTTCGTGCCTTTAAACCCAAAATAATTCATTTCGTGTCCTTTTTATAAAAATGTTTAATCCAATTTATTTTGGTCCATAATCCGGGTCCAATGATTGAATAGTTGGATGGGGCTTTAAAAGAGCTTTCCAACGATATATTATAAGCCCAAATCCGAGTTATAACGAATAAGTTATGGCCAAAATATTAAACTGAGCCCAAACCGAACCTAAGCCCACCTTACCTACGATCCAATGATCATGTGGAGGGTCCAAATGATTTGATCCCATTCCTAAACCAATTAGGATTAATTAGAAGCTTCTAGAAGTTTCTAAAAGATCTTAATTATCCTTTTTGAAAAGATAAGATTAAAGAGTTTGAAATTGAATAAAACTTTTCTTTTTGAAAATCCTATTTCTATCCGAATTGAAAGACGTTCAAAGATAGACAGATATTATTTTCGTGCCTCATAGTTTTTATCCAAATTTTATATGGTTGGATAGCCCTTGAAATTATATTTCCAATGATATATTGTAATATCAATTCCGAGCTATAACGGAAAAGATATGAATAAAATGTCAAACTCTATCCAAAACTGACACCGCCTCACTATTTCGGCCATATCTTTTATTATATAAAATATTTTATCTTATTCCAATTGGGTTAGAAATTAGACTTCAAGAGCTTTCTAATGATATCTTATTCATCTTATTCCGATTTCTGGATCAAAAGATATGATAAAAACAAAAACCGCAAAAACTGTAGTCTATCGAGTTTTATTCCGATTTAATTCGGATCTTATCTTAATTCTTCGACCCTTCTTTTTTTCTCTATAAATAGAGGTCATATCACCCCTTTTCCAAATCAACAAGCTTCATGATCAAATCCTTCTCTCTTTCTCTCTTTTACACCAAAAATCATTCTCTGTTTATCTCCCATATTTTAATCCTTAAACCTATATTCCTAATTACATCATTTTTCCCTTAAGCACTCCAAGGAGTCCATACTTAACCCGAGGTTCCATCCTTAAACCAAGGCGTGAAAGGTACACATAACCGAGGGTTTGGACCAAATCAAATCTACCTTTATTTAATTTTCTATTTTATTTATATTTTTATTGAAGTTACTAACAGTTTATTTATGATGTAGCAATTCAAGGAAACGCGGAAAGTGAGTAATTAATTCATTTAATTACTCTTATTTTTATGTTGCTAGTATCATGATTAGGGTTATTATTATTATTATTATTATTTGATTTGAATAATGATATTATTGTTGAATTGCTTCCAATATTAATGTTTATTCTATTATTTTTATGATCGCCATATTGCATGTTTAAAGGGAATATGTAATTGATAATCACGCCTAATAAGATAATTTGGACAACCGGTTTAGGATCCCTTTTAATCTTGTTGTTTAATCAAGTGATCACGATATTTTAGAATAATGTGTTGCATTAATATTAAACCAATTTATCTTAATAATAGTTTGTAGCGAATTGAATATTTTGTTTGTATTCCTTTGAGATCGCAGGAATCACTTTTCACTATAAGAATGGAGTAGAGGCCAATACGGGCGAATGTGACTCCATGACTCACTTCGTACCATTATCCCTGATCCTCCTTTCGTGGTTCCTAACCATATGGAGTTAGTAATCTCATGAATTATGAATGGGGTGTAACCTTCACGGGTCAATCGTTGTTGCCTATCGTTGTCCCTTATTCGTCGTTGCCTTTTATGATCCGTGAACGGTTTACAAGTTCCTTAAAATCTTGTTGGCGGCTCCCTACTTTATTTGTCCCTAATCGTTGTCCCTAATCATAATGTCAATTCCCACTTTCTATGAGTGCCAAGCATATTCACACATGCTTTTAACGTAGGCGCACTTCGAGCGACGCCTACAATTTGGCGACTCCACCGGAGAGAATTCTTGGTTATATATCGATTTGAGTGATCGGTATTTAATTGAGATGAGTGGATGAGACTTGAAAGATTCTTGAATTGTATTCCTGCGATTTAATTGGCATTGTCACATATGCATATGATTTTAGGTTACCTATTTTTCCACAATAGTACGTGTTCTACGTATGTGGCTAGCCCGGGGGATTTAAGCTCTATCAACCCGAAAACGCTCATGGCAATAAGGGTTCATCCGAGTTTTTAAATCCACGCAAACCATGGAGTTGAGTTCGATTTCATCACGAACTCGCGGAGCCACCCGTTGGCATACACTATGAAGGGAGGCTGCCTTGCTAACGCGTCCAAACTCTTAACCATGGTACCCTTTGACACCCAAAAGCTTGACCATAGTCGAACATAGAACTTGACTTTAGGTTGCGAACTTCATTGCATCATGCGTGACGATATGCTTATGTGTGCATTTTTTTATTGACCTTTTTAAATTTTTTTTTCTCTTATCAAACCCTCTTTTTTTTTTTTTTTTTTTTTTTATTATTAGAGTTGAGCCATAGATTTTTTTTTTAATTTTTGAGTCACCCGGATTTTAATTCCCGTATACTGCACAAGAGTCAACTTGTTTTGGTCATAGCAGGAGTTCTAGAAAGAGTTACGTGTCGTG
Source organism: Chenopodium album (assembly GCF_948465745.1). Taxonomy (NCBI): domain Eukaryota; kingdom Viridiplantae; phylum Streptophyta; class Magnoliopsida; order Caryophyllales; family Amaranthaceae; genus Chenopodium; species Chenopodium album. Next base: position 17,441,589 of record NC_137842.1, read on the forward strand.
CGACCTATGGATCTGTAGCCCCGTGTTTTATATTTCATTTAGCGTTGGTTTCGTCTCAATCAGAATCACAGATAAAAATTTATAACCGATATACTACAACCTGTCCAGTTTAGGTGTCTTTTTAGCGTTACCTTTTTTATTATTTTTTTAAAAAAAAAAAAATTTCGTGTCAAGCTAGTCTTAGCCAATTCCTTTAATCCGTGTCAACTCGTATAACATAGGATTATAGATTTTTGTTTTTATTTATTTATTTTTTTATACCCTTGAGTACTAACTCTTCTAGAATTCTAGTCCTCTTCCTAGTTTCTTGTGATCGATTTTTGTGCTAACCTTAACATGTGTTCTTTGTCTTTGATCTTATTTATGACTAACGATTTCCAATGGACCTCTTTCACCTAGTAAATAGCATAAACATTAAAATTGGACAAAATTAATCAAGTTAGTTTGTCTTTTAGTCTTCCGTGCTATTTGGTCATTAGGTCCTTTTTTTTCACAACGTCCTCATGTCTAGCCATGTGATCATACAACGAGTCTTAATAAACTCACCTAATCACAGATGTTGAGTCATTGCACACACTTTTTTTTCGAGTAATGCACTATATTGTTTATGATCGTATATTAGGACCATGCATGCGTCGTTTTCTGTCGTAATAGGAATGAGTGGAGTTTTTCCCATCAGATTTCAAAATTGTTTCTTACACTCTTCCTTTCCAATCTGAGTATTGAGTGAATGCATTAAGTGAGTTCATCCTTACACAGTACTTGAGTTTAAAATCACTAGTTAAGAGTTGGAAGAATAAGGGGAACGTCATTCCTTCCTTCTTTTCTTCCAATCAAGCAAAGCATCAGCAATAACAAACTTCTTGTCCCTCTTGGCGGTAACAAGTAATTCATAAGTAGCCATGAAGACGAAGCACAAGACAAGTTTCCATACAAGATTTCATGCTTTTTTTTCTTTTTTCGTTTCAAACCTTTCCCCCTAAAAAGTCTAGCATAGGTTCTCCTTATCCTTATGTCTATATGCCAAGTTCCATCAATGAGCAAATTTCCTTTACATCTCAATCATAGAATTTTTCATTCATTTATTCATTCTAAAAAAAAAAAAAAATCAATTATCGAACTAAACCCAAGGTACACCAATGACTTGAGGCACCTTTGCAACCCTGTCATTCCCTGTTAACCGTTCAATCACATTCCATTTCTTCTAACGTTTGGCCTTCATTTCTTCAACCCACATTCACTTAACCCTGGGATTGGAAGATGTGTAATTGTATAACATTCAAAATGCAAGTTGTAGGGAATATTTCAAGCATTAAACCCCTAGCTTGAACCACACTGTGATCATACACTAAAGTACGGTGGCGTCCAAAAGGGAACTTCTAAACCGTTCATAGGATGAAGGTTACACCCCTTAACGATCCAAGAGATCGTCAACTCCATAAGATCCAGAACCAAATAAGGGTTCAGGGATGAAGGTACAAATCCAACCTAAAAGAGATTGAACCTGCTCTAATAATAGGCCTCTACTTTATTCTGATCGTATTCATGTGCGCTTTTTAATTAACATGCAATTAATAGGTTTACCCTAAACCTGTTTATCTATGTTGGTTGAATTTAATGCACAAATAAACTATTATTGGTGATCACTTGAAATTATAATCACAATAACCCTAAACAAGATTATTAATTATCTTATATAAACGTGATTACAAGTACAAATTTCCTTTAAACATGCATAAAAAGGCGTGATCAAGCAATAAATAAATAAATAAATAATGTATATCAAGCAACGTAATAAATAATCAAAATAATAATTATAATCATCACAAATATAATTAAGAATAACCATCATGATAACAATCATATTAATCATAATAATAATTATTATAGCGATAACAAAATTATAATCATAATAAAATAATCATCATCAAAATAATAATAATCATAATATTCATAATCATCATAAATTATAATAATTATAATCATAATCATGTTCATGTTAATATTAAAGCATAATAATAATAGCAAGATCTTAGGCACGATACTAACAAGATTAATAACAAACCCTAGCATGTCACTAAGCAATAAAAATCAAATCTTTAACCCTAACATGATACTAACAATCATAAATATTAGGAAGAAAATAGGAAGCATCGTAACTATCATATTAAACATATTTGATATTATAACCTTTTCCCTAAACATGATACTAGGAATATCATAATAACAATTTAAACATGATTTCTACATCATAATATCAATAAATCAATTAAAGTACTTACTTTGATGCCTCGTACCTCTTTCTAATAACAAAATACACACGTTAGTAACTTCAAGGAAAATAATAATCAAAACAACAATTAAATTAAATAATTGAAAGAAAGATTTGGGACCAAACCCTCAGAAATTAAACCTTTCACGTCTAGGGCGAAGGCAACTTCGAATATGGCTTGGTGTTTCTAGATCTTGTGAATGCGGAATTTTGTATTTAAAAGCTAGTTTAGAAAAGAGAAAGAGATGAATGAATTAATGATTAAAGAGAATGAGAGAATCAATGAAAACTGATTGTAGGTGAATATTAATTAAAACTGATTGTTGATGAATCAAAACGGAGTTTTTAATACGTTATTTATAGAGAAAATCAGACAAAAAGATAAAATATCAAAACAGAGCACTTGGCGCACGTAAAACAGAGCTGGCGCCAACCCTGGCTAACTAGCGCCAGGCACCAACACTAGCGCCAGGCGCCAATGGCTGGCGCCAGGAGTCAGGCGCCAAGCCTGTTTTTAACGCGTTTTCGAAAATCAGATAAGTTTGTCGTACTGGAGGATAAAATCGTATATTTTTCTCAAAAATGTTATTTGATTTTAATTAAAACTCTGAAAAGTCAACAAAAGTCAATTTATCAATGCTAATTGAATTAGGAATGAAAAGAACCTTCTAGAAGAATCTAGAAGACTAAAACCATTCATAATTGCATTAGGAATGATAAATCATATTAGGCCCTCCCCAAGATCATTGGGCTGCACAAAAGGCTCAAACCGGGCCCAGTTTAGTAAATTGGCCATAACTTCCTCAATATTCATCGGAATTGGGCCTATAATATATCGTTGGAAAGCTCTTGTCAAGCCCCATCCAGCTACACTACTATTGGACCCATATCATGGACCAACCAAACTTGATTGGCTGTTTTCTTAAAATAAGTTTACAAAAACAGAGAGAAGAGAAAAAAAATTAAAACTTTCCGCAACACTAGATTTTCCGCACTTTCACTTCATTCGATTATGATTCGACGCGAAAGGTACTCATCACCAGGTTTGGTTTTGGGGAGACACAAATGGGTGTCTACAGAAGCCCCCACTTTGACTGAGTTTGGAGAAACGCAAGTTTCGAAAACAAAAGTCAAAGTATCGATAGGGACGGAGAATGACTCAGAACGTTCTGCGATCCTAAACCATTCTTGTAACGCCGATACCTGCAAGATAAAAGATTTAAGAAACGCGTATCTTACACCGTCGAGCACACGTCTCTGAAAGTAACCGATTGTTTTGATGACCTCCTGTAAGCTAGAGAACGTCATCCCGCTTGAAAACCGCTACGCCCGTAACTGCTTCCAAATTAGAAGATTGCTTCGCCTGAAACGATCCTCTTCCTCTTTGATAATATTCCACATCCAAGGGAATACTATCGAAGATTGCTTCTCTTGAAACAATCCTCAGTTGTTTGTGACAAATCTCCACAATTTAGGGAACGCCACCTTGCTGTTTCGATGTTCACTCGTCTCTGAACAAAGAGCTTATTTTTTATATGTTCACGCGTCTCTGAACAAAGAGCTTCTCTCTTTTTTGAATATGTCCTCGCGTCTCTGAACAATAGAGCTTCTTTTTTGAATATGAACTTCTAAATGATGTGTCCACGCGTCTCTGAACAAAGAGCTTGATAATAGGATGCCCACGCGTCTCTGAGCGAAAGAGCTTGAAAATAGGAGATCTTTGATGATATGTCCACGCGTCTCTGAACAAAAGAGCTTTTGAATGATACGCCCACGCGCCTCTGGAGCAAGAGAGCTTGATGGAAATGTTCACGCGTCTCTGAACAAAAGAGCTTTGATGGAGATGTTCACGCGTCTCTGAACAAAAGAGCTTCGATACTTGAACATTTGTTGCAATAATATTCTGAAGAAGAAATTTTCGAAGACCAACGTTTGTCGATCTCTAAAGCTCGCCTGAACTTTGTTTCCGCTAAAACCAGTATGTCGGTGTCTCCGTGATTAGGCGCTTTAAGCTAAGAGAGTCGATCTTCCATCAGGTCGACCACTTATTGTGATTGTAATCAAACTGACTACTTAATCATGTCAAATTGCTTATAGGGGCTAACTGGCGTACCAAGGAACCCGAAATTGCTGTATGAGGTCGAAATCACCCTTCTGAGAGGCTTCGAGCTCTGTCGTTGCTGAGATATCTCTAGCGCCAAAAATTGACTCTGTCGCCGAACGCTGTGATAGGGTCTTCCCTATTTTGCTGCACCTGTATTTATTTTTGACTATAGAACTTTGCAAATCTCTTTAATTATCTTAGGGTTGACCTAAGGTTTAGCATTGCTTGACTCATTGACTTGACACAACTCAAGGTATAAACTTGACTCGCTGTGATCGACTTACTCGAGGTGAAATGACACGTGTGACTCGTGACCCGTGTGTGCATAGTGTTGACTCAATGTGACTTAAAAATGCAAAAAGCAAAAATTTTCCGTCATTTTTGTGGAGGGTACCGACTTTCTCCCGAAAAAGAAAGACGCGAAAAAGAATCGAAGTTTTGAAGGTGCATGTTGAACGAGCTTAGTCAAATGTTGTTTGATACTATCTCTCAAGGTGCAAGGATTAATTCATCCTAGGCTATCTCAATGATGAAAGTATTTGGGTAACTTAGGCACGGAGGCTAAGCACTTCACATTCGTGATGCAATGGCAATTATGATTGATGAGTGATGAGCGATGTGACAAGGCATGCTTCAACGTTGTGTTAAGATTCCATGACAAAGGGTAACTAAGGGAAATATATTTGGTCATGTATCTGTGATGTGTGTGATAGTGACACTAATGTTAGGCCGCAAGAGCTAAGTGTGTGGAAAAATATATTGAAAAGAGTCAAATGGTGGTGACTCTTAGGCTAGGTAAGCTAATGATATAGGGATCAAGCCCCCAAGTCTAGCTCTGCATGAATAGGGATGAGCATAGGAAATCCCTTGATATGATCATGGTAGTGTGTGAATGTGAATATGAATGCATGTTTATTACGGCCGCACCTCGATGTGAGGTTGCCTACGTATCCATTAGGAATCAGGCCGAACGTAGCTCTAGCCGAACCTCGCACAAGTGTGTGTATACTTCAAAAAGGTATTTTTAAGGGTTGTAACGTGGTTAGGATAAAGGTTATAGAAGAAGGGGATAAAGGCTCAAGACCCTAGATAAGCCCCCAAGGTGTGCAACCTCGCTTTTGAATCTTTGTATTTTCATGCTTGAGGTTCTACTCTTTTTTTAGCTCACTTTTATCTTTTGCTTTAGCATCTGTTTTATTTTTATAAGTGTGGGCAATCCCGATCATGCGGTCTATCACTCACTTGGCATTCATGTTTCTCAGGCACGGTACCGAGCACTCGATAAGAGACGCAATCTGAGACATGTTCTTATCAAAGACATTAGAACACTTGCCCTTTTGTACACTTTTATCTATTTTTATTATTTTTATTTTTTTGCTATTGCTTTCTTTTGAAATCACTCAAGCTTTTTAGAATTGCATAAGTTACACACCATCCCATCCCAAGGTTAGGTAGATGTAGGTTGAAAAAAGAAAGGTCTATCGTTAGACGAGGCTCAAAGTGGTTTATGAAGAAAGGATTGAATTACAAAGGTGAAAGGAGATATGATGTGGCTACAAGGGGTGCCTCAAATCATTGGTATACGTTGTGCTTAGTTTGACATGGATTTTTTTTTATTTTTTTTATTTTTAATGCAATATAATGAAATGATCATATGCAACAATATAAATGCTCATTTTTATTAAAGGAAAAGAAAGAATCTACAAAATTAGTCTAAGGGAAAAGAAAAGGTGCCTATGCTAGACTTATTGGGGAAAGGGTAAATAAAAAAATAGAAAAAAAAAAGGTCACGAAATCTCGTCGTTGAAGCTCGCCTCTTTTCTTGCGTTGTTTCCTTTATCATCACTCGCTCTTCTTGTTAACTGGAGGCATGGGAAGCTTGTTATTATCAATCAAATGTTGGATATCCTCCTTTAGCTTCCAACAGCTCTCAGTAGCATGACCCCTACACCTTGATGGTACTTGCAGTGTTCGTCAGGATTCCAACTAGGCAATCTTTTCTTAAGTGGAGGATCTTGAATAGGTCCAATGGGAGTAATGATTCCCTTGACATAGAGTCGATCGAAAGCATCATCGTAGCTAATTCCAATAGGGGTAAATTCCCTTTTCGGTTGCTTTCGATTACCCATGGCTAGGATCTCACTAAGGTTGAAAGTACCAACACTATTACTAGAGTAGGTGTTTTCGGAAGAAGAAGGATAGTCGTTCTTCTTTCCTTTACAGCCACTATTACTATTGTTAGTAATCTTGGCCTTCTTGACGCGCGGAGGAACATGAAGGAGATTTGAATCAATGGAGTCTTGAACACGATCCTTGAGGGCGAGACACTTTTCAGTAGTGTGACCGTGACCTTTATGGTATCGACAATAGGAATTCGGATCCCAATTGGGAAAACGTTTTTCAGGTGGAGGGTCTTGACCTTGATCGTGAAGATAGTCAAAAGCTTCATTGTAAGCCATTCCTATTGGTGTGTATTCTTCAATGGTCCGTTTTTCCTGTGGCTTAAGAGCATTGAGTTCTTCATTAATCCCTTGGCGAGAATTTTGTTCGATGACCATTACCCGATTTGCTAGTCCTTCTACCACATTCGAGAGCATGGAAATGACATATTGCAGTTTTCGAACGTCCTCTTTTAGACTTGACGAGTCTTCCTTGGTGTGATCTAAGAAAAGACTTTCATCCTCCCCAATCATGGCCACTTCATCGAGAGAGGTTATATAAGTTGTCTCGATCATGGGCTCTCCTACAGGTGTAATAAGAAGTGATGGATCGAAGGGTGCTTGGTCATCTTCGATGGCTAGAATCTCGGAAGTTTCATTGCTATCGATCAGATCCTGAATAGCTTCTTTGAGTTTCCAACACTCCTCATCAGTGTCGTGACCCTTTCCTTTGTGATATTTGCAGTGCTTATTAGGGTCCCACTTAGGTGGCCTGGCTTCTGGAACCGGATCTTTGATAGGCCCTATGGGCATGACTAGTCCTTTGTGGTGTAACTTCTCGAAAGCTGTTTCATAACTCATATCAAGTGGAGTGAACACCCTTTTTAATCTTTGGATTCGTGGTTTAGAGGCGTTCATAGCATGTACCTCATTAATGGGAGAGGAAGAAGAAGGATGGTCGCTCTTCTTTCCTCTCGCACTATTATCTTTCAGAAGGTCATCTTCAATATCAATGCCTATATTATAGACATCCTTGAAAGTATTCAAGTTATGTTGGTATTTTAAGTGCTTTGAATACTTCCCTTGGAGATTCTTGATAAACATCCTCACAGATTCTTTTTCGGTAGGAGCCTTGACCATATTAGCGGAAATTTCCCTCCATTTGTTGAAGAAAGAAGTGAACCCTTCGTTTTCTTTTTGTTTTAACATCTCAAGTTGTCTGTGGTCCGTCTCGTCTTGGATGTTGCACTTATACCTATCTATGAAAGCGTTTGTTATCGACTCTCAAGAAGAGGTTTTTTTTTTTCTCGAGAGAAAAGAACCATTGTTGACAAACGGTTTCGAGAGATAGTGGGAACAGAGAAGGGAAAACCTTCTTATCGATACCCTTAATGTTCATTATAGTTTCAAAAGCTCTTAGATGGAAGTAAGGGTTATATGTTGCCTTGAATTTAGGGATGTCAGTGGCGTTGAACTTATGCGGAAGAAGTTCCTTGTCCAGCGAGACCCCTTGTGATGTAAGTTCTTGAAACTTGTAGTCTCTAGACAACTTGCTTAGTCTCGATCTTGAGTGCGAGAAGCTTCAGTGTCTCAGTCACGGTAACCAGTTGGTTCCTAAGCTCATTGACTTCTTCTTGAGTTGCCATTATCCTTTTAGCCTTCCTCTTTTGACGAATCGGTTTATCAAAAAGTGAGACCTGAATAAAGAGGTTGTCCTTGATTAATCGTCCTTCTCTCCTCGACCAAGTACTGTGGAAAAGGAATTTGGGGATACTCATTGTTAATTATTTGACTCAAACTTTATTCAACATGCAATGGATGGAGGAAGTGAAGAAAGATTGGAATGGAATGTGAAGAAAAATGATATAGATGGAGGGATATGAAGAATTAGGAATAGGATGTACCCCAACTCAGATGACGAAAAAGACCGACTCATGCATGAACCTAAGACATGGTCATGGCGATGTGTACTCAAAGTGCGTGCTAAGACTAGTGAGTGTAGGTGACATGTTAAGACTCGTGTCATGACCATGTGGCTAGACTATGACCAGACTCAAGCAAAGACTAAGTTAAGACTTCACGTATATGCATTAAACTCGACAGACTGTGGTATTTTAGTCATAACTTTTAATCTGTGACTCTGATTTGGATTAAACCAACGCCAAATTAAAGATAAAACTCGGGGCTACAGATCCATAGGTTGTACGACTCGTAGTTCTGCCTAGAACTTCGGCTATGACCAAAACAAGTTGACGTTTGTGCAGTATACGGGAATAAAAATCCGGGTTTACTTAAAGGAACTATGACTCGATTTTATGTTTATTTATTAGCTCAAATTAATTAATTAATTAATTAAACAAAGTCCTTTAGTCATTAATCAGTTTATTTAGTCTTAACACAAGTCAAACAAACGGTTAAGAAAAGATAGAATATATGCACAACAAATAATGAACAATTAGTCAAGTAGGCACAATATGATGCAATGAGTTCGCAACCTAACCATGGCTCTAGTTCTCTAAAGTTCAGGATATGGTTTAGTTAATAGAGGGTCCATGTATAATTGTCCGGATGCACCGCGTAGAAGCCTAACCGTGAAGGGTTGGCGCGAGTGGATGGGACACCGCGAGTTTTAGAAAAAACTCGCTTCCATGGTTTGGTGAATTCAACAATCTCGGATGTACCCTTTGTTGCACGGAGCGTTCAATCGGGTAGATGGAGCATGAATTCCCAGAGGGTTATGTCCATATGTAGAACAAATATGGGTTTCGGAAAAGTGAGAAAAAATTCAATCAGGAAGTAGGATCGAGCAAACAATACGAAAAACCGGTCGAAATTAGAACGCATATTTCTGGCTCGGTATTGGGGGAGGTTGGCGCCAGCAATCAGAGACTGGCGCCACCTTTTAGCTGTAGCGCCTGGCGCCAATGCTGGCGTCTGGCGTTACGGTTAAAATGCTGGCGCCAATGCTCTGGCCCCTGGCGCTACTTCCCACATGCCTCAGCAGCTTTCTGTGCTCGATAAAATTTTCCAGTTTCGCGCGGTGTTATTTCGGTCCTAGTTGTGAAAGATATTTCTCAAATTTCCTACGTTTAAAATCCTATGCTTTTAACTCATTACGGATGGTCTTTCCAATGAGATCTTTTTTATGCAAATGACAATAATGTTAATCAAAATTACGCACATGAAATACTTAGAACGTTTCGAGTCTCATCCACTTGTTCTAAATCATTGCCTAATTAAATTAAGGAATTAAAATAGAAATCCTCCCCAGCAGAGTCGCCAAAAACTGTAGGGAATATTTCAAGAATTAAACCCCTAGCTTGAACCCCACTGTGATCATACACTAAAGTACGGTGGCGTCCAAAAGGGAAGAAGATAGAGCAAAAGAGTCGCCAACAAGTTTTAGGAACTTCTAAACCGTTCATAGGATGAAGGTTACACCCCTTAACGATCCAAGAGATCGTCAACTCCATAAGGTCCAAAACCAAATAAGGGTTCGGAGATGAAGGTACAAATCCAACCTAAAAGAGATTGAACCTGCCCTAATAATAGGCTTCTACTTTATTATAATCGTATTCATGTGCACTTTTTAATTAACATGCAATCAATAGGTTTACCCTAAACCTGTTTATCTATGTTGGTTGAATTTAATGCACAAATAAACTATTATTGGTGATCACTTGAAATTATAATCACAATAATCCTAAACAAGATTATTAATTATCTTATATAAACGTGATTACAAGTACAAATTTCCTTTAAACATGCATAAAAAGGCGTGATCAAGCAATAAATAAATAAATAATATATATCAAGCAACGTAATAAATAATCAAAATAATAATTATAATCATCACAAATATAATTAAGAATAACCATCATGATAACAATCATATTAATCATAATAATAATTATTATAGCGATAACAAAATTATAATCATATTAAAATAATCATCATCAAAATAATAATAATCATAATATTCATAATCAGCATAAATTATAATAATTATAATCATAATCATGTTCATGTTAACATTAAAGCGTAATAATAATAGCAAGATCCTAGGCATGATACTAACAAGATTAATAACAAACCCTAGCATTTCACTAAGCAATAAAAATCAAATCTTTAACCCTAACATGATACTAACAATCATAAATATTAGGAAGAAAATAGGAAGCATCGTAACTATCATATTAAACATATTTGATATTATAACCTTTTCCCTAAACATGATACTAGGAATATCATAATAACAATTTAAACATGATTTCTACATCATAATATCAATAAATCAATTAAAGTACTTACTTTGATGCCTCGTACCTCTTTCTAATAACAAAATACACACGTTAGTAACTTCAAGGAAAATAATAATCAAAACAACAATTAAATTAAATAATTGAAAGAAAGATTTGGGACCAAACCCTCAGAAATTAAACCTTTCACGTCTAGGGCGAAGGCAACTTCGAATATGGCTTGGTGTTTCTAGATCTTGTGAATGCGGAATTTTGTATTTAAAAGCTAGTTTAGAAAAGAGAAAGAGATGAATGAATTAATGATTAAAGAGAATGAGAGAATCAATGAAAACTGATTGTAGGTGAATATTAATTAAAACTGATTGTTGATGAATCAAAACGGAGTTTTTAATACGTTATTTATAGAGAAAATCAGACAAAAAGATAAAATATCAAAACAGAGCACTTGGCGCACGTAAAACAGAGCTGGCGCCAACCCTGGCTAACTAGCGCCAGGCACCAACACTAGCGCCAGGCGCCAATGGTTGGTGCCAGGAGTCAGGCGCCAATGGCTGGCGCCAAGAGTCAGGCGCCAAGCCTGTTTTTAACGCGTTTTCGAAAATCAGATAAGTTTGTCGTACTGGAGGATAAAATCGTATATTTTTCTCAAAAATGTTATTTGATTTTAATTAAAACTCTGAAAAGTCAACAAAAGTCAATTTATCAATGCTAATTGAATTAGGAATGAAAAGAACCTTCTAGAAGAATCTAGAAGACTAAAACCATTCATAATTTCATTAGGAATGATAAATCATATTAGGCCCTCCCCAAGATCATTGGGCTGCACAAAAGGCTCAAACCGGGCCCAGTTTAGTAAATTGGCCATAACTTCCTCAATATTCATCGGAATTGGGCCTATAATATATCGTTGGAAAGCTCTTGTCAAGCCCCATCCAACTACACTACTATTGGACCCATATCATGGACCAACCAAACTGGATTGACTGTTTTCTTAAAATAAGTTTTCAAAAACAGAGAGAAGAGAAAAGAAATTAAAACTTTCCGCAACACTAGATTTTCCGCACTTTCACTTCATTCGATTATGATTCGACGCGAAAGGTACTCATCACCGGGTTTGGTTTTGGGGAGACACAAATGGGTGTCTACACAAGTAAAAAAAAAAAAGCAGCAAAGCAACAATAAAACAATGTCTAAAGGCAAGCGTTCCAATGTCTTTGATATGAACACGTCTTAAATTGCGTCTCTCATCGAGTGCTTGGTACCGTGCCTGAGAAACATGAATGCTAAGTGAGTGATGGACCGCATGATCTGAGATTGCCTACATTGATTCAAAAGAATAGAAAAAAAAGAAAAAAAAAAGAAAAAAGAAATTCAAAACAAAAAAATGTTGAAAATAAAACTTGCAAAGTCCAATTCACAATTACACGTCTTAGGGATCCTCTCGGGTCCTGAGCCTTTTACCCCTTTCTTCTTTAAACCATCAGCTTAACCACATTAAAACCCTTGAAATACCTCTTTGAGGTGTACACACACTTGTGCAAAGTTTGGCTAGAGCTACGTTGGCCTGATTTCTAACGAATACGTAGGCGCAACCTCACATCGAGGTGCGACCACATTCATATTCATATCCATGCATGATCGAGTCAAAGAATATCCAATGCTTACCCCTACCCATTTAGAGCTAGACTTGGGGGGCTTGAACCCACATCATTTATCCTACCCAGCCTAAAGAGTCATCATCTTTGACTCTTCTCACATCTCTTTCCATCGCCATAACCCTTGCAGCCAGCCTTAGTATCACATTCACACACTTCACTCACACATCCATATCCATATAATCCTTCCCTTTAGGAACCCTTTATCATGAAATCTTGTTTCCCTACCATGCATGTTTCATCATATTTAAAGACAACATTCGTTAGAAGAAACATTGTATACTTGCTTAGCTTTCTGACCTGAGCAATATTCATTGTTTCATGCATCGCATAATGTGCTGAGAAACATTTATATATCAATGATTTTTAATCATACAAAGCATATCATGCTTAGCTCCTTGACCTAAGAAACGTTCATTACGCAATAATCACTTCTTTTGTATACGTGCTTAGCTTCCAGACCTAAGTGACGTTCAAGATCGTTTCTTTACACCATAAATAATGCTTAGCTCCATGATCTAAGTTCATTCATCGTGTCACATGATGTAATTGTCCTTAGCCTCCTAGCCTAAGGACATGCATCATGCATACATTACTTTCAAGAAAAGCAATTCAATCCATGCGATTCATTTTGTCTTGCTCAACGAGGAAGTTCAAAACTTGTTTACTTTTTTCGCGTCTTTTCTTTTGGGGAATTTTAAAAAAACTTTTTCAAAATTTTCTCATCGAGGGAAGTTCGAAAATAAAAGTTCAGCTTTCACATCTTTCTTTTTCGGGAGAAAGTCGGTACCCTCCACTCTTGACAAAAATTGATGGAAATTTTTTACTTTTGCATCTTCGTTTGCTTGTGTCTACACACACATATACACACACACACTCACAAGTCATACACATGTAATGTCACATCAAGTCAAACTTGGTCAAGTCAGTGGTCAAGTTAATCACAATATATACGAGTCCAATGGCAAATTTATTTTTGCAGGTCTCATCTACAGCCCACGTTCGGGGACAAGCGGACCATCTACAACCCTCGTCCAGGGACAAGAAGACCATCTACAGCCCACGTCCGGGGACAAGCGGACCATCTACAGCCCACGTCCGGGGACAAGCGGACCATCTACAGCCCACGTTCGGGGACAAGCGAACCATTTACAGCCCACGTTCGGGGACAAGCGAACCAACTACAGCCCACGTCCGGGGACAAGCGGACCATCTACAGTCCACGTTCGGGGACAATCGAACCACCATCATTTCATGACGCAAGGTTCTCGATACACAGAGACTTGCAATCTCATCATCTGTCGACTTTCCTCAAGCATGGAAAGTATTATCCGGTGGATTTCTTCAAGCATAGAAAACCGCCAAATTCCTTTGTCGGCTTTCCTCAAGCATGGAATGTATTATCGGTGGGTTTCTTCAAGCATAGAAAAACACCAAATTCATATGTCGACTTTCCTCAAGCATGGAAAGTATCATCCGGTAGGTTTCTTCAGGCTTAGAAAACTACCAAACTCGTCAGTCGGCTTTCCTCAGGCATGAAAAACGTTTCAACAAACGTCATCCGGTGGATTCCTTCAAGCATAGGAAACTACCAAACTAATTTGTCACTGATACACTGGTGTCAGATAAGCATTATATCCCTTTACTCTTTTACCTGTAGAACTAACATTTTTCTACAGGTATTAGCGTATACAGAGTGATTTAGGATCGCAGAACTTCTTAAATCATTCTCCGTCCCTATCGACTACTTTGACTATCGTTTTTGAAACTGACGTTTCTACAAACTCAGTCAAAGTGGGGGCTTCTGTAGACACCTAAAAATGTCTCCCCAAAACCAAACCCGATGATGAATAACCTTTCACCGCCATTATTGGTCGGGTTGAGTATTTAATCTTGGAGTGCTTAAATCCATATTTCCATTTCCTAAACCAACCCAAATTCTAGCCCATTTCCCCAAACCACAACTTATTTTCCTCTTTTCGCGTCTTTAAACCCAAAATAATTCATTTCGTGTCCTTTTTATAAAAACGTTTAATCTTGTTTATTTTGGTCCATAATTCGGGTCCAATGATTGAATAGTTGGATGGGGCTTTAAAAGAGATTTCCAACGATATATTATAAGCCCAAATCCAAGTTATAACGAATAAGTTATGGCCAAAATATTAAATTGAGCCCAAACCGAACCTAAGCCCACCTTACCTACGACCCAAAGATCATGTGGAGGGTCCAAATGATTTGATCCCATTTCTAAACCAATTAAGATTAGTTAGAAGCTTCTATAAGTTTCTAAAAGATCTTAATTATCCTTTTTGAAAAGATAAGATTAAAGAGTTTGAAATTGAATAAAACTTTTCTTTTTGAAAATCCTATTTCTATCCGAATTGAAAGACGTTCAACGATAGACAGATATTATTTTCGTGCCTCATAGTTTTATCCAAATTTTATATGGTTGGATAGCCCTTGAAATTATATTTCCAATGATATATTTTAATATCAATTCCGAGCTATAACGGAAAAGATATGAATAAAATGTCAAACTCTATCCAAAACTGACACCGTCTCACTATTTCGGCCATATCTTTTATTATATAAAATATTTTATCTTATTCCATTTGGGTTAGAAATTAGACTTCAAGAGCTTTCCAATGATATCTTATTCATCTTATTCCGATTTCTGGATCAAAAGATATGATAAAAACAAAAACCACAAAAACTGTAGTCTATCGAGTTTTATTCCGATTTAATTCGGATCTTATCTTAATTCTTCGACCCTTCTTTTTTTCTCTATAAATAGAGGTTATATCACCTCTTTTCTAATCAACAAGCTTCATGATCAAATCCTTCTCTCTTTCTCTCTTTTACACCAAAAATCATTCTCTGTCTATCTCCCATATTTTAATCCTTAAACCTATATTCCTAATTACATCATTTTTCCCTTAAGGACTCCAAGGAGTCCATACTTAACCCGAGGTTCCGTCCTTAAACCAAGGCGTGAAAGGTACACATAACTGAGGATTGGGACCAAATCAAATTTACCTTTATTTAATTTAATTTTGTATTTTATTTATATTTTTATTGAAGTTATTAACAGTTTATTCCCAATGTAGCAATTCAAGGAAACGCGGAAAATGAGTAATTAATTCACTTAATTACTCTTATTTTTATATTGCTAGTATCATGATTAGGGTTATTATTATTATTATTATTATTATTTGATTTGAATAATGATATTATTGTTGAATTGCTTCCAATATTAATGTTTATTCTATTATTTTTATGATCGCCATATTGCATGTTTAAAGGGAATATGTAATTGATAATTACGCCTAATAAGATAATTTGGACAACCAGTTTAGGATCCTTTTTAATCTTGTTGTTTAATCAAGTGATCACGATATTTTAGAATAATGTGTTGCATTAATATTAAACAAATTTAGCTTAGTAATAGTTTGGAGTGAATTGAATATTTTGTTTGTATGCCTTTGAGATCGCAGGAATCACTTTTCACTATAAGAATCGAGTAGAGGCCAATACGGGCGAATGTGACTCCATGACTCACTTCGTACCATCATCCCTGATCCTCCTTTCGTGGTTCTGAACCATATGAAGTTAGTAATCTCATGAATTATGAATGGGGTGTAACCTTCACGGGTTAATCGTTGTTGCTTATCGTTGTCCCTTATTTGTGGTTGCCTTTTATGATCCGTGAACGGTTTACAAGTTCCTTAAAATCTTGTTGGCGGCTCCCTACTTTATTTGTCCCTAATCGTTGTCCCTAATCATAATGTCAATTCCCACTTCCTATGAGTGCCAAGCATATTCACACATGCTTTTAACGTAGGCGCACTTTGAGCGACGCCTACAGCGGTATAACACTTAGCGACATCGGGCCCACTCCCACGTTCATTGAGCATCAAACGGTTGTGCGGGATGTGAGCACTCCATGTCTTAGTGCTAGGCACTTAGACATTTTGGACTACGTAATTTTTGCTTAAATTTTGGTTTTAATTATTTTATTAATCTAATTTGGTTTTAATTATTTTAATAAATTTTGGAGGGTAGGCCTCGGGTTTTGAGCGGCATTGGAAAAATTTATTTTTGACAAATTTTGGGTTCTACCGGCTTAAATAATTGAATTAATTGAGTTGGATGCGGAATTTAGTGGGAGCTTCAAATATTAATTGCGCTTATTTTCATAACCGGTTAAAACAACTTTGACTAGTTTTAATTAGGTGTGTTAATTGGATTAACTACCTAGATTAGTTATTAGTTCTCGCGTGTTTATGAATTGTTACTTTTTTATCGTTTTAAAATGCATGGTCCATTCACAAATAGTGAATGGATGAATGAATGTATATTCTCTCACAAGTTTTATGAAATGGCAACTAGTGGGGCCCGATTAGGATAGAAAATACGGATTGCGATCCGTGATGTATTTTTGTAAATCTAAATACGGTCTGCGTACCGTTGAGTATTTTTGTACCTTAATATTTAGATTAGTTTTAATCGTAGATACTAGTAGTTGCATTTATTTTGGTTAAGTCTTGGAAGACGAAGCCATGAAGTTGCAAATGAAGACCTTTTGAAGATTTGAAGATCTCAAGGGGTCATGCTAGTTTCCAAATGCATCTATATTTATTTTTTCGATATATATATATGTTTATGTATATGAATTATATGTTAGATGCATGTTTAGGATTTCGAATGTTGTGATGATTAATTAAGTTCACTTAAATCAACCAACATAGAAACCTTAGGTCCCTAAATATTGAGTAAAACTTGCCATTTCAAAATAACACTTACCAATCGAATGAGGGTAGTGGTGGGCTACGCCAAAGCGAGGCATCACTACCTCTCCAAGGAACGTAAGGCATACCGGGTATGCAAGTTGGTTTTGATTGTACACAACGAAATGAGTGTTGGAGTCCTAACATGTCGTGGCAAAGTGAATAAATTGTTGAGAGAGCATTAGATGCGACGATTTATTCAACCAAGAGTGGCTTGGAGCCATTAGCAAAGCGTTGCTTACCTTAGGAGATTGAGTGTTAAGACAATCCAAAGCATGCTTAACCACTCTTTGTTTCTTTGGATCTTGGAATCGACTTATTCTCGCCAAATGGGGACATATTTAATGCGTGGATAAGACGTTTAATAAGATTGAAAATTTGCATGAATACCTTTTAATTTTCAAACTTATTATGTTATTTACTTGTTAAATGGTTATACTTTGCACTTATATTTGTAGAATTCCAAATCAAACTATATTGTTTTCCATGATTGGTAAAGGAAATATTTGAGAATGGTTCTCAAAGAAAAGTAAAGCATTTCCAAAATACAATTCTCATAAATGACTTTTATAACAAAGTCCGAAAGGACGGTTGGACATCATGTATTCAAAATACTAGGTAGTTTTGATAAAACATGAAGTATTGAGTTGCAAACTCAAATTGTAAATATTGACAACCAACATATCTTTTCGCTTAATACATAGATGAGTAGGACTCATTGATGTAGTAATTCAAGCGTGAATTAAAGGAAAAGATAGAACTTTGTTTTATGGCGCATTAGATGCTTAATTATGCCTAACAAAGCATAAAAGTCAAAGACTCTTAAAGAAATAGTTCTTAAAAGATTATGAGATAAAGTATGATAAGAAATATAGGAAACGAGGAACGAAGAAAAGGAATAATATTCCAATTCAACCCATGAGTTCATGTTATTGTAGTTAACTTAGCAATTCGTTATCTTCACAATTATCGGATACTGCTTGAGTGTTCCACTTTGAAAGTGACCTCAAACTATTGAAGATAAGCTAAGTTATCGACTTACAAGTTAAGAATGAAGAAAGTGGTGCTACATCAGTTGTAAGGTCGTATGCTTTGTTTAAAGACCTTTAAGCTAAGGCTGGAACAAATAAATGGTTATTGTGTTCCATAATCAGCAATTGATCCGTTTACACACGGAAAGACTCACATTCAAAGAGATGAGCAATATTTGCAACTTTATTGGAATGGCATGGTTGTCTAAACCATGAGTCAACAATGCTTGATCATAAACAAACATTTTCTTAATATGATAAACTGGCAAAAGCTCAAAGTCATGGGCATGATTTGCGTTCCGAACATCTTTAGCAATGTCACATCGACAAGAACGTACTCAAGGCTCTATTAGATAGGCTCTTGATAGTTTATCGATTCGGAATCGTTCTAAGACAAGCAAGTCTTACTTGTTGAAACAGACAAAGTAAAGAGCTATTGTTCTTGGTATAGACAATTGACTTCGAAAGCTAAAGAGGATTCATTTACTTCAACATCTCACAAAGAATTTGAAAGAATATGGCTATATTCATCAAATGTGAACAAACTTGACCTTGAATAGTTCAAGAGTTCAGTGAAGTACAGAAATGACTTGGCAAGATATCAAAACGTCTAGATTAGATCGAGCGATGTTTGCTTGAGCCAAGCGTGACCATCACAAAGTTATGAAATTGAAATTTTCATAAATAACTCCACAAAGAACATAGTGTGTCTTCACGGAGACCTCGATGCCATTTAAAAATGACTCGAACAATGATGGATCACATCCCTTCCTATAAAGTTCTTAAGATTTGCACGAAGGACTAATGTTACACTAAACAAAATGTCGAAGCTAAGAAAGGACGCCATATTCAGTTATGGATAAAATTATCTTCTAAATGTCTTTTCAAGCATATGTCTAAAACTCTTAGCCATAGTGGGAGTTCATTGGCTCAGTGGGAGCTCACCAGCTTAGCAAGAGCTAGGTGGTTGAGTGGGAGCTTAATGACTCATTAAAGGCTAAGATAGCTCAAGTGGGAACTAATTGTGTGTTTCATCACAACAAACTTTTACCCAAAGACAATATACATGTCTCTTTATTTGTAAGCATTCAAGTGAGACCATGGGCATGACCTCCAGAACCTAATTGAGAACATAGTGTTTGTTGCTCTAAGTGGTGTCTTTCTAGACAGTAACACGTTTCCAAAACGACAAGTGGGAGGAAAATGAACTCGATGACCATCGAGCTTAGCAACAAACTAGAACTGAGAATCTTAGAAGACCTTAAAAAGACTTTGTGCGAATGCTTGATCGAGAACACTCAAAAGGACTTTACAAGTGCCTTAAAAGAGAATTCATTACTCACAAAACATCATAAATGTTGGAGTAAGATCAACATAATAAAAGGGCTTTGAAAGCGCCTTGAAACTCAGTGGTTGATGCAATTGCCCAGTATAGGTATAGAATTCACCAAAGGCTTGGGTTGAATCCTATAAATTTCTATTAAGTTAGAAATAAACTTAAGACTTACAAGCATACTATTTACTATTAGATAGTAAAGGAATAATGTGTTGTAAGATAGCTACGACAAATCCAAATTCCGAATAATGGTTATAGGCCATGAAAATCCAAAATAGACCCCATGTTTGAAAATTATGTTTGAAACTTGATTAATTTGCATAAAGGGTGAAAGACCCATCGATTGCAAATAATTTTTCAAGGAGAAAACTAACAAATGCGGAAATGTATATGCATACATAGCTAGATTGGTTGAAAAGGATACAATTAAATTCGCGGAGTTGATTTTAATAAAAACCTATTCACCAATCGGAATGCTAAAGTCTTTTCGTGATTGTTTTAGCAAAATTGCTCATATGAAATATGGCAAAATAGATACCAAAATTGCCTTCCTAAAATAGGATTTTGGAAGTGACTATGGAAATAGTCTAAGGGTTTTGAAAATATAAATAAATGCTAGATTTAAAAGCAAGCTTAAGGAATCCGTCATGGGATTAACGGAAGCATTGCATATAGGAATTGGAACATGTTTTCTCATGAAGTTAATAAGAGGATTGACTTATGGAGAAACATAGAAATTCTTATGAATAAGAAGTTTAGTGGGAGCAAAAGTAAATTATATAAAGGTCCAACGAAAAGTTTGTGAACTCTGTTGGGAAATAACTATCAAATGCTAAATTCTTAGATTTGAAAGTATTTTTGACTATGGACCAAGCAATAGATGATACTTAGTACGTATTGGGTATTAAGTTCTATTGTATAGACTTAATAAAATGTTTGAACGTGTAAAGGAGTTTATCGTGTTAAACATGAATTAAAGTTCGACCCGTATGTATAAAAATAAGTAAATGTTTGAACTAAGTATAAGCTAGGCTAAATACTAAGTTAAACATGAATGACTCTAATAGAGACTTTCAACCATATCACACAGCAAACTGTTTAGCAAAGACTCAGTGAAACTGAATGAGCTAAAATGACAAATTGATGGAATAAGATTGAGAATTACTCTGCAATTTCATCCATCATGTACGCTGTGATATGGAATCGTCGCACGACTTACTTTCTTAGAGCATGTGAAGTATGTATGTAGTACCAATCAACCTTGATCTATGTAATAGATCGTAAGATTATGGCCAAGAACATCCAAAGTACTTGGATAAGTAACAGGATGAGTTCTTGACTTGTGGAAACAAATACAATTTGAGAATTGATGTTGCAAGCACAAGCCTTAACAAGGATTAGATCCTTAACAAGGAAGCCGTTTATAAGCACGAGCTTAAAATGAGTCGTGGCTTGAGAATGGTAACATGGACGTGGATCCATGTGTAATGTGCAGGAATTTAAGGAAAATTTCCATAATCACAAGTGATTAGGGTATCCCAAATCATTGTGAGCCGTTTGGAATGAAACCCAAGAAAAGCATCATTAGGAAGTCTACTAAAATATATGTTGAGAACATTGTTGCCTTAATGGCGGTAATAAAGAAGATGTTCTATGGAAAGTTCGTTGCTGAACGTTAATGATTGTAGGTTGTCAAGTTGAAGTCTCAATCATGAAAATGAGTGGGAGCCATCACTTGGACAATACAATCTAAATCACATATAATCCATGACACTCTCAAATTTTATCATCTTATTATGAAAGTGATCAGTAATGAAGATGCTATGATTAGCAAAGTAGTTATAACTAAACCTATGCAATAAGTGAACGACAACATTCACAATTGCATGAAAGAAATCAAGCATATTAGATATGGGTGTGATTTCTATATATGTTTTATAAAGAGTTATACTCTTAAAACATTCAGAATAACCATTTATCATAAGATGAACCATTCAGGTTTTGGAGTAATTTAAAATTTCATGCAATTTTATCACTCCGTTTGCTATTTAATTGTGGTTTAGAATTAAATAATGAGTCCATTCGATTCTTGGAATATTCAAAATAGGGTATCAAGACCAGTCTTGGTAAGGAAACACCTATTAAGTGAACGTTGAATATTATAATAAAAAATTATCCCTAATCGAGGTCATTTAAACGATGGACGATTAATGACCAATTGAGATTAGCGTGTAGTCTGATTTATAGCACCGCTTCTTGTGCTACGAGGACATGAATGTCATAAATCATTTGCACAGGTGTTGGTTTAGAACCATAATGGATCGAACTATGAGAATACTTTGAGAGATTAAAAATCGTCATAAGTATACTTCTCATTATGGCTGTCGGAACCTATTTCCTCGACCGTGAGTATTGTGAGTTCTCTTGTTTGAGTACTAGTATGCTTTGATGTTGTCAAACGTTGGCCGTAATAGGGGATTATAACAGCAACTCTCGGGCGGCTAGGTCCTCTCAATATGAGGAGCTACATTACAAGACTGGGAATGTCCCCCTACTAAAATAGGGAAGATTTCTTTGTTGTATACAAGGCCTCTCGTAGAGCGAGACTGTAAAAATGCATGGTCGTGCTCGGATGGATTTTAGAAATCATCTGTTTATTGACAGTCGGACTCGGAATCGAGAAACACTTCTGGACGTAATAAGGATGACGAAATAATCTTACCTTATAGTTCATGAAGAGACATTAAGCGACATAGGAAAAAGGCTGTACACTAAATGCGCACTTGTCCGGAAGGACAAGTGGGAGATTGAAAGGAATGGTATCCTTCGAACAAGTGTACTATTCCGTTAGTGGATTCAGAATTATTAGAAAGCTAATATATTTAGTAAGGTCAAGTGATCGGAATGCCTGGGTGGAGGCCGCTTCCGATCAGTAATATTAATGCATAATTAATATTACAGCTTAATCTTGACTGAACCGTTCGGGTCACACCCAAGCAACTAACGAACCGAAGCGACGAATTAATTATATATTAATTAATAAGTGAACCGAGTAATTAATATTTAGACGTCGGGAATTCGAGCTTAGAGCGTCGGAACTGAACGTATGAAGTCGAGTCGAAAAATGGTAAAAGACGAGACATGAAAATAATAATAAATCAACAAAGACCAAAATACCCCTAGCATCGGAAGACCGAGTGCTAGGGGGTATAGCCGAGCTTGCAGCCCGCACTTGGTGCGTGGCGTGCTAGCATGCTGCACCTAGCAGTCCGGACTAGGTGCGCGGCATGCTAGCAGCAGCTCTCGGCAGCAGCAGCCCGCACGCAAGTTTATGGGTGCTGGCCGAGAGAATGCGAGCAGCAGCCCGCATTCATGTTGCGGGGATGGCTGGGCCGAGGAAAGGATAGCAGCAAAATTGGAAGCCCACTTGGGTGCCTTGGTGCCCAAGTGGGAGTTACCAACTGGCGCAAGGTGAGGGAGAGAGTGGGGAGCAAGTTTGGTCCCCCCTCCTCCAAATGGTCCTCACCTAACCTCTCACATGAGCTTGCCACTTGTTGATTTATTATTAGTTTGATTATTAATTTTATTTTAGCTTCAAAATAAAATGGAAAAATCAAATTCTCCTATATTGATGGGAGAGCTTTTCACTCTCTTATTTTTCCTATTAATACCCAAGTTGGGGTATTGGGAAAATTGCTTGAGTGAGAGTTGAAAAAGGCATCACCATTGTGAAAACCTTTGAACTCACTAATCACTCGGGTTTTGGTCAGGCCTTGCTAACTCCAAAGCATTGGACCGTTTTCGGTGGTCGAGTTGTGGGTGGACTATCGTTTGAGGCCGTCGTATTTTCGAGTCTGGCTTTCGAAGTAAGAGCCCCTTATGTTTGGGCGAAGCACGCTCCAAAGGTAATTATCTTGTCTTAATCTTGTGATTTGTTTATTTATGTTTATGGTTTTATTTATTTTGAGTGCGGTCTTGGTTTTGGGTTTGTTTCCGCGGTGAGTCGGACTCGCTAAACCCCAACAAAGCGCGTGTTTTCCGTCATTTTTTTAGGGGGGTAAGTCGTATATTAATCCTCCAATTAAACCACTTGTTTGAACCCCTATACTTGATTCCCAAAATTATACACCCTATTTTTGCTTTTTTCTTTTTTCTTTATAAACCCATAAAGTCAAAGTCAATTTGAGTCAAGTCATTAAAATAAATAAATGGTATAATTTACAACGCGTGGTCAAGAAAGGAAGGGCGTTTGATCAGAGACAACCTTTTTGATCAAATACAACTTTTTGACAAACCAATCGGTCAAAAAAGGAAAGCCAAGAAGATAATTGCGAGTCAAGAAGAAGTTAATGAGCTCAATAAGCAAATGACTGGTGTTACTAAGTTACTAAAAACCCTAACCCTCCAAATTAATGACCCTGTGAAGCAACAACAAACGGAGCTCATGCAAGAAAGCTTGAGCAAGATATCTAATGATTACAGGTTCCAGGGCATTAGCTCACAAGGGGTCTCGGTGTACAAGGAGCTTCTTCCGCAGAAGTTCAATGCCAACGACATCCCAAAATTCAAGGCAACTGATAACCATTACTTTCATTTAAGAGCTTTGAAACAATAATGAATATTAAGGGTATTGATAGAAAAGTATTTCATTCTTTATTTTCCTTATCTTTTGAAACCGTTTGCAAACAATGGTTCTTTTCCCTTGACAAAGAGAAAACCTCTACTTGGGAATCAATTGTAAACGCTTTCATTGATAGATATAAATGCAATATTCAAGTTGAAACTGATCATAGGGAATTTGAAATACTTAAACAAAAAGAGAATGAAGGTTGTACTTCTTTCTCCAATAAATGGAGAGAAACCTCTGCTAGGATGATTGAAGTACCAAGTGAAAAGGAATATGTGAGGTTGTTTATCAAGAACCTCCAAGAAAAGTACTCCAAGCATCTTAAGTACCAAAACAACCTTCATACCTTCAAGGCCGTCTCTGATATTGGGATTAACATTGAAGACGACCTTACTAAACAAAAAGCTGCTAACAATAATTCCAACAATGGCGGGAAAGGCAAGAAGAACGACAATCCTTCTTCTTCCAAAACCACCCACTCAAATAATGTTAGCATCTTTAATTTGAGTGAAGTCCTTGCTATGAACAACCAAGGACAAAAGACACCATTTAGGAGGAACTTTACTTCTATTGGTATGAGTTATGACACCGCATTCGATCGACTGAATACAAAAGGTCTTATAACTCCTATTGGACAATTTGGGGACCCACCAGTTGAAAAGAGGCCAGCTAACTGGAACCCCAATGCACACTACAAATATCACCAAGGTAGGGGTCATCTCACTGAGAATTGTTGGAAGCTTAAGGAAGCTATCCAAGATTTGACTGATAACAATAAGCTACCATTACCCCCTGTAAGCAAGAAGCCAAGCATAAAAAATGCACCTCTCTCCGATTCCTTGGCTATATCTGATGAGGAAAACCATGTTGATCCCTCATCTGTCATCAAACCTATTGAAGAAATTCATGCCATCGAAGAAGAGGAGGAAACCTTTTTCGATGCCATGGATGATTTTCCTTCTGAACCAGAACTTTCAACCAAGGAAGAAGTACAGATTCTTATATGGTCAATGTGGGAGGGAATAGACTTGTTACGTGAAGCTATTGAATTAGCAAAGAAACAAGGAAAGGAACTTCAAAGCAAACAGGCTAAAGCCCCACCTATGGAGAAGAAATCATTCCCTCTCCATGTAATCGACACACCCAAGAAGAGTAATAAACTCTATACTCCAATTGGGAATTCCTATGCTAAAATGTTCAAAATGCTCTCGGAGAATGGTAAGGTCAAACCTCTCGAACCGAGACCATTTGAATCACTAAAGAGGACAGATATATTCTACAGTCCATACCATCAATCAGGGGACATACCATTGAAAACTGTTTTAAATTCAAAAATTTAATTCAGAAGATGATTGATGATAAGAAGCTAGTTCAAATCCCATAAGAACAAGATATAAGCATTAATGGGGTTTGGGACAACAATGATGAAGACGTCTACCTTAAGGACATGGAAGAACCTCCACTTTCAATATCATATTCAATAAGAGATTTTTGGGATGAAGAAGATTCACCCATAGACGTCCTCACAAGATCTGGGAGAATGCAACCTCCCATCTCTACACAACCTAAACCTGTCGTGCAACAAGTTCCCATACCAATTGTAGAAGACAATGACATTGTCAAACAATTCAAGAAGACCAAGGTCGAAATGAACGTATGGGAACTTCTAGCTACATCTCGAGAACATAGGTTGGCAGTAATGAATGCCTTGGATAAGATAGGGATAGATTCCAACACCACTCCTGAGGGGTTGGCTAACTTCCTTACGAGTGATCTCCCTAGTCCTATTAACTTGATCACCTTTTCTGACAAAGATTTACCTCTAGAAGGTGACAAGCATTACAAGGCTCTAAACCTCACAGTAGTCTGCAAGAGGATGAACGTCCCAATGACTCTTGTAGACAACGGATCGGCAATTAATGTCTGTCAACTCATAACTGCAAGGATGTTAGGCATAAGGGATGAAGACTTAACCCTGTTAACACAAGGAATAAGAGCCTACGACAATACTTGTCGCCAAGCTATTGGAAAAATCACTATGAATGTAACGGCAGGAGCAATAGAACATGCCACTACCTTCCAAGTTGTAGATATTAAGGCTTCATTCAACCTATTATTAGGACTCCCTTGACTTCATGACCTCAAGGCCATCCCTTCATCTCTTCACCAACAGGTAAAAACCATAGTTGGAGGAATCCCCATCACAATCGATGCTTCACCTATGAGGATTAAATCTGTTGAAAATCTGATTATCAACGTGGAGCACGATGAAGATGATGAAGACTTGTGGGGCTTTAATGAAGAGGTCTCCTTAATCGAGAAGGATGAAACGACCCCTCTTTGTCACGACCCCCACTCCTATATGACGGTAAATGCTATTCTCAAAAGACAGGGACACTTTCCTTGAATGACTTTAAGAAAGAAAAAGGAGATAGCAAAACAAATGGAATTACCTGGCCTCCCTAAGTTAGATACTTTCGGACTTGGTTTCGAATCGACTCGGGAAGATCTTAAGAGATCCAAGGAAAGGTCTAAGGAGCGTAGGAACGCTCGCACCCAAAAGAAAGCAATCCCAATGGATCAATACCCTCTTACTCTCAACGGACAGTTGTAAGGGAAGGAGAGGACTATCCATGCTATGAATTTCCCGAACCTTTTGTTATAAATGGCATAAGGCAACTTGGGTTCGAAATCTTTCTGGGTTACTACTTTCTAGATAAGATCCCAACTCCTATTCACAAGGAGAAAGCACCCCCATGCTCTGAGTTTAATGTCATGGGACTACTATTTGAGCGCGAAAAGGATGAGCCAAAATATGTAGAGGATAATTCCTCGCTCATCCAAACGGTTATACAAAGCGAGAACTTTGACCCTTCGAAGTTCATCACTCCAGCGGAGGGTTTAGTGCAAGGATGGCGCAAGACGGTCAAGGTGACTACTCCGAGTGGAAGAAAAATCTCTATAACAACAGGGCAAGGACCAATCTTTGAAGAGTCGTCTGAGTCTGAGTCAGAGTCAGAGTCTTCTCCTGTAGAGTTTTGTCTTTAGCTATAGCACCCCCCTATTTCTAATTCTTCTATTTCTACTCCTAGGATAGTTAGCAATCAAGTCCCTGAGGACATTTCTCTTTTCGATGTAATGATTTCAAAATTCAATAATATGTCTTCTTCCTCTTACTCCTTGTGTTTTTCATTAACCCAAGATGACGAGCATTGCTTAACTAACAATGAAAATGACAAAGAAATTAATAAAGCAATGGAAACACTTGAAAAGAAAACATCGATAATTAAGGATACTGAAACGGTTGATATCTCAAATGATTCAACCATTAAAAGAGAAGTTAAAATCAATTTAACGCTTAATAAATAAGAACCGATTTAATTAATCTACTCAAAAAATTTATCGATGTATTTGCTTAGTCATATGAAGATATGCCAGGAATTAATAGAGAAATAGCTCAACACACTATACCACTTATTCCAGGAATGAAACCTATAAAACAAAATCTGCGTCGAATGAAACCTGAAGTAGCTCTTAAAATAAAAGAGAAAGTTCAGAAACAAATAACTGCAGGTTTTAGGGTATCCAAATACCCCGAATGGGTAGCAAATGTGGTCCCAGTTCCAAAGAAGGATGGAAGGGTAAGAATATGTGTCGACTGTCGAGATTTAAATAAGGCAAGTCCAAAGGACGACTTCCCTTTACCACACATCGATATTTTAGTAGATAATACAACAAATCATGCGCTTCTCTCATTTATGGATGGATACGCAGGGTACAACCAGATTCTCATGGCAGAAGAAGACATGGAGAAAACAACATTCATAGCATCATGGGGTACTTACTGTTACACGGTAATGCCATTCGGGTTGAAAAACGCGGGTGCTACTTACCAACGAGCAGCAACTGCCGTATTCCATGATATGATGCACAAAGAGGTTGAAGTATATGTAGACGATATAATTGTGAAATCAAAAGATCGCCAAGGACATCAAGTAGCCTTAAGAAATTTTTTCGAAAGGCTAAGAAAATACAATATGAGGTTGAATCCATCTTGTGCTTTTGGAGTCACCTCAGGCAAGCTCTTGGGATATGTCATAAGCTCTAGAGGAATAGAGATAGACCCAACCAAGATCAAGGCGATCATTTCAATGCCAGCACCCAAAAAACAAATTCGAGGTTTTATTGGCCGGTTGCAATATATAAGTAGGTTCATATCGAAATTAACAACGATATGCGAACCAATATTCAAGAAGCTCAAAAAGAATTTGCCAATAATATGGGATGACAAGTGTCAAAAAGCCTTTGAAAAGATCAAAGCCTATCTCGCAAATCCTCTTAGGTTGTACTTAACAGTCACCAAAGAGACAATGGGGGCTATGCTTGCACAAGAAGTAGAAGGTAAAGAAAATGCAATCTACTATCTAAGCAAAAAGATGCTCGAGTATGAGGTACGCTACACACCGCTTGAGAAATTGTGCCTCGCATTGATGTGGGAAACAACTAAGCTGAGTGATATATCTATTTTATATAGTGTTTTACCCCCGTCCCATGGTCATAATTAGTAGTGTTTTTGGCTATTTAGAGCCACTTTTATTACTAATTTTTAGTGTTTTTGTAGCTTTGCTTGAGTTTTGTAGGAAATTGCACATTTAGAGCGTTTTTCGGGTTTTTCATGAAGCAACTACGAGCACTAGGAGGACACGACCATCTTTGAAGCCCAGGACCAGTTAGAGCCGGTGATTAAGGGCTCGGTATGTGATACCGGAGCATATGGATCGAGTATTCAAGACCCGAAGAGGAAATCCGGGTTGGGCCGAAGAATCGAGCCCAATCGAATTCCAAGACTCGAAGAAGAAGCCGAGTCTGATCGGGCAAGCTTGCGTCCAATCGGGCGGGCGCGCATAAAGAAGCAGCACCAAGAAGGCGCGCCCGATCGGGTGAGCTTAAGCTCAATCGGGCGCGGCGCATCAGGAAGGGCGAAGGAAAAAAAGCGGGCGCAGATCTTTTATGCATGAGTTTTACAATATTTATTCGAGATTCGAGAGATGAGAATTGATGTTTAGGTCTAGTTTCAATAGGCAGGTTACTTTATAAATGGTTAAGTCGAGATTCGAGAGATGAGATTTAATCCGGTAAATTAATTGTGTGATTGTAATACATAGCGAAAGCCCTTTATGATCTGATTAATTTATGCATTGATGATTGATTATTATGTTTTACCCTGGAATATTATTTATTGGTGAACCTATGCCCTAGACCTTTTATTCATTGTTTTCTCCTTATTCTTAATCTCCGTAGTTTAGTTTTATATCCAAATTTACATATTGGTTACTTGATAATTTAGATTACTTTAATAAATTAGGAATAGAAAGACCAGTTTCCCTGTGGATTTGACCCTACTTCCCTATCTATTATTAGTTATTGGTTTTAGGAATTACTTTTGATTAGGGGATACGACTTTTCCCTGTCAAAATTTGGCACCGTTGCCGGGTAAACAGTTTTATTTTTATTTCTGATTATTTTTGTAGTCTAGGTTATTTCTTTTTATCTCAGAGAACGTTAGTTCTTTGAGGTAAGTCTCATATTTGCTTTTAGTTTTCTTTGTTTATGACCAGGTGTTCCAGATCAGGTTACATCCCATTCAATCCTGAGATCGAACGATGCTTCCATAGACAGAAGAATCTTTACAAGCAAATTCTGGCAGATTCTGGTGATAATAATAATCACCGAGATCCTCCAACTGATTCTAGTGATTCATAGGTATCATCAGATCCAGAATCAGAGATGACGGCTCCAAAGAAGCTTAGTGATTAATCACAACCAAAGCTTACAGATTTTCCACACCTTACTCCCACTCCAGCTCTTTATGGGGTACAGTTTGAGATTAAACCCCAATTTATAACGATGATAGAAAGGAAGCAATTTAGTGGAGCTAAGGGTGAAGACCCAAATCTTTATATTGCATACTATTGTCAGTACTGTAATACCATCAGGCAAGCTGGGGTCACACAAGACCAAATCAGGGAGATTCTCTTTCCTTTTTCTTTGACTGGAAAAGCCAAATTATGGTTTAATGGATTAAATAGAACTGCACTTGGTATAACTGACTGGGAAACTCTTGTTTTGAATTTTTATAACAAATATTATCTTTCAGAGAGAACAGTCGTACTACGGAGTGCAATTCAGAACTTTGCCCAAGAAGCCGATGAAACTTTATATGAGGCTTGGGAAAGGTTAAAAGACCTACAAAGAGAATGTCCCCCACCATAATTTGGCACAATGGCAGTTAATCCAAGCCTTTTACAATGGCATTGGAAATTCATCTAGAATAATATTAGATTTTGCAGCTAGTGGGAGGTTTATGAATCTTAATGTTGATGATGCAGGTCAAGTTATCGAAGATATGGCGATACATAATTCCCAATGTGGGAATCCTAGAGGCTTTGCTAAGAAGGGGAAGCATAGTGTTAACTCTGTATCCTTTTTGCAAGCTCAATTAAGCTCTATCTGCCAGAAATTAGATAATCTTAGCACTGCTAATATAGCTAATGTTTCTGCAATTAATAATAATGCTAATGAGGCTTTCTGTGAAAATTGTGGAATTTTAGCTCATTGGGAGCAAGATTACAGGAGTTCCGTGGAGCAAGTTAATATCTTTCAAGCTTATAGGCAGAATAACCCATACTCCAACACCTACAATCCTGGGTACCGGAGTCATCCTTACCTTTCCTACCGGAGCACCAATGTCCAAAATCCACCACAAGAACAGGTGCCACAACAACAACAGCAGAAATATTACCACCCCAATGCTAGCCAGAAGAATCAACCACAACAATCCTCATCATCTTCCGACCCTGCTTTGGTAGAAATTAGAGCGATGCTGGTTAATATGCAGAAGCACAAGGAGAGTAGGGATGCCCAAATTGATTCAATCTTAGCACACAATAAAATTGTAGATAATCAAATCGCGCAACTTTCCGCTACTCTACAAGCCCGTCAACAGGGAACTCTGCCAGCACAGCTGACCAGGCCTACGGATCAAGCCTATGAAATTACTCTAAGGAGTGGTTCAAACTATGAAGGGCCCCCCATGCCCAGATACGATGAACCTGTTTTAATAAATAATGCTAATCTTTATTTCGTTACACCTAACGATGTAGCTAATAGCCCTGAAGGGATAAAGCATAGTACTAATATATATAATTTTACATTGCAGGGTACGACTCCAGGGAAGGTAGCAGCTCCAGATAAGAGCAGTAATGCTCCAAAGCCAGTTATCAAACTTCCATTCCCCAATCGTCACTTAAAAATAAATTTGGATAAGCAGTTTGGTAAGTTTTTGGAGATGGTAAAATATTTGCAGGTAACAATTCCCTTCACTGAATTAATTACACAAATTCCTGCATATGCAAAATTCATGAAGGAAATATTGACAAGAAAAAGGTCTATTAGTGAGGTATAGACAGTAGCTTTCATTGCAGAGTGTAGTGTCGTACTTCAAAATAAATCTCCACCTAAATTAAAATATCCGGGTAGTTTTTCTATCCCTTGTCATATTGGCAATCTAATGATTGATAATGCATTGTGTGATTTGGGTGCTAGTGTTAGTGTTATGCCATTATCTGTGTGTTCCAAGTTAAATATGGGTAAATTAAAAGTATTACTCTACAAATGGCCGACCGTTCTTTCAAATACCCCTTAGGTGTTTTAGAGGATGTTCCTGTTAGAGTAGGTAAATTTTATATACCTATTGATTTTGTTGTTCTTGATACGGCTGAGGACATGCAAACTCCAATCATTTTGGGTAGACCATTCGTTAACACTACAGGAGCAATTATAGATGTGAGAAGTGGCAAATTAACACTATCAGTAGGGGACGATAAAATTATTTTTAATCTTAATAATACCCCTAAAAGCCCCATGATAGAGGAGAAGTGCTTTAGTGTTAATGTGGTTCAAATTTATTCTAACAAGCCCCAAGCTCTTGTAAAAGATCTCTGGGAGGTTGTATCTTGTGTTGCATCCTTTTCAGATGAGATAGACAAATGGTAGAAGGAAGTTGATGCAATAGAAAGAGCCCTCTACACTGTCGGCCTTGGCTTTGAGGATGAAAAGGTTGAATCAATCAAGCAAGTTGTGGAAATTAGTCCTATGGTGAGTGTTCCGCCAGATCGAGTTGCAAGTGCTAAATGCAGTGACAATTTGAATCAACCCTCGATCTAATAGGGATCTTTAGTGCGTAGCACTAAAGAACCCCCAGTTCAAGTAAAGGAGGATCCACCAGATAAGGTGAATTGGCGTCCCACAGGGTATGTCAGGAAGCCGCGTCGTAGCCCAAAACATCGCTCTACCGGGTGAGAAACCACCCGACCGAGCATTAGGTCAAGGGTCCTAGTTCTTGTACTTGGTAAGAAGGTTGTGCGGGACCTAGATAAACTAGCGCTTTGCGGGAGGCAACCCGTATTTCTTGCTTTCTAGACTAGTTTTTCTCTTCTTTTATTTTTTTTATTTTTTATTTTTTTTAGAGAGGAGAGGAGAGTGCAATTTTACCTTTTACAAGTGTTTCTGTACAGGTATAGATTTGACAGGTACGGAGACTTAAGAAAAGAAGTTGAAAAAAAGAAGAGATCCGATTTGGGCACGGGCTCGATCGGGTGAGGCTCGCCCTATCGGGCGCGAAAGTAAAGAGAATTTCAGCTTTACTTTTGCCCGATCAGGCACACAAGTGAGGTTGGAAATCAAGCTATTTTCGCCCGATCGGGCGCAATTTTTGAGAAATCGAGTAAGGAGAAAAGATATGTCGGGCGAAGCTTGCCCGATCGGGCGAGCAAAGGTCGAAAATTCCTAATGCATTCGCGCCCGATCGGGCGAAGCTTGCCTGATCGGGCGCGCAATTAAGATTTCGGAATAAGCTATTTTCGCCCGATCGGGCGCGCTACTTTTGGCCGACCTATTACTTCCTTTCTTTCCTCTTCTTTTCACACTTTCTCCTTATTTCATCTTCTTCTTCATCACTTTATCTCTCTAAAACCCCCATTTTCATACCTTCAAACTCTACTTCTTTTCAAGATCTTCTCTAATTCTTCCATCCAAACTCAAAAATTTAAACATATTCTTAATCCTCTCATCTTTTGCTTCGATCTACACTAAATTTCTACCACTTTCTCTCAATTTTTTTTCAAAACCCTAAGAGAGAGAAAGATTCAAATTCCACCATTTCACAAAAATGGCCTCCAAAAGATCTAGGACCGTAAGGGGTGAAAGCTCAAGGCAACAACAACCACCATTGGTTGACCCGGAGCTGCAAATTCCGGGATGGAGCGAGGTGGTGATAACCTCACAAGAACAACGACAAAGGATGCTCAACCTCATCTCGAGGCAGGTAATTCCTACACACTTTGTTCATCATTCTACGCTTTCTAGATTAGGAATTGATAAACCGGTAGAAAAATTATTTAAGGGTATTGGAATAAGTGGTTTATTTCAATTGCATTATGATACTTATGACTATTTAACTTTGGAATTTATTTCTAGTTTTAATGTGATAAAATCTAATGCTTTGATTACTCATGTTTAATTCCGTTTGCTTAATAATGATGTGAGATTGACTTTGAAAGAATTTGGTAAATTATTTGCGTTGAAATCGGATAGACCTATTGAACCGACCCAAGACAACATTGAAGTTGTCTATCAATCCCTCACGGGGGTTGCTAATATAAACCTCCAACATGCCAAGGGCACTTGGATACAACATCCCGTGCCAAAATTTTGGCAACGGTTCGTTGGCCTCACTATCTTTGGGAGACATGAACCCGCCAATGTAAGGAGGGATGAACTAGAGTTGTTAGGGTCTTACATGATCCCTAGGAGTGACAAACTAAACATACCTCATAGGATAGCCCAACACTTCCAACGGGCGGCCAAGGCGGCCGAGGCTGGTAGGTCTAGGGCCCCTATTTATTTTGGCGGTTTAGTCACCCACATAGCGGTCAAGCACCTTAACTTTGTTCCTAACGACTTTAGGAAGGTAGTAGGCCCAACTCTTATGGACTTACCCTACTTAGGTAGCCTCAACTAGATCAACGTCATAGGGGGTGAAACCTGGTGGGTAATCCAAAGGGAGTCGGGTAGAAGGGACAATGCCTTTACATTGCCTAACTCCGTTTTGACTAAGTTTTAGAAGGGTCAACCTTCTTACACCTTTGATTTAGGTAACCAAGGTGAGGCTCAAGCGGCTCACCAAGCACCACCTTCACCACAACCTCAATTTCACCCTTAGTCACCACCCCAACCCTACACTTATGACATCCCCACTTCTTCCACGAACTATAACATCGACCTAAACGCCCCTTATGACTTCTCGGCTTTTAGGAGCCAACTTGATAGGATTGAGATGGGGCAAGGGAGAGTGGAGAGTATGGTGCAAAACCTAGATACTAGAGTAGGGTCTCTAGATATGAGGGTGGGGCATGTGGAGAGAAACCTTGGGAGGGGTTTATACCCCATGTATGATGACTATGAACGTCGGGGGGCTATTCCCCCTGAATCACTTGTTCCCGATTGGTTTTAATATCCTCAAGGAGGATATTCGGACCCAAGTGCCTTTGGTACCTATGTGGACTACTCTTCGGTCCACGGTTATGGGATCGATGCTCCTTTTGGTGGGCTTGGGGGAATGTAGACCCTAACTATTTTGCAGGTGGTTCAGGCTACGGAGGTGGTGGTTCGAGCCATGGAGGAGCCGATACTAGCCATGGGGGAGGCTATTCGAGGATGGATGAAGATGAGGAGTAGTTACTCTAGCTACAATCCCAAGTCAATGAGGGCATTGCTTGATTTGGCTTGGGGGGGTGGTCTGGTCTTTGGTAATTCTCTTCCTTTTCTCTATTTATTTTCTTTCTAGTATAGTTTTATTTGCTTTCTAGTGTAGTTTTTTTTTTATTTTCTTTCTAGTGTAGTTTTTTTATTGCTTTCCTATATTTAAAAATACAAAAAAATTGAAAAATAAAAAATACAAAAATACTTTCCAATGAATTATAAATCATGCTTCCCTGTGCCCCTTACTTGAGAAAATGTGTTTTGATTCTTAGTATATGATGATAAGCATTGTGGATTAGTTGATCATGATTTGATATTTGATTGCCTTGAAACCTTAACATGAGTCAATTTTGCCAACTATTTGTGAATATAGTGCTTGACTAGTTGATTTGGTTAGGAATGTGTGATAGTTCCTAGTATGTCATGGAATTTGAGTATTGGTTTGCAACTATTAGTAATGCTTATATGGCTCAATATTATGCACATTGAGGAGGACGAAGGCATTTGTTCTCTTAGGTAGCCTTCAGACGATATTAGATACATTTGTTCCCTTCTTGTTACCCATGTTGTTGCTTGTTCCCTCTTTATTGTTTATTTAGCTACATTACAATCCTATATGAGCCCCATTGGTTACTAGTCCCAAGCTTAGCTTGGGGGAGCTATTAGTTGGTGAGGTGAGGGAGTTGTGGTGTGCATATTATTTGCACAATGTGGGAATAAAAGAAGAGTGGTTGTTCTTTGATATTTTGATTGGAAAATATTGATGTTTTGTGTTTCAAAGTTGAAAATTTCCAATATGAGGTAAAAAGAAAAAAAAGAGCAAAGAAAAAAAAAGTTGTTTCAAATGTTCAAATGTTCGATTTGAAGGTTGCTCAAGAAAAAAAAAAGAAAAAAATTCAAAAGAAAGAAAAAAAAGATAAGTAGTTCAAAGTTTGTTTTAATTCACTCTATTTCATATTATCATACTTTGTGAGTGAATATGTAAGTGTTGGGATTGTGTTGTGTATATGGTTGTTTGGTGAATTTTTGTGGAGTTAAGTTGTGATTGGAGATGTTTTGGTCATCACTTGTTTTTACCTTGGGTTTTATTAGGATATGGCTCCCTTAAGCATGGCTTTACTCTCACATTTTCCTAAATTTATCCTACCCTTTACCCTAGCCTTACATTACAAGCTTTAAAGACCTTCCGACCTTTGTGCATAAGAGTTGTATGAATGTGAAAGTGTTGTTTATCAATGCAAGTTATGATTTGACATATTTCGAGTCAACTAGTAGGTTGAGCGTACATCTTTTTATACGCACGAGAGTGTGAGTTGGGAGGGCATTGTTCACAATAAAGGGGTTGGTTGGAGAGCGATCTAGTACATCTTTTACTCGCCACATAAATGAGAGTTGAGTGTGCGAGCACTAGTCTTGAATTCTGTATGCTCTTGTGGTTTGCTCTATTTGACAATTGTTAGGGAGGAAGGGTAATTGAATGGATTTGATTGGTTGACTTTGAAGCATGTTTATTGGATTTACCTTGAATTGTTTGTGTTTGATTTTAACTTTTTGGGGTGAAGCATATTTATTTATTCATTGATGAGATCTTTGCTTAAGGATAAGCAAAGGTTTGTCTTGGGGGAGTTTGATATGTCTATTTTATATAATGTTTAACCCCCGTCCCATGGTCATAATTAGTAGTGTTTTTGGCTCTTTAGAGCCACTTTTATTACTAACTTGTGTTTTCTAGTGTTTTTGTAGCTTTGCTTGAGTTTTGTAGGAAATTGCACATTTGGAGCGTTTTCCGGGTTTTTCATGAAGCAACTACGAGCATTAGGAGGACACGACCGTTTTTGAAGCCCAGGACCGGTTAGAGCCGGTGATTAAGGGCTCGGTATGTGATACCAGGGCGTATGGATCGAGTATTTAAGACCCGAACAGGAAATCCGTGTTGGGCCGAAGAATCGAGCCCAATCGAAGTCCAAGCCTTGAAGAAGAAGCCGAGCCCGATCGGGCAAGCTTGCGCTCGATCAGGCGGGCGCGCACAAAGAAGCAGCACCAAGAAGGCGCGCCCGATCGGGTGAGCGTAAGCTCGATCGGGCGCGGCGCATCAGGAAGGGCGAAGGAAAAAAAGCGGGCCCGATCGAGCGCGTGTTTTTGGAAGACCTGATTGTCGAGATTGTTTGTTTTCAATAAGGATTTGTTTTAGGGATGTTTAAGCATGATTTTTGTACGTAATTTTGAGGACCTTCTCTTTTAGATTTTCTCTCTCTACTTAGAATATTTTCTCTATCTAAAATTCTCATATACTTTGTTCTTGACTCTATTCTTAATTCCAGATTTCTTTGGTAACAATTTCGCTTCCCTTAATCTTAGTTATTTGTTTTATTCCTTTGATCATGTCTTGTTTTATTACTTTGATTTGTTTAGATTTAATTATTTGTGAGTAGTTCTATTTCTAGGGTTTATGGGGATCCATAAATAATATGAAGGGGTAATTTATTGTTGTTAATTGTCAATGCTAGATTAATTTCCTATTGATTGATTTAATGCTTTGTGACTATATTTGCGCAGATATTTTATGCATGAGTTTGACAATATTGATTCGAGATTCAAGAGATCAGAATTGATGTTTAGGTCTAGTTTCAATAGGCAGGTTAATTTATAAATGGTTAAGTCGAGATTCGAGAGATGAGATTTAATACCGGTAAATTAATTGTGTGAATGTAATACGTAGCGAAAGCCCTTTATGATCTGATTAATTTATGCATTGATGATTGATTATTATGTTTTACCCTGGAATATTATTTATTGGTGAACCTATTCCCTAGACCTTTTATTCATTGTTTTCTCCTTATTCTTAATCTCCGGAGTTTAGTTTTATATCCAAATTTACATATTGGTTACTTGATAATTTAGATTACTTTAATTAATTAGGAATAGAAAGACCAGTTTCCCTGTGGATTCGACCCTTCTTCCCTATCTATTATTAGTTAGTGGTTTTAGGAATTACTTTTGATTAGGGGATACGACTTTACCCTTTCAATAAGAAATTACATGCTCGTGCACACAGTCTTTGTAGTTTCTCGAATGGATCAACTTAAGTATCTATTCGAAAAGTCTACACTCAATGTGCACATATCAAGATGGATAGTTAATTTAGCCCAGTTTGATGTAAGATTCATGCCTCAAAAGGCTATCAAAGGATCTGTGGTCTCGGACTTCCTAGCGGATTTCCCAATAGAAGATTCGACGCCAATACATGACAATGAATTTCCAGACGAAGACTTGATGGTCACAGAAGATGATACCTGGACTTTATACTTTGATGGAGCCTCAAACCAAAAGGGATGTGGCGTTGGAGTACTATTAGTATCACCTAAAGAAGAATACGTTCCAATCTCTATAAAGCTAGATTTCGACGTTACCAACAACGCTGCCGAATACAAAGCATGTGTGGTATGTAACACCCCATATTTTTTAGCTGATATTTTTCATGGGTAATTCTCCTTGCTGATTATTTTTCGATAAAATGTTTTCTTTAATTTAAAAAATTTATATATATATTTCTCTAAATTAGTCTTAATCTTATTTTTGTATTTAAATGGTAAAAGTTATATATTATTTTCAATATTAATCGCTATAGCAGTTTTAAGTTGTGCGCGCGAAATAGTTTAACAGGACCGACCAGATGCTAATGCTCTATATGCTGACCAATTCTATTAAGTCTCGTAAGTGGGGGAGTGAATGGTTTTTCCTACTCATTAATCCTAGTAACTCCCACTTAAATCAGCCATAATGATGATTATAATTCCCAACCCTTGAATATTGCCTAACTCTTAAACTCCTCTCTTTCCCCTCTATTTACTCTCGCGTTCTCAACCTTCTTCTCTCAATTTGCTGCTACTGTATATATATGTTTTTAATATCTTAACACACAAAAATCTGACAAAAATCTACTAATTAACGGGTTTCCATTGGAGGGCTTTGTGGAGCTTTGATCCTTGTTCGTTGGGCTCGTTTGTACTCGTTCTTGCACTCTACTTTCAAGGTAACTAGTACTATCCCTTAGACTAGATTTCACCTATTTTAGAATTCATGATTTAGGCCTAGAACAATTGAGAAAGTCGTATGACAAAAACTAGTACGATCGTTATAGAAACTGATTTTTAATTAGATGAATTGTGAACTATTTTCCAATTGATTTTTGTGTGACATGCGTGTTTAATGGGACTGCTATATTCCCACCTTTGTATATGTATGTCGAAATATCAAGGATTAAAACTTATGTAATAACTCATGATCATGTTAGTTAATTACCAAGTTTTTCTATTCACTTGCTGCTGCGGAATTCTCTTTGGTGTCATGAGCTTTTTGGACCTTCAAGTTTCATTGGGATATGTTTAGTGTGGAGTTGACTTTCATGGTTAATGGTGACCAAATTAATTGCTTGAATTTCTAGTTTTGTTGGGTGATAATTGTAGCTAATATAATTGTTGTTCTGAGAGGTTGTATCTTCGGTTTCGTGGAGTGAGGTGGAGCGAACTATTGTATGCTCTTCTTATAAAATAGTGTGAGTATAGTACTCTGATTATCACTTTATAAATCATGCTAGGAGTTCATGTAATCATATTATGTAATGTATCTTCAAGTTATTAATTGGTACAATGACTAGTAATCTAAGTACGTGAACTTTGGCTTGATAATATTGGGGTGTCTGAACTTTTATGTAAGCTTTTGGTTGGGATTAGTTTAGGGTATATAATCATGATTAAACCTTGTTATGTCTCTTATTATACTTTATAATACTTGTGTCAATGTGAGGGTCAATGTGTGCAAGTTTGAAAATTTTTAGAGCAATAATCTAATTATTCTGATTTTTTTAGAAGTATGTATTTGAAATTTGTAAAAATTGGACAGCATGTATATGTATGTGTATAGTGTGCATATTTTTGATTAAAAGACTTCTCATGGGGTTGGTAACCCACTATTTAACGTATGCATATTGCGGTGTTTGATTTGATAATTCGTGAGTATAAGACCATATGTGGCATCTCTGCTGATCATTGATAATTTTTTATTTAAAATTATATTATTTTATCGATTTTTATATTGACTGTTAGTTAGGAGCCATTGGACTGCGGGATTCCAATGGTTAGAACATGCCAACTACTTGGCCGCGGGATTCAAGTAGTATAACCTGGGTTAAATGTTGTCGTCCGGGAGGTTCAGAGGTGTAAGTCCATATCTGGCTTCTATTCGGAACCGGGAGTTTGGCCATTCTTAGACACTGTAGACACCCATTTGTGTCTCCCCAAAACCAAACCCAGTGATGAGTACCTTTCACGTCGAATCATAATCGAATGAAGTGAAAGTGTGGAAAGTCTAGTGTAGCGGATAGTTTTAATTTCTTTTCTTTTCTTTCTGTTTTTGAAAACTTATTTTAAGAAAACAGCCAATCCAGTTTTGTTGGTCCATGATATGGGTCCAATATTAGTGTAGTTAAATGGGGCTTGACAAGAGCTTTCCAACGATATATTATAAGCCCAATTCCGATGAATATTGAGGAAGTTATGGCCAATTTACCAAACTGGGCCCGGTTTGAGCCTTATGTGCGGCCCAATGATCTAGGGGAGGGCCTAATATGATTTATCATTCCTAATGCAATTAGGAATGGTTTTAGTCTTCTAGATTCTTCTAGAAGGTTCTTTTCATTCCTAATTCAATTAGCATTGATAAATTGACTTTTGTTGACTTTTCAGAGTTTTAATTAAAATCAAATAGCATTTTTAAGGAAAATATACGATTTTATCCTACTGTACGACAAAACTTATCTGATTTGAGAAAGCGCGTCAAAAACAGGCCTGGCGCCTGACTCCAGGCATTGGCGCCTAGAGCTAGGCCTGGCGTCCGGCGCCAGCCATTGGCCCCTGGTGCTAGTGTTGGTGCCAGACGCTAGTAAGCCAGGGTTGGCGCCAACTCTGTTTTTAGTGCGTCAATACTCTGTTTTGTTAATTTTATCTTTTTGGCTGATTTGCTCTATAAATAATTTCGTAAAAACTCCGTTTTCATTCATCAACAATCAGTTTTAATTAATATTCACCTACAATCAGTTTTCATTCAATTAATTCTCTCATTCTCTTCTTTAATCATTCACCATCTTTCTTTCTTTCTCTTTTCTAAACCTTGCTTTTACATACAAAATTCCGCATTCGCAAGACCTAGAAACACCTAGCCATATTCGAAGTTGCCTTTGCCCTAGACGTGAAAGGTTTAATTTCTGAGGGGTTGGTCTCAAATCTCTATTTCAATTATTTAATTTAATTGTTTGTTTATTATTTTCCTTAAAGTTACTAACGTGTGTATTTTGTTATTAGAAAGAGGTACGAGGCATCAAAGTAAGTGCTTTAAAGGTTTTAATTGATATTATGATGTAGAAATCATGTTTATGTTGTTATTATGATATTCCTAAAATCATGTTTAGGGAAAAGGTTATAATATCAAATATGCTTAATATGATTGTTACGATGCTTTCTATGTTCTTTCTAATATTTATGATTGTTAGTGTCATGTTAGGGTTAAAGATTTGATTTTTATTGCTTAGTGACATGCTAGGGTTTGTTATTAATCTTGTTAGTATCATGCCTAGGATCTTGCTATTATTATTACGCTTTAATATTAACATGAACATGATTATGATTATAATTGTTATAATTTATGATGATTATGAATTTTATTATTATTATTATTTTGATGATGATTATTTTATTTATGATTATTATTATGACTATTATAATGGTTGATTTTATTATTATTAATTATGTTGCTTGATACTCAATTTTATTGCTTGATCACACCTTTTTATGCATGTTTAAAGGGAATTTGTACTTGTAATCATGCTTAATAAGATAATTAATAATCTTGTTTAGGGTTAATTATGATTATATTTCAAGTGATCGCTAATAATAGATTTATTTGTGCATTAATATTCAACCAAAACATAGATAAACAGGTTTAGGGTTAATCCTATTGATTGCATGTTAGTCAGAAAGCGCACATGAATACGATCAGAATAAAGTAAAGGCCTATTATTAGGGCAGGTTCAATCTCTTTTAGGTTGGATTTGTACCTTCATCCCCGAACCCTTATTTGGTTCTAGACCTTATGGAGTTGACGATCTCTTGGATCGTTAAGGGGTGTAACCTTCACCCTGTGAACGGTTTACAAGTTCCTAAAACTTGTTGGCGACTCTTTTGCTCTATCTTCTTCCCTTTTGGACGCCACCGTACTCTAGTGTATGATCACAGTGGGGTTCAAGCTAGGGGTTAACTCTAGTGTATGACTGGAGGTTCGCCTGACAAACCTTAGGAAGTGGACTGCGGGCTTCCACTAGCGTTCGATCCTACTTTAGTCAAATTGTTTTTCTATGATATAAATATTACTACTACACTGTTTAACCTGTCTTGCTTGTTTGAAGTATTATATGAACTTTAACACTTATTTTTTTCTGTTTCAAGTTTTAATTTTCTAAGTAACCCTATTTTCCATTGAATAGTTTCTTTCTAATATCTTTATTTTCTTTTAGTTCATGTCTTGTGACTTTATTTTCATATTCCTTTTTCTTTGTTCTTACCTTGTCTTGATTCTTGCTATGTGATCTCCTTGCCTTAGGGAGAACTGCTAGTTACTCCCCTCTGATTGTGGAACCTAATGTTATTTGCAGGTGAAGAGTAGCTTCTGTTGAGTCTGGGATGAGAGCAGAGTGTTTAGTTTGTTTCTTAACAATTTTATAAACTTCCCTATGTTATCTTTAGACCATCTTTTTTTTGGGACAATTGGATTTGAGGTTGTTCTGCCTCGTTTGAAGCTTTCTATGTTTATTGAGTTTTCTTTCACTTAAATAATTTTATATCACCTTTTCAGTTGTTTCCTTTATTTTTTTGGTAACCTTTAGAGTGACATTACCGTCTCGACGTTATTTCCGCTAACGTCTCACCTTCTATTTTAGACGGGGTGTTACATGGTAGGCCTTGCAACAGCTTTGGCATTGGGAGTGAAGAAATTGCGAATGTCCGGAGACTCTTCGTTGATCACCAACCAAATTTCCCAAATATGGAAAGTAAGGAGTGAAAGTCTAGCCCCTTACCAAACTTATCTGGAAACTCTCACCAACCAGCTGGAAAAGGTAGAATACACCTATCTACCTAGAGAGGAAAACCAATTTGCTGATGCCTTGTCAAGACTAGCCTCAATGGTTAGGATTCCTATGGAAATCAGAAAAGGCATAAATCGGCTTATATTCAGGCCATAGAAGAAGAAGAAGAAGAAGAAGAAGAAGAAGAAGAAGAAGAAGAAGAAGAAGAACCGTGGTATATCACCAAAGGAGAATATCCTCTTCATGCTGACAAAAGAACAAAACGAGCATTAAGACTCTTGGCTTCCCAATACGTACTCATAGACAACGAGTTACATAAAAGGGTACCTAAGGGTCGAGCTCTCTTATGTGTAGGAAAAAAGGATGCCCAGAAAGCTATGAGGATAGTCCACGAAGGCATTTGTGGAACCCATGTTAATGGCAAAATGCTAGTCCAAAAGATAATGCGAGAAGGGTATTATTGGAGTACCATGAATAGGGATTGTCATCATTATGTAAAAAGAAGCCCTAAATGCCAAATTTATGCCAATTTACAACATGCTCCTCCGTCTCTACTTTACACCTACACTTCACCATGGCAATTTTCTATATGGGGAATTGATATTATCGGTAAAATTACCCCTCCTGGGACAGGAGGTCACGAATACATCTTAGTAGCAATTGATTACTTCACAAAGTGGGTTAAAGCACAATCATATGCTAAACTCACTGCAAAATATGTAGCACTCTTTATCGAAAGGAATATTATTTGTCGATACGGAGTCCCACATGAGATGATAAGTGACAATGGAACTCACTTTCAGGCTGAATGTGAAGAATTGTTACAAAAATATGGTATTCAACACCATCATTCTTCCCCCTATAGACTTCAAGCAAATATAGAAGTTGAGGCGGCTAATAAAAACCTAAAGAATATTATCGAGAAAATGACAGAAAATTACGAGGATTGGCCTGACAAACTCCATTTCGCACTTTGGGGGTATCACACGTCAATTTGCACATCAATAGAAAATACGTCAATTTGTACAACCTGTAGAGCTAGAGATACCATCTCTACGCATTGCATTAGAGAGTAAACTCGATGAAGTCAAATGGACCAGAGCAAGGTATGAAGAGCTAATTCTATTTGATGAAAAGCGACTAGAAGCTCTACATCATACCCAATGCTATCAAACCCGTATGGCTAGGCACTTTAATAAGAAGGTCAAGATAAGAAACATCAAAGTAGGAGACTTGGTGCTAAAAGCATTAAGGAAAAATGTTTTGGATCCAAGAGTCAAATTAAGGCCTAACTGGTTCGGACCATATATCGTCAAAACCATCTTATCAGGAGGTGCAGCAAAACTTACTGACATGGATGGCAATGAATTCTCAAACATGACGAACCTTGACCAACTTAAAAAGTACTACCCATAATTACTTAAGTATAGGACACTCAAGAGAGCT
Source organism: Chenopodium album (assembly GCF_948465745.1). Taxonomy (NCBI): domain Eukaryota; kingdom Viridiplantae; phylum Streptophyta; class Magnoliopsida; order Caryophyllales; family Amaranthaceae; genus Chenopodium; species Chenopodium album. Next base: position 17,486,223 of record NC_137842.1, read on the forward strand.
ACGTTTGGCCTGATTCCTTAGGAAACGATACGTAGGCAACCCTTTAGAGGGTGCGGCCACTTTAATTTTTGCAATCCTCGCATCCCAGAAGCAATAGAAATGCGACAGAATAGCAGCGTAACAGAAAGAGGTCTGTCGCCGGCCGACAGACTACAGTGCTTTAGCGACAGAGCCTATCGCTCGGCGGCAGACGGAAATGTCTGGCGACAGCTGCAAATCGGCAGGCGCCGTTTTTCTTAGAATATCTAGGCAAATTTCGGTGTTTTTCGGAAAAATTTCGACTTCCGTACTCGAAATTTTTTTTTGGAAAATAAAATAATTTAATTTGTTTTCCTTGCTTTAATAAATTAAATTTAAAAAGTTGATTTAATTAAAAAGGCTGAAATTTCATTAATAAAATAAAATAAAAATTACACTATTGATGGAATTTAAATGAAAGCTTAATAAAACAAATTAACTTTAAATTTAATATAGTCTAATAAATTGTAAGTTAAGCAATGCTTCAATCTTTTTTCTCTTTCTTTGCCCTCTTCCAGTATTTATCTGCATCCTCTTCATCATCCATGACTTTAGCTAGTAGGCATCCTTAGGAGAACCTACATTAAATTTGAGAGTATATGGTTTCTCCTTTAGCTAGAACTCCATGTTTATTTTCTACCCAAACCTTCTTTTATGAAGTGTCAGCTTTTCTTTTCCCTTTATCCATCGTAGAGTCTTTCTTCTTAGGCATCACAGGTGTTTTGAATTCAATCTTTTCATCCAAGCGTTCCTTAACAGGAATCACTTTGTCACCTAGACGATTCTTCACATTGGTTCTACTCTGATTTTTCTTCTTGTCCTTTGTAGGCTTATTAAGAAGCCACCTCTTCACATCATAGGGCAAGGAAGGAGGAACCTTTTGGGTAACCACTTCCCATAAAGGCCTTGCACTCCAATATGTGTCAAATTTCTCTACTTCTTGTGAAACAAGGAATTCATAGGGACGACGGAGATCCGCAGAAGGAATTGTTTGAAGTAGACCGTACTGCCTTTTTACCCTGCAGGGATAATAAAAAGTCATCTTGGTTAAGCTTGGAAGACGGCAGAAGGGTTGCTTGTTGACACCAACCATCTTCTCTATTTTCCACCATGGGACGACACACTTGATAGAAAAATTAAAAGAAGCAAAGACTTTATTCCACTCATGGCGCCCCATCTTAGAGAACTTTTTCTTTCGCCTTACAAAACAATTCGGAGTATATTTTTCAATATTGTCAGGGGGACTAAATGTAGGGAATAGTTTCAAGCCTTTAAAATCCCACTAGCTTAAATCCCACTGTGATCATACACTAAAGTACGGTGGCGTCCAAAAGGGAAGAAGATAGAGCAAAAGAGTCGCCAACAAGTTTTTTAGGAACTTGTAAACCGTTCACGAGGTGAAGGTTACACCCCATAACGATCCAAGAGATCGTCAACTCCATAAGGTCATGAACCAAACAAGGGTTCGGGGATGAAGGTACAAATCCAACCTAAAAGAGATTGAACCTGCCCTTATAATAGGCCTCTACTTTATTCTGATCGTATTCATGTGCGCTTTCTAATTAACATGCAATCAATAGGATTAACCCTAAACATGTTTATCTATGTTGGTTGAATTTAATGCACAAATAAACCTATTATTGGCGATCACTTGAAATTATAATCACATTAACCCTAACAAGATTATTAAATATCTTATTAAGCATGATTACAAGTACCAAAATTCCCTTTAAACATGCATAAAAGGTGTGATCAAGCAATAAAAATAAATATCATCAAGCAACATAATAATCAATAATAATAAAATCATAACAATAATAATCATAAATAAAATAATCATATCAACATAATAATAATAATAATAATATTCATAATCATCATAATCATAAATTATAATAATGATCATGTTCTTGTTAATATTAAAGCATAATAATAGCAAGATCCTAGGCATGATACTAACAAGATAAATAACAAACCCTAGCATGTCACTAAGCAATCAAGATCAAATCTTTAACCCCTAACATGATACTAACAATCACAAATATTAGGAACAACATAGGAAGCATCGTAACAATCATATTTAATATTAAAATTACCATAGACATGATACTAGGAATATCATAATAACAATGTAAACATGATTTCTACATCATAACATCAATAAAACCAATTAAAGTACTTACTTTGATGCCTCGTACCTCTTTCTAATAACAAAATACACACGTTAGTAACTTCAAGGAAAATAATAATCAAAACAATTAAATTAAATAATTGAAAGAGAGATTTGGGACCAAACCCTCAGAAATTAAACCTTTCACGTCTAGGGCGAAGGCAACTTCGAATATGTGTAGGGAATAGTTTCAAGCCTTTAAAATCCCACTAGCTTGAACCCCACTGTGATCATACACTAAAGTACGGTGGCCTCCAAAAGGGAAGAAGATAGAGCAAAAGAGTCGCCAACAAGTTTTTTAGGAACTTGTAAATTGTTCACGAGGTGAAGGTTACACCCCTTAACGATCCAAGAGATCGTCAACTCCATAAGGTCATGAACCAAATAAGGGTTCGGGGATGATGGTACAAATCTAACCTAAAAGAGATTGAACCTGCCCTAATAATAGGCCTCTACTTTATTCTGCTCGTATTCATGTGCGCTTTCTGATCAACATACAATCAATAGGATTAACCCTAAACCTGTTTAATCTATGTTGGTTGAATTTAATGCACAAATAAATCTATTATTGGCGATCACTTGAAATTATAATCACAATTAACCCTAAACAAGATTATTAATTATCTTATTAAGCGTGATTGCAAATACCAATTCCCTTTAACCTGCAATAAAAGGTGATCAAGCAATAACAATATAAAATATGATATGTATCAAGCAACACAAATAAATAAATAATATCATGAATAAAATAATCATCATTAAAATAATCACAATCACCATGATAACCATAAATTATAATTATAATCATGTTAAAGCATAATAAACATAGCAAGATCCTAGGCATGATACTAACAAGATTAATAACAAACACTAGCATGTCACTAAGCAATAAAAATCAAATCTTTAACCCTAACATGATACTAACATGAACAAATATTAGGAAGAACATAGGAAGCATCAAAACAATCATATTCGATATTAAAATTACCCTAGACATGATACTAGGAATCAAAATAACAATCTAAACATGATATCTACATCATAATATCAATAAAATCAATTAAAGTACTTACTTGGATGCCTCGTACCTCTTTCTAATAACAAAATACACACGTTAGTAACTTCAAGGAAAATAATAATCAAAACAATTAAATTAAATAATTGAAAGAGAGATTTGGGACCAAACCCTCAGTAATTAAAACCTTTCACGTCTAGGGCGAAGACAACTTCGAATATGGCTAGGTGTTTCTAGATCTTGTGAATGCGGAATTTTGTATTAAAAAGCAAAGAAGAAAGAATGCATGAATGTTATTGAAAATTGAACGATCATTGAAAATCCGTGAATCTTCCTCTTATCTTTGAAACCAGAGTTTTGATACGATATTTATAGAGAAAATCATCCAAAAAAGATAATTTATCAAAACAGAGTCTGAAGACCACAAAAACACCTTGGCGCCAGACCTGACTCATTGGCGCCAAGACCAGTGGCTAGCGCCAGGCGCCAATGGCTGGCGTCTGGCGCCAATCCTGGTTCCAGGCGCCAAGGCCTGGGGTTGGACGCCAAACCGGATTTTAACGCGTTTTCGAAAATCAAATAAATTTCCCGTACTGGAAGATAAAATAATATAATTTCAATCGAAAATGCTATTTGATCTAATTAAAACTCTGAAGAATCCTAATTGAATTAAGAATGATAAGACCTTCTAGAATGTTCTAGAAGACCAAAACCATTCCTAATTACATTAGGAATGATAAATCATATTAGGCCCTCCCCTAGATCATTGGGCCGTACTTAAAACTCAAACCGGGCCCAGTTTAGTAAATTGGCCATAACTTCCTCAATATTCATCGGAATTGGGCTTATAATATATCGTTGGAAAGGTCTTTGCAAACCCCATCCAACTACACCACTATTGGACCCATATCATGGACCAACCAAACTGGATTGGTTGTTTTCTTAAAATAAAGTTTTCAAAAACAGAGAGGAGAGAAAAGAAAAGAAATAAAACTTTCCGCAACACTAGACCTTTCCACACTTTCGTTTCATTCGATTATGATTCGACGTGAAAGGTACTCATCACTGGGTTTGGTTTTGGGGAGACACAAATGGGTGTCTACAGAAGCCCCCACTTTGACTGAGTTTGGAGAAACGCAAGTTTCGAAAACAAAAGTCAAAGTATCGATAGGGACGGAGAATGATTCAGAACGTTCTGCGATCCTAAATCAATCTTGTAACGCCGATACCTGCAAAACTAGCATTAGTTAAACATATAAAAGAGTTAAGAAACGCGTATCTTGCACCGTCGAGCACACGTCTCTGAAAGTAACCGATTGTCGCTGCTGTTGTTGTTTTGACGACCTCCTGCAAGCTAGAGAATGTCATCCCGCTTGAAAACCGCTACGCCTTGTAACTGCTTCCATATTAGAAGATTGCTTCGCCTGAAACTATCCTCTCCGCTATGATAATATTCCACGTCCAAGGGAATATCATCGAAAATTATTTCTCTTGAAATAATTCTCATCCGCATTATGATCATCTTCCATGCCTCAGGAATTATGATCAAAGACAATTTCGCCCTGAAATTACCTTCAGTTGTTTGTGACAACTTTCCACAATCTATGGAACGCCATCTTGCTGTTTGTTTTGACGATCTTCCGCAATCTAGGGAACGCCGTCGATCAATGTTGCTACATCTTGAGCCTTTTTTTGAATCATAGTGACAACCTTTCCAATCATAGCAAAAGTCGTCGAAGACTGCCCATCTCGTGCTATCTTCTCGAATCTTAGGTGACAACCTCCACAATCTTAGTGAATGCCGTCGAAGACCGCCCATCTCATGCTATCTTCTCAAATCTTTGGTGACAACCTCCACAATCTTAGCGAATGCCGTCGAAAATAACTTTACTTGAAGTCATCCTCAATTGTTGCGATAATATTCCAAAGAAAATTACCAGAGACCAACACTTGTCGATCTTTAAAGCTCGCTCGAACTTTGCTTCCGCTATGCCTATACGTCGGCGCTTTCGTTGCTTTGAACCTATACGTTGGTACCTTTTCTGCTTTTGAGCCAATGCCTAGGCGCTTTAAGCTAAGTGAGACGATCTTTCATCAGGTCGATCACTTATTGCAATTGTAATCCAACTGACTACTTAATCATGTCAAGTTGCTTATAGGGGCTAACTGGCGTACCAAGGAACCCGAAATTGTTGTATGAAGTCGAAATCACCTTTCTGGGAGGCTTCGAGCTCTGTCGTTGCTGAAATATTTCTGGAGCCAAGAATTGACTCTGTCGCCGAATGCTGTGATAGGGTCTTCCCTGTTCTGCTGCACTTGTGTTTATTTTTGACTATAGAACTTTGCCAATCTTTTTAATCATCTTAGGGTTGATCTTAAGGCTTAATGTTGCTTGACTCATCGACTTGACACGACTCAAGGCATAAACTTGACTCGATATGTTGACTGACTCGAGGTTGACTCGACTCGAAGTGAAATGACATGTGTTAGACACAAATCAAAGTTATATGACACGACATGACTCAATGTGTACATGACTCGTGTGTGCATTGTAATGTGATCGTGCGACTCGAAAATGCAAAAAAGCAAAAATTTTCCGTCAATTGTTTCCGTCAATTGTGTGGAGGGTACCGACTTTCTCCCGAAAAAGAAAGACGTGAAAAAGAAAATCAAAAGTTTGAAGATGCATGTTGAATGAGCTTAGTCAAATTTTGTTTGATACTATCTCTCAAGGTGCAAGGATTAATCCATCCTAGGCTATCTCAATGGATGACTCAATGATGAAAGCATTTGGATAACTTAGGCACGGAGGCTAAGCACTTCATACTTCATGATGCAATGATGATTACGATTGATGAGCGATTTTGATATGACAAGGCATGCTTCAGCGTTGTATTAAGATTTCATGACAAGGAGTTCCTAAGGGAAGTATATTTGGTCATGTATATGTGCAGTGTGTGATAGTGACACTAAAGTTAGGCCGCAAGAACTAAGTGTGTGGAAAAATATATTGAAAAGAGTCAAATGGTGGTGACTCTTAGGCTAGATAAGCTAATGATGTAGGGATCAAGCCCCCAAGTCTAGCTCTAAATGAAAAGGTTTGGGCATTGGAGATCCCTTGATATGATCATGGTGTAAGTGTATGAATGTGAATATGAATGCATGTTTATTACGGCCGCACCTCGATGTGAGGTTGCCTACGTATCCGTTAGGAATCAGGCCGAACGTAGCTCTAGCCAAACCTCGCACAAGTGTGTATACCTCAAAAAGGTCTTTTTACAGGTTGTAACGTGGTTAGGCTAAAGGTTTAAAGAAGAAGGGGATAAAGGCTCAAGACCCTAGATAAGCCCCCAAGGTGTGCAACCTTGCTTTTGAATATTTGTATTTTTATGCTTGAGGTTTCTACTCTTTTTAGCTCTTTTTGCTTTAGCATTTATTTTATTTTTATAAGTGTGGGAAATCTCGATCATGCGGTCTATCACTCACTTGGCATTCATGTTTCTCAGGCACGGTACCGAGCACTCGATAAGAGACGCAATCTGAGACGTGTTCTTATCGAAGATATTTTCATATCAAAGACATTGGAACACTTGCCCTTTTGTACACTTGTTTTCGTTTTTTATTATTGCTTATTTTTGCTATTGCTTTCTTTTGGATTTGCTCAAGCTTTCTTTAGAATTGCATAAGTTGCACGCCATCCCATCCCAAGGTTAGGTAGATGTAGGTTGAAAAAAGAAGGATCTATCGTTAAACGAGGCTAAAAGTGGTTTATGAAGAAAGGATTGTATAATTGAAGGGCGAAAGGAGATATGATGTGGCTACAAGGGGTGCCTCAAATCATTGATATACCTTGTGCTTAATTCGACATGGGTTTTTTTGTTTTTTTTTTTTGATGCAATGTAATGTGATGATCATGTGCAAGAACATAGATGCTCATTTATTAAAGGAAAATAAAGAATCTACAAAGTCAATCTAAGGGAAAAGAAAGGATGCCCATGCTAGACTTATTGGGGAAAGAGTAAAAATGAAAAAGAAATAGAAAAAGAGGTCATGAAATCTTTTCGTTGGAGCTCGCCTCTTGTCTTGTGTTGTTTCCTTTATCATCACTCGCTCTTCTTGTTAACCGGAGGCATGGGAAGCTTGTTATTATCAATCAAATGTTGGATAGCCTCCTTTAGCTTCCAACAGCTCTCAGTAGTATGACCCCTACCTTGATGATACTTGCAGTGTTCGTCTGGATTCCAACTAGGCAATCTCTTTTCAGGTGCGGGATCTTGAATAGGTCCAATTGGAGTAATGAGTCCTTTGGCATGGAGTCGATCGAAGGCAGTATCGTAGCTCATCCCAATGGGGGTGAAGTCTTTCCTTAGTTGCTTCTTAGATCGTTGGTTATCTATGGCTAAAACTTCACTGAGATCAAAGGTACTAATATTGTTACTAGAGTGGGCGTTTTCGGAAGAAGAAGGATTGTCGTTCTTCTTTCCTTTCCAGCCACCGTGGTTACTATTGTTAGTAGCCTTTTGCTTTGCAAGGTCATCTTCGATTTCAATTCCGATGTCATAGACGGCCTTGAAAGTATTCAAGTTGTGTTGATATTTTAAGTGCTTTGAATACTTTTCTTGGAGATTCTTGATAAACATCTTTACAGATTCCTTTTCGGTGGGGACCTCAATCATCCTGGCAGAAGTTTCCCTCCATTTATTAAAGAAAGAAGTAAAGCCTTCATTCTCATTTTGTCTTAGCATCTCAAGTTGTCTATGATCGGCTTCAACTTGAATATTGCACTTGTATCTATCAACGAAAGCGTTTACTATCGATTCCCAGGTAGAGGTTTTCTCCTTGTCAAGGGAGAAGAACCATTGTTGGAAAACGGTTTCGAGAGATAGTGGGAACAAAGAGGGGAAAACCTTCTTATCGATACTCTTAATGGTCATTATAGTTTCGAAAGCTTTTAGATGGAAGTAAGGATTATCTGTTGCCTTGAATTTTGGGATGTCGTTGGCATTGAACTTATGCGGAAGAAGTTCTTTATCCAGCGAGACCCCTTGCGAGCTCATGCCCTGAAATTTATAGTCACTAGATAACTTGCTCAGACTTTCTTGCATGAGGTCCATCCGTTGTTGCTTCACGGGATCATTGACCTTAAGTGTGAGGAGTTTCAGTGTCTCAGTCATGATAACCAATTGATTCCTAAGCTCATTGACTTCTTCTTGAGTTGCCATTATCTTCTTAGCCTTCCTCTTTTGACGAATCGGTTTATCAAAAAGCGAGACTTGAATAAAGAGGTTGTCCTTGATTAATCGCCCTTGTCTCCTCGACCAGGTACTGTGGGAAAGGAATTTGGGGATACTCATTGTTAATTATTTGACTCAAACTTTATTCAACATGCAATGGATGGAGGAGGTGAAGAAAGATGGAAGAATGTGAAGAAGATTTAGACGGAGAGACATGAAGAATTAGGAGTAGAATGTACCCCCTCAACTCAAATGACGGAAGAGACAGACTCATGCATGAACCTAAGACATGGCCATGGTGATGTATACTCAAAGTGTGTGCTAAGACTAGTGAGTGTAGATGGTGCGTTAAGACTCGTGTCATGACCATGTGGCTAGACTATGTGACCAAGACTCGATTAATGACTTGACAAGGTGTTATTGACAGCGAAAATTAACCGAATTAATTAGTAAACTCGTTAATTAGACATTAGGTGATGACTCGACAAATAATCCGAACTGTCGGCCAAGCGACAGGACTGGCGTCACAATATGGTGCTTGGCGCCAGACTTTTTAGTAAATGTCTGGAGCTACACACCATACAGTGGCGCTACAGCCCAAATTTTGGCACCAATATTGGAGCCTCGGTCAGGGACTGTTTTCAGTATTATTAGTCAACTGGGGTATGCCTAAAGTCGTACTAGGTCAATTCCGATTGAAAGAAGAAAAAACTTTATTGACTCGAACTAATTAATTAATTAATTAATTAGGCAAAGTTCTTTAAGTCATTAATTATAATCTCAACACAGATCAACAAACGGTTAGGAGGAGCATAGAATATATATGCACAACAAATAATGCACAATTAGGCAAGTAGGCACAATATGATGCAATGAGTTCGCAACCTAACCATGGCTCTAGTTCTCTAAAGTTCGGGATATGGTTTAGTCAAATAGGGTCCATGGTTAATTGTCCAGATGCACCGCGTAGAAGCCTAACCGTGAAGGGTTAACGCGTGTGGATAGAACACCGCGAGTTTTTAGAAAAAACTCACTTCCATGGTTTGGTGAATTCAACATCTCAGATGTACCCTTTGTTGCCAGGAGCGTTCAATCGGGTAGATAGAGCATGAATTCCCAGAGGGTTATGCCCATATGTAGAACACATATGGGTTTCAGAAAAGTGAGAAAAAATTCAATCAGGAAGCAGGATCGAGCAAACAATACGAAAAACCGGTCGAAATTAGAACGCATATTTCTGGCTCGATATTGGGGGAAATTGGCGCCAGCAAACAGAGACTGGCGCCAACTTTTAACTGTAGCGTCTGGCGCCAATATTGGCGTCTGGCGCTACGGCTAAAAATATGGCGCCAAGCTCTGGCCCCTGACGCTACTTCCCACATGCCTCAGCAGCTTTCTGTGCTCAATAAAATCATCCAGTTTCGCGTGGTGTTATTTCAGTCCTAGTTGTGAAAGACATTTCTCAAATTTCCTACGTGTAAAATCCTATGTTTTTGACTCATTACGGATGGTCTTTCCAATGAGAACCTTTTTATGCATATGCCACAATGTTAATCAAAATTACGCACATGAAATACTTAGAACTTTTCGAGTCTCATCCACTCATTCTAAATCATTGCCGAAACAAATTCAGGAATTAAAATAGAAATCCTCCCCAGTGGAGTCGCCAAAAACTGTAGGGAATAGTTTCAAGCCTTTAAAATCCCACTGGCTTGAACCCCACTGTGATCATACACTAAAGTACGGTGGCGTCCAAAAGGGAAGAAGATAGAGCAAAAGAGTCGCCAACAAGTTTTTTAGGATCTTGTAAACCGTTCACGAGGTGAAGGTTACACCCCTTAACGATCCAAGAGATCGTCAACTCCATAAGGTCATGAACCAAATAAGGGTTCGGGGATGATGGTACAAATCCAACCTAAAAGAGATTGAACCTGCCCTAATAATAGGCCTCTACTTTATTCTGCTCGTATTCATGTGCGCTTTCTGATCAACATACAATCAATAGGATTAACCCTAAACCTGTTTAATCTATGTTGGTTGAATTTAATGCACAAATAAATCTATTATTGGCGATCACTTGAAATTATAATCACAATTAACCCTAAACAAGATTATTAATTATCTTATTAAGCGTGATTGCAAATACCAATTCCCTTTAACCTGCAATAAAAGGTGATCAAGCAATAACAATATAAAATATGATATGTATCAAGCAACATAAATAAATAAATAATATCATGAATAAAATAATCATCATTAAAATAATCACAATCACCATGATAACCATAAATTATAATTATAATCATGTTAAAGCATACTAAACATAGCAAGATCCTAGGCATGATACTAACAAGATTAATAACAAACCCTAGCATGTCACTAAGCAATAAAAATCAAATCTTTAACCCTAACATGATACTAACATGAACAAATATTAGGAAGAACATAGGAAGCATCATAACAATCATATTCGATATTAAAATTACCCTAGACATGATACTAGGAATCAAAATAACAATCTAAACATGATATCTACATCATAATATCAATAAAATCAATTAAAGTACTTACTTGGATGCCTCGTACCTCTTTCTAATAACAAAATACACACGTTAGTAACTTCAAGGAAAATAATAATCAAAACAATTAAATTAAATAATTGAAAGAGAGATTTGGGACCAAACCCTCAGAAATTAAAACCTTTCACGTCTAGGGCGAAGGCAACTTCGAATATGGCTAGGTGTTTCTAGATCTTGTGAATGCGGAATTTTGTATTAAAAAACAAAGAAGAAAGAATGCATGAATGTTATTTAAAATTGAACGATCATTGACAATCCGTGAATCTTCCTCTTATCTTTGAAACCGGAGTTCTGATACGATATTTATAGAGAAAATCATCCAAAAAAGATAATTTATCAAAACAGAGTCTGAAGACCACAAAAACACCTTGGCGCCAGACCTGACTCATTGGCGCCAGGACCAGTGGCTAGCGCCAGGCGCCAATGGCTGGCGTCTGGCGCCAATCCTGGTTCCAGGCGCCAAGGCCTGGGGTTGGACGCCAAACCGGATTTTAACGCGTTTTCGAAAATCAAATAAATTTCCCGTACTGGAAGATAAAATAATATAATTTCAATCGAAAATGCTATTTGATCTAATTAAAACTCTGAAGAATCCTAATTGAATTAAGAATGATAAGACCTTCTAGAATGTTCTAGAAGACCAAAACCATTCCTAATTACATTAGGAATGATAAATCATATTAGGCCCTCCCCTAGATCATTGGGCCGTACTTAAAACTCAAACCGGGCCCAGTTTAGTAAATTGGCCATAACTTCCTCAATATTCATCGGAATTGGGCTTATAATATATCGTTGGAAAGGTCTTTGCAAACCCCATCCAACTACACCACTATTGGACCCATATCATGGACCAACCAAACTGGATTGGTTGTTTTCTTAAAATAAAGTTTTCAAAAACAGAGAGGAGAGAAAAGAAAAGAAATAAAACTTTCCGCAACACTAGACCTTTCCACACTTTCGTTTCATTCGATTATGATTCGACGTGAAAGGTACTCATCACTGGGTTTAGTTTTGGGGAGACACAAATGGGTGTCTACAATATGGCTAGGTGTTTCTAGATCTTGTTAATGCATAATTTTGTATGAGAAAACAAAGTTAGAATTAAGAGAAAATTAGAGAATGAATGAAAACTGATTGTTGATGAGAAATCGTGAGAATTGGTGAATGACTAGAGAGAATAGGTGATGAATGAATGAATGTAGATGAGAATTGATGATTGGTAATGAATGAAAACGGAATTTTTAATACGATATTTATAAAGAAAATTAGCCAAAAAGATAAATTAAACAAAACAAAGTCTGACGCTCAGAAAACAGAGATGGCGCCAACCCTGGCTAGCTGGCGCCAGGCACCAACACTAGCGTCAGGCGCTAATGGCTAGCGCCAGGCCTGGTTCCAAGCGCCAAGGCCTGGGGTTAGGCGCCAAGCCTGATACCAACGCGTTTTCGAAAATCCGAAAAGTTTACCGTACTGGAGGATAAAATAATATAATTTCTTCGAAAATGCTATTTGATTTTGATTAAAACTCTGAAAAGTCAACAAAAGTCAATTTATCAATGCTAATTGAATTAGGAATGAAAAGAACCTTCTAGAAGAATCTAGAAGACTAAAACCATTCCTAATTGCATTAGGAATGATAAATCATATTAGGCCCTCCCCGAGATCATTAGGCCGTACATAAAGCTCAAACCGGGCCCAGTTTAGTAAATTGGCCATAACTTCCTCAATATTCATCGGAATTGGGCTTATAATATATCGTTGGAAAGGTCTTTGCAAGCCCCATCCAAATACACTACCATTGGACCCATATTATGGACCAACCAAACTGGATTGGCTATTTTCTTAAAATAAGTTTTCAAAAACAGAGAGAAGAGAAAAGAAATTATTACTTTCCGCAACACTAGACTTTCCACACTTTCGTTTCATTCAATTATGATTCGACGTGAAAGGTACTCATCACTGGGTTTGGTTTTGGGGAGACACAAATGGGTGTCTATAGAAGCCCCCACTTTGACTGAGTTTGGAGAAACGCAAGTTTCGAAAACAAAAGTCAAAGTATCGATAGGGACGGAGAATGATTCAGAACGTTCTGCGATCCTAAATCAATCTTGCAACGCCGATACCTGCAAAACTAGCATTAGTTAAAAAGATAAAAGAGTTAAGAAATGCGTATCTTGCACCGTCGAGCACACGTCTCTGAAAGTAACCGATTGTTTTGATGACCTCCTGCAAGTTAGAGAATGCCATCCCGCTTGAAAACCGCTACGCCCGTAACTACTTCCAAATTAGAAGATTGCTTCGCCTGAAACTATCCTCCTCCGCTATGATAGTATTCCATATCCAAGGGAATACCATCGAAGATTGCTTCTCTTGAAACAATTCTCAGTTGCATTGATAATATTCCACGTCCAAGGGAATACTATCGAAGATAACCTCGCCCGAAATTACCTCCATTTGTTTGTGACAACTCTCCGCAAGCTAGGGAATGTTGTCTTGCTGCCTCGATGTTCACTCGTCTCTGAACAAAGAGCTTCTTTTTCCGCTGTGATAGTCTTCGAAAAGATCACTGCTTTTTACTGTTTGCTATGCCAGTACGTCGGCGGTTTGCTGCTTGTGAACCAATATGTCGGTGCTTTTGCTGTGATGACAATCCTCTTTTCTTTGGGAATAGTTGCCAACACAACTCTTGTATGATGTATGACAATCCGATTTAGGGAAAGTTGTCAATGTTTCGTAACAATCCATCCTTGGAAATGTTGCCACGATGAAGCGACAATCCGTATCTCGGAAAATTTGCCAAAAAAACCAATCTTTGGAAAAGTTGCCAATGCTTCGTAACAATCTTTCATAAGAATTTTGCTACGATCGACAATCCACATCTTGGAATATAACTCTTGAAAGCAACCCACCTTGGAAATTTGCCAAGGCTATGCGACAATCCTTTTGGGAAAATATTGCCACTATTGACAATCCGCATCTTGGAACATTTGCAAAAAGAGTCGACCGACAATCCACTTCGGGGAAATTTGCCACTTGCTGAAATGAATGATAATACACGTTGAGGAACTTTTGTCGAAATTTATGATGAGTAGAGACCTACAACAATCCTTTGGGAAATTTTGTCATAGGGAACTGGGTGTATGACAATCCAATCTCGGAAAACTTGCCAACGAGCCGATGAATGTATGACAATCCGAACTTGGAAAAAACTTGCCAACAAAGAAGGAGCACGACAATCCACGCTTGGAAACTTTGTCAGAGATGACAATCCAATCTTGGAAAAATTGTCGTTGAAGAAGATGCACGACAATCCATTTTTGGAAATATTGTCAGTTGGGGATGACAATCCAATTTTTGGAAAACTTTGTTATTTAATAAGAATGCGCGACAATCCATATTTGGAAATATTGTCGTTTAAGTGCTTGCTTTTGAACTGATTGTAATGAGCCAATACTTAGGCGCTTAAGCTAAGTGAGACGATTTTTTTGCCAGGTCGATCACTTACTACGATTGTAATCAAACCGACTACTAATCATGTCAAATTGCTTATAGGGGCTAACTGGCGTACCAAGGAACCCGAAATTGCTGTATGAATTCGAAAATCACCTTTCTGAGAGGCTTCGAGCTCTGTCGCTGCTGAGATATCTCTGGCGCCAAGAATTGACTCTGTCGCCAAACGCTGTGATAGGGTCTTCCCTGTTCTGCTACTCCTGTATTTATTTTGACTATAAAACTTTGCCAATCTCTTTAATTATCTTAGGGTTGACCTAAGGTTTAGCATGTTTGAGACATCGACTTGACACGACTCAAGGTATAAGCTTGACTCTCTGTGATTGACTGACTCGAGGTTGAATCGACTCAAACTGTTTGACACATGTGTTAGACTCAAATCAAAGTGATATGACACGACATGACTCAATGTATACCTGACTTGTGTGTGCATTGTAATGTGATCGTGCGACTCGAAAATGCAGAAAAGAAAAAATTTTCCGTCATTTTTGTGGAGGGTACCGACTTTCTCCCGAAAAAGAAAGACGCGAAAAAAAGAATCGAAGTTTTCGAATGCATGTTGAATGAGCTTAATCAAATGTCATTTGATACTATCTCTCAAGGTGCAAGGATTAATCCATCCTAGGCTATCTCAATGGTTGACTCAATGATGAAAGTATTTGGGTAACTTAGGCACGGAGGCTAAGCACTTCATACTTTGTGATGCAATGATGATTATGATTGATGAGTGATATTGATAAGACATGCTTCAGCGTTGTGTTAAGATTTCATGACAAAGGGTTCCTAATGGAAGATATATTTGGTCATGTATCTGTGCAGTGTGTGAAAGTGACACTAAAGCTAAGCCACGAGAGCTAAGTTTGTGGAAAAAATATTATTTAAAAGAGTCAAATAATGGTGACTCTTAGGCTAGGTAAGCTAATGATGTAGGGATCAAGCCCCCAAGTCTAGCTCTAAGTGAATAAGGATGAGCATTGGAGATCCCTTGATATGATCATGGTGCAAGTGCGTGGATGTGAATATGAATGCATGTTTATTACGGCCGCACCTCGATGTGAGGTTGCCTACGTATCCGTTAGGAATCAGGCCGAACGTAGCTCTAGCCGAACCTCGCACAAGTGTGTATACCTCAAAAAGGTCTTTTTAAGGGTTGTAACGTGGTTAGGCTAAAGGTTTGAAGAAGAAGGGGATAAAGGCTCAAGACCCTAGATAAGCCCCCAAGGTGTGCAACCTTGCTTTTGAATCTTTATATTTTTACTTGAGTTCCTACTCTTTTTTAGCTCTCTTTTGTCTTTTGCTTTAGCATGTGTTTCATTTTTATAAGCATGAGCAATCCCGATCATGCGGTCTATCACTCACTTGGCATTCATGTTTCTCAGGCACGGTACCAAGCACTCGATAAGAGACGCAATCTGAGACGTGTTCTTATCGAAAATATTTTCATATCAAAGACATTGGAACACTTGCCCTTTTTGTACACTTTTATTTTTTTTTTTGCTATTTTTGCTATATTAATCTTTTGAATTTGCTCAAGCTTTCTTTAGAGTTGCAAAAGTTACACACCATCCCATCCCAAGGATAGATAGATGTAGGTTGAAAAAAGAAAGGTCTATCCTTAGACGAGGCTCAAAGTGGTTTATGAAGAAAGGATTGCATATTTGAAAGGTGAAAGGAGATATAATGTAGCTACAAGGGGTGCCTCAAATCATTGGTATACCTTGTGCTTAATTTGACATGAATTTTTTTTTTTTTTATTGTTTTTTTTTTTTTTTGTAATGCAATGTAATGTGATGATCATATATAAGGAAATAAATGCTCATTTTATTAAAAATTAATCTAAGGAAAAAGAAAAGGTGCCTATGCTAGACTTATTGGGAAAGGAAAAAATGAAAAAGAAATAGAAAAAGAGGTCATGAAATCTTGTCGTTGCAGCTCGCCTCTTGTCTTGTGTTGTTCGCGTCATCATCACCCAGTCTTCTCGCTAGCTAGAGGCAATGGGATCTTGTTTACCTCTATGAGATCTTGAATGAGATTTTGAAACCTGTAGCATTCATCAGTGGTATGACCGTTTCCTCGATGGTACTTGCATTAGGAATTTGGATTCCATCTCGAAGATCGATTTTCTGGTGTTGGATCCTCGGTAGGGCCAATAGGTTTGATTAATCCTCGATCGTAGAGACGATCGAAAGCAGCATCGTAGGTCATTCCAATGGGTGTGAATTCTCGCCTGGGTTTCCTTTTAGATCCTTGATTTTCCACGGCTAAGACATCATTATGGTCAAAGGTACTAACATTATTACTAGAGTGGGCGTTTTCGGAAGAAGAAGGATTGTCGCTCTTCTTTCCTTTCCAGCCATCGTGGTTACTATTGTTAGTAGCTTTTTGCTTTGCGAGGTCGTCTTCGATTTCAATTCCGATGTCATAAACGGCCTTGAAAGTATTCAAGTTGTGTTGATATTTCAAATGCTTCGAATACCTCTCTTGAAGATTCTTGATAAACATCCTCACAGACTCCTTTTCAGTGGGGACCTCAATCATCTTGGCAGAAGTTTCCCTCCACTTATTAAAGAAAGAAGTAAAATCTTCATTCTCTTTTTGTCTTAGCATCTCAAGTTGTCTATGATCGGTTTCAACTTGAATATTGCACTTGTATCTATCAACGAAAGCGTTTACTATCAATTCCCAGGTAGAGGTTTTCTCCTTGTCTAGGGAGAAGTACCATTGTTGGCAAACGGTTTCAAGAGATAGTGAGAACAGAGAGGGGAAGACTTTCTTATCAATACCCTTAATACTCATTATGGTTTCGAATGCTCTAAAATGAAAGTAAGGATTATCCGTCGCCTTGAATTTTGGGATGTCGTTGGCATTGAACTTCTGCGGAAGAAGATCTTATTCCACCGAGACCCCTTGTGATGTAAGCTCTTGAAACTTGTAATCGCTAGACAACTTGCTTAGGCTCTCTTGCATGAGGTCCATCTGTTGTTGCTTCACGGGGTCATCGATCCTAAATGCGAGAAGCTTTAGTGTCTCAGCCAGAGTAGCCAGTTGGTTCTTAAGATCATTGACTTCTTCTTGAGTTGCCATTATCTTCTTAGCCTTCCTCTTTTGACGAATCGATTTATCAAAAAGCGAGACTTGAATAAAGAGGTTGTCCTTGATTAATCGCCCTTCTCTCCTTGACCAAGTACTGTGGAAAAGGAATTTGGGGATATTCATTGTTAATTACTTGACTCAAACTTTATTCAACATGCAACGGATGGAGGAAGTGAAGAAAGATGGTATAGAATGTGAAGAAGATTTAGATGGAGGGATATGAAGGATTAGGAATAGAATGTACCCCCAACTCAAATGACGGAAAGACAGACTCATGCATGAACCTAAGACATGGTCAAGGTGACATGTGCTCAAAGTGTGTGCTAAGACTAGTGAGGGTACGTGACATGTTAAGACTCGTGTCATGACCATGTGGCTAGACTATAAGACCAAGACTCGATTAATGGCTCAACAAGGTGTTATTGACAGCGAAAATTAACCGAATTAATTAGCAAACTGGTTAATTAGACACTAGGTGATGACTTGACTAATAATCCGAACTGTCGGCCAAGCGACAGGACTGGCGTCACACTGTGGAGCTTGGCGCCAGGCGACAGAACTGTCGTCAGGCGCTACACTCCATAGTGTGGCGCTACAGCTTAGACCTTGGCACCAATATTGGAGCTTTGGTCTGGGACTGTTTTCGGTTTTATTAGTCAACTGGGGTATGCCTAAAGTCGTACTAGGTCAATTCCGATTAAAATATTAGACTTTATTGACTCTAATTAATTAATTAATTAATTAATTAATTAGGCAAAGTTCTTTAAGTCATTAATTTATGTAGTCTCTACACAAGTCAACAAACGGTTAAGAGAAACATAGAATATATATGCACAACAAATAATGCACAATTAGTCAAGTAGGCACAACATGATGCTATGCGTTCGCAACCTAACCATGGCTCTAGTTCTCTAAAGTTCGGGATATGGTTTAGTCAAAGAGGGTCCATGGTTAATTGTCCGGATGCACCGCGCGGAAGCCTAACCGTGAAGGGTTGGCGCGAGAGGATGGGACACCGCGAGTTTTAGAAAAAACTCGCTTCCATGGTTTGGTGAATTCAACATCTCGGATGTACCCTTTGTTGCACGGAGCGTTCAATCGGGTAGATGGAGCATGAATTCCCAGAGGGTTATGTCTATATGTAGAAAACATATGGGTTTCAGAAAAGTGAGAAAAAATTCAATCAGGAAGTAGGATCGAGCAAACAATACGAAAAACCGGTCGAAATTAGAACGCATATTTCTGGCTCGGTATTGGGGGAAATTGGCGCCAGCTATCAGACAGGCGCCAGTTTTTAACTGTAGCGCCTGGCGCCAATACTGGCGTCTGGCGCTACGGCTAAAAGTCTGGCGCCAAGATCTGGCCCCTGACGCTACTTCCCACATGCCTCAGCAGCTTTCTGTGCTCGATAAAATTTTCCAGTTTCACGCGGTGTTATTTCAGTCCTAGTTGTGAAAGATATTTCTCAAATTTCCTACGTGTAAAATCCTATGTTTTTAACTCATTACGGATGGTCTTTCCAATGAGATCTTTTTTATGCATATGACAATAATGTTAATCAAAATTACGCACATGAAATACTTAGAACTTTTCGAGTCTCATCCACTCATTCTAAATCATTGCCGAAACAAATTAAGGAATTAAAATAGAAATCCTCCCTAGTAGAGTCGCCAAAAACTGTAGGGAATAGTTTCAAGCCTTTAAAATCCCACTAGCTTGAACCCCACTGTGATCATACACTAAAGTACGGTGGCATCCAAAAGGGAAAAAGATAGAGGAAAAGAGTCGCCAACAAGTTTTTTAGGAACTTGTAAACTGTTCACGAGGTGAAGGTTACACCCCTTAACGATCCAAGAGATCGTCAACTCCATAAGGTCATGAACCAAACAAGGGTTCGGGGATGAAGGTACAAATCCAACCTAAAAGAGATTGAACCTGCCCTAATAATAGGCCTCTACTTTATTCTGATCGTATTCATGTGCGCTTTCTAATTAACATGCAATCAATAGGATTAACCCTAAACCTGTTTATCTATGTTGGTTGAATTTAATGCACAAATAAACCTATTATTGGCGATCACTTGAAATTATAATGACATTAACCCTAACAAGATTATTAAATATCTTATTAAGCATGATTACAAGTACCAAAATTCCCTTTAAACATGCATAAAAGGTGTGTTTAAGCAATAAAAATAAATATCATCAAGCAACATAATAATCAATAATAATAAAATCATAACAATAATAATCATAAATAAAATAATCATATCAGCATAATAATAATAATAATAATATTCATAATCATCATAATCATAAATTATAATAATGATCATGTTCATGTTAATATTAAAGCATAATAATAGCAAGATCCTAGGCATGAAACTAACAAGATTAATAACAAACTATAGCATGTCACTAAGCAATCAAGATCAAATCTTTAACCCCTAAAATGATACTAACAATCACAAATATTAGGAACAACATAGGAAGCATTGTAACAATCATATTTAATATTAAAATTACCATAGACATGATACTAGGAATATCATAATAACAATGTAAACATGATTTCTACATCATAACATCAATAAAACCAATTAAAGTACTTACTTTGATGCCTCGTACCTCTTTCTAATAACAAAATACACACGTTAGTAACTTCAAGGAAAATAATAATCAAAACAATTAAATTAAATAATTGAAAGAGAGATTTGGGACCAAACCCTCAGAAATTAAACCTTTCACGTCTAGGGCGAAGGCAACTTCGAATATGGCTAGGTGTTTCTAGATCTTGTGAATGCGGAATTTTGTATGAGAAAACAAAGTTAGAATTAAGAGAGAATTAGAGAATGAATGAAAACTGATTGTTAATGAGAAATCGTGAGAATTGGTGAATGATTAGAGAGAATAGGTAATGAATGAATGAATGTAGATGAGAATTGATGATTGGTGATGAATGAAAACGGAATTTTTAATACGATATTTATCAAGAAAATCAGCCAAAAAGATAAATTAAACAAAACAGAGTCTGACGCTCAGAAAACAGAGCTGGCGCCAACCCTGGCTAGCTGGCGCCAGGCACCAACACTAGCGTCAGGCGCCAGGCCTGATTCCAGGCGCCAAGGCCTGGGGTAAGGCGCCAAGCCTGATACCAACGCGTTTTCGAAAATCCGTTAAATTTACCGTACTGGAGGATAAAATAATATAATTTCTTCGAAAATGCTATTTATTTTGATTAAAACTCTGAAAAGTCAACAAAAGTCAATTTATCAATGCTAATTGAATTAGGAATGAAAAGAACCTTCTAGAAGAATCTAGAAGACTAAAACCATTCCTAATTGCATTAGGAATGATAAATCATATTAGGCCCTCCCCGAGATCATTGGGCCGTACATAAAGCTCAAACCGGGCCCAGTTTAGTAAATTGGCCATAACTTCCTCAATATTCATCGGAATTGGGCATATAATATATCGTTGGAAAGGTCTTTGCAAGCCCCATCTAACTACACTACCATTGGACCTATATCATGGACCAACCAAACTGGATTGGCTGTTTTCTTAAAATAAGTTTTCAAAAACAGAGAGAAGAGAAAAGAAATTAAAACTTTCCGCAACACTAGACTTTCCACACTTTCGTTTCATTCGATTATGATTCGACGTGAAAGGTACTCATCATTCTGTTTGGGTTTCGGGAGACACAAATGGGTGTCTACACTAATTAATTCTAGTCTGTCCATTAGCCATATCTGCAACAAAATTAGTATTACTATACAAAAATATATTTTTGATTTATGTAATTAAAAATATTATTTTTCTACCTGTAATAAAATTGGAGAGCCCCAAAAAAGTGCTTTTAGATTTTTCTTTAATTCATCAAGACTAAGCATAGTCTCTACAACAACTAATGGCATTGGATTTCTTCCAGATTCAATTTGCTCCAAACAGTTAATATAATTGCTTGACCCTCATTAATTCTACCACTAGTGAGATGATATTGGTTAAGCATGCAAAAGAGAAGATCCCTTCTTCTATAAACATGAAAAGATTCAGAATAAGGTCTATCAAAGTAGTGGCGTGCAAATTCTTTTAGATTTACTACGCTACCATCTACAATATTTGTTAGATCTCTGTCTCTTAAATTAAATAAGCGCTCAAAATCTTTATAATAATATTCATTTATTCTAGGGATTACCGCAAGATCTAATGAAGGGAAGCCTAGGATGGCACCTAATTCTTCCGGCAAAGGGCTAATTTCATCACACCCTAGTCTAAAGCAATGAGTATATGTGTCCCAATATTCTAAGCCGGTATGAATAAAATTTATGTCAAGATCAACCCCCTTAATACCATAAATACCTCCCATGTGAAAAAAGTCGAGTTCTTTTCTCTCTTTAGCAGTTAAAGACCGACACCATTCACGAGTGAAATTGCTAAAACTCTTAGTGACTAAAGACATGATTATTTGTTGAGAAACTAAGATTATAATTAATTTGTTCGAATTATATAGAAAATCGGCAGATTAGGGGGCTATTTATTTACAAAATCGATGCAGTTTGACTCTGTAAAGGATTCGGAAGCAGCGCACTACAACGCTGAACGACAAGCCTGTCACCTGGCGACAGCGCAAAACGCGTGGCGACACGCGGCGCTGCAGCGCTTCCTCAACGTGCTATGCAAACCACGTTTTCTTCTGGCTATGATTCGAATTTGTACAATGACTTTACAATTTTGCCCTTTGTTCAAATATCCCATATATATTAATTTAATATATTTTCCTTCTCTTTTCTTTTTGGATTTATTCAAACTTAATTAAATTTAGGTTTGTTTCAAGTCCGATTTATTTTTCATTTTCTCTTTTTTAGGGGAGAAAGTCGAATACCCTCCATTAGTAATACAAATGACGGAAATTTTTGCACAAAATTAATCACAATTTTTGCACACACATATGCACATAAAAATGAAAAAAAATGCAAAGATAATACAGTCATAATAGATAATAGTCTGTATATATAAAATATGTCTAACAAATGTACCTAATAAATGAGTCGGTCAGGCAAAGTCCTATAAAAGTCAATATAAATAAACACATGTACAACTACGGCGCTAGAGGACGCAGATGATGAGGAATTTTCATCATATCAATGAACTGCGTAGATCGACGAGTATGCTCCCCACCAGCTCTGGTCTCACCAGGAGGATAGAAACTCAACTCAGGATCAGTCCACCCAAGGTCGCCCTAGTGATGAATCAGCAAAGGCTGAGGCTGCGGAGACTGCTGCGACGACGAGCCGACCTCATACGTCCCACCACCTACAGGAGCCGATGTCGCCGCTCCCTGGCCCATTGGCCAAGCCTGTGCACTCTCAGATGAAGAGCCCGAGCCCTCCACCGCCTCGGTTCGAGCAGCATCAGATTGGCCACCCCGACCACCAGAAGTAGTGCGGCGACGCCTCGAGCTAGACCTAGCCGGCTCTCTCCGAGCTTCGGGTCTCATCCGAGTACGGGAAGGAATAGGTTGTCCCTGCAAAAAGAAATCAATTCAGATGCAAAGAAAATAGAAATATAAACAATGTAGAAATAAAGAGGAAAAGCTACCTCCCGAACAGTGTCGTCACGACGACAGGAAGCCATGTTCCTCATCCGCACTAGCTGGCTCCGAAAGGCGTCTATGCACCTCGCCATCGCCGTAACCACCTCGCGCGAGAACTGTCAAAGAAATAAAGTTAGTAACAATACAAGACAGATATGAACAAATAGAAAGTAAATAACTCACCCGAGTCTGGTGGCGAGGGATAGATCGCTCAACGAAACGCTAATCCTCGGGAGCAGGAGGGATCATCTCTTCAATAGGTCTGTATGTTCCCTTATAGTGGATGGACATACGAGGGGGAAAGAACTCAGTAGGCTCGGTCTGGCAAAAAAGCAATCCAAAGTGAATAAAATACCACTTGGGGGCTACTGAGCAAAGAGATAAAGACAAAAATCATAATGCCGCCTCCTCAGACAAAATAGGGGCCAGAGCTAACAACGGCAGCAGATCCTCCTCGTAGCATTGCCCCGAGCTAGCATGAGATCTCCAAGGGGTACCAGCAGGAGAACTCTCCGATAAGTTAAGCGGCATCGCGTCATGGAACATGTGGCATAGCGGAGGAGCAAGGACAACAAAAATCTCTGAGGACTGCTGAATAGAAACTCTCTCTCCTAGGTACACCGCCGCCTCATACATCCCCTGGAAGTAGCGACGCTTAGTAGTGTATTGTGCAGCCAGCGCAGGAATAACCAGACCGCCCCATGGCCGGTACAACACATCAGGCTCCTTCAAAGAATGTATATAAGATAAAGCTCTACCAAAAGCGATACAAATATGTCAACTATTCAAAAAATAACATACCGAGAGGATCAGCTCTCGGACACGGGCAGTAGTCGCCTGGTTACTGAAGTGACCTCCCCAACAGGCGCCAACAGGGAACTCGCGTGGAGATGGTCTCGCCGGCAAAAGCGAAGAAAAGTAATCGTAGAACCAGATCTACAAAGATATTAAGATATCAGCAGGTGCTAATAAGAGTTTAGAGCTAACTTTTAAGAGATAAAGTATACCTCTACGACTCTCCAGATGCTAGAGAGATCGATGTCTCCTGTGTAAGACCGATGTCGACATAAGTCTCTCAATCCTCGCAGAAAGTCAGCATAGCCAAGCTGGCCCAATTGTAAGTCCCAATCAGCTAAAGATCGTGGAGAGCAAGAAGGTAGTAAAGCAGCACTCGACTACCCTTGTTAGGGGAAAAGGTCCCTGACAACAGAATAAGTTCAAAGATGCACGCGTTGCTCTCGGGTGGTCGCATCGTCTGCAAAAGTCATCGCCAGAGTCGACCGGCAAATGCACCTGGAGCTGAATCGTGATGGCTCCACCTCACCACGGGCCCGAACAGCAATCGGACCCAACATCTCGTCGACCACAGGAGATAAAACACTAATGGAGCTGTCAAACGGCAGCGCGGTCGAGTGAAACTCCAATCCCAAGATGAGACTGAAGTCGTCTAGGGTGACGGTCATCTCACCCCAAGGAAAGTGAAAAGTGTTGGTGGTGTCCCAGAAGAACTCCACCAAAGCGCGAACCACGTGGTGGCCCGCGTCGAACGAGTACATGGCCTGCGTAGTCCGGAACAGGGTAGTCATCCCACAAGACTCCCAAAGAAGTCGCAGCCCCTCATCGCCACTGAAATACTTGTCGTACAGCTTGCCCAGGGTGTCATTCCCCGAACCATGGCTGCGCGTCCTACCACTAACAATCTCGCGATGCACCCTCTCAGAAATGTGGTGCTCGGGGGCAAAGAACAACGTCCGCTCGTCCCACACAGGGAAGTTACCGACAGAGGTGGACGAATCGGCGTCTTCCTGAACGGGCTCGTGCTCCCGTCGTGTGTCTCAGGACGGGGAACCGGAACCTCGCTGTCTAGCCATACTACATTGTGCAAAATTGACAAAAATTAAGGCTCTATGTTATCTATGGTTCGCCTAGCCGCATGATACTATGTTCGCAAAAAACAGAGTACGTAGTTGTAGGGAATAATTTCAAGCGTTAAACCCCTAGCTTGAACCCCACTGTGATCATACACTAAAGTACGGTGGCGTCCAAAAGGGAAGAAGATAGAGCAAAAGAGTCGCCAACAAGTTTTAGGAACTTGTAAACCGTTCACAGGGTGAAGGTTACACCCCTTAACGATCCAAGAGATCGTCAACTCCATAAGGTCTAGAGCCAAATAAGGGTTCGGGGATGATGGTACAAATTCAACCTAAAAGAGATTGAACCTGCCCTAATAATAGGCCTCTACTTTATTCTGATCGTATTCATGTGCGCTTTCTAATTAACATGCAATCAATAGGATTAACCCTAAACCTGTTTAATCTATGTTGGTTGAAAATTATGCACACATAAATCTATCATTGGCGATCACTTGAAATTATAATCACATTAACCCTAACAAGATTATTAATTATCTTATTAATCGTGATTACAAGTATAAATTCCCTTTAAACATGCATAAAAGGTGTGATCAAGCAATAACAATAAATATCAAGCAACATAATAATAATAATAATAATAATAATAATAATAATAATAATAATAATAATAATAATAATAATAATAATAATAATAATAATAATAATAATAATAATAATAATAATAATAATAATAATAATAATAATAATAATAATAATAATAATAATAATAATAATAATAATAATAATAATCATAATCATAACAATAATAATTAAAAATAATCATCATTATAACAATTATAATCACAATCGTGTTCAGGTTAATATTAAAGCATAATAATAGCAAGATCCTAGGCATGATACTAACAAGATTAATAACAAACCCTAGCATGTCACTAAGCATTAAAAATCAAATCTTTAACCCTAACATGATACTAACAATCATAAATATTAGGAAGAACATAGGAAGCATCGTAACAATCATATTTAATATTAAAATTACCCTAGACATGATACTAGGAATATCATAATAACAATGTAAACATGATTTCTACATCGTAACATCAATTAAAACCATTAAAGCACTTACTATGATGCTTCGTACCTCTTTCTAATAACAAAATACACGAGTTAGTAACTTCAAGGAAAATAATAAACAAAACAATTAAATTAAATAATTGAAATAGAGATTTGGGACCAAACCCTCAGAAATTAAACCTTTCACGTCTAGGGCGAAGGCAACTTCGAATATGGCTAGGTGTTTCTAGATCTTGCGAATGCGGAATTTTGTATGTAAAAGTCTAGTTTAGAGAGAAAGAAAGAAAGAGAGATGGATGAATAAATTAGAAGGGAATGAGAGTTCAAAACTGATTGTAGGTGAATATTAATTAAAACTGATTGTTGATGAGAATTGGTGAATGATTAAGAGAAAATTAGAGAATTAATGATTGCGAATGAAAACTGAGTTTTTAATACGTTATTTATAGAGAAAATCAGCCAAAGAGATAAAATATCAAAACAGAGCACTTGGCGCACGCAAAACGAGATTGGCGCACGCAAAACAGAGCTGGCCTCAGCACCAGCTTATTGGCGTCAGGCGCCAGTGGCTAGAACCAGGCCCAAATGCCTGGAGTCAGGCGCCAGGCCTGTTTTTGACGCAATTTCGAAAATCAGATAATTTTGCCGTACTGGAGGATAAAATCATATATTTTCCTCGAAAATGCTATTTGATTTTAATTAAAACTCTGAAAAGTCAACAAAAGTCAATTTATCAATGTTAATTGAATTATGAATGAGAAGAACCTTCTAGAAAAATCTAGAAGACTAAAACCATTCCTAATTGCATTAGGAATGATAAATCATGTTAGGCCCTCCCCTAGATCATTGGGCCACATATAAGGCTCAAACCGGGCCCAGTTTAGTAAATTGGCCATAACTTCCTCAATATTCATCGGAATTGGGCTTATAATATATCGTTGGAAAAGTCTTTGCAACCCCCATCCAACTAAACTACTATTGGACCCATATCATGGACCAACCAAGCTGGATTGGCTGTTTTCTTAAAATAAGTTTTCAAAAACAGAGATAAAAGAAAATAAATTAAAACTATCCGCAACACTAGACTTTCCACACTTTCACTTCATTCGATTATGATTCGACGTGAAAGGTACTCATCACTGGGTTTGGTTTTGGGGAGACACAAATGAGTGTCTACAGAAGCCCCCACTTTGACTGAGTTTGGAGAAACGCAAGTTTCGAAAACGAAAGTCAAAGTAGCGATAGGGACGGAGAATGATTCAGAACGTTCTGCAATCCTAAATCATTCTTGTAACGCCGATACCTGAAAAACTAGCGTTAGTTAAACAGATAAAAGAATTAACAAACGCGTATCTTGCACCGTCGAGCACACGTCTCTGAAAGTAACCGATTGTTTTGATGACCTCCTGTAAGCTAGAGAATGCCATCCCGCTTGAAAACCTTTACGCCCGAAACTACTTCCAAATTAGAAGATTGCTTCGCCTGAAACTATCCTCCTCCGCATTGATAATATTCCATGTCCAAGGGAATATTATCGAAGACAACTTCGCTTGAAATTACCTTCAGTTGTTTGTGACAACTCTCCACAAGCTAGGGAACGCCACCTTGCTGTTTCGATGTTCACTCGTCTCTGAACAAAGAGCTTCTTTTTTGATATGACTCGAATTTCCGCTGTGATAGTCTTCGAAAAGATCACTGCTTTTTAATCCTTAATGCTGTTATGTCAGTACGTCGGTGCTTTGCTGCTTGTGAACCCGTATGTCGGTGCTTTTGCTGTGATGACAATCCTCTTTTCTTTGGGAATAGTTGCCAACACAACTCCTGTATGATGTATGACAATCCGATTTAGGGAAAGTTGTCAATGCTTCGTAACAATCCATCCTTGGAAATGTTGCCACGATGAAGCAACAATCCATATCTCAGAAAACTTGCCAAAATCCAATTTTTGGGAAAAGTTGCCAATGCTTCGTAACAATCTGTCATAATAATTTTGCTACGATCGACAATCCACATCTTGGAATATAACTCTTGAAAGCAACCCACCTTGGAAATTTGCCAACGCTATGCGACAATCCTTTAAGGAAAATATTGCCATTTTTGACAATCCGCGTCTTGGAACATTTGCAAAAAAGAGTCGACCGACAATCCACTTCGGGAAAATTTGCCACTTACTGAAATGAATGACAATACACGTTGAGGAACTTTTGCCGATATTTATGATGAATAGAAACCTACAACAATCCTTTGGGAAATTTTGCCATAGGGAACTGGGTGTATGGCAATCCAATCTCGGATAACTTGCCAGCGATGTATGAATGTATGACAATCCGAACTTGGTAAAACTTGCCAAACAAAGAAGGAGCACGACAATCTTGGAAACTTTGCCAGAGATGACAATCCAATCTTGGAAAAATTATCGTTGAAGAAGATGCACGACAATCCATTTTTGGAAATATTGTCAGTTGGGGATGACAATCCAATTTTTTGAAAACTTTGTCGTTTAATAAGAATGCGCGACAATCCATATTTGGAAATATTGTCGTTTAAGTGCTTGCTTTTGAACCGATTGTAATGAGCCAGTGTTTTAGGCGCTTAAGCTAAGTGAGACGATTTTTTTTGTTAGGTCAATCACTTACTACGATTGTAATTGAGCCAACTACTAATCATGTCAAATTTCTTATAGGGGCTAACTGGCGTACCAAGGAACTCGAAATTGTTGTATGAGGTCGAAATCACCTTTCTGAGAGGCTTCGAGCTCTGTCGCTGCTAAAATATCTCTGGAGCCAAGAATTGGAGTAGGGTCTTCCCTATTCTGCTGCACCTGTATTTATTTTGACTATAGAACTTTGCTAATCTTTTTAATTATCTTAGGGTTGACCTAAGGTTTAGCGTTGCTTGACTCATTGACTTAATACGACTCAAGGTATAAACTTGATTCACTGTGATTGACTGACTCGAGGTTGACTCGACTCGATGTGACTTGTGTGTGCGTAGTGTTGACTCATGAAACTCGATATGTATATGATTCGAAATACAAAAATTTCCATCATTTTTGTGGAGGGTGCCGACTTTCTCCCGAAAAAGAAAGACGCGAAAAAAGAATCGAAGTGTTTGAAGGTGCATGTTGAATGAGCTTAGTCAAATGTTGTGCAAGGATTAGTTCGTCCTAGGCTTTCTCAATTGTTGACTCCACGATGAAAGTATTTGGGTAACTTAGGCACGGAGGCTAAGCACTTCGTACTTTGTGATGCAATGATGAGTGATGTTGATATGACAAGGCATGCTTCAATGTTGTGTTACGATTTCATGGCAAAGGGTTCCTAAGGGAAGTATATTTGGTCATGTATCTGTGATGTGTGTGAAAGTGACACTAAATTTAGGCCGCAAAGGCTAAGTGTGTGGAAAAATATTATTATTAGAAGAGTCATATAATGGTGACTCTTAGGTTAGGTAAGCTAATGATGTAGGGATCAAGCCTCCAAGTCTAGCTCTAAGTAAAGAGGGATGAGTACAGGGGATCCCTTGATATGATCAATTGTGAATGTAAATATGAATGCATTTTTATTACGGCCGCACCCCTTTGTGAGGTTGCCTACGTATCCGTTAGGAATCAGGCCGAACGTAGCTCTAGCCGAACCTCGCACAAGTGTGTGTATACCTCAAAAAGGTCTTTTAAGGTTTGTAACGTGGTTAGGCTAAAGGTTATAGAAGAAAGGGATAAAGGCTCAAAACCCTAGATAAGCCCCCAAGGTGTGCAACCTTGCTTTTGAATATTTGTATTTTCATGCTTGAGTTTCTACTCTTTTTTTTTTGGCTCTTTATGCTTTAGCATTTATTTTATTTTTATAAGTGTGGGCAATCTCGATCATGCGGTCTATCACTCACTTGGCATTCATGTTTCTCAGGCACGGTACCGAGCACTCGATAAGAGACGCAATCTGAGATGTGTTCATATCGAAGACATTGGAACACTTGCCCTTTTGTACACTTTTATTTATTTTTGCTTTTATTATTTTTGCTATTTATTTTGATCTTTTGAAATCACTCAAGCTTTTTTTTAGAATTGCATAAGTTACACACCATCCCATCCTAAGGTTAGGTAAATGTAGGTTGAAAAAAAGAAGGGTCTATCGTTAGACGAGGCTCAAAGTGGTTTATGAAGAAAGGATTGTAAAATTGAAAGGTGAAAGGAGATATGACGTGGCTACAAGAGGTGCCTCAAATCATTGGTATACATTGTGCTTAATTCGACATGGATTTTTAATTTTTAATTTTTTTTATTTATTTTTAATTAATGCAATATAATGAAATGTATCATATATAAGGAAATAAATGCTAATTTTTTTAAAAAGGAGAAAAGGAAAAAAAAAAAAACTACAAAATTAATCTAAAGGAAAAGAAAAGGTGTCTATGCTAGACTTATTGGGGAAAAGAAAAAATGAAAAAGAAATAGAAAAAGAGGTCATGAAATCTTGTCGTTGAAGCTCGCCTCTGTCTTATGTTGTTTGCTCCGACATCATCCAGTCTTCTCGCTAGCTAGAGGCAATGGGATCTTATTTGCCTCTATGAGATCTTGAATGAGGTTTTGAAACCTGTAGCATTCATCAGTAGTATGACCGCGCCCTCGATGGTACTTGCAATAGGAGTTTGGATTCCATCTCGAAGATCGATTTTCTAGTGTTGGATCCTCGGTAGGGCCAATAG
This sequence comes from Chenopodium album, assembly GCF_948465745.1. Classification (NCBI taxonomy): domain Eukaryota; kingdom Viridiplantae; phylum Streptophyta; class Magnoliopsida; order Caryophyllales; family Amaranthaceae; genus Chenopodium; species Chenopodium album. The sequence continues at coordinate 17,517,086 of NC_137842.1, forward strand.
GTTTGATTAATCCTCGATCATAGAGACGATCGAAAGCAGCATCGTAGGTCATTCCAATGGGTGTGAACTCTCGCCTGGGTTTCCTTTTAGATCCTTGATTGTCCATGGCTAAGACACCATTATGGTCAAAGGTACTAACATTATTACTAGAGTGGGCGTTTTCGGAAGAAGAAGGATTGTCGTTCTTCTTTCCTTTCCAGCCACCGTGGTTACTATTGTTAGTAGCTTTTAGCTTTGCGAGGTCGTCTTCGATCTCGATACCTATGTCATAGACGGCTCTGAAAGTATTCAAGTTGTGTTGATATTTTAAGTGCTTTGAATACTTTTCTTGGAGATTCTTGATATAAACATCCTCACAGACTCCTGTTCGGTGGGGACCTCAATCATCATGGCGGAAGTTTCCCTCCATTTATTAAAGAAAGAAGTAAAGCCTTCATTCTCTTTTTATCTTAGCATCTCAAGTTGTCTATGGTCGGTTTCAACTTGGATATTGCACTTGTACCTATCAACGAAAGCGTTTACTATCGATTCCCAGGTAGAGGTTTTTTCCTTGTCAAGGGAGAAGAACCATTGTTGGCAAACAGTTTCAAGAGATAGTGGGAACAAAGAGGGGAAAACCTTCTTATCGATACCCTTAATGTTCATTATAGTTTCGAAAGCTCTTAGATGAAAATAAGGGTGATCAGTTGCCTTGAATTTAGGGATGTCAGTGGCGTTGAACTTATGCGGAAGAAGTTCCTTGTCCAGCGAGACCCCTTGTGAACTCATGCCCTGAAATTTATAGTCACTAGATAGCTTCCTCAAACTTTCTTGCATGAGGTTCATTTGTTGTTGCTTCACGGGATCATCGACCTTGAGGGTGAGGAGCTTCAGTGTTTCAGCCATGGTAACTAGTTGGTTCCTAAGCTCATTGACTTCTTCTTGAGTTGCCATTATCCTTTTAGCCTTCCTCTTTTGACGAATCGGTTTATCGAAAAGTGAAACTTGAATAAAGAGGTTGTCCTTGATTAATCGCCCTTCTCCCCTCGACCAAGTACTGTGGAAAAGGAATTTGGGGATATTCATTGTTAATTATTTAACTCAAACTCTATTCAACATGCAATGGAAGGAGGATGTGAAGAAAGATTGGAATAGAATGTGAAGGAAAATGATGTAGATGGAGGGATATGAAGAATTAGGAATAGAATGTACCCCCCAACTCAAATGACGGAAAAAGACCGACTCATGCATGAACCTAAGACATGGTCATGGTGACATATACTCAAAGTATGTGCTAAGACTAGTGAGTGTAGATGGTACGTTAAGACTCGTGTCATGACCATGTGGCTAGACTATGTGACTAGACTCAAGCAAAGACTAAGTTAAGACTTCACGTATATGCATTAAACTTGACAGACTGTGGTATTTTAGTCATAACATTTTATCTGTGACTCTGATTTGGATGAAACCAACGCCAAATTAAAGATAAATCTCGGGGCTACAAATCCATAGGTTGTACGACTCGTAGTTCTTCCTAGAACTCCGGCTATGACCAAAACAAGTTGACATTTGGGCAATATACGGGAATAAAAATCCGGGTTGACTTAAAGGAACTATGACTCGATTTTATATTTATTTATTAGCTCAAATTAATTAATTAATTAATTAAACAAAGTCCTTTAGTCATTAATCAGTTTATTTAGTATTAACACAAGTCAAACAAACGGTTAGGAAAAATCACATAGAGTATGCACAACAAATAATGCACAATTAGTCAAGTAGACACAATATGATGTAATGAGTTTGCAACCTAACCATGGCTCTAGTTCTCTAAAGTTCGGGATATGGTTTAGTCAATAAAGGTTCCATGGTTAATTTTCCGGATGCACCGCGCGGAAGCCTAACCGTGAAGGGTTGGCGCGAGTGAATGGGACACCGCGAGTTTTAGAAAAAACTCGCTTCCATGGTTTGGTGAATTCAACAATCTCGGATGTACCCTTTGTTGCACGGAGCGTTCAATCGGGTAGATGGAGCATGAATACCCAGAGGTTTATGTCCATATGTAGAACACATATGGGTTTCGAAAAAGTGAGAAAAAATTCAATCAAGAAGTAGGATCGAGCAAACAATACGAAAAACCGGTCGAAATTAGAACGCATATTTCTTGCTCGGTATTGGGGAAGGTTGGCGCCAGCAATCAGAGACTGGCACCAGCTTTTAGCTGTAGCGCCTGGCGCCAATGTTGGCATTTGCCGCTACGGTTAAAATGCTGGCGCCAATGCTCTGGCCCCTGGCGCAACTTCCCACATGCCTCAGCAGCTTTCTGTGCTCGATAAAATTTTCCAGTTTTGCGCGGTGTTATTTAGGTCCTAGTTGTGAAAGATGTTTCTCAAATTTCCTATGTGTAAAATCCTATGTTTTTAACTCATTACGGATGGTCTTTCCAATGAGATCTTTTTTATGCATATGACAATAATGTTAATTAAAATTACGCACATGAAATACTTAGAACGCTTCAAGTCTCATCCACTCATTCTAAATCATTGCCGAAAAAAATTCAGGAATTAAAATAGAAATCTCCCCATCGGAGTCGCCAAAAACTGTAGGGAATAATTTCAAGCGTTAAACCCCTAGCTTGAACCCCACTGTGATCATACACTAAAGTACGGTGGCGTCCAAAAGGGAAGAAGATAGAGCAAAAGAGTCGCCAACAAGTTTTAGGAACTTGTAAACAGTTCACAGGGTGAAGGTTACACCCCTTAACGATCCAAGAGATCGTCAACTCCATAAGGTCTAGAGCCAAATAAGGGTTTGGGGATGATGGTACAAATTCAACCTAAAAGAGATTGAACCTGCCCTAATAATAGGCCTCTACTTTATTCTGATCGTATTCATGTGCGCTTTCTAATTAACATGCAATCAATAGGATTAACCCTAAACCTGTTTAATCTATGTTGGTTGAATATTATGCACACATAAATCTTTCATTGGCGATCACTTGAAATTATAATCACATTAACCCTAACAAAATTATTAATTATCTTATTAATCGTGATTACAAGTATAAATTCCCTTTAAACATGCATAAAAGGTGTGATCAAGCAATAACAATAAATTTCAAGCAACATAATAATAATAATAATAATTATTATTATCATAATCATAACAATCATAATTAAAAATAATCATTCTTATAACAATTATAATCACAATCGTGTTCAGGTTAATATTAAAGCATAATAATAGCAAGATCCTAGGCATGATACTAACAAGATTAATAACAAACCCTAGCATGTCACTAAGCATTAAAAATCAAATCTTTAACCCTAACATGATACTAACAATCATAAATATTAGGAAGAACATACGAAGCATCGTAACAATGATATTTAATATTAAAATCACCCTAGACATGATACTAGGAATATCATAATAACAATGTAAACATGATTTCTACATCATAACATCAATTAAAACCATTAAAGCACTTACTTTGATGCTTCGTACCTCTTTCTAATAACAAAATACACGCGTTAGTAACTTCAAGGAAAATAATAAACAAAACAATTAAATTAAATAATTGAAATAGAGATTTGGGACCAAACCCTCAGAAATTAAACCTTTCACGTCTAGGGCGAAGGAAACTTCGAATATGGTTAGGTGTTTCTAGATCTTGCGAATGCGGAATTTTGTATGTAAAAGACTAGTTTAGAGAGAAAGAAAGAAAGAGAGATGGATGAATAAATTAGAAGAGAATGAGAGTTCAAAACTGATTGTGGGTGAATATTAATTAAAACTAATAGTTGATGAGAATTGGTGAATAATTAAGTGAGAATTAGAGAATTAATGATTGCGATTGAAAACTGATTGTAGGTGAATGAAAACGGAGTTTTTAATACGTTATTTATAGAGAAAATCAGCCAAAAAGATAAAATATCAAAACAGAGCACTTGGCGCACGCAAAACGAGATTGGCGCACGCAAAACAAAGTAGGCGCCAGCACCAGCTTATTGGCGCCAGGCGCCAATGGCTAGCACCAGGCGCCAATGCCTGGAGTCAGGCGCCAGGCCTATTTTTGACGCGTTTTCGAAAATCAGATAAGTTTGCCGTACTGGAGGATAAAATCATATATTTTCCTCGAAAATGCTATTTGATTTTAATTAAACTCTGAAAAGTCAACAAAATTCAATTTATCAATGTTAATTGAATTAGGAATGAGAAGAACCTTCTAGAATAATCTAGAAGACTAAAACCATTCCTAATTGCATTAGGAATGATAAATCATATTAGGCCCTCCCCTAGATCATTGGGCCGCATATAAGGCTCAAACCGGACCCAGTTTAGTAAATTGGCCATAACTTTCTCAATATTCATCGGAATTGGGCTTATAATATATCGTTGGAAAGGTCTTTGCAACCCCCATCCAACTACACTACTATTGGACCCATATCATGGAACAACCAAGATGTATTGGCTGTTTTCTTAAAATAAGTTTTCAAAAACAGAGAGAAAAGAAAATAAATTAAAACTATCCGCAACACTAGACTTTCCACACTTTCACTTCATTCGATTATGATTCGACGTGAAAGGTACTCATCACTGGGTTTGGTTTTGGGGAGACACAAATGGGTGTCTACAGTAGTACTAAAACAGAGCACAATTACAATTCAAGCATATATGGAATTTTTTAATTAATCAAACAATTTCTTGCAATGTTATGATAATTATTGTGATAAATTGGACAAGAATTGCTAGCAAAAAAATCAAGAACGAGCCACATTGTTTTCCCGACCTTAAGAGGTTCAACTATGGTGAATCGCTCGTTTCTTCACCAAATTTAGTCAAACAAGTCTTAAAATACTCCCAAGGCAATGTATAAACATAATCAAGCAATTTTATGGCATAAAATTTGACAAACAAAGCAAATTGAGCAATATAAGTTTTGAATTTTCAAGAAATTCGTGAATAAACATGTGCGAAATTCATCAAAATTCGAGTGAATTTGGAAAAAAACTTACATATATCAGCAAACTAGATGAACAAAGCTTTGATTTGCAACAAATTTGAGAGAATTTTGTTGAGAAACGAGCAAGAACGAGCAATTCAAAATTTTTCGTGGCGAACTCGAATGAACAAAGGCAGTAGCAGCGAAATGAGGAAGAAAAGAGATTTATGCGAAAATCCCAACAGCACCGTCGCACGACAGCTCTACCGTCGAGCGACAGAGTGCAGCACCAAGCGACAGGGAGAAATCGCAGCGCCAGTGACGTTGCAGCGGCGATAGAACGCTAAGCCTCTTAGAATGATTATTTCACCTCGCACAGCAATTTTGGGTTCCTTGATATGCCAGTTAGCCCTTATAAGAAACTTGACATGATAATCGGCTTGGTTTACTATCGCATTAAGTGATCGACCTGATAAATGATCGTCTCACTTAGCTTAAAGCGCCTAAACGTTGGCTCATCGCAAAGGCACCGACATAATGGTTCAAACAGCAAAGGCACCGATATACTGGTTCACAAGCAGCAAAAGCGCCAACTGGCATAGCAAAGCAAAGTTCAAGCAAATTTTCAAAGGATCGACAGGTGTTGGTCTTCGGTGATACTATTCAGAGTGTTATCGCAACAAATGAGGATGGATTCAGGCGAAGCAATCTTTGATCATGTTCCCTGGCTTGCGGAAGATGGTCACAAAGCGCTAGAAGATCGTTTCAGGCGAAGCAATCTTTGATAGGGTTCTCTAGCTTGCTGAACACTATCACAGCAAAATTGGAGGCAGTTACAGGCGTAGCAGTCTTCAGGCGTTATCCCCTAGCTTGAGAAAGATCGTCAAACAAAAAGAAGCTCTTTGCTCAGAGACGCGTGGGCATATCATTCAAAGCTCTTTGTTTAGAGACGCGTGGACATATCCAAAAAAAACTCTATTGTTTAGAGACGAGTGAACATCAAAACAGCAAGATGGCGTTCCCTAGCTTGTGGAAGGTTGTCACAACAACAGTGCAACAAATCGGTTACCTTCAGAGACGTGTGCTCAACGATGCAAGATACGCATTTCTTAACTCTTTTATCTGTTTTAACTAACGCTAGTTTGCAGGTATCGACTTTATAAGGATGATTTTGGATCGTAGAACGTTCTAAATCATTCTTCGTCCCTATCGATACTTTGACCTTTGTTTTCGAAACTTAAGTTTCTCCAAACTCAGACAAAGTGGGGGCTTCTGTAGACACCCAGTTGTGTCTCCCCAAAACCAAACCCGGTGATGAATACCTTTCATGTCGAATCATAATCGAATGAAGTGAAAGTGTGGAAAGTCTAGTGTTGCGGTTAGTTTTAATTCTCTTCGGTCTCTCTGTTTTTGAAACCTATTTTATGAAAATAGCCAATAAAGTTTATTTTGGTCCATGGCAAGGGTCTAATAATGGTGTAATTGGATAGGGATCGAAAAGAGCTTTCCAACAATATATTATAAGCCCAATTTCGATGAATAATGAGGAAGTTATGGCCAAATTACTAAACTGGGCTCGGTTTGATCTTTGCGGCCTATTATGATTTATCATTCCTAATGCAATTAGGATTGATTATAGTCTTCTAGAATCTTCTAGAAGGTTCTTTTGAATCCTAATGTGATTAGCATTGATAATTGAGTTTTAAGAGTTTTATTTAGAATAAAAAAAGTGTATTAAAGGAAATTATAGTTTTACCCCTCGTACGCTTAAATTTTATCAAAATATGAAAACGTGTCAAAAACCTGTCTACAACGCCGCACCACAGGCTGTCGCCTGGCGACAGGCTTGTCATTGCGACGACACGTCTGTCGCTCAGCGACAGGCTCTGTCACTCGGCGACAAAGGCTTGTGTGGCGACAAAGTCGTGTTTTATTCTTTTTCGAAACTCTTATTCTTTTTTATCAAATCCGGCTGGTTTTGGGTATAAATAGCCTCCTAAAACCTCCACTTTTAATCACCAACTCTCATCAAGAAATTCTTGATTCTCTCTCTCTCTCTTTTCTAAACTAGCCTTTTCAAACACAAAATTCTGCATTCACAAGCTAAGATCTAAACACTCCTAGCATAATTCGAAGTTGCCTTCGCCCTAGGCGTGAAAGGTTTGATATTTGTGAGGGTTTGGTCCCAAATCTCTCTTTCAATTATTTAATTTAATTCTTTGATTTTATTATCTTCCTTGAAGTTACTAACGTGTGTATTTTGTTATTAGAAAGAGGTACGAGGCATCCAAGTGAGTGCTTTAATTACTATATTGATATTATGATATAGAAATCATGTTTAGGATGTTTTCCTAGTATCATGTTAGGATGATTTTCTTAGTATGATATGTAGGGTGATTTGCTTATATCAATTATGATTTCTATGATGCTTCCTATTTTCTTTCCTAATATCATGTTAGTACCATTTTAGGGCTAAAGCTTTGATCTTTATTGTTTAGTGACATGCTAGGTTTGTTATTAATCTTGTTAGTATCATGCCTAGGATATTGCTATTATTATGCTTTAACATGAAAATGATTATTTTAAATATGATTATAATTGTTGTTATAATTATTATAATTATTACGTAGCTTGATTATATTTATTGTTATTGCTTGATCACACCTTTTATGCATGTTTAAAGGGAATTTGTACTTGTAATCACGCTTAATAAGATAATTAATAATCTTTTTTAGGGTTAATCTGATTATAATTCAAGTGATCGCCATTAATAGTTTTAGTTGTTCATTAATATTCAACCAACATAGATTAAACAAGTTTAAGGTTAATCTATTGATCGTATGTTAGTCAAAAAGCGCACATGAATACGAGCATAATAAAGGAGAGGCCTATTATTAGGGCAGGTTCTTTCTCTTTTAGATTGGATTTGTACCTTCATCCGTGATCCCCAAACTTTCAGTCATGGTTCCAGACCTATTGGAGTTGACAATCTCCTAGAGATCGTTAAGGGGTGTAACCTTCACTCTGTGAACGGTTTACAAGTTCCTAAAACTTTTTGGCGACTTTTTTGCTCTAGCTTCCTTCCCTTTTGCTGCCACCATGCTTAAGTGTATGATCACAGTGGGGTTCAAGTTTGGAGTAATGCTTGAAATATTCCCTACAGGTAGGAATAGGTTGTGTTGTGATGGAAGGTTGCATTCTCCCTGATCTTGTGAGGACATTAATAGGGGAATCCTCTTCATCCCAAATATCATTAACCGGATAAATTGAGGAAAGTGGAGGATCTTCTATATCTTTGAGGTAAACATCCTCAGCATCACTGTCCCACACTCCATTGATGCTAACATCTTTTTCTGGTTGAGTTTGAACCAATTTCTTACTGTCAATCAATCCTTGGACTAGATTCTTGAATTTAAAACAGGGATCTATGGTATGTCCTCCCGATTGATGATTTGGACAGTAAAACCTATATGTCCTTTTCACCAATTTAAATATTCTTGGCTTGAGAGGTTTAATCTTCCCATTCTCGAAGAGCATTTGAAAATTTTTCACATAAGAAGTCTCAACAAGTGTGTATATCTTGTTACTCCTTTTGGGTGTTTCAACTACTTTGAGAATGAATGGTTTTCTCTTAGTAGTTTTTGTGGGCATCATTTTTTCAGTGGCGTGCTTACTTTGTACCGAATTTGCATGGTCAAGGGCCTCACGACACATGTCTATTGCTTCCATCATTGTGTTCATGAGAAGCCATACCTCTATTTTAGTGGTCAGTTGTTCTCCCACGGGAGAATCGCTCATGGCATCAAAAAAGGTTTCCTCCTCTTCTTTGATAGCATGAGTTTCTTCAATTAGTTTAATGAGGAGTGATGGGTCCGCGTGGCCTTCCTCATCAGAAATTGCCAAGGAGTCTAAAAGTGGAGCACTGTTGATACTTGGCTTCTTACTTGCAGAAGGTAATGAGAGTTTATTGCTATCAATTAAGTCTCAAATAGCTTCCTTCAACTTCCAACAGTTCTCAGTGAGATGGCCCTGCCTTGATGGTACTTGCAATTTGCATTGGGGTTCTAACTAGCCGTCCTCTTTTTGATTGGTGGATCTCCAAATGGTCCAATAGGAGTTATGAGACCTTTAGTATGAAGACGATCGAATGCGGTGACATAACTCATGCCAATATTTGTGAAATTTCTCCTAATTGGCTTCTTTTGTCCTTTATTGTTCATGGCTAGGACCTCGTTTAAGTTAGCGGTGCTAATTTTGTTTGAGTGGGTGGTTTTGGAAGAAGAAGGATTGTCGTTATTCTTTCCTTTCCAGCCACTGTTAGAGTTGTTAGCATCTTTTTGTTTCACAAGGTTGTCTTAAATAGCAATTCCTATGTCATAGACGGCTTTAAAATTATTCACATTGCTTTGGTATTTGAGATGTTTTGAATACTTTTCTTGGAGGTTCTTGATAAACAACCTCACAGATTCTTTTTCAGTAGAAACCTCAACCATTTTAGCGGAAGCTTCCTCCACTTATTGAAAAAGAAAGTGAATCCTTCGTTCTCTTTTTGTTTCTACATTTCCAGTTCCCTATGGTCAGTTTTAACTTGAATGTTGCATTTGTATCAATCAATGAAAGCGTTTGTTATAGAGACCCAAGAGGATATTTTCTCCTTAACAAGGGAGAAAAACCATTATTGACAAACGGTTTCTAAAGATAAAGAGAACAATGAATGGAAAGATTTCTTATCAATTCCCTTAATGTTCATTATTGTTTCAAAAGCTCTTAAATGAAAATAAGAGATACCAGTTGGCTTGAACTTAAGGATGTCGTTGGCATTGAACTTCTATGGAAGAAGATCCTTGTCCATAGAGACCCCTTGTGAGCTAATCCCTTGGAACTTGTAGTCATTGGAGATTTGCTCAAGATTTCTTCCATTCGCTCGAGTTGTTGTTGTTTCGCAGGGTCATTGACTTGAAGAGCGAGAGTTTTGAACATATCAGTCAAGCTAGCCATGTTCTGTCTTAGTTCATTAACTTCTTCTTCAATTGCCATTTTCTTCTTAGCCTTTCTTTTTTAACACAGCGGTTTATCAAAAAGTAAGAATTGGACGAAAGTGTTGTCTTTGATTAGTCGCCCTTCCTTTCTTGACCAAGCGCTATAAATATTAAACCATTTTAACTTAATGACTTGACTCAAATTTACTTTGACTTTATTAGGTTTAAAATTCAAGCAAATTGGTTATGTTGGGAGGATTAATATCCAACTAACCCCCCTAAAAAAATGACGGAAAACACGCGCACACAAGACTCTTTAAACATGGGCATGTTGAACATATATACAAAGTGTGTGCTTAAAAAGTGAGTGAAAGTGACATGCTTTGACACTTGTGTAAAACTATGGGATTATGTGCCTATACTCAATTAAGGACTAAATAAATCTTTAATTATTAATAAACTGATTAATTAGACTCGGCGTGAGGACTCAGGTAGAAAACTAGACCATCGTCGAAGCAACGGAACTGTCGCGATACGCCAGGGGACATCGCGGCGCTATAACGTTATCGCGTCGCGATGGACACTTTCGTGTCGCACCACAGGTCAAACCTTCGCGTCATTACTAAAACGTTAGTCTGGGACTGTTTCCAGTGTTCGTTCTACCTTAAAAGGACAAGCCTATAGTGGTATTAAGTCAGGTTTAGTCAATTTATTAGGCTTTAATTAACCATATTAATTAAGCAAAGTCTTATATAGTCATAAATTAGTTTATTTAGACATATATACAAGTCAAAAAACGGTTAGTGTAAAAACATATAAGTTATGTACAAGCAAGAATGCACAAATAGTCAAATAAGCACAATATAATGCAATGAGTTTGCAACCTAACCATGACTCTAGTTCTCTAAAGTTCAAGGATAAGGGCTAGTCAAAGAGGGTCCATGGTTATGAGTCCGAATTCATCGTGCAGAAGCCTTACCTTTGGAAGGGTCAGCGCGTATGGATGGGACCACACAAGTTAAACATGTTTCCATGGTTTGGTGAATTCACAAACTCGGATGTACCCTTCGTTGCAATGAGAGTTCGATTAGGTAGATGGAGCGCGAATTTCCAAAGGGTTATGGCTATATGTCAATATATAGAAGACATATGAGTTCATAAAAGTGAGAAAAACTCAATCAGGAAGTAAAATCGAGCATACAGTACTAGATTCGGTCAAAGCAAGAACGCAGATTTCTTGCTCTGTACTGGAAGAACATAGCACGAGACAACAGGGATCATCGCGAGACGATAGCCCTGTCGCGACGCAATAGCAGCCAAGGCACTGCGATGGGTACTGTATTTTCAACGCCAGTTCCTACATGACCCATCAACTCTCTTTGTTATTAGAATTTTCCAGTTTTTGTAGCATTTTTTCAATTCTAGTTGTGAAAGATATATCCCATATTTCCTACGCGGAAAAAGCCCATGTTTTTGACACATTACGGATGGTCTATCGAATGCGGACCTTTTATATGCTTATGCCAATAATGTCAATCACAATGACGCACATGAATACTTAGAACTTTTCTCATCCACTCATTCTAAATTATTGCCAAAATAAATTTTAGGAATTGTAGACACCCATTTGTGTCTCCCCAAAACCAAACCCAGTGATGAGTACCTTTCACGTCGAATCATAATCGAATGAAGCGAAAGTGTGGAAAGTCTAGTGTTGCGGATGGTTTTAATTTCTTTTCTCTTCTCTCTGTTTTTGAAAACTTATTTTAAGAAAACAGCCAATCCAGTTTGGTTGTTCCATGATATGGGTCCAATAGTAGTGTAGTTGGATGGGGCTTGCAAACACCTTTCCAACGATATATTATAAGCCCAATTCCGATGAATATTAAGGAAGTTATGGCCAATTTACTAAACTGGGCCCGGTTTGAGCTTTATATACGGCCCAATGGTGTAGGGGAGGGCCTAATATGATTTATCATTCCTAATGCAATTAGGAATGGTTTTAGTCTTCTAGATTCTTCTAGAAGGTTCTTTTCATTCCTAATTCAATTAGCATTGATAAATTGACTTTTGTTGACTTTTCAGAATTTTAATCAAAATCAAATAGCATTTTCAAGGAAATTATATGATTTTATCCTCCAATACGGCAAACTTATCTGATTTTCGAAAACGCGTTAAAATTAGGCTTGGCGCCTGACCCCAGGCTTTGGTGCCTTGAACCAGGCCTGGCGCCTGGCGCTAGCCATTGGCGCCTGGCGCTAGTGTTGGTGTCTGGCGCCAGTTAGCCAGGGTTTGCGCCAGCTCTGTTTTTTGTGCGTCAGACTCTGTTTTGTTTATTTTATCTTTTTGGCTGATTTCCTCTATAAATAACGTATTAAAAACTCCGTTTTGATTCACCAATTTTCACCAATTCTCTTCATTCACGAGTTTTCATCTACAATCAGTTTTAATTAGCATTCTCTTAATTATTCAATTCTTTCTTCTTACTTTGCTTTTTCATACAAAATTCCGCATTCGCAAGATCTAGAAACACCTAGCCATATTCGAAGTTGCCTTCGCCCTAGACGTGAAAGGTTTAATTTCTAAGGGTTTGGTTCCGAATCTCTATTTCAATTATTTAATTTAATTGTTTGATTATTATTTTCCTTGAAGTTACTAATGTGTGTATTTTGTTATTAGAAAGAGGTACGAGGCATAGAAGTAAGTGCTTTAATGGTTTTAATTGATATTATGATGTAAAGATCATGTTTATATTGTTATTATGATATTCCTAGTATCATGTCTAGGGTAATTTTAATATTAAATATGATTGCTATGATGCTTCCTATGTTCTTCCTAATATTTATGATTGTTAGTATCATGTTAGGGCTAAAGATTTGATTTTTATTGCTTAGCGACATGCTAGGGTTTGTTATTAATCTTGTTAGTATCATGCCTAGGATCTTGCTATTATTATTATGCTTTAATATTAACATGATTATGATTATAATTGTTATAATGATTATGATTATTATTATTATTTTGATGATGATTATTTTATTTATAATGATTATTATTGATTATTTATTATGTTGCTTGATGCTTATTTTGTTATTGCTTGATCACACCTTTTTATGCATATTTAAAGGGAATTTGTACTTGTAATCACGCTTAATAAGATATTAATAATCTTGTTTAGGGTTAATTGTGATTATAATTCAAGTGATTGCCAAAAATAGATTTATTTGTGCATTAATATTCAACCAACACAGATTAAACAGGTTTAGGGTTAATCTTATTGATTGCATATTAATTAAAAAGAACACATGAATACGAACAGAATAAAGTAGAGGCCTATTATTAGGGCAGATTCAATCTCTTTTAGGTTGGATTTGTACCTTCATCCCCGAACCCTTATTTGGTTCTAGACCTTATGGAGTTGACGATCTCTTGGATCGTTAAGGGGTGTAACCTTCACCTCGTGAACGGTTTACAAGTTCCTAAAACTTGTTGGCGACTCGTTTTCTCTATCTTCTTCCCTTTTGGACACCACCGTACTTTAGTGTATGGTCACAGTGGGGTTCAAGCTAGTGGGATTAAAAGCTTGAAATTATTCCCTACAGTTTTTGGCGACTCCACTAGGGAGGATTTCTATTTTAATTCCTGAATTTGTTTCGGCAATGATTTAGAATGAGTGGATGAGACTCGAAACGTTCTAAGTATTTCATGTGCGTAATTTTGATTAACATTATTGTCATATGCATAAAAAAGATCTCATTGGAAAGACCATCCGTAATGAGTTAAAAACATAGGATTTTACACGTAGGAAATTTGAGAAATATCTTTCACAACTAGGACTGAAATAACACCGCGCTAAACTGGAAAATTTTATCGAGCACAGAAAGCTGCTGAGGCATGTGGGAAGTAGCGTCAGGGGCCAGAGCTTGGCGCCAGTATTTTAGTTGTAGCGCCAGATGCCAGTATTGGCGCCAGGCGCTACAGTTAAAAGCTAGCGCCAGTCTCTGTTTGCTGGCGCCAATTTCCCCCAATACCGAGCCAGAAATATGTGTTCTAATTTCGACCGGTTTTTCGTATTGTTTGCTAAATCCTACTTCCTGATTAAATTTTTTCTCACTTTTCTGAAACTCATATGTGTTCTACATATGGACATAACCCTCTAGGAATCCATGCTCCATCTACCCGATTGAACGCTCCGTGCAACAAAGGGTACATCCGAGATGTTGAATTCACCAAACCATGGAAGCGAGTTTTTTCTAAAACTCCCGGTGTCCCATCCACTCGCGCCAACCCTTCACGGTAAGGCTTCCGCGCGGTGCATCCGGACAATTAACCATGGACCCTCTATTGACTAAACCATATCCCGAACTTTAGAGAACTAGAGCCATGGTTAGGTTGCAAACTCATTGCATCATATTGTGCCTACTTGACTAATTGTGCATTATTTGTTGTGCATATATATTATGATTTCTCTTAACCGTTTGTTTGACTCGTGTTAAGACTAAATAAACTGATTAATGACTAAAGGAATTTGTTTAATTAATTAATTAATTAATTTGAGCTAATAAATAAACATAAAATCGAGTCATAGTTCCTTTAAGTCAATCCGGATTTTTATTCCCGTATACTACACAAGCGTCAACTTGTTTTGGTCATAGCCAGAGTTCTAGGAAGAACTGCGAGTCCTACAACCTATGGATCTGTAGCCTCGAGTTTTAACTTTAATTTGGCGTTGGTTTCATCCAAATCAGAATCACAGATAAAAAGTTATGACTAAAATACCACAGTCTGTCAAGTTTAATGCATATACGTGAAGTCTTAACTTAGTCTTTGCTTGAGTCTAGTCACATGGCCTAGCCACATGGTCATGACACGAGTCTTAACATGTCACCTACACTCACTAGTCTTAGCACACATTTTGAGTATACATCACCATGACCATGTCTTAGGTTCATGCATGAGTCGGTCTTTCCGTCATTTGAGTTGGGGTACATTCTACTCCTAATCCTTCATATCCCTCCATCTACATCACTTTTCTTCACATTCTATTCCAATTTTTCTTTACTTCTTCCATCCATGTGTGTTGAATCGAGTTTGAGTCATGTGATTGACAAACAAAAAATGAGGGTAATGATGAAACAACACAAGACAGAGGCGAGCTTCAATGACGAGATTTCATGACCTCTTTTTCTATTTCTTTTTTTATTTACCCTTTCCCCAATAAGTCTAGCATAGGCACCTTTCTTTCTCCTTAGATTTATTTTGTAGGATCCTTATATTATTTTCCTTTAATAAAATGAGCATTTATTTTCTTGAATGATCATTTCATTACATTGCCAAAAAAAAAAAAAAAAAAAAAAAAAAAAAAAAAAAAAAAAAAAAAACAATGTTAAATTAAGCACAAGGTATACTAATGATTTGAGGCACCCCTTGTAGCCACATCATATCTCCTTTCTCCCTTCGATTTACAATCCTTTCTTCATAAACCACTTTGAGCTTCGTTTAACGATAAAACTTTCTGTTTTCAACCTACATCTACCTAACCTTGGGATGGGATGGTGTGTAACTTATGCAATCTCAAAAACTTGAGTGATTTCAAAGATCAAAATTAAAATAAAAGCAGAAAAATAATAATAAAAGTGTACAAAAGGGCAAGTGTTCCAATGTCTTTGACATGGAAATATATTTGATAAGAACACGTCTCAGATTGCGTCTCTTATCGAGTGCTCGGTACCGTGCCTGAGAAACATGAATGCCAAGTGAGTGATAGACCGCATGATCGGGATTTCCCACACTTATAAAAATAAAATAGATGCTAAAGCAAAGAGAGCTAAAAAAGAGTAGAAACTCAAGCACAAAATATAAAGATTCAAAAGCAAGGTTGCACACCTTGGGGGCTTATTTAGGGTCTTGAGCCTTCATCCCCTTCTTCTTCAAACATTTAGCCCAACCACGTTACAACCCTTAAAAGACCTTTTTTGAGGTATACATACACTTGTGCGAGGTTTGGCTAGAGCTACGTTCGGCCCGATTCCTAACAGATACGTAGGCAACCTCACATCGAGGTGCGGCCGTAATAAACATGCATTCATATTCACATTCACACACTTGCACCATGATCATATCAAGGGATCTTCAATGCTCATCCCTATTCACTTAGAGCTAGACTTGGGGGCTTGATCCCTACATCATTAGCTTACCTAGCCTAAGAGTCACCATCATTTGACTCTTCTCAAAATATTTTTCCACACACTTAGCCTTTACGGCCTAACTTTAGTGTCACTTTCACACACCGCACACATACATGACCAAATATACTTCCCTTAGGAACCCTTTGTCATGAAATCTTAACACAACGCTGAAGCTTGTCATATCAACATCACTCATCAATCATAATCATCATTGCATCACGAAGTATGAAGTGCTTAGCCTCCGTGCCTAAGTTACCTAAATACTTTCATCATTGAGTCAACCATTGAGATAGCCTAGGATGGTTTAATCCTTGCACCTTGAGAGATAGTATCAAACAACATTTGACTAAGCTCGTTCAACATGCATCTTCAAAACCTTCGATTCTTTTTTCGCGTCTTTCTTTTTCGGGAGAAAGTCGGTACCCTCCACAAAAATGACGGAAAATTTTTGCTTTCTGCATTTTCGAGTCGCACGATCACATTACAAATGCACACACGGGTCATGAGTCACACGTGTCATTTCACTTCGAGTCGAGTCAACCTCGAGTCAGTCGATCACAACGAGTCAAGTTTATGCCTTGAGTCATGACAAGTCAATGAGTCAAGCAACACTAAGCCTTAGGTCAACCCTAAGATAATTAAAGGGATTGGTAAAGTTCTATAGTCAAAATAAATACAGGTGTAGCAGAACAGGGAAGACCCTATCACAGCGTTCGGCGACAGAGTCAATTCTTGGCGCCAGAGATATTTCAGCAGCGACAGAGCTCGAAGTCTCTCCAAAAGGTGATTTAGACTTCATACAGCGATTTCGGGTTCCTTGGTACGCCAGTTAGCCCCTATGAGCAATTTGACATGATTAAGTAGTCGGTTTGATTACAACAGCAAATAAGTGATCGACCTGATGAAAGATCGTCTCACTTAGCTTAAAGCGCCTAAGCATTGGCTCAAAAGCACAAAAGGCACCGACATATAGGTTCAAAAGCAAAAGGCACCGACATAATGGTTCAAAAGCAAAAAGCACCGACATACAGGTTCAAAGCAGCAGAAGCATCGACGTACAGGCATAGCGGAAGAAAAGTTCAGACGAACTTTTAAAGATCGACAGATGGAGGTCTTCGGTAATTTTCTTCGGAATATTATCGCAACAGCTGAGGGTGACTTCAAGTAAAGTTATTTTAGACAGTGTTTGCTAAGATTGTGGAGGTTGTCACTAAAGATTTGAGAAGATAGCACGAGATGGGCGATCTTCGACAGTGTTCGCTAAGATTGTGGAAGTTGTCACTAAAGATTTGAGAAGATAGCACGAGATGGGCGGTCTTCGACAGCATTCGCTAAGATTGTGGAGGTTGTCACCCAAGATTTGAGAAGATAGCACGAGATGGGCGGTCTTCGACGGCATTCGCTAAGATTGTGGAGGTTGTCACCCGAGATTTGAGAAGATAGCACGAGATGGGCGGTCTTTGACGACGTTCGCTAAGATTGTGGAGGTTGTCGCCAAGATATGAGAGGAGCAGTTCATGATGAGGTGGTCTTCGACGACTTTTGCTATGATTGGAAAGGTTGTCACTATGATTCAAGAAAAGGCTCAAGATGTAGCAACATTGATCGACGGCGTTCCCTAGATTGCGGAAGATCGTCAAAACAAACAGCAAGGTGGCATTCCCTGGATTATGGAGAGTTGTCACAAATAACTGAGGATTGTTTCAAGAGAAGCAATCTTCGATGGTATTCCCTTGGCTGTGGAATATTATCAATGCGGATGAGGATTGTTTCGAGAGAAATAATCTTCGATGGCACTCCCTTGGATGTGGAATATTATCAATGCGGATGGAGATTGTTTCAAGAGAAATAATCTTCGATGGTATTCCCTTGGATGTGCAATATTATCAATGCGGATGAGGATCGTTTCAGGCGAAGCAATCTTCTAATTTGGAAGCAGTTACGGGCGTAGCAGTTTTCAAGCGGGATGGCATTCTCTAACTTGCAGGAGGTCATCAAAACAATCGGTTACTTTCAGAGACGTGTGCTCGACGGTGCAAGATACGTGTTTCTTAACTTTTTTATCTGTTTAACTAACGTTAGTTTGCAGGTATCGGCGTTACAAGATTGGTTTAGGATCGCAGAACGTTCTGAATCATTCTCCGTCCCTATCGATACTTTGACTTTTGTTTTCGAAACTTGCGTTTCTCCAAACTCAGTCAAAGTGGGGGCTTCTGTAGACACCCAAATGTGTCTCCCCAAAACCAAACCCAGTGATGAGTACCTTTCACGTCGAATCATAATCGAATGAAGCGAAAGTGTGGAAAGTCTAGTGTTGCGGATAGTTTTAATTCTTTTCTCTTCTCTCTGTTTTTGAAAACTTATTTTAAGAAAATAGTCAATCCAGTTTGGTTGGTCTATTATAAGGATCCAATAATGGTGTAGTTGGATGGGGTTTGAAAAGACCTTTCCAACGATATATTATAAGCCCAATTTCGATGAATATTGAGGAAGTTATGACCAATTTACCAAACCGGGCCCGGTTTGAGCTTTATGTACGGCCCAATGATCTAGGGGAGGGCCTAATATGATTTATAATTCCTAATTCAATTAGGAATGGTTTTAGTCTTCTAGATTCTTCTAGAAGGTCCTTTTCATTCCTAATTCAATTAGCATTGATAAATTGACTTTTGTTGACTTTTCAGAGTTTTAATCAAAATCAAATAGCATTTTCAAGAAAATTATATGATTTTATCCTCCAGTACGGAAAACTTATCTGATTTTCGAAAACGCGTTAAAATTAGGCTTGGCGCCTGACCCCAGGCTTTGGCGCCTGGAACCAGGTCTGGCGCCTGGCGCTAGTGTTGGTGCCTGGCGCTAGTTAGCCAGGGTTTGCGCCAGCTCTGTTTTTTGTGCGTCAGACTCTGTTTTGTTTATTTTATCTTTTTGGCTGATTTCCTCTATAAATAACGTATTAAAAACTCCGTTTTGATTAACCAATTTTCACCAATTCTCACAAATATTCACCTACAATCAGTTTTCATTCATCATCAATTCTCTCTAATTCTCTCTTAATTCTTTCTTTCTTCTTACTTTGTTTTTTCATACAAAATTCCGCATTCGCAAGATCTAGAAACACCTAGCCATATTCGAAGTTGCCTTCGCCCTAGACGTGAAAGGTTTAATTTCTGAGGGTTTGGTCCCAAATCTGTATTTTAATTATTTAATTTAATTGTTTGATTTATTATTTTCCTTGAAGTTACTAACATGTGTATTTTGTTATTAGAAAGAGCTACGAAGCATCAAAGTAAGTACTTTAATTGATTAATTGATATTATGATGTAGAAATCATGTTTAAATTGTTATGATGTTCCTAGTATCATGTTTAGGGAAAAGGTTATAATATCAAATATGCTTATTATGATTCCTGCGATGCTTCCTATATTCTTCCTAATATTTATGATTGTTAGTATCATGTTAGGGTTAAAGATTTGATTTTTATTGCTTAGTTACATGCTAGGGTTTGTTATTAATCTTGTTGGTATCATGCCTAAGATCTTGCTATTGTTATTATGCTTTAATATTAACATGAACATGATTATGATTATAATTGTTATAATTTATGATGATTATGAATATTATTATTAATATTATTATTATTATTATTTTGATGATAATTATTTTATTTATGATGATATTATCATTATTATAATTTATTATTATCGTTATTATTTTATTGTCATGTTGCTTGATATTATTTATTGTTATTGCTTGATCACACCTTTTATTGCATGTTTAAAGGGATCTATACTTGTAATCACGCTTATATAAGATAATTAATAATCTTGTTTAGGGTTAATGTGATTATAATATCAAGTGATCGCCAATAATAGATTTATTTGTGCATTAATATTCAACCAACATAGATTAAACAGGTTTAGGGTTAATCCTATTGATTGCATGTTAATTAAAAAGCGCACATGAATACGATCAGAATAAAGTACAGGCCTATTATTAGGGCAGACTCAATCTCTTTTAGGTTGGATTTGTACCTTCATCCCCGAACCCTTATTTGGTTCTAGACCTTATGGAGTTGACGATCTCTTGGATCGTTAAGGGGTGTAACCTTCACCCCATGAATGGTTTACAAGTTCCTAAAACTTGTTGGCGACTCTTTTGCTCTATCTTCTTCCCTTTTGGACGCCACCGTACTTTAGTGTATGATCACAGTGGGGTTCAAGCTAGTGGGATTAAAAGCTTGAAATTATTCCCTACAGTTTTTGGGGACTCCACTGGGGAGGATTTCTATTTTAATTCATGAATTTGTTTCGGCAATGATTTAGAATGAGTGGATGAGACTCGAAAAGTTCTAAGTATTTCATGTGCGTAATTTTTATTAACATTATTGTCATATGCATAAAAAAGATCTCATTGGAAAGACCATCCGTAATGAGTTAAAAACATAGGATTTTACACGTAGGAAATTTGAGAAATATCTTTCACAACTAGGACTGAAATAACACCGCGCGAAACTGAAAAATTTTATCGAGCACAGAAAGCTGCTGAGGCATGTGGGAAGTAGCGTCAGGGGCCAGAGCTTGGCGCCAGCAGTTTAGTCGTAGGGCCATACGCCAGTATTGGCGCCAGGCGCTACAGTTAAAAGCTGGCGCCAGTCTCTGTTTGCTGGCGCCAATTTCCCCCAATACCTAGCCAGAAATATGCATTCTAATTTCGACCGGTTTTTCGTATTGTTTGATCGATCCTGCTTCCTGATTGAATTTTTTCTCACTTTTCTGAAACCCATATGTGTTCTACATATGGACATAACCCTCTAGGAATTCATGCTCCATCTACCCGATTGAACGCTCCGTGCAACAAAGGGTACATCCGAGATGTTGAATTCACCAAACCATGGAAGCGAGTTTTTTCTAAAACTCGCGGTGTCTCATCCACTCGCGCCAACCCTTCACGGTTAGGCTTCTGCGCGGTGCATCTGGACAATTAACCATGGACCCTCTATTGAATAAACCATATCCCGAACTTTAGAGAACTAGAGCCATGGTTAGGTTGCAAACTCATTGCATCATATTGTGCCTACTTGACTAATTGTGCATTATTTTTTGTGCATACTCTATGTGATTTTTCCTAACCGTTTGTTTGACTTGTGTTAAGACTAAATAAACTGATTAATGACTCAAGGACTTTGTTTAATTAATTTATTTATTAATTTGAGCTAATAAATAAACATAAAATCGAGTCATAGTTCCTTTAAGTCAACCCGGATTTTTATTCCCGTATACTGCACAAACGTCAATTTGTTTTGGTCATAGCTGGAGTTCTAGAAAGAACTACGAGTCGTACAGCCTATAGATCTGTAGCCTCGCGTTTTATCTTTAATTTGGAGTTAGTTTCATCCAAATCAGAGTCACAGATAAAAATTTATGACTAAAATACCACAGTCTGTCAAGTTTAATGCATATACGTGAAGTCTTAACTTAGTCTTTGTTTGAGTCTAGTCACATGGTCTAGCCACATGGTCATGACACGAGTCTTAACATGTCACCTACACTCACTAGTCTTAGCACACACTTTGAGTATACATCACCGTGACCATGTCTTAGGTTCATGCATGAGTTGGTCTTTTCCGTCATTTGAGTTGGGGGGTACATTCTATTCCTAATTCTTCATATCCCTCCATCTACATCATTTTTCTTCACATTCCATTCCATCTTTCTTCACTTCCTCCATCCATTGCATGTTGAATAAAGCTTGAGTCAAATAATTAACAATGAATATCCCCAAATTCCTTTTCCACAGTACTTGGTCGAGGAAAGAAGGGCGATTAATCAAGGAAAACCTCTTTGTTCAAGTCTCACTTTTTGATAAACCGATTCGTCAAAAGAGGAAGGCTAAGAAGATAATGGCAACTCAAAAGGAATTTAATGAACTTAGGAGTCAATTGACTAACGTGACTGAGACACTGAAGCTACTCACACTCAAGATCGATGATCCCGTGAAGCAACAACAAATGAGTCTCATGCAAGAGAGTCTAAGCAAGCTATCTAGTGACTATAAATTTCAGGGCATGAGTTCACAAGGGGTCTCGCTGGACAAGGAACTTCTTCCAAATAAGTTCAACGCCACTGACATCCCAAAATTCAAGGCAACTGATAACCCTTATTTTCATCTAAGAGATTTCGAAACTATAATGAACATTAAGGGTATCGATAAGCAGGTTTTCCCCTCTCTGTTCCCACTATCTCTTGAAACTGTTTGCCAACAATGGTTCTTCTCCCTTGACAAGGAGAAAACCTCTACCTGGGAATCGATAGTAAACGCTTTCGTTGATAGGTACAAGTTCAATATTCAAGTTGAAACCGACCATAGACAACTTGAGATGCTAAGACAAAAAGAGAATGAAGGCTTTACTTCTTTCTTTAATAAATGGAGGGAAACTTCCGCCAAGATGATTGAGGTCCCCACCGAAAAAGAGTCTGTGAGGATGTTTATCAAGAATCTTCAAGAGAAGTATTCGAAGCATTTAAAATACCAACACAATCTGAATACTTTCAAGGCCGTTTATTACATTGGAATTGAAATCGAAGATGACCTCGCAAAGCAAAAATCTACTAACAATAGTAACCACGGTGGCTGGAAAGGAAAGAAGAGCGACAATCCTTCTTCTTCCCAAAACGCCCACTCTAGTAACAATGTTAGTACCTTTGATCTCAGTGAAGTTTTAGCCATAGATAACCAAGGATCTAAGAAGCAACTAAGGAAATACTTCACCCCCATTGGGATGAGCTACGATACTGCCTTCGATCGACTCCATGCCAAAGGACTCATTACTCCCATTGGACCTATTCAAGATCCCGCACCTGAAAAGAGATTGCCTAGTTGGAATCCAGACGAACACTGCAAGTACCATCAAGGTAGGGGTCATGCTACTGAGAGCTATTGGAAGCTAAAGGAGGCTATCCAACATTTGATTGATAACAACAAGCTTCCCATGCCTCCAGTTAACAAGAAGAGCGAGTGATGACAAAGGAAACAACACAAGACAAGAGGCGTGCTTCAACGACAAGATTTCGTGACCTCTTTTTCTGTTTCTTCTTTATTTTTTACCCTTTCCCCAATAAGTCTAGCATAGGCACCCTTCTTTTCCCTTAGATTAATTTGGTAGATTATTTTCCCTTTTTATATAAAAGGAGCATTTAATTCCTTATATATGATCATTGCATAAAAAAAATAAAAATAAAATAAAAAAAAATTCCATGTCAAATTAAGCACAAAGTATACCAATGATTTGAGGCACCCCTTGTAGCCACATCATATTACATTTCATCCTTCAAATTTACAATCCTTTCTACATAAACCACTTTGAGCCTCGTCTAACGATATACCTTTATTTTTTTCAACCTACATCTATCTAACCTTGGTATGGGATAGTGTGCAACTTGTGAAATTCTAAAAAAGCTTGAGCAAATTCAAAAGAAAGCAATAGCAAAAAATAATAATAAAAGTGTACAAAAGGGCAAGTGTTCCAATGTCTTTGACATGGAAATATCTTTGATAAGAACACGTCTCAGATTGCGTCTCTTATCGAGTGCTCGGTACCGTGCCTGAGAAACATGAATGCCAAGTGAGTGATAGACCGCATGATCGGGATTGCCCACACTTATAAAAATAAAATAGATGCTAAAGCAAAGAGAGCTAAAAAAGAGTAGAAACTCAAGCACAAAATATAAAGATTCAAAAGCAAGGTTGCACACCTTGGGGGCTTATCTAGGGTCTTGAGCCTTCATCCCCTTCTTCTTCAAACATTTAGCCTAACCACATTACAACCCTTAAAAGACCTTTTTTGAGGTATACATACACTTGTGCGAGGTTTGGCTAAAGCTACGTTCGGCCTGATTCCTAACGGATACGTAGGCAACCTCACATCGAGGTGCGGCCGTAATAAATATGCATTCATATTCACATTCACACACTTACACCACGATCATATCAAGGGATATCCTATGCTCATCTCTATTCACTTAGAGCTAGACTTGGGGGCTTGATCCCTATATCATTAGCTTACCCAGCCTAAGAGTCACCACCATTTGACTCTTTTAACAAATAATATTTTTTCCACACACTTAGCCCTTGTGGCCTAAATTTAGTGTCACTTTCACACACTGCACAGATACATGACCAAATATACTTCCCTTAGGAACCCTTTGTCATGAAATCTTAACATAACGATGAAGCATGCCTTGTCACATCACTCATCACTCATAATTGTCATTACATAGAAGTATGAAGTGCTTAGCCTCCGTGCCTAAGTTACCCAAATACTTTCATCATTGAGTCAACCATTGAGATAGCCTAGGATGGATTAATCCTTGCACCTTGAGAGACAGTATTAAACAACATCTGACTAAGCTCATTCAACATGCATCTTCAAAACTTTGATTCTTTTTCGCGTCTTTCTTTTTCGAGAGAAAGTCGGTACCCTCCACAAAAATGACGAAAAATTTTTTCTTTCTGCATTTTCGAGTCGCACGATCACATTACAAATGCACACACGGGTCAAGAGTCACACGTGTCATTTAACTTCGAGTCGAGTCAACCTCGAGTCAGTCAATCATAGCGAGTCAAGTTTATACCTTGAGTCATGACAAGTCAATGAGTCAAGCAACACTAAGCCTTAGGTCAACCCTAAGATAATTTTAAGCCTTAGGTCAACCCTAAGATGGCTAAAGAGATTAGCAAAGTTCTATAGTCAAAATAAATACAGGTGCAACAGAATAGGGAAAACCCTACTCCAATTCCTGGCGCCAGAGATATCTCAGCAGCGACAGAACAGCGATTTCGGGTTCCTTGGTACGCCAGTTAGCCCCTATAAGCAATTTGACATGATTGATTAGTCGATTTGATTACCATCACAATAAGTGGTCAACCTGACAAAAGATCGTCTCACTTAGCTTAAAGCGCCTAAGAATTGGCTCATCACGGAGACACCGACATACTGGTTTTAACGGAAGCAAAGTTCAAACGAGCTTTAGAGATCGACAAGCGTTGGTCTTCGGTAATTTTCTTCGGAATATTATCGCAACAACTGAGGATGACTTCAAGTAAAGTTATTTTCGATAGCGTTCGCTAAGATTGTGGAGGTTGTCACTAAAGATTTGAGAAGATAGCACGAGATGGGCGGTCTTCGACGGCATTCGCTAAGATTGTGGAGGTTATCACTCAAGATTTGAGAAGATAGCACGAGATAGGCGGTCTTCGACGGCATTCGCTAAGATTGTGGAGGTTGTCACCCAAGATTTGAGAAGATAGCACGAGATAGGCGGTCTTTGACGGCATTCGCTAAGATTGTGGAGGTTGTCACCCAAGATTTGAGAAGATAGCACGAGATAGGCGGTCTTCGACGGCGTTCGCTAAGATTGTGGAGGTTGTCACCAAGATATGAGAAGAGCGGTTCATGATGAGGCGGTCTTCGACGACTTTTGCTATGATTGGAAAGGTTGTCACTATGATTCAAGAAAAGGCTCAAGATGTAGCAACATTGATCGACGGCGTTCCCTAGATTGCGGAAGATCGTCAAAGCAAACAGCAAGATGGCGTTCCATAGATTGTGGAAAGTTGTCAAAAAGCAACTGAAGGTGATTTCAAGAGAAATAATCTTCGATAGTATTCCCTTAGATGTGGAGTATTATCAATGCGGATGGGGATTGTTTCAAGAGAAGCAATCTTCGGCAGTATTCCCTTGGATGTGGAGTATTATCAATGCGGATGGGGATTGTTTCAAGAGAAGCAATCTTCGGTAGTATTCCCTTAGATGTGGAATATTATCAATGCGGAGGAGGATCGTTTCAGGAGAAGCAATCTTCTAATTTGGAAGCAGTTACGGGCGTAGCGGTTTTCAAGCGGGATGACATTCTCTAGCTTGCAGGAGGTCATCAAAACAATCAGTTACTTTCAGAGACATGTGCTCGACGGTGCAAGATACGCGTTTCTTAACTCTTTTATCTGTTTAACTAACGTTAGTTTGCAGGTATCGGCGTTATAAGATTGGTTTAGGATCGCAGAACGTTCTGAATCATTCTCCGTCCCTATCGATACTTTGACTTTTGTTTTCGAAACTTGCGTTTCTCCAAACTCAGTCAAAGTGGGGGCTTCTGTAGACACCCAAATGTGTCTCTCCAAAACCAAACCCAATGATGAGTACCTTTCACGTCAAATCATAATCGAATGAATCGAAAGTGTGGAAAGTCTAGTGTTGCGGATAGTTTTAATTCTTTTCTCTTCTCTCTGTTTTTGAAAACTTATTTTAAGAAAATAGTCAATCCAGTTTGGTTGGTCTATGATAAGGATCCAATAATGGTGTAGTTGGATGGGGTTTGAAAAGACCTTTCCAACGATATATTATAAGCCCAATTCCGATGAATATTGAGGAAATTATGACCAATTTACCAAACCGGGCCCGGTTTGAGCTTTATGTACGGCCCAATGATCTAGGGGAGGGCCTAATATGATTTATAATTCCTAATGCAATTAGGAATAGTTTTAGTCTTCTAGATTCTTCTAGAAGGTTCTTTTCATTCCTAATTCAATTAGCATTGATAAATTGACTTTTGTTGACTTTTCAGAGTTTTAATCAAAATCAAATAGCATTTTCAAGGAAATTATATGATTTTATCCTCCAGTACGGCAAACTTATCTGATTTTCGAAAACGCGTTAAAATTAGGCTTGGCGCCTGGAACCAGGCCTGGCGCCTGGCGCTAGCCATTAGCGCCTGGCGCTAGTGTTAGTGCCTGGCGCCAGTTAGCCAGGGTTTGTGCCAGCTCTGTTTTTTGTGCGTCAGACTCTGTTTTGTTTATTTTATCTTTTTGGCTGATTTTCTCTATAAATAACGTATTAAAAACTCCGTTTTGATTCACTTATTCTCATCATTCACGAGTTTTCATCTACAATCAGTTTTAATTAGCATTCTCTTAATTATTCAATTCTTTCTTCTTACTTTGCTTTTTCATACAAAATTCCGCATTCGCAAGATCTAGAAACACCTAGCCATACTCGAAGTTGCCTTCGCCCTAGACGTGAAAGGTTTAATTTCTGAGGGTTTGGTCCCAAATCTCTATTTCAATTATTTAATTTAATTGTTTGATTATTATTTTCCTTGAAGTTACTAACGTGTGTATTTTGTTATTGAAAGAGGTACGAGGCATCAAAGTAAGTGCTTTAATGGTTTTAATTGATATTATGATGTAGAGATCATGTTTATATTGTTATTATGATATTCCTAGTATCATGTCTAGGGTAATTTTAATATTAAATATTATTACTACGATGCTTCCTATGTTCTTCCTAATATTTATGATTGTTAGTATCATGTTAGGGCTAAAGATTTTATTTTTATTGCTTAGCGACATGCTAGGGTTTGTTATTAATCTTGTTAGTATCATGCCTAGAATCTTGCTATTATTATTATGCTTTAATATTAACATGATTATGATTATAATTGTTATAATGATTATGATTATTATTATTATTTTGATGATGATTATTTTATTTATAATGATTATCATTGATTATTTATTATGTTGCTTGATGCTTATTTTGTTATTGCTTGATCACACCTTTTATGCATGTTTAAAGGAAATTTGTACTTGTAATCACGCTTAATAAGATATTAATAATCTTGTTTAGGGTTAATTGTGATTATAATTCAAGTGATCGCCAATAATAGTTTATTTGTGCTTTAATATTCAACCAACATAGATTAAACGGGATTAGGGTTAATCCTATTTATTGCATGTTAATTAGAAAGCGCACATGAATACGATCAGAATAAAGTACAGGCCTATTATTAGAGCAGATTCAATCTCTTTTAGGTTGGATTTGTACCTTCATCCCCGAACCCTTATTTGGTTCTAGACCTTATGGAGTTGACGATCTCTTGGATTGTTAAGGAGTGTAACCTTCACCTCGTGAACGGTTTACAAGTTCCTAAAACTTGTCGGCGACTCTTTTGCTCTATCTTCTTCCCTTTTGGACGCCACCGTACTTTATTGTATGATCACAGTGGGGTTCAAGCTAGTGGGATTAAAATCTTGAAATTATTCCCTACAGTTTTTTGTGACTCCACTGGGGAGGATTTCTGTTTTAATTCCTTAATTTGTTTCGGAAATGATTTAGAATGAGTGGATGAGACTCGAAAAGTTCTAAGTATTTCATGTGCGTAATTTTGATTAACATTATTGTCATATGCATAAAAAAGATCTCATTGGAAAGACCATCCGTAATGAGTTAAAAACATAGGATTTTACACGTAGGAAATTTGAGAAATATCTTTCACAACTAGGACTGAAATAACACCGCGCGAAACTGGAAAATTTTATCGAGCACAGAAAGCTGCTGAGGCATGTGGGAAGTAGCGTCAGGGGCCAGAGCTTGGCCCCAGCATTTTAGTCGTAGCGCCAGACGCCAGTATTGGCGCCAGGCGCTACAGTTAAAAGCTGGCGCCAGTCTCTGTTTGCTGGCGCCAATTTCCCCCAATACCGAGCCAGAAATATGCGTTCTAATTTCGACCGGTTTTTCGTATTGTTTGCTCGATCCTGCTTCCTGATTGAATTTTTTCTCACTTTTCTAAAACCCATATGTGTTCTACATATGGACATAACCCTCTGGGAATTCATGCTCCATCTACCCAATTGAACGCTCCGTGCAACAAAGGGTACATCTGAGATTGTTGAATTCACCAAACCATGGAAGCGAGTTTTTTCTAAAACTCGCGGTGTCCCATCCACTCGCACCAACCCTTCACGATTAGGCTTCCGCGCGGTGCATCTGGATAATTAACCATGGACCCTCTATTGACTAAACTATATCCCGAACTTTAGAGAACTAGAGCCATGGTTAGGTTGCAAACTCATTGCATCATAATGGCAACTCAAGAGGATGTTAATGAACTTAGGAGTCAATTGACTAACGTGACTGAGACACTGAAGCGACTCACACTCAAGATCAATGATCCCGTGAAGCAACAACAGGTGGATCTCATGCAAGAGAGTCTAAGCAAGCTATCTAGTGACTATAAATTTCAGGGCATGAGTTCACAAGGGGTCTCGCTGGACAAGGAACTTCTTCCGCATAAGTTTGACGCCACTGACATCCCTAAATTCAAGGCAATAGATAACCCTTACTTTCATCTAAGAGCTTTTTAAACTATAATGAGCATTAAGGGTGTCGATAAGAAGGTTTTCCCCTCTCTGTTCCCACTTTCTCCCGAAAAAAGAAAGTATTTTAATCATATTAGGCCTCTCTCACCCCACCAAAAAACTGTAGGGAATAATTTCAAGCTTTTAATCCCACTAGCTTGAACCCCACTGTGATCATACACTAAAGTACGGTGGCGTCTAAAAGGGAAGAAGATAGAGCAAAAGAGTCGCCAACAAGTTTTAGGAACTTGTAAGCCATTCACAGGGTGAGGTTACACCCCTTAACGATCCAAGAGATCGTCAACTCCATAAGGTCTAGAACCAAATAAGGGTTCGGGGACGAAGGTACAAATCCAACCTAAAAGAGATTGAATCTACCCTAATAATAGGCCTCTAATTTATTCTGATCGTATTCATGTGCGCTTTTTAATTAACATGCAATCAATAGGATTAACCCTAAACTTGTTTAATCTATGTTGGTTGAATATTAATGCACAAATAAATCTATTATTGGCGATCACTTGAAATTATAATCACATTAACCCTAAACAAGATTATTAATTATCTTATATAAGCGTGATTACAAGTATAGATTCCCTTTAAACATGCAATAAAAGGTGTGATCAAACAATAACAATAAATAATATCAAGCAACATGACAATAAAATAATAACGATAATAATAAATTATAATAATGATAATATCATCATAAATAAAATAATCATCATCAAAATAATAATAATAATAATATTCATAATCATCATAAATTATAACAATTATAATCATAATCATGTTCATGTTAATATTAAAGCATAATAACAATAGCAAGATCCTAGGCATAATACTAACAAGATTAATAACAAACCCTAGCATGTCACTAAGCAATAAAAATCAAATCTTTAACCCTAACATGATACTAACAATCATAAATATTAGGAAGAATATAGGAAGCATCGCAGGAATCATAATAAGCATATTTGATATTATAACCTTTTCCCTAAACATGATACTAGGAATATCATAACAATTTAAACATCATTTCTACATCATAATATCAATTAATCAATTAAAGTACTTCCTTTGATGCTTCGTACCTCTTTCTAATAACAAAATACACACGTTAGTAACTTCAAGGAAAATAATAAATCAAACAATTAAATTAAATAATTGAAATAGAGATTTGGGACCAAACCCTCAGAAATTAAACCTTTCACGTCTAGGGCGAAGGCAACTTCGAATATGGCTAGGTGTTTCTAGATCTTGCGAATGTGGAATTTTGTATGAAAAAGCAAAGTAAGAAGAAAGAAAGAATTAAGAGAGAATTAGAGAGAATTGATGATCAATGAAAACTGATTGTAGGTGAATATTCGTGAGAATTGGTGAAAATTGGTGAATCAAAACGGAGTTTTTAATACGTCATTTATAGAGAAAATCAGCCAAAAAGATAAATTAAACAAAACATAGTCTAACGCACAAAAAACAGAGCTGGTGCAAACCCTGGCTAACTGGCGCCAGGCACCAACACTAGCGCCAGGCGCCAATGGCTAGCGCCAGGCGCCAGGCCTGGTTCCAGGCGCCAAAGCCTGGGGTCAGGCGCCAAGCCTAATTTTAATGCGTTTTCGAAAATCAGATCAGTTTTCCTTACTGGAGGATAAAATTATATAATTTCCTTGAAAATGCTATTTGATTTTGATTAAAACTCTGAAAAGTCAACAAAAGTCAATTTATCAATGCTAATTGAATTAGGAATGAAAAGAACCTTCTAGAAGAATCTAGAAGACTAAAACCATTCCTAATTGCATTAGGAATGATAAATCATATTAGGCCCTCCCCTAGATCATTGGGCCGTACATAAAGCTCAAACCGGGCCCAGTTTGGTAAATTGGCCATAACTTCCTAAATATTCATCGGAATTGGGCTTATAATATATCATTGGAAAGGTCTTTGCAAGCCCCATCCAACTACACTACTATTGGACCCATATCATGGACCAACCAAACTGGATTGGCTGTTTTCTTAAAAATAAGTTTTCAAAATTAGAGAGAAGAGAAAAGAAATTAAAACCATCCGCAACACTAGACTTTCCACACTTTCGCTTCATTCGATTATGATTCGACGTGAAAGATACTCATCACTGGGTTTGGTTTTGGGGAGACACAAATCGGTGTCTACAGGAATCAAAATAGAAATCCTCCCCAGTGGAGTCGCCAAACACTGTAGGGAATATTTCAAGCATCCCACACTTGAGCCCAACTGTGATCATACACTTAAGTATGGTGGCATCTAAATGAGTCGCCAACAAGTTTTAGGAACTTGTAAACCGTTCACAAGGTGAAGGTTACACCCTCACAATCTATGAGATCGCTAACTCCATAATGATCCTGAACCATGACTAGGTATTCGGGATGAAGGTACAAATTCAACCTAAAAGAGATTGAACCTACCTTAAAAATAGGCCTCTACTTTATTCTTCTCATATTTATGTGCGCTTTCTGGCTAACATACATTCAATATATTAATCCTAAACCCTGTTTAATCTATGTTGGTTGAATATTAATGCGCAAACAATTCTATTATTGGTGATCACTTGAATTAATATCACATTAGCCTAAAATAAAAATTATTAATTATCTTATTAAGCATGATTTCAAGTACAAAAAACCTTTAATCCTGCAAGAGAAGGCGTGATCAATCAATAACAATGATATCAAGCAACAACAATATATTAAAACAACAAATCATCATCATCATCATAATAATATCCTTAATCTCATCAAAGCATAATAATAATAGAATGATCCTAGGCATGATATTAACATGATTAATAACAAATCCTAGCATGTCACTAAACATTAAAAATAAAATCTTTAGCCCTAACATGATAGAAGAAAATTGGAAGCAACCTAATCATGATACTAGAAAGCAATGAAAGCATCCTAATATGATAATAGGAATTAAAATAATCTAAGCATGCTTTCTACAAAAATATAGCAATAAAATTACCCACTTTATTGCCTCGTACATCTTTCTATCAAAACAATACACACGTTAGTAACTTCAATAAAAATATTAAACAAACGATTAATTTAAATAATTGAATTACGTATTTGGGACCAAACCCTCATAAATTATCAGTCTTTCACGTCTAGGGCAAAGGAAAATTCAAGCTTGGTTAGGTGCGTCTAAGACTCGTGAATGCGGTATTGCATTTCAAAAGGAAAGGTTTAGAAAGAGGGAGAAAGAACAAGCTTCTAGCTTTGAGAGAGAGAATAAAATTACATGATTATTAATTATTGAAAACAGGGAAATAACGCCCCTATTTATAGAGAAATCACCCGGAACGTTTAGAAAATAGTCAAAATTTGACTTGAATTAAAACATCCCTTATCGCGACGTGATAGAGTTATCATGATGCTATAGGGGCTATCGCGACACGGCAGACCCTATCGCAATGCGACATGCCTATCGCGACCCGATATGCTCTCCACAGCACGATGGCGAGATCAAGATAAAAATTATGTACAAAGTCCTTTCCCAATATAATTAGGTAATTAAACTCCGTAATTATTTAATTAAAATCAGCTTTATCTTTTAAAACACTTGTTTTATTACAAATTGAATTCTTTATCTTTTCAAAATAATATAAAAATATAATTTTTAATCCTAACTCTTTTAGAATTTAAAATAACCCTCTAGATTATTCTATAATATTAAAGTCAATCCTAATAACTTTAGGAATGATAATTAATGGGCCCTCCACTTGATCAATTGGCCATATAAAATCATTTGGGGCCCAATCTAGTATTTTGGCCATAACTTCTTCATTATTCATTGGAATTGGTCTTATAATATATCGTCGAAAAGCTCTTTTCAAACCCTATCCAACTACACTATTATCGGACCCATATCATGGACCAAACTAAACTGTACTGGACGTTTTTCATAAATAAGGTACTGTAGACACCCATTTGTGTCTCCCCAAAACCAAACCCAGTGATGAGTACCTTTCACGTCAAATCATTATCGAATGAAGTGAAAGTGTGGAAGGTCTAGTGTTGCGAATAGTTTTTATTCTTTTCTTTCTCTCTGTTTTTGAAAACCTATTTTGATAAAATAGCCAATCAAGTTTAGTTTGGTCCATGGCAATGGTCCAATAATGGTGTAGTTGGGTTGGGTTCGAAAAGATCTTTTCAACGATATATTATTAGCCCAATTCCGATGAATAATGAGGAAATTATGGCCAAATTACTAAACTGGGCTCGGTTTGATATTTATATGCGGCCCAATGATCTAGAGGAGGGCCAATTATGATTTATCATTCCTAATGCAATTAGGATTGATTATAGTCTTCTAGAATCTTCTAGAAGGTTCTTTTGAATCCTAATTTAATTAGCATTGATAAATTGACTTTTAAGAGTTTTAATTAGAATAAAAAAAGGTGTTTTAAGGAAACTACAGCTTTACCCTCTCGTACGCTTAAATTTTATCAAAATAAGAAAACGCGTGGAAAATGATTGCAGCGCTGTATGACACGTATGTCGCCTGGCAACAGACATAGCGTCTGGCGACAGCCCTGTCGTCTGGCAACAGGCACGTGTTTGGCGACAGCGTCGTGTTTTATTCTTTTCAAAACTCTGGTTTGTTTTTTATCATATCTGGCTGATTTTCTCTATAAATAGCCTCCTAAAACCTCCGTTTTCATCAATCATCAATTCTATCTTATTCACTCTCTCACCAACTCCCTTCAAGAAATTCTTGATTACTTTCTGTCTCTCTCTTTTCTAAACTAGCTTCTTTCATACAAAATTCCGCATTCACAAGATCTAGACACACCTAGCTAAGTTCGAAGTAGCCTTCTCCCTAGACGTGAAAGGTTTTAATTTCTGAGGGTTTGGTCCCAAATCTCTCTTTCAATTATTTAATTTAATTGTTTGTTTAATATTTTCCTTTAAGTTACTAACGTGTGTATTTTGTTATTAGAAAGAGATACGAGGCATCCAAGTAAGTGCTTTAATTGATTTGTTATTATGATATAGAAATCATGTCTAGGTTGTTATTATGATTCCTAGTGTCATGTTAGGGTGTTTTGATCTTCCTAGTATCATGTTTAGGGAAAAAGGTTATAATATCAAATATGCTTATTATGATTTCTATGATGCATTTTATTGTTCTTTCCTAATATTCATGTTAGTATCATGTTAGGGTTAAATCTTTGATCTTTGATGTTTAGTGACATGCTAGGGTTTGTTATTAATCTTGTTAGTATCATGCCTAGGATCTTGATATTATTATGTTTTAACATGATTATTTTAATTATGATTATAATTATGATGATTATTTTTAATTATGATCATTATGATTGTTATTAATTATGATTATTATTATGTTGCTTGATATTGATTATGTTTATTGTTATTGCTTGATCACACCTTTTATGCATGTTTAAAAGGAATAGGTACTTGTAATCACGCTTAATAAAATAATTAATAATCTTATTTAGGGTTAATTTGATTATAATTCAAGTGATCGCCAATAATAGTTTTGTTTTTGCATTAATATTCAACCTACATGGATAAACAGGTTTAGGGTAAACCTATTGATTGCATGTTAGTCAGAAAGCGCACATGAATACGATCAGAATAAAATAGAGGCCTATTATTAGGGCAAGTTCAATCTCTTTTAGGTTGGATTTGTACCTTCATCCCCGAACTTCCAGTCATGGTTCCAGACCTATTGGAGTTAACGATCTCCTGGATCGTTAAGGGGTGTAACCTTCACCCTGTGAACGGTTTACAAGCTCCTAAAACTTGTTGGCGACTCTTTTGCTCTAGCTTCCTTCCCTTTGGACGCCACCATGCTTAAGTGTATAATCATAGTGGGGTTCAAGTTTGGGGTAATGCTTGAAATATTCCCTACAGGTACGAAAAGAAATATTTTTGAAAACAGAAAGAAGTATTTTTATTAAAAACAGGTGCATTACGAGACTCTTTCACATTTCACCTTGTTCGATAATAAAATGACATGATAAGTATTGTAACACCCCAATAATTCTCAACCTTTTGATCTCATACTCGATCAAATAATCATTCACATGATAATAAATAATATCTCAATAATGGCACAAATTCCTAAATAACATAACAATTCGATTCATAAATATCTCAACTCTTAGGGCAATCATACTAGTTACCCAAATGTAATCAATTCTCAACCCAAAATAATACTCTACATTAGAAACTCTAAAACCTCGATAAAACAATACTCCCTATAGAAACAACATTAGAACCCTAGAATAAAACATAATCAATTATATACAACAAAAGTAATATGATATTCAAATCAAATCAAATCATACAATATCATAATAATTAATCATATATACAAGGAGTATCATTAATAAATCATATCACACATAAATATAATAAGAAATATAATACAAACATCTCTAAAATTTAGTGTGATTACGAGACAAAAGTATATAAGTTAAGCATACGACTCCAAAGAATTGATATAGTGATTACCTAGGGAGACAATAAACCAAATTTCATGATAGAATAATAGCAATCATCGACATGCTGCTCATCAAACCAAATAGAAAGCGAGACGATGGTATTACACTCGTAGCATATGCGTGAAAGGCTTTAATGAGATTGGTCTCTTGAAAATTGGTTCACAATTGCATACGTATAATATAGTCAATGGGTGAAAATAAGATCAAAGCTACAAATTGATTGATGATGTAAGTATCAAGGGTAGGTGAAAATTGATCAAAAGCATGATTAACAAAGAGCCACAAAGAGGCACACGAACGGCCATTATAAAATATATAATTAGGGTTGAAATAAATATTAGTAGTTTTGTAAATAAGAGTCCAACTAAATATAAAATAGGGCTTTATAATTGTTTAAAATAAAAGATAGATTTTGAAATATACAAAAACTTTTGTTTTAAATTTTATAAAATCACAAAATATTCGGGTATTACAATATATTCTTCTTAAAACAAGTTTCGTCCTCGAAACTTAAAAACAAAAAAATTTAGGGTATTACAATCTACACTCCTTAAAACAAGTTTCGTCCCAAAACTTAAAAAAAAAAATAAAAAAAAAATAACTTACTTGTAAATTTGAAAGGGGGTAAAAACTAAATCAAACTTTTCTTTATAAAATATATAGATAAATACTAAAATATTAGGGGTATTACATACTATCCCCCTTAAAAGGGAGTTCGTCCTCGAACTCAAAGCTAGTCACATAAAAAGAAACACATAAGAAACACAGGCAAATAGAGAAACACTTATGAAACGGCTTAACCTATGTCAATTTTAATCCTAGCTCTTAATTAACAGGTTCATTCTAAAAAAACCACGCTGGGATATAAAGATCCAAGCATAAATCCCACGAGCGATTAGGCTCTGAATACCATTTTGCAACACTCCCGATTTACTAACTGAAAATAAATAAGAATTAAAGGAAAAATAAACAATCTTTAAATAAAATTGCAGAAGCATACTCCTAAATCTGAGGTATTACCGCCACACTCAACAACCTGTCGAGCGTTAAGGCTTACAAAAATCCTAATAAATACAACCCAATAATCTAGGTGAGCTATTTATAACTTTACAAATCGTTATAGCATACTAATCGATCACTTGAGCTCCCTTTAGCTATGATCACGTTATCAAACCTGCTTATACAAACTTGACTGCTCACCATTAAGGACAAATTCCAAAATAGATCGTAGCAGGGCCACCATAAGAAAAAGACATGGCCACAAACACAAGTAGCAAAACAAAATAACACACACGTCAGCAAAAAGCTGAGTAATCACCACATATTAGAATACAAAGAATAATATAATAATTGACATTACTAGATCAATTAAACAATGTAGTTCGAAACTACATTACACATTGTACTCTGAAAATAACCTTTATCAACTCAACCTCGAATAATAATACGAACTTTTACTTAATTAACTCATATAACCCATAAGTGTGCCATGCTCGTTGTTCTATACCTAGCCTTGGACATGGGTAATTCGAATAAAACCAACAAGTATAAAAACTTGAATACTCCCAATAACCAAAAAACACCTTGAACCAGACCACATACGGGCCAAATCCCACTGTTGGGGACCATAGAAAAATAATTATAAATAAAGATTGTACCTCATTCTTAACTCATGATTATTATCTCATTACCAACATGCCAAGAACTAAGGTATATAATGTTGAGCCTCAGACCAAGAACAAAATAATAATAATTCTTAACCTTTTGATCTCATACTCGATCAAATAATCATTCACATGATAATAAATAATATCTCAACTCTTAAGGCAATCATACTAGTTACCCAAATGTAATCAATTCTCAACCCAAAATAATACTCTACATTATCAACTCTAAAACCTCGATAAAACAATACTCCCTATAGAAACAACATTAGAACCCTAGAATAAAACATAATCAATTATATACAACAAAAGTAATATGATATTCAAATCAAATCAAATCATACAATATCATAATAATTAATCATATATACAAGAAGTACCATTAATAAATCATATCACACATAATAATAACACGAAATATAATACAAACATCTCTAAAATTTAGTGTGATTACGAGACAAAAGTACATAAATTAAGCATATGACTCCAAAGAATTGATATAGTGATTACCTAGGGAGACTATAAACCAAATTTCAAGATAGAATAATAGCAATAATCGACATGCTGCTCATCAAACCAAATAGAAAGCGAGACGATGGTATTACACTCGTAGCATATGCGTGAAAGGCTTTAATGAGATTGGTCTCTTGAAAATTGGTTCACAATTGCATACGTATAATATAGTCAACGGGTGAAAATAAGATCAAAGCTACAAATTGATTGATGATGTAAATATCAAGGGTAGGTGAAAATTGATCAAAAGCATGATTAACAAAGAGCCACAAATAGGCGCACGAACGGCCATTATAAAATATTTAATTAGGGTTGAAATAAATATTAGTAGTTTTGTAAATAAGAGTCCAACTAAATATAAAATAGGGCTTTATAATTGTTTAAAATAAAAGATAGATTTTGAAATATACGAAAACTTTTGTTTTAAATTTTATAAAATCACAAAATATTCGGGTATAACAAGTATTCATCATTGGGTTTGGTTTTTTTGGGAGACACGATCAGGTGTCTACAACGCCAATACAACTTCTATGCAAGAGCTAGCCCCTTTGCGCGCATCGCGTGCGTAGGACACCTTAGTTATTAAAAAATAGAGACAAACTACTAAAAGCGGAAAATTTTCATTTATGTAAACACGATCGCAAAAGAAAAACGTTTTATTTAATCAAATACGAAGGGAGTACATTGACAATAACATATTTTAAATTAACGCGTATTAATTTTTGACAGCGTGTACAAATTCTACTTTGATCCATTTTGTGATTTATTAATTATATGTAAAATATTTTTATAGGATTTTGTTAGAATCATATCAATGTGTATTTTTAAAACATAGCTAAACAACCTCCACACTGAAAATCCCTAGAAGCATTCTCACAAAGAAAAAGTAAGAGACAACACAAATCGTAATACTATGTGTGAACAACATATTCGTAAAACTGACGAACTGTTTCTCAAGATTACTTTGAGATTTTTAAATGATGATCTCTTTGAAATATGTGTGAAAAGTATCAACCCAAAACTTAGAAGTGTGTGTGCGCGCTCGCGCGTGTGCGTGTGTGTGCATGTGTGTGTTCCCTCCTGGTTCAAAACTTTGGGCTAATCCGAATTTAAAGCTCAGTTTTGGTGGTTGGTTCTAGTCCCCTCTCAATCATTGTTATTAAGGGATCGAATATGCGGTCCTCCCTACTAAATGTAGCCCTAATTACAACTGCATCAATAACCAATTGGTTAGTGTTTATATTTTATACTACTCGGGAGATAAACCATTTTGTGACCTAGTAGGTCATATCTTAGGTTGAAAATATTTTCCTTGATGCATAACTCACATAGAGGAAAAACATCTTCTATATTGTTCTATTTCCTTAAATAGAACTAGGGTAATATTCTAAGATCTGTGCAAAATGATTTATCTCCTAAATAGAAATAAACACGATTTCACTTTGTTAGAAAATATTCCCTTTGCTAAAATATGTTAAGGACATGACATAATATCCTCAAATTTTGAAAATTCCGTAAATTCACTAAGTAATTGTCCAAGTTTAGTAAACAATTTTTTTCAATTCTGTTTCCTGAACTAGTAGTGTCCTAGGTACCAAGTCAACTGTTCCTGACACTTACAATACTTTTACTTCTTAATCAATAAATCTTTCGCCAATTCATCTAACTATTCATACACACTTACAACAAGAATACCTAAAATGCAAGTACTATACTAGAATCTCCATGTTGTTCGGGTCTTAAAACTTCCTTTCATTAGCGCATTAGATTTCATCTTTTCCATAGACATTCTTCAAGAAGGATATCAATCTTCAAGTACCTAAACTAGCTCTACACATGGGAACACCTAATAATATCAAAAACAAGTAGCAACTAGCTAAGCTATTTGTCATCAATTGATCCACATCAAAACCTAGGAACCTAACCACCTTAGACTAGTGGTGTATCCGTGATTCACGTATAAGGCGTGCACAATTACATACTTAATAAACAAAAATCCTAACCAATTTGCATTATCTAAACATGTTGCATTCAACAAAAATAATGTCCGGAGAAAATGTGTGACAATGGATTCAAACCCTAGACTAGAGTGACAATTCAAGAAATAAATTAAAGCTTAAAAGACACATGTATTAAATGCTAGCTACACTTAATTGCTTGGTATAAGGTGTAAGACATTAGATAATGCAAGCGGAACTACATGAGTCACATTCATAAGCATATAATAACCAATATCATTGCATAACACATAAATAACATATAATTATACCTTTGAAGCGTGATTCCACATGTGATCGAGCAAGAACAATAGGAGAACAAGAACCCCAAGTGTGATTCCTCTAGTTGGTCATGGGCACAGGTTACACCTCCACTTATGTTAGTTAGTCATGATTGAACCCTTCAATTAACCTTCTACGGAGAGGAGAGGAAACAATCAAGCCATGAACCACCACCACCACCACCGCGAGCAACCATCTTGCTTGGGTGGTTCGTATGTGGTATAGACGAGGGGAAGAGAGAGATAAGCGTGTGAAAGAAGGATTAGGGTGTTTTTGGTTTCTTGCTTCACAATTCACTGTATGGGTGAATTATGACTTGAGTTTCAACCTTAGGCATGACCTCAATTCATATATCACATATATAATTAGAGTCCATGTGAAATACAAACACTTAACCCAACTCTAACTACACTAGCCCTACTCCTTACATGGCTTGTCATTACCTCATGAGGCCCATTAATACTTGTTTAACACAATACCCTTGTGTGTGACCTCATAGGATCCATTCTATTGGGATTTGGACTATTTGACTAGCCGAAAGATCCTTTATCATATCTAGCAACAGACACTAACGACACAAAAGAATGAATTAATTATTGTAGGAATTTATAGGTACTATAAGAGGAATTTCATGAATCATACTCATAAGCACCTCAACCAAGATCGCATGCATAGCACACAATAATCATACCTTTGAAGCGTGATCTCCACGAAGCTATTCGATCAGCAAATCAGGGAGAGAATAGATACCCAAGTGTTGCTCCTCTACTTTGTCCACGAGATTCGAACGAGTCGTCCATCAATACTATATTGGTCGAGTGAAGGGGAAAACCATGATCACCACCTTTGCTGACAATCGACCACCGCACGAACCACCACCACCATGAGACACCACCAGCTCCGAGGAGGAGGAGAGAGAGAGAGAGAGAGAAAGAAAGAGAGAGAGAGAGAGAGAGATTTAAGGGGCTTGGTTTCGTGTTTGCTAATTCAGGTTCAATCTTAATGATCACTGAATGTTATGTTCAACCCTAGGAACCTAGTCTATATATAATCCTATTATAATTAGAATAGGTTAAGAAGTCCAAAACCTCTCTAATATCTCCATATGGCCGACCACCAAGAGGATGAGGCCCATCATGAGCCTCGTCCTCTAATGCTCAATCTAGGCCCTTTGTGTGACCTTATAGGATCCGTCCAATTAGGCTTTGTCCTAATTTACTAGCCCAAAGATCATTAGTATCTCTAACTATGATATAATGACGACCCAAATGGACGAAATTAATTATCTACATAATTTAATGCATTTATATATCTAGTAATTGCAGTTGGCAAAGACATAAATCCTTCAATCTCCTACTTGTCTGAGACAAGTGTGCAATATTTGAATTCCTTATGTCAATATGTTTCGATTTGATAATATGATTGCATCACATGTCGAGATCATATTAATCTACAAATCGTTTCTTAAAATTTGAGTTAGAATTACAAAACAAAATGATTATTGAGTAATACATTTGAACGCGGCCTCGTATTTTCTTAATTCTCCCTCTTCAAGAGGCCATGCCACATTTCCTAATTTAATAAGTAGACTCAATCCAATCTTGTGGAAACCAAAGCTCCCACTCAACTTTTGATGTAACCAGGAAACACGCTTTATAATCTCTAGTTACGGGAAGACGTTTTAATGTACCATAGTTAAATCAATCAATGAATGAAATTAATTTTCTACACATGTCAAAGGAATCCACTAATATATCCGGAAGCTCTATACTTGAACTTCAAAGTAGGTTAATAGTTCGATCATGCATCATTCATGCTTATCCAAGTGATTGATCAAGCATCACTATGCCCCCATAGCCCATGAAATTGCACTATCCAATCAATCTTACATGCTAGTCCATTTATTGAAAAATCATTTATGTCCACTTTAAAGATTTTGAACTAGGAACTTAAACAGTATATGAATTTTTTTCACCTGTAGGGTTTCATTCACCAGGTCATTAACCTGATGAGCCCATCAATCCACAATTATTTTGCACATTTGTAGGGAATATTTCAAGCATCCCACACTTGAGCCCCACTGTGATCATACACTTAAGCATGGTGGCATCCAAAGGGAAGGAAGTTAGAGTAAAAGAGTCGCCAACAAGTTTTAGAAACTTGTAAACCATTCACAGGGTGAAGGTTACACCTCTTCACGATCCTAGAGATCGCTAAGTCCATAGTGGTCTGGAACCATGACTGGATATTCGAGGATGAAGGTAAAAATCCAACCTAAAAGAGATTGAACTTGCCCTAAAAATAGGCCTCTACTTTATTCCTCTCATATTCATGTGCGCTTTCTAACTAACATACAATAAATAGGTTAACCCTAAACCTATTTATCTATGTTGGTTAAATATTAATGCACAAAAAAAATTATTATTGGCGATCACTTGAATTATAATCATATTATCCCTAAACAAAATTATTAATTATCTTATTAAGAGTGATTACAAGTACTAATTCCCTTTTAATCCTGCAAGAGAGGGCGTCATCAAGCAATAACAATAATATCAAGCTACATAATAACAACAAATCATCATCATCATAATAATATTCTCAAAGCATAATAATATTAGCAAGATCCTAGGCATGATACTAACAAGATTAATAACAAATCCTAGCATGTCATTAAACATTAAAGATCAAATCTTTAACCCTTACATGACACTAACATGATAGAAGAAATAGGAAATAGCCTAAGCATGATACTACAAAGCAATAAATAACATTCTAACATGATACTCGGAATTAAAATAACATAAGCTTGCTTTCTATATCAAAACAGTAATTAAATTACTTACTTTGATGCCTCGTATCCCTTTCTAATAACAAAATACACGCGTTAGTAACTTCAAGGAAAATATTAAATCAAACAATTATATTAAATAATTGAAATAGGGATTTGGAACCAAACCCTCAGAAATTATCAACCTTTCACGTCTAGGGTGAAGGCAACTTTGAACTTGGCTAGGTATGTCTAGGACTTGTGAATGCGGAATTTTGTAAAGGGGGAGGTTTAGAAAGAGGGAGAAGAATAAGCTATTTCTTGAGAGAATTAATGGTGATTGATGATGAATGTTGATTTATTGAAAATGGGGAAATACGACCCTATTTATAAAGAAAAAAGTCCAGAACAATATATAAAAAAGAATTAGAATTGGAATTGGAATTGGAATAAAATTGGCTCCTGTCGCAAACGACATGGCATAGCGCGAAACGACAAGGATCACGCATGGCGACAGGGTCTGTCGTTTAGCGCTGGCTAAAAGATAAAACACGCTTTTGTACAAAATCTTTTTCCTCATATAATTAAGTAATTAAACTCCGTGTTTTTCAATTTTAAATCAGATTTTATCATAATAAAACACTTGTTTTATTTTAAATCAAATTCATTATCCTCTAAAAAGATAATTATCAATCCTATCTTTATTAGAATTCAAAATAACCTTCTAGACTATTCTAGAAAATTAGAATCAATCCTAATAACTTTGGGAATAATAATTAATGTGCCCTCCACTAGATCATGAGGCCAAAAAACCATTTGAGACCCAATTTAGTATTTTGGCCATAACTTCCTCATTACTCATCAAAATTGGGTTCATAATATATTATTGGAAAGCACTTTGCGAGCCCGACCCAACTACACTATTATTGGACCCTTGTCATGGACCAAACTAAATTGGACTAACTATGTTTGACATAGGGAAAATGTAGGTTGTTATCTAATCTTCCATAGAGCCAAACAATAATAAACACTTAACAAACCTAAATACGAGTATAGAGGTAAGTCAAGGGTTGAACCCAAAAGAACAGTAATGTTCAAGCACTCTCAATTATGTGCTTAAGCTAGGTCAAAATCGAAGGGAAAAGGTAACACTAACAAAACAAACAACCAAACTAATGAAACACTAGGAATGGGGATCAACAAGTAATCACGACAATTGCAACAACTTGAGAAGAGCATGCCAATCAAAGGTTGTGAAGACTAATGATAAGAGCTATCAATTGGAATCAAAGAGTTATCTCCTAATTGTTAAGCTATGGTTCACTATGAATAACAAACTAAGAGAATCACAATCCAAACCAATCAATAATTGCAATTCTTAAATCAATGGGTCGTGTCATTAGCAATTACAATGCAATCTAGCATAATTTTCATGGCCTAATCGAATTACACACATGCAAACCTTCATTAATCACTTTAATCTCAACAATTAATCAACACAATTCCCAAATTAATCACAATCAAGCAATCATACAAGTTTCACCCAATTCCTAGCCAAACAACTACTCAAGAATCATCATCTATCAACAAACAACTGAAAAAATCAAGAATCAACAAAATATCAAGAACAATTACACTATCAAGAATCAAACATCAAAATTAAACCAAACAAACATGAAATTGAACAAAGCAATAAACAGGAGAGAGAGTGAGAAATCCTCGTTGATTGATAATGGAGATCTTCAATACAATTGTCATCTTGAATCTTCAATCTTTCAAATAACCATTGAAATCCCTCACTTTATCTCTCTAAAAACACTCCTAAACTAACCCTAGATCTAGAGAGAGAAGCTCTCAACCTAAGCTAAAAATATGAGATCTAAAATTAGATTGTCCTAAAAATTGTTCTCTTAAATTTACCCCAAAATGGGTATTTATATTTACAAGGTTAAAAGAAAATAAAAGAGAA
This sequence comes from Chenopodium album, assembly GCF_948465745.1. NCBI lineage: Eukaryota > Viridiplantae > Streptophyta > Magnoliopsida > Caryophyllales > Amaranthaceae > Chenopodium > Chenopodium album. The sequence goes on from NC_137842.1 coordinate 17,562,074, forward strand.
AAGGAAAATGAAATAAAAGGAAAATGAAAATGAAAATAAAATAAAATAAGAAAACAAAAAGAAAGTAAAAAGAAAATAGAAAATAAAAAAGAAAATTAAAATAAAGAAATACTTTTTTTTTTTTTTGACAAGAGACACTAACAAACAAACTAAAAACGAGAACAAAGTAAAACTCTACGACTAGCTAAACCTGCAAGAACATGAGCAAAACTTATATCTCTTCTGGACGCCTTCTGAATATCAAACCTGGAGAAATATTGAACCAGCCGACGAATATCCTGTAAAATCCAGACAACCGAAATATCATCCGAAAGCTGACCCTTAAGCATACCCAGGACTGAACTACAGTCAGAGTAAACTTGCACGCTTGAATAGCCTTTTTCCTTCACATGACGCAAACCGAATAAACAGGCCAACAATTCTGAATGAAGAGGAGAAGAAGCAAAACCCGCCTGAGCCCCTCCTCCAACTGACGGAGAAAACAGAGAAGAAGACAGAAACCAACCCATGCCTGCATGATGGTCTGTAGAATTCCAAGCCCCATCAAACGACAGACAAATTTCATAGGTATCAGAAGACTGTTGAATGTGAACACAGGAGGAAGAACCAAACCCAAAACCTGGGGGGTTAATAGGATTAGAGAGAGAAGCCAAATTCCTTGCCTTCAAGCTACGGTCAATCCAACTTTTAGCAACAGCCACAACCTGAGCCGGAGAATAAACCTCAGACCGGAAGCGAAGATTGTTTCTTGTTAACCAAACGGCCCATAAAAATGCCACAATAGCATCAAGCCGATCCCAGTCCCTAGCAATCCCAAACCGACTTATTGTAGAAGTCAGCCAGGAGGTAAAATTCACATTCAGATGTAAAGAATTAAAAGTTTCCACATGGTAAAAAGGCCACACTGAACGAATAAACCTGCATTGCTGGAACAAATAGGATACAGTCTCTGGATCCTGATGACAGAATCCACATGTTGAATCCAGAGGAACTCCTTTCAGAAACAGCACAGCTGTCGTGGGTAGAGCATTATGCAGAATTTTCCAAATAAAAAGCTTCCATTTGGGGAGAATAGGGAAACCCCAGAATTTTTTCCACCAACAAGGAAGCACAGGAGAGGAAGAACCCGAAAGATTTTGAAGCAAATGTGCGTAAGCTGATTTTGTAGTAAATACACCATCCCGAGTAAACTTCCAATACACAAAATCATCCATTTTTTCCTTGGGTCTGTCCAACCCTAGAATATGATCAGCCGTAGAAGGGGGAAAAAACTGCTGAATTCGTGTAGTATTCCATTCTTGAGATCGTGAATCAAGCAGATGAGAAACAAGAGTAGGACGAATAGCAGACGAAACTGAATCCTTGAATTGCACAGAAATCCCTGGGACCCATTGATCATTCAGAATATTAATTTGGGAACCAGAACCAACTTTCCAGAAACAACCTTGAGCAAGAACACGGCCTCCATCCATCAAACTTCGGCAACCCCAAGAAGGACGGATAGCAGAGTACGAAGCTTTATAGTTTAACAAACCAGGATGCCTAGCCTGGTAAACCCTGGAAACCAGCAATTGCGGATTATGAATAAGACGCCACATATGTTTTCCTAACAGAGCCGAGTTAAAGGATGGAATATGACGAATCCCCAAGCCTCCTAGACCTCGAGGAAGATGAAGCAAAGAGGAAGGAGCTAAGCTTATACCTTTCGAGGACTTACAGGATTTCCACCAGAAACAAGTAACCAGCCTATCAATCCTTTCAGCAATAGTAGCTGGTAATTTAAACACTGAAAGGACATGATTTAAAGAAGCCACAATAATCGAATTAATAATAACCAATTTAGCAGCAGCCGAAAGATTACGGGAACTAAAAGCTGAAAGCCGCTGCGAAATCTTGTCAACCATCGGCTGGAAATGTTGACATTTAGCTCTGCCTAAATCAACAGGAAGACCCAAATATGTGCCCAGTGAATCTCTAGAAGACATCCGCAAAGTAGAATTGAGAAATTCACGGTAATCCTCCGGAGTGTTCGAGCTATATTTAATGAAGGATTTTTTAACATTAACCATCTGACCCGAAACACAACAGAATTTATTGATGACCCCTAATAGATTAGAACAAGCATCCGGAGAAACTCTAAAAAATAATAAGGCATCATCTGCAAAGAACAAGTGAGAAATCGACGGAGCTCGTCTAGAGATACGAATACCCCGGAATAAATTCTCACTTTCAGCCTTACGAAGCATGGCTGAAAAAACTTCCATACATAGAACAAACAAATAAGGCGATAAAGGGTCACCCTGTCTCAAACCACAAGTAGGCTTGATAGTCGAAGTAGGAGTCCCATTAATCAGAATTTGATACGATACTGTAGAAACACATTGCTTAATAATCTGAATCCAATACGGAGGAAAACCAAATACCTCTAAAACTTTCCATAAGAAATCCTAATTAACCCTGTCATAGGCTGTATTCATATCCAACTTCAAAGCCGCTGAACAAAGTCTAGACGAAGAAGTATTCAAGTAAGCAAGCACCTCATGAGCAAGTAGACTGTTATCACTCATAAGACGTCCCGGAACAAAGGCTGATTGGGAATCTGAAATTAGCAGGGGAAGGAATTGACGTAATCTAGAAATCATACATTTAGCAATACACTTGTACAACACATTGCATAAACCAATCGGCCGAAAATGAGAAGGAGAATCAGGGTGTTACACCTTCGGAAGTAAAACCAAGAACGTACGATTCCATTCTTTGAGCATATAACCATGGGCAAAGAAGTAACGAACTGCAGAGACAACCTGAGTACCTACAACTGACCAATGAGATTTAAAGAAAGCCGCAGAATAACCATCCGGCCCCGGAGATTTATCATTACCAATATGGAATATAGCCTCTCTAATTTCTTCTGCCGAAAAAGGAACCATAAGGCTCTGCTGTTGGCAGGAAGAAAGGGATGGTATATGAAGATTATCCCAAAACCCAGGAATAGAAGTATAAGTAGAACCTTGACATTTATAAAGGTCCGAAAAATGATCAACCAAAAGATTCTCAATTTCTGGGGGATCTGAAATCCATTGTCCTTGGTTATTTTTCAGGCTGAAAATTTTATTTCTCCGACGACGCTCTTGCACCGAGGCAAACAGAAGGTGGGAATTAGTTTCCCCAAAAGCATCCCACCGGACCTTAGACCGTTGTTTCCAGTAAGTAAATAAGGTCTGAGCCTGTAAAATCTTCTCATCTCTCGTATAGAGAAACTGAGAGCCTGAAGTAACAAAATCCAGGGTAGGAGTTTGAGAGGTAATAGAATCCTCTAAATCCCTCCAATCTATACCCCAAGATTTCTTATGTTCCACACACCAATGGAGCAAACTTGATCGAAGAGAACCCAATTTTCGAGAGATCGCATACATGTCCGAACCTGCAACCGAAATATTCCAAGAATATTTGATCAAAGATGATACCTCCTTAATCTCTAGACACCAATTATCAATACGATAAGGCCGCTTAGGGATAGAAAGAGAAGGTGTTTCTTTAAGGATAATTACCGCATGATCCGAGAAAAGAATTGGCTGATGGAAGATCATGGCATCCGGGTGGGTATCCAACCAAGAACTAGAAGCATAACCTTTATCAATTATTTCAAAGGTGGGATTTCTTAATTGACCATTGGTCCAAGTAAAGTGGGGTCCTGAAAACGGTATGTTAACCAAACCCGACGCTAATTTCCATTCCAAAAAATCAAGTCTACCTGGAATAGAAGAAGAACCTCCAACTTTGTCCTCAAGATATTCTACTTGGTTGAAGTCTCCTATTAAAATAACTTCAGAGTTATGGTGGATTATTTCTAATAAATGAGCCCAAACATAGGAACGTAAAGAAACATGCGGCGACCCGTACACAAAAGCTACTAATCTTATTGCTTGACCAGGAACTACAACTTTACAAAAGATAACATGAGAGGAAATTGAAATAGGTACTACCGTAACCGGGGCAAACCAAAAAACAACCAAGCCCCCACTTAGCCCTAAAGCATCATTACCACAAAAGCCATCAAAGCCTACATTAGCTAGCTTATCTACAACAACATTTACAGAAGTAAGAGTTTCCATAAGAAACATAAGGTCGATCCCAAAAGAGCGGACTAAGGAAGTCACATAAGGAACTTTAGGGGAGTCCGCTGGTCCTAATCCCCTGCAGTTCCAAGCCGCCACATTCATGGAGGCTGTGGTGGCCCATTTTGGGGAGCCACCTCACCCTCAGAAGTAGAAGAAGAACCTGATGATGTAGAATCCCCTGTAGAAGCACCCTTCCTCTTCTTAAACGGCTTAAGACAAGAGAAAATTGCAGAGTTGGCATCACGTATAGCTAAAGGAGGAGTGCTAGGTTCATGATAAGGAGCAGGACGTTTTCGAGGACATACATCTTTCACCCAAGACCAAACTTTATCTCCTCCTTTTTTTGCTAATTTAAGGCACAGAGGATTGTTCCCTTTAGCCTTCCCTTCTTTACTTGACGAAGATGAAATCTGAATAACAGGAGGTGAAACCGGAGAAGATCGAGGCGAAATTGGCATGGAAGCCGGAGGTGAACACTCCATAGGAACAGGATCATTGCCTGATGAGTGATCGATCAGAATATTCAATCCCTCAGAGGACGAATCAGCTACATATCCCGCACTTACATTCTCATTGACTCCTACATTCTCTGAAATTGGCGGAGTAGAGGAAGAAATGGGAATTGGTGACGGCTGTCTTAACGGAGAAGAATTACCCAGCCAAGCACTACACCCCGCACCAAAAGGATCAGGATAAATCGAACCGTAGGGTCCTAATGGAGGAGGTCGGAATTGCATACCAGAATTGGAGATGCGACGGAGATGATTACGACCAAAAGCAGAGTATGGGTCTGGAGTAGAGCTTGGATAAACTTGAAGATGAATAGTAGCAGGAGCTTGATACTGTTGAAGAAGGATACGATCAATTTCCTCTGAACATGGTCCACTGTTGTTAGAGACGGCTTGAAAATTAGAACATGTAGAGTTTACAAATTGCGGCCCAAATCTATTACCCAAATCACAGCCCACTGATTGTAAATGAGATGATGGGCCTTGAAGATCAGCTGACCCAATGATGTTATAACCCGGATCAGAGCAGCCTGTGGAATTAAAATAACTCACGTGATCATGTTGGGCCAGAGGAATATGATCCAAAGAAACCGAGTCCAAATTTTCATCTGACGTGGCATTGGCAGAATCATGAGGTGTCATAACCTCAGTATCACTATTATTACCATGATAAATTTGGTGAGGGAGCCGCACCGATTGAAGAGGAATGGGATGAACATGACCCATGTGATGCTGTTGATGTTGGCGGTTAGAGATAGGAACATTCTGCCAGGTGCCTCTATAATCTTCTGCATAAGAAAAGGTAAATCGATGAGGGACACGTTGAACATTAGCTTGCCTCTGACGTGGCAAAGGGACCTCAAGAGCTGGTTGCTCAGCCCGAAGGATGCCCTGTTTCCGCCGCCAAACCTCATCCTCCGCGCCACGAAAACCACCAGGAAGAAGATTTGGGAACAGCCCTGGTAATGATATAGACGGATACTGCGGCGGTGGAGGCGAATCGCCCAAATCATCTCCCAAAATTTCCATGTCAGAAGGGTGCGAATCACCCGAATAGTCTGATGGATCATCAGCATCATAATCACCAAAGCGTAATATCGTTGTCCAAACATTTGGAGTTGGTCGAAAACCCCGAACAGAATTTGAATATAAAGGCACGTCCGTAGGACCAAATAAAACACGTGCACCCCTGTCGTGGAGGTGACGATAGCGACGCTCCAAATGATAATTAATAACATCTTGTACTTTTCGACACGTTGACCGACCGTGTCCGACAAAACCACACTTTTTACAAAATCTAAATATCCCTTCGTATTTAAATCGAACCCACGAAGCTCGGTTCCCATAGGTAGGAAAGTAACATCCAGGAATTATGGGAACAGAAAGATCAACTAATAATTTAACTCTAGGACGAGGAATAGGGAACTCACCTTGAAGTTCTTCCCTGTCAGTAATTTCACCTACCCGAGCCAGCAAAGATTCAGCCACCATCGAGGTGGAGTGCTGAATCGACAGTCCTTCCACCGTCACCCACATATCCAGTAGATGAAGATTAAGTTTATCCGGCACAGAGTAACCACGGAGTCGTTGAATTACCATTAGACTCCCCTTAAAGTGCACCCATCCCCTTAAATCCAAGTCCAAAACATCTTCCTCCGAGCCACAAAAGAAAATAAAATCAAAACCATAAGGTCTAACTACCACTGGTGCACGGAGATGCCAATAACGAGACACTAAGCGTTGAACTAACGCTTGAGAAAAGATGCGGTCGTCCCAAAAACGACCTATAACACAGCAACTCCAATCTAAAAAACTAGTTTCATGATGAGGAAGGGGTTCTCCAAATTCACCTACCCTGTGAGGATAGACAAAGGTAGTAGGAAAATCATAATCACTCATTTTACTAGACTTAGACAAGAACAAGAGAAAGACAGAGTAAAGAAACTAGGATGCGAAGTTTGCGAAGAAAAAAAAAGAGAGGATTTTCTCTCACATCAACTTTCTCTCTCTAGAGAGTTTTTTTTTTAAGAAAGAAATACTTAAGAATCGAAGTCAGTGGACTTTCGATTTTGGCTACTATTATAAGGGGTTTTATCCCCTGTTTTGCACATCAACCAAATCACCATCGTCATCGTCGTTTGTTGAAACCCATTGTAGCCCACTTGTGAGTGTCCCACATTGGAGAAAGAGGAGAGGTAGTTCCACTTTATAAGGTAGAGGAGTACCTCCTACTACTGCCAATTGGTTTTAGTATGGAAGCTCCAAAGCCTTGTTTGTGGACCAAACTCTCCTCCTCCTTATTTGGGTTGCCCAGGCCCATTTGATATTGTTTCAAAAATTTAACATCGTTCGATCATCAAATTCCATCAAAATCAACGTGCGCACAAGTGGGTTTTCACGCACGCGCCGAGCTGGAAGAAGATGGTTTTTGCGGGCTGCTAGCTGCGCTGGTTTGCTGTGGAGAAATCGGTGGTGATTGGTGGCTCCTGCAGCTCGGTTTGCGGAAGGGTTTACGTTTGGAGGTGGTTGATTTTGGAGGCTGCTGGTTGCGGGGTAAAGGTGGCTATTGCGGCTAGAACAGGGGGCAGCAGCTACGGCTGGAGATGTGGTGCGAAGGTGGTGCGAAGGGTGGCTTTGATTGCGGTGGTGGTTGGAGTGAGGCAGGGATGCTAAGGGTTGTAATTTTTGCATGATGATGGTGTGATTGGCGGCTGTTTTGGGGGTGAGAAAGGTGGTGGCTGTTGTAATTTCTCGTGAATTGGGGAAGCAAAGGAGTTGTGCGTGAGTGAGACTTAGAGGTTGTTGCGGCTCGTTTACGCTCCTGAGCATCCCTATCATAGGTGCACTCGAGGTGATGCCTGCGAGGAGGGCAGCCTTCTAAACGTGCAACTTGACTTGATTATTCACCTACAAAACACAATTAAAACCAAGGAGAAAATGAAGTAAAATGAACTCAAAATTGGAAAAATTGCTAAAAATAACACAACCTTTGTCCCATTCTTTTTTAATAATACAACCTTTTGATTATTTTGTAATAATACAACCTTTAGGGGGTGTTCATTTTAAACAAGATAAAATCGAATTTTTGGTGAGTTTTGAGGTGGGAGAAGGGGAGGGGATATTCCATTCTTCCTCATCCCCACCACCTAAACCTCATCCGTCCCCTTTCCTAACCTCAAAGTCCACCGAAAATTTGATTTTATCTTATTTAAAATGAACATCCCCTAAAGGTTGTATTATTACAAAATAATCCAAAGGTTGTATTATTAAAAAAGAATGGGCCAAAGGTTGTATTATTTTTATCAATTTCCCTCAAAATTAACAAACAAAATTAAAAGAAATAAAATGAAAATGAAAAGAATAAAAGAAAGAAAACATTATAAAATGAAGAGAAAATAAAGGAAAGAAAATGAAATGAAAATGAAAATAAAATGAAATAAAATAAAATGAAAACTAAATCTATAAAATCTATAATAAAGGAAAAACAACAAAATCAACGAAAATAGAACAAATAAAGGAGAAAAATACTAGAAAAGCCATAAAAACACAAAATAAGAGAGAAAAGGGGAAATAAAGAGAAAATGCATAAAACTAAGCATTTATTTAGAAATAAAGCTATGAAAACAAGGTGAAAACAAGGTAAAAACAAGCTAAATACTCATCAAATGAGTGTCATAAATGACACTTATCAATTTTCATAAATAGAGTAGATTTTTGAAAACAAAAGGAAAGATTTTTATTATGACGAGCTCGTCACAAGACTTTTCACACTTTCACCTCGTTTGATAGTCAAGTGACGTGAAAAGTATTCATCACTGGGTTTTGTTTTTGGGGAGCCACATTTGGCTGTCTACAACTTTTTATTTAATTTCAAAAACCATAATTAAATAGGAGAAATAATAATTTCTATTTAAACATAATTTTGCAAATTGATGTATTACTTATGCAATATGTTTTTCTTAAAACATAAACAACTTAAATTACATAACTTGCTCCAATCCAAGACTTTAGTATGACTCTCATGCCTTAGTTTGTGGAAGGGGTTTAGTGATATTCTCACTCACAATAAAACTTAGCAAATTATGACATCTCGCTGGTCAATGATCTCATAAACGAGTCGATATATATCTCATATCTATTTGTTTGAATTTGTTATTTGACCCTTGCTCCTTTGTTTTAGCAAAGACATCCTTTTTGGTCATAGGACAATTTTATCCAAACTTCCTCCTTAACTACGTTTACTGCAGCTAAACACGCTGATGCAAGGCTCGGTGGGGATGTTTTTTCGATGCAGGAGAAGTGGAGGGGGCAGTTTTCGAGCAATGAAAGGGGAGGGAGGTGGTTATCGGGGTCTGGGAAAGGGAATGGGCGATTTTTGTGGTGTTTCGGGGGATTTTGTGGTGGCGTCTGCGTGGATTAGGGTGATTTTTGTGGTGGTTGCGATGAAGAGGGGGTTAGGATTTGGCCTGATGTCGTGGTGGAGGAAAGGGGAAGGTCGAGGTTAAGGGGGAAGTTGGTCGGCCGACGGTGAGGATGTTGGTCACCGGCCATACCTTCGCCGTCGAGGCCCGAGGGTGTTGTGTAAGTTTGGGGGAGGGGAGGTGGCTGGGTGGTGGTGGCGGCTGGGTGGTGGCTTGGGTTTTTTTAAAAAAATTCTTTAATAATAATAATTTATTAATTAATTAATTAAATTGAAAAAACCACTAAAACAGTGACACATGTCATGTTAACCTTCAAAAACAGGTTACCAACAAGTAATGTCTTGTTTAAAATTGACACCCCCCAAAGGTTATATTATTAAGACTTAATCAAAAGGTTGTATTATTAAAAAAGAACGAGCCAAAGGTTGTATTATTTTCCGCAATTTTTCCTAAAAAAAAAGGAAGTCCTAGAGGGCATTATGTTTCATTAATAAAAGTCATACGACATCTACAATTGACAATTAACGATAATGAAAACAATTTAACAAAATCAAATAAGAATTAATCGGAGAAGTGCTAAGAATCCAAATACATAGATTTAACAACTCGGCATATTCTCGATTCATTGTCTAATACAACTTTTTGAGTGGATCCGTCGACACTTCATAATTTTGTAGGGAAGAAAATTCTTATGGTGATTTTGTAACCCGAGTCCAAGTAATAATCCATCATAGCCCCACAAAATTGGAGACCCTATCAGACGTAAATAAAATCTTGTCTTTCAAAGAGGTTCGAATATACTTGTCTTTTGAAGAAGATTGGAAAAATCTCAACTTTTGAAGGAGATAAACTCTTTTTTTCGAAGGAGACATTATTATTAGATAAATCCCCAGTTTATCTTCTTGATAAACCAAATTTGTTTATCAAGTAGAATCGTAAAATAATAAACAATTTTGTCTAGCCAACATGACATTTTGGTAAATAACTCAAAAATTGTGGGACCCATATACGTTAAAAATAAATAAATAAATAAATAAAAAATAAAAGTTGTTGATTTTTATTTACATTTTTGTCGGTTTATAAAGTCAGCAAGATATTTTGGTAAATAAAACAAATAATTGTAGGACCTATGACAAAAGGTTGTTAACTTATTTACATTTTACCATTTGATAAACATATTTTGTTTATCAAGGAGAGTAAAATCCGATGAAGACCCGTTCAACATTAACAACAGACGCTAGGATTTAGGAGAGAGAAGAGAGGGAAACTAGGAGAGAAGGCTAGGTTGGCATATTCATACATTCTTTTCCACCTTGATATAATGTAATATATTTCCCTTTTGCGTTTAAAAAAAAAAGGAATTGTCTTTTTCTCATTTTTTATTTTTATTTATTTATTTTTTTTTTATGAACACTTCAATCATATTTGGAGTGTATAAATTACAGACGTATAATGATATTCGACATTTCTAAATATTGTGTATCAACTTAACTTTTTATGGTAAAGATTTTTTTTTTTTTTTTTTTTGACAAAAGAGCTATCAAATAAAAAACAACAAATGTCAATCCAAAAAAAACTAAAACAAAAAATACAACAACTGACACCGCCGGGCACAACCAGCCAACCAGTGAGCAGGAGTAACCCACATACGAGGAACCTTTTGAACCTGACAGACCAAAAGAGACTGAACACAAGCACGCAATTCCTGGATAAGCCACCAAGCAGAAATTTTCATTGAGCCAGAAGGAGGAAGAAGAGTAAGGAGGGCAGCACAATCTGTATAAACCCGGATTTTTAAAAAACCTTTGCGAATAGCATACTCCAAACCCCATATACAAGCTTGAATCTCATACTACAATGTTGAACTTGCCATAAAAGCCCGACAACCACCTCCCATGACCTCAAAAGAATGAAGATCACGGACTATCCAGCCTGCTCCCGCCCTATAAGTAGAGAAATCCCAAGCCCCGTCTACAATCAAACATGCCGTTGGAGAAATATAAGGTAACCCCCGCAGACACAGCCACTTGACATCATGCCTAGCCTCCAAACTAACCGAACGAGAAGACCTCGTAAACCTCTTCCAATCTAGAGCCTGCATATTACGAATAACCCAATCTGACGCCAAACCAACAATTGACCCAGGGGACCAAACAGCATTCCTAAACCTCAAGTGATTACGAGAAATCCAAATCGCCCAAAGGAGAGAAAAAAACGAAGCAATGCTCTTCCAATTTCTTGATGACGAAAAAAAAGAAATTGTACCTGAGAACCAAATACTAAACGAAGGAAACTGCATAAGATCCCATTGGATTCCCAACGCCCTAGATAACCAAAGACTACAAATAGCAGGACAATCTCTGAATGTATGAGATATAGATTCCACATCTGCATGACAAAATGCACAAACTGGATCAACAGGGAGACCTCGAGAATTGAGAATAGTCGCTAAAGGAAGAGCGTCGTGCAGCAATTTCCAACCAAATATTTTCCAACGAGGAAGAATTGGTAAAGCCCAGAATTTCCTCCACCATGCTTGAGAGATTTGAGATGGACTACCAGACATGACCCTAGGCTCACAAAGAAGAGCATAAGCAGATTTCGTTGTAAAAACTCCATCCCTAGTAAACTTCCAGTAAACAAAATCATCCATTAAACGCACAGGTCGATCTAAAGAAAGAATTCTAGCAGCAGAACTAGAATCAAACAACCCGTGAATAATAGTAGCATCCCACGCGCAAGAACACGGATCAAGTAAAGAAGAAACAAGAGTCGGTCGAACCGACTCAGATGGAAGATTCTTAAAATGAATTGGTCCCCCCGGAACCTTATGGTAAAGATTGTTACAAAAATAATTTTCCTCTTCACCGTTCAATCTAAAGCATCCCAAAGACCCAAAACTAAAACAAAATTGGAAAAATGGAAATTAAAAATCCAACCTTTGCGCGTTTTAACAATAAAAATCCAACCTTCTAATAATCTCATAAAAATCCAACCTTTATACCGCACCTTCTTTGACAGATCCATTACCTGTTGATGACCGATTTTTGTAAGTTATGAGCCACGTGTCCGTCATTAATTGGTCAATTATTTTTTTAATCATTAAAAAACAAAAAAAAAATTTAAAAAAAAATTAAAAAATAAATCAGAAAAGCCCATCCCCACCGTACCTAACCACCCCCATCCACACCCCATCCCCCCACCGTACCTAACCCATCCACCGCCCCACCACCGCACCTACTCCAAAGCAACCACCAATTCCCCTGCCACCACTACCACCTTCCCCTGTGTTAGAATCCAACTCCTTTTGATGTATTAGATTCCATTTAATTGCTTTCCTAGAGTTTAGGTTATGTTTTCTTAGCTTGAGGTCCCATTATTGTGTTACTGTCAGATCAGTGTTGTAGACACCCATTTGTGTCTCCCCAAAACCAAACCCAGTGATGAGTACCTTTCACGTTGAATCATAATCGAATGAAACGAAAGTGTGGAAAGGTCTAGTGTTGCGGAAAGTTTTATTTCTTTTCCTTTCTCTTCTCTCTGTTTTTGAAAACTTTATTTTAAGAAAATAGCCAATCCAGTTTGGTTGGTCCATGATAAGGGTCCAATAGTGGTGTAGTTGGATAGGGATTGCAAAGACCTTTCCAACGATATATTATAAGCCCAATTCCGATGAATATTGAGGAATTTATGGCCAATTTACTAAACTGGGCCCGGTTTGAGTTTTAAGTACGGCCCAATGATCTAGGGGAGGGCCTAATATGATTTATCATTCCTAATGTAATTAGGAGTGGTTTTGGTCTTCTAGAACATTCTAGAAGGTTTTATCATTTTTAATTCAATTAGGATTCTTCAGAGTTTTAATTAGATCAAATAGCATTTTCGACCGAAATTATATTATTTTATCTTCCAGTACGGTAAAATTATCAGATTTTCGAAAACGCGTTAAAATCCGGTTTGGCGTCCAACCCCAGGCCTTGGCGTCTGGAATCAAGATTAGCGCCAGACGCCAGAATTGGCGCCTGGCGCTAGCCACAGTTCCTGGCGCCAATGAGCCAGGTCTGGCGCCAAGGTGGATTTGTGGTCTTCATACTCTGTTTTGATAAATTATCTTTTTTGGATGATTTTCTCTATAAATATCGTATCAAAAACTCCGTTTTCATTCACGAATTCTCCTTATTCTTAAGTCTTCATCAACTATCTTCATCATCTACATCTATCATTCACCAATTCTCTCTATTCTTAAGTCTTCATCAACTCTCAATCATTCATCAAATTCTTTGAATTCATTCATCTCTTCATTCATTCTTTCTTTTCTAAACTTTGGTTTTCATACAAAATTCCGCATTCATTAGATCTTGATACACCTAGCCATATTCGAAGTTGCCTTCGCCCTAGACGTGAAAGGTTTTAATTTCTGAGGGTTTGGTTCCAAATCTCTCTTTCAATTATTTAATTTAATTGTTTTGATTATTATTTTCCTTGAAGTTACTAACGTGTGTATTTTGTTATTAGAAAGAGGTACGAGGCATTCACGTAAGTACTTTATTGGTTTTAATTGATATTATGATGTAGAAATCATGATTAGATTGTTATTTTAATTCCTAGTATCATGTCTAGGGTAACTTTAATATCAAGTATGATTAAAAGTACGATGCTTCCTATATTCTTCCTAATATTTATTCATGTTAGTATCATGTTAGGGTTAAAGATTTGATTTTTATTGCTTAGTGACATGCTAGGGTTTGTTATTAATCTTGTTAGTATCATGCTTAGGATCTTGCTATGCTTTAATATGATTATGATTATGATTGATATTATTATTATTAATGATGTTGATTATTTATTATGTTGCTTGATGATTTATTTATTTATTGCTTGATCACACCTTTTTTTGCATGTTTAAAGGGAACTTGGTACTTGTAATCACGCTTAATAAGATAATTAATAATCTTGTTTATGGTTAATTGTGATTATAATTTCAAGTGATCTCCAATAATAGTTTATTTGTGCATTAAATTCAACCAACATAGATTAAACAGGTTTAGGGTTAATCCTATTGATTGCATGTTAGTCAGAAAGCGCACATGAATACGAGCAGAATAAAGTAGAGGCCTATTATTAGGGCAGGTTCAATCTCTTTTAGGTTGGATTTGTACCATCATCCCCGAACCCTTATTTGGTTCATGACCTTATGGAGTTGACGATCTCTTGGATCGTTAAGGGGTGTAACCTTCACCTCGTGAACGGTTTAAAAGTTCCTTAAAAACTTGTTGGCGACTCTTTGCTCTATCTTCTTCCCTTTTGGACGCCACCGTACTTTAGTGTATGATCACAGTGGGGTTCAAGTTAGTGGGATTTTAAAGGCTTGAAATTATTCCCTACAAGTGTTCACTAGGGATTCTCCTTGTATGTCATTTAAAGCTCTTTAGAGGGCGAATGATTAATGAAATCTTAAAGCCTTCTACCAAGTGTTGCCTTGCTTTAATGCTTGTTTGTTGTTAAACCTTTATAGATATTGTGTCTTACTTGCATATTAGCTCCCCTCCAACCCAACTTGATGCGCTAAGGACTCGTGGTTCGGACCCGCTTGTGCCCGCTTTGAAGTATCGGCCGTCACAAGCCCCGACCACCCGCACTCCGTCGCCCAGATAGACGTGAGTGCTCCTGAGATTCTATTGCCCGCTTGTGTTGCTTTGTGCTCACAAGCCCCTCTTCCGCTCAAGGCTAGTGTTCTTGCCGCCAAAAGACTAGAGCGCGCCGCACGTTTCGGGGTCCAAACTCCCGGACCGTGACAGTTGGTATCAGAGCCGAGGCTCAAACCTCGTCGCAAGCAACCCGTGTAGGCACCAAGGAGGGCTACACGAAGATGGAATTCGTAGAAGAAAGGCTCGCTTGGCTCGAGGAGAAGGCGGACAAATGGGCCGAGCTCCAAGTCATTGTACACGAGCAAGCCGAGCAAATTGTGAAATTGATGGCTGACAGAGATGCCCTCCGCGAACAATTGCAATTTGTTCAAGGAAAAGCCGACGAAGCACTTGAGAAATGTGCTACCTTAACGCGCGCTGTGGGCAGAGACGCACTGGGTGTTGGTGCGGCGAAGATAAAGCCGCCCAAACCTCGCGACTACAGTGGCGCTAAAGATGCGAAAGAAGTTGATAACTTCCTCTTCGACATGGAGCAGTACTTCCGAATATGTCAACTGAGTGACGATCAGAAGGTGGATACTGTCATCATGTACTTGTCCGAAGATGCTAAGCTGTGGTGGCGCACCAAGCACGCAGACATCGAAGCAGGAAGGATCAAGATTGATACATGGGCGGAGTTCAAAGAGGAACTCAAAGAACAATTCTACCCCGTCAACACAGCGTTTGTTGCAAGGATGAAGTTGCAAGAGTGCCGCCAAAAGGGTTCTCTTCGCGACTATGTTAAGGAATACTCGGCGATAATGTTGGACATCACAGACATGAATGAGAAAGATCGTGTGTTCAACTTTGTCAATGGGTTAAAGGAAATGGGCGCAGCGAGAGATTTTGAGGCAGAATATTGATACCCTCGCTGCTGCTATGTGTGCTGCTGAGAGATTGATGGACTACTCAGTCGGGAAGGGTCGTCAATCCGAGAAGGATTCAAGTGGGACGTCAACACGCTCTAACAGTCCGTCTCCAAGCTCTCCAAAGGGTACAGAGAACGGCTCACGAGTATCGTCCAACACCATTAATACATATCATCGAAGAAGTGGAGGAGGTGATGCCCAGAGACAAACATCTACCCCCTCCCACAACTCAGGAAACTCGAGGGCCGGCGCATCCTCGGCAAACACAAGGGCGATAAACTGCATACTTTGTCGAGGTCCACACAAATGGTGGGATTGCGAGCATAAAGAAGAACTTGACAAGATCCAAAAGAGATTGTCATCCATGTCCGTTCAGGAGGCCACAAAAGAGATTAGCAGCGATGAGGAGCCCACATACAGGATGGGTTCCATACGACGCCTGAGTGCTATGAGAATTATAGCACCTCAAGAAGAACCAGAAGTTCGATACCTTTCGGCAATGCGAGTGATGGAGCCTGAGAAGAAGGCAACATCGAAGAAACAAGCTCGCACCAGAAACCCAGAGAAGCGGGAGATGAAGCCCATGGAGTTGGCAACATCCCAAATACACACCCGCCAAAACCAGAATCAGTCACAAGGTTCGAAGCAAAGAGCGACGAGCCCAGAGACACCACAGAGACACCAAAGAAGAACCTCCCAAGAGGGAGGAAAAGCAGTGGTTGAGCAAACAACGCAGGGCGCGTGCAAGGGATTACAAAGAAAATGGTCACCCAAGAGGCACCAGCCACAACTTGAAGCTCTCCACCACAGTCTCAAGGAAGCAGCTCCCCAACAGATGATGGTGGAAGCAGTTGTCCCCCTTAATTCAACATATTCCACTCCCAGGAGGAAATTTAGAGATGAAGCTCTCAACAAGATGTTCGAGCCGAGCGACTCCAGAGACAAGCTCCTCGTCAACAAAGAAGATCCAGCTCAAGAGTCAGATAAGATTCCAGAAGACGGCCGCACCAACGGCGCATCCGAAATTTGAGATAGTTTAGGGTTTTCTAATTTTGATTGTAACTTTTGTAAGTCGACGAGGTCGTCGACAGCTTAAGTGGGGGAGGATGTTAGAATCCAACTCCTTTTGATGTATTAGATTCCATTTAATTGCTTTCCTAGAGTTTAGGTTATGTTTTCTTAGCTTGAGGTCCCATTATTGTGTTACTGTCAGATCAGTGTTCACTAGGGATTCTCCTTGTATGTCATTTAAAGCTCTTTAGAGGGCGAATGATTAATGAAATCTTAAAGCCTTCTACCAAGTGTTGCCTTGCTTTAATGCTTGTTTGTTGTTAGACCTTTATAGATATTGTGTCTTACTTGCATATTAGCTCCCCTCCAACCCAACTTGATGCGCTAAGGACTCGTGGTTCGGACCCGCTTGTGCCCGCTTTGAAGTATCGGCCGTCACAAGCCCCGACCACCCGCACTCCGTCGCCCAGATAGACGTGAGTGCTCCTGAGATTCTATTGCCCGCTTGTGTTGCTTTGTGCTCACAAGCCCCTCTTCCGCTCAAGGCTAGCGTTCTTGCCGCCAAAAGGCTAGAGCGCGCCGCACGTTTCGGGGTCCAAACTCCCGGACCGTGACACCCTGCCACCAGTCCCTCTCCCCATCCCTCCTCTGTGCAGCGCAACATCCCTCTCTCCCCCTCCCTCCCCTACGCAGCACAACCTCCCCCTCTCTCTCCCCCTCCCTCCCCGGCACACAACCTCCCTCCCCCCTCCCTCCCCTGAGCGAAACCTAGCCCCTATCAAAACCCCAATCGACGCGCGACCCTGGGTATGGGGTTGGTGGTTTCGAACCTGAGTATGGGGTTGGTGGTTTCGAACCTGGGTATGGGTATGGGGGTAAGTGGTGGTGGCAGAGGTTATGGGTGAGGGAGATGCTGGGGTGGTGGTTATGGTGGGCATAAAAGAGGGATGGGGAGGGTTACGCAAGCCCTGACCTCCACGAACTCAGTTGCCTACCCCAACTTCCACCATTATCAAACCCCAATCAACGGCGCGGCGACCCTAAACCGACCCCATACCCTATCTCGGACCGCCTCGTTTGGGAGGATTGCGTGAGGCTTGTGGTTGGGCGTTGGTTTGGGAGGAGAGATAGTGGAGGAGGAAGAAGAGGGTTTCGGTTTCGGGTTTGGGTAGGGTGGGTAAGTGGTGGCAAAGGTGGTGGACTGGCGGTGGTGTAGACAGGAGAGAGAAAGAAGAGGAGTGAAAATTAAAAAAAAAAAAAAAAAAAAAAAAATTAACCTGTTTAACAGGTTAAAGGTCAAATGGATCTGTCAAAGAAGGTGGGGTATAAAGGTTGGATTTTTATGAGATTAATTGAAGGTTGGATTTTTATTGTCAGACAGCCAAAAGGTTGGATTTTTAGTTTCCATTTTTCCAACAAAATTAGTGAAATATAAACAACCCTTTGCCAGATATTTCTTGAAACAAAATTAACCAAGCCCCTAAACAAACTTAGGTTCTTAATATGTTTAAAAAAAAAAATAAGGTTCTTATTACACCTATGAAACCATTTAAGTCAGGGATCAGCCCCACATTGAAGTCGTTTACAATAATGAATAACGTTCCCAAACAAAATACTACCTCCGTTTTATAAAATCTGCAACAAAGGGCCTTGCACAATTTCCAAGGCAAAATTTCCAAAGTAAAGATTAGTAAACAAAAGGGCATGTGATTAATTGGATGAGAGAGAAAATACCCCACCACAACCACCCAAAACCCAACCAGCCAACTCGCACCACCACCAGACCACCGCACCTGGCCACCACCACACCACCAACACCACAACCAGACCACCAACAAATGAAGCCCTACCTCACCCAACCAAAGAACCAAAACCCCCTTACCACCACCAAAAACCCACCCAACCACCACGAACCAAAACCCCAACTCACCACCAAAGGACCAAAACCCCCCTTACCATCACCAACGAACCCACCCAACCAAATCGCAGACCCCCAATCGCAAAACCCTAAATCGCAACCAAATTGCAGACCCTCAAATTGAAGACCCTCAAATCACAACCAAATCGCACGGCCACCAAATCGCCATCAAATCACACGACTTTGAAAAGGGTGAAAGGGGCGGAGAACTGACAGGGTGACATGAAAGAGTTGAACGACGACAACTTAAAACTGGAAACAGAGGCAGCAGTTTCGTGGTTGTAAGAGAAGAGAGAGACTTGATCTGAGTGGTGGTAGTGGTGGTTTTGTGCTATTAGTGGTGGTTCAGAGGGAGAAGAGAGAATAAATGGTGATGTTGGTTGTCAATGTAGTTGTGAGGGACTAGAGAAAATGTAGAGGAGATTTTATGAAACGGAGGTAGTAATTCAATTCAAAGCACAACTAAAACATTATGCTCAATAGTGATCAAACGCAAGGATATATACAAGAAATCCCACTTAAAAAAACCACTAATTGTATCAACTCACAAGAAAAGAAAGTGCATCATGAACACAGAAAATTCCTTAGACGGTTTTAGGTAGAAAAATTACTTCATAATTGAGAACCTGTTCAACTTAAATGTAAACCTGTAATTGATATCAACATCATCCGATGAAAAAAATATAGAGAAGAAACCATGAAGGGAAGCTAACACAAGAACATATTATAGAACAAAAAATCAAGCTGTGGTGTACAAACACAAAGGAAGAATTGCCTAAACATATCCTTTTCATTCAGCATCCTCAACACAAAATTGTAATAAAGAGACTTGAAACAATCTATTAATTGTGTCTGACGCAAGTTGAGACCAAAAACTTCAATTCTAGGTAGATCCAAGAAAAGAAAAAACACCACAAATAAGACACATATTCCTACTGCCTCAACCATAGCTTACTCCTCTTCAACAATCCTTCCCTTCTCGCTCACGTAGATACCGTCGAGAAACTTCCTGATATCCTTGTTCTTAACATGACATTTCTGATCAAATAGAAACACTGCAGTTAGAAAACTTGTAATACAGCATCAAGATTAAAATGTAACCACAAACAATGATCCAAACATACCTGGTTAATCAGAGCAGCAGATCGAGAAACAAGTTCAATGTCGCTTCCATCCAAGACAAGCTCATCCTTAACCTTCTCGGACCTCAAGATGGTAACACCTTCCAACATGTCAACCTTCCTGACCTGTAAACATTTAATGCAGCACAGGTCATGTAAAAAAACCCAGTTGAGATAATGTGTAAAAGTAGAAGTAAACTGATGACAATAATCAAGTTGAGAAAAAACAGGTTATACGACTGAGGTCTAATCATCTAAAGGTCAGCAAGAAATATACAAGTAAATGAAGAGGCACGATCAGAAGATAAATTGTTGTAAATAGTTCAGTTATATTGTGAAGAATGATGGATTGATGGTAGAGACGCCTTAAACAAATATACTAGCTTTATAATTTCGAACAAGCCAAACTTCCTGGGCGAAAACTAATAATCACCTAGTTAAAGTCCTAATTCAACGAAGGGAGATATCATTAAATAAAACTTATAGGTTGAGGGTTACTTATTAAATTTCAAACAAAGATATCAACATAAAGAGCTGGACAATGACACAAGGAAATTCAACATTGTTCAGTTATCTAATAATGGAGATAGATATATGTATCAATTTCAGCTACCCTCTAGTACATTGCAATTTATTTCAATTTTAAATGACTGAATATTAATTTGAGTTACATTTACAGTACTATACACTACTATCAATACAAATAATTTACCGGCACAAAATCACAGACTGTTGAATCAAAAACTATTTATTAAGCACAAATCACAAACTAGTATTGCTTTATGGCAATCAGAAGTTCATGGGTTCATACTTCATAGCATAATAAGAATTCTAGGTCCAAACAGATAATACCTATCAAACATAAAAATAATAAAAACACAATAGCTTCCATCGGCTCATGACATACGACGATAACATTAAAATCTCAACCAACTCAAGGTATATAGTTGCTAAAGTAGTGACAACAATTAGATA
The DNA here is from genome assembly GCF_948465745.1 of Chenopodium album. NCBI lineage: Eukaryota > Viridiplantae > Streptophyta > Magnoliopsida > Caryophyllales > Amaranthaceae > Chenopodium > Chenopodium album. The sequence continues at coordinate 17,582,706 of NC_137842.1, forward strand.
CCATGGTAATAATATGATTCAATTTCACAGTATAATAGCAATTCATTCCTCCGTAAACCATATCATATTGATCTAAACAGACCACAATACTACATCATCCAAAATCATGAATCCAACAGAGAAAACCAAAATAAAGTCATAAACATCAGAAATTCAATCAAATAACAATTCCTAGTAAACAACAAACGAACAGCTCCAATTACTACTGAAATAAATTAAACACATAGAATCTATAAACAGAACACATACAAATTCCAAAATCATATATTCAAGGTAAAAAAATCAAAATTTATACACATCTAAAATCCAATAAAACATATCCGGAAAAACTTATGGCAGGTCCAATTATCTTATAAAATAAACCAAACAGATAAAAAAAAAATACCAAACTGAACAAAATCATAAATTTCATAGAAAACGAAATACGAAATTGCAATACTAAATTCATCAAAAAAAATAAGAGAAAAAATAAATACCCTTTTCTCGCCAAGAAAGTTACGGATCTCAATACTCTTGTTAGAGTTTGTAATACTAGCATTGATGGGAAAATGAGCGTAAACCATCCTCATTTTGTATCGATAACCCTTGGTAACACCAGTTATGAGATTCTCAATATGACTGATAGCAGTACGAATAGCAGCAGAAGTTTTCCTGGTACCGAACCACGAATCAATGTTCAACTTCTTCTTGCCTTCTTCATCAGTAACCAATTGAAAATCGAGGTTCAGATGCTTGAAGTTGCGGGTGAGAGTACCCCTTGGACCAGAAACGACGATGATCTTAGCGTCGACTTTGATGTCTATCCCATCTGGGATTTCCATGGAGTCGGAGGATAGTACTTGCTTCATTGTTGATGGTGTTGATTTTCTCTCTCCTAGGGTTTTTTTCGGGGGTTAGGGTTTGAGGATGAACAACTGAAGAAGAGGCGTTGGAGTGGAGGAAGAAATGAGGATTATATAGTAAGGGTTTGGGGGCCGCTGTTAGAAGGCTAAAACCCTAGTGTTTTTTATTTGGGCTTTGGGCTATATTTTTTGGGTATTGGTTTTACTGAGAGTTTGGATACTACTCGTGTAATTCGTATAAATTGATTTCCACGGCGACATGAAAATTTATACCTATCGATTCAGGTCAACGGGTTAGGTTCGGGAAAGATTTAGGGTCGTGCTAAAAGGCTATCTCAATAGTGTTAAAATGTAGTATCATCGATCTATCTATCTATAATGTGTAATCTTCTATATCTATATAATAATTATAACTAAAATAAAAACCACTTACATCATCACTGTACACATGTCAGTTTCTTATGAAAAAATTTCCCTTCAAAATTGCTTAGGACATCATTTATATCATATTTTTTTCCTTCCAAATTCAATATTAGGATAATTTTTAATGAATAAATTAAAGTGTGAACATCAATTAACCAAAAGCGTATTAGTGATATTTCTCTTTCTAAAAACGCACATTTTGTGAATTAATTATTTTATATTGTATTGAATTTTTTATTCTAATTCATGCATCGCACGAGTACTAATCTAGTTACAAAAAATGATAAATGGATCAAATTTGGGTTGAGTTGGGTTAGGTCCAAGTTTGAGTTTTATCTTAGTAACTTATTGTCAATTTCTGCTGGGGCCAAGTCAGGAATTGATCGCTCTAAGTACAATGAAGTAAGTTGATTCCTATTTTAAAAATAAAAAAAAGTAAGTTGATTCCTCACAAAAATTAATGAAGTAGAGTTGGGTCCTGTTCTTTTGAGCTTCTAGGCAGAGTAGAGCAGGAGTCAGCAGAGCATAGCCGAGTCTAGCCGAGCAGATTTTATTATTATTATTATTATTATTATTATTATTATTATTATTATTATTATTATTATTATTAAATACTACTCCCTACGTTTTTAAATACTTGCTCCATTTCTCCATGCGCGGTGTTTTAGGAGAAATTGGAGAAAGTTTTAAAATATGGAGGTATTGGGGTAGTTGAGAAAATAAAAAATTGTAAAAAGCAAAAGTAGTGGAAGAATGGGAGGAGAGAGAGTATTATGTTGGGTCCACTAAGTGTGAGAAATGAATTAAATATTGTAAAAGATTGCCATAAAAGGAAATGGAGCAGTTATTTAAAAACGGTCGGAAAAGGAAAGTGGAGCAAGTATTTAAAAACGGAGGGAGTAATAAAAAATCAATTATTATTATTATTAATTACTATTACTATTATAAATCATTATTATTATTATTACTATTAGGAAAATTTGCAAATTGCAGCCATTTAAAGTTCTTTTTTTGCAAATTGCAGCCATTTAAATTTTTTTTTGCAAATTGCAGCCCAAAAGTTCATAAAAATTGTAAATTGCAGCCCGATTCAATTTTTTCATCGGTTTACAAGTTGAAAAATCTTCGGTTAAGGTTTTAGGGGGTCATTTTATCCCTTAGGGACCCGAATTGAGCTCAAAATCAGCAAAAAAAATAAAAACTTAAGTGTCTCATATTTACAGTTTCCCACAAATCGATACATTTTTGTTACGCAAAACGAGATACTTGCGTTATTTTTTTCTAATTCCGAGCTCAATTCGGACCCCTAAGGACTAAAATGGCCCCTAAAACCTTAATCGAAGATTTTTCAACTTGTAAACCGATGAAAAAGTTGAATCGGGCTGCAATTTACAATTTATATGAACTTTTGGGCTACAATTTGCAATTTTATTTTTAAATGGATGCAATTTGCAAAATACGAACTTTAAATGGCTGCAATTTGCAAATTTTCCTTACTATTATTATTACTTTTATTATTACTAGTCGTTGGAGCACGCGCGATGCGCGTGCTCCCCCAACGGTAAGATAAGTAGAACTCGTGGTTGTCTTCATTTTTGTGATATTCGTGGTTGTTGTTCGGGTTTTGTAATAGCAAAGATACATGAATTAAGTACTAACAAGGAGTAGTGATAAAGTTTTTATTCGGAAATATCTATGGGAAAACAACTGTTATAAGTGAAGTTATCTAGAACTTGTTATAATTTAATGATTTTTGTTTAAAAAAACTATACTATTGTTGTAGATATTATTTTAAATGTAAAATATAGGATAGAATTGTATATTAGTTTATTAGACTTTTTGAAGTAGAAAATTTTCAAGTGGTTCGGAGAAATATGATTTGTGTACCAGTCATTTATTTATAAATTTTTATATGTACAATTATATGTTGGGAGGGAATAGCTTTACACTTTTTATATTTAAGATTATAGTCGCTGGAGCACACACTACGCGCGTGCCTCCCCGATGGTATGATATGTAATATTCGTGGTTGTGATCGCGTTTCATAACTTGGGGTGTTATTAACAAGATAAATTGATGTTTACGAGATCTTATTTGTGTGGTAGTCACTAACTTGATTTTAAGTTCTTCCTATCTTTTCTTCCTTCATATATACCGTCTCTTATATTTCTTCCTTGTCTTATCTCATTTCCCTTTTCTATTCATCCTTGCTTTCTTTCACCTTCTTGTTCTATCCACTCTCTTGTATAGTTGGAATTGTTTAGTAAGTCTCTCTCTCTTATTCTCTACCGACCCTTCTCACTTTCCCAACTCATCTCTCTCTTTATCACTCTATCTCATTTCTCTTTTCTATTCATCCTTGCTTTCTTTCACATTCTTGTTCCTTTTTTCTCTAACCTATCCACTTTTCTAGTATAGCTCAAATGGTTTAGTAAGCCTCCCTCTCTTTCTTATTCTCTCCCGACCCTTCTCTTTTTCCTGACTCATCCCCCTCTTTATCACTCTATCTCTCTCTCCCTGCCCCTCATTCTCTTATTTGCTCTATTTCTTTCTCTTCTGACCCTTATCTCTCTCTTTTTCTCCAAGACTCTCTCTCTCCCTCCTCCTGGCTCATCTCTCTTTTTTTCACCTTCAACAGTTTAATGTACAACTATTGAAAAAAAAAAAAACAGAGCATAATGTACAACCAATTAACAATTTAACATGCAACAACTTCCACTCCAAATTATCCAGAACAAAACAAATTGATTATATTCATAGATTATACATGTATCCAAAAGAAGAATCAAACCAAGCTATATAGAGCACACGATCAGTAGATAATTTACAAAGAATATAGAATTTTGGGCCTAGAAAATTCTCGAACATAAAAAATGAATCTCAAAATGTGTAAAAGAACAAGCCAAAAAGCTATGAAGCTCAATATTACTACTCCGTACTACATATCAGTGAACTCTTTTGAAGCACACATTTTGTTTTGCCTGAACGACAAGATAAAGAAAAGCAACCTGTTGCATTTGAAGTCATAGTTGTCATCGCTATATGCTTGATGCAATGAGCTGCAGTTGCTACCTTAGAGTATTAACCTGAAAGACTCCAATTAACCAAAACCAAATATATTAGTTGAAAAGGAATTCTTGATATCACACTTGTAGTGTCATCATATAACTTCTACCACAAAGTTAATACGGAATAGTATGTTACAAGCTTAGATCAATACTGAGATAGTTTTCTTGTTTTTACAAGAATACCTCATTGTTTTGTCTGTTAACAGACATTTATTGATCCCTAATCAAAAGCATAAAGTGTAGTAATAGTATATACAGGATTTCAAGTTCACAATTACATAAACTACATATGAAATTATACGGATCGTTGAGCACTCTGCTTATAATTTATAATAAAGTAATACATGGTGTCCATTTTGGATCAAGAGTGTGTTATAAAGGTTTAATCATTGAAGATAATTCAAAACAATTAGTTCAATTTTGAAATCATACAATCTTTTAATAAAAAAATATTAGAGTCATCTTTTTTTTAAATGAAAATTTACCGAAGAGCAACAGCTCCAAGATGGTAACGCGAGGGTTCTTGACTCCTTTGCTTGTCAGAGCAAATTGTCTAGCAACCTTCATTAAGAAAATAATCACTTATACATTTAACGATCTTAATCAAAAAAATAAATAAGGCCCTAGCTTTAGAACGCTGAGAAATCAAATCTCTATTTTTTACATATACATTAATCCTCATCACTTTGGCAAATTATCAATTAGTCATTATCCAAATAGTCATTAATCAAACTTGGCCACATTTTAACTTTATAACTAATGTGTAAATAAATGGAAGAAGGGAAGACAAAATAAATAAGAGTTAGCACCCCAACCAACTCAACACAACAACACCACATAGACATCAAATGAGCAATAACAGCCCGCTACAATAGAACCAGGGTAGCAGACCGCGGTAAATTCCAAAAGGCATAACTCCTAGCACACAACTCCAAATCAAGAAATTCTTGAGCCTAGATTGAATAACTTTTCAAGATCTAAAACATTGACGAAGGGACTATGAGCTAAAAACAACTTTAGGTCGATATTTTTGGACGAATAGAACAGCAGTAACAGGCAGCACCAGAATAACAGCAGCAACAGCGTGAAACAACAGCTACCCTCTATAGTCACTCACAACAACAATATCTAACTTGACAACATAAATTTTGGCAGCAAACACGATATGCTTATAAGCAAATTAAAAAGAGAAAATCTTGGGAGAAAATGGAAAGATAGGGAAAAAATAACAAGTAAGTTATTCATATTAAAGGTTAGATGAAAATTGAACCAATAAGAACAAGAAAGAGAAAGAGGAGATAGAATTGCACCTGTAGATCAACAATTCTATTACAAATCAGACAATAATTCTACTAACAATATAAAAAATCAACCCAAAAAAACGATACATCACTCAAATTCAACCCAAAAAAACCACCACACCTCTTAACTGAAGCAAGCAACACTACCTAATTGCAAGCTTGTTTTTTGTAACCACCCCCAACCCAACATGTGATCCAGAGACCAAATTATTAGCATCCACATTCAACATGATAATACCTTTAGGGGGGATTTAACCTGATGCAGAAGGGTAATCATGAGCTGCAGTTCTAAAGAATACTTTGTGTTCCTGCAGAACCAAATAGCACACATCATAACAAGTATAGTTGCGAGTCAAGAAGGATTATTACAGCAAGGATAAGAGGAGTTTTCCCCGAAGAAGCAGCACAGTTCGGAGCCACATCCTTCCTTTTATCCCCTGCCATAAGAAAATTTCGGAAGATTCAAGCCTTTAAGGCATAGATCATATAAGTCATAGAGCATATGAGTCTTATGATCTAGTACTTTGAAAGTGTAAGAATCAACACGTGACAACAATCATCATGATACTTGCACATAAGCTAAACAGAGCAGAAATTCTCCAAGCTCATAAAATTAAGGTTCAATACTAAGACTAACTCAATTGCATCAAATTTAAATAGAAATCATATATAATAAGCCTCGAAAAATTAAACATGTATATGTTTGTAAAATTATTATGATAGCATGCAATTAGAACAACTATACTTTTGAAATAAAAATAATTCCTAAGCATAGCTAGAAACCAAACACTGAGAAATACACACACACACACACACACACACACACACACACAAAAAAAAAAAGTAATACCCACAAAATAACTGTAAGTGTTAATCAATTGCTTCCATACTAAAATTAAATTCAACTCTGCCAAATGCCATTAACAAAATTTCAGCATAATTAACCCATAATTCCTCAATACATAAATCATAATTCCTTAAGTGCAATCATTAAGCATTCAAAGCTGATTAGAGATCGATGAACAAAAAACTGTGTTTTGTGATGAAATGTCAAAATTAAATTAGGATTTTTTCAGCAAAAATCAGATTGCCATTCTTTCAATGAAGGTTTACAGAGAAAGGGATATAATATTGGTATAATGACAACTTTTATGGCTTTGCATTGCCAAATCAGTGTACTCCACACAGTCCACAGGTTGTGGAATGTGGCAATTGCCACAGTCGGGTTGTGGTGTAGACTTCTCATGCGACCAAGCAGGAAAATGTAAAGTCAATAGAGGCAGAATACTGAATTTTGTCTGGCAATTTTAAAGTCGGTGCCACCTTTAATAGTCTAACATACATCCTTCAAGAATTTCCAAGAAGTTTTAGTCGAATGAGGTTTATGTGATGACAAGTGGATTGACTTAATTGTGGAATGCATAAGCCATAATTTGGCTCATCCCACAATCCAGCTCCATATTCTTAATAATTGTATACAAGCAAATGAATGAAACTATGAAAGTATTACCTTGGTACCATCTGCAGACCACCGGGCACCATAACCTTGAGAATTTCGTATTTAAAAAACAGCACCATGTGGTTGGACAATATGCACATTCAACCATTGAGAATGACCTATGATACGTGTTATGACCTCATTGGCAAGCTGGTTCTTATTGAAATCTGACAGTAAAATAAAGAAGAATTCATAATTATGGACTGCTTGTTTGAGGCAGGTTCAGAAAGTGAACATTTTTCAGGTTCACAAAAGTATACAGGTTAGACATAAGGATGAACCGGAAGATCCAACATTCAAACCATAATTCTGAACCAAACTTCTATATAAGATTTATGTAATCAAAATTTAGACAAAGTCACATGCAAATTGTACTCACCATTTCCTTCCACTTTGCCCCAATAACTGCTGCATCTATTGACATGCTTAGTCAATGCCCTGAGTCAAGGTGCAACTTTTAATCTCGAGTCAACCAAGAAATCGATTAAATGCAGCAATGATCAAAATATACAGGCAGATTTAAGATTTACAAATTTATAGTCGATGGACACATCAAACCACAAAAACGCATACGAATATCATAGTGTGATCAAAATTCAGGAGGTCCTTTAATCCTTTTGTTAACATATTCAAAGTTTCTGGCTTATCAGACAGTAACTGTTGGATAGCCAAACTATTTCGACCATATAACCTGTCAGATACTTCGATGTATCAGATATAGTCTTTCTCTTAAGAGGGAGAAATAATGCTATTGAAGAAATAAAAATCCTTTTCATATATGTATAAAACCTATATACAGCATCAAGGACCTTTAGCTCTGCTCTTATGATTAACATCATTATCACTACAAGTTGAAACCTAAATAATACAGTACATGTAAAATGGATGAACATAAGAGGAAAACCATAATTAACTATCCATACATTTGATTTATGCGGCAATGCAAAAGATGAGAGGAGAGTTGATCTTGGAGGTGGAAGTGCATCTGAAATTGTCCCAACAGTTTGCTTAAGTCCTAAAAGGCACTGGATGCCCTTATGACCAAGGCCCTGTGATCAAGGGGAAAAAAACAGATAAGGGGAGTGGAACAAATCTTCATAAAAAAAATTCCGGACATAGTAATACGTCACTAAGTCACAGTGCTACAAGACCTACAACATAGTACTATTTACACCATTTTAAAAAAATAAAAAAAATTAAAAAAAAAGGGTACTAACGTGAGAAGACAGAAATAAAACAACAGGTATTTTCATATCCCAACCAATATTTTCGTGCTAAGGTACCATATTGTTTTTTATTCAACAGAATACATCAATTTATTAACTCAGTGTATAGTTTAGAATTTAAGGAAATTCTTAAAAAGTGAAAACGAAGAATCCAGTTCTCGATTCATCAAATAAATCACTCTAAAAATTAGGCAATACCCATGTCAATTATGCCTGAAAAACATAAATTCTAAATGATACTTATAATATAATATTAGACTCCAACTGTATGCAACTAATCTTAGGCACAAACTACACGCAACAACCTGAGGCATAGCTTGATCCGATTACTAATTTAATAATTTTACTCTATAATACTAAAGCTAACTTTGCTATCTAAAACACATCACTTCCTTTTTAGAAGACTTTTGATTAAATCACACTAATGAATGATAAAGATTACGCTTAGACACCAATTTTCTACTTATAATATGATACAGAATATATTGCCTTCCAGAAGCTTATGCCTAACCTACTCGGAGAACCCGCAACCATGAACATTGTATCTTGCTCATCACACCTCAAAAATCTTTAATTTAGACAGATCTCCGCAAAATAGAACATCTAAACCCTAAAAACCAAAAAAAAAAAAAACAAAAACAAAAACAAAAACCAAAAAAATACAAAAACAAAAAAAAAATTAAAGAAAACACACAAACCTGAGCAGCTTTGTAAGCATTCAAAGTATCTTCAGCAGCAGTTTCTCCTCTTTTTTCCTTTCTAAGGGTGAAATCACCACTCCTTCATCAAGAATAGTTCGAATTTTCAATCGAAATTCAGAAAATTAATTAAGAAGAATTACCTTCTATTTATCAATCGAAATTCAGATTATTAATTAAGAAGAATCACCCAAAAAAACATTTCAATCGAAATTCAGATTATGAATTACGAAGAATTACACAAAAAAACATAGCACAAAAAAGGATTCAACCCCATTAAAAATGAAACGATTTCGCTCAATTACACCCACAAAGATTCAACCCAAAAAATTCGAAAACATATCGAAATCAATAGGAACAGACATGCAAAAAAAAACCACGACAATCGAACAAGTAAAGCCCAAAAATTTGAAACTATAAATCGAGAAAGAGAAACGAGATCGAACCTAATGAATATGACGATCCGAAAAGTGTCTTCCACAACCTCAAACTCGAAGAATTCGAAGCACCATCATCGGTGGTCTTGAGTTGCTGAAGTTTTCTCTCTCTAGCTAGGTTTCTCTCTCCTTGTTTCACCTAAGAAATGCTCTGACCCTAAGACCAAGAATTTTTGTTCCTTCTGAGATGAAAACAGAGAGGGAAGTCGGTGAGAAGCAAGGGCAATTACAGCTGTGATACATAATGCAATTGGCTAAGAAAGGGCAATTTCGGCAGTTCCTTAAAATTAAGGGAAGCTATGTAATAACACCAAAAAATACTATTCATAAGGAATAGTAGCAACTTTTGCATTTTTATAATGGTTATGGATTATTAAATAATAATTATTATTATTGAATATTAATTATTTATTATTATTAAATATTAATTATTATTATCCTAATTCAATATTAAGTATTATTTTTAAGCAGGGTAGAGTAGGGCAGAGCAGAGTAGAGCAGATTGAAGCAAAGTAGATTTCAGAATAGTAGAGCAGAGCAGCTCTAAAGAACAGTGCCTTGATCATTTGTGGTTTGAGTTGTTTGCCTTCATTTCTTTTTGGCTTGAAAAGAGTGAGTTTTAATGACCCAACTAGTTATTGGCCCGAGCGATGCCCCAGGTCATTATAAATTTATTACTTTAATTGAACTATATATATTTTTGACTTGTTTGTCATTGAGAGCTTAAGAGCTTTTTTTTTAGTATGATAGCTTAAGCAGTTAGTTGTTTGTATGAGGTGGTTTAACCCTCCATATAGGGTAAATGATAAATCAATCCAATGTGAAAAAAATATATAATTGATAAATCAAATATGTATAAATGTCAATATATATACAGAGTACTCCATAATGCACCCTAAAAAATTACTCTATAATTACAATTGTAATATATATAAATCAAAACTTTTACTCTATAATTACAATCTTATGAATTAATGCATAAATATATAGAGTAATGTTTAGTTTCTTATAAATTTTATTATTATGCAATTATTAAGGAGTTACATTCCAAGCTAGGGAAATTTAAATAGAGTGTTATGTATATGAAAAGTTTTTCAATTAAACAAAACATTAATATATAGAGGATATGCATATATCAAGTTTTCAATATTAATGAATTCGTATGATGTGGTGTCACAATATATGCCAAATGGCAAAATTGGTGACACGTGGCAAAATAGCATGTCTTGCCATGGGTTTTAATAATATACTAGATAAAGCTCGTGCGATGCACGGTTTGTTAATTTTTTAAATAACTTTTTTATATATATATTTATGTGCTAAAATTTGTTATATATTTAGATAAAATTCCTGATATCAAAAGATATTACTTTATATTTAATTAATTTAAACTGAAAAATCCCATTTGCCAATTTTGTTTACGTGTCATTTAAATTATTTAATTCTAAAATAAATTAATAATCTCATATTTAATTAGCTACTACTAAAATGTATTATCTTACGTGGCGCATTGAAAAAAATTAAATCCTACGTGACTCTCTAAAAAGTTGGGGAAAAACTCCCCTTTTTATATATACTAGATTAGCACTCGTGCGATGCATGAATTAGAGTTGGGTCTTAGTAACTTATTGTCAATTTCTGCTGGGGCCAAGTCAGGAATTGATCGCTCTAAGTACAATGAAGTAAGTTGATTCCTATTTTCAAAAAAAAAAAAAGTAAGTTGATTCCTCACAAAAATTAATGAAGTAGAGTTGGGTCCTGTTCTTTTGAGATTCTAGGCAGAGTAGAGCAGGAGTCAGCAGAGTATAGCCGAGTCTAGCCGAGCAGATTTTATTTTTATTATTTTTATTATTATTATTATTATTATTATTATTATTATTATTATTATTATTATTATTATTATTATTATTATTATTATTATTATTAAATACTACTCCCTACGTTTTTAAGTACTTGCTCCATTTCTCCATGCGCGGTGTTTTAGGAGAAATTGGAGAAAGTTTTAAAATATGGAGGTATTGGGGTAGTTGAGAAAATAAAAAATTGTAAAAAGCAAAAGTAGTGGAAGAATGGGAGGAGAGAGAGTATTATGTTGGGTCCACTAAGTGTGAGAAATGAATTAAATATTGTAAAAGATTTCCATAAAAGGAAATGGAGCAGTTATTTAAAAACGGCCGGAAAAGGAAAGTGGAGCAAGTATTTAAAAACGGAGGGAGTAATAAAAAATCAATTATTATTATTATTAATTACTATTACTATTATAAATCATTATTATTATTATTACTATTAGGAAAATTTTCAAATTGCAGCCATTTAAAGTTCTTTTTTTGCAAATTGCAGCCATTTAAATTTTTTTTTGCAAATTGCAGCCCAAAAGTTCGTATAAATTGTAAATTGCAACCCGATTCAATTTTTTCATCGGTTTACAAGTTGAAAAATCTTCGGTTAAGGTTTTAGGGGGTCATTTTATCCCTTAGGGACCCGAATTGAGCTCAAAATCAGCAAAAAAAAAAAACTTAAGTGTCTCATATTTACAGTTTTCCACAAATCGATACATTTTTGTTACGCAAAACGAGATACTTGCGTTATTTTTTTTTAATTCCGAGCTCAATTCGGACCCCTAAGGACTAAAATGGCCCCTAAAACCTTAATCGAAGATTTTTCAACTTGTAAACCGATGAAAAAGTTGAATCGGGCTGCAATTTACAATTTATATGAACTTTTGGGCTATAATTTGCAATTTTATTTTTAAATGGCTGCAATTTGCAAAATACGAACTTTAAATGGCTGCAATTTGCAAATTTTCCTTACTATTATTATTACTTTTATTATTATTATTAAATAATTATTATTATTATTGAATATTAATTATTTATTATTATTAAATATTAATTATTATTATCCTAATTCAATATTAAGTATTATTTTTAAGCAGGGTAGAGTAGGGCAGAGCAGAGTAGAGCAGATTGAAGCAGAGTAGATTTCAGAATAGTAGAGCAGAGCAGCTCTAAAGAACAGTGCCTTGATCATTTGTGGTTTGAGTTGTTTGCCTTCATTTCTTTTTGGCTTGAAAAGAGTGAGTTTTAATGACCCAACTAGTTATTGGCCCGAGCGATGCCCCAGGTCATTATAAATTTATTACTTTAATTGAACTATATATATTTTTGACTTGTTTGTCATTGAGAGCTTAAGAGCTTTTTTTTTAGTATGATAGCTTAAGCAGTTAGTTGTTTGTATGAGGTGGTTTAACCTTCCATATAGGGTAAATGATAAATCAATCCAATGTGAAAAAAAATATATAATTGATAAATCAAATATGTATAAATGTCAATATATATACAGAATACTCCATAATGCACCCTAAAAAATTACTCTATAATTACAATTGTAATATATATAAATCAAAACTTTTACTCTATAATTACAATCTTATGAATTAATGCATAAATATATAGAGTAATGTTTAGTTTCTTACAAATTTTATTATTATGCAATTATTAAGGAGTTACATTCCAAGCTAGGGAAATTTAAATAGAGTGTTATGTATATGAAAAGTTTTTCAATTAAACAAAACATTAATATATAGAGGATATGCATATATCAAGTTTTCAATATTAATGAATTCGTATGATGTGGTATCACAATATATGCAAAATGGCAAAATTGGTGACACGTGGCAAAATAGCATGTCTTGCCATGGGTTTTAATAATATACTAGATAAAGCTCGTGCGATGCACGGTTTGTTAATTTTTTAAATAATTTTTTTATATATATATTTATGTGCTAAAATTTGTTATATATTTAGATAAAATTCCTGATATCAAAAGATATTACTTTATATTTAATTAATTTAAACTGAAAAATCCCATTTGCCAATTTTGTTTACGTGTCATTTAAATTATTTAATTCTAAAATAAATTAATAATCTCATATTTAATTAGCTACTACTAAAATGTATTATCTTACGTGGCGCATTGAAAAAAATTAAATCCTACGTGACTCTCTAAAAAGTTGGGGAAAAACTCCCCTTTTTATATATACCAGATTAGCACTCGTGCGATGCATGAATTAGAATAAAAAAATTCAATACAATATAAAATAATTAATTCACAAAATGTGGGTTTTTGAAAAGAGAAATATCACTAATACGCTTTTTGTTAATTGATGTTTACACTTTAATTTATTTATTAAAAATTATTTTCCTAATATTGAATTTGGAAGGAAAAAAAAATTTAATAAAAATGATGTCATAAGCAATTTTGGAGGGAAAATTTTTTATGAGAAATTGACATGTGTACAGTGGTGATGTAAGCAGTTTTTATTTTAGTTATAGTTATAGATATTGATAATAAACTCCTTTCGTTCTTTAAGTACTCCATATTGATATATTTGGCATGTGGCATAATTGGTAACTGATTAAGTTTGTCAAAAAAAAGTTATGGGCCGTTTTAGGAAGGAACTCGTCATAATTGGGAGATTTGAAAACGACTTGAGTTAATTAAAAGTTGAGACCTTTTAATGAAGATGGATGATAGTAGGGACTGCTGGTGTCAATTTTTTTGTGTTATTATTGTTTTTCCATTTAAAAGTTTGAAAAGCTGATAATGTATTTATTGGGTTAAAGCTTGGAGTTAATCCATATATATCTCAATTCAATTTGGCAAATTTGTGCCATAACTTTTCGGCATGATTCCACATGGTCAAAAGTTTTATTTACTATGAAGTATACATTAAATAAACTTGTAACTTTCAAATTATACAAGGCCTTATTCTATTCACTTTAGCTAAAAAAAAAAGGGTTTTTCTAAGCTATACCCCTAAGGTAATTGAGTTTCTAAGGTGTACCTATGCCTTTTCAAGTTTCTAAGCCGTGCCCTTCAACTTCTTATCAATACTAAAATGTACCTGTAGACACCCATTTGTGTCTCCCCAAAACCAAACCCAGTGATGAGTACCTTTCACGTCGAATCATAATCGAATGAAACGAAAGTGTGGAAAGGTCTAGTGTTGCGGAAAGTTTTTAATTTCTTTTCTCTTCTTTCTGTTTTTGAAAACTTTATTTTAAGAAAACAGCCAATCCAGTTTGGTTGGTCCATGATATGGGTCTAATAGTGGTGTAGTTGGATAGGGCTTGCAAAGACCTTTCCAACGATATATTATAAGCCCAATTCCGATGAATATTGAGGAAATTATGGCCAAATTACCAAACTGGGCCCGGTTTGAGCTTTATGTACGGCCCAATGATCTTGGGGAGGGCCTAATATGATTTATCATTCCTAATGCAATTAGGAATGGTTTTAGTCTTCTAGAATCTTCTAGAAGGTTCTTTTCATTCCTAATTCAATTAGCATTGATAAGTTGACTTTGTTGACTTTTCAGAGTTTTAATCAAAATCAAATAGCATTTTCGAAGAAATTGTATTATTTTATCCTCCAGTACGGTAAACTTATCGGATTTTCGAAAACGCGTTAAAATCAAGCTTGGCGTCCAACCCCAGGCCTTGGCGCCTGGAACCAGGCCTGGCGCTAGCCATTGGCGCTTGGCGCCAGCTAGCCAGGGTTGGCGCCAGCTCTGTTTCCTGAGCGTCAGACTCTGTTTTGTTAATTTATCTTCTTTGGCTCATTTTCTCTATAAATATCGTATTAAAAACTCCGTTTTCATTCACCAATCATCACCAATCATCACCAGTTATTATCTACATTCATTCATTCACCAATTGAATCATTCATCTCTCTTAAACATTCAATTCTTTCTTACTTTGCTTTTTTAATCCAAAATTCCGCATTCGCAAGATCTAGAAACACCTAGCCATATTCGAAGTTGCCTTCGCCCTAGACGTGAAAGGTTTAATTTCTGAGGGTTTGGTCCCAAATCTCTCTTTCAATTATTTAATTTAATTGTTTGATTATTATTTTCCTTGAAGTTACTAACGTGTGTATTTTGTTATTAGAAAGAGGTACGAGGCATCAAAGTAAGTATTTTAATTGATATTATGATGTAGATTTCATGTTTACATTGTTATTATGATATTCCTAGTATCATGTCTAGGGTAATTTTAATATTAAATATGATTCCTGCGATGCTTCCTATATTCTTCCTAATATTTATGATTGTTAGTATCATGTTAGGGTTAAAGATTAGATTTTTATTGCTTAGTGACATGCTAGAGTTTGTTATTATTCTTGTTAGTATCATGCCTAGGATCTTACTATTATTATTATGCTTTAATGTTAACATGAACATGATTATGAATATTATTATTATTATTTTGATGATAATTATTTTATTTATGATGATATTATTATTATTATAATTATTATTCATGATATTGATTATTTATTATGTTGCTTGATTATTTATATTTATTGCTTGATCACACCTTTATGCATGCTTAAAGGGAATTTGTACTTGTAATCATGCTTAATAAGATAATTAATAATCTTGTTAGGGTTAATTGTGATTATAATTCAAGTGATCGCCAGTAATAGTTTATTTGTGCATTAATATTCAACCAACATAGATTAAACAGGTTTAGGGTAAACCTATTGATTGCATGTTAATTAAAAAGCGCACATGAATACGATCAGAATAAAGTAGAGGCCTATTATTAGGGCAGGTTCAATCTCTTTTAGGTTGAATTTGTACCTTCATCCCCGAACCCTTATTTGGTTCTAGACCTTATGGAGTTGACGATCTTTTGGATCGGTAAGGGGTGTAACCTTCACCTCGTGAATGGTTTACAAGTTCCTTAAAAACTTGTTGGCGACTCTTTTGCTCTATCTTCTTCCCTTTTGGTCGCCACCGTACTTTAGTGTATGATCACAGTGGGGTTCAAGCTAGTGGGATTTTAAAGGCTTGAAAATATTCCCTACAGTACCCTTATTAGTTATTTAAAAGTTAATTGAGAGCGTGATTTCGTGGCTTTAGTTTTCGTTATTCGGGTTGTTGTGGTTAAGATTTCTTTCTCGTATCATTTCCTTACCTTTTATCATCTTTTTATTAAATTTATAGTTAACTATAGGTGATGTGAAAGTCCCAAGGAGGGTACTATTCATTAATGGTAGTGAGTTGAGGGGCACAACTTAGAAATTTGAAAAAGCATGGGTACACCTTAGAAACTTGACTACCTTAGGAGCATAGTTTAGAAAAACCCAAAAAAAAAAAAATTATTTCAAATTTTAAAAAAAAATTATCGACCGATTGTTTATTCGAAAGCCAATAAAATCCAATAAGTCAATATCTAAATTTGATTTAACCCAAAACAAAATATACCTGATACCATTTATAACCGAAAAATACCTCATTTTACACGAGTCAAAACTACCCACATCCTAAGTAAACCTTGACCCAAAACTTATTGCTACTTTCGTTTCAAGTTTTGTTGCAACTTTTGCCAAAAATTTCAGCTTCACATTTATTGCAACTTTCCTATTTTTTCCATTTTTAGTAAGTTTTTTAAATGAAATTACATAAATACCCTTACTTAGAATTTAATAACCCCAATTAGATTTTAAACAATAAACTTATAAAATTACTAATCTAACATTATTTATCTAACAATGCCCACCAAATTTAATTCTCTATTCCAATTCCCAACTAACTCATTAATTCATCTAGCCTTCAATTGCTATTTCCAGAAATTAAACCCAAACTCTACTAGTTCTTCATCTTCCTTGTTTCTCCCTCTTTAAAAACGAGCAGATCTGAGCAGAGCTTCATTAAGCACCCTCACTTCTCACTTGGTTCATCTATTATCTCTCTCATTCACTCTCTCTATCTCTATCCTTGTTCATCTATTTCTCTGTTTTACAATAATTAAGTAGATCTACGTTTTTTTAGTCCCACAAAAATGGTAGATTTCGAGCCTCTTGCCCACGCTATTTTTCCAAGTCATGATGAAAAGGAATCAAGTTGCTTGATGATATATACGATGCACTGGAAGATGGGTTTTTGTGGCCTATAAGATTATATTCTACAATTTGGGGAAGTTCGGTGATGTTTTGAGCGAAAATTCCCTCATCGCTCTGGGAAAAGTTCTTAGATCTATTGATGTTGAAGAAGAGGAGAAGGAAAAAAAATAGGGTTTTGGAAGATAAGAAACCCATGAGTAGTGAAACGGAGAAAAAACAAAGATCTACAGTTATCTTGCCCTTAACTCCAAGAATATCCTTCCAAACAATCATGAAATTGCGAGGGAAGGGGGAAAAATTTGTGGATGTAGACGATGAGGGAGAAAACAACCATCATGTTGCTTTGAATGTGGGAAAAAATCGACCCTGTTGTTGCTGCTGTTTCGAATGAGGGGAAAACTGACCCTCCTCCGGTGATGATTTCTAAACCCTTATTTATATTAATTATTTTTTACCGTTATTGTTAATTGTTGGGGCATTGTGAAATTGAGTCTCTGGTTATATGTTATTTTTTGTTACATTAAGAAGGAGATTTGTATGTGCTTGATTGGTTGTTGGTAACATTAGTTGCTGGCCAAGGGGGTGTGTGAATTTTGTTGTTAATTTGGTGGATTGAGTTTGTTGTTGCTTTGGTGTACTTAGTTTGTTGTTGCTACTGGTTTTTGATATGGTGGACTGAATTTTGGTTATTGTCGGTATTTGATTTAGGTGGATTGAATTATAATTTGTTGTTGGTATTTGATCATTTGTTGGATTGATTCTGATTGGTCATTGATTTGGTGAACTAAGATTGTTGTTGTTGTTGGTATTTGATCATTTGATGGAATGAATTTTAATTTAGTTGGTATTTGATTTGGTGGACTGAGATTGTTGTTGTTGTTGTTGGTATTTGATTTGCACCAATTTTAATTTTGTGTGCTTGATTTGATTGCCAGAAACATGCTTTGTGATTACATGCTTTGTGCTTTGTGAGCACATTCATGCTTTGTGAGTCCCTTTGAGTCCCTGTTGGGGTTGTGGTGGTTGATGGATGATGACAATACTAAATGTATGAATTTGGTCTCGATGACAAGTCTTTGAGGGACCATGTCCTAAACATGCCAAGTGAGTCCCTTTGTTGTGGTATGTTTTTGTAATATAAAGTCCATGAGATCTTAGTGATTCAATTTGAGAGATCATTCTCGTTGCTAAATCTAAATGATGAAGGGACTCATCTAATCTTGAAATTGCCTGTTTAATTTGCTCCAATTTTAACATTGTTGAGGTAAAAAAACAGGATTTCATTTGTTGTGATGAAATTGTAATCTGTTTGATGGATTTAAGATGTCACTCATGATTGGTTCAACATGTACATAAACATGTAAACAATTCTCTTATTACCTGAATGTGCTAGAATGTCATTCATGCAGAAATTCAAAATGCTCTTTTCATTTTATAATATTCAATAAGCACAAATTACACATTTATTTGACCATGGTTATCACTACATGAGTAACTACCTTTAATAAGATTAAAAACATATCCAAACCACTAAAAAAAAAAAAACACAGATACACAAAACACCTTTGTTAACACACATAACCAAATCATATTTGAGTCCCTCTTGTCTGCTTAAGCAAAAAATGGTTATGTGTAGTGGCAGTCTTTGCTTGGTAAGTTCTTGCTTAAATGCTTAATCAGCATCCACTTCTTGGTGTGTTTCCTTTGGGTCTGCTACTATAAGCATCTCATTAAGGTATTGCACAGATTCCTCTACTAACTCTTTCCTCATCTCCAAATTATCAGGTAACAATCCCAAATTTTCAAGTCTCTTTTAACCTTTATGAGGAGGGGGTAGTTGTTACCACCTTGTTTTCCTAGTATCTTAATAATTGTTGCTTGTAAACCAACTGTTTCTGTTTATGTGAGATTCAAACCACTCATATGTCTCTTCAACCCTTTCTATTAACTCAATTAGGTTTTTTGGGAATGAATGATATTAGATGGATTTAGTCGCGTTGAATAAGCCCAAATCTAGCACATTCAGGTCTGGGCATTGAGGAGGTTGATGTATGAATTGTATGTTGAATCCATCTTGAGTACATGATGTAACAAACTCTTCATCTTTTGGTATTTGACGGGGTTTGGCGTTGTCCCACTGGACGAAGATGTTTTTGTCCATACCTGCTGGCCATTTTTGCTTGATTGTTTGTATGACTTTGTTGATAAGCATTTCCCTGATAACTTCCCTATTAACATTCTGCAATGCTTTTGGTTCCAAAGTTCCTTTCTTCCTGTTCTTACTGTTTTTTTTAAGGAATGGTGTCTTTCAAACAAGTGTACTATTCCGCTAATGGGTTCAGAATTATTAGAAAGCTAATATATTCAGTAAGGTCAAGTGATCGGAATGCCTGGGTGGAGGCGCTTTCGATTAGTAATATTAATGCATAATTATTATTACAGCTTAATCTTGACTGAACCCTTCGGGTCACACCCAAGCAACTAACGAACCAAAGCGACTAATTAATATTTAGACGTCGGGAATTCGATCTTAAAGAGTCGAAACCAAACGTCGAAAGTCGAGTCGAAAAATAGTAAAAGACGAGACATGAAAATAATAATGAATCAACAAAGACCAAAATACCCTAGCATCGGGTTGCCCCGAGCAAACCGAGTGCTAGGGGCATATGACCTAGCATGTTGGCTAGCATGCGCACCAAGCCGAGCCTAGGCTGGCTGGTGCGTGCTAGCGCACCAATGCTAGCATCGCAAGGCTAGTCGCGCCAATGCTGGGCCAAGGCGCGCAAGGAGCAGCAGCCCGCATCTTTGGTGTGTGGCTCGCTGGCTGAGAGCACGAGCAGCCCGCACAAGCTGCTGGGCTTGCTGGCTAGCAGCGCTAGCAGCTCGCACGCTTGTGCTGGGCCTGCTGGGCAGCCGCGCAAGGCAGCCCACCTTGGGTGCCTTGGTGCCCAAGTTAGTGTGGTTGCCATGTGGCGCGATTTTAGTGGAGGTTGGAAGTGTGTGTTGGTCGTTTTTTGGAGAGGGAGTGGGGAGCAAGTTTGGTCCCCCCCCCTCCTGCAAATGGTCCTCACCTAACCTCTCACATGAGCTTGCCACTTGTTGATTTATTACTAGTTTGATTATTAATTTTATTTTAGCTTTAAAATAAAATGGAAAAATCAAATTCTCCCACATTGATGGGAGAGCTTTTCACTCTCTTATTTTTCCCTATAAATACCCAAGTTGGGGTATTGGGAAAATCACTTGAGTGAGAGTTGAAAAAGGCATCACCATTATGAAAACCTTTGAACTCATTAATCACTTGGGTTTTTGGTCGGGCCTTGCTAACTCCAAGACATTGGACCATTTTCGGTGCTCGGGTTGCGGGTGGACTTTCGTTGGAGGCTCTCGTGTTAGCGGGGCTAAAGCTTTCAAATAAGAGTCCGTTCCGTTTGGGCAAAGCACGCTCCAAAGGTAATTATCTTGTCTTAATCTTGTGATTAATTTATTTATGCTTTATGGTTTTATTAATTGCGAGTGGTTCTTTGGGTCGGGGTTGTTTCCGCGGTAAGTTGGACTTACCAAACCCCAACAGCGGTATCGGAGCCACGCTCGTTTATTTTTAAAATCATAATATTTTTTCAAGGTGATTTTTATGGCTTAATTTTCTGGTCTTGAAGTGCTAATTAGATTAGTAACTCGTTTTATTTATTTTAACCTCGTATTTCAGCTATCTTCAGCCCCAAACCCAGATTTCGACCCAAAAATAGTGAATTGTGGGTGGAAAATGTGTTCTGGAAATGGTTTTATTCTTCCAGGGAACAGTTTTTCGCCAAAAAATGACCAAAAATGCAATTTTCGAGGGGTTTTTTTCGTTTTTACGAAAAATTTTAAGTCTTTCTAACCTTGTAAATTAATTGCATATTTATGGTGGTTATGTAATTGGTTCAATACATATTTTATATGCAATTTTTTACCTCTTTAGGCATGATTACTTTGTAGTAATTTGTGCTTGAAAGCTTGGTTTTATTTTTCACATAATTTCAAACTAACTGCATTAAGTGTGAAATTGTTGTTCTTTGAGGCTTCCAAGTATTAAAGATTCAATCTTTAATTATGTTAAGTGATTGAAACTTTATATTACTAAATTCAATGAATTTTTGTTAAACTTTGTTGATTTAATCATTTTTTAGTTGATTGGAATCATAAAGTTTGAAACTTTGTGATAGAAAATTTTTTATATTCGCATTGGAAGATATAATTTTTCAAGGATTCACAAGTATTAAAGTTGGAATCTTTATTGAACTTATGTTCATTTTTCCAACTCCCTCTTATTTTGTCAAAAACTCAAGATTAATTTAAATTAATAGTGAGTAATTGCCCTCTTATTTTTGTTGCACCAAGTTCAACCAATTTAATTAAAGAATGGTTCTTGGGAATTATTTGGTTACATGCACTTTAAAAATTTTAATTAAGTTAGACTTGTTTAATTTTTTGCTCAAATGAATTAGTTCTAAAATTAATTTAGGATTAATAATTATGTCACGCAAAATTGGGATCAAAATCCCGAGGCTATGGCACGCAAAACAAGGCAAGAACATCCCTTGGCTAGTCAGGCTACATAGCAGCCCGCATGTGGCTGCCAAGGATGGTGCCCCGTGCTTGCGCGAAAGCCCATGCGTGGCTGATGCTTGCTGCCAGCAGCATGGCGCGCCAGCAAGCACCAAGCAGCAGCACGGTGCTGTGCTCGCTGACTTGCTTGGCTGGCCGCGACTGGTGCAAGCACGAGCACGTTGGTGCATGGCTTGGGACTTGGTGCATGCGTCGTGTAATTAGGGATATGCGTAGACGTTGCTTGCGAAGCAATGTAGTGCAATGAGTTCGTACAACATGGCCATCAAGGGCCACGTTATTGATGTGTGAAAGTTCGCTGATGTGGGCGGTGTAACGCTTAGCGACATCGGGCCCACTCCCACGTTCATTGAGCATCAAACGGTTATGCGAAATGTGAGCACTCCATGTCTTAGTGCTAGGCACTTAGACATTTTGGACTACATAATTTTGCTTAAAATTGTCGTTTTAATTATTTTATTGATCTAATTTGTTTTAATTATTTTAATAAATTTTGGAGGCTGGGCCTCGGTTTTGAGCGGCATTGGCAAAATTTATTTTGACAAATTTTGGGATTTACTGGCTTAATTAATTGGATTAATTAAGTTGGATGCGGAATTTAGTGGGAGCTTCAAATGTTATTGCGCTTATTTACATAACCCCGGTTAAAACAACTTTGACTAGTTTTAATTAGGCGTGTTAATTGGATTAACCACCTAGATTAGTTACTAGTTTACACGTGTTTGTGCATTGTTACTTGTTTATCGTTGTAAAATGCATGGGCCATTCACAAATAGTGAATGGATGAATGGAATGTATATTCTCTCACAGGTTTTATGAAATGGCAACTAGTGGGGCCCGATTAGGATAGGAAATACGGACTGCGATCCGTGATGTATTTTTGTAAATCTAAATACGGTCTGCGAACCGTTGAGTATTTTTGTACCTTAATATTTAGATAAGTCCTAATCGTAGATACTAGTAGTTGCATTTATTTATGGTCAAGTCTTGAAGATGGAGGTTCTTGGAAGACGTAGCCATGAATTTGCAAATGAAGACCTTTTGAAGATTTGAAGATCTAAAGGGGTCATGCTAGTTGCCAAATGCATCTATATTTATGAGTTTCGATATTTATATATATATATATATATATATATATATATATGAATTATATGTTAGATGCATGTTTAGGATTTCGAATGTTGTGATGATTAATTAAGTTCACTTAAATCAACCAATATAGAAACCCTAGGTCCCTAAATATTGAGTAAAACTTGCCATTCCAAAACAACACTTACCAACCAAACGAGGATAGTGGTGGGCTACGCCAAAGCGAGGCATCACTACCTCTCCTAGGAGCGTAAGACATACCGGGTATGCAAGTTGGTTTTGGTTGTACTCAACGATATGAGTGATGGAGTCCTAACATGTCGTGGCAAAGTGAATAATTGTTGAGAGAGCATTAGATGCGACGATTTATTCAACCAAGAGTGGCTTGGAGCCATTAGCAAAGCGTTGCTTACCTTAGGAGATTGAGTGTTAAGACAAGCCAAAGCATGTTTAACCACTCTTTGTTTCTTCGGATCTTGGAATCGACTTATTCTCACCAAATTGGGGACAACTTTAAATGTGTGAATAAGACGTTTTAAATAAGTTTGATTAAAAATGCATGAATTCAATCTTATTTAAATATCATGAATGGTTTTTCATTTCAAATTCTTTCAATTGTAGAATCATGTCTTCAAATAACTCAAACAACCAATTCTCGTTACGCTCAATTCTCGACAAGGAGAAGTTGAGTGGGCCAAATTTTCTTGATTAGCAAAGTAATTTGCGAATTGTTCTCATGCAAGAGCAAAAGGAATATGTCCTTGATGAGGAAATGCTCGAGGCTCCCAATGAGGAGGTGACTCAGGCTGCCCTAAATCGATGGCAAAGTGCCAATCGAGATGTCAAATGCATCATGTTGGCCACAATGTCTCTTGAGCTTCAAAAGACTTTCTTTGAGAAGGAGGCAGCTTTTGAGATCATTTCTGAACTGCAGAATATGTCTCAAGAGCAGGCCCGAACTGAAAGGTTTGAAACCCACAAGCAGATCCTTGAGAGCAAGCTCAAGAAAGGAGAGTCAGTCAGCCCACATGTACTCAAAATGATAGGATTGTTTGAGAACATGGGAAGGCTTGATGCGGGGTATTCAACCGAGATGGCAATTGACATCATTCTCCACTCGCTGCACAAAGGCTATGATCAGTTCAAGATGAACTATAACATGCACAGCATGGAGAAAACCCTCACCGAGCTTCATGGTATGTTGAAGCAAGCAGAGCAAACGCTCAAGGATGAGGGGAAGCATGATATGCTCATGATTAAAAAGGGCAAGCCGTTCAAATTCTCAGGCAAGAAGAAGAAAGGCTTTAAGGGGAAGGGCAAGAGGAAAACCTTTCCTCCTAAGTCTAAAGCTACCAAGGATAACAAAGAAAAGAAGGTAGCATCTTCTAAATCTGATTCCGAATGTTTCTACTGTAAGAAGAAGGGACATTGGAAGAGAGATTGCCTCAAGTTCAAGGAAGATAAGAAGAACGAAATCGTTACTTCTGAATCAGGTATATTCGTTATAGACTTTAACTTCACTAGCTTAGCATCATGGGTATTAGATACCGGATGTGGCTCACACCTTTGTTCCACTTCTCAGGGACTAAGGAACGCTAGAAGGCTAGAGAAGGGAGAGGTTGAACTTCGGGTCGGCAATGGAGCCAGAATTAGTGCCGTATTCGTAGGAACTCTCAGTTTGTCTTTGCCCACCGGGCTAGTTTTGGAACTAGATAATGTTTATTATGTTCCTAACATTACCAAAAACATCATTTCAATTTCGGCATTGGACGCCAAGGGTTTTGAATTCCGAGTAAAAGACAATGAATGTTTGTTTTATCTCGATAATGTTTTAGATGGTATTGCACATCTTGAAAATGATCTTTATGTGCTTGATCTAGACAAACAAGTTTATAATGTGAATAATACTAACAAAGAGCTAAGAACATGGAGTCAAATCAAACTTACTTGTGGCATTGTCGTCTTGGCCACATTAACATCAAACGCATCAAGAGACTTCTACAAGAAGGTGTTCTTGACTCTTTCGATTTAGAATCGTTTGAGAATTGCGAAGGATGTTTATTAGGCAAGATGATTAAGTAGCCATTCTCCAAGCTGGGAGAAAGGGCAGGAGACTTATTAGGTCTAATACACACTGATGTATGTGGACCAATGAGCTCCACCACAAGAAATGGACACCGATATTTTATCACCTTCACAGATGACTATAGTAGATATGGTTATGTCTACCTAATGTCGCATAAATCTGAATCATTTGAAAAGTTCAAAGAATTTCAGAGTGAAGTTGAAAATCAGCTTGGCAAGAAAATCAAAGCCCTTCGATCGGATCGAGGTGGTGAATACTTGAGCCATGAATTCGATGACCATCTGAAAGAAAAGGGTATACTTTCAGAATTGACACCTCCAGGAACTCCACAATGGAACAGAGTATCCGAAAGGAGAAATCGGACCTTGTTAGACATGGTACGATCAACAATGGGTCTTAGTGATCTTCCTATCTCTTTCTGGGGACGCGCACTTCTAACTGCGGCACTAAAACTGAACCATGCACCATCAAAAGTTGTAGAAAAGACTCCATATGAATTATGGACAAAGAAACCTCCTAGGTTGTCTTTTCTAAAGATATGGGGATGCGAAGCATATGTCAAGAAATTAATTTCTGACAAACTTCATCCCAAATCTGACAAGGTTTACTTTGTGGGCTACCCAAAAGAAACCAAAGGGTATTACTTCTACAATAAATCGGAGAAAAAAGTTTTTGTTGCTCGTGATGGTGTCTTTTTGGAGAAGGAACACCTTTCCAAAATGACAAGTGGGAGGAAAATCGAACTCAACAAAGTTCGTGAGGTTGAGCAACAAAATCAGAATGACAGTCAAAGTGCTCAAACAACATCTGTTGACGCAGGTCAAAATGATCAAAATGTGCAAAGTCAAACCGACAATGAAAATGCTCAATCCATTACCCTACATAGGTCTCAGAGGCCGAGATCTCAACCTGATAGATATCTTGGTTTAGTATTAACCGAGATCTCAGAGGACATCCTGATTATGGATGGAGATGAACCGGTAACCTACAAGCAAGCGATGGCGAGCACCGACTCTGCTAAATGGCATGAGGCCATGAGATCTGAAATGGATTCCATGTTTGAAAATCAAGTCCGGGACTTGGTTAACTTACCCGAAGGTTATACACCTATCGGTTGTAAGTGGATTTTCAAGATGAAAACTGACAAAGATGGAAATGTATTAATTTACAAAGCTAGATTGGTGGCAAAAGGTTACAAACAAGTTCATGGTATTGATTACGATGAAACCTTTTCACCAGTCGCAATGCTTAAATCCGATCGGATCCTCCTAGAGATTGCTGCATATTACAATTATGAAATATGGCAGATGGACGTCAAAACCGCCTTCCTTAATGGTATTTTGGAAGAAACTGTGTATATGACACAACCTGAAGGTTTTGTCGACCAAAATAATGATGGGAAGGTTTGTAAGCTTAAGAAGTCCATTTATGGACTAAAGCAAGCTAGCAGAAGTTGGAATATGCGATTCTATGAAGCCATCGATAAGTTTGGTTTTATCAAGAATCTAGATGAATCTTGTGTTTACAAGAAGGTCAATGGGAGTGACATCGCCTTCCTAGTCTTATATGTCAATGACATATTTTCATTGGGAACAACATTCCATTGTTAGAGTTTGTAAAGACCTGGCTTGGAAAATGCTTCTCAATGAAAGACTTAGGAGAGGCTCAATACATACTAGGCATCAAGATCTATAGGGATAGATCAAAAAAGGATGATTGGATTGAGTCAAAGTACTTATATTGATAAGGTACTTGATCAATTTGGCATGGAGGAGGCCAAGAGAGGTCACCTGCCAATGTCACATGGCATAACCCTAAGCAAGAAGCAGTGTCCACAGACACCTGATGAGCAGGAAAGAATGAATCTGATTCTATATGCTTCGCTAATTGGATCGATCATGTATGCCATGATATATACTAGGAAAGATGTATCGTATGCCTTGAGTGCTACGAGCCGTTACCAATCAGATCCAGGAGAGGCCCATTAGACGGCGGCCAAGAATATCCTAAAGTACCTGAAAAGGAACAAGGATAAATTCCTGGTGTATGGTGGTTCAGAGGAATTAATTGTTGAAGGTTATACCGACGCAAGCTTCCAGATAGACAAAGACGATTTCAAATCGCAATCTGGATATGTGTTCTATCTAAATGGAGGAGCGTTTAGTTGGAAGAGTGCAAAGCAGAGTACAACTGCAGATCTACAACTGAAGCCGAGTACTTAGCAGCTGCTGAAGCGGCTAAGGAGGATGTTTGGATTCGTAAGTTCATTGGTGAACTTGATGTTGTACCCTCCATAAAGGGTCCAATAGCCCTCTATTGTGACAACAATGGAGCTATTGCTCAGGCCAGAGAGCCAAGGGAACATCAGAAAGTCAAACATGTCAAACGGCGGTTTTACATAATTTGAGAATGGAAATCAGAAGGTAAAATCAGAATTTGCATAGTTGGAACGGATGACAATGTAGTCGATCCACTTACTAAACCTTTGCCTTAAGTGAAGCACAACAAGCACGTTGAGGCAATGGGAATCAGGCATGTAGGAGACTGGCTTTGATTTCATTGTTTAGTGTTTTAGTTAAATTTTGAACATTTAATGTAAGACACTAAGAAAAATCATTCAAGTTTTGGAGTAATATAAATTTCATGCAATATTTTATCACTCCGTTTGCTATTTAATTGTGGTTTAGGATTAAATAATGAGTCCATTCGATTCTTGGAATATTCAAAATAGGGTATCAAGACCAGTCTTGGTAAGGAAACACCTATTAAGTGAACATTGAATATTATAATCGAAAATCATCCCTAATCAAGGTCATTTAAACAATGGACGATTAATGACCAATTGAGATTAGTGTGTAGTCTGATTTATAACACCGTTTCTTGTGCTACGAGGACATGATTGTCATAAATCATTTGCACAGGAATTGGTTTAGAACCCTACTGGATCGACCTATGAGAATACTTTAAGATATTAAAAATCGTCATAAGTATACTTCTCATTATGGCTATCGTAACCTATTTCCTCGACCATGAGTATTGTGAGTTCTCTTGTTTGAGTACTAGTCCGCTTTGATGTTGTCAAACGTCTGTCGTAATAGGGGATTATAACGGCAACACTCGGGCGGCTAGGTCCTCTCAGTAAGAGGAGCTACATTACAAAACTGGGAATGTCCCCCTACTAAAATAGGGAAGATGTTTTTGTTGTATACAAGGCCTCTCGTAGAGCGAGACTGTAAAAATGCATGGCCGTGCTCAGATGGATTTTAGAAATCAACTATTTATTGATAGTCGGACTCGGAATCGAGAAACACTTCTGGACGTAATAAGGATGATGAAATAATCTTACCTTATAGTTCATGAAGAGACATTAAGTGACATAGGAAAAAGGCTGTACACTAAATGCGCACTTGTCCGGAAGGAAAAGTGGGAGATTGAAAGGAATGGTGTCCTTCGAATAAGTGTGCTATTCCGTTAGTGGGTTCAGAATTATTCGAAAGCTAATATATTCAGTAAGGTCAAGTGATCGGAATGCGTGGGTGGAGGCCGCTTCCAATCAGTAATATTAATGCATAATTATTATAACAGCTTAATCTTGACTGAACCCTTCGGGTCACACCCAAGAAATTAACGAATCGAAGCGACTAATTAATTATGAATTAATTAATAAGTCAACCGAGTAATTAATATTTAGACGTCGGGAATTCGAGCTTAGAGCGTCGAAACCGAACGTCGGAAGTCGAGTTGTAAAATAGTAAAAGACGAGACATGAAAATAATAATGAATCAACAAAGACCAAAATACCCCCAGCATCGGGATGCCCCGAGCAAACCGAGTGCTAGGGGCATATGACCTAGCATGGTGGCTAGCATGCGCACCAAGCCAAGCCTAGGCTGGCTGGTGCGTGCTAGCGTACCAATGCTAGCATCGCAAGGCTAGCCGCGCCAATGCTGGGCCAAGGCGCGCAAGGAGCAGCAGCTCTCAGCAGCAACCCACATCTTTGGGGCGTGGCTCGCTGGCTAGCAACCCGCACGCTTGTGCTGGGCCTACTGGGCAGCCGCGCAAGGCATCCCACCTTGGGTGCCTTGGTGCCCAAATTATTGTGGGTGCCATGTGGCGCGATTTTAGTGGAGGTTGGAAGTGTGTGTTGGCCGATTTTTGGAGAGGGAGTGAGGAGCAAGTTTGGTCCCCCCTCCTCTAAATGGTCCTCACCTAACCTCTCACATGAGCTTGCCACTTGTTGATTTATTACTAGTTTGATTATTAATTTTATTTTAGCTTTAAAATAAAATGGAAAAATCAAATTCTCCCACATTGATAGGAGAGCATTTCACTCTCTTATTTTTCCCTATAAATACCCAAGTTGGGGTATTGGGAAAATCACTTGAGTGAGAGTTGAAAAAGGCATCACCATTGTGAAAACCTTTGAACTCATTAATCACTCAAGTTTTTGGTCGGGTCTTGCTAACTCCAAGGCATTGGACCATTTTCAGTGCTCGGGTTGCGGGTGGACTTTCGTTGGAGGCTCTCGTGTTAGCGGGGCTAAAGCTTTCAAGTAAGAGCCCGTTCCGTTTGGGCGAAGCACGCTCCAAAGGTAATTATCTTGTCTTAATCTTGTGATTAATTTATTTCTGCTTTATGGTTTTATTAATTGCGAGTGGTTCTTTGGGTTGGGGTTGTTTCCGCGGTAAGTTGGACTTACCAAACCCCAACATTTTTTCTGCTTGATATTAAACAAAGGGAAAAATCCCGTACTTACAATCATGTGTACTGTCATCACCCCGTTGTGGTTAGTGAATGGCCTTGAAATCAAACCCATGAACATAGCCTTGATCTTATACCTTCTGGATAATTGGCATCTATATGGATTATCCTCTTTGGGAAGCAAGTAGAACCTTCTTGTCTCAGGGCATAGATAAAACCACTTTTCATCTATGTGTACTACATGTTGCATGTCATCACAAGTTGGATTCGATTCTGGGGTAATAGGAGGGTTGATGTGTGATAAAACCCACTTCAATCTTGCTATCTTGTGGGCTTTTGTTAAAGCTAGTTTGTTGGTGCTCGTATGACATCTCAGTTTACCCCTCTTTTTCCCTCTTTTTCAGCCTGTGAATGGTGACATGGCTGATCTTTAAGTATCCACCGTAGCTTCTTTCAGTTGTCCTCAAGCGGAGGGGAACTGACTACAACCATTCTTCATAGTACTCTTTTGGTTTTGGCCCAGTTTTGCCAATTGCCTTTGAACTGACATTAACCACCCTCCCTTCATTTTGTCTTTGCTTGCATACATCATCCCAAAGTCTTGTTATTATACTCTTGTGAACATCATACTCTCTGGAAAAGTGATAATTTGAGCCCCCTTGGCAGCTTCCCATCTTGTTGCATTGCTAACATAGTGTCAACTAATGCCCTTTTTTGGTGGAGCTTTAAATGTGGTTTGCGTCTCTTATTTGGTGGACTATGTTGTTCTTCATTTTCTAGACTGAAAGCATATATGCTCCTCTTCCATTAAGATTTGCTCCAAATTGTAAAATTCCTCACATGATTGTCATTTAGTTTGAATGAGAGTAGAAGAAGAATAAAATGAAGAACCGGACAAGTGCTTGAACAGAAGTTGAGAAGAAGCAGAATTTTTTGGATGCTTGATGATGATGATGATGTACACTGCTAGGACTTCATTATTATTATGTAGTATACTGTATTTTTTTTTAGCCTTAGTAGTTGTGGAAAAACATTCATTTTGAACTTGTGTGTAATTGTTGTTGTATAAATAGGGGATGACTTTGTGGGTGGAATTTAAATTCAGCTGTGAAAAATATATTTGCGGTTCCTTTAATTTTTGGGTGAAAAAAACTTTTGGACGGAAACTTTTTACCCTCCCCCCCCCCCCAAAAAAAAAAAAGTTGGCAGAATTTTTAAAATGCATTTAACAAATAGGGACCCCGCATTCTCTCTCCTACTTCTTAATCACATGCCCTCTCTTTAATTAATCTCCATTTCTCATTTTTTGACTAGGATCCATGTCGACTCCAATGTTGCAAAAAACTTGAAACGGAGGTAGAAGTTAATTAGCTATCGGCTTATTGATTAAAGTGGAGACCAAAGAGGAGATTTTATAATATGGTTTTTACACCAAATAACCATGATTAATTCATTTATTCACCATATACCCCTTTAAAGTTTCAAATTCACTATTTAGCCCCGAGTATCACAAAAATGTGCCAAATGCCCAAATGACTAACGAGCGCCAACTCTATTAGTCACTAAGGGTTAATTGTGCCATGTGGCATCCTATGGTTGGTTCTCTTCTAAATTGTTTATTTATTTAATAAATATTTTTTAAAAAAAAACACCTTAGCAAATGAATCTTGTTCATAATATTGTTCTATTTCACGAAGTGATTAACAAAGAATAATATCATTTGTTACAATGTAATCTTTTTGTGGACCTTGTTTGTGAATAAGAAGACCTAATAGAGGTCGCGTAAGGGTTAGGATGGTCACTTCAAAAGAAAAACTCTCCAGTACCCTTGCTCTTGAACCATCTTTGTCTGTAATAAACCTTTGAGTGGGAAATCCTTCTTAAGGATTAGAGAGAAAGCTCGTGCTTTGTAAGTTTTTCTAAACTCATTGGCAATTCTTTACTTAGTAAAATTTTAAAAAGGTGATTGTTTGTCTCCTCTATCTTTATCATTGTCTCCCCAACAATCGGGTGTTCTAATCATCACCAACTAAAAGAATAAGATCGGGCTTTTAAAGGGCCCGAGCACCAAGTGGCCGGGAGATCCTATGAGGCACCCTCCTCACACTCATTAGGTGTTACCCCAGCAACAATAGGCCAACCATCTTTGTTATACCTAATAAAGCCCTCTCTTGACACAGTCATCAACTAAGCAATGAAATACTCAGACACCATGACATTAAAGCCATAAACCACAGAATTCCGAATCACATCAAGCAATTATTTTAGACCAACATAAATTGGTACTTTGAAAGCTTCTCAAACATTCTTAAAAATCCTAACCAACCATGAAGCTCCAAATATCCTTTAACCTGAGATAAAGCAAGTAATCAAAATAGTACCCTTCCCCAAACCATGAATAGATAGATTAGTATACTCATCTAAAGGAACAACACCAGTACCAAGAGTAGCAGTGTCCTTTTTATTTTACCTATTATTTTTTACCACATGTGCTTTATTTTATTTATTTATTATTATTATTATTTTTCCCTACCTATTAAATATTTGGAAAAATTCTCATAAATACTCGTAGTGTTTGCACAAATATACCTTTAAAAATATTTATCTCCTTATTTTCCCTTATTAATGTTAGTTGACTCTTTAATTCAACTCTTAAAATAGTGTGTGGATATCTATGAACTAAATCTTTTTGCTTACATATTTTCCTCATTAATCTTATTAACAAGGACATAAAACTAAATGGAAGAGATTCTCAGCATGGCTAGCTATGCGCGCGCATCGTGCGCGTTAGCCACCCTAGTTGTCTCAAGGGTTTCATATAGGTTTCACGCCACACCTTCCTTAGATCTCTTCCTCCCTAGCAGTCTATCACAATGCTTGATTAAAGAAATTATGTATTGATCCTGTTTGAGAAAATTAGTTAGGGTTTTAAGGGTTTGTTTTGGAGAAATTGTATTATTTTGCATAGACGAGGGTTTAAAGGTGGTAGAGGCAATCTCTTTTAGTGGTAAGGTGTTTGATGAAAGATTCTCAGGACGAGATTCATCCTTTTGAACTTCAATTAGAAGAACACGCTGATGAATAGTGGATATATCCTCCATTGTTGAATTAGGTTTAGGGTTTTCTTCATCGAGGGTTGGGTGAAGAATGCTCTTTTGAACCTCTAATCCATGGGTTCCTTGAAGAATGAGGTTGAGTAGAATAAGTTGTCTTAAAACTTTTGGAACTCCTTTTCCCCCCCTTCTTTCCATAACCACGTACTAGTTGATTTTATCTTCCTCATTGTTAACTTTTTTGAATTTTTTCTCTGATTTTCATTCACAATTTTGTAGAGGAATTTTGATAATGAGAACAATTGTGGAAGATGGATCAAAGGGGGAATATATAAAGCAAAAAGAGAGAGAATATATAGAAATAACTGTTAAGGTTAGTTAAAATTTGTAAAATAAGGAAGTTATTCTTCCAAAAATTGAACTCAACTGTCACAAATAAAAACGACATGCACATATATCTTTGATCAATCAAATTAGTTTAATACGATTTGAATTTTGAAATTTTTCCAAAACTACAACATGTATGTTCATCATTTGTTGTTTCTCATCTACTCATAGGGTTATTGGAATGATTATTGTTGTTGTTGTTGTTTGGACAACTTATTGCATTCACTTCATTTCAACAACACTTCTCATTAAATCCTTTTGGGATCACATCATGACAAACAACTTTATGACAATTAAAGATCATAGTAAGGTTATGAACACACTACACTTTTATAAGCCCAAATCTAGGCATTCACCTAAATCTTATTAGACCCAACAAAACTGTAAACTTACAAAACAACTCTTCATTCACTCAAAGTTTTTGTGAAGATATTTGCAATTTGCTCTTCACTTTTTGCTAAATTCAACTCAACAAGGCATGTCTCAACATTGTCCCTTAAGAAAAGATACTTTATCTCAATGTGCTTGGTCTTTGGGTGTTGCACAATATGTATTGAAATATTTTATAGAATTGTTTCTATTACACAATATGGAAACACTCTCATATATGTAACCAAAGTCATTCAACAGGTTCCTTATAAACATCAACTGGTAAGGGTGCTCAAAATACTTGATGCACATTAACTGACCTATTAACCCAGTAAACCGAATCAAATAAATCGAACAATTTTTTTATTTTTGGAAATATACTGTAATACTCCGTATTTTTGAAACATATTTCTAATTAATTAATTTATTAGTATTCTCTTAAAAAGGGTATTTTAGTAATTTATTTTACTATTTGAATTTTGGAGCCAAAATGATATTTGAATTTTGGCGCCAAAAGTATTTTAAAACTCAATTATTATTTTTGGATTTTGGATAAGATTTATTATCCTTTTATTCGGATTATTTATATATATTTTGGATATTTTAATTAAAAAAAAAAATTATATTTTCTTATTTAATTTAAAAGGGCCAAATTTCCCTAATTAATTAGCTAAGATATTCGGATTTCCTAAGTTAAAAATCTGATTTTTCTTAGTTAAATTAATTAGTGAATAATTGTTATTTTCCTAATTAATTATTTTATTCAAAAAATATTATTTACACAATTATTTGTAAGCCTAAAATCTAACAAAATAATTTCCTAAACACTACTAATATGGTGCGAAAATTTGAAGCTATGGAAGCTCAAAATTTTTGGCCACTTTAGTTGGATTTTGGGTGATTTATTTTGGTAAATTGTATTTTTAATTATCTCCTTAAAATCTCTTATTTTCCTTAATTTTATTTTCCATCTCACAAAGATTTGACCATCTTATTTCCCTACCTTATTTCATCCTTGATTATTCCCCAAGTAATCTATTTTGCCATATCATTTTCATGACAAACACACTTTCCTAAATGCTATTATTCTTAATCACCTTAATATCAAAAGTTAACATATTTCTTTATTCACTTCTTCAAGTAATTTCCTAAATTCTTTTTACCATAATTCTTCCTACATTCTCCTACCATAATTCTCTCATTCACGAGCCTATAACTAGCCCTTCATACCTCTCATATTCTTCACACCAAAACTCAATTCTCTTCTTCTCTCTTCTTCTTCTTTTCCCTAAACTTTTTCATACTTTTCTTACAAATCAGCCCGTATACCTTTGAAGCCACTTTTCGGGCACTTCTGGTCAGTTTTTGGGGTATTGACGTTTCACAGAAGATTATTCCTCTCAAAAAATTCTTGAGGTTAGGCTCAAACCTAATTCGGAGTTATATTGAAAGAATTATGGCCTCTGCAAATTCTACCTATTCTTTCCAACGAAAATTCAATTCTCTTTAAACCTACTCCTTTATCTTTTTCATGGTTAGTTTTCTAAAATACAAATACCTATTTCAAAGCTATAATTTTATATTTAAGTATTATTTTAACGATCTTACTAACAAGCGCCCCGGGGCGTTAGATAAGGATAAATTATATTGGTTGAAATGGTATTAAGTTAGGAATTCATGACAAAATCACGCGTCGTTCGGTGTAATTAATGTTAATTTCACTCTAATATTTGCACTTTAATTCTCTTATCTAACGCCCCCGGGGCGCTCATTAGCTTTTGCCTTATTTTAAAAGAGTTTTATAGTCCATGCACATTAGATTTGAGTTTATGTTGTGATAACCTTATGGTTATGTTATTTGCAAGGTGTATTCGTGATTGAACTTTGAAAGTGCGAAGTGTTGATTGATATTCGGAATCAAGGTTCTTGAGGTTCTTTTTGTGTGGTTTTTCTAGCAAGGATCAAGGTACGTTAGGTGGCTAGATACCTTAGAAAGTGATTGGTTTGATTAAATTATGTTTTGAATTGGTTGGTGATTGAATTAAATTAATTTGAATTATGAATTTAAAATAAATTATGTTTAGAGGTATTGATAAAAGTATTTTGAATGATTGATATTTAAATCATGTTTTGAATGGTTGGAAGTACTGATCATGTTTAAATAAAGGGTTTGATTTTAAAAGGTTTGTTGAATTAAATAAAGGTTTTTCAAGGAAGAGTTGTTGATTTTGAAAAGCTATTAATTAACATGAGATTTAATTATCAAGTATTTTTTTAGGTTTGATTTTGAAAGCATGTGGAATTAATTAAAAAGGATTTTGAATTATATTGGAACTATTGGGTATTAAAAGGATTTATTGAACCATTGAATTATTATTATTAATGCTTTATAAGCATATTAGTAATCCCACTATGCGGATTTGGTTTATTGATAAGGCCTTGGACTTTGTATGACCGGGTCTTTCCTCAAGAATAGCCTTGTAATATAAGGAGACTAGCTTGGGGATTTGGTTTATTGATAAGCATATTAGTAATCCCACTATGCGGATTACTATTGGGTATTAAAAGGATTTATTGAACCATTGAATTATTATTATTAATGCTTTATAAGCATATTAGTAATCTGACTATGCGGATTTGGTTTATTCATAAGGCCTTGGACTTTGTATAACCGGGTCTTTCCTCAAGAATAGCCTTGTAATATAAGGAGACTAGCTTGGGGGGTGTGCACACTTGGGTGAGGAATTGGATTAAAAGGAATTGGTTCTTAATAAAGGAATTGTTTTATTAACTATTATTTTGAATAATATGAATCATTGGAATTGTTTTTGGAATAATGAGTTTTGAATTTATTGGATTAATTATTGGAATTGATTTTTAAAGCATGTTTGCAAATAAATTGAGTTTACATTATCTTGCACTTATCGTACTTAGCATAATTTGCTAATCCGTATTTCATATTAGTTTTGGTTTGCCCTGTTTACCATAATGGTAAGTAGTGTTGACTATTTTCAGGTGGAGTTATGAATGAGCATATGGGAGTCCCGGGATTTGCTTCACCTAGTTTAGGAATGTTGGTCTTGTCTTTATTTTTGAGCACTCATAACTGTAGACACCCATTTGTGTCTCCCCAAAACCAAACCCAGTGACGAGTACCTTTCACGTCGAATCATAATCGAATGAAACGAAAGTGTGGAAAGTCTAGTGTTGCGGAAAGTTTTTATTTTCTTTTCTCTTCTTTCTGTTTTTGAAAACTTATTTTAAGAAAACAGCCAATCCAGTTTGGTTGGTCCATTATATGGGTCCAATAGTAGTGTAGTTGGATGGGGTTTGCAAAGACCTTTCCAACGATATATTATAAGCCCAATTTCGATGAATATTGAGGAAGTTATGGCCAATTTACTAAACTGGGCCCGGTTTGAGCTTTATGTACGGCCCAATGATCTAGGGGAGGGCCTAATATGATTTATCATTCCTAATGCAATTAGGAATGGTTTTAGTCTTCTAGATTCTTCTAGAAGGTTCTTTTCGTTCCTAATTCAATTAGCATTGATAAATTGACTTTTGTTGACTTTTCAAAGTTTTAATCAAAATCAAATAGCATTTTTGAGGAAATTATATGATTTTATCCTCCAGTACGGCAAACTTATCGGATTTTCGAAAAACGCGTTGGAATCAGGCTTGGCGCCTAACCCCAGGCCTTGGCGCCTGGAACCAGGCCTGACGCTAGCCATTGGCGCCTGGCGCTAGTGTTGGTGCCTGGCGCCAGCTAGCCAGGGTTGGCGCCAGCTCTGTTTTCTGAGCGTCAGACTCTGTTTTGTCTAATTTATCTTTTTGGCTGATTTTCTCTATAAATATCGTATTAAAAACTCCGTTTTCATTCACCGATCATCTTCATTCATTCATCATCTTCATTCATCCACCAATTGATTTCATTCATCACCTATTCTCTCTAATCATTCACCAATTCTCATCATTCACAAGTTCTACAATCAGTTTTAATTAGCATTCATTCAATTCTTTCTCACTTTGCTTCTCATACAAAATTCCGCATTCACAAGATCTAGAAACACCTAGCCATATTCGAAGTTGCCTTCGCCCTAGACGTGAAAGGCTTAATTTCTGAGGGTTTGGTCCCAAATCTTTCTTTCAATTATTTAATTTAATTGTTGTTTTGATTATAATGAAAGAAGAGAGACAATCCTTCTTCTTCCGAAAACGCCCACTCTAGTAATAATGTTAGTACCTTTGACCATAATGATGTCTTAGCCATGGACAATCAAGGATCTAAAAGGAAACCCAGGCGAGAGTTCACATCCATTGGAATGACCTACGATGCTGCTTACGATCGTCTCTATGATCGAGGATTAATCAAACCTATTGGCCCTACCGAGGATCCAACACCAGAAAATCGATCTTCAAGATGGAATCCAAATTCCTATTGCAAGTACCATCGAGGAAACGGTCATACCACTGATGAATGCTACAGGTTTCAAAATCTCATTCAAGACCTCATAGAAGCAAACAAGGTCCCATTGCCTCTAGCTAGCGAGAAGAATGGGTGATGATGAAGCGAATGACACAAGACAAGAGGCGAGCTGCAACGACAAGATTTCATGGCCTCTTTTTTCTATTTCTTTTTCATCTTTTCTTTCCCCAATAAGTCTAGCATAGGCACCTTTTCCTTTCCTTAGATTAATTTTGTAGATTCTTTATTTTCTTTTAATAAAATGAGCATTTATTTCCTTGCATATGATCATCACATTGCATTGCATTAAAAAAAAAAAAATATATAAAAAAAAAAATCCATGTCGAATTAAGCACAAGGTATACCAATGATTTGAGGACCCCTTGTAGCCACATCATATCTTCTTTCATCTTCCAAATTTACAATCCTTTCTTCATAAACCACTTTGAGCCTCGTCTAACGATAGACCCTTCTTTTTTCAACCTACATCTACCTAACCTTGGGATGGGATGGTGTGCAACTTATGCAATTCTAAAAAGCTTGAGTGATTTCAAAAGATCAAGATAAATAGCAAAAATAAGCAAGCAAAAATAAATAAAAGTGTGCAAAAGGGCAAGTGTTCCAATGTCTTTGACATGAAAATGTCTACGATATGAACATGTCTCAGATTGCGTCTCTTATCGAGTGCTCGGTACCATGCCTGAGAAACATGAATGCCAAGTGAGTGATAGACCGCATGATCGGGATTGCTCGCACTTATAAAAATAAAATAGATGCTAAAGCAAAAAAAAAAAGAGAGCTAAAAAATGAGAGTAGAAACTCAAGCATAAAAATACAAATATTCAAAAGCAAGGTTGCACACCTTGGGGGCTTATCTAGGGTCTTGAGCCTTTATCCCCTTATTCTTTCAAACCTTTAGCCTAACCACGTTACAACCCTTAAAAAGACCTTTTTTTTGAGGTATACACACCTGTGCGAGGTTCGGCTAGAGCTACGTTCGGCCTGATTCCTAACGGATACGTAGGCAACCTCACATCGAGGTGCGGCCGTAATAAACATGCATTCACATTCACATTCACACATTTACACCATGATCATATCAAGGGATCTCCAATGCTCATCCCTATTCACTTAGAGCTAGACTTGGGGGCTTGATCCCTACATCATTAGCTTACCTAGCCTAAGAGTCACCACTATTTGACTCTTTTAACAAATAACATCTTTCCACACACTTAGCTCTTGCGGCCTAACTTTAGTGTCACTTTCACACACATCACAGATACATGACCAAATATACTTCCCTTAGGAACCCTTTGTCATGGAATCTTAACACAACGCTGAAGCATGCCTTGTCATATCAACATCACTCATCAATCATAATTGTCATTGCATCACGAAGTATGAAGTGCTTAGCCTTCGTGCCTAAGTTACCTAAATGCTTTCATCATTGAGTCAACAGTTGAGATAGCCTAGGATGGATTAATCCTTGCACCTTGAGAGATAGTATTAAACAACATTTGACTAAGCTCATTCAACATGCATTTGAAAACTTCGATTCTTTTTTCGCGTCTTTCTTTTTCGGGAGAAAGTCGGTACCCTCCACAAAAATGACGGAAAATTTTTGCTTTTTTGCATTTTTGCGTCACATTGAGTCAACACTATGCGCACACGGGTCATGAGTCACACGTGTCATTTCACTTTGAGTCGAGTCAACCTCGAGTCAGTCGATCACATCGAGTCAAGTTTATACCTTGAGTCGTGTCAAGTCAATGAGTTGAGTCAAGCAACATTAAACCTTAGGTCAACCCTAAGATAATTAAAAAGATTGAAAAAGTTCTATAGTCAAAATAAATACAGGTGCAGCAGAACCGGGAAGACCCTATCACAGCGTTCGGCGACAGAATCAATTCTTGGCGCCAGATATATTTCAGCAGCGACAGAGCTCGAAGCCTCTCAGAAAGGTGATTTCGACCTCATGCTGCAATTTCAGGTTCCTTGGTACGCCAGTTAGCCCCTATAAGCAATTTGACATGATTGAGTAGTCGATTTGATTACAGTCTAAGTGATCGACCTGATGAAAGATCGTCTCATTTAGCTTAAGCGCCTAAGTATTGGCTCATTACAAGCACCAAAGCATCAGTTCAAAAGCAAGCACTTAAATGACAATGTTTCCAGATATGGATTGTCGCGCATTCTTATTAAACGACAAAGTTTTCCAAAAATTGGATTGTCATCCCCAACTGACAATATTTCCAAAAATGGATTGTCGTGCAACAACAATTTTTCCAAGATTGGATTGTCATCTCTGGAAAAGTTTCCAAGCGTGGATTGTCGTGCTCCTTCTTTGTTTGGCAAGTTTTTCCAAGTTCAAATTGTCATACATTCATAGATCGCTGGCAAGTTTTCCGAGATTGGATTGTCATACACCCAGTTCCCTATGGCAAAATTTCCCAAAAGATTGTCGTAGGTCTCTACTCATCATAAATTTCGGCAAAAGTTCCTCAACGTGGATTGTCATTCATTTCATCAAGTGGCAAATTTTCCCGAAGTGGATTGTCGATCGACTCTTTTTTGCAAATGTTCCAAGACGCGGATTGTCAATAGTGGCAATATTTTCCCAAAAGGATTGTCGCATAACATTGGCAAATTTCCAAGATGGATTGCTTTCAAGAGTTATATTCCAAGATGTGGATTGTCGATCGTAGAAAAGTTCTTATGAAAGATTGTTACGAAGCATTGGCAACTTTTCCAAAGATTGGGTTTTTGGCAAATTTTCCGAGATACGGATTGTCGCTTCATCGTGGCAACATTTCCAAGGATGGATTGTTACGAAGCATTGACAACTTTCCCTAAATCGGATTGTCATACATCATACAGGAGTTGTGTTGGCAACTATTCCCGAATAAAAGAGGATTGCCGACGTACAGGTTCAAAGCAACGGAAGCGCCGACATACAGGCATAGCAGAAGCAAAGTTCAGGCGAACTTTTAAAGATCGACAGGAGTGGATCTTCGGTAATTTCCTTTGGAAAATTATCGCATCAAATGAAGGTGACTTCAAGAGAAGATATCTTCGAGGACATTCCCTAGCTTGCGGAAAGTTGTCACGAACAACTGGAGGTAATTTCGGGCGAAGTTATCTTCGATGGTATTCCCTAGGATGTGGAATATTATCAATGCGGATGGAGATTGTTTCAAGAGAAATAATCTTCGATGGTATTCCCTAGGATGTGGAATATTATCAATGCGGATGGAGATTGTTTCAAGAGAAATAATCTTCGATAGTATTCCCTTGAACGCGGAATATTATCATTGCGGAGGAGGATCGTTTCAGGCGAAGCAATCTTCCAAATTGGAAGCAGTTACAGGCGTAGCGGTTTTCAAGCGGGATGGCATTCTCTAGCTTGCAGGAGGTCATCAAACAATCGGTTA
This sequence comes from Chenopodium album, assembly GCF_948465745.1. Taxonomy (NCBI): domain Eukaryota; kingdom Viridiplantae; phylum Streptophyta; class Magnoliopsida; order Caryophyllales; family Amaranthaceae; genus Chenopodium; species Chenopodium album. The sequence continues at coordinate 17,624,305 of NC_137842.1, forward strand.
CTTTCAGAGACGTGTGCTCGACGGTGCAAGATACGCGTTTCTTAACTCTTTTATCTGTTTAACTAATGCTAGTTTTGCAGGTATCGGCGTTGCAAGAATGATTTAGGATCGCAGAACGTTCTGAATCATTCACCGTCCCTATCGATACTTTGACTTTTGTTTTCGAAACTTGCGTTTCTCCAAACTCAGTCAAAGTGGGGGCTTCTGTAGACACCCATTTGTGTCCCCCCAAAACCAAACCCAGTGATGAGTACCTTTCACGTCGAATCATAATCGAATGAAACGAAAGTGTGGAAAGTCTAGTGTTGCGGAAAGTTTTTATTTTCTTTTCTCTTCTTTCTGTTTTTGAAAACTTATTTTAAGAAAACAGTCAATCCAGTTTGGTTGGTCCATGATATGGGTCCAATAGAGTGTAGTTGGATGAGGTTTGCAAAGACCTTTCCAACGATATATTATAAGCCCAATTCCGATGAATATTGAGGAAGTTATGGCCAATTTACTAAACTGGGCCCGGTTTGAGCTTTATGTACGGCCCAATGATCTAGGGGAGGGCCTAATATGATTTATCATTCCTTATGCAATTAGGAATGGTTTTAGTCTTCTAGATTCTTCTAGAAGGTTCTTTTCGTTCCTAATTCAATTAGCATTGATAAATTGACTTTTGTTGACTTTTCAGAGTTTTAATCAAAATCAAATAGCATTTTTGAGGAAATTATATGATTTTATCCTCCAGTACGGCAAACTTATCGGATTTTCGAAAAACGCGTTGGAATCAGGCTTGGCGCCTAACCCCAGGCCTGGCGCTAGTGTTGGTGCCTGGCGCCAGCTAGCCAGGGTTGGCGCCAGCTCTGTTTTCTGAGCGTAAGACTTTGTTTTGTCTAATTTATCTTTTTGGCTGATTTTCTCTATAAATATCGTATTAAAAACTCCGTTTTCATTCACCGATCATCTTCATTCATTCATCATCTTCATTCATTCACCAATTGATTTCATTCATCACCTATTCTCTCTAATCATTCACCAATTCTCATCATTCACAAGTTCTACAATCAGTTTTAATTAGCATTCATTCAATTCTTTCTTACTTTGCTTCTCATACAAAATTCCGCATTCACAAGATCTAGAAACACCTAGCCATTTTCGAAGTTGCCTTCGCCCTAGACGTGAAAGGTTTAATTTCTGAGGGTTTGGTCCCAAATCTCTCTTTCAATTATTTAATTTAATTGTTTGATTTATTATTTTCCTTGAAGTTACTAACGTGTGTATTTTGTAATTAGAAAGAGGTTTGAGGCATCAAAGTAAGTACTTTAATTGGTTTTCATTGATGTTATGATGTAGAAATCATGTTTACATTGTTATTATGATATTCCTAGTATCATGTATAGGGTAACTTTAATATTAAATATGATTGTTACGATGCTTCCTATGTTCTTCCTAATATTTGTGATTGTTAGTATCATGTTAGGGCTAAAGATTTGATTTTTTATTGCTTAGTGACATGCTAGGGTTTGTTATTAATCTTGTTAGTATCATGCCTAGGATCTTGCTATTATTATGCTTTAATGTTGATATGATTATTTTATTTATGATTATTATTATGATTATAATTTTATTGTCATGATATTTATTGTTATTTATCATGTTGCTTGATATTTATTTTTTATTGCTTGATCACATCTTTTTATTGCATGTTTAAAGGGAATTTGTACTTGTAATCACGCTTAATAAGATAATTAATAATCTTGTTTAGGGTTAATTTGATTATAATTCAAGTGATCGCCAATAATAGTTTATTTGTGCATTAAATTCAACCAACATAAATAAACATGTTTAGGGTTAAACCTATTGATTGCATGTTAATCAGAAAGCGCACATGAATACGATCAGAATAAAGTAGAGGCCTATAATTAGGGCAGGTTCAATCTCTTTTAGGTTGGATTTTTACCTTCATCCCCGAACCCTTATTTGGTTCATGACCTTATGGAGTTGACGATCTCTTGGATCGTAAAGGGGTGTAACCTTCACCTCGTGAATGGTTTACAAGTTCCTTAAAAAAACTTGTTGGCGACTCTTTTGCTCTATCTTCTTCCCTTTTGGACGCCACCGTACTTTAGTGTATGATCACAGTGGGGTTCAAGCTAGTGGGATTTTAAAGTCTTGAAATTATTCCCTACAATAACAATGTTACTGTTTAGGATAAAAATACGCCATATACGTGGTCCAACCCCGTAGCAACACGTGGCCCAGTCAATGGGAAACACGTGTCACTATGGGAAGATGACGCGTGTCTAATGCTCAAAAGAGCACCTGAAATCAGCATAAAAAGGCATTGTTACATCATGGCCCAAATCCCGAGGTATATCCTTGAAAGCCGAAAAACGGCGCCTCCGTATTGCACATGGCATCTCCTGATTGCGCAACCAATCAGGTCACGGAATTTTAGTGTACAAACCCTAAAGGGGCACAAACTCCCACTCCTATAAATACCCCAATAATTTATGATGGGAGGGGTGGATGGTTACATTACATTGAAAAAAGCATTAAATAGCTTCAACTTCTCTCTACTATCTCTCTCTAGCCTTTCCGTTTCAGATCTCTAATTTCATTGTTGGAGGCGAATATTATGGTAAAGGAATATTCGTTCATTTTGCAGGAGTCCAAGTCTCATTGCCTGAAGAACGTGACCAGTATCCAAGGAAATCCAAAAATCACCCGAAACATTTGGCGCCGTCTGTGGGGATACTCGTCCGTTATGGCAATATATGGTCAGACACCTAATGCCGGCCCTCGTCCAGGCGAGGATGGTCATGTAGAGGACATAGTCACTATAATTCACTCCAGTGATCCTTTGACCGCCTCATTTCAAGAGGCCGATGATCCTCCAGTTACTGCTGCTTCCTTGCAGGCCGCACTCAACAAACTTTGGAAGGAGTTTGAGAGAAACCGAGCTTCTACCTCTAGGCAGCCGCCCAGGAAAGAGGGAGAAGGAGCTCCAAAGAAAACTCAGAACAGAGCAACCAATGCAACAGATGCTGGGAACACCCCATTTCGTCGACCGCATGGAAGGTCTTCGAGGGTGCCACGAACGGATTTGTCTAGTCTATTAGCGAAAACCTAGTCGGTTGAGGGAAAGGCAGACAAACTTGAAGAGAGGAGACAGAGTCGTCTCGACGCTAGAAGGACGCAAGAGACTACCTTCGACATAAACAACGGGAACGTGCCGCTTACTCGAACACGGCCTCCACTCCCACAATGCCGGACGAATTTTCTAACCACTCTCTTTCCCAACATACCAATTCGGCCATCTCTAGTAGGAGTCAAGCTGTTCGTACTCCAACTCCCATTCCAGTACAACCACTTCAGTATTAGTCCCCCCAGGGTTTCAATAACATTATGCAGCCGAGTCCCTAGGTCCTCTGATAATATGGGCCATACAGCCAGACGTTCGGCCAGGCTCCCTATTTGGCTGGACCTTCCGCGCAACCCTAGCCTATTGATTGGCAGATGTGCTTGCTGACTCTTGCAGATAAGCCACCTCCGTTTTCGCAAGAAATTTTAAGCTCTCCCCGGCTGCCGAAGGTGAAGAGTGTACTTGTGGGCGCCTATGATGGTACAGACAACCCCGAGGAACACATCACTTCGTACAGAAACCTGATGTACTTACAAAGCGTAGATGACGCTACTTGGTGCAAATGCTTCCCGGCCACTTTGAAGGGTGTGGCGCAGGATTGGTTCAATAGCCTTCCGACCGGGTGTATCAATTGCTTTACCACACTCAGTTTGCTGTTCGTGGGGAATTTCTCTTACAGCACACCACCTCGAAAGACAAGTCTCAACTTGGCAACAATTGTGCAAGGAAAAAATGAGGGCCTACGATCATACATCTAAAGATTTAACCAAGAAAAAGCCCAGATTCATAATCTGCCGGATGAAATGGCTTACTCTAAATATCTCCGGGGATTAAGGCATAATGGTTTTATGTTTGATTTGGTAAGAAAAAAGGTTCGGACATACGCAGGCGTTCTGCGGGAAGCCGAGGCCTACATTGAAGCGGCCGATTTTTGTTCACTTACAAAAGTAGAGGCGCCGACCAAGGGGGCTGAGAAGAAACAATCTACTCAGCAAGACTCGGCCGGTAAAAAGAAAGAAGGAAACAAAAGGAAAGAAGTCTGGGTGGCCGACGGCCAGCAACCAAAATCTAAGAAAGTCAAGACGTACGAGCCTCAGTACGAGTTCAACAAGGATTGCTACTCTATCCTGATGGAAATCAAGGATAAGTTCAAGTTTGAAAAGCCCTAGCTGTTAAGAGGCTCAGCCCAGTACATGAACAAAAACAAGTACTGCTACTACCACAAGGATGTGGGGCATGACACGAACGATTGTATCAATCTGAAGAGACTATTGGACAATCTAGCCGAGAAGGGCATGCTGAATTCTTATGTGATGAATTCCAAGTTCACATATACACGGACGGACAATACGTCCGAAAAGAAAAAGAAGAATGACAAGGAAGATGATAGGAATAGTACCGATTCAGGTTTTATGGCCATAATATCGGGGGGACTTGCCTTAGGCGGCCCCACCATGAAGGGAATCAAGCAGGACGCCTGGAACTTGGGAAAGGTGATGCAGATGAACGTGGTGAAGGCCGAACCCTTCCCCAAAGTAACCGTTAGCGAGGCCGACCCGGGGGAGGTCAAAACCCTGCACAATGATCCTATGGTGTTCATAATGAAGATAACCAACTTGAAAGTGGGCCGAATACTAATAGATACGGGCAGCTCGTCTGATATCATCAGCCTGGCCACCCTGAAGAATTTAAAGTTCCCAGAAGATGCTCTAAAAGACATCACCCACACTTTGGTCGGGTTTAGAGGGCATGTCATTCATCTAGTTGGGCAGATAGACTTGCCCGTCCGTTTTGGCCTGAGGGGGGAAGTAAGAGACATGGTTGTCCGCTTCCTGGTGGTCAAAGAGCTTACTGGCTATAACGTCATACTCGACCGCCTCACATTAAATGCAGCTAAGGCAGTCATTGTTCCTCATCTGATGCTGCTAAATTTTGAAAGGACGGACGGGAAAATTGGATCAATTCAAGGAAGTCAGAAAATGGCTAAGGAATGTAACCAGTTGGCTGTCAAGCCAACCATACGCGGACCGAAGTCGTCCGAGCCAAAAGATGAAGGACCCTCACTCCCAGCATACCAGATTGGCCAGAAGCGTAAGGCGGCCAAGACAGACCAAGCATAGTAGTTAATGACCGTCGGCTGGCCAGAAGAGTTAAGGTCCCAGCCGGTCGGCGATCACCAGGCCAAGATATAGTGCTTGATCCCGATCAACCAAGTCGAATGGTAAGTGTAGGCACTATAGCTTTGGTTCTGCTTGGGGATGAGTTAGTTCAGCTGTTAAGAGAATTCAAAGATGTGTTTGCGTTTAAAGTTAGTGAGATGCCAGGTATAAGTACTGACCTGGCCGTACACAAATTGGATGTAAATCCAGTGGTAAAACCTATCCGCCAGAAGAAAAGAAATCATGGAGAAGAGAGGAACCAAGCGGCCGCTGCCGAGGTGAAAAAGCTGCTGGACGCTGGTTTCATTCGGCAATGCTATTACCCTAATTGGGTGGCTAATGTAGTCCTTATAAAGAAGTCGAATAGAACTTGGAGGATGTGTGTGGAATATACAGATTTAAACAAGGCATGCCCTAAGGATAGCTTTCCCTTACCCAAAATTGACCGCTTGGTTGATTCTATGGCCGGGCATGCCCTAATGAGCTTTATGGACACATACTCCGGATTCCATCAAATTCCTTTATGGGAAGAAGATCAAGAGAAAACCGCATTTGTGACTGAGCAAGGGTTTTATTGTTACAAGGTTATGCCATTCGGCCTCAAGAATGCCCCTGCAACTTTTCAGTGACTTGTCAATACAATCTTTAGAGATTAGCTCGGCCGGAAGATGGAGGTGTACATTGATGACATGATTGTCAAGTCAAAAGAGCCGACCGACCGTTTGAAGGATCTACAAGAAAATTTTACCAAACTCAAGCGACATAAGATGATGTTAAACCCGAAGAAGTGTGTCTTTGTGATCCGTGCCATTTATGGAACCTTTAGGATATGTTTTCTTTATATTTCTATGCTCGTTTTTAGTCGTTTATGTCGTGTTTTTAGGGAATAATGCTTGATTTGAATGTTTGTGTGTTAGTTTAGAGAAATGCGTGCTTTTAATGGTTTTCTTATTATTTTATTCATTTCTCGGCTATTTCCCTCGCTTCTCCGTTTGTTTGACTTGTTTTGTAGGTGTGTCAAGCTTCCCGGGATTCAATCATAAAGGAGGGAGCTCAAGTGCATTCAAGGAATTTAACGGAGCCAAGTTAGGGAAGCCAAGCACGCAAGTCAAGCCAATCCAAGAAACAAAGGAAAATGAAGGCTTGCAAAGTATCAAAAAGGACCTTTGTGCATTGTTTTTGCCATATCTCAAGTTATACAGATCAGATTGAGGTGATTCAAGTTGGGTTGGAAACTATACTTGAAGACAAAGAGCTTTCCAATGATAGGTCGCACGTCTTCATAAAATTCCTAGATTGTGAGTTACAACCTTCCAAAGTTGGCCCTGAAAATCTGCCGCAACCTAATTCTGCCGATTTTGGGCAGTAAGTCCCCGAGGGCTGGCCGCGGGCGCGGCTTCCGGGGTGTCCGTTCCCCTCCGCGAGCACGGCCGATTTCTCCGAGAGCGCGGGCTTCCGGGTCTTTTACGATTTTAAGCTTCTTTTCTCCTTTTGTTTATAGATAGTTTTTGGGGGTTTTCATTATCATTCATTCATGTAATTCTTATATTTTAGAATAGTTTTCTCTCTCTTAGGTTGAGAGATTCTCTCTCTAGATTAGGCTAGATTAGGAGTAGTTTTAGAGAGAGAAAGTGAAGGATTTCAATGGTGATTAAGAGATTGAAGATACAAGGGTGACAATTGTGTTCAAGATCTTCTCCATTATCAATGAGCATTCTTAACTCTATCTCACCTTAATGATTTGTTTAATTTCATGTTTGTTTGGATTGATTTTGATGTTTGATGCTTGATTAGTGTAGTTATTCTTGATATATTGTTGATTCTTGATTTCCATAGTTGTTAGTTAATAGATGATGATTCTTGAATAGTTGTTTGGCTAGGAATCGGGTGAAACTTGTATGATTGATTAACTGTGATTAATTAAGGAATTGTGTTGATTGATTGTTGAGATTAAAGTGATTAATGAAGGTTTTCATGTGTGTAATTCGATTAGGCCTCTAGAATTATGCTAGATTGCATTGTAATTGCTAATAACACGAACAATTGATTTAGTAATTGCAATTATCGATTGGTTTTGATTGTGACTCTCTTAGTTTGTTATTCATAGTGAACCCTAGCTTAACAATTAGGAGATAGCTCTTTGATTCCAATTGATTGCTCTTATCATTAGTCTTCACAACCTTTGATTGACTTGATCTTTCCAAGTTGTTGCAATTGACATGATTACTTGTTGATCCCCGTTCCTAGTGTTTTATTTCTTTGGTTACTTGTTTTGTTAGTGTGGGGAATAATTTCAAGTGTTAACCCCTAGCTTGAACCCCACTGTGATCATACACTTAAGTACGGTGGCGTCCAAAAGGGAAGAAAATAGAGCAAAAGAGTCGCCAACAAGTTTTAGGAACTTGTAAACCGTTCACAGGGTGAAGGTTACACCCCTTAACGATCCAAGATATCGTCAACTCCATAAGGTCTTGAACCAAAATAGGGTTCGGGGGTGAAGGTACAAATCCAACCTAAAAGAGATTGAACCTGCCCTAATAATAGGCCTCTACTTTATTCAGATCGTACTCATGTGCGCTTTCTGATTAACATAATATCAATATGATTAACCCTAAACCTGTTTATCTATGTTGGTTGAATATAATGCACAAATAAACTATTATTGGCGACCACTTGAAATTATAATCATATTAACCCTAACAAGATTATTAATCATCTTATTAAGCGTGATTACAAGTACTAATTCCCTTTAAACATGCAAAAAAGGCGTGATCAAGCAATAACAATAAATATAATCAAGCAACATCATAATGATAAATATCATGACAATAAAATTATAATCATAATAATAATCATCATAAATAAAATAATCATTATCAAAATAATAATAATAATAATAATAATCATAATCATCATAAATTATAACAATTATAATCATAATCATGTTCATGTTAATATTAAAGCATAATAATAATAGCAAGATCCTAGGCATGATACTAACAAGATTAATAATGTCACTAAGCAATAAAAATCAAATCTTTAACCCTAACATGATACTAATAATCATAAATATTAGGAAGAACATAGGAAGCATCGCAGGAATCATAATAAGCATATTTGATATCATAACTTTTTCCCTAAACATGATACTAGGAATATCATAATAACAATCTAAACATGATTTCTACATCATAATATCAATTAAAACCATTAAAGCACTTACTTTGATGCTTCGTACCTCTTTCTAATAACAAAATATACACGTTAGTAACTTCAAGGAAAATAATAAACAAACAATTAAATTAAATAATTGAAATAGAGATTTGGGACCAAACCCTCAGAAATTAAACCTTTCACGTCTAGGGCGAAGGCAACTTCAAATATGGCTAGGTGTTTCTAGATCTTGCGAATGCGGAATTTTGTATGTAAAAGACTAGTTTAGAAAAGGAGAAAGAAAGAGATGAATGAATGATTAGAGAGAATTTTGAATGAACGAATGATTAAAGAGAATGAAAGAGAATTGAAAAATGGTTGTAGGTGAATGAAAACGGAGTTTTTACGACGTTATTTATAGAGAAAATCAGCCAAAAAGATAAAATTAACAAAACAGAGCATCTGGCACACCTAAAACAGAGCTGGCGCCAACATTAGGCTCTTGGCGCCAGGCGCCAGGCTTAGCGCCATGCGCCAATGCCTGGCGTTTGGCGCTAACACTGTTTTTGACGCGCTTTCTCAAATGAGATAAATTTTGCCATACAGGAGGATAAAATCGTATCTTTTCCTCAAAAATGTTCTTTGATTTTAATTAAAACTCTGAAAAGTCAACAAAAGTCAATTTATCAATGCTAATTGAATTAGGAATGATAAGAACCTTCTAGAAGAATCTAGAAGACTAAAACCATTCCTAATTGCATTAGGAATGATAAATCATATTAGGCCCTCCCCTAGATCATTGGGCCGCATATAAGGCTCAAAACGGGCCCAGTTCGGTAAATTGGCCATAACTTCCTCAATATTCATCGGAATTGGGTTTATAATATATCGTTGTAAAGCTCTTGTCAAACCCCATCCAACTACACTACTATTGGACCCATATCATGAACCAACCAAATTGGATTGGCTGTTTTCTTAAAATAAGTTTTCAAAAACAGAGAGAAGAGAAAAGAAATTAAAACTATCCGCAACACTAAACTTTCCACACTTTCACTTCATTCGATTATGATTCGACGTGAAAGGTACTCATCACTGGGTTTGGTTTTAGGGAGACACAAATGGGTGTCTACAGAAGCCCCCACTTTGACTGAGTTTGGAGAAACGCAAGTTTCGAAAACAAAAGTCAAAGTATCGATAGAGACGGAGAATGATTCAGAACGTCCTGCGATCCTAAATCATTCTTGTAACGCCGATACCTGCAAAACTAGCGTTAGTTAAACAGATAAAAGAGTTAAGAAACGCGTATCTTGCACCGTCGAGCACACGTCTCTGAAAGTAACCGATTGTTGTTGTATCCTTGTTGTTTTGATGACCTCCTACAAGCTAGAGAATGCTATCCCGCTTGAAAACCGCTACGCCTGTAACTGCTTCCAATATAGAAGATTGCTTCGCCCGAAACGATCCTCCTCCGCTATGATAGTATTCCACGTCCAAGGGAATACCATCGAAGATTATTTCTCTTGAAACAATCTTCACCCGCGTTGATAATATTCCGCGTCCAAGGGAATACTATCGAAGATTATTTCTCTTGAAGCAATCTTCATCCGTATTGATAATATTCCGCGTCCAAGGGAATACTATCGAAGATTATTTCTCTTGAAACAATCTTCATCCGTATTGATAATATTCCGTGTCCAAGGGAATACTATCGAAGATTATTTCTCTTGAAACAATCTTCATCCGTTGCGATAATTTTCCAAAGAGAATTACCGAAGACCTCCACTTGTCGATCTTTAAAAGCTCGCCTGAACTTTGCTCCTGCTATGCCTGTACGTCGGCGCTTCCGTTGCTTTGAACCTGTACGTCGGTGCCCTTTGCTGAATTATGAACCAGTATGTCGGTGCCTTTCTGAATGAACCAGTGTGTCGGTGCCTTTTGTCAATGAGCCAATGCTTAGGCGCTTTAAGCTAAGTGAGACGATCTTTCATCAGGTCGATCACTTTACGTAATCAAGCCGATTACTAAAAATCATGTCAAATTGCTTAGAGGGGCTAACTAACGTACCAAGGAACCCAAAAATTATTGCAAAAAGGTAGAACAACCTCACCGAGTGGCCGAGCGTTCTGGCGCCGCTGAAAAGCCATCAGCGCCACACAAATAGCCTTAGCGCCAGGCGCTAGGATTGGCGCCAGGCGCCAAGCCTGATTTTTTACGCCAATGCCTAGAGCTTGGCGCCAGCACGGGGTTTTCCTTAAATACCCCTTTCCTCTACATTTTGCTGTTTTGTTTGTCGCGATTTCGCTCGTAAAATCAGAAAATTTCATTTGCTTCGTTCTTGCTCGTTTCTCAACCAAATTCACTCAAATTCATTGCAAATTAAAGCTCTTTTCATCTACTTTCCTGATCTATGTAAGTTTTCTTCAAACTCACATCAGTTTTTATGAATTTTTGACATGTTTATTCACGAATTTCATGTAAATTCAAAATTTAAAATGCTTAATTTACTTTGTTTATCAAATTTTATGCCATGAAATTGCTTGATTATGTTTATATATTGCCTTGGGAGTAATTTGAGACTTGTTTGATTCAATTTGGTGAAGAAATGAGCAATTTGCCATTGTTGGACCTCTTAAGGTCGGGAAGAACAATGTGACCCGTTCTTGATGTTTTTGCTAGCAATTCTTGTCCAATTTGTCACAATAATTACTATAGTATTGCAAGAAATTGTGTGATTGCTTGAAAAATTCCGTTATGCTCAATTTGAATTTGTGCTCTGTTTTAGTACTACGTACTCTGTTTTTTGCGAACATAGTATCATGCAGCTAGGCGAACCTTAGATACTATAGAACCTTAATTTATGATAATTTTGCACAATGTAGTATAGCTAGACAACAAGGTTCAGGTTCACGGTCCCGAAACACTCGACGGGAGCATGAGCCCGTAGAGGACGACGCTACACCATCTACTTCGCTTGGTCGACTCCCCGAGTGGGATGAGCGGACCCTGTTCTTTGCCCCTGTCCACCATATTTTTGAGAGGGTGAGACGGGGCATTACGGTCGGGAGGACGCGCTATCACGGTTCCGGCTGTGATGGCTTGGGCGATTTGTACAAGATGTACATCTCTAGGGATCTTGAGACGAGACTCCTATGGGAGTCTTGCGGACTGGCTACCTTGTTTGAAACCTCAGAGGCAATGGTTGCCTCCAGTAAGGGTCACCATATAGTGCGTGCTTTGGTGGAGTTCTTCTGGGACACCACCAACACTTTCCACTTCCCCTGGGCCGAGATGATGGTCACCCCCACGGACTTCAATCTCATTACAGGACTGGAGTTCAATTCTGTGCCACTACCGTTCGACAGTGGAATCAACGTCTTTTCTGCTAAGGTCGAGGAGCTGTTGGGGCCGACCACTATTCGGGCCCGAGCTGAGGTCAAGACGTCTCAGTTTAGTGCCAGGGGGATTCGCCGCTCGACGCTGGCAACGACTTTTGATGACGATGCGACCACCCGAGATCAGTGGGTGCGCATCTTTGCACTGATGTTGTTGTTAAGGACGTTCTCTCCTGACAAGGGTAGTAGGGCGTTGCTTTACTACCTTCTTGGTGTCCGTGATCTACACCGGATCGGGACTTATGAGTGGGCCAGCTTGGCCTACGCTGACTTCATTCGTGCACTGAGGGACTCGTGTCGACACCGGTCCTTTGGGACGAATGTTTCTTTGTTTGCCTTTTGGAAGGTCGTAGAGGTAAACATTATTCCCTATAAAGTTTAGCTCTACATTTTAGCTAGCATTTACTTACAATTTTAACTCTTTGTTGATCTGGTTCTACGAGCACTTCCCCTCTGCTGCGCCGGCGAGACCATCGCCGCGCGGATTTCCAGTGAGCGCTTCTTGGGGCGGCCGCCGTGTGGATATGTCCACTACATATGTCCGAGACTGGATCATCGCGGTATGATTTTTTATTTATTTGCCTTTTCGCGACGCTTTAGGTAGACTCGCCTGATTGATGTTCTTTGCAGGGGCCTGAGGTGGTGTACCGACCGTGGGGCGGCTGGACAGTCCCTGGGTTAGTTGCACAGTACTCTGCTGAGCGTCGCTATTTCCTGGTGACTTATGGAGTGATCGCGTACTTGGGAGAGAGGGTTGCTAGACAGCATTCCTCTGATGTTTTCGTCATTCCTGCTCCTCCACCACGTCACATGTTCGACGACGCACGGTTGTTAAGCATGTATGAGAGAGCTGGTACCCCTTGGCGGTCTTACGCGATCCCCGGGCGGTGCTATGCTGAGGAGCTACTACCGTTGTTAGCTCCAGCCCCCATACTGGCTGAGGATGTAAGGGTAAGATTTTTCAGCTTTTACTTTCCATTAAGTAGCCCCCAAGTAATGCACTACTTGCTTTTTTGCTTTATCAGGATGGTGCTGCTGAGTTCGTGCCACCCCGTATGTCCATCCATTACCAGGGGACATATGGACCGATCGAGGAGATAATTCCTCCGGCTCTCGAGGACGAGCGCTTCGTAGAGCGGTCGATTCCTCGCCACCAGACTCGAGTAAGCTTAGTTATTCACAATTTTTGTCCATATATTATGCATATTTACTGACTTATTTCTTTGACAGTTCTCGCGCGAGGTGGTTTCGGCGATGGCACGATGTATAGATGCCTTCCGGAGCCAGCACGTCCGGATGAGGAATGCGGCTACCTGCCGTCGGGACGACGTCGTCCGAGAGGTAGTCTTTCTTTATATATTTTTGCATTACCGCTTCAATTTTGCCTTGTTTCTGATTTCATTCTTTTTGCAGGGCCAGCCTATTGCTTCTCAGACCCGCACGAGACCTGAGGTGCGGAGGGATCCGGCGAGGTCTAGCTCGAGACGTCGTCGTACTACGTTAGGGGGTAGAGACGGTCGCTCTGAGGCTGCTCGTGCTGATGTTGCGGTGGGCTCGGGATCTTCTTCTGAGGGTGCTCATGCTGCATCGGTAGGCCAGGGAGAAGCTACCTCGGCTTTCAGAGGTGGTGGGATGTAAGAGGTGGGCTCGTCATCGCAGCAGCCTCCGCAGCCTCAGCCTCAGGTTGATCTTGGGTGGAGTGGACCTACATTGAGTTTTCCTCCTCCTGCGGAGACTGGAGCTGGAGCTGGAGCTGGTGGAGAGGTGACTCCACGTACGGCGCAATTTTACGATATGATGGGTATACGTCCCCCGGCGCCGTAGTTTGTTCCTGTGATTTTTTATTTTGACTTTGTATAGAACTTTGCCTTAGACTCACTATTTTTAGACATATTTTGTATATACACACTTATTATGAGTTTATTTATGTTTACTATTATTATGTTTGTGTGTACAAGAAAAGTGTGACAAACAATTTTTGCGCAAAAATTCCGTCATTTTTATTATTGATGGAGGTATCCGACTCTCTCCCCCAAAAGAAAAAATGAAAAAAAGGAAAAGTCAAATAAAAGCTTGTGTTTATAACAAATTTTGGAAATTAATCTAAATAAAATCCAAAAAGGAATAATATAATAATATAATAGCTATATTAATTAAAAGAAAAATAAAAAAGATAATCGGAGCCGTAAAGTCATTAGTCGACTCGAACTTAAGGTAAAAACGCGATTTAAGAAAGCGCGCCTGACATGGCAAGTTGGCGCCAGCTGGCACCACGTAATTGGGTGTAGCGCCAAACGCTACACTTGGCGTGTGGCGCCAAGCTTTGGCGTCTAGCGCCAATTGCGGAATCTGACGCCAATTGGCGCTGTCTCCGTATTTCATCCTGATTAAAATTTCTCGTAATTTGTGTATAAATAGCCCCCTGCCCAACCGATTCTTCTCATAATTTCGGAAAATAAAATAATTCTTGGCCTTAGGAAAATAATACCATGTCTCTAGTCACCAAAACTTTCACTCAATACACCCATGAATGGTGTCGGTCTCTTAATGCTAGAGACAGAAAAGAATTAGATTTGTTTCACTTGGGGGGAATTTATGTTATCAAAGGGGTAGATCTTGACTCAGATTTCATTCATACCGCTCTAGAATGTTGGAATGTCGATACTCATTGCTTTAGAATAGGGTATGATGAGATTAGCCCTTTGCCAGAAGAATTTGGTGCTATTTTAGGCTTCCCTGCAATAGACCTCATAGTAATCCCTAGAGTAGATGCATATTATTACAAGGATTTTGAGCGCTTCTTCAATTTAAAAGAAAGGGATTTATCAAAAATAGTAGATGGCAACATGGTTAATTTGAAAGAATTTGCATGCCATTATTTTGATAAACCTCTTTCTGAGGCTTTTCATATATATAGAAGAAGGGCTTTCTTATTTTGCATGCTTAATCAATTTTTTCTTAGTAGTGGTAAAAATAATGAAGGCCAATCAATTATAACCACCGTACTGGAACAAATTGAATTAGGGAGAAATCCAATGCCATTGATAGTTGGAGAGACCATGATTAGTCTCGATGAATTGAAAAGGGACCCAAAAGCACCTTTTCGCGGCTGTCCAATTTTATTACAGGTAGAAAAATAATATTTTTAATTACAGAAATCAAAAAATATATTTTTGTATTGTAATAATAATTTATTTGCATTGCAATTTTTTGCAGATATGGCTAATGGAAAGGCTAGAATTAATTAGCCCTCCGGACAATATTGAGAAGTACACTCCCAATTGCTTCGTGAGGAGGAAGAAACGCTTCCCTAAAATTGGGCGCCATGGGTGGAGAAAGGTCTTCGAATCTCGCAATTTTGCTATCAAGTGGGTCGTCCCATGGTGGAAAATAGAAAGGATGGTTGGTGTCAACAAGCAACCTTTCTGTCGTCTTCCAAGTTTGTCCCGTATGACTTATTACTATCCCTGCAGGGTAAAAAGACAATACGGCTTGCTTCAGAATATTCCTTCCGGGGATCTTCATCCTCCCTACGAGTACCCTGTCTCTCAGGAAGTAGACAAATTTGATGCTTACTGGAGTGCTAGACCTTTATGGGAAGTGATTACCCAAAAGGTTCCTCCTTCTTTGCCCAATGATGTGAAGAAGTGGTTGCTGAAGAAACCTTTGAAGGATTCGAAGAAAGATCAGGGTATAACTGATGTGAAGAGTCGTCTAGGTGACAGGGTGATTCCTGCCAAGGAACGCTTAGGTGCAAGAGTTGAATTCAACACACCTGCAATGCCTAGGAAGAAAAGTACTACCAAAGATAAAGGAAAAAGGAAAGCTGACACCACAGAGAAAAAAGCTTGGGTAGAAAAGAAGCATGGAGTCCTAGCTGAAAGGGAGACCATCTATTCTAAGATTGAATGTAGGTCCTCTAAAGGATGCCTACTAGCTAAGGTTATGGATGAGGAGGAGGAAGCAGACAAAAATTGGAAAAGGGATAGGAAAGAAAAGAAAGATTAGGAGCATTGCTTAATTTCAAATTATTAGACTTAGTTTATATTTTTCATTTAAAGTTAATTTATTTCAACTTTATTAAAATTCCATCAATAATGTAACTTTATTTTATTAATGAAATTTCAGCTTTTAATTAAATTATTTACTTTAAATTTATTTTATTAAAGCAATGAAAACCGAAAAAATTAATTTTCCAGAAATTCTTCGAGTACGGAAGTCGAAAATTTTCCGAAAAACACCGAAATTTGCCCAGAATTTGTCTGTGAATTGGCGCCGCTTATTTGCGATTGGCGCCTGCCAGGGAAGTCTGGCGCTAGGCGCCAGTTCCATCGGGTGGCGCTGATGGTCTCTGTCTGGCGCCAGAGTTTTCTCTGCGACGCCGATATTTCGCCGATCTTCTGTCGAATTTTTAATTAATTCTGGGATGCAAGAATGTCGAAAAATAAAGTGGCCGCACCCGTAAAGGGTTGCCTACGTATCCTTTCTTAAGGAATCAGGCCAAACGTAGCTCTCTTGAGTATCCTACTCAAGTAATTATGGGTAGTATTTCTTAAGTTGGTCAAGATTTGTTATGTTTGAGAACTCATTTCCATCCATGTCAGTTAGTTTTGCTGCACTTCCTGACAGGATTGTTTTGACAATGTAGGGTCCAGACCAATTAGGTCTAAATTTTCCCCTTGGATCTACAATATTTTTCCTTAGTGCTTTTAACACCAAGTCTCCTACTTTGATGTTTCTTGTCTTGACCTTCTTATTAAAATGCCTAGCCATGCGAGTTTGATAACACTGAGTGTGATGTAGAGCTTCTAGTCGTTTCTCATCGAGTAGAATTAATTCTTCATATCTTGCCCTAGCCCATTCAACTTCATCGAGTTTACTCTATAACGCAATGCGTAGAGATGGTATTTCTAGTTCAACAGGTTGTACGGCATCCATTCCATATACCAAGGAAAATGGCGTATTTCCTGTTGATGTGCGAATTGACGTGCGGTAACCCCACAATGCGAAGTGAAGTTTATCAGGCCAATCCTTATAATTTTCCGTCATTTTCTCGATGATAGTCTTTAAATTTTTGTTAGTTGCCTCAACTGCTCCATTCGCTTGAGGTCTGTAAGGGGAAGAATGATGATGTTGAATGCCGTATTTTTGTAACAATTCTTCACATTCGGCTTGAAAGTGAGTTCCATTGTCACTTATCATTTCATGTGGGACTCCGTATCGACAAATAATATTTCTCTCGATAAAGAGTGCTACATGTTTTGTAGTGAGTTTAGCGTATGATTGTGCCTCGACCCACTTTGTGAAGTAATCAATCGCTACTAAGATATATTCGTGGCCTCCTGTTCCTGGGGGAGTGATTTTGCCGATGATGTCAATTCCCCATGTAGAGAATGGCCATGGCGATGTGTAGGTGTAGAGCAAGGATGGAGGAACATGTTGTAAATTGGCATAAATTTGGCACTTAGGGCACCTTTTTACATATTGATGGCAATCCCTATTCATTGTAGTCCAATAATATCCTTCTCGCATTATTTTTTGGACTAACATTTTGCCATTTATATGAGTGCCACAGATTCCTTCGTGGACTATCCTCATTGCTCTTTGTGCATCCTTCTTTCCTACACATAAGAGAGCTCGACCCTTAGGTACCCTTTTATGTAGCTCGTTGTCTATGAGTACATATTGGGAAGCCAAAAGCCTTAATGCTCGTTTTGCTCTTTTGTCAGCATGAGGAGGGTATTCTCCTTTAGTGACATAATTGAGTATATCCGTGTACCACGGTTCTTCTTCTTCTTCTTCTTCTTCTTGGACTACTTCGTCGTCTTCTATAGCCTGGATGTATGCTGGTTTGTGCCTTTTTTCTATAGTTAGAGGCATTTGCTCGATTTCCGTGGGAATTCTAACCATTGAGGCTAATCTTGCCAAGGCATCAACAAATTGATTTTCTTCCCTAGGTTTCTCTAACTGATCGGTAAGAGTGTCCAGATAGGTTTGGTAAGGGGCTATACTTTCGTTCCTTACTTTCCACCTTTTAGATATCTGATTGATAATCAAAGAAGAGTCTCCGAATATCCTTAACTTTTTTACTCCCAATGCCAAAGCTGTTTCAAGGCCTACCACGCATGCTTAATATTCAGCAGCATTGTTGGTAACGTCGAAATCAAGCTTTATGGAGATTGGAACATGCTCTTCTTTAGGTGATACTAGTAATACTCCAACGCCACATCCCTTTTGGTTCGAGGCTCCGTCGAAGTATAAGGTCCAAGTATCGTCTTCAGTAGCCATTAGGTCTTCGTCTGGAAATTCGTTGTCTTGTATTGGCGTCGAGTCTTCTATTGGAAAATCTGCTAGGAAGTCCGACACCACGGATCCTTTGATAGCTTTTTGTGGCATGAACCTTACATCAAACTGGGCTAGATTGACTATCCATCTCGATATGCGTCCATTGAGTGTAGATTTCTCAAATAGATACTTGAGTGGATCTAATCGGGAGACTACGAAGACGGTATGCACTAACATGTAATGTCTTAACTTGGTTGTGGCCCACACCAAGGCGAGGCACAACTTCTCGAGTGGTGTATAGCGTGTTTCGTATTTGAGCATCTTCTTGCTTAGATAGTAGATTGCATTCTCTTTGCCTTCTACTTCTTGTGCTAGCATAGCTCCCATTGTCTCTTTGGTAACCGTCAAATATAACCTAAGAGGTATTCCGAGAAGTGCTGGTGCTAATACGGGAGGGTTTGTGAGATAGGCTTTGATCTTTTCAAAGGCTTTTTGACACTCGTCATCCCATATTACTGGTACATTCTTCTTGAGCTTTTTAAAGATTGGTTCACATATTGTCGTCAATTTTGATATGAACCTACTTATGTATTGCAACCGGCCAATAAATCCTCGAATCTGTTTCTCAGTCTTGGGCGGTGGTATTGACATGATTGCTTTGATTTTGGTTGGGTCTATCTCTATTCCTCTAGAGCTTATGACATAACCCAAAAGCTTGCCTGAGGTGACTCCAAAAGCACACTTAGCTGGATTCAACCTCATATTATATTTTCTTAACCTTTCGAAAAATTTCCTTAAGGCTACTTGATGGCCTGGACAGTCTTTTGATTTTACAATCATGTCGTCGACATATACCTCGACTTCTTTATGCATCATGTCATGGAGTAAGGCAGTTGCTGCACGTTGGTAAGTAGCACCCGCGTTTTTCAACCCGAATGGCATTACCGTGTAGCAGTAAGTGCCCCATGGTGTTATAAAAGTTGTTTTCTCCATGTCTTCTTCTGCCATGAGAATCTGGTTATAACCTGCGTACCCATCCATGAATGAGAGGAGCGCGTGATTTGCTGTGTTATCTACCAGAATATCAATGTGTGGCAAAGGGAAGTCGTCCTTTGGACTTGCCTTATTTAGATCTCGATAGTCGACACACATTCTTACCCTTCCGTCTTTCTTCGGAACTGGGACGACGTTGGCGACCCATTCGGGGTATTTGGATACCTTGATGAAACCTGCAGTTATTTGTTTTTGAACTTCTTCTTTTATTTTAAGAGCTACGTCGGGTTTCATTCAACGTAACTTTTGTTTTACGGGTTTCATTCCTGGAATTAGTGGTATAGTGTGTTGAGTTATTTCTCTATTAATGCCTGGCATATCTTCGTATGACCAAGCAAATACATCGATAAATTCTTTAAGCAAGTTGATTAAATCGGTTCTTTCTTGTTTATTCAGTGTTAATCCGATTTTAACTTCTCTTTTATGGGTTGAATCATTTGAAATATCAACCGTTTCAGTTTCTTCAATTACCGGTGTTTTCTTTTCGAGCGTTTCCATTGCTTTAATAATTTCTTTGTCTTTTTCATTGTTAGCTAAGCAATGCTCATAATCTTTGGTTAGAGAAGAACACGAGAAATAAGGAGAAGGATAAATATTATTATACTATGAGATCATTACATCAAAGAGTGATATGTCCTCAGGGACGTGATCACTAACTATTCTAGGAGAAGAAATAGGAGGGGAAGGTGCTACTACTAGGGACTTAGAAGACTCTAGGGGGAGAGACTCCGACTCAGACTCTGACTCAGACGATTCTTCAAACATTAGCCCTTGCCCTGGTGTGATGGATATCTTCCTTCCGCTTGGAGTAGTCACTTTGATAGTCTTGCGCCACCCTTGTAGTGATCCTTCAACTGGAGTGATTAGCTTCGAAGGATCGAAGCTTTCTCTTTGTAGGACTGTTTGAATGAGCGAGGAGTTATCCTCTTTATAAGTTGGCTCATTCTTTTCTCGCCCAAACAGTAATCCCATGACGTTAAAGTCAAAGCATAGGGGTGCTTTCTCCTTGTGGACAGGAGTTGGGATTTCATCAGTGAAGTAGCAATCCAAGAAAATCTCAAATCCAGGTTGTCTTATGCCGTTTACAACAAATGGCTCGGGAAATTCATGGCATGGATAGTCCTCTCCTTCTTTTATAAATTGACCATTAAGTGTGAGAGGGTAGCGATCCATTGGGATTGCTTTCTTTTGAATGCGAGCGTCCCTACGTGCTTTTGACTTTTCCTGGGCTCGCTTGAGATCTTTCCGAGTTGGTTCGAAACCAAGTCCGAAAGTGTCTAACTTAGGGAGGCCAGGTGACTCCAGCGGTTTTGCCGTTCCTTTCTTCTTTCCTAGGGTCATCCCAGGAAAATGTCCTTGTTTCTTCAGCATGGCATTTACAATCATGTTGGAATGGGGGTCATGGAAAAGAGGGGTCCTTTCATCCTCCTGGATTAAGGAGACTTCTTCGTTAAAGCCCCATAATCTTCATCATCCTCGTCGTGCTCCACATTAATGATTGGATTCTCTATAGACTTGATCCTCATAGGCGAAGCATCGATGGTGATAGGAATTCCCCCAACTATAGCTTTTACTTGTTGGTGGAGAGATGAGGGGACGGCCTTTAGGTCATGAAGCCAAGGGCGTCCCAACAGCAAATTGAATGAAGCTTTAATGTCTACTACTTGGAAAGTAGTAGCATGTTCTATTGCTCCTGTCGTTACATTCAGGGTAATTTTGCCAAGCGCTTGACGACGAGTGTTGTCATAGGCTCTTATTCCTTGTGTAGACGGAGTTAAATCTTCGTCTCTTATGCCTAGCATCCTCGTGATTCTAAGTGGACAGACGTTGATGGCCTATCCATTATCTACAAGAGTCATAGGAACATTCATCCTCTTGCAAACTACTGTGAGGTTTAATTCCTTGTAATGTTTGTCACCTTCTAGGGGTAAATCCTTGTCAGAAAAAGTGATCAAATTAATTGGATTAGGAAGATTGCTTGTGAGGAAGTTTGCTAATCCCTTAGGAGTGGTGTCAGAATCTATCCCAATTTTATCCAAGGCATTCATACAGCCAACCTATGTTCTCGAGATGTTGCCAAAAGTTTCCATACGTCCATCTCAACTTTTGTCTTCTTAAACTGCTTAACAATATCATTGTCTTCAATGATAGGTATAGGAACTTGTTGTGTGGTCGGCATAGGTTGTGTTGAAACAGGAGGTTGCATTCTCCCGGATCTTGTGAGGACGTCTATCGATGAGTCTTCCTCAGCCCAAAAGTCATCCATAGCGTATGACACGGAGGGTGGCAATCCTATTATGTCTTTTAGATAGACATCTTCTTCATCACTGTCCCAAACTCCATTAATGGTTGCATCATCTTCTTGTGGAACTTGGACTAATTTCTTTTCATCAATCATTTTCTGAACTAAATCCTTGAATTTAAAACAGTTTTTGATAGTGTGACCTCCTGATTGATGATACTGACAGTAATACCTATCTTTCCTTTTCAATGATTCGAATGGTCTCGGTTCGAGAGGTTTGATCTCGCCACTCTCGGAAAGCATTTCGAACATTTGTGCATATGGGATCCAAATTGGAGTGTAGATTCTATTACTCTTCTTGGGTTTTTCAGTGACTTGTAAAGGAAAACACTTTGCCTCATAAGTCATTCTCACTGGTGTGAACTCTCTTTTAGGTTCATCTTTCGGAAGTGGAACTTCGTCACATTTCTTTTGGGGTTCCCTTATAGCTTTGAGAGCTTCACGTAGTAAATGTGATACCTCCATCATAGATAGCGTGAGCAATTGTATATCTTCCTTACTTGTCGGTTTTTGAAGGTTATCCCTGACATCAAAAAAGGTTTCCTCCTCTTTTTCTGCGGCATAAATTTCTTTGACAGGTTTAATGAGAGACGAGGGGTCAACCTCGTTTTCCTCATCAGAGATAGCCAAGGCATGAGCGAGAGGTGCATTATCAATGCTTGGCTTCTTACTGGCAGGGGGCAATGGTAGCTTGTTGTTATCGATTAAGTCTTGGATAGCTTCCTTAAGCTTCCAACAGTTTTCGGTGAGATGGCCCCTACCTTGGTGATACTTGCAGTGTGCATTGGGGTTCTAATTAGCCGACCTCTTCTCGACCGGTGGGTCCCCAAATGGTCCAATAGGAGTTATAAGACCTTTTGCATTTAATCGATCAAATGCGGTGTCATAACTCATGCCAATAGGAGTAAAGTTCCTCCTAAATGGTTTCTTCTGTCCTTGATTGTTCATAGAAAGGACTTCACCTAAATTAAAAGTGCTAACATTGTTTGAGTGGGTGGTTTTGGAAGAAGAAGGATTGTCGTTCTTCTTTCCTTTCCAACCACTGTTGGAGTTATTGTTGGCAGCTTTTAACTTAGCCAAGTCGTCTTCAATATTGATTCCAATGTCATAGACGGCCTTGAAGGTATGGAGATTATTTTGATACTTAAATACTTAAGATGCTTGGAATATTTTTCTTGAATATTTTTTATGAACAATCTTACAGACTCTTTTTCACTTGGCACCTTAATCATCTTAGCTGAGGTTTCCCTCCATTTGTTAAAGAAAGAGGTGAAGCCTTCGTTCTCTTTCTGTTTGAGGATTTCAAGTTCCCTATGGTCAGTCTCAACCTGAATGTTGCACTTGTACCTATCCACGAAAGCGTTTGCTATGGACTCCCAGGTGGAGGTCTTTTCTTTCTCGAGAGAAAAGAACCATTGTTGGCAAACGGTCTCGAGAGATAGCGAGAATAGAGAGGGGAAAACCTTCTTATCGATACCCTTAATACTCATTATTGTTTCGAATGCCCTTAAATGAAAATAAGGGTTATCAGTTGCTCTGAATTTTGGGATGTCGTTGGCATTGAACTTCTGCGGAAGAAGATCTTTGTCCATCGAGACCCCTTGTGATGTAAGCCCTTGAAACTTGTAGTCGCTAGACAGCTTGCTTAGACTCTCATGCATGAGGTCCATCTGTTGTTGCTTCACGGGATCATCGATCTTGAGTGTGAGAAGCTTCAGGGTCTCGGTCACGGTAACCAGTTGGTTCCTAAGCTCATTGACTTCTTCTTGTGTTGCCATTATAGTCTTAGCTTTCCTCTTACGAGCTATGGGTTTGTCGTAAAGTTGGACTTGTACGAAAAGGTTGTCTTTGATTAACCGTCCTTCCTTTCTTGACCACGTGCTGTAAATTAAACCATTTTGCGTTTTAATTACTTGACTCGAATCAACTTGAATTTACGGTTTATTTTAAGGAGGAAAAAAAATGGGTGCATATTTTTGGCAAAAATAATGTACATATTTTTAGGAAACTAAGTATAGTTTTAAATTGGAGGATTAATATCCGACTTACCCCCCTAAAAAAAATGACGGAAAAAACGCGCACGCAAGACTCTCTTAAACATGGTCAAAGTATGTGTACTGGTGTGTGCGTTGAGTGTAAGTGACATGATTGGACTCTTGTGTAACACCATGGGACTTAGTGCCTAAACTCGATTAACGATGCAAACAAGTACTATTGACAGCAAAACTTAACCGAATTAATTAGCAAACTGATTAATTAGACACTAGGTGACGACTCGAACAATAATCCGAACTGTCGGCCAAACGACAGGACTGGCGACACACTGTGTAGCTTGGCGCCAGACGACAGAGCTGTCGCCAGGCGCCACACTCTACAGTGTGGCGCTACAGCTCAGACTTTGTCACCAATATTGGACCTTCAATCTGGGACTATTTTCGGTGTTATTAATCAACTAGGGTATGCCTAAAGTCGCACTAGGTCAATTCCGATTAAAATATTAGACTTTATTTACTCAAATTAATTAATTAATTAGGAAAAGTTCTTTAAGTCATTAATTTATTTAATCTCAACACAAGCCAACAAACGGTTAAGAGAAACATAGAATATACAAATAATGCACAATTAGTCAAGTAGGCACAATATGATGCAATGAGTTTGCAACCTAACCATGGCTCTAGTTCTCTAAAGTTCGGGATATGGTTTAGTCAATAGAGGGTCCATGGTTAATTGTCCGGATGCACCACACGGAAGCCTAACCGTCAAGGGTTGGCGCGAGTGGATGGGACATCGCGAGCTTTAGAAAAAACTCGCTTCCACGGTTTGGTGAATTCAACATTCTCGGATGTACCCTTTGTTGCACGGAGCGTTCAATCAGGTAGATGGAGCGTGAATTCCCAGAGGGTTATGTCCATATGTAGAACACATATGGGTTTCAGAAAAAAGAGAAAAAATTCGATCAGGAAGTAGGATCGAGCAAACAATACGAAAAACCGGTCAAAATTAGAACGTATATTTCTGGCTCGGTATTGGGGGAAATTGGTGCCAGCAATCAGAGACTGGCGCCAGGATTAAGCTGTAGCGCCTGGCGCCAATATTGGCGTCTGGCGCTACAGTTAAATGCCTGGCGCCAATGCTCTGGTCATTGGCGCTACTTCCCACATGCCTCAGCAGCTTTCTGTGCTCGATAAAATTTTCCACTTTCGCGCGGTGTTATTTCGGTCCTAGTTGTGAAAGATATTTCTCAAGTTTCCTACGTGTAAAATCCTATGTTTTTAACTCATTACAGATGGTCTTTCCAATGAGATCTTTTTTATGCATATGACAATAATGTTAATCAAAATTACGCACATGAAATACTTAGAACGTTTCGAGTCTCATCCACTCATTCTAAATCATTGCCGAAACAAATTCAGGAATTAAAATAGAAATCCTCCCCAGTGGAGTCGCTAAAAACTATGGGGAATAATTTCAAGCGTTAACCCCTAGCTTGAACCCCACTGTGATCATACACTTAAGTACGGTGGCGTCCAAAAGGGAAGAAAATAGAGCAAAAGAGTCGCCAACAAGTTTTAGGAACTTGTAAACCGTTCACAGGGTGAAGGTTACACCCCTTAACGATCCAAGAGATTGTCAACTCCATAAGGTCTTGAACCAAAATAGGGTTCGGGGATAAAGGTACAAGTCCAACCTAAAAGAGATTGAACCTGCCCTAATAATAGGCCTCTACTTTATTCAGATCGTATTCATGTGCGCTTTCTGATTAACATGCAATCAATAGGATTAACCCTAAACCTGTTTATCTATGTTGGTTGAATATAATGCACAAATAAACTATTATTGGCGATCACTTGAAATTATAATCATATTAACTCTAACAAGATTATTAATCATCTTATTAAGCGTGATTACAAGTACTAATTCCCTTTAAACATGCAAAAAAGGCGTGATCAAGCAATAACAATAAATATAATCAAGCAACATAATAATGATAAATATCATGACAATAAAATTATAATCATAATAATAATCATCATTAATAAAATAATCATTATCAAAATAATAATAATAATAATAGTAATAATAATAATAATAATAATAATAATAATAATAATAATAATAATAATAATAATAATAATAATAATAATAATAATAATAATAATAATAATAATAATAATAATAATAATAATAATAATAATAATAATAATAATAATAATAATAATAATAATAATAATAATAATAATAATAATAATAATAATAATCAAAATCATCATAAATTATAACAATTATAATCATAATCATGTTCATGTTAATATTAAAGCATAATAATAATAGCAAGATCCTAGGCATGATACTAACAAGATTAATAACAAACCCTAGCATGTCTCTAAGCAATAAAAATCAAATCTTTAACCCTAACATGATACTAATAATCATAAATATTAGGAAGAACATAGGAAGCATCGCAGGAATCATAATAAGCATATTTGATATCATAACTTTTTCCCTAAACATGATACTAGGAATATCATAATAACAATCTAAACATGATTTCTACATCATAAGATCAATTAAAACCATTAAAGCACTTACTTTGATGCTTCGTACCTCTTTCTAATAACAAAATACACACGTTAGTAACTTCAAGGAAAATAATAACCAAACAATTAAATTAAATAATTGAAATAGAGATTTGGGACCAAACCCTCAGAAATTAAACCTTTCACGTCTAGGGCAAAGGCAACTTCGAATATGGCTAGGTGTTTCTAGATCTTGCGAATGCGGAATTTTGTATGTAAAAGACTAGTTTAGAAAAGGAGAAAGAAAGAGATGAATGAATGATTAGAGAGAATTTTGAATGAGCGAATGATTAAAGAGAATGAAAGAGAATTGAAAACTGGTTGTAGGTGAATGAAAACGGAGTTTTTCAACGTTATTTATAGAGAAAATAAGCCAAAAAGATAAAATTAACAAAACAGAGCATCTAGCGCACCTAAAACAAAGCTGGCGCCAACATGATGTGTCTATTTTATATAGGCCCTGTTTGGGAGAAAGCTGAAAGCAGAAAGTTGAAAGCTAAAAGCTGAAGCTGATTGAGTTAGCTGATTTTGACTAGCTGATTTAATTAACTGATTTGACTAACTTATTGTATTAACTGATTATATAAAAGTGTTTGGTAAATAGCTGATAGCTTAAAGGTGATTGAGTATGTGAAATGACCAATAAGCTAATTGTGGGGTAGGTAGTTTAGATAGGATTTTAAATTAAATGAGGTTATAAGTGTCATTTCACAATAATTAATGAATAAGCTAATTGAAAAAGCTCCTAAAATGAGCTTTTTCAAAAATAGCTTATTTAGTGGAATAAGCTCTTTCAATAAGCTTACTACCAAACACTTGTATTAGCTTGTTTGACTAGTCAATCAGCTAAAGTTAGTCAAATAAGCTAATATACCCCCAATAAGCTAACTACCAAACATGGCCATAGTATTTTACCCCCGTCCCTTGGTCGTAATTAGTAGTGTTTTTGGCACTTTAGAGCTACTTTTATTACTAATTGGTGTTTTCTAGTGTTTTCGTAGATTTGGTTGACTTTTGCAGGGAATTACACTTTTGGAGTATTTTCCCGAGTTATTTTGGAGCAATCACGAACATTGGAGAAGCACGACCGGATTTTATAGCCCAGGGCCGGTTAGAGCCATCGAACCGGTGATTAAGGGCTCGGTATAGGTGATACTGGGGCATTTGGACCGAGTATTCAAGACCGTATGAGGAAACCCAGATTGGCCCAAAGGAATGGAGCTCAATCGTAGTCCAAGTAGTGGCCCAAGTGAGCCGCCCGGCCAAAGAGGCTGGCGCCCGGAGGCGCGCCCGGCCGGGCGGGAGAAGCTAAGGTTGGCGTCCGGTGGCGCGCCCGGCCGGGCGCGAGATTAGTACTAGAGAGTAAAAAGGCGCGCCCGGGCGCGTGTATTTTGAAGGGACGATTAGCGTCGTTTTAGTTTGTTTTAGTTTAGGATTTGTACGGAGTATAAATACTCCTCCTTAATACGATTTTAAATCTCTCTCTCTTCTTCTCTTTTGACTCTTTCTTTACTCTCTTAATTGTTTTCTTAGATTTTCTCCCTCTTAATCTTTTGTTCTTAATCCATCCTTAATTCCAGATTTGTTTGGTAATTATTTCTCTTCTCTTAATCTTAGTTACTTATTCTATTCCTTTAATTATGTCTTACTTTATGGCTTTGATTTTTTAGTTTCTATTATGTGTGAGTAGTTCTATTTCTAGGGTTTTTGGGGATCCATAAATAATATGAAGGGGTAATTTATTGTTGTTAATTATCAATGCTAGATTAATTTCCTATTGATTGATTTAATGCTCTGTGACTAGATTAGGCCTGATCTTTTATGCATGAGTTTGACAATACTAATTCGAGATTCGACAGATGAGAATTGATGTTTAGGTCTAGTTTCAATAGGCAGGTTAATTTATAAATGGTTAAGTCGAGATTCGAGAGATGAGATTTAATACCGGTAGATTAATTTTGTGATTGTAATACGTAGCGAAAGCCCTTTACAATCTGGTTAATTGATGCATTGATGATTGACTATTATTGGTTCTTGATATTGCATGATAATTTCTTATTGAATTATTTTAACGCTTTACAATTATGGCTTGTAAAAGTATAGCAATATTGAATTGATGAATCGAGAAGATGTTAATTTGATATTAAAGGCTATTTTCAATAGGAACTTAGATCTAGTAAATTGCGAGAGCCTGTTAGATCTATGTTGATTAATAAATTGCGAGAGCCTGTTAATCATGTTATTTATGCAATGTCAATGATTGATTATTATGTTTTACCCTGGAGTATTATTTATTGGTGAACCTATGCCCTAGATCCTTTTATATATTGTTTTCTCCCTATTCTCAATCTTCGTAGTTTAGTTCATTATTCAAATATAAATATTGGTTACTTCATAATCTAGATTATATTAGTTAATTAGGAATAAAAAGACATGTTTCCCTGTGGAGATCGACCCTACTTCCCTATCTGCTTTAGTTAGATGACTTAGGTATTATTTTTGATTAGGGGATACGACTTTACCCTATCACAACATTAGGCTCTTGGCGCCAGGCGCCAATGCCTGGCGTTTGGCGCTAACACTGTTTTTTACGCGCTTTCTCAAATCAGATAAATTTTGCCGTACAGGAGGATAAAATCGTATCTTTTCCTCAAAAATTTCTTTGATTTTAATTAAAACTCTGAAAAGTCAACAAAAGTCAATTTATCAATCCTAATTGAATTAGAAATGAAAAGAACCTTCTAGAAGAATCTAGAAGACTAAAACCATTCCTAATTGCATTAGGAATGATAAATCATATTAGACCTTCCCCTAGATCATTGGGCCGCATATAAGGCTCAAAACAGGCCCAGTTCGGTAAATTGGCCATAACTTCCTCAATATTCATCGGAATTGGGCTTATAATATATCGTTGGAAAGCTCTTGTCAAGCCCCATCCAACTACACTACTATTGGACCCATATAATGGACCAACCAAACTGGATTGGCTGTTTTCTTAAAATAAGTTTTCAAAAACAGAGAGAAGAGAAAAGAAATTAAAACTATCCGCAACACTAAACTTTCCACACTTTCACTTCATTCGATTATGATTCGACGTGAAAGGCACTCATCACTGGGTTTGGTTTTGGGGAGACACAAATGGGTGTCTACAGTTAGTTGTTAGTATTCTCCCTTTACCCTTTGATTTCGACCTAGCTTAGGCGCATAATTGAAAGTGCTTGAACATTACCGTTCCTTTGGGTTCGACCCTTGACTTACCTCTATACTCGTATTTAGGTTTGTTAAGTGTTTATACATTTAGTTTGACCGAGGGAAGATTAGATAACGACCTAGTTTTCCCCTCATCAAAATGGTGAGCATTTTAGTGATGGCGAAGGAGTTGAAAACCAAGAGAGTGTTGAATTTTATTATCCTAACCCTCCTTTCCCATCTTGATGAGTCTCAAGTGTATGAATGTGACTCTTCTACCCATGAGTGTTTGGACTTGTTTGAGGTTATGTCTAATGTGTTTATTGAGAGTCAAAGGAAAACCCATAGCCTTCTAAGTGAGTTCATTGAGAATGCTTCATGGGAGAGGGATGATTTTGAAACAAATTTACATCCATTCATGCATGGTTTTGAGACTTTGGGCTTTAAGGAAGTTGAGGGAGTTGTTTTCCATGAATGTAGTGGAGGAGATTATGTGGTTCCTCTTGAGAGTTGGATGTTTGAGGGAGATGGTGATCATGAGTGTTCTTCATTTGAGGATTCTATGATTGATTTCCATGCTCTTATTAGTGATTTGAGGTATGGTGGTAAGAAAGAGTTAATTTGTGAGACCATTGCCCCTATTTCCTCCTCTCATGTCCCTCTTTCAAGGAGTTTCAACCATATCCCCTACACTCCTATATCCCTCCCTTCCTTTGTTAATGAGCCTATTGGGGACCCTCTTTTCTATGATGATTTGTTTGTGGCTCATTTGTCCCCGGTTGAGGATAAGGGTGATGTTGCCACCCAAAAATATTTTGAGGAGAGTTTGCCTTTTTCTTCTTCTTCTTCTTCTTTTTCTTATTTTGTCGAGTTTTCTTTTGATTCTTTTTCCTTCTTTTGGCAACTCTCTCCTAATAGGTGTGCATTAAGCTTGTCGCATGCCTTATTTTTGTCATGTGCACACTTAATTTCTTATGAAATGTTTAGTAGTGCATTTGATAAGCTCTTGCGTGCGTTTTGTCACTTTGGTGTTGAGTCCGGTAAATTTCTCGGATTTTTTATTGATCAACGTGGAATTAAGGCTAACCCTGAAAAAATTCAAGTCGTCTTGGACATGAAGTCACCAAGAAAAATTAAAGAAGTGCAAAGATTGACCGGTTATTTAGCAGCACTTGGTCAATTTCTGTCCAGATCAGGGGATAAATGCCGATACTTTTTTCAAACCATCAAAAAGAAAGTCATGTTCAAGTGGACGGAAGAAGCCGAGGAAGCATTCGTACATTTAAAAAGTCATTTGCATACATTGCCTCGGCTCGTCAGTCCACTTAAGAATGAGAAGTTATACATTTATCTCGCCATCTCTGAACACTCTTTAAGTTCTGTCCTGCTTGCTGAAAGGGATGGCCACCAGATTCTAGTCTATTTTATCAGTCGTGTATTACACAACGCCGAGCTTAGGTATCCCCTTATTGAAAAGTTTGGCCTAGAATTGTATATGGCATCAAAGAAGCTGCAGCCGTACTTCCTGGCACACTCAATTGTGGTCTACACAGATTAACCACTCAAGAAGCCATTTGCAACTTTAGAAGCTAGTGGTCGCATGCTTAAATGGGCTTTAGAATTGAGAGGCTTCGACATCACGTTTGAGCCCAGAAAATTTACAAAGAGGTAGGCCTTTGCTGATTTTTTTGCCTGAGATGACACGACCAGACTTATAGTTGGCTGGAGACCAGATCTGGAAAGTATATGTAGATGGTAGCGCAACAACAACTGGATGTGGTGCTGTAGTTATTTATCAATCTTTTGAACAGGACAAGTTTGAGTATGTGCTGAGATTTCAATTTCAAGCCTTTAACAACGAGGCCGAGTATGAAGCCCTCCTGGTCGGCCTTAGAATGTGCAAAGCGCCAGGAGCAACAAAGGTTGATGTGAGCTCAAACTCCCAGCTAATAGTCGGCCGAGTGAATGGTGGCTTTGAAGCAAGGGAGCCGGCCATGATGAAATATTTGAAGAAAGTCAATAAAGAGGCCGAGAGCCTAGAACACTTTACTCTGCAACAAGTTCCCCGTTCGTCCAATCATCAAGCGGACGTCCTTTCCAAATTAGCATCCTCGGCATCATGTGATACTCCCAGATCAGTGTTTTGGGAAGTGAAGGTAAAGAGGAGTATTCATGCCGAGCCAGTACAGATCATTGATAGAAGCTCAACTTGGATGGATGAAATCATTTTCTACCTAAGGGATGGATTGCTCCCGGCTGATCCGAAAGAGAGTTGGTTGATGAAAAAGAGAGCGGCCAGTTCGAGATAAAGAGAGGGAGTTATTTAAGAAAGCGTTTGTGAAGCCTTATCTGAAGTATATTACCCCTGAGAGAGGGATTGATGTGCTGGACGACCTCCCCCAGGGGCATTGCGGTTCCAATATTAGAGGACGAGCCTTGGCTGAAAAGGCCACCCACCTAGGATACTACTGGCCGAGCTTGAAGTTAGACGCCATGAAAATGGTAAAGAAATGTTACAAGTGCCAGAAGTTTGCGACCCTAATTCATCGCCCAACTAACAGTTTGTCGGCCATAAGTAGTCCGCTCCCCTTTGCAAAATGGGGCATGGACATCTTGGGTCCGTATACGCCATCGTCTGGTCAAAGGCGATATGTGTTGGTAGCAGTTGAATACTTCACGAAGTGGGTCAAAGCCGAGGCCGTCTGAGGCATTAAGTGGACAGATGTGTCAGCCTTCATATGGAAGAACATAATTACTCGTTATGGAGTAACTCAGTCAATGGTGTTCGATAATTGACCTCAGTTTGAAACGCATCAGCTTAAGAAATGGTTGGGAGACTAGGGCATAACTCACTGCTTTGCCTCAATTGGCCGACCACAAGCCAACGGCCAAGTAGAGGCCTACAA
Organism: Chenopodium album; assembly: GCF_948465745.1. NCBI lineage: Eukaryota > Viridiplantae > Streptophyta > Magnoliopsida > Caryophyllales > Amaranthaceae > Chenopodium > Chenopodium album. The sequence continues at coordinate 17,656,451 of NC_137842.1, forward strand.
CAAGTTAATCTCCAATGGTATCAAACGCAAGCTTGAAAAAGCAGGCGGCATGTGGGCCGATGAGTTGGTTAATGTGTTATGGTCCATACAAACAAAAGCAAAAAGTTCCACAGGAGAGACCCCATTTTTTTGGTCTATGGTGCTGAAGCAGTTCTCCCAATTGAGATGTACGAGCCTACCCTTCGGGTGATGTTATATGATGAATCGGCCAATTGGAAGGCCATGAAGACCGCCCTGGACTTTCTTCCAGAAGACAGGGGCAATGTGGCGCTTAGAGACGAAATTTATCGTTTAAGGATGACAAGGGCATACAATCGCCAAGTGTCTAAGCGTCCGCTAAAGATGGGGAATCTGGTGTTGAGAAAAATGGAAGCTGTAGGCCGAGCAAATGAGGATGGCAAGTTAACCCCAAACTGGGAAGGGAATCAGCGAGGAAGTTTGAGATGGTACTTACCGTCTTGAAGCCCTAAATGCCCGTCTAATTGCACGAACATGGAACACGGACAATCTAAAAAAAGTATTATGTTTTAAGTTTTTTCCTTGTACTTAGCCAAAAAGCTGTAATTATAGCTAGGTCCTAACGACCAAACAATGTAATTAAAGCCATACGGCCCCAACAATGTAACCTTGAAAAATTAATGAAAAAGTCAGGCATTGTTATTTTATTAAGTTATCTAATTTTGCTTGCATACACTTTTCGTTGTTTGAGCTGAAAGGCCGAGTGAAAATCATAACGATGTTGTCTGCAACATAGCAACACGACCTATAAAGGTTGAACAAGATTGCTCATGATATAGTAAGCTTGTCGCAAAGGGCCACCTTAATTTGACTAAAAAAAGAGAGGAGAAAATGATGACTGGAAAGTCATAGGCAAATGTCCAACCCCCATCGGGGCGGACGGTAAAGGCACCAGGTATCTTAAGTCTGTTTCAGGCATTCACCTCCTAACAATGGGAGCAAGGGCATACCTAGGCATTCTAGCCCAGCCAAACTTAGAAATTTCCGAGTTGAGATATTACTTGAAATTTCCTGAGTATGTCCGAGCGATAGATTCAACGGACGGCTCACATAAGGCCCATCAAGAGGCCGCAAAAAGCTGTTGATTCGGTGTTTCACCTAGTCCAAGGGCAATCATTACTATGATTTAATTAACTCTCTAGTTGTCATACCCTTTAAGGTATAAAAACTACCAAGTCAATCAAACCACTCAAAGTATGGACTAGGCGAATGCCGAATAAAGGGGCATACCCCCCAGGTTCGTACGAAACCAATAAAACGTAAAATTTTCTAATTGTAAAAATTTTCTAAGTATGCAACAGAAAATAAAAATCGCTTAGAAGGCGAAAAAATTAACATTGATAAAAAGCAGCTCAGAAGGCAGTAAAATATCTTACAAAGCCGCTCAAAATAGGCGGCACCAAATAAAAATAAAAATTGTTCAACAAAAACAAAAGTTAAATACTGAAAGCCTTGAATTAGGGGACGGCCGGTGGAGGACCTAATCTCTATTTATCCAAGTCTTCGTCTTAGACAGGTTCCTCGGAGGCAAGAGCGGACGCATCATCAGCAAGCTTTTTCTCTTTTCCCTCTTCGCCCTCCACCTCGTTTGCCTCGTCCGCCTCATCCTCATCATCCTCTTCCTCGTCCAAAGTGGTCGGCATAACATCTAGTTCGGGAGAAGGCTGTCCGGCCTTCTTGGCCTCCTCTCTGAGGCAGACAAAGTTGAGACGCTTAGTGAAGCGCTCTTGATAATAGGCGGCCTCCCCTTCCTCCACCATCATCTCAAACGCCTCAAAGAAGTGGCTTTTTAACCTCTCCTCGGTGTAGTGCTTGATGCGGATGACCTCATCTGCACTGGGCGACCGAGGTGCTTTCAGTTGTTCTGTTAAGTCCAAAACGGACTTCTTTAAAGTTTCCACCTTGGCCCTAAGTGCGTCCGCCTCATCTAAGGCCTCCTTGAGGTTCTTTTGAGCTAGGGCCACATCCCCCTTTAGCTTATCAGAAGCCTCAAAGGCCTACTTCCAGCGTTGGACGTCTAGGATGGCCGCATCCCTCTCCTGCCTCATAGTCTCCCTAGCCAAAGACTCTTGTTTAAGAGCCTTACCCAGTTTGACTAGGTCTTCAGCCTGCCGCGCAACCTTGTCGGACAACGCGGTAATCTGGGTTTCGAAATAGGTTCGCTGGATTGCAGCCGTCCTAGTGACGGCGTCCTCGGCCTTCCGGACTTCATTCCAAGCCCTCTTGAGCCTCTCATTTTCTTTCTCCTTCCATTCCAGGAAGGCGTTAAGCCGGAGGAAGAGCTGCGTACAAGACAAAACAAGTAAGAAAAACAATAAAGAAAATATTCTAAGTATAAAAGTGCAAAGGGTTGCGAAAATTTACCTCGGCGCTGCAATTAATTATAGGGCCAAAGAAGCCCTCATGGATCCCTCGCAACTTGTCTCGTTGCTCTAGGGGGACGGCCCTGGCCATGGATTCTCGCATGGCCTTCCTGTCCGCGCCAGTAAGAGACTGGACGGGCAGCTTCATGTTTAGCTCCTCCGCGATATCTGCATACGACCGTAAAAGGGTATTAGATCGAGCAATACGACTTGTACAAAAAATGAGTAAAATTGTGCAAGGTTATTTAAACTAACCGTCTCAGAAGCTCGGAGGAGAAAGAGTGTTGAAGGTGAATGGAGGAGGCGGCCTAGGTTCGTCGCCCTCCTCACCAATGCGGCAGGGTTGAGTACTAGCCGAATGAGAGGCCTCAAGCTAATTAGATTTTCTAACTCTCTCGACATGCGGAGTCAAGATGGGGCTGGTCAGTTTTGCCGGGGTCGACTTACCCCCGTCGTCCATTTTACGGACTCATCATGGACCAGCCTAGCGGCCGGATCCACGGACTTGGAGACCCCGCTATCACCCAGCCGGGGTGGCTCTTCTTTAGACTTCTTAGAAGCAGCATGCGGCTTAGTCTTCGCCGCCAATACGAAAGAGGTCTTGGTGGCGACCATCTTTCTTTGCTTGGACGCCTTCCCGTCCTTAGCAGCCGTGGACGACTGCTTCCGCTTAGCCCTGGGGGTGGGAGTGGCCAGCTGAAAAGAACAAGTAAAAGTTAGTGAAACAAAAATAAAGCAATGTTCCAGCATCCGTGTAGACTCAGTTAGGAGCCTCCTCCCAACATACCAACACGGACGAAAAGAGTCGTCCGAGTGAAACAGAGAAGGAGCCTCCTCCCAGCCTATCAACACGGACGAAAGACTCTGAGAAAGAAACCTATACCTTCTTGGTTTGCTGGTCGGGTCTAAATCTACCGCAAGTGTACGGGTCAATTACAGTAAATATAGGGTGAGCAAGGTATCGTATCCACAAGGAGGTCTACTCAAGTACCAAATTAAGAAACTAGAATATTATTTAGACGACGAAAATATGAGAAAAGTAGTACTAAACTATAAACGATTAAGGCTTGCAAACTAATAAAACGATAGACAATAATAAGAAGTAGTTCTAGGTTTCGGGTTTCGCCAATTACTCTCTATAATGAAATTAAACTAATTGCAGGGTTGAACATATATAATATAACAATGATCGAATTACCAATAGTATGTAATCTCCTCTTCCAAGGTAGAAAACGCATATTTAAATCAACATTATGTCTACTTCCGTGATCACAACAATTGAAATAAACTCATTAAGAATAAGAATTCAAAAGGACCACCCCAAGTGTATAACTATTCCTAAAATTATACTACTTGATGTTTGGTAATCCCACGAACTAGTATTGAAATTTCACTTCCGCTAATAATCCAATACCTTAAACATACAATCAATTGGCCAGATTAAAAGTACGAATTAAAACAAGATTATCAAATTGCATTCATATAAATCAAACCCAAACAATATAATTCAATTCATTGATAAATTATAATGGACTACATCCCTAACCTAGAACAAAGAGATTTAGCTAGACATGGAGATTAAGAAAACACAACTAATTGATGAAGAATTGATACTAATAAACATATTAAATCAAACCAAAATCAACCAATTGCATAAACTAAAAGGATGAAGAGTAAACTCCAATTGAAGTGGTTGAACGCTGCTCTTCGTCTCCTGCGTGTGTGCGTTCCTCCCCCTGCCCCTCCTTCTGCTGTTTCTTAAATACAGTAGAGTATTTTGAGGGTTTTTTTTCCTCCTTTCATTTCCTCTGCCGCTTCTCCCTTTTTTGTGGGTTTTAGTTAGTGGGTTTTTCAACCCACATTCTCTTAATTGAGGAAGTGTGCTCGTGGGATTGTGGCGATTTGTGGGAATCCTTGTGGGCTTCCTTTGTTCTTTTTTATGTTTGTGATTCAACTTGCAACAAACCTGTTCACATAATGAAGATGGGGTTTCTTAACTTCTTTTGCCAATTTAGTAAAATAGTAGCATAATGTAAGTATAATTAATTAAAAATAATTCATTAAACTTAATAAAGTAGATCTCGTGATAAGACATTAAAATCTATATAAACACTTAAATAATACTCTAAAATAGCATAAAAATGATATAATAAAGTATATAAAATATGGACTTATCATTTGCTCGTACATCTTTTGGCGAGCCTTGTATCTGGCCAAGTCGATTTTCGACATGTCCACCTCCCCCTTTTGTTCCTTGTCCAGCATGGCGTACGCTTCCGTTGCAAAATAGAGGTAGAAAAGAGTTAGAAAAATTTCAAAGTAAAAACAATGTGTGTACAAGGAATATCTAAACATCCCACCTTGGGGCAAATTCTTGTACAGGCCGCAGACCGACATGAATGTTGGGTGCCGAAGCCAATTGGATAAAGGAATCCAGTTCTTTGGGACGGCCACCATTTTGCCGTCCCTCTCCACCCTCTTGACTTAAAAATAGTCAAGTTGGTGTTCCTGGCTGGGGTAGACGGGAGGCTTGTACGGCTTGTGGTCCCCTCGTCCAAGCTAGATCGATTTGGCATTGAACCGATTTATCCGCAAGTTAAACTCAACATCCTTAGTCTTGATGCGGTAGAAACAGTTCTTCCAATCTCGCCACTTGGAGACGCGGCCAACCACCACCATATAATCCTTAGTGGTGCTACGGATGAACCAGTCGTCCGTGTGCTTCTCCAGCTTGGTCATGGAGTGCATCTCGCAGAAAACCAGAAAGTCCGTCTTGAAACCCTTGCGGATGCATGTTACCAAGTACCCAAAAACATTCAACCATCTGTTCGGCATCAGCTGGAAGAGAGTAATGTTGTATTCGTCCAGGATTGTGCGGACGAAGGGGTAAAGGGGTAAGCGGAGTCCAACGTCTAAGGTGGCCCTATAGACGCTAAAAGCTTTGCGGCGCGACCGCTCGTTCTCCCAGGCGGCCACGGAATGAGATTTCTTTGGTGCCACCAGTTCAAATTCCTCCCCAAGGTGGAGGAATGCCTTGTACTCCTCGAACCCATCATGGAGGTAGCTCAAGGCCGTGCTACCCACCGTACAGGCGTACGGGTCCTTGAAATTGTCAAAATTTGCAACGTCCCCTATGGCTGCCGCCTCGCCTTCGGCCACTTCACCTTCGGCCACCCCACCCTCAGCCTCATTTTCTACCTCCTCGTCCTCTTGACGAGGGGCAGTCCTAAACTCAGAGGATAACACTCTGTCCAAATCTGCTGCCTCGGCTGAGCTTCAGCTCCTGGAGCCATGGCCGCCCCAGCTGAGGGAAACTCCTCAGGCACTAAGGGACCTTTTCCCTTGTACTTGGCAGTGGCCGCCCGATTCTCTGAAGAAGGGCCACTGCGAGGAGGCAAGTCAGACGGTTCATTAATGGAAATCCCAACCCTTGGTCTGTCCAACTTACTATGTTAGATATGGGATGGTACTGGAACTAAGACGGACGGACCAGCAGCGTCCACCCGAGAAAGGGAAGAAGGTCTCTCTCGAGATAGCAACTCGGCCTAAGGCATGGCCGAGTTGGCATGTTGTGGGGACCTAAGTTCCAGGGTTTGCTCGGACGCTCCCACAGCAAAAGAAACGCCCTGTGTACGTTGGCGCTCTTCAAAAGAAGAAGTTACTTCCACGGTCGAGTAATGAGTACCTATGAAAGCGGTTGTACGGGTAGTAGACTCGGTCTCTACATCTGTGCTATTCGGGTCATAAGGGGTCCTAGGATTAACCAGACTTTCGTTTGGATTTCTGGCCGCATAAAGATCATGCATTCGCATCGTCCTTGCCATGTTCGACTGCAGGGACAGAGAAGAATAGTTGGAGGTGAGTAGGTACGTACTAGAAATGGGCCCACTCCATGAAGGAGACAAATCGTCTCCGTCCAATCTAGACTCCTCGGTCCCAGGCAAACGACCGGCCTCATGAGGAGAAACGGACGAAGCCGAGTGTTGAGCCAGATTTGAATAATAAATAACAAAAAGGAAAAATAAAAATACAAGTAAAGGAGAAGGAAGAGAAAACAGACGGCCTACCTTTGTTCGTGTAGAAAGCTTGTAAAATTCTTGAGAAATCTTGAAAGTTGACCGGAAAACTCAAAAATGTGCCCGGAAAACTCAATCACACGGCGGAGCTCTTGAAGATTCAAAGGAAATCACTTTCTCTCTCAAAAAAGCTCTAATCTCTCTCTAAAATTCGCAAAGTTCCAAAGTGCAAAAATGAGGTCAAACCCTCTTTATATATAGGCAAAATTTATGGGGGCATAATAGTAAATTCATCTTTCCCGTCTTCAAAATTCAAACGGTTATAATTTGAAAATTTAACTTAGAATTCAAAAAGGTGAAAAGATAGTCCTGTCAATTTGGACGGAGAAAGAGACAGACGAGTAACGGCGCATCCAAATAGACGGCCAAGTAAAAGGAATTGAAGCTTTCACCCCGAAAATCCGGGCGTCCGAGATCTCCTCTAAAAACTCAGGTGGCATGCTTCGTCCGCCTAACTCTCAGACTCAAGCGTCCCCTAAAAGAGTTTCAGGCAGACAAGACAGTTAACCAGCCCAGGAAGGCCAACTTTAAAGGGGCGGACAGATCTGTTCGCCTTCTCAACAACATGCCCAATCTCCATGTACTCGTACGCATCAAGATTAGTGGATGTTTAGGGTAAAAATACCTTATATACGTTGTAGACACCTAAAAATGTCTCCCAAAAACCAAACCCGATGATGAACAAACTTTCACCGCCGTTATTGGTCGGGCTGAGTATTTAATCTTTGAAGTGCTTAAATCCATATTTCCATTTCATAAACCAACCCAATTCCTATCCCATTTCCCCAAACCATAACTTATTTTCCTCTTTTCGTGCCTTTAAACCCAAAATAATTCATTTCGTGTAGTTTTTATAAAAACATTTAGTCCAATTTATTTTGGTACATAATCTGGGTCCAATGATTTAATAATTGGATAGGGCTTTAAAAGAGCTTTCTAACTATATATTATAAGCCCAAATCCGAGTTATAACGAATAAATTATGGCCAAAATACTAAACTGAGTCCAAACCGAACCTAAGCCCACCTTACCTACGACCCAATGATCATATTGAGGGTCCAAAGACTTTAATCTCATTCCTAAACCAATTAGGATAAATTGGAAGCTTCTATAAGTTTCTAAAATATTTTAATTATTCTTTTTGAAAAGATAAGATTAAAGAGTTTGAAATTGAATAAAACTTTTTCTTTTTGAAAGTCCTAATTCTATTCGAATTGAAAGACGTTAAAAGATAGAAAGATATTATTTTCGTGCCTGTAGACACCCATTTGTGTCTCCCCAAAACCAAACCCAGTGATGATTACCTTTCACGTCGAATCATAATCGAATGAAGCGAAAGTGTGGAAAGTCTAGTGTTGCGGAAAGTTTTAATTTCTTTTCTCTTCTCTCTGTTTTTGAAAACTTATTTTAAGAAAACAGCCAATCCAGTTTTGTTGGTCAATGATATGGGTCCAATAGTAGTGTAGTTGGATGGGGCTTGCAAAGACCTTTCCAACGATATATTATAAGCCCAATTCCGATGAATATTGAGGAAGTTATGGCCAATTTACTAAACTGGGCCCGGTTTGAGCTTTATATGCGGCCCAATGATCTAGGGGAGAGCCTAATATGATTTATCATTCCTAATGCAATAAGGAATGGTTTTGGTCTTCTAGAATCTTCTAGAAGGTTCTTTTCATTCCTAATTCAATTAGCATTGATAAATTGACTTTTGACTTTTCAGAGTTTTAATTAAAATCAAATAGCATTTTCGAGGAAATTATATGATTTTATCCTCCAGTACGGCAAATTTATCTGATTTTCGAAAACGCGTTAAAATCAGGCTTGGCGCCTAACCCCAGGCCTTGGCGCCTGGCGCTAGCCATTGGCGCCTGGCGCTAGTGTTGGTGCCTGGCGCCAGTTAGCCAAGGGTGGCGCCAGCTCTGTTTTTTATGCGTCAGACTTTATTTTGTTTATTTTATCTTTTTGGCTGATTTTCTCTATAAATATCTGTAGGCGTCGTTTGAAGTGCGCCTACGTTAAAAGCATGTGGTGAATATGCTTGGCACTCATAGGAAGTGGGAATTGACATTACGATTAGGGACAAATAAAGTAGGGAGCCGCCAACAAGTTTTTAAGGAACTTGTAAACCGTTCACGGATCATAAAAAGCAACCACGAATAAGGGACAACGAAGGCAACAACGATTGACCCGTGAAGGTTACACCCCATTCATAATCCATGAGATTACTAACTCCATATGGTTCGGAACCACGAAAGGAGGATCGGGGATGATGGTACGAAGTGAGTCATGGAGTCACATTCGCCCGTATTGGCCTCTACTCGATTCTTATAGTGAAAAATGATTCATGCGATCTCAAAGGCATACAAACAATAATTCAATTCGCTCCAAACTATTATTTAACTAAATTGGTTTAATATTAATGCACACATAATTCTAAAAATTTGGTGATCACTTCAATAATAAGATTAAAAAGGATCCTAAACCGGTTGTCCAAATTATCTTATTAGGCGTGATTTTCAATTACATATTCCCTTTAAACATGCAATATGGTGATCAAAATAAATATAATAGAATAAACATTAATATTGGAAGCAATTTAATCACAATTCCAACAACATAAAATCGTTAGAAAAATAATAAGAATAATAAGAGCATGATCCTTACTTTGAATCTGTTTGTTTGCAACTACAAAATAATAAACGAGTTAGTAACTTCAAGGAAATAATAAAACAATAACTAAATTAAATTAAATGAAATAAGGTTGATTTTGGGGCCAAACCCTCAAACGATTCTACCTTTCACGCCTTGGTTTAAGGACAGAACCTCGAATGAAATATGGACTCCTTTGAGTGCTCGAAGAAGGAATTTTGAAGTGGAAAAGGGTAGGCTAGTGTTTAGGTTAATAGCATAGAAGAGAGAAAATAAGAATAACGAAATTCTGATTGCCCCGTACATTAGAAATGAGGGGGTATTTATAGGGAAAATGTGCTGAGGGAGCACACGGAGCCCTAAAATAATAAAAACCCTAAAAAAGTATCCCGTGACACGGTCATACTATACCGTGACACGGTCAGACTGTACCGTCAGACGGTACACTTTCCCGTGACGCGGTACAGTTTTGGAGTGACGCGGGAAATTCTCAGAAAACGGAATGAAAAACGCGTTAAGGGTTTACGCGGAAAGGACACGGAACGTCCCGTGTCACGGCAGACCTCCCGTGTCACGGGAAGCCCCACCGTCAGACGGGAGTGGTTCCCGTGACACGGTCAGACTGTGCCGTGACACGGTCACTTCCAGTCCATTTTTCCGTCTAAATTCATTTTTAACCCTAATTTCTTTCGGCTTTTTAAGTGCCGATTGATAATTTCGGGCTTTTTTCTGACTTTTATTATTCGGGCTAAAATAAGAAAATAATAAAATAAAAATAAATAAAATATTTGGGCCAAAAATAAATAATGAAATAATAAAATAAAAAGGTTTGGGCTTAAAACTAATTAATAAGCTTGGGCTAAAATCAAAACTATGCTTTTACCAAACATCAAGACTAATCCATGGACCTTTCAAAAACATGAATTTAATAAAATACGATTTTTTAAGCACTCTCGGGATTAAATATTAAACCCGACCAATAGTGGCGGTGAAAGGTTATTTATCATCGAGTTTGGTTTTGGGGAGACATTTTTAGGTGTCTACAATATCGTATTAAAAACTCCGTTTTCATTCATCATCGACATCCATCATTCACCTACAATCAGTTTTAATTAGCATTCTCTTAATCATTCAATTCTTTCTTCTTACTTTGCTTTTACATACAAAATTCCGCATTCACAAGACTTAGAAACACCTAGCCATATTCGAAGTTGCCTTCGCCCTAGACATGAAAGGTTTAATTTCTGAGGGTTTGGTCACAAATCTTTATTTCAATTATTTAATTTAATTGTTTGATTATTATTTTCCTTGAAGTTACTAACGTGTGTATTTTGTTATTAGAAAGAGGTACGAGGCATCAAAGTAAGTACTTTAATTGATTAATTGATATTATGATGTAGAAATCATGTTTACGTTGTTATTATGATATTTCTAGTATCATGTCTAGGGTAATTTTAATATCAAATATGCTTATTATGATTCCTGCGATGCTTCCCATGTTCTTTCCTAATATTTATTCATGTTAGTATCATGTTAGGGTTAAATATTTGATTTTTATTGCTTAGTGACATGCTAGGGTTTGTTATTAATCTTGTTAGTATCATGCCTAAGATCTTGCTATTATTATTATGCTTTAATATTAACATGAACATGATTATGATTATAATTGTTATAATTTATGATGATTATGAATATTATTATTATTATTATTATTATTATTATTATTATTATTATTATTATTATTATTATTATTATTTTGGTGATATTATTATTATGATTATTATTGTGATGATTATAATTATTATTTTTTATTATTTATTATGTTGCTTGATGCTTATTTATTATTATTGCTTGATCACGCCTTTTATGCATGTTAAAGGGAATCTATACTTGTTATCACGCTTAATAAGATAATTAATAATCTTGTTAGGGTTAATATGATTATAATTCAAGTGATCGCCAATAATAGTTTATTTGTGCATTAATATTCAACCAACATAGATAAACAGGTTTAGGGTTAATCATATTGATTGCATGTTAGTCAGAAAGCGCACATGAATACAATCAGAATAAAGTAGAGGCCTATTATTAGGGCAGGTTCAATCTCTTTTAGGTTGGATTTGTACCTTCATCCCCGAACCCTTATTTGGTTTTAGACCTTATGGAGTTGACGATCTCTTGGATCGTTAAGGGGTGTAACCTTCCCCTCGTGAACGGTTTACAAGTTCCTAAAAAACTTGTTGGCGACTCTTTTGCTCTATCTTCTTCCCTTTTGGACGCCACCGTACTTTAGTGTATGATCACAGTGGGGTTCAAGCTAGTGGGATTTTAAAGCTTGAAATTTATTCCCTACAGTGCCTCATAGTTTTTATCTTAATCTTAGATTTTTAGATATCCCTTGAACTTATATTTCCAATTATATATTATAATATCAGTTCCGAGCTATAACGAAAAAGATATGAATGAAATATCAAACTCTATCCAAAACTGATACCGTCTCACTATTTTGGTCATATATTTTATTATAAAAAATATTTTAATCTTATTCTAATTGGTTTAGAAATTAGACTTCAACAGCTTTCCAACGACATATTATTTATCTTATTCCGATTTCTGGATCAAAAGATATGATAAAAACAATACCGCAAAAACTGATGTCTATCGCAAGAGTATTATTCTGATTCGAATTCTTATCTTTTCTTGATTCTTCGACCCTTCTTTTTCCTTATAAATAGAGGTAATATCTCCCCTTTTTCAATCATAAACAATCTTGATCACAAAATAATTCTCTTTTCTCTCTTTAGCCTAAACACTAGCCTCCCTATTCTTTCATTCCTTCCTTAAGCACTCCAAGGAGTTCATACAATACCCAAAGTTCTATACTTAAACCAAGGCGTGAAAGGTATAATTAACTGAGGGTTTGGACCAAGTCAACTCTACTTTTTATTTAATTTAATTTCCATTTGATTTATTATTCATGATATAGCAATTCAAGGAAACGCAGAAAGTGAGTAATTAATCACTTAATTACTCTTATTTTATTTTCTTATTGCTAGTATCATGATAAGGTTTATTTATATTTGATTTGACTAACGCTATTATTGTTAAATTGCTTCTAATATTAATGTTTATTCTATTATTGTCATTATGATCACCATATTGCATGTATAAAGGGAATATGTAATGAAAATCACGCCTAATAAGATAATTTGGACAACCGGTTTAGGTTCCTTTTTAATCTTGTTATTAATTCAAGTGATCACAAATTTTAGAATTATATGTTGCATTAATATTCAACAAATTTAGCATAATAATAGTTTGGAGCAAATTGAATCTTTGTTTGCATGCCTTTGAGATCGTAGGAATCACTTTTCACTATAAGAATCGAGTAGAGGCCAATACGGGCGAATGTGACTCCATGACTCACTTCGTACCTCATCCCCGATCCTCCTTTTGTGGTTCCGAACCATATGGAGTTAGTAATCTCATGGATTATGAAGGGGGTGTAACCTTCACGGGTCAATCGTTGTTGCCTATCGTTGTCCCTTATTCGTGGTTGCCTTTTATGATCCGTGTGACAGGGTAAAGTCGTATCCCCAAATCAAAAGTAATTCCTAAATCCTCTAACTAATGTAGATAGGGAAGTAGGGTCAAATCCACAGAGAAACGAGTCTTTCTATTCCTAATTAATTAATATAATCTAGATTATAAAGTAACCAAAATATAATGATCAAAGGAAACTAAACTACGAAGAGTAAAAGTGGGAAAGAATAAAAGTAGGAGGAGAAACAATTAATAAAAGGCCTAGGGCATAGGTTCACCAATAAATAATATTCCAGGGTAAAACATAATAATCAATCATCAATGCATACATTAATCAAATCATAAAGGGCTTTCGCTACGTATTACAATCACACAATTAATTTACCGGTATTAAATCTCATCTCTCGAATTTCAACTTAACCATTTATAAATTAACCTGCCTATTGAAACTAGACCTAAACATTAATTCTCATCTTTCGAATCTCGAATCAATATTGTCAAACTCATGCATAAAAGATCTGCGCAAATCTAGTCACAGAGCATTAAATCAATCAATAGGAAATTAATCTAGCATTGATAATCAATAATAATAAATTACCCCTTCATATTATTTATGGATCCCCACAAACCCTAGAAATAGAACTACTCACACATAATAAAAAACTAAACTAATCAAAGCAATAAAACAAGACATGATCAAAGGAATAATATAAATAACTAAGATTAAGAGAAGAGAAATCGTTACCAAAGAAATCTGAAATTAAGAATAAAGTTAAGAACAAAGTATATGAGAGAGAAACTAATCTAAAAAGTTAAGTAGAGAGAGAAAATCTAGGAAAGAATTAAGAAAGAGTCAAAAGAAGATCCTAAACTCGCTTACCGGAAAAGTATTTATGCTCCGTAAGAATCCTAAACTAAAACAAACTTAAACGTCGAATAATTAACATCTAATAATAACACGCGCCCGATCGGGCGAGGCGCCGCCTGATCGGGGGCGCCTTTTTCCTCTCAAGGTTGAATCTCGCGCCCGGCCGAGCGCGAGTTCGGGCGCCAGCCTTGCTTCCCTCGCCCGGCCGGGTGCGCCTCCAGGCGCCAGCCTCTTTGGCCGGGCGGCACTCTTGGGCAACTATTTGGACTACGATTGGGCTTCAATTCTTCGGGCCAATCTGGATTTCCTCTTCGGGTCTTGAATACTCGGTCCAAATGCCCCAGTATCACATATACCGAGCCCTTAATCACCGGTTCGATGGCTCTAACCGGCCCTGGGCTATAGAAACTGGTCGTGCTTCTCCAATGCTCGTAATTGCTCCATAATATCTCGGGAAAATGCTCCAAAAGTGCAAATCCCTGCAAAAGTAAACCAAATCTACGAAAATACTAGAAAACACCAATTAGTAATAAAAGTGGCTCTAAAGAGCCAAAAACACTACTAAGTATGACCAAGGGACAAGGGTAAAATACTATATAAAATAGACACATCATCGTGAACGGTTTACAAGTTCCTTAAAAAACTTGTTGGCGGCTCCCTACTTTCCTTGTCCCTAATCGTTGTCCCTAATCATATATGTCGATTCCCACTTCCTAAGAGTGCCAAGCATATTCACAACATGCTTAACGTAGGCACATTTCAAACGACGCTTACATACGTGATCCAACCCCGTAGCGACACGTGGCCTAGTCAAAGGGCGACACGTGGCCCAGTCAAAGGGCGACACGTGTCACTATGGGAAGATGACGCGTGTCTAATGCTCAAAAGAGCACCTGAAATCAGCATAAAAAGGTCTTGTTACATTATGGCCCAAATCCCGAGACATATCCTTGAAAGCCGCAAAACGGCACCCCCGTATTGCACGTGGCATCTCCTGATTGCGCAGCTTATCAGGTCACGAAATTTTAGGGTACAAAACCTAAAGGGGCACAAACTCCCACTCCTATAAATACCCCAATCATTTATGATGGGAGGGGTGGATGGTGACATTACATTGAAAAGAGCAGTAAATAGCTCCAACTTCTCTCTACTTTCTCTCTCTAGCCTTTTCGTTTCAAATCTCTAACTTGATCATCGGAGGCGAATATTCCGGTGAAGGAATATTTGTTCATTTTGTAGGTGTCCAAGTCTCATTTCCTGAAGAACGTGACCAGTATCCGAGGAAATCCAAAAATCACCCGAAACAGTTACTATTTTTATAAGTATTAATAAAAGAAAGTTGAGTTTCCGCTGTAAGTTTTGTTGTTAAGTTAAGTATTTTGAGTAGCCTTGCGTAATCACGCGGCGGTAACACTCCTAAGTCTATCTCTACGGTATAATTATACGTATTATAATGGTATTTCCGTAGAGGGAGATTTGGGGGTGTTACATATGCACTTTAATAATCCCAACTTTTTCCAATTTACTTTAAATAATCTTCACTTTCGATTATTCTGTAATAATCTCAATTTTCACTTACGTCTTTCTTTCTTCAATTTCAAAATGGTCAACAAAAATCAACTATCTTTTATTCTGGGTTACTTAACATGTGTCAACACGTGATTAGTCTAAATTTTTTTAAATAAAATTAAAATCCAAACCACCAGTTACCAACGGTGACCCTTCTCCCTAGCCTACCCCGACCAACCTCATCCTAGTCACTTGCCGCCGATTTCCTCCTGTAAACCACCCATATCACGCGAAATCCCCCATACCAACCCCATCTTAAAAACCGCCACTTCTCCTCACAACGCCGCCACAAAACCAGTTCCCGCCCCAGCCTAACCCCCTAAATGGACCCTTTCCCTTCCTATATTGCTGAAAACAGCGCCCCCTCCCTTCTTACACCACCGAAACCGACCCCCCTCCCTTCCTCCAACTTCTCCATCAACTACGGTTTTAGGGCTAGGTTGGGGTGGGGGTAGGTTTCCGGATTAGGGGAAAGAAGGGGTCGAAAATCGGGGTTAGGTTGAGGAGGTCGTGGCCACCAGCGGTGAAAAGGTTGAAGAAACTATCATTTAACAACTCGTTTAATAAAATAAGTCTTTCGACAAACGTGAGATAGAATTGAGGAGCAAAACCTTGAATTTAGTTTTTTGGCTAGTTTTGTTCGGAAAAAATTGGTGATGGTCAGAGTAGTTGAGACTTGAGATCTTGAAATAGAGTGGCGGTGGTTTTAGCCATACGAGGAGCTTCCTTAAGGAAAATTTTTTGACACATAAATATTTATGTCCATATTGTTGCATAACTTGGAGAGAGAAAGTGATAAAGTATATTTTTATTGTGACTTAGCTTGCTTTTTTTTTGTTTTTGTTTTTTTAGAAACGTGACTTAGCTTGCTTTAAGGAAATCAATTAAACTATTATACTAGTAATTTTTTCAGATGAAAACTCTTTTTTTATATATTTTTTTATTTTGTATAAATTACTGTACAAAAATGAACATGTAGTATATTAAAATTGAACATTTAGTACAAAATGCACATATTTAATCAATTTTATTTTATCTTTATTTAATTTGTATATACATTAAATTTGAATTCTTTTTTTTAAATGATCATTAATATATAATATATGAACTTACGCTATTAGAATTTGAGCATGTGATTTTTTAAAAATAGATATTGAAATTTTGAATATAATTATTATACTATTTTATAATGAATATCAATAAATATGAACATGACACAACTCGAATTTGAACAATTACTCTTTGTAAATTAATATTGAAATTATAAATATGAACACCACAATAATTCTTAATGAACATAAATTTTTTGAAAGAGGTTTGTCTAACTCGGGATAATTCATAAGTTTTGTAAACTGAACATTTAGTGTATATAAAATGAGCATTTCTATATGAAAAATGAACATATAAAATTGGTTGTTTATATTCATTTTTATAATAATTATAAGATGTAATGTTCATTGTTTTTATGTGTTCATTATTTTATTACTAAATATTTATTATTATTTACTTAATGTTCATTGTTTTTTAAAAAATATTTTTTTTATAAGGTGTAATCTAGCTATTCTATGGTTCTACGATAATCATATTCATTTTTAATTTACTAATTATTCCTTTTAATACATGCTATATATTTTACATAAAATATTGGTTATAAACATATTTTTTATTATTATATTTTTCAATGAGTGAAGAAGAAATTTCATTTGAAGAAGAAAACTATTCTAACTCAATGAGGAAACAAGTCAGAATTGATAAAGAAGCCTTTTAAGTTATATAATGGTTATGCTTTTTGATTTGAACTTCTTGTTTAATTTCATGAACATATGTTACTTGTTTATGAACATATATACGAATAATAGTCAAACTAGATTTAAATTATTTCACCAAAGTCCCCACCCCTCTGAAACGCTCTGTTCTCTCTCCTCTAAAACAAACACTCCACCCCTCTGAAACCTAGAACTCACCGGAGTTCCGGCGCCGCGGCCGGTTCTCCGGCGGGTTCCCCTTCCATGTTTTTAGGTTTTCTTTAGCTCCTCTTCTAGCGGTGAAGTCTAAGTGGAACCAGGCTCCTCAAAGGGCTTCTAACTCTGCTTAGTGTTAACCTCTTCTCCCCGGAAGGGTCTGACGGAATTGTTCTTCTAATTTTTTCCTAAGTTTTAAGTTTTAGTAGCTTGTGGTTTGGGTACTGAAGGGTGAGAAGGTTGGTTTTCATTTTGGGTTTAAGGTTCCGGTGACGAAACAAGACTCCACGACTAGCTCTAACGCCGCCGACTACGGGTGATCGGTAAGATCGAGTTGGTAAAGGTAAAGTTAGGGTTAGGGTTTGTTAGGTTCTTGCGTTGGCATTTTTCTCGCGCCTCTCCTCCGTGTCCTGTTCCGTATAAGTCGGTCCGAGTTCGTTTGTCTTGGTTGTCGTCGCCGCCGGTGAAGTAGTTGAGTTTTGGCCTTCACGGTAAAGGCGCGGCTGCAATCGGAGCCGGTGTAAGTCGGTTGTTTTCTTGCTTGTTCATGGCCTTACTTGTTTTTTACGGTTTGGTTTTAGCTTTCCGTGCTTTTATGGTTCTTTGCTCTATTTTTTATGGTCTTGGATGTAGTTCTCTATGTTCTAATTGGGGTTTGTTAAGTTTTTTGGGGGATTTAGAGGGGTGTGTTATGCTCCCTTCTATAATTATTTTGGATATGCGATTTTTGGTTTTGTGAGGATTTTTCCATCGTTGTGGTATGGTTCGATTGATAGGGTTGGTCTTGGCTGGTTGTTTATTTGTAGTTTCCTCTTTCGATTTTTTCGGTCGAAGGAGTTTCAAAAGGATGTCCCTTGATGTCCTTTGTTTGAGCTTAGTAGTGGATTTTCAATCTATTACTTTGAAAAATACCTATCTTAACACTGCTCCTCAAAATTAAATGTTTGGGGGGCCTCCGAAAGATAATTTTGGAGGTTTATAGTATGTCAATGGTCTCTTCATTCCTTTGAGAAGAGATCAATGGTACCCACAGTGAAGGGTATCGAATCACTTGAATTGGTGATTCAGGTTGTGTTGTTAACCTCTGACCGCTTTGTTTTTCTGCCCCATTTACTTAATGTAATAGGCACTTGGTGTCTTTTTCTGCTCGTTAATATGTATGCCAGAATTGTTTGTTCGTCGTCGTCCTCCAATGCATTCTCCAAGTTCAATGGAAAGTGGAATACAAAAATGAAATGGTGTGTTCCTCGTCGCATGCTCAAAGGCAAGTGACAAATTACTCAAATGGGCAAGAGCAAACATGGAAGTATTTTATTTTGATAATTTCTCGTTGTAATAGAAGAGCTAGTATAGCTCGTAATTTGTAATACTTTTATATATTTTTCAACCGTTGTCAAAAAAAAAAAAAAAAAAAAAAAAAAAAAAAAAAAACATATATACAAATGTATATATTTTGCATTTGATAAAGTTTTTTTTTTTTTTTTTTGTGAAATTAGTGGTTAAGAATTTTGAACATTTATTTTTATTAGATATGAACCTATGTTACATTGGTTTTGAACATATATATTCTATATATGAGAGCTAATTAATTTTATACAAGTAGATACAAAGGGAGTATCAAGTTCGAACATTCTACTTTCTTAAATTGAACACCAAACTTTTTTTAAATGAACATAATAGACGTATTCGGACCATCCGTTTCAATCTGAACTTCTTCTTGAGAGCTTTGACTTCTTGTTATTCTTATTGTTGAAGTAATTCTCTCTCGGCTTGTTTTTTGTTGCAACATATTTTCTTCTTGGAATTGCAGTGTCTTCAGAAGGTTCTAGAGTCTGTTTAGAGAATGATGAGGCTTTATAGTATGGTTATGAGGGTTGTTCAAAAGATTGGGTGGTTGTTTAGAGGTAAATGAGGGTTGTTTAGAGGTTAGTGGGGTTTGGTCTGAAGTTTCTGAGGGCTTTTCAGTAGTGTCTAGGGGCTTTTCAATGGTTGGTTGGCAGTTTGGCACTGCTCAGAAGATTGTGGGTGTTATTCAAAAGTGTGAGGGGTACTTTGTTCAGGTGATTATGAGGCATTTTTAGTTATTTATGGGACTTTTCAGGAGTTGGTTTGGGCTGCTCAAAAGTTTATGGGTGTTGTTCAGACTTGTACGTTGTTTGCTCATATGTATGTTTCTGAGGGCTTTTTAGTAGTTTCTAGGGGCTTTTTAGGGGTGGATTGGGGCTGCACAAAAGATTGTGGTTGTTGTACTGTTCAAAAGTTTAGGAGCTTTGTTCAGGTGTTTGTTGGTGTTGGTCAGAAATTTGGAGATGTTGTTCAAAGATAGGGATGGTTGTTCACAAGTTTGCTAGTGCTAGTCAAAACTTTGGGGAAACTATTCAGGAGATAAATGAAGGTTATTTAGCAGATAAGGGAGGTTGTTCAAAACTTCGTGGGCTGTTACAAACAAATGAATAACAAAAATTAACCATAAAGAATAATGTTTGAACTAACATCATACAATATATGAATAAAGCACACAATAAATTAATAAAAAGCATACAACATATGAACATAAAACACATAATATATGAACAAAAATGAGCATAAAGCAAAATTAAACAACAAAAAATAACAATAAAGAATATAATAAGCACACAAAACATTTATCATATGAACATAAAACACACAATATATGAACGGACATATAAAATACTTGTTAATTGGACTTTTTGAAATTTCTTTATTTAATTATTCTAATATATTTTCACTCATAATTGGACTTGTTTTAGATACATCACATTTTTTTTTTCTGGCTTCTTTTTTTGAAAAATGAGAAATTGGACTGTTCATATAATTTAGAATCTATTTAGTATTCAATTTCAAAATCAACAATGTAATAAAGAAGTAGAGTTTTGAACAATAATTTACTTACATATGGTCATCTTTAATAATTGGAGAAGAGACTTTCGATTATCTTAAAAAAAACACAAAAATAGAATTAAGTTCATGAAATTTGAATAACTTTAGATTTTATTCTACAAAGTTCACAAATTATACCGAGTAAGTATAAAGACTAATCCAAGTAGTGTTCATTTTATTTTTCACAAATTTTAATAAGTATGAGAAATTGAAATCTATGAATTTTAAAAATTATATTAGCGAATTTAACTAAATATTAGTGAATTTAAAGTAATAAACATATAATATTACCTTTTTGATGGAGTTTTAGGATGTTCTGCAATGTCGTCATGCTTCTCCATGGTTTTGTTCAATTTTTTCAGAGATAGAAAAATGGAGAGATCAGAGAGGAGAGAGATTATGAAATTGGTTAAATGCAGAAATTGGGGGAAGTTGTGTTTAATGACACAAGATAGTTTTTTTTTTTTAATTAATAATATGGTTGTTGAAATAATAGGAGGAGAGATTGTCTATCCTTACATCCTAGAGTAGGGAACTCTACCTACACCCCATCAAAACACACCGTTTAATCCCCCACCTTCATACTGCACACTAGCTGACTTTACCCCTTATATATGGATATAAAAATAAATAAATAAATAAATCAAAACCTCCATGTGCATTTGCATTTTCTCTATCCTTACTCATTTCTCGACTATTTTCTCTCTCATCAAAAGCTTAAATGGCAAAATTCCTACAAAATTATCACAAATTATCACAAGAAATTGTTCAATCACTTCAAAATTCAACAAAACAAAGGCAAAATTCGAAAAGAGTAAGTTATTTTGTTCAAGTTTGGAACGAAAAAGAGTATAAACCCTAGGTTTTACTAATTTTTGTATTGCGATTGTATTTCATGAATATAATCAAAACATCAGCCGTGGAAGTTGTATAACATAAGTATAATACTATAGTTTTTAGTAATTTTTGTTCAAAAACTTGTAATTTTAAACCAACACATTTTATTTTATATTTTATTTTATTGTATTTATTTATTTATTTATTTTATTTATTTATATATTTATATATTTATTTATTTATTTTGCAAAATGAAAATGAAGGATACACTTTCAGAGAACAAAACACAAAGATTCTGGAGAAATGTAAGTATTAATAAATTTAGTTCGTAGTGATTTATTTTTTTAAATAAATGTTCATTTCCATTTTATATATTAGTATACTGTCATATACTCATATCATAGTTTGGAGTGGAAAAATATTTTGATAAAGGTTTATTGTTATGTTGGTAGATGTTTAATCACATAATAGTACGTGGTCATTCACTCATTCATAATTTCACATATTAACAAATGATTATTAAAATTTTGATAAATGTTCATGTTTTTGTCATCTTCTTCAATTATTCCATGTTCATTTCAATTTTGAATTTCATTATATGTTTTCTCATATGGACATATGATCAATCACATATTGATAGCTTCAAGAGTGTCTATTGACATATTTATTTTATGTATATGTTCATTGATCATTATCTTTCATGGTTATTATCAAATTAATATATGTTCATTTATATATTAATATATGTTCATATCCATATTGAATTACGTAAATATGCTCATTTATGTTTTAATATTGTTTATTTTCATATTAATAGATTATCATTTCCACAATTGTACATGTTCATTTATATATTGATAGATGTTAATTTTCATACCAATACTGTTAACTTTTATACTCATCCTTGTTTATATTCATATGAAAATTGGTTTATTTCAACATTTATTCTTGCTCAAATCTAATACAATATTTTTTATTAGTTAAAAAAGAATCGTGCATATAGTGAGTTAGACCGCACAATATCAAGGAAAACAAGAAGAGGATAAAAAGAAGGAAACCATGAAGGCATGGAGTCACCAAGCAACATGAACCAATAACACAGGCTTGAATTTTCCGAATTTGGGTCAATAATTTTATTGTGTTTGACAGTAGATGCGGAATTGTATATTACTTTAATACGTAGTATCCAATTGTTCAATTTTTGGTGGTACACAAATTATTTTGATTTTATAAATAAAGAAGGAAATGAACTTGTTTATTTTTCTTTGAGTACTAATATAAATAGTCATCTAGAAACACAAAAAAAAAAAAAAAAAAAAAAAAAAAAAAATACTAATTTGAAGATTTCATGTTGTATTAGCATAATTGAACATTTAATAATTATTATAGAGAAATGAACATTTATTTATACAAAAGTGAACATTTACAATAATGAAAGTGAATATTTTATGTAATACCCCGTATTTTCCTAATTAATTAATTAAGTATTATTTTCTAAAAAGTGTATTTTAGTAATTCAACTTACTATTTAAATCTTGGAGCCAAAATGGTATTTGAATTTTGGCACCAAAAGTATTTTAAAAACAAATTATTATTTTGGATAAGATTTATTATCCATTTATTTATTTTAAAAACCGGATTATTTATATATTTCCGATATTTTAATTAAGGCAAAAGCTATATTTTATTATTATTTTAATAAGGTCCGAAAATCCCATTAAATGGAGTAATAATTTCGGATTTCCTAGTGTGCAAATCTGATTTTAGTAGTTAAATTATTTGGTGAATAATTGGTATTTTATTAATTAATTATTTTATACAATAAATATTATTTACACAATTATTTTTAATTCCTTAAAACTAGAAAAATAATTTCCTAAATACTAAAGAGGAGGGCCGAAAATATGAGCTTAGGAAAGCTCAAAAATTTCGGCCACCCCAAGTGGATTTTCTCTAAATTATTTTGGTAATTTGTATTTTTAATTACTCCCTTAAAATCTTTTATTTTCCTTAATCCTATTTTTCCATCTCTTAAATATTTAGCCATCTTATTTTCCTACCTTATATCCTCCTTGATTATTCTCCAAGTAATCCCTCTTACCATATTAATTTTTATGACATACATACCTTCCATATTCAACTAAACACAATCACCCTAATATTAAAACTTTCCTTAATTTTGTTATTCACCTCTCTAAGTAATCTCTTAAAGCCTGCTTACCATAATTCTTCCAACATTTTTCCTATCATAATTCATACACATGCTAGCCTATAAATACCCCTTTATTTCATGATCAAACACTCACACAATTCTCATAATTTTCTCTCAAATTCTCTCATCATTTTCTCTTATTTTCTTTTCTCCTTTTCTTATTTTCTTTCTCCTCCCTTGAGCAACCACCGAGCACCACCCCAACCATCACTCTCGGCGCCACCTGTCGCCACCTCCGACCACCACCAGCCGCAGCAGCCACCTGCTGCTGCCATCTCCTTGCTCTTCTCTTCTTCGGTTTTTATTTTCTTTTCTCCTTTCTTCTGATTTAATTAATTATTTATATCATGGGGAATTTATAAAATTATAATAAATGGTTTTAAATCAAATTTTAATTATGTTCTTGAGAAAATAATTTTAAGGTTCATGTACATATAGTTGGGAGGTTTTAATTTAATTATTTGTGATTATTTGTTACCTTATATTGATTAAGGTTATATTTATTTGTAGGGTGTTTTTGATCAAGCTACTTGAGGGTTCTTTTGAGGTGTTTTTGGCTAAGCAAGGATCAAGGTACGTTAGGTGGCTAGATACCTTGAAAGTGATTGGTTAAATAAGCATGTTTGAATGATTTTGTGATGTTTGAATTAAATTGAATTGAATTATGATTTATGAAATAAAAGTATGTTTAAATTATTGGTTTTAATAATTAAATTAAATTGAGGCATTAATTTTATATCATGTTTTGAATTATTATTCATATTTTAAAAAGGTTTGATATTGGAAGCATGTTGAATTTAATAAAAGGGCTTGAATTATTTGGAATTATTGGATTTAAAAGAGGATTTATGGAATCATTGAATTAAATTTATTATTTATGCTTTATAAGCATGTTAGTAATCCCACTATGCGAATTTATTTTATTTATAAGGCCTTGGACTTTGTATGACCGGGTCTTTCCTCAAGAATAGCCTTGTAACATAAGGAGACTAGCTTGGGGGTGTGTACACTTGCGAGAGGAATTGGTTTAATTGATTTTATTGGTTTATTACGAGGAATTGGTTTTTAATATGAGGAATTGGTTTTTAATATGGGGAATTGGTTTAAAATAATTGGTATTGGTTTTATTGGTTAAGTATATTGAAATATTGAGAATCGGTTAAGTATAATTGGTATTGATTTTTATTTCAACAATATTATGGGTTTAAAAATCAATTCCCATAATACATTGATTTAAAAATAAATTCCCTACATAGTGTCCACGTAGGATCGTTTTTTTGCTTTAGGTTCAACTTAAAACCGCTAATGGTGATAGCGGTTTTAAAAAAGAGACCGCCTCTAACAATAACAGGTCTCTTTGAGTCCTTGGTTAATTCACAAGGCATAGTCTACAGGAAAATTATTTCAAAGAGACCGCCTTTCAATACGACAGGTCTCTTTGTGTCCTTGTTAATTCTTAGCCCACAACAAGAAAAGAGAGCGTTGGCAATTACACTTATAACTTCAAAGAGACCGCCTTTCAATAAAAACAGGTCTCTTTGACTTTATTTTACAAAAATTGCAAAACCGCTAATACCGTTAGCGGTTTTAAGTTGAACCGAAAACCAATCCTACGTGGACACTACTTTGGGAATTTGTTTTTAAAACGAAGCATAATGGGAATTAATTTCTATTTTAACAATATTAAGGGAAATCGTTCTATTTTTTACCAATCATTTAATGACACATGTACATTAAACAATTTTAAGAACAATTTACCTGTTGAACAGGTTAATGGTCACCTAGGACCATTGAAAGCAAATTTGTATTAAAGTTCGGATTATTAAAAAATAATAAAAAATTGGGATTATTTTGAGTGAATCGAATAAAGTTGGGATTATTTCTGTCATTTTTTTATTTTTTGTTTAATTTTTTTTTTTTTAAAGTAAAATTGAGTAACACCGTTACATTTGACACCTCGTCTTCCTCATCCTCCTTTAGTTTAGTAGTTCTATCCAAAAAAGCACACCCTCATCTCTCTGCTGAAGTAGCTCCCTCTCTCTCACTCGCTCTCTCTCAATGTCTCTGCCTCTCCCAAGGTTTTACTCGTTTCTATCAATTTTTCAACTTTTTCGTTTTTTATGTCTCCTTACTTTGTTCATTCTTGGGTTTGCTTCAATTTGCATTACCAATCAATTTTAATTCATGGATAACTTTGCTCCAATTTAGCTAACATATTTTCGTCAATTCATGGGTAATTTTGTTCCAATTTAGCTCAATTTGAACAAAAATTTAAATGGTTAGGATTTATCAGTTTGTTCTAGTTTGATTTTGTCTAAATTTTGAAATGTATGAATTATGCCTTTTTACAGTTTTTAGCATGCTCAAATATTGTTCTTACAGTTATATGAAATTTGCTGTTTTCAATACATTTCTTTGTAATTTATTTCATTATTTGCATACAATTTTGTCTTAAAACTAGCAGTCTTCTTTAGATTTCATAATGCCTATCTCATAGTGTTGTTGGGGAATTATTTTATTTTGTTAAATTAAGGTGATATTAATTTTAAAGATGCTGAGGGGAAAGGGAGTTGTAGAATGCCTTTGAGAATTATAAGAAGCGAAATACGTCGAAATGGGAGTAAATTGCCGATTTGCTGCTGAAATTTTGGTTTGAAATACGGTGTATACTGCATAGGTCTGTATAATGAATTATTGAAGTCTTCTACTGATGATTATTTTATGTGATATCTCAGCCACATGAAATCTTTATTTTTTGGTGGGAAAATTGACGTTACTGCGAGTGTTCCTGTCGCTCGTGTTGGTTTTTGGAGGAAGAATGTGGAGTGTAAAGAATCAAGAATAGGAAAGCAGCCTATTACAGTGCCAGCTAATGTGGCAATCGCGATGGAAGGACAGGATCTCAAAGTGAAGGGTCCTCTTGGTGAACTTTCGATCACTTATCCTCGTGAAGTTATACTTGAGAAGCAAGAATCTGGATTTTTAAGGGTTCGAAAGGCAGTGGAAACAAGAAGAGCCAATCAAATGCATGGACTTTTCAGGTATACTAATGTGTGATTTAACCTTATTTGCTCGTTGAAAGAAGTTTGTAGGATGCAAAGCATTTTAGCCCGATATTTGAACGTAACATACTATCATACAAATTCATTATTAGTTCATTTATGCGGGAAATTATCTGTATTACTCAGCAACAAAGCAGTGGCGTCGTTAACCTGATTCATTCATAGTTGGTCATAATTTGAAAGGCTAATAATTCCTCTTATGTTATTGAAGCTTCTTGTTAGTAAATTGTAACTACTGTAGGAATTCCAATGCTTCGTGATATTAATTTAATACTACCTACAGAATAATTTTTGCTGGGTTCTAAAAGAGCAAAAAGAAAACAATTGTTTAGTGCAGTTGCATTACCCTTGTTTTTTATGTAATGCCCCGTACATAGATTCTAGTATACCCAGTGAGCTGTCTTCTGCAAGTCCATTGTCAACTCATTGCTTCAATTCCTTACCACAATACTGCCTCATGGAAACATAAATTGAATACGTTTTTTTATTCTTTTATTTATTTGGGTGTATAATTCTGTGGACTACATTTTGGCAAATTTGCTATAGAAAAACTTCTTATGTGAATCAATGATCCATTTATTGTAGAAGTATCTAGAGTCTGAAACCTCTTGGTTTTTGGTATTGATCATGAGACTAAGATTTTTCAGTGTTAACTTTCACTCTGTAGACTGTAGTCTTATTAGGTGTTGTTACAGTAGAATAATTTCATTTGCATTTGATTTCCTACATTCCATCTTAGGTTGTTTCTTATGCCCATGTTAGCTATTAACATCTAAATCAAGGACCTCAAATTATGCATATGAAATTATGAACGAGTGCAAAACTGCAAATTATTCAAGTTTGTGGATATAAACTGATATGTATCAGAAGCTTTGAGTTTCCCTTTTCCTTACAATGAGTTTGATGTGAGATTAAACAATGACCCACCTAACTTGAATATCTAATATCTTTCTAAAGTCATGGTAGCGAAGCTGAAGTATGCCCTCATCATTTTCATTTTTGTTAAATGCTAAGAATGCATTATTTGTTTGAAAACACTATAGAACTCCTGATTACCTTATATATTGCTAGGCTTCTTAATCTCGGACAGATCTCATAATCGGTACTTTCAAAACAAAAAAAAAAAAATGGTCTACAACTGATGAAAGTTGCTCATATAGCAGACTCCCTGAAAGTCATTTAATTGGGGAATTGAAATTCCAATTTTTTTGAGTATGTAGTTCTGATTATCTGTAGAATTTTATAACATCTTCTTCGCTCTGAAAGTGTGCCCTATCTTCCTGATTTCACTCTCTTTGCTAATGAACTTCTTTTTCTTTTCCATTTCTACCTTTTTTCCCCCTTTCTTTTCTGAATAAGCCTTTCCTTTCCCTCATTTTTTTTGATTAAGATATTTACAAGCACTATCATCCTTGTATGTTCTATTGCTTCATTTTTCTTGACTCAAAATGTGAGAATAACTGCTCTAAATTTGGTCTCTGTTTCCTTGAGATTACAACATAACAAGTTAGTGCTAATAGATGGGATGAAAGACATTGATTACTCGTGAACTCGTGATATTAGCCTTTTAAATAATTTTGGACCTATTCTCAATAATGCTCCCAATTTTTTTGTTTATTTATTTTTTTCAGGACCCTTACAGACAACATGGTAGTTGGTGTTTCTAAGGGATTTGAGAAGAAGCTTCAGTTGGTTGGTGTTGGATATCGTGCAACGGTTGAAGGGAAAGAACTTACATTGAATCTTGGGTTTTCTCACCCTGTTAAGATGACAATTCCAGATGAACTGCAGGTTAAAGTGGAGGAAAACACCAGAGTAACTGTTATTGGACGTGATAAGTCTGTTGTTGGTCAGTTTGCTGCTTCAATTAGGAGCTGGAGACCCCCAGAACCATACAAGGGCAAGGGTGTAAGATACGTTGATGAAGTGGTCCGTCGAAAAGAAGGGAAAGCTGGAAAGAAGAAATGAGAAACAGTTTTTTGTACCTGGTCTTTTGTGCTATCTTACTCGTGTAAAATTGATATTGTACTCATCTGACAAGGAAAGGAATACAATGGCTATTTATGTCTAGTCTGCATTACTTTTCCTGTATTGATTGACTGAGATCATAGTTAACCTCTGCTTAGGCTTTTCATAAGTTTTGAAATGATTAATTCTCAATCTCACTGTTGGCTTTGGGCAAACGGAATACTCACTTTTCATTAATTGTCCTGTGCATCAACAGCGAAACAGTTACAGAGTTGTTGGTGCAACATGTTCATACAGATGTTGCCTAAATTCTTACATTTGGATTATAAGACTTAAATGTCAGATTGGCTTATTAATTCTACAGATTCCGAGCTGAAATGAAAATCTGAAATTATAACCCCTACTGCAAGCTAAGATCGTGCAGAAGAGAAGCAAAAGGCAAGCTGGGCATCAGCGTCACAACTTAAAACGTGCAAGAGTTACTATAGAACAAAAGCCAACCAGATTGTTGGAATTGGAAATTTAGAGTATTTTTATAGCTTGATCCATGATAAATTAATTAATATCATTAGGATATAGTGTTTGATAAAGGAAGGAAACCAAAGGACATTAGTGTAAACCGCAAGAAAAATGTAAAAATCGGGCGAGTGAAGCATGCGCACAGACGTTCACTCACGCCCGATACGGGGCGAGTCCTTTGATTGATTCCTTGTAACCTTCCAATAAATAAGATTGTGCGGTTAATGAGATCACATCTTAAGTAAAAATTGTGCTAGAGAATTAAAGATAACCTGGATGGTCATCCTCCTAAGAGTGTTAATGAGATGAAAGTTCAAAACAACTTTGTTAAGTTAATAATAACCTGTAGAAAAATTCTTAAGCTCGTAAAAATAAAGACCAAAGCTCAAATAACATCATTTTCAAGATTGTTCATATGTAAGCTTGATAATGTTTGTGAACTTGAAATGCTCATATGTAAGCTTGTTCATGTCTATTTATAACTCATTTAAAGCTTTATCACGATTGAAAAATCCTCTAATATCTTAAGACAACTTTAACATCTTTAATTATCTTCTGCTCATACATGTTTGTAAATATTTCAAAATATACATAGGCATGAAAACCTGACCATTGCTTTTTCTTTGTAGAAAGATTGACAAATCCTCAAATAAAATCATATGAATGCATTAATTTCAATATATACATACACACACACACCACATATATATATATAGAGGTAACCCAAGAAATTGTAGAAATTGTTTGACAATCAAACCAATCTATGTTTGTTGCTCATGTTTAAAATTGTAAAATACAATGGGCATTTTCATGAACATAACTCGAACAAATCAAACTCTTAACTAGCTAAGCTCAAAAAAGAATTTTAAAACTAGTTCAAGCTCAAGTTAGATCAAACACTAATCGTTCCCTTAAACCCCCATCTACAACATCAATAAGCAAACTAAAAAGTATGGGGGAATCTTATTCATAAATGTCCAACTATAATTGTTGACATTTAATTACTATACCCTAAGATCAAACTTGGAAATCATTGCCTCTTAGATCTACCATCGATTTTCCATAATAAAAACGTCGTCAAACCTTCCAACCATTCAAAAGTTGTCAAGATCCACATCAAAGTCATTCAAAAGTGCATGATTAATAGGAAATTAGCATATGCTAATATGCAATTCTACATAAACCTGTACAGCATAATGTACTTTTAAGTCTTTAATACATAGTTTTGACAACTATACACAGCCCCAAGTAGAAAGTCGGTTCAATATATATACAGCTTGGAAGCTTTAATGTGATGCATTTGCCAAGAGTAGCAGTGTAGCACTACTACTTTCACCCCAATTCCATTTTTGTTAAGTGAGAAAAAGAAACTTCAAGTCTGCTTCAGTTAACTTAGCCAGAGCAGCTGAAGATCCTCCAACAGTCCTGCACAGTAGAATTGAGTAATTAGGACTTCATGCTTCCCACCTGTTTTTAATTAAACACAGATATAACTCACCCTTCGAAAACTAATTCCTTCTTCTCTTGCAGCTTCAATATTCTTTCCTCTATGGTATTCTCTATTACGAATCTCACAATTCTGCGTGAACATTTCCATTGTCAGGCATCTCATAAAGTCCATAAACTAGGACATAAGGACAAGTAAATGAAAGACCTTATTGGCTTATACTGCCCAATTCTGTGTATCCTATCCATGGCTTGTCGCTCTGTTGCTGGATTCCACCAAGGATCCATCAAGAAAACCTATTATGAAGTATAATTTTGGACAACTGAAACTGTTACTAATGAAAAATAACAATGTACACCCAAAAAAAAAAAGAATAGAAAAGAAAAGAAGTAATTTAGACTATAATATAACTGCTTACATGTGAAGCCACAGTAAGGTTGAGTGCAACACCTCCAGCCTTCAAACTAATGAGGAAAATTCTGCATTCAGAGTCCTCATGGAATCGTTTAATTGCATTGTCTCTGGCAGTGATTGTCATAGATCCGTCCAGTAGGACACAAGTTATGCCAGACTGAGAAATCATTAATCAACTGTGTCAATAAATGGCTACCAATAGCAAGATTGACATTTTTGTTCACAAAAAAATGAGATGTGCAACTCTGGAACATTTACCTTTTTCAAAGAATACATGATCAAATCCAAAAAAGATGTGAACTGGCTAAAGACAATCCCTTTTGCAGAACCATCTCTTTCAATCATAAATCTGATTTCCTCCCTCTAGGTCATTAACGTCCAAAAGTGGAATCAGCAAAGATATAATTTTAGAAGAACAATTTATACAGAGCACAAATACAAAGTGAATACAATTCACAGAAGCAGCAGTTAAATACTAAAAAATTTGGCCATTTGACATTTTGACAAAAGAATCCTTGATCCTCCTTTACAGCAAGGAAGATAAGAGTGATAGCTGATAGTTGATCCACATTAAAGAAAAGGTTCAAAGGGCAACAACCAACTCTTCACTAAGAAAAATGAGTATAATCATAGTTCTCATTTGACTAAAACTGATACCATAACACAATTCAGGGAAGAATAAACAGGAGGGCAAGATTAACCCGCCTATTCGGATACACTTGACCAGTGAGACAATAAGATATCAATTGTGGCTAGATGACAGATCTTCTACTGTCTTTTCTAGGCAAATTGAGGGCTTAAATCATGGCAGATAACAGATAAAACTATGCTGCACCCTCTCACTGTTAACATACTCGCAGATCAACCAATATCTCTTCTTTATATTTGAGTTAAAATTGATGGATTTGGGTTGGGTCTAGATTCACCTCCAATAATGCTGGTGTGGGTCTAGATCTTGTCCGAATTCAGTCCGAACCAGATCTGACCCATTGCCTTCTCTAATTAAGACACTTCTTCCGTGTTTTAATAAGTGTTACACTTACCAAATGCAGTTGTGTTTTAATAAGTGTTACAATTTCTTTTTTGGCAAAAAACTACATTTTAATATTGCATCTCTCTCCTCGCATGGTCCCCAAGATATAGTTCATGTTTGTGTTTTTTCACAGTATTCAAAAAATGGGAGGAGAAAGTGGATGAAGTACATTAAAAGTGGAAAAAAGCTAGACAAAAGTACAAGGTAAGTGGATAATTCAAGGGGAAAAGTGAAAAGTACAATTATAGACAAATGTTAGATAGAGAAAGTGGAAAAAATTGCACAGCAAGTGAATAATTTAAGGTTAAATTAGGAAGGTCAATGAATAAAATTAAAAAATGAAGGTATAATGGTCTTTACATACTATCCAAAAATAGAAACAGGGTCTCCAAATAGGAAAATAGGAACTATAATATGGGACGGAGGGAGCATTTTTTTCCTCACGTTCATTACTTTTCAATGAATTATTAACCCCACTATCTTTCTTTTACAATTTTATATACTCCAACTAACCCACTCACCTCTTCTTTTATCTAAGTCAATTAAATTACCTAAAACTATGTGCTGGTCAAAGTGCAACACTTATTAAAACACGGGGGAAGTAATATTGATGTTGCTCCCATGACATAATAATAAAAACAGTGATGAAAATTAAGTGCACGTAAAAACATTACAACATGATTGGAGTAAGATAGTAAGAATGACAGCATTTTCCCTTTACTTCAAAGAAACACCATCCACTAAATATCGCAGCTTTATCTATGATGATCCAACTCACTCATTTGTTGTAAGATAGCAACCAAATGATGCCCCACGGCCCCCACCAATCAAAAAGCAGATAGATACATGTCACATATATCAAGCGCAAGATCATAACCAATTCCAATCCCTCCTCCCAACACCGCCCCTAAAAAAGCAATACCCTAAGATAAAACAACGGGTTAATGAAATATTTTATTAAAGGAGATATCTAGACTTCTACAATTTTTTATGCCCAGTAATGCAGAATGTATCAATCACATATATAACAGAAATAAAGTATTTCTCACAACACTGCATTCCATGTAAAACCATTTCACCCTACCAATCAATGCCTTAAGAGTGACTAATTCCATACCAATGCATCAATCTTTGTGCTTGTCTGAAAATCATCCAGATGGATCCTGTTCATGATGCTTGAGCTTTTAAACCCATTAACTGACGTCTTTGATCTCTGGTCTACAATGCTTGAATTTGAAGTAAAATCAGCAGTAAGTGGTTTAGAACAAGAAGGGCATGAAGGTTGCTCCAAGGAAGATGAAAACTCAATGAGACAAATTCTACAAAAACGGTGTCCACATGATGTAACCTGTCATCAAACCAAAAAAAAAAAAAAAAAAAAAAAAAAAAAACAAGATTTGAGAGAGAGAGAGAGCAAAAGTCTAGTAGGATAAGAAGCGTGCGAGGTAAACAAACATCGGAAAAATTAACATTTATTTACACTAGGGCAGCCAACGCGCGCGTTGTGCGCGGGGTGGCTAGCCGTTTCGAGTTAGGTTATTTCAACTTGTGTTTAGGAATGGCAATATCCATTTATCACATGTGCATAATTATCACAAGTGTAGCTAAAATCTGGTAGTGTTTGGGTGGATTTAGAAACAGCGAGTACTTTAGGGGTGGACGATTACTATTGTTTTTCATTACTGTTTTTCGTTAATGGGAATAATTATTGTAAATTATTTTTAAGTAGTATTTTAAGCTTCCTATGACATATTGATAACATAAGATGTTGTGTAATAAATTAAATATGGCCTCCATTGAGCATATGAAAAGCTTTTTCACATTTATCAATTATCATCTTTATTGCCGGTCAATTATTACTTTTGATTATATGACAACTTAGAGAAAATGTTGTGAGTGATATAGATCAGAATTGTAGCCTTGTGAACATTAGGCTAACATTTTCAGCGACATTCCAGGCAACTCTGACTTCATCCAACTCTTATTCACGTATGCTTGCATTCGCATACAAAATCTCAAGCCAGGGTAATACTTATGAGGATCCAAAAACTTAGCAACTTGAAGCCGCATTATAGTTACATAGAACTTAATAATCTACTACATTTTTTTATCTCTTCAGAATTAACTAATATTTATATCTCTGGCCTTTCTTATCCTTAGGTTGTCTCCTACTCTCCTCAATCTAAGGTCATTTCCTCTCAAAACTAAAATTGCTATAGCAAGAGGTAGCATAATTCTTGAGAACTTGTTGAGTGATAGCTTGAGAATATCTTTGGGGAACAATCCTTGCTTAACCATCTTTAGAATTAACTAATATTTATATCTCTGGCCTTTCTTATCCTTAGGTTGTCTCCTACTCTCCTCAATCTAAAGTCATTTCCTCTCAAAACTAAAATTGCTATAGCAAGAGGTAGCATAATTCTTGAGAACTTGTTGAGTGATAGCTTGAGAATATCTTTGGGGAACAATCCTTGCTTAACCGCTATAGTAGTGCCAACATTTTTGCCGATTTAACCAATTTACAAGCTTATATAGTTATTCAAAGTAACAAACAACTAACAAACTATCAAAATTGAAAATATAACAAAGGAATCAAACCGAAAGCCACACTCACTCACACAAAAAGTATTTTAAAGAAAATTTTGCCGAACAAAGAGCCAAGAATCAAGTCCTCATAATTTTTTATTTATATGCATTAGGTTGGTCTACGTTTCAAACACAAATGAAATTTCTCTTAGCATAGTGTTGTGATATGTAGTATATTATAGCATATAAATTCACACAGAAATAAAATTAATACCTAGAAGGATTCTACTTAAAAATTTCAAATGTACTCCGTATTATTAAAGCAGCCAATAGGACATCTACCCACCAAGTCTAGTCCAACCATAAACCAAAAACTTGTTAATGTCCAATGAACCCCAAAAATTAAATCAATACATGAGGATTATACAATTGCAAATGAGCTCTAACAGAACCACTTAATTTTGGTAATACCTACTATAGTTTGAAATTAATAGCAGCCGGAAACTTGCCGGAAACTTGTTGATAATAACCTCAATCTTTACACAAAAAATGTGAATGCTCACTATGATTCGTACTACAATATTAGGGGTAAAA
Organism: Chenopodium album; assembly: GCF_948465745.1. Classification (NCBI taxonomy): domain Eukaryota; kingdom Viridiplantae; phylum Streptophyta; class Magnoliopsida; order Caryophyllales; family Amaranthaceae; genus Chenopodium; species Chenopodium album. The sequence goes on from NC_137842.1 coordinate 17,691,014, forward strand.
CTTAAAATTATTAAATAGCATAATAATATTATAAAGATATGACCAATTGGAAACTTATTAAACAAATGAGTAATAATTGAAGACTCTAACTTCTAACGTGGGTAGGATATATATGGAGGTTTGAGTAACTAAAGACCAATTTGTATCTGCCATGGATGGAAGACCCTCAATTATTGTAGGTGTTATAGCTAGGTCTTCTTAAATAAACCGGACCTCCAAATTTGTAATAAAGGGGTATATAATTGTGACGCCGCTTCATTTTTAACTACCGTGGAAAACTGAAAAAGCTCAAGAGTATCACGTACTTCAATGCCTCAATGGAGATGGAGATGAGAGAAAAAGTTAAAAAATGCTAAGAGTAACCATACTTCAATGGAGAAGATGAATAGAGATGGAGAAGAAAGAAAGCACCAACTAATTAATGAGTAAGGAAATGTAACGTGTGGCAGGAAAAAGTGTAGGAAGGATTAGAAAGAATTAAAGATGAAGGTAAGAAGGTAAATAAATATTTTGAAGGGCATAATAGTCTGTGCACTATTCATAAGAGTCATTTTCTACTTTTTATAAAGTAGGGATTACACAGAATCATATACTTTGAATAAATTCAGACTTGATTACCATTCAAAATTAACTGTCTCAAGCTGAAATTGACCAGGCCAGGCCTACCAAGCCAGAAATTAATATGCCGTTCACCGATTTTTTTTTTAAAGAAATATCAATGGACCTGAAATGACCTAAATGGAACCAAATTTCTTATTATTTGAATAAGAACATAGATATTAAAATCAAAATTTAAATCTTAGAGTCTTACAATTTTACAATTCATGCATATCCATACAATTCTACCCAACTTTTCAGAGTTCTCTAAAGTAGCAAAAACCTTACAAGCTTAAAACATGCCTACAAAGTTATTTATAAAAATTTATTGTCAATTACTGGTTATTTAATGGGTAAACAATTATTTTCTAATAATAATTAGGTTTTTAACTTTTATTTTAAATATATTCAATGAAATTTGGATATGATACTTAAGATTCTACGATTTGATTATGAGAGCCCATTCCGATTCAAAGAAGAATCTCGATTTTGATAACTTTGATAAGACCTGAACCAAATAATCTCAAGAATTTGACCTGAACAACCCATATTCCACTTCTATCTATGATGGCAACTATGCCAACAATGACCTTAATAAAACTCACAAACATCAAACCTTTGATTTCTCCGATTAAACTTTCAGTTGTCCTAAGTTGTCTTCAGCCAATGTTATAAATCAAATCTATAAATGTAGTGCCCTTAGGTATGATTATTGTGCTTCGTTTCCAATTCCTTAAACCCAAAAATCCAGATTCTTATCTATTCAAAGAAAAAAAAACGCCCAAACTCAAATCTTCAAACCCACACTCAAATAAATCCTTGGTGAGAGCTGTAATTATTTAGTTCAAAATGTTTCAAATACTCTAGCTACAACATAGGTCTAACATCACTGTGTTTCCCAGAGGTTGTGACATGCCAGTACGTCAATAAGACATCAAATTCACAACAGACCGAATACTTCTCAAGATTTATTTTTGCAGATGTTGGATAAAAGAGAGTGATTTATATGTAACCACGCAGACCAATGAAAAGTGAAAGACTTAAATTTGATATAGTTGCTATTAACCTAGCAGGAGTTCAAATAATCAAATCTTACCGTAAGATCCTCAATTGGATCATGACAAATGCCACATGCTTGTTCTCCATTGTCATCTTCCACCACACTTTCATTCCTCAAACTATTGGCACGAGAATATACCACAAGATATGGATGGTCAACCGCCTGTACCAATTGAAGGAAAAACAAAATTCAGATTTCATCTACAAAAACTCCATAACTCCATTACACTATATACAATGAAGTCTACTAAGAGTCTGAGATATTCTCACAAAGAATCTTTTTTTTTTTTTTTTTGAAGCATTCTCACAAAGAATCTAATTTCCTGATTTCAATGATTCTCAGCAATACTGGCAGCTAGCTAGAATCCAATCTGATAGGCCAGTAGCATCATGTACCTCCACCTATTCTTATTTACCATATCAATTGCTTCAGAACAATAGGTAAATTGGTCAATTTGATGCTGACCAGGTAGCAAAAGAAATTGAAGATGCATCCGTTTTTGATATTTTATGTGTCACTCACAACATGTTAGATAGGTGCATTGATTAGGTAATGAAGAAAAAATAAAGAAAATGAAGATGAATATGGATGGTACACTTGTACAAAGATAAAGTAGTGATAATGCAAAGAGAAAAAGAGTGACGGGAATATTATTAAGGGTAATGCATTACCAAAGGGGTGGTGGGTAACTATATTACCCCCAAAATGATGGTAATAGCTTCCCATTCATCCTTCCACCAAACAAAATCACTGCCTCATTCCATTTAGCACTTTCAATCTCATTAAATTTGGTATATGAGTGAAACCTAGAATCAATACAGTACTCTTACACCAGCCTGGCTAAGATCGAAAGGGACAAGAATGAACTAGCTTGACATCTACTAAACCTACTAACCTGTGTTTTTTTCACAAATTCCACCAGCTCCAAATGAGCACTTGCTTTGAGTTTAACTAGGAATGATACTAGCTAAGGCTTTATTTGCAGACCATCAACATATAAGCTGCTTCTTTCCTTTCTTAAAACATAGCCTTCTCCGTGCAAACCAAAATAGATAAAAATAAAGAAAAAAAACCAAATACAGTTCTTATAGAGCATATAGGTAAAAAGAAAAAAACAATTCAGAGATAAGAACTTGCTACGTGTATTTGGAGTGCAATTAAGTCCAATAGTGGGCAAGCCTGCTTTAAGTACACTCATAAGGGAAGTTGTTCATCAATGAGAAAAGGACTCACAAAGGAGGCTACGAGAGCAGCAAAGTCTATTCTGCCAACAGGTAACATAGACAGACAGATATATAGTAGAGCAAATAAGAACCAAGGAACGCATACTAACACCACTAACTCAGCTTTGTTGGCCTTAGGCTAAAGAGGTTTGGGCAAAGAAACCAAGCAGGATGCTAAATTTATGATGCACTGTTACAAGCTGAAAAATCAGACTTGTAGAAATGAGGAAGAAGATGACTTGGGAGAACACTGGAAACTGGTTGCTTTAGCATTTAGAAAATATCAATACATAGGCAAGTTTTGACTTCCTTCCCCAGTTCCCTTTCACCTTACATAAATTCACTAACTTTCTCTCCACAATCCACATCAACACAAACCAACTGATATTGTCATACTCATACCTATAGTACCTCCCCCTACCCCCCGCTCCCTTCATGCTAGTTAATTACATGTAATTACATAGTTACAGAAAGTGTTGGAAAGAAATTTGATATTTGTGCCCTGAGCCATGGGCTTTAAACTTGACCTCTAAAAGCTAGATCACTATTAAAGATGGATCGGTGTTATTAATTAACACAAAAGACCCTTTCACGAACTAACTGAAAGTGGAAACTAAATAGGTAGCCATAGATGGTATATTAGTCCATTTAAATAGTTAAAATCAGGTACTAAAATAACATAAGGTGGACCGGAGCTTTCTCCTTTACCTCCATAGACCTTGATTGATGTAGCGTGAGTAATAAAGAGCTTAATGATATAATGAATGAAATCCTATATAAAGAGGCCTTACTTAGAGAGGACATTAGATTTTGATGAATCAAAGTCACTGATAGTGTGTAAGATTAGTTAATGATTCCTAATTCAAAGGGATTTTTAGTCAATCTTTTATCAAGATCATAACTTCTTTTCATGTAAAAGTCGTATTAACCCTAAATATTTGTTGACTATTTTGCTTGAAAATCTGAAATTCATCGAAAACCTTCAGAATTGATTGAAAAAACCTTCATAAACCCCACCCCTACACAGTCTGCCTCCCAATCCACCATCCTTTGATAGATATATGGACAATAAAAAATAAAAGACCTGAGTCACTGATAGTTATACTAGCTTTACAAAACAAACAAACAAACCAAGAACAAAAAAAAAATGTAATGCAAAAAGACGACAGAATACTTCACCTGCCGCAAACGCGTAAGTAAGTCAAATATATGAGCATAATTATTCATCAGGGTTCCTGTCTTAACATATCTGCAAACAAAAGAGATCAGAAAACTTAATATTACTACTTTATAGTATAAATAAACTTGATTTGTAAATAGTCAGAAGCAAAATGAAGCACTTGAAGAAGCACATAATACAAAACACAATCCAGATTGGTAGAATGTGCACAATGATGCAACTAACTAAAAATATTGCCAATGTAACTCAGTAATTCACAGTATTTTATCTTTGAGACATGTAATCAAATTGGCTAGCTCAATTGTCCATGATTACTGCACACAGCAAAGTAGTGAAGGTTGTGTTTCAAATTGAAGTCAATTGTAAAACTGCCTCTGTGATATCCAATAGGATGTACACCTTATTAAAGAGCTAAAAAGTGATCATATAACAACCAATATCCAAAGTATATCCAAAAAAATAAATCAAAAATTTGGAGTCCTGATCAAGTAGAACGCTCTTCAGAATACCACAAAGATGAACTAATACCTGATACAAACATGTGGTCACATTGAAAACATCAACAATATTCAAAAACATGATAATGACAGCCAACTTACAAATCAAAAAACTTCACTTGGTATATTTTTACGCTTCACTCACCAAAATATAAAATTTAGAAGGGATTTCAGTCTCACTCAGGGAAGCTTGAATCGAGACATCAGACAACTTCATCAAGGATTTTTAAATTAGCTTAACTCAAATGGGGGGGGGGGGGGGGGGGGGAAGGTGTCAAAGGAAGACGAAGAGATATAAGCATGTTCGAAGGAAATTTTTACTTCGTTAATCAACAAATTATTAACGTATGATAATGCCTACTGGAAATCTAGAGCATGTTAAACACCCAGCTAACATAAGCCAAAAAGGACTTCAAACTAAGCTAGAAGACCTATTAAAAAGATATCTCCATGTCCCATTAATAGTGACATATCATGAACCACAAATTTACCCATCTCTTACCACGAAAAATCACAAGAACCTTGGGAGCACATGTCCTTGTTTCTTTATTCAAGCAACATCAAAAATATAATTGTTACTTGTGTTTGGATCAAGCAAGACACTTTATCATGTTAGTATCAACATTGGTTTTTTCCTACTTTCCTTTAAATCTATAAATCATCAAGGCCTGTGATAGAAATATGAAAAGATATTAACCTAAATATAGTGATTTAGGACGAAATAACCATGACTATACATATATCTGAACCTAATAAATGGAAAGAAGATAATATTAATAGACTCTAAGACAATTTAAGGTTAACCAGCACAAAAGAATGATTAGAAGCCTAGAAATCATTATAAAGGAGCAGAAGAATCATCTATTAAGCAGTTCTAAATGACTCAACTGAAATAAAGATATACACTCACGTGTTAAATTGGGCTTGACTTTCATTGTACAATGAGTGATAATAGTCTTCTTCTCTAATATCCAAAGAATCTCGCCTCAACGACACCTTATTGATAAAAAAAACCAAGGATTAACAATGAACAAATTACAAGAATCATACTAATTCTAAACTTTGTAAAGGAAGAACTCACAATCTTTGATGGAAGAGCAAGATCTGAAGCCCTGCCAATTTTAGTACGTCTCAGCAAAATGCTCTTGAGAATTTTGTGCTTCAGCAAAAACATGGCTCTTTGTCCATCCCCGGAATTCCCATGCAATTGTATTGGTGTCGCCACATTCTTGCATATCAAAAGCAGAAAATAAGTATGTCTAGTACAAGATCTGAAGATAGTGGACATCCACAATACTTCAGAAAAGGGGAAAATGGAAGATGAAAAGGAATCCAACAAGTAGGATACTTTGTTCCACCAGCAAAAATGCCTCACAGATTTGTGACTGCAACTTTTACATTCGCCAGAAGAGCTGAACAAGAAAATAGAATATTAGCTTAGAAATCAAATTAAACTTCCTCCATTACTCAAGTGGCATCATTTTGACTTTTTACAATTTCTTATAAAAATTTTGACTGTGCTCGTTTATTAACATTTAAAATAAATTTCATTATTTTAATTGGTGTTGAGTTACTCAAAATATAAACTGTTAATATTTTAATGGTTAAAGTAGTGTGTTGGAATTCATGTCTAGTCAAAATGATACAACTATTATAACGAAGGTGGTATAATGAAAAACAAAGCAAGAAAACACCGCCTGATTATAATAAATCAAAGTTTTTGTAGTACAAGCAGAAAAGATATAACTGACAAAGCCATTCATTCCCCTACAACATATAATCATTTCCTATGACAATAAAACTACAAGAATAAAACGTAGTTTTTCAAACATACTGAAACATATCCAATTTTTGCTCAGTAGTTCAATTAGGGAAGAGATAAGCAAGTAATTCAATCGGACAGAAGAAGATAAAGTAAGAAAATGATATCCACATTATTTATTGTACTCAGAAGTTGGCATATGCACAACTTCTTTTAGTAAATTCAAGAGTAGAAACAATTAGAGTGATGCACAACTTCTTTTAGTAATTCAAGAGTAGAAACAATTAGAGTGACAAGTATATATTAGTATTTCATCTTCTCCTCCTAGAACTTAACAGTCATTAATGTCTAGGTGAACCCTTCAACACCTCAGGAATTAATAATGATGATGAATAAAGTAATCCCAGCATCCAGATTTTATTATAATTTAAACTTTTAATTAAAATATGGTATTGGGCTTTGTAAAAAAATAATTAATATGACCAATTTTGGCACCCCCATTCTCTAAATACATGACTCCCCAATGGCCCATCCGGAATAAAAGAGTAAAGGCAGATATGCACAAAATTTGATCAGAAGAAAGAAATTTTAAAGCATAAGTTATCTTATTACCTGTAATCAAGTGTTCTGCACTCACAATCCTTGCACAAATAATACGAAAAAGGAACAATTTGTAGAAAGCGGATCTGCATGTCAATGCTGAAAAGATTTAATACAAAAATATTTAAACAAAAACCTTAATAAATTAGGCAAAAAGAAGCTTATACTTCCTCTGTTCTCTAAATATTGCTAGATTTCTCCAATTGGGAAATTTCAAATTTATTGCTACAGACCCATTTTTTATAATGTGTTCTATCTATCTCTCTCCTCATCATATGCTCCCTGATTTTATTTCTCTCTATCTCTTTCTTATTTCTTAATATGTGCCAACAAGTAGGTAGCAATATTTAGACAGCAGTGGAAGTATGAAATAATATATACAGATGTGCCATTTGACAGAAAATAGAGTAGACAACCAGTGAATAGAGCTCTCCAACACGATTCTGAAGAGGAGTACCACTCAAAGCCCACTTGTAAGAAGATTGCAATGCAAGAACTGCCCTGGCAGTATTGCTACGTCTATCTTTGATGGAGTGAGCCTGATTATTGGGCAACAAGTGAAAATAGAACAGATTTAAATACTTCAGTGAACATATAGTGAGACCAAAAGGAAGAAAAAAAATAAAAAAAGACAAAGCTCAGAAGAAAAATATATACTTTGAATACATTCTAATGTCAAATCCACTTTCACAAATCTAACCTACAATATTCTCTGTTACATAAACTCCCTGTTTACTCTCCATAACTCCTTAGATAGAGACTCAGTGATTTAATGAATCAATTAGTAGTAAGGACGTAATGATCCCACAATGTGCTCTGATATAGCATCTATGCCTTGCCAAGGCAATTCCCAGTATACTTGTACTTTCAGTGACTAGCCATTAACAACTGGTATGCTTCATTTTCCAGCCCACTTAGAGTGCTTATACTCCTAAGTCATCCAAGAAAGCCATTGTTCTAACGCGTTTGGCACAAAACAGCCACACTACTCCTTAGACTGCAAACAACATCATCACAAAACAGAAACTAAAGATAATGTGTCTTGGATTGTGCCCAATACTAATTCCATTCCAGTTTAGCATTTATATTTGATTCAAGAAAAGTGACAACCAAAAAAGCCATTCCTAAACTTGCCTATTCAAGTAGCAGGCACAGTCTTGCATATAAACATACCTAGACGCAAATTTTAACATAATACTGTATTTAGGAAAACCCCCTACTTCCAACAAATGGACGTGGAAAACGAAGATAAACATATGCTGGTAGCATGAATATGAAATTTAAAATTCATGGTTAGCTTAGAGAGGAAGAAGGGAGATAGTTAGGGGTAAAGGAAGGGGTACTGTTATATACAGAGGACCTTGAGAAAGAGTAAACAGAAATTTGTTGGTAATTTAATTTAATTTGATTGCATTGTACGCGTAAAGTGTCTAGCCACCCAAAAGACTGGGACTATAAAGCACATTTGATGATTCAATAGCATCCAATCACAATATACTGTCATTTCCCTTCAAATTCTCTTTTTCCTCATTTCTACAAATCTGATTTTCCATTCTGTTACAAAACCTTAACTAAAATCAGATCGGATAAGATCAATCACAACACATACAAATAAAAAGAAGAAAAAAAAACAGATTGAATCAATAAATAACCAACTGAACTAAAGATAACCTAATACAGCCTATATTATAATACTATGAAGAACTGATTGGTGTTCGCTGCAAGAAAACACAAGACTCTAGCAAGATATACTACCTTAGAGACCTTCAACACTAAGATATATGAAAGTTATACTGACCTCATCCAATACAATACGCTCCCATTTTACAGAGTGCAGAGCTGACTTGCGAACATTCGCCTCAAAATTGTCAAGATCCTCCTCATCAGATTTACTTCCGGATTCTTTTGAGGGATTATACACTTTACCACTCTTCTTATTATCATCTTCAGTAGAAACTTTCAACACTTTCCAGTGAAGTTTCTTACCCTTTTTCTCTTGCTTAGACTGCTTCTCTGTTTTTCTTGCATGAGGCCCACAATAATATTTGAGATGAACAGCCATTCTCCGCTCATGAAATAACTTACCACACCATTTACAACTCTGCTTGGGTGGTAACACTTTGCGATAATCAGCCTCTATTGTGTTGTAAGTGGTGATTATAAAATCATACTCTGAAAATTGTAGAGCATTCTTTGCTCTCTTAGACCCTTGATAACATAGCACTTTTGTGCTTCCCTCTACGGTAAATCGCTCAATCTCCCTTTTCCACTGATTTAAAGCAGACGCGGGGCAGATAATAAGGGTACAAGTAAGTTCAGGAGGTGCAGAAGATGACCCAGGCGACGACAATTTATCAGCTCCGCTATTGGCTCGGCGGAGTTCTCGTTTAGCAAGCACAAGTGCGATTGCCTGAACAGTTTTTCCCATTCCCATCTCATCTGCAAGAATTCCCCCTCTAGTCACAGATTCTTCTTGTTTCAACGCCCATGTCAGCCACTCCTTCTGAAACCGCAACAACTGCCCAACTAGCTCTGAGGGTTCCTCATGCATTTCATCAATCAGCTCGTTCTGCTGATCCAAATCAACATCAGCAGTCATATAACTATCAATCCATTTCCTATGTTCTGCTTCCCATATATCATACATATATGTTGGCCTCATGTCCCCATTCTTCTTTTGTATCATTTGCCTTTTCATCTTATTTACATCAACAAATTCAAAGCCACTAATACCCTCAAAAGTTTCAGCTCCTGGCTCAATTGTGTTCTCTACTTCAGCAATGGGCTCTTCATTTCTCATTTTCTCTTTCCTAGAGCATTTTTTCCTTTTTTTATTGACCTTTTTTGTATTTCTTTCATATGCGTCATCCAATTCACTATCATCCAATTCACTATCGTCAAACTCACTATCATCCAATTCATTGTCATCGTCTACTATGCCAACGTAATCAATATCTGACAGGAGTGAAGGCTCACTCAATTCTACGATGTCGTTGCCATCATCTTGAACTGAAAGGAACAGATAATCATATCAATGATACATTCTTGCTTTCAACTACAACCATAACCTAAACTGAAATAAAGCAGAATCTTTTTCATCATCATAAATGCCCGGATATTAGTCCACAACTGTTGATTCCCAATTACTGGACTTGACAGGGAAAACATCCGGTATTCTTGCATACCATTGTAGCAAATCATATACAAATAATAATATCAATATAACATGCTAAAATATAAAGTCCCACTTCCCCCATTAGGGATGACAATGAACCTAGCTAGCAGAAGAATCACCCAAGCTCGCGCTAAAGTTTTTCAGGCTCAACACAAGAGGCTCTTCAACAATCTTGGAATATTTTGAACTATTTAAATTTATATACTTCACATATTATTAAAACTTAAAAACTTTAAAAAATCTTGTTTTGCCTATAAAATAATTGAACCCAACTATAATTAAAAGTATGTACCGACAAACGTGCCAAAATGAAATGTATTAAATATCAACAAAAATGAAACAGATGAAGTATGATTTACGAAATTCATTCATGGACGCAATTACAAATTACATCAATAAAAATGATTTCTGAATAAACAAATTCATTTCACTCTATCAATCTACATCAAACCCTCAAAATTATACCCAATTCAATTAATCAATTACAGAAGAACATAAAAACAACAATCAAAATCATCGGAAAATTTTCAAAAATTAGCACCAACAAAAAATAAAATCAACCACAAACAACAACAGCAAATTTCGATAATTCCATAAAAGGAGAAGAATTATACCGTCGATCGTGGGCTCCTCCAGTACACGATTAGAGCGAAGCTGCATTTTCGACGATGAAGAGGAGAGAGATTAGGGTTTCAAAAATCGGAATTGATGTCACTGAAATGGGGAATGTGAACGGTAATGGTACCAGTGAAGTGGTGGGAAAGAGTGACGGCGGGAAACGGTCCCTTTTTTTTTATTAGTGTGTTTTTCTTTTCTTTTTTAACTTTTGTTTTTGACTGGACAGTTCTATTCCAAATTTTCAATAGGTACCAACTAGTCAACTACAATCAAGGCAAAGAATATCCAAGAAGTTTCGTGGTTTCCAAAAAAAAAAAAAAAAAAAAAACTAATATAAAAAACGGTTTTTCCACCAAATGCCTAAACTCTTTAAAAATTCACCAAATACCCTCAAGTTTTCCAAAATTCACCAAATACCAGTGACGTATTGTACTTTTCACACCATGACCTTGGAGGGCCCCTGACATTAGTGAACCGTTAGTGCAAAACTTAATTCACCAAATGCCCTTATTTTCTAAAATTATTACACAAAATGCCCAAAAATTGATAAAAATTACACAAAATACCTCTATTTTGTTTAAGGTACAACGGCTACTTTTCAAATTTGGGAACTAGTCGTTATTTTGCTCTCTTATAAATACTCTTGAATGTACAAGGCTTAGCAATCCTTTTTTCACCAAAGTAACCACAAATTAACACACTATGAGTTATATTTCTAGATCCTCCTCCTCAATGCATGAGGTTTCTTACATAAGAGTGGCAAACAAATATTGTGTTTGTGGGAGAAAATTTGCAATTAGAAGTTCTGATTCATCATTAAATCCACAAAGGCTTTATTACAAGTGTGATGCGTGTAACAATTTCAAATGGTGCAAAGTTGGTGTTGAAGAAAGTTTGAGCAATCAACAGCAAGAATGTCAGAGTAGGGGAAGGGGAAGCACGGACACAAGGGATGGGGAAGGACAGATGAATATGCATGAAGAGTTGAAGCAATTAAAGAGGAAGATCAAAAAGCAGCAAAAACTTGTTAATGTACTCATAAAATTAGGAATAGTGTTGGTTGTAATCATTGTAGTTGTGTTGTTGAAGTGATTATGTTGTAATAGCTTGAAAAAAATGAATAAATAATAACACTAGTAGAAAAATGGTAATTGGCACCGAGTTTTGGGCGGGTTTTTAATAGAAGAGTATTGCCACCGATTCAAACCGAACCGGTGGGAAAAATGTTAATCCCACCAGTTTTGGAGCGGTGGCAAAAGTTTTTTAAAAAAAAAAAAAAAAACCCGGTTCATTTATCTCTCAACTCCAACTTTATAACCTTAAATCCCTTATTACTTGCTTCTCTCTCCGCCTCCTTCATTCCCCATTTCCTCTAATCTCATTCTCTCTCCTCTCCCTTCTCTCTCCTCTCCCTTCGATCTCCTCTCTCTCTCTTTGTTCTCCTTTCATTTTCGATCTCCTCTCTCTCTCTTCGTTCTTCTTTCATCTCCCCTTAGATCTTCTTTCATCTCCGCAACAACAGCCGCCGCCGCCACCACCACATCATCACCACCACAAAGTTCGACCACCGCCGCAAAGCCCACCAACATCAACATCAACAACAATTTCTGGGTACAACTATTCGAGATTAGGGTTTAACTTATGGGTTTAATTAGATTGTAATCGATTTTGTTGGATTTCATTTTGGATTTAAGTAATCGATTTTGGATTTTAATCGATTTTTCTGGGTTTATTTAATCGAATTTTGGATTTTAATTCGATTTTTGTGGGTATAATTATCCGAATTAACTGGGTTTTGTAATTTAATTCGATTTTTCTCGTTTTTTCTAGGTTTAATTTTGGGTTGATTAATCAATTTTAATGGATACATGCATGTGGTTTTTGGGTATTTTTTTATTTTGAGTTTTCTAGGTTTTTTTTTCGGGGATTTTGTTTTTTTTTTCAATTTTTTTTTATAATTTTGTGTTTTCTAGGCATAATTATCCGAATTTAATTGTTTTTTTTTTTCAATTTTCAGTTCATGAGTCATCTTCTTCGAATTCGGGGTTGGAGGAGAAAATTGATGGCCGATACTGCTTGCTGCTTCTGCAATTCAGCTATTGAGCTCATGCTGTTCTGCTTCTCGTCGAATCCATTTGTTTATTTTTTTTTTATTTTTTTTTGTCAAGTGTAAAATTACAAATTATGAATTTCAATTATATTATGTATTAATGTATTATGTATATATATAACTGTAGGCGTCGTTCGAAGTGCGCCTACATTAAGCATGTTGTGAATATGTTTGGCACTCATAGGAAGTGAGAATTGACATAATACGATTAGGGACAAGGAAAGTAGGGAGCCGCCAACAAGTTTTTAAGGAACTTGTAAACCGTTCACGGATCATAAAAGGCAACCACGATAAGGGACAACGATAGGCAACAACGATTGACCTGTGAAGGTGACACCCCATTCATAATCCATGAGATTACTAACTCCATATGGTTCGGAACCACGAAAGGAGGATCGAGGATGATGGTACGAAGTGAGTCATGGAGTCACATTCGCCCGTATTGGCCTCTACTCGATTCTTATAGTGAAAAATGATTCGTGCGATCTCAAAGGCATACAAACAAAATATTTAATTCGCTCCAAACTATTATTATGCTAAATTGGTTGAATATTAATTCAACATATAATTCTAAAATATTGTGATCACTTTAATTACTAACAAGATTAAAAAGGAACCTAAACCGGTTGTCCAAATTATCTTATTAGGCGTGATTTTCAATTACATACTCCCTTTAAACATGCAATATAGTGATCATAATAACAATAGAATAAACATTAATATTGGAAGAAATTTAACAATAATAGCGTTAGTCAAATCAAATATAAAATCAACCTAATCATGATACTAGTAATATTAAAATAAAATAAGAGTAATTAAATTGATTAATTACTCACATTCCGCACGTTCCTTTAAATTGCTACATCATGAATAAACTGTTAGTAACTTCAATAAAAAATATAAAACAAATGAAAATTAAATTAAATTAATTAAAAAGTAGAGTTGATTTGGTCCAAACCCTCAGTTATTTGTACCTTTCACGCCTTGGTTTAAGGACGGAACCTCGGGTTAAGTATAGACTCCTTGGAGTGCTTAAGGGAAGAATGATGTAATTAGGAATATATGTTTGAGGCTTAAAATATGAGAGAAAGAGAAGAGAATAATTTTTGGTGTAAAAGAGAGGAAGAGAGAAGGATGTCTTGCCCTGAACTGCAGAAATGAGGGTCTTATTTATAGGGAAATTGAGTGGAGGGAACGCGCGGAACCCTAAAAAGATAAAAACTCTAAAAATCAACACCGCGACACGGCTGAAAACACCGTGACACGGTGCCAAGCACCGTCAGACGGGGGGAAATCCCGTGACGCGGTGGACAACTGGAGTGACACGGAAAATATTTGACCTACGGGAAGTGAAAACGCGTGAAGGATTTACGAGGAAAAGACACGAGAAAATTCCGTGACACGGCACACGTACCGTGACACGACAATGTCCACTGTGGCATGGTACAGTACACCATGTCACGATATGGGAAACCTAGAAATTACACGGAAAAAGCACCGTGACACGGTGAGAAATACCGTGTCACGGCAATAGGTACCATGCCACAGTGGAATTTGGCGCGAAAAAGCTTAAAAAATGGCACCTTGACATGATGTACAGTATCGTGTTACGGCACTAGGCACCGTCAGACGGGGGAAGGCACCGTCAGACGGGGCACACTCCCGTGACACGGTGCTTTTGCACTGTGCGCGGTGATTCCAGTTTTTTATGCGTTTTTAAAATCATCATAACTTTTGATCCGTAACTCGGAATAAGGCATATAATATATCATTGGAAATATTATCAAGTCTAATTTCCATCCTAATTTGAATCAGGTCAAAATGATTTTTAGATTATAAGATATGTCCGTTTTAGTGGAAGGGTGTCGGTTTTGGGCCGAGTTTAGTGTTTTGCTCATATCTTTTTCGTTATAGCTCGGAATTGGGCTTATGATATATTGTTGGAAAGAATATTTCAAGGCCTATCTAAAAAAATAATAATTGGATCAAAATTATTTATCCATAAAATCATTTTCTCTCGATTTTGCGATGTGGACACGAAAAGTGGAAAATAGGTTATGGTTTAGGGAAATGAGCTAGAAATTGGATTGGTTCATGAAATATATTGGATAGAACATGGATTTAAGTACTCCAAAGATTAAATACTCAACCCAACCAATAATGGCGGTGAAAGGTGTTCATCATCGGGTTTGGTTTTGGGGAGACATTTTTAGGTGTCTACAATAACATTTTGGTGATTTTGAATTTCAATTATATTTGGTGTAGCATTTGGTGTGTAATTACTGATTATAAATTTCTATTATATTTGGTGTTTTATGAGTTTTCTTCTAGTTTTAAAGGGAAAAAAGACAAAAAAAATATTTTTTGGACATTTTTGGCACCGGTTAACCGATGCCAAAAGGAGGGATTATATTTTTTTTTTGGTATTTTTGGCACCGGTAAGTTTTCCCACTGGTTCAAACCGGTGGCTTTTAATGCGATTATTGGCACCCCCCAAATTGACACCAGTTCAAAACCGGTGGCATTGAGGGGTTTTGAACCGGTGCCAATTTTGTTTTTTCTACTAGTGGAAGACACTTGTTGATTCCAATTGTCTTAGCAATTTCATCATTGAAACCCAAAAATTACAGCTCACCATTTTGTTCAAAAAGATGCTGCCTAAAAATAAGTACAAATAATGTTCAAAATGATGTTGTCTTAAAATAAGTACACAAATAAGTTTGTTTTGTTCAAAAAGATGTTGCCAAAAAATAAAGTTGCAGCAATTCAGGCTTAGGGGTGGAGTTTATACTTCATTCCTTGATCTCTTTCTTATTGTTGACCTAGACTTGGATATGGTAGCCTCATCAGCTGTCTTCCTTTTCCTTGCAGCACAAGTTAACTTGTTATGCCCCATTTCTTTGCACAAGCTACACTTAACTGTGCTCGTTCTCTTTCCCTTCCTTGCTTCATTTGGCCCCCTTCTGATTTGTTTGCGTCGTCTTCTAGCACTCCTCTTCATGAATGGAGGTTGTATCTCAGGAAGATTGAATGATTCCTACTGAGTTGGATCAGGCATGGGGTGGATATGCTCTGCATACACCTGTTTGTATGCAGCCCCTTGAACCAAGTAGAGACATAGTGTCACGGTCCGGGAGTTTGGGCCCCGAAACGTGCGGCGCGCTCTAGCCTTTTGGTGGCAAGAACGCTAGCCTTGAGCGGAAGAGGGGCTTGTGAGCACAAAGCAACACAAGCAGGCAATAGAATCTCAGGAGCACTCACGTCTATCTGGGCGACGGAGTGCGGGTGGTCGGGGTTGTGACGGCCGATACTTCAAAGCGGGCACAAGCGGGTCCGAACCACGAGTCCTTAGCGCATCAAGTTGGGTTGGAGGGGAGCTAATATGCAAGTAAGACACAATATCTATAAAGGTCTAACAACAAACAAGCATAAAAGCAAGGCAACACTTGGTAGAAGGCTTTAAGATTTCATTAATCATTCGCCCTCTAAAGAGCTTTAAATGACATACAAGGAGAATCCCTAGTGAACACTGATCTGACAGTAACACAATAATGGGACCTCAAGCTAAGAAAGCATAAACTAAACTCTAAGAAAGCACTTAGAGGGAATCTAATACATCAAAAGGAGTTGGATTCTAACATTCTCCCCCACTTAAGCTGTCGACGACCTCGTCGACTTACAAGAGTTACAATCAAAATTAGAAAACCCTAAACTATCTCAAGTTTCGGATGCGCCGTTGGTGCGGCTGTCTTCTGGAATCTTTGCTGACTCTTGAGCTGGATCTTCTTTGTTGACGAGGAGCTTGTCTCTGGAGTCGCTTGGCTCGAACATCTTGTTGAGAGCTTCATCTCTAAATTTCCTCCTGGGAGTGGAATCTGTTGAATTCTGAGGGACAACTGCTTCCACGATCATCTGTTGGGGAGCTGCTTCCTTGAGACTGTGGTGGAGAGCTTCAAGTTGTGGCTGGTGCCTCTTAGGTGACCATTTTCTTTGTGATCCCTTGCACGTGACCTGCGTTGTTTGCTCGACCACTGTTTTCCCTCTCTCTTGGGAGGTTCTCCTTTGGTGTCTCTTTGGTGTCTCTAGGCTCGTTGCTCTTTGCATTGAACCGGGTGTCTGATTCTGGTTTTGGCGGGTGTGTATCTGGGATGTTGCCAACTCCATGGGCTTCATCTCCCGCTTCTCTGGGTTTCTGGTGCGAGCTTGTTTCTTCGATGTTGCCTTCTTCTCAGGCTCCATCACTCGCATTGCCGAAAGGTATCGGACTTCTGGTTCTTCTTGAGATGCTATCATTCTCATAGCACTCAGGCGTCGTATGGAACCCATCCTGTATGTGGGCTCCTCATCGCTGTTAGTCTCTTTTGTGGCCTCCTAAACGGACATGGATGACAATCTCTTTTGGATCTTGTCAAGTTCTTCTTTATGCTCGCAATCCCACCATTTGTGTGGACCTCGACACAGTATGCAGTTTATTGTCCTTGTGTTTGTCGAGGATGCGCCGGCCCTTGAGTTTCCTGAGTTATGGGAGGGGGTAGATGTTTGTCTCTGGGCATCACCTCCTCCACTTCTTCTATGATATGTATTAATGGTGTTGGACGATACTCGTGAGCCATTCTCTGTACCCTTTGGAGAGCTTGGAGACGGACTGTTCGAGCGTGTTGACGTCCCACTTGAATCATTCTCGGATTGACGACCCTTTCCGACTGAGTAGTCCATCAATCTCTCAGCAGCACACATAGCAGCAGCGAGGGTATCAATATTCTGCCTCAAAATCTCTCGCTGCGCCCATTCCTTTAACCCATTGACAAAGTTGAACACGCGATCTTTCTCATTCATGTCTGTGATGTCCAACATTATCGCCGAGTATTCCTTAACATAGTCGCGAAGAGAACCCTTCTGACGGCACTCTTGCAACTTCATCCGCGCAACAAATGCTGTGTTGACGAGGTAGAATTGTTCTTTGAGTTCCTCTTTGAACTCCGCCCATGTATCAATCTTTATCCTTCCTGCTTCGATGTCTGCGTGCTTGGTGCGCCACCACAGCTTAGCATCATCGGACAAGTACATGATGGCAGTATCCACCTTCTGATCGTCACTCAGTTGACATATTCGGAAGTACTGCTCCATGTCGAAGAGGAAGTTATCAACTTCTTTAGCGTCTCTAGCGCCACTGTAGTCGCGAGGTTTGGGCGGCTTGATCTTCGCCACACCAACACCCAGTGCGTCTCTGCCCACAGCACGCGTCAAGGTAGCACATTTCTCAAGTGCTTCGTCGGCTTGTCCTTGAACAAATTGCAATTGTTCGCGGAGGGCATCTCTGTCAGCCATTAATTTCACAATTTGCTCGGCTTGCTCGTGTACAATGACTTGGAGCTCGGCCCATTTGTCCTCCTTCTCCTCGAACCAAGCGAGCCTTTCTTCTACAAATTCCATCTTCGTGTAGCCCTCCTTGGTGCCTACACGGGTTGCTTGCGACGAGGTTTGAGCCTCGGCTCTGATACCAACTGTCACGGTCCGGGAATTTGGGCCCCGAAACGTGCGGCGCGCTCTAGCCTTTTGGTGGCAAGAACGCTAGCCTTGAGCGGAAGAGGGGCTTGTGAGCACAAAGAAACACAAGTGGGCAATAGAATCTCAGGAGCACTCACGTCTATCTGGGCGACGGAGTGCGGGTGGTCGGGGCTTGTGACGGCCGATACTTCAAAGCGGGCACAAGCGGGTCCGAACCACGAGTCCTTAGCGCATCAAGTTGGGTTGGAGGGGAGCTAATATGAAAGTAAGACACAATATCTATAAAGGTCTAACAACAAACAAGCATAAAAGCAAGGCAACACTTGGTAGAAGGCTTTAAGATTTCATTAATCATTCGCCCTCTAAAGAGCTTTAAATGACATACAAGGAGAATCCCTAGTGAACACTGATCTGACAGTAACACAATAATGGGACCTCAAGCTAAGAAAGCATAAACTAAACTCTAGGAAAGCACTTAAAGGGAATCTAATACATCAAAAGGAGTTGGATTCTAACACATAGTCTGTAGCTTGCAGTCTTTCATAGTAAATCACCCTAAACACATGCTTACAAGGGATACAAGAATGCTGTCATACCCCATAACCACAAGAACCAGTTTCCAGCTTAATTAGAAAATGAGCATGCCTATCTTTCACCTCAAATTCCCCACCACCACAAGCTGTAGCATAACTGTAGGCGTCGTTCGATGTGCGCCTACGTAAAAGCATGTTGTGAATATGCTTGGCACTCATAGGAAGTGGGAATTGACATAATACGATTAGGGACAAGGAAAGTAGGGAGCCTCCAACAAGTTTTTAAGGAACTTGTAAACCGTTCACGGATCATAAAAGGCAACCACGAATAAGGGACAACGAAGGCAACAACGATTGACCCGTGAAGGTGACACCCCATTCATAATCCATGAGATTACTAACTCCATATAGTTCGGAACCACAAAAGGAGGATCGGGGATGATGGTACGAAGTGAGTCATGGAGTCACATTCGCCCGTATTGGCCTCTACTCGATTCTTATGGTGAAAAGTGATTCCTGCGATCTCAAAGGCATACAAACAAAAATTCAATTTGCTCCAAACTATTATTATGCTAAATTGGTTTAATATTAATGCAACATATAATTCTATAATATTTGTGATCACTTGATTAAACAACAAGATTAAAAAGGAATCTAAACCGGTCGTCCAAATTATCTTATTTGGCGTGATTTTCAATTACATATTCCCTTTAAACATGCAATATGGTGATCATAATAACAATAGACTAAACATTAATATTGGAAGCAATTCAACAATAATAACGTTAGTCAAATCAAATATAAAATAACCCTAATCATGATACTAGCAATAAGAATAAAAATAAGAGTAATTAAGTGAATCAATTACTCACTTTCCGCGTTTCCTTGAATTGCTACATCATGAATAAACCGTTAGTAACTTCAATAAAAATAAATCAAATGGAAATTAAATTAAATAAATGTAGATTTGATTTGGTCCAAACCCTCAGTTAATTATACCTTTCACGCATTGGTTAAAGTATAGAACTTTGGATATTGTATGAACTCCTTGGAGTGCTTAGGGGAAGTATTTTGAGAGAATAGGGTGGCTAGTGTTTAGGCTAAATAGAGAGAAGAGAATTATTTGATGATCAAGCTTGTTGATGATTGAAAAAAAGGGAGATATGACCTCTATTTATAGAGAAAAAAGAAGGGTCGAAAAAACAAGATAAGATCCGAATTAAATCGGAATAAAACTCGATAGACAGCAGTTTTTGCGGTTTTTGTTTTTATCATATCTATTTATCCAGAAATCGGAATAAGATGTAGTTGGAAAGATCTTGAAGTCTACTTTCTAATCCAATAAGAATCAGATTAAAATCCCTTGTAGAATAAAAGATAGGGCCGAAATAGTGAGACGGTGTCAGTTTTGGATAGTGTTTGACATTTTATTCATATCTTTTCCGTTATAGCTCGGAATTGATATTATAATATATCATTGGAAAGATAATTTCAAGGGCTATCCAACCATATAAAATTTGGATAAAAAAATATGAGGTACGGAAATAATATATGACTATCTTTGAACATCTTTCAATTCGAATAGAAATAGGACTTTCAAAAAGAAAAGTTTTATTCAATTTCAAACTTTTTAATCTTATCTTTTCAAAAAGGATAATTAAGATCTTTTAGAACTTATAGAAGCTTCTAATTAATCCTAATTGGTTTAGGAATGGGATTAAATAATTTGGACCCTCCACATGATCATTGGGTCGTAGGTAAGGTGGGCTTAGGTTCGGTTTGGGCTCAATTTAATATTTTGTCCATAACTTATTCGTTATAACTCGGATTTGCGGAAAGAGGAAAATAAGTTATGGTTTGGGGAAATCACTAGTAGAAAAAAAGCATTAGGCACCCCCCATATGGCACCGGTTCAGCCTAAACCGGTGCCAAAAACCGGTCTAGAATTGGGCGGCTTTTTACCAAAAGAGAAAAGGCACCGGTTCAGCCTGAACCGGTGCCAAAAATCAAAAGGGCACCGGTTTGAACCGGTGCCAATTGAACCGCTCCTTAATTTAAAGAAAACCGCTTAAACTTTAAAAAAAAAAAAAAAAAAAAAAAAATCGGCCATATTAATACTAAACCCTATTATTCTCGCCGCTTCTCCCCTCCTCTTCTTTCCTACTCTTTCTCTCTCCTCTTCTCATCTCCTCCTTCGCCCTTTCTCCTCCTTCGCCCTTTCTCATCAGTCTTTCTCATCTCCTCCTTCGCCCTTTCTCATCTCCTCCTTCCCTTTCTTCATTCTCCCAAAGCTACCACCACGAAGACCACCACGGCGAGCACATGCAACACCTCCACGGAGAGCACCAAGAACACGTCTCCTCCTCCCTCAATTTCTGGGTTTTTGTTTTCTGATTTTGATTTTTGATTTTTGAATTTTGTTTTTCGATTTTGATTTTCGATTTTTTCTGGGTTTTTTCGATATCAATTTCAATTTTTTTTTCGTTTTTGTTTTATTTTAATTGATTTCTGGGTTTTTGATTTGTTCGTTTTTGTTTTTATTTTTATGATTTCTAGGTTTTTTTCTGGGTTTTTTTCATTTTTTTTTCTGGGATTTTGTTTTTATTTTTTCGATTTTGTTTTTTGATTTTGATTTTTGTTTTTCTTTTTTTTCGATTTCGAATTTTGTGTTTCAATTTTTACTTTCGTTGTCTTATTTTGATTTTGATTTTCGATTTTTTCTGGGTTTTTTCGATTTCAATTTTTTTGTTTTTGTTTTTATTTTAATTGATTTCTGGGTTTTTTTATTGTTCGATTTTGTTTTTATTTTTATGATTTCTGGGTTTTTTTTTCATTTTTTCTGGGATTTTGTTTTTATTTTTTCGATTTTGTTTTGATTTTTTGATTTCTGGGTTTTTTTCGATTTAGTTTCTAATTTAATCGATTTTTATTCGATTTTTTTTCCTGGGTTTTTTTATTTTTTTCGCAGCTTGTTTTGATTTTTTGATTTCTGGGTTTTTTTCGATTTTTTATGTTTTAATTGGCGCAGGTATACATAATCCAAGAATCAAGAATCAAGAATATGGGGATTTTTAGATTGTGATGTTGTAATTTTTTTTTTTTTTGATTTATATTGTATTTTTTTTATTTATTTATATGTTGTAATTTTTTTTGATTTATTAATTTTTTTTATTGATCTATGTTGTAAAATTTTATTGATTATATATTAAACAGAATCGTTTATATTGATTGTGATGTTTGATTTATATTTTGTGTTTTTATTTAATTTAGTTTATTTAATTTTAAAGCAAAAAAAAAAAAAAAAAAAAAAAAATTTGATTTTTGGGGTTTTTGGCACCGGTTAACCTGAACTCATCACTCCTACTTTGCAAAAATTCTGCTTGCATACTCAGTCAAGTCGTTTGGCCCCATAGCAACTGCCTTTTCATACCTGGATCCAATTCTTTTCATGCACCATTTCCTAATAGCTACAGATATAAAACACAACAAAGACAGGAATGTGTTAGAGTGTGCATTAACAGTTAGCTAATAAAAGAGAGTCAAGACATGCATGATACCTTCAACGAGAGTCAGGACAGGGAGATCTCTGTAATTTTTGGTGCTTGAATTGAATGACTCCATAAAATTTGTGGTATTATGATCACACCTAACAGCTGGGAGTTCTCTAAGTATTGTACAACTAATGGATTATATTTTCGGATCTTCTCCATGGCCTTGTTGAAGACATACTCATTATATGCATTAGCTGCTATCCAGAATAGCTTATGAAATGTTGTTCCACTAAACCCTTCAGATTTACAGTTCATGTACAAGTGTTGACAGCAAACTCTTCTAGTTGCTCTTGGAAAAGTATCATATTGTACAGCTGAGTCAACTCCCTGCAAAATGTTTTCACATAAAGCACATTAACTGTTATAATTCAGTTCAAGTGTTACATAGTGAAGACAAACAAATATTAGAACAGTGAGCCATTACCCTCATTCTATCACTGATGAAAGTCCAGTCATCTCTGGTGAAGCCTTCCTTCTCTAACAATATCTTCAAATTTCTTAGAAAATAAGACCAACTATCACAGCTCTCGGTGTCTACTATCCCATAAGAAATAACAAATATCTCATTGTTACTGTCAATACCTACAGCATTTAAGAGAATGCCCTTAAAATATCCACTAAGGTGGGCACCATCAATACCAATTATGGGCCTACACCCTCTTAAAAATCCCCTAACTTGAGCTGTAAATGAGAAAAAGCAGGCTTTGAACATGGGACTTCAGTTGGTGTTTAGTCAGTCCATGTGATTAGAGCATACCTACCAGGATTGGTGCTCTTTATCATCTCTGCGTACCTAGGTAAAAGTGAGTAAGACTCTCCAAAGTTTCCATGAATCTTCTCTTTTGCCATTGCCTTGACCTTGTAGAATAACCTTGTCTTAACAAGGATTTCATATCTCTCCATACAGATCTTCTAAAGAGCATGAACAGGAATATCTGGGTTTGCTTCAATGTCTGCCTTCATATGTTTGCACAACCAATCTGAAGTCACTACTGGGTTCTCCTCCAGCCTGCCACAACTCTTGTGCTCCCCACTTATCTTCTTAATTGCCCAACTAACCTAGTCAGTCATCTCTCCAGCAAGAATCCGCCATTCACATCCATCAATGGCACATTTTGCAACATACCTTCCCTTGTCAGACTTCTCAACAAACACCCCAAAAACCTCTTATATGTACTAGTCCTTGAAGACATCAGTGAATGACTGCCTATCTGGGAATATTAACCATGGTTCTAACCTGATAGACCCAAACTCTTGATTGGTCCAAATTTTCCCATTCAAGTATGTTTTGTCCATATTGGAAGATCCATCAAGGTAGTCTTCAAAAGTTTTCTCAGGAATATCATCATACAAACACTCAATTTCTTCTTCATCCACTATGAAATCAGCAATATCCTCTTCATCTTCCATGTCACCACTAGACATACTATAATCATCATCCTCACTGTCAGAATTATTGTCAGAAGTAACTACATCCTCTATCCTGGCCCCAATTCTTGCAGACTTCCTTCTCTTGGTGGTTTGACCCTTTCTCACCATTTCCCCCTATTTTACAGTAGTCTAGGCAAATCAATGAAAGAGGTCTACACTAATAAGGATCATTCTCATGCATCCTATTAGTTACAATCAAATCAAGAGAATAAAGAAGCACAATCCATAAAAACTCCACTTTAATAACTCATTCTCATGCAATCATTAAAATAGAGATGATCTTAATCTAGTTCAAATCACTTTCATGCATTTAAACTAGAAAACATCAAATAGAGTGCAACAATAATCTCAAGCTAATAAAAATCATGTCTTTCATCAATTTATGGCATAAGTTCAATCCAACCATCATCATTCATCCAATATCAACTCATATCTTCCCCCCTTCCCCTAGCTAAAAGTTTAGCCTAGAGAAGGGAGATTAAACATAATATCAAAACTAGAAATAAACTCAAGAAACTCAAAACAAAACATGACTAAAATCAATGAAATCAATAACAACTAGATGAACTAATAAGATTAACAAGAATAAGCAACAATGAAACAAATAGATAATACTAAAGGAAAGGAGAAGAGATTACTAAAGAAAGGATTAATGAAAGATGAAAACTTGGAGTCTTGCTTGATTGATTGAAGATTAAAACTTGAGCAAAGTTGAATACATTAAAGGATGCTTGAATAACAATCTATTTTCTCTCTCTAGATTAGGCTAATGTTCTATCGAATTAGTACTAAGTGTCCTTTATTACAAAGAGTCCCGTCTATATATATGTGGCTCCCCCAAAAGAAAGAAACTTGGAAAACAAGGCGCAAAGAAATCAGAAACCCAGCGGTGCGCGCCCACACACAACATATGCGCGCCCGCGCAGTAGATGTGTGCGCCCTCTCAGCATAGTGCGCGGCCGCAACTTTGAGGGTAAGGGGAAATCATGCGCGCCCGCGCAGCAGGTCGCGCGCCCGCACAGAAGCCGCACAATAGGTTGCGCAAACTCTCTGGTTTGACTCTGTTTCTTCAGCCTGGCTGCGCGGCATCTGACAGGGCTGCGCGCCCGCACAACAGCCGCACAGCACCCCGCGCAGAACAGTTTGCTTGGCTCCTTGAAATCCTCTTTCTTCCGGCACAAAATACCTACAAAACAAAAGCATGGAAATCAAAATAAAAATAAGGCGAGAAGACTAAGAAAAGGGAAGATAAAGGAGAAACGAAAAGAGGAAGCAAAACTAGGTAAAAATGCTTAGAAAAAGGGTCAAACAAGTGCAAATGAGGGGAGAATCCTTAGAGAAAAAGGATAAAAGAGTGGCATAAATGCCACTCATCACCGACCAACGCACGCCCTTTACCTTCACCAATCGACCCCAGCCGACCACCGCACGCCCTTTAACTTCACTAATCGACCCCAACTGACCACCGCACGGCTTCACCAGTCGACCACTGTAACACCCCAATAATTCTCTCTTAGAACCTGTAAATACCCTGAACAAAATCCAAGAGAATTACTGGCGTGCTACCGCAACGTGTTCAAATATTAAGGCTATATCAAATATTAGCAGCGGAAAAACTAAATCAATTATAAATAAGTTTCAAAACCAACAAATAAAACCAAATTAAGTGATACCAGCTGGAACCATTAAGGCCCTTATTCAAAACCCAACAAAAGTAGTAAATAAATAAAACCAGAGTTTAAATACATTCAAACTTATGAAAAGAGATAAACTGCGAATAATAACCAACTCTCCACTCAAAATCCCACCACCTTGATGCAAGTCCAAACTATGTAAACACCTGTGATGAGTCTGCTCCCCAATATTACAAGTGTAAATATTGGATCATTACAGGGTCATTGAAAGGCGAAGGCCATGACCAAAGAAAGACACACAAAGCACGCAATCAGCAAAGCTGAGTACATACAAGTTGCGAAACATAATAAGAAATCCCTAACATGCTACTAATAATCAATCATCATGCATCATTAAATTATAGACTCAACACACGACTCAATTATCAATTTTATTAAGACTTCAATAGTTAATAGTAGCAAACTCATTTTATTTAATTCTTTGGATTAAGCAATAGACAAGGTTGTCCAACCCATGCTCCATTTGGAACATCAATAAAGAAAACCCCATGCCTCCTTTCGGAAACATCAATAAACATCCAACGACCACGAGCGTGACTCCGTGACCGTAGTTAGTATGAGATCTCACCTAACTCCTAGTTTTGAAAAATATTTGAAATAAGAGACTCGTAGATCAGACGGCCTAGAGAAAAGTACACGACTAATACCCCGTGTACCCCAACCCCTGATTGTCATTACTCCAGAAGTGCACCAATCCAGAGTTTTATTGCTCATCCATCTTGCACTTTACGTGATTTACAGGTTTAGACTTGGTGATGACTCATATGCAAACAATACAATCAATCCAACATCAATTCAATCAAGTAAAACAACTTTCCAATTTCAATTCTTGATTTATTAGTGACAAGCAACATTTATTATTTATTCCTTTAACTACCTCGGTGTATAAACACCTTGAGTGCATAAGGCACCCTAAAACCTTAACCTCGTCTTATAAGACTTGAATTCTTCCGTTACTCATCCTATTTCAATAATCATGAATGAGTAATAAATAAATCATTCCCCATATTCACATACCTTTGCCTCTAAGCGCATCTTGCAAAGTTAATGCATAAATAATACTTACAAGTTAATTTAATACACAATCCTCATACTTGAATCAAAACCAACAGTCACATCAAACATTAATCACAATTACTACCATACAATTTCAACCAATCCACAAGTTCCTAACATGATTCTAAGTTTTCCAAGTCCTTAAACATGCTCCTAAAGTCAAGGTTTTTGTATCCTTGTACGTACCTTGAGCAAACGAATTGGTATGCCACTTTACTAACTAGAAATCGCCTTCAATAAACTCCTCTCCTAAACCAAATAATAACATCTCAATCAAAACCCAATCAATTAAATTTACAGCAATGCTAATTTACTTTAAAACCTTCAAAATCCAAATCAAACATCACTTTAAAACCTTCCCTTTAGTTAAAATTAAAGGCTTATATATAGTTCTTTAAATTTTCTACATAAAAACCTTAAAATACACTCTTATACATGAAATTACAGCAAATTTAAAGTTTAATACGAAGTAAAAATCTTAAAATTATTTAAAAACTCCTAATAATCTCCGTTTTTAATGGGTGATTAAACCCTCTTTATAAAGAAAATTTTGATTTTTGCTACCTATCAACACATCAAATTGAATTTTGCTACCTATCAAAACTTTTATTTTATTTTGCTACCTAACATATGCCCTTTTTTTAAATTTTGCTACCACTGAACGGAATCCGTTAAGTGGGTCCATAACGACACGTGTCGTGTTATTATTGGCCAAAAAAATTAAAAAAATAAATAAAAAAAAATAAAAAAAAAGAAAACCTAAACTACCCATCCACCACCCCCGCGCCACCACCCCGTTCCCCCCAACTCACCGCACCCCTCCCTGAAACCACCACCCGCGTCGCACCACCAGCTCCAACCCACCTGAACCCTCCCCCTCCCTTTCCCGCAACCGCGTCGTCCCCAAAAACCCAAAACCCAAAACCCTCGTCCCCAAAAACGGCCAAGAATCTGGCCTTAAAAGGCCGAAATCAAAATTCAATTTGATGTGTTTGATAGGTAGCAAAAATCAAAATTTTCCTTTATAAAACATCAAAATTAATACTTAGAAACTATTTTCAGCACTTAAAACTTCAATAAAAATATATATTTATGCTTAATTAACTTTAAACATAATTAATTTTATTAATCAAACTCAAGGATAATATTTTATATAAAAAACTTCGTTAAAATCAAAAACTGCCCGAAAATCATATTTAGAAGCTAAATTTGGCCATGAGAGGGTGGTGCTCACTACCAAAGCTAGTGAGTCTTTCTTAAAACGTTGTTTCCACATGGAAACCACTATTTTTTTTTTTTATCAAAATCGGATGAGTTCAGAACCTGATCGGGATTAAAATGGGATTAATATTAATGAACGGAAATCTAAAAATTAAAAAAATAATTTACGTGTTCAAAATAATCTGGAATTAAGTTAAAATAATCAGTAGTTATAATCACCAAAATTTCAAAACATCATTACTATAAAATCCCTAAATCAATTGTTCATAAAAACCCTAAAATCATGATTTTCAATAATTAAAAACCCTAGGTTATAAAATTTACAAAATCTGAAAATTATGACATTTATATAATATGAAATTATAAAGTTTAATCATCAAAATACAACTTGACACTAATTAAATTACTTTCAAACAATAAAATTAAAACCCATAAATCAATAATTATAATTACACAAATTAATAAAACAAAGGAGAAAGAAAATAAGACTAACCTTTTTGTGTGGGAAATTTTTGGGGATTCATGGGGTATTTATAGGAGAGAACGTTGTAGGGTAAATAGAAAGATGGGGCCTCATAAAATTAATGGGACAAATGAATGAAATGGACTAAGCTTTAGTTGTATTGAAATAAATTATAGAATGAAGGTTCATAAAATAATTTGTACCAAAATAATATTTGACCCAAATTAATAATTTGAATATTTTTACGGAAAAATACAAAACAATATTATAAATAAAATTAAATTTCATTTATAACATATTTAAAAATACGGGGGATTACAACCACCAAACAATCTCTGGCATCACCAACCAACCGAGCACCACCATTCTACCGCGATAACATCACCAATACGAACGTATCTCTTTCCCTAAGGTTTTTGTATGGGCCTAATTTCTAGAAATTGCTACTAGGGTGTCTTTTGTTTGGCTGGCCGGTTGGCCACTTTAGATCTACGAAGTGGTCGATCTTGGTCATGGCCCATGGGAATTGAGGATAGAGAAGGATGCAGTGGCCATGGGAATGGAGGAGAAAGAAGGAAAAATTGGTCATGTGATTAAGTGATCGAGATTCCCATTTTTTTAACAAAGAGAAAGCTCGTATAAAAACACTATGAATATTAGCAGAAAAATTCTTAAAAATTACGGGGCGTTTGGTTGGAGGGATGAAAATAAGAGGGATAAGAAGGGAGGATAAAGATAGGGGATTAATAGGTGGGACAAGGATAAATAATTTTTATCCTATGTTTGGTAAGTATGGGAAACAAATTAGGGATAAGTATTGAATTTATAAAAACACCCTTACTAACTTCTATCCTTTCTCCTTACCCTTTCAATTTCATTAAGGGTAATTTGGTCTTTTAAAACTCAATTCTTATCCCTTCCCCTTATACACCCCCTTAGTTATAGAAATGGAGGGATAAGTGGGTGTTTTAATCCCTATCCTTAACCCTCTTCTAATCCCCATCACTCCAAACAAACACTAGAGTTTTTCTATTCCTATTTTTATCTTGTCCCACCCCTTCTATCCCCCTAAACAAACACCCTCTTAATGCATTATGATGTTTGTAGTATGGACTATGTGGAGTGTGTTGTTTTCAAAATTTGAAATTTTGATTATGTTTCCCCATACGCTACTCTCAATCTCTCATCAAGAACAACCACCCCTAACTCCCTGAGTCCTACCAACATTGTCCTTTGACTCGATCTATGTTCTATATACCTATATTTCTCCGCCAACAAGATTCCCCGACAACAGTCTACTCTTCTTTCATTCCAAAAACAAAAATGCGAAATTCAGTGGCGAAACTCCCAGCTCGCCGCCTAAAACTCCTCCTCATACTCCTCTTCACAACCTCCACATTCTACCTCCTTAACCGTCACCACATCCTTCTTAACCTCCACTGCCCATCTCCCCCCACCCCAACCTCCGACCTCTTCCTCCACACCTCCCTCTCTTCCACCACCCCACCACCCGCCACAACTCTCCGGCACCTCTTCTTCTCCGTCGCATCCTCCGCCTCCTCCTTCTCTCGCCGCCTCCCCTTCCTCTCCCTCTGGTACTCCCCCAACACCACCCGCGCTCTCCTATTTCTCGACAAACCTCCTCTCTCTCCTCCCCCTCTCCCCTTCTTCGTCTCCTCAGACACCTCTCGGTTCCCCTACTCCTTCCCCCGCGGTCATCGCTCTGCTATTCGTGTCGCTCGAATTGTTAAGGAAGTCTTTGATCGCGGCGAAACTGATGTCAGGTGGTTTGTGTTTGGGGATGATGACACTGTTTTTGTTCCTGAGAATTTGGTGGGTGTTCTGTCGAAGTATGATCATGAGAAGTGGTATTATATTGGGTGTAATTCCGAGAGTTCGGAGCAGAATTTGAGGATGACTTTTGGGATGGCTTATGGCGGGGGTGGGTTTGCTATTAGCTCTCCTTTAGCTAGGGCTTTGAGTAGGGTTTTGGATTCTTGTTTGATGCGTTACCCCCATTTGTATGGAAGTGATCATCGGATTTCCTCTTGTATTTTCGAGCTTGGTATCGAGTTAACTCGAGAACCCGGGTTTCATCAGGTATGATTAAGATTTATGGTATCTTTTATATTATGATTACAATGTGAATAGCTTTGGAATTGTCGAAATTCAGTGTTTTTAATTTGAATTGCTTTGATTAGGAGCTGATTGTTCTTAGTAGCCTAGTACTAGTATTCTGTTCTGTGTTCTTATGAGCTGCTCATTACAATGTGCTTGGGTTTAGCTTGTTTTCGGAACGTTGGAATTTCGTGTATTGTTCTTTGAATTGCCATGATTGCAGACCTATTTTTCATATTCGTACTTAGCTAGTTCTAATATTTTGTTCAAAATTAATGTTCTTGTAATCTTTATTATGTTTTTTGTAAAAGGAAATAACTGTTTAGTTGATATTGTTTAGGATAATAAAATTTATTCCATTTATAACTTCCTAGTGAAGCTTTAACAGATTTTGTAAAATAAGCTCTATAACTACTATGCATTATGTAATGTATTAATGAAGTCACTTCTTTTAATTAATTAAATTTTTACTTCAAGTTCCTAAGAGGTGGGGTTAGTGTTCTATTGTTCTTAGCCTGTTTTTGAAATCTAATCTTGGATTTTTCTTAGTATTTGTTAGTTGGATACATATCCTTTGTCTTTATTTCATTTATTTCCATTAAAGTATTTCATTAGTGTAGGGTGCGATCATTCCTTCCAAAATTGATGCACACTTAGGAGTGGTCTTTCTTGTCATCTATATCATTTCTTTTCCCCTGTATGAAAAAGAGTCTGTGCTGTCCATGATCGGGTCCTTGCTTCCAAATGCACCTGTTCTTCTCCTTCTCCTTCTTCCCTCAAAGGTTAATAAAACAAGCTAAAAAGGCATTGTAATGTGAAATAGAATTTTAGTTAGTTGTTTTTTGTTATTGATTTCTAGGCCTGTTTTGCTGAATTTCACTATTCTATAATTCATCTATTTATTCCCAATTTGAATTACTCCTAGGGATGAAGTGATGCTATTCACAAAGAATAGGTTAGAAGAATTTGAAATATACCTCTTACTTCTTCTGTATCTATTTACTCTATTTACTTGACCAACATTCCTAGAATAGAAATGTCATTTTACTTGACCATACTATATTTGGTAAGCTTTTGGTAGATAAATTCTCTAAATTACCCTCATAAAGTGCACATGAGAATAACTTTTGGGGTAATAAGGTCAGGCATGTGCAGCAAGGGTCACAAACTACAATTTCTCTCTCCTCTCTTTAAATATTCTGACAAAGGCTATGGGTCAAGTAAATAAAAATTGAGGAAGTAGATGATTTATGACTTCAAATGGGATTGTTAGTAATTTACTTATATATACTAAATAATTGTTGGCATGTGGTCATATGCGTGATTCTGATGAGTATGAAATGGATGTTACATAATTGAAAGATTGAATTATCACTTTGTGAACTCATCATGTATCCATGATTTCTGTTGTGGTGGAGTTCTGTTGGTACTCTCTAACCATGGACCACCTGGCCTTCTATCATGACTCATGAGTGATAGCTGTTAGCTATTTTCTGTACACAGTTAGACAGAGCAGTAGCATATGAACTTAATTATCCCCTTTGTACTACCCAAAGCACAATTAATCTGGACTTAAGTATCTCATAGAAGGCCAGGATATCTATTTTATTTTTTATTTATCTATATCTATTTAAATGAAATTGCTTCATTGATCTAAGGCTCTAAGCTATGAGCAATCTAGAATGCTTAGGGTATGAACATAAATGGAGCATTATCCCATTATCTTGCCGCAGTTACTATCCCATATAATGTTGTTGATTACAATGTGAATAGCTTTGGAAATGTCAAAATTCGGTGTTTTTAATTTGAATTGCCT
The DNA here is from genome assembly GCF_948465745.1 of Chenopodium album. Taxonomy (NCBI): domain Eukaryota; kingdom Viridiplantae; phylum Streptophyta; class Magnoliopsida; order Caryophyllales; family Amaranthaceae; genus Chenopodium; species Chenopodium album. The sequence goes on from NC_137842.1 coordinate 17,723,227, forward strand.
TGATTAGGAGCTGATTGTTCTTAGTAGCCAAGTATTAGTATTTTGTTCTGTGTTCTTGTTAGCTGCTGGTTACAATGTGCTTGAGTTTGGCTTGTTTTCGGAATGTTGGAATTTCGTGTATTGTTCTTTGAATTGCCATGATTGAGGACCTATTTATCATATTCGTACTTAGCTAGTTCTAATATTTTGTTTAAAATTAATGATCTTGTAATCTTTATTATGTTTTTTTAAAAGGAAATAACTGTTTAGTTGATATTGTTTAGGATAATAAAATGTATTCCATTTATAACTTCCTAGTGAAGCTTAAACAGTTTTTGTAGAATAAGCTCTATAACTACTATGCATTATGTAATGTATTAATGAAGTCACTTCTTTTAATTAATTAAATTTTTTACTTCAAGTTCCTAAGAGGTGGGGTTAGTGTTCTATTGTTCTTAGCCTGTTTTTGAGCTCTAATCTTGGATTTTGCTTAGTACTTGTTTGTGTATGTTACTCATTATAGCATAGAAATGCAGATTACAGTAACACAATTATGAAGCAGAGAGATATTACCTCTTAATTTGGTTATGCTATTTATTTGAACCAATTGACATTAGATGCTTGTGGTCAGTATTGCTGTATATAAATTTTGACTGCCTTATGTCATTCACTTTTGAGCGGATTTTTTGTTTTCATTATTCTTATAGTTATATCTGGATAACGAGTTGAATGATTGAATGTTCTTCATTATACTTGTCAGCTTGATGTCAGAGGAGACTTGTTTGGTTTGCTTACTGCTCATCCTTTGTCACCTTTAATATCTCTTCATCATTTGGAGATTGTGGAGCCTATTTTTCCTCGCAAGAATCGGACAGAGGCAGTACAGCACCTTTTTAAGGCTGTGCGTGCTGATCCTGGTAGGATATTGCAGCAAACAGTTTGCTATGATCACTCAAGTAATTTGACTGTTTCAGTTGCTTGGGGCTATGCTGTTCAAGTATTTGAAGGCCATCTACTTCTCCCGGATATTCTTGCTGCACAGAGGTCTTTTACGCCTTGGAGAAGGCGTGGCATCAATATACCAAGCCAATATGTGTTTGACACGAGGGACTATCCTCAGGATCCATGTAAAAGACCTGTGGTCTTCTTTTTGGAAGATGTTGCTTCCGGGACAGGAAGAGTCTGGAGCAAATATAGGCGGAATAATTCTCATAGCTGCTCTAGACCTGATGCTATTGAGAACCTAAAAGATGTAAAAGTGTTTTCCAAAAAGCTACAGCACAATGCTGGACTGGTAATACTTTCTGTCTTGCATAGGGAAAAATTTCAATTTTTTGGTACCTTATGTTGAGGCTCTATCTGTTGTTCAACTGTTCTTAAACTTTGTGATTTTTGTCTTTGCTTTCTTAAACTACAGACTTGTCTTATTTCAGGCGATGGCACTGCGTCGTGATTGCTGTGACATAATACACCCGGTTAAGAAATCAATGGTCATTGACATCAGGCATTGTGGCATTAATGAGTTGATTGCCATGAATCCTTAGCACCAAGAGCTCTGATATCTAGATTGTTCCTTGTTTGAAGTTCTGGTGGTGAAAATCATGTATAGCTGCTTTATGAAACACTGTTTGATTGCATCATCAAGGTATTTTCTTTTCTTGTCCTTTTACTGTCATGCATTCATGTGTCAGTTACTCAGTTGTCATAGTTTTGTCTTCATTGTACGATGCATGCCATTTTTCTTAATTCAATTAAATTACGTCCATTTTTTCTATGCTGTGGGTTTATTTTTTAAATTGATGCAACCAAACTAAACTTTTCATGTTGATTTTGAGAGAAAACAGTTTTGCATTTATTAGTGCTTTTGAGTGTTAATTTGAGCATTAAATTATAAAAGTATGATATTGATAGTTGATTATACTAAAAATGATTCATTCCTGAATTTTACAATTCTAAAGTCTCACTCTTGTAACTTTGTATATATGCTTCAATACAGAGTTGTAGCATACACTTCTATTTTTGAACAGATATAAGATTTCTTGCACGAAATAGTCTTTTAATAGGTTTTGAATGAACAATATTTTTAAGTACAAATTTTATTAAATGCTAAAAATATTTTATCATTAAAGTAATATGAGTTCTTAGATTTACCCTGAGATCTTGACGTTTTAGTCTTGTTGTTGTGTTTTTTTCCAAAAGATCCAACAAGTATTAAGATCTAACAGTTAAGCTTTGATATATCATCAAATACGGCCTCCACTCAGCAAAGAATGACGACCTTTACCATTATTTCCTTTTTGGCCGATCATTGGTTGGTTTTCTAATGCAGCGAGGTGTAAAGGAGAAGGAAAGTATGCTTTTTTTAGTGAGAGAGGGGGTTAACCGTAAAAGCTTATAATGGATGATTTACTAGACAGATAGATATGATGAGATGAAAGATGGATAACCCTTGGATAAGGAAGGAGACTAGCAGCTTTTATTCTTTTTATTTTATCTTCTCACTTTTTCTTCTAGACCCCCCTTACGTGGCTCCGTCATCCTCACAGGTTAAAATTTTAACAGGGGTAGTCGGCCAGTTTCCTCTCAAGGATTGCAGGATACAAATGAGGAATATTCACGCTAATGTCCATTATATGCCTGAGCTTTTTTATAAGACCATTTAAGTATCAGAGAATAATATTCCGTATTAGATTTGAATCTCCACCTGTCCATTTTTGAGGTATTACCCCCAAGTTTCCTACATTTACTATTTTACCATTAATGTGGGCTAACAGGAATCTTTAGATTTTAAGAACTCCGTTTTTGCTGTTTACATTTGGAACCCAGCCAGGCAGCCACTGTCATAAAGCTTATTTGTACTGATTAAGACTTATTTTTTAACTTGAAGTAAACATGGCCGAAACCTAACAAAGGTGTTTCTCTCCTTGTTGGGAGCAATACTGAGTTCTGCAACGCCTGTTCATGTTTTAGAAGAAAGACCTTTGACCCTCTTATTGAATTTGTATCTTTTTTTAAACTAGTTCTTGTCTTCTCCGTGATAAACCGATTCCGTTTGCCAAATTTGATCTCCTGTATTTCATTTTTAGGATGTTGAAGGGGTTTGTTGCACTCTTATGTTTGCTAATGTTAATTTTATTTGCTATTGTTATCTGCCTTTGTTGATTGCTGTTTTTCTTCCTGCAGGTTTGCACCTTTTGTCCTGCTCATCTCGGATTCCAACCATTGGCCCAAATGGAGGTGGTGTTGGTGCCAAATGTTGGCTCCGTTTACATAATAAGTGATTCTGCCACCTGCTGTTATGGTGTAGTGATTCTGCCACCTGCTGTTATGGTGTATAATAGGAGCTGAAGCCTTCATAACCTATTTTAGAAGTCTGCAACACGGCACTGATATAGGAATTTCAGATTTTTTTTTTTTTTTTCATGTACTCACTTGTATGTCTTTTGTTGAAGGTAATTACTAGTAGGAGATGGGTTCATGCCATTAGACTGAAAGTGTCTCCTTATTTATAAACGAAATTCAACATGTATATTGTTATTAAAAGTCGTCCTTGTCTTGCTAAACAATCATTTATTCTGTTAATATTTTCCCAAATCCGTTTATGATGTAGATACATTATGATCACCATTACAATGGCTTGTAGTTTTATAAGATGAATGATTTTATGCTATGAGATCACTTGGAATAATGAGCGTGTTCCGTGTAGCGTGCATATTCATTTCTCATAGTATGTTGTGCAATCTAATTGAAATCCTTTTGTTTTAAGGTATAAAATATGCTTTAGGAGATGCTAGATTGTTTAACTAGAGTACTCGCTGAGTTATTGAGTTATTGTATCTCACCTATAACTGATAACTAAAATAGATATTAGGAATTTTTGTGCATTTTTTAAGCTTCACCAATAGCTTCGTGAGGCGAGCTTCAAAATAAGCCCAACATATAGATGATATCATAAAACAAATAGAAGTACATCACCTAGTCTTTAGATGATATTATTTAGGCAATGGATAATATCATAAACACAACAGCTAATATCATCAACTTTATAGATGATACCATAGAACCAATATAGGATATTATCCAGCCTATTGATAATATCATCAAAGCAATGGATGATATCATCCAGTATATAAACAATATCCTGTAACAATAGAGGATATCATCTACACAATGGCAGATGATATCATAAATACAATAGATGATATCATTCAACTTATAGAAGATATTATAAAAACAAGAAAAATTAACATCAAAGGTCCCAACTATGGATGGTCTTCTCTATAACGTCTCATCTTTTGAATAACTCAAGGTTATCCCAACTATGTTAGTCATTAAGGCTTAATTATGCCACGTGGTAGCATTTTATTGGTTTTTTTATTAAATTATTTAATTTTTTTTTAAAAAATAAATGATTAGTTATCAAAAAAAAAAAAAAAAAAAAAAAAAACCACCACCAAATCCCAGCCCCAGCCACCACCCTTCCCCGCCACCAACCCCGCCGCACGGGATTCCGCCTGAACCCTTGCACCGGCGCGGATTTCACCTGAACCCCTACACTGGCGCCACCCTAACCCCGACACCTCACGCTCCGACGTTGTAACACCCCCAAAATTCGAGTTTTTTTTAAAACAATAAGAGTAACCTTTTAAATTTTCAAATCCAACCATCTAATCTTGAGAGTGTTACTGTGCTAAAATATAATGAATAATATTCTCTGTGATTCACCTTCAACACAAACGGCCACATACAATTATATATAGGCAAGGATACTTGGAGGGCAAGACCAAATAACCTAAAGATATTCACAAAATATTCTAAGATATATTTCCCAAGATTCACAATATTTATCTTTCCTGATACCCCCCCTCAAGTTGGAGAGTACGGATCTCGGACGCCCAACTTGCGAAGTAGAAACTCGAATTTAGCTTTTCCCAAAGCTTTTGTAGAAATGTCAGCCAACTGAACCGTCATAGGAACATACGAAGGTATAATCGTCCCATCTGTAATTGCATCCCGAACAAAATGACAATTTGACTTAATATGTTTTGTTCGTTCATGAAACACTGGATTCTGCGCAATGTATAAAGCAGACTAACTATCACAATAAAGGTGCATCCCATTCTCATGTTTAACACCTAAGTCACCTAATAGTCTCTTCAACCACTTTAATTCACAAGTTGTTGCATTCATACAACGATATTCTGCCGATGATGACAGAGCCATAGTAGGTTGCTTCTTGGTTTTCCATGACACTGGAGACAAACCAAGAAGCACAAACCAACCACTCAAGGACCGTCTAGAGAGAGGACAACCTGCCCAATTTGAATCACACAAACCTTCCAACTGTAAAGCACTATTTGATCTCAATAAAATTCCCTGTCACAGACTCTTCTTCAAATATCTAACAACTCGCAGAGCTGCTTCCTAATGGTCAACCCTGGGATTTTGCATAAACTGTGATAAAATATGTACAGAATATGCTAAATCGGGTCGCGTAACTGACAAATAAATTAGTCTGCCTATGAGACGACGATATTTCTCAATATCGTGAAAAAATTCTCCCTAAGAAAGAGCTAACTTGTGATTTTGTTCCATAGGGAACTCTGTAGGTTTAGCATCAAGTAAACCAACTTCAGTAATAATATCCAATGCATACTTCCTCTAGCAGATAAAAATTCCTTGTTTATTTCGGGTTACCTCTAGCCCCAAAAAATATTTCAACACTCCAAGATCTTTCATCTTGAAACAATCTCTCAGATATGATTTAAAATTGAGCATAGCATTTTTATCATTGCCTGCAACAATTATATCATCGACATACACCAACACATTAAGCTGAATTTTACCCTTTGTCAGAGTAAATAAAGAATAATCATAGTATGACTGTTTAAAGCCATAATTTTTCAAAGCTGTAGCAAGCCTAGCAAACCAGCATCGAGGAGCTTGTTTAAGCCCGTATAACGATTTCTTCATCCTGCAAACTTTAACAAAATTATCTTTCTCAAAACCAGGGGGAATTTTCATATAATATATACCTCTTCTTCCAAATCACCATGGAGAAACGCATTATGAACGTCCATTTGATGGACTTCCCAATTTTTCACCGCCGCTACTGCAAGAAAGGTTCGAACTGTCACCATTTTTGCTACTGAAGCAAACGTTTCATTGTATTCTAGACCTTCAACTTGATGATGAAAAAAAATGACTAGCCTCGCCTTTAATCTATGCAAACTCCCATGCTCATCATATTTTTCTTTGTACACCCACTTGCTCTCGAGTGCCCTTTTACCAGGTGGTAATTTTTCTAGCACCCAAGTACCATATTCTTCAAGTGCCTGTATCTCATCTGCCATTGCTTTTCTCCAACCCTCATGTTTCATGGCCTCCCTGAAACTTTTGGGTCCATTTCCTCCTGTAATAGCAGCAATATATTTTCTATGTTTCACAGAAAACCGGTGAGAATCAACAAAATGTGTTATAGGATAAACAGTACCTGAGGTCGGCAATGTCGTAGATGAACGCTGAGTTGTAGAGGTAGATGGACTTTTATTTCGAATGGTGTGCGTCACAAAATCTCGAAACGTGACTGATGGGAACTTTGTTCTCAAGCCTTTACCCAAGGCTTCCTCTCCGCAAAACTGATCGGGTGTAATTGGATCATTCACCCCTGACGAGGCACGCTGCTCAACAGGAGATTGCTCCCCTTGCGTGCCTCTGTCTTCACTGCCCAGATCAGCCCCGCCAGCACCAGCAGTAGGCTGGGCGTGCTGATCAGCGTCCCTGGCAGGAAGGTCCGCGGGCTGGCTGCGGTGTGTTCCCTCCTGCTGCGGGCTGGTCGCGACACCTTCTGTCAGCTCCCCTTCTCCCCCTTCTTCTTCTCCCACGCATACTCCTCCCTCACACATACTCCACTCATCATCACCCTCCCCCCTCATTCTTACAAGGGTTGTAAATAGGCACCGAATGTGGAGTATTTGTTGGCATAACATATGGAAATTCGTGCTCAAAGAACTTCACATCCCTCGACACAAAGAACTCTCTAGTCTCCAAGTCATAAACTCTCCACCCCTTCTTCCCAAATGGATACCCAAGAAATACACATCATCGACTCCGGCTAGCAAATTGGTCACCCTTACTTCTCTGATTGTAAGCATAACATAAGCACCCAAACACCTGAATATACTCATATGAAGGTTGTTTGTCAAATAAAATATCACAAGGGGTTTTATAATCTAGAAAACGAGATGGTGTTCTATTAATCAAATGACAAGCAGCTTAGACACACTCACCCTAAAATTTGAGAGGCAAATTTTCTTGAAACCGCAAGGCTCTAGCAACATTCAAGATATGTTGATGTTTTCTCTCAACACGCCCAATTTATTGGGGCGTGCCTACACATGAGGTCTCAAAATAAATTCCATTGTAAAAAAATACTCCTTCAAAGAATTAAACTCCGTACCATTATCACTACGAACAACTTTAATTTCTTGAGAAAATTGACGTTTCACAATAACCACAAAATTATAAAACATGTACTCAACTTCCGTTTTATTCCTTATTAAATAAGTCCACACACCCCTAGAATAATCATCGGCAATGGTTAAAAAATAATGAGCACCACACGACGATGGAGTCTTATAAGGACCCCACAAATCTAAATGTACCAGTTCAAAAATCCGACTAGCCTTATTTTGATTCAAAGGAAAACTACTCCTATGTTGTTTTGCCCGAGGACACACATCAAATGATTTAAATTTATGACTACTACGACTCACAAATGGAGGTTGTTGTAGTACTTTTGCCGAAGGATGCCCCAAACGTTTATGCCACAACTCTGTCGAATGATCCCCATCTATCTTCAAAGTCTTCACCGTAGGAACACCCCGGAAATAATAAAGTCCATCTACTCGTTCCCCTGCTCCAATCACCTTCCTCGTCGTTAGGTTCTGTATAACACAAAGTTTGTTAGTAAATTGCATGACACAATTTGAGTCATCACATAATTGAGTCGCCGAAATTAAATTGCAATTCAATTGCGGTACATAAAGAACATTGTCAATAGTCAAGCCCCTTGCAGAATCACTGAGCCAACTTTGTTAGCATTGGCATATTTTCCATCCGGCAATCCCAGCGGACAATTTTGAACAGCAGAAACATTCGTCAACAAAGATAACTCGCAAGTGACATGATTTGATGCTCCGGTGTCAATAATCCAACCCGGATCATGCTTACCATTAGTCTTGGATTTAAGACTATTTAGATGACTAAGAAGCTGCTGTTATTGATCGGAAGAAAGACCAACCAGAGTGTCAGCCATCACAATCACAATGTAATGGTTCCACACTATCTCAAAGAAACCTTACTGTCAATAAAAACTCAAATCCCCACAATTGGAATTTGTATTCCCACAATCTCAATCACCACTCCCAATGTTTATAAGTGTGAGCTCTCACAATTATTAAAATTATCACTCAAATATATGATCCCACAAACAGTAGGATGCCACAAAATAATCCCACAATGGATCCGAACCACTGTTCCGATCTTAAAAAATTTAATTTATGTGTATTCTCACACTCCTCACGATTTCACGAAATTATGTAAATTACGTGTAATCAATTCGACAGTAAAAAAAATAAATTTTGGATCTTAAAATTTTGTGAACTCTCACAAACGTACAACAAAGAACAATGTCTATGAAAAACAATGTTCAAGAAAAATTAAATTTGGATCTCACAAGGCTCTTGATACCATGCTAAAATATAATGAATAATATTATCTGTGATTCACCTTCAACACAAACGGCCACATACAATTATATATAGGCCAGGATACTTGGAGGGCAAGACCAAATAACCTAAAGATATTCACAATATATTCTAAGATATATTTCCCAATATTCCCAATATTTATCTTTCCTAATATACTGCTACATTTATTTTCCGTAGAAAATATATGTAAAGAAAAACGAAATACAATTTAATAAATTAAGTGGTCTAAGTGGTGGAAAAATAAAATAGTTATTACATCAAAACTGCAAATTATTTTTAAATAAACAATAGTTAAAAGGAAATAAATAAAATCAGAAATAAACTATATTGTCTTAGCTACGTGATTTATTCAAACATCTCCTCACACGTAACCAAGTACCCTCTTACCAACCTGCAAAATAATCAGAAACAAGAAAAGGGAGAACTCCATCCCGTAAAATAAAAAAATTTAGTTCGAAAACATTTTATACATAATATAGTCTCATAGACATTATAATATTCAACCAAATTCAAATTGTCACATAACATATTATAACTTTAGTTAAGAAAGGGAAAGAGAACGCCAGTAAGCCAAAACTAGTACCTGTCACCACCTACTTTACAGAGGGTCGCGCGTAACCCCAAATGGCCATAGAATAAAACAGAACGTCCCTAATGTGCGCCCACCCCTCACTAATACACAGTGATTAGGAGGAAGACCAACAACAATATACAATAATTTAAACCAGCTAGTAGCAACCATAACTACTAGTGGGCAACCTGTTCTTCACCCTTTCGGGTTTCATTTCCCTTCTTAGATTAAATTTCACTGTATAATTTATTAGATTAAATCATCCGATTACGCTGTACACAAGTGTTGCAAAAATCAATTCAATCCCAAGTATTAATACTTCAATTTTAGTATTATTAGACCATAGTCATCCTACATGACATAGAGACCATCAATCACATATACTCAATCATCCAATTCCCAAGATTTTATTTATTTTAAAAACTCATACGATATCAAATGATCAAATTTTTCGAAAATACATATACTAGTGCACAAAATAGAAAACAAGTATATAATATGATTCCATATTATCATACGATAGCACACCCATCACATATAATTACATAAGCATGTAGTTGACACACAATATTTCAAACAATTTCCTAACGAGATTCTAAAGATGATGGACATTGAAAATTACCTTAATCGTTCGTAAATTCATAAGGTAATTAACTTCATAAACGTTCACCTAGTAGTCTCCTCCGTCTACAACTAAATGGGTCCACGTTAGTCTTAATACACTAGTTGAAAAAGTTAGACCGCATGCACTACTAACACTTGTTAATGTCCATTATAGTAGCGAGTTTCTACACATACACTAGGTGTATGTGGAGCCCTCATACACTTCTAATAAAAATGCAACACCTCACCATCTACCAAATAAAAGAGAGGGAAATTATGGTGGGGGGATTTCAGTCATTTACCGCCAAATTGGTATATTAAGCAGGAGAAATGCTTTGGCGCTAATGCTAAAAGATTGTGGGTCCCACCTTTCCCACCCACTTTCATCTTCAATTTTTTGTAAAAAAAAAAATTCAAAGGAAGCCATTAACATGGCAGCTTTTCAAGACAAGTGTTTTTTTATTTATTTATTTTTTTGTTTAATAAAATCACTGGTGTTCAACAATGTATTTCATATTTCTGATGTTCAAGATCCTATTGTTCAATATTTCATTCTCCACACTCCATCTACAGTAACATGTTTTATGTAATGTTATTAAATCAATGAACTATAATGTTGAAATTTCAATTTTTATTGTTATCGTTTTTTTATAATCCAACAGTAATCTTTGTGGTTGTTTAATTTAAACCTTACAAATATTTTGTGTTATTTAAATCAAATGATCTAGTTTTGACAAATTTCTGGAATTGTACAATTTTGGGTAGCTAAAATTCATTATTTTGGTTCGACAAAGAAGAAGAATCGAGTTCTACTTGATTTTAAAATGTTAATGTTAATTTAATAACAAATACATTTTTTTAATATCTTGAATACTATATATTAGTAACTTGATAATGACACCTATATTATCTATAGTATAATATCTAGAGTTACTAAACAAATGATGGAAATACTATTCAAATATATTCCAAAAAAAATTATAATTAACAAAGATAAGATTTGAACTCGGTACCTAAATGCATGGAATACGGTTTAAATATTGCAGTTGTAACCAAGATCACGGGATATTCACCATGTTAACAAATTGATGCTTTAAATACTTATAAAACACATCACTGTTATTTGCAAACTATATTAGTACAATATAGGTTTCCAATACCGTTTAAATTCATACTGTTACCAAATCACAAACAAACTTACAATCATTTCGTCAATAAGATAATTGAAAATTATTGTCCATTATATATTTTAATTTCGATTTGAATTATCATAGTAATGGACTACAAATGTTTTGAAGATTGAAAAGCATGATGTCTTAATTTCAATTAACACATTAATTAATAGTCTCCAAAAACTTGATGGAATACAAACACATTATGATAATTGTCGATTTGTGACACAGTAGTTTTCCTGTCAAACTAGTTTTGCCCAAGTAAATCCACCTTAAAAGTAAACCTTGAAATATCTCATGTTTGATTCAACCACCCAATACCACCGGTAATACTAAAGTTGAAGGGCTCAAATTAAATAGTGAAGGATCAAAATCGTTTATAAAATTAAAATTGTAATTTTAAAAGTAGTTATCGTTTACTAATAAATGTGACTATACAAAACTATTTTTGTACTTTGTTACTTTTTGCAAGGAGGTGTATAATTTTTTTTTCCTTAGGTGGAGGAGAATCCAAAATTTAATAATTATTTAATTCATTCATTATTCGTTAGCATTATTAATATGATTTAATATTAATAAGACACCTACAATAGATTCTTATTATTGGATACTATCACAAATTTCTATATTTAATATCTAGTTGTTGAAAATTCTCTTATAAGTTTTAGGGATATAGCTGTTCATACACTAATCTTAAAATTTAAGAAAAGAGGTCATTATCATTAATGTGGGCATGAAAGTATATCAATGATTTAAAAATTGTCCAACACACAATCAATAAGGGGTATCTCATATTCCCATACATTTTAAAAGGTAGGGATAAAATTAGTAAATATCGATCAATTGTTTAACCAAATATGTATATATTTATACAAAAATATATATATTTACAAAGAAATGACAAAACTCAAATTAGAGGGCTAAAAGTAAGTTGTGAAGGGTTATAATCAAATAGTGGAGGGTTACAATAAAAATAATTGTAGTTCATAAAAAAATTATTAACTACTAATAAATAGTATAGAATATTGTCAAAAATGATATAAATGAAGTAAGAGTTTTTGCAGATTGTAAGTAGATCTCTAACTAGTCTCCATTTTATTATCATTTTCATCTTCATTAGCATCAACAACATGATCAAAAATATTTTTAATACATCGTGTTATTTAATTTGCAGACTATTATATAGGATTCTAGTATTATTAAAATACATACTGTTACTAAAAAATTAAACTTTTGACAATAATAAAATATATTTGATTCGAGTTTTAAAAATCGCACTAATATCGAACATAGAATTCGAACCTGGGTCCTAAATGCATAGAGCTCATATTAACTAATTGAAGTTGTAACCAAGATTGAGGGATATTCACCATGTTAACAATAGATTTTTAAATACTTATAGTCCACATCGTTGTTATTTGCAAACTATAATAGAGGTTTCCAATACAACTAAATTCGCACTGTTACCAAATCACAAACAAACTTACAATCGTTTCGTTAATAGTGTAATTGAAAATTATTGCCCATATATGGTTTTATTTCAATTTGAATTATCATTGTAATGGACATCAAATGTTTCAAATTTTAAAAAGCATGATGTCTTAATTTTAAATTAACATAGTAATTAATAGACTCCAAAAGCATGTTGTCTTTATTTCAATTAACATAGTAATTAATTCATAAGGGGTATCTCATATTTTTTAAAAGGTAGGGATAAAATCACTAACTATCGATCAATTGTTTAACCAAATACGTACATATTTATACAATATATATATATATATATATATATTTACAATGTAATGACAAAACTCAAGTTAGAGGGCTAAAAGTTAGTTGTGAAGGGTTATAATCAAATAGTAGAGGGGTACAATAAAAGCAAATGTAGTTCATATAAAAGATTATCAACTACTAATAAATATAGGATACTATCAAAATTGAAATAAATGAAGTAAAATTTTTTACGATATATATATATATATCCCTACTTTATAAAAAGTAGAATCTTGCTTTTATGAATAGTGTTGTGACAATTATAACCCCAAAAATGTGTATTTATGCATTTTCCCCCATTTAATATTACAAGATTTTTTTAATATTTTATATCTTCTCTTTGTTATTCCGTACTTTTTCATCTTCCCATTTAATCAGTTGAATTATTGGTTTCAAGTTTCAACCACAAAGTCACTGACAATCTTTAAAGGTATTTTTCAATTTTAATTTCAATTGTTTTATAAGGTTTTGATTGATTTTAGATTTTAAGGTATTATCCTTTTTAAATTTTAGGGTCTGGGTATTAATCTATTTTTCCTAAATTTGATTGGATTTTGAAAGAAAAAAAATATAGTAGATAATTAAAGTGAATGGAGAATCAGAAACCCTATAAGCGAGGGAAATATACCAACTTCCAAGCACTACCCCATGGAAGCCCCTCATGTCTCTTTCTATTCTTTCAATATGATCATTTCATGAATATTTGTCAGTGACTTTGTGGTTTGTCCAGTTAAGCGCTACCACAAATCCGATCAAAAGGTACTTTAATTTTTTCCCTATACGATTTTTTAGGATTTTTATTTATGATCTTTAGATTGTACTTTGGTTTTGATTTTGGGGATTGTAGAATTTTACAAAGGTCGCTTTCAACATTGCTATTAGATTCGTTGTTATGAGATGCAAAGGACATCTAAATTTCGATTATAATTTTGGGATTAAGAGCGTAAAATGAGAGTCCACAACTTTAAAAGATGCAATTTTTCAAGGTACATGTTTTTTAAAGGGAGTAGAATGCCTTTGTGCTTAGGCTCTGGATGTATATTCTATATTTGAAGGAAAGGAGGTGTGAGTAGTTCTCTTATCAATCCTAACCCACCTTAAAGGTTTATTGTTACTTGTTAGAAGAGAAGATACCACTTTTCTAGTGAGATTCTGATATGATACATCCTAATAATGCTATATGCTCTGCATCTAATGAGTATCAGCTTATTAATGATTTACTGTATTTCTTTGTATTGTTGAGTTGAATTAAGCTGAGCTCAAGCTTGCCTGCATTGGATAACTAAGCTCTTCTTACATTGGGTTTAATTACAAAGTATTAAAAAATAAAAAATAAATCCCCTGGACCAATATACAAAGAGAGGAAAAATAAAAGCTACTCCGTATTTTATTATTTTGGATTTCTACATTGGGTTCAAGATACCAAAACTTTATATTAGATGATCATATTAGACTTAACAGCAATACTAAGTATAAGTGTACGTTGCATTGGACTTAGGCAAAATCCAAACTCAAAACTAAAATTTAACACCTAAGAGTCCTAACTACTCATAGGGTACTCAAGAATAAATTGATGCAAAATTCCATTATTCCTCTGTTTGTTTCTCTTTGTTTTTCAGCTTGTAATATGTATCAAAATTTTATTCTAGAGAATCATCTAGACTCTATAAGAAAAACATATAAATGCTATTTTTTACTCTTTAAAATACATAAGAAAAAGGTTAAGGATATATGATTTTGAACTTAATAGTCGATTATTACTTTTTCTAAAGGTTCATTGTATTAATCCTTACCAGTTTCAAGGTATTTAAAAATTGCATAAGACATTTTTCCGTGCAAAATGCTTACTAATCATAACTATGTACAAGCTAAAATCTTAAGTACGAAGACAAGCCTTGATAACTTCTCCGCATTGGCTAGCCATGTAGCGTGCGTCGCGCGCGTTGGCCACCCTAGTACATTATAAAAAGTAGAATCTTGCTCTTATGAATAGTGTTGTGACAATTATAACCCCAAAAATGTGTATTTACGCATTTGCCCCCATTTAATATTACAAGATTTTTTTAATACTGTATATCTTCTCTCTGTTATTACGTACTTTTTCATCTTCTCATTCAATCGGTTGAATTATTGGTTTCAAGTTTCAACTACAAAGTCACTGACAATCTTCAAATGTATTTTTCAATTTTAATTTCAATTGTTTTATAAGGTTTTGATTGATTTTAGATTTTAAGGTATTATCCTTTTTAAGTTTTAGGGTCTGGGTATTCATCTATTTTTCTTAAATTTGGTTGGATTTTGAAAGAAAAAAAAATATAGTAGATAATTAAAGTGAATGGAGAACCATAAACACTATAAGCGAGGGAAATATACCAACTTCCGAGCACTACCCCATGGAAGCCCCTCATGTCTCTTTCTATTCTTTCAATTCGATCATTTCATGAATATTTGTCAGTGACTTTGTGGTTTGTCCTTTTAAGCGCTACCACAAATCCGATCAAAAGGTACTTTAATTCTATACGATTTTTTATGATTTTTATTTATGATCTTTAGATTGTACTTTGGTTTTTATTTTTGGGATTGTAGAATTTTACAAAGGTGGTTTTCAACATTGCTATTAGATTCTTTGTTATAAGATGCAAAGGACATCTAAAGTTCGATTATAATTTTGGGATTAAGAGCGTAAAATGAGAGTCCACAACTTTAAAAGATGCAATTTTTCAAGGTACATGTTTTTCAAAGGGAGTAGAATGCCTTTGTGCTTAGGCTCTGGATGTATATTCTATATTTGAAGGAAAGGAGGTGTGAGTAGCTCTCTTATCAATCCTAACCTACCTTAAAGGTTTATTGTTACTTGTTAGAAGACAAGATACCACTTTTCTAGTGAGATTCTGATATGATGCATCCTAATAATGCTATATGCTCTGCATCTAATGAGTATCAATTTAATGATTTACTGTATTTCTTTATATTGTTGAGTTGAATTAAGCTGAGCTCAAGCTTGCCTACATTGGATAACTCTGCTCTTCTTACATTGGGTTTAATTACAGAGTATTAAAAAATAAAAAATAAATCCCCTGGACCAATATACAAAGAGAGGAGAAAAAAAAAAACCTACTCCGTATTTTATTATTTTGGATTTTTACATTAGGTTCAAGCTACCAAACTTTATATTAGATGATCATATTAGACTTAACAGTAATACTAAGTATAAATGCACGTTGCATTGGACTTGAGCAAAATCCAAACTCAAAACTAAAATTTAACACCTAAGAGTCCTAACTACTCATAGGGTACTATACCCAAGAACAAATTGATGCAAAATTTCATTATTCCTCGATCTGTTTGTTTCTCTTTGTTTTTCAGCTTGTAATATGTATCAAAAGTTTATTCTAGAGAATCATCCAGACTCTATAAGAAAAGCATGTAAATGCTATTTTTTACTCTTTAAAATACATAAGAAAAGGTTAAGGATATATGATTTTGAACTTAATAGTTGATTATTACTCTTTCTAAAGGTTCATTGTATTAATCTTACCAGTTTCAAGGTATTTAAAGATTGCATAAGACATTTTACGTGCAAAATTCTTACTAATCATAACTGTGTACAAGCTAAAATCTTAAGTACAAAGACAAGCTAAGCCTTGATAACTTCTCCGCATTGGCTAGCCATGTCGCGCGCATCGCGCGCGTTGGTTACCCTAGTATATATATATATATATATATATTCATCTTTTTTAATTCTTAGCTTCTTCTCCAAGCCAAACCACTTCAGCCATATTCTCTCTCCTCTTAGCTTATTCTGCAAGCCAGACCACACATCACCAACAACCATATCTCTACTCCACCCATTTTCTCTCTCCTCTTTGCCAAATTGCTGTAATTAAAGCCCGAAATTGTAGAAATTAGGTGGCAAATTACTGTAAAAAAAATTGCGATTAATTAACCTTTAGATCATCAACAACATCTGAAGAAGTGAAATTAATGAGAACCGAAGAAATGTGAACTCGTTTTCTTCGTGGAATCTTAGATTGAACATTCTTCATAAAAAATTCAGTAACAAAAACAACAATAGTAATGTGAGTAGATTGTAGAATATTTGTAGGGTGTTACTGGTTTGGTCAGGGGTTACTTGTAGGGTGTTACTGGTTTGTATGGGGCCTACAATTAACCCTTGAATAAGTAACTCATACAAGTAACTTTTGAATAAGTAACTCATACAAGTAACCCCTGAATTAAGTAACTCATATAAGTAACCCCTGAATATGTAACTCATACAAGTAACCCTTGAATAAGTAACTCATACAAGTAACCCCTGAAGTAACTCATATTAGTAACCCTTAAATTAGTCCATACAAGTAACCCTTGAATAAGTAATCCATACAAGTAACCCCTGAAAAAAAAATACAAGTAACCCCTAAAAAATACAGGTAACCCCAAAATACGTAATCCATACAAGTAACCCCGAAAAAAAAATACAAGTAACCCTGACAAAACCAGTAACCTCGTTATGCGCGTGTCTGGGTCCGTTATTTTTGCTGACTTGGCAGCAAGCTACACAGTGTGGCCTACGCTGTATGTTTTTTTGGTTTTTATTTGTATTTTTTGTTTGTGTTAATATTGTTTCATAGAATAAAATACAAATATAAAATCAACAATATCACGTATTTCCTATATTTAATATTTCGTTGTTGAAAATTCTCTTATATGTGTTTGGTTAAAAAATTATTATTACTTTTGTTTCTTGAATTGATATTGTAATTATGTCTGAAATTTACTTAAATTTTAGTAATATGTTCCACATAAACATATTAACTACAAAATGTTTATATGTAACAAGTATTGAAATATAAGTAGTATAAAACTTAAATTAGTAACAACGAATCCCTTATATTGAACTTAAAATTTGTGTTTAATCAGTTACTGGAATATATAGAAGAGATCCATGTTTTATGATTGTGATTACAACAACTTTTATTTTGTGTTGCTAAAAAATAAACTAACTTATCAAACATTGATGTTGATGATAAGAGAAAACTGAAGAGCATTGGAATTAACGATTTATCATTTTTCTTCAACGAAATATTATGTTTTAATTATGGAAAACACCAAGTTCAATTAACGTATCAGGTTGATGTGAAACAAATCATAAAATGGAAAGCCCCAAGTTTAAATATCAACAATGTAAAATATTACAAATTCACATTCACTTACAAAATATTAAAATTAAAAACTGGAAAATTAAAAATAAAAATTGTAATCGACGAATTAGATTTCCAAATTGTTGTTACACGTGCAAATCTCCAGTTTAATTTGGATAACCCATCATTTTGCTGGGGGTAATTCTCCATTTTAATTACATTTCTTCAGTACTGGAATTGAACTCCAATTTCGCGATTACGAGCCCTAGAAATTGGGGATTTCAAGGGATGTGAAAATAAAATAAAATAAATAAATTATATTATTAAAAAATATGGAGCAGATTGTGTGCACAAATCCAGAATATTGAAGATAAAAAACATGTAAATTATTTTCACAAACAAATCTGGGAAAAAAATTATAGAAGAAGAGATGAACATTATGAAGAACAATGGAGGAGAGAGAAGAACCCTAGAAATTGGGGATTTGTGAAACGAAATTTAAAAATAAAAATCGTAAAAAAAAAAAAAAAAAATTGAAGTAAATTGATTCCATAAATTCAGAATATTAAAATTTTTGACATGTAAAGTATTTTTTATAAAAAAAAAATTGGATAATTTTTTTTTTTAAAAGGAGAGGGGAGAGAAGAGAGAAAGTTAGACCCCAAAAAATAAAGGGGCCGGTCGAAATGAGAGAGGAGAGAGTGTGGGGCTGTTGGGGAGAATGGGGCCCAAGTTCATTTGAAATTTGAATTTGAAATTTCATATTTTGATTTTTTTGGGACTCAAATGAACAACCAATGAAAAGGCGACACATCATTAGTGTATGTCTGACCCACATACATTCAGTGTATGTGTAGCCTTTGCGATTATAGTAATGAACCAATGCTTCATTCATTACGTAAAAAAAAAAAATACTCCCTAACTACGAATCAAAAGAAGCCATATAAATATATAACTCAAGGTCAATGAACGAAGACGTAGTTTGTAGTGGGTTGGCTGACAATTACTGTCAAGAAAGATGAAGGTGAAGAAGAACCATGGCTTACCACTATACTCAAACAATTAAGGTTGGTATTGTAGCAGATGATACAAATTAAGGAAGAAAATGTTTGAGGAAAAAAAAAAAAGAAAGCTTCGTGAAGCTAGTGTTTCTCACGGTAATTTGGGTGGGATTAGGAATTTATAAATTTAGTGTTGTGAAGGTGGATTTATCTAGAAGGTCTACAAGATAAGAATTGATAAAGTTTGTTTTTTTATTTCAATCCGATAAAACCAATTCTAGGAAATCAGTTTCTCTTTTTTTATAAATCCGAAAATAGAAAATAATTAATATATATATTTGAAAATAAATTATAAATTTAAAAGTTTATATTAGAAAATTGTTGACTAAATATGCTACAAAAACTTGGGGTATTACAGACGTCCTCTCCTCAATCCTAAAAACCCTCTTCTCTCCCCCCTCAACAAACCCTCTCCTCCCAACCGGCGTCAAAACCTTTATCCCCACGCCAGCGAACCCTAGTCATCCCTCCCCTACCATTTCCACCCTACAACCACCATGATGAAACCCCAAAATGAAAAAACCCAAAATTTAAATCAAGGGTTTTGATTTTGGGGTTTTAGGGGTGGTAGTTTTGGGAAAAATTGGGCAGCGGCAATGTGGGGGAAGAGATTGTGGTTGCCGGCGAAGGTGTTTTGGTGATTGTTGCCTGATTTTGGCTCAAGGTGGTTAGGAAAGGAGGGGTTTTTATGGTTCAAGGCAAGGAGTGAAAAACATGTGGTTCAGGGGAAAGGACGAGAACCGACTCCGGGTTAGGGGCAAGGGCGGCGCCGATGCGGTGGGGAGGCTGAGATGAGTTGTGGCGAGGTGGCTGTGGAGGTTCGCTGGTCGAAGGTGGCTGGCTGGTTGTGTAAGAGGTGGTTCTTTTTTATTGAATTTTTTTAGTTTTTTTTATTAATTAATAAATTATTAAATAATTTAAAAATTAACCAATTATAAACTGCCATGTGGCATAGTTAACAATAATGACAAACGGAGTTAACTTCCGTTAGTCATTAAGGGTAATTGGTGACATTTTTGTTAAACTCGGGAATATTTGGTGAATTTGAAAATTTTTATGGGTATATGGTGAATAAAAAATAACTTATAGGAGCATTTGGTAAAAAAATCCTTTTTTTTTTATAAAGTAAAAAAAACTTATGCTCAATTTCTCTCCTTCCACGTCATAACCACCACAAAGTCCACAATTCCTCTCTCCCACATGCACCATAACCACCAATCCACCAACACCATTCTTCTTCTACCTCCCATAGTCCCATCCTTTCATACTCTCCAACTTTTTCCATCCATAACATAAAAACCACCTTAATTAAATAATTATTTAAAAGTAAATAATTTATCGCAAAATCGTGAGCATGGTGGGGTGGCATTTGGATTTATGGTGGTTATTTTTGGTGTTGGTTGAACGGTGGTCAACTTGCGGTGGGGGTGGGTTAGATAGTTGTGGTTTCATGGTGTAATCGAGTTAGATGGGTGGTGGTTTTATGGTGTAGGTGGTTTGGTTTTGTGGTGGGGTAGGTTAGACCGGTGGTTATGTGGTGGGGGTAGGTTAAACTGGTAACATAAAGGCTCTTTATAATTATAATAATACTGAATAAAAATAAAATTTGTTTTCTTTTCTTTTCATCACTTTAATGTATTTTTTATTCAAATACTTCGGCTAATTTAATTTGATGATATATACTTTAAAAAAAATGTTAAAATATATTATGTTATTACATTTGTTCAATGTATATTTTGATAAAATTAGGTTTTTTAAAATATAATTAACTTACTGATAGATAAATATGATGATAAATAGATGAAATAATACAGTAACAAACAAGAAAATACAAGTGATTATGTATGTAAATAACAAATAAACAGAATGTTCACTAAAAATAGCAAAATACAAGATTAAATTAATGTAATGTATAAAAGATACATCAAAAGATTCAATTTGAACTCACTCGTATGCTATTTTCTACCATTAAAATTTTTATTCTAAATTTACCATCATGTATGAACACTCTTTTTAGTCTTCTTTAAAGGTGATGTTCAAAATTATTTAGGTCAGATATAATATGTAAAATTGTAAAAGTAAATGAAACTAAAAGAATACTCTAAAAGGAAAAATAAATGCAAAAACGAACATGACATCATAAAAGAAAAAAAAGATAAAATAGGAAAAAATGAACAATAATCATATTTGAATCCATAACCTCCCCTAAGATTAACTTCTTACCACTAACTCATGAATGGAACATTACTTCTTTATGCAGCAAAACGTTAGTATATCTGTATTTTTTTTAAAAATAGTATGTGGCTTTTTCAGATTGAGCCCCAACTACCATAGGCCCTAGGCGATCACACCCCTCGCCTACCCTCAGGGACGGGCCTGGTTTTGGCAAGTTATAGGAGGAGAGATAAGGGAGGAGGAGCAATGAAGGATTTTTATACAAAAAATAAATAATAATAAAAAAAAGAAATATAACTAATGAAACAATGCCACAAGGTCTATTTAACCGGTTTAGCAGGTAAGTTCAAGTCACGGATCGTTTAAGGAAAATGTGTACAATTGTTAGGACTGCCCTTAGTTATTCAAAAGTTGGAACCTTTTAAAGAAAATCTTCCATATTTGGAACCTTTGTTGTAAATTTTTCCTAAAAACTATAAATGATACCATCCAACCTATACATGATATCATAAAAATTAATCGATGATATCATTCAAACAATTAAGCATGTTATTCAAACAATGAATATACCATCCTACCTAAAAATTAGTGACGGATTTTAGAATGAAGCTATGTTGACACTTGTTATAATTTAAATAGAGTTCCCAATGAAAGGAATGAACAAAGTTGCCCCTTATGAACTTTGGCACAAAAAGAAACCTACTCTCAATTACTTTAATGTATGGGGGATGTAGGACAATTGTAAGATTGCTGAAACCCAAAAGAAAATCATTGGGTGAAAAAGGTAATTGATTGCATTTTTATAGGCAATGCGAAACATAGCAAAACCTACAGGTTTTATGTCATTTTTATAGGCAATGCGAAACATAGCAAAACCTACAGGTGATAGAGTCAAGGGATGCAATTTTTGATGAAAATCGGTTTTCATCAATTCCAAGGCTAAAGGATATTGTACCTAATACTACTTCCGCCATTGTAGATGATCCTATTATTAAAGATCATAAGACTATTTTGTCGGAAGTTAGGAAAAGTAAGATAATTAGAAAAGAAAAATCATTTGGACTTGATTTTCAACTTTATTTAGTTGAAGGGTCAAGTGAGTCAATAGAGACTCAAACACTATATTGCTATAGTGTGGAGGATCTTAAAACCTTTTTATGAGGATATGAAGTTTTATGATGCGACATTTTGGAAAGAAGCTACCCAAGATGAAATGGATTCAACTATGGGAAATATTAATACTCGAGTTTTGTCAGATTTATCACCCGGTTGCACTCCTTTAGATTGTAAATGGATTTTCAAAAGAAAATTAAGGATAGATGGAACCGTAAAAAAAATAAAAGGTCCAGTTAGTTGTCCAAGAGTACAAACAAATTCACGATATTGATTACTTGGATACAAACGCACTGATGGCAAGAATAACCACCATAAGGTTGTTGATAGCTCTAGTAATGACTCATGACCTTGTACTTCACCAAATGACTGTAAAAACGACATTCTTTAATGGTGAATTGGAGGAGGAATTGTATATGAAATAACAAGAAGGCATTGTTATCAATGGACAAGAAACCATAGTGTGCAAGTTAGATCTTTGTATGGGCTAAAACAGTACCTAAGCAATGGCAACAAAAGTTTGATGATGTTGTCTTGGAAAATGACTTTAAGATGAATCAGTCGGATAAGTGTGTACATAAATTTTTTGATAATTATGGTAATGGTGTTATGATTTGTTTATATGTTTATAACATGCTTATCTTTGAGACTGAATTGGATCAAGTTGAAAAGAGCAAAGAATTTCTTTCATCTAAGCTAGCTTTTCCATGATAGATATGGAAGAAGCGGATGTTATCCCACTACTAAAATTCTGCCAATTTGCGACCGTTTTTCTACGACCGTCATGAAAACGGTCGCAAAATAGTAATTTTGCGACCGTTTTTAAAGCGGTCGCAGATTTGCGACCGTTTTTGAGTTAAAAAACGGTCGCAAAGGTATTTAGATATTTTTTAAAATTAAAATATATGTAAAAAAAAATTCAAAATAAAAATAATTCTGTTGCGACCGTTCGTGGCGGTCGCAAATTCCCACAATTGCGACCGTTTGAGAGTCGGTCGCAAAATTACGACCGCTAATGCCGGTCGCAAAAGATCTATTTTTTTTTAAAAAAAAAGAGTACTATAAAAGAGGAGCATACCCTAACCCTAATCAGTTTCGGCCGCTCCTCTTCCCCTCTCTCATTTTTTTAATTCTCTCTCCTCACGCCTCTCTCATCTTCCCCTCTCTCTCGCTCTTTCCTCTTCTTCTTTCCCTGATTTGTTTCCCCTTCTCTTTCCTCTTCTCCCAGATCTCTTTCCTCTTCTCCTTTTCCTTTATTCTCTTCTTCTCCTCCCTCCGTTCTCTTTTACACCAAAGCTAGCTAGCCTTTGCTGATTCTTCACTGAGCAATTAACAAAGTTTGATAAATTCAACGAGCAACATACGAATTATGGTGTTAATGGTCAAATTCGACCATAAAAATTCCAGATCTGGAGTTTTTGTGGTCGAATTCGACCATATGAACCATTAGAGGAAAAAATATTGATAAAGGTATGTTGAATTTTTGTTTAATTTATGTTCGAATTTGTGGGTTTAATTGTCGAATTTAGGTTCGAATTTGTGGGTTTAATTGTCGAAATTAGGTTCGATTTTTTTTTTTGAATTTAGGTTCGAATTTGTGGGTTTAATTGTCGAATTTACATTCGAATTTTTTGTTGAATTTAGGTTCGGATTTGTGGGTTAATTTGTCGAATTTAGGTTCGATTTATGACGGTTTATTACGTTTTTATTTGATTTTTTTGTACTAAAATTCTGGGTTTAATTGTTATGTTTGAATTTTGTCGTTCGAATTTCTGGGTTTAATTTTTGTGTTCGAATTTTGTTGTTCGAATTTTTGGGTTTAATTGTTGTGTTCGAATTTTTTTGTTCGAATTTCTGGGTTTAATTGTTGTGTTCGAATTTTTTTGTTCGAATTTCTGGGTTTAATTGTTGTGTTCGAATTTTTTTGTTCGAATTTCTGGGTTAAATTGCTGTGTTCGAATTTCTGGGTTAAATTGTTGTGTTCGAATTTCTGGGTTGGAATTGTTGTGTTTGAATTTTTTTATTCGAATTTCTGGGTTTAATTGTTGTGTTCGAATTTCTGGGTTAAGGGTGGGTGGTGGTGGGTATGGGTGGTTGAAGGTGGGTAAAGGTAATGGTGGGTAGAGGCGGCGACTAGTGGTTGTGTAGGGTGGGTAGTGGTGGTGGTTTGGGTGGGATCTGCTTTGGGTGGATCTGGGTTTAAGGGTGGGTCTTTTTGTTTTTTTTTTTTTGTTTTTTTTAATACTTTTAGCGACGGCTTATGACGGTCGCTAAATTCAATATTTGCGACCGTTTCATAAGGCGGTCGCAATTTCTAATATTTGCGACCGTTTTTTAACGGTTGTTGAAAATAGGTAAAACGGCCGTTAAAAATCTGCGACCGTCAAACGATCGTAAATTTTTTTTTTTTGCGACCAAGATAATAACGACCGCCATGTTGCGACCATTTTTACTATTTTTTGCGACCGTTTGCGCCGGTCGCAATTTGGCCAATTTTTAGTAGTGGATCCTTGGTTTTAGGATAAAGAAAGGGAATGGCTCAATAATTTTAGCACAATCGCATTATATTAAGAAAGTGATTAAGAAGTTTAGTGGGTTGGATAGTTCTCTCATGTCTACTCTAATGGACCTAAATGTTTCTTTGGTTCCAAATGGAGGAGGTCCGGTTTCACAATTGGACTATGCTAGATTGGTTGGATGTATGATGTATGCTATGACAAGCACTCGACCGGATATAGCGTTCGCCGTAGGCAAGCTATGTAGGCGTACTTGTAATCCAAGTATGAATCATTGGCAATCTCTAAGTCGTGTTCTAAGGTATTTGAGGAAAACCATGGATTATGGTATGGTTTACAAAGGAGATCCTTCGCTTTTAGAAGGGTAACAGATTCTTGTGGGATCATTAATAAAGAGGATCATTCTTCTACTAGTGGTTGGGTGTTTCTTCTTGGAGGAGGTGCTATTTTATGGGCATCTAAGAAGTAAACACGTATTACAAACTCAACAATGGCTTCCGAGTTCATAGCGTTGCCTTCGGTATGTAAAGAAGCAAAATGGCTAACGAATTTGATAAATGAAGTGGACTTGTGGCCTAATCCCTTGTCACCTATTTCAATACATTGTGATAGTTCTTCTACTATATCAAAAGTATATATCCATGTTTATAACGAAAAGTTACGTCACATAGGAGTGCGCCATAGTTATGTGTGTGTGATGATAAAGGATAGGGTCGTTACCATTGATTTTGTTCAGTCTAATCTCAATTTGGCGGATCAATTTACAAAACCGTTGACAAGAGAGATTGTGAATAAAACTTCATTGGGATGAGTTTTAAGCCCATTGATAAGTCATGAGTGGAGGAAAACTTGATTTGATTTCTAGTACAACGGTAGACCTTGAGTTTGCAATTTTGGAGAAGGGATGAAGATGAGCCCAATTCAACTGATTCGGTGTTTATTGTTCAACGCTATACCCCTTCAGTTGTAATGGCTATTATATAACCATTGCTTGTTCTAAATATTGTACATTCATTGTACTTGATATCAAGGTTTAAGGTGTAAAAAAATTGCTATTCAATGCTTCCCCATAACCTCCTACAACAAGTAAACTAAGTTGAGTACGAAATTTAGTACCCTACCTGCAACAAGTGAAAGATGAGTACTCAATGTGCAACAATAGTTTAGTACCCACATTTATATTTCAGTCAAAGGTAGAGTGAGAGAGGAGTGATTTTTTTTTTTCTTCTTAGGTGAGAATGATCTTAAATTTTAATGTTTTGAGTCCGATCAATCCAAATTAAAATTTAACTGAGTCAATATCAAAAGAGTAGAATTTTTTATTTTTGACTGATAAAAGAACATAAATTTGATTGAGTAACAATATTCCTTAATGACAAGGGTGGGAAATTAAACTCACCGCGTCGAATATAGAATTCATTATTCATAGTCTTAGTCAACACTCAACACTAACAAGAGTAACAACGACCCCAATGGAAAAATAATCAAATCAGCGATGTATTTTTTTCTTTTTTTTTGCGCAATTTCAATAAATTCCCCAATTCTTCATCTGAATCTTCTTTCAAATTCCTCTTTCTCAGCCAAATTCGAAGGATTAAGGGTCTCATAATCTGTTTTGATTGATCAAATCTAATGTTATTATTACTATTTGTGATCAATTATCAATTGTAGTTTTATTAAAATCCCAAATTTCTGATTTTGATATTGTTCTTCAATTTTTTTATTCATAATTCATTCACTAAGAAATGATCGATATTTTCTGGGTAATTTCATGTCAATTCTTTGTTTAGTAGGATGAGTGGTCGCTCAATTGGAGGAGGTAGTACTCCAAAGAAATTTGATGCATACCCTAGAGTTGAGATCGATATAGAATCATTAGGTTTTAGAAACCCTAGAAGAACTAGAAATTCTAAATCTAATTTGATCAGAATGTTCAAATCAGTTGCAAATCGTGTCAAGTATTATTACAAATTACATCCTGTATTAGTCTTTTTGCTAATTTTGTCATTTGGGATTGCAATTATAACCATACTTATATTTTATGAAAATCGTGTTCGATTAGTGTATAATTATAGGCAATTCGATGCGAAACCGGATTTTTATCCGCTTCCTAAGCTTACAAATCTTGTGATGGTAGCTGGGCATTCAGTTTATACTAGTAGTAATTGTGGGAAAGTTGATAATGAGAAGTCTTGGTTTTTGGAATCTTATCAAATGCATCCTGGACAAGCTGCCACATTTTTGGAACATATTAAGGAGGGTGTTGATGTTGCTGCTAAGGATGATCAAGCTTTGTTGTTGTTTAGTGGGGGCGAGACTCGAAAGGATGCCGGTCCTCGTAGTGAAGCCCAGAGTTACTGGCTTGTTGCCGAATCGAAAGGGTGGTTTGGTGAGTTCATCTATATTGTTTGTCTATGCCTTTTGCCAGTTCCTAATTTACTTGAAAGAATGTGTGTAATATGATTGATACTATGCTTTAACTAAATTTTAAATGTTGCCTTTTATTTTATCATTGCTCAATTCTGTTATATGCAGTATTATGCACCAGTATTGTTATCTGAATAATTAATCACCCTGACATTGATACAATGTCTTTACAGAAAATCTGTAGTATTATTAGGGTTTCCTTAGGAATTTGAGAAATTATCGAATATGTTGTTCTAGGCACTGGCAGTGTCGGAAATTGAGGATTTCCATGAAGCAAAGTCCTAATTTTTGAGTAATTTTAAGAATTTCAATAGGAAATGAGGAATTCCTTGAAGCTAAATCCTTGGTTTTGATTACTATTATACGAAGTAAGAATTTTCATAGGAATTTGAGGAAATTCTTAAGGTGAAGGCCTAAGTTTTGATTGATATTGCTGAGCGGAAATTGAGTCAGGTATTAAAAAAAAGATGATTCTCCAATAGTATATTATTGAAAGTTGAAGTTATGTAATAACCTATACGTAGTATTAGGTATTATAGTCATACCACCATATCTATCAAGCTATTATAGTATGACCCTTAAAGTGTTCTTTTGGAGCAACAACAGATTAAGCCAAAGAAAATGGTTCACAAGATTTAGGCATGAAACTCACTCATGAGCAACCTGGTGTTTTGTTGACCTGTCCAGCATGGAAACAACACCTAATCTACTGGAGATTCCAGTACCATTCGAAATCTTTTAATAATTGGGGTATGTTTTCTTCTTTTTTTAATAAAGCTGGCTTGTAAAGGATTTTCATAAAGAAAATTCTTTGATACCCTCATGTGAATGCTAATCTTTGTTTGGAGATATAATTCTGTAGGTGAGATTGTTTAGTAGGTTTTCCTTCATAAAATCCTAGATTTCAGCTATGTTAGTTCACATGATCTGAAGTTTTGCTAGATCTGATTCTAGATTAAAATAAACTTTGACGTAATTTGTACACTAATCCTTAAGATAAAAACTTCTCAAATGAGATGTCATTGGATTCGTATTATTGTGTATTTTCCAAAAATTAAATGTTCATAATTTTTAATTACAAAATTAAAGATATTTAATGATGAGTAAACACAAATGAAATCATCGAATTTCAATTTTCTTAGTATTTCTATGTCTTTCCCCTCAGCTTAATGTTGCTGTGATTAACAATACTTTGCTTAAATTAAAATCTTTATTGTTGTTGTTGTTTTTTTTTTTTTTTTTTTTTTTTTTTTTTTTTTGTGCTAACTTTAACTTAATTAAACTTCTTTTGTGCTTAACTTAAACTTAAATTTGCCTAATGTAACTTATATTTGGAAATAGTGGCGGAGCCAAGATTTTAATAATGGTAGGGCATCGTACTACTTGAACACTTTTATCAATGTCTTAAATTTTTTTTACAAAAAACAAGACACATCTATGTACTGCAATAGGACATTAAGAGGGGGAAAAAAAAAAAAAAAAAAAAAAAAAAAAGAATGTTGGGTAAGAATTAGAACCCATCCTATGGTATACAAGGTAATGTTCTAACCACCAAGGACATTAAGCAAAAAAAAAAAGGAGAAAGGAAAAAAAAAAAAAAGAACCATTCATTTTCTATTGGTTATAATCAAATAAGTTATTAAAAAAAAAAAAACAATATGGTCTTTACTGCAATGAATTATTATCCTTTTTCTAGAGTTGATTGGTTTTAACCCGGTGTACCTTAATCTTCTTCTCTTTTTTTTTTTTTTTAAAAAAAAAAGTTATTTATTTATTTTTAATATGTAATCCATCCGTCCCATAATATAGTTCTTGTATTCCTATTTTTGAGATCCAAAATATTGTCCCTGTTTCTATTTTTGGATAGTATTATACTCTTAGTTTTTTAACTTTATTCATTGTACTTCCTAATTTACTCTTGAATTTTGCACATGCATTGTACTTTTTTCCACTTTCTCTTTCTCACTTTTGTCTATGATTGTACTTTTTCACTTTTATTAATGTAATTCATGCACTTTTTCCTCCTATTTCTTAAATACCTTGAAAGAACTATATAATGGGATAGAGGGAGTATATATTTTATTTCATTCATTTTTAAAGATAGTCATTCTTGGAGATAAAGCTCCACTTAAGCTAATTTCAGAAAGTGGTCATCTTATATGTTGTGTAGATGATTACGAAAAGAGTTCTGCGTATATGAATGCTGGGTAAACCATTGTAACATTGTATGGTCTCACGTCATGATTAATGTTGTGGGAGATTATACAATGCACTACATGGCCTATAATTAATAGTGATCAGTTAGCAGGGTTTTTTTTTTAATTTTTTATTTATTTATTTATTTATTTTTTATTTATTTTTTTTTTTTTATATCCAAGTATGGTTGGATATAAAAATTAGGAAGAAGATATACAATAGTGTACCAAAGCACTGAAGCACAATCAATGTAGATTAAGGAATAAGGTAAGGGACTAAGGGGTAACTTTAATTTAGGGTTTGCTTATGTAAATGTGCTACATTTGTCTACGTTTGTCCTTTGATTGTGACTTCCGTATGACTCGATTAATCAAAGCTTTAAATTTTTTATTGTTAATTCTTGATGCCCTGTTAATCAAAGCTTTATGTTAAACTTGGAAACCTATTTAAACAAACAGTCTGCATTGAGCTTTGTTCAGTCATCTTAAAAATGTCTTAGTCACTAATAGATTAGAAATTAGGAAGAAGATATACAATAGTGTACCAAAGCACAAGGCTTTGAATCACTAAAAGGTGGAAATCTGAAGCTAAAGTGGAGGAGCTTTGTCATCAAGTTCAACTTGAGAGGGAGACTTTGCAGGGAGAAAATGTAGCTACCATGGAAGCAGTTTAATTATTAATTAAAGCATACAGGAAAGAAGATTGAGGAAGCAGTCCTCTAGAGATTAAAATTCAGAAAGAAGCTCAGTGTATGGTGGAAGGTACTTTTCAGCTTTTCTAATGAATCAAATGACCAAGATAGAGAATATGAGTATATTGGGAAGCATGAATGTCTTGATTCACTTCATATTTTTAAATTGGTGTGAGAGAGAGAGAAGAAAGTTAATGTGGTTGCTATGAAATTCAGGAATTGCATTTCAGGGATAAAGGAGATGAAAGAAGTTATCATATAAGTTTAAGCCATATACACTTTTGATCAGTCAGCACTTATTTGTGTCCTTTTGGATATGGGCTATTTATTATTCTTCCTTATTTGTTTCAATTGCCTTTGGGTTATTTCTGGACATGGGATTGAATCTATTCAGTTTCAAATTAAGTCTTATCTTGTTATCTAGGTACTGAATAATTTCTTTGGATTTATACTTGTTATTTAAGAATGTTGAGGATAGCATTTTGTTTGGGACCATAGTTAAGATTTTCGTTCAGGCTGGTTGAAATTGTTTTTTGTTTGGTATAAATATGCTTGAGTGCACAACAGTGGCAGCGCCTGATATATATGTACAGTGACATTATATTGCTTGGTCCTTGGACTTATGGGTCTTTGCCTGATCTTTTGATCAGATAAGGTTGCCATATTACTAGATAATTTATTTTAACGTGTATATATCTACTGAGGGTTACAGTGGACTAAATAAAAGCTATCAAATGAACTGTTTTTACTAATATACTCAGTTGCCAATCAGATCAAGGGCCTAATAAAAGTAGCCTTTTGAAGATCAAGAATTCATAATGTCTTAGATCATGTTTAAGGTGCAAACATCTTCTTTGTAGCTGCAATGCTTCATGGTTAAATTTGCATGAATTTTACCCTCCTAACCTGCCATTGGTTGGTAGCTAATGGTGTTGGGGCTAGTGGTATGTATTCTATGTAAGGAATGGCTAATAGTTTCAGATCTTTTGAGGAGTTTTTATGATAAATTTTTGGAATTTGCTCTTAATACTTCGTAATGTTTGGCGTTCCATTTTTATCTCAAAGGCCAGAAATTGTCTGAAAGAAAGAATACCTTCAGGCTCTGAGTCACAATTGAACTGCTGTTTTGTCTTATCAACTAAGATACGTAAAATTTGATGATAATCTGCTAAAAATTTGAAAATTCCTATCTAAAACTTGTTTGGCATGCTTCTTTCCTCTTCCTGTATGTTTACGTCACCTTTTATGGCTTATCTTCACATGAATTATATTTGGCACTACCCTGGTTAGGATGGGTAGGTCACCGCGTCATAAATAGAGCAAGGAAATAAAGGATAGAGCACAAAAATGTTTTCGTATTAATTGTCTTTACTTGTATCTGTGTGGTACCCTCCATTGATTATTGTTACTGTGCTATAATTTCTACAGGGGAAGGAAATGTCAGGGAGAGAGCACTTACAGAAGAGCATGCAAGGGACAGTTTTGAAAACCTTCTCTTTAGTGTTTGTCGATTCCGGGAGCTCACAGGCACATATCCTCAAAACATAACAGTAAGTTTGTATTTATATGTGCATAAAAAGGACATATACAAGATTTTTATGAAGCAAACTGTGTAAAGGTTGTTCTCATTACAGTTAAAATTAAGAAAACATTAAAACTTATTATAAATGGATTGTTACTTGTTATCCCATTAGTTTTACATTAGTATTCCTAACTTACATCTACATTGTTAATATATGTCATTTCTGAATGGAGTTTAATATACTGGTCTATGGTGTTTAATTTACTGGAATCTCTGCTAAGATTCATTAATAAAATAATATAAAGTTGCAAATTCATGCTTCTTTTTGTTGAACTGTTTAGCATTGTGGTAATGATATTAAAACTACTTGAAATATGTAAGGAAATTTCGTGCCAATGTTTATGATTATGCAACTCCAATTTCGATCATATGCTTTTCTCCCATAACCATTCACTATCATCCTTAAAGGGTAATAGAAAATATGAAGCATAAGAAATACTTTGGATATAAATTCTGTAACCCTATTGTCTCTGAAACGAGCTGCAAGGTTTTTAGTATGCCCATTTTAGCTGAGCTGCCTAAGATTTGGCATGCTGAAGCTACATGCTATTAATGTCTTCAAAAAAATCTTACATAGAGGGTGGAAATTGTATCCTAGTGAAGGGTAATTTAAGTTCAAGATGGGAGGATGTGTTTATAGCCTTTGATCAAATTTTTGGTTCATACTATGGTGCAAATAACATCTAATTCTACATACTGCACTTGCCATTTTAGATCATGATCCAATCTGACTACAATCACTGCTGATGATTTGATGATGACAACCCTGACAAGAAGTAAAATAGTTGTATATGAAAATTTTCTCTATAGCCTCTTGGCATAATTCCTTCTCTCCGTAACCTGCAAATAAGCTACCTCAGCTTCTGAAAACCTGCCCCTATGATGTGCCGTTGATGCATGATAGTCTGCATCATACAATAATTACACGCTGTTGGGGTCTACAAAAAGTCTGCAGGGACAATGTGGGTGATTACTGATTACTGAAAGGCTCGTCTTGAAGTCAGAAGAATCATGGGAATAGGGGGTTACTATGAACTGATTAGTAGCAAGTAAGGTGGGAACTGTGATTGAACAGAAAAATCTGTTACAATCTACAAGCTTCCGAGAGGCTTGCACTCTCCCAAATTACGCCGAACTCTCATCTTCCTACATGCTTCTCATAACTAAATTAAATCTTGCTTCCAATATACCCCTCACTTTGTGTCGCGTCCTTGCTAGGGGGATTACTTTATGGAGGGAGGAGAGAGAATCAGAATCCATGGCCATGGTCTGATATATTGGTGCTTGGTGGTGTTATTTGTGATTGGTGGCTATTGGCCTCTTATAGAAGCGAAGGGAGGGGAAAAGCAATAGGTAGGGGTTGGGAAAACTTTGGGGTTGTGAAACTAACACTTGCTATGCTGCTTTGCTGGACATGGCTATGATGATTGTCTGAGGTCAGGCAACTATGGTGTATTTATTTGCCTAGCTTCTTTTATTTTTCTCGTTCATCAAAACTTTGTCTAATGGCCATCATTTGTTCCTCTCTAGTTCTGTGTATAAAATCACAACATCCTCCAGCATACTACACCTTCCTCTGATACATATTGGGAGTTTGGGACTGTTCTTATAGTAGTAGAATTTTATTGCATTTTGTTTAACTTCCTTTAAAGCGTTTGCATTTTTTTTTTTTTTTCTTCTGCAAATTATGTTTTGTTGCAACTTGCGAGGACATGATACTCATCAAATAAATTTTTGATTCAAAAAACACAAGATGACTGTAGTCTGTATATATTTAATTTTAAGGTACAAAACTTCTCACTAGCAAAGTACATTGAGTCACTACATTCTTCTGACATTGTGTCATTTGAGCCTTGAGACAATCTAATCATGTTAATTGAAACCTTAGAAGATGAGAGTTATTTGTTTCATCTTTCTAATGTAATTGGAATATGAAGTAGTACAGTTGTAACTTACTTCACTCTGGTTCTGAATCTATCTGGATGCAGTTGGCTTCTTTTGTTGTCATTGTTGAAAATTTTATTCTGACAGAATCTGCATAATTTTTTTTTGTACTATCAGGTTGTAAGTTACGATTTTAAAAAGGAGAGATTTGCGCAACTTCACAGGTTGGCAATCGGCTTCCCTGCATCTAGGTTTTCCTATGTGGGCACTCCTGCATCAGCAACCTCTGAAGCAGCAGCTAAGAAAGGTGAATCCTTAGTGAGATCTCAGTTTGAAAAAGACCCATATGGCTGCCTCAGTTCGCTCCATCACAAGAAATTGAGGCGAGATCCTTTTCATCGGTCAATACCTTATCCTAATGGATGTCCTGAAATCGAAGGCTTGTTCAAATATTGTGGAACATCACTTTACGGAGGCCCTCTCCCATGGGGTTAATGTATACTTTGTGGCTATATACTTTTTATGATCATTTACACGATGAGCGTCCAAAATGTTCTATTCCAGATTTGTTGCAGATGTAGAAGATAAAATTCCTAATCGGCATTAATCTACTTCGCCGTGATGCAATTTTTCCCATGGTTTCAACCTCTCCTATGGATTAATTTGAGATGCAATTTTCATCTTCCATATAAATAATTACAGCAATATTTGAAGGGAAATTGAAGCATATGAAAACATATTTTCAGTAAAAAAGTAAAAAGGAAAAGCCACAAAGAAAATGAATGATGCTTATTAAAAAAAGTACAACACTTTTTTGGTGTAGCCAGTTACAACGTGCAACAAGCTGACATACATCAAAACACTGATTGGGTAACCCTTAATCGACCGAATACTTTCTTGACTGAGTAAAACTCAGTTTGACCAACCACATTATACGGCAAGCTGACCCACACTAAATACCGAACAAGTTCTCACTGATCGAGTAATCCATGACCGATCGAGTAACTCTTGTCACACTGTATGGCCGGCCACATATAAAAAATTTGTGAAAAAATTGTACTGGAAAAATTAGCAGAAAAACTTTCCAAAAATTGTAAAGAACATA
Organism: Chenopodium album; assembly: GCF_948465745.1. Taxonomy (NCBI): domain Eukaryota; kingdom Viridiplantae; phylum Streptophyta; class Magnoliopsida; order Caryophyllales; family Amaranthaceae; genus Chenopodium; species Chenopodium album. Next base: position 17,757,987 of record NC_137842.1, read on the forward strand.
TTATTAGTTAGGAAAAACTGTGTATGATAATGAGTTTGCATAATATTTTTCTTTCAAAAATAATTTCTCTCACAAATAACTCATGATTTCATTTTCAAATATCAAAATTATAATTATCATTTAAAAAAACTTAGTTTTCAAAACATTTTATTTCAATCATATTATTTCACCGGTTTTTATTTTATTTTATATATAACTAGATATAATCCCGTGCGATGCACGGTTCTAATAAATTATTTTATTAAATATAGTATAACATATTGTATATTTATGAAGATCATTCATGAAATATAAATTTGAATAAAATTCCTAATATCATAAGATAATTTTTTTAATTTTAACATTATATGTCGTTATTTTATATATTTAATGTGGCGCTTGAATTAAAAATCCCAATCCTTATTCATTAATTTTGCTTAGGTGACAATTTAAATTTTTTAATTCAAAAATAAATGAAAAATCTTTTTTTTTTTATTGGTTAAAATAAATCCTTTGCTTATGCGTTTTTTTTATATACTCGTTTTGTTTTAAAATGTTAGTATCACTTAAAATCTTTTAATTATTAAAAATTAGGGGGAATCTTCTAAATTTCTCTCTAACAGAGTCATATGAGATTTAGTTTTATTCGTTTCGATGAGTACATAATTAATATGTAATCTTTATAATATTTGCTAGGGAGAGATTAAAGATAGTTGCGATCAAAGATTTGCATATATATATGTAAAAAAGATAATTATTAGTTTTTTTTTACAAAGTTTAAATTTTAATAATTTACTATTCGTTATTTTTACATATGTGGCAAAATTCTTAAATCTTATTCGTCACTTTTTTCGTAGGTGGCGAGTGAATTTTTTAATCCTAAAATAAATTATTAATCTAATTTTTCATTGGTCAAAATAATATCTTTTCTTATGTGGCGCTCCAAATGGTCTCCAAAAATGCCTACTTTATTTGTATATATATTAGATTATAACAGTCATCTTAATAAACGTCATGTGTATTTCTTGTTATTTTCTTTTATATGCTTTAATAATGTTCTTTATCTGAAAACAAGATGTACTTTATATGTGTGTTACACCCAAATTTTAAATTATTGACCTTTTTTTTTTTTTTTTTTTTTTTTTTTTTTTTTTTTACTTTGACCCATTGGTCAAGGTAATCGAACCTTAAAATTCTATTAAGGGTCTTTGGTCTGACGATGAAAGTAAGGAGAAATGGGATGGATTCAATCAAAGGCTTAAGAAAATGAACAAACCAGTTTGGAGGCAAAATAAGGCAATTCAATTTCAAAAGAGGTTGCACCGGGAGGTGGTTTTTATTTTCCAAAAAAAAAAAAAAAAAGAAAGAAAAACACACACAAAGTTTTATATGCGGCTGACATCACCTTACGACCAACCACAATTTTTTTTCTCTCTCTCTTCTCTCTCTCCTCTCTTCTATCTCCTCTCCTCCATTTTCTCATCCTTGAAGCACCGACTTCCTTCTCCAACGATCGTTTTCGACTTCCTTCTCCAACCTAGATCATCGTCGACTTCCTTGAAGCTCCAACCTAGCTTGTGGTCGTCGTGAAGCTCCTCGTACTCCATCGCCGGAAAAACAATTTAGAGATTTTAAGGCCATATTCATCCATGAAAACTCTAGATCTGGTGTTTTCATAGTCGAATTTGGCCATTTAAGCCTATTTGAAGTGAAATTTGAAGCCATTGTATTTGTTAGATTTAATTGTTTTTGTTTTTCCGGTTTGGTTGTGTTTTGGTTGGATTTGGGTTTGTTTGTGGTAGCGGGTACGGGAGGTGGTGGGTTGTTGGGCGTGGTGTGTGTTGCTGGGCGTGGTTGGTGTGGGTGGTTTTGGGATCGGAGTTTCCGGTGGTTAGGGTGGGTTTTGGGATCAGAGTTGGTGTGGGTTGGTGGGCGTGGTTGGTGGGGGTTGCTGGTGGTTGGTTTTGTGGGTTGCTTGGCGTGGTTGGTGTGGGTTGCTGGTGGTTGGTGGTGAAGGTTGATGGGCATGGTTGGTGGCTGCTGGTGGTTAGGGTGGTTTTGGGGATCGGAGTTGGTGGCAGCATAGTTGCTGCGCGTGGTTGCTGGTGGCGTTGGGGCAGGTGGCGTGGGGTAGTGAGTACGAGAGGTGGTGGTGGTGTGGTGGAGTTTAAGGCTTTGAGGTGGTGTTACTTACTTGTTTAGGGGTTACTAGGTCCGATCAGGGGCTACTTAAGTGGGGTTACTTGGGGGGTTACTAGACGAGTTACTTAAGTGGGGTTACTTGGGGTGTTACTTTAGGGGTTACTAATAGGGCACCCTGCCGCACCAGAAACGCACTGAAAAAAAAAGATGTTGAAGCTTTCTAAACATGTTTTTTCTTACCAAACATAAAAAGAACGAGGTGTTTTTTTTGTTGGTAAAATGACGCTTTTAAAAGATTTTTTCTACAAAATTTTCCTTAAATTTAATCATCTCTAGTACTAATATTCTATTCAAGAATTAAATCTAGAACTCGTAAAATTATATTTGATATAGAAAATTAATCATAAGGTTAACGAAGGCATTGATTGAAATTAATTAGGCTCATAATAAAGATCATTTGCAACATACATGTGCGCACGCCGCACCTTATTAATGTACTTCGTACTATTCTAGTCGAGTTAAGCTAACAATTAGGGATTAAACTTTTTTACTTTTCATCTTTTGGGACCTAAGAAAGAATGTTAGTTAAAAAAATTAACTGTGAGTAAATGGTAGGGCCCACTAATTATTTTAGGTTCTAATTTATTTGCAAAAGAGGATTTTTATTGGTTTTCTCAAAAAAAAAAAAAAAAAAAGGTTAGGTGTTTACATAAAAATACCGTGCCTTTTCAACTCTTGCTCTTTAGTCTTTATTTTCAACCTCCTCTGTTTGTTCTCTCTTCCAAAAAAAAAAAAAGTATAGGTATTCATAAATTATGATGTTGAAATTGATACTTAGTGTTGTTATATTGTTGAATTTATTTGTTTGTTCTTGTATTTTAGAATTTCGAATTCCAATTTGGGGTCAATTCAGAATTATTATATTTATACAATTGTTTCCGAGCCGGTGTAAAATTATATTGCATTTAAACCATATCTACCCATTTCCATATTCTTTATTTTTCCACAATTCAGTTGCTTGATGGTAATCAAAGGCCAATCAATTCTTAAAAAAGGCCTATCAATTTATGCTGTGCAAGATTACAATTCTCATTTTGCTAGATGACACAATACTAGTAGAATTACCAAACAAGTATAAAGTTTGTCAGCTAGTTTATCCGGATGAAAGGAAAGGTTCAATTCAATCTCATAATTTAATGCTTAATTGTGGAATTTGGAATTTTGATGACATAGTTCAAATGATCAAATTAACTACTTATTCTAGCAAAATTAGTTACGTTGATCTATATTGAACTAACAGAACAATTATATAGTTCATGTACTCCCTTCGTTTTTAAATACTTGCTCTATTTCTATTTTTTTTACTATTCATTTATCTTACTTTGACTAATGTTTGTGATTTATACATAAGAGAAAATATAGTCTTGTGGGTACTTGTTGGAATCATCTCAATGAATAGATTATTAATTTTCAATTGTTAGAATTTATATTTATTGGTAATTAAAGATATTAGTGATCAAAGATTAACATCAGCATGCGTGTCCAAGAGAAATGGAGCAAGTATTTAAAAACGGAGGGAGTAATTGATAGTCAATGGATTTTGTAAGTTGTAACTCCGATGATTTGTTATGATGTAAAATTTGATTTAACCGATATAAATGACAATTTTTTTTTTTGCTTTGGAATAACCATTTTTTTTTTAAAAAAAAAAATTTAATTAATGCATATGTTGGTTAATAAGCCTTTTATATGGGTTAAATTGCTTGAGAATTAACCACAGGTCCCAAACAATGAAAGAAAAAAGTTCATGTCCTAAAAGATGAAAAGTAAAAAAGTTTAATCCCTAATTGTTACCTTAACTCTATTCAAGTCAACAAACATTTGTGAGTAAATAGTCATCCTACACTTAGACCCTCTAAATTAGTTAATTTCATAAATGTTAATGGGAAGATCGGGATTTCTTCAAAAAAAATAAAAAAAATGCACATGGAAAAATGGAGCAAAATCATCAAGTTTTTAAAAACGGAGGGAGTGCCACCTTTAACTTTTGTGTGCGACTAGCCACATCGTGTGACTAGCTGACACACTGACAAGGGAATAAACGCGTCGTCAATTGTCTATCCCTAGATCAAATACAATTTATACAACCTAAACAAACCTAATACGAGTATAAGGCAAGCATAGGGGTCGAACCACAGAGAACGGATAAACACCACCAAATGTTACCGACAATTAAGCTAGTCCGGAATAGGGGATAAATAAACTAAAGTCTAAAGATGCTAAAACAAGAAATAAAACATTAAGGAAAATGGTTTAGGTATAGCATTCACTTGAACATAAACAAAGGCATAGAAATTGAATTAATTATGAACTAAACATGCTCGAATATCGAAATAAAGGATCCAATCTAGCCGCCTTCCGGGGTCAATTGGCTTCTCCTAACATAGCCTCTATGTTTCCACATTAGAACCATATACTAGGAGGTACTATTAAATAACAATCGATAGTAATGAACCTTAACTAAGTCAACTTCCGTTTCTTGTTAGCAAAGATTCACCTTTAATCAACCAACAATGTGCACTTGCAAGAAGATTAAAGAATATCAAGCATATAAAGACTTTAATCACAAATAAATCAATTCTAAACCCTAGAACATGCTCAAGGTCCAACTACACCACAACCATTCCCTTAATGGGGAAATTACTCACTAATCATGCTAATAACAAGATTAATTAACAAACAATCAAGAATAAACATGATTAACAAGCAATACCAACAACTAAAATAATAATCAAAATAAAACAAATAAAAATAGAGGAGAGAGAGTAAAAGATTGCTCATTAATTGAAGATGAAGGTCTACAAAGGATTGAACAAGCTCCTTCTTCAAAATCCAAGTTCATTAATGAAGAAAATCCCACTTTCTCTCTCTATCAATGAAGACTAATAGTGTTTCTCTCTCTAGATTAAGCTAAAATTGTAGAAAAATTAAAACTAAGTTAATCTAATCTTCAAAACGTTCTAAGATGGGACTTATATAGTCCGTACAAAGCCAACTGATAAAAGGAGAGGTCCGACCGAACAAATGGGAAGGTTCGGCCGGACTACAGGGTAGGTTCGGCCGAACCATGGGTAGGTTCGGTCGAACCTCCCTGATCCTGGTCTGGTCGAACTCCTGTGGTTCGGCCACTCCTGCAAAACTGCCAATTTTCATCTAGCCCCTGCCTCAACGTTCGGCCGAACCACTGAGCAGGTTCGGCCACACCTTCAGGAGGTTCGGCCGAACCTCTTCTGAATCATGCTTCCTCCAGCTTCCCTTGAGCTTAGCTTCCTCCTCTTGAAAATCCTGATGGTTCCTACAAAGCATAAGCATGGAAATCACAATAAGAACAAAGCGAGAAGACTAAGAAAAGGGAAGATAAAGGAGAGAGAAAAGAGGAAGCAAAACTAAGTAAAAATGCTTAGAAAAAGGGCCAAACAAGTGCAAATGAGGGGAGAATCCTTAGAGAAAAAGGATAAAAGAGTGGCATAAATGCCACTCATCAAAATCCCCCACACTTGCCTTTTGCTTGTCCTCGAGCAAGGAATACTAAAACAAAAAGACAACACACACAACAAGCATAATATGACAAGGGTTAAGAAAATCAATCAAGCTTCACGATGGGAAATGCTCCAAATGGACTCTAACATAGGGACATGAATCAAAGAATGCTTACTTTTCTCAACTCAAAGAGGGGGAACACGTTCTAAGATGCTCATGGTTGAAGGAGACAAACCTAAGCTAAGCGTAGAGAACTAATGATTTCATCCTCTGCCCTAGCTCCAACCAAGACGGTCCGCGTTCTCTCCACTAGCTTCAAATCATCCCCAAGTTAGCTCCTCATGATTCCTCGAGGGAACCGGAAAAAGAAATTTTATGTGGAGTCATAAGGTTATCCCGACATCTCAACTATGCACACTCTTTCCATAGGGTTGAAATCTATCTCCCTCCACCGTTCTTTGACCGCACCTCTCCAAGTCCAAGGGTCTTAACTTGGGTTGTAATGTCATGGCTAGGGGTTAAGGTTGGGAATTAATTTGAAAATTTTGGTGGCAAATCCTAAGTGGATCAAAAGAGTGGCCATCTCTCAAGAACAACCTAAGAATTGAACCTAAATTCAAATTACAACCTTCGATACAAAATTTCACAACATTACCTCATTTCTCTCATCATTTTCTCTTTCTTTTCTGTTTTTTTTTTCTTCAACTTTTCTTTTTTTTTTTTTTTTTTTATTCTCCCTTTTTTTTCCCTCTTTTTTTCTTTTGGACTTCATACGTTGCATCCTTCCTCACAAACTTTTTGCAAATATTTTCTTTCATGAACAACTTTCAAAATCTCACTTGAACCAATATTCACAACTTTCTTGCCCTAAAACCAACACTCTCGAATTTGAACCTCAAAAGCCAATGCTTCACTAACTACAAGGGTTGGTAGAACATAGGCCGATAGGTTTGTAATATGGCTAGATCAAGAAAGGGGAATGAGGCTCAAATTTGTTAGAAAGTGGGTGGATGTAAAAATGAAAACCAAATTTGTAACAAAACACAAAGAAAACAAAGAAAAATGAGAAGAAATGCCCTCTTCCTCCTTTAAAGTTGTTTGGTCACGATCTCGGGAGCTAAATACCAACACAAAGATTAAGACATGCATAGTTAAGGATCCAAAGCGCCGCTCACAAGAATGATGAAGGCTAGAACAAATGACGCTCACACGGGATAAAAATAAGCAAATACCAACCAAGGGAATCCTATTCACAACGGAGAGCAACACCATCTTACCACTTTCCCAGGAACTAGGGGGTTCAAACGTCATCAAGAGTTCTAAACCGGGCTACCTTAGCTTATAATGTGTCTAATTCAACCTTAAGAATTCTTAAACCGTGTAAACCCTCATCAACTAGGAAGGTAAGCATTCAAAGTCATGTCATCAAAAAGGCACACAAATTCTCGAATCCAAATGAATGAGCAAATCCACATCAAAAATATTTCAACTTGCCATAGTCATGCTTGTTACACAAAAGAGAACAAGAAAAACACACAAAAAGGAGGAAGAAATTAAAAAGGTTCACAATCGAGGCATGTAAATCAAATAAATCCCAATCGACATACAAGTGATCGTTGATATCAACATCAACGATCCCAGGTTCCTTGGAACCAAAATCAATCAACCTCGAACCATTCAACTCTTCCTAAACTAGACCTAAACTAAGCACTCAAAGAAAAAGAAAAAGAAAGAGAGGAAAGGTCTCACCGAATGCCGCTTGAAATATAAGACAAGGTAATATATCCAATCTCACCAAGGGAGCTAGTGTTGCTCCTTAACGTCCTACATCTCCGCTTCAAGCTTCAATAAAGATGAGCCAAACAAAAGAAACTACAACAAAACAAGAAAAGGTTAGAAAACAAAGAAAAAGACTAAAGAAATAAACAAAAAGAAGAAAAAAAAATAAATAAAAAGCTATCTACAAAGTTTGGATTAAGGGGATTTGGATTTTCGGGAAATTTGGATTTGTTTTTTCGGGAGCATCTCCACCTACAAAAACTCAGGAATCATCAAAGAAAATCATCAGAAATCAGCAAAAATAATCATAAAACATCATCATCATCATCACATCACCACATCAATATCATCACAACATCACCATCTCATCACATCACCATCACAACATCACCAACATCATCACCACCGTCACAACGCCACATCAATACCACAAGGCCACTATCCTCCTTATGTGCAAGCAACTACCCTACCACTCTACCTTCCTATGTACACTTCAACCAACCAAAAGGACATCCTCCCCCACACTATTCGTTTGCTCGTCCCGAGCAAAAATGACAAGTGAGAAGATCGGGGGGGAGGGAAAAGATCCCTCATCACTGGTTATCATCTCCTCGCCCCCTAGGTTGAGGGGGGTTGTTAGGATCAAACTCGGGAGTGTCCATGAAAGGGTGAAAGGGTTGGTTAAAGTGCTCATAGGGCCACCCTTGGGCACCCCAACCACCATAAAAAGGAGCGGGGGTGGATGTGGATGCCGGGTCATAAGTCGGATCACACCCACCCGGACGATAGGGGTCGTATGGGGGGGTGCCAACGCGTTGGGTAGGGTCGATGGGACCTTCCCAATAGGCGTAGCAAGGGGGGGTGGGGTGTTGAGGGTCATAGGGTCCCCAATGATTGACCGAACCCTCTTGAGGAGGGTGGTAAGGGTATTTTACATAGGGCGCTTGAATGCCCGCTTGCACAAGATTGTCATAATTTGCCCTCGCGTAGTACCCCCATAGCTCAATGGAAGTTTGATTGTCTCGACGGATATTATCGAGGGTACTACGAAGGGCATTGAAATCAAAAGGAGGAATGGAAGAAGAAGAAGATGCCTCACCTCCCCCGCTAAGGGGGGGAATGATTTGCTCATGATGGAGGACCGGTGGAGGTTGAGGAACTCCACCCCGGGCTCTAGTTCGCCTCAGCTCATTGGGGATATTTTGCTGAGGGATCTTCCATTTGAGAGGAGCGGAGTGGTCCACCGTAGTGAGGTTGGGGTCCGGGAGGACACACCATTCGATCTCCCTATCGACCAAGAGGATGAAACGACGCTTGCTATTAGTGTAGTTGAGGAAGCGGCTGTGACGGAGGGCGCTTATGGAAAGAGCATAGGGAGGGAACTCGTCGGTGAGCTCTTCTCGGGTTTGGTGCACAGGTGGGAGCAATTCAATTTGATCTTTGTATGCTCCATTCTTCAAAGAAAGAGCAATGATAGTAATCATGCCACCCATAAATATCTCATCACCGAGACGGTTGTCCCTAGTATCCAAGAGCCGTTGGATGAAGGTGGAGGAGCATTGAAATTTGAGCCGTTGAGGATTATCGGCCAAGAATAGGCAAGCAACCTCGTCTTTTACCATGGAGCCGAGGTTGGCTTTGAAGAACACGACATATTGGAGAAGCCGTACAAAATACCTCAAGGCTATATGAATGATGTTGTTGACCTTTGAGGTATTGGTTTGGAACCTATCCTTGTTTGTAATACTCCTCCACCACTCTTGCTCGTTGTAAGGAATGCGATGGGAGGAGGTCATTTCAGACGGGTGATCAAGGCCGGTGGCGTGGCAAAAGAAGATCTCATTTAGATCACTTTCCGTTAGAGAGTGATCCTCGTTGAACATTCTGAAGTGAATCATGAGTTGAGGATCCTCATCGACATCTTCCGGCTCAAAAACTTCCTTGCGAAGAGAGGCAAGGAATTCCAAAGTCACACGCTCGTAAGTGTGAGCGTGGAGGTGAATGAAGTCACCCCATCCAAATTTTTGAGCCAACCTTGTCACCTCATCCAATATTCCCAGCTTCCTCAAAGTTTGAGGGCAAAAGAACCTTGTAGACCTAATCGGACGCTTGACGAGTGATTCATATATGGGCCAAAATTGCTCGTCCGAAGTAATAATGCCATGATCATTGATGCCGGGAGGAGGTGGGAATTGCGGTCCTGACGATTCTCCCACCCTCTTCCTCTTTGACTTTCCTTTTCCCTTGCCGAACATCTTGATTCTACAAATTCACCAAGAGCATATCATTAGAACAAATTGATAAGAAATGACATAAGAAGCCAAGTACTTAGCCAAGGTAAAAGTGTATGCATGAGAGTATACAATTCAAGGCATGCATGAATACATTTGAACCAAGGTTTGAATAAGAGTTCCTATGTCGTTCCTATATTAGTCCTAACAAGGTCTAGGTGAAATTTGGCATGATGTCCCCTAATTTTCATGATATCCATTCATCAAACCATCAAAATCAAACCAAAACAATGAATAACAATCTCCAACAACATCCAACTCATGCATTTCTCAATCATAAAAATAGAGGAGAGAGAGTAAGAGATTGCTCATTAATTGAAGATGAAGGTCTACAAAGGATTGAACAAGCTCCTTCTTCAAAATCCAAGTTCATTAATGAAGAAAATCCCACTTTCTCTCTCTACCAATGAAGACTAATCCTAACCTAACCTAAAACTAATTAGAGAGAAGAATAGATAGTTATTGAATGTCTCCTAAATTACCCCAAAAATGGGTATTTATACTAACTTAATAAAACTAGGAAAAATAGAAAAAAAGAAAATAAAATAAATTAAAAAGGAAAAGTAAAAATAAGAAACTAAAATAAAAATAAAAATAAAAGAAAGAAAATAAGAAAAAGGGAAAAGAAAACAAAGAAATAAAAATAAAAGAAAAAGAAAATAAAAATAAAATAAACCCACAAATCCCCACCAAAACCATCAGCTACCCCCATTTCTTCCTCCTTCGCATTCGAATTAAGCTGCTTAGCTTTGAACTCCTTTGAAGCGCCTTCACCATCACCACCATTCATCAATAATCATCATCAAATCGAGGTCGTTCGATCCTCATTAAAAACCATGTGCGAGTCTCGTGAAATGGTTCGATCGAACCGGTGGCTGGTTCGACCGAACTACAAGGTTGGTTCGGTCGAACCAAGGGTGTGTTCGACCACTCCTCTTCGAATAACAAAACCCCCAAAGTCTCTGACTCGAAGTTCGGTCGAACCCTCAACGGTTTGCTCGAACTTGATTAATTTGCAATTTACTCTGATATTTGCTTAATTGAGGGGTCAATTGGTTGCTTAATTGTTGCTGGTTGTTGACGGGGGTGGTGAAAGGTGGGTTTGCGCGGTGGTGAAAGGTGGGTTTGCGCGGTGGTGATTGCTGTTGTTGTTGGCGACTGGAAGTGAGGGGTTATTGGTGAAGGGTGAGCGCTGGTTGTGTGAGGTGTTTGGTTGTGGTCGTGTGAGGTGGTAAGAGCAGGGGGTAGGGGAGCTTAGTTGCGAATTGGAGCAGGGGCTATTGCGGCAGTTGTGTGGTGGTGTGAGGGTGGCAGCAGGTGAGTGAATTGGAGCAGGGGGGTTTTGGTTTGTGGTGTGCGTGAGAACAGGGGGTAGTGGTGGTCCTTGGTGGTGGTTGATTGCGTGGCTGGTTTGTGGATTTGTGGTTGGAGATGCTGGCGGTTTTGGTGGTGGTTGGTGCTGAGTGAAGGAGAGGGAGCAGGGGAGTGATGTGGTGGAGGTTAAGAAGGTGGGGTGATGGATAAGAGGTGGGCATCAGCCATCAAAGAAGAATTGCACACTTTCACTCGTCCCCGAACTCCGAACTCACTTGACATGAAACCCGGGACCCTAAACACAAAACCGAGGAGAAATCAAGACAAATAAAAAAAAAGAAATAAATAAATTAGGAATAAAATAAAGTAAAATAGAAAAAGAGAAATAACACTAAACTAATAAAAATTAAATAAAACTATACAAGTAAATAAAATCAAATAAATAACAAAATAAACTTAAAACTAATAAAAACTAAACAAAAACTATACAAGCAAAGAAAGTGAAATAAAATAGACTCAAAACCAATTAAAATAAATAAAAGTAAATTAGAATACTTTCAAGGAAAAATAAAGAACGAAATATAACAAATCAAAAGCAAATAAAATACGAAAATAAACTAATTCTAATAAAAACTACGAAAAGAACTAAAACACGACAAAATTACCAAAATAAACAAGAAATGTTATTAAGAGAAAACAAGAGAAAGAAAGGGAAAATAAGATAAAATAAACGTGAAAATGACTCTAAAAATACTTCCTAAGAGTGATATAAATGTCACTCATCACACACCAAGTAACCCTTAACCAACGAATAACCTCTGACCAAGTAACCGCTGACCAATCGAGTGACCCCCTAACCAACCAAGTAACCCCTGAACGAGTTAATAACCCCTGAACAACCTAGTAACCCATGACCGACCCAGTAACCCATAACTGAGTGAGTCACCCCTATGACACTAATAAAGCAATCCCCATGATAATTGTAGGGATGACAATGGATCTGGACCCGACCCGGATCTGTGGATCCAGATCCGTTTTTCACGGTATTGGGTTTCAAATTTTGGACTCGACGGATCCGGGTCTTGCTGACAAAAATGGATCTGGATCTAGGTCTGGGCCCTAGACCCGGATCCAGATCTGTGGACCCGTTTTTTAATTTTCCTATTAAAAAAACTAAAATTGTTTGTTTCTTTATTAAAAATGTTGATGATGTTAGTAATGATAAAGATTAACCCTTTCAAGAGATAAATTTTGGATGCTCATATTATATACAACATCGTTGTTTCTTCACTAGCTCATATGTAACATCTTATTTTTTTTTTTTTTTTTTGTTTATAATTTTAATTCAAAATATGAGTGTATAAGTTGGTTAATTTGGGGTTGAACTTAAGAACCAACAACGTAAGTTTGAAATAAATCTTTTGACCCGTCACATATGAAGTTTGTGGGTTTTTTTTTTTTTTTTTTTTAAAATCACCCAAAATAAATATTCTTTTTTTTTTTTTACGGGTAAAATAAATATTCTTTTTTTTTTGACAAGCAAAAATAAATATTCTTGTATGAGAGGTTTTAAAATAAAAAACATTCTTGGGTAAGACCAACCAAATAAAATTACTCTTGTGAACCCGTAAAAAAAAAAAATTACTCTTGTGAAACGTCACTTGACTCATACTTTCGACGTTGACCTTAACACGTGACTTGCACGTGATGTTTAATGAGCACCCCCACCCAACCCTTTTTTTTTTTTTCCTTCGGTTATTTCTTGGGTTCCCTCTCTTCTCTCTCTCTTCTCCTCTGTTCTCTCTTCCTGTTTACCTCTTGTTCTCACTTGAATAACTTGGTGAATTTCCTCTTTTCTCTCTCCTGTTCTCGCCTCTTTCTCTTGTTTTGGAACAAGCTTGTTGCAATTGCCCCAAATTTCCCTCGTTAGGGTTTACTGTGAAGTACGATGTCAGGTAATGTATGAATTCAAGTTTAAAAAGCAAGTGTGTTTATGCGAATTCTAAGTTGATACGTGTTTCAATGTATGAATTAATTTTAAAATTGAAGGTGTAATTATGAATGTTTTCAATTATGATTTGGGTTTCTGTTTTGTTTGTTAAATGCGAAATGGGGTGTGTGTAGGTCGTCGCAGAGGTGGTGGACGAGGCGGTCGAAAAGGTGGTCGAAGCGTTTTAGAAAAGGTACTTGGTGTTGATAGAATCATGAAACTTTGTTAAGTTTGCACTCTTAAGTTTAGAAAGAATATTAGTTGGTCACTTCGAAGTATTAATTGAAATCTAGTTTAGAGGCGTATATTTGTTTGAGAGTAAATCATAGATTGTGAACACTCACCTTATATAAAAATTATTTTCCAATAGTGTAAGCTAGAAAAATTCAAACTTGCAATACAATTAAAGAGGGAAAAAATGTTTGGAAAAAATGTTTTTATTACCTGTTATGCATGAAAAGGGCTCTTTGTGACTGATTTCATTAGAGCCTATTGAAATCTTAGAACTGATCTTTATACATAGAGATTCTTGGGTTAAAGAATAAGATTATTGTCTTAGATTCTCTGAGATCTTTTAGATATTTTCACTTATTTTTATGATTTTACCTCTGATAAATTTTACACCAAAATATCACTAAATTCTGTTGCCTATAAATTGTATCTTGATTTTTATGTACTTGCCATTATGCTGATTATTGATTTATGATAAGAATAAGACGCTGTAGTTTGCCTGTTAACTGTTAATTTTACATGATTTGTATTCAGCACATTAGTCTGTACTGATTGAAATTTAATATGATAAATTGATAAGTTATGCTGAACAAAAAATTTCAGCTGTAATGAGATAGTTTTCACGTGGTTACTCACAATGTAGCATTAGAATTTTAGAAACTTTTGTTGGCGAAATAATAGGTGACTATATGGATTTGTTGGTGGGATGGTATAGATCTGCCAGCCATTCCAGCCCAACAATATACTTTGTTATATTGCAAACATTATTGTCTTGGAAAGTTGAACTTTGATCTTATAGCAGCGTTTCTTGCTGTTAGAGTACATGTCTGCTAGGAATTTAGTCAGGTGTTCCGTTGTGCTCACTTATGCTAGAAGGCAGCTAAGAGTATTGGGAGAGCTCATCTCTCATAGAGTGGGAATTATCTTGTATTGAATCAATCACTTTGATCTATTAATACATCTATCTCTTCGTCTAAACTGCTAATTTGAATTTTGGTAGAATAATCTCCAGTAGGTGTATGAACTTCTACCTTTCTAGTCAAGTGTATACTACTTCTAGTGCTATTATAAATGATTTGGATATGTTTTATAAGCATTGCACTTCATCCAGGTGCATAATTTATTGACAGTTAAACTCCTCCTGTATATGGAAAGCAAAAAAAAAAAAAAAAAAAAAAAAAAACTTTCATTCTGAGTAGTTGAAAGTCTGGGCAGAACTACCCTTCGGGATAGTAAAACTCCAAGAAATTTGTATTCTGGTGAAACATCAAGGCATTTGGGAAGTTGGGTTCCATTGTCTTCTGCCCCTTTTCTACTAGGATGTTTTGTGGTGAAACATCTACAATTTGTTTCAGTCCCTGAAACATAATAATAATCCTATTGAGTAGTCTGATAAACAATCAATCCACTTGGCTAGACCCTAATTACGAAGTCATTCTCTCGGCTCGCTAGCAAATTTTCAAGCAACTCTTATTATCATTGCATTCTCATCAATCCATAAAAATGTAACTACATTTTATCCTTTACATTCTCACTTCCATGAATTTTGTAACTGAGTAAAGTCATTAGAACATGCTACTTGGAAAAACTCTGAATCCTTGCATGATTTTATTCCTCTTTTTCTTGCTTCTAATTTTGCTTTTACTCTCAAGTTTAAATTCTTCTTCTTTGATTTTGTTTGGCGGAAAATGAATTTTATAACTGAGAAGGGCATGGGTAGGGGAGGGGGAGGTTATTGGAAGAGAAGCAGGAGGGGGAGATATTTTAAGAGTGAATCAAAGATGTAACTGCATTGAACTTTGAACCCGTGTGCTGGAATGGTGGAATTATGAATTTGAGTGCAGCAGTAAAATAGACATGTTCTGTCATTGTGAATAGCTAATTGCCGCGTTTGACTTGAAAGATCTACTGGGCACTTCTCAGTTACTGCATAAGCTTGGCTGTGCATGCTTAAGCTTTCTTACCTTTTTGGGGCTGAGCCTCTTTAGAGGCAATTGAGATAATGTAGCTAGATTCTGGTGTGAAAGATGGTCTTGGTATTATCAAAACATTTAACTAGGAAGTCCCCCATTTGTGGCACATAATGAAGTAGGCATAAATAGAAGGGGTAAAAAGTTTGTTGGATATAGGCATAAATTGCATGTTACCCCCATTTTTTTTTTTAAATATAATTGGTGTTTTTCTAGAAGATGGCGGGTGGTGGCGGTGACGGAGGAGGACCAGGGCCACAGCCGAAGCAAGATGAGCTGCTGCCACATATTATGTTCACTCAGTTCCCTGGAGATTCATACTATGTTACTAGTTCATTATCTTGGTGTAAGTCACTTTTATTTTATTATTACTATCTCTCTTACTAATTTGTTGTTAGTGTTTTTGTTTTTGCAGTCAATCAATTGTGAAGATCTCTTGTCTTTTAAATTTTGGAAATTTATAAATTGTGGGGTTTATTTTTACTTTTGATTGTGACCACTCAACACGTTAACTTGGTTTTGGTGTATGGATTGTTGTTACTTGCAACTTGTGGACCTGTTAAATTCTCAATGATAGCCCGCTGGTGACTACCATTGATATAAGCAAAAACAGAGGGCTACCATTGAAAATTTTTCTTTTGTGGTCATAAATGTTGAAGCTGATTATAGTTTATTGTTAATGTGTTTAACTCTGCAGCTGAGGCTATTTTACTTGGATTTCAGCGTTTCTTGATGGGCTTAGAGATCAATTGGACAATAATGAAACTCATTCCTACCTATTTGGTTATGCTGTTGCTGATTTGCTTTATAATTGGAATAATTGCTGGAATTTATTGTTGGAGTTATTTATTCCCCATAGTAAAACTCCAAGTGTAAGTACGATTTTGCTTCAAAAGATCAATAACCAAATTGCAAATATCAATTAGTTGACTTTATGGTCATAAATACTTTGTACACATTTTTAAGCCTGACCGTGCATAATTGAGGCCAAGTACATAATACTTGATTGCTTCTGATCACTCAATTGAAGGGATTTAATTTCCTTGACTTGGGCGTGCATCGGTGCATGGTTGCCGTAAATGACTTCTTTCTTTGTGTTAGTGCTCCACTATAAATTAAAGTTTCCTCCATTTCATAATGATACACAGAAATATATACTTCTATTCTTTACTCCAAAAATACACAAAAATATATACTTCTATTCTTTACTCCTAAAACTATCAGGTGTACTACGAAGGGCTAGATCTGTCTGCTGTTATTGTGGGTTCTTATACTTATGTTCCTACTACAATTTCTATTGTTTTGGCTAGGTGTTATAGTGGCATTGCTGATCCTCAGAAGGTTTAGTGGAATCATATATTGAGTGATGATGTCTTTCGATTTTGGGGATTAGTTATGCTCATAAACCCTGTAATGCAAAATATCTTGGAACATTTTACTAATATGTGTCAATCGATTTTACGATTCGATTTTGGGTTCGATTTATCGGTTTTCAGTTTGTAATGGGTCGGTTTATAATGGGTTGGAATTATTATCGGGTCAGTTCGGGTCGGTTTTAAATAATTTTGGGTCGGTTCAGTTAGGTATTTTTTTTTATTACGGTTTCTTTTCGGGTCGGATTTTGATCGGGTTGGGTTGTAATTGGTTTGGGTCATAATCGGTTTGGTTTGAACTTGGTCGGTTTAAAAACAAGTTATTAGTTTAAGGCGGGTTTTGGGTCAAAACATATCGGGTCATAATCGAGTTGGGTTGTAATCAGTTTAGGTCATAATCGGCTCAAGTTGAATTCGGTCGGTTTGAAAATGGGTTTTGCCAGTTTATAAGTTGTTTGGGTTCAAATAGACCGGATCCTAATTGGGTTGGGTTGTAATCATAATCGATTCAGATAGAGCTCGATTGATTTTTAAAACAGGTTTGGTTCAAAACAAATCGAGTAAAATCGGTTCATGTCATAAATATAAAGACTTAAACAAGTAACATTGATCAAATAATGAATTAGAACGAGTCGAGTTGTAAACTTGTAATTGGTCGGTTCATTAACACGATATTGTAATAATTATCATTTTATTAGTTGTTAAAAGGAATGGTGTCCTTCGAACAAGTGTCTTATTCGGATAGAGGGTTCGAAATTATTAGAAAGCTAGTTATTCAGTGAGGTCAAGTGATTAAAATGCCTAGCGGGAGGCCGCTTCCGATCAGTAATATTGATGCATAATTAATATTACATCCTAATCTTGACCGAACCCTTCGGGTCACACCCAATTGAGTAACCAATCCGCGACGACGAATTAATATGAAGTATTATATAAGTCAATAGAGTTTTATGAACAAAGACGTCGGTTTCTGAGCTTAAAGCGTCAAAACCGAGCGTCGTAAGTCGAGTCGATTTTAGGAATCGATGAAGACGGAAAAATAATCAAATGACGAACGTGCTAAAATTACAAGAATAACACGACCCCTAGCCACGCCTTGGATCGAAGGCAAGCGGCTAAGCGACTGCAAGTAACAAGGCATCGCACCCCTCACAAGGACTAGGCTTGCCGTGGAGTGCGAGGCTGGCTGGGGGAGCTGTGTGGGCTACGCACCACAGCTGCCCCCAGCCGGGCTTGCCCAACAAAGGCCAGCAAGCATGCGAGGCTACTGTTGTTGTTGCTGGGCCTATGCTGCTGTTGCTGCTTGCGGTAGGCGCATAGGCTTATGGCAGCAAGCATGGGCTTGCGGCAAAGGGACAACCAGCCTAGCCTTGTGGCGCAAGGCTGGCGGCGAAGATGGCCTTGTTACCCAAGGCCGACAACTGTACGTGTTGACCGGGTACATGTGGGAAGTCCTTGCCTTGCTCTCTAAGCCCAAGGGTTGAGGTTGGTCTTCTTTATGTTGACCAAGTGTGCCATGCACATGGGGTTGGTAGGTTTATGCTTGCCCTCCAAGGATGGGTTTGTGGTCCTTACCTACTCCTTCCTTATGTGATGACACTTGTCATTTGATTATTGTTTCATGGCTTTTAATTTAATCTATTAAATTAATTACTTACTTTTCTCACTCTATCATTTCTCTCACACGGAAAGTTGATTGAAATTTTTGGGAACCTTTGCCTTTAAATACCAACCTTAGGCGTTGAGATTATTGACTTGAGTTGAACTCAATAAGCCATCTCCTAATAGGTGAGAAAACCTTTAATTTTGTAATACTCTAGTCTTTCTTGGTCTAGCCCCGACTAAGCTTCAGGGTAGGGGTCATTCGGGTTGGGTGTCGAGGGTGTGAGACATTGGAGGCTTGCGCATTTGCGGGGTTCGAAGCTTTCAAGCTAGCCTGAGCTCTAAGAAAGAGCGAAGCACGCGTTAAGGGTAATTCCGTCTTTCCCTTTTCTTGTTAATTAATTATGTTGTTAATTAATATGCATGTTTTAGTTGCATTTATTTATGTGCGGATCTTGGGGTCGGGTTTTAGTTCCGCGTGGTGTTAGACATCACGAAACCCAACAGTTGTATACTTAAATTTATATTTTATTTTAACTAGCAAGTTACTAATAAATAGAAATTACTTAATTAGTTATAATTTCTTTATTACAAGTAGTTTATAAATTAAAATACGACTATTAATTATTAACTATTAAGCTATAATTTTCATTGGTTGTTCAATTGAAACACGGATCACAATCCAAACCCCTTAACAAAATACTCTCACAACCGTTGATTAAACCTATTTTAATCCAATACCTCTCATTCATCTCCCCAAAATCACTAAAACCTAATCAAAATCTGCCCAAGCCAAATTCAAACCTTAAAATCTTCATATTTGATTCCTAACACTCACCCATATCGCTTTAGGCAAAACACTTTTTCTCTCACAATTTTCTCTCGTAGCGGGTTACGGACTTACGGGTTATAAACGGTTCGGTCATAACTAGGGCCGTAGCATTGATTTTGGGGGCCCTGTTCCAAATCAAAAAAGGGGCCCTTAATAATGTTAAAATTATACATTTTTTTTAATCTATAATTTTGGCAATGCACAATTTTCCTATATATACATTGCAAAATAAAAATGCTTTCATATAACAATGGCATATTCAATTACGCAAAATTAAATTCGGATATTTTATTCATGTTGATAATAGTAACTAAATACAACTCAAGACTCATATCAACTTAAGCTATATTAACTTCTATTTATTTGAAAAGTGATATTCTTCTAACGCTCTTTGAGGCAAAATCATCAATCAAGTCTTCATATTCCACTTTCTCTAGAAGATCATTCTCAATTGCTATCATCGTCAATCCATTAAGTCTTTCTTGTAGCATCGTAGAACGAAGATATGACTTCAATAGATTTAACTTTGAAAAACTCCTTTCTGCAGTTGCAATTGTCACAGGAATAGTCAACAAAATTCTATTTGCAATAGTAGCATTAGGAAAACAACCCACATCATTCAAAAATATCAAAATATCAAAATATCAATAGGTCCTTTTATGTCATTGTGCAAAATTTCTTTAAGCAACTTCAACTCCACAAATAATTCATTCCCATCAATATCTGATTTTTCATTAGACATAAGTGCATTTTCAAAATTCGAACAAGAGGATTTCAAACTTAAATCATCCAATGACTTCATCCTTTGTGGAGTGAATAAGAAACCAAAAATATTTTCATATTCCTCAAATTGCTCAAATCTTTTATAAAGAGAACTAATAGCTTGATCAACAATATAAAGAAAGTAATCAACTCTAAATGATTCTTCTGGAGATAGAGGAGCATTTGATGAAGTGCTTGGATTCTCATCAAAATGTTTTTTTCTTTTAATTTCACGCTTTTGGGGAAATATAGGATCAATATCCATTTCAATAGCAATTTCCTTAGCCTTACTCAAAGCATCATAAAAACCAGTTTCTCTATACCCCTCAAAAAAAGAAATCAACCCTCTTATTTTTTTAATAGCCACATCAATAAGCATATCCTTTGATTGTAATAGCTTGCTTACTAAATTAATTGCAAATAATATTTCATACCAAATTACTATTGCAATTAAAACTCAAAATCACCAAGCTCATTATTTGCTAAGGATTTAGCTTCACTCTTTATATTGTAATCCTTATCATTGCTATCGGCTACTTGAAGTAAAGCTTCTCGTATATCTGACATTTGAAATTTAATAGCCTTAACACTTTCAACACGACTTTCCCAACGAGTAGATGACAAAGACTTAACATTTAGTCCTTTTACATTGTCTTTCAAGATTTGCCATCTCTTAGTAGAAGCTGTAAAAATTGTATATATACGTTGGATGACTCCAAAAAAGTCTCTAGCTTTACTACATGTGTTAGCCATATCACATAATGTCAAGTTTAAACTATGACAACCACAAGGAGTATAAAAAGCATTAGAATTTAAATCCAAAAATTTCTTTTGAACTCCTTGATGTTTTCCTTTCATATTAGATCCATTATCATAGCCTTGTCCTCGCACATCCATTATATCAAGATCAAGATTTTTCAATTCATTTTGTAAAACATCAAACAGCCCTTGGCCAGTTGTATCATTTACATTCAAAAATCCTAAGAAAGATTCCTCAATGCAAACATTACAATTAGAGACATTCACATATCTTAATATCAATGATATTTGCTCTTGATGGCTAACATCGGGAGTACAATCAAGAATTACCGAGAAATATTTTGCTTGCTTTATCTTTCTAATGATTTCATTTTTATTGCAGAACCAAGCAAAAGTATTAACTCGTTTTGAATTGTATGACCTAAATAATGAAAGTGAATATCATTATTAGTAATACGGTTGACATGTTCTTGAATGATTGGGTCAAACTCGGCCAACATTTCAATCAAGCCCAAAAAATTACATTACTTTTTTGGTATAGTTTCCCATTTGAACCACGAAAGGCTAGATTATGTTTGGCAAGAAATTTGACAATTGAAATAATTCTTTGCATTACTTTCTTCCAATGGTCTTTTTCTTTTTCAATTAGCATTTGAGTCATCTTATCAATAGTTTGATTCTTTTGAAACCTAAGACGCAACTCATACCAAGTAGTCATATTCTTAACATGATCTATGCTTGTCTCATGGTCTTTAAGTCTAAAGCCTACATGCCCCCAATCTGAAAATCCTTCATTTGTCAATTATCCTCTTCCCATCACTTTTTTAAATATTTTACAGCAAAAACAATAGACTCTATCAAGCTCTTTGGAATAAACAAGCCAATCCCTATCACATTTCTCACTGTTTGATAAAACTCTAGTATACAAGTTAGCCGTAAATCGTCTTGAAGATTTATCTTTAGGACCTTTCACAATAGAATTATCTCTTTTAGGACCATTTTTCACTAATAAATTAATCATTTTAGAATCAAGACCATCCCAAACTCTAGGAACATATATATTAGGCACATAACTAGTTTCACGGTGATCAACAATATCATTATCAGAAGGCATATCATCAATATTTTCAGCACTATTATCATTCTCAATAGGCACATCGTCAACATTGCAATTAACACTAGGCACATCATCAAAAATATTATCCACATCATCAACATTCTCCGCAATAGGCATATCACTAACAAGATCAACATTAACATTATTAATATCATCAACATCAACATTATTATTCTCAATAGGGACATCATCAACGGGCTCAACAAGAGGAACTTGAGGTTCTTTTATAACGAATTTATCAAGAGAACCTTTTTGAGAATTAATTAACACTTCTAATTTTCTCTTTTTGTTACGCTTTTGAGACCTAGATTCATACTTTCTAGGAGGCATAATCTCAAAAAAAAAAAAAAATTACAGTATCATATATATGGATTGAAAAAACCTGGAAAGTAGAAGCTTTATTTCAATCAATTGGACGAATTGGTGAATTACTCGATAACGTTGATTCTCAATCTTTGTTCAAAAGAATACGACCAATTTGGACCTTCAAAAATTAAAATTGTTAGATACAGTCATACAGAACTAGTCTCTCATCTGCTGTATATCAATCAAATCTGCTATATATGTTTACGAATCTTAGAGCATCCATTCCTTTGATTTTGATGTCAGATGATTGTATAATTTTAATTCATTCATTCATTCGTATATAATTATTGATTGAATTTGTTTTATGATTGATTAGCTGTGCATTGGTTCTATTTTGAATGCCATTCATCTAAACAACCACAGTATGTATTTGTAGGATGTTAGATTAATTGTACGATACAACTAATTAGATTAATAGTGTGCAATAGTCTATAATTTCCACTTTTCCAGATATTATTAGCATTATGCTGAACTACAGAAGAGTATAAACAAAATAAAAAATTAATGTCTCTGTTGCAACACAAACAAGGCCGAAAAATTTTAAAAAAATGAAATAAAAATTGCTTCAATTCATCAATTGAAATTATCAAACCCAGAATTAATTAAAAACAAAAATCAAAATTTACCAGAAGACACGAAGCATTCAAAGCAGGGCCGAAAAAAAAAAAGGAAATAAAAATTGCTTCAATTGAAATTATCAAACCCAGAAATAATTAAAAACAAAAATAAAAAATTTACCTAAAATCGATTGCTTCAATTGCTCCAATTGCTTCAATTCGTTCCCCTCAAAAAGAAAAAAAAATTGCTTCAACCCTTCAATTCGTTTTTGATTTTGTATAAAGTATAATTGTATCAATTGGGAATAGATAGATGAAGATGATTGAATGGAAGATAACCCATATATATGGGAAAATAATTACCGTTTGATAACAAGAAACTCGAAAGATTGAAATTGATTTATTGACTGAGTTTATTTATTTATTTTTTTTCCGTTGAAATTCCTTGAATGGGAAAATATGCAATACAATTTTCCATGATTGATGTAATTAGGGAGGAATTTGGAAACATGGAGAAATTAATATGGAAGGTTGAATTGATTGAATGGGATTATGGGAATTGGGAAATTTGAATGCGTGAATGTTGTAGTGTTGCTTCTCCTTCCTCTTTGCTGTCTTCTGGCGATAAAAACAACATTTATTTATTTATTTTTAAATAATAATTGGAAAAAAATTGGGCCCTTTAAATTGGGGGCCCTATGCTAAGGGGCACCTTGCACATGGCCTTCTACGAGCATGGTCATAACCAGTTACCGGTTGTAAACAGTTTGGTCATAACTCATTACGGATTATAAACGGTTCGATCCTAACCTGTTACGAGTTGTAAGCAAATTGGGTTTATCGGGTTTTTATCGGGGTTTTTTCAGGTTTAAACGGTTTCGATTTACAATGGGTCTGGTTGTTATCGGATTCAAAAGTTATTTGGTTTGAGTTGTTCTCGATTTCGGGTTGTATTGGTTCGGCTTGATAATGGATACAATTCATTAACGGTTCTCTAACATTTGGATCGGTTCAATAGGTTTAAAAAAATCGGATTAGGTCGGTTCACGGTTTTAAAATAACAGGTTTTTAGCGGTTCGGTTCCTTTTCAAAACGATTCAGATTCATCAGTTTGGGTTGGTTTTTGACAACTCTAAAAGAGTTTTGTTAGTGTTGATTTCATAAATTGAAAATTACATCTTTGACAAATTTGTTTTGTACGGTGTATTGTTTTTTTCCCCCCCTAAAGATAGGACACACGCATTATGATCTCTCCTTTTCTGAAGTATACTGTTGATGACAAGACCATGCTTTAAAATATGCAAGTAATTTATAAGTCGTTCCTAATTTAAGACAAGTCGTTAGTGATGGAGTATGTATGTCGTAGTAATGTTGTGGATTGATAAGCAATTAGCTACAAAATTGATAGTGTATAAGATTAAATGATAAATCTTAGGACTAGAACACAAGGTCGAGTGGTCAACTAGGCCGTAGTTGGGGCCTGGGGGAATCAAATTAATTAGGCTCCAAATAAACAATCTTTAGGTCGATCATTTCTATCAAAGTGGATTCTTCATTCAAATCACGATGTATTTTATTGGGTGCTGACAATGGGTCAAGGTCATTCACGCACTACTACAAAATTGGCCAAAGAGACTAGTTGAAATTAGCCAAAGAGACTACCTTGGAGGCGGTCTCTAGCGCAGCGCTCTCTTTGGCAAAGAGACTGCTTTATTAAAAGCGGTCTCTAGAATGAGAAAGCTAAGACCGCATCTTTAAGATAAGCGGTCTCAACTATTAAGACTGCCTTTATAAGAAAAGCAGTCTCTATTTTCAAAAAACTGAGACCGCCTATCTTATTTAGGCAGTCTCTTTTTTTAGAAAAGTGAGACCGTTTTTTAACTTAACGGGTTTCTTTGGTCACATTTTAAATAAAAAAAATATAGCTTATTAGATTTTTATAATTACAATTCATCAATATTAACATTATATAGTACATAATTTTATTCATATTTTTCATGATCAAATACGAAGGAGAAAATTAATTTTTGTACGTATACTCCTCAAAAATTACGTACATAGTACATATTTATAAAATTCAATACATGAAAATAAAAAAATAAAAATTCTGTAATTGAAGACTTTTTTTTTCGTTAAAACAATAGAAGAAGCAAATTTTATTACTCAACCCCTCTATCAAAAGAAACAAGGGGAATTGAAGCAGGGAATGTGGAGTAGTTGAACACTTATATCAGACGACACCTCCAGCTTGCCAAACCCAGCATCAAAAGCATCTCTTAGGCCAAAAAAGATCGCAACCGATCCTGCTTCGCTGACACTTCCCACCCAACAAGCGATTAGCCTCCAGCCATCATCACATGAAACTTGAGATTTCTATGTAAAAAAAAAAAATTAAAAAAGCATATATTATTATCCAGAAATAAATCACAACAATAATAAAGGAATGAAAAAAAAAAGGAAAAAACGAAAATTTAAAAATCAAGGTACAAAATAAAATTTGTTTACAATTTAAAAAAATGATAAATTGTTTAATTTAACTAATAAAATACGAGATCTAAAATAAAAGTTGTTTAAAATGATGAATGAACAAAAAATCAAAGCAAGAAAACAAAAAAAAACTAATTTTAAAACAAGCTAAAGAAATTTTAAAAACAATAATAATCGAAATTTAAAATGATAATAGAAATATAAAATCAAATGCGAACTTAACAATGACGAAAAATACCAGATCTGACTCCATACGAAAGAAATTGAGCGATAATAACGAAAAATACTAGATATGACTATGATAGATGTTTTCAAAACAAAAATTTCATAAAAAAATGGCGAAAATTGGTTTTGAAACAAAAACATTAACAAGCACAAAAAAAAAAAACAATAATCTATTACCATGGCTAAACGAAAAATCGAAGAACTTTTTGATTTTTTAACAAAAAAAAAATGTTAAAAAGCAATTATTATAAGAAATTCAGACTTTTAATTAAGAAAATATGAAAAAAAAAATGAACATCAAATAACTAGAACTTAAAGATCTACTCAAATAAACTTATAGATAACTAGAAGATGAAGGGAAAAAAAACCCATTTTTTGCACCAAATCTAAGAGAAAAATAATAAAAAAATTGAAAAAGGAAATCGAAGAACTCTCAGCGATCAAGGAATCGAACAACTTAAATTAATTTCCATAATAATTTTGCTCTCTGTCTTTTGCCATTCCTCTTACCTTTTCTTTGTTAATGGCTGCTCGGATTGAATCATATCACTACTATTTGGCTTGAAGGAAATGGTTAGGGTTTGAAGGAGGAGAGAGAAAGACACGAGAGAAGAGGAGAAAGGAAATGAAATGGGACATTAAAAAGGAGAAAGGAGTGAAGAGGAGAGAGAAAGGCACGAGAGAAGGAGAGAAAGGAGTGAAGAGGAGAGAGAAGTTAAAAAGAGAAAATGTGAGTGGCGGTGGAACCTAAAAAACAAGAGACCCATCTTTAATGTTAACAGGTCTATCTATAAAAAACAAGAGACCGGTTTTCTCAATAGGCGGTCTCTGGTTTATTTTTGATAAATCATTTTTTTTCAAAAATCACAAGAGACCCGTTGTCTTAAATAACCGGTCTCTCGAATATTTTTACCATTCCAACCAATGAAGTTAGAGACTCGTTATTACTAATAAACGGTCTCTTAGATCAAAGAGACCGCTTATGTAGATAACATGTCTTATATATTGGGTCTCTTTGGCCAATTTTGTAGTAGTGACATACTCTAAAATCATGTCAAAAGATCAATTTAACCAAAACTTTTATCAAGTTGGCGGTTAGAGTCCTAGGATTGGTTTTATACTCTATAAAAAGTATAAAATCCATCAACTATATAAAAATAAATTTTTATTAATTGTTAATTATTATTTATTTATTTGAATTATTTTATTTTAAAAGAAATTAATAATCTCTTATTTTATTGGTGTAGGGAATATTTCAAGCATTACCCCTAGCTTGAACCCCACTGTGATCATACACTAAAGTACGATGGCGTCCAAAGGGAAGAAAGCTAGATCAAAAGAGTTGCCAACAAGTTTTAGGAACTTGTAAACCGTTTACAGGGTGAAGATTACACCCTTTAACGATCCAGGAGATCGTTAACTCCAATAGGTCTTGAACCATGACTGGTAGTTCGGGGATGAAGGTACAAATCCAACCTAAAAGAGATTGAACCTGCCCTAATAATAGGCCTCTACTTTATTCTGATCGTATTCATGTGTGCTTTCTGACTAACATGCAATCAATAGGTTTACCCTAAACATGTTTATCTATGTTGGTTGAACATTAATGCACAGATAAAACTATTATTGGCGATAACTTGAATTATAATCAAATTAACCCTAAACAAGATTATTAATTATCTTATTAAGCGTGATTACAAGTACCAAATCCCTTTAAACATGCATAAAAGGTGTGATCAAGCAATAACAATAAATATCAAGCAACATAATAATCATAATAATAAAAATAACCATAATCATAATAAATTAAATTATAATAATAATAATAATAATAATAATAATAACAAGTATAATAATCATCATAACAATAATTATGACAATTATAATCATAAATCATAAAAATAATCATAATCATGTTAAAGCATAATAATAATAGCAAAATCCTAGGTATGATACTAACAAGATTAATAACAAACCCTAGCATGTCACTAAACATTAAAAATCAAAGCTTACCCTAACATGATACTAACAATCATAAATATTAGGAAGAATATAAAAGGCATCATACTTTTAATCATACTTGATATTAGCATTTTTATTTTTTACCCTAAACATGATACTAGGAACATCAAAACATCCTAACATGACGCTAGGAATCATAATAACAACCTAAGCATGATTTCTACATCATAATGTCAATAATTACCATTAAAGCACTTACTTGGATGCCTCGTACCTCTTTCTAATAACAAAATACACACGTTAGTAATTTCAAGGAAAATAATAAAAACAAACAATTAAATTAAATAATTGAAAGAGATATTTGGGACTAAACCCTCAGAAATTAAAACCTTTCACGTCTATGGCGAAGACAACTTCGAACTTGGCTAGGTATGTCTAGTGCTAATGTATGAGGAATTGTGTTTGTAAAAAGCTAGGCTTAGAAAAGAGAGAGAGAATCAAGAATTTCTTGATGAGAGTTGGTGATTGAAAAAGGGGAGATATGACCTCTATTTATAGAGAAAAAAGAGGGTCGAAGAATAAGAAAAGAATCCGAATTTGAATCGAAATAAAACTCGATGGACAACAGTTTTTGCGGATTTTGTTTTTATCATATCTTTTGATCCAGAAGTCCAAATAAGGCATATAATATGTCGTTGAAAAGCTCTTGAAGTCTACTTTCCAACCCAATTAAAATCAGATTAAAATATTTTGTAGATAAAAAGATATGGCCGAAATAGTAGGACGATGTTAATTTTGGATAGAGTTTTGTATCTCATCATATCTTTTTCGTTATAGCTCGGATTTAATATTATAATATATCATTGGAAAGATAATTTCAAGATCTATCCAACCATATAAGATTTGGATAAATATTATGAGGCACAAAAATAAAATTTGACTGTCTTTGAACATCTTTAAATTCGAATAGAATTTGGATTTAAGAAAAAAGGAAAGTTTTTTTAAAAAAGGAAAGTTTTTATTTAATTCAAATTCTTTAATCTTATCTTTTCAAAAAGGATAATTAAGATCTTTTAGAAACTTATACAAGCTTCTAATTAATCCTAATTAGTTTAGGAATAGGGTTAAACCTTTGGACCCTCCACATGATCATTGGGTCGTAGGTAAAATCCGGTTTGGGCCTAGTTTAGTATTTTGGCCATACCTTCCTCATTATTCATCGGAATTGGGCTTATAATATCTCGTTGGAAAGGTCTTTTTAAGCCCCATCCAACTACACCAATATTGGACCCATATCATGGACCAAACTAAATTGGAATGCACGTTTTTCAAAAATAAGGTAAGAAAGGAAATATTTTCAAAAACAGAAAGAAGAGATATTTTAATAAAAACATTCTCATCACTAGACTTTTCACACTTTCGCTTTGTTCAATAATCAAATGACATGAAAGGTATTCATCACAAGGTTTGGTTTTGGGGAGACACAAATGGGTATCTACACTTGGCTTCAATTAAAATTTATAATCCTCCGTGGCGTGTTAAGAAAATTAAATCATATATGGCTATTTAAAAACTCGGGAAAAAAGTCACCTTTATATATATATATTAATTATTATTGTTATTATTAATTATTATTTGAAAATATAGTAGAGCAGAGCAAATTTGATATGAGCAAAGCAGGGCTCAGCAAAGCAGCTTTGAAGAACGGGACCTAACTCATCCACCACCCTACCCTTGCCCTTTTCCTGGTAAGTTGGACGTGATCTAGTTGTAAATTGCCCTTGTCGGGACTCACTATACACGTTGAAATTATTCATTGTTTTAAATACACTAGAATATAAATTTAAAAACACAAAACAAGGGAAGAAGAGCACTGACAAAAAAATAGATGGGTAGACATCACTGGATAGTTGATATTTATTTATACCCCTTTTACATAAGCATATGGCTAGGTCAAATGCATGCAGTTAATAGTTGAATTGTCTTTTTACAATTGGTTATTTAGGACACATGTATTTATTTCACCTAATGGCTTTAATGATTTTAACAAATTATATCATACCATATATCTAGTAGTATACATTCATACAACGATTGTCAACAGTATTAATGTGCAATTAGTATTTTAAAGTGATATTGATGGTATATAAAAGTAATGTTCAATCTTCAATACATTAGCAAAATGAATACATCACTTACAGTAAAATTGAATAAAAGTTCCATATAAAAATTTGACCCCTTTACAGAATTTTCAAATGACATATTCTACAATGAAAAATAACCCCTTCACACAAATTTCGAACAAAGTCTACGCTATTGGACTTATACGTAAAAGGAAATCTTTTGTATTAATGGCTTCATCTGTTAGTAAATAAGCAAATATAAAACAATAAATACTTATCTCAACGTTGTGTAGACCAAATTGATAATTGCCGCGTCGTGGAGAACCACTGACCTAAAAGACGATTCTGCGCTACCTCCCGGTGCAGTAGACTAGAAGCGGTCGCCCTCCAAGATAAGCACGGCGCCGGAATTTGTGTGCACTCACAAACCCGACTGGAACTTTGAATACTTGCCCAAAATCAAAGGAGTATTTTTTAAAGAGAAGATCAAAGAGAATATTTCTGATTTTTGTATGTATCCTATGGAACCCAAAGAAGCTTGAATATATATATGTAGAGAAGGCAACGACCAACCTTAATAAGTGGAGTATTAAGTGTCATTGACCAACTAATGAAATGAGTAATCAAGGAGGCAACGGCTAGGCATTTATAATCGACTATGAATGAGCGTAACCCCCGAATTATCAATGACATTCTCAACGACTTAATTCAAACGAATAGACCATGAATATTGTAATAGATACAATATTCGAATAACAATAAACCGTCAATAATAATGGGTATTAAGAGATATATCCATAACCCACTTACCGCTTCTCAAACAAGTAGTACAAAACTACTCCAATGAATAAACGACATAAAGCTTTGATAAATTATCAAAGTGGGACTACCTCTTTTATTTCCTCTCACCTTTCTTTGTATTTCACTCAACAACTTCCAACAATCCCCCATAGGTTCGAAGATGTGAAAGAAAGAAAGAAAGAAAATTGGTTTTGGGCAAAACAAAACAATTGCATAAGTGTCAATGTCTCGCGACTTGAATTAACACATAGTGGACATCAAGCTATGATCCCTCACCTACCAAGTGACATTCGTCTTGAACTTAATAGGGAGTTAGGGACCCGTCACTTTGAGCCACACAATTGAGCATGTATAATATTCTGAAATTCCGCGAATAAAGGTGACGCATTATACTGGCCATACGTCCAGCCTGGATGCTCATAGGTGCTCTAGAGTATAAGCCCACGAAATACTCATAGGAAGCGGCCACACTTCCACACCTAAGTAGGTGAACTCCATCAAGTATGAGCTACAACACACCTCCAAAAATATGGATATGGGTTCATTAAGAGCCGTATGCTCAACCTCCTTCTCATTTGTAGCTAAGCCCAAACAAACATCTAGAGATGGACATATAAAAATGTGCTTCCGAATTATTACATAATGTTCCCCTTTGAACTCATGGTGAGTAGGAGTTCACTATTTCACAATTCATATAACGGGCTTTAGCCCCATCTCTTCCGATGTTTCCAAAACTAGTTTTTTTTTTTTTTTTTCCATAGGCCTTTAGATAACGGATCCGTAACATTTTTAGACTTTATGTAGTCTAGTGATATCACCCCATTCGACAAAATTATCTTTGACATCAACTATTATAGGCATGGTTCAATCAAAAGTAACCACAACTTACAAATCATAACAAATTCCCTTACAATGGGATATTTGCTAGCACATTTGCTCATAAGAGCCATGCACTCTTGACCATCTTGCCTCATAACCTGTCAATTCAAGAGAAATAAATTAGATTATTCCAAAACAAACATAGCAAAACAAGATTGCTTTGCACAATTTCCAAAACATAGCTTCACCACTTAGTGGTGCAAACATAACCGCTTGAGTTTGAACTCATTATCGAACTTCAAGACCTCATGGAAACTTGCAATAGTGCAAACTCTTATCTTTTGTACTTTCAAGTACCTATGCAACCTCCTCAAAACTATCCGATGGTCATTGCTCGAGTTAAGAGTATATTTGCTTAATTTACTTACATAAAAAGCAATGTCAGATTAAGCATAGTTTCCAAGAAACATAAGACTACCAAATGGACACGAATTGCTCCCATATGATCAATAAGATCATAAAAACCTTATATTATAGCAATGACTCATCCATCACAAGTTTAGCCTTAAAGACTTCCAACGACAGCTCAGTGAATTAGCAACACAATCCATAGAAGAGATATTAAGCATCACAATCCCAGGAAAAAGATTTGTAAAAATCTATACATAGTTAGACATAATCTAACTAATATTCAATGACTTCTTCCACGGAAATAATCACTCATGATATTCCACTGATTTAAAGAAAATACTCTAAAGACATAGAGATACCAAAACAAACTACTTGTAAGGAAAACTCAATCATAAACCATCTTTAGCTCAATTAACCACTTTTAGGCTTTGCATTAAACAATATAAAATTTTAACATTAATGCCTCTCATTCCTACTAGAGTCAAGTAATCCAGCTTGGATATCCAACCACTTGAACCATAGTAATAATACACATATATGCTCAAAGACAATTTATTCAATAAAGAATCAATTAGGATATGCAATTTATCAAGCAAAAACTAAGCAAGACTTTGAGTCCAACACTGATTCTTTATTACTTCCCCCACATTGGACAACAAAGTCTGATTCAAAACCCTTACCAATGCACCCACATTCTCAATGAATGAAATATTTGGATATAAAAACCCCCACATGAAAGGACAAGGTTCAAATACCAAAATAGAGCATAAACAAATATATGGTTGGGAAAAATTCACAACTATGTCGTAACACTGGGTATAATAACATATAAGGTGGACAAGAGCAGAGATCTTTGAAACATTGAATTAATCAAGGATAATAATTCAACAATACCTCAAAAGATTAACTCCCAAGCCACCATATAAAATTCAAGGCATTTACAAATTACTCATGCTTTATTCATAAAGAATTATAACACAATAAAGAGTCATAGGCGGTAACAATAAACCATTATAAAATATTAGAAAATCGTAGTCAATTCCCAAAATACTTTACTCGAAAATTCTCCAAAGAGAAAGCCATACAATCTCCTTAAGTAAAATTATCACATAATTTCCCTTCACAAAACTCAACAAGTTTGAGAATTATAAGTTTCACACAAACATGTTAAACTGAGGATAAAGTAATGAGATCAATTGAGTTATGAATAAAGCTTCTCAATACGAGTATTTCATATCATGGATTCAAGCAATTGACATATATAGTACATCTCAACTCTATACTCAACACATACATGAATCATGATAAAAGTAGTACTCGGAGTACATACATGCACCTAAAAAAAAAATGTTAAAACATTGCTCAAAAGCATCCTACTGAATAATAAGTTACTCCACAAAATGTAGAACCAACAAATTAAAGGTAACTGATTATGTGCCATATAATGTCATACTTATAAAATATCGACATTATAACTTTTACTTTCTATTAATCATTCAACAAATATTTAATTGACAAATTCAACATTCAACGTACTTTGTCAACACCCACAAAAGCATATATTTGTTAAGATGATTACTAGGAATTAAACCAGATGATAAACATAATAACACGAGACTTGGTTTAGAATGAACCTCCCTTGAATCAAATCAAGTAACATTAGTAAGACCTCTATGAGATACCCAATCGTCCTCATTATAAATATGAGCTTCAAGATGCCATCGTAACTTCAATTGACTGCTCTCGAAATTCCGTGGACAACAATAAAATTGAAATCCTAATATCAATGACTTCCTGACCAACAAAAATGTACTAACAACTTTGGCCTCCTCAATAGTTTGGTCAGCAAGAATGGCATGGGAATCATAAGTACCATGCATGAATCACATGACAATCGTTAACTATTTAACTTTGTGTATCCCAAATAAAAACTAATAATGCAGACCCTTAAGGTTCTAACACATCAACTGTAAGCACACCACAATTATCACAAACCAATTAAAGATTAACCCAAAAAACATAATCTAAATAGATGTTACAAATACTTACAGAATATGAAAGCACTACTAAGCCTCAATTAGTCACAGTATACATGCCATAAGTCATTAGTAAAGTACTAGACATATAGATCATTAGTATTGCTCATGTAAAGAAGCCCAACAATAAACCAAACAAAATTTCCATTAAGAAAAGTGGAGAATTGATAACAAAATATAAAGGTCCAATCACTAAATAACATAAGGTATACTCATATACTTCGTAGTATACTCTCACATGCTCATGAGTAACCAAGTGGACATATATAATAAGTCAATAACCAACATATTTGCCATTATATTAATCATTGCAAATAAAATTAACATTCATATATAACATGGACATAAAGCAATATACTCTACAAGCTTTAGCATTACCCACTAATTAGAAATTATAAATCAAAGTATAGAACAAATACTCTATAAACACATGATAACTAATAACAAGAAGATGGTTCTTATTTCAATACAACTCATCTCGTCACACACGCAACAAATGTACAAAATATGGTCCAAGTAAAACCAAAACCTTATATGATAATTTAAATGATTCAACGAATAAGGAATAACCGAAAAATTCTTTCAGATTAGTCAACTGCGAAATCAAGACCAAACTTTCCATTATACGTTATTCACATTATAGCCCTTCTCACAGTAACGGACAACCATCAATTTAATAAATTCTATTCCATGAAATTATTCATCATAGAATTAGTACACAAGTACACAACACAAAATTGATCCAAATAAAACCGCATCCTAACTAATATGTGAAAGCTCATAATTCTTAAAACAAAGAATTTACAATTTCGACATATAAGCAATCATATATTTGGAATCAATACATCGTCTTTTAGATTGTTAGTAAATAAGCAAATATAAAACAATAAATACTTATCTCAACGTTGTGTAGACCAAATTGATAATTGCCGCGTCGTGGAGAACCACTGACCTAAAAGACGATTCCGCGCTACCTCCCGGTGCAGTAGACTAGAAGCGGTCGCCCTCCAGGATAAGCACGGCGCCGGAATTTGTGTGCACTCACAAACCCGACTGGAACTCAGAATACTTGCCCAAAATCAAAGGAGTATTTTTTAAAGAGAAGATCAAAGAGAATATTTCTGATTTTTGTATGTATCCTATGGAACCCAAAGAAGCTTGAATATATATATGTAGAGAAGGCAACGGCCAACCTTAATAAGTGGAGTATTAAGTGTCATTGACCAACTAATGAAATGAGTAATCAAGGAGGCAACGACTAGGCATTTATAATTGACTATGAATGAGCGTAACCCCCGAATTATCAATGACATTCTCAACGACTTAATTCAAACGAATAGACCATGAATATTGTAATAGATACAATATTCGAATAACAATAAACCGTCAATAATAATGGGTATTAAGAGATATATCCATAACCCACTTACCGCTTCTCAAACAAGTAGTACAAAACTACTCCAATGAATAAACGACATAAAGCTTTGATAAATTATCAAAGTGGGACTACCTCTTTTATTTCCTCTCACCTTTCTTTGTATTTCACTCAAGAACTTCCAACATCATCCACCAAAATTTACGTTTGTGTGTAGCAAAAGGTAAGTTTCTGATTTCATGCATTCTGAAAGTATGTTTGTGTGTATCAGAAGGTATTATTAAATGCATATGACATTAATTCTGTTGGAGATTAAGTGGCCTCCAAAGTTTATCTTATCCTAAGTAAGTATTTGTTACTTAACTCTATCACTTAAGGGGATAATAACCATATTTTAGGAAAGTAAATAAGATGGTATTTATCTCATTGAGAGTTGGTTACACCCAAAATCTTAAGTGATGAGGACTCCTAATATTATAAATATGATATCCGTTGTGGCCAACAGAGGTACAATTTCACAGAGAAATATTCCACAAAATTGAGAGTGTTTTCATTAGAGTCATCGTCCTAGACTCTGGGTTTTGGAGTGTGACAATTATTGAGGACTCTAGTAGCCCTCCGGTGCGGTTCGTAAGGCGAGTTCTAGATCTTGTTAAGCTTCCGCTAGAGAGGTAAGTATTGTACCTTACCCTTTTAATTTGAATAAATTCAATATGTTGATGGTAGGGAGCATTGAATAAATGAAGTTATGACATTAATTAATAAATATTAAATTGAAACTTGTAATTAAGTTAGATTATAGGAGAAGGGAATTGTGTAATAGGTTACCTGTAGGTGCACTTAAGTTCCTTATCCGACTTAATTTAATTGTATGCCTATTTGTATGTATACCATTAAACCCCAAGGTTGTATTTTGTTACAATTTTTTTTAAACAGAATACAAGTTAGTTCTCAGCATACAACTAGAGTCAGAACGCGTTAAATAAAGGGAAGGCTATGGCCATCCTCTTTTTATTAGCCAATTATAACGTATTTGTCTTCACTAATTTCTGCTAAGGAAAGGAAAAACCTTCAAACATGTTTTCTAAAATGAAGTTTAGGTGGAAGGGGCAAAATAAAAATCGTCCTATTATATCCCAAACATCCATTAATGAGTTGAGAGGAGGGAAATCCTTGTTTTATCATCCAAAAACCACTATACATTTCAACCACTTAACCTGAAAAACAAAGTCAGAACTCGATTATAACAAGACTAGGTACTACAACAATGTTGAAGAAGCAGAGTTTGACATTTCTTTTCACCCCAATGATGTTAGAGATGGAATATACTCTCTCCGGCTAGACCGTCATCCATTTAGTGGCACAGTCATGAAAACTGATCCACTGGAGGCACCAGTTCGTACTCACCTCCCATGGGTCCCCGACCACCCCGATATGCATTTAGTGTTTTGGGTGTATCTCGAATGGTGTTCATACAATTTTCTAAACAACCCCGATGAGGCGAAATTTTTTCCGGATGAGTAGTTGTTGTCTGTAATGGATCCAATGCCAAAATTGATGTTGACAATGTGATGGTATATATATATATATCAAGATTTCTATGTATACTTATTTGTGGCTTCCTTCACTGATTGTTTACACGTAACTCGTGTTCAATACCTGTGTCATACACTGAATTTTAAGGTTACGGCTCGTGAATTCTATTTTCGTCCGAGAATATACCTCGAATAGACTTGCATTCTGAACGTAGGTAGGACTATGGAGACGACCAAAATTACATCCCTTTAGGTGTAACTACGGTCGTTTGGAATTTCCAGGGAATGAATAGAAATACATCATTCAAGAAAATTTTTATCAGCATTTACGAGGAATTCAATCCGTCCGTATTTATTCTCACCGAAGCTAGAGCAGGGGACGATGTAGAGGCACTCATCATAAGTCTTTCGGGGCCATATTCATGTGCTATGTTTGGTAATCGTGGCTTGGCTCAAGGAGGAGTGGTGCTTCTTTGGGCACGGAATATGCATCCTCGGTTTTCCGGCATGGAGTTTCTTAATAATTGTGACTTGTTCAACGTTTCTTTATCTAAAAGATAATATTATTCAGTCCCAATAGGAACAAATTTGGTTGTCTTAGGGAGTTAGTTGTTTAATTATCTACTTATGATATGTTAGTAAGTGTAGACACCCATTTGTGTCTCCCTAAAAAACCAAACCCAGTGATGAGTACCTTTCGCGTCGAATCATAATCGAATGAAGTGAAAATGTAGAAAGTTTAGTGTTGCGGATAGTTTTAATTTCTTTTCTCTTCTCTCTGTTTTTGAAAACTTATTTTAAGAAAATAGTCAATCCAGTTTGGTTGGTCCATGATATGGGTCCAATACTAGTGTATGTGGATGGGGCTTGACAAGAGCTTTCCAACGATATATTATAAGCCCAATTCCGATGAATATTGAGAAAGTTATGGTCAATTTACTAAACTGGGCCCGGTTTGAGCCTTATATACGGCCCAATGATCTAGGGGAAAGCCTAATATAGATTTATCTTTCCTAATGCAATTAGGAGTGGTTTTAGTCTTCTAGATTCTACTAGAAGGTTCTTTTCATTCCTAATTCAATTAGCATTGATAAATTGACTTTTGTTGACTTTTTAGAGTTTTAATTAGAATCAAAGAGCATTTTTGAGGAAAAATACGATTTTATCCTCCTGTACGGCAATTTTTATGTGATTTTAAGAAAACGCGTGAATTTATGAATCAGCGCCAAACGCCAGCTGTAGCGCCTAGCGCTAAGCTTGGCGCCTGGCGCTAAGCTTGGCGCCTGGCGCTAATGTTGGCGTCTGGCGCCAATAGCCAGCGTTGGCACTAATTCAATTTTATCTGCGCCAGAACTCTGTTTTGATATTTTATCTTTTTGGTTGATTTTCTATAAATAACGTCGTAAAAACTCCGTTTTCATACACCTACAATCAACAATCATCTCCAACCTACAACCTACAATCATTAATTCTTATTCTTTCTCTCACCAACTCTCATCAAGATTTTCTTGATTTCTCTCTCTCTATTTTCTAAACTAGCTTTCTCTCAAATATAAAAATTCCGCATTCATTAGATCTAGACACACCTACCATATTCGAAGTTGCCTTCGCCCTAAACGTGAAAGGTTTAATTTCCGAGGGTTTGGTCCCAAATCTCTCTTTCCATTATTTAATTTTATTGTTGTTTATTATTTTCCTTCACTAGGTGAAAAAAGGCAATTGGCAGCGGTTCAAACCCGGTCTAA
Source organism: Chenopodium album (assembly GCF_948465745.1). Classification (NCBI taxonomy): domain Eukaryota; kingdom Viridiplantae; phylum Streptophyta; class Magnoliopsida; order Caryophyllales; family Amaranthaceae; genus Chenopodium; species Chenopodium album. The sequence continues at coordinate 17,796,110 of NC_137842.1, forward strand.
GGCACCGGTTTGAACCGCTGCCTATTTGAGGGGTGCCAAAAACATGGTTTTTGGCACCGGTTCAAAACCGGTGCCATAGGGTGTAATAGGCACCGGTTAACCGGTGCCATAGGGTGGAATAGGCACTGGTTAACCGGTGCCTAATACAGCTCTCCCGCCATTTTTTTTTGGTGGTGGATAGTTTAGGCACCGGTTGCTGCCTAACCGGTGCCTTTTATGTAATTTTTTTTTTTCGTTTTTTTTTCCATCGTGCAATAATATTTTTTAAAAAAAACCTCCAATAATAATAACCTGTAATTCCAGCAATTATATTAAATATAATAATTAATAATTTTATTATTATAATAACTAATAATAATATTATTAATTATTATATACAAAAATATACAAAAATAATATTAGAAACAAGAATTCAATTATATATATAGATATAAATATTCCCAAACGCAATACAAAAAAAAAAAAAGTTGCTTACATACACAAATAATAGTACGTACACATATATAATGAATAATAAGTTATATAGTTCAAAAGTTAACATAAAAAGTTTACAATTATAATGCCATTTACATGTTGAAGGTGATGAAAGACGCCAACATGTCACGAACTTCATTAAGCTCCTTGATTGTCAACGGACCATCCTTTTGGACCTTGCAAAACTTGAAATACAAAAACATTATTTTAAAAATAATTAATTAGGCAAACAATATGTATTTTATCAAATATTACCTATATGACTTCTATATAGCCCATTTACTACATTACTTATCAAATGAACTATTTATTTCTCATAACATGTCAATATTGGATAGTTGTATGTGTGTAAGCCCTAAAATTGTATAGGAGAGCATTTTGTTAAGGTTTATGACGCTTTTTACCCAAAATGGCCCGAATATGGCCTATATGACCTTACTTTGCCCATTTCCTACATTTCTTATTAAATGAACTTTATTTATCTCATAACATGTCAATATTATCTAGTTATAGGTGTATAAGGAAAGAAATCACATCAAAAGAGCATATTAACACAAAATGGCCCTAATATGGCCCATATGACTTCTATTCAGCCCATTTTCTACCTTTCTTGTGAAATAGCCTTTTTGTTTCTCATAACATGTCATTGTTGGATAATATTAGGTGTCTAAGGCTAGAAATCACATCAATATAGCATTTCAAGAAGTTTAACAACGCATTTTACTCAACATGGCCCAAATAGGGCTTATATGAATTCTATGTAGCCCATTTTCTACATTACTTATCAAATGAACTATTTCTTTCTCATAACATGTTAATGTTGGGTAGTTGTATGTGTGTAAGCCCTAAAATTGTATAGGAGAGCATTTTATTAAGGTTTATGACGCTTTTTACTCAAAATGGCCCGAATATGGCCTATATGACCTTACTTTGCCCATTTCCTACATTTCTTATTAAATGAACTTTATTTATCTCATAACATGTCAATATTATCTAGTTATATGTGTATAAGGAAAGAAATCACATCAAAAGAGCATATTAACACAAAATGGCCCTAACATGGCCCATATGACTTCTATTCAGCCCATTTTCTACCTTTCTTGTGAAATAGCTTTTTTGTTTCTCATAACATGCCATTGTTGGGTAATATTAGGTGTCTAAGGCGTGAAATCACATCAATATAGCATTTCAAGAAGTTTTAGGACTTACCTCATCAAGCTGTTGAGTGTCCGTACAATGAGTCACAATGTCAAGCATGAATCTCATCACATACAAAGCACAATCAAGTCCATTCTCTTGTTGTGCACACTAGCATATGACAAACAAATCACATCAGTGAACATGCAAAGGAAATGAGCAAATATTTACTACCATAGATTTTCAAGATAATCACAATAATATCATGTAAATTACCAACGGTGTCTTCCATGTTGGACCCTTTGGAGCACGACAATGTAGCTTCTTCATAACACTGTAGTATAAAAAAATACATTCAAATTTGATTAGTCGTATGATTACTAAATTAGTTATTATTAGCAATAATCATCACTATAGGTTGCTATATATATTTACTTTTGCAATATAGACTTCACGAGCCACTTCTCCGATGATCGAGCTGAATCAAGGTGATAAATTGTGTTAGTGGAATTACAAATCACCATGAGGCTCCAATGCTCCCTACATAAGTTCACAATAGACAAGGTAATTAATATTTAGGAGTCAACATATAATGAGGCCAAATCGATTGAATTTGACATGGTTAGACTTACTCTCTATAACATGGGGCGAATATGAACTTGTCTCCCGCACGCGCTGATTCCCTTATACTCTGTTCAACATAGTACAACACGTCATGGGGGTTGCCTATGATTTTAGTAGTGGATAACTGCTCGGGGCATAACCACCCAACTTTACAAGGAGAATCAGTGTCAGTTAAGTGCTCCTGTAGTGCTCTGCGTGCATGAACATTGAATAATTTATCAGATGTAGGATAATCACCATCAATTTGAATAACTTGAAAAAAGTATAGATTATGTGGGCATTGAAGTACCTCATGAATGTTTGAATGAGGGAAATGTTAAGCTTTGCACCACATAGAAATTCCTTCACATCTTCTTTGCTGATCCATGCAATTGCATCCTCATCATAGTGGAACATTGCCTTAGGAAGTGCAACTTCCATGGGATCGACCAAATGACAAGCACGGTTGTGAAGAAAGGTCATGTCAGTAGAGAGAGATTGAAGAACAATGTCTTCAACAAGTGGAGTAGGTGGCATGGGTGAACCTTTCGAAGAGTGCAACTTCGACGCTTGTTCACTCTTGGACTGTTGTTCACTTAGCTTCTTCTTAGGTTGATCAATTCTTTTAGGCTTCTCCACCCTCTTTCTCTTTGAAGTTTTGCTTCCATTGGAAATCTGAAATAGTTTGAGAAATAATAAGTTTCAACTCACAATCACTTATACATATGTAATTATGATATGGTTTGAGAATGTATAAGTTTAGTAGTTGAGAAATGAAAAAAATAGCCAAGTGAGTAGACAATTCGGCTCAAAATGGCTTTATTTTGATGAATTGGACCCAAAAACTTAAAACTTGGCAATTTTTATGTAATTTCAAATGAAAAACACTTATAAATATGTGATTATGAGTTGTTTTGAGATGCGAGGAGTTTATAAGTTGAGAAATGAAGAAAATAGGCAAGTAAGTAGCCATTTCGGCTCAAAATGGCTTTATTTTGATGAATTGGACCCAAAAACTTAAAACTTGGCGATTTTTATGTAATTTCAAATGACAAACACTTAAAAATATGTGATTATGAGTTGTTTTGATATGCAAGGAGTTTATAAGTTGAGAAATGAAGAAAATAGCCAAGTGAGTAGCCATTTCGGCTCAAAATGGCTTTATTTTGAAGAATTAGACCCAAAAACTTAGAACTTGGCGATTTTTAAGTAATTTCAAATGACAAACACTTATAAATATGTGATTATGAGTTGTTTTGAGATGAAAGGAGTTTATAAGTTGAGAAATGAAGAAAATAGCCAAGTGAGTAGCCATTTCAGCTCAAAATGGCTTTATTTTGATGAATTGGACCCAAAAACTTAGAACTTGGCGATTTTTATGTAATTTCAAATGACAAACACTTATAAATATGTGATTATGAGTTTTTTTGAGATGCAAGGAGTTTATAAGTTGAGAAATGAAGAAATTAGCCAAGTGAGTAGCCATTTCGGCTCAAAATGGCTTTATTTTGATGAATTGGACCCAAAAACTTAGAACTTGGCGATTTTTATGTAATTTCAAATGACAAACACTTATAAATATGTGATTATAAGTTTTTTTGAGATGCAAGGAGTTTATTAGTTGAGAAATGAAGAAAATAGGCAAGTGAGTAGCCATTTCGGCTCAAAGTGGCTTTAGTTTGATGAATTGGACCCAAAACCTTAGAACTTAGCGATTTTAATGTAATTTCAAATGACAAACACTTATAATTATGTGATTATGAGTTGTTTTGATATGCAAGGAGTTTATAAGTTGAGAAATGAAGAAATAGGCAAGTAAGTAAATAATTTACCTCCTTATTAATCAACTTCACCCATGCACGTGGCCAATCAACGAAGCTACCTACAGCTTGCCAAAGCGCTGTTATCTCAACCTCCTCTATTGGTACGGGTAGTGGGATGTCTTCGAACCCCGCAACCACTGAATCGATCCCAACCGAGTAATGATGTGGCCCCGCCGTAGCACCCGTCGTCGGTTGGGCACTACCATACGCCACCAAACTCAACACGGTACTATTTGCATGCCCCGGGGCTAGAAGTGCACACCGGGTGTCTTCCTACACAAGTATATATATAAAAAGAAGATAGTTAAATAGGACTTTTACAACAGCATAGATATAACAAAATTCATTAAGGTAGAGGGTTACAAATCACCTGTAACTCTGGAAATTCATGCGGTGTTGGATTTTCAAGCTCCCTCGAGTCCGCATGTGTAGGAGTAGGAACCTGCAACAGTACATCAATCATTGCACCTAAAATCTCAATTAACTCGGTATTTTAAAACTTTTAATAACCCAATTGATTTTACCTCAGGTGACACATCTTCACCACGTATCTCATCTCCTCCATGTCTATCACCTTCTCCTTGTCCTTTTGGTTCAGAACATGAGTCGACCGGGGTACGAGTGAGGAACGGCAAAGTCGGTAAGTTCATCAACTTCGCCCAAGCATTCAATTCACCAACTAACTCGTTGCGTACTTGTTCCTTAATTGATGCCACCTTGGCATCCAACTCCCCCGGTGAGTTAACACTGGCTCGAGATCTACCCGATTTTGTGTATTCGGGACCCATCACCTTATTCCATCCAAGCAATGACCCTCCCGAACCTACTACTCGTCCTGGATGGTATGGCCTTCCCAAAGCCATGGTGAAAGGGTCATTCTCCACACTTGGTTCAAATTTGCCCTCCACCATCTCTTGAGTGTGCTCAAGCTATAGCATAAGGAAAAATGAGGTCAGTAAAACAGTTAATGGTTTGTACAGTGATTAGATGCAAAAGTGACTTAATTTCAACAATTCATAGGTAACTTACTAGCTTATCCGCCAGTTTTTTGGCTTCCGGACCCTTGATGAATCATTTTCCGGTTTTCTTATCAAACGAATGGAGAGAACAAAAGAAATCACCGGCACGACTCACCAATGTAGTGATCGTGGAACTAGAGGGTTCCTTCGATGCCACTAGAAGCGCTTTAGGGTATAAACCCGAAGCGGCCCACTCAGGTCTCTTTTCAGCAAAAGTCTTAGGACCCATACGATGGACGTATTCCTTCTTTTCTGCATTCGCTTGATTTTGCTCTCGAAGTTCCTACAAAACAAAAAATGTTAGTCTCATTAATACAAAAAGTGTCAAGCTATTATTCAATTGACATCAGATTTACACAAACTTACAATGGCTTTCTTTTGACTCTTCATTCTAACAAACTCTTCCCAATCATCTTTTGACACGGTCGGCCATATTTGCCACGGGAGACGGTCATCCTCTTTGGCATTCTTCTTCTTTGTTTGCACCTTCTTCTTCTTATGGATCCACCGATTAGTCAACTTGGTCTTAAAGCCTCTGAATCTTTCCCCTAATAAAGAGACAAACACCCTTTTCTTCTCGGGATCATTAGGAATAGAAAACTGCCTCTGCAAGCACAAATTAAAACCGATTATTAGTTTCTATTTCAAAACAATAATAAGGTTAAGGTATCTTAAATTGTCTAAATGTGCCAAAAACACACTTACCCTTGTATCATCCCAAAATGCTTGAATCAAACCCGGAGGTACTTGCCGCATTACAAGTGTAATGGGGATTTTCCGCGAACATAAGCCAACTTGATTAGCATATTGTCGACACCATTTGGGCCCGGGTTGGCCTTTGTTGTCATACTCCAAGACCATGGGACCGTCCGGTTTCTTAAAGCTTCTCGTCGGACCCCTTCTTTTTCTTTCAGCCGGTGCCTTTTCCCCCCCTCCACCACCTGTGTTGTTTTCATCTTGTCCTTGGCCTTGACTTTCAGGAGTCGGGTTCTCACCAACAATCTCACGTGCTGTATTTACAATGGCCGGTGCACGTTCAGCTGACATTTCAAAATCGTCAAGCCTACGCTCGAACTCATCTTGAGCCTGATCCTCTGGCTCACCCAAGTCATCCTCCTTATTCACATCATAAGGAGCATCAACTATCATCGGAGTCGTCATCCTCGTACTCGTCCTCATACTCATCATCGTCAATGTCCTCTACCAAAGGAGGATCATGATCGTCCGCCATGAGATATAAGCACCTGTCAAAGCAATCATAAAACAATATTAGTGTATAGTAAAGTATATGCATGATAGTTATTATGGTTATGTAGAAGCTATTTTAGCCATTTTCACCTACTTATTATGGTCCTATAACCTTGTATATTTATGATAATGAGTACAAAACGCCAATTTCAATCTACATATGGAAAATAGGTTGTTAGAATGAATAAATGTTAGTTCATACACAAAACAAAGGAGTTGGGTTAAGTAGAAGCTATTTATGCCAGTTTCACCTACTTATGGTCCTATAACCTTGTATATGCATGATAATGAGTACACTTAGGCAATTTCAAACTACAAATATATCATTTTTGCCTACTTATGCTCCTATATACATGATAACTAAACTATATTTGCAATGAAACCATTACTAACTTTTAATCAAACTACCTCATTCTGAAATTCCTTGTTGTGGTCTGATCGCATATAACCTGCTTCGTTGTCTATGTCATTTAGTACTCCAGGTCTAGGAACAGTGAAAGGTGCTAAATCATCAAACGCATCATATTCTTCCTCATCCTCAACATCTCCAATGCCTAGGATTCTTCTTTTGCCAGCTAGCACCATAGACCATTTTGAATCCATTGGGTCAGTTACGTAGAACACTTGCTTAGCTTGAGATGCAAGGATAAATGGTTCCGCACTATCATTCAAGTGGCCAAGATCTACAAGAGTAAAGTCCTCATGTTTGACGTTACGCCTGATATTATCAACCCACTTACACTTGAAAAGAGCAACCGTGAAGTTACAATAATCAAGCTCCCATATTTCTTGAATTCGACCATAGTATGACAACTCTGCATCGACAGGTGATTTATCCTTAGAACTTGCAAACTCCCTTGACGATGCCACAAGATTTACACCACTGTTTTGGGTGGAGGAAGATTTCAAATCACGAGCCTCGGTCCAAAAAGTGTACCCATTGATGTCATATCCCTCAAATGAACGGACATCATCCCTAGGACCGTACGCAAGCCACCGTACCGTATCGGTCACATTAGTATCATTCAATCCACTCATTACTCGTTCACGAAACCAATCAACAAATTTCTTATTATGCAACTGCATAAGTGCCCTTTCACCTTTGGATGGAAATTCGGCACGCAAACAAGCCATGTGCTCGTCTAAATATGGGTGCACATCTGAAACATGGTGCAACACATAAAGGTGTGCTTGTAAGAACTGATCTCGGTCTGGTGACATTCGTTTCGACCCAATTGTGCCATGACCATCAAGTCTACCTTCATGTCGAGAAGTAGGAAGACCAATAGGTTGAGCAAGGGCTATGTAGTCCGCCACAAAGTTACCTATCTCCTCACCCACTGTCCCTTGCATTATACTTCCTTCAGGGTGAGCTCGGTTTCGTACTTTATCTTGTAATGTACCCATGTGTCTTTCAAAAGGGTAGCACCACCTCATGAACACTGGACCGCACAACTTAATCTCACGCACCAAATGAAGAACCAGATGAACCATTATGTCAAAAAATGAGGGTGGGAAATACATCTCAAATTTGCACAAAGTCACAACCACATCTGCTTGCAAAGCATCTAGTGTACAAGGATCAAGAACTTTGCTACAAATTGTATTGAAAAACGAACAAAGGCTTGTAATCGCTTCCCTCACGTGTTTCGGTAGAATACCACGGATTGCAATCGGTAGGAATACTTGCATCATAATGTGACAATCATGGGATTTCATACTTGTCAGCTTCAATTCTCCATTTAAGGTTACAATTCTTTTCATGTTAGATGAGTACCCTGATGGAACCTTAATGTCGTACAAACATGCATAAAACATACGTTTCTCTACCCTTGACAATGTATAGCAAGCCGGGGGTAAATAATTCTTTTCATCCTTCCCTTTACCCTTAACTTTCTTCTTTGACGCATCTTTGGCCTTTCCCTTTCCCTTGCTCTTTTCCTTCCCTTTTTTCGAAACACTTTCATCTTCTATTCTCGGCTCCTTCCCCTTTCTAACCTTTTCTTAAGGCCACAATTCTGGACGAATCCCCATCTCTTTCAAATCTAACCGTGCACCCTTTCCGTCCTTTGTTTTGCCTGGGATATTCATAAGCGTCCCCAAAAGAGCATCACACACATTCTTCTCTATATGCATCACATCAAGACAATGCCTAACGTCATGTTCTCTCCAGTACGGCAGCTTCCAAAAGATCGATTCTTTCTTAAACAGAGCAGCTGAGACCACAGTTTTTTCTGATTTTCCAAACACCGTTTGTATCCCTTTCATCCGAGCACTAATCTCAGCACCAGTCAATGGTCTAGGCGCAGTATCCTCTTCCACGGTTCCATCGAAAGCCTTTTTCTGCCTACGGTACGGGTGATCACGCCTAAGGAACCTTCGAGTCCGTAGGTACACATCTTTGTGAGAATGAGTCAGGTATACGCTTGATGTGTCATCAATACATATGGGGCATGGTTTTTCCCCTTTGACCTTGTACCCACACAAGTTTCCATATGCAGGGAAGTCATTCATGGTCCACATAAGGGCTGCACGCAATGTGAACATCTCGTTCTGATGAGCATCGAAAACGGAAACCCCTTCGTCCCACATCTTTCTCAAGTCGTCAATAAGCGGCGCAAGGTAAACATCTATGTCGTTTCCAGGTTGCTTAGGACCAGTTATTAGCAATGAAAGCATTACATACTTACGTTTCATGCACAACCAAGGAGGCAAATTATAAATCACTAAAAGTACCGACCATGTGCTCTGTTGGGTACTAAGAGTGCCAAATGGATTCATCCCGTCCGTGCACAACCCAAGCCTTAAATTTCTGACTTCATTACCAAATTCCTCAAACTTCAAATCAATGTTCTTCCACTGTGGAGAGTCAGCTGGATGCTTCAGCATTCTGTTTTTCTTTCTTCCCTCTGCATGCCACCTCAAGTTTTTAGCGTCTTTTGGTATTGAGAACAGACGCTTAAACCTTGGAATAATGGGAAGATACCACAACACCTTAGCAGGAGGTTCCTCCGTGCCAGGATTGCAACTCATGCGCTTGTACCGCGACAGCTTGCATCGTGGACACTCCTGCAGTTTTTCATACTCATTTCGATACAAAATACAGTCATTAGGACATGCATGTATCTTCTTATACTCCAAACCAAAGGGACTCATGAGCTTCTTTGCGTAATAATAAGACTTAGGAATTTCATTCCCATCAGGCAACATATCACTTAATGCGGTCAACAAAGAAGTAAAACTGATGTCCGTCCACCCATGCTTCGAATTAATGTTGAAAAGTGTTAGCACGGCCGATAGTTTGGAGTATTTTTTGCACCCGGGATACAAAGGCTTTTTGGAAGCCTCCGATAATAATTCAAACACTTCACCTTCAACACCTTGCAACATCTTATCCACTTGTTCATCCTCGACCTCATCCGCCTGATCTTCATCAGCTCCATCCTCACCATTATCAACAATATACTCATCATTCTCGTATTCCTCGTCCACATGAATCTCAGTGCTTCTAACACACACATCATTCTGATCAAGATCCCCACTGTACTCTCCACTTTCTCCGTGCCAAATCCACACATGGTAAAATTGCCTAAACCCACGACATAATACATGATCTCTAATGATTTCAACACTATCGACCACATTCACACAATTACAATCAACACAATGACAATAAAGGCCTTTGCCTCCCAGTGTGCGTTGATAAGCTAAAGCCCTCTCGCAAAACTCTTGAACCCCATTCCAAAATTCCAATGTATCGCGTCTACCATACATCCAACCACGATCCTTCTCCATTTAGTAAATTGTCTCTAAACATATATATAGCACCATATAATTATAATGTGTAAGTGCTACATATTTTATGTAAATCAAATTCAAGTACAAAACGTGAATATACCATTCATATAGTGAAAAAATGCATGTTTCCAAAGGGTCCTTATCACTCCAACCTAACCCATCCTTGAATGTCTACTCTCACTAGTGAATGTATGTCAACCTTCCAATTTTAAGGAAAATCTGGCAGCATTTCCCCCTAGTTCTCCAAGTACACGATGTAGATAATTAATTACCCACATATGTACCCAGAGAACATAGTGAGGAAATGGTAAGCCAAGATTTTCCTTAAAATTGAAAAGAAAACATACATTCACCACCTAAGTGAGAGTACACATTCAAGAACAGTCCCAACCGGGGACTATTCAAGACTTTCTCCTAATGAGAAAGCCTTGAACGGGTATCTAGGTATATGATGATGCAAGTATTCTACATATTGTTGTATTTATTTGCAATTAAACAATACACAAGTTGCAATTTCATGAATAAACTTTTATTAAATGGATAAATAGAAAGAAATATAGCTAAGTAAAGTTTATAAGTCATACCAATATAGCAATGCAACTACCCACTTGAGCTCAATATGTAGTCCTCAAGCTAATTAAACTCGTGCTTCAATTCACATATGAATCTATATATTAAAAAAACAAAGATTAGCAACGTCATTAATTATCTAATTAATATATTCACAATTCTCTAATGTATTCACAATCTCTAATTTATTCACAACTAATTAGGTGGCAATATCACTATTTATTTCTCTAATTTATGCACAATTCTCTAATTTAATCACAATTCTCTAAATTATTCACAAATCTCTAATGTAATCACAGTTCTCTAATTTATTCTCAATTTTCTAATTTATTCACAACTAATTAGTAGCAAGGTCACTAATTCTTTAATATATTCACAATTACCCATTAAAACAACCTAAAATTACACATTAAAACATACAAAAACTCAACTAATTAAGTAACATTCTTACTAATCTCTATTATATTCATAATTACTCATTAAATCAACCTCAAAATAACCCATTAAAACTTATAAATTTTTCAACTAAGGAACAAGGTAATGCAAAAATACTCTAATCTATAATATGTATTCAAAATTACTCTAAACATACAAAATTACTCTAATGTATAATATGTATTCAAAATTTCTAAATAAACAACCAATGCAAAAATTAAAAAAAATTAGGGTAAAATTATATATATACCTTAGGCGGTGGTGGAGGTAGCAGCGGTGGTGCGACTAGTGGAGGTAGCGCAGAGGTGGAGGCGGTGCGCGCTGGTGGAGGGAACAACGCGGAGGTGGAGGCGGTGCGCTGCTGCTCAATTCGAACAATGCTGGTGGCTGGAGGGCGGTGAAAGACAGAGAAGAGCAGGGGAGAATTAAGGGCGGTGGTTTTCGACAATTCGTACAATGCTGGTGGTGTTTCAACTCGACAATTTGTACAACGGCGGTGTTTCAATTCGCCAATTCGTACAAGGGCAGGGGGAGAATGTTGGTGGCTGGAGGAAGGATTGAAGGCGGCCGGTTTTCGAAACCCCTGGTGGCCGCCGGTGAAGGTGACGGCTGTGGTGGAGGGAGAGAGAGGAAGGATTGAAGGCCGCCGTTTTTCGAAACCCAGCTCTAATGAAACAGTAAGGAATGAAGAAGGAATGAAAGAGAAAGAGAAAGAGAGGAAGGAAAAGAAGGTAGTCTGCGTTTTTTTTTTTGAATTGGGTCCGGTTCAATTGGCACCGGTTCAAACCGGTGCCTTTTTAATTTTAGGCACCGGTTCAGGCCAAACCGGTGCCTTTTCTCTTCTTCTAAAATCCCGCCCATTTCTGGACCGGTTTTGGGCACCGGTTTAGCCTGAACCGGTGCTATATGGGGGGTGCCTAATGCTTTTTTTCTACTAGTGCTTGAAGTTACTAACGCGTGTATTTTGTTATTAGAAAGAGGTACGAGGCATCAAAGTAAGTACTTTAATGGTTTTTATTGATGTTATGATATAGAGTTCATGCTTAAGTTGTTATTATGATTCCTAGTATCATGTCTAGGGTAACTTTAATATTAAGTATGATGCCTTTTATGCTCTTCCTAATATTTATGATTGTTAGTATCATGTTAGGGCTACATATATGATTTTTGATGTTTAGTGACATGCTAGGGTTTGTTATTAATCTTGTTAGTATCATGCCTAGGATCTTGCTATGCTTTAATATTAACATGAATATGATTATGATTATAATTGTTATGATTTATGATTATTTTTATTATTATTATGATAATAATTGTCATGTTTAATATTATGTTGCTTGATATTTATTGTTATTGCTTGATCACGCCTTTTTATGCATGTTTAAAGGGAATTGGTACTTGTAATCACGCTTAATAAGATAATTAATAATCTTGTTTAGGGTTAATTTGATTATAATTCAAGTGATCGCCAATAATAGATTTATTTGTGCATTATATTCAACCAACATAGATAAACAGGTTTAGGGTTAATCCTATTGATTGCATGTTACTCATAAAGCGCACATGAATATGATCAGAATAAAGTAGAGGCCTATTATTAGGGCAGGTTCAATCTCTTTTAGGTTGGATTTGTACCTTCATCCCCAAACCCTATTTGGTTCAAGACCTTATGGAGTTGACGATCTCTTGGATCGTTAAGGGGTGTAACCTTCACCTTGTGAACGGTTTACAAGTTCCTAAAAAAACTTGTTGGCGACTCTTTTGCTCTATCTTCTTTCCCTTTGGACGCCACCGTACTTTAGTGTATGATCACAGTGGGGTTCAAGCTAAGGGATTAACGCTTGAAATATTCCCTACAGTTTTTGGCGACTCCACTGGGGAGGATTTCTATTTTAATTCCTGAATTTGTTTCGGCAATGATTTAGAATGAGTGGATGAGACTCGAAACGTTCTAAGTATTTCATGTGTGTAATTTTGATTAACATTATTGTCATATGCATAAAAAAGATCTCATTGGAAAGACCATCCGTAATGAGTTAAAAACATAGGATTTTACACGTAGGAAATTTGAGAAATATCTTTCACAACTAGGACCGAAATAACACTGCGCGAAACTGGAAAATTTTATCGAGCATAGAAAGCTGCTGAGGCATGTAGGAATTAGCGTCAGCGAATAGAAGCTGGCGCAAGACGACAACTCTGTCGCCAGGCCCTACAGCTAAACCCTGGCGCCAACCTCTGTTTGCTGGCGCCAAATTCTTCCAATACCGAGCCAGAAATATGCGTTCTAATTTTGACCAGATTTTAGCATTGTTTGCTCGATCCTCTTTCCTGATTGATTTTTTCTCACTTTTCTGAAACCCATATGTGTTATACATATGGACATAACCCTCAAGGAATTCATGCTCCATCTACCTGATTGAACGCTCTAAGCAACAAAGGGTACATCCGAGAAAGTTGAATTCACCAAACCATGGAAGCGAGTTTTTTCTAAAACTCGCGGTGTCCCATCCACTCGCGCCAACCCTTCACGGTTAGGCTTCCGCGCGGTGCATCCGGACAATTAACCATGGACCCTCTATTGACTAAACCATATCCCGAACTTTAGAGAACTAGAGCCGTGGTTAGGTTGCAAACTCATTGCATCATATTGTGCCTACTTGACTAATTGTGCATTATTTGTTGTGCATATATATGTTTTCTTAACCGTTTGTTTGACTTGTGTTGAGATTTAATAAACTAATGACTTAAAGAACTTTGCCTAATTAATTAATTGATTAATTAATTTGAGTAAATAAAGTCTAATTTTTTAATCAGAATTGACCTAGTACGACTTTAGGCATACCCCTGTTGATTAATAACACCGAAAACAGTCTCAGATTGAAGTTCCAGCATTGGCGCCAAAATATGAGCTGTAGTGCCACTCTGTGGACTGTGGCGCCTGGCGACAACTCTGTCGTCTTGCGCTACACTACACAGTGCGACACCAGTCCTGTCGTTTTGACGACAGTTCGGATTATTGATCGAGTCATAACCTAGTGTCTAATTAACCAGTTTGCTAATTAATTCGATTAAATTTTACTGTCAATAATACTTTGTCGAGTCATTAATTGAGTCTAGGCACTAAGTCTCATGGTCATAACACGAGTCTTAACATGTCACCTACACTCACTAGTCTTAGCACACACTTTGAGTATACGTTACCATGACCATGTCTTAGGTTCATGCATAAGTCGGTCTTTCCGTCATTTGAGTTGGGGGGTACATTCTACTCCTAATTCTTCATATCCCTCAATCTACATCATTTTTCTTCACATTCTATTCCAATCTTTCTTCACTTCCTCCATCCATTGCATGTTGAATAAAATTTGAGTCAAATAATTAACAATGAATATCCCCAAATTCCTTTTCCACAGTACTTGGTCGAGGAGAGAAGGGCAATTAATCAAGGACAACCTCTTTATTCAAGTTTCACTTTTTGATAAACCAATTCGGTAAAAGAGGAAGGCTAAAAAGATAATGGCAAGTCAAGAAGAGGTCAATGAACTTAGGAATCAATTGAATGACGTGACTGAGGTGTTAAAGGCTTTAACCCTGAAAATTGATGACCCTGTGAAGCAACAACAAATGAACCTCATGCAGGAAAGCTTGAGCAAGATATCTAGTGACTATAAATTTCAGGGCATTAGTTCACAAGGGGTCTCATTGGACAAGGAACTTCTTCCGCATAAGTTCAACGCTACTGACATCCCTAAATTCAAGGCAACAGATAACCCTTACTTTCATCTAGACCTGGCAATCTTGACCCAGACCCGATGACCTGACCCGAATGACCCGACCCATGACCCGAAATCGACCCGAAACCAGTGACCTGAAATTGACCCAAAACCCGAATTAACCCGACCCGACCCGACCCGAAGTGGAACTGACCCGACCTTGACCCGAAACCCGAAATGACCCAACCCGAAACGATCCGACCCGACCCAAAGTTGACCCGAGACCCGAAACGAACCGACCCGAAGTTGACCCGAGACCCGAAGTTGACCCGACCCGAAAATGAGCCGACCTTTAACTTCTTTTAGTAAATAATTATATAAGTTACTACCTCCTTTAACTTTTATTTGCAATTTTGGAATATTTTATATCTCACAAATAATACCCCAAAGTTACAAATAAAAGTTAATGGAGGTAGTATAAAAAGTTTATATTAGGAAATTATACATTAAAATAGACCCAACAACATCTTACATGACTACATTGACTTTCATATAATAGCTAAAAAAGATGGTCAAAGTGAGATGTGTGAATAGTGCAAAATGTCAAATCGTTAAGAGTAATTTGGGACGAAGGGAGTACAAGAATAATTCAAAGAAATTATTACAACAATGACAATGATAATAAGAGTACGTATTAAAACTAAGATCAATAAGAGAGTGAGGTATAACTCAATTAGTTCTTCTTAGTTTCAGGAGATCCTGAAAGTGATTCTTAGCCTAAAGTTCTAAACACACACACAAAAAAAAAAAGTTAATAAAAGTCAAACAATTACTATAATCCATGAAAAAATAGCCTTAATAAATATAGTGAGTTTTTCGTCAAAAAATAAATAAATATATATACAGAGTTGAATTTAACCCAATGAATCACCCGAATATGACTCGACTAGAAGTTGACCCGACCCGAAGTTGACCCGGAAATTGGACTCGAAAATTGACCTGACCCGACCTAACCCGACCCGAAAATTGACCCGACCCAAACTTGACCCGACCCGAACTCGACCCGAACTGTTGACCCGATACCCGACCCGACCCGATTATCAGTCAACCCGAAATGACCCGACCCGACCCGAACTTGACCCGATAATCTTTTGACCCGAACTTGACCCGACCCGAAATGACCCGACCCGAAATGACCCGATCCATACCCGACCCAAATGACCCATTTGCCAGGTCTACTTTCATCTAAGAGCATTCGAAACAATAATGAGTATTAAGGGTATCGATAAGAAGGTTTTCCCCTCTCTGTTCCCACTATCTCTCGAGACCGTTTGCCAGCAATGGTTCTTTTCTCTCGAGAAAGAAAAAACCTCTTCTTGGGAGTCGATAACAAACGCTTTCATAGATAGATATAAGTTTAACATCTAAGACGAAACAGACCATAGACAACTCGAGATGTTAAAACAAAAAGAAAACGAAGGGTTCACTTCTTTCTTCAACAAATGGAGGAAAACTTCCGCTAATATGGTCAAGGCTCCTACCGAAAAAGAATCTGTGAGGATGTTTATCAAGAATCTCCAAGGGAAGTATTCAAGGCACTTAAAGTACCAACACAACTTGAATACTTTTAAGGCTGTCTATAATATAGGCATTGACATTGAAGATGACCTTCTGAAAGATAATAATGCGAGAGGAAAGAAGAACGACCATCCTTCTTCCTACTCTCCCATTAATGAGGTACATGCCACGAACGCCTCTAAATCACGAATCCAAAGGTCAAAAAGAGTGTTCACTCCACTTGGTATGAGTTATGAAACAGCTTTCGAGAAGTTACACCATAAAGGACTAGTCATGCTTATAGGGCCCATCAAAGATCTAGTTTCAGAAGCCAGGCCACCCAAGTGGGACCCTAATAAACATTACAAATATCACCAAGGAAAGGGTCACGACACTGAGGAGTGTTGGAAAATCAAAGAAGCTATTCAAGATCTGATCGATAACAAGGAACTTCCGAGATTCTAGCCATCGAAGATGATCAAACATCCTTCGATCCATCACTTCTTATCACACCTGTAGGTGAGCCCATGATCGAGACAGCTTATATAACCTCTCTCGATGAAGTGGCCATGATTGAGGAGGATGAAAGTCTTTCCTTAGATAATACCAGGGGAGACTTGTCAAGTCTAAAAGAGGACGTTCGAAAACTGCAAGATGTCGTTGCCATGCTCTTGAACGTGGTAGAAGGATTAACAAATCGGGTGATGGCCATCGAACAAAATCCTCGCCAAGGGTTCAATGAAGAGCTCAATGCTCCTAAGCCAATGGCAAAACGGACCATTGAAGACTACACACCAATAGGAATGACTTACAATGAAGCTTTTGACTGTCTTCATGATCAAGGTCATATTCACTCCATTGGTCCCAGTTAAGACTGTTGAGTCACTTAAGGTTTTGAGTGATGACAAACAGCTGACTAGCTGGTTCTTGTTGGTTTTATATTATATCAACTGACATTTTGAACAGGAACAGCTATCCCAAGTACTTGAGGCAATATGAAGTCCTTTTGAATCAAAGCATTCAAGAAATCTGTATCAGAATGTTCTATCAAGGAAGGCCGTCAAGACTTGAAGATTATGAAGTCTCTTAGATTAGGATAGTTGATCTTTGTAGTCTTTATAATGTTAAGTGTGCATGGATGTTTGTACGTGAGCTATTTGTATCCCTTACTTAGAGTATTTAGTGTTGTAGAGATCAGGAAAAGTTGACCTGATCCCTAGGACATTAACAGGTCAGGAAACAGCTGCTTCGTAGCTTGTTTCATGAACCTGGACATTAGTTCAGTAAATATTTTCTGGAATATATATTTCCTATCCTTAGAGAATATTTACTAAACTAATTGATTCAGTTTATGCAAAGTTGGAGATGAATTATTTCGCATATAACTTAGAATATATTATTCTACCCATTTATGGAAAGTAGAATAATATCTTAGAATGTCTCTTATTTACAAAATAAAAGATATTCTATTTACCTAAGTTATGATCTGAAAAGATCACGAAAGATTTTATCTCCCAACCTTATAAAAGCATAAACTCGATCAGAATTTCGAGTGAGCTTTTCTGAAAAAAAATTCTCTATCTTTGAAAGCTCGAAATACACTCTAAGGGAAATAGTTAGTTCATCTCTTACAAACTATTTATGCACACAGTAAGAATTGTTTTGTAATTATCTCTTGTAAGCTTTGAGTGGAAGCATTTAGAGGGAAACAAAGGGTTTGTATTGAATCACTAAGAGGTTAGTGATTGGGTAGCATTTACGAGTGTGAGTGCAAGTGCTTGTGAGTTCAAGTGCGAAGTGACACCTAGAGTTAGGTGTGGGGATCACGAGTGTGATCATTTGTAATTGCTTTTGTTTTTCAGAGTTGATTAATAAAAGTAATTAGGGTAGTGGAGGACGTAGGCTCAGAGTTGAGCTGAACCTCGTTAAATCTTTGTGTTGATTATTTATTGTATTTTCTGTTTCCGCTGCAGGACCAGTTCATCATCTGGTCCCCGTACATAAATAGAAGAAAATCCAATAATTTCTAACACTGCCCTGTACTCAATTCAACCCCCCCTTCTTGAGTACCAGCTGCACTTTCATTTGGTATCAGAGCCTCGGCTTCTTGTAAGGGTAACACCTAGAGAAGTAGATCATGAGTACTCAGGAAATGAATGCTATGGGATATGACAACAAGACACCAAAGTTCAATGGGAAGAACTATGCATGGTGGAAGAACAGAATCAAGAACATCATCATTGGCATTGATTATGAATGCTGGTTGGTTGTTAAGAATGGTCCCTTGACCATTGAGAAGTCTGATCCAGAAGGGAAGCTAGTCCCAAAGACTGAAGATGAATACATCTCCACTGATTACAAAAAGCTGGAGAAAAATGCTAAGGCTATGTCAATACTGCAACAGGCCATTGCTGAGAATGAGACAAACAGGATCTCAGCATGCACCACTGCCAAGGAGATCTGGGATACCCTTGAACTTGCCTTTGAGGGTACCAGTGAGGTAAAGAGGTCTAAAATTGATTTACTTATGTCAAAATATGAATCTTTTAATATGTTTAAGGATGAAGATATTAATACTTGTTTTGGTAGATTCATGACTATTGTAAATGATTTAAAATCTCTTGGTAAAAGCTTTACTGATGAAGATCTTGTTAGAAAGATTTTGAGAAGTTTGACAGGTGAATGGACTCCCAAGGTTACAGCCATTTATGAAGCAAAGGATCTTTCAATTCTATCAGTTGAACAGTTGATAGGTTCCCTCATGACCCATGAAATGCTGGTTGGATCTAAGTCAGAGAAGGTACCAGCAAAAGGAATTGCACTAAAGGGAACAGTCGAAGATGAGGATGATGAGATAGGAATGATGGCTAGAAGGTTTGAAAGAAGTTTCAGAAACCAGAAGGGAAAATTCATCAAGGGTAAGTTTAATAATGCATCAAATAAAAAATCTAACAACTTCTCTGCAACAGGATGCTTTAAGTGTGGTGAGAAGGGACACCTTGTGAAGAATTGTCCTCAATGGAAGGACAACCAGTCCAAGGAAGCAGACAAGATGGCCTACAAAAAGGCCATGGTTGCTGCTGTCTGGGGAGATACAGACAGTGATGAAGAGGGAGATGATTCAAGTCAGTCAGATGTATGTATGACAGCAATACTAAATCAAAGTTCAGAAGAAGGTACCAGGAACAGCAGAGGAACCAGCTCAGATGTCCACTGCCTCATGGCAAAGAAGCACCCCTTGGATCAACATCAGGTAAACATTGATCAGATAAAAAAGGATATGCTCTTTTATGATAGAGAAAACTTGATGGAATGTGCTAGTAGTGCTTTAGATCAATGTTTAGAACTTGGAATTGCTTATCATGATTTTAAGAGAAAGTTTAAAGAAAAGTCTAAAGAATATGATATTGCTAATTCAAGTTGTGATCTGTTGGAAAGTGTCTGTGCTAACTTGAAGCAGGAAGTAGCTGAACTAGAGATTGCTTTAGATCAAAGCAAACTTGAAATTCAGAGAATAAAATCTGATATGGGTTTGTGTGATGACAGTGATGATGAATGTGAGAAACAGTTCACAAGTTGTGTCATTAATGTGCTTGATTATAGTGGTGATGACTTGTATGACTTTGATAGTATAAAATCTAGGGCAAGTGCTCTAAATAGGTCTAAACTGTTAGAAGGATTCAACTTGTTAGTTGATGATGTAGAGGAACTATATAAAGCATATGTCCTAGTTAAGAACAGCAAAAGTACTGGTTCTGAAACTGTTTCTAGTAATATGCATGATGAATGTGAAGCTAAAATTTGTAGCTTGCAGGTTGAGTTAGCCCAGCTTAGAAAGACTAATTCATGTGATTCTGTAGTTTTGCATGATTCAAATATTTCAAAATTGCAAGCTGAGCTTGAAAGAGCTAAGCTTGACTTTGAGATAGTTGTTGACCAGAATTTATCCCTGCATGAGAAAATGAACTTAAAGGACAGAGAGTTCATAGAATTTAAGAAGAGAATGGATAAAGTCCTCCAATCCCAGAACTCATTGAACCAGTTAACTTTAACTGCTAGAAACAGTGGTAGAAGGGGACTTGGTTATACTGGGAAGGGGAACAGGAGGAACTGGTCTCCCAGAGATACTACATGGTTACAGGAATATAAGAAAGGTAAGTATGTCTTAGCAAAAGACATGCATGTATGCTATCATTGTGGCAAAAATGGTCATAAGAAATATGAGTGTAAAGACAGGAAAAGTAGATTGGATAAAAATAAGAAAAATGTTAAGCAGATTTGGGTTAGAAAAGACTTGCTTGAATCTGTTGTTGGAAAGGGACCCAAAAAGATTTGGGTTCCTAAAGCTAATGTTTGAATTTCCTGTGCAGGCTGAAGTGAGAGACAATACCTACTGGTATTTGGACAGTGGCTGCTCAAGACACATGTCAGGGGATAGGAAACAGTTTCTCTCACTTACAGCTCATGAAGGGGGAAAGGTGACTTTTGGTGATAACAGCAAAGGTACCATTCTTGGAATTGGTAAGGTTGGTAAGTCACTTTCCCATGCTATTAGTGATGTATATTATGTTGATGGTTTACAACATAATCTCTTGAGTATTTCACAATTATGTGATAAAGGTAATAAAGTTGAGTTCAAAGACAACCTTTGTCACATAGTGAATTTGCAAACAAATGAACTTGTCTGCCAGGGATTCAGACATGAAAACGTTTACATTACTTATTTAAACCAAATCCCTGAGAACAAGTCCATCTGTTTGAGTGCTGTTTCTGATAGGGACCAGTGGCTTTGGCATAAAAGGATGGGACATGTCAGCTTTAGACTTCTTAACAAACTCAGGTCTCAAGAATTGGTGATAGGCCTGCCTAACATCAAGTTTGAAGCAGATAGAGTTTGTGAAGAATGTGCTAAAGGGAAACAGGTCAAATCCTTTTTTAAGCCAAAGAAAACTATCAGTACCAGCAGACCTCTAGAACTTATTCATATTGATTTATGTGGACCCATGAGAGTCCAAAGTAGAAATGGTTCTAGATATGTGTGTGTCATTGTTGATGATTATTCCAGATACACATGGGCTCTATTTCTGTCTTCTAAAGATGAAACTTTTGATGAGTTCATTGTGTTAGTAAAGCAGGTTCAGAACAAGATCAATCATCAACTGGCTGCCATAAGATCTGATCATGGATCAGAGTTTGATAACTCTAGCTTCATAGAGTTCTGCAGGGAACATGGAGTTTCTCACAATTTCTCTGCCCCAAGAACTCCTCAACAAAATGGAGTAGTTGAGAGGAAGAACAGGACTTTGGAAGAAATGGCAAGAACAATGCTCATTGAGAGTTGTCTCCCCAAGTCTTTTTGGGCAGAAGCTGTAAATACAGCTTGTCACATGTTAAATAGGTTGATGTTAAGGCCTCAAATGAAGAAGACTCCATATGAACTACTTAGAGGAAGGAAACCAAACATAGCATACTTCAGAACCTTTGGTTGTAAGTGTTATGTGCATAATAATGGTAAGAACAGCTTGGATAAATTTGACCCAAGAAGTGATGAAGCTGTTTTCCTTGGTTATTCTTCTCACAGTAAGGCATATAAAGTATTCAATAAGAAAACTTTGTGTGTTGAAGAAAGTGTTCATGTAGTCTTTGATGAATTTAATATGTGTTGTGAGAATGTGCAGGTTGATGACTTAGATGAGATAGGACTTTTGTATTTTACAGGAGAATCAACTGCTGTTTCCTTAGAAGAGCCAGGTTCACCTACTGGTTCACCAGATGCTGCTGGTGAAGGACTTGGTCACAATGAAGGAGATCCTCAACAAGTAGATACTCATGAGGATGGAGATGAAGGCCCCCAAGTAAATGGAGAAAGCAACACCTCAGGGGGAACAGAAAACTTTCAGGACAAGTTTTCCACCCAGGTAAGGGAGGTAGGGAGAACATCTCAGCATACTGGTCCATCTGTGCAAAACCAATTCGATGGCACAAATGAACCAGGGATGCATGATGGTTCTGATGGATTAAATGAGAATGCACCTAGGCCTAGCATTTTTAAATATAAATCTTCTCATCCTACTGAACAAATTCTGAGTGATATCAGTAGAGGTATTCAGACTAGGAGAGCTGTTTATGAAAAATTTTGTGCATTTTTCTCATTTTTATCTAATATAGAACCAACTGACTACAAGATGGCTTTAAAAGATCCTGATTGGGTTTTGGCTATGCAAGATGAATTAAATCAATTTGAAAGAAATAAAGTGTGGCATCTTGAGCCAAGACCTGAGAACAGGTCAGTCATAGGTACCAGGTGGGTCTTCAGAAACAAATTGGATGATCTGGGTACTATAGTCAGAAACAAAGCTAGACTGGTCGTGCAAGGTTATAATCAGCAAGAAGGCATTGATTATGATGAAACCTTTGCCCCAGTAGCTAGACTTGAGGCAATAAGGATCTTGATTGCCTTTGCTGCTCATAAGAACATTAAGCTCTTTCAAATGGATGTTAAGACAACATTTCTTAATGGTTATTTGAAAGAAGAAGTATATGTTGAGCAGCCCCCTGGCTTTGCTGATAGTCAATTCCCAAATCATGTATATAAGCTGGACAAGGCACTCTATGGTCTTAAACAAGCTCCTAGAGCTTGGTATGAAAGGCTGTCCAACTTTCTGATGGAACATGACTATAGAAGGGGAACGGTTGATAAGACCCTCTTTATCAAAACCAGGAATTTTGATTTGATTGTAGTACAGATATATGTAGATGATATAATATTTGGTGCTACTAATCAAATTTTGTGTAGTGAGTTTGCAGATCTGATGCAAAGTGAATTTGAGATGAGCATGATGGGAGAACTAGGATTCTTCCTAGGATTGCAGATCAAGCAAACAGTTGATGGGATCATGATACATCAACAGAAGTATCTAAAGGAACTAATCAAGAAGTATGGATTGCAAGACAGTAAATCATATGCAACTCCAATACCTACAAATGCAAAGCTAGACAGTGATGATAAAGGAGAGAGTGTGGAAGCTACACTGTTTAGAGGTATGATTGGTTCTCTTCTCTACTTGACAGCTAGTAGGCCAGATATAGTGTTTTCTGTGGGATTGTGTGCACGTTTTCAAAGCAATCCCAAAGAATCTCACCTAAAGGCTGTCAAGAGAATACTTAGATACTTAGTAGGAACAGATGATCTGTACTTGTGGTACCCCAAAGGTGGTTCAATTGAACTATTAGGATACACAGATGCAGATTATGCTGGATTCCTAGTAGACAGAAAGAGCACATCTGGTATGGCACATTTCTTAGGTCCCTGTTTGATTTCATGGGGATCAAAGAAACAAAATTCTGTTGCTTTATCTACAGCAGAATCTGAATACATAGCTGCTGCAGCTTGCTGCTCCCAGCTGTTGTGGATAAGGAACCAGTTGAAAGATTTTGGTATTTTCTATGAAAATGTACCTATTTTATGTGATAATACAAGTGCTATTAACATTTCTAAGAATCCTGTGCAGCATTCCAGGACAAAGCATATTGAGATAAGACATCATTTCCTAAGAGATAATGTTGAGAAAGGTCTTGTAGAGCTGAGTTTTTGCAACAGTGAAGAACAAATTGCAGATATCTTCACTAAGCCATTGGGTAAAGAGTCTTTCTGCAAGTTTAGAGTCATGTTAGGTCTGACTAGGTCAAACTAAGAGACCACTCTCAGCTGTTCTCCCCAATGATTGGCTAATTAAGTATTCTTTAAATGTGTGCGTGCATCATACCTTTGCAATCTGTCTATTATCTCAATGTTAATTGCTTATCTCTATGTGAGCAATATTGTAGCTAATCACTTTCAGGATTGAAGGTCATATTGAACAGATAAGCAACTGTTTCAGTAACCCTACCAGTAGAGGAAACAGCAGCAAATACGAACGGATTAATTTTGAAATTAATTTCAAATTAAACCGTGAGAAAATATTTTTTTTATTCTTATTTGATTTTAAAATCTTTCAAATATGGCAGTTATTTTCCTCTGACGGCAATTTGATCTGACAGTTGCAATTATGGCCAGTTGTTCATTTATGGAAGTTATTTCCAAATCAAAATAACTTCCAAATATCTTCTGATTCTCTGATTTTATTTCTGTTTGTCTCTATAATTTCTCTTGCTATATATTTGCTTCCCTTTCCTTGCTCCGTGATTATTCATCATTCATCAAAAATTCTCAACTTCTCTCTCTACACAAGATCAATTCTTCGAAGCTTAGACTAGCAACAATGGTGAGAAAGGCTGGAACTGGAAGGAAAGGAGGAAGGAAAGGAGGTTCCAAAGGAAGTTTGGCTAGTTCCCCCTCTTCAAAATCTCAAGAAACAATCAAGGATGTTCTTATGAACGTCTCTGAGCAGACACCTTCACAAGCAACACCAGAAATCAACCCCTCTGAAACTGAACCCATCAAGGCCGTTCCCTTGAGACAAACTCCTTCAAAAGAGAATGTCTTGAAGGAAAAACCTGTTTCACCATCAAAGACTAAAACTTTAACCCCATCTCCACAAAAATCCAAATCCAAAAAGGCCCCAAAAGAAAAATCCATCGAAACCCTCACTCAAATAACTGAAACCGTTTCTTCAAACCCCAAATCACCATCTGAGGGGGAACCTGATAAAAAGATAGCCAAGAAACTTGAAAAACAGTTAAAGGAAGTGGCTGATGAAGGATTGGATGAGGAGAAGGAGGACAAGAAGATGGAGGAGGATCTAGATGTAGTGGTGACCAAGGTGGTTGCTGGTACCACTACTGGTTCTGTAAGGAAAAGGCAGACTAGGGCTGCTTCAAAGGTCATTAAGGGCTCAGATGAGAAGGAGACTACACCATCTGAGACTAAGAGAGGAGAGAAAAGGAAAGCAACATCATCTGTTTCCCGTATCTCCAAGGCTGCTAAAGGTAAACAACCTGTTACCCCCAGTACTGGTGCAACTTCTTTAAGTTCTAGGACTGTGTTATCTGGTTGTGGTGTTGAGAATGAATATTTTGATATTCCTGCTTTGAGTCAAGTTAAGGAACTTCTTGAGTTCCAAGGATGGATGTCTCTGTTTAATGATTTAAATGATGCTTTTGTTGGTCCTGTTCGTAAGTTCTTTGTTAATCTGAAGCAAAACATTGATATGTCTGTGGTATCAACTGTTTCTGGTAGTGTTGTACATGTTTCTGAGTCTGTTTTATCTGAGTTGCTGGGTATACCTAGAGATGGTTTTGGTAGATATAGCAGTGATGGGTGGCCCCTAATGGGAGGAGTAACACCTGAGGTAGTTACTCAGTTTTTGTTTGGAAAGAAGGAAGAAGCTGGTTCCCCTAGTGACTTTAGGGAGGCAATTATGTTGGTTCTGCACTCCATGTGTTTGAAGGTCTTCCTGCCCAAGGGTCAAGGCAGAGGTACTGTTAGGATCATGGACATGGTCCTGATCTATCTGATCATGAAAAAGGTTAAGGTAAATCTGCCAGCTCTAATGATGGAGCACATGCTGTACTGCCATGCTTCATCCCACAACTCCCTGCCCTATGGTTCCTTTATCTGCAAAATCATCAAGGAGCAGAATCCCAAGTTTTCTTTTTCTGGTGAGGTGGTGAGTCTTCAGTTGTTCTCCAAGAAAATACTCACTCAGAAGAAGATTGACTACTCTGGAAAGAGGCTGACTTTTGTAGGTCAAGAAAGTAGCCCAAGGGATGAAGGAAACCAGGAGGAAATCACTCCTGAGGATGTGGCAATGCTTCTTGCCAAGTTGGAAAGGCAGGATGAGAGGATAATAAAGTTGGCTGCCAGTCTAGTGCAGGCTGAAGAAGAAAGGAAGCTTGATAAGCTTATGAACAACAGGAAATTCCTCACTATTTGCAGGATGATTGATCACCTGTTGCCCCCAGAGTCTGGGATGAAGTTTGACCCCGCACACTGTAGGATCATTGAGACGGATGATGAGGAATCCTCCAGTGAGAAGGGTCCTGATGCTGAAGAAGGAGAAGGCTCTGAGGAAGAAGAAAATGAATCTGATGAGGAAGAAGAAGAAGAGAAAGAGGAAACAGAAGAAAAGGAGAAGAAGGAAGAAGAAAAGACAGATTAGGAAGGGTCTGACTTCGAGGAGGAGATCAACCCAGAGGGTGAAGAAGAGGATGAAGATGATGATGAATGATCACTTCAGTCTCCCCCTCCCCTTCCATTAACTGCCATAATATTTGCTGTTCCCCCACACTACTAGACTGTTTTTAATGCAGTGTGGTTTCTATTATGTTTCTAACCTTCTGGTGTGTAATCCTGAACAGTTTTAAGCTTTTTCAGTTTTATGTGATTGAATAACCTGTTTGTGCTAACCTGCAGCATTGAGATTGATCAGTGGTTGAAACTACTGATTTTTGGCTTACTTGCGATATTTTGGTGTGCAATTCTATTTTTTGAATGCTTTTTAATGATGCCAAAAGGGGGAAAAGCAGGTTGAAGTTTCTGAAAAGGCCTTGTTAGACAATTAGATTGAGTCTTTTATTTCCTTGAGTCAGATAATCACAAAAACAAGTTAAAATAGAGGGAACAGTTAGATTAACTAACTGTTTCAGTGTCTTTTTACAAAAATCCAAAAACAAGTTGTTTCTTTTAAATAAAGATGGCTATCCTGGTCAGTCATCAGTGTCATAAGTCTTTTACACAAGATATCCCTTGTGTAGAAAGTCTAATAGAAAGTCTTGTCTTCTTAAGTGTAGATTAGAACTTTCTTTACTTTGCTGTTTCTCACTAACGTGCAGGTGCAGGAAACTTCAAAGTGTTTGTCATCATCAAAAAGGGGGAATTTGTTGAGTCACTTAAGGTTTTGAGTGATGACAAACAACTGACTAGCTGGTTCTTGTTGGTTTTATATTATATCAACTGACATTTTGAACAGGAACAGCTATCCCAAGTACTTGAGGCAATATGAAGTCCTTTTGAATCAAAGCATTCAAGAAATCTGTATCAGAATGTTCTATCAAGGAAGGCCGTCAAGACTTGAAGATTATGAAGTCTCTTAGATTAGGATAGTTGATCTTTGTAGTCTTTATAATGTTAAGTGTGCATGGATGTTTGTACGTGAGCTATTTGTATCCCTTACTTAGAGTATTTAGTGTTGTAGAGATCAGGAAAAGTTGACCTGATCCCTAGGACATTAACAGGTCAGGAAACAGCTGCTTCGTAGCTTGTTTCATGAACCTGGACATTAGTTCAGTAAATATTTTCTGGAATATATATTTTCTATCCTTAGAGAATATTTACTAAACTAATTGATTCAGTTTATGCAAAGTTGGAGATGAATTATTTCGCATATAACTTAGAATATATTATTCTACCCATTTATGGAAAGTAGAATAATATCTTAGAATGTCTCTTATTTACAAAATAAAAGATATTCTATTTACCTAAGTTATGATCTGAAAAGATCACGAAAGATTTTATCTCCCAACCTTATAAAAGCATAAACTCGATCAGAATTTCGAGTGAGCTTTTCTGAAAAAAAATTCTCTATCTTTGAAAGCTCGAAATACACTCTAAGGGAAATAGTTAGTTCATCTCTTACAAACTATTTATGCACACAGTAAGAATTGTTTTGTAATTATCTCTTGTAAGCTTTGAGTGGAAGCATTTAGAGGGAAACAAAGGGTTTGTATTGAATCACTAAGAGGTTAGTGATTGGGTAGCATTTACGAGTGTGAGTGCAAGTGCTTGTGAGTTCAAGTGCGAAGTGACACCTAGAGTTAGGTGTGGGGATCACGAGTGTGATCATTTGTAATTGCTTTTGTTTTTCAGAGTTGATTAATAAAAGTAATTAGGGTAGTGGAGGACGTAGGCTCAGAGTTGAGCTGAACCTCGTTAAATCTTTGTGTTGATTATTTATTGTATTTTCTGTTTCCGCTGCAGGACCAGTTCATCATCTGGTCCCCCTACATAAATAGAAGAAAATCCAATAATTTCTAACACTGCCCTGTACTCAATTCAACCCCCCCCCCCTTCTTGAGTACCAGCTGCACTTTCAAAGACCTTCCACCTGAAAACGTCTTTCCAACTGGGATCCAAATTCCTATTGTTGATACCATAGAGGTCGCGGTCACACTACTGAAAAGTGTCTCGCCCTCAAGAATTGTGTTTAAGACTTCATTGATTCAAATCTCCTTCATGTTCCTCCGCGCGACAAGAAGGCCAAGATTAGTAACAATAAAAATAATGGCTGTAAAGGGAAGACGAACGACTATCCTTCTTCTTCCGAAAACACCTGCTCTAGCAACAGTGTTGGTACTTTCGACCTTGATGAGATCTTAGGATTTAGAAAGCAACAAAAAAGGGATTTTACCCCTATTGGAATTAGCTACAATAATGATGCTTTCGATCGGCTCCATGCCAAGGGACTCATTACTCCTATTCGGCCTCTTCAAGATCCCCCGCTTGAGAAGAGATTTCCTAGTAGGAATCCAAATGTGCGCTGCAAGTACCATCAAGGTAGGGGTCATGCTACTGAGAGCTGTTGGAAGCTAAAGGAGGCTATCCAACATTTGATTGATAGTAACAAACTTCCCATACCTCCAGTTAACAAGAAGAGCGAGTGATGATAAAGCAAACAACAGAGGCGAGCTTCAACGACGAGATTTCATGACATCTTTTTTCTTTTTCTCTATTTACCCTTTCCCCAATAAGTCTAGCATAGGCACCTTTCTTTTCCCTTAGATTAATTTTGTAGATTCTTTCTTTTCCTTTTTTTTTTTTTTTATTTTTTTTTTATTTTTTTTATTTTTTTATTAATAAAATGAGCATTTATTCTCTTACATATGATCATTTCATTATATTTCATATAAAAAAAAAAATCCATGTCGAGCTAAGCACAAGGTATACCAATGATTTGAGGCACCCCTTGTAGCCACATCATATCTCCTTTCACCTTTCAAATTTACAATCCTTTCTTCATAAACCACTTTGAGCCTCGTCTAACGATAGACCTTTCTTTCTTCAACCTACATCTACCTATCCTTGGGATGGGATGGTATGCAACTTATGCAATTTTCAATTTCATAAAAAGCTTGAGTGACTTCAAAAGATAAAATAGCAAAAAAAAAAAAGCAAAATAAATAAATAAATAAAAGTGTACAAAAAGGGCAAGTGTTCCAATGTCTTTGATATGAAAATATCTTCGATAAGAACACGTCTCGGATTGCGTTTCTTATCGAGTGCTCGGCACCGTGCCTGAGAAACATGAATTCCAAGTGAGTGATAGACCGCATGATCGGGATTGTCCACACTTATAAAAATAAAATAAATAAAGCAAAAGAAAGAGCTAAAAAAGAGTAAAGCCTCAAGCATGATAATATAAAGATTCAAAAGCAAGGTTGCACACCTTGGGGGCTTATCTAGGGTCTTGAGCCTTTTATCCCCTTCTTCTTCAACCTTTAGCCTAACCACGTTACAACCCTTAAAAAGACCTTTTTGAGGTATACACACACTTGTGCGAGGTTCGACTAGAGCTACGTACGACCTGATTCCTAACGGATACGTAGGCAACCTCACATCGAGGTGCGGCCGTAATAAACATGCATTCATATTCACATTCACACACCATGATCATATAAAGGGATCTCCTATGCTCACTTCTATTTACTTAGAGCAAGACTTGGGAGCTTGATCCCTACATCATTAGCTTACCTAGCCTAAGAGTCACCACCATTTGACTCTTTTCAATATATTTTCCCACACACTTAGCCCTTGCGGCCTAACTTTAGTGTCACTTTCACACACTGCACAGATACATGACCAAATATACTTTCCCTTAGGAACCCTTTGTCATGAAATCTTAACACAACGTTGAAGCATGTATTGTCCTATCAAAATCACTCATCAATCATAATCATCATTGCATCACAAAGTATGAAGTGCTTAGCCTCCGTGCCTAAGTTACCTAAATACTTTCATTATCGAGTCAACTAGGATAGTCTAAGATGTTACAATCCTTGTACTGTGAGAAACAACATTTGACTAAGCTCATTCAACATGCCCTCAAAACTTCGATTCTTTTCCGCGTTGCACGATCACATCACAATGCACACACGAGTCATGTACACATTGAGTCATGTCGTGTCATATCACCTTGATTTGATTCTAACACATGTGTAAAACACTTTATGTCGAGTCAACCTCGAGTCAGTCAATCACAAAGAGTCAAGTTTATACCTTAAGTCATGTCAAGTCAATGAGTCAAGCGACGTTAAAGACCTTATGTCAACCCTAAGATAATTAAAGAAATTGGCAAAGTTCTATAGTAAAAAATAAATACAGGTGCAGTAGAATAGGGAAGACCTTACTCCAGCACCAGATGACAACATCTAGCGTCTGGCAATAGTTTTTAGCGCATGGCGCTAGATCCCAGCGTCTGGCGACAGAGCCAATTCTTGGCGCCAGAGATATTTCAGCAGCGACAAAGCTCGAAGCCTCTCAGAAAGATGATTTCGACCTCATACAACAATTTCGGGTTTCTCGCACTAGGTGAAAAAAGTGCTTTGGCAGCGGTTCAAACCCGGTATAAGGCACCGGTTTGAACCGCTGCCTATATGGGGGGGTGCCAAATACCCCCTTTTTAGCACCGGTTCAAAATCGGTGCCATATATTCAATTAGGCACCGGTTAACCGGTGCCAAAAATGAACCAAAATATTTATTTCATTGGTTTTGGCACCGGTTAACCGGTGCCAAAACTGCCCAATTTTTTTTTTTTTTTTTTGTTTTTGTTTTGTTTTTGTTTTTTTTGTTCTTGTTCTTTGTTCACTTGAAAATTGGCAGAAAACTAATACAACACCAATTATAACATTAATTCATAATCAGTAATAACACACCAAATATAATTGAAATTCATAATCACCAAAATGTTACATAATACATTAATACATAATATAATTGAAATTTATAATCAGTAGTTTTACACTTGCCCAAAAAAAAAAAGAAAACCAAATGGATTCGACGAACGAGCTCAGTAGCTGAATTGCAGAAGCAAAGTATCAGCCATCAATTTTCGACGAAGATAACTCACGAAATGAAAATTGAAAAAAAAAACAAAAACGATTATATTCAGATAATTATACCCAGAAAACACAAAATTATAAAAAATAAAATTGAAAAAAAATACAAAATCCCAAAAAAAAAAACTACCCAGAAACTCAAAATAAAAAAAAAAATACACATACATGTAATTAAAAAAAATACCCAAAAAACACATGTATGTAATTAAAATTGATTAATCAACCCAAAATTAAACCTAGAAAAACGAGAACAAATTGAATTAAAATAAAAAACCCATTAAACTCGGATAATTATACCCACAAAAATCGAATTAAAATCCAAAAATTGATTAAATAAACCCAGAAAAATCGATTAAAATCCAAAACGATTACTTAAACCCTAAATTCAATCCAACATAATCGATTAAAATCGAATTAAACTTATAAATTAAACCATAACCTTGTATAAATTATACCAAAAAAAAAAACACATGCATGTAATTAAAAAAAAACCCAACAAAACACATGCATGTAATTAAAATTGATTAATCAACCCAAAATTAAACCCAGAAAAAACGAGATCAAATCGAATTAAAATACAAAACCCATTAAATTCGGATAATTATACCCACAAAAATCGAATTAAAATCCAAAAATCGATTAATAAACTCAGAAAAATTGATTAAAATCCAAAATTGATTACTTTAAACCCTAAATTAAATCCAACAAAATCGATTAAAATCAAATTAAATCCTAACCTCGTATAAATTATACCCAGAAATTGTCGGTGGGATTTGCGGCGGCCGTCGGCCTTTGTGGTGGTGGGCTTTGTGGCGGTGGTCGAATTTGTGGTGGTGTAGATCAAAGAAAGAGAGGAGATCGAAGAAGCTAGGGAGAGGAGATGAAAGAAGATCGGTTTAGAGAGAGGAGCTAGATCGAATATGCATGGGAGATGAAGATCAATAAGGGAGATGAGAGGAGAGAGAAGGGAGAGGAGGAGAAGGGAGAGAGGAGAGAGAAGGAGATCAGAGGGAATGAAATAAAAAGAGGCGGAGTGAGAAATTTTTTTAGGGTTTATTATGTGAATTGAACCGTTTTTTTTTTAACATCTTATGGAACCGGTTCAAACCGGTGCCATTTGTATTTTTGGCACCGGTTTGATCTGAACCGGTGCCATTTCTCTTTGTCTAAAAACCCGCCCATTTTTAGGCCGATTTTTGGCACCGGTTTGGCTTGAACCGGTGCCATTTGGGGGTTGCCTTTTTGTATTTTTCTACTAGTGTTGGTACGCGAGTTTGCCCCTATAAGCAATTTGACATGATTAAGTAGTCGGTTTGATTACAATCGCAATAAGTGATCGACCTGATGAAAGATCGTCTCACTTAGCTTAAAGCGCCTAAGAATTGGCTCATCACGGAGACACCGACATACTGGTTTTAGCGGAAGCAAAGTTCAAGCGAGCTTTAGAGATCGGCAAGCGTTGGTCTTCAGAAATTTTTCTTCGGAATATTATCATCAAAAGCTCTATTGTTCAGAGACGCGTGGACATATTTTCAAGCTCTTTTGTTCAGAGACGCGTGAACATTTCTTTCAAAGCTCTATTTTTCAGAGACGCGTGGACATTTCCTTCAAGCTCTTTTGCTCCAGAGATGCGTGGGCATATCATCAAAGCTCTATTGTTCAGAGACGCGTTGAAATATCATCAAAAGCTCTATTGTTCAGAGACGCGTGGACATATTTTCAAGCTCTTTTGTTCAGAGACGCGTGGACATTTCCTTCAAGCTCTTTTGCTCCAGAGACGCGTGGGCATATCATCAAAGCTCTATTGTTCAGAGACGCGTGGACATATCATCAAAAGCTCTATTGTTCAGAGATGCGTAGACATATTTTCAAGCTCTTTTGTTCAGAGACGTGTGAACATTTCTTTCAAGCTCTTTTGTTCAGAGACGCGCGGACATGTATTTCAAGCTCTTTTGCTCAGAGACGCGTGGGCATCCTATTATCAAGCTCTTTGTTCAGAGACGAGTGAACATCGAAACGGCAAGATGACGTTCCCTAGATTGTGGAGAGTTGTCACAAACAACTGAAGGTGATTTCAAGCGAAATTGTCTTCGATCGTCTTCCCTTAGACGTGGAAGATGGTCATAAAGCGGAAGAGGATTGTTTCAAGTGAAGCAATCTTCGATAGTGTTCCCTTGGATGTGGAATATTATCAAAGCGGAAGAGGATCGTTTCAAGCGAAGCAATCTTCTAAATTGGAAGCAGTTACAAGCGTAGTGGTTTTCAAGCGGGATGACATTCTCTTGGCAGGAGGTCATCAAAACAGCATAATACAGCAGCAAATCGGTTACCTCCAGAGACGTGTGCTCGACGGTGCAAGATACGCGTTTCTTAACTCTTTTATCTATTTAACTAACGCTAGTTTGCAGGTATCGGCGTTACAAGAATGGTATAGGATCGTAGAACGTTCTGAATCATTCTCCGTCCCTATCGATACTTTGACTTTTGTTTTCGAAACTTGCGTTTCTCCAAACTCAGTCAAAGTGGGGGCTTCTGTAGACACCCATTTGTGTCTCCCCAAAAAACCAAACCCAGTGATGAGTAGCTTTCGCGTCGAATCATAATCGAATGAAGTGAAAGTGTGGAAAGTTTAGTGTTGCGGATAGTTTTAATTTCTTTTCTCTTCTCTCTGTTTTTGAAAACTTATTTTAAGAAAATAGCCAATCCAGTTTGGTTGGTCCAAGATATGGGTCCAATAGTAGTGTATTTGGATGGGGCTTGACAAGAGATTTCCAACGATATATTATAAGCCCAATTCCGATGAATATTGAGGAAGTTATGGCCAATTTACTAAACTGGGCCCGGTTTGAGCCTTATATACGGCCCAATGATCTAGAGGAGGGCCTAATATAGATTTATCATTCCTAATGCAATTAGGAATGATTTTAGTCTTCTAGATTCTTCTAGAAGGTTCTTTTCATTCCTAATTCAATTAGCATTGATAAATTGACTTTTGTTGACTTTTTAGAGTTTTAATTAGAATCAAAGAGCATTTTTGAGGAAAAATACGATTTTATCCTCCTGTACGACAATTTTTATGTGATTTTAAGAAAACGCGTGAATTTATGAATCAGCGCCAAACGCCAGCTGTAGCGCCTGGCGCCTGACGCTAATGTTGGCGTATGGCGCCAATAGCCGGCGTTGGCGCTAATTCAATTTTATCTGCGCCAGAACTCTGTTTTGATATTTTATCCTTTTTGCTGATTTTCTATAAATAACGTCTTTAAAACTCCGTTTTCATACACCTACAATCAACAATCATCTCCAACCTACAACCTACAATCATTAATTCTTATTCTTTCTCTCACCAACTCTCATCAAGATTTTCTTGATTTTTCTCTCTCTCTATTTTCTAAACTAGCTTTCTCTCAAATATAAAAATTCCGCATTCATTAGATCTAGACAGACCTACCATATTCGAAGTTGCCTTCGCCCTAGACGTGAAAGGTTTAATTTATGAGGGTTTGGTCCCAAATCTCTCTTTCCATTATTTAATTTTATTGTTGTTTATTATTTTTCTTGAAGTTACTAACGCGTGTATTTTGTTATTAGAAAGAGGTACGAGGCATAAAAGTAAGTACTTTAATGGTTTTTATTGATGTTATGATATAGAGTTCATGCTTAAGTTGTTATTATGATTCCTAGTATCATGTCTAGGGTAACTTTAATATTAAGTATGATGTCTTTTATGTTCTTCCTAATATTTATGATTGTTAGTATCATGTTAGGGCTACATATATGATTTTTGATGTTTAGTGACATGCTATCATGTCTAGGGTAACTTTAATATTAAGTATGATGCCTTTTATGTTCTTCCTAATATTTATGATTGTTAGTATCATGTTAGGGCTACATATATGATTTTTGATGTTTAGTGACATGCTAGGGTTTGTTATTAATCTTGTTAGTATCATGCCTAGGATCTTGCTATGCTTTAATATTAACATGAATATGATTATGATTATAATTGTTATGATTTATGATTATTTTTATTATTATTATGATAATAATTGTCATGTTTAATATTATGTTGCTTGATATTTATTGTTATTGCTTGATCACGCCTTTTTATGCATGTTTAAAGGGAATTGGTACTTGTAATCACGCTTAATAAGATAATTAATAATCTTGTTTAGGGTTAATTTGATTATAATTCAAGTGATCGCCAATAATAGATTTATTAGTGCATTATATTCAACCAATATAGATAAACAGGTTTAGGGTTAATCCTATTGATTGCATGTTACTTAGAAAGCGCACATGAATACGATCAGAATAAAGTAGAGGCCTATTATTAGGGCAGGTTCAATCTCTTTTAGGTTGGATTTGTACCTTCATTCCCGAACCCTATTTGGTTCAAGACCTTATGGAGTTGACGATCTCTTGGATCGTTAAGGGGTGTAACCTTCACCTTGTGAACGGTTTACAAGTTCCTAAAAAAACGTGTTGGCGACTCTTTTGCTCTACCTTCTTTCCCTTTGGACGCCACCGTACTTTAGTGTATGATCACAGTGGGGTTCAAGCTAAGGGATTAACGCTTGAAATATTTCCTACAGTAAGGCTTAATGTATTTTTTTACTACGCATATTTTATATGTCGTTGCAGTTCTTAATGTTATGTACTACCAGTTACTAATATTATTGTAAACAATAGTTTCATTATGTGTCGTCAAACTCCTTAATGTTGTCTTGTACAATGTACTGACATTTAAACCATCTTCTGCGTATACGATGATAATACTTATGTAGCAGGTTCCTCATGTCTTGCACTTTCTTATGCAAATCAAACTAATACCAATCTTCATGTTATCGATGTCATTAAATTGTTTGTTTGCGTTAATGTATATGTTGGTGGGGCTTGTGGGGCTTTATATAGTCAATTTTCCATTCCCGTGAACCATATGATACCAAAAAACATTGACGGATCTACGTTGTCACAAGTAATGCTTTTGATGTGATTTCTTGTTTTAGGTAAAACGAGCCGGAAATATAGTAGCCCATTGTGTTGCTAGGTTGAGTATTTCTAAAGAGTGTGTACTTATAAACTTTTCCCCCTAAAGCCTCCTTACTTTGGTGGGGATTGATTTACAGTAATATATTTTGCTTGTTTTGCCTTAAAAAAATGTTAACTATAATGATAAATTAGATACAAATTGTTTGGGTTTGTACTTCAGGCTTGGCCCTCTTTTGCACCAAAAAAAAAAAAAAAAAAAAAAAAACAAAAAATATACAAATTGTCTGGAAAAAAAGATACAAAATTACTACTATTAATTTTAAAATTTAAATAATTTGATTTTTTGAATATGTATTCATGTCAATTGTTATTATTTTGCTAATCGTGTTTTTGGGAATTTTTCAATATGGTTTTCTTAAAAATATTTATTCATGTCAATTGTAATTATTTTGCTAATCGTTTTTTGGGGAATATTTCAATATGATTTTATAAAATAGAGCCCGGCTTAATTAAATTTAGTTTTAAATTTTCTTGAACAACTACACGCTACCCCTAATTGATAATCCTAGATCTGCCACTTCCAAATGATTAAGTCTATACATATGAACGAGGGTTTCCTAAAAAACCACTGCAGATAGTACATTTGTCAGATAACTTAAAACCATCTACCATAGTTAAACATACCGTCCATAATACACATATAATGCTACAAAATTAGTACTATAAACGTACAAGGTATTAAACACATGAATTTAGTAGTACAGTTACCCTTAGAGGAGTTATAGCTATACGTTAACCCTATTCAAAGAAAGAGGGATGGATATACGTCAACTTTTTAAACATAAATATAGGGAATAAATTTCAAGCGTTAAACCCCTAGCTTGAACCCCACTGTGATCATACACTAAAGTACGGTGACGTCCAAAAGGGAAGAAGATAGAGCAAAAGAGTCGCCAACAAGTTTTAGGAACTTGTAAACCGTTCATTGGGTGAAGGTTACACCCCTTAACGATCCAAGAGATCGTCAACTCCATAAGGTCTAGAACCAAATAAGGGTTCGGGGATGAAGGTACAAATCCAACCTAAAAGAGATTGAACCTGCCCTAATAATAGGCCTCTACTTTATTCTGATCGTATTCATGTGCGCTTTTTAATTAACATGCAATCAATAGGATTAACCCTAAACCTGTTTATCTATGTTGGTTGAATATAAATGCACAAATAAAACTATTATTGGTGATCACTTGAATTATAATCACAATTAACCCTAACAAGATTATTAATTATCTTATTAAGCGTGATTACAAGTACCAATTCCCTTTAAACATGCATAAAAGGCGTGATCAAGCAATACCAATAAAATCAAGCAACATAATAATCATCATAACAATTATAACAATTATAATAATAATCATAAAAATAATCGTTATAATAACAATAATAATATTCATAATAATAATACCATCAAAATAATAATAATAATAATCATAATCTTCATAAATTATAACAATTATAATCATAATCATGTTCATGTTAATATTAAAGCATAATAATAATAGCAAGATCCTAGGCATGATACTAACAAGATTAATAACAAACCCTAGCATGTCACTAAACAATAAAAATCAAATCTTTAACCCTAACATGATACTAACAATCATAAATATTAGGAAGATAATAAAAGGCATCATAGCAATCATATTTAATATTAAAAATACCCTAGACATGATACTAGGAATATCATAATAACAATATAAACATGATTTCTACATCATAACATCAATTAAAACCATTAAAGCACTTACTTTGATGCTTCTTATCTCTTTCTAATAACAAAATACACACGTTAGTAACTTCAAGGAAAATAAATAAACAAACAATTAAATTAAATAATTGAAAGAGAGATTTGGGACCACACCCTCAGAAATTAAAACCTTTCACGTCTAGGGCGAAGGCAACTTCGAATATGGCTAGGTGTTTCTAAATCTAATGAATGCGGAATTTTGTATTTGAAAAGCAATTTTAGAAGAAAAGAAAGATGAATGAATTAAGAAAGAAAGAATCGAATGATTGCGAATGAAAACTGATTGTCGATGAATATTCGTGAGAATTCGTGAATAAAAACGGAGTTTTTAATACGTTATTTATAGAGAAAATCAGCCAAAAAGATAAAATAAACAAAACAGAGTCTGGCGCACGAAAAACAGAGCTGGCGCCAACCCTGGCTTACTAGCGCCAGGCACCAACACTAGCGCCAGGCGCCAATGGCTCTTGCCAGGCGCCATGCCAGGTTCCAGGCGCCAATGCCTTGAGTCAGGCGCCAAGCCTGTTTTTAACGCGTTTTCGAAAATCAGATAAGTTTGCCGTACTAGAGGATAAAATCATATATTTTCCTCGAAAATGCTATTTGATTTTAATTAAAACTTTGAAAAGTCAACAAAAGTCAATTTATCAATGCTAATTGAATTAGGAATGATAAATCATATTAGGCCCTCCCCTAGACCATTGGGCCGCATATAAGGCTCAAACCGGGCCCAGTTTAGTAAATTGGCCATAACTTCCTCAATATTCATCGGAATTGGGCTTATAATATATCGTTAGAAATCTCTTGGCAAGACCCATCCAACTACACTATTATTGGACCCATATCATGGACCAACCAAACTGGATTGGCTGTTTTCTTAAAATAAGTTTTCAAAAACAGAGAGAAGAGAAAAGAAATTAAAACTATCCGCAACACTAGACTTTCCACACTTTCACTTCATTCGATTATGATTTGACGTGAAAGGTACTCATCACTGGGTTTGGTTTTGGGGAGACACAAATGGGTGTCTACAGAAGCCCCCACTTTGACTAAGTTTGGAGAAACGCAAGTTTCGAAAACAAAAGTCAAAGTATCGATAGGGACAGAGAATGATTCAGAACGTTCTTGGATCCTAAATCACTCTTGTAACGCCGATACCTGCAAACTAGCGTTAGTTAAACAGATAAGAGAGTTAAGAAACGCGTATCTTGCACCGTCGAGCACACGTCTCTATAAGTTACCGATTGTTTTGATGACCTCCTGCAAGCTAGAGAATGCCATCCCGCTTGAAAACTGCTACGCCTTCAGTTGTTTGTGACAACACTCCACAAGCTAGGGAATGTCGTCGAAGATATCCTCGCTTGAAGTCATCCTCATTTGATGCGATAATTTTCCAAAGGAAATTAACGAAGACCCACACTTGTCAATCTTTACAAGTTCGCCTGAACTTTGCTTACGCTATGCCAGTACGTCGGTGCTTCTGTTGCTTTGAACCTGTACGTCGGTGCCTTTTTTTCGCTTTTGAACCTATATGTCGGTGTTATTTTGTTAATGAGCCAACGCTTAGGCGCTTTAAGCTAAGTGAGACGATCTTTCATCAGGTCGACCACTTATTGTGATTGTAATCAACTGACTACTTAATCATGTCAAATTGCTTATAGGGGCTAACTGGCGTACTAAGGAACCCGAAATATGTTGCAAAAAGGTAGAACAACCTCACCAAGGGGCTGGGCGTTCTGGCGCCGCTGAAAAGCCATCAGCGCCACACAATTATCCTTAGCGCCAGGCGTTGGGATTAGCGCCAGGCGCCAAACCTAATTTTTGACGCCAATGCCTAGGGCTTGGCGCCAACACGGGGATTTCCTTAAATACCCCTTTCTTCTTCATTTGCTGCTTTGCTCGTCGCGTATGCTGCTCGAAAAACCGCAGAACTTCACTTGCTCGGTTCTTGCTTGTTTTTCAACCGAATTCACTCAAATTCGTTGCAAATCAAAGATCTTTTCATCTACTTTCCCGATCTATGTAAATTTTCTTCAAACTCACATCAGTTTTTATGAATTTTTGGCATGTCTATTCACGAATTTCATGTAAATTCGAAATTAAAAATGCTCAATTTGCTTTGTTTATCAAGTTTTATGCCATGAAATTGCTTGATAATGTATATATATTGCCTTGGGAGTAATTTGAGACTTGTTTGACTCAATTTGGTGAAGAAATGAGCAATTTGCCATTGTTGGACCTCTTAAGGCCGTGAAGAACAATGTGACTTGTTCTTGGTGTTTTTGCTAGCAATTCTTGTCCAATTTGTCACAATAATTACTATAGTATTGCAAGAAATTGTGTGATTGCTTGAAAAAATGCCGTTATGCTCAATTTGAATTTGTGCTCTGTTTTAGCACTACGTACTCTGTTTTTTGCGAACATAGTATCATGCGGCTAGGCGTGTAACACCCCAATAATTCTCCCTTTTCCAAACCACTTACTTTAAATAAAAATAGAGGAGAACCATTGGCATGTTACCGCCGCGTGTTAAAACGTTAAGACTTTATCAAAGTATTGCAGCGGAAATCCAACTTAAATCTTAAAATAATTAAAACGTACCAAACCTAGCATGCTCAACTAATTAAAGTAAATAAACATACAACACAAATTCATTAATCAAGACTCCACACTTAAACAATTCAATCGACTCAACATACTTGCTAATCAATTCCAAACACTTGACTCTTTATATTTAATTTAATTAATTTAGTTTGGAGTAAGCAATAGACGAGGTTGTCCAATCCACCAAATCATTTTGGTCCCAAATGACCATTTGAAATAAAAGTTTAGCGCGATGCAAGAATGGGCGCGACTCCATTCTCACAAAGTTAGTCTAGGATCCCATCTAACTTTCATTATAAAATAAAATGTAAATACCAAAAGAGAAGAGGACATGTTGATCAAACAAGCCTCGAAAAGCCACGGGCTACCACCGTGTACCCCAACCCATAATTGTCAATACTCTAGAAGTGCACGCTTTCTAGAGTTTTATTGCTCATCCATGTTTCACTTTATGTGATTACAATTTTAATTAATAGCCGACTCATTCAAGTAGACCATATGTAACAATC
This sequence comes from Chenopodium album, assembly GCF_948465745.1. Lineage (NCBI taxonomy): Eukaryota > Viridiplantae > Streptophyta > Magnoliopsida > Caryophyllales > Amaranthaceae > Chenopodium > Chenopodium album. The sequence goes on from NC_137842.1 coordinate 17,837,451, forward strand.
ATACATCAATGCACTTTTAATCTTGTTTAGGACAATGGTGATCACATAACAAATTGACCTTTAATTCCATTAAACTTCCAAATTATCCAAAATTGTTGAACATAGTCAACTCACCTATCCATTCGGCTTAATCCACCTTTACTCAACATACTAACGAGTCATGATTGAGTAATAAATAAAATAAATAACATCCTTGTGGAATAATTAATAAATTCATTCCACTTAAACCATTCAATTCCAATCCTTTAATAATCCAAATGTGGTTAACAAACCAATCCAATAAAATTATGCTTGTATCAACATTCCATACAAACAATTAATCCAATATAATTCAACATGTTTGCATCCATAATTCCATACAAACATAATCAATTCACCAAAACATGTCTCATAAACATAAGCACATGAATTAATTAAATGTATAACCAAACAATTTTCATCCAAGTGTTCTCTAATCATGAAACTAAGTTCTTTTCTTTGGTACCTAAACATGATACTACTTACAACGAAGTAGACATGTACGTACCTCGTATAAACAATCCTTTGTGCCACTTTTAATCTCTTAAAAGTCTCCTAAGAAATAATCACTTCCTAGAAAACAAGCAACAACAATAAATTAATACTTAACCAAATTTTCAGCAATATAATTTAGATTAAAAGTCCTTAAAACTCCATTAAAAACATGTTTTTATGGTTAATTAATCAATAGAAATCCAATAGGAACAAAAGCCCCAATTTAATTAGTCATAAGAACCCTAAAATCCCAATTTAAATAAATTGAAACCCTAGGTTTTAAAATTATAAAATCTTAAAATTATAACAACAATTATAATCTGAAATTATTAGTTTAAAACATCAAAAAACATGATTTTGATACTAAAAATATGAACTTTATACCATAAAATCAAAACATAAACAAAATTAATACTTTCAAGCAAAATAGGAAAACAAAAGAGGGGAGAGAAAGGGGGCAGCCACGAGGGCGGGTGGCTGGTGGGTCGCCGGCGGCAGGCGGCCGGCGGTGGTGGCAGCAGGCGGCAGCAGGTGGAGCAGTGAGAAAGTTCTCACGTAGGAAGGAGGAATAAGGGGGAAAAAAAAAAGAAAGGAAAAAAAAGAAAAAGGAAAGAAAAAGAAATAAAAAATAAAAGAAAGGAAAAAGATAAAAAAAAATAAAATAAAGGAGTAAGTAAATAATACTAACATTTTGTGTGGGAAAAATTTGGGGATGTATGGGGGTATTTATAGGAGAGAGAGTGGTGTAGGGCAAGTTGTAAGATTGGGCCTCATAAAATTAATGGGCCAATCAAGTATATAAAGTGAGATTGACTTTTATTGTTTGGACATTAATATAGAATGAAGGTATGTATAAAAATTTTGTACCAAAATAATTTTTGACCCAAAATTAAAAATTGAAACTTTTGAAATTAAATTCCGGAAAAATACAAATAAATATTATAAATAATATATAATTTCATTTATAATATATTTTAAAAATATGGGGGATTACAAGGCGAACCTTAGATACTATAGAACCTTAATTTATGATGATTTTGCACAATGTAGTATGGCTAGACAGCGAGATTCGGGTTCACGGTCCCGAAACACCCGACGGGAGCATGAGCCCAGAGAGGACGACGTCACACCTTCCACTTCGCTTGGTCGACTCCCTGAGTGGGATGAGCGGACCCTGTTCTTCGCCCCCGTCCACCACATTTCTGAGAGGGTGAGACGGGGTATCACGGTCGGGAGGACGTGCTATCACGGTTCCGGCTGTGATGGTTTGGGCGATTTGTACAAGATGTACATCGCCAGGGATCTGAAGACGAGACTCCTATGAGAGTCTTGCGGACTGGCTACCCTATTTGAGACCTCCGAGGCTATGGTTGCCTCTAGTGGTGGTCACCATATAGTGCGCGCTTTGGTGGAGTTCTTTTGGGACACCACCAACACCTTCCATTTTAGCTAGCATTTACTCACAATTTTTACTCCTTGTAGATCTAGTTCTACGAGCACTTCCCCTCTACTGCGCCGGTGAGACCATCGCCTCGCGGATTTCAAGTGAGCGCTTCTTGGGGCGGTCGCCATGTGGATATGTCTACTACATATGTCCGGAACTGGATCATCGCAGTACGACTCTTTTATTTACTTGCCTTTTCACGATGCTTTAGGTATACTCTCGCCTGATTGATGTTCTTTGTAGGGGCCTGAGGTGGTGTACCGGCCGTGGGGCGGCTCGACAGTCCCTGGGTTAGCCGCACAGTATTCTGCTGAGCGTCGCTATTTCTGGGGACTTATGGAGCGATCGCGTACTTAGGAGAGAGGGTTGCTAGACAACATTCCTCTGATGTCTTCGTCGTTCCTGCTCCTCCACCACGTCATATGTTCGACGACGGGCGGTTGTTAAGCATGTCCGAGGGAGCTGGTACCCCTTGGCGGTCCTACGCGATCCCTGGGCGGTGCTATGCTGAGGAGCTACTGCCGTTGTTAGCTCCAGCCCCCGTATCGGCTGAGGATGTGAGGGTAAGATTTTTCAGCTTTTACTTTCTATTAGGTAGCCTTCAAGTAATGTTTTACTGACTTTTTTGCTTTATCAGGACAGTGCTACTGAGTTCGTGCCACCCCGTATGTCCATTCATTACCAGGGGACATATGGGCCGATCGAGGAGATGATTCCTCCGGCTCCCGAGGGCGAGCGCTTCGTAGAGCGGTCGATTCCTCGCCACAAGACTCGAGTAAGCTTGTTTTATTTGCAATTTTTGTTCATATATTATGCATTTTCACTGACTTATTTCTTTGACAGTTCCCGCGCGAGGTAGTTTCAGCGATGGCACGATGTATAGATGCCTTCCGGAGCCAGCTTGTCCGGATGAGGAATGCGGCCACCTGCCGTCGGGGCGACGTCATCCGAGAGGTAGTCTTTCTTTATATATTTTTTTGCATTACCGCTTCAATTTTGCCTTGTTTCTGATTTAATTCTTTTTTGCAGGGCCAGCCTATTGCTTCTCACACCCGCATGAGACCTGAGGTGCGGAGGGATCCGGCGAGGTCTAGCTCGAGAAGTCGTCGTACTACGTCAGGGGGTAGAGGCGGTCGCTCTGAGGCTGCTCGTGCTGATGTTGCGGAGGGCTCGGGATCTTCTTCTGAGGGTGCTCATGCTGCACCGGTAGGCGAGGGAGAGGCTACCTCGGCTTTCAGAGGTGGTGGGATGTACGAGGTAGGCTCGTCATCGCAGCAGCCTCCGCAGCCTCAGCCTCAGGTTGATCTTGGGTGGAGTGGACCTACATTGAGTTTTCCTCCTCATGCGGAGACTGGAGCTGGAGCTGGAGCTGGTGAAGAGGTGACTCCTCGTACAGCGCAATTTTACGACATGATGGGTATACGTCCTCCGGCGCCGTAGTTTGTTCTTTGATTTTTATTTTGACTTTTTATAGAACTTTGCCTTAGACTCACTATTTTTTAGACATATTTTGTATATTTATGCTATTATGAGTTTATTTTGTTTGCTATTATTATGTGTATGTTTGTGTGTGCAAGAGAAGTGTGACAAACAATTTTGCGCAAAAATTCCGTCATTTTTATTATTGATGGAGGGTATCCGACTCTCTCTCCCAAAAAAAAAATGAAAAAAGGGAAAAGTCAACTAAAAGCTTGTGTGTATAAAAACTTGGAAATTAATCTAAATAAATCCAAAAAAGAATAATATAATTAATATAATAGCTATATTAATTAATAAAAGAAAAGGATAAAAAGATGTTTAAATAAGATAATCGGAGCCGTAAAGTCATTAGCCGACTCGGGTTTAAGGTAAAAACGGGATTTAAGCAAGCGCGCCTGACGTGGCAACTTGGCGCCAGCTGGCGCCACGCAATGGTGTGTAGCGCCAGGCGCTACACTTGACGTGTGGCGCCAAGTACTGGGGGCTGACGCCAATTACGGAGTCTGACGCCAATTGGCGTTGATTCCGTATTTCATTCTGATTAAAACTGCTCGCAAGTTGTGTATAAATAGCCCCCTGCCCAGCCGATTCTTCTCATAGTTCCAGCAAATAAAAAAATTCTTTGCTTTAGTAAAATAATACCATGTCTCTAGTCACCAAAACTTTCACCCGATACACTCATGAATGGTGTCGATCTCTTAATGCTAGAGAAAGAAAAGAATTAGATTTGTTCCACTTGGGGGGAATTTATGGCATCAAAGGGGTAGATCTTGACTTAGATTTCATACATACCGCTCTAGAATTTTGGAATGTTGACACTCATTGCTTTAGAATAGGGTATGATGAGATTAGCCCTTTGCCAGAAGAATTTGGTGCAATTTTAGGCTTCCCTGCAACAGACCTCGTAGTAATCCCTAGAGTAGATGCATATTATTATAAAGATTTTGAGCGCTTCTTTAATTTAAAAGAAAGGGATTTATCAAAAATAATAGATGGCAATATAGTTAATTTGAAAGAACTTACACGCCATTATTTTGATAAACCTCTTTCTGAATCTTTTCATATATATAGAAGAAGGGCTTTCTTATTTTGCATGTTTAATCAATTTTTTCTTAGTAGTGGTAAAAATAATGAAGGCCAATCAATTATAACCACCGTTTTAGAACAAATTGAACCAGGGAGAAATCCAATGCCATTGATAGTTGGAGAGACTATGATTAGTCTTGATGAATTGAAAAGGGACCCAAAAGCACCTTTTCGCGGTTCTCCAATTTTATTACAAGTAGAAAAATAATATTTTTAATTACTGAAATCAAAAAATATATTTTTGTATTGTAATAATAATTTAATTGCATTGCAATTTTTTACAGATGTGGCTAATGAAAAGGCTAGAATTAATTAGCCCTCCGAACGATATTGAGAAGTATACTCCCAATTGCTTCGTGAGGAGGAAGAAACGCTTCCCTAAGATTGGGCGCCATGGGTGGAGAAAGATCTTCGAATCTCGCAATTTTGCTATCAAGTGGGTCGTTCCATGGTGGAAAATATAAAGGATGGTTGGTGTCAACAAGCAACCTTTCTGCCGTCTTCCAAGTTTGTCTCGTGTGACTTATTTTTACCCCTGCAGGGTAAAAAGACAATACGGTTTGCTTCAGAATATTCCTTCCCGGGATCTTCGTCCTCCCTATGAGTACCCTGTTTCTCAAGAAGTAGACAGATTTGGTGCTTACTGGAGTGCTAGACCTTTATGGGAAGTGATTACCCAAAAGGTTCCTCCTTCTTTGCCCAATGATGTGAAGAAGTGGTTCCTGAAGAAGCCTTCGAAGGATTCGAAGAAAGATCAGGGTAAAACTGATGTGAAAAGTCGTATAGGTGACAGGGTGATTCTTGCCAAGGAACGCTTAGGTGCAAGAGTTGAATTCAAAACACCTGCAATGCCTAGGAAGAAAAGTGCTACCAAAGATAAAGGGAAAAGGAAAGCTGACACCACAGATAAAAAGGCTTGGGTGAAAAAGAAACATGGAGTGTTAGCTGAAGGGGAGACTATCTACTCTAAGATTGAATGTAGGTCCTCTAAAAGATGCCTACTAGCTAAGGTTATGGATGAGGAGGAGGAAGCAGACAAAAATTGGAAAAGGGCTAGAAAAGAAAAGAAAGATTAGGAGCATTGCTTAATTCCAAATTATTAGACTTAGTTAAAATTTTTCATTTAAAGTTAATTTATTACAGCTTTATTTAAATTCCATCAATAATGTAATTTTATTTTATTAATGAAATTTCAGCTTTTAATTATGTACTTTAAATTTATTTTATTAAAGCAATGAAAACCGAAAAATTAATTTTCCAGAAATTCCTCGAGTACGGAAGTCAAAAATTTTCCGAAAAAACACCGAAATTTGCCCAGAATTTATTTTCAAATTGGCGCCGATTATTTGCAACTGGCGCCTGCCAGTGCAATCTGGCGCCAGGCGCCAATTCCATCGGCTGGCGCTGAAGGTTGTTGAATAGCGCCAGGTTCTTCTCTGCGATGCCGATATTTCGCCGATTTTCTGTCGAATTCTGGGATGCGAGAATGTCGAAAAATAAGGTGGTCGCACCCGTAAAGGGTTGCCTACGTATCCTTTCTTAAGGAATCAGGCCAAACGTAGCTCTCTTGCGTATCCTACTCAAGTAATTATGGGTAGTATTTCTTAAGTTGGTCAAGATTTGTCATGTTCGAGAACTCATTGCCATCCATATCAGTTAGTTTTTCTGCACCTCCTGACAGGATTGTTTTGACAATGTAGGGTCCAGACCAATTAGGTCTAAATTTACCCCTTGGATCTAAAACATTTTTCCTTAGTGCTTTTAACACCAAGTCTCCTACTTTGATGTTTCTTGTCTTGACCTTCTTATTAAAATGCCTAGCCATACGAGCCTGATAACACTGAGTGTGATGTAGAGCTTCTAGTCGTTTCTCATCGAGTAGAATTAATTCTTCATATCTTGCCCTAGTCCATTCAACTTCATCGAGTTTACTCTCTAACGCAATGCGTAGGGACGGTATTTCTAGCTCGACAGGTTGTACGACATCCATTCCATATACCAAGGAAAATGGCGTATTTCCTGTTGATGTATGGATTGACGTGCGGTAACCCCACAATGCGAAGTGAAGTTTGTCAGGCCAATCCTTTTAATTTTTCGTCATTTTCTCGATGATAGTCTTTAAATTTTTATTAGCTGCCTCGACTGCTCCATTTGCTTGAGGTCTATAAGGGGAAGAATGATGATGTTGAATGCCGTATTTTTGTAGCAATTCTTCACATTCGGCTTGAAAGTGAGTTCCATTGTCACTTATCATTTCATGTGGGACTTCGTATCGACAAATAATATTTCTCTCGATAAAGTGTGCTACATGTTTTGCAGTGAGTTTAGCGTATGATTGCGCTTCGACCCACTTTGTGAAGTAATCAATTGCTACTAGGATATATTCGTGGCCTCCTGTTCCAGGGGGAGTGATTTTGCCAATGATGTCAATTCCCCATGTAGAGAATGGCCATGGCGATGTGTATGTGTAGAGCAAGGATGGAGGGGTATGTTGTAAATTGGCATAAATTTGGCACTTAGGGCATCTTTTTACGTATTGATGGCAATCCCTATTCATTGTAGTCCAATAATATCCTTCTCGCATTATTTTTTGGACTAATATTTTGCCATTTATATGAGTGCCACAGATTCCTTCATGGACTATTCTCATTGCTCTTTGTGCATCCTTCTTTCCTACACATAAGAGAGCTCGACCCTTAGGTACCCTTTTATGTAGCTCGTTGTCTATGAGTACATATTGGGAAGCCAAAAGCCTTAATGCTCATTTTGCTCTTTTTTCAGCATGAGGAGGGTATTCTCCTTTGGTGACATAATTGAGTATGTCCGTGTACCACGGTTCTTCTTCTTCTTCTTCTTCTTCTTCTTCTTCTTCTTCGCCTTGGACTACTTCGTCGTCTTCTATAGCCTGGATGTATGATGGTTTGTGTCTTTTTTCTATAGTTAGAGGCATTTGCTCGATATCCGTGGGAATCCTAACCATTGAGGCTAATCTTGCCAAGGCATCAGCAAATTGATTTTCCTCTCTAGGTAGGTATGTATATTCTACCTTGTCTAATTGATCGGTAAGAGTTTCCAGATAGGTTTGGTAAGGGGCTAGACTTTCGCTCCTTACTTTCCACCTTTTAGATATCTGATTGATAATTAAAAAAGAGTCTCCGAATATCCTTAACTTTTTTACTCCCAATGCCAAAGCTGTTTCAAGGCCTACCACGCATGCTTCATATTGAGCAACATTGTTGGTAACGTCGAAATCAAGCTTTATGGAGATTGGAACATGCTCTTCTTTAGGTGATACTAGTAGTACTCCAACGCCACATCCCTTTTGGTTCGAGGCTCCATCGAAGTACAAGGTCCAAGTATCATCTTCAGTAACCATTAGGTCTTCGTCTGGAAATTCGTTGTCTTGTATTGGTGTCGAGTCTTCTATTGGAAAATTTGCTAGAAAGTCTGACACCACGGATCCTTTGATAGCTTTTTGTGGCATGAACCTTACATCAAACTGGGCTAGATTGACTATCCATCTTGATATGCGTCCATTGAGTGTAGATTTCTCGAATAGATACTTGAGTGGATCTAATCGGGAGACTACGAAGACGGTATGCACCAGCATGTAATGTCTTAACTTGGTTGTGGCCCACACCAAGGCGAGGCACAACTTCTCGAGCGGTGTATAGCGTGCTTCGTATTCGAGCATCTTCTTGCTTAGGTAGTAGATTGCGTTCTCTTTGCCTTCTACTTCTTGTGCTAGCATATCTCCCATTGTCTCTTTGCCTTCTACTTCTTGTGCTAGCATATCTCCCATTGTCTCTTTGGTAACTGTCAAATATAACCTAAGAGGTATTCCGGGAAGTGCTGGTGCTAATACGGGAGGATTTGCGAGATAGGCTTTGATCTTTTCAAAGGCTTTTTGACACTCGTTATCCCATATCACTTGTACATTCTTCTTGAGTTTTTTGAAGATTGGTTCACATATTGTCGTTAATTTTGATATGAACCTACTTATGTATTGCAACCGGCCAATAAATCCTCGAATTTGTTTCTCAGTCTTGGGCGGTGGCATTGACATGATTGCTTTGATCTTGGTTGGGTCTACCTCTATTCCTCTAGAGCTTATGACGTAACCTAAAAGCTTGCCTGAGGTGACTCCAAAAGCACACTTAGCTGGATTTAGCCTCATATTATATTTTCTTAGCCTTTCGTAAAATTTTCTTAAGGCTACTTGATGGCCTGGACGGTCTTTTGATTTTACAATCATGTCGTCGACATATACTTCGACTTCTTTATGCATCATGTCATGGAGTAAGGCAGTTGCTGCACGTTGGTAAGTAGCACCCGCGTTTTTCAACCCGAATGGCATTACCGTGTAGCAGTAAGTCCCCCATGGTGTTATAAAAGTTGTTTTCTCCATGTCTTCTTCTGCCATGAGAATCTGGTTGTAACCTGCGTATCCATCCATGAACGAGAGGAGCGCGTGATTTTCCGTGTTATCTACCAGAATATCGATGTGTGGCAAAGGGAAGTCGTCCTTTGGACTTGCCTTATTTAGATCTCGATAGTCGACACACATTCTTACCCTTCCGTATTTCTTTGGAACTGGAACAACGTTGGCGACCCATTCGGGGAATTTGGATACCTTGATGAAACCTGCAGTTATTTGTTTTTGAACTTCTTCTTTTATTTTAAGAGCTAAATCGGGTTTCATTCGACGTAACTTCCGTTTTACGGGTTTCATTCCTGGAATTAGTGGTATAGTGTGTTGAGCTATTTCTCTATTAATGCCTGACATATCTTCATATGACCAAGCAAATACATCGATAAATTCTTTAAGTAAGTTAATTAAATCGGTTCTTTCTTGTTTGTTCAGTGTTAATCCGATTTTAACTTCTCTTTTATGAGTTGAATCATTTGAGATATCAACCATTTCAGTTTCTTCAATTACCGGTGTTTTCTTTTCGAGTGTTTCCATTGCTTTAATAATTTCTTTGTCTTTTTCATTGTTTTAAGCAATGCTCGTCATCTTGGGTTAAAGAAGAACATGAGAAGTAAGGAGAATGAGAAATATTATTATACTCTGAGATCATTACATCAAAGAGTGATTTGTCCTCAAGGACTTGATCACTAACTACTCTAGGAGAAGAAATAGGAGGGGGAGGTGTTATTACTAAAGACTTAGAAGACACTAGAGAGAGAGACTCCGACTCAGACGACTCTTCAAACATCGGTCCTTTCCCTATCGTGATGGATATCTTCCTTCCGCTTGGAGTAGTTACCTTGATGGTCTTGCGCCACCCTTGTAGGGATCCTTCAGCCGGAGTGAATAACTTCGAGGGATCGAAGCTTTCGCTTTGTAGGACTGTTTGAATGAGCGAGGAGTTATCCTCTTTATAAGTTGGCTCATTCTTTTCTTGCCCAAACAGTAATCCTATGACGTTAAAGTCAAAGCATGGGGGTGCTTTCTCCTTGTAGACAGGAGTTGGGATTTCATCAGTGAAGTAGCAATCCAAGAAAATCTCGAATCCCGGTTGTCTTATGCCGTTTACAACAAATGTCTCGGGAAATTCATGGCATGGATAGTCCTCTCCTTCTTTTATAAATTGACCATTAAGCGTAAGAGGGTACTGATCCATTGGGATTTCTTTCTTTTGAATGCGAGCGTCCCTACGTGCTTTTGACTTTTCCTGGGCTCGCTTGAGATCTTTCCGAGTCGGTTCGAAACCAAGTCCGAAAGTGTCTAACTTAGGGAGGCCAGGTGACTCCAGCGGTTTTGCCATTCCTTTCTTCTTTCCTAGGGTCATCCCAGGTTAATGTCCTTGTTTCTTCAGCATGACATTGACAATCATGTTGGAATGGGGGTCATGGAAAAGAGGGGTCCTTTCATCCTCCTGGATTAAGGAGACTTCTTCGTTAAAGCCCCATAAATCTTCATCATCCTCGTCGTGCTCCACATTAATGATTGGATTCTCTATAGATTTGATCCTCATAGGCGAAGCATCGATGGTGATTGGAATTCTCCCAACTATAGCTTTTACTTGTTGGTGGAGAGATGAAGGGACGACCTTTAGATCATGATGCCAAGGGCGTCCCAGCAACAAGTTGAATGAAGCTTTAATGTCTACTACTTGGAAAGTAGTAGCATGCTCTATTGCTCCTGCCGTTACATTTAGGGTAATCTTGCCAAGACCTTGACGACGAGTGTTGTCGTAGGCCCTTATTCCTTGTGTAGACGGAGTTAAATCTTCATCCCTTATGCCGAGCATCCTCGCAGTTCTAAGTGGACATACGTTGATGGCCGATCCATTGTCTACAAGAATCATAGGAACATTCATCCTCTTGCAAACTAATGTGAGGTTTAATGCCTTGTAATGTTTGTTACCTTCTGGGGGTAAATCTTTGTCAGAAAAAGTGATCAAATTAATCGGACTAGGAAGGTCACTTGTGAGGAAGTTGGCTAATCCCTCAGGAGTAGTGTCAGAATCTATCCCAATTTTGTCCAAGGCATTCATTACAGCCAACCTATGTTCTCGAGATGTTGCCAGAAGTTTCCATACATTCATCTCAACTTTTGTCTTCTTAAACTGCTTAACAATATCAATGTCTTCAATGATAGGTATGGGAACTTGTTGTGTGGTTGACATAGGTTGTGTTGAAATGGGAGGTGGCATTCTCCCGGATCTTGTGAGGACTTCTATCGATGAGTCTTCTTCAGCCCAAATGTCATCTGTGGTGTATGACATAGAAGGTGTAGGTCCTGCTACGTCCTTTAGATAGACATCTTATTCATCACTGTCTCAAACTCCATTAATGGTTGCATCCTCTTCTTGTTGAACTTGGACTAGTTTCTTTTCATCAATCATTTTCTGAACCAAATCCTTGAATTTGAAACAGTTTTCTATAGTGTGACCCCCTGGTTGATGATACTGACAGTAATATCTATCTGTTCTTTTCAACGATTCGAATGGTCTCGGCTCGAGAGGTTTGATCTCGCCACTCTCGGAGAGCATTTCGAACATTTGTGCATATGGGATCCCAATTGGAGTGTAGATTCTATTGCTCTTCTTGGGTTTTTCAGTGACTTGTAAAGGAAAATGCTTTGCTTCATAAGTCGTTCCCTTGCTAGCTAGAGGTAATGAGATCTTATTAGCTTCCACAAGATCTTGAATGAGGTTTTGAAACCTGTAGCATTCATTTGCAGTAGGATTTGGGATCCCATCTTGGAGATCGCTTTTCTAGTGTTGGATCCTCTGTTGGACTAATAGGTTTGATTAGTCCTTGATCATAGAGATGATCAAAAGTAGCATTTTAGGTCATTCCTATGGGTGTGAATTCTCTTTTAGGTTTATCTTTCGGAAGTGGAACCTCATCACATTTCTTTTGGGATTCCTTTATAGCCTTGAGAGCTTCACGTAGTAGATGCGATACCTCCATCATAGATAGTGTGAGCAATTGTATATCTTCCTTACTTGCCGGTTCTAGAAGGTTATCCTTGACATCGAAAAAGATTTCCTCTTCCTTTTCTGCGGCATGGATTTCTTTGACGGGTCTAATGAGAGATGAGGGGTCAACCTCGTTTTCCTCATCAGAGATAGCCAGGGTATGAGCGAGAGGTGCATTGTCAATGCTTGGCTTCTTACTGGCAGGGGGCAACGGTAGCTTGTTGTTGTCGATTAAGTCTTGGATGGCTTCCTTAAGCTTCCAACAGTTTTCGGTGAGATGGCCCCTACCTTGGTGATACTTGCAGTGTGCATTGGGGTTCCAATTAGCCGACCTCTTCTCGACTGGTGGGTCCCCAAATGGTCCAATAGGAGTTATAAGACCTTTTGCATTTAATCGATCAAATGCGGTGTCATAACTAATGCCAATAAAAGTAAAGTTACTCCTAAATGGTTTCTTCTGTCCCTGATTGTTCATAGCAAGGAATTCTCCTAAATTAAAAGTGCTAACGTTGTTTGAGTGGGCGGTTTTGGAGGAAGAAGGATTGTCGTTCTTTTTTCCTTTCCAGCCACTGTTGGAGTTATTGTTGGCAGCTTTTAACTTAGCCAAGTCATCTTCAATACTGATCCCAATGTCATAAACGGCCTTGAAGGTATGGAGATTATTTTGATACTTGAGATGCTTGGAATATTTTTCTTGAAGATTTTTGATGAACAGCCTCACAGATTCTTTTTCACTTGGCACCTCAATCATCTTAGCTGAGGTTTCCCTCCATTTCTTAAAGAAAGAGGTGAAGCCTTCATTCTCTTTCTGCTTAAGGATTTCAAGTTCCCTATGGTCAGTCTCGACTTGAATGTTGCACTTGTACCTATCAACGAAAGCGTTTGCTATGGAATCCCAGGTAGAGGTCTTTTCTTTCTCGAGAGAAAAGAACCATTGTTGGCAAACGGTCTCGAGAGACAGTGAGAACAGAGAGGGGAAAACCTTCCTATCGATACCCTTAATACTCATTATTGTTTCGAATGCTCTTAAATGAAAGTAAGGGTTGTCAGTTGCTCGGAATTTTGGGATGTCGTTGGCGTTGAACTTCTGCGGAAGAAGCTCTTTGTCCACCGAGACCCCTTGTGATGTAAACCCTTGAAACTTGTAGTCGCTAGACAGCTTGCTTAGACTCTCTTACATGAGGTCCATCTGTTGTTGCTTCACAAGATCATCGATCTTGAGTGCGAGACGCTTCAGTGTCTCAGTCACGGTAACCAGTAGGTTCCTAAGATCATTGACTTCTTCTTGTGTTGCCATTATAGTCTTAGCTTTCCTCTTACGAGCTATGGGTTTGTCGAAAAGTTGGACTTGTACGAAAAGGTTGTCTTTGATTAACCGTCCTTCCTTTCTTGACCACGCGCTGTAAGTTAAACCATTTTGCGTTATAATTACTTGACTCGAATCAACTTGACTTTACGGTTTATTTTAAGGAGGAAAAAAAAAGAATAAAGTAAAAAAGGGTGCATATTTTTGGCAAAAATAATGTACACATTTTTAGGGAACTAAGTATAGTTTTTTATTTTTTATTGGAGGATAAGTTTTTTTTTTTTATTGGAGGATTAATATCCGACTTACCCCCTAAAAAAAATGACGGAAAGAAACGCGCACACAAGACTCTCTTAAACATGGTCAAAGTATGTGTATTGGTGTGTGCGTTGAGTGTAAGTGACATGCTTGGACTCTTGTGTAAGACCATGGGACTTAGTGCCTAAACTCGATCATCGACTCAAATAAGTACTATTGACGGCAAAACTTAACCGAATTAGTTAGAAAATTGATTAATTAGATTCTAGGTGATGACTCGACCAATAATCCGAACTGTCAGCCAAACGACAGGACTGGCGTCGCACTGTGGAGCTTGGCACCAGACGACAGAGTTGTCGTCTGGCGCTACACTCCATATTGTGGCTCTACAACTCAGACCTTGGCGCCAATATTGGAGCTTCGATCTGGGACTGTTTTCGGTGTTATTAGTCAATCGGGGTATGCCTAAAGTTGTACTAGGTAAATTCCGATTAAAATATTAGACTTTATTGACTCAAATTAATTAATTAATTAGGCAAAGTTCTTTAAGTCATTAATTTATTTAGTCTCAACACAAGTCAAACAAACGGTTAAGAGAAACATAGAATATATGCACAACAAATAATGCACACTTAGTCAAGTAGGCACAATATGATGCAATGCGTTTGCAACCTAAGCATGGCTCTAGTTCTTTAAAGTTCGGGATATGTGGATGGGACACCGCGAGTTTAGAAAAACTCGCTTCCATGGTTTGGTGAATTTAACATCTCAGATGTACCCTTTGTTGCACGGAGCGTTCAATCGGGTAGATGGAGCATGAATTCCCAGAGGGTTATGTCCATATGTAGAACACATATGGGTTTTGGAAAAGTGTGAAAAAAAAAATTCAATCAGGAAGTAGGATCGAGCAAACAATACGAAAAACCGGTCGAAATTAGAACTCATATTTCTGGCTCGATATTGGGGGAAATTGGCGCCAGCAATCAGAGACTAGCGCCAGCTTTTAACTATAGCGCCTGGCGCCAATGCTGGCGTCTGGCGTTACGGTTAAAATATTGGCGCCAATGCTCTGGCCCCTGACGCTACTTCCCACATGCCTCAGCAGCTTTCTGTGCTCGATAAAATTTTCCAGTTTCGCGCGGTGTTATTTCGGTCCTAGTTGTGAAAGATATTTCTCAAATTTCCTACGTGTAAAATCCTATGTTTTTAACTCATTACGGATGGTCTTTCCAATGAGATCTTTTTTATGCATATGACAATAATGTTAATCAAAATTACGCACATGAAATACTTAGAATGTTTCGAGTCTCATCCACTCATTCTAATTCATTGCCAAAATAAATTCAGGAATTAAAATAGAAATCCTCCCCAGTGGTGTCGCCAAAAATTGTAGGGAATAAATTTCAAGCGTTAAACCCCTAGCTTGAACCCCACTGTGATCATACACTAAAGTACGGTGGCGTCCAAAAGGGAAGAAGATAAAGCAAAAGAGTCGCCAACAAGTTTTAGGAACTTGTAAACCATTCATTGGGTGAAGGTTACACCCCTTAACGATCCAAGAGATCGTCAACTCCATAAGGTCTAGAACCAAATAAGGGTTCGGGGATGAAGGTACAAATCCAACCTAAAAGAGATTGAACCTGCCCTAATAATAGGCCTCTACTTTATTCTGATCGTATTCATGTGCGCTTTTTAATTAACATGCAATCAATAGGATTAACCCTAAACCTGCTTATCTATGTTGGTTGAATATAAATGCACAAATAAAACTATTATTGGTGATCACTTGAATTATAATCACAATTAACCCTAACAAGATTATTTATTATCTTATTAAGTGTGATTACAAGTACCAATTCCCTTTAAACATGCATAAAAGGCGTGATCAAGCAATAACAATAAAATCAAGCAACATAATAATCATCATAACAATTATAACAATTATAATAATAATCATAAAAATAATCGTTATAATAACAATAATAATATTCATAATAATAATATCATCAAAATAATAATAATAATAATCATAATCATCATAAATTATAACAATTATAATCATAATCATGTTCATGTTAATATTAAAGCATAATAATAATAGCAAGATCCTAGGCATGAT
The DNA here is from genome assembly GCF_948465745.1 of Chenopodium album. Classification (NCBI taxonomy): domain Eukaryota; kingdom Viridiplantae; phylum Streptophyta; class Magnoliopsida; order Caryophyllales; family Amaranthaceae; genus Chenopodium; species Chenopodium album. The sequence continues at coordinate 17,853,089 of NC_137842.1, forward strand.
ACTAACAAGATTAATAACAAACCCTAGCATGTCACTAAGCAATAAAAATCAAATCTTTAACCCTAACATGATACTAACAATCATAAATATTAGGAAGAGAATAAAAGGCATCATAGCAATCATATTTAATATTAAAAATACCCTATACATGATACTAGGAATATCATAATAACAATATAAACATGATTTCTACATCATAACATCAATTAAAACCATTAAATCACTTACTTTGATGCTTCTTACCTCTTTCTAATAACAAAATACACACGTTAGTAACTTCAAGGAAAATAAATAAACAAACAATTAAATTAAATAATTGAAAGAGAGATTTGGGACCAAACCCTCAGAAATTAAAACCTTTCACGTCTAGGGCGAAGGCAACTTCGAATATGGCTAGGTGTTTCTAGATCTAATGAATGCGGAATTTTGTATTTGAAAAGCAATTTTAGAAGAAAAGAAAGATGAATGAATTAAGAAAGAAAAAATCGAATGATTGCGAATGAAAACTGATTGTCGATGAATATTAGTGAGAATTCGTGAATGAAAACGGAGTTTTTAATACGTTATTTATAGAGAAAATCAGCCAAAAAGATAAAATAAACAAAACAGAGTCTAGCGCACGAAAAACAGAGCTGGCGCCAACCTTGGCTAACTAGCACCAGGCACCAACACTAGCGCCAGGCGCCAATGGCTAGCGCCAGGTGCCAGGCCTGGTTCCAGGCGCCAATGCCTAGAGTCAGGCGCCAAGCCTGTTTTTAACGCGTTTTCGAAAATCAGATAAGTTTGCCGTACTGGAGGATAAAATCATATATTTTCCTCGAAAATGCTATTTGATTTTAATTAAAACTCTAAAAAGTCAACAAAAGTCAATTTATCAATACTAATTGAATTAGGAATGATAAATCATATTAGGCCCTCCCCTAAATCATTAGGCCGCATATAAGGCTCAAACCGGGCCCATTTTAGTAAATTGGCCATAACTTCCTCAATATTCATCGGAATTGGGCTTCTAATATATCGTTAGAAAGCTCTTGGCAAACCCCATCCAACTACACTATTATTGGACCCATATCATGGACCAACCAAACTGGATTGGCTGTTTTCTAAAAATAAGTTTTCAAAAACAAAGAGAAGAGAAAAGAAATTAAAACTATCCGCAACACTAGACTTTCCATACTTTCACTTCATTCGATTATGATTCGACGTGAAAGGTACTCATCACTGGGTTTGGTTTTGGGGAGACACAAATGAGTGTCTACAATAATACATTTTATACATCTTGAAAACAATATTTTATAAAAGTATACCAACACACATAATTTAAAAATTGCAAACATTTTGAATATTAATTTTAACCGAATAAAATTATAATAGTATTAAATCACATTTCATATACGTTCATAACATAATATTAAATTGCAACGCAAACAGGCGGATTGAAACATTAAATGCCATAATTAATAAATTTTCCGATATTAGTCAACATTTCGATACTTAGGTTGGTGGACCATGAAAACCAGCAAGCCAAATGTAGTCACGACATGTTGAATCGCTTCAAATAGAGTACCAGCTTCATCTTACTAGGTACTTGAACTACTTTCTCCAGGATGAACAGGCTACAAGGAAAATGTTATTGTGGAACAATTCTTATCCAGAAATATAATTTTAACTAGTACTTAGTTGTAAGAATCAAATCACGTCAACTGATGCTATCATACGAGCTGCCATTGTCTTGGAGTTTGATATGTGTACATCCTTTGATATAACCTTAGTCTTGTCCCACAATAGCAGAATACCTCCGACTAAACCAACACTTTCATCAATTTCCGAATTCATAGTGGGAGGAAATTCTTTAGCAGCTCGTGCAAAAATATTCTTGCTCATTCTTACCTCAGTTAATATAACAAAAATTGGGTGATGGATTGACACTAGCATGTCCAAGTTATCCTCAAAAGATGGTCGGGTTACAATTCAAACATTCCTTATGATTATAGAGGATCCAATTGCAATTTTATTCTTCCCAATCACATACTTAGACTGGAGCCAAACCTTGTGGAACCTTCTAAGTGGGTTATTGCAATCCATGTCGTTAGAAATTATGAGGTTCATCGATGAAAATTTACTAGCTGTATAATAAATTTGGAGTCCATTAGTGAAATATTCTATGACTACTGCTACATCTTTGTTCTCTAAAGGCAAAATAGGGCCGCTGAATTTCACATTAGGAATAGGATCTGCTATCTTTTCCAAGAACAATGGAACTAACTTAGGTTTGGAAGTGCCAAACTCAAGCTCAATTCTCTTTATGCACCAGAACAAATCTAGCACATACAACCTCCCCATAAGATCAACATAATTCGGTAGATGAGCTGGTCTCGCAACGCCCTCTTCAGCTACCATTACCATGTCGAGTAGCTTATCTTCCCAAGGAGTTTTAGGATTGCTCAAAATATCTCTTAGCACCGCATCCGTAACATGAACAAATTCACAGCCTTCAAGTACAAAGTAATGAGAGGAGCCAGACCCCATTGATATAATGGCAATCTTGTAATAAGTTGGAACTTATTATGAAACGCACATAAAAACTAGTGGAATGCTGACGAGGACCCCGTATTTCCAATTTTTTATTCAAAAATCGTAACAGTACTCATATGGACGGAAAATTTAAAGCCGTTTGATATCTTTATTAAGATCTAAAATTCTAGAGGAGAGAGAATAACAAATAACTTATCTTCGTAAGAGCAAATGATGATTATTGCCGGTGGATAATCCGCTACCACCGTCGGTCAATTAATCAAATCAATACTTCTATAATTCATGGGCGTGATTTTGCTGCTTACCAGCATAAAATTGAAATACAAAAGACAAATTCATCGATCTCGCAATTACTAACATTGTCTGCAACTCATTGTACTAAATTCAACTAGCAATGCATATAATCACATTTTCCGGCAATTTGTGAATCGAATGATACCTTAATTTTGGATTCGAATTCAACTTCGATCCTGTCTTCGTCAAAGCAACTGAGCTCCATCACATTTTCACTCTTGTTATCCTCGAAACCCACAGTCTTCATCATACAATGTACACGACCTTATTGATCATCGAAAATCCCAAGTACAACCGCTTAATTCAGTGTAATTGTCGAAGAAATAGCGCAAAAACCATTAATGAGCTTCGTTGCGGAAGAGAGAGAAAGCTCCACACTTAAAAGGGTTTTGAAGAGAGAGAAACAAAACCATTAACGACTGTTAATGTCGTGTACATCAGACCCCACATCAAAACGGGGGACATAAAACGGGGCAACACGGGATTTTCATTTCTCTTCCAGCTTTGTCCTTCATTTAATGAGTGAATTGACGACGTCACCCCTATATCAACGCCGCTCGTTGATATAGGATATCAATTTGGATTTGCTCGTAATAAGAGTATGTATTAAAATTAACCTCGTGTTCAGTAAGGTGGTTCAGATACCAATATTCAGTAATCGATAAGGTGGGTACTCCATATTAATCCTTTGGATGCATCTGGTTGAATTCGGGTGTCAATCCTGTGATCGACATGTTGTGTGAGACAAATTAGAAAGCTAATATAATTTATGGGTATCTTCGAAAAGGTTGAGCTGGTTTATATAAATAAAGTGATGATACCAAACCTAAGGTTTACCAAGGTCATGTATATCCCGTACAAATAACTATGATCATGGAGTTTGTTGGTACTATCCATCTCGTAGTTCATAAGCTACGAAATGCTGTTTTCATATACTCTCTCCAGTTTTACTTATCCAAATTTCTATTTTCAGCCGTTTTTAATTACTTGTTTCAATTAATTACTTGGAAAACTTTTATAGTATGTAACTCTCACATAGTGGACCCAACATAAATAATATTTTATTAATTTTATATTTTACCTCCTTTAATTCTCTCAATTACTTTTGCTTTATTCAACATTTTCATTATTCTACCTACCCCACTACATTTGTATTTAGCATTTTATTAATTTATGTAATTTCTCCTAAAATTCCGTGTATGGAGAAATGAAGCAAGTATGTAAAAAGGTATTTAGTTATGTGTACTACGAGTATATTCCCAAAATGATACGTAAATCTATATGACGACAACGAACCTCAGCTTATACAACGAACCTCATAGAAATACCCTAGTAAAGATATCATCTTACAAAATAATTTATACTATATGTAAGCGTGTACATTCGAAAGGGTAGTTCAATTATATACGAGACAATAATCTACTCTTGTATATTTGAAAATTAATTAGATCATATCAACATGTAATCATTATTTTAGAAAATAAGGTTGACAAAAATATGACCCTTAACTAGTTTGCAAAATATGTTAGTCCGTTTGTTATTTTCTTATTGATTGACTCAATAAAACTAGCGTACAGGAGCACTATCATCCCTTAGGTCTTTAGGTATGTAGTAGAGTTGTAGGTCTTTATGTCTGCACACGTATATTGATGATAGGTTGGCATGCGTCTGAAAGTATCAATTAATTTTGGTTGTGGGTCATTACTTCTGCATACTTATGTTGATGATAGATTGGCATGCTTCTGATAGGATCAATTAAATTATCTATGACTTTATCACAAACTTAATAAATTTCCAGTGACGTCGTAAGTCATGAGATCTGCAGTCTGCATACTGTGTTTGTTGTACGCATTAACCTTTTTGCATAACACATCTAAATAGTTGTGCATGAAATGAAAAGATTGTGTTTAATACACATTGATAACATTTACGACTACACGCCATACCATACCATAACAATGCAACTGAAATATTTTTTTTTTTGTGTTTAACTGAAACCTTTTTTTAGCATCAACTGTAACACGTTATACCATATTAATGCAAATCGTGTACTCTTATTTTGATGCATTAGTCATGCATATCCAAAACAAATTCAAAATTGCGTTTAGATTTTAACTCTAAATAAACGTATCAGATATAACGTTAGTTCATTTAGTGGATGGTACTGTTACCAATTAAAAACATTATAGTTTCGATTAAGGGTATTGCTTCAAACTCTATATAATATACCGTCAACATTGAATAAAAGTTCATAAAATATTTTCATTACAACGGCCGTCGTAACTGTACAATGTAGAGTATGAAGGTAATTCAGTGATTGTACTTTAATAATACAGATTAGTATAACGTCAAAAAAAATACGTCGTATAAAGAAGGGGATAGGTGGCTTATTTAACCCCCTTCAATTTTTGAGATAACATCACTTGCTTTGTTGAAAAGTTAAGACTTTTCCTGAAATCCTCAAAATTCATAACATGGCCATGAATCAACCTATTTACCACCCACGATCTGTCATATATTTTAAACCGTTCATCTCTAGAACACTTGCTGAAGTTGATTACAATAACATGAACTACTACTATGACGAGTATGACTACCAACAGGATATCCCTATCCCAATGGAGGTTGTTAAGAGAGCAATGTAGTCAGCGAATTATGACAGGGGTTGTTTCAGAGCTGAAAGGATGGCTACATTAGATGGCGAAGCTCCATGTCTAGCTCACCTCCTTCTTGTGGAAGACCACCCCAATATGCATCTGGCTTTTTGGGTGTTCTTGGAGTGGTGCTCTCGGCGTATGATTCAAAGAGGTTCAGGGAAGATCTTCCCTGAAAAGCTAATGGTTGTCACGTATCAAATCCCTGAGATAAATGTCCATAATCCGATGGTCTTTAAATTTCCAGATTTCTACGCTCCTTTGTTTGCCGCATTGTACACCGATTCCCTCCATGTAATGCGAGTTGATTCATTGTGCCACTCCGATGGTTTTTGTATGGTCACCATAAATACCACGATGTTGACATACACTCCTATCGTTGTATGTTTGATGATAACATCTACAACTTTATTCCTGTTGGATCTGTAGCCTTGCAATGGAACCCTGTGGGTGTAGATAGACCATCGTTTAAGTCAAATTACATAGCTTTGTATGAAAATTTAAAGCCTTGGGTTTGATTCATCACCAAAGCTCGTGTAACAAGGGAAACCATGCAACGAGTTGTTGCAGATTTACTTGTAAACTATCATGTCCATGTTTATGCACCGCGCGGCTGTATCGATGGTGTTGTGCTCATTTGGGATAGGCATTTGCATGCCCGATTCACCAAACTTGAATCCCTTCTCAACTATGACGTGTTTAACGTGTGTTTCACGATACGTTAAGGTAATAACAGTTTTAGTATCTATCTAGTCTTACTTTTAGATTATATAACGATTAGTTATTCGATAATAGTTAAACATACAATCCTTTATAACCTTACTCTGAGTTTACCAGTATGATTTATTAGTACTATTAATATGTTGATTCATATTTATTCCTTGATTTTGTGAACCAATATGTATATTGATTGATGTTTATTTTTCCTAATTGTTGCAGGTGATAAGTGGTTTATTTGAACACTTATTATGTTAATTTAAACCTGGTTTTGCATTCATTTCCCCTCTTTCTAACCCGTTTTTGAATGAAATGTTATATCTCGGCCTTGCCCCCTCTTGGTTTGTGTTTTTCCATGTTTTCTAGGTTTATTCACTCAATTTGGCAAGCATTCGATACACGGATTATGTTCAAGGCAAGGAATGAAATAGAGAAAGGAGAGCCCACTCCTGGTGGAGCGGGCGTGCACCTCTCCAAGGGCGGGCGCTCCTCATCTTCTGCGACTTTTTGCCCAATTTCAGACCTGTGAGGAGCGGGCGATCACCCTGTGAGGAGCGGGCGCTCCTCTTCAACATTTCAAATCTGCCTATTCTCTGAAGCCAACTGGAGAAGGCGTGCAGCAAGCTGGAGCGGGCGCTCCTCGCTGGGAATCCGTTGTATTTTGACGGATTTCCCTATGTGTTTCGGAAAGTATAAATACTTCCCCTTTAGTTCATTTGTAACTCAGATAGAAATAGCATAGTTTTTAGAAAGTCCTCTTAGTTTGAAACATTTTCCTTAGTTAATTTAGCTTAGTTTTAATCAAATCAAATCATTGTACTGTTGAAATTCAAGAATTATTCTTAAGGTTTGGCACATTGTATTCAACATTTTTCAAGCTTCAATTAGTAAATTCATTCTACTCTTCTCCAAATAATTTCTGATTTTATTTGTTCTTGCATGTCACTTGAATCCCTTTAGTTCTTGATAATTTGTTATTGGATGATAGTTATTTCAATTGTTAACCACTTTTCCCAAATTATTGAAGTAGTTAGAACCCTAATACTTGTTTGCATGTTGATAAACATGAGTTCTGAGTAGTCTTCTTGCTAGGGGTTGGGTGAAGCTCAACCTCTTGGGTTAGTTATGCAAATGTGGGAGAAGCATTGATGTTTGTATTGAAATTAAATTGATTATATGAGATTGCTTGTTAGTTCTTCATGAAAGGATTGGCTACCCTTGACTTAGGAGCTTGAAAGCATGATATGCTTAATTTGGCATGGAAATGTAAATAATTGAGTATGTCATTACTTATTGTAATTTGATTATGTATCTTCTATTTCTAAACTAATGAGGAATCTAAGTTTGGTAGTGTGAGTTGTTTTCTAATTGCATGAGGTCGATTTTACATATAGTCCTTGCTATACCTTGTCTATTTTCCTCCCCGTTTGCCTAATTGCGTTGGTTGAGTGGATCCCATTCCCTAGTATCTTTAATTCATTGATTTAAACAATAGTTTGTTTGTCTACTAAACGAACCTCAATTCACCATAGAATTGAATTATCTTAAGTGTAAGATCTTTGGCAACCATATCTCGTTCCTTGTGGACCGAATCCTTACTTATCATTGTGCTTGGTTTGTAGGGTGTTTGTTTATAAGTGAGTTTGATTGAGTATGGAATGTGCGGCCGTTCTAACTCCAATCAAAATGGCGCCGTTGTCGGAGAGCGGTGTTGTTGATTGCTGATTGATTACTTGAGTCTAGTTCACCATAAAACAACAAAAATTCAAAAAGAGTTTGTTATTGTTACTAATTGCAATTGTTGAGAGTGTATGCGCAGAAATCATAACAAGATTTTGGTGCCTTACGATCTTGAGAATGAGAAAACCTATAAGAGGAGAAGGAGAATCGGTTCTAGGACATTAACTACTTCCCCAACTAGGGAGGTCAATTTCGAGGGAAGACAAGAGCAAGTGGGTGACGCGGAACCACCAATTCAAAGACCTTTAAAGGAGTTGGGAACTCCAGGAGCATATTGTGCTTCAGGTGGCATTGCTCCGCCCGTTAATCAAGCCAATGATTTCGAAATTTGGCCCACAATGATAAATTTGATCGAAATGAGGAAATTTAGTGGAGCAAAACATGTGAGCCCTCTTGCATATTTGAACGAATTTGAAATATATTGCAATACGATCAAGGTAAATGGGGTAGCTCAAGAATTTGTGAGACTAAAGCTGTTTCCTTTCTCCTTGATAAGAAGGGCTCTTGATTGGCTTGAGAATGAGGTAAGGCCGAACTCCTTGAGAACTTAGGACCAGGTCACCACGACTTTCTTAGGGAGATTTTACTCTCAAAAGAAGACATCCGAGGCAAGGGATTTGATCCAAGGTTTCTGTCAAAGGGCTAGTGAAACCATTTTATGAGGCATGTGAAGGATATAAAGAATATCAAAGAGTGTGTCCCCATCATGGCATTCGGACATACCAAGTGATTCAAATTTTCTATGGGGGCTTGAGTCCACAAGGAAAAACTAGCTTAAATGTGGGAGCGGGTGGCCCAATCATGAACAAAACGGAGGAGCAAGTCATAGAGATAATTGAGGATGTGGTGAGGCACCACATGGATTGGCAAGAAGGAGAGAGGGAGTCTCTAAGAAAAGGAGGATATGTGGTTTACTCTGTCAATTACCTCAACGCCATCAATAATTTGACGTCCCAAATCGCCAACCTTGGCAAGGAGATGTCATCTATCAAGGCAAAACTTGAGACCTCTACTTCACAACAAGAGCATCCCTCCCAATCTAAGGGGAGAGGTATAAATTCTAACTCTTCTCCTTCTACTTCTAATAATATGCCACATGGGTGTTTGTTTTGTGAAAATTGTGGGTCATATGACCATGATACCTCTTCTTGTAATTATAATTCCCAACCTCAACCCCAATATGAATATGGTAATGATAATGAAAATGAACAAGTCAATGCCTTGTCTTATGATAATAGACATAGGAATGACAATCAAAGATACTTATCACCTAATTGAAGAGAACAAGGGGAAAATTCCTATAACCAAAGAGGAAATGATTATGATTACCATAACCAAAACCAATGGGGAAATAGGAACCAAAGGGACCAAAATTTCCAAGGTAACTACAACCAACAAGGTGGTTATGGTAACTATAACCATAATAACCAAGGTAATTATGGGAATCAAGGCCAATATCATCAGGGGGGGGGGGACTCTAATAATAGGAATAATTGGAACAACAATAACAATAGAGGTTCTTCTAATAAAAATGCTTCCAATTCAAATGTGAGAGGTAATAGAGCTCCCCAAGATAAGTACTACACACAAGCACCACCTACTAGGTCTAACTTAGAGGAAATGATGGAAAGACAAACCAAAATGTTCAATACTTTTATGGCCTCTAGTGATAAGAAATTTAGTGAAGTCATGACCCATAATAAAATGCTTGAAACACAAATTTCTGAATTGGCCAATGCTTTGAAAGAAGGGACTAGCACTTCCAAACTTCCACCTTGAGGACTAAATCCCAAGAGGCACGTAAATGCTATATCAACTAGGATTGGTAAAGTTTTGGAAAAGAGTGTTTTTAAGAGCGGCAATGAGAGAGTGAACATGAGTGAGCCTCCTCTTGAGAGTGATTTTGAACAAGAAAGAGAGGAAAATCATGAGAATGAAAAAGAAATAGAATGTGAGAAAGAAAAAGAATGTGAAAAAGAGAAATATTTTGAAAAAGAGAGTGAAGAGAAAAGAGAAAAAGAGAGAGAAACAAAACAATTGCAAAAGCTACCATATCCTTACAAATTTGTTAGAAACAAATTAGATGTGCAATTTGGAAAGTTTCTTGAAACATTGAAAAAAAATTTCACCTTTCAATTCCTTCTACCGATGCTATCAAGCAAATGCCTTACTATGCTAGGTTTTTAAAAGATATTTTGAGTGGAAAGAGAAAGTGTGAATTTGTGGAAACGGTGAATCTCACCGAGAATTGTAGTGCAATAATCATGAATAAAATGCCACCGAAATTAAAAGACCCCGGTAACTTTTCTATCCCTTGTGCTATATATAATATGCAAATTTATAATGCTTTATGTGATATTGGGGCTAGTGTTAGCCTTATGCGATATTCGGTATATCAAAGACTTGAAATATGGGAAATTTTACCCACTAAAATTACCTTACAATTGGCCGATCGTTCTATAAATTTCTAAAAGGTAAGGTAGAGGATGTTCCTCTAAGGGTGAGAAAGTTTGTTATCCCGGTGGATTTTGTTATGTTAGAGATGGATGAAGATGTGAACTTTCCAATAATTCTAGGAAGACCTTTTCTTGCTACTTCGGGTGCTTTAATAGATGTTAAAAGTGCTAAAATTTCACTAAAAGTAGGAGATGAGGTGATAGAATTTGATTTGAATGAGAGCATGAAATATCCAAGCTCTAGTCTTGATAATTGTATGATGATTGATACTATTGATTCTATTGTGACTTCTATACATGAGCACTTGCTCACTACTAACTATGCCCTTGAGAATGTCCTTTTGAATAAGGAAAAGATAGGTGAGCAAATCAAGGAGATGGCAGTGTATGAAGGAATGCTTGAAGGAAGTACGGAAGGAAGCATTGAGCAAGTATGCATGGGAATCACAAGTGATGATGGGTTGGAAATTGCTACCTCAAGAGAAGGTAAGGGTTCCAATGGTACAGTTGAAACCTCTACCATCACACCTAAGGTATGTATTTTTAGGTCCTAATTCAACTTTTCCGGTAATTGTGAATTTTTCTTTAAACGAGTTCCAAACTCAAATTTTATGTGGTGTTTTAAGAGACAACCAAGGTATTAAACCTGCTTTATGTATGCACCATATAACACTTGAGGAGGGTGCTAAGCCTTCTATCGAGAGGCAAAGGAAGCTCAATCCTCAAATGGGGGAGGTGGTGAAGAAAGAAATCACCAAACTCCTTGATGCTGGCATCATCTTCCTATTTCGAGTTCTAGATGGGTTTCCCCCGTTCATGTGGTCCCTAAAAAGTGAGTAATGACCATAGTTGAAAACTAGAACGGTGACCTCATTTCAACTAGAACGGTGACCGAACTAGTAGAAAAAGGCTTATTTGCGTCGCTCATTTATAGTGTATTTGCGTCGCTTCTATGAGCGACGCAACTGCTCGCGACGCAAATGACTTAAAAGTCATTTGCGTCGCTCCTTTATAAAGGCGCGACGCAAATGACTTTTCTGATAAACTTCTTTTTTGTTATTTGCGTCACTCCTTTATAAAAGAGCGACGCAAATGACTCTTATTTGCGTCACTTCTTTATAAAGGAGCGACACAAATGACTCTTCTGATAAACTTCTTTTTTGTTATTTGCGTCACTCCTTTATTAAGATCAACGCAAATGACTCTTCTGATAAACTTCTTATTTGTTATTTGCGTCACTTGTTTATATAGGAGTGACGCAAATGACTGAGTAGACAATACAAAATTGTTGTATTTGCGTCACTTGTTTGTTTAATGAGTGACGCAAATGAGGTGAATTTTTTTTTTTTTTTTTTAATTATAATAATTGCCTTGTATATGTTTGTAGTACCTGTTTTCCTTACTAGTGGTATAAAGTAATATGCTAACGCTAATATAATTGAAATTAAAATGCAATATTATTGAATAATGCAAATGTAAATTTCGGTAGAGTCTCCTTTGTAATTTGGCCTACCCATAAAATTGGGAATGACGACATTATATTAACAACCTGTCCAATAATTTACATCTCAATATCATAGACATTATACTCATCATCCCAACACCAATTAACCAAATTCATTCATTTCAAGCCTATAATCCAAAACAAGAGTCCAACATGCGCTAAGTGTAAATCTAAAGTTCAACATTACATATAAAATACTCTGCCCAAATATCTCGAATCTCATTTATCTCCTCCTCGGTACTACCGCCTTAATCGTTTGTCCACAACCAGAACCTCGAGCAACTTGTGGAATTCACTTCCGCATAATTAAGAATCTGCCATAAAAAATTACATATATTAAACCAACATAGTTGATTCAACTTAATCTGCCATGTGACATAAAAGTTGTTATTCGGCATTGCTTATTAGCCAATCATGGTGTAAAACTTGAAGACCTGAAACGAGTGTTAAATGCTAGGTCCAACTTAATCTGCCATGTGAAATAAATGCTAGTTGTTATTTTGAAACTTTTTTTTTAATTAAAGGTTGAACAAGGTGGTTGTTTAATGGATGGAATATTGATTTATAGTTTTTTTAACTTGATGACTGATTGAAGGTCACCTTAGCTAGGTCCAACAGATGGGAAGTACCTTTTTTGTCGCCTAAAGTATGTGAAATTTTCAGTCCAATGAATTAACAACCTTATAATAGCTGCAAAGCTAATGTTTTATTGCCATCAAAGTTAAATGCTGTAAAAATCAGCAGCTCTAAGATGCAAACCAGCAGCTCAAAGATGCAGCTGCAAACCAGTAGTATATTGCTTCCTTAAACTTTTAGTGCTCATCTTAATTTCTCATAAAACTAATTTCTCAACTACTCTAGATCATCCCCTATATAAAGAAAGACAGAATTAAGGGCCTACCGAAAATACCAGTAAATCTCAAATTTATTTTCATAAGATTGATTCTATTCTTTAATCCCTTTTGTTTTATTTTCTGATCAAATTTGACTTTATTACATATCTTTATAAGTAAAGGTGGGGGTGCATAACTGCATATGTAATAGTCAGGTGTGACGGGGTTCAAGCAAAGAGCAGGAATCTTAGTGGATCATAATTTTCACCAAAACCCTACCTAATTAATTAATCATACTAATAATTTTCTTCATAAAATCAGATCAAGCAACCCATTCCTAAAAGGTATTCACAATATTTGACTCACGTGACGCCATGTGAGTCCGTAGGAGCAATTTTTTAATTAATGGCAGATCTACTGGTACCGTACTCACCCCATTTCCTTTATATCTTATTGTTTATAGTGGACAGGAATACATACAACATATACTATATATGATGATCACAGAAAGTGACCAAACCAAAAGGGTCAGTCCAAATATTAAGTATCTTTGTCCCTATGATTATGATAATCACTTTGTCTGACCACGTATTTGCGTGTGTGCTCGTGATCCTAAATCTCATGGAACAAGAGCGAGCACGAGAGAAATAGAGTTCAGGACATTACTGAAAGTGCCTAAGTAGAGGTACTTATTCTCATAAACGCGCCCAATTCGTGCTTCCCATCGCCCATTATGATGATGCCTACAAAAAAATTAAATGATAAAAAATAATTTTAATAAGACATTCAAAGAATCATAGATGTCACATGACCCATAAAATTAAAGAAAAAACAATGAATGTTCAAAGATGCAAACAAGCAGCTCAAAGATGCAGCTGCAAACCAATAGTATATTGCAAAACAGCAACTGTAAAAATCTACAGACTAAATGTACTAGCTGAAAACATGCAGGTGAATATATTAAACCAGTAGAATTGAGATGAGCCTCAATGAAAATTCAATGACTGAAATTATAAAAATTCAATTAAATCTGCCATATAATTTCTAATTAATGAACTAACACTAAACCTGAAATTAAACTAAGTCATTGTTCAAGTTAAATGCTACATTCTATCTACCATGAAAATATTGAACATAAATAGAAGCAATCTTACCATAGGTGAAATTGACTTCAAAAATTCAACAATGTCGAGCCGAAATCGAACTTCAATTATTGTTGCTGTAATTTGCTTGAACTTCCTCTGGTTTTTTGGGGCAAAATTAAGCGATTTTTCCACTCGAAAATTTCAGTTATTGCTCGAATTTTTTCAGCAAGATTTTTAATTGAATTTTTTGGGGTTTCTAGGGTTCGAATTCGTATGGAATTGAGTACATTTTTTGCTCGAAATGGGGGATTTTGGTCGAAAATAATCAATTTTTCTAGGGTTTAAGGGTTCGAATTACATAGGGTTTTTGGTTTAAATTTTTGTTCGAAATTGCTCGGATTTGCTGCCGATTATGGGTGTTGAACTTGATTGCGATTTTGGATGTTGAATTTGCTGGGGAATTGCAGTTTTTTGGGCGAATTTGTGGGTGTTTTTTGGGCGAATTTGTTGGATTTCAGGGTCGAATTGCAGTTTTCTGTAGAAGCAACTCTGTTTTTTTTCTGTTTGTTTAGTGAATTAGTGAAAGGTAGGCGTGAAAATCTAAGGTAAAAAAAGCGCAGAATGAATAACCTAAAATGCAACAGAGTTATTTGCGTCACTTAATAATAAAATGCGACGCAAATAACAAAATCTGAAATGCTGAAAATTTGTTATTTGCGTCGCTCATTTATTAAAAGAGTGACGCAATTTATTCACTCCCTTATTTGCGTCGCTTGTCAATAAATGAGTGACGCAAATAAGGTTATTATATGCGTCGCTTCAATAAATAAGAGCGACGCAAATGATAGAAAGCTAACATACACTTGACTTTTGCGTCGCTTCTTTAATAACAAGCGACGCAAATAACTTTAAAGGATGATAAAAATATACATTTGCTTCGCTCTTTAGAATGAGTGACGCAAATATGGCGACGCAGATGAGCCTTTTTCTAATAGTGCCGGTTAAAGAATATGCATAGACTATAGACGTCTAAATGCATCCACTAACAAGGATCATTTTCCTCTTCCTTTTATCGACCAAATGCATGAAAGACTAACTGTATGGAATATTTCAAGCCATCCCACACTTGAGCCCCACTGTGATCATCCACTTAAGCATGGTGGCGTCCAAAGGAAAGGAAGATAGAGCAAAAGAGTCACCAACAAGTTTTAGGAACTTGTAAACCGGTCATAGGGTGAAGGTTACACCCCTTAACGATCCAGGAGATTATTAACTCCAATAGGTATGGAACCATGACTGGAAGTTTGGGAATTAAGTTACAAATCCAACCTAAAAGAGACTGCACCTGCCCTAATAATATGCCTCTACTTTATTCTTCTCGTATTCATGTGCACTTTCTGACTAACATACAATCAATAGGTTTACCCTAAACCTGTTTATCTATGTTGGTTGAATATTAATGCAAAAATAAATCTATTATTGGCGATCACTTGAATTATAGTCATATTAGCCTAAACAAGATTATTAATTATCTTATTAAGCGTGATTACAAGTACAAATTCCCTTTAAACATGCATAAAAGGCGTGATCAAGCAATAACAATAAATATAATCAAGCAACATAATAATAATAATCATAATCATCACAATAATAATAAAGAATAATTATCATCAAAATAATAATAATCATAATTATCATGATCATGTTAATAAAACATAATATTAATAGCAAGATCCTAGGCATGATATTAACAAGATTAATAACAAACCTTAGCATGTCACTAAACATCAAAGATTAAAGCTTTAGCCCTAACATGATACTAACATGATATTAGGAAAGAAATAGGAAGCATTCTTTTAATCATAATTGATATTAGAAATTACCCTAAACATGATACTAGAAAGCAATAAATAACATCCTAACATGATACTAGGAATTAATCAAATCTAAACATGCTTTCTACATCAAAATAAAAGGGAGTAAGCTAATTACTTACTTTGAAGCCTCGTACCTATTTCTAATAACAAAATACACACGTTAGTAACTTCAAGGAAAATATAAATAAATAATTAAATTAAATAATTGAAATAGAGATTTGGGACCAAACCTTAAGAAATATCAAACCTTTCACGTCTAGGGCAAAGGTAACTTTGAACTTGGCTAGGTGTGTCTAGTGCTAATGAGTGTGGAATTGTGTTTGTAAAAGGTTAGGCTAGAAAGAGGGAGAAAGAATAAGCTTTAGCTTAGAGAGAGAGAAGAATTAGAGAATTCTTGATATTGAAAACGGAGTCCGAGGACCCTATTTATAAGAAAATAGTCCGGAATTGATAGAAAAGTGTTAGAGTTCGAAAAGGAATAAAACGACATCCTGTCGCCAACGACAGAGCTCGTCGCCAGGTGACGGACTTGACGCCAGGCGCTGCATTGCAGCAGCAGGTGACGAACCTGTTGTCAGGCAATGTAAGAAATTTTAACAGGTTTTCCACACGAAATCCACTTCTCAATATAACTAAGTCGTAAAATCCGTGTTAGGGGTAAAATCGTATTTTCGTAAAAACACTTATTCTGTTCCAAGTAAAACTCTAAAACATAATTATCAATTCTTATTCCTTTAGGATTTAAGAGAACCTTCTAGACAATTCTAGAAGACTATAATCAATCCTAAAGCTTAGGAATGATAATTATTAATAGGCCCTCCTCTAGATCATTGGGCAGCAATAAGAACTAAACCGGGCCCAGTTTAGTATTTTAGCAATAACTTCCTCATTATTCATCGAAATTGGGCTTATAATATATCGTTGGAAAGCTCTTTTCAAACCCCATCCAACTACACCATTATTGGACCCTTATCATGGACAAAAATGAACTGTATTGGCTATTTTCATAAAATAGAGCAGGTTTCAAAACAAAAAGAAAGATTTTTTTTTTATAAAAACTAACCGCATCATTAGACTTTTCACACTTTCACTTGATTCGATTATGATTCGACGCAAAAGGTATTTATCATTGGTTTTAATTTTGGAGAGACACAAATGGGTGTCTACAGAAGGCCCCACTTTGACTGAGTTTGGAGAAACTTATGTTTCGAAAATAAAAGTCAAAGTAGCGATAGGGACGGAGAATGATTCAGAACGTTCTGCCATCCTAAATCATTTTTGTAACGCCGATACCTGCAAACTAGCATTAGTTAAATAGATAAAAGAGTTAAGAAACGCGTATCTTGCCCCGTCGAGCACACGTCTCTAGAGTAACCAATTTTTGTTGCATTGTTGTTGTGACAACCTCCTCAAGCTAGGGAACACCATCGAAGATAACTTTTCTTGTAGTCATCCTCTGCCGTTTGTGACCATCCTCCGCAAGCTAGGGAACAAGATTGAAGATAACTCTGCCTATAGCCATCTCCAGTTCTTTTGTGATAATATTCCGAAGAAAATTACCGAAGACCACTGCTTGGCATGTTGATCCTTAATGCTGCTTGAATTTTGGTGTTGATGCTTTGGGTGATGACAATCCTCTTTTCTTTGGGAATAGTTGCCAACACAATCCATCCTCGGAAATGTCAATGGTACGCAACAATCCAATGGTACGCAACAATCCATCCTCGGAAATGTTGCTACGATGAAGCAACAATTTGTATCTCGGAAAATTTGCCAAAATCCAATTTTGGGAAAAGTTGCCAATGCTTCGTAACAATCTATCATAAGAACTTTGCTACGATCGACAATCCACATCTTGGAATATAACTCTTAAAAGAAATCCACCTTGGAAATTTGCCAATGCTATGCGAAAATCCTTTTAGGAAAATATTGGCACAATTGACAATCCGCGTCTTGGAACATTTGCAAAAAAGAGTCGATCGACAATCCTCTTCGGGAAAATTTGCCACTTACTGAAATGAATGGCAATCCACTTTGAGGAACCTTTGTCAAAATTTATGATGAGTAGAGACCTACGACAATCCTTTGGGAAATTTTTCCATAGGGAACTATGTGTATGACAATCCAATCTCTGAAAACTTGCCAGCGATGACAATCTGTACTTTGGAAAAAATTGCCAAATAGAGAAGGATCACGACAATCAACGCTTGAAAACTTTGCCAGAGATGACAATCCAATCTTGGAAAAATTTGCGTCGAAGAAGATGCGCGACAATCCAAATTTGGAAATATTGTTGGTCATGGATGACAATCCAATCTTGGGAAAATTGTCGTATAAGTGCTTGCTTTTGAACCGATGCCTTGGTGCTTTTAATGAGTCAATGCTTAGGCACTTAAGCTAAGTGAGACGATCGTCGTCAAGTCCATCACTTACTACAATTTTAATCGAGCCGACTATTAATCATGTCAATTTTCTTATAGGGGCTAACTGCCATACCAAGGAACCCGAAATTGATGCATGCGGTTCGCATAATTTAATATGGGGGCCACGCATCTCTCCGCTGCACCGGCACTCGCCAGAACATATCGTCGCCTCGTTCTTGCTCTGCCGCTAGGCGACAGATTTTGTCGCCAGGCGACAACCTTGTCGTCTGGTGCTAGAGTCAGGTTTATATTCGCGGTTTTTCGAAAAAAAATCCGGGAATGTTCTTGCTCGCTGGAATGTACCTGCATTTATTTTGGACTATAGGACTTTGCTTATCTTTCTTTAGGGTTGACCTAAGACTTAGTGTTGCTTGACTCATTGACTTGACATGACCAGAAGTGTTTTGACATACATGGTTTGGCATGAATCAAGGTATAAATTTGACTCACTTTGTGTGACTCGTGTGTGCATAGTGTTGACTCATGAAGCTCAATACGTACATGACTCGAAACGCAGAAAAACAAAAATTTCCGTCATTTTTGTGGAGGGTACTGACTTTCTTCTGAAAAAAAAGACGAAAAAAAAAGAAAGAAGCGAAGTTTTGGAAGGTGCATATTGAATGATCATAATCCATTAACATTGTCTCTCACAGTACAGGGATTGTAACGTCTTAGACTATCTTAGTTGACTTGATAATGAAAGTATTAGGTAACTTAGGCGCGGAGGCTAAGTACTTCATACTTACTGATGCAATGATGATTGATGTTGATATGACAAAGCATGCTTCAACGTTGTGTTAAAATTTCATGACAAAGGGTTCCTAAGGGAAGTATATTTGGTCATGTATCCGTGCAGTGTGTGAAAGTGATACTAAAGCTAGGGTGCAAAGGCTAAGTGTGTGGAAAAATATATTGAAAAGAGTCAAATGGTGGTGACTCTTAGGCTGAGTAGGCTAATAATGTAAGGATCAAGCCCCCAAGTCTAGCTCTAAATGAATAAGGATGAGCATAGGAAATCCCCTTGATATAATAAATTATGCATTTTTTTTATTACGGTCGCACCCCAATGTGAGGTTGCTTACGTATCCGTTAGGAATCAGGCCGAACGTAGCTCTAGCCGAACCTCGCACAAGTGTGTGTATACCTCAATGAGGTCTTTTAAGGGTTGTAACGTGGTTAGGCTAAGGGTTATAGAAGAAAGCGATAAAGGCTCAAGCCCCTAGATAAGCCCCCAAGGTGTGAAACCTTGCATTTGAATCCTTGTAACCTTGCATTTGAATCCTTGTATTTTTATGCTTGTGTTTTTCTCACTTTTAAACTCTCTTTTACTTACATTTTGCTCTCTTTTTTGCTTTTACATTTTTCATATTTGAATCTTTTCAATAAGTGTGGGCAATCCTGATCATGCGATATATCACTCACTTGGCATTCATGTTTCTCAGGCACGGTACCGAGCACTCGATAAGAGACGCAATCTGAGACGTGTTCATATCAAAGATATGTTCATGTCAAAGACATTGGAACACTTGCCCTTTTGTACACTTTTATTGTTTTTGCTATTTTAATCTTTTGATTCACTCAAGCTTTTGTTCTTTGAAAATTGCATAAGTTACAAACCATCCAATCCCTAGGTTAGGTAGATGTGGGTTGAAGAAAGAAAGGTCTATCGTTAGACGAGGCTCAAAGTGGTTTATTAAGAAAAATTGTATATTTGAAGGGTGAAAGGTATAACATGGCTACAAGAGGTGCCTCTAATCATGGGTATACCTTGTGATTAAATTGAAATGGATTTTTTTTTGTAAATGCAATGATCATATGCAAGGAAATAAATGCCCATTTTATTAAAAAGGGAAAAAGAAAAAACCTACAAAATAAGATCTAAGGAAAATAAAAGGTGCCTATGCTAGACTTATTGGGGAAAGGATGAATGAAAGAAAGATAAAAGGAGGTCATGAAATCTTTTCGTTGAAGCCCGCCTTGTATTTTGTCTCATCATTACTTTTTTTTTTCTTGTCAATCACATGACTTAAACTCGATTCAACATACATAGATGGGAAGATATTATAGTGTATGAGGTGAATGATATGTATGGAGAAAGTATGTAAGATGTGGAAAAGATGATGTAGATGGAGATAGACGGAGGAAATTAGAAATAGAATGGACCCCCCAACTCAAATGACGGAAAAAATCGACTCATGCATCCACTAACAAGGATCATTTTCCTCTTCCTTTTATTGACCAAATGCTTGAAAGACTAACTGTAGGGAATATTTCAATCCATCCCACACTTGATCCCCAATGTGATCATACACTTAAGCATGGTGGCGTCCAAATGCAAAGAAGATAGAGCAAAAGAGTCGCCAATAAGCTTTAAGAACTTGAAAACTGTTCACAGGGTGAAGGTTACACCCTTTAACGATCCAGGAGATCGTTAACTCCAATAGGTCTAGAACCATGACTGGAAGTTCGGGGATGAAGGTACAAATCCAACCTAAAAGAGACTGAACCTGCCCTTATAATATGCCTCTACTTTATTCTTCTCGTATTCATGTGCGCTTTCTAACTAACATACAATCAATAGGTTTACCCTAAACCTGTTTATCTATGTTGGTTTAATATTAATGCACAAATAAATTTATTATTGGCGATCACTTGAATTATAATTACATTAGCCTAAACAAGATTATTAATTATCTTATTAAGCGTGATTACAAGAACAAATTCCCTTTAAACATGCATAAAAGGCGTGATCAAGCAATAACAAAAAAAAAATAATCAAGCAACACAATAATAATCATAATCATCACAATAATAATAAAGCATAATTATCATCAAAATAATAATAATCATAATTATCATGATCATGTTAATAAAGCATAATATTATTAGCAAGATCCTAGGCATGATACTAACAATATTAATAACAAACCCTAGCATGTCACTAAATATCAATGATTAAAGCTTTAGCCCTAACATGATACTAACATGATATTAGGAAAGAAATAGGAAGCATTCTTTTGATCATACTTGATATTAGAAATTACCCTAAACAAGATACTAGAAATCAATAAACAACATCCTAACATGATACTAGGAATTAATCAAATCTAAACGTGCTTTCTACATCAAAATAAAAGTGAGTAAGCTAATTACTTACTTTGAAGCCTCATACCTCTTTCTAATAACAAAATACACACGTTAGTAACTTCAAGGAAAATATAAATAAACAATTAAATTAAATAATTGAAATAGAGATTTGGGACCAAACCCTAAGAAATATCAAACCTTTCACGTCTAGGTCAAAGGTAACTTCAAACTTGGCTAGGTGTGTCTAGTGCTAATGAGTGTGGAATTGTGTTTGTAAAAGGTTAGGCTAGAAAGAGGGAGAGAGAATAAGCTTTAGCTTTGAGAGAGAGAAGAATTAGAGAATTCTGGTTATTGAACAGGATGTCCAAGGACCCTATTTATAAGAAAATAGTCCTAAATTGATAGAAAAGAGTTAGAGTTCGAAAAGGAATAACACAACATCCTGTCGCCAACGACAGCGCTTGTCGCCAGGCGACGGACTTGACGTCAGGCGCTGCACTGTAGCGCCACGAGACGAACCTGTCGTCAGGCGATGCAAGAGATTTTAACATGTTTTCCACACGGAATCCACTTCTCAATATAATTAAGTTGTAAAATCCGTGTTAGGGGTAAAATCGTATTTTCGTAAAAACACCTATTCTGTTCCATGTAAAACTCTAAAACATAATAATTATCAATCCTAATTCCTTTAGGATTTAAGAGAATCTTCTAGACAATTCTAGAAAACTATGATATATCCTAATAGCTTTAGAAATGATAATTAATAGTAGGCCCTCCTCTAGATCATTGGCCCGCAACAAGAACCAAGCCGGGCCCAGTTTGGTATTTTGGCCACAACTTCCTCATTATTCATTGGAATTAGGCTTATAGTATATCATTGGAAATATCTTTTCGAGCTCCATCCAACTACACCATTATTGGACCCTTTTCATGGACCAAACTGAACTAGCTTGGATATTTCATAAAATAGAGCAGGTTTTCGAAAATAGAAAGAAAGTTTTTTTTATAAAAACTAACCGCATCACTAAACTTTTCACACTTTCACTTCATTCGATTATGATTTGACGCGAAAGGTATACATCACTGGGTTTGGTTTTGGGGAGACAGTAATGGGTGTCTACACTAACCAAGCACAAATATTATTGCTTTCTTGATGGTTATTCGGGTTTCTTTCAAATACTCATAAACCCGGATGATCAAGAGAAGACAACTTTTACTTATCCATATGGTAGTTTTGCATATAGGAGGATGTCTTTTAGACCTTGCAATGCCCCGATAACCTTTTAAAGGTGCATGATGAGTATCTTTGGAGACATGCTTGAGGCCGAAATGGAAGTGTTCATGGATGATTTCTCGGTAGGGGGCCTTTCATTTGAAGATTGTTTGTCCAATTTGGGAAAATGCTTAACAAGATTTGAGAATGTCAACTTGGTCTTAAATTGGGAAAATGCTACTTCATAGTTGAAGAGGGAATCGTCCTTGGTCACAAGATATCAAGCAAGGGGATTGAGGTCGACAAGGCCAAAGTTGAAGTGATTGAAAAATTGACACCTCCAATTAATGTGAGAGGAGTAAGATCCTTTTTGGGGCATGCCGGGTTCTATAGGAGATTCATCAAGGATTTCTCACAAATTGCTAGACCCCTAAATGCTCTTCTTCAAGAGGATTCCATATTTATTTTTGATGAAAAGTGTGTTCAAGCTTTCAACAAATTAAAGGAGGCTTTGATCTCTACTCCAATCATGCAAGGGCCAAGATGGGATTTGCCGTTTAAACTTATGTGCGATGCTAGTGATGTTGCAATTGGAGGGGCGTTCGGACAAAGAATTAAGAAGAAGCTTCACGTCATTTATTACATGTCCAAGACTTTAAATGAAGCTCAACTGAACTACACCACGACGGAGAATGAGTTTCTTGCCGTGGTACATGCTTTTGAGAAGTTTTGGAACTACCTCATTGGTTCCAAAACTATTGTCTACACCGATCATGCGGCTATTAGGTACCTTTTGGAAAAGAAAGAGTTCATACCTCGTCTTCTTCGATGGTTCCTATCTCTCCAAAAATTAGATGTTGAAATCCGTGACAAGAGAGGGCGGTTTACTCATTAATTCCTTCCAAATTAATTCGTCGTTTTGGCTCGTTGATTTCTTGGGTGTAAATCGAAGGGTTCAGTCAAGGTTAAGCTGTAATATTAATTATGCATTAATATTACGGATCGGAAGCGGCCTCCACCCAGGCATTCTGATCACTTAACCTCACTAAATATATTAGCTTTCTAATAATTTTGAACCCACTATTAGAATAATACACTTGTTCGAAGGACACTATTACTTTCATTTATTAGACCTAATAAGTCACCTGCTCTTTCTCCCAACTTGGAGAATGTTTGCTTTATCATCTTGCCTAATAAAAATCCTTTGCAATTCTCAAAAGATTCCAAATCAAAAGAGTCAATAACGCCTTCTTATAGAAGCTTCTTGATGCGTTTGATGTTAATGTGGCTAAGACGACAATGTCACAAGTAAGTTTAATTTGACTCCATGGTCTTTTGCTCTTTTGGTAGTATTATTCACATTATAAACTTGTTCATCTAAAGAAAGCACATAAAGACCATTTTCAGAATGTGCGATACCATATAAGACATTATCGAGATAAAGCGAACATTCATTGTCTTTTACTCGAAATTCAAAACCTTTGGCGTCCAACGCTGAAATTGAAATGATGTATTTGGTAATGTTGGGAACATAGTAACAACTATCAATTTCCAAAACAAGCCCAAAAGGCAAAGACAAACTGAGAGTTCCAACGGATACGACCTCAATTCTGGCTCCATTGCCGACCCGGATTTTAACCTCTCCCTTCTCTAGCTTCCTAACGTTCCTTAGTCCCTAAGAATTGAAACAAAGGTGTGAGCCACATCCGGTATCAAATACCCATGATGTTGAGCTAGTGAAGTTTAAGTCTATAACGAATATACCTGATTCAGAAGCAACGGTTCCGTTCTTCTTATCTTCCTTAAATTTGAGGCAATATCTCTTCCAATGTCCCTTCTTCTAACAATAGAAGCATTCGAAATCAGATTTAGAAGATGCTACCTTCTTTTCCTTGTTGTCCTTGTTAGCTTTTGGCTTAGGCAGAAAGTTCTTCCTACCTTTCCCCTTGAATCCTTTCTTCTTTTTGCCCATGCGCTTGAACGGCTTGCCCTTTTTTACCATGAGCATATCATGTTTTCCCTCATCCTTGAGCGTTTTCTCGGCTTGCTTCAACATACCATGAAGTTTAGTGAGGGTTTTCTCCATGCTATGCATATTATAGTTCATCTTGAACTAATCATAGCCTTTGTGCAGCGAGTGGAGACTGATGTCAATTTCCATCTCGGCTGAATACCCTACATCAAGCTTACCCATGTTCTCAAATAATCCTATCATTTTGAGTACATGTGGGCTAACTGACTCTCCTTTCTTGAGCTTGATCTCAAGGATCTGTCTGTGGGTTTCAAACCTCTCTGTTCTGGCCTACTCTTGGAACATATTCTGCAGGTAAAAAATGATCTCAAAAGCTGTCTCCTTCTCATAGAAAGTCTTTTGAAGCCGAGAGACATTGTGGCCAACATGATGCATTTGACATCCCGATTGGCACTTTGCCATCGGTTTAGGGAAGCCTGAGTCACTTCCTCATTAGGAGCATCGAGCATTTCTTCATCAAGGACATATTCCTTTTGCTCTTGCATGAGAAGAATTCGCAAATTTCTTTGCCAATCAAGAAAATTTAGCCCACTCAAATTCTCCTTGTCGAGAATTAAGCGTAATGAAAACTGGTTGTTTGAGTTACTTGAAGACATGATTCTACAATTGAAAGAATTTTATTGAAAAACCATTCATGATACTTAAGTAAGGTTGAATTTTAATTCATGCATAATTCAAACTTATTTAGTGTCTTATTTGCACATAAAATTGTCCCTATTTAGTGAAAATAAGTTGATTCCAAGATCCAAGGAAACAAAGAGTCGCTAAGCATGCTTTGACTTGTCTTAGCACTCAATCTCCCAAGGTAAACAACACTTTGCTAATGGCCCTAAGCCACTCTTGGTTGAATAAATTATCGCATCTACTGCTCTCTCAACATTTTATTCACTTTGCCACGACATGTTAAGACTCCATCACTCATATCGTTGAGTACAACCAAAACCAACTTGCATACCCGGTATGCCTTATGAGTCTAGGGAGTAGTAGTGATGCTTCGCTTTGGCGTAGCCCATCACTACTCTCAATAAGTCGATACGTGTTGTTTTGGAATGACAATTTTACTCAATATTTAGGGACCTAGGGTTTCTATGTTGGATGATTTATGTGAACTTAATTAATCATCACAACATTCAAAATCCTAAACATTCATCTAACATATAATTCATACATAAATGATCATAAATATGTAAAGCATAAGCATTTTGATGCATATTGGTAACTAGAATGACCCCTTGGATTCTTCAAGTCTTCAAAAGGTCTTCTTTTGCAACTTCATGGCTTTGTCTTCCAAGAACCTCCGTCTTCAAGACTTGACCAAAATTATGCAACTACTTGTACCTATGATTAGGACTAATCTAAATATTAAGGTACAAAAAATACTCAACGGTACGCAGACCGTATTTGATTTATAAAAATACATCACGGATCGCAGTCCGTATTTTCTATCCTAATCGGTCCCCACTAGTTGCCATTTCATAAAACCTGTGAGGGAATATACATTCCATTCATCCATTCACTATTTTTGAATGGGTCCATGCATTTTACAATGATAAAATAAGTAACAATGCATAAACATGCGATAACTAGTGACTATTCTAGGTGGTTAATCCAATTAACATGCCTAATTATAACCAGTCAAATTTTTTTTAACCTATTATGTAAATAAGCGCAATTAATATTTGAAACTCCCACTAAATTCCGCATCCATCTTAATTAATCCAATTAATTAAGCCGGTAAAACCCAATTATTTGCCAAAATAAATTTTGCAAATGCCGCTCAAAATCGAGGCCTAGTCTCCAAATTTTCTTTTAAACTAAACAAAATTAATTAAAATAAACAAACGGCTAAAACAAAAATAAAATAGCCTTAAAACCGGCGTATATGTGCTAAGGGAAGAAAGGTGTACACAGCCGTGACTCATGCTAAGCGTCACACCCATAGCTTGGAATATCTCATACGCGTCGACTCTTCTACGGGGCGTGCAAGAACACAAGCCACGAGGCCGTACAAGCTTGCTAGCTGTGCGCACCATGCTTCAAGCACGTAGCACAGCCCACACGCACACCCCTGCCGCACCAAGCCACACACTAATTGCTCGCACACCCTACCGCACCACAGCAGCCATGTGCTGCGCTACGACAGCATGCACGCATGCACGTTGCACAACCGCAACATGTTGGTGCTTGGCTAGTGCTGCTGCGTTGCTACTATGGCTGGGCGCGCATGCAACGCACAAGGCTGCACACAACCATTGAGCAACCCCTTTGGCAGCTACATACGAGCTGTTATGCAGCCTGACTAGCAAAGGGAGGCCTTGCCTCAATTTTCATGCCATAGCCTCCGGATTTCAATCCCAAATTTCTCGTGACAATTTATTAATTCGAAATTAATTTTAGAACTAATTATTTTATTGAGTAAAAATTGGAAATTTAAACAAGTCTAACTTAAATAAAAATCATCCAAGTGCATGTAA
Organism: Chenopodium album; assembly: GCF_948465745.1. Taxonomy (NCBI): domain Eukaryota; kingdom Viridiplantae; phylum Streptophyta; class Magnoliopsida; order Caryophyllales; family Amaranthaceae; genus Chenopodium; species Chenopodium album. The sequence continues at coordinate 17,880,013 of NC_137842.1, forward strand.
CCAAAATTATTTCCAAGAACCATTCTTTAATAAAATTGGTTTAACTTGGTGCAACAAAATAAAATAGGGCAATTACTCACTATTAATTTAATCAATATAAATTAATCTTGAGATTTTGACAAAATAATAGGGAGTTGGAAAAATGAACATAAGTTCAATAAAGACTCTAACTTTAATACTTGTGAATCCTTGAAAAATTATATCTTCCAATATGAAGATAAACAAATTTCTATCACAAGTTTCAAACTTTATGATTCCAATCAACTTAAAAATGATTAAATCAACAAAGTTCGGCCAAAATTCATGGAATTTAGTAACTCAGAGTTTCAATCACTTAACATAATTAAATATTTAATCTTTAGTACTTAGAAGCCTTAAAGAACAACAATTTCACACTTAATGCAATTAATTTGCAATAATGTGAAAAATAATACCAAGCTTTCAAACAAAAATTACTACCAAGTAATCATGCCTAAAGAGGTTTAAAATTGCATATAAAATATGTATTGAACCAATTCATAACCACCATAAATATCCAATTAATTTTCAAGGTTAGAAAGACTTAAAATTTTTCGTATAAATGAAAAATTTCTTAAAAAGTGCATTTTTGGTGGTTTTTTTGGCAAAAAACTGAGTCCAGTAAAGGGTAAAACCAAATCCAGAATGCCTTTTCCACCCAAAATTCACTATTTTTGGGTTGAAATCTGGGTTGGGGAGCTGAAGTCAGCTCTAATATGAGGTTAAAATAGATAAACCGAGCTACTAATCTAATTAGCAACTTAAAACCAGAAAAATTAAGCCATAAAAGCACATTGAAAAATAATATGATTTTATAAATAAACGAGCGAGGCTCTGATACCGTTGTTGGGGTTTAGTGAGTCCGACTCACCGAGGAAACAAACCCAAAAACAAGACATCACTCGCAATAAATAAAATCATAAACATAATCAACTGAATGACAAGATTAAGATAATAAATATACCATTGTAGCGTGCTTCACCCGACCTCTAGGGGCTCTTACTTTGAAAGCTAGCCTCGAAATTACGACGACCTCCAACGGAAGTCCACCCACAACTTGAACACCGACTAGGTCCAATGCCTTGGAGCTACCAAGGCCCGACCAAAAACCCCAGTAATTGAGTTCAAAGGTTTTCACAAAGATGATGCCTTTTTCAACTCTTGAGTTCAAATGTTTTCACTACGAGTGATGTCTTTTCCAACTCTTACTCAAGTGATTTTCCCAATACCCCAACTTGGGTATTTATAGGGAAAATCATGAGTGTGAAAAGCTCTCCCTTCAATGTGGGAAAATTTAATTTTCCTATTTTATTTTAAAGCTAAAATAAAATTAATAATCAAACTAGTAATAAATCAACAAGTTGCTAGCATACAAAGGGGAGTGGATGAAGACCACTTGAAGGAGGAGGGGACCAAACTTGCCCCCCATTCATGCCCCCATAACCGGCCACCTCCCTTATTTCTCCTCTATTTGAGTTGCGCCAGATGGCAGCTCACTTGGGCACCCTTGGTTGCCTTGTAGGCTGCCATGGGGTGGTTGTGAGGCTTCGGCCCACCTGCCTCTAATAATTCCGAACCCCCTATCGGAATAATACACTTGTTCAAAGGACACTATTCCTTTCAATTCTTATGAGTGAAATTGTAAGCGATGGTAATTTTGTGAGATATTAATTTGATTGTTTGGTGAATTTCTGTGAAATTGAGTTGTGTTGGAGATGATTTGGTCATTGTTTTTTACCTTGATTTTACTAGGATTTGGCTCCCTTTAAGCATGGCCTTTCTGTCACATTTTCTCAAATATTTTCTACCCTTTACCCTATCCTTACATTACAAGCTTTGAAAACCTTCTGACCTTTGTGCATAGAATTGTGTAGATGTGAAAGTAGTTGTTTATCAATGCGAAGGATGACTTGATTTATTCTGAGTCGACTATCTAGGTTGAGTGCTTATCTCTTTAAACACACGAGTGTTGTGAGTTTGGGAGGGAATTGTTCACATTAAAGGGGTTGGTTGGAGAGCGATTAAGTACATTCTTTACTCGACACATAAATGAGAGTCGAGTGTATGAGCACTAGTCTTGAATTCTATATGCTCTTATGATTTTCTCTACTTGACAATTGCTAGGGAAGATAGGTGATTGGATGGATTTAAGTGATTGATTATGATACATGTTTGTTAGATTGGCTTTGAGTTATATTATGAATTATGGATTTTGAAATGGGGTGAAGTTATGATTTGTTTTGATTCATTGCCTTGCTTAGGGACAAGTAAAGGTTAGGCTTGGGAAAGTTTGATACTCATGTTTTATATGTTATTTTATCCTCCGTCCCACGTTCATTCACATTCTTATTTGAGCTCTTCGGAGCTATTTTTGGTACTAATGTGTGGTTTCAAGTGCTGTGTGGAGTTGGGATTTGTTTTGTAGGAATTTCCCAGATTTACCGGTATATCCTATGATCTTCAAGCCATTACGAGATTTTGGAGCCGTAGCACATACATGACCATTGATCGTAGCCCAAGACCAACCATATCGATGACTAAGGGCTTAGTTCGTGGAATTGGTCCAAGCAATGGACCAAGAAGTGTTGGGCCTTGATTTTGGAACCCAAGTAAATGTTGAAGTGAAGCTCAAGGTCGGCCAAATTATTGCTGGGCCTGATCGGGCAGCCATAGGCTCGGTCGGGCTGCTGCTCAGAAACAAGCATCTAACGAAAAAGGCGGGCCCGATCGGGGGCGGCTCCTCGCCCGATCGAGCACGTGTGTTTGCAGTCGGTTTAGGAATTTAATTTGGGTAATTTGTCGAGCTTAGTTTTAATAGACTTTTGTAATTCTTTCTTAATTACGCTTTTTCATTAATTCTTTTCGCATACTCAAACTCTTGGAGAGCTTTTTAGTTGGAGATTATTTTATAACTCAAGTTCTTCTCTTTAGTGCCATTCCATACTTTTCCTTCTTTTGGTATTTCTTCTTCTCTCTTATTGTTTATTTTCTTGTTTAATCTTAATCATGTCTTCTTCATATGCTTTGATTTGTTTAGATTTAATTATGTGTGAGTAGTTTAATTCTAGGGTTCTTGGGGGAACCATAATTAATATGAAGGGATAATTTGTTATTATTGATTATTAATATTGCATGATAATTTCTTATTGAATTGTTTTAATTCTTTACAATTGGATTATGAATCGAGCAGATGTGATTTGATTGTAAAAGTGTAGTAATATTGAGTTGATGAATCGAGCAGATGTTAATTTGATATTAAAGGCTATTTTCAATAGGAACTCAGATCTAGTAAATTGCGAGAAACTGTTAGATCTATGTTGATTAGTAAATTGCGAGAGCCCATTAATCATGTTATTTATGCAATGTTGATTGTTGATTGCCATGTTTTATCCTAGAATATTTATTATTGGTGAACCTATGACCCTAGGCTTCTTTATTATTGAATTTTCCCTATCCTTAATCTTCGTAGTTTAATTCTCCTTTCATATTAACAATTTTGGTTACTTAATAGTTTAGATTATAATATTTAATTAGGAATAAATTGATTTGTTTCCCAGTGGTTCAACCCTACTTCCCTATCTAATTTAGTTAGAGGACTTAGGTAATTCTTTTGATTAGGTGTCACGACTTTAGCCTATCAGCTTATATGTTCTATTTGTTGGTGTAGACACCTCAAAATGTCTCCCCAAAACCAAACTCGATGATGAACAACCTTTCACTATCATTATTGGTCGGGTTGAGTATTTAATCTTTGGAGTGCTTAATCCATATTTCCATTCAATACATTTCATAAACCAATCCAATTCTTAGCCCATTTCCCTAAACCATAATTTACTTTCCACTTTTCGTGTCCACCTCACAAAACTGAGAGAAAATGATCTCGTGGCCCTATATTTTTTTATCCAAATATTATTTGGTTGGATAGGCCTTTCAATAACCTTTCAAATGATATACATAAGCCCAATTCCGATATGAGCAAAACACTAAACTCGGCCCAAAATAGACACCCTTTCACTAACACGGCTATATCTTTAAATCTACAAATAATTTTGACCTGTACCTAATTAGGTTGAAAATTAGACTTGATAAGCTTTCCAACTATAAATATTAATTATATGCCTTATTCCAATTAACGGATCAAAAGTTATCATAGTTTTAATAACGCGTACGAAACTGGAATTACCTTGCAGTAGCTAAAATGCCGCGTCACGGCATATGCTACTATCATGATTAGATTTATTTATATTTGATTTAACTAACGATATTATTGTTGAATTGCTTCCAATATAAATCTTGATTTTTACTATATATTATGATCATCATATTGCATATTAAAGGGAATATGTTATTGAAAATCATGACTAATAAGATAATTTGGACAACCGGTTTAGGTTCCTTTAATCTTGCTATAAATCAAAGTGATCACGATGTTTTAGAAATATATGTATTGTGTTGCATTAATATTAAACCAATTGAGCCTAATGTTAGTTTGGAGCAAATTGAATCTTTGTTTGCATGCCTTAGAGATCGCAGGATTTATTTTTCACTATAAGAATAGAGTAGAGGCCAATACGGGAGAATGTGACTCCATGACTCACTTCGTACCATCATCCCCGATCCTCCATTCGTGGTTCCAAACCATATGGAGTTAGTAATCTCATGTATTATGAATGAGGTGTAACCTTCACGGGTCAATCGTTGTTGTCTATCGTTGTCCCTTAATCGTGGTTGCATTTTATGATCCGTGAACGGTTTACAAGTTCCTAAAAAACTTATTGGCGGCTCCCTAATTTTCTTTGTCCCTAATCGTGTCCCTAATCGTGATGTTAATTCCCACTTCCTAATAGTGTCAAGCATATTCACTCATGCTTAACGCAGGCGCGCTTCAACCGACGCCTACAAGTGGCTTACATGTTATTTAAGCTGGTTGAAATCTCAAATGCTATAAGGTTAAATGTGCTCTTTGTTGGCTGATATGTTCTGTTCATTTGCTGATATACTCTATATTTTATCTTACATGTTTTTGAGTTGGCTTATGTGTTATCTTAGTTAGCTTATATGATTGGCTTATTTGTTATCTTAGTTAGCTTATACGTTTATTTGTTGGCCTAAATGTTTTTTGAGTTGGCTAAAATTTCAAATGATATAAGCTAAAATATTCTCTATGTTGACTGATATGTTCTGTTTCATTTTCTGATATACTCTAATTTTTAACTTATATGTTTTTTAAGTTGTGTAGACACCTAAAAATGTCTCCCCAAAACCAAACCCGATGATGAACACCTTTAACCGCCGTTATTGGTCGGGTTGAGTATTTAATATTTGGAGTGCTTATCTCCATGTTCTATCCAATATATTTCATAAACCAATCCAATTTCTATCTCATTTCCCTAAACCATTACATATTTTAAAATTTTCGTATCCACATTACAAAACCGAGCTGAACTGATTTTATGGCTATATAATTTTGATACAATTATTATTTGTTTAGATAGGCCTTGAAATACGCTTTCCAACCATATGTCATAAGCCCAATTTCGAGCTATAACGAAAAAGATATGTGTAAAAAACTAAACTCGGCCCAAAACTGACACCCTTCCACTAAAACGGCTATATCTTAAAATATACAAATTATTTTGACCTAATTTTAATTGGGTTGGGAAATAGACTTGATATTATTTCCAATGATATATTATATGTCTTATTTTAAGTTACGGATCAAAAGTTATGATGATTTTCAAAACGGGTAAAAAACTGGAATCACCGTGCACAGTGCAAAAGCACCGTGTCACGGCACTGAAAATCGTTTCACAGTGCTATTTTCAAAGTTTTTTTGCGTCAAATTCTATTGTGGCGAGGAACCAGTTGCCGTGACACGGTACCTGGTGCCGTGACACGGTATTAAACACCGTGTCACGGTTCTTTTTCTGTGTAATTTCCGCGTTTTCCCCTACCGTGACACGGTGTACTGTACCGTGCCACGGTGGACACTTCCGTGTCACAGTACGTGTGTCGTGTCACAAAATTTTCTCGTGTCTTTTCCGCGTAAACCCTTCATGCATTTTCAGTTCCCGTTGGTCAATTATTTTCCGCGTCACTCTAGTTTTTCACCGCGTCACGGGATTTTCCCCCTTCTGACGGTGCCTTCCCCCGTCTGACGATGCCTGGCAACATGCACTGTGTTCTCTGCCATGTTGCGGTGTTATTTTTTAGGGTTTTTTTTATCTTTTTAGGGTTCCGTGTGTTCCCTCTACTCATTTTCCCTATTAATACCCCCCTCCTTTTTGCAGTTCGGGGCATTAAATCCTTCTCTCTTTCTCTCTTTTACACCAAAAATCATTCTCTTCTCTTTCTCTCATATTCTAAGCCTCAAACCTATATTCCTAATTACATTATTCTTCCCATAAGCACTCCAAGGAGTCCATAAAACACCCGAGGTTCCGTCCTTAAACCAAGGCGTGAAAGGTACCAATAACTGAGGGTTTGGACCAAATTAAATCTACATTTATTTAATTTAATTTCCATTTGATTTATATTTTTTTTTATTGAAGTTACTAACAATTTATTCATGATGTAGCAATTTAAAGGAACACACGGAATGTGAGTAATTAATTAATTTAGTTATTCTTATTTTATTTTCTTATTGCTAATATCATGATTAGGTTACTTTATAATTGATTTGACTATTGCTATTATTGTTGAATTGCTTTGAATATTGATGTTTATTTTATTTATTGATCAACATATTGCATGTTAAAAGGAATATGTAATTAAAAATCACGCCTAATAAGATAATTTGGACAACCGGTTTAGGTTCCTTTTTAATCTTGTTATTAATCGAAGTGACCATTAATATTTAAGAATACTGTGTTGCATTAATATTAAACCAATTTAACCTAATAATAGTTTGGAGAAAATTGAATCTTTGTTTGCATGCCTTTGAGATCGAAGGAATCATTTTTCACTATAAGAATCTAGTAGAGGCCAATACGGGAGAATGTGACTCCATGACTCACTTCTTACCATCATCCCCGATTCTCCTTTTGTGGTTTCGAACCATATGGAGGTAGTAATCTCATGGATTATGAATGGGGTGTAACCTTCACGGGTCAATCGTTGTTGCCTTTCCTTGTCCCTTAATCGTGGCTGCCTTTTATGATCCGTGAACGGTTTACAAGTTCCTAAAAAACTTGTTGGCGGCTCCCTACTTTGCTTTGTCCCTAATCGTTGTCCCTAATCGTAATGTCAATTCCCAGTTCCTATGAGTGCCAAGCATATTGACAACATGCTTTAACGTAGGCGCACTTCGAACGACGCCTACAATTTAGCGACTCCACTAGGGAGGATTCTGGGTTATTTATCGATTTGAGTGATCGGTATTTAATTAAGATGAGTGGATGAGACTTGAAAGATTTTTGAAAAATATTCCTGTGATTAATTTGGTATTTTTGCATAAGCATAAACGTTTTAACGTCGCATTTAGGCCTGTCCCGTAGGAAAAATTGAATAACTTGATTGCGTACGAAGGAAAACAGGGCACCAGTCAGATTTTCTTACTGCCGCGCTACGACAAATTCCGCTGTGTCATGGTGCAGTACACCATCACACGGTGTGCTGCATCATGACACGGTGCTCTCTGCCGTGTCACGGCAGTTCTTAAATCAGTTCGGTTGCTTATTTTCTCTTCTCACAGTCAGCTTCCTTTGGTTTTTTTTGAAAAAAACGTGTGTGTTCTACATACATCTTAGCCCCGGGGGGTTTAAGCTTTATCAACCCAAAAACACTCATGGCAATAAGGGTTCATCTGAGTTTTTAAAGCGACCCAAACCGTGGAGACGAGTTCGATTTCATCACAAACTCGCGGAGCCGCCTGTTGGCATACACTCTCAAGGGAGGCTACCTTGCTAACGCGTCCAAACTCATAACCATGGTACCCTATTGACACCAAATAAACCTGACCATAGTCGAACATAGAACTTGACCTTAGGTTGCGAACAATTCTTTGCATCATTGTGCCTCCGTGTTTTATGTTTGGTCGTTTTGATCCTAACCTTAACGATCTTTCTTTGTCTATGGTGGATTATTTTATGACTAACGATTGCCAATGGACCGTACTCACTTAGTAATTAGCGCAAACTAAAAACAAAAATGTCGTGCCACGTCAGCATCCACCGTGCCACAAGAAAGTTCACCGTGTCATGGCAGTTTCCTCCGTGGCACGGTGGAATTCCAGTAAAAAAATTTTGTTTTTTTTAAAATTTATCGTGCCACGTCAGCATCCACCGCGCCGCGGGAACGTTTACCGTGGCACGGTAGATTTTTCAAAAAAAAAAAGATCACCGCGTCACGACAGCTTGTATAGTGACACGGTATAGTTTGCCGTGTCACGGTGCCTAGGAAATAAGTCTAGTCAGCTTTTTTTTTAGCCTTCCGTGTTAATTTGGTCCTCGCATCAGTCATTTTGGTTACTGTTCACATGTCTAGCCATACGATCATACCACGAGTCTTATAACATCACTTAATCACTCACGAATCAAGTATAGTCCACACACTTTCTTTATTTTTTTTTACTCGAGTCATACACCATGTCGTTTATGATCGTATACTAGGTTCATGCACCCCCATTTCCGTCATAATAAAAGATGAGTGGATCGGAGTTAATCTCACCTATTTTCAAATGACTTTTTTTCCTATCTTGAGCAATGTATCAAACAATTAAGTGCGGCTGTTTTATTTCACAGCACTTGGTCAAGGAGCAAGGGTAGATTGGTACGGTTCGAGTCATTACTACATCAATCTCTTAGACCTAAGAGGTGTTTAAAGAGAACTTTTCCATCTCCACGTCACTCATTACCTTCAAACTACTTTCAGTTTGTCCCAATGGCCACTAAGGAAGATATTGAGAACATTAACAAGTCCATTGAGACAATGTCTAACATGTTACAAGCACTCACTACCAGAGTCAACACAGTAGAGCAAAACAATGTTACTGCGGCTGCAATGGACAAGATCAAAGAGCAAATGAGAAAGATTTATGAGAATTTCACCTATGTGGAACGATCTCCCACTCCTTTGGATGTGAAGGACAGACTCCCTGAAAAGTTTTCCACTGCTGATATTCTAAAGTTCAAGCCTACTGACAATCCAATATTCCATTTGAAGGCGTTCTCTGCACCCATGGCTCTTAAGGGATTGGACGTAACACTCTTCCCTACGGTGTTCCCTCTCTCCTTAGAACATGCTTGTCAACAATGGTTTTATTCCCTAGATGCCAAGCGTACTGCGACTTGGCAAGATGTAACCGTCAGTTTCATGAACCGTTACAAGTGTAAAATTCAAAGTAGAAATTATGATATTAACTCTCCATTCTCAAACAGAAAGAGAATGAAGGCTTCACTGCTTATCTGAACAGGTGGAGGGAAACAGCTGCACTCTTAGTAGATCCTCCCATAGAAAAAGAGATGGTTTGCCTCTTCATCCAAAATTTGACTCACAAGTACAAGCAACATCTCAAATTTCTTCCTTTGAACACTTTTGAAGCTGTATATTTCATTGGCATCAATTTTGAGGATGATCTAATAAAGACTGCCGGTAGTAACTATAATAACACTTGGAAAAACAAGATGAACGACCATCCTTCTTCTTCGTCATGAAAATACTACTAACAACATAAGCCAAATTGATCTCAATGAAGTGTTAACTCTTGATGCTTCATTGCCCAAGAAGAAAAGAACTTACACTTCTTTAGGAATGACTTATGATGCGGCCTTTGATTGGGCCATTTCCAGAGCCAAAACTTGAAGAAAGGAGCGCCAAATGGAATCCCAATGCCCATTGCAAGTACCATCAAGGAAGGGGCCACAATACAAAGCAATGTTGGAATTTGAAGGACGTCATTCAAGACTTGGTGGATGCAAACAAACTTCCTGTCCCTCCAGGCGGCAAGAAGTAATAAACACAAGGCGCACAACTGATCCTTTGTGCAAGATTTCATTATTTCCTTTTTTTTTTATCATTCATCTCCATTTCCCCATTCATATATAGTATAGGTTTTCCATTTAAAATTTTTATATGTTTCATGTGAGCAATTTCCTTTACATCTTGATCATAGCATTTTTCATTCACTCATTCTTAAAAAAAAAAATCAATCACCGAACTAAACACAAGGTACACCAATGACTTGAGGCACCTTTGTAACCCTGTCATTCCCTGTTAACCGTTCAATCACATTCCATTTCTTCATCAACCACTTTGAGTCTCGTCTAACGTTTGGCCTTCATTTCTTCAACCCACATTCACTTAACCCCGGGATTGGAAGATGTGTAATTGTATAACATTCAAAAAGCAAGTAAAAAAAAAAAAGCAGCAAAGCAACAATAAAACAATGTCTAAAGGCAAGTGTTCCAATGTCTTTGATATGAACACGTCTCAAATTGCGTCTCACATCGAGTGCTTGGTACCGTGCCTGAGAAACATGAATTCTAAGTGAGTGATGGACCGCATGATCTGAAATTTCCTACATTGATTCAAAAGAATAAAAATAAATAAATAAATAAAGAAAAATTCAAAATTTTCAAATTCACATTTACACATCTTGGGGATTCTCTCGGGTCTTGAGCCTTGTACCCTTTTCTTCTTTAAACCATCAACTAAACCATATTAAAACCCTTGAAACACCTCTTTGAGGTGTACATACACTTGTGCAAAGTTCGGTTAGAGCTACGTTCGGCCTGATTCCTAATGGATACGTAGGCAACCTCACATCGAGGTGCGGCCACATTCATATCTACGTTCATTTCCACATTCATATCCATGCATGATCGAGTAAAAGAATATCCAGTGCTTACCCCTACCCATTTAGAGCTAGACTTGGGGGCTTGAACCCACATCATTTATCCCAGCCTAAAGAGTCATCATCTTCGACTCTTCTCACATTTATTTCCATCACCATAACCCTTGCAGCTAGCCTTAGTATCACATTCACACACTTCACTCACACATCCATATCCATATCAATCATCCTTCCCTCTAAGAACCCTTTTTGATAAAATCTTGTTTCAACACTGTGCATGCTTCATCATCTTTCAAGAAAACATTCATTAAAAGAAACATTGTATACTTGCTTAGCTTCCCGACCTAAGCAATGTTCATTGTTTCATGCATCGCATAATGTGCTGAGCAACATTTATATATCAATGATTTGTAATCATACAAAGCATATCGTTCTTAGCTCCTTGACCTACGCAACGTTCATTATGCAATAATCACTCATCTATATACGTGCTTAGCTTCAAGACCTAAGTGACGTTCAAGATCATTTCTTTACACCATATATGATGCTTAGCTCCATGACCTAAGTTCATTCATCTATACTATCACATGCTGTACTTGTCCTTAGCCTCCTGGCCTAAGAACGTGCATCATGCATAAATTATTTTCAAGACAAGCAATTTAATCCATGCGATTCATTTCGTCTTGCTTAACGAAAAAGTTCAAAACTCTTTCCCTTTCTCATAACTTTTCTTTGAAGGAAATTAAAAAATGTTTAAAAATTTTCTCATCGAGGGAAATTCGAAAATAAAACTTTTTTTTTCACGTCTTTCTTTTTCAAGAGAAAGTCGGTACCATCCACTCATCTCATGACAAAAGTGAAGGAATTTTTTTTCATTTTTTTTATTTAATTTTTTTTTGCATTTTCGATTTCTTATGTCTGTGCACACACACTCAAACTATACACACACAATCACAAAGTTATACTCATTTCATGTAATGTCGTGTCACGCCAGTTGGTCAAGTCAATCATAGTTTATACGAGTCCCTTGGCAACTTTTATTTTGCAGGTCTCAATTACAGCCCACATCCGAGGACAAGCGGACCATCTATAGCCCACGTCCGGGGACAAGAGGACCATTTACAACCCACGTCCGGGGACAAGCATACCATCTACCACCCACGTTCGGGGACAAGCGGACCTTCTACAGCCCACGTTCGGGGACAATCAAACCACTATCATTTCACGGCGCAAGGTTCCTGTAGGGAATAATTTCAAGCCTTTAAAATCCCACTAGCTTGAACCCCACTGTGATCATACACTAAATTACGGTTGCGTCTAAAAGGGAAGAATATAGAGCAAAAGAGTCGCCAACAAGTTTTAGGAACTTGTAAACCGTTCACAGGGTGAAGGTTACACCCCTTAACGATCCAAGAGATCGTCAACTCCATAAGGTCATGAACCAAATAAGGGTTCGGGGATGAAGGTACAAATCCAACCTAAAAGAGATTGAACCTGCCCTAATAATAGGCCTCTACTTTATTCTGATCGTATTCATGTGCGCTTTTCAATTAACATGCAATCAATAGGATTAACCCTAAACCTGTTTATCTATGTTAGTTGAATTTAATGCACAAATAAACTATTATTGGCGATCACTTGAATTATAATCACAATTAACCCTAAACAAGATTATTAATTATCTTATTAAGCATGATCACAAGTACCAAATTCCCCTTAAACATGCATAAAAGGCGTGATCAAGAAATAACAATAATCATCAAGCAACATAATAAATCATCAATAATAATGATCATGAATAATAAAATTATAATCATAATAATAATCATCATAAATAAAATAATCATCATAAATTATAACAATAATCATAATATTCATAATTATAACAATTATAATCATAATCATGTTCATGTTAACATTAAATCATAATAATAGCAAGATCCTAGGCATGATACTAACAAGATTAATAACAAACCCTAGCATGTCACTAAGAAATAAAAATCAAATCTTTAACCCTAACATGATACTAACAATCATAAATATTAGAAAGAAAATAGGAAGCATCGTAACAATCATATTTAATATTAAAATTACCCTAGATATGATTCTAGGAATATCATAATAACAATGTAAACATGATTTCTACATCATAATATCAATAAAAACCAATAAAGTACTTACTTTGATGCCTCGTACCTCTTTCTAATAACAAAATACACACGTTAGTAACTTCATGGAAAATAATAAATCAAACAATTAAATTAAATAATTGAAAGAGAGATTTGGGACCAAACCCTCAGAAATTAAACCTTTCACGTCTAGGGCGAAGGCAACTTCGAATATGGCTAGGTGTTTCTAGATCTTGTGAATACGGAATTTTGTATGAGAAAACAAAGAAAGAAAGAATTGAATGAATCTAGACGATGAATGAAAACGGTAGGTGAATGAAAACGGAGTTTTTTAATACGATATTTATAGAGAAAATCAGCCAAAAAGATAAATTAGACAAAACAGAGTCTGACGCTAAGAAAACAGAGTTGGCGCCAACCCTCGCTAGCTGGCGCCAGGCACCAACACTAGTGCCAGGCGCCAGGCCTGGTTCCAGGCGCCAAGGCCTGGGGTTAGGCGCCAAGCCTGATTTTAACGCGTTTTCGAAAATCCAATAAGTTTACCGTACTGGAGGATAAAATAATATAATTTCCTCAAAAATGCTATTTGATTTTGATTAAAACTCTGAAAAGTCAACAAAAGTCAACTTATCAATGCTAATTGAATTAGGAATGAAAAGAACCTTCTAGAAGAATCTAGAAGACTACAACCATTCCTAATTGCATTAGGAATGATAAATCATATTAGACCCTCCCCTAGATCATTGGGCCGTACATAAATCTCAAACCGGGCCCAGTTTAGTAAATTGGCCATAACTTTCTCAATATTCATCGGAATTGGGCTTATAATATATCGTTGGAAAGGTCTTTGCAAGCCCCATCCAACTACACTACCATTGGACCCATATCATGGACCAATTAAACTGGATTGGATGTTTTCTTAAAATAAGTTTTCAAAAACAGAGTGAAGAGAAAAGAAATAAAAACTTCCCGCAACACTAGACTTTCCACATTTTCGTTTCATTCGATTATGATTCGACGTGAAAGATACTCATCACTGGGTTTGGTTTTGGGGAGACACAAATGGGTGTCTACAGTTCCCGATACACAGAGACTTGCAATCTCATCATCTGTCGACTTTTCTCAAGCATGGAAAGTATTATCCGGTAGATTTCTTCAAGCGTAGAAAAACGCCAAAATCATATGTCGACTTTCCTCAAGCATGGAAAATATCATCCGGTAGGTTTCTTTAAGCTTAGAAAACTACCAAATTCAAAATTCTATGTTCTATCCAATATATTTCATAAACCAATCCAATTTCTAGCTCATTTCCCTAAACCATAACATATTTTCCACTTTTCGTATCCACATCACAAAACCGAGCTGAACTGATTTTATGGCTATATAATTTTTATTTAATTATTATTTATTTGGATAGGCCTTGAAATAAGCTTTCCAACCATATATCATAAGCCCAATTCCAAGCTATAACGAAAAAGATATGAGCAAAACACTAAACTCGGCCCAAAACCGACACCCTTCCACTAAAACGGCTATATCTTAAAATCTACAAATCATTTTGACCTGATTATAATTGGATTAAAAAATAGACTTGATAATATTTCCTATGATATATTATATGTCTATTCTAAGTTACGGATCAAAAGTTATGATGATTTTAAAAACTGGAAAAAAACTGGAATCACCGCACACAGTGCAAAAGCACCGTGTCACGCGAGTGTGCCACGTCTGACGATGCCTGGCGCCGTGTCACAGTGCAATTTTCAAAGTTTTTTTGCGTCAAATTCCACCATGGCACGGTACGTGGTGCTGCGACACGGTACTGAACACCATGTCACGGTGCTTTTTCCGTGTAATTTCCGCGTTTTCCCATACCGTGATACGGTGTACTGTACCGTTCCACAGTGTACTATACTTTGCCATGGTGGACATTGCCGTGTCACGGTACATGTTTCGTGTCACCGACAGACTAAAATCGTATCACCCAATCAAAAGTAATGCCTAAATCCTCAAACTAATGCAGATAGGGAAGTAGGGTCGAATCCACAGGGAAACTGGTCTTTCTATTCCTAAATAATTAAAGCAATCTAAATTATTAAGTAACAAAATAATATATTGGTGAAAGGAAACTAAACTACTAAGAGTAAAAGTAGAGAAGAATAAGAATAGAGAAAATTAATGAATAAAAGACCTAGGGCATAGGTTCACCAATAAATAACATTCCAGGGTAAAACATAATAATCAATCATCAATGCATCAATTAATCAGATCATAAATTAAAGGGCTTTCGCTACGTATTACAATCACAGAATTAATTTACCGGCATTAAATCTCATATCTTGAATCTCGAGTTAACCATTTATAAATTAACTTGCCTATTGAAACTAGACCTAAACATCAATTCTCATCTCTCGAATCTCGAATCAATATTATCAAACTCATGCATAAAAGATCAGGCCTAATCTAGTCACAGAGCATTAAATCATTCAATAGGAAATTAATCTAGCACTGATAATCAACAACAATAAATTACCCCTTTCATATTATTTATGGATTCCCATAAACCCTAGAAAAAAAACTACTCAGACATAATTAAATATAAAGTAAACAAGGCAATTAAAGGAGACATGATGAAAGAATTAAAGTAAAATAATTTAGATTAAATTAGAAGAAATCGTTACCAAAGTAATCAGAATTAAGGAGTTGAATTAAGAACAAAGTTGTAGCGAAAGAGAAACTAATCTAAAGCTAAGTAAAGAGAGAAAGTCTAAGAGAAGAAGTACTAATCGAAAGCATTAAAATCGTATTTATATCTAAAACTATTAATCCTAATTAAAACAAAAACAAATCGGCGGAATCAACTCTAGAAATCTCGCTCCTGATCGGGCGAAGGGCTGCTCGATCGGGCTCGCCTTTTATTCAGTGATAGCTTCTCTCGCGCACGGCCGGGTGCAAACTCGGGCGCGAACTCTCTTCCCCGCCCGGGCGGGCGCGCCTTCGGGCGGGAGCATACATGGCCAGGCCTGGACACTTGGGCACTGTAGGGAATATTTCAAGCATTATCCCTAGCTCGAGCCCCACTATGATCGTACACTAAATTCTGGTGGCGTCCAAAGGGTAAAAAGATAGAGCAAAAGAGTCGCCAACAAATTTTAGGCACTTATAAATCGTTCACGAGGTGAAGGTTACACCCCTTAATGATCCAGGAGATCGTCAACTCTAATAGGTCTGGAACCATGACTGGTAGTTCGGGGATGAAGGTACAAATCCAACCTAAAAGAGATTGAACCTGCTCTTATAATAGGCCTCTACTTTATTCTAATCGTATTCATGTGCGCTTTCTGACTAACATACAATCATTAGGTTTACCCTAAACCTGTTTATCTATGTTGGTTGAATATTAATGCACAAATAAATCTATTATTGGCGATCAATTGAATTATAATTAAATTAACCCTAAACAAGATTATTAATTATCTTATTAAGCGTGATTACAAGTACAAATTACCTTTAAACATGCATAAAAGGTGTGATCAAGCAATAACAATAAAAATCAAGCAACATAATAAATCAAAATAATAATCATCATAATAATAATCATCATAATAATAATAATTAAAATAATCATGATTAAAATAATCATGTTAAAAATAAAGCATAGTAGCAACAAGATCATGGGCATGATACTAACAAGATTAATAACAAACCTTAGCATGTCACTAAACAATAAAAATAAAAGCTTTTACCCTAACATGATACTAACATGAATATTAGGAAGAGCATAGGAAGCATCACATAAATCATAAAAAGCATATTTGATATTATAACTTTTACCCTAAACATGATACTAGGAAGATCAAAACGCCCTAACATAACACTAGGAATCATAATAACAATCTAAGCATGATTTCTATATCATAATATCAATGAAACAATTAAAGCACTTACTTGGATGCCTCGTACCTCTTTCTAATAACAAAATACACGCGTTAGTAACATCAAGGAAAATATAAACAATTAAATTAAATAATTGAAAGAGAGATTTGGGACCAAACTCTCATAAATTAAAACCTTTCACGTCTAGGGCGAAGGCAACTTCGAACTTGGCTAGCTGTTTCGTAATCTTGTGAATGCGAAATTTTTTATGCAAAAGGGTTGGTTTAGAAAGAGAGAGAGAGAGAGAGCTCAAAGATTCTTGAAGAGAGAGAATTAGAAAACTAGAGAATTGATGATTGAAAACGGAGATTTTAAGAGGCTATTTATAAAGAAAATTAGCCAAACGGATAGAAAAACAAATCGGAGTTTCGACGAGAATAAAACAGGCTAGCGCCAGACGCTGAATATTAGCGCCAGGCGCTAAGGCTAGCGCCAGGCGCCAAGCATTAGCGCCTGACGCTAATCCCTGTTGTCAGGCGCTAATCATTAATTTCACGCGTTTTCTTAGTTTTGATAAAATTTAGCCGTACAGAAGGGCAAAATTGTATTTTTCTTAAAAACACTCTTTTATTATGATTAAAACTTCAAAAAGTCAACCAAAGTCAATTTATCAATGCTAATTGAATTAGGAATGAAAAGAACCTTCTAGAAGAATCTAGAAGACTAAAATCAGTTCTAATTGCATTAGGAATGATAAATCCATATTAGGCCCTCCTCTAGATCTTTGGGCCGCATATAAATATTAAACCGGACCCAGTTTAGTAATTTAGCCATAACTTCCTCATTATTCATTGGAATTGTGTTTATAATATATCGTTGGAAAGCTCTTTTCAAGCCCCATGCGACTACACCATTATTGGACCCTTGTCATGGACCAAACTAAATTAGATTGGCTGTTTTCTTAAAATAGGTTTTCAAAAACAGAGAGAAAGAAAAGAAATAAAAATTATCCGCAACTCTAGACTTTCCACACTTTCACTTCATTCGAATATGATTCGACACAAAAGGTACTCATCACTGGATTTGGTTTAGGGGAGACACAAATGGGTGTCTACAAAAGCCCCCACTTTGACTGAGTTTTGAGAAACGCAAGTTTCGAAAACAAAAGTCAAAGTAGCGATAGGGACGGAGAATGATTCAGAACGTCTTGCAATCCTAAATCACTCTTGTAACGCCGATACCTGCAAACTAGCGTTAGTTAAACAGATAAAAGAGTTAAGAAACACGTATCTTGCACCGTCGAGCACACGTCTCTAGAAGTAACCGATTTGTTACTGCATTTGTATTTTTTATAACCTTCTGCAAGCCAGGAAACGCCATCCTGCTGTTTGTTTTGACGATCTTCTACAAGCTAGAGAATACTGCTTGAAGACTGCTACACCTGTAACTGCCTCCAATTCTGCCGTGATAGACTTCTGCAAGCTAGAGAACCACATCGAAGATTGCTTTGCTTGAAACCACCTTCTAGCGCTTTGTGACCATCTTCCGAAAGCCAGGGAACACGATCGAAGATAACTTCGCTTGAAATCACCTCTAGTTGTTTGTGACAACTCTCCGCAAGCTAGGGAATGCTGTCGAAGATATCCTCGCCTGAAGCTATCCTCATTTGTTGTGATAATATTCCGAGGAAAATTACCGAAGACCCACGCTTGTCGATCTTTAAAGCTCGCTTGAACTTTGCTTCCGCTATGCCTGTACGTCGGCGCTTTTGCTGCTTTTGAACCTGTACGTTGGTGCTTTCTAAATTGTGAACCAGTAAGTCGGTGCCTCTGCTGTATGAACCATTATGTCGGTGCCTTTTCTATATGAACCATTATATCGGTGCCTTTGCTGTATGAACCATTATGTCGGTGCATTTGCTGTATGAACCAATGCTTAGGCGCTTTAAGCTAAGTGAGACGATCATTCATCAAGTCAACCACTTTATGCAATTGTAATCAAGCCGATATCTAAATCATGTCCAATTGCTTAGAGGGGCTAACTAGCGTACCAAGGAACCCAAAAAATGATGTAAGAGGTCGAAATAACTGCTCTGAGTGGCTAGGCATTCTGTCGCCACTGAAATATCACTAATGCCACATATTTGGCTCTAGCGCCAGGCGCTAAATCCTATCTTCTGGCGCCAAGGCCTGTCGCTTGGTGCTAGAGTTGGGATTTCCGTATATATCCATTTCTTCGTCATTTCCGCTGCTGCTACTCATTTTTATTCGAGAAATCAACGCTGAGCTTCAATTCACTCGTTCTTGCTCGTTTCTCAACCGAATTTGCTCAAGTTTATTGCAAATCAAAGCTTCTTTCATCTACTTTCCCGATCTATGTAAGTTTTCTCCAAACTCACTCCGGTTTTGATGAATTTTACACATGTTAGTTCACGAATTTCTTTAAACTTTGAAACTTATAATGCTTAATTCACTTTGTTTGTCAAATATTATTCCATGAAATTGCTTGATTATGTTTATATATTTCCTTGGGAGTAATTTGAGACTTGTTTGACTCAATTTGGTGAAGAAACGAACAAATCACCATTGTTGGACCGCTTAAGGTCGGGAATACAATGTGGCTTGTTCTTGATGTTTTTGCTAGCAATTCTTGTCCAATTTGTCACGATAATTACTATAGTATTGCAAGAAATTGTTTGGATGCTTGAAAAATGCCATGCATGCTCAAATTAAAATTGTGCTCTGTTTTAGTACTACGTACTCTGTTTTTTGCAAACATAGTATCATGCGGCTAGGTGAACCTTAGATACTATAGAAACTTAATTTATGTTGATTTTGCATAATTTAGTATGGCTAGACAGCAAGGTTCGGGTTCACGGTCCCGAGACACACGACGGGAGCATGAGCCCGTAGAGGAGGACGCCGACCCGTCTACTTCTCTTGGTCCCCTCCCAGAAGGGGATGAGCAGGCTCTGTAATTCTCCACTGTCCACCACATCTCTGAGAGGGTGCGATGTGGGATCACGGTTGGTAGGACGCGCTACCATGGCTCGGGTTGCGATACCCTGGGCGACCTGTACAAGATGCACATCGGCGTCAATGGAGAGGTGAGACTTCTCTGGGAGTCTTGCGGATTGACTGCACTTTTCGAGACCTCAGAGGTCATGATTTCCTCTAACGGGGGTCACCACGTGGCTCGCGCCCTGGTGGAGTTCTTTTGGGACACCACCAACACTTTCCACTTCCCTTAGGGTGAGATGATGATCACCTCGACCGACTTCAGTCTCATTACGGGACTGGAGTTTAGTTCTACTACGCTGCCGTTCTATAGCGAGATAAGTGTCTTCTCACCTGAGGTTGAGGAGTTGTTGGGTCCAATTGATGTTCGGGCTCGTGCCGAGGTAGAGTCCACTCAGTTTAGCGCTAAATGCATTCGCCGATCGACTCTGGTGGTAGCTTTCGAGGATGATGCGACCACCCGAGAGCAGCGAGTGCGTATCTTTGTGCTTATCTTGCCGTCAGGGACGTTTTCCCCTTACAAGGGTAGTAGATTTCTGCTTTACTACCTACCCGCGGTCCGTGATCTTCACTTGATCGGGACTTACGACTAGGCCAGCTTGGCCTATGCTGACTTTGTCCGAGCGTTGCAAGACTCGTGTCGACACCGGTCCTTCACGGGTAACGTCGCTCTATCTGGCTTCTAGAGAGTAGTAGAGGTATACTTTATCTCCCATAAAGTTTAGCTCTAAGCTTTTGTTAGCACTTGCTGATACTTTTTGCCTTTTGTAGATCTGGTTCTACGAGTACTTTCCTTCTGTTCCGCCGACGAGACCGTCGCCACGCGGGTTTCCAGTGAGCGCCTGTTGGGGAGGGTGCTGCGCTGGGATGTCTACTGCTTATGTCCGAGATCAGATCATCTCGGTATGGTTCTTTGTATAGTTGAATACTTTCGTATTACCTTTAGTAGATTTTTATCTCATAGACATTCTTCGCAGGAGCCTGACGTGCAGTACCGGCTGTGGATCGGCTTGGTTGTCCCTAGGTTAGTTGCGTAGTACACCGCTGAGCGTCGCTACTTCTTAGGGACGTATGGAGCGATTGCATATTTTGGAGAGAGGGTTGATATTCAGCATTCCTCAGACACTTTCGTCGTTTCTGCTCCTCCGCTGCGTCATATGTTCAATGGCGCGAGGCTGGTGAGCATGTCAGAGAGGGCTAGCACCCCTTGGCGATCTTATGCGATCCCTGGGTGGTGCTATGAGAAGGAGCTGCTGCCGCTGTTAGCTCCAGCCCCTGTTATGG
This sequence comes from Chenopodium album, assembly GCF_948465745.1. Taxonomy (NCBI): domain Eukaryota; kingdom Viridiplantae; phylum Streptophyta; class Magnoliopsida; order Caryophyllales; family Amaranthaceae; genus Chenopodium; species Chenopodium album. Next base: position 17,901,129 of record NC_137842.1, read on the forward strand.
CTGAGGAGGTGGCGGTATGATTTTCATCTTTTACCTTTCGTTAAGTAGCCCCCAAGTGATATTTTACTGACTTTGATTTTGCTTTCGTCAGACTGGACCCACTGAGTTCGTGCCACCTCGTATGTACATCCATTATCAGGGGACATACGAGCCGATCCAGGAGATGATTCCTCCGGCTCCTGAGGACGAGCACTTCGTGGAGCGATCAATTCCTCGTCACTAGACTTGGGTAAGCTTTATTTATTTGCAATTTTGTTCATGTATGTTATGCATTGTTATTGACTTTATTTCTTTGAAAGTTCTCACGCGAGGTGGTCACGGCGATGGCACGGTGTATAGATGCCTTATAGAGCCAGCTCGTTCGGATGAGGAATGTGGCTACGTGTCGTCGCGACAATGCCGTTCAGGAGGTTGCTTCTATTTTGATTGTTTCTGACTTAGTTTCTTCTTGGAGGGTCAGCCCATTCCTTCTCGTACCCGGACGAGACCTGAGGTCCGGAGAGACCCGGCACGATCTAGCTCGAGACATCGTCGTACTAGTTCTGGCGGTCAGGGTGGTCGTTCTGAGGCTGCTCGGACCGAGGCGGTGGAGGGCTCCGGTTCTTCATCTATGGGTGCACGTGCTGGGCCGGTAGGCCAAGGAGAGGCTACCTCGGCTCTTAAAGGTGGTGGGATGTACGAGGTCGGCTTGTCATCGCAGCAGCCTCCGCAGCCACAACCTCAATGCAATCTTGGGTGGACGGGTCTTGAGCTGAGTTTTCCACCTCCCGAGGAGACTGGAGCTGGAGCTGGTGGAGAGGTTACTCCACGTACTGCGCAATTTTATGATATGATGGGCGTTTCTCATCGTCTGCGTCCTCCGGCGCCGTAGTTTATGCCTGTTTTTTTTTTACTTGTATAGAACTTTGTCTTTATTAGACTAATCTGTTAGACATATTTGTATACACACATTATGAGTTTATTTAACATTTATTTTTCATTTTTATGTGCATGTTTGTGCGTGCAAAGAATTATGATAATTAATAATTTTGCGCAAAAATTCCGTCATTTTTATTATTGATGGAGGGTATCCGACTTTCTCCCCGAAAAAAGAAAAAAAATGAAAAATAAAAATATTGGACTTACGAAATAAAACTTAAAAATCAAGTCTAAATAATATCCAAAAAATATAATTAATATAATTAGTATATTTAATTAAAAGGGTGTAAAAAGGATAAAAAAATCGTAAAGCCATTGTTTAGACTCGAATCAGCCAGAAAAACGCGGTTTTTGAAAAGCTCGCTTGATAAGACACGTCAGCGCCACCTGGCGCCACGCGTTTTGCGTTGGCGCCAGACGCTACAGCTTAGCGCTTGGCGCCAAGCTCTGGCGTTAGGTGCTAGAGTCTGTCGTCTGGCGCTGATGAGCGCTGACTCTGAATCCTTTTCCGGATTGAAACTGTGCCGATGTTGTGTATAAATAGCCCCCTGATCAGCCAATTTACTTCATAATTTCAGCAGATTCAATATAGTTTAGCTTTTGAATAAATAATCATGTCTTTAATTACTAAGAGCTTTATCAACTTCACTCATGAATGGTGTCGGTCTCTAACTGCCAAGGAGAGAAAAGAATTAGACTTTTTTCATATGGGGGGTATTTATGGTGTCAAGGGGGTAGATCTTGATATAGACTTCATTCATACCGCCTTAGAGTATTAGGTTGTGGATACTCATTGTTTTAGACTAGGGTGAGATGAAATTAACCCTTTGCCAGAAGAATTCGGTGCTATCTTAGGCTTCCCTGCATTAAATCTTGCAGTAATCCCTAGAATAAATGAATATTATTATAAGGATTTTGAGCGCTTCTTTAATTTAAAAGACAAAGATCTAACAAGTATAATAGATGGTAGCATAGTTAATTTGAAAGAATTTGCACGCCATTATTTTGATAGACCTTATTCTGAGTCTTTTCATGTTTATAGAAGATGGGCTTTTCTCTTTTGCATGCTTAACCAATATCTTCTCACCAGTGGTAGAACTAATGAGAGTCAAGCAATTATATCAACTATTTTGTAGCAATTTGAATCTGGGAGAAATCCAATGCCATTAATTGTTGGAGAGACTATGCTTAGTCTAGATGAATTGAAGAGAAATCCAAAAGCACCTTTTCGGGGCTCTCCAATTTTATTATAGGTAGAAAAATAATATTTTTAATTATATAAATCCAAAAGCATTGAATTTTTTTTTGTAGATGTGGCTAATGGAGAGACTAGAATTAATTAGTCCTCCTGACAATGTTGAAAAATATACTCCAAATTTCTTCGTGAGAAGAAAGAAACGCTTCTCTAAAATGGGGCGCCATGAATGGAAGAAAGTGTTTGCCTCTTGCAACTTTCCCATCAAGTGGATTATCCCTTGGTGGAAAATAGAAAAGATGGTTGGTGTCAACAAGTAACCCTTCTGTCGTCTTCCAAGCTTAACCAAGATGACTTTTTATTATTCCTTCAGGGTAAAAAGACAATACGGCCTACTTCAAACAATTCCTTCTGGGGATCTTCGTCGTCCCTATGAATTCCCTGTTTCTCAAGAAGTAGAAAAATTTGATACTTATTGGAGCGCTAGACCTTTATGGGAAGTGATTACCCAAAAGGTTCCTCCTTCCTTGCCCAATGATGTGAAGAGGTGGCTTCTCAAGAAACCTTCAAAGGACATGAAGAAAAATCAGAGTAAAACTGATGTGAAGAGTCGTCTAGGTGACAAAGTCATTCCCGTTAAGGAACGCTTGGGTGAAAAGGTTGAAGTCAAAACACCTACAATGCCTAAGAAGAAGAGTTCTACAAAGGATGAGAGAAAAGAAAAGCTAAGACTTCAGAGAAGAAGGCTTAGGCAGAGAAGAAACATGGAGTCCTAGCTAAGGGAGAAACTATTTACTCCAAAATTGAATGTAGTTCTTCTAAAGGATGCCTATCAGCTAAAGTCATGGATGATGAAGAGGATGCAGACAAAAATTGGAAGAGAGCAAAGAAAGAGAAGAAATATTAGAGCATTGCTTAACTTTCAATTATTAGACTTAGTTTTAAATTTAAAGTTAATTTGTTTTATTTAAGCTTTATTTAAATTCCATCAATAATGTAATTTGTTAGTTTATTTTATTAATGAAATTTCAGCTTTTTAATTAAATCATCTCCTTTAAATTTAATTTATTAAAGCAATGAAGACTGAAAATTTAATTTTCCAGAAAATTTTTTCGAGTACGGAAGTTGAAAATTTTTCGAAAATCACCGAAATATTCCCAGGTACTCCCAGAAAAAATGGCGCCGCTTTTTTTACGACTGGCGCCAGATGTGGCAATCTGGCGTCAGACGACGAACATCGTCGGCTGGCGCTAAAGTTAATCGGCTCGCGACGGAACTTTTTCTGTGACGTCGATGCTTCGTTAAATTTCTGTCGAATTTATTTTTTAATCAGGGGTGCGAGTTTTGCAAAAAGTAAAGTGGTCGCACCCGTAAAGGGTTGCCTACGTATCCTTTCTTAAGGAATCAGGCCAAACGTAGCTCTCTTGAGTATCCTACTCAAGTAATTATGGGTAGTACTTTTTTAAGTTGGTCAAGATTTGTCATGTTCGAGAACTCATTGCCATCCATATAAGTTAATTTTGTTGTACCTCCTGATAGGATTGTTTTGACAATATAGGGTCCAGACCAATTAGGCCAAAATTTGCCCCTTGGGTCTAAAACATTTTTCCTTAATGCTTTTAACACCAAGTCTCCTACTTTGATGTTTCTTGTCTTGACCTTCTTATTAAAATGCCTAGCCATACGAGTTTGATAGCATTGGGTATGATGTAGATCTTCTAGTCGTTTTTTATCAAGTAGAATTAGCTCCTCATATCTCGCCCTAGTCCATTCAGCTTCATCGAGTTTTCTTTCTAATGCAATGCGTAGAGATGGTATCTCTAACTCTACAGGTTTTATGGCATCCATTCCATAAACCAAGGAGAATGGCGTATTTCTTGTTGATGTGCGAATTGACGTGCGATAACCCCACAGTGCGAAATGGAGTTTTTCAGGCCAATCCTTGTAATTTTCTGTCATTTTCTCGATGATAGTCTTTAGATTTTTATTAGTCGCTTCAACTGCCCCGTTTGCTTGAGGTCTATAAGGAGAAGAATGATGGTGTTGAATGCCATATTTTTGTAACAATTCTTCACACTCAGCTTGGAAGTGAGTTCCATTGTCACTTATCATTTCATGTGGGACTCCATATCGTCAAATAATATTTCTTTCGATAAAGTGTGCTACATATTTTGTAGTGAGTTTAGCATATGATTGTGCTTCAACCCACTATGTGAAATAATCAATTGCTACTAGGATATATTCATGACCTCCTGTTCCTGGGGGAGTAATTTTACCAATAATGTCAATTTTCCATGTAGAGAATGGCCATGGTGAAGTGTAGGTGTAGAGTAGAGATGGAGGAACATGTCGTAAATTGGCATAAATTTGGCACTTAGGGCATCTTGTTACATATTGATGACAATCGTTATTCATGGTAGTCCAATAGTATACTTCTCGCATTATCTTTTGGACTAGCATTTTGCCATTAACATGAGTTCCACAAATTCCTTCGTGGACTATTCTCATTGCTCTTTGAGCGTCCTTTTTTCCTACACATAAGAGAGCTCGACCCTTAGGTACCCTTTTATGCAACTCCACTACAAGAAAATAACCTTTTCGTGGCGATTATTTTAACCTTTAGTATCGATTGTAATTGCAACAAAAAACTTTCCCAACGAATGATCATTCAATACAATATCCCCCGTTGCGTTAGCCTTTAGTAGTGGTCTTCAAAATCGTTGGGGTTAACCTCAATAATCGATACAAAAAACTACATCCAATTGTGGTGATTATTGTAGTGATTACAATCGCTATAAATGTTTAACTCATTTTCTTAAAAAAAAAACATGCGTATGATATTTACAAGATTCGAACATGCAACCTCAAACTCTTATATTAAATGTTTCACCAATAAGCTATGACATATTTTATGTATTCTTTGTCAAACAATATTTATATATCTAGTGTTTAAAAGACTTTTCGTATCGATTTTTAGGATTTAGTGGCGATTGTAAATGATACGATTTCTCAAAATTATATAAATGTGTAGAAATAGTATGGATATGTATTATTATGTTTTCCATATCGATTTTATATGGGAAAACCATGGTGATTGTAAAATGATACGACTTCCTTAATTATTTCACAAACATACTTGCATATTGTATCGAATGTACAATCGCTACGAAATAATCGCTAAAAAAAGACATTTTTCTTGTAGTGCTCGTTGTCTATGAGTATGTATTGGGAAGCCAAGAGTCATAATGCTCGTTTTGCTCTTTTGTCAGCATGAGAAGGGTATTCTCCTTTGGTGACATAATTAAGTATATCCGTATACCACAGTTCTTCTTCTTCTTCTTCTTCTTCTTCTTCTTCTTCTTCTTCTTCTTCTTCTTCTTCTTCTTCTTCTTCTTCTTCTTCTTCTTCTTCTTCTTCTTCTTCTTCTTCTTCTTCTTCTTCTTCTTCTTCTTCATCTTGGATCACTTCATCATCTTCTATAGCTTGAATATAAGCCGGTTTATGCCTTTTTCTATAGTTAGGGGCATTTGCTCGATTTCCGTAGGAATCCTTACCATTGAGGCTAGTCTTGCCAAGACATCAGCAAATTGATTTTCCTCTCTAGGTTGATACGTTTATTCTACCTTTTCTAACTGATTAGTGAGAGTTTCCAGATAAGTTTAGTAAGGGGCTAGACTTTTGCTCCTTACTTTCCATCTCATAAAAATCTGGTTGATGATCAACGAAGAGTCCCCGAATATTCGTAATTTCTTCACTCCCAATGCCAAGGTTGTTTCAAGGCCTACCTTGCATGCTTCGTATTCGGCAGCGTTGTTAGTGACGTCAAAATCTAGCTTTATGGAGATTGGAACATGCTCTTCTTTAGGTGATACTAGTAATACTCCAACGCCACATCCCTTTTGGTTTGAGGCTCCATCAAAGTGTAAGGTCCAAGTATCATCTTCTGTGACAATCAAGTCTTCGTCTGGAAATTCATTGTCGTGTATTGGAGTTGGATCTTCTATTGGAAAGTCTGCTAGAAAATCTGAAACCATAGATCCTTTGATAGCTTTTTGAGGCATGAATCTTACATCAAACTAAGCTAAGTTGACTATCCATCTTGATATGCGCCCATTGAGTGTAGATTTCTCGAAAAAATACTTGAGTGGATCCATTCGGGAAATTACAAAGAATGCATGCACGAGCATGTAATGTCTTAACTTAGTTGTGTCCCACACCAATGCGAGGCACAATTTCTCAAGTGGTGTATAGCGTACTTCATACTCGAGCATCTTTTTACTTAGATAGTAGATTGCATTTTCTTTACCTTCGACTTCTTGTGCAAGCATGGCTCCCATTGTTTCTTTGGTGACTATTAGGTACAACCTAAGAGGTATTCCTAGAAGTGCTGGTGCTAATACGGGAGGATTTGCAAGATAGGCTTTGATCTTTTCAAAGGCTTTTTGACACTCATCATCCCATATTACTGGTACATTCTTTGTAAGTTTCTTAAATATTGGTTTACATATTGTTGTCAATTTTGATATGAACCTGCTTATGTATTACAACCGGCCAATAAATCCTCGAATTTGCTTCTCGGTTTTGGGCGGTGGCATTGACATGATTGCCTTGATCTTGGTTGGGTCTATCTCTATTCCTCTAGAGCTTATGACGTAACCCAAAAGCTTGCCTGAGGTGACTCCAAAAGCACACTTGGATGGGTTCAACCTCATGTTGTATTTTCTTAGCCTTTCGAAGGATTTTCTCAAGGCTACTTGATGGCCTGGGCGATCTTTTAACTTCATAATCATATCGTCCACATATACTTCAACTTCCTTGTGCATCATGTCATGGAGCAAGGCAGTCGCTGCTTGTTGGTAAGTAGCACCCGCGTTTTTCAACCCGAATGACATTACTGTGTAGCAGTAAGTACCCCATGGTGTTATGAAGGTTGTTTTCTCCATGTCTTCTTCTGCCATGAGAATTTGATTGTATCCCGCGTATCCATCCATGAACGAGAGAAGTGCATGATTCGTTGTATTATCTACCAAAATATCGATGTGTGGTAAAGGGAAGTCGTCCTTTGGACTTGCCTTATTTAGATCTCGATAGTCGACACACATTCTTACCCTTCCATCCTTTTTTGGAACTGGGACAACGTTGGCCACCCATTCGGGGTATTCGGATACCCTGATAAAACATGTGGTTATTTGTTTTTGAACTTCTTCTTTTATTTTAAGGGCTACATTGGGTTTCATTCGACGCAACTTTTGTTTTACAGGTTTCATTCTTGGGATTAGCGGTATGGTGTGTTGAGCTCTCTATTAATACATGGCATATCTTCATATGACCAAGCAAATACATCGATGAATTCTTTAAGTAGATTGATTAAATCGGTTCTTTCTTGTTCGTTAAGTGTTAATCCAATTTTAACTTCTCTTTTAACGGCTAAATCTTTTGAGATATCAACCGTCTCAGTTTCCTCGATTATCGGTGTTTTCTTTTCATGTGTTTCCATTGCTTTAATAAGCTCTTTGTCATTTTCATTTTTAGTTAAGCAATGCTCGTCATCTTGGGTTAAAGAAAGGCACGAGGAGTAAGCGGAAGAAGACATATTATTAAACTCATAAATCATTACACTGAAAAGAGAAATGTCCTCCGGGACTTGATTGCTAACTATTCTAGGGGAAGAGATAGAAGAAGGGGGTGCTACAAATAAGGACTTAGATGACTCTACAGGAAAAGACTCCGACTCTGACTCAGACGACTCTTCGAACATCGATCCTTGCCCTGCCGTTATGGAGATTCTCCTTCCACTTGGAGTAGTCACCTTGAATGTCTTGCGCCACCCTTGTAGTGATCCTTCTGCTGGAGTAATGAGCTTCAAGGGGTCAAAGTTTTCTCTTTGTAGGACCGTTTAGATGAGCAAGGAGTTATCCTCTATGTATGTCGGCTCATCTTTTTCTCGCCCAAATAGTAATCCCATGACATTAAAGTCAAAGTATGGGGGTGCTTTCTCCTTGAGGATGGGAGTTGGGATTTAATCTAGAAAATAACAATATAGGAAAATTTCGAATCCATTTTGCCTTATGCCATTTACAACAAAAGGTTCAGGAAATTCGTAACATGGATAGTCATCTCCTTCTTTTATGAATTGTCCATTGAGAGTAAGAGGATACTGATCCATTGGGATTGCTTTCTTTTGGATGCGAGCGTTCCTACGCGCCTTAGACCTTTCCTGGGCTCGCTTTAGATTTTCACGAGTCGGTTCGAAACCAAGTCCAAAAGTGTCTAACTTAGGGAGGCCAGGTAATTCCAGCGATTTTGCTATTCCTTTCTTCTTTCCTAGAGTCATTCCAGGAAAATGTCCTTGTTTCTTTAGAATAACGTTTACTGTCATATTAGAGTGGGGGTCATGACAGAGAGGGGTCCTTTCATCCTCCTCGATTAAGGAGACCTCTTCATTAAAGCCCCACAAGTCTTCATCGTCTTCATTGTGCTCCACATTAATGATTGGATTTTCTATAGCTTTAGTCCTCACAGGTGAAGCATCGATCGTGATGGGAATTCTTCTAACTATGGCTTTTACCTGTTGGTGGAGAGATGAAGGGACAGCCTTTAGGTCATGAAGCCAAGGGCGTCCCAACAGTAAGTTGAATGAAGCTTTGATATCTACCACTTGAAATATAGTAGCGTGTTCTATCGCTCCCGCTGTTATGCTCATGGTATTCTTGCCAAGAGATTGACGACGAGTGTTGTCATAAGCTCTTATTCCTTGTGTTGACGGGTTTAAGTCTTCATCCCTTATGCCTAGCATCCTCGCAGTTCTGAGTGGACAGACATTAATTGCTGATCCATTGTCTACAAGAGTCATAGGGACATTCATTCTCTTGCAAACTACTGTGAGGTTTAGTGCCTTATAATGCTTGTCACCTTCTGGAGGTAAATCCATGTTGGAAAAGGTGATCAAGTTGATAGGACTAGGGAGATCACTCGTAAGGAAGCTAGCCAACCCCTCAGGAGTGGTGTAAGAATCTATCCCTATCTTATCCAAGGCATTCAATACTGCCAACCTATGTTCTCGAGATGTTGGTAGAAGCTTCCATACATTCATCTCAACCTTGGTTTTCTTGAACTGTTTGACAATATCATTGTCTTCTATGATAGGTACGGGAAATTGCTGCGTAGTCAGCATAGGTTGTGTTGAAACGGGAGGTTGTATTCTCCCTGATCTTGTGAGGACGTCTATAGATGAATCTTCTTCATCCCAAAAATCGCTTATTGGATATATGACTGAAAGTGTAGGTTCTTCCATATCCTTAAGGTAGACGTCTTCATCGTCGGTGTCCCAAACCCCATTGATGCTAATATCTTCCTCTAATGGAATTTGGACTAGCTTTTTATCATCAATCATTTTCTAAATTAAATCTTTAAATTTAAAACAGTTTTCGATAGTGTGACCCCCTGATTAATGGTATTGACAGTAGAACCTATCTATCCTCTTTAGCGATTCAATTGGTCTCGGTTTGAGAGGTTTAACCTTGCCACTCTCGGAGAGCATTTTGAACATTTTAGCGTAGGAAGTCCCAATTGGAGTATACAGTTTATTACTCTTCTTGGGTCTGTCAGTTACTTGTAGAGAGAAGGGTTTCTTCTTCGTGGGTGGAACCTTGTCACACTTTTTCTAAAGCTCCTCTAATTGTTTCTTTGCGACTTCGAGAACTTCACGTAGAAAGCTTGATCCCTCCCACATGGACCATATAAGCAGCCTTACATCCTCTTTGCTTGCTGGTTCAGGAAAGTCATCCATGGCATCGATAAAGATCTCCTCCTCTTCTTCGATAGCATGAATTTCTTCAACAGGTTTGATGAGAGATGAGGGATCAACTCGTTTTCTTCATCAGAGATGGCAAGGAATGAGCGAGAGGTGCATTGTCAATGCTTGGCTTCATATTGGCAGGAGGCAATGGCAATTTTTTGTTATCAATTAAATCTTGGATAGCTTCTTTAAGCTTCCAACAATTTTCGGTAAGATGGCCCCTATCTTGGTGATATTTGCAATGTGTATTGGGGTTCTAGTTAGCTGTCCTCTTCTCGACTGGTGGGTCCCCAAATAGTCCAATAGGAGTTATAAGACCTTTTAAATTTAGTCGGTCAAATGCGATGTCATAACCCATACCTATAGGAGTAAAATTTCTCCTAAATGGTTTCTTTTGTCCTTGGTTATTCATAGCAAGGACTTCACTTCAATTAAAGGTGCTAACATTGTTTGAGTGGGTGGTTTTGGAAGAAGAAGGATTGTCGTTCTTCTTGCCTTTCCAGACACTGTTGGAGTTACTGTTAGCAGCTTTCAGCTTAGCCAGGTCGTCTTCAATATTAATTCCAATGTCATAGACGACCTTGAAGGTATGGATATTATTCTGGTATTTGAGATGTTTGGAGTACTTCTCTTGAAGTTTCTTGATGAACAACCTCACAGATTCTTTCTCGCTTGGTACTTCAATCATCTTATCAGAGGTTTCTCTCCATTTGTTGAAGAAAGAAGTGAAACCTTCATTCTCTTTCTACTTTAGAATTTCAAGTTCCCTACAGTCAGTTTCAACTTGAATTTTGCACTTGTACCTGTAGACACCCATTTGTGTCTCCCCAAAACCAAACCCGGTGATGAGTACCTTTCACGTCGAATCATAATCGAATGAAGTGAAAGTGTGGAAAGTTTAGTGTTGCGGATAGTTTTAATTTCTTTTCTCCTCTCTCTGTTTTTGAAAACCTATTTTAAGAAAACAGCCAATCCAGTTTGGTTGGTTCATGATATGGGTCCAATAGTAGTATATTTGGATAGGGCTTGAAAGAGCTTTCCAACGATATATTATAAGCCCAATTCCGATGAATATTGAGGAAGTTATGGCCAAATTACTGAACTGGGCCTGGTTTGATCCTTATATGCGGCCCAATGATCTAGGGGAGGGCCTAATATGGATTTATCATTCCTAATGCAATAAGGAATGGTTTTAGTCTTCTAGATTCTTCTAGAAGCTTCTTTTCATTCCTAATTCAATTAGCATTGATAAATTGACTTTTGCTGACTTTTTAGAGTTTTAATAAGAATAAAAGAATGTTTTTAAGGAAAATACGATTTTATCCTCCTATACGGTTAATTTCTATCTGATTTTAGAAAACGTGTCAATAATTTAGTCAGCGCCAAACGCCAGCATTAGCGCCTGACGCTAAGCTTGGCGCCTGGCGCTAGCGTTAGTGCTAGGCGTTAATGTCAGCGTCTGGCGCTAACCTCGTTTTTGCGCGTCAGAACTCTGTTTTAGATTTTTTATCTTTTTGGCTGATTTTCTCTATAAATAGCTTCTAAAAACTTCGTTTTCATTTACCAATTCTCTGTTTTCATCAACTCTCATCAAGAAATTCTTGATATAAACTTCTCTCTCTTTTCTAAACTAGCCTTTTCTCAAATACAAAATTCCGTATTCACAAGACCTAGGTACACCTAGCCATATTTGAAGTTACCTTCGCCCTAGACGTGAAAGGTTTTAATTTATGAGGGTTTGGTCCCAAATCTTTATTTCAATTATTTAATTTAATTGTTTGATTATTATTTTCCTTGAAGTTACTAACGTGTGTATTTTGTTATTGGAAAGAGATACGAGGCATCCAAGTAAGTATTTTAATGGTTTTTATAGATTTTATTATGTAGAAATCATGCTTAGGTTGTTAATATGATTCCTAATGTTATGTTAGGGCGTTTTGATCTTCTTAGTATCATGTTTAGGGTAACTTTAATATCAAGTATGATTAAAAATATGATGCCTTTTATGTTCTTCCTAATATTTATAATTGTTAGTATCATGTTAGGGATAAAGCTTTGATTTTTAATATTTAGTGACGTGCTAGGGTTTGTTATTAATCTTATTAGTATCATGCCTAAGAACACGTTTCAGATTGCGCCTCATATCGAGTGCTCGGTACCGTGCCTGAGAAACATGATTGCCAAGTGAGTGATAGACCGCATGATCGGGATTGCCCACACTTATAAAAATAAAATAAATGCTAAAGCAAAAATAAAAAAGAAAAGAGCTCAAAAGTAAGAAACCTCAAGCATGAAAATATAAAGATTCAAAAGCAAAGTTGCATACCTTGGGGGCTTATCTAAGGTCTTGATCCTTTTATCCCCTTCTTCTTCAACCTTTAGCCTAACCACATACCAACCCTTAAAAAGACCTTTTTGAGGTATACACGCACTTGTGCGAGGTTCGGCTAGAGCTACGTTCGGCCTGATTCCTAACGGATACGTAGGCAACCTCACATCGAGATGCGACCATAATAAAAATGCATTCATATTCACATTCACACACTTACACTATGATTATATCTAGGAATTTCAAATGCTCATCCTTTTTCATTTAGAACTAGACTTGGGGGCTTGATCCTTACATCATCATTAGCTTACCTAGCCTAAGAGTCACCATCATTTGACTCTTCTATAAAATAATATCTTCCCACACACTTAGCCCTTGCGGCCTAACTTTAGTATCACTTTCACACATCGCACAGATACATGACCAAATATACTTTCCCTTAGGAACCCTTTGTCATGAAATCTTAACATAACGCTGAAGCATGCCTTGTCATGTCAAAATCGCTCATTAATCATCATTGCATCACAAAGTATGAAGTACTTAGCCTCTGTGCCTAAGTTACCTAAATACTTTTATTATCGAGTCAACTAGGATAGTTTAAGATGTTACAATCCTTGTACTGTGAGAGACAACGCTAACGGATTAAGCTTATTCAACATGCACCTTCAAAAAATTCGCTTCTTTTTTTTTCGCGTCTTTCTTTTTTGGGAGAAAGTCGGTACCCTCCACAAAAATAACGGAAATTTTTTGCTTTTTTTCATTTTCGAGTCGTACAATCATAATACAATGCACACACGGATCATGAGTCACCCGTGTCATTTCACTTCGAGTCGAGTCAACCTTGAGTGAATCACAGCGAGTCGAGTTTATACCTTGAGTCGTGTCAAGTCAATGAGTCAAGCGACATTAAACCTTAGGTCAACCCTAAAATAATTAAAGGAATTGGCAAAGTACTTAGTCAAAGATAAATACGGGTGCAGCAGAATAGGGAAGACCCTACTTCAGCGCCAGACGAAAACATCTAGCGTTTGGCAACAGATTTTAGCGCTTGACGCTAAATCTCAACGTCTGGCGACAGAGCTAAATCATGGTGCCAGCAACTTTTCAACGGCGACAAAACGCTCAATCACTGAGAGTAGTATATTTCAACCTCTTTCAGCAATTTCGGGTTCCTTGGTACGCCAGTTAGCCCCTATAAGCAATTTGACATAATTAAGTTGTCGGCTTGATTACAATCGCAATAAGTGATCGACTTGACGAAAGATCGTCTCACTTAGCTTAAAGCGCCTAAAACATTGGCTCATCGCAGACACCGACATAATGGTTCATAAACAGCAGAGTCACCGACATAATGGTTCACAAGCATTAAAAGCGCCAACGTACTGGCATAGTGGAAGCAAAATTCAAGCGAGCTTTAAAGGTTGACAAGCGTTGGTTTTCGGAAATTTTTCTTCGGAATATTATCGCAACATATATTTAAGCATTCAAGCTCCTTTGTTCAGAGACGCGTGGACATATCACCAAAGCTCTTTTGCTCAGAGTTGCGTGGACATATGCTTTCAAAGATCTATTGTTCAGAGACGCGTGAAAATTTCCAAAAAAGCTCTATTGTTAAGAGACGCGTGAACAATACTAAAAAAAAAGCTCTTTTGTTAAGATTCGCGTGGACATTTCTTTCAAGATCTTTTGTTCAGAGACGCGTGGACATTTCTTTCAAGCTCTTTTGCTCAGAGACGCGTGGGCATCCTATTTTCAAGCACTTTTGCTCAGAGACGCGTGGGCATCCTATTTTCAAGCTCTTTTGTTCAGAGACGCGTGGACATGTATATGAAGATCTTTTCTTCAGAGGCGCGTGGACATCTATTTCAAGCTCTTTTGTTCAAAGACGCGTGGACATATCATCAATGATCTTTGCTCAGAGACGTGTGGGCGTATTATTCAAAAGCTCTTTGTTAAGAGACGCGTTGACATATCATTCAGAAGCTCTTTTTTCAGAGACGCGTGGGCATATTAAAAAGAAGCTCTTTGTTCAGAGGCGCGTGGACATATCAATAAGGCTCCATTCTTCAGAGACGAGTGAACATCAAAACAACAATATGGCGTTCCCTAGATTGTGGATGGTTGTCACAAATAACAGCAAACAGCAACAAATCGGTTACTTCAGAGATGTGTGCTCAACAGTGCAAGATACGCGTTTCTTAACTCTTTTATCTGTTTAATTAACGCTAGTTTCCAAGTATCGGCGTTACAAGAGTGATTTAGGATCGCAGAACGTTCTGAATCATTCTCCGTCCCTATTGATACTTTGACTTTTGTTTTCGAAACTTGCGTTTCTCCAAACTCAGTCAAAGTGGGGGCTTCTGTAGACACCCATTTGTGTCTCCCCAAAACCAAACCCGGTGATGAGTACCTTTCACGTCGAATCATAATCGAATGAAGTGAAAGTGTGGAAAGTTTAGTGTTGCGGATAGTTGTAATTTCTTTTCTCCTATCTCTGTTTTTGAAAACCTATTTTAAGAAAATAGCCAATCCAGTTTGGTTGGTTCATGATATGGGTCCAATAGTAGTATAGTTGGATAGGGTTGAAAAGAGCTTTCCAACGATATATTATAAGCCCAATTCCGATGAATATTGAGGAAGTTATGGCCAAATTACTGAATTGGGCCTGGTTTGAGCCTTATATGCGGCCCAATGATCTAGGGGAGGGCCTAATATGGATTTATCATTACTAATGCAATTAGGAATGTTTTTAGTCTTCTAGATTCTTCTAGAAGGTTAT
Organism: Chenopodium album; assembly: GCF_948465745.1. Classification (NCBI taxonomy): domain Eukaryota; kingdom Viridiplantae; phylum Streptophyta; class Magnoliopsida; order Caryophyllales; family Amaranthaceae; genus Chenopodium; species Chenopodium album. The sequence continues at coordinate 17,916,148 of NC_137842.1, forward strand.
TTTCATTCCTAATTCAATTAGCATTGATAAATTGACTTTTGTTGACTTTTTAGAGTTTTAATCACAATAAAAGAATGTTTTTAAGGAAAATACGATTTTATCCTCCTGTACGATTAATTTCTATCTGTTTTTAGAAAATGCGTCAATAATTTAGTTAGCGCCAAACGCCAGCATTAGCGCCTGACGCTAAGCTTGGCGCCTGGCGCTAGCGTTAGCGCTAACCTCTTTTTTTTGCGTTAGAACTCTGTTTCGATTTTTTTATCTTTTTAGCTGATTTTCTCTATAAATAGCCTTCTAAAAACTCCGTTTTCATTTACCAATTCTCTCTTTTCATCAACTCTCATCAAGAAATTCTTGATATAAACTTCTCTCTCTTTTCTAAACAAGCCATTTCTCAAATACAAAATTCCGCATTCACAAGACCTAGATACACCTAGCCATATTCGAAGTTGCCTTCGCCCTAGACGTGAAAGGTTTTAATTTCTGAGGGTTTGGTCCCAAATCTTTATTTCAATTATTTAATTTAATTGTTTTATTTATTATTTTCCATGAAATTGCTAACGTGTGTATTTTGTTATTAGAAAGAGATACGAGGCATCCAAGTAAGTACTTTAATGGTTTTTATTGATGTTATTATGTAGAAATCATGCTTAGGTAGTTATTATGATTCCTAATGTTATGTTAGGGCGTTTTGATCTTCTTAGTATCATGTTTAGGGTAACTTTAATATCAAGTATGATTAAAAATATGATGCCTTTTATGTTCTTCCTAATATTTATGATTTTTAGTATCATGTTAGGTCTAAAGCTTTGATTTTTAATGTTTAGTGACGTGCTAGGGTTTGTTATTAATCTTATTAGTAACATGATGATTATAATTGTTATAATAATTTGTTATGATTATTTATTATGTTGCTTGATAATATTTATTGTTATTGCTTGATCACGCCTTTATGCATGTTTAAAGGGAATTTGTATTTGTAATAACGCTTAATAAGATAATTAATAATCTTGTTTAGGGTTAATTTGATTATAATCCAAGTGATCGCCAATAATAGTTTTGTTTGTGCATTAATATTCAACCAACATAGATAACTAGGTTTAGGGTTAATTCTATTGATTGCATGTTAGTAAGAAAGCGCACATGAATACGATCAGAATAAAGTAGAGGCCTATTATTAGGGCAGGTTCAACCTCTTTTAGGTTGGATTTGTACTCTCATCCCCGAACTACCAGTCATGGTTCAAGACCTATTGGAGTTGACGATCTCCTGGATAGTTAAGGGGTGTAACCTTCACCTCGTGAACGGTTTACAATTTCCTAAAACTTGTTGGAAACTCTTTTGCTCTATCTTCTTTCCCTTTGGACGCCACCGTACTTTAGTTTATGATCACAGTGGGGTTCAAGCTGGGGGTAATGCTTGAAATATTCCCTACATTACCTATCAATGAAAGCGTTTACTATAGACTCCCAAGTAGAGGCTCTTTCTTTCTCAAGAGAGAAGAACCATTATTGGCAAACGGTTTCAAGAGATACAGAAAACAGAGAGGGAAATACGCTTCTTGTCAATACCCTTGATGCTCATTATTGTTTCAAAAGCTCTCAATTGAAAGTAAGGGTTGTCAGTTGCTTTGAATTTCAGGATGTCATTGGCATTGAACTTCTGCGGAAGAAGATCCTTGTCCACCGAGACCCCTTGTGAGCTAATGCCTTGAAACTTGTAGTCACTAGACAGCTTGATCAAACTTTCTTGCATGAGGTCCATCTGTTTTTGCTTCACAGGATCATCGATTTTGTGGGTTAAACCCTTCAACGCCTCAGTCACAGTAATCAGTTGGTTCCTGAGTTCATTAACTTCCTCTTGAGTTGCCATTATCTTCTTAGCTTTCTTTTTTCGAGCGATTAGTTTGTCGAGTAGTTGAACTTGAATAAAAAGGTTGTCTTTGATCAAACGCCCTTCCTTTCTTGACCACGCGTTGTAAATCAAACCATTGTGTTTTCTGACTTGACTCAAATTGACTGTGACTTTACGGGTTTTGAAAATGAAAAAAGCAAAAATATTTTTGGCAAAAATAAGGGGTATATTTTTGGGAATTAAGTATAGGGTTCAATCAAGAGGTTTAATTAGAGGATTACTATCCAAATTACCCCCCTAAAAAAATGACGAAAAATACGCGCATACAATACTCTCTTAGATATGGTTAAAGTGTGTATACATATTAGTGTGCGCTTTGTATAGTGAGTGCAAGTGGCATGCTTTGACTCTTGTGTAAGACCATGGGACTTAGTGCCTAGACTCGATTAATGACTTGACAAGGTATTATCATTAGTAGAATTAACCGAATTAATTAGCAAACTGTTCAATTAAACACAAAGTGATGACTCGAGCAATAAACCAAACTGTCGCCAAAACGACAGGACTGGCGCCTCTCTTTGCAGTGTAGCGCCAGATGATAGGACTATCGCCAGGCGTTACGCTCCACAGAGTGGCGCTACAGTTTAAATCTCAGCGCCATTGTTGGAACATCGATTTGGAACTTCTTTCGGTATTATTTCTCTACAGGGTATGCCTAAAGTCGTACTAAGTCAACTCTGATTAAATTATTAGACTTTAAATACTCAAAGTAATTAATTAATTAATTAATTAATTAGGCAAAGTTCTTTTAGTCATTAATCAGTTTATTTAGTCTTAACACAAGTCAAACAAACGGTTAGGAAAAACACATAGAGTATGCACAACAAATAATGCACAATTAGTCAAGTAGGCACAACATGATGCAATGAGTTTGCAACCTAACCATGGTTCTAGTTCTCTACAGTTTGGGATATGGGTTAGTCAAAGAGGGTCCATGGTTAATTGTCCTGATGCACCGCGCGGAAGCCTACCCCTGAAGGGTTGGCGCGAGTGGATGGGACACCACGAATTTAAACAAAAACTCGCTTCCATGGTTTGGTGAATTCAACATTCTCGGATATACCCTTTGCCGCTTGGAGCATTCAATCAGGTAGATGGAGCATGAATTCCAATAGGGTTATGTCCATATGTAGAACACATATGGGTTTCAGAAAAGTGAGAAAAACTCAATAAAAAAGTAGGATTGAGCAAACAGTGCTAAAAACTAGTCAAAGTTAGAACGCATATTTCTGGCTTGGTATTGGAAGAACTTGGCGCCAGCGAACAGAGGTCGGGCCACAATTTGTCTTTGGCGCCTGGCGACTGAAGTTGTCTCCTGGCGCTAGAGTCAAATTAGTGGCGCTAGACTCTATTTTTTGACACTAGTTCCTACATGCCTCAGCAGCTTTCTATGCTCGATAAAATTTTTCAGTTTCGCGCAGCATTATTTCGATCCTAGTTGTGAAAGATATTCCTCCAATTTCCTACGTGTAAAAATCCTATGTTTTAACTCATTACATAGGTCTTTCCAATGAGATCTTTTTTATGCATATGAGAATAATGTTAATCAAAATTACGCACATGAAATACTTAGAACTTTTCGAGTCTCATCCACTCAGTCTAAATCATTGCTGAAATAAATTTAAGGAATTAAAATAGAAATCCTCCCCAGTGGAGTCGCCAAAAAATGTAGGGAATATTTCAAGCATTATCCCTAGCTTGACCCCACTGTGATCATACACTAAAGTACGGTGGCGTCCAAAGGGAAAGAAGATAGAGCAAAAGAGTCGCCAACAAGTTTTAGGAACTTGTAAACCGTTCACGAGATGAAGGTTACACCCCTTAACGATCCAGGAGATCGTCAACTCCAATAGGTCTGGAACCATGACTGGTAGTTCGGGGATGAGAGTACAAATCCAACCTAAAAGAGATTGAACCTGCCCTAACAATAGGCCTCTACTTTATTCTGATCGTATTCATGTGCGCATTCTGACTAACATACAATCATTAGGTTTACCCTAAACCTGTTTATCTATGTTGGTTGAATATTAATGCACAAGTAAATCTATTATTGGCTATCACTTGAATTATAATCAAATTAACCCTAAACAAGATTATTAATTATCTTATTAAGCGTGATTACAAGTACAAATTCCCTTTAAACATGCATAAAAGGCGTGATCAAGCAATAACAATAAAAATCAAGCAACATAATAAATCAAAATAATAATCATCATAATAATAATTATCATAATAATAATTATCATAATAATAATAATTAAAATAATTATGATTAAAATAACGACTATTTCACCAAATGCCACTAACAAATTTAAAAATTCATCAAATGCCATTGCACTTTTCAGAATTCACCAAATGCCACTCACAAACACTAAAATTTCATGTCGTGCCATTAATAAGGTCTGGACGTTAACAGTCCGTTATTGCGAAATGACCATTATACTCTTATTTGCGGTTAAAGGCGCGTGAATGCTCATTGACTCTCTGACTTCTTCAATTTAGATAAAAAAAAAACTCCATCATTCCTCTTCTCTGTTCTTCGAACTTTCACCCTCATTCAAACTCTCAAATCCATACTCAAACTAAAAGCTTTCATTAACACTTGAACAAAACACTCCTAAAAATTGAATCTTTTTTGCGATTGAAGTTGCGCGAACCAGTACACCAGTGACAAGTAGGGGAGGAAGTAGAAGCAAAAAGCTCTTGAATTTGAGTTTGGGGTGTTCGACATAGCAATCAAGGTAATAACTGCTCTTTCTCTTTTCCATTCGCGTTTTGAATCTGGCAATTTTTGCGAAAATTAAGTTAGGGTTAGGGTTTTTTGAAACGTTCATGTTAAATGTGATTACTTGAATTGACTGTGTGAATTAATGTTAAATTTCATATTAAAATTGTTATTTGTTAGTATTGATTTGACATTGTTATGTTTTGTGATTGTAAGGTCTTTGAATTCCATATTTCGCAATTTTGTGTACTGGTATGTTAAGGTTTGGTATGTGGTTGTTGATTTGAATCATATGTGTAGATATGAATCTTATGTGTTGATGTTCAGTATAGTAATGTGTCTGTAATTTGTTGTTTATAGGATGAGTAAAGTGTGGCTTGATGTCCATTATAGAGATCTAGGGTTTGATGTATTGGTTGATGATACTGACAGAACAAGTTTAATGGACTTGTATGAGTTTATGTTTGAGGACTCTGTTAAGCAAAATGTGATCCTTCCAAAGTACTTTAGTTTGTATGTACTACCACCTAGAACTAATAGGAAGTTGGAGTTGTGTTCTGATAGGGATATGCTGAAAATGTGGGAGTAGTTTGGACATAAGGAAACAATAGTAATCTATTTAGAGGAAAAAGAAAGTCCTAGTCTGGTGTTTAAGGATGCTGAGGATAATTGGCAAAAAAGGATTAAGGCCATGGCTGAGAAGGCTAGGTTAGAAGCTGAAAAGGCCCAGGCTGAGAGAGAGTTGGAGGAACTGGAACCTTTTACAGTTGTAGTTGAGGTTCCTGTTGCTAATGTGGATGGGGGTGAGGATGAGTATGTAAGAGTGTTTGAGACTCCATTAGCTGATGAGGTTTTTCCTGGGCAATCTAAGCCTAAGCCTGAGCAAAATACTCAACCATCTACCCCACCTAAACACTGTCAACCAACTTCTCCTCTCAACCAACCCAAAACCTCAGGTGTGAGGAAGAATATGACCCCAAGGAAAAGGAAGAGAACACCAAAAAAAAAGCCACCACCTCAAACCACCTCACCAGCTAAAACCACCTCACCACCTCAAACCACCTCACCACCTCAAACAACATCACCACCTCAAACAACCTCACCACCTCAAACTGACAACCAAAATTTTCAAACTGACTCACCACCTCATTCACCTGAAGCACCACATTCACCTAGACCACAACCAAGATCACCACCTCTTTCAGCTCACCAAGCAGAGTGACCTCCACCACAAACAAGATCAGAACCAGCTCCTCAGGTAGAATCAGTTCCAGCTCAAACTAATGTTAATCAAACATCAGAACCAGCTACTACTATGCTTGAGAAACCTAAAAAAATGTGTAGATCAAGGCCACCAGGATTTAGAACCAAAAAAAGCTGTGGAAAAAGGGTTGTTGGGGGGAGTAATGATGAAGGTGTGAGCTTAAGGAGATCAGAAAGACACAAGAAGCCACCAGTTGGGGTTGAAAGTTGTAAGGATGAAAGCTCTGATGATGATGACAGTGAGGATTCAGATTACATTCAATCTGGTAGTGAACAATATGATGATGATTTGGATCTTGCTGACTTCATAGAAGATGAGGAAGAAGTACAATGCCTGTGTGATGACATCCCACCCAAAGAATTTGAAGATTACCTTAATGGGACCCAAGCAATGGATAAGACATACAAGAATGGCAAAGTTTGGAGAGATTCTTAATTTGGAAGCATTAAACTGGAGCCATGGTTAATTTTTGCAGATAAAGAGTCATTCTACGAAGTGTTTAAGGATTTTTGTGTACAAGAAGGTTTTGGAGTTTTTGTTTAAAAGAGTGACCCTACCAGGTTTATAGCAAGATGTGCTATAGATGGTTGCAACTGGAGAATCCATGCATCAACCATGGCTGACAAAGTGAGCTAGGCAATCAAGACATTGACAGGGGAGCATCCAACTTGTTGTAGGCTTGAGATAAATCCAATTGTTGGCTGTGATTGGCTTTGCAGACATCTGCAATCAGATATTCAAGCCAATCTAGACATTCCAGTTGAGTCTCTGCAAAGAATCTGTATGGAAAGGTACAAAATTCAAGTGAAGAAAGGTTATTTTACAAGGTGAAAGCAATTGCCAAGGAGCTCATTCATGGTGGATTTGTAGAGGCCTACAGTCTCCTTCCAAGATATGGTGAGATGGTCAAGCATACTAATCCAGGGAGTTATGCACTAGTGACATGGACACAAGTACCTGCAAATGTCCAACCTAGGTACAAAGCATGCTTATTTTCTTTTGCTGCACAAGTTAGAGGTTTTTTGAGAGGCTGTAGGCCAATCATTGGCATTGATGGGGCCCATCTTAGTGGATATTATAAAGGGATACTGCTAACAGCTGTTGGAATTGATGGGAACAATGAGATATTTGTGTTTGCTTATGGCATAGTCAGTATAGAGAGTATTGAGACTTGGGGTTATTTAATTTTATGAGGAATTTAAAGTGCCTCTTTGAGAAAGAGGGATGCAACAAAGATGATTGGACATTTCTTTCTGACAGGATGAAGGTAAATCAGTCTCTTTAACATACACTTTTTTTCTTTTTTTTTTATTACTTTACAGTACTGTTTCCTCACTTGTTATATATATGGTTTTGCAGGGAGTTGATGCAGCAATTATGGAGACATTTTCCAGAGCTAGTAGAAGAATATGATGTCAACACTGGTACAGAAACTGCAAAACAAAAGGCTTTAGTGGAACAGCATTTCACAAACTGTTTTAGGTTGCTGCTGATTCTTACAGTCCATATGTTTTCAACAAAGCAATGGAGAAGATTCATCCCTACAATCCAAATGTTGTTCTGTATTTGAAGAGTACCATTGAAGTTTTGTCAAGGCATAAGTTTGACCCAGTTGTCTATTGTGACCATAACACAATAAATTTTGTTGAATCATTCAACTCTTGCACTAAGCCATACAGAGATCTACCTGTGTTAAAGCTTCTTGTAGGTTAAACAAGCATTTTCTAATGTTTTATCACTTTGCAAATGCCATTTCAACCTAGCTGTGTGTAACTGGTTTTAATTTTGCAGCTATAAGGCAATGGTGCATGAAAAGGATGGCACCAAGGTTTGATAAAGCAACTTCAATGGGGGATGGGGAACTCACTGAGTATGCAACAAAGATCTTGCAAACAAGATCAGATGAGTCCAGGTTCTGCTATGCTACACCTTGTGGGGGTGATGAGTTTGAGGTGAGAGATGCACATGTGTACTATCCCATCAAACAAGGGGCTGGAACTTGTGGTTGTGGGAAGTGGAAACATTCAGGGATCCCATGTAAGCATGTGCTTAGGGTGATTTACCACCAAAGGCTGCAAGCTACATATTTTGTATCACCTTATTTCAAAGGGAGAGCATACAAAAACACTTATGGAGAGCATATGTACCCAATGCCTGACCAAACTCAGTGGCCTTCATTCAACCTCCCTGACATACTACCACCCTTAGTGAAAAGATCAGCAGGCAGACCCAAGAAACAGAGAAGAAGATGGGCAAATGAAGCAAGAAAGGGAAAGAGACATAGTACAGTCAAGTGCAGCCTATGCAAAGAATTTGGCCACAACATGAAGACATGTGCAGCAAAGAAAAAGAGTGCAGCAACTGAAACAACAAGTGCAGAAAACAACAACATTGAGCAGCCTGAAGCAACAACTGCAGCAATTAACAACAATGCAGAGGCTGAAGTAAGCACTTCAAAGACCAAGAAGAGATCAAAGAAAGCTGCATAAACTCCACAGCCCTGCCCTTTTGAATGCACATCATATTTGTTAATGAAATCCACATTTTTGAACATTAATATTCCACTGTGTGCTGTACCTAAGTGTTTTCTTTTTTTGGAAAAATTCTGAATTATGTCAGCAAGGGCATTTTATTTTGAGATGAACAGAAAACAGTAGCCATAATTTTTTGGATGACATGATTGCAACATGAATAATTATACTAGAAATGTTTAAATTAACACTTTATTTACTTTCATTGCAATTACATTGTTGTTCACTTCATCATTACAATCACAATTATTACACAGATAACAACTCCGATCCTACTTTCATAATAGAATTAAGAACTTTTTGTTGTTGCCTCACTTTCTTCTTCAATTGCTTCAATTCATCATACACATCGCTATGTCCCAATCCATCCCTATCATAACAATTTCCCCTACTTTGAGCTTCTTCCGGCTTGAGGACTTTACACCATTTGAAACTATTACACGAGTCGCACTTGTAATAAAGCCTTTGAGGATTTAATGTTGACTCCGAACTTCTAATTGCGTATTTCCGACCACAACCGCAAAACTTGTTTGGAACTCTTGCATATGCATACTTGTATGTGGAGGAGGATGTGTTTAATAATAAACTCATGATTATGCATGTAGACGGATGCAATGTGTGTTCTAAGTCTCATATTTATACAATAAAGTGGGTGCAACGGCTATTTTACCCCAACAATATTTCAAAAATGTTCAAATAAACTAGCCATTAGTACTCATTTGATTAGAGGGTTACTGTGAAATAATTTACAAAAGTAATGGCATTTCATGAAAATTACTATTTTGTAAATGGCATTTTGTGAAATAAGAATCCTAGTAACGGACTGTTAACGTCCAGACCTCATTAATGGCACGACATGACATTTTACTGTTTGTGAGTGGCATTTGGTGAATTCTGAAAAGTGCGATGGCATTTGATGAATTTTTAAATTTGTCAGTGGCATTTAGTGAAATAGCCGTTAAAATAATCATGTTAACAATAAAGTATAATAGCAGCAAGATCCTAGGCATGATACTAACAAGATTAATAACAAACCCTAACATGTCACTAAACAATAAAAATCGAAGCTTTAACCCTAACAAGATACTAACATTAATATTAGGAAGAGCATAGGAAGCATCACAGAAATCATAATAAACATATATGATATTATAACTTTTACCCTAAACATGATACTAGGAAGATCAAAACGCCATAACAGGACACTAGGAATCATAATAACAATCTAAGCATGATTTCTATATCATAATATCAATGAAAACAATTAAAGCACTTACTTGGATGCCTCGTACCTCTTTCTAATAACAAAATACACGCATTAGTAACTTCAAGGAAAATATAAACAATTAAATTAAATAAATAAAAGAGAGATTTGGGACCAAACCCTCATAAATTAAAACCTTTCACGTCTAGGACGAAGGCAACTTCGAACTTGGCAAGGTGTTTCTTGATCTTTGGATGCGGAATTTTGTATGCAAAAGGGTTGGTTTAGAAAGAGAGAGAGACAAAGAGCTCAAGAGATTCTTAAAGAAAGAGAATTAGAAAACAAGAGAGTTGATGATTGAAAACGGAGATTTTAGGAGGCTATTTATAGATAAAATCAGGCGGACGGATAGAAAAACAAATCAAAGTTTCGACGAGAATAAAACAGGTTAGCGCCAGACGCTGAATATTAGCGCCAGGCGCTAAGGCTAGCGCCAGGCGCCAAGCATTAGCGCTAGGCGCTAATTCCTGTCGTGAGGCACTAATCTTTAATTTCACGCGTTTTCTTAGTTTTGATAAAATTTAGCCGTACAGAAGGGTAAAATCATATTTTCCTTAAAAACACTCTTTTATTCTGATTAAAACTCCAAAAAGTCAACCAAAGTCAATTTATCAATGCTAATTGAATTAGGAATGAAAAGAACCTTCTTGAAGAATCTAGAAGACTAAAATAAATTCTAATTGCATTAGGAATGATAAATTCATATCATTGGGCCGGATATAAATATTAAACCGGGCCCAGTTTAGTAATTTGGCCATAACTTCATCATTATTCATCGAAATTGGGCTTATAATATATCGTTGGAAAGCTTTTTTCAAGCCCATCCAACTACACCATTATTGGACCCTTGTCATGGACCAAACTAAACTGGATTGGTTGTTTTCTTAAAATAGGTTTTCAAAAACAGAGAGAAAGAAAAGAAATAAAAACTATCCGCAACACTAGACTTTCCACACTTTCACTTCATTCGATTATGATTCGACGCTAAAGGTATTCATCATTGGGTTTGGTTTTGGGGAGACATAAATGGGTGTCTACAAGCACGTTTTGGACTTCGATTGGGCTTCGATTCTTCGGCCCAATCCGAATTTCCTCTTCGGGTCTTGAATACTCGGTCAAAATGCCTCAGAATTTCGAATGCTAAGCCCTTATTCACCGGTTCGATGACTCTAATCGGCCCTGGGCTACAAAAACTGGTCGTGCTCCTCCAATGCTCGTAGATACTCCATAATATCTCGGAAAAATGCTCCAAAAGTGCAAATCCCTACAAAAGTCAACCAAATCTACGAAAACACTAGAAAACACCAATTAGTAATAAAAGTGGCTCATAAAGATCCAAAAACACTACTAATTATGACCAAGGGACGGGGGCAAAACACTATATAAATTAGACACATCAAACTCCCCCAAGCCAAACCTTTTCTTGTCCTTAAGCGAAGATCTCATCAATGAATAAATAAATATGCTTCACCCCAAAAAGTAAAAATCAAGCACAAACAATTCAAGGTAAATCTAATAAACATGCTTCAACATCAACCAATCTCATCCATCCAATTACTCTTCCTCCCTAACAATTGTCAAATAGAGCAAACCACAAGAGCATATAGAATTCAAGACTAGTGCTTACACACTCAACTCTCATTTATGTGGCAAGTAAAAGATGTACTCGATCGCTCTCCAACCAACCCCTTTAATGTGAACAATGCCCTCCCAACTCACACTATCGTGTGTTTAAAAAGATATACACTCAACCTACTAGTCGACTCGAAATATGTCAAATCATAACTTGCATTGATAAACAACACTTTCACATTCATACAACTCTATGCACAACGGTCGGAAGGTCTTTAAAGCTTGTAATGTAAGGCTAGGGTAAAGGGTAGGAAATATTTGGGAAAATGTGAGAGAAAAACAATGCTCAAAGGAGCAAATCCTAATAAAACCGAGGTCAAAAATAAATGATGACCAATCATCTCCAACATACTCAACTCCAACAAAAGTTCACTAAATACAACATAAACAACAATCCCAACTTTTACAAATTTCACTCATGAAGATATAAAAATGTAACACTTGAGCGAATAACAAACTTTAACTCTTCAAACTTGATTTTTTTCTTTGAAACTCAATTTTTTTTCTTTCTTTCTTTTGTCAACCTTCACTTAGAACACTTGAACTTTTTTTTTCATTGAAGTTCACTTATTTTTTTCACTTTTTTTTTCGAACTTCTCTTTTTTTCATACCATCATACTTTATTTTTTCAAGAAAATTCAACTTAATTTCAAACTCATCAAAAATAAACTATGATCAAGAACATCGTAACTTCCCAAAGCTCACCCAAATTGTGCAAATAATAAGCACACTATAAACTCCCTCGCCTCACTCACTAATAGCTCCCCCAATCCAAGCTTGGGACTAGTAACCAATGGGGCAAATATGGCTTGTAACGTGGCTAATAAACAACAAAAAGTCAAAGCAACAACATGGGTAGCAAGAAGGGAATAAATGTATCTAAAATCATCTTAAGGCTACCTAAAAGAACAAATGCCTTCGTCCTCCACAATGTGTATAATAATGAGTCATATAAACATTACTAATAGTTGCAAACCAATACTCAAATTCATAAACATACCAGGAACTATCACACAATTCCTAACAAAATCAACTAGTCAAGCACTATATTCACAAGTAGTTGGGCAAAATTGACGCATGTTAGGACATCTAAGCAATCAAACTTCAAATCATGTTCAACAAATCCACAATGCTTATCATCATATACCAAGAATCAAAATAATATTTTTCAATTATGGGGCACAGGGAAGCATGATTTACAATTCATTGGAACGTATTTTTGGATTTTTTTTTTTTTTTCAATTTTTTTGTATTTTTCAAATAAGAAAGCAATAAAACTATCCTAGAAAGCAATAAATCTAATCTAAGAAAACACACCAAAAACAAAAGAAAGGGAAAAAAGAAAGATACCAAATCCAAAATCTCCCCCAAGCCAGAATCAGACAATGTCCTCATTGACTCGAGAACTAGCCTAGCTGGCTAATCCTCATCATCCTCATCCATGGAGTCGAAACCTCCACCGCTACCACCTGCACCACCTGCACTAGAAGAGCTACCACCAAAATAGTTAGGCTGAACCCCCCCTAGCCTGTCCCCTAAAAGGTATGTCCAGGCCGTACCCGTAGAAAGATGAATAGTCAGTATAAATACCACGGGTGGTGGGATCTCTATCGTTTCCCTGGGGTGGGGGCTGTAACCAATCAGGGTAAATAGCATCGTTGGGAATATTGCCCCGACGAGCATAATCATCATACATAGGATACATGGATCTACTCTGGTTCCTCTCAAGGTATCCTAATCGCTGGTCAAGGGAGCCTACCATCTGTAGACATCTACTTTTGGCCTCCTGTCCCGACAGGAAGTGCAATGACGATAAATAAAGCCATCTTCGTGTTGGATCAAAGTGAAGAATACTTATGGATAACTGGTTAAGCCACAAAACACAAAAGACTAGCCTAAATTAAAGAAAAAAGCCAAAACAAAGGTCCAATTAACTAAATTCGATCATAATTAGGCTTAAGCCCGTGCTTAAACCCTAATAATGACTGATTTAAAAGCGCGTAGGTTAAAACTTAGTGCTGCCGCAGAAAAAGCCGTGCGCATCTCACAAAGTAGCGATGGGCTGCCGCGCGCTACTATTACAGTTGCGCGCGACACCCAGCGCAACTTTCAGAGTTGCGCTGCGGAAGATTTGTAATTATTCAAAAATTATACGAAAAATATAAAATAGAATCTTACCATAAAGCCGCGCGCAAGACCAATAGTTGCGCTGCACATAGCAGCGCAACTCTATAACTTGCGCTGGGTTGCCGCGCACAACTTCATCTGTTGCGCGCGACACCTGCTGCGGCAGATTGCTCGAAACCCTAAACCTAATCATTCTCTATAAATACGAGCTTAAATCGAGGCTTCAACATATAGAAAATTAACCTAAAAACTCTTGCGAAATAACTTGTGCAACCTAGCCCTCTTGTCCAAAACACTCACCCTTTCAATACTTTGTTACTACGGTGGAGGTTCGCCAACGAGAAGGTGTCCATAAGTGTTCTAAACGGAGATCTAGCAAAGAGAAGTAGTAAATTCCCGGGTACTTAGTTAAATCACCTTTATTTTCTTGTTTAAAAGGACTTCAATTAATTAATTAGTGTTGTTTGATCACCTTTAAAATAATTAATTAATCAATTCCACATAGTATCTTGCGTTAAATAAACACTATAATTGAATTAAATAATTGTTGGTTGATCACTTAAGCCAATGCGAATCTTGTTTATTTATTGTTCTTCCACGAATTTAATTAAATAAGAATAATGACTTTGCAATGTAATTCCTACGTGAATTAATATTTGTAAATAAAATCAACTAACATAGTTTTAGGTATCGCGTTGCATATATTGTTTGGTGATGAAATTGTGAAAAAGGAAGAGCTAGTAGAGGCCGTACTAGGGCTAGGATGACGATTCCCCTAAAAAAGGAACGTTATCTTAGTACCCTCGCTCCCGAACTCATTTCTGGTTTATAGACCAATTTGGGCATGGGTAAACTTATGATTTGTGCTAATTATTCCATGAAGTCCACATGGAAGAAAGGCATGAACGAGGTTTATGAGTTTTTCCTAAAACTCATTGGCGACTCCTACTTGTTTCTTACAAAAAATCGTGATGATAGAATCAATTCTAATTCACGGTCCCCCAAACAGTCAGGAATTCAAATCCTACTACACCCTAACAAGTGTAAAGTCCTAGGATTTTAAGTGGCCAAGGGCATTTAAGGAGAGTACCCCTTACGATGGGATCACACTCCTTACAGTGGCAACTCAACTGGGGACTTAGAGGTTACATGATTAATTCGTAGTTAAGGTCCAAGGTGTCCAACACTAGGTTGCCTATGGGTTGTAACGAGAATTAACTTGGATAATCTCTAGTTAGAGAGCGATTCTTGAACGCATAATATCTTCCTTTTGCACAAGAGTAAAAACCAAACAACCAACATTGCATCATGCATAAACATAACACACTTAAACCATTGGGGATTGGCTCATTGACTAGGGGTCGCCAACACAAGGCGTCTATCCTAAAATCAATAACAATCATCCCACCCATATCACCAACAAAATGTTGGGAGGGCGATATAATAGGTCAACACGTTGAGTGATTGATTTATGCGTCGTTTCTTAAGGTATGGTACCTTTGGACACCCAAGCCTTGGCCTTAGAATGACATTGTACGCTTTAACGGTTCCTTTTATGTGCTTATGTGACTACATGAATATGTGCTTCGTGTCTAATCTAACTAATTCCAACTTGTTACCAAGAGATGTAATAAAAAAACTTCGCAAACATTATGGATCGACAAAAAAAATAAAAAAAAATAAAAAAATATTATCGTTCTTTTTACATTTTCGCAAAAAAAATAAACAAAAAATAATAAAAAAAAAATTATTGTTCTTTTTGCGTTTCCGCAAAAAAAAAATAAATAAAAAAATAAAAAAATAAAAAAAAATTCGAACCTACCAGGTGACACGTGCAACTGTCAAAGTTGCGCGCGCCCTGGCCTCCAAGCGCATGTTCTGAAGTTGCGCGCGGGACCTCCGCGCAACTCTATGTCATGCGCGCGCCTACTGTTCAACGTTGACTTTGACTCGTTACGAGCAATATTATACGGAGAAAACGATATTACCACTTCAAGGTTAATCATTAAGTAGGTGCTAAAAATATCTCTTTGGCTAACAACGTTGTCTAACTTAGTTACCTTTACTTTGATCGTCGTTTTCGTTTTTTTTTTTTCAAAAAAAAAAATCGAAAAAAATGTTTTTTATCGTTCCTTTTGAGTTTTTGAAAAAAAAAATTGTTTTCTTTACCGTTCCTTTTGCGTTTTTGAAAAAAAAAAAAAAACAAAAAACGCATGTGGCAGATGCTACTCTTGAAGTTGCACTTTCCACCTTAGTGCAAGACGGAAAATTGCGCGCGATACTATTTTTTAATATGATGATTCGTTTACGTAATTTATAATCAAGCTAATGACATTAATTCTTATGAGGTTCGTCATTAGAAGTTCGCATCTCTTAATAGGACGTCATCAATATGTTTATTCTTAAACGTGCCTATTTCCGTGTTCATCATTTTTTTAGTTGTAATTGGTCAACCTTGATTTAAGAGTATAATTTATTTACCTCTTCTATAGTTTAAAAAGAAAATCCTGAGAACTTTACTTGGGATGATTGCCTCAGACAAAAAAAAAAAAGAAGAGAGAAATAGAACGAAAAAAAAAGAAATGTCGTTCTTAAAAATAATAATAATAAAAAAAAAAGAGTATGATACAAAAAAAAAAAAATATTATTCTCAAAAAAAAAAAAGAGAAAAAATAATGAATGATAAAACCGAGAAAATGATTTAATCATTTCTTGGATATTACATTCGGAGGCCATCATTCTTCTTAAGCAAATAGTAAAATATTATCCTTTAAAGATGAGCAATATGAGAATCCTAATTAAAAAAAATGATATAGATCTCTATTATAATCTAAGTGATCAACAAATACCATAGTATATTTGATCATTTAAAGGAGTATGTTCGGGTTGATTAATATTCCTAAAATTTGATGAGCATTTTCAACCAACTTTCTTGACTTTCTCTTCTACCTTTTTCGAAAACCATTCATTTAAAGTAAAATCCTTAGATGATTACTTTGTTGAAGTCAACACAAATCATGACATTCCATTAATGATTGTTCGTGAAGTTTTTGACATTTTTTATCAACAAACTTGCTTAAAGTGAATTCGTATTACAAGGATTATAAAAAAAAAAGGAAAGAAATAAAACGATCATTTTGACTTTGATTCATTGTTTGAATGCTTGGCAGAAAAGGTTTAAGTGAACGCGGTCAATTTCTCGTGACACACATTACTAGATCATCTTCCACATTCGCATACTAGTCTAATCATGGGTGACAAAAGCACCATTGGAGAAACTTAGAGAAGAACTCCAAAACCTAAAGGCCCTACGAGAAGAAGAAACCCAAATGAAGGCTCATAAAAAAAAGCAGAAAACGCTAAAATAAAAGCAGAAAAAGAAAAAGAAAACATTCTACAAGAAAAGGCAAGAGCCGAAAGAGTAGAGGCCTCGGAGAAACTTGCCCTTCGAGCTAACTCAGGGAATAACTACATCAATTATGAGCTTGCACCACAACCTAGTGGCAAGACCTCCCCAGAAAAGTTCTTGACTACGGATTTGCCAACCTTTAAGGTTACAGACAATCTTAGGACTCACTTAATGAGCTTTATTGGAATTATGGCAATGAAAGGGGTTGAGCCAAGCCTATATCCATGTACTTTTCATTTTTCGTCGGACCTAACTGCAAGATCATGGTTTTATAACCTTGATGCAAAACAAACTTCCACTTGGAGTGACGTTGTAAAAGAGTTTTTAACCTAATATGGAAATAACATCGAGCTCACAACTACCTTGCGCGATCTCAAATTTCTTAAGCAAAGGGAAGAAGAAGGCTTCATTGACTTCTTTTCCAGGTCGCGATCAAAGGTTGCTCTTATTCCACAAAGACCTCCGGATCATGAACTTATCCCAAAGTTCATAGACAATATGTCTCCACCATACAAGTGCCATTTACAATACCTTGGTTTAGACACATTTTAAAAAGTCTATGCTGTGGGAATATTAATTGAAAGGGATTTGATAAATGAAACCATGAATCATGTAGATGGACTTGATTTTTAGAGAGGATTTCACCTACGTTGGAAACAGGCAAAGCTCGAAGACGCGATCTTAAGAAATTGTCAACAATTCAAGATGTAGCACCCTAGGTCTTGTTTTGTTTCTTTCCTTTTTAAGACTAATATAAGAGATTCATGCTGTAGAATCTACTTATTTTGTACTCTCATTAATTAATGGATAAAAAATATATTTTCAAGTACGTCTATCTTGTGCTCTTTTCAATCTTTTTATTGTTATTGGCTCGAATTAAATGTATAAATACAAACAGGCAATATCAAAAGGCATACATACTAAAAACTCTAAGAATCTTGATAAGCTTTGGCTTACTAGATCTATCGAATGAAAAGAGGCCCATCTTTGGCCCACAAAGAAAGGATATGATGATTTCACCAACACAGGAGGAAACTTTCCACAAAGATAATTCCATGTTCTTAACCTTAGAAAAAAAATCCATCTTTTGGCACCCCTTTTGAGCCTCGTCAATTGAGCCTTAATTATTCAACCTACATTACTCCGAACCTTTGGATGGAAATGGTGCAAAGAGATACAAATAGGAAATTGGGGGAACGAAACATAAGAGGGGGGCACAAGTTAGTCTAAACCCAAAAGGAAAGATCCAGTGCAAAAGAAAGAAAGAAATCGTTCTAAACCCAAAACAAAACTTGTCAAAAAAAAAAAAGAAAAGAGAGAAAGAAAAAAAAAAGAGAGGACAAGGAAAAGGCACCTAATGTAGGACATTGCCACACGAAGCAGAAAGGTTTTAATTTAATAAGCACCAAAAGTAAGGGATTTTGGGATTATACTTGAGCCTATCCATTCTTCATAACCCCAAGCCTAGCCACGTTACAACCTTGGAAAGGCCCTCCTTGAGGTAGACCATAACCATGTACCAAAATCATCATTCCATGAAAATATGGCAAACCTTAGGCCTTTGCACATATGGACCTACTATTGAGTAGTCATGCCCATATATAAAATGCATGAAGTGTTGAGTTATGATTACAAAATCATAAAAAAAAAAAAAAAAAAAAAAAATCAAATGATTTGGATGATTTGATAGCCATTGGCTTGATGACATCATGTTAGTAAAGCAATCGAATCAAACTAAATTCGATGTTTTCCATATCATTTGCCAAAGAAAAATGAGATGATTATCACTTTAAAAAACAAAAAATCATCTTATTTTCTTTTAATAATAGGGCTATTTATTATCAAGGTAATTCAGTTTCTATATACATTGCCTATAAAGAAAAATAGTTAATACAAAAAATTGATTTGATATGTCAACAGCCTCGACGTCAACTTTAGATGTCTTTTACAACTCTTGAGAATTGGTCTTTTCACTTGTCATGAGCAACTAAAATGTCCGCTTACGTGGGATATCTCCATCTTCTCTAAGCGAGGAATATTGATTGAACATGATCGCTACATGAAAAAAAATGATCGTTATCGCTATCACACGTATACCTCACTGCCAAGTCATCACGATGATTTAAATATTATGTCAATAATCCTTGTTTTTTGAAAACATGTCTAATTGTCTTTCTTTATTCTTCTATGGGAAAGTTGGATTCCCTTTCCTTTTTATATAAATCCGTCTTTTTTGTTCATTTATTTTTTAAGGGGGTAAGTCGGGATGATCCCTCCCATTTGGCATCTAAAATACTAAAATAGTATAATTTTTTTCGCTCTTTGCCTCAAATTGGGGGCTTAAAAAAGCCAGGACATCCCCACTTCTTACAGATTTGGACGCACTATTTATGCTGCGAAATCGATGTCATGCAAAGCTTATTACGAACCATCTTAATAACTTTAAATGACAAAGGGAAGATACCACTTCCTATTATTTGACCAAGATAATTAATTATGATACTTGATCAAACAATTCATGATAAACATATGCAATATTCCACAAATTAAAAATACAAACCTTGGGGCTTCAGATAAACATGAGAAACATCCCCTATCATGTGTATACATGAATTGCAAAAGCCACCTAAGGTTACACTTGGGGGCTACAAAAATATAGGTCTCACCTCAACTTTCATTTTGAAATAAGACCATATTTTGGAAAGTGATTCGAATGATTTTATAAATTATTCTAACACTCCATCAAACCTAAGTTGGGCAAATATTCATTTTCAAACTACGGCGCTTTTTAATTGGAAGAACTTCACTTTCAATTATCAAAGTATGACAATGATGACAAACACTAAAAAAGGGAGAGATGACAAAATTGGATACACAAAATTTTGCTCACATTTTCACATCTTTGTTGAAATAAGTTGCAAATTACAACTTACCTTCATCAATCTTGGACAAAAAGTCACACTCAATTACGAGCTAGACTTTTCTTTCCATTTTGGGTCCAGTTTTGAAAACAATATAATTATTGTATCCCTTTTCCAATTTTGAATCCTAGTTCGAAACAAAATGTTTCTAATAAAAAATAGTATTCAAAATTTCCTTTCTGAATTTTTGTTTTCTCAAATAAGTAATGTTCATATTCTCTATAATTGTTTGGATAATACGTGTATTTTTCCAAAAGGAATGAATTAAGATTCGACTTCTTCTTGACTCGAACTTATTCTCGCTTAGTTCTCCTGCGAACATTGGCTAAGGGATGGTAAACAAACCACCTACTAGACCAAAATCAAAGATTGATAAGAACAAAGAAAATATTTGATGTTCTAAATCAACTTTGAGAATAAAATCACCACAATGATTTTTATAAACGTTTAGACATTAGGTATGATATACTAAACCTTAAACACAATTATTTTGGTTTATAAACAAGCAAAGAACTAACTTGCTTTCTTGAACATGACTTTAACTAAAATGTGAAAGCCATGTCATTGTCCTAAGTATCTCAAAACAAAATAGGACATATACATAGGTCCATCTTAGTATCATATGAATGGCCTAAATGATAGCAAGTCATTAGAACTACCCCAAATTGGGGGCTCCAAGACTTGTGAAATAGCAAGAATGCATATAACCCGACACATGGGGGCTCCAATATCAACAAAAAACAAAATAAGATATTCATGCCATTCGAGCTACTTTCGAGAATCTCCTAACTACAAAGGGTTTACGTAGATCTCGAGCCTTACAATTTTCAAACGTATCACAATGTTTTAATAATCATGTTGTTCCTTTGAAAACTAAGTTTGCAACTAAACTTGGCCATTAAGCATGTTACATACTCAAGCCATTTTCAAGTTCAACTTCATAAACTATTCTTAGTGCATAATTGTTATTCCAATACTTCAATTTACTCTAGAGATTAGAGAGTATGATTAGTATAGAGCAAAAGAAACAAAATCATGATGCATAAAACACACTTGCTAATTCGAAAAGTTTAGAACTCAATCATTCATCATGAAAATTGTATCAAGACACATTATTTCATAAGTTAGAATGTAAATAAAGACTCCTAAATTCTAAATTAAGGAGTCTTCATTATTATCCATTGTTCCACGCATTAGATTTCGCAAGGGGGATAACATTTACTTTCTCGAGCTTCAAAACAGTGAAAGAAATTCGATTTCAAAAGAAAGAATTCAAAAGTAGCAAGAATAGACGAAAAAATTTGAACAACATTTCATTTTTTCCTCTTACTTGTTCTAATGAATGACCAATATTATTAGACTTAACAAATTTCTTTGTTAAAACTATGAATTGTCAAAAAAACAATTTAAACACACTAGTTTAATCGTTTCCAAGATCCTAGTTGTTATCATAATAAGACGAAACACAGGATTTCTAGACCCATTTGAAGCAACATAAAAGGGTCTAATTATTAAAAACAAACAAGTCATCGAAGTCACCCAACATTGGGGGCTACAATATTAGATAACATAAAATGGGGGCTCAAAATCCCGAAGTATAGCCAAACTACTCTAGTTCAATAATGTCTTCAAGAATTCCCTAAACTAACTAGTTTTGTGCAAATCTTGAGATCATAGTTTTATAAGAGAATAATAATAACCGTCGGTTATTTATATCATTGATAAAACCAATTTTGAAACTTACGCATGAAAAAATAAACATGAGTCGCAAGAACAAATTCATGCTATTATAAAAGTTCAAAATTTCATTTATAATTATAATGCATAATTGTTGTTCTAAACACTTCAATTTACATTAAAATTAACAAGTATAATCCATGTGAGAAAAACAAAAGAGAAATAAAGTTCAAGCACAAAGTCAAAATTAGAACAAAAAAAAAACACATATATGCTTGACATGCTCATACAGGATCAATACTTTATCACTTCACATGAAATTTGTTGCAATATATTGCTTAAATATGTCACAACAACAAACAAACAAATTCATGAAAACTAGTCGAACCAAAAACCCCCAAATTCAAAATTTAGGGTTTAACGGTTCGAAAATCACCCAAATTCAGCTAAGAATGAACGAATTATGGCAAATATGAATAAGGGATGAGATCTACTTCCTTTAGCTTTAAAAAACAAGAAAATCCGAGCTCTTTAGAGAGAGAAAGAAGCGAAAATCGTGAAGGAAGGAGAGAGAAAGCAAAATGAAAAATCGCGCTTAGCGATTCTCTTTTTGCTGACTTAAAATGTCACACGCAACTAAATTAGTTGCGCGTGAAAGACCAGCGCAACTCAGAAAGATGCGCGTGCCTGGCCAGCGCAACCTACTGAGTTGCACGCGGATAATGGTCACTAAAATAACCGGTATCCAGATTTTGATCCGTTTGATCATTCTTTCAATGGTTTTTGCTCGTTATTAGACGTAATGGCGCGCAACTTATCAAAATCTTTTTAAATTGCTTTGCATATTGTAGTTTGTTTTCTTCTTTGTTAGTTTTTTGCATCATTCTTGCATGCACACCGTGCTTTGTGCCTTACCTAAGCATACATTTTGAACGTTTTTTGTAAGAGTGCCTTAAGACGTTCCGTGGTGGTGCTTTATGTAAAAGCACCCTTAGACAGATTTGTCATTTTACTGTACTGACGTTACAAATTTCCGGGTTTTCTTCTTTTTTCACGTCCGAAGCAAAAAGGAAGGCGTTTTCATGCAGCGTAAAAATGCAAATAGCGTATCGTACGGCGTAGGTGTTGCGTAAAATTTCACTCATCCCAATGTAGGGAATATTTCAAGCATTACCCCTAGCTTAAACCCCACTGTGATCATACACTTAACTACAGTGGCGTCCGAAGGGAAAGAAGATAGAGCAAAAGAGTCGTCAACATGTTTTAGGAACTTGTAAACCGTTCACGAGGTGAAGGTTACACCCCTTAACGATCCAGGAGATCGTAGAATCCAATAGGTCTGGAACCATGACTGGTAGTTCGGGGATGAAGGTACAAATCCAACCTAAAAGAGATTGAACCTGCCCTAATAATAGGCCTCTACTTTATTCTGATCGTATTCATGTGCGCTTTCTGACTAACATGCAATCAATAGGATTACCCTAAACCTGTTTATCTATGTTGGTTGAATATTAATGCACAATAAAACTATTATTGGCAATCACTTGAATTATAATCAAATTAATCCTAAACAAGATTATTAATTATCTTATTAAGCGTGATTACAAGTAACAAATTCCCTTTAAACAGACATAAAAGGTGTGATTAAGCAATAACAATAAATATCAAGCAACATAATAATAATCATCATAATAAATTAATCATGTTAAAGCATAATAGCAATAGCAAGATCCTAAGCATGATACTAATAAGATTAATAACAACTCCTAGCATGTCACTAAACAACAAAGATTAAAGCTTTAGCCCTAACATGATACTAACATGAATATTAGGAAAGAACATAGGAAGCATCGCAAGAATCATAATAAGCATATTTGATATTATAACCTTTTCCCTAAACATGATACTAGGAATCATTGTTGTCATTCAAAACATCAAGCATCCTA
Organism: Chenopodium album; assembly: GCF_948465745.1. Lineage (NCBI taxonomy): Eukaryota > Viridiplantae > Streptophyta > Magnoliopsida > Caryophyllales > Amaranthaceae > Chenopodium > Chenopodium album. Next base: position 17,939,558 of record NC_137842.1, read on the forward strand.
ACATGATACTAGGAATCAAAATAACAATCTAAACATGATTTCTATATCATAATATCAATAAATCAATTAAAGCACTTACTTGGATGCCTCGTACCTCTTTCTAATAACAAAATACACGCGTTAGTAACTTCAAGAAAAATAATAAAATCAAACAATTAAATTAAATAATTGAAAAAGATATTTGGGTCCAAACCCTCAGAAATTAAAACCTTTCACGTCTAGGGCGAAGGCAACTTCGAACTTGGCTAGGTGTTTCTAGATCTTGTGAATGCGGAATTTTGTATGAGAGAAGGCTAGTTTAGAAAAGAGAGAGAGAGAGAGTAATCAAGAGATTCTTGATGAGAGTTGGTGATTGAAAACTAGAGAGTTGATGATTCAGAACGGAGGTTTTAGGAGGCTGTTTATAAAGAAAATCAGCCAGATGGATAGAAAAACGAATAAAAGTTTCGAAGAGAATAAAACACTATTGGCGCCAGACGCCAGACATTAGCGCCAGGCGCTAGAAACAGCTAATCCTGCCGTCAGGCGCTAGAAACCAGCTTCACGCGTTTTCTTAATTTTGATAAAATTTAGCCGTACAGAAGGGAAAAATTGTATTTTCCTTAAAAACACTTCTTTTATTCTGATTAAAACTCTAAAAAGTCAACCAAAGTCAATTTATCAATGCTAATTAAATTAGGAATGAAAAGAACTTCTAGAAGAATCTAGAAGACTAAAACCAACTCTAATTGCATTAGGAATGATAAATCAATATTAGGCCCTCCTCTAGATCATTGGGCCGCACATAAATATCAAATCGGGCCCAGTTTAGTAATTTGGCCATAACTTCATCATTATTCATCGGAATTGGGCTTATAATATATCGTTGGAAAACTCTTTTTGAACCCAACCCAACTACACCATTATTGGAACCTTGCTATGGATTAAACCAAACGGGATTGGCTGTTTTATTAAAATAGGTTTTCAAAAACAGAGAGAAAGAAAAGAATTAAAAACTAGCCGCAACACTAGACTTTCCACACTTTCACTTCATTCGATTTTGATTCGACGTGAAAGGCATTCATCACCGGGTTTGGTTTTTGGGGAGACACAAATGGGTGTCTACAGAAGCCCCCACTTTGACTTATTTTGGAGAAACGCAAGTTTCAAAAACAAAAGTCAAAGTATCGATAGGGACAGAGAATGATTTAGAACGTTCTGCGATCCTAAACCACTCTTGTAACGCCGATACCTGCAAAACTAGATTTAGTTAAACAGATAAAAGAGTACAAAATCGCGTATCTTGCACCGTCGAGCACACGTCTCTGAAAGTAACCGATTTGTAGTTGTTGCATTGGTGTATTTGTTTGTGACAACCCTCCACAATCTAGGGAACGCCATCTTGTTGTTTGTTTTGACGATCTCCGCAATCTGGGGAACGCCGTCGATCAATGATGCTACATCTCGTGCTTTTCTTGAATCATAGTGACAACCTTCCCAATCATAGAAAAAGTCATCGAAGACTGCCTCATCACGAACCGCTCTTCTCAAATTTCGGTGACAACCTCCACAATCTTAGCGAATGCCATCGAAGACCGCCCATCTCGTGTTATCTTCTTAAATCTTGGTGACAACCTCCACAATCTTAGCGAATGTCGTCGAAGACCACCCATCTCGTGCTATCTTCTCAAATCATGGTGATGACGAGGGGAAAACTAGGTCGTTATCTAATCTTCCCTTGGTCAAACTAAATTTATAAACACTTAACAAACCTAAATACGAGTATAGAGGCAAGTCAAGGGTCGAACCCAAAGGAATGGTAATGTTCAAGCACTTTCAATTATGCGCCTAAGCTAGGTCGAATACGAAGGTAAGAGAGAATACTAACAACTAACAACTAACAAAACAAGTAACCAAGGAAATAAAACACTAGGAACGGGGATCAACAAGTAATCATGTCAATTGCAACAACTTGGGAAGAGCATGCCAATCAAAGGTTGTGAGGACTAAATGATAAGAGCAATCAATAGGAATCAAAGAGCTATCTCCTAATTGTTAAGCTAGGGTTAACTATGAATAACAAACTAAGAGAATCACAATCAAAACCAATTGATAATTGCAATTCCTAAATCAATTGTTCATGTCATTAGCAATTACAATGCAATCTAGCATAATTCTCAAGGCCTAATTGAATTACACACATGAAAACCTTCATTAATCACTTTACTCTCAACAATTAATCAACACAATTCAAAAATTAATCACAATTAATCAATCATACAAGTTTCACCCAATTCCTAGCCAACAACTACTCAAACAACATCATCAAATCAACTATCAACTATAGAGAACAAGAATCAAGAAAATATCAAGAACAATTACTCTAATCAAACATCAAATATCAAAATCAAACCAAACAAAAATCAAATTAAACAAAGCAATTGAATGAGATAGAGTTTAGAAATGCTCATTGATAATCAAGAAGATCTCCAACACAATTGTCACACTTGCATCTTCAATCTCTCAATCACCATTGAAATTCCTCACTTTCTCTCTCTAAAACTACTCCTAATCTAGTCTAATCTAAAGAGAGAAGCTCTCAACCTAACAGAGAGAAAAACTATTCTAAAACTAAAGAATTACATGAATGAAGAATATAGAAAACCAAAACCTATATAAACAAAAGGAGAAAAGAAGCTTAAAATCGTAAAAGACCCAGAAACCCGCGCCCGCGGAGAAATCGGCCGCGCCCGCAGAGGGGAACGGACACCCCAATAGCCGCGCCCGCGGCCCAAACCCGCGCCCTCGGGGAGCCCTCGGGACAACCGCGGGTGCTTACTGCCCAAATACGGCAGTTTTGGAGCTGCAGCAACCCCGCGCCCGCGGGTACTGTAGCCCGCGCCCGCGGCAGTTTTCCAGGGCCAACTTCAGAAGGCTATAACTTCCGATCTAAGAATTTTATGAAGCCGTATAACCTATCATTGGAAAGATCTTCAAGTCTAGTTTCCAACCCAACTTGAATCACCCTAATCCGATCTGTAGAACTTGAGATATGACTAAAACAATGCACAAAGGTCCTATTTCATACTTTGCAATCCTTCGTTTTCCTTTGTTTCAAACTCAAATTCAATTCCGAAAAGTGCATATTGATCCTAGTGGGTGCTATTTTCAATTCCCATGCATATAGCCCGCGACGGACCTACAAGACAAAGAAACGGAGAAGAAAGAGAAATAGCCGAGAAATGAATAAAATGATAAGAAAGCCATTAAAAGCATGCATTTCTCTAAACTAACACAAAAACACGCGAATCGAGCATTATTCTCTAAAAACACGACATAAACGACCACAAAGGAGCATAGAAATATAAAGAAAACATAGCCTAAAGGTGCCATAAATGGCACGGATCAAATTCCCCCAAGCTAAACTTTTGCTCGTCCTCGAGCAAAACAAAATCCAACCCAAGGGAAAAATGATGACATTATTCAAGCAAAGAAAGAAACGAGAAAACTAGAGAAGATGGGAATATACACTAACTCACTTTCGTAGGAATCACGGTCAATTTAGCAACTAAAGACAAGCCATTTAAACCCCTAGATCGCCCTAGAGGACGAGTGATGCTCTCGTAAGGGTATCCTAAGAGTTTACCCATAACTCTAATAATAATACAAACAAGGAAAAGCATGAAAAAGAAAACAAAATACAAGAAAAGCAAACAAATGTTCATGAAAGGACTTTTGCAAATGTACAAGCACAATGAATGCAAATCTTTCTAAACAATTAAGGGAGTGCACGCTATAAGATACCTAAGGTTGATTGAAACATAAAAATGCTAAGCATAGGAACTAGTTATCACACTCCACTTTCATCCCAAACGGTCTTACCGCGTTCCCCCTACTAATCTCATATCTCCCCATAGTGAGCATCTCATAGATTCCGCGAAGGAACCGGAAAAAGATCAAATTTTTGGGCTACTCGACATCTTGACTTCGCATCCCCTTTCCTTAGGCAATGACCCATGATTCCCTCCCCCGAATAGTGACTCAACTTTCTAGGTCGAAAGGTCTTTCCCCAAGGTTGTAACATAAGGCATAAAGGGTGAAGGTAGGCTAAAATTTAAATTTTGGAGGTTTTCCTAAAAAGTGAAGCAAAAGGGTGATCAATCCTTAACAACACGATCAAGAAATCACCAAGCAAAAGCAACACCCCCAAGCTTATTTGAAGCTATACTCACAAGAAATATATACAAAAAGCGTAAACGCTTCTCTCCCAAGCTTAAATGAAGCATTGTCCTCAATGCTTAGAAGGAGAAAAGAATACATCAAAATATTTTTGAATTTTCACTTTTTTCAAATTTTTTTCTTTTCTTTACTTAAACTTGCAATGTCCTCGCCTTTTGCTAAATTCGGACGGCTTTTTCTATAATGAAATTTATTAGTCCATGCCTTTTATGATTAAGGACGGCTTTTACTCAAACACTTGCCATTATTCACAAAGAAGACTTAATCACAAACTAGCACTCATAAAAACAAATTTCCAACTTATCCACCACAAACTCTATCATACGTGATCAATTTGCTTCACAAAAAACCAAGAATAGAAAGAAAATGAAACAAAAGGCCAAAGAACTAAAGATGTGGCTTGAAAAGAAGGTATAAGGCTCAAATGGTTGCATGAAGGAAAATGGAAACCCGAAAACAAATATGAATCAAACTAACCTAAAAATGAAAAATACCACCCCGAAAAAGGTGCCTTTGTCCTCCCTAGATAGCTCGGTCTCGGGTCTAAGAATCATACATCAAGCTTTATAGATTAGGCTTGCAAAGTCAAGGACCCCATGCCGCTCATGCAAGAATATGATGAAAGCTTGAACAAATATAAATCTCACATGGTTGTAGCAAAAACTCACTAAGGTTGTCAAATCGAAGATAGGGAGCAACTACCAAACATGCCACAAACAAGTAGAATCCGGCTTCATGATCCCCCTAGTTCTAGACAACTACCTTAGCATGCTTTATCCTAGAATCAACCAAACGTAATCTCAAACCGTGCACACCACTACCATTTACGAAGAAAAGCATTCAATTATACAAGTCCAAATGTTATTATGTCCAAAGCAAGAACAAAATAAAACACATTGCAAATTTGCCTTGATAGAAACAAAAATCTTTTTGGAGTTTTTCAAAATATAAGAACATGGAAAAACATATACAAAGGTGCATAGCATACATGAATCAACATCCCACCAAACATGATAGAATACCCTCCCCCAAGCTTGAATGAGACATTACACTCAAACATAAATCATATAATCCATGGGAGGGGAAAACAAGGAGATCAATCCAACAAACCAACATATGTCCAACAAGTCATCATCCACTAGAGAAAGAGCAAGGAAGGATATTACCGGATATTAGGTGGGTGTAAATACCCGCAAATGACCCAATTTAACCTTTCAAAGCTAATTTCTCAAGAATTAAACCTTGTTTCCATATGCTAGCAAAAATAGGATTCGAACTTCCTTGATTCTTGATCCAAATCGAAGCACCGAAGTATATCAACTCATGTACCTAGCAAAAGGCACACAAAAATTTCCATGAGAGAAAATCTATTCTAAAAACAAAAGAAAATCTATTCTAAAACACGGGTTACTTCCCGAGAAAGGCTTGCTTAAGGTCCAAGCTTGACCGCTCTAGTAAAATAATATTGCAACGATCGCAAGAGCTTGTCAAATGCACTACTACACATTTCATATGATAGAAGGTAGGCAAATGACGGAAGAAAAACGTGCAACAAGATCATTGCACGCAAGTGAGAAGGGAGGTGCCAAAAGAAAGAAGAAGAAGGATCAAAACGAAAAACAAGAAAATAAGAAGAAGAAAAAGAAAAAGAAGGGGGAATAATAAAATGGAAAGAAAAAGAAAAAGGCAAATCCTCCTCACTAAAATATTTTTGGGTGGCAACATCACCCTTTTCCTCAACAATAGACGAATGAGGGAAATTAAGATCATCATAGACAAGGGAGTCCCCAATAGGCTTATCAACAAAGGAAGGGAGAAAAATAGGGAAATAGGGGATGTGGTCAAACCTTTGAGAAAAAGGGGTATGAGAAATAGGCAAAGGGTTCGCGACTCCCTCAACACAAGGTCTCACATCACCAATGAGGGCATGAAAATCAATCATAGAGTCCTCAAATGAAGTTCTCTCACAATCGACATCTCCCTCAAGCTCAAAAACTCCAAAGGAATCAACCTCATCCTTCTTTGCACCACAATAAACAACCTTTCCTTCCACAAACTCAAAACCTAAGTCCTCAAAACCGTGCATGAATGGATGCAAATATAACTCAAAATCATCTCTCTCCCATGAAGCATCATCAATGAACTCACTTAGAAGGCTATGGGTTTTCATTTGACTCTCAATAAACACATTGGACATAACCTCAAACAAGTCCAAACACTCATGGATAGAAGAGTCACATTCATACACTTGAGACTCATCATAATCAACTAAGGAAGAGGAGTTTAGATTCACAAAATCATCATAATCATCATCACTCTCAACTCCCTTTCCTTCACTCCTATGCTCAAAAATAGGATCCTCACACACTCTTGGTTGTTCAAAATCATCATCATCATCCTCAACACACACATTGGATAGGGATTTTTCACATACAAGCTTCAAGGATGACAATTCATTTTCCAACTCTTCTTTTCTTTTCAATTCTTTATTAAAAAGATCCTCACCCTCTCTAATCATCTCCAATTGGCTCCTTAAAGTTTCCATCATTTGTCTCTCTAAAGGCCTAAGATTAGGATTCATCTCTTACTCCCTCAAAGATTCATCAATTTGGCTATAGGGGACTAGAGACTCATCACAAGAGTTTGGAGAATGAAAAGACAAAGAGGGTTGATCAATAGTATAAGAAGAGTCACAATCAAGGGTAGGACCATGCACATTAAAATCATGAGCATTTTCGCTAAATAGGGGAGAGGGGGAACAATGAAGCATATGAGATTCGTTATTAAGGGAATGAACTACATCACAAGAAGACATGGCAAATAATGAAGAAAATTAAAACACGCCATTAGCATCCACTTGAGCATGCACTTCATCATCATGAACAAAAGGAGAAATGAAGTTGAAATCATGTGTTCTAGGTTCACTTAAGGGATCACGTGACAAATCATGGGAATTTATGCTAATATTAGAAGAATCAAGACATTGCATATCTATATTAGACTCATGATTACCCCTATCATAAACATCCCTAGCAAACCAAACATAAAAATCCCAAGCATCATCAATTAACAATGCTCTAAATTCACCATTATGCATAAATTCAACTTCATCCCTAGTTTGCTCATTCAAACCAAAATAACAATCTCACAAGCCTCCCAAATATTACAACAATTATAGTCCAAAAATCCCTCAAGTCTAATGAAATATTCACAAAAAGGCTCATTGCTATATTGAGGAAATGATAGACATGCAATTTTTTTTTTCACAAAACAAACAAAAATCAAATAAAAGTAAAAATATACACAAAGACCTAGACTCAAGCAATCAAAAACACTCAAACAAAGACACCGTTCCCCGGCAACGGCGCCATTTTGACGAGGGGAAAACTAGGTCGTTATCTAATCTTCTCTCGGTCAAACTAAATTTATAAACACTTAACAAACCTAAATACGAGTATAGAGGCAAGTCAAGGGTCGAACCCAAAGGAACGGTAATGTTCAAGCACTTTCAATTATGCGCCTAAGCTAGGTCGAATACGAAGGTAAGAGAGAATACTAACAACTAACAAAACAAGTAACCAAGGAAATAAAACACTAGGAACGGGGATCAACAAGTAATCATGTCAATTGCAACAACTTGGGAAGAGCATGCCAATCAAAGGTTGTGAGGACTAAATGATAAGAGCAATCAATAGGAATCAAAGAGCTATCTCCTAATTGTTAAGCTAGGGTTCACTATGAATAACAAATCAAGAGAATCACAATAAACCAATAGACAATTGCAATCCCTAAATCAATTGTTCGTGTCATTAGCAATTACAATGCAATCTAGCATAATTCTTAAGGCCTAATTGAATTACACACATGCAAACCTTCATTAATCACTTTAATCTCAACAATTAATCAACACAATTCCAAAATTAATCACAATTAATCAATCATACAAGTTTCACCCAATTCCTAGCCAACAACTACTCAAACAACATCATCAAATCAACTATCAACTATAGAGAACAAGAATCAAGAAAATATCAAGAACAATTACTCTAATCAAACATCAAATATCAAAATCAAACCAAACAAACATCAAATTAAACAAAGCAATTGAATGAGATAGAGTTTAGAAATGCTCATTGATAATCAAGAAGAACTCCAACACCATTGTCACACTTGCATCTTCAATCTCTCAATCACCATTGAAATTACTCACTTTCTCTCTCTAAAACTACTCCTAATCTAGCCTAATCTAAAGAGAGAATCTCTCAACCTAAGAGAGAGAAAAACTATTCTAAAACTAAAGAATTACATGAATGAAAAATATAGGAAACCAAAAACTATATAAACAAAAGGAGAAAAGAAGCTTAAAATCGTAAAAGACCTAGAAACCCGCGCCCGCGAAGAAATTGGCCGCGCCCGCGGAGGGGAACGGACACCCCGATAGCCGCGCCCGCGCCCTCGAGACAACCGCGGGTGCTTACTGCCCAAATACGGTAGTTTTGGAGCTGCAGCAACCCCGCGCCCGCGGCAGTTTTCCAAGGCCAACTTCAGAAGGCTGTAACTTCCGATCTAAGAATTGTATAAAGGCGTGAGACCTATCATTGAAAAGCTCTTCAAGTCTAGTTTCCAACCCAACTTGAATCACCCTAATCCGATCTGCAGAACTTGAGATATGACTAAAACAATGCACAAAGGTCCTATTTGATACTTTGCAATCCTTCGTTTTCCTTTGTTTCAAACTCAAATTCAATTCCGAAAAGTGCATATTGATCCTAGTGGGTGCAATTTTCAATTCCCATAAATATAGCCCGCGACGGACCTACAAAACAAGACAAAGAAACGGAGAAGCAAGAGAAATAGCCGAGAAATGAATAAAATGATAAGAAAGCCATTAAAAGCATGCATTTCTCTAAACTAACACAAAAACACGCGAATCGAGCATTATTCTCTAAAAACACGACATAAACGACTACAAAGGAGCATAGAAATTTAAAGAAAACATAGCCTAAAGGTGCCATAAATGGCACGGATCAGGTGACAACCTCCAAAATCTTAGCGAATGCCGTCAAAGACCGCCCATATCGTGCTATCTTCTCAAATCTTGGTGACAACCTCCACAATCTTAGCGAATGTCGTCGAAGACCGCCCATCTCGTGCTATCTTCTCAAATCTTGGTGACAACCTCCACAATCTTAGCAAATGTCGCCGAAGACTACCCATCTCATGCTATCTTCTCAAATCTTGGTGACAACTACCACAATCTTAGCGAATGTTGTCGAAGATAACCTCTCTTGAAGTCATCCTCAATTGTTGCGATAATATTCCGAAGAAAACTACCGAAGACCAACGCTTGTCGATCCTTAATGCTTCTTGAATTTTTCTTTAGCCAGTGCGTCGCCGCTTCTACCGCTTTTTAACCAGTATGTCGGTGCTTTGAATTGTGAACCTATATGTCGGTGCTTCTAAACCAGTATGTTGGTGCCTATGCCTTGTATGAACCATTATGTTGGTGTCTTTGCAATGAGCCAATGTTTAGGCGCTTTAAGCTAAGTGAGACGATCTTTCATCAGGTCGATCACTTTATGCAATTGTAATCAAGCCGATTACTAAATCATGTCAAATTCCTTATATGGGCTAACTGGCGTACCAAGGAACCCGAAATTGTTGTATGAGATCGAAATAACCATTATGAGTGGCTGAGAACTCTGTCGCTGCTGAAATATCTCTAGCGCCAAGAATTGGCTCTGTCGCCAGACACTAGGATCTAGCGCCAAGCGCTGAAACATATTGCCAGACCCTAGATGTTGTAGTCTAGCGCTGGAATCGGGTCTTCCCTATTCATCTCTTGCCGCCGCCGTTGCTTGGTTTCGCTTCGAACTTTGAATTTGGTGATTTTCTTTCAACCAAATCCGCTTAAATCTTTTGTAAATTAAAGCTCCTCATCTCTAATTTACTAATCTAGGTAACTTCTCTTATCTTGGAAGAACCTCATGCGGCGTATTCGCGGTTTTTCAAACAAAATCCGGGAACATTCTTGCTTGCTGGGATGTACCAGCATTTATATCTTTGACTATAAGACTTTGCTCATCTCTTTAATTATCTTAGGGTTGACCTAAGGTTTAGTGTTGCTTGACTCATTGACTTGACATGACTCAAGGTATAAACTTAACTCGCTGTGATTGACTCGAGGTTGACCCCACTCGAAGTGTTTGACACATGTGTTAGACTCAAATCAAGGTGATATGACACGACATCACTCGATGTGTACATGACTCGTGTGTGCATTGTAATGTGATCGTGCAACTCGAAAATTCAAAAAAGCAAAAATTTTCCGTCATTTTTGTGGAGGGTACCGACTTTCTCCCAAAAAAGAAAGAAGCGAAGTTTTTGAAGGTGCATGATGAATGAGCTTAGTCAAGTATATGCGTTTGATGTTGTCTCTCAAGGTGCAAAGGTTAATTCATCCTAGGCTATCCTAGTTGACTCAATAATGAAAGTATGTAGGTAACTTAGGCACGGAGGCTAAGAACTTCATACTTCGATGCAATGATGATCATGATTGATGAGTGACAAGGCATGCTTCAACGTTGTGTTAATATTTCATGACAAAGGGTTCCTAAGGGAAGTATATTTGGTCATGTATCCGTGATGTGTGTGATAGTAACACTAAAGTTAGGACGTAAAGGCTAAGTGTGTGGGAAAATATTATTTCAAGAAGAGTCAAATGGTGGTGACTCTTAGGCTGGGTAAGCTAATGATATAATGATCAAGCCCCCCAAGTCTAGCTCTAAGTAGATAGGAATGAGCATAGGGGATCCCTTGATATTATCATGGTGTGGGTGTGTGAATGTGAATATGAATGCATTTTTATTACGGCCGCACCTTGATGTGAGGTTGCCTACGTATCCGTTAGGAATTAGGCCGAACGTAGCTCTAGTCAAACCTCGCACAAGTGTGTGTATACCTCAAAAAGGTCTTTTTTAAGGGTTGTAACGTGGTTAGGCTAAAGGTTGAAGAAGAAGGGGATAAAAGGCTCAAGACCCTAGGTAAGCCCCCAAGGTGTGCAACCTTGCTTTTGAATCTTTATATTTTTATGCTTGAGGCTTTCTACTCTTTTTCAACTCTTTATTTATTTTATTTTTTATAAGTGTGGGCAATCCTGATCATGCGGTCTGTCAGTCACTTGGCATTCATGTTTCTCAGGCACGGTACCTAGCACTCGATAAGAGACGCAATCTGAGACGTGTTCATATCGAAGACATGTTCATGTCAAAGACATTGGAACACTTGCCCTTTTGTACACTTTTATTATTATTATTATTTTTTATTCTTTGCTATTTTAATCTTTTGCAATCACTAAAGCTTTTTTTAAAATTGAAAATTGCATATGTTGCACACAATCCCATCCCAAAGTTAGGTAGATATGGGTTGGAAAATGAAGGGTCTATCGTTAGACAAGGCTCAAAGTGGTTTACCAACAAAGGATTGCATATTTGAAGGGTGAAAGGTGATATGATGTTACTACAAGGGGTGCCTCAAATCATTGGTATACCTTGTGGTTAGTTTGACATGGATTTTTTTTTTTTTTTTTTTTTTTTTTTTGCATGCAATGGTCATATGTAAGGAAATAAATGCTCGTTTTATTAAAAGAGAAAAAGAAAGAATCTAAAAAATTAATCTAAGGGAAAAGAAAGGTGCCTATGCTAGACTTATTGGGGAAAGGATAAATAGAAGAAACAAAAAAAGAGGAGGTCACGAAATCTTGTCATTGAAGTTTGCCTCTTGTCTTGTGTTGTTTGCTTTATCATCATTCGCTCTTCTTGTTAGCTGGAGGCATGGGAAGCTTGTTATTATCGATCAAATGTTGGATAGCCTCCTTTAGCTTCCAACAGCTCTCAGTAGCATGACCCCTACCTTGATGGTACTTGCAGTGTTCATCTGGATTCGCACTAGGCAATCTCTTTTCAGGTGCGGGATCTTGAATAGGTCCAATAGGAGTAAGGAGTCCCTTAGCATGGAGTCGATCGAAGGCAGTATCGTAGCTCGTCCCAATGGGGGTGAAGTCTTTCCTTAGTTGCTTCTTAGGTCCTTGGTTATCCATGGCTAAAACTTCATTGAGATCATGGGTACTAACATTGTTACTAGAGTGGGCGTTTTCGGAAGAAGAAGGATTGTCGTTCTTCTTTCCCTTCCAACCACCGTGGTTACTATACTTTTTGATTTGCGAGGTTGTCTTCGATCTCGATTCCGATGTCATAAACAGCTTTGAAAGTATTCAAGTTGTATTGATATTTTAAATGCTTTGAATACTTTTCTTGTAAGTTTTTTATGAACATCCTCACAGATTCTTTTTTGGAGGGCACCTCAATCATCTTAGCGGAAGTTTCCCTCCACTTATTGAAGAAAGAAGTAAAGCCTTCATTCTCTTTTTCTCTTAGCATCTCGAGTTGTCTATAATCGATTTCGACTTGAATATTACACTTGTATCTATCAATGAAAGCTTTTACTATCGATTCCCAGGTAGAGGTTTTCTCTTTGTCAAGGGAGAAGAAACATTATTGGCAAACGGTTTCAAGAGACAAGGAAAACAAGGAATGAAAGACTTTCCTATCAATCCCCTTAATGTTCATTATAGTATCAAAGGCTCTTAAGTGAAGATAAGGATTATCTGTTGCCTTGAATTTTGGGATGTCGTTGGCATTGAACTTCTACGGAAGAAGCTCCTTGTCCACAAAGACCCCTTGCGAACTGATGCCCTTAAACTTGTAATCACTAGATAGCTTGCTCAAGCTTTCTTGCATAAGGTCCATTTGTTGATGCTTCACAGGGTCATTGATTTTGAAGGTTAGAGCCTTCAATGCCTCAGTTACTATAGACACCCATTTGTGTCTCCCCAAAACCAAACCCAGTGATGAGTACCTTTCACGTCGAATCATAATCGAATGAAACGAAAGTGTGGAAAGGTCTAGTGTTGCGGAAAGTTTTAATTTCTTTTCTCTTCTCTCTGTTTTTGAAAACTTTATTTTAAGAAAACAGCCAATCCAGTTTGGTTGGTCCATGATATGGGTCCAATAGTAGTGTAGTTGGATAGGGCTTGCAAAGACCTTTCCAACGATATATTATAAGCCCAATTCCGATGAATATTGAGGAAATTATGGCCAAATTACCAAACTGGGCCCGGTTTGAGCTTTATGTACGGCCCAATGATCTTGAGGAGGGCCAAATATGATTTATCATTCCTAATGCAATTAGGAATGGTTTTAGTCTTCTAGAATCTTCTAGAAGGTTCTTTTCATTCCTAATTCGATTAGCATTGATTAGTTGACTTTGTTGACTTTTCAGAGTTTTAATCAAAATTAAATAGCATTTTCGAAGAAATTATATTATTTTATCCTCCAGTACGGTAAATTTATCAGATTTTCGAAAACGCGTCGAAATCAAGCTTGGCATCCAACCCCAGGCCTTGGCGCCTGGCGCTAGCCATTGGTTCCTGGCGCTAAGGCTGGTGCCTAGCGCTAAGGCTGGTGCCTGGCGCCAGCTAGCTAGGGTTGGCGCCAGCTCTGTTTCCTGAGCGTCAGACTCTATTTTGTTAAATTATCCTTTTTGGCTGATTTTCTCTATAAATAACGTATCAAAAACTCCATTTTCATCATCAATCATCATCTACATCTATCATTCACCAATTCTCTTCATTCACAAGTTTAATTAGCATTCTTTAATACATTCAATTCTTTCTTGCTTTGTTTTCATACAAAATTCCGCATTCACAAGATCTAGAAACACCTAGCCATATTCGAAGTTGCCTTCGCCCTAGACATGAAAGGTTTAATTTCTGAGGGTTTGGTCCCTAATCTCTATTTCAATTATTTAATTTAATTGTTTGTTTATTATTTTCCTTGAAGTTACTAACGTTTGTATTTTGTTATTAGAAAGAGGTACGAAGCATCAAAGTAAGTTCTTTAATTGATTAATTGATATTATGATGTAGAAATCATGTTTATATTGTTATTATGATATTCCTAGTATCATGTTTAGGGAAAAGGTTATAATATCAAATATATTAAATATGATTGTTACGATGCTTCCTATATTCTTCCTAATATTTATGATTGTTAGTATCATGTTAGGGTTAAAGATTTGATTTTTATTGCTTAGTGACATGCTAGGGTTTGTTATTAATCTTGTTAGTATCCTGCCTAGGATCTTGCTTTTGTTATGCTTTAATGTTAACATGAACATGATTATGATTACAATTGTTATAATTCATGATGATTATGAATATTATTATTGTTATGATGATGATTATAATTATTATTATGATTATTATTATGTTGCTTGATATTTATTGCTTGATCACCTTTATTGCATGTTTAAAGGGAATTTGGTACTTGTAATCACGCTTAATAAGATATTAATAATCTTGTTAGGGTTAATTTGATTATAATTCAAGGGATCACCAATAATAGTTTATTTGTGCATTAAATTCAACCAACATAGATAAACAGATTTAGGGTTAATCCTATTGATTGTATGTTAGTCAGAAAGCGCATATGAATACGAGCAGAATAAAGTAGAGGCCTATTATTAGGGCAGGTTCAATCTCTTTTAGGTTGGATTTGTACCTTCATCCCCGAATCCTTATTTGGTTCTAGACCTTATGGAGTTGACGATCTCTTGGATCGTTAAGGGGTGTAACCTTCACCTCGTGAACGGTTTACAAGTTCCTAAAAAACTTGTTGGCGACTCTTTTTCTCTATCTTCTTCCCTTTTGGACGCCACCGTACTTTAGTGTATGATCACAGTGGGGTTCAAGCTAGTGGGATTTTAAAGGCTTGAATTATTCCCTACAGTTACATTAGTCAACTGATTCCTAAGTTCATTGACTTCTTCTTGACTTTCCATTATCTTCTTAGCTTTCCTCTTTTGACGAATCGTTTTATCAAAAAGTAAGACTTGAACAAAGAGGTTGCCCTTGATTAATCGCCCTTCTCTCCTTAACCAAGTAATGTGGAAAGGAAAATTAGGGATATCGACTGTTAATTGTTTGACTCAAACTCTATTCAACATGTAATGGATGTAAGAAGGTAGAAAGAATGAAGGTTGTGATTTGAAGAAAGATGATGTAGATGGAGAGATAAGAAGAAATAAGGAATAGACTGTACCCCCAACTCAAATGACGGAAAAAACCGACTCATGCATGAACTTAAGACATGGTCATGGTGACATATGCTCAAAGTATGTGCTGAGACTAATGAGTGTAATGAGTGTAGGTGACATGTTAATACTCTTGTGTAAGACCATGTGGCTAGACTATGTTACTAGAATCAATTAAGGACTCAACGAGGCATTATTATTAATAAAAATTAATCGTATTGATTAGCAAACTGATCAATTAGACACAAAGTGATGACTCGAGCAACATATCGAACTGTCGTCAAAACGACAGGACTGGCGCCTCTCTTTGTAGTGTAACGCCAGACGACAGAACTGTCGCCAGACGCTGCACTCCACAGAGTGGCGATGCAGTCCAAATCTTGGCGCCATTGCTGGAACGTTGATCTGGGACTGCTTTCGGTATTATTACTCTACAGGGTATGCCTAAAGTCGTACTAGGTCAATTCTGATTAAATTATTAGACCTTAATTACTCAAAATTAATTAATTAATTAATTACAAAATCCTTTTAGCCATTAAGCAATTTATTTAATCTTAAACACAAGTCAAACAAACGGTTAGGAAAGACACAAAGAGTATGCACAACAAATAATGCACAATTGGTCAAGTAGGCACAGTATGATGCAATGAGTTTGCAACCTAACCATGGCTCTTGTTCTCTAAAGTTCGGGATACGGGTTAGTCAAAGAGGGTCCATGGTTAATTTTTTGGATGCACCGTTTAGAAGCCTAACCTTGAAGGGTTGGCGCGAGTGGATGGGACACCGCGAGTTAAGAAAAACTCGCTTCCATGGTTTGGTGAATTCAACATTCTCGGATGTACCCTTTGTTGCACAGAGCGTTCAATCAGGTAGATGGAACATGAATTCCCAGAGGGTTATGTCCATATGTAGAACACATATGGGTTTTAGAAAAGTGAGAAAAACTCAATCAGGAAGTAGGATCGAGCAAACAGTGCTAAAAATTGGTCAAAATTAGAACGCATATTCGGCTTGGTATTGGAAGAACTTGGCGCCAACGAATAGAGGCCAGCGCTGCGATTTGGCTCTGGCGCCTGGCGACAGAAGCTGTCGCCTTACGCCAGAGTCAAATCATCGGCTCTAGAATCTGTTTTCTGAAGCTAGTTCCTACATGCCTCAGCAGCTTTCTGTGCTCGATAAAATTTTCCAGTTTCGCGCAGCATTATTTCGATCCTAGTTGTGAAAGATATTCCTCAAATTTCCTACGTGTAAAAATCCTATGTTTTAACTCATTACGGATGTTCTTTCTAATGAAATCTCTTTTATTCATATGACAATAATGTTAATCAAAATTACGCACAAGAAATATTTAGAACTTTTCGAGTATCATCCACTCATTCTAAATCATTGCCGATATAAACTTCATGAATTAAAATAGAAATCCTCCCCAGTGGAGTCGCCAAAAAACTATAGGGAATATTTCAAGCATTACCCCTATCTTGAACCCCATTGTGATCATACACTTAAATACGGCGGCGTCCAAAGGGAAAGAAGATAGAGCAAAAGAGTCGTCAATAAGTTTAAGGAACTGGTAAACCGTTCACAAGGTGAAGGTTACTCCCCTTAACGATCCAGGAAATCATCAACTCCAATAGGTTTGGAACCATGACTGGTAATTCGGGGATGAAGGTACAAATCCAACCTAAAAGAGATTGAACCTGCCCTAATAATAGGCCTCTACTTTATTCTGATCGTATTTATGTGCGCTTTCTGACTAATATGCAATCAATAGGATCACCCTAAACCTGTTTATCTATGTTGGTTAAATATTAATGCACAAATAAAACTATTATTGGCGATCACTTGAATTATAATCAAATTAACCCTAAACAAGATTATTAATTATCTTATTAAGCGTGATTACAAGTACCAAATTCCCTTTAAACAATCATAAAAGGCGTGATCAAGCAATAACAATAATTATCAAGAAACATAATAATAATCATCATAATAAATTAATCATGTTAAAGCATAATAGCAATAGCAAGATCCTAGGCATGATGCTAACAAGATTAATAACAAACCCTATCATGTCACTAAACAACAAAGATTAAAGCTTTAGCCCTAACATGATACTAACATTAATATTAGAAACGAACATAGGAAGCATCGCAGGAATCATAATAAGCATATTTGATATTATAACCTTTTCCCTAAACATGATACTAGGAATCATTGTTGTCATTCAAAACATCAAGCATCCTAACATGATACTAGGAATCAAAATAACAATCTAAACATGATTTCTATATCATAATATCAATAAATCAATTAAAACACCTGCTGCGGCAGATTGCTCGAAACCCTAAACCTAATCATTCTCGATAAAAACGAGCTTAAACCGAGGCTTCAACAGACAGAAAATTAACCTAAAAACTCTGGCGAAATAACTTGTGCAACCTAGCCCTCTTGTCCTAAACACTCAGCCTTTCGATACTTTGTTACTACGGTGGAGGTTCCCCAATAAGAAGGTGTCCATAAGTGTTCTAAACGGAGATCTAGCAAAGAGAAGTGGTAAATTCCCGAGCACTTAGTTAAATCACCTTTATTTTCTTGTTTAAAAGGACTTTAATTAATTAATTAGTGTTGGTTGATCACCTTTAAATTAATTAATTAATCAATTCCACATAGTATCTTGCGTTAAATAAAGACTAGAATTGAATTATATAATAGTTGGTTGATCACTTAAGCCAAGGAAAATCTTGTTTATTTATTGTTCTTCCACGAATTTAATTAAATAAGAATAACGACTTTGCAATGTAATTCCTACGTGAATTAATGTTTGTAAATAAAATCAACTAACATAGTTTTAGGTATCGCGATGCATATATTGTTTGGTGATGAAATTGTGAAAAAGGAAGAGCTAGTAGACGCCGTACTATGGCTAGGATGACGATTCCCCTCTAAAAGTAACGTTATCTTAGTACCCTCGCTTCCGAACTCATTTCTGGTTTATAGACCAATTTGGGCATGGGTAAACTTATGATTTGTGCTAATTATTCCATGAACTCCATATGGAAGAAAGGCATGAACGAGGTTTATGAGTTTTTTCTAAAACTCATTGGCGACTCCTACTTGATTCTTACAAGAAATCGTGATGATAGAATCAATTCTAATTCAAGGTCCCCAAATAGTCAGGAATTCAAATCCTATTACACCCTAACAAGTGTAATGTCCTAGGCTTTTAAGTGGCCAAGGGCATTTAAGGAGGGTACCCCTTACGATGGGATCACCCTCCTTACACTATCCTCCTAAGGTCGCCAAGTTAATGCTCTATACGTCCTATGGCCTGACCTATACTCTGATGATCCCAAACTGTCTCAGAGTCGCTATGGGAAGAGGTGGTGCTGCATGAGACATGCAAGGTGGTGAAAGAACTACCTTGGGCTCAGGCTGCGGTGGTGGAACTGGTGGTGGGACTGGTGGTGCTTGCCCCCTAGCGTGGGAAACTAATAGTTCATACGTGTAAGACTCTTGTCTAGGGGGAAAAGCGGTCAACTCAGGATTAGGCAGGGGAAAGATAGGCAATGGTTGTTCCGTCCCTGTCCTAATGCACCAATGGGGGACTCTCTGGCTATCCAACCGTACCCAACCCAATTCCTTTAGGTACCTAGAATTCATGTAGGTATCTTGTCCACAGTTACTGAGACCGTGAGGTCCACTCTCAACAAACCCGGCCTTCTTAATTGTTATTCTAGTGATGAGGCCTCCTAGACGAATCGGGGTACTATCATGGTCACTAGCCGAGGCATGTCTACTGAGGTGGAAGATGATATATCTAGTAATGTTTAGCTTACCGTACCCAAATGCATAGTGTCCAATTACGGCTAATTCATTGGTTTGGGCATTGTGTGGCTCATTCCTACCCAAAAAACAAACACATGCAAACCTTTGCCAGATTTTAGGTACAGGGTGATGGATGGGTCTGGCAGTAGCATGTTGGGCGCTAGGCGCTGGAAAACCAGTCAAAACATGATAAATATCTTCCATTTTATAATTCTCATGCCATTGGTTGGGTAATTCAGGATTTAAATCAAAAATCTTACAAAATTCAAAAAAGGTTAAAACAATATTTCTATTATTTAACCTAAACATTAATTTCGGGCCATTTTTGCTATTTGCAACAGACAAAGAAGACAGGAATTCACATGTTAATTCACGATAATTAGGGTAGTGCATATCTACAAATTTTCTCATCCCTAAATCGTTCAAAAAACGTTTCACATAATCAAACAAACCATATGATTCAAGAGTAGGGCGGTGTAATAGCCGTGAAGGGATTACCTCACGCCCGTAGAGTTGCTCTAGTCGTTCTCTTTGCTCCGGGGTAGCAATTCTTATGGTCGGCCTTTGTGGAAGTTGCAACGCCAGATTGTATTGTTGACTTGAGCTAGAACTCCTCCCTAGAATTGACCTCGACCTCTTTGATGCCATATTTCAAAAATGGGTAAGATTTTTTTCTGATTAGAATTTGGGGATTTTGGTATGGGAATGTAGAGGATGAAGAGAGGGTTACAAATATGTAAAAATTATTGAATTTGGATGAGGAATGGAGGAGAGATCTTAGAGAGAAGTTAGAGAGTTTAAGGTTTTAGAAAGAGAAAGAAATGAGAAAAGAAGGAAGGAATATGAAGAAAACACGGGTGGAGGTATCCGCGCCCGGTCAGGCGATCTAAATTCAAGAAATTAAACTCCTCTCGCGCCTGTAGGCATCGTTCGAAGTGCGCCTACGTTAAAGCATGTGTGAATATTCTTAGCAATCATAGGAAGTGGAAATTGACATAACGATTAGGGACAAAGCAAAGAAGAGAGCCGCCAACAAGTTTTTAAGGAACTTGTAAACCGTTCACGGATCATAAAAGGCAACCACGAATAAGGGACAACGATAGGCAACAACGATTGACCCATGAAGGTTACACCTCATTCATAATCCATGAGATTACTAACTCCATATGGTTCGGAACCACGAAAGGAGGATCGGGGATGATGGTACGAAGTGAGTCATGGAGTCACATTCGCCCGTATTGGCCTCTACTCGATTCTTATAGTGAAAAGTGATTCCTGCAATCTCAAAGGCATACAGACAAAATATTTAATTTGCTCCAAACTATTATTAAGCTAAATTGGTTGAATATTAATGCAACACATAATTCTAAAATATCGTGATCACTTGATCAAACAACAAGATTAAAAAGGAACCTAAACCGGTCGTCCAAATTATCTTATTAGGCGTGATTTTCAATTACATATTCCCTTTCAACATGCGATATGGTGATCATAATAATAAATAATAGAACAAACATTAATATTGGAAGCAATTCAACAATAATAGTGTTAGCCAAATCAAATAAAAATCCTAATCATGATAATATTAAAATAAAATAAGAGTAATTAAATTGATTAATTACTCACATTCCGTACGTTCCTTTAGATTGCTACATCATGAATAAACTGTTAGTAACTTCAATTAAAAACTATAAAGCAAATGAATATTAAATTAAATTAATGTAGAGTTGATTTGGTCCAAACCCTCAGTTATTTATACATTTCACACCTTGGTTAAAGTATAGAACTTCAGGTATTGTATGGACTCCTTGGAGTGCTTAAAGGAAGGAATAGTGGAAGAATAAGGTGGCTAGTGTTTAGGCTAAAGAGGGAGAAGAGAATTATTTGATGATCAAGCTTGTTCATGATTTAAAAAGAGGAGATATGACCTCTATTTATAGAGAAAAAAGAAGGGTCGAAAAAACAAGATAAGATCTGAATTAAATCGGAATAAAACTCGATAGATTTAAGACGTTCTGCGATCCTAAATCACTCTTTATACGCCGATACTTGCAGAAAAATGTTGATTCCACAGATAAAATATCAAGTAAAGGGATAGAACGCGTATCTGACACCAATGTATCGGTGAAAAATGAGTTTGGTAGCTTCCTATGATTGAAGGAATCCACCGGATGACGTTTTTTGAAATGCTTTTCATGCCTAAGGAAAGCCAACTGACGAGTTTGGTAGCTTTCTATGCATGAAGAAATCTACCGGATGATACTTTCCATGCTTGATGAAAGTCGACATATGAATTTGGCGGTTTTCTATGCTTTAAGAAATCCACCGGATAATACTTTCCATGCTTGAGGAAAGTCGACAGATGATGAGATTGCAAGTCTCTATGTATCGAGAACCTTGTGTCATGAAATGATGGTGGTTCGATTGTCCCCGAATGTGGGCTGTAGTTGGTTCGCTTGTCCCCGAACGTGGGCTGTAAATGGTATGCTTATCCCCGGACGTGGGATGTAGATGGTCCGCTTGTCCCCGGACGTGGGTTGTAGATGGTCCGCTTGTCCCCGGACGTGGACTGTAGATGGTCCGCTTGTCCCCGAACGTGGGCTGTAATAGAGACCTGCAAAATAAAATTTGCCAAGGGACTCGTATAGACTATGATTGAATTAACCAACTGACTTGACCAAGTTTGACTTGACACGACATGACATGACATGAGTATGACTTGTGATTGTGTGTGTATAGTTTGAGTGTGTGTGTGCAGACACAAGCAACCGAAAATGCAAAAGCAAAAATTATCCATCATTTTTGTCATGATACTAGTGGAGGTTACCGACTTTCTCCCGAAAAAGAAAGACGTGAAAAATGAAGTTTTGTTTTCGAACTTCCCTCGATGAGAAAATTTTGAAAATTTTTTTTGAACTTCCTTAAAAGAAAAGACATTAAAAAGGGAAGAATTTTTTAACTTTCTTGTTGAGAAAGACAAAAGGAATCTTACAGATTGAATTGCTTGTCTTGAAAATAATGTATGCATGATGCATGTCCTTAGGCTAGGAGGCTAAGGACAATCACATCATGTGACACGATAGATGAATAAACTTAGGTCATGGAGTTAAGAATCATATATGGTGTAAAGAAACGATCTTGAACATCAATTAGGTTTGGAAGCTAAGCACGTATATAGATGAAGTGATTATTGAGTATTACATAATGAATGTTGCTTAGGTCAAGGAGCTAAGTACGATATGTGATGCATAAAACGATGAATTTTTCTCACGTCAGGAAGCTAAGCAAGTATACAATGAATGTTGTCTTGAAAGATGATGAAGCATGCACAGTGTTGAAACAAGATTTCATGAAAAAGGGCTCTTAAAGGGAAGGATGATTTGGATATGGATGTGTCAGTGAAGTATGTGAATGTGATACTAAGGCTGGCTGCAAAGGTTATGGTGATAGAAATATATGTGAGAAGAGTCAAAGATGATGACTCTTTAGGCTGGGTAGGCTAAATGATCTGGGTTCAAGTCCCCAAGTCTATCTCTAGATGGAAAGGGGTAAGCATGGGATATTCTTTAACTCAATCAAACATGCATATGAATATAAATGTGAACATGAATGTGGTCGCACCTCGATGTGAGGTTGCCTACGTATCCGTTAGGAATCAGGCCTAACATAGCTCTAGCCGAACTTTGCACAAGTGTATGTACACCTCAAAGAGGTCTTTGAAGGGTTGTAATATGGTTAAGTTGATGGTTTAAAGAAGAAAAGGGTACAAGGCTCAAGACCCGAGAGAATCCCTAAGATGTGTAATTGTGAATTTGAAAATTTTTAAGTTCATTTTCATTTTTTTTTTTTTTTTTGCTTTTTGTTTTTTTTTTTTTCATTCTTTTGAATCAATGTAGGCAATCTCAGATCATGCGGTCCATCACTCACTTAGCATTCATGTTTCTCAGGCACGGTACCAAGCACTCGATAAGAGACACAATTCGAGACGTGTTCGTATCAAAGAAATTGGAACACTTGCCTTTAGACATTGTTTTATTGTTTCTTTGCTGCCTTTTTTTTTTTAACTTGCTTTTTGAATGTTATACAATTGCACATCTTCCAAATCCAGGGTTGAGTGAATGTGGGTTGAAGAAATGAAGGCCAAACGTTAGACAAGGCTTAAAGTGGTTGATGAAGAAATGGAATGTGATTGAACGGTTAACAGGGAATGATAGGGTTGGAAAGGTGCCTCAAATCATTGGCGTACCTTGTGTTTAGTTCGGCAATTAATTTTTTTTTTCTTTTTTTCTTGGCAAATGACATGATCGAATGCAAAGAAAAGAAATGCTAATTGATGGACCTTGACATATAGACATAAGGACAAGGAGAACCTATGCTAGACTTATTATGGGAAAAGGGTTGAAATGAAAGGAAAAAAAAAAAGCATGAAATCTTATATGGGAACTTGTCTTGTGCTTCGTCTTCATGGTTTCTTATGAATTATTTCTTACCGCTTGGTACTCGGATTGGAAAGGAAGAGTGTATGAAAGAATTTTAAAAACTGATGGGAAAAACTCCACTCATTCCTATTACAACGGAAAACGACGTATGCAAGGTCCTAATATACGATCATAAACAATATAGTGCATTACTCGAAGACAAAGTGTGTGCAATGACTCAACATGTGTGATTAGGTGAGTTTATTAAGACTCGTGGTATGATCGCATGACTAGACATGAGGACGTTGTGAAAAACAAAAGACCCAATGACCAAATAGCACGGAAGACTAAAAGACAAACTAACTTGATTAATTTTGTCTAATTTTAATGTTTATGCTATTTACTAGGGGAAAACGGTCTATTGGCAATCGTTAGTCATAAATAAGATCAACCACAATCAAAGACAAAGAACACATGTTAAGGTTAGCACAAAAATCGATCACAAGAAACTAGGAAGGGGACTAGAATTCTTGAAGAGTTAAGACTCATGGGTATAAAAAAAATAAATTAAAAAAAATATAATCCTATATTATATGAGGTGGCACGGATTAAAGGACTTGGATAAAACTAGCTTGACACAAAAAGATATAAAAAAATAAAAAAAATAAAAAGAAGAAGAAAGTTGACGCTAAAAAGACACCTAAACTGGACAGACTGTAGTATATCGGTTATACCTTTTGATTTGTGACTCTGATTGAGACGAAACCAACTCCAAATGAAAGATAAAACTCGGGGCTACAGATCCGTAGGTGGCACGACACGTAACTCTTTCTAGAACTCCGTATATGACCAAAACAAGTTGACTCTTGTACAGGATACGAGGATAAAAATCCGGGTTGACTTAAATTTTTTTTTTTTTGAAAAAAAAAATCTATGATTTGAATCTTAAAAAAAAAATAAAAAGGGTTTGATAAGAGAAAAAAAATTAAAAAAAAAATAGTCAATAAAAAAAATGTACATATAAACACATCGTCAAGCATGATGCAGTGAAGTTTGCAACCTAAAGTCAAGATCTATATTCCACTATGGTCAAGCTTTTGGGTGTCAAAGGGTATCATGGTTAAGAGTTTGGACGTGTTAGCAAGGCATCCTCCCTTGAGGGTGTATGCCAACGGGCGGCTTCGCGAGTTCGTGATGAAATCGAACTCGACTCCATGGTTCGGGTGGATTTAAAAACTCGGATGAACCCTTATTGACATGAGCGTTTTCGGGTTGATAGAGCATAAATCCCCCAGACTAGCCACATACGTAGAACACATACTATTGTGGCAAAATAGGTAGCCTAAAAAGCATATGCATATGTGACAATGCCAATTAAATCGTAGGAATACAATTCAAGAATCTTTCAAGTCTCATCCACTCACCTCAATTAAATACCGATCACTCAAATCGATAAATAACCAAGAATCCTCCCCAGTGGAGTCGCCAAATTGTAGGCGTCGCTCGAAGTGCGACTACGTTAAAGCATGTGTGAATATGCTTGGCAATCATAGGAAGTGGGAATTTACATTACGATTAGGGACAAAGAAAAGTAGGGAGCCGCCAACAAATTTTTAAGGAACTTGTAAACCGTTCACGGATCATAAAAGGCAACCACGAATAAGGGACAACGATAGGCAACAACGATTAACCCGTGAAGGTTACACCCAATTCATAATTCATGAGATTACTAACTCCATATGGTTCGGAAAGGATCGGGGATGATGGTACGAAGTGAGTCATGGAGTCACATTCGCCCGTATTGGCCTCTACTCGATTCTTATAGTGAAAAGTGATTCCTGCAATCTCAAAGGCATACAGACAAAATATTCAATTTGCTCCAAACTATTATTAAGCTAAATTGGTTGAATATTAATGCAACACATAATTCTAAAATATCGTGATCACTTTATCAAACAACAAGATTAAAAAGGAACCTAAACCGGTCGTCCAAATTATCTTATTAGGCGTGATTTTCAATTACATATTCCCTTTCAACATGCGATATGGTGATCATAATAATAAATAATAGAACAAACATTAATATTGGAAGCAATTCAACAATAATAGTGTTAGCCAAATCAAATAAAAATCCTAATCATGATAATATTAAAATAAAATAAGAGTAATTAAATTGATTAATTACTCACATTCCGTACGTTCCTTTAGATTGCTACATCATGAATAAACTGTTAGTAACTTCAATTAAAAACTATAAAGCAAATGAATATTAAATTAAATTAATGTAGAGTTGATTTGGTCCAAACCCTCAGTTATTTATACATTTCACGCCTTAGTTAAAGTATAGAACTTCAGCCATTGTATGGACTCCTTGGAGTGCTTAAAGGAAGGAATAGTGGAAGAATAAGGTGGCTAGTGTTTAGGCTAAAGAGGGAGAAGAGAATTATTTGATGATCAAGCTTGTTCATGATTGAAAAGAGGATATATGACCTCTATATATAGAGAAAAAAGAAGGGTCGAAAAAATAAGATAAGATCCGAATTAAATCGGAATAAAACTCGATAGACAGCAGTTTTTGTTTTTATCATATCTTTTGATCTAAAAATCGGAATAAGATAAATAAGATATCTTTGGAAAGCTCTTCAAGTCTTATTATTAACTCAATTAGAATCGGATTAAAATATTTTGTAGAATAAAATATATGGACGAAATAGTGAGACAGTTTTAGTTTTGGATAGAGTTTGATATTTTATTCATATCTTTTCCGTTATAGCTCGGAATTGATATTATAATATATCATTGGAAAGATAATTTCAAGGGCTATCCAACCGTATAAAATTTTTTATGAAAACTATGAGTCACAAAAATAATATCTGACTATCTTTGAACATCTTTCAATTTGAATAGAATTAGAACTTTAAAAAAAGAGGAGTTTTATTCAATTTCAAACTCTTTAATCTTATCTTTTCAAAAACGATAATTAAGATATTTTGGAAACTTATAGAAGCTTCCAATTAATCCTAACTGGTTTAGGAATTGGATTAAATCATTTGGACCCTCCACATGATCATTGGGTTGTAGGTAAGGTGGGCTTAGGTTCGGTTTGGGCTCAATTTAATATTTTGGCCATAACTTATTCATTATAACTCGGATTTGGGCTTATAATCTATCATTGGAAATTTCTTTTCAAACCCCATCCAATTATTAAATCATTAGACCTAGATTATGGACCAAAATAAACTGGATTAAACGTTTTTATAAAAAGGACACGAAATGAATTATTTTAAAGGACACGAAATGAATTATTTTGGGTTTAAAGGCACGAAAAGAGGAAAATAAGTTATGGTTTGGGGAAATGGGCTAGAAGTTGGATTGGTTTATGAAATGAAAATATGGATTTAAGCACTCTAAGATTAAATACTCAACCCGACCAATAATGGCGGTGAAAGGTTATTCATCATCGGGTTTGGTTTTGGGGAGACATTTTTAGGTGTCTACAGCGCCCGCTCGGGCACGGTTCGCCTGATCGGGAGAAAATCCGTTCAATTTTTCTTTAACTCACGCGCCCGATCGGGCTGTAAAAATCTCCGTAATTCATCAATTCTCGCGCTCGGTCGGGCGCCCATCGCCCGATCGGGCGAAAATTCTTGAATTTGAACACTTAGTCTCGCGCCCGATCGGGCGGTGCTTCGCCCGGTCGGGCCTGAGACAACTTTAGTACGGGGGTATTTTTCCTCTTTTCTTAAAATTTTAACCAACTCTTTTTCTTTAACCTGTACAAAAACTCATTAAACTCCCTCCTCTCTCCTCTCACAAGAAAATGAAAGAAAAACTAGTCTAGAAAGCAAGAAAATATGAGTTGCCTCCCGCAAAGCGCTGGTTTATCTAGGTCCCGCACAACCTTCATACCAAGTATAAAAAATAGGACCCTTGGCCTAACGCTTGGTCGGGTGGTTTCTCAACCGGTCGAGAGGTGTCTAGGCCATGACGCGGCTTCCTGACATACCCTGTGCGACGCCAATTCACCTTATCTGGTGGATCCTCCTTGAGTTGGACTGGGGGTTCTTTAATACGACACACTAAAGACCCCTTTTGGATCGGTGGTTGCTTCAAATTATCACTAGATTGAGCAATTGCAACTCGATCTGGCGGAACACTTACTGTAGGCTCAATTTCTACAACTTGCTTGTTTATTTCCACTTTCTCATCTTCAAAGCTAAGACCGACAGTGTAGAGGGCTCTTTCTATTGCATCAACTTCATTTTGCCATTTGTTTATCTAATCTGTAGAAGATGCAACACAAGATACCGCCTCTAAGGGATCTTTTACAAGAGCTTAGGGCTTGTTAGAATAATTATGAACCACATTAACACTAAAACACTTCTCCTCTGTCATGGGACTTTTAGGGGTATTATTCAGATTAAAAGTAATTTTATCGTCCCCTACTGATAGTGTCAATTTGCCACATTTCACATCTATAATTGCTCCTGCAGTATTAAGGAACGGTCTACCTAAAAAAATTGGGTTTGCATATCCTCAGCCATATCAAGAACAACAAAATCAACAGGTATATAAAATTTACCTACTCTAACAGGAACATCCTCTAAAACACATAAGGGGTATTTAAAAGAACGATCGGCCATTTGTAGAGTAATATTAGTAGCTTTTAATTTACTCATATTTATCTTGGGGCACACAGACAATGGCATAACACTAACTCTAGCACCCAAATCACATAATGCATTGTCAATCATTAGATTGCCAATATGACAAGGGATAGAAATACTACCCGGATCTTTCAGTTTAATTAGGTGGAGATTTATTTTGTAGAACGGCACTACATTCTGTAGTGAAAGCGACTGTCTCTACCTCACTAATAGACCTTTTTCTAGTCAATATTTCCTTTATGAATTTTGCATATGCAGGAATTTGTGTAATTAATTCAGTGAAGGGAACTGCTACCTGCAAATCTTTAACCATCTCCAGAAACTTACCAAACTACTTATCCAAATTTGTTTTAAAGTGACGATTGGGGAATGGAAGTTAGATAACTGGCTTTGGAGCATTACTGCTCTTATCTGGAGCTGCTGCCTTCCCTGAGGTCGCACCTTGCAATGTATTATCGGAAATATTAGTACTACTCTTTAGCCTTGCAGGGCTATTAGCTACATTGTCAGGTTTAATAGAATCAAGATTAGCATTATTCATTAAAACAGGTTCATCATCTCTGGGCATAGGGGGCCCTTCATAGTATGAACCACTCCTTAGAGTAATTGCATAAGCTTGATCCGTAGGCCTGGTTGGCTGTGCTGGCAGGGCCCCCTGTTGACGGGCTTGTAGAGTAGCAAAAATCTGCGCAATTTGATTATCTACAATTTTGTTATGTGCTATGATCGAATCAATTTGGGAATCTCTACTCTCCATGTGCTTCTGCATACTAGCCAGCATCGCTCTAATTCATGCCAAAGTAGGGTCGGAAGATGAGGAGGGTTGTTGTGGTTGGTTCTTCTGGCCAGCATTGGGGTGGTAATATTTCTGCTGAGTTTGTTGTGGCACCTGTGATTCTTGTGGAGGTGGAGGATTTTGAACATTGGTGCTCCGGTAGGAAAGATATGGATGATTCCGGTACCCAGAATTGTAGCTGTTGGAGTATGGGTCATTCTACCTATAATCTTGAAAGGCATTGACTTGTTCCACAAAACTCCTGCAATCTTGCTCCCAATGACCTACAATTCCATAATTTTCACAGAAAGCCTCATTAGCATTATTATTAATTGCAGAAACATTAGCTACATTTGCAGTACTAAGATTATCTTATTTCTGGCAAATAGAGGTTAATTGAGCTTGTAAAAAGGATACAGAGTCAACACTATGTTTCCCTTTATTAGAAATGAAAGGAATGGTGTCCTTCGAACAAGTGTATTATTTTGATAGCGGGTTCAAAATTATTAGAATGCTAATATATTTAGCAAGGTCAAGTGATCGGAATGCCTGGGTGGAGGCCGCTTCCGATCAGTAATATTAATGTATAATTAATATTACAGCTTAATCTTGACTGACCCCTTCGGGTCACACCCTAGCAAATATACGAACCGACTCGACAAATGAATTCGAAAGAAATTAATTCGTCATCTGAGTATTAAATATTTAGGCGTCGAAAATTCGAGCTTAAAGCGTCGAAATCGAGCGTCGGAAGTCGAGTCAAAATAATAAAAGACGAGACACGAAAATAATAAATCAATAAGACTAAAATACCCTAGCATCGGAATGCCCCGAGCAAACCGAATGCTAGGGGCATTTGGTATAGCATGGTGGCTAGCATGCGCACCAAGCCGAGCCTAGGCTGGCTGGTACGTGCTAGCGCACCAATGCTAGCACAGCATGCTAGCTATGCTGGGCCAACGCGCGCAAGGTGCAAGTCACTCAGCTAGCAGCCCGCATCATTGATGCGCGGCTTGCTGGACGAGTGCGCCAAGCAGCCCGCATAAGAAAGTGATGGGCGTGTTAGGCCAGCAGCGCCAAGCAGCTCGAACGCTTGTCCTGGGTCTGCTGGTAGCCGCACATGGCAGCCCACCTTGGGTTGCCTTGGTGCCCAAGTGTGGTGCCATGTGGAGCGTTGTGAGGGGTAGCTTGAGGCATGAGGTGGCGGTTTTTGGAGAGGGAGTGGGGAGCAAGTTTGGTCCCCCCTCCTCCAAATGGTCCTCACCTAACCTCTCTCATGAGCTTGCCACTTGTTGATTTATTACTAGTTTCATTATTTATTTTATTTTAGCTTTAAAATAAAATGGAAAAACCAAATTCTCCCACATTGGTGTGAGAGCTTTTTCACTCTCTTAATTTCCCTATATATACCCAAGTTGGGGTATTGGGAAAATCACTTGAGTGAGAGTTGAAAAAGGCATCACCATTATGAAAACCTTTGAACTCATTTAATCACTCGGGTTGTGGTCGGACCTTGCTAACCCCAAGGTAGCAGACCTAAAAAGTCGGTGTTCATCCTTTGTGGGTGGATACCGTTGGAGAATCTCGTGTGAGCGGGGCTAAAGCTTTCAAGTAAGAGCCCGTCTTTGAGGGCGAAGCACGCGTCAAAGGTAAAATTACGATTCTACCCTTTAATATTTATTTGTAATGCTTTATGTTTTTACTTTATGGTTTTATTAATTGCGAGTGGTTCTTTGGGTCGGGGTCGTTTCCGCAGTAAGTTGGACTTACCAAACCCCAACAGCGGTATCGGAGCCACGCTCGTTTATTTTTAAAATCATAATATTTTTTCAAGGTGATTTTTATGGCTTATTTTTTCTAGTTTAAGTTTCTAAGTAGATTAGTAGCTCGTATTATCTATTTTAACCTCGTATTTAAGCTACCTTCAGCCCCAAACCCAAATTTCAACTCAAAAATATTTAATTTTGGGTGGAAATGTGTTTTAGAAATGGTTTTACACAACTTGCTTGTTTTAGAAATGGTTATGTAATTGGTTCAATACATATTTTATATGCAATTTTAAACCTCTTTAAGCATGGTTACTTTGTAGTAATTTGTGCTTGAATGCTTGGTTTTATTTTTCACATAATTGCAAACTAATTGCATTAAGTGTGAAATCGTTGTTCTTTGAGGCTTCCAAGTATTAAAGATTCAATCTTTAATTATGTTAAGTGATTGAAACTTTATATTACTAAATTCCATGAATTTTGTGTTAAACTTTATTGATTTAATCATTTTTTAGTTGATTGGAATCATAAAGTTTGAAACTTTGTTATAGAAAAATTGTTTATCTTCATATTGGAAGATATAATTTTTCAAGGATTCACAAGTATTAAAGTTTGAATCTTTATTGAGTTTATGTTAATTTTTCCAACTTTCTTTTATTTTGTCAAAACTCAAAGTTAATTTAAATTAATTAAATTAATAATGAGTATTTGCCCTATTATTTTTATTGCACCAAGTTAAACCAATTTAATTAAAGAATGGTTCTTGAGAATTATTTTGGTTGAATGCACTTTAAAAATTTTATTTGAGTTAGACTTATTTAAATTTTAATTTTGCTCATTAAAATTAGTACTAAAATTAATTTAGAATTAATTTCGAAAGTCACGCAAAAAAATCTTTTTTTTGGGGATCAAATCCTGATGCTAATGGCACGCAAAACAAGGCATGAACACCCTTGGCTAGCCGGGCTGCATAGCAGTCCGCATGTGGCTGCCAAGGGGCTGCCATGCCCTGTGCGTGCAGCCATTGTGTGGCTGGTGCGCGCGGCCGCAAGCAGCAGCAGCACAGCAACACGCTGCCATGTGCGTGCGTGTGTGCTGTGTTGCGTGCACTTGGGGCTGCTTTGGCGCGGTGATGCGGGGCACGAGCACATGGTTCATCATTTAAACTTGGTGTATGTATTATGTAATTAGGGGTATGCGTAGACGTTACTCGCGAATTAATGTAGTGCAATGAATTCGTTCAACATGGCCATCAAGGGCCACGTTTTTTATGTGTGAAAGTTCGCTGATGTGGGCGGTGTAACGCTTAGCGACATCGAGCCCACTCCCACGTTCATTGAGCATCTAACGGTTGTGCAAAATGTGAGCACTCCGTGTCTTAGTGCTAGGCACTTAGACACTTTGGACTACGTAATTTTGCTTAAAAATTGTCGTTTTAATTATTTTATTAATCTAATTTGTTTCAATTATTTTAATAAATTTTGGAGGCTAGGCCTCGGTTTTGAGCGGCATTGGAAAAATATATTTTGACAAATTTTTGGGAATTACCGGCTTAATTAATTGGATTAATTAAGTTGGATGCGGAATTTAGTGGGAGCTTCAAATATTAAATTGCCCTTATTTACATAACCGGTTAAAACAACTTTGACTAGTTTTAATTAGGCGTGTTAA
Organism: Chenopodium album; assembly: GCF_948465745.1. NCBI lineage: Eukaryota > Viridiplantae > Streptophyta > Magnoliopsida > Caryophyllales > Amaranthaceae > Chenopodium > Chenopodium album. The sequence goes on from NC_137842.1 coordinate 17,972,049, forward strand.
TTGGATTAACCACCTAGATTAGTTACTAGTTCACGCGTGTTTTTGCATTGTTACTTGTTTACCGTTGTAAAATGCATGGGCCATTCACAAATAGTGAATGGATGAATGGAATGTATATTCTCTCACAGGTTTTATGAAATGAAAACTAGTGGGGCCCGATTAGAATAGAAAATACGGACTGCGATCCGTGATGTATTTTTTGTAAATTTAAATACGGTCTGCATACCATTGAGTATTTATGTACCTTAATATTTAGACTAGTCCTAATCGTAGATACTAGTAGTTGCATTTAATTATGGTCAAGCCTTGAAGATGGAGTTTCTTGGAAGACATAGTCATGAAGTTGCAAATGAAGACCTTCTAAAGATTTGAAGATCTCAAGGGGTCATGCGAGTTGCCAAATGCATCTATATTTATGTTTTTCAATATTGGGCGGATCTTGGAATTGACTTATTCTCACCAAATTGGGGACAACTTTGAATGTGTGAATAAGACGTTTTAAATAAGTTTGATTAAAATGCATGAATTCAATCTTATATAAATTTCATGAATGGTTTTTCATTAAAATTCTTTCAATTGTAGAATCATGTCTTCAAATAACTCAAACAACCAATTCTCGTTACGCTCAATTCTCGACAAGGAGAAGTTGAGTGGGCCAAATTTTCTTGATTGGAAAAGGAACTTGCGAATTGTTCTCATGCAAGAGCAAAAGGAATATATCCTTGATGAGGAAATACCCGAGGCTCCCAAGGAGGAGGTGACTCAGGTTGCCCTAAATCGATGGCAAAGTGCCAATCAAGATGTCAAATGCATCATGTTGGCCAAAATGTCTCCAGAGCTTCAAAAGACTTTCTTTGAGAAGGAGATAGCTTTTGAGATCATTTCTGAATTGCAAAATATGTTTCAAGAGCAGGCCTGTAGACACCTAAAAATGTCTCCCCAAAACCAAACCCGATGATGAACAACCTTTCACCGCCACTATTGGTCGGGTTCAGTATTTAATCCCGAGAGTGCTTAAAAAATCGTATTTGATTAAATTCATATTTTTGAACAGTCCATGGATTAGTCTTGTTGTTTGGTAAAAGCATAGTTTTAATTTCAGCCCAAATTTATTATTTAATTTTAGCCCAAACCTTTTTTTTATTTATTAATTTATTATTTATTTTTGGCCCAAACCTTTTTTTTTATTTATTAATTTATTATTTATTTTTGGCCCAACCTTTTTTTTATTTTATTTAATTATTTTCTTATTTTAGCCCAAATGATAATAAATCAGAAAAGGCCCGAAATTGTCAATCGGCACTTAAAATGCTGAATGAAATTAGGGTTAAAAATGTATTTAGACAGAAAAGCGGGCTGGGAATTCCCACGCCACGGCAGGTACCCACCGTGTCACAGGAATCATTCCCGTCTGACGGTGGGATTTCTCGTGACACGGGAAATTCCGTGTCTTTTCCGCGTAAACCCTTAACGCGTTTTCTTCCCCGTTTACTGAAAATTTCCCGCGTCACACTAAAAATGCACCATGTCACGGGAATGTTTCCCGTCTGACGGTGGGACTTCCCGTGTCACGGTACAGTTTGCCGTGTCGCGGGATACTTTTTTAGGGTTTTTATCATTTTAGGGTTCCGTGTGCTCCCTCAGCACATTTTCTCTATAAATACCCCCTCATTTCTGATGTACGGGGCATCAATTAATTCTCTAGTTTATTTTTCTCTCTTCTATGCTCTAGCCTAAACACTAGCCTACCCTTTTTCTTTCAAAATTCCTTCTTCAAGTACTCCAAAGAGTCCATACTTTACTCGTGGTTCTGTCCTTAAGCCAAGGCGTGAAAGGTAGAATTGTTTGAGGGTTTGGCCCCAAATCAACTCTACTTTATTTAATTTAATTTAATTATTGTTTTATTATTATTTCCTTGAAGTTACTAACTCGTTTATTATTTTGTAGTTGCAAACAAACAAAATCAAAGTAAGAATTATGTTCCTTTTATTCCTATTATTTTTCTAACGATTTTATATTGTTGGAATTATGGCTAAATTGCTTCCAATATTAATATTTATTCTATTATTATTTTTATTATCACCATATTGCATGTTTAAAGGGAATATGTAATTGAAAATCACGCCTAATAAGATAATTTGGACAACCGGCTTAGGTTCCTTTTTAATCTTGTTGTTAATTTAAGTGATCACAAATATTTTAGAATAATGTGTTGCATTAATATTCAACCAATTTAGCTTAATAATAGTTTGGAGCAAATTGAATCTTTGTTTGTATGCTTTTGAGATCGCAGGAATTACTTTTCACTATAAGAATCGAAAAGAGGCCAATACGGGCGAATGTGACTCCATTACTCAATTCGTACCATCATCCCCGATCCTCCTTTCGTGGTTCCGAACCATATGGAGTTAGTAATCTCATGGATTATGAATGGGGTGTAACCTTCACGGGTCAATCGTTGTTGCCTATCGTTGTCCCTTATTCGTGGTTGCCTTTTTATGATCCGTGAACGGTTTACAAGTTCCTTAAAAACTTGTTGGCGGCTCCCTACTTTATTTGTCCCTAATCGTATATGTCAATTCCCACTTCCTATGAGTGCCAAGAATATTCACAACATGTTTAACGTAGGCGCACTTCGAGCGACGCCTACAAGGCCTGAACCGAAAGGTTTGAAACCCACAGGCAGATCCTTGAGAGAAAGCTCGAGAAAGAAAGCCAGTCAGTCCACATGTACTCAAAATGATAGGATTGTTTGAGAACATGGGAAGGCCTGATGCAGGGTATTCAACCGAGATGGCAATTGACATCATTCTCCACTCGCTGCACAAAGGCTATGATCAATTCAAGATGAACTATAACATGCACAGCATGGAGAAAACCCTCACCGAGCTTCATGGTATGTTAAAGCAAGCAGAGCAAACGCTCAATGATGAGGGGAAGCATGATATGCTCATGATCAAAAAGGGCAAGCCGTTCAAATTCTCAGGCAAAAAGAAGAAATACTTTAAGGGGAAGGGCAAGAAGAAAACCTTTCCGCCTAAGCCTAAAGCTACCAAGGATAACAAAGAGAGGAAGAAGGTAGCATCTTCTAAATCTGATTCCGAATGCTTCTACTATAAGAAGAAGGGACATTGGAAGAGAGATTGCCTCAAGTTTAAGGAAGATAAGAAGAACAGAACTGTTGCTTCTAAATCAGGTATATTCGTTATAGACTTTAACTTCACTAGCTTAGCATCATGGGTATTAGATACCGGATGTGGCTCACACCTTTGTTCCAATTCTCAGGGACTAAGGAACACTAGAAGGCTAGAGAAGGGAGAGGTTGAAATCCGGGTCGGCAATAGAGCCAAAATTAGTGTCGTATCCGTAGGAACTCTCAATTTTTCTTTTCCCCCCGGGCTTGTTTTGGAACTAGATAACGTTTATTATGTTCCCAACATTACCAAAAACATCATTTCAATTTCGGCATTGGACGCCAAGGGTTTTGAATTTCGAGTAAAAGACAATGAATGTTCGTTTTATCTCGATAATGTTTTATATGGTATTGCACATTCTGAAAATGGTCTTTATGTGCTTGATCAGGACAAACAAGTTTATAATGTGAATAATAATACCAAAATATCTAAGACCATGGAGTCAAACCAAACTTACTTGTGGCATTGCCGTCTTGGCCACATTAACATCAAACGCATCAAGAGACTTCTACAAGAAGGTGTTCTTAACTCATTTGATTTAGAATCGTTAGAGAATTGCGAGGGATGTTTATTAGCCAAGATGATTAAACAGCCATTCTCCAAGCTACGAGAAAGGGAAGGAGACTTATTAGGTCTAATACACACTGATGTGTGTGGACCAATGAGCTCAACCACAAGAAATGGACACCGATATTTTATCACCTTCACAGATGACTATAGCAGATATGGTTATGTCTACCTAATGTCACATAAATCTGAATCATTTGAAAAGTTCAAAGAATTTCAGAGTGAAGTTGAAAATCAGCTTGGCAAGAAAATCAAAGCCCTTTGATCGGATCGAGGTGGTGAATACTTGAGCCAAGAATTCGATGACCATCTGAAAGAAAAAGGTATACTTTCAGAATTGACACCTCCGAGAACTCCTCAATGGAAAGGAGTATCCGAAAGGAGAAATCGAACCTTGTTGGACATGGTACGATCAACAATGGGTCTTAGTGATCTTCCTATCTCTTTCTAGGGACAGGCACTTCTAACTGCGGCACTAACACTGAACCGTGCACCATCAAAAGCTGTAGAAAAGACTCCATATGAATTATGGACAAAGAAACCTCTTAGGTTGTCTTTTCTAAAGATATGGGGATGCGAAGCATATGTCAAGAAATTGATTTCTGACAAACTTCATCCCAAATCTGACAAGGTGTACTTTGTGGGCTACCCAAAAGAAACCAAAGGGTATTACTTCTACAACAAATTGGAGAACAAAGTGTTTGTTTCTCGCGATGGTGTCTTTTTGGAGAAGGAACACCTTTCCAAAATGACAAGTGGGAGGAAAATCGAACTCGACGAAGTTCGTGAGGATGAGCAACAAAATAAGAATGACAGTCAAAGTGCTTAAACAGCATTTGTTGACGCAGGTCAAAATGATCAAAATGTGCAAAGTCAAACCGACAATGCAAATGCTCAATCCATTATTCTACGTAGGACTCAGAGGCCGAGATCTCAACCTGATAGATATCTTGGTTTAGTGTTAACCGAGATGTCAGAGGACATCCTAATTATGGATGGAGATGAACCGGCAACCTACAAGCAAGCGATGGCAAGCACCGACTCTGCTAAATGGCATGAGGCTATGAGATCTGAAATGGATTCCATGTTTGAAAATCAAGTCTGGGACTTGGTTGACTTACCCGAAGGTTATACACCTATCGGATGCAAATGGATTTTCAAGATGAAAACCGACAAAGATGGAAATGTATTCATTTACAAAGCTAGATTGGTGGCAAAAGGTTATAGACAAGTTCATGGTATTGATTACGATGAAAACTTTTAACCACCCGCAATGCTTAAATCCGTTTGGATCCTCATTGCTGCATATTACAACTATGAAATATGGCACATGGACGTCAAAACCGCCTTCTGAAATGGTATTTTGGAAGAAACTGTGTACATGACACAGCTAGAAGGTTTTTTCGACCAAAACAATGCTGGGAAGGTTTGTAAGCTTAAGTAGTCTATTTATGGACTAAAGCAAGCTAGTAGAAGTTGGAATCTGAGATTCAATGAAGCCATTGGTAAGTTTGGTTTTATCAAAAATCCAGATGAATCTTGTGTTTACAAGAAGGTCTGTGGGAGTGACATCGCCTTCTTAGTCTTATATGTCGATGACATATTGCTCATTGGAAACAGCATTTCGTTGTTAGAGTCTGTAAAGGCCTGGCTTGGAAAATGTTTCTCGATGAAAGACTTAGGAGAGGCTTAGTACATACTAGGCATCAAGATCTGTAGGGATAGATCAAAAGGGATGATTGAATTGAGTCAAAGTACTTATATTGATAAGGTACTTGCTCGATTTGGCATGGAAGGGGCCAAAAGAGGTCACTTGCCAATGTCACATGGCATAACCCTAAGCAAGAAGCAGTGTCCACAAACAACTGATGAGCGGGAAAGAATGAATCTGATTTCGTATGCTTCGCTTATTGGATCAATCATGTATGCCATGATATGTACTAGGCCAGTGTATCGTATGCCTTGAGTACTACGAGCCGTTACCAATCAGATCCAGGAGAGGCCCATTGGACTGCGGCCAAGAATATCCTAAAATACCTGAAAAGGAACAAGGATAAATTCCTGGTATATGGTGGTTCAGAAGAATTAATTGTTGAAGGTTATACCGACGCAAGCTTTCAAACAGACAGAGAGGATTTCAAATCGCAATCTGGATGTGTGTTCTGTCTGAATGGAGGAGCGTTCAGTTGGAAAAGTGCCAAGTAGAGTACAACAACAGATTCTATGACTGAAGTCGAGTACTTAGCAGCTGCTGAAGCGGCTAAGGAGGCTGTTTGGATTCGTAAGTTCATTGGTGAACTTGATGTTGTACCCTCCATAAAGGATCCAATAGCTCTCTATTGTGACAACAACGGAGCTATTGCTCAGGCCAGAGAGCCAAAGGAACATCAGAAAGTCAAACATGTCAAACGGCGGTTTTACATGATTCGAGAATGGAAATCAAAAGGTGAAATCAGAATTTGCAAAGTTGGAAAGGATGACAACGTAGCCGATCCACTTACTAAACCTTTGCCTCAAGTGAAGCACAACAAGCACGTTGAGGCAATGGGAATCAGGCATGTAGGAGACTGGCTTTGATTTCCCTGTTTAGTGTTTTAGTTAAATTTTGAACTCTTAATGTAAGACACTAAGAAAAATCATTCAAGTTTTGAAGTAATATAAATTTCATGCAATATTTTATTACTCCGTTTGCTATTTAATTGTGGTTTAAGATTAAATAATGAGTCCATTCGATTCTTAAAATATTCAAAATAGGGTATCAAGACCAGTCTTGATAAGGAAACACCTATTAAGTGAACATTGAATATTATAATCGAAAATTGTCCCTAATCGAGGTCATTTAAACGATGGACGATTAATGACCAATTGAGATTAGTGTGTAGTTTGATTTATAGCACTGTTTCTTGTGCTACGATGACATGATTATCATAAATCATTTGCACATGTATTGGTTTAGAACCATATTGGATCGACCTATGAGAATACATTAAGAGATTAAAAATCGTCATAAGTATACTTCTCATTATGGCTATCGGAACCTATTTCCTTGACCATGAGTATTGTGAGTTCTCTTGTTTGAGTACTAGTCCGTTTTGATGTTGTCAATCGTCTGCCGTAATAGGATATTATAACGGCAACACTCGGGCGGCTAGGTACTCTCAGTAAGAGGAGCTACATTACAAGACTGGGAATGTCCCCCTACTAAAATAGGGAAGATGTCTTTGTTGTATACAAGGTCTCTCGTAGAGCGAGACTGTAAAATGCATGGCCGTGCTCGGATGGATTTTAGAAATCATCTGTTTATTGACAGTCAGACTTGGAATCGAGAAAAACTTCTGGACGTAATAAGGATGACATAATAATCTTAACTTATAGTTCATGAAGAGACATAGGAAAAAGGTTGTACACTAAATGCGCACTTGTCCGGAAGGACAAGTGGGAGATTGAAAGGAATGGTGTCCTTTAAAGAAATGTAATATTCTGATAGCGGGTTCAGAATTATTAGAAAGATAATATATTCAGCAAGGTCAAGTGATTGGAATGCCTGGGTGGAGGCCGCTTCCGATCAGTAATATTAATGTATAATTAATATTACAACTTAATCTTGACTGAACCCTTCGGGTCACACCCTAGAAAATATACAAACCGACTCGACGAATTAATTCGGAAGAAATTAATTCGTCGCCTGAGTATTAAATATTTAGACGTCGGAAATTCGAGCTTAGAGCGTCGGAAGTCGAGTCAAAATAATAAAAGACGAGACATGAAAATAATAAATCAACAAGACCAAAATACCCCTAGCATCGGAATGCTCCGAGCAAACCGAATGCTAGGGGCATTTGGTATAGCATGGTGGCTAGCATGCGCACCAAGCCGAGCCTAGGCTAGCTGGTGCGTGCTAACACAGTATGCTAGCTATGCTGGGCCAACGCGCGCAAGGTGCAAGGCACTCAGCTAGCAACTCGCATCATTGATGTGCGGCTTGCTGGCCGAGTGCGCCAAGCAGCTCGCACAAGCAAGTGTTGGGCGTGCTAGGCAAGCAGCGCCAAGCAGCCCGCACAAGCAAGTGCTGGGCGTGCTAGGCAAGCAGCGCCAAGCAGCCCGCACAAGCAAGTGCTGGGCGTGCTAGGCCAGCAGCGCCAAGCAGCCCACACGCTTGTGCTGGGCCTGCTGGCAGCCGCACATGGCAGCCTATCTTGGGTTGCCTTGGTGCCCAAGTGTGGTGCCATGTGGAGCGTTGTGAGGGGTAGCTTAAGGCATGAGGTGGCGGTTTTTAGAGAGGGAGTGGGGAACAAGTTTGGTCCCCCCTCATTTAAATGGTCCTCACCTAACCTCTCTCATGAGCTTGCCACTTATTGATTTATTACTAGTTTGATTATTTATTTTATTTTAGCTTTAAAATAAAATGGAAAAATCAAATTCTCCCACATTGGTGGGAGAGCTTTTTCACTCTCTTACCCAAGTTGGGGTATTGGGAAAATCACTTGAGTGAGAGTTGAAAAAGGCATCACCAATGTGAAAACCTTTGAACTCAATTTATCACTCGGGTTTTTGTCGGACCTTGCTAACCCCAAGGTAGCGGACCTAAAAAGTCGGTGTTCGTCCTTTGTGGGTGGATACCGTTGGAGGCTCTCATGTGAGCGGGGCTAAAGCTTTCAAGTAAGATCCCGTCTTTGAGGGCGAAGCACGCGTCAAAGTAAAAATTACGATTCCACGCTTTTATGTTTATTTCTTATGCTTTATGTTTTTGCTTTATGGTTTTATTAATTGGGAGTGGTTCTTTGGGTCGGGATCGTTTCCGCGGTAAGTTGGACTTACCAAACCCCAACAAGAAAAGCCTCTAGGATTCCCATATTGGGAATTATGTTTTGACATATCTTCAATAACTTGACCTGCATCATCAACATTAAGGTTCATAAACCTCCCACTAGCTGCAGAATCCAATATTATTCTAGATGAATTTCCAATCCCATTGTAAAAGGCTTGGATCAACTGCCATTGTGCCAGATTATGGTGGGGGCATTCTCTCTGTAGATCCTTGAACCTCTCCCAAGCCTCATATAGATATTCATTGGCCTCTTGGGAAAAGTTCTGAATAGCACTCCTTAGTACAGCTGTTCTCTCTGCTGGATAATATTTATTATAAAAAATTAAAACAAGAGTCTCCTAGTCAGTCATACCAAGTGCAGTTCTATTCAATCTATTATACCATAATTTGGCTTTTCCACAAAAAGATAAAGGAAAGAGAATCTCCCTGATTTGGTCTTGTGTGACCCCAGCTTGCCTGATGGTATTACAATATTGACAATAATCTGCAATATGAAGATTTGGGTCTTCACCCTTAGCTCCACTGAATTGCTTCCTTTCTATCATTGTGATAAATTGGGGTGTAATCTCGAATTGTACCCCATCAAGAGCCGGAGCGGGAGTAAGATGTGGAAAATATGTAAGCGTTGGTTGTGAATAATCACTGAGCTTCTTAGGTACCGCCATCTCTGATTCTGGATCTGAAGATACCTCTGAATCGCTAGTATCAGTTAGAGGGTCTCGGCGATTATTGTTATCACCTGAACCCGCCAGGATTTTCCTGTAAAGATTCTTTTGTCTATGGATAGATCGTTCGATCTCAGGATCGAATGGGATATAGCCTGATCTGGAACACCTGTGCATAAACAAAGAACTAAAAGCAAATATGAGACTTGCCTCAAAGAACTAACGTTCTCTGAGACAAGAAGAAATAATCTAGATTACAGAAAACAATCAGAAATAAAAATAAAACCGTTTTCCCGGCAATGGCGCCAAATTTTGACAGGCCAAAGTCGTATCACCCAATCAAAAGTAATGCCTAAATCCTCTAACTAATGCAGATAGGGAAGTAGGGTCGAATCCACAGGGAAACTGGTCTTTCTATTCCTAATTAATTAAAGCAATCTAAATTATTAAGTAACAAAATAATATATTGGTGAAAGGAAACTAAATTACTAAGAGTAAAAGTAGAGAAGAATAAGAATAAGAATAGAGAAAATCAATGAATAAAAGACATAGGGCATAAGTTCACCAATAAATAACATTCCAGGGTAAAACATAATAATCAATCATCAATGCATCAATTAATCAGATCATAAAGGGCTTTCGCCACGTATTACAATCACATAATTAATTTACCGGTATTAAATCTCATCTCTCGAATCTCGACTTAACATTTATAAATTAACTTGCCTATTGAAACTAGACCTAAACATCAATTCTCACCTCTCGAATCTCGAATAAATATTGTCAAACTCATGCATAAAAGATCAGGCTTAATCTAGTCACAGAGCATTAAATCAATCAATAGGAAATTAATCTAGCATTGATAATCAACAACAATAAATTACCCCTTCATATTATTTATGGATTCCCATAAACCCTAGAAAGGAAACTACTCAGACATAATTAAATATAAACTAAACAAAGAGATTAAAGGAGACATGATGAAAGAATTAAAGTAAAATAATTGAGATTAAAGTAGAAGAAATCGTTACCAAAGTAATCAGAATTAAGAAGTTGAATTAAGAACAAAGTTGTAGAGAGAGAAACTAATCTAAAGCTAAGTAGAGAGAGAAAGTCTAAGAGAAGAAGTACTAATCGAAAGCATTAAAATCGTATTTATATCTAAAACAATTACTCCTAATTAAAACAAAAACAAATCGCCGGAATCAACTCTAAAAATCTCGCGCCCGATCGGGCGAAAGGCCGCTCGATCGGGCCCGCCTTTTCTTCAATGATAGCTTCTCTAGCGCCCGGCCGGGCGCGAACTCGAGTGCGAACTCTCTTCCCACCCCGGCCGGGCGCACCTTCAGGCGGGAGCATACATGGCCGGGCCCGGGCACTTGGGCACGTTTTGGACTTCGATTGGGCTCCGATTCTTCGGCCCAATCCGGATTTCCTCTTCGGGTCTTGAATACTCGGTCCAAATGCCTCGGAATCTTGAATGCTAAGCCCTTAATCACCGGTTCGATGACTCTAACCGGCCTGGGCTACAAAAAATGGTCGTGCTCCTCCAGTGCTCGTAGATACTCAATAATATCTCGAGAAAATTTGCTCCAAAAGTGCAAATCCCTACAAAAGTCAACTAAATCTACGAAAACACTAGAAAACACCAATTAGTAATAAAAGTGGCTCATAAAGATCCAAAAACACTACTAATTATGACCAAGGGACGGGGTAAAACACTATATAAATTAGACCCATCAGTCACGGAATTTTCTCGTGTCTTTTCCGCATAAACCCTTCACGCGTTTTCACTTCCCGTAGGTCAATTCTCGCGTCACTCCAGTTGTCCACCGTATCACGGCATTTTCCCCCCTCTTTTGGTGCCTGGCACCGTGCACGGTGTTCTTTGCTGTGTCGCGGTGTTATTTTTTAGGGTTCCGTGTGTTCCCTCTACTCATTTTCCCTATAAATACCCCCTCCTTTCTGCAGTTCGGGGCATCAAATCCTTCTCTCTTTCTCTTTTTTACACCAAAAATCATTCTCTTCTCTTTCTCTCATATTCTAAGCCTCAAACCTATATTTCTAATTACATCATTCTTCCCCTAAGCACTCCAAGGAGTTCATACAACACTCGAGGTTCTGTCCTTAAAACAAGGCGTGAAAGGTACCAATAACTGAGGGGTTGGACCAAATGAAATCTACATTTATTTAATTTAATTTCCATTTGATTTATATTTTTTTATTGAAGTTACTAACGATTTTTTTATGCTGTAGCAATTTCAAGGAACGCGCGGAATGTGAGTAATTAATTAATTTAATTACTCTTATTTTATTTTCTTATTGCTAGTATCATGATTAGGTTATTTTATATTTGATTTGACTATTGCTATTATTGTTGAATTGCTTCCAATATTGATGTTTATTTTATTTATTGATCACCATGTTGCATTTTAAAAGGAATTTGTAATTGAAAATCACGCCTAATAAGATAATTTGGACAACCGGTTTAGGTTCTTTTTTAATCTTGTTATTAATCGAAGTGATCATTAATATTTAAGAATAATGTGTTGCATTAATATTAAACCAATTTAACCTACTAATAGTTTGGAGCAAATTGAATCTTTGTTTTCATGCCTTTGAGATCGCAGGAATCATTTTTCACTATAAGAATCGAGTAGAGGCCAATACGGGCGAATGTGACTCCATGACTCACTTCGTACCATCATCCCCGATCCTCCTTTCGTGGTTCTTAACCATATGGAGTTAGTAATCTCATGGATTATGAATGGGGTATAACCTTCACGGGTCAATCGTTGTTGCCTATCGTTGTCCCTTAATCGTGGTTGCTTTTTATGATCCGTGAACGGTTTACAAGTTCCTTAAAAACTTGTTAGCGGCTCCCTACTTTGCTTTGTCCCTAATCGTTGTCCCTAATCGTAATATCAATTCCCACTTCCTATGAGTGCCAAGCATATTCACAACATGCTTTAACGTATGCTCACTTCGAACGACACCTACAAGTTGGCTTATTTTTTTTCTTAGTTAGCTTATATGATTGGCTTATTTGTTATCTTAGTTAGCTTATATGTTTAATTTGTTGGGTTACATGTTTTTTTAAGTTTGCTGAAATCTCAAATGCTATAAGCTGAAATGTTCTCTTTGTTGGTTGTTATGTTTTGTGTTTATTTGTTGATATACGCTATTTGTTATCTTGCTTGGATGATATCCTAAATTTTTTTTCTTATTTAATAGGTTAATCTGTGAGTAAAACAAAGAATGTTTCTCTTGAGGTATGGAAGGAAAAGCTTATGGAATTCACAAATGGTGGAGATGAATTTAAGAGGATTTTTGTTCTGTTTGCCCTTACAAATTTTCTTACACCTTTCATCGACAAATCTCTGAACCTGAATGATGTTAAGTGTTTGTCCGATGTTCAGAAGAGATTAAGGAATATGATTGGTGTACATACATTATGTAGGTGATGCGTCAATCAATTCAAGATTTTCGGAATTTTTTAGTTGATAAGAAAAACAAAGGCAAATTTCATAGCAAAAGTGAGGGCAAAAATATTCAAAGTCAGTAGTTGTCTCATTAGATAGTGATAACTGATAAATGCACAACCAAACATAGTTGTTCACCAATGATTTTTTACCCTAACTATTGGTGCACAGATTAAACCATATTTATATGTCCTATAAGTTGTATCAAATACAACTACATCAAAGGCTTTGTAATATCTTCTAGCATCATTGAATCACGCCAAAAAAAACCTACAATTTGATCACAATCACCAAATTTCAAATGATAGAAGTATGAGCAATCTGGATCTGTTCTTTCTTGTAGTGTATCCAAAACACTTTACATATCACCACCTTCAACCATTTATGCTTTATATCTTGTAATATAATTTAACAGATCTTTCTTTGTGTGTCCTTAAGCCTCTTCTGATCCAGCCTCATTTGATAGAAATTGATATATATCCATTGGCTTTATACCACTTTCAATCATTTTTTCAATCACTTTTCCTATTTCTTCCGTTATATTTCTTTCTAATTTCATATGATGTCTTTCTGTTATTGGAACAAAATCATGATTGTGTTCTGTGTGATGTTGAATAACACAATATACTCCATTTTCTTTTACCTTGAATCTGATATTGGCTTTACAACCAATTCTAGTCTCATTGGCACATCTTTTTACCTCTTTATTGATTGTCCTTCTATTTCTTAAGGCATTTCACCAACAAATATAATTTCTTTATTCTTTTTCAGCCTTTTTTCATTTGTAAATCCCTGCTTTGAGCAGCAAAAGTAAAAATCAGATGGTATACCATTATTTCTTTTTAGTATACTTTTCTTACACTAAATCTCATTGCTCTATAATGAGCTTTGTATAAACGATATGCATCTTGATGACTTTCAACAATTATTCCCATCAAAGATAAATTTATATATTTATCACCATCACACTTGAAATAATCCAAATATGCAATAAAGTATATGTAATGTATAAAGAATATAATGTATAAAGAATATAATAAACAAGAAAACATATAAGATAATAAAGGAAATACATAAGCCAAATGTTGAGTTACAACAGTCACAATAAAATAAATTTTTATATCAGCTAACAACAGAAACATATAAGATTATATATATATATATATATATATATATATATATATATATATATATATATATATATATATATATATATATATATATGAAGGATACAATACATGTATTAGATAATATGCACACTATAACTATTTTATACGAGTCAACAAATTATTGATATAAGCCACATAATGATTTATATCGCCTAACAAAAAACACTTATTAATCATTTTAATGCTCATATAAGCTAATTGAAAATACTTGTGAGAGAATAAAAGAAATATATTAATAAACAAGAAAAACATATATGATAATAAAGGAAATACATAAGCCAAATGTTGAATTACAATAGTCGAAATAAAATAAATTTTTACATAAGCTAACAACATAAACATATAAGATTATAAAAGAAATATATAAGCCAACAACAAAAAGAATATAATACATGTATTAGATAATATGTACAAAATAACTTTTTATATGAATCAACAAATTATTGAGATAAGCCACATAATGATTTATACCAGCTAACAAAAATTACTTATAAATTATGATAATGCTCAAATAAGCCAACAAAAAATACTTGTGAGATAATAAAAAAAATTATATAAATAAACAAAAAAACATATAAGATAATAAAGGAAATACATTAGCCAAATGTGGAGTTACAAACTTACAACAGCATACAATAAAATAAATTTTTACATCAACTTACAACAGAAACACATGAAAAAAAAAAAAAAAAAAAAAAAAAAAGCCAACAACAAAAACATATCAGATATTAATACTAAAAAAACAACAAAAAATTATTGATATAAGCCAACTGATAATTTATAAAACCTTACAAATTATTGATATAAGCCAAAAACGAAAACATATATGAAATAAAACCAAAATATTATGTTATACAAACCAATTGTTCAATATCAGTCGTCAATATTATTATATAAGCTATTATTAATTTTTCCATACATTTTCATTAACTTAAATTTAATTATGAAACATAAATTTACTCACCATTATCAGCTTCTTTATCATAATTTTTTGTGTTTGTTTCTGATTTTTTTTCTTCTACATTACAAAAATACATATAATCAAATCATTTTTAACTATTTAAAAATCGAAGACAGTAATAGAGTAAAAAAAATATATATTACTAACGTGATTGTAGATGAATTAGGTGAATTTGAATTCTCTTTTTCGCAATTTAAATCAAATTGTTGATAATTTGTTTCATTGTGCTGATCAAGTTCTTCATTTTGATGATTTATTGATTTATCTTTTCGATTTTTCTTCCTCCATTATTGTATATTTCGAAATCACACAATTATGTTCTTCTTTTTCTTTTTCGTTTTTGCATTACAAAATTTCGAAATTTCTCAATCTTGTTCTTACAGAGTATTTTGCGTAACCTAATTCTGAGCTTTTTGTTTCGAGATTGGGCGATCTGGACCAGCTACCGAGCTTAAAATCCGCGCTCATTCTAGGCTTCTGTTTGTAGCCTGTCCGCAAGAATTATTTCGTGATCTGAGGACGTCTGCACGCAATAGGCTCTTATTGTACATATCCTCTATCAAATATTGCATATCATATAACAAACAATACATATCCTACAACAAAACAGTATTATCCTATATTAAATAACACATATCCTCCAACAAGTTGTATATATCCTCTATCAAATAATACATATCCTGATCAAATACTGCATGTCATATATACTTGACGCATAAATTATTTGGTGCTGCTTGTCGCACCCAATACCTTCTCAGTATTAATTGATTTTAACAATATTCAAATTTGTCAATCAAGCATATGGGTCAATTTTATCATGTTTGAACATGATAACATAAATTATGTATTGTATATTTCAACTTTAATTAAAATACTTTTTTTTGTACAAAGATAATCATATTAAGCTAGAACACATACTATACATGTTTATTTAACCATAGTTTAACATTATTTTAACAATAATGTAATCGTCAAATAAGATGTTGAAACAATGTTAAACTATAGTCAAATAAAATAATTAAGTCAGATTATATCAGATTAGATGATGAATAAACCCCAAGAACTGGTTGTCCTTAACATCGACATCGACACAAGAGGAAAGTGGCCGCCTAACAACGGTCGCCTTTTCTATGTAGCTTCGGGGGTAGCTCCACCTTCTAAAAATGGTTGCAAAAAATAAATGCACGAGTTGAAAATTAGAAGCATGTTAAAATAAGGGAGTAGAAAGAAAAGAAGCACGTAGTCAAGAAAATAAAAGGGTTGGTGAGAGTCAAACATCCCACGTAGTCAGCCTTAAGGTTGGTGAGAAAAGTGCGAGTCAATAGTAGACGACCCCTCTTCCCTCTCCCAAAGTCTTGTGTTGTTTTTCTTTTGTTAGGGTTGTATTGTATTACACATAATACACCAACAACGCCACCATTTTGACTAACTACATAAGTTTTTCCTATTTGTTGACTTTTATGCTCCCCCTTTTTCTTGTTTATTTTCAGTGGAAATTGCATGACTAGATACAAGATACGCCTCCTTTTGACTAACATTTTCAACTAGCTGCCTCTATTTTAAAAATTGATAGTAGATGCATTATTTTTGGAAATTCTTACACCTACTAAATGGATATTGCGCTCATATATAATTCATCCATTCTTAAGTAAGGATATGATAGTGGATATTGAGTAAGGTCTGATTAGGATTTAATAATATTCGGATCTAAACTTGGAATTTTTTTATTTATATTCAATTATTCATATCCTAACCGAACTCATAAGATCTAATATTTTACGATCCTTACCATGACCCTATGGATCTTGCAAGATCTCGGTAGGGTTCGCGGTTCAATTAGGGTCTTTCATTTTAATTTCAATTTTTAATCGCCTATTTTTGTAGTGTATGATTACTGTAGCGTGCAAAAACATAAATTAATGCATGAGAATATGATCGTTTAATTGATAAATTGCAAAACAATTACATACATGTAATAAAGTACCCCATAGTACATAATAGAATGATAGCTCAACAAAATAATGTTGTCCTTAAAACACATTACTATTCAAAGTCTTGCAAAATTAAGAGCACAACAACAAAGTTAATAATTAAGCTTCTATTTAATAAATTAGTAGACGTCTTCAGTATCAATGCTCAATTTCATAACCATGAGTCCATGATCCTACAATTCATTTCTTAAAAAAAAAATACTAATAAAAAAAACTTACAAATCAATATCCTTAAGGTAGTTTAAGTTATACTAGATTTCTGGCCTGTGCAACGCACGATATGTTTATAAGTGTACAATATAAAATTTTTATTTTATATGTTTTGATTGGAAAATGAATAGTTTTAAAAGGAGAAGGGATGAAAATTAAATGTAATTGTAGAAGATATTAATTTGGGGGAAAATGAATCAAATAACATTCATACATGTATTGAATTAAAGCTAGTTTTTTTACAAAAAAAAAAAAATAATATAAGAAAGGAGATTATTTAATGATGGGAGGTGACATGTGGCATTAGTAAAAAATAAAGTTTGCATGTGGCATGATGGGAATGAAAAAATCACTACTACAAAAATGGTCAAAGAGACCCAAACTAAGAGACCATTTTATTCAATAACCGGTCTCTTTGATTCAGGAGACCCAATTTCACAAACAACGGGTCTCTTTGGAATTAGCTTTGGGAGTTGAAAAATAATTGAGACCCTTCATTAAAGATAACAGGTTTCTCTTGATTTTTTTTTTTAAATGTAGTAAAAGAGAGACCTGTTTTATTGAATAGCCAGTCTTTGGAACTAAAACTTAAGACCGCCTATTAAGTAAGGCAGTCTCTTGGCTTTTTTTTTTTTTTTTTTTTTTTATTTTCCTTCTACATACCTCGTTTCTCTTTAATCTCCCTTTACCCCATATGAGTTCTGACCTCTTAAGTCTTTAATTCTCTCTCCTCCTTAAAACCCTTGCTTCCAGCTTCTAGCCTCCAGCATTCTTTTTGATGCAAGTCCATTCTCATTCATCCATTCTCTCTCTTCATTGCAGCCCAACCTACCACCTCTTACCGCCAACAACTCCACCGCATCCCTCCCTCATCACTGCCTCGCGGCCGCAGCTAGCGTCTGCAATAGGTTCGTCATTCCCTTGCTCCGATCCGAACACTTGGTGCTCTCTCTTTGGGTTCCAAGGTTTGTCTGTCTCTCCCCTCTTCATCTTATCTTTTTGTTTAATTATTTTTCAGAATGTACTGATTTTCGAATTGATATTTGTGAGTAGTTTTTCTAAATTTTGTTTGTGTAATTTGTTTGGCGAATTGTTCTAAATTTTGAATTTCGAATTTTGAATTTTGGAGATAATTTAATGGAGCGGACTGAAATTTTCATTTTCTTTAATTCTTTTTGATACCGCACCAAACTTATTTTTTCGTTTAATGTTTAAATTAAATCAAAATCCATCTCAAAATCACAATAATAGTTTCAAAAATTTCTAGATCTCATCTTGAAAAGGTTGTTTTTATAATTTCATATTACCATGCATTCTCTATTCAGAAGAGTATATTGAAAAAGAAATTCGTGTCTCTTTCACAATTTATCTAATTTATCTTATTTATTAGAGACGTTTGATTTCATTGAATTAGTTGTATTTTATTTTCTAAAAAAAGAATTATGTTTAGTTATATATTTTTCTGTTATTTTCTGTATGTTATTTGGTACTAATGATTTTTATCAGTTCAATTGGATGAGTAGTTTTTCTAAGGTAACTTAATTTCTGTATTTTTAGATTTCTAGATGTGAATTTTTTTTTAGGCAAAGGTAGTTGTTATTTACAATTTTCTGGATTAGATCTTTGAGTTTTTCACCTAATTCGTTTATGTTAATTGCAGCTTTTGAGCGTATGAAGCATATGGCTCAGTCCATATTCGAAGCTAAAGACATTGTCCAACATGATATGAATATTTGAAGCTCACACTGAAGAATTGAAGATGCATATTAGGATTTAAAGATTTTAATACTTTTTACATTGGGTTGTGTAATATATATATTTTTTTTTTTGACAGAATGTGTAATTTGTAGTCTGTACCATATACCAAGTATTTGTATAAAATATTAAATGCAATTATTATTTAAAATTTAAATATTAAATTAAATAATCTTTTTTTTTTTAAATGACACAAAGAGACCCGTTAAGTTCCATAAGTGGTCTCTCTTTTTTCAAAAAAGAGACTGCCTAACTTCAATAGGCGGTCTCAGTTTTCTTAAAAAAGAGACCGTTTTTCTATAATAAGCAGTCTCACTTTTCCTATTCTAGAGACCACTTTTCTTCAAAAGGCAGTCTCACTATTTTATTCTAGAGACCGCTTTAATAAAGCAGTCTCTTTGCCAAAGAGACCGCTTAGCTAGAGACCGCCTCCAAGGCAGTCTCTTTGGCTTATTTGAACGGGTCTCTTTGGCCTATTTTGTAGTAGTGAATACTATGGATAAATGTATAAATATAGATAGAATTTTGAACCATTTTTTATTCTTAATATATTATGTGGGTTTATGTATGAGTCTGAATAGGGGCAAACCCTAGCCTCTCTTTCCTCTCTTCTCTCTCTAAAACCCTAGCCTCCATTGTTGAATTTTGCAGGGGCTTCCATCGGATTTGTCGGTGGAAAGCCCCAATCGTTGTTTCTTTTGTGCTTTTTCTCTTGTTTTAGGTTTATAATAAGTTTTCCTCTTCTAGGAGGAATATTTCTCCCTCGAAAGACAGAGTTTTTCTTCCTCTTTAGGAGGATTTGGCTCCTTCGAAAGACCGGGTTTTTCTTCTCTCTTTTGAGGGAGGAATCGCTTTTTTATTTCATGGATTGCTATAGAGTTGTTTCATGGATAAAATTTTGTACGGGATTGAAAAAGAGATTAATATTTCGACAACAATTTAACGAATCAGACGGAATTTTTTTGTACGGCTACAACAGATCAATACACCCCCTCGCCGAAGAAGGCTGTAAATCACAGCGATATGAAAGAGGGTATGAAGAACGTACGATTTGCAACAACGATCGTAGCTTTGCTTACGGAATGTTTTTATTTGATTCAATTATTATGTATTTGTTAGATCTAAATCTCTTTGTAGATGTCGTATGACTTATTTATAAATCAATTTTATTTCAAAAAAAAAAAAGAGTCTGAATAGGGTAAAGAAACTTTATACCTGGACCAGTACCCTACTTGATGCCACCTGGACCCATACCCTACCCAGATTCACATGGTTAAGAAAAATATGGCCAATACCCATAATTTAAGATTATATGGCCCGATAGGTTGGAACCTGGACCCATTGTCATCCATATTCTCTAATGATTGTAACAATTGGAGTTTCACACATTTTAAAATCATATTTGAACCTCTTGTGTGTTATATTAATTTTAATTCGTATTACAAAGTTGATATTCCTCACCTAATTTTTATGAAAACGGAGAATTGAAATACTAACCGATGTTACGTGAATACAAAAAGATTTAAAAGGCAATTGCTCAGTTGCCAAATCACCTCGACGATTTTACACTTAATTAATGTTTTTAGTTTTCAAAATCATTTTAGCTTATAAACTTTTGTTTCATTAATTAGAGTTTTTTAGATCATGTATTTTTTGAGAATATTTAATTTAATTTCCCCCTTTTTTATGTATTTTACTACAGTTTCAAATTTTAATTTAGTATATAGTACATGAAATTGTTAATGATTAAAATTGCTAGAAATGATGTTAATTACGGAGTAATATTTTAAGTAACCATAAAAGAAAAATGTATGACATTTGAAGTTCTAAATTTAAATTGATATATTTAGGCCCTGTTCACTTCACCTTAAAAAAAGTAATATTAAGTAAAAATAATTTCAGTTCAGTAAAAATAAGTTCAGTTCAGTAAAATTAATTTCAGTTTAGTAAAAATAATTTCAGTTCAGCAAAATTCAGTTTTATTAAAGAAGAATTATAATAGAAAATCAGCAAAAATATTTAATTTCAGTAAAAATAATTTAAGTTCGGCAAAATTAAGGTGAAGAGAACGGGGCCTTATAGTTCCAGAAAATGCGACTTATATAATATCTCTGTTGTGTTGCTATTTTATTCTTATTATTATTTTTTATATAATTTTATTGTATTCATTTTTTGTAAAATCTTCCTCGGGAAGTACAAATACAAACAAAGGAACGAAGTATTCTTAAATCTACAACAACCATCTCAATAACTTTCAAAACAATTAAGTACTGTAAGTCTGTAACTAAATCAAGCTAAACAAAAACAATTTAAATAATTACATACAAAAAGAAATTAGAACTAAGGATAACTTAGCTTAAAATATAATTGAAGATACTCGTACTTTATTAGGGTTAGTGGAAGTCGGATGACTTTAGACGCCTACCATTTTGACTAACTATATTATAAATATACATTCCTCTAATTATTAGTATACCCATTATTATTAATTAGTTTAATTTTTCTTAGTTCTTTTGATCTCTTTGTTGGTCGGTTGGACTTAACACTCTCTCCACTACGTACTCGATTATGGCACCACACATATATAAAATGATTTTATAACACAGTTAAAGCGTAAAATAAATAAATAAATAAATAAAATAAAAAATGTATGTATTTGTGGTTTGGGTGAATTGAATGCGTTGTCTCACTATTTTTCTTGCTGCATCATAATTTGTAGGAGAAGAACATTATAATTGATATAAAGTTGCAAGAAATGAAATCAAAATAAGTTCACTTTATGAGAAGAATGAAATATAAAGATTTGATTTTTTTGATGTTTTCACCCATATTAGTCATAATTTAATTTACACACCTAAATTAGAGTTGTCAATTCGGGTAAATGGGTCGGGTTTGGATCGGGTAAGTGTTGGTCGGGTCAATTCGGGTTAATGTCGTAACCTATGCGGCCATGCAGGTTGGATCCGGGTTGGGTCATGCTTGAGTCAGGTCACGTCGGGTTATATATCTTTTCGGGTTTGGGTCTGTAGGCGTCGCTCGAAGTGCGCCTACGTTAAAAACATGTTGTGAATATGCTTGGCACTCTTAGGAAGTGGGAATTGACATAATACGATTAAGGACAAATAAAGTAGGGAGCCGCCAACAAGTTTTTAAGGAACTTGTAAACCGTTCACGGATCATAAAAGGCAACCACGATAAGGGACAACGAAGGCAACAACGATTGACCCGTGAAGGTTACACTCCATTCATAATCCATGAGATTACTAACTCCATATGGTTCGGAACCACGAAAGGAGGATCGGGGATGATGGTACGAAGTGAGTCATGGAGTCACATTCGCCCGTATTGGCCTCTACTCGATTCTTATAGTGAAAAGTGATTCCTGCGATCTCAAAGGCATACAAACAAAGATATTCAATTTGCTCCAAACTATTATTAAGCTAAATTGGTTGAATATTAATGCAACATATAATTCTAAAATATTGTAATCACTTGAATTAATAACAAGATTAAAAAGGATCCTAAACCGGTTATCCCAATTATCTTACTAGGCGTGATTTTCAATTACATATTCCCTTTAAACATGCAATATAGTGATCATAATAAAATAATAGAATATACATTAATATTGGAAGCAATTTAACAAAAAATTGTTAGTCAAATCAAATAATAATAATAACCTAATCATGATGCTAGCAATATTAAAATAAAATAAGAGTAATTAAATTAATTAATTACTCACATTGTGCGCGTTCCTTTAAATTGCTACATCATGAATAAATTGTTAGTAACTTCAATTAAAAAAATATAAATTAAATAGAAATTAAATTAAATTAATATAGATTTGATTTGGTCCAATCCCTCAATTATTTATACCTTTCACGCCTTGGTTTAAGGACGAAACCTCGGGTTTAGTATAGACTCCTTGGAGTGCTTAAGGGAAAAATGGTGTAATTAGGAATATAGGTTTAAGGCTTAGAATATGAGAGAGAGAGAGAGAAGAATTTGAATGTAAAAGAGAGGAAGAGAGAAGGATTTGATGATCAAGCTTGTTGATGATTGATAAAGGGGTGATATGACCTCTATTTATAGAGGAAAAAAAATGGTCGAAAAATTAAGATAAGATCCGAATTAAATCGGAATAAAACTCTTGCGATAGACAGCAGTTTTTGCGGTTTTTGTTTTTATCATATCTTTTGATCCAAAAATTGGAATAAGATGAATAAGATATCGTTGGAAAGCTCTTGAAGTATACTTTATAACCCAATTAAAATCAGATTAAAATATTTTGTAGAACAAAAGATATGGACGAAATAGTGAGACGGTGTCAGTTTTGGATAGAGTTTGACATTTTATTCATATCTTTTCCGTTATAGCTCGGAATTGATATTATAATATATCATTGGAAAGATAATTTGGATATCCAACCATATAAAATTCAGATAAAAAAATATGATGCATGAAAATAATATCTGTCTATCTTTGAATGTCTTTCAATTCGGATATAAATAGGATTTTCAAAAAAAGGAGTTTTATTCAATTTCAAACTATTTAATCTTATCTTTTCAAAAAAGATAATTAAGATATTTTAGAAACTTATAGAAGCTTCCAATTAATCGTAATTGGTTTAGAAATTGGATTAAATCATTTGGACCCTCCACGTGATCATTGGGTCGTAGGTAAGGTGGGCTTAGGTTCGGTTTGGGCTCGGTTTAATATTTTGGCCATAACTTATTCGTTATAACTCGGATTTGGGCTTATAATATATCGTTGGAAAGATATTTTAAAGCTCCATCCAACTATTGAATCATTGGACCCAGATTATGGATCAAAATAAACTGGATTAAACGTTTTTATAAAAAGGACACGAAATGAATGATTTTAAAGGACACGAAATGAATTATTTTGGGTTTAAAGGCACGAAAAGAGGAAAATAATTTATGGTTTGAGGAAATGGGCTAGGAATTGGGTTGGATATCGAAAATATGGATTCAAGCACTCCAAGATTAAATACTCAACCCGACCAATAATGGCGGTAAAAGGTTGTTCATCATCGGGTTTGGTTTTGGGGAGACATTTTTAGGTGTCTACAGGGTCGAGTTTAGGTTGGGTTACATTCGGGTCAAGTGAATAATAGGTGGGGTTTAATTCGGGTTAAAACGGTTTAAAGTCATTCTGGGGTTCGAGTCAGGTTCAGTTCAAGTCAATAATTTGCGAGTTAATTAGGTCGGGTCATTCTCGGGTTTAAGTCGGGTTTGGTTTAAGTTAATAATTTGTGGCTTATTCAAGTCAAGTCATTCTTTGGTTCAAGTCGGGTTCGGTTCAAGTCAATAATTTGTGAGTTCAGTTCAAGTAAAGAAGAAATACTTTCAAATTAACATTAAGTAATTTTAGCCTTACAAAGTTATGACTTTACAAGTAGATTACAATATAAATAGCATATATCTTTATTTAGCTAGTCAATATCTACAATAATAAATATGTATAAAATAATAAGTGGATTTCATTTCGCATCGGGTCAATAGCAAGTTGTGTTGATTTCGAGTCGGGTTCGGTTAAATTCGGGTCGAGTAAGGAACGTGTCGGGTTAGTAACAGCTCGAGTTTAATTCGAGTTTTGATGGGTTAAAACGGGTTAGGGTCAATTTCGATTCTGGTAGGGTTTGGTTCAGGTCAATAATTTACGGGTTATATTCGGGTTGGGTCATCTCCAGGTCGGTTCATGTTCAGGTTTCGTGTCTCAAATACTCGGGTTAACTTGGGTCCAGGGTTAGTTTCAAGTTGGGTCAAATCGCGTTCGGGTCACCATTTTTCCATGTTCAAACGGGTCGGTTAATAATCGGGTTCGGATCGGTATTTCGGGTTGGGTCAGCTTTTTACAGCTCTAACCTAAATTAACGTAATGCTAGGCTAACTTTAGGGAGAATCTGCAATTTCTTAATTAAGGTATCACTAAACTCGTAATTGGATAAATATAATTCACTAACCTCTTAATAAAGATAACAAAAGATTAAAAATATCCGTTATTTGGTAACTAGCCGGAACATGAAAGATAAACATATCTATTAAATTGTGACTCGAAATCTAGTAGAGTTGACTTTTAATGCAAATATCTCACAAACTACCAAGTTATTTTGAGGTGATAGCTTGTTTCAAGAACTTTCCAACGGTAGGTCATATGCTCAATTCCAATAAGAGACTAGAGTGTTATGACTATTTCATGAAGACTTGACGAAGCTGAAACAACGTTGCTAACGAAGTGCCTGACCTAGCACGTCGGAGGCAAAAGAGGGCACGTCCTTGCCTGGACGACTAGGGCGTTTACTTGGGTCCGTTATAAGCTTACATGTTTATGCATGGAATATTGGAATATTTCCTAAAATTATATCTTTCCTATGACAGCTATATGAGCGTACTTAGGGAACAATTTAGAGTTTTAATTATTAGTGTTTCCTTTTGTTATAAAAGCACCTTTAGTTGATCAATTAGATCATACCTTTTGTGCCATTAGATTTAGGACTCCGTGCATTATTCTCTTATTCTTTCTCCATCATAGTAAAGAAGCTCTCGAATCTCCCACTCGCGGATGTAATAGGTGCAAGTTGACCGAATCATTTAGATCATTGTATTTTTTGTTTATTTTCTTATTGTTTATTTTCTCGTTCTTATTTTTCATTAGCTTGTTTTGTAGTATTCAAAGACAATTACTCCCTTATTTCCTAACAACATCTCTTTATGCACTTTTTCACGCACAAAAAAGGTGTTTATTATTTTCAAGTCTGGCCCTGGCCGTGTGTAGCCAGTGCGGCTACACAGGGCCCAAATTTAGTTGGAGCCTCAAGTGGTAAAATGATTAAATAATATATGCTACATTAAATATAAATATATGCCACTAGGTGAAAAAAGGAGATTGGCACTGAGGTAAGGCCACCGGTTCTTTAAAACCGGTGGGGAAAATAGGTGGGATTTTGAGGGGTGGTTTTTGCCACCGGTTCAAACCAAACCGGTGGGATAAACCATTTTCCACACCGGTTCAATTCAAACCGGTGGCCTTTTTTTTAAGCCACCGGTTCAAAACCGGTGGCATAGAGGGGTTTTGAACCGGTGGGAAATTGCTATTATATGCTAATTGTGGCCTACTGGTTAATGGTCACAAGTGTATTGTTGGAGATAGCAGATCGAATCCCGCCAGCAACCTTTTTTTCTTTTTTTTTTTCCTTTTATTCCAAAGCATTCTTTTTCCAAAGCATTCCATCTAAAAGCCTTAATTTTCAATTTTTTAGCAAAATGTAAGTGAGAATATCCTTTATATTTCATTTTTGATAATTAAAACATTTATATACTACCTTCGTTTTATATTATTTACAACGATTAGACATTTTTTCTCTCTACTTTATGTAAAATTGTTGCAACTAATATGAAACGGAGGTAGTATTTGTTTTTTTAAGGGCGGGAAAAATAGCGATTTTGTTTTCTAGTATAAAAAAACCCGAGTAGAGAAATTTTATTTAGTACCAAATTATACACTTCATTCTTGCACAGGGCCTCCAAAAAGCTTGGGACGACCCTGATTATTTTAGTACTCATAATACCTTCGTTACATATTATATGGAACTTTTGGGTATTATTTATAAGATGAAAAACTTTAAAAGTAGCAAATAATGTGTAATGGAGGTAGTATATTTTGCGCCAATGTTTTTTCAAGAAAATTGAAGTGATATAATGCAATAACATTATTGTCAAGATATACTAAAGTAGCTTTGTTAATGAATAATGTAGTTCTTACTGTAAATCAAGTTTCGTATCCAGCAAGCTGTTTAGGACAAATCTTAGAAAAGGGTTTCTAGGAATTTGTTAAAGGTTTTATGGGGTTTTAGTAATCAAATCTGCCAAAAGAAAATAAACACAACCTCCAAATGAATTAGTTAAGATCAATAAAATAATAAAACTATAATAAAAGATCAAGATAAGAGAGGCATTTCTGAGTAAGGACGAACTGGTGTCAGTAAGGACGACATAAATCAGAGATTTTAATATAAAATTGTAGTAAATTGTATTAGACAATGTATGAATGTGTCCTCTTCTATTACAATGAGCATCCTATTTATAATGATTTATAAGTCTAATAAAGTTAAATATTGAAGAATCCTCGCTATTATGGTAATGATGACAATATTGATTGGAATCTTCTTATCTTAGGAAATGTTGACTTAGTGATTGATATTTCCTTGATTTGCTCCTTCAATCATGGGACTTGATTGTGCTTGTTGCCCAAGCATTCATTTCGTGTCTTCAAATGGTCCGAACTCTGAAGGGAAGCTGCCTTACTCAAAAAGGCTCAGTAAGGCAATCGATTTACTGAGTCCGTACTGTCCGTACTCAGCAGGGACCACTGCGCGGATAATATATTCCATCAATCAAGTTATTCATTTCCCGATTTAGCTTTATTTGATTGATTCCATAGTCTTCATAAGATCTTTGATTAATTATTGACTTCTTAATTGGACTAATTAAATCCTTGATTATTATTCTTTGATATCTTTGACCATGTATGCTTCCTATTTCACCTCATTTCCTTATTGAGTGTAATTGATTCTTTTATTATTATCCTTTTCCTAATTTGTAGCTTGCTTGGAATCCACTCCCAACACAAGCAAGACTCAAAAGATATTGGCAACAACTCAGTACTCTAATTAGACAATGTGGGTTGTTGTTCAAGTGAAAAGGTGGGTTGTAAATAAAATGGTGGATAATGTACGAGAGAGTGAGTGGAAAAGTGCATCAATTGTGTGAAGTAAGAGGGATAATAAACTAGCAAGTTAATTATAAGGATTAATAAAAGTTTGCTAAAAATGGGATAAAGGGAAATATTAATAATTATATATAGGAAATGAATAAATGGAAAGGGTTAAGAACATTTTAAAGGCTAGGGTATGGTGCTAGACATAAACCTTTTATATATCGACTTAGGATAAATGTCGCCTAAGCAGACAAGGCAGTGGTTGATCTAGGATTTTCGATATGGTGGGTCACCATCAATTATTGATCATATATGAAAGTATAAAATAAAAGTTAGGTCTAATTCACAATTGATTTCAATCTAAAAATTATGTTAAAAAAATTTATATTACAACCAAATTGATTTCAATCTATAAATAGGACACAAAAATCTATATTGCAACTAAATAATACTTGTAAAAATCCATCATGTAAGCCGAAAGTACTACAAATAACATATAACAAACAAATAGTACACACTCATTACTATTCATAGCAGGGGAAAAAAGGTAAAATGACCTTAGATACCAATTGTGTAATCTAATTTTTTAACAACTGGCCTCTTTTAATTAAAAAGAAAGCAATAAGAAAAAAAAAAAAAAAGCGCAACGGGACGGATTGAATACTAGCATCTATTGTTTGTTTTTAAAAAAAAATGAACTTCATTTTTTTATTTTTGTGGGCTGACGTCTGGCGATGAACGTGCACTAGTGTGCAACAATGTAGCTCAGTTGCTCCACCCTTGCGCTTAGCCGCGTTGGTAGTAGTTCAATTACTCAAATTCACTTTCTCTCCTCGTGCGGTTGCCTTAGCCAAAAAAACCTCTTGTTCTTAAACGAACTATTATCCTTGATCACTCACAACATCATATCCTTGGTTCTTTAATCCAAGCAAATAAAAGGATATTACTCAAGCTTATAGATGGTTAATTAAATCCGAGAGTTGACCACTCAAAGATTCTCCATATGATGACACATGATATCTCCTCTAACTATCAGTGTTTGTGCACTGAGGTGTGCCATACTCATGGTACACCCAAATAAGTAGAAAGAACATGGGTTATAATTATAAATAACATACACAACATTACAATTTAGAGAACGCATTTTATTTCTAAGAAATAGCTTGTAAAAAGGTACGTAAAAGATAATTAATAATTGATTTTTATCACGCATTTAATATCAAATCATTCAAACATATTTAGTTACTAGAATTTCTTTATCTAAAATTATTTTCAGATAAAAATAATTCAAGGTTTCCTTTTCAAATTTCAAAATTTCATATTTCATTCTCAAATTTTTAGTTTCCATATTATTTTATTTCAATCATTTTGTTTTATAAAATTCTCTATAAAATTGATCATATTTTTTTTATTTTTATATTTAGTTATAATATTCATCTTAATGATAAAGGAACATTGTTTGTAATGTAAAGATGTATTATTGATATGTAAACACCATGTTTAATTGGTTTCCAAAAAAAAAAAAACACCATGTTTAATTTATTGTAAATACCATAAATATCTCTTGGAAGATTTTTTATTATGCGAGGAGTCAAAATAAATGAACCAAATTGAGTAATCAAAATAGCGTACGTAGTTAGGATCATTTTTTTTTAGAAAAATTGAAACTAATAATCTCACCTTTGCTAATTCTGCTCAAAATAATCCCACCTTTTCGAAATCTGAAAACAATCTCAACTTTACCCCTCATTTGCTCAAAATGATCCTTTTGCACTACTGGTTTAATAAGTAAATTATTTTTATTTTTTAATTTTAATTTTGTTTCTAATTCTATTTCTTATTTCTCTCCTCCTACCCTCTCACCTCTACAAATCCTTTAATGGTGATCCCACCATAACCACCACCACCATCCCTCCACCACCACCACCACCACCCCCACCCCACCTGAAACCTCAAACTCACCAGACTTACACTCTGAGCTCTCAACCGGACCACCACAAAACCCCCTAAATCCAACTACCCACCAACACTAAAACCCCTTAAACCCGACACCCCAGTCAGGCAGCCACCCACAAAACCCTTCCCATTGCCCTTGCTTCTCCGTTGGATTGAAACACCACGCAATGTTGCATCTAACAAAATAGATAATTCACTCACAATAATACAAAAATGCCCAACATTATTCTAATTCTATGTTTAACATTTCAATAAGAGAAATTCCTTATTAAAAAAAAAAAAAAAAAATCAAAATTATATCAGATATTAAATTCATTCATGTTTGATAAAGGAATTCTAAATGTATCACAATTATAGTTAGATATTAAATTCATTCATGTTCAATAAATAAAGTACAACGGAAACAAGTAAAGGACTACAGTGGAGTACGGCAGAGGCCTTGGGAAAGTGGGCCTCTCATATTAGGGGACCCATACCGGAACA
The DNA here is from genome assembly GCF_948465745.1 of Chenopodium album. Classification (NCBI taxonomy): domain Eukaryota; kingdom Viridiplantae; phylum Streptophyta; class Magnoliopsida; order Caryophyllales; family Amaranthaceae; genus Chenopodium; species Chenopodium album. The sequence continues at coordinate 18,002,049 of NC_137842.1, forward strand.
TCCGAGACGGTCAAAGAGGCTGCTTGAGCTTATGATCGAGTTGCTGTTCGGGAAGTACGAGAAAGGGGAGGGGAGAGGGGCTGCTCCGGCTTCAGTAAGGAGGGGGCTAGCGAAGGGAAAGGGAAGAGAATGGGCTTTTATCTTTTAAAAAAATTTAAAAATAAAATAGACCAATCAAAAGATTACATGTGGCAAGTAACCTTCTTTTTCAGGTTACCAACTTAATCATCCGGTTAAAGGTCTATTTTGAGCGGATGGGAAGTAAAGATGGGATTATTTCTAGATTTTGAAAAGGTGAAATTATTTTAAGCAAAATTAGCAAAGGTGGGATTATAGTTTCCATTTTTCCCTTTTTTTTAAAAAAAAATATTACCCATTCTTTGGGATAATCTAGGTCATACAACCAGGCCACTAAAAAAAATGCCCCCCAACCCCCACTAGAATTATTAAATAATAATTGATATATGAGATTATTATTCTCAAACTGGTCAAAAGTGGGATTATTAGAATAATTTTTCTAAAATAAGTATATAGTTATTATTAATTTTATCTTTATTTTTCTAAAAACTCGCTTATTGCTAAGATTTGGAGGTAAGAGAGATCGAGTAGTTAAGAGGAAAAATTTAAAAGTAATTTGACAAATAATTGTAGCTCATTAATTAAGCTATTAAAGGATTAAAATGAAAATATGTCGAAGTAATGGGTGTAAATAGCAAAACAAAAAAGCCAGTAAAATAATATGAAGTACTTCAAGAACAAATTAAATATATATAATAATAATAATAATCACAAAAAACTCTTGTGTGAACCTGGTTCATAATATTGTGGAGCCCATGTCTAAGCATGACAACAATTGACATGTTGAAAATAGTGACCCTAGTGTTAATATAGTGATCCTAATTTTAACATATTTACCATTATTAAAATTTGTTTGAGCCTGGTTTGAGGTTCAAATTAGTGTGTGGCCCGAGCGATGCTCCGGGCTATTTTTTTTAACAAATTATATAAACATGTTCTTGTAAAAAAAAAAATTGTAGACATATCCTTTGTACTACTTTGGATTTTTTTTAGTTGCAACTCTGGGGTATTATTTGAGAGATATAAAATATTCCAAAGTTGCAACTTAAAAAAATTGGAGGTAGTATATAATTTATAATATAATGAACATAAAGACATAATTATTATCAAAATAATTAAATAACTAAAATTTATAACAATAGAATTTTTCTTGCTTGTATGTATTATCTCAATGATCATAATTAACAGATAATAGGATCATTTTTTTTTAAAAAAAAAATAGCAGTTATTAAATGTTCAGATTTCCATCCAATGGCCAATACTTATATATGTATGAGTCGAGTATTAAAACATGATTAATATATGGATGAGATGGTAAGACATGTAATGCATATTTTTGTGGTTGTGAGTTCGAATCTCATGATAAACAATTTTATTAGAATATGGTCATAGTTGAAAGATGACATGGCGAGGGTGCCACGTGACACATAAATGTTTTTAGAAACGCTTTTTAATATATAAGTATAGATAGATGTGTCAGTGAGGTTAATATGAACATAGTAACTCTACATTAACATAGTGACCTTTAATATTCATATTGACCCATATATTAAAATTTTCATTATAGTATATATTAATCTCTTATGACCTTTATTATAACACATTGACTTTTATTTTAACATATAATCACCTTTATTTTACCATAGTTACCATTTTATTGATATTAAACCCTTTAGATTTAAATAACAACATTTAAATACAGTGATCATTAATAGTTCACAATAAATTAGCGTGAACCAAGTTTATTAAAGAGTTAACCTAACAATCAATCAATATATTATTCCCTCCGTCTCCATTTGATTTTTCCATTTGTAATTTTGACACGTGGTATTCATAAGGTTAGAGATTCTTCAAAATTACTCTTGATATATAGGACATAACTTAGTCATGTTGGGTCTTATTTGAGTCATCTCAATAAATAAATTATGAAAAATGAAAAATATAGCCCTTAGGGCTATGTATAAGAAGCTTAAAAAGGAAGAATTGAGGATAATTTAACATTAATAACACCTATCTGTACGTGTTTTTACCATGAATTCCCAAATTAATCCCATTTTGAGAAGTTTCTTTAATGCTTATACATAACCTTAAGGGCTACATATATCATTACTCATAAATTATTAATATTCAATTCTTACCTCTTCACTAATAAGTAACTAACTATATTATTTTTTTATCAAAGTGTTTCATTGAAAAATGTGTACAATCAATTTGAATCAATTTGAAGCTGACAATTGTCTCTTTATGATTCACTTGTTTTATATCTTTAACATTGTATTTAAGAAAACCTAACATATTTATTGCATACTATTTTTGGTAGTTTCTATTATATAAACTACATTGATTTGAAAATATAAATTATTGATTTTGATTGTCTTAATTTATGTCATCAATTTATAAGCAACGAAAGTGTGTAGATATTTATTTATATTAAAATTTATTTTAATTAATTTTAATACTCCTTATTTTCCTACATACTAGCTAGGGCATAGCTAAGCTAGCCTTATCAAAAATCTCATTTGATTGGGGGTTAAATCACAAATTAAGGGTTGGTTCACATATAGCGAACTGAATTGAGCTGAATTGAATTGAGCTGAACTGAACTAAATAGAACTGAATTGAATATTTTTTAAGAGAAGGAAATTAAGAGCTGAACTGAACTAAACTGATTCGAGCTGAACTGAACTAAACTGATTCGAGCTGAACTGAACTAAACTGAACTAAATTGAAATTAAGCTGAAGTGAACAGGCCCTAAGTTATTGGCAAATTTAGTGAAAGATATTTATAAATAAATATATTTACAAGTAAATAAATATGTGTATGGTATAATTGTCTAAACAATATTCATTACAAAAACTTGCATTACTCATTTTTGAAGGGTATAATTAGCATCACACTATTCATAAGAGTAATCTTGTACTTTTTATAAGGTAGAGATATAATTACATCTTCAATATGATATATATTTTTTCATAGTTTATAATGAATTGGCCAGTTATTTTTTGTTTATTAAACTTCAACAGTATATGTATATCTTTCTTACTCTTTATATAAACAATATCTACATATTCTATGTAATTTAAGATTAAATATAGGGTAATTCAAATAATGAATATTAAGCACTAAAGTAAAATCAAACTAAGTTAGATTTAGGGTATGTTTTGTTTACCTTATATTCAATGATTTTAAGTCTAATAAGTTCAAATAAGTCCAATTAAGAAATAATAAGTCATGATAAGGGTTATGTAAGCTCAAATTACATCAAAATTAAGTTTTAATGATGCAAAATAAGTTCAAATAAGTTTAGATAAATAAAAACAGGTGAATAAACCACCTTAAAATATGAATCTAATACAACTTTTACTAATCACTATAAGTTGAAAAAACAAAAAAAAAAAATATTCCTAACAAAAACTATGACAAAATTTATGAATTTAAAATTTAGATAAAATAGAATTTTATACATATAATTTATAAGTGTATATATGTTATGATTTTTATCCCATTCATAACTATATGAATAAATGTGTGAAACGATAAAATAAATAAATAAAAGGAAAAATACACTTTAATAATCCCAACTATGGGCGATTTACCTACAATAATCCCAACTAACTTTTATTTTCTAATAATCCTAACTATGACCCGAGTTTTCCTCCAGCAGTCCCAAAAACCGGTTACTTGCTAGAAGGGTAAACACTTTTTTTTTAATAAAAAAAACACCACATGTCAGAACATGATTGGCATAATATAAAAAAAATAAAATAAAAAGAAAAAAAAATATCAAAAGTCATCCCAGCCAGGCAGCCACCCCCCTCCTCCTTTCAGCCACCTTACACCCACCATGAAACCCTAGGCCATGGCGGCTCTACCCATTTCTTAACCCAACATCGCGGCTCCGCCGCCTCCACCATGGCCTCCACCATTCACCTACCCCCTTCGACCAACCACAACAGCGCAGCCCCACCTGACGAACACCCACGAAACCCCCTTCTCTATCCTTCTCGTGTGTCTTTTTCTCTCCTCCGCTGCGAACACCCACGAACACCTACGCTGACGAACACCCACGCACAAACATCCACGACTACCCACCGAACACCCACGATTACCCACGAACACCCACGAACATCTTCAACCTCCAGACCCAATCCACACCTATAAGGTGGTCGAATTTGAGGTTGGGCTCTCGTATTGGGGGTCGGGGAGGGCTGGTTGGGCGGTTTCAGGGGTTGGGAGTGGGTGGTAGAGGCCGGCCGACCATTTTCGGTGGTTGGCCGGCCGATTTTCGGCGATATCGAGGGTTGTGGTTAGGGTTTCGTCGAGGTTTGGGGGTGGGGGAGAGATTGGCTGGGATTTTTTGGTTTTTTATTATTTTTTTTAAATTGACCAATCACGTGTTGACACGTGTTATGGTACCTGTTATAACAGGTCATTGACTTTGTGTTGACCGATTGGTACTTGTAGACACCCATTTGTGTCTCCCCAAAACCAAACCCGGTGATGAGTACCTTTCGCGTCGAATCATAATCGAATGAAGCGAAAGTGTGGAAAGTCTAGTGTTGCGGATAGTTTTAATTTCTTTTCTCTTCTCTCTGTTTTTGAAAACGTATTTTAAGAAAACAACCAATCTAGTTTGGTTGGTCCATGATAAGGATCCAATAATAGTGTAGTTGGATGGGGCTTGACAAGAGCTTTCCAACGATATATTATAAGTCCAATTCCGATGAATATTGAGGAAGTTATGGCCAATTTACCAAACTGGGCCCGGTTTGAGCCTTATATACGAGCCAATGATCTTGGGGAGGGCCTAATATGATTTATCATTCCTAATGCAATTAGGAATGGTTTTAGTCTTCTAGATTCTTCTAGAAGGTTCTTTTCATTCCTATTTCAATTAGCATTGATAAATTGACTTTTGACTTTTCAGAGTTTTAATCAAAATCAAATAGCATTTTCGAGGAAATTATATGATTTTATCCTCCAGTACGGCAAACTTATCTGATTTTCGAAAACGCGTTAAAACCTGGCTTGGCGCCTGACCCCAGGCTTTGGCGCCTGGAACCAGGCTTGGCGCCTGACACTAGTGTTGGTGCCTAGCGCTAGTTAGCCAGGGTTTGCGCCAGATCTGTTTTTTATGCGTCAGACTCTATTTTGTTTATTTTATCTTTTTGGTTGATTTCTCTATAAATAACGTAATAAAAACTCCGTTTTCATTCACCAATTCTCACGAATATTCACTTACAATCAGTTTTCATTGGCAATCATTAATTCACTAATTCTCTTTTAATCATTCACGAACTCTCATCAAGATTTTCTTGATTATTCTCTCTCTCTCTCTTTTTCTAAACTAGCCTTTTTCTCAAATACAAAATCCCGCATTCGCAAGACTTAGAAACACCTAGCCATATTCGAAGTTGCCTTCGCCCTAGATGTGAAAGGTTTAATTTCTGAGGGTTTGGTCCCAAATCTCTCTTTCAATTATTTAATTTAATTGTTTGTTTATTATTTTCCTTGAAGTTACTAACGTGTGTATTTTGTTATTAGAAAGAGGTACGAGTCATCAAAGTAAGTGCTTTAATGGTTTTTATTGATGTTATGATGTAGAAATCATGTTTACATTGTTCTTATGATATTCCTAGTATCATGTCTAGGGTAATTTTAATATTAAATATGATTCCTGCGATGCTTCCTATATTCTTCCTAATATTTATTGATGTTAGTATCATGTTAGGGTTAAAGATTTGATTTTTATTGCTTAGTGACATGCTAGGGTTTGTTATTAATCTTGTTAGTATCATGCCTAGGATCTTGTTATTATTATTATGCTTTAATATTAACATGAACATGATTATAATTGTTATAATTTATGATTATTATGAATATTATTATTATTATTATTATTATTATTATTATTATTTTGATGATGATTATTTTATTTATGATGATATTATTATTGTTATGATTATGATTATTATAATTATAATTATTATTCATGATATTGATTATTTATCATGTTGCTTTATTATTTATTATATTGCTTGATCACACCTTTATGCATGTTTAAAGGGAATTGATACTTGTAATCATGCTTAATTAATAAGATATTAATAATCTTGTTTAGGGTTAATTGTGATTATAATTCAAGTGATCGCCAATAATAGATTTATTTGTGCATTAATATTCAACCAACATAAATTAAACAGGTTTAGGGTTAATCTATTGATTGCATGTTAATTAGAAAGCGCACATGAATACGGTCAGAATAAAGTAGAGACCTATTATTAGGGCAGGTTCAATCTCTTTTAGGTTGGATTTGTACCATCATCCCCGAACCCTTATTTGGTTCTAGACCTTATGGAGTTGACGATCTCTTGGATCGTTAAGGGGTGTAACCTTCACCTCGTGAACGGTTTACAAGTTCCTAAAAAACTTGTTGGCGACTCTTTTGTTCTATCTTCTTCCCTTTTGGACGCCACCGTACTTTAGTGTATGATCAGAGTGCGGTTCAAGCTAGGGGTTAACGCTTGAAATTTATTCCCTACAGTACTGTTGGAGGAAAACTCAGGGCATAGTTAGGATTATTAGAAAATAAACGTTAGTTGGGATTATTGTAGGTAAATCGCTCATAGTTGGAATTATTAAAGTGTATTTTTCCTAAATAAAATGACATGCATACATGATTGGTTAGTTGATGAATTATATGTTTATTCATATAAGTCTAAATAAAGATCTTTTACTCATAAATTTATTAATGGAAAAATTGAAAAGAATAATCCCACCTTTCGCCCATCTGCTCAAAATAATCCCACCTTTTTGAATTCAAGAAATAATCCCTCCTTTCAAACCCCATTTTCCCAAAATGATCCTTTATTAATATCTTTAACTATTTATTTATAGATATTATTAAAAATTTACTCTTATTTTTTTTTATAATATAAATTAAGACTTAATAAGTGTCGAATTTGTTTAAAGATAGTAACTTTGTTTGCAAATTATATATTAATAATATATTATCGAGTTGCTAACAAACTTATCGAGTCGAGTTAGAGCTTGCTCAACTCATGCTCGTTAACATCTCGAGTCGAGTCGAATTCAAGTCAAGCTAATTCGAGTCGAGTTTTGACCGAGCGTTGACCGAGTCGAGTACGAGTTGCTTGCGAGCTGCTCAACTCAATTAGCACCCCTAGGCCCTAGTCACACCACATCGTCTACAAAGCAATACAATTCTTTCATAACCTCGAAAAAAGAGGATACTAAATATGAGAAAATACAAGTTTAACTTTGGTTATCAAGGGGTGTATATGCAAATTACATCTAACTTTAGTTAACTTAACTGTTGTTTTCTCTCTCCTCTTTCAACTTTTTTGTATTTTTTTTTTAATTTTTCTCTCTCCTTCTACAACATTTTGTTGTTTTCTCTCTCCTCCTTTAATCTTCAATTTCAGTGGTGAAAGTACATCTTTTCATTAATGATGTCAAACAAGTCGAAATCAATGGAACGAGAAATGCTTATCTAACCTTTAAAGTTGACTATATCGCCGGAAATGGTTCTGCAACATTTTGTTTTTTTCTCTCTCTTCCTTCCACCTTCAATTTCAGTGTTGGAAAGTACATCTTTTCACTATATGACGTCGAACAAGCCGAAATCAATGGACGGAGAAAAGCTTATCTGACCTTTAGAGTTAACCATATCGCGCGGAAATGGTGGTGCGAAGTCGAATTTAATGGAGGAAGGAAAACTCAGCTACCCTTTAGGGTTAACCATGCCATTAATTTCTCTTTTGGTTATCAGTGGCGGAGGCGAAATTTCTAAGTGAGAGGGGCCAAGATTATACCTACGTATTACATTTATTTTTTTTTTTAAAATAAAAAATAAAAAAATAATTAAAAAAAATACAAATTTTGTTAGCTACAAGATTTGATCCCTTGACAACTTGTATACTATCACATGGAAAAAATCAACTCCTCTGCACCAAAAATCATGACAATTAAGAGCAAATTTAATTATTATCTTGAGCCAAGGGGGAGGCAAAGGCCTCCGCCAGCCCCCCTGGCTCCGCCCCTGTTTGTTATTAGGGTTTTCGTTTAATTTGGAAATGGAGTCGAACAGACTTGAAAGAGAAGGTGAAAGTGGGCAGAGATTGGAGGTAGCAGATTAAGGTAATGGGAAGAAAAAATATGAACAAGAGGAAGAAGATGAAAATGCAGAAAAAGAAGGTGGGAGGAAGAAGATGATGAATAGTAGCAAACGGAGAGTTAACGGTGTTAACTTTGAAAATCTGTCCAACTTGTCATAATGACCCACAAATAATAAAATATTTATTTTTTTAAATCAAAAAACACAATTTTCAATGCAATTATTTACGAAAATGACATTTGATAAATATTATTTATTTATCTAGGTTATAAATTGGGGCTTGCTATAAAATATTTAATCAAAATATCACATGAAAAAGGATAGGTAAATTACATGATTGGTTAATGGGTAGTAATTTTATTGTGCCATGTAGCATATAAACAATGGTTGCTAATGTAAGACATTTAGGACACAATTACGTACTTACGTACTAACGTGCCTCTACCTCTGCTAGTTGGGCCACTGCCTACTTAAAAAAAAAACAGGTTTAAGGTGTGTTAAAATTTTGTTGTTAATTAAAAAAAATTTCAAATTCATTAAAGAGTACTGTTTAACTTGTCGTTAGCTTGAGCTTATAAATAACATCATATATAATGGCTTAGCTTTTATTGTTTGGCTTATTGTAAGGACGAAATTAGCTAGGTTAAGTCCCTTCCAATCTCACCATATCATAATTGATTAAAAATTAATAATAACGTATTAATCTTGAGTAGGATTGATGATTAAATTAGGGTGTTAAGTAACTCTTTCATATCTTTTCCTTTTATTAATCACAACTCTCAATGCAAGGTATATACACAATACACTTCTCACCTTCTTTATTCCTTTGTTTTATCAGGCCTCCATTCGTTGTGCACAATTTCATAATCACTTTGCTTAGTCTCATTAAAGTGTGATAAAATACAGACGACAAACCGTGTTGCATAGAGTGAGACCACAAATAATTCCGCTAAAATCTCATTTTAAAACAATTTGGTAACACGTTATTAACACCGTAACCTACTACATTAAAGTTAGTTATCTCATTCCAATATAATTAAAGTGTTTTGATTTTAATACGCATTAGTACAATTCATTTTGATGTGTGCTACAATTAAAAGCGTTTTAAAGAAAATTCAAGTGATGTTCCCCAACATTCAATATATCAACTTATATTATCATCATAAAAAAAAAAAAAAAAAAAATCACTTACATCTTTAATACTCGTAAATAACAGAGTACTAAATCATGTCATAATTCATGTTTTTAGAGGAAATAAATAAACCCGATAAATGATAATGTGATAGCTAAATTTTAATCAAAAAAATATATATCGAGTCAGGGATTATTTGCTTAATTGTTAATTATATATTGTAATTACTCAGGACATTGTACAAGTCCAAATAGTAATGTGGTCTTGTTACCCTTACGGAACATGTTAGCTCATTCCTAGATTAATATAAATAATTTTAACTTATGGATTCTTTACCTAACTAGTAACCAATAAAGGTCAAAGCAGATTGAAAAGGATAATTAACAACCTCTAATAGGTTCTATAGAGAAATCATTGATAGATCAATCTTTTTCTCAACTTCTTTAAGACTTAAATTAACTTGAATCCATTTAGGGACAAGTCATAGGCGGCATAAGTAACATGTCACATTTTAAGTCGACAATTTCTAATTCGATTCCTTATTATTACCTATACATTGTACGTAATAGTTGTTCAAGATCTAGAAACGTCAATGTTGATTTTGTGACATCTCCATAAATAACCCCCAAATAGTTGATCTTTGATTTTATTGGTCAGTAATTCACTCTCTTAATCAATCTTTAATGTTTGTCAACTAAATTCGTACAAATCGTAAATATGACTGTACAAACCATACATATAGTAATAATTAACTACATTTGTATTAATTATATTATACGGAGTACAATTATTTTTTTGTCCTAGCAACACGCTGATATCTATTGAAAAAAAAAATTATTTTATAAATTACCTTAATATTATGCGTTTATAGGTTTTGCATATACATATTACGTAATTATACCAAAGTATTATATATAAGAGATATTGTTGGAAAATTTTCTTTATTTTTATAAATGAAAAAAGATAACCAAAATATTATTATTATTATTTGTTTAACAAAACAACCAAATTCACAAATTCTTATATGCGGCTGGCCACACGGTGTGGCCATTCATCATGATGATTCTTCATGAGAATTATTTCGTTAGTGTTATAGGGGTTACTCATTCAATTTTACAAGGGATAATTTAATTTGTCAGTGTTGTAGGGGTTACTTAGGAGTTACCTGATCAATATTACAAGGGTTACCGGGTCACTGTTTTACTTTATTCTTTTATAAGTGATCACATAATGGCTAAGCTAGCCACACACAAGATGCATTAGACTGAATTATTTGAAATAGTGTAACAACCTTTTTTAAAAGATAAACAAAAAAAAAAATGAAAAAAAAATTAACAAAAGTTTGGGCGGGAAATATTTTAATGAGTGTATTAGGAGGATAAGGTTGAGGATTAGTTTAATATATAAGAACTAGGTCAGAATCCGCGCGGTGCACGGTTTATATAAAGCCTATTTTTAATTTGTACATTTTAAAATAAATTGCTATTATACATGAATAAATAAGAATTATGTATATTTTGTAATTTTAAAATTTTTTATTTTAATCAAAATTATGATATAATATCTGTTTAACATTGTCTAATTCATAGTTCAATGTAGGAGATCATTTATTAGTGTGCTATTTAAAATCGTTTCAATTACATACAATAAATTGATAGAGTTTAGTTGTAATGTAAAAGCTTCTAATATTTAAATTTCTAAAATGTTAAACATGATAGTTTTCCCAACAAAAAAAAATGACATCATCATTGCATTTAGGCGAGAAATTTTTTATTAAGAAAACGACACGTGGACAATATTGATGTCAGCAATTTCTGTTTTAGTAATAGTTAATACGGAGTAGATGTGTAGAAAACCCAAAATTTAAAAATTCAAATGGAATATATTTTCAAAGTTATGTTAAATAGGGTAGCTGAAAAAGGGGAAAAAAAAAATGACATCACCCTTGCATTTTGGAGGGAAAAAATTAAATACAAAAGTAACACATAGGCAATGATGACATCAGCGGTTGTTATTTTAGTATATATATAGATAGATATATTGATTATTAAATGTAATATAATAAAAATTCTCATAGGTCATCAATGATATAAATCTAAATTAAAGTTAGCAAAAAAATCAATGTTAACTTAACTTAACTTATCTTATCTTAACTTAACTTATCTATACTTATTGTAGCTGTAATTTGAACTTGAATAACTCTAATTTAAACTTAATTTTCTTGAATTGAACTTATTTGATTTGAACTTATTTTCTTGAATTGAACTTACGGAACTTGTTTTAACTTAACTAAACTTATCTGAATATACTACCTTCTTTCCTAAAAGTTTGACTCATTTACTATTCATGTGGTCAAAATAAAATATCTTTTGACCATATTATATGATTTATTCAGTCAAAATAAATTAACAATTTTGATTTTATTATATTCTTGTATGATAAAATTTTCAAATATCTACTTTTTATAAATTTTACTTATACATAGCCAAAAATGTTAATGGTCAAATATGTTTATTGGAGAGCATGCAAATGCTAAGTGAGTCGAAATTTCAGGAACGGAGGAAGTATTATACTCCCTCCGTTTTTTTTTATTAGTGATGTGCGGAGTTTTAGGAGAGTAATATAATATTGTGAGTGGATGAATAATTTATTATAGTAAAATTTAGATGGGGACCATGAAAGAGAAAGAATATAAGGGAGAGTAAATATTTTTATTATATAAGTAGAGACCATGGAAGAGAGAGAAATGATAAAATAATTTAAGTAGGGTTTAAAATAAGAGAGAGAAATGATACAATATAATATAAAGTTACCAAATAAGGAAGTGATACATTTAAAAAAAAACAGAGGGAGTACATGAAATCAGTGAAAATAAGGTAAACAAAACAAATCCGTAGTATGCTCTGACAACTCAATTATAGAATATGGCCTATTAATATGAGTTAATTCGAGTAATTGAGAATATCTTATACATACAAGGGGGGTTTTTTTTTTTCGACTGTTTATTATTTTAAAGCTTTAATCCGTACGAAGTAAATATAAATATAAATATAAATATAAATAAAAAAATTTAAATTCCCACTTCTCATTTGAACCCGCTCTAGTTCTCACTAGTGTCCATCAAATAAATTACGTAGTAGTAGAAAAAGTTATTTGAAAAATTACTTGGTTGATCTATACTACGTCAATTCAGCTTATGATTTGTTTCAACCAGGTGTTGACAATTGTCAATATATCCCATGCCATGCAATTGCACGTCTTTTTTTCAATTAAGACAAATTTCACAATTAATAGTATTAATAAAAATTAGGGCAAACTAACTTAGGCCTACACAAAGCATAATTTACCAATCAAATTATGTAATTAGATTACTAGGCACCAAACTTTTAAGGGTAACTTGTTGGGACTCTTTTTCTTTGTTGTATAGGTTGATTGTGGTCCATTTGGCTTTATTAAAAGCCAATAACACCCAACTGTGTTAGATCCTTGGTAGTTGTACTCCATGATTTTTATTTGACATTTATTTTAATAAATTGTTTTATAAATAAATGTTTACCAACATCAAATACTTATTATCTATCTCAAATAATTTTATATTGGTCCCAAGATCAATTTTCCATGATTTAGTTACAAATGGCGTGGATTTTAGGTTTGTGTCCCTACTTTGAGGATGCAATTAATTGTATATAATATTGTACAACGTACATTTAAATTAATTACTTGATAAAAAAAATTAATTACTTAATCTAACGTCATACCTTCGTAATTATTAGTACTTATTTAACAATATTTAAGCGAACGAAATCAACAAATTGTATGATCTAAAACATTTTTTCATTCAATTGATCTGAGGAAATGAATAAAAACAAGGATAGATACTATAAATGTACATAAGTGGATAATGTTTGATGTTCAAGAACAATCTTATAAATAATTTTGATGTTTGACTGATATTGAATATTGTTAAAATGAGTCGAACTTCTTTTAATACATCAAATTAGAAAGTGAGTCGAATTTTCAGAAATCTATAGATGGAGTATGACTGATCCGTACTAAGCTAGAAATTAAATTTGTTGTTACCATAAATAAGGTTGCTTATATGAATAAATAATTGGTCGCCAAAACCTTGTTAGGAAAGTGAAAGAAAGATATCACTCCTTCACCTCAAACTCACTTCACCTCTCTCCCACTACCATTTTGACAACCATTTTTGCAACAGAAGCAAGCTTCCCATTATTTAAGATTAATAATCTTTTAATATCTTATCCGGTTTTGTAATACCTTTTTTAGATTCTCATGTTATTTGATACAATATTGCTTCAAAAGTAAATTGTTAGGTACATATATTTATATATATAATTGAGTATACATATGCAACGTCAATCTTTTTATAATATCGACCATCAAAATTATATGTATAAGTGATACAACTTTGAGTTTCAAGTATGATGACAGTACAATTCACAAGTTTAGAAATAAATGTTGCAAAATAAATGGATCATGTAAACAAAAACAAGTATAATACATAAGTGTTACAAATTTGCACTTCATTGATATAGATATAAAAAGAGAATAAAAAAAATAAATTATTGTACTAAATACAAGCTTGTTCGTGCACTAGTTTGCTGTCCATTACAAACATTTAAGTTGGTATAGTGATTCACTCTTGAATAATTAAAAATAGATACAAAATATAAAAAAAATATAATAATAAAGCTAAGTGGTTTAGTTTAGGTAGTGGGGAGGTTTGAAGATAAACCTAGTGGTAGGCGGGAAAATAGAAATTTTAATTTATATTTTTTTCCTACCTTCGTACCATTTTTTTCTCCGTTTTACCACCTCACTAATATTTTTTTAAAATTAAGAAACAAAAAATAATTTTATTGTAAATAAAAAAAAGTACAATGTTCATCATCGTTATCATTTACAACACCGGAGATGGAACCTTCTTAATTCCTTACCTTAGTTTTGTTTAATGTCGCGAAATTATCGTTAAAAAATGACCAACAAACAAAGCACGTAATCAGCAATGCTTTCGTTGTAGAATTATTACTGCTACTATTAGCAATTGCGACTTCTGCGTGCTAAAATAGCGGTGGCATGCTCTTGAACAACCTTCCATGCGCAGGTAACGTGGTGAATTTCAGTAAGGGTGGCTCCAACCGCGAAACGTATCATAAAAGTGCCATCAACTAGAGAATGAGTCATGTAAATACGGCCAGCCGAGTTGATGGACTCGAGTAACTCGGTGTTGATCTCATTCAAAGTTTCCTCTTCTAGGAATTTCTGTCCAGAACACTGAATGACAGCTGAAGCCGAAAGGCGGAAGCAAACCAAGGCGAAACTCCTAGGGACAACGATCTCGAACCTCTTATCCTTGTTAACCAACTGCTCAAAGTAAATAGCCATGTCGACGTGGCTGCGGAGGAAGTTACGGAGGTAGTCGACTCCGTAACTTCGAATAACCATCCACATCTTGAGGGACCGGAACCGGCGGCTAAGTGTTAGCTGCCAATCTTTGTAGTCGACGACTTGTTGAGTGTCTGTAGCCTTGTTTTTAAGGTACTCAGGATTGGTTGATAAACAACGTACAAGAGAGTTAGGGTCTTTGACAAAAAGACAGCAACAATCTAGTGTTGTGAGGAACCATTTGTGTGCGTTGAAGCTGAACGAATCGGCCTTTTCGACTCCGTCGATCATGTGACGGAGTTCGGGGCAGATGCAAGCGTTACCGGCATAGGCAGCGTCTACGTGGACCCACATGTTGTACTCCTTTGCTACGTCGCAAAGGGGTCCAACGGGGTCCACAGCGGCTGTTGAGGTGGTCCCCACGGTGGCTACTAGGAAGAGTGGGATCAAGCCGGCGTTGATATCGGCTTCAATAGTGGCTCTTAAGGATTCTGGCCGGAGCGAAAAGGCGTGTGCCTTGGAGGTTTTGATTGTGCGGAAGTTCTTAGGAGAAATCCCGGCGATTTTGGCTGACTTGAAGAATGAGCAATGAGTTTGATCGGAGCCGTAAACCACGAGTTTGTTGATGTTGTCACGTCCAATTTTGTCTAAGAGGGCATCGCGAGCAGCGGTGATGGTGGTTAAGATGGCTTCACAGGTTGTTCCCATCATAACACCACCGCCGCCGCTAGCAAAAGTAAAGGTTTTTGGTAAGCTAAGCATGTTAGCTAACCAATCCATAACAATACTTTCGAGTTCAGTGGAAGCAGGAGATGATATCCAATTGAATCCAACAACATTGAATCCTGCAGCTAAAGTCTCTCCTAGTAAACCAGCTGTGCTGCCACTACTTGGGAAATATGCGAAATAATTCGGGCTTTGCCAGTGTGTTAGCCCCGGGACGATATCGGTTTGGATATCCTTAAGGATAGTCTCCATAGACTCAGGGTTGTACGGAGCTGATTCCGGTAGCCTCTTGCGAAGGTACCCGGCCTCGACTTGGCTCCTAACCGGGTACTTCTCGATACTCTTGTAGTACTCGGCGAGGAAATCAATGACCATGTATCCTTGTCTCCTGAATTCCTCAGGGTCTAAGGGGTTGTTGTTGTTGTTGTTGTTCATGAAGGGGGTAGATTCCTGTTTGAGGTCAAGTGAACCCATTACTTATTTTTGGTTGGGTAATGAGAAGCGGAGAATGAACAAAGGATTGAAGTTTCGAATTCTGTTTTGCTTTCCGAAAGGAAGGATGAATGAGAGAATTAAGGAACCAATGAAAGAAATGAAAGATGTACAAATAAAGGTATGAATGATTGCCTTAATAAGGATAACGATAAGAATTAAGCAGTAGTCTTAGTAGTAGTAGTAACGTTGTAGTTATGGAAAATGATTGAAATGGAGAAGATAATATTAAGCAAAGAAAGAATTGGAAAATGTTGAGTGATTTAGGTGAAGGAGAAAAAAGAGGAATATATAGGGAGGAGAATTAGTGGAGGGGGATGGTGAGATACAAGGAATGGAAATTCATGCATTCACATATGGTGGATTAAGAGAAAACACGTTAAAAATGAAGAAAAAGACTAAAAAGACCCTTAAAAAGTGATAGTAGGTGAGGATTTGGTCTTTCAAAGAATGGGAGAACTTGCGGGGTAGGTGAATGCCTTACCAAGAGACAAAAGTGGGGGTTGGTTTCTCTCATACATGTATGCTCTTCTCTCATCTCTATTCTAGTTGCCTGCTTAACTTATTGTAAAAAAATAAAAATAAATAAATAAGGAGTTTAGTGTTTTTTTTTTTTTTATTTTATTTTTATTTAAATGTTTTTGATCTTGTTTCTTATTGGTAATCCAACTATTGTAATGACCTCACGATGATTACAAATCACGCACCCTTTTATTTTCTTGGTGGGTAATTAAAGTGAAAGTAATTTTAAAAAGTGGTCAAGTTCAATAAATATCATACTACTAAGTAAGTAGTGAGATTTTTTTTTTAATTTTTTTTTTTATCTTTTTTATTTAGACAAACAAGTAAGTAGTGAGATCAATATTGTGTTCACATCACTTTTGTTACTTTATCCCTTTGTCACAAAACGTTTTCTGTTTTATTTGGATATGTGATGTTGAATGTGCATATATGAGCTTCACCCACTATTAAAACCATGGAACCAATGGATGACTCATTTCAAAGCCAAATGATAGTAGAAGCAATACTCCTTCCTGTTTTTAATAAATGATATGTTGACTTTTACGGAGTTTCAGTAAAAAAGAGTTTTATGCATTAAATTATGGGAAAATACAAGTTAATCTGTCAGATAAACAAATTTTTGTTAATCTGATGACATTTTTGTAAATATATTTAAAAAAGCAGGGCCATTTATTCATTACTTTTGGTGAGATGTCCAATTACTGTTTGCTTTTTGCTTACTGTTTGGTGAGGAAATTACACATGTACCCTTCAACAGTACATGAAAAGACGCATATACCCCTTCATTGGTACTTGAAAAGACAATTATACCCCTAGATAAACAAATTTTATATATCCGGGGAATGAACTGGGTATAGCCCTTAAATTATTATTCAAGTAGGAATTTTGAAAAAAAAAATAAAATGAAAAACAAACTAACATTAGTGGATTATTGTGGAGGAGAGTGTGAAAAAATATCACTACCTCTGTTACAGGTTATGTGCAACGATTTGACATAAAGTAAAGAGGAAAAATGTCTAATCGTTGCACATAACCTGTAACGGAGGTAGTACTAAAAATGAAACGAGAGGACAATATATGGGGAAGAAATTTGAATTACATTAGTGTTAAAACCAAGGAGATTACTCCCTCCGTGTTTGTTTAAGTGTTACACTTACCAAATCCGGCCGTGTTTTAATAAGTATTACGCTTCTATTTTTGGCAAAAGACTACATTAAAATATTATATCTCTCTCCACTCATGATTCCCACCCAAACCCACTACTTATTTTTTTTTTATTATATCTCTCCGCTCACATTCATTACTTTTCAATAAATTATTAACTCTGCTATCTTTCTTTTACAATTTTTTAACACTCCAACTACCCCACTTACCTCTTATTTTATTTAAGTCAATTAAATTGCCTAAAATTATGTGCCGATCAAAATGTAACACTTAAAAAAACACGGAGGGAGTATTAGTTTGGTAGGCGAAAACAAACTAAGGAGAAAAAAACATTACATAAAATGATCAAACTACCTATTAGGAATAATGATAAGAGGTGGTAAAATATAATTTTATTTGATTTATGAGTCATATCATATAAGTAATATATAAAGCTTTTTTATCCTGGTTACGAGAAAGCGACATTTGATGTTTTAACTTTTATCAAGTGTCACGCCAAGGCAATTAATATGACACGCAGGATAAAATGTTGTGTAGATTTCAATAGATTTTATATTAAAAGATAAAAAAAAAGTTTAGAGTTTTATTTTCAATAAAAATCTAGATAGATTTTAGGATATAAAATTGTTGGTTAAGAGTTTTATTTTCTGTAACATACCAATTTTATATGTACAAATTAAATTATAACTTTCAATAATTAATATCTTAATAATTGATTATTTTTATATCATACTATTCGTGTAAAAGAGTATTTCAAAATAAATCAATCTATGATATATTTTAAAAATAGTAACTCACGACTTTATGATCTATTTCTTCTATTATACAAGTATGGTTGTCAAGTGATTATTAATCCACGAGTAGAAAATTCGAATAACAATATATATTTTTCTCATATAGCTAAGATGATAAGACCGTATAAGCATGACAGTTACTTTGCATTCAATAGCAGCTCCTTCTGTTCTAACAATGTCCTTTTCACGTGCACGTGGATATTGTTTGGGGTAAAAATTACCCTAAAACGTGGACCGATCCCATAGTTACATGTGTCACTATAGGAAGATAACACGTATGCAAGCCCTATTGAGAGCACCTGAAAATAAGAGAGAAAATGATCTCCTTACATCAGGAGGCCCAAATCTCGAGAAAGCCGCAAAACGACGCCCCCAAGGACACGTATCCATACCTGATTGCGCTGCCAATCAGAAAACGTCATTCTGGGGTAATAACCCTAAAAATTACGAATCTCCTTTTCTATAAATACCCTAATAATTTATGATGGGAGAGGGGATTGTGAAATAAAATTCAATAAGAGCATTAAAAAACAGCTCCAACTTCTCTTTACTTTCTCTCTCTAGCTTTTCCGTCTTCCGGTTACTAACTTAATCGTCGGAGGTGAATATTCCGGCAACGGAATATTCGTGTTTTGTAGGTGTCCGGGCCATCTGTCAGAAGAACGTGACCAGTGTCCCAGGGGAAATTACAAAATCACCCGAAACATATATCTATAAATTTCTGTAATTTATATCCTACATCAAAATATCTCAAATCAAAAGGGATATAAACCTCTTACATAACAATGTTTGTAACAATAATGTGCTGTAAAATTTGGCATATAGATAAAAAAATTATTTTAAAATTCAATTGACAAACTGGGCATCTCCAACAAAATCAAAATTCCAAATAGGCGATTGTCTTAAAAAAAAAATCCTAATAGTCTAGGAGCCGAAGACTTACTTTCAAAGTAAGGTTTTGAATAAAGTAGAGTACTCAAATTATTAAATGTAATTGGAACTGTAGAATTAAATTACTTATTCGATTATGATTATTTAAAGCAAATAATGCTTTAAACGTGTATAGATTTAGACATTAGTGATTATGCCATTGATAAAATAATTATTCCTTATATTCATTTTATAAATAGCCAATTAATTTAAAGAGAATTAAAACATAAGGATCATATCATATAACTAACATATAAATTAAAGCTAATCTTTTAGTCAAACCACGAAATGACACTTGTCATTCTAACTTTTATCCAAGTGTCACGCCTTGTAGGCGACAATTAATTATTCATATGACACATAAGATTTATTTGAATATATTTTTTGTAGAATAAGGTAAAATAAGTGGGATAGATTCAGTTGGACAAAAAAAAATTATTTTAGAGTTTATTTTCAATACAATTTGGATAGATTTATTAGGATAAAAAAAGTTAGTTTAGAGTTTCATTTTTAATAAAATTTTGGTTTAGAATTTTATTTTCTATTAAATACCAATATTTCTATACTAATGATAGATCCAGAGACGTACAAAAGAATAAAATAAAATAAAATAAAATCAACGAGACTTATGTTTCTATATAACCGTTCTCTTAAGTCTTAACATTAAGGGTGTTCAAAATTTGTTATGGACTAGACCAACCCAGGACTAGACCGGACCAAATTAATTGGTCTGGTCTCCGGGTCGAGCAATTTTTTTTTTCGATCTGGTCTAAAAACCTATAAAAACCAATCTTGGATCGGATCAGTTTTTTGCTTAAAATTATACATAAAACCTTTAATAATGATTAAGATTATCCTTAAAAAGCTTGGAAAACTTTAGTCATATGAGCTTTTTTGTACTAAAGATACAAAAAAAGACGTTAAAAATATTGTTTTTCCTTTATGTTTTTCGAGTTTACCATAAATTATTTTAAATATAGAAATTTTATTATTGGTCCAAGCTGGTCCGGATCGGGGTTTGGCCTGATTTTTCCGATCCATTCCGGGTTTGGTCCTAGCTTAATCGGTCCGGTCTCTGTTCTTAAAATTCAATTTTTAGGTCTTTGGTCCGCTCCGGGTTGGTCCGGTCTTGGACCGATGAACAACCCTACTTAACATGCAACTAGCCTATCCCTTGATATTTTTTTTAATTGTACATTATTAATACCTGTAGGGAATATTTCAAGCGTTAACCCCTAGCTTGAACCCCACTGTGATCATACACTAAAGTACGGTGGCGTCCAAAGGGAAAGAAGATAGAGCAAAAGAGTCGCCAACAAGTTTTAGGAACTTGTAAACCGTTCACGAGGTGAAGGTTACACCCCTTAACGATCCAAGAGATCATCAACTCCATAAGGTCTTGAACCAAATAGGGTTCGGGGATGAAGGTACAAATCCAACCTAAAAGAGATTGAACCTGCCCTAATAATAGGCCTCTACTTTATTCTGATCGTATTCATGTGCGCTTTTTGACTAACATGCAATCAATAGGATTAATCCCTAAACCTGTTTATCTATGTTGGTTGAATATTAATGCACAAATAAAAATATTATTGGCGATCACTTGAATTATAATCATATTAACCTTAAACAAGATTATTAATTATCTTATTAAGCGTGATTACAAGTAAAAATTCCCTTTAAACATGCATAAAGGCGTGATCAAGCAATAAAAATAAATAATATCAAGCAACCTAATAATAATAATAAAAATAACCATAATCATAATCATAATAATTAAAATAATCATGTTCATGTTAAAGCATAATAATAGCAAGATCCTAGGCATGATATTAACAAGATTAATAACAAACCCTAGCATGTCACTAAACAATAAAGATCAAATACTAGTATATAGCCCTAACATGATACTAACAATCATAAATATTAGGAAGAACATAGGAAGCATCATAACAATCATACTTGGTATTAAAGTTACCCTAGACATGATACTAGGAATTAAAATAACAATCTAAGCATGATTTCTACATCATAACATCAATAAAAACTATTAAAGTACTCACTTGGATGCCTCGTACCTCTTTCTAATAACAAAATACACACGTTAGTAACTTCAAGGAAAAAAAATAAACCAAAAACAATTAAATTAAATAATTGAAAGAGAGATTTGAGACCAAACCCTCATAAATTAAACCTTTCACGTCTAGGGCGAAGGCAACTTCGAATATGGCTAGATGTTTCTAAGTCTAATGAATGCGGAATTTTTATATTTGTGAGAAAGCTAGTTTAGAAAAGAGAGAGAGTAATCAAGAGAATCTTGATGAGAGTTGGTGAGAGAGAGAATTAGAGAATTGATGAGAATTGATTAATGAAAACGAAGTTTTTAGAACGCTATTTATAAAGAAAATCAACCAAAAAGATAAAAGATCAAAACAGAGTTCTGACGCAGATAAAATTTGATTAGCGCCAATGCCGGCAATTGGCGCCAGACGCCAACATTAGCGCCAGGCGCTAACGCTCGCGCCAGGCGCCAGGCGCTAATGTCTGGCGTTAGGCGCTAATCTCGTTTTTAACGCTTTTTCTAAAATCAGATATAATTTAACCGTACAGGAGGATAAAATCGTATTATCCTCAAAAACATTCTTTTATTCTAATTTAAACTCTAAAAAGTCAACAAAAGTCAATTTATCAATGCTAATTGAATTGAATTAGGAATGAAAAGAACCTTCTAGAAGAATCTAGAAGACTAAAACCATTCCTAATTGCATTAGGAATGATAAATCCATATTAGGTCCTCCTCTAGATCATTGGGCCGCATATAAGGCTCAAACCGGGCCCAGTTCAGTAATTTGGCCATAACTTCCTCAATATTCATCGGAATTGGGCTTATAATATATCGTTGGAAAGGTCTTATCAAGCCCTATCCAACTACACTACTATTGGACCCATATATGTTGGGGTTTAGTGAGTCCGACTCACCACGGAAACAACCCCGACCCAAAGAACCACTCATAATTAATAAAACCATAAAGCATAAATAAATAAGCACAAGAAAAGGAAGAACGAATCATACCCTTGAAGCGAGCTTCGCCCTCTCAAAACGGGCTCTTACTTGAAATCCTTGAGCACCGCTAATGCCATGCCTCCAACGGTATCCACCCACAAAGGACGAACACGACTTTTTAGGTCCGCTACCTTGGAGTTAGCAAGGTCCGACCAAAACCCAAGTGTTAATGGAGTTTAAAAGTTTTTCCTAAAATATGGAATGCTCTTTCTAACTCCCACTCAAGCACTTTAATCCAAATCCCAAGGTTAGTATTTATAGAGGAAAGTATGAGTGGGAATTTCTATCCCATCAATGTGGGATCATGAAATTCCACAAATTAATTTAAAGCTAAATTAAATTAAAATTGCAAACTAATAATAAATCTACAAGTGGCATTACCATGTGAAATGGGTTGGTGAGGACCACATGGAGAGTAGGGGACCATTCTTGCTCCCCACTCAATACTCTCCTTGTGCCACATGTCCTTACCCACTTGCTCCCATATTCCTCAAGCTTCCCCATAGTGACCGGCCCTATGGCCTAGCCACGAGCCCAGCCCGAGCCCAGCCCCGCACCAGGATGCGGGCTGCTGCTGTGCGCGCAAGCCACACACTTGGTGCGGGCTTGCTATTGTGCGTGGCTGCTAGTGCGTGCGCTGCAAGCACGCCTAGCTTGCGGCAGCTAGCTGCTGCACGCACCACGTGCACGCGGCTGCTAGCTGCTGCTGTGCGTGGCTGCTAGCACGGTGTGCTAGCACGCACCTAGCTAGCCATGCTAGGCTCGGCTTGGTGCGCTTGCTAGCCACCTATGCTTGTACATTTTTGCCCCTAGCATTCGGATGCTCGGGGCACTCTGATGCTAGGGGTATTTTGGGAATATGGTCGAATTATTATTATTTTGCGCATCTCGTCTTTTTATTATTTTTTACTCGACTTCCGACGATCGGTTTCGACGCTCCAAGCTCGAATTACCGACGTCTAAATATTTAACACTCGGGCGACGAATTAATTTCTTTCGAATTAATTCGTCGAGTCGGTTCGTATATTTTGCTTGGGTGTGACCCGAAGGGTTCAGTCAAGATTAAGCTGTAATATTAATTATATTAATATTACTGATCGGAAGCGGCCTCCACCCAGGCATTCCGATCACTTGACCTTACTGAATATATTAGCTTTCTAATAATTCTGAACCCGCTATCAGAATAATACACTTGTTCGAAGGACACCATTCATTTCAATCTCTCACTTGTCCTTCCGGACAAGTGTGCATTTATTGTATAGCCCCTTTCCAATGTCTCTTCATGTCTCTTCATGAACTACAGAGTAAGATTACTCGTCATCTCTGTTACGTCCAGAAGTGTTTCTCGAAATCCGAGTTTGACTGTCAATAAGCAGATGATTTCTAAAATCCATCTGAGCACGGCCATGCATTTTCACAGCCTCGCTCTTCGAGAGGCCTTGTAAACAACAAGACATGTTCCCTATTGTTTGTAGGGGGACATTTCCAGTCTTGTAATGTAGCTTCTCTTACTAAGAGGACCTAGCCGCCCGATATCTGTCGTTATAATCCCCAGTTACGGCAGACGTTTGGTGGATACCAAAGCGGAGTAATACTCAAACAAGAGACCTCCCACTACTCATGGTCAAGAAAAAGAGTTCCGATAGTAATAATGAGAAAAATACTTATGACGATTTTTAAATCTCTTAAAGTATTCTCATAGGTCGATCCAGTATGGTTCTAAACCAATACCTGTGCAAATGATTTATATCCTGATAGCACAAGAAACGGTGCTATAAATCATACTACACACTAATCTCTAATGGTCATTAATCGTCCACAAAAAATATGACCTTGATTAGGGATAATTTTCGATTAAAATATTCAATGTTCACTTAATAGGTGTTTCTTTATCCAAGCCATTGACTTGATACCCTATTTTGAATATTTATTAAAATCAAATGGACTCATTATTTAATTCTAAACCACAATTAAATAGAGACAGAGTGAATTAAATTGCATGAAAAATTTTAATTACTCCAAAAACTGAATGGTTCATCATAGTGCTTTACATTAACATTGTCCAAAATTTAATTAAAACACTATAATATGGAAATCAAAGCCATTTCGCGACATGCTTGATTCCCATTGCCTCAATGTGTTTGTTGTGCTTCACTTGAGACAAGGGTTTAGTAAGTGGATCGGCAACATTGTCATCCGTTCCCACTTTGCAAATTTTGATTTCACCCTCTGTCTTCCATTCTCGAATCATGTGAAATCGCCTCTTGAAATGTTTGACCTTCTGATGTTCTCAGGGCTCTCTAGCCTGAGCAATAGCTCCATTGTTGTCACAATGGAGGTCTATTGGACCCTTGATGGAGGGTACAACACCAAGTTCATCAATGAACTTGCGAATCCAAACTTCCTCCTTGGCTGCCTCAGACGCTGCCAAGTACTCGGCTTTAGTTGTAGAATCAGCGGTTGTGCTTTGCTTTGCACTCTTCCAACTAAAAGCTCCTCCATTGAGACAGAATATGTATCCGGATTGTGACTTGGAGTCGTCTCCGTCTGTCTGGAAGCTTGCATCGGTATATCCCTCAACAACCAATTCATCTTCACCGCCATAGACCAGGAATTTATCCTTGTTCCTTTTCAGGTACTTTAGAATATTCTTGGCCGCAGTCCAATGCGCCTCTCCTGGGTCTGATTGGTATCGGCTTGTAGCACTCAAGGCATACGATACATCCGGCCTAGTACATATCATGGCATACATGATCGATCCAATAAGCGAAGCATATGGAATACGACTCATCCTTTCTCGCTCATCAGGTGTCTTTGGACACTGCTTCTTGCTTAAGGTTATGCCATGTGACATGGGTAGGTGCCCTCTCTTGGCTCCTTCCATTTGGAATCGAGCTAGTACCTTATCGATGTAAGTACTTTGACTCATTCCTATCATCCTCTTTGATCTATCCCTATAGATCTTAATGCCTAGTATGTATTGAGCCTCTCCCAAGTCTTTCATTGAAAAACATTTCCCGAGCCAAGCCTTTACAGACTCTAACAACGGAATGCTATTTCCAATGAGCAAAATGTCATCGACGTATAAGACTAGGAAGGCGATGTCACTCCCACTGACCTTCTTGTAAACACAAGATTCATCTGGATTCTTGATAAAACCAAACTTACTGATGGCTTCATCAAATCGCAGATTCCAACTTCTGCTTGATTGCTTTAATCCATAAATGGACTTCTTAAGCTTGCATACCTTCTTAGGATTATTCTGGTCGACAAAACCTTCAGGCTGTGTCATGTACACAGTTTCTTCCAAAATTCCATTGAGGAAGACGGTTTTGACGTCCATCTGCCATATTTCATAATTGTAATATGCAGCAATCGCTAGAAGAATTCGAACGGACTTAAGCATAGCTACTGGAGAAAAGGTTTCATCATAATCAACGCCAGGAATTTGCCTGTAACCTTTTGCTACCAGCCTTGCTTTGTAAATGAATACATTTCCATCTTTGTCGGTTTTCATCTTGAAAATCCATTTACATCCGATAGGTGCGTAACCTACGGGTAAATCAACCAAGTCCCATACTTGATTTTCAAACATGGAGTCCATTTCAGATTTCATGGCCTCTTGCCATTTTGCAGAGTCGGGGCTCGTCATAGCTTGCTTGTAGGTTGACGGCTCATCTCCATCCACTACTAGGATGTCCTGATCTTCGGTTAATACAACACTGAGATATCTGTCAGGTTGAGATCTTGGCCGAGTTGACCTACGTAGGGTAATGGACTGAGAATTTGCATTGTCGGTTTGACTTTGCATATTTTGACTGTGACCAATGTCAATAGATGCTTCGTGAGCACTTTGATTGTCAACTTGTCCTTGTTGCTCGTCCTCTCGAACTTCGTCGAGTTCGATTTTCCTCCCACTTGTCATTTTGGAGAGATGCTCCTTCTCCAAAAAGACACCATCACGAGCAACAAACACTTTGTTCTCGGATTTGTTGTAGAAGTAATACCCTTTGTTTCTTTTGGATAACCCACAAAGTAAACCTGGTCAGATTTCGGATGAAGTTTGTCAGAAATGAGTTTCTTGACATATGCTTCGCATCCCCAAATCTTGAGAAAAGACAACCTTGGAGGTTTATTTGTCCATAATTCATATGGAGTCTTTCCACTGCCTTTGACGGAGCACGATTCAGTGTAAGTGCCGCAGTTAAAAGTGCATGTCCCCAGAAAGAGATTGGAAGTTCACTAAGACCCATAGTCGATCGGACCATGTCTAACAGGGTTCGATTCCTCCTTTCAGATACTCCATTCCATTGAGGAGTTCCTGGAGGTGTCAACTCTGAAAGTATTCCATGTTCTTTCAGATGGTCATCAAATTCTTGGCTCAAATATTCGCCACCTTGATCCGATCGAAGCGCTTTGATTTTCTTGCCGAGTTGGTTTTCAACTTCGTTCTGAAATTCCTTGAATTTATCAAACGATTCAGATTTGTGCGACATTAGATTAACATAACCATATCTACTATAGTTGTCCGTGAAGGTTATGAAATACCGATAACCACTCCTTGCGGGTGTACTCATTGGCCCACACACATCGGTGTGTATTAGTCCCAACAAGTCACCGACCCTTTCTCCCAACTTGGAGAATGGTTGCTTTATCATCTTGCCTAATAAACATCCTTCGCATTTCTCAAAGGATTCTAAATCAAATGAGTCAAGAATACCTTCTTGAAGAAGCTTCTTGATGCGTTTGATGTTAATGTGGCCAAGACGACAATGCCACAAGTAAGTTTGACTAGACGTTGTAGTCTTAGATTTCTTTGCATTGGTATCAAACATTTTTTCTAAAAACACGTGAAAGTGTCATTCCATAAATATATTCAAGACATCAAAACAAAAGTCTTGGTTGATGAAAACGACGTCCAACGTCGGAAATACATCAAAAGTATGGTGCATAAAACTAAATAAGTTCTACTTCTTTAGACAAAACATGAGATTACAAGTTTTCTTGGATAGATCACCTTCATCCTACTTGTGTACTCATTTCCACATGAAAAAGCACCGCTCAATTGGTTCATGAAAAAGGAGTGTATTGTGAGTCAATTTTCCGGCATCTAATACCTTTTAAAATTGCTTATATTCAAGTGGTTAAGATGATACCTGAGGTTGAGGTTACTTTTCCTTTCACCTCATCATCTAGATACTTGCTGCATTCTCTTTTGTAGTGTCCGGGGTTACCACAATAGAAGCAGCGCATCTTCCTCTTGTCTTTGAACTCCTTCTTCCTTGGTCTAAGGGCAAAGTTAGCCTTCTTACAAGAATAGGTCTTTTAGAGCTCTTGGATGACTTCCCTTAAGGACAGTGTATCCCTATTGGCGGTGAGACGCATTTTAAGCCCCACATATCCCGAGTGGAGAGAGCTAAGAAGCATGTGAGCCGCTTGCCCGTCTTCCACTGGTTTGCCAATTAGCTCCAGATGGTTGAATAGCCTTGTCATGTTAATTACATGAGCTTGAAGTGGCATTCCGGGCCTAAGTCTCGCATTGTAGACTTTTCCCCACACCTATTGTCTTTCTTTCGAGAGACAACCATCTTGCGGTGGCTTGATCCTCATTTTGGAGAGTGACCTAGTCACATCCTCCACGTGACCATCATAATTGCCCCTAGCATTTTTGGTGACCCTCAAATGGACTACATCCTCAAGAGCTTTGAGCATCATGTCCGGAAAATAGCCGGAGAAAATCTCCTTCCATTGAACCGGGATGGAGTTTGCCATGAGTTTCGAAAACCTCTTGCAATCCATGCTCCATTCTTCATGAGCTTCATCACTCATGATCCCTTTCGAGTAGAAACTGGGGATCGGAGTGTCCAAGATATGCTCTAGGTAGCAATTTCTGAGTGTCTTTCGGATTTCATCTTCCCATTCCTTAAAGTTCACCAAATTGAGCAAAAATGGTAACTTTTCGGGAAGTTCCGGGTACATAAGGTCGTTGTCATTAGTTGAAGACATGATTCTACAATTGAAAGAATTTTAATGAAAAACCATTCAAAATTACTTAAATAAGATTGAATTTTATTCATGCAAATTTTCAATACTTATTTAGCGTCTTATTTACACGTAAAATTGTCCCTATTTTGTGAAAATAAGGCGATTCCAAGATCCGAAGAAACAAAGAGTGGTTAAGCATGCTTTGGCTTGTCTTAACACTCAATCTTCTAGGGTAAGCATTGTCTTGCTAATGGCTCTAAGCCACTCTTGGTTAGACAATCGTCGCATCTAATGCATCTTTGACGATGTATCTATTTTGCCACGGTATGTGAGGACTCCTCTCTCATACCGATGAGTTAAACCAAAACCAACGTGCACACCCGGTGTGCCTTATGAGCCTTGGAGAAGTGATGGCACCTCGATTTGGCGTAGCCTACCATCACCCTCGTTCGGTTGGTAAGTGTTGTTTTGGAAAGACAAGTTTGACTCAATATTATTAGGGACCTAGGATTTCTATGTTGGTTGATTTAAGTGAACTTAACTAATCATCGCAACATAAAGAAAACCTAAACATGCATCTAACGAATAATTCACATGTATATATAAGCATAAAATATAAAGCGAAATTATAGATGCATATTGGCAACTAGCATGACCCCTTGAATTCTTCAAATCTTCAAAAGGTCTTCATTTGCAATTCAAGGCTTTGTCTTCCAAGATACGCCGTCTTCAAGACTTAACCAAACTATGCAAATACTAGTGTCTACGACTAGGAATAATCTAAATATTAAGGTACAAAAATACTTAACGGTGCGTAGACCGTATTTAGATTTACAAAAATACATAACGGCACGTAGTCCGTATTTTCTATCCTAATCGGGTCCCACTAGTTGCCATTTCATAAAACCTATGAGAGAGAATATATATTCCATTCATCCATTCACTATTTGTGAACGGCCCATGCAATTTACAATATCAAACAATTAAAACGCATTTAAACAACACGCGCACTAGTAACTAATCTAGGTGGTTAATCCGATTAACACGCCTAATTAAAACTAGTCAAAGTTGTTTAACCGATTATGTAATTTGACGTCATTAATTAATTGAAGCTCCCACTAAATTCCGCATTTCCCTTAATTAATCCAATTAATTAAGTCGGTAGCACCCAAACTTGTCAAAATAAAATTTTCCAATGCCGCTCAAAACCGAGGCCTAGCCTCCCAAAATTTTAATTAAAATAAACATAATTAATTAAAATAAATAAAACGGCAAAATAAGCAATATTAAGCCAACCGCATTTCAAGTGGCTTTCGCTTTAGGCGTTTTGCCAAGGAAACTCGAATAATCGCGGCTCATGCAAACCAAGCATACTACGACTATTCACCTCACCGCACCAACCATATGCACACACAAAAAACTCCGCACATACGGCCCGCGGCAAGCAGCCATGGGCTGCTGCCACTGCCGCACGCATGCGCACGCACAACCATGGTTGCTGGTGCGTGGCTGCTGCGGCCGTGTGCTGCTACCGCGCGTGTGGCCGCACGCAAGGCGGGGCAGCCACCTTGGCAGCCACATGCGGGTTGCTATGCAGCCCGGCTAGCCAAGGGTGGTTCTTTGCCTCGTTTTGCGTGCCATGGCCTCGGGATTTGATCCCATTTCGCGAGACATAATTAATTAGTTCTAAATTAATTTTAGAACTAACTCAATGAGCAAAAAAATAAAATTTTAAAGAAGTCTAACTTAATAAAATTTCAAAGTGCAAATAACCAAAATAATTCCAAGAACCATTCTTAATTAAATTGGTTTAGCTTGGTGCAATAACAAAGTTGAGGCAATTTCTCACTTTTAATTTAATCAATTTAAATTAAACTTGAGAATTTGACAAAGTAAGGGGAAGTTGGAAAAATATGAACTTTAATGTTCAAATGAAAATTCCAACATCTAAATTTTGTGAATCCTTGAAAATTATATCTTCTAACATGAAGATAACCAAATTTCTATCACAAAAATTGAAACTTTATGTTTCCAATCAACTCTAAATGATTAAAACAACAAAGTTTAACACAAAATAACATGGAATTTAGTGGTTTTTAAAGTTTCAATCACTTATCACAAATAAAGATTGAATCTTTAACACTGAGGAAGCCTCAACACAAAAATTTTCACACTAAAAAGCAATTAGTTTGCAATTATGTGAAAATAAATCAACCTTTAAGCATCAAATACTACCAAGTAAGTGTGCTTTAAGGGGACTTAAAAATGCAGAAAATAATGCAAATAATAAACCACATAATCAACAAGTTATGCCATTAATTTCAAGGTTAGAAAAAACTTAAAACTTTTCGTCAAAAACAAAAAATCCCTCGAAAAAGGCATTTCTGGTCAGAATTTGGCTAAAATCACAGTTTCGAAGGGGAAAAAACCTTTCCAGAACACCTTTTCCACCCAAAATTCACTATTTTTGGGCGAAAATCTGGGTTCTGGGCCAAATTCGACATTAAAAACGGGATTAAAATAAATAAAACCGAGCTACTAATCTAATTAGCAACTTAAACCAGAAAAATAAGCCAAAATAAACCTTGAAAAACATGATTATAAAAATAAACGAGCGGGGCTACGATACCGCTGTTGGGGTTTGGTGAGTCCGACTCACCGCGGAAACAACCCCGGCCCAAGGAACCACTCGTAATTAATAAAACCATAAAGCATAAATAAATAAGCACAAGAAAAGGAAGAACGAATCATACCCTTGAAGCGAGCTTCGCCCTCTCAAAACGGGCTCTTACTTGAAAGCCTTGAGCACCGCAAATGCCGTGCCTCAAACGGTATCCACCCACAAAGGACGAACACGACTTTTTAGGTCCGCTACCTTGGAGTTAGCAAGGTTCGACCAAAACCCAAGTGTTAATGGAGTTTAAAAGTTTTTCCAGAAATATGGAATGCTCTTTATAACTCCCACTCAAGAACTTTACTCCAAATCCCAAGGTTGGTATTTATAGAGGAAAGTATGAGTGGGAATTTCTATCCCATCAATGTGGGATCATGAAATTCCACAAGTTAATTTAAAGCTAAATTAAATTAAAATTGCAAACTAATAATAAATCTACAAGTGGCATTACCATGTGAAATGGGTTGGTGAGGACCACATGGAGAGTAGGGGACCATACTTGCTCCCCACTCAATACTCTCCTTGTGCTACATGTCCTTACCCACTTGCTCCCATATTCCTCAAGCTTCCCCATAGTGACCGGCCCTATGGCCCAGCCACGAGCCCAAGATGCGGGGTGCTGTTGTGCGCGCAAGCCACGCACTTGGTGCGGGCTTGCTGTTGTGCGTGGCTGCTAGCACGCCTAGCTTGCGGCAGCTAGCTGCTGCATGCACCACGTGCACGCGGCTGCTAGCTGCTGCTGTGCGTGGCTGCTAGCACGGTGCGCTAGCACGCACCTAGCTAGCCATGCTAGGCTCGGCTTGGTGCGCTTGCTAGCCACCTATGCTTGGACATTTTTGCCCCTAGCATTCGGATGCTCGGGGCACTCCGATGCTAGGGGTATTTTGGGAATATGGTCGATTTATTATTATTTTGCGCGTCTCGTCTTTTTATTATTTTTGACTCGACTTCCGACGATCGGTTTTGACGCTCCAAGCTCGAATTACCGACGTCTAAATATTTAACACTCGGGCGACAAATTAATTTCTTCCGAATTAATTCGTCGAGTCGGTTCGTATATTTTGCTTGGGTGTGACCCGAAGGGTTCAGTCAAGATTAAGCTGTAATATTAATTATATTAATATTACTGATCGGAAGCGGCCTCCACCCAAGCATTCCGATCACTTGACCTTACTGAATATATTAGCTTTCTAATAATTCTGAACCCGCTATCAGAATAATACACTTGTTCGAAGGACACCATTCCTTTCAATATCATGGACCAACCAAACTGGATTGGATGTTTTCTTAAAATAGGTTTTCAAAAACAGAGAGAAGAGAAAAGAAATTAAAACTATCCGCAACACTAAACTTTCCACACTTTCACTTCATTTGATTATGATTCGACGTGAAAGGTACTCATCACTGGGTTTGGTTTTGGGGAGACACATTTGGGTGTCTACAATACCCATAAATAGACAGGTATGATTGTCAAGTGATTATTAATCTATGATTAGAAAATTCAAATAACCTATACTTACCTCTATTTTTTATTAGTTGACACGTATTCCTTTTTAGGAAGTTTTTTTTTTAGTTGACACGTTTCCTTTTTGGTTAAGTTTTATACCTTGCTTTATAAGTATACTCCACTTGCTTTATCATTCTCTCTCCTCTCCTTAATATGTGTGTCTAAATTAAACGTGTCAACTAAATAGAAACGGAGGAAATATATTTTAGATAAAAAAATTATTTTAAAATTCAATAAACAACTCGGACATTGCACAGGATACAAAAATAATTTTAACATAAAGTTATAAAGGGGTGAAAAATTAAGATATAGTGTTTTAAGGATCTGTAAAATGCAATTTATCCTAATTTATATTTAATTTAGAGCTTATAAATATGGAGCATTCTCCTAGGCCACACACTATGTGATACTTCGCATGAATTATTAGTTAGATTAATTCAATAACCATTACAATTAACTTTTTGTAATATAGTTAACCATTCTATCTAATTTTTAATATTTCCAACAATTACATTTTCTTGTTTTTTAACACACACCTTTATCTATTGATATCCTTAATATAATGTAAATAAATTAAACAAGTATGTGCCATAGGCAATACACAGATTTGTTATATTTAAAAATTATTATTATTATTATTATTATTATTATTATTATTATTTCTCAAAAGCAAAAGTCATACAACCTACAATAAATTAGTGGGAAGACGAGATACAATCTAGGCCCCCACTCCTCTAGCTATAGCAAAGCTGACCCTAGTGAAGATATGAGATGCAGCACGAGGCCCAATGTCTTGCGTCGCTTCGAATCTCTGAACCCGCTTCAGCAACGCAACATCCTTCTTCTCTAATTCTCTAAGTGAAGAAAAGGAGAAGGGAATGAAATCGTATCTAATCGCCTGACAACGAACTTCATATTTAACCTGTTATCGATGAGTCGCATCAACCACAACTCGTCCAAGAACAAAGTCAGATAGCCATGTTTGTGTAAAAGGAGAAGACCCTGTGAATTCGACACATACATCACGACCACGATCCCATGAATAAAGTAACACACCGGTAAGTCTAAGGGCCTCGTCATTCCCTCCAGACAATCTTATGTTAACCTCCTTTCTTGTTGAAATCCCAAATCTGTAGTAAATATCAACAAGGATATCCCGAACAACATTATGCTGATGTTTAATACCCACAATACCAGCACAAGACACAGCGTGATCACCGAAAATATCCCTAGCAAAAATCCTTGATCAAGCAGAGCACGACGTCGTGATAGAGAACAATGGAACACCCAGCCGGTAGTGCAGCACACAATGATAAGTCTTGGCAATCATTGTCTGACCCAACCCTAAAATAGGGACCGCCTGAAGCTAAGCAGAGGTGTGATCTCCATTCTGTGATTTCCATAATGCTGATTGGCGAGGAGTTAAAGAATAAGCAGATTCTGCAGAAGCGGTAACCTTTGTGAAATATATATATCTGCCAATTTCTTCCTGAGTTTAGGGGTAGCGACTTCTCTAGGATTACCAAAAATGTCAGAATCTACCGTTCCATTAAATAGACGTACTCAAATCATCCTCAAAGGCTCTACCAAGACCATTAATTCCAGCCTGACGAAGAAGCGTTGTCTGCAACCCAGTAAACAGTAACCAAGAAGCAAGAAAAACATAATGACAAACATCACCTATTGAATTAACACCATGCCCTCCAAATGCAAATGGTAAGGTGGCAAACCGCCACTGTCAATCACCAAACCCGGGCCCCGAAGCAGTAATAATACGCTCCAAAGAAGATCGAAGAACATCGTCAAATATGCCGCTGATCTGCCTTAAAAGTACTAGGAGGACAAGTACGCAAGGCAAAGCTGAGTTTAGAAACTCTAGTGCAAGCCCTTAGTAACAACTGAAAGGAATGGTGTCCTTCGAACAAGTGTACTATTCCGTTAGTGGGTTCGGAATTATTAGAAAGCTAATATATTCAGTAAGGTCAAGTGATCGGAATGCCTAGGTGGAGGCCGCTTCCGATTAGTAATATTAATGCATAATTAATATTAAAGCTTAATCTTAACTGAACCCTTCGGGTCACACCTAGGGATGGCAATGGGGCGGGTCGGATGCGGATGATAGTACCTCTATACCCATACCCGCCTAAAAATCTTATATCCATCCCCGCCCCACCACTCATTGTTGGTACAATAGCCACATCCATACCCGCCCCACCAGGTACAAGATAGGATCCATCCCCGCCCCATCACCCACTTGGATATTCATATGATGATCTATTGTATCACATTAATGAAGATTACATCAAATTAGGTTAAGAAAATTAGGACTTTCTCTATTCAAGCTTATTGGGTCTTAAGGGGTATTAAGTTTCATAAATTCTCCACTCTTTTAAAAGAAATATGGTGCGGGTATAAGGTGGGTACAGGACGGGGCGAATATGGGGCGAGTCTACTCTAAAATCCATACCCGCCCCATCACTCATGGCGGGTACACATTTTATACCCATCTCGGCCCCATCACCTGCCACACCTCCCTCCATCCCCGCCGACCCAGTGCCATCCCTAGTCACACCCTTAGCAGTAAACGAATCGACTCGACGAATTAATTCGGAAGAAATTAATTCGTCGCCCGAGTATTAAATATTTAGACGTCGGAAATTCGAGCTTAGAGCGTCGAAATCGAGCGTCGGAAGTCGAGTAAAAAATAGTAAATGACAAGACGCGCAAATAATAATGAATCGACAATATTTCCCAAAATACCCCAAGCATCGGAATGCCCCGAGCATCCGAGTGCTAGGGGCATAATGTGCCAAGCATTGGTGGCTAGCATGCGCACCAAGCCAAGCCTAGGCTGGCTGGGGCATGCTAGCGCACCAACGCTAGCAGCCAAAGGCAGCCACGACCGCAAGCAATAGCAGCAGCCCGCACAAGGTGTGCGTGGCTTGCTAGCTGCGAGCAGCAGCAACCCGTATCACCTAGGTGCGGGTGGTGGGCCGTGTGCAAAAGGGGAAGCAAGTAAAGGGAGGGTTAAAGGTGAGGGACATGTGTTAGAAGGAGAGTATGGAGTGGGGAGCAAGTATGGTCCCCTACTCTCCAAGTGGTCCTCACTTCCCTTTACATATAATAGTGACACTTGTAGATTTATTATTAGTTTGCTTATTTATTTTAATTTAGCTTTAAAATAAATTGTGGAATTTCATGACTCCCACATTGATGGGATAGTATTTCCCAATCTCCCTCTTGCCTATAAATACCCATCTTGGGTTTTTGGGAAGAGTGCTTGAGTAGGAGTTCAATAGAGCATTGCATCAGCAAAAACTCTTAAACTCATATAATACTCGAGTTTTGGTCGGACCTCGCTAACCTCGAGGTAACGAATCTAAAAGTTACTATTAGTTTTTGCGGGTGGACTTCCGTAGGAGGCTCGCGTATTTTCGGAGCTTAAAGCTTTCAAGTAAGAGCCCGACTTTGAGGGCGAAGCACGCGACGAAGGTAAATTCCGATTTTATCCTTTTATGTTTATTTGTTATGCTTTATGGTTTTATTAATTGCTAGTGGTTCTTTGGGTCGGGGTTGTTTCCGCGGTAAGTTGGACTTACCAAACCCCAACAACAACAACTCACACTGAGGATCATCGAGCTTAGCAACCTTATCCATAAGTGAGGATGTCGTCGAGCCTACCAAAGATAAAAACCTAACTTGGTCTCTCTAATGGGTAGAAAGGGCAACTAAGGGTCGATCCCACAAGGACTAAGGGGAGTACTAACAAGTATCGATTTGTCATAAGCTAAGTCAAGTCTTTTTGGGTTTTGAGTTATAAAGAAAAACTATAAACAATAATAAAAAGGATTTTAGGAAGGTATCCACCAATTAAGCCATTCACAAACTACAATTTAACATACAAAACATATCAATTTTGGGATAAAATAGGGGAAGTTATCTAAGGCATCTAACTACTCTCTCAAGTTAGAGGAATTACTTGAGTCATGAATACAACCTACTCTCGTGGTTACAAACCATAAAACAAGTGTTAAAGCATAATCACGATGACATTAACATTCCCTTGTTTGGAAATTCCTATTCTCATGGCATTTTAAGTCAGTTAAGCATAAGGGAGCTAACTCAAGTTCATCTCTCGATCCTTCGTTGAGAAAGCTTAGATAAATAGTTCTAGCAATGGCCAGTTACAAGAACTAACAATGAAACCACTTAAGCTCAACTAATTAACATACCACATTAGTTAAATTAACACATGCAAACAAGTATTTGTGAATTCATCAATGGTTTCAACCATCCCAAGTAAAAGAACTACTCACAAATCATAATAAATTGCAAAACTAAAGGAATAATTAACAACTAATAACATGAAATAACACTAATTTAACATAAACAAGTAATAAAACTAGAAAAGATACAAAAATAAGAAATTAAAGCAATAAAATAAGAAAGAGAGTAAGAAATTCTCATTGATAATGCAAGAAATAATCAAATCTTCAAGTCTCCTTCCTTCAGTTCTTCATATTCTAAGCTTTCTACAAGTTTTTCCCACTTTCTCTCTCTAGAAAATGAGAGTTTATCTCTCTAAAAACCCTAACCTAAGCTAAAACTACACTTAGAAGGTCTCCCTTTTTTGGAAATGAAGCCAAAAGGGTATTATATAACCCCAAGTAAAAGGACGCAGAACACGAAGAAACGACCCGTCTACAGGTCAGCACGAACGTGCCAAAGGTTGCACGGACGTGCAGACCTGTTTAAACACGAGCAATATCTACTTCCTGACCTTGCACGGATGTGCAAAGACTTGCACGGACGTGCAACTTCCCGGCAGGGACGTGCAGCCTTTTTCTGGCGAAAGTGCTTATTTTTGGAAGGTCATAACTTTTTCATTACTCAATGGAATAAGGCATGTGACTAGTCGTTGGAAAGCTCTTGAGATTAACTTTGATCTCCAATTTGAATCACTTCAAAATGTTTAGTAGGACATGAGTTATGGTCATTTGAAGGTTACCTAGTGCAAAATACCCGAACAACGATGACAGACTTCACATAACATGACCGCACGATCAACTTGATTGAAGGCATTTCGAAAATCCACCAACAACATTGAAAGACCAAAATCAAAACCACGATTCTGAATCAACCGATTCACAGCATGAAGAATAGCCTCATCCTCTAAAGAAACCCTAACACTAAATTGAAGGCCATCAAAGTAGCATCCCAAAGACAAGCCAACCATAACAGAATCGACCTTCAAAACTAGACGCCGCCAAACAGTACCCACGACTATAGGACGGATACCACCACCGGGCGTGACAAGTAGTGTGAGTGGAGCACTAGGAATATAATCTCGAAGTTCCATAGGACATCTTCCAACTATAAAGAGATTAACCACCCTAGAAATAGAGTCAACAAACTCATCGGAGATATCCACGGCAGCACCACTCAAGCAATCCATAAGGTGTTGAGCACGTAAACCGTCCCTACGACATGATGTGCCACGTGAAAAGCGTACTCTTAATTTGATCCAAAATAACTACAGAAGTAGCAACGAGATGAAGTTGGTTAACATGTATATCAAAAAGCAAGGATGGAGCTGGAGAAGAAGGGTGTTTTGACTGTAAATTTGTAAGAGTGGCCTCAGTATACGAAGCAACACCTAAAGAAGAAAGAACCCGGATTGCAGCGGTGTAATGGCCATCACATATCTTCCTATGACACTGCTTGATCTTACGCTCCTCCAAATCAAGGTCCTTGACAGGGTAAAGTCGTATCCCCTAATAAAAAATAATTACCTAAATCACTAACTAAGGTAGATAGGCAAGTAGGGTCGATCTCCACAGGGAAACAAGTCTTTTTACTCCTAATTAAATATTATAATCTAAATTATTTAAGTAACCAATATTTATAATTAAGTAAAAGACTAAAATACTAAGGTTGAGAATGGGAAGAAAACAATATATGAAAGGATCTAGGGCATAGGTTCACCAATAAATAATACTTCAGGGTAAAACATAGTAATAAATCATTGACATTGCATAAATAACATGATTAACAGGCTCTCGCAATTTATTAATCAACATAGATCTAACAGGCTCTCGCAATTTACTAGATCTAAGTCCTTATTGAAAATAGCCTTTTAATATCAAATTAACATCTGCTCGATTCATCAATTTAATATTGCTATACTTTTACAAGCCGCAATTGTAAAACATTAAAACAATTCAATAGGAAATTATCATGCAATATCAATAAT
This sequence comes from Chenopodium album, assembly GCF_948465745.1. Classification (NCBI taxonomy): domain Eukaryota; kingdom Viridiplantae; phylum Streptophyta; class Magnoliopsida; order Caryophyllales; family Amaranthaceae; genus Chenopodium; species Chenopodium album. The sequence continues at coordinate 18,040,917 of NC_137842.1, forward strand.
CAATAATAGTCAATCATCAATGCATCAATTAACCAGATTGTAAAGGGCTCTCGCTACGTATTACAATCACACAATTAATTTACCGGTATTAAATCTCATCTCTCGAATCTTGACTTAACCATTTATAAATTAACTTGCCTATTGAAACTAGACCTAAACATTAATTCTCATCTCTCGATTCTTGAATTAATATTGTCAAACTCATGCATAAAAGATAGGCCTAATCTAGTCACAAAGCATTAAATCAATCAATAAGAAATTAATCTAGCATTAATAATCAACAACAATAATTTACCCCTTCATATTGTTTATTAGATCCCCATAAACCCTAGAAATTAACTACTCACACATATTAAAAACTAAACTAATCAAAGTAATAAAATAAATCATGGTGAAAGGAATAAAATAAACAACTAAGATTTAGGGAGAAGAAATAAAAGAGAAAGTAATACTAAGAGTTTAATTAAAAGGAGAGAGAAAAGTTAGAGAGATAAAGAGAGAAGAAAAACTAAACTAAAAAAAGAAAACTAAAAACTAAAACTAACTAAAAAAACTAAAACTAAACTAAAGCTACAAACCCCCCCTTCTCCAACCTACGTACTACTACCCCTTTTATAAGAAAAGTCAAAGGACTTTTATTCCCACTCAAACTCCTCACCAAACAAATTCCTTCAGCAAATAAAGACGTGTTCAGCGAAGTAAGGCCCAAGGATTTGTAGGCCCAATATCTTAAATAGCCTAAGTGAGTCACTGATTATATCTGCCTGATCGGGCCATGCCTCCCCCGATCAGGCCCGGTTAGCTTGGGCTGCAAGCTGGGCTTCAAAGCTCTACCTCCCTTTTATTCTTGGACTTGGTCTTTTAGAGTTCATTAGCCCAAATTCATTCACTTGTTTGATCCGTGATATAAAAACTTGTAAAATCTTGGACCTTCTCTTGTATCAAGCCCTTAATCACCGGATTAAATTCTCTAACTCGGCCTTGGGCTTAAAATATACGGTCATAAAATACGATCCGACTCTAATATTTTCGTAGTGGCTCAATAAGCTCAGGAATTATCGTAATTCTGCAAATTCCTACAAAATAATACCAACTCTACAAAAACACTAGAAAACGTATACTAGTAATAAAAATAGCTCCGTAGAGCTCAAATAAGCACAAATATGACCGTGGGACGGGGAATAAAAATATATATAAAATAGAATTATCAAACTCCCCCAAGCCAAACCTTTGCTTGTCCCTAAGCAAAACAATGAATAAATAAATCAATACTTCACCCCAAAAATAATTTTAATCAATAAATACAATTCGAGGTAAAGGCAACAAACATGTATCAAAGTCAATCAATCAAATCCATCTAACTACCAATCTTCCCTAACAATTATCAAATAGAGCAAACCACAAGAGCATATAGAATTCAAGACTAGTGCTCACACACTCAACTCTCATTTATGTGGCGAGTAAAAGATGTACTCGATCGCTCTCCAACCAACCCCTTTATGTGAACAATGCCCTCCCAACTCACACTCTCGTGTGTATAAAAACAATGAACGCTCAACCTACTAGTCGACTCGAAATATGTTAAGTCATAACTTGCATTGATAAACAACACTTTCACATTTACACAACTTCTATGCACAAGGTCGGAAGGTCTTTAAAGCTTGTAATGTAAGGTTAGGGTAAAGGGTAGGATAAATTTGGGAATAAGTGAGAGAAAAGCTATGCCTAAAGGGAGCAAATTCTAATAAATAAAACCAAGGTCAAAAATAAATAATAACCAATAAATCTCCAACATACTCAACTCCACCAAAAATTCACCAAATACAACTCCAATCATATCAAATAATTTCCAACATTTACAATAATCACTCATAAAAATATGATAATGTAGAACTTTGAGTGAAAAACAAACTTTGAACTCATTCTCTTTTTTTTTCTACTTGAATTTTTTCTTCTTCTTTTTTTTCTTTTTCCTTGAACAACCTTCAAATAGAACATTTGAGCATTAATAAATTTTTTCTTTTGCTCTTTATTTTCTTTTTAACTCATATTGGAAAATTCAACTTTGAAACACAATATCAATATTTTCCAATCAAAAATCAAAGAACAATAACTCTTCTTTTATTCCCACATTGTGCAAATAATATGCACACCACAACTCCCTCACCTCACCAACTAATAGCTCCCCTAATCCAAGCTTGGGACTAGTAACCAATGGGGCTCATATAGGCTTGTAATGTGGCTAAATAAACAATAAAAGGGCACAAGCAACAACATGGGTAACAAGAAGGGAACAAATGTATCTAATACTCTGAAGGCTACCTAAAATAATGAACGCCTTCGTCCTCCTCATGTGCATAATAATAAGTCATGAAACACTATACTCATAGTTGCAAATCAATACTCAAATTCATTGACATACCAGGAATTATGGAACTATCACACATTTCCTAACCAAATCAACTAGTCAAGCACTATAATCACAAGTAGTTGGACAAAATTGACGCATGCTAAGGTTTCAAGGCAATCAAACATCATATCATGATCCACTAATCCACAATGCCTATCATCAAATACCAAGAATCAAAACAAATTTTTCTCAAGTATGGGGCACAGGGAAGCATGATTTACAATTCATTGGAACAAAACTAACCTAAGAAAGTAATAAAATTTATACTAAGAAAAATAAAAATAAAAAGAGAAGAGAGAGAGTGAAAGATGTACCATACGAACACGAGAACCTCCCCCCAAGCTAAATCAGACAATGTCCTCATTGTCTTAAAGGGAAGCTAGTAGTCAAGGTGACTACTCTTCATCATCACCACATCAATGTCACCAAAGCCTCGAAGATTGCAATGCATCTCTTTGGAACAAAATTGGGCAAGAAAGAAACAAAGTGTTAGTGGGAAAAAGTCCAAATTTGAGTCAGGTACACTATTCTGATCATAACTTTTGATATATAAATGATAATACAGTGATTTTAATTGCATTGGAAACTACACTTGAAGAGCTTTCCAACGACAGGTCACACGCAAAAATCGGATAAGAAACGCAAAAGTTATGTCCTGTCGAAGTTGACTAAGTTTGCTGACGCGTACGCGCGCCCGATCGGGCGAGCTCTGCCCGATCGGGCCCGTGCTACTGATTTGACGGGGCAGCTTGCTGCTACTAATTGCCCCGGGATTCCTTTAGCCCTTCGATCTTTTCTCAACTTTTCTAGTATCTCTGCACAAAATCACACTCCCACAAATATAAGATATACTCTCCTCTACCTCTCTAAAACAAAGCAAAAAGAAAACACACAAACAAAAAAATAAATAAAAAAAAACTAAATAAAAATCAACAAAATACGGGTTGCCTCCCGCAAAGCGCTAGTTTATCAAGGTCCCGCTCGACCATACTCCTTCTCTCAATCGGAAGAATTCAATGCCTTGAGTAACTTATCAAACGCTCCTGCAAACATTTCATTAAGCACTATATAGGGCTTAATAGCAAGCACATTATTTATCCCTACGAAGAAAAAGTTAGGAGCATATAAAGAGAACTCAAGGTAGAAAGAAAAATCAAAAGAGGGAGATGAAAATACACCACAACCTTCTACTTCCTCCGCTAAAAATTTAGAATTAATATAACGAACATGGAGGTAGTCATTGTCTTTATCATCCAATAATGACTTTAAAATTTTACCCTCACAAATAACCTCATCATCAACAAAGGAATTATCAACAACCGTTTCTACAACTAATGATTTTTCAATCACCGATTCGTCAACCAATGATTTTTCAACCACAAATTCTATAACCGATGGTTCTTCATCCTCAATAACATTCATATTATTATAGTGTCCATAGACTTTTTCATCAACAACCTTCCAATAACTTTCATTAGCAACTAATCGTTTCCGAATATGATCATATGTATATGGAAAGACTCTAAAATCATCCGGAGCACGCACAAAAAACTCACTATAAGGGCATTAAGGATTTTCATGACAAAGACGTTGACAACTACAGTAGTTAGGTGCTGCATAAAAATTATATAATTCTTGTAGTGACATAAGCATGAATATTTTCAACTCATAATAAAAAAAAATTAAAAAAAAATAATAATAATAAATTAAAAATAATCTAGACTCTAATAATAACTAGAAATAAAAATAAAACCGTTTCCCCGGCAACGGCGCCAAATTTTGACAGGGTAAAGTCGTATCCCCTAATCAAAAATAATTACCTAAATCACTAACTAAGGTAGATAGGGAAGTAGGGTCGATCTCCACAGGGAAACAAGTCTTTTTACTCTTAATTAAATATTATAATATAAATTATTTAAGTAACCAATATTTATAATTAAGTAAAAGACTAAAATACTAAGGTTGAGAATGGGAAGAAAACAATATATGAAAGGATCTAGGGCATAGGTTCACCAATAAATAATACTTCAGGGTAAAACATAGTAATAAAAATAGCTCCGTAGAGCTCAAAAAGCACAAATATGACCGTGGGACGGGGAATAAAAATATATATAAAATAGACTTATCAGTCCTTATCATAAACCACCGAAAAAGTTGGGGAATCCTCTGCCAAAGTTTCCCTCACAAGCTGCAAATTACCACCTAGTGCACTCCAAGAACAAATAGTACGAGAAATAATCTCCTCTTGATGTCGACGCTTCACGGAAGACCTAGACTCACGACTACTCCGAGGGCGAAAGGTTTTAAGGATGCAAAGAGGTAACACCAATAGCGAGACCCAAAAGAAATGTAATCCGGCTTTGAGATCACCTTATCAAGAGCACCTTTCAGAACCCGAGAAAACCTCATACGACACTTGAGAGGAATAAACTTCATAGTGCGAAACCCCTTAAATAACAAACCATTAAGGAGAGCCACATGAGAACTATTTAGGGTAATTTTACCCCGCCATGTGGTCCAACCAGAGGAAGACACGTGTCAGCTTCAGGTTGGCCCAAAGTGGACCAATCTCCGCCTGACACGTGTCACTCCAGAAATTAAGGGAAAAAGGCGGCCTTCAGGCCCAAATCCCGAGAAAGCCGCAAAGCGGCGCAGCCCACCAATGATTAGGGTTCAGTGACCTAATTAGGGGCACAAATCCCAAAGACCCTATAAATAGGGAGAGGTCCCTCTTTTTGAGGGCACGTTTTACCATTTATTACACCTGCATTCTCTCACATCAGAGAAAGACCTGAGCTTGGAATCCGAGCAGATACCCACCTAAATTTCCGTTCTCTTTATTCCTTTTCAAGTTACTAACTTGACCGCCGGAGGCGGAGCTCCACCACCTGGGGTCTCCGTTTGTTTTGCAGGTACAGCTCACGCCGGATCAGTCTTCGTGTTGTAACTCTCCCGAGGGACTAAAACACCCAAAACAAAAACCACTATACTTATCTCGCGCCAAACCATCCACATGCCCAATTCAAGCAAGAGAAGATGGAGCTTGTGGCTTGGAGAAATTATGAAGCACAAAACGAATAATACCATCTCCCACATCTAGGGGCGACACATCCTCACCCATATCATGACGAAACTTAGAACGAAGTGTATGAATTTTGTAACAAACCCCACATAACCAAGTCCCCATATGTGTAAAAGTAACTTCTGCCTCATTATTATTTGCCAAATTAGAAGTAAGAGAATGACGTGTGACATCCCGTGCACCAAGACAACAATGACGATGATGAAGATGCTTGATTAAAGAGCTTCTTTTAAGCTCATTACCACTTCCATCTTGACACGCACTAAGCCCCACGAAGGGACAATGAAACTTCACACCCGCAGCCGACATAGCATCAAGCGACCACCAAAAACCACATCACGAAACACCAACAAAACAACCAATACCCGTAAGCATGCAAATACCAAAAATAACAAGCAAGAAATGACGATCTAAACTTACCAAAGGTTGCTTGAAAAACAACCAATTGAGACTCTTTACTGCCGGAGGAAAATAACCTACTCGTACCAAGAAAACGGCTGGAAAAGCACCTAAAGCTGCACCAAAGTCGCACCAAAAAAACTGCCCCCAAAAAACCGATACCAGAAAATAGAAAACCGATACCTGAGAAAAGAAAACCACTGCTTGAGAAAGCCGACTGAAATCAACCAAAATCAGCCTACAACACGAGCAAAAAACTGCAAGGGAGTTGACCAAAAACGAGCTAGAAACGTCAGCAAATTACCGCCTAAAACACAACCAGAATCACGCCCAAAAAGTGCCTGAAAACCCCCTAATTTTCCTGAAAACAACCTAAAAGGCCAGCAAATCCACGAGAAAAACTAACGCCAGAAAACCACAGAAAATTTGCCAACAAACATCCGCTAAAATGCCTGACATCACCCTTGAAATAGCCCGATATATTCCACCAGGAATTCGCCCAAAAAGAAGCACAAATAAAGCCTGAAATCGCTAGACCTGATCGCACTACCAATGAGAACCCGAAGCTGCCGAAAAACCTGCCGAAAAGTTAACTTGGAACCCTACCCTACCCTACCCTACCCTAACCTACTCGCTGTAAACGAGAGAGAACGTGATGTAATTGTTATTATTATTATTATTATTTTTATTATTATTATTACTATAATTATTATCATTATCATTATTATTGTTATTACTATTATTACTACTACTATTCTTACTACTACTACTACTACTAGTTTAATTAATATTATTCATATTATTATTACTATTAATAGTACTAGTACTATTACTACTATTACTATTATTACTATTAATAATACTACTTTTACTACTACTATTATTATTACTACTAATACTATTATTATTATTATTATTATTGTTGTTGTTGTTGTTGTTGTTGTTGTTGTTGTTACTACTATTACTACTACTATTATTACTATTACTATTACTACTACTATTGCTAGTATTACTACTATTATTATTTGTCTGTTCCTAGTAGTCATTGGAAAAAGTGAGGAAATAAGAAAGAGATTATTCCCTAAGGAAAAAGACACCAGGAAAAATTGCCGCTCGCTGCATTCCCTCTAAGTGTGAAAGGCATAGAGTTCTTGTCTTTGACCGGGAGGCACCTCTGCCACCGTTATGTTGAGGAACTCTACCCTTTCCGCTGAGACGGTCAATATTGGTGCACGGGGAACGTGACTACTACTATTACTACTATTATTACTATTAGTATTTTTTTATTACTATTACTACTATTATTATTACTATTACTACTACTATTATTACTATTATTATTGTATATACTATTACTATTACTATTAGTATTACTATTATTATTGTATTAGTATTACTATTTGATGAGTGTCATTTCCGACACTATTTATGTCTATGTTCTTTAGATTTTATGTTAGTTCCTTTAGCATTTTAGTGTTTTTATTTATGTTTTTGATATTTTGTGGCTTATTTATCTGTTGTGTATTTTTATAGGTTATTGAGTGATTTTAGAAGATAAAAATATGAACCAAATAAAGGAGTCAATGCGAAGCTTAAATGGAAGTCCCTTCGTAGGAACTTGAGAAACTGACAAAGAAGAAAAGAGCTTGTTTAGCACGTTTTGTTCGTTTAGGTTCATTGAATCCACGGATTGGGAAGTCTTAGGGAATAATTTACAAGAAATACAGCAGTTGCAAAAGATATATGTGAATAAAGAGAAGATCTTATCAGTAGGTTAAGATATGGAAAAAGATATATTTTCCTAATCTTATCTAATTACTTTTCTTATCTTTGAAAGATTCCCACTTATTTGTTAGCCTATTTAAATCCACGAAATGAGGGAGACACTGGAGACTAGAGCCGCGAGAGAAGGGAGGTTTCACTCCAAAATAGCTCAAGGGTTTGGAGTCGTTCGTCACAATTCGTGATACATTACAGTGGAGGAACTCAAAGCTACATGAGAGGAACTCAGATCTGAATCTGTGGAACTTGATGGATTCTTGTTTCGTTTTCTTTTCTTATCTTTTTGTTACGAGTCCTTAATTTTTTTATACAAAGTAACTATTAGTTTGAAGCCATGTATTAAGTATTTGAGACGAGTGATGTTGGTTTTAATGATTAATGCTTTGGAGTATTCTTGAATTATTGTTTTGTTCATACGAATGATGATTTCTTATAAGTAGGTGTACAACTATTTGTTTTGGTCTGATTTCTTTTGCAAATTAACACTACTAAGTCCGTTATTGCTTGGGAACATTTATGAAGTAGCAAACAATTGTAGAGGAGGACATTCCACTCTATTAAGTGAAAAATAATTCTTGATCTAGGTGAAACCTTGTTCCAATAATGTCATGATTTTCTTGGCTTGATGTTGTCCTAGTTCTCAATGCTATCATCAGGTTAAATTCCTTGGTCGTAGTATAGGGATTATCTATTGGTTAGGGTTAATGAAAGTCGTACGGGATCTAACCATTAATAAGGGAAAATAGAGGAACTTGTTCTATAAGTCAAGCTATTCTAAAGGGTTAAATAATATGTCAGGGATTATACATTTGCATGGTGGATTTCTAAATATAATTGCTTAGTATCTCAAGTTCCTTATCTGTTATTGTTCTTATTAGTTAAAGTTCCTAGTTGTAAGTTGATCCTTATCCTTAAACTCCCCCCAATCATTATTTCGTTGTTTTGAGTCTTTGTTCAGTGTTTTTGATTTTATTTTTAGTTATTTGCAATAACATTCTTCGTGGGATCGACCCCATATTCCGCTTATTACAAGTTAGTAGTTTTAGGGTAATTATTATTAATTTGTCTCCTTTTCGACACCACATCACTATTACTATTACTATTACTATTACTACTATTACTATTACTATTACTATTACTATTACTATTACTATTATTACTACTGTCACTACTATTATTACTCTTATTATTACTATTATTATTGTATTTGTATTATTATTATTATTATTATTATTATTATTATTATTATTATTATTATTATTATTATTATTATTAGTATTACTTCTACTATAACTTCTACTACTACTACTACTACTACTACTACTACTACTACTACTACTATTAAAGTCATACAACATACAAAAAATTAGTGCGAAGCCGACATATAATCTGGGCCCCAATCCTCTAGCTATAGAAAAGTCTATCCCAGTAAAAATATGAGTAGTAGCACGAGCCCTTATGTCTTGAGTTGTTGAGAACTTCTGAACCCGTTTCATAACCGTACCTGCCTCCTTATCCCATGTGAAGAAAAGGAGAAGGGAAGGAATCCATATCCAATTGCTCGACAACTAGATTTATACTTGACCCGCTTCCGATAAGCCACATCAACCACAACCCGTCCAGGAAAAAAAGTCAGATTGCCCTAACTGTGTCAAAGGAGAAGAATTTGTCAAATAAACATAGAAATCACCACCACGATCCTAGGAATAAAGTAATACAGCTGCAGGTCTAAGGGCCCCGGTGATTCTCTTTAGATAACCTAATGTCAACCTCCTTTCTACCTGAAATCCATGACCGATAACAAACATCAACAATAGTATCCCGAACAACATTATGCCGATGTTTAATACCCACCATACTAGCACCTGATACCGTGTAATCACCGAAAATATTCCTAATGAAAACCCTTGAACAAGCAGTGCACGGGGTCGAAAAAGGGAATAAAGAAACACCCAAGTGGTAGCACAACACAATGGTAAGTATTTGCGTTCATCATCTGATCCATCCCTAAAATAGGAACTGCCCGAAGCCCAAGCAGAGGTGTGATCTCCTTGCTGCAATTTCCACAATGCTAATTGACGAGGAGATAAAGAGAAGGTGGATTCTGCAGATGTGGTAACCTTTGTGAAATATATATTTGCAAATTTTTTCATGAGTTTAGGGGCAGCGACCTCACTAGGATAACTCAAAATGTCATACTCAACCTTTCCATTAAACAAATGCAACACTTCTGCGAAGGCTCGACTAAGAGCAACAACGCCAGCATGTCGTAGAAGCTTTGTCTGCAACCTAGCAGATTGTAAATGAGAGGCAAGAAAATCATAATGAAAAATAATCACCTACGAAATAAAACACCAAGTCCACCAAATGTAAATGTTACGTAATGTTGGAAGCCGCCACTGCAAATCGCTAAACTTAAGTCCCGAAGCAATAACGATACACTCCAAGAAAGATTAAAGAGCCTCATTGAAAGTGCGTAGAGCCACCTCAAAAGTATTAGGAGGACAAGTATGCAAAGAGAAGTTAAGTTTAGAAACTCTGATACATGCCCTAAGCAAAAACTGTTGGGGTTTGGTAAGTCCAACTTACCGCGAAAACGACCCCGACCCAAAGAACCACTCGCAATTAATAAAACCATAAAGCATAACAAATAAAATAAAAGGATAAAATCGGAATTTACCTTTGACGTGTGCTTCGCCCGACCTAATGGGCTCTTACTTGAAAGCTTTAGCTCCGAAAATACCGAGCCTCCAACGGTATCCACCCACAAAGGATGAACACCGACTTTTTAGGTTCGCTACCTTGGATTTAGCAAGGTCCGACCAAAACCCAAGTGTTAATGGAGTTTAAGATTTTTTGCCAAAATGCAATGCTCTTTCTAAATCCCACTAAATCAAAGAATTCTCAAGCCATGCTTAGGCTATTTATAAGGAAGGATAGCTTGTGAATTCCACTCATCTTTCAATGTGGGACTTTTTCACAAAAAGATCCCACATGGAAAGATTGATGAATTCAATCCTTAGTTAAATAAACCAAGGAATAAGTAACAAGTGTCACATGGTTAGATGAGGACCACTTTCCTACTTGGTCCCGAAGGCATTTCACATGCAATGTGAACTAACCATGTGTCACCCAACCTTGAGCCCAGAGTTGGGTTCGGTTGGGCCATTTTATTTTGGCCCGGGTCCACGGCCTCTTTCCACACGCTATCAGAATAATACATTTCTTTAAAGGACACCATTCCTTTCAATCTCCCACTTGGCCTTCCGGACAAGTGCGCATTTAGTGTACAACCTTTTTCCTATGTCTCTTCATGTCTCTTCATGAACTATAAGGTAAGATTATTTCATCATCCTTATTACGTCCAGAAGTGTTTCTTGATCCCGAGTTTGACTTTCAATAAACAGATGATTTCTAAAATCCATCGGAGCACAACCATGCATTTTTACAGTCTCGCTCTACGAGAGGCCTTGTATACAACAAAGACATCTTCCCTATTTTAGTAGGGGGACATTCCCAGTCTTGTATTGTAGCTCCTCTTACTGAGAGGACCTAGCCGCCCGAGTGTTCCCGTTATAATCCCCTATTACGACAGACGTTTGACAACATCAAAGCGGACTAGTACTCAAACAAGAGAACTCACAATATTCATGGTCAAGGAAATAGGTTCCGATAGCCATAATGAGAAGTATACTTATGACGATTTTTAATCTCTTAAAGTATTCTCATAGGTCGATCCAATATGGTTCTAAACCAATACGTGTGCAAATGATTTATGACAATCATGTCCTTGTAGCACAATAAACGGGCTATAAATCAGACTACACACTAATCTCAATTGGTCATTAATCGTCCATCGTTTAAATGACCTCGATTAGGGATAATTTTCGATTATAATATTCAACGTTCACTTAATAGGTGTTTCCTTACCAAGACTGGTCTTGATACCCTATTTTGAATATTCCAAGAATCGAATAGACTCATTATTTAATTCTAAACCACAATTAAGTAGCAAACGGAGTGATAAAAAATTGCATGAAATTTTGAATTACTCCCAAACCTGATTGGTTCATCTTATGATAAATATTTTTTCCGAATGTTTTAAGAGTATCACTCTTTATAAAACATCTATAGAAATCACACCCATATCTAATATGCTTGATTTCTTTCATGCAATTTTTTGATGTTGTCGTTCACTTATTGCATAGGTTTAGTTATAACTACTTTGCTAATCTTAGCATCTTCATTACTGATCACTTTCATAATAAGATGATAAAATTTGAGAGTGTCATGGATTATATGTGATTTAGGATTTATTGTCCAAGTGATGGCTCCCACTCATTTTCATGATTAAGACCTTCAACTTGACAACCTACAATCATTAACGTTCATCAACGAACTTTCCATAGAACATCTTCTTTATTATTGTCATTAAGGAAATAATATTCTCAACATATATTTTAGTAGACTTCCTGATGATGCTTTGCTTGGGTTTCATTCCAAACAGCTCACAATGATTTGGGATATCTTAATCACTTGTGATCATGGAAATTTTCTTTAAATTCCTGCACATTACACATGGATCCACGTCCATGTTACCATTCTCAAGCCACGACTCATTTTAAGCTTGTGCTTATAAACGGATTCCTTGTTAAGGTTTGTGCTTGCAACATCAATTCTTAAATCGTATTTGTTTCCAGAAGTCAAGAACTCATCCTGTTACATATCCAAGTACTTTGGATGTTCTTGGCCATAATCTAACGATCTATTACATAGATTCAGGTTGATTGGTACTTCATACATACTTCACATGCTCTAAGCAAGTAAATCCTGCGACGATTCCATATCACAACGTACATGATGGATTAAATTGCAGAGTAATTCTCAATCTTATTCCATCAATTTGTCATTTTAGCTCATTCATTTTCACCGAGTCTTTGCTAAACAGTTTGCTGTGTGATATGGTTGAAAGTCTCTATTGGAGTCTTTCATGTTTGACTTAGTATTTAGCCTAGCTTATACTTAGTTCAAACATTTACTTAGTTTTATACATATGGGTCGAAAGTCTTTCAAAGTCCTTCAATTCATGTTTAACACTGTAAACTCCTTTACACGTTCAAACATTTTATTAAGTCTATACAATATAACTTTATACCCAATACGTACTAAGTATCGTCTTTTGCTTGGTCCATTGTCGAAAACACTTTCAAATCTAAGCATTTAGCATTTGATAGTTATTTCACAATAGAGTTCGTAAACTTCTTATTTTGGGTGTTTTTGTCCCTCGGGAGAGTTACAACACGAAGTCTGATCCGGCTGAGCTGTACCTGCAAAATAACGGAGACTCCGGGTGGTTGGAGCTCCGCCTCCGACGGTCAAGTTAGTAACTTGAAATGGAATAAAGAGAACTAAAATTTAGGTGGGTATCTGCTCGGATTCCAAGCTCAGGTGCTTCTCTGATGTGAGAGAATGCAAGTGTAATCAATGGAAAAACGTGTCCTCAAAATGAGGGACATCTCCCTATTTATAGGGTCTTTGGGATTTGTGCCCCTGATTAGGTCACTGAACCCTAATCATTGGTGGGCCGCGCCGTTTTGTGGCTTTCTCGGGATTTGGGCCCGAAGGCCGCCTTTTTCCCTTAATTTCTAGAGTGACACGTGTCAAGCAGGGATTGGTCCACTTTGGGCCATCCTGAGGCTGACACGTGTCATCCTCTGATTGGACCACGTGGCGGGGTAAAATTACCCTAAACATTTGCCCCTCACAGATGTGACGTGGCACGCCACGTGGCATCTGTGACACATGTCACGCTCCGGTTGGCGGTAATTTTACCGTTTAAAGAGTAACCGTTCACCTTCTGAGTAAATTACGGAAATGCCCCGGTTTTTACCCTCTTTATATAGTCGTTTTACCCTCATAATTTTGTACGTTTACAAAAACTTTCTAGAGAGAAAACTTTGAGAGAGCAGAAGTCATCCGTCTGAGTCAGGCGCAAGCAAGAGAGCTCGTTTTCCACCGACCTAGCCGGATCCGCCTAGTCGGATTTCATTTCAAAAGGTACCGTCTCTGCCTCTCTCAGCTCTTTTTCTTTTTTCACCGCTTGTATGTATTTCTTGCAATAAATGGATGCATCACCAACACACACGGCACAGCCTAGGTTAGAGTCTAGCCGGTCACCAGGGACGGCTGAGTCTAGGACTGGGAGTGCCGTCTCGGGGTGTTGGGACCACCCTTTGCTTTGGATTCCGACCAGTTATGTGTCTGTGCAGGACACCATGGCTCGGACAATGCAGACGGCGACTGATCCAAATTACAAGAGCGAAGGCTCAGGCGACCAAACTCCTGAGGGAGAAACGTCCTGTTAGGGTGACCAGACGGCTCTGGAGAGATCCCCTCCGCGCGCCCCTTCAACCCCTGCTGACTCTTTTTTGGAAGAGTGCGACCAAGGCGGCGACGAGGCCGTCTCTGCCCCCTTGGGTCAAAGTGAGGAGGAGACGGAGAGCGACAGCTCCGCCTCTACCTCTAAGAGTAGTGACGATTTACCCTCGCTTCCGGATAGCGAGGAGGAAGAAAGGAAAAAGTGGAACGAGAAGGATGATCCCTTCAGCATCCACGTCTCCTCCAAGGACCAGATCCAAATGGAGGAGAACTTGAAGAATTTCACTAAAATGCACCCGCTTGGAGACGGGTATAGGATCAGGAGAACGCCAACAGCTATTTCGGCTGTTATGAGGCGGCGTTCAAGGCTGGTCTCCGCTTTCCCCTTCACCAGGCGGTGAAGGCAATTTTGAGAGGCTACGGCCTCGCAGTCTGGCAACTTACCCCCAACTCTTGGACAAACATTCTGGGGTATGTTGCCGCCTGCGAGTTTCAAGGGCTTAACCCCGGCTGGGAGGCTTTTGCTAGCATGCATTATCTTAGCAGAAGCCCAGGTGGCTGGAGGGCGTGGTACACTCTAACCACGCAGCCCCAATATATGATGACCTTGGATAAGGTCTCGAAATTCGATGGCTAGAAGCACAGGTTCTACCTGATGTCAGCTCCAACCAGACGGGAGAATTATAAATTCCGTCTGTACAATAAGAAGCCCGACTTACTGGGCCGGAAGTGCGCCTTTCCCCGGATCCCAGAGGAAGACTTTGACAAGATTATTGAGGCAAACTTTTTTGGCCTCACAAATGCGACCTTGTCAACCGGGGAAACAATAAAGGTCCCCAAGAGCGCCTAGTTCAGGGACGAGTGCTTCCTAGCCGCCTGCGAGCTAGGGCACATGTTTACCAAACGTATGCGCCTGAGTTTATATCCGCCTGTAGTAGCTTTTTACTAGAATTGATTTATGATATTGACCAATTTCCTTCTTTTTGCAGAAGAAGCATTAAGCATGTTGCAGACGGAGAAAACCCCAAAGCGATCCTCTGCTGTCATCCGCAAGGCGCTTGCGGAAAAGGCTGCGGCTGAGGTCAAAGCCAAGGTAACAAACGCCTGACCCTTTCATAAGTTGATCTTTTAAAATCATTTTTCCCGGATGCTAACCTTAACTTTGGTTTTTTTTGCAGGGAGGAGAGGTTGGAAAGTCGTTTGAGAAACAACTCAAACGGGCTAGGGAGGAGACCCCTGCCGTTCTCAGCAAAATAAAAAAATCCACCTCTGCGTCAACTCCTGGCGCCTCAGCCGGGCATCAGCAGATGCGGATAGCGGGGCGTAACGAGAAGGAAGGTGGCAGCCTGGGCCTCAGCCTCGTTTACCCCGTAACAGCGACCGGGGGGGTTCTCCACGCCTGCAAGCGGTTCCCGCTTGGCTGGCTCTCAATGTAAGAACCCTTTTGAATCCCCGCTTGAGCTAGGGTGGCCTTTGCAGGTGAAATCCCATTCTCAACAGACGTCATCTTCAGACGGCCGGCAACAAATAGGTGCTGCCTTAGTTTTGCACTCATTACATATTGATTGTGGTGCAGATCAATCTCCCCGCTGGCCAGACGTCAAGAAACACGCTAAGGCCATGCTGGAAGCCGCCCGAAAGAGGGATAAAGACAGTATCCCTGGGATAGAGACGTTCAACCTTGAACGCATTCTATCCCTTCTGGCTGAGGTAAGAAACTTGCCAATTCAATTTTATTTTTTCAAGTGTTTTATCCCGCCTGCGATACTCACACCGCTTGCTTTTCTGCAGGCTATGCTGCGGGTGGACGGGCTCAAACGTCCTTATTCCCGCATACGGGAAGAGGTAAAAAGGGCCAAGAAGTCCGCCATAGACGCTGACAATATTGCTTTACACTCAACTATCGTAAATGAACTCGAAACTAAAGCAATCATTATGACACAAGCGTCTAGAATCCAGCAACTGGAGTCAGATCTGGAGGCGACTAAGCAGCGGGCGACTGATGCTGAGACGGCCCGGAAGGAGGCGGAGGAGGCCCAGAAGAAGGCTGCTGAGAGTGCCAAAAAGGCTGATGAGGCGCTCAAGAAGGCCCAGACGGACCTTGGCAATCTTCAGGGTGTTTCTGAAGAAAACACCAATCTGAAGACCAAGGTTCAAAAACTGGAGAAGGAGGCTGCTCAGGCTCAGATAAACTGTGCAGCAACCCTAGAGGCGGAGCAAAACCGTCTAGTTGCTGAGAGTGACGCTGATAATGACGCCCGGATGAAGATCGCCTGGGCTGCCCTGTACCCGGACGCGGATTATGGCGTCTGGGCACTGGCTCACAGGTACGCCGAGGACGTGATGTACCTGAGAGAGAAGGGGTGATCCAGAGCCTGAGTCCTTCGATGCCTGGGTTAATGCCAACAACGAGCCCCTCGTACCTCAGCTACCTGGTCCGGGTGAAGCGCAGGAGATACCCTCAGATGATGAGGAGGAGGATCGAGGAGGACTAGGAGGAGCCGCCTGCAGGCCAGAAGTGATTTTTCAGCGGCAGTATGCCAATCTCTGTTTTTTGTCTTTTTCTTTTATTCAGCGGCAATATGCCAAAACTTGTTTTTCCGGCCTGCGTGCCGAGTAAATTTGTATTTACCGGCTGAGGAGCCGGGTCAATTAACAATTTCTTTTTCTCCCGGACGGGGTCCGGTTAACATTTTAATCCACTACAACCGTTTGGTTGGGTGGTCTTTATGAAATGCGCCGACTGAGTCGGTTTTGATCATTTTTAATTTTTCATTTTTGCCTAACTTATCAAAAGCATGCGGCGATTTTTCATTTTTTCCTAACTAATCAATAGTCCGGCTGTCCTTGCCCCTGGACGGCTGTGTGGTTGGTTTCAAGTGGAGTTGGTTGATTGACTTGAAAACGTCTGATGCTGTAAAGAGCATGATATGTTTGCAAGTCAATCAATCACAATAGTGATTGCCCCAAACCAAGTGCACATCCGTACACCAACAGGCGTTCCAGTATTCTTCAGCCGGTGACCGACTGATGCCCTAGGGCATCCGGTATTCGGCAACTTGATCATTCTTTACAGGTCATTTTGGTCAGACGGCTATGAGTTGACCAATTTGGTCGTTCAATTTTTGTCGTCTGGATGGGTACGTAGAACCGACAAATAGTTTGTTCTCTGCGACGATTGCACCCGGAGGGGTGTCACCGGACGCCTTTGTCCATGTTGGGACAGGCGATTTTATAAAATGAGCAACCATCCGGCCATTTTAGCCTCTGGTCTTGTTTGAGACCGGTTGTATAGCCACTAAACGTTTTTGTGCTTAGTTTTTAGTCGAAGTATTGAATTTACACTAAGTATCGAACTTAGTTGTTTAAACAAACGAGTCTGTCTGGGTATTACCCAGACGGACAGGCAATTATTTAATCTTACCAGGTATCAAACTTGGTTAGGTAAAAGAAAAATCCGTCTGAGTATTACCCAGGCGGATAATCAAACTTAGTTAAATGAACAAAGTATCAAACTTAAATAAACAAGAGATCCGAATATCCGAGTATTACCCAGGCGGTCAAACAAATGTAACCTTTACTAAGTATCGAACTTAGTTAGGTAAATGAAAAATCCGTCTGGGTATTACCCGGATGGGTAATCAAACAATAACTCTATTTTGCAAACAAAGTCTGAATCTTCATTAATTGACTCACTGTTTACAAAAAGTTTACATTCTTAGAAGTAGTACTTTTTTAGATTGTCTACATTCCAAGTTCTAGGCAGGCGCCTGCCGTCTGGAGTTTCCAGACGATAGGTGCCGTCTCTCACTTCCTCATAGATCCGGTAGGGGCCTTCCCAATTTGGGGTTAGCTTTCCTAGCTCATTTGCCCTACCGGTTGCCTCCATTTTTCGTAACACTAAGTCGTCAACTTTCAAGGGACCCTTGTGTACTTTTTTTTTGTAGGCTTTAGTCATTCTCAGACGGTAAATCTCATGACGCAAGGCGGCATTGCCCCTGCGTTCTGGGAGTGAATCCAATGCCAAGCGCATTGCTTCCCAGTTTGCCTCTTCATCATATAGCATGACTCTGAGAGTCGGCTCGTAATGTTCGATGGGCAAGACGGCTTCAGCACCGTAAACCATGAGAAATGGGGTTTCACCGGTTGCCCCTTTTGCTGTTGTCCGGATGGCCCATAGGGCATGGATTAGTTCTTCTGCCCATAAGCCACCGGCTCTTTCTATTTTCTTCTTAATGCCGTCTGAGATGAGTTTATTGAAGGCTTCAACTTGGCCGTTTGCTTGGGGCCGGCCAACAGATGCAAAATAGCTTGAGATCCCCTAATCTCCTAACCAAGTTTTTAGCTGAGGCGTCTCAAACTGAGGACCATTATCAAACACCATAGACATAGGTACCCCATACCGGGTGATAATGTTCTTCCAAATGAAGGAAATTACGTCTGAGGTCTTGATGTTTTTAACCGCCTCAGCCTCCACCCACTTGGTGAAATAATCCACAGCCACCAAGATGTAGCGCTTTCCGCCTGGAGCAGGCGTGTAAGGACCTAAAATGTCCATGCCCCATTTTGCAAACGGGATTGGGCTGTGGATGGCCGTCAGATCAGTAGCCGGACGGTGAATGAGTTTGCCAAACTTTTGGCACTTGTCACATTTCTTCACCAACTCCTTGGCGTCAGCCTCAAGAGTGGGCCAAAAATAATGTCGTCTGGCTCTGACGGCTAGGGACTTGCCGCCTATGTGGGAGGCGCAGAATCCCGCATGCAAGTCTTCGAGGACCTCCTTCCCCTTTTCAGGGGTGACACACTTCAACAGGGGTTTAAGAAAACCCGCCTTGAAGAGTTCTCTATTTTTCAACTCGAATCTTGCAGCTCGCTTTTTCAGGACGGCTGCTTCCTGTGGCGAATCAGGAAGTGTACCGTCTGAGAGGTAGGCCCGGATGCCATCCATCTAGGTAGAGCTTTGGTCCAGAATTCCAATGGGATCCTCATAGATGCTTCTCTTTTCAAGAACTTCCCAAAAGACTGACCGAGGCGTATCATGGCAGGCGGAAGATGTCAGCTTTGACAATGCATCCACCTGGTTGTTTTTCGACCTAGGCACTTGACTCAGCCGGAATTCCTCAAGTGCCTTGGTCTCTTCTTTGACTGCCTGAAGATATTTAATCATAGCCGGATGAGTAGCCTTGTAGATTCCCTCATACTGGCTAACAACCAATTGAGAATCAGAGTAGGCGTCAATTTTCATGGCCCCTGCCGCCTTACACATGCGATTGCCGGCTAGCAGGGCTTCATATTCCGCCTCATTGTTAGAGGCTTGAAATTTGAAGCGTAGTGCATACTCAAATCTGTCCCCTTCAGGAGACTCGTAAATTACGCCTGCACCACAGCCGTTCTTAATTAGTAGAGCTCCCGTCTACATACACTTTCCAAACCTGATCAAGATTATCCGGAGCCACCGGACGGGTCATTTCAACAATGAAGTCGGCAAACGCCTGGCCTTTCACTGCCTTTCTTGGTTCGTAAGTGATTTCAAGACTTTGCATTTCAATAGCCCATTTCAACATTCTCCCGGATGAGTCCAAGGTAGACATTGGCCGCTTGAGTGGCTGGTCAGTGTAAATCACCACCAGGTGCGCCAGAAAGTAGGGCTTCAATTTTTTGAAAGCCATATACAGAGCATGGCCAAATTTTTCTACCATGGAATACCGGAGTTCAGCATTTTTAAGAACATGGCTAATGAAGTAAACCGGGAGCTGCACGCCGTCTCGCTCAGCAAGGAGAACGACACTGAGGGCTTGATCTGAGACGGCTAAGTACATGTACAACGTCTCCCTAGGTAAAGGAGTGACCAACCTAGGTAGAGATTGTAAATGCTCTTTCAACCTCTGGAATTCCGCCTCAGCATCCTCCCCCCCATTCAAATCTGGTCTTCTTCCTGATTGCTTGGAAGAAGTAGAGGCACTTGTCGCCTGACCGACTGAGGAATCTCCCCAAGGCAGCCAGACAATCGGTGAGTCTCTGCACTTCCTTAACAGAACGGGGTGACTTCATGTCTATCACCGCCTGTATCTTTTCAGGGTTAGCCTCTATCCCCCTTTGATCAATCAGGAATCCGAGAAACTTCCCAGACTGAACACCAAAGACGCATTTCTTAGGATTTAACATAACCTTGTGCCGCCTGAGGGTGGTGAATGTTTCTTGGAGATCAGCAAGGTGATCCGTCTGTAGCTTGGATTTGACTATCATGTCATCAATGTACGTCTCCACATTCCTCCCAATCTGATTAATGAAGACCGTATTAATCATCCGTTGGAAAGTGGCAGGCGCATTTTTCAAGCCAAACGACATCACATTATAACAGAATAACCCCTGATCAGTGACGAAGGCCATCTTCTCTTGATCTTTCTTCCACAGGGGTATCTGATGGAAGCCGGAGTAGGCATCCATAAAGCTCATTAAGGCGTGGCCGGCTGTAGAGTCGACCAGACTGTCGATCTTTGAAAGCGGGTAACTGTCCTTTGGACACGCCTTGTTGAGGTCTGCGTAATCAACACACATGCGCCAGGTCCCATTCGATTTCTTAACAAGGACCACATTGGCCACCTAGTCGGGAAAATTACAAGGCCGGATGAACCTGGCGTCTAGCAGCTTTTTGACTTCGGCAGCTGCCGCCTGACTTCTTTCCTCACCGTGGTTTCTTTTCTTTTGCCGGATGGGCTTCTTTTTAGGATCCACGGCGAGCTTGTGGACAGCAAGATCCGGGCTGACGCCTGGCATCTCTTCCACTTCAAAGGCAAAAATGTCTTTGAATTCCTTCAACAGAAGGTACAAGTCTGCACCCAAAGTAGCATGAGCAACCGTCCCAACCTTTACAGTACGTTCCGAACGACTGTCATCAAGAACGATATCAATGCTGTCACCAGCCGGTTGGGGACGGAGCTCATCTGACCGTTCACCGGTCAGTGATTGTTATTTTTTTCTTCTTCTTCACCTCCACCAGCAGAGGTGCCTTTCTTTTCTTTCCGGCTGCTGGTGGGGCGGGTGCTGGGTCAGCATCCTTGACATTGTCAAGGTCTATTGGTTCCTGGCCGCCTGGGGTTACAGTGTCTCTGACGACTGAAAGATAGCACTCTCGAGCCGTCTTCTGATCCCCATTCAGGGAACCAACAGTGTCATCATCCCTCTCATACTTGATGAGAATGAGAGATGGGATGATTATTGCCTTGGCTACGTTGAGGGTTGGCCTGCCAAGGATAATGTTGTAGGCGGTCAACTCCTCAACGACCAAGAATCTGACGACAATGTGTCGTCCTTGGCCCTTCTCTCCCAGCCGGATGGGTAAGTCAATTCTTCCGGCCGGGTAGACCATCCCACCCCCAAAACCAACCAAGGGGTGGGTGACCGGATGCATGCTGCTGACATTGTATTTCAGCTTTTGCAGGCACCGGAGGCTGATGATGTCGGATGAGCTGCCGGTGTCAATAAGGATCCGTCCAACCAGCTGGTTAGCAACCTTACATTCAATGACAACCGGGTCATCATGCGGACGGCGGACGCTGCCCCTATCCTTCTCAGTAATCAAGACGTCTGGGAAGGAGGTGCTTGCAGACGCCTGCTCATCATCATCCTTGTCCATCTTTCGAAGATGGCTCTTGGTGCCCCAGATGGTAGGGCCACCACAGGAGAACCCGCCTGCTATTGTGTAGATTGGCTCCTTGTCGGTATCCGAGCTACTAGCAGGCTGGGGGGTAGTCTTGGAGGACTGACCCTTGCTTTTCTTTTTTGCCCCGGCTGGGGACTTAGAAATGTAGGGCTTCAACAGCCCTTTGTCAGCCAGACGGTCCAACGCCCGCTGAAGACTGAAGCAGTCGTTGGTATCATGGCCAACCTCCTCATGGAACTAACAGAATTTATTTTTTTTCCAGTGACTGGACATAACTCTTCATAGGATTCGGCTTCTCAATGGACAGCCGGTCCTTTACCTCCATGAGGATGGAGTTGCAGTCTTTGTTAAACTCGTACTTGGGGATGTACGGTTTAAACTCTTTCTTTTTCTTCTGGGACGACTGGTCAGAGTCAGTAACCGCCCATACTTCTTTTCTTTTCTTGCTCTCTTCTTTGTTTTTGACCGGTGTAGGGAATAATTTCAAGCCTTTAAATCCCACTAGCTTGAACCCCACTGTGATCATACACTAAAGTACGGTGGCGTCCAAATGGGAAGAAGATAGAGCAAAAGAGTCGCCAACAAGTTTTTAAGGAACTTGTAAACCATTCATAGGATGAAGGTTACACCCCTTAACGATCAAAGAGATCGCCAACTCCATAAGGTCATGAACCAAATAAGGGTTCGGGGATGAAGGTACAAATCCAACCTAAAAGAGATTGAACCTGCCCTAATAATAGGCCTCTACTTTATTCTGCTCGTATTCATGTGCGCTTTCTGACTAACATACAATCAATAGGATTAACCCTAAACCTGTTTAATCTATGTTGGTTGAATTTAATGCACAAATAAACTATTATTGGCGATCACTTGAAATTATAATCAAATTAACCCTAACAAGATTATTAATTATCTTATTAAGCGTGGTTGCAAGTACAAATTCCCTTTAACACGCAATAAAGGTGATCAAGCAATAAAGAATATAAAATAATATGCATATCAAGCAACATAATAAATAATCAACATCATAAATAAGAATAATAATCAATCATAATAAAATAATCATCATCAAAATAATAATAACCATAAATTATAACAATTATAATAATTATCATGTTCATGTTAATATTAAGGCATAATAAACATAGCAAGATCCTAGGCATGATACTAACAAGATTAATAACAAACCCTAGCATGTCACTAAGCAATAAAAATCAAATCTTTAGCCCTAACATGATACTAACAATCATAAATATTAGGAAGAACATAGGAAGCATCGCAGGAATCATATTTAATATTAAAGTTACCCTAGACATGATACTAGGAATATCATAATAACAATGTAAACATGATTTCTTCATCATAAAATTAATCAAATCAATTAAAGTACTTACTTGGATGCCTCGTACCTCTTTCTAATTACAAAATACATACGTTAGTAACTTCAAGGAAAATAATAATCAAAACAATTAAATTAAATAATTGAAAGAGAGATTTGGGACCAAATCCTCAGAAATTAAAACCTTTCATGTCTAGGGCGAAGGCAACTTCGAATATGGCTAGGTGTATCAAGATCTTGCGAATGCGGAATTTTGTATCAAAAGGTAAAGTTTAGAAAAGAATACTAAAGAATTAATATTATTGAGAATTGATGAAAGAAAGATGATGATTGAATGAATTGCGAAGAATTAGATGAATAATAATTGGTGAATGATAGATGTAGATGATGACTTAAGAATAAGGAGAATTCGTGAATGTTGGTGATTGAAAACGGAGTTTTTGATACGATATTTATAGAGAAAATCATCCAAAAAAGATAATTTATCAAAACAGAGTCTAAAGATCACAAAAACACATTTGCGCCAGCCCTGGCTCATTGGCGCCTGGACCAGTGGCTAGCGCCAGGTGCCAATGCTGGCGTCTGGCGCCAATCCCGATTCCAGGCGCCAAGGCCTGGGGTTGGACGCCAAATCGGCTTTCCACGCGTTTTCGAAAATCTGATAAATTTCCTGTACTGGAAGATAAAATAATATAATTCCATCGAAAATGCTATTTGATCTTGATTAAAACTCTGAAGAATCCTAATTGAATTAAGAATGATAAGACCTTATAGATTGTTCTAGAAGACTAAAACCATTCCTAATTGCATTAGGAATGATAGATTATATTAGGCCCTCCCCTAGATCATAGGGCCGTACTTAAAGCTCAAACCGGGCCCAGTTTAGTAATTTGGCCATAATTTCCTCAATATTCATCGGAATTGGGCTTATAATATATCGTTGGAAAGGTCTTTGCAAGCCCCATCCAACTATACCATTATTGGACCCATATCATGGACCAACCAAACTGGATTGGCTGTTTTATTAAAATAAAGTTTTCAAAATCAGGGAGAAGAGAAAATAAATAAAACTTTCCGCAACACTAGACCTTTCCACACTTTCGTTTCATTCGATTATGATTCGACGTGAAAGGCACTCATCACTAGGTTTGGTTTTGGGGAGACACAAATGGGTGTCTACAACCGGCTGAGCAGACCGGCTGTCTTTCTGTTTGTCGGACTTCTTGGAGTCCGACTGGTTACCAGGCGAGCAGAGGTCGGTAGCTTGGATGTAGCTTTCCGCCTCCCTCAGGGCCGCCTGTAAGGTGAAAGCCCTTTTTCTGACTAGGTCGAACTTAAAAGTCGACCCGTCTCTCAGACCCTTGAAGAATTCTGTAAAAGCTACCTCGTCAGACAGTCCTTGAATCTGAATTCTGATTAGATTGAACCGCCTGACATAGGAGCGCAGCCCTTCTCTCTCCCCCTGCTTAACAGTGCTCAAATCAAGGCTTGTTTTCTTAGCAGGGATGTTCATTGAGAAGTTGGAAGCAAACAGGAAGGCGAGCTTCCTGAAGCTATCGATGGATCCACCTGGCAAGTTGCCAAACCATTGTTAGGCAATGCCCTTCAATGTAGCCGGGAAGCACCGACACCAAGTGGCATCATCCAACCCCTGCAGATACATGAGGTTGGTGTAAGCCATAAGGTGGTCTTTCCGGGTTGGTGGTACCATCATAGGTACCAACCAACACATTCTTAACCTTGGCCGGCTGGGCCGCCTCGGTTATCTCCCGGGTGAACGCAGAAGGCTGTTCACCCTGGCGCAGCAGACGAAGCTGCCAGTCCAATGGCTGGACATTTGGATATGCAGCCTGACCTCCAAAGAGGGCCGGCTGCATGAAATGAGGGGGATACTGGCCGTAGACCTGAGTAGGCACATACGGTACAACTCCAATCATATGAGGGCCAGAATGGACGGTATTACCGCCTGTCTGACTCTCATGCAAGGAAGATGCATTCCCGGCAGAGGTATTGTTAAAGCTGTCAGGAAAGTTCGACGTAGAAGCCGACTCAGACAGCTGCTGATTTCTCTTCCGGTTGATGATCTCCCGAGCATCAAGAGATGACTTCTTACTTCTCACCGGCTGTTGAGTCCGGCGGGAGTTATTGTTAATCCCCTTGGGAAGAAGAATTTTGGACCAATCAATGGTCCCGGCTGCCTTCTCCTTTGGATGAGGAGTGGGCTGCCGATCTTTGACTGACTTCCCCTTTTCCAGAGGAGTCTTCTTGGCCGATTGACCTCTACTTGGGCCAGCCCGGCTCTGGGTGATCAGCTCTTTAATTTCACCCTTGAAACTTGTCATGAATCTCATGAGCTCGTCTCGGGTGAAGGGCGCTGATCCAGCTGCCGTTTGGGTTTCCCCTTCCGGCTGGCCAGGGGGTTTACTTGCACCCGCATGGGAGGCACCCTGCTCCAGAGTCTCTCTGGGCCGGATGCGCTTGATTCTGAGAGAGCCGTCTTCAGCTGTAAAGGTTTCGACCTGAGGATCTTCATCCTCCTGGTCTGTAAAGACCTCTGGGTCTTCGCCCAAACGGTTAAGAGGTGGTACAGACTCTTGAACCATCTTCGAGGTACTCTCCCCACAGACGGCGCCAAATGTTTTGGGTGTTTTTGTCCCTCGGGAGAGTTACAACACAAAGTCTGATCCGGCTGAGCTGTACCTGCAAAATAACGGAGACTCCGGGTGGTTGGAGCTCCGCCTCCGACGGTCAAGTTAGTAACTTGAAATGGAATAAAGAGAACGGAAATTTAGGTGGGTATCTGCTCGGATTCCAAGCTCAGGTGCTTCTCTGATGTGAGAGAATGCAAGTGTAATCAGTGGAAAAACGTGTCCTCAAAATGAGGGACATCTCCCTATTTATAGGGTCTTTGAGATTTGTGCCCCTGATTAGGTCACTGAACCCTAATCATTGGTGGGCCGCGCCGTTTTGCATCTTTCTCGGGATTTGGGCCTGAAGGCCTCCTTTTTCCCTTAATTTCTGGAGTGACACGTGTCAAGCAGGGATTGGTCCACTTTGGGCCATCCTGAGGCTGACACGTGTCATCCTCTGATTGGACCACGTGGCGGGGTAAAATTACCCTAAACACTTCTCGTTGAACCTTTACTTTTGCTCCCACTAAACTTCTTATTCATCAGAATTTCTATGTTTCTCCATAAGCCAATCCTCTTATTAAATTTATGAGAAAACACGTTCCAATTCCTATATGTAATGTTTCCTTTAATCCCATAACGGATTCCTTGAGCTTGCTTTCAAATATAGCATTATTTAGATTTTTAAAACCCTTAGACTATTCCATAGTCACTTCCAAAATCCTATTTTGGGAAGGAGGTTTTGGTATCTATTTTGCCATATTTTATATGAGCAATTTTGCTAAAACAATCACGAAAAGACTTTAGCATTCCGATTGGTGAATAGGTTTTTATTAAAATCAACTTCGTGAATTTAATTGTATCCTTTTCAACCAATCTAGCTATGTATGCATATACATTTCCACATTTGTTAGTTTTCTCCTTGAAAACTTATTTGCAATTGATGGGTCTTTCACCCTTTATGCAAATTAATCAAGTTTTAAATATGATTATCAAACATGGAGTCTATCTCGGATTTTAAGGGCCTCTAACCATTATTCGGAATTTGGATTTGTCGTAGCTATCTTACAAGACATTATTCCTTTACAATCTAATAGTAAATAGTATACTTGTAAGTCTTAGGTTTATTTCTAATTTAATAGAAATTTATAGGATTCAACCCAAGCCTTTGGTGAATTATATACCTACACGGGGTTATTGCATCAAACACTGAATTTCAAAGCGCTTCCAAAGCCCTTTGATATTCTTGATCTTACTCCAACTTTTCAAAAGTTTTGTGAGAAATGAATTCTCTTTTAAGGCACTTGTAAAGTCCTTTTGAGTATTCTTGATAAAGTATTCTCACGAAGCCCTTTTAAGGTCTTCCGAGATTCTAAGTTCTAGTTTGTTGCTAAGCTCGATGGTCATCGAGTTCATTTTCCTCCCACTTGTCGTTTTGGAAACGTGTTACTTTCTAGAAAGACACCACTTAGAGCAACAAACACTATGTTCTCAATTAGGTTGTGGAGGTAAGGACCATGGTCTCACTTGAATGCTTACAAAGAGACATGTATATTGTCTTTGGGTAAAAGTTTGTTGTAAAACAAACAGTTAGTTCCCACTTTAGCTATCTTAGCCTTTAATGAGCCATTAAGCTCTTACTCAACCACCTAGCTCTTGCTAAGTTGGTGAGCTCCCATTGAGTCACTTAGCTCCCACTTAGCCAATGAACTCCCACTACGGCTAAGATTTTTAGACATATACTTGAAAAAATATTTAGAAGATGATTCTATCCATAACTGAATATGGCGTCCTTTCTTAGCTTTGACATTTTGTTTAGTGTAAATATTAAGAACTTTACAGGAAGGGATGTGATCCATCATTGTTCGAGTCGTTTTAAATGGCATCGAGGTCTCCATGAAGACACACTATGTTCTTTGTGGAGTTATTTATGAAAATTTCAATTTCATAACTTTGTGATGGTCACGCTTGGCTCAAGCAAACATCGTTCAATCTAATCTAGACGTTTTGATATCTTGACAAGTCGATTTTGTACTTCACTGAACTTTTGAACTATTCAAGGTCAATTTTGTTCACATTTGATGAATATAGCCATATTCTTTCAAATTCTTTGTGATACGTGAAGTAAATGAATCCTCTTTAGCTTTCGGAGTCAATTGTATATACCAAGAACAATAGCTCTTTGCTTTGTCGGTTTCAAGAAGTAAGACTTGCTTGTCTTAGAACGATTCCGAATCGATCAACTATTAAGAGCCTATCTAATAGAGCCTTGAGTACGTTCTTGTCGATGCGACATTGCTAAAGATGTTCGGAACGCAAATCATGCCCATGACTTTGAGCTTTTGCTAGTGTATCATGTTAAGATAATGTTTGTTTATAATCAAGCATTCTTGACTCATGGTTTAGACAACCATGCCATTCAAATAAATTTGCAACTATTGCTCATTGCTTTGAATGTGAGTCTTTCCGTGTGTAAACGGATCAATTGCAGATTATGGAACACAATAACCATTTATTTGTTCCAGCCTTAGCTTAAAGGTCTTTAAACAAAGCATACGACCTTACAACTGATGTAGCACCACTTGCTTCATTCTTAGCTTGTAAGTCGATAACTTTGCTTATCATGAATAGTTTGAGATCACTTTCAAAGTGGAACACTCAAGCAGTATCCGATACTTGTGAAGATAACGAATTGCTAAGTTAACTATAATAATATGAACTCATGGTTTGAAATGGAATCTTATTCCTTTTCTTCGTTCCTCGTTTCCTATATTTCTTATCATACTTCATCTCATAATCTTTTAAGAGCCATTTCTTTAAGATACTTTGACTTTTATACTTTGTTAGGCATAATTAAGCATCTAATGCACCGTAAAACAAAGTTCCATCTTTTCCTTTAATTCACGCTTGAATTACTACATCAATGAGTCCTACTCATCTATGTATTAAGCGAAAAGATATGTTGGTTGTCAATATTCACAATTTTGAGTTTGCAACTTAATACTTCATGTTTTATCAAAACTACCTAGTATTTTGAATACATGATGTCCAACCGTCCTTTCGGACTTTGTTATTAAAGTCATTTATGAGAATTGTATTTTAGAAATGCTTTACTTTTCTTTGAGAACCATTCTCAAAGATTTCCTTTACCAATCATGAAAAGCAATACAGTTTGATTTGGAATTCTACAAATATAAGTGCAAAGTATAACCATTTATCAAGTAAATAACATAATAAGTTTGAAAATTAAAAGGTATTCATGCAAATCTTCAATCTTATTAAAAGTCTTATCCACGCATTATAATTGTCCCCATTTAGCGAGAATAAGTCGATTTCAAGATCCGAAGAAACAAAGAGTGGTTAAGCATGCTTTGGCTTGTCTTAATACTCAATCTCTTAAGGTAAGCAACGCTTTGCTAATGGCTCCAAGACACTCTTGGTTGAATAAATCGTCGCATCTAATGCTCTCTCAACAATTTATTCACTTTGCCACGACATGTTAGGACTCCATCACTCATATCGTTGAGTACAACCAAAACCAACTCGCATACCCAGTATGCCTTACTTCCTAGGAGAGGTAATGATGCCTCGCTTTGGCGTAGCCCACCACTACCCTCGTTCGGCCGGTAAGTGTTGTTTTGGAATGACAAGTTTTTACTCAATATTTATGGACCTAGGGTTTCTATGTTGGTTGATTTAAGTGAACTTAATTAATCATCACAACATTCGAAATCCTAAATATGCATCTAACATATAATTCATATACATAAACATATATATATCGAAAAACATAAATATAGATGCATTTGGCAACTAGCATGACCCCTTGAGATCTTTAAATCTTCAAAAGGTCTTTATTTGCAACTTCATGGCTACGTCTTCCAAGAACCTCCATCTTCAAGACTTGACCATAATTAAATGCAACTACTAGTATCTACGATTAGGACTAATATAAATATTAAGGTACAAAAATACTCAACGGTACGCAGACCGTATTTAGATTTACAAAAATACATCACGGATCGCAGTCCGTATTTTCTATCCTAATCGGGCCCCACTAGTTGTCATTTCATAAAACCTATAAGAGAATATACATTCCATTCATCCATTCACTATTTGTGAATGGCCCATGCATTTTACAACGATAAACAAGTAACAATGCATAAACACGCGTGAACTAGTAACTAATCTAGGTGGTTAATCTAATTAACACGCCTAATTAAAACTAGTCAAAGTTGTTTTAACCGGTTATGTAAATAAGCGCAATTAATATTTGAAGCTCCCACCAAATTCCGCATCCAACTTAATTAATCCAATTAATTAAGTCGGTAATTCCCAAAATTTGTCAAAATAAATTTTGCCAATGCCGCTCAAAACTTGAGGCCTAGCCTCCAAAATTTTAATTAAAATAATAAAATAATTAAAATAAATTAAAATAAACAAAATGGCCAAAAAGCAAAATTAAAACGAGAGAAAAGTGCTTCGACTACCCAAGGCTAGCACCCTTGAGCACTCACACGCACGCAAGTGCTGAGCACTTGCCTAGCAGCCTCGGCCTTGCGTGTTGTGATGCTGCTGGGCGCTGCTTAGCAGCGCGCACTCGATGCGCATCTAGCTGCAGCTTCCTAGCACTGCTGCCACGCCTTGCATCCAACTCGCACGCCCCTCATGCACCAAGTCAGCACACAGCTCTTCGCACACTAGCACCACACGCACCAAGCGCAGCAGCCTTGTCCCTCGGCAGCCACATGCGGGTTGTGCGAGCAGCCCAGCTGGCCGAGGGATGCACATGGCTATTGTGCCTTGATTTGCGTGCTTGTGCCTCGGGATTAATTCCCGATTTTGTGTGACATCTCTAATCAATTCTAAATTAATTTTAGAATTAATTCATTGAGCAAAAATGAAAATTCAAACAAGTCTAACTTAAAATAAAATTTTCAAAGTGCATCTAACCAAAATAATTCCCAAGAACCATTCTTTAATTAAATTGGTTTAACTTGGTGCAACAAAAATAATAAGAGGGCAATTACTCACTATTAATTTAATTAGTTTAAATTAATCTTGAGTTTTTGACAAAATAAAAGGGAGTTGGAAAAATGAACATAAGTTCAATAAAGATTCCAACTTTAATACTTGTGAATCCTTGAAAAAAATTATATCTTCCAATGTGAAGATAAATAATTTTCTATCACAAAGTTTCAAACTTTATGATTCCAATCAACTAAAAAATGATTAAATCAACAAAGTTTAACAAAAATTCATGAAATTTAGTAATAAAAAGTTTCAATCACTTAACATAATTAAAGATTGAATCTTTAATACTTGGAAGCCTCAAAGAACAACAATTTCACACTTAATGCAATTGGTTTGCAATTATGTGAAAAATAAAACCAAGCATTCAAGCACAAATTACTACCAAGTAATCATGCCTAAAGAGGTTTAAAATTGCATATAAAATATGTATTGAACCAATTACATAACCACCGTAAATATGCAATTAATTTTCAAGGTTAGAAAAACTTAAATGTTTTTGTAAAAACGAAAAAACCCTCGAAAATAGCATTTTTGGTCGTTTTTTGGCTAAAAACCGAGCCCTAGAAGAAAAAGAGCATTTCCAGAACGCCTTTTCCACTCAAAATTCACTATTTTTGGGTCGAAATCTGGGTTCGGGGCTGAAGGTAGCTTAAATACGAGGTTAAAATAGATAATACGAGCTACTAATCTAATTAGCAACTTAAACCAGAAAAATTAAGCCATAAAAATCACCTTGAAAAAATATTATGATTTTAAAAATAAACGAGCGCGGCTCCAATACCACTGTTGGGGTTTGGTAAGTCCAACTTACCGCGGAAACGACCCAAACCCAAAGAACCACTCGCAATTAATAAAACCATAAAGCATAACATATAAACATAAAAGGATAAAATCATAATTTACCTTTGACGCGTGCTTCGCCCGACCTAATGGGCTCTTACTTGAAAGCTTTAGCTTCGAAAATACCGAGCCTTCAACGGTATCCACCCACAAAGGACGAACACCGACTTTTTAGGTCCGCTACCTTGGAGTTAGCAAGGTCTGACCAAAACCCAAGTGTTAATGGAGTTTAAGAGTTTTTGCCAAAATGCAATGCTCTTTCTAACTCCCACTAAAGCAAAGAATTCTCAAGCCATGCTTTGGCTATTTATATAGGAAGGATAGCTTGTGAATTCCACTCATCTTTCAATGTGGGACTTTTTCACAAAAAGATCCCACATGGAAAGATTGATGAATTCAATCCTTAGTTAAATAAACCAAAGAATAAGTAACAAGTGTCACATGGTTAGGTGAGGACCACTTTCCTACTTGGTCCCCAAGGCATTTCACATGCAATCTGAATCATGTGTAACCCAACCTTGAGCCCCAAGTTGGGTTCGGTTGGGCCATTTTATTTTGGCCCGTGTCCATGACCCGTCACCCGGGTCCACGGCCTCTTGCCACACGTGTCGCCACCATGGCGCGTTGCCACGTGGCACGCTGCCACTTGGCGGCTGCCACTAGTAGGGCTTTTCAATATCGGATATCAGATCCGATCCGATCCGAAAATTCGGATATCCGACATTTTTCGGATCGGAGAAATTACGATCTGAATCCGATCCGAAATTTTTGGATATCCGAATTTTCGGATCGGATATCCGGATTTT
The DNA here is from genome assembly GCF_948465745.1 of Chenopodium album. Classification (NCBI taxonomy): domain Eukaryota; kingdom Viridiplantae; phylum Streptophyta; class Magnoliopsida; order Caryophyllales; family Amaranthaceae; genus Chenopodium; species Chenopodium album. The sequence continues at coordinate 18,073,280 of NC_137842.1, forward strand.
TGGATCGGATAGTCGGATATTCGGATCGGATAGTCGGGTTTTCGGATCGGGTAGTTAAAATTTTCCGACAAAATCCGATCCGTATCCGATCCGAAAATCCGAATTTTTTTCGGATATCCGATCCGAAATATCCGAAACCTTAAAAACCGGATCGGATATCTGAAATTTCAGATCGGATCATCGGATTTTCGGATCGGATATTTCGGACCGGATATTTTTTAACACCCCTAGCCACTAGTTGGCTGCCAACGTGGTGGGTGCCACTAGGTGGCTGCCAACGTGTGCTGCCACATGGCGCTTTGCCATGTGTGCTGCCACGTGGCATGCACCTATTGGGCACACTTTCCTAGCCTTTTGCGTGGCTAGGATTTTAGTTGTTACTTGAACCATTTTTCCCGTCTCGCTAAATCCTAAATTTTGGCTCGACATTTGAGATTCTCCGACGCTCGGTTTCGACGCTCCAAGCTCGAATTTCCGACGTCTAAATATTTAACACTCGGGCGACGAATTAATTTCTTACGAATTAATTCGTCGAGTCGGTTCGTATATTTGCTAGGGTGTGACACGAAGGGTTCAGTCAAGATTAAGCTGTAATATTAATTATACATGAATATTACTAATCGGAAGCGGCCTCCACCTAGGCATTCCTATCATTTGATCTTACTGAATATATTAGCTTTCTAATAATTCTGAATCCACTAACGGAATAGTACACTTGTTCGAAAGACACCATTCCTTTCAAAAACTACTCACACTGGGAATCATCGAGCTTAGAAACCCTATCCATTAGAGCAATGGTCTTGGTCACCCTCTATATCACAAGGTCATCTCCAAAACAGAGATAAAAACTAGCTGGACCACCAAGGAACCTAACACCATGTGAAGGTCGAGCAATATTAGGCGAAAGGACACTTAAAAGCCTGCTTCGAGGGTCCTCTGAAGGCCAAAAAGGAGATGTAACCCAAAACGAGGCCCTCTCTCCATAATCAACTGCATAACCCTCCCTACCACCAAAGTTCACCATTAATAGTGCCGTTATCCAAATACCACGTATGAAGACATAAGTCAAAAGCATCTCTAATTTTACAAACTAGGGGTTACAAAACCAAAGCAAAAAGTAGAGGACCAAGGGTTTCACCCTGCTGCACTCCCTGACACAACCATAAGGATTGGTCCCTATAATACAATATGACTAGATTACCAAGGGTTTCAACCCATCATGAAATGCCCGGACAACAACAATGAACTTCACGCAACATGATCGAACGATCAACAAGATTGAAGGCATTTTGAAAATCCCCCAACAGCATAGAAAGACCAACATCAGTACCACGATCCTCAATTAACCGATTCACAGCATGAAGAACTGTCTCACCACCTGAAGATACCCAATCGCCAAATTAAAGACCATCAAAGTAACTTCCTAAAACCTGGCCAACCATAACAACACCCACCTTTGAAACCAGATTCCTCCAAATAATATCCACGGCTATAGGACAAATACCACAACTAGGCTTGACAAGTGGTGTAAGAGGAGCACTAGCAATATACTTTCCTAGTTCTATTTAATACTTTTTAGCTAGAAATAGATTAACAACACCAGAACTAGAGTCAACTAACTCATCTGAAACATCCATAACATCTTCACTCAAGCAATCCATTAGGTGCAAAGCACGTAAATCGTCTCTACCACAGGATGGAGCTGGAGAAAATTATTATTTTTAATTTTATTATTTATTATTTATTATTGTTATTGTTGTTGTTGTTGTTGTTGTTGTTGTTGTTGTTGTTGTTGTTGTTGTTGTTGTTGTTTTTGTTGTTGTTTTTGTTGTTGTTGTTGTTGCTGTTGTTGTTGTTGTTGTTGTTGTTGTTGTTGCTGTTGTTGTTGTTGTTGTTGTTGTTGTTGTTGTTGTTGTTGTTGTTGTTGTTGTTGTTGTTGTTGTTGTTGTTATTATTATTATTATTATTATTATTATTATTATTAAAAACCTACAAAGTCAATCAATTTACAAGAAATTTGTGGGGAGCCGAGATACAATCTGGGCCCCCACCCCTCTAGCTATAGCGAACCCGATCATGCTGAAGATGTGAGCAACTGCACGAGCACCAATATCCTGAGTCTTAGCGAAAGCCTGAATCCACTTCAACAACGCAACAACATCCTTCTCTAATTCCCTATATGAAGAAAAGGAGAAAGGAATAAAACCATAACCAATATCCCAGCAACGCGCCCTGTACTTGTCCCGCTTCCGCTGAGCCGCCGCAGACACAACACGACCGAGAACGAAGTCAGACAGCCCCGATTGTGTCAAAGGTGAAGACCTCGTCAAGTCAGCACATACATCAAGGCCTCTATCCCAGGAATAAAGCAACACATCTGTTGGACGAAGAGCCCCATCGTTCCCTCCAGACAACCCAACGTTAACCTCTTTTCGAGCAGAAATCCCAGACCGAAAACAAATATCAACAAAGATGTCACGAACAACGTTGTGCCGAACAACGTTAGCTAGAAAGCAGGTTGATATTGGGCTGTCTGGAGGAAACGACGGGGCACTTAGACCTGCACATGTGTTACTTTATTCCTAGGATCGTGGTCGTGATGTCTATGTCTATTTGACAGGGTCTTCTCCTTTGGCACATTCGGGGCTATTTGGCTTTGAGCCTGGGCGGGTTGTGGTTGATGTAGCTCATCGGAAGCGGGTCAATTATGAATCTAGTTGTCGAGAAATTGGGTATGAATTTCTTCCCTTTTCCTTTCTTCACTTGAGGATTTAGACAAGGAGGCCGTCGCGTTGCTAAAGCAGGTTCAGAAGTTTTCGACGACTCCAGAGATCGGGGCTCGTGCTGCTGCTCATATTTTTAATCGGATAGGATTTTCTATAGCTAGAGGAGTGAGGCCCAGATTGTATCTCGGCTTCTCACTCATTTATTGTAGGCTGTATGACTTTATTAGCTTTTGAGATATAATAATAATAATAATAATAATAATAATAATAATAATAATAATAATAATAATAATAATAATAATAATAATAATAATAATAATAATAATAATAATAATAATAATAATAATAATAATAATAATAATAATAAGGGTGTCACTAGAACTTCTTAACCCGCTTCAACAGCGCAACATCCTCCTTGTCTAATTCACCGAGTGAAGAAAAGGAGAAGGGAAGGAATCTATATCCTATTACACGAAAACTATATTCATATATGATCCGCTTCCGATGAGCCATATCAGTCACAACCCGTCCAGGAACAAATTCAGATAGCCCAGACTCTGTCAAAGGAGAAGACCCAGTCAAATCAACACAGACATCACGACCACAATCCCAAGAATAAAGTTTCACATCTGCAGGTCAGAGAGCCCCATCATTCCCTCTAGACAACCCAATGTCAACTCTGTTTTGGCTAAAATCCCTGATCGATAACAAGCATCAATAAGGATATCCTGAACAAGATTGTGCCAATGTTTAATACCCATCATACTAGCACACGACACCGCGTGATCACCGAAAATATCCCCTGTGAAAAACCCTTGAATAAGCAATGCAAGGCATCGAGATAGAGAACAATGGAACACCCAATCGGTTGCACATCACACATCGGTAAGTCTATGCATTCATCATCTAACCCAACCCTAAAATAGGAACCGCCCAAAGCCAAGCGGAGGTGTGATCTCTCGGCTGCAATTTTCACAATACTGATTATCGAGGAGATAAAGAAAAGGTGGACTCTGCAGAAGAGGTAACCTTCGTGAAGTTTATATTTGCCAATTTCTTCATGAGTTTAGGGGTATCGACCTCACTAGAATTACTCAAAATGTCAGACTCAACCGTTCTAGTAAACAAACTCAATGCGTCCGCAAAGGCTCGACCAAGGCCAACAACGCTAGCATGCCGTAGAAGCACAGATTGTAACCGAGAGGTAAGAAAAACATAATGACGAACATCACCTGCGAAATAAACACCAAGTCTGCCAAACGCAAATGGTAAAGTGGCAAGCTTCCACTGCCAATTTCCAAACCCAGGCCCTAAACCATTAACGATACGCTCTAATGAAGATCGAAGAGCCTCGTCGAAAGTGCACTGAGCCACCTCAAAAGTACTAGGAGGACAAGTACGCCAAGAAAAGTAAAGTTTAGAAACTCCGGTCCATGCCCTAAGCAGCAACATCTCGCATTGGGGATCATCGAGCTTATTAACCTTATCTACAAGAACAATGGTCATGGTCAACCCTCTGCATCACAAGCTCACCACTAAAACTAGAATCAGAACTAGCGAGACCACCAAGTTATTACGTAAAAAGGTCGAGTAATATTAGGTGGAAAGACACCCACAAGCCTGCTTTGAGGGTCTTTTGTAGGCTAGAAAACTTCAATTTTTTCCACGTTAAGATGTAACCCCAAACGAGGCTCTTCCTCCATAATCATTTGCAAGACCTTCCCCACCACCAACGTGTCACTAAATAACAGTACCATTATCCAAATACCAAACCTGAAGACATACATCAAAAGTGTCCTTGATTTTACACACTAGGGTTGTATAACCAAAGCAAAAAGTAGAGGACTAAAGGGATCACCATGCTGCACCCCCTAAGACGACCATAAGGTTTGTTCACCATAATATAATCTGGTTGGATTGGAATAGCAGAATTTAACCCATTGGAAATGCGAGTACAACGGCGACAAACTTCATATAACATGACTGAACGAACAACAAGATTAAAGGCATTTTGAAAATCCACCAACATCATAGATAAGCCAACATCAGAACCACAGTCCTCAATCAACCGATTCACTACATGATGAATTGCCTCATCACCTAAAGAAACCCCAACAACAAATTGAAGACCATCAAAGTAACTTCTTGAAGACTGACCAACCATAACAACACCCACCTTCGAAACCAGACGCCGCCAAACAGTACCCACAATAGTAAGACAGATACTACCACAGGGATTGACAAGTGGTGTAAGAGGAGCACTAGTAATATACTATCTTAGTTGCATAGGACATCTTCTAGCTAGAAAAAGATTAATCGCCCTAAATAGAGTCAACTAACTCATCTGTGACTGCCACAACAACACCACTCAAGCAATCCATAAGGTGCTGAGCACGTAAACTGTCCCTACCACATGAATTATTATTATTATTATTATTATTATTATTATTATAAAGGGCTGGAAGTCCAATTTGGTCTAAAACTCTTACAGAAATGAATTCGTAAGAATTTAATAACTTTTGTTTTGAAATTTTTATTAATGATGTCGTGTTGAATGATGGTTAAGTATTAATTTTTCATTTTACTGTCAATTTTTTTAAAAAAAATTGGGAGATTGATACGGAAAAATGAGTCTTGTTTGAGAGAATGGTGTCACGTGGCACATACACTATGAGCACTTTTTAACATATTAGTATTTTTAAGTACATATAGATTAGATAAATATGTATATGTTTTTTTAAAAAAATATATTTATTAATGATATACATTGAGCCTAATTTACAAAACTGTTGTTAGATGTTAATATTTTGTACAACAAAATTCATAAAGCTAAGATAAAAGAAAATGAAATACGGAGTAATAAAATTAAAAAAAAACCTTTACTCATGAGGGAATTCCTAATGTAATACTATCTTCATTTTGCTAAGTGTTACATACTCAGTTATTGTAGTTATCCAAACCAAGGAAAAGAAAACATATGGGACCATCAATCCCTTAGTATTAAAGAGTATGAGAGAGATAAAGAGTAAGAGATTTCACAAAGTGGGATTTTAAAAATGAATAAGATTTGTCATAAAAGGAATAAAACAAAAGTAAATAGAGCTTAAAAAAATGAATGAAAACATAAAGTGAGTAGAACATAATTAAAAAATCGGAGGGAGTACAAGAGAGAATAAAAAATAGCTAGTTAGAGTTATTACAAGGATTAGGATTAAAAAAAATCGAATGAAGTGGAATCATGGTGAAGGAGGTAGGCTAGGGCATGGATCGTTAGGGTTAGGAAATTAGAGAGAATATTTCCTAGGAGGCTCGTTATACCATGTAAGCGTGTTTAAATCTCCTTGATTAGGTTATTCTCATTAACAATATTTATATGGATTACAACCTAGTGTATGAGAGTATATCATTAACCTAATTACACAAAAGGATATTCACAAAATATATTAGAAAATATAAACATATTCTCTATCAATTTTGAAATATACAAAACTCATTTTCTAACTATTCGTATCAGTAGGGATGAGAGTTGCTACAAATACAGGCTTGGGACACATTGATCCGTCATCAAGATAGAGAATTTCTCTCGCAAATTTAAGGAGGCTCGATCCCAAAACTATGTGATAATAGGTTGTGTAGTCATTACACATTAGCCTTATAAAATTTGTAACCCTCTTCTTTCATCAATAAAGAACGCATACAATGAGTTATTTGGGATAACAAATTTTCATTTGTCACCTCTCCCACTAATATGTGAGGTTTCTTTTTAATTTAAGATGACGTGATATTTCATGAGGCAAGGGTGTATTTTCACATTTTTGTCACATAGACTCAATTCAAATTGTCCCGAAGCACACTAAAGCCATTTAAGGTCTCAGTTATGAGCTTGAATTTGATACTATGTTATTATTTGTAGGCATCTGCCGCACCCATAATTGAGAAAAAAAGTCTACTAACAAGTTCAAAGAGGTTTCCTCCCAAAACTATATCAGCATAGGATGAGTAGCCCTATAGTCGTATAAAATATTTGACTCTATTTTATTTGTCAATGCAGGACAAGGGTCAGGCTGAATTCGGCCTGAGCCTCACCCATTATCGAGAGAGAGTTCATTTCATCATTTTAAGGAGGTACCATTCCAAAACAAAATGTAGAAGCTAAGGAGTAGCCTCTTAGCTTTCTTCTTTTGTCATCATGCGAGACATTTACATATATTATTTGGTAAGGCTGCGTTACAATTATTGTAAATGGTAGCGACGTACATAGAGTTGTAGACAAAATTTGATTTAATCTTTAAATTAAAAATACGTCTTTAAAGCATAACAATCTATGAACACTTATGGTGTATAAGTTATTACTCCCACTGTTTCGTAATTGTAACACCCCGACCCCAAACAAATTAGGGAGGGGCCTATTGCCATGAAATGCGCATCAAGGGCCAACAATTGTCCTCACAAACCAACACGAGTCCTTTCGACACATTTTGTCCTCATTCATGCGCGCCCCAAGAAAACTTTCCAGGAGGTCACTCATCCCAAGACTACTCCCAGCCAAACACGCTTAACTATGGAGTATCTTAGCAAATGAGCTCCTTAAAAGGAAGATGCACCTTGTTGATATGAGTAGTATATCAAATCCTTTTAAAGCAATCATGAGGGGTATTACATACACCCCCACTTGAGAACGGCAACGCCCTTGTTGCGCCTGGAAAGCTAGGGACTCCAATATTACGCCTAATGGCAACTAGGTAGCCAAAGTGTTACATCCAGTCTGGCTACGGCCATATGGCCCCAGAATTCTCCCCCGCTAGACGACTGGCATAGGATTAATTATCCACGGTCAGCACACGGTCGCAAGGTTGTTCTGCCTCATTTGAAGTTTTCTATGTTTATTGAGTTTTCTTTCACTTAAATAATTTTATATCACCTTTTCAGTTGTTTCCTTTATTTTTTTAGTAATCTTTAGAGTGACATTACCGTCTCGACGTTATTTCCGCTAACGTCTCGCCTTCTTTTTTAGACGGGGTGTCACAGTAATATTCGCAATACTTTTCATTTACATCCGTTTCATAATAATCACAACACTCCCTTATTTGGTAATGATTCACATATATTTTATTATTTCTCTCTCCTATCAACTCAACTTATACTATTTTTTGAATCATTATTTCTCTATTCTAATAACAACTTCTCTTCCCATGAAACAAGGAAACATGTTCTGATTTTAATAAGGTCTAACCTGATTTTTTATTATCTGCGAGTACGGTGTGATCTAATTTAATAATTTGAATAAACTTTGACCGCATTTTAATACTAATCTATAAATAAAAAATATTAAAATTTATCTTGTTAGATTTGTCTTATTAGGAACTTTTCAAATATGTAATTTTCATAAATTTTTCAATACACAGTTAACGATATTTAACAATAAGTAAATAATAGTTAAAGGTTATGATCTAATCTAAATTTTTTTAGGAATAAGTAATAAGTATCTGAAATAAGTTGAAGAGAACAATACCTAAATGTACCTCTACCAACTATACTTTACGCTAGCTCCATCCGATTCGTAATAGTTGCAACACTTTCTTTTTACAAATGTTTTATAATAACTTGTGTGTGGTCCGGCCGTTGCACTATGTTGCCACTTAAATTAAACCTTGTGATTATATGTATTTATTATTTTTGATGTCATTTTATCCTTTTTAAATAGTCCTTGTAATATGCAATTATATACATTTATTTTCATATTCTTAACATGGGAGCTAATGGTTCAATAACCATCTTTCCTATAAGAGGGTTGGTGTTTGAATCTCCTTACCCTTATGTTTTTATATGATGTAATAGTGACGTGGCATAATGATTAAGGCTGATTGAGTGTTGATGTGGTATAATAAGAGGTTGAATGGTGATGTGACATAAGTGAAAGAGTATCCGTGGCATATAGACTTTCTTAGCAACACCTTTTAATATAAGAGGTTGAATAGGAGTAGTATATATTGCAACACTTTCTAATTCGGTAAGAATTCACTAATATTTTATTATTTCTCTCTCTCACTGACCCAATTGCATAAGTATTTTATTATTTTTTCTTTTACTAACCCCACTATTACAACTTTTTTTTCTCTTTCTTTTATAAACAATTAAATATATCCACACTAACTATACTTTTATTTTTATAAAATTCACCTTATGATTCCTAGTCATAAATTTCCTAAAACTTTGTGCAAGATGTACTATTGCGATTGCTATGAAACAGAGAAATTATTATTAAATTTTTCCTTTAATCCCAACCTTATAAATTTCTTAAAACTACGTACAACACCTAGTGTTGCGATTATTATTGCGATTATCATGAAAAAGAAGAATTATATACCATTCTCTAACAACGAGATAGTTTGTTGGTTATCATAATTAGTTTGTTGATTATCGTAATTTTAAATTGCATCAATGTGAGTCATGTGACAACGTGATTCTCATTTCTTTAAATACCACTTTGTATAATTTGTGGTGAGAAATTTGGATTGTGTTTTTCTCCACTCACTATGCTTTTCTTCTTCCAACACATACGAGTAGATTATTCCAGCAATATTCGTTATCATTGGGATTTTAGCCTTTATCAGAACTTCATGACATATCAGTTGTATCACTGAGCTTGCATAGTAGAAATCTTGACCAATTATATTATGTCGACACGAATGCATCCTAATCAATTTCCTCCAATCCGATCACATATAGTCCCTCCATCCCTTAATACAAAGTCTTTTTTTATTTTTGCACAAGAATTAAGAAAGTTGTAAATTTTTAAAAATTAATGATTAAAAGTACATATGTGTATGTGGGGTTAGAAAGAAAAAAAAAACGGGAATAATTGAAGAGGTAGAGAAAAAAAGTGTTGGAAATTGATATTAAAAGTACAAAAAAGCAAAGGAAAAAAATAACAACTTAACAAAAAGAGAGCAATAATGTTAAAAAATACAAACTTTAAATAGAAAGAGGTATTGTAATTTGTTTTACCCAAAAATGAAATGAGGCTTTGTATTAAGGGACGGAGGGAGTAGTAGTTGCACAATTTGCTTTTTTATTTTTATTTTTATTTTTTTATTTTTTTTATGGTTTCTACAAATTTTTTTGTTAATTATTAATAAACATTAGTTTTAATAATCTCAACTTTAAGCCGTTCACTTTTAATAATTTCAACTACCGTGTGGCCCGGGCAATGCTCCGGGTTGTTACTTTGAACACTTGTAATTGAATATATATATTCATTTTTTATTATTTATTTATTCATTATTTGTTTATTTTAATAGTTTTTCATTAAATCTTTAAATAAATTATTTATGGAACAACTATGACTATTTATATAAACATGTTCTTTGTATAAATTTTATAAATGTAATGAAAATAAAAACATAATTATTATAACAATAATAAAATCGATTTTTTTTTTGTTAGAATTGCAACTCTTAAAGGTTCAGATCTCCAATCCACATATATATATTTATGAGTGGAATATAAAAGCATGATTTTTTTATGTAGATGAGATGGTAAGTCATTTAATGCGTGTTTTTGTGGTTGTGAGTTCGAATCTCATGATAGGCATTTTTCAAATATGAATATGATGACATGGCGAGGGTGCCACGTGACACATAAACGCTTTTTAATATATAAGTATAGATATAGATTTTGGATTATTATTAATCTGAACCTTATGAGCTATTTGCTATTAATGGTCCAAGTGCATATTAACTATAGCTAAAAAGATAATTTTATTAATTTGTTAAATGGATACTTGTCGCCACATAATTGGTAAAAAAAAAAACCCCATAATCATGCCACCTTCTCCATCACCAACTTTTGGCAGCCCCACCTCCTCACCCTACAATTGGCAGCCCCTTCACACTCCCACCACAAAAATACCCTGCTGGATCCCCTAGGAAGGATTTTTGTAGGGGTTTTGTGGAGAGGGAGGAGCTTTTGAGGATGGAGGTTATGGGGGACGAGGTGGGGGCAATAGAAGGGGTGGGAGCTAGGTTGGGTGCCGGTGAAGGGTAGTGTGGAGGGGGGGTGGGCTGCTAGGGGGTTGGGTGGGAGGTGGTTGTGGACTTGTGTGTGGGCTTTTTTTTAATATATATATTTTTTGGCCAATCATATGATGAGATGTGTCTATTTACTAGTTATAATAGTTAAGTGATTGGTTGAGACCAATAAAAAAATCCCTTATAAAGTTTGATTCATTATTAATATTAATCTAAAAATGTGATTATTAAAAGCGCGAATGGATCAAAGTTTAGATTATTAAAACCAATTTCTACTAATTAGTAACAACCCCTACATCTATTTTATAAATTATAACTTTATAAAATAATCATATAAGTAGTACTATATATTATTTCCTTTGTTTTTATTAACTTGCAAGACATTATTTTGACACACATTTTAAAGAAGATATTAGATTAGGTAAATTGACGTACTAATTTATATAATTTTATTACCACCACTATAAGAAAACATATTAAGTTTTTATGGTTTAAATTTTATAGCTTGATTAATTTGTTTATTACCTTTTCAACTAACCTCCACAAATAGTTTGCTGAAAAAGTATATTGCAAGAATTAAAAATGGAGGAAGTAAATATAGATAGTATTTGAAGTTTTATATTAATATTCTATATCTATATTATTTACAAGACAATATTTGTGTGGTGAGTCATTCAATCGTAAGACGAGAATTCAAGGGATAACCATACATATAGGGGTCGTTTAGTACAAACTTATATGAAATAGAATGAAAAAGAAACAAATAATAAGACTCGGAAAAGTAATCATTAAACTTTCACCTTTTTTTTTGGGTGTAACCATAAAAAGAAATTGCATAGATTTGACCCTCTTATTTTTTCCAAGGATAAGGGTGTTGGGTTTTGCAGTGTCCAACACCGCGTGGAAGGAAACCTGCTCAAAGATCCGTACTTAAATTAAAGAATAAAACATGCATTAGACAATTAACATATACTTAATAACAAGGCGAAAGAGAGAAGAAAAGACGATCATACCCTTGATGTGTGTTTTCCACTTAGCACGAACACGAACGGATAAAGAGCCTCAAACGCAATCCCTCCAACGTGGTCCACCCACGGACTAAACTTGGCTAATATTATCGGCTAGGGTAATATTAACACTACTAACAAGAGGATTTCTTAAGGTTTTCTCAATAGTGATGCCTTTTATATAGTTCAACTCTTGCAACAATTCCAAAGGGAGGCATTGGGTGTATATAGGAGAAGCATCTCCATCTCTTTTATTTCCAATCAATGTGGGACTTCGCAAAGTTAAGAAATAAAATGCTTTTAATTTAGTTCTAAAATAAATTAAAATGCAAACAACAAATAATCAAACAACAAATGACAATTACATGGGAGTGGTTAGGTGAGGACCACAAGGGAGAGCCATATGGCCTCCTTGTTCCCCAAGCCACAAAACCCACCAATAAAACAAGGCACGATCGATTAACATCCTTGGGCAATAAGGAGAAGGCCGGTTAAGGCCTTGTGGCATTGTTTGGGCCGTCCAGCACACATCGCAAGACCACCCGTGTAACTGGGCTGCTTGTGCACTGCTTGGCTTGGGCTTGCCAGCCGCACCGCAAGCCTACGACACTTGCTGGGCTGCCGTGCATTGTTGCTCAACTGCCATGTCGGGCCTGCCAGTAGGTCTTGCAATCTGGCGCTTACCGCAGGCTTGCTGGATGTAGGGAATAATTTCAAGCGTTAATCCCACTAGCTTGAACCCCACTGTGATCATACACTTAAGTACGGTGGCGTCCAAAAGGGAAGAAGATAGAGCAAAAGAGTCGTCAACAAGTTTTTTAGGAACTTGTAAACCGTTCACGAGGTGAAGGTTACACCCCTTAACGATTCAAGAGATCGTCAACTCCATAAGGTCATGAACCAAATAAGGGTTCGGGGATGAAGGTACAAATCCAACCTAAAAGAGATTGAACCTGCTCTAATAATAGGTCTCTACTTTATTCTGATCGTATTCATGTGCGCTTTTTAATTAACATGCAATCAATAGGTTAACCCTAAACCTGTTTATCTATGTTGGTTGAATATAATGCACAAATAAACTATTATTGGCGATCACTTGAATTATAATCAATATTAACCCTAACAAGATTATTAAATATCTTATTAAGCGTGATTACAAGTACCAATTCCCTTTAAACATGCAATAAAAGGTGTGATCAAGCAATAAATATAAAATATAAAACAACATAATCATCATAAATAATCATCATCAAAATAATAATAATAATATTCATAACAATAGCATCATAAATTATAGCAATTATAATCATAATCATGTTCATGTTAATATTAAAGCATAATAAAAATAGCAAGATCCTAGGCATGATACTAACAAGATTAATAACAAACCCTAGCATGTCACTAAGCAATAAAAATCAAATCTTTAACCCTAACATGATACTAACAATCATAAACATTAGGAAGAACATAGGACGCATCGCAACAATCATATTTAATATTAAAATTACCCTAGACATGATACTAGGAATATCATAATAACAATGTACACATGATTTCTATATCATAAAATCAATAAATCAATTAAAGTACTTACTTTGATGCCTCGTACCTCTTTCTAATAACAAAATACACACGTTAGTAACTTCAAGGAAAATAATAAACAAAATAATTAAATTAAATAATTGAAAGAGAGATTTGGGACCAAACCCTCAGAAATTAAAACCTTTCACGTCTAGGGCGAAGGCAATTTCGAATATGGCTAGGTGTTTCTAGATCATGTGAATGCGGAATTTTGTATAAAAAGCAAAGGAAGAAAGAATTGAATGTTTTAAGAGAGATGAATGATGGATGTAGATGATGATAATTGGTGAGAATTCGTGAATGAAAACGGAGTTTTTAATACGATATTTATAGAGAAAATCAGCCAAAAAGATAAATTAACAAAACAGAGTCTAACGCTCAGAAAACAGAGCTGGCGCCAACCCTGGCTAGCTGGCGCCAGGCGCCAATGGCTAGCGCCAAGCGCCAGGCCTGGTTCCAAGAGCCAAGGCCTGGAGTCAGACGCCAAGCTCAAATTTAACGCGTTTTCGAAAATACGATAAGTTTACCGTACTGGAGGATAAAATAATATAATTTCTTCGAAAATGCTATTTGATTTTGATTAAAACTCTGAAAAGTCAACAAAAGTCAATTTATCAATGCTAATTGAATTAGGAATGAAAAGAACCTTCTAGAAGAATCTAGAAGACTAAAACCATTCTTAATTGCATTAGGAATGATAAATCATATTAGGCCCTCCCCTAGATCATTGGGCCGTACATAAAGCTCAAACCGGGCCTAGTTTGGTAAATTGGCCATAACTTCCTCAATATTCATCGGAATTGGGCTTATAATATATCGTTGGAAAGGTCTTTGCAAGCCCCATCCAACTACAATACTATTGGACCTATATCATGGACCAACCAAACTGGATTGGCTGTTTTTTCTTAAAATAAGTTTTCAAAAATAGAGAGAAGAGAAAAGAAATAAAACTTTCCGCAACACTAGACCTTTCCACACTTTCGTTTCATTCGATTATGATTCGATGTGAAAGGTACTCATCACTGAGTTTGGTTTTGGGGAGACACAAATGGGTGTCTACACTGGCGCGCGTTGCTAGCAGGCCTGCTGCGAGCTGCTGGCACGCCATGTTGCTGCTCTCGCAAGCCCGCACGCCCTTGCAGGCTGATGGTGCTTATGGCAGCATGTGCACTAGGGCTATGCATGCGCTTTGATTTTATTATTTGTTGTTAGACTTATTTGTACGTCTTGTAAATTCCTAGAATTTAACTCGACATTCGACACTCTAAGTTTGGAATCCGACGTCGGAGTACGTATGCTCTTGTTTGACATATTATGGCCTTTGGCTTTATTCGTCGTCTAAGTTTGGTTGCACACTTGGGTGTAACCCGTTAGGTTCAGTCGTAGGAAAGATGTGAGATTAATATAATTAATCTCACTAATCGGAGATGGCCTCTAGTTCGACTTTTCGATCACTCGACTTCACTGAATAATTAACCTCGTAATTAATTCCGAACCCTCTATCAATACACTTGTTCGAAGGACATCAATCCTTTTAAAGGGTAATTATTACCTTAGGTTAGAGTAAACATTACTACCTTATGTGTGGTAAACATTACTCCTATATAATAATTGAAGTGTATAATATTTGTGTAATTTGTATTGAGTACAAAGGCGTTGATGATTATAAAACTAATTAATGATGGTTATCAAGTTAACATGTTTTTTAAGTTGTCATAAAAAGAACAAGTTTCCGTTAAGACAAGCTCATATAAGAAACCCCTACAATGAAAAACTATGCACTCCCTCATTGTAAAATTTCAATAGTGGAGCAAACATTAGTGTTAGGAAAATTATAGCTAGGGTGAGAATCAAAAGGGGGGGGGGGGGGGTGGGGGGAATAAATAAATAAATAAATATTAGATAGAGATAAGAAATTATGATAGTTTTACAAAATACTAATCCCATATGAGTGATATGACTTAGAAACAAAACGAAGTTAGCAAGTTTTCACCCATTATCAATGGGAACAAAAGGGATGACAACTGTGGGAGCATGTCCTAGTTTTTCATCAAAAGATTAAGGCCATGTTTGGTAATTGGCTTTTTAATGGCTTTTTGGTTAGTTTTTGACTTTTGGCTTTTTTAGGTGGTCTAACAACCAAAAAAATGTGTTTGGTAATTGGCTTTTTAGTCAGCGAAAAAGCTGGCTTTTAAGCCAAAATGAAAAAGCTGCTTTGAGTAGCTTTTTTGTTGGCTTTTGGCTTGTTGGCCCAAAAATTATCTAATAAACAGCCAACAACCAACAATTAATTTACCAAATACTTTTATAAACAGCGAATTTCAAAAGCCATTATAAACATCCAAACATTCCAGCTGGTCAAACAAGCCAAGTGAACCAGCCAACAACCAACCGCCAACAGCCATTTGCCAAACAAGGCCTAAATATTCCTAGCAGCATATATAATAGTTTATTTATACAGAAGAAGTTTTCTAGAATGTTCTCCCTAAAGGTCAGACCAGTTGACAGTTGTTAAGAGAGAGAAATAATTATAAAAAAAATTACTTAGTATAAGTAGCGTTGTTAAGAGAAAAAAAATAATACTACAATATTAGTGGGTCCTTTACAAATAAGGAAATGTTGTAATTATTACTAAGCAAATGAAAAATATAATAAAAGTACGGTGATTATTACGAAATAGAGAAGTATACATATAAGTAGCATGATCTATATGTATAATAATAAGCAATACAAGGAATAAGAACAATGATGAACTTGTAGGAATGTTTGCTTCAAATTGTTAGTGGTTAGTTAATTCCTAATGTATAGCAATATGCTCTACTAACTATTAGTTTGTGTTAGTGGAGTCATAATAGTAGTGAGTTAGTTTAGTATGTTGATTTTAGTATGATGAATGAGAACCAAGGTGGATAATAGAAACTAGGAACTAATCTCAGCCTTTAATCACGCTACATCCGACGGCTCACATCTCACCCGCATTCATTAATGACATTTTCATAATTTTGCGAATTTTAAAACTTTTTCCAAGTTTTTTTTAACTTTAAAGGCAATTTCATTTACTTTATAACTGATTTCGTTTACTTTTACTATCTTTTCATTTACTTTTTAGAAATGAAACTGTAAATCACTTTGTAAAGTTGAAATATTACGAAAATGTCATTAATGACATGAGAAGCATGTTGGCCGTCCGATTAACATGATCTAAGAGCCTAAATTAGTTTCTAATTCTTATTATAGCCTTGATTCTCATTATAACTTTGTTATATATATATATATATATATATATATATATATATATATATATATATATATATATGTCTATATATATATATATATATATAGACATATATATATATGTCTATATATATATATATATGTATATGTATGTTATACATATTGTATATGTATATATACTCCCACCGATTTTTTTATTTGCATCACCTGGGATTGCACGCAGTTTTAGGAGAGTAATATATATAATATTGTGAGTGGGTAAATAAATTATTATAGTAAAAGTAAAATGAGGACAATGAAAGAGAAAGTATGTGAGAGAGGATAGATATTTTTATTATTTAAGTGGAGACCATAAAAGAGAGAGAATGATAAAATAATTTGATAGGCATTTAAATTAAGAGAGAGAAATGATAAAATATAGTATGAAGTTACCAAGGATAGAAGTAATGCATTTTAAAAAAAAAACACCCATAAAAGGAAATTGATGCAAATATAAAAATGGAGGGAGTATATGTTGCTATGTACTACGTTTTTCAACGAGATTAAATACAACTTTTATAACCCTTTCCCTTATCTCATCTCAATTTATTATTTCAACATGGTATCAAGAGTTTCAAATTATTTTCGGAATAAGGGAAGAAAAAAAAAGGGAATGAGATGAAGAAAAGAAAAAAAAAATGCAGAAAGAGAGTATTAAAAAAAACATTGAGTAAGAGGAACAAGCAACTAACGCAACTTGATTTCATTGATTGTTTGTGAGCAATAAGCTTTTTTGAGAGAGATTTTTTTAAGTGAATGTTTTTTTTTTTTTTTTTTTTTTTTTAAACCATGGAAGTAATGCTTAGTTTGGTGTGTTTATGAGTTCCCTTTTATCCCATAAAAAGGGATTTAATAGTCTTATGAAAAAGAGGGCAAAATTATTTGAGGTAAAGATCGCATAATCTTTAACGATTGTGGAAGTCGTAATGAACGCAGAGACGGTTTCCAAGATAATACCAAAGATTTGTGGTATGATGCAAGGTGACATGGTGTATTGGAGGACAATGTCAAAGAGTGTTTTATGGAGAGATGTGATCCATTGAATGTAAATTGGTGAAAATGTTCATCAACAAAATCGAGTAGTTGATGAGAAGTGCATCAAAAATATGTCGAGGTTTGGTTGTGCGGAGAGAAGTGCTCCGAGAAAATCATTTTGTTGATAATGTGCACCAGCAAAATTTTGTGAGTGATGAGATGTTCATCACAAAATGCTATAAAAGCAACGATAAAGTTCGTTGAGGTCAAGCGTGAAGATCAAATAGTTATTGTAATACAATTTTAAGCAAGGGGGTGTGTTGGAATATTTACTTCAAATTGTTAGTGGTAATAAAATCCTATTGTATAGTAATATGCTCTACTAAGTATTAGTTTGTGTTAGTAGAGTCATAATAGTAGTGGGTTTGTTTAGTGGGTTAATGTTAGCATGATAGTGGTAATTAAATCCTATTGTATAGTAATAAGCTCTACTACGTATTAGTTTGTGTAAGTAGAGTTATAATAGTAGTGTGTTTGTTTAGTGGGTTAATGTTAGCATAATCAATGATCTCATCATTGTGCCTTACTTTTATATATATATATATATATATATATATATATATATATGTTGCTATGTACTACTTTTTTCAATGGGATTGAATACACCTTTTATTATTATTTCCCTTCTCTCATCTCAATTTATTATTTCAACAGAATTATGGTTGATAATCTTGATGATGGCAAAGGAACACATGACGGTAAATATGTAAATAGGTATTAGCATAAACTTACGTCACGAGGTAAGTATTGTATGCATGCATGAGCTATTTATGTTTAACTGTGTATGCATGAGCTATTTATGTGTAACTGTGTAAGAGTCTTTTAGTTTAGTTTAGACGTTTAGTTTTGCTTGTTTTCTTTTAGGTGTATCTCCATCTCTATTTTCAGTGTACTGTACCTTGTTATACAATGTGAGAGTTAAAAGTCCTCTAAAACTCTTTAAGCTCGTTATTGTAAAGTTGAGTCTTTATTAATTAGTTTTGTTTTGATTTACATAGTCTAGTTTTAGTTTCTTTGGTTTTGTTTTAGTTCTGGTTTGTTTAGGTTAGTCTTAATTTCTATTTTATTTAATACAAGTATAAAATACAAAAATAAATGGCTTTACGCTTAATTAGTTCTGTCATTTGAATTTTGTTTATGATAAACAAACTCCAGTCTAATATTCTTTTATGTTTGTGTGAAGATAAGGAAGTGACCACGATAGTTCTGAGGCAAAGGCTTGGAATATAGAAGGCTTTAAGAGGAACAAGCTAGAGATTGAAGTCAATGTCATACTTGTATATCATTATTCATTAGACAGTTGAAACAAGTATACAAGAAACGGGTACATCTTTCAAAAGAGGAGTTAGATCTTTCGAAATATCCAAACCAACTGCCAACTTGCCAAACCTCAATTCACTTGAATGAGTTGAATCTTCCGATTAGTTGAAGTCAATGTCATTATATCATTAGTCAGTTATCTTGTCATAAATATTCTACTAGTTGAATTAGAATTCGCCAGCATTATTGAAGTCAAATTGTACGGATCATATTGTTAGATCCACTCAATATATAAATATATGAAGGCTTATAAAAATCTTTAAGTCATGTTAAAAAATGTTGAACATGAGGCCTGCTGATGTATCTATAATTTAAGCTAGTTTATGAAGATAAAATGGTCAAGAGAAGTGCACTAACTAAATTTGCAAATAAATTTGGGACTTAATTTAATAGTAATGTTACCTTAAATGAAATTCCAAGTTGCTTATTTTAAGTATTTGTTTAATAAAGGGTTGTAGGCCACCCCACATCACTTGCAATGTCGTTTTAGTAATCAATCTCTTTTGAAATGGGTTAGTTCGTTGTTTGTTTAGTATTTATTGTTCGCAAATGCTTACGCGATATGTCAAGTGTGACGGATTCAAATGATATCAATCATATTATTAATAATGTGTGTGGAAGAATCAATGTAATTAAGTTATGATTTTGATTCATTTTTCTAAAATTGTGGTTTACAGATCTAAATAATTATTAACTAAATTAGAGGGTAAAGAAGTAAATAGATATTCTTTCGCAAAAAATGAAAAAAAAAAATAAAGGTGGTAATTTTTTTAACCAAAAAACTTTTAAAAATATTTATTTATTTATTCGCAAAATGGTGTCTTAAAATGTTTTTTCTAACAAATTTTCCTTTTTTAATTTTACACACCAATTACTAGCAACACTTATTTTTAGGCCAGTTGCTAATGACATAGTATTTGCAACTGACATTATTTTAGCTAGTCGCAATGAATATTTTAGTACCTAGCGCGTTTAATGCCAGTTGCTAATAGGGTGCGGCTAATATCAGTTTTTCCACTAGTAATACTACACAATATGCTTCAAAGTACAGAAATTATTTAACCATAATTTTACTAACTCCGTTTTCAAAAAATAAAAAAAAACAACTAACTCCACATAGAAATAATAACATAATTGTTTATGTACCAAAAACATCAAATAACAGTCAAAGATATTATAAACTACGTAAAAAAAACATTGTGTCAAAAAAAAAAAAAAAAAAAAAAAAAAACATTAACTTGTATAATTACAGAACTGAAGAAGCAAAAAAAGTTCTATGATGCATTATCAACTCTATTGATTAAGGGTAGATATCTTAATTGTGTTGTTGATCTAGTCCTTCCTCCGGACCCTGACACCAATACAAGAAAAGCAATTGAAATCAGATACACATCATCATATTCAGAAAAAAAAAAAAAAAAAACAATAAGTAACAAATCATACTTGTGGGTTCCATACACGTACTAACTCCAATAAGTGTGTGAGTTCTTCCTCGACTGTTTACTCTAGCTCTCACTCTCCCTTGGCCTGTAGTGCTTCCACTAGCAGTTTAACTCCCAACATCTTGTATAATACCCTAGAAATTTTTTTTTCTTAAAAATACATGTTTTGCCCTTTTTAAAATACGAATATAAGAAAATCTAAAATATTACCGCCACCGTGATAACGGCTAAGACAATTATCAAACACACATTGCGGAAGACTATTTTTAAAACCATTCAAAACAAGTCAACTTTAAGGTCAAACCCAACAAAATTAAAGTCAAATCAAAGTCAAACGAATTCAACCTACAACTTGGAACCATTGAAGGCTCTTATTAAAAACCGAGTGATACCAAAACCTTAATTTGCGTTAGTCTGCAAGCATAATAAATAAATAATAATAAAGCAATAAACACATCATGTTCCTATGAGAACTAAGCATGATTTGCTCTTCACTCATGCCCTTCATGAATATGCTTCACCACCAGAAAAGTTTCTCTCTACTTGTCCCCACTATTCGCCATTAGAAATGAGTTGTCGTAGGGCCAAGGTAAAGAAAAGGCATAACAAACATCTAACTCACAATCACCAAAGCTGAGTACACAAGCGTAATAGAACACACTAACATGATTTTATTCTATAAATCACACAACTCACCTTGTTGCACCTGTAAACAAGCATTCAAGACATTCAATATTTAACTAGACAAATACCAATGTCAATTTAATTTGGAACGCATCGAACAAGTTTCCAACCAAATCTCTGTCCCAAATAAATTGAGGTAAACTACACCGGGTAGGCAAATGTCACATGGAGTGATGGACGTCCTGCGCAAAATAATAATAAAAGCAAAATACAGTGTGATGTACTCCCAATAGAAGTTATGTTAAATATAAAACCCCATAATTCCCCCCCCATATGTTCATGCTTGAGGTATATACGTTCCAAGATTTTTGGTGCATAATCTCTTTCACTTTACGTTATTTTACATATTAATCAACTTGGTGATGACTCTCAAACCACAACAAAACAAACATTATAATTATACAAGCAATCAATCTTACCAAATTAATTCTTGAATAATCAGTGACCACACAACTTTTAATGTTGAACCCTTTTTAATCTAACTCGGTGTCAAAGACACCTTACACACATAATGTGCCGCAAAATCCTATTCCTCAGTGTTAGAAACACCTTAAGTGTACATAGGCACCGTAATCTAATTTATTCATGTGTACTAAGACACTTGATAGCTTAATTCACATGCTTGAAGCGTCAATAAAAATTTATATGAAATATAATAAAATTCTCTTTCAATATTCTTAACCAAATTAAACATTTAGTTTAATTAAACATGCTTCCAATAATGCCAATAAAAAAAGTGTGGTTCATATTCAACATGCCAATATAATTATTTTCAATCACCAATCCATCACAAATAATACATGCTTCACAATTCAATCACCAACATCAATCATGCTACAAATTCCAATCAATACCTATCATGATACTACCAGGAATCAATTAATTAAAGCCAAGCATATTTCTACATACTCAAATAATTACCAAATGCGCGAATGTACCTTGAATACGATCTCAAAATCGCCATGACTACAAGAAATCACTCACTTGGAAATTTCCTACAATCCAAAATTATAAGAGACATTAAAAGTTAAAACCTATTCCATAAAAATTTCCAGCAATATATAAAGTCCTTAAATCAATCATAATCCTTTAAAACAAGATTAAATTTAATTAAAAACCCTTACTTAAATCCCCAATTAATGGTAGTAAAAAATCATTTCAAGAAACTCGATTATGGCTTATATGCAATAATTCATGCTTTATTAAATCATCAAAACTTGCTATAAATATTTTTTAAAACACTTATTTCAATAATTTAAATCACCTATAATCAATTTCCATCAATATTCTTAAACTTAGAGATCTAGGGTTTGTAATTTGGGGTTTTTTTTATTTCAAAACCAAATTTGAAAATTTATATTCATCATACTTGTAATAAAAATCGCAAAATCATCACAAAACCCAAAAAGAATAATTAGATCAAGGATTAAAACAAAAAGAATAATTTTTTTTTTTCCGAAAAAACACCACCAACGCACAACAACCATCGTGGCTGGCTGTTATGCCGGCGAGTGTTGGTGGTGGTGGCCGGCGGTGGTGGTGAATTAAAAATGAAAAAAAATAAAAGGGAATGGGAAAAATAAGAGAGAGAGAAAGAGAAAATAAGAGGAGAGTGAGAGAGTTACCTTTGGGTATTCTCCACCTTGGGCAAATTTTGATTTTGCTCATATGATGGGTATTTATACCCTTTCTCAATAACTCTCCTACTTAAAATTCCTTTCCTACCTTTAATGATCCCTTTCCTATTCCAACTACTATTTTGACTTTCCTTCGAATACAATTGACTTTAAACATTACCTTTTATAAAATCATATGCCCTAATTTTTTTTTAATTATAAAATTAAGTATTCCCAAAATTACTAAATAAATAAGTTGGACCTTTAATAAAACTCTTTAAATTAATAAAACCTCATAAATAATTAATTTAAACTTATTTAAATACTTCAAGAAATATTTAATTAAATTAAAAATACTTATAAAAATGCGGGGTATTACATTCTACCCTCATTTAAAGAATTTTCGTCCCAAAACTTGGGTGATGAAATTCAAACTTTTTCCTCACTTTGTATAATATTGTGTTACTCTTTTGTCATACTTTTACCTTTTATTTCTCTTTGGAATCAAAATTACTTAAAATACTCGTTAAAATTGTGCGAATAACACAAAAATAACTGAAAATATAGGGAAAGCGCGAAGTTCTACCGCATTCTACCCCCCTTAAAGAAAACGAGTTACGTCCTTGTAACTCAACATACCTCAAATCACTCAGGATATTTCATTTTCATCTCATCCACGGATTCCCAAGCTGCGTCCTGATACTCTTGGTTAGACCATAGCACTTTAACAATCTAAACATTCTTATTGCATGTACTTCGCACTTTATTGTCAAGGATCTTGACAGTTCTTTCCTTATTATAAGTTAATATTTGATCTAACTCAATGGTTTCAGGTTGTAGCACATGTGACTTGTCAGGGATATTCCTTTTAAAATGAGATACATGACAAACATCATGCACTTTACTTAGCTCCATAGGCAAGGCCAACCTATAAGCTACTTTTCCTATCCTTTGTAATATTTCATATGGACCAATATACTTTGGGCTAAGCTTTCTTTTCCTGCCAAACCTCATTACCCCTTTCATTGGTGATACCTTTAATAACACTTTGTCACCAACCTCAAATTCTTTCTCTCTATGCTTCAAATCTGCGTAACTCTTTTGACGATCCTTTGCTACTTGAAATTTAGCTTGAATCTCCCTCACTTGTTTAATTGTATCTTTAATCATTTGAGGCCCAAAAGTCATTGTTTCACTTATGTCATTCCAAAAAACCGGGCTACGACACTTCCTTCCATATAATGCCTCTAATGGAGACATACATATGCTTGCAGGGTGTAGGAAATATTTCAAGCATTACCCCTAGCTTGAACCCCACTGTGATCATACATTAAAGTACGGTGGCGTCCAAAGGGAAAGAAGATAGAGCAAAAGAGTCGCCAACAAGTTTTAGGAACTTGTAAACCATTCACAGGGTGAAGGTTACACCCCATAACGATCCAAGAGATCGTCAACTTCAATAGGTCTTGAATCATGACTGGTAGTTCGGGGATGAAGGTACAAATCCAACCTAAAAGAGATTGAACCTGCCCTAATACTATGCCTATATATACTTTATTCTGATCGTATTCATGTGCGCTTTCTGACTAACATGCAATCAATAGGATTAACCATAAACTTGTTTATATATGTTGGTTGAATATTAATGCACAAATATACTATTATTGGCGATCACTTGAATTATAATCAAATTAACCCTAAACAAGATTGTTAATTACCTTATTAAGCGTGATTACAAATACCAATTCCCTTTAAACATGCAATTGAAAGGTGTGATCAAACAATAACAATATATAATCAAGCAACATAATAATAATTATTATAAAAATAATCGTAATCAAAATAATAATTAAAATAATCATGTTAAATAATAATAGCAAGATCCTAGACATGATACAAACAAGATTAATAACAAACCCTAGCATATCACTAAACAATAAAAATCAAAGCTTTAGCCCTAACATGATACTAACGATCATAAATATTAGAAAGAACATAAAAAGCATCATACTTTTAATCATACTTGATATTAAAGTTACCATAGACATGATACTAGGAAGATCAAAACGCCCTAACATAACACTAGGAATCATAATAACAATCTAAGCATGATTTCTATATCATGATATCAATGTAAACAATTAAAGCACTTACTTGGATGCCTCGTACCTCTTTCTAATTACAAAATACACACGTTCGTAACTTCAAGGAAAATTATAAACAAACTATTAAATTAAATAATTGAAAGAGAGATTAGACTAGATTTGGGACCAAACCCTCAGAAATTAAAACCTTTCGCGTCTAGGGCGAAGGCAACTTCGAATTATGCTAGGTGTATCTAGGTCTTGTGAATGCGAAATTTTGTAAAAAAAAGGTAGGTTTAGAAAAGAGAGAGAGAAGCTTAGCTTTAAGAGAGAAAAGAATTAGAGAGAATAAGAATTGATGATTGTAGATGATCCAAAAACGG
Organism: Chenopodium album; assembly: GCF_948465745.1. NCBI lineage: Eukaryota > Viridiplantae > Streptophyta > Magnoliopsida > Caryophyllales > Amaranthaceae > Chenopodium > Chenopodium album. Next base: position 18,098,461 of record NC_137842.1, read on the forward strand.
AGTTTTTAAGAGGCTATTTATAGAGAAAATCAGCCAAAAAGATAGAAAATCGAACCGGAGTTCCGACGTGAAAAAACAGAGTTAGCGCCAGACGCTAATGCTAGCGCTAGGCGCCAAGCTTAGCGCCAGGCGCTAATGCTGGCGTTAGGCGCTAACAAGTTTTTGACGCGTTTTCTAAAATCAGATAGAAATTAACCGTACAGGAGGATAAAATTGTATTTTCCTCAAAAACACTCTTTTATTCTGATTAAAACTCTAAAAAAGTCAACAAAAGTCAATTTATCAATGCTAATTGAATTAGGAATGGAAAGAATCTTCTAGAAGAATCTAGAAGACTAAAACCATTCCTAATTGCATTAGGAATGATAAATCCATATTAGGCCCTCCCCTAGATCATTGGGCCGCATATAATGTTCAAACTGGGCCCAGTTTAGTAATTTGGCCACAACTTCCTCAATATTCATCGGAATTGGGCTTATTATATATCGTTGGAAAGCTCTTTTCAAGCCCTATCCAACTACACTACTATTTGACCCATATCATGGACCAACCAAACTGGATTGAGTGTTTTCTTAAAATAGATTTTCAAAAACAGAGAGAAAAGAAAAGAAATTAAAACTATCCGCAACACTAGACTTTCCACACTTTCACTTCATTCGATTATGATTCGCCATGAAAGGTACTCATCACCGGTTCTTGTTTTGGAGAGACATAAATGGGTGTCTACAGAAGCCCCCACTTTGACTGAGTTTGGAGAAACGCAAGTTTCGAAAACAAAAGTCAAAGTAGCAATAGGGACGGAGAATGATTCAGAACGTTCTGCGATCCTAAATCACTCTTGTAACGCCGATACCTGCAAACTAGCGTTAGTTAAACAGATAAGAGAGTTAAGAAACGCGTATCTTGCACCGTCGAGCACACGTCTCTGAAAGTAACCGATTTATTGTTGTATTTCTGTACTTTTGTATTTTTGACGACCACCTGCGAGTTAGAGAATGCCGCCTAAAGACTGCTACGCTTGTAACTGTCTCCAATTTCGCCATGATAAACTTCTGCAAGCTAGAGAACCCCATCGAAGATTGCTTCGCTTGAAACGACCTTCTAGCACTTTGTGACCAGCTTCCACAAGCCAGGGAACACGATCGAAGACAACTTCGCTTGAAATCACCTCGAGTTGTTTGTGACATCTCTCCGCAAGCTAGGGAACGCTGCCGAAGATATCCTTGCTTGAAGCTATCCTCATTTGTTGCAATAATATTCTGAAGAAAAATTACCGAAGACCTACGCTTGTCGATCTTTAAAATCCCGCTTGAACTTTTCTTCCGTTATGCCTGTACGTCGACACTTTTGCTGTTTTTGAACCTGTATGTCGGTGCCTTTCGCTGAATGAACCAGTATGTCGGTGCCTTTCTGAATGAACCAGTATGTCGGTGCCTTGCGATGAGCCTATGCTTAGGCGCTTTAAGCTAAGTGAGACGATCATTCATCAGGTCGATCACTTTATGCAAATGTAATCAAGACGATTACTAAAAATCATGTCAATTTTCTTAGAGGGGCTAACTGGCGTACAAAAGAGCATAAAATATATTGCAAGAGGTTGGAATAACCACACTGAGTGGCTGAGCGTTCTGACACCACTAAAATAATGTTAGCGCCGCATATTTTGCTGTAGCGCCAGACGCTGGTACTAGCGCTAGGCGCTAAGCCTTATCGACTGAAGCCAAGGTCTGACGCTTGGCTCTAGAGTCAGGTTTTCCATAAATACCCTTCTCTTCTTCATTTCTGCTGTTGCTGCTTGCGTTTTTGCTCAAGAATTGCTCAGAACTTCATTTGGCTCTTTCTTGCTCGTTTCTCAACCGAATTCGCTCAAATTTGTTGCAAATCAAAGCTTATTCCATCCATTTTCCCGATCGATGTAAGTTTCCTCCAAACTCACACCGGTTTTAATGAATTTTGCATGCATTTGTTTACAAATTTCTTGAAAATTCGAAATTTAAATTGCTAAATTCTCTTTGTTTATCAAATTTTATGCCATGAAATTGCTTGATTATGTTTATATATTGCTTTGGGAGTAATTTGAGACTTGTTTGAATCAATTTGGTGAAGAAACGAACGAATTACCATTGTTGGACCTCTTAAGGTTGGGAAGACAATGTGGCTTGTTTTTGACGTTTTTGCTATCAATTCTTGTCCAATTTGTCACAATAATTTCTATAGTATTGTAAGAAATTGTTTGAATGCTTGTAAAAAGCCGTATATGCTTAATATGAATTTGCGCTTTGTTTTAGTACTACGTACTCTGTTTTTTGCGAACATAGTATCATGCGGCTAGGCGAACCTTAGATATTATAGAACCTTAATTTATGATGATTTTGCACAATGTTGCATGGCTAGACAGCGAGGTTCAGGTTCACGGTCCCGAGACGTTCGACGGGAGCATGAGCCCGTAGAGGATGCCGCTGATCCGTCCACTTCACTCGGCTGACTCCCTGAGTGGGATGAGCAGACTTTGTACTTCTCTCCCGTCCACCACATCTCTGAGAGGGTGAGACGGGGCATCACAGTTGGGAGGACACGTTGCCATGGTTCCGGTTGCGACACTTTGGGCGACCTGTACAAGATGTACATTGCCAATGACGACGAGGTGAGACTTCTATGGGAGTCTTGCGGACTGACTGCACTCTTCGAGACCTCAGAGCCCATGATTGCCTCTAGCGGGGGTCACCATGTGGTCCGTGCTCTGGTGGAGTTCTTTTGGGACACTGCCAACACTTTCCACTTTCCTTGGGGTGAGATGATGGTCACCCCGACCGACTTTAGTCTCATTACGGGACTGGAGTTTAGCTCTGTGGCGCTGCCGTTCGACAGCGAGATCAACGTCTTTTCTCCCGAGGTCGAGGAGTTGTTGGGTCCGATTGCTGTTCGGGCTTAAGCTGAGGTGGAGTCGACTCAGTTCAGCACGAAGGGGATTCACCGCTCGACTCTAGCAGCGTCTTTTGATGATGGTGCGACTACCCGAGAGCAGCGGGTGCGCATCTTTGCACTTATCTTGCTGTAAGGGACGTTCTCCCCTGACAAGGGTAGTAGGGCGCTGCTTTACTACCTTCCTGTTGTCCGTAATCTACACCGGATCGGGACTTACGACTGGGCCAACTTGGCCTATGCCGACTTCATCCGAGCGTTGCGGGACTCGTGTCGACATCGGTCCTTCACGGGGAACGTTGATCTATCCGGTTTTGGAGGGTCGTAGAGGTATACTTTATTTTCTGTAAAGTTTAACTCTAAGCTTTAGTTAGTACTCGCTGATAATTTTTGACTTTTATAGATCTGGTTCTACGAGTACTTTCCCTCAGCTGCGCCGGTGAGACCGTCGCCGCGCAGGTTTCAAGTGAGTGCTTCCTAGGGAAGCCGCCGTGTGGGGATGTCCATTGCTTATGTCCGAGATTGGATTATCTCGGTATGGTTCTTTACATATTTGAACATTTTGTGATACCTTTGATAAATTCTTGTTTGATAGACGTTCTTTGCAGGAGCCTAACGTGCTGTACCGACCGTGGGTCGACTTGGCTGTCCCTGGACTAGCCGCGCAGTATTCTGCTGAGCGTTGCTATTTCTTAGGGACTTATGGAGCGATCGCGTATCTTGGGGAGAGGGTTGCTATTCATCATTCTTCAGATACTTTTGTCGTTCTTGCTCCTCCACCGCGTCACATGTTTAATGCCGCGAGGTTGGTGAGCATGTCACAGGGAGCTGGTACCCCTTGGCGATCTTACACGATCCCTGGGCGGTGCTATGAGGAGGAGCTACTGTTGTTGTTAGCTCTAGTTCCTGTACCTGCTGAGGAGGTGGCGGTATGATTTTCAGTTTTTACCTTTCGTTAAGTAGCCCCCAAGTAATGCTTTACTGATTTTGACTTGCTTTGTCAGGGAGGACCTGCTGAGTTCATGCCACCTCGTATGTCCATCCACTATCAGGGGACATACAGGCCGATTGAGGAGATGATTCCTCCGGCTCCTGAGGGCGAGCGCTTTGTGGAGCGGTCGATTCCTCGTCACAAGACTCGGGTAAGCTTATTTATTTGCAATTTTTGTCCATATATGTTATGCATGTTTACTGACTTACTTCTTGACAGTTCTCACACGAGGTGGTCTCGGCGATGGCACGATGCATATATGCCTTCTGGAGCCAGCTCGTTCGGATGAGGAACGTGGCTACATGTCGTCGAGACGACGCCGTTCAGGAGGTAGCTTCCCCTCTTATATTTTTGCATTCTCGCTTCTATTTTGCATATTTCTGATCTTTGTTTCTTTTGCAGGGTCAGCCCATTCCTTCTCGTACCCGTACGAGACCTGAGGTATGGAGGGAACCGGCGAGGTCTAGCTCGAGACGTCGCCGCACTGGTTCGGATGGTCGGGGCGGTCGTTTGGAGGCTGCCCGTACCGAGGCGGTAAAGGGCTCAGGCTCTTCATCTGAGGGTGCACATGCTGCGCCGGTAGGCCAGGGAGAGGCTACCTCGGCTCTTAGTGGTGGTGGGATGTACGAGGTCGGTTCGTCATCGCAGCAGCCTCCGCAGCCTCAGCCTTAGGTTGATCTTGGGTGGATGGGTCCTGTGCTGAGTTTTCCACCTCCCGAGGAGACCGGAGCTGGTGGAGAGGTAACTCCTCGTACGACGCAGTTTTATGAGATGATTGGTGTACGTCCCCCAGCGCCGTAGTTTGTTCCATATTATTTTCTTATTTTATTTTGACTTTGTATAGATTGAATCAATACTATTATGAGTTTATTCATCATTTATCGTTTTTTCATTTTTTATTTTTATTTTTATGTGCATTTTTGTGTGTGCAAAGAATTGTGAGAATTAAATTTTGCACAAAAATTCCGCCATTTTTATTATTGATGGAGGGTATCCGACTTTCTCCCCCAAAAAAGAAAATGAAAAAATAAAAGTCAAAAAATATTGGATTTATAAAAACTTGGAAGTTAGTCTAAATAAAATCCGAAAAATAATATAATTAATATAATAGTTGTATTAATTAAGAGGAAGAAATAAATGAATTTTAGAAAAAGATATAAAAGAAGAATAAAGAGACCGTAAAGTCATTGGTCAGACTCGAATCAGGTAAAAAAAACACGGTTTTTGGAAAGCTTGTACAATAAGACACGTTAGTGCCACCTGGCGCCACGCGTTTTGGTGTAGCGCCAGGCTCTGGCGTCAAGCGCCAATGTTTGGCGTCTGGCGCTAATGAACGCTGACTCCGAATCCTTCCCGGATTAAAATTGCACCGATATTGTGTATAAATAGCCCCCTTCCCAGCCGATTTTCTTCATAACTTCAGCAGATTAAATATTTTCTTAGCTCTTAAAAAAATAAAAATCATGTCCTTAGTCTCTAAAAGTTTTACCAACTTCGTTCACTCATGAATGGTGTCGGTCTCTTAATGCCAAGGAGAGAAAAGAGTTAGATGTGTTTCACCTGGGGGGTATTTATGGTGTCAAAGGGGTAGATCTTGATTTAGATTTTATTCATACCGCTCTAGAATATTGGGATGTAGATACTCATTTCTTTAGATTAGGGTATGATGAAATAAGCCCTTTGCCGGAAGAATTCGGTGCTATTTTAGGCTTCCCTGCACTAGATCTTGTAGTAATCCCTCGAATAAATGAATATTATTATAAGGATTTTGAACGCTTCTTCAACTTAAAAGACAAAGATCTAACAAAAATAGTAGATGGTAGCATAGTTAATTTGAAAGAATTTTCTCACCATTATTTTGATAGACCTTATTCTGAATCTTTCTATGTTTATAGAAGAAGGGCTTTTCTCTTTTGCATGCTTAATCAATATTTTCTCACTAGTGGTAAAAATAATGAGGGTCAAGCAATTATATCCACTGTTTTAGAGCAGATTGAATCTGGGAGGAATCTAATGCCATTAATAGTTGGAGAGACTATGCTTAGTCTTGATGAATTAAAGAAGAATCCAAAAGCACCTTTCCGGGGCTCTCCAATTTTATTACAGGTAGAAAAATAATATTTTTAATTACAGAAATCAAAAATATATTTTTGTATAGTAATAATAATTTATTTGTATTGAAATTATTTTACAAATATGGCTAATGGATAGACTGGAATTAATTAGCCCTCCAGACAATATTGAGAAGTATACTCCAAATTGCTTCGTGAGAAGGAAGAAACGTTTCTCTAAGATGGGGCGCCACAAATGGAAGAAGGTCTTTGAGTCTTACAATTTTTCTATCAATTGGGTCATTCCTTGGTGGAAAATAGAAAAGATGGTTGGTGTCAACAAGCAACCTTTCTGCCGTCTTCCAAGCTTGTCCCGAATGACTTTTTATTATCCCCGCAGGGTAAAAAGACAGTACGACCTACTTCAGACAATTCCTTCCGGTGATCTTCGTCGTCCCTATGAGTTCCCTGTCTCTCAGGAAGTAGACAAATTTGATGCTTATTGGAGCACTAGACCTTTTATGGGAAGTGATTACCCAAAAGATTCCTCCTTCTTTGCCCAATGATGTGAAAAAGTGGCTTATGAAGAAACCTTCAAAGGACGTGAAGAAAAATCAGAGTAAAGCTGATGTGAAGAGTCGTCTAGGTGACAAAGTGGTTCTTGTTAAGGAACGCTTGGGTGAGAGAGTTGAGTTCAAAACACCTAAAATGCCTAAGAAGAAAAGTTCTGCGAAAGATAAAGGAAAAAGGAAAGCTGACACCACAGAGAAGAAAGCTTGGGTAGAAAAGAAGTATGGGGTCCTAGCTAAGGGAGAGACTATTTACTCAAAGATTGAATGTAGGTCCTCTAAAGGATGCCTACTAGCTAAGGTTATGGATGAGGAAGAAGACGCAGATAAGAATTGAAAGAGGGCTAAGAAAGAGAAAGAAGATTAAGAGCATTGCTTAATTTTCCATTATTAGACTTAGTTTTTAAATTCAAAGTTAATTTATTTAAGCTTTATTTAAATTCCATCAATAATGTGATTTATTTTATTAATGAAATTCTAGCTTTTAAATTAAATTATTTACTTTAAATTTAATTTATTAAAGCAATGAAAACCGAAAAATTAATTTTTCAGAAATATTTTAGAGTACGGAAGTCGAAAATTTTACAGTAAATTGGCGCCACGATTCTGTGACTGGCGCCAGCTGCGGCAGTCTGGCGTCAGGCGACGAAGGCAGTCGTCTGGTGCTAATGTTCATCGGCTGGCGCCAATATTGTTTCTATGACGCCGATGTTTCGTCGATCTTCTGTTGAATTTTTTATTAAGTCTGGGATGCGAGATTTGAAAAAAATAAAGTGGCCGCACCCATACAGGGTTGTCTACGTATCCTTTCTTAAGGAATCAGGACAAACGTAGCTCTCTTGAGTGCCCTACTCAAGTGATTATGGGTAGTACTTTTTAAGTTGGTCAAGATTTGTCATGTTCGAGAACTCATTGCCATCCATGTCAGTTAATTTTGCTGCACCTCCTGACAGGATTGTTTTGACAATGTAGGGTCCAGACCAATTAGGCTGAATTTTCCCCTTGGATCTAAAACATTTTTCCTTAATGCTTTTAACACCAAGTCTCCTACTTTGATGTTTCTTGTCTTGACCTTCTTATTAAACTGCCTAGCCATACGAGTTTGGTAACATTGAGTGTGATGTAGAGCTTCTAATAGTTTTTCATCAAGTAGAATTAGCTCCTAATATCTTGCCCTAGTCCATTCAACTTCATCGATTTTTCTCTCTAATGCGATGTGTAGAGAGGGAATCTCTAGCTCGACAGGTTGTACGACATCCATTCCATAAACCAAGGAAAATGGCGTATTTCCTATTGATGTGCGAATTGACGTGCGATAACCCCACAATGCGAAGTGAAGTTTTTCAGGCCAATCCTTGTAATTTTCCGTCATTTTCTCGATGATAGTCTTTAAATTTTTGTTAGCTGCTTCGACTGCTACATTTGCCTGAGGTCTATAAGGAGAAGAATGATGATGTTGAATGCCATTTTTCTGTAGCAATTCTTCACATTCGGCTTGAAAGTGAGTTCCATTGTCACTTATCATTTCATGTGGGACTCCATATCGACAAATAATATTTCTTTCGATAAAGAGTGCTACATGTTTTGCGGTGTGTTTAGCGTACGATTGTGCTTCGACCCATGTAGACACCTAAAAATGTCTCCCCAAAACCAAACCCGATAATGAACAACCTTTCACCGCCATTATTGGTCGGGTTGAGTATTTAATCTTGGAGTGCTTAAATCCATATTTCCATTTCATAAACCAACCCAATTTCTAGCCCATTTCCCCAAACCATAACTTTTTTTTCTCTTTTCGTGCCTTTAAACCCAAAATAATTCATTTCGTGTCCTTTAAAATCATTCATTTCGTGTCCTTTTTATAAAAACGTTTAATACAGTTTATTTTGGTCCATAATATGGGTCCAATGATTGAATAGTTGGATGGGGCTTTAACAGAGCTTTCCAACGATATATTATAAGCCCAAATCCGAGTTATAACGAATAAGTTATGGCCAAAATATTAAACTGAGCTCAAACCGAACCTAAGCCCACCTTACCTACGACCCAATGATCATGTGGAGGGTCAAAATTATTTAATACCAATCCTAAACCAATTAGGATTAATTGGAAGCTTATATAAGTTTCTAAAAGATCCTAATTATCCTTTTTGAAAAGATAAGATTAAAGAGTTTGAAATTGAATAAAACTCCTTTTTTTTAAAGTCCTAATTTTATCCGAATTGAAAGACATTCAAAGATAGACAGATATTGTTTTCGTGCCTCATAGTTTTTATCCAAATTTTATATGGTTGGATATCCCTTGAAATTATCTTTCCAATGATATATTATAATATCAATTCTGAGCTATAACGGAAAAGATATGAATAAAATGTCAAACTCTATCCAAAACTGACACCGTCTCACTATTTCGGCTATATCTTTTGTTATACAAAAAATTTTAATCTGATTCCAATTGGGTTAGAAATTATACTTCAATATCTTTTCAACGATATCTTATTCATCTTATTCCGATTTCTGGATCAAAAGATATGATAAAAATAAAAACCGCAAAAACTGCTGTCTATCGCAAGAGTTTTATCCGATTCGAATTCTTATCTTTTCTTGATTCTTCGACCTTCTTTTTTCTCTATAAATAGAGGTTATATCTCCCCTTTTTCAAGGATCAACAAGCTTGATCATCAAATCCTTCTCTCTTCCTCTCTTTTACACCAAAATTCTTCTCTCTCTCTCTCTCATATTCTAAGCCTTAAACCTATATTCCTAATTACACCATTCTTCCCTTAAGCACTCCAAGGAGTCTATACTAAACCCGAGGTTCCGTCCTTAAACCAAGGCGTGAAAGGTATAAATAACTGAGGGTTTGGACCAAATCAAATCTATATTAATTTAATTTTCATTTGCTTTATATTTTTTTATTGAAGTTACTAACAGTTTATTTATGATGTAGCAATTTAAAGGAACGCGCAGAATGTGAGTAATTAATTAATTTAATTACTCTTATTTTAATTTTTATATTGCTAGTATCATGATTAGGGTTATTATTATTATTTGATTTGACTAACAATTTATTGTTAAATTGCTTCCAATATTAATGTTTATTCTATTGTTATTATTGATCACCATATTACATGTTTAAAGGGAATATGTAATTGAAAATCACGACTAATAAGATAATTTGGACAACCGGTTTAGGTTCCTTTTTAATCTTGTTAATTAATTCAAGTGATCACAATATTTTAGAATAATGTGTTGCATTAATATTCAACCAATTTAGCTTAATAATAGTTTGGAGCAAATTGAATATTTTGTTTGTATGCCTTTGAGATCGCAGGAATGCTTTTCACTATAAGAATCGAGTAGAGGCCAATACGGGCGAATGTGACTCCATGACTCACTTCGTACCATCATCCCCGATCCTCCTTTCGTGGTTTCGAACCATATGGAGTTAGTAATCTCATGGATTATGAATGGGGTGTAACCTTCACGGGTCAATCGTTGTTGCCTATCGTTGTCCCTTAATCGTGGTTGCCTTTTATGATCCGTGAACGGTTTACAAGTTCCTTAAAAACTTGTTGGCGGCTCCCTAATTTCCTTGTCCCTAATCGTATATGTCAATTCCCACTTCCTATGAGTGCCAAGCATATTCACACATGCTTTAACGTAGGCGCACTTCGAGCGACGCCTACAACCCACTTTGTGAAGTAATCAATTGCCACTAAGATATATTCGTGACATCCTGTTCTTGGGGGAGTGATTTTGCCGATGATGTCAATTCCCCATGTAGAGAATGGCCATGGCGACGTGTAGGTGTAGAGCAAAGATGGAGGAACGTGTTGTAAATTAGCGTAGATTTGGCACTTAGGGCATCTTTTTTTTTATGTATTGATGGCAATCCCTAGTCATTGTAGTCCAATAGTACCCTTCTCGCATTATCTTTTGGACTAACATTTTGCCATTTACGTGAGTTCCACAAATTCTTTCGTGGACTATCCTCATTGCTCTTTGGGCATCCTTTTTTCCTACACATAAAAGAGCTCGACCCTTAGGTACCCTTTTGTGTAGCTCGTTGTCTATAAGTACGTATTGGGAAGCCAAGAGTCTTAATGCTCATTTTGCTCTTTTGTCAGCATGGGGAAGGTATTCTCCTTTGGTGACATAATTGAGTATATTCGTGTACCACGGTTCTTCTTCTTCTTCTTCTTCTTCTTCATCCTGGATTAATTCATCATCTTCTATAGCTTGAATATAAGCCGGTTTGTGGCTTTTTTCTATAGTTAGAGGCATTTGCTCGATTTCCGTAGGAATCCTAACCATTGAGGCTAGTCTTTCCAAGGCATCAGCAAATTGATTTTCTTCTCTAGGTAGATACGTGTATTCTACCTTTTCTAATTGATTTGTAAGGGTTTCTAGATAAGTTTTGTAAGGGGCTAGAATTTCACTCCTTACTTTCCACCTCTTGGAGATTTGGTTGATGATCAATGAAGAGTCTCTGAATATCCGTAACTTTTTTACTCCCAATGCCAAAGATATTTCAAGGCCTACCACGCATGCTTCGTATTCAGCAGCGTTGTTGGTAACGTCGAAATCAAGCTTTATGGAGATTGGAACATGCTCTTCTTTAGGTGATACTACTAATACTCCAACGCCACATCCCTTTTGGTTTGAGGCTCCGTCAAAGTACAAAGTCCAAGTATCATCTTCAGTGACCATCAAGTCTTCGTCTGTAAATTCATTGTCGTCTATTGGCGTCGAGTCTTCTATTGGAAAGTCTACTAGAAAATCCGATACCACAGATCCTTTGATAGCTTTTTGTAGCATGAACCTTACATCAAAATGGGTTAAGTTGACTATCCATCTTGATATACGCCCATTGAGTGTAGATTTCTCGAATAAATACTTGAGTGGATCTAATCAGGAAAATACGAAGACTGTATGCACGAGCATGTAATGTCTTAACTTGGTTGTGGCCCACACCAATGCGAGGCACAATTTCTCAAGTGGTGTATAGCGTGCTTCATATTCGAGCATCTTCTTGCTTAGATAGTAGATCACATTTTCTTTGCCTTCTACTTCTTGCTCTAGCATGGCTCCCATTGTCACTTTGGTAACTGTTAAGTACAGCCTAAGAGGTATTCCCGAAAGTGCTGGTGCTAATACTGGAGGATTTGCGAGATATGCTTTGATCTTTTCAAAGGCTTTTTGACACTCGTCATCCCATATCACTGGTACATTCTTTTTAAGCTTTTTAAAGATTGGTTCACATATTGTTGTCAATTTTGATATGAACCTGCTTATGTATTGTAACTGGCCAATAAATCCTCGAATCTGCTTCTCGGTTTTGGGCGGTGGCATTGACATGATTGCCTTGATCTTGGTTGGGTCTATCTCTATTCCTCTAGAGCTTATAACATAACCCAAAAGCTTGCCTGAGGTGACTCCAAAAGCACATTTAGATGGGTTCAACCTCATATTGTATTTTCTTAGCCTTTTGAAGAATTTTCTTAAGGCTACTTGATGGCCTGGGCGATCTTTTAACTTTACAATCATATCGTCCATGTATACTTCAACTTCTTTATGCATCATGTCATGGAGCAAGGCAGTCGCTGCTCGTTGGTAAGTAGCACCCGCTTTTTTCAACCCGAATGACATTACCGTGTAGCAGTAAGTACCCCATGGTGTTATGAAGGTTGTTTTCTCCATGTCTTCTTCTCCCACGAGAATCTGATTATAGCCCGCGTATCCATCCATGAACGAGAGAAGTGCATGATTTGCTGTGCTATGCACTAGAATATCGATGTGTGGTAAAGGGAAGTCGTCCTTTGGACATGCCTTATTTAGATCTCGATAGTCGACACACATTCTTACTCTTTCATCCTTTTTCAGAACTGGGACGACGTTGGCGACCCATTCGGGGTATTTGGATACCTTGATGAAACTTGCAGTTATTTGTTTTAGAACTTCCTCTTTTATTTTAAGAGCTACATCGGGTTTCTTTCGACGTAACTTTTGTTTTACAGGTTTCATTCCTGGAATTAGTGGTATGGTGTGTTTAGCTATTTCTCTATTAATGTGTGGCATATCTTCGTATGACCAAGCGAATACATAGATGAATTCTTTAAGCAAGTTAATTAAATCGATTCTTTCTTGTTTATTAAGAGTTAGTCCGAGTTTAACTTCTCTTTTATTGGTTGAATCATTTGAGATATCAACCGTCTCAGTTTCTTCAATTATCGGTGTTTTCTTTTCAAGTGTTTCCATTGCTTTAATAAGTTCTTTGTCTTTTTCATTGTTAGTTAAGCAATGCTCATCATCTTGGGTTAAAGAAGAACACAAGGAGTAAGGAGAAGAAGCCATATTATTAGACTCTAAGATCATTACATCAAAGAGTGATATGTCCTCACTAACTATTCTAGGGGAAGGGATAGAAGGAGGAGGTGCTACAACTTAGGACTTAGATGACTCTATAGGGAGAGACTCTCACTCTGACTCTGACTCAGACGACTCTTCAAACATCGGTCCTTGCCCCGTTGTGATGGAGATCTTCCTTCCACTTGGAGTAGTCACCTTGACGGTCTTGCGCCACCCTTGTAGTAATCCTTCCGCTGGAGTGATTAGCTTCGAGGGATCGAAGCTTTCGCTTTGTAGGATTGTCCGAATGAGCAAGGAGTTATCCTCTTTGTATGTTGGCTCATCCTTTTCTCGCCCAAATAGTAATCCAATGACATAAAAGTCAAAGCATGGGGGTGCTTTCTCCTTATGGACAGGAGTTGTGATTTTGTTTATGAAATAGCAATCTAAGAAAATTTCAAATCCCAGTTGCCTTATGCCATTTACGACAAATGGTTCGGGAAACTCATAGCATGGATAATCCTCTCCTTCTTTTATAAATTGTCCGTTAAGGGTAAGAGGATACTGATCCATTGGGATTGCTTTCTTTTGAATGCGAGCGTCCCTACGTGCCTTTGACTTTTCCTGGGCTCGCTTGAGATCTTTCCGAGTCGGTTCGAAACCAAGTCCGAAAGTGTCTAATTTAGGGAGGCCAGGGTGATTCCAGCGGTTTTGCTATTCCTTTCTTCTTTCCTAGGGTCATCCCTGGAAAATGTCCTTGATTCTTCTAAATAGTGTTCACGATTATATTGGAGTGGGTGTCGTGGCAGAGACGGGTCCTTTCATCTTCCTCGATTAAGGAGACCTCTTCATTAAAGCCCCACAAATCTTCATCGTCTGATCTTCATCGTGCTCCACATTAATTATTGGATTCTCTATAGCTTTAATTCTCATAGGTGAAGCATTGATCGTAATGGGAATTCCTCCCACTATAGCTTTTACTTGTTGGTGGAGAGATGAGGGGACGACCTTTAGGTCATGAAGCCAAGGGCGTCCCAACAATAGATTGAATGAAGCTTTAATATCTACTACTTGGAAAGTAGTAGCGTGTTCTATCGCTCCCGCCGTTACATTCATAGTAATCTTACCAAGAGCTTGACGACGAGTGTTGTCATAGGCTCTTATTCCTTGCGTTGACGGGGTTAAGTCTTCATCCCTTATGCCTAACATTCTCGCAGTTCTAAGTGGACAAACATTAATGGCTGATCCATTGTATACAAGAGTCATAGGGACGTTCATTCTCTTGCAAACCACTGTGAGGTTTAATGCCTTATAATGCTTGTCACCTTCTGAGGAAAATCCTTGTCGGAAAAGGCGATCAAGTTGATGGGACTAGGGAGATCACTCGTGAGGAAATTAGCCTACCCCTCGGGAGTGGTGTCAGAATCTATCCCTATTTTATCCAAGGCATTCATTACGGCCAACCTATGTTCTCGAGATGTTGCCAGAAGCTTCCATACATTCATTTCAACTTTGGTTTTCTTGTACTGTTTGACAATGTCATTATCTTCTATGATAGGTATGGGAACTTGCTGTGTGGTTGGCATGGGTTGTGTCGAAACAAGAGGTTGCATTCTCCCGGATCTTGTGAGGACGTCTATTGATGAATCTTCTTCAACCCTAAAGTCATCCATGGCATATGACACCGAAGGTGGAGGTCCTACCATGTCTTTCAAATAAACGTCTTCTTCGTCACTGTCCCAAACTCCATTAATATTTGCATCTTCTTCTTGTGAAACTTGGACTAGCTTCATATAATCAATCATTTTCTGAATTAAATCCTTAAATTTAAAACAGTTTTCAATAGTGTGACCCCCTGATTGATGATATTGACAGTAAAATCTATCTGTCCTTTTTAATGATTCAAATGGTCTCGGTTTAAGAGGTTTGATCTCGCCACTCTCGGAGAGCATTTTGAACATTTGTGCATATGGGATCCCAATTGTAGTGTAGAGTCTATTACTCTTCTTGGGTTTATCGGTGACTCGTAAAGGAAAGCGTTTTGCATCATAAGTCGTTCCCATGGGTGTGAACTCTTTCTTGGGTTTATTTTTCGAGGGTGGAACCTCGTCATATTTCTTCTGAAGTTCTTTTACAACTTCGAGGTCTTCACGTAACAAGTGCGATCCTTCCATCATAGACAGTGTAAGAAATTGTATGTCCTCCTTACTTGCTAATTCTGGAAGGTTATCCATGGCGTCGAAAAATATCTCCACCTCTTCTTCGATAGCATGGATTTTTTTGACAGGTTTGATGAGAGATGAGGGATCAACCTTGTTTTCCTCATCAGAGATGGCCAAGGAGTGAGTGAGAGGCGCATTATCAATACTTGGCTTCTTACTGGAAGGGGGCAATGGTAGCTTGTTGTTCTCGATTAAGTCTTGGATAGCTTCTTTAAGATTCCAACAGTTCTCGGTAAGATGGCCCCTACCTTGGTGATACTTGCAATGTGCATTGGGGTTCCAGTTGGTCGTCCTCTTCTCGAGTGGTGGGTCCCCAAATGGTCCAATAGGAGTTATAAGACCTTTTTCATTTAATCGGTCAAATGCGGTGTCATAACTCATACCAATAGGGGTGAAGTTCTTCCTAAATGGTTTCTTTTGTCCTTGATTATTCATAGCAAGGACTTCACTTAGGTTAAAAGTGCTAACATTGTTTGAGTGGGTGGTTTTGGAAGAAGAAGGATTGTCGTTCTTCTTGCCTTTTCAGTCACTATTGGAGTTATTGTTGGCAGCTTTCAACTTAGCCAGGTCGTCTTTAATATTAATTCCAATGTCATAGACGACCTTGAAGGTATGGAGATTATTCTGATATTTGAGATTGTTGGAGTACTTTTCTTGAAGGTTTTTGATGTATAACCTTACGGACTCTTTTTCACTGTGCACCTCAATCATCATAGTTGATGTTTCCCTCCATTTGTTAAAGAAGGAGGTAAAGCCTTTATTCTCCTTCTGCTTGAGGATTTCAAGTTCCCTATAGTTGGTCTCAACTTGAATATTCATTTGTATCTATCAATGAAAGCGTTTACTATGGACTCCCAAGTAGAGGTTCTTTCTTTCTCGAGAGAAAAGAACCATTACTGGCAAACGGTTTCGAAAGATAAGGAGAACAGAGAGGGGAACACTTTCTTGTCGATACCCTTAATACTCATTATTGTTTCAAAGGCTCTTAAATGAAAGTAAGGGTTATCAGTTGCTTTGAATTTTGGAATTTCGTTGGCATTGAACTTCTGCGGAAGAAGATCCTTGTCCACCGAGACCCCTTGTGAGCTAATCCCTTGAAACTTGTAATCGCTAGATAGCTTGCTCAGGCTCTCTTACATGAGGTCCATCTGTTTTTGTATCACAGGATCATCAATCTTGAGGGTTAGAACCTTTAACGCCTCAGTCACGGTAACAAGTTGGTTCCTGAGCTCATTGACTTCTTCTTGAGTTGCCATTATTGTCCTAGCTTTCCTCTTACGAGCGACGGGTTTGTCGAAAAGTTGGACTTGTACAAAAATATTGTCTTTGATTAAACACCCTTCCTTTCTTAACCACGCGCTGTAAATTAAACCATTTTTTGTTTTAATTACTAGACTCAAATCGATCTTGACTTTACGGTTTTAAACAGGAAAAGTAAAAAAACAGGTGCATATTTTTGGCAAAAATAAGGTATATATTTTTTGGGAATCAAGTATAGTATTTAATCAAATGGTTTAAATTGGAGGATTAATATCCGACTTACCCCCCTGTAGACACCCAAATGTGTCTCCCCAAAACCAAACCCGGTGATGAGTACCTTTCACGTCGAATAATAATCGAATGAAGCGAAAGTGTGAAAAGTCTAGTGTTGCGGATAGTTTTTAATTTCTTTTCTCTTCTCTCTGTTTTTGAAAACTTATTTTAATAAAACAGCCAATCCAGTTTGGTTGGTCCATGATATGGGTCCAATAGTAGTGTAGTTGGATGGGGCTTGCAAAGACCTTTCCAACGATATATTATAAGCCTAATTCTGATGAATATTGAGGAAGTTATGGCCAAATATTGAATTGAGTCCGGTTTGAGCCTTATATACGGCCCAATGATCTAGGGGAGGGCCTATTATGATTTTTCATTCCTAATTCAATTAGCATTGATAAATTGACTTTTGTTGACTTTTCAGAGTTTTAATTAAAATCAAATAGCATTTTCGAGGAAATTATATGATTTTATCCTCCAGTACGGTAAACTTATCTGATTTTCGAAAATGCGTTAAAAAAAGGCTTGGCGCCTGACTCTAGGCATTGGCGCCTGGCGCTAGTGTTGGTGCCTGGCGCCAGTTAGCCAGGGTTTGCGCCAGCTCTGTTTTTTGTGTGCCAAGTGCTCTGTTTTGATATTTTATCTTTTTGGCCGATTTCTCTATAAATAATGTATTAAAAACTCCGTTTTCATTCACCAATTCTCATCAACAATCAGTTTTGATATTTATTGTTATTTGCTTGATCACACCTTTTATGCATGTTTAAAGGGAATTTGTACTTGTAATCACACTTAATAAGATAGTTAATAATCTTGTTTAGGGTTAATTTGATTATAATTTCAAGTGATCGCCAATAATAGTTTATTTGTGCATTATATTCAACCAACATAGATAAACAGGTTTAGGGTTAATCCTATTGATTGCATGTTAGTCAAGAAGCGCACATGAATACGATCAGAATAAAGTAGAGGCCTATTATTAGGGCAGGTTCAATCTCTTTTAGGTTGGATTTGTACCTTCATCCCCGAACCCTTATTTGGTTCTAGAATTTATGGAGTTGACGATCTCTTGGATCGTTAAGGGGTGTAACCTTCACCTCGTGAACGGTTTACAAGTTCCTAAAACTTGTTGGCGACTCTTTTGCTCTATCTTCTTCCCTTTTGGACGCCACCGTACTTTAGTGTCTGATCACAGTGGGGTTCAAGCATGGGGTTAACGCTTGAAATTATTCCCTACAGTTTTTGGCGACTCCACTGGGGAGGATTTCTATTTTAATTCCTGAATTTGTTTCGGCAATAATTTAGAATGAATGGATGAGACTCGAAACGTTCTAAGTATTTCATGTACGTAATTTTGATTAACATTATTGTCATATGCATAAAAAAGATCTCATTGGAATGACCATCCGTAATGAGTTAAAAACATAGGATTTTACACGTAAGAAATTTGAGAAATATCTTTCACAACTAGGACCGAAATAACACCGCGCGAAACTGGAAAATTTTATCGAGCACAGAAAGCTGCTGAGGCATGTGGGAAGTAGCGTCAGGGGCCAGAGCTTGGCGCCAGCATTTTAGTCGTAGCGCCAGACGCCAGTATTGGCGCCAGGCGCTACAGTTAAAAGCTGGCACCAGTCTCTGTTTGCTGGCGCCAACCTCCCCCAATGGCCAATACTGAGCCAGAAATATGTGTTCTAATTTCGACTGGTTTTTCGTATTGTTTGCTCGATCCTTCTTCCTGATTGAATTTTTTCTCGCTTTTCCAAAACCCATATGTGTTCTACATATGGACATAACCCTCCGGGAATTCATGCTCCATCTACCCGATTGAACGCTCTGTGCAACAAAGGGTACATCCGAGATGTTGAATTCACCAAACCATGGAAGCGAGTTTTTCTAAACTCGCGGTGTCCCATCCACTCACGCCAACCCTTCACGGTTAGGCTTCCGCGCGGTGCATCCGGACAATTAACCATGGACCCTCTTTGACTAAACCATATCCCGAACTTTAGAGAACTAGAGCCATGGTTAGGTTGCGAACTCATTGCATCATATTGTGCCTACTTGACTAATTGTGCATTATTTGTTGTGCATACTCTATGTGATTTTTCCTAACCGTTTGTTTGATTTGTGTTAATAATAAATAAACTAATTAATGACTAAAGGACTTTGTTTAATTAATTAATTAATTTGAGCTAAAAAAAATAAACTTAAAATCGAGTCATAGTCCCTTTAAGTCAACCCGGATTTTTATTCCCGTATACTGCACAAGCATCAACTTGTTTTGGTCATAGCCGGAGTTCTAAGAAGTGTTACGAGTCGTAAAACCTATGGATCTGTAGCCCCGAGTTTTTTCTTTAATTTGGAGTTGGTTTCATCCAAATCAGAGTCACAGATTAAAAGTTAGGAATAAAATACCACAGTCTATCCAGTTTAATGCATATACGTGAAGTCTTAACTTAGTCTTTGCTTGAGTCTAGTTACATAGTCTAGCCACATGGTCATGACACGAGTCTTAAAATATCACCTACACTCACTAGTCTTAGCACACACTTTGAGTATATGTCACCATGACCATATCTTAGGCTCATGCATGAGTCGGTCTTTTCCGTCATTTAATTTGGGGGGTATATTCTATTCCTAATTCTTCATATCCCTCCACCTCCATCTACATCATTTTTCTTCACATTCCATTCCATCTTTCTTCACTTCCTCCATCCATTGCATGTTGAATAAAGTTTGAGTCAAATAATTAACAATGAATATCCCCAAATTCCTTTTCCACAGTACTTGGTCGAGGAGAGAAGGGCGATTAATCAAGGATAATCTCTTTATTCAAGTTTCACTTTTTGATAAATCGATTCGTCAAAAGAGGAAGGCTAAAAAGATAATGGCAAGTCAAGAAGAAGTCAATGAGCTTAGGAACCAATTGGTTACCGTGACTGAAACACTGAGGCTACTCACACTCAAGATCGATGATCCCGTGAAGCAACAACAAATGAACCTCATGAAAGAGAGTTTGAGCAAGCTATCTAGTGACTATAAATTTTAAGGCATGAGTTCACAAGGGGTCTCGCTGAACAAGGAACTTCTTACGCATAAGTTCAACGCCACTGACATCCCTAAATTCAAGGCAACTGATAACCCTTATTTTCATCTAAGAGCTTTCGAAACTATAATGAACATTAAGGGTATCGATAAGAAGGTTTTCCCCTCTCTGATCCCACTATCTCTTGAAACCGTTTGCCAACAATGGTTCTTCTCCCTTGACAAGGATAAAAACTCTACCTGGGAATCGATAGTAAACGCTTTCGTTGATAGGTACAAGTGCAATATCCAAGTTGAAACCGACCATAGACAACTTAAGATGCTAAGACAAAAAGAGAGTGAAGGCTTTACTTCTTTCTTTAATAAATGGAGGGAAACTTCCGCTAAGAAGATTGAGGTCCCCACCGAAAAGGAGTCTGTGAGGATGTTTATCAAGAATCTCCAAGAAAAGTATTCAAAGCACTTAAAATATCAACACAACTTGAATACTTTCAAGGCCGTTTATGACATCGGAATTAAAATCGAAGACGAGCTCGCAAAGCAAAAAGCTACTAACAATAGTAACCACGGTGGCTGGAAAGGAAAAAAGAACGACAATCCTTCTTCTTCCGAAAACGCCCACTCTAGTAACAATGTTAGTACCTTTGATCTCAGTGAAGTTTTAGCCATAGATAACCAAGGATCTAAGAAGCAACTAAGGAAAGACTTCACCCCCATTGGGATGAGCTACGATACTGCCTTCGATCGACTCCATGCGAAATGACTCATTACCCCCATTGGACCTATTCAAGATCCCGCACCTGAAAAGAGATTGCCTAGTTGGAATCCAGACGAACACTGCAAGTACCATCAAGGTAGGGGTCATACTACTGAGAGCCGTTGGAAGCTAAAGGAGGCTATCCAACATATTATTGATAATAACAAGCTTCCCATGCCTCCGGTTAACAAGAAGAGCGAGTGATGATAAAGGAAACAACATAAGACAAGAGGCGAGCTTCAACGACAAGATTTCGCGACCTCTTTTTTCTATTTCTTTTTTATTTACCCTTTCCCCAATAAGTCTAGCATAGACACCTTTTTATTCTCCTTAGATTTATTTTATAAGATCATTATATATTTTCTTTTAATAAAAATGAGCATTTATTTCCTTATATATGATCATTTCATTATATTACATTAAAAAAAAAAAAAAATCCATGTCGAATTAAGCACAAGGTATACCTATGATTTGAGGCACCCCTTGTAGCCACGTCATATCTCCTTTCGCCTTTTAAATATGCAATCCTTTCTTCATAAACCACTTTGAGCCTCGTCTAACGATAGACCTTTCTTTTTTCAACCTACATTTACCTAACCTCGGGATGGGATGGTGTGTAACTTATGCAATTCTAAAAAAGAGCTTGAGTAATTCAAAAGATCAAAATAAAAATAAGCAAAAATAAAATAATTATAAAAGCGTACAAAAGGGTAAGTGTTCCAATGTCTTTGATGTGAAAATATCTTTGATAAGAACACGTCTCAGATTGCGTCTCTTATCGAGTGCTCGGTACCGTGCCTGAGAAACATGAATGCCAAGTGAGTGATAGACCGCATGATCGGGATTGCCCACACTTGCAAAAATAAAATAAATGCTAAAGCAAAAGATAAAAAAAAAGCTAAAAAAGAGTAGAAACTCAAGCATAAATATAAAGATTCAAAAGCAAGGTTGCAAACCTTGGGGGCTTATCTAGGGTCTTGAGCCTTTATCCCCTTCTTCTTTAAACCTTTAGCCTAACCACGCTACAACCCTTAAAAAGACCCTTTTGAGGTATACCCACTTGTGCGAGGTTCGGCTAGAGCTACGTTTGGCCTGATTCCTAACGGATACGTAAGCAACCTTACATCGGGGTGCAGCCGTAATAAACATGCATTCATATGCACATTCACACACTTGCACCATGATCATATCAAGGGATTTCCTATGCTCATCCCTATTCACTTAGAGCTAGACTTGGGGGCTTGATCCCTACATTATTAGCTTACCTAGCCTAAGATTTACCACCATTTGATTCTTCTAAAAATATTATCTTTCCACACACTTAGCTCTTGCGGCCTAACTTTAGTGTCACTTTCACACACTGCACAGATACATGACCAAATATACTTCCCTTAGGAACCCTTTGTCATGAAATCTTAACATAACACTGAAGCTTGCCTTTTCACATCACTCATCAATCATAATTGTCATTACATAGAAGTATGAAGTGCTTAGCCTCCGTGCCTAAGTTACCCAAATACTTTCATCATTGAGTCAACCATTGAGATAGCCTAGGATGGATTAATCCTTGCACCTTGAGAGACAGTATCAAACAACATCAGACTAAGCTCATTCAACATGCATCTTCAAACTTTGCTTCTTCTTTTTCACGTCTTTCTTTTTCGGGAGAAAGTCGGTACCCTCCACAAAAATGACGGAAATTTTTTGCTTTTTTGCATTTTCGAGTCGAATAATCAACACTATTCACACACGCATCATGAGTCTAACACATGTGTCATTTCACTTTGAGTCGAGTCAACCTCGAGTCAGACAATCAGCGAGTCAAGTTTATACCTTGAGTCGTGTCAAGTCGATGAGTCAAGCAACATTAAACCTTAGGTCAACCCTGAGATAATTTTAAGCCTTAGGTCAACCCTAAGATGGCTAAAGAGATTGGCAAATTTCTATAGTCAGAAATAAATACAGGTGCAGCAGAATAGGGAGGACCCTACTCCAATTCTTGGCGCCAGAGATATTCCAGCAGCGACAGAACAGCAATTTCGGGTTCCTTGGTTCGCCAGTTAGCCCCTATAAGCAATTTGACATGATTGAGTAGTCGATTTGATTACAATCACAATAAGTGATCGACCTGACGAAAGATCGTCTCACTTAGCTTAAAGCGCCTAAGAATTGGCTCATCACGTAGACACCGACATACTGGTTTTAGCGGAAGCAAAGTTCAGGCGAGCTTTAGAGATCGACAAACATTGGTCTTTGGAAATTTCTTCTTCAGAATATTATCGCAACAAACGTTCAAGTATCGAAGCTCTTTGTTCAGAGACGCGTGAACATCTCCATCAAAGCTCTTTTGTTCAGAGACGCGTGGACATATCATCAAAGATCTCTTATTTTCAAGCTCTTTCGCTCAGAGACGCGTGGGCATCCTATTATCAAGCTCTTTTTTCAGAGACGCGTGGACATAAATAAAAAGGAAGCTCTTTGTTCAGAGACGAGTGAACATCGAAATAGCAAGACGGCATTCGCTAAGATTGTGGAGGTTGTCACCCAAGATTTGAGAAGATAGCACGAGATGGGTGGTCTTCGACGACTTTTGCTATGATTGGAAAGGTTGTCACTATGATTCAAGAAAAGGCTCGAGATGTAGCAACGTTGATCGACGACGTTCCCTAGATTGCGGAAGATCGTCAAAACAAGCAGCAAGATGGCGTTCCCTAGATTGTGGAGAGTTGTCACAAACAACTGAGGATTGTTTTAAGAGAAGCAATCTTCGATAGTATTCCCTTGAATGTGGAGTATTATCAATGCGGATGGGGATTGTTTCAAGAGAAGCAATCTTTGGTAGTATTCCCTTGGATGTGGAGTATTATCAATGCGGATGGGGATTGTTTCAAGAGAAGCAATCTTCGGTAGTATTCCCTTGGATGTGGAATATTATCAATGCGGAGGAGGATCGTTTCAGGCGAAGCAATCTTCCAAATTTGGAAGCAGTTACAGGCGTAGCGGTTTTCAAGCGGGGTGGCATTCTCTAGCTTGCAGGAGGTCATCAAAACAATCGGTTACTTATAGAGACGTGTGCTCGACGGTGCAAGATACACGTTTCTTAACTCTTTTATCTGTTTAACTAACGATAGTTTGCAGGTATTGGTGTTACAAGATTGGTTTAGGATCGCAGAACGTTCTGAATCATTCTCCGTCCCTATCGATACTTTGAATTTTGTTTTCGAAACTTGCGTTTCTCCAAACTCAGTCAAAGTGGGGGCTTCTGTAGACACCCAAATGTGTCTCCCCTAAACCAAACCCGGTGATGAGTACCTTTCTCGTCAAATCATAATCGAATGAAGCGAAAGTGTGGAAAGTCTAGTGTTGCGGATAGTTTTTAATTTCTTTTCTCTTCTCTCTGTTTTTGAAAACTTATATTAAGAAAACAGTCAATACAGTTTGGTTGGTCCATGATATGGGTCCAATAGTAGTGTAGTTGGATGGGGCTTGCAAAGACCTTTCCAACGATATATTATAAGCCCAATTCCGATGAATATTGAGGAAGTTATGGCCAATTTACTGAACTGGGTCCGGTTTGAGCCTTATATACGGCCCAATGATCTAGGGGAGGGCCTATTATGATTTTTCATTCATAATTCAATTAGCATTGATAAATTGACTTTTGTTGACTTTTCAGAGTTTTAATTAAAATCAAATAGCATTTTCGAGGAAATTATATGATCTTATCCTCCAGTACGGCAAACTTATCTGATTTTCGAAAACGCGTTAAAAATAGGCTTGGCGCCTGGCGCTAGTGTTGGTGTCTGGCGCCAGTTAGCCAGGGTTTGTGCCAGCTTTGTTTTTTGTGCGCCAAGTGCTCTGTTTTGATATTTAATCTTTTTGGCTGATTTCCCTATAAATAACGTATTGAAAACTCCGTTTTCATTCACCAATTCTCATCAACAATCAGTTTTAATTAATATTCACCTACAATCAGTTTTCATTGAATTAATTCTCTCATTCTCTAATTCTCTTCTTTAATCATTCATCTCTCTCTTTCTCTTTTCTAAACTTGCTTTTTTAATACAAAATTCCGCATTCATTAGACCTAGAAACGCCTAGCCATATTCGAAGTTGCCTTTGCTCTATACGTGAAAGGTTTAATTTCTGAGGGTTTGGTCCCAAATCTCTTTTTCAATTATTTAATTTAATTGTTTTGTTTATTATTTTCCTTGAAGTTACTAACGTGTGTATTTTGTTATTAGAAAGAGGTACGAGGCATCAAAGTAAGTACTTTAATGGTTTTAATTGATATTATGATGTAGAAATCATGTTTATATTGTTATTAAGATATTCCTAGTATCATGTTTAGGGAAAAGGTTATAATATTAAATATGATTGTTATGATGCTTCCTACGTTCTTCCTAATATTTATGATCGTTAGTATCATGTTAGGGCTAAAGATTTGATTTTTATTGCTTAGTGACATGCTAGGGTTTGTTATTAATCTTTTTAGTATCATGCCTAGGATCTTGCTATTGTTATGCTTTAATATTAACATGAACATGATTATGATTATAATTATTATAATTTATGATGATTGTGAATATAATTATTATTGTTATTTTGATGATGATTATTTTGTATTATTATGATTATTATAACGATTATTATTCATGATATTTATTATTATTATGTTGCTTGATACATATTATATTTATTGTTATTTGCTTGATCACACCTTTTATGCATGTTTAAAGGGAATTTGTACTTGTAATCACACTTAATAAGATAGTTAATAATCTTGTTTAGGGTGAATTTGATTATAATTTCAAGTGATCGCCAATAATAGTTTATTTATGCATTATATTCAACCAACATAGATAAACAGGTTTAGGGTTAATCCTATTGATTGCATGTTAGTCAAGAAGCGCACATGAATACGATCAGATAAAGTAGAGGCCTATTATTAGGGCAGGTTCAATCTCTTTTAGGTTGGATTTGTACCTTCCTCCCCGAACCCTTATTTGGTTCTAGACCTTATGGAGTTGACGATCTCTTGGATCGTTAAGGGGTGTAACCTTCACCTCGTGAACGGTTTACAAGTTCCTAAAACTTGTTGGTGACTCTTTTGCTCTATCTTCTTCCCTTTTGGACGCCACCGTACTTTAGTGTATGATCACAGTGGGGTTCAAGCATGGGGTTAACGCTTGAAATTATTCCCTACACCCCCTAAAAAAATGACGGAAAAAACGAGCATACTAGACTCTCTTAGACATGGTGAAAAGTGTGTATTAGTGTGTGCGTTATGTGGTGAGTGTAAGTGACATGCTTTGAATTTTGTGTAAGACCATGGGACTTAGTGCCTAGACTCAATTAATGACTTAACGAGATATAATTAACAGTAAAAATTAACCGAATTAATTAGCAAACTGTTTGATTAGACACAAGGTGATGACTCGAGCAATAAACCGAACTGTCGTCAAAACGACAAGACTGGCGCCTCTCTTTTCAGTGTAGCGCCAGACGACAAGATTTTCGCCAGGCGCTACACTCCACAGAGTGGCGCTACAGTTCAAACTTTGGCGCCATTGCTGGAGCGTCAATCTGAAACTGTTTTCAGTATTATTACTTAACAGGGGTATGCCTAAAGTCGTACTAAGTCAACTCTGATTAAAAATTAGACTTTATTTACTCAAATTAATTAATTAATTAATTTATTAGGCAAATTTCATTTATTCATGAATTAATTTATTTAATCTTAGCACAAGTCAAGTAAACGGTTGGGAAAAACACATAGCTAATGCACAACCAATAATGCACAATTAGTCAAGTAAACACATCATGATGCAATGAGTTTGCAACCTAAACATGGCTCTAGTTCTCCAAAGTTCGGGATATGGGTTAGTCAATAGAGGGTCCATGGTTAATTGTCCGGATGCACCGCGCGGAAGCCTAACCGTGAAGGGTTGGCGCGACTGGATGGGACACTGCGAGTTTAGAAAAACTCGCTTCCATAATTTGGTGAATTCAACATTCTCGGATGTATCCTTTGTTGCTCAGAGCGTTCAATCAGATAGATGGAGCATGAATTCCCTGAGGGTTATGTCCATATGTAGAACACATATGGGTTTCAGAAAAGTGAGAAACACTCAATCGGGAAGTAGGATCGGGCAAACAATGTTAAAAACTGGTGAAAATTAGAACGCATATTTCTGGCTCGGTATTGGAAGAACTTGGCACCAGAAAGCCGAGGTCATCGCCACTTTTGTCTTTAGTGCCTGGAGACAGAAGCTGTCGTCTGGCGCTAAAGTCAAAACGTTGGCGCTAATCTTTGTTCGCTGACGCTAGTTCCTACATGCCTCAGCAGATTTCTGTGCTCGATAAAAATTTCCAATTTCACGCAACATTATTTCGATCCTAGTTGTGAAAGATATTCCTCAAATTTCCTACGTGTAAAAATCCTATGTTTTAACTTATTACAGATGGTCTTTCCAATGAGATATTTTTTATGCATATGACAATAATGTTAATCAAAATTACGCACATGAAATACTTAGAACTTTTCGAGTCTCATCCACTCATTCTAAATCATTGCCGAAATAAATTTCAGGAATTAAAATAGAAATCCGATCCTCCCCAGTGGAGTCGCCAAAAACTGTAGGAAATATTTCAAGCATTACCCCTAGCTTGAACCCCATTGTGATCATACACTAAAGTACGGTGGCGTCCAAAGGGAAAGAAGATAGAGCAAAAGAGTTGCCAACAAGTTTTAGGAACTTGTAAACCGTTCACAAGGTGAAGGTTACACCACTAAACGATCCAAGAGATCGTCAACTCCAATAGGTCTTGAACCATGACTGGTAGTTCGGGGATGAAGGTACAAATTCAACCTAAAAGAGATTGAACCTACCCTAATAATAGGCCTCTACTTTATTCTGATCGTATTCATGTGCGCTTTCTGACTAACATGCAATCAATAGGATTAACCATAAACCTGTTTATCTATGTTGGTTGAATATTAATGCACAAATAAACTATTATTGGCGATCACTTGAATTATAATCAAATTAACCCTAAACAAGATTGTTAATTACCTTATTAAGCGTGATTACAAATACCAATTCCATTTAAACATGCAATTAAAAGGTGTGATCAAGCAATAACAATATATAATCAAGCAACATAATAATAATTATAATCAAAATAATCATAATCAAAATAATAATTAAAATAATCATGTTAAATAATAATAGCAAGATCCTAGGCATGATACAAACAAGATTAATAACAAACCCTAGCATGTCATTAAACAATAAAAATCAAAGCTTTAGCCCTAACATGATACTAACGATCATAAATATTAGGAAGAACATAAAAGACATCATACTTTTAATCATACTTAATTGATATTAAAGTTACCCTAGACATGATACTAGGAAGATAAAAACGCCCTAACATAACACTAGGAATTATAATAACAATCTAAGCATGATTTCTATATTTTGATATCAATGTAAACAATTAAAGCACTTACTTGGATGCCTCGTACCTCTTTCTAATAACAAAATACACACGTTAGTAACTTCAAGGAAAATAATAAACAAACTATTAAATTAAATAATTGAAAGAGAGATTAGACTAGATTTGGGACCAAATCCTCAGAAATTAAAACCTTTCGCGTCTAGGCGAAGGCAACTTCGAATTATGCTAGGTGAATCTAGGTCTTGTGAATGCGAAATTTTAAAAAAAAAAGGGTAGGTTTAGAAAAGAGAGAGAGAAGCTTAGCTTTAAGAGAGAAATGAATTAGAGAGAATAAGAATTGATGATTGTAGATGATCCAAAAATGGAGTTTGTAAGAGGATATTTATAGAGAAAATCAGCCAAAAAGATAGAAAATCGAACCGGAGTTCTAACGTGAAAAACAGAGTTAGCGCCAGACGCTAATGCTGGCGCCAGCGCTAATGCTGGCATTAGGCGCTAACCAAGTTTTTGATGCGTTTTCTAAAATCAGATAGAAATTAACCGTACAGGAGGATAAAATCGTATTTTCCTCAAAAACATTCTTTTATTCTGATTAAAACTCTAAAAAAGTCAACAAAAGTCAATTTATCAATGCTAATTGAATTAGGAATGAAAAAAACCTTCTAGAAGAATCTAAAAGACTAAAACCATTCCTAATGGTTGCATTAGGAATGATAAATCCATATTAGGCCCTCCCCTAGATCATTGGGCCGCATATAATGTTCAAACCGGGCCCAGTTTAGTAATTTGGTCATAACTATCTCAATATTTATCGGAATTGGGCTTATAATATATCGTTGGAAAGCTATTTTCAAGCCCTATCCAACTACACTACTATTGGACCCATATCATGGACCAACCAAACAGGATTGGCTTTTTTCTTAAAATAGATTTTCAAAAACAGAGAGAAAAGAAAAGACATTAAAACTATCCGCAACACTAGACTTTCCACACTTTCACTTCATTCGATTATGATTCGACGTGAAAGGTACTCATCATCGGGTCTGGTTTTGGGGAGACACAAATGGGTGTCTACACATGGTAACTATACTTGTAGGAAATTTTTTAATTAAGTCTAAATTATCTTCCCATCCTCTTTGGAAGTCTATAACACATGCCCTTAACATGTCTTTCAAGGATTGGATAGTTCTTTCAGTTTGACCATCTGTGGCAGAGTAAAATATTAAACTCATCTTTAGTGTTATACCAAATTTTTCTTGCTCACTCGTCCAAAAAAGAAACCTAGATTCTCTATGAAACACAATATATGTTTAGGGTAAAACTACCCTATACACGTGGCCCAATCAAAGAGGGGCATATGTCAACCCTAGGCAGGTCCAGCATGGGCCACTCACCAGCTGACACGTGTCAACCTCAGCTGAAAAATATAATGGCAACCTTCAGGGGCTAATTCCCAATAGTGCCGCAAAAGGACGCAGCCCATTAGTTCATCCTAACCTAATAAAGGGCACATTTTCCACCGACCCTATAAATAGGGAGATTTCCCCCATTTTGGGGACATAATTCATTTATTATTACAACAACCTACATTCTTTCACAATAGAGAAAAAACGTGATCTCAAAATTTGAGAAGATCTCACTTTTAACTTTTCCGTACCTTTTCATCCTTTATGATCAATACTAACTTGATCGTCGAAGGAGGAACTCCTACCAACCGGAGTCTCCATGTTTTGCAGGTACAGATCGCACCGGACTAGTCTTGGTGACGTAACTCTCCTAAGGGACTAAAAAACACCAAAAACAATATCTCTTAGAACTCCATGTAATCTCAAAACATTCTCGATGTAAGCTTTTGCAAGTTGCTCCATCTTCTAGGTCTCCTCCATTGGTATGAACACTGCAGATTTTGTAAGTCTGTCCACCACTACCCAAATAGTGTCATTTCCACTATTTAGCTTTGGGAGGCAAGTCACGAAGTCCATTGAAGTATAATCCCACTTCCATCAAGGAATTTCTAATGACTGTAAAGTTCCTTGCGGTCTTATGTGTTCTATCTTCACCTTCTGACAAGTTAAACACTTTGCTACAAATTTCGCTGTTTCATTCTTTATTATGGGCCACCAATACACATTTTTCAAATCTTTATATAGCTTGTTCCCTCCTTGTGTACTGAGTATGATTTATTGTGACCTTCCTACATTAGTTTTCTTTTAACCTCCTCACACTTTTGTGGTACACACCAACGACCTTTGTACCTTAAGCTTTTATCTTCATGAATTTGAAATCTGTAGCCTTTCCTTTCTTTATCCTCTTGCGAATTCTATCCAACTTTACATCTCTTGCTTTGTTTTTCCTTATCTCATAAAATATTGTTGGTTGTTTACTGTTGGGTTTCGATGAGTCAAACCCACCGCGGAAATAAAAAACGAGCCCAAGGAAAAACTTATAATTAATATTAACCAAAAGACATAAATAACAAGATTAGAGTAAAGACTAAATTACCTATGTAGCGTGCTTCGCTCGACCAACGGAGCTTTTACTTGAGAAAGATAAGCCTTACAAGCACAACGGCCTCCGAAGATATCCACCCATAATACGACCTCGACCGGTCTCTTACTTGGAGATTAGCCAAGTCGGACCAAAACACTACTCGAGTAATTAATGAGATTAAATGTAGTCTCTCAAGTGGAGATGCCTTTTTCAGCTCTTACTCAAGTGACTTTCTCTAAATCCCAAGGTGGGTATTTACAGAGAATGTCATGATAGTATTCCACTCTCCCATCAATGTGGGAGAGTTTGTAAAATCAATTTTCCCTTTTTA
Source organism: Chenopodium album (assembly GCF_948465745.1). Classification (NCBI taxonomy): domain Eukaryota; kingdom Viridiplantae; phylum Streptophyta; class Magnoliopsida; order Caryophyllales; family Amaranthaceae; genus Chenopodium; species Chenopodium album. The sequence continues at coordinate 18,129,192 of NC_137842.1, forward strand.
TTTTTAAATCAAAAATAAAAGAAAATAGAAAAAAACTAATTAATCAACAAGTGACATTCATAGGAAGAAAGGTTAGCTAAGGACCACAAGGGGAGGGGACCATACCTTCCTCCCCAAGATTCCCCAAACCGGCTCTCATTTCCATACGCCCCAACCAAATTGCGCCAGCTGGCGTTGCCAGCCTTGGACGCCAAGGCTGCCCATCTTGCTACATGGCCCCATGGCTGGGCCTGCCAGCTGGTCGCACGGGCCAGCAAGCCTCGCATTGCTGCGGGCAACTGGGCGCTACTGCCTGCCCTCCCCGTACCAGTTAGCGCGTTGCTAGCTCAATGTTGCGGCTGCTCGGTGATGTTGCTTGCTTGCGCATGCTAGCGATGCTTGCTAGCCTTTTTCTAGCAGCATTGCTAGCGAAGGCGTGCTAACATGATGCACCATGCATCAACCAGCCTAGGCTTGGTGCGGTGCGCATGCTAGCCACCATTTTATCCCAAGTTCCTCTAGCACTCGGTTTTCTCGGGGCATTTACTAGTAGAAAAAACTCAATTTGGCACTGGTTCAAAACCCCCCTAAGGTACCGGTTTTGAACCGTTGAGAATTCGGGGGGTGCCAATTCATCCAACAAATGCCACCGGTTCAAAACCGGTGGCAATATCTAATATTGGCACCGGTTAACCGGTGCTATAATTGATTTTTGGTACCGGTTAACCGGTGCCATAACTATTCCCATTTTTTTTTGTATTAAAGTCAATTGGCACCGCTTAACCGGTGCCATTTCATGTATTTTTTTAGTTTGCTTTTTTCACTTGACATATAATCAGAGAATTAAATAAAAGCAAAACACCATCAAAATCAACCGAGCTTGAAATTCAAATATAATCAGAAATATATTCATCATTAAATTGTTATTTTACAATAAAAAAAAAAATTAATTACAACATCAAAATAAAAAAAAAAATTACAACATCAAAACCAAAATTCAAAAATCAACACCTTGATTCTTCACTTGCATCAATTAAAACACCAAAATTAATAGAACTCACAATAAACTAAAAAACCTCCATGATTCTTGAACTCAAAATAAATAAAAAAACCCAAATATTCCAAAAAATAAACCTCATAAATCACGAAAAATAAAATCAACCCAGGTAATAAAAACAAAACCCAAAAATCACGAAAATTAAACCACAGAAAATCATGAAAATTTAAATTAATCAAGAAAATAATAATAAAAAAAACCCAGAAATCACGAAACATGAACCCAGAAAATAAACCCAGAAATCACGAAATATAAACCAAGAAAATAAACGTAGAATTAAACCTAGTAAATCAGAAAAAAAAAAACCCAAAAAATTCATGAAAATTTCAAAATTGAAAAATTGCAATAAAAAACCCAAAAATCAAAGTCTTGAATACAACCCAGAAAACTCAAAACATAAACCCAAAAAACCAGATAACTCAAAATATAAATCCAACAAACCCAAAAAATGCATGCATGTACCCAAAAAAAATCAATTAATGAAACCCAAAATCAACCCAGCAAAATCAAATCAAAATCCAAAAAACAATTTAAATCGATTAATTAAATGCACAAAAATTGAGTATTGGTTTGCGACTATTAGTTGATCATGATTTGATGTTTGATTGCCTTGAAACCTTAACATGAGTCAATTTTGTCCAACTACTTGTGAATATAGTGCTTGACTAGTTGATTTGGTTAGGAATGCGTGTTAGTTCCTGGTATGTCAATGAATTTGAGTATTGGTTTGCGACTATAAGTAATGTTTATATGATTCATTATTTTGCACATTGTGGAGGACTGATGGGCGTTAGAACGGCCGCACATTCCACACTCAATCAAACACATTTATTAACAAACACCTTACAAACCAAGCATAATGACAAGTAAGAGTTCGGTCAACAAGGAACGGGACATGGTTGCCAAAGATCTTAACACTTAAGCTAATTCGAAGTCAATGGTGAATTGGGGTTCGTCAAAAAGACAAACAAACTATGGTTCTAAATCAATGGATTAAGGACGCTAGGGAATGGGATCCACTCAACCAAAGCAAATAGACAAACGGGGAGTGAAATAGATAAGATATAGCAAGGACTATATGTAAGATCAACCTCATGCAATTAGGAAACAACTCACACTACTAAACTTAGATCCCTCATTAGTTTAGCAATAGAAGATACATAATCAAATTGCATTAAGTAATGCTATGCTTCATTCACATTTCCATGTCAAACTAAGCATATCATGCTATTAAGCTCCTAAATCAAGGGTAGCTAATCCTATCACGAGGTACTAACAAGCAATCTCATACAATCAATTTAATTGCAATACAAACATCAATGCTACTCCCACATTTGCATAATTAACCTAAAAGGTTGAGCTTCACCCAACCCTTAGCAAGAAGACTACTCACAACTCAAATTCATCAACATGCAAACAAGTATTAGGGTTCTAACTACTTCAATAATTGGGAAAAAATGGTTAACAATCGAATTCACTATCATCCAACAAGGAATTATCAAGAACTAAAGGGATTCAAGTAACATGCAAATACCAAATAAAATCTGAAATTAAGTAGAAAAAGGTTGAAGAAATTAATAATTGAAGCTTCAAATGTTGAATACAAATTGCCAAACCTTGAGAATAATTCTTGAATTTCACTAATACAATGATTTGATTTAATGAAAACTAAGCTAAATTAATTAAAAGGAATGTTTCAAACTAAGAGAGATTTCTGAAAACTAGGCTACTGTTCTCCTCTCTCTAAATGAGCTAAAGGGGAAGTATTTATACTCCCCGAAACACATAGGGAAATCCGTCAAAAGAAAACGGATTCCCAGCGAGGAGCGCCCGCTCCACAATGAGGAGCGCCCGCTCCGAAGCCAGGAGCGCCCGCTCCTTTATGCTGCACGCCCTCTCTAGATGCTTCAATGAAAAGTCAGATTTGAAAGTGTAAAGGAGGAGCGCCCGCTCCTCACATGGTGCACGCCCGCTCCCCTGCTCCACAGTATAGGCAGAATTCAACTTCAAAGGGAGGAGCACCCGCTCTTGGTTAGGAGCACGCCCGCTCCTAACAGACTCTGAACTTGGGCAGATTGTTGCTGAAGTCGAGGAGCGCCCGCTCCAGGAGAGGTGCACGCCCGCTCCCCTGGAGCGCCCTCTCCGTTCTCTAATTTCCTTGCCTTGAACACAAACCATGCATTGAATGCCTGCCAAATTGAGTCAATAGACCTGCAAAACATGGACAAACAAAATCCAAGAAGGGACAAGGCCGAGATAAAACATTTTCATTCAAAAACGGGTTAGAAAGAGGGGAAATGAATGCAAAATTGGGTCTAAATTGACACAATAAGTGGTCAAATAAACCACTTATCAAGGACGAAGGCGTTCATTCTTTTAGGTGGCCTTCAGATGATTTTAGGTACATTTGTTCCCTTCTTGCTACCCATGTTGTTGCCTTAACTTTTTGTTGTTAATTAGCCATATTACAGGCCTATTTTGCCCCATTGTTTAATAGTCCCAAACTTGGCTTGGGGGAGCTATTAGTGGGTGAGGTGAGGGAGTTTGTAGTGTGCTTATTATTTGCACAATTTGGGTGGGTTTTGAGAAGTTATTTTGTTCTTGATCATGTTTATTTTAAATGAGTTTGAAAGTTATATTTTCTTGAGAAAAAAAATAAAGTATGATGTTATGAAGAAAAAAAAAAGAGAAGTTCAAGAAAAAAAGTGAAAAAATAAGTGAACTTCAATAGAAAAAAAGAGCAAAAGGAAAAAAATTATTTAATGTTCAAATGTTCTAGTTGGAGGTTAATCAAAGGAAAGAAAAAAATTGAGCTTCAATGAAAAATTCAAGTTTGGAAAATAAAGTTTGTTTATTCACTCCAGTTCTTTATTATTATCTAATATGAGTGAAATTGTAACAGTTGGGATTGTTTATATTGTTTGGAGTATATTTGGTGGATTTTTGTTAGAATTGGTTATGTAGGAGATGTTGATCATTATTTATTTTGATCACGAGTTTTACTAGGATTTGCTCCCTTAAGCAAAGCTTTTCTCTCACTTGTTCCCAAATGATTCCAACCCTTTACCCTAACCTTACATTACAAGTTTTAAAGACCTTCCGACCTTTGTGCATAGCGTTGTATGAATGTGAAAGTGTTGTTTATCAATGCAAGTTATGATTTGACATATTTCAAGTCAACTACTAGGTTTAGTGTATGTCTTTTTAAACACACGAGAGTGTGAGTTGGGAGGGCATTGTTCACATTAAAGGGGTTGGTTGGAGAGCGATCAAGTACATCTTTTACTCGCCACATAAATGAGAGTTGAGTGTGTGAGCACTAGTTTTAAATTCTATATGCTCTTGTAGTTTGCTCTATTTGACAATTGTTAGGGAAGATTGGTAGTTAGATGGATTTGATTGGTTGACTTTGATACTTATTTGTTTGATTTACCTTGAATTGTATTTATTGATTTAAAATATATTTAGGGTGAAGTATTGATTTATTTATTCATTGCTTTGCTTAGGGACAAGCAAAGGTTTGGCTTGGGGGAGTTTGATGAGTCTATTATATATATATTTTTATTCCCCGTCCCACGGTCATATTTGTGCTTATTTGAGCTCTGCGGAGCTATTTTTATTACTAATATACATTTTTTAGTGTTTTTGTAGAGTTGGTATTATTTTGTGGGAATTTGCAGATTTATGACAATTCCTGAGTTTATTAGCCACTACAAAGACATTTGAGTCGGATCGTATTTTTAACCACTATTATCTTCCTAATACCGAGATGAAGAGATTTAATTCGATGATTAAGGGTCCGATTTGTTTGGAGTACTAATTTTATTAGTCTAATACTTGGATAATAAGAAGAAGGAAATTGGGCCAATTTATATAAAATCACAAGCTACAGATCCGAGGATCAAAGCAGCCCAACACGTTGCCCAGTTGACTAGGCTTGATCAGATAGCACACTTCTATGTTTGGTCCATTATATTTTAATTGGGCTTAGATGTAAAAAGCCTGCGTGTTGCGGATGTTGGACGCAGGCTTTACTTCTAGTGGGAATAGAAGTTGATTAGGAGTAAAACTCCTTATTCCTATCTTATTTTAAAGAAGGAGTTACGTAGGAGTTAGGCAGCTTTAGTTTTAGGTAGATTTCTTAGAATTAGTTTTAGTTTATCTTTTGTCAACTCTTGCTATGATTTTATTTTAGTTGGGTATTTTAGGTTTCTTATTATTGCTTTTAATTATGTCTTGTTTATTTCCTTTGCATAGTATAGTTTTAATTATGTTTGAGTAGTTTTCTTTCTAGAGTTTATGGGGATCCATAAATATTATGAAGGGATAATTTATTGTTGTTAATTGTCAATACTAGATCAATTTCCTATTTATTGATTTAATGCTCTGTGACTAGATTTGCGCAGATCTTTTATGCATGAGTTTGACAATATTGATTTCAGATTCGACAGATGAGAATTGATATTTATGTCTAGTTTCAACAGGCAGGTTAATTTATAAATGGTTAAGTCGAGATTCGAGAGATGGGATTTAATACCAGTAAATTAATTGTGTGATTGTAATACGTAGCGAAAGCCCTTTATGATCTGATTAATGTATGCATTTATGATTGATTATTATGTTTTACCCTGGAATATTATTTATTGGTAAACCTATGCCCTAGGCCTTTTATTTATTGTTTCTCCTCCTACTTTATTTCATTCTTTCCCACTTTTACTCTTAATAGTTTAGTTTCCTTCAATTATTATATTTTGGTTACTTTATAATCTAGATTATATTAATTAATTAGGAATAGAAAGACTCGTTTCTCTGTGGATTCGACTGTACTTCCCTATCTACAATAGAGAATTTAGGAATTACTTTTGATTTGGGGATACGACTTTACCCTGTCAAAATTTGGCGCCGTTTCCAGGGAAACGGTTTTATTTTTGTTTCTGATCATTTTTGTAGTCTAGGTTATTTCTTTTTGTCTTAGAGAACGTTAGTTCTTTGAGGCAAGTCTCATATTTGCTTTTAGTTTTTTTGTTTATGCCCAGGTGTTCCAGATCAGGGTACATCCCATTCGATCCTGAGATCGAACGATCCTTTCATAGACAGACGAATTTCTACAAGCAAGTTCTGGTGGATTCTGGTGATAATAATAATCACCAAGATCCTCCAACTGGTTCTAGCGATTCATGGGTATCATCAGATCCAGAATCAGAAATGACGGCTCCAAAGAACCTTAGTGATTACTCACAACCAAAGCTTACAGATTTTCCACATCTCACTCCCACTCCGGCTCTTGATGGGGTACAATTTGAGATTAAACCCCAATTTATAACTATGATAGAGAGGAAACAATTTAGTGGAGCTAAGGGTGAAGACCCAAATCTTCACATTGCAGACTATTGTCAATATTGTAATACCATCAGGAAAGCCGGGGTCACACAAGACCAAATCAGGGAGATTCTCTTTCCTTTCTCTTTAACTGGAAAAGCCAAATTATGGTTTAATGGATTAAACATAACTGCACTTGGTATAACTGACTGGTAAACTCTTGTTTTGAATTTTAATAACAAGTATTATCCTGCAGAGAGAACAGCCGTACTACGGAGTGCAATTCAGAACTTTGCCCAAGAAGCCGATGAAACTTTATATGAGGCTTGGGAGAGGTTCAAGGACCTACAAAGAGAATGTCCCCATCATAATTTGGCACAATGGAAGTTAATCCAAGCCTTTTACAATGGCATTGGAAATTCATCTAGAATAATATTAGATTCGGTAGCTAGTGGGAGGTTTATGAATCTTAATGTTGATGATGAAAGTCAGGTTATTGAAGATATTGCGATACATAATTCCCAATATGGGAATCCTAGAGGCTTTGCTAACAGGGGGAAGCATAGTGTTGACTCTGTATCCTTTTTGCAGGCTGAATTGACCTATATCTGCCAAAAATTAGATAATCTTAGCACTGCTAATATAGCTAATGTTTCTGCAATTAATAATAATGCTAATGAGGCTTTCTATGAAAATTGTGGAATTTTAGGTCATAAGGAACAAGATTGCAGGAGTTCCGTGGAGCAAGTTAATGCCTTTCAAGGTTATAGGCAGAATAACCCATACTCCAACACCTACAATCCTGGGTACCGGAATCATCTGTACCTTTCCTACCGGAGTACTAATGTTCAGGATCCACCACCACAAGAACCACACGCGCCACAACAACAACAGTAGAAATATTACCATCCCAACCAACCACAACAATCCTCCCCATCTTCCGACCCTGCTTTGGTAGAAATTAGAGCGATGTTGGTTAATATGCAGAAGCACATGGAGAGTAGAGATGCACAAATTGATTCAATTCTAGCATACAATAAAATTATAGATAATCAAATTGCGCAACTTTCCGCTACTCTACAAGCCCGCTAACAGGGAGCTTTGCCAGCATAGCCGACCAGGCCTACGGATCAAGCCTATGAAATTACTCTAAGGAGTGGTTCAAACTATGAAGGGCTCCCTATGCCCAAAGTTGATGAACATGTTTTAATAAATAATGCTAATCTTGATTCCGTTAAACCAGACAATGTAGCTAATAGCCCTGCAGGGCTAAAGCATAATACTAATATATCTAATTCTACATTAAAGGGTACGACTCCAGAGAAGGTGGCCACTCCAGATAAGAGCAATAATGCTCCAAAGCCAATTATCAAACTTCCATTCCCCAATCGTCAACTGAAAACAAATTTGGATAAACAGTTTGGTAAGTTCCTGGAGATGGTAAAAGATTTGAAGGTAACAGTTCCCTTCACTGAATAAATCACACAAATTCCTGCATATGCAAAATTTATGAAAGAAATATTGACAAGAAAAAGGTCTATTAGTAAGGTAGAGACAGTAGCTTTCACTACAGAGTGTAGTGCCGTACTTCAAAATAAATCTCCACCTAAATTAAAAGATCCGGGTAGCTTTTCTATCCCTTGTCATATTTGAAATCTAATGATTGATAATGCATTGTGTGATTTGGGTGCTAGCGTTAGTGTTATGCCATTATCTGTGTGTTCCAAGTTGAATATGAGTAAATTAAAAGCTACTAATATTACTCTACAAATGGCCGACCGTTCTTTCAAATAACCCTTAGGTGTTTTAGAGGATTTTCCCGTTAGAGTAGGTAAATTTAATATACCTGTTGATTTTGTTGTTCTTGATATGGCTGAGGATTTGCAAACCCCGATTATTTTGGGTAGACCATTCCATAACACTGCAGGAGCAATTATAGATGTGAGAAGTGGTAACTTAACACTATCAGTTGGGGACGATAAAATTATTTTTAATCTTAATAATACCCCTAAAAGCCCCATGACAGTGGAGAAATGCTTTAGTGTTAATGTGGTTCAGAATTATTCTAACAAGCCCCAAGCTCTTGAAAAAGATCTCTTGGAGGCGGTATCTTGTGTTTTATCCCTTTCAGATGAGATAGACAGATGGCAGAAGGAAGTTGATGCAATAGAAAGAGCCCTCTACACTGTCAATCTTGGTTTTGAGGACGAGACGGTGGAATCAATCAAGCAAGTTGTGCAAATTGAGCATACGGAGAGTGTTCCGCCAGATCGAGTTGCAAGTGCTAAATGCAATGACAATTTGAAGCAACCCTAGATCAAAAAGGGATATTTAGTACGTAGCATTGAAGAGCCCCCAATCTAAGTCAAGGAGGATCCACCAGATAAGGTGAATTGGCGTCCCACAGGGTATGTCAGGAAGCCGCGTCGTAGCTTAACCATCGCTCGACCGGGTGAGAAACCGCCCGACCAAGCATTAGGCCAAGGGTCCTAGTTCTTAAACTTGGTAAGAAGGTCGTGCGGGACCTAGATAAACCAGCGCTTTGCGGGAGGCAACATGTATATTAATGCCTTTTTAGACTAGTTTTTCTTTCTTTTTCTTATGAGAGGAGAGATGAGAGAATTTAATGAGTGTTATGAGTTTTTGTTAAGTTTTGAAGGAAAAGAGTTAGCTAAAAATTGAAGAAAAGAAGAAAGCCAAAAAATTCGTCAAATAGCCTCGGGCCCGACCGGGCGAAGTTCGCCCGATCGGGCGCGAGAGCTGTGTTAAAAAATCAGGTCTTTTCACCCGATCGGGCGAAGGGCGCCCGACCGAGCGCGAGAGAAGACGAATTCGGTCACTTAGATAGCCCGACCGGGCGACGTAACGCCCGACAGGGCGCGAGTGCAAAGTAGAAAAAATTTCAGATCGCCCAATCGGGCGAACACCCGCCCGACCGGGCGCGACACACCCGACCTTCTTCTTTTTCTTCTTTCTTCGTTCTTTTCTCATTTCTATCTCTTTCCTCCATAACTTTCTCTCTCTAAAAGACATAAATCCTCTACCTTCTCTCTAAGTTTTCTCCTCCATTTCTCACTCAAATCCAAAACTTTTTACATATTATTAATCCTCTCTTCATCCTCTACATTTTTATATCAAAATTTTCGAATTTCATTCAAATTAATTTTCATACCCATTTTTACCATGGCTTCAAAGAGGGCTCGATCTATTTTCGGTAGCAGTTCTAGCTCGATGGAGGAGTATTACCCGGATTTACAACTCCCGTACTTGCCAATGATCCGTATTGCTAGCCAGGAGCAAAAGGAGCGGCTAGAACACCTAGTTGGGTGCAAGGTAATTCCTTCACGGTGGTTACACCGCCCTACTTTAGAATCGTATGGTTTGTTTCATTTTGTTAAACGATTTTTAAATGACATAGACATGAGAAAATTCGTTGATATGCATTATCCTACATAACGTGAATTGACTTGTTAATTCTTGTCTTCTTTGAAAGTTGTAAATAGTAGAAATGGACCGAGTTTAATTTTTAGGTTGAACAATAGGAATATTAGTTTAACATTTGTGGAATTTTGTAAATTGTTTGAATTGAATTCCAAGTTACCATTCCAATGGCATGCTGATTACAAAATGGGTGACATTTATCATGCTCTGACTGGTTTGCCTACTCCCGACCCCCAACATGCTAGTACAAAACCTACCCATCACCCTATTCCAAAAATCTGGCAAAGATTTGCGGGTTTGTGTTTTCTGGGTAGGAATGAGCCCCATAACGCCCAACCTAACGAACTAGCTGTTATAGGACACTATGTGTATGGGTTTGGGAAACTGAACATAGGTAGGTACATCATTCACCATCTGAGCAGACATGCCATAGCCAATACCCAATCTCGCACCCCCATTCGTATAGGAGGCCTTATCACTAGAATAGTAGTGAAAAAAGCCGGATTTGTTGAGGGTGGACCCCACCAACTGACCAACTATGGACCGGATACCTATATGACTGCTAGGTATTTTGAGGAGTTGGGGTGGGTACGACCGGACAGTGAGCAGACACCCCACTGGTGTATTAGGACTAAGAACGAGCAGCCTTTGCCCATCTTTTCCCTACCTAGTCATGACTTGACCGCTTTTCCCCCCGGGCAAGCATCCTACACTTATGACCTTTTAGTTGCCAACGCTAGGGGGCAAGCACCACCAGTACCACCAGCAGTTCCACCACCTCAGCCTCAGCCCGAGGTAGCGTTTTCTCCACCTCCCATGTCTCACTCCGTCCCCCATGTTGACTCTGACCCAGTTTGGGACCTTCAGAGTATAGGTCATTCTTTAGGCCGTATCGAGCATTCCCACACTGACCTTAGGAGGATGGTAGGCTCCATAGACCAGAGGTTAGGGTACCTAGAGAGGAACCAGGGTAGAGCTCTCTACCCTATGTACGATGATTATGCTCGTCGGGGCAACATTCCCGATGATGCTATTTACCCTGACTGGTTTCAGCCTCCACCCCAGGGATACGATAGGGATCCCACTGCCCATGGTATTTATACTGACTATTCTCCCTTCCATGGGTACGGCCAGGACATTCCTTTCAGGGGACCGGCGGGGGGGAGTATTCATGTTGATTATATTGGTGGTAGCTCTTCTGGTGCAGGTGGTGTAGGTGGTAGTGGAGGTGAAGGGTTCGGCTCTATGGATGAGGATGATCAGGACTAGCTATGCTGGGCTAGTTTCCGAGCCAATGAGGACATTGTCTGATTCTGGCTTGGGGGAGATTTTGGATTTGGTATCTTTCTTTTTCTCTTTTCTTTTGTTTTGGTGTGTTTTCTTAGTTTAGATTTATTGCTTTCTAGGTTAGTTTTATTGCTTTCTTATATATGAAAAATACAAAAAAAATTAAAAAATAAAAAAAAAATCCAAAAATACGTTCCATTGAATTGTAAATCATGCTTCCCTGTGCCCCATACTTGAGAAAAATTGTTTTGATTCTTGGTATATGATGATAAGCATTGTGGATTAGTTGATCATGATTTGATGTTTGATTGCCTTGAAACCTTAACATGAGTCAATTTTGTCCAACTACTTGTGAATATAGTGCTTGACTAGTTGATTTGGTTAGGAATATGTGTTAGTTCCTGGTATGTCAATGAATTTGAGTATTGGTTTGCGACTATAAGTAATGTTTATATGATTCATTATTTTGCACATTGTGGAGGACGAAGGCGTTCATTCTCTTAGGTGGCCTTCAGATGATTGTAGATACATTTGTTCCTTCTTGCTACCCATATTGTTGCCTTGACTTTTTGTTGTTTATTAGCCATATTACAAGCCTATTTTTCCCCATTGGTTACTAGTCCCAAGCTTGGCTTGGGGGAGCTATTAGTGAGTGAGGTGAGAGAGTTTGTAGTGTGCTTATTATTTGCACAATTTGGGTGGGTTTTGAGAAGTTTTTTTGTTCTTTATCATGTTTATTTTTGATGAGTTTGAAAGTTATATTTTCTTGAGAAAAAAATAAAGTATGATGTTATGAAGAAAAAAAAAAGAGAAGTTTAAGAAAAAAAGTGAAAAAATAAGTGAACTTCAACAGAAAAAAAAAAAAAAGAGCAAAAGGACAAAAATTATTTAATGTTCAAATGTTCTAGTTGGAGGTTAATCAAAGGAAAGAATAAAATTGACCTTCAATGAAAAATTCAAGTTTGGAAAATAAAGTTTGTTTATTCACTCCAGTTCTTTATTATTATATAATATGAGTGAAATTGTAAGAGTTGGGATTGTTTATATTGTTTGGAGTATATTTGGTGGATTTTTGTTAGAGTTGGTTATGTAGGAGATGTTGATCATTACTTATTTTGATCACGGGTTTTACTAGGATTTGCTCCCTTAAGCATAGCTTTTCTCTCACTTGTTCCCAAATGATACCTACCCTTTACCCTAACCTTACATTATAAGCTTTAAAGACCTTCCGACCTTTGTGCATAGAGTTGTATGAATGTGAAAGTAGTGTTTATCAATGCAAGTTATGATTTGACATATTTCAAGTCGACTACTAGGTTTAGTGTATGTCTTTTTAAACACACGAGAGTGTGAGTTGGGAGGGCATTGTTCACATTAAAGGGGTTGGTTGGAGAGCGATCGAGTACATCTTGTACTCGCCACATAAATGAGAGTTGAGTGTGTGAGCACTAGTTTTGAATTCTATATGCTCATGTAGTTTGCTCTTTTTGACAATTGTTAGGGAAGATTGGTAGTTAGATGAATTTGATTGGTTGACTTTGATACTTATTTCTCGGATTTACCTTGAATTATATTTATTGATTTAAAATGTATTTGGGGTGAAGTATTGATTTATTTATTCATTGCTTTGCTTAGGGACAAGCAAAGGTTTGGCTTGGGGGAGTTTGATGAGTCTATTTTATATATATTTTTATTCCCCGTCCCACGGTCATATTTGTGCTTATTTGAGCTCTGCGGAGCTATTTTTATTACTAATATACATTTTTTAGTGTTTTTGTAGAGTTGGTATTATTTTGTTGGAATTTGCAGATTTATGACAATTCCTGAGTTTATTAGCCACTACAAAGACATTTGAGTCGGATCGTATTTTTAACCCCTATTATCTTCCTAATACCGAGATGAAGAGATTTAATTCGATGATTAAGGGCTCGATTTGTTTGGAGTACTAATTTTATTAGTCTAATACTTGGATATTAAGAAGAAGGAAATCGGGCAAGTTTATATAAAATCACAAGCTATAGATCTGAGGATCAAAGGAGCCCAACACGTTGCCCAGTTGACCAGGCTTGATCAGATAGCAGACTTCTGTGTTTGGTCCGTTATATTTTAATTGGGCTTAGATGTAAAAAGCTTGCGTATTGCGGATGTTGGACGCAGGCTTTACTTCTAGTGGGAATAGAAGTTGATTAGGAGTAAAACTCCTTATTCCTATCTAGGGTTGGCAAAAACTGACCCGACCCAAAAACACGACACGAACCCGACCTGAAAATAGCGGGTTAGGGTTGAGGTTTTCGACCCGAAAACTTAAATGGGTTGACACGAAGCCGACCAGAAATTTAAATGGGTTAGGTTAAGGTTGAAAATCCCAACCCGAAATTGACCCACATAACCCGAAAAATAAAATAAAAAGCCTAAATAGATCATCATCCCAGCCCAAATTCAAAATGAGCCCACCTAATAACATAAAAAACCCTAAAATCCTCAATTCTTTCTCACTTTCACTTAGCCGTTCTTATTCTCCTCCATTATCTCTCTTAAATTTTCTCTCTCTTCATTCCCTAAAATCTTCCCCAACCTTTTTTGAAACCCTTAATTTCTATTTAATCCTTGGAATTCTTTTCATCAATCTACACTTCCTTGCGTTATCTCAATCTTTCCTTCATCAATCCAAGGTTGTGTTAATCCCTCGGCGTTTTTCCACCACCATCACATCACGCTTTCTATGCTTCATCAGCCTCCTTCGGCGTTTTATGCTCTTTCTATACTTTTTACCGCTCGATCGATCTAACAACAGCAGGCTGCAAGCATCAACCTCATCGTCATCGAACAATATCTAGATGATATTTCCGCAAATCATTGAAATTGGAGAAACGTTTATGTTTTTTTAGTTTTATATCTTATGTAATGTAATTTAATTTGGTATTTTATTATCCAAGACTCTTTCTAGAAGGGCAGCTGTTATATGTTTATGATCTACACTTTTAATTTGTTGATGGTATCAATTTGATTATTTATCAATGATTTTCTTTATAAAATTAAGATTTTAATATTTAAAATTGAAATGGGAAATATTAGATCTGAAATTTAAAGTAAATTCAAAATCGAAAAAAATGAAAAAAAAAAAAATCATGTCAGATTCGGGTTAACCCGAACACGAAAAACTCAAGTTAGGGTTGAGCTTTTTGACCCGAAAAGTTAAATGGGTCAGGTTCAGGTCAGGGGTATTCGACCCGAAATTGAATTGACCCGAACACGAACCCGACCCGACCTGATCCGTTTGCCAGCCCTATTCCTATCTTATTTTAAAGAAGGAGTTATGTAGGAATTAGGCAGCTTTAGTTTTAGGTAGATTTCTTAGAATTTGTTTTAGTTTACCTTTTGTCAACTCTTGCTATGATTTTATTTTAGTTGGGTATTTTAGCTTTCTTATTATTGCTTTTAATTATGTCTTGTTTATTTCCTTTGCATAGTATAGTTTTAATTATGTTTGAGTAGTTTTCTTTCTAGGGTTTTGGGGATCCATAAATAATATGAAGGGATAATTTATTGTTGTTAATTGTCAATGCTAGATTAATTTCCTATTGATTGATTTAATGCTCTGTGACTAGATTTGCGTAGATATTTTATGCATGAGTTTGACAATATTGATTCGAGATTCGATAGATAAGAATTGATGTTTAGGTCTAGTTTCAATAGGCAGGTTAATTTATAAATGGTTAAGTCGAGATTCAAGAGATGAGATTTAATACCGGTAAATTAATTGTGTGATTGTAATACGTAGTGAAAGCCCTTTATGATCTGATTAATGTATGCATTGATGATTGATTATTATGTTTTACCCTGGAATATTATTTATTGGTGAACCTATGCCCTAGGCCTTTTATTTATTGTTTCATATTATCATATTTTGTGAGTGAATATGTAAGTGTTGGGATTTTGTTGTATATATGATTGTTTGGTGAACTTTTGTAGAGTTGAGTTGTGATTGGAGATGTTTTGGTCATCACTCTTTGTGACCTTGGGTTTTATTAGGATATGGCTCCCTTTAGCATGGCTTTACTCTCACATTTTCCAAAATTTATCCTACCCTTTACCCTAGCCTTACATTACAAGCTTTAAAGACCTTCCGACCTTTGTGCATAGAGTTGTATGAATGTGAAAGTGTTGTTTATCAATGAAAGTTATGATTTGGCATATTTCGAGTCGACTAGTAGGTTGAGTGTTCATTGTTATATACACACGAGAGTGTGAGATGGGAGGGCATTGTTCACAAATAAAGGGGTTGGTTGGAGAGCGATCGAGTACATCTTTTACTCGCCACATAAATGAGAGTTGAGTGTGCGAGCACTAGTCTTGAATTCTATATGCTCATGTGGTTTGCTTTACATGACAATTGCTGGGGATGAAGGATTATTAGATGAATGAGATTGATTGACATTGAAGCATGTTCATTAGATTTATCTTGAATCGTTTGTGCTTGATTTTGTTTATTGGGATGAGGCATGTTTTATATGTTCATTGATGAGCTCTTTGCTTAGGGACAAGCAAAGGTTTGGCTTGGGGGAGTTTGATGTCCCATGTATATAGTGTTTTACCCCCGTCCCACGGTCATTATTAGTAGTGTTTTTGGCTCTTTAAGGCCACTTTTATTACTAATTTTTGTTTTCTAGTGTTTTCGTAGTTTTAGTTGAGTTTTACAGGAAATTGCACTTTTGGAGCATTTTCCCGGGTTTTCATGGATCGACTACAGAAGCTAGAAGGACACGACCACTCTTGAAGCCCAGGATCGGTGAGAGCCGGTGATTAAGGGCTCGTTATGTGATACCGAGGCTATTGGATCAATTAATCAAGACCTGATGAGGAAATCAAGATTGGGCCGAGGAATCGAGCCTAATCGAAATCCAAGCCTCGAAGAAGAAGCCGGGACCGATCGGGCAATCATACGCCCTATCGGGCGGTTGCGCGCAAGAGTAACCTCAAGGAAGAGGCGCGCCCGATTAGGTGAGCGTAAGCTCGATCGAGCGCGACACACCAGCAGTGGACGTTATTAAAAGGCGGGCCCGATCGAGCGGCCCTTCGCCCGATCGGGCGCGTGTTTTTCTTAGTAGATGATTAGTTTTGTTTTAATTTTTGTTTTAGTTATGTTTAAGTACGAATTATGTACGAAAATTCTTATTACCTTCTTTTTTAGATTTTCTTTCTCTACTTAGTTTTTAGATTAATTCTCTCTCTTATACTTTTGTTCTTAATCTTTTCTTAATTCCAGATTTATTTAGTAACTATTTCTCTTCTCTTAATCTTAGTTGTTTACTTTATTCCTTTGATCATGTCTTGTTTTATTGCTTTTATTAGTTTAGTTTTTATTATGTGTGAGTATTTATATTTCTAGGGTTTGTGGGGATCCATAAATAATATGAAGGGGTAATTTATTGTTGTTAATTGTCATTGCTAAGGGTGAAGACACAAATCTTCACGTTGCCGACTATTGTCAATATTGCAATACCATAAGGCAAGCCGGGGTCACACAAGACCAAATCAGGGATATTCTCTTTCCCTTCTCTTTAACTAGAAAAGCTAAATTGTGGTTTAATGGTTTAAATAGAACTGCACTTGGTAGAACTGACTGGGAAACTCTTGTTTTGAATTTTTATAACAAGTATTATCCTGCAGAGAGAACACCCGTACTACGAAGTGCAATTCAGAACTTTGCCCAAGAAGCCGATAAATCTTTATATGAGGCTTGGGAAAGGTTCAAGGACCTATAAAGAGAATGCCCCCACCATAATTTAGCACAATGGCAGTTAATCCAAGCCTTCTACAATGGAATTGGAAATTCTTCTAGAATAATTTTAGATTCTGCAGCTAGTGGGAGATTTATGAATCTTAATGTTGATGATGCAGGTCAGCTTATTGAAGATATGGCGATACATAATTCCCAATATGGGAATCATAGAGGATTTGCTAACAAGGGGAAGCATAGTGTTGACTCTGTATCCTTTTTGCAAGCTCAATTGACCTCTATCTGTAAAAAAATTAGATAATATTAGCACTACTAATGTAGCTAATGTTTCTGCAATTAATAATAATTCTAATGAGGCTTTCTGTGAAATTGTGGAATTATAGGTCATTGGGAACAAGATTGCAGGAGTTCCGTGGAGTAAGTTAATGCCTTTCAAGCTTATAGGCAGAATAACCCATACTCCAACACCTACAATCCTGGGTATCGGAATCATCCGTACCTTTCCTACCGGAGTACTAATGTTCAAAATCCACTACCACAAGAACCACAGGCACCAAAGCAACAGCAGCAGAAATATTATCATCCCAATGCTGGCCAAAAGAACCAACCACAACAACCCTCCTCATCTTCCGACCCCTCTTTGGTGGAAATTAGAGCGATGTTGGTTAATATGCAGAAGCATATGGAGAGTAGAGATGGGCAAATTGATTCAATTCTAGCGCACAATAAAATTGTAGATAATCAAATTGCGCAACTTTTCGCTACTCTACAAGCCCGCCAACAGGGAGCTCTGCCAGCATAGCCGACCAAGCCTACGGATCAAGCCTATGCAATTACTCTAAGGAGTGGTTCAAACTATGAAGGGCCCCCTATGCCTAGAGTTGATGAACCTGTTTTATTAAATAATGCTAATCTTGATTCCGTTAAACCTGACAAATTAGCTAATAGCCTCGTAGGGCTAAAGCATAGTACTAATACATCTAATTCTACATTACAGGGTACGACTCCAGAGAAGGTGGCTACTCCAGATAAGAGCAACAATGCTCCGAAGCCAATTATCAAACTTCCATTCCCAAATCGTCAACTAAAGACAAACTTGGATAAGTAGTTTGGTAAGTTCCTGGAGATGGTAAAAGATTTGAAGGTAACAGTCCCCTTCACTGAATTAATCACACAAATTCCTTCGTATGCAAAATTTATGAATGAAATACTGACAAGGAAAAGGTCTATTAGTGAGGTAGAGACAATAGCTTTCACTTCAGAGTGTAGTGTCGTACTTCAAGATAAATCTCCACATAAATTAAAAGATCCGGGTAGTTTTTCTATCCCTTGTCATATAGGCAATCTAATGATTGATAATGCATTGTGTGATTTGGGTGCTAGCGTTAGTGTCATGCCATTATCTGTGTGTTCCAAGTTGAATATGGGTAAATTAAAATCTACTAATATTACTCTACAAATGGTCGACCGTTCTTTCAAATACCCCTTAGGTGTTTTAGAGGATGTCCCCGTTAGAGTAGATAAATTTTACATACCTGTTGATTTTGTTGTTCTTGATATGGCTGAGGATATGCAAACCCCGATTATTTTGGGTAGACCATTCCTTAACACTGCAGGAGCAATTATGTGAGAAGTGGTAAACTAACACTATCTGTAGGGGATGATAAAATTGTTTTTAATCTTAATAATACTCCTAAAAGCCCCATGACTGAGGAGAAATGCTTTAGTGTTAATGTGGTTGAGAATTATTCTAACAAGCTCCAAGCTCTTGAAAAAGATCCCTTGGAGGCGATATCTTGTGTTGCATCCCTTTCAGATGAGATAGACGAGTGGCAGAAGGAAGTTAATGCAATAGAAAGAGCACTCTACACTGTTGGTCTTTGTTTTAAGGACAAAAAGGTTGAATCAATCAAGCAAGTTGTGCAATTTGAGCATACGGTAAGTGTTCCGCCAGATCGAGTTGCAAGTGTTGAATGCAATGACAATTTGAAGCAACCCTCGATCAAAGAAGGATCTTTGGTGCGTAGCATTGAAGAACTCCTTATCCAAATTAAGGAGGATCCACCAGACAAAGTGAATTGGCGTCCCATAGGGCATGCCAGGAAGCCGCGTCGTAGCCTAAACACCGCTAGACCAGGTGAGAAACCGCTCGATCAAGCGTTAGGCCAAGGGTCCCAATTATCGTACTTGGTAAGAAGGTCATGCGGGACCTGGATAAACCAGCACTTTGCGGGAGGCAACCCGTATTTCTTGCTTTCTAGACTAATATTTTTCTTTATTTTATTTTTTCTTTTTCTTAGAGAGGTGAGGAGAGTGAAATTTTACCTTTCATGAGTGTTTTGTACAGGTTTTAAATCAGAAAGTACAGAGGTTTCAAGAGAAAAAAAAAAGCAAAGAAAGAGAAGCTCCAGGATTGGGTACGGGCCCGAACGGGCAAGGCTCGCCCGATAGGGCGCACACCTAAGGTTCAGAATTGGAGTTTATTTCGCCCGATCGGGCGAGGAGTCCCGATCGGGCGTGCAATATTGATTTTGTCGGAGCTTAGTTTTGCTTGATCGGGATAGGAGTCCCGATCGGGCGCGCAAGTGAGGAAAGAAATCAAGGGAAACTTCGCCCGATCGGGCGCGCAAGTGAGGAAAGAAATCAAGGGAAACTTCGCCCGATCGGGCGAGGCCTCTTGATCGGGCGGAATTTTGGAGAAATCGAGTGCCAAAAAAGAAATATCAGACGAAGCTCGCCCGATCGGGCGAGAAAAATGGCGATTTCCAGGTTCGTGTTCGCGCCCGATCGGGCGGAGGTCGCCCGATCGGGCGCGCACTTTATATTTCAGCAACAACTACCTTCGCCCGATCGGGCGCGCCTATTTTATCCGGAGGATTTATTCTCCTTCTCCTTCTCCCTTTCTCTTTTCTTTTTCTTTCTTACTTCTTCTTTCTCTTTCACACTTTCTCTCTCTAAAACCTCCATTTTCAAACCTTCAACTTCACTCTCTTTTCAGGATCTCCACAAATTCACCCATCAAAACCTCAAAATTTCTACATATTCTTAATCCTCACACCTTCCTCTACATTTTCCACCCACTTTCTCCCACTTTCTCTCATAAATTCTTCTAACCCTTAGAGAGAGAAAGCTTCAAATACCCAATTTTCCACCTACATATGGCTTCAAAGCGTTCTAGGCAACAAAGGGGTAAAAGTTCGAGGCAACAAAGGGGTAAAAGTTCGAGGCAACAACAACTGATGGTCAACCAGGAGCTTCAAGTACCGGGATGGGAGGAGGTTGTTATCACCTCGGAGGAACAACGGGCAAGGATGCTAAATCTCACCGACAGACAGGTAATCTCAACCCGCTTTGTTCATCACCCTACGTTATCTAGATTAGGTCTTGATAAATATGTGGAAAATTTGTTAAAGGGTATAGGCATGAGTGGTTTCTTCCAAATGTGCCATGATATATATGATTATTTAACATTAGAATTTATTTCTAGTTTTAATGTTATTAAAATGAATGCTATAATCACTCATGTGCAATTCCGATTATTGAACAACGATGTGCGATTAACTCTTAAAGAATTTGGGAAGTTGTTTGAATTGAAATCGGATAAACCAATCGAACCCTCCCAAGACCACATTGCCGTGGTCTACAGGAGACTCACTGGGGAGGGTTTGGCTAACCTCCAACGCGCCAAAGGGACATGGATTCAACATCCCGTCCCAAAGTTTTGGCAAAGATTTGCCGGCCTCACTATTTTTGGGAGGCATGAACCGGAAAATGTGAGGAGGGATGAATTAGAATTATTGGCATCCTATGTAATCCCTAATGCTGAAAAATTGAACATACCCCATAGGATAGCCAATCACTTTTTAAGGGCGGCCAATGCGGCCAAAATGGGTAGGTATAGGGCACCTATTTATTTTGGGGGGTTAGTGACCCATATTTCCATCAAACACCTAGGTTGGAACCCGGATGGGCATAGAAAAGTAGTAGGATCAAACCTCATGGACCTAGATTATTTAGGGAGCCTAAACTGGGTGCAACCCGTGGGAGGTGACACTTGGTGGATAGTCCACCGAAAATCGGGTAGGAGAGACCAAGCCTTTACCTTACCCAACCCCGCCTTAACCAAATTTGAGAAGGGGAAGCCTTCTTACACATTTGAGATTAACGGTCAAGGCGAGGTTCAAGCACCTCACCCTTCACTACAACCCCACCAATCACCCCAAGACCAATCCCCCCAGCACCATTCACCACACTACCCACCACCTCCACCCTTCACCTATGGCATACCCACTTCCTCGGTCGATTATAACGTCGACCCCAATGCCCCTTACGACTTTTCGGCTTTTAAGAGCCAAATGGACCATATAGAGATAGGGCAAGGGAGAGTAGAAGGCATGATGCAAAACCTAGATTCTAGGTTAAGCACCTTGGATGGTCAGGTAGGTCACATAGAGAGGAACCGTGGGAGGGGTCTATACCCCATGTATGATGACTATGCATGCCGAGGGGCTATCCCCCCCCCCCCCCCCCCCGAGGCATTAGTTCCCGATTGGTTCCAATACCCCCAAGGAGGGTATTCCACCCTCAGAGCATTTGGTACTTATGTGGACTACTCTTCAGTCCATGGATATGGGGGTGATGCACCTTTTGGGTGTATGGGGGGAAATGTGAACCCTAACTACTTTGCAGGTGGTTCGGGTTATGGTGGTACTGGAACGAGCCAGGGTGGTGCCGGCTCGAGCTATGGAGGAGGGTATGAGAGGATGGATGATGATGAGAAGTATCTTCTCCTAGCTACCTTCCCAAGTCAATGAGGGCATTGCTTGATTTGGCTTGGGGGGAGATTTCTTGTATATATGGTAACTCTCTTTCTCTCTTCTCTATTTATTGCTTTCCTAGTGTAGTTTTTATTGCTTTCCTTTATGAAAAAAATACAAAAAAATTCAAAAATACGTTCTAATGAATTGTAAATCATGCTTCCCTGTGTCCCATACTTAGAAATATTGTTTTGATTCTTGGTATATGATAATGAGCTTTGTGAATTTGTTGATCATGATTTGAAGTTTAATTGTTTGGATTCCTAAACATGCGTAAATTGTGCCAACTATTTGTGAATATAGTGCTTGACTAGTTGATTTGGTTAGGAATGTGTGTTAGTTCTTGGTATGTCAATGAATTTGAGTATTGGTTTGCAACTATTAGTAATATATGGCTCAATAATATGCACATTGAGGAGGACGAAGGCATTTGTTCTCTTAGGTAGCCTTCAGACGATATTAGATACATTTGTTCCCTTCTTGTTACCCATGTTGTTGCTTGTGCCCTTTTATTATTTATTTAGCCACATTACAAGCCTATATCAGCCCCATTGGTTACTAGTCCCAAGCTTGGCTTGGGGGAGCTATTAGTTGGTGAGGTGAGGGAGTTGTGGTGTGCATATCATTTGCACAATGTGGGAATAAAAGAAGAGTGATTGTTCTTTGATATTATGATTGGAAAATATTGATGTTTTGTGGTACAAAGTTGAAAATTTCCAATATGAGGCAAAAAAGGAAAAAAAAAAACGAGCAAGGAAAAAAAAAAGTTGTTTCATATGTTTAAATGTTCTATTTGAAGGTTGTTCAAGAAAAAAAAAGAGTTCAAGTTTGAAAAAAATAAAGAAAGGAAAAGAATAAGTGGTTCAAAGTTTGATTTAATTCACTCTATTTCATATTATCATATTTTGTGAGTGAATATGTAAGTGTTGGGATTGTGTTGTATATATGATTGTTTGGTGAACTTTTGTGGAGTTGAGTTGTGATTGGAGATGTTTTGGTCATTACTTGTTGTGACCTTGGGTTTTATTAGGATATGACTCCCTTTAGCATGGCTTTACTCTCACATTTTCCAAAATTTATCCTACCCTTTACCCTAGCCTTACATTACAAGCTTTAAAGACCTTCCGACTTTTGGCTATAGAGTTGTATGAATGTGAAAGTGTTGTTTATCAATGCAAGTTATGATTTGGCATATTTCGAGTCGACTAGTAGGTTGAGCGTTCATTGTTATATACACACGAGAGTGTGAGATGGGAGGGCATTGTTCACAAATACAGGGGTTGGTTGGAGAGCGATCGAGTACATCTTTTACTTGCCACATAAATGATAGTTGAGTGTGTGAGCACTAGTCTTGAATTCTATATGCTCATGTGGTTTTCTTTACTTGACAATTGTTGGGGATGAAGGATTATTAGATGAATGAGATTGATTGACATTGAAGCATGTTCATTAGATTTATCTTGAATCGTGTGTGCTTGATTTTGTTAATTGGGATGAGGCATGTTTTATATGTTCATTGATGAGCTCTTTACTTAGGGACAAGCAAAGGTTTGGCTTAGGGGAGTTTGATATGTCCAATTTATATAGTGTTTTACCCCCGTCCCACGGTCATTATTAGCAGTGTTTTTGGCGCTTTAGGGCCACTTTTATTAGTAATTTGTGTTTATTAGTGTTTTCGTAGTTTTAGTTGAGTTTTACAGGAAATTGCACTTTTTGAGCATTTTCCCGGGTTTTCATGGATTGACTACGGAAGCTAAAAGGACACGACCACTATTGAAGCCCAGGATCGGTGAGAGTCGGTGATTAAGGGCTCGGTATGTGATACTGGGGCTATTGGATCAATTAATTAAGACCCGATAAGGAAATCTAGATTGGGCCGAGGAATCGAGCCCAATCGAAATCCAAGCCTCGAAGAAGAAGCCGGGCCCGATCGGGCAAGCATACGCCCGATCGGGCGGTTGCGCGCAAGAGTAACCTTAAGGAAGAGGCGCGCCCGATTAGGTGAGCGTAAGCTCTATCGGGCGCGGCATACCAGCAGTGGGCGTTGTTAAAAGGCGGGCCCGAACGGGCGCGTGTTTTTCTTAGTAGATGATTAGTTTTGTTTTATTTTTTGTTAGAGGAATGTTTAAGTACGAATTATGTACGAAAATTCTGATTACCTTCTTTTTTAGATTTTCTCTCTCTACTTAGTTTTTAGATTAATTCTCTCTCTTATACTTTTGTTCTTAATCTATTCTTAATTCCAGATTTATTTGGTAACTATTTCTCTTCTCTTAATCTTAGTTGTTTACTTTATTCCTTTGATCATGTCTTGTTTTATTGCTTTGATTAGTTTAGTTTTTATTATGTGTGAGTAGTTCCAATTCTAGGGTTTGTGGGGATCCATAAATAATATGAAGGGGTAATTTATTGTTTTTAATTGTCATTGCTAGATTAATTTCCTATTGATTGATTTAATGCTCTGTGACTAGATTAGGCCTGATCTTTTATGCATGAGTTTGACAATATTGATTCGAGATTCGACAGATGAGAATTGATGTTTAGGTCTAGTTTCAATAGGCAGGTTAATTTATAAATGGTTAGGTCGAGATTCGAAAGATGAGATTTAATACCGGTAAATTAATTGTGTGATTATAATACGTAGCGAAAGTCCTTTATAATCTAATTAATTTATGCATTGATGATTGATCATTATGTTCTACCTTGGAATATTATTTATTGGTGAACCTATGTCCTAGATCCTTTTATTCATTGTTTTCTCCCTATTTTTTTATCTTCGTAGTTTAGTTTCATAGTCAAATATATATATTGGTTACCTCATAATCTAGATTATATATATTAGTTAATTAAGAAGAGAAAGACTCGTTTCTCTGCGGATTCGACCCTACTTCCCTATCTACATTAGTTAGAGGATTTAGGAATTACTTTTGATTAGGGGATACGACTTTACCCTGTCAAAAAGCTACCGGTTTGAACTGAACCGGTGGAGAAAATGGTTTTTCCCACTGGTTTGGTTTGAACCGGTGGCAAAAAACCCCCCTCTAAATCTCGTCTATTTCCCTCCTATTTTCCCCACCGATTTTAAAAAACCGGTGGCCTTACCTCGGTGCCAATATCCTTTTTTCACCTAGTGATTTCGATGCTAGGGGTATTTTGGTAACTAGTTGATTAATTATTGATTTTACCGTCTTGTCTTTTATTAATTCGACTCGACTTGCGACGCTCGGTCTCGACGCTCCTATCTCGATTTCCAACGTCTAAATTTATATTACTCGAGCGACTCATTAATTCCTTTCGAATTAATTCGTCGTGTCGGATCGATAGTTGCTTTGGTGTGACCCGAAGGGTTCAGTCAAGATTAAGATGTAGTATTAATTATTCATTAATATTACTGATCGGAAGCAACCTTTACCTAGGCATTCCGATCACTTGAACTTACTGAATATTTAGCTTTCTCATAACTCCGAACTCTCGATCGAAATAATACACTTGTTCGAAGGACACCATTCCTTTCAATCTCCCACTTATAGTATATAGCCTTTTTCCTATGTCTCTTCATGAACTATAAAGTAAGATTATTCGTCATCCTTATTACGTCCAAAAGTGTTTCTTGAAATCCGAGTTTGACTGTTAATATAAAAATGATTTTTAAAATCCTTCAGAGCACAGCCATGCATTTTCACAGTCTCGCTCTTTGAGAGGCCTTGTCACTAGGTGAAAAGAGTGGTTTGGCAGCGGTTCAAACCCGGTCTAAGGCACCGGTTTGAACCGCTGCCTATGTGGGGGGTGCCAAAACCCCCCTTTTTGGCACCGGTTCAAAACCGGTGCCATATACCCAATTAGGCACCGGTTAACCGGTGCCTTTAACTGCTCTCCCGCCATATTTTTTTTTGGGTGGTAGCTATTTTAGGCACCGGTTAACCGGTGCCTTTTCACCCAATATTTTTTTTTTCCAATTTTCATGCAATAATATTTATAAAAAAAAAAACATGTTTCCCGCAATAATAATAACCTGTAATTCTAGCAATTATATTAAATAAAATAATTAATAATATAATTATTATAATTACTAATAATAATATTATTATTAATTATTACAATAAGATACAAAAATAATATTAAAAACAAGAATTCAATTATATATATAGATATAAATATTCCCAAACGCAATACAATAAAACAAAAAGTTGCTTACATATACAAATAATAGTAAGTAAATATATAATGAATAATAAGTTATATAGTTCAAAAGTTAACATAAATAATTTACAATGACCATGCCATTTACATGTTGAAGGTGATAAAAGACGCCAACATATCACGAACTTCATTAAGCTCCTTGATAGTTAACGGACCATCCTTTTCGACCTTGCAAAACTTGAAATAAAAAAACATTATGTTAAAATTAATTAATTAGGCAAAACAATATGTATTTTATCAAATATTACCTCTATGACTTCTATAGGAGAGCATTTTATTAAGGTTTATGACGATTTTTACTCAAAATGGCCCGAATATGGCCTATATGACTTTACTTTGCCCATTTCCTACATTTCTTATTAAATGAACTTTATTTATCTCATAACATGTCAATATTATCTAGTTATAGGTGTATAAGGAAAGAAATCACATCAAAAGAGCATATTAACACAAAATGGCCCAAATATGGCCCATATGACTTCTATTCAGCCCATTTTCTACCTTTCTTGTGAAATGTCCTTTTTATTTCTCATAACATGTCATTCTTGGGTAATATTAGGTGTCTAAGTCTAGAACTCACATCAATATAACATTTCAATAAGTTTAACAACCAGGATTTTTGGGGAGGGGTAGCACAACCGACAACGTACACTATGACACTAAGTTCAAAATGCGCTAAGGCAAATTAGTTAATATAAAAGGGAATTAAAAAAAAGTACATAATAATGTATGCAATTACATTACAATACTAATACGTGAAAAAAAAAAATTACAAATGTTCACGACGAGTTTGCATATTTTGAAAACGATGTACAATCGCATCAAGACTAACATTTAAGAATAAATCTTTCTCCAAAAAAGTAACTAAAGTGTCATTTAACAATCCATCTCCCATGTTATTTCGTAGCTTGATTTTGATTTAAGTCATTCCGGAAAAGGCCCTTTCAACAGTTGCAGTAGCCACGGGAATAAGCAATACTAATTTCAAGAGCAAGTACACCTTTGAATGATCTAGATGCTTTCTCGTCTCAACTAGCCTCATAGATAGCTCATTGAGATTTTTTAGATTCCAAAATCTCTCATCATTTTGCATGTCATCAATGAAATTTCCAAGTAAATGATCAAAGTACATTAAATCACTACTTGAAAATTCATTAGGATACAACTCGGCAAGTCGAATCAATTTTGCTATGTCAAATTATGCAAATCGATTAGAAGGATCAAAAGAAGACATACATATGAGTAACTCTTGGCTTTTCTCATTGAACCGATTTTCAATCTCTTGTAATTGCAAATCAATAACACTAAGAAAAACCTCAACTCGAAAATGATGAAGAATAGTCACTCTTGGTGTATTACCACGATACATCCTTTTACCCGGTTGAACAAAAAAACCCTCCATGTTAGGAATCTCAATTTCATGCTTCTCCATAAATGAAGTAACTTTATTCAAGTGAGCATCCCATCCATTATCTCTTAACCTTTTCAAACTCCTCTTAGTTACCCCAACCAAATTCATAGCATTCACAATATCTTGATCACTCCTTTGCAAGGCCAAGTTCAACCCATTTGTGATCACAAAAATAGACACCATCAAGTGTGCAACAAAAACAAAATCAAAAGTCATCAACAAGTTTGTTATTGCACATGCTTTGTTTTGGTCGGCTTTATCAATAGAAGATTTCGCAATTTCGTCAAGTGACTCAAGAATAGGTTGATATAATTCAAGCACATTCAAGATTGTTTTAAAGTGTGATCCCCATCGAGTGTCACCCGGTCTTTTCAAGCTAAGCTCATGATTTAAACCAGTTCCTGTTTCAAGCTCACCTAATGACAAAGCCTCACCAACACGTGCCTTTTGTTTTTCTCTAAGAAATTCTTTCCTCTTAGGTGAACCACCAACAAAATTCAATAGTAGAGGAAGCACATCAACAAATAACCAATTGCAATCATTGTTCTTTTTAGCAACGGAAATAACAGTTAATTGAAGCTGGTGAGCAAAACAATGAACACAATATGCTTGTTTAGTTTCTTGAAGGATTAAAGATTTAAGACCATTAATTGAACCTTGCATATTACTTGCACCATCATAACCTTGACCACGAACATTAGAAAGACTTAAAGAATGTTTCATTAGCATTGATTCAATAGCATCTTTAAGAGTGGCAGAAGTAGTATCAGGAACATGCATAATGCTAAGAAAGCGTTCTTTTACTTCTCCTCTATTATCAACATATCGCAAACAAAGAGCTAATTGTTCTTTATCCGATATATCTGCAGATTCATCAGCCAATATAGCAAAAAAACCATCACCTATTTCTTCAATTATTGCTTTTGTTGTCTCCCTAGCACATGCATTGATAATCTGCTTTTGAATAGTAGGAGCTATCATTTGACAATTTTGAGGAGCATTTTCCAACACAACATTTTGGACATCAACTCTATCCATTGCATGAAATTTTAAAAGTTCAAGAAAGTTACCCCGATTTAATGAAGTTGTGCTTTCATCATGGCCACGAGCAGGTAGTCCTTGAAGTACAAGCCACTTCAAACACTTCACAGAAGCTTCTAAGCGAATTTTGTATTGCCTTGTGAACTCCTCAGTTTGCTTAGAAAAGTTAGAAATAATAGAGCCCCTTTGATTTTGGAAATCATGACGGGCACCCATAGCTTGATTGTGAATGCTATTAACACCACCTACATGCTTCCTTAGTGCCTCGGGTTTGCTCCAATTTCTGAACCCCTCACTAACAAAAGCATCGGAGCCGACATTGTCACTCTTGAACAAATAGCCAACAAAGCAAAATGCAGCATCCTTTTCAACACTATACTGTAGCCAAGGTCTATTATCTTCAAACCACTTTGGGTTAAATCTACGATTTTTTTGCCCAAAAGGTCTAAAAGGAAAGTCAAAGGTCTCAGGTTGACAAGGTGATCTTTGAATGTACTCTCTTCTAACTACATCCCTGTCATCTGGATGAAATTCAATCATTTTTCTCCTTTTTCCCGGATCTTGAGGAAGGTTTGCTACATCAGTTGATGTTATTCTTGCTTGATCAGTGGAAGCATTTGTGCAAGGATTTGAGGTGCCGGCAACATTCTCTGTCTCTACTTCCTCTTCATGTTCCTGAGAGATGGGAAAATTAGTTGAGGGAGAAGAATTTTGTTGGCTTGGATGATTTTGTTGGCTAGGATGATTTTGTGGTGGAGGTGAATTTTGATGACTAGAATGAGGGTTTGGGAAAGAATTTTCTCCACTTTCTCTTTGTGTTCTTTTTGAAAAAAAGCTTACAATACTTCTTTCTTGTGTTCTTTTCATGATTCTGAAAATATTGCATATACTTTATTAGAGATTTAGAGCAAGTTTTATTGTAAAAACTTTACAAGTTTACAAATAACAACAAACAAGTTATAATTCATCAACTAACACAACTTTAATCTAATTAGTCAATGTCAAATTGTCAACAAATTAACAACAATTTCACAACTTAATAGATAAAATAACTCACTTAATAAGTTAATTTAACAATATATATATACTACAAAGGAGCTGATATAATCATCAACTTAATTAATTAAAGAGCATGGAAAAGCAGTATATATGTTATATGTACATCTTCACTTAAGCTAGTATCAAAATACCTTAAATTAAACAACAACAACAATGATATAAGTTTAATAAGCCGTAAAATACTATGTATTTATTTCCACACAACATAACATTGGTATAATATTGTGTTCATCTTCATTGGTATAATATTAAGTTTAATAAGCCCACTTTTTTTTTTTTTTTTTTTTTTTTGAAGAAAAATCACTGCCCACTTAAAGTAAACAATAAGCAACAAACTTATAACTTTATAAGCAAATTATCAATTACCAAATAGTTTTCACCAAAAAAAAAAAAAAAAAAAAAAAAAAAAAAAAAAAAAATCAATTAGCAAATAGCAAATTATCAATTAGCAACAAACAGTGAAACAGCAATTAGTAATTGTAATTAATTAGATTAAAGTCTTGGCCTTTCTTTGTCAAACAGTGAAACAGTGAAGCAGCAAATAGAATTCGTCAAACATTCATTGATTCATACATTATACATAACAATAATTTAATAAACAATAAGCAAATAGCAATTAGTAATTAATAAAGATTAATAACATATTAACAATTACTTAGGAATATTTACTTACCTTTTGAAAATTGAAATTCAGATCTAAGTGAATCTAACAGAGCCGTCGAGCCGAGGTCAGAGGCACAGAGCAGCAGGCCAGCAGCCAGCAGCCAGCAGGGCCGCAGGGGAAGACGGGAACTCAGGCGGCTTGACGGCGTCCGGCACTCCGGCAGGCGGCAGCGGCGAACTGGGCAGCAGTGAATTTGAGTGCGGTGGGCGGAAGTGAGAAGTTAGGATTTAGGAAGTTAGGGTTTGAACGAGAAAAGAGAAGAGGAAGCCTTTCCTAATTTCCTTTCCCCGTGTTTTTTTCTCAAAAATTTTTTTTTTTTTTTTGGGGTAGCACGTGCCCCCCCGGGCCCCTACGAGGGTCCGCCGCTGTTAACAACGCATTTTACTCAACATGGCCCAAATAGGGCCTATATGACTTCTATGTAGCCCATTTCCTACATTACTTATCAAATGAACTATTTCTTTCTCATAACATGTCAATGTTTGGTAGTTGTATGTGTGTAAGCCCTAAAATTGTATAGGAGAGCATTTTATTAAGGTTTATGACGCTTTTTACTCAAAATGGCCCGAATATGGCCTATATGACTTTACTTTGCCCATTTCCTACATTTCTTATTAAATGAACTTTATTTATCTCATAACATGTCAATATTATCTAGTTATAGGTGTATAAGGAAAGAAATCACATCAAAAGAGCATATTAACACAAAATGGCCCATATGACTTTTATTCAGCCCATTTTCTACCTTTCTTGTCAAATGGCCTTTTTGTTTTTCATAACATGTCATTGTTGGGTGGTATTAGGTGTCTAAGGCTAGAAATCACATCAATATAGCATTTCAATAAGTTTAACAACGCATTTTACTCAACATGGCCCAAATAGGGCCTATATGACTTTTATGTAGCCCATTTCCTACATTACTTATCAAATGAACTATTTCTTTCTCATAACATGTCAATGTTGGGTTTTTGTATGTGTGTAAGCCCTAAAATTATATAGGAGAGCATTTTATTAAGGTTTATGACGCTTTTTACTCAAAATGGCCCGAAAATGGCCTATATGACTTTACTTTGCCCATTTCCTACATTTCTTATTAAATGAACTTTATTTATCTCATAACATGTCAATATTATCTAGTTATAGGTGTATAAGAAAAGAAATCACATCAAAAGAGCATATTAACACAAAATGGCCCAAATATGGCCCATATGACTTCTATTCAGCCCATTTTCTACCTTTCTTGTTAAATGGCCTTTTTGTTTCTCATAACATGCCATTGTTGGGTAATATTAGGTGTCTAAGGCTAGAAATCACATCAATACATCATTTCAATAAGTTTTAGGACTTACCTCATCAAGCTGTTGAGTGTCCGTACAATGAGTCACAATGTCAAGCATGAATCTCATCACATACAAAGCACAATCAATTCCATTCTCTTGTTGTGCGCACTAGCATATGACAAACAAATCACATTAGTGAAACATGCAAAAGAAATGAGAAAATATTTACTAACATAGATTTTCAAGATAATCACAATATCATGTAAATTACCAACGGTGACTTCCATGTTGGATCCTTTGGAGCACGACAATGTAGCTTCTTCATAACACTGTAGTAAAAAAAAAGAACATTCAAATTTGATTAGTCGTATGACTACTAAATTAGTTATTATTAGCAATAATCATCACTAGGTTACTATATATATTTACTTTTGCAATATAGACTTCACGAGCCACTTCTCCGATGATCGAGCTGAATCAAGGTGATAAATTGTGTTAGTGGAATTACAAATCACCATGAGGCTCCAATGCTCCCTACATAAGTTCACAATAGACAAGAAAATTAATATTTAGGAGTCAACATATAATGAGGCCAAATCGATTGAATTTGACATGGTTAGACTTACTCTCCATAACATGGGGCGAATATGAACTTGACTCCCGCACGCACTGATTCCCTGATACTCAGTTCAACATAGTACAACACATCATGAGGATTGCCTATGATTCTAGGAGTGGATAACTGCTCGGGGCATAACCACCCAACTTTACAAGGAGAATCAGTGCCAGTTAAGTGCTCTGCGTGCATGAACATTGAATAATTAATCAGATGTAGGATAATCACCATCAATTTGAATAACTTGAAAAAATTATAGATTATGTGGGAATTGAAGTACCTCATGAATGTTTTAATGAGGGAAATGTTAAGCTTTGCACCACGTAGAAATTCCTTCACATCTTCTTTGCTGATCCATGCAACTGCATCCTCATCATAGTGGAACATTGCCTTAGGAAGTGAAACTTCCATGGGATCGACCAAATGACAAGCACGGTTGTGAAGAAAGGTCATGTCAGAAGAGAGCGATTGAAGAACAATGTCTTCAACA
The DNA here is from genome assembly GCF_948465745.1 of Chenopodium album. Lineage (NCBI taxonomy): Eukaryota > Viridiplantae > Streptophyta > Magnoliopsida > Caryophyllales > Amaranthaceae > Chenopodium > Chenopodium album. The sequence goes on from NC_137842.1 coordinate 18,161,593, forward strand.
AGTGGAGTAGGTGGCATGGGTGAACCTTTCGAAGAGTGCAACTTCGACGCTTGTTCACTCTTGGACCATTGTTCACTTAGCTTATTCTTAGGTTGATCAATTCTTTTAGGCTTCTCCACCCTCTTTCTCTTTGAAGTTTTTCTTCCATGCGAAATCTGAAATAGTTTGAGAAAGAATAAGTTTATAAGTTGAGAAATGAAGAAAATGGCTTTATTTTGATGAAATGGGCCCAAAAACTTTAGATTTTGCTACTTTTATGTAATTTCTACACACAATCACTAATAAATATGTAATTATGATATGTTTTGAGAATGTATAAGTTTATTAGTTGAGAAATGAAGAAAATAGGCAAGTGAGTAGCCATTTCGGCTCAAAATAGCTTTATTTTGATGAAATGCGCCAAAAAACTTAGAACTTTGCTTCTTTTATGCAATTTCAACTCACTATCACTTATACATATGTAATTATGATATGGTTTGAGAATGAATAAGTTTGCAAGTTGAGAAATGAAGAAAATAGGCAAGTGAGAAGCCATTTCGGCTCAAAATGGCTTTATTTTGATGAATTGGACCCAAAACATTACAACTTGGCGATTTTTATGTAATTTCAAATGAAAACCACTTATAAATATGTGATTATGATTTTTTTTGAGATTCAAGGAGTTTATAAGTTGAGAAATGAAGAAAATAGGCAAGTGAGTAGCCATTTCGGCTCAAAATGGCTTTATTTTGATGAAATGCGGCAAAAAACTTAGAACTTTGCTTCTTTTATGCAATTTAAACTCACAATCACTTATAAATATGTATTTATGATATGTTTTGAGAATTAATAAGTTTGCGAGTTGAGAAATTAAGAAAATAGGCAAGTGAGAAGCCATATCGGCTCAAAATGGCTTTATTTTGATAAATTAGACCCAAAACCTTAGAACTTGGCGATTTTTATGTAATTTCAAATAACAACCACTTATAAATATGTGATTATGAGTTGTTTTGAGATGCAAGGAGTTTATAAGTTGAGAAATGAAGAAAATAGGCAAGTGAGTAGCCATTTCGGCTCAAAATGGCTTTATTTTGATGAAATGCGGCAAAAAACTTAGAACTTTGCTTCTTTTATGCAATTTCAACTCACAATCACTTATACATATGTATTTATGATATGGTTTGAGAATGAATAAGTTTGCAAGTTGAGAAATGAAGAAAATAGGCAAGTGAGAAGCCATTTCGGCTCAAAATGGCTTTATTTTGATGAATTGGACCCAAAACATTACAACTTGGCGATTTTTATGTAATTTCAAATGAAAACCACTTATAAATATGTGATTATGATTTTTTTTGAGATTCAAGGAGTTTATAAGTTGAGAAATGAAGAAAATAGGCAAGTGAGTAGCCATTTCGGCTCAAAATGGCTTTATTTTGATGAAATGCGGCAAAAAACTTAGAACTTTGCTTCTTTTATGCAATTTAAACTCACAATCACTTATAAATATGTATTTATGATATGTTTTGAGAATTAATAAGTTTGCGAGTTGAGAAATTAAGAAAATAGGCAAGTGAGAAGCCATATCGGCTCAAAATGGCTTTATTTTGATAAATTGGACCCAAAACCTTAGAACTTGGCGATTTTTATGTAATTTCAAATAACAACCACTTATAAATATGTGATTATGAGTTGTTTTGAGATGCAAGGAGTTTATAAGTTGAGAAATGAAGAAAATAGGCAAGTGAGTAGCCATTTCGGCTCAAAATGGCTTTATTTTGATGAAATGCGGCAAAAAACTTAGAACTTTGCTTCTTTTATGCAATTTTCAACTCACAATCACTTATACATATGTATTTATGATATGGTTTGAGAATGAATAAGTTTGCAAGTTGAGAAATGAAGAAAATAGGCAAATGAGAAGCCATTTCGGCTCAAAATGGCTTTATTTTGATGAATTAGACCAAAACCTTAGAACTTGGCGATTTTTATATAATTTCAAATGACAACCACTTATAAATATGTGATTATGAGTTGTTTTGAGATGCAAGGAGTTTATAAGTTGAGAAATGAAGAAAATAGGCAAGTGAGTAGCCATTTCGGCTCAAAATGGCTTTATTTTGATGAAATGTGGCAAAAAACTTAGAGCTTTGCTTCTTTTATGCAATTTCAACTCACAATCCCTTATACATATGTATTTCTGATATGGTTTGAGAATGAATAAGTTTGCAAGTTGAGAAATGAAGAAAATAGGCAAGTGAGAAGCCATTTCGGCTCAAAATGGCTTTATTTTGATAAAATTGCTCAATTTTTTTTTTTTAAATATGCAAGTTCCGCCAAACCGGAACACCCGAGGGAGCCGCCCCCGCTACCGGAACAGCGGAGGCAGCCCGCGCCGAGGCCACAGTAGCCCCGGCAGCCGCATGCCAACGCTGTAGCAGCCACGGCAGGTGGCTGCCATGTCTGCTGCAGCCTCGACAGGCGGCTGCCATGGCTGTAGCAGCCCAGGCAGGTGCTGCCGAGGCTGCAGCATCCATGGCAGCCGCCTGTCGAGGCTGCAGTAGCCCAGGCAGGCTGCAGCAGACATGAAAGCCACCTGTTGTGGCTGCTACAGCCTTGGCATGCGGCTGCTGGGGCTGCTGTGGCCTCGGCGCGGGCTGCCTTTGCTGTTCCGGCAGCGGGGGCGGCTCCCTCGGGTGTCCCGGTTTGGCGGACCTTGCATATTGTAAAAAAAAAAATATTTGAGCAATTTTTTATCAACTTGGCGAACCTTGCATATTGTAATAAAAAAAATATTTGGCGGTTTTAGTTTTAGAGTACCTAACGGTTTAACACTTACAAAAATTGAGAAATAAATAATTTACCTCCTTATTAATCAACTTCACCCATGCACGTGGCCAATCAACGAAGCTACCTACAGCTTGCCAAAGCTTTGTTATCTCAACCTCCTCTATCGGTACGGGTAGTGGGATGTCTTCGAACCCCGCAACCACTGAATCGATCCCAACCGAGTAATGATGTGGCCCCGTCGTAGCACCTGTCGTCGGTTGGGCACTACCATACGCCACCCAACTCAACGTCGTACTATTTGCATGCCCCGGGGCTAGAATTGCACACCGGGTGTCTTCCTACACAAGTATATATATAAAAAGAAGATAGTTAAATAGGACTTTTACAACAACATAAATAATATAACAAAATTCATTAAGGTAGAGGGTTACAAATCACCTGTAACTCTGGAAATTCATGCGGTGTTGGATTTTCAAGCTCCCTCGAGTCCGCATGTGTAGGAGTAGGAACCTGCAACAGTACATCAATCATTGCACCTCAAATCTCAATTAACTCAATATTTTAAAACTTTTAATAACCCAATAGATTTTACCTCAGGTGGCACATCTTCACCACGTATCTCATCTCCTCCATGTCTATCACCTTCTCCTTATCCTTTTGGTTTAGAACATGAGTCGACCGGGGTACTCGTGAGAAATGGCAAAGTCGCTAAGTTCATCAGCTTCGCCCAAGCATTCAATTCACCAACTAACTCGTTGCGTACTTGTTCCTTAATTGATGCCACCTTGGCATCCAACTCCCCCCGGTGAGTTAACACTGGCTCGAGATCTACCCGATTTTGTGTATTCGGGACCCATCACCTTTTTCCATCCAAGCAATGACCCTCCCGAACCTACTACTCGTCCTGGATGGTATGGCCTTCCCAAAGCCATGGTGAAAGGGTCATTCTCCACACTTGATTCAAATTTGCCCTCCACCATCTCTTGAGTGTGCTCAAGCTATAACATAAGGAAAAATGACGTCAGTAAAACAGTTAATGGTTTGTACAGTGATTTAGATGCAAAAGTGACTTAAATTCAACAATTCATAGGTAACTTACAAGCTTATCTGCTAGTTTTTTGGCTTCCGGACCCTTGATGACCCATTTTCCGGTTTCCTTAACAAATGTATGGAGAGAACAAAAGAAATCACCGGCACGACTCACCAATGTAGTGATCGTGGAACTAGAGGGTTCCTTCGATGCCACTAGAAGCGATTTAGGGTATAAACCCGAATCGACCCACTCAGGTCTCTTTTCACCAAAAGTCTTAGGACCCATACGATGGACGTATTCCTTCTTTTCTGCATTCCTTTTATTTTGCTCTCAAAGTTCCTACAAAACTAAAAATGTTAGTATCATTGCTACAAAAAGTGTCAAGCTATTATTCAATTGAGATCAGATTTACACAAACTTACAATGGCTTTCTTTTGAGTCTTCATTCTAACGAACTCTTCCCAATCATCTTTTGACACGGTCGGCCATATTTGCCACGGGAGACGGTCATCCTCATCAGCATTCTTATTCTTTGATTTCTTCTTATTCTTGTAGATCCACCCATTATTCTTGATTTCTTCTTATTCCGCTAATAAAGATTCAAACATCCTTCTCTTCTTGGGATCATTAGGAATAGAAAACAGCCTCTGCAAGCACAAATTAAAACCGATTATTAGTTTTTATTTAGTAACAACCATAAGGTTAAGGTATCTTAAATTGTCTAAATGTGCCAAAAACACACATACCCTTGTATCATCCCAAAATGTTTGAATCAAACCCGGAGGTACTTGCCGCATTACAAGTGTAATGGGGATTTTCCGCGCACATATGCCAACTTGATTAGCATATTGTCGACGCCATTTGGGCCCGGGTTGGCCGTTGTTGTCATACTCCAAGACCATGGGACCGTCCGGTTTCTTAAAGCTTCTCGTTGGACCCCTTCTTTTTCTTTGAGCCGGTGCCTTTCCCCCCCCCCCTCCACCACCAGTGTTGTTTTCATCTTGTCCTTGGCCATGACTTTCAGGAGTCGGGTTCTCACCAACAATCTCACGTGTTGTATTTACAATAGGCGGTGCACGTTCAGCTGAAATTTCAAAATCGTCAAGCCTACGCTCGAACTCATCTTGAGCCTGATCCTCTGGCTCACCCAAGTCATCCTCCTTATTCACATCATAAGGATCATTATCATCGTCCTCGTCCTCATCCTCGTACTCGTCCTCATACTCATCATCGTCAATGTCCTCTACACAATGAGGATCATGATCGTCCGCCATGAGATATAAGCACCTGTCAAATCAATCATAAAACAATATTAGTGTATAGTAAAGTATATGCATGATAGTTATTTTGGTTAAGTAGAAGCTATTTAAGCCATTTTCACCTACTTATTATGGTCCTATAACCTTGTATATGCATGATAATGAGTACAAAATGGCAATTTCAAACTACAAACATGTTAAATATAATGAATATAGGTTGTTAGAATGAATAAATGATAGTTCATACACAAAACAAAGGAGTTGGGTTAAGTAGAAGCTATTTAAGCCATTATCACCTACTTATTATGGTCCTATAACCTTGTATATGCATGATAATGAGTACAAAATGGCAATTTCAAACTACAAACATGTTAAATATAATGAATATAGGTTGTTAGAATGAATAAATGTTAGTTCATACACAAAACAAAGGAGTTGGGTTAAGTAGAAGCTATTTAAGCCATTTTCACCTACTTATGGTCCTATAACCTTGTATATGCATGATAATGAGTACACTTAGGCAATTTCAAACTACAAACATGTTAAATATATTGAATATAGGTTGTTAGAATGAATAAATTTTAGTTCATACACAAAACAAAAGAATTGGGTTAAGTAGAAGCTATTTAAGCCATTTTCACCTACTTATGGTCCTATAATCTTGTATATGCAGGATAATGAGTACACTTAGGCAATTTCAAACTACAAATATGTCATTTTCCCCTACTTATGCTCCTATATACATGATAACTAAACTATATTTGCAATGAAACCATTACTAACTTTTAATCAAACTACCTCAATCTGAAATTCCTTCGTTGTGGTCTGATCGCATATAACCTGCTTCGTTGTCTATGTCATTTAGTACAACAGGTCTAGGAACAGTGAAAGGTGCTGAATCATCAAACGCATCATATTCTTCCTCATCCTCAACATCTCCAATGCCTAGGATTCTTCTTTTGCCAGCTAGCACTATAGACCATTTTGAATTCATTGGGTCAGTTACGTAGAACACTTGCTTAGCTTGAGATGCAAGGATAAATGGTTCCGCACTATCATTCAAGTGGCCAAGATCTACAAGAGTAAATTCCTCATATTTGACGTTACGCCTGATATTATCAACCCACTTACACTGGAAAAGAGCAACCGTGAAGTCACAATAATCAAGCTCCCATATTTCTTGAATTCGACCATAGTATGACAACTCTGCATCGACAGGTGATTTATCCTTAGAACTTGCAAACTCCCTTGACGATGCCACAAGAGTTACACCACTGTTTTGGGTGGAGGAAGATTTCAAATCACGACCCTCGGTCCAAAAAGTGTACCCATTGATATCATATCCCTCGAATGAACGGACATCATCCCTAGGACCGTACGCAAGCCACCGTACTGTATCGGTCACATTAGTATAATTCAATCCACTCATTACTCGTTCACGAAACCAATTAACATACCTCTTATTATGCAACTGCATAAGTGCCCTTTCACCTTTGGATGGAAATTCGTCACGCAAACTAGCCATGTGCTCGTCTAAATATGGGTGCACATCTGAAACATGGTGCAACACATAAAGGTGTGCTTGTAAGAACTGATCTCGGTCTGGTGACATTCGTTTCGACCCAATTGTGCCATGACCATCAAGTCTACCTTCATGTCGAGAAGTAGGAAGACCAATAGGTTGAGCAAGGGCTATGTAGTCCGGCACAAAGTTACCTATCTCCTCACCCACGGTCCCTTGCATCATACTTCCTTCAGGGTGAGCCCGGTTCCGTACTTTATCTTGTAATGTACCCATGTGTCTTTCAAAAGGGTAGCACCACCTCATGAACACTGGACCGCACAACTTAATCTCATGCACCAAATGAAGAACCAGATGAACCATTATGTCAAAAAATGAGGGTGGGAAATACATCTCAAATTTGCACAAAGTCACAACCACATCTTCTTGCAAAGCATCTAGTGTACAAGGATCAAGAACTTTGCTACAAATTGTATTGAAAAACGAACAAAGGCTTGTAATCGCTTCCCTCACGTGTTACGGTAGAATACCACGGATTGCAATCGGTAGGAATACTTGCATCATAATGTGACAATCATGGGATTTCATACTTGTCAGCTTCAATTCTCCATTTAAGGTTACAAATATTTTCATGTTAGATGAGTACCCTGATGGAACCTTAATACCGTACAGACATGCACAAAACATACGTTTCTCTACCCTTGACAATGTATAGCAAGCCGGGGGTAAATAATTCTTTTCATCCTCCCCTTTACCCTTAACTTTATTCTTTGACGCATCTTTGGCCTTTCCCTTTCCCTTGCTCTTCTCCTTCCCTTTTTTCGAAACATTTTCATCTTCTATTCTCGGCTCCTTCCCCTTTTCTAACCTTTTCTTGAGGCCACAAATCTGGACGAATCCCCATCTCTTTCAAATCTAACCGTGCACCCTTTCCGTCCTTTGTTTTGCCTGGGATATTCATAAGCGTCCCCAAAAGAGCATCACACACATTCTTCTCTATATGCATCACATCAAGACAATGCCTAACGTCATGTTCTCTCCAGTACGGAAGCTTCCAAAAGATTGATTCTTTCTTAAACAGAGCAGCTTAGACCACAGTTTTTTTTTCTGATTTTCCAAACACCGTTCGTATCCCTTTCACCCGCGCACTAATCTCAGCACCAGTAAATGGTCTAGGCGCAGTATCCTCTTCCACGGTTCCATCGAAAGCCTTTTTCCAGCCTACGGTACGGGTGATCACGCCTAAGGAACCTTCGAGTCCGTAGGTAGACATCTTTGTGAGAATGAATCAGGTATACGCTTGATGTGTCATCATACATATGGGGCATGCTTTTTTCCCTTTGACCTTGTACCCACACAAGTTTTCATATGCAGGGAAGTCATTCATGGTCCACATAAGGGCTGCACACAATGTGAACATCTCGTTCTGATGAGCATCGAAAACAGAAACCCCTTCGTCCCACATCTTTCTCAAGTCGTCAATAAGCGGCGCAAGGTAAACATCTATGTCGTTTCCAGGTTGCTTAGGACCAGTTATTAGCAATGAAAGCATTACATACTTACGTTTCATGCACAGCCAAGGAGGCAAATTATAAATCACTAAAAGTACCGTCCATGTGCTGTGTTGGGTACTAAGAGTGCCAAATGGATTCATCCCGTCCATGCACAACCCAAGCCTTAAATTTCTGACTTCATTACCAAATTCCTCAAACTTCAAATCAATGTTCTTCCACTGTGGAGAGTCAGCTGGATGCTTCAGCATTTTATTTTTCTTTCTTCCCTCTGCATGCCACCTCAAGTTCTCTATTGTTAGTAGGGAGACATTCCTAGTCTTGTAATGTCAACTTCTCTTACTAAGAGGACCTAGTCGCCCGAGTGTTGTCGTTATAATCTTTATGTATGAATATAAGGAATATTTCAAGCATCGCACACTTGATCCCCACTGTGATCATACACTTAAGCATGGTGGCGTCCAAAGGGAAGGAAGCTAGAGTAAAAGAGTCGCCAACAAGTTTTAGGAACTTGTAAACCGTTCACAAGGGGAAGGTTACACCCCTTAACGATCCATGAGATCGTTATCTCCAATAGGCCTGGAACCATGACAGGAAGTTTGGGGATGAAGGTACAAATCACCCCTAAAAGAGATTGAACTTGCCCTAATAATAGGCCTCTACTTTATTCTTCTCATATTCATGTGCGCTTTCTGACTACTATACAATCATTAGATTAACCCTAAACCTGTTTATCTATGTGGGTTGAATATTAATGCACAAACAAATCTATTATTGGTGATCACTTGAATTATAATCATACTAGCCTGAACAAGATTATTATTTATCTTATTAAGCGTGATTACAAGTACAAATTCCCTTTAAACATGCATAAAAGACGTGATCAAGCAATGACAATAATAATATAATATCAAGCAACATAACATCAATCATCATCATAATAATAATATTAATCTCAATTTCATGAAAGCATAATAGCATTTGCAAGATCCTAGGCATGATAATAACAAGATTAATAACAAATCCTAGCATGTCACTAAACAATAAAGATCAAAGCTTTATCCCTAACATGATACTATCATGATAGAAATAAAGAATAGGAAGCATCATATAAACATGCATGATATTAGAAATCTTAGTTAATACCTTAAACATGATACTAGGAATCACAAAGATATCCTAACATGATACTAGGAATCAAAATAATCAAAGCTTGATTTCTATATCAAAATAATTAACAATTAAATTACTTACTTGGATGCCACATATTTCTTTCTAATAACAAAATACACGCGTTAGTAACTTCAAGGAAAATATTAAACAGTAAATCTAATCAAGAATTGAAATAGGATTTAGGACCAAACCCTCAGAAATTATCAACCTTTCACGTCTAGGGCGAAGGCAACTTCGAGTTTGGTTAGGTGTGTCTAGAACTTCTGAATGTGGAATTTTGTAAGATGGAAGGCTTAGAAAAAGAATACAGACGGTATGCGCTTTGTACACGATATCATCTTCTTAATAGGATTAAGCAGCTAATTCCACGTTGAATAGATTAAAATCAGGTTTGTGACAAATCACATATTTTACTTTAAATAAAACTCATTAAAATATAACTATTAATCCTAATCTCATTAGAATTTAAAAGAAACTTCTAGATATTATAGAAGATTCAAATCAATCCTAATAACTTCAAGAATAATAATTAATAGGCCCTCTAGACCATTGGGCCACATGTAAAATTCATTTTGGGCCATATTTAATTTAATCTAGAACTTCTTCATTATTCATCGGAATTGGGCTTATAATATATCGTTGGAAAGCTCATTTTGAGCCCAATCCAACTACACTATTATTGGACCCTTATCATGGACCAAACTAAATAGGACTAGCTATTTTCATAAATAAAGTGCAAACAGAAATATTTTCGAAAACTGAAAGAGAGATATTTTAAATAAAAACATATACATCAGTAGATTTTACACGCTTTCATTTCGTTTGAAAATCAGATGATGTGAAAGATATTCATCACTGGGTTTGGTTTTGGGGAGTGTAGACACCGAAAAATGTCTCCCCAAAACCAAACCCGATGAAGAACAACCTTTCATCGCCATTATTGGTCGGGTTGATTATTTAATCTTGGAGTGCTTAAATCCATATTTCCATTTCATAAAACAACCAAATTCTTGTCCCATTTCCCCAAACCATAACTTATTTTCCTCTTTTCGTGCCTTTAAACCCAAAATAATTCATTTCGTGTCCTTTAAAATCATTCATTTCGTGTCCTCTTTATAAAAATGTTTAGTCTAGTTTATTTTGGCCCATTATCTGGGTTCAATGATTGAATAGTTGGATGGGTCTTTAAAATAGCTTTCCAACAATATATTATAAGCCCAAATCCGAGTTATAACGAATAAGATATTGCCAAAATATTGAATTGAGCCCAAATCGAATCTAAGCCCACCTTACCTACCACCCAATGATCATGTGGAGGGTCCAAATTATTTAATCCCATTCCTAAACCAATTAGTATTAATTAGAAGCTTCTATAAGTTTCTAAAAGATCTTAATTATACTTTTTGAAAAGATAAGATTAAAGAGTTTGAAATTGAATAAAACTTTTCTTTTTTGAAAATCCTATTTCTATCCGAATTGAAAGACGTTCAAAGATAGTCAGATTTGATTTTCGTGCCTCATATTTTTTATCCAAATTTTATATGGTTGGATATCCCTTGAAATTATATTTCCAATGATATATTATAATATCAATTCCGAGCTATAACGGAAAAGATATGAATAAAATGTCAAACTCTATCCAAAACTGACACCGTCTCACTATTTCGGCCATATATTTTATTCTAATAAATATTTTAATCTGATTCTAATAGTGTTAGAAATTAGACTTCAAGAGCTTTCCAACAATATCTTATTTATCTTATTCTGATTTCTGGATCAAAAGATATGATAAAAACAAAAACCGCAAAAACTGCAGTCTATCGAGTTTTATTCCGATTTAATTCGGATCTTATCTTGTTTTTTCGACCCTTCTTTTTTCTCTATAAATAGAGGTCATATCTCCCCTTTTTCAATAACCAACAATCTTGATCATCAAATCATTCTCTTCTCATCTTTAGCCTAAACACTAGCCACCCTATTCTCTTAAAATACTCCCCCTAAGCACTCCAAGGAGTCAATACTTTACCTGAAGTCCTATACCTAAAACCAAGGCGTGAAAAGGTAGAATTAACTGAGGGTTTCGACCAAATCAACTCTACTTTTTAATTTAATTTTCATTTGATTTATATTTTTTTATTGAAGTTACTAACAATTTATTCATGATATAGCAATTTTAAGGAACACACGGAATGTGAGTAATTAATTAATTTAATTACTTATTTTTATTTTAATATTGCTAATATCATGATTAGGTTTATTATTATTTGATTTGACTAACACTATTATTGTTGAATTGTTTCCAATATTAATGTTGATTCTATTATTTATTGATCACCATATTGCATGTTTAAAGGGAATATGTAATTGAAAATCAAGCCTAATAAGATAATTTGGACAAACGGCTTAGGTTCCTTTTTAATCTTGTTATTAATTCAAGTGATCACGATATTTTAGAATTATATGTTGCATTAATATTCAACCAATTTAGCTGAATAATAGTTTGGAGAAAATTGAATCTTTGTTTGCATGCCTTTGAGATCGCAGGAATCACTTTTCAGAATAAGAATCGAGTAGAGGCCAATACGGGCGAATGTGACTCCATGACTCACTTCGTACCATCATCCCCGATCCTTCTTTTGTGGTTCCTAACCATATGGATTTAGTAATCTCATGGATTATGAATGGGGTGTAACCTTCACGGGTCAATCGTTGTTGCCTTCGTGGTCCCTTTATCGTGGTTGCCTTTTATGATCCGTGAACAGTTTACAAGTTCCTTAAAAACTTGTTGGCGGCTCCCAAATTTCCTTGTCCCTAATCGTATTATGTCAATTCCTAATTCCTATGAACTCCAAGCATATTCACCACATGCTTTTAATTTAGGCGCACATTGAACGACGCCTACAATTTGGCGACTCCACTGGGGAGGATTCTTGGTTATTTATCGATTTGACTGATCGGCATTTTAATTGAGATGAGTGGATGAGACTTGAAAGATTCTTGAAAAATATTCCTGTCATTTAATTGGCATTGTCACATATGCATATGCATTTTAGCTTACCTATTTTGCCACAATAGTACGTGTTCTACGTATGTGGCTAGCCCGGGGGATTTATGCACTATCAAGCCGAAAACGCTCATGGCAATAAGGGTTCATCTGAGTTTTTAAATCCACCGAAACCATGGAGTCGAGTTCGATTTCATCACGAACTAGCGGAGCCGCCCGTTGGCATACACCGTCAAGGGAGGCTGCCTTGCTAACGCGTTCAAACTCTTAACCATGGTACCCTTTGACACCCAAAAGCTTGACCATAGTCGAACATAGAACTTGACTTTAGGTTGCGAACTTCATTGCATCATTCGTGACAATATGCTTATATGTGAATTTTTTTATTGACTTTTTTTAATTATGTTTTTTCTCTTATCAAACCATTTTTATTTTTTTTAGAGTCGAGTCATAGATTTTTTTTTTTTTTTAATTGAGTTAACCCGGATTTTTATTCTCGTATCCTGCACAAGAGTCAATTTGTTTTGGTCATAGCCGGAGTTCTAGAAAGAGTTACGTGTTGTGCAACCTATGGATCTGTAGCCCTGAGTTTTATCTTTCATTTGGAGCTGCTTTTGTCCTAATCAGAGTCACATATCAAAAGTTATAACAGATATACTACAGCCTGTCTAGTTTAGGTATCTTTTTAGCGTTACCTTTTTTTATTTAATTTTTTTTAAAAAAAAAAAACAAATTTGTGTCAAGCTAGTCGTACCCAAGTCCTTTAATCCGTGTCAACTGGTATAACATAGGATTGTTGATTTTTATTTATTTATATATTTTATTATACCCATGAATCCTAACTCTTCTAGAGTTTTAGTCCTCTTCCTAGTTTCTTGTGATCGATTTTTGTGCTAACTTTAACATGTGTTCTTTGTCTTTGATTGTGGATGATCTGATTTATGACTAACGATTGCCAATGGACCGTATTCACCTATTAAATGGCATAAAAATTAAAATTGGACAAAATTAATCAAGTTAGTTTGTCTTTTAGTCTTCCGTGCTATTTAGTCATTGGGTCTTTTGTTTTTCACAACGTCCTCATGTCTAGCCATGCGATCATACCACGAGTCTTAATAAACTCACCTAATCACACATGTTGAGTCATTGCACACTCTTTGTCTTCGAGTAATGCACTATATTGTTTATGATCGTATACTAGGACCATGCATGCGTCATTTTCCGTCATAATAGGAATGAGTGGAGTATTTCCAATCAGATTTCAAAATTGTTTCATATACTCTTCCTTTCCAATCAGAGTATTGAGTGAGTGCATTAAGTGAAATTATCCTTACACAGTACTTAAGTCTAAAATCACTAGGCATTAAGAATAAGGGGAACGTCACTCCTTCTTTCCTTCCAATCAAAGCATTAACAACAACAAACTTTTTTTCTCACCAGGCGGCAAGAAGTTACTCATAAACAGCCATGAAGACAATGCACGATGCAAGCTTCTCACCAAGATTTCATGTTTTCTTCTTCTTTTGTTTCAAACCCTTCCCCCTAAAAAGTCTAGCATAGGTTCTCATTATCCATGTGTCTATGTGTCACATTTCTTACCTTCTTCATAAATGAGCACCTCTTTCTTACATTCGATCACGTAATTAATAAAAAAAAAAATTACCGAACTAAACACAAGGTACACTAATGACTTGAGGCACCTTTGCAACCCTGTCATCCCCTTAAACCATTTCCAATCACATCCATTTCTTCATCAACCACTTTGAGCATCGTCTAACGATTGACCTTATTTATTCAACACACATTCACCTAACCCTGGGATGGGAAGGTGTGCAATTTGTGTAAAATTCAGAAAACAAGTTCAACAAAAATAAATAAAAAAAAGTGAATAAAAAACAATGTCTAAAGGCAAGTGTTCCAATGTCCTTGATATGAACACGTCTCAAATCGCGTCTCTCATATCCATGCATGATCGAGTCAAAGAATATCCAATGCTTACCCCTACCCATTTAGAGCTAGACTTGGGTGCTTGAACCCACATCACTTAGCTTACCCAGCCTAACGAGAGTCATCATCTTTGACTCTTCTCACATCTATTTCCATCACCACAACTTTTGCAGCCAACCTTAGTATCACTTTCACACACTTGATCACTCACACATATATAGCCATATCATCCTTCCCTTTAAGAACCCATTATCAGGAAATCTTGTTTCAACGCTGTCCATGTCATCATCTTTCAAGACAACATTCATTAGAAGAAACATTGTATACTTGCCTAGCTTCCTGACCTGAGCAATGTTCATTGTTTCATGCATCACATAATGCGCTGAGCAACATTTATATGTCAATTATTTTTAATCATGCAAAGCATATCGTGCTTAGCTCCTTGACCTAAGCAACATTCATTATGCAATAATCACTTCATCTATATACGTGCTTAGCTACTAGACCTAAGTGACGTTCAAGTTCGCTTCTTTATACCATATATGATGCTTAGCTCCATGACCTAAGTTCATTCATCTATCGTGTCACATGATGTAATTGTCCTTATCCTCCTGGCCTAAGAACATGCATCATGCATAAATTATTTTCAAGACAAGAAATTTAACCATGCGATTCATTTCGTCTTGCTCAACGAAGAAGTTCAAAACTTTTTCCCTTTCTCATAACTTTTCTTTTGGGGAAATTAAATAAACATTTTTAAAAAAATTTCATCGAGGGAAGTTCGAAAATAAAACTTTTTTTCACGTCTTTCTCAGGAGAGAGTCGATACTCTCCACTCATCTCATGACAAAAATGACGGAAATTTTATGCTTTTTAATTTTTGGTTCCTTGTGTTTGCACACGCACACACCATATACACACACAACCACAAGTTATACACATGTCATGTCATGTCGTGTCAAGTCAAACTTTGTCAATTCAGTTGGTCAAGTCAATCATAGTCTATACGAGTCCCTTGGCAAATTTTATTTTGCAGGTCTCAATTACAGCCCACGTCCGGGGACAAGCGGACCATCTATAGCCCACATTCGGGGACAAGCGAATTATCTACAACCCACGTCCGGGGACAAGCGGACCATCTACAGCCCACATTCGGGGACAAGCAAACCAATTACATCCCACGTTTGGGGACAAGCGAACCTTTTACAGCCCATGTTTGGGGACAAGCGAACCAACTACATCCCACGTCCGGGGACAAGCGGGCCATCTACAGCCCACGTTTGGGGACAGACAAACCATCTATAGCCCACGTTCGGGGACAATCGAACCATCATCATTTTAATGATCATCTCCCAAGAGAAGATGATTCACGGCGCAAGGTGCTTGATACACAAAGACTTGCAATCTCATCATCTGTCAACTTTCCTCAAGCATGGAAAGTATTATCCGGTGGATTTCTTCAAGCATAGAAAGCTGCCAAAATCATCTTTTAACTTTCCTCAAGCATGGAAAGTGTCATTCGGTGGGTTTCTTCAAGTATAGAAAGCTACCAAGTTCATCTGTCGACTTTCCTCAAGCATGGAAAGTATTATTAAGTGGATTTCTTCAAGCATAGAAAAATCGCCAAATTCATATGTCGACTTTCCTCAAGCATGGAAAGTATCATCTGGTAGATTTGTTCAAGCATAGAAAGCTACCAAACTCGTCAGTCGGCTTTCCTCAGGCATGGAAAGTATTTCAACAAACGTCATCCGGTGGATTCCTTCAGGCATAGGAAACTACCAAACTCATTTGTGAACGATACATTAGTGTCAGATAAGCGTTCTATCCCTTTACTCTTTTATCTGCAGAACTAACACTTTTCTGCAGGTATCGGCGTATACAGAGTGATTTAGGATCACAGAACGTCAAAAATCATTCTCCGTCCCTATCGAATACTTTGACTATCGTTTTCGAAACTGACGTTTCTACAAACTCTGTCAAAGTGGGGGCTTCTGTAGACACCTAAAAATGTCTCCCCAAAACCAAACCCGATGATGAACAACCTTTCACCGCCATTATTGGTCTGGTTGAGTATTTAATCTTGGAGTGCTTAAATCCATATTTCCATTTCCTAAACCAACCCAATTCTTGTCCCATTTCCCCAAACCATAACTTATTTTCCTCTATTCGTGCCTTTAAACCCAAAATAATTCATTTCGTGTCCTTTAAAATCATTCATTTCGTGTCCTTTTTATAAAAACGTTTAGTCAAGTTTATTTTGGTCCATTATCTGGGTTCAATGATTGAATAGTTGAATGGGGAGTTAAAAGATCTTTCCAACAATATATTATAAGCCCAAATCCAAGTTATAATGAATAAGTTATGGCCAAAATATTAAGTTGAGCCCAAACCGAACCTAAGTTCACCTTACCTATGACCCAATGATCATGTGAAGGGTCCAAATTATTTAATCCCATTCCTAAACCAATTAGGATTAATTAGAAGCTTCTATAAGTTTCTAAAAGATCTTAATTATCCTATTTGAAAAGATAAGATTAAAGAGTTTGAAATTGAATAAAACTTTTCTTTTTAAAAATCCTATTTCTATCCGAATTGAAAGACGTTCAAAGATAGTCAGATATGATTTTTGTGCCTCATATTTTTTATCCAAATTTTATATGGTTGGATAGCCCTTGAAATTATCTTTCCAATGATATATTATAGTATCAATTCCGAGCTATAACGGAAAAGATATGAATAAAATGTCAAATTCTATCCAAAACTGACACCGTCTCACTATTTCGGCCATATATTTTATTCTAAAAAATATTTTAATCTTATTCTAATAGGGTTAGAAATTAGAATTCAAGATCTTTCCAACTATATCTTATTTATCTTATTCTGATTTTCGGATCAATAGATATGTTAAAAACAAAAACCGCAAAAACTGTAGTCTATCGAGTTTTATTTCGATTTAATTCGGATCTTATCTTGTTTTTTCGACCCTTTTTTTTCTCTATAAATAGAGTTCATATCTCCCCTTTTTCAATAACCAAAAATCTTGATCATCAAATCATTATCTTCTCCATCTTTAGCCTAAACACTAGCCACCCTATTCTCTCAAAATACTTCTCCTAAGCACTTAAGGAGTCTATACTTTACCTGAAGTTCTATACTTAAAACCAACGCGTGAAAAGGTAGAATTAACTGAGGGTTTCGACAAAATCAACTCTACTTTTTAATTTAATTTTCATTTGATTTATATTTTTTTATTGAAGTTACTAACAATTTATTCATGATGTAGCAATTTTAAGGAACGCACGGAATGTGAGTAATTAATTAATTTAATTACTTATTTTTTTTTATATTGCTAATATCATGATTAGGTTTATTATTATTTGATTTGACTAACACTATTATTGTTGAATTACTTCCAATATTAATTTTGATTCTATTATTTATTGATCACCATATTGCATGTTTAAAGGGAATATGTAATTGAAATCACGACTAATAAGATAATTTGGACAACCGGCTTAGGTTCCTTTTTAATCTTGTTATTAATTCAAGTGATCACGATATTTTAGAACTATATGTTGCATTAATATTCAACCAATTTAGCATAATAATAGTTTGGAGCAAATTGAATCATTGTTTGCATGCCTTTGAGATCGCAGGAATCACTTTTCACAATAAGAATCGAGTAGAGGCCAATATGGGCGAATGTGACTCCATGGCTCACTTCGTACCATCATCCCCGATCCTCCTTTCGTGGTTCCGAACCATATGGAGTTAGTTATCTCATGGATTTTGATTGGGTGTGTAACCTTCACGGGTCAACCGTTGTTGCCTTCGTTGTCCCTTTATCGTTGTTTCCTTTTATGATCCTTGAATGGTTTACAAGTTCCTTAAAAACTTGTTGGAGGCTCCCTACTTTCCTTGTCCCTAATCGTATTATGTCAATTCCCACTTCCTATGAGTGCTAAGCATATTCACACATGCTTTAACGTAGGCGCACATTGAGCGACGCGTACAGAGAGACACATTTGGGTGTCTACAACGGCAGACGTTTGACTAACATCAAAACGAACTAGTACTCAAACAAGAGAACTCACAATACTCATGTTCGAGGAAAGAGGTTCTGATAGTTGTAATGAGAAGTACACTTACGATGATTTTTAAATCTCTTAAAGTGTTCTCATATGTCGATAAGTATGGTTCCAAACCAATACATGTGCAAGTGATTTATGACAATTATGTCCTTGTAGCACAAGAAATGGTACTATAAATCAAACTACATACTAATCTCAAGCGGTCATTAATCGTCCATCATTTAAATGACCTCGATTAGGGATAATTTTCGATTACAATATTAATGGTCACTTAACATGTGTTTCTTTATCTAAGACTGGTCTTGATACACAATTTTGAATATTCTGATAATATAATGGACTCAATATTTAATTCTAAACAATAATTAAATAGAAACGGAGTGATAAAATTGCATGAAATTAAATTACCCCAAAACTTGAATGGTTCATATTAGTGTCTTACATTAAAATGTTCAAAAATTAATTAAAACACTAAACAAGGAAATCAAAGCCAATTTCCAACGTGCCTAATTCCCATTGCCTCAACGAGCTTGTTGTGCTTCACTTGAGGCAGAGGTTTTGTAAGTGGATCGGCTACATTGTTGTCCGTTCCAACTTTACAAATTCTGATTTCACCCTCTGATTTTCCATTCCCTTATCATGTGAATTCGCCGCTTGACATGTTTGACCTTCTAATGTTCCCTTAGCTCTCTAGCCTGATAAATAGCTCCATTATTGTCACAATAGAGGGCTATTGGACCTTTGAAGGAGGGTACAACATCAAGTTCACCAACAAAATTACGAATCCAAACTGCCTCCTTAGCTACTTTAGCAGTTGCCAAGAATTCGACTTCAGTTGTAGAATCTGCAGTTGTACTCTACTTGGCACTCTTCCAACTAAACGCTCCTCCATTTAGACAAAACACATATCTAGACTGTGATTTTAAATCGTCTCTATCAATTTGGAAGCTTGCGTTCATATAACCTACAACAACTAATTCTTCTAAGCTACCATATACTAGGAATTTATCCTTGTTCTTTTTCAGGTAATTTAGGATATTCTTGGCCGCAGTCCAATGCGCCTCTCCTGGGTCTAATTGGTATCGGCTCGTAGCACTCAAGGCATACGATACATTTGACCTAGTACATATCATGGCATACATGATCGATCCAGTTAGCAAAGCATATGGAATCTGATTCATCCTTTCTCGCTCATCAGGTGTCTTTGGAAACTGCTTCTTGCTTAGGGTTATGCCATGTGACATGGGTAGGTGACCTCTTTTTGCCTTTTGCGTACTGAATCGTCCCAGTACCTTATTGATATAAGTACTCTGGCTCAATCCAATCATCTTCTTAGATCTATCCCTATAGATTTTGATGCACAATATGTACTGAGCCTCTCCCAAGTCTTTCATTGAAAAACATTTTCCAAGCCAAGCCTTTAATGACTCTAACATCGGAATGCTATTTCTAATAAGCAATATGTCATCGACATATAAGACTAAGAAGGCGATGTCACTCCCACTGACCTTCTTGTAAACACAAGATTCATTTGGATTCTTAATAAACAAAACTTATTGATGGCTTCATCGAATTGCAGATTCCAACTTTTGCTAGCTTGCTTTAGCCCATAAATGGACTTTTTAAGCTTACACACCTTCCCATCAATGTTTTGGTCGACAAAACCTTCAGGATGTGTCATGTACACAGTTTCTTCCAAAATTCCATTGAGGAAGGCGGTTTTGAGGTTCGTCTGCCATATTTCATAATTATAATATGCAGCAATCGCAAGGATGATCCGAACGAATTCAAGAATTGCGACCGGAGAAAATGTTTCATCATAATCAATACCAAGAATTTTCCCGTAACCTTTTGCTACCAGTCTAGATTTGTAAATGAATACATTTCCATCTTTATCAGTTTTCAATTTGAAAATCCACTTACATCCGATAGGTGTGTAACCTTCGGGTAAGTCAACCAAGTCCCAGACTTGATTTTCAAACATGGAATCCATTTCATATCTTATGGCCTCTTGCCATTTAGCAGAGTCGGTGCTCACTATCGCTTACTTGTAGGTTGTTGGTTCGTCTCCATCCACTACCAGGATGTCCTAATTCTTGGTGAATACAATACCAAGATACCTATCAGGTTGAGACCTCGACCTCTACGACCCAAGTAGGGTAATGGAGTGAGCAACTTCATTGTCAGTTTGACATTGCACATTTTGACCAACGTCAACAGAAGATGTTTGAGCACTTTGATTGTCAATTTGATTTTGTTGCTCGTTCTCTCAAACTTCATCGAGTTTTATTTTCCTCCCACTTGTCATTTTGGAAAGGTGTTCCTTCTCAAAAAAGACACCATCGCGAGCAAAAAACACTTTGTTCTCGGATTTGTTGTAGGAATAACACCCTTTGGTTTCTTTTGGGTATCCCACAAAGAAAACCTTGTTAGATTTGGGGTGAAGTTTCTCAGAAATTAATTTCTTGACATATGCTTCACATCCCCATATCTTGAGAAGAGAAAACCTTGGAGGTTTCTTCGTCCATATCTCGTATCCCCATAACTTGTATGTAGTCTTTTCTACAGCTTTTGATAGAGCATGGTTCAATGTTAGTGTCACGGTTAGAAGTATGTGTCCCTAGAAAGAGATAGGAAGATCACTAAGACCCATTGTTGATCGTATCATGTCAAGCAAGGTTCGATTTCTCCTTTCTTAAACTCCATTCCATTGTGGATTTCCTGGAGGTGTCAATTATGAAAGTATACCTGTTTCTTTAAGATGGTCATCGAATTCTTGGCTTAAGTATTCACCACCTCGATCCGATCAAAGGGCTTTTATATTCTAGCCAAGCTGATTTTTGACTTCACTCTCAAATTCTTTGAACTTTTCAAATGATTCGTATTTGTACGACATAAGTTAGTCATATCCATATCTATTATAGTCGTCTGTGAAGGTGATAAAATATCGATGGTCGTTTCTTGTAGTTGTGCTCATTGGTCCGTATACATCGGTGTGTATTATGCCCAACAAGTCACCTCCCCTTTCTCCTAACTTGGAGAATGGCTGCTTTATCATATTTCCTAATAAATATTCTTTGCAATTCTCAAACGATTGTAAATTGAAGGAGTCAAGAACACATTCTTGTATAAGTTTCTTGATGCGTTTGATGTTACTATGGCCAATATAACAATGCCATAAGTACGTCTCATTTAACTTAATGGTCTTAGCTTTCTTGGTGGTATTATTAACATTATAAACTTGTTTGTCTAACAAAAGCACACTTTTTTAGATAAACTTGTCAAGCCATAAACATATAAGCAAGACTTTCAAAATAATAGTCTTGTGATCAAAACAAAATGACGTTTAATGTTGGAAGATCAATGTATTTTTGATAACAAATCTTAAACAAGTTCTATGACAAGACAAACTATGTGATTACAAGCCTTCTAGAAAGATTGTCTTCTTCCACCGCTTGTATATCCACATCCGCTTGGTAAACCCTTCTCACTTGGTTGCTAAAATAGGAGCATATAGTGAGTCATTAATGGTATCTAATACCTTATGAATTTCTTGTATTCAAATGTGAGTTTATAAAGAAGATACATGAGGTAGAGATTCTCTTCCTTTTGCCTCCTCTTCCAAGTCCATGCTGCATTCTCTCTTGTAGTGGCCCCGTCGACTACAGTAGAAGCATTGCATCTTTGCCTTGTTCTTGAACTCCTTCTTCTTTACCTTAAGTCTATCACTTCCGTAAGGATCGTCCATTGAAGCTAATGGACAACCTCTATCAAAGAGAGTTTGTTCCGATTTGCAGTTAACCGCATCTTCAATGCGACATAGCCCGAGTGGAGAGAACTTTCTAGCATGTGAGTCACTTGCTCATCCTCCACCGGCTTGCTAATGAGCGCCAAGTGAGTGAATAGTTGATCAAGAAGTTGGATTCTAGGTCATTGAAACTAAAATTCCTCCGATCAAACTAAATTTATAACAAAACCTACACTTATTAATAGGGTAAGTTTGGGTCGAACCACTAGGAATAGGGGGAAGTTTGCTATGGCCAAAGTCAAGCTATTTCGAAATGTAAGGGGTGGTGTAGGTTAACTAAGTTAAACTAATCTATAAAGTAAATCAATATATCAACGCACTAGGGATTTAGGATCCACATATTCTTGCAATCGACACACACTAATCGGGTTGGAGATTGATTCATTCAAGTGTTGCGAGGGAAGATAGATAATGCAATCAAAAGAGCTCAACAAGCTATCTCCTAGAGGTCTAACTAGCGCCAACTACAAAAGACTCTAACTAGGAACGTCACAAACCAAGCTCAATCGACAAATGTGAGCTACAAATAAATTGTCTGTATCAATGTAGGCACATATTACAATCTAGTACGACAATTAAAGTTAGCTACTCTTTAACTAATCACACACATGCAAAAAATCAATCAACCAATTTAATCACAATCCTAAATCAATTAAAAACTCCCAATTAGCTATGATCCATCACTCAAACATGCTTCACCACATCCCTAGCAAGTAAACTACTCACAATCCATGGAAGACATCAAAGTCAAAACTAAGCTAATAAAAAAATTCATCATCATCATTTCAATCAAACAAATTCAATCAAATAATCAACAAACTTTAACAATCAAGAAACGATTGAAATAATAAACTAAAGATTGCATTAAAATAAAAGAAATCCTTACAAACTTTGATCAAATCAAAGGAAATTGTGATTAGAATCATCAATCATCAACCATGAATTTCTCTCTCTATAAATATAAGAACAAGTGTTTCCCTCTCTAAGAAAACCAAACCTAATTCTAATTCTAAAACTCTCTCTCTAAAAATAAAGAAAAGTCTATATATAGTAAATTAACAAAGAGAAGTTAGTTAGATCGTCCAAAATAGACCCGTACAGGCGCGACCTTCTTCAAGAGAATGTCCGACCGTGCAAAAGAGGGTACGGAACAGGGGAAGCAACAGGCGCGGCCACGCCAAGGCCACTCGAATCGGTCAAATGCGGTGTCATAACTCATGCCAATAGGAGTAAAGTTCCTCCTAAATGGTTTCTTTTGTCCTTGATTATTCATAGCAAGGACTTCACCTAGGTTACAAGTGCTAACATTGTTTGAGTGGGTGGTTTTGGAAGAAGAAGGATTGTCGTTCTTCTTGCCTTTCCAGCCACTGTTGGAGTTATTGTTGGCAGCTTTCAACTTAGCCAGGTCATCTTCGATATTAATTCCGATGTCGTAGACGACCTTGAAGGTATGGAGATTATTCTGATACTTGAGATGATTGGAGTATTTTTCTTGAAGGTTTTTGATGAATAACCTTATGGACTCTTTTTCACTGGGCACCTCAATCATCTTAGCTGAGGTTTCTCTCCATTTGTTAAAGAAGGAGGTGAAGCCTTCATTCTCCTTTTGCTTGAGGATTTCAAGTTCCCTATGGTCAGTCTCAACTTGAATGTTGCATTTGTATCTATCAACGAAAGCGTTTGCTATGGACTCCCAGGTGGAGGTTTTTTCTTTCTCGAGAGAAAAGAACCATTGTTGACAAACGGTTTCGAGAGATAGTGAGAACAGAGAGGGGAACACTTTCTTGTCGATACCCTTAATACTCATTATTGTTTCGAAGGCTCTTAAATGAAAATAAGGGTTATCGGTTGCCCTGAATTTCAGGATGTCGTTGGCATTGAACTTCTGTGGAAGAAGATATTTGTCCACCGAGACCCCTTGTGAACTAATCCCTTGAAACTTGTAGTCGCTTGATAGCTTGCTCAGACTCTCTTGCATGAGGTTCATCTATTGTTGTTTCACGGGATCATCGATCTTAAGGGTTAGGATCTTTAGTGCCTCAGTCATGGTACCCAGTTGGTTCCTGAGCTCATTGACTTCCTCTTGCGTTGCCATTACTGTCCTAGCTTTCCTCTTACGAGCAATGGGTTTGTCGAAAAGTTGGACTTGTAAGAAAAGATTGTCTTTGTTTAATCGTCCTTCCTTTCTTGACCACGCGCTATAATTTAAACCATTATTGTTTTAATTACTTGACTCAAATCGACCTTGACTTTACGGTTTTAAAGAGGAAAAAAAAAATAGGTGCATATTTTTGGCAAAAATAAGGTATATATTTTTAGGATTTTAGGAACCAATTATGGTATTTAAATTTGAGGATTAATATCCGACTTACCCCCCTAAAAAATGACGGAAAAAACGCGCATACAAGACTTTCTTAGACATGGTCAAAGTACGTGTATTGGTGTGTGCGTTGAGTGTAAGTGACATGCTTGGACTTTTGTGTAAGACCATGGGACTTGGTGCCTAGACTCAATTAATGACTTAGCAAGGTATTATTGACAATAAAATTTAACCAAATTAATTAGCAAACTGGTTAATTAGACACAAAGTGATGACTCGATCAATAATCCGAACTGTCGTCAAAACGACAGGACTAGCGCCTCTCTTTGCAGTGTAACGCCAGACGACAGAACTGTCGCCAGGAGCCACACTCCACAGAGTGGCGCTACAGTTCAGACTTTGGCGCCATTGCTGGAGCTTCGATCTGAAACTGTTTTTGGTATTATTAATCAACAGGGGTATGCCTAAAGTCGTACTAAGTCAATTCTGATTAAGATATTAGACTTTATTTACTCAAATTAATTAATTAATTAGTTAATTAGGCAAAGTTCTTTTAGTCATTAATTTATTTTATCTTAGCACAAGTCAAACAAACAGTTAAGAAAAACATATACCATATGCAACAACAAATAATGCACAATTAGTCAAGTAGGCACAATATGATGCAATGAGTTTGCAACCTAACCATGGCTCTAGTTCTCTAAAGTTCGGGATATGGGTTAGTCAATAGAGGGTCCATGGTTAATTGTCCGGATGCACCGCGCGGAAGCCTAACCGTGAAGGGTTAGCGCGAGTGGATGGGACACCACGAGTTTTAGAAAAACTCGCTTCCATGGTTTGGTGAATTCAACATTCTCGGATGTACCCTTTGTTGCTCAGAGCGTTCAATCAGGTAGATGGAGCATGAATTCCCAGGGGGTTATGTCCATATGTAGAACACATATGGGTTTCAGAAAAGTGAGAAAAACTCAATCAGGAAGTAGGATCGAGCAAACAATGCTAAAAACAGGTCGAAATTAGAACGCATATTTCTGGCTCGGTATTGGAAGAATTTGGCGCTAGCAAACAGAGATTGGCGCCAGCTTTTGGCTTTAGCGCCTGGCGAAAGAGCTGTCGTCTGGCGCTAACTTCTGTTGGCTGACGCTAATTCCTACATGCCTCAGCAGCTTTCTGTGCTCGATAAAATTTTCCAGTTTCGCGCAGTGTTATTTCGGTCCTAGTTGTGAAAGATATTCCTCAAATTTCCTATGTGTAAAATCCTATGTTTTAACTCATTACGGATGGTCTTTCCAATGAGATCTTTTTTATGCATATGACAATAATGTTAATCAAAATTACGCACATTAAATACTTAGAACGTTTCGAGTCTCATCCACTCATTCTAAATCATTGCCGAAATAAATTTCAGGAATTAAAATAGAAATCCTCCCCAGTGGAGTCGCCAAAAACTGTACGAAATATTTCAAGCGTTAATCCCTAGATTGAACCCCACTGTGATCATACACTAAAGTACGGTGGCGTCCAAAGGGAAAGAAGATAGAGCAAAAGAGTCGCCAACAAGTTTTAGGAAATTGTAAACCGTTCACGAGGTGAAAGTTACACCCCTTAACGATCCATGAGATCGTCAACTCCAATAGGTCTGGAACCATAACTGGTAGTTCGGGGATGAAGGTACAAATCCAACCTAAAAGAGATTGAACCTGCCCTAATAATAGGCCTCTACTTTATTCTGATCGTACTCATGTGCGCTTTCTGACTAACATGCAATCAATAGGATTAACCCTAAACCTGTTTATCTATGTTGGTTGAATATTAATGCACAAATAAATCTATTATTGGTGATCACTTGAATTATAATCAAATTAACCCTAAATAAGATTATTAATTATCTTATTAAGCGTGATTACAAGTACACATTCCCTTTAAACATGCATAAAAGGCGTGATCAAGCAATAAAAATAAATATCAAGCAACATAATAATAATCACAAAAATAATAGTCAAAATTATAATCATCATAATAATTATAAAAATAATCATAATCATATCAACGCTAAAAGCATAATAATAGCAAGATCCTAGGCATGATACTAACAAGATTAATAACAAACCCTAGCATGTCACTAAACCATAAAAATCAAATATTTAACCCTAACATGATACTAACAATCATGAATATTAGGAAGAACATAGGAAGCATCATACTTTTAATCATACTTAGTATTAAAGTTACCCTAGACATGATACTAGGAATTTATTGTTGTCACCCTAAACATCAAACTAAGGAAAACATCCTAACATGATACTAGGAATCAAAATAACAATCTAAGCATGATTTCTACATAATAACATCAATAAAAACCATTAAAGTACTTACTTGGATGCCTCGTACCTCTTTCTAATAACAAAATACACACGTTAGTAACTTCAAGGAAAATAATAAACAAACAATTAAATTAAATAATTGAAATAGAGATTTGGGACAAAACCCTCAGAAATTAAAACCTTTCACGTCTAGGGCAAAGGCAACTTCGAACTTGGCTAGGTGTATTTAAGACTTGCGAATGTGGAATTTTGTATTTGAGAAAAGCTAGTTTAGAAAAGAGAGAGAGAAAGAGAGAGTAATCAAGAGATCTTGATGAGAGTTGGTGAGAATTGGTGAATGAAAACGGAGTTTTTAGGAAGCTATTTATAGAGAAAATCAGCCAAAAAGATAAAAAATCAAAACAAAGTTTATGACGCGTAAAACAAGATTAGCGCCAGACGCTGACATTAGTGTCAGGCGCTAACGCTAGCGCCAGGCGCCAAGCTAAGCGTCATGCGCTAATGCTAGCGTTTGACGCTAACTTAATTATTGACGCGTTTTTCTAAAATCAAATAGAAATTGCCGTACAGGAGGATAAAATTGTATTTTCCTCAAAAACATTCTTTTGTTCTGATTAAAACTCTAAAAAGTCAACAAAAGTCAATTTATCAATGCTAATTGAATTAGGAATGAAAAGAACCTTCTAGAAGAATCTAGAAGACTAAAACCATTCCTAATTGCATTAGGAATGATAAATCTATATTAGGCCCTCCTCTAGATCATTGGGCCGCATATGAGGCACAAACCGGGCCCAGTTCAGTAATCTGGTCATAACTTTCTCAATATTCATCGGAATTGGGCTTATAATATATCGTTGGAAAGGTCTTTTCAAGCCCTATCCAAATACACTATTATTGGACCCATATCATGGACCAACCAAACTTGATTGGCTGTTTTCTTGAAATAGGTTTTCAAAAACAGAGAGAAGCTAAGAGAAAAGAAATTAAAACTATCCGCAACACTAAACTTTCCACACTTTCACTTCATTCGATTATGATTCGACGTGAAAGGTACTCATCACCGGGTTTGGTTTTGGGGAGACACAAATGGGTGTCTACACCTTCAAATCTTTTGTCCATTGTTATTGTTAGAAACAAAATTCACTTGTTCATAATCATTGCCTTCAACATCATTACAATTCTCAAAAGCATGCAGACAACTAGAAGAATCATGATCATTTGACCCACAAACATCATAAAATACACATCCACTTGGCATATTACTTGAAGTAGGAGTTGTATAGTTAGAAGATAAACCTCTCCCCTTAATGTGGGAAGGAAGACTCGGTTTAATTGAAGAGGCACTCTCTAGCTTAGCCTTGATTAATGTCATCTCCTTCCCCAAGTTTGAGATTTGGGAAGACAAGTTATTGATCGCATTGAGATGGTCAACCGAGTAGACCGTTGAGCCACTTTTGCTTGTAGACTCTCTCTTTCTCTCTTGCCAATCCATGTAGTGACGAACTACATCCTCTATGATATCAAGAACTTCTTCCTCGGTCTTGTTCATAATCGGGCCTCTAGCTCCGGCATCAAAACATGACTTTTCTTAGGGACTCAATCCTCCATAAAAGATTTGTATGATTTGGTTGGTCGAGATTCCATGGTGAGGACATTCTCGTTGATACTCCTTGTATCTTTCCCAAGCCTCATACAAACTCTTGCTAGGCTTTCGCTTGAAACTTTGGATTAGAGTTCTTGCCTCGACGGTCTTCTTTTGAGGATAAAAACGAGAAAGAAACTCTTTGGTGACCTCATCCCAAGTTCTCAAGGTATTAGGCTTCACTTCCTTATCTAGCCACTCCAAAGCTCTTCTGATTAGAGAGAACGGGAATAGCTTGAGTCTTATGAATTCTTAAGAAACCCCGTTTACCTTGATTGTGTTGCAATACTTCTCAAACTCTTTGAGATGATTTAGTGGAATTTCGTGATTGGCACCACTAAATTTCCTTCTTTCAATCACTGTTATCATCGTCAGCCTTATCTCAAAGTCATTAGGCGATGTTGTTGGTGGAGCAATACCACTCTCAAATCTATAGGCACTGGAAGTTCCCAAATCCATCAAAGAAACCCTTAGTACTTCACCCATACCTCCTTGTTATTCTTATTGAAATTCTTCTTCGCTTGAAGAGATAGAACTCAAGTATCGCCTAGCAACTCTTATCCTTGCGATTGTACTCTCAATCTCCAGATCAAAAGGTACTTAAGTACTTCCTCTTGTCCTATGCATACAATCTCAAAGAAAAAATTATTATCACGGCTACAAGTGTAGCCTAAAAGAGAAAAAAAAATTTGTATTTTTGAAATGAAATGAAATAGACTCAACAACAATAGCAAAAAACTACACCATTTCCCGACAACGGCGCCATTTTGATCAAGAGATTGGATTCTAGGTTGTTGAAACTAAAATTCCTCCAATCAAACTAAATTTATAACCAAACCTACACCTAGTAATATGGTAAGTTCGGGTAGAATCACTAGGAATGGGTGGAAATTTGCTATGGCCAAACTTAAGCTAGTTCAAAAAGTAAGAGGTAGTGTAGGTTAACTAAGTTCAACTAATCGAAAAAGTAAATCAATATATCAAGACATTATGGATTTAGGATCCACATATTCTAGCAATGGACACACACTAATCGGGTTAGAGATTGATTAATTCGATTATTGCGGGGGAAGATAGACAATGCAATCAAAAAAGCTCAACAAGCTATCCCTAGAGGTCTAACTAGTGCCAACTACGAAATACTTTAACTAGGAACATCACAAACCAAGATCAGTCGACAAATGTGAGCTACTAATAAATTGTCCTTATCAATGTAGGCACACAATGCAATCTAGTATGACAATTAAAGTTAGCTACTCTTTAACTAATCACACACATGCACAAAATCAATCAACCAATTTAATCACAATGCTAAATCAATCAAAAACTCCCAATTAGCTATGATCCATCACTCAAACATGCTTCACCACATCCCTACCAAGTAAACTACTCACAATCCATGGAAGAAATCAAAATCAAAACTAAGTTAATCAACAAATTCATCATCAGCATTTCAATGAAACAAATTCAATCAACTAATCAACAAACTTGAACAATTAACAAACAATTGAAATCAAAAACTAAAGATTGCATTAAAGTAAAAGAAATCCTTACAAAATTTGATCAAATCAAAGGAAATTGTGCATAGAATCATCAATCATCATTCATCAACCATGAATTTCTCTCGCTAAAAATCTAAGAACAAGTGTTTCTCTCTATAAGAAAATCAAACCTAATTCTAATTCTAAAACTATCTCTCTAAAAATAGAAGAAAGGTCTATATATAGTAAAACTAATAAAGAAATGTTAGTTAGATCGTCCAAAAAGACCCGCACAGGCGCGACCTTCTTCAAGAGAATGCCCGGCCGCGCAAAAGAGGGTACATAACAGGGGGAGCAATAGGCACAGCCGCGCCAAGGCCACGTGCGCCAGCGCCACTATGTCGCGCGGTCGCGCCATTATCGCGCGCGCCCGCTTTTTGGAATAGGGCATCTTCCTTCCCCTTCAACTTGATGCTCCTCGTGCGCTCCACTTGGTGTGCTTGAACTCGGAGCATGGAAGAACCTAGACACCTTGACGGTGGGTTCAACACTAGAATTGGTGCCCCTACGGCTTGAACGCACGGCCTAAGGTTACTTGGAACTTGCACATCTCCATACTGTGGCTTCAAATGGAAGACACTAAAAATCCAAATCAATGTAAAACTCGGGAAGAATCCTTGGGAATCCTTGGACAACTATCTTAACCTGAAAATGAAAGAAAACAAACAAATAAAATGGAAAAAGACAAAATAAACAAAGAAATGCATGAAAATAGAAAATTATCTAAGGAAAGTGCAAACTAAAGAAATAAAGATAAAAAGTAAGGTAAAATGAATTAAAAGAGCTATAAAAGCAATCTAAAATTACCCTAAAATAGAACAAATGAATGACATAAATGACACTCATCGATAGCCTTGTCATTCGGAGCACGTGGGCTCGAAGTGGCATTTCGGGTCTTAGTCTAGCATTGCAGACTTGTGCCCATACCTCTTGCCTCTCTTTGGTAAGGCACCACTATTGCAGCAGCTTGATCTTCATTTTGGATAGTGACTTAGTCACTTCCTCAACGAGATCATCATAGTTGCCTTTGATGCTCTTGGTAACCCTCAAATTGACTATATCCTCTAGAGCTTTGAGGAGCATATCCGGAAAATAGTTGGAGAACTTCCCCTTCCATTGTTCCGGGATGGAATTTGTCATAAGTTGTGAGACTTTTTGCAATCCCTACTCCATTCCTCGTATGCCTTATCGCATAACCACTTTGAGTAAAAACTCGGGATGGGTATGTCGAGAATATGCTCATGGTAGAAACTTTAGAGGGTCTTTCGGAGTTCTTCTTCCCACTCCTTAAAGTTCACCAAGTTCAAGGAAAATGGGAACTTTTAGGGAAGTTCCAAGCACATTAGGTTGTTGACGTTGTTAGTTGAAAACATGATTCTATAATTGAAAGAATTTGAAATGAAAGACCATTCATAATACTTAAAGAAGATTGAAATCATGCATATTTATCAAACTTATTTAAACGTCTTATTCACACATTAAGTTATCCCCATAAGGTGAGAATAAGTCAATTCCAAGATCCAAATAATCAATGAGTAGTTAAGCGTGCTTTGGCTTGTCTTAACACTCAATATTCTAAAGTAAGCAACTCTTTGCTAATGGATCCAAGCCACTCTTTGTTAGATAAATCGTCGCATCTAATACTCCACTACCACAAAATAAGGAATAAGTAACGCATAATAGAGAGTTGTCAAGATAGATAGGCGATCTCTAGCATTCTATAGAACGCCTATGTAAGATAAGCACTTTGTATATTGAACCTATAGAGCGCCTCTCCTGATTAAGCGTTCCATATGATTTATATAAAAAAATATGACTATAGATATAGTTCGCCTTTCTAAGTTAGGCGCACTATATGATTTTAGAATAATTAAAAAAAAGTAAAAAAAAAAAATAGAAATCTTACCCTAAAATATGACCAGCATCTTATCTCGCACGCCGCCCCCTCCTCTCCTTTCTCTCTCCTCATTCTATCTTCTCAACTACATTCCTCTTTCTTTCTCGCTCTTTCTGTCTTCTCAACTCCATTCCTCTTTCTTTCTCCTCTCCTCTCCAACCCCAGGAGGCCAAATTTGTTTTTTGGTTTTAAAATCAAGACCAACGCATGCTTATGTGTATCATTTCCCTCAAATTTTCAAAGTTAAATTTGATTGCATTCAATCTAGATGTGAGAAGAAACGAATTGTGAAGTCCATAATGCGATGATACATGAAGGTAATCCCATTTGTGTTCGAATTTCAATGTTTAAATTCGTTTTTTTTTTTTTTTTTTTTTTTTTTTTTTTGTTTTAAAGTGATAAATATGATTTATTTTGTTTTTTATTTATTTTTTTTTCCAATCTATTGTTCATGATGAAATTCTTATTTAAAATTTTGATTTCCATTTTAAAATTTTGTTTTACTTCTCAATTATTTTAGATCTGTGGGATATTGGTTTTCATGTTATAAACTCTGATTTTTCATCTTTTATTAATTGATTTTCATGTTTTGTAATTTTTTATTTTCATGATTTTATCAATAGATTTTCATGTCATAATTCTGATTTTCATCTCTTATCAATTGATTTTCATGTAACAATTTCTTATTTTTATCTTTTATCAATTGATTTATATGTTATAGTTTTGATTAATTTTTGATTTTTCATCTTTTGAAGGTGTTTGGGGCAGGTTATCTATTTTTGTGCGCTATTAATAGAATTGGTGCGTTGTTGAGATTGGTGTTACCAAAGCCCTGTTGATTGGATACTTGGATGATTGCGGTGGTTTTGACTTTGGAAGGCAATTGAAGTTGATGCATTTCTTCAGTTGTTTTTTTTTTTAGAAAAGACAAAAATTTTATCATTCACAATAAATTAGTTATGTGAGAAACCTTGTAACGTAATTTTTTTTCTTAAAGTAATTTAGTTATATATTATCATTGAAATACTTGTATTTTAATTTTGTTACAAATAAATTGTTATTGTTATGGTGTTTTAGTTGTTACGTATGAATTATTATGAATTATTATTATTATTATTATTATTATTATTATTATTATTATTATTACTACTACTACTATTAAGAATTTTTTTTATTAAAAAAGTGATGAATAGAGAGCTCCTATCTTTGATAGGCGTCATATTTTTATATAGCTAAAGAGCGCCTATGTTAGGATGACCGCTCTATTTTCCTCGTTATTTATTTACTTTTTACATATAATATGAAAGATAGGCGCTCTGTATTGTATTAGATATAGATCGCCTCTTAGAGGCGTTCTGTAGACTTTATAGGAACCCCCTCTAAAGAGCGCCTGTGAGGCGATCTGTATTCCCTATTTTAGGCGTTCTATATTCCCTATTTTGTGTTAGTGTTCTCTCAACAACTTATCCACTTTGCATGACATGTTAGGACTCCTTCACTCATATCGTTGAGTATAACCAAAACCGACATGCATACCCAGTATGCCTTACATTTCCAAGGAGTAATAGTTGAAAGGAATGGTGTGCTTCGAACAAGTGTATTATTCTGATAGCGGGTTCAGAATTATTAGAAAGCTAATATATTCAGTAAGGTCAAGTGATCGGAATGCCTAGGTGGAGGCCGCTTCCGATCAGTAATATTAATGTATAATTAATATTACAGCTTAATCTTGACTGAACCCTTCGGGTCACACCCTAGCAAATATACGAACCGAGTCGACGAATTAATTCGGAAGAAATTAGTTCGTCGCCCAAGTATTAAATATTTAGACGTCGGAAATTCGAGCTTAAAGCGTCGAAACCGAGCGTATGAAGTCGAGTCAAAATAGTAAAAGAAGAGACATGAAAATAATAATAAATCAACAAGACCAAAATACCTTAAGCATCGGAATGCCCCAAGCAAACCGAGTACTAAGGGCATTTGATATAGCATGGTGGCTAGCATGCGCACCAAGCCGAGCCTAGGTTGGCTGGTGTGCGCTAGCGCACCAATGCTAGCATAGCAAGGCTAGCAGCGTTGGGCCAAGGCGCGCAAGGAGCATCATCTCTCAGCAGCAGCCCGCATCCTTGATGTGTGGCTCGCTAGCTGAGAGCACGAGCAGCCCGCACAAGCCGTGCTGGGCTTGCTGGCCAGCAGCGCTAGCAGCCCGCACGCTTGTGCTGGGCCTGCTGGTAGCCGCACATGGCAGCACACCTTGGGTGCCTTGGTGCCCAAGTGTGGTGCCATGTGGCGCGATTTAAGAGGAGGTTTGAGGGGTGTGTTGGCCGGTTTTTGGAGAGGGAGTGGGGAGCAAGTTTGGTCCCCCTCCTCCAAAGGGTCCTCACCTACCCTCTCTCATGAGCATGCCACTTGTTGATTTATTACTAGTTTGGTTATTAATTTTATTTTAGCTTTAAAATAAAATGGAAAAATCAAATTCTCCCACATTGATGGGAGAGCCTTTTCACTCTCTTGTTTTCCCTATAAATACCCAAGTTGGGGTATTGGGAAAATTACTTGAGTGAGAGTTGAAATAGACATCACCATTGTGAAAACCTTTGAACTCATTTAATCACTCGGGTTTTGGTCGGACCTTGCTAACTCCAAGGTAGCGGACCTCAAAAGTCGGTGTTTTTCCTTTGTGGGTGGATACCGTTGGAGCCTTGGTATTTTCGGAGCTAAAGCTTTCAAGTAAGAGCCCATTGGGTTGGGCGAAGCACGCGTCAAAGGTAAATTCCGATTTTATCCTTCTATGTTTATTTGTTATGCTTTATGGTTTTATTAATGGCGAGTGGTTCTTTGGGTCGGGGTCGTTTCCGCGGTATGTTGGACTTACCAAACCCCAACAGGGGTATCAGAGCCACGCTCATTTATTTTTAAAATCATAATATTTTTCAAGGTGATTTTTATGGCTTAATTTTTCTGGTTTAAATTGCTAATTAGATTAGTAGCTCGTATTATCTATTTTAACCTCGTATTTAAGCTACCTTTAGCCCCGAACCCAGATTTTGACCCAAAAATAGTGAATTTTGGATGAAAAATGTGTTCTAGAGATGGTTTTACCATTTTAGGACTCGGGTTTTAGCCCAAAAACGACCAGAAATGCTATTTTCGAGGGTTTTTTCGTTTTTACGAAAAATTTTAAGTCTTTCTAACCTTGAAAATTAATTGCATATTTATGGTGGTTGTGTAATTGGTTCAATACATATTTTATATGAAATTTTAAACATCTTTAGGCATGATTACTTGGTAGTAATTTGTGCTTGAATGCTTGGTTTATTTTTCACATAATTTCAAACTAATTGCATCAAGTGTGAAATTGTTGTTCTTTGAGGCTTCCAAGTATTAAAGATTCAATCTTTAATTATGTTAAGTGATTGAAACTTTATATTACTAAATTCCATGAATTTTTGTTAAACTTTGTTGATTTAATCATTTTTTAGTTGATTGGAATCATAAAGTTTGAAACTTTGTGATAGAAAAATTTTTTATCTTCATATTGGAAGATATAATTTTTCAAGGATTCACAAGTATTAAAGTTAGAATCTTTATTGAACTTATGTTCATTTTTCCAACTCCCTCTTATTTTGTCAAAAACTCAAAGTTAATATAAATTAATTAAATTAATAGTGAGTAATTGCCCTATTATTTTTGTTGCACCAAGTTAAACCAGTTTAATTAAAGAATGGTTCTTGGGAATTATTTTGGTTACATGCACTTTAAAATTTTTTATTTAAGTTAGACTTGTTTAAATATTTTCAATTTTGCTCATTAAATTAGTTTTAAAATTAATTTAGAATTAATTACGAAAGTCACGCAAAATTTGGGATTAAATCACGAGGCTCATGGCACGCAAGACAAGGCATAAGCGCCCTTGGCTAGCCGGGCTACATAGCAGCCCCCATGTGGCTGCCAAGGGGCTGCCATGCCCTTTGCGTGCAGCCAAGGCGTGGCTGGTGCGCACGGCCGCAAGCATCAGCACAAGCGACAGCAGCACAGCAGCAGCACGCTGCCATGTGCGTGCGTGTGTGTTGTGTTGCGTGGTGCTTAGGGCTGTTGTGGCGCGGGTATGTGGGGCACGAGCACATAGTGCATCCCTTAGGACTTGGTGCATGGGTCGTGTAATTAGGGGTATGCGTAGACGTTGCTTGCAAAGCAATGTAGTGCAATGAATTCGTTCAACATGGCCATCAAGGGCCACGTTTTTTATGTGTGAAAGTTCGCTGATGTGGGCGGTGTAATGCTTAGCGACATCGGGCCCACTCCCACGTTCATTGAGCATGTAACGGTTGTGCGAAATGTGAGCACTCCATGTCTTAGTGCTATACACTTAGACACTTTGGACTACGTATTTTTGCTTAAAAATTGTCGTTTTAATTATTTTATTAATCTAATTTGTTTTAATTATTTTAATAAATTTTGGAGGCTAGGCCTCGGTTTTGAGCGGCATGGGCAAAGTTTATTTTGACACATTTTTGGAATTACTGGCTTAATTATTTGGATTAATTAAGTTGGATGTGGAATTTAGTGGGAGCTTCAAATGTTAATTGCGCTTATTTACATAACCGGTTAAAACAACTTTGACAAGTTTTAATTAGGTGTGTTAATTGGATTAACCACCTAGATTAGTTACTAGTTCACGCGTGTTTGTTTGTTTTTTGCATTGTTACTTGTTTATCGTTGTAAAATGCATGGGCCATTCACAAATAGTGAATGGATGAATGGAATGTATATTCTCTCACAGGTTTTATGAAATGGCAACTAGTGGGGCTCAATTAGGATAGAAAATACGGACTGCGATCCGTGATGTATTTTAGTAAATCTAAATACGGTCTGCGTACCGTTGAGTATTTTTGTACCTTAATATTTAGATTAGTCCTAATCGTAGATACTAGTAGTTGCATTTAATTATGGTTAAGTCTTGAAGATGGAGGTTCTTGGAAGACGTAGCCATGAAAGTTGCAATGAAGACCTTCTGAAGATTTGAAGATCTCAAGGGGTCATGCTAGTTGCCAAATGCATCTATATTTATGTTTTTCGATATATATATATATATATATGAATTATATGTTAGATGCATGTTTAGGATTTCGAATGTTGTGATGATTAATTAAGTTCACTTAAATCAACCAACATAGAAACCCTAGGTCCCTACCATTCCAAAACAACACTTACCAACCGAACGAGGGTAGTGGTGGGCTACGCCAAAGCGAGGCATCACTACCTCTCCTAGGAGCGTAAGGCATACCGGGTATGCAAGTTGGTTTTTGTTGTACTCAACGATATGAGTGATGGAGTCCTAACATGTCATGGAAAAGTGGATAAATTGTTGAGAGAGCATTAGATGCGACGATTTATTCAACCAAGAGTGGCTTGGAGCCATTAGCAAAGTGTTGCTTATCTTAGGAGATTGAGTGTTAGACAAGCCAAAGCATGCTTAACCACTCTTTGTTTTCTTTGGATCTTGGAATCGACTTATTCTCGCCAAATGGGGACAAATTTAATGAGTGGATAAGACGTTTAATAAGATTAAAAATTTGCATGAATACCTTTTAATTTTAAAACTTATTATGTTATTTACTTGATAAATGGTTATACTTTGCACTTATATTTGTAGAATTCCAAATCAAACTGTATTGTTTTCCATGATTGGTAAAGGAAATCTTTGAGAATGGTTCTCAAAGAAAAGTAAAGCATTTCTAAAATACAATTCTCATAAATGACTTTTATAACAAAGTCCGAAAGGACGCTTGGACATCATGTATTCAAAATACTAGGTAGTTTTGATAAAACATGAAGTATTGAGTTGCAAACTCAAATTGTCAATATTGACAACCAACTTATCTTTTCGCTAAATAAATAGATGAGTAAGACTCATTGATGTAGTAATTCAAGCGTGAATTAAAGTAAAAGATGAAACTTTGTTTCACGGCGCATTAGATGCTTAATTATACCTAACAAAGTATAAAAGTCAAAGACTCTTAAAGAAATGGTTCTTAAAAGATTATGAGATAAAGTATGATAAGAAATATAGGAAACAAGGAACGAAGAAAAGAAATAAGATTCCATTTCAACCCATGAGTTCATATTATTGTAGTTAATTTAGCGATTCGTTATCTTCACAAGTATCAGATACTGCTTGAGTGTTCCACTTTGAAAGTGACCTCAAACTATTGAAGATAAGCTAAGTTATTGACTTACAAGCTAAGAATGAAGCAAGTGGTGCTACATCAGTTGTAAGGTCATATGCTTTAATTTGTTTAAAGACCTTTAAGCTAAGGCTGGAACAAATAAATGGTTATTGTGTTCCATAATCAGCAATTGATCTGCTTACACATGGAAAGACTCACATTCAAAGCAATGAGCAATAGTTGCAAATTTATTTGAATTGCATGGTTATCCAAGCGTTAAGTCAAGAATGCTTGATTATAAACAAACATTTCCCTAACATGATAAACTCATTAAGTTCAACACTAGTGGAAAAAAGGTCATCCATAACGGGCAAAAACTTCCCATTCGTAACGGGCAGCGGCCGTTACGTATGCGACCGTTACGGATGGC
Source organism: Chenopodium album (assembly GCF_948465745.1). Classification (NCBI taxonomy): domain Eukaryota; kingdom Viridiplantae; phylum Streptophyta; class Magnoliopsida; order Caryophyllales; family Amaranthaceae; genus Chenopodium; species Chenopodium album. Next base: position 18,200,034 of record NC_137842.1, read on the forward strand.
CTTTCGTATTCGTAACGGGCACCGTCCGTTACGAATAATAGGTTATTCGCGTTATTCGTAACGGGCACCTGAAAAGCCCGTTACGAATAACCCCGTAACGGGCTTTTCAGGTGCCCGTTACGAATAAGGGAATTTTTTGTAACGGGCTTTTCAGGTGCCCGTTACGAATAACGGAGTTATTTGTAACGGGTAGGTTCTGCCCGTTACGAATATTGTGAAATCCAATTTAAAAAAACAAAAACCAGCACATGCTGGACAACTAGCTTGCACAATTATTTTATCAATATATATATATATTTATATTATACAAGTATATTTTACACTTGATAATTAACGAGTAATATACAATCAGCAAAAGCTACTTTAATTATTTCATAATAACTAAAACTAAAACTAAAACAAAGATCCTTTCAAAAAAAAAAAAAAAAAACAGGCATCATACTTCGCGCAACATACTGCCTACAAGAGTCCAAGATCGTGTATTGTTGGAGTTAAGATTAGACATGTTACACTAAAGATCTACAAATTTTGCTTAGGGATAACCACAGTACCCTAACAAGCAACAGAGTACTATTGTAACCATCTTTCACTCAAAAGCTGCATAGCAGTCCCCTTGCGAGAATTTCCTTGCAAATAGAAAGCAAGGAGCAGCTGTAGAATTAGTTCGGCACCACTCTGTTCCGAACTCGGTCTCATATACATGGTTGATGTCCTATCAAATACAGCCAGCAGGGCATCATTAATTTGGCAGTACCATAAAATAAATCGCAATGAACTTCAGAAATTGCAAAATTCAGAAATTTACAACAAAAATTACAACTTGCAAAATTCAGAAATTGACTTTTCTATATCTGCCTAGACAACCTCACTATAAAAATAATGAGCACATAAGAATAAAAGCAAAAATGTCCTACTACTCCCGTAGATCAAAACACAAAAGTATTAATGCGCTCTGCATACATAAAGAGAGTCTCAATGAGCCATGTAAATAGTACTAGTACTAGATATATGACTCAACTTTCATAAATCACTAATATATGGGAAAAGGCAGAGGAATTCATCAAGTTAGGACTTGGGTGTGTTATATATTTCAGTATTCCAGCACGCAAATTGTAGTTGTAAACATGATCGAAAAACAACAACATCAATGAAGAACCTGTCACTTTTATTCCAAGTTTCAAAACCAGCCACTCGGTCCTACAAACTACACATTGTGAAAGGGCAAGGTCTCATTGAAACAATCTGGGAAAGTCAGTCAACATTAGTTCTAACATGGATATAAGTCTGGGGAAGTCAGTTATGAATTGACCAAGCTGTCTACTAGGCTATGCTCGCTATTTGCAGTAGGATATAAGTGGTATATGTTGTGTAGGAGAACCCATCACAATTGCCTTCATTTGGCCATAAGGCCTCCCCTGATGTCCTGATGATATATATGCGCGTTTCCACAAACTCCTATAAGGCTATAGGTTGCAACTAATGACTTCTTTTCACCTTAAAATTTTCTAGGTTAAAGGCAACTAAAAAGAGAATTAAGCTGTATAATAGTTTTGATAAGAAACAATTAGTACATAAAGGCTCATAGGTTAATCAAAAATCAATATAAATGCCATCAAATCAAAAGAAAATTAAGCGAGAATTGGACACACCGTGACAGAACTGGTTTTATATCAGACAATCTTATTATAGCAGCAACCTTAAGTTGTGTAACACCCAACCTAATAATATATATAGCATTTATATATGTGAAAAGGCTTTAAATAGGTAGCTCTAAAACGTCTGAAGTAGCTTAAAACTTGATAATTTATTAGCAGACCCTTGTGATGAACCAATTCGAATGACTCAGAATCAACATGATGGATTATGATAATTATTATGCGTATAATGGCATCAAAACATGAACTAGAAAAGTCAAAACCAAACTCTACACATTTTAGGTACAAGTGATATCAGACCATAAGGATTGTAGAGGGGAAAAAGAAATTGCATGACACAAAATAGAATTCAGGACTATGGACTAACAAAGTAACAGATACAGAGGAAAATTACCTTCACATCTTACATTGAAAAATTCCTCATCACTGTACCGAGTACATAGAACCTACATATTTCCCACAAGAATAAGTGTTAATCAATTTTGATTTGTGAGCTGAAGTTCAAAGATTAGAACATATCGCTTGATTCTTAAAAGGCTTCCCTTTTATTGTTTCTGGCAGAACCTGCAAAAATGACACATGGTATTGTATAATCAGATATAAGAATGATCTGGGAACTAAATTATAAGTAATAAGAATGATCTGGTTACTCATTGAGCAGCATCAAATGAGCAAGGCAATAAGTTTAACCTGGTGGCAGAGGTAGGTATTTCGGTTATTATGCTATCTATAGTTCCATGACTTCTATGCTATTTATAGTCTTCATCTTGGAGATGACTAGATAAATAATTGAGAGCCTCCAAAGCATTACCACATACGGCAGGACGCTCCTCCAACTTTACTTCACCACTTTCTAGTACATTCACAATCTCAGAGAAGTATTTCACCATTTCAGCATCTGTCTGCTGCCTATGTGTATATTAGACTCATGTTAGCATTTCAGTAAGCACTAAAACACCAAACAAAATGATAATCAAATAATCATATACTAAACATAGTGGCATGATATTTCAACTATGGACAAAATATATGCCAGTTAGGTGTAGGATTATACTTATAGAAGTTATCAAACAATCATATACTAAACAAATTGGCATGATATCTACTCATCCAATCCAACATGATAATCACAAGTTAAAACATAGATTTGAGAAACAATATAAAAAAATAAAGAAAGAAACTACTATACCATTGCAATCAGAAGAAAGACGAGACCTCAAAAAAAGGCAATAAAAAATTATCAAACATAAAGAAAACTAGTAAATGTAAGTAAGAATCCAACAATTACCATTTACCATTTACCAATTAGTTCCTAAGTTTCCACTTTCAAAAGTAAAATATTCTTCTAGAAATGACTCCAACAATCAAAACATTTTAATATTTTTTACTTGTAAAAAGTTTAGCATCATTTGTGAACTCTTTTAGAAAAGTTAGACTCATAGACTAGTAAACTATTGTTGATATAATAAAGTTTGAGGGTTTCATACGATTATGCTACATGAAGTGGGCATTAACAGAAGCTAATTAAAAGTATCTAATTAAGTTTAATTCTAATTGAGATTTATCTTGAGTTGATGATGACATTGACAAGAACCTAGTGATTAGCAAGAATGGCAACAAGAAGCACTTTGTATAACCAAAGGGAACCTGAAAGTTATTCTTATTCCTCTTATCCATCTAAACTAAAAGGATTAAAAGCTATATATCCTACGTAGTACTAAAATTGAACAAATGACGAGCACAGACAAGTGAAACAACTCTAGACTACTAATAACAAAGTAGAAACTAAAAGATACGTCATGAACTAGGAATACTAATTGATCGGAATCATGTATACACCTGAATTATGTATAATATCAAGCAATGCACACAAACAAGCTCATCTTGTCTTCCATTAAAATATTTTTTAAACCGCAAATAAAACAATCTGGCCTTGAAACATGGTGTAACAGTCTAACCAAATCAAAATCCAGAATAAGCTCTCAAATCCTCTCTCGACACGAATTTTACAGCTCAAATAATCTGGAAAGTTTCAATAGCAAACCAAATACTAAATTATTAACACTCTAATCGATTCAAAAGCAGCTAAATCTTAAAAGACATACCTTTTCATCAGAAAGATGAGCTTACCATATTAAAATTAATCAAACATAAAAAATAATAATCAATTAAAATCAAACTTCATGACATAGGCTCTCATCTTACAGCTATAAATCGGAACTCAAGCTCCCTCTCCATAATTAGTAGACCAATTCAAATCTAATTGCTTTCTGTTGAAGAAGAAGCGAACTTCTCCAGTCTAATTGACTTGAAAAAAATCAAAGAGATATAACCATACCCATAACGTACTGTGATGTTTTTTTACCTGAATCATCACCGCCATATCCACTTCCGAGTAACGAGATTCGTACAAAAGACATCCTAAATCGGGTCCTCTACCATTGATGCGATTCAGAGGAGAGAGAAAGGGGAAATTTTGGGAATTAGGGTGGTGAAATGGGAGTAGTGATAGACCACTACCAGGTATGGGCTCGTTGGGTCCATACCGGGGGTAAAAATGTAATTTTGCGTAATAATTCCTATGCTGTAAAAAACTAGTCTCTCTCTTCTTAATAACAATATTCAACTCCATAATAACTGTATAGAAATCAACCATAACAGTACACAAATCAATAATAACAGTATACAAGTCAATAATAACAGTATACAAGTTGATAATAGCTGAGCACCGACAACCAGTTATCATCGTCAACTTCGACCGAACTCTGAACTTTCATAAGTGATGCGGCCAATTGCTGCTTTGGCGAAGAAGCGAGTAGCAGAAACACGGTCGCTAGAAACACTAGAAGCTGATGAAGTATTGAAAGTTGTAAAAGCCATAGAAAAATTGAAAAGGAAATTGGGGAAAATTGAAAATCAAATTTGAAAAATTGAAAGTGAAATTGAGGAAAAGGCCAAAAGGGGAAGAGAGAGAAAGAGGAGGGTCTGCACTTAGCAACATAGAAGAGAAGAGGGGAAGAGGAGCTGCAACCCAGAAGAGAAGAGGGGAAGAGAGAGAAAGTGAATTTTTCTTTCATATTATTTTTTTATTATGGTATGGGCTTCCCACTATCCATACCTGGTAGTGGTCTATAGTTACTCGTGAAATGGAGGATATTGAGTAAGATGAATCAGTTGTAGAAGAGAGAGATTAAGTTAGCAAAATGAAAGATGAGAGAGGAGAGAGGAACGATGGGGGATTTGAGTTTTTGACGGCTAGGAGTGTGAAACCCTAATAATTATTAATGGGCTCCTCTTTTCATGAACTCCTCTTTTCTAATTATATACGACTAGACTCTAGTCTACGCATCTTACCCTACACCCCTCCCTAAACTCATCGTTTAACACCCCTTCCTCCAAATACTTATAGTAACTACATAGTAATAATTGTACTGTTTCCCCCACCCCATATATTTATAATAAAAAATAACAGCCATTATCATTTCACTTTCTCTCTCCTCACCCATTTTCTACATTTTCTCTTTCTAAATCTATTTTTTGTATTTTCAAATCTGAAAATTTCTATGAATTTATGACAAATTATCAAAAAAATTGTTCAGTTACTACAACTAATCAAGGTCGAAATTCAAAGGAGTAAGTGATGATTTTGTTCATATTCAGTTCGAAAAAGAGTATAAACCCTAGTTTTAGTAATTTTTTGTTGCAATTGTGTTACAGGATCATCATTGAAGTATAAAACATAGAAAAAGAGTATGAACTATAGCATTTTAGTAATTTTTACTAATTTTCGTTTAAAAACTAGTAATTTGAACAAGTACCTATTGATTTTTGGGTATGAACTATGTAATATTCCTTTTTTTTTTTTTTTTTTTTTTTTTTTTTTTTGCAGTTGAAGGAAATAGTTTCAAAGAAGAACATCAAAGAATCTGGAGAAAAATAAGCATTAATTAAATTAGTTCGTAGTGTTTCTTTTTTATTGAATGTTCATTTCCTTTTTAATAAATGTTCATTTATATATTAGTATACAATCATTCACATTTTAATAGACGATTAATATAAATATATTACTACATTTTATATAATACTACATAGTCATTGTATTAATGTTCATTCTTTTTCATAGTTTGGAGTGGGAAATTATTACTACATAGTCATTGTATATATAAATGTTCATTCTTTTTCATATTTTGGAGTGGAAAGTTATTTTGGATGAATATTCATTTGTATTTTGGTAGATGTTTAATCGTATAAAAGTATATGGTTTTCACATATTAATATACGATTACTAGAATTTTAATAAATATTTATATTTTGGTCATCTTCTTCAAATATTTCATGCTCGGTTAAATTTTGAGTTTCAATATATATCTTTTTTTCAGATGCATGTATGATAAATCACATATTGATAGCTTCAAGAATCATTCACGAATATATTTCATGTTTATTGATTGATATCTTTCATAGGAATTTTTAAACTAATGCATGTTCATTTATATATTAATAGATGTACATTTTCATATTCAATTATGTAAATATGTTCATTATTGTATTAATAGTTGTTCATTCCATATTAATAGATGATCATTTCTACACATATATATGTTCATTTATATATTAATATATGTTCATTTCCATATTGATCATTTCAATTGTTATATTTTCATATTCATATGTAAATTGGTTCATTTCAACACTTATTCTTGCTCAAATATAACTAAAAATTCTTGTTTTTTATCTATTAGTTAAACAAAGAATCATGGATATAGTGAGATACACCACACGATAGCAAGGAAAAAAAAAGGAAGACGACAAAAATAAGGAAATCAAGAATGCATGGATTCACGCAACATCAACCAATAACACTAGCTTGAATTTTTCGATTTTGGATTGAGAATTCATTGTGTATAATAATATGTGTAGAATTGAGTTGTATATTTAATATTCAATATTTTAATTTTTGGTGATATACATGATTTTAATAAGAAGGAAATAAAATTTTTTGTTTCCTAAAGTATTATTACAAATCACATCCTTCAAAAGCAAACATTTAAATAGTATATATATATATATATATATATATATATATATATATATATATATATATATATATATATATATATATATATATATATATAATACTAATATTTTTTAACGACTTTGAACCATCATTCACTAACTACATTAGAATATTTGACACTATATGTTCATAAACACACACTGTACAAAAGTTAAACATTCGGTTCTTGTATCAAGTCTCTCATAGGACCTAATATTTCTACATTTATTATCTTTATAACCCTTATTAGAACAAATAAATCCTTTCATAAAAAATGAGTCATCCCTTCGCCTCTTACTCCTCCCAACTCTGATCCCAAAACCTTTCATAAAAGCATATTCATTATATATTTCATAAGCATCATCTTCAGAAGGAAATTGTTTCCCTTAAAAATCAAAGTGACTTGCTTCTTTAAAAATAACAACATCCTCTGTCCCATTGCAATAATTAAACATGTAATAAATGAACAAATACAGTAGCAATAATGGTCAATTACAATAATGCATTTGATCAATTACAGTAAAATTATCATATATAAAAATTTAAATGATCATCTATAGTTACATAACTGAACATTATTAATAAAACTACAAAACAATGATAATCATTAAAAGTTACATGTAAAACTTATAATTCCATAAACACAAGTGTATATATAAATGAACATTTATAATTGCATAATTGAACATTATTACAACAAAACAGAATAACAAATGTTAAACTATTTTTTTTTTTTTTTTGAGGGAACAAATATTAATATATGTTCACTAGTTAAAATTTATATGAGCGTCTTTAAAAGAATGAAAACCATTGAAATTCACATGTACAACATATATTTTCGTATACGACTACAACAAACCTATAGTTTACTACAGAAACATACATTAAACATAATTGAACATTTACTATTACACAAATGATCATTTTTTTTAACTAAGATTATTTTTAAACGACACATCAAGGTGATAAAAATAATCGGTTTAGCAAAATTATAACAACTATAGATGTTCATATTAGACGCACAAAATTGGAAAGGCAACAATCAAATAATAAGATTATAAACAAAATTACAAAATAAAAACAATTACACAAATAAGATTCAAATTAGAAGAATAATACAACCAAAACTATGGATCAACTACTAATAACAATAGTCTTCAAAAAAAAAAAAAAAAAAAAAAAAAAAACAAAAAAAACTAATAACAATAACAATACCAAAACCAGAATTATTATCAAAATTAAAATCAGTAGAACAAAAACTATGAAATCAAAACATTATAATCGTACAATTACAATCGAAAAACATAGCATTATCAAAATCGATTATTGATTATCATTTAAAATACGAATTACTTACATTGATGTTTAAACGAAACAAGTAATCTAACTCCAATAGGGAAAATTGACTCACAATCATGATCAAATGCAATTGAGTTTGAGATCTCCATGGAAGAAGAGAGAGAAAATAAAATCAGTGAAAAATAGGAGAGAGAAAATTAAAAATTAGATCTATAAAATATATATTTGGTTTTCTTGAATGGAAAGTTTAAAAAAAAAAAAAAAGATGGCATTTAGACGTAGTTAGTGGGGAGGGGGTGTAGGGGAAGCTACCTACCGTAGGGTGTAGTGAAAAATTTGTACCTCTTTTCAGCTGTGGGCCAAATAATATAGTATTTGTAACGGACACATGGTGTCCGTTACGAATAAATATTTATTCGTAACGGATAATATTTTGCCAATTGACAAGAACATACTAAGGCTCTATTAGATAGGCTCTTGATAGTTGATCGATTCGGAATAGTTCTAAGAAAAGCAAGTCTTACTTGTTGAAACCGATAAAGTAAAGAGCTATTGTTCTTGGTATAGACAATTGACTCCGAAAGCTAAAGAGGATTCATATACTTCAACGTTTCACAAAGAATTTGATAGAATATGGCTATATTCATCAAATGTAAACAAACTTGACCTTGAATAGTTCAAGAGTTCAGTGAAGTACAGAATCGACTTGGCAAGATATCAAAATGTCTAGATTCGATCGAGCGATGTTTGCTTGAGCCAAGCGTGACCATCACAAAGTTATGAAATTGAAAATTTCATAAATAACTCCACAAAGAACATAGTGTGTCTTCACGGAGACCTCGATGCCATTTAAAAATGACTCGAACAATGATGGATCATATCCCTTCCTATAAAGTTCATAAGATTTGCACGAAGGACTAATGTTACACTAAACAAAATGTCGAAGCTAAGAAAGAACGCCATATTGAGTTATGGATAGAATTATCTTCTAAATGTCTTTTCAAGTATATTTCGAAAACTCTTAGCCACACTGGAAGTTCATTGGCTTAGTGGGAGCTAAGTGACTCAGTGGGAGCTCACCAGCTTAGCAAGAGCTAGGTGGTTGAGTGGGAGCTTCATTGCTCATTAAAGGCTAAGATAGGTCAAGTGGGAGCTAACTGTTTGTTTCATCACAACGAACTTTTACCCAAAGACAATATACATGTCTCATTGTAAGCATTCAAGTAAGACCATGGGCATTACCTCCACAACCTAATTGAGAACATAGTGTTTGTTGCTCTAAGTGGTGTCTTTCTGGAAAGTAACACGTTTCCAAAATGACAAGTGGGAGGAAAATGAACTCGATGACCATCGAGCTTAGCAACAAACTAGAACTGAGAATCTCGGAAGACCTTAAAAGGGATTCATGAGAATACTTGATCAAGAATACTCAAAAGGACTTTACAAGTGCCTTAAAAGAGAATTCATTTCTCACAAAACTTTTGAAAAGTTGGAGCAAGATCAAAAAAATATCAAAGGGCTTTGGAAGCTCCTTGAAACTCAGTGGTTGTTGCAATTGCCCCGTATAGGTATAGAATTCACCAAAGGCTTGGATTGAATCCTATAAATTTCTATTAAGTTAGAATTAAACCTAAGACTTACAAGCATACTATTTACTATTAGATAGTAAAGGAATAATGTCTTGTAAGATAGCTACGACAAATCCAAATTCTGAATAATGGTTAGAGGCCATGAAAATCCGAAACAGACCCCATGTTTGATAATCATGTTTGAAACTTGATTAATTTGCATAAAGGGTGAAAGACCCATCGATTGCAAATAAGTTTTCAAGTAGAAAACTAAAAAATGTGGAAATGTATATGCATACATAGCTAGATTGGATGAAAATGATACAATTAAATTCACGGAGTTGATTTTAATAAAAACCTATTCACCAATCGGAATGCTAAAGTCTTTTCTTGATTGTTTTAGCAAAATTGCTCATATGAAATATGGCAAAATAGATACTAAAACCGCCTTCCTAAAATAGGATTTTGGAAGTGACTATGAAAATAGTCTAAGGGTTTTGAAAATCTAAATAATGCTAGATTTGAAAGCAAGCTCAAGGAATCCGTTATGGGATTTAAGGAAGCATTGCATATAGGAATCGGGACGTTTTTTCTTATAAAGTTAATAAGAGGATTAACTTATGGAGAAACATAGAAATTCTCATGAATAAGAAGTTTAGTGGGAGCAAAAGTAAAGGTCCAACGAGAAGTTTATGAACTCTATTGTGAAATAACTATCAAATGCTAAATGCTTAGATTTGAAAGTATTTTCGACAATGGACCAAGCAAAAGACGATACTTAGTACATATTGGGTATTAAGTTCTATTGTATAAACTTAATAAAATGTTTGAACGTGTAAAGGAGTTTATCGTGTTAAACATGAATTGAAGGACTTTGAAAGACTTTCGACCCGTATGTATAAAACTAAGTAGATGTTTGAACTAAGTATAAGCTAGGCTAAATACTAAGTCAAACATGAAAGACTCTAATAGAGACTTTCAACCATATCACATAGCAAACAATTTAGCAAAGACTCAGTGAAACTGAATGAGCTAAAATGACAAATTGATGGAATAAGATTGAGAATTACTTTGCAATTTAATCCATCATGTACGTTGTGATATGGAATCGTCGCACGACTTACTTGCTTAGAGCATCTGAAGTATGTATGTAGTACCAATCAACCTGAATCTATGTAATAGATCGTTAGATTATGGCCAAGAACATCCAAAGTACTTGGATAAGTAACAGGATGAGTTCTTGACTTGTGAAAACAAATACAATTTGAGAACTGATGTTGCAAGCACAATCCTTAACAAGGATTATATCCTTAACAAGGAAGTTGTTTATAAGAACGAGCTTAAAATGAGTCGTGGCTTGAGAATGGTAACATGGACGTGGATCCATGTGTAATGTGCAGGAATTTAAGGAAAATTTCCATGATCACAAGTGATTAGGGTATCCCAAATCATTGTGAGCCGTTTGGAGTGAAACCCAAGAAAAGCATCATCAGGAAGTCTACTAAAATATAGGTTGAGAATATTATGGCCTTAATGGCGATAATAAAGAAGATGTTCTATGGAAAGTTCATTGCTGAATGTTAATGATTGTAGGTCGTCAAGTAGAAGGTCTCAATCATGAAAATGAGTGGGAGCCATCACTTGGACAATAAATCCTAAATCACATATAATCCATGACACTCTCAAATTTTATCATCTTATTATGAAAGTGATCAGTAAAGAAGATGCTAAAATTAACAAAGTAGTTATAACTAAACCTATGCAATAAGTGAACGACAACTTTCACAATTGCATGAAAGAAATCAAGCATATTAGATATGGGTGTGATTTCTATAGATGTTTTATAAAGAGTGATACTCTTAAAACATTCGGAAAAACTATTTATCATAAGATGAACCATTCAGGTTTTGGAGTAATTCAAAATTTCATGCAGTTTTTTATCACTCCGTTTGCTATTTAATTGTGGTTTAGAATTAAATAATGAGTCCATTCGATTCTTGGAATATTCAAAATAGGGTATCAAGACCAGTCTTGGTAAGGAAACACCTATTAAGTTAACATTGAATATTATAATCGAAAATTATCCCTGATCGAGGTCATTTAAACGATGGACGATTAATGACCAATTGAGATTAGTGTGTAGTCTGATTTATAGCACCGTTTCTTGTGCTACAAGGACATGATTTTCATAAATCATTTGCACATGTATTGGTTTAGAACCATACTGGATCGACCTATGAGAATACTTTAAGAGATTAAAAATCGTCATAAGTATACTTCTCATTATGGCTATCGGAACCTATTTCCTTGACCATGAGTATTGTGAGTTCTCTTGTTTGAGTACTAGTCCGCTTTGATGTTGTCAAACGTCTGCCGTAATAGGGGATTATAACGGGAACACTCGGGCGGCTAGGTCCTCTCAGTAAAAGGAGCTACATTACAAGACTGGGAATGTCCCCTACTAAATAGGGAAGATGTCTTTGTTGTATACAAGGCCTCTCGTAGAGCGAGACTGTAAAAATGCATGGCTGTGCTCCGATGGATTTTAGAAATCATCTTTTTATTGACAGTCGGACTCGGAATCGAGAAACACTTCTGGACGTAATAAGGATGACGAAATAATCTTACCTTATAGTTCATGAAGAGACATGAAGAGACATAAGAAAAAGGTTGTACACTAAATGCGCACTTCTCCGGAAGGACAAGTGGGAGATTGAAAGGAATGGTGTCCTTTGAACAAGTGTACTATTCCGTTAGTGGGTTCAGAATTATTAGAAAGCTAATATATTTAGTAAGGGCAAGTGATCGGAATGCCTGGGTGGAGGCCGCTTCCGATCAGTAATATTAATGTATAATTAATATTACAGCTTAATCTTGACTGAACCCTTCGGGTCACACCCTAGCAAATATACGAACCGACTCGACGAAATAATTCGTAAGAAATTAATTCGTCGCCCGAGTGTTAAATATTTAGACGTCGAAAATTCGAGCTTGGTGCGTCGAAACCGAGCATCTGAGAATCTCAAATGTCGAGCCAAAATTTAAGATTTGGTGAGACGGGAAAAATGCTTCAAGTAACAAGTAAAATCCTAGCCACGCAAAAGGCTAGGAAAGCGCGCCCAATAGGTGCGTGCCACGTGGCAGCACACATGGCAAAGCGCCATCTGGCAGTACACGTTGGCAGCCACCTAGTGGCAGCCGCCAAGTGGCAGCGTGCCACGTAGGCAACGTGCCACGGAGGCAGCGTGCCACGTGGCAACATGCCATGGTGGCGACATGTGTGGAAAGAGGCCGTGGACCCGGGCCAAAATAAAATGGCCCAACCGAACCCAACTCTGGGCTCAAGGTTGGGTGACACATGGTTAGTTCACATTGCATGTGAAATGCCTTGGGGACCAAGTAGGAAAGTGGTCCTCACCTAACCATGTGACACTTGTTACTTATTCCTTGGTTTATTTAACTAAGGATTGAATTCATCAATCTTTCCATGTGGGATCTTTTTGTGAAAAAGTCCCACATTGAAAGATGAGTGGAATTCACAAGCTATCCTTCCTTATAAATAGCCAAAGCATTGTTTGAGAATTCTTTGCTTTAGTGGGAGTTAGAAAGAGCATTGCATTTTGGCAAAAACTCTTAAACTCCATTAACACTTGGGTTTTGGTCGGACCTTGCTAACTCCAAGGTAGCAAACCTAAAAAGTCGGTGTTCGTCCTTTGTGGGTGGATACCGTTGGAGGCTCGGTATTTTCAGAGCTAAAGCTTTCAAGTAAGAGCCCATTAGGTCAGGCGAAGCACGCATAAAAGGCTGGTGCATGCTAGCGCACCAATGCTAGCATCGCAAGGCAAGCAGCGCTGGGCCAAGGCACGCAAGGAGCATCAGCTCTCAGCAGTAGGCCGCATCCTTGATGCGTGGCTCGCTAGCTGAGAGCACGAGCATCCCGTACAAGCCGTGCTGGGCTTGCTGGCCAGTAGCGCTAGCAGCCCGCACACTTGTGCTGGGCTTGCTGGCAGCCGCAAATGGCAGTCCACCTTGGGTGCCTTAGTGCCCAATTGTGGTGCCATGTGGTGCGATTTAAGAGGAGGTTTGAGGGGTGTGTCTGCCGGTTTTTGGAGAGGGGGTGGGGAGCAAGTTTGGTCCCCCCCCTCCTCCAAATGGTCCTCACCTAACCTCTCTCATGAGCTTGCCACTTGTTGATTTATTACTAGTTTGATTATTAATTTTATTTTAGCTTTAAAATAAAATGGAAAAATCAAATTCTCCCAAATTGATGGGAGAGCCTTTTCAGTCTCTTGTTTTCCCTATAAATACCCAAGTTAGGGTATTGGGAAAATCACTTGAGTGAGAGTTGAAAAAGGCATCACCATTGTGAAAACCTTTGAACTCATTTAATCACTCAGGTTTTTATTGGACCTTGCTAACTCCAAGGTAGCGGACCTAAAAAGTCAGTGTTCGTCCTTTGTGGGTGGATACCGTTGGAGGCTCGGTATTTTTGGAGCTAAAGCTTTCAAGTAAGAGCCCATTGGGTCGGGCGAAGCATGCGTCAAAGGTAAATTCCGATTTTATCTTTTTATGTTTATTTGTTATGCTTTATGGTTTTATTAATTGCGAGTGGTTCTTTAGGTCGGGGTCTTTTCTGCGGTAAGTTGGACTTACCAAACCCCAACAATAGTGATGCCTCTCTTTGGCGTAGACCATCACTACTCTAAATAGGTTGGTAAGTGTTGATTTGGAATGGCAAATTTTACTCAATATATATTTTAGGGACCTAAGGTTTCTATGTTGGTTGATTTAAGAGAATTTAATTAATCATCGCAACATTCAAAATCCTAAACATGCATCTAATCATATTATTCATATATTTAATCATAAATATATATATCGAAAAAAACATAAGTAAATGATGCATTTGGCAACTAGCATGACAGCTTGAGTCTTCAAGGGTCTTCTTTTTCAACTTCATGGCTTCGTCTTCCAAGAACCTCCGTCTTCAAGACATGACCAAAATAATTCAAATATTAGTATCTACAATTAGGACTAATCTAAATATTAAGGTACAAAATACTCAATGGTTCACAAACTGTATTTAGATTTACAAAAATACATGACGAAATGCAGTCCGTATTTTCTATTCTAATCAGGCCCCACTAGTTGTTATTTTATAAAACCTATGAGAGAATATAAATTCCATTCATCCATTCACTATATGTGAATGAAACATGCATTTTACAACAATAATCAAGTAACAATGCACAAACACGTTGTAGACACCTAAAAATGTCTCCCCAAAACCAAACCCGATGATGAACAACCTTTCACCGCCACTATTGGTCGGGTTCAGTATTTAATCCCGAGACTGCTTAAAAAATCGTATTTGATTAAATTCATATTTTTGAACAGTCCATGGATTAGTCTTGATGTTTGTTAAAAGCATAGTTTTAATTTTAGCCCAAACCTTTTTTATTGTTTTATTATTTATTTATGGCCCAAACCTTTTATTTATTTTTATTTAATTATTTTCTTATTTTAGCCAAAATAATAATAAGTCAGAAAAGGCCCGAAATTATCAATTGGCATTTAAAATGCCGAATGAAATTAGGGTTAAAAATGTATTTAGACGGAAAAGTGGGCTGGAAATTCCCGCGCCACGGCAGGTACCCACCGTGTCACGGGAATCAGTCCTATCTGACGGTGGGATTTCCCGTGACACGGGAAATTCCGTGTCTTTTCCGCGTAAACCCTTAACGCGTTTTCTTCCCCGTTTTCTGAAAATTTCCCGCGTCACACCAAAAATGTACCGTGTCACGGGAATGTTTCCCGTATGACGGTGGGATTTCCCGTGTCACGGTACAGTTTGCCATGTCGCAGGATACTGTTTTAGGGTTTTTATCATTTTAGGGTTCCGTGTGCTCCCTCAGCACATTTTCCCTATAAATACCCCCTCATTTCTGATGTACGGGGCAACAATTAATTCTCTAGTTTTATTTTTCTCTCTTCTATGCTTTAGCCTAAACACTAGCCTACCCTTCTCATTTCAAAATTCCTTCTTCAAGTGCTTAAAGGAGTTCATACTTTACTCGTGGTTCCATCCTTAAGCCAAGGCGGGAAAGGTAGAACTGTTTGAGGGTTTGGCCTTAAATCAACTCTACTTTATTTAATTTAATTTAATTATTGTTTTATTGTTTCCTTGAAGTTACTAACTCGTTTATTATTTTGTAGTTGCAAACAAACAGAATCAAAGTAAGAATTATGTTCCTTTTATTTATATTATTTTTCTAACGATTTTATGTTGTTGGAATTATTGTTCAATTGCTTCCAATATTAATGTTTATTCTATTATTTTTATGATCACCATATTGCATGTTTAAAGGGAATATGTAATTGAAAATCACGCCTAATAAGATAAGTTGGACAACCGGTTTAGGTTCCTTTTTAATCTTGTTATTAATTCAAGTGATCACTAATATTTTAGAATAATGTTGCATTAATATTCCACCAATTTAGCTAAATAATAGTTTGGAGCGAATTGAATATTTTGTTTGTATGCCTTTGAGATCACAGGAATGCTTTTCAATATAAGAATCGAGTAGAGGCCAATACGGGCGAATGTGACTCCATGACTCACTTCGTACCATCATCCCCGATCCTCCTTTCGTGGTTCCGAACCATATGGAGTTAGTAATCTAATGGATTATGAATGGGGTGTAACCTTCACGGGTCAATCGTTGTTGCCTTCGTTGTCCCTTTATTCGTGGTTGCCTTTTATGATCCGTGAACGGTTTACAAGTTCCTTAAAAACTTGTTGGCGGCTCCCTACTTTCCTTGTCCCTAATCGTATTATGTCAATTCCCACTTCCTATGAGTGCCAAGAATATTCACCACATGCTTTTAACGTAGGCGCACTTCGAACGACGCCTACAATTTGGCGACTCCACCGGGGAGGATTCTTGATTATTTATCGATTTGAGTGATCGGTATTTAATTAAGATGAGTGGATGAGACTTGAAAGATTCTTGAAAAAATATTCCTGTGAGTAATTTGGCCTTTTTGTATCAGCATAGACGTTTTAACGTCGCATTTAGGTCTGCCCCGTAGGAAAAATTGAATAACTTGATTGCGTACGAAGGAAAACAGGGCACCAGTCAGATTTTCTGACTGCCGTGCCACGGCAAAATCTGCCGTGTCACGGTACATTGCACCGTCTGACGGTGTGCCGTACCGTGGCACGAGAATCTTTGTCGTGTCACGGCAGTCCTAAAATCAGTCCGGTGGCTTATTTTCTCTTCTCACAGTCAACTTCCTTTGATTTTTCTGAAAAAACGTATGTGTTCTACATACGTCTTAGCCCCGGGGGATTTATGCTCTATCAACCCAAAAACGCTCATGGCAATAAGGGTTCATCCGAGTTATTAAATCCACCCAAACCATGGAGTCGAGTTCGATTTCATCACGAACTCGCGGAGCCGCCCGTTGGCATACACCCTCAAGGGAGGCTGCCTTGCTAACGCGTCCAAACTCTTAACCATGGTACCCTATTGACACCAAATAAACTAAACCATAGTCGAACATAGAACTTGACCTTAGGTTGCGAACTATTCTTTGCATCATTGTGCCTACGTGTTTTATGTTTGGTCGTTTTGATCCTAACCTTAACGATCTTTCTTTGTCTATGGTGGATTATTTTATGACTAACGATTGTCAATGGATCGTACTCACTTAGTAATTAGCAAAAAAAAAAAAAAAAAAAAAAAAAAAAAAAAAAGGGGGAAGGGTTACCGCGACACGGGACTGTCCACCGTATCACGGCACAGTCCACCGTGGCGCGGTGGACCTGTAGCAAAAAAAAAAAATCCCGTGCCACGTCAGCATCCACCGTGGCACGGTGGAGTTTCCCGTCTGACGGTGGGATTTCCCGTGCCACGGCACAGTCCACCGTGGCGCGGTGGACCTGCAGCAAAAAAAAAAAAAAAATTCTGCCGCGCCACGGGAAACTCTACCGTGTCACGGCAAATTTTCACCGTGACACGGTGGATTTCAAAAAAAAAAAAAAAAACTTGTGCCACGTCAGCATCCACCGTGGCACGGTGGAGTTTCCCATCTGACGGTGGGATTTCCCGTGCCACGGCACAGTCCACCGTGGCGCGGTGGACCTGCAGCAAAAAAAAAAAAACACCGCGTCACGACAGTTTGTCACGTGACACGGTATAGTTTTTCGTGTCACGGTGCCATTGAAATAAGTACAGTCAGCTTTTTTAAGTCTTCCGTGTTAATTTGGTCCTCGCGTCAGTCATTTTGGTTATTGTTCACATGTCTAGCCATAAGATCATACCACGAGTCTTATGACATCACTTAGTCACTCACGAGTCAAATATAGTCCACACACTTTCTTTATGTTCCGACTCGAGTCGTGCATCAGGTCGTTTATGATCGTATATTAGGTTCATGCACTTTTTTTTCGTCATAATAAAAAAATGAGTGGAGTTTTCTCACCTATTTTCAAATGTCTATTTTTTCCTTCCTTTCCTATCTTGAGTAATGAGTCAAACAATTAAGTGAATTATTTTATTTCACAGTACTTGGTCAAGGAACAGGGATAGATTAATACGGTTCGAGTCATTACCGCAACAATCTCTCAGATCTAATAGGCATTCAAAGAGAACTTTGCCATCTCCATTACTCATTACCTTTCAATGGCCACTAAAGAAGATATTGAGAACATTAAAAAATCCATCGAGGCACTGTCTGCCATGATGCAAACCCTTACCACTAGGGTTACTACCATGGAACAAAACAAGGTCACTGTTTCCACCCTTGACAAACTGAAGGAACAAATGAGTAAGATTTCTGAGGATTTCACTTATGTGGAACGACCTCCCACTCCTTTGGATGTGAAGGACAGACTCCCTGAAAAATTCTCCACTGCTGATATTCCAAAGTTCAAGCCTACTGACAATCCAATATTCCATTTGAAGGCGTTCTCTGCAACCATGGCTCTTAAGGGATTGGACGTAACACTCTTCCCTACGGTGTTCCCTCTCTCCTTAGAACATGCTTGCCAACAATGGTTTTATTCCTTAGATGCCAAGCATACTGTGACTTGGCAAGATGTCACCGACAGTTTCATGAATCGTTACAAGTGTAACATTCAAACCAAAACTTCTGAACGTGAACTCTCCATTCTCAAACAGAAAGAGAATGAAGGCTTCACCGCTTACCTGAACAGGTGGAGGGAAACAACTTCACTCTTGGTAGATCCCCCTAAATAAAGAGAGATGGTTCGCCTCTTTATTCAAAATCTGACTCATAAATATAGGGAACATCTCAAATTTCTTCCACTGAACACTTTCGAAGCTGTATACGACATCGGCATCAATATCGAGGATGAGCTAATAAAGACTGCTGGTAGTAACAATAATAACACTTGGAAAAACAAGAAGAACGACCATCCTTCTTCTTCGTCTTCTAAGCACGAAAATACTACCAACAATATAAGCCAAGTTGATCTCAATGAAGTGTTAGCTCTTGATACTCCATTGCCCAAGAAGAAAAGAACTTACACTCCTTTAGGAATGACTTATGATGCGGCCTTTGATCGCCTTTACAGTCAAGGCTTGATTACACCTATTGGGCCATTTCCAGAGCCAAAACCTGAAGAAAGGAGCGCCAAATGGAATCCCAATGCCCATTGCAAGTACCATCAAGGAAGGGGCCACACTACGGAGCAATGTTGGAATTTGAAGGACGTCATTCAAGGCTTGGTGGATGCAAACAAACTTCCTGTCCCTCCAGGCGGCAAGAAGTAATGAACACAAGGCGCACAGCAGATCCTTCGTGCAAGATTTCATGATTTCTTTCTTTATCATTCATCTCCATTCCCCATTCATGTCTAGCATAGGTTTTCCATTTTGAATTTTTATATGTTTCATGTGTTTCGTTCACCTTTTCAATTAATAAAAAGAGCAATTTTCCTTTACATCTTGATCATAGAATTTTTCATTCATTCATTCATTGTCAATAAAAAAAAATAAATAAATCAATTACCGAACTAAACCCAAGGTACACCAATGACTTGAGGAACCTTTGCAACCATGTCATTCCTTGTTAACCGTTCAATCACATTCCATTTCTTCATCAACCATTTTGAGCCTCGTCTAACGTTTGGCCTTCATTTCTTCAACCCACATTCACTTAACCCTGGGATTGGAAGATGTGTAATTGTATAACATTCAAAAAGCAAGTAAAAAAAAAAAAAGCAGCAAAGCAACAATAAAACAATGTCTAAAGGCAAGTGTTCCAATGTCTTTGATATGAACACGTCTCAAATTGCGTCTCTCATCGAGTGCTTGGTACCGTGCCTGGGAAACATGAATGCTAAGTGAGTGATGGACCGCATGATCTGAGATTGTCTACATTGATTCAAAAGAATAAAAAAAAAAGTTGAAAATAAACTTGCAAAGTCCAAATTTTCAAATACACAATTACACATCTTGGGGGCTTCTCTCGGGTCTTGAGCCTTTTACCCCGTTCTTCCTTAAACCATCAGCTTAACCACATTACAACCCTTGAAAGACCTCTTTGAGGTGTACATACACTTGTGCAAAGTTTGTTTAGAGCTACGTTCGGCCTGATTCCTAACGGATACGTAGGCAACCTCATATCGAGGTGCGGCCACATTCATATTCATATCCATGCATGATCGAGCCAAAGAATATCCAATGCTTACCCCTACCCATTTAGAGCTAGACTTGGGGGCTTGAACCCACATCATTTAGCCTACTTAGCCTAAAGAGTCATCATCTTTGACTCTTCTCACATCTCTTTCCATCGTCAAAACCCTTGCAGCCAGCCTTAGTATCACATTCACACACTTCACTCACACATTCATATCCATATCATCCTTCCCTTTAGGAACCCTTTATCATGATATCTTATTTCCTTACTGTGCATGCTTCATCATCTTTCAAGATAACATTCATCAAAAGAAACATTGTATACTTGCTTAGCTTCTTGACCTGAGCAATGTTCTTTATTTCATGCATCGCATAATGTGCTGAGAAACATTTATATATCAATGATTTTTAATCATACAAAGCATATCGTGCTTAGCTCCTTGACCTAAGCAACGTTCATTATGCAATAATCACTTCATCTGTATACGTGATTAGCTTCCAGACCTAAGTGACGTTCAAGATCGTTTCTTGATGCTTAGCTCCAAGACCTAAGTTAATTCATCTATCGTGTCACATGATGTAATTTTCCTTAGCCTCCTGGCCTAAGGACATGCATCATGCATACATTACTTTCAAGAAAAGCAATTCAATCCATGCGATTCATTTTGTCTTTCTCAACGAGGAAGCTCAAAACTTCTTTCCTTTTTTTCGCGTCTTTTCTTTTGGAAGGAAGTTCGAAAATAAAAGTTCAGTTTTCACATCTTTCTTTTTCGGGAGAAAGCGGTACCCTCCACTCATGACAAAAATTGACGGAAAATTTTTGCTTTTGCATCTTCGTTTGCTTGTGTCTGCACACACACATATACACACACACACACACACACACTCACAAGTCATACACATGTCATGTCACATCAAGTCAAACTTGGTCAAGTTAGTGGCCAAGTCAATCACAGTATATACGAGTCCATTGGCAAATTTATTTTTGCAGGTCTTATCTATAGCCCACTTCCGGGGACAAGCGGACCATCTACAGCCCACGTCCGGGGACAAGCGGACCATCTACAGCCCACGTCCGGGGACAAGCGGACCATCTACAGCCCACGTCCGGGGACAAGCGGACCACCATCATTTCATGATGCAAGGTTCTCGATACACAGAGACTTGCAATCTCATCATCTTTCGACTTTCCTCAAGCATGGAAAGTATTATCCGGTGGATTTTTCTTCAAGTATAGAAAACCGCCAAATCGGCTTTCCTCAAGCATGGAAGGCATTATCGGTGGAATTCTTCAAGCATAGAATGACACCATATTCATCAGTCGGCTTTCCTCAGCCTTGGAAAGCGTTATCGGTGGATTTTTCTTTAAGTATACAAAACCGTCAAGTCGGCTTTCCTCAAGCTTGGAAAGCGTTATCGGTGGATTTTTCTTCAAGTATAAAAAACCGCCAAGTCGGCTTTCCTCAAGCATGGAAAGCATCATCGGTGGATTTCTTCAAGCATAGAATGACACCAAATTCATACGTCGACTTTCCTCAATCATGGAAAGTATTATCCGGTAGGTTTCTTCAGGCTTAGAAAACTACCAAACTCCTCAGTCGGCTTTCCTCAGGCATGGAAAGCGTTTTAACAGACATCATCCAGTGGATTCCTTCAAGCATAGGAAGCTACCAAGCTCATTAGCCACCAATACACTGGTGTTAGATAAGCATTCTATCCCTTTACTCTTTTATCTGTAGAACTAACATTTTTCTGCAGGTATCGGCGTATACAGAATGATTTAGGATCGCAGAACGTCTTAAATCATTCTCCGTCCCTATCGGCTACTTTGACTATCGTTTTCGAAACTGACATTTCTACAAACTCAGTCAAAGTGGGGGCTTCTACAGACACCTAAAAATGTCTCCCCAAAACCAAACCCGATGATGAACAAACTTTCACCGCCACTATTGGTCGGGTTCAGTATTTAATCCCGAGAGTGCTTAAAAAATCGTATTTGATTAAATTCATATTTTTGAACAGTCCATGGATTAGTCTTGATGTTTGGTAAAAGCATAGTTTTAATTTTAGCCCAAACCTTTTTTATTGTTTTATTATTTATTTTTAGCCCAAACCTTTTATTTATTTTTATTTAATTATTTTCTTATTTTAGCCCAAATAATAATAAGTCAGAAGAGGCCCGAAATTATCAATCGGCATTTAAAATGCCGAATGAAATTAGGGCTAAAAATGTATTTAGACGGAAAAGTGGGCAGGAAATTCCCGCGCCACGGCAGGTACCCACCGTGTCACGGGAATCAGTCCCGTCTGGCGGTGGGATTTCCCGTGACACGGGAAATTCCGTGTCTTTTCCGCGTAAACCCTTAATGCGTTTTCTTCCCCGTTTTCTGAAAATTTCCCGTGTCACACCAAAAATGTACCGTGTCACGGAAATGTTTCCCGTCTGACGGTGGGATTTCCCGTGTCACGGTACAGTTTGCCGTGTCGCGGGATACTTTTTTAGGGTTTTTATCATTTTAGGGTTCCGTGTGCTCCCTCAGCACATTTTCCCTATAAATACCCCCTCATTTATGATGTACGGGGCAACAATTAATTCTCTAGTTTTATTTTTCTCTCTTCTATGCTTTAGCCTAAACACTAGCCTACCCTTCTCATTTCAAAATTCCTTCTTCAAGTGCTCAAAGGAGTCCATACTTTACTCGTGGTTCCATCCTTAAGCCAAGGCGTGAAAGGTAGAACTGTTTGAGGGTTTGGCCCCAAATCAACTCTACTTTATTTAATTTAATTTAATTATTGTTTTACTGTTTTCTTGAAGTTACTAACTCGTTTATTATTTTGTAGTTGCAAACAAACAGAATCAAAGTAAGAATTATGTTCCTTTTATTTCTATTATTTTTCTAACGATTTTATGTTGTTGGAATTATTGTTAAATTGCTTCCAATATTAATGTTTATTCTATTATTTTTATGATCACCATATTGCATGTTTAAAGGGAATATGTAATTGAAAATCACGCCTAATAAGATAAGTTGGACAACCGATTTAGGTTCCTTTTTAATCTTGTTATTAATTCAAGTGATCACTAATATTTTATAATAATGTTGCATTAATATTCCACCAATTTAGCTAAATAATAGTTTGGAGCGAATTGAATATTTTGTTTGTATGCCTTTGAGATCACAGGAATGCTTTTCAATATAAGAATCGAGTAGAGGCCAATACGGGCGAATGTGACTCCATGACTCACTTCGTACCATCATCCCCAATCCTCCTTTCGTGGTTCCGAACCATATGGAGTTAGTAATCTCATGGATTATGAATGGGGTGTAACCTTCACGGGTCAATCGTTGTTGCCTTCGTTGTCGCTTTATTCGTGGTTGCCTTTTATGATCCGTGAACGGTTTACAAGTTCCTTAAAAACTTGTTGGCGGCTCCTTACTTTCCTTGTCCCTAATCGTATTATGTCAATTCCCACTTCCTATGAGTGCCAAGCATATTTACCACATGCTTTTAACGTAGTCGCACTTCGAACGACGCCTACACACGTGTAAACTAGAAACTAACTTAGGTGGTTAATCCGATTAATGCACCTAATTAAAACTAGTCAAAGTTGTTTAACGGATTATGCATTTAACCGCAACTAAAATAAAACCTCCTACTAAATTTCGCATCCATCTTAATTAATCCATTAATTAAGCCGTAAAACCAAAATTTTGCCAAAACTAAATTTTTTAAGTGCCGCTAAAAACTAAGGCCTAGCCTCCAAAATTTTAATTAAAATTAATTAACATAATTAAGATAATTAAAATTAATAAAACGGCAAAAAATCAAAACATAACAAAAACGCTTTCATGTGCTAGTACCAAGCAACAAGGCTTGGTTTGTTAGGCACCAAGCCACGACAAGGAGGGGTGTGCGAGGCTGCTAGCTGCTGCACTAGCCTTGCTGCTGTGTTGTGCTTGTGCCGTTGAGCAGCCACGCCCGCCAGTCCTCGCACAATGACCTGCCTAATGCACCAAGCAGCGCACACACACATGCTCACGCTCGCCCAGCCGCACATGCATTGCATAACCACACACACACATAGCAGCTTGCATGGCACGCACATCATGCGATCTGCTACTGCGCCATGTTGTTGCTGCCTTGCTTGCCGTGGCGCACTATGCTGCTGGTCAGCACACACCATACATGCACGCACGCACCAAGCAACGACCACCCCTTGGCAGTTACATGCGGGATGCAGTGCAACCCGGCTAGCCAAGGGTGGTTCTTTCCTTGGTTTGTGTGCCAAAATTTCGGAATTAATTCCGAATTTTGCGTGACATATTTAATTAATTCCAAATTAATTTTAGAATTAATTTAGTGAGCAAAAAATAACAAGTCCAACTTAATAAATTCAATCAAGTGCACAAAACAAAAAATATTTCCAAGACCTATTATTTAATAAAATTGGTTCTACTTGATGCAATAAAATGAGTAGGGTTATTCTCAAAATTAATTTAACCAACGTAAATTAATTATGAGATTTGACAAATTAAAGAGAGAGTTGGAATTATGAACACAAAATTCAAATAAAGATTCCAACTTTAACTTGTGAATCCTTGATTATTGTATAATCCAATATGAAGATAAATTAAAATCCTATCACAAGATTGAAACTTTATGATTCCAATCAATTTAATAAATTAGTAAATCAACAAGTTCAATAAAAATTCATGGAATTTAGTAACTCAAAGTTCCAACCACTTAAAACAATTAAAGATTGGATGTTTAGAACTTAGAAGCCTAAAATAATAAATTTTTCACACTTAATGCAATGGATTTTCAATTATGTGAAAATTTAACAATCTTTCAAGCACTAATCACTACAAAGTAAAAATGCTTTACTCGATGAGGCTGTGAAAAACTTTACTCAAGAGTGCTATTCAGAATTTAACCCAAGAGCCAGATGAAGCTTTATATGAGGCTTGGGAAAGGTTCAAGGATCTACAGAGACAATGCCCCCACCATAATCTGGCACAATGGCAGTTGATCCAAGCCTTTTACAATGGACTTGGAAATTCATCTAGATCAATTATTGATTCTGCAGCTAGTGGGAGATTCATGAATCTTAATGTTGAAGATGCAGGTCAGGTTATCAAAGATATGGCAATACACAATTCCCAATACGGGAATCCGAGAGGGTTTGCTAACAAAGGAAAACATAATGTCGATTCCGTATCCTTTTTGCAAGATTAGTTAACATCTAATTGTCAGAAACTAGATAATCTTACTGTTATTCCTAAATCTGTAGCTATTGTTTCTGCTGTTGATAACAATGAAGCTTTTTGTGAAAATTTTGGAATTATAGGGTATTGGGAGCAAGATTGTAGGAGTTCCATAGAGCAAGTTAATGCCTTTCAAACCTATAGGCAAAATAACCCATACTACAACTCTTATAATCATGGCCTCCGGAACCACCCATATCTTTCTTACCGGAGTACCAATGTACAAAACCCTTCACCTCCACATCAAACATAACACCAACCCCCACCACATCAAAAATATTACCATCCTAATTCTAGATAGAAAAACCAATCACAATCCTCCTCATCTTCTGACCCTGCTATGACATAAATTAGAGCAATGCTTTCAAGCATGCAAAATCACACGGAGAGTAGAGATGCACAAATTGATTCAATTATAGCCCATAATAAAATCATGGATAATCAAATCGCTCAAATTTCATCTACCCTACAAACCCGTTAGCAGGGAGCTTTACCATCGCAACCAATTTATCCCACAGATCATGCCAATGCAATCACTCTAAGGAGTGGTTCACATTATGATGGAACTCATATACCAAAGGAAGATGGACCTGTTCCTGATCCTGATTCCTTTATACCAAATGCTAATCCCATTAACCCTGCAGGGCCATAAAAAGATACTAACCCTTCTAATGTTTCTTTGCAGGGTAAATCTCAGGATAAGGGAGGAGATGTACAGAGCCCAGTTATCAAACTACCATTTCCCAATAGACATTTAATGAGTAAGTTTGATAAACAATTCGGTAAGTTTTTGGAGGTTGTGAAAAACTTGCAGGTAACAGTTCCTTTCACTGATTTAATCACTCAGGTTCCTGCGTATGCTAAATTTATGAAAGATATTTTGAAAGGAAAAGGGCCTTTGATAAGGTAGAAACTGTAGCTTTTACAGAGGAATGTAGTGCTTTATTGTAAAATAAATCGCATCCTAAGTTAAAGGATCCTGGTAGTATTTCTATTCCTTGTCATATCGGTAATGTCTTCATTGATAAAGCATTGTGTGACTTGGGTGCTAGTGTCAGTGCTATGCCATTGTCTGTATGTTCTAAACTTAATATGGGTGATTTAAAAGTTACTAATATAACTTTGCAAATGGCAGATCGTTCTCTTAAGTACCTTTTAGGTATTTTAGAGGATGTCCCTGTCAGAGTTGGTAAATATTTTATCCTTGTTGATTTTGTTGTTTTAGACATGGCTGAGGATACACAAATTCCCACTATATTAGATGGGCCTTTTCTCCATACTACAGGAGCCATTATTGATATTAAAAATGGTAAACTAACCCTTTTTGTTGGAGATGATAATATCACATTTAATTTAGGGAAAGTTTTGAAAGGACCTATGCTAGAGGAAAATTGTTGTTTAATTGATGTGATTGATATAATGGATGATATTTGTGATGAAAGCTTACCTCAAGTTCTTGCAAGGGATCCCTTGGAGGAAGTTCTTTGTGGAGATTTATCTGTATGTAATACAAGCATCTGGGGTAATGAGGTGGATGTCATTGAAAAAGCTCTTTCACTAGAAGAGCTAGACCCCAAAGAGACCATGAAGGTAGTGAAATTAGTTCAGGAATCAAAACCTGCAGAGGTTAAGAAACCTGAACTAAAACCTCTCCCTTCTTATTAGAAATATGTTTTTCTTGATGAGAAAGAACTATACCCTGTGATCATCAGTACTTCAATTGATGACCCACAAATTTCCCAACTTCTAGATGTTCTTCGAACCACAAAAGAGCAATTGGGTACAGTATTGATGATCTCAAGGGTATTAGTTCTGATTTTTGTATGCATAGGATACATTTAGAGGACAAATATAAGCCCTTTATGCAACCACAGAGAAGGTTGAATCCTAATATGCAGGAAGTAGTTAAGAAAGAGGTTATGAAATTACTTGATGCGGGTATTATCTATCCTATTTCTGACTCAAAGTGGGTAAATCCTGTTCAGGTGGTTCCTAAGAAGGGTGGGATGACTGTAATTAAAAACGATAAAAATGAATTGATTCCCACTAGAACTGTTACAGGGTGGCGTATGTGCATTGACTATCGAAGACTAAATATCGCCACTAAAAAGGACCTCTTCCCTATCCCCTTTATTGATCAAATGCTTTTGAGGTTAGCTAATCACAAGTTCTTTGTTATTTGGATGGGTACTCGGGATTTTTCCAAATTCCGATTCACCCTGAAGATCAAGAAAAGACTACATTTACATGCCCTTATGGTACTTTTGCATATCGTAGAATTCCTTTTGGTTTATGTAATGCACATGCTACTTTGCAACGTTGCATGATGAGTATTTTTTCTGATTTCATAGAGTCTATTATGGAAGTATTTATGGATGATTTTAGTGTGTATGGGTCTTCATTCGATGCATGTTTAATAAATCTCGCTAAAATCTTGAAAAGATGTGAAGAATGCAATTTGGTTCTAAATTGGGAGAAGCGTCACTTTATGGTGACAGAAGGAGTAGTTCTTGGTCACATTGTATCTGATAAGGGTATACAGGTATATAAAGCTAAGATTTATGTGATTGAGCAATTGCCTCCTCCTATTAATGTTAAGGGAGTTAGAAGTTTCTTAGGTAAGGCGGGGTTTTATCGTTGTTTTATCAAAGATTTTTCTAAAATTGCTAAACCACTGACCCAACTTTTACTCAAGGATGCCCCTTTTGATTTTACTGACGAGTGTCTTGAGGCGTTTCACAGGTTAAAGCAGGCATTGATATCGGCACCCATCATATGTGCACCAGATTAGACTCTTCCTTTCGAAATCATGTGTGATGCAAGTGATTTTGCATTAGGTGTCGTGATAGGACAGAGAAAGAACAAAGTTTTGCATACTATTTATTATGCAAGTAAAACTTTGGATGAAGCACAAGTCAACTATGCCACTACGGAGAAGTAGTTTCTTACTATAATTTATGCTTTAGAAAAATTTAGATCATATCTAGTTGGTTCTAAAGTTATTGTTTTTACTGACCATGCAGCTCTGAAGTATTTAATAGCCAAGGCAGAATCAAAGCCTAGGCTACTCCGTTGGGTTCTCTTGCTCCAAGACTTTGATGTTGAAATAGAAGATAAGAAAAGTGCAGAGAACGTTGTGGAAGATCACTTGTCACGTATCAGGTATGATAAGGGCAAGGAGTCTCTTCCTATAGATGATTCTTTTCCCGATGACAACTTGTATGCAGTTGTAGAGCAGCACCCTTGGTATGTATGCCGATTTTGCTAATTATTTAGTGGGTGGTAGTCTACCTCCTAACTTGTCCTACCAATAGAAAAAGAAATTCCTCTCTAATGTTAAACATTATTTTTTTGGATGATCCTTTTTTGTTTCGTGAGTGTGCAGATATATTATTTTGCAGGTGTGTTCCCGAATGCAAAGTTCACGGCATACTTACTAGTTGCCACACTTCACCTTATGGAGGACATCATGGTCCCACCAAAATGGTGGCCAAGATAAATGAGTCAGGATTCTAATGGCCCACCATGTTCAAGGATGCTAACACTTTTGTGCAGGCTTGTGAGTCTTGCCAGAGGATTGGCAACATTTTGCGGTGGCATGAGATGCCTCAAACCGGTATTTTGGAAATTTAAATTTTTTATGTTTGGGGTGTTGATTACATGGCACCGTTCCCTTCTTCAAATGGGAATCTTTATATACTTGTCGCCGTCGACTATGTATCCAAGTGGGTTGAGGCCATTGCCACTCCTACCAATGATGCCAAGGTGGTCCATAGACTTTTCCAAAAGACCACCTTTCCAAGATTTGGAGTACCTAGAGCTATAATCAGTGATGGAGGATCTCACTTTCATGAGCGGAAGTTAGACACCATTCTCAAGAAGCATGGTGTATACCATAGGACAGGTTTAGCCTATAGTCCCCAAACTAGTGGCCAAGTTGAAGTTTCCAACTGGGAAATCAAGGTCATTCTAGAGAAGGGGGTAGTAAAATCAAGGAAAGATTGGAGCGATAAGTTTGATGACACCCTTTGGGCATACAAAACTGCATTTAAGACCCCAATAGGTACTACCCCCTATAGACTTGTGTACGGTAAAGCATGTAATCTTCCGGTGAAATTAGAATACAAGGCATATTGGGCTATTAAGGAGCTCAATTTGGATGCTAAGCTAGCGGGAGAAATGAGGTTACTTCAACTTAACCAAATCGATGAGTTTAGGTTGATGGCCTATGATAGTGCACGTGTCTACAAGGAGAAGACCAAGAGATGGCACGACAAGATGTTCCTTCCAAGAGAGTTCAAAGAGGGTGACAAGGTGTTGTTGTTCAACTCTAGACTTAAACTATTCCCAGGAAAGTTGAAGTCAAGGTGGTTGGGTCCCTTTACTATAAAAAGGACTAATAAATTTTGTTCTGTAGAATTGTTCGATGAGCATGGTAACGAGTTCAAGGTTAATGGTCAAAGAGTCAAGCTATACCATGAAGGGCTTACGATTGGTGCGGTTGAACTAAACAAGTTCACCTGACCGATTCCGGTTCATCTTGAGCTACATTGTGGTAAGAGGGTCGTGAAGGACCTAGATAAACCAGCGCTTTGCAAGAGGCAACCCGTATTTGTTGCTTTCTAGACTAATTTTTTTCCTTTCTTTTATTTTTTATTTTTTTTAGAGGTGAGGAGAGTGCAATTTTACCTTTTCAAAGTGTTTTTGCACAGGTTTTGAACAACAAGTAAAGAGTCTTAAAGAGAAAAAGTTGAAGAAGTGTGTGTTCTGAGCTGGGAAATGGCCCGATCGGGCGAGGCTCCCCCGATCGGGTGCACAAGCAAAATGCCAAATCGAGCAAAATTCGCCCGATCGGGCAAGGAGCTCTCACGTTCAATTCCGAATATTACTCATGTTCAATTCCGATTACTAAACAATGATGTGAGAATGACCTTGAAGGAATTTGGTAAATTGTTTGAGTTGAAATCTGATAGACCCATTGAACCATCCCATGACCATATTATCGTACGTGGTCTATCAAGCTCTCACGGGGGAGGGTTAAATTAACCTCCAACATGCCAAGGGAACTTGGATTCAACATCCCGTGCCAAAATTTTGGCAATGGTTTGTGGCCTCACCATCTTTGGGAGGCACGAACTAGCCAAGGTAAGGAGGGATGAGTTAGAGTTGTTGGCTTCCTATGTGATCCCTAGAAGTGAGAAATTGAACATTCCGCATAGGATAGCCCAACACTTCCAACGGGCGGCCAATGCGGCCGAAGGTGGTAGGTCTAGGACGCCTATTTATTTTGGTTGGTTTGTCACCTACATTGCGGTCTAACATTTAGGTTTCACCCCTACCGACCATAGGAAAGTAGAAGGATCTACCCTTATGGACCTTGCATACTTGGGAGGCCTTAATTGGATCCAACCCGTTGGTGGCGAGACGTGGTGGATAATTCACCGTGAGTCGGGTAGGAGGGACCAAGCCTTTAAGTTACCTAACCCCGTCTTGACTAATTTTGAGAAGGGTAAGCCTTCCTATACATTCGAGTTAGATGACCAAGGAGAGGCTCAAGCGGCTCACCATTCACCACCCCACCCACAACCTCAATTCCAACCACCACCCTAACCCTATACACATGTGTAAGGAGGGTGATCCCATCGTAAAGGGGTCCTTCCTTAGATGCCCATGACCATTTAAAAGCCTAGTACTTTATACTTGTTAGGGTGTATTAGGATTTGAATTCCTGACTATTTGGGAGACCTTGAATTAGAAATGATACTCTCATCACGCTTTTTTTTTTGTAAGAAACAAGTAGGAGTCGCCAATGATTTTTAGGAAAACTCATAAACCTCGTTCATGCCTTTCTCCCAAGTAGAGTTCAAGGGATAATTA
This sequence comes from Chenopodium album, assembly GCF_948465745.1. Classification (NCBI taxonomy): domain Eukaryota; kingdom Viridiplantae; phylum Streptophyta; class Magnoliopsida; order Caryophyllales; family Amaranthaceae; genus Chenopodium; species Chenopodium album. Next base: position 18,231,423 of record NC_137842.1, read on the forward strand.
AAACGAACCGTAAGTTTACCCATGCCCAAATTGGTCTACATAAACAAGAAATGAGTTCGGGAGCGAGGGTACTAAGATAACGTTCCCTTTAGAGGGGAATCGCTATCTTAACCCTAGTACGACCTCTAGTAGCTCTTCCTTTTTCACAATTTCATTACCAAACAATATATGCAACGTTATACCTAAAGCCTAAGTTAGTTGATTTTATTTACAAGTATTAATCACGTAGGAATTACATCGCAAAAGCCGTTGTTCTTTCACTACTCAAAAATAGGCTAAGAGACCCGTTAAAACATGCCTTAGAGACCCATTTATGACGGGTCTCTATCTCAGAGGTCTATTTGTTAAAGAGACCCCTCATTATGGGGGGTCTGTTTTTAAAAACAAATAGACCCGTTAATAGAGATAAGGGGTCTGTTTGGTGTGTGTATGATTGATGCACTTTTAAGGGAAAGGGACCCGTTATTTGCAATAGGGGGTCTCTTTAAGGGGTGTCAAATAAACCACATTTATTAAATAACGGGTCTGTTTGATCCCTTTTTTAGAAAAAAAAAAAAAATTCACATTTTAAAAATTTTTTACGCTAAAATAAAATAGTTGATTTTTTTTTCGCAAATTACGAAATTACAATTTAACATCAATAATATTTCTTTTAAATAACAACATTAGTATTATACAACATTTACAAAGAGAAAGAAAGAAAAAAATACAACATTTACAAAGCTACAGATCTAAATTTACAAGTATATAATTACAAAACGAAAAAATTAAAACACTTTAGTTCAACAAGTTATACAAACACAATTCCTAAACATATTCAATTGATATTAATCTTTCAAGCAAAGTATTGCAGTCAACAAATTTGCAAATCATAATTATGTCTTCCTTCCCGTAGTTGAAAATTTCGTCCACTATCTCCATCTAATTCATATATTGCAATAATCAAGAACAACCCAAACTAAAAAATCAAAATACCAGCCATAAGAAGAAATTGGACATAAAAATTGAGAATAAACTAAAATAGAAATTAATCATTAATTAAAAAAAAAAAATTAAATAGTCCAAGTTTATGAATATGAAATCCCCAAAATCAAAATCAAGAAAACTCAAATCCAAACCCAAATAGATAGATCTAAGAAATATAAATTGTTATCCACCCCGATTACCAAAATACCTTCATTTCTTTGAACAAATCCCAGTTTCTATTGAATCAGCGTAAGGAGATGCCGGCATTTCTCGACCGTGACTCTGAGGGACGTACAAACAAACAAAAAAAAACCCAGAAACCGACATCAAGGCCACTTAAAAACAACGAACAAGATGACCACGCACAATTTCATGGTTGAATTCTGCAATTTCACAAACAAAAAAGAAGAAGACTAGGCGAAAAATGCAAATGGCCACCAGTTGAAAACCCCCCATTGCCACCGGTTTTGAACCGGTGGCCATTTGAGGGGTGGAAATAATGCATCAAATGGCCACCGGTTCAAAACCGGTGGCAATAGTGTTAATGGCCACCGGTTAACCGGTGGTAATATTAATTATGGCCACCGGTTAACCGGTGGCAATAATAAATTGGCGCGGTTTTTTTGCTGCTGAATGATGACTATTGCCACCGGTTCGAACCGGTAAACCGGTGGCAATAAAAGGTTCTAATTTTTTTTTTTTTTTTTTTGGCCTGCAATTATTCCTGCAATTAATCCTGCAACTTATCCTGCTATAATATTCTGCCATAATATTGCTAAAAATTCAATAATCATAACAAGAATTAAAAATATATTTTTAGACTACTTTTATAATTAAAAACCAAATGCAATACAACAAATTCAATAAAGTGTGATATATAAATAAATACAAACAATACTAATAACTAGTCAATATTGTAGTTTAAAAGTTAATAATAAACAAAGTATAATTCATAATGATGCCACATTTACAAATTGAAGGTGATGAAAGATGCCAACATGTCTCGAACTTCATTAAGCTCCTTGCTAGTTAACGGATCCCCCTTTTGCACCTTGCAAAACTTGGAATATATATAAATTATGTTAGAATAAATTAAATTAATATGTAAAAAATTAAATACTTGGGAAAATTAAAAACAGTCGCATAAACAAATGACCAAAATAGCCAAAATAAGGCCTATTTGACTTCTACTTGCCCATTTTCTACATTTTTAAACAAATGACCAAGTTGTTCCTCATAACATGTCAATTATACTTAGTTATAGGTGGCTAAGCCTTGAAATCAAAGAAAAAGGGCATTTTACTAAGTTTAAGGTCGCATTTTCATCTAAAATAGCCAAAATAAAGCCTATTTGACTTCTACTTGCCCATTTTCTACATTTTTTAACAAATGACCAAGTTCTTCCTCATAACATGTCAATTATACTTAGTTGTAGGTGGCTAAGCCTTGAAATCAAAGAAAAAGGGCATTTTACTAAGTTTAAGGTCGCATTTTCATCCAAAATAGCCAAAATAAGGCCTATTTGACTTCTACTTGCCCATTTTCTACATTTTTCAACAAATGACCAAGTTGTTTCTCATAACATGTCAATTATACTTAGTTATAGGTGGATAAGCCTTGAAATCAAAGAAAAAGGGCATTTTACTAAGTTTAAGGTCGCATTTTCATCCAAAATAGCCAAAATAAGGCCTATTTGACTTCTACTTGCCCATTTTCTACATTTTTCAACAAATGACCAAGTTCTTCCTCATAACATGTCAATTATACTTAGTTGTAGGTGGATAAGCCTTGAAATCAAAGAAAAAGGGCATTTTACTAAGTTTAAGGTCGCATTTTCATCCAAAATAGCCAAAATAAGGCCTATTTGACTTCTACTTGCCCATTTTCTACATTTTTCAACAAATGACCAAGTTGTTTCTCATAACATGTCAATTATACTTAGTTATAGGTGGCTAAGCCTTGAAATCAAAGAAAAAGGGCATTTTACTAAGTTTAAGGTCGCATTTTCATCCAAAATAGCCAAAATAAGGCCTATTTGACTTCTACTTGCCCATTTTCTACATTTTTCAACAAATGACCAAGTTCTTCCTCATAACATGTCAATTATACTTAGTTATAAGTGGCTAAGCCTTGAAATCACATAATAAGGGCATTTTACTAAGTTTAAGGTCGTACCTCATCAAGATGTATGGTGTTGGAACAATGAGTCGCTATCTCAAGCATGAATCTCATCACGTATAATCCACAATCAACTCCATTATCTTGTTGTGGGCACTAGCATAGGAACAAATCAAATGAATCAAATGTCACATAAAACCCACAATTGTTTTAGCAATGTTTATTAAGATAATCACAACATGATGTGGCATTACCATAGGTGATTTCCATGTAGGACCCCGTGGAGCACGACCATGTATCTTCTTCATAATACTATAGGAAAGTAAAATCAAATTTGATTAGTTTGACTACTAAATGATCTTAGGTTAAGATACTCAACACTAGGTAGCTATATTTACTTTTGTAGTACAGACATCACGAGGTACTTCTTTGTTGATCGAGCTGAATCAAGGTGAAAGATTGTGTTATTAGCAGGACAAATCACCATGAGGAACCAATGATACCTACATAAATTCACAATACACAAACACATCAATAATTAGGGTACAACAAATAAATCAGATGTAGAAAGAATTGAATTACACATGGTTAAACGTACTCCTCATAACATGGGGCGAATATGAACTTGTCTCCCGCACGCATTGATTCCCGAATATTATGGTTAACATAATACATCACCTCGGGGGAGTTGTGTAAGATTCTAGTCTCGGATGTCTGTTCGGGGCATAACCACCCAACTTTACTAGGTGAATCAGTGTCACTTAAGTGCTCCCGTAGTGCTCTACGTGCATGTGCAATGAAAAATTAATTGACATATATGAAGGATAAACAACACTAATATATACAACAAATTAATTTAAGTGGCATGAGCCCGTACCTCATGAATATTTGAATGAGAGAAATGTTAAGCATTGAACCGCTTAAAAATTCCTTCACATCTTGTTTGTTTAACCATGCACCTGCATCCTCATCATAATGGAACATTGCCTTAGGAAGTGCAATTTCAATGGGATCGTCACTAGGCAAATGACTAAAACGATTGTGTAGAAAAGTTAAATCCTTAGTGAGCGATTGAAGGACATTGTCTCCAACAAGTGGTGTAGGTTGCATGGCTGAACCTTTCGAAGAATTCTTCTTCGACACTTGTTCACTCTTCGACCCTTGTTCACTCATCTTCTTTATAGGTTGATCAACGCTTTTAGGCTTCACCACCTTCCTTCTCTTTGATGGTTGACCTCATCCACTGGATGATCCTCAGCTCCATCCTCACCACTATCAATAACATATTCATCATTCTCCCATTCCTCGTCCACATGAATCTCATTGCTTTTATCATGCACATCATTCCCATCAAGATCCTCACTATACGCTCCACTTTCACCATGCCAAATCCACACATGGTATTTAAGTCTAAACCCACGACAAAGTACATGATCTCTAATGATTTCAACACTATTAACCACCTTCACATTATTACAATCAACACAAGGACAGTATAGGACTTCCTCACCAAAATTGCGCTGATAAGATAAAGCCGTCTCGCAAAACTCTTGAACCTCATTCCAAAAATCCATTGTATCACGTCTACCATACATCCAACCACGATCCTTTCCCATTTAGTAAAGTGTCTCTAAACATATATAGCAACATATTATCAATAATGTACAATTGCTACATATCTTATGTAAATCAACTTCAAGTACACATCGTGAATATACCATTCATATAGTGAACAAATGCATGTTTCCAAAGTGTCCTTATCACTCCAACCTAACCCATCCTTGAATGTCTACTCTCACTAGTGAATGTATGTCAACTTTCCAATTTTAAGGAAAATCCGGCAGCACTTCCCCCCAGTTCTCCAAGTACAAGATGTAGATAATTACTTACCCACATATGTACCCAGAGAACATGGAGAAGAAATGGACAACCAAGATGTTCCTTAAAATCGAAAAAAAAGACATACATTCACCACCTAAGTGAGAGTAAACATTCAAGAACAGTCCCAACCGGGGACTATTCAAGACTTTCTCCTAATGAGAAAGCCTTGAACGGGTATCTAGGCACATGATGATGCAAACATTCAACATATTATTGTAATTATTTATTATTAAACAAACACAACTTGTAATATCATGAACAAACTTTTATCAAATAGATAAATAGAAAGAAATATATATAGCTCCATAAAGTTTATAGTTCATACCAATATAGCAAGTATAATGGATGTAATGTCTCGAACTTCCCACTTGAATAGCTAATAAACTTGTGCTTCACTACATATGAATCTACAAAAATAAAAAAATACAACAACAAAATAAAAGTTAGTAATTTTGTCAAGAACTATATACAAAACAACCTAAAATTACACATTAAAACATACTACCAAATTCAACTAATTAATTAACAAGTTTACTAATAATCTCTACTTTATTCAAAATTTCCTAATAAAACCTAACAATCAATTTCACACCACTCCAACATATCAAATTATACTCCATAATCCATATATTTCCTAAAAGCATTAGGAAAATCATTATGTAACGTAATCTAAAACGGATTACTCCTCAATCTAACTCCAAAATAATTCAATAATTCATACTATACTTAACCAAAAATTAAGCAACAACAACAAATTGATAATAATAATAATACAATGAAAGAAATAAAAAAAATTATTCAAAATATATTTTCCATTATACTGTTAATTCATGAACAATTAATCAATTTCTTGCATTCTAAAGATACACACAATTAAACAATTTCTTGATTTCTAAAGTGCATTCTCTAAAATTTTAACCCTACCAACAACAACAAAAAACCCAAAAAATTCAGAAAAATTAGCCAAAAAATCTCTTTTTCCTCTCATTTACACTGTGGTTTCACCTCTAATTCATATGTAGTACGGGCTCATGCCACCGTACCTCTACTTCCAAATTTCAAGTTTATGATTCACTAATATCAAGTAATTGCAGTTTTTTTTTTTCAATTAACCTAATTCATGAACAATTCACAAAAAAATTACCCTAACAACAACAAAAATAAAACACAGAAATTCAGAAAAAATTACCGTCTATTAATCAGCAATTTCGAACGGTGGCTGTGGGATGGTGGTGCGGTGGCTGTGGGATGGTGGTGCGGTGGCTGTGGCGTCAGTGGTGAGGTCTGTGGTTGCTGCTTGCTTGCTGCTTGCTGCAATTTCGAACGCTGCTTGCTGCTTCGCGCACTGGTGGAGGAGGTTCGGAGGGAGTGAGGAGGTGGTGGAAGGTGGTGCGGCGTCGCTGGTGGAGTGTGTGGTGGTAGGGTTTGGATGGTGGTGCGGCGTCACTGGTCGTGGCTCGTACTGGAGTTTTGGTGGAAATAAAACGGTGGAGAGAAGAAGAAGCTTGGGCCGCGCGTTTTATATATTCAAATATTGCCACCGGTTCAAAACCGGTGGCCTTAAGCATTATTGCCACGGGTTTGGTTTGAACCGGTGGCAATAATAAATGCTTAATTCGCGGCCAATTTTTTAACCACCGGTTTTAAAAAACCGGTGGCCTTTAAGCGGTGGCATTTTCAATTTTTCTACTATAGACATCATTGTTGAATCTCAACATACGATCTAAGAGACGGAGTAAAAATCACGAATGAGAGAGAAAACTATATACCTTAGAGCATGATTTTCTTAAGGAGATGGTAGGAGTCGCTTCAACATTTTTAGGAAATTTTTACAGCTTGGAAGATAGTCGGCGGATGGAAGAGAAGATGAGGATTTAAATTTGGGGATTGAGGTTAGGGTTTTGAGGTGAGAGAATGTAAAAATAAGAGAGCATGCATTAAAGGACGAAGGAAGAGACCCGTGAAATTTAATAACGGGTTTCATATCCTTTCATATTTTGTTCTTCAATCAAGTGTGTGGGCCCTAGTACACCTAAAAGACCCGTTGAGTTCATAATTAGGTCTTTTATATCTCATATATTCTTTAGTAGTGGGCCCTAGGATATATAAGAGATCCGTTATATTAAATATTGGATCTCTTACATCAAACAGACCCGTTTATTAAATAACGGGTCTTTCATAAGCGGTATGTTTTCCAATTTTTTTAGTAGTGTTTGTTTAATCAATATTCGTGAAAAGAACAAAATAAACAATATTCGCCTTGTGTTAAGTGATAAAAAAAACAATTAATTATAAAATTCTATTCTTGATTAACAAAAAAATACTATGTGAATTAATTAATTAATGTTTGTTTAAAGTGATCAAACAACACTATTTATTCAATTAAAGTTATTTAAACAATAAGGGAAAAGTGATTTATCTAAGTGCTCAGGAAACTAACCGTTCTTCTTTTATGTTAAATCTCCGTTTAATGTGTTTATGGACTTTCTTTCTTCTTCGTACCTCCAAGGACTTCAATGGATTCAATTAGGGTTAGAAAGTATTTTGGAAGAGAGAAGAAAAAGTAGTATGATAGTAAAAGGAGTTGGGAGATTAGGGTTTTGAGAATACTTGGGTTTTTTATTTTGAATTTTCCGGTCCCCGTAATACTGAACGAAGATCCCTATTTATAGGCGTAGGGATCTAGGTTTAGGGTTTTAGAGCCGCGCCGTCAGGTGGCGCGCGCAACTCTCTGCGTCGCGCTGGGTGCCGCGCGCAAGGCGCGCTCAACTAATTGAGTTGCGCTGGTTTGCGATTTTCCTTATACGAAAACGCGTTTGTAGGGAATATTTCAAGTACTACCCCAAACTTGAACCCCATTGTGATCATACACTTAAATACGGTGGCGTCCAAAGGGAAAGAAGCTAGAGCAAAAGAGTTGCCAACAAGTTTTGGGAACTTGTAAACCGTTCACAGGGTGAAGGTTACACCCCTTAAAGATCCAGGAGATCGTTAACTCCAATAGGTCTGGAACCATGACTGGTAGTTCGGGGATGAAGGTGCAAATCCAACCTAAAAGAGATTGAACCTGCCCTAATAATAGGCATCTACTTTATTCTGATCGTATTCATGTGCGCTTTCTGACTAACATGCAATCATTAGGTTAACCCTAAACCAATTTATCTATGTTGATTGAATATTAATGCACAAATAAAACTATTATTGGCGATCACTTGAATTATAATCAAATTAACCCTAAACAAGATTATTAATTATCTTATTAAGCGTGATTACAAGTACAAATTCCCTTTAAACATGCTTAAAAGGTGTGATCAAGCAATAACAATATGATAAATCAAGCAACATAATCATCATAAATAATAATCATAATAATCATAATTAAAATAATCATATTTATGTTAAAAATAAAGCATAATGATAGCAAGATCCTAGGCATGATACTAATAAGATTAATAACTTTAGGCGTCGCTCGAAGTGCGCCTACGTTAAAGCATGTGTGAATATGCTTGGCACTCATAGGAAGTGGGAATTGACATATACTATTAGGGACAAAAAAAGTAGGGAGCCGCCAACAACTTTTTAAGGAACTTGTAAACCGTTCACGGATCATAAAAAGGCAACCACGATAAGGGACAACGATAGGCAACAACGATCGACCTGTAAAGGTTACACCCCATTCATAATCCATGAGATTACTAACTCCATATGGTTCAGAACCATGAAAGGAGGATCGGGGATGATGGTACAAAGTGAGTCATGGAGTCACATTCGCCCATATTGGCCTCTACTCGATTCTTATAGTGAAAAGTGGTTCCTGTGATCTCAAAGGCATACAAACAAAAATTCAATTTGCTCCAAACTATTATTATGCTAAATTGGTTTAATATTAATGCAACATATAATTCTAAAATATTTGTGATCACTTGATTAAACAACAAGATTAAAAAGGGAAACTAAACCGGTTGTCCAAATTATCTTATTAGTCGTGATTTTCAATTATATATTCCCTTTAAACATGAAATATAGTAATCATATAATAAATAGAATAGACATTAATATTGGAAGCAATTTAACAATATAATTCCAACAATATAAAATCGTTAGAAAAATAATATAAATAAAAGGAACATAATTCTTACTTTGATTCTGTTTTCTTGCAACTACAAAATAATAAATGAGTTAGTAACTTCAAGGAAATAATAATAAAACCATAATTAAATTAAATTAAATTAAGTAGTGTTGATTTGGGGCCAAACCCTCAAACAGTTCTACCTTTCACGCCTTGGCTTAAGGACAGAACCACGAGTAAAGTATGGACTCCTTGGAGTGCTTGAGGAAGGAATTTTGAAAGAAGAAAGGTAGGCTAGTGTTTAAGCTAGAGCATAGAAGAGAGAAAATAGAGAATTAATTTATGCCCCGTTCATCTGAAATGAGGGGGTATTTATAGAAAAAATGTGCTGAGGGAACACACGAAACCCTAAAATGATAAAAACGCTAAAAAAATATACCGCGACACGGCAAAGTGTACCGTGACACGGGAAAACCCACCGTCAGATGGGAAACAATCCCGTGACACGGTACACTGCTGTGTGACACGGGAAATATTTAGTGAATTGGGGAGAAAACACATTAAGAGTTTACGCGGAAAGGGCACGGAAATCCTCGTATCACATTAGGTGTCCCGTGTCACGGGGAATCTCACCGTCAAACGGGAGAGTTTCCCGGGACACGGTAGAACAATGCCGTGACGCGGGAGTTTTTAGCTCGTTTTTCCGTCCAAATTCATTTTTAACCCTAATTTCGTTCAGCATTTTAAGTGTCGATTGATAATTTCGGGCCATTTCTGATTTATTATTATTTGGGCTAAAATAAGAAAATAAGTAAATAAAATAAATAAAAAGTTTGGGCAAAAATAAATAAAAAACAATAAAATAAAAAAGGTTTGGGCTAAAATTAAAAACTATGCTTTGACTAAACATCAAGACTGATCCATGGACTATTCAAAAATTGAATTTAATTAAATACGATTTCTTTTTAAGAACTCTCGGGATTAAATACTGAACCTGACCAATAGTGGCGGTGAAAGGTTGTTCATCATCGGGTTTGGTTTTGGGGAGACATTTTTAGATGTCTACAATAACAAACCCTAACATGTCACTAAGCAATAAAAATCAAAGCTTTAAACCTAACATGATACTAACATGAATATTAGGAAAAGGATAGGAAGCATTGCAGGAATCACAATTGCCACATTTGATATTAGAAATTTAAGTTGTTACCCTAAACATGATACTAGGAAGATAAAAACACCCTAACATGACACTAGGAATCATAATAACAACCTAGACATGGTTTCTATATCATAATATCAATAAATCAATTAAAGCACTTACCTGGATGCCTCGTACCTCTTTCTAATAACCAAACACACGCATTAGTAACTTTAAGGAAAATAATAAACAAATAATTGAAATAGAGATTTGTGACCAAACCCTCAGAAATTAAAACTTTTCACGCTTAGGGCGTAGGCAACTTCGAACTTGGCTAGGTGTTTCTAGATCTTTTGAATGCGGAATTTTGTGTGAAAAAGGCTAGTTTAGAAGAGAAAGAGAGAGAGAGATAGATAGATAGATAGATAGAGAGAGAGAGAGAGAGAGAGATATAGAGAGTAATCAAGGGATTCTTGATGAGAATTGGTGATTGAAAACGGAGGTTTTAGGAGGCTATTTATAGAGAAAATCAGCCGTATATGATAAAAAAACAAATCAGAGTTTCGAAAAGAATAAAACACGACCGCAGCGCCAAACACGCGCTTGTCGCCAGGCGACCGTGCTGTCGTATAGCGTTGGAAATAATTTTCCACGCGTTTTCTTATTTTGATAAAATTTAACCGTACGAGAGGGCAAAATCGTATTTTCCTTTAAAACACTTCTTTTATTCTAATTAAAACTCTTAAAAGTCAATTAAAGTCAATTTATCAATGCTAATCAAATTAGGATTCAAAAGAACCATTTAGAAGATTCTAGAAGACTATAATCAATCCAAGTCACATTAGGAATGATAAATCAATAATAGACCCTCCTCTAGGTCATTGGGCCGCATATAAAGATCAAACCGTGCCAAGTTTAGTAATTTGGCCATAACCTCCACATTATTCATCGGAATTGGGCTTATAATATATTGTTGGAAAGCTCTTTTTGAACCCGACAAAACTACACTATTATTGGACCCTTGCCATGGACCAAAACAAACTGGATTTTCTGTTTTCTTAAAATAGGTTTTCAAAAACAGAGAGAAAGAAAAAAAAAACTAAAACTAACCGCAAAACTAGACTTTCCACACTTTCACTTCATTCGATTATGATTCGACGTGAAAGGTACTCATCACTGGGTTTGGTTTTTGGGGAGACACAAATGGGTGTCTACAGAAGCCCCCACTTTAACTGAGTTTGGAGAAACACAAGTTTCAAAAACAAACTCAAAGTAGCGATAGGGACGGAGAATAATTCAGAACGTATTGCGATCCTTAATTATTCTTGTAACGCCGATACCTGCAAACTAGCGTTAGTTAAACATATAAGAGAGTTAAGAAACGCGTATCTTGCACCGTCAAGCACACGTCTCTGAAGGAATAACTGATTTGTTGCATTGCTGTTGTTGACAACCTTCCGCAAGCTAGGGAACGCCATCCTGCTGTTTGTTTTGACAATCTTCCGCAAGCTAGAGAATATCGCCTGAAGACTGCTACGCCTGTAACTGCCTCCAATTCCGCCATGATAGACTTCTACAAGCTAGAGAACCCCATTGTAGATTTCTTCGCCTGAAACTATCCTCATTTGTTGCGACAATACCCTGAAGAGTATCACCGAAGACCAGCGCCTATCGATCCTTTGCCTTTTCTATGCCAGTGCGTCGGCGCTTTGCTACTTTTGAACCAGTATGTCGGTGCTTCTGAATTGTGAACCAGTATGTCGGTGCCTTTGCTGTATTGAACCATTATGTCGGTGCTTTTTGTTTATGTATGAACCATTATGTCGGTGCCTTTGTAGTGAGCCAATGTGTAAGCGCTTTAAGCTCAGTGAAACGATCATTTATCAGGTCGATCACATGATGCGATTGTAACTAAGCCGATTACTAAATCATGTCTAATTGCTTATAGGGGCTAACTGGCGCACCAAGGAACCCAAAATTGCTGTACGAGGTCAAAACAACAGTTCTGAGTGGCTGAGGGTTGTGTCGCCGCTGCAATGTTGCTGGTGCCAAGATTTGGCTTTGTAGCCAGACGCTGAAGTCTGTCGCCTGGAGATAGAGCTATCGTTTGGTGCCAAAATCGGGAATTCCATATAAATTCCCTTTTCTTCTTCATTTCGCCGCTGATGCTCTTTTCTTCGAAAACTCGCCGCGAAAGCTCAATTCACTCGTTCTTGCTCGTTTCTTAACCAAATTCGCTCAAATTTGTTGTAAATCGAAGCTTTGTTCATCTTCTTTCCTGATCTATGTAAGTTTTCTTCAAACTCACCCCGATTTTTGCTGAATTTGTGCGTTTTTGTTCATGAATTTTTAAAAAATTCAAAACTTCTTTTTCTTAATTTGCTTTGTTTGTCAAATATTATGCCACAAAATTGCTTGATTATGTTTGTATATTGCCTTGGGAGTATTTTAAGACTTGTTTGACTCAATTTGATGAAGAAACGAAGAATTCACCATTGTTGGAGCTCTTAAGGAAGGGAAAACAATGTGGCTTGTTCTTGATGTTTTTACTAGCAATTCTTGTTCAATTTGTCACAATAATTATCATAGTATTGCAAGAAATTGTTTGGATGCTTGAAAAATGCCATATATGCTTGAATTAAAACTGTACTCTGTTTTAGTACTACGTACTCTTTTTTTTTGCGAACATAGTATCATGCGGCTAGGCGAACCTTAGATACTATAGAATCTTAATTTATGTCAATTTTGTACAATGTAGTATGTCTAGACAGTGAGGTTCGGGTTCACAGTCCCGAGACACACGACGGGAGCATGAGCCCGTAGAGGAGGAAGGCGTCCCGTCCACTTCTCTTGGTCCCCTCCCTGAGTGGGATGAGCGGACTTTGTACTTTGCCCCCGACCACCACATTTTTGAGAGGGTGCGTCGTGGGATCACTACTGGTAGGACGCGTTGCCATGGCTCGGGAAACGACACTCTGGGCAAGCTATACCGTACGTTCTTCAGCGTCGATGGGGAGTTGAGACTTCTCTAGAGTCTTGTGGGCTGACTGCCTTGTTTGAGGCCACGCAGGCCATGAACTCTTTCGACGGAGGTCACCGCATGGTCCGTGCTCTGGTGGAGTTCTTCTAGGACACTACCAACACTTTCCACCTTCCTTGGGGTGAGATGATCACCCCAACCGACTTTAGTCTCATCTCGGGACTGGAGTTCAGTTCTACTGCGCTGCCGTTCGATAACAACATTAGCGTCTACTCTCCTGAGGTTAATGATCTACTGGGTCCGATTGCCGTTCAGGCCCGTGCCGAGGAGGAGTCATCACAGTTCAGCACCAAGTGTATTCGCCAGTCGACTCTGGCGGCAGCTTTCGAGGATGATGCGATCACATGAGAGCAGCGGGTGCGCATCTTTGCGCTTATTTTGCTGTTAGGGACGTTTTCCCCTGACAAGGGTAGTAGGGCACTGCTTTACTACCTTCATGTTGTCCGCGATCTTCACCTGATCGGGACTTATGACTGGGCCAGCTTGGCCTATGCTGACTTTCTTCGTTCCCTGCGAGACTCTTGTCAACACTGGTCTTACATAGAAGACATCGCTCTGTCCGGCTTCTGGAGAGTCGTAGAGGCATACTTTATCTCCTATAAAGTTAGCTCTAAGCTTTTTGTTAGCACTCCCTAATATCTTTTGTCTTTTGTAGATCTGGTTCTACGAGTACTTTCCTTCACTCGCGTTGGCGAGGTTGTTGCCACGCGGGTTTCCTGTGGGCGCCTTCTAGGGAGGGCGCTATATCCGGGTGACTACCGCTCATGTTCGAGAGTAGATCCTCTCGGTACGATCTTGTGCATAGCTATCATTTTTGTATCGCTTTTTAGTAGATCTTTATCTTATAGGTATTCTTTGTAGGAGCCTGAGGTGCTGTACCAGCCATAGGGCGGTTTGGTTGTCTCTGGGCTAGCCGCGTAGTACACTGCTGAGCGTCGCTACTTCCTAGGGACATATGGGGCGGTGGCGTACCTAGGAGAGAGAGTTTCTATTCAGCACTCCTCGGATATTTTTGTCGTCCCTGCTTTTCCGCCACATCACATGTTCAATGACGTGAGGCTGCTCAGCATGTTAGAGAGGTCGCCTGCTGGTACCCCTTGGCGATCTCATGCGATCCCAGGACGGTGCTATGAGGAGGATTTGCTGCCGTTGTTAGCTCTGGCCCCTATTCTATTGACGGAGGTGGCGGTATGATTTTTATCTTTTACCTTTCGCTAAGTAGCCCCCAAGTGATATTTTACTCACTTTGATTTGCTTCTTGTCAGGCTGGGCCTACTGAGTTTATGCCCCCCTCGTATGTCCATCCACAACCAGGGTACATACGGGCCTATCGAGGAGATGATTCGTCCGGCTCCTGAGGACTAACGCTTTGTGGAGCGATCCATTCCTCGCCACCAGACTCGGGTGAGTTTATTTACTTGCTATTTGTTCATATATGTCTTGTATTGTTACTAATTTCATTTCTTTGACAGTTCTCGCGCGAGGTGGTTTCGGCGATGGCGAGGTGCATAGATGCCTTCCGGAGCCAGCTCGTTCGGATGAGGAACGTGGCTACGTGTCGTCGCAACGACGTTGTTCAGGACATAGCTTTTTTTTTCTCTTTATTTTTGCATTGTTTATATTTCTATTTTGATTGCTTCTGACTTGGTTTCTTCTTGTAGGGTTAACCCATTCCTTCTTGTACCCGGATGAGACCTGAGGTCTGGAGAGAGCCGGCGAGGTCTAGCTCGAGGCGTCGCCGCACTGGTTCTAGCGGTCGGGGTGGTCGATCTGATGCTGCCCGGACCTAGACGGTGGAGGGCTCGGGCTCTTCATCTGAGGGTACACAGGCCGGGCTGGTAGACCAGGGAGAGGCCACCTCGGCTCCGAGAGGTAGTGGGATGTACGAGGTCGGCTCGTCGTCGCAGCAGCCTCAGCCTCTATCGGTTCATTAGGGCGACCTTGGGTGGACGGGTCCTGAGATGAGTTTTCGTCCTCCTAGAGAGACTGGAGCTAGAGCTGGTGAGGAGCATACTCCTCGTTCTGCGCAGTTCTATGATATGATAAACATCCCTCATCATCTGCGTCCTCCAACGCCGTAGTTGTACCTGTGTTTTTTTATTTATTTTGA
Source organism: Chenopodium album (assembly GCF_948465745.1). Classification (NCBI taxonomy): domain Eukaryota; kingdom Viridiplantae; phylum Streptophyta; class Magnoliopsida; order Caryophyllales; family Amaranthaceae; genus Chenopodium; species Chenopodium album. The sequence continues at coordinate 18,246,748 of NC_137842.1, forward strand.
CTTATATAGGACTTTGCCTGATTGACTCATTTATTAGACATATTTGTATATAGATATTATTATCTATGTATTATTTATCTTGCATTTATTTTCATTTTTATGTGCATATTTGTGTGTGCAAAATTGTGATAAAATTAATTTATCGCAAAAATTTCCATCATTTTTATTATTAATGCAGGGTATCCGACTTTTTCCCCCAAAAAGAAAAAATGAAAAATAAAACTGGATTTGCAACAAACCTAAAATTAAATTAAGTCTGAATAAATCTAAAAAAGAAAAATCGAAGGAAAATATATGAAATTAATATGTAAGGGTATTTGTAGAAAGGGATAAAATCGTAAAGTCATTATACGAGTTCGAATCATAGCTAGAAAAACGCGGTTTGAATAGCTCGTTGATAAAAGGCTACAACGCCACTTGTCACCACGCGTTTCGCGCTGGGGCCAGACGTTGTTGCTGTCGTCAAGCGACAAACTCTGTCGCCTGGCGACAGAGTTGTCGTTTTGCGCTGAAGTACGCTGACTCCGAATCCTTTCCGGATTGAAACTGCATCGATTTCGTGTATAAATAGCCCCCTAATCTGACGAATTTCTTCATAATTTTAGCAGATTAATCATAGTCTTAGTTTCTCAACAAATAATCATGTCTTTAGTTACTAAGAGTTTTACCAATTTCACTCGTGAATGGTGTCGGTCTTTAACTGCTAAAGAGAGAAAAGAACTTGTTTTTTTCACATGGGAGGTATCTATGGTGTTAAGGGGGTAGATCTTGATATAGATTTTATTCATACCGCCTGAGAATATTGGGACACAGATACTCATTGTTTTAGACTAGGGTGTGATGAAATTAGCCCTTTATCGGAAGAATTTGGTGCCATCTTAGGCTTCCCTTCATTAGATCTTGCGGTAATCCCTAGAATAAATGAATATTATTATAAAGATTTTGAGAGCTTCTTTAATTTAAGAGACAAAGATCTAACAAATATTGTAGATGGTAGTGTAGTTAATTTAAAGGAATTTGCACGCCATTACATTGATAGACCTTATTCTGAATCTTTTCATGTTTATAGAAGAAGGGATTTTCTCTTTTGCATGCTTTACCAATATCTTCTCACTAGTGGTAGAACTAATGAGGGTCAAGCAATTATATTAACTGTTTTGAAGCAAATTGAATCTGGAAGAAATCCAATGTCGTTAATTGTTGGAGAGACTATGTTCAGTCTTGATGAATTGAAGAGAAATCCAAAAGCACCTTTACAGGGCTCTCCAATTTTATTACAGGTAGAAAAATAATATTTTTAATTACAGAAATCAAAAACATATTTTTGTATAGTAATATTAATTTATATGCATTGAATTTATTTGAAGATATGGCTAATGGAGAGACTAGAATTAATTAGTCCTCCTTACAATGTTGAAAAATATACTCCAAATTGCTTTGTGAGGTGAAAGAAACGCTTCTCTAAGATGGGGCGCCTTGAGTAGAAAAAAGTCTTTGCCTCTTGCAACTTTGTTATCAAGTGGGTCATCCCTTGGTGGAAAATAGATAAGATGGTTAGTATCAACAAGAAACCTTTCTGTCGTCTTCCAAGCTCAACCAAGATGAATTTTTATTATCCCTACAGGGTAAAAAGACAGTATGGCCTACTTCAAACATTTCCTTCTGGGATCTTCGTCGTCCCTATGAATTCCCTGTTTCACAAGAAGTAGAGAAATTTGATGCATATTGGAGTGCTAGACCTTTATGGAAAGTGATTACCCAAAAGGTTCTTCCTTCCTTGCCCAATGATGTAAAGAGGTGGCTTCTCAAGAAACCTTCAACGGACATGAAGAAAAATCAGAGTGAAACCAATGTGAAGAATTGTCTAGGTGACAAGGTGATTCCTGTTAAGGAACACTTGGGTGAAAATATTGAATTCAAAACTCCTATGATGCCTAAGAAGAAAGACTCTACAAAGGATAAAGGGAAAAGAAAAGCTGACACTTCAGAGAAGAAGGTTTGGGTAGAGAAGAAACATGGAGTCCTAGCTAAAGGAGAAACCATTTACTCTTAAATTGAATGTAGGTCCTCTAAAGGATGCCTACCAACTTTAAATTTAAAGTTAATTTGTTTTTTTTAAGCTTTTATTTAAATTCCATCAATAATGTAATTTTTATTTTATTTTATTAATGAAATTTCAGCTCTTTAATTAAATCAACTTCTTTAAATTCAATTTATTAAAGCAATGAAAACAGAAAATTTTATTTTCCAGAAATTTATTCGAGTACGAAAGTCGAAAATTTTCCAAAATACACCGAAATTTCCCCAGGTACTCCCAGAAGAGCGGCGCCGCCGTTTTGTGGCTGTCGCCGGCCGTTGATGTCTGTCGTCCAGCGACAAGCACTGTCGCCTTGCGCTGCAGTCTGTCGGTCGACGACAGACTTTTTTCTGCGACGTTGCTGTTCCGATGAATTTCTGTTGAATTTCTTTTTATTTATGGGATGCGAGGTTTGCAAGAATTAAAGTGGCCGCACTCGTAAAGGGTTGCTTATGTATCCTTTCCTAAGGAATCAGGCCAAATGTAGCTCTCTTGAGTATCCTACTTAAGTAATTATGGGTAGTGTATTTTTTAAGTTGGTCAAGATTTGTCATGTTCTAGAACTCATTGCCATCCATGCCAGTTAGTTTGGCTGCACCTCTTGATAGGATTGTTTTGACAATATAAGGTCCGGACTAATTAGGCCTAAATTTGCCTCTTGGATCTAAAACATTTTTCCTTAATGCTTTTAACACCAAGTCTCCTACTTTGATTTTTCTTGTCTTGACCTTCTTATTAAAATGTCTAGCCATACGGGTTTGATAGCATTGGGTATGATGTAGAGCTTCTAGTTGCTTTTCATCAAGTAGAATTAGCTCTTTATACCTTGCTTTAGTCCATTCGACTTCATCGAGTTTACTTTCTAATGCAATGCGTAGAGATGGTATCTCTAGCTCTACAGGTTGTACGGCATCCATTCCATAAACCAAGGAGAATGGCGTATTTCCTGTTGATGTGCGAATTGACGTGCGATAACCCCAAAGTGCGAAATGGAGTTTGTCAGGCCAATCCTGGTAATTTTCTTTCATTTTTTTGCTGATAGTCTTTAAATTTTTATTAGCTGCCTCAACTTCTCCGTTTGCTTGAGGTCTATAGGGGGAAGAGTGATAGTGTTGAATGCATTGTCACTTATCATTTCATGTGAGATCCATTGTCACTTATCATTTCATGTGAGACTCCGTATCGACAAATGATATTCCTTTCGATAAAGACTGCTACATGTTTTGCAGTGAGTTTAGCATATGATTGTGCTTCAACCCACTTTGTTAAGTAATCAATTGCTACTAGGATGTATTCGTGACCTCCTGTCCCGGGAGGGGTAATTTTACCGATAATATCAATTCCCCATGTAGAGAATGGCCATGGTGAAGTGTAGGTGTAAAGTAGAGATGGAGGAACATGTTGTAAATTGGCATAAATTGGCATAAATTTGGCATTTTGGGCATCTTTTTACATATTGATGACAATCCCTATTCATGGTAGTCCAATACTATCCTTCTCGCATTATCTTTTGGACTAGCATTTACCATTAACATGGGTTCCATAAATGCCTTCATAAACTATCCTCATAGCTCTTTAGGCATCCTTTTTCCCTACACATAAGAGAGCTCGACCCTTAGGTACCCTTTTATGTAACTCGTTGTCTATGAGTACATATTGGGAAGCCAAGAGTCTTAATGCTCGTTGGTAAGTGGCACCCGCGTTTTTCAACCCGAATGGCATTACCGTGTAACAGTAAGTACCCTATGGTGTTACGAATTTTGTTTTCTCCATACCTTCTTCTGCCATGAGAATCTGATTGTATCCCGCGTATACATCCATAAACGAGAGAAGTGCACGATTTGTTGTATTATCTACCAAAATATCGATGTGCGGTAAAGGGAAGTCGTCCTTTGGACTTGCCTTATTTAGATCTCGATAGTCGACACACATCCTTACCCTTCCATCTTTCTTTGGAACTGGGACGACGTTGGCTACCCATTCAGGATATTTGGATACCCTGATAAAACTTGTAGTACTTTGTTTTTGAACTTCTTCTTTTATTTTAAGAGCTACGTCGGGTTTCATTCGACGCAACTTTTGTTTTACAGGTTTCATTCCTGAAATTAGTGGTATAGTGTGTTGAGCTATTTCTCTATTAATATTTGGCATATCTTCATATGACCAAGCAAATACATCAATAAATTCTTTAAGTAGATTAATTAAATCGGTTCTTTCATGTTCATTATGTGTTAATCCGATTTTAACTTCTCTTTTAATGGTTGAATTATTTGAGATATCAACCCTCTCGGTTTCCTCAATTATCGATGTTTTCTTTACAAGTGTTTCTATTGCTTTAATAATTTCTTTGTCATTTTCATTGTTAGTTAAGCAATGCCCGTCATCTTGGGTTAATAAAAAACACGAGGAGTAAGAAGAAGAAGACATATTATTAAACTCTGAAATCATTACATTAAAAAGGGAAATGTCTTCAGGGACTTGATTACTAACTATCCTAGGAGTAGAAATAGAAGAAGGAGGGGGTGCTACGACTAAAGACTTAGACGACTCTACAGGAAGAGACTCTAACTCTGACTTTGACTCTGACGATTCTTCAAACATCGGTCCTTGGCCTGTCGTTATAGAGATTTTCCTTCCGCTTGGAGTAGTCACCTTAATTGTCTTGCGCCACCCTTGTACTAATCCTTCTACTGGAGTGATGATCTTTCAAGGGTCAAAGTTCTCGCTTTGTAGGACCGTTTGGATGAGCGAGGAGTTATCCTCTATGTATCTTGGCTCATCTTTTCTTGCCCAAATAGTAATCCCATGTCGTTAAAGTCAAAGCATGGGGGTGCTTTCTCCTTGTGAATAGGAGTTGGGATTTCATCTAGAAAGTAACAATCCAAGAAGATTTCAAATCCCGGTTGCCTTATGCCATTTATAACAAAAGGTTCGGGAAATTCATAACATGGATAATCTTCTACTTCTTTTATGAATTGTCCATTGTGAGTAAGAGGATACTAATCCATTGGGATTGCACTCTTTTGGATGCGAGCGTTCCTACGCGCCTTAGACCTTTTCTGGGCTCGCTTAAGATCTTCCCGAGTCGGTTCGAAACCAAGTCTGAAAGTATCTAATTTAGGGAGGCCAGGTAATTCCAGCTTTTTTGCTATCTCCTTCTTCTTTCCTAGAGTCATTCTAGGAAAATTCCCTTGTCTCTTGAGAATAGCGTTTACTTTCATATTGGAGTGGGGGTCGTGACAGAGAGGGGTCCTTTTATCCTCCTCGATTAAGGAGACCTCTTCATTAAAGCCCCACAAGTCTTCATCATCTTTATCGTGCTCTACATTAATGATTGGATTTTCCACAACTTTAATCCTCATGGGTGAAGCGTCGATTGTGATAGGGATTCCTCCAACTATGGCTTTTACCTGTTGGTGAAGAGATGAAGGGACGACCTTGAGGTCATGAAGCCAAGGGCGTCCCAACAATAAGTTGAATGAAGCTTTAATATCTACCACTTGGAAGGTAGTAGCATGTTCTATTGCTCCCGGCGTTACATTCATAGTAATCTTACCAAGAGCTTGGCGACGATCATTGTCATAAGCTCTTATTCCTTGTGTTGAAGGGATTAAGTCTTCATCCTTTATGCCTAACATTCTCGCAGTTCTGAGGGGACATATATTAATTGCCGATCTATTGTCTACAAGAGTCCTTAGGACGTTCATTCTCTTGCAGACTTTTGTGACGTTTAATGCCTTGTAATGCTTGTCACCTTCTGAAGGTAAATTTTGTCAGAAAAGGTGATCAAGTTTATAGGACTAGGGAGATCACTCGTAAGGAAGTTAGCCAACCCCTCAGGAGTCGTGTTGGAATCTATCCTTATCTTATCCAAAGCATTCATTACTGCCAACCTATGTTCTCGAGACGTAGCTAGAAGTTTCCATACATTCATCTCAACCTTGGTCTATTTAAATTGCTTGACTATATCATTGTCTTCTATGATAGGTATGGGAACCTGTTGCACGGTTGGTATAGGTTGTGTAGAGACGGGAGGTTGTGTTCTCCAAGATCTTGTGAGGACGTCTATATGTGAATCCTCTTTGTCCCAAAAGTCACCTACTGAATACGACACTGAAAATGGAGGTTTTGCCATGTCTTTTAGGTAGACATCTTCTTCATCGCTTTCCCAAACCCCATTGATGCATATGTCTTCTTCTTGTGGGATTTGAACTAGCTTCTTATCATCAATCATCTTCTGAATAAAATCTTTAAATTTAAAATAGTTTTCAATAGTATGTCCTCCTGATTGATGGTATGGACAGTAGAACCTATCTGTCCTCTTTAGAGATTCAAATGGTCTCAGTTTGAGAGGTTTGATCTTACCATTCTCGGAGAGCATTTCGAACATTTTAGCATAAGTAGTCCCAATTGAAGTATAGAGTTTATTACTCTTCTTGGGCCTGTCAATTACTTGTAGAGGGAATGTTTTCTTCTTCATAGGTGGAATTTTATCATACTTTCTCTAAAGTTCCTCCGCTTGTTTCTTTGCAAATTCAAGAGCCTCACGTAGTAAGTCTGTTCCCTCCCACATGGACCATATAAGCATTCGCACGTCTTCCTTGCTTGCTGGTTCTGGAAAGTCATCCATGGCATCGAAAAATATCTCCTCCTCTTCTTTGATAGCATGAATTTCTTCAATAGGTTTGATGAGAGATGAAGGATCAACCTTGTTTTCCTCATCGGTGGCCAAGGAATGAGCGAGAGGCGCGTTGTCGATGCTTGGCTTCTTACTGGCAGGGGGCAAACGTAGTTTATTTTTATCAATTAAATATTGGATAGCTTCCTTATGCTTCCAACAATTTTCAGTGAGATGACCCCTACCGTGGTGATATTTGCAGTGTGCATTGGGGTTCTAATTAGTTGTCCTCTTTTCAACTGGTAGGTCCCCAAATGGTCCAATAGGAGTTATAAGACCTTTTGCATTCAGTCACTCGAATGCGGTGTCATAACTCATACCAATGGGAGTAAAGTTCCTCCTAAATGGTTTCTTTTGTCCTAGGTTGTTCATAGCAAGGACTTCACTCAAATTAAAGGTGCTAACATTGTTTAAGTGGGTGGTTTTGGAAGAAGAAGGATTGTCGTTCTTCTTGCCTTTCCAGCCACTGTTGGAGTTATTATTAGCAACTTTTAGCTTAGCAAGGTCGTCTTCAATGTTAATTCCAATGTCATAGACGACCTTGAAGGTGTGTAGATTATTCTGATATTTCAGATGCTTAGAGTACTTCTCTTGAAGGTTCTTGATGAACAGCCTCACAGATTCATTTTCGTTTGGTACTTCAATCATTCTAGCAGAGGTTTCTCTCCATTTATTGAAGAAAGAAGTGAAACCTTCATTCTCTTTCTGTTTAAGTATTTCAAGTTCCCTATAATCAGTTTCAACTTGAATATTGCATTTATACCTATCAATGAAAGCGTTTACTATTGATTCCCAAGTAGAGGTATTCTCTTTGTCAAGGGAGAAGAACTATTGTTGGCAAACGGTTTCAAGAGATAAGGAAAATAAAGAAGGAAATACTTTTTTAACAATACCCTTAATACTCATTATTGTTTCAAAAGCTCTTAAATGGAAATAAGGGTTGTCAGTTTCCTTGAATTTTGGGATGTCGTTGGCATTGAACTTCTGCGGAAGAACCTCCTTGTCCACTGAGACCCCTTGTGAACTAATGCCCTGAAACTTGTAGTCACTAGATATCTTGCTCAAGATTTCTTGCATAAGGTCCATTTGTTGTTGCTTCACAGGGTCATTAATTTGAAGGGTTAAAGCCTTCAACACTTCAGTTATGTCAGTCAATTGATTCCTAAGTTCGTTGACTTCTTCATGAGTTCCCATTATCTTCTTAGCTTTCCTTTTTCGAGCGATTGGTTTGTCAATAGTTGTACTTGAATGAAAATGTTGTCTTTGATCAAACACCCTTCCTTTCTTGACCACGCGCTGTAAATTAAACCATTTTTGTTTTTAATGACTTGATTCGAATACGGGTTTATAAAGAAAAATAAAAAAAAAAGCAAAAATAGGGTGTATATTTTTGGGAATCAATCATAAGGGTTCAAACAATTGGTTTAATTGGAGGATTAATATCCGACTTACCCCCCCTAAAAAAATGACGGAAAACACGCGCATACAAGACTCTCTTAACATGGTCAAAGTGTATATAAATATTAGTGTGTGCTTTATATGTGAGTGCAAGTGACATGCTTTGAATCTTGTGTAAGACCATGAGATATAGTGTCTAAACTCGATTAAGGACTTAACAATGGTTTTATTGTTAACAAAATAATCGAATTGATCAGCAAATTGTTTAATTAGACTCATAGTGATGACTCGAGCAAAATACCGAACTCTCGCCAAAGCAATAGGATTGTAGCCGCACATTGCTGTGCGGCGCCAGACGACAGAGCTGTCTCCAGGCGTTGCACAACATTGTGTGGCGCCGCAGTCCAAATCGTGGCGCCATTGATGGAACGTTGATCTGGGACTGCTTTCAGTATTTTAATTCTACGGGACATGCCTAAAATCGTACTAAGTCAATTCCGATTAAATTATTAGACTTTAATTACTCAATTAATTAATTAGACAAAGTCCTTTTAGTTATCAATCAGTTTATTTAATCTTAAACACAAGTCAAACAAACGGTTAGGAAAAACACATAGAGTATGCACTACAAATAATGCACAATTAGTCAAGTAGGCACAATATGATGTAATGAGTTTGCAACCTAACCATGGCTTAGTCAAAGAGGGTCCATGGTTACTTGTCCGGATTCACCGAGCGGAAGCCTTACCTTTTGAAGGGTTGGCGCGAGTGGATGGGACACCGCGAGTTAAAAACTCGCTTCCATGGTTTGGTGAATTCAACATTCTCGGATGTACCCTTTGTTGCATAGAGCGTTCAATTAGGTAGGTGGAGCTCGAATTCCTAGAGGGTTATGTCCATATGTAGAACACATATGGGTTTCAGAAAAGTGAGAAAAACTCAATCAGAAAGTAGGATCGAGCAAATAGTGCTAAAAACTGGTCAAAATTAGAACGCATATTTCTTGCTCGGTATTAGAAGAACTTGGAGCCAGCGAACAGAGGCCGTTGCCGCAATTTGGTTCTATCGCCTGGCGAAAGGAGTGTCGCCTAGCGACAGAGTCAAATCTTTGGAGACAGACTCTGTTTTATGATGCCAATTCCTACATGCCTCAGCAGCTTTCTGTGCTCGATAAAATTTTCCAGTTTCCCGCATCATTATTTCGATCCTAGTTGTGAAAGATATTTCTCAAATTTCCTACGTGTAAAAATCCTATGTTTTAACTCATTATGGATGGTCTTTCCAATGAGATCTTTTTTTATGCATATGAAAATAATGTTAATCAAAATTACGCACATGAAATACTTAGAATTTTTCGATTCTCATCCACTCATTCTAAATCATTGCCAAAATAAATTTTAGGAATAGAAATAGAAATCCTCCCCAGTGGAGTCGCCAAAAACTATAGGGAATATTTCAAGCATTACTCCAAACTTGAACCCCACTGTGATCATACACATAAATACGGTGGCGTCCAAAGGGAAAGATGCTAGAGAAAAAGAGTCGCCAACAAGTTTTAGGAACTTGTAAACCGTTCACATGGTGAAGGTTACACCTCTTAACAATCCAGGAGATCGTTAACTCCAATAGGTCTGGAACCATGACTGGTAGTTCGGGGATGAAGGTACAAATCCAACCTAAAAGAGATTGAACCTACCCTAATAATAGGCCTCTACTTTATTCTGATCGTATTCATGTGCGCTTCCTGACTAACATGCAATCATTAGGTTAACCTAAACCTGTTTATCTATGTTGGTTGAATATTAATGCACAAATAAAACTATTATTGGCGATCACTTGAATTATAATCAAATTAACCCTAAAATAGATTATAAATTATCTTATTAAGCGTGATTTCAAGTACAAATTCCCTTTAAACATGCATAAAACGTGTGATCAAGCAATAACAATATGATAAATCAAGCAACATAATCATCATAAATAATAATCATAATAATCATAATTAAAATAATAATGTTCATGTTAAAAATAAAGCATAATAATAGCAAGATCCTAGGCATGTCACTAAGCAATAAAAATCAAAGCTATAGCCTTAACATGATACTACGAAAAGGATAGGAGGCATCGCAGGAATCACAATTGTCATATTTGATATTTGAAATTTTAGTTGTTACCCTAAACATGATATTATAAAGATCAAAACACCCTAACATGACACTAGGAATCATAATAACAACCTAGACATGGTTTCTATATCATAATATCAATAAATCAATTAAAGCACTTACTTGGATGCCTCGTACCTCTTTCTAATAACAAAACACACGCGTTAGTAACTTCAAGGAAAATAATAAACAAACAATTAAATTAAATAATTGAAATAGAGATTTGTGACCAAACCCTAAGAAATAAAAAAACCTTTCACGTCTAGGGCGAAGGCAACTTCGAACTTGGCTAGTTGTTTCTAGATCTTGTGAATGCGGAATTTTGTGTGCAAAAGGCTAGTTTAGAAAAGAGAGAGAGAGAGAGAGTAATCAAGGGATTCTTGATGAGAATCTGTGATTGAAAATAGAGGTTTTAGGAGGCTATTTATAGAGAAAATCAGCCGGTTATGATAAAAAAAAAAATGAATTCGAGTTTCGAAAAGAATAAAACACGACCACTGCGCCAAACACGCGTCTGTCGCCAGACCATAGCACTGTCGCCAGGCGACAGAGCTGTCGTATGGCGCTGGAAATAAGTTTCCACGCGTTTTCTTATTTTGATAAAATTTAACCGTACGAGAGGGAAAAATCGTATTTTCCTTAAAAACACTTCTTTTATTCGAATTAAAACTCTTAAAAGTCAATTTATAAACGCTAATCAAATTAGGATTCAAAATAACCTTCTAGAAGATTCTAGAAGACTATAATCTATCCTAATCACATTAGGAATGATAAATCAATAATAGGCTCTCCTCTAGGTCATTGGGCCGCATATAAAGATCAAATCGGGCCAAGTTTAGTAATTTGGTCATAACTTCCTCATTATTCATCGAAATTGGGCTTATAATATATCGTTGGAAAGATCTTTTCGAACCCGACCCAACTACACTATTATTGGACCCTTGCCATGGACCAAACCAAACTGGATTGAATATTTTCTTAAAATATGTATTTAAAAACAAAGAGAAAGAAAAATAAATAAAACTAACCGCAACACTAGACTTTCCAAACTTTCACTTCATTCGATTATGATTCAACGTGAAAGGTACTCATCACTGGGTTTGGTTTTGGGGAGACACAAATGCGTGTCTACAACGTTTTTAAAACTTCCATAACTTTTGATTGCGGAGTCGGATTATGACGTGTGAGATATCATTGGAAAGCTCTGAATGTATTCTTTCCAATGCCGTTAGAATTAGGTTAAAATATTTATGGATCAAAAGTTATGGACGTTGGATTGCAAGGGTGTCAGTTTTAGGGCCCGGTTTAGTGTTTTGATCATAACTTCTTCGTTTTGGCTCGGAATTGGGCTTATAATATACCGTTGGAAAGCTCTTTGAAAGGGCTATCCATATGTATAGGTCTTGCATGGGAACTTGATAGTTGGTTCATCTGTTTGGCTCGGTTTTTTTAACAATGTAGGTTCCATTGGATCCAATCATTGCATTTGACGCATTTGGGTCCGTTAGTAATCAAGTTTAAACATATATGAACACGTTTTTGGCCTAATTAGTAATAGGACAAGGCTTCAAGATAACTTGATCTCAAATATGGGTTTCAACTTACTTCATAATTATTTTCATAGTCCATAAACATTTAAACTTTGATCTAACATGAAGAACAAATTTTTGTAACATCATCGCACTTCCTTTAGAGATAAGAGGCCAAAAGTAGGTGTCTACAACATGACATCCCTACCTCTTTCGTTGATTATAACATTGATCCTAATGCCCCATAGGACTTTTCGGATTTTTGGAGCCAACTTGATAGGATTGAGAGGGGACAATGAAGAGTAGAGGGTTTAGTGCAAAACCTTGACACTAGAGTAGGTTCTCTAGATAGACGGGTTGGGTATGTGGAGAGAAACCTAGGGAGGGGTTTATACCCCATGTATGATGACTATGCCTGCCGAGGGGCTATTCCCCCCAAGGCTCTTGTTCCCGATTGGTTTTAATACCCCCAAGGAGGGTATTCGACCCCCGGTGCTTTTGGTAGTTATGTGGACTATTCTTCGGTCCATAGTTATTGGGCCAATACTCCTTTTGGTGGGCTTGGGGGGAATGTGGACCCTAACTATTTTGCAGGTGGTTTGGGTTATAGTGGTGTTGGTTCGAGCTATGGAGGTGCCGGCTCTAGCCATGGAGGTGGCTATTCTAGGATGGATGAGGATGATGATGAGGAGTAGCTACTCCTAGCTACACTCCCAAGTCAATGAGAACATTGCTTGATTTGGCTTGGGGGAGATGATCTTGTACATATGGTAACTCTCTATCTTTTCTCTATTTATTGCTTTCTAGTATAGATTTATTTGCTTTCTAGTATAGTTTTATTGCTTTCCTATTTGAAAAAAATACAAAAAAAAATAGAAAATCAAAAATACGTTCCAATAAATTGCAAATCATGCTTCCCTATGCCCCATACTTAAAAAATATTGTTTTAATTCTTGGTATATGATGATGAGCATTGGGGATTTGTTGATCATGATTTGAAGTTTGATTGCTCGGTTGACTAACATGCGTCAATTTTGTCTAACTACTTGTGAATATAGTGCTTGACTAGGTTATTTGGTGAGGAATGTATGTTAGTTTCTGGTATGTCAATGAAGTTGAGTATTGGTTTTTAACTTTGAGTAATGTTTGTATGACTCATTATTATGCACATTGAGGAGGACAAAGGCTTTCATTCTTTTAAGTAGCCTTCAGACGATTTAGATACATTTGTTCCCTTCTTGCTACCCATGTTTTTGCTTGTACTCTTTTATTGTTTATTTAGCTACATTACAAGCCTATTTAAGCCCCATTGGTTACTAGTCTCAAGCTTGGCTTGGAAGAGCTTTTAGTTAATGAGGTGAGAGAGTTGCAGTGTGCATATTATTTGCACAATGTGGGAATAAAAGAAGAGTGATTGTTCTTTGATTATGTGATTGGAAAATGTTGATAATTTGTGTTCAAAAGTTGAAAAAATTTCCAATGTGAGATAAAAAGAAAAAAAAAAGAGCAAAAGAAAAAAAATTGTTTCAATGTTCAAGTGTAATAGTTGAAGGTTGCTCAAGAAAAAATTCAAAAGAAAAAAATATTCAAGTTTAAGAAAAAGAAAAATAGTTCAAGGGTTGCTTTTCACTCAAGTTCTATAATATTATATTTTTTATGAGTGATTTATTGTGAGTGTTGAAAAATATTGTTATTATTGGTTGGTTTGTTTGGTGAACTTTTGTGGAGTTAAGTTGTGATTGGAGATGATTTGGTCATTACTTGTTTTTGACCTTGGGTTTTATTATGATATGGCTCCCTTAAGCATAGCTTTGCTATCACATTTTCCCAAATATTTCCTACCCTTTACGCTAGCCTTACATTACAAGTTTTGAAGACCTTCCGACCTTTATGCATAGAGTTGTGTGAATGTGAAATTAGTAGTTTATCAATGCGAAGAATGATTTGATATATTTTGAGTCGACTATCTAAGTTGAGTGTTATTCTCCTTAAACACACGAGAGTGTGAGTTTGGGAGGGCATTTTTCACATTAAAGGCGTTGGTTGGAGAGCGATCGAGTACATATTTTACTCGCCACATAAATGAGAGTTGAGTGTGTGAGCACTAGTCTTGAATTCTATATGCTCATGTGGTTTGCTCTACTTGACAATTGTTAGGGAGGATGAGTGATTAGATGAATGGGATTGATTGATGTTGAAGCATGTTTATTAGATTTAACTTGAATTGTTTGTTCTTGATTTTGATTATTTGGGGTGAGGCATGTTTTATGTATTCATTGATGAGCTCTTTTCTTAGGGACAAGAAAAGGTTCGGCTTGGGGTAGTTTGATATATCTATTTTATATGGTATTTTACCCTCGTCCCCTGGTCACAATTAGTAGTGTTTTTGGCTCGTTAGAGCCACTTTTATTACTAATTGGTGTCTTCTAGTGTTTTCGTAGTTTTGGTTGAGTTTTGTAGGGAATTACACTTTTGGTGCATTTTTCTGGGATTTTATAGAGCAACTACGTACATTGGAGGAGCACGACCGCTTTTTGTAGCCAAGGCTAGTTAGAGTTATCAAGCTGGTGTTTAAGGGCTCGACATGTGAAATACGAGCATTGGACCGAATGGTTAAAGCCCCTGAGTGGAAATCTAAAGATGGGTTAAGAAATAACCCAATCGAAGTCCAAGGTTCCAAATTAAGCCCGGCCCGATCGGGCAAGCATTGGCTCAATTAGGCGCGGCTTCCCACAAGCATGATGCGAAGAAAAAGGCGGGCCCGATCAGCCGCGTGTTTCTGGGGAGGCTTCTTCGACGATTACTTAATTTGTAATTAGGAATAATTAAAGGTTTGGTATAAGTACGATTGAGTAGTATTAATTTGTTTTTTTATCTCTCTTTTTAGACTTTCTCTCTCTACTTAGTTTTATTGTCTCTCTCTACAAACTCCATACTTCGTTCTTGATTCAACTCCTTGTTTACAATAACTTCGGTAACATTTTCCTCTTTATTAATTTCAGTAATTCTATTTCTTTAATTCATCATGTTTCTTTTAATTGCTTTATTTAGTAAAACTTATTATTGTTGATTATCAATGCTTGATTAATTTTCTATTGATTGATTTAATGTTATGCAATTAGATTAGGCCTGGTTTAATTGTAAGAGTTTAACAATATTGATTCGAGATTCGAGAGATGAGAATTGATGTTTAAGCTTAGTTTCAATAGGCGGACTAATTTATAAATGGTTAAGTCGAGATTCGAGAGATGAGATTTAATACCGGTAAATTAAATCTGTGATTGTAATACGTAGCGAAAGCACTTTATGATCTGATTAATTGATGCATTGATGATTGATTGTTATGTTTTACCCTGGAATACTGTTTATTGGTGAACCTATGCCCTAGGCTTTTATTTCATTGATTTTCCTCCTACTTTTATTCCTTCCCACTTTTACTCTTAGTAGTTTAGTTCCCTTTTATAATAACAATTTGGTTACTTGATAATATAGATTATATTGGTTAATTAGGAATAAATTAACTCGGTTCCCTGTGGTTGGACCCTTCTTCCCTATCTGCATAGTTAGTGGATTTGGGTATTATTTTTGATTGGGTGATTGCGACTTTAGCCTGTCACACGCCTTGGTTTAAGTATAGAACTTCAGGTCAAGTATGGACTCCTTAGAGTGCTTAAGGGAAGTATTAAGGAAAAATAGGAAGGCTAGAAATTAGACTAAAGAGGGAGAAGAGAATGATTTGATGATCAAGCTTGTTGATGATTGAAAAATAGGAGATATGACCTCTATTTATAGAGAAAAAAGAAGGGTCGAAAAATTAAGATAAGATCTGAATTAAATCGGATTAAAACTCGATAGACTGCAGTTTTTGCGGTTTTTATTTTTATCATATCTTGTGATCCAGAAATTGGAATAAGATAAATAATTTTTCATTGGAAAGATGTTGAAGTCTACTTTCTAACCCAATTAAAATCATATTAAACTACTTTGTAGAATAAAAGATATGGCTGAAATAGTGAGACGGTGTCAGTCTTGGATAGAGTTTGATATTTCATTCATATCTTTTCTGTTATACCTCAGAATTGATATTATAATATATCATTGGAAATATAAATTCAAGGGATATCCAACCATCTAAGATTTGGATAAAAAATATGAGGCACGAAAATAATATATGTCTATCTTTGAACATCTTTCAATTCAAATAGAATAAGAATTTTCAAAAAGAAAAGTTTTATTCAATTTCAAACACGTTAATCTTAGCTTTTCAAAAGGGATAATTAAGATCTTTTAGAAACTTATAGAAGCTTCTAATTAATCCTAATTGGTTTAGGAATGGGATTAAATTCTTTGGACCCTCCACATGATCATTGCGTCGTAGGTAAGGTGGGCTTAGGTTCGGTTTGGGCTCAGTTTAATATTTTGGTCATAACTTATTCGTTATAACTCGGATTTGGGCTTATAATATATCGTTGGAAATCTCTTTTCAACCCCATGCAACTATTTAATCATTGGATCCAGATTACGGACAAAAAAAAACTGGACTAAAAGTCTTTATAAAAAGGACATGAAATGAATGGTTTTAAAGGAAATGAAATGAATTATTTTGGGTTTAAAGGCACGAAAAGAGGAAAATAAGTTATGGTTTGGGGAAATGGGATAGGAATTGGGTTTTTTTATTAAATGGAAATATGAATTTAAGCACTACAAAAATTAAATAGTCAACCCGACCAATAATGGCGATGAAAAGTTGTTCATCATCGGGTTTGGTTTTGGGGAGACATTTTTAGGTGTCTACATAGGCCAACCTTTTACTCCCTCAATCTTTGCAGGATCTACTTCCATTCCCTCTTTGGACACAAAATAGCCTAGAAATGCCACTTTCTACAACAAGAACTCGCACTTAGAGAACTTTGCGTAAATCTTGCTTTCCCTTAGCATTTGTAGTATTTCCCTCAGATGTTCTACACGTTCTTCTTTACTCTTCGAATACACCAGTATGCCATCTATGAACGCTATAACAAATTTGTCCATAAAGGGATAAAACACCCTGTTAATCAAGTACATAAAGATAGTTAGAGCATTCGTTAAACCAAAAGGCATTACAGTGAAGTCATAGTGTCCATATCTTGTTCTAAATGAAGTCTTGGGTATATATTCATCTACAATCCTGAACTGGTGGTAGCTAGACCTCAAATCAATCTTAAAAAAACAGTTGCGCCTCTCAACTGGTCAAATAGGTCATCGATTCTTGGTAATGGGTACTTGTTCTTCATAGTGACCTTATTTAACTCCCTATAATCAATACATAACCGCATACTCCCATCCTTCTTCTTAAAAAATAACACAGGCGCTCCCCAAGGTGATGCAATGGGTCTGATGTACCTTTTTCTATCAAGTCTTGCAATCGCTCCTTCAATTTACTTATTTCTGCAGGTGCCATTCAAAAGCTTTATCTTGATGGAATTTTGATTAGTGAATGTAGCAACATGGTTTTGCTCTAGTCCTAATAGCAAGTTAAATGTGTGCATATCATAGCGCCCTGGCATTCGGTGTTTTGATTGAACGATTTCAAAATTGTCATTCAAGAAGTAAAAATAATCATGGAATATCTTGAATCTATGCTTCTTGATACCTTCTAGAATTAGTGGTTCTAGAAAGTCATAGCACGGGCAATCTTCTCCGTCCCTAACGAATTGTCCTTTTTGGGTTCGATTATAAGATGGGAATAAAGAGATTATCCGTCCCTTTCTTATTATTGCCTCTACGTGCTTTGATCTTAGAATCGTGAGACTTGAGTTCCCCTTTGGTTGGTTTATATCGCAATCTAAAGGAAAGGCTTTTCTTTGGGATAAGAATTAAGAGACCTTTCTTCATTCCTATTCCCAATGGAATCCTAGGAAAGTAACTACTCTTAAATAAGATGTTGTTTACTATTGGGGTGGAATATGGATAAAGCTTGAATTTTTATTCAAGGCTTTCCTCCATTTCTAGTGTGCAAATTGCCTCAACGGCGAATCCCCACATGTCCTCTTCATCATAATTATGGTTTATTTCTAAAATGGATTGATAATTTTTTGCGATTTTGAGAGGAGAAGCATGTATAGCCATAGGAAGACCTTAATAGTTCAACCTAATCATTTGTTGGAGCGAAGATGGTATTGCTCCAATCTCATGTATCCAAGGACTTTTTAAAAAGCTAAATGTAGGTTTAATGTCCATGACATAGAATTCAACCATCTTTTGTATTAGGCCTGTGGCAATTGGTAGCTTAACAGTTCCACACACTAATCTCCTTGAATTATCGTAGGCTCTAATGCTTTGTGTTGTTGAATGAAAATCTTTTTTTGGATTAAGGCCGAAATATTTCGCAATTTGCAATGGGCATACATTCACGACAGACCCATTGTCAACTAAGGTAAGAGGGATATTTTATCCCTTGCACCCTAGAGTTAGATATAATGCATTATTGTGGGTAGTGTCTTTTGAAGGCAAATCATCACTAGTAAAGATGATTGCTTTGTCGGATTTTTCGCAAGTAAGCAAGCCAACGAGATCATGTGGAGTTGTGTCCGTACTTACGGACAAAGTAGTCAGAGCATTCATTAAAGAATTCCTATGTTCTTTAGACGTACTTAGGATTTCCTAAATGCAAAAATTCTCCTTAGATTAACGAAGTTGTTTGACCAGTGGATCTTCTACCTCAAAAGGAGGTGGTATTTGATTTTGAATTTGATTTTAATTAGTTGAAGATCTATTTGGTTGTGTTTGATAAACTCGCGCGCTAGAACGAGTTACATGATCTATCTCGTTTGGGTTGGTTGTGGGACTCGTGAACCAACTTTCTTCTAGAGGCTTTGAATGTGCCTCCATTTCGAGATGTTCCATGAGTTGTGCTTGATTAGGAATGGCAACGGATCGGATTTGGGTCGGATGGAGCTTCACCCGCATCCACCATCTGCTCCACCCGTCACCCGCTAAACCCATCACTCGTAACCAATCCATCCGTCATCCGCGGGTGAAACGGGTAGATCGGATGCTTATCGGGTGATAAACACTTCGTATAATTTCTATTTTAGAATTACAGATGTTGCACTTCTTAATTTTAAGGTTTTTTTTTTATTTTGCAGAATCTTAATATTTAGTTTGTCTAAATCCAAAGTTGTTAATAGTTCAAATTTTCAATTACACACTAACAACACTTATTAAAAAAACATATTAACATCAATTCCTACTTTGTCTTTCTTCCTCAAAAATCCCTGTAGCATTATTCATCATCCTACCAATAAAAATATGAGTTAGATTTCATATAATTTACTAATTAAGAAAAGATAATCAACAATTATAACATTTGATTCGAATAATAACTAATTATACAACTGCATACATTAATATACAATTATATACTACTAATTAGAGTAACAACCGGTCGACAATTATACAGAGGATTAATCCTTTAAAACTGATCCTTAACTGCTTTGTTTGATTTTTAAATTAGGCATGACTACATGATAAATTATTATATACTCATATTACAAACATACATTACTTCAAATTGAGCAACATTTGCAAATTGCAAATGAAAAATTGGCCTAATTTAATAAGTAGACAAAATAAAGAAAAAACAAATTATAGATTGAGATGAACTAGGAGAATAAAATAGAGAAATAAAGCAGAATATTACCTAAATTAGCAATCAATACTAGCTAATTGTCGCGAGTGAGCAGATCCAAGGAGTGGTCGTCGGTGAGAGGAATAATGACCACCGTGAGGAGCTCATTGAAAGAGGGATTGAGTAAGGCAGAAGGGTACTGAGGAAGTGTAGAACGCTTCAATATTGGGCTAGGGTTTCAGAATTGAAGAGATTGGGCTTTTATATGTACATATATTTTTCATTTTTTAATCAGGTGGATGACGGATCGTGTGATAAGCGGATGACGGATGAAGTGGAGCTCCACCTAAATCTAACCCGATTCGTCACCTGCCCTCCATCCATTTAATGCGGATGTTTTTCAATTTATTTCAATCTGGTGGATTGGGTTTTCAGATATCCATTTAAGATTTCCATCCCTATGCCTGGTTCCATTGTTAATCTAAAGACAAAATTGATAAATCTTGTGATTTTTCCACGAAATTATCCCTATTAAGCACTCCACTTATTTTGTTTTGGAGACAAGGTGGAGGTGGGATGGCGGCATACTTATAGACATATAAGTCTTGGAAGTTGTCGTTCCATTATCGATAGACTTCATTAGTTGCTCCTATGACTGTTGTAATTAGAGACTTCCCTATGGGTATGATATAATCTAAAGGATTAAATGTATCACTTCTCATATGGTCCTCATCAATGTGAAATATCCACAATGGGGAAATATTATTATTGGGTTTAGGCGTGGGAATTTCCCATCGTCTACTAAATCTTGAATTCTGTGTTTTAGGACAAAGCCACGTTCACTATCATGTCCAACACCTCGATGATAAGCACAATAAGCATTGTCATCCCATTAAGAATTCCTCTTTTCTGGGGAGGGGGATTGGCGTTGGCCCTATTGAAGTGAGTAATCCTATTTTCAGTCAGTTTTTTATATTATTTTTTATAACTCACAAGAAATTTTGTAAATTTTCTTTCTCATGACCACCTTTTTCGAGGATCATTATATTGCATTTTATTGCGTGAAAGTCGCAAATACATCAATAGAGGATGAAGTGTTGTCATTCTCCTTCTTGTAGTTTTTCTTAGGTTGATGATGATGAGGCATGTTTGCTTTGTCTTTAGCAAGATCATCTTCAATCCTAGTAGCCACAAAATAGACCTTTTGAAAGTGTCTAGACCAAGGTAGCGTAGATGTTTGTTGTACTTTTCATGACAATTGTTAATGAAATTTTGTACCCATTCGAGTTCTGGTGGCCTTTGAGCAAGATGGGCCGCCTTTTCTCGCCATCTACAATAGAAAGCAAGGGAACCTTTGTTATCACCTTGCTTGAGTATTTCAAGTTCACGTAAAGTTGATTTAAATTCCACGTTACTTTCATACTGGGTGATGAAGCAGAGACTACATCTTCCCATGTGGTTTTGAATTTGGCATCTAGCCCATAATACCACTCTCACACGGCTGGGTCTAGAGATAAAGGAAATGTCAAATCATAAAGATTAAGATCAAATCCCTATACAGCCATGGTGCTAGTAAAATTCATTAGATGATTTTTTGGATTATTGGTCACCTTGAATATTGGTAAGTCCGTAGCTACAAAATTTTCTGGTAAAGTGAGTCTTGTAGGAGGAGCAAAATTTTTTGCGTCAAAGTACTTATTCCTCATTGTAGAATGAAGAACAAGCTTCTCTAATGACTTCTCTCGTATGGATAATTCATCCATCTTTTGTTGCAAAGCCAAAGCTTTAGCATTTTCCTCTCATCTTTTTCAAGTTTCTTGATTCTTCTCTCTTCGGCCTCTTGAGCCTTTTCATCTCTTAAGCGAACAATCTCTTCTTAAATTTGTACTATGGATGACATCGTTGTTGGACTAGAGTGAGTTGTCAAAGGCAAACTAGTGTTGGAAACCTTGGACCATAACTAAAAACTAATCTTGTAACCTCTAAATCTCCGGTGGAGTCGCCCCTGTAAGAAGGGTGTGCCCATCGTAGGGAATCCTTCTCCTTTATGCCCATGGCCCCTTTAAAAGCTTAGGACTTTACACTTTTAAAGGTGTATTAGGATTTGAATTCCTGACTTTTTGAGGATCTTGAATTAGAATTGATCCAATCATTACCCTTTTTTGTAAGAAACAAGTAAAGAGTCGCTATAGACACCCAAATGCGTCTCCCCAAAACCAAATCCCGTTATGAATACCTTCCACGTCATTTGATTACCGAACAAAGCAAAAGTGTGAAAAGTCTAGTGATGAGGATGTTTTTATTAAAATATCTCTTTTTTCTGTTTTTAAAAATATTTCTTTTCTTACTCCTATTTATGAAAAATAGCCATTTCAAATTTGTTTGGTCCATGATAAGGGTCCAATAATGGTGTAGTTGAATTGGGCTCGAAAAGTGCTTTCCAATGATATGTTATAAGCTCAATTCTGATGGATTATTATGAAGTTATGGATTAAATTAAATTAGGCCCAATGATTTTTTAAGGTGGCCCAATGATCTAGAGGAGGGCCTATTAATTATTCCTAAAGTGATTAGGATTGATTTTAATCTTTTACGAATATCTAGAAGGTTCTTTTTAATTCTAATAAGACTAGGATTGATAATTATATTTTTAAAAGATGTTTTATTTATTATAAAATATATTAAATCTGATTTCGAAATTGCTTGGACGCATAATTACCTGCAACCGGTTTGAAAGGTTATTACGCGTGTAAAAGTGCGTTGACTTTTTAACTAGCGCGAGACGAAAAAGTCGTCGCCTTCGTCGCCTAGCGCTAACCTTCGTCGTCTGGCGACGAGCTTGCCGTCTGGCGCTGGCTACTGTCGTCTGGGACAAGAGGTATTTTTTTCCGAATATGATTTTCTTCGATCCCGTGCTATTTTTCCTATAAGTAGGGGTTGTATCTCCCTGTTTTTAAGATTTCACAATCATCTCTCTCTCGCTCTAAAAGCTATAAGCTTATTCTCTCTCTCTCTATTCTTTTTCTAAACCTTCCCTATCTCAAAATTCCTCATACATTAGTTCTAGACACACCTAGCCATGTTCGAAGTTGCCTTCGCCTTAGATGTAAAAGGTTTGATATTTCTGAGGGTTTGGTCCCAAATCCCTATTTTAATTATTTGATTTAATTGTTTGTTTTAATTTTTTTCCTTGAAGTTACTAACGTGTGTATTTTGTTATTAGAAAGAGGTATGAGGCATCGAAGTAAGTACTGTAATTGTTTTACTGCTCTTTTGATATAGAAATCATGCTTAGATTGTTATTTTGATTCCTAGTATCATGCTTAGGATGTCTTTATTGGTTACTAGTATCATGTTTAGGGTAATAACTAAAATTCCTATTATCAAGTGTGATTATTATGATGCTTTCTATTTCTTTCTTAATATCATGTAAGTATCATGTTAGGGATAAAGCTTTAATTTTTATGTTTAGTGACATGCTAGGGTTTGTTATTAATCTTGTTAGTATCATGCCTAGGATTTTGCTATTAATATTATACTTTAACATGATTTTTATTTTAATTATGATAATTATGATTATTATTGTTATGATGATTATTATATTGCTTGATGTTATTATTGTTATTGATTGATCACACCTTTTATGCAAGTTTAAAGGAAATTTGTACTTGTAATCACGCTTAATAAGATAATTAACACGCTTAATAAGATAATTAATAAACTTGTTTAAAGTTAATATGATTATAATTCAAGTGATCGCCAATAATAGTTTTGTTTGTGCATTAATATTTAACCAACATAGATTAAACAGGTTTAGGGTTAATCTATTGATTGCATGTTAGTCAGAAAGCGCACATGAATACGAGAAGAATAAAGTAGAGACCTATTTTTAAGGCAAGTTCAATCTCTTTTAGGTTTAATTTGTACCTTCATCCCCGAACTTCCAGTGATGGTTCCATACCTATTGGAGTTAATGGTCTCCTGGATCATTAAGGGGTGTAATTTTCACCCTGTGAATGGTTTACAGGTTCCTAAAACTTATTGGCGACTCTTTTACTCTAGCTTCTTTCCCTTTGGACGCCACCATGCTTAAGTGTATGATCACATTGGGGCTCAAGTGTAGGATGACTTGAAATATTCCCTATATTCGCCAATGAGTTTTAGGAAAACTCATAAACCTCGTTCATGTCTTTATCCCAAGTAGGGTTCAAGGGATATTTATCATGAATCATAAGTTTACCCATGCCCAAATTGGTCTACTTGTACCAGAAATGAGTTTGGGAGCGAGGGTACTATAATAACGTTCCTTTTAGGGAGGAATTTCTATTCTAGCCCTAGTGCAGCCTCTACTAGCTCTTCCGTTTTCACAATTTCATCACCAAACAATATATGCAACGTGGTACCTAAAACTAAGTTAGTTGATTTTATTTACAAGCATTAATCACGTAGGAATTACATTGCAACGAATTTCGTTATTCTTTTCTTATTCAAATTCGTGAAAAGAACACGAAATGAACAATATTCGCCTTGGCTTAAGTGATAAAACAACAATTAATTATAACTTTGTTTAATTAATGCAAGAATCTACGTGAAATTAATTAATTATAACTTTGTTTAAAGATCAAACAACACTAATTAATAAATTAAAGTTATTTAAACAATAAAAGAAAGGTGATTTATTTAAGTGCTCAAGAAACTCACCGTTCTTCTTTTATCCAAAATCTCCGTTTTAAATTTTTATAGACCTTCGTTCTTCTTCAAACCTCCAAGGACTTTTGATTGAAAAGTCTGATTAAGGCATTTGAGATATCATTGGAAATCTCTAAATGTCTACTTTCCGATTCTATTAGAATTAGGTTGAAATCTAGTATGGATCAAAATATATGGCCATTTAAGTGCAAGGGTGTCGGTTTTCGGGTCTGGTTTAGTATTTTGATGATAACTTCTTTGTTTTAACTCAAAATTGGGCTTATAATATACAATTGGAAAGCTATTTGAAACGGATATCCATCTATACAAGCCTTACATGGAATTTGATGGTTAAGTTATTTGATTGACTCGATTTTCAACAATATAAGATCCATTTGATCCAATCATTGCATTTGACGCATTTGGGTCCGTCATTAATTAAGATTAAACATGTATGAGCACGTTATAGGCCTAATTAATAATCGGACAAGGCTCTAATATAATTTGGTCACAAATATGGGTTTTAACTTACTTCATAATTGTAAGGAGGGAGTTTCCATCGTAGGGGATCTTTCTCCTTAAATGCCCATGACCCTTTAAAAGCCTAGGACTTTACACTTGTTAGGTTGTATTAGGATTTGAATTCCTGACTGTTTGGGGGAC
The DNA here is from genome assembly GCF_948465745.1 of Chenopodium album. Taxonomy (NCBI): domain Eukaryota; kingdom Viridiplantae; phylum Streptophyta; class Magnoliopsida; order Caryophyllales; family Amaranthaceae; genus Chenopodium; species Chenopodium album. The sequence continues at coordinate 18,271,556 of NC_137842.1, forward strand.
CTTAAATTAGAATTGATCCTTTCATCATGCTCTTCATAAGAAACAAGTAGGAGTGGCCAATGAGTTTTAGGAAAATTTATAAACCTCGTTCATGCCTTTCTCCCAAGTAGAGTTTAAGGAATATTTAGCACGAATCGTAAGTTTACCCATGCCCAAATTGGTCTACATGAACCAAAATTGAGTTCGGGAGCGAGGGTACCAAGATAGTGTTCCCTTTAGGGGGGAATCGATATCCTAGCCCTAGTACGACCTCTACTAGCTCTTCCTTTTTCACAATTTCATCACCAACCAATATATGCAACTTGATACCTAAAAACTAAGTTAATTGATTTTATTTACATGCATTAATCATGTAGGATTACATCACAAAAGTAGTTATTCTTATTTAATCAATATTCGTGAAAAGAACAAAAATAAATAAGATTCGCCTTGGCTTAAGTGATCAATTTAAAATGACAATGATATTCTGCGTCGAAGTACTTGATTCCCATTGTGGAACGAAGAACAACCTTCTTCAATGACTTTTCTTTGATGGAAAATTCCTCCATCTTTTGTTGCATGGCAAAAATTTTGGCATTTTTCTTTTCAGCTTTTTCATGTTTCTTAATCCTTCTCTCCTAGGCCTCTTGAGCCTTTTCTTCTCTCAAACGAGCAATCTCTTCTTGGAGCTACTCTATGGTTGACATCGTTATTGGACTAGAATTAGTTGTTGAGGGAAGGTGGTTTGAAAGGGGTGAATTGTTTGATGGTAAACGTAGAATGCGAGCTCCTGGGAGTCTTCGTTCCCAAGCTTGGAAACCAGCCCCAATAGAAATACGAAAGGATAAGTAAATTGATACGCTTGTTTAGGAACAAAAGAAGAAGAAAGGAAGAAAGAAAAGATGCAAGATGCATTCAAACGGATAACATCACCTTTAAAAAATTCTTTGTTAGTTGAAACGAACGCTATAAGAGGGGGGGTGAATTGTAGGTGAGTTCCTAGTGACTACTTTTGCAAATTATAAAACAGAACACAAAAGAAACTTTGCAATGCACACAGGATTTTAAGAGGAAACCTTCCAGGCCCAACAGGAAGTAAAACCTCGACCCTTGTAAGGGATTATCAAATAAAAACTAATCCACTATAATAGGGCTAACACCAAGTTACAAACCTATTTAGTGACATACCTTTACTCACAAGTTCCAAATAGAACCTGCTACACAGTAGGACTCTATCCTACCTAACTCAAGTTCCCAACTTATATTCTCTCGTACTCTCACAGTACTATCACACAGCTTTTGCACTCAAAGCTATCTCACCTGTATGCAATATAAATTTCATACACACACCCAATAACCCAACCAATTACAGAAAATATAACACCTAGAATATGTTAGGCAAGCAATGCACGAAACCCAAAACTAATCTGACAAGATTAAAGCTTTGCAAGCTTACACAAATTAAGCTCAGAGATTTTTTTCACGCAAAACTCACAAAAGACTTATGCAAATGTGATCTCTACTATTTATACAAGATTAACTCGTACAACAAGTAGGGTTTTTCAAAAGATAAATAAGTTAATTTAACTAAATCACAAAATATAGTTTTATGTAAATCTTTCAGAAGAAAACCTTTTCGGAAAATAAGATAAAATAAGTGATAGAAAAAAGAATAATATCTTTTGTTAAAACCGATTTTAAGAAACAAAAAAACATGAAAATCTTTTCCTAAAATCTATCTTTTATCTTTTTCCGTTTAATTAAATTTGTCAATTATCTTGTCATGCTTCTAATAAGTTTCGTGCATATCTACTTAACATATTTAACAATAAATCTAGAAGATAAAATCTTAACTAAATTAATATTGTTATGCCGCATTTCTGTAATTCAAAATTACTTGGGCTTCACGCAGACCAGGACCAAGTTCCTGCTGTCACTTGTTCTCCAGCCTTCAACTGGAACTTTGTATACTAAGTTCCTTCAAGAACTTACTGTCTTCAGCTTGCATCCTCCAAGTTACTGTTAGAGAACATTCCTGTTAAGGAACTCAATTCTTGATAAAAAAAACTCTTCTTCTATACTGTTTGACTTTTCTTCAAAGGTCTCTTCATGTCTTCATAGCCTACGTTACTCTTCCACCTCCAAGGTCAACTTCACCTGTACTAATCAAACACTTATAAACCTTTATTAATTGAGTCTGCTTTAGTTTAAGTCCAGCATCATCAAAACCTTTAAGCTTCAACATTCTTTAATAATGATATTGATTGAACGAGTCAATTGTTCTTTGAAGAATCAAAAAGACTCGTACCAATAGGCGCACGCTAGTAGCTATGTTGCGCGCAAAAGGCACGCGCATCCTTGGCTCTTGCGCTGGGGGTGGTCGTGCAACTGAATGAGTTGCGCGCGCCACCTACTCATGCGATTTTTTTTTCTTGTTCGAGCAGTTTTTTTTTTTTTTTTTTTTTTTGTATCTCATCTTTTTTTTCGATTTTTTACTGTTACCCTTCGAATACGACTCAAAATTACAAAAACACAAATTTGTAATTGGGAACCTAAACCAAACTAAAAAGAAAAAAGAAAAGCTATCCTAAACACGTCACACATAGTCATGTAATCATATAAACATACAACTAGTGTTTAGCCCGGGCGATGCCCTAGATCTATACGTTTAATATTTTTAACTTCGAATTGTAGTTTTCTTGTATTATAATAATCTTAAATACTTTTATTATAGATTTAGATTAAGAAAATAATTTGTATATGCATGGAATATTTCAAGCATTATCCCTAGCTTGAACCCCACTGTGATCATACACTAACGTACTGTGGCGTCCAAAGGGAAAGAAGATAGAGCAAAAAAGTCGCCAACAAGTTTTAGGAACTTGTAAACTGTTCACGAGGTGAAGGTTACACCCCTTAACGATCCAGGAGATCGTCAACTCCAATAGGTCTGGAACCATGACTGGTAGTTCGAGGATGAAGGTACAAATCCAACCTAAAAAAGATTGAACCCGCCCTAATAATAGACCTCTACTTTATTCTGATCATATTCATGTGCGCTTTCTGACTAACATGCAATCAATAGGTTTACCCTAAACCTGTTTAATCTATGTTGGTTGAATATTAAATGCACAAACAAAACTATTATTGGCGATCACTTGAATTATAATCATATTAACCCTAAACAAGATTATTAATTATCTTATTAAGCGTGATTACAAGTACAAATTCCCTTTAAACATGCATAAAAGGTGTGATCAAGCAATAACAATAAATTGATATAATCAAGAAACATAATAAATCATCAAAATAATAATCATAATCCAAATCATAATCATAATTATCACGTTAAAGCATAATATTAATAGCAAGATCCTAGACATGATACTAACAAGATTAGTAACAAACCTTAGCATGTCACTAAACAATAAAGATCAAATATATAGCCCTAACATGATACTAACATGATATTAGGAAAGAATATAGGAAACATCGCAGGAATCATAATAAGCATATTTGATATTATAACCTTTTCCCTAAACATAATACTAGGAATCATTGTTGTCATTCAAAACATCAAAGTAGTAAAAACATCCTAACATGATACTAGGAATCAAAATAACAACCTAGACATGATTTCTATATCATAATATCAATAAATCAATTAAAGTACTTACTTGGATGCCTCGTATCTCTTTCTAATAACAAAATACACACGTTAGTAACTTCAAGGAAAATAATCAACAAACAATCAAATAAAATAATTGAAATAGATATTTGGGACCAAACCCTCATAAATTAAAACCTTTCACGTCTAGGGCAAAGGAAAATTCGAACTTGGCTAGGTGTTTCTTGATCTGTTGAATGCGGAATTTTGTATGCAAAAGCTAGTTTAGAAAAAGAGAGAGAGAATAAGCTTTAGCTTAGAGAGAAAAGAGAATTAGAGAGTTTTTGGTAGTTGTTGATGATTGAAAACAGAGGTTTTAGGAGGCTATTTATAGAGAAAATCAGCCGGATGGATAAAAAAAACGAATTAGAGTTTCGAAGAGAATAAAACGCATTAGCGCCAGACGCTAAGGTTAACGCCAGACGCTAATCCTGTCGTCAGACGCTAGACAACAGTTCCACGCGTTTTCTTAATTCTGATAAAATTTAGTCGTACAGAAGGGCAAAATCGTATTTTCCTTAAAAACACTTCTTTTATTCTGATTAAACTCTAAAAAGTTAACTAAAGTCAATTTATCAATGCTAATTAAATTAGGAATGAAAATAACCTTCTAGAAAAATCTAGAAAACTATAATCAATTGTATGGCATTAGGAATGATAAATTAATATTAGGCCCTCCTCTAGATCATTGGGCCGCATATAAATATCAAACCGGGCCCAGTTTAGTATTTTGGCCATAACTTTGTCATTATTCATCGGAATTAGGCTTATAATATATCGTTGGAAAGGTCTTTTAAATCCCTATCCAACTACACTATTATTGGACCCTTATCATGGACCAAATTAAACTGGAATGCACATTTTTTAAAAATAAGGTAAGAAAAGAAATATTTTCAAAAACAGAAAGAAAAGATATTTTAATAAAAACATCCTCATCACTAGACTTTTCACACTTTCGCTTTGTTCGATAATCAAATGATATGAAAGGTATTCATCACTGGGTTTGGTTTTGGGGAGACACATTTGGGTGTCTACAGAAGCCCCCACTTTGACTAAGTTTGAAGAAACACAAGTTTCGAAAACAAAAGTCAAAGTATCGATAGGGATGGAGAATGATTAAGAACGTTCTGCGATCCTAAATCATTCTTGTAACGCCAATACCTGCAAAACTAACATTAGTTAAACAGATAAGAGAGTTTAAGAAACACGTATCTTGCACCGTCGAGCACACGTCTCTAAAGGTAACCGATTTGTTGCTGTTGTTGTGACAACCTTCCACAAGCTAGGGAATGCGATCATGTTGTTTCTTTTGACGATCTTCTACAAGCTAGAGAATACCGCCTGAAGACTGCTACGCCTGTGTAGGCGTCGTTCGAAGTGCGCCTACGTTAAAAGCATGTGGTGAATATGCTTGGAACTCATAGGAAGTGGGAATTGACATTACGATTAGGGACAACGATTAGGGACAAATAAAGTAGGGAGCCGCCAACAAGTTTTTAAGGAACTTGTAAACCGTTCACGGATCATAAAAGGCAACCACGAATAAGGGACAACGAAGGCAACAACGATTGACCCGTGAAGTTTACACCCCATTCATAATCCATGAGATTACTAACTCCATATGGTTCGGAACCACGAAAGGAGGATCGGGGATGATGGTACGAAGTGAGTCATGGAGTCACATTCGCCCGTATTGGCCTCTACTCGATTCTTATATTGAAAAGCATTCCTGTGATCTCAAAGGCATACAAACAAATATTCAATTTGCTCCAAACTATTATTTAACTAAATTGGTTCAAAATTAATGCACACATAATTCTAAAAATTTGGTGATCACTTCAATTAATAATAAGATTAAAAGGATCCTAAACCGATTGTCCAAATTATCTTATTAGGCGTGATTTTCAATTACATATTCCCTTTAACATGCAATATGGTGATCATAATAATAAATAAAATAAACATTATTATTGGAAGCAATTCAACAATAATAGCGTTAGTCAAATCAAATAATAATAAACCTAATCATGATACTAGCAATAAGAAAATAAAATAAGAGTAATTAAATTAATTAATAATTACTCACATTTCGCGCGTTCCTTTAAATTGCTACATCATGAATAAACTATTAGTAACTTCAATAAAAATAATAAAGTAAATGAAAATTAAATTAAATAAAAAGTAGAATTGATTTGGTCCAAACCCTCAGTTATTTGTACCTTTCACGCCTTGGTTTAAGGACGGAACCTCGGGTTAAGTATAGACTCCTTGGAGTGCTTAGGGGAATTATTATGGAAGAATAAGGAGGCTAGAAATGAGGTTAAAGAGGGAGAAGAGGATGATTTTTGGTGCAAGGTAAGAGAGAATGATTATTGCTGCCCCGAACTGCAGAAAGGAGGGGGGTATTTATAGGGAAAATGAGCAGAGGGAACACAAGGAACCCTAAAAAGATAAAAACCCTAAAAAAGGCTACCGCGACACGGTCAGACTCTACCGTGTCACGGGCGAAATTAGCGTGATGCGGGGAAAAATAGAGTGACGCGGGAAATATTTGACCTACGGGAGTAAAAACGCGTGAAGGGATTACGCGGAAAAGACACAGAGTTGTCCCGTGTCACAGCACTGGCACCGTGACACGGGAATTCCTACCGTGACAAGGCATTAATTCCCGTGTCGCGGCACAGTTCCCCATGACGCGGGAAAGTTTTAAGCACCGTGACACGTTAGCAACCCACCGTGACACGGCAGAAAACGTCGTGACGCGGCAAAGTCCACCGTGTCACGGCATATGGAGCCGGGTCACGGTACTTATGCCAAGTCACGGGGCACTAAAAAACATGAAAATCCCCTCCAAATTACCGTGTCACGGGAATTTCTCCCGTGCCACGTCAGATCTTGCCGCGTCGCGGCATTTTAGCTGATGCGCGGTAATTCCAGTTTTTTACCCAATTTTAAAATCATCATAACTTTTGATCCGTAACTCAGAAGAAAGCATATAATATATCATTGGAAAGCTTATCAAGTCTACTTTTCAACCCAATTGGAATCAGGTCAAAATAATTTGTAGATTTTAAGATATGGCTGTTTTAGTAGAAGGGTGTTGGTTTTGGGCCGAGTTTAATGTTTTGCTCATATCTTTTTCGTTATAGCTCGAAATTGGGATTATGATATATGGTTGGAAATTTTATTTAAAGTCATATCCAAAAAAATAATAATTGGATCAAAATTTTATATCCATAAAATCAGGTTCTCTCAGTTTTGCGATGTGGACACGAAAAGTGGAAAATAGGTTATGGTTTAGGGAAATGAGCTAGAAATTGGATTGGTTCATGAAATATATTGGATAGAACATGGATTTAAGCACTCCAAAGATTAAATACTCAACTCTACCAATAATGGCGGTGAAAGGTGTTCATCAACGAGTTTGGTTTTGGGGAGACATTTTTAGGTGTCTACAGAAGCCCCCACTTTGACTGAGTTTGTAGAAACGTCAGTTTCGAAAACGATAGTCAAATTAGTCGATAGGGACGGAGAATGATTAAAGACGTTCTGCGATCCTAAATCATTCTGTATACGCCGATACCTGCAGAAAAGTGTTAGTTCTACAGATAAAAGAGTAAAGGGATAGAATGCTTATCTAACACCAGTGTATTGGTGGCAAATGAGCTTGGTAGCTTCCTATGCTTGAAGGAATCTACCGGATGACGTCTGTTGAAACGCTTTCCATGCCTGAGGAAAGCCGATTGAGGAGTTTGGTAGTTTTCTAAGCCTGAAGAAACCTACCGGATAATACTTTCCATGCTTGAGGAAAGTCGTCGTTTGAATTTGGTGTCATTCTATGCTTGAAGAAATCCATTGATGATGCTTTCCATACTTGAGGAAAGCCGACTTGGCGGTTTTCTATAGAAAAATCCACCGATGACGCTTTCCAAGCTTGAGGAAAGCCGACTTGGCGGTTTTCTATACTTGAAGAAATATCCACCGATAACGCTTTCCAAGCCTGAGGAAAGCCAACTGATGAATATGGTGTCATTCTATGCTTGAAGAATTCCACCAATAATGCCTTCCATGCTTAAGGAATGCCGATTTGGCGGTTTTCTATACTTGAAGAAAAATCCACCGGATAATACTTTCCATGCTTGAGGAAAGTCGAAAGATGATGAGATTGCAAGTCTCTGTGTATCGAGAACCTTGCATCATGAAATGATGGTGGTCCGCTTGTCCTCGGACGTGGGCTGTAGATGATCCGCTTGTCCCAGGACGTGGGCTGTAGATGGTCCGCTTGTCCCCGGACGTGGGCTGTAAATGGTCCGTTTGTCCCCGGACGTGGGCTGTAAATGGTCCGTTTGTCCCCAGACGTGGGCTGTAGATAAGACCTGCAAAAATAAATTTGCCAATGGACTCGTATACACTGTGATTGACTTGACCACTAACTTGACCAAGTTTGACTTGATGTGACATGACATGTGTATGACTTGTGAGTGTGTGTGTGTGTGTGTGTGTGTGTGTGTGTGTGTATGTGTGTGTGCAGACACAAGCAAACGAAGATGCAAAAGCAAAAATTTTCCGTCAATTTTTGTCATGAGTGGAGGGTACCGACTTTCTCTCGAAAAAGAAAGATGTGAAAACTGAACTTTTATTTTCGAACTTCCTTCGATGAAAACTTGGAAAAAGTTTTTGAACTTCCCCAAAATAAAATAATGAAAAAGGAAAGAAGTTTTGAACTTCCTCCTTGAGCAAGACGAAATAAATCGTATGGATTGAATTGCTTGTCCTGAAAATAATGTATGCATGATGCATGTTCTTAGGCCAGGAGGCTAAGGACAATTACATCATGTGACACGATAGATGAATGAACTTAAGTCATGGAGCTAAGCATCATATATGGTGTAAAGAAGCGATTTTGAACGTCACTTAGGTATGGAAGCTAAGCACGTATAGTGATTATTGCGTAATGAACGTTGCTTAGGTCAAGGAGCTAAGCACGATATGCTTTGTATGATTAAAAATCATTGATATATAAATGTTTCTTAGCACATTATGCGAAACAATGAACATTGCTCAGGTCAGGAAGCTAAGCAAGTATACAATGTTTCTTCTACTGAATGTTGTCTTTAAATATAATGAAACATGCACAGTGTTGAAACAAGATTTCATGATAAAGGGCTCTTAAAGGGAGGGATGATTTGGATATGAATGTGTGAGTGAAGTGTGTGAATGTGATACTAAGGCTGGCTGCAAGGGTTATGGTGATGGAAAGAGATGTGAGAAGAGTCAAAGATGATGGCTCTTTAGGCTGGGTAAGCTAAATGATGTGGGTTCAAGCCCCCAAGTCTAGCTCTAAATGGGTAGGGATAAGCATTGGATATTCTTTGACTCGATCATGTATGGATATGAATATGAATGTGGCCGCACCTCGATGTGAGGTTGCCTACGTATCCGTTAGGAATCAGGCCGAACGCAGCTCTAACCGAACTTTGCATAAGTGTATGTACACCTCAAAGAGGTCTTTCAAGGGTTGTAATGTGGTTAAGTTGATGGTTTAAGGAACAAAGGGATAAAAGGCTCAAGACCCGAGAGAATCCCCAAGATGTGTAATTTTGAATTTGAAAATTTTGAATTTTGCAAGTTTATTTTCAACATTTTTTTTTTTTTTAATTTCTTTTTTCTTTCTTTTTTTTTTTTTTATTCTTTTGAATCAATGTAGACAATCTCAGATCATGCGGTCCATCACTCACTTAGCATTCATGTTTCTCAGGCACGGTACCAAGCACTCGATGAGAGACGCAATTTGAGACGTGTTCATATCAAAGACATTGGAACACTTGCCTTTAGACATTGTTTTATTGTTGCTTTGCTGCTTTTTTTTTTTTACTTGCTTTTTGAATGTTATACAATTACACATCTTCCAATCCCAGGGTTAAGTGAATGTGGGTTGAAGAAATGAAGGACAAACGTTAGACGAGGCTCAAAATGGTTGATGAAGAAATGGAATGTGATTGAACGGTTAACAGGGAATGACATGGTTGCAAAGGTGCCTCAAGTCATTGGTGTACCTTGGGTTTAGTTCGATAACTGATTTTTTTTTTTTAATTGAGAATGAATGAATGAATGAAAAATTCTATGATCGAGATGTAAAGGAAAATTGCTCATTTTATTAATGGAAAAGGTGAACGAAACACATGAAACATATAAAAAAAATTCAAAGTGGAAAACCTATGCTAGACATGAATGGGGGAATGGAGAAGAATGATAAAGAAAGAAATCATGAAATATTGCACAAAGGATTTGCGTGCCTTGTATTTATTACTTCTTGCCGTCTGGAGGGACAGGAAGTTTGTTTGCATCCATCAAGTCTTGAATGACGTCCTTCAAATTCCAACATTGCTCTGTAGTGTGGCCCCTTCCTTGATGGTACTTGCAATAGGCATTGGGATTCCATTTGGCGCTCCTTTCTTCAGGTTTTGGCTCTGGAAATGGTCCAATAGGCGTGATCAAGCCTTGACCGTAAAAACGATCAAAGGCCGCGTCATAAGTCATTCCTAAATGAGTGTAAGTTCTTTTCTTCTTGGGCAATGGAGTATCAAGGGCTAACACTTCATTGAGATCAACTTGGCTTATATTGTTGGTAATATTTTCGTGCTTAGAAGACGAAGAAGAAGGATGGTCGTTCTTCTTGTTTTTCCAAGTGTTATTATTGTTACTACCAGCAGTCTTTATTAGCTCATCCTCGATATTGATGCCGATGTCGTATACAGCTTCAAAAGTGTTCAGTGGAAGAAATTTGAGATGTTCCCTATCTTTATGAGTCAGATTTTGAATAAAGAGGCGAACAATCTCTCTTTCTTTGGGAGGATCTACCAAGAGTGAAGCTGTTTCCCTCCACCTGTTCAGGTAAGCGGTGAAGCCTTCATTCTCTTTCTGTTTGAGAATGGAGAGTTCACGTTCAGAAGTTTTAGTTTGAATGTTACACTTGTAACGATTCATGAAACTGTCGGTGACATCTTGCCAAGTCGCAATATGCTTGGCATCTAAGGAATAAAACCATTGTTGGCAAGCATGTTCTAAGGAGAGAGGGAACACCGTAGGGAAGAGTGTTACGTCCAATCCCTTAAGAGCCATGGTTGCAGAGAACGCCTTCAAATGGAATATTGGATTGTCAGTAGGCTTGAACTTTGGAATATCAGCAGTGGAGAACTTTTCAGGGAGTCTGTCCTTCACATCCAATGGAGTGGGAGGTCGTTCCACATAAGTGAAATCCTCAGAAATCTTACTCATTTGTTCCTTCAGTTTGTCAAGGGTGGAAACAGTGACCTTATTTTGTTCCATGGTAGTGACCCTAGTGGTAAGGGTTTTCATCATGGCAGACAGTGACTCGATGGATTTGTTAATGTTCTCAATATCTTCTTTAGTGGCCATTGAAAGGTGATGAGTAATGGAGATGGCAAAGTTCTCTTTGAATGCCTATTAGATCTGAGAGATTGTTGCGGTAATGGCTCGAACCGTATTAATTTATCCTTGTTCCTTGACCAAGTACTGTGAAATAAAATAATTCACTTAATTGTTTGACTCATTGCTCAAGATAGGAAAGGGAGGAAAAAATAGACCTTTGAAAACAGGTGAGAAAACTCCACTCATTTTTTTATTATGACGAAAAAAAGGTGCATGAACCTAATATACGATCATAAACAACCTGGTGCACGACTCGAGTCGGAACATAAAGAAAGTGTGTGGACTATACTTGACTCGTGAGTGACTAAGTGATGTTATAAGACTCGTGGTATGATCGTATGGCTAGACATGTGAACAATAACCAAAATGACTGACGCGAGGACCAAATTAACACGGAAGACTTGACTGACGCATTTTTTTTTTCTTTTTTTGGAAAATCCACCGTGTCACAGTGGAAATTGCCGTGACACTGTGAACTTTCCCGTGCCACGGGATTTTTTTTTTTTTTTTTTTTTTGAAAATCCACCGTGTCACGGTGGAAATTTGCCGTGACACGGTAGAGTTTCCCGTGGCGCGGCAATTTTTTTTTTGTTTTTTTTTTTGGAAAATCCACCGTGTCACGGTGGAAATTTGCCGTGACACGGTAGAGTTTCCTTGGCGCGGCAGTTTTTTTTTTTTTTTTTTTTTTGGAAAATCCACCGTGTCACGGTGGAAATTGCCGTGACACGGTGAACTTTCCCGTGCCACGGTGGATGCTGACGTGGCACGGGATTTTTTTTTTTTTTTTTTTTTGCTAATTACTAAGTGAGTACGGTCCATTGGCAATCGTTAGTCACCATAGACAAAGAAAGATCGTTAAGGTTAGGATCAAAACGACCAAACATAAAACATGTAGGCACAATGATGCAAAGAATAGTTCGCAACCTAAGGCCAAGTTCTATGTTCGACTATGGTCAAGTTTATTTGGTGTCAATAGGGTACCATGGTTAAGAGTTTGGACGCGTTATCAAGGCAGCCTCCTTTGAGGGTGTATGCCAACGGGCGGCTCCGCAAGTTCGTGATGAAATCGAACTCAACTCCATGGTTTGGGTGGATTTAATAACTCAGATGAACCCTTATTGCCATGAGCATTTTTGGGTTGATAGAGATTAAATCCCTCGGGGCTAAGACGCATGTAGAACACATACGTTTTTTCAGAAAAATCGAAGGAAGTCGACTGTGAGAAATGAAAATAAGCCACCAGACTGATTTTAGGATTGCCGTGACACGGCAGAAATTCCCGTGTCACGGTACAGTGTGCCGTCAGACGGTACACTGTACCGTGACACGACAGACTCTGCCGTGACACGGCAGTCAGAAAATCTGACTGGTGCCCTGTTTGCTTTTGCGCGCAACCAAGTTATCCAATTTTTCCTACGGGACAGACCTGAATGCGACGTTAAAACGTCTATGCAGATGCAAAAATGCCAAATTAATCACAGGAATATTTTTTCAAGAATCTTTCAAGTCTCATCCACTCATCTTAATTAAATACCGATCACTCAAATCGATAAATAATTAAGAATCCTCCCCAGTGGAGTCGCCAAATTGTAGGCGTCGTTCGAAGTGCGCCTACGTTAAAAGCATGTGGTGAATATGCTTGGCACTCATAGGAAGTGGGAATTGACATTACGATTAGGGACAACGATTAGGGACAAATAAAGTAGGGAGCCGCTAACAAGTTTTTAAGGAACTTGTAAACCGTTCACGGATCATAAAAGGCAACCACGAATAAGGGACAACGAAGGCAACAACGATTGACCCGTGAAGTTTACACCCCATTCATAATCCATGAGATTACTAACTCCATATGGTTTGGAACCACGAAAGGAGGATCGGGGATGATGGTACGAAGTGAGTCATGGAGTCACATTCGCCCGTATTGGTCTCTACTCGATTCTTATATTGAAAAGCATTCCTGTGATATCAAAGGCATACAAACAAATATTCAATTTGCTCCAAACTATTATTTAACTAAATTGGTTCAAAATTAATGCACACATAATTCTAAAAATTTGGTGATCACTTCAATTAATAATAAGATTAAAAGGATCCTAAACCGGTTGTCCAAATTATCTTATTAGGCGTGATTTTCAATTACATATTCCCTTTAACATGCAATATGGTGATCATAATAATAAATAAAATAAACATTAATATTGGAAGCAATTCAACAATAATAGCGTTAGTCAAATCAAATAATAATAAACCTAATCATGATACTAGCAATAAGAGTAATAAAATAAGAGTAATTAAATTAAATTAATTAATAATTTACGATTAGGGTCAAACTCTATCGTGTCACGGGCGAAATTAGCGTGATGCGGGGAAAAATAGAGTGACGCAGGAAATATTTGACCTACGGGAGTAAAAACGCGTGAAGGGATTACGCGGAAAAGACACAGAGTTGTCCCGTGTCACAGCACTGGCACCGTGACACGGGAATTCCTACCGTGACAAGGCAGTAATTCCCGTGTCGCGGCACAGTTCCCCATGACGCGGGAAAGTTTTAAGCACCGTGACACGTCAGCAACCCACCGTGACACGGCAGAAAACGCCGTGACGCGGCAAAGTCCACCGTGTCACGGCATATGGCGCCGGGTCATGGTACTTATGCCAAGTCACGGGGCACCAAAAAACATGAAAATCCCCTCCAAATTACCGTGTCACGGGAATTTCTCCCGTGCCACGTCAGATCTTGCCGCGTCGCGGAATTTTAGCTGCTGCGCGGTAATTCCAGTTTTTTACCCGTTTTTAAAATCATCATAACTTTTGATCCATAACTCGGAAGAAATCATATAATATATCATTGGAAATATTATCAAGTCTAATTTTCAACCCAGTTAGAATCCGGTCAAATTAATTTTTAGATTTTAAGATATGGCTGTTTTAGTAGAAGGGTGTCGGTTTTGGGTCGAGTTTAATGTTTTGCTCATATCTTTTTCGTTATAGCTCGGAATTGGGCTTATGATATATGGTTGGAAAGCTTATTTAAAGTTTTATCCAAAATAATAATAATTGGAACAAAATTTTATATCCATAAAATCAGTTTCTCTCAGTTTTGCGATGTGGACACGAAAAGTGGAAAATAGGTTATGGTTTAGGGAAATGAGCTAGAAATTGGAATTGTTCATGAAATATATTCGATAGAACATGGATTTAAGCACTCCAAAGATTAAATACTCAACTCTACCAATAATGGCGGTGAAAGGTGTTCATCAACGAGTTTGGTTTTGGGGAGACATTTTTAGGTGTCTACAGCCTGTAACTGCCTCCAATTCCGCCGTGATAGTCTTCAAAAAGATCACTTCTTGTTGATCCTTAATGCTGCTTGAATTTTGTTGTTGATGCTTTGGGTGATGGCAATTCTCTTTTCTTTGGGAATAGTTGCCAACACAACTCTTGTATGATGTATGACAATCCAATTTTGTCAATGCTACGTAACAATCCGTCGTTGGAAATGTTGCTATGATGAAGCGACAATCCTTATCTCGGAAAATTTGCCAAAATCCAATTTTGGGAAAAGTTTCCAATGCTTCGTAATAATACTGTCATAAGAAATTTGCTACGATCGACAATTTACATCTTGGAATATAACTCTTGAAAGCAATCCACCTTGGAAATTTGCCAATGCTATGCGACAATCCTTTTAGGAAAATATTGCCACAATTGACAATCCGTGTCTTGGAACATTTGCCAAAAAAGAGTTGATCGACAATCCACTTCGGGAAAATTTTCCACTTGCTGAAATGAATGACAATCCATGTTTGGAAACTTTGCCGAAATTTATGATGAGTAGAAACCTACGACAATCCTTTGGGAAATTTTGCCATAGGGAACTGGGTGTATGACAATCCAATCTCGGAAAACTTGCCAAAGATCCATGAATGTATGACAATCCGGACTTGGAAAAACTTGCCAAACAAAGAAGGAGCACGACAATCCACGCTTGGAAACTTTGCCAGGGATGACAATCCAATCTTAGAAAAATTGTCGTTTAAAGAAGATGCGCGACAATCCATATTTTGGAAATATTGTCAGTTCGAGATTATAATCAAATCATGGAAAAATTGTAGTATAAGTGATGCGCTTGCTTTTGAACCGATGCCTTGGTGTTTGTAATGAGCCAATGCTTAAGCGCTTAAGCTAAGTTAGACGATTTTTTGTTAGGTCAATCACTTACTACGATTGTAATCGAGCCGACTACTAACCATGTCAATTTGCTTATAGGGTCCAACTGGCGTACCAAGGAACCCGAAAATTGTTAAAAGAGGTTAAAATAACCATTCTAAGAGGCTTCGAGCTCTATCGCTGCTGAAATATCGTTGGCGCCAAGAATTGGCTCTGTCTCCAGACGCTGAGATCTAGCGCCAGGCGCTGAAATTTGTCGCCAGACGACAGATGTTATCGCCAGGCGACAGCCTTGTCGTCTGGCGTTGGAGTCGGGTCTTTCCTATTCTGCTTTTGCTACCGCTGTTGCTTGGTTTTCCTCCGAACTTTGAGCTTGGTTGTTTCCTTTCAACCAAATCCGCTCAAATATTTTGTAAATTAAAGCTCTTCATCTCTAATATACTTATCTATGTAACTCCTCTTATCTTAGAGGAATCTCCTGTGTCATATTCGTGGTTTTTTTCGAAAAAACTACGGGAATGTCCCTCGCTTGCTGGGATGCACCTGCATTCATATCTTTGTCTATAGGACTTTGCTTACCTTTCTTTAGGGTTGACCTAAGACTTAGTGTTGCTTGACTCATTGACTTGACATGGCTCAAGGTATAAACTTGACTCACTATGATTGACTGACTCGAGTTTGACTCGACTCGACTGATTAACTTGAGGTTGACCCAAGGTGAGTTGACACGTGCGATGCATGACCCGTGTGTGCATTGTATTATGATCGTGCGACTCGGAAAAGCAAAAAATTTCCGTCACTTTTGTGGAGGGTACCGACTTTATCTCGAAAAAGAAAGACGCGAAAAAAGAAGGAAGCGAAGTTTTTGAAGGTGCATGTTGAATGAGCTTAATCTGTTAGCGTTGTCTCTCATAGTACAAGGATTGCAACATCTTAGACTATCGTAGTTGACTTGATAATGAAAGTATGTAGGTAACATAGGCACGGAGGCTGAGTACTTCATACTTTGTGATGCAATGATGATTGATGAGCGATTTTGACATGACAAGGCATGCTTTAATGTTGTGTTAAGATTTCATGAAAAAGGGTTCCTAAGGGAAGTATATTTGGTCATGTATTTGTGCAGTGTGTGAAAGTGATACTAAAGTTAGGCCGCAAAAGCTAAGTGTGTGGAAAATATATTGAAAAGAGTCAAATAATGGTGACCCTTAGGCTGGGTAAGCTAATGATATAAGGGTGAAGCCCCCAAGTCTAGCTCTAAGTAAATAGGGATGTACATTGGAAATTTCTTGATATGATCAATTATGAATGTAAATGTGAATGTATGTTTATTACGGCTGCACCCCTTTGTGAGGTTGCGTACGTATCTGTTAGGAATCAGGCCGAACGTAGCTCTAGCCAACCTCGCACAAGTGTGTGTATACCTCAAAAAGGACTTTTTAAGGGTTGTAACGTTGTTAGGCTCCATTCATGTTTCTCCGGCACGGTACCAAGCACTCGATAAGAAACGCAATCCGAAATGTGTTCTTATCGAAGATATTTTCATATCAAAGACATTAGAACACTTGCCCTTTTGTACACTTTTATTATTATTATTATTATTTTTATTTTTATTTTTTTATTTTTTTTTATTTATTTTTTTTTTCTATTTTGAACTTTTGAAGTCGCTCAAGCTTTTTATAAAATTGAAAATTGCATAAGTTGCACACAATCCCATCCCAAAGTTAGGTAGATATGGGTTGAAAAAATGAAGGGTCTATCGTTAGACGAGGCTCAAAGTGGTTTACCAAAAAAGGATTGCATATTTGAAGGGTGAAAGGTGATATGATGTGGCTACAAGGGGTGCCTTAAATCATTGGTATACCTTGTGCTTAGTTTGACATAGATTTTTTTTTATTTTAATGCAATGCAATGCAATGATCATATGCAAGGAAATAAATGCTCATTTTATTAAAAGGGGAAAAAGAAAGAATCTACAAAATTAATCTAAGGGAAAAGAAAGGTGTCTATGCTAGACTTATTGGGGAAAGGAAAAAAGGAAAAAGAAATAGAAAAAATGGTCATGAAATCTTGTCGTTGCAGCTCGCCTCTTGTCTTGTGTTGTTTGCTTCATCATCACCCAGTCTTCTCGTTAGCTAGAGGCAATTGGATCTTATTTGCTTCTATGAGATCTTGAATGAGATTTTGAAACCTGTAGCATTCATCAGTAGTATGACCACGTCCTCGATGGTACTTGCAATAAGAGTTGGGATTCCATCTCGAAGATTGATTTTCTGGTGTTGGATCCTCGGTAGGGCCAATAGGTTTGATTAATCCTCGATCATAGAGACGATCGAAAGTAGCATCGTAGGTCATTCCAATGGGTGTGAACTCTCTCTTGGATTTCCTTTTAGATCCTTGATTGTCCATGGCTAATACACCATTATGGTCAAAGGTACTAACATTATTACTACAGTGGGCATTTTCGGAAGAAGAAGGATTTTCGTTCTTCTTTCCTTTCTAGCCATTGTGGTTACTATTGTTAGTAGCTTTTTGTTTTGCGATGTCATCTTCGATTTCAATTCCGATGTCATAAACGGCCTTGAAAGTATTCAGATTGTGTTGATATTTTAAATGCTTCAAATACTTCTCTTGGAGATTCTTGATAAACATCCTCACAGATTCTTTTTCGGTGGGCACCTCAATCATCTTAGCGAAAGTTTCCCTCCACTTATTGAAGAAAGAAGTAAAGCATTCATTCTCTTTTTGTCTTAGCATCTCGAGTTGTCTATAATCGGTTTCGATTTGAATATTACACTTATATCTATTAATGAAAGTGTTTACAATAGCATTCCAAGTAGAGGTTTTTTCTTTATAAAGAGAAAAGAACAATTGTTGACAAACGGTTTCAAGAGATAAAGAAAACAAGGAATGAAAGACTTTCCTATCAATCCCCTTAATGTTCATTATAGTTTTAAAGGCCCTTAAGTGAAGATAAGGATTATATGTTGCCTTGAATTTAGGGATGTCAGTGGCATTGAACTTCTGCGGAAGAAGCTCCTTGTCCACTGTAGGGAATATTTCAAGCGTTAATCCCTAGATTGAACCCCACTGTGATCATACACTAAAGTACGGTGGCGTCCAAAGGGAAAGAAGATAGAGCAAAAGAGTCGCCAACAAGTTTTAGGAACTTGTAAACCGTTCATAGGGTGAAGGTTACACCCCTTAACGATCCAGGAGATCGTCAACTCCAATAGGTCTTGAACCATGACTGGTAGTTCGGAGATGAAGGTACAAATCCAACCTAAAAGAGATTGAACCTGCTCTAATAATAGGCCTCTAATTTATTCTGATCGTATTCATGTGCGCTTTCTGACTAACATGCAATCAATAGGATTAACCCTAAACCTGTTTATCTATGTTTGTAGACACCCATTTGTGTCTCCCCAAAACCAAACCCGGTGATGAGTACCTTTCATGTCGAATCATAATCGAATGAAACGAAAGTGTGGAAAGGTCTAGTGTTGCGGAAAGTTTTATTTCTTTTCTTTTCTTTTCTCTTCTCTCTGTTTTTGAAAACTTTATTTTAAGAAAACAGCCAATCCAGTTTGGTTGGTCCATGATATGGGTCCAATAGTGGTGTAGTTGGATGGGGTTTTCAAAGACCTTTCCAACGATATATTATAAGCCCAATTCCGATGAATATTGAGGAATTTATGGCCAATTTACTAAACTGGGCCTGGTTTGAGTTTTAAGTACGGCCCAATGATCTAGGGGAGGGCCTAATATGATTTATCATTCCTAATGTAATTAGGAATGGTTTTGGTCTTCTAGAACATTCTAGAAGGTTCTTATCATTCTTAATTCAATTAGGACTCTTCAGAGTTTTAATCAAGATCAAATAGCATTTTGGACTGAAATTATATTATTTTATCTTCCAGTACGGTAAGTTTATCAGATTTTCGAAAACGCGTTAAAAGCCGATTTGGCGTCCAACCCCAGGCCTTGGCGCCTGGAACCAGGATTGGCGCCAGGCGCTAGCCATTGGCGCCTGGCGCTAGCCACTGATGCTGGCGCCAATGAGCCAGGGTTGGCGCCAAGTTGTTTTTGCAATCTTCAGACTCTGTTTTGATAAATTATCTTTTTTTGGCTGATTTTCTATATAAATATCGTATCAAAAACTCCGTTTTGGGGGACGGATTATCATCTATCATTCACCACTTCTTTTATTCTTAAGTTTTAATAAATTCCGTTTTCATTCATTCATCTACAATCTTCAATCGTCAACAAATTAGTTTATGAATCATTAATCTTTCATTCATTCTTTCTTTTCTAATACTTTATTCTTTAACCAACATAGATTAAACAGGTTTAGGGTTAATTCTATTGATTGTATGTTATTCAGAAAGCGCACATGAATACGAGCAGAATAAAGTAGAGGCCTATTATTAGGGCAGGTTCAATCTCTTTTAGGTTGGATTTGTACCTTCATCCCCGGACCCTTATTTGGTTCATGACTTTATGGAGTTGACGATCTCTTGGATCGTTAAGGGGTGTAACCTTCACCTCGTGAACGGTTTACAAGTTCCTTAAAAACTTGTTGGCGACTCTTTTGCTCTATCTTCTTCCCTTTTGGACGCCACCGTACTTTAGTGTATGATCACAGTGGGGTTCAAGCTAGTGGGATTTAAAGGCTTGAAATTATTCCCTACAATGTTGGTTGAATATTAATGCACAAATAAATCTATTATTGGCGATCACTTGAATTATAATCATATTAACCCTAAATAAGATTATTAATTATCTTATTAAGCGTGATTACAAATACCAATTCCCTTTAAACATGCATAAAGGCGTGATCAAGCAATAACAATAAATATAATCAAGCAACATAATAATACTCACGAAAATAATAGTCAAAATTATAATCATCATAATAATTATAAAAATAATCATAATCATATCAACGCTAAAGCATAATAATAGCAAGATCCTAGGCATGATACTAACAAGATTAATAACAAACCCTAGCATGTCAATAAACAATAAAAATCAAATATTTAACCCTAACATGATACTAACAATCATGAATATTAGGAAGAACATAGGAAGCATCATACTTTTAATCATATTTAGTATTAAAGTTACCCTAGACATGATACTAGGAATGTATTGTTGTCACCCTAAACATCAAATTAAGGAAAACATCCTAACATGATACTAGGAATCAAAATAACAATCTAAGCATGATTTCCACATAATAACATCAATAAAAACCATTAAAGTACTTACTTGGATGCCTCGTACCTCTTTCTAATAACAAAATACACACATTAGTAACTTCAAGAAAAATAATAAAACAAACAATTAAATTAAATAATTGAAAGAGATATTTGGGACCAAACCCTCAGAAATATTAAAACCTTTCACGTCTAGGGTGAAGGCAACTTCGAATATGGCTAGGTGTATCTAAGTCTTGCGAATGCGGAATTTTGTATTTGAGAAAAGCTAGTTTAGAAAAGAGAGAGAGAAAGAGAGAATAATCAAGAATTTCATGATGAGAGTTGGTGAGAATTGATGAATGAAAACGGAGTTTTTAGGAAGCTATTTATAGAGAAAATCAGCCAAAAAGATAAAAAAATCAAACAGAGTTCTGACGCGTAAAACCAGATTAGCGCCAGACTCTGACATTAGCGCCAAGCGCTAACGCTAGCGCCAGGCGCCAAGCTTAGCGTCAGGCGCTAATGCTAGCGTTTGGCGCTAACTTAATTATTGACGCGTTTTCTAAAATCAGATAGAAATTGCCGTACAGGAGGATAAAATCGTATTTTCCTAAAAAACATTCTTTTGTTCTGATTAAAACTCTAAAAAGTCAACAAAAGTCAATTTATCAATGCTAATTGAATTAGGAATGAAAAGAACCTTCTGGAAGAATCTAGAAGACTAAAATTAGGAATGATAAATCTATATTAGGCCCTCCTCTAGATCATTGGGCCGCATATGAGGCTCAAACCGGGCCCAGTTCAGTAATCTGGCCATAACTTCCTCAATATTCATCGAAATTGGGCTTATAATATATCGTTGGAAATGCCTTTTCAAGCCCTATCCAACTACACTATTATTGGACCCATATCATGGACCAATCAAACTGGATTGGCTGTTTTCTTAAAATAGGTTTTCAAAAACAGAGAGAAGAGAAAAGAAATTAAAACTATCCGCAACACTAAACTTTCCACACTTTCCCTTCATTCGATTATGATTCGACGTGAAAGGTACTCATCACCGAGTTTGGTTTTGGAGAGACACAAATGGGTGTCTACAGAAGCCCCCACTTTGACTGAGTTTGGAGAAACGCGAGTTTCGAAAAAAAAAGTCAAAGTATCGATAGGGACGGAGAATGATTCAGAGCGTTCTGCGATCCTAAATCATTCTTGTAACGCCGATACATGCAAACTAGCGTTAGTTAAACAGATAAAAGAGTTAAGAAACGCGTATCTTGCACCGCCGAGCACACGTCTCAGAAGTATCCGATTTGCTGCTGTACTTGCTGTATTTCTATATTTTTGACGACCTCCTATAAGCTAGAGAATGTCGTCTGAAGACTGCCACGCTTGTAACTGCCTCCAATTCCGCTATGATAGACTTCTACAAGCTAGAGAACCCCATCGAAGATTGCTTTTCTTGAAACGATCCTCTTCCGCTTTGTGACCATCTTCCACATCTTAGGGAACACGATCGAAGATAACTTCACTTGAAATCACCTTCAGTTGTTTGTGACAACTCTCCGCAAGCTAGGGAACGCTGCCGAAGATATCCTCGCTTGAAGCTATCCTCATTTGTTGCGATAATATTCCAAAGGAAATTACAGAAGACCTACGCTTATTGATCTTTAAAAGCTCGCTTGAACTTTGTTTCCGCTATGCCTGTACATCGGCGCTTTGCTGCTTGTGAACCTGTATGTCGGTGCCTTTCGCTGAATTACGAACCAGTACGTCGGTGCCTTTTGCAATGAGCCAATGCTTAAGCGCTTTAAGCTAAGTGAGACGATCTTTCATCAAGTCGATCACTTTATGTAATTGTAATCAAGCCGATTACTAAAATCGTGTCAAATTTCTTAGAGGGGATAACTGGCGTACCAAGGAACCCAAAACATATTGTATAAGGTTGGAACAACCGTATTGAGTGGCTGAACGTTCTGGCGCCGCTGAAATAACATCAGCGCCACTTATCTGGCTGTAGCGCCAGACGCTGGAGCTAGCGCCAGGCGCTAAGCTTATCGACTGACGCCAAGGTCTGAAGCTTGGCGCTAGAGTCAGGTTTTCCTTAAATACCCTTCTCTTCTTCATTTCTGCTGCTGTTGTTCGCGTTTCTTGCTCGAGAATTCTCAGAACTTCATTTCACTCATTCTTGTTCGTTTCTCAACCAAATTCGCTCAAATTTGTTGCAAATCAAAGCTTATTCCATCTATTTTCCCGATCTATGTAAGTTTCCTCCGAACTCACGCCGGTTTTAATGAATTTCGCACGTATTTATTCACGAATTTCTTGAAAATTCAAAATTTAAATTGCTTAATTCTCTTTGTTTATCAAATTTT
The DNA here is from genome assembly GCF_948465745.1 of Chenopodium album. Taxonomy (NCBI): domain Eukaryota; kingdom Viridiplantae; phylum Streptophyta; class Magnoliopsida; order Caryophyllales; family Amaranthaceae; genus Chenopodium; species Chenopodium album. The sequence continues at coordinate 18,294,397 of NC_137842.1, forward strand.
ATGCCTAGAAATTTCTTGATTATGCTTATATATTGCCTTGGGAGTAATTTGAGACTTGTTTGACTCAATTTGGTGAAGAAATTAACAAATCACCATTGTTGAACCTCTTAAGGTCGGGAAACAATGTGGCTTGTTCTTGATGTTTTTGCTAGCAATTCTTGTCCAATTTGTCACAATAATTACTATAGTATTGCAAGAAATTGTTTGATTGCTTGAAAAATGCCGCGCATGCTCAATTTGAATTTGTGCTCTATTTTAGTACTACGTACTCTTTTTTCTTGCGAACATAGTATCATGCGGCTAGGCGAACCTTAGATATTATACAACCTTAATTTATGATGATTCTGCACAATGTAGCATGGCTAGACAGCGAGGCTCTGGTTCACGGTCCCGAGACGTTCGACGGGAGCATGATCCTGTAGAGGACGATGCTGAACCGCCCACTTCGCTTGGCCGACTCCCTGAGTGGGATGACCGGACCTTGTACTTTTCTCCCGTCCACCATATCTCTAAGAGGGTGAGACGGGGTGTCAAAGTTGGGAGGACACGCTGTCATGGTTCTGGTTGTGACGGCTTGGGCGATCTGTACAAGATCTACATCGCCAGAGACAATCAGACGAGACTTTTATGGGAGTCTTGCGGGCTTACTGCACTGTTCGAGACCTCCGAGGCCATGATTGCCTCTAGCGGGGGTCACCATGTAGTCCGTGCTCTGGTGGAGTTCTTTTGGGACACCACCAACACTTTCAACTTCCCCTAGGGTGAGATGATGGTCACTCCTACCGACTTCAGTCTCATTACGGGACTGGAGTTTAGCTCTGTGGCGCTGTCGTTCGACAGCGGGATCGACGTCTTTTCTCCTGAGGTTGAGGAGCTGTTGGGTCCGATTGCTATTCGGGCTCGAGCTGAGGTAGAGTCGACTCAGTTCAGTGCTAGGGGGATTTGCCGCTCGACTCTAGCAGCAGCTTTCGATGATGGTGCGACTACCCGAGAGCAGCGGGTGCGCATCTTTGCACTTATCTTGCTGTCAGGGACGTTTTCCCCTAACAAGGGTAGTAGGGCGCTGCTTTACTACCTTCCTGCCGTCCGTGATCTACACCGGATCGGGACTTACGACTGGGCCAGCTTGGCCTATGCTAATTCATCCAAGCGCTACGAGACTCGTGTCGACATCGGTCCTTCGTGGGGAATGTTGCTCTATCCGGCTTTTGGAGGGTCGTAAAGGTATACTTTATTCCCTATAAAGTTAGCTCTACATTTTAGTTAGCACTTGCTGATAACTTGCCTTTTTGTAGATCTGGTTCTAAGAGTACTTCCCCTCAGCTGCGCCGGCGAGACCGTCGCCGCGCAGGCTTCCAGTTAGTGCTTCCTGGGGCAGCCGTCGTGTGGGGATGTCCACTGCCTATGTCCGAGACTGGATCATCTCGGTATGATTCTTTTCTTATTTGACATTTTGTGATGCCTTAGCTAGATTCTCGCCTGAGGTGTTGTACCGATCGTGGGTCGACTTGGCAGTCTTTGGGTTAGCCGCGCAGTATTCTGCTGAGCGTCGCTATTTCCTGGGGACTTATGGAGCGGCCGCGTATCTTGGGGAGAGGGTTGCTGCTCCTCCACCACGTCACATATTTAACGCCACGAGGTTGGTGAGCATGTCAGAGGAAGCCGGTGCCCCTTGGCGATCTTACACGATCCCTGGGTGATGCTATGGGGAGGAGCTACTGCCGTTGTTAGCTCCAGTTCCTGTACCTGCTGAGGATGTGGCGGTATGATTTTCAGCTTTTACGTTTCGTTAAGTAGCCCCTAAGTGGTGCTTCACTGATTTTGTTTTGCTTTGTCAGGATGATCCTGCTGAGTTCGTGCCACCCCGTATGTCTATCCACTATCAGGGGACATATGGGCCGATTGAGGAGATGATACCTCTGGCTCCTGAGGGCGAGCGCTTTGTGGAGCGGTCGATTCCTCGTCACCAGACTCGGGTAAGCTTGTTTATCTGCAACCTTTTGTCCATATATGTTATGCATGTTTACTGACTTATTTCTTTGAAAGATCTCACGCGAGGTGGTTTCGGCGATGGCACGATGCATAAATGCCTTCCATAGCCAGCTCGTCCAGATGAGGAACGTGGCTACCTGTCGTCGAGACGACACTGTTCAGGAGGTATCTTACCTCCTTATGTTTTTGTATTACCGCTTTTTGTTTGCACGTTTCTGATCTTAGTTTCTTTTGCAGGATCAGCCCATTCCTTCTCGTACCCGTACGAGACCTGAGGTGCAGAGGGATCCGACAAGGACAAGCTCGAGACGTCGCCGCACTGGTTCGGGAGGTCGGGGCGGTCGTTCTGAGGCTGCTCGTACCGAGGCGGTAGAGGGCTCAAGCTCTTCATCTGAGGGTGCACATGCTGCGCCGGTAGGCCAGGGAGAGGCTACCTCGACTCTTAGAGGTGGTGGGATGTACGAGGTCGGCTCGTCATCACAGCAGCCTCCGCAGCCGCAGCCTCAGGTTGATCTTGGTGGACGGGTCCCGTACTGAGTTTTCCTCCTCCCGAAGAAACTGGAGCTGGAGCCGGAGCTGGTGGAGAGGTTACTCCTCGTACGGCATAGTTTTATGAGATGATGGGTCTATGTCCCCCGGCGCCGTAGTTTATTCATGTGCTTTTTATTATTTATTTTGACTTTGTATAGAACTTTGCCTTTAATTAGACTCATTACTTAGACATATTTGTATATACATACTATTATGAGTTTATTCTTATTTTATCATGTTTTTTCATTTTTTTATTATTGTTATGTGCATGTTTGTGTGTGCGAGGAAATGTGAAAAAATAATTTTGCGCAAAAATTCTGTCATTTTATTATTGATGGAGGGTATCCGAGTTTTTGCCCCAAAAAAGAAAAAATGAAAAATAAAAGTCAAATAAAATATTGGATTTTTAAAAAAAAAACTTGGAAGTTAGTCTAAATAAAATCAGAAAAATAATATAATTAATATAATAGCTATATTAATTAAGAGGGTGGAATAGATGAATTTTTAGAAAAAAAGATAAGGAAACCGTAAAGTCATTAGCAGACTCGAATCAAGTCCAAAACGCGGTTTTTTTAAAAAGCGCGTGCGATGAGACATATTAGCGCCAGCTGGCGCCACGCGTTTTGGCGCCACGCATTTTGTTGGCGTCTGGCGCTAATGAGCTCTGACTCCGAATCATTCCTGGATTGAAACTGCTCCGATTTTGTGCATAAATAGCCCCCTGTCCAGCCGATTTCCTTTATAATTTCAGCAAATAAGATTTTTCTTAGCTTTTATAAGAATAACATCATGTCTCTAGTCTCCAAAAGTTTTACCAACTACACTCATGAATGGTGTCGGTCTCTTAATGCCAAGGAAAGAAAAGAATTAGATGTGTTTCACTTGGGGGTATTTATGGTGTCAAAGGGGTAGATCTTGATTCAGATTTTATTCATACCGCTCTAGAATATTGGGATGTATATACTCATTACTTTAGAATAGGGTATGATGAAATTAGCCCTTTGCCGGAAGAATTTGGTGCTATTTTAGGCTTCCCTGCACTAGATCTTGTAGTAATCCCTAGAATAAATGAATATTATTATAAGGATTTTGAACGCTTCTTCAATTAAAAAGACAGAGATCTATCAAAAATAGTAGATGGTAGCATAGTTAATTTGAAAGAATTTGCTCGCCATTATTTTGATGGACCTTATTCTGAATCTTTCCATGTGTATAGAAGAAGGGCTTTCCTGTTTTGCATGCTTAATCAATTTTTTCTTACTAGTGGTAAAAATAATGAGGGTCAATCAATTATATCCACTGTTTTAGAACAAATTGAATCTGGGAGAAATCCAATGCCTTTAATAGTTAGAGAGACTATGCTTAGTCTTGATGAATTAAAGAAAAATCCAAAAGCACCTTTTCGGGGTTCTCCAATTTTATTACAGGTAGAAAAATAATATTTTTAATTACAGAAATCAAAAATATATTTTTGTATAGTAATAATAATTTATTTGCATTGCAATTTTTACAGATGTGGCTAATGGAAAGACTGGAATTAATTAGCCCTCCGGACAACATTAAGAAGTATACTCCAAATTGTTTTGTGAGAAGGAAGAAACGCTTCTCTAAGATGGGGCGCCATGAATGGAAGAAGGTCTTCGAGTCTTGTAATTTTGCCATCAAGTGGGTCATCCCTTGGTGGAAAATAGAAAAGATGGTTGGTGTCAACAAGCAACCTTTCTGCCGTCTTCCAAGCTTGTCCCGCATGACTTTTTATTATCCCTGCATGGTAAAAAGACAGTACGGCCTACTTCAGACTATTCCTTCTGGTGATCTTCCTCGTCCCTACGAGTTCCCTGTCTCTTAGGAAGTAGACAAATTTGATGCTTATTGGAGCGCTAGACCTTTATGGGAAGTAATTACCCAAAAGGTTCCTCCTTTGCCCAATGATGTGAAAAAGTAGATCCTAAAGAAACCTTCAAAGTACGTGAAGAAAAATCAGAGTAAAACAGATGTGAAGAGTCGTCTAGGTGACAAGGTGATTCCTGTTAAGGAACGCTTAGGTGAAAGAATTGAGTTCAAAACACCTATAATGCCTAAGAAAAAGAGTACTGCAAAAGATAAAGGGAAAAGGAAAGCTGACACCACAGAGAAAAAAGCTTGGGTAGAAAAGAAGCATGGGGTCCTAGCTGAGGGGAAAACTATTTACTCTAAGATTGAATGTAGGTCCTCTAAAGGATGCCTACTAGCTAAAGTTATGGATGAGGAAGAAGAAGCAGACAAGAATTTGAAAAGGGCTAAGAAAGAGAAAGAAGATTAAGCACATTGCTTAATTTCCAATTATTAGACTTAGTTTTTAAATTTAAAGTTAATTTATTTAAGCTTTTATTTAAATTCCATCAATAATGTAATTTATTTTATTAAAGAAATTCCAGCTTTTGAATTAAATTATTTACTTTAAATTTATTTATTAAAGCAATGAAAACCAAAAAAAAAAAATTTCGGAAATTTTTTCGAGTACGGAAGACGAAAATTTTTCGAAAAACACCGAAATATTCCCAGACATTTAACTGTAAATTGGCGCCACAATTCTGCGATTGGCGCCGGCTGCGGCAGTCTGGCGTCAGGCGACGGATGCCGTCGTCTGGCGCTAACATTCATTGGCTGGCGCCAGAATCTTTTCCGTGACGCCGATGTTTCGTCGATCTTTTGTCGGATTTTTATTAATTCTGGGATGCGAAATCTGAAAAAAAATAAAGTGGCCGCACTCGTAAAGGGTTGTCTACGTATCCTTTCTTAAGGAATCAAGACAAACGTAGCTCTCTTGAGTATCCTACTCAAGTAATTATGGGTAGTATTTCTTAAGTTGGTCAAGATTTGTCATGTTCGAGAACTCATTTCCATCCATGTCAGTTAGTTTTGCTGCACCTCCTGACAGGATTATTTTGACAATGTAGGGTCCAGACCAATTAGGTCTAAATTTTCCCCTTGGATCTAAAACATTTTTCCTTAATGCTTTTAACACCAAGTCTCCTACTTTGATGTTTCGTGTCTTGACCTTCTTATTAAAATGCCTAGCCATACGGGGTTGGTAACACTTAGTGTGATGCAGAGCTTCTAGTCGTTTTTCGTCGAGTAGAATTAGCTCTTCATATCTTGCTCTAGTCCATTCAACTTCATCGAGTTTGCTCTCTAACGCGATGAGTAGAGATGGAATTTTTAGCTCGACAGTTTGTATGGCATCCATTCCATAAACCAAGGAAAATGGCGTATTTCCTGTTGATGTGCGAATTGACGTGCGGTAACCCCATAATGCGAAGTGAAGTTTGTCAGGCCAATCCTTATAATTTTCCATCATTTTCTCGATGATAGTCTTTAGATTTTTATTAACTGCCTCGAATGCTCCATTTGCTTAAGGCCTATAAGGGGAGGAATGATGATGTTGAATACCATATCTTTGTAGCAATTCTTCACATTCGGCTTGAAAGTGAGTTCCATTATCACTTATCATTTCATGTGGGACTCCGTATCGACAAATAATATTTCTTTCGATAAAGAGTGCTACATGTTTTGTAGTGAGTTTAGCGTATGATTGTGCTTCAACCCACTTTGTGAAGTAGTCAATTGCCACTAGGATATATTCGTGGCCTCCTGTTCCTGGGGGAGTGATTTTGCCGATGATGTCAATTGCCCATGTAGAGAATGGCCATGGCGACGTGTAGGTATAGAGCAAGGATGGAGGAACGTGTTGTAAATTGGCATAGATTTGGCACTTAGGGCATCTTTTCACGTATTGATGGCAATCCCTATTCATTGTAGTCCAATAATATTCTTCTCGCATTATCTTTTGGACTAACATTTTGCCATTTATGTGAGTTCCGCAAATTCCTTCGTGGACTATCCTCATTGCTCTTTGGGCATCCTTTTTTCCTACACATAAGAGAGATCGACCCTTAGGTACCCTTTTATGTAGCTCGTTGTCTATGAGTACGTATTGGGAAGCCAAGAGTCTTAATGCTTGTTTTGCTCTTTTGTCAGCATGGGGAGGGTATTCCCCTTTGGTGACATAGTTGAGTATATCTGTATACCACGGTTCTTCTTCTTCTTCTTCTTCTTCTTCTTCTTCTTCTTCTTCTTCTTCTTCTTCGTCTTGGATTACTTCATCATCTTCTATAGCCTGAATGTATGCTGGTTTGTGCCTTTTTTCTATAGTTAGAGGCATTTGCTCGGTGTCCGTAGGAATCCTAACCATTGAGGCTAGTCTTGCCAAGGCATCAGCAAATTGATTTTCTTCTCTAGGTAGATATGTGTATTCTACCTTCTCTAACTCATTAGTAAGAGTTTCCAGATAGGTTTGGTAAGGAGCTAGACTTTCGCTCCTTACTTTCCACCTTTTAGAGATTTGATTGATGATTAATGAAGAGTCTCCGAATATCCGTAACTTTTTTACTCCCAATGCCAAAGTTGTTTCAAGGCCTACCACGCATGCTTCGTATTCAGCAGCGTTGTTGGTAACGTCGAAATCAAGCTTTATGGAGATTGGAACATGCTCTTCCTTAGGTGATACAAGTAATACTCCAACGCCACATCCCTTTTAGTTTGAGGCTCCGTTGAAGTATAAGGTCCAAGTATCATCTTCAGTGACCATTTAGTCTTCATCTGGAAATTCATTGTCTTGTATTGGCGTCGAGTCTTCTATAGGAAAGTCCGCTAGAAAATCTGACACTACATATCCTTTGATAGCTTTTTGCGGCATAAACCTTACATCAAACTGGGCTAAATTGACTATCCATCTCGATATGCGACCATTGAGTGTAGATTTCTCGAATAGATACTTGAGTGGATCTAATCGGGAGACTACGAAGACGGTATGTACTAAAATGTAATGTCTTAACTTGGTTGTGGCCCACACCAAGGCGAGGCACAACTTCTCAAGTGGTGTATAACGTGCTTCATATTCGAGCATTTTCTTGCTTAGATAGTAGATTGCGTTTTCTTTGCCTTCTACTTATTGTGCTAGCATAGCTCCCATTGTCTCTTTGGTAACTGTTAAGTACAACCTAAGAGGTATCCCCGGAAGTGCTGGTGCTAATACGGGAGGATTTGCGAGATAGGCTTTGATCTTTTCAAAGGCTTTTTGACACTCGTCATCCCATATTACTGGCACATTCTTCTTAAGCTTTTTAAAGATTGGTTCACATATCGTTGTCAATTTTGATATGAATCTACTTATGTACTGCAACCGGCCAATAAATCCTCGAATTTGCTTCTCGGTTTTGGGCGGTGGCATTGACATGATTGCTTTGATCTTGGTTGGGTCTATCTCTATCCCTCTGGAGATTATGACATAACCCAAAAGCTTGCCTGAGGTGACTCCAAAAGCACACTTAGATGGGTTCAACCTCATATTGTATTTTCTTAGCCTTTCGAAAAATTTTCTTAAAGCTACTTGATGGCCTAGGCGGTCTTTTGATTTTACGATCATGTCGTCCACATATACTTCGACTTCTTTGTGCATCATGTCATGGAGTAAGGCAGTCGCTGCACGTTGGTAAGTGGCACCCGCGTTTTTCAACCCAAATGGCATTACCGTGTAGCAGTAAGTGCCCCATGGTGTTATGAAGGTTGTTTTCTCCATGTCTTCTTCCGCCATGAGAATCTGATTATAACCCGCGTATCCATCCATGAACAAGAGAAGTGCGTGATTTGCTGTGTTATCCACCAGAATATCGATGTGGGGTAAAGGGAAGTCGTCCTTTGGACTTGCCTTATTTAGATCTCGATAGTCGACACACATTCTTACCCTTCCGTCTTTTTTTGGAACTAGGACGACGTTGGCGACCCATTTAGGGTATTTGGATACCTTGATGAAAACTGCAGTTATTTGTTTTTGAACTTCTTCTTTTATTTTAAGAGCTACGTCGGTTTTCATTCGATGTAACTTTTGTTTTACAGGTTTCATTCCCGAAATTAGTGGTATAGTGTGTTGAGCTATTTCTCTATTAATGCCTGGCATATCTTTGTATGACCAAGCAAATACATCGATGAATTCTTTAAGCAAGTTAATTAAATCGGTTCTTTCTTGTTCATTAAGTGTTAGTCCGATTTTAACTTCTCTTTTATTGGTTGAATCATTTGAGATATCAACCACCTCATTTTCTTCGATTATCGGTATTTTCTTTTTGAGTGTTTCCATTGCTTTAATAAGTTCTTTGTCTTTTTCATTGTTAGTTAAGAAATTCTCGTCATCTTGGGTTAAAGAAGAACACAAGGAGTAAGGAGAAGAAATTATATTATTATACTCTGAGATCATTATATCAAAGAGTGATATGTCCTCAAGGACTTGATCACTAACTATTCTAGGAGAAGAGATAGAAGGGGAAGGTGTTACAACTAAAGACCTAGATGACTCTATAGGGAGAGACTCTGACTCTGACTCTGACTCAGATGACTCTTCGAACATTGGTCCTTGCCTTGTCGTGATGGAGATCTTTCTTCCGCTTGGAGTAGTCACTTTAACGGTCTTGCGCCACCCTTGTAGTGATCCTTCCACTGGAGTGATTAGCTTTGAGGGATCGAAGCTTTCGCTTTGTAGGACTGTTTGAATGAGCGAGGAGTTATCCTCTTTGTATGTCGGCTCATCCTTTTCTCGCCCAAAAAATAATCCCATGACATTAAAGTCAAAGCACGGGGGTGCTTTCTCCTTAGGGACAGGAGTTGGGATTTCATCAGTGAAATAGCAATCCAAGAAAATTTCAAATCCCGGTTGCCTTATGCCGTTTAAGACAAATGGCTCGGGAAATTCGTGGCATGGATAGTCCTCTCCTTCTTTTATGAATTGACCATTAAGTGTAAGAGGATACTGATCCATTGGGATTGCTTTCTTTTAAATGCGAGCGTCCCTACGTGCCTTCGACTTTTCCTGGGCTCGCTTAAGATCTTTCTGAGTCGGTTCGAAACCAAGTCCGAAGGTATCTAATTTAGGGAGGCCAGGTGATTCCAGCGGCTTTGCTATTCCCTTTTTCTTTCCTAGGGTCATCCCAGGAAAGTGTCCTTGTTTCTTGAGAATAGCATTCACGATCATGTTAGAATGGGGGTCGTGGCAAAGAGGGGTCCTTTCATCCTCCTGGATTAAGGAGACCTCTTCATTAAAGCCCCACAAATATTTATCATCCTCATCGTGCTCCACGTTAATTATTAGATTTTCTATAGACTTGATTCTCATAGGTGAAGCATCGATGGTAATAGGAATTCCTCCAACTATAGCTTTCACTTGTTGGTGGAGGGATGAGGGGACGACCTTTAGGTCATGAAGCCAAGGGCGTCCCAACAGTAAATTGAATGAAGCTTTAATATCTACTACTTGGAAAGTAGTAACATGTTCTATTGCTCTCGCCGTTACATTGATGGTAATTTTACCAAGAGCTTGACGACGATTGTTGTCGTAGGCTCTTATTCCTTGTGTTGACGGGGTTAAGTCTTCATCCCTTATGCCTAGCATCCTCGCAGTTATAAGTGGACAGACGTTAATAGCTGATCCATTGTCTACAAGAGTCATAGGGACGTTCATTCTCTTGCAAACTACTATGAGGTTTAATGCCTTATAGTGTTTGTCACCTTATGGGGGTAAATCCTTGTCAAAAAAGGTGATCAAATTGATGATCACTCTTGAGGAAGTTAGCCAACCCCTCAGGAGTGGTGTCGGAATCTATCCCTATTTTGTCCAAGGCATTCATTACAGCCAACCTATGTTCTTGAGATGTGGCCAGAAGTTTCCATACGTTCATTTCAACTTTCGTTTTCTTGAACTGTTTGACGATGTCATTATCTTCAATGATAGGCATGGGAACTTGTTGTGTGGTTGGTATGGGTTGTGTTAAAACAGGAGGTTGCGTTCTCCCGAATCTTATGTGGACGACTATTGATGAATCTTCTTCAACCCAAAAGTCATTCATGGCATATGACACCGAAGTTGGAGGTCCTACCATGTCTTTTAAGTAGACGTCTTCTTCGTCGCTGTCCCAAACTCCATTAATACTTGCATCCTCTTCTTGTGGAACTTGGACTAGCTTCTTTTCATCAATCATTTTTTGAATTAAATCCTTGAATTTAAAACAGTTTTCGATAGTGTGACCCCCTGATTGATGATACTGACAGTAATATCTATATGTCCTTTTCAATGATTCAAATGTTCTCGGTTCGAGAGGTTTGATCTCGCCATTCTCGGAGAGCATTTTGAACATTTGTACGTATGGGATCCCGATTGGAGTGTAGAGTCTACTACTCTTCTTGGGTTTTTCGGTGACTTGTAAAGGAAAATATTTCGCCTCATAAGTCGTTCCCATGGGTGTTAACTCTTCCTTGGGTTTACTTTTCGGGAGTGGAACCTCGTCATATTTCTCCTGAAGTTCTTTTATAGACTTGAGAGTTTCACGTAGCAAGCGCGATCCTTCGATCATAGATAGTGTAAGCGATTGTATGTCCTCTTTACTTGCTAATTCCGGAAGATTATCCATGGTGTCGAAAAAGATCTCCTCCTCTTCTTCGATGGCATGGATTTCTGTAATAGGTTTGATGAGAGACGAGGGGTCAACCTCGTTTTCCTCATCAGAGATAGCCAAGGAATGAGCGAGAGGCGCATTATCAATACTTGGCTTCTTACTGGCAGGGGGCAACGTCAGCTTGTTATTGTCGATTAAGTCTTGGATAGCTTCTTTAAGCTTCCAACAGTTCTCGGTGAGATGGCCCCTACCTTGGTGATACTTGCAATGTGCATTGGGGTTCTAATTAGCCGACCTATTTTCGACTAGTGGGTCCCCAAATGGTCCAATAGGAGTTATAAGACCTTTTGCATTTAATCGGTCAAATGCGGTGTCATAACTCATGCCAATAGGAGTAAAGTTCCTCCTAAATGGTTTCTTTTGTCCTTGATTATTCATAGCAAGGACTTCACCTAGGTTAAAAGTGCTAACATTGTTTGAGTGGGTTGTTTTGGAAGAAGAAGGATTGTCGTTCTTCTTGCCTTTCCAGCCACTGTTGGAGTTATTGTTGGCAGCTTTCAACTTAGTCAGGTCGTCTTCGATATTAATTCTGATGTCATAGACGACCTTGAAGGTATGGAGATTATTCTGATACTTGAGATGCTTGGAGTATTTTTCTTGAAGGTTTTTGATGAATAACCTTACGAACTCTTTTTCACTGGGCACCTCAATCATCTTAGCTGAGGTTTCTCTCCATTTGTTAAAGAAGGAGGTGAAGCCTTCATTCTCCTTTTGCTTGAGGATTTCAAGTTCCCTATGGTCAGTCTCAACTTGAATGTTTCATTTGTATCTATCAACGAAAGCATTTTCTATGGACTCCCAGGTGGAGGTTTTTTCTTTCTCGAGAGAAAAGAACCATTGCTGGCAAACGGTTTTGAGAGATAGTGAGAACAGAGAGGGGAACACTTTCTTGTCGATACCCTTAATAATCATTATTGTTTCGAAGGCTCTTAAATGAAAATAACACAACTACAAAGTTGGCCTAATATAACACCTTATGGTAACACTTTATAAGTCAAGATATAAATAGATATTTAAGTAACACTTTTGTAACACTTAGATAATAGATAGCACTTGTATGTAACACATATATAATTTGTAACACTTCAAAGTAACATTTTACATAGAGTAACACTTTCAGGAGTAACACTTTGATTATGGGTAGTAGTCATAGCACTTATATGGAACACACACACAAACACACACACACACACACACACACACACACACACAAAAAAAAATTCTCCTTTCACTTTCTGCTAGCTCTCTCTTTCTCTCTCTCCTCTTTCTTCACTTTTCCCTCTTTTCTCCATATACCTCTGCGATTCACACTTTCCATCTTCTTCGATGGAGAACCTCAAAAACTCTCTGAAATTTTTACCCCAATCTTTAGATCCTTACTCCTCTTAACATCATCACCAAACTTCTTAATAAGAACTCAACGACCAAACCCTAACCCTAGACCCAACTCAATCTAACCATCAAACCACGAGTAGAAGACAACCCCTACGGCTGACGGTTATCAATTCGGCGGCGAAGAAGATACGACGAGTAGTACAAAATGTCGTCTTCATTCGTTTGAGATGGTGTTGCTGCTGCCGGAAATCCTTCCTTCCTTCCAGAAATACGACGAATTTTATCGGTTAGATGTCTTTTCCTGTTCTAATTATGTTTGGAATTTGATAATTTTTGAACTTTTTGATTAATTTTTCTGTGATTAACTTTTTTGAATTAAACCTGATTTGTAATGTGTTTGATTTTTTCATCAGTAATGACGTTCTTTGTTCTCTATATTTTGATATTGCCTAGCTCAATCGAGCTTGAAATTGTTTTTTTTTTTTTTCTTTTTGTAGAATTATGAGTTTTGTAGAGGAAATTGTTTAAGAAAGTTGAATATTTGAGCATTTGAGTGGATGCATTCTCTATATTATCATAATACTACTATTAAATAATATGACGAGGCTATGAAATTTTGATTGAATTGGGTTTGGGAAATGCTAAAAGGTGGATTACTTTTTAATATGTTTGTTGTTGTTTGGATATTGTTGTGTATGTGTAGTTAAATTGAGAAGCACTATTACTACTGCTAATACTACATGCCTACTACTATGGGGTTTGAGGAAAGATGAGAAGAAGTTCTTTAGTATCATTTGCTTGTCTTTTGAGAGTATCAGAAGCACCTCATTGCTCTTTTTGTCCGTTTAATGGACAATTTTTCTTCCAGCCAAGTACCAATCACTAAGGTGCTTTTGTTTTTCCCCTTTTATTTCTATATTTGCTTTTTTTTTTAATTTTTACTAGTTCAAGAATTTTTTTATGCATTATGTATTATGGATAATTTGTGAATTTTTTTTATTTATGCATTATGTATTATGGATAATTTGTGTATTCTTTTGAGTGTAAACTGTATTGGTCATCAAATTTGCTTGCTTGTACATAAATGTTCTTAGAAGCACGTACTAGTCACATATTTGTTTGTATTCTTTTGAAGTACTGTAGAAGTGAGTAGTGAATCACCCTCCTGTTGAGAGTATTAAGGCTCCAACTGATCAAAGCTCCAAAAATTCGACGAGTTGGCAGTACATGACTCTCCACCAAAATCAATTGTGAAATTTCAGATTTTGTACAATTAATAAATTTGTTTTAGAATTGATGATTTATGTAATTTAATTGATGAATGTCTTAGCTTGTATTGATTCTATTCAGAAACTGATTTAGGATAAATAATTGTTGAATTTCATTCGGCTATGAGTTGTATGTTGGTAGCCGAATCGATGCAGAGTTTGACTGGGCTTGGTTTAGGATAAATGCTTATTGAATGAGTTTGAGTCTGTTTGGGTGGGGGGATCATAATATCAGCTAAAATCAGTTGTACTTTGTTGACTCGAATGAACAATACAAGAGGGGGGGTGAATTGTATTGTGGAGGAACTAGGGTAATTTTTGCGAAATTCTTAAAGAAACTTAAACAAAAACTTTAAAGTGCAAGAGAGATTTTACGTGGAAAACTTCTTGGCCCTAATCAAGAAGAAAAACCACGACCACAAGGGATTTTAAACTCAACTCTTAATAATAATAGGGCAAACAACCTATTACAAATTAAGACTCTAAACTCAAGTTCCTCAACGAACTTAAGTTCCCCCTCAACTGATCCCTCAATCAGTTAAACTCTCGAATCTCTCTCTATCTCCTTGCTTCACTCAAAGCAATTTCACACTCTAGAGTTTACCCAAACTCTACCCCAATACAACTCAAGATAAAACTTCTAAAGATGCTAAGTACAAAGACACTCAAGGACTTAAGTGGATTTTTTACTCTTTTAGAAAAGCTTAGAATTGTAATGCTCAAGTGTACTTTTCAAAACAGAAAACTAATCCTATTTATACGGTAGGAAAGCAGTTGAAAACCTTACGTTTTCCTTAGCTCCCACTATACCACAACTTCCATGAAATAAGGAAGTGCAGTTCGTGGATGCTTGGGCAGCAAGCTGAAGCATACAATAAGGAAGTGATTCCTTTATTTTCTCAACCTCCTTTACCAAGTAAAAGCCGTTTTAAAAATAGTTTTACCAAGTCAGATTTTCCAAAATATTAGGATAAAATCAGAATAGAAAATCTTTTAATAAATAAGATATTTTTACTTAAAAGATATTTTTCCGAAATAAAATTAAATCTTGTTAAAGAAAGGAAAAATAAAATCTTTATAAACTGAAATTTAATCCACTTGAATCCTATCAATTAACCATGTACTTAACATATATACAAGAAGCCTAAAATAAATGATAAAGATACAATAGACTCCTTGGAACACAGTGAAGCTTCAACTCTGGAGCTTCAGTTCCTCACTCAAGGAACTTGGCTTCTGATTGTCTTCTATGCTCGTCCATAGCTCATCCTTTAGACTTGTTCCATGCTCCGTTCTGACTCTAGAACTTTGTTGCATATAAGAACCTGTCAAGTACATCAAAGCTAATAGACAAAAGTTAAGGCCCTTATGGGTTTGCTTAGGTTCCTTGAGTCATCATCAAAACTTAAGATCAACAATATTCCCCCTTTTTGATGAATGACAAACCTAAGCAAACTAAAAAAAAATAAAAATTTTTAAAAGACAATCAGAAAACGAAAAACTTAAAACAAAAATGAACTAGCTCAATTTAAACAAGGAACTGAATGGAAGTTATGGTTATACCTTCTATTATAAACGGATGGAGAGCTTGTCAACAATTGAGTTTGCCTTCTTTTCCCCCTTTTGGCGTTCATCAAAAATAATGCACACAAATATACATATCTAAACACAGCACCATTTTATTGGTTTGTGTCCAAAGCATAGAACAAAGCACATATAGGCAGAAATAGTATGCAAATAGTCATAAAGCAAACAAGCAACATCCATATAAACAAACTGATGTTCATCCAGAACATCAAAAACAAAAGGAAATACCCTGTTTAATTGTTTACAGACCAAAAGAAGCAAAATAAACTAAGTTTAATACAAACCAAGATTAAAAGATAGTTTGATATATGAGATAGGCAGAAAATAGGATTAGGGTGTAGGGGCTAGGGTCTTGTGCTCTTCTTCTGTTTCCTCAGCAACTTCTTCTTCAACAACAATCTCTTCCAGCTTCTTCAACAACTCAGCCTGGCCTTGAGAGAGAATTGAAGTACTTTCCTTCATTGCTGAGGTGAGTTCCTGAGAAGCATGCACCAGGTCTCCTACTAGCTTCTCAAGAGCTCCAATCCTCAGGAGCAGAGATGGTTGAGCATCAGACAACAGCTTGACAGCATCTTTGAGTGCCTTCAGTTCCAAGGTGGAACTCACAGAACCAAAGGCAGCAAATCCTGTACCTGCACTTACAGGAGCAGAGCGAGTGATAGATTCCTGCATAAATATGCCCTGTTCCCCCTGAACAAAGGCTTTCTCTTCACTGAGATCCAAAAAAGCAGCTGGAGCCTCAGCTTTTGCTTTTGGCTTAACAGCCAACCTAATGCTCTTCCTTTTCCTAGCACCAGAAGCATTACTTTTCCTGCCCTTCTTTTCAGAACATTCTTCTTTTTCCTTATTTTCTTCCTCTCCCTCACTTTCCTCTTCTTCCAGCCATTTGTCCAACTTCTCTTCCTCAGTCAGAACCTTAACTCCTTCCTTAGCCTTAGGAGTTTGTTTAGGAAGGAATTGGGTAATACCATCAACAACATGCAAGTTTCTGCTTTCAAGGGTTTTGGGTTGAACAAAATGATTGGTTTGTAGTTTGATATGTTCACAGTTCTCCACAGAAATACCAAAACTCTCAATGAGAGTAATGATCAGATTTTCATATCCAACCTTCAAATGGTTTGCAAGACAGTGGGTGAGGTGTTTTATCATGATGGAAGGGAAATTGATTTGTATTTTGTTTTCAAGACAGTACATCAGCATAGCATCAAGGTGGTTAGCCTCATGCCTGTGCTGAGTTCTTGGAGCAATGGCTAAATGCACAAAGTGAAAGTGCAGCTGGTACTCAAGAAGGGGGGGGGGTTGAATTGAGTACAGGGCAGTGTTAAGAATTATTGGATTTTCTTCTCTATTTATGTAAGGGGACCAGGTGATGAACTGGTCCTGCAGCGGAAACAGAAAATTCAATAAATAATCAACACAAGGATTTAACGAGGTTCAGCTCAACTCTGAGCCTACGTCCTCCACTACCCTAATTACTTTTATTAATCAACTCTGAAAAACAAAAGCAATTACAAATGATCACACTCGTGATCCCCACACCTAACTCTAGGTGTCACTTCGCACTTGAACTCACAAGCACTTGCACTCACACTCGTAAATGCTACCCAATCACTAACCTCTTAGTGATTCAATACAAACCCTTTGTTTCCCTCTAAATGCTTCCACTCAAAGCTTACAAGAGATAATTACAAAACAATTCTTACTGTGTGCATAAATAGTTTGTAAGAGATGAACTAACTATTTCCCTTAGAGTGTATTTCGAGCTTTCAAAGATAGAGAAGTTTTTCAGAAAAGCTCGCTCGAAATTCTGATCGAGTTTATGCTTTTATAAGGTTGGGAGATGAATTCTTTCGTGATCTTTTCAGATCATAACTTAGGAAAATAGAATATCTTTTATTTTTGTAAATAAGAGATATTCTAAGATATTATTCTACTTTCCATAAATGGGTAGAATAATATATTCTAAGTTATATGCGAAATAATTCATCTCCAACTCTGCATAAACTGAATCAATTAGTTTAGTAAATATTCTCTAAGGATAGGAAATATATATTCCAGAAAATATTTACTGAACTAATGTCCAGGTTCACGAAACAAGCTACGAAGCAGCTGTTTCCTAACCTGTTAGTGTCCTAGAGATCAGGTCAACTTTTCCTGATCTCTACAACACTAAATATTCTAAGTAAGGGATACAGATAGCTTACGTACAAACATCCATGCACACTTAACATTATAAAGACTACAAAGATCAACTATCCTAATCTGAGAGACTTCATAATCTTCAAGTCTTGACGGCCTTCCTTGATAGAACATTCTGATACATATTTCTTGAATGCTTTGATTCAAAAGGACTTCATATTGCCTCAAGTACTTGGGATAGCTGTTCCTGTTCAAAATGTCAGTTGATATGATATAAAACCAACAAGAACCAGCTAGTCAGCTGTTTGTCATCACTCAAAACCTTAAGTGACTCAACAAATTCCCCCTTTTTGATGATGACAAACACTTTGAAGTTTCCTGCACCTGCACGTTAGTGAGAAACAGCAAAGTAAAGAAAGTTCTAATCTACACTTAAGAAGACAAGACTTTCTACTAGACTTTCTACACAAGGGATATCTTGTGTAAAAGACTTATGACACTGATGACTGACCAGGATAGCCATCTTTATTTAAAAGAAACAACTTGTTTTTGGATTTTTGGAAAAAGACACTGAAACAGTTAGTTAATCTAACTGTTCTCTCTATTTTAACTTGTTTTTGTGATTATCTGACTCAAGGAAATAAAAGACTCAATCTAATTGTCTAACAAGGCCTTTTCAGAAACTTCAACCTGCTTTTCCCCCTTTTGGCATCATTAAAAAGCATTCAAAAAATAGAATTGCACACCAAAATATCGCAAGTAAGCCAAAAATCAGTAGTTTCAACCACTGATCAATCTCAATGCTGCAGGTTAGCACAAACAGGTTATTCAATCACATGAAACAGAAAAAGCTTAAAACTGTTCAGGATTACACACCAGAAGGTTAGAAACATAATAGAAACCACACTGCATGAAAAACAGTCTAGCAGTGTGGGGGAACAGCAAATATTATGGCAGTTAATGGAAGGGGAGGGGGAGACTGAAGTGATCATTCATCATCATCTTCATCCTCTTCTTCATCCTCTGGGTTGATCTCCTCCTCGAAGTCAGAACCTTCCTCAGCTGTCTTTTCTTCTTCCTTCTTCTCCTTTTCCTCTGTCTCTTCTTCTTCTTCCTCATCAGATTCATTTTCCTCTTCTTCAGAACCCTCTCCTTTTTCAGCATCAGGACCCTTCTCACTGGAGGATTCCTCATCATCCGTCTCAATGATCCTACAGTGTGTAGAGTCAAACTGCATCCCAGACTCTGGGGGCAACAGGTGATCAATCACCCTGCAAATAGTGAGGAATTTCCTGTTGTTCATAAGCTTGTCAAGCTTCCTTTCTTCTTCAGCCAACACTAGACTGGCAGCCAACTTTATGATCCTCTCATCCTGCCTTTCCAACTTGGCAAGAAGCATTGCCACATCCTCAGGAGTGATTTCCTCCTGGTTCCCTGCATCCCTTGGGCTACTTTCTTGACCTACAAAAGTCAGCCTCTTTCCAGAGTAGTCAATCTTCTTTTGAGTGAGTATTTTCTTGGAGAACAACTGAAGACTCACCACTTCACCAGAAAAAGAAAACTTGGGATTCTGCTCCTTGATGATTTTGCAGATAAAGGAACCATAAGGCAGGGAGTTGTGGGATGAAGCATGGCAGTACAACATGTGCTCCATCATTAGAGCAGGCAGATTAACCTTAACCTTTTTCAGGATCAGATAGATCAGAACCATGTCCATGATCCTAACAGTACCTCTGCCTTGACCTTTGGGCAGAAAGACCTTCAAACACATGGAGTGAAGAACTAACATAATTGCCTCCCTAAAGTCACTAGGGGAACCAGCTTCTTCCTTCTTTCCAAACAAAAACTGAGTAACCTCCTCAGGTGTTACTCCTCCCATTAGGGGCCACCCATCACTGCTATATCTACCAAAACCATCTCTAGGTATACCCAGCAACTCAGATAAAACAGACTCAGAAACATGGACAATACTACCAGAAACAGTTGATGCCACAGACATATCAATGTTTTGCTTCAGATTAACAAAAAACTGACGAACAGGACCAACAAAAGCATCATTTAAATCATTAAACAGAGACATCCATCCTTGGAACGCAAGAAGTTCCTTAACTTGACTCAAAGCAGGAATATCAAAATATTCATTCTCAACACCACAACCAGATAACACAGTCCTAGAACTTAAAGAAGTTGCACCAGTACTGGGGTTAACAGGTTGTTTACCTTTAGCAGCCTTGGAGATACGGGAAACAGATGATGTTGCTTTCCTTTTCTCTCCTCTCTTAGACTCAGATGGTGTAGTCTCCTTCTCTTCTGAGCCCTTAATGACCTTTGAAGCAGCCCTAGTCTGCCTTTTCCTTACAGAACCAGTAGTGGTACCAGCAACCACCTTGGTCACCACTACATCTAGATCCTCCTCCATCTTCTTGTCCTCCTTCTCCTCATCCAATCCTTCATCAGCCAGTTCCTCTAACTGTTTTTCAAGTTTCTTGGCTATCTTTTTAACAGGTTCCCCCTCAGAAGGTGATTTGGGGTTTGAAGAAACGGTTTCAGTTATTTGAGTGAGGGTTTCGATGGATTTCTCTTTTGGGGCCTTTTTGGATTTGGATTTTTGTGGAGAAGGGGTTAAAGTTTTAGTCTTTGATGATGAGGCAGGTTTTTCCTTCAAGACATTCTCTTTTGAAGGAGTTTGTCTCAAGGGAACGGCCTTGATGGGTTCAGTTTCAGAGGGGATGATTTCTGGTGTTGCTTGTGAAGGAGTCTGCTCAGAGACGTTCATAAGAACATCCTTGATTGTTTCTTGAGATTTTGACGAGGGGGAACTAGCCAAACTTGCTTTGGAACCTCCTTTCCTTCCTCCTTTCCTTCCAGTTCCAGCCTTTCTCACCATTGTTGCTTGTCTAAGCTTCGAAGAATTGATCTTGTGTAGAGAGAGAAGTTGAGAATTTTTGATGAATGATGAATAATCACGGAGCAAGGAAAGGGAAGCAAATATATAGCAAGAGGAATTATAGAGACAATCAGAAATAAAATCAGAGAATCAGAAGATATTTGGAAGTTATTTTAATTTGGAAATAACTTCCATAAATGAACAACTGCCCATAATTGCAACTGTCAGAACAAATTGTCGTTGGAGGAAAATAACTACCATATTTAAAAGATTTTAAAATCAAATAAGAATAAAAAATATTTTCTCATGGTTTAATTTGAAATTAATTTCAAAATTAATCCGTTTGTATTTGCTGCTGTTTCCTCTGCTGGTAGGGTTACTGAAACAGTTGCTCATCTGTTCAATATGGCCTTCAATCCTGAAAGTGATTAGCTGCAATATTGCTCACATAGAGATAAGCAATTAACATTGAGATAATAGACAGATTGCAAAGGTATGATGCACGCACACATTTAAAGAATACTTAATTAGCCAATCATTGGGGAAAACAGCTGAGAGAGGTCTCTTAGTTTGACCTAGTCAGACCTAACATGACTCTAAACTTGCAGAAAGACTCTTTACCCAATGGCTTAGTGAAGATATCTGCAATTTGTTCTTCACTGTTGCAAAAACTCAGCTCTACAAGACCTTTCTCAACATTATCTCTTAGGAAATGATGTCTTATCTCAATATGCTTTGTCCTGGAATTCTGCACAGGATTCTTAGAAATGTTAATAGCACTTGTATTATCACATAAAATAGGTACATTTTCATAGAAAATACCAAAATCTTTCAACTGGTTCCTTATCCACAACAGCTGGGAGCAGCAAGCTGCAGCAGCTATGTATTCAGATTCTGCTGTGGATAAAGCAACAGAATTTTGTTTCTTTGATCCCCATGAAATCAAGCAGGGACCTAAGAAATGTGCCATACCAGATGTGCTCTTTCTGTCTACTAGGAATCCAGCATAATCTGCATCTGTGTATCCTAATAGTTCAATTGAACCACCTTTGGGGTACCACAAGTACAGGTCATCTGTTCCTACTAAGTATCTAAATATTCTCTTGACAGCCTTTAGGTGAGATTCTTTGGGATTGCTTTGAAAACGTGCACACAATCCCACAGAAAACACTATATCTGGCCTACTAGCTGTCAAGTAGAGAAGAGAACCAATCATACCTCTAAACAGTGTAGCTTCCACACTCTCTCCTTTATCATCACTGTCTAGCTTTGCATTTGTAGGAATTGGAGTTGCATATGATTTACTGTCTTGCAATCCATATTTCTTGATTAGTTCCTTTAGATACTTCTGTTGATGTATCATGATCCCATCAACTGTTTGCTTGATCTGCAATCCTAGGAAGAATCCTAGTTCTCCCATCATGCTCATCTCAAATTCACTTTGCATCAGATCTGCAAACTCACTACACAAAATTTGATTAGTAGCACCAAATATTATATCATCTACATATATCTGTACTACGATCAAATCAAAATTTCTGGTTTTGATAAAGAGGGTCTTATCAACCGTTCCTCTTCTATAGTCATGTTCCATCAGAAAGTTGGACAGCCTTTCATACCAAGCTCTAGGAGCTTGTTTAAGACCATAGAGCGCCTTGTCCAGCTTATATACATGATTTGGGAATTGACTATCAGCAAAGCCAGGGGGCTGCTCAACATATACTTCTTCTTTCAAATAACCATTAAGAAATGCTGTCTTAACATCCATTTGAAAGAGCTTAATGTTCTTATGAGCAGCAAAGGCAATCAAGATCCTTATTGCCTCAAGTCTAGCTACTGGGGCAAAGGTTTCATCATAATCAATGCCTTCTTGCTGATTATAACCTTGCACGACCAGTCTAGCTTTGTTTCTGACTATAGTACCCAGATCATCCAATTTGTTTCTGAAGACCCACCTGGTACCTATGACTGACCTGTTCTCAGGTCTTGGCTCAAGATGCCACACTTTATTTCTTTCAAATTGATTTAATTCATCTTGCATAGCCAAAACCCAATCAGGATCTTTTAAAGCCATCTTGTAGTCAGTTGGTTCTATATTAGATAAAAATGAGAAAAATGCACAAAAGTTTTCATAAACTGCTCTCCTAGTCTGAATGCCTTTACTGATATCACTCAGAATTTGTTCAGAAGGATGAGAAGATTTATATTTAAAAATGCTAGATCTAGGTGCATTCTCATTTAATCCATCAGAACCATCATGCATCCCTGGTTCATTTGTGCCATCGAATTGGTTTTGCGCAGATGGACCAGTATGCTGAGATGTTCCCCCTACCTCCCTTACCTGGGTGGAAAACTTGTCCTGAAAGTTTTCTGTTCCCCCTGAGGTGTTGCTTTCTCCATTTACTTGGGGGCCTTCATCTCCATCCTCATGAGTATCCACTTGTTGAGGATCTCCTTCATTGTGACCAAGTCCTTCACCAGCAGCATCTGGTGAACCAGTATGTGAACCTGGTTTTTCTAAGGAGACATCAGTTGATTCTCCTGTAAAATACAAAAGTCCTATCTCATCTAAGTCATCAACCTGCACATTCTCACAACACATATTAAATTCATCAAAGACTACATGAACACTTTCTTCAACACATAAAGTTTTCTTATTGAATACTTTATATGCCTTACTGTGAGAAGAATAACCAAGGGAAACAGCTTCATCACTTCTTGGATCAAATTTATCCAAGTTGTTCTTACCATTATTATGCACATAACACTTACAACCAAAGGTTCTGAAGTATGCTATGTTTGGTTTCCTTCCTCTAAGAAGTTCGTATGGAGTCTTCTTCATTTGAGGCCTTAACATCAACCTATTTAACATGTGACAAGCTGTATTTACAGCTTCTGCCCAAAAAGACTTGGGGAGACAACTCTCAATGAGCATTGTTCTTGCCATTTCTTCCAAAGTCCTGTTCTTCCTCTCAACTACTCCATTTTGTTGAGGAGTTCTTGGGGCAGAGAAATTGTGAGAAACTCCATGTTCCCTGCAGAACTCTATGAAGCTAGAGTTATCAAACTCTGATCCATGATCAGATCTTATGGCAGCCAGTTGATGATTGATCTTGTTCTGCTTTACTAATACAATAAACTCATCAAAAGTTTCATCTTTAGAAGACAGAAATAGAATCCATGTGTATCTGGAATAATCATCGACAATGACACACACATATCTAGAACCATTTCTACTTTGGACTCTCATGGGTCCACATAAATCAATATGAATAAGTTCTAGAGGTCTGCTGGTACTGATAGTTTTCTTTGGCTTAAAAAAGGATTTGACTTGTTTCCCTTTAGCACATTCTTCACAAACTCTATCTGCTTCAAACTTGATGTTAGGCAGGCCTATCACCAATTCTTGAGACCTGAGTTTGTTAAGAAGTCTAAAGCTGACATGTCCCATCCTTTTATGCCAAAGCCACTGGTCCCTATCAGAAACAGCACTCAAACAGATGGACTTGTTCTCAGGGATTTGGTTTAAATAAGTAATGTAAACGTTTTCATGTCTGAATCCCTGGCAGACAAGTTCATTTGTTTGCAAATTCACTATGTGACAAAGGTTGTCTTTGAACTCAACTTTATTACCTTTATCACATAATTGTGAAATACTCAAGAGATTATGTTGTAAACCATCAACATAATATACATCACTAATAGCATGGGAAAGTGACTTACCAACCTTACCAATTCCAAGAATGGTACCTTTGCTGTTATCACCAAAAGTCACCTTTCCCCCTTCATGAGCTGTAAGTGAGAGAAACTGTTTCCTATCCCCTGACATGTGTCTTGAGCAGCCACTGTCCAAATACCAGTAGGTATTGTCTCTCACTTCAGCCTGCACAGGAAAAATTCAAACGTTAGCTTTAGGAACCCAAATCTTTTTGGGTCCCTTTCCAACAACAGATTCAAGCAAGTCTTTTCTAACCCAAATTTGTTTAACATTTTTCTCATTTTTATCCAATCTACTTTTCCTGTCTTTACACTCATATTTCTTATGGCCATTCTTGCCACAATGATAGCACACATGCATGTCTTTCGCTAAGACATACTTACCTTTCTTATACTCCTGTAACCATGTAGTATCTCTGGGAGACCAGTTCCTCCCGTTCCCCTTCCCAGTATAACCAAGTCCCCTTCTACCACTGTTTCCAGCAGTTAAGGTTAACTGGTTCAATGAGTTCTGGGATTGGAGGACTTTATCCATTCTCTTCTTAAATTCTATGAACTCTCTGTCCTTTAAGTTCATTTTCTCATGCAGGGATAAATTCTGGTCAACAACTATCTCAAAGTCAAGCTTAGCTCTTTCAAGCTCAGCTTGCAATTTTGAAATACTTGAATCATGCAAAACTACAGAATCACATGAATTAGTCTTTCTAAGCTGGGCTAACTCAACCTGCAAGCTACAAATTTTAGCTTCACATTCATCATGCATATTACTAGAAACAGTTTCAGAACCAGTACTTTTGCTGTCCTTAACTAGGACATATGCTTTATATAGTTTCTCTACATCATCAACTAACAAGTTGAATCCTTCTAACAGTTTAGACCTATTTAGAACACTTGCCCTAGATTTTATACTATCAAAGTCGTACAAGTCATCATCACTATAATCAAGCACGTTAATGACACAACTTGTAAACTGTTTCTCACATTCATCATCACTGTCATCACACAAACCCATATCAGATTTTATTCTCTGAATTTCAAGTTTGCTTTGATCTAAAGCAATCTCTAGTTCAGCCACTTCCTGTTTCAAGTTAGCACAGACACTTTCCAACAAATCACAACTTGAATTAGCAATATCATATTCTTTAGAATTTTCTTTAAACTTTCTCTTAAAATTATGATAAGCAATTCCAAGTTCTAAACATTGATCTAAAGCACTACTAGCACATTCCATCAAGTTTTCTCTATCATAAAAGAGCATATCCTTTTTGATCTGATCAATGTTTACCTGATGTTGATCCAAGGGGTGCTTTTTTGCCATGAGGCAGTGGACATCTGAACTAGTTCCTCTGCTGTTCCTGGTACCTTCTTCTGAACTTTGATTCAGTATTGCTGTCATTCATACATCTGACTGACTTGAATCATCTCCCTCTTCATCACTGTCTGTATCTCCCCAGACAGCAGCAACCATGGCCTTTTTGTATTCCATCTTGTCTGCTTCCTTGGATTGGTTGTCCTTCCATTGAGGACAATTCTTCACAAGGTGTCCCTTCTCACCACACTTAAAGCATCCTGTTGTAGAGAAGTTGTTAGATTTTTTATTTGATGCATTATTAAACTTACCCTTGATGAATTTTCCCTTCTGGTTTCTGAAACTTCTTTCAAACCTTCTAGCCATCATTCCTATCTCATCATCCTCATCTTCGACTATTCCCTTTAGAGCAATTCCTTTTGCTGGTACCTTCTCTGACTTAGATCCAACCAGCATTTCATGGGTCATGAGGGAGCCTATCAACTGTTCAACTGAAAGAATTGAAAGATCCTTTGCTTCATAAATGGCTGTAACCTTGGGAGTCCATTCACCTGTCAAACTTCTCAAAATCTTTCTAACAAGATCTTCATCAGTAAAGCTTTTACCAAGAGATTTTAAATCATTTACAATAGTCATGAATCTACCAAAACAAGTATTAATATCTTCATCCTTAAACATATTAAAAGATTCATATTTTGACATAAGTAAATCAATTTTAGACCTCTTTACCTCACTGGTACCCTCAAAGGCAAGTTCAAGGGTATCCCAGATCTCCTTGGCAGTGGTGCATGCTGAGATCCTGTTTGTCTCATTCTCAGCAATGGCCTGTTGCAGTATCGACATAGCCTTAGCATTTTTCTCCAGCTTTTTGTAATCAGTGGAGATGTATTCATCTTCAGCCTTTGGGACTAGCTTCCCTTCTGGATCAGACTTCTCAATGGTCAAGGGACCATTCTTAACAACCAACCAGCATTCATAATCAATGCCAATGATGATGTTCTTGATTCTGTTCTTCCACCATGCATAGTTCTTCCCATTGAACTTTGGTGTCTTGTTGTCATATCCCATAGCATTCATTTCCTGAGTACTCATGATCTACTTCTCTAGGTGTTACCCTTACAAGAAGCCGAGGCTCTGATACCAATTGAAAGTGCAGCTGGTACTCAAGAAGGGGGGGGTTGAATTGAGTACAGGGCAGTGTTAAGAATTATTGGATTTTCTTCTCTATTTATGTAAGGGGACCAGGTGATGAACTGGTCCTGCAGCGGAAACAGAAAATTCAATAAATAATCAACACAAGGATTTAACGAGGTTCAGCTCAACTCTGAGCCTACGTCCTCCACTACCCTAATTACTTTTATTAATCAACTCTGAAAAACAAAAGCAATTACAAATGATCACACTCGTGATCCCCACACCTAACTCTAGGTGTCACTTCGCACTTGAACTCACAAGCACTTGCACTCACACTCGTAAATGCTACCCAATCACTAACCTCTTAGTGATTCAATACAAACCCTTTGTTTCCCTCTAAATGCTTCCACTCAAAGCTTACAAGAGATAATTACAAAACAATTCTTACTATGTGCATAAATAGTTTGTAAGAGATGAACTAACTATTTCCCTTAGAGTGTATTTCGAGCTTTCAAAGATAGAGAAGTTTTTCAGAAAAGCTCGCTCGAAATTCTGATCGAGTTTATGCTTTTATAAGGTTGGGAGATGAATTCTTTCGTGATCTTTTCAGATCATAACTTAGGAAAATAGAATATCTTTTATTTTTGTAAATAAGAGATATTCTAAGATATTATTCTACTTTCCATAAATGGGTAGAATAATATATTCTAAGTTATATGCGAAATAATTCATCTCCAACTCTGCATAAACTGAATCAATTAGTTTAGTAAATATTCTCTAAGGATAGGAAATATATATTCCAGAAAATATTTACTGAACTAATGTCCAGGTTCACGAAACAAGCTACGAAGCAGCTGTTTCCTAACCTGTTAGTGTCCTAGAGATCAGGTCTACTTTTCCTGATCTCTACAACACTAAATATTCTAAGTAAGGGATACAGATAGCTTACGTACAAACATCCATGCACACTTAACATTATAAAGACTACAAAGATCAACTATCCTAATCTGAGAGACTTCATAATCTTCAAGTCTTGACGGCCTTCCTTGATAGAACATTCTGATACATATTTCTTGAATGCTTTGATTCAAAAGGACTTCATATTGCCTCAAGTACTTGGGATAGCTGTTCCTGTTCAAAATGTCAGTTGATATGATATAAAACCAACAAGAACCAGCTAGTCAGCTGTTTGTCATCACTCAAAACCTTAAGTGACTCAACACAAAGATAAACAACAGTTTTTGAATGGGAGAGAACAGATTATGATTAGTTTGAACTTTAGACACCTTTCCACCAATTGATTCCACAATATCTTTTATGGGCACATCACCTACACTTTTATCAGTAGCTCCTTTAAAATATTCATCAAACCCCTCATTCGGAGTTCCAAAGATAGCACATAAATAATCAGCATCAAAACTAATTTTCTTATTTTTAACTCTTGATACACAAACACCATCATAATTCTTAAAATTTGCACAGAATTCTTTCAAAGGAGCATGAGCAAGCACATTATTGTAACTTTCACTAAACAATTGCACCCAATTTTGAGCCTCTAAGATTTCAAGTAATTCAGAATACTTACTTACTTCACACCATGGCAAGTTGATGCAGAAACCATGAATGAAGCGTTCAGAGCTTGCTTCGACTTTCTTTTGAAATGGAGACTTTTCCAACTGAATTCTTTCTCCTAATTCCTCCCAGCTCTGATCCTCAAGTTCCTCCAGCTTTCGTTTCTTTGACTCAGCAGGCAAGTTCTTTGGTTTTTCAATAGAGGGTTTTGTTTGATTCTCTTGCTCGATATCCATGGGTGAATCTTTTTGAGGGGTAACTTGAGGTTTTGGTGAAACATCCATGGGTGAATTCACTGAATCAGTAAAATGTAGGGTGTATTTTGCAGAGTGAGGAGGTGAGGAACAGTGTGTAGGGTTTGGTGTCATTTTATAGGGGTGGAATTTTAAGGGATAAATGGGTCGGTGAATGAATGTGAAAGGTTAATTGAATAGTGCAGGTGTCATTTGATGAAGGATAGAGAAATTACTTTTAACTTGGTCAGTTTAGAGAATTAATGTGATTTGACATGAAAGGTGAAGGTTAAGTTATCAGAAACTTTAAATTGAATACAACCAGTCACGGGTATTTAATCAACAATTTTTGAGAGATGAATTTGAATTTTAAAAGATAAGCAATGAGAAATAATTCAAACTAAAAGATAAGATTTTAAGAGATAAAATTAATCAACTGACTAGTTAATTAATTCACAAAAAGATAGAATAAAATCTTATAGATTATTTCGGAGGAACTAGGAACAAATCAACATAGTTTGTTATAACACAGACATGCCTAATGCAATTTGATTTCTTCACATACAGCCACAATCCCATATGCATTGCCATACATTCTAATGCGTAGGACTATGTTTTCACATATACATATTGTGTAAGATACATATAATGCATGCATGATTGACTTATACCTTGGGGGGAACTTGAGGTCTTCTTAACTCAATTGTATCATACCAAGTTCCATGCGCATCTTTTCAAATTTGTCCCTGCTCAAAGGCTTAGTAAGAATGTCAGCAATTTGATTTTCAGTTTCACAAAAATCTAACTTAATTAATCCTTTTTCTACATTATCCTTAAGGAAATGATGCCTTATGTGAATATGTTTCACACGAGAATGATGAACTGGATCTTTTGAAATGCATATGGCACTAGTATTATCACAATAGATAGGAATGCAATTATATTTCATACCATAATCTCTTAGTTGTTGTTTTATCCAAAGTACTTGAGAACAACAGGCTGCAGCTGCCACATATTCAGCTTCAGCAGTTGACAAGGCCACTGTGTTCTGTTTCTTGGATCCCCAAGAAACTAGGCATGGCCCGAGAAACTGAATCATTCCTGAAGTACTCTTCCTATTCACCAGATCTCCTGCATAGTCAGCATCTGCAAAGCCTTTTAAATCAAAAGTATCACTTCTAGGATAGAAGAGACAAAGATGGTCAGTTCCTTTGAGATATCGTAGGATCCTCTTTACTGCTGTAAGATGTGACTCCTTAGGATTAGATTGAAACCTTGCACATAAGCCAACACTAAATGCAATATCAGGTCTGCTAGCAGTTAAGTATAAAAGGGATCCAATCATACCTCTGTATTTGGTTTGATCTACACTAGTTCCTTGTAGATCTTCATCTAACCTTGTGCCTGTTCCCATTGGTGTATGGTTGGTCTTTGCTTGGTCAAGGTTATATTTCTTCAGTAGTTCCTTGACATACTTTTGTTGGTGAATTGCAATACCTCTTTCCGTTTGTTTGATTTGTAGTCCAAGAAAGAAGTTGAGTTCCCCCATCATGCTCATCTCAAATTCACCACTCATTAGCTCAGCAAAGTACTTGCACAAGTTTTCATTAGTTGCTCCAAAAATAATATCATCAACATATATTTGAACAACTAGTAAGTCAGTTCCTTCAGATTTTAAAAACAAAGTTTTATCTACTTTACCTCTTTTAAAATCATTTTGAAGAAGGAACTTAGAGAGCCTTTCATACCAAGCTCTAGGTTCTTGTTTCAGCCCATAAAGAGCTTTATCAAGCTTAAAGACATGATTAGGAAATTGGGGATTTTCAAAACCTGGAGGTTATTCCACGAACACCTCTTCTTCAAGAAAACCATTTAAGAAAGCACACTTAACATCCATTTGATATAGTTTGAAACCCATAAAAGAGGCAAAAGCAATCAACATTCTAATAGCTTCTAATCTAGCAACAGGAGCAAAAGTTTCTTCAAAGTCAATACCTTCTTGCTGATTATAGCCCTTCACAACAAGTCTTGCCTTGTTTCTTACAATTGTTCCATATTCATCCAGCTTGTTCCTGAATACCCACTTTAGCCCTATAACCTTTTTAAGTTTAGGTTTCTCTTCAAGATGCCAGACCTTGTTCCTCTCAAACTCATTGAGTTCATCTTGCATGGCAATTATTCAGTCAGCATCCTTTAGTGCTTCTTCATGATTTCTTGGCTCAATAATGGATAGGAAGGCTTGAAAGGCACAGAAGTTCCTCATTTGTGATCTGGTCTGAGTTCCTCTACCAATATCACTTATAATAAGGTCTGTTGGATGAGAGCCTTGGTATTTGAATGGCTTTGGTTGAAACTCTCTGGCAGGAACTCCTATTTGAAGCACTTCTTCTTTAGTTTCTTCTGCATTTTCCTCGTTGCCAGATTCTCCATGAACTTGTTCCTCCGGGGTTTCTTGATTAGGAACTTCAGCATTTTCTTGATGTTCTTGCTCAGGTTCCTCACTTACTTCCTTGGTTTGCTTGGAGGTTTCTTCCTCTTCTTCCCTGTCTCTAATCATACCAATTTCATAATCATTATTGTCTTGTTCCTGCACATTCATAAACATATTAGATTCATCAAATATCACATGAATGCTTTCTTCTACACACAATGTATTTTTATTGTAAACTCTGTAAGCTTTGCTATTTGATGCATAGCCAAGGAACACAGCTTCATCACTTCTTTCATCAAATTTTCCTATGTTCCTTTTCCCATTATTATGAACAAAGCACCTGCATCCAAAAGCTCGAAAGTGAGAAATATTGGGTTTCCTGCCCTTAAACAGTTCATAAGGAGTCTTATTGATGATTGGTCTCATCATAACTCTGTTAATAATATAACATGCAGTATTAATAGCTTCAGCCCAGAAGTTCCTTGGAAGACCACTTGCTATGATCATAGTTCTTGCCATGTCTTCTAGAGTCCTGTTCTTCCTTTCAACAACTCCATTCTGTTGAGGAGTTCTTGGGGCTGAAAAGTTATGATCCATGCCATTTTCTTTGCAAAAGTCATCGAATCTTGAATTCTCAAACTCAGTTCCATGATCTGATCGAATGTGGATAATTTGATTTCCACTTGACTTTTGTACTCTTTTGGCAAAGGACACAAATTCATCAAAAGTTTCATCTTTGCTAGACAAAAAAAGCACCTAAGTAAATCTAGAAAAATCATCAATAATAACTAAAACATATTTCTTTCCACTTCTACTTTGAACACGCATGGGACCACACAAATCCATATGAATTAGCTCCAATGGCTTTGTGGTGCTGACCATGTTTTTGCTTTTAAAAGAAGACCTGACTTGCTTGCCTCTCACACATGCATCACAGATATGTTGTATGAGGAACTTGACTGAGGGAAGTCCTATAACCAAGTTCCTTGCTCTAAGTTTATCCGTGAGTGAGAAGCTAGCATGTCCAAAACGTTTATGCCATAATAAAGGATCATCATTAATGGCACTCAAGCAGGTAAGGTTGTTCCTTGGAACAGAATTTAGATCCACAATGTATGTGTTCCCTTTCCTAGTTCCTTCAAGAACAACCCTTCCTGTTTTATCATTAATGATGTTGCATGAATCAGAGGTAAAACTTACAAAGTTTCCTTTATCACAAAATTGTGATATGCTCAGCAAATTGTGCATCAATCCCTCGACCAAAAGTACATTTTCTATTGAATGAGAACTGGACCTTCCTACTTTTCCTTTAGCAATTACTTCACCCTTTTTGTTGTCTCCAAATGTCACAGTTCCTCCTGGATAGGCCTCTAGTGAGAGAAACTTTGATTTATCTCCTGTCATATGCTTTGAACAACCATTGTCGAGGTACCACGTGTTGTTCCCCCTCACTAGGACCTGCAAAAGAACTTATTTGTTAGATTCAGGAACCCGGGTTTCCTTGGGTTCCTTGGACGTTGAAGCAATATCAGATTTCTTTACCCAAACTTGCCTAACATTCTTGCTAACAGACTGTTCCTTCTTGTTGCAAGTAGCAACAAGATGACCAGTTTTACCACAGAAGGTACATACTTTATAACTAGGCAGGTCTACATATTTTTTCTTGCCCTTATGCTTAGAACGTATGAATCCAAGACCTTCAGTTCTTTTGGTTTGAGCATTCTCAATCCACTTAGGAATTCCAAACTGACTAATGCTTCTTTCTTTTCGAAGCTCTAGTTCCTTCTCCAATTTTGCCTTTTCAATTCTTAACTCATCAAGATTATATTTTAATTTTTCAAAATCCTCTTTAATCTTAGGCAAAGATTCAGAAGAGGAACTTGGAGACACTTCATCACTAGCAAGTTTATATTGAGTCAGTTCTACATTAACCATGATATTTTCAAGCTTGAGTTTCTCATTCATTTCTTTTAAGAGAAGATTCTTGTCAAAAAGTTCAAAAAATCTACTTTGAACATCAGTTCGTTGATTCTCAATCCACGTACTGTGTTCCTTGCAGACTTTGAGAGCTCTTTGACATTCACCTAGACGAATACTAGTGTGAGTCCAGTCATCTTCCAATTCAAACACTAAATCAATGAGAGCATCTTTAGTATAAGTCTTAAGCACATTTGGATCAAGGAATACCTCTTTAGCAAGGTCATTATTGTAAGCCTTTTCATCACGTTTGGCCATCAAACACAAATGAGTTGTTTCTTCTTCAGGTTGTTCCTCTTCATCCTCACTTTCAGAATCTCCCCATGCAGCAATCATAGCCTTCCTAATGTCTGTTTTGTTGAAAGGAGTTTTGTTGTAGTTGCTCTTAACTTGTTCCTTTGCCTTCCCTTTACCTTTCTCTGTATCCCAAAGTGGACACTCACGAATAAAGTGTTCTAGAGATCCACATTTGTGACAACCAGAGTCAGCTTTTGAAGTAGAGGGTTTTTTGGTGAAGTTCCTTGACTTGTTGTTTCGGTTAAACATTCTTTTGAACCTTCTCACCAGCATAGCAGCCTCTTCTTCATCGACTTCAGAGTCTTCTTGATCTCCAGCTTTGAGAGCTAAGCCTTTTCCTCGGTTTCCTTCACTGTTGCTTGTTCCTAGGTGCAACTCATGAGTCATGAGGGAACCAGCAAGTTGCTCAATATTGAACTTTGTGAAGTCCTTTGTTTCTTGTAAGGTTGTTACCTTGGCTCTCCATCTCTCATCATGAGGGAGGCTTCTTAGAACTTTTCTGACCTGCTCATCAATAGGGATTTGCTTTCCAAGAGAAACAAGCTCATTAATAATGTTAGTAAATCTAGTTAACATTTCCTGAATTGATTCTTTTGGTTACATTTCAAACCGTTCATACTTTGACATTCTTAAACTTTGAATCGAATGAACAATACAAGAGGGGGGGTGAATTGTATTGTGGAGGAACTAGGGTAATTTTTGCGAAATTCTTAAAGAAACTTAAACAAAAACTTTAAATTGCAAGAGAGATTTTAGGTGGAAAACTTCTTGGCCCTAATCAAGAAGAAAAACCACGACCACAAGGGATTTTAAACTCAACTCTTAATAATAATAGGGCAAACAACCTATTACAAATTAAGACTCTAAACTCAAGTTCCTCAACGAACTTAAGTTCCCCCTCAACTGATCCCTCAATCAGTTAAGCTCTCGAATCTCTCTCTATCTCCTTGCTTCACTCAAAGCAATTTCACACTCTTGAGTTTACCCAAACTCTACCCCAATACAACTCAAGATAAAACTTCTAAAGATGCTAAGTACAAAGACACTCAAGGACTTAAGTGGATTTTTGACTCTTTTAGAAAAGCTTAGAATTGTAATGCTCAAGTGTACTTTTCAAAACAGAAAACTAATCCTATTTATACGGGAGGAAAGCAGTTGAAAACCTTACGTTTGCCTTAGCTCCCACTATACCACAACTTCCATGAAATAAGGAAGTACAGTTCGTGGATGCTTGGGCAGCAAGCTGAAGCATACAATAAGGAAGTGATTCCTTTATTTTTTCAACCTCCTTTACCAAGTAAAAGCCGTTTTAAAAATAGTTTTACCAAGTCAGACTTTCCAAAATATTAGGATAAAATCAGAACAGAAAATCTTTTAATAAATAAGATATTTTTACTTAAAAGATATTTTTCCGAAATAAAATTAAATCTTGTTAAAGAAAGGAAAAATAAAATCTTTATAAACTGAAATTTAATCCACTTGAATCCTATCAATTAACCATGTACTTAACATATATACAAGAAGCCTAAAATAAATGATAAAGATACAATAGACTCCTTGGAACACAGTGAAGCTTCGACTCTGGAGCTTCAGTTCCTCACTCAAGGAACTTGGCTTCTGATTGTCTTCTATGCTCGTCCATAGCTCATCCTTTAGACTTGTTCCATGCTCCGTTCTGACTCTAGAACTTCGTTGCATATAAGAACCTGTCAAGTACATCAAAGCTAATAGACAAAAGTTAAGGCCCTTATGGGTTTGCTTAGGTTCCTTGAGTCATCATCAAAACTTAAGATCAACATACTTTGTAAAATGCAGTTATGAGCAAAAATCTATATCTGTGTGAAATTAGTTTTAATCTATAAAAATAAATATAGAGAATAATAAGGCCTTAATGATTAGTGTACTATTGTTACCCTTGCATTCTTGTTTTTGCTTTTACTTCAGTTTTCTTGTTGTTTTTGGTGAATAACTCATATTTTGCCAAGAAATAGGTTAGCTTCCATTTTAATTACTCGAGGAGATCTTCTCATTCCCTTACTGATTCATTTTGCTCCATGATAGCTTAATATAGTTTCCCTTGTTTTTTTGTTTTTGCTTTTACTTCAATTCTCTTGTTTTTGGTGAATAGCTCATATCTCGCCAGTATTGGTTTCTACTTGAACATGGAATTCATACCTGAGATAGTGAGATGATCATCATTGTTTGGATTGTGAGATTGTGCACATTGAGTGGGTTGTTATTGGCTATAAACTTGTTTCAATTCATCTGATATATATGCTACTGTCTAGGAATGTAGAAAGCAATTTTTTTGCAATTAAACCATGTGTAGACACCTAAAAATGTCTCCCCAAAACCAAACCCGATGATGAACAACCTTTCACCGCCACTATTGGTCGGGTTTAGTATTTAAAACCGAGAGTGCTTAAAAAATCGTATTTGATTAAATTCATACTTTTGAACGGTCCATGGATTAGTCTTGTTGTTTGGTAAAAGCATGGTTTTAATTTCAGCCCAAACTTATTATTTAATTTTAGCCCAAACTTTTTTTATTTTATTGTTTTATTATTTAATTTTGGCCCAAACCTTTTATTTATTTTTATTTAATTATTTTCTTATTTTAGCCCAAATAATAATAAGTCAGAAAAGGCCCGAAATTATCAATCATCACTTAAAATGCCGAATGAAATTAGGGTTAAAAATGTATTTAGATGGAAAAATAGGCTGGAAATTCCCGCGCCACGGCAGGTACCCACCGTGTCACGGGAATCCTTCCCGTCTGACGGTGGGAT
This sequence comes from Chenopodium album, assembly GCF_948465745.1. Classification (NCBI taxonomy): domain Eukaryota; kingdom Viridiplantae; phylum Streptophyta; class Magnoliopsida; order Caryophyllales; family Amaranthaceae; genus Chenopodium; species Chenopodium album. The sequence continues at coordinate 18,330,138 of NC_137842.1, forward strand.
TTCCCGTGACACGGGACATTCCGTGTTTTTTCCGCGTAAACCCTTGACACGTTTTCTATCCCGTTTTCTGAAAATTTCCCGCGTCACACCAAAAATGTACCGTGACACGGGAAAGTGTGCCGTCTGACGGTGGGACTTCCCGTGTCACGGTACTGTTTGCCGTGTCACGGGATACTTTTTTAGGGTTTTTATCATTTTAGGGTTCTGTGTGCTCCCTCAGCACATTTTCCCTATAAATACCCCCTCATTTCTGATGTACGGGGCATGAATTAATTCTCTCGAATTTATTTTTCTCTCTTCTATGCTTTAGCCTAAACACTAGCCTACCCTTCTCATTTCAAAATTCCTTCTTCAAGTGCTCAAAGGAGTTCATACTTTACTCGTGGTTTTGTCCTTAAGCCAAGGAGTCCATATTGCATGTTTAAAGGGAATATGTAATTGAAAATCACGCCTAATAAGATAATTTGGACAACCGATTTAGGATCCTTTTTAATCTTGTTAATAAATCAAGTGATCACCAATATTTTAGAATTATGTGTGCATTAATATTCAACCAATTTAGTTAAATAATAGTTTGGAGCGAATTGAATATTTTGTTTGTATGCCTTTGAGATCGCAGGAATCATTTTTCACTATAAGAATCGAGTAGAGGCCAATACGGGCGAATGTGACTCCATGACTCACTTCGTACCATCATCCCCGATCCTCCTTTCGTGGTTCCGAACCATATGGAGTTAGTAATCTCATGGATTATGAATGGGGTGTAACCTTCACGGGTCAATCGTCGTTGCCTTCGTTGTCCCTTTATTCGTGGTTGCCTTTTATGATCCGTGAACGGTTTACAAGTTCCTTAAAAACTTGTTGGCGGCTCCCTACTTTCCTTGTCCCTAATCGTATATGTCAATTCCCACTTCCTATGATTGCCAAGCATATTCACCACATGCTTTTAACGTAGGCGCACTTCGAGCGACGCCTACACCATGCATTGTCATGAGCAGTTAAAATCTGTAGCCATATGCCATGGTGATGAGCTAATGACCTTCAACCATGTAAATCAATTTTTTTTTAACAGGAAGAGAAACTTATTAGAGTTTACTATTGTAGGGAATAAATTTTAAGCCTTTAAATCCCACTAGCTTGAACCCCACTGTGATCATACACTAAAGTACGGTGGCGTCCAAAAGGGAAGAAGATAGAGCAAAAGAGTCGCCAACAAGTTTTTTAAGGAACTTGTAAACCGTTCACGAGGTGAAAGTTACACCCCTTAACGATCCAAGAGATTGTCAACTCCATAAGGTCATGAACCAAATAAGGGTTCGGGGATGAAGGTACAAATCCAACCTAAAAGAGATTGAACCTGCCCTAATAATAGGCCTCTACTTTATTCTGATCGTATTCATGTGCGCTTTCTAATTAACATGCAATCAATAGGATTAATCCTAAACCTGTTTATCTATGTTGGTTGAATTTAATGCACAAATAAATCTATTATTGGCGATCACTTGAATTATAATCACAATTAACCCTAACAAGATTATTAAATATCTTATTAAGCGTGATTACAAGTACAAATTCTCTTTAAACATGCAATAAAGGTGATCAAGCAATATATAAAATAATCATCAAGCAACATAATAAATAATCAATATAATGATAATAATCATCATAAAATTATAATCATAATCAAAACAATAATGATCATAAATAAAATAATCATTATCAAAATAATAATAATAATAATAATAATAATAATAATAATAATAATAATAATAATAATAATAATAATAATAATAATATTCATAATCATCATAAATTATAACAATTATAATCATAATCATGTTAATATTAAAGCATAATAAAAATAGCAAGATCCTAGGCATGATACTAACAAGATTAATAACAAACCCTAGCATGTCACTAAGCAATAAAGATCAAATCTTTAACCCTAACATGATACTAACAATCATAAACATTAGGAAGAACATAGGAAGCATCATAACAATCATATTAAATATTAAAAATACCCTAGACATGATACTAGGAATATCATAATAACAATATAAACATGATATCTACATCATAATATCAATTAAAACATTAAAGTACTTACTTTGATGCCTCGTACCTCTTTCTAATTACAAAATACACACGTTAGTAACTTTAAGGAAAATAATAAAACAACAATTAAATTAAATAATTGAAATAGAGATTTGGGACCAAACCCTCAGAAATTAAAACCTTTCACGTCTAGGGCGAAGGCAACTTCAAATATGGCTAGGTGTTTCTAGATCTTGTGAATGCGGAATTTTGTATGAGAAACAAAGTTTAGAAAAAGAGAGAAGAATTGAATGTTTTAAGAGAGATGAATGATTTAGAGAATGCTAAAGAATTAATGATTGTTGATGAATGAATGAAGATAATTGGTGAATGATTAGTGAGAATAGCTGAATGAAAACGGAGTTTTAAATACGATATTTATAGAGAAAATCAGCCAAAAAAGATAACTTAACAAAACAGAGTCTGACGCTCAGAAAACAGAGTTGGCGCCAACCCTGGCTAGCTGGCGCCAGGCACCAACACTAGCGTCAGGCGCTAATGGCTAGCGCCAGGCGCCAGGCTTGGTTCCAGGCGCCAAGGCCTGGGGTTAGGCGCCAAGCCTGATACCAACGCGTTTTTGAAAATCGGATAAGTTTACTGTACTGGAGGATAAAATAATATAATTTCCTCGAAAATGCTATTTGATTTTGATTAAAACTTTGAAAAGTCAACAAAAGTCAATTTATCAATGCTAATTGAATTAGGAATGAAAAGAATCTTCTAGAAGAATCTAGAAGACTAAAACCATTCCTAATTGCATTAGGAATGATAAATCATATTAGGCCCTCCCCTAGATCATTGGGCCGCACATAAAGCTCAAACCGGGCCCAGTTTAGTAAATTGGCCATAACTTCCTCAATATTCATCGGAATTGGGCTTATAATATATCGTTGGAAAGTTCTTTGCAAGCCCCATCCAACTACACTACTATTGGACCCATATCATTGACCAACCAAACTGGATTGGCTGTTTTCTTAAAATAAGTTTTCAAAAACAGAGGAAATAATTAAAACTTTCCGCAACACTAGACTTTCCACACTTTCGATTCATTCGATTATGATTCAACGTGAAAGGTACTCATCACTGGGTTTGGTTTTGGGGAGAAACAAATGGGTGTCTACAGAAGCCCCCACTTTGACTGAGTTTGGAGAAACGCAAGTTTCGAAAACAAAAGTCAAAGTATCGATAGGGATGAAGAATGATTCAAAACGTTCTGCGATCCTAAACCAATCTTGCAACGCCGATACCTGCAAAACTAGCATTAGTTAAACAGATAAAAGAGTTAAGAAACGCATATCTTGCACCGTCGAGCACACGTCTCTGAAAGTAACCGATTGTTTTGATGACCTCCTGCAAGCTAGAGAATGACATCCCGCTTGAAAACTGCTACGCCTGTAACTGCTTCCAAATTTGGAAGATTGCTTCGCCTGAAACGATCCTCCTCCACTTTGATAATATTCCACATCCAAGGGAATACCATCGAAGATTATTTCTCTTGAAACAATCCTCAATCCGCATTGATAATATTCCACATCCTAGGGAATACCATCGAAGATTATTTCTCTTGAAATAATCTCCATCCGCATTGATAATATTCCACATCCTAGGGAATACCATCGAAGATAACTTCGCCCGAAATTACCTCCAGCTGTTCGTGACAACTTTCCGCAAGCTAGGGAATGTTGTCGAAGACATCTTCTCTTGAAGTCATCCGAATTTGATGCGATAATCTTCCAAAGGAAATTACCGAAGATCCACGCCTGTCGATCTTTAAAATGTTTGCCTGAACTTTGCTTCCGCTATGCCTGTACGTCGGCGCTTTGCTGCTTGTGAACCAGTAGGTCGGCAATCTTCTTTTATTTGGGAATAGTTGCCAACACAACCCTTGTATGATGTATGACAATCCGATTTAAGGAAAGTTTTCAATGCCACGTAACAATCCATCCTTGGAAATGTTGCCACAATGAAGCGACAATCCGTATCTCGGAAAATTTGCCAAAATCCAATTTTTGGAAAAGTTGCCGATGCTTCGTAACAATCTTTCATAAGAACTTTGCTATGATCGACAATCCACATCTTGGAATATAAATCTTGAAAGCAATCCACCTTGGAAATTTGCCAACGCTATGCGACAATCCTTTTAGGAAAATATTTCCATAATTGAAAATCCATGTCTTGGAACATTTGCAAAAAAGAGTCGACCGACAATCCACTTCGGGGAAATTTGCCACTTACTGAAATGAATGACAATCCACGTTGAGGAACCTTTGCCGAAATTTATGATGAATAGAGACCTACAACAATCCTTTTGGAAATTTTGCCATAGGAAACTGGGTGTATGACAATCCAATCTCGGAAAACTTGCCAGCGATCTATGAATGTATGACAATCCGAACTTTGAAAAACTTGCCAAACAAAGAAGGAGCACGACAATCCACGCTTGGAAACTTTGCCAGAGATGACAATCCAATCTTGGAAAAATTGTCGTTGAAGAAGATGCACGACAATCCATTTTTGGAAATATTGTCAGTTGGGGATGACAATCCAATTTTTGGAAAGCTTTGTCGTTTAATAAGAATGCGCGACAATCCATATTTAGAAACATTGTCGTTTAAATGCTTGCTTTTGAACTGATGCTTTGGTGCTTGTAATGAGCCAATACTTAGGCGCTTAAGCTAAGTGAGACGATCTTTCGTCAGGTCGATCACTTAGACTGTAATCAAATTGACTACTCAATCATGTCAAATTTCTTATAGGGGCTAACTGGCAAACCCAGGAACCCGAAACTGTTGTATGAAGTCGAAATCACCTTTCTGAGAGGCTTCGAGTCCTGTCGTTGCTGAGATATTTCTGGCGCTAAGAATTGACTCTGTCGTCGAACGCTATGATAGGGTCTTCCCTGTTCTGCTGCACCTATATCTATTTTTTACTATAGAACTTTGCCAATATTTTTAATTATCTTAGGGTTGACCTAAGGCTTAATGTTTCTTGACTCAATAACTTGACACGACTCAAGGCATAAACTTGACTCGATGTGATCGACTGACTCGAGGTTGACTCGACTGAAGTGACACGTGTGACTCATGACCCGTGTGTGCATAGTATTGTGATCGTGCGACTCGAAAATGCAAAAAAGCAAAAAATTTCCGTCATTTTTGTGGAGGGTACCGACTTTCTCCCGAAAAAGAAAGACGTGAAAAAAGAAAGAAGCGAAGTTTTTGAAGGTGCATGTTGAATGAGCTTAGCCAAATGTCATTTGATACTATTTCTCAAGGTGCAAGGATTAATCCATCCTAGGCTATCTCAATGGTTGACTCAATGATGAAAGTATTTGGGTAACTTAGGCATGGAGGCTAAGCACTTCATACTTCGATGCAATAATGATTATGATTGATGAGTGATGTCGATATGACAAGGCATGCTTCAATGTTGTGATAAGATTTCATGACAAAGGGTTCCTAAGGGAAGTATATTTGGTCAAGTATCTGTGCGGTGTGTGAAAGTGACACTAAAGCTAGGCCACAAGGGCTACGTGTGTGGAAAGATGTTATTTGTTAAAAAAGTCAAATGGTGGTGACTCTTAGGCTAGGTAAGCTAATGATGTAGGGATCAAGCCCCCAAGTCTAGCTCTAAGTGAATAGGGATGAGCATAGGAAATCCCTTGATATGATCATGGTGCAAGTGTGTGAATGTGAATATGAATGCATGTTTATTACGGCCGCACCTCGATGTGAGGTTGCCTACGTATCCGTTAGGAATCAGGCCAAACATAGCTCTAGACGAACCTCGCACAAGTGTGTGTATACCTCAAAAAGGTCTTTTTAAGGGTTGTAACGTGGTTAGGCTAAAGGTTATAGAAGAAGGGGATAAAGGCTCAAGACCTTAGATAAGCCCCCAAGGTGTGCAACCTTGCTTTTGAATGCTTGAGTTTCTACTCTTTTTTAGCTCTCTTTTATCTTTTGCTTTAGCATCTATTTTATTTTTATAAGTGTGGGCAATTTCGATCATGCGGTCTATCACTCGCTTGGCATTCATGTTTCTCAGGCACGGTACCGAGCACTCGATAAGAGACGCAATCTGAGACGTGTTCATATCAAAGACATTGGAACACTTGCCCTTTTGTACACTTTTATTTATTTTTTGCTATTTTTGCTATCTTTTGAATTACTCAAGCTTTTGAAATTGCATAAGTTACACACCATCCCATCCTAAGGTTAGGTAGATATGGGTTGAAGAATAAAGGTCTATCGTTAGATGAGGCTCAAAGTGGTTTATGAAGAAAGGATGTATAATTGAAGGGTGAAATGAGATATGATGTAGCTACAAGGGGTGCCTTAAATCATTGGTATACCTTGTGCTTAATTCGACATGGATTTTTTTTTTTTTTTTTTGAATGCAATGTAATGAAATGATCATACATAAGGAAATAAATGCTTATTTTATTAAAAGAAAATAAATAATGATCCTACAAAATAAATCTAAAGGAAAAGAAAGGTGCATATGCTAGACTTATTGAGGAGAGGGTAAAATAAAAAAGAAATAGAAAAAAGAGGTCACGAAATCTTGTCGTTGAAGCTCGCCTCTGTCTTATGTCGTTCGCTTCATCATCACCCAGTCTTCTCACTAGCTAGAGGCAATGGGATCTTATTTGCCTCTATGAGATCTTGAATGAGGTTTTGAAACCTGTAACACTCATCAGTAGTATGACCGCGCCCTCGATGGTACTTGCAATAGGAATTTGGATTCCATCTCGAAGATCGATTTTCTGGTGTTGGATCCTCGGTAGGGCCAATAGGTTTGATTAATCCTCGATCATAGATACGATCGAAAGCAGCATCGTAGGTCATTCCAATGGATGTGAACTCTCGCCTGGGTTTCCTTTTAGATCCTTGATTGTCCATGGCAAAGACATCATTATGGTCAAAGGTACTAACATTATTACTAGAGTGGGCGTTTTCGGAAGAAGAAGGGTTGTCGCTCTTCTTTCCTTTCCAGCCACCGTGGTTGCTATGGTTAGTAGCTTTTTGCTTTGCGAGGTCATCTTCGATTTCAATTCCGATGTCATAAACGGCCTAGAAGGTATTCAAGTTGTGTTGATATTTTAAGTGCTTTTAATACTTTTCTTGGAGATTCTTGATAAACATTCTCACAGACTCCTTTTCGGTGGGGACCTCAATCATCTTGGCGGAAGTTTCCCTCCATTTATTAAAGAAAGAAGTAAAACCTTCATTCTCTTTTTGTCTTAGCATCTCAAGTTGTCTATGATCGGTTTCAACTTGAATATTGCACTTGTATCTATCAACGAAAGCGTTTACTATCGATTCCCAGGTAGAGGTTTTCTCCTTGTCAAGGGAGAAGTACCATTGTTGGCAAACGGTTTCAAGAGATAGTGAGAACAGAGAGGGAAAAACCTTCTTATCGATACCCTTGAAACTCATTATTGTTTCGAATGCTCTTAAATGGAAGTAAGGATTATCCGTTGCCTTGAATTTTGGGATGTCGTTGGCATTGAACTTCTGCGGAAGAAGATCTTTGTCCACCGAGACCCCTTGTGATGTAATCTCTTGAAACTTGTAGTCGCTAGACAACTTGCTTAGGCTCTCTTGCATGAGGTTCATCTATTGTTGCTTCACGGGATCATCGATCCTAAGTGCGAGAAGCTTCAGTGTCTCAGTCACAGTAGCCAATTGGTTCTTAAGATCATTGACTTCTTCTTGAGTTGTCATTATCTTCTTAGCCTTCCTCTTTTGACGAATCGGTTTATTAAAAAGCGAGACCTGAATAAAGAGGTTGTCCTTGATTAATCGCCTTTCTCTCCTTGACCAAGTACTGTGGAAAAGGAATTTGGGGATACTTGTTGTTAATTATTTAACTCAAGCTTTATTCAACATGCAATGGATGAAGGAAGTGAAGAAAGATTGGAAGAATGTGAAGAAGATTTAGGTGGAGGGATATGAAGAATTAGGAATAGAGTGTACTCCCCAACTCAAATGACGGAAAAGACCGACTCATGCATGAACCTAAGACATGGTCATGGTGACATGTACTCAAAGTGTGTGCTAAGACTAGTGAGTGTAGATGGTGCGTTAAGACTCGTGTCATGACCATGTGGCTAGACGATGTGACTAAGACTCGATTAATGACTCAACAAGGTGTTATTGACAGCAAAAATTAACCGAATTAATTAGCAAATTGGTTAATTAGACACTAGGTGATGACTCGACCAATAATCCGAACTGTCGGCCAAGCGACAGGACTGGCGTCACACTGTGGAGCTTGGCGCCAGACAACATAGCTGTCGTCAGGCGCTACATTCCATCGTGTGGTGCCACAACTCAGACCTTGGCGCCAATATTGGAGCTTCGGTCCGGGACTGTTTTCGGTGTTATTAGTCAACTGGGGTATGCCTAAAGTCGTACTAGGTCAATTCCGATTAAAATATTAGACTTTATTGACTCTAATTAATTAATTAATTAATTAGGCAAAGTTCTTTAAGTCATTAATTTATTTAATCTCAACACAAGTCAACAAACAGTTAAGAGAAACATAGAATATATATGCACAACAAATAATGCACAATTAGTCAAGTAGGCACAATATGATGCAATGAGTTCGCAACCTTACCATGGCTCTAGTTCTCTAAAGTTCGGGATATGGTTTAGTCAATAGGGTCCATGGTTAATTGTCCGGATGCACCGCGCGGAAGCCTAACTGTGAAGGGTTGGCGCGAGTGGATGGAACACCGCAAGTTTTAGAAAAAACTCGCTTCCATGGTTTGGTGAATTCAACATCTCGGATGTACCCTTTGTTGCACGGACCGTTCAATCGGGTAGATGGAGCATGAATTCCCAGAGGGTTATGTCCATATGTAGAACACATATGGGTTTCAGAAAAGTGAGAAAAAATTCAATCAGGAAGTAGGATCGAGCAAACAATACGAAAAACCAGTCGAAAATAGAACGCATATTTCTGGCTCAGTATTGGGGGAAATTGGCGCCAGCAAACAGAGACTGGCGCCAGCTTTTAACTGTAGCGCCTGGCGCCAATGCTGGCATCTGGCGCTACGGCTAAAAGTCTGGCGCCAAGCTCTGGCCCCTGACGCTACTTCCCACATGCCTCAGCAGCTTTCTGTGCTCGATAATATTTTCCAGTTTCGCGAGGTGTTATTTCAGTCCTAGTTGTGAAAGACATTCCTCAAATTTCCTACGTGTAAAATCCTATGTTTTTAACTCATTACGTATGGTCTTTCCAATGATATCTTTTTTATGCATATGACAATAATGTTAATCAAAATTACGCACATGAAATACTTAGAACTTTTCGAGTCTCATCCACTCATTCTAAATCATTGCCGAAAGAAATTCAGGAATTAAAATAGAAATCCTCCCCAGTGGAGTTGCCAAAAACTGTAGGGAATAAATTTCAAGCCTTTAAATCCCACTAGCTTGAACCCCAATGTGATCATACACTAAAGTACGGTGGCGTCCAAAAGGGAAGAAGATAGAGCAAAAGAGTCGCCAACAAGTTTTTTAAGGAACTTGTAAACCGTTCACGAGGTGAAGGTTACACCCCTTAACGATCCAAGAGATCGTCAACTCCATAAGGTCATGAACCATATAAGGGTTCAGGGATGAAGGTACAAATCCAACCTAAAAGAGATTGAACCTGCCCTAATAATAGGCCTCTACTTTATTCTGATCGTATTCATGTGCGCTTTCTAATTAACATGCAATCAATAAGATTAACCCTAAACCTGTTTATCTATGTTGGTTGAATTTAATGCACAAATAAATCTATTATTGGCGATCACTTGAATTATAATCACAATTAACCCTAACAAGATTATTAAATATCTTATTAAGCGTGATTACAAGTACAAATTCTCTTTAAACATGCAATAAAGGTGATCAAGCAATAAATAAAATAATCATCAAGCAACATAATAAATAATCAATATAATGATAATAATCATCATAAAATTATAATCATAATCAAAACAATAATGATCATAAATAAAATAATCATTATCAAAATAATAATAATAATAATAATAATAATAATAATAATAATAATAATAATAATAATAATAATAATAATAATAATAATATTCATAATCATCATAAATTATAACAATTATAATCATAATCATGTTAATATTAAAGCATAATAAAAATAGCAAGATCCTAGGCATGATACTAACAAGATTAATAACAAACCCTAGCATTTCACTAAGCAATAAAGATCAAATCTTTAACCCTAACATGATACTAATAATCATAAACATTAGGAAGAACATAGGAAGCATCATAACAATCATATTTAATATTAAAAATACCCTAGACATGATACTAGGAATATCATAATAACAATATAAACATGATATTTACATCATAATATCAATTAAAATATTAAAGTACTTACTTTGATGCCTCGTACCTCTTTCTAATCATAAAATACATCCGTTAGTAACTTCAAGGAAAATAATAAAACAACAATTAAATTAAATAATTGAAATAGAGATTTGGGACCAAACCCTCAGAAATTAAAACCTTTAACGTCTAGGGCGAAGGCAACTTCGAATATGGCTAGGTGTTTCTAGATCTTGTGAATGCGGAATTTTGTATGAGAAACAAAGTTTAGAAAAAGAGAGAAGAATTGAATGTTTTAAGAGAGATGAATGATTTAGAGAATGCTAAAGAATTAATGATTGTTGATGAATGAATGATGATAATTGGTGAATGATTAGTGAGAATAGCTGAATGAAAACGGAGTTTTAAATACGATATTTATAGAGAAAATCAGCCGAAAAAGATAACTTAACAAAACAGAGTCTGTCGCTCAGAAAACAGAGCTGGCGCCAACCCTGGCTAGCTGGCGCCAGGCACCAACACTAGCGCCAGGCGCCAATGGCTAGCGCCAGGCGCCAGGCCTGGTTCCAGGCGCCAAGGCCTGGGGTTAGGCGCCAAGCCTGATACCAACGCGTTTTCGAAAATCCGATAAGTTTACCGTACTGGAGGATAAAATAATATAATTTCCTCGAAAATGCTATTTGATTTTGATTAAAACTCTGAAAAGTCAACAAAAGTCAATTTATCAATGCTAATTGAATGAGGAATGAAAAGAACCTTCTAGAAGAATCTAGAAGACTAAAACCATTCCTAATTGCATTAGGAATGATAAATCATATTAGGCCCTCCCCTAGATCATTGGGCCGCACATAAAGCTCAAACCGGGCCTAGTTTAGTAAATTGGCCATAACTTCCTCAATATTCATCGGAATTGGGCTTATAATATATCGTTGGAAAGGTCTTTGCAAGCCCCATCCAAATACACTACTATTGGACCCATATCATGGACCAACCAAACTGGATTGGCTGTTTTCTTAAAATAAGTTTTCAAAAACAGAGAAAAGAATTAAAACTTTCCGCAACCCTAGACTTTCCACACTTTCATTTCATTCGATTATGATTCGACGTGAAAGGTACTTATCACTGGGTTTGGTTTTGGGGAGACACAAATGGGTGTCTACAACTACTTAATACACTTATACTGTATGTTTTTCTCTAGAATAACTGGCAGGAAGTCTTAGCTTATTTTCATGTATCAGAACTGCAAAAGTATGACATGTGCATATTGGAAAATAATCTAAAGGTTTGCTATTGTGGAGTGGTGTTATATATATGTTTGATGAACCTTCAATTTATTTGGATGTGAAATAAAGGCTAAAAGCTGCCAAAGTTATCTGATGATTGCTAAACCCAAAAAGGTATATTTTCATACTTGATCTTTCTTGTCTTCTATTTATGTATCAATTTATGCTCTGATTAATTAATGAGAGTTTTGATAAGGGAAGAATTTATGCTCTTATTAATCAATTTGTGCTATTGCATTCGATTTTGATAATGTTGTTAATTAACAGAAGTACATCAGTAGTTAGGGAGGTTACGTGGTGTTCTCAAATGTTTTATATTGCTAAAATATGACAATTGTCCACAATATGTTTTTATGATTGCATTCATTGTGACTGAATTGCCTCCCTTTGTAGCCCTTTTTTTTATTTCTGTTTGGGAGGTTACTAGGAATGGAAGCAGTTGGAGAGGTGGCAAAAAGGTGGGTGATCTGTTGCTTATATTAGTAGTCCAATGGGTTTATATGCACATAAGCTGATCCTTCCGACTGACAGAGCTGCTGTTGTTCTGTTTCTAAGTTGATGTTGTTCTATTTCCGAGCTGCTGCTGTTGTTGCATGTTGCTGATGTTCTGCTTCTGAACTGCTGTTGTTCTGCTTTCAAGCTACTACTAATTTGCACATTGTAATTTTTTTTTTTTTATATGAAATTGTAATATTACAAGTATTTATTAATAAAAAATATCTAAGTTTTTATATGTATTATGGTGTGTTTATTAATTATACTGTTTTTTTAGGCATAAAGGGCACTTGTTCAACCTAGGAAAAAACCGGTGTCCTTTATTGACGTTAAGGGCGCCAGTTTGGCCCCATCGGCAACCCCCAAAAAGGCACCGGTTCAAAACCGGAGCCCTAAGTCGGTTTTGAACTGTTGACCATTACATTCTTTAATAATAATAATAATAATAATAATAATAATAATAATAATAATAATAATAATAATAATAATAATAATAATAATAATAATAATAATAATAATAATAATAATAATAATAATAATAATAATAATAATAATAATAATAATAATATGTTACCTATAAATTAACAAGGTGTTACGTACATTGATTTGCAAAAAGTGATACATAATGTCAAATATATTGATACTATATATCAAAAGATGATTGAAAAATGTTACCTATTAACACATAAAGTGTCACATTAGTTCACAAAGGTGATACATAATGTCCGATGAAGTGTTACTATATGATTGTCTTTGATTAACCGCCCTTCCTTTCTTGACCACGCGCTGTAATTTAAACCATTTTTGTTTTAATTACTTGACTCAAATCGACCTTGACTTTACGGTTTTAAAGAGGAAAAAATAAAAAAAAAAAATGTGTGCATATTTTTGGCAAAAATAAGGTATATATTTTTTGGATTTTAGAAACCAAGTATGGTATTTAAATTGGAGGATTAATATCCGACTTACCCCCCCTAAAAAAATGACGGAAAAAAACGCGCATACAAGACTTTCTTAGACATGGTCAAAGTACGTGTATTGGTGTCTGCGTTGAGTGTAAGTGACATGCTTGGAATTTTGTGTAAGACCATAGGACTTGGTGCCTAGAATCAATTAATGACTTAACAAGGTATTATTGACAGTAAAATTTAACCAGATTAATTAGCAAACTGGTTAATTAGACACAAAGTGATGACTCGATCAATAATCCTAACCGTCGTCAAAACGACAGGACTGGCGCCTCTCTTTGCAGTGTAGCGCCAGACAACAGAACTGTCGCCAGGCGCCACACTCCACAGAGTGGCGCTATAGTTCAAACTTTGGCGCCATTGCTGGAGCTTCGATCTGAGACTATTTTCGGTATTATTAATAAATAGGGGTATGCCTAAAGTCGTACTAGGTCAATTCTGATTAAAATATTAGACTTTATTTACTCAAATTAATTAGTTAATTAATTAATTAGGCAAAGTTCTTTTAGTCATTAATTTATTTAATCTTAGCACAAGTCAAACAAACGGTTAAGAAAAACATGTACCATATGCACAACAAATAATGCACAATTAGTCAAGTAGGCACAATGTGATGCAATGAGTTTGCAACCTAACCATGGCTCTAGTACTCTAAAGTTCGGGATATGGGTTAGTCAATAAAGGGTCCATGGTTAATTGTCCGGATGCACCGCGCGGAAGCCTAATTGTGAAGGGTTGGCGCGAGTGGATGGGACACCGCGAGTTTTAGAAAAACTCGCTTCCATGGTTTGGTGAATTTAACATTCTCGGATGTACCCTTTGTTGCTCAGAGCGTTCAATCAGGTTGATGGAGCATGAATTCCTAGGGGGTTATGTCCATATGTAGAACACATACGGGTTTCAGAAAAGTGAGAAAAACTCAATCAGGAAGTAGGATCGAGCAAACAATGCTAAAAACTAGTCGAAATTAGAACACATATTTCTGGCTCAGTATTGGAAGAATTTGGCGCCAGCTTTTGGCTTTAGCGCCTGCCGACAGAGCTGTCATCTGGCGCTACAGTCAAAATTCTGGCGCTAACTTCTGTTTACTGACGCTAAGTCCTACATGCCTCAGCAGCTTTCTGTGCTCGATAAAATTTTCCAGTTTCGCGCAGTGTTATTTCGGTCCTAATTGTGAAAGATATTCCTCAAATTTCCTACGTGTAAAATCCTATGTTTTAACTCATTACGGATGGTATTTCCAATGAGATCTTTTTTATGCATATGACAATAATGTTAATCAAAATTACGCACATGAAATACTTAGAACGTTTCGAGTCTCATCCACTCATTCTAAATCATTGCCAAAATAAATTTCAGGAATTAAAATAGAAATCCTCCCTAGTGGAGTCGCCAAAAACTGTAGGGAATATTTCAAGCGTTAATCCCTAGCTTGAACCCCACTGTGATCATACACTAAAGTACGGTGGCGTCCAAAGGTAAAGAAGATAGAGCAAAAGAGTCGCCAACAAGTTTTAGGAACTTGTAAACCGTTCATAGGATGAAGGTTACACCCCTTAACGATCAAGGAGATCGTCAACTCCAATAGGTTTTGAACCATGACTGGTAGTTCGGGGATGAAGGTACAAATCTAACCTAAAAGAGATTGAAACTGCCCTAATAATAGGCCTCTACTTTATTCTGATCGTATTCATGTGCGCTTTCTAACTAACATGCAATCAATAGGATTAACCCTAAACCTGCTTATCTATGTTGGTTGAATATTAATGCACAAATAAATCTATTATTGGCGATCACTTGAATTATAATTATATTAACTCTAAAAAAGATTATTAATTATCTTATTAAGCGTGATTACAAATACCAATTCCCTTTAAACATGCATAAAGGCGTGATCAAGCAATAATAATAAATATAATCAAGCAACATAATAATAATAAAGAAAATAATAGTCAAAATTATAATCATCATAATAATTTTAAAAATAATCATAATCATATCAACGCTAAAGCATAATAATAGCAAGATCTTAGGCATGATACTAACAAGATTAATAACAAACCCTAGCATGTCACTAAACAATAAAAATCAAATATTTAACCCTAACATGATACTAACGATCATGAATATTAGGAAGAACATAGGAAGCATCATACTTTTAATCATACTTAGTATTAAAGTTACCTTAGACATGATACTAGGAATTTATTGTTGTCACCCTAAACATCAAATTAAGGAAAACATCCTAACATGATACTAGGAATCAAAATAACAATCTAAGCATGATTTCTACATAATAACATCAATAAAAACCATTAAAGTACTTACTTCGATGCCTCGTACCTCTTTCTAATAACAAAATACATACGTTAGTAACTTCAAGGAAAATAATAAAACAAACAATTAAATTAAATAATTGAAAGAGAGATTTGGGACCAAATCCTCAGAAATATTAAAACCTTTCACGTCTAGGCGAAGGCAACTTCGAATATGGCTAGGTGTATCTAAGTCTTGCGAATGCGGAATTTTGTATTTGAGAAAAGCTAGTTTAGAAAAGAGAGAGAGAAAGAGAGAATAATCAAGATTTTTTTCATGAGAGTTGGTGAAAACTGATGAATGAAAACGGAATTTTAGGAAGCTATTTATAGAGAAAATTAGCCAAAAAGATAAAAAAATCAAACAGAGTTCTGACGCGTAAAACCAGATTAGCGCCAGACGCTAACATTAGCGCCAGGCGCTAACGCTAACGCCAGGCGCCAAGCTTAGCGTCAGGCGCTAATGCTAGCGTTTGGCGCTAACTTAATTATTGACGCGTTTTCTAAAATCAGATAGAAATTGCCGTACTTGAGGATAAAATCGTATTTTTCTCAAAAACATTCTTTTGTTCTGACTAAAACTCTAAAAAGTCAACAAAAGTCAATTTATCAATGCTAATTGAATTAGGAATTGAAAAAACCTTCTAGAAGAATCTAAAAGACTAAAACCATTCCTAATTGCATTAGGAATGATAAATCTACATTAGGCCCTCCTCTAGATCATTGGGCCGCATATGAGGCTCAAACCGGGCCCAATTCAGTAATCTGGCCATAACTTCCTCAATATTCATCAGAATTGGGCTTATAATATATCGTTGGAAAGGTCTTTTCAGGCCCTATCTAACTACACTATTATTGGACCCATATCATGGACCAACCAAACTGGATTGGCTGTTTTCTTAAAATAGGTTTTCAAAAACAGAGAGAAGAGAAAAGAAATTAAAACTATCCGCAACACTAAACTTTCCACACTTTCACTTCATTCGATTATGATTCGACGTGAAAGGTACTCATCACCGGGTTTGGTTTTGGGGTGACACAAATGGGTGTCTACATCCACCAAGACCCCTTGCGAACTGATGCCCTGGAACTTGTAGTCAATAGATAGCTTGCTCAAGCTTTCTTTAATGAGCTCCATTTGTTGTTGCTTCACAGGGTCATTGATTTGAAGGGTTAAAGTCTTCAACACCTCGGTTACATTATTCAATTGATTCCTAAGTTCGTTGACTTCTTCTTGAGTTTTCATTATCGTTTTAGCTTTCCTCTTTTGGCGAATCGGTTTGTCAAAAACTAAGACTTGAACAAAGGTGTTGTCCTTGATTAATCGTCCTTCTCTCCTTGACCAAGTACTGTGGAAAGGGAAATTAGGGATATTCACTGTTAATTATTTGACTCAAACTCTATTCATTATGCATAGAAAAATGATGTAGATGGAGAGATATGAAAAATTAGGAATAGAATATACCCCCAACTCAAATGACGGAAAAAACCGACTCATGCATCAACCTAAGACATGGTCATGGTGTATATACAGAAAGTGTGTGCTAAGACTAGTGAGTGTATGTGACATGTTAAGACTTGTGTCATGACCATGTGGCTAGACTATGTGACTAGACTATGTGACTAGACTCAAGCAAACACTAAGTTAAGACTTCATGAATATGCATTAAACTGGACAGGCTGTGGTATTTTCGTCATAACTTTCGATCTATGACTCTAATTGGGATGAAACCAACGCCATCTTAAAGATAAAACTCAGGGCTACAGATCCATAGGTTGTAAGACTCGTAACTCTTCCTAGAACTTTGCCTATGACCAAAACAAGTTGACGCTTGTGCAGTATACGGGAATAAAAATCCGGGTTGACTTAAAGGAACTATGACTCGATTTTAAGGTATATTTATTAGCTCAAATTAATTAATTAATTAAGCAAAGTTCTTTATTCATTTATTAGTTTATTAAGATTATTTACAAACACAAGCTGAACCAAACGGTAAGTTTAGTCACATAACAAGTATGCACAAGTAGTCAAGTAGTCACAACATGATGCAATGAGTTTGCAACCTAACCATGGCTCTAGTTCTCTAAAGTTCGGGATATGGGTTAGTCAAAGAGGTTCCATGATTAATTGTCTGGATGCACCGCGCGGAAGCCTTACCTTTTGAACGGTTGGCGCGAGTAGATGGGACACCGCGATTTAAAAACTCACTTCCATGGTTTGGTGAATTCAACATTCTCGGATGTACCCTTTGTTGCACAGAGCGTTCAATTAGGTAGATAAAGCATGCATTCCCATAGGTTTATGTCCATATGTAGAACACATATGGGTTTAAAAAAGTGAGAAAAACTCAATCAAGAAGTAGGATCGAGCAAACAGTGCTAAAAACTGGTCAAAATTAGAACGCATATTTCTGGCCTGGTATTGGAAGAACTTGGCGCCAGCGAACATAGGCCGGCGCCGCGATTTGGCTCTGGCAATTGGCGGCAGAGTCAAATCATCGGCGCTAGACTCTGTTTTCTAACGCTAGTTCCTACATGCCTCAGCAGCTTTCTGTGCTCGATAAAATTTTCCAGTTTCGCGCAGCATTATTTCGATCCTACTTGTGAAAGATATTCCTCAAATTTCCTACGTGTAAAAATCCTATGTTTTTAACTCATTACTGATGGTCTTTCCAATGACATCTTTTTTCTGCATATGACAATAATGTTAATCAAAATTACGCACATGAAATGCTTAGAACGTTTCGAGTCTCATCCACTCATTCTAAATCATTGCCGAAATAAATTTCAGGAATTAAAATAGAAATCCTCCGCAGTGGAGTCGCCTAAAAAATTTTGGGAATATTTCAAGAATTATCCCTAGCTTGAACCCTACTGTGATCATACACTAAAGTACGGTGGCGTCCAAAGGGAAAGAAGATACAGCAAAAGAGTCGCCAACAAGTTTTAGGAACTTGTAAACCGTTCACGAGGTGAAGGTTACACCCCTTAACGATCCAGGAGATCGTCAAATCCAATAGGTTTGGAACCATGACTGGTAGTTCGGGGATGAAGGTACAAATCCAACCTAAAAGAGATTGAACCTATCCTAATAATAGGCCTCTACTTTTTTTCTGATCGTATTCATGTGCGCTTTCTGACTAACATGCAATCAATAGGTTTACCCTAAACCTGTTTAATCTATGTTGGTTGAATATTAAATGCACAAACAAAACTATTATTGGCAATCACTTGAATTATAATGATATTAACCCTAAACAAGATTATTAATTATCTTATTAAGCGTGATTACAAGTACAAATTTCTTTTAAACATGCATAAAAGGTGTGATCAAGCAATAACAATAAAATTAATATAATCAAGCAACATAATAAATCACCAAAATAATAATCATAATCCAAATCATAATCATAATTATCATGTTAAAGCATAATATTAATAGCAAGATCCTAGGCATGATACTAACAAGATTAATAACAAACCTTAGCATGTCACTAAACAATAAAGATCAAATATATAGCCCTAACATGATACTAACATGAAATTAGGAAAGAATATAGGAAGCATCGCATGAATCATAATAAGCATATTTGATATTATAACCTTTTTCCCTAAACATAATACTAGGAATTAGGGCTATACACAGTTTGGTCTGGACCGTAACCAAACCAGACCAAACCGCATTTTAGCGGTTTGGTTTCGATTTTTTGGGATATACGGTTTGCGGTTTGGTTTGGTTTTTCAAAAATTATAAACCAAACCAAACCGTAAACTAGTAAACCGCATTTTAATATTTATATAATTTTTAAATAAATTAAAATAGTTATTATATATTATGAAAAAATAAAAAACAAAAAAAAATAATAAATCATTAGAAGACTATAAGGTCGGTATACTACTATACTCTATACTCAATCTCAAATATCAATACTTAAAATTCAATAGGTCATATAACTATAATGTAGTATGAATTATTTTTTTGGACAAATGTATTATGTTTTTTTCCATTGTTAATTTGTTATGTATTATTTTTATTATGGGTTATTGTGTTAGCACTGAGCACTTGATTAGTTGGTTGTTATTTTTATTAAAAATTTGTAGTATAATTCAATCCCTTTGGGCTAATTATTTGAACTTTATTATAATTTTATTAATATTTGACAATTTTTAAGAAAAAATGTCGTCTCCTCATAAACCGCAAACCAAACCGCACCAAACCGCATTATTACGGTTTGGTTTGGTTTGGTTTCAATACTAATATGGTTTGGTTTGGTTTGGAAAATTGACCAAACCGTATTTTGCGGTTTAGTTTGGTTTAGACTCAAACCGCACCAAACCAGACCATGTTCACCCCTACTAGGAATCATTGTTGTCATTTAAAACATCAAATTAATAAAAACATCCTAACATGATACTAGGAATCAAAATAACAACCTAGACATGATTTCTATATCATAATATCAATAAATCAATCAAAAGTACTTACTTGGATGCCTCGTATCTCTTTCTAATAACAAAATACACACGTTAGTAACTTCAAGGAAAATAATCAACAAACAATCAAATTAAATAATTGAAATAGAGATTTGGGACAAAACCCTTAGAAATTAAAACCTTTCATGTCTAGGGCGAAGGCAACTTCGAACTTGGCTAGGTGTTTCTTGATCTTGTGAATGCGGAATTTTGTATGCAAAAGCTAGTTTAGAAAAAGAGAGAGAGAATAAGCTTTAGCTTAGAGAGAGAAGAGAATTAGAGAGTTTTTGGTAGTTGTTGATGATTGAAAACAGAGGTTTTAGGAGGCTATTTATAGAGAAAATCAGCCGGATGGATAAAAAAACGAATTAGAGTTTCGAAGAGAATAAAACGCATTAGCGCCAGACGCTAAGGTTAGCGCTAGACGCTAATCCTTTCGTCAGACGCTAGACAACAGTTACACACGTTTTCTTAATTTTGATAAAATTTAGCCGTATAGAAGGGCAAAATCGTATTTTCCTTTAAAACACTTCTTTTATTCTGATTAAAACTCTAAAAAGTCAACTAAAGTCAATTTATCAATGCTAATTAAATTAGGAATGAAAAGAACCTTCTAGAAAAATCTAAAAGACTATAATCAATTCTAATGGCATTAGGAATGATAAATCAATATAAGGCCCTCCTCTAGATCATTGGACCACATATAAATATCAAACCGGGCCCAGTTTAGTATTTTGGTCATAACATCCTCATTATTCATCGGAATTGGGTTTATAATATATCGTTGGAAAGGTCTTTTAAAGTCCTATCCAACTACACTATTATTGGACCCTTATCATGAACCAATTTAAACTGGAATGCACGTTTTTCAAAAATAAGGTAAGAAAAGAAATATTTTCAAAAACAGAAAGAAAAGATATTTTAATAAAAACATCCTCATCACTAGACTTTTCACACTTTCGCTTTGTTCGATATGAAAGGAATGGTGTCCTTCGAACAAGTGTATTATTCTGATAGCGGGTTCAGAATTATTAGAAAGCTATTATATTCAGTAAGTTCAAGTGATCAGAATGCCTGGGTGGAGGCCGCTTCCGATCAGTAATATTAATATAATTAATATTACAGCTTAATCTTGACTGAACCCTTCGGGTCACACCCAAGAAAAATATACGAACCGACTCGACAAATAAATTCGGAAGAAATTAATTCGTCGCCCGAGTGTTAAATATTTAGACGTCGGTAATTCGAGCTTGAAGCGTCGAAACCGATCGTCGGAAGTCGAGTTAAAAATAATAAAAAGACGAGACGCGCAAAATAATAATAAATCGACCATATTCCCCAAATACCCCTAGCATCGGAATGCCCCGAGCATCCGAATGCTAGGGGCAAAAATGTCCAAGCATAGGTGGCTAGCAAGCGCACCAAGCCGAGCCTAGCATGGCTGGCTAGGTGCGTGCTAGCGCACCGTGCTAGCAGCCACGCACAGCAGCAGCTAGTAGCCGCGTGCACGTGGTGCGTACAGCAGCTAGCTGCCGCAAGCTAGGCGTGCTAGCAGCGCACGCACTAGCAGCCACGCACAACAGCAAGCCCGCACCAAGTGCGTGGCTTGCGCGCACAGCAGTAGCCCGCATCTTGGTGCGGGGCTGGGCTCGTGGCTGGGCCATAGGGCCGATCACTATGGGGAAGCTTGAGGAATATGGGAGCAAGTGGGTAAGGACATGTGGCACAAGGAGAGTATTGAGTGGGGAGCAAGTATGGTCCCCTACTCTCCATGTGGTCCTCACCAACCCATTTCACATGGTAATGCCACTTGTAGATTTATTATTAGTTTGCAATTTTAATTTAATTTAGCTTTAAATTAATTTGTGGAATTTCATGATCCCACATTGATGGGATAGAAATTCCCACTCATACTTTCCTTTATAAATATCAACCTTGGGATTTGGAGTAAAGTGCTTGAGTGGGAGTTAGAAAGAGCATTCCATATTTTGGGAAAAACTCTTAAACTCCATTAACACTTGGGTTTTGGTCGGACCTCGCTAACTCCAAGGTAGCGGACCTAAAAAGTCGTGTTCGTCCTTTGTGGGTGGATACCGTTGGAGGCACGGCATTTGCGGTGCTCAAGGCTTTCAAGTAAGAGCACGTTTTGAGAGGGCGAAGCTCGCTTCAAGGGTATGATTCGTTCTTCCTTTTCTTGTGTTTATTTATTTATGCTTTATGGTTTTATTAATTACGAGTGGTTCCTAGGGTCGGGGTTGCTTCCGCGGTGAGTCGGACTCACCAAACCCCAACAGCGGTATCAGAGCCCCGCTCGTTTATTTTTATAATCATTTTTTCAAGGTTTATTTTGGCTTATTTTTCTGGTTTAAGTTGCTAATTAGATTAGTAGCTCGGTTTTATTTATTTTAATCCCGTTTTTAATGTCGAATTTGGCCTAGAACCCAGATTTTCGCCCAAAAATAGTGAATTTTGGGTGGAAAAGGTGTTCGGGAAAGATTTTTTCCCAAAGGGACTGTGATTTTAGCCAAATTCTGACCAAAAATGCCTTTTTCGAGGGATTTTTCGTTTTTGACGAAAAGTTTTAAGTCTTTTCTAACCTTAAAATTAATGGCATAACTTGTTGATTATGTGGTTGATTATTTGCATTATTTTCTGCATTTTTAAGTCCCCTTAAAGCACACTTACTTGGTAGTATTTGATGCTTAAAGGTTGATTTATTTTCACATAATTGTAAACTAATTGCTTTTTAGTGTGAAAATTTTTGTTTCGAGGCTTTCTAAGTGTTAAAGATTCAATCTTTATTTGTGATAAGTGATTTAAACTTTAAAAATCACTAAATTCCATGTTATTTTGTGTTAAACTTTGTTGTTTTAATCATTTTGAGTTGATTGGAAACATAAAGTTTCAATTTTTGTGATAGAAATTTGGTTATCTTCATGTTGGAAGATATAATTTTCAAGGATTCACAAAATTTAGATGTTGAAATTTTCATTTGAACATTAAAGTTCATATTTTTCCAACTTCCCCTTACTTTGTCAAATTCTCAAGTTTAATTTAAATTGATTAAATTAAAAGTGAGAAATTGCCTCAACTTTGTTATTGCACCAAGCTAAACCAATTTAATTAAGAATGGTTCTTGAAATTATTTTGGTTATTTGCACTTTGAAATTTTATTAAGTTAGACTTGTTTAAAATTTTATTTTTTTGCTCATTGAGTTAATTCTAAAATTAATTTAGAATTAATTAATTATGTCTCGCGAAATGGGATCAAATCCCGAGGCCATGGCACGCAAAACGAGGCAAAGAACCACCCTTGGCTAGCCGGGCTGCATAGCAGCCCACATGTGGCTGCCAAGGTGGCTGCCCCGCCTTGCGTGCGGCCACACGCGCGGCAGCAGCACACGGCCGCAGCACCCACGCACCAGCAACCATGGTTGTACGTGCGGCAGTGGCAGCAGCCCATGGCTGCTTGTCGCAGGCCGTGTGTGCGGAGTTTTTTGTGTGTGCATATGCTTGGTGCGGTGAGGTGAATAGCCGTAGTATGCTTGGTTTGCATGAGCCGCGATTATTCGAGTTTCCTTGGCAAAACGCTTAAAGCGAAAGCCACTTGAAATGCGGTTGGCTTAATATTGCTTATTTTGCCGTTTTATTTATTTTAATTAATTTTGTTTATTTTAATTAAAATTTTGGGAGGCTAGGCCTCGGTTTTGAGCGGCATTGGCAAAATTTTATTTTGACAAGTTTGGGTGCTACCGACTTAATTAATTGGATGAATTAAGGGAAATGCGGAATTTAGTGGGAGCTTCAATTATTAATGACGTCAATTACATAATCGGTTAAACAACTTTGACTAGTTTTAATTAGGCGTGTTAATCGGATTAACCACCTAGATTAGTTACTGTTTAAATGCATTTTACTTGTTTAGTATTGTTAATTGCATGGGTCATTCACAAATAGTGAATGGATGAATGGAATATATATTCTCTCTCACAGGTTTTATGAAATGGCAACTAGTGGGACCCGATTAGGATAGAAAATACGGACTACGTGTCGTTATGTATTTTTGTAAATCTAAATACGGTCTACGCACCGTTAAGTATTTTTGTACCTTAATATTTAGATTATTCCTAGTCATAGACACTAGTATTTGCATAGTTTGGTTAAGTCTTGAAGACGGCGTATCTTGGAAGACAAAGCCTTGAATTGCAAATGAAGACCTTTTGAAGATTTGAAGAATTCAAGGGGTCATGCTAGTTGCCAATATGCATCTATAATTTCGCTTTATATTTTATGCTTATATACATGTGAATTATTCATTAGATGCATGTTTAGGTTTTCTTTATGTTGCGATGATTAGTTAAGTTCACTTAAATCAACCAACATAGAAATCATAGGTCCCTAATAATATTGAGTCAAACTTGCCTTTCCAAAACAACATTTACCAACCGAACGAGGGTGATGGTAGGCTACGCCAAAGCGAGGTGCCATCACTTCTCCAAGGCTCATAAGGCACACCGGGTGTGCACGTTGGTTTTGGTTTAACTCATCGGTAAGAGTGAGGAGTCCTCACATACCGTGGCAAAAGAAATACATCGTCAAAGATGCATTAGATGCGACGATTGTCTAACCAAGAGTGGCTTAGAGCCATTAGCAAGGCAATGCTTACCCTAGAAGATTGAGTGTTAAGACAAGCCAAAGCATGCTTAACCACTCTTTGTTTCTTCGGATCTTGGAATCGCCTTATTTTCACAAAATAGGGACAATTTTACGTGTAAATAAGACGTTAAATAAGTATTGAAAATTTGCATGAATAAAATTCAATCTTATTTAAGTAATTTTGAATGGTTTTTCATTAAAATTCTTTCAATTGTAGAATCATGTCTTCAACCTCAAACAACCAGTTTTCATTACGCTCAATTCTCGACAAGGAGAAGTTGAGCGGTACAAATTTCCTTGATTGGCAAAGGAATTTGCGCATCGTTCTTATGCAAGAACAGAAAGAGTATGTCCTTGATGAGGAAATGCCCAAGGCTCCCAATGAGGAGGTAACTCAAGCAGCCCTTAACCGATGGCAAGTAGCCGATCGGGATGTCAAGTGCGTAATGCTAGCCACTATGTCTCCTGAACTTCAGAAAACCTTCTTCGAGAAGGAATATGAGATCATTTCTGAGTTACATAATATGTTTCAAGAACAGGCTCGAACTGAAAGGTTTGAAACCCACAGGCAGATCCTTGAGACTAAGCTCAAGAAAGGAGAGCCAGTCAGCCCACATGTGCTCAAAATGATCGGATTATTTGAGAACATGGGAAGGCTTGATGCGGGGTATTCAACTGAAATCGCTATTGACATCATTCTCCATTACCTTCACAAAGGCTATGACCAGTTCAAGATGAACTACAACATTCATAGCATGGAGAAAACCCTCACCGAGCTTCATGGGATGTTGAAGCAAGCTGAGCAGACGCTCAAGGATGAGGGAAGGCATGATATGCTAATGATTAAGAAGGGCAAGCCATTCAAAAGGGCGGGCAAAAAGAAGAAGGGCTTCAAGGGGAAAGGAAAGAAGAACTTTCCGCCTAAGCCGAAAGCTACCAAAGACAACAAGGAGAAAAAGGTAGCATCTTCTAAGTCTGATTCCGAATGCTTCTATTGTAAGAAGAAGGGACATTGGAAGAGAGACTGCCTCAAATTCAAGGAAGATAAGAAGAACGGAATCATTGCTTCTACATCAGGTATTTACGTTATAGACTTTAACTTCACTAGCTCGGCTTCATGGGTATTAGATACCGGATGTGGCTCACACCTTTGTTCCGATTCACAGGCACTAAGGAACACTAGGAGGCTAGCGAAGGGAGAGATCGAGCTCTGGGTAGGAAATGGAGCAAGGATTGGTGCTATATCCGTAGGATCTCTTAGTTTGTCTTTGCCCACGGGGCTAGTTTTGGAACTTGACAATGTTTATTGTGTTCCCAACATTACCAAAAACATCATTTCAATTTCGGCGTTGGACGCCAAAGGTTTTGAATTTCGAGTTAAGGACCAATCATGTTCATTTTATCTCGATAATGTTTTATATGGTACGGCACATTCAGAAAATGGTCTTTATGTGTTATCTCTAGACAAAGAAATTTATAACGTTAATAATCCTGCAAAGAAAGCTAAGACTACACCGTCTAGTCAAACTTACTTGTGGCATTGTCGTCTTGGCCACATTAACATCAAATGCATAAAGAAACTTCTTCAAGAAGGTATTCTTGACTCATTTTATTTAGAATCCTTTGAGAATTGCGAAGGATGTTTATTAGGCAAGATGATAAAGCAACCATTCTCCAAGTTGGGAGAAAGGGCCGGTTACTTGTTGGGACTAATACACACCGATGTATGTGGGCCAATGAGTATACCCGCAAGGAGTGGTTATCGGTATTTCATAACCTTCACGGACGACTATAGTAGATATGGTTATGTCTATCTAATGTCGCACAAATCTGAATCGTTTGATAAATTCAAGGAATTTCAGAACGAAGTTGAAAACCAACTCGGCAAGAAAATCAAAGCGCTTCGATCGGATCGATGTGGCGAATATTTGAGCCAAGAATTCGATGACCATCTGAAAGAACATGGAATACTTTCAGAGTTGACACCTCCGGGAACTCCTCAATGGAATGGAGTATCTGAAAGGACGAATTGAACCCTGTTAGACATGGTCCGATCGACTATGGGTCTTAGTGAACTTCCAATCTCTTTCTAGGGACATGCACTTTTAACTGCGGCACTTACACTGAATCGTGCTCCATCAAAGGCAGTGGAAAAGACTCCATATGAATTATGGACAAATAAACCTCCAAGGTTATCTTTTCTCAAGATTTAGGGATGCGAAGCATATGTCAAGAAACTCATTTCTGATAAACTTCATCCGAAATCTGACAAGGTTTACTTTGTGGGTTATCCAAAAGAAACCAAAGGGTATTACTTCTACAACAAATCCGAGAACAAAGTGTTTGTTGCTCGTTATGGTGTCTTTTTGGAGAAGGAGCATCTCTCCAAAATGACAAGTGGGAGGAAAATCGAACTCGACGAAGTTCGAGAGGACGAGCAACAAGGACAAGTTGACAATCAAAGTGCTCACGAAGCATCTGTTGACATTGGTCAAATTCAAAATATGCAAAGTCAAACCGACAATGCAAATGCTCAGTCCATTACCCTACGTAGGTCAACTCGGCCAAGATCTCAACCTAATAGATATCTCGGTGTTGTATTAACCGAAGATCAGGACATCCTAGTAGTGGATGGAGATGAGCCGGCAACCTACAAGCAAGCTATGACGAGCCCCGACTCTACAAAATGGCAAGAGGCCATGAAATCCGAAATGGACTCCATGTTTGAAAATCAAGTATGGGACTTGGTTGATTTACCCGTAGGTTACACACCTATCGGATGTAAATGGATTTTCAAGATGAAAACCGACAAAGATGGAAATGTATTCATTTACAAAGCAAGGCTGGTAGCAAAAGGTTATAGGCAAATTCACGGCGTTGATTATGATGAAACCTTTTCTCCAGTAGCTATGCTTAAGTCCGTTCGAATTCTTCTAGCGATTGCTGCATATTACAATTATGAAATATGGCAGATGGACGTCAAAACCGCCTTCCTCAATGGAATTTTGGAAGAAACTGTGTACATGACACAACCTGAAGGTTTTGTCGACAAGAACAATCCTAAGAAGGTATGCAAGCTTAAGAAGTCCATTTATGGATTAAAACAAGCAATCAGAAGTTGGAATCTGCGATTTGATGAAGCCATCAGTAAGTTTGGTTTTATCAAGAATGCAGATGAGTCTTGTGTTTACAAGAAGGTCAGTGGGAGTGACATCGCCTTCCTAGTCTTATATGTCGATGACATTTTGCTCATTGGAAATAGCATTCCGTTGTTAGAGTTTGTAAAGGCTTGGCTCGGGAAATGTTTTTCAATGAAAGACTTGGGAGAGGCTCAGTACATACTAGGCATCAAGATCTATAAGGATAGATCAAAGAGGATGATAGGATTGAGTCAAAGTACTTACATCGATAAGGTACTAGCTCGATTCCAAATGGAAGGAGCCAAGAGAGAGCACCTACCCATGTCACATGGCATAACCTTAAGCAAGAAGCAGTGTCCAAAGACACCTGATGAGCGAGAAAGGATGAGTCGTATTCCATATGCTTCGCTTATTGGATCGATCATGTATGCCATGATATGTACTAGGCCGGATGTATCGTATGCCATGAGTGCTACGAGCTGATACCAATCAGACCCAGGAGAGGCGCATTGGACTGCGGCCAAGAATATTCTGAAGTACCTGAAAAGGAACAAGGATAAATTCATGGTCTATGATGGTAAAGATGAATTGGTTGTTGAGGGATATGCCGACATAAGCTTCCAGACAGACAGAGACGACTCCAAGTCACAATCCGGATACATAGTCTGTCTCAATAGAGGAGCGTTTAGTTGGAAGAGTGCAAAGCAAAGCACAACCGCTGATTCTACAACTGAAGCCGAGTACTTGGCAGCGTCTGAGGCAGCCAAGGAGGCAGTTTGGATTCGCAAGTTCATTGATGAACTTGGTGTTGTACCCTCCATCAAGGGTCCAATAGACCTCCATTGTGACAACAATATAGCTATTGCTCAGGCTAGAGAGCCACGAGAACATCAGAAGGTCAAACATGTCAAAAGGCGATTTCACATGATTCGAGAATGAAAGACAGAGGGTGAAATCAGAATTTGCAAAGTGGGAACGGATGACAATGTAGCCGATCAACTTACTAAACCCTTGTCTCAAGTGAAGCACAACATACACATTGAGGCAATTGGAATCAAGCATGTCGCAAACTGGCTTTGATTTCCATATTATAGTGTTTTAATTAAATTTTGGACAATGTTAATGTAAAGCACTATGATGAACCATTCAGTTTTTGGAGTAATTAATATTTTTCATGCAATTTAATTCACCCCGTCTCTATTTAATTGTGGTTTAGAATTAAATAATGAGTCCATTCGATTTTAATAAATATTCAAAATAGGGTATCAAGTCAATGGCTTGGATAAAGAAACACCTATTAAGTGAACATTGAATATTTTAATCGAAAATTATCCCTAATCAAGGTCATATTTTTTGTGGACGATTAATGACCATTAGAGATTAGTGTGTAGTATGATTTATAGCACCGTTTCTTGTGCTATGAGGATATAAATCATTTGCACAGGTATTGGTTTAGAACCGTACTGGATCGACCTATGAGAATACTTTAAGAGATTTAAAAATCGTCATAAGTATTTTTCTCATTATTACTATCGGAACTCTTTTCCTTGACCATGAGTAGTGGGAGGTCTCTTGTTTGAGTACTAGTCCGCTTTGGTATCCGCCAAACGTCTTCCGTAACTGGGGATTATAACGACAGATATCGGGCGGCTAGGTCCTCTTAGTAAGAAAAGCTACATTACAAGACAGGAAATGTCCCCCTACTAACAATAGGGAACATGTCTTGTTGTTTACAAGGCCTCTCGAAGAGCGAGACTGTGAAAATGCATGGTCGTGCTCAGATGGATTTTAGAAATCCTCTGCTTATTGACAGTCAAACTCGGATTTCGAGAAACACTTCTGGACGTAACAAAGATAACAAGTAATCTTACTCTGTAGGTCATGAAGACACATGAAGAGACATAGGAAAGGGGTTATACACTAAATGCACACTTGTCCGGAAGGACAAGTGGGAGATTGAAAGGAATGGTGTCATTCGAACAAGTGTATTATTCTGATAGCGGGTTCAGAATTATTAGAAAGCTAATATATTCAGTAAGGTCAAGTGATCGGAATGCCTGGGTGGAGGCCGCTTCCGATCAGTAATATTAATTATACAGCTTAATCTTGACTGAGCCCTTCGGGTCACACCCAAGCAAAATATACAAACCAACTCGAAGAATTAATTCGGAAGAAATTAATTCGTCGCCCGAGTGTTAAATATTAAGACGTCGGTAATTCGAGCTTGGAGTGTCGAAACCGATCGTCGGAAGTCGAGTCAAAAATAATAAAAAGACGAGACACGCAAAATAATAATAAATCGACCATATTCCCAAAATACCCCTAGCATCGGAATGCCCCGAGCATCCGAATGCTAGGGGCAAAAATGTTCAAGCATAGGTGGCTAGCAAGCGCACCAAGTCGAGCCTAGCTTGGCTGGCTAGGTGCGTGCTAGCGCACCGTGCTAGCAGCCACGCACAGCAGCAGCTAGTAGCCGCGTGCACGTGGTGCGTACAGCAGCTAGCTGCCGCAAGCTAGGCGTGCTAGCAGTGCACGCACTAGCAGCCACGCACAACAGCAAGCCCGCACCAAGTGCGTGGTTTGCGCGCACAGCAGCAGCCCGCATCTTGGTGCGGGGCTGGGCTCGGGCTGGGCTTGTGGCTGGGCCATAGGGCCGGTCACTATGGGGAAGCTTGAGGAATATGGGAGCAAGTGGGTAAGGACATGTGGCACAAGGAGAGTATTGAGTGGGGAGCAAGTATGGTCCCATACTCTCCATGTGATCCTCACCAACCCATTTCACATGGTAATGCCACTTGTAGATTTATTATTAGTTTGCAATTTTAATTTAATTTAGCTTTAAATTAATTTGTGGAATTTCATGATCCCACATTGATGGGATAGAAATTCCCACTCATACTTTCCTTTATAAATACCAACCTTGGGATTTGGAGTAAAGTGCTTGAGTGGGAGTTAGAAAGAGCATTCTATATTTTGGGAAAATCTCTTAAACTCCATTAACACTTGGGTTTTGGTCGGACCTTGCTAACTCCAAGGTAGCGGACCTAAAAAGTTGTGTTCGTCCTTTGTGGGTGGATACCGTTGGAGGCACGGCATTTGCGGTGCTCAAGGCTTTCAAGTAAGAGCCCGTTTTGAGAGGGCGAAGCTCGCTTCAAGGGTATGATTCGTTCTTCCTTTTCTTGTGTTTATTTATTTATGCTTTATGGTTTTATTAATTACGAGTGGTTCTTTGGGTCGGGGTTGCTTCCGCGGTGAGTCGGACTCACCAAACCCCAACACGATAATCAAATGACATGAAAGGTATTCATCACTGGGTTTGGTTTTGGGGAGACACATTTGGGTTTCTACAGTATAAAACAAAAATTTCATGCTATACATTAACTATATTCAAGAAGAATAAATAAACAAAGTATTAGATAGCAAAGATGGTATGACTTCATTTTCTAATGAACTCGAGTTCAATTCTTGACATAAACATTTTTTAAGTTGATATGTTCCAATTCTCCTTAGTGACGTGGCACGTTCTTAGTATAAGAGAGGTGTGCCATGTGGCGTGTATCCTTGATTAGGAATGCCTTTTAATATATAGTATAGATAAGCCAAGGTTCACAAAATGAATTTCTAAGGTCGTAAGCTTGGGTGTCCAAAGGTACAATATTATTATTTTATTGTTGATGTAATCATATTGTTGATTTATTACTAGTTTGATTATTAATTTTATTTTAGCTTTAAAATAAAATGGGAAAATCAAATTGTCCCACGGTGATGGGAGAGCTTTTCACACTCTTACTCTTCCTTATAAATACCTCACTTGGGGTATTGGGAAGAGCACTTGAGTAAGTGTTGAAAAAGGCATCACCATTGTGATAACCTTTGAACACATTTATTACTCAGGTTTTGGTCGGGCCTTGCTAACTCCAAGGCATTAGACCAGTGTCGGTGGTCGAGTTGTGAGTGGACTTCCGTTGGATGTTATCGTACTTTCGAGACTTGCTTTCAAAGTAAGAGCCCTTTGAGGTCGGGCAAAGCATGCGTCAAAGGTATAATTACTCTCCTAATATTGTCTTAAGTTAATTATGCTTTGTGGTTCTATTTATTGCGAGTGCGGTCTTGGCTCGCGCTTTCTTCCGCGTAGAGTCGGACTCACCAAAACCCAACACGCAAGTGTTTGAGATGCGCTGCTTTAGGCAGCACAATTGATTATCTTACGCGCAGTATTATGGTAAGGTTTGATTTTATATTTTTATGAAATTATTAATCTTCCGCAGACGCATCAATAGAAGTTGCGCTAGGTGATGCGCGCCACTAAATAAGTTACGCATGCCAGACCAGCGCGACTCATTGAGATGCGCCTGGATTTCTCTGCGGCAGCATTGATTTTTAACCTAGGCGCCTCAAAATCCGTCATAATTAGGTTTTGACCGCGAGCTTAAGCCTAATTATGATCGGACTTAGTTAATTGGACCTTATTTCATTTTTTTGGGTTAGGCTCGCTAGTCATTTTTATGTTCTTATGATTCAATCAGTTATCCATAAGTATTCTTTACATTGATCCAACATGAAGATGATTTTATTCGTCATAGCACTTCCTGTCGGGACAGGAGGCCAAAACTAGATGTCTACAACAATGCATTTCGTAGTCCATAAACACTTGAACTTTGATCTAGCATGAAGAACGAGATTTTGTAACATTATCGCACTTCCTGTCGGGATAGGAGGCCAAAGTAGGTGTCTACATTATTATTTTCCTTGAAGTTACTAACACGTTAAATGTTTTATAGTTGCAAGAAAACGCAATCAAAGTAAGGATTCATCTTCCCTTAATTATGTTGGGGTTTGGTGATTCCGACTCACCGCGGAAACAACCCCGACCCAAAGAACCACTCGCAATTAATAAAACCATAAAGCATAACAAATAAACATAAAAGGATAAAATCGGAATTTACCTTTGAAGCGTGCTTCGTCCTCAAAGTCGGGCTCTTACTTGAAAGCTTAAGCTCCGAAAATACGCGAGCCTCCTACGGAATTCCACCCGCAAAAACTACTAGCGACTTTTAGGTCCGTTACCTCGAGGTTAGCGAGGTCCGACCAGAACCCGAGTATTATATGAGTTTAAGAGTTTTTTGCTAATGCAATGCTCTATTGAACTCCTACTCAAGCAATGAATTCTCATGCCATGCTTTGGCTATTTATAAGGAAGGATAGCTTGTGAATTCCACTCATCTTTCAATGTGGGACTTTTCACAAACAGATCCCACATGGAAAGATTGATGAATTCAATCCTTAGTTAAATAAATCAAGGAACAAGTAACAAGTGTCACATGCTTAGGTGAGGACCACTTTCCCACTTGGTCCCCAAGGCATTTCACATGCAATGTGAACTAACCATATCATGTGTCACCCAACCTTGAGCCCCAAGTTGGGTTCGGTTGGGCCATTTTATTTTGGCCCGTTTCCATGACCCATCGACCCAAGTCCACGGCCCTTGCCACATGTGTTGTCACCGTGGCGCGCTGCCTACGTGGCACGCTGCCACTAGGCGGCTGCCACGTGTACTGCCACATGGAGTTTTGCCATGTGTGCTGCCACGTGGCAGCTCCTATTAGGCGCGCTTTCCTAGCCTTTCGCGTGCATAGGATTTTACTTATTACTTGAAGCATTTTCCCGTCTCGCCAAATACTAAATTTTGGCTCGACATTTGAGATTCTCCGACGCTCGGTTTCGACGCTTCAAGATTGAATTTTCGACGTCTAAATATTTAATACTCGGGCGACTAATTAATTTCTTCCGAATTAATTCGTCGAGTCGGTTCGTTTACTGCTAAGGGTGTGACCCGAAGGGTTCAGTCAAGATTAAGATGTAATATTAATTATGCATTAATATTACTGATCGGAAGCGGCCTCCACCTAGGCATTCCGATCACTTGACCTTACTGAGTATATTAACTTTCTAATAATTCTGAACCCACTAACGGAATAGTATACTTGTTCAAAGGACACCATTCCTTTCAATCTCCCACTTAACCTTCCGGACAAGTGCGCATTTAGTGTACAGCCTTTTTCCTATGTCGCTTAATGTCTCTTCATGAACTATAAGGTAAGATTATTTTGTCATCCTTATTACGTCCAGAAGTGTTTCTCGATTTCGAGTCCGATTGTCAATAAGCAGATGATTTCTAAAATCCATCCGAGCACGGTCATGCATTTTCACAGTCTCGCCCTACGAGAGTCCTTGTATACAACAAAGACATCTTCCTTATTTTAGTAGGGGGATATTCCCAGTCTTGTAATGTAGCTTCTCTTACTGAGAGGACCTAGCCGCCCGAGTGTTGCCGTTATAATCTCCTATTACGGCAGACGTTTGACAACATCAAAGCGGACTAGTACTCAAACAAGAGAACTCACAATACTCATGGTCGAGGAAATAGGTTCCGACAGCCATAATGAGAAGTATACTTATGACGATTTTTAATCTCTTAAAGTATTCTCATAGGTCGATCCAGTATGGTTCTAAACCAATACCTGT
Source organism: Chenopodium album (assembly GCF_948465745.1). Classification (NCBI taxonomy): domain Eukaryota; kingdom Viridiplantae; phylum Streptophyta; class Magnoliopsida; order Caryophyllales; family Amaranthaceae; genus Chenopodium; species Chenopodium album. The sequence continues at coordinate 18,364,459 of NC_137842.1, forward strand.
GCAAATGATTTATGAAATTCATGTCCTCGTAACACAAGAAACAGTGTTGTAAATCAGACTACACACTAATCTCAAGTGGTCATTAATCATCCATCGTTTAAATGACCTCGATTAGGGATAATTTCTTATTATAATATTCAACGTTCACTTAATAGGTGTTTCCTTACCAAGACTGGTCTTGATACCCTATTTTGAATATTCCAAGAATCGAATGGACTCATTCACTAGTAGAAAAAGGCTCATTTGCGTCGCTCATTTATAGTGTATTTGCGTCGCTTCTACGAGCGACGCAACTGCTCGCGACGCAAATAAGAGTCATTTGCGTCACTCCTTTATAAACAAGTGACGCAAATAAGAGTTATTTGTGTCGCTCCTTTATAAAGGAGTGACGCAAATAGCTGTTCTGAGCAACTTCTTGTTTGTTATTTGCGTCACTTGTTTATATAGGAGTGACGCAAATGACTGTCTAGACAACACAAAATTGCTTTATTTGCGTCACTTGTTTGTTTAATGAGTGACGCAAATGATGTGAATTTTTTTTAAAAAAAAATAATAATTGCTTGTATATGTTTGTAGTACCTGTTTTCCTTGCTAGTGGTATAAAGTTATATGCTCACGCCAATAATTGAAATTAAAATGCAATATTAATGAATGCAAATGTAAATTTCGGCAGAGTCTCCTTTGTATTTTGGCCTACCCATAAAATTGGGAATGACGGCATTATATTAACATCCTGTCCAATAAAATTTACATCTCAATATCATAGACATTATACCCATCATCCCAACACCAATTAACCAAAATCATTCATGTCAAGCCTATAATCCAAAACAAGAGTCCGACATGCGCTAAGTGTAAATCTAAAGTTCATCCTCGGTGGCGGAAAATGTTCTTTCATTACTCATGCTCTTCCGTAGTCTAGCTTGTGGTGTATCTGTGCTCCCTAGTCCCAATCCAACAGACAGAAAAAAATCTGCAGCAGGTTTACAATATGAACATTGTCAAGTTAATATATGTAGCCTGTGAAGCAAAATGTAAAAGGAATAATATGAACATTGTCAAGTTAATATATGTAGCCTGTGAAGCAAAATGTAAAAGGAATCATACTCTGCTTGCTATTATATTATTATCTTGCCAAAAATGATGTGAATTTTAGTACAAATATGAAATATTGGTTTTGAAGTATATTTATTTATTTATTGTTATTTAATATGTACTTCGTACAAGATATAGTTATTTTGATTTGATCAAAAACAAGAAATGACCAAGCTAAAATCAGGGTACTCATCGGCTCATAAATTCTTTTAAAACCTTCCTTTCTCCTTTCGTTGTGATCCTCTTGCACTTCCTTATTAAACCATTAATTCAAATTACCTACTTTTGCCTCATATATCTAGATTTCAATTAACACCACTCCTCGATAGGAAATCACAATCAAACCCCCCTCCTCCCTCTCTTCTAATGACCTCACATCAATAAAAAATCTTTTGGTATTTGGTTAAATTGCTATGTGATGTACCTGGACTCCTGGAGAAAATGTAAGTGGCCAAGACTCTGGATAACTAACCACTATAGGTTTAATGACAACTAGACACTTTTGTTTAAAAAGAAACTTTTGTTTAAAAACTGATGATGCCCTACTCAAATTCTGCTACATAGCTGAAATGCAAGTTGAAATGCCTTCATGTACCAAGGAAAAAAAGAAAAACAGAGAAGAGAAAAAATCCCTAAAAGGACACAAGCTACTAGGCTACAATGCAACTAAATCATTAAGCAAAAGTTAAGGGCACTGCACAATTATATACTGATTCAAGTAGAAGAAAAACAACAAGGTAATCAACCTGCAGAAGAAGGAGAAAACAATGCACATAGAAAACCGCATTTGTCGAGTAAATCTTTGCATGTATCAATCTCAAAAGCAGTCCTTAGGATATGCTAAGTAACCTTGCCAATGCCTCCAATCTGTCCGTAAAGTATATAAAGCAAACAAGTGATGAACAAATGTTCATCAACACTACAAAATTAAATAGGTTTTACAATTTACATTTATTGCCTTTCATAACACACTAAATTAAAGAAAAGATACCAAAAAAGTAAAAAATAAATAAATTGGGGGGCTCATAACAATTACCTTTCTTATTGGGAGGGAAGATATGAAAGTCATGACAACAATTCGATCATTTGGCAAAATAAATTGTCCATTTGGCTTATTTATATTTGAGCAAACCTAAAAATCATACAATAAACACAAATCCCGAGAATTTATGTCAATATCACAATACAAAACAGGCATACATCAAAGAACAGGGCATCCAAATCTGCTATTTTTAAAGTTGGTAGGAATGCTATGCGTGACTGCATCCTTAGACACATCAATGACAATTGAATAGTGATTGAGGGAGTATCAGGTGAAATAAAAGGGCATAGTTTAAATATTTAAAAGCTCTCATATTCATATTTGATGAATCCTTAAAGAGTTACATTTTTCATCTGAAGACAGATTTATCCTACTGCTAACGATGATCTACGTTGTGGAACAATATAAATGAAAACCCTTACCCATACAAGCTTTTTAGTCTGTCCAAAATGTGATAAAGCAAATTACTACTTAAAAGCCCCTCAACACTTCTAATATACACAAAAAAAAATACAATATTTTACTCTATAAAGGGACAAATACTGTTACCTTGAAACTTCTCATGCAAATGCTAAGTTCATTGCATATTTATACTAATCATCGATGATATCTTGTTAGTAATCCTTCTCGATGACACCATCAATCCTTCTTTTATGCACAAACATAGGGATTTTGTCAGATGCATGGACTTAAGAATGCATTACAGAAATCATGATATGGAGATTATATTCAACAAAATACATGCAGTGAAATGGAAATAAATAAAACTATAAAAGCACCTTAGCCAGTAATTGATTAGGACCCACACCAGCACTACAAGTCAAACCAGTTTCTCAAAAATACCTCTTCTAATCTCTTCAACAACCTTGTTGAAAAAGTACATGAAAAGATGAAATGAAGACATGAAGTAATTCATAAACTTAGTGATGCACAAAGGTAAAGGATAAACAAAAGCAGAAGAATATTAAAAATATAGGACAGTTATTAATCATCAAGCATACTCACTTCATCACTTCTAACGTCTCTTTCTCTGCAGACCTCAGTTATATCAAGGTATGCTTCATCTAAACTGGCGGAAATGAAGTTAAGGTCGTATCTCTGAAATATTGAAAATTGATCATGCAGAATTGGATTAGCAAGCCATAGACAAAAAAATAAAAATAAACAAATTTACTTGGTATCAATTGCAAAAAAAACATCCTTATTAGCTCCCACCTTTTCTAGTTAAAGTACTATAGTAAGTATACTTTTCAAAATCTACAGGAACAAAGATTAGCTCTGGACACAATTTATGTGCACTAAAACCTGGCATTGCAGCAATCTGTACATTTGTATAAACACTGGGATAATAAATCAACAAAAACAATAGCATAACTTATGACCAAAATAGCAAGAACCAACCTTCTGATAGTGAGCTATATCAGTATTTGAGAGCTTCACAAGCTTTTCACGCATGTTGTCAGTCCTTTGCCTCATAAGAGCCTCCTTGCGTTCCTCATTTTCAAAATACTTTGACACTTTGCTCATTTAATATACAATTCTCTGAACTTTTTCCTTATCAACTCCATCCATACCTAAAAATTAAATATAACTTGATCAAGAAATGGCAAAATTGGGGTTTCTTAGGGTTTTTTTTTGTTGTTTTGAGGGGCGGAATTAATCAAGTAATTCACTCAAAAATTCAATTATAAAGGCAGTAATTCACTCAACGAATACCTGGTGTTTTAATTCGATTTTTTCCTCGAAATTTCTCGAATTAATGCTCGAATTTGCTCAATTTTTTTGCTCGAATTTGCTCGTATTTTCCCATAATCGAATTTGCTCGAATTCCTGGGGTTTCTTAGGGTTTTTTTGGTTGTTTTGCTCGAAAATGGGGGTTTATAAATTTGAATTTTTTCCGATTATGGGTGTTGTCAACATTACGGTTTGATTGTTGAATTTGTGGGGGTTTTTTTGGTCGAATTTATGGGGGTTTTTGGGTTGAATTTCTGGGGTTTTTGGGTCGATTTTCTGGGGGTTTTTGGTCAAAATTCCTTGAATTTCAAGTTGATTTTTGCTCGAATTTCTTAGGGTGTATGGGTCGGATTTCTGGGGTTTTTTGCTAGAATTTCTGAGGTTTTTTTGCTCAAAATTCTGGGTGTTTAGATGTAGGAAATCGCTGTTCTTCGAAGATAGGAGTAGTGTTTTTTTTTTGTGTTAGTAGAAGGGAGGCAGCTAGCAAGTGAAATCCGAAAAAAAACCTAAATGCAAAAGAGTGATTTGCGTCACTCAACTAATAAAATGTGACGCAAATAACTCAAAGTTTAATGCTGCACATTACTTATTTGCGTCGCTTATTAATTGAAGGAGTGACGCATTTGACTTCTATCACTTATTTGCGTCACTTGTCACTAAATAAGCGACGCAAATAACATAATTATATGCGTCGTTTCACTAATTAAGAGCGACGCAAATAACAAAAAGCTAAAATGTATCTGACTTTTGCATCGCTTCTTGGTTAATGTGCGACGCAAATAACTTTTAAGGATGCTTTAAAAAACATTTGCTCCGTTCTTTTGTATGAGTGACGCAAATAAGGCGACACAAATGTACGTTTTTCTACTAGTGATTATTTAATTCTAGAACACAATTAAATAGCAAACGGATTGATAAAATTGCATGAAATTTTAAATTACTCCAAAACCTGAATGGTTCATCTTATGATAAATGGTTTTTCCGAATGTTTTAAGAGTATCACTCTTTATAAAACATCTATAGAAATCACACCCATATCTAATATGCTTGATTTCTTTCATGCAATTGTGAATGTTGTCGTTCACTTATTGCATAGGTTTAGTTATAACTACTTTGCTAATCTTAGCATCTTCATTACTGATCACTTTCATAATAAGATGATAAAATTTGAGAGTGTCATGGATTATATGTGATTTAGGATTTATTGTCCAAGTGATGGCTCCCACTCATTTTCATGATTGAGACCTTCAACTTGACGACCTACAAGCAACGAACTTTCCATAGAACATCTTCTTTATTATCGCCATTAAGGCAACAATTCTCAACATATATTTTAGTCGACTTCCTGATGATGCTTTGCTTGGGTTTCATTCCAAACGGCTCACAATGATTTGGGATACCCTAATCACTTGTGATCATGGAAATTTTCCTTAAATTCATGCACATTACACATGGATCCACGTCCATGTTACCATTCTCAAGCCACGACTCATTTTAACCTCGTGCTTATAAACGGCTTCCTTGTTAAGGATCTAATCCTTGTTAAGGCTTGTGCTTGCAACATGAATTCTCAAATTGTATTTGTTTCCACAAGTCAAGAACTTATCCTGTTACTTATCCAAGTACTTTGGATGTTCTTGGCCAAAATCTAACGATCTAATACGTAGATTTAGGTTGATTGGTACTACATACATACTTCAGATGCTCTAAGCAAGTAATTCGTGCGACAATTCCATATCACAGCGTACATGATGGATTAAATTGCAGAGTAATTCTCAATCTTATTCCATCAATTTGTATTTTTTAGCTCATTCAATTTCAGTGAGTTTTTGCTAAATTGTTTGCTATATGATATGGTTGAAAGTCTCTATTAGAGTCTTTCATGTTTGACTTAGTATTTAGGCTATCTTATACTTAGTTCAAACATTTACTTAGTTTTATACATATGGGTCGAAAGTCTTTCAAAGTCCTTCAATTCATGTTTAACACGGTAAACTCCTTTACACGTTCAAACATTTTATCAAGTCTATACAATAGAACTTAATACCCAATACGTACTAAGTATCTTCTTTTGTTTGGTCCATTGTAAAAAATACTTTAAAATCTAAGCATTTAGCATTTGATAGTTATTTCACAACAGAGTTCGTAGACTTCTTATTGGACCTTTATATAATTTACTTTTTCTCCCACTAAACTTCTTATTCATAAGAATTTCTATGTTTCTCCATGAGTCAATCCTCTTATTAACTTCATGAGAAACACTAGTAGAAAAAAGTGGTTTGGCAGCGGTTCAAACCCGGTCTAAGGCACCGGTTTGAACCGCTGCCTATGTGGGGGGTGCCAAATACCCCCTTTATAGCACCGGTTCAAAACCGGTGCCATATATCCAATTAGGCACCGGTTAATCGGTGCCAAAAATGTAAGAAAATATTTATTTCATTGGTTTTGGCATCGGTTAACCGGTGCCAAAACTGCCCAAAATATTTTTTTTTTTTTGTTGCCTTTAAATCAACTAAAATAAATTAGAACATCAAAATATAAATTAGAACAAGTGCAAAAGACAATGAAATGGAGTATATCAATATATTAAACTGTTATTGTACAATACAAAAAAAAAAATAAAAAAATACAATGAATTATAATCATACAATAAAATTCAATGTTAAATTGATATTGAAAAATACAAATAAAAATTACAACATCAAAAACAATATTCCAAAATCAAAGTCTTTAATTGTTGTGCATCAATTAACACCTGCATCAATTAAAACCCATAAATCAATAAAACTCACAAAAAAAATGCAAAAAAAAAAAAAAAACCAGAAAACTCATGTAGGAACTCAAAAATCAAAATAATTTACTGTAATAAATAAATAACCAAACAAAACGCAAAAAAATCGAAACACAATTAACCACAAAATTTTCGAAATCAATTAAATGCAAAATTTTCGAAATCAATTAAACTCAGAACCCAGAAAATCGATTTCGAAAATCAATTAAACGAAAAAAAAAATTCAAAATCAATTTCGAAATCAATTAAACTCAAAACCCAGAAAAATCAATTAAAATTATTCCCAAAATTTTCGAAATCAATTAAACTCAGAACCCGGAAAAATCAATTAAAATTATTCCCAAAATTTTCGAAATCAATTAAACTCAGAACCCAGAAAAATCAATTAAAATTATTCCCAAAATTTTCGAAATCAATTAAAACTCAAAACCCAGAAAAATCAATTTCAAAAATCAATTAAACGCAAAAAAAATTCAAAATCATCCCAGAAAATTCAAAAATCAATTAAACCCATCAATTTCGAACAATATTACAACAATCAAACAAAAAAAAAATCAAGGCATTTACCAAAAATAATCAAACCCAGAAACCCTTACCTCGAATATTAAACCCAGAAACATGCAGGTGGCGGCGGTGGTTAGTAGCGGTGGTACGGTGGGCAAAAGACAGAAGGGAGAAGAAAGGTCGGAGAAGAGGGGGGAAAGAAGAGGAGAGCGAGATCAGACAGAGAAGGATCGATTTGGGTTTTTCTGCACCATATTTTGATCTGCCGCTTCTTCGATCCGGAATTCCCAGCAAATCCTTGACATCAACCATCTGTCGAGAAAAGGTAGTTTACTACTTAAAAGTTAGAGTAAGGAAGCACTGTATCTGAGGTTTCGCGCGTTGTGGTCGGAGAGATCGAGAAGGAAGATGATAGAGAAGAGAGGAGAGAGAAGGAGGTGAGAGAAGGAGGAGAGAGGCAGCTGAATGAAGCTGAGTTAGTTCTCTAGGGTTAGGAATACAATTATAATATAGATAAGTTGACCGGTTTTTTTTTTTTTTTAAATCTAACAAGGGCACCGGTTCAATTGGCACCGGTTCAATTGGCACCGGTTCAAACCGGTGCCTTTTTGATTTATGGCACCGGTTCAGGCTGAACCGGTGCCTTTTCTCTTTTGGTAAAAACCCGCCCAATTCTAGACCGGTTTTGGGCACCGGTTTAGGCTGAACCGGTGCCATATGGGGGGTGCCTAATGCTTTTTTCTACTAGTGAAAACACGTTCCAATTCCTATATACAATGCTTTCTTTAATCCCATGACGGATTCCTTAAGCTTGCTTTTAAATCTAGCATTTATTTAGATATTCAAAACCCTTAGACTATTTTCATAGTCACTTCTAAAATCCTATTTTAGGAAGGCGGTTTTGGTATCTATTTTGCCATATTTCATATGAGCAATTTTTCTAAAACAATCATGAAAAGACTTTAGCATTCCGATTGGTGAATAGGTTTTTATTAAAATCAACTCCGTGAATTTAATTGTATTCTTTTCAACCAATCTAGCTATGTATGCATATACATTTCCACATTTGTTAGTTTTCTACTTGAAAACTTATTTGCAATCGATGGGTCTTTCACCCTTTATGCAAATTAATCAAGTTTCAAACATAATTTTCAAACATGGAGTCTATCTTAGATTTTTATGGCCTCTAACCATTATTCGGAATTTGGATTTGTCGTAGCTATCTTACAAGACATTATTCCTTTACTATCTAATAGTAAATAGTATGCTTGTAAGTCTTAGGTTTATTTCTAACTTAATAGAAATTTATAGGATTCAATCCAAGCCTTTGGTGAATTATATACCTATACGGGGCAATTGCATCAACCACTGAGTTTCAAGGCGCTTCCAAAGCCCTTTTATTATGTTGATCTTACTCCAACATTTCTGATGTTTTGTGAGTAATGAATTCTCTTTTAAGGCACTTGTAAAGTCCTTTTGAGTATTCTTGATCAAGCATTCTCACGAAGCCCTTTTAAGGTCTTCTAAGATTCTCAGTTCTAGTTTGTTGCTAAGCTCGATGGTCATCTAGTTCATTTTCCTCCCACTTGTCGTTTTGGAAACGTGTTACTTTCCAGAAAGACACCACTTAGAGAAACAAACACTATGTTCTCAATTAGTTGGTGGAGGTAATGCTCATGGTCTCACTTGAATGCTTACAAAGAGACATGTATATTGTCTTTGGGTAAAAGTTCGTTGTAAAACAAACAGTTAGCTCCCACTTGAGCTATCTTAGCCTTTAATGAGCCATTAAGCTCCCACTCAACCTCCTAGCTCTTGCTAAGCTGGTGAGCTCCCATTGAGTCACTTAGCTCCCACTGAGCCAATGAACTCCCACTGAGGCTAAGAGTTTTAGACATAGACTTGAAAAGACATTTAGAAGATAATTCTATCCATAACTGAATATGACGTCCTTTCTTAGCTTTGACATTTTGTTTAGTGTAACATTAGTCCTTCGTGCAAATCTTAAGAACTTTATATGAAGGGATGTGATCCATCATTGTTCTAGTCATTTTTTAATTGGCATCGAGGTCTCCGTGAAGACACACTATGTTCTTTGTGGAGTCGATTCTGTACTTCACTGAACTCTTGAACTATTCAGGGTCAATTAAGATGGTTCACATTTGATGAATATAGCCATATTCTTTCAAATTCTTTGTGAGACATTGAAGTAAATTAATCCTCTTTAGCTTTCGGAATCAATTGTTTATACCAAGAACAATAGCTCTTTACTTTGTCGGTTTCAACAAGTAAGACTTGCTTGTCTTAGAACGATTCCGAATTGATCAACTATCAAGAGCCTATCTAATAGAGCCTTGAGTACGTTCTTGTCGATGTGACATTGCTAAAAATGTTCGGAACGCAAATCATGCCCATGAATTTGAGCTTTTGCTAGTTTATCATGTTATGATAATGTTTGTTTATAATCAAGCATTCTTGAACCATGGTTTAGACAACCATGCCATTCAAATAAATTTGCAACTATTGCTCATTGCTTTGAATGTGAGTCTTTCTGTGTGTAAACAGATCAATTGCTGATTATGGAACACAATAACCATTTATTTATTCCAGCCTTAGCTTAAAGGTCTTTAAACAAAGCATACGTCCTTAATTACAACTGATGTAGCACCACTTGCTTCATTCTTAGCTTGTAAGTCGATAACTTAGCTTATCTTCAATCGTTTGAGGTCACTCTCAAAGTGGAACACTCAAGAAGTATCCGATACTTGTGAAGATAACGAATTGCTAAGTTAACTACAATAATATGAACTCATGGGTTAAAATGGAATCTTATTCCTTTTCTTCGTTCCTCATTTCCTATATTTCTTATCATATTTTATCTCATAATCTTTTAAGAACCATTTATTTAAGAGTCTTTGACTTTTATACTTTTTTAGGCATAATTAAGCATCCAATGCGCCGTAAAACAAAGTTCCATCTTTTCCTTTAATTCACGCTTGAATTACTACATCAATGAGTCCTACTCATCTATGTATTAAGAGAAAAGATATGTTGGTTGTCAATATTGACAATTTGAGTTTGCAACTCAATACTTCATGTTTTATCAAAACTACCTAGTATTTTGAATACATGATGTCCAATCGTCCTTTCGGACTTTGTTATAAAAGTCATTTATGACAATTGTATTTTAGAAATGTTTTACTTTTCTTTGAGAACCATTCTCAGAGATTTCCTTTACCAATCATGGAAACAATATTATTTGATTTAGAATACTATAAATATAAGTGCAAAGTATAACCATTTATCAAGTAAATAACATAATAAGTTTGAAAATTAAAAGGTATTCATGCAAATCTTCAATCTTATTAAACGTCTTATCCACGCATTAAAATTGTCCCCATTTGTCGAGAATAAGTCGATTCCAAGATCCAAAGAAACAAAGAGTGGTTAAGCATGCTTTGGCTTGTCTTAACACTCAATCTCCTAAGGTAAGCAACGCTTTGCTAATGGCTCCAAGCCACTCTTGGTTGAATAAATCGTCACATCTGATGCTCTCTCAACAATTTATTCACTTTACCACGACATGTTAGGACTCCATCACTCATATCGTTGAGTACAACCAAAACCAACTTGCATACCCGTATGCCTTACGTTCCTTGGAGAGGTAGTGATGCCTCGCTTTGACATAGCCCACCACTACCCTTGTTCGGTTGGTAAGTGTTGTTTTGGAATGGCAAGTTTTACTCAATATTTAGGGACCTAGGGTTTCTATGTTGGTTGATTTAAGTGAACTTAATTAATCATCACAACATTCGAAATCCTAAACATGCATCTAACATATATAATTCATGTACATAAACATATTTATATCGAAAAACATAAATAGAGATGCATTTGGCAACTAGCATCACCCCTTGAGATCTTCAAATCTTCAAAAGGTCTTCATTTGCAACTTCATGGCTTCGTCTTCCAAGACTTGACCAAAATAAATGCAACTACTAGTGTCTACGATTAGGACTAATCTAAATGTTAAGGTACAAAAATACTCAACGGTTCGCAGACCGTATTTAGATTTACAAAAATACATCACAGATCGCAGTCCGTATTTTCTATCGTAATCGGGTCCCACTAGTTGCAATTTCATAAAACTTGTGAGAGAATATACATTCCATTCATCCATTCACTATCTGTGAGTGGCCCATGCATTTTACAACGATAAACAAGTAACAATGCATAAACACGCGTGAACTAGTAACTAATCTAGGTGGTTAATCCAATTAACACCCCTAATTAAAACTAGTCAAAGTTGTTTAAACCGGTTATGTAAATTAGCGCAATTAATATTTGAAGCTCCCACTAAATTCCGCATCCAACTCAATTAATCCAATTAATTAAGCCGGTAAAACCCAAAATTTGTCAAAATAAATTTTGCCAATGCCACTCAAAAACCGAGGCCTAGCCTCCAAAATTTATTAAAATAATTAAAACCAAATTAGATTAATAAAATAATTAAAACGGCAAAATAAGCAAACACGAAGCCAACCGTACTCAAGTGGTTCACGCACTACATACGTGCCACATGAAAGTCAAGGTTGTCTAACAACCCCACACTATACGGCTTGGCGCACGTGCCTTCACCACCCCACGTAGCACTAGCTAGGTACACCCTAGTAGCGTTTGCTACGGGTTACAAGGTGCTAGACACAAGGCCACGGCTGCTTGCCCCTTTACACCAAAACACCAAGCACATACACGCACTAAACGCTCGCACACCCCACGCACATGGCCGCACGCATTGAGCATGCCCTTGGCAGCCACATACAGGCTGCTATGCAGCCTGGCTAGCCAAGGGAGGCTTTGCCTCAATTTGCGTGCCATAGCCTTGGGATTTTCCCAAATTTCACATGACAATTTATTAATTCTAAATTAATTTTAGAATTAATTTTTGTGAGCAAAATTGAAAATTTAAACAAGTCTAACTTAAATAAAAAAAACATCCAAGTGCATGTAACCAAAATTATTTCCAAGAACCATTTTTTAATAAAATTGGTTTAACTTGGTGCAACAAAATAAGAGGGCAATTAATCACTATCAATTTAATTAATTTAAATTAATCTTGAGTTTTTGACAAAATAAAAAGGAGTTGGAAAAATGAACATAAGTTCAATAAAGATTCCAACTTTAATACTTGTGAATCCTTGAAAAAATTATATCTTCCAATATGAAGATAAACAAATTTCTATTACAAGTTTCAAACTTTATGATTCCAATCAACTAAAAAATGATTAAATCAACAAAGTTTAACAAAAATTCATGGAATTTAGTAACTTAAAGTTTCAATCACTTAACATAATTAAAGATTGAATCTTTAGTACTTGGAAGCCTCAAACAACAACAATTTCACACTTAATGCAATTAGTTTGCAATTATGTGAAAAATAAAACCAAGCTTTCAAACACAAATTACCACCAAGTAATCATGCCTAAAGAGGTTTAAAATTGCATATAAAATATGTATTGAACCAATTACATAACTACCATAAATATGTAATTAATTTTCAAGGTTAGAAAGACTTAAAAATTTTCGTAAAAACAAAAAATCTCTCGAAAAGTGCATTTCTGGTCATTTTTTTGGCTAAAAAACGAGTCCTAAAAGGGTAAAACCATTTCCAGAACGCCTTTTCCACCCAAAATTCACTATTTTTGGGTCGAAATCTGGGTTTGGGAGCTGAAAACAACTCCAATACGAGGTTAAAATAGATAAAACGAGCTACTAATCTAATTAGCAACTTAATACCAGAAAAATTAAGCCATAAAAACACCTTGAAAAATATTATGATTTTAAAAATAAACGAGTGAGGCTCTGATACCACTGTTGGGGTTTGGTGAATCTAACTCACCGCAGAAACAACCCCGACCTAAAGAACCACTAGCAATTAATAAAACCATAAAGCGTAACAAATAAACATAAAAGGTTAAAATCGGAATTTACCTTTGAAGCGTGCTTCGCCCTCAAAGTCGGGCTCTTACTTGTAAGCTTAAGCTCCGAAAATATGCGAGCCTCCTACGGAAATCCACCCGCAAAAACTACTAGCGACTTTTAGGTCCGTTACCTCGAGGTTAGCAAGGTCCGACCAAAACCCGAGTATTATATGATATTAAGAGTTTTTGCTAATGCAATGCTCTATTGAACTCCTACTCAAGCAAGGCATTCTCCTGCCATGCTTTGGCTACTTATAAGAAAGGGTAGCTTGTGAATTCCACTCATCTTTCAATGTGGGACTTTTCACAAAAAGATCCCACATGGAAAGATTGATGAATTCAATCCTTAGTTAAATAAACCAAGGAACAAGTAACAAGTGTCACATGCTTAGGTGAGGACCACTTTCCCACTTGGTCCCCAAGGCATTTCACATGCAATGTAAACTAACCATGTGTCACCCAACCTTGAGCCCCAAGTTGGGTTCGGTTGGGCAATTTTATTTTGGCCCGTGTCCATGACCCATTGCCCCGGGTCCACGGCCCTTGTCACATGTGTCGCCACCGTGGTGCGCTGCCATTAGGTGGCTGCCACGTGTGCTGCCACATGGAGTTTTGCCATGTGTGCTGCCATGTGGCACGCTCCGATTGGGCGCGCTTTCCTAGCCTTTCGCGTGGCTAGGATTTTACTTGTTACTTGAAGCATTTTCCCGTCTCGCCAAATCCTAGATTTTGGCTCGACATTTGAGATTCTCCGACGCTCGGTTTCGACGCTCCAAGATCGAATTTCCGACGTCTAAATATTTAATACTCGGGCGACGAATTAATTTCTTCCGAATTAATTCGAAGAAATTAATTCGTCGAGTCGGTTCGTTTACTGCTAAGGGTGTGACCCGAAGGGTTCAGTCAAGATTAAGCTGTAATATTAATTATGCATTACTATTACTGATCGGAAGCGGCCTTAACCTAGGCATTCTGATCACTTAACCTTACTAAATATATTAGCTTTCTAATAATTCTTAACCCACTAACGGAATAGTACACTTGTTCGAAGGACACCTTCCTTTCAAATTATTGATCGAGTGTTCTGATTGGCCTATGATTGTATCACTTATGCTGACAAGATTTATGGGGGTGAAGAGCAATGATAGCAATAGCCGAAAGACATGGACCGCTGCATAGTAAGGTATCATCAAGCTCAATTATGATGTTTTACTTAGCGATGATGGTTAGGTTGGTCTACGTGTGGTAGTACGTGACTGTAAGGGTGATGTCCTATTAGCTACTATTGTTAGTGCATCATAGCTTATTAGCCACCGATAATTGCAAATAGCAAAGTAGCTGCCATGGCAATGAGGCTGGAAAATAGTTATGGGCTACTTAATGACATCATCGAATCCGACTCTTAAGTTCTTATCAACAAGCTATGTAAAGAAACTATCTTCCTCACTGATTTGAATGCTATTTTCGACGATATCCTTTACTCTAGCACTTTGCTTAGTTCGATTTCTTAGTGCCATGTCAACCAGGATGGTAATGTTGTTTCTCGCAATTTAGCTCATATTGTTCCTTTTGATGTTGAACAAATTTGGGACGATCTTAGTCCTTGTGAGTTCTCTCCTTACATATTGATGGATAACTTATCAATACAAGGCACTACTTGCTTTGTTTAAAAATAATCGAGAACTCAACCGTTACGAGATTAATTTTTTTTTTTTTTAAAAAAAAAAGCAATTCAGATCGAGAAACATGATAAATAATTTCAACATCTAATGTTTAGTCAATCAATCAATAACATAATACTAAAATAGACACCAAGAATGATACATGTCAATTCCTGGTGCATTATTTTCCCTCCAAAACTATCCTTCCTTTTTTTTCTTACCAAAATCTTTTTAGAGAATATTTATATATTTTTTATTAGTCTTCTCATTTCTTTTATATATATATTCTGTATATACAATTAACTAAATTTATATTCAAAATATGTTATAGTTCATACTTTTTCTTGCCAAAATATTTTACAAGAATATTTGTATAATACAATTTCCTGTCATTTTTTTTTGGATAATCATGCTTTTTTATTTATATAGAGATGTGTTGAGAAAAATAAATTGATTTTACTATTTTCTTTTCTTAAAAAGATTGCAAGGGTGCTTTTAATATCGACCAAGCTAAACTCACTTTCCTCTATTTTATCTCATCTTATCATCCGTTATCAAGAAACTTTTTGTTAATAATATGCGTACCACTTTAAGCAATTGTTTTTGGTTAAATTCGTGCGTCGCACGGGTATTTACCTAGTCAATAACATAATACTAAAATAGACACCAAGAATGACACATGTCAATTCCTGGTGCATTATTTTCCCTCCAAAACTATCCTTCCTTTTTTTTCTTACCAAAATCTTTTTAGAGAATATTTATATATTTTTTATTAGTCTTCTCATTTCTTTTATATATATATTCTGTATATACAATTAACTAAATTTATATTCAAAATATGTTATAGTTCATACTTTTTCTTGCCAAAATATTTTACAAGAATATTTGTATAATACAATTTCCTGTCATTTTTTTTTGGATAATCATGCTTTTTTATTTATATAGAGATGTGTTGAGAAAAATAAATTGATTTTACTATTTTCTTTTCTTAAAAAGATTGCAAGGGTGCTTTTAATATCGACCAAGCTAAACTCACTTTCCTCTATTTTATCTCATCTTATCATATCTCATCCGTTATCAAGAAACTTTTTGTTAATAATATGCGCACCACTTTAAGCAATTGTTTTTGGTTAAATTCGTGCGCGCACGGGTATTTACCTAGTTATATATAAACTAAAGGTGGGCATTGCCGACTTTGTACTGACAAACATGACAATTGCGACATGCTACTAAATCATGGACCACAAATCGACATTATATAATTTGGAACAGTTAGCATGAGTTCAAGAATAGCAATATAATATGACGGCTGACTTGCGCCCAGAACACATTTTCTTTTTTTATAACAAGCCAAAATTATCATAAGGATACTTCTTTCCCCACCTTAATACCTTAGTTTAGTAAGAGAAAATACAAGTTAATATCCTATGTAAACAACTTTTGTTTATGTACGACTGTACGAGTATAAAAGTCATATTTGTTAGTTTTTTATGGATAATATTGTTATTAAATTCAGTAATAACATTAGAGTGTCAAGCCTTCAACCATGAAGATATGCTTCACAATGGAGCTTGATGTCCGCTTCTTTGCCACCACTACAACCGCCGCTTATCACAATGAACCACCAAAAGAATCATGTTATGAGCAATTTCATAGTTAAATAGTCTTATTACCTTCTTTAATTGTCTTCAAAACCCACCAAACCGAAGCTTTCATCAAGTTCTAGATGCTCCATTATTAAAACTAAGGTATACCCTCGACAATACCTACCATTTAGGTTAACCATTCCCTTAATTTATATATTTTTTCTTAGGGTTTTCTTTATATTTGGCGGCAAAGCCGCCGTCGAGCATCCTGTGGTGTTTATGAAAGAAGGGATTGTTGGTAATGTTGATAGAGGAAGAAGAAGCAAGTGTATTGTAAATTTGTACTGTGCCTTTTTTTTAAAACAAATTGTCTCCTGCACATGAGTTTAAAGGAAGATGATGAAAGAAATATGTTCTTTATTGTTGATATAAACATAGTTTGTTAATATAGGTATAAGAGACTAGCTCGGTTTAGTACCACACGACATGTAGGTAGGGTTGTGTAATGAGCTCCCTTTCGAAAAATCGGCACAAATTTAGCTTAACATTATGTTTTTAGTCTGTTTGAGACACAACTTACTTGAGAATGAGATACACCACAATGCCCAACCCAACCCGTGCCAATCTTTAGAACATTTAAATGAATATAAGAAGAGGAGGAAGTAGAAATGGAGGAATAATATGTATTTGTTGGTACGTAACATGATAATTCGTAAATATTTTAAAAATTAGGTTTTTTTAGAAAATAACACCACAAAAATCACATAAATTTGATTATAACACCAAAAATTTTAAAACTTTTATTATAACACCATTAAAAAAACTCATAAATTTGATTTTGCTTCCGACTAACAGAATTTTGGATGGAATCCGTTAGTGGGACCTCTATGAACACATGTCAATTAAGTATTGGTTTAAAAAAAAGATAAAAAAAAAAAAAAAAACAACCCTAACCCAGCCACTAGCCTTCCACAGGCAGCCTTATCCTATCCGCCGGGCGCCAATCCTCCCACCAAAACCAACGAAATCAGGCCAACCACCACCCTCGAAACCAACGACAACCACCCCAGTCCTTTCAACCGCGGCGAAAACGAAATCCACCGCCCAGAAATCGTCGTCCAGAAATCGAACGCCCAAAAATCGCCGCTCAGAAATCGAATGCTCAGAAATAGAACGCCCAAAAATGATGGAATAGGACCAGAAAATTGATTTCAGCGATTTGGCGACAGTTTTATTGGGTAGGAGAGAGGAGTTTGGCGACAGTGGTGGGTGTGATGTTGTTTCGGCTGGTTCAGGTTGGGGTTACATACGGTGGTTCGGTGAAGGTGTGGGCTGGGGTTTTGGCTAGTTTAGGATAGGGTCACGTGGTTTGCCGACAGTTTCGGAGCTTCGTTGACGATTTCGGCGGTTTGGGGGCTGGCTAGGGGTGACGGCGACCGACACTGGTGGTGGACTGGTGGGGTGGTGGCTGGGTTAGTAATTTAGGGTTTTCTTTTAAAAAAAAATATTTTTTTGAATTTTCTTAACCTAATAGAGGATTGACATGTGTACAATGTGTGATGCACTTAACGGTTTTTTTGGATGACAAAGTTAAGTGGTGGTGAAACCAAATTTTTGGTTTTTTTTTTTTTTTTTTTTTTTTTTTTTTTTTTGTGTTATAATAAAAGTTTTGTTTTTTGTGGTTATATAATCAAATGTTTGGTTTTTTTGTGGTGTTATTTTCTATTGTTATTACCAATAGTACTGTAAATAGTTAGAATTACACTTAAGATTGTTACAAAAATATACTTTTGAAGCTGATATATATACCACTAGGTTGTGAAATTATGTAATTGGAGTAATAAACCTGGAAAACGGGTCATTCGGGTCGAGTTAATTTAGGTCGGGTAAGCAAATGTTCGGGTCGGGTTGGGTCGATACGGGTTTCGTGTCAAATTCAAGTCTGCACTTCGGGTCAAGTTTGGGTCGGGTCTGTTCGAGTTGGGTCTGTTCGAGTCAGGTCAATTTTTAAGATTAATTTTCAGGTCAATTTCGGGTCGGGTCTATTCAGGTCAAGTTTGTGTCGGGTCACCAAAATAAATTCACTTTAAAAAAAAGTTGGAAAAATAAAGTAAAATCGTTACAAAATATAAAAAAATCGTGAGTACTTGTTACTTAGGAAAGAAAGAAGCCCTAAACTAAGTAATTTACCATTTCACCCTATTCACTTAAGGATTCGGGTCGGGTCGATTCTGGTCAATCAATTCGGGTTAAAATTAGGTCAGTCACTTCAGATTTCGGGTAATTTCGGGTCGGGTCAAGTTCAGGTTTCGGGTCAGGTCATTCGGGTCGGGTCACTTCGGGTCATGTTCGGGTCAACTCCATTTCAGGTCAGGTTAGTTCGAATTCGGATCATTTTCGGGTCAATGGTTTTGGGCCAACTTTCGGGTTACGGGCTCGGGTCATTCGGGTCAGGTCAAGATTGCCAGATCTAGAGTGTAATGGTATTAAATTGGCTATAGTGATACAATTAAAACTAAAAACTTAAATTGATAATATGTGGTCCTATTACCTTTATGTTACACTAAATTACCATTATGCCCCCGTTATGCCTCTAAGAAGAGGAGAGACCATCACAGTCATAGTGTAAATTTAAAGTGAAATGTAGAAATGGCCAAATGGGTGTATGTCTCTACGTAGTCCTCGGCACGTCTACCAGGAGAGAGAAAATGGAGGGAGCCAAAGAGGTGGAATTGAACTCCAAACTCCATTCCCACTTTCTTTTATTTGTTTTTGTTTTTTTATTTTTTTATTTTATTTTTACCCCGAGAAAAACGTTACTTGATCAGCATTTCACAAAAGCAACAAACAATTCATAACTTTAATTTATTTATAATTCTGTTATGTGCTACAATTTTGCACCCCTTTTAGCTCATTCAGGTAAAATTCTCTGCAAATTCTTAATTTTTTCACATTTTCAATCTCTCAATCTTTAGATTTTGATTTATTTGATTTCATTTTATTTTGTAGGTTCTTGAATTTGGGAATTTCTGATCTTCAAGAACAAAAAGGGGGCATGCTTTAATGCAATATTATTCAAATTTTGATTTTATGATTTTTGTTGAATCATATTATAATTTTAGGATAATATTGTGCAGGACAAATTTTTATTTGATGAGATGAAAAGAAGGAAATGGGCGCGGAATAGTAATAATTTGGTGATTCATGGAAATGAGAAAACTCAATTATATCATTATTTTGGTAGCAATTTTGCTTTTTGCCTTTAATTTCATCGAAGGTGAATGTTCTACTAGAATATATCGGGGTAACGGATTTGAATCTTGTCCACTGGAGCATAAAAAACAATGGGTACGTCAATTATTTTCGATATCCTGTTTTTTTGTATTGATTAACAATTGAAGGGTGTTTGATGTGTTGTAATGTATGTTATTTGTAAAATCGAGTTTTGATTAGCTGATTGCTAATGATGGTTTTATTAAACTTTTATGAAAAATGGATGTATGAAACTTTTTTTCTTTAAAAGTAAAAGTAATTTAGTAGGATTTTTCTAATGTGAATCAAGATATATATCTGATTGTTTACAGTTGCATAATGTTCATGGTGTGCCTAATTATAGATTATGAGGTTGTTTTGTGTTATGTAGCGCAGTGTTGTTGTTAGCTTACTCTTTTCTGGTTGTTGTTACTCAGAAGTGTTTGTAAAAAAAATTACTTGCTCTTTTATGAGCAAAATTGTTGTCCGAATGGAAAAGTAGTGTGGAGTAGAGAGAATGGGTGTATGGGATAGAAGGAAAGGAATGGTTGTTTTGGTTGGTGAAGAATGGCGATTTGGGGAGGGAGGAGGGTTTAGAGGTAAGATTTTGTTTTTGAGGGGTTCACCATTCTAATATTTCCCTTTTATCCAAGTTTAATTCCTGTTAGCTACCACAACTTGTTGTAAATTAGGTGGTGTCGTGGTGTGATATTAGTTCTGTTCTTTGTACTATATTGTAGATACCTATGTATTAAATATTATGTGTTAAACTGTGTTATATCTAAATCTAATTTCAGACAGAAGCATGTTCATTGAACGACACCCCTTGATCGCACATTCACTTGTTTTTTGTTACAATGTTTCATTTACTTTTGACAAATTGACTATTCATGTTAGCTGACCCCAAATCACTTGTCATCAGTCTTGCTTAAAAGATTATATTAGATGCGTTAAGGATTTGGACACATTCTTTATCGGATTCTAGTTGTCATATTTCTCACCAGTTTCTCTCAAATGTATATTATGAATTTATGATGCTGTATAATTATTAAACTTGAAAATTGAATAGATTTCTCTCCTCAGGCAGAATACATGCAGAAAAGCTGCTCCAAAGAACTAGCAGAAATGAAGAAAGAACTCGGGGACTGCATCTTGTATTTGTCATTGAAAACTGGTGAAATCAACATTGGGTCAAGTATAATTTTGTCAAAGCAGAGGCCTCATGGGACCTTAACTTCCTTGCAATCCAATCTCCAAGAACTTGTATTGGGTTGTATAAGAAAGAATCACCATCTCTTTCGTGGTTTAAGTGAACAAGATGGTTGTACTCGTAATGCTAAATTGCATTCTCATCAGTATAGGTTTCCTGGAAGATATCTGGCTGAGAAATCTTCCAAAGGTAGCTCTTTAAATGTTGCTTCCGTGCTGACTATAATCCATTTGCTTTTCTCATCCCCATTCCTACCTTTTGTTAATACTCTGACACTGTTGATGCAGTTGCTTCCAGTACTGCTGCTAGTCCAACACCAGATGTATTTGACGACCCAATTATCATACCACCTGATTTGCTGTATCCATCACCACCACCTATGAAAGTTGAGGTTCCAGTAGCTACTTCGGGGAGGGAAGAACATAACAAAAAGTTAAACAAAGTTATAACTATTGCCGCATCAATAGCAGGAACAGTTGTCATTTTTGCCTTGGTGTTATTTTGTTGCCTAATGAGAGGTCACAGCTGGGTTGCAGATGGGCAGAAAGATGACAGGCCTCTTCTGACATTGAGTTCAGGTGACTATTCAGCTGTTAATCTCAGTGTTCCTCTTTCATTTCTTCCTGTGTGTGTGTTTTTTCCAATTGCATTTATGTTAGTTGCTCTTTTGTTTTTCCTAACGTATAAAATTCATCTGCCAGGCTCTTCAATGAGTTCTGACATTAAGGATGGTGGAAGAAATACATCTTTCAACAACTCAAATCTAAAACAAGAGGGATTTGGCGGTCCCCTAGCGGAAATTCCAGAAAATGGATCTACAAATACTGAAGGATTGTCATACCAGAAACTTACTCCTGAAAAAGCAAGTCCTCCTGCCCCAGCACCTCCACCTCCTCCACCACCAAAGCCTAAACCTCAGCCTCCTCCACCGCCAAAAGGTGTTAAACCTCCTCCTGCGCCTCCAAAAGTAGGTGGTAAAGGACCTCCAAGTCGTGGACGATCAGATTCTGGTGATGGTAGTGACCCTACAAATGATCCTGATGCCCCTAGAACAAAGCTAAAGCCATTCTTCTGGGATAAAGTGGTCGGTAACCCTGAGCAGTCAATGGTGTGGGATGAAATTCGATCAGGATCATTCCAGTAAGATTCTTTAAAAGTCTCTGTGGATCTACTTTGAAAGTATATTTTCACAATTACATGTATTTTGGGAGAAAAATTTATTTATTAAAATTGCGTTGATGGTTTAAAAACGGTTATCACCAGAATAATTGACATCTGCATAAATTTCAGGTTCAACGAAGAGATGATAGAATCTCTGTTTGGATATAATCCTGATAACAAACGGAATGCTGGGAGTAGGAATCAGTCAAATGATGCTTCTCAACCACAATATATACAGATTATTGATCCAAAGAAGTCTCAAAACTTATCCATCCTTCTTAAAGCACTTAACGTAACAACTGAGGAAGTTCGCGATGCCCTTTTGGAAGGTATATCTCCCGATCTTTCTTCCCTCATTTCAACTTTAATTGTCTGCGTACATCTACATTTTTCCATGTATTGAATTAACTATACAGTTTACTCAAACACGCTCAGAAAGCAATTACCTGATAAAATGCATTACTTATTACTAGTTAGATGAACCATATGTGCACAATTTGCAGAAAAGAATGTTGTCTTATCTAGTTCCTTTCAATAGTGATGAAATTCATCACTGCATTAAACAATGAAAGGTGTTAGGTTCACATTTCATACTTCTAAATCTAATCTATTTCTTTATTGTAGTCACAGTTCTCACAGGCTCACTGTGCATATTTCATTGCACATATAGAGCATGTGAACACAGCATTTCCTACTTTACGGGGTTATATGTAACATTTGAAATTACTTAGTTTATCTGTGAGGTCTGGCTCCCCCCACTGCTAGATATAATACTTCTATAAATGTGTGATGCTGAACTTGGAGTTGTCACGACACCAATGCATATCCCTTTTATGCCATGTTATTGCTCCATGAATCAGACTGTACATCATGTCAAGCTATTACACTATACTATCCATTAAACTAATCCAATTAAGTGCTTACTTTCCATAAACTTCCCGTGCGCATTAATCAGTGATTCAAATAACAACGATAACATGGTATATATATCATGTACAAATTCTACCTTCTCATATAAGACTCCATCTCCAATATTTGAAACGGCGTAACTGACTAATAAGCAGTGACAGTTCCTATAATGCCGTTAAGGCATCTGTGATATTGATTGCAAACGATGATGTCGTTTAGAGGAAGTAAGCCTTCGAAACAGCCATCTTGGACTTTTGGTGCTACTTCTCTAGTTCGTGATAAGATTGTTAATTCTGTACTTGCATATGCCTTCCACAGAGAAAATTATTTCGTTGCTTCCTGACTTTGTTGTCACCTGCTTATGATTTTCTTATCTTATTTCTTCTTCAAATTAATAAGTCTGGGGTTATCTGCATTGAATTAGGGAACGAGCTTCCAACAGAGCTTTTGCAAACATTGCTGAGAATGGCACCGACACAAGAAGAAGAACTAAAGCTTCGAATATTCAGTGGTGATACTTCTCAACTTGGACCTGCAGAAAGATTCTTAAAAGTAATGGTAGACATCCCCTTTGCTTTCAAAAGGATGGATTCACTGATGTTTATGATGACGTTCAAGGAAGAGGTTTCCAATATCAAAGAGTCATTTGCTACATTGGAGGTAATAAGGCCATAATTATTTATTCTATGCATAAGAGGGTAAAACTTGGTGATAAATTTGTCAGGGGATATTAAATTAATGTTGAACTTAGGTCTTACTTCCAATCATATTTGCCATACCCTAATTGTCTTGGAGAGGGTGAAATAAGATGTAATAGTTCTATTCCTCGCTAAATAATAGATATAACTGAATAAACTGTTGATCTCCTCACTTTCAATAGATCATGCCTTCCTGAATGTAAAACAATACTTGAAATGTAGATTTTTAGGTCCTTTTATGGAAGTTAATTGGTGTATGTGATTTCTGTTTTATCTTCCAGGTGGCTTGTGATGACCTCAAAAAGAGTAGACTATTTCTAAAACTCTTGGAAGCTGTTCTGAAAACAGGCAACCGTATGAACGATGGCACCTATCGAGGGGGGGCTCAGGCATTCAAACTTGATACCCTCTTGAAACTTGCTGATGTAAAAGGAACAGATGGCAAGACAACATTGTTGCACTTTGTTGTGCAAGAGATAATACGATCAGAAGGCTTGAAAGCTTTGCGTGCTGCAAAAGATAACCGCAGTGTGTCTAGCATGAAGACTGATGATTCTGTTGAGGATCCTACCTTTGATCCATCAGAACAGTATCAGACTCTTGGCCTTCAAGTTGTGTCAGGTATAAGCAGTGAACTTGAAAATATAAAAAAGGCAGCAATTATCGACAATGATGTGCTTACGTCAACAGTTTCTAAGCTTGGTCAGTCAATAAAGAAAAACAAAAACTTCTTAAACAATGAGATGGGTAGTCCTGAGGAAGAGACTGGATTCTATCAGGCTCTTGTAAGTTTTGTAGAACATTCAGAAGGTGAGGTAACATGGCTACAAGAAGAAGAAAAAAGAATATCGGATTTGGTGAGGAAAACAGCAGACTATTTCCACGGAAATGCTGGAAGGGAAGAAGGCTTGCGTTTATTCAGTATTGTGCGCGACTTTCTCTTAATGCTGGATAAGATTTGTACAGAATTAAGGCATTCTTTTGCAAGGTTATCAAGAAACTCCAGCAAGGAATCTTCCCTCAAAAGGCCTGCTCTAGATCAGCATCAATCCATACAGGACATGCGGCAGAAGTTATTTCCTGCAATTGCTGATAGACGTGTGGACTCCAGTTCAGATTCAGACGATGATTGATCTAGAAGAGCATATACCCTGCTGCGCAGTAGATATACTAGATTTTCATCTAAAATTAACTTATTTTTTGTCAATAGAGTTATTTGTTTGTGATCTAGCTGAATACTAATAGTTTTAAAAAGATCTAATTTAATGTTATAGATTCTGAGAATTGTATGTATAAATATTGTCACCTGTTTTGTGTTTGTATTTATGCTGAATTCCCCTTTTTTTGAAAGGGGTGTGCTTAGCAGTAGAGTAGTCTTATACTCTCTATGAGTTATGACCCATAGGCCGTATCAAAGTTGAACAACGATTCAGACTCTCAATATCAAAGTTAAACAGTTTTGTCTCGGTAACTCTAATTTGGTCCTTTTTGCCTCTTTTATGAAGAGCTGTAAGTAGAACCTTAACATTTCTTACAAACCACCATCTTCTAGTCTCTTCATTGGTTTCAATTAGTTCCAGGAAATTTTTCAGTAGAGTTAATGTTTCACATGCTTATATATAATGCACTCTTGCACATGTTTTTTAACACTTAAAAGACGATATCATTATTTACTTAAAGAGTTTACAACAAACACACACAGCCTCATTCCGTAAGCAAAATTAGTGGCATGTTTAATAGTGTAGGCGTCGTTTGAAGTGCGCCTACGTTAAAGCATGTTGTGAATATGCTTGGCACTCATAGGAAGTGGGAATTGACATGATACGATTAGGGTCAAGGAAAGTAGGGAGCCGCCAACAAGTTTTTAAGGAACTTGTAAACCGTTCACGGATCATTAAAGGCAACCACGATAAGGGACAATGATAGGCAACAACGATTGACCCGTGAAGGTTACACCCCATTCATAATCCATGAGATTACTAATATGGTTCGGAACCACGAAAAGAGGATCGGCAATGATGGTACGAAGTGAGTCATGGAGTCACATTCGCCCGTATTGGCCTCTACTCGATTCTTATAGTGAAAAGTGATTCCAGCGATCTCAAAGGCATGCAAATAAAATATTCAATTTGCTCTAAACTATTATTAAGCTAAAATTGTTTAATATTAATGCAACATATAATTCTAAAATATTGTGATCACTTCAATTAACAACAAGATTAAAAAGGAACCTAAACCGGTTGTCCAAATTATCTTATTAGGCGTGATTTTCAATTACATATTCCCTTTAAACATGCAATATGGTGATCATAAAAAATAATTGAATAAACATTAATATTGAAAGCAATTTAACAATAATAGCGTTAGTCAAATCAAATAATAAATAAATCCAATCATGATACTAGCAACAAGAATTAAAATTAGAGTAATTAAGTGAATCAATTACTCGCTTTCCGTGTTTCCTTGAATTGCTACATCATGAATAAATTGTTCGTAACTTCAATAAAAATATAAATTAAATTGAAATTAAATTAAATAAAAAGTAGAGTTGATTTGGTCCAAACCCTCAGTTAATTATACCTTTTACACCTTGGTTTAAGGACGGAACCTCGGGTTAAGTATGAACTCCTTGGAGTGCTTAAGGGAAGTACTTTGAGAGAATAGGATGGCTAGTGTTTAGGTTAAAGAGGGAGAAGAGAATGATTTGATGATCAAGCTTGTTGATGATTGAAAAAAGGGGAGATCGATATGACCTCTATTTATAGAGAAAAAAGAAGGGTCGAAAAAACAAGATAAGATCCGAATTAAATCGGAATAAAACTCGATAGACTGTAGTTTTTGCGGTTTTTGTTTTTATCATATCTTTTGATCCAGAAATCGGAATAAGATAAATAAGATATCGTTTGAAATCTCTTGAAGTCTAATTTCTAATCCAATTGGAATAAGATTAAAATATTTTGTATACTAAAAGATATGGCCGAAATAGTAAGACGGTGTCAGTTTTGGATAGAGTTTGATATTTTATTCATATCTTTTCCGTTATAGCTCGGTATTGGTATTATAATATATCATTAGAAAAATAATTTCAAGGGCTATCCAACCATATAAAATTTGGATAAAAAATATGAGGCACGAAAATAATATCTGTCTATCTTTGAAATACTTTCAATTCGAATATAATTAGGACTTTCAAAAAAAGAAAAGTTTTATTCAATTTCAAACTCTTTAATCTTATCTTTTCAAAAAGGATAATTAAGATATTTTAGAAACTTATAGAAGCTTCTAATTAATCCTATTTGGTTTAGGAATGGGATTAAATAATTTGGACCCTCCACATGATCATTGGGTCGTAGGTAAGGTGGGTTTAGGTTCGGTTTGGGCTCGGCTTAATATTTTGGCCATAACTTATTCATTATAACTCGGATTTGGGCCTATAATATATCGTTGGAAAGATCTTTTCAAGACTCATCCAAATATTAAACATTGGACCCAGATTATAAACCAAAATAAACTAGATTAAACGTTTTTATAAAAAGGACACGAAATGAATGATTTTAAAGGACACGAAATGAATCATTTTGGGTTTAAAGACACGAAAAGAGGAAAATAAGTTATGGTTTGGGGAAATGGGCTATAAGTTGGGTTGGTTTATGAAATGGAAATATGGATTTAAGCACTCCAAGATTAAATACTCAACCTGACCAATAATGGCGGTGAAAGGTTGTTCATCATCGGGTTTGGTTTTGGGGAGACATTTTTAGTTGTCTACAGAAGCCCCCACTTTGACTGAGTTTGTAGAAACGTCAGTTTCGAAAACTATAGTAAAAGTAGTCGATAGGGACGGAGAATGATTTAAGACGTTATGTGATCCTAAATCACTCTTTATACACCGATACCTGCAGAAAAATTTTAGTTCTACAGATAAAAGAGTAAAGGGATAGAATGCTTATCTGACACCAGTTTATCGGTGACAATTGAGTTTGGTAGCTTCCTATGCTTGAAGGAATCCACCGGATGACGTTTTGTTGAGATACTTTCCATGCTTGAGGAAAGTCAATAGATGAGTTTGGTAGCTTTCTATTCTTTAAGAAATCCACCGGATGATACTTTCCATGCTTGAGGAAAGTCGACATATGAATTTGGCGGTTTTCTATGCTTGAAGAAATCCACCGAATAATACTTTCCATGCTTGAGGAAAGTCGACATATGATTTTGGCAGGTTTCTATGCTTGAAGAAATCCACTGGATGACACTTTCCATGCTTGAAGAAAGTCGACAGATGATTTTGGCAGGTTTATATGCTTCAAAGAAATCCACCGGATAATACTTTCCATGCTTGAGGAAAGTCGACAGATGATGAGATTGCAAGTCTCTGTATATCGAGAACCTTGCTTGCACCGTGAAATGATGGTGGTTCGATTGTCCCTGAACGTGGGCTGTAGTTGGTTCGCTTGTCCCCGAACGTGGGCTGTAGTTGGTCCGCCTGTCCCCGGACGTGGGCTGTAAATGGTTCGCTTGTCCCCGAACGTGGGCTGTAATTGACACCTGCAAAATAAAATTTGCCAAGGGACTCGTATAGACTGTGATTGACTTGACCAACTGACTTGACCAAGTTTGACTTGTCACGACATGACATGTGTATGACTTGTGATTGTGTGTGTATAAGTATGATTTTAATGTATGAGCAGACACAAGAAATCAACAATGCAAAAAGCAAAAATTTTCCGTCATTTTTGTCATGAGACGAGTGGAGGGTACCAACTTTCTCCCGAAAAAGAAAGACGTGAAAACTGAACTTTTATTTTCGAACTTCCCTCAATGAGAAAAAATTTTGAAAAAGTTTTTGAACTTCCCCAAAAGAAAAGACATGAAAAAGAGAAGAAATTTTGAACTTCCTCGTTGAGCAAGACGAAATGAATCGCATGGATTGTATGCATGATGCATGTTCTTAGGCCAGGAGGCTAAGGACAATTACTTCATGTGACACGATAGATGAATGAACTTAGGTCATGGAGCTAAGCATCATATATGGTGTAAAGAAACGATCTTGAATGTCACTTAGGTCTGGAAGCTAAGCACGTATATAGATGAAGTGATTATTGCATAATGAACGTTGCTTAGGTCAAGGAGCTAAGAACGATATGCTTTGTATGATTAAAAATTATTGAAATATAAATGTTGCTCAGCATATTATGCGCATGAAACAATGAACATTGTTCAGGTCAGGAAGCTAAGCAAGTATACAATGTTTCTTTTAATGAATGCTGTCCTGAAAGACGATGAAACATGCACAATGTTTAAACAAGATTTCATGATAAAGGGCTCTTAAAGGGAAAGATCATATGGATATGGATATGGATGTGTGAGTGAAGTGTGTGAATGTGATACTAAGGTTGGCTGCAAAGGCTATGGTGATGGAAATTTATGTGAGAAGAGTCAAAATGGTGACTCTTTAGGCTGGGTAGGCTAAATGATGTGGGATCAAGCCCCCAAGTCTAGCTCTAGATGGATAGGGTCATAGGATTAAGAATTGGATATTCTTTGACGCGATCGTGCATATGAATGTGGCTGCACCTCAATGTGAGGTTGCTTACGTATCCGTTAGGAATCAGGCCGAACGTAGCTCTAGCTGAACTTTGCACAAGTGTGTGTACACCTCAAGAGGTCTTTTAAGGGTTGTAAGGTGGTTAAGCTGAAGGTTTAAGAAAGAAAGGCATAAAAGGCTCAAGACCCAAGAGAAGCCTGCAAGATGTGCAATTATGTATTAGACTTTGCAAGTTTTATTTTCAACATTTTTTGAATTTCTTTTTCTTTTTTTTTTCATTCTTTTGAATCAATGTAGGCAATCTCAAATCATGCGGTCCATCACTCACTTAGCATTCATGTTTCTCAGGCATGGTACCAAGCACTCGATGAGAGACGCAATTTGAGACGTGTTCATATCAAAGACATTGGAACACTTGCCTTTAGGCTGTTTTTTTTTTTTTTTACTTGCTTTTTGAATGTTATACAATTACACATCTTCCAATCCTAGGGTTAAGTGAATGTGGGTTGAAGAAATGTAGGCCAAACTTTATACGAGGCTCAAAGTGGTTGATGAAGAAATGGATTGTGATTGAACGGTTAACAGGGAATGACAGGGTTGCAAAGGTGCCTCAAGTCATTGGTGTACCTTGTGTTTAGTTCGGTAATTGTTTTTTTTTTAATGATGAATGCTATGATCGAGATGTAAAAGAAATTTTCTCATTTTATTAATGGAAAAGGTGAACGAAACACATGAAACATATAAGAATTCGAAATGGAAAACATATTCTAGACATGAATGGGGGGAATGGAGATGAATGATAAAGAAAAAAAAAAGAAATCATGAAATCTTGCACGAAGGATCTGTTGTGCGCCTTGTGTTCATTACTTCTTGCCGCCTGGAGGGACAGAAAGTTTGTTTGCATCTACCAAGTCTTGAATGACGTCATTCAAATTCCAACATTGCTCCGTAGTGTGGCCCCTTCTTTGATGGTACTTGCAATGGGCATTGGGATTTCATTTGGCGCTCCCTTCTTCAGGTTTTGGCTCTGAAAATGGCCCAATAGGTGTGATAAAAACTTGACCGTAAAGGCGATCAAAGGCCGCATCATAAGTCATTCCTAAAGGAGTGTAAGTTCTTTTCTTCTTAGGAAATGGAGCATCAAGAGCTAACACTTCATTAAGATTAACTTGGCTTATATTGTTGGTAGTATTTTCGTGCTTAGAAGACGAAGAAGAAGGATGGTCGTTCTTCTTGTTTTCCCAAGTGTTATTATTGTAACTACCAACAGTCTTTATTAGCTCATCCTCGATATTGATGCCGATGTCGTATACAGCTTCGAAAGTGTTCAGTGGAAGAAATTTGAGATGTTCCCTATACTTGTGAGTCAGATTTTGAATAAAGAGGCGAACCATCTCTCTTTATTTGGAGGATCTACCAAGAGTGAAGCCGTTTCCCTCCACCTGTTCAGATAAGCGGTGAAGCCTTCATTCTCTTTCTGTTTGAGAATGGAGAGTTCACATTCAGAAGTTTTAGTTTGAATGTTACACTTGTAACGATTCATGAAACTGTCGGTGACATCTTGTCAATTCGTAGTACGCTTGGCATCTAGGGAATAAAACCATTGTTGGAAAGCATGTTCTAAGGAGAGAGGGAACACCGTAGGGAAGAGTGTTACGTCCAATCCCTTAAGAACCATGGTTGCAGAGAACGCCTTCAAGTGGAATATTGGATTGTCAGTAGGCTTGAACTTTGGAATATCAGCAGTGGAGAACTTTTCAGGGAGTCTGTCCTTCACATCCAAAGGAGTGGGAGGCCGTTCCACATAGGTGAAATCCTTAGAAATCTTGCTCATTTGCTCTTTGATCTTGTTCATTGCAGCCGCAGTAACATTATTTTGCTCTACTGTGTTGACTCTGGTAGTGAGTGCTTGCAACATGGTAGACATTGTTTCAATGGACTTGTTAATGCTCTCAATATCTTCCTTAGTGGCCATTAGGACAAATTGAAATTAGTTTGAAGGTGATGAGTGATGTGGAGATGGTGAAGTTCTCTTCTAAGAGGTTGATGCAGTAATGACTCAAACCGTACCAATCTACCCCTGCTCCTTGACCAAGTACTGTGAAATGAAATAAATTCACTTAATTGTTTGACTCATTGCTCAAGATAGGAAAGGAAGGGAAAAAATAGACATTTGAAAACAGGTGAGAAAACTCCACTCATTTTTTTTATTATGACGAAAAAAGGGTGCATGAACCTAGTATACGATCATAAACGACTTGGTGCACGACTCGAGTCGGAACATAAAGAAAGTGTGTGGACTATACTTGACTCGTGAGTGATTAAGTGATGCTATAAGACTCGTGGTATGATCGTATGTCTAGACATGAGGACGTTGTGAAAAACAAAGACCCAATGACCAAATAGCACGAAAGATTAAAAGACAAACTAACTTGATTAATTTTGTCCAATTTTAATGTTTATGTTATTTACTAGGTGAAAACGGTCCATTGGCAATCATTAGTCAACAATCAAAGACAAAGAACACATGTTAAGGTTAGCACAAAAATCGATCACAAGAAATTAGGAAGAGAACTAGAATTCTAGAAGAGTTATGACTCATGGGTATAAAAAAAATAAATAAAAAAATAAAAATCTATAATCCTATGTTATACGAGTTGACACGGATTAAAGGAATTTGCTAAGACTAGCTTGACAATAAAAGATATATAAAAAAAAATTTAAAGAAAGAAAATTAAAGCTAAAAAGACAACTAAGGTGGACAGGCTGTAGTATATATGTTATAACTTTTGATCTGTCACTCTGATTGGGACGAAACCAACTCTAAATCAAAGATAAAACTCGGGGCTACAGATCCATAGGTGGCAGGACACGTAACCCTTTCTAGAACTCCGGCTATGACCAAGACAAGTTGACTCTTGTGCAGGATACGAGAATAAAAATCTGGGTTGACTCAATTTAAAAAAAAAATCTATGATTCGACTCTAAATAAAAAAAAAATAAAAAGGGTTTGATAAGAGAAAAAAAAATTAAAAAAATTCAATAAAAAAAATGTACATATAAGCATATTGTCACGCATGATGCAATGAAGTTCGCAACCTAAAGTCAAGTTCTATGTTCGACTATGGTCAAGCTTTTGGGTGTCAAAGGGTACCATGGTTAAGAGTTTGGACGCGTTAGCAAGGCAGCCTCCCTTGAGGGTATATGCCAACGGGCGGCTCCGCGAGTTCGTGATAAAATCGAACCCGACTCCATGGTTTGGGTGGATTTAAAAACTCGGATGAACCCTTATTGCCATAAGCGTTTTCGGGTTGATAGAGCATAAATCCCCCGGGCTAGCCACATATGTAGAACACATACTATTGTGGCAAAATAGGTAAGCTAAAATGCATATGCATATGTGACAATGCCAATTAAATCACAAGAATATTTTTCAAGAATCTTTCAAGTCTCATCCACTCATCTCAATTAAATATCGATCACTCAAATCGATAAATAACCAAGAATCCTCCCCAGTGGAGTCGCCAAATTGTAGGCGTCGTTCGAAGTGCGCCTACGTTAAAGCATGTGTGAATATTCTTGGCACTCTTAGGAAGTGGGAATTGACATATACGATTAGGGACAAGGAAATTAGGGAGCCGCCAACAAGTTTTAAGGAACTTGTAAACTGTTCACGGATCATAAAAGGCAACCACAATAAAGGGACAACGATAGGCAACAACGATTGACCCGTGAAGGTTACACCCCATTCATAATCCATGAGATTACTAACTCCTTATGGTTCGGAACCACGAAAGGAGGATCGGGGATGATGGTACAAAGTGAGTCATGGAGTCACATTCGCCTGTATTGGCCTCTACTCGATTCTTATAGTGAAAAGTGATTCCTGCGATCTCAAAGGCATACAAACAAAAATTCAATTTGCTCGAAACTATTATTAGGCCAAATTGGTTGAATATTAAAGCATCATATAATTCTAAAATATTTGTGATCACTTGAATTAAATAACAAGATTAAAAATGAACCTAAACCGGTTGTCCATATTATCTTATTAGGCGTGATTTTCAATTATATATTCCCTTTTAACATGCAATATGGTGATCATAAATATAATAAAATAAAAATTAATATTGTAAGAAATTCAAGAATAATAGCGTTAGTCAAATCAAATATAAAATAACCTAATCATGATGCTAGCAGTATTAAAATATAAATAAGAGTAATTAAGTGATTAATTACTTACTTTCCGTGTTTCCTTGAAATTGCTACATCATGAATAAATTGTTAGTAAATTCAATAAAAATATAAATCAAATGAAAATTAAATTAAATAAAAAGTAGAGGTGATTTGGTCCAAACCCTCAGTTATACCTTTCACGCCTCGGTTTAAGTATAGAACTTTGGGTATTGTATAAACTCCTAGGAGTGCTTAAAGGAAGGAATAGTGAAAGAATGGGGAGGCTAGTGTTTAGGCTAAAGAGGGAGAAGAGAATAAATTTGTGATCAAGCTTGTTGATCATTGAAAAAGGGGAGATATGACCACTATTTATAGAGAAAAAAGAATGGTTGAAAAAACAAGATAAGATCCGAATTAAATCGGAATAAAACTCGATAGACTGCAGTTTTTGCGGTTTTTGTTTTTATCATATCTTTTTATCTAGAAATTGGAATAAGATAAATAAGATATCGTGGGAAAGCTCTTGAAGTATACTTTCTACACCAATTGGAATCAGATTAAAATATTTTTTAGAATAAAAGATATGGCCTAAATAGCGAGACGGTGTCAGTTTTGGATAAAATTTGATATTTTATTCATATCTTTTCCGTTATAGCTCGGAATTGATATTATAATATATCATTGAAAAGATAATTTCAAGGGCTAGCCAACCATATAAAATTTGGATAAAAACTATGAGGCACAAAAATAATATCTGTCTATCTTTGAACGTCTTTCAATTCGAATAGAATTAGGACTTTCAAAAGAAGAAAAGTTTTATTCAATTTCAAACTCTTTAATCTTATCTTTTCAAAAAGGATAATTAAGATCTTTTAGAAACTTACAGAAGCTTCTAATTAATCCTAATTGTTTTAGAAATGAGATTAAATAATTTGGACCCTCCACATGATCATTGGGTCGTAGGTAAGGTGGGCTTAGGTTCGGTTTGGGCTCGGCTTAATATTTTTGTCATAACTTATTCGTTATAACTCGGATTTGGGCTTATAATATATGGTTGGAAAGATATTTTCAAGCCCCATCAAATTATTAAATCATTGGACCCATATTATGAACCAAAATAAACTGGATTAAACGTTTTTATAAAAAGGACACGAAATGAATGATTTTAAAGGACACGAAATGAATTATTTTGGGTTTAAAGGCACGAAAAGAGGAAAATAAGTTATGGTTTGGGGAAATGGGATAGAATTTGGGTTGTTTTATGAAATGTAAATATGGATTTAAGCACTCCAAGATTAAATACTCAACCCGACCAATAATGGTGGTGAAAGGTTGTTCATCATCGGGTTTGGTTTTGGGGAGACATTTTTAGGTGTCTACAATCGCCATTATTGGTCGGGTTGAGTATGTAATATTTGGAGTGCTTAAATCCATATTTTCATTTCATAAAACAACCTAATTCCTAGCCCATTTCCCCAAACTATAACTTGTTTTCCTCTTTTCGTGCCTTTAAACCCAAAATAATTCATTTCGTATCCTTTAAAATCATTCATTTCGTGTCATTTTTATAAAAACGTTTATTTTAGTTTATTTTGGTCCATAATCTGGGTCCAATTATTGAATAGTTGGATGGGTCTTGAAAAGAGCTTTTCAATGATATATTATAAGCCCAAATCCGAGTTATAACGAATAAGTTATGACAAAAATATTAAACTTAGCCCAAAATTGAACCTAAGCCTACCTTACCTACGACCCAATGATCATGTGGAGGGTCTAAATTATGTAATCCCATTCCTAAACCAATTAGGATTAATTGGAAGCTTCTATAAGTTTCTAAAATATCTTAATTATCCTTTTAGAAAAGATAAGATTAAAGAGTTTGAAATTGAATAAAACTTTTCTTTTTGAAATTCCTAATTTTATTCGAATTTTACACAAAACCTAATCATGATACTAGGATAATATGATGGGAATTAGAACTTTCAAAAAGAAAAGTTTTATTCAATTTCAAACTCTTTAATCTTATGTTTTCAGAAGGGATAATTAAGATCTTTTAGAAACTTATAGAAGCTTCCAATTAATCCTAATTGGTTTAGAAATGGGATTAAATCCTTTGGACCCTCCACATGATCATTGGATCGTAGGTATGGTGCGCTTAGGTTCGGTTTGAGCTCAGTTTAGTATTTTGGTCATAAATTATTCGTTATAACTCGGATTTGGGTTTGTAATATATCGTTGGAAAGCTATTTTCAAACCCATCAAACTATTTAGTCATTGGACCCATATTATGGACCAAAATAAACGAGTTATATACAATTGAGAGTACTATTGTTTGGGGAAAGTTGCAGGGAAAGTACTCAAGTTTCAAATGTTGCAGACAAAGTACTAATCTCAAAATTTACCTTCTAAAACCGGTTAACCCAACAAAAAAAAAGGGAAATTAAATTTCTGACTAAAAGTCAGAGGGTACTAATATTTGCAATTGTTCAAGAATTGTAGCAGTTAAAATATAGTAGTCGTTACAACTCCAAAAAAACTGACTTCCATATATATGCATCTCCATAGCCAACTTCTCCACCTTACATCTGCTTAAAAAAAAAAAAAAAAAAAAAAATCAGAGGAAACAATTACAAAATATACAGGAAATTCAGTTTTAATTTTTTTTAAATTAGTGTTAAAAAATGTCAAGGTTGAGCAACTCTGGGAGCAGATGTCATTGTGGACTGTTGGTGTCTAAGAGTAGGGCTTGGACCAAAGATAACCCTAGTAGAAGGTTTCTTGCTTGCCCTGACTATGATGCAGAAATTGATAGGAGGGGTTGCAAATTTTTTAAGTGGTTGGACATGGAAGACCCCAATGAATGGCAGACTTAGGTGATATTGGGGCTTATGCAAGAGAAGCAGGAAATCAAGAATGAAGTTATGTCAATGAGGAAGGAATTGAAGCAAGCAAACAAGTATGCTAAGAAGATTGAGAGTGATTATGTTATGCTTAAAATTAAAAGGGCTGCTAGGATTAATGTAGGCATTAATTGTGACTTGTGGAAGGCTGTTATTGTGCTGCTATTTTTAGGAATTTGGTATGCAGTGAAGAATTGATCAAATGTAGCTTGAATAAAGTTTGTATTTGTACCTCTTGCAGCTACTTATTGATGTTTCTCTTCTTCTTTGCTAAATCCTGTAAAATAAATATTGCAATTAGTGTATGAATGTAAGTGAAAATTATGGATTCAATATAAGAAATTAATTTGGTTATTTACCTGCAATGCTTGACTTGAAATGATGTTGCTGTTTTGGCTTTGTTGCTTGCTTGATATAGGGTAGTGATCTTGAGATAAGAAGTACACAGTTTGCTCCCCTTCCATGTTTGTGTAAAATGCCCTGTGTGATTGCTGTTGAGTAGGTATGGGGTTGGGTGGAACCTACAAATTGAAAAAAAAACCAAGTTAGCTATTAGTAATTTTAATAGAATTAATGAAATGATAGAGTTACAATATCATAATGATGCAACTCTCTGATAGCCACTTGGACATGTGTACACTCCATAGCCCCTCATGTGCATGGGCATAGAACTGGTAGGTGCATTTGCATCAGATTCAGGCTCTTCTGTTGTGGGTGTGTGATGGGGTGCTTCTCTTTGTTTTGGAACATTCTAACATCCCCTTTTGTTATGTCCCTGTAGTCCACACAAACTGCAAGTCTGAGGGTTCCCTATCTTCCTTAACTTCCCAGTAGTTGTTGTCTCTCCTGCCTGGTATCTTCTCTTTCTCTTAGGTCTGTCCTGAATCTTTTTCAATTTTGGGGGGATGACAGAGGCATCAGATTGTGGCCATTCTTGGGGACCATTCAAAGGCTCTAGCAGGAAAGCATATGCTTTCATGTACTTGTCTTTGGTGAAGAACTCATTCACATAGTCCTCAGGCTGGTCTGATTTGTTCCAAATAGAAACAATAGCATGCTTGCAGGGAATCCCACTCAGCTGCCAAGCATTGCAACTGCAAGTTCTGTTTTGCAAGTCTACCACAAATTTGTCCTTTGTTGCACCCTTCCTAACCCCATAACAGAATCCCCCATCCCAAAAAGCATTCCATCCCCTTGCCTAAATTTGCACTTTCTCCAGTCTCTGTTATATTCTAGGGCATAGGAGTAAATTTTTCCTACCAATTTCATCTCTTTTTTTGTGGAGTCTTTCCATCAACCCCTCCCTAATATCTTCAAGCATTATAATAATGGGCTTATGCCTTGAACTTAGGATGTATGCATTAAACACCTCACTCATGTTGTTATCTACACTATCACAACATGACATTGGAGTGTAGAAAGCCCTACACTAGTTCTTGTAGTTCCTTTTCATCAAATCTTCAGCTGCAATAGCTGAAATGACCCTCATGATATCAATGTTACTGAGGAACTCATTTTCAGTATTACTTTTAGCAATTGTCCAAAATTGCTTCCTAAATTCAAGCCCCCCACCAAAAACCCCTCTAAAATTGCAATACACATGTCTTGCACAAACCCTTGTCTCAGCCTCCGGGAAGACACCTGAAACTGCTGCTCACAATCCCTTTTGCTGATCAGACATGAATGTGTACCCAGCTCCTGTTGCTGTCTCTAAATCATCAGCAAGGAGAGACAGGAACCATGTCCAACTGTCAGTGCTTTGAACTTCAACAACAGCCCGGGCCAAAGGAAAACATTTGGTTGTTTCCATCTCTTCCAACTGCAACAAGCAATTGGCCCCCAAAAGGTCCTTTAAGGAAGCATCCATCAAGGGAGATAAAGGGTCTACAACCAGCTTTGAACCCTTTTTTTCAGTGCTTCAAAGCACAAATACATTCTCTCAAAAACATTAGCAGTCATTTGCAACTTCACAGTGTTGCCCCTTTTACTCCTTAAAATCTCTGCAGCATACCTAGGAAGCAAAGAGTATTGTTCTGCATACTCCCCTACAATCAAAGATTGACCCTTTTTTCTAGCCCTGTATGCCTTGAACCTGCTAACCCTTATTCCCTTTTCTAGCCAAATAGTTTCCCTAATGTCTTGCAAATTCATGTAAGGGTTAACTCTACACCAATTTCCATAATTCTTAGCAATCCAAGTGGAGGTCATTAATGTCACTTTTGCTTGCCTACCACAACTATGCTCTCCAATGTGGGATTTCACAACAAAATTTCTTTTCCCCTTCTCCCAAGAAGCCCATATTTTCCAAGGGCAACCCTTATCTTCATGCCTACACTTTGCTCCCACTCTATTAGGGTCATTCCTGTAGAACTTAATGTTCCTGCCACTCCCTACACAATAGTCAGTCAAAGCTTTCCTAAACATGACTGCATTATCAAAGTGTTGGCCTAAAACAAAAATTAGACTTCCTGCTCTCACTGTCAATAATCCTTTTTTTTTACCTTTCACAGGTGCTACAAGGAACCCCAGATCATCTTCCTCATCATCTTCACTAGGCTATCTTCATCACTGCCACCTTCCCATACTTCATCATACATGTTCACTGATTTCCCCTTTGACTCTGCTACCCTTTTCAGCATACCTATCTCCTCCTCAAAATCCAATTCATCCTTCTTTTCTTGTGTCAGTTTGTCCCTAGCACTAACAAACTCCATATCATCTTCATTTGTCCCCTCACTATCATAGAAAAATTGCACATCATCCCCACTTACCCTAGGCTTAAAAGACCCACTAGCAAAACCATTCAACAAGGACATGAAAGACCCTGCACCAGACCCTTGATTACTACCTTCACCACCATTGCCAACATTAAAGTGTGTTGGCATGACCAACTCATGTTCACAGTACAAATGAATCACTCTGCACTCTAGTAACAAAGACAGGAATGGATCAAACTGCCTCATGTCAAAAGATAAAAACCTCACCCCATCTTGCATAGTTTTCCTAGGATCTAAGAAGCGAAGCTTCACAATGTCAGTGTATCCCAAGGAGTCTATCAATTGCTTGACATATGAGCTATCTACAGTCTCAGGGATATCATCACAAACAGTGACCCTACCCCCCCTGTAATACATGTCCTCTCCTTGAACCCACATTCCACCATGATGTATAACTAAACAGGGTCTTAATGCATCCATATTGTCTGCCAACAATAAGCATATTATAATAAAAAAAATTAAATAAATAAAAAAAAAACAAGGCCATTTCACTGTCACAATCAGCATGTCATTTGATTCATGATAAATTAATTGCATTAAAAGAACAAGAGAGTATCAAAGATATGCAAAAGAAGTGGCTTCATTAATATTTATAAATATGATCCATTACAAAATGGCTATACAAGCCAAGCCATCCTTTTAAACCTAATCATTGTCATGGTAGTGACAAATCCCAAAAGATTGTAAATGATTTGTCACCTAAACAAAAACCTACTATACCATGGCAATGAAATCCTAAAATTGACATTTTAAAACATTAAAAAAAACATAACAACAAGCTTAATTCTAGAAGCTCCTAAACCCAAAAACAATTTAGCTGCACAAACCCCCACCCAACCCAACAACAACACCCTACTCCTCCTTGAACAACAGAGGGAAGCCATCAAAGTACACAGTCATGTCTTTGTTGATCCTGGCATGGAAGTCACGACCATCATTGTAAATTAGGTCGTAGAGGATCCACTCATTGACAAAGGCCCTTGGACCAAAGAAGGGTTGGAGTCAGGCTAGGTGGCGAGTCTTCCACCAAAGACGCCATTTCCTACAGACCTGCTTAACAGTATCCCTACTACCCCAGTCCAGCTTTGGGAAGACATGGATCACGAGCAGATCGGGGTCGCTGAAAATAGGGTGAGCGTCGGAAAGAGCATCCATACCTAGGTAAATTAAGGGAGTTAGACAAGGTATTTTCCATTGTAAAACCTACTCTGTTTCACTACGCCCAAACCCTAGAAATTCTAAAGCAATTCTACCCAAATCCAACACAATTTTGCTAATCAGCCACAACAACAGAATTATACAACCACAAAACAAGATCATGACAACAAATACAAGAAAATTCACTTAAAAAAATTTCAAACGAAAAAACAAACATCCATCAACTCAGTACAAACAAGAACATTAATGGTGAAATTATGAAGATGAAGACAAAGACAAAAAAAGGGAATATACCTTCAGTAGATTGCAGCTCTGCTAACTTCGCTTTCTTGCTTGATGATCCACAGTCACACTCCTACATTAATGGCGAAATTCTTCAAGAGGAAGTACAAGTTTTTTTTTTTAAAAGGAAAATTCTCTGTTTTTTCTTAAAAAAGGAAGTGATGAGAGCATCCAATAGGGTGAGAGGGTACATATAAAGGCATATACCTTTTCATTTCTCGCGCCAACAACACTATAATGATGAATTTAGCTTCCCAAAGTACAGCTGAATAGACAAATCAGTTTTTTCTTTTTTTTTTTTTAATTCGAAATAGAGGTAAACCGGTTACAGGCAATTGCCACCAGTATTTTAACCTCCTATTGTGGGTTCAGTACCCTTTTCGCACAAATTGAAACTTGAGTACTCTCTCTGCAACTTTCCCCAAACATTAGTACTCTCAATTGTATATAACTCCAAAATAAATTGTACTAAACGTTTTTATAAAAAGGACAAGAAATGAATGATTTTAAGCGACACGAAATGACTTATTTTGGGTTTAAAGGCATGAAAAGAGGAAAATAAGTTATGGTTTGGGGAAATATGCTAGGAATTGGGTTGGTTTTATGAAATGTATTTGGATTGAATATGGATTTAAGCACTCTAAAGATTAAATACTCAACCCGACCAATAATGGCAATGAAAGTTTGTTCATCATCGGGTTTGGTTTTGGGGAGACATTTTTAAGTGTCTACAATATTGCATCAAAAAAATTAAAAATCTAAATCAAAAGCTAACTCTAGATTTGTTATTATTATTTTATCCTGAAAATTATTATACAAAAACGGGACATAAATCTAAACAACTAATTAATACTCTGTATGATCTATTTAAATAACAAATTAAAGAATGTTGAGAATATACTAGAAGATATGCGTTAACGAAACCCGTTTAAAACTGGCAAAACTAGTTGCCAAATCGATTGAGTTCAATTCGAACCGATTATGACCTGAACCTATTACAACCCGACCCGATTAGGACCCGATATGTTTTGACCCAAAACTCGCTCTAAACTGACAAACCCCGTTTTTAAACCGACCGAATCTAACCTGACACGATTAGAATTCGACTCGAAAAGAAACTGTAATAAAAATAAACCAAACTGAACCGACCCAAAATTATTTAAAACCGACCCGAACTGACCCGATAATAATATTCCAACCCGTTACAAACCAAAAATCAATAAATCGAAGCGCAAACCCGATTGACACCCCCTAGTCTTGATCATATCACATATAATAATATTCCAATTGTAAATTCAAATAATATAGCAATTGCAACGCACACCACATCCATCTAGTATGTATGAGTGTATGACAGACATTCATTCTTTGAAAATTAAAGAATACACAACAAATACTTCATATGAATATATGATGATCTTCTAAATTAAGATCAGAAGCTCACAACCCCTAAGTTCGAAGTAAACCTCCTCCTAATTAATCATTACTATACAATGATTTCATTAATTACATACATTTTACAACTAAGTAAACATTCAATAGTCGTGCATATTTGATTAACCACTACACTAAGTCACTAACTATTTTGTTAGGTAGTCACAAATATTTAAAATTTCTTTTTTTGTCATCCTTATACCCATTGGAAATGGAAACCTACAATAATCCGCGGTTAGAAATGGAACCACTTCATTCGGAGGATGCTCAAACTTCTGCTCAACTTCACTGTCTTGAGCGCCAAATTCAGCCATTTTATCGGCACAAAAATTACCTTCCCTTTTCTTGTGTTGAAAGAAACAATAACATAGCTCATTCGCCAATGCTCTACACTCCAATACGACAATACCATATCGACAGCTTCTTTATCTAACCATGAATACTTGTACATGTTTTTATTGTTTACTGCATTTATCATATCAATGGCATTTTTTGAGTCCGATTCGATAACTACTTGTTTGAAACCCTTTTCTTTTGATATTGAGAGAGCAACCAATATAGTTTTTATCTCTTCTTTAACAACTTTTCCAACTTTCAGACCAACATGTTTGTCAAATTGCTCGTCAAGATAATACCCGCAACATCCGGTAATCCAAACACCTTGTTTATCTCTTGCAATTACTCCATAACCAACCTTCCCATCACTCCTAATGCTTGCATTAGCATAAACTTTTATGAAGCAGAGAATTGGAAGAATTCAACTAATAAACTCTCGAGGGGGAATAAACGGAATGCAAGGTTGTGGGGTAAGCCGAGGACAATATGATGGTAGGTGGAATTGAGGACAATACAGAGGGAGGATTAATAAGGTTGACTTTATACAAAAGTACAAGCTTTTACTTTTCAAAATAAATAAGTATAAGCTTTTACTATTTGTAATACTATTTATAAATGATTAAATGATTAAATTAATAGTGTTTTCATTTTGGGTAATCTATAACTGCATTACCACTTTTAAATCAGATTTCAAATATCCACTGTGATAATCAAATACTTGTACCTAAAATAATTAGTATGTGCTCGTGCTAATGCATGGATTAAAACAAATGAATAAATGATGGAACCCTTCCCCTCCCTCCCCTTCAGTTTTGTATGATGTCGCCTATTTTTTTCAACGAAATATTTTGATTATTAAATATTATTTAGATACTTCACAATTCATAAAGGCTTTGTCTTATGTTTTTTTTTTAAAATATATTTATTTACAAAGTACATTATATTGTTGGATCATAAATTTTTATATTTGACTGCTGGCTAGTGGTTACACTGTGTGTCCGGAGTTACTTAGTCGGTCAAGGATTACTCACTCAAGTTTACTTAATTAAAGAACTAAACTACGTACTCCTAATATTCTAAAGATGTGTTGGGTTTCTAACTTAAGATTAGCTTGTTAGTATCAAACTAGAGGGAAAAATATATACATTTACCAATTTTCCCCTTGATGAACTTTATTAAATTATCACAGTTAAGATTTAAGCAACCCTCTAGTTAAGGCAATAACATAGTCAACATAGCTGATAAAATTTAACACTGAAATAAGTGGTTATTATTAAAATCCGAAAGTGTGTAGTGTCTACAAAATTAGTGTACTCGTTACAAAATTACATTGTCATCAATCATAATAATTACGAACATATATTTATCTAGATAAAAACAAAACCCAGACCAATGTTAATTATTCCCATTTTCTCTACGAAAATTGTTTTTTTTTTTAATTTATATATTTTTTCCTAGTATGAAAATTGAATAGATTGATTAAGACCTCACAAAATTTTATGTGACTAGTCACATCTTTTGGACAGAGATTCTTAATTAGTTGTAATTCCTAACCGATTGAGTAACCCGGCCCATAATCAAGTAATGACCAATCGAGTAACCCTTGGCCAATCAAGTAATAATCTTTGAGTGACGACCGAATAACCCCTAAACAAGAAACCATAACCGAGTAATCCCGACTGACCGAAAAATTTCTGAATAAGTAACCCTAGCAACACGATATGGCAAGACACACAGAAAATGTGTCGTTAAGACCTTGTTCTATTATGTTTTCCTAAAAAAAACAAATCAAGAGAGCTTGTTCTATTAGCCTATGCAAACAAAGT
Organism: Chenopodium album; assembly: GCF_948465745.1. Classification (NCBI taxonomy): domain Eukaryota; kingdom Viridiplantae; phylum Streptophyta; class Magnoliopsida; order Caryophyllales; family Amaranthaceae; genus Chenopodium; species Chenopodium album. Next base: position 18,408,517 of record NC_137842.1, read on the forward strand.
TTGATAATAATAATTTAATTTTAGTAAAATAAAAAATAGTTCAATTAAAATCTCAACCAATAAAATAAAGATTTGTAATTTATTTTTGAATTAAAAATTTCAATCGTCACATGTAGGGAATATATTTCAAACATCCCACATTTAAGTCCCACTGTGATCATACACTGAAGCATGGTGACGTCAAAAGGGAAGGAAGCTAGCAGAAGAGTCGCCATCAAGTTTTAGGAACTTGTAAACCGTTCACAGGGTGAAGGTTACACCCCTTCACGATCCATGAGATCGCTAACTCCATAGTGGTCCGGAACCATGACTTGATATTCGGGGATGAAGGTACAAATCCACCTAAAAGAGATTGAACCTGCCCTAAAAAATAGGCCTCTACTTTGTTCTTCTCATATTCATGTACGTTTTCCGATCAACATAAAATCAATATATAAATCCTAAACCTATTAATCTATGTTGGCTGAATATTAATGCACAAATATAGACACCCATTTGTGTCTCCCCAAAACCAAACCCAGTGATGAATACCTTTCATGTCATTTGATTATCGAATAAAGCGAAAGTGTGAAAAGTCTAGTGATGAAGATGTTTTTATTAAAATATCTCTTCTTTCTGTTTTTGAAAATATTTCTTTCCTTATTTTTGAAAAACGTGCATTCTAGTTTAGTTTGGTCCATTATATGGGTCCAATAATGGTGTAGTTGGATTGGACTTGAGAAGACCTTTCCAATGATATATTATAAGCCCAATTCCGGTGAATAATGAGGAAGTTATGGCCAAAATACTAAACTGGGCTCGAACCGGATCTTACCTACGGCTCAATGATCATGTGGAGGGTCCAAAGGTCTAATCCTATTCCTAAACTAATTAGGATTAATTAGAAGCTTCTATAAGTTTCTAAAAGATCTTAATTATCGTTTTTGAAAAGATAAGATTAAAGAATTTGAGTTAAATAAAAACTTTCCTTTTTTAAAACTTTCTTTTTTCTTTAATCCTAATTATATTCGAATTTAAAGATGTTCAAAGACAGTAATATTTTATTTTTGTGCCTCATAATCTTTATCCAAATTTTATATGGTTGGATAGATCTTGAAATTATCTTTCCAATGATATATTATAATATTAAATCCGAGCTATAACGAAAAAGATATGAATTAGATATAAAACTCTATCCAAAACTGACACCGTCCTACTATTTCGGCCATATCTTTTATCTACAAAAGATTTTAATCTGATTTTAATTGGGTTGGAAAGAAGAATTCAAGATATTTCCAACGACATATTATATGACTTTTTTAGACCTCTAGATCAAAAGACATGATAAAAACAAAATCCGCAGCTGCTGTCCATCGAGTTCTATTTCGATTCGAATTCGGATTCTTTTCTTATTCTTCGACCCTCTTTTTTCTCTATAAATAGAAGTCATATATCCCTTTTTCAATCATCAACTCTCATCAAGTAATTCTTGATTCTCTCTCTCTTTCTAGTCTAACCTTTTACAAACATAATTCCTCATACATTAGCACTAGAACACCTAGCCATATTCGAAGTTGCCTTCGCCCTAGACGTGAAAGGTTTTAATTCCTGATAGCATGTTAGTATCATGTTAGGGTTAAAGCTTTGATTTTTTAATGTTTAGTGACATGCTAGGGTTTATTATTAATCATGTTAGTATCATGCCTAGGGTCTTGCTATTACTATGCTTTAACATGATTATTACGATTATGATTATTATAATTGTTATTATGATTATTATTGTTTTGATTAATATTATGATTATTTTGATTATAATTTATTATTATTTATTATGTTGCTTGATTTTTATTGTTATTGATTGATCACGCCTTTTATGCATGATTAAAGGGAATTGGTACTTGTAATCACACTTAATAAGATAATTAATAATCTTGTTTAGGGTTAATTTGATTATAATTCAAGTGATCGCCAATAATAGTTTTATTTGTACATTAATATTCAACCAACATAGATACAAAGGTTTAGGGTTAATCCTATTGATTGCATGTTAGTCAGAAAGCGTACATGAATACGATCAGAATAAAGTAGAGGCCTATTATTAGGGCAGGTTCAATCTCTTTTAGGTTGGATTTGTACCTTCATCCCCGAACTACCAGTCATGGTTCCAGACCTATTGGAGTTGACGATCTCCTTGATCGTTAAGGGGTGTAACCTTCACCCTGTGAACGGTTTACAAGTTCCTAAAACTTGTTGGCGACTCTTTTGCTTTATCTTCCTTCCCTTTGGACACCACCGTACTTTAGTGTATGATCACAGTGGGGTTCAAGTTTGGGGTAATTCTTGAAATATTCCCTACAGTTTTTGGCGACTCCACTGGGGAGGATTTCTATTTTAATTCCTGAAATTTATTTCGGCAATGATTTAGAATGAGTGGATGAGACTCGAAAAGTTCTAAGTATTTCATGTGCGTAGTTTTGATTAACATTATTGTCATATGCATAAAAAAGATCTCATTGGAAAGACCATCCGTAATGAGTTAAAACATTGGATTTTTACAAGTAGGAAATTTGAGGAATATCTTTCACAACTAGAATCGAAATAACACTGCGCGAAACTGGAAAATTTTATCGAGCACAGAAAGCTGCTGAGGCATGTAGGAACTAGCGTCAGCGAACAAAGATTAGCGCCAGTATTTTGACCTTAGCACTAGACGACAACCTCTTTCGCCAGACGCTGAAGCTAAAAGCTGGCACCAACCTCTGTTTGCTGGCGCCAAGTTCTTCCAATACCGAGCCAGAAATATGCGTTCTAATTTTGACCAGTTTTTAGCACTGTTTGCTCGATCCTAATTCCTAATTGAGTTTTTCTCACTATTCTGAAACCCATATGTGTTCTACATATGGACATAACCCTCTGGGAATTCATGCTCCATCTACCTGATTGAACGCTATGAGCAACAAAGGGTACATCCGAGAATGTTGAATTCACCAAACTATGGAAGCGAGTTTTTCTAAATTTGCGGTGTCCCATCCACTCGCGCCAACCCTTCACGGTTAGGCTTCCGCGCGGTGCATCCGGACAATTAACCATGGACCCTCTTTGACCAACCCATATCCCAAACTTTAGAGAACTAGAGCCATGGTTAGGTTGCAAACTCATTGCATCATATTGTGCCTACTTGACTAATTGTGCATTATTTGTTGTGCATACTCTATGTGATTTTTCTTAACCGTTTGTTTGACTTGTGTTAAAACCAAATAAACCAATTAATGACTAAAGGACTTTGTTTAATTAATTAATTAATTAGAGCTAATAAATATGTCTAAAATGGAGTCATAGTCCCTTTAAGTCAACCCGGTTTTTTATTCTCGTATACTGCACAAGCGTCACCTTGTTTTGATCATAACCAGAGTTCTAGGAAGAACTACGAGTTGTACAAACTATGGATCTATAGCCCCGAGTTTTATCTTTAATTTGGCGTTGGTTTCATTCCAATAAGAGTCACAGATCAAAAGTTATGACTAAAATACCACTGCCTGTCCAGTTTAATGCATATACGTGAAGTCTTAACTTAGTCTTTGCTTGAGTCTAGTCACATAGTCTGGCCACATGGTCATGACAAGAGTCTTAACATGTCACCTACACTCACTAGTCTTAGCACACACTTTGTATATGTCACCATGACCATGTCTTAGGTTCATGCATGAGTCGGTTTTTTTTTCCGTCATTTGAGTTGGGGGTACATTCTATTCCTAATTTTTTCATATCTCTCCATCTACATCATCTTTTCATTCTCTACATGCTTTCTCCATATCACAACCTTCATTCTTCCTACCTTCTTCTATCCAAGCATGTTGAATCGAGTATGAGTCATGTGATTGACAAACAAAAAAAATGAGGGTAATGATGAAACAAATGCACAAGGCAAGCTTCTCACCAAGATTTCATGCTTTCCTCTTCTTTTTTTTCAAACCCTTTCCCCAATAAGTCTAGCATAGGCACCCTTCATCCTCCTTGAATTTATTTCTTAGAGTTTGATTTTTACCCTTCGCTTTTTAAATAAAATGAGAATTTATTTCCTTATATATGATCATTGCATTACATTGCCAAAAAAAAAAAAAGAAAATAAAAGAAATCCATGTCGAATTAAGCACAAGGTATACCAATGATTTGAGGCACCCCTTGTAGCCACATCATATCACCTTTCACCCTTCAAATATGCAATCTTTTTTTGATAAACCACGTTGAGCCTCGTCTAACGATAGACCCTTCATTTTTTCAACCCATATCTACCTAACTTTGGGATGGGATTGTGTGCAACTTATGCAATTTTCAAAAAAAGCTTGAGTGACATCAAAAGATTAAAATAGCAAAAAATAAAAAAAATATATAAATAAAAGTGTACAAAAGGACAAGTGTTCCAATGTCATTGACATGAACATGTCTTTGATATGAACACGTCTCAGATTGCGTCTCTTATCGAGTGCTCGGTACCGTGCCTAAGAAACATGAATGCCAAGTGAGTGATAGACCGCATGATCGGGATTGCCCACACTTATAAAAATAAAATAAATGCTAAAGCAAAAAAAAAAAAAAAAAAAAAAAAAAAGAGCTAAAAAAGAATTAAAAGCCTCAAGCATAAAAATATAAAGATTCAAAAGCAAGGTTGCACACCTTGGGGGCTTATCAAGGGTCTTGAGCCTTTATCCCCTTCTTCTATAAACTTTAGCCTAACCACGTTACAACCCTTAAAAAGACCTTTTTGAGGTATACACACACTTGTGCGAGGTTTGGCTAGAGCTACGTTCAACCTGATTCCTAACGGATACGTAGGCAACCTCACATCGAGGTGCGGCCGTAATAAAAATGCATTCATATTTACATTCACAATTGATCATATCAAGGGATCCCCTGTACTCATCCCTATTCACTTAGAGCAAGACTTGGGGGCTTGATCCCTACATCATCAGCTTACCTAGCCTAAGAGTCACCACCATTTGACTCTTTTCAATATATTTTCCCACACACTTAGCCCTTGCGGCCTAACTTTAGTGTCACTATCACACACATCATAGATACATGACCAAATATACTTCCCTTAGGAACCATTTGTCATGAAATCTTAACACAACGCTGAAGCATGCCTTGTCATATCAACATCACTCATCATTGCATCACAAAGTATGAAGTGCTTAGCCTCCGTGCCTAAATTACCCAAATGCTTTCATCATTGAGTCAACAATTGAGATAGCCTAGGATGGGTTAATCCTTGCACCTTGAGAGATAGTATCAAATGACATTTGACTAAGCTCATTCAACATGCACCTTCAAAAACATCGCTTCTTTTTATTTTGCGTCTTTCTTTTTCGGGAGAGAGTTGGTACCCTCCACAAAAATGACAGAAAATTTTTGCTTTTTGCATTTTCGAGTCACACAATCACATTACAATGCACACACGAGTCATGTACACATTGAGTCATGTCGTGTTATCACATTGAGTCAACACTATGCATACACGAGTCACATGAGGTGAGTCGTCTTACCTTGAGTCATGACAAGTCAATGAGTCAAGCAACACTAAGTCTTAGGTCAACCCTAAAGAAAGATAAGCAAAGTCCTATAGTCAAAGATATAAACGCAGGTGCATCCCAGCAAGCGAGGACATTTCCGGATTTTTTCGAAAAAACCACGAATATGACACAGGAGATTCCTCCAAGATAAGAGGAGTTACATTGATCGGTAAATTAGAGATGAAGAGCTTTAATTTACAAAAGACTTGAGCGGATTTGGTTGAAAGGAAATGACCAAGCTCAAAGTTCGGAGCAAAACCAAGCAACAGCGGCAGCAAGAGCAGAATAGGGAAGACCCGACTCTAGCACCGGACGACAAGGTTGTCGTCTGGCAGCAACATCTGGCGTCTGGCAACAGATTTTAGCGCCTGACTCTAGATCCCAGCGTCTGGCGACAGAGAAAATTCTTGACGCCAGAGATATTTCAGCAGCGACAGAGCTCGAAGCCTCTCAGGACGGTTATTTTGACTTCATACAGCAATTTCGGGTTCCTTGGTACGCTAGTTAGCCTCTATAAGCAAATTGACATGATTAGTAGTCGGCTCGATTACAATCGTAGTAAGTGATTGACCTGACAAAAAATCGTCTCACTTAGCTTAAGCGCCTAAAACACTGGCTCATTACAAGCACCAACGTATCGGTTTAAAAGCAAGCACTTCAACAACAATATTTCCAAGTATGGATTGTCGCGCATTCTTCTTAAACGACAATTTTTCCAAAAATTGGATTGTCATCCCCAACTGACAAGATTTCAAAAAATGGATTGCCGTGCATCTTTTTCAACGACAATTTTTCCAAGATTGGATTGTCATCTCTGGCAAAGTTTCCAAGCGTGGATTGTCGTGTTCCTTCTCTATTTGGCAATTTTTTCCAAGTTCAGATTGTCATCGCTGGCAAGTTTTCTGAGATTGGATTGTCATACACCCAGTTCCCTATCGCAAAATTTCCCAAAGGATTGTTGTAGGACTCTATTCATCATTAATTTCGGCAAAGGTTCCTCAACGTGGATTGTCATTCATTTCATTAAGTGGCAAATTTTCCCGAAGTGGATTGTCGGTCGACTCTTTTTTGCAAATGTTCCAAGACGCGGATTGTCAATTGTGGCAATATTTTCCTAAAAGGATTGTCGCATATCATTGGCAATTTCCAAGGTGGATTGCTTTCAAGAGTTATATTCCAAGATGTGGATTGTCGATCGTAGCAAAATTCTTATGACAGATTGTTACGAAGCATTGGCAACTTTTCCCAAAATTGGATTTTGGCAAATTTTTCGAGATACGGATTGTCGTTTCATCGTAGCAACATTTCCAAGGATGGATTGTTACGAAGCATTGACAACTTTCCCTAAATCAGATTGTCATACATCATACAAGAGAGTTGTGTTGGTAACTATTCCCAAAGAAAAGAGGATTGTCATCACAGCAAAAGCACCGATATACTGGTTCACAAGCAGCAAAGCGCCGACGTATAGGCATAACGGAAGCAAAGTTCAAGCGAGCTTTTAAAGATCGACAAGCGGAGGTCTTCGGTAATTTTCTTTGGAAAATTATTGTAACAAATGAGGATAGCTTCAAGCGAGGATGTCTTCGGCAGCATTCCCTAGCTTGCGGAGAGTTGTCACAAACAACTGAAGGTGATTTCAAGCGAAGTTGTCTTCGATCGTGTTCCCTAAGATGTGGAAGATGGTCACAAAGCGGAAGAGGATCGTTTCAAGCGAAGCAATCTTCGATAGTATTCCCTGGCTTGTGGAAGATTATCAAGGCGGAAATTGGAGGCAGTTACAAGTGTAGAAGTCTTCAAGCAGGATGGCATTCTCTAGCTTGCAGGAGGTTGTCAAAGATATAAGAATACAGAAATACAAAAAGCAGCAACAAATCGGTTATCTCTAGAGACGTGTGCTCGACGGTGCAAGATACGCGTTTCTTAACTCTTTTATCTGTTTAACTAACGCTAGTTTTGCAGGTATCGGCGTTACAAGAATGATTTAGGATCGCCGAACGTTCTGAATCATTATCCGTCCCTATCGATACTTTGACTTTTATTTTCGAAACTTGCGTTTCTCCAAACTCAGTCAAAGTGGGGGCTTCTGTAGACACCCATTTGTGTCTCCCCATAACCAACCCCAATGATGAATATCTTTCATGTCATTTGATTATTGAATAAAGCGAAAGTGTGAAAAGTCTAGTGATGAAGATGTTTTTATTAAAATGTCTCTTCTTTCTATTTTTGAAAATATTTCTTTTCTTACCTTATTTTTGAAAAACGTGCATTCCAGTTTAGTTTGGTCCATTATATGGGCCCAATAATGGTGTATTTGGATTGGACTTGAAAAGACCTTTCCAACAATATATTATAAGCCTAATTCCGATGAATAATGAGGAACTTATGGCCAAAATACTAAACTGGGCTCGAACCGGATCTTACCTACGGCCCAATGATCATGTGGAGGGTCCAAAGGTCTAATCCTATTCCTAAATTAATTAGGATTCATTATAAGCTTCTATAAGTTTCTAAAAGATCTTAATTATTGTTTTTGAAAAGATAAGATTAAAGAATTTGAGTTAAATAAAAACTTTTCTTTTTTAAAACTTTCCTTTTTCTTTAATCCTAATTCTATTCGAATTTAAAGATGTTCAAAGACAGTCAGATTTTATTTTCGTGCCTCATAATCTTTATCTAAATTTTATATGGTTGGATAGATCTTTAAATTATCTTTCCAATGATATATTATAATATTAAATCCAAACTATAACGAAAAAGATATGAATTAGATATAAAACTCTATCCAAAACTGACACCATCCTACTATTTGGGCCATATCTTTTTATCTACAAAATATTTTAATATGATTTTAATTGGGTTAGAAAATATACTTCAAGATCTTTTCAACAACATATTATATGACTTATTTGGACTTCTAGATCAAAAGATATGATAAAAATAAAATCCGCAAAAACTGCTGTCCATCGAGTTCTATTTCGATTCAAATTTGGATTCTTTTCTTATTCTTCGACCCTCTTTTTTCTCTATAAATAGAGGTCATATATCCCTTTTTCAATCATCAAATCTCATCAAGAAATTCTTGATTCTCTCTTTCTTTCTAGCCTAACCTTTTACAAACACAATTCCTCATACATTAGCACTAGAACACCTAGCCATATTCGAAGTTGTCTTCGCCCTAGACGTGAAAGGTTTTAATTTATGAGGGTTTGGTCCCAAATATCTCTTTCAATTATTTAATTGTTTGATTTATTATTTTCCTTGAAGTTACTAACGTGTGTATTTTGTTATTAGAAAGAGATACGAGGCATCCAAGTAAGTGCTTTAATCGTAATTTAATTGATATTATGATATAGAGATCATATCTAGGTTGTTATTATGATTCCTAGTATCATGTTAGGATGTTTTCCTTAATTTGATGTTTAGGGTGACAACAATAAATTCCTAGTTTCATGTCTAAGGTAACTTTAATACCAAGTATGATTAAAAGTATGAAGCCTTTTATGTTCTTCCTAATAGCATGTTAGTATCATGTTAGGGTTAAAGCTTTGATTTTTTAATGTTTAGTGACATGCTAGGGTTTGTTATTAATCTTGTTAGTATCATGCCTAGGGTCTTGATATTATTATTCTTTAACATGATTATTATGATTATGATTATTATAATTGTTATTATGATGATTATTGTTTTGATTATTATTATTATGATTATTTTGATTATAATTTATTATTATTTAATATGTTGCTTGATTTTTATTGTTATTTCTTTATCACGCCTTTTATGCATGATTAAAGGGAATTGGTACTTGTAATCACACTTAATAAGATAATTAATAATCTTGTTTAGGGTTAATTTGATTATAATTCAAGTGATCGCCAATAATATTTTTATTTGTGCATTAATATTCAACCAACATAGATAAACAGGTTTAGGGTTAATCCTATTGATTGCATGTTAGTCATAAAGCGTACATGAATACGATTAGAATAAACTAGAGGCCTATTATTAGGGTAGGTTCAATCTCTTTTAGGTTGGATTTGTACCTTCATCCCCGAACTACCAGTCATGGTTCCAGACCTATTGGAGTTGACGATCTCCTGGATCGTTAAGGGGTGTAACCTTCACCCTGTGAACGGTTTAAAAGTTCCTAAAACTTGTTGGCGACTCTTTTGCTCTATCTTCATTCCCTTTGGACGCCACCGTACTTTAGTGTATGATCACAGTGGGGTTCAAGTTTGGGGTAATGCTTGAAATATTCCCTACAACAAACAAATCTAATTTTGGCGATCACTTGAATTAAAATCATATTAGCCTAAATCAAATTATTAATTATCTTATTAAGCGTGATTTCAAGTACAAATTCTCTTTAAACCTGCAATAGAGGGCGTGATCAAGCAATAACAATAATATATCAAGCAACATATAATAATATTAATATAACAAATCATCATCATAATATTCTCAAAGCATAATATTACCAAGATCCTAGGCATAATACTAACATGATTAATAACAAATCCTAGCATGTCGCTAAACACTAAAGATAAAAAAAATTTCCCTAACATGATACTAGCAGGATATAAGAAATAGGAACAACCTAAGCATGATACTAGAAACATACATGATATTAAAAATATTAGTTAATACCCTAAATATGATACAAGGAATCATAAAGACATCCTAACATGATATATAACAATCAAACAACTTACTTTGTTGCCTCGTATCTCTTTTTATCAAAACAATACACATGTTAGTAACTTCAATAAAAGTATTAAATCTAACAATTAATTTAAATAATTGAAATAGGGATTTGGGAACAAACCCTCAGAAATTATCAAACTTTCACGCCTAGGGCGAAAGCAACTTCGAGCTTGGCTAGGTGTGTCTAAGTCTCGTGATGGGGGAATGTTGTATTTGAAAAGGCAAGGCTTAGTGTAGGGAATATTTCAAGAATTACCCCAAACTTGAACCCCACTGTGATCATACACTAAAGCATGGTGGCGTCCAAAGGGAAGGAAGCTAGAGTAAAAGAGTCGCCAACAAGTTTTAGGAACTTGTAAACCGTTCACAGGGTGAAAGTTACACCCCTTAACGATCCAAGAGATCATCAACTCCAATAGGTCTGGAACCATGAATGGAAGTTCGGGGATGAAGGTACAAATCCAACCTAAAAGAGATTGAACCTGCCCTAATAATAGGCCTCTATTTTATTTTGATTGTATTCATGTGCGCTTTTCTGACTAACATGCAATCAATAGGTTTACCCTGAATCTGTTTATCTATGTTGGTTGAATATTAATGCACAAATAAATCTATTATTGGCGATCACTTGAATTATAATCAAATTAACCCTAAATAAGATTATTAATTATCTTATTAAGCGTGATTACAAGTATAAATTCCCTTTAAACATGCATAAAAGGCGTGATCAAGCAATAACAATAAAAATCAAGCAACATAATCATCATCATAATAATAATTATAACAATTAAAATAATCATAATAACTCTAAAGCATAATAATAGCAAGATCCTAGGCATGATACTAACAAGATTAATAACAAACCCTAGCATGTCACTAAACAATAAAAATCAAAGCTTTAGCCCTAGCATGATACTAACAAGCTATATTAGGAAAAGAATAGGAAGCATCATAGAAATCACAATTGTCATATTTGATATTATAACCTTTATCCTAAACATGATACTAGGAAGATCAAAATACCCTAACATGACACTAGGAATCATAATAGCAACCTAGACATGATTCTAGGAATCATAATAACAATGCAAACAATTAAAGCACTTACTTGGATGCCTCGTACCTCTTTCTAATAACAAAATACACGCGTTAGTAACTTCAAGGAAAATAATAAAATCAAACAATTAAATTAAATAATTGAAATAGAGATTTGTGACCAAACCCTCAGAAATTAAAACCTTTCACGTCTAGGGCGAAGGCAACTTCGAACTTGGCTAGGTCTATCAAGATGTTGTGAATGCGGTATTTTGTATGAGAAAAGCTAGTTTAGAATAAGAGAGAGAAAATATCAAGAATTTCTTGATGAGAGTTGATGAGAGAGAAATTAGAGAGAATTCCTAAGAATTGATGAGAATTGATGATAATTGAAAACGGAGGTTTTAGGAGGCTATTTATAGAGAAAATCAGCTGGATATGATAAAAAACAAATCAGAGTTTCGAAAAGAATAAAACACGACTACAGCGCCAAACACGCGCCTGTCGCCAGACGCCAGGTCTGTCGCCAGGCGACAGAGCTGTCGTATGGCTTTAGAAATAATTTTCCACGCGTTTTCTTATTTTTATAAAATTTAAGCGTACGAGAGGGCAAAATTGTATTTTCCTTTAAAAAACTTCTTTTATTCTAATTAAAACTCTTAAAAGTCAATTAAAGTCAATTTATCAATGCTAATTAAATTAGGATTCAAAAGAACCTTATAGAAGATTCTAGAAGACTATAATCAATCCTAATCGCATTGGGAATGATAAATCAATAATAGGCTCTCCTCTAGGTCAGTGGGCCGCACATAAAGATCAAACCGGCCCCAGTTTAGTAATTTGGTCATAACTTCCTCATTATTCATCGGAATTTGGCTTATAATATATCGTTGGAAAGCTCTTTTCGAACCCAACCCAACTACACTATTACTGGACCCTTGCCATGGACCAAACCAAACTGGATTGGCTGTTTTCTTAAAATAGGTTTTCAAAAATAGAGAGAAAGAAAAGAAATAAAACTAACCGCAACACTAGACTTTCCACACTTTCACCTCATTCGATTATGATTCGACGTGAAAGGTACTCATCACTGGGTTTGGTTTTGGGGAGACACAAATGGGTGTCTACACTTAGAAAGAGAGAGAAAGAATAAGCTTATAACTTAGAGAGAGAAAGAGAGAATAGAATGATTGTTGATGATTGAAAACGGGGAAACCGACCCTATTTATAGAAAAAACGACTGAAAACGATTATAAAAGAGCCAGAATTAGAATCTTAGTAAAACTGATCTATTGCGACGTAACAGAAGTTATCGCAAAGCGATAGGATTATCGCGGAGCGACAGAATTATCGCGTCGCGATAAAAACAAATTTTTGCAGATTTTGTTTTTATCATAACTTTTGATTGAGAAGTTAAAATAAGTGATATAATATTTTTTTTAGAAAGCTCTTGAAATCTAATTTCAAACCAATTGGAATCAGATTAAAATGTTTTTTAGAATAAAAGATATGGCCGAAATAGTGGAAGGGTGTCATTTTTAGATAGTGTTTCGTCTTTCTTTCATATCTTTTTTGTTATAGCTCAGAATTAATATTATAATATAGCATTAGAAAGATAATTTCAAGAGCTATCCAATTATATAAGATTTGAATAAAATTCATGAGGTACGAAAACAATATTTGATTGTCTTTGAACATCTTTCATTTCGAATAGAATAAGGACTTTCAAAAAGTGGAGTTTTATCTATTTAAAATTCTTTAATCTTATATTTTTAAAAAGGATAATTAAGGTCATTTAGAAATATAGAAGCTTCTAATCAATCCTAATTGTTTTAGGAATATAATTAAGATTAATGGACCCTCCACATGATCATTGGGTCGCAAATCAAAGTTGTTTAGACCTAGTTTAGTATTTTGACCATAACATCCTCATTATGAAACAGAATTAGGCTTATAATATATCTTTAGAAAGGTCTTTTCAAGATCCATCCAACTACATAATTATTGGACCTTAATTATGGATTATACTAAACTGGATTGGACGTTTTTCATAAATATGATACATAAAGGAATATTTTCGAAAACAGAAAGAAATATTTATATTAGAAACAAAGGAATCACGAGACTCTTTCACATTTCACCTCGTTCGATAATCAATGACGTGAAAAGTACTCATCATTGGGTTTGGTTTTTGGGGAGACACAATCAAGTGTCTACACCACACAAGCAAAATTAACGAAAAAGGTTTGAGATTTTAGATTCAAGTATCAAGTAAAATAAATAAAACAACGAAATATAACTTTAGTGTTACAAAAGGTATCTTATGATATTAGAAATTTCTTTCAAATATCCAATGAATCAGATTCACAAATATACAAAATCTTAAATTAAATAAAAGGCAATTTAATTAAGGATTAAAAATATAGCTGTTTCAAAAAAAAAAAAAAAGAATTAAAATATAGCAAAATAGCGAATATATATTAAATTTCTTAAATCATAAAAAATAATTTTATATCCATAATGAAAAAAATAAATTACAATTTTGAATATACTGTACTCAAATGAGATTGTAAATTGTTTTGCCTTATTTAAATTACTTTGACTTTTTTTAGGATACCGTCAATCATAATTGCATAATTCAAGGGAATAATTTCTGTACTTAGAGTCATGTCATAAATTCAAAATCAATTAACTTAACCAATCAAAATTTAATATGTATAAAATAGGAAATAAAAACTAAATTAACAGTGGAATACATTCAATATGGGTAGATATATTTGAAACGTCCAAAATAGTATATGGGACTAACAAATTGAAACGGAGGGAGTAAATTTATCAAATATTTAAAGAAAAAAAAATTATTTTTCAAGATCCGCAATAAAAATCATTCTGAACGTATTTAACTATTGTGATTTTTAAAAATCATAGCAATTCTTACATCATAATAACTAAAACCATTCATCGAATTGGCTTACCTCGACCTTACCAAGTGGAGGTTTGGTGATTACGTTTCCCGGAAATCACACATTTCATTATTATGGAATGGGGTAAATTTATCCCGGGCTCAATTTCTTTTGTTCTTGCTAGGAAATTACGTGTTGTACGACATCATCTTCAAAAATGGTGTCTGGATCATTGAAGAATGTTAGGGATAAGCTGGAATGGTGTGACCAAGGAGCTTCTTGGTGCTAGTGTGCACATCTCTTTCTTGAATGGTGGTAATTAGTTCATTCAACATCTTAATTCTATTATACCAGATTGCCTGTTACAATACGGATATTGGCAACATCGTCTCAAAGAAAGATGGTTGAAAGAAGGGGAGGCTCCTACTAAACGATTATTCAACAAGGTTAAACAAAAAAAAGAAGAGGAAAGAAATTTTAACCTTATGTACTGACAGTGGAGAATGGGTGGAAGGGCAAGAAAAAATTGCAGAATTATTTTACAATAATTTCAAGAATGCCTACTAGCCTGAGCGGCCCGACCCAAATCATGAGGAGAACATAGACCTCTTGTTAAGGGAAATTCATTTTCCTAATCTCCCACAAAATATATTGGAGGATCTAGAAGAACCTTTCACACCAAATGAAATTAAACAAGCAATGTTCGATATTCACTCCTCAAAGTCTCCGGGACCGGATAGCTATACATAGCATAATTTTTAAAAATTCACTGGGAGTTTGTAGGTGACACGGTAACTAAAAGTGCAAAATTTTTTTGTTACAGGGTTTCTGTTGACATAGCTAAATGCTTCACTTTTGGTTCTACTATCGAAGGTTGATTTCCCTGAGATGGTCACGTAGTTCCGGCCAATTAGCCTTTGTAATACGATTTACAAGTTTATTGCTAAGTGTTTGGTGAAACGCATGAAACAAGCTTTGCCATTTTTAATCACAAATTATCAACATGTGTTTATTTCAGAACGACATATGGAGGATAATGTGTACTTATCTCAGGAGCTTATTCATTTCATTAATATGAAAAAGCACTCTACTCACCTTGCGGCGGTCAAGGTTGATATGTCAAAAGCTTATGATCGTGTAGATTGGATTTTTTTTATTTAAAATCCTCAAATCTTATGGTTTCTCCTCGCGTTGGATACAATGGATTTCTCAGTGTGTTTAAACCGTCACTTTCAAGGCCATTGTAAACGGGAAAACAACCGAAACTTTTAAACCGCAGTGTGGCCTACGCCAAGGTGATCCTCTTTCTCCATATTTATTCCTTTTTTGTGTGGATGTTTTGTCAAGGATGCTTCTTTTAGCAGAGGACATAAAAATATTTAGCGGTATTAAAATTGCTAGAAGAGCCCCTAAAATATCTCATTTATTTTTTGCGGATGATGCAATGTTTTTCTTCAAAATTGATCATTCTTCTTGTGCACACATTCGAGATATTCTGACAAGATTTGGGACAATTTCGGGACAAAGAATAAACTTTTAGAAATCGTACATTAAATTTAGTCCCTTTGTCCCTCAAAATCTGGTTACAGAATATAAAGACAATTTTAGAATCCCTAGTGTCCAGGTTATGGGAACACATTTAGGGAACCCCATTGACTTACTGGGGAAATAATGGGACCACTTCAATTTCTTGGTGGAGAAGGTAAAAACAAAAATCCTTGCATGTTCCCCTTATAGGTTGTCACAGTCTGCAAAAATGGTTCTGATCAATTCGGTTTTAATGGGAATTACTTCGCATGTTATGAAATCGCTAAAATTGCCTCTTGCAACAGCGAACAAGTTAGATTCAATCATAACTAGGTTCTGGTGGGCTACGAGTGGGGAAAAGGGTATCCATTGGACGAAGCGACAAATCATTCAGTCACCAAAAGGAATAGGTGGTTTAGGGATTAGAGCAGCTAGTATGGTGAATGATACCCTTTTATTCAAAAGTGTACTTAGAATGCACAAAAATCCTCAGCTTTTAGCAGCTAAGATCTTCGACGCAAAGGTTAAATGTGCTCTTTGCCATGGTATTCCTAGATATTAAGTTCTTGCCACCGTTTCATATGCTCGCAAGGGTTTCCAGCAAGTTGTTGCACGCTTCCTCCCTGGCTTTGCTTGGAAGATTGGGAATGTTGATAATATTGCTGCTTAAGTTCACGGTGAAAACGAGGTATGCCTTCTTATCACAAAAGACTAACTTTCAGGATCCGGATCATAGTAAGGAAAGAGGATTTCTTCAAAATCATCTGGAGATTATGCATTCCGCCCAAATGGAGTATGTTCTTGTGGAAACTTTTCTATGACGCCATCCCCACGAAAGAAAAACTTACACAACGAGGTATGAAAATGACTATATTGTGCGATTTTTGCGGGCTGGATGTTGAGAACACAAAACACATCTTTAGATTTTGTGATTTGGCCAAATTTGCGTGGAATAATGTCCACATAACATATAGCTATACAACTAATGAATCCTTTTTCGGTACTCTTCGGGAATGGATTTAAACATATATCCTGCTTCTTTATAGTCGGGATGGTGTCCATAGTGACGTAATATCTACCTTTATTGCAACTTTATGGGCCATATGGGTCACTAGAAACCAGCGGCTTTTCAGTGGAGATAGTGGTGGTTATACCACTCTGACAGGGAACATTGAACAGGCTTTGCAAACTCTTCATGATTTCAACAAACCATATCTACCAACCGTAGGTATGCTGGATATTCCAGAACCAGAAATACATGAACCCCCGGGATTCAGCCAAGTACACATTGGACTGGAAGGTTATTTTTTTGGTCCAATTAGGTGTCAGCCGGATTGTACACTACAGATTGATGATTCTTTTGAAAAAAATAATGGAAGAAGTGGGTTTGGATGGGCTATGAAACATAATGAGGAGGACTTCTTGGATGCGGGAGCAAGTTTCAGTTTAGCAACCTCAACTTTACGTTCGGAGGCACAAGCATGCCTTGAAGCTCTAAAATGGTGTACTACCATGGGATTCTCTAAAGTACTTCTTTATTCGAACTCGATGAATTTGATCAATCTATTACGAAAGAAGGAAATAGAAGATATAAGCGTTTCTAGACTATACGGGACATTAAAAAAAATAGGATTGAGTTTTCAGTGTTGCAATATCCTTACAGTGGACAGAGACAAGATACAACAGGCACACATCCTAGCCAACAATAGTCGTACTAGTTTAATTAGCTTTTATTTTAGTTTGTAATTTGTTTAGGTTATGCAGATGTCAAAAAAAAAAAAAAAAAAAAAAAAAAAAAAAAAAAAAAAAAAGAATTGGCTTACCTCTAGTTATCATATAAAGCAAAAATTGTCAAAAATAATACAAAATTTGAGCGGTCCGCTAAAAACAAGTCAATCTTTTAATTATTTCTAAATAATACAAACTTTGAGGGATATCTGCTTTAAATAAGATATTTTACCTACAACTTATTTAACCAGTTAATTTTTTTATTTATCTTATAAAGTTGTTGAGTAGTTTTAAAAAATAATACAATGTCACGTGTTCCATATAACCAATTCATGAGGTAACTAATCAGTTTTAAATTGTTTAAAGCGGATACCCCTCAAAGTTTGTATTATTAGAAAATAATTAATAGTTTGACTTGTTTTTGGCGGATTGCTCAAATTTTGTATTATTTTTGACAATTTTTCCTTATATATAAGGGAAAATACTTCGTATACTTTATGTTTATTTTTATTTCCTGGGGATGTGTATATCATAATGGAGCTAAGGTTATTCTTTCATACAAGTACTATGTAATTCCTCTATTCTTTTTTACTTGACTTATTTCTTTTATCACGCTTGGCAATGCAAAACTTTAACGATCAATAATTTCAATTCTCTATAAGTAAAAAATATAAAAGTTATATATTATGATAGTACTTATTAAGAAGATCCTACATGAATATATATTTCCTTACATATTATTCACAAAAGACGGTTAAAGGAGGGGTGGTGAATATTGTAAAAGTCAAAGCGGGTCAAGTAATAAATAACGGAGGAAGTATGTCTTTTGAGCATTTTTCATTTTGGATGAAAGGAAATTTTGGGTGGCCTTACATGGATCAGGCTGGGCTTAGGTTAGGCCTAAATGTATCCTTAGAGCAACACAGCAAAAAAATAAAAAAATAAAAAAAATAAAAAAAAAATGAAAAAAATGACAATATAATATGGTAGATTAACATGTTTTGGAATTTATATACTCCATTATTTGATCCTTGATTCGATACACTTTGCACTGTAATTCTTCTTTAGATGTGAAATCCATTATGCATGTAAGTAAAGAAGCACATGTCGACCTGATCGAAAAAGAAGTGTAGGCCCAACACAACTTAACACTATGTTGAGGCATGGTTCCGACTTGGCCATCCATGTTTATTTTGTAAATCATGACACGACCTAACATGACACGCTAAAATAAACTAGATTGAGTTTGAACAAGAATGGCACAGTAGCTTGTGGTATTGAGCTGTACCTAAACCACCTTTTAAAATTTTTTGATACAATCTAAAATCATCTAATGTCTTAATACGTGTATTTAAAAGAGAGATGCACATACAAGTATTCATCACATTTGAAGAAACAAATCTATCCCTTAGCAAGATACGACTGTAGGGGTGAGCGTAGCAGGGTACCCTGTAAAAATATCAGGATCCGGAACCGGAACCTGTTGCAACAGGTTCCTAAAAATAAGAAACCGGGACCGGAACCTGTTGCAACAGGTTCCTAAGAATTGAGAACAGGTTCCGGTTCTTAAACAGGGTACCCTGTCTATCAAAGTAAGTTTAATACTCCCTCCATCCCAAAAAGAACGACCCATTTGGGTTGATTACGCGGGTATTAAGGAAGTTAAGTAAAAAGAAGTAAAAGTATATTGGAAAAATAAATTTACATGGGGTTTGTAAAAAAAATAGAGAGAGAAAGTAATAAAATAACATGGAAAATGAAATTTTTATATGGAGAAGCTAATTTTGCACAAATATTGTTGCAAATTGGTGGTGTTTTAATGCAAATGGGTCATTCTTTTTGGGACAAAGTTTTGGCCAAATAAGTCGTTCTTTTTGGGATGGAGGGAGTAGTTACTTGATAAATTGTGACAAATTTATATTTTTTAAAAATAGATGATCACAATAAAAGCTTACAACTTTAGTATAGTACTTCAAATATAACAAACCAACACTAATTGTCTAGAATTTTTAATACCATATAGGTTCCGGTTTCAAGTACCCTATAGGGAATCTGTACTAATAGGGTACCCTACAGGTTCTAGATTCAAAATTTTATTACCCGGAACCGAAACCTGTTGCAACAGGTTCCTAATTTTATTACCCGAAACCGAAATCGGAACCTGATCAACAGGTTCCGAGTTTGGAACCTGCGGTTCCGAACAGGTTCCGGTTCCATATCAATACCCTGAATTTTTGTAAACTCCTAGATACAAGTACCATGCTTATAGGGGACATGTTATGATAAAGTCAAAAGGACCCAAATGTAAAGGACCCCATCAATCTCACTTTTAGACCATGGAATATAATAAAGATAGCTCCAAGCACGGACGCTTTAGCTGTTTTACACCCTGCTTTTTTTTTTTTTTGTTTATTTATTTTTTTCTGTTACTTATAAAGAATCCCAAATACACATTTACACTAAAGAATCACTCCAAAACACTTAAAAAAAGGTTCAAGTTTCATGTTACAAACCGTGTGAACAAGCCACCCTTTTTCAACATAGTTTATCTTAGCTTGTTCATTAACACTACATACTCTAGAAATTTTCATCAAATTATCACTTTCCAAAACCACAATACAATACCAGTATACCACCCATCTTATCACATTGCTTCTTTTCGAAACGATGTCGAGAATGGGAGGATTTTTTGTATGTCTTTTGGTCATTGCTTTAGATATTGCAGCAGGACTTTGTGGCCTTGAGGCAGAAATTGCTCAAAACAAGGTGCTTTTTTTTTTTTTTTTTTTTTTTTTTTTTGGTTGGTTTCACAAGTTATGTTAACAAATTATGCAGACAAGATTTGTTCTTGAAACTTTTTAAATGATTGTTTCGTATGACAGGCGAAACATTTGAAGATGTGGATATTTGAGTGTAAGAGTCCAAGTGAACAAGCCTTCAAGTTAGGAGCAGCAGCAGCAGGGCTATTGATACTAGCACACGTTATATCAAGCTTACTTGGTGGTTGTATGTGTCTTTGTTCTCGAGAAGATCAGCATAAATCTTACGCCAATCGCCAATTAACAACTGGATGCTTCCTCTTAACATGGTAAATCTATTGCTTTTATTTTGTAATGTTCTCCATTTGTCCTTAATTGTTGATTTAGACTTGGATAATGGGTATGGATATTAAGATCGATTAGATAATAGTAGGGTAACAAAATATTTTTTTGGTTGTTAGTGAGACAGTAAGTAAAATTACTAATATGTAGTATTTGATTGGGAAAGAATGTGAAGACTGAAGAGTCCCTTATCATCATCATGCCAAATATAGTACTCTGTATTATAGAACTTGAACTATCTTGTTTATAAAAACCTCCTTTTTATATCTATTTGTTTGCCCCATTAATAAATATACTAATTAAATATACTAATTTCGTTTCTGAAAGTTCTACTCACTAGCTTACGAAGTCTAAATAAAATAACTTTGACCATATTTAATGACTTATACAATATGAATAAATTAGCATATATATGGGATCGTATTAGATTCCCCTTATTATAAATCTAAATATCAACTTCTTATAGTTTTCACTTATACATAAGCAAATATATTCATGGTCAAAGATGTTCTTTAGATACCTTGCAAATACAAAGTGAGTCGAACTTTCAGGAATGGAGGGAGTACTTTATTAAAGCTTAGACACAAGTTTATGCAAGAACGATGGATGGCAAAAACGTGTTACATCCTTCGTTCCAAATTCATTGACCAAACATCACCTTTGTCAATATAAACTTTAATCTTAAATATTTGAAATCAACAATAAGAAAAAATTAATAACTAAATGAAATTGAGGCTCTACATTGAAAATAAAACTTGTGAGAAATAAGAAAAAAATTAATAACTAAATGAAATTGAGGCTCTACATTGAAAATAAAACTTGTGAGAAATCTAACAATATGACTCTTATGTGATATATATATATATATATATATATATATATATATATATATATATATATATATATATATATATATATATATATATATATATATATATATATATATATATTCTAGTTTTGTCTCGTGCAATGCACGAATTTACAAAGTATGATATAATAATAATAATAATCAATTGAAATAGAGTTAAGTGAAATTAAATGACTTATGTAACATTTTTTTTTAAAAAAATTTGAATTTATCAATGTCTTTAAATTTTTTTAAATAGAATTTTTTTTCAAAAAAAAAAAAAAAAAGGCATTTTAGAGGGGAAATTTTGCACAAAATCATGCCAAGTGTCCCCTCCGGCGGTTACTTTAGTATACACTCCATGGTATAGATTACAAAAAGTTGCTTTCTCCTTCTCTAAATTACATTCTATTTCTCTCTATTATATGCTAGAAATAGCAATAAAATTTAAGGACGGAAGGAGTAATTAAAAGAGTTAATAAATAATTTTAAAAGTTAAAATACGTCAACTGATTCAAAATCTATAAATATAACTAAAGAAATAACCGCTGCCATCATCATTTACAAGTGTCAACTTCTCATACAAAATTTTCCCTCCAAAATTTGGGTAACATTATTATTATTTTTAAAGATAAAAAAAAATGTTTGGAATTAGTAAATTAATTGCACATTTCCTAAAATATTTTATGTTAAAATTGACTAACTACAAAATTTATCCATGGATTAAAATTAAAAGTTAGAGGCTAGACTATTTCATTTTTCTAGAAACATTTTATCTCCCCCTACTTTATACATTTATAGTATTGTTTTTGGTGTTTCCATTATTCTTTATTAGTTCTTAAAAAAAAAAATGGAGGATGAACAATGAATTAATGCTACGGAGTAACATCTTATAAATAAGTTTAAAATTTTATTTAAATTACAAATCATATAGTACATTATATTTTCCTAAAAAAAAAAAAAAACATTATATGATTATAATACTCTATATTTAACATCATATCTTTCGTAATAGCTCAATTTTATCTAATAAGAAGGCACACGATTCATTATTGTTTTTCTTAAATATGTATTACATACAGCTAAATAAGCAAAACAAATATCACACCGTGCATCGCACGAGACTAACCTAGTAGATAAATAAAGTACTCCCTCCGTTTTTTTATTTACATCACTTGGGATTGCACGGAGTTTTAGAAGAGTTATATGCAAATTAATACGTCCATTTCTACGTGAACCAATTTTGGGTATAGGTTTTGCCATATTTTTTCATCTCATAAAAATAAGTCAACGATATATGGATATATCCATTTCATGTCAAAACAAATCCTTCCGGTTTTTTATATCAATCAAATCTTTCTAGATAGTTCCTTTTATTATATTATTGTGAGTGGGTGAATAAATTATTATGGTAAAAGTAATATGGGGACATGAAAATGAAAGTATGTGTGAGAGAGTACTGGAACCATGAGAAAGAAATGATAAATTAATTTGAGTGGAGTTTAAAGTAAAAAAGAGAAATAATAAAATATAGTTTAAAGTTATTATATATAGAAGTAATGTAAATTTTTTAAAAAAAAAAAATAACCATAAATGAAATGTAATGCAAATTAAAAAAACCGGAGGGAGTATTTAAACAAGAAAATGGGGCAATATCTAGGACCGACCCAAAATAAAATATTGGACTCTAGATATCTAAATTGTGCGGAACATCTCCCAGAGTCCCATGAGCTTTAGAAATTTAGGAACCCGAGGCAAATGAGCAATTGGAAGTTTTAAGAACACGAGACCATGATAATTGGGAATTTGGGACACACAACTAATCACGTGAAGATGAAAAGGTAAAGGAAAAAAAAAGGTCATTAAACATTTAAACTAGGATTAATGAATTATTGGATTTTGTTCTAAAAAAAAAAAAATGAATTATTGGATTTGGTTATTGGGTTCATTGGATTAGATTGGATTGGGCTGGGTTGATTTCCATAGGTGGTTATTTTTTGGTTTACTTAGGGTTAATTTAGGTTAAACTTTGGAATTTTGGATTGAGGTCAGCTAGTCAAGTCACTAGGTCAATATTTTCAAACAATTAAGGATTTTTTTTTTTTTTTGAAACAAATCAATTCATTAATAAAAAACCATACGACATTTACAGATGAAATTTAAATCAACAAATACATAAAATTGAATCAAATAAGGGCTTTATTCATCAATGCTACAATCGTTGAATAGATCTTGCAGTGTGATATATCGCTCGTACACATCGGTAGAATATGTAACCTTTTCGAAGAGACCGTAATCGGTTTGTTATAGCCGTAAGCCCGTAAGGATGATTTTCATATGATTCACTTGAACGCCTTAAAAGATTTGACAACCGTTACGATTCCGCACAACTCTTTACCAACGAACTGATAATAGGGTTGAAGATGATTACCTTTTTCATAAACCCTAACACATAGAAAAACCCTAAACAAAACAAACAATCAACTAACAAAAACTAACGACTCCACTATAGAGAGACACTCCACTATAGAGAGACGGACGAATATCTACACTAGTGTAGATTTATAGAAAACTAAATTGTAAAACTATAGAAAATTAAGAAAAAAGGGTTAGAAATAGCCTAATTTACCATGCGTAATTCACACAATCGCAGTATATGACTAACCCTTTGAGAAGAAATTTTTACTGGTGGTCTCTATGTCATAAACTTGTTGCATGATATTTAATTATTACTGTTTGCATATAGGCGATAATGTGATGGAGGTTGTGTACCAATTATAATGTTGGTAACTTAAGTTGAACTACTTTTTTTTTTTTTTTTTTTTGATGAGCAACGATTAAAAAGTATTGATTATTAATCGAATTAATTAAACAAGACATCACACAATTGACAATTATATAATTCTTGTACTCTTTATATATTAAGGATTTTTTGACATTTGCTACCACTAAAAACGCCTCTCTTCAGATTCGGTACCAATTTTTAAAAAAAAATTTACTTTGCTACCACCAAAATCAGATTTTGTTAAAAATAACTACCACTTAACTGCCACCCAGCCCTCCCCCTCCCCCGGCGCCAAAAGAGTCGGTCGGCGCCGACGACCTCACCCAGGACCCACCACCTAGACTACCACCACAGACAACCCTATACCCAAAACCCACGAACCCAGATCTCACCACCACCACGACACCACCCTAACCCCCAAACCTAGACCACCACCACCGACAACCCTATACCCACGAACCCAGACCACCACCACCGACAACCCTATACCCACGCGAACCCTATACCCATGAACCCAGACCACGACTACCCACCGAAACCACTAAACCCAGACCGTGGGATCAGGTATCGAGGGGAAGGGGCTTGGATCGGGTTTTCAAGGGGAGGGGGGGCTGGGAACGAGGTTGGGATCGGGGATGGAAAGGCATTTTTAGAGGAGCGTCGCGACGCCGGCGCCGACACGGGGGCTCGGTGGCCGGATCCGCGAACAGGGGATTGGGCTCCTAGGCGACGGTGGAGGTGGCTTGGGTAGCTGGTGGGTTCGTGGGTGAGGAAGGGATGGTGGTTGGGTGGTGGTTACGGTGGGTTTGATGTTGAATAGTGGCGGTGAATTAGGCAGTGGGTGGGAAGGAGTTGTGGTTGGACGGTGGTTGGGTGGTGGTAACGGAAATACTAACGGTTGAAGACAAGTGGTAGTGATTTTTAACAAACTTTGTTTTGGCTGGTAGCAAAGAAAATTTTTTTTAAAAATTGGTACCGAATCTGAAGAGAGTTGTTTTTAGTGGTAGCAAATGTCAAAAAATCCTTATATTAATATCAATTGAGAGTTTCTTTAATACTTAATACTTCTTCCGTTTCTATTTAGTTGACGCGTTTGAATTAGGCATATATATTAAGGAGAGGATAGAGAGTGAGAGAGAATGAAAAAACAAGTGAGGTAGCTTAAAAAAGTGTTTAAATTCTAAATAGGTAAAACCAAAAAAAATAAAAAAATAAAAAAAAAATGGAGAAAGTAAAAAATAGTTTTAAATATTGAAATAAACACAACTTTAGGGTCTGTTCTCTTACGTTGAAATTCAGTTCAGTTCAGCTCAGCTCAGTTCAGTTTAGCTCCTAATTTCCTTCTCTTATAAAATATTCATTTCAGTTCAATTTAGTTTAGTTCAGTTCAGTTCAGCTCAGTTTAGTTCTATTCAGTGCAGTTCAGTTCAGTTCAGTTCAGTTCAATTCAATTCAGCTGAGTTTAGTCAATGAAAACAGGCCCTTAGTATTTACATATTCAAGAGATAATTTTAAATTTATAAGGCTTTTGAAATCAAATGAGGACAAATATGTAAAAGAACATTAGATAGTAGTCTTAACTCTTAATTTATGCAAACAATAATTTAATTTAAAATCATATGCAAATCTCTGTAATTAATGTGACATTTTCATTGACATTTTTCCAACTTTAGTATGTAGCCCTACGGCTATGTATATCATTATCCTATGAGTAATGATATGTTTAATTCATATATATACCCATTCAAGTGGGTAACATATTATGAGACAAAGGTTCAGAAGTACACAGTGTTATTTTTCAAATTGTTACAATTTTGATTACTTAACATATGGTATTTTAATCATATTCAGGCTTATACTTGTCATTGGATTGTCTCTGTTGGTGATTGGGACACTAGCAAATCGCAAAGATAGAGCTTCATGCGGCATTACTCATCACCATATGTTATCAATTGGTGGCATTCTGTGTTTTATACATGCCTTATTTTCTACTGCTTATTACCTTTCTGCTACTTCGAGTAGCCATTGAAAAGAATCCCAAACTAATGCAAGTCTAAGCATGAAGAACTTCGAAGATTTGCTTATCATGCATCAAGATAGTTTATCCCTAAACATTGATTCAAGCCAAGCATTGCATGGACACTTTCTTGGATATCAAAGCAAAGCCACGGTTTGCTTAGTGATTTTTCTTGGAGTCTAGTTCACTTTCTTGAACTTTCTTGAATTTTCTTTACTTAGATTTTGCTTACAAGTTTTTACCTTTCACTTGAAAGGGTTTTTCTTGGTTCAAGCATTAGGATCTTTAATCTTTATTTAGTTCTTTAATTTTTATTTATTTATTTAGTTGTTTTAAAAATCAGTTAGTTAGCAAAATAAATCAGTTTAGGCGTGTGCTTGTTCTCCAAGGAGTTTGGTGTATGCTTGTGCGCCAAGGTGCCTGCTCTTCAAGCAAGTTAGAATTCTAGTTTAATTAGGATTGAATTAAGAACTTGTCCTAATCTTCCTAGGTAAACTAAGTCTTATAAATAAGGCTGTAAAACACACGAATAAATATATAGATTAATATTCAGATTTATTTCTTAAGTTGCATACTTGAGTTTTTGTTGATTGTGATCAATTGCTGTTTTGCTTGTTTTAGTTAAAACATTCGTTTGGATTGATTAATTAGGTGGATTCTTAATTGATTAAGCTTAGTTTTTGTTTAATTCTTGGTGGATTTCCTGTATAGAATTAGACTTAAACATATCCCTTGTGTTTTGTTGATTTTCGGATCAATAATTCACATCATCTTTGGTATCAGAGCAGGTTTGCGCAACTTTGGTAAAAATTAAACTGGGAACAATTGGCTGGGAATTTTTACGTGATTCTTTTTGCATTGAACTCTAAAAACGTCCAGATATCACCATATAAAATTTCATAAATTTTAGTTGAGTAACGCACTCTACACAGCCTCAAACGTTTGGTGTTTGTGCACTGATTTGCGGTTGGGAGTCCGGTTTTTGTGTTGCCTAGTTTTCCTTCAAGATTCGATCTTTTAATCAAGATTTTTGCATAAACTGACTTGGTTTGTGTAGGAATCATGATTGACGAGGAGGTTCCACAGGTTCCAAGGGGATTAACCTTAGAACAGGCTCAAAATCTTAGAAGAGATAGGCGAATTGACGAGTTGGCAGCAAGGATGGATGAGATATTAAAAAGGCTTGATACTCGTGCTGGAGATTCTTCAAGGAAAGGGAATTCTAACCCTAATTCTGGTTCAAGTGAGGAAGAACAACCAAGGAGGAACCCAAGGAGGCCACGAAATAATTATTCCTCAAGTGATGAATCACCAAGGCCTAGGAGGAGAGATCGACCAAAGGATGATGATAGGAACCTTAGATTAGATCTTCCCGAATTCAATGGGAGTATGAATGAACCTGAAAAATACTTTGAGTGGATTAGAAGGGCCGAGACACTCTTTGATTACAAGGAGTATGATGAAAGGAAAAGATGCAAATTGGCTGAATTAAAACTGACCAGTTATGCTAGTCTTTGGTATGATAATCTAAAGAAGAAGAGGCATAAGGAGGGGCGTGCAAGAATCTCAACTTGGGAACAACTCAAGAAGCACATGAAAAAAAGGTTCGTACCTAGTGATTATATTCAAGATGTTTATCTTAAGATGCAACTTTTTAAACAAAATTCTATGACTGTTGAGAATTATATTGGTGAATTTGAAAAGTTATGCATGCTATGTGGCTTAGAAGAGATTGTTGAGCATAAGATTGCTAGATTTATTTCGGGGTTGAATGATAATATTGCTGAAAAGGTTGAATTGCAACAATATTGGTCCTTTGAGGATGTTTGCAAGGTAGCTTTAAAATTTGAAAAACAGATAAAGGGGAAGAAAGGGACGTACACTAAGCCCTTTGTAAAAGGTTTCACTAAACCTTTTGAGAAGAACAGCTTGGAGAAAAGTGGTTCTAGTTCGAACTACAAGGAGACTAAATAAAAATTTGAAGCTCCTAAAAAGCTTGTTGAAGATAGGAAGTGCTTCAAGTGTGGTAGTGTTGGTCACATTGCAACTAATTGTCCATCAAAAAGAGTAATGACTGCTCAAGAGTGGGAACAAGAACAAGCTAAGTGTGAGCAGGGTAGTGACTATGTAGAAAAGAACGAAGAGGAAGACTTTGAAGAAGAGGAGGGGCATATTGACGAAATTGATCCCGAGACTCATGGTCAAAGTTTGGTTCTAAGAAGGGCGCTACACTCTAAAACCGTACCTATGGAAAACAATCAAAGGGAGAAAATCTTTCTTACAAGGTGCAAGGTAGAAGATAGGTTGTGTGACATGATCATAGACACGGGGAGTTGCACTAATGTGGTATCTACTACTTTGGTAGACAAATTGAAGTGGCCAACTACAGAACATCCAAGCCCTTATAAGCTTCATTGGCTTAATAATTCGAGTGATGTTAAGGTAACTAAACAAGCCTTAATCTCCTTTTCAATTGGTAAATTTCATGATAAAGTTTTGTGTGATGTTTGTCCTATGGATGCTTGTCATATACTATTAGGCCGTCCTTGGCAATATGATAGATTTGTGAAGTTTGATGGAAGGACTTATGTGTATGTTGTGAGAAAAGGAGAAAAAGAGAGACCGATTGCTTTAAAACCTTTGATAAGCAACAAATCTTCTAATGTTACCTCTAATTCGAAGAGTTCTTATTTGATTAGTGAGAGGGAATTAGAAAAAGAGATTTGCAGCAACAATGTGGTATATATACTTGTTTCTAATGAGATTCGAATTGATCAAGATAAACAAGAAAAGAGGCCGTATGAATTGGAATCTGTTTTAGAAGAATTCAAGGATGTCTTTCCTAAGGAATTACCTCCGGGACTACCTCCTATTCGTGGGATAGAGCATCAAATTGACTTGATTCCGGGAGCACCATTACCTAATAAGGCAGCCTATAGAAGTAATCCGGAAGAATTAAAGGAGATGCAAAGGCAAATTGAAGAGCTTATGGCTAGAGGATACGTGAGGGAAAGTATGAGCCCTTGTGCCGTGCCTACTTTACTTGTCCCAAAGAAAGATGGGAGTTGGCGCATGTGTATTGATAGTAGGAGTGTGAATAACATCACTATCAAATACCGATTTCCTATTCCAAGGTTAGATGATCTACTTGATGAACTACATGGTTCAAAGTTGTTTTCTAAGATTGATCTTATAAGTGGTTATCATCAAATTCGAATGAGAGAAGGAGATGAGTGGAAGACAGCATTCAAGATTAAGTTAGGGTTGTATGAATGGTTGGTGATGCCGTTTGGACTCACTAATGCACCTAGCACTTTCATGAGGTTGATGCATGAGGTACTTAAACCTTTCCTTGGCAAGTTTGTTGTTGTTTATTTAGATGATATTCTGATATACTCTAAAAATTTGCATGATCATCTAAATCATCTAATAAGTGTGTTTGAAGTGTTAAGAGAGAAGAAACTCTATGCTAAGCTTGAAAAATGCTACTTCTTAGTGCCTAGTGTTACTTTTCTTGGTTATGTTGTATCAAAAGATGGAGTTTCAGTTGATCATTCGAAAGTAGAGGCTATTAAAACTTGGCCTATTCCTACTAATATGAGTGAAGTAAGGTCTTTTCATGGTCTAGCTTCGTTCTATAGAAGATTTTTCAAGAATTTCTCAAGTATTGTGGCGCCTATGACCGAATGTTTGAAGAAGGACAAGGGTAAATTCGAATGGACTAAAGAAGCTCAAAGTGCGTTTGAGTTGGTTAAAAAGAATCTATGTGAAGCACCTATACTTGCGTTACCAGATTTCTCAAGTCCTTTTGAAGTTGAAACCGATGCTAGTGGAGTTGGAATTGGAGCAGTTTTACTCCAAAAGAAGAGGCCTATTGCATATTTTAGTGAGAAATTGGGAGGAGCTCGATTGAACTATTCTACTTATGATAAAGAGTTCTATGCCATTGTTAGAGCTTTAGATCATTGGAGTCATTATCTCCGACCTAATCACTTTGTGTTGCATTCTGATCATGAAGCATTGAAGTACATACATGGACAACAAAAGCTCAATCCTAGACATGCTACGTGGGTTGAATTTTTACAATCATTTAATTTTTCTTCAAAGTACAAAGAAGGGAAATCGAATGTTGTGGCTGATGCATTATCTAGAAGATACACTTTGATTGGAATTCTAAATAGCAAGCTACTTGGTTTTGAATTGATCAAAGAATACTATAAAAGTGATGATGATTTTGCTACATTGATTGAAGAGTGTTCTAAAGGAGCCGTGGGTTCTTATTTGCTGCAAGATGGTTTTCTTTTCAAAGGAAATCGACTTTGTCTTCCTAAGTGTTCTATTAGAGAGCTAGTTGTTAGAGAAGCTCATGGGGGAGGAATTGCTGGTCACTTTGGCATTACAAAGACCTTGAGTATGTTACAAGAACACTTCTATTGGCCTAAGATGCTCACGGATGTGCAACTAGTTATTTCTAGGTGTGCAACTTGTCAAAAAGCGAAGGCTACTTTTCATCAAGGCTTGTATACTCCTTTACCTGTTCCAGATTCACCTTGGGAAGATATTTCTATGGATTTTATTGTGGGATTGCCGAGAACACAACGGGGGAAAGACTCTATTATGGTTGTTGTGGATAGGTTTTCTAAGATGGCTCACTTTGTTCCTTGTCACAAAGTGGACGATGCTATGAAAGTGGCGGAATTATACTTCAAAGAGATTGTTAGATTGCATGGAATTCCGAAAACTATTGTGAGTGATCGAGATACAAAGTTCATGAGTTTCTTTTGGAAGTCTCTATGGAAGCTTGTGGGAACTAAATTGCTCTTTAGTACATCTTACTATCCACAAACTGATGGACAAACCGAGGTTACTAATCGTACTCTTGGTGCGCTTTTGCGTGGGTTAGTGAGTAAGACACAAAAGGATTGGGACATCAAGTTAGCTCATGCGGAGTTTGCTTATATTAGATCACCTACATATGCTACCAAACATAGTCCTTTTGAGGTAGTCTATGGAGTCAATCCGAAACTTCCAATTGATCTTGTTCCATTGCCTAAGGGTGAGTTAATTCACAAAGATGCCGAGTCTAAGTTGAAGAGTATGCTGAAATTACATGCTCAAGTTCGAACAAGAATAGAGAAAGTAAATGACATGTACAAAGCTAGAGAAAACAAGCATAGAAAGCAACAAGGTTACAATGTTGGAGACTTGGTATGGTTACATTTGAGAAAGGAAAGATTTCCAGGAAAACGCAAGAATAAGTTGATGCCTAGAAGTGAAGGTCCTTTCTAGATTATTGAGAAGATCAATGACAATGCTTATAAGTTAGAACTTCCGGGAGAATATGGAGTTAGTGCTACATTCAATGTTGGCGATTTGGCTAAATATATTCCTGATGAAGAACTTCGAGATTTGAGGACAAATTCTTTCGAAGAAGAGGAGGATGATGCAAGTCTAAGCATGGAGAACTTCGAAGATTTGCTTATCATGCATCAAGATAGTTTATCCCTAAACATTGATTCAAGCCAAGCATTGCATGGACGCTTTCTTGGATATCAAAGCAAAGCCACGGTTTGCTTAGTGATTTTTCTTGGAGTCTAGTTCACTTTCTTGAACTTTCTTGAATTTTCTTTACTTAGATTTTGCTTACAAGTTTTTACCTTTCACTTGAAAGGGTTTTTCTTGGTTCAAGCATTAGGATCTTTAATCTTTATTTAGTTCTTTAATTTTTATTTATTTATTTAGTTGTTTTAAAAATCAGTTAGTTAGCAAAATAAATCAGTTTAGGCGTGTGCTTGTTCTCCAAGGAGTTTGGTGTATGCTTGTGCGCCAAGGTGCTTGCTCTTCAAGCAAGTTAGAATTCTAGTTTAATTAGGATTGAATTAGGAACTTGTCCTAATCTTCCTAGGTAAACTAAGTCTTATAAATAAGGCTGTAAAACACACGAATAAATATATAGATTAATATTCAGATTTATTTCTTAAGTTGCATACTTGAGTTTTTGTTGATTGTGATCAATTGCTGTTTTGCTTGTTTTAGTTAAAACATTCTTTTGGATTGATTAATTAGGTGGATTCTTAATTGATTAATCTTAGTTTTTGTTTAATTCTTGGTGGATTTCCTGTATAGAATTAGACTTAAACATATCCCTTGTGTTTTGTTGATTTTCGGATCAATAATTCACATCACAAACACCCATCTGATCATTCTGAAACAATTGCGAAAATCAGAGGTTTTTTTCGTATGTCTTTTGGTGAATTTGTTCGAGATTGTAGCTTGCCTTTAATTATGTAGCAATGAAGCTGAGGTTAATGTATCAGCTAAACTGCACAACTAATGTAGCATTGTATAAAAAAAAAAAAAGTAGCATTGTATCTTGTGTTTTGAACTTGTTTCTAATGTTTCAGATTATGTTGTTCTTAATGAATTAGTAAATGGATGGAGAGACTTTGGTAGTTAATAGTGCAAATATACTAATGTGTAATTTCTTTTTTGTTTTTTTAAATCTTCAATTCAAGCTATGGGTTATTCTGATTTTAACGTTATGAATCTTTTTCTTTTTTTTCATATATTATGATTAACATATGATTGTGATGAATTCTAAACTATTAATTCAAAATTCATCTAGTTAGACAAAGTTGGTGAATGAATTTTACCCATAGATTAATTTATGTGGTACTCCATAACTCTAAATTAAGCTCCAACCGTCTCTTTACTTTTATCCCATTGCAAATATTTGGGTCAAATTTTAAAATATTTAACTATAAAACAACGTTATCGATAAAAAAAAAGGAAATTTTTAAAAATAACACCACAAATTTCACAAAAAATGAATTATATATAACATCAATAAATTTCAAACTTTTATTATAACACCAAAAAAAAAAAAGAAAAAGAAAAGAACCCGAAATTTGGATATCACCACCACTTAACAAATTTTTGGATGAAATCCGTTAGTGGGGTCCACCATGTTCACATGTCATTCATTTATTGGTTTTGAAAAAGACAAAAAAAACTAAACGCTTACGTAGCCCCATCACAGGCAACCTTAACACTTGCCGCCGCCAACCCCTCTCCAAATCCTATCCCCACCATCGGCACCCCAAGCCAGCGGCCGAAAAACCCACCTGAGCCAACCTTGAAACATTTGAGCCACCGAAAAACCTATCTAACCCAACCTTGAAATATACACTACAAGAAAAAGGCCACTTTTTGACGGAAATTTTCCCTTGCTAAAAGGCAAATTTCCGTCGGAAAACCTTTCGTAGGAAAAAGTGGAATTTCCGAGGAAAATTCCGTCGCAAAGGTGTTTTACGACGGAAACTTTTCCGTCGTAACAAAATGTGACTTTCTAGTATGATCCTTCGCTGTTTTACGACGAAAAAAATCCATCGCTGCAGACTCACCAACGACGGAATTTAATTCCGTCGCAAATCACCGACGGAATTAAATTTCGTCGCAAATTCTCTAATTTACGACAGAATTTTCCGTCGTTATTGAGTCTTCCAGCAACGGATTTTTCTTCCTTTTTTCGTCGCAAATCATTTCCGACGAACTTTATATTAATGTTTTCTGTCGCAAAATATTATTCACTTTAAAAAATTCTAGTTGTTTTTTGTAAGAAAAAAACAGCATTAATAACCTATATTCCTGCACCTAATACCTGTGAAAATTAAAATTATAATCGAATTACGGAAATATTAATATATATATATATCCACAAAAGCTATGCTTAAGTTAAACATATCCAAAAGCTACATAATATATAGTAATTCTACAAAAGCGGGAACATAATCAAACGCTACATAAATTCAAATTAGCTACATGTCCGTACTACATAAACCAAAGCTAAGCTATACAATTGCCGGGGTACCCTGGTGTAAGGAGGGGGTTCCCATCGTAAGGGGTCCTCTCCTTAAATGCCCATGGCCCTTTAAAGCCTAGGACTTTACACTTGTTAGGGTGTAGTAGGTTTTGAATTCCTAACTGTTTGGGGGACCTTGAATTAGAATTGATTCTATCCTTACGCTTTTTTGTAAGAAACAAGTAGGGAGTCGCCAATGAGTTTTAGAAAAACTCATAAACCTCGTTCATGCCTTTATTCCATGTGGAGTTCATAGAATAATTAGCACGATCATAAGTTTACCCATGCCCAAATTGGTCTTTAAACCAGAAATGAGTCCGGGAGCGAGGGTACTAAAATAACGTTCCTTTTTTAGCTCTTCCTTTTTTACAATTTCATCACCAAACAATATATGCAACGCGATGCCTAAAACTATGTTAGTCGATTTTATTTACACATACCAATTCACGTAGGAATTACATTGTAATGTCGTTATTCTTTATTTAATCAAATTCGTGAAAATGACAAGAAAATAAACAATATTCGCCTTGGCTTAATTGATTAACCAACAATTATTTAATTAAATTCTAATCTTTATTTAACGCAAGATACTATGTGGAATTGATTAATTAATTATTTTAAAGGTGATCAAACAACACTAATTAATTAATTAAGGTTCTTTTAAACAAGAAAATAAATGTGATTTAACTAAGTGCTCGGGAATTTACCACTTCTCTTTGCTAGATCTCCGTTTAGAATACTTATGGACTCCTTCTTGTCGGGGAACCTCCACCGTAGTAACAAAATATCAAAAGGGGTGAGTGTTTAGGACAAGAGGGGCTAGGTTGCACAAGTTCACAAGTATTTCGCCAGAGTTTTAGTTTATATTCTGTCCGTTCAAGCCTCGGTTTTAGCTCTTATTTATAGGGAATGATTAGATTTAGGGTTACATACGAGCATTCTGCCGCAGCAGGTGTTGCGCGCAACAGGATGAGTTGCGCGCGGCATCCCAGCGCAAGTGATTAGGTTGCGCTTTGTCTTACGCCCGGCTTTATTGTAAGATTCGATTTTATATTTTTCGTATAATTCTGAATCTTCTGCAGCGCAACTCTGGGGGTTGCGCTGGGTGTCGCGTGCAACTGAATTAGTTGCGCGCTGCAGCCCAGAGCGACAGTTTTAGATGCGCGCGGCTTTTTATGCGGTAGCACTAAGATTTAACTTAGGCGCTCCTAAATCCGTCATTATTAGGTTTTAAGCACGGGATTAAGCCTAATTATGATCGGGTTTAGTTAATGGGACCTTTGTTTTGGCTTTTATCTTTAATTTGGGCTATTCTTTTGTGTTTTGTGGCTTAACCAGTTCTCTATAAGTATTCTTCACTTCGATCCAACACAAAGATGGTTTTATTTATCGTCATTGCACTTCCTGTCAGGATAGGAGGCCAAAAGTAGATGTCTACACCTGGCTTGCTCCTCCGGATCATCCCAGGGGTCTCGACGTTGAGGCTGAAAGGTGGAACATGTGTCGTTGTTTGTGAATCGACTCATGAAATCATTCCACCTCTCCTCGGCTCTCCTCTCCATTTCGGCCACCTCAGCTTGAATTCGGGTTTGCATCTCAACTTCTATTTCACTCCTAAGTTCACTCCGAATTTCACTCCGGAGTTCACTCCATATTTCACTATGAAAAGCCTCCACCCTATGTTCCATCTGATCCTGCATATGAGAAACAACGGATGGTGTTTACTGCTGTGAAGACCTAGAAACTCGACCCATCCGGTTGCCATAGTACAGCTCTGCACTTTGGCAAAGTCCCCTCACCCGACCCTTCTTGTTGCGACCACCCACACTCTCCCAATACAAGTCATTAGGACTCTTTTTAATCCCTTGAGTGGTGGCTTCTTCAACATTCTTCTGGTAGTTCTCCTACAAGAAAGACATTATACAATAATATATAGTTTAAAAAATTTACCATCAATATAATTTACAAGTAAAGCAAATAAACATATAATTGATGACATAAAATAACATAAAAGAAGCAAATTTTCAAGTTTATGGGTCCATATCATCAAAATTAAGCCATTTAAAGCCAAAATGGCTTTTTACATGCCTATTTTCTTTATTTCTTAAGTTTTGAACTCATTCTTTCTAAAACCATCTCATATTTTCATAATTATAATAGATTATGACTTGAAATCACATAAAAGAAGAAAATTTCTAAGTTTATAGGTCCATATCATCAAAATTAAGCCATGTTGACCCTTGTGAGGTTTTGATGATGATGTTAAGAATTGAGCAAACTCCCTTTAATAAGGATTTTCTAGTGTTGTGATGTTGGCAGGTTCAGTAAGCATAGAGGGCTGAAGTAGGAATTGGGACAAAGGAACTTTAGAAGATCCATGAGGACAAGTAAAAGACAGAAGAAGAGTTCCAGCAATGGAACTTCTCGAAGTTTCTCAACAGGAACTTCAAAACGGGTTATCACGACCTGGTTCCGGTGTAATGTTGGGGCAAGCCTCAATAACCAAGGATCAATGCAAAGATCAAGATATCAACTGAAGAAGATGGACTTCATAACTTATAGTTGTGTAAAAGATAAGTTTGTTTTCGTAGGATGATGTAAACATATAAATGATAGATATGCATGGAACTTATTAGAAATCAGATAAAGCTTGGGAAACTAATTAATTCGTAAAAGATAACTTTAGTTTTATGAAAAAGTACTTAATTGATTTTATCTTATAAAATCTGATTTAACTTGGTTTTATCTTTTTCATAAAAACTTATCTTTTAATTAAAACGAATTTGATAAGATTTGGTTTTTAAGTAAAACGGAATTAAATCTGTTTGGTTTCGGTTTTTAAAGAGATAAGATTAGATTTCAGTTTAACTTATCTTGTTTACGAAAACCTTGCTTTGTGAGCTGGAAGACCTCTATAAATATAGAAGAAATTCAGTGAAGCAAAGTGAGAGTTTTAAGCGTGAAAACCACTTAGTGCTTAAGAGTAAGTTTGCCAAAGGGTTAAGATTTATCATTTTGATTTCGGGTTTCATGTGTAGCTTTCCATTTATGTGTTAGAGTGTGTCTTTGAGTTGTAATTGGTTTTGGGGTGAGATTGTGAATTCTCTTAAATTCACGTTTGAGTGTATGAGTTTGAATTCTCTAAAATTCGAGTGGTAGTCAGTCACCCCGAGTGTGTCTTGGGTTGCATAGTGGGAAAAAGGAACCTGAGTGTGTCTTAGGTCGAGAAAGGAACCTGGGTGTGTCTTGGGTCGAAAAAGGTGCCTGAGTTTGTCTTAGGTCTGATAGGATAGGTTCTTATCAATCAGCAAGTGTCTTAGGAGGAACTTGCGAAGCAAAGGTCTGTCTAATAGGTTATACTAGGAGAGTTGCCTATTATAGTGAAATTTGTTTATAAGTCCCAATAGGGCCGAGGTTTTACTTCCAGTTAGGCACTGGATGGTTTCCTCGTAAAACTTGTTGTGTGCTTTAAGTTTCTTTATGTTTTTATTGTTTATTTCCGCTTAAGTTCCGCGATTGGAACCTACTACTATTTACCCCCCCTCTCGTAGTAGTTCATCTAAACTAACAATTGGTATCAGAGCAGGTTCTCACAAAGTTACAAGCAACCTTGTAGAGTAAAGTTCCTGAAGAGATGAATGCTCACGAGAAACTTGAAGAAGGGTATTCTACCCAAAGACCACCAATGTTCAATGGCAAGTTTTATTCATACTGGAAGAATAGAATGGAGATATTCAACAAAGCTGAAAATTACCAAGTATGGAGAGTCATTGAAAGTGGTGACTTCGAGGTAACAAAAACCAATGCAAACAAAGAGGTAATCCCTAAACCAATAGCTGAATTTGATAAAGAAGATTATGAAAAATATGAGTTAAATGCTCAAGCAGTAAAAATCTTACATTATGGACTAGGACCTCATGAGCACAATAAAATCATGGGTTGTAAGTCTGCAAAGCAGATTTGGGATTTGCTGCAAGTAACACATGAAGGAACGAATGAAGTTAAACGTTCCAAAATTGACCTACTAATGTCAAAATATGAAAGATTTGAAATGCTACACAAAGAATCCATTCAGGATATGTTCACTAGATTTACTAACATTATCAATGAGTTAGAATCGTTAGGCAGGTCCATACCCATTGATGAACAGGTAAGGAAAGTCCTTAGAAGTCTTCCTCAAGATGAGAGGTGGAGATCCAAGGTCACTGCCCTGTAGGAATCCAAGGACTTCACCAAGTTCAACCTTGAACAACTCAATGGTTCCTTGCTTACTCATGAACTCCACCTTGGAGCCAACTCTGAAAGTTCCAAGAATAAGAGCCTTGCTCTAAAGGCTTATGAATCAAGCGACTCTGTAAACGACGATATGGAAACTGCCATGCTTGTACGGAGGTTCAGGAGAATGCTAGGAAAAAGAGGAGAAAAGAACAGACGAGGAAAGCCAAGTTCCAAAGAATTCAAATGCTACAGATGCGGTTCCAAAGAACATCTTCTCAGAGACTGCCCAAATCCTAAGGAGGACGAGAAAGCCAACTACAAAGGCAAGGAACAGAACAAGTATTACAAATCATCATTCTCCAAGGAAGATGTAAGAAAAGCCATGATGGCTGCATGGGGAAACTCTGATTCAGAAGATGAAGAAGGTGAATCCGTAGAAGAAACAGCCAACTTGTGTTTAATGGCTAAAACTGATGATGAAGCTCGTATGAAGGAACTTGAATCTGAGGTATGGTATGACTATCGACAACTCAAACATTTAAATAAAGAAAATCTTATGGATATTATTCTGGAACTTCAAGAGGATTGTAAAGAACTAGATAGGTCGAAGTTCCAAACTGATCAAGCTTTAAAAATCCACAATGAACATAGTGAATGGGTTGATAATATGAAAGCTGATATTCAAACTAGATTCTTTGATTTATATGATAAAAATGTCCTTCTAAAAGAACAAGTTGAAAAACTAAAACATGACAATATACTGTTAAATGTAGAGCTGGCCCAGCTAAAACTTGGAATTGACTTTCCTGACACTGAAGTTCCTATTGCAAACCAACTTCCAAATTTTGAGAAATTAAAATCAGATTTGGAAGAAATCAAAAAAAAAAAAATCAAACCTTAGAGGAGGAACTTGCTAGAGCTAGGAAAGGCAAAGAAGTGATTAATAATGGAATTCCATCTTGGATAGCTAATGCTTCAAACAAGAATAGAGAAGGACTAGGATATAGAAAGAAATAGGAAGTATGTAGAACTACCCAGTCAAAAATTATGTCACTACTGTGGTGGTACAAGACATCTTCGAGCTACATGTCCTAAGAGAATTAAAGATACTCTTAATAACACTGAGCATGCTGAACAGGTCTGGATGAAGAAATCTGACTCTTCTTCCAAAACAGTGGAACCCAAGGAAACCTGGGTTCCAGAAACTAACGCTTAGTTTTCATGTAGGTTCCAGTGAGGGGGAACAACACTTGGTACCTCGACAGTGGTTGTTCTAAGCACATGATTGGAGACAAATCTAAATTTCTCTCACTGGATGCCTACTATGGAGGAACTGTGACATTTGGTGATAATAAGAAAGGTGAAATCATTGCTATAGGTAAAGTAGGAAGGTCAAGTTCCCATGCTATTGAAAATGTTTTTTTAGTCGAGGGTCTTAAACACAACTTGTTAAGTATTTCTCAATTTTGTGATAAAGATAACTCAGTTAGCTTTACTTCTAATCTTTGTAGAATCACTAACAATGACACTAACAATATTATTCTTGAAGGAACCAGAAAGGGGAACACATATATTGTGGATCTCAATGAAGTTCCAAGTAGTAGCCTGACTTGCCTTAGTGTCATTGAGAATGATCCCTTATTATGGCACAAACGATTTGGCCATGCTAGTTTTTCTTTGCTTGATAAACTTAGATCAAAAGAACTTGTGGAAGGACTTCCATCCATCAAGTTCCTAAAAGATAAAGTTTGTAGTGCATGTGTTAGAGGTAAGCAGACGCGAATATCCTTTAAATCTAAGAATATGGTAAGCACCACAAAACCTTTGGAACTTATCCATATGGATTTGTGTGGTCCTATGAGGATACAAAGCAGGAGTGGAAAAAGGTACGTGATGGTTATTGTAGATGATTTTTCCAGATATACCTGGGTCTTCTTTCTTGTAAGCAAGGATGATACGTTTGATCACTTTGTTGCCTTTGTGAAGAAAGAACAGAGAAGAACAAGTCATCAATTAATTCACCTGAGGTCAGATCATGGAACTGAGTTCGAAAACTCAAAATTTGATGAGTTTTGTGATGAACATGGGATGGACCACAACTTCTCTGCTCCCAGGACTCCACAACAAAATGGAGTAGTCGAACGGAAAAACAGAAGTTTGGAAGACATGGCAAGAACTATGCTGATTTCCAGTGGACTGCCTAGGAACTTCTGGGCAGAAGCAGTAAACACAGCATGTTACATATTGAATAGAGTTTCCATTCGAGCAATAACCAACAAGACACCTTATGAACTAATTAAAGGAAGAAAACCAAACATCTCTTATCTTAGATCTTTTGGTTGCAGGTGCTTTGTACACAATAATGGAAAGAGAAACTTGGGAAAATTTGATGAAAGAAGTGATGAGGCTGTATTCTTAGGATACGCCTCAAATAGTAAAGCTTACAGATTTTATAACAAAAGAACAATGTGTGTTGAAGAGTCTGTACATATAATTTTTGATGAAACTAATTATGTGATTGATGTACAGGATGATGATGATTTCGAAATAGGGTTGGTAAGAAGACATGACCTTGATGAGGAATCAACAATATCCATGGCGCAGCAAAACAAGAATCCAGTAGCTGAAAACCAAACCGCAACTGAAACAGAAGTTCCACAAGAGGAAAACCCTGAGCATGAGAATCCAGAATCTAAGAATCAGGAACCACTGAATCAAGAGACAGGAAACAATGATGCTGAACCTGAAAAGTTGTATCCAATCAAAGACTTTACCCCTAAACGTTGGAAACATCAAAAGTCTCATCCAGTGGACATGATTATGAGTGACATAACCAAAGGAACTCAGACCAGGTCACAATTAAGGAACTTCTGTGCATTTTTCTCGTTCCTATCTACTTTGGAACCAAAGAACTGTGATGAAGCCTTACAAGATGCAGATTGGATCATAGCCATGCAAGCTGAACTAAGAGAATTCGAAAGAAACAAAGTTTGGCACCTAGTTCCTAGACCGGAACATCAGAAAGTCATAGGTCTAAAGTGGGTGTTCAGAAACAAACTTGATGAACATGGAATCATAGTAAGAAACAAGGCTAGACTAGTTATCAAGGGGTACAATCAACAAGAAGGCATAGACTTTGATGAGACATTTGCTCCAGTTGCCAGGTTAGAAGCTATACGCATTCTTATTGCTTTTGCAGCTTTTATGTCAATTAAGTTGTTTCAGATGGACGTCAAATGTGCATTTCTAAATGGTCTATTAAAAGAGGACATCTATGTGGAACAACCTCCTGAATTTGAAGATCCAGAATTCTCAAATCATGTCTATAAACTTGATAAAGCTCTCTATGGGCTGAAACAAGCACCAAGGGCATGGTATGAGAGGTTGTCCAAGTTCCTGTTAGATAATGATTTTAAAAGAGGTAAAATAGACAAAACTTTGTTTTTGAAATCTAAAGGAACTGACATTTTAGTTGTGCAAATATATGTAGATGATATTATTTTTGGTGCAACTAACGAATCTTTGGTGAAGTATTTTGCTGACCTTATGAGTGGTGAGTTTGAGATGAGCATGATGGGTGAGCTGAACTTCTTTCTTGGATTGCAAATTAAGCAAACTGAGAAAGGAATAATGATTCACCAACAAAAGTATGTGAAGGAATTCATAAAGAAATATAAGATGGAAAGTTCCAAAACTATAAGAACACCTATGGGAACTAACGTCAGACTGGATGAAGACTCAGCTGGAACTTGTATAGATCAGAAGATGTATAGAGGTATGATAGGTTCCTTACTATATCTAACTGCTAGTAGACCTGACATATCGTTCAGTGTAGGCTTATGTGCGAGGTTCCAAGCCAATCCAAAGGAATCTCATCTTAAGGCAGTCAAGAGGATACTTAGGTACCTCAAAGGAACTGATGACTTATGTCTCTACTATCCAAGAAATGAATCAATTGATTTAGTTGGATACACAGATGCTGACTGTGCAGGTGATCTAGTGAATAGAAAGAGCACATCATGTATGACTCAATTTCTTGGACGATGCTTAGTTTCTTGGGGTTCCAAGAAACAGAATACAGTTGCTTTGTCCACAGCAGAAGCTGAATATGTAGCTGCTGCAGCTTGTTGCTCACAAATGTTGTGGATAAAACAACAAATATGTGATTTTGGTTTAAAATTTGAATGTGTTCTAATTTATTGTGACAATACTAGTGCTATATGTATTTCTAAAGACCCAGTGCAACATTCTAACGTTAAGCATATCCACATTAGACATCACTTCTTAAAAGATAATGTGGAAAAAGGCTATATTAAGTTGGAATTTTGTCCTACTGATAATCAAATTGCTGACATTCTAACTAAGCCTTTGAGCAGAGAACGCTTTGAGAACATGAGACTGGAACTTAGGATGATCAAGCTGAATTGATTGCAACTGAAGTTCCTAGATATGGTATTATCAATTATTGGACCAACTAGAAGAAATAAAACATCTATCACAAACTTGGTGTGATAAACATAACGGGAATGTCACCGTTGGTAAATTCTTGAAGGTTAGTATAATTAACACTTAAGACTCTGTAAATAATTCTCAAGTTAATGTAGACTTGTATATGACACGTTCCTAGATGTATTTTATGAAATTTCTGTTTTCAAAATTTTATCCTTCTAAAAATTAAATTTTTGAAAGGATAAACATTGAATTTGAAAATCCATCCGGATAACTCCTGTTTTGAAATCAAAGTAAATACATTGTTCCTAAAATATATCTCTTCACCTTCCAAGCACCGCCTCATAAAATTACCCTCAATATAAATACTCTTCCAACCACTTGTGTCAAATCACATTAACCCTCAAACTCTCTCTCAACCACAAAAATCAATTTTTACAGCTAAACCATCTCTAACCATGGAAGACGAAAACCAAAACCCTAAGAACCACAACGAAAACTCACCTACCAAATCTTCTAGCCCACAACCTATTACCTTGGAACCTCCTGTTGGATTATTCCACACCTCATCAGAACCCAAAAATACTAAGCCAAAAGCTGTTGAAGAAACTGCTACCTCTTCGGCAACAAGTCTACCAAATTTCCTCGATCGAATTGCTCAATGGAAGAAAAGAAAAGCAGAAAAATCGGAGAAATCACTGGAGGGGCAAAGTCATGAAATTGAAGCAATAGAGGACGAACCTGAAG
This sequence comes from Chenopodium album, assembly GCF_948465745.1. Taxonomy (NCBI): domain Eukaryota; kingdom Viridiplantae; phylum Streptophyta; class Magnoliopsida; order Caryophyllales; family Amaranthaceae; genus Chenopodium; species Chenopodium album. Next base: position 18,451,988 of record NC_137842.1, read on the forward strand.
AGGGAAAGAATGATTCTGAGGGGGAAGAAGATGACAAAGCCTTGAAAAGTCAAGCTGACAGGTATGTTGTAGGGTATAGAATAGATGATGCATGGTGTAGAATGGTGAATTTCGAATTTCTAGATCTGCTTAAGTTTCAGGGTTGGGATTTTATGTTTACTGTAAAAGCAAAAAATTATTTGTATCCTCTGGCTATGGATGAATTTGTTAAGGAATGTGAATTTGAAGATGGTGTGTGTTATAGCAAAGTAAATGGTATTGAGATTGAGTTTGATGCTGCTAGACTAGGAACTCTGCTTCAAGTTCCTTGTGAGGGGTTTGATACTTATATGAAAGGAGCCGTAACTGTGAAGGTGGCAGGGCATACTAAGACTGAAATTGTTAATTACTTGGGTGGTAGGAAGGGAGTAAGTGTCATGAATCACAATGATCTTTCTCCATTGCACAAATTGTTATTTAATTTGGTGAAAAAGTCCTTGGTTCCGAGGACACAAAAGAAAAATGAATTGTGTTGCTTAGATATGGCCTTAATCTTTTGCATGTCCAAAAGAATTAAAATAAATTTCCCAGCAATCATGCTCCAACACTTAGAGCACTGTAAAGAAAAAGAATTAAAAATTGGATATGCTGCAATTCTTGCTTCTGTGTTTGAAGATTTGGGTGTGAAATTGAAGGAATTTTATGGGCATATGAGGGAGAAAGGAGAAAATGTGATAAATGAAACTACTCTGAGAGGATTGAGCCATGCTGTTCTGAGGGGGAAGTGTGCGAAGTATGAAGCACAGAAGAAGAAAGGGAAGGAAGAGGAGTCCCAGCTGAGAGGCCCTGTTAGGAAGAGCAGAAGGCTCTCAGTTGGAACTCAGGCCAGAACAAGTGCAAATGATCCTTTGGAGTTAAGTGAGGGAGATGGAGGAGCTGATGAGATAATTAATGATCTGTCTAACAGACTTATGCAGGTTGAAGGACATCTCCTTGACATGGCAGGAAAGATGAAGACAATGGAGAGGACCAATGCCTCTCAAGTTAAGGAGTTCCAGAAAGCCATCTCAAGCCTTGAAGCACGACTGAAGAAAGCTCAAGAAGACAACAAGGCAGAACTTTAGCAAATCTTGAAAGCGCTTGATGTCTGATCACCTTTGCAGCCTATCCCAGTCATCCCTTAGCTTAATCTATTTTCTGTTGGTTTTTGGAACAATGATCTGTTTTCTTTGGATGTTTTTGAACTTTGTTTGATTTTGGAACTTGGTTGTTTTCGTTATTTGGAACTTGGTCTGTAATAACTTTAACGTTTCTGGATCGTTTCTATGCTCTTAAGTTTAAATTCTGGAACTTTGTCTGTACATGCATGCATTGCTTGTTAAAAATAAAACAGAGTATTTTGTGTGAAAGTACTAGCTTAAGAGAGCTAGCCAGCGCTGCTTCCAGCTTCCCACATTCGATGAATTGCCTGTGGGGCTGTGAGTAGATGAATAAAACTTTGAAAAGTCAGGTTTTTGATAATGCCAAAAGGGGGAAAAGCAGGAGCAAACTTGGAAGCTGAAATTGTTCTAGTTCCAGTTGAATAAGTAACAAAGGTTGTTCTCTTCTCTGATTTTGTTTTACTTGCTTTCTGTTTGTCTTTCATTCTTGTTTGTTTTTCATTCTTTTCATTCTGTCATTTATTTCTGTTTAGTTTCTTTAATTAGCCTATGAGAAAAATGAAAAAAATTAAATAATAAAAAAATCAACCTTCTGTTTCGTTACTTGTTATCCTCAGGAGTTTGCTCAGTTTGTCATCATAAAAAAGGGGGAAATTGTTGACCCTTGTGAGGTTTTGATGATGATGTTAAGAATTGAGCAAACTCCCTTTAATAAGGATTTTCTAGTGTTGTGATGTTGGCAGGTTCAGTAAGCATAGAGGGCTGAAGTAGAAACTGGGACAAAGGAACTTTAGAAGATCCATGAGGACAAGTAAAAGACAGAAGAAGAGTTCCAGCAATGGAACTTCTCGAAGTTTCTCAACAGGAACTTCAAAACGGGTTGTAACGACCTGGTTCCGGTGTAATGCTGGGGCAAGCCTCAATAACCAAGGATCAATGCAAAGATCAAGATATCAACTGAAGAAGATGGACTTCATAACTTATAGTTGTGTAATAGATAAGTTTGTTTTCGTAGGATGATGTAAACATATAAATGATAGATATGCATGGAACTTATTAGAAATCAGATAAAGCTTAGCAAACTAATTAATTCGTAAAAGATAACTTTAGTTTTATGAAAAAGTACTTAATTGATTTTATCTTATAAAATCTGATTTAACTTGGTTTTATCTTTTTCATAAAAACTTATCTTTTAATTAAAACGAATTTGATAAGATTTGGTTTTTAAGTAAAACAGAATTAAATCTGTTTGGTTTCGGTTTTTAAAGAGATAAGATTAGATTTCAGTTTAACTTATCTTGTTTACGAAAACCTTGCTTTGTGAGCTGGAAGACCTCTATAAATATAGAAGAAATTCAGTGAAGCAAAGTGAGAGTTTTAAGCGTGAAAACCACTTAGTGCTTAAGAGTAAGTTTGCCAAAGGGTTAAGATTTATCATTTTGATTTCGGGTTTCATGTGTAGCTTTCCATTTATGTGTTAGAGTGTGTCTTTGAGTTGTAATTGGTTTTGGGGTGAGATTGTGAATTCTCTTAAATTCACGTTTGAGTGTATGAGTTTGAATTCTCTAAAATTCGAGTGGTAGTCAGTCACCCCGAGTGTGTCTTGGGTTGCATAGTGGGAAAAAGGAACCTGAGTGTGTCTTAGGTCGAGAAAGGAACCTGAGTGTGTCTTGGGTCGAAAAAGGTGCCTGAGTTTGTCTTAGGTCTGATAGGATAGGTTCTTATCAATCAGCAAGTGTCTTAGGAGGAACTTGCGAAGCAAAGGTCTGTGTAATAGGTTGTACTAGGAGAGTTGCCTATTATAGTGGAATTTGTTTATAAGTCCCAATAGGGCCGAGGTTTTACTTCCAGTTAGGCACTGGATGGTTTCCTCGTAAAACTTGTTGTGTGCTTTAAGTTTCTTTATGTTTTTATTGTTTATTTCCGCTTAAGTTCCGCGATTGGAACCTACTACTATTCACCCCCCTCTCGTAGTAGTTCATCTAAACTAACAAGCCATTTCAAGCCAAAATGGCTTCTTACATGCCTACTTTCTTTATTTCTTAACTTTTGAACTTATTATTTCTCAAACCATCTCATATTTACACATTATAATTGTATTTGAATTGAAATCACATAAAAGAAGCAATTTTCTAAGTTTATGGGTCCATATCATCAAAATGAAGCCATTTAAAGCCAAAATGGCTTCGTACATGCCTATTTTCTTTATTTCTTAACTTTTAAACTCATTCTTTCTCAAAACATCTCATATTTACATAGTTATAAGATATTATTACTTGAAATCACATAAAATAAGAAATTTCTAAGTTTATGGGTCCATATCATAAAAATGAAGCCATTACAAGCCAAAATGACTTCTTACATGCCTATTTTCTTTATTTCTTAACTTTTGAACTCATTCTTTCGCTAACCATCTCATATTTACATAGTTATAAGTGTATATTAATTGAAATCACATTAAAGAAGCAAATTTCTAAGTTTATAGGTCCATATCATAAAAATAAAGCCATTTCAAGCCAAAATGGCTTCTTACATGCCTATTTTCTTTATTTGTTAACTTTTGAACTCATTGTTTCTCAAACTATCTCATATTTACAAAATTATAAGAGATTTTAAATCACATAAAAGAAGCAACTTTCTCATTTTATAGGTCCATATCATCAAAATTAAGCCATTTAAAGCCAAAATGGCTTCTTACATGCCTATTTTCTTTATTTCTTAACTTTTGAACTCATTCTTCTCAAGCCATCTCATATTTACATAGTTGTAAGAGATCATGACTTGAAATCACATAAAAGAAGCAAATTTTCTAAGTTTATGGTTTCATATCATCAAAATTAAGCTATTTAAACCCGAAATAATAAGTTTAAATACTAAATTATATTAAAGTTGTTACCGCAATGTTCTTGACTTTGGCATTTGCAGGAACCATTCCTTTCCTAGGGTCCTCCTTGAAGTGTGTCTTCATGAAAATGTGCAGTTGGTAATTGGCCTTTGTTTTTCGCCGCCTTTGAATGTACATGCACCAAAACAAATTAAGCTTGTCATTTCAAAATAAAACACAATTGTTATCTTTTTCACTTGCCTAAAAAACAAAACTAACCATCCTTTTTGCATGCTGTACAGATGAAATTGAACCCTGGTAGTGGCTTGGTTCAACCACATTGTCCATCAATCCGCCTCTTCTGTTCTTCTTGTTTTGTTCAGACCTCTTCTTGTATGTATCATCATTGGCAACAATGTCCATCATATCCTTATGGACTTCCTCGATCAGCCATTTTGGCTTCTTACCGTTCATCCCGTGTGTGATTGCATGAAATATGTCCTTCATCCGATCTGCGAACTTGACTTTGAAGGTTCGCTTCACATGGTCGTTCAACTCAGGTGTCCATGAGCATTGTTTCTGCATATGACAAACATTTAAAGTTATCAACCACAACTCCATCAATACATTCAGTAATACATAGTTATAAGTAGAAAATGTCATACGCAAAACAAGTTCCACCAATGCTCCTTCGTTGTCTCATCAACTTCTCCGCAATTCCTCCAAGGGGATCTATAGTAGCCTATTTGGGTGCCGGAGACTGCCTTTACCACATGTTTATCATCAAACCTATTTTAACATGCATCATGAACAAAAAGTAAATAAATAGTTCATGTTAGAGTAATACACAGGTCAGTGATAGGATATATGGATACAAAGGGAAGGAAATCACAACATACATACCAGCACGTGGCAGGGTCTAATACCACCACCTGAGAAGACTGTGAGGCTTGTTGCCCCTGAAGCTGTTTCCCATGATGTTGTGTCTGCATCTGTTTCCGAGGATCCTCATTGTCACCCAAATATGTCGCGTCCACCATTTCCTCGTTGTCATCATAAATGAAAACTTGCCTTTTATCCTTTCCCTTATTTCTCTTCAACGTTTCTCCTTTTTTCCCTCCCACCATTACCACCTGAAAAAGATGTTAGTAACATGCCATGATATTATTAACATTACAAAAATTACAAGTATAATGAGATGTAACAAAATTAACAATAAAATGACAAACTCTTTAATTGATTTACAATAAATATCAAATTCAACCGACAATTACACAACTACAAGCAAATTTATATATTCATTTTACAATAACAAGCACATTCGATCTCCTAGTCGTGACTTTCATCACTACTGGTATCATCACTACTATCATCTAAAACCACATCGATGTCATCATCCTCGTCACTATCACTAGAGTCGACGCTAGATTCATCATCTTCATCGCTTGAGATTATAAGCGGCAGCACTAAGATTTAACCTAGGCGCTCTTAAATCCGTCATTATTAGGTTTTAAGCACGGGCTTAAGCGTAATTATGATCGGGTTTAATTAATTGGACCTTTGTTTTGGCTTTTATATTTAATTTGGGCTATTCTTTTGTGTTTTGTGGCTTAACCAGTTCTCCATAAGTATTCTTCACTTTGATCCAACACGAAGATGGTTTTATTTATCGTCATTGCACTTCCTGTCGGGACAGGAGGCCATAAGTAGATTTCTACAGTTAGCTCCCACTTTGATCGAGTCTAGAATAGACGATGATCAAAGTAGTTAAGGAAATAAATCCGAGACTCATTCTGCGAAGTTCTCTAAGGATAGAGAATCTTTCCGTAATTTTTAAGGATGTCGAAACAATCCTTGGTTCGCTAAGTGTTTGAAACAAGTAGCTATTGAGGCTAGAAAAAGTTTTTCCTAGTCTTAACGCGCTAAAGAAACTAGATTGATCCTTTGCAATTGTAGAACGCTTTTATAAGTAAAGGTGTTCTGGGTGATGTCAAAACAAAGGTCCAATTAAAAGGATAAAAGGGGAAGATTTCCTCTCAATTGTGTCATCGTTGGTCTAAAGTCCCTCGATATGTCATTGAAACTTTAGCCTGACTTTAACAAAGTAAAAAAAAAAAAAAAAGATGAAAAAGGGTTTTTGGTATTCGAGCTGAAATGGTCCGGTATTCGAGCCGGGTCCGGTATTCAAGAGGGATGTCCACAAGATAGAAATACACGTCTCAGGACTAGAGGCATATATCCAAATCCAGTGAGAGAGAAGAAAGTCAGCAACTCTCTCGGCACTTTTGTCCACAAGATGAGTACACGTGTCTTAGGACTGAGGGCACGTGGCTACATAGGCGCGACATCGTCTCGTCGCTTCTTTACACAGGGGACTATTCGACACCCTAACTGTCCGAGCGCACTAACTACTGTATTTGCTCCCATTCAAGAAGTGTCTGTTCCTGATGGTTAGGCACCCCTGTCGACTCGTTAGCTAAAGCCCATAGTAATTCTCTACCTTTTAGTTTCGAGAGGTAGATCTCGCAAAGCTTGGGCTGAAGTGAAATTTTACGCAACACCTACGCTGTACAATTTTGCTCCGTACGATACGCCATTTGCATTTTTACGCTGCATGAAAACGCCTTCCTTTTTTCTTCGGACGTGAAAAAAGAAGAAAACCCGCACATTTTTAACGTCAGTACAGTAAAATGACAAACCTGTCTATGGGTGCTTCTACGTAAAGAACCACCACATAACGTCTAAAGGCACTCTTACGAAAAACGTTCAAAACGTATGCTTAGGGAAGGCACAAAGCATGGTGTGCATGCAAGAATGATGCAAAAAACTAACAAAGAAGAAAGCAAACTACAATATGCAAAGCAATTTAAAAAGATTTTGATAATTTGCGCGCCATTACGTCTAATCACGAGCAAAAACCGTTGAAAATGATCAAACGGATCAAAATATGGATACCGGTTATATTAGTGACCAATATCCGCGTGCAACTCAGTGGGTCGCGCTGGCCAGGCGCGCGCATTGTTCTGAGTTGCGCTGGTACGTCACGCGCAACAGATTCAGTTGCGCGCGACATTTATGTCAGTAAAGTGAAATCGCAGAGCGTGATTTTCACTTCACACTTTCTTTCTCCTTTCTTCACCCCTTTCTCTCTCTAGGAAGCTCGGATTTTTGCGATTTTTGAAGCTAAAGGAAGCAAATTTCGTCCATAATTCATATTTGTCGTAATCCAATGTAAGTTTTTTGCTAGAATTTGTTCTTTTCCGGCTGAATTTGAACGATTTTCAAATCGTTAACTCCTAAATTTCAAATTCGGGGGTTTTCGATTCAGTCCATTATTCTTGAAATTTTTTGTTCTATGTTGTCATGCTATGTTTAAGGAGTGTTTTGCAATAAATTTAATGAAAAATGGTTAAGTATTGAACCTTGCATGAGCATTTCTTCGTGTGAGTGCATTTTTTGCAATTCTACTCGAATTTGGTTTGATTTTCTGTTATTTTGTTTGCACATTTTGGTTATACTTGTCAATTATGCAACAATTGTAGTATTGGAACTAGTTTTGCTTCCATAATTATTATTTTGAAAATTTTGAATCTGAAAAAAATTGGCGCGAAGTGTATACTTTAGCCTATTTTTGCCATATTAGAACTTCAAGATTGTTTGGTAGACGATAATTGTTTTTATATTACTGTTATTCGTCTAGAAGTAGTTGATTCTTTGAGATTTTGGAATACAATCCCTTGAATACTTAGTTGAAACTGGTATAGGATGGCTTTTGTGGGTGTTAGAAGCCCCCATTTACTGAGTTTAACTGCAGGTATCGTAGCCCCCAAGTATGGGTGGCATTCGATTTACGTGTTTTGCCCTATCGGCAGCCGTTATGCTGCCGAAATAGGTCTAGAATACGTATATTAGTTTAGTTTAGGAAATAAAGTAAACTAATTAAAGAAACTTTATCCATCATAGCATGGACTCGCCTCCATTTGTCGATGTTAAGGAGATTCTCGGTGGTCCGGACGCGGCAGTTCGCTCTCGGAAGAGGGTGACCCGTCCTCGAGAGGAGGTTCGAGAGCGACGCGTCGCGGCCGATCGACGTCGCCAGGAGGATGTGGTTTGGGAGGCTCCTCCCAACTAGGACCCTAGGGTCCTTAAGTGGGACCCAGACCATCATGTTTCGATCAGAGGGTGGCGCGGCATCGTGAGTTTTTTCGCGCCTTTGTTTCTTTCTCTTTTCCTTTGTTTCTCCTTTTTAAACCATGACCGTATTTTTTATTTTTATTCTTTTATTTAGAGTGAGCCTAGCATACGTTTATACGGCTCTAGTGACCTGCGAGCCCGTTTTGAGAGTTTACCCGAGGTGGCAAAGGAGATTGTAGCACTTTTCGGGATTAATCCCAGCTGGCGGCTCTTCGGGATTTATCGAGTCAGCCTGCATCGTCAGCTTTCCTCCGTGGATTGCTGGAGTTTTGGTGGGATTCCACTAACACTTTCCACTTTCCATGGGGAGAGATGAAGATTACCCCTTTTGATTTCTCTATGATTACGGGTTTTCCTTTTGGAGGCGAGCCCGTAGTTATAGAGTTCGTTAAGGGGTCAGACGAGAGACTGCGCGACCTTGTGGGAGACCGTCTTGCGTCGGCCCTTCACGTGTATGCGCAGTCTTGTCCGTACTCGGTTCTTGCCGACGAGTTGTCGGCTGACAAGCTTGATCAGCAGTGTACACCTGAGCAGCTGGCTCGGATATACATTGCTCACATTCTTTCTGTCACCACTTGAGTGATCGAGGAGAGCGTTTCGCTATTGGGTTACTTATTTGCCTCAGCGATTTGGGGCAAGTAGGGGACCTGAGTTGGGCGGAGGTGTCGTATGCCCGTATGCTTACAGCTATGGGCAAGGCGACCCGGGTGATGGATTTTGCGGCAGCTAGTGAGGTGCCTCGGATCTCCCTTACATGGCATGGTCGTATGTATCCTTGAGGTACGTGTTTTAAGCTTCTTTCGGTTATTACTTTTTCTTTTTCCTTTAGGCTAATCTTTTCTCGGTTTCAGGCTTGGGGATACTCGTACCTGCCTTTCTTAGCCCCCAGGGTGCTTGGGGCTGCTTGTGTTCCTATCGGCCATCGATTGGTCGCGATTAAGAAGAGACGAGCCACTTCTGTCGGCGACTTTCGCCAGAGGGTCCTTTCGGTGACTCATGCGTCGGTGAGTATTCCAACTACATGCGCATTTTTTTATTTTTTTTATTTTCTGACGATTTTTCATGTGGTTGTGTTTTATAGATCGATCTTCGTCCTTGGAGTTTGATCGTCGGAGTCCCTGAGGCTATGTGGTCTGGCATGGTTCGTTGCCGTTTCCGGGCCCTCTATCCGGGACTCTCGGTGCTCCAGAGGAAAGACACTTGGTTTTTAGGCGAGCGTGTTCTCTGGCAGCTTTCGTCCGAGGAGCCTTTGGTTCCTGCGGATCCTCCGATCCGGATGTTACGTCCGGACTTGCTGTCTACCGAGGATCGAGCTCAGGCGATCCTTGGTTATCCAGCGGAGCAGCTGGTGCTGCTGGAGGTTTCTTATCCGGCTTTTATAGCATCCAAGCTGACTCCTTTTCCGGCTTTTTTCGGTTAGTACTCTAACTCTCTCTTTCCTTGTTTCTATTTATTTTTCGGAACTTTGACCCTTTTATCGTTTTTTTTATCATATATATTTTAGCAGGTCGAGCTAGGTGGTTAGGTGCCTCCTACAGCGGGGATCACGTATACCGATGCTGTCGGATCGGTAATTCGTGAGACCCTTCCAGCAGCGGAGGATGATGGGGGGATACCGTTTGTACCTGAGATGGTTGAGTCGGTATGTCTTTTGTGTATATGTACTTTAATATTTCTATTTATTTTTTGTTTCATATACATTTGTATACTAACTGTCCTTGTATTTTTTGGAACAGATTTCGCGGGAAACCGTGAACTGCATGATGAGGACTTTACGTGCTTTCCGAGCTGCTTATCGGAGAGCCCTCGTGACTTTATCATGTCATGATCATCGGATGATCGCGGTAAGTTTTATTTCTTTTTTTTTCAACGAAGTTATTACATTTCATGTATTGATCTTCGATTTGGATTTTGCAGGATGTGCAGCAACCGTCTAGTAGTCGCCGAGCACCCTGATTCCTCTTGTACACAAATGTATATATATTTTTTTTGCATTGTTGTACATATGACACATTTGTATATATGTCATCATTATTATATATTTTTGTTTCCATGCTTACATTATTATTATTTTTATTATTAAAAGCAAAAAATTTTCAAGGGAGGGAAAGGGTTCCCGACTTACCCCCCTCGAAAAAATAGCCAAACTCGAAAAAAGGAAGGCAAAAAGAAAACAAAAAAGAAAAAAATAAAAAGAATTACAATAAGGAAGTAGGAAAATAAAAAAGAAAATAAGAAAGTAGGAAAATAATAAAAAAAAAATAAAAAGAAAATAAGAAAGTAGGCAAGAAAAGAGACACAAAGGGTTAAAAAGGCAAGCGTATGAGTCGTCTTAAGATTTCGTGAAGATTCCGTCATTATGTGAGCCAAAATACGGAAATAAATCGAACTCACACGCTGCGACAGGGGAGACGCGCACAACTGCGTGAGTTGCGCGCGCCACCTGTTGGTGAACTTTCCTTTAAGTCGAATTTGCCGAAGATTTACCCCTCCTGGGTCTATTTGAATGTGGTTTCGTGTAGGCTTTTGATCATCTTGCATTCATTCGCTTAGTAATATAAGAAACTAAAAAGAATTAATCTCTCTAAATTCTCATTCTCTTTTTTTTTTTTTGAACAATGGTGAAGACCTTTGAACAAGGTTTGAAGCAATGAGTCACTTCCTTTTCAACAGAGGACAAACTAGCTTTCAAAATTTACCACCTAGACCCTCTATTTAATTGCAACTAGTGGTTAACTTTGATTTTCATCATGCTGTAGTCAACCATTGGGACTCTAACCAACATCTTTTCTTATTTAAAGGGGACGAAATTGTCCCCCTACCCGGTGAGTTTGAGGCCTTGCTAGGTTTCCCTACAAATACTCTCCCTGTGACTTATTCGTCTACCTTGTCGGATCCCAAACCTATATTCCAAAGATTTTTTGGCTTATCCGACAATGATATGACCAACATTGGAACTGAAGAAGGCGTGAACTTGATTCAATTTATGGAACATTTTGTCGCCCCTCGTGACAACATGACTAAACAATGCTTTAAAATTCGTGCTTTATGTTATTGTCTTGTTGTTAATTGTTTACTTAGGACAGGCAAAGAATACGGAGATTATTCCATGGTGTCCATAGTAGAGAAAATAGAGGGATGTCATTCACCAGCTCCTTTGGCTTTGGTGGAAACCGTTCTCTGTTTGAATCGCCTTAGAGGAGACCCTAACGAAAACAGTTTCACGGGAAGTCCACTCCTATTACACGCACGTTTTTTTCCGTTGTTTATCAGCGCAAGTTACGAAGTTGCGCTGGCATGACCAGCGTAATCTTCTGTGATATGCGCGGATGGCGCGCGCAACTGATTTTGATGCGCGCGCCACTTGCTTGTGTAAAAAATTGCAAACTGATTTTTTTTAAAAAAAAATTTTATTTTTTTGTAGATTTGGCTCATGGAGCGTTTGTGAATTGTTGATCAGCCACAAAACCTTGAGGCTAATGGAGTAAGAACATTCCCTGGACGTCGAATCCTTTATAAGCATAAATGAAGAGGAATGGACGTTGTTTTTATGTCATGGGGTTCCTAACATACGTGTTGTGATTCCTTGGTGGAACATAAATAGTATGATTGGGAATAGCCTTAATTTCCCTTACATTAGGCTTTTAGGCCTATCTAGTACTACTTATATTTTTCCTTGCAGGGTAATGAGACAATACGGGATGAAACAAATAATTCCCCCGCAAGATTGTGATGCCCCTAAAGATGTGATTTTTAAACCCGAGCAAATTTTTCGTTGGATGGAGTATTGGTCAAGTCTTCCTAGATGGGTAGTACAAAATCCTACTGCGAGTATTGCGTTATCTTCCTTTTACAAAGCTTGGATGAATGCGGCGGATAAAGGCAAATTAAACAAGGCTCGATCTTAATATCAAGCCATCAGGGCTCGCAATCAACCTAATCCCTTGATGCATACGGCCACCACTACTCCTCCTAGTGGGCAAAACAAAGGGGTGAGAAGAAAATTATACTTCTCATCTCCTAAGGCGCATTCGAAGGAAACAAAAGGGAAAGCTCCCTCCAAACCCGCACAACGAGGTGTGATAATCAAGGAACCTTCGAAACAAACTTAAAAAAGGACTCTAATGAAATCTTCGGAAAAAGGAAAAAAGGTTGAAAAGACCTCAATTCCCAAATTGAAGAACAATGTATGGGTCAAGAAGAAGAGTATAGGAGAAAGCTCTAAGGCTTCTACTACCACGGAAACTACTCCTCCATCGTCTGTGACAATTGAGGACATAGTAAAACCTTAGAGTGTTACACAATTTCGCCATTAGTTTTAACTTGAATAAAGTGTAATCACTACTATGTTTTTTTTTTCGTTTACAATCTAGTTCAACAATGTCTCTCTTTTGGAATTTGAATGAAATAAAATGAGCTTTATATTTTTTATATTTTGATATGACCGAATCATAAGGATTGCCTACGTATTCATATTACGAAATCAGGTCTTTGCGTAGTTCTAATGTGTTTTTTTTTTTTTTTGTATATTTTTTTTCTTTAATCTCTTAGGTAGAAATTAAATGAAAAATTAATCAAACCTTGTTTAAAAGAATTAAATCAAAGTTTAATTTTATTTTCTGAGTATATGTTATATTTAAGAAACACCCTGTTTTTGCCGCAAGTAGAAGTCGCAACTTCATTCAAACATAAAAAATCGGGTTCTCAGTTCGTCATCAGGTGGCGCGTGCAACATCTGTAGTTGCGTGAGCCTGTTGCGCGCAACAAAATCTATAGTGTGTGACATCCGTGGGCAACTATTCCAGTTGCGCGCGACACCTGTGCTACGAATGTTTCGCTTTTTTTTTTTTTATGTATTATTACCCCCCCTAGTGTGAATATTTTTTTGTGATGTTCGAAAAAAATTTGAATACTTAGAACGGTTTATTATTTCTAAATTACCCCCCCCCCAAGTGTTATGTATTTTACCGTGTTATTCGGTAAAATGCATAACACTTAGAATCTTTCAATTGAATGCTAATTAAAATTGGTTGTATGAGTGAACGAGTTTATCCGGATTTCATATTTAATATTTCTTAAGTCGATCATTATTTATTAATTGGCGAATTTCATCTCCTCCGATATCCATTAATCTGACGGCTCCTCCTGATAGGATTTTAATTACGTGGTAGGGACCAATCCAATTAGGTTTGAATTTCCCTATTGGATTAGTTGGTGGACCCCTAACCTTCTTTAGTACAAAGTCACCTTCTTTTATATTTCTGGGTTTGACTCTTATATTAAAATGACGCGCAATGCGCCTTTGGTAGACTTGTACATGATGCAAAGCTCTTAATCATCGTTCATCGAGGAATAAAAGCTCTTCATACCTCGCTCTTACCCATTCAGCTTCCGGTAGCTTACTTTCAAGTACGATGCGGAGGGATGGTATTTCCAGTTCGACTGGTTGAACTGCGTCCATTCCAAAAACTAAGGAGTATGGAGTTACTCCTATTGATGTTCGTATAGACATTCTATAACACCATAATATATGCGAAGTGTAGTTTATTCGGACATTCTTTATAATTTTCTGCAATTTTCTTAATGATGACTGTTATATTTTTATTTGCCGACTCTACAGCTCCATTCATTTGAGGTTTGTATGGGGATGAGTGATGATGCTTTACTCTATAACAAGTTAAGAGGGTCTCGACTTTAGCTTTGAATTGAGATCCCTGATCACTAATTAGTTCATGTGGAATTCCATATCTACAAAATATGTTTCGTTCGAGAAACTTTGCGACATGTTTAGCAGTGATATTCACGTAAGAAGCAACCTCAATCCACTTAGTGAAGTAGTCGATGGCTACTAATACGTACTCGTGCCCTCCTGCTCCTGTTGGAGAGATTTTTCCAATTATGTCAATTCCCCAAGTTGAAAAAAGGCCAAGGGGAAGTGAGATTGTATAGTTCAGATGGTGGAAGGTGTTGTAAATTAGCGAACATTTGGCACTCTGGACATTTTTTAACATATTGTATGCAATCATGTTCCATAGTGGACCAATAGTACCCTTGTCGTGAAATTATTTTTGAAAGCATTTTACCATTCATGTGAGGTCCACAAACACCTTTGTGAGTATTTTCCATAAAGCGTGTGGCTTTCGGTTGGTCTATACACAATAAAATTTGACCATTAGGTCCTTTTTTGCATAATTGACCATTTAATAGACCATATTGGGCCGGAAGTGTTTGTAAGGCTCGTTGGTTTTATGATGAAGTATTTTCGGAATATGTGCCATGGGTAATATATTGGAGGATATGATCATATCAGGGACTGTCTCCTTCGATGTCATTTATTTCCTCTATTGCGTTGCAATACGCTGGTTCTTCTCTTCTATGAACGCATAATGGCATCATATTTAAGTGATTTGGAATGTTGATCATTGAGGCTAATTTTGCTAGCGCATCGGAAAATTTATTGTCATCCCTTGGGAGATATTTAAAATCAAAATATTCAAAATGCTCGATGAGTTGCTCTAGGTGTGCTTGGTATAATATCATTGTGGAGTTCTTTATTTTCCATTTTTTAGTACATGATTTATAATCAAACTAGAGGCTCCATATATCTTTAATTTTTGCACACCTATGATAGCTTCTGCTTCTAATCCAATAATGCACGCTTCATATTCTACGGCATTATTAGTAACCTCAAAGTCTAGTTTAACAGAGATTGTAGTATGTGCTCCCTCAGGACTTATGAGTAACACTCCTACGCCACATCCTTTTTGATTGAACGCACCGTCGAAGTACATTACCCATTTGTCATCTTGTGTCATGAGAATCTCTTCATCCGGAAGATGAGTAGTTTCTGCACGACTTGTTTGAATCGGATGTTGTGCCAGAAAGTCGGAAATTACTTTTCCTTTCATTGATTTTTCAGGAATATATTTTAACTCAAATTCGGCCAACATCACCAACCACTTAGATATTCTTCCTTGTATGGGTGGTTGTTCAAACAAAGATTTCATCGAATTTTGTTGAGAAATCACATGAGTAGTGTATGGTAAAATATAATGTCGTAGTTTTTTGGTTGCCCACACTAATGCTAGACTTGTCTTTTCCAAGGTGCTATATTTTGTTTCATATTGGATGAATTTTTTACTTATGTAATGTACTGCACGCTCGACTTTTTCTACCTCTTGTGCTAACATGGCACCTGTGGCCGTGTCTGTAACTGTAATGTATAGCCTAAGAGGTAGTTTGGGTACTGGTAGTGCTAAAATTGGGTGACTTTTGAGATAATCTTTGATTTTCTCAAAGGCCTTTTGGCATTGATCGTCCCATTCATGTTTCTCCTCTTTTTTCAATTTTTTAAATATTGGCTCACAAGTCATAGTCAATTTGTTGATAAATCAACTAATGTATTGTAGTTTGCCAAGGAATCCCCTAATTTCTTTTTCTGTTTGAGGGGGAGGCATGTCAACAATTGCCTTTATTTTAGAGGGATCGATCTTGATGCCACGTATGCTTACTATGTATCAGAGTAACTTTCCAGAAGTTACTCCGAAGGCGCATTTTTGTGGATTCAATCGCATTTTGTATTCTTTTATTCGAGTGAAAAATTTGCGTGATGCTTTTATATGTCTCATTCTATCTTTGGACTTCATGATCATATCATCCACATACACTTCTATTTATTTATGTATCATATCATGCAAGAGAGTCGTAGCCTTTCTTTGGTATGTAGCTCCTGCATTTTTTAAACCGAATGGCATGACTCTGTAGCAATACGTACCCCTAGGGGTTATAAATCATGTCTTTTCTTCGTCTTCTTTTGCCATTAAAATTTGGTTGTAACCTGTGTATCCATCTATAAAGGATAACATAGCATGTTCAGCCGTGTTATCTACCAATATATCAATATGTGGTAGAGGAAAATCGTCTTTAGGGCTAGCTTTATTAAGGTCTCTAAAGTCGACACACATGCGAACTCGTCCATCCTTTTTAGGGACTGGGACGATGTTCGCTACCCATTCAGGGTAATTACATACGCGAATAAAACCTGCGTCTAACTGTGTCATTAGGTTTCATTCGTCGAAGTTTTTGTTTTACTTGTTTAGAGGTAGGGTTCAAGGGAATAGTATGTTCCGCAATTTCCCTATCTATTCCAGGCATGTCCTTGTATAACCAAGCAAACACATCTTCTAATTCTTTGAGCGTCGATATGAGGGTCGATCGCTCTTCCGGATTTAGAGTTAAGCCAATTTTGACTTCTCTTTTATTTTCGTTAGTTCCTATATTAACTATTTCAGTTTCTTCAACGATAGGGTTCTTTTGTTCTCGTTCATTCATTAGTTCAACCAATTTATTAATGTTATCATCTTCATTAGATTGATTGTTATAGCATTCAAAAGATTCAAGAGAAGGCATATACTCGGAAATAGAGCTCATATTATTAAAATCAAAAGAGAGTTCATCAAGAGAAGAATCCTTTTTGGGATATTCGTCCTTATAACTAGAAAATAAAGACTCAGTAATGGCCACAAGGCCTAGATTTTCATCTTCCCTAGAGTCTACAATAGATTCATCGTCTGATTCTTCAAACATCTTTCCTTCGCCTGTGACAATTTTTAGGTTATTGCCTTTGTGATTGGTCCATTTGAAATATTTCCTCCATCCATGCTCAAAAGTTTTATTTGAAGGGGTGATCAACGAGGTTGGGTTAAAAGCTTCATCTTGAATGGCGTTTTGATTGGTGATTGTAGCGACATGATTTTGCTTTAGTCCGAATAGCAAGTTAAATGCTTTCCCATCATAGCACCCTAGAGTTGGGTGTTTTGATTTAACGATACTAAGATCGTCATCCAAGAAGTAGCAATCATGAAATATTTCAAATCCAGGCTTCTTGATTCCTTCCAGAACTAAGGGTTCTAGAAAGTCGTAGCATGGGTAATCTTCTCCCTCCCTAATGAATTGCCCATTAAGGGTCTGTTGATAGGATGGGAGTAAAAAGATTATCCCTTTCTTATTGTTGTCTCTACGTGCTTTGTTTTTTGCATCGTGAGACTCCAATTCTTCTTTGGTTGGTTTATATCCCAATCCAAAGGAGAAGCTTTTCTTTGGGATAGGAGGTAAGAGAGATTTCTTCATTCCTATTCCCAAAGGCATCCCTGGAAAGTAACTACTCTTGAGTAAGATGTTGTTTACTATCCGAGTGGAATATGGATCAAGCTTGAATGGTTCTTCAAAGTCTTCTTCCATTTCAATTGTGTAGATTGGCTCCACGGCGAATCCCCACATGTCCTCTTCATCATTATCATGGTTTATTTCTAAGAGTGATTGATCATTTATTGCTATTTTGAGTGGAGAAGCATGTATAGTCATAGGAAGCCCTTGATAGTTCAACCTAATCATTTGATGAAGTGAGGATGGTATTGCACCAAACTCATGTATCCAAGGACGTCCAAGTAAAAGGTTGAATGTAGGTTTTATGTCCATAACATGGAATTCAAACATCTTTTGGATTGGGCCTGTGGTAATTGGTAGCTTAACAGTTCCACACTCCGATCTTCTCGAATTTTCATAGGCCCTAATGCTTTGTGTTGTTGATTGAAAATCGTTTTCTGGATTTAGGCCTAAGTATTTTGCCGTTTATAATGGGCACACGTTTACAGCTGACATATTGTCTACCAAAGTTAGAGGGATATTGTATCTCTTGCATCCCACACTTAAGTATAATGCATTGTTGTGGGTAGTGTTTTTTGAAGGCAAATCATCATTAGTGAAAATGATTGATTTGTCAGATTTCTCGCTAGTAAGCAAGCTAACGAGATCCTGAGGGGTTGTGTCTGTGCTTACAAACAAAGTCGTTAGAGCGTTCATGAGAGAATTCCTATGTTCTTTAGAAGTACTTAAGAGTTCCCAAATGCTAACATTCGCCTTGGATTGGCAAAGTTGTTTGACCAATGGATCTTCCACCTCAAGTGGAGGTGGTATTGGATTTTGTACTTGACCTTGAGTTTGATTTTGTGTGGTCGAAGATCCATTTGGCGGTGGTGCTTGGTAGACTCGCCCAGAACGAGTTAAATGATCTATCTCATTTGGGTTAGTTGGAGGACTCACAAACCAACTTTATTCTAGAGGCTTTGGATGTGCCTCCATTTTAAGATGTTCCATGAGTTGTGCTTGATGCCATTGTTCATCCAAGGAGAGATTCGATAAATCTTGCGACTTCCCCAAGAAATGATCCCAATCAAGCGCTCCATTTGTTTCATTTTGTAAACAAAATGGAGGTGGGACGGTGGCATACTTAGAGACATATAAGTCTTGAAAGTCGTCGTCCCATAGTCCACATACTTCATTAGTTGCCCCTATTAGTATTGTGGACAGAGGTTCTCCTATAGGTGTGATATTGTCCAAAGGATTGAACATATCACTTCCCGTATGGTCCTCATCGATGTGAAGCACCCCTAAAGGGGATGCATTATTGTTAGGTTTAGGCGTGGGAATTCTCCCATCGTATATTAAATCTTGTTTTTTGTGCTTTAAAACATAGCAACGTTCAGTATCATGTCCAACACCTCTATGATAAGCACAATAAGCACTACTATTCCATTTATGAAATCTTCATTCTGGTGGAGTGGGTGGCGTTGGCCCTGTTGGCGCAAGTAAGCCTTTTTCATTTAATTTTTCTAAAAATTCTTAGGTTACAGGAAATGGAGTAAATTTTCTTTCTTTTGTCCATCTTTTTCTAGGATCATCATATCAATTTGTGTTATTGTATTGCGTGGTAGTCGCAAATACGTCAATAAATGATGATGCATTATCATTCCCCTTCTTGTAGTTATTCTTAGGTTGATGATGATGATGAGGTTTGTTTGCTTTTTCTTTAGCAAGATCATCTTCAATCCTAGTAGCTACAGAATAGACCTTTCGAAAAGTGTCTAAACCAAGGTAACGTTGATGTTTGTTGTATTTTTCATGACACTTGTCAATGAATTTTTGTACTAACTCGAATTTAGGTGGCCTTTGGGCAAGGTGGGCTGTCTTTTCTCTCCATTTACCATAGATAGCAAGGAAACCTTCATCGTCGCCTTGCTTAAGCATCTCGAGTTCACGTAAAGTTGATTTAAACTCTACGTTAATCTCATATTGGGTAATGAAAACCGAAACTACATCTTCCCATGTTGCCTTGAATTTTGGATCTAGCCCATAGTACCACTCTCTCGCGGTTGGGTCTAGGGATAAAGGGAAAGTCAAAGCATAAAGCTTAGGATCAACTCCCTTTAATGCCATAGTGCCAGTAAAACACATTAAATGATTTTGTGGATTATTGGTCACCTTAAATATTGGCAAGTCCGTAGCTACGAACTTTTCCGGTAAAGCAAGTCCTGGGGGAGGAGCAAACTTTTCTGCGTCAAAGTATTTGTTCCCCATTGTAGAATGAAGAACTAGCTTCTCCAACGACTTTTCTTTGATGGATAATTGTTCCATCTTTTCTTGCAAGGCTAAAGTTTCAGCATTTTTTATTTCAACCTTTTCCATTTTCATAATTCTTTTCTCCTCGGCCTCTTGAGCCTTTTCCTCTCTCAAACGAAGAATCTCTTGTTGAAGTTCTTTGATGGTTAGCATTGTTGTTGGACTAGGATTAGTTGTCGAAGAAAAGTGGTTTAAAAGGGGTTGATCTTTGGGTGGTAAAGGTAGAATGCGAGTGCCCGGGAGTCCTCTTTCCCAAGCTTGGAAACCGGCCCTAAAGGAGTACGAAAGGATAAGTAAATCGATACGCTTGTTTAAAAAAGGGAGAAAGAAAAAAAGAAAAGACGCAAAATATATTCAAACGGATAACATCACCCTTAACAATTCTTCAATGAAGATATTGTTCGGACGAGTCAATTTGTTTTTTGAGAAATCAAAATTGACTCGTCCAGAGGGCGCGCGCAGGTGACTCAGTTGCGCGTGGCTGTCGCGCGCAACGGAATCACTTGCGCTGGGAGGGGTCGCGCAACTCAGTGAGTTGCGCGCGCCACCTGCTCATAGAATTTTTTTTTAATTCGAGCGTTTTTTTTTTTGTCATTTTTTTTATTTGATTTTTTTTATGCTACCCTTTGAATATGACGCTAAATAACAAAGAGACAACTTCGTAATTAGGAACCTAGACCAAACTAAAAAGAGAAAAAGAAGACTATCCTAACACGTTGCATATAGTCACATAATCACATAAGCATGCCATAAGTCAAGATTCACGCAATGTCGTTCTAAGGTCAAAAAGGCTTGGGTGTCAAAAGGTACCATATCTTAAGAAACGACGCACAAATCAATCACTCAACGTGTTGACTCATGGCATCGCCATCCCAACATTTTGTAGGGGATATGGGTGGGATTATTGTTATTGATTTCAGGATAGAAGCCTAGTGTTGGCGACCTCTAGTCAATGAGCCAATCCCCAATGGTTTAAGTGTGTTATGCTTATGCATGATGCAATGTTACTTGTTTGGTTTTTACTCTTCTGCAAAATGAAGATATTATGCGTTCAAGTCTCGCTCTCTAACTAGAGATTATCCAAGTTAATTCTCGTTACAACCCATAGGCAACCTAGTGTTGGAAACCTTGGATCATAACTACGAATTAATCATGTAACCACTAAGTTCCCAGTGGAGTCACCACTGTAAGGAGGGGGTTCCCATCGTCCTTAAATGCCCATGACCCTTTAAAGCCTAGGACTTTACACTTGTTGGGTGTAGTAGGATTTGAATTCCTGACTGTTTGGAGGACCTTGAATTAGAATTGATTCTATCATTACGCTTTTTTGTAAGAAACAAATAGGGAGTCGCCAATCAGTTTTAGGAAAAACTCATAAACCTCGTTCATGCCTTTCTTCCATGTGGAGTTCATGGAATAATTAGCACGAATCATAAGTTTACCCATGCCCAAATTGGTCTATAAACCAGAAATGAGTTCGAGAGCGAGGGTACTAAAATAACGTTCCTTTTAGAGAGGAATCATTATCCTAGCCCTAGTGCGGCCCCTACTAGCTCTTCCTTTTTTACAATTTCATCACCAAACAATATATGCAACGCGATACCTAAAACTATGTTAGTTGATTTTATTTACACATACCAATTCACGTAGGAATTACATCGTAATGTCGTTATTCTTTATTTAATCAAATTCGTTAAAAGGACAAGAAAATAAACAATATTTGCCTTGGCTTAAGTGATCAACCAACAGTTATTTAATTCAATTCTAATCTTTATTTAACGCAAGATACTATGTGGAATTGATTAATTAATTATTTTAAAGGTGATCAAACAACACTAATTAATTAATTAAGGTTCTTTTAAACAAGAAAATAAATGTGATTTAACTAAGTGCTCGAGAATTTACCACTTCTCTTTGCTAGATCTCCGTTTAGAATACTTATGGACTCCTTCTTATTGGGGAACCTCCGCCGTAGTAACTAAATATCAAAAGGGGTGAGTGTTTAGGACAAGAGGGGCTAGGTTGCACAAGTTCACAAGTATTTCGCTAGAGTTTTAGGTTATTTTCTGTCTGTTTAAACCTCGGTTTAAGCTTTTATTTATAGGGAATGATTAGGTTTAGGGTTACGAGCATTCTGCCGTAACAGGTGTCGTGCGCAATAGGATGAGTTGCGCGCGGCATCCCAGCACAAGTGATTAGGTTGCGCTGCTATGGGCAGCGCAACTAATTATCTTGCGCGCGACTTTATTGTAAGATTCGATTTTATATTTTCCGTATAATTTTGAATCTTCCGCAGCGCAACTCTAGGGGTTGCGCTGGGTGTCGCGTGTAACGGAATTAGTTGCGCGCTGCAGCCCAGCGCGACTGGTTGAGATGCGCGCGGCTTTTTCTGCGGTGGCACTAAGATTTAACTTGGGCGCTCCTAAATCCGTCATTATTAGGTTTTAAGCACGGGCTTAAGCCTAATTATGATCGGGTTTAGTTAATTGGACCTTTGTTTTGGCTTTTATCTTTAATTTGGGCTATTCTTTTGTGTTTTATGGCTTAACCTGTTTTCCATAAGTATTCTTCACTTTAATCCAACATGAAGATGGTTTTATTTATCGTCATTGCACTTCCTGTCGGGACAGGAGGCCAAAAGTAGATGTCTACACCTGGCTTGCTCCTCCACTACCCGGGTCATCCCTGAGGTCTCGACATTGAGGTTGAAAGGTGGAACATGTGTCGTTGTTTATGAATCGACTCATGAAATCATCCCACCTCTCCTCGACATTTCGGCCACCTCAGCTTGAATTCGGGTTTGCATCTCAACCTCCATTTCACTCCGAAGTTCACTCCGAATTTCACTCCGGAGTTCACTCCAGATTTCACTAAGAAGAGCCTCCACCCTATGGTCCATCTAATCCTGCATCTGAGAAACAACGGATGGTGTGTACTACTGTGAAGACCTAGAAACTCGACCCATCCGGTTGCCATAGTACAGCTCTACACTTTGGCAAAGTCCCCTCACCCAACCCTTCTTATTGCGACCACCCACACTCTCCCAATACAAGTCATTAGGACTCTTTTTAATCCCTTGAGTGGTAGTTTCTTCAACATTCTTCTGGTAGTTCTCCTACAAGAAAGACATTATACAATAATATATAGTTTAAACAATTTACCAACAACATAAGTTACAATTAAAGCAAATAAACATATAAGTGATGACTTAAAATCACATAAAAGAAGCAAATTTCTAAGTTTATGGGTCCATATCATCAAAATGAAGCCATTTAAAGCCAAAATGGCTTCTTACATGCCTATTTTCTTTATTTCTTAAGTTTTGAACTCATTCTTTCTCAAATAATCTCATATTTACATATTTATAGGGCCATATCATCATAATGTATTTATTTTAAGAAATATGAAAAGTTTAGGAAGCATTTGAAGAAGTTAAGAAGATAGGGAATTTTAGACACAAGGCTTTTTTGGTCAAAAAGGTGAAGAAGATGGGGAAGCGTCATAGAATGATGACATGTGTGTTTTTTTGTTTGAGTTATTGAATACTTAGTATAGATAATTCGGAAAAGGGTAGCTTTTTATAACATTAATTGTTTTTTGAGGTAGTTTCTTACAACATCTATTTTTATAAGTCATTTTCTTAAAACATTTTTTAATAAGAGATAGGAGATTGATGGTGGTGGTGGTTGATAAAGAAGGTGGTGATGAATTTAGATGGAAGAGGAATTATTTTGGTGGAAATAATTAAGTTAATTTATGATAAGGCTTAAATTAATAAGATAAAATTAGTAATTTAATTCGGATGTTAAAAAAAGAAAGGGTAATTTTGTAAAATCACACAAAAAAATTACTATAAAAGGAAAAAAAATTGTTGCGAGTAATATGTAACGGCCATTTTTGGTGATTATTGCGAGTAATTCGTAATGGAGGGAGAATAACTATGCATTGGAAATATATTGAGCCATGGGGCCTGTGCTGATGACCAGGTCGCACAAGGCCTTAGCCTACCTTAACTAGAGGAGCAAAGCTTTAAATCAGTAAATCTCCACAACAAGAGAGAAGAAAGCCTGGAAATCACATGTTAAGAATATTCTATTCCTCTACATGATTCCTACGTATTATGTTAAGAATATGATTCGGGCTAAATAGCAACTAAAACCTTACAATTTATAATTTCATAATATTTAATAATTATATCAGAAGGTATTGGGTGCAGCTCACCCAATATTTCGTGCGAAAACAAACATCCCAACAACAGCAAATTCAACAATCATCCCAACAACAACAATCACAAGCTATGCGAGATACAATTGAGCAGTGAGAAACTCGTTGAGATCAAATTAAAATCTATCATCTATGGTGGAAGAGAGAAATTTTAAGATAGTTGAATAAGATGGAGAGGAGAGAGAAAATAAGGATTGTTGGTTATATATATGCTTGATAATTGCTTGAGATTCTCGGATTTTTCAAAAATACCCAAAAAACCAAATTGGGGCTTTTTGTATGATTTATAATTGTTGATATTGATTGTCCCATGGGATTGTATGATGAATTGTGAGTGTTTTGATAACAAATGCATGTATTTTGGTTGAGAAATGAGAAAATTATGTTATACCCATGAGCTTAGTACGGAACGTTCAATGGAGGTTCCTCTATTGTTGACCTATTAACTTTTAATTTTAAATTTTTTTTTAAAAAAATATTTTTTAAATATTTTTTTCGATTTTTTATTTTTAGAGGATACAAACAATTTGATTGAGGATGAGTACCATGTTACA
This sequence comes from Chenopodium album, assembly GCF_948465745.1. Lineage (NCBI taxonomy): Eukaryota > Viridiplantae > Streptophyta > Magnoliopsida > Caryophyllales > Amaranthaceae > Chenopodium > Chenopodium album. The sequence goes on from NC_137842.1 coordinate 18,476,380, forward strand.
GAACTTGTATAGTTCATTAAAAGATATGTACAGTTTGGTAGAGGATAAGTACAATTTATGGAAGATATGTATATTTAATTAGAGGATATATAGTTTTTGATATAGGATATGTAAAGTTTATTAGAGGATATGAATTATTGTTTGGAGGATATGTATAGTTTGTTAGAGGATATGAATTATTTGATGTAGGATATGTACAATTTCTTAAAGGATATTTTTTTAATAAGGGATTAGATATGTATAATTTATTAGATGCTACAAATCATTTGATAGAGGATATATATTATTTGATAGAGGAAATGTACTGTGTTAGAAAATATGTATAGTTCATTAGAGGATATATATAATTTGATATAAGATATGTAAAGTTTAATTGAGGGTATGTACCATTTGTTAAAGGATATGAATTATTTGATGAAGGATACATACAATTTGTTAGAGGATATGTATATTTTATTGAAGGATATAAATTATATGATGGAGGATATGTATAATTTGTTGGAGGGTATGTATTATTTAACAGAAAAATATGTACAATTTGTTGGAGGATATGCATAGTTTGTTAAATTATATGTACGTAATATTTGATGGAGAATATGTACAGTCTATTAGAGGGTATGTATTATTTGATAGAGGATAGGTACAATTTGTTGATGATGTGTGGTATTTGATAGAGAATATGCAAAACTTGTTGAAAGATATATGTTATTTGATAGAGGATACATACAATATGTATAAAGTTATATTATTGAAAAATTCCCATTGGTACACTCGTGGTTTTGACTTTTCCCATTGATACACTCCAAAATTTTTGCCTTCCCATCGGTACCCCCAAGGTTTAGTCTTTTTCCCAACCGTGACTAACACCGTTAAAAAGTATTTCATTAAGTTAAAATAATTAAGGAAAAGACTATAATACCCCTTTTAAATATCTAATGTCTCGATTTGCGTGTCGAAAATTGTTCGGTTAAAGTTTTGGAAGTCATGTTAGTCTTTAAAGATCTAAACCTCGAAATGAGCAAAAAAAATAGCGCAAATGTCTCATGTGCGTGTCAAAAATGTCTCGGTTTGCGTGTCATTACTTTTTGTGATAGTAATTGTTCGGTTAATGTTTTAGGGGTCATTTTGATCCCTTAAGGATCTAAATCGAACTCAAAATTGTAAAAAAAAATTAATGAAAATGTCTCGTTTTGCGTGCCATGACAAAACAAAAAAGAAATATCATGACGTGCAAAATGAGATATTTTTGTTGATTTTTTTGACAATTTCGAGTTTGATTTAGACCCATAAAACGTCAAAATGATTCCTAAAACTTTAACCGAACAATTATTATCACAAAAAAGTAATGACACGCAAATCGAGACATTTTTTGACACGCATATGAGACATTTGTGGTTATTTTTTTGCTAATTTTGAGGTTAATTTGGATCCTTAACGACTAGGACTCCCAAAAATTTAACCGAACAATTTTCGACACGCAAATCGAGACATAAGATATTTAAAAGGGGTATTATAGTCTTTTCCTTAATTATTTTAACTTAATGAAATACTTTTTAACGGTGTTAGTCACGGTTGAGAAAAAGACTAAACCATGGGTGTACCGATGGGAAGGCAAAAATTTTGTAGTGTATCAATGGGAAAAGTAAAAACCACGGGTGTACCAATGGGAATTTCCCTATATTATTTGAGGGAGGATATGCACAATTTATATATGATATGTATTGTTTAATAGAGGGTATGTACAGTTTGTTGAAGGATCTGTATTATTTGATAGATGATATGAACAGTTTGCTAGAGAATATGTAGTATCTGATTGAGGATATGTATAATTTATTAAAGTATATATTTTATTTGATAGAGGACATGTACAACTTGTTAGAGGATATGTATTATTTAATGGATGATATGTACAATTAATTAGAGGGTATATATTATTTGATGGAAGATATGTATGTATAATTTGTTAGATGATATATATTATTTGATAGAGGATATGTAAATTTTGTTGAATGATATATATTATTTGATGCAAACCAAAAATACAAAGTCAATAATTAAAAAAATATTGGAAAAAAGGATTTTATTTTGAATGAGAATTGATATAGTATTTTTTTAATTAATAAAAATAAAAAAAGGTTGCTTGATCCCTTGACAGGTTGATAGGGACATGCCGTTGGGCACATACAATCTTGACCTTGATGAAGGTATGTATGTGTGTCATAGCTTGTTGGGTTCCTTCCCTTACTTCTCCCATGCAATTCACTAGGTGAAGTTGCAACATTTCCCTTTAATTTATCGCCGAGGTAATAGAGGAGATATCATCCATCGTATAGATAATATTATAGACACAATTCATGATATCATTTAAATTATGGAGGATATCATCCAACTTAAAGATGATATAATCTGCATAACAGAATTTATTTTATAAAAATAATTAAAAGGTCAACAATGGCGGAACTACCATTGAAGGTCTCATACTAAGCTCATTGTTATAACATAACATGTTCATTTTTCAACCAAAATACATGCATTTGTTATCAAAACACTCACAATTCAACATAAAATCATGACAATAAATTTCAACAATTATACATCACATATGAAAGCCCCAAATCGATTTTTTAGGCATTTTTTGAAAAATTCGAGAATCTCAATCAATTATCAAGCCAATTCAAATATAAATCATGGATAAATATAATCAACAATCTTTATTTTCTCTCTCCTCTCCATCCTCTTCAATTCAAGCATAAATTATGGACAAATAAAATAGAATAATTTAGCAAAAAGTTGAGGAGAGAGAAAATAAGGGTGGGTTAAAGGTGAAGAAGGAGAGAGAAAGTGAAGTAGGATTGAGTGGGAGTATTGTTGGTGATGGTGAGTGGAAATGAGGGTGTAAAAATAAAAACTAGGTACTCAACTTTGCTAATTGTTGCAAATTGGGTACTCTACTTTGCCTTGTTGCAAGTTGGGTACTATAACCAGCCTGAGTAAACTTTTTCGGTGGGTTACTTAGTATAACAGGTAAATAACAAGTTAAATGGGAAGAAAAAAATAAATTATTCTGCAAGTATGTAATGATGGTGCTTTGGGAACAACACCAGAGGCTTCGCTTCTCCCCAAACAGCTAGAGCTAATAGCGCGGGAAAACGAATAATTAGGATTAATTCTCCAGAAGCTTCTCCAACAGGCCTCATCTGTCTATATAAGGAAAGGAGTGTACCTCATCAATTGTACTGCATCACTCCCATAAATAAAAAACAAAACACCTGAGTAAGAAGAAAAGAGGTCGTCATTGATAATAAATGTGGCCTAACTGCAAACTCGTTGAAGGATACGCTGGAAAAGCACAAAGGTTGTCTTGAACAGAAGGTATATTCTTTGTTTTTATCTGTTTTGATAAATGCTTATGGTTTGTTGTAGTTGATTATCTGTTTTTCGTACTGTTGTGTGCTTTATACTTAAAAAAAAGGAAACTTATGTCTTTTTTGAAAAGTTGAAGCTTGTCTTGTGTTGGTGAAAGTGAGATTCTGTGTGAAGATTGGTTTTTATTTTTGTTAAAAGTGAGTTTTTTTTAATGATTAAAGGGAGCTTAGCTTGATGTGCTTTGTTGATTTGTTTAATTAACTTGGATTATGCTGTTAATAATTTGTTAATTAACCCAACAATTAGTGTGTAGTATGTAGTTTGTACCCTTTTGACAACCGTTCAAATGGAATTATTTACCTAACCTAGGTATGGACGCACTTGCTGATGCCCACCCAATCATGAGCCAACACGAGGTTCTGGTCACTCACATCTTCCTAGGGTTGAATTTGTCGGGAGGATAGGTGCAGACACCCAATTGTGTCTCCCCTAAACCAAACCCATTGATGAATACCTTTCATGTCTTTTGATTATCAAATGAAGTGAAAGTGTGAAAAGTCTAGTGTTGCGGTAGTTTTTATTAAAAATCTCTCTTTTTGTTTTCGAAAACCTACTCTACTTTATGAAAATGGCCAGTCCAGTTTAGTTAGGTCCATGATATGGGTCTAATAATAGTTTAGTTGGATGGGGCTCGAAAATAGCTTTCCAACGATATATTATAAGCCCACTTTCGATGAATAATGAGGAAGTTATGACCAAAATACTAAATTGGGCCCGATTTTGTTCTTACATGCGGCCCAATGATCTAGAAGAGGGTCTATTATTAATTATTAGGAAAAATACACTTTAATAATCCCAACTATTGGCGATTTACCTAGAATAATCCCAACTAAAGTTTATTTTCTAACAGTCCCAACTTTGCCTCTTATTTTCTTCCAGCGGTCCCAATGACCGGTAACCTATTGAATAGGTAATTTTTTTTTAAATTTTTTTATAAATGCCACGTGTCAACACGTGATTAGTTTAGAATTTTAAAAATTAGAAAATTAAATAAAATCAGAAACTTCAAAAAAAAAATCAGAAAATTGAAAAAATAAAATTAATAAAAAAATCAAATATTAAAAAAAATCAGAAAATGGAAAAAAAAGGAAATTAGCGGAAATTTTTTTTAAAAAAAAAAATAGAAAATAAAAATACAATTAGAAAATTCATTTAAAAATCAGAAAATTAAAAAAAAAACAGAAAGTTAAAAAAATATGAAAATTAGAAAAAAAAAAAAAAAAAAAAAAAAAAAAAAAAAAAAAAAAAAAAAAAACAAAAATCCCAAAACCCTCCCAGCCACCCTCCATCCCCTTTCAAGCCTTAAAAATCCCACTAGCTTGAACCCCACTGTGATCATACACTAAAGTACGGTGGCGTCCAAAAGGGAAGAAGATAGAGCAAAAGAGTCGCCAACAAGTTTTTAAGGAACTTGTAAACCGTTCACGAGGTGAAGGTTACACCCCTTAACGATCCAAGAGATCGTCAACTCCATAAGGTCATGAACCAAATAAGGGTTCGGGGATGAAGGTACAAATCCAACCTAAAAGAGATTGAACCTGCCCTAATAATAGGCCTCTACTTTATTCTGCTCGTATTCATGTGCGCTTTCTGATTAACATACAATCAATAGGATTAACCCTAAACCTGTTTAATCTATGTTGGTTGAATTTAATGCACAAATAAACTATTATTGGCGATCACTTGAATTATAATCAAATTAACCCTAACAAGATTATTAATTATCTTATTAAGCGTGATTACAAGTACCAATTCCCTTTAAACATGCATCAAAGGTGTGATCAAGCAATAAAGAATAAATAATGTATCAAGCAACATAATCAATAATAATCATGAAGAATAATAATAATCATACCATAATAATAATCATAATCATCATAAATAAAATAATCATCATCAAAATAATAATAAATTATAACAATTATAATCATAATCATGTTCAGCATAATAAAAATAGCAAGATCCTAGGCATGATACTAACAAGATTAATAACAAACCCTAGCATGTCACTAAGCAATAAAAATCAAATCTTTAGCCCTAACATGATACTAACAATCATAAATATTAGGAAGAGAATAAAAGGCATCATACTTTTAATCATACTTAATATTAAAGTTACCCTAGACATGATACTAGGAATCAAAATAACAATCTAAGCATGATTTCTATATCATAATATCAATTAAACCATTAAAGTACTTACTTGGATGCCTCGTACCTCTTTCTAATAACAAAATACACACATTAGTAACTTCAAGGAAAATAATAATCAAAACAATTAAATTAAATAATTTAAATAGAGATTTGGGACCAAACCCTCAGAAATTAAAACCTTTCACGTCTAGGGCGAAGGCAACTTCGAATATGGCTAGGTGTTTCTAGATCTAATGAATGCGGAATTTTGAATGAAAACCAAAGTTTAGGAAAGAAAGAATGAATGAAGAGATGAATGAATTCAAAGAATTGATGAATGATTGAGAGTTGATGAAGACTTAAGAATAGAGAGAATTGGTGAATGATAGATGTAGATGATGAAGATAGTTGATGAAGACTTAAAAATAAGGAGAATTCGTGAATGAAAACGGAGTTTTTGATACGATATTTATAGAGAAAATCATCCAAAAAAGATAATTTATCAAAACAGAGTATGAAGACCACAAATCCACCTTGGCGCCAGACCTGGCTCATTGGCGCCAGGAACTGTGGCTAGCGCCAGGCGCCAATTCTGGCGTCTGGCGCTAATCTTGATTCCAGGCGCCAAGGCCTGGGGTTGGACGCCATACCGGATTTTAATGCGTTTTCGAAAATCTGATAATTTTACCGTACTGGAAGATAAAATAATATAATTTCGGTCGAAAATGCTATTTGATCTAATTAAAACTCTGAAGAATCCTAATTGAATTAAAAATGATAAAACCTTCTAGAATGTTCTAGAAGACCAAAACCATTCCTAATTACATTAGGAATGATAAATCATATTAGGCCCTCCCCTAGATCATTGGGCCGTACTTAAAACTCAAACCGGGCCCAGTTTAGTAAATTGGCCATAAATTCCTCAATATTCATCGGAATTGGGCTTATAATATATCGTTGGAAAGGTCTTTGCAAGCCCCATCCAACTACACCACTATTGGACCCATATTATGGACCAACCAAACTGGATTGGCTGTTTTCTTAAAAATAAAGTTTTCAAAAACAGGGAGAAGAGAAAAGAAAAGAAATAAAACTTTCCGCAATACTAGACCTTTCCACACTTTCGTTTCATTCGATTATGATTCAACGTGAAAGGTACTCATCACTGGGTTTGGTTTTTGGGGAGACACAAATGGGTGTCTACAGCGGCCAACCCCCAAAACATCCCGAAATGGCCGGCCGACACCCACCCATATCGGAAAACACTCGACCGACCCAAAACCACCCTCCGAAACTACTTCTCGCTATTCCCCGACCCCTAAAACCACCCCCTCTCACTTCCCCGGCCATCAAAACAGCCCCTCCTCCTTTCCCTCACCGCCGATTTTGACGGTGGGGGAAAGGAGGTGGGGTTGTTTCGAGGGTCGGAGAAGAGGAGATGGTGGTTATGGGGGTCAGGGAATAGTGAGGGGGGTGGTTTCGGGGGTATTTTGGGCCGACCGGATAGTTTCCGAGTTAGGCGCGGGTGTCGGCCGGCCATTTTGGATGTTTAAGGGGTTGGCCGCCGACGGGGGAAGGGGAGGGAGGGTGGCTGGCTAGGGTTACAGGGTGGTGGGAGGGGTGGCTGGGTGGGTTTTGGGTGTTTTTTTTTTTTTTTTGTTTCTTTAAATTTTTTTTATAAATATTTTTAATCTTTATTAATTTTTTTGAAATTTTTCTAATTGTCTGATTTTTATTTTTTTTTTTGTAATTTTCGGATTTTTTTTAATTTCTTTTTTTTTTCAAATTTCTTTTTTTTTCTATATTTTATTTTATTTTTTTTCAATTTTCTGATTTTTTTTGTATTTTCTAATTTTTTTTTTTTTTTTGATTTTTTTTTTATTTTGGACCAATCGTGTGTTGACATGTGGCATGTGACCTGTTGTAACAGGTTGTTGACCCATAGTTGACCGGTTGGGACCGTTGGAAGAAAATAAGAGGCAAAGTTGGGACTGTTAGAAAATAATCCTTAGTTGGGATTATTCTAAGTAAATCGCCAATAGTTGGGATTATTAAAGTGCATTTTTCCTAATTATTATTCCTAAAGCTAGTAGGATTGATTATAGTCTTCAAAATTATCTATAAGGTTCTCTTTTATCTTAGTAGGATTAGGATTGTTAATTATTACTTTAAAGAGTTTTATTTGGAATAAAATAAGTGTTTTATGATAAAACGGATTTTAAAATTGATAAACGCGAATTCTAATTACTTAATTATATTAGGAAAAGGATTCCGTATAAGCGTATTTTTATCTTTTAAACGGCGCCAGACGATAAGCTCCGTCGCTAGGCAACAACACTAATTTTATTCTAATTTAAACTCAAACTCTTTTTTATCGATTTCATGACTTTTTTCCTATAAATAGGGTCCTTGGACCTCCGTTTTCAATCAACCAATTCTGACTAAGAATTCTCTAATTCTCTCTCTTCACTCTTGAGCAATATAGGTTTCTCTTCTATCTCTTTCTAAACTAACCCTTTTGCAAACACAATGCCGCATTCACAAGTTCTAGACACACCTAGCCAAGTTCGAAGTTGCCTTCGCCCTAGACGTGAAAGGTTGATAATTTCTGAGGGTTTGGTCCCAAATCCAGTCTAAAATTTTTAACTTTTTCTTTCAATTATCTAATTTAATTGTTTATTTATATTTTTCCTTGAAGCTACTAACGTGTGTATTTTTCTATTAGAAAGAGGTACTGGGGCATCGAAGTAAGTACTTTAATTGTTTTATTGATCTTTTGATATAGAAACTATGTTTAGATTATTATTTTGATTCCTAGTATTATATTAGGATGTTTTGTTGCTTCCTAGTATCATGTTTAGGGTAATAACTAAAATTTCTAATATCAAGAATGTTTATAATGATGCTTCCTATTTCTTTCCTAATATCATGTGAGTGTCATGTTATGGCTAATTAATCTTTATTGTTTAGTGACATACTAGGGTTTGTTATTAATCATGTTAGTATCATGCCTAGGATCTTGCTAATATTATTATGCTTTGAGAATATTATCATGATGATGATGATGATTGTGATTATTATTGTTGCTTGATATTATTGTTATTGCTTGATCACGCCTTTTATGCATGTTTTAAAGGGAATTTGTACTTGTAATCACGCTTAATAAGATAATTAATAATCTTGTTTAGGTTAACATGATTATAATTCAAGTGATCGCCAATAATAGATGTGTTTGTGCATTAATATTCAACCAACATAGATTAAATAGGTTTAGGATTAACCTATTGATTGCATGTTAGTCAGAAACCGCAAATGAATACGAGAAGAATAAAGTAGAGGCCTATTTTTAGAGCGAGTTCAATTTCTTTTAGGTTGGATTTGTACCTTCATCCCCGAACTTCCAGTCATGGTTCCAGACCTATTGGAGTTAACGATCTCTTGGATCGTTATGGGGTGTAACCTTCACCCTGTGAACGGTTTACAAGTTTCTAAAACTTGTTGGCGACTCTTTTACTCTGGCTTCCTTCTCTTTGGACGCCACCATGATTAAGTGTATGATCACAATGGGGCTCAAGTGTGGGATGATTGAAATATTCCCTACATTTTTTGGCGACTCTACTGGGGAGGATTTCAATTTTAATTCCAAAAATTTATTTTGGTAATGATTTAGAATGAGTGGATGAGACTTGAAAAGTTCTAAGTATTTCATGTGCGTAATTTTGATTGACATTATTGGCATAAGCATAAAAAGGTTTGCATTGGAAATACCATTCGTAATGCGACAAAAACATAGGATTTTTACACGTAGGAAACTAGGGAAATATCTTTCACAACTAAAGTCGAAATAATGCTACGAAAAAAACTGGAAAATTCAAGAACAGAAAGCTGCCGAGGCATGTAGGAATTAGCACTGGGAAAAAAGCGTCTGCGCCAAACAATGGCGTTGTAGCTTGGCGACAATGCCAGCATCTGGTGACAGACGCTATTTTCTCGCGCTGAATTCTTCCAATACCGAGCCAGAAATCTACCTTCTTGTTTCGATTAGTTTTCTAGTACTATTTGCTGGGTTTTACTTCCTGATTGAGTTTTTCCCTTTTTTCCAAAACCCATATGTGTTCTACATATGGCCATAACCCTATGGGAATTCACGCTCCGTCTACCCAATCGAACGCTCCTAGAAATGAAGGGTACATCCGAGTTTGTTGAATTCACCAAACCATGGAAGCGAGTTTAACTCGCGGGGTCCCATCCACACGCGCCACCCTTCTAAACGTAAGGCTTCCGCGCGGTGCATCCGGACTCATAACCATGGACCCTTTTTTACTAACCCATATCCTGAACTTTAGAGAACTAGAGCCATGGTTAGGTTGCAAACTCATTGCATCATATTGTGACTATTTGACTACTTATGCATTATTTGCTTGTGCTTACTTACATGTGATTAAACTAACTGTTTGGTTTGATTTGTAATTATAAATATGCTTAAATAAACTAAACAAGGACTAAAGGACTTTGCTTAATTAATTTATTAATAAATTTGAGCTAATAAATATGCATAAAATCGAGTTATAGTTCCTTTGAGTCAACCCGGATTTTTATTCCCGTCTACTGCACAAGCGTCAACTTGTTTTGGTCATATCCGGAGTTCTAGGAAGAGTTATGAGTCGTACAACCTATGGATCTGTAGCTCCGAGTTTATTTTATCTTTAATATGGCGTTGGTTTAGTCCCAATCAAAGTCACATATAAAAAGTTATGACTAAAACACTACAACATGTCCAGTTTAGTGCACATACATGAGGTCTTAACCTAGTCTTTGTTCGAGTCTAGTCACATATGGTCATGACACAAGTCTTAACATGTCACCTACACTCACTAGTCTTAGCACACACTTTGTACATACTCTTTTCACACCATGACCATGTTTTAGGTTCATGCATGAGTGTTTTCCCGTCATTTGAGTTGAGGGTCCATCCCATTTCTATTTCCTTCCATGTTCTCTTTCCATCCATTGCATATTGAATAGAGCTTGAGTCAAAATAATTAATAAAAAAATTACCCCTAACTTCCCTTTTCACCGCACTTGGTCAAGGAGAGAAGGGCGATTAATTAAGGACAATACCTTTGTTCAAGTCTCACTTTTTGATAAACCGATTCGTCAAAAGAGAAAAGCTAAGAATATAATGGCAAGTCAAGAAGAAGTCAATGACCTTAGGAAAGACGTGGCTAGCATGACTGAGATGATGAAGGCTTTGACCCTTCAAATTAATGACCCTATGAAGCAACAACAAATGGAGTTCATGCAAGAAAGCTTGAGGAAACTCTCTAATGATTATAGGTTCCAGGGCATTAGCTCACAAGGGGTCTCGGTGGACAAGGAGCTTCTTCCGCAGAAGTTCAATGCCAATATATTCCCTAAGTTCCAGCCAACGGACAATCCTTACTTTCACTTAAGGGCCTTTGAAACTATAATGAACATTAAGGGGATTGATAAGAATATTTTTCACTCTTTATTTTCAATATCTTTAGAAACCGTTTGTCAACATTGGTTCTTTTCTCTTGATAAAGAAAAAATTTCTACTTGGGATGGAATAAAAAACGCTTTCATTGATAAATATAAGTGTAATATTCAAGTCGAAACTGACTATAAACAACTTGAGATGCTAAGACAAAAAGAGAATGAAGGCTTTACTTCTTTCTTTAATAAGTGGAGGGAAACTTCTGCTAAGATGATTGAGGTGCCCATCGAAAAAGAATATATAAGGATGTTTATCAAGAATCTCCAAGAGAAGTATTCGAAGCATTTGAAATATCAACATAATTTGAATACTTTCAAGCCCGTCTATGACATAGGTATTGAAATCGAAGATGACCTCGCAAAGAAAAAAGCTACTAACAATAGTAACCATGGTGGCGAGAAAGGAAAGAAGAACGACAACTCTTCTTCTTCCAAAAACACCTACTCTAGCTAGTAACAATGTTAGTACCTTTGACCATAACGGTGTCTTAGCCATGGATAATCAAGAATCTAAAATGAAACCCAAAAGAGAGTTCACACCCATTTGAATGGCCTATGATGTTGTTTTCGATCGTCTCTATGATCGAGGATTAATCAAACCTATTGGCCCTACTGAAGATCCAACGCCAGAAAAGCAATCTTCAAGATGGAATCCCAATTCTTATTGCAAGTACCATCAAGGAAATGGTCATACCACCGATGAATGTTACAGATTTCAAAATCTCATTCATGAACTCATAGAAGCAAACAAGATCCCATTGCCTCTAGCTAGCACGAAGATCGGGTGATGATAAGCACAAGACACAAGGCGGGCTTCAACGAAAAGATTTCATGACCTCCTTTTCTATTTCTTTTTCATTCTTCCTTTCCCCAATAAGTCTAGCATAGGCACCTTTTATTTTTCCTTAGATTTACTTTGTAGGTTTTTTTCTTTTTTCCCTTTTAATAAAATGAGCATTTATTTCCTTGCATATGATCATTGCATTGCACCAAAAAAAAAATTAAAAATTAAAAAAAAAATAAAAAAAATAAAAAATCCATGTAGAACTAAGCACAAGGTATACCAATGATTTGAGGCACCCCTTGTAGCCATATCATATCACCTTTCACCCTTTCAAATATACATCCTTTTTTGTCAAACCACTTTGAGCCTCGTCTAACGATAGACCTTTATTTTTTCGACCCAAGTGTACTTAACCTTGGGATGGGATGGTGTGCAACTTATGGAAATTGCTAAGTACAAAATCTTGAGTGATTTTACCTAGATCTCAAACGTTTAAAAAAAATATAAAAGTGTGCAAAAGGGAAAGTGTTCCAATGTCATTGACAAGAACATGTCTTTGATAAGAACACGTCTAGAATTGCATCTCTTATCGAGTGCTCGGTACCGTGCTTGAGAAACATGAATGCCAAGTGAGTGATAGACCGCGTGATTGGGATTTCCTACACTAATCAAAATAAGAAAAAATGCAAAAGAAAAAAGAGAGCAAAAAATAATGAACAAAAAAAAAAGAGAGTTAAAAAGTGAGGAAACCTCAAGCATATTAATACAAAGCTTCAAAAGCAAGGTTGCACACCTTGGGGTCTTATCTAAGGTCTTGAGCCTTTATCCCCTTCTTTCTTCGACCTTTAGCCTAACCACGTTACAACCCTTAAAAGACCTTTTTGAGGTATACACATACTTGTGCAAAGTTCGGCTAGAGCTACGTTCGGCCTGATTCCTAACAGACACGTAGGCAACCTCACATCGAGGTGCGACCATAATAAAAATGCATTCATTTTTACGTTCGTAATTGATCATATCAAGGGATCTCCTATGCTCATCTCATCCCTATCCATTTAGAGCTAGACTTGGGGGCTTGATCCCTACATCATTAGCTTACCTACCCTAAAGAGTCACCATTATTTGGCTCTTCTCATAATACTTTCCCATACACTTAGCCTTTGCAGCCTAGCTTTACTGTCACTTTCACACATTGCACAGATACATGACCAAATAGTACTTCCTTTAGGAACCCTTTGTCATGAAATCTTAATATAATGTTGAAGCATGCCTCTTCATATTAAGATCATATTTGTCATTATATTGCAAAGTATGAAGTGCTTAGCCTCCGTGTCTAAGTTACGAAAATATTTTCAAGAAAACCTAGGATATTGCAACCCAAGATACCACATCGACGCGTATAGTTTTTTAAGCTCATTTGACAAGCATTGTAACGCTTTACTCCTGTCTTTTTGCGTCTTTCTTTTTCGGGAGAAAGTCGGTACCCTCCATGAAAATGACGAAATTTTTTTGTTTTTCTGCGTTTTTGAGTCGAATGCACACATAAATCAAGTTTACACATTGAGTCATGAGTCAGCACTCTGCACACACGAGTCACACGTAGTGAGTCATCATTAAACCAAGTTCACACTTCAAGTCATGTCAAGTCAATGAGTCAAGTAACACTAAGTCTTAGGTCAACCCTAATTACATAAGCAAAGTCCTATAGTCCAAAATGTAAATGCATGTACACTAAGTCCCAGACGGACGGGTAACCTTTACAAAAGGTTTGAAGCAAAAGGACGCAAGCAACTTAGCAAATCAATTAGAGTCAGCTTGATTGCAATCATATTTGATTGTCTATCGGCCTGACGATGGTCATATTAATTGATTGGGTTCCTTGGTATGCTAGTTAGCCCCATATAAGCAAATTGACATGATTAGTAGTCAGCTCGATTACAATCGCGGTAAGTGATTGACCTGACCACGATCGTCTCAATTAGCTTAAGCGCTTAAGCATTGACTCATTACAAGCACCAAGGCATCGGTTCAAAAGCAAGCACTTATACGACAATTTTTCCAAGATTGGATTGTCATCCCCAACTGACAATATTTCCAAATGTGGATTGTCGCGCATCTTCTTCAACGGCAATTTTTCCAAGGTTGGATTGTCATCTCTGGCAAAGTTTCCAAGCGTGGATTGTCGTGCTCCTTCTTTGTTTGGCACTTTTTTCCAAGTTCGGATTGTCATCTCTGGCAAGTTTTCCGAGATTGGATTGTCAAACACGTATTTCCCTATGGAAAAATTTCCCAAAGGATTGTCGCAGGTCTCTATTCATCTTAATATTTCGGCAAAAGTTCCTCAACGTGGATTGTTATTCATTTCAGTAAGTGGAAAATTTTCCCGAAGTGGATTGTCGATCGACTCCTTTTTGCAAATGTTCCAAGAGGCGGATTGTCAATTGTGGCAATATTTTCCTAAAAGGATTGTCGCGTAGCATTGGAAAATTCCAAGGTGGATTGCTTTCAAGAGTTATGTTCCAATATGTGGGTTGTCGATTGTAGCAAGGTTCTATGATAGATTGTTACAAAGCATTGGCAACTTTTCCCAAAAATGGATTTTGGCAAAAATTTCCGAGATACGGATTGTCACTTCATTGTGGCAACATTTCCAAGGACGGATTGTTACGAAGCATTGGAAACTTTCCCTAAATCGGATTGTCGTACATTATTCAAGAGTTGTGTCGATAAATGTTCCTAAAGAAAAGAGGATTGTCATCACCCAAAGCATCAACAGCAAAATTCAAGTGAGCATGGAGAATCAATAAGCGGGGGTCTTCGGTAATTTTCTTCGGAATATTATCACAACAAAACTAAAGATGGATGCACGCAGAGTTATCTTCGACGGCGTTCCCTAGCTTGTGGAGAGTTGTTACAAACAACTGAGGATGGCTTCAAGCGGATTTATCTTCAATCGTGTTCCCTAGCTTGTAGAAGATGGTCACAAAATAGTAGAAGGTCGTTTCAAGCGGAGCAATCTTCGATAGTGTTCCCTAGCTTGCGGAAGATTATCTGTAGACACCAAAAAATGTCTCCCCAAAACCAAACCCGTTGATGAACACCTTTCACCGTCATTATTGGTCGAGTTGAGTATTTAATATTTAGAGTGCTTAAATCCATGTTCTATCCAATATATTTTATGAACCAATCCAATTTCTAGCTCATTTCCCTAAACCATAACCTATTTTCCACTTTTCGTGTCCACATCGCAAAACTGAGAGAAACTGATTTTATGGATATAAAATTTTGATCCAATTATTATTTTTTTGAATATTCCTTTAAATAAGCTTTCCAACCATATATCAAAAGCCCAATTCCGTGCTATAACGAAAAAGATATGAGCAAAACACTAAAACTCAACCTAAAACAGACACCCTTCCACTAAAACGACCATATCTTAAAAAATACATATCATTTTGACTTGATTCTAATTGGGTTGGAAAGTAGACTTGATAATCTTTCCAATGATATATTATATGTCTTATTTTGAGTTACGGATCAAAAGTTATGATTATTTTAAAAACGAGTAAAAAAACTAAAATTACCGCGCAGCAGCAAAAATGCCGCGACGCGACAAAAGCTGACGTGTCACGGGGCTTATTCCCGTGACACGGTGCCCATTTTTGTAATTATGTACAATTTTCTCACGTGTCACGGGATTTTGAACCGTGTCATGGTGTAATTTCCCGTGTCACGGCGCCCATTCCGTGACACGGGGATATTCTGTGTAATTTCCGCGTACTTTTTTACATCGTGACACGGCATACTGCACTGTGCCAAAGTGGACAATGTCGTGTCACGAAATTTCTTCCCGTGTCATGGTGCACATCCCGTGCCATGGGATTGCTCCGTGTTTTCTCCGGGTAATCCCTAAACGCGTTTTCACTTCCCGTAACCTAATTATTTCCCGCGTCACTCAGTTTTTCCCCGTGTCACGGGATCTTCCCCCGTCAGACGGTGCCTGTCACCGTGTCACGGTGCTCTTTTCCGTGACATGGTATTATTTTTTAGGGTTTTTATCCCTCTGCTCATTTTCCCTATAAATAGGACCCCCCTTTCTGCAGTTCGGGGCACCAATAATCATTCTCTCTCACCTTACACCAAACTCTTTAACCTAATTTCTATCCTCCTTATTCTTTCATAACAATTCCCCTAAGCACTCCAAGGAGTCTATACTTAACCCGAGGTTCCGTCCTTAAACCAAGGCGTGAAATGTACAAATAACTGAGGGTTTGGACCAAATCAACTCTACTTTTTATTTTATTTAATTTTCATTTACTTTATATTTTTTTATTGAAGTTACTAGCAGTTTATTCATGATGTAGAAATGTAAAGGAACGTGCTGAATGTAAGTAATTAATTAAATTAATTACTCTTAGTTTATTTTATATTGCTAGTTTCATGATTAGGTCATTTTATATTTGATTTGACTAACGCTATTATTGTTGAATTGCTTCCAATATTAATGTTTATTCTATTATTATTTTGATCACCATATTGCATGTTTTAAAGGGAATATGTAATTGAAAATCACGCCTAATAAGATAATTTGGACAACCGGCTTAGGTTCCTTTTTAATCTTTTTGTTTAATTCAAGTGATCACAAATATTTTAGAATAATGTGTTGCATTAATATTAAACCAATTTCGCATAATAATAGTTTGGGAGCAAATTGAATATTTTGTTTGTATGCCTTTGAGATCGCAGGAATAATTTTTCACTATAAGAATCGAGTAGAGGCCAATACGGGCGAATGTGGCTCCATGACTCACTTCATACCATCATCCCCGATCCTCCTTTCGTGGTTCCGAACCATATGGAGTTAGTAATCTCATGGATTATGAATGGGGTGTAACCTTCACGGGTCAATCGTTGTTGCCTATCGTTGTCCCTTAGTCGTGGTTGCCTTTTTATGATCCGTGAACGGTTTACAAGTTCCTTAAAAACTTGTTGGCGGCTCCCTACTTTCCTAGTCCCTAATCGTATTATGTCAATTCCCACTTCCTATGAGTGCCAAGCATATTCACCACATGCTTTTATGTAGGCGCACTTCGAATGACGCCTACAATTTGGTGACTCTACTGGGGAGGGTACCAAACTAAACACAAGGTACACCAATGACTTGAGGCACCTTTGCAACCCTGTCATTCCCTGTTAACCGTTCAATCACATATCCATCCATTTCTTCATCAACCACTTTGAGCCTCGTCTAACATTTGACCTTTTTTATTCAACCCACATTCACTTAACCCTAGGATGGGAAGGTGTGTAATTGTATAACATTCAAAAAGCAAGTAAAAAAAAAAGTAGCAAAGAAACAATAAAACAATGTCTAAGGGCAAGTGTTCTAATGTCTTTGATATGAACACGTCTCAAATTGCGTCTTTCATCGAGTGCTTGGTACCGTGCCTAAGAAACATGAATGCTAAGTGAGTGATGGACCGCATGATCTGAGATTGCCCACATTGATTCAAAAAAAAAATGAAAATAAACTTGCAAAATTCAAAATTTTCAAATTCACAATTACACATCTTGGGGATTCTCTCGGGTCTTGAGCCTTGTACCCCTTTCTTCCTTAAACCTTCATCTTAACCACCTTACAACCCTTGAAAGACCTCTTTGAGGTGTACACACACTTGTGCAAAGTTCGGTTAGAGCTACGTTCGGCCTGATTCCTAACGGATACGTAGGCAACCTCACATTGAGGTGCGGCCACATTCAATATTCATATCCATGCATGATCGAGTCAAAGAATATCCAATGCTTACCCCAACCCATTTAGAGCTAGACTTGGGGGCTTGAACCCACATCATTTAGCCTACCCAGCCTAAAGAGTCATCATCTTTGACTCTTCTCACATCTCTTTCCATCACCATAACACTTGCAGCCAGCCTTAGTATCACATTCACACACTTCACTCACACATCCATATCCATATCAATCTTCCTTCCCTTTAAGGGCCCTTATCATGAAATCTTGTTTCAACACGTGCATGTTTCATCAACATTCATTAGAAGAAACATTGTATACTTGCTTAGCTTCTTGACCTGAGCAATGTTCATTGTTTCATGCATCGCATAATGTGCTGAGTAACATTTCTATATCAATCACTTATAATCATACAAAGCATATCGTTCTTAGCTCCTTGACCTAAGCAGCGTTCATTATGCAATAATCACTTCATTTATATACGTGCTTAGCTTCAAGACCTAAGTGACGTTCAAGATCGCTTCTTTACACCATATATGATGCTTAGCTCCATGACCTAAGTTCATTCATCTATCGTGTCACATGACGTAATTGTCCTTATCCTCCTAGCCTAAGAACATACATCATGCATACATTATACTCAAGACGGGCAGTTCAATATGACAAGAAGAAAATCCATGTGATTCATTTCGTCTTGCTCAACAAGGAAGTTCAAAACTTCTTCCCTTTTCTTATCATGACTTTTATTTTGGGGAAGTTCAAAAACAAAACTTCATTTTTCACGTCTTTTTTTCTCGGGAGAAAGTCGGTACCCTCCACTCATGACAAAAATGACGGAAAATTTTTGCTTTTTCATTTTTAATTGCTTGTGTCAGTGCACACACTCACTCAAGACACACACTATCACAAGTCATACACATGTCATGTCATGTCAAGTCAAAGCTTGATCAAGTCTGTTGGTCAAGTCAATCATAGTCTATACGAGTCTCTTGGCAAATTTCATTTTGCAGGTCTCAATTACAGCCCACGTCCGGGGACAAGCGGACCATTTACAGCCCATGTCCGGGGACAAGCGGACCATCTATAGCCCACGTCCAGGGACAAGCGGACCATTTACAGCCCACTTCAGGGTACAAGCGGACCATTTACAACCAGCCCACGTCCGGGGACAATAAGCGGACCATTTACAACTAGCCCACGTCCGGGGACAAGTGGACCATCTACAGCCCACGTCCGAGGACAAGCGGACCATCTACAGCCCACGTCCGGGGACAAGCGGACCATTTACAGCCCACGTTCGGGGACAAGCGAACCAACTACAGCCCACGTTCAGGGACAATCGAACCACCATCATTTCATGACGTAAGGTTCTCGATACACAGAGACTTGCAATCTCATCATCTGTCGACTTTCCTCAAGCATGGAAAGTATTATCCGGTGGATTTCTTCAAGCATAAAAAACCGCCATATTCCTTTGTCGGCTTTCCTCAAGCATGGAAAGCATTATCGGTGGATTTCTTCAAGCATAGAAAAACGCCAAAATCATATATCGACTTTCCTCAAGCATGGAAAGTGTCATCCAGTAGGTTTCTTTAGGCTTAGAAATCTACCTAACTCATCTGTCGGCTTTCCTCAATCATGGAAAGTATTTCAACAAACGTCATCCGGTGGATTCCTTCAAGCATAGGAAAATACCAAACTCATTTATCACCGATACACTGGTGTCAGATAAGCGTTCTATTCCTTTACTCTTTTATCTGTAGAACTAACACTTTTCTGCAAGTATTGGCGTATACAGAATGATTTAGGATCGCAGAACGTCTTAAATCATTCTCCGTCCCTATCGGCTACTTTGACTATCGTTTTCGAAACTAACGTTTCTACAAACTCAGTCAAAGTGGGGGCTTCTGTAGACACCTAAAAATGTCTCCCCAAAACCAAACCCGTTGATGAACAACTTTCACCGCCATTATTGGTCGAGTTGAGTATTTAATCTTTGGAGTGCTTAAATCCATGTTCTATCTAATATATTTCATGAACCAATCCAATTTCTAGCTCATTTCCCTAAACCATAACCTATTTTCCACTTTTCGTGTCCACATCGCAAAACTGAGAGAAAATGATTTTATGGATATTAAAATTTGATCCAATTATTATTTTGTTGGATAGGCCTTTAAATAATCTTTCCAACCATATATCATAAGCCCAATTCCGAGCTATGACGAAAATGATATGAGCAAAACACTAAAACTCGGCCTAAACCGATACCCTTCCACTAAAACGACCATATCTTAAAATATACATATCATTTTGACTTTATTCTAATTGGGTTGGAAATTATACTTGATAATCTTTCCAATGATATATTATATTCCTTATTTTGAGTTACGAATCAAAAGTTATGATTATTTTAAAAACGGGTAAAAAACTGAAATTACCGCGCATCAGCAAAAATGCCGCGACGCGGCAAAAGCTGACGTGTCACAGGGCTTATTCCCGTGACACGGTGCCCATTTTTGTAATTATGTACAATTTTCTCCCGTGTCACGGGATTTTGCACCGTGTCATGGTGTAATTTCCCGTGTCACGGCGCCCATTCCGTGACACGGGGATATTCCGTGTAATTTCCGCGTACTTTTTTACACTGTGACACGGCATACGGCACTGTGCCACAGTGGACAATGCCGTGTCACGACATTTCTTCCCGTGTCACGGTGCACATCCCGTTCCACGGGATTGCTCCGTGTTTTCTCCGCGTAATCCCTAAACGCGTTTTCACTTCCCGTAACCTAATTATTTCCCGCGTTACTCAGTTTTTCCCCGTGTCATGGGATCTTCCCCCGTCTGACGGTGTCTGTCACCGTGTCACAGTGCTCTTTTCCGTGAAACGGTATTATTTTTTAGGGTTTTTATCTTTTTAGGGTTCCGCGTGTTCCCTCTGCTCATTTTCCCTATAAATAAGACCCCCCTTTCTGCAGTTCGGGGCACCAATAATCATTCTCTCTCACCTTACACCAAACTCTTTAACCTCATTTCTAGCCTCCTTATTCTTCCATAACAATTACCCTAAGCACTCCAAGGAGTCTATACTTAACTCGAGGTTTCGTCCTTAAACCAAGGCGTGAAATGTACAAATAACTGAGGGTTTGGAACAAACCAAATCTACTTTTTATTTTATTTAATTTTCATTTACTTTATATTTTTTTATTGAAGTTACTAACAGTTTATTCATGATGTAGCAATTTAAAGGAACGTGCTGAATGTAAGTAATTAATTAAATTAATTACTCTTATTTTATTTTATATTGCTAGTATCATGATTAGGTCATTTTATATTTGATTTGACTAACGCTATTATTGTTGAATTGCTTCCAATATTCATGTTTATTCTATTATTATTTTGATCACCATATTGCATGTTTTAAAGGGAATATGTAATTGAAAATCACGCCTAATAAGATAATTTGGACAACCGGCTTAGGTTCCTTTTTAATCTTTTTGCTTAATTCAAGTGATCACAAATATTTTAGAATAATGTGTTGCATTAATATTAAACCAATTTCGCATAATAATAGTTTGGGAGCAAATTGAATATTTTGTTTGTATGCCTTTGAGATCGCAGGAATCATTTTTCACTATAAGAATCGAGTAGAGGCCAATACGGGCGAATGTGGCTCCATGACTCACTTCGTACCATCATCCCCAATCCTCCTTTCGTGGTTCCGAACCATATGGAGTTAGTAATCTCATGGATTATGAAGGGGGTGTAACCTTCACGGGTCAATCGTTGTTGCCTATCGTTGTCCCTTATTCGTGGTTGCCTTTTTATGATCCGTGAACGGTTTACAAGTTCCTTAAAAACTTGTTGGCGGCTCCCTACTTTCCTTGTCCCTAATCGTATTATGTCAATTCCCACTTCCTATGAGTGCCAAACATATTCACCACATGCTTTTACGTAGGCGCACTTCGAACGACGCCTACATTATCACAGCGGAAATTGAAGGCAGCTGCAAGCGTGGTAGTCTTCAGGCGGTATCCCTAGCTTGAGGAAGATCATCACAAATCAGTCCTTGTCCCTATCGCTACTTTGACTTTTGTTTTCGAAACATAAGTTTCTCCAAACTTAGTCAAAGTGGGGGCTTCTATAGACACCCAATTGTGTCTCCCCAAAACCAAACCCAGTGATGAATACCTTTCATGTCGTTTGATTATCAAATGAACTGAAAGTGTAAAAAGTCTAGTGTTGCGGTAGTTTTTATTAAAAATCTCTCTTTTTGTTTTCGAAAACCTACTCTATTTTATGAAAATGGCCAGACCAGCTTAATTTGGTCCATGATATGAGTCCAATAATAGTGTAGTTGGATGGGGATCGAAAATAGCTTTCCAACGATATATTATAAGTCCAATTCCGATGAATAATGGGGAAGTTATGGCCAAAATACTAAATTGGGCCTGATTTTGTTCTTACATGCGGCCCAATGATTTAGAGGAGGGCCTATTATTAATTTTTATTCCTAAAGCTTGTAGGATTGATTTTAGTCTTCTAGAATTATCTAGAAGTTTCTCTTTTATCCTAGTACGATTAGGATTGATAATTATTATTTTGAAGAGTTTTATTTGGAATAAAATAAGTGTTTTATGATAAAAACGGATTTTTAAACTGATAAACGCGGATTCTAATTACTTTATTATATTAGGAAAAGGATTTCGTATAAGCGTGTTTTTATCTTTTAAACAGCGCCAGACGACAAGCTCCGTCGCCAGGCGACAGCACCAATTTTATTCTAATTTAAACTCAAACTCTTTTCTATCGATTTCCGGACTTTTTTCCTATAAATAGGGTCCTTGGACCTCCGTTTTCAATCAACCAATTCTGATTAAGAATTCTCTAATTCTCACTCTTCTCTCTTCAGCAATATAGCTTTCTCTTCTATCTCTTTCTAAACCAACCCTTTTGCAAACACAATGCCGCATTCACAAGTTCTAGACACACCTAGCCAAGTTCGAAGTTGCCTTCGCCCTAGAAATGAAAGGTTGATAATTTCTGAGGGTTTGGTCCCAAATCCAGTCTAAACTTTGTAACTTTTTCTGTCAATTATCTAATTTAGTTGTTTATTTATATTTTTCCTTGAAGCTATTAACGTGTGTATCTTGCTATTAGAAAGAGGTACTGGGGCATCGAAGTAAGTACTTTAATTGTTTTATTGATCTTTTGGTGTAGAAATCATGTTTAGATTATTATTTTTATTCCTAGAATCATGTTAGGATGTTTTGTTGCTTCCCTGTATCATGTTTAGGGTAATAACTAAAATTTCTTATATCAAGTATGATTATTTTGATGTTTCCTATTTCTTTCCTAATATCATGTGAGTGTCATGTTAGGGCTAATTAATCTTTATTGTTTAGTGACATGCTAGGGTTTGTTATTAATCATGTTAGTATCATGCCTAGGATCTTGCTAATATTATTATGCTTTGAGAATATTATCATGATGATGATGATGATTGTGATTATTATTGTTGCTTGATATTATTGTTATTGCTTGATCACGCCTTTTATGCATGTTTTAAAGGGAATTTGTACTTGTAATCACGCTTAATAAGATAATTAATAATCTTGTTTAGGTTAACATGATTATAATTCAAGTGATCGCCAATAATAGATGTGTTTGTGCATTAATATTCAACCAACATAGATTAAACAGGTAGGGTTAACCTAATGATTGCATGTTAGTTAGAAAGCACACATGAATACAAGAAGAATAAAGTAGAGGCCTATTTTTAGGGCGAGTTCAATCTCTTTTAGGTTGGATTTGTACCTTCATCCCCGAACTTCCAGTCATGGTTCCAGATCTATTGGAGTTAATAATCTCCTGGATCGTTATGGGGTGTAACCTTCACCCTGTGAACAGTTTACAAATTCCTAAAACTTGTTGGCGACTCTTTTACTCTAGCTTCCTTCTCTTTGGACGCCACCCTGCTTAAGTGTATGATCACAGTGGGGCTCAATATTGGGATGTTTGAAATATTCCCTACAATAGGCATCGAGCAAACCTTCAAGAGGAAGAGGATGTGGTGGCGCCTGCGCCACCTTCACTTTGAGTACCCCTTCTATGGTCCTAGGGCACATATTCAGGAGTAGGTCCTTAGGGATTTGTTGTACAACAATGGCCGTGACCTCCATGCATGGCTTAACAAGGATATGACTGTCTACTTTGACGATTTCCCCTTCTTGTCTGGTGATGATATGACATAGGCCTGTGTGGTGTTCCAGGACTAGAGGTGCTAATTGAGTTGAGGAGCTCGCGGCTACTCGTACTCGACTCGGTCAACGCTCGGTCAAAACTCGATTCGAGTTAGCTCGACTCGACTCGAGATGTTAACGAGCACGAGTTGAGCAAGCTCTAACTCGACTCAATAAGCTCGTAAGCAACTCGATAATATATTATTAATATGGAATTTGGAAAAAAAGTTATTATCTTTAAACAAATTTGACACTTATTAAGCCTTAATTTATATCATAAAAAAAGAAAGAGTAAATTATTAATAATATCTATATACAATAAGGAAAACAATATAATTTGAACAAAATAAATAAATAAAGGCATATAATAATAGAAGGACCAAAATTTTAACGAGCAGATTATGAGCTACTCGACTCGAGTCGAAACTTTAACGAGCATGAGTCGAGCAGATTTTATTTGCTCGAAAATTTAGCGAGCATGAGTTGAGCAGATGTAAAAAGTTTTCAAGTGAGTTGAGCACCCCTCAGCTCGTGATCGACTCGCTCGATAAGCACCCCTAGCCAGGACACAACAAGAAAGGGTGCAAAAATGTTAAACCTTACAAACCACCATAGCATAACAGGCAACAAAACCAAGAACAACCCCCAACCAATGACCTGCCAATGCACATAAGAGATGTGGGAGTTTATACATACCCAAATGGGTATCAAAGGGTTGTAATAGTAAGTATTTTCAACATTATTCTGTTTTTACTACTTAGTTCATGCCAGAAATCTGACATACATGTTGCTAATCATGACAGGGAGCTCCAAAAACAAAGAATGTGTAGAGAGCCTATTATTCAAATTATGGTGATGAACAAACAGTTTACTCTTTCGCCAGTCAAGAGTATCCATCTACTCAAGTTAGCCAAACAAGTCCGCAACACACAACCATATCAACTCAAGGACTTCAAGTAAACCAATTGATAAGAAAATTCTTGAATAAAATGAACTTTTATTAACAATTTTCTCAACATTACAGGACCTTGTAACAAAACATAGAAAAGGGAGAAATGCAAAAAAGTAGCTAATTCAGGTACCACCTTTGAACATACAACTACTGCTTTAAATAATTCACAACCAACATAGTGAACAATACAAAAACAACACACCACACCTGACAACTAAACCCAACATTCATCTTTGCAGCCCTTTTCATCTTCAGCATAGTGTAATCAGCCTTTACTTTCCTAGATGAATAGAGAACAGGTTTGCTTCAGTCAATTCCCTTCTCATTGCAGTCAATTCATTTTTTAGCTTTTCCTTATCCTCCATCAACCCTAGGATAACTTGAGTTTGTCAATCAGTTGGGTCTTTTCTATCCACCTACTTAAAGAATTTTACATCCCCTCCTGTCAGTTTCTTCATCATAGTCTAAGCAGACAAGAAACCTTCTTCCGGGATCGTCTTTAGTCCAAGCCCTTCTCTTTGACACTAGAAATCAACAATGACACCTTAAAGGAATCCCGGGAACATAGCCTTGACATGTTGTGTGCTAAGAGAGTGTTAAACAACCACCGTTAGTATCATATACACATAAGTAATCTGAAATTTTCAATAATTTATGGTTTACCTTGTTGCAGATTCAAGAGAAGTTGCTTTTTTTAAAGGACTTCCTGATCTAATATTTTGGATGACAAAACAAAATATGCTGCCAATATTCAAGTTCAAATTGTTATATTAATACACTGCAGCTTCAATGTGTAATGGCTACTTTTTTAAGCTTTGACATTCCTATAATTAAAGGATTTTAGCTTTTTCAAAATATTTTAGTCCTTCAATGCTGGTAACCGGTTTTTACAGGTTAACTCTCCGCCAGTATCCAAGTTCAGTACCCAACTTGCAACAAAGCAAAGTTGAGTACCCAATCTGCAACAATGGCCAAAGTTGGAGTTAAGTATAAAACTGGGTACTATCTTTGTGCGTTTTTCACCTTTTGGGTACTCTATGTTTTATTTTCACCTTTTAGGTACTCAAGTTAAGAAATTGGTGACTTAACCCAAAAAAAACTCACCGGAAAAAAACATAGTACCTTAGCTAATTAAATGTAGAAAAAAAAACTCAGCCCCTTCATTGAATTATTCATATATGACAGTTATGAGGGGACTCAGTTTTTGCATTAAAACCTTTATAATATTGTGTTCATATAATAAAATTATTTCTCTTAAGTTTAAAGATCAAAATTCATACTAATTAACATGGATAATCACACTCATACCAAATAACGGGTGGTTCAATTGTTATAAAACATTGCATAGAAGCAGTAACTCCATGCCTCTGATGAGTCTATTTTATACATATTTTTATTCCCCATCCCACGGTCATATTTGTGCTTATTTGAGCTCTGCAGAGCTATTTTATTACTAATATACATTTTCTAGTATTTTTGTAGAGTTGGTATAATTTTGTAGGAATTTGCAAAATTATGGCAATTTCCAAACTTATTAAACCACTACAAAGATATTGGAGTCGGATCGTATTTTATGACCGTACTTTAAAGCCCAGGACCGAGTTAAAGAAATTTAGTTAGATGATTAAGGGCTCGATTCATGAGGAGGTCCAAGATTTACAAAACTATTATTATTTCGGACCGAGAAAGGAAATTGGGCAAAATCTAAAATTAATGGCCCAACTTTCTGACCCAAACGAAGAAGCAATCAACTCAATTAAGAGCCAAATTCTATTGTGCACCCTGGTCCATCTAGGATAGCTGGACCACAGGCGATTGTTCAAATTTTATTACCAAATGTCCAAAAGTATGGACGTGGTGCAGTCTTTGGATTTTTGTACAAAATGTTCAAAATTTGCAATTGTTCAGATTTTTTTACGAAATGTTTAAAAGTATAGGCATACATTGAGATTGTTCATATATTTTTACTAAATGTTCAAAATTTGTGAGGTTCGGATTTTTTTACTTAATGTTCAAATTTTGCAATTGTCCGGATTTTTTAAAAAAATGTTCAAAAGTATAGGCGTCGTCATTGCGATTGTTCAGATATTTTTACTAAATGTTCAAAATTTGCGATGTTCGAATTTTTTTACTAAATGTATAAAATTTGCAATTGTTCAGATCTTTTTACTGAATGTTCAAAAGTATAGGCATGGTACATTGCGATTGTTCAGATATTTTCACCAAAATGTTCAAAAATTTTGATGTTCAGATTTTTTTTTTTAAATGTTCAAAATTTACAATTGTTCAGATTTTGTTTACTGAATGTTCAAAAGTATCAGGTAATCGGTCATAATAGATACGAATTGATCGATCGAATTAAGTTCAACAAATTCAATTGATATTAGAACAATGATTTCATCTACAAATTCATCTCAAAATAAAAAAAATACATACAAATTAATGAGAACTGTAAACACAATCAGGTAATCGATTACGAATTGAAATCAATCAAATTTGCTTTCACAAATTCAATTGATATTAAAACATATATTTCATCAGCAAATTCATCTCAGAATTAAAAAATAAATTAATTTTTATCACAATGAGTTCATAATAACAAACCTAGATTGATATCTTTGGGAATTTAAAATTGTTCCATCACATTAAATGCAAAAATTTAATGGAAAAAAAAAATCAAAGTACAGAGGAGAGAGAAAATAAGAATTTGAAAAAAAAATGAAGTAAATTCAATAAAGAAATAAAAAGTGATTAGATTTTTTTTTAATTTAATAAAAAAAAAGAAGAAGAAGAAGAAGAAGAAGAGAGAGAGAGAGAGAGAGTGTGTGTGTGTGTTTCTGTAAAAAAAAAAACAAAAAAACAAAATTTTGTAAAGATGATAGAAAGAAGAAGAAGAGAATGAAGTTGTGTTTCATTTATATATGGTTGTGTTTTAATAAGGGTCTAACTATTTTAGATGGACTAGGATCCATAAAAGAATTTGTAATTAAGAGTTGCTGCTGGGCGTGATTATTGTCGGGCCCGATCAACTAGTTAAGCCTACATGTTCTTTGTTTCATTAGTGGGTTTCATTTTAAAGCCCATTCTTTTGTTTTAGTCGGTGGATTTGCATAGCCTAGAAGTTGATTATGAGTCAAACTCCTTTTTCTTGGTTTATTTAAGGGAAGTAGTAGTAGTTTTAAGGAGGTCAGCTTTTATTGTTTTGTTTTCTTTTGGAGAATTAGTTTTTAGTCTTGGTTTTATTTTGTTTTTATTTCGCTTATCATTATTCACTAGTTTTGATTTCCCGTCATTCAAACAAGAGAGCCGGATTCTTTCCCATCATTCAAGCAAGAGAGCCGGTTGCTCTCCATGGTTCTATTGCCCTTCCCTCATTCTTCTTTTTCGATTTATTACACCACTTTATATGAGAGCTCTTGGCTTAAAGGGTCAGTTCTTTTCAGCGTCAATCAGTTCAGCTCCAATCAATTCAGTTCAGTAAATCAGAACAGGCCCGGAGTGTGGATGCGACATGGGCCCCCTCACAACCCACATAGCCCAGCGTGAAATAATCTTCTTGAAAGTGGAGGGTGAATGAGATTTGAACCCGTGACTTTTATGTCATGTTGACTCTTGATACCATGTTGAATGATCAACTCAACCAAAAACTTAATTTTATAATTGAAACCCAGGATTGATTCATATACTCTATAAAAACTTTGATCAAAGGATAAGAAACATGGTTATAATCTTATACTCTTATTAGTTAAAGTCCCGTGCAATGCACAGATTTTATCGTAAAATAAATACATTCAAAAATATTTCGTTTGAGTGCGTATGGCAAAAATATAATCACTAAAATAGAAAGTAAATATTATAGGCTATGTAACACCCCAATAATTCTCCCATTTTCAAACCACTTACTTTAAATAAAAAATAGAGGAGAACCATTGGCATGCTACCGCCACGTGTTAAAACGTTAAGGCTTTATCAAAGTATTGCAGCGGAAATCCAACTTAAATCTTAAAATAATATACTACCTCCGGTCCAAATTACTCGCAACTTTGGAATATTTTATATCTCACAAATAATACCCCAAAGTTGCGAGTAATTTGGACTGGAGGTAGTAATTTAAAACACCAATAAGTCAAAGCTTACAAATTGGAACCATAAAGGCCCTTATTGAATCAAACCAATATTCAAAATCCCAAAAAATAATTAAAATAGTAAAACATAAATAAGTTCAACACAAAGAATGAATACTCTCAATCACACCAATCCCTTGACTATGCGTATGTCAAATCACCGAACTTCACATCATCAAGCTAACCTGTGCAATACTACTCCCCAATAATACAAGTGTAACAATTAGATCATCACAGGGTCATTGAAAGGTGAAGGCCATGACCAAAAGAAAACACACACAAAAGCACGCAATCAGCAAAGCTGAGTACATACAAGCTACAACGTACCAAACCTAGCATGATCAATTAATTAAAGTAAATAAACATACAACACGAATTCATTAATCAAGATTCTACACTTAGACAATTCAATTGACTCAACATACTTACTAACCAATTCCAAACACTTGACTCTTTGTATTTAGTTTGATTAATTTAATTTGGAGTAAGCAATAGACGAAGTTGTCCAATCCACCAAATCATTTTGGTCCTAAATGACCATTTAAAATAAAATTTTAGCGCGATGCAAGAATGGGCGCGACTCCATTCTCACAGAGTTAGTCTAGGATCCCATCTAACTTTCATTATAAAATAAAAATGTAAATACCAAAAGAAAAGAGGACATGTTGATCAAACAAACCTCGGAAAGCCACGGGCTACCACCGTGTACCCCCAACCCATAATTGTCAATACTCTAGAAGTGCACGCTTTCCAAAGTTTTATTGCTCATCCATGTTTCACTTTACGTGATTACAATTTTAATTAATAGCCGACTCATTCAATAAGACCATACATAACAATCATACATCAATTCACTTTTAATCTTATTTAGGACAATGGTGATCACATCACAAGTTGACCTTTAATTCCATTAAACTTCCAAATTATCCAAAATTGTTGAACATAGTCAACTCACCTAGCCATTCGGCTTAATCCACCTTTACTCAACATACTAACAAGTCGTGATTGAGTAATAAATAAATAAATACAACCTTGTGGAATAATTAATAAAGTCATTCCACTTAAACCATTCGATTCCAATCCTTTAATAATCCAAATGTGGTTAACAAACCAATCCAATAAAATTATGCTTGTATCAACATTCCATACAAACAATTAATCCAATATAATTCAACATGTTTGCATCCATAATTCCATACAAACATAATCAATTCACCAAAACATGTCTCATAAACATAAGCACATGAATTAATTAAATGTATAACCAAACAATTTTCATCCAAGTGTTCTCTAATCATGAAACTAAGTTCTTTTCTTTGGTACCTAAACATGATACTACTTACAAAGAAGTAGACATGTACGTACCTCGTGTAAACAATCCTTTGTGCCACTTTTAATCAATTAAAAGTCTCCTAGGGAATAATCACTTCCTAGAAAACAACCAATAATCACAAATTAATACTTAAACAAATTTTCAGCAATATAAATTTGATTAAAAGTCCATAAAACTTCATTAAAAACATGTTTTTATGCTTAATTAATTATTAGAAATACAATAGGAACAAAAGCCCCAAATTAATTGATTATAAGAACCCTAAAATCCCAATTTAAACAAATTAAAACCCTAGGTTTATAATTCATAAAATCTGAAAATTAAAACAACAATTATAATCTGAAATTTATAATCTTTATACCATCAAAATATAATTTGATTCTAAAAATATAATCTTTATACTAAAATCAACCCAAAACAATTTAATAAAACACAAGAGAATAAAATAAAATAAATGGAGAAAGAAGGTGAGGGAGGCGGCCATGGTGGCCGGCCATATGGTTTGCCGGCGACTAGGGGGGCGCCGGAGTCGGTGGTGGCTGGCGGCATAAGGGAGGCAGCGGTGGTGGTGAGTGAAAACTCACGTAAAAGGGGAAAAAGAAGAAGAAAAAGAAATAGGGAAAAGAAAAAGAAAATAAAGGAAAAAGAAAATTAAAGGAAAATTAAAGAAATAAAATAAAGAGAAGAGAATTTACTAAAGAAATAGGGAAAAGAAAAAGAAAATAAAGGAAAAAGAAAAATAAAGGAAAATTAAAGAAATAAAATAAAGAGAAGAGAATTTACTAACCTTTTTGTGTGGGGAAAATTTTGGGGATGTATGGGGTATTTATAGGAGAGAGAGTGGTGTAGGGCAAGTTGTAAGATTGGGCCTCATAAAATTAATGGGCCAATTAAGTATGTAAAGTGAGATTGGCTTTGATTGTTTGGACATGAATTATAGAATGATGGTTCATAAAAAATCATAATGTAATAAAAATAATTTTCCACCCAAAATAATTTGAAACTTTTTAAAATAAAATTCGGAAAAATAATAATAAATATTATAAATAAAGTAAAACTTCATTTATAATATATTTAAGGAAAATTTGTCAAAAATAAGTAAACCTTTGTGTAGTTAGCTCAAAATAAGTTAATCTTTTGATTAACTAAAAATAAGTCACCCTTTTAAGGGTCTTATCTTTAATTAGGTCAAATGACCTTGAACCTGCCCAACAAGTCACTTTTCTTTTTTTTTTTTTCTGAAATTTCTTCCATCCTAATTTCCAACGAACCACTACTGGGCAACCAACCACCATAGCAAATGTTACACCCTCAAACCACTCACCACCCATACCTAGCCAAGCCACCGTCTTCAAGACTCACCGTCGCCGACTATCTCTGGACCGAGAGAGGGATTGGTGAGCAAGAAAAGCAGCAACGTCGACCGTGTATGAGGGATTTGCCGGTGTTCATCAAGGAGGGGGTCGGGGGAGAAAGGGGTCAAGGTGCAGCGCCTGTGCGTGGCAGCGTGGGCAAAGGAAAAAGCA
This sequence comes from Chenopodium album, assembly GCF_948465745.1. Lineage (NCBI taxonomy): Eukaryota > Viridiplantae > Streptophyta > Magnoliopsida > Caryophyllales > Amaranthaceae > Chenopodium > Chenopodium album. The sequence continues at coordinate 18,508,165 of NC_137842.1, forward strand.
GTGAAAGGAGGGGGTTTAGCCAGCGTTAGGGAGGGGATTTGGCCGGCGTTTAGGGAAGGGGGAGATCGGGTCGACAGTAGGTAGGGAGGAAGGGACTGGTGGTAGGGGCCTAGTGGGGTTTGTCGGGAATGGTGAAACGAGAGGGTGGGTGCTACAAGTTGGGGGGTGGTTGGTGGGAGGGGAGAGAGAGAAAGTGGTCAACCATGGGGAGGCTGGCCGGTAAGGGGAGGTTATTGGTCGGCCATGGCTGGTAGTGGGGGTTGCTAAGCTAGTCACTGACAAAGGGGATCTACGGTGGTCGACGCAAGGTGTCTGACTGGTGTAGTGAGGGGAGGGGGGCTGACTGGTGTTTTGAGGGAGGGGTATTTTAAAAATAATTTTTAATAATTAACTTTAATTAAAAATTAAAAAGGACCAATTATATTTTGACATGTGGCATATTAACCTAAACAACTGGTTGCCTAAAGATCCATCAGGTCATGACTTGTTTTGAGATAATACTATGTAAAATTCGACTTATTTTTAGTTAATTAAAAGGTTGACTTATTTTGAGCTAATCGGACAAAGATTGACTTATTTTTGACAAATTTTCCTATATTTAAAAATATGGGGGATTACATGCTATAAATATTTTTCATAAGGAAAGATAAAGAGTGGAGGGAAAATTTTTAACTAGTGAATGACATATGTCATCACTGGTTTCGCTTTTAGTATTAAGTTATTATTGATTAGCAGTGAGTATTGTTTTAGCTTTAGTTTTAGATTTCGTTGACTTTTGTTTTGTTACTATTGTTTTCAATAAATTCTTTTCATTATTGTTTTCATATTTAGTTTAATATTCTTGCTTTAATTTTATCATGCTTAATTTAATTGCTTTCTTTAATTGCTTATTGATTTTAATTATGTTTACTTTAATTGCTTTTGTTAGTTTAGTTTTAATTATGCACGAGTAGTTTAATTATAGGGTTGTGGGGATCCATGAATAATATGAAGGGATGATTTATTGTTGATTGTTAATGTTTTAGATTAATTTCCTATTGATTGATTTAATGCTATGCAATTAGATTAGCGCTAGTTTAATTGTATGAGTTATGCAATATTGATTCAATATTCGAGAAATGAGAATTGATGTTTAGGCTTAATTTCAATTCAATAGGCATGTTAATTTATAAATGGTTAAATCAAGATTCGAGAGATGCGATTTAATATCAGTAGATTAATTATGTGATTATAATACGTAGCAAAAGCCCTTTATAATCTGGTTAATTTTTGCATTAATAATTGATTGTTGTCTTTCATCCCGGAATATTATTTATTGGTGAACCTATGCCCTAGGCTTTTGTTTATTGATTTCTCCCTACTTTTATTCTTCCCAACTTTTATTCTCATTAGTTTAATATCCTTCACAACAATTTGGTTACTTCATAATCTAGATTATATTAATTAATTAGGAATAGAAAGACTCGTTTCCCTATGGATTCGACCCTACTTCCCTATCTATTTTAGTTAGTAGTTTTAGGAATTACTTTTGATTAGGTGATACGACTTTAGTCTGTCAGTCTCTTGTAACACTCATCTTTACAAGGTGCATCAAGTACTTTATCATGATCGCAAACAGGTGTAATCCATGGGAAATATTCCACACATTCTTTTCCTTCCACCATCATCAAGTTCATGCTTGCTTTCTCTATACAAAATAATAATTTAATTAGTTAAAATTAATTAACAATCAACGTTATTAAAGTCGGAATTCTATTTTTAATTGAAAGGGGCTTTCAGAATCGAAAACTAACATGCATAATCAAGACATCGTAGTCAAATATGATTGAATGTGTTAGTATAAAACTTAATACGGGTAATGTTTCCAAAAAAAAATAAGAGTGTGTGTGTGTGTGTGTGTGTGTGTGTGTGTGTGTGTGTGTGTGTGTGTGTGTGTGTGTGTGTGTGTGTATACTAGTGTTATTTACTAAATAAGTTTGTAAACTTATAATGTTTTCGTTATTTAAGAAAAGTATATAAAACCGGGAAATATCGTAATTCGAATCATAAGGTCATATATGAATAATTAAATCATACTCCGTAAGATTCAATGATTTGAATTGTGATTTCACTAATACATTAATACAAAATAATATAGAAAAACCCCATTATGAGGGGACTCAGTTTTTTTGTTTCCCAGGGTCTTTTTTAAGTGGGTCCCACGTGTAAACCAAGAGGTAAACTCACCTTTGGTTAACTTTTGGCCGGAAAATGCCTATGAATACCTAAAAGGTGAAAAAAAAAAACATAGAGTACCCAAAAGGAGAAAAATCTAAAAAGATAATTCCTACTTTTATACTTAACCCGCCAAAGTTGAGTACCTACTTTTTATAGGAAAATTTGTCAAAAATAACACCACCTTTCATCGATCTTCCAAGAATAAAACGACATTTGGATTATTCCAAAATAGAACGACCTTTCACTACTAGAAATAGGCTAAATTCCGACGGAAAAATTCCGTCGGAAACACCCTGAAATCCGTCGGAAATAGGGTTTCCGACGGAATTCCGTTGGAAGAGGTTGTCGGAAAATATGTTGTAGGAAAATAAAATGAACTTTTCCGACGAAAATTCCGTCGGAAACACTATTCCGACGGAATTATCCGCCGGAAAAATATTTTCAGGTACTGCAACAATCCGTCGTAAAATTCCGACGGATTCAATTCCGTCGAAAATTTCCGACGGAATTTCCGTCGGAAATTGCTTTTATGAAATTTAAAAAAAATACGCCGCGCCACCACGGGCACGGCGTATCACCACCTCTAACCACCAAAAAACCCAACATCAGCAGTCCAGAACCACCCCACCACCCACAACCACCATATTTACCACCGACAACCACCAGATCAACCACCCACCGACAACCTCCAACCACCAAAACACCCCTGTCAACCCCAACCACACCCACTTCCTAACCCTAACCTATCCACAGCACCACCCCTACCCATACCCAGATCCACAGCACCACCACCACAACCACCCTAACCTATCCACAGCACCACCACCACTTTACCCTCACCCTGACCGAACTCTAACCAAAACACCCATACCCAGATCCACCCGCCTAAACACCCAAACCCTAACCCGGACCCGACCGAACCCGACCCCACCTAAGCCCAGATCTCACAGCCACCACAAACCACTGCAAATGCTAAACGCACGCACATCAGCCACACCCACCACCACCACCGAAATCCATATTTAAAAAAAAATAATAATCGGAAACAAAAATCAAAAAATTAAAACATAAAACATACCTGTATTGAAATATGCTTCGAATTTCAACACGGAAACGGTTTAACAAGGCCTAATTCGGCCATGAAAAGTGTAGATCTAAACTTTTCATGGCCGAATTTGGCCTAAAAAACCTTTCAAGTAGTTGCTTGATGTCGTTTGTGTGTTGGTCGTTGATGACGGTGGTGTTTGATGACGGTGGTTGTGTTGTTGTTGATGCCATGGTGTGGTGGTCGAAAGAGGGGAAAGTACGGAGAACGAGAGGAGAGAGAACAGAGAGAAGAGGAAAGACAGAGATCTAGAGATGAGGAGAGGAGATCGAGAGAAGAAGATAAGAGGGAGAAGCAGAGAGGAAAACGAGAGGAAAGAGAAGCAGAGGAACATAAAGGGAGAAGAGAGAGAGTGGAGAGGAGAAGAGAAAAGAGGCGGGTTGCTTCTCAAGTTTGTTTAGGGTTTGGTAGCGGAAATGGTTTTTTTTTTAAAAAAAAAAAAATTATGTTTTGACGGAATATTCCGTCGGAAACTTACGACGGACTATAAATCCGTCGAAAAAGGTACTTTCCGACGGAAAATTCCGTCGGAAAATACAAAAATTCCGATGGATATTTATTCCGTCGGAAATTTCCGACGGATTTTCGACGGAATCGATGAATTCGTCGGAAATTTCCGACGAAAAAAAAATCCGTCGTAAATTTCCCTTTTTCCGACGGAATATTGGGTCCGTCGGAAGCAGTCCGTCGGAATTAAGTTATTTTCTAGTAGTGTTTGATACACATCTGCCAAAAATAGAACAAAAAACCTGTAACTTGTTTTATATGTTACAATTGACACATGTCACATGTGTGATGGGTTAATATTTTTTTTTTTTAAAAAAAACTTAAATTAAAAAACTTTTAAAAATCTAAAATTAAAAAAAAATGAAAAAAAAGGAAAACTCCTTCCCTTAACGGCAGCAACCCCACAACCACCTGCCAGGGCTGCCACCACCGCCGACGACTAGATATCATTACCGGCGGTACCAACGTCACCACCCAGCCTGAGCGCCCGACCACCCAACCCCTCCTCTTCCCCTGAACCACCTTCCTCCACCCTAAAACCCTTCTCCCTCCCCTCGAAAACCCGTCTCCCCTCACTGGCCGCCAGCCAACCCCCTCCCTTGTGCCGGCGAAACCACTTCGCCCCTCCACCGGCCGTCTCCACCTCCTTTCCCCTTTGAACCACCATCCAAAAACCCTAAAACCCCAAAATCAAGTGGTTTTAGGGTTATAGGGTTTTCGACCTTTTGGTGGTGGGTTAAGGGGGGAAAGGGGGTGCAGACGACCGACAAAATGGTTAAGCCGGCACGGGGGAGGGGTTTTAGGCGCCGGCAGTGGTGGCAGCCTGGCAGGTGGCAGTGGTGGGAGGGATTTTCTTTTTTTTTTTTAGTTTTTTTTTATTTTTTTATTTTAAGGTTTTATGGTTAAGCCGGCACGGGGGAGGGGTTTTAGGCGCTGGCAGTGGTGGCAGCCTGGCAGGTGGCAGTGGTGGGAGGGATTTTCTTTTTTTTTTTTTTAGTTTTTTTTTTTTTTTTTTTTATTATTTTAAGGTTTTTTTGAAAAAAAAAAATTTAAAAAAATTGACCATTGATAGTGTGAAACGTGTCACGGATAACCTTTTAAATAGGTTACCAACCGGTCATGTTTTATTTTTGACAGATGTGTATCAAAGGTGGTGTTATTGTGGAATAATCAACAGGTGGTGTTATTTAGGGAAGACCGCTTAAAAGTGGTGTTATTTTTGACAAATTTTCCCTTTTTATATTTACTCGGAAATGAGAGTGTGAGAAGTTTGTATTGCCGTACAAATAATAGTTGGACTGACGAAATATTTGGTCAGACTTGACTGACTCAATAGTTTGTGTAATTATATTTGGCTACATTAAAAGAGATTATTCGTTAAAGTTGTACGTTGAAAATCATACGAAGTATTTAAGGAAAAAAAAAAACGCAACTTAAATTAAAAAACAAAAAGGAAGAAGTAGGGATAACAGTGGATTTGGACCCGAACTGGATCTGTGGATCCAAAAACGGATCTGGGTCTTCAAATTTTGGACCCGTCAGATCCGGGTCCTACAGAGAAAAAAAAAAAAAAAAAAAAAAAAAAAGGGATCTAAATCCGGGTCTGGCCCCTGGACCCGGACCTAGATTTGTTTACCCATTTTTAAAATTTTATTATTAAAAAAAAAAAATTAGAACTGTTTGTTTCTTTTATGATAATGGATTAACCATTTAAATAGATGAATTTTCGATGCTCATATCGAATAAATCATCGTTGATTTTCACTTGCTCATTTGTAACATCGTACTTTTTCGTTGTTTATAATTTTTATTCCAAGATATAAATGTATAAGTGAGTTACTTTGTATTTTTTTATTAGTTGTATAACTTTAATTTTAGTTGAACCTAATAGTCCTGATGGAAGTTTGAAATACATTTTTTTTAACCCAAACATTACATGTATTACAAAAAAATACAGCAAAATATATTAGACCCGTTTTGGACCCGGATTCGTTGGACCAGTCGGATCTAGATCTGGGTCTCCATTTTCCAGACCTGACCGATCCGAGTCGAATCTGAATCCTCAATACAAAAACGGATCTGGATCTAAATCCATCCGAACCCAGTACAAATCCGACCCCGTTGCCATCCCTAGGAACAAGTAAGTTTCACATAATTCAAGTAAGTTCTATTTTTTTTTTATTATTATTATTTTTTTTTAAGGGAAATAAGTTCTATTTTCATTAGTCATTGATCCATGCAATCATTTCTTACACTAAAATTTTAGAACCGATAGTAAAGATATTTACTACTATGATTGATTATCAATTACCAAAAAATTCCAAAATTTTCCATACAACTCTAGTACCAGATAACCTATTTTTCAAAGGATTATATGCCTTTAAGGCTAGCTCTAAATGTCTTTGCGTCTAGGAAAAATCCAACTCAGAGAGGAAGATTATGCATGAACTGCTGAATAACCTTCTGCCTAGCCTCAATCCTCTTCATCATCGCCACCTGTTCCGCCGTCGCCAAACACCGTCCTCTATCCGCCATAACCATCTGCGCCGCGGGCGAGTTCACCACCACTTGCAACAACTGCTGTCTACTCAGGTTTCCCAGCTCTCCCATTCCTCTTAAATCTCCAAATAACCCAAGTTTCACCTCCGTAAACCTCGACTCGGTCGGCATAGTCCGAAGCGAGTTAACTTGCGCCTGAAGAAACTTCAGGTACTTCTTCGCTTCCTCCAACATATCCGCCGTGTTCTTACGGTGTCGATGACCTCCTGGTAGTAGCTTCCCTAAGCAGTAGATTTTCTCACTCATCTTACTCCTCCGGTAACTCCGCTGCGGTCGCGCCACCACCGCCGCCTTATCCGCCGACGATGATGATTTTCTCTTCTGCTTTGAGATTTTGAAGTAATTCTCCAGGATTGAGTCTAGCGAGTAGTCATCTCTCTGCGATTGACGCGGCAGCGGAGGAGGCGGTGGTAATGGAACTTGCGGCGGTTGTTGTGGTGGTGAATATGAAGAAAATGGAGAAACCTGAGGAAAATTCTCGAAGGAGAGAAGATTTGGTAAGGCTGAAGAAAACTCCGGCGACATTAATGGCGGAATAAGAGGTGGAAGAAGGTAAGACTCAGGAATCGGAGAGAGAAGATTATCACTGTTGTTGTTGTTGCAGTAATGGTAGTCATGATCAGAAATCGGCGCCATTGAAGGTGTCGGAAGAAAGTTGTTGAGATTTTGTGGTGATGAATCGTCGTAGAATTGATCTTCAGGAGAGGAAGTATCAGGCGCCATTAACAGAGATAAGAAGGAAACCTCGGAATTCGCCATTTTCAGAGAGGAGAGAGAAAATGGGTTCGTAGAGAGAGAAAATGGGTTTGTAGAGAGAGAAAGTGTGAGGGAGTGAGTATGAAGAAGAGATGAATTGCAGGTAATTTCAAGAGAAAGAGGTGGGCACGTGTAAGTATTTGATTAGATGAGGGATTATTTTGGAAAAAGGCGGCTTTGCTGTCAAAATGTTTTTTATTTAAATTTGAAATTATTTTGTTTTTTGCAAGATGAAATTTCAGCCATTTGATTGGCATATGTACTGTGAGATCGGACGGATGGGATGAAACGAGGTTAGCTCGTGTTTGTCCGGACAAAGACGACAAAAGGCTGAGATTTGCAGATGGTACGATTTGTTGCAGAATTTTGCAGAAGGAGTTGAATAGACTGATTTGCCCCTGAAAGTTGTGAAGTTAAAGTAGTTTGGTAGGGGTAAAATTGGTATTTAAGGAGGACATGATCAGATAAATCTGTTTCGTAATAAATGAAAGTTATGAGAAAAGAATCAAATGATGATTTTATGTAAAGTGAATGTCGCACACGAAGAAAGGGTTTATTATTATGATGCGTAATAAATTAAAATTCTGCCAAAAATAGTTAAAGATTAGTAATAATATGAAGTACGAGTAATAATCACGAATTGCATGTACACGAGATGACGAGAGTATTGGATTAACATCACCAATTTACCACCTCTTTTGTGGATTACACACATGTAATAGTCAAGAAAATATGGGTTATTACGCCATTCTTAGCCGTATGACTCGTATTCAATAGTTTAGGGTTAAGATGGTTAACTTTGGTTGTTGAGTAGAGTTGGGTCGACTTTGATAATTAGTGGGTTAAATAGGTTGATTACAAATTTATAACTACGATAAAAAAAAATTAAAAAAAAAAAAAAGTTGTGTAGGGTCTTGTGTATTAGATATATTAATCATTGAAATAATACGTTAACAATCTTGAAAAATGAAATGTGTCAACTAAAAAATAATTTTTTTTTTAAAAAAAAAAAAAACACGAAGGATGTATTAGTCAACTCATAAACTCTTAATCAAGTCGAGTCTTATCCGAATTGGGTTTTAATCATGTCATAAACTGAGGGCCTGTTCCGAATGACTGAACTGAACTGAACTTATTAATTAGTGATTTTTAACTACGGATTAATGATCTTTGATTATTTATTACTATACATATGTGTATATACAAATGTACATAATAATAATAATAATAATAATAATAATAATAATAATAATAATAATATTATTATTATTATTATTATTATTATTATTATTGATTATTATTATTATTATTATTATTATTATTATTATTATTATTTATTGGTTATTATTATTATTATCATTATTATTATTATTATTATTTATTGGTTATTATTATTATTATTATTATTATTATTATTATTATTATTATTATTGTTATTATTTTTATTATTATTATTATTTATTGATGATTATTATTATTATTTATTGATTATTATTATTAGTATTATTATTTCAATTATTATTGTTATTATTATTATTATTATTTATTGATGATGATTATTATTATTATTTATTACTTATTATTATTATTATTATTATTATTATTATTATTATTATTATTATTATTATTGTTATTATTATTATTGTTATTATTATTATTGTTAATATTATTATTGTTGTTGTTGTTGTTGTTGTTGTTGTTGTTGTTGTTGTTGTTGTTGTTGTTGTTGTTGTCGTCGTCGTCGTCGTTGTAATAAGAGTTTAAAAGAATGAAATTTGGCTTTATATCATTAGCAATATCATTAGACGTAAATTAAGAGCTGAACTGAACTGAACTGAACTGAATTTCAACGGAAGAGAACAGACCCTTATTATCTCCATTTTTTCTAGGTATTTATGATATCTCCTAGACAATCTATAACTTTATAAGTATAAAGTCATATGTAAACGTATGAGGTTGAATTAGGCATCATACATAAGTTCTTTTGTTGAAATTTTATGGAATGTGGTTAAGTTAAATGCTTCAAGTCTATTTAGCAATAATCTTAATTCTATTAAGTAATTTGGATGGCTAGTAATTTATGACTCATTAAAGAGTTAGAATCACACATAAAATGATGCAAGGTTCTAATTATAAGAGAACCAAGGTAGGTTAGTTCGTTATTAGGATCCCATTGAATCACCGTATAAAAATGTTCACAATATAAAACTATCAACTTAACTTTAGCATTTAGTAACTCTAAAACAATTTGATGGGCTGTTTATGAATTGTTTTTGAGCTTCTAAATTTAATAACTCATAGAGGAATATAATTTTGTTTCATTCAATTTTTGTAAAATTATATTGTTGTACTTGGATATAGTTTTATCGATTATTCCATGCTTATACTAATAAAAATCATGATCAATATGGTTTGCACATATTATTGATTAAGGCATACTTTTATTAATTTATTGTCAAAGGGGTTAAAGTAGTTATGCTGAATATATTTTAAATTACCTTATATAAGAGTAGTGATAGACCACTACCAAGTATGGGCTCGTTGGGCCATACCGGAGGCAAAAATGTAATTTCACGTACTACTTACCCATGTTGTAAAAATGTAGTCTCTCTCCTCTCAATAACAGTATTCAACACTATAATAACAGTATACAAATCAAGAATAACATTATACAACCAATAATAATAATAACTGAGCATCGACAAACAATTACCGTTGTTAACTTCAACCGAACTCAGACGATTTCCAGCATAGAACTCACTGTTTTTAATGGCTAGAGCCATAAGTTTGTGTCTCTCGTTTTTGGGTTATGTTGTTTGGGTGGTTTCCAGTGATTTTTAACGGATATATTTACGTATTTTTGGATTTCAACCAAGGTAGTAGCTGATGGGGTAGGTTTCTGTTATGAATTCGGGATCGAAAACAAGCAATAATAAACAACAATGCCAAAGAACAATAAAAACAACACAAGCAATTTATGGATAACTTTGTTACCCTTCTCAAAGACAATCTTACTATTGAATTTGAGCTACAAAACCACAATTACAAACACTCTTAATGAGCTCACAAGCTCTCTAGTATTTGCACTCACAATCTACTAAGTACTAACAACTACTCACTCTCTTATGTTTTCACTCAAAACCTTAGAGTAAGTATTATATTTTCCTCACAACTACAATGCTTGTGTGACCACTCTTCTTATGATTAGTGATACTACAACAAGACCCATGCTATAGCTTATATAGCACTCTAGCTACCAAGTTTGGCTTATTCTACAAGCCAACTACAAAGTGTACAAAGCACACTACCACAAAAGGAACCAAGTCAACACTTGGCTTACTCTACACACTACCTTGCATGGCTTATTCCACACACTTCTAATTGCTTGTCTTATTTTACAAGCTATCCTACTAGTGTTAGTAGTGAATCTTGAACACAACAGTTTCTTACTGTCGGAGGTGAAGGTGTGGTGGGCCAGTAATGGGAGTTATCCATGGAGGTGGGGAAAGGGTTTAAGGGAGGAAGAAGATGAAGAGGAAAGGGAAATATATGTGTGTGTGTGTATATATATATATATATATATATATATATATATATATATATATATATATATATATATATATATATAGGGTATAAGGACTCATACCTGGTAGTGGGTAATACTTACTCCCTTATATACGTAGTACAACAAAAGTGAATGTTTTTCTAACATATTCCATCCGCCCTTTTATTACATGCTTGTTTTTCATTTTGCACTGGAATTAAGAAAGTTAAAGATTCCTTAAAACTAATAATTGAAAATATAAATATGCATGTGCGGTTAGAGACGGATAAAGATAAAGTGGTTGGGAATTAGGAGAGAGAGAGAGTTCTGGAAATTGATGTTAATGTACAAAAAAAAAAAAAAAAAAAAAAAAAAAAAAAAAAAAAAAAAAAAAGAAAAGATGACAAATCATCAAAAAGAAAATCTTTCAAAAAAAAAAATCATCAAAAAGAAAATAATATTGTAAAAAAGTACCACCTATAAATAGAAATAGAAACAGACATTTAATTTTGATGACCCAAAAAAGGAATACAGACATGTAAGAAAAGGACGGAGGGAGTAAATTTTACCTTCAAATAATACTTTTAATAATGTATTACATTAATCATATTAACTATGATAGCACATAGCATGCATCATTTAGAAATGGAAAATTATAAACTAATAATCCCACCTTTAGGTGGTCTTCCACAAACAATCCCACCTTTCTAAAATCCAGAAACAATCCCACCTATTCTCCCTATCTTCCATTAACGATCCTTCACCTGTTGAAATCGGTTAAAAAATTAGATTGCTTAGAACAACCGGTTTCTTCTAATTTAATTTCCAACCGTTAAAAAGCTTATACACCATTAATGCCTTCTCCCCTGTTATCTTCTCTGAGAATTTTATAAATTGCCCCCCCTATCAATTAATTTTTTCATCTTTCTTCATCTCATCTCTTCTCTTGTACTCAAAGTTTTCTTTTTTTTTTTTCCAGTTCTTTGTCAATGGCAAGTCATAATTCAATTGGCTCCTCTTCAAGGTCGAGGTCAAAGCAAACCTCGTCTTCTCAGGTGGTGTGCTACCACAATGAAATTTCACCACTGAGGACAGTGCGCTACGATGGTCCAACAAAGGGGAAGCGTTTTTTTGGGTGCTCATACTGGCCTATAAGTAATTGCGCACCAAATTGTTGTTTTTTTTTTAATTTGCTTTGTTATTGCTGTAATAGGCTAATTTGGGTGATTTGTAGGAGCAGAGGACTTGTGGCTTTTTCAAGTGGGCTGATGAGGTGGATGATGTTCGTGATCTGCAGCATTTGGTTATGGAGAAGGAGACCAGAATTTGTGAGCTTGAGTATGAAATGGACATGATGAAGGATAAAGTGAAGAGGCTCAAGACAAAGAAAGAGAAGCTGGTTGAAGAGGTGGAGGAAATAGGCATTGCAACGACTGAAACAATGTTTGAACTAAAGGAAAACAACACTGACAAAAGGCTGATGCTAACTCTGGTCTTCTCTTGGGCATTTTTCACCCTTGTACTGTTGATGAAATAGGGTGTGTTGATGATGGGGTGTAGGTAGTTTTTTGGGGTTGCTGTGAAGGTGTAGTATAAGTGGGTTGTGGGTTGGTTGGGACATCTGTATTTTGGGTAGTTTTCAGATGTGAAAGTGTTTGGCTTTTTTGCTTAATTTGGCATGCTAGGATGGTATTCAGTAGGCTATGCTTGACTTAAAGAATGAAGTAGGGCTTGACTGTAGTGTAGGTGTTGACCTTCACTGACTTTTGTAACCATGGCAATTTCAATGAATATATGCCTTATGTTGCTTGGTTAAATTGTTGTTGCTGAAAATTATTGCAATTTAATTGTTGTTGCAGCCACTGTTTTAAACACTTTAATACATCATACTATGAAAAAATTGCACAAACTGAGAGCATATATAGCATAACATGAAATTCTTCTAAATACAAGACAAACTCTATTCAAATGAAGATACTTAAACATAGGTTTGAATTACATAAACTTAGGAATGTCATTGATCTTAACTAACTAATACATCCTTATTACATATTGTTCTAAGTTGAGGAACCCTGACTGAAGTTGTAGGAGAAAGTAGTGGTGTATGCTTAAACATCTTGAGGTCTTGCACTTCCTGGTGGCTGCATTGAAACAAAACAAAAAAAGGAGTTAGTTTTGGGATTTTGACATAAATAGGCTTTGTAATAAAATAGTGAATGAGTTACTGTCATACATTAGTGAATGTAGAGCCATCTGATGTTAAATAAACAACAAAATCTTGGGGGACCTGATTTCTTCCTCTGCCTCTTCCACCCCTTGATCCTCTATCACCCCTTGTTCCTCTACCACCCCTGTTACCTCCTGTTGTTGTGGTAACACCTCTTCCCATTTTGCCTGAAGCTTCCCCACCCCTACCAGTTCTCCCACCCCTACTAGTTGGAGCATCCCTTCCCCTAGCTCTGCAAGTTCCCCTTCCCGTTGTACTTCCAGCTGAGTTACCTCCCCTGCTGATCACTCTACCTCCCCTTCCTATTCTTGAAGGCTCAGCTGTTGCTGTTAGATGAGTAGAAGAGCATGGGTGCATAGGTTGGGAAGCTGCAGCCTCTTTCCTTGGCCTACCCCTTGCTCGCTTTGCTGGAGGCTCATCTGGGGCTTGTGGCAGAGTAGTTCCTCTGTTGGGGCACCTTCTCTTATTATGGCCCTTTTGTTGACACACAGAGCATGTCATTTCCATGCCATATTTGGTCAACTTTCCTGGCTTTTTAGGGTCCTCAAATGGATCCTTTCTTCTATTCTTCCTTGGCCTTCCTGGTCCCACTTTGATGGGGGTGGATCCATACTCAACTCTGATTGAGGCCAATGCCTTTCACCTTCAATTGGAGGGATTGAATTCCCATATGCTTTCAAGTACATCTCCTTCTTATAACACTCATCAACATAATCTTCTGCTTTCTTATGACAAAAAAAAAATTGCAGCCACTGCATGGCAACATGGGATCCCACACATGTCCCATTTTCTGCATGTGAAAGTTCTTTTTTCTAGGTCCACAGACATAGTGTCCAAGATATGGCTCACTTGAAACACAGTCTATGAAGAAGGAATGACCTCACAATTAGCAGCTTCCTCTTTCTCTGATTCTAGCTTCTTCTGAATCCTTGGACATAAAACACTTTTCCATTTTTCCATTTCTAGCCTCTTAATCACCAACCTCCTCATTAAAGCTGCCCTTATATCCTCCAACATATAAAGCAAATGTTTTGCACTAGAATTAATGATATACCCATTAAATGTCTCAGCCATGTTAGATGTGATGGCATCTGCCTTCACATCAGTTTTCAGAAATGCCCTGCAGAAGACATCTGGGTTGTAACTTTTGAAGCCTGCAGCAGCTGCAGCATTAGTTGTCTCCAACTTCTTAAGTGAATCTCTATAGTCAGCTTCACTATATGACTTTGCACAGCTCCAAAACATCAATTTCATTTCATCAACTCTGAAATTCTTGTGCCAATTTGAAAAAATATGTCTTGCACAATGTATGTGCTCAGCTTGAGGGAGTGTCACACTAACCCCTCTTAGAATGGCCTAGTAAAGCAATATGTATTAATGAATTCAGCAAAAAAAAAACCAACATAATCAAATATATGTATTAATGAATTCAGCAAAAAAAAAAAAAAAAAAAAAAATTGTTGAAGTTTATACCTGATGCTCATCTGACACAATCACAGTTCCAGAACCATCACCAAGCTGAAGGCTTTTGCTGAGGTTATTCAGAAACCACTCCCAGGAAGTATTATTTTCACCCTCCACCACTGCCCAAGCAATTGGGTGAAGGAGTTATGTCTTCGATAAGTGCAATTACTAGATATATCAAGGATCACTATTATGGAGATAATAAGTTCATTCTATAGGGTCGTCAATGTTTGGTGCTAGATATGACAATTGATCTTTGGGCTAGCTTAATAGCCCAAAGCCTTATAGAATGGATCCTACAAGGTCACACATAAGAGTATTGGGTTAAACAAGTTAGAGGCCCATTATTGGGCCTCATGAGTACATGACATACCATGTTGATAATTGGGCTTGGATAGTTAGAAGAGTCTAATGGGTTTTGGACTTGACATGGTTTTATTTCTAGATATGATCTATAAATATAAACCATGCCTAGGGTTGTATGACAGAACAATTGACATACAGTGAATTGTCACACAAGCAACCAAGCATCCCAAAAACCCTAACTCTCTCTCTCTACTCGGCCCTCTCTCTCTCATCCCTGTCCGTACAACCCTCCCTTGTGGGTGGCGCGTGTGGTGGTGCGTGGGTGGTGTTGTGGTGTGTTCGTGGCTCAAATCTCCGTTGAAGGTTGATTGAAGTGTTCAGTCACAACTAACTAGCATTAGTGGAGGTTTAATCCATGCTCGTGGACTAAGTAGAGGAATCACGCTTGGGGTTCTTTATCTCCCATTGTTCTTGCTCGATCGCACGTGGAATCACGCTTCAAAGGTACGATTATATGTTCTTTATGTGTTATGCATTAGATCTTGGGATTAGGTACTGTATGAATATGATTCATGTTTATTTCCGCTGCGTAGTACCTATAATTCCCTACAGTGGTATCAGTTAGCCTATTGCATTTACGCATATTGACTATAATTCTTTGATAGTCCACAATTTTAATTCAATTAGGAGGGAGAATAATTTAATTATGGTTCAATTATTATATTTAATGTGATTAAACTTTTGGAATCGATTAAATGTGATTTAATTATGCTCAAAATAGCCATGAAGAGACCGAATTTTAGCCCTAATATGTTCGAAAATTCGAACCCCCTAACCCTATTTTTCGAATTTTTCGAAATTCCTAGCCCTAAAATATGATTTTTGTGCTTGATTTTGATTTAATTCGATTTATTTTATGATTCATAATTTTAATCGGATTGATTTATGCATAAAAGTGTTTTATGTATGATGATCAATTTAATTTTAAAAGTTAGAATTAAATTGGGATTAATTTTATGATGAACCCTAATTTTAAAGTTGAATGTGATTTAATTTTAATCTTATGGACTGATTTAATTTAATTTTAATAAATGTTATTTTAATTAAATTAAAAACAAAATAAAAAAAAAACAGGGTTTTTTAGCAGCGACAACCGTGGTTGGGTGGCGCAGCCACGGCGGCTGCCGCTGCAGGTGGTCAGGAGGGAAGGGCGGGGCAGGGCAGCAGGTCGGGTCAGGGGTGCAGCAACAGCAGCACCGTGCAACAGTTGCACGACACTACTACTGCTGCTGTGCACCGCTGCAGAGCAGCGTACACCTCACGGTGTACGGCCACCGTGGCCGGCTTCGGCTGGCCACACCACGGTGGCTGGTGCACGGTTTTTTTTTTTTTTTAAAAAAAAAAAAAAAAAAAAACTGTTTTGAAAATATTTCAAGATAAATATGATTTATTTTGGATAAGATAAAATATTTTGAAAATATGATCTTTTATTTTTAAAAGATAAAATTGGTTTTATTTGGATAAAATCTTTTATTTTAGGATAAAATCAAATATTCAAAAGTTGTTATATTTGATATTATCCATATTTAAAGTTGTTAAATTGGTAATTATCCATAATTAAAGTGGTTAATTTTGGATAAGATTTGTTAGGATATTCTAAGCATATTCCAAAAGGATAATAATTGATTTAAATAATGTGATTATCCCATAATTAATTTTGGATAATAATTGATTTAAAATTTTGTGATTGGCTAGTAATTAGGATAGAATTTCCTAATTTTGTTAGGATAATCTTTG
Source organism: Chenopodium album (assembly GCF_948465745.1). NCBI lineage: Eukaryota > Viridiplantae > Streptophyta > Magnoliopsida > Caryophyllales > Amaranthaceae > Chenopodium > Chenopodium album. Next base: position 18,524,646 of record NC_137842.1, read on the forward strand.
AGGATAAATATGATTTATCTTTTAAGATTAAAATAAGATTTGATTCTATCTCATGACTAATTTAGAATATATGATATTTTATTGATGGTCATGAATAATATATGATATTATCTAATTGCATTAATTAAAAATATGAGATATTTTGGTGCCATGTTTCCTTAATTATGAACATTCGATGTTGTAGTTTAGGAAAGCATGATGAGTGATTTATTATGTGGCACTTTATAATATATGATATTATTTACTGCTATATAATGACTAGTATGGCCCAGTAGATTGCTAAATATGATCTGCGCATCGTGATGTATTTTTGTAATCTTAATACGGTCTACGTACCGATAAAGTATTTTTGTAATTTTATTTCATTTTATTTAAGTAATAGATAGAATAGAGTAAAATTACAGGTTGCAGTTAATCCAAGAAGCCCATGAAGTGAAGGCCCAAAGGAGCAAGGTGGATGAGATCCATGAAGGTTCAAGTGGGAGTTTTTGCTTTATTAGTTTCTTAGGATTAGGGGCCATGCTATGTCTTGTTTATGCATTCAGTTTATTATGCATGTTAGATTTTATTGATGTTTTGTGATGATGCGCTAGAGTTCACTATTTAATCACAACATAATAAATCTAGGTCCCAGTAATATTGAGGTTGCTTTTCCAATTAAAAACCCAATGAAACCTTCGATATTTATGACAGGTCATGCCTCAGCTGGGTGTCATATTATATCTTAGGGGAGTGGGGGTAAATCACGTTTTACAATTTTAATTGGTTATACTCAACAAGGTTATCTAAAGAGTTTAGAACCTTGAAGCTAAGGGTAATAATTAAACATGTGATGGTTAATTATTCAACCAAGAGTTACAAAGAGTTGTAATCAGTAAAGAGTTTACTCACCTTGAAAATGCAATACTTGATGGTAGGGCCTCAGTCCGGTCAATTATTGCACAAATAAAGGATCTTGGAATCATTTTATTCAATAGGGATCAAATTAAAATTGAATAAATGCTTTAAAGTTGTCAATTTAATTCGCTTAGGCACTTTAAATTTTTTATTAAACATAATTGAATTTTGCGTTTACTTACAAGTAACATGTCGTTCTAATTTTATTATTATATATAATCTCCTCGATTGAAAATAAAGTTGAGAAACCTTCTCAAAAGGTTAAAAGACAATCCATAAACCTATATTCCAACTTTGCTAAGATGGTTCTAAAAGGCAAGTTTTAGAAATCCATGTCACATGTCTAAGAATGGTTTTATTCAAAATGTTTGAGTAAAATTCCAACACATCTTCATTTTGAAAAGTGTTTCAAGAGATATAATGAGATGGGAGGTACAAACCCTCTAACAGACAAGTATAGAAGTCCAATAAAATCTCTTATCTTCAATATGATTGAATATAAGAAAGTGATTGGAAATTTCTATGATCAAAAGTTGATCAAATGACGCTATTCGTCATCCATTTTATGTAAGAGTTAAATAGTTGATTAAACTCTAATATGAATGATGATTGAATAGACTTAGCAAAATCATGAAAAGTGCTTAAAGTAGTTAAGCAAAGTATCATTTTGAACCTAAGAGAAGTGTTCTAAGTGGCTCAAATGGGAAAGGTTTAGGAATATATGAGGATTGCATTAAGAAGTTATAGGCCAAGAAATGCAAACAAGTTGCTACTTCTCAAACCTAGAACTACTTACATGCTAAAAGTTGTTATGAACAGCAAATGTTTCAAATTAAATGGACCAATTCCAATTGATTAGAAACTACCTCATATAGTTGGAAGGTAAAAGAATGGAAATGTTCCAATTTAAGAAGTATATAATAGAAATTGATTTAGCACATTGATACTTCTTGGACATATGATGTCTTGTTTAGATCACTCATTGCACAATGTGGTTGAACAAAAGGAAGAAGTTATGGCTAAAGGAGAAATAAATCTACAAGTTTAGAAGCAAACTTTGCTACTTCACAAGTAGAATCTACGAGTCTGGAAGCAAAAGTTGCAAAGCAAAAGTTGCAACTTTACAAGTAGAACCTATATTTCACCTTACCTTGTTATTGGCTAGAATTAAATAAATGTTATTCATTCTTGCCATTATCAAAACACTATTCAATGTTAGTAATGACTACGCATCGAAGATTCAAAAACGTGGAATAAATGTTATTCTATGCTTCATTGAGTCATAATGTGTTTTGAGTTGCTAAACAGGTTTAAAGTTCTATATGATAGAAATAATTAAACCATTTCAATATATATAAATTATCTCTAATATGTCAATTAATTCGAATGAAAATGAACATTGCATGCGGAAGATCCAAAGGGATGGACTTTCAATATCATTGGATTATGAATCCATTGATATATGTAAATATCATTCTAATTTGAAAGTATTGACAAAATCACCATTTAGAGAAATGATGATGTGAACTCAAGGTCAAATACATATTCATGTAAGAAAACCAAAGGTTCAAAAACTAGAGACGCACAATAAAACTTCATTTGTGATATGATCACATGTGCTTAGTTGAAGCATAAGAGTGAAAATTTTGAAAAGTTCAAAATGTTCAGTATGAAGTTCAGTATCAACTTGACAAGATAATGATTACATTACAATATGATTGTAATTGTGAAAATTTGAATCAAGACATTTACTTGGAAACACATTCAAAATATTGCGATATGATCGTAATAATGAAAATTTAAGCCAAGACCTTGATGAACATCCAAGACTTGTGAAATCGTTTTACGACAAACTCCGAAAGAAAACCTTGTGAAGTGTTTATGAAGGGAGCTATCAATCTATATGAGATATATTTTGATAATGGATAAAATTACCTATCTTCCAACCATTATTCAGGGGATATACTTTTAAGATAAGCTACAAAACTAAACAAACCTACATAGGTCAAATCAAAATGTAGCAAAGGCTTCATATGTGATATGGATAAGAAAAGTTCTTATTAAGTCTTTCTACAAAGCAAGGAATAAAAGTTGTATTAAATCGTTTAATGCACGATCAATTCCTATACAGAGCACAGGGTACTACTACACAAATCATACTTAGCACAAAATGTTTGTTTCTCAAGTAGGTGCCCTTATGGAAATTTTTCCAAAAGGTCAAGTGGGAGTAGTATAAATCTCGAAAGAGTACGAGAAAAGCAACAAACAAACATGGCTCAAACCATGGTTGGTTCACCCTATGCTAAATGTGCCTCCTCAAAAAGGCAAGTGGGAATATAAGAATCTCGAAAAGTTCGAGAACCTTGAAAGAGTTCAAGAAAAGTGATTTCGAAAAATCTTGAAGAAATTTGAGAAGTAATCGAATCAAAGCAACAATATGAGCATGATTCACCTCATGTTACAAATGACAACGCGTGGTCTCATCAAGTGTAATGGGAATCATAACCATGTGTCGAAGGTAGTACATTCCAAGTGCACATCCTCAATTGTCGTTTCTCATTGAAAGCTAAACAAAGTTGTTGTATGAGTTTCAATTGTTGCATAAAAACCCACAATGATGACTAGCATATGTAAAACTTAGCCAAAGAAATATGATTTCATATTTATTAAGAGTTCTAAAACATTTGTTTTGGAACATGATGATTATGCAAGTAACAAAGATGATTTGAAAAGTTATGACTCCAAGTGGTTTAAAAAACCAGGAAATCTGAAATAGATTCTAAGTCTGTAAGCAAGTGTATGACACTTGAATAATTTGCCTAATTGGGTGAGACCCATTATAAGCAAAGCAGACAAGAAAGAAAAATGTTTTCTAACTAAAGCAAAGACTTATTAAAGGATTCAACTAATTCATAGTATGCCTATGATTACGATGAAACCTTTACATTAGTCACGTTGCAAAGATCTATTAAAGATGTTTCAGTGATTTCTACCTTATAAGATTTGGTAGATGGATTTCAAAACACTTTCTTGAAATTGTTCATGAAAGAAGATTTGTATATGATACAATCAAAAGTTTAAAGATCCAATAATCCTAGGGATGCATAGCATCATGGAGTTAGTGTTCTTAATTTTGTGAGTAAATCAAATCGTTTGATGTTCTCGTAAAATGAAGAAAAGGTCTTGTGTGTACAAGATGTTTAGTGGGAGCTATGAAGTCTTCTTGGTCTAGTATAAAGAGCAAATTATTCATTTCTTGAAGAGTCAAGTGGTGGGTAGTGCATTTTGTATGAAAATCTTGAAGAAAAATGATGAGTACATTTGGGATTCAAAATCTATAGAGATATGTTTTGATTGATATTTGAGTTTGGTTAAGAAGCTTATATTGATAAGATTCTTATAAGGTTCAACATTATATTGAAAGGAGTTTCAATCCCATGTAACATGACACGTTGCTTAATGATTCAATGCTTTGAGAAAGGTTGATGAAATTAAGGTTTAGAGTGATGATCCTCATGCAATATGCAAAGGATGCATCATGCATGTCATGGACTATACTAGTCTATTTGATTCACATGTTTTTAAGAACAAGTGATGATAGATTTCAATCGAAATCCTATGTAATGTTGGAATAAAAATTAGAAATTTCTAAGTTCCTTGTGAAAGGAGGAAGGAAAATTCTTAGTGTATGGAGATGAAAATGATTATTAAAATTTAGAAATTGCAAAATTCATGTTTATGAGAATGTCTCATGAATTCTACTTACTAAACCCCTTCCATTTCCAAATCATGAGAAACATACTAATGAAATTGGATTGAGGCAAATGATGTAATTAGAAGTTGTATTTGTTTTTGGGGAAAAACAAGTTACATGTATAATACATTCATTTGCAGAATTATGTTTATCAATTGAAACAAAGTTTCAGTCTTATTTAATCGTGGTTTCAAGATTAAATAAAATGTCCAAAATAATTATGAATTGATGGGCTCATCAGGTTGATGACCTGGTGAATGAAACCCCACAGGTGAACTAAATTCATATATTATTTAAGTTCCTAGTCCGGAATCATTAAACTGGACATAAATGATTTCATAAATTGGACTAGCATGTAAGATTGATTGGATAGTGCAGTTTCATGGGCTATAGGAGCATAGTGATGATGCTCGGTCAATCACATGGATATGCATGAATGATGCATGATCGAACTATTGACCTACTTTGAAGTTCAAGTATAGAACTTCCGGATATATTAGTGGATTCCTTTGACATGAGTGGAACACTGATTCCATTCAATGATTGATTTAGCTGTGGTACACTCAAACGTCTAGCCGTAACTGGGGATTATAAAGGGTGTTTCCCGGTTGCTTCATGAGTTGAGTGGGAGCTTTGGTTGCCACAAGATTGGATTGAGTCTACCTATTTAATTAGGAATGTGTCTTGGCCCCTTGAAGAGGGAGAATTCAGAAAATGCATGGCCGTGCTCAAATGCATTACATAGTAATCATTTGCTCTGTGAATCTCACTCAGTATTTCAAGAAAAGATTTGTAGACTAATATGATCACGACATGAGATGCAATAATATTATCAAATCGACACACATTGACTTTAGGAATTTGAATATTGCGCACTTGTCTTAGACAAGTGGGAGATTGAAGGAGTTATGTCTTCGATAAGTGCAATTACTAGATATATCAAGGATCACTATTATGGAGATAATAAGTTCATTCTATAGGGTCGTCAATGTTTGGTGCTAGATATGACAATTGATCTTTGGGCTAGCTTAATAGCCCAAAGCCTTATAGAATGGATCCTACAAGGTCACACATAAGAGTATTGGGTTAAACAAGTTAGAGGCCCATTATTGGGCCTCATGAGTACATGACATACCATGTTGATAATTGGGCTTGGATAGTTAGAAGAGTCTAATGGGTTTTGGACTTGACATGGTTTTATTTCTAGATATGATCTATAAATATAAACCATGCCTAGGGTTATATGACAGAACAATTGACATACAGTGAATTGTCACACAAGCAACCAAGCATCCCAAAAACCCTAACTCTCTCTCTCTACTCGGCCCTCTCTCTCTCATCCCTGTCCGTACGGCCCTCCCTTGTGGGTGGCGCGTGTGGTGGTGCGTGGGTGGTGTTGTGGTGTGTTCATGGCTCAAATATCCGTTGAAGGTTGATTGAAGTGTTCAATCACAACTAACTAGCATTAGTGGAGGTTTAATCATGCTCGTGGACTAAGTAGAGGAATCACGCTTGGGGTTCTTTATCTCCCATTTTTCTTGCTCGATCGCACGTGGAATCACGCTTCAAAGGTACGATTATATGTTCTTTATGTGTTATGCATTAGATCTTGGGATTAGGTACTGTATGAATATGATTCATGTTTATTTCCGCTGCGTAATACCTATAATTCCCTAAATTGGGTACATCTGATCATTCCCATCTCTGCCTACAGCAGACATCAACTGTCCCCCAAGGAATGTCTTCAAAAAGCAAGCATCAACACATATAATTTTTCTGCAACCCTCCATCCAACCTTTTTGCAATCCCTCAAAACAGACATACAACCTCTGAAAAATCTGTGGTGGCTTATTCTTGTCCATGTATGTGACTAAGTCCAACTGTGTGTTTGGACTGGACCTTTTCAAGGCTTCAAGATACCTGCCAACCTTCCCATAATGCTTTCTCATGGAGCCATGAAGCTTTTTGTGAGCATGCCACTTCACCTTGTGTTGTTTTAATGAATACTACAAGAAGGGGGGGTTGAATTGTAGTATGAGAATTTAGCCAAACTTTTTGCAAAATTAAACTTAAGTTAGCTAAAGGAACTGAGAGATTAACTAAAGGAACTAAAGAATGCAAGAGAGATTTTACGTGGAAAACTCCTTGGCCCTAACAAGGAGAAAAACCACGACCACTTGGGATTTTGGGAAAAGAATCTTCACTATAATAGGGCAAATGATCCTATTACAAGCTAAAGACTCAAACTCAAGTTCCTCTACGAACTTGAGACCCTGAGGAACAAGTCACCCAACTTGTTACTCTTCTCTTCTCTTTCTCTCTTCTCACTTCTCTGTTCTCTCTTCTCTTTCTCTTCTCTTTCTCTTCTCTCTCTCTCTTCTATTTCTCATACACAAACGTTCACTCGAACTTCCCTATTCCCAATTACAACTCGAAAGAAAAACAAACTCTAGTATAAGAACATTTAGAACACTCTAACAGACTTGTATGGAATTAAACTCTTAACTCGAATAAAAGATGAAAACTTATGTGAGCAAAGGGTCAGTTTTTCCATATGAAATCAACAACTATTTATAGACCAAAATTTGTTTAGGAAAAACTTCTTTGTGCAGCAAATCCATTACGCCACTTCTCATACCCACTAAGAAGATCATGTCCCTAAAATTAAGGGACCATGAACACCTCAATGTGCAAGACCATGTCTAGAAGAAGAACATGGGAGAGTAGGCCGCAAGTTTAGAGAAAACGTGGAGATTTTATTTTATCAAAAACATTTTCCGAAAATCAGAAAAAGAAAATAAAATCTTTTTAATTTAAGAAAAAGATAAAATTTAAATTGCAACAGTTTTCCTAAAAACTAGCATGCACAATATTTTATCCTAAGACCAATTCCATACTGATTTTTCGAGTGTAACTAACTTTCTTATACTTACATAAATCCTAAGATATATAAAATATTTAGTCTTCATGTTTCTCTGATGAAGCTTCTACTCCGAGGCTTCTGTTCCTTGGAAGGAACTTCTCTTCTCCAGTCTTCATTTCTGAAGCGCCAGTTCCTGTGAGGGAACTCTTCTCTATGGCTAGCTCTGCTTCTGGCCTTCTTGTTCCTCATGGTTCTTTTTACAAGACACTTCATTCTCCTAGTCTTTGTAACTGAGTACACACTTAAACAATCAAGCACTTATTAGTTTGTAAGTAAGTGAGGTTGTGTCATCATCAAAATCATTAAGTCCAACAATATTTCCCCTTTTTGATGATGACAAACAAACCAAACTTACTTACAAGGAAACAGATATAAACCTTTTTATTCCTAAAGAAAGAAAATGCAAAAGTAAGATACAATGCAGAATAGAAACTAAGTTAAGAAAATAAAAACAATGCATAAATAAATAACTTAAGGAAAAACTGAAAAACTTGAAAAAAACTTGTATATACATTATACCTGCTTGTAGAGATTTGGCAGCTTGTGAAGATTTCGAACAGAGACCATAGAATGATTAAGTTTCCTTGATAGTTTGCATCCTTTTCCCCCTTTTGGCATTATCAAAAAACTAACACACAAGTATATAGTATACCATAACACAGCACCAACTAGTGGTTTAGTGTTAAGACAAGAAGCATGCATAAAGAGAAAATATTCACAAAGCATATAGGCAAAAGAAACATAGACATTCATCATCCAAAATCGATTAAAAACATCGGCCAATGTACCAAATTTGCAAGTTCAACAAAAGAAGTTAAAGTGCCCAAAATATTACAGACCAAATTTTAAAAATTGTTTCCCAAAAGCAAATAAACAGAAGGTTCATCAACATAAAAAGGCTGCAAGGAAAGAGAGATTAGGAAGCAGTGCTCTGGTCATCATCAACAGCAAGATCCTCCAGCTTCTTGCTGATTTGAGACACAATGTCCCTCACTGTGGACTGTCTCCCTTGTTCTGAGCTCGTGACCAGTTTCTTCAGATCAGCATCAAGAGTGAGCACACTCTTCTTCAGTTCCTCCATCTTCACCTTTGTGTGCTCTTGTTCCTTCAGCACCCTCTGGAGCATCTCCTTCAACTCCTTCACATCCTCGCTGGGAACCTTAGGTGGGGAACTAAATGCTGCAAAACCTGAAGTAGATGCATTCTTGCCCGAAGTAGGAGAGGTGGTAACTTTCTGCAGTTCCTCCTATACCCCAGTTATATCAATGCAGATAGGTGCTGGGGCCTCCTTTTTCTTCATCAACCTCAAACTCTTCCTCTTCTTTCTTCCCCCTGTCTCAATAACCTCTTCCACCTGCCTTTCCTCTACCTCCTCTTGGTCCTGCAACTCCTGAACAACATTCCCTATGGCCTCTCCTGCCTGATCTTCTCCTACTTCCCCCTCAACTGGTCCACCTACTTCTTTTGGCCTCTTATCTTCCTGCACAACTTCAAAATACCCATCTACAACTTTCATCTTATGGTTTTCAAGGAAAATGAGTTGTATATATTCGGTGTTTTTGAGGGGCAGGGGTTCTTTGTCAGCAAGGGAAATGCCAAAACTTTCAAACACATAAGTAAGCAGGTTACCATATCCAAGCTTCCAACCTTTAGGAACACAATGAGACAGGTGTTGGATCATGATAGATGGGAAATTTATTTGGATCTTTTTGGCTAGACAGTAAATTAAGACAGAGTCAAGCTTGTTGGCACTGTCTCTCTTTTGAGAACGAGGGATTATGTCATTGAACACAAATTTCAGCAGGATTTTGTCAAGAGGGGTTAGGTCATTGTGATTTATGTAGGTTTCCTCCGGGTCACCACCTAAATACTCCACTATTTCATCAATATTGGCATCAGGAAGAGGGTTCCTTATCACATTACTCTTAAAATACAAGTCATATCCAGTATTAGGAACATCAAACAATTCATCCAAGTACATCGCATCAAACTCAATTTCTTTTTCATACACACAACAACGAATAACACCTTTAGAATATTTGAAACTTTTGCAAAAATCCCTCATAGCATCAACATACATACTCCGATTAAAACACTCACCCAACAGATTCACCCAATTTTGAGCTTCAAACAAATCCAACAATTCATAAAGCTTAACAGATTTACACCAAGGTAAATTAAGTGCCAAACCTGTCACGAAGTGGTCACTGATTTTCTCCTGTTTCTTCATAGAGGCAGGCTTGTCTCGATAGTTGACACCCATCTCCGAAACGCTTTCCTCCTCTTCTTGCATGTCCTCGATTTTTCTTTTTCGGGAAGAATTGGACTCAGTAGGAGATTCCTTCTTTTGAGGCTCAGGATTTTGAGTTTCGGGGATGATTTCCATGGTGATTTCTGGAATAGGGTTTGTGTGTTCTTCGGCTTTAGTTTGGGTTTTTGGTGAGACAGACATTGGAGAATAGTTTTGATCGGAGTGATGAGAGAGAAGGTAATTTTTGTGTGGTGTAAATTTGTGTGAGGCTGACATCTTTTATGGTGGAGGTAAATTGGTGAAGTGAGGTGTCGCTTGGGAGGTGAAGTGAATTTAGTTGATTTGACACTCATATTTATTGCTTAGGGAAACGCAAACCGTGTTTCAAAAGAGTAGTGTAAGTGGGCTACTTTTTGAACAAAAGATAATGATGAATTTAGATGCATTCATCCGATTTTTGTGTTTAGATAAAAAGAATTTGGAATTTTGAAAAATAGATAAACACAACAATTTTATCTTTTTAATATTACCAGTAAAGAACACTTGCAAATACAACTTGATACACGGAACAAATCAACAAGGCTCATGCAAACAATTTTGGACTTTTCATATTCTATGTCTTTCAAATTTACATGCCTTTAGTAAATATTACTCCTGCTTACAACCTGTCTTAACTATGTAATTAAACATATAACACTTGTGCACAGTATACAACAGATTAAGCATGTCAGTTTGAGCTTCATACCTGAGGGAACTTGATGCATTTTTCTCAGTATAACTTAATCATCCCAAGTTCCATTCTCATCTTCTCATGCCTTTCTCTATTCAAGGGTTTTGTTAATATATCTGCAATTTGATTGTCAGTTTGGCAGAAATCTAATTTAATCAAACCCTTTTCAACATTATCCTTAAGGAAATGATGCCTTATATGAATATGCTTAACTCTTAAATGATGGACTGGATCTTTAGATATGCAAATTGCACTAGTGTTATCACAGTAGATAGTAATGCAATTAAATTTAATACCAAAGTCACGTAACTGTTGTTTTATCCAGAGGACTTGAGAGCAACAAGCAGTTGCTGCTACATACTCAGCCTCTGTAGTAGACAATGCAACAGTATTTTGTTTCTTGGAACCCCAAGAAACTAGACAAGAGCCAAGGAACTGAACCATACCTGAGGTGCTTTTCCTATTGACTAGGTCACCTGCATAGTCAGCATCTGTGAATCCTCTAAGCATAAAGTCATCACTTCTAGGATAGAACAGACACAGGTCATCTGTTCCTTTGAGGTATCTCAAAATTCTCTTAACAGCCGTTAGATGTGATTCTTTAGGATTAGACTGAAATCTAGCACACAATCCAACACTAAAGGAAATGTCAGGCCTACTGGCTGTTAGATATAACAATGAACCAATCATACCTCTGTAAGTGGTTTGATCCACACTTGTTTCTTGTGGATCCTCATCAAGTCTTGTTGCTGTTCCCATAGGTGTATGATTTGTCTTGGCATTTTCCATGTTGTACTTCTTCAGAAGTTCCTTGACATACTTCTGTTGGTGAATCATTATTCCTTCAGCTTTTTGCTTTATTTGAAGTCTAAGGAAGAAATTCAATTCACCCATCATGCTCATCTCAAATTCACCACCCATTAGCTCAGCAAAGTACTTGCACAGACCATTGTTAGTAGCACCAAATATAATATCATCTACATAGATCTGCACAACTAACAAATCAGTTCCTCGAGATTTAAGAAAAAGAGTTTTGTCTACTTTTCCTCTTTTGAAATTATTTTTCAGTAGGAACTTTGAAAGCCTTTCATACCAGGCTCTTGGAGCTTGTTTAAGCCCGTAGAGAGCTTTATCAAGCTTAAAAACATGATTTGGAAATTTAGGATTTTCGAAACCTGTAGGTTGTTCAACAAACACCTCCTCATTTAAGAAACCATTTAGAAAAGCACATTTCACATCCATTTGATAGAGTTTGAAACCCATAAAAGAAGAAAAAGCCACTAGGATTCTAATAGCTTCTAATCTAGCTACAGGAGCAAAGGTTTCATCGAAATCAATACCTTCCTGTTGGTTGTAGCCCTTCACAACCAATCTAGCCTTGTTCCTTACTATGGTGCCATGTTCATCAAGCTTGTTCCTGAACACCCATTTGAGCCCAATTACCTTCTTTCCCTTAGGCTTTGGCTCAAGGTGCCAGACCTTGTTCCTTTCGAACTCACTGAGTTCCTCTTGCATGGCCACTATCCAATCAGCATCTCCTAAGGCTTCTTGATGATTTCTTGGTTCGAGAATGGACAAAAATGCATGGAATGCGCAGTAGTTCCTCATCTGTGATCTTGTTTGAGTTCCTTTTCCTATATCACTGATAATTAGATCAGTTGGATGGGAACCTCAATACCTGAATGGTCTGGGTTGGAATTCCCTTGCTGGAACTCCAATTTGAGGAGCTTCTGTTTCTGTTCCTTCTGCTTCTTTTGCTTGTTCCTCATTCACCTGTTCATCTGGTTGAGGAACCTCTCCATTTTCTTGATGATCCTCTTCTGGAGCAGGCTTCTTTTCTTTGGTTTGCTTTTGGGTCTCTTCTTCATCCCTGTCTCTTATCAATCCAATTCCAAAATCATTATCATCTTCTTGTTCCTGTACACTCACAAACTGATTAACTTCATCAAAGATTATATGAATGCTTTCCTCAACACACATTGAGCTTTTATTGTAAACTCTATAAGCTTTGCTATCAGAGGCATATCCTAGAAATATGGCCTCTTCACTTCTTTCATCAAATTTCCCTAGGTTTTTCTTACCATTATTATGTACAAAGCACTTACAACCAAAGGCTCTAAGATGAGATATGTTTGGCTTTCTTCCCCTGAATAGTTCATAGGGAGTCTTGTTGATGATACTTCTGATTGTTACCCTGTTAAGGATGTAACATGCTGTATTCACGACTTCAGCCCAGAAGTTCCTTGGCAATCCACTTGCAATCAGCATCGTTCTAGCCATTTCCTCAAGGGTTCAATTCTTCCTTTCGACAACTCCATTCTGTTGGGGAGTCCTTGGAGCTGAGAAGTTATGATTCATGCCATTTTCCCTGCAAAACTCATCGAATCTTGAGTTCTCAAATTCAGTTCCGTGATCTGATCTGAGATGGACTATGGAGTGACCACTGATTTTCTGTATTTTCTTGGCAAAAGCAACAAACTCGTTAAAAGTTTCATCTTTACTAGCAAGAAAAATAACCCAAGTGAATCTAGAATAATCATCAACAATAACCAAAACATATTTCTTGCCACTCCTGCTTTGAATTCTCATGGGACCACACGGATCCATATGGATTAATTCCAAAGGCTTTGTAGTGCTCACCATTTTCTTCAATTTAAAAGATGAGCGAACATGCTTGCCTTTCACACATGCATCACAAACTTTGTTCTGTAGAAACTTGATAATAGGAAGTCCCACAACCAAGTTCCTTGACCTTAGCTTGTCCAGTAATGAAAAGCTAGCATGTCCAAAACGTTTATGCCATAGCAGGGGATCATCTTCAACAACACTCAAACATGTAAGGTTGTTCCTTGGGATTAAGTTGAGGTCAACTGTATAAGTGTTCCCTCTTCTAGTTCCTTCTAGAACAACCTTTCCTGACTTGTTGTTGATGATGTTGCATGAGTCAGAAGTAAAACTTACATAATTTCCTTTATCACAGAATTGTGATATACTGAGCAAATTGTGCATTAAGCCCTCGACCAGGAACACATTATCAATGGAATGAGATTTTGATCTACCAATTTTTCCTTTTCCAATGATCTCGCCCTTCTTATTATCCCCAAAGGTTACTGTTCCTCCAGGGTAGTCTTCTAGTGAGAGGAATTTTGACTTATCACCTGTCATATGCTTTGAAAAACCGCTGTCGAGATACCACGAGTTGTTCCCCCTCACTAGAACCTGCAAGAAAACTAAGTATTAGGATCAGGAACCCAGGTTTCCTTGGGTTCCTTAGACGTGGATGCAATATCAGTTTTCTTGACCCACACTTGTTTTATATTTCTTTTATCAGCTTCTTCTCTTATCCTACACTGTCCATAGAGATGTCCAGTCTTACCACAAAAAGTGCATACCTTCATGCTAGGAAGCTCAACATATTTCTTTTACTTACCTTTCTTGGTCATATAACCAAGACCTTCAGTTCTTTTTCCTTGAGCTTCAGCTATCCACTTAGGTATGACTTTTGGGTCAATACTTCTATCCTTTCTAGAATTCAGTTCCGATTCAAGTTGATCCTTTTGGGTTTTTAAAGTAGAAAGCTCATTTTTCAAATTTTCAAAATCAACATTGAATTTAAGCAATTGATCGCTTGAGGAACTGCTAGAACTGATATCAGAATTCATGAGCTTATACTGAGTTAATTCAACATTCAGAAGAATACTTTCATTCTTAATTCTATCAGCTATCTCAGTTATGTGTTTGTATTTAAAATCAAGTTCTCTTAGTTTGCTTTGAGACTTGGCATAGGCTGTTTCCAACCAAGAACCATGTTCTTTGCAAACCTTAAGAGTTTTTTCACATTTATTCAATTTTACACATGTATCTCTAAAGAATTCTTCTTCTTCTAGACATATATCTATCAAGACATCTTTAGAGAGAGCTTTAAGCTGTTTAGGATCAAGAAATACCTCTTTCTGGAGTTCCTCAAGGTAAGCCTTTTCATCATCTGATTTGGCCATTAAACAGAGATTGGCTGTCTCCTCTTCTGGCTGGTCATCATCTTCTTCTTCACTCTCTGAGTCTCCCCAGGCTGCTATCATGGCCTTCCTCATGTCTGACTTCTGATAGTTTGCTTTGCTGAATTTTTCTCTTCCCTGTTCCTTAGCCTTTCCTTTTTCCTTTATCATTTTCCCAAAGGGGACAGTCTCTGATAAAGTGATCTGGGGATCCACACTTGTGGCAGCTGTAGTCAGGTTTTGGATTTGAGGTCTTTTTCCCGAAGTTCCTTGAGGTTCGGCCTTTCTTGAACATCTTTTTGAATCTTCGCACAATTAGGGCAGCCTCATCCTCGTCCACTTCTGAGTCTTCCTCCTCATCAGCCTTAAGAGCCAATCCCTTGTTCCTCATGGGTTCATTGTTGACTCCAAGGTGTAGCTCATGAGTCATGAGAGAACCTGCTAGTTGTTCAATATTGAACTTGGTAAAGTCCTTCGTTTCCTGAAGGGCTGTCACCTTAGCTCTCCACCTCTCATCTTGTGGAAGACTTCTAAGAACCTTCCTAACCTGCTCATCTGTCGGAATCTGTCTACCAAGGGAAACCAACTCATTTATGATGTTAGTAAAACAGGTTAGCATCTCTTGAATGGTTTCCTTAGGCTGCATTTCAAATCTTTCATACTTGGACATAAGTAGATCGATTTTTGAGCGTTTAACCTCATTAGTTCCTTCATGAGTAATCTGCAGCAAATCCCAGATTTCCTTAGCGTTCTTGCACCCCATAACACGATTGTGTTCGTGAGGTCCAAGTCCACAGTGGAGCAATTTCACAGCCATAGCATTTATTTCCATTTTATCAAAATCCTCTTTTTCATATTCAGACATAGGCTTAGGAATTACCTCATTCTGAGCATTAGTTTTGGTGACTTCGAAATCACCAACCTCGATGACCCTCCAGACTTGGTAGTTCTCTGCCTTGATAAAGATCTCCATGCGGTTCTTCCAGTAAGTATAGAACTTGTCGTTGAACATAGGAGGCCTCTGTGTTGAGTATCCTTCCTCGAGCTTCTCATGAGTATTCATTTTCTCCAAGACCTTTCTTCTTCAGGGTTTCCTGATTTTCCTAGAAGTTAGGCTCTGATACCAATTGTTGTTTTAATGAATACTACAAGAAGGGGGGGTTGAATTGTAGTATGAGAATTTAGCCAAACTTTTTGCGGAATTAAACTTAAGTTAGCTAAAGGAACTGAGAGATTAACTAAAGGAACTAAAGAATGCAAGAGAGATTTTACGTGGAAAACTCCTTGGCCCTAACAAGGATAAAAACCACGACCACTTGGGATTTTGGGAAAAGAATCTTCACTATAATAGGGCAAATGATCCTATTACAAGCTAAAGACTCAAACTCAAGTTCCTCTACGAACTTGAGACCTTGAGGAACAAGTCACCCAACTTGTTACTCTTCTCTTCTCTTTCTCTCTTCTCACTTCTCTGTTCTCTCTTCTCTTTCTCTTCTCTTTCTCTCTTCTCACTTCTCTGTTCTCTCTTCTCTTTCTCTTCTCTTTCTCTTCTCTCTCTCTCTTCTCTTTCTCATACACAAACGTTCACTCGAACTTCCCCATTCCCAATTACAACTCGAAAGAAAAACAAACTCTAGTATAAGAACATTTAGAACACTCTAATAGACTTGTATGGAATTGGACTCTTAACTCGAATAAAAGATGAAAACTTATGTGAGCAAAGGGTCAGTTTTTCCATCTGAAATCAACAACTATTTATAGACCAAAATTTGTTTAGGAAAAACTTCTTTGTGCAGCAAATCCATTACGCCACTTCTCATACCCACTAAGAAGATCATGTCCCTAAAATTAAGGGACCATGAACACCTCAATGTACAAGACCATGTCTAGAAGAAGAACATGGGAGAGTAGGCCGCAAGTTTAGAGAAAACGTGGAGATTTTATTTTATCAAAAACATTTTCCGAAAATCAGAAAAAGAAAATAAAATCTTTTTAATTTAAGAAAAAGATAAAATTTAAATTGCAACAGTTTTCCTAAAAACTAGCATGCACAATATTTTATCCTAAGACCAATTCCATACTGATTTTTCGAGTGTAACTAACTTTCTTATACTTACATAAATCCTAAGATATATAAAATATTTAGTCTTCATGTTTCTCTGATGAAGCTTCTACTCCGAGGCTTCTGTTCCTTGGAAGGAACTTCTCTTCTCCAGTCTTCATTTCTGAAGCGCCAGTTCCTGTGAGGGAACTCTTCTCTATGGCTAGCTCTGCTTCTGGCCTTCTTGTTCCTCATGGTTCTTTTTACAAGACACTTCATTCTCCTAGTCTTTGTAACTGAGTACACACTTAAACAATCAAGCACTTATTAGTTTGTAAGTAAGTGAGGTTGTGTCATCATCAAAATCATTAAGTCTAACACCTTGTAAGCAAACTCTTTCCTAATGATAACACTGTAAGCTCTCCTGACTGTTTCAATGATCTCTTTAGCTGGCCAATGAGGCCTAGCCTTAAACACATCAAGTAGTTGTTCTGCCAACCATGACCCTTTCAGCTGCTTGTTTTTCTCCATAGTTCTGATGCAACTATGGTCTGACACTACTGTTTTAACTACAAAGGAACCTCTACTGGAGTCCCAAGAGGCATACAACCTAAAAGGACACCCTTCACTGCACCTCACACCAATTCTTTGTTGCCTACTTTTATTTGCTGACACAATAGTTACACTAGTACAAAACTAACCTTAAGTAACACCCCAAAAGTGTTACATAAAGTGGTAAAAGTGTTATTATAAACAATAGGTAACACTTTAGTGGGTGATACATCCGCCCGTGTTACCTAAGGTCTTATGTAACACTTTGGGTAACCTATGGTAACACTTTTTAAAATGTTACTATAAACTCTCTTATGTAACACTTTATTATATTATTAGTATCATTTTTAAAGTGTTACCTTTTATTTCTTATGCAACACTTACTTATCTTTAGTAACATTTTTCAATCATCTAGTATCACTTTATCTGACATTATGTAACACTTTTCTGAACTAATGTAACACTTTATTGATTATTAGGTAACATTTTTCAATCATCTTTGAACATATTGTAGCACTTTTTTCGACATTATGTATCACTTTTTGCAAACTAATGTAACACCTTATTAATTAATAGATAATATTTATTATTATTATTATTATTATTATTATTATTATTATTATTATTTTATTTTTAAAATATAAAATTAGTATTAATATGTACAACAACTATGAATGAGAAATTAACATATATGATGGACAACAATTTGGATTGAAATAATTTCATAAGTCTTATAAAAAAAATTCATAAACACCAAATTTAATGTTTGGCCAAACAATATAATAATCCAAACAAAAAGAAAATCAACTTCGATCTCTAGGTTGGAAAAAGTGAGGAAATAAGAAAAACTTCCAAATTTCAAAAAAACAGTCAGCGATAATAACAGCAAATAGCGGCAGCAGCTAGCTAGCAAACCGACAGCAGCTATAACAGACCAGCACACAACATTATGTGACAGCAAACATCAGTAGTAGACAGTAGTGGCAGCAAACGGCAGTAGCTGTGGCAGCAAACAGCAGTGGCAGGGGGCAGCAACAGACAGCAGTAGCAGCAAAAAAATAGCAGTAACAACATCAAAACAACAGTAGCAGCAGCAAAACAACAATAATAGTAAGTGCTTCTTGTAGCATCATCACTTGTATCCCAATTCTTCATCTTGATCCATTTGATTCCATAGGAGAAAGCATCATATATAAAACATCTAGAGCAAAAATATAATAACGCAATAATAAGAGTCAGTGCTTATTCGTTTGTTTCAAGCCCTTCATCGACTCTTTCATTTCATAAGCCATGGATATAACCCCCAAATCCTTCATTGTGCTTCTATTTTTTTCTATCCTTGCTTGTCTAAGTTTTTCATATTCTGCCATCTAGATCTTGCTTCCTACAAAGAACACACAAGACAGTCAGTTGATGGACATTATTGATGACAAACAGATTTTCAGAGTATCAGACCCCTAGCAGATTATTAGTCTAATGTTCAGAGTTTACATTGCTAATTCCACCTTCCTGATTTACCTCAAAAGAGAGTGGCCAGAACAAAACTATGTCCAATTTTCACTGTTGGCAGATTATAAAAGTGGCCAGAAAAATACTATAGTTTTCATTCACCATTGAGGAACAATGCATACAAACTTGCATTACATCCATGAGGGGCTGTAACTAGTCAAATAGGCACATTTTTACATCAAAATTTGCAAAATAGATATAGAAACATACAAAATTATCATGGTAGATTATATAATACACATTTTTGGTATTTCTTCATCTCAAAATATGATGAAAATAAGAACCGTACAGCCTTACATATTCTATGAACGCATAAATTCTTATCAGTAAATCATTTGGGAGAGTCACTATAAGTCTGATTCCTACAGCCATTAGGGCATGCTAATTTAGCTATTTTCGAATAACTAACAACTTCAAACATTATCCCATTTAATAGATGAATTAGTGTTTGATTATTTGTGTAAGCAATTTTCAACCTGATTGGTCCTGTGTTACTGTCAAGGGTTGTTCGATACCTATGTAAATATGATAAAATGGAAATGATCAAGTGAGAGTAATCATTGTATTATTCATGGGTTGAATTATTAATAAATAGAATTGATATTTGCTTAATTGATACACCATGTTAAACATGTTTTAACGCTAATGGAAACATACCTACTAGGGAAAGTTCATATATGACTAGCTCACAGATATTGCAGGCATTAAGTTCAAATTCAAGGTTTTCTCCCTACATGGATCAGATGCATGCATTTAAGTCACAAATCTATGCATTGACTTTGTTCTGTAGAATTATGCATGCATGTCATAGGACCTCTACTGGTCACTTTCACTTATTAGAATACGGGTTAAGAGCTTATTACCTTTGTTAGGCAGACAAGATCTCACCTGACTACAGATTCGAGCACCTGAGCAACTGAGCACAAAAAGAGTACCTGAGCACTTGACTTCACATAAGAGCTAGGACATGCAGAATTCAGACTGTTAGCAAGATTAATTTACCTCAGACTATTAGCAAGATTGATAGTCTCCCAATAGAAGCTTACTAATACTCAATAATTTGATACTAAGACATCCCAAACTACGCTTGAAGCTTACTAATACTCAATTAATAGTCTGCCTATAGAAGCTTATTAATAGTCTTCCTATAAAGCTGAGTCTGAGGTAAATTAATCTTGCTAATACTCAATTATTTGATACTAAAACATCCCAAACTACGCTTGAAGTAGCAAGTATTTGTCTGCCTATAAAAGCTTACTGATTGCTTCTTTTTATTTTCAATTATATCAGGTAGGCTCATGGCTTTGAGTTCAATTTTTATGGTATGTAATTCTCTTCTATTGCAGCTCCATGATTCCGACAAAGAGAAGAAAGAACCTGCCTCGGGACTTCTGAAGCAAGTCTGAAATTATTCATCGAGATTTCCCTATTCATTTATAGAGATGATACCTTGACTCAAAAACGCACCATGCTCGGCTGATAGGTGTCTTCTACGATAGGGTCATTATTTTGGCACTACACAGGCTGCATTTGAAGAGATTATATTTCTAGCTTAAGAACTATCACATTTCTGGCTGAAGAACTATCACACTAAATAGGGAAGAATATCGCACTCTAATAGGGAACAACATCATATTTATCAAAGATCCTAAACCACTGAGAAGCTATGATTAAAGCAAACGACAACATAGAGTTGTACGTAAGCTCGTAACTAAAGAATCTTAACTGCAAAGCTCGTAACTCCCCTGTCAACATCAGTGAAACTAAAGGATAACTCGATATTTAATTTGAGCTGTGTTTTTAACTCTTAAGTCCCTGGTTAGATTAATTATGCATGACAACAAGTACAAACACATAATACTGAAGTGAATAAAATCATACCCAAAAAACAGAAACAGAATTCAACCAATTCACAATTTCCGTCTTTCAAGAGGAAGGAATTCTCTCCCAAAACTTCTACTTACAACTTTTCTGAATGATCTTACTACCCTTCCCTCCCTTATATTTGTTACAAAATTCACTTATAACAAACTAATAGTGATAACAAAAATAACAAACTCCCCCAAATTACTTGATTATTCTTCCTATAACAAATCCAGTAACAGAACTCCACATCATCTAACAAGTTGCATCAAATTGCTGCTGGTTTGGGATTTATCTCAATTAATTAGAACACTTTCGATTAATAATTTTAAAGATTAAATATAAACAATAATAGCCAAAGGTAAAAATAACTAAAAACAATTGAGACTTCAAATTAGTAAATATTCCATCATCTATTTCAGATAATTATCAAATTGCAAATTACATGGAAACACAAATTTTATAATCGAAATCAGAAAAATTTATCCAAATAAAATAGAAAATTTTTCCTCTTGGAGTCTGAAATCTACAGCAACAGTAATCACATGCATATTTCTAACACCTAGGGCAGTAAAAATTAAGTTTACAGGCAATAGTTCAATAGAAATTAAATATAAGCAATAGTTTATTATAATAATCGAGTTTAAAAGAACACTAAATTGAATATACTTACAACTAAATTAAGAATAAACCCTAGATTGCGAAATTGAGATTCGATAATTGCATAGAGAATCAACTTTTACCCGAGAGAATTCACCTCAATTGATATCATAATTTGGCTCAATTGATTTTAGATGAGGTCGCCTCAGAGGAGAACATGGAGTGCGCTTCATTGGGAAAGAGAGGAAGACGAGGAGTTGTACGTGTTGGAGGCCGAGGTCTACGGTGGATGAGGGCTCTGGTGGAGGAGAGCTAAGGTGGAGCACCGGTGAGGAGGCGGTTGCGGTGGAGGGGGCTGTAGTGGAGAATGCAGTGCGAAGAGAGACTGAAATAATGAAATGCGAGTGAATTAGAAAGAATCGAAATGCCAATAATAAGTTTAAGGAGCTAATGAAAAAAAGGCATTTCTTTTTCTAAAAAAAAATTAAAATAATACCTTCAGTTAGTGAGCATACTTATGTATCAAAGTGTTACAATAGTGTTACTTAATATCAAAGTGTTACAATAAAGTATTACTTAATATTAAAGTGTTACAATCAAGTGTTACCTAATGTTAAAGTGTTACAATAGTGTTACCTATAACTTAGTACAATCTCTAGCTTTCAAAGTGATACCATGTGATGTCACCTTAGGTCATTTTTGTACTAGTGTTAGATTTCTACCTGGAAAAATTGCAAACTTAGCAACAGCTTGCTTGAAGTCCTCCCTAGTTGCAAATCTATGCCCAACTTTCCACTGAAACTAAGTAAAGTCAGTCTCAGGCCCTACAAGCAGACCTCTCCTGCTCTTTCTTTCCCCAATTGTCTCCTCTTCATCACTTCCCCTAGGTGTGTGAATTTCTTCATCAGATTCTTCATATTCAGAGTTGTAACCAACCTGTTTTCTACCCTCCCCAACTTGTTTACTACTCTCCCCAACCTGTATACTACTCTCACCCCCTTTGTTCCCCTCCTGCTGTGCAGCTAAATTACCCTTAGCAGCTTGAACTTGTAGTGATTGTGCCAATTCTACTACACTACAATTGAAACCTTTCACTCTTTCCCTTGCCTCCCTTTGCTCATCATCACTACTGTCAGCATCAAAATCCTCTGGCTCCTTCAACTCTTCAATGTCACTAACATCATCCTCTTCCCCATCTAAGTCAAAGTTAGCCTGATAAATCTCATAATCACCTAGCCAATCCTCTTCCTCATACTCATTTATGAGATTAACTTCATCCTCTTTTTGAAACAAATACTCATCTGCATCAGACTCACCCTCCAAATCATCTTCTAACACATAATCTCTATCATCATCATCATCTTCATCTTCATCACTTCCTAAACCATACAGTAACTCATCTATGGCAATGGGGCTATTAGGTCTGTCTTCCTCCCAATCATAGTCCCCTGGCACTTCACATCTAATGAATTCAGAATGAGGCTCTAAAGTGTTTTCTGTTTGAATTGGGGTTGCTGTTGTTTGACTAGGGTTTTCTGGCAATGAAATGGAAGTACAAGATCTAGGAAATGGTTGAAGTTGTTTGTTTGTTGTTGGAGTGGGGACCACTTCTACTGCTTTGCTTTTAGACTTTTCCAACACATGCAGCTTCTCTGAAACTGCACTAAATGCCTGACTCAAAATGTCAGCTCTCTTAGGTATCAATTTTTTGGGCCTATTAGGCTCATGTTCTGTGACAACAATGGCTGAAGTGGGCTGGGTTGTGGTATTGGATCCAGTCTGGGATTGTTTAACAAATTCAGGCTGAACATCATCATCAACTACATACAAGTCTAGTGTTCTGTTCTCCACCATTACCCTAACCAATTCTCTGAATTCATCATCAGTAAATGCAGACTTTAACCCACCCCTTAAGTCAAGTGCAAGATTTAAGTAATAAAGTTTGAAAATTTCAGAATAATTACCACATTTAGCAACTAATTCCTTCATATAAAACCAACACAACTCATCAACATCAAAAGTTCTGAACTTCCCTCCCAAATAAACCCAGTAACCATTACTGTCAAATTTAAACTTCCCACCATGATATATTTTCAAACATGCAAGACCCATTACAATACGCAAACAGTCTCAATAACTACTTAAATTACTCTTCACTATGTTAATCGAAGCTATCTTCGTTTAATTGCTTTAATTCGCAAATTTAAGAAAGCTAGGGTTTGTCGATTTACCTCTAATTAGCCCACCTTGAATTGTTGTGCTAAGGACCTTAATTTCCTTCAATCAATGAACAATTGCAGTCCTTTCGACGGAGATAAGTTTCTGAAAGATAAAATTTTTTTTTTTTGGATGGACAATTGTTCCTTTGTTTCATAAAAATGGCGAAACTTAAGTTTTTTTGGGGGGAAAACCGTTGGAGAAGAAAGACTTTAGGGAGGGAAATAGAATAGGTTCACCGATTTAAGGGGTAACCTGTAAAAAGGATCGTTAATGGAAGATAGGGGGAATAGGTGGGATTGTTTCTGGATTTTAAAAAGGTGGGATTGTTTGTGAAAGACCACCTAAAGGTGGGATTATTAGTTTACAATTTTCCTTAACAAATTACACATTATTTGAAAATAATTCAACTCAATATAAATTAAATCTATCTTCAAATAAAATTAACGTAAATCCGCCTTATACAAGACTCATTGTATTATTTGTGTTAATCTTTGCAATAAAATATCTTGCTTAATTAGGTTTTTTTTTTTTAAATAAAGAGCAAAAATTGAATGATACTTCATAAAGGTATACGACCTACAACTATTGATCATGAATTCATGATTATGTTATTGACTATACAACATGTGTTGAATAGTGTTTTTGTTTAAATATTCAAATTCAATTTTATGATATTGTTCATTTTTTGCAATACCTTAAAAGCTAAATTAAGTAGCTGTATCTCCGTGTATTTAACCCTACTTTTGCTACTTTTTTTTTCTTTTTTTTTTTTTTTTTTTTTTTTTGAAGCAATACTTTTGCTACATTGTTACGAGGTTTTTTAGTTTCATTTTGGACGTTTAATATCCTATCAATTATAAACTATGCCTTATAAATACGTTTGTTGTCGTTAATAAAATTTAAAAACTTTTTAGTTCAAAATTAAATTGGATTCCTTGTAATTTTGAAACAAACTAAATTACTCCGTAGTTGTTATCATTCTTAGTTAGGACTAGAGTGTATCCGTGCAAAATACACGGGATATATAAGGAAAAAAAATATATTTAAAATGTGGAAAGTTGATTTTGATGTTGTAATTTAGACTTGAGTTGTGATGGTCGATTATGTTGAACCCTAATTAGCTCTGTTGTACTGAGTATTAATAATAATCGTATTAATAATGTGCTGACACCTGCTGTGCTATGCTGAAATATGATATTTTATGCTTTGCTTAGAAGCTCAAAAAACAGGGTCTTACTCTTTTATGTTGATGGCCACGCATTGCTATTAATTGTGGGGTTTACTTTTTCAAAGCTATAGAGGTTACTTGGCATGTTCAGTGTTATAGGGGTTACTCGTGTTACTTAGTTACACTAGGTGAAAAAACGAAATTGACACCGGTTCAAAACCCCTCAATGCCACCGGTTTGAACCGAGGCCAATGTGGGGGGTGCCCATTACTTGGATGAAAAGCCACCAGTTCAAACCGGTGGCATAAATAGTTATTGGCACCGGTTAACCGGTGCCAAAAATAACCCCAAAAAAAATTTCCATTGCTTTTGGCACCGGTTAACCGGTGCCAAAAATCCCATAAATTTTTTTTTTTTTGTCTTTTTACAGTATAAATATAATCGAACTCAAAATATAAATCGAACATCACAATCAATATAATAGAATCTCTAAGTATATATATAATCAGAAAAAATTTACAGTATAGATCAATAAAATCAATTACAACATATAATTAAAAAAAATTACAACATAAATAAAAAAAAAAAATTACTACATCACAATAAAAAAAAATAACCCCATACAACATCTAAATCAATATATACTTGTATCTTGATTCTTGCATCAATTTATCTGCACCAATTACAACCAAAAAAAATGATTAAATTAAAGAAATTACAATAAACACCCAGAAAATAAAAAACAAAAACCCAGAAGAAAAAAAAAACCGATTAAAACCCAGAAAATAAAAAATAAAAATCGATAAAAACAAAACCCAGAAAATAAAAATCAAAAATGAAATAAAATCGCTTAAATTTAAAAAAAAAATCGATTAAAAAAAACCCAGAAAATAAAAAAAAAAAAACGAATTAAAATCAATTAAAATTAAAAAAAATCGATTAAGACAAAATACCAGAAATAAAAAACAAAAACGAAATAAAATCGATTAACATAAAAAGAACCTTGGATTAAAATAAAAAACAAACCCAGAAAATAAAAAAACCGAATTAAAATGGATTAACATAAAAAAAAAAAAAAAATCGATTAAAAAACCGATTAAAACAAAAACCCAAAAAAAAAAAAAAAAAAAAAAAAAAAAAAAAAAAAAAAACCGAAAAACCTCGATTAAACCTCGAATTGGTGGGAAAAACCCAAAAAATAAAAAAAAAACGAATTCAAAGGATTAACATAAAAAAATAGTTTAAAAAACCGATTAAAACAAAAACCCAGAAAAAAAAAAAAAAAAAAAAAGAAAAGAAAACCGAATAACCTCGAATTGGTGTTGCATGTGGTGGTCTTCGTGATGGTGCAAGTGGTGGTCTTCAATAGAAATAAAGGAGGACACGGGGGAGAAGGAGGTGAGGGAGAAGGAGATCGAGAAAGAAAGAGAAAGAGAAGGAGGAGATCGGGGAGCAGGAGAAGGAAGGAGGAGGAGAGGAGATAGAATCGACGTGGAGGAGATCAGAGGAGAATGTATGAATTAGGGTTGGGGCTGAGTAGAAATAGGAGAAAGGGCCGCTTTTTTTTTATATAACAATTAAAAGATCCGGTCCATAAAGGCACCGGTTCAAACCGGTGGCTTTTCTGTTTTTGCCACACGGTTTGAAGTCAACCGGTGCCTTTTATTCTGGTTCAGCTTCCCACCAATTTTGTAGGCCATTTTTGCCACCGGTTTGGACTGAACCGGTGCCAATTAGGGGATGCCTTTATGATATTTTCTACTTGTGTTAGTGTCATATAGCTTAGTGTCTTGCTTTAGGAGTTGCATACATTGTTCTGTTGCAAGTAATTATTCGCTGAGGCCAGTTGCACAAAGAGGTGTTGTACATTTTTTTGTTTTTGATGATTAAAGAAGTGAAAAATGTTTGGAGGGTAGTCCCTAAAAAAATGCATACAATTGAAGGGTTGGGGATTTAGAGTACTATAGTGAAATGTTGATAGAGGAATTGTATACTCGTGCTAATGCATTACATATATTATACTATGTACCAAAAATATACTCGTGAAATGTTAGTACGTAGTGTTTAAAAAAAAAGTTAAATGTTGGGGATTTTGAGTGATATAGTGAATTGTTGATAAGGGAATTGTATACTCGTGCTAATGCATGTCATATGTTATACTACGTACTAAAAAACACACACACACACACATAAAGGGAAATGTTAGTAGTACGTAGTCCCATTAAAAAAAAAGGGAAATTCTCACTGGTAATCACGAACTTTTATTTTTTCTCAATGGTAAACCATAAAACTTTAGATTATCAATGGTAACCATGAATTAATATTACTAAACTAATGGTAACTTAAGTTAAACAATTTGTAAATTTCCTTTACCATGGTTTAGCAATCGACCTACAAAAAGACATTAATACCCTTATGCATAACCACTTCTTTCTTCTTCCTTTCTCTTTCCTCCTCCCCGCTGCAACTCCCTTCCCAGCCACCACCGTCATTGTTAAACTACTTGTTAAGGTCAGAATCGGAGCAAACTCGGAGTGACATAGCTTTAGTGTTGTATAACCTATGGCTTGATCATAGCAACCGAGTGAAACACGTGAAACAATTCAACAACAAACCTCAGGACGCTGCCATTCGAGCCGCAAAACCCAGAGAATTCAACGGCAAACCCCGACGAATTCGACCTAAAACTAACAAATTTGGCCCCAAAATCAACGAATTCGACCACTAATTCGACCCCAAATCAACATATTCGGCAAATTCGACCCCAAAATCAACAAATTTGACCCCAAAAATCAACAAATTCAACCCCAAAATCGACAAATTCAACCCCAAAAATCAATAAAATCGACCCCAAAATCAACAAATTCGACCTCAAAACTCAAAAAAAATCGTCAAATTCGACCCCCAAAATCAACAAATTTGACCCCAAAATCGCCAAAAGTCCTAGAAATTTTAACCAAAGTAAGGGGAATGAGAGGGAATCGGGGAAGAAGATCAGAGGGAATCGAGGAAGAGGGGAGGGTGGCTGATTTCGGCTAGGGAGGATGGCTGGTTTCGGCGTCCTCGAGAAGCAGTTTTGGTGGTGATGAGAGGAGAGAGAGTGTGGGTCGGGAACAGGGGAGAAGGTGCTCGTTCTAGGATTAGGGTGTCGGTGGTGGGGTCTCCGGCGGGGGATGGGGTTGAGTCACCGTTAGCCGGACGAGCTGAGCGGCGGGGAGGGGGGTTGCTGGTTGCCTGGGGAGGGGTTCAGATTTATTTTGTTTTTTTTGTTGTTTTTTAAATAATTTGAAGGGTATTAATGTAAATTTATTGTTACTTAACCCAAGATTAACCCTAGTTAATCTTTTAATAATATTAAAATATCATTAATGTTACCATTAGTTTAGTAATATTAATTCATGATTACCATTGATAATCAAAAGTTTTAGGGTTTACCATTGAGAAAAAATAAAAGTTCGTGATTACCAATGAGAATTTCCCAAAAAAAAACAAAAAGAAAAACAAAAAAGAAATGGTGAATGGGTAGTTATTGATTTTTTTTTTAAAAAAAATAAAAATTAAAAATAAAATAGTGGGATTGGTAGTTATTTTTTCCTTAAAAATAGTTATAATAATAATAATAATAATAATAATAATAAACTTAAATGCATGAGAGTTGAGCATTGGGGTTTTGGAGGGCTCTCGTTAAAACGACTCTACAATTATAATATAGACTAGGTTAGTCCCAGTTTTAGCAATAAAATATTTGATCATATATATTACTCCATAGAAGACATGACGTTATATATTCTAATTAAATTCATAATTAAAATAAAATTTAAAAAATGATAGCAATAGTGTTCAGTGGTTAATATATGAGGAAAGAAGGAAAAATGAAAGAGTTACCACCAATTACATAGTATATATTTTTTTTTCAATAAGAAAATTGTGTTGCTAGTCAATTTAGTAAAAAAAAAATTAAGTTTTTATGAAAATGTGTAATTAATTCAAACATTATCTTTAAAAAAAATTAAAAAGGATGATGTCACTTATAGTTTTGGCGGGAATTTTTTTAATAAAAAGTTGACACATAGGCAGCGGTGATATCAGCGGTTTCTACTTTAGTTATATTTATAGATTGGTAATTACATACCCCTTTTAATTGCAAATCAAACTAAAATTGTCACCATCAGGGTAAATTTACAAATAAATGGCCAAAAAAAAAAAAAAAAAAAAAATCAAACAAGAAGAAAATTTGTATTATAAATATGAGACTTTCCTTCATTTGTCCAATCACTAATACGAGTTCGTAACAGATACAAAACTTGTAAGACTTTAAAGTATGCTAAATCATGGAGTAAAGACTAAATACGGTCCCTAAACTATCGTATTTGTGCCGTTTTAGTCCCTCTAAACTTATTTGTGCCCTTTTAGTCCCTCAACCACCTTCTTTGGTGTTTGTCAGCTAAAAGTTGAGGATTTTGATGACTAAGCAAGAGTTTAGGGACTATGACTTTTTTTTTTCTTAAGAATTTATTAAAAAAATAATCTTTTAATTATTTTTTAAAACCCAACCTCCTGTTCTCATTCTCTCTCCTCTTTATCTCCTCAGTTTCTTTCTCTCTGATCTCCGCCTCCCTCCTCCCTTCGGTCTCTCTCATCTCCGCCTCCTTCCTCCCTCCTCCCTCTTTCTCTCTTATCTCCGCCTCCCTCCTCCCTTCTCATTCTCTCTCCTTGGTTTTTGAAGTCCAGCGCCACCCACCCCCAGGGCTTTTGATCGGATTCGACCACTATCAATTAATGGTTTTTTCAGGTCGAATTCGACCATGAAAACTCCAAATCTGGGGTTTTTATGGTCGAATTTAACTATATAAACCTAACGTTGAAGATTTCATAAGGTATGTTGAGGAATTTTTTTTTTAAGTTTTTGGGTAGTGATGGTGCTAGTGGTGCGTGTGGTGGGTGTGGTTGTGCGCGTGTGATGGTGCTGGTGGTGGTGCGTGTGATGCTAGTGGTGGTGCGTGGCTTAGGCTGGGTTTGTGGTGGCTTTAGAGTGTAGGCTTAGGCGGGTTTAGGGTTAGGGTGGGGATTTAATTTTAATTATTTGGGTAGTGTTGCTGGTGGTATGATTTTGGCGAAAAATGATTTTTTAATTATGATTTGTGGTGGCTTGCAGAATTGGCGAAAAATGGTATGATTTTGCCCAATTTGTTGAATAGTTTGGGTTGAATTCATGATTTTGTGATAAATTAGGGGTTTTGATTTGTATGATCGATTGATTAGTAGAGTTTGTTGAATTTTTATTGTGCTGGTGGTGCGTGTGGCTGGTAGGTGGGGGGAAAGGGAGTAGGTGTGGTCGCCATCGCCGGCTTCCGACAGGAGTAGGGAAGGTGGCTGGGCTTTTTTAAGGGTGGCTGGTTTTTTATTATTAATTTTTAAACAAATAATTAAAAGATTCATTTTTTAATAAATTTTCAAAAAAAAAAGAAAAATTAAAATAAAAAAAAATGAGTCATGGTCCCTCAACTTTTGCTGATTAGGCTAGGTCCCTAAATTTTTGGCTGACAAACACCAAAGAAGGTGGTTGAGGAACTAAAAGGGCACAAAATAGTTTAGAGGGACTAAAACGGCACAAATACAATAGTTTAGAGACCGTATTTAGTCTTTACTCCTAAATCATGCATAATTCTTCTATTATCCAGATCAGCGTCTTTACATGTACAGTTATCAGTGTATTTATCTTAAATTTCTAATATGCGAATCCGCAATTTTTTCTGGCTCATCCACTTTTTTTATCATCAAATTTTTGCTTTCTACATTCGAAATTTCACGCTCACAAGATTTGCCAGGCTCAAATGAATAATCGTTGCGCACCTCAAGTGTTTTTCTTTTTCCTGAATCAACAAAAAGAATATATATGTACATCCTATACAATTACATAACACTTACAAAAATGATTACACCTTCCAAACCTTGAGCATGTGGAAAGAAATTTATATAGAAAAATCAAACGCTTAACATAATCAACGCGATGCTACTACCACACTAGACCACTAGTATTACTAATAAAAAGGAAAGAACTACAACATGAACTGCTATAGAAAAATTGGCTTACTAATTTAATTTTCTATTAACTAAAATTAATCGTTTGAATTTAACTAAGCTTAGAACATTAAGAACAAGAAGGGAAAATTTTTCTATGACCTAATGTGACTTACAAATTACACAAGCAAAATGGAGGAAAAAGACTCTGTACACAAGAATGAAGATGATGAGGCAGGTAGCTACCATTGCCCACTTGAGGGAGAGGAATCCCCGAACTAATAATTGGACCCCTTTCAAGCAAATAAGTGTGTTAAATTAGTACCGTCAACTAATCGAAGGTCATCGATCCCACATGGCTTGGAATATGGCAGGTCTATTCTTCAACCAAATCACCATTTCCCGCTCCAGTGGAGAATTATTCAATACGGCATCTAACATAGGACTACCAAAAAATTTCGAGGAACTCTCGAATGACCATATTCTATCCAAAGGCCATGGCTTCTGAGGCTGTTTTTCCTGATTAACAAAGATATAAGATGAGTTAAGACAGGTCACAAGACAAAAACCTTTCCCACAAAAAGATATAATCCAAGAACGTCTTTCAGGAATACAGCAGCAAAATCACAAGACACTAGGCCTCACTATACAAAGGATGCAGCAACTAGCAGGCTTCTGCAGACATTTAATCAGCTCAGACAATAAATGCATAAAATTAGTGAGTTGCCAGAGAGCACAAAACAAGTATGATAAAAATGGAGAACATACGCAAACTATACTTGACCCACACAAACCAAAACAAGTATGATAAGTATGACATCCAATTCTATCTCAATATTTACCAAGCTAAGCTTGGTAGCTTGTACCTTCCAACCTTGAGGTTGGGGGTTCAATCCCCATTAGGGGCACTTTGAGGGTGGGGATCCCTTACCCTTCCCCCCTCACTCTCAAAGTGTCTTGACCCGCAAAAACTGGACCAAAAAAACCCGTGAGGATTGAGGTTCAGTCAAGATCCTCCTAACCTTAAAAATAAAAATATAAAAAAAAAAAGTCTCACTATTCATTTAATGATAAAAATGGATAACATACGCAAACTATACTTGACCCACACACAAACCAAAACACCATCACCACTCAAATACTTGAACAAGGAAATTTAAATACCATTTTGAGTATTTGAAAACATTTATTTGCATGGACACCAACGAATTTTGTAGTTTAAAGAACAAACATACTCACCATTCGACGAAGCATAAATCTTACAGTCCTTGGACCATAAATACGCTGCCTTGATGGCTTTTGAGCCTTGGCATAAAAAGAACCAATATCAGGCAATGACAAGCAGCCCCTGCTTGCTCGTACTAACGCACGATCTGGGTCAGTGTTAGCCTGATTGTGCCAATAAATCAACTGTCCTAAACAGTAGTTTTCACCGTAAGTCTTGCAATATTCAACTACCCCAGACAGTTTTGTAGCACACTTAGGTCCAAGATCAAGAGGGCTGATGGAAACAGGAGGTGAAGTTACAGACTTGTATTCCTGCAGGAGTAATATGATAATGAATTAAAGAGGAAAATTCAAGAAATTGATGCTCCTGAAGGTTTGAAACAGCTTTTGTAGTAGGAAAAAAGTAAACTCACCCTAATTTTGTAGAAACATTTTGTGTAAGCATATATGTGGATCAAATCAGCAGCTGCATCATGTCGACTTTTATATGTACAAGGAAGATTGCGAACCTCATCCCTCAACCTTAGGAAGGATATAATTATGAGCAAACATAATAGAATAAAATTCAGAAGCATATATAGTTGTGATTCTTACCATAATAAAGATTTCCTTAGGTCTTTTTCAAGATTCCCAGAGCTTGATGGATTATGAGCACGGATATTTGATTTAAGGTCCTGTAGTATGCGATCATCAATTATATGTGGAGCGATGCACTCAAGAAGTTGATTAACAAGTGAACCTTCTCCAATCCATAAGGCAGACACCATCTCTTCAGGACTAAGCTTCTGCAAAGGAGGAGGAGCTTCCTTTGGGTTTCCAAATACACACCTTAGGACATACCTAACCTGGAAGAATATAAGCTAGCAGATTAGTATATACACAACAAAATACAAAGAAATCCAACCCTAAACAAATTATAATGTGCTTCAGACACCTTCTTGAAACTTTTAGACTAGGATGACTATGAGTCAAGTGTGTTGTTGTACAAGACACTTAAAGTAACCCCATACTCCAAGGCAATCAACTATTATACTATAAATAATCATCACCATTAAAATGTATCAACTAAAGCCTAAATTGTCTTGAATTATAAGCACAAAACTAATGGTGCGTAATTAGGGTTTTATGACTTATGTAATAAAATAACAGGTAACTTTACTGACTATAAAGTAAGCCATAATCACCTACCCTCTAATTCGACTGATTGCCACAACATATGAAATAATGAAAGAAATTTTTATTATGACAAAAACACAATTGAGAAGACTATGGTGCATACCTTATCCAATGTCAGAGCCAAATTTTGAAGTCTCTGGTTGTAAACTCCTTCCGCCTATCCATTCAAATATAAAAATAAACAAGCAACCAAGATTAATCTGTAGCTGCAAACAATTAATTTCTTTGATGCTATCACGTACTTTAGACACATGATTTTCAAACAGGCTAATCATTGACTAGGAAGCGAAAAAAGAAAGGCCGATGCTTGGAGGAACTGTTAAATCTTCTTCCTTTAAAAAAAATAATCAGTTAAATCTTCAGTGTATTGTGCAAAAAAGGGCTAACCTGGACTTCAGCATCACTCTTCTCCATCTCTAGAGATATTTCTTGACAATATTTCTTCTTTTCTTCCAAATTATGCCTCAAGATCTCTGCAGGTAGCTTTGTTCTTTCAAAATTTATGAAACGTACCTACAACCAAACCAGATCATTACACGATTGTGGACACAGATGCCAATAAACATATCTGGCAACAAAAAAAATAACGAATAAGAAAATACATACCAGCCGAGCTGAATAAGCAACCAGCCAATCAGGCAAACCGCCCAACAAACAACTTCCGAGACCAGCCCTTCCTAAGTCAATATAATCCTCCTCAGATACCCAATTTAATTCGCATGCCTCCAGGAGCAAACGGTGCTTATCCAATAGTCCATGCCACTCCTTCAGCACCTGATGAACATCATAAAAAAATTAAAAAAAAAAAAAATATTAAAAAAAAAAATCGACAACAGGTCCTGGAATGAGGTCGTGCGATAAGGTAAGAGATACTCATGCTTGACCTCGTTGACTTTTGATGTCAGATTTTGGAATACTGACTATTAAACAACAAAAGGATTATTGATTTCTAATTATTATTACTAAAAGCTAAAAAACAAAACATAAAAGTTATGTCATTAAATTTCCTAATCACGTAAGGCTGTTTTTAGGGAACAATATTTGGTTTTGTTATTATCATTTATTTAATTTGCCAACTAAAATTGCATGTAACGTACGTATTTAAATGCTGGCCAACCCAGAACTTAGACCATTAAAATATTTAATCATTAAAGCAAAACTATAAAAAGTTGACATTTGAAAAATAAGGCATTGAGATGATTCTAACCATATCCCATCTAACTATGTTTTTTCTTATTTATAATCAGTTAATCACTAAACTTAGTGAAGTAAAGTCAGGGAATAGTGCAAAAGGTCAAAATTTGGTAAGATGAAAAACAAAAACGTAGGGAGTATATATAATGGTATAAGTTAAAATATGTTCAGTTAGAATTGACACTAATTTTTCTTTATTTAAAATGACTCATTTCAGTTTATTTAAAAAGTTGAAAAGTACATGCGTAGCACGGGATCAAAAACTAGTAATCTTTTTGCTCCAAATTAGTGTGTTCACTTATCATGGTGCATAGTTTTAGTAAAATAGTTGGTGTTTAAAAATAAATAGGTGGATGTGAATATGTGATAGGGGATAGTGAATATATATTTTAAATTGAATTAGAGATGGTGAGACACTAGCTTCTGTTAGAGGGAAAGAGAAGTAATTAAAAAAAAAAAGTCAGTCATTCCAATTCAAGAAAAGGGAAAACTAAATTGGAAAGGATGGAAAATGAAATTAAGCAAACAAAACAAGGGGGTATACTTAATTGGAATAAGTATATGACACATAAAATGTGAACTCTAAAAATATAGTTGGACTAAAAGTGCTATACTTGACATATTAGTATGTTGTAGTCCATACTTGACATCAATGACAATAATTTGTCATCAATAGTTAATACTACGGAGTGCTTGGTGTTAAAACACAAATTTTTTTTTTTTTTTCTGACAGTATTTACTAATTACTAACCCGATTTTTGTTTTATACACAGCAATCTCAAAGCCTGCATATAATCCTCTTGGAAAATTTATGACAGTCTACCAAAACATATATGATAAATTTAAACATTGCAAAAGGCGCATGATGGTGATAAAAAATCTGTACAAATATTTTCATGATGAATGATTCAAATCAATATACCTTCTGATAAGCCCCTTCGCCTGTTAAATTCAAATAGCTTCCACGGCAGACTTGATTACCACACAAACAAACAGAGGCTTCATATTCTTCCTTGCTCTACAAAAAATATCAAGGCCATCAATAAGTAAGCAATTGACGTTGAAGTCTTAGTAAAAATTCAAGAAATAAAAAAGGGAGTGATGGCGGTAAATGAAAAAGATAAATGTACATACCTCAGTAACTGAATTATAGTCAAAGGTAATTTCCTCCCCAAATCCGATTGGGCGAACAGAGTAGACTCCAATTTGATACTGACCACTTACAGCCGTAACTCTGCATTTACATAATCAGATAGTTAACAGCAAGGTCATTGGTCAAGCACTATATGATTGTTCATACCAATACCAAAAAAAACGGTACAGAAAAAGAAAAATCCATATTATAGGGTGGTAAATAATAATATAATAGAAAATAGCTTCACACAAAAACAAAGGACTTTTTGCGATCTCTATAAATTTTGAAAAAGGCAGTGTGAAGAAACTCCTGATTTCATGTAGAAGCTTCTTCTGTCTTAATGCAACGACCTTTCTTTTATGATTACAAGCTGCGAGGCTCTTTGGCCTATTTCATGAACATATATATTATCATTCTTTCCCCCTTTTAACAGTTATCTCTATTAATATGAGGTTCACAAATAATTAAATTGTCCATGTGAAACGCTACAAATACACTTTTCAACCACTACAGGCCACAAATTATTCTTAAACAATTTTCGACTCAACAGCACCTACTACCATACAGATACCAATGCAATGCTTCCAAAGTTCCAATCACTACAAGCCTCCCATCCACAAAACTAGCAAACTCTATCACATCCTTCCCAAATACCAAAACTTCTTCCCTTTTCCAAGGTTAACATATTGTCAAAATAGAACAGCTCAAATCTCTCCACATCAGCCAATCACTAGCCTTTCAATTTTGGTCATATGCTCCTACAGGAACACCACATATTACATAGTCACTAAAAACCTCATTTGCGAGGTAATGTCACAAGAGCTACAAGCACCATCAACAGAGAGCATAATGATTTCCATAAAGTGATACATGTCCTTCGTGGAAATTACATAAAGGTTCAATCTTCTCAAGACAGCAAGATTGCAAGTTCAAATAATGGTTATTCATACGAGGCACAAGTTAACTTGGAAACATTTAACAAATATATTAGACACAAGTGAGTAGAAAAAGAATACCTAGTCAAGCACCAAGTTGGAAATAAACTAACAAATATATTCAATACATGTGAGTTGAAAAGGAATGTCTAGGCAAGCAAGGGCATTTTTCCTTCTTTTTTAAAAAAAAAAAATAAAAATAAAAAATAAAAAAATAAAAAAGACTCTAAGGGACTAAATGCACGAAAAAAAATAGAAAGTACTCACTTTGCCTCACAATTAGGTCGACACGAATGACAAATTCGACTTGCATAATTTGCCTTATGCATAGCATCAACAACAAGTATATCATAGCCATCAGCATCACCCTGCCAAAAAGAATTTACAGTTAGCAATTTAATGACCCTGTTAAAATCACAAAACAAAAGGGTGGAAAAGGGTTTTCAATTAAATAATCCAAACTAAGGAAAAACCTTGGGCCTCTCGAGATATATGTTGTAGAATTCAGGTGCAGGTTCTTTACTATTCTTCTGCAGAGAACGGATTCCATCCTGTTTCTCAAACCACTTCCAAGCAGGGTAAACCTACAAGTGTTCCAAATCACACAATTCAGAGTGGAAATTTAAACATGAAAATCTATAATCTAGAATGAATACGCTGAATTATGCACATACGAAGTACTACATATATGAAAGCCAAAACATGATAAAGACCACCAAGCCCATATCAAGTAAAAGTAAAATAAAAATCAGATAATCTATAGTCTATCATCAGTCCAATTTACAGGTTGCCCAACATAAGAGATGAAAGACCAAAAGTAAAAAGAAGAGTATTCTTTTCATGAAATATCCTTATCCATATCCAATACTAGAACCCAGATTGGTGTCGAGTTATATCCATCCGGGAAAGGTGGGCAAAATGATGTGTCCACGTAACATTGTTAATTTTCAAAATACATGGGTAGAACTGCAGCAAATTTTAAGAGGAGATGGTCGGTTCAGTTGTTAGTTGTTAGTTCTACTCCTATTTGCAAAAGTCTAAAGAAACTTCTCCCTTCCCTTTAGCCTTCTTTATTTCGAAAAATATGGCACTGAAGATAAGTCAAGCCCTCGCCACCAATGATAAAAGATTTAAAGGCCTAATAGTTATATATATTCTGGGTTTTTTTATGCAAACAGTATAACAATGCAGTGAACCATCATCTATCATTTGCACTATGAAATGGGTATATACATCAATGGATCAAATTTGAGATACACAGGTTGTCATAATAATAGGAGAAAGGTTCTTTGATAATCTACAGATCAACATGCATAGCTACTCTCAAATTTAATGCCTAAAACAAATAACATGTTTTTTCCTAAGTACTAATAATATATAAGGTGAAATGGGTATAATTTTCTTAAAGTAAATGTACAAAGTTAACAGGGTGCTTGTGTCAATTGTGTGCATGTTTCCTCTCCTTTACCCAGAGCTAAAAGATGAATTCATAATGGAAAAATACAGGAGCAAGATGCTATATTCTGTTTGTCTCTGATGGTAAACAAATGAACACCCTTAACCTTTCAGAATTTAATGCGTGCTTCACTTCAACCTATCAAATTAAAAAAAAACCCCTAGTCTTAAAAATTAAAGCTTAAACGCAAGAGGGAGAGAAAGTTAATAAAAAATATTAGATTTAGCCATCAAAGATACAGTTTTTTGAAAAAAAACGTTAGAAGCCACACTACAGCAGAACGCAGTGCATAACTGCATATATGATTAATGTGTGACATTGATAGTTCTTCTAACAGTCAGTTTATCCATTTCTAGTTTACTGGGGTGATTGCACAAAGAGCACAAGAAGACTCAATGAATGTATTCAAACGATCATGGTTTCTCAAGCAAAAATTGGAATTGGCAAAAGTGAAAGACATACCTCTCCCAAAAATTCAACAACAAAATCGTCTTTAGTGAAACCACCTTGTTTGTCACAGACTACACCAAGCCCCTGAACAAAGATTACAGAACAAGAACATTGTTTCCACATATAAGGAGCCAGTAACGAAAGGAAATTAATGTTGAAGCAAATAGAAACTCTAGAAAGTACCTTTCTATAAGCAACGTAATTGTCGTCAGGCCGGCCATCAATGGCTTGTAAAAGAGCCTCACAAAGTTTCAGAGTGCTCATATTATTATCTTGCTTAGCTGTTCCAAGAATTTCCACTATGACAGGTCTCAAAGGATAAGTCATGGGTGTATTTCCACTGCCTGTGTATTGTCTAACTTGTTTATTCAATACCCTAAGGATCACATCTTCAATAAAAACATGCTTTTCTGTAAGAGACCAATCCACATTTTCAGACATTGAATCAAGAAGAAGATTGTGTGTATAAGGATCAATTCCATACACCTCCTGTTCTATAACCTCCTGTCCAAGCTCTTTCCGTGGTTTATATTGTTTAACTTCAGGAATTTCCATATCCACCAATTCAGAACCATTTTTCTGAGCTTTCACTTTATCCTCATAATTTTCAGGCAATGCTACCTTCATCTTTCGTTGCACTTCAGCCTCATCAGCTACAATAACATATTGTTCAATAACTTCATATTTCCGTGTCACTGGAGGCACAAGACTGGCCTTGGTCATACGAGCACCCCATTCACGATCCTCAGGGGTTAAATCAAAAGCATCATCTTCATTGAAGTATTCCTCTTTCGACTCAAAAGTAACACCTGAACGTACATCTGAATCACTCTCTGTATCCGAGGCACTTCCAGTGTTACTTCCATCATCTGAAGATGACACAAACTCATCAGATGATTCACCATCCAAGTCTGCTTTCTTATACGTTCTTGAAAGATTCTTTCTAATCTCCCGGTCAGAAGAACACTCCAAATAATCAAAATCCCCATTAACTGATGATGAGCCATTGGCCCTGCTCGTATATTTTCTCTCTGTGGGTGTTTTTGACTTTCTGTGACAAGAGGGACCACTGGTTTCATCCCTCAGTTTTTTCTTCATCTCATCTCTATTAATAGCTGATTTAAAGCTTTCATCAAGACGTGTTCCAAG
Organism: Chenopodium album; assembly: GCF_948465745.1. Taxonomy (NCBI): domain Eukaryota; kingdom Viridiplantae; phylum Streptophyta; class Magnoliopsida; order Caryophyllales; family Amaranthaceae; genus Chenopodium; species Chenopodium album. The sequence goes on from NC_137842.1 coordinate 18,563,892, forward strand.
TTTAATAAACAGATGAATAACACTCTCCATATCACCTGCTTCACCTCGTTTTTGTAATCTGTATATGCATAGCTTGTTATAGTACTGATACATCACATGATAATTTAGGCCAAATGATAAAGAAACACAAATATAAGATAAAATTTTAAAAAAATCCAGACAAACAAACAAAACAAAGCAACAGTGTATCATTGTATATTTTAAAAAAAAATTCCATTGTAAATAATGCAACTATGATATTCATCAAACTTCATGAAAGACATAAATATAGGGCCTTATGAGGCAGATCATATACTCAAAGTATGAGGCTGAAAGAGGGAGGTAACATATGACACAAAAGCTCAAAACTGACATTGAGAAACGGTGGCAATGCAAAAAAGTAACCCATGACAAATTTTTTAAAACCAGTCCTAGATTTACAAACTCTGCACAGAAAAGAAAGAAATAAACATAGATGATTGAGCAGAAAAGCTAATGTTAAACTTCTTGGCTCTACACATGGTTCTTCTGGCACAGGAGAGCATCCATCACAATTATTGAGCAGAAAATATAATGTTACACTCCTGTGGCTCTACACATGGATCTCCTGGCACAGGAGATCATCCATCACAATTTTACTAACTTTATCCAGCTAAATTGAGTCATGGTTGATTGTTTAATGGTTACACTTGAGGTTAACAAATATGGAAATCTAACATAAGAATCTGGGTGGAAGAATATAAGAGAGAGAGAGAGTACTTTATTGCATCTTTGCACATTTTAGTGATATCTTGTTTAGCAGCGCTCAAGCCGCGATTAGTATAATATCCATCCTGAATTTTGTTCTGAATTTCTGCAACCTATAAAAAAATAACCAAAATAAAAAGACAAATGAGTTACTAAAAATAACACCAGATTGAAGGAGGGGAAAAAAGGACTTCAATAGCTAGAAACAGCTGATAAATAACCTTCTCCGCAAAATAGTCAGATGTGTTCCCCTTCATAATATCCTTTAAGCTAAGCACAAGGAATTCCTCCATTTTTCTGTACCCATTTCCAGCCTTCTTCATAGCCAAATGCCTCATTCGGGCATCACGGGCTAGGACAGATGCAGATTTCCGAGCATCAAGCAATTTTGTACGCTTATATAGATTCTGCCTGAATGCCTGATTAGCTGCACCTCTTTTTTCCACCATATCAAAGTAATCTTTTAGCCCACTGGACTCATCCATATAACTCCCATGACCCAATTTAGAAACCGATGAAGATTGCTCGGGCATCTGTTTTAAACTCCTTATCTTTGAATTTGACTCTTCAAAACCAATGCCTTGTGAACTTCGCTCTCTGACCCAGTTTACATGGGGGAATTTGAATATTAACTCCTCAAACTGGCTGCAACCTCTTATATCAACCGAGGATATACAAGAAAATGACTGAAGAATCTCCTCAAGCACAGCTGAAGTAACATTGGTACAACCATCTAAAACTAACACCTTTATCATTTGCTTATTATATCCACTCTGCATGGGGATTAACAATAAAATACATAATTAAGATTATAAAGAGGTCCCACGATAATTAAAAAAAAAATAATAATAATAATATACCCAAAACTCACCATGACACTCCCAATAATGGAGTCACTGCAGTTGGAGCCCATAGTTGACAAATCAACCCTTACACTCACATTTTTGTAGAAACCAACAGCAGCCCTCCAGTGCTTGCAAGTTGTGCCAGCAAACATTAGGGATTTGATATCAGTTCTAAGAAAATGAAAAATGCGTGCCAAAATATGACCATCCAGTAGACCCCAGCTTCCCACCTCATTCTTAGCACACACACCCTCTTCTTTGCAAAAAGTAACACTGCCACATAAGTCCTCAAATGAGGGCTCCCTATAAGAGAAACGTGATAAGCCTTTGGCCACTTCGTAATTTTCATCATCTCCATCAATAAGTGTCCGACATCTTTTTTTACCATGCATGTCTTCCTCAAAAAGCATAGATACTTCATTCTCTGCATAAAAGCAAGACCAAAAACCAAAGAAACAATAGTCATATAGAGACATGTTGAACTATTTAAAATGGAAGAATTTAGGGCTTGATATAATATACAAACTTCTTTGACACATTATTAATACAGAAAGAAAACTATTTAAAACATATTCTCTGATGCCTTCTGCAATTTGAATGTTTCCACCAAAAATATAAAAGGAGATAACTGGAAGTGGAAGAAGCCCCGAAAAAAAAAAGTCCACAAGAATTAAGGATATGATACAGTTCTAATCAAAATTTACTCCCTGTCCGAAACAATAGACACAATGGACCAATCCACACACTCCCCATTGCTCAACCTTAGTAAGGGAATGGGTAGGCCAATCACAAACTATTACTATTTTTTAAAGGTAGCAGTTTGTCTAGATATCCCAAAGCAGTTTATGCAACAAGGTGACTATAATTTCCCTACAGAAGAAGTGTATCATACTAAAAGTTCTTTAGATACTTGTACATGAGTTTTAAAATTATTTTGAAAATATTTAGTAAAAGAGAAAAGATAGTGAATTGAAACAAATAAGCAAACATAAACATATTATTTTATTTAAATATGTTAAATATAAAATACAATTGCTAGCAGACAAGCTCTAGTTCTCTTAGTCTCTTTCATCCAACCCCTACTCTTTCCGAATCAATGGGTTGGCCTACCTAACAACAGTTTCTAAGATAGCCGGGAGTAGATATGGATGGGTTTTAGATTGTACTAAGGGTCAAACAATGTTTTAGTATGGAGAATTTTTTTTCTTAGTTCTTCTGGGTTAAAGGTAATGTTAAGACTTAAGAGTGAAGGTACTAAGTTTCAAGCAACTTATTGAATTTCCAGGTACCATAAGCTAAGAAGCACAATGAAAGCCGTCTGAAGGCAAACTACAGAGTAAATACATTAGTGGACATATATGGATATACTTCTCTGAACTGCCATTAAAATCAAATAAACTCTTAATCATAAAGTTATCTTAAATTAATGAAATCTAATGTTCTCCGTGCATCCTATTAATGGGACTTAATCCACAAGCTTAGAAAGGCCATTCATTAAGCCAATATTTAGCACTCGACACCAATATTCCTTAGTTCACCTTTTCTCGAAAAATTTACACATATGTAATACTGGCCAACATGACTTATAAGTATGTCAACCCAAAAGATGAAACATAGACCAAGTAGCAATACTTTAAACTCTCGCCTGACAATGCAACAAAAACAGAGTACCACGTTAATGCAAGCAATATCAGATAAGACCAACTAGAAATTAAGTATAGGAAAACATACCCATGGGAGATTTTTGAAGATAAAGAGAACTTCTATGCTTCTCTGTTTCCTTCCTTGGCTGTCTAATATTAATCCATGGATCTAAGACCTCATTGATAGCAGCAGCAAACTCACGACTCTTATAAGATTTCATGACTAATTCATGAAGCTTCCCTAGTGTATAACCAATAAAGTGGGGATGCAAGCTATGGAATGAATTAGAAAGTGAACAGCTATCACCATGCACAGCAGGTGCTACAGAAGATACACCAACAGGAGCAATACTATCTCCAACGAGTTGGTTCATATTTTCTGAGGCCTTGATTACAGAAATAACTGGAACCCAAACTTTGTCAAGTTTACGAAACACACTGCTTTGTTTCTTCAAAAAACCTTCATTCACCAACTTAAGCAGTACTGAGCACGAAAACGGTCCATGTTCATGTCCGGTGCCATCAAGGTAATACCAGTCACCTAAGTGCAACTGTAAATCATTTGCAGTGCAAACTCGGTCTTTTGGTTTATCTACGATACTAGATTCCCATGATCCTCCAGAGCTTTGCTCCTTAGAGCTTTTGAAATGAAAAGCTTCTTCTTCAGATGATCGCTTAACATCAGTGGATAAAGAGTAATGCTTAATTCCCTTCGAAGAGTACTTGTCCTTCCCCCTTGGTTTCAACCGAGAGTCAGAAACAAATGAACCATGATCTTTAACAACACATGCATTGATTCTAATCACTGGCATCATACTTCCTTTTACCCCTCTTACAGCAGCAGCTTTTGCTTGAACTGGCTTGTTGATTGCACTAGAATCACTCCTCTCATCAGGCCAGGAAAATGCCCAGGAGGGAAGATCAAGCTTCCTGCTTTGACAAGGGTAGTACAAGTCATCTTTTCTCTGCCATCGTGGGTCCTCATAACCAGATTTTGGCATCTGACAAAGAGGGAAACCATCATTCAACACAACCTTTTTCCTAAAATATTTGTCTTGAATGGCATCTTCACTTCTTTGCCAGTCCCCACCTTTACATGACCATCGACCAGAGAACCATTCAGTAAATTCACTCAAGAGGTAAGAGCATTCCTTATCAAGACTAGCAGTAGAGGTGGATTCAGCAGTGTCCTTTGATGTAGAGTCCGGATGTCGTGATATATCCTCTTCCTGATTCTGCTCCAAAGGGTCTTGACTGCATGAATTATCCTGCATAAAGCCTGTATGGTGGATAGAACATATGATGTTAACAAATCGGTCACTTCAAATTTTAAAAGTTGCAAGCAAAACTATTTCTTAATCCATTATCTTAATAAGAATTTATGCATTTTCAAGCAACATCACATACAGAGTTGTGTTTAAAAGCATAAAGCATGAGTAAACATCCCAAGACACTTAGAAAGCTAATCAGCTATCTTAACATAAATGCATATGAATGAGATTGCTCAAGAGTGACAAACGATATCAGAGAATAAAGAGAGCAAATAAGTCCAGGTCAAAGAAGAGATAATTACCAGCATTGAAAAAGTTTTTCTATATTAGGGAGGATCAATTTATGAAGATACATTACTGGCATTACTTACAGTATAAGCATCACACATTCACTTGATTTGTTAAGATAAAATTGAACTATTTGCTTTAGAAATAACAGCTCTCCAAGAGGGAGGGAGAAGACAGATTGCAATAATCAGAATTTATCCTTTAATAGTGAACAAAATTATCTGCAACAACCCCGCTCTAAATAAATAATACACAATACAAATGAACTTCATGTAATATGTCAAAGATTCACTGCTAATTAAGAACAATAATGACGAAGACTGACAAATAACTTTGGAAATACACATACCTTCCAAGATACCAAATCTTTTCCACTCTGAATGATCAAATGTCATCTGTAGTACTTCTGCACAAACATTTAGCAGCACTATATCAGGTATGTAGACGAAAAATTTAAGAACAGCAATGATAACAATGATGTTGATAGGCTACATTGCTAAGGAACCACACTCCTAAATGTTTAAAATTAAAAATAAACCACATTTGTTGGGTCAATATGCACATAAAAAGCCATCTCAGCCAACTGTCTCTTAAGGTGCCACAGTCTGTAACTAATCTTCCTGCTTGTGGTGATATGCAAATTAAAACCCCTTTATTAATTATTAACTCACTTCCTTATTTATAAAATAAAAAAAAAAATAAAAAAAAACTATTCATTGTAAGGTCGGTATGGTGTGCAACATGGGCCAAAAGTGGTTCTCATAGACATCTTAAGTGGCAGGACATGAATTGCACAACAAAGATAGAGTATTGTCAAAAATTACTATAAAAAATTCTAGCTTGAAGAAAGCATATTTCTTTACAAGGAACTAACAGTTTATACATAAATACAATACGTGCAAACACTCTATTAAGTGAGAACACATCTCATCTAGTGGAAATATATATATACTTCGTATAATGATTACTATTCAACCCATATGAATATTGGACAAACACTTTAAAATAAAATAATAAAAATTATTTTAAAAGCCAACGATCAGCACAATTCAAACTATAGTATAACATATATTTTATGATCTATATATAAAACTAAATAGTGATCAGTATTATGACAAGAATAAGGAAGGTCTTTCTTTTGTATGAGTGCTTATCATTGTTATCAATCAATATGGTTAAATTTATTGATATAAAAGTTAAATTCAGCAAGTCACCTATAATTTGGATTAAATGGGACTAATGTATGGCGCAGATTGTGAAGCAGCAATTGTGGCCAGGTATCAGATGAACAGCAGGCCAAATCTCTTGAATTTTAGTTGCAGAAGCAAGAAAAAGTAAGGGAGGTCAGGGAAAATGCAGAGGATGGTGCGCGACTTTGGAAAAACAGATTTCAAGTTTAATGGAATAAGAAAATTATGACCTTAGATATATATTTTCATTAGTTCAGATTTAACCTCACATATAGAGGAGGTTTTCTCACCTGTGATCAAGGTCAAACTGTACAAAAATAGCTAACCTCCAAAAAGTTCAAACAAGTGATCAAGGTTATACAGTACAGGAGCTTACCTCCAACTATCTCGAGTTCCTTTCCAGGTAAAACAGTAACGCCATCTAAAAGAGCCCCAACTCTTTCATCGATGCCAAGATCATCAGGAAGAAGATGGTCAGATTGACCAGTCACACAATGAACAGAAGAATCTAAACTCTCCATACCAACCTGATCCACAGAATGCTCAGCATCTCCAACATCGGCCAGCACATTTCCAGGAGCCTCGGGAGGGCTCACCAACTGTGTGACCGTCTCTGAAAAAATTGTCGTAAAATTAGGAGTTAGGACCGGAGAAGCTGCATTTTCAACAGTCACCCACCTGTCACTGTCAGAGTGCTTAACCAGGTGATCTGACATAAGTATTCCTCCTTCTATAAGTGCTTTTAAGTCGCATAATCTAGAAGGACCGCGCTCCTCTCCATAGTGATCAAGGTAATACCATTTCCCTGGGTTCACACTAGCCACACAAGGGACATGTGGAGGTGTGTCACATATATCCATATCTTCTTCCATTGATGGCAATTCTTCAATATTCCCATTGACCAATGAAGGTTGTTCCTTGACATCCAAACAAGGGCCTTGATTTTCATCTTTCACATGAGACTCATAGGAAATGCCTTGGTCAACTGTTCCATTCGGCTTATCATTCACATTTAAAGGATCTTTAACCGAGGTAGTTGAATCTTTATCATTACGAATTTTCTCAGTAGGCTTTTCGCTCTGTATCCTATCACTCTGCTTAGTCTCACTCACTTCACTCCTACTTGTTTGGCGGTGGTTAAACGGCCTACTGCGTTCAGGTGGGGATCCAGAGTAACTTGAAGACCTTTCCTGGCGATCATTTACCCTAACACGGTCATTGGGAGACTTTTCAATATAACTGGGGCTTCGATTCCTATTGTCATGGCGATGACCACGATAACATGGGGATCTTTCATGACGTGCAGGAGTCCTGTCCCTATGATCATGATGTCGGCCTCTCTCATGTGGAGACCTCTCAGAATAACTAGGGCTACGCCTCTGCCTGTCGTAAGCCGCTCTTGTAGGTGCAGCATCATAATGGCGCAATGAAAGCCTATCAGAAACAGGCCTTGATGAATTTGAATGTCTAAATGACTTATCAGCAGACTGACGAGAGTAATGCTCTGGATTTGATAACCTTCTGCTTTTCATACTGACATAATCACCATGATCATCATAGGGCTTGCGGTCACTGCTTTCCGAGTCAGTGACATGCCTCTTCAATCGACCACCTGATGAGTGTTCTCTTCCATGGCCTCTCCCATGACTGTAATCATTCTTGTAAGCCACATCATCCATCATTTTTGAGCTCATTTTCGGGTAGCTCCTTTCTTGGCTAACTTCCCACCTTGGATTTCTCTTGACATGGCGATGATTCCCACTTCTACTAAAATCCCTGCTGGGAGAGACATCCTCACCTGAATATCGTACAGAAGACGGTGTCCATTCATGTTCATATCTTCGTTCTCGCTCTCTACTTGAATCATGCCTGCGCCCTTTCAAGTAGCCATAATCGTCCCGGAAAACATCTCCTTTATGCCACCTCTCAGGAATAAATTCTCCCTTCTCGACTTCATCTTTGGACCCTCTCCACAAACTGAATTCCCCCTTCTCGTATTCTCCTTTCCTATACTTCTCCGGAGTTCGATCCCTTCTCTGAAGGGCGTCATTCCGGAATCTCCCTGAGCCGAAATCATACCTCTCCGCATCCCCTTTTCGCCACCTGGGTGGAGAAAACTCCCCTTTCTCATATTCATCCCTCCTCCACTTGTCAGTAACAATCTCACCTTTTTCAGTCTCAGTCTTGTGCAATATATCAGGCATAAATTCGCCATTCTCCCCGTCTCTCCGGGGAGATTTCAATGTCCCCAATTCTCCTTCTTCAATCTCGTCTTTCTGCACTTTATCACCCCCAATTTCCCCATTCTCAACTTCCCCACTGCTCTTCACTTTCTCCGGAACTGGCTCGGTCTTTCCCGGCTCTTCCTTCTTGAAAAACGCATCTCTCTTCAACTTCATCCTCTTAGTAGTAGTCCTCTTAACTGGTTTAGTCTCCAATTTGCCATTACTATTGTTGTTGCTACCGCCACTACCGCTGCCGCCACCGCAAAATGTTTCGGAACCCGAAAACTTCTCCATAATTGGCTGCAAAGGCACGCATGCAACACCTCCATCGCCCATGGAACTCCAAAGCTTTCCGCTTGTGTTCTCACGAACCCTAATTCTTCTCTTTTCCAGGACTATTGATGCTCATACTGCAATATCGTCCGTTTTCGATAATCTTCCTCGGCCAAAAACCCTAATTTCCAACCATCAACAACAAAAATTACAAACTGTAAGTCAACAAAATCAACAAAAACAATCCCAATGTAGGATTTCAAAACCCCCAATCAAAAACAATCAGCTCCAAATCAAAAAGTGAAGTCAAGAAAATCAAAACCCTAAAATCCCCAAATCTGGGAATCTGAATTGAAAAACCACAAAACTTACAGATGATTACAGATCAAATTGTGCGAAGAAACAAGAAATTGTTGAATGCGTAGATCGAGAAACGTTTCGTAGGTGAGATTTCGAAAGTCGAAACCCTATTTTTCGCCTGAGAAATCTATTTTCTCTCTCCTCCTCTTCTTCTTCTCTTCGCGCTCTGTTTATGTTTCTGTCTTCTCTCTCTTCTTAGTTTTTAGTACTTTTTCCGGTCTGGAAAAAAATATAACAAGAAAAATAAAAATAAATAAAAACTTCTTGTAGTTTTTTTTTTTTTTCTTTTTACCCTATTTATTTATGTCTTTTTATTATTAGGTTTTCAAAAAAAATAAAAATGTCTGTTTATTACTCCGTATTAAAAATTACGTATACAAGTAGGGTTGTACCGTATGAATATCGTATATTAGCGGGAGGTGATTAAATTGGCGGTGTTTCGTTTATATTCTTCCTGATGGGTGCAAATGACTATTTTGTCCTTGCAGTATATCTACTAACTAGTACAGCATCCGGGCAATGCACGATTAACAAATTTTAAATACTTAGGCCCTATTTAGTTCTGAATTTATTTGATCAGGTATGGTCTGATCTTATCTGATATAGTTTGATTTGATCTGATCTGAATGTTAGATTTGACCAAACTTTGACCTTACATATACGATAATCTATACGGAAAAAATATATTAAGTGGGGTCTTTTTAGTTTCGTAATAATGTGTATTTTATTAATATGTGATTTTCAGAATTTTTTATTACAAAATTAACGATATTTAGCGATAAAAAATTGCACATAAAATGATGATATGATCTGACCTTATTTTTTCTGATCTGATCAGATCCGAACTTATTTTTTCTGAAATAAGTGAAAATAAGGTGAATTAAATAAGGTCTTATTCTCATTTCACAAATTTTTAAGATAAAGTGATTTAATGATTAGTACTCCCTCCATTTTTTTTTAAGTGTTACACTTACCAAATCCGACAGTGTTTTAATAAGTGTTACACTTTCTTTTTTGGCAAAAAGCTATATTAAAATATTATATCTTTCTTTTCTCATGGTCCCCACCCAAACCCACTAATACTTTTTTTTTATTATATATCTCCTCTCACATTCATTATTTTACAATAAACTATTAATCTCACTATTTTTTTTTTACAATTTTTTAATACTCCAACTACCCCACTTACCTCTTATTTTATTTAAGTCAATTAAATTTTATGTGCCGATCAAACTGTGACACTTAAAAAAATACGAATGGAGTTTTGAATTTATTTACATAGTCGTTTTAATCATACATTTTTAACTTCTAAAATAATTATATATTCCATGCTGGAGGTATTAATTATGTTTTGACATTTTGTTAGTGGAAAAATAAAGTACGAGTATGATAGTTGGGAGGAGAGAGAATCTTAAAATATGTTACTTGGGTCCACTTATAAGAGAGAAGAAATTAGTAAAAAATTGTGAAAGTTTCCCAAAAAAAAAAAAGGGATTGGGGCAAATAATTAAATATGGCTGTTAAAGGAAAGTGAAGCAAGTAACAAAATACAGAGAGAGTATTACTTTAAAAATAAATGTCAAATGTTTGTAAATATAATTCAACTCAATGAACTGATAATCAATGTCCACATTAAGTCATTTTTTTCTCGTTTCTACATGAGTTACTGCCCTTACTGACCAACTCATTTTAAAAATGATTAAACTCTGTCCACTAACTCAATACAACGTGTTTTTTGTGTTTCCGGCTAAAACACACCAAAACACGAGTAACCTCTGACTAACCTAGTAACCTCGACCAAGCAACCTTTGACCGAGTAACCCCTGATTGACTGAATGACCCTTGATCAATCGAGTGATCCTTATCCGATGAGTAACCATTGACCGATCGAGTAACCATGGACCAAATAACCCCTAACCAACCGAACGAGTAACCCCTGACCAAGAAACCCTTGACGGAGTAACCCCTTGATCAACCGAGTAATCCCTGACCGAGTAAGCCCTAGGTGACCCTTGAGCGACTGAGTAATAGCTGACTAATCGAGCAATCATTGACCAAGCAACCCCCGTCGAGTAATCTTTGACCAAGTAATAAATCACCGCCACACGGTATGACCAACCACATATGAAACTTTGTGCACTCATATCAATCAATAACTATATACTAAAAGACACACCAGCAATGACACGTGTCATCTCCTGGTGTATCCTTAGTATTTTTTAAAAAAAAATAATTGAAAATTTTTTTTAAAGAAATTATTTGTAAAATTTAATTACTACACGCGCGCGCGCACATATATATATATATATATATATATATATATATATATATATATATATATATATATATATATATATATATGGAAAATATATTATTTTTATAATATTATTAAAAAAATACAATCTTCTACTATAAGTTTCTGTGTGGCAAACATAATACTCCGTATTTGTTTTAAGGATACAATTAAGATAGACAAAAGTTAATGACTGAAAACTAGATATTATAATATATGATCACTGATAAGTATATAGATAGAGACTAGTATTATACTAAAAGACACACCAGCAATGACACGTGTCATCTCCTCGTGTGTCCTCATTTTTTTTTTTTGAAAAAAAATCTATTTAAGAAACAAATCTTTTATTTATATAAAGTAATAATTATGTACATTAAAAAAAATTTATGTATCTAATTTCAAAAAAAAAAAAAAAAAAAAAGATTTGATGTATCTTTTAAAAAAATCTTATTAACAATTATAAACTTACACAGAAAATAAAAAAAAAATGTTCTTAACATAATTTGTGACATGGACTATTTTTTTTAATAGAAAATACATACTTTATTATGTACTATGTATTACAACAAGATTATACACTTTTTTTATTGTGTAATAGAAGTTCCATGCTTAAACAATGAAATGCAAATATCAAATCAACATATGATATTTTTGTTATTTCTTTGAATAATTTATGATTAGAATTATTGAAAATTACCGTGCATGGCACGGCACCTAACCTAGTGTTTGGAAAAGTTTACTATTATAAAAAGAACGTGATTAATGTATATATATAATATTTCCTCTGTTTTTTATTAGTTGATACATTTCATTTAGGCATGTTGCCAATGCATACTTTTAAATGTAAATATTTTTAGTTACGTATTAGCAAAAATCATGGAATTTTGATATTTGGAAAATAGACATTTGAGATGAATCTAATAATATCCCACATGACTATGTATTTGACTAACACTAAATCACAAAATGAAGTCAAAATAAGTTATGTGACTAGTGCACACAGTCAAAACGTGTCAAAAATTTTAAAAATAAAATAAAATAAAAGAGGTAGAAATGTACTTTTTTTTTTTTGAATAGAGGTAGAAATGTACTTTGTGTATCACAAATAATGTCATATCTTTTTTCTCCACTATGGTCTCTAAAAACACTTGAAATTTAACATGAAACTTCTAAAAATAGGAAATTTTTTTTTGTATTTCCATGTAGCATGAATAAAGTTACATCTTTTTATAAACATTTGATATTTTTATTATGTACATAAATATTAATTCTCATATTTTTCTTTCACTTGTGGAGGATAAAAAGATGAAATTATCTTGCCCCATCACCTATTATACTTTATTACATGATGAATCAAATCACCACAAACATGTTGCACCTTCCACAACAAAAATTATACTTGTCTAAAAATCTGCAAAGTCAATGACGTTAATGCTCATATAGCTTTTATACAAAAGTTGTAACTTCTAGCTATATATGACCTTAAAAGGTTGATTAGGCTGACCCTCAATTATTATTATTATTATTATTATTATTATTATTATTATTATTATATCTCAAAAACAAAAGTCATACAACCTAAAATAAATTAGTGAGAAGTCGAGATACAATATGGCCCCCCACTCCTCTAGCTATAGCAAAGCCTACTCTAGTGAAGATATGAGCTGCAGCACGAGCCCCAATGTCTTGCGTCGTCGAGAACTTCTGAATCCGTTTCCACAACGCAATAACTTCCTTCTCTAATTCCTCAAGCGAAGAAAAGGAGAAGGGAATGAAACCATAGCCAACCGCCCGACAACGAGCTTCATACTTAACCCGCTTCTGATGAGCCGCATCAGCCATAACCCGTCTAGGAAAAAAGTCAGATAGCCCTGTCTGTATCAAAGGAGAAGACCCAGTGAAGGCGACACATACATCACGACCACGATCCCATGAATAAAGTAACACATTGACAGGTCTGAGGGCCCCGTCATTCCCTCTAGACAACCCTATGTCAACCTCCTTTCTAGATGAAATCCCACATCTGTAGCAAATATCAACAATTGTATCTCGAACAACATTATGTCGATGTTTAATACCTACAATACCAGCACACGACACCGCGTGGTTGCCGAAAATATCCCTAGTAAAAACCCGAGAGCAAGCAGAGCACAGCGTCGAGATAGAGAACAATGGAATACCCAGCCGGTAGCACATCACACATCGGTATGTCTTTGCGTTCATCGTCTGACCCAACACAAAAATAGGGGCTGCCCAAAGCCAAGCAGAGGTGTGGTATCCCTGCTGCGACTTCAACAATGCCGACAGACGAGGAGACAAAGAAAAGGTGGATTCTGCACATAATTTGATAATTTATTGCACATATATTATTATTATTATTATTATTATTATTATTATTATTATTATTATTATTATTATTATTATATGTAATCATTTGATAATTTATTGCATATATATAATAGTAAAAATTAAATAACTCATGTAGGGAATATTTCAAGCATCCCACACTTGAGCCCCACTGTGATCATACATTTAAGCATAGTGGCGTCCAAAGGGAAGGAAGCTAGAGTAAAAGAGTCGCCAACAAGTTTTAGGAACTTGTAAACTGTAATACATCGTATTTTTTATACGTATTTTTCCTTTTCCTCCCGCCAAAGCTTTAATGAAAAACTCAATGCTCCTAAGCCGCGGGCAAAACGGACCATTGATGAGTATACACCAATAGGAATGACTTATAGCGAAGCTTTCAACTACCTCCAGGGCCAAGGTCTCATTCACCCTATTGGTCCAATTCCAGATCCAGTACCTGAGAAACGACCTTCCAATTGGGACCCAAAATCCTATTGCCAATATCATAGAAGCCATGGTCACACCACCGAAGAATGTTTCGCCCTTAAAGATCGCGTTCAAGAACTCATTGATTCAGATCTCCTTCATGTTCCTCCGAGCAACAAGAAGGTCAAGATTAGTAGCAATAACAACAGAGGCTGGAAAGGAAAGAGGAATGACTATCCTTCCTCTTCCGAAAACACCTACTCTAATGAAATCTTAGCCATAGATAATCAAGGACCTAGAAAGCAACTAAAAAAGAATTTTGCTCCTATTGGGATTAGCTATGATATTGCTTTCGATCGACTCCATACCAAGGGACTCATTACTCCCATTGGACCTATTCATGATCCCCCATTTGAGAAGAGACTGCCTAGTTGGGACCCAAACGAACACTGCAAATACTATCAAGGTAGGGGCCATAATACTAAGAGCTGTTGGAAGCTAAAAGAGGTCATCCAATATCTAATTGATTATAACAAGCTTCACACATCTTTAAATGGCAAGAAGACTGGGTGATGATAAAACAAAGACACGAGGCGAGCTTCAACAACAAGATTTCGTGACCTCTTTTTCTATTTCTTTTATTCATCCTTTCCCCAATAAGTCTAGCATAGACACTTTTCATTTTCCTTGGATTTACTTTGTAGGTTTTTTCCTTTTTATGAAAGGAATGGTGTCCTTCGAACAAGTGTACTATTCCGTTAGTGGGTTCAGAATTATTAGAAAGCTAATATATTCAGTAAGGTCAAGTGATCGAAATGCCTGGGTGGAGGCCGCCTCCAATCAGTAATATTAATGCATAATTAATATTACAGCTTAATCTTGACTGAACCCTTCGGGTCACACCCAAGCAACTAACAAACCGAAGAGACAAATTAATTAAGAATTAATTAATAATTCGACTGAGTAATTAATATTTAGACGTCGGAAATTCGAGCTTGGAGCGTTGAAACCGAGCGTCGAAAGTCGAGTCGAAAATAGTAAAAGACGAGACGTGAAAAATAATAATAAATCAATAATGACCGAAATACCCCTAGCATCGGTAAAACCGAGTGCTAGTAGGGGCGCGGCAAAAAGCTAGCAACCCGCACCAAATGTGCGAGGCAATGCTAGCATGTGGCAACTAGTAGCCCGCACACTTGGTGCGTGGCTTGCTAGGCCGTGGCAGCTAGCAGCCCACGCTTTGGGGCGCAAGTGAGGTGGGCCGAAGCCTCACAACCACCCCATGGCAGCCCACAAGTAAGCCTGATCACGGATCGGATATCCGATCCGAAAGGGGATTTCGGATCGGATATCCGTATCCGAGAATACTTATATTTGCTATTTGTATCCGATCCGAAAAGTTCGGATATCCGAAAATCCGGATATCCGAATTTTTCGGATCGGATATATCGGATATCCTATATCTGACTACTTTGATTACGAGTTGTTTTAAATGGCAAAATTGAAATTTTTTTTTTACCCATTTTCTCCTCATGTTACTCACAACCTGAACAAAGAGAGAGAAAATAGATGTGTAATTATCCTATTAAAAATAATTATCCTATTAAAAAATGGACTTGTAAATACTGTCCACAACTAATTTAGTCATTTTCAGAAAAAAAAAATAATGAAATAACAAAATACAAATAACCTGCCATGGCTGCCAATTTGCCAAAATACAAACTAATTGGATAAGTGCTACAAAAGTACAAATTATATGACAAAGAAAATTTAAAGTCCAAATACATTAATGTCCAAATAGTTAACAATACGTCAATAGTCAATACATGCATTTTATCTTATACTAAAAAATAAGTCATCAACGCCGGAAACCGATAGCGGATCAACAAAGTATGAGCATACGACAAGTCAACAACTCTACAAAATATGAGATCAAAATATTAGATAATCATAAGATAAATAAAAACAAAAAAGATGCAGAAATTAAACTATAATTTTTTAAATATTCAAACTAAAAAAGTATTACCTTCTAATACTAAAAGTAATCATCAATGACGGAAACCGAAGGCGGATCAACAAGAGACGACAACTCTACAAAAAACACGATGAAAATACATTGTTAAGCAAAAGACAAAACAAAACAAATGCTAAAATAGGAGATTAAACTGATCAGAACATAATACAGATTACAGAACATACAAATTAAACTGATCAGAATCATCAGACCGTTTGACATGATTAAAAAAAAAAAGAGAGACAACAAATAAAGTATAAACTGAAGTCAGTCACAATCATTCAAAATATTTAATTAAAAAAAAAAAGGGAAAAAGTATTACCCTCTTCAATTTGTTGAATGTCATCGATACTTTCTTCAATCATAAGTGGACCACGTGTAGTGCACATCCAATCTTGTGCACAAACCAAAGCTTCAACCATATGTGAAGAAAGTGAACTACGAAATGGATCAAGTACTCTTCCACCGGTGCTAAATGCAGATTCGGATGCAACCGTGGAGACCGGAATGGCTAATACATCCCTAGCCATTAGACCAACTATAGGATATCTATCCACCCCTTTTTTCCACCATCCCAAAGCATCAAAACTCTTACCGATAATATTAGGTTCTCTATCATCCATCAAATACTTGTCCAAATCAGTTTTTTTGTCAAAAACTGTTTGTCCACCAATATCCCTCTCAAACTCAAATCAGCCTGATCATGCCAATCATTATAGTTTTCGAAGTCTTTTGAAGTCAAATCAATATTTTCAGAAACACTTGACACATTTTGAGATTGTAAAGCAACATAATGTTCATACAAAGAAGTCAAAGTTTCCATCACCATATCATACAACTGGGTGGCCTTGTCAGAATCATATTGATCATCAATAGCCCACTTAACATAATGCATTTTGCGTCTAGGGTCAAGCACAACAACAACATACAACATCAAGTTAATGTTATCCACATTTTCCCAATATTTGTCATGCTTTTTCTTCATCCCATTGGCCATTGACCTTTCCTTAACATCAACACTTTCACACTTTTTTTTAATCATCTTGCCAATTGTGACAAGTTCTAACAAATACACATTAGTAGTAGCATACAAAGACCCCGAGAGTCTCAAAGTAGCATCATAAAAAATCTTAAGAAAGGGAATAAAAGAAGCAACACGATCCCAATCCATATCAGTAGGAACACCTGACATCTTTGTTAACTCTAAAAAATATTTCCCACCATCAGAATTTTCAAGCAAATCAAAAGCCTTACGAAAAATCAAAGCATACTCCAACATCAAATAGGTGGAGTTCCACCTAGTTTCAACATCCAAACAAAGCTGACGTTTTGATTCAATTTGTTCTTGATTCACACAATTTCTGAATTTTTGCAATCTGGCAGGTGAAGATCTAACAAACCGAACAACATTACGTATTTTTTTTTTATTGATTCATCACATTATTTCAAACCTTCTCTTACTGTCAAATTAAGAATGTGAGCTACACACCGCATATGCACAAATTTACCCTCTAAAACAGTCCCATCTTTCCATCTTAGTAACCTCTTCCTTAAATATTGGACCCCTACATCATTTGAGCTTGCATTGTCTACGGTAATGGTCATTACTTTAGTGATACCCCACTCAAGCAAACATTTTTCTACCCCTTTACCAATAGCCTCACCTGAATGGCCACTAATTGGACAAAAAAAATTTTTTTTGCGCAAGTTCCAGTTGTGATCAATAAAATGGGCTGTTAAACACATGTATGACAGATTTTGGCAAGAGGTCCATGTGTCAGTAGTGAGAGAAATACGAGAAGAACACTTGCTAAAATAACTTTTCAGTTTTTTTTTCATCTAAAAACACACGATAGCAATCTCTAGCTACTGTAAAACGAGAGGGGATAATGAAATTAGGCTGAACAACAGACATAAAGTAGAGAAAACCCTCACGATCAGCAAACCTAAAGGGTAATTCATCCATTATTATCATTTTAGCAAAAGCTTTCCGACCCTCCTCCTGCCTAAACTTCCAAAATTCTAGTTTACCCTTTTTTTCCCCACTTGCATTATCACCTACACTAACATCTCCTAATGGATGCTGACTTTGCTCACTTTGAAAAGCAAGAAGCATTTGGGATTTGCTCACATTAGGGGGGTATTCTTTACACCTTTCTAAATGATTTTTCATAGCACTTGTACCCTTTTTAGAGTCACCAGTAACATCAACAGAACAATACACACATTTTGATCTTTTATCCCCATCTTTTACTATTAACTCAAAATGATCCCAAAGCCAAGATCTTTTCTTTTTACCTTTTTTTTCAGCTCCATCAGCATCACTAGTAGTGGTTGAAGGCCTTTTTTTTGGTGGCTGTGGTGGTTTTTCAATTCCAGCATGCTCCTCATTGGCAGCGGTTGACGCCAAGGGCTCCTCTTCAGTTGGTTGATTTGCTACGTTAGCAGATTCTACAGTAGCATCATCCATCTAAAACACATAAATCAAAATGTAAACCAGTTGACAAAATAAAACTGAATTTACTTATTTTTTTTTCAATCACAAGTTCTTTCACAGACTAATTTAAATCACTAATCAGCAATTCAGCAGAAGTACGAGCATAGGATGACAGGAACAGAAACATAATGAAATTTTCTCCCAACATAACAGCAGAAAATTAACAGTTCAACAACACCATAACAATTAATATGAAACTTTTAAAACAGAAAATTTTAACAACACCATAACAATTAATATGAAACTTTTAAAACAGAAAATTTTAACAACACCATAACAATTAAACATTAAGTAATCTACTAAATACTAATCCTAAATTCCTATAATCTATGTATAATCTTTCTGTTCATTTTTCTAATTCTATCTATATTAGTCATTAATTATCATATTCACTACACAAAAATATAGAAAAGGAATAATAAGAATAAAAACAAACTAAGAAGATACTTTGATTTTATTATACTTGAATCTCATAACTAAGATTCTTAGCTAAAAGCTAATGGTATAATATACTAAATCTGATCTATAATTCAACAACAATAGATTAATAATTAATGTCTAACGTTTTCCCCAAATTTAATCAACAACAATAAATTAATAGAACCTAAAAATCAAGAAGAAGCAAAATAACAGAACAATAGAATTTTGAAAACCAAATTAACTAATTAAAATTATAAATTATATCAAAAATTCAAAAGAGGAAAAGGAAAACGGTTAATTACCTTGGTGGAGGAGTGAGGGGCGCCGCTTCTGGTGAAGGAGTGAGGGGCGTCGCCGCTTCTGGTGAAGGAGTGAGGGGCGCCACTGCTTCTGGTGGCCTGGATGAGTGAGGCGCCGCTGCTTCTGGTGGATGAGTGAGGCACTGAGAAGGTGGTCGGAGATCGAGAAAAGGAGTAGAGAGGAGAGATCGAGAAAGAACTCAGACAAGACTAAGAGAGGAGTGAGAAACTGAGAAGACTAACTGAGAAAGTGAGAAGAAAGAGGAAAGAGGCGGATTTGAAATTAGGGTAAGTTGAGATTTTGTTGGGCTTGGGCTGTTGGGCATATGGATAATATTTGAACTTTAAATATGGGTAAAAAAAAAGTAATTTTCGGATATCGGATCGGATATCCGATCCGACTTTATTTTCGGATATTCGGATAACTGAAATTCAAATTTTCGATATCCGATATCCGATCCGATATCCGAAAATTTCGGATCGGTTATCCGATCCGAAAATGTTTTCGGATCGATTACCCTAAATTGTCGGATCGGGTGCGGATCGGATCTTCGGATTATCGGATAATCAGATAGTTTTGCTCAGGCCTACCCACAAGGCAACCATGGGTGCCCAAGTGAGCTTCCATGTGGCGCAACTCAAATGGAGGAGAAGAAAGGGAGGTGGCCGGTTATGGGAGCATGAGTGGGGGGCAAGTTTGGTCCCCCCCCTCCTCCAAGTGGTCCTCACCTACTCTTCCTTGTATGCTTGCCACTTGTTGATTTATTATTAGTTTGACTATTAATTTTATTTTAGATTTAAAATAAATGGGAAAATCAAATTCTCCCACATTGATGGGAGAGCTTTTCACACTCATGCATTTCCCTATAAATACCCAAGTTGGGGCATTGGGAAAAGCACTTGAGTAAGAGTTGAAAAAGGCATCACCATTGTGAAAACCTTTGAACTCATTAATTACTCGGGTTTTGGTCGGGCCTTGCTAACCCCAAGGCATTGGACCGTTTTCGGTGGTCGAGTTGTGGGTGGACTATCGTTGGAGGCCGTCGTAATTTCGAGGCTTGCTTTCGAAGTAAGAGCCCCTTCCGGTCGGGCGAAGCACGCTCCAAAGGTAATCGTTTTATCTTAATCTTGTGATTAATTTAATTATGTTTATGGTTTTATTTATTGCGAGTGCGGTCTTGTTTTTGGGTTTGTTTCCGTGGTGAGTCGGACTAACCAAACCCAACATTTTACCTTTTAATAAAATGAGCATTTCTTTTCTCGCATATGATCATTTAATTACATTACATTAAAAAAAATCCATGTCAAACTAAGAACAAGGTATACCAATGATTTGAGGCACCCCTTGTAGCCACATCATATCACCTTTCACCCTTCAAATATACAATCCTTTTTTGGTAAACCACTTTGAGCCTCGTCTAACGACAAACCTTTCTTTCTTCAACCCACATCTACCTAACCTTGGGATGGGATGTTGTGCAATCTATGCAATTTCTAAAGAACAAAAGCTTGAGTGATTAAAAATAGCAAAAAATAGAAATAATAAAAGTGTACAAAAGGGTGAGTGTTCCAATGTCTTTGATATGAATATATTTTTGATATGAATACGTCTCTGTAGACACCCATTTGTGTCTCCCCAAAACCAAACTCGGTGATGAATATCTTTCACGTCAAATCATAATCGAATGAAGTGAAAGCGTGAAAAGTCTAGTGTTGCGGTTGGTTTTTATTTCTTTTATTTCTCTCTGTTTTTGAAAACCTATTTTGTGAAAATATCCTATCCAGTTTAGTTTGGTCCGTGGCAAGGGTCCAATAATAGTGTAGTTGGATTGGGCTCGAAAAGAGCTTTCCAACGATATATTATAAGCCCAATTCCGATAAATAATGAGGAAGTTATGGTTAAATAACTAAGTTGGGCCCGATTTATTTTTATATGCGGCTCAATGATCTAGAAGAGGGCCTATTATGATTTATCATTCCTAATGCAATTAGGATTGATTATAGTCTTCTAGAAGGTTCTTTTGAATCCTAATGTGATTAGCAATTATAATTGAGTTTTATTTAGAATAAAAGAAGTGTTTTAAAGGAAATTACAGTTTTACCCCTTGTACGTTTAAATTTTATCAAAATATGAAAACGCGTGAAAAAACTGTCTGCAGCGCCGCACTACAGGCTGTCGCCTGGCGACAGGCCTGGCGCAGCGGCGACACGTTTGTCGCTTGGCAACAGGCTCTGTCGTTTGGCGACAGAGGTGTGTGTGGCTACAACGTCGTGTTTTATTCTTTTCGAAACTCTGATTCTTTTTTATCATAATCCAGCTGATTTTCGTAATAAACAGCCTCCTTAAACCTCCGTTTTTAATCACCAACTCTCATCAAGAAAATCTTGATACTCTCTCTCTCTTTTCTAAACCAACTTTTTACAAACAAAATTCTGCATTCACAAGATGTAGACACACCTAGCCCAATTCGAAGTTGCCTTCGCCCTAGACGTGAAAGGTTTGGTATTTATGAGGGTTTGGTCCCAAATCTCTACTTCAATTATTTAATTTAATTCTTTTATGTTATTATTTTCCTTGAAGTTACTAACGTGTGTATTTAGTTATTAGAAAGAGATAAGAGGCACCCAAGTAAGTGCTTTAATTGCTTAATTGATATTTTGATGTAGAAATCATGTTTAGGTTGTTATTTTGATTCCTAGTATCATGTTAGGATGCTTTTCTTAGTATGATGTTGATATGTGTATTTTATATAGTATTTTACCCCCGTCCCTTGATCATAATTAGTAGTGTTTTTGGCTCTTTAGAGCCACTTTTATTACTAATTGGTGTTTTCTAGTGTTTTTGTAGATTTGGTTGACTTTTGTAGGGATTTGCACTTTTGGAGCATTTTCCCGAGATATTATGGAGCAATTACGAGCATTGGAGAAGCACGACCAGATTTTATAGCCTAGGGCCGGTTAGAGTCATCGAACCGGTGATTAAGGGCTCGGTATATATGATACCGGGGCATTTGGACCAAGTATTCAAGACCCGAAGAGGAAACCCAGATTGGCTCGAAGAATTGGAGCCCAATCGAAGTCCAAATAGTGGCCCAAGAGTGCCGCCCGGCCAAAGAGGCTAGCGCCCGGAGGCGCGCTTGGCCGGGCGAGGGAAGCAAGGCTGGCGCCCGAACTCGCCCCCGACCGGGCGCGAGAAATGTATCTGAAGGGAAAAGGCGCGCCTGATCGGGCGGTGCCTCGCCCGATCGGGAGCGTGTTATTATTAGGAGTTAATTATCGAAGATTAAGTTTGTTTTAGTTTAGGATTCTCGCTTAGCATAAATACTTTTCCGTTAAACGAGTTTAGCATCTTGTTTTTACTTTTTCTTAATTCTTTTTTAGATTTTCTCTCTCTACTTAGCTTTTAGATTAGTTTCTCTCTCATACAATCCTTCAAACTTGAATTTTAAGTGGTAGGCAAGAGGCGTCTCAATCGATGTAAAACTTGGGAAGGAGACTCGGGAATCTTTGGATTACGATCATAACCTCAAAAATGAACGAAAAAGAAAATAAAAGAGAAAATAACAAAATAAACCAAGTAATGCATAAAAATAGAAATTCCACTAAGAAAATGCAAACTAAGGAAATAAAGTGTAAAACTAATGAAAAACTAAAGAAAAGAGCTATAAAATAGCATGAATTTCACCCTAAAGAAAACCAAATGAGTGCCATAAATGATACTCATCATGTAACACCCTAGAAATTCCTTTCTTTTAAAATACATGTTTTGCCCTGTTTAAAACTTTAAATTGGAATACCTAAGATATTACCGTCACCGTGAAAACGGCTAAGTGTAGACAACCATTTGTGTCTCCCCAAAACCAAACCCGATGATGAGTACCTTTCACGTCGAATCATAATCGAATGAAAGGAAAGTGTAGAAAGTCTACTGTTGCGAATAGTTTTTATTTCTTTTCTCTTCTCTCTGTTTTTGAAAACTATTTTAAGAAAACAGCCAATCCAGTTTGGTTGGTCCATGATATGGGTCCATTAATAGTGTAGTTGGATGGGGCTTGAAAAGAGCTTTCCGACGATATATTATAAGCCCAATTCCGATGAATATTGAGGAAGTTATGGCCAAATTACTAAACTGGGCCCGGTTTGAGCCTTATATGCGGCCCAATGATCTAGGGGAGGGCCTAATATGGATTTATCATTCCTAATGCAATTAGGAATGGTTTTAGTCTTCTAGAAGGTTCTTTTCATTCCTAATTCAATTAGCATTGATAAATTGACTTTTGTTGACTTTTTAGAGTTTTAATCAAAATAAAAGAATGTTTTTGAGGAAAATATGCTTTTATCCTCCTGTACGGTTAATTTCTATCTGATTTTAGAAAACGTGTCAGAAACTTAATTAGCGCCAAACGCCAGCATTAGCGCCTGGCGCCTGGCGCTAGCGTCATCGTCTGACGCTAACCTTGTTTTTTCGCGTCAGAACTCTGGTTCGATTTTCTATCTTTTTGGCTGATTTTCTCTATAAATAGCCTCCTAAAAACTCCGTTTTAATTCATCTACAATCATCAACTCTCTAGTTTTCTAATTCTTATTCTCTCTAAGCTAAAGCTTCTCTCTCTCTTTTTCTAAACCCTACCTTTCTTACAAAATTCCGCATTCACAAGACCTAGACACACCTAGCATTGTTCGAAGTTGCCTTCGCCCTAGACGTGAAAGGTTTTAATTTCTGAGGGTTTGGTCCCAAATCTCTCTTTCAATTATTATTTAATTTAATTGTTGATTTATTATTTTCCTTGAAGTTACTAACGCGTGTATTTTGTTATTAGAAAGAGGTACGAGGCATCCAAGTAAGTGTTTTAATTGATTTATTGTTATTATGATGTAGAAATCATGCTTAGGTTGTTGTTATGATTCCTAATGTTATGTTAGGGCATTTTGATCTTCCTAGTATTATGTCTAGGGTAACTTCAATATCAAGTATGATTAAAAGTATGATGCTTCCTATGTTCTTCCTAATATTTATGATTGTTAGTATCATGTTAGGGCTAAAGCTTTGATTTTTATTGTTTAGTGACATGCTAGGGTTTGTTATTAATCTTGTTAGTATCATGCATAGGATCTTGCTATTATTATGCTTTAACATGAACATGTTTATTTTTATGATTATTATTGTTATTATAATTATTGTGATTATTATTATGTTGCTTGATGCTTATTTATTGTTATTGCTCGATCACACCTTTTATGCATGTTTAAAGGGAATTGGTACTTGTAATCACGCTTAATAAGATAATTAATAATCTTGTTTAGGTTAATTTGATTATAATTCAAGTGATCGCCAATAATAGATTTATTTGTGCATTAATATTCAACCAACATAGATAAACAGGTTTAGGGTTAAACCTAATGATTGCATGTTAGTCAGAAAGCGCACATGAATACGATCAGAATAAAGTAGAGGCCTATTAGGGCAGGTTCAGTCTCTTTTAGGTTGGATTTGTACCTTCATCCTCGAACTACCAGTCATGGTTCCAGACCTATTGGAGTTGACGATCTCCTGGATCGTTAAGGGGTGTAACCTTCACCCTGTGAACGGTTTACAAGTTCCTAAAACTTGTTGGCGACTCTTTTGCTCTATCTTCTTTCCCTTTGGACGCCACCGTACTTTAGTGTATGATCACAGTGGGGTTCAAGCTAGGGGTAATGCTTGAAATATTCCCTACAATAAGGCAACTATCAAGACACACAGCGAAAGACTAATTTAAAAACCATTCAAAACAAGTCAACTTGAAAAGTCAACCAACGAAAGTAAAGTCAAACCGAAGTCAAACGAAGTAAAATAAAATCAACCTACAACTTGGAACCATTATAGGCCCTTATTAAAACCAAACCAACTTTAAAACTTTTGCGTTAGTCATGTATAATAATATTATAAATAATTAAAGCATTAAACGCATCATATACTTATGGAAACTAGCATGATTCGCTCTTCATTCATGCCCATTCATGAATATGCTTCATCACTTGAAAAGATTCTCTCTACTTGTTTCCACTACTCTCCATTAAAAATGGGTCATCATAGGGTCAAGATAAAGACAGAGCCAACAAAAACACACAACACACAATCAGCAAAGCTGAGTACATAAGCGTAATTAACACACTAACATGCATTTACCTATCAACACACCACTTATCTTGTTGCATCTGTTTTTCAAGCTGTAGACACCTAATTGTGTCTCCCCAAAAACTAAACCCAATTATGAATACTTTTCATGTCTCTTGATTATCGAATGAGGTGAAAGTGTGAAAAGTCTTGTGATGCGATTGTTTTAAAAAAAATGCTTCTTTCTGTTTTTGAAAATATTTCTTCTCTTACTATATTTATGAAAAACGTCCAATATAGTTTATTTTGGTCCATGATAAGGGTCCAATAATGGTTTAGTTTTATGGGGCTTGAAAAGACCTTTCCAACGATATATTATAAGCCCAATTCCGATGAATAATGATGAAGTTATGGCCAAAATACTAAATTGGGCTCAAACCGGATTTTACCTACATCCCGATGATCATGTGGAGGGTCCAAAGGTTTAATCCTATTCCTAAACTAATTAGGACTTATTACAAGCTTCTATAAGTTTCTAGAAGATATTAATTATCCTTTTTTGAAAAGGTAAGATCAAAGAATTCGAAATTGAATAAAACTTCTCTTTCTAAGAGTCCTTGTTCTATGCGAAATGGAATATGTTCAGATATTATTTTTGTGTCTCATAATCTTTATCCAAATCTTATGTGTTTGGATAGATCTTGAAATTATCTTTTCAATGATATATTATAATATTAATTCCAAGCTATAACGAAAAAAATATGAAAGTAAAACGAAACTCTATCCAATACTGACACCCATCCACTATTTCGGCCATATCTTTTTCTACAAAAGATTTTAATCTAATTCTAATTGGGTTGGAAAGTAGACTTCAAGAGCTTACTTTCCAAAGACATATAATATGACTTATTTGGACTTTTGGATCAAAAGATATGATAAAAAAAAATCCGCAATAAACTATCCCACCGCCAAACAACAGGTTTGTCGCATAGCGACAAGGAGTCTGTTGCGCACGACAGCTCTGCAACAGAATCAATTTTATTCTGATTTGAATTCTAACTCTTTTCTATCGTTTTTGGACAATTTTCTCTATAAATAGGTCATATTTCCCCATTTTTATTCATTCCCAATTCACAACCAAACATCTAATTCTATTATTTTCTCTCTTCAAGCTAGAAGCTTATTCTTTCTCCTTCTTTCTAAACCTTCCCTCTTATAAAATTCTGCATTAATAAGTTCTAGACACACCTAGCCAAGTTCGAAGTTGCCTTCGCCCTAGACGTGAAAGGTTGATAATATCTGAGGGTTTGGTCCCAAATCTCTATTTCAATTATTTAATTTAATTGTTTGATTTATTATTTTCCTTGAAGTTACTGACGTGTGTAAGAGATACGAGGCATCCATGTAACACCCCGTATTTTCGAACCACTATTTATGTGCATTTAAATCTATTAAACCTAATTTCTTATTTAAATCCCAATTTCAAAAGTGAAATCTTTATTTAATTATTAAAATCGTTATTTTGATTTAAGGGTCAGTATAAACTTTTGAAACCTTAATTATAATATTTTGATAGAGCAATTGAAAATTATTATTTAAAAAGGTTTTATACTTGAGTTTTAATCATTTCAGTTATATTTGACATGTTTGAATTGATATTAGCCTTAAAGGGTGATTCCTTAAGCTTAAGCATCAATTCAATAAGTGTTTCTAAATTATATGTAATTTCAATATTTAACTTATCGCAATTGATACGGGTCATCATGGGTGATTCCTTGACTGAAGTGCCAAATTTGATAGGTATAAAATGATTCTATGATTTTAAAGACGTTTTACGTTCAATGGTATCAATATCGATGTATAAAGTGGTATTGGGTGATTCCGTCAACTTGATTAACGAATTGATATTGTTTACAAACTATTCTTTAATTTATATTTATAAAACTCATTATAATGTCCTTTTATTAATTAGGTCATTATAAATGAATAATATTATTGGTTTCGCATATCGCCTATTGTTTTTCAGTAAAATATGAACTTTATATATATTTTTGTTTTGTGATTTAAATTATTGGTTTCATTATTATTATTGTAATTACTATTTGTATTATTTTTGAGGTATCAATAATATAAGGAAAATTTTTAAATAACAACCCAAAAATGTAACCATTTTTAAACTAACCACCCGTTTAATTTTTTATTTTAAATTACCACCCCTTAAATTAAATAAATGCTCAGATTACCACCCATTTCAAAAATCCGGTGGATTTTCCGTCTGTGGGCCCAACCTAACGCTTATTTTGACTCTTTTGTCTGATTTCCCCCCCCGATTTTTCTCTTTAAAAAGGCTCTCCAAGCTTCAATTTACATTTTTCTCTGTAAAATTTAGTGGAATTTGGTGAAGGAAATGTGAATTAAAGTTTGGAGAGCGTTTTTAAAGAGAAAAATCGGGGAAAAAATCAGTCAAAAGGGTCAAAATAAGTGTTAGGTGGGGCCTACAGACAGAAAATTCACCGGATTTTTGAAATGGATGGTAATCTGAGCATTTATTTAATTTAAGGGGTGGTAATTTAAACTAAAAAATTAAACGGGTGGTTAATTCGAAAATGGTTACATTTTTGGGTGGTAATTTAAAAATTAACCATAATATAATCTATATTATTGTTTTTTTTTAAAATATACTTTCAAATCGCCTCTCGTTACATTCCTTTCCTAATCTAGTTTCGGGCCAACTAGAATTTGCTTATGGGTCGGGTTTTACCTTAACACTTTTGTGACTAAATATATTAAGATATGTTTGTTCACTAGCTTCTTTAATCCCATTGTTAAGCCTTAAGTAATCACTTAATCAAGCCCAAAAGAAAATCCTTGAACCTAGCTTAGGTATTATGAGGCTTGTTTGTGCGTTTGATTTGAACCCATTGTAGGCCGATTCACATATCAGCTTTGAGGAGTTATAAGGATGATTATCTAACCTAGGTAACCTCCTATTTACTTCTCATTACACCCCACTTAATGATGCCTTAACACTTTCCCTTCCTCTTCCCTTTCTCACGTACAAAAGGCTACACAAAACCACATTCTTCATTCCTTTCATCCGCTGCACAAAACTAATCTCTCTCCCTCAAAATTTTCGTGATCTCCAAGGCAAATCAAGGGGGAAATCTAAGCCTAATTTGCTGCTAAATCAAACACCAATTCGTGGCCAAATTTCCTCCTCTTTCGAAGTGTCAAACCGAAGAACTTTGAGGGCTTCAAGAGGGCTGCTTGGGTGGGTGTTTGTGCGTGTTGTTGTTGCTGTTTGTGCTTGGTAGTGCTGTCCTTTTCTTCTTGTTTTGGTGCCCTATACATCAAGGTAACTAGCATTTCTTCCCTTAGATTAGAAATGCTAGGTTTTAGGGTTAGATTATAGGATTGAATTCATGTTAGGGTTAGGATTAGTTTCAATTTTCGTATGTAGTGATTATGTCAGTTTTTCGGATGGATTTTGCCTTGTTTTATGTGTTTAAAACATGTGCTTCATGCCTAGATTGGTTTACTATCAACCCCTAATTGTTTTATGATGCTTTTTTTTTTATGTGTCAATGACCTTGTATGTGATGATCATGGCTGCTGTCCATGCTCTTATAGTAGACGTGTTGTACCCATGTTTAAATTGTATACCCATGAGCTTGTCTATCTTCTTTTCTAAAGTCAAATGATAGTGTGTATCCTTGACTATCTTGTTAGGATTATGTAGGTGTTTTACCCATGTTTAAATTGTATACTACCTTAAGCAAGTAATAGCCTTAAAGTTGAGCATGACTTTCGAAATCTCTTGCTGAACTTGCAGCATGACTGGCGAGAGGTTGAGGGCTCTTATACTGATTTGATTCATTTGATTCTTGCCTAAATTGACTTAGTATCATGTTAGGGATAATAAGGTATAAGTTCATGTGTTAAACTTTGATTTTGGGCATGTTTTGGTCTTGTTTTTGGGCAAGGGAAACTGAAATCCGCGATTTGAATTACAACATGTTGGGCGTGTGTTTAAGATCTTAAATCTGATTTTATTGATTAATTTTCTTGCCTAATTTGATTTAGTATTATGTTAGGATATTCCCCAATTAATTTGGCATGATTTTATATAATTTAAGATAGTTTAAAGTGCCTAAATCAGTGCAACATAGCTGTTGCCCCTAATCTGCTAGGCGTGTGAAAGATGGTGATTTTCAATAGTGTATTCCTTGATTTCTAAGAGCAAATGCATGTTTAACATGGCCTATTATGTTTTGAGAGTGTGTGCTAAAATGGGATAAACTTAGTTTCATGTTTAAGGTTGGTTTTTGGGAGATTTGGTGTGATTGGTGCTGCTGCATATTAGTGCAGGGGCTGCTGTAAATATGATTTTAGTTTGGCATGTTCTCTCTTGAATTTTAAGTCCAAAATTGTGTTATATGATGCCTAATGAGTGTATATTAATATGCCCTAATTTTTATTTCGTATTTGAAGCATGTTGGTTGGGTTTTTATGATGATTATTGGACTTGTATGTTGCTGTCCTGTTATGGTTGTTTTATGAAATGATAGTTTGGATTTTTAGTTTAATTAAATGATTTTATGTAATTTTTATTGTAAGTATTATATATTTATTTGAAATTATATTTTAAATAGGTGATGAGTGAATTTTTGGGTATTATAAACCCCTAAAGTGAACTATTTCGATGCGTGTTTGAATATATGGGGGTTGTAATTGTATTGTCGACGTCGTAATGCTTTAGAGAAGGATAACACTGTCTTTAGCATCACTTCTCCTAGATTTGTGAATGCACTTAATTGTTGAATTTCGATAATTAATTATATTCCCAAACTCAGACGATACCTTTTGTGATTTATTATGTTGAAGTGTGTTTTGAATTGAAGTTTCAATTGAATTTAAGAAATATGATTTTCTTATGTTGTTTGAATTAAGTGTAAGATCATGTTTGGCTTCTCTGCAGATTTCTGAGTGAAATATATTATATTATCTATTTTAAGTGATTTTTGAATTGTGTGTGGGGCCATAGTCGGGTGTGAGGCCGAGTTGCTTCCCGATGGTTAATGAACATGCTAACTACCTGGATTGCGAGTCTTAGGTAGCTTAACCTGAGTTAATTGTTGTCGTCCGGGGTGTGTGTAAGACCTTATAGGCATCTACCCAAAACCGGGAGTTGGCCAATCTTAGACACGGTCTCTGCGAGATGACCGGGGGTTCGTCCTGACAAACCTTAGGAAGTGGATTGCTAGGCCACTAGCGTTCCCTCCATGCCAGTTCTACTGTTTTGAAGGTTTTGAGTTTGAATTATTTAAACTATTAAATTATTACTTTTGAAGTTTATATATTATGATTGAAGTTAAGTGATTTAATATCGATATTCCTATTTTAAGTTTATTTTGAAGTACTTCATTGTTTGTATGGTTTTAAGTGGTATCATTTGAGTTTTCAAGTTGATTGTGGTTGTGGTTTCTTTCTATTAACTTAAGTCTAAAATCTTCTATTTCTGATTTGAGGGAGAACTGCTAGTTGCTCCCCACTGGTTGTGGAACGTTGTTATAATTTGCAGGTTTCATTTGTTTATTTGATTTCTGTGACAATGGGTTAGGGATTGAGAGTTTAGAACCTAAATTTTGGGCTTGTATGCCTTTATTGTTAGTTGCTTACTTAATACCTTGAATTTGCATTGGTTTATTTTGGCTGATAAGAGTTGTTCTGCCCTTGGCTTTTGAATGTAATTGATTTGCCTAAGTTTAAGTTCATTTGTTATTTTCTTTTGTTCACTTAGTTTACGCTTAGCTTAAACAACTTAATTTGGATGTATGAATGAGTTAAACTTGACCTTTAGACCTAGGTTAATCTTGACTTTGCCAATCAAAGTTAAGTAGCCTCCTAGGCGTAATTCCGCTAACGCTTCCAGTTCTGAAAGAACGGGGTGTTACATCCAAGTAAGTAATTAATTATTTAATTATTCTTTTGATATATAGAAATCATGCTTTAATTATTTTGATTCCTAGTATCATGTTAGGATGTCTTTATTGCTTCCTAGTATCATGTGTAGGGTAACAACTAAAATTTCTAATATCATGTATGTTTCTTGATGCTTCCTATTCCTTTCTTCTATCATGTTAGTATCATGTTAGGGCTAAAGCTTTGATCTTTATTGTTTAGTGACATGCTAGGGTTTGTTATTAATCATGTTAGTATCACGCTTAGGATCTTGCTATTAATATTATGCTTTATTGTTAACATGATTATTTATCATGTTGCTTAATATATATTATTGTTATTGCTTGATAACGCCTTTTATGCATGTTTAAAGGGACTCTGTACTTGTAATCACGCTTAATAAGGTAATTAATAATCTTGTTTTGGCTAATATGATTATAATTCAAGTGATCGCCAATAATAGTTTTGTTTGTGCATTAATATTCAACCAACATAGATTAAACAAGTTTAGGGTTAATCTAATGATTGTGTGTTAGTCAGAAAGCGCACATGAATACGAGAAGAATAAAGTAGAGGCCTATTTTTAGGGTAGGTTCAATCTCTTTTAGGTTGGATTTGTACCTTCATCCTCGAATATCCAGTCATGGTTCCAGACCGCTATGGAGTTAGTGATCTCATGGATCGTGAAAGGGTGTAACCTTTACCCTGTGAACGGTTTACAAGTTCCTATAACTTATTTGCGACTCTTTTACTCTAGCTTCCTTCCCTTTGGACGTCATCATGCTTAAGTATATGATCACAGTGGGGCTCAAGTGTGGGATGCTTGAAATATTTCTTACACAAGCATACAACTAACATTCAACAAAACTCCTCAACTAGACAACTACATAACTTATTAGCGTTAATTACGAATCGAACGGGTTTCCCACTAACCTCCCCCAATAAATTGAGGTTACTAACACGGGAGCTAACCGTGCCAACATTAATAACCACTTGTAAGTGGCGGAATTCCTGCGAATAATAATAATAATAATAATAATAATAATAATAATAATAATAATAATAATAATAATAATAATAATAATAATAATAATAATAATAATAATAATAATAATAATAGAAATGTACATCGTCCTGTACTCCAGTAGAAGTTATGGTCAAATATAAAGTCGCATAACTCCCCCCATATGTTCATACTCAAGGTGTATACGTTCCAAGAGTTTTGGTGCGTGTAGACACCCAAATGTGTCTCCCCAAAACCAAACCCAGTGATGAATACCTTTCACGTCATTTGATTATCGAACGAAGTGAAAGTGTGGAAAGCCTAAGGATGAGGATGTTTTTTGTTAAAATATTTCTCTTTTAGTTTTCTAAAATATTTTTTTTTCTTACCATATTTATGAAAAATAGCTATGCCAATTTGGTTTGGTCCACGATAAGGGTCCAATAATTGTGTAGTTGGATTGGGCCCGAAAAGAGCTTTCCAATGATATATTATAAGCCCAATTCCGATGAATTATGAGGAAGTTATGGATTAAATTAAATTAGGCCCAGTGATTTTTACATGTGGCCCAATGATCTAGAGGATGGCCTATTAATTATTATTCATAAAGTGATTAGGATTGATTTTAATCTTCTAGGAATATCTAGAAGGTTCTCTTTAATTCTAATGAGGTTAGGATTGATAATTATATTTTTAAAAGATGTTTTATTTAGAATAAAATATGTTAAATTTGATTTTAAAACTGCTTGGACGCAGAATTACCTGTAACCGGCTTAAAAGGTAATCCCGTGTAGCGCGTTGACTTTTAAACGAGCGCGAGACGACAGAGTCGTCGCCAGGCGCTGACTTTCGTCGCCTGGCGCTGGCATTCGTCGTCTGGCGACGAGCTTGTCGTATGGCCTTGATTCCCTTCGTTTGCAACAGGAGGTAATTTATTTTGAATATGATTTTCTTTGATCCTGTGCTATTTTTTCTATAAATAGGGATCATATCTCCCCATAATCATTCACAGTCATTAACACCCAGAATTCTCTCTCTCTCTCTAAAAGCTAGAAACTTATTCTTTCCTTTTCTCTCTATTCTTTTTCTAAACCTTCCCTCACACAAAATTCCTCACTCATTAGTCCTAGAAAAACCTAGCCAAGTTCGAAGTTTCCTTCGCCCTAGACGTGAAAGGTTTGATATTTCTGAGGGTTTTGTCTCAAATCTCTATTTCAATTATTTAATTTAATTGTTTGTTTTAATATTTTCCTTGAACTTATTAACGCGTGTATTTTGTTATTAAAAAGAGGTACGAGGCATCGAAGCAAGTAATTTAATTGTTTTATTGATCTTTTGATATAGAAATCATGCATAGATTATTATATTCATTCCTAGTATCATGTTAGGATGTTTTATAGCTTCCTAGTATCATGTTTAGGGTAATTTCTAATATCAAGTATGATTATTATGATGCTTCCTATTTCCTTCCTAATATTCATGTTATCATGTTAGGGCTAAAGCTTTAATCTTGGATGTTTAGTGACATACTAGGGTTTGTTATTAATCTTGTTAGTATCATGCCTAGGATCTTGCTATTATTATTATGCTTTATTTTTAACATGATTATGATTATTATTTTTATTATTATGATTGATTATTATGTTGCTTGATATTGTTTATTGTTATTGTTTGATCACGCCTTTTATGCATGTTTAAAGGGAATTTGTACTTGTAATCACGTTTAATAAGAAAATGAATAATCTTGTTTAGGCTAATATGATTACAATTCAAGTGAACGCCAACAATAGTTTTGTTTATGCATTAATATTCAACCAACATAGACTAAACAGGTTTAGGATTAATCTAAAGATTGCATGTTAGTCAGAAAGCGCATATGAATACGAGAAGAATATAGTAGAGGCCTATTTTTAGGGCAGATTCAATCTCTTTTAGGTTGGATTTGTACCTTCATCCCCGAACTTCCAGTTATGGTTCCAGACCTATTGGAGTTAACCACCTCCTGGATCATTAAGGGGTGTAACCTTCATCATGTGAAGGGTTTACAAGTTCTTAAAACTTGTTGGCGACTCTTTTGCTTTAGCTTCCTTCCCTTTGGACGCCACCATGCTTATGTGTATGATCACAGTGGGGCTCAAGTGTAGGATGCTTGAAATATTCCCTACAGTTTTTTGGCGACTCCGCTGGTGAGGATTTCTATTTTAATTCCTAAAATTTATTTTGGCAATGATTTAGAATGAGTGGATGAGACTCGAAAAGTTCTAATTATTTCATGTGCGTAATTTGATTGACATTTTTGGCATAAGCATAAAAAGGTTCTCATTGGAAAGACCATCCGTAATGAGTCAAAAACATAGAATTTTTACACGTAGGAATTTAGGGAAATATCTTTCACAGCTAAAGTCAAAATAATGCTATGAAAAAAACTGGAAAATTCAAGAATAGAAAGCTGCCGAGGCATGTAGGAATTAACGCTGAGAAAACAGCATCATCGCCAAACGATGGCGCTGTCACCTAGCGACAAGCTTGTCATCTAGCGGCAGCGCCAGCGTCTGGCGACATACACTATTTTCTCGCGCCAAATTCTTCCACTACCGAGCTAGAAATCTACCTTATTGTTTCGACTAGTTTTCTAATACTGTTTGCTCGGTTTTAGTTCCTAATTGATTTTTTCCCTTTTTTTTGAAACCCATATGTGTTCTACATATGGCCATAACCCTCTGGGAATTCGTGCTCCATCTACCCAATTAAACGCTCTTGACAACGAAGGGTACATCCGAGTTTTTTAATTCACCAAACCATGGAAGCAAGTTTAACTCGCGGGTCCCATCCACACGCGCCAACCCTTCCAAAGGTAAGGATTCCACGCGGTGCATCCAGACTCATAACAATGGACCCTCTTTTTGACTAACCCATATCCTGAACTTTAGAGAACTAGAGCCATGGTTAGGTTGCAAACTCATTGCATCATATCATGACTATATGACTACTTGTGCATTATTTATTGTTCATATTTTATGTGTTTTTTCCTAACCGTTTGTTTGACTTGTGTATGAGTTAAATAAATAAATTAATGACTAAAGGACTTTCCTAATTTAATTAATTTATAAATGATTAAAGTTTAATAAATTGATCAAATTGGCTTAGTACGACTTTTAGGCTAGTCCCTTTAGAGCAAAATACCGAAAACAGTCCTTGTAGGGAATATTTCAGCATTATCCCAAGCTTGAACCCCACTGTGATCATACAATAAAGTATGGTGGCGTCCAAAGGGAAAGAAGATAGAGCAAAAGAGTCGCCAACAAGTTTTAGGAACTTGTAAACCGTTCACGAGGTGAAGGTTACACCCCTTAATGATCCAGGAGATCGTTAACTCCAATAGGTCTGGAACCATGACTGGTAGTTCAGGGATGAAGGTATAAATCCAATCTAAAAGAGATTGAACAACCTGCCCTAATAATAGACCTCTACTTTATTCTGATCGTATTCATGTGCGCTTTCTGACTAACATGCTAACAATAGGATTACCCTAAACCTGTTTATCTATGTTGGTTGAATATTAATGCACAAATAAATCTATTATTGGCGATCACTTGAATTATAATCATATTAACCCTAAACAAGATTATTAATTATCTTATTAAGCGTGATTACAAGTACAAATTCCCTTTAAACATGTATAAAAGGCGTGATCAAGCAATAACAATAAAAATAATCATAACAATTATTATAATCATAATAATCATGTTAATAATAAAGCATAATAATAATAGCAAGATCCTAGGCATGATACTAACAAGATTAATAACAAACCCTAGCATGTCACTAAACAATAAAGATAAAATATATAGCCCTAACATGATACTAACATGAATATTAGGAAAGAAAATAGGAAGCATCGTAGGATTCATACTTGATTTAAGGAACTTATTCTTTATCCTAAACATGATACTAGGAAGATCAAAATGCCCTAACATGACGCTAGGAATCATAATAACAACCTAGACATGATATCTATATCATAATATCAATAAAACCATTAAAAGCACTTACTTGGATGCCTCGTACCTCTTTCTAATAACAAAATACACGCGTTAGTAACTTTAAGGAAAATATAAAATCAAACAATTAAATTAAATAATAATGGAAAGAGAGATTTGGGACCAAACCCTCAAAAATTAAAACCTTTCACGTCTAGGGCGAAGGCAACTTCGAATTTGGCTAGGTGTGTCTAGATCTTGTGAATGCGGAATTTTGTTGAGAAAGCTAGAGAGAGAAGAGAATTCTTAAAAACTAGAGAGAATAAGAAAACTAGAGAATATATGATATTTGAAGATTGTTGATGATTTTTGATGATGAAAAACGGAGGTTTTAGGAGGCTATTTTTAGAGAAAATCAGCCAAACGGATAGAAAAACAAATGAGAGTTTCGACGAGAATAAACAGATTAGCGTCAGACGCTGAACATTAGAGCTAGGCGCTAAGGCTAGCGCCAGGCGCCAAGAATTAGAGTCAGGCGCTAATCCCTATCGTCAGGCGCTAACAATTATTTTCACGCGTTTTCTTAATTCTGATAAAATTTAGCCGTACAAAAGGGCAAAATTGTATTTTCCTTAAAACACTCTTTTATTCTGATTAAAACTCCAAAAAGTCAACCAAAGTCAATTTATCAATGCTAATTGAATTAGGAATGAAAAGAACCTTCTAGAAGAATCTAGAAGACTAAAATCAATTCTAATTGCATTAGGAATGATAAATCCATATTAGGCCCTTCTCTAGATCATTGGGCCGCATATAAGGGTCAAACCGGGCCCAGTTTAGTAATTTGGCCATAACTTCCTCATTATTCATCGGAATTGGGCTTATAATATATCATTGGAAAGCTCTTTTCTAGCCCCATCCAACTACACCATTATTGAACCCTTTCTATGGACCAAACCACACTGGATTGGCTGTTTTCTTAAAATAGGTTTTCGAAAACAGAGAGAAAGAAAAGAAATAAAACTAACCGCAACACTAGACTTTCCACACTTTCACTTCATTCGATTATGATTCGACGTGAAAGGTACTCATCACTGGGTTTGGTTTTGGGGAGGCATAAATGGGTGTCTACAAAAGCCCCCACTTTGACTGAGTTTGGAGAAACGCAAGTTTCGAAAACAAAAGTCAATGTATCGATAGGGACGGAGAAAGATTCAGAACGTTTTGCGATCCTAAATCACTCTTGTAGCGCCGATACCTGCAAACTAGCATTAGTTAAACAGATAAAGAGTTAAGAAACGCGTATCTTGCACCGTCGAGCACACGTCCCTGAAAGTAACCAATTTGTTGCTGTATTTGCTGTCTTTGATAACCTTCCGCAAGCCAGGGAACGCCATCCGGCTGTTTAATTCGTCGACCTTCTGCAAGCTAGAGAATGCCGCCTAAAGACATCTACGCTTGTAACTGCCTCCAATTCCGCCATGATAGACTCCTGCAAGCTAGAGAACCCCATCGAAGATCGCTTCGCTTGAAACCACCTTCTAGCGCTTTGTGACCATCTTCCACAAGCCAGGGAACACGATCGAAGATAACTTCGCTTGAAATCACCTCTAGTTGTTTGTGACAACTCTCCGCAAACTAGGGAACGCTGTCGAAGATATCCTCACCTGAAGATATCCTCATTTGTTGCGATAATATTATGAGGGAAATTACTGAAGACCCACGCTTGTCGATCTTTAAAGCTCGCTTGAACTTTGCTTCCGCTATGCAAGTACGTCGGCGCTTTTGTTGCTTGTGAACCAGTATGTCGGTGCTTCTGCTGAATTGTGAACCAGTATGTCGGTGCCTCTGCTGTATGAACCATTACGTCGGTGCTTTGCGATGAGAACCATTATGTCGGTGTTTTGCGATGAGCCAATGCTTAGGTGCTTTAAGCTAAGTGAGACGATCATTCATTAGGTTGATCACTTTACGCGAATGTAATCAAGCCGATTACTAAATCATGTCAAATTTGTTAGAGGGGCTAACTAGCGTACCAAGGAACCCAAAATTGTTGTAGGAGGTCGAAATAACCATACTGAGTGGCTGAGCATTCTGACGCCGCTGAAATTCTGCTAGCGCCACATATTTGGCTCTAGCGCAAGGCGCTGGAACTAGTGCTAGGCACTAAACCTTATTGTCTGGCGCCAAGGCCTGTCTCTTGGCGCTAGAGTCGGGATTTCCATATATACCCCTTTCTTCGTCATTTTCAAGGCTGCTGATCATTTTATTCGAGAAATCGCCGGTGAAACACAATTCACTCGTTCTTGCTCGTTTCTCAACTGAATTCGCTCAAATTTGTTGCAAATCAAAGCTTCTTTCATCCATTTTCTCGATCTATGTAAGTTTTCTCCAAACTCACTCCGGTTTTGATGAATTTTGCACATGTTTGTTCACAAATTTCTTGAAAATTCAAAACTTGAATTGCTTAATTCACTTTGTTTGTCAATTTTTATGCCATGAAATTGCTTGATTATGTTTATATATTGCCTTGGGAGTAATTTGAGACTTGTTTGACTCAATTTGGTGAAGAAACGAGCAAATCACCATTGTTGGACCTCTTAAGGTCGGGAATACAATGGGGCTTGTTCTTGGTGTTCTTGCTAGAAATTCTTGTCCAATTTGTCACAATAATCACCATAGTATTGCAAGAAATTGTTTGAATGCTTGAAAAATGCCGTGTATGCTCAGTTTGAAATTGTGCTCTGTTTTAGTAATACATACTCTGTTTTTTTGCGAACATAGTATCATGCGGCTAGGCAATCCTTTGATACTATAGAACCTTAATTTATGATGATTTTGCACAATGTAGCATGGCTAGACAACGAGGTTCGGGTTCACGGTCCAGAGACGCACGACGGGATCATGAGCCCGTAGAGGAGGACGCCGACCCGTCCACTTCTCTTGGTCCCCTCCCTGAGTGGGATGAGCGGACTCTGTATTTCTCCCCCGTCCACCATATTTCTGAGAGGGTGCGACGTGGGATCACTGTTGGTAGGACGCGCTACCACGACTCAGGTTGCGATACCTTGGGCGACCTTTACAAGATGTTGTAGACACCCAAATGTGTCTCCCCAAAAACAAACCCATTGATGAATACCTTTCACGTCATTTTATTATCGAACAAAGCGAAAGTGTGAAAAGTCTAGTGATGAGGATGTTTTTATTAAAATATCTCTTCTTTCTATTTTTTAAAATATTTCTTTTCTTACCTTATTTATGAAAACGTGTATTCCAGTTTAGTTTGGTCCATTATAAGGGTCCAATAATGGTGTAGTTGGACAGGGATTGAAAAGACCTTTCCAACGATATATTATAAGCCCAATTCCGATGAATAATGAGGAAGTTATGGCCAAAATACTAAACTGGGCCCGGTTTGGTTTTTATATGCGGCCCAATGATCTAGAGGAGGGCCTATTATTAATTATCATTACTAAAGCTATTAGGTTTGATTATAGTCTTCTAGAATACTCTAGAAGGTTCTTTAAAATCCAAATGGAGTTAGGATTGATTATTATGTTTCAAAGAGTTTGAAATTGAATAAAACTACTCATTTTTAGAATCCTTGTTTTGTACGAAGTGGAATATATTCAGATTTTATTTTCGTGCCTCATAATCTTTATCTAAATTTTATATGGTTGGGTATATCTTGAAATTATCTTTCCAATAATATATTATAATATTAATTCCAAGCTATAACGAAAAAGATATGAATGAGATACAAAACTCTATCCAAAACTGACACCCTTCCACTATTTCGGACATATCTTTTTTATCTACAATCGATTTTAATCTGATTTTAATTGGGTTGGAAAGTAGAATTCAAGATCTTTCCAACGACATATTATATACCTTATTTGGACTTCCGGATCAAAAGATATGATAAAAACAAAAAACGCGTGAAACTGATTATTAGCGTCTGACGACAAGAATTAGCGCCTGGCGCTAACGTCCAGCGTCTGGCGCTAATCGTGTTTTATTCTCGTTGAAACTTTGGTTCGTTTTTTTATCACATCCGACTGATTTTCTCTATAAATAGCCTCCTAAAATTCTGTTTTTAATCATCAATTTTCATCAATAATCAATTTCCATCAATTCTTATTCTCTCTATCACCAACTCTCATCAAGAAATTCTTGATTTTCTCTCTCTTTCTAAACCTAGCCTTTTAAAAACATAATTCCTCATACATTAGCACTAGAAACACCTAGCCAAGTTCGAAGTTGCCTTCGCCCTAGACGTGAAAGGTTTTAATTTATGAAGGTTTGGTCCCAAATCTCTTTTTCAATTATTTAATTTAATTGAATGTTTTATATTTTCCTTGAAGTTACTAACGTGTGTATTTTGTTATTAGAAAGAGATACGAGGCGTCCAAGTAAGTTCTTTAAGTGATTTATTGTTATTATGATGTAGAAATAATGTCTAGGTTGTTATTATGATTCCTAGTGTCATGTTAGGGTGTTTTAATCTTCCTAGTATCATGTTTAGGGTAAAACCTATAATTTATAATATCAAATATTACAATTGTGTTTCCTGCGGTGCTTCCTATTCTTTTCCTAATATTCATGTTAGTATCATGTTAGGGTTAAAGCTTTGATTTTTATTGTCTAGTAACATGCTAGGGTTTGTTATTAATCTCGTTAGTATCATGTCTAGGGTCTTGCTATTATTATGCTTTAACATGATTATGATTATGATGATAATTGTTATTGTTAATATCATGTTGCTTGATATTTTATTATTTATTGCTTGATCACACCTTTTATGCATGTTTAAAGGGAATTGGTACTTGTAATCACGCTTAATAAGATAATAAATAATCTTGTTTAGGGTTAATTTGATTATAATTCAAGTGATCGCCAATAATAGATTTATTTGTGCATTAATATTCAACCAACTTAGATAAACAGGTTTAGGGTAATCCTATTGATTGCATGTTAGTTAGAAAGTGCACATGAATACGATCAGAATAAAGTAGAGGCCTATTATTAGGGCAGGTTCAATCTCTTTTAGGTTGGATTTGTACCTTCATCCCCGAATTACCAGTCATGGTTCTAGACCTATCGGAGTTGACGATCTCCTGGATCGTTAAGGGGTGTAACCTTCACCTCGTGAACGGTTTACAAGTTCCTAAAACTTGTTGGCGACTCTTTTGCTCTATCTTCTTTCCCTTTGGACGCCACCGTACTTTAGTGTTTGAACAAAGTGGGGTTCAAGCTAGGTATAATGCTTGAGATATTCCCTACAGTTTTTGGCGACTCCAACGGGGCGGATTTCTATTTTAATTCCTGAAATTTATTTCGGCAATGATTTAGAATGAGTGGATGAGACTCGAAAAGTTCTAAGTATTTCATGTGCGTAATATTGATTAACATTATTGTCATATGCATAAAAAAGATCTCATTGGAAAGACCATCCGTAATGAGTTAGAAACATAGGATTTTTACACGTAGGAAATTTGAGGAATATCTTTCACAACTAGAATCGAAATAATGCTGCGCAAAACTGAAAAATTTTATTGAGCACAGAAAGCTGCTGAGGCATGTAGGAACTAGCGTCAGAAAACAGAGTTTAGCGCACATTTCTAATTTTGACCAGTTTTTAGCACTGTTTGCTCGATCCTACTTCCTGATGGAGTTTTTCTCACTTTTCTGAAACCCATATGTGTTCTACATATGGATATAACCCTCAGGGAATTCATGCTCCATCTACCTGATTGAACGCTCTGTGCAACAAAGGGTACATCCGAGAATGTTGAATTCACCAAACCATGGAAGCGAGTTTTTCTTAACTCGCGGTGTCCCATCCACTCGCGCCAACCCTTCACGGTTAGGCTTTCGCGCGGTGCATTCGGACAATTAACCATGGAACCTCTTTGAATAACCCATATCCCGAACTTTAGAGAACTAGAGCCATGGTTAGGTTGCAAACTCATTGCATCATATTGTGACTACTTGACTACTTGTGCATTCTTTGCTTGTGCATACTCTATGTGTTTTTCCTAACCATTTGTTTGACTTGTGATTAAGCCTAAATAAACTAATTAATGACTAAATGACTTTTTTTAATTAATTAATTAATTAATTAGAGCTAAAAATATACCTAAAATCGAGTCATAGTTCCTTTAAGTCGACCCGGATTTTTATTCCCGTATACTGCACAAACGTCAACTTGTTTTGGTCATAGCCGGAGTTCTAGAAAGAGTTACAAGTCATACAACCTATGGATCTTTAGCCCCGAGTTTTATCTTTAATTTGGCGTTATCCCAATCGGAGTCATAGATCAAAAGTTATGACTAAAATATTACAACCTGTTCAGTTTAATGCATATACGTGAGGTCTTAACTTAGTCTTTGTTCAAGTCTAGTCACATGGTCTAGCCACATGGTCATGACACGAGTCTTAACATGTCAGCTACACTCATTAGTCTTAGCACACACTTTGAGTATATATCACCATGACCATGTCTTAGGTTCATGCATGATTCGGTTTTTTCCGTCATTTGAGTTGGGGGTACATTCTATTCCTAATTTTTTTCATATCTCTCCATCTACATCATCTTTCCATTCTCTACATGCTTTCTCCATATCACAACCTTAATTCTTCTTACCTTCTTCCATCCATTCATGTTGAATCGAGTTTGAGTGATGTGATTGACAAAAAAAAATAAAAAAATGAGGGTGATGAAGAAGCAAACAACACAAGACAAGAGACGAGCTGCAACAACAAGATTTCATGACCTTTTTTCTATTTCTTTTTCATTTTTTCCTTTCCCCAGTAAGTCTAGCATAGACACCTTTCTTTTCCCTTAGATTAGTTTTGTAGATTCTTTCTTTTTCCCCTTTTAATAAAATGAGCATTTATTTCCTTGCATATGATCATTGCATTGCATTGCATTAAAAAAAAGAAAAAAAATATATAAATAAATAAATAAAATAAAAAAAATCCATGTCAAACTAAGCACAAGGTATACCAATGATTTGAGGCACCCCTTGTAGCCACATCATATCACCTTTCACCCTTCAAATATGCAATCCTTTTTTGGTAAACCACTTTGAGCCTCGTCTAACGATAGACGACCCTTCATTTTTTCAACCCATATCTACCTAACTTTGGGATGGGATAGTGTGCAACTTATGCAATTTAAAAATCTTGAGTGACTTCAAAAGATTAAAATAGCAATAAATAAATAAAGTGTACAAAAGGGCAAGTGTTCCAATGTCTTTGACATGAACATGTCTTTGATATGAACACGTCTCAGATTGCGTCTCTTATCGAGTGCTCGGTACCGTGCCTGAGAAACATGAATTCCAAGTGAGTGATAGACCGCATGATCGGGATTACCCACACTTATAAAAATAAAATAAATGCTAAAGCAAAAAAAGAACTTAAAAGGAGTAGAAAGCCTCAAGTATAAAAATATAAAGATTCAAAAGCAAAGTTGCACACCTTGGGGGCTTATATAGGATCTTGAGCCTTTTATCACCTTCTTCTTCAACCTTTATCCTAACCACGTTACAACCCTTAAAATGAACTTTTTGAGGTATACACACTCTTGTGCGAGGTTCGGCTAGAGCTACGTTCGGCCTGATTCCTAACGGATACGTAGGCAACCTCACATCGAGGTGCGGCCGTAATAAAAATGCATTTATATTCACATTCACACACTTACACCATGATCATATCAAGGGATCTCCAATGCTCATCCTTATCTACTTAGAGCTAGACTTGGGGGCTTGATCCTTACGTCATTAGCCTACCCAGACTAAGAGTCATTACCATTTGACTCTTTTCAATATATTTTTCCACACACTTAACCCCTGCGGCCTAACTTTAGAATCACTTTCAGACACCGCACAGATACATGACCAAATATATTTCCCTTAGGAACCCTTTGTCATGAAATCTTAACACAACGTTAAAGAATGCTTTTTCATATCAATATCAATCATCATTGCATCACAAAGTATGAAGTACTTAGCCTCCGCGCCTAAGTTACTTAAATATTTTCATTATCGAGTCAACTAGGATAGTCTAAGATGTTACAATCCTTGTACTGTGAGAGACAACATTAACAGGTTAAGCTCATTCAACATGCACCTTTAAACACTTCGATTCTTTTTTTGCGTCTTTCTTTGTTGGGAGAAAGTCGGTACCCTCCACAAAAATGACGGAAATTTTTTGCTTTTTT
Organism: Chenopodium album; assembly: GCF_948465745.1. Taxonomy (NCBI): domain Eukaryota; kingdom Viridiplantae; phylum Streptophyta; class Magnoliopsida; order Caryophyllales; family Amaranthaceae; genus Chenopodium; species Chenopodium album. The sequence goes on from NC_137842.1 coordinate 18,608,282, forward strand.
GCATTTTTGAGTCGCACGATCACAATACAATGCACACACGGGTCATGAGTCACACGTGTCAATTCACCTCGAGTGAGTCATCATTAAGTCAAGTTTATACCTTGAGTCGTGTCAAGTCACTGAGTCAAGCAACACTAAGTCTTAGGTCAACCCTAAAGAAAGATAAGCAAAGTCCTATTGTCAAAGATATAAATGCAGGTGCATCCCAGCAAGCGAGGACATTCCCGGATTTCTTCAAAAAAACCGCGAATATAACACAGGAGATTCCTCCAAGATAAGAGAAGTTACATAGATCGGTAAATTAGAGATGAAGAGCTTTAGTTTACAAAATATTTGAGCGGATTTGGTTGAAATGAAATGACCAAGCTCAAAAGTTCGGAGAAAAACCAAACAACAACGGCAGCAAGAGCAGAATAGGGAAGACCCGACTCCAGCACCAGGCGACAAGGCTATCGTCTGACAACAACATCTAGCGTATGGCAACAAAGTTCAGCGCCTGGCGCTAGATCTCAGTGTCTGGTGACAGAGCCAATTCTTGGCGCCAGCGATATTTCAGCAGTGACAGAGCTTTAAGCCTCTCAGATTGGCTATTTGGACCTCATACAACAATTTCGGGTTCCTTGGTACGCCAGTTAGCCCTTATAAGAAAATTGCCATGATTAGTAGTCGGCTCGATTACAATCGTAGTAAGTGATTGACCTGACGAAAAATCGTCTCACTTAGCTTAAGCGCCTAAAACACTGGCTCATTACAAGCACCAACATATCGGTTTAAAAGCAAGCACTTAAACGACAATATTTCCAAATATGGATTGTCGCGCATTCTTCTTAAACGACAATTTTCCAAATATAGATTGTCGCGCATTCTTCTTAAACGACAATTTTTCCAAAAATTGGATTGTCATCCCCAACTGACAATATTTCCAAATATGGATTGTCGTGCATCTTCTTCAACGACAATTTTACCAAGTCATCTCTAGCAAAGTTTCAAAGCGTGGATTGTCGTGCTCCTTCTTTGTTTGGCAATTTTTTCCAAGTTCAGATTGTCATCGTTGGCAAGTTTTTCGAGATTGGATTGTCATACACCCAGTTCCCTATGGTAAAATTTCCCAAAGGATTGTTGTAGGACTCTATTCATCATAAATTTAGGCAAAGGTTCCTCAACGTGGATTGTCATTCATTACAGCAAGTGGCAAATTTTCCCGAAGTGGATTGTCGATCGACTCTTTTTTGGCAAATTTTCCAAGACACAGATTGTCAATTGTGCCAATATTTTCCTAAAAGGATTGTCGCATAGCTTTCAAGAGTTATATTCCAAGATGTGGATTGTCGATCGTAGCAAAGTTCTTATGACAGATTGTTACGAAGCATTGGCAACTTTTCCCAAAATTGGATTTTGGCAAATTTTCCGAGATACGGATTGTCGCTTCATCGTAGCAACATTTCCAAGGATGGATTGTTACGTGGCATTGACAACTTTCCCAAAATCGGATTGTTATACATCATATAAGAGTTGTGTTGGCAACTATTCCCAAAGAAAAGAGGATTGTCATCACCAAAAGCATCAAGAGAAAAATTCAAGTAGCATTAAGGATCAACAAGCAGTGGTCTTTTCGAAGACTTTCACGGCAGAATTGGAGGCAGTTACAGGCATAGCATTCTTCAGGCGGTATTCTCTAGCTTGTAGAAGATCGTCAAAACAAACAGCAGGATGGCGTTCCCCTAGCTTGTGGAAGGTTGTCACGACAAATGCAGCAACAAATCGGTTACCCTCAGAGACGTGTGCTCGACGGTGCAAGATATGCGTTTCTTAACTCTCTTATCCGTTTTAACTAATGCTAGTTTTGCAAGTATTGGCGTTACAAGAATGATTTAAGATCGCAGAACGTTCTGAATCATTCTCCGTCCCTATCGATACTTTGAATTTTATTTTCGAAACTTGCGTTTCTCCAAACTCAGTCAAAGTAGGGGCTTCTGTAGACACCCAAATGTGTCTCCCCAAAACCAAACCCAGTGATGAATACCTTTCAAGTCATTTTATTATCGAACAAAGCGAAAGTGTGAAAAGTCTAGTGATGAGGATGTTTTTATTAATATATCTCCTTTCTGTTTTTGAAAATATTTCTTTTCTTACCTTATTTATGAAAAACGTGTATTCTAGTTTAGTTTGGTCCATGATAAGGGTCCAATAATGGTATAGTTGGACAGGGCTTGAAAAGACCTTTCCAACGATATATTATAAGCCCAATTCCGATGAATAATGAGGAAGTTATGGCCAAAATACTAAACTGGGCCTGGTTTGGTTTTTATATACGACCCAATGATCTAGAGGAGGGCCTATTATTAATTATCATTCCTAAAGCTATTAGGATTGATTATAGTTTTCTAGAATACTCTAGAAGGTTCTTTTAAATCCTAATGGAGTTAGGATTGATAATTATGTTTCAAAGAGTTTGAAATTGAATAAAACTACTCCTTTTTAGAATACTTGTTTTGTACAAAGTAGAATATATTCAGATTTTATTTTCATGCCTCATAATCTTTATCTAAATTTTATATGTTGGATAGATTTTGAAATTATCTTTCCAATGATATGTTATAATATTAATTTCGAGCTATAACGAAAAGGATATGAATGAGATACAAAACTCTATCCAAAACTGACACCCTTCCACTATTTCGGCCATATCTTTTAATCTACAAAAGATTTTAATCTTATTTTAATTGGTTTGGAAAGTAAACTTCAAGAGCTTTCCAACGACATATTATATATTCCTTATTTGGACTTCCGGATCAAAAGATATGATAAAAATAAAAAACGCGTGAAACTGATTATTAGCGCCTGACGACAAGAATTAGCGCCTGGTGCTAAGGCTTGGCGCATGGTGGTAACCTTCAGCGCCTAGCGCTAACGTCCAGCGTCTGGCGCTAATCGTGTTTTATTCTCGTTGAAACTCTGGTTCCTTTTTAATAACATCCGACTGATTTTTCTCTATAAATAGCCTCCTAAAATTCTTTTTTAATCATCAATTTTCATCAATAATCAATTTTCATCAATTCTTATTCTCTCTATCACCAACTCTCATCAAGAAATTCTTTATTCTCTCTCTCTTTCTAAGCCTAGCCTTTTACAAACACAATTCCTCATACATTAGCACTAGACACACCTAGCCAAGTTCGAAGTTGCCTTCGCCCTAGACGTGAAAGGTTTTAATTTCTAAGGGTTTGGTCCCAAATCTCTCTTTCAATTATTTAATTTAATTGATTGTTTTATATTTTCCTTGAAGTTACTAACGTGTGTATTTTGTTATTAGAAAGAGATACGACGCATCCAAGTAAGTGCTTTAAGTGATTTATTGTTATTAAGATGTAGAAATAATGTCTAGGTTGTTATTATGATTCCTAGTGTCATGTTAGGGCGTTTTGATCTTCCTAGTATAATGTTTAGGGTAACAGCTAAGATTAATAATATCAAATATGACAATTGTGTTTCCTGCGGTGCTTCCTATTCTTTTCCTAATATTCATGTTAGTATCATGCATGTTAGGGTTAAAGCTTTGATTTTTATTGTTTAGTAACATGCTAGGGTTTGTTATTAATCTCGTTAGTATCATGCCTAGGGTCTTGCTATTATTATATTTTAACATGATTATGATTATGATTCATGATTATTATTATGATGATAATTGTTATTGTTAATATCATGTTGCTTGATATTTTATTATTTATTGCTTGATCACACCTTTTATGCACGTTAAAAGGGAATTGGTACTTGTAATCACGCTTAATAAGACAATTAATAATCTTGTTTAGGGTTAAATTGATTATAATTCAAGTGATTGCCAATAATAGATTTATTTGTGCATTAATATTCAACCAACATAGGTAAACAGGTTTAGGGTAATCCTATTGATTGCGTGTTAGTTAGAAAGCGCACATGAATACGATCAGAATAAAGTAGAGGCCTATTATTAGGGACGATTAAATCTCTTTTAGGTTGGATTTGTACCTTCATCCCCGAATTATCAGTCATGGTTCCAAACCTATTGGAGTTGACGATCTCCTAGATCGTTAAGGGGTGTAACCTTCACCTCGTGAACGGTTTACAAGTTCCTAAAACTTGTTGGAAACTCTTTTGCTCTATCTTCTTTCCCTTTGGACGCAATCGTACTTTAGTGTATGATCACAGTGGGGTTCAAGCTAGGGATAATGCTTGAGATATTCCCTACAAATTTACATCGGCATTGATGGAGAGGTGAGACTTCTCTGGGAGTCTTGCGGGTTGACTGCACTGTTTGAGACCTCGGAGGCCATGATTGCCTCTAGCGGGGGTCAGCACGTGGTTCGTGCCCTGGTGGAGTTCTTTTGGGACACCACCAACACTTTCCACTTTCCTTGGGGGTTAGATGATGGTCACCCCGACCGACTTTAGTCTCATTACGGGACTGGAGTTTACTTCTGTTGCGTTGCCGTTCGACAACGAGATCAGCGTCTTCTCTCCTGAGGTTGAGGAGTTGTTGGGTCCGATTGCTATTCAGGCTCGTGCTGAGGTAGAGTCGACTCAGTTCAGCGCCAAGGGCATTCGCCGTTCGACTCTGGCGGCGACTTTCGAGGATGATGCGACCACCCGAGAGCAGCGAGTGCGCATCTTCGTGCTTATCTTGTTGTCATAGACGTTTTCCCCTGACAAGGGTAGTAGAGTACTGCTTTACTACCTACTTGCGGTCCGTGATCTTCACTTGATCGGGACTTATGACTGGGCCAGCTTGGCCTATGCTGACTTTGTTCGAGCGTTACAAGACTCGTGTCGACACCGGTCCTTCACGGGGAACGTCGCTCTGTCCGGCTTCTGGAGAGTAGTAGAGGTATACTTTATCTCCCATAAAGTTTAGCTCTAAGCTTTGGTTAGCACTTGCTGATATTTTTGTCTTTTGTAGATCTGGTTCTATGAGTACTTTCCTTCAGTTGCACCTGCGAGACCGTCGCCGCGGAGGTTTCCAGTGAGCGCCTGTTGGGGAGGCCGCCGTGTTGGGATGTCTACTGCTTATGTCCGAGATCAAATCATCTCGGTATGGTTCTTTGTATAGTTGAATACTTTCGTATTACCTTTAGTAGATTCTTATCTTACAGGCGTACTTCGCAGGAGCCTGACGTGTAGTACCGGCCGTGGATCGGCTTGGTTGTCCCTGGGTTAGCTGTGCAGTATACCGCTGAGCGTCGCTACTTCTTAGGGACATATGGAGCGGTTGCATATCTTGGAGAGAGGATTGCTATTCAGCATTCCTCAGACACTTTCGTCGTTCCTGCTCCTCCGCCGCATCATATGTTCAATGGCGCGAGGTTGGTGAGCATGTTAAAGAGAGCTGGTACCCCTTGGTGATCCTATACGATCCCTGGGCGGTGCTATGAGGAGGAACTGCTGCCGCTCTTAGCTCCAGTCCCTATTTTGGCTGAGGAGGTGGCGGTATGATTTTCATCTTTTACCTTTTGTTAAGTAGCCCCCAAGTGATGTTTTACTGACTTTGATTAGCTTTCGTCAGGCTGGACCTACTGAGTTTGTGCCACCTCGTATGTCCATCCATTATCAGCGGACATACGGGCCGATCGAGGAGATGATTCCTCCGGCTCCTGAGGATGAGCGCTTCGTGGAGCGATCGATTCCTCGCCACCAGACTCGGGTAAGCTTTACTTATTTGCAATTTTGTTCATGTCTGTTATGCATTTTTACTGACTTTATTTTCTTGATAGTTCTCGCGGGACGTGGTCACGGCGATGACACGGTGTATAGATGCCTTCCGGAGCCAGCTCGTTCGGATGAGGAATGTGGCTACGTGTCGTCGCGACGCTGCCGCTCAGGAGGTAGTTTTCCTTCTTATTTTTGCATTATTGCTTCTATTTTGATTGCTTCTGACTTAGTTTCTTCTTGCAGGGTCAGCTCATTCCTTCTCGTACCCGGACGAGACCTGAGGTGCGGAGAGACCCGGCGAGGTCTAAGTCGAGATGTCGCCGTACTGGCTCTGGCGGTCGGGGTGGTCGTTCTGAGGCTGCTTGGACCGAGGTGGTGGAGGGCTCGGGCTCTTTATCTGAGGGTGCACGCGCTGCCCCGGTAGGCCAGGGAGAGGCTACCTTGGCTCTTAGAGGTGGTGGGATGTACGAGGTCGGCTCGTCACCGCAGCAGCCTCCACAGCCTCAGCCTCAGGGTGATCTTGGGTGGACGGGTCCTGAGCTGAGTTTTCCTCCTCCCGAGAAGCCTAGAGCTGGAGCTGATGGAGAGGTTACTCCTCGTATTGCGCAATTTTATGACATGATGTGCGTCTCTCATCATCTCCGTCCTCCGGCGCCATAGTTTGTACCTGTGTTTTTTTTTTTTTTTTACTTTGAATAGAACTTTGCCTTTATTAGACTCATTTATTAGACATGTCTGTATATATATACTAATATGAGTTTATTTATTTAACATTTATTTTTAATTTTTCATTTATGTGCATGTTTGTGTATGCAAAGAATTGTGATAATTTTTGCGCAAAAATTCCGTCATTTTTATTATTGATGGAGGGTATCCGACTTTCTCCCCCAAAAAAGAAAATGAAAAATAAACATATTGGATTTACAAAAAACCTTAAAAATTAAGTCTAAATAAAATCCAAAAAATATAATTAATATAATTGATATATTAATTAAGAAAAAGGGGTATAAAAAGAATAAAAGATCGTAAAGTCATTGTTCAGACTCAAATCAGCCAGAAATACGCCGTTTTTGAAATGCTCGTATGATAAGACACGTCAGCGCCATATGGCGCCACGCGTTTTGCGTTAGCTCCAGACGCTAATACCTTAACGCTTGGCGCCAACCTCTAGCGTCAGGCGCCAGGGCCTGACGTCTGGCGCTGATGAGCGCTGACTCCGAATCCTTTCCAAATTGAAACTGTGCCGATTTTGTGTATAAATAGCCCCCTGATCCGCCGATTTTCTTCATAATTTCAGCAGATTAAATATAATATTTAGCTTTTGAAAAAAATAATAATCATGCCTTTAATCTCTAAGAGTTTTACCAACTTCACTCATGAATGGTGTCAATCTCTAACTTCCAAGATGAAAAAAGAATTAGACTTTTTTCATATGGGGGGTATTTATTGTGTCAAGGGGGTAGATCTTGATATAGACTTTATTCATACTGCCTTAGAATATTGGGATGTAGATACTCATTGTTTTAGACTAGGGTGTGATAAAATTAGCCCTTTTCTGGAAGAATTCGGTGCTATCTTAGGCTTCCCTGCATTAGATCTTGCAGTCATCCCTAGAGTAAATGAATATTATTATAAGGATTTCGAGCGCTTCTTTAATTTAAAAGACAAAGATCTAACAAATATAGTGGATGGTAGCATAGTTAATTTGAAGGAATTTGCTCGCCATTATTTTGATAGACCTTAACCAATATCTTCTCATTAGTGGCAGAACTAATGAGGGTTAAGCAATTATATCAACGGTTTTGGACCAGGTTGAATATGGGAGAAATCCAATGCCATTAATTGTTGGAGAGACTATGCTTAGTCTTGATGAATTGAAAAGAAATCCAAAATCACCTTTTAGGGGCTCTCCAATTTTATTACAGATAGAAAAATAATATTTTTAATTACAGAAATCAAAAACATATTTTTGTATAGTAATATTAATTTATTTGCATTGAATTTTTTTTTTTTTTTTAACAGATGTGGCTAATGGAGAGACTAGAGTTAATTAGTCCTCCTGACAATGTTGAAAAATGCACTCCAAATTGCTTTGTGAGAAGGAAGAAACGCTTCTCTAAGATGGGGCCCCATGAATGGAAGAAGGTCTTTGCCTCTTGCAACTTTGCCATCAAGTGGGTCATCCCTTGGTGGAGAATAGAGAATATGGTTGGTGTCAACAAGCAACCCTTCTGCCGTCTTCTAAGCTTATCCAAGATGACTTTTTATTATCCCTGCAGGGTAAAAAGACAGTACGACCTGCTTCAAACAATTCCTTCTGGAGATCTTTGTCGTCCCTATGAATTTCCTGTCTCTCAAGAAGTAGACAAATTTGATGCTTATTGGAGCGCTAGACCTTTATGGGAAGTGATTACCCAAAAGGTTGCTCCTTCCTTGCCCAATGATGTGAAGAAGTGGCATCTCAAGAAACCTTCAAAGGACATGAAGAAAAATCAGAGTAAAATTGATGTGAAGAGTCGTTTAGGTGACAAAGTGATTCCCGTTAGGGAACGTTTGGGTGAAAAGGTTGAATTCAAAAACACCCACAATGCCTAGGAAGAAGAGCTCTACAAAGGATAAAGGAAAAAGAAAAGCTGACACTTCAGAGAAGAAGGCTTGGGTAGAGAAGAAACATGGAGTCCTAGCTAAGGGAGAAACTATTTACTCCAAAATTGAATGTAGGTCCTCTAAAGGATGCCTACTAGCTAAAGTCATGGATGATGAAGAGGATACAGACAAAAATTGGAAGAGAGCAAAGAAAGAGAAAAAAGATTAAAGCATTGCTTAACTTTCAATTATTATACTTAGTTTTAAATTTAAAGTTAATTTGTTTAAGCTTTATTTAAATTCCATCAATAGTGTAATTTGTTAGTTTATTTAATCAATGAAATTTCAGCCTTTAATTAAATAATCTCCTTTAAATTTAATTTATTAAAGCAATGAAAACTGAAAATTTAATTTTCCAGAAATTTTTTCGAGTACAGAAGTTGAAAATTTTCCGAAAATCACCGAAATATTCCCAGGTACTCCCAGAAAAATGGCGCCGTTTTTTCACGACAAGCGCCAGCTGCGACGGACACTGTCGTCTGGCGCTAAGGTTAATCGGCTGGCGACGGGACTTTTTCTGTGACGCCGATGCTTCGTCGAATTTCTGTCAAATTTATTTTTAAGTCTAGGATGCGAGGCTTGCAAAAAGTAAAATGGCCGCACCCGTAAAGGGTTGCTTACGTATCCTTTCTTAAGGAATCAGGCCAAACGTAGCTCTCTTGAGTATCCTACTCAAGTAATTATGGGTAGTATTTTTTAAGTTGGTCAAGATTTTTCATGTTCGAGAACTCATTGCCATCCATATCTGTAGGGAATAATTTCAAGCCTTAAAAATCCCACTAGCTTGAACCCCACTGTGATCATACACTAAAGTACGGTGGCGTCCAAAAGGGATGAAGGTAGAGCAAAAGAGTCGCCAACAAGTTTTTTTAGGAACTTATAAACCATTCACGAGGTGAAGATTACACCCCTTAACGATCCAAGAGATCGTCAACTCCATAAGGTCATGAACCAAATAAGGGTTCGGGGATGAAGGTACAAATCCAACCTAAAAGAGATTGAACCTGCCCTAATAATAGGCCTCTACTTTATTCTGATCATATTCATGTGCGCTTTCTGATTAACATGCAATCAATAGGATTAAGCCCTAAACCTGTTTAATCTATGTTGGTTGAATTTAATGCACAAATAAACTATTATTGGCGATCACTTGAATTATAATCATATTAACCCTAACAAGATTATTAATTATCTTATTAAGCGTGACTACAAGTACCAAATTCCCTTTAATCATGCATAAAAGGTGTGATCAAGCAATAAAAATAAATATCAAGCAACATAATAATAATAAATATCATGATAATAATAATAATCATCATAAAATTATAATCATAATCATGTTCATGTTAATATTAAAGCATAATAATAGCAAGATCCTAGGCATGATACTAACAAGATTAATAACAAACCCTAGCATGTCACTAAGCAATAAAAATAAAGTCTTTAACCCTAACATGATACTAACAATCATAAGTATTAGGAAGAACATAGGAAACATCATAGCAATCATATTCAATATTAAAGTTACCCTAGACATGATACTAGGAATATCATAAGAACAATATAAACATGATTTCTACATCATAACATCAATAAATCAATTAAAGTACTTACTTTGATGCTTCATACCTCTTTCTAATAACAAAATACACACGTTAGTAACTTCAAGGAAAATAATAAACAAACAATTAAATTAAATAATTGAAAGAGAGATTTGGGACCAAACCCTCAGAAATTAAAACCTTTCACGTCTAGGGCGAAGGCAACTTCGAATATGGCTAGGTGTTTCTAGATCCTGTGAATGCGGAATTTTGTATGTAAAAGCAAAGTTTTGAAAGAATTTAATGAAGAAAGAAAGAATTGAATGTTTATTAAAACTGATTGTAGATCATGTAGAATTGGTGAATGATTAGAGAGAACAGGTGAATGAAAACAATTGGTGAATGAATGAATATGGATGATCGGTGAATGAAAACGGAGTTTTTAATACGATATTTATAGAGAAAATCAGCCAAAAAGATAAATTAGACAAAATAGAGTCTGACGCTCAGAAAACAGAGCTTGCGCCAGCCCTGGCTAGTTGACGCCAGGCACCAGCACTAGCGCCAGGCGCCAGGCCTGGTTCCAAGCGCCAAGGCCTGGGGTTAGGCGCCAAGCCTGATTTTAACGCGTTTTCAAAAATCCAATAAGTTTACCGTACTGGAGGATAAAATAATATAATTTCCTCGAAAATGCTATTTGATTTTGATTAAAACTCTGAAAAGTCAACAAAAGTCAATTTATCAATGCTAATTGAATTAGGAATGAAAAGAACCTTCTAGAAGAATCTAGAAGACTAAAACCATTCCTAATTGCATTAGGAATGATAAATCATATTAGGCCCTCCCCTAGATCATTGGGCCGTACATAAAGCTCAAACCGGGCCCAGTTTAGTACATTGGCCATAACTTCCTCAATATTCATCGGAATTGGGCTTATAATATATCGTTGGAGAGGTATTTGCAAGCCCCATCCAACTACACTACTATTGGACCCATATCATGGACCAACCAAACTGGATTGGCTGTTTTCTTAAAATAAGTTTTCAAAAACAGAGAGAAGAGAAAAGAAATAAAAACTTTCCGCAACACTAGACTTTCCACACTTTCGTTTCATTCGATTATGATTTGACGTGAAAGGTACTCATTACTGGGTTTGGTTTTGGGGAGACACAAATGGGTGTCTACAGAAGCCCCCACTTTGACCGAGTTTGGAGAAACACAAGTTTTGAAAACAAAAGTCAAAGTAGCGATAGGGACGGAGAATGATTCAGAACGTTCTGCGATCCTAAATCACTCTTGCAACGCCGATACCTGCAAAACTAACGTTTGTTAAATAGATAAAAGAGTTAAGAAACGCGTATCTTGCACCGTCGAGCACACGTCTCTGAAAGTAACCGATTGTTTTGATGACCTCTTGCAAGCTAGAGAATGCCATCCCGCTTGAAAACCGCTACGCCTGTAACTGCTTCCAAATTTGGAAGATTGCTTCGCCTGAAACGATCCTCCTCCGCATTGATAATATTTCGCGTCCTAGGGAATACCATCGAAGATTATTTCTCTTGAAACAATCTCCATCCACATTATGACCATCTTCCATGCCTGAGGGAATATGATCGAAGACAACTTCGCCCGAAATTACCTCCAGTTGTTTGTGACAACACTCCACAAGCTAGGGAATGCCACCTTGCTGTTTCGATGTTCACTCGTCTCTGATCAAAGAGCTTCTTTTTTGATATGACTCGAATTTCTGCTGTGATAGTCTTCGAAAAGATCACTTCTTCTTAATGTTTGCTATGCCAGTATGTCGGTGCTTTGCTGCTTTTGAACCAGTATGTCGGTGCTTTTGCTGTGATGACAATCCTCTTTTCTTCGGGAATAGTTGCCAACACAACTCTTGTATGATGTATGACAATCCGATTTAGGGAAAGTTATCAATGCCACGTAATGATCCATACTTGGAAATGTTGCCACGATGAAGCGACAATCCGTATCTCGGAAAATTTGTCAAAGTCTAATCTTTGGAAAAGTTGCCAATGCTTCGTAACAATCTTTCATAAGAACTTTGCTACGATCGACAATCCATGTCTTGGAATATAACTCTTGAAAGCAATCCACCTTGGAAATTTGCCAACGCTATGCGACAATCCTTTTGGGAAAATATTGCCACTATTGACAATCCGCGTCTTGGAACATTTGCAAGAAAGAGTCGACCGACAATCCACTTCGGGAAAATTTGCCACTTGCTGAAATGAATGACAATCCACGTTGAGGAACTTTTTCCGATATTTATGATGAATAGAAACCTACGACAATCCTTTGGGAAATTTTGCCATAGGGAAATGGGTGTATGACAATCCAATCTCGGAAAACTTGCCAGCGATCTATGAATGTATGACAATCCGAACTTGGAAAAACTTGCCAATAAAGAAGGAGCACGACAATCCACGCTTGGAAACTTTACCAGAGATGAAAATCCAATCTTGGAAAAATTGTCGTTGAAGAAGATGCACGACAATCCATTTTTGGAAATATTGTCAGTTGGGGATGACAATCCAATTTTTGGAAAGCGTCGTCGTTTAATAAGAATGCGCGACAATCCATATTTGGAAATATTGTCGTTTGAGTGCTTGCTTTTGAACTGATGCTTTGGCGCTTGTAATGAGCCAATACTTAGGCGCTTAAGCTAAGTGAGACGATATTTCGTCAGGTCGATCACTTAGACTGTAATCAAATCGACTACTCAATCATGTCAAATTGCTTATAGGGGCTAACTGGCGTACCAAGGAACCCGAAATTGTTGTATGAAGTCGAAATCACCTTTTGGAGAGGCTTCGAGCTCTGTCGCTGCTGAAATATTTCTGGCGCCAAGAATTGGAGTAGGGTCTTCCCTATTCTGCTGCACCTGTATTTATTTTGACTATAGAACTTTGCCAAATTCTTTTATTATCTTAGGGTTGACCTAAGGTTTAGCATTGCTTGACTCATTGACTTGACACAACTCAAGGCATAAACTTGACTCGATGTGATTGATTGACTCAAGGTTGACTCGACTCGAAGCGAAATGACACATGTGTTAGACTCAAATCAAAGTGATATGACACGACATGACTCAATGTGTACATGACTCGTGTGTGCATTGTAATGTGATCGTGCGACTAAAAAAAAATGCAAAAAAGCAAAAAATTTTCGTCATTTATGTGGAGGGTACCGACTTTCTCCCGAAAAAGAAAGACGCAAAAAAAGAATCGAAAGTTTGAAGATGCATGTTGAATGAGCTTAGTCAAATGTTGTTTGATACCGTCTCTCAAGGTGCAAGGATTAATCCATCCTGGGCTATCTCAATGGTTGACTCAATGATGAAAGTATTTGGGTAACTTAGGCACGGAGGCTAAGCATTTCATACTTCGTGATGCAATGACAATTATGACTGATGAGTGATGTGACAAGGCATGCTTTAGCGTTAAGATTTCATGACAAAGGGTTCCTAAGGGAAATATATTTGGTCATGTATCTATGCGGTGTATGAAAGTGACACTAGAGCTAAGCCACAAGAGCTAAGTGTGTGGAAAAATATTATTTGTTAAAAGAGTCAAATGGGGGTGACTCTTAGGCTAGGTAAGCTAATGATGTAGGGATCAAGCCCCCAAGTCTAGCTCTAAGTGAATAGGGATGAGCATTGGATATCCCTTGATATGATCATGGTGCAAGTGTGTGAATGTGAATATGAATGCATGTTTATTACGGCCGCACCTCAATGTGAGGTTGCCTACGTATCCGTTAGGAATCAGGCCGAACGTAGCTCTAGCCGAACCTTGCACAAGTGGGTATACCTCAAAAAGGTCTTTTCAAGGGTTTTAACGTGGTTAGGCTAAAGTTTTGAAGAAGAAGGGGATAAAAGGCTCAAAACCCTAGATAAGCCCCCAAGGTGTGCAACCTTGCTTCTGAATCTTTGTATTTTCATGCTTGAGTTTCTACTCTTTTTTAGCTCTCTTTGCTTTAGCATCTATTTTATTTTTATAAGTGTGAGAAATCCCGATCATGCGGTCTATCACTCACTTGGCATTAATGTTTCTCAAGCACGGTACCGAGCACTCGATAAGAGACGCAATCTGAGACGTGTTCTTATCGAAGATATTTTCATATCAAAGACATTGGAACACTTTCCCTTTTGTGCTTTTATTTATTTTTGCTTGCTTATTTTTTGCTAATTTAGTATTTTGAAGTCACTCAAGCTTTTTAGAATTGCATAAGTTACACACCATCCCATCCCAAGGTTAGGTAGATGTGGGTTGAAAAAATGAAAGGTCTATCATTAGACGAGGCTCAAAGTGGTTTATGAAGAAAGGATGTATAATTGAAGGGTGAAAGGTAATATGATGTGGCTACAAGGGGTGCCTCAAATCATTGGTATACCTTGTGCTTAATTCGACTTTTTTTTTTTTTTTTTTTTTTTTTTTTTTTTTTTTTTAATGCAATGCAATGTGATGATCATATGTAAGGAAATGAATGCTCATTTTATTAAAAAAGAAAATATATAATGATCCTACAAAATAAATCTAAAGGAAGAGAAAGGTGCCTATGCTAGACTTATTGGAGAAAGGAAAAAATGAAAAAGAAATAGAAAAAGAGGTCATGAAATCCTGTCGTTGAAGCTCGCCTCTTGTCTTGTGTCGTTTTCTTCATCATCACCCAGTCTTCTCGCTAGCTAGAGGCAATGGGATCTTGTTTGCTTCTATGAGATCTTGAATGAGATTTTGAAACCTGTAGCATTCATCAGTGGTATGATTGTTTCCTCGATGGTACTTGCAATAGGAGTTTGGATTGATTCCATCTCGAAGATCGATTTTCTGGTGTTGGATCCTCGGTAGGGCCAATAGGTTTGATTAATCCTTGATCATAGAGACGATCGAAAGCAGCATCGTAGGTCATTCCAATGGGTGTGAACTCTCGCCTGGGTTTCCTTTTAGAGCCTTGATTGTCCATGGCTAAGACATCATTATGGTCAAAGGTACTAACATTATTACTAGAGTGGGCATTTTCGGAAGAAGAAGGATTGTCGTTCTTCTTTCCTTTCCAGCCACCGTGGTTACTATTGTTAGTAGCTTTTTGCTTTGCGAGGTCATCTTCGATTTCAATTCCGATGTCATAAACGGCCTTGAAAGTATTCAGATTGTGTTGATATTTTAAATGCTTCGAATACTTCTCTTGGATTCTTGACAAACATCCTCACAGACTCCTTTTCGGTGGGGACCTCAATCATCTTGGCGGAAGTTTCCCTCCATTTATTAAAGAAAGAAATAAAACCTTCATTCTCCTTTTGTCTTAGCATCTCAAGTTGTCTATGATCGGTTTCAACCTGAATATTGCACTTGTACCTATCAACGAAAGCGTTTACTATCGAATCCCAGGTAGAGGTTTTCTCCTTGTCAAGGGAGAAGTACCATTGTTGGCAAACAGTTTCAAGAGATAGTGAGAACAGAGAGGGAAAAACCTTTTTATCGATACCCTTAATACTCATTATGGTTTCAAAAGCTTTTAGATGAAAGTAAGGATTATCCGTTGCCTTGAATTTTGGGATGTCGTTGGCATTAAACTTCTGCGGAATAAGATCTTTGTCCACCGAGACCCCTTGTGATGTAAGCTCTTGAAATTTGTAGTCGCTAGACAACTTGCTTAAACTCTCTTGCATGAGGTCCATCTGTTGTTGCTTCATGGGATGATCGACCCTAAGTGCGAGAAGCTTTAGTGTCTCAGTCACGGTAGCCAGTTGGTTCTTAAGATCATTGACTTCTTCTTGAGTTGCCATTATCTTCTTAGCCTTCCTCTTTTGACGAATCGGTTTATCAAAAAGTGAGACTTGAATAAAGAGGTTGCCCTTGATTAATCGTCCTTCTCTCCTTGACCAAGTACTGTGGAAAAGGAATTTGGGGATACTTATTGTTAATTATTTGACTCAAACTTTATTCAACATGCAATGGATGGAGGAAGTGAAGAAAGATTGGATTAGAATGTGAAGAAGATTTAGATGGAGGGATATGAAGGATTAGGAATAAAAAGTACCCCCAACTCAAATGACGGAAAGACCGACTCATGCATGGACCTAAGACATGGTCATGGTGATGTACTCAAAGTGTGTGCTAAGACTAGTGAGTGTAGATGGTGCGTTAAGACTCGTGTCATGACCATGTGGCTAGACTATGTGACTAAGACTCGATAAATGACTCAACAAGGTGTTATTGACAGCGAAAATTAACCGAATTAATTAACAAAATGGTTAATTAGACCCTAGGTGATGACTTGACCAATAATCCGAGCTGTCGGCCAAGCGATAGGACTGGCGTCACACTGTGGAGCTTAGAGCCAGGCAACATAGCTGCCTCCAGGCGCTACACTCCATAGTGTGGCGCTACAGCTCAGACCTTGGCGCCAATATTGGAGCTTTAGTCTGGGACTGTTTTCGGTGTTATTAGTCAACTGGGGTATGCCTAAAGTCGTTCTAGGTCAATTCCGATTAAAATATTAGACTTTATTAACTCAAATTAATTAATTAATTAATTAATTAGGCAAAGTTCTTTAAGTCATTAATTTATTTAGTCTCAACACAAGTCAACAAACGGTTAAGAGAAACATAGAATATATATGCACGACAAATAATGCACAATTAGTCAAGTAGGCACAATATGATGCAATGCATTTGCAACCTAACCATGGCTCTACTTCTCTAAAGTTCGGGATATGGTTTAGTCAAAGAGGGTCCATGGTTAATTGTCCGGATGCACCGCGCGGAAGCCTAACCGTGAAGGGTTGGCGCGAGTGGATGGGACACCGCGAGTTTTAGAAAAAACTCGCTTCCATGGTTTGGTGAATTCAACATCTCGGATGTACCCTTTGTTGCACGGAGCGTTCAATCGGGTAGATGGAGCATGAATTCCCAGAGGGTTATGTCCATATGTAGAACACATATGGGTTTCATAAAAGTGAGAAAAAAATCAATCAGGAAGTAGGATCGAGCAAACAATACGAAAAACCGGTCGAAATTAGAAAGCATATTTATGGCTCGGTATTGGGGGAAATTGGCGCCAGCAAACAGAGACTGGCGCCAGCTTTTAACTGTAGCGCCTGGCGCCAATACTGGCGTCTGGCGCTACGGCTAAAAGTCTGACGCCAAGCTCTAGCCCCTGACGCTACTTCCCACATGACTCAGCAGCTTTCTGTGCTCGATAAAATTTTCCAGTTTCGCGCGGTGTTATTTCAGTCCTAGTTGTGAAAGACGTTTCTCAAATTTCCTACGTGTAAAATCCTATGTTTTTAACTCATTATGGATGGTCTTTCCAATGAGATCTTTTTTATGCATATGACAATAATGTTAATCAAAATTACGCACATGAAATACTTAGAACGTTTTGAGTCTCATCCACTCATTCTAAATCATTGCCGAAACAAATTCAGGAATTAAAATAGAAATCCTCCCTAGTGGAGTCGCCAAAAAACTGTAGGGAATAATTTCAAGCCTTAAAAATCCTACTAGCTTGAACCCCACTGTGATCATACACTAAAGTACGGTGGCGTCCAAAAGGGAAGAAGATAGAGCAAAAGAGTCGCCAATAAGTTTTTTTAGGAACTTGTAAACCATTCACGAGGTGAAGGTTACACCCCTTAACGATCCAAGAGATCGTCAACTCCATAAGGTCATGAACCAAATATGGGTTCGGGGATGAAGGTACAAATCCAACCTAAAAGAGATTGAACCTGCCCTAATAATAGGCCTCTACTTTATTCTGATCGTATTCATGTGCGCTTTCTGATTAACATGCAATCAATAGGATTAAGCCCTAAACCTGTTTAATCTATGTTGGTTGAATTTAATGCACAAATAAACTATTATTGGCGATCACTTGAATTATAATCATATTAACCCTAACAAGATTATTAATTATCTTATTAAGCGTGACTACAAGTACCAAATTCCCTTTAATCATGCATAAAAGATGTGATCAAGCAATAAAAATAAATATCAAGCAACATAATAATAATAATAAATATCATGATAATAATAATCATCATCATAAAATTATAATCATAATCATGTTCATGTTAATATTAAAGCATAATAATAGCAAGATCCTAGGCATGATACTAACAAGATTAATAACAAACCCTAGCATGTCACTAAACAATAAAAATCAAATCTTTAACCCTAACATGATACTAACAATCATAAGTATTAGGAATAACATAGGAAACATCATAGCAATCATATTCAATATTAAAGTTACCCTAGACATGATACTAGGAATATCATAAAAACAATATAAACATGATTTCTACATCATAACATCAATAAATCAATTAAAGTACTTACTTTGATGCTTCGTACCTCTTTCTAATAACAAAATACACACGTTAGTAACTTCAAGGAAAATAATAAACAAACAATTAAATTAAATAATTGAAAGAGAGATTTGGGACCAAACCCTCAGAAATTAAAACCTTTCACGTCTAGGGCGAAGGCAACTTCGAATATGGCTAGGTGTTTCTAGATCTTGTGAATGCGGAATTTTGTATGTAAAAGCAAAGTTTTGAAAGAATTGAATGAAGAAAGAAAGAATTGAATGTTTATTAAAACTGATTGTAGATCATGTAAAATTGGTGAATGATTAGAGAGAACAGGTGAATGAAAACAATTGGTGAATGAATGAATATGGATGATCGGTGAATGAAAACGGAGTTTTTAATACGATATTTATAGAGAAAATCAGCCAAAAAGATAAATTAGACAAAACAGAGTCTGAAGCTCAGAAAACAGAGCTGGCGCCAACCCTGGCTAGCTGGCGCCAGGCACCAGCACTAGCGCCAGACCTGGTTCCAGGCGCCAAGGCCTAGGGTTAGGCGCCAAGCCTGATTTTAACGCATTTTCGAAAATCCAATAAATTTACCGTACTGGAGGATAAAATAATATAATTTCCTCGAAAATGCTATTTGATTTTGATTAAAACTCTGAAAAGTCAACAAAAGTCAATTTATCAATGCTAATTGAATTAGGAATGAAAAGAACCTTCTAGAAGAATCTAGAAGACTAAAACCATTCCTAATTGCATTAGGAATGATAAATCATATTAGGCCCTCCCCTAGATCATTGGGCCGTACATAAAGCTCAAACCGGGCCCTGTTTAGTAAATTGTCCATAACTTCCTCAATATTCATCGGAATTGGGCTTATAATATATCGTTGGAAAGGTCTTTGCAAGCCCCATTCAACTACACTACTATTGGACCCATATCATGGACCAAACAAACTGGATTGGCTGTTTTCTTAAAATAAGTTTTCAAAAACAGAGAGAAGAGAAAAGAAATAAAAACTTTCCGCAACACTAGACTTTCCACACTTTCGTTTCATTCGATTATGATTCGACGTGAAAGGTACTCATCACTGGGTTTGGTTTTGGGGAGACACAAATGGGTGTCTACAATATCAGTTAATTTTGCTGCACCTCCTGATAGGATTGTTTTGATAATATA
Source organism: Chenopodium album (assembly GCF_948465745.1). Taxonomy (NCBI): domain Eukaryota; kingdom Viridiplantae; phylum Streptophyta; class Magnoliopsida; order Caryophyllales; family Amaranthaceae; genus Chenopodium; species Chenopodium album. Next base: position 18,627,672 of record NC_137842.1, read on the forward strand.
GGGTCCAGACCAATTAGGCCTAAATTTCCCCCTTGGATCTAAAACATTCTTCCTTAATGCTTTTAACACCAAGTCTCATACTTTGATGTTTCTTATCTTGACCTTCTTATTAAAATGCCTAGCCATACGAGTTTGGTAGCATTGAGTATGATTTAGAGCTTCTAGTCGTTTTTCATCAAGTATAATTAGCTCCTCATATCTCGCCCTAGTCCATTCAATTTTATCGAGTTTGCTTTCTAATGCAATGCGTAGAGATGGTATTTCTAGCTCTAGAGGTTGTACGACATCCATTCCATAAACCAAGGAAAATGACGTATTTCCTGTTGATGTGCGAATTGACGTGCGATAACCCCATAACGCGAAGTGGAGTTTGTCAGGCCAATCCTTGTAATTTTCTGTCATTTTCTCGATGATAGTCTTTAGATTTTTATTAGCCGCTTCGACTGCTCCGTTTGTTTGAGGTCTATAAGGAGAAGAATGATGGTGTTGAATGCCATATTTTTGTAACAATTCTTGACACCCAGCTTGAAAGTGAGTTCCATTGTCACTTATCATTTCATGTGGGACTCGATACCGGCAAATAATATTCGTTTCGATAAAGAGTGCTACATGTTTTGCAGTGAGTTTAGCATATGATTGTGCTTCGACCCACTTTGTAAAGTAATCAATTGCTACTAGGATATATTCATGACCTCCTGTTCTTAGGGGAGTGATTTTCCCAATAATGTCAATTCCCCATGTAGAGAATGGCCATGGTGAAGTGTAGGTGTAGAGTAGGGATGGAGGAACATGTTGTAACTTGGCGTAAATTTGGCACTTAGGGCATCTTTTTACGTATTGACGACAATCCCTATTCATGGTAGTCCAATAGTATCCTTCTCGCATTATCTTTTGGACTAGCATCTTGCCATTTACATGAGTTCCACAAATTCCTTCGTGGACTATCCTCATTGCTCTTTGAGCATCCTTTTTTCCTACACATAAGAGAGCTCGACCCTTAGGTACCCTTTTGTGTAACTCGTTGTCTATGAGTACGTATTGGGAAGCCAAAAGTCTTAATGTTCGTTTTGCTCTTTTGTCAGCATGAGGAGGGTACTCTCCTTTGGTGATATAATTAAGTATATCCGTATACCACAGTTCTTCTTCTTCTTCTTCTTCTTCTTCTTCTTCTTCTTCTTCTTCCGTAGGAATCCTAACCATTAAGGCTAGTCTTGCCAAGGCACCAGCAAATTGATTTTCCTCTCTAGGTAGATACGTGTATTCTACCTTCTCTAGCTGATTAGCGAGAGTTTCCAGATAAGTTTGGTAAGGGGCTAGACTTTCGCTCCTTACTTTCCATCTCTTGGAGATCTGGTTGATGATCAATGAAGAATCCCCGAATAATCGTAATTTCTTCACTCCCAATGCCAAAGTTGTTTCAAGGCCTACCACGCATGCTTCGTATTCAGCAACGTTATTGGTAACGTCGAAATCTAGCTTTATGGAGATTGGAACATGCTCTTCTTTAGGTGATACTAGTAACACTCCACCGCCACATCCTTTTTGGTTTGAGGCTCCATCGAAGTATAAGGTCCAAGTATCATCTTCTTTGACCATCAAGTCTTCGTCTGGAAATTCATTGTCGTGTATTGGCGTTGAATCTTCTATTGGAAAGTCCGCTAGAAAATATGAAACCACAGATCCTTTGATAGCTTTTTGGGGCATGAATCTTACATCAAACTGGGCTAGGTTGACTATCCATCTTGATATGCGCCCATTGAGTGTAGACTTCTCGAATAAATACTTGAGTGGATCCATTCGGGAAACTACAAAGACTGTATGCACGAGCATGTAATGTCTTAATTTGGTTGTGGCCCACACCAACGCAGGGCACAATTTCTCAAGTGGTGTATAGCGTACTTCATACTCGAGCATCTTTTTACTTAGACAGTAGATTGAATTTTCTTTACCTTTTACTTCTTGTGCAAGCATGGCCCCCATTGTTTCTTTGGTGACTATTAGGTACAACCTAAGAGGTATTCCTGGAAGTGCTGGTGCTAATACCGGAGGATTTGCGAGATAGGCTTTGATCTTTTCAAAGGCTTTTTGAAACTCGTCATCCCATATTACTGGTACATTCTTTTTAAGCTTCTTGAATATTGGTTCACATATTGTCGTCAATTTTGATATGAACCTGCTTATGTACTGCAACTGGCCAATAAATCCTCGAATTTTTTTCTCGTTTTTGGGCAGTGGCATTGACATGATTGCCTTGATTTTGGTTGGGTCTATCTCTATTCCTCTAGAGCTTATGACATAACCCAAAAGCTTGCCTGAGGTGACTCCAAAAGCACACTTGGATGGGTTCAACCTCATGTTGTATTTTCTTAGCCTTTCGAAGAACTTTCTCAAGGCTACTTGATGGCTTGGGAGATCTTTTGACTTTACAATCATATCGTCCACATATACTTCAACTTCTTTGTGCATCATGTCATGGACCAAGGTAGTCGCTGCTCGTTGGTAAGTAGCACCCCGCGTTTTTCAACCCAAATGGCATTACCGTGTAGCAGTAAGTACCCCATGGTGTTATGAAGGTTGTTTTCTCCATGTCTTCTTCTTCCATGAGAATTTGATTGTATCCCGCGTATCCGTCCATGAACGAGAGAAGTGCATGATTCGATGTATTATCTACCAAAATATCAATGTGTGGTAAAGGGAAGTCGTCCTTTGGACTTGCCTTATTTAGATCTCGATAGTCAACACACATTCTTACTCTTCCATCCTTTTTCGGAACTGGGACGACGTTGGCCACCCATTCGGGGTATTTGGATACCCTGATGAAACCTGCAGTTATTTGTTTTTGAACTTATTCTTTTATTTTAAGAGTTACGTCAAGTTTCATTCGACGCAACTTTTGTTTTACAGGTTTCATTCCTGGAATTAGCGGTATGGTGTGTTGAGTTATTTCTCTATTAATACCTGGCATATCTTCATATGACCAAGCAAATACATCTATGAATTCTTTAAGTAGATTGATTAAATCGGTTCTTTTTTGTTCATTAAGTGTTAATCCGATTTTAACTTCTCTTTTGATGGTTGAATCATTTGAGATATCAACCGTCTCCGTTTCCTCAATTATCGGTGTTTTCTTTTCAAATGTTTCCATTGCTTTAATAAGTTCTCTGTCATTTTCATTGTTAGTTAAGCAATGCTCGTCATCTTGGGTTAAAGAAAAGCACGAGGAGTAAGAGGAAGAAGACATATTATTAAATTCATAAATCATTACATCGAAAAGAGATATGTCCTTAGGGATATGATTGCTAACTATCCTAGGGGAAGAGATAGAAGAAGGGGGTGCTACAACTAAGGACTTAGACGCTTCTACAGGAAAAGACTCTAACTCTGACTTTGACTCTGACGACTCTTTAAACATCGGTCCTTGCCCTGTCGTTATGGAGATTCTTCTTCCACTTGGAGTAGTCACCTTGACTGTCTTGCGCCATCCTCGTAGCGATCCTTCTGCTGGAGTGATGAGCTTTGAAGGGTCAAAGCTTTTGCTTTGTAGGATCGTTTGGATGAGCGAGGAGTTATCCTCTGTGTACGTCGACTCATCTTTTTCTAGCCCAAATAGTAATCCCATGACTTTAAAGTCAAAGCATGGGGGTGCTTTCTCCTTGAGGATAGGAGTTGGGATTTCATCTAGAAAATAGCAATCTAGGAATATTTCAAACCCTGGTTGCCTTATGCCATTTACAAAAAAAGGCTGGGAAATTCGTAGCATGGATAGTCCTCTCCTTATTTTATGAATTGTCCATTGAGAGTAAGAGGATACTGATCCATTAGGATTTCTTTCTTTTGGATGCGAGCGTTCCGACGCGCCTTTGACCTTTCCTGGGCTCGCTTGAGATCTTTCCGAGTCGGTTTGAAACCAAGTCCGAAAGTATCTAACTTAGGGAGGCCAGGTAATTCCGACGATTTTGCTATTCCTTTCTTCTTTAATGTCCCTGTTTTTTCATAATAGCGTTCACTATCATATTGGAGTGGGGGTTGTGGAAGAGAGGGGTCCTTTCATCCTCTTCGATTAAGGAGACCTCTTCATTAAAGCTCCACAATTCTTCATCGTCTTAATCATGCTCCACATTAATTATTGGATTTTCTATAGCCTTAATCCTCATGGGTGAAGCATTGATCGTAATGGGAATTCCTCCAACTATGGCTTTTACCTGTTGGTAGAGAGATGAAGGGATGACCTTTAGGTCATGAAGCCAAGGGCGTCCAACCAATAAATTGAATGAAGCCTTAATATCTACTACTTGGAATGTAGTAGCATGTTCTATCACTCCCGCCGTTATATTCATAGTAATCTTTCCAAGAGCTTGACGACTGATAAGTGACTTTTATGCCACTTTTTAGGGTGTTTATTGAGTCGTTTTTCGGCTTATTTTTCCAATAATTTAACCCTTTTTGTCCTTTATTTCTTTATTTACTTATTCTTGTCTTTTATCTTGATTTCGAGTATTTAAGTGGTTTTTAATAGTTTTTAGCTTATTTTCTTAATTTATTTAATTTATCTTCTTTGTTTTTATTTTGATCTCCATGCTTTGGTTTTGTAGGAATTATGCGCCGAAAGAAAGAGGATATCAAGAAGCCAAGTTATCTGTTGTGCGCGGGGTGCTGTGCGGCTTATGCGCGGGCGCACATGTGAGGCTGTGCGGGCGCGCAGCCCTGTCAGAACCCGCACAGCCAGACTGAAGAAACAGAGCAAAACCAGAGAGTTTGCGCGACCCTATGCGCGACCTCTGTGCGGGCGCACACACCTTTGCGCGGGCGCGCATGACTCATGTGCGGGCGCGCTTATTTTCCCCGTACCCACAAAGTTGCGGCCGCACACTACGATGAGAGGGCGCACACACATTGTGTGCGGGCGCACAGGACTCATGTGCGGGCGCGCACGACTGGGTTTACGATTTATTTGCGCCTTGTTGTCCAAGTCTCTTTCTTTTGTGTGGAGCCACATATATATAGACGGGACTCTTTGTAAAAAAGGGGGGATCCATTATGCTATTTTCTTAGTTAGTTTAGGAGAGCTTCTCTCTCTTAGGGTTAGATTAGGAGTTTCTCTCTCTAGTTTAGGAGTAGTTTAGAGAGAGAAAGCTTGGATTTTTCATGGAGTTTTTGGGATTTTGAAGAAGCAAATTTGTGGATTTTCCCTCTCATAAATTCAATGAGTCTTCCTAACTTTCTCTCACCTTTATTGCTTTCATTTATTATTGTTTTTGCTTATTTATTTGTTTATTTGAGTAGATTAATTAGTTTAGTTGTTGATTCTTGCTTTTATTATTATTTTACCTTGTTTTCCATATTTTTGTTCACCATGTTAGTTTAGGTTTTGTTCTAGGGAAATGGATGAAGGTTATGTTAATTAATTTAATGATTGATTGTGGTTAGTATGAAATTGTTTCTTGATTATTGTGTATGGATGATGCTTTTATGGATTAGAATCTTTCTAGCTAATTGATTCTATGCTTTTAATTGTGTTTTCAATCAATTGTGCGAAAGTGAGTTGTTTGAGAACCCTAAATTCCTCCATATCTTTGCTAGGCTAGTTGCACGAGAGTGAATTAGTCTAGTAGGATTATTAACATGTTTAATTGCGCGAGAGTGAGTTAAATGTGTAAATCGTCCTAATTGAGGTCATTTTCATCTAATTGTTTGATGTTGTTGAATGCATTAATTTAATTGGATTCCACTTTCCCTAGTTTTAGTTATTTGCTCTTAGTAGTGTTTAATTGAACCTCTCTTACCTCACAAGCTTTCCTAGTAGTCTAATTAGCATAGATTGATACACTTAGTCCTTTTGGGTTCGACCCTTTACTTACCCCTATACTCGTATTAGGGTAGTTTAGGTATTATAAATTGTTAATTTGATTAGGGTTAGTAGACTAACGACACTATTTAACCTTCGATCAAATTTTGGCGCCGTTGCCGGGGACTAAGGCGTTCATTAGTTTGTGTTGATTAGATTAGCTAGGTTCTTGTTTATAATTTGATTTGTGTTTGCTTTTCTTTGTTCTTTGTATAAAAATGGCATGCTTATCTTTTCCTCAATTTGATGGTGAACCCTTTTATGCTTACTTTGAAAGACTAGATGGTTTTCTTAGTTACCATGGGTGTTCTCTTAGTGATGCTTGTGATATAGCTTATTGGGGCATGAATGAGTATACTAGGGGAATGGTTGAGGACATGAATAATGGTAGATTTTGTCATTTGTCTATGCATGATGCGTGGGATTTCTTCACATGGCTTGCTAAGGATTCTTTAGATAGAGAATCTCATGTTTCTTACTTTGATTCTCAATGCCAAGATTCTTTTAATTTTTGCATGAATTCTCTTGATACTTCTTATGTGCCTAGTGATAATCCAAGTATGCAAATTGACACCTTTCCCCCTTATGCTCATTTTGATGAGGTTTGTGCTAATTTTGATGATGTGCAATTTGAATTTGATCATGAACCTCAACCCAATAACATTGAAGCCCAAATTCTTTCTCAAATGCAATATCTCACCCAACAACTCCAAGAGCTTCAAGAGGAACAAAAATTGAGAGAAGTGAGGCTTGCCCAAGTGATGAGTGCTTTGGTTGATGTAAATGGATGTGAGGCACCTCATTTGGAGTGTGAGAGTGTTTTTGAGAATGATGTGGGCCGAGGGTGTGAAGGTGAGGGGAGATTTTCTTGTGATGAGAGGATTTTTGAGGATTTTGATCCTTTTCATTCCCCATTTGAGCTTGAATGTCATCCTTCCCCTTATTCACCCCCTTTGAGAGCTTCCCTTGGTGAGGATGTGAGTGAGCCATCTTCAATTTTGAATGAGGGATTTCATGAGGATGATGATGATGAGTTTGAGCAATCAAGAGAGATTGAAAGTCCCTTGAGTGATGGTGGAAGAGTTTTTAATGAAGAAAATATCGATTTTGAGGTTTCCAACCCCCTTCCCCATCTTGATGAGTCTACCTTGCATGTTTGTGACCCTTCTATCCATGAGTCTTTGGACTTATTTGAGGTTATGGCTAGTATGTTCATTGAAGGTGTAACAAATCATTATAGCCTCTTGAAAGAGTTCATTGGCAATGCTTCATGGGAAAGGGATGAATTTGAGAGAAACCTTTATCCTTTCATGCATGGTTTAGAGACTCTAGGCTTTGAGGATCTTGAGGGAGTTGTTGTTCATCGTTGTGATAGAGAGGAGGATGAGGTTGTTTCTATTGGAGAGTTTTTGTTTGAGGGAGATGAGAGTCAAGAGTATTCTTTTGAGGATTCAATGATTGATTTTCATACCCTCATTAGTGATGTGAGGCTTTGTGAGACCATTGTTTCTCCTCCCCTTCCTCATGTCCCTTTCTCAAGGAAATTTGACCACATCCCCTACTATCCTATTTTCCTCCCCTCTTTTGTCAAAGAGCCTAATGAGGACCCTCTCTTGTTTGATGAGACTTTTCCTTCTCATCCTCCCATTATTGAGGAAATGGATGATTATGCCACCCAAAAAGATTTTGAGGAGGTTTTGCCTTTTTATTCTTTTCCTTATTTTTCTTCTTCTTTCTCTTCTTATTTTTTTGATTTTTCTTTTGATTTTTCTTCTTTCTTTTGGCATCTTCCTCCTCATTTACGTGCAATAATCTTGTTGCACGTCCTCCTCTCGTCATTTGCCTACTTGTTATCATATGAGATGTGTAGTAGTGCATTTGATAAGCTCTTGCGTTCATTGCAATTTTATTTACTAGAGCGGTCTCGCTTGGACGTTAAACAAGCCTTTCTCGGGAAGTAACCCGAGGTTTTTATTGCTTTCATTTTCTTTCCTTTTTAGATTAGATTTTCTCTCATGGAAATGTTTGTGTGCCTTTTGCTAGGTACATGGCTTGATATACTCTTATGCATTGGTTTGGATCAAGAACCAAGGAAGTTTGACGCCTATTTTTGCTAGCATAAGGAAATCGAGATTCAATTCAAGAGGAAATCGGCTTTGAAAGGTTAAATTGGTTCATTTGCGGGTAATTACACCCACCAATATCCGGTAATATCTTTCCTAGATCTTTCTCTAATGGTTGGTGACTCGTTGGACTTGTGTTGGTTTGTTGGATTGATTTCTTTCTTTTCCCCTCCCATGGATTATTTGGTTTATGTTTGAGTATATTGTCTCATTCAAGCTTGGGGGAGGGTATCCTATCATGTTTGGTGGGATGTTGATTCGTTTATGCCATGCACTTGAGTATATGCATTTTCATGTCTTTTCTTATATTTTGAAAATTCTAAAAAGATTTTTGTGTACTTTCAAGGTAATTTTGGCAAAATGTTTTTTGTTTGTTCTTATATTGGACATTTTGTTTTGGGACTTGAATCCTTGAATGTTTTTCTTCCTAAGTGGTAAATGTATGCACGGTTTGAGAGTGTCATTGGTTGACTCTAGGATACTATATGCTAAGGTAGCCGGTTTAAGAACTTTTAGGGGTCCATGAAGCCTTAGTTCACGGGAATGTGGTAAGATGGAGTTGTTCTCTATAGTGGATTTGAAACCCTTGGTTGGTATTTGTTTGGTTATAATCCCTTGTGAGCTTCATTTGTTCTAGCCTTCATCACCTTGTTGAGCGGCTATTTAGGATCCTTGACTATGCATGTCTTAATCCTTGTTTTGACCTCTAGCTCCCAAGATCGCGACCGGGCCTCTCTAGGGGAGGAAAAGGGCACCTTTTCTCATTTTTCTTTATCTTCTTTTTATTTTGTTACAAATTTGATTTTCTATTTTGCATCAACCTACTTATTAACCAATTTGAGCCTAATGTTTCCCGCTCTTGTTTAAACCGCATTACAAACCCAATGGCCTATGTTTACCAACCCTTTTAGTTAGTGAAGCATAGGCATGTGAGGTTTGAGTGTTGAGAGTGTTGATCATGAGCAAGAAAACTTTGTGAATTGGTTTAAGTACGGTATTTGAAAGTTGAGCTTGAAAAGAATATGCAAAAAGTTCGAGAAGAAAGATGCAATTCAAGAAAATCAAATGAAGTTTCAAGAAAAAGCCGTCCATGGTTAGACGACGAGTGTTTTCGTAAGCTCTTATTCCTTGTGTTGACGGGGTTAAGTCTTCATCCCTTATGCCTAGCATCCTCGCAGTTTTGAGTGGACAAACATTAGTTGCTGATCCATTATCTACAAGAGTCATAGGGACGTTCATCCTCTTGCAAACTACTGTGAGGTTTAGTGCTTTATAATGTTTGTCACCTTCTAAAGGTAAATCCTTGTCAGAAAAGGTGATCAAGTTGATAGGACTATGGAGATCATTCGTAAGGAAGTTAGCCAACCCATCAGGAGTGGTGTCAGAATCTATCCCTATCTTATCCAAGGCATTCATCACTGCCAACCTATGCTCTCGAGATGTTGCTAGAAGCTTCCATACATTCATTTCAACCTTGGTTTTCTTAAACTGTTTGACAATATCATTGTCTTCTATGATAGGTATGGGAACTTGCTACGTAGTCGGTATAGGCTATGTTGAAATGGGAGGTTGCATTCTCCCAGATCTTGTGAGGACGTCTATAGATGAATCTTCTTCAACCCAGAATTCATCTATGGCATATGACACTGAAGGTGGAGGTCCTTCCATGTCTTTTAAGTAGACATCTTCTTCATCACTATCCCAAACCCCATTAATGCTTATGTCTTCCTCTTGTGGACTTTGGACTAGCTTTTTATCATCAATCATTTTCTGAATTAAATCTTTAAATTTAAAACAGTTTTCAATAGTGTGACCCCCTGATTGATGGTATTGACAGTAGAACCTATATGTCCTTTTTAGCGACTCAATTGGTCTCGGTTCGAGAGGTTTGACCTTGCCACTCTCGAAGAGCATGTTGAACATTTTAGTGTATGAAATCCCAATTGGAGTATAGAGTCTATTACTCTTCTTGGGTATGTCAATTACTTGTAGAGAGAAGGGTTTCTTCTTCGTGGATGGGACCTTGTCACACTTTTTCTAAAGCTCCTCTAATTGTTTCTTCGCGACTTTGAGAGCTTCACGTAGCAAGTTTGATCCCTCCAACATGGACAATGTAAGCAATTGTACGTCCTCTTTACTTGCTAGTTCAAAAAAATCATCTATGGCATCGAAAAAGATTTCCTCCTCTTCTTCGATAGCATGGATTTCTTTGATAGGCTTGATGAGAGATGAGGGATCAACCTCGTTTTCTTCATCAGAGATGGCCAAGGAGTGAGCGAGAGGTGCATTGTCAATGCTCGGCTTCTTACTGGCAGGAGGCAATGGCAGTTTGTTGTTATCGATTAAATCTTTGATAGTTTCCTTAAGCTTCCAACAATTTTCGGTAAGATGGCCCCTACCTTGGCGATATTTGCAATGTACATTGAGGTTCCAATTAGCTGTCCTATTCTCGACCGGTGGGTCCCAAAATGGTCCAATAGGAGTTATAAGACCTTTTGCATTTAATTGGTCAAATGCGGTGTCATAACTCATACCTATAGGAGTAAAGTTCCTTCTAAATGGTTTCTTTTGTCCTTGATTATTCACAGCAAGGACTTCACTTAAGTTAAAGGTACTAACATTGTTTGAGTGGGTGGTTTTGGAAGAATAAGTATTGTCGTTCTTCTTGCCTTTCCAGCCACTGTTGGAGTTACTGTTAGCAGCTTTCAGCTTAGCCAGGTCGTCTTCAATATTGATTCCAATGTCATAGACGGCCTTGAATGTATGGAGATTATTCTGGTATTTGAGATGCTTGGAGTACTTCTCTTGAAGGTTCTTGATGAACAACCTCACATATTCTTTTTCACTTGGTACTTCAATCATCTTAGTAGAGGTTTCTCTCCATTTGTTGAAGAAAGAAGTGAAACCTTCATTCTCCTTCTGCTTGAGGATTTTAAGTTCCCTACAGTCAGTTTCAACTTGAATGTTGCACTTGTATCTATCAATGAAAGCGTTTACTATAGACTCCCAAGTAGAGGTTCTTTCTTTCTCAAGAGAGAAGAACCATTGTTGGCAAACGGGTTCAAGAGATAGGGAGAACAAAGAGGGAAACACCTTCTTGTCAATACCCTTGATGCTCATTATTGTTTCAAAGGCTCTTAGGTGAAAGTAAGGGTTGTCAGTCGCTTTGAATTTCGAGATGTCGTTGGCATTGAATTTCTGCGGAAGAAGATCCTTGTCCACCGAGACCCCTTGTGAGCTAATTCTTGAAACTTATAGTCACTAGACAACTTGCTCAGACTTTCTTGCATGAGGTCCATCCGTTGTTGCTTCACACGATCATCGATTTTGAGGGTTAAAACCTTCAACGCCTCAGTCACAGTAATCAATTTGTTCTTGAGCTCATTAACTTCCTTTTGAGTTGCCATTATCGTCTTAGCTATCCTTTTACGAGCGATTGGTTTGTCGAAAAGTTGAACTTGGATAAAAAGGTTGTCTTTGATCAAACGCCCTTCCTTTCTTGACCACGCGCTGTAAATTAAACCATTTTTTGTTTTAATGACTTGACTCAAATTGACTTTGACTTTACGGGTTTTAAAAAAGAAAAAAGCAAAAATAGGGTGCATATTTTTGGCAAAACTAAGGTGTATATTTTTGGGAATCAAGTATGGGGTTTAATCAAGTGGTTTAAATTGGAGGATTAATATCCGAATTACCACCTCTAAAAAAATGACGAAAAATACGCGCATACAAGACTCTCTTAGACATGGTCAAAGTGTGCAATAGTGTGTGCTTTATATGGTGAGTGCAAGTGACATGCTTTGACTTTTGTGTAAGACCATGGGACTTAGTGCCTAGACTCGATTAATGACTTGACACGGTATTATTACCAATAAAAATTAACCAAATTGATTAGAAAACTGTTCAATTAGATATAAGGTGATGACTCGAGCAATAAACCGAACTGTCGCCAAAACGACAGGACTGGCGCCTCTATTTGCAGTGTAGCGCGAGACGATAAGACTGTCGCCAGAAGCTACGCTCCACAGAGTGGCGCTGCAGTTTAAATCTTGGCGCCATTGCTGGAACATCGATCTGGAACTACTTTCGGTATTATTACTCTACAGGGTATGCCTAAAGTCGTACTAAGTCAACTCTGATTAAATTATTAGACTTTAATTACCCAAATTAATTAATTAATTAATCAATTAATTAGGTGTAGGGAATATTTCAAGCATTACCCCTAGCTTGAACCCCACTGTGATCATACACTAAAGTACGGTGGCGTCTAAAGGGAAAGAATATAGAGCAAAAGAGTCGCGAACAAGTTTTAGGAACTTGTAAACCGTTCACAGGGTGAAGGTTACACCCCTTAACGATCCAGGAGATCGTCAAATCCAATAGGTCTGGAACCATGACTGGTAGTTCGGGGATGAAGGTACAAATCCAACCTAATAGAGATTGAACCTGCCCTAATAATAGGTCTCTACTTTATTCTGATCGTATGCATGTGCGCTTTATGACTAACATGCAATCAATAGGTTTACCCTGAACCTGTTTATCTATGTTGGTTGAATTTAATGCACAAATAAAACTATTATTGGCGATCACTTGAGTTATAATCAAATTAACCCTAAACAAGATTATTAATTATCTTATTAAGCGTGATTACAAGTACCAATTCCCTTTAAACATGCATAAAAGGTATGATCAAGCAATAAACAAATATCAAGAAACATAATAATAATATTCATAAAATTAATCATAATAATAATAATAATTATTATTATTATAATAATAATTATAATCATAACAATCATAATTAAAAATAATCATCATAACAATAATTATAATAATTATAATCATAAATCATAAAAATAATCATAATAATGTTAAAGCATAATAATAGCAAGATCCTAGGCATGATACTAACAAGATTAATAACAAACCCTAGCATGTCACTAAACAATAAAAATCAAAGCTTTAATCCTAACATGATACTAACATGCTATTAGGAAAGAAAATAGGAAGCATCGCAGGAAACACAATTGTCATGTTTGATAATAGAAATTATAATTGTTACCCTAAACATGATACTAGGAAGATCAAAACACCCTAACATGACACTAGGAATCATAATAACAACCTAAGCATGATTTATATATCATAATATCAATTAAACCATTAAAGTACTTACTTGGATGCCTCGTACCTCTTTCTAATAACAAAATACACACGTTAGTAACTTCAAGGAAAATAATAATTAAAACAATTAAATTAAATAACTGACAGAGAGATTAGACTATATTTGGGACCAAACCCTCAGAAATTAAAACCTTTCACGTCTAGGGCGAAGAAAACTTTGAATAATGCTAGGTGTATCTAGGTCTTGTGAATGCGGAATTTTGTAAGAAAGGGGGTAGGTTTAGAAGAGAGAGGGAGAGAAGCTTTAGCTTAGAGAGAAAGTTGATGATTGTAGATTGGAGGTTGTAGATGAATGAAAACAGAGTTTTTAGAAGGCTATTTATAGAGAAAATCAGCCAAAAAGATGGAAAATCGAAACAGAGTTCTGACGCGCAAAAACAAGGTTAGCCCCAGACGCTGACATTAGCGCCAGGCGCTAACGCTAGCGCCAGGCGCTAATGACTGGCGTTTGGCGCTAATTAAATTTCTGACGCGTTTTCTAAAATCAGATAGCAATTAACCGTATAGGAGGATAAAATAGTATTTTCCTCAAAAACATTCTTTTATTCTGATTAAAACTCTAAAAAGTCAACAAAAGTCAATTTATCAATGCTAATTGAATTAGGAATGAAAAGAACCTTCTAGGTGAATCTAGAAGACTAAAACCATTCCTAATTGCATTAGGAATGACAAATCCATATTAAGCCCTCCCCTAGATCATTGGGCCGCATATAAGGCTCAAACCGGACCCAGTTTAGTAATTTGGCCATAACTTCCTCAATATTCATCAGAATTGGGCTTATAATATATCGTTGGAAAGCTCTTTTCAAGCCCTATCCAACTACACTACTATTGGACCCATATCATGGACCAACCAAACTGGATTGGCTGTTTTCTTAAAATAGGTTTTCAAAAACAGAGAGAAAAGGAAAGAAATTAAAACTATTGCAACACTAGACTTTCCACACTTTCACTTCATTCGATTACGATTCAACGTGAAAGGTACTCATCACCGGGTTTTGTTTTGGGGAGACACAAATGGGTGTCTACATTAGGCAAAGTTCTTTTTAGTCATAAATTAGTTTATTTAGTCTTAACACAAGTCAAACAAACGGTTAGGCAAAACACATAGAGTATGCACAACTAATAATGCACAAGTAGTCAAGTAGGCACAACATGATGCTATGAGTTTGCAACCTAACCATGGCTCTAGTTCTCTAAAGTTCGGTATATGGGTTAGTCAAAGAGGGTCCATGGTTAATTGTCCGAATGCACCGCGCGGAAGCCTAACCATGAAGGGTTGTCGCGAGTGGATGGGACACCGCGAATTTAAACAAAAGCTCGCTTCCATGGTTTGGTGAATTCAACATTCTCGGATGTACCCTTTGTTGCACAGAGCATTCAATCAGGTAGATGGAGCATGAATTCCCAGAGGGTTATGTCCTTATGTAGAACACATATGGGTTTCATAAAAGTGAGAAAAACTCAATCAGGAAGTAAGATCGAGAAAACAGTGCTAAAAACTGGCCAAAATTAGAACGCATATTTCTGGCTCGGTATTGGAAGAACTTGGCGCCAACAAACAGAGGCCGGCGCCAAAAATTTGGCTTTGGCGCCTGGCGACAGAAGCTGTCGCCTGGCGCCAGAGTCAAATCAGTGGCGCTAGACTCCGTAATCTGACGCTAGTTCCTACATGCCTCAGTAGCTTTCTGTGCTCGATAAAATTTTCCAGTTTCGCGCAGCATTATTTCGATCCTAGTTGTGAAAGATTTTCCTCAAATTTCCTACGTGTAAAAATCCTATGTTTTAACTCATTACGGATGGTCTTTCCAATGAGATCTTTTTTATGCATTTGACAATAATGTTAATCAAAATTACGCACATGAAATACTTAGAACTTTTCGAGTCTCATCCACTCATTCTAAATCATTGTCGAAATAAATTTCAGGAATTAAAATAGAAATCGTCCTCAGTGGAGTCTCCAAAAAACTGTGATCATTATCACAAGCTTTAATCCCACTGTGATCATACACTAAAGTATGGTGGCGTCCAAAGGGAAAGAAGATAGAGCAAAAGAATCGCCAACAAGTTTTAGGAACTTGTAAACCGTTCACGAGGTGAAGGTTACACCCCTTAACGATCCAGGAGATCGTTAACTCCAATAGGTCTGGAACCATGACTGGTAGTTTGGGGATGAAGGTACAAATACAATCTAAAAGAGATTGAACATGCCCTAATAATAGGCCTCTACTTTATTCTGATCGTATTCATGTGCGCTTTCTGACTAACATGAAAACAATAGGATTACCCTAAACATGTTTATCTATGTTGGTTGAATATTAATGCACAAATAAATCTATTATTGGCGATCACTTGAATTATAATCATATTAACCCTAAACAAGATTATTAATTATCTTATTAAGTGTGATTACAAGTACAAATTCCCTTTAAACATGCATAAAAGGCGTGATCAAGCAATAACAATAAAAATAATCATAACAATTATTATAATCATAATAATCATGTTAATAATAAAGCATAATAATAATAGCAAGATTCTAGGCATGATACTCTGATTTGTTTTCAAAAACAGAGAGGTTGCCGCAACACTAGACCTTTCCACATTTTCAAAAACAGAGAGGAGAGAAAAGAAAAGAAATAAAACTTTCCGCAACACTAGACCTTTCCACACTTTCACTTCATTCGATTATGATTCGACGTGAAAGGTACTCATCACTGGGTTTGGTTTTGGGGAGACACAAATGGGTGTCTACAGTCCCAGATCGATGTTCCAAAATGGCGCAAAGATTTGGACTGTGGCGCCTTACGCTAGTGATTGGCGCCAGGCGACGATTTTGTCATCTAGCGCTGACCCTTAGCGTTTGGCAACGGTACTGTTGTCTGACGACCGCCTGCTTTTTGCTCGAGTCTTCACGACGAATCAGTCAAATCAATTTGCTAAAACGGTTTAATTAGTTTATTAATGATAGTAATCATGTTCAGTCCTTAATTGAGTCTAGGCACATAGTCCCAAACAAGAGTCAAAGTATGTCACTCACAAGCACACACATAATATGTCACTTTTTGACCATGTCTAGAGAGTCTCGTATGCACAAATTTTCCGTCATTTGAGTTGGGGGTCCACTCTATTCCTAAATTCTTTTGTATATTCCCATTTATATCTTTTTCACTCTCTACATACTTTTTCCATACCTATCATTCTCCCCTTTCTTTCATGATTTCTTCCCATCCATTGCATGTTGAACAGAGCTTGAGTCAAAAATGAAAAAACTTACCCCTAATTTCCCTTTCCACAGCACTTGGTCAAGGAGGCCGGGAAGGGCGATTAATCAAGAACAACACCTTTGTTCAAGTGCTACTTTTTGACAAACCAATTAGTCGGAAAAGAAAGGCTAAGAAGATAATGATGTCTCAGGAAGAAGTTAATGAACTCAAGAAGGATGTGGCCAACCTAATTGAATTGATGAAGAGTATAGCTCTTCAAGTCAATGACCCTCTAAGGCAACAACAAATGGAGCTCATGCAAGAGAGCTTGAGCAAAATATCCAATGACTATAGATTTTAGGGCATTAGCTCACAAGGGGTCATAATGGACAAGGAACTTCTTCCGAAGAAGTTCAATGCCAGTGACATCCCTAAGTTCAAGGCAACAGATAATCCTTACTTCAACTTAAGAGCGTTCGAGACAATAATGAATATTAAGGGGATAGATAAGAAAATTTTTCATACATTGTTTTCTTTATCACTTAAAACCGCTTGTCAATAATGGTTCTTTTCTCCTGATAAGAAGACCTCTACTTGGGATGGAATAATAAACGCTTTCATTGATAGATATAAGTGCAACATTCAAGTTGAAAACAGACTATAGACAACTTGAGATGTTAAAGAAAAAGGAAAACAAAGGGTTCACTTCTTTCTTTAACAAGTGGAGGAAAACTTCCGCTAATATGATCGAGGTCCCTACGGAAAAGGAGTCTGTAAGGATGCTCATCAAGAACCTTCAATACAAGTATTCAAAGCATTTGAAATATCAACACAACTTGAATACTTTCAAATCCGTATATGACATAGGTATTGAAATTGAAGATGACCTTGCAAAGCAAAAAGCTACTAACAATAGCAACAACAGTGGCTGGAAATGAAAGAAGAACGACAATCCTTCTTCTTCCGAAAATGCCCACTCTTGTAACAATGTTAGTACCTTTGATCTCAATGAAGTCTTAGCCATGGAAAATCAAGGGTCTAAAAAGCAACTAAGGAAAGATTTCACTCCTATTGGGATGAGCTATGATACTGCCTTTGATCGACTCCATGCCAAGGGACTCATTACTCCCATTGGACCTATTCAAGATCATCACCTGAGAAAAGACTTCCCAGTTGGGACCCAAACATACACTGCAAATACCATCAAGGTAGGGGTCATACTACTGAGAACTGTTGGAAGATAAAAAAAGGTCATCCAATATCTAATTGATAGTAACAAGCTTCCCAAACCTCTAAATGGCAAGAAGACTAGGTGATGATAAAATCAAGACACAAGGTGGGCTTCAACGACAAGATTTCATGACCTCTTTTTCTATTTCTTTTTCATTCTTCCTTTCCCCAATAAGTCTAGCATAGGTACCCTGCATTTTCCTTAGATTTACTTTGTAGGTTTTTTCTTTTTTCCTCTTAATAAAATGAGCATTTATTTCCTTACATATGATCATTGCATTGCATAAAAAAAATCCATGTCGAACTAAGCACAAGATATATAAATGATTTAAGGCACCCCTTATAGCCATATCATATCACCTTTCACCCTTCAAATATATAATCCCTCTTTTGATAAACCGCTTTGAGCCTCACCTAATGATAGGCCTTTCTTTTTTCAACCAACATCTACCTAACCTTGGGATGGGATAGTGTGCAATTTATGCAATTTTCAAAGAATAAAAGCTTGAGTGATTTTATAAAAATTTCAAAAGAATGAAATAGCAATAAAAGTGTGCAAAAAGGAAAGTGTCACAATGTCATTGATATGAACTTGTCTTTGATATGAACAGGTCTCAGATTGCGTCTCTTATCGAGTGCTCGGTACCATGCCTGAGAAACATGAATGCCAAGTGAGTGATAAACCGCATGATCGGGATTTCCCACACTTATCAAAAAATGTTCAAAATAAAAAAAATGCAAACGCAAAAAAAAGAGCAAAATTAAAAAAAGAAAGAATTCAAAAATAAGAAAACCTCAAGCATACAATACAAAGATGTAAAAGCAAGGTTGCACACCTTGTGGGCTTATCTAGGGTTTTGAGACTTTTATCCCCTTCTTCTTTAACCTTTAGCCTAACCACGTTACAATCCTTAAAATACCTCTTTGAGGTATACACATACTTGTGCGAGGTTCGGCTAGAGCTACGTTCGGCCTGATTCCTAACGAATACGTAGGCAACCTCACATCGAGGTGCGTCCGTAATAAAAATGCATTTATATTTACGTTCATAATTGATCATATAAAGGGGATCTCTTATGCTCATCCTTATCCATTTAGAGCTAGACTTGGGGGCTTGATCCCTACACCATTAGCTTACCTAGCCTAAAGAGTCACCATTATTTGGCTCTTCTCATTATACTTTCCCATACACTTAGCCTTTGTAGCCTAGCTTTAGTGTCACTTTCACACACTGCACGGATACATGAGCAAATGATACTTCCCTTAGGAACCTTTTGTCACAAAATCTTAACATAACGTAGAAGCATACCTTGTCATCATTGCATCATGAAGTATGAAGTGCTTAGCCTTCGTGCCTAATTAAGTTACCGAAATATTTTCAAGGTAGCCTAGGATATTGCACCCTAAGATACAACATCGACACGTATAGTTGTTTAAGCTCATTCGACAAGCATTGTTACACTTTACTCCTGTCTTTTCGCGTCTTTCTTTTTCGGGAGAAATTCGGTACCCTCCATAAAAATGACGGAAATTTTTTGTTTTTCTGCGTTTTCAAGTCAAATAAACACATAAGTCATGTACATATCGAGTCTCGTGAGTCAATACTTTGCACACACAAGTCACAATCGAGTTGATTCGACCTCGAGTCGGTTAATTGTATTAAGTCAAGTTTACACCTTGAGTCATGTCAAGCCATGTGTGTCAAAACGCTTTGAGTCGAGTCATGACAAGTCATATGTGTTAAAAACACATTAAGTATTATGCAATAAGTTAAGCAACACTGAGCCTTAGGTCAACCCCTAAAGAAAAGATGAGCAAAGTCCTATAGCCCAAAATAAAAATGCAGGTACAAATGATTTGAAGCAAAAGGACGTAAATGGCTTAGCAAATCAACTAGAGTCGACCTGATCGCAGTTAGATTGATGATCGGCCTGATTGATTGATCACATCCAGATTTTGATCAAGCACCTCAGACTTGGTAAAATCCTGAAGGATAGGGTTTTCGACAGAGTTTCAAGGCATAAGAAGCTATCACTTCCAAAGAGCAAGCGAGCAAGAATGTTCCCGGGTTTTTAAAAAAACCGCAAATATAAACGCATGAAATTCTTCCAAGATAAGAGAAGTTTGAGCAAAACTTACATGGATCAATAAATTAGAGATGAAGAGCTTTAATTTGCAAAAGATTTGAGCAGATTTGGTTGAAAGGAAACGACCAAGTTGAAGGTTCAGAGCAAAATCGAGTAACGAACAACAATAATGGAGAAGAAAGGAGTTTTTAGTTGAAAAACTAGACTCTGTCGCCAAACGACAAGTTTGTCGTCTGGCGCTGATCTTTTTCGTCTGGCGACAGTGCATTCCGATGTGCGTTGGTTCAGCGACAGGATATATGGCCTTCATAAATGACTATGCGGACCTTATGCAGCACTTTTGGATTCCTTGGTACGTTAGTTAGCCCCTATAAGCAATTTGACATGATTAAGTAATTGGCTTGATTACAATCACAGTAGGTGATCGACCTAATAAAAGATCGTCTCACTTAGTTTAAAGCGCCTAAACATTGGCTCATCGCGAAGTCACCGACATAATGGTTCATAAGCAGCAGAAGGCACCGAGATAATGGTTCACAAGTAGTAAAAGGCATCGACGTAATGGTTCATAAACAGCAAAATGTGCCGACGTATTGGCCCCGTGGAAATTTCAGCAAATATCACATCAGAAAAGTTCAAGCGAGCTTTAAGGATTGACAAGCGTTGGTCTTCGGTAATTTTCTTTGGAATATTATCACAACAACTGAACATAGCATGAGAAGGGCAGTCTTCGACAACATTTGCTACGATTGAGGAGGTTGTCACCTAGATTTGAGAAGATAGCATGAGATGGGCAGTCTTTGACGACATTCGCTATGATTGGGAAAGTTGTCACCATGATTCAAGAAAAAAGCTCGAGATGTAGCAGCATTAATCGACGGCGTTCCCTGGCTCGTGGAGAGTTGTCACAAACAACTAAGGAAGACTTCAAGCAAAGTTATCTTGGACAGCGTTTCTTAGGATGTGGAAAGTTGTCAGAAAACTGAGGATGGATTCAAGTGAAGTGGTCTTTAACGGCGTTCCCTAGGATGTGGAAGGTTGTCAAAAGCAGGAGGTGATTTCAAGCGAAGTTATCTTCGATCATATTCCCTAGGACGTGGAAGATGGTCATAAAGCAGCGGAAATTGGAGGCAACTGCAAGCGTGGTAGTCTTCAGGAGGTATCCCCTAGCTTGAGGTAGATCGTCACAAATCAGTTACTCTAGAGACATGTACTCGACGGTGCAAGATACGCATTTCATAACTCTTTTATCTGTTTAACTAACGCTAGTTTGCAGGTATCGGCGTTATAAGAATAATTTGGGATTGCAGAACGTTCTGAATCATTCTTCGTCCCTATCGCTACTTTGACTTTTGTTTTTGAAACTTGCATTTCTCCAAACTCAGTCAAAGTGGGGGCTTCTGTAGACACCCAAATGTGTCTCCCCAAAACCAAACCCAGTGATGAATACCTTTCATGTCATTTGATTATCGGACGAAGTGAAATTGTGGAAAGTCTAATGATGAGGATTTTTTATTAAAATACTTCTCTTTCTGTTTTCTAAAATATTTCTTTTCTTACCCTATTTATGAAAAATAGCCAGTCCAATTTGTTTTGGTCCATGATAAGGGTCCAATAATTGTGTAGTTGGATTGGGCCCGAAAAGAGATTTCCAATGATATATTATAAGCCCAATTCCGATGAATTATGAGGAAGTTATGGATTGAATTAAATTAGGCCCAGTGATTTTTACATGTGGCCCAATGATCTAGAGGAGGGCCTATTGATTATTATTCCTGTTTCGGGTGAAAACAATAGGACCTTGCCGAAGGTCCAATGAAGTGGATAAAGACTAATTCGGTCCAAATGATGCTGGGCCGAAGGTTTCCTGCACAGCAAACACACGTAAACTGGCCTCGGGGGTGGTTCTGAGGAAGGCCCCTCCGATGCCGAAGTCAAACAGTGTTTAGAGAGAGAAAGTTATGCAAGAGAATTAATGCTTGAGGCTTGTATGTGAATGAATCATAAATGATGTAATTGAAGGCTTTTATACCTTAGCTTGGCAAGGAGAATAAATGGGCTGGACTTAATCATGGGCCAACCATGACAATTTGGGCCGCTGACTTTATATTGACTTGGCAAAATGGAGGCTTGGGCCTTGACCTTGGCATATATTGATTCATTTAATGACCAGGCCAAATTAGCATAATTGGACCCAAACAACTTGCCCCCCATACCCGATTTGGAAGGATGACGGGTTGGGTTTGAGTTTGATAAAAATGGAGGGAAGTAAATGATTTATGATTTAATTAAATCAAAAGATTTAAATTTTAAATAGTCATTAACTAAATAACTGCAATTAAGATAATGAGTGGGAAGTTGAGTGGATAATGGGCGATTAATTAAGAGAGAGAGTGTTTAGCGGTTACTTAAGGAGGTATTTAAGAGAGATTAAGCATTCTGACTCTCGAAATTCCCATTTTCTGGAAATATAAAGCCAAATTCGCCATTTCTCTCCTCATTTCTTCACCAATTCCTTCTCGAACTCTCTAAAAAACCATTGTTTCCGCTTCGAAACTTCACTCCACACCCCAAAATCAAAGCTTGACGCTAAAACTCGTTGCTCCGACTGACTGAATCGGCGAGTTTCGATTCTCATAAAGGTAAATTTCCTCGAATTCCCCTTAATTTTCTTAGTTTTTCGAAAGAACTCCCTTTTTCCCGACTTCCTTTCTTGCGAATCCATCAATGGCTCGAGGAAGAGGACGCCGGACTGGAAGACGAGGTCAGTCCAGGGACCGTGCTGATGTATGGAACGGGGAACAAGTGCGGGAAGACCCAGAAAGGGGTATTCCGGCCGTCCCCTTGAACGCTGCTGCCCCCCAGCAAGGCGCCGAGGCTGGTGGCGCTGAACAGGAGGAAGATCTGCCTCCCGTGCTTTGGGACTTGCTCCCTGGGCACGTTGAGTGGCAAAATGCCGAAGCCTAGAGAGCCATGAGGAAAAACGCCCCATACTATTGGTGGGTGAGGCATGCCGAAGCTTATCGATTTGCCGAACAGATAGAGTTGCATTATGGCATTTTTGAAGAAGATGGGTATTGGTGCCGAATGCCCGCGCCGACGGATAGAATTCATCGTCCTCCCCCTGGGTATGTGGGGGTATATACTCGGCAATTGCAGTACGGGCTTCGGTTCCCCTTAGATCCCTTCGTCAGGGACATGATATTAAAGTACAGGATTTCCCTGTGCCAATTAACACTTGTCAGCATTCGGCGGGTAATGACTTATCTCTGGGTGTGTCGATTTTTTGCTATTGAGCCGGGTTTACACTGTTTCCGAAAGATGCACTAGCTAGTGCAGAACACCCAGAGTCAATATGGTCATCACGGGCCTGGCTGGTGGCGAATTGAGAGTCACCCACAATATCTAACCATGTGGCCGAACAATTCTTCGGAAAAGGATTGGCGAGGCCAATGGATTTGGGTGAGGGCTCCAGCAGATCCAGAGCACCCCCACTTTTTCGGGCCCCCCCGCTATCTCTCCAGGCCTGATCCGAATATGCAAGACTTGGGTCCTGAAGATCCTGATGTTGCTCGGCATCCCAGTTATGAGCAGATGGAATTCTTCGGCAAGCAGGAGAATCCTGGGGGAGCTGGCCGAATGAAGTTCATCCCGACAAGATGGCTCCAAGATAACCATTACGTCTTCCAAGAGAAGATGTTGGCAGTTGTCGGCCTCAGCCGAAAGCATAGAGGCGGTGAGTACCTTCGGCTGGGGCCGAGGACTTGCTTTATTTATTTTCTTATCGCTTCATTCGCTTTGTCTATCTCTTAAGGCTAACCTTCACTTTTTCCTTTCAGAGCTGAGCGAGGCCACCTCCGGAATCGACTATGATCGGCTAGGAGTGAACGCTGAAAGGGTCATTCTAGACCGAGCTCCTGCGATCACTAGTCCGAAGGACCGTCCGCTGCATTTGCACTCAACGGGCCTTCAGATTAAGGCTGCTGCAAACTATCTGAAGCAGAAGCCTTGGTGGGAGAAGTAGGATCCTTTGAGGCCCCTGCTACCCGAAGAAGTGCGGGCCGCTCAAACTGTCGCGGACGTGACCAGAGCAATCAACTCCCTAGGTGCTGCCGAGGCTCAGTCGAGGACTTTGGTAAGGCCTTCAGCACTTTGCTTTTTCTTTTTCTTTTTTTTCTTTTTTTTTTTTTTTTTTTTTTTGTTGATCCCTTCTTGCTCCCCCACTTCTGCAGTCTGAGGAAGAGGGCAGAAGGAGAGAGGGGAAGGCTCCACAGTCATCAGACGATCTTTCTGAACTTGAGTCCTCGGATTCTGACGACATGGACGATCAACCTCTGAAGCAGAGGAAGAGAAGAAGGACGGGCCCAGCTGTAGTGGGTCCAGGAGATTTTACGCTGAGGCCGATGCCTGGCGTTGTAATAAGGAAGCCTGCCGCTGGCCAAGGCAGGGTTCCCAGAGGTACGGGTGGTCCTCCGCTCCCGACTCAGCCGCCGCCACCAATTCCGTCACCGCCGAGGACCCCTCCACCACCTCCTCCTGCTGACGACATGGAGGTGGATCAGCGAACTCCTGACCCAAAGGAGGGGGTTCCTGAGGCAGTTTCTAACAAGGGGAGTGTTGCTGAGCTCCCTGAGGACAAAGTTGTTAAAGCAGCCGAAGAGGCGGCTGCTGCTGAAGACGAGGCCCCTAGGGGCTTCACTGCTGAGATCCAGCAAGAGGTTGACGCCTTGACAAGTCAACCTCTTGGGGAGGCTGAAAGGGTCCAGAGTAGAGGGGACCATGCTGAAGGAGGGGCAACGACTGAGCCCGAAAAAGCAGACGAAGTTCCATCAACCTCGTTCCCCTCTTTCAAATCTTTCCAGTCTGGGGACATGGGGTTCTCAGCCAAGAAGTGCTCCATCCCAGCTGGCGTTAGGGCCGAAATCTAGGGTAAACACGGAGGAAGCACTTAGGCTTATTTCGGCGGTTGCTCCGAATTATCTGAAATGGAGCAAGTACGAGAGTGGTCTGTTCGGGCAACCGCTGGAATTGCTGAACCTGGTCCCTCAGTACCAGATCCCGCCAGAGACAACCAGAGGCTGCTGATGCAGGTATGTAATAGAATTTCGCACCTTCAGCAGTTCCAGTTTGCTTCATTTACTTGTAATTTTATTTACCTTGAATTGAACCCCGATTCTGCAGGTTGTCTACAATCATACTCTGACCTGTGAGATGATTGATGCGCTTCAAGAGAGGGTAGACATCGCTGAAGCAGAGGCAAAACTCGCTCAGCTGAAGCAGGAGAGCGCTGAGCACAAGGCCAAGGTTGTGGTTGACTCCTTCAACACTTTCTGTGAAGAAATGGAGAATGAAGGAAGTCCTGCCTCAGGTGGACGAGGGAGAGGCCTTGCTCAAAGCGTTCGGCACGGTTGATGTCAAAAGCCTCAAAGACAAGATCCAGCATAAAATCGACACTGAGGTTCAATATCAAGTGCTGGCCCGAGAAGAGATATCTCGGCAGAAGATCAAGATCTTGGAGGCTGACGCCAACCGTCATCGCCAAGCCTATGAAAGCAAGGAGAACGAGCTGGTCGAGGCTGGGGTCCAGCTAGAGTCTCAGAGGCAGAGCATCACCAGCTTGGAGGTTCAGCTGAAGAACCAGGAGGAAACGCTTTCCCAGGCCCGGGACAAGGCTGAACAGATTGAGCAGCGGCTTGCTAATGCCGAGGCTAAGCTGAAGGAGCAGCAAGAGTCCTCCCAAAAGGCCTTGGAGGAGATACAAAAGAAGCTGGCTGATGCTGAGGCTCAGCTAGCCATCAAGGTCTACTCTAAGGAGGAGTATTCGACCGCCTACCTCAATGGTTATGGGGTGGCTCGAAGACTGGCCC
The DNA here is from genome assembly GCF_948465745.1 of Chenopodium album. Classification (NCBI taxonomy): domain Eukaryota; kingdom Viridiplantae; phylum Streptophyta; class Magnoliopsida; order Caryophyllales; family Amaranthaceae; genus Chenopodium; species Chenopodium album. Next base: position 18,653,214 of record NC_137842.1, read on the forward strand.
TCCATGCTGCACCTGACCTGGATTGGTATCAGTGTGAAATCTGGGCTGAAGACCCCCAAGACCTTCATATGACACAAGCCAGCCAGGCTGAGGTTGATCTGCTGGCCCGCCTCCAAGCTGAGGATGCTGCGGCCGCAGAAGCTGAGAGGAAGGAAGCTGAAGCCAAAACTCATGCTCAACCTGCCTCTTCTGCAGCCGGAGCTGACGCCGCGCTAGATCCTAACATTGCTGGGAAGCCTGACCCTTCAGCTGAAGCATAGGGACTCGGGCAGTCGTCTTTAGAATCTTGCGGGTCAACGTGCTCTTAAAATGATAGATGCCGCTTCTGAATGTTTTTTGCCTTTGTTTTTGCTTCAGCTTGCCTCAGTGTACAAACTACTTATTTTTGCCTTGTACGCATTTCGGCAGCTGTTATTTTCTGCTTGTGGGCGGTTGCCGATATTTTCTTTCTCATTATTCAGACATTTTCATACTTGTATCTCGTAATCCGAGCATGATTTCCATCTATGAATCTGACATTTTCCTCTTATTGCCTTGCTTTGAACTTGCATGCTTGCATATTTGGATTGCTTTGAACGAGAGTCCATTTTATTTTTTTTTTGTGCTGAGTACAAAGCTTTGGGTTGGAGGTCTCAGCTGAGGCAGTCTGCACTTGTTGTGCTTCTTGCCCCCCCAGAGATTTGAAGACTTGATCTTCAGATTTCTGAGATCATTTTTATTTTCCTTGTTTATTTTCTAGCAGCTGTGCTATTGCTCTTAATTTTCTGTCTATCTGTAAAAACGGATATCTCAAACACAGGGCCAACCGAAGGCAGTGTTTCAAATAATGGCTTTCTGGGATACAAGGCTTAGTTAAGGCAATATCCCTGATTTGTCCATGAACTCTTTGCCTTGTAGAACAAGTCTTACTGAGGTTTTCACCTCAGCTGAAAGACCACTGTTCTTTAAAAAGGCGAGTTTATCGGCAATCCGAAACCTGGTTCCCTGTGGGTGAAGGTTTCAGACAGGGCCGAAGGAAACCCTTAAAGAGTAGATAGAATTAAGAAAAGATGACAGAGTAAAGATTGCAAATGTTCGTAGAAAATAGTGGCTCGGAGGCCTTTCATTAATAATTCAAAATGTACTTACAAGGATTGTTCTGCCCCGAAGGGTTTACACATGATATTTCTTAAATACATCCGCATTCCAATGATTTTCAGCTCAGTTCCATCCAACTGCCGGAGTCGGTATGTTCGTGGCTGAAGCTCATCATAGATTTCATAGGGTCCCTCCCAAGCAGCTGAGAGCTTCCCATGAATTCGACTTTTCTGAACTGCGGCAGCATTCCGAAGGACGAGGTCTCCAATTTTGAGAGGCCTTGCATGAACTCTTCAGTTTTAAAATTTGCTGATTCTCTGCTTGTACGCAGCCATTCTAACTCGGGCCGAGTCTCTTACTTCGTCAAGGAAATCGAGAGATTCCTTCATAAGTTTCTCATTCTCAGCCGAGAAATGGTGCACTCGTAGGCTTTCAGAGCCAATTTCAACTGGGAGAACGACTTCGGCGCCATACACCAATTCGAAGGGTGAATGGCCCGTTGCTTCTTTTTCGGTTGTCCGAAGGGACCAGAGAGTTCCTGGGAGCTCCTCTAGCCATTTGGACTTTTGATCCTCCACCCTCTTTTTGAGGGCATTTAGAATCTGTTTATTTGCAGCTTCGGCTTGTCCATTACTTTGCGGGTGGCATACCGCTGAATATGCTAGTTTGATGCCAAACTGATCTGTATACCGCTTCAGCGGTAGATTGTCAAATTGTCTTCCATGATCAAAGACAAATACTTTTGGGATAGCGAAACGAGTGATGATATTCTGCCAGATAAATTTCCTGACAGTTTGCTCTGTAATGTTCGAGGCTGCTTCGGCCTCGACCCATTTAATGAAATAGTCAACACCGACTATCAGCCACTTTTTCTGGTATGCGGCATCCAAAATGGGCCCAGGATGTCCAATCCCCATTGGGCAAATGGAAGCGGGCTCAGCACGGGCTGAAGCTCCTAGGCTGGCTGATGGATGACTGGTGCAAAATTTTGACATTTTTCGCATTTTCTAACCAGCTCCTTTGCATCCGAGATCATGGTAGGCCAATAGTACCCTGCACTCAGCGCTTTATGGGCTAGGGTCCTTCCCCCGATGTGGTTCCCACAGATGCCGAGGTGGATTTCCCAGAGGATGTAAGCTGCATCTATCGGACCCACGCATTTCAGTAATGGGGCTGAGAAGGATTTCTTCAGAAGCTCCCCCTTGAAGACAATGAACCTTGAACTGGTTCGCTTCAACTTGGAGGCCAAAATTTTGTCTTCGGGAATTTCTCCCCGAAGCTTGAAAGCTAGGATGGGATCCATCCAGCTTGGCTCTTGGTCGACGCAGCACACTTCAGGTGCTTCGTCAACAATTCTTTCTCGGCGCACCTCCACATAAACGGATCGGTTCAACTCAGTAAGAGTAGAACTAGCAAGTTTGGAGAGTGCATCGGCTTGTGCATTCTGACCCCTTGGGATCAGCTAAACTTCAAAAGTTCTCAGCTTTGCAATAAGTGACTTGATCTTGGCAAGATAGGATATCATCGAGGGCTCTTTGGCCTCGTAACGACCACCAATCTGATATGCAACTAGCTGAGAGTATGTCTTCGGACAAACATGTTCGGCTTCCAACGAGATGCACAATTATAGGCCGGCGATCGCCGCCTCATATTCGGCTTCGTTGTTCGAAGCTTTGAATGAAAATTTTAGTGCATACTCGAAGGACTTGCCTTCGGGAGAGGTTATAACCACCCCTGCCCTCGAACCATTTACGGTGGAGGATCCATCCGTGAAAACGGTCCATGTTTTCTTTTCATTGTCTAGCGTCTCCTGGTACGAGCATTCGGCCAGGAAGTCCGCTAGAGCTTGTGCCTTTATGGCCGCTCTCGGCTGGTAGCTGATGCTGAATTCTGTGAGCTCGAAAGCCCATTTGGCCAGCCTACCATATTTTTTGACTTTGCCAAGAACTTTTTCCAGCGGCTGATCAGTCAAGACCATTATCTGATGACAATCAAAATAGGGTCTTAACTTCCGAGCAGCTACCACCACTGCATAAGCAACTTTTTCGAGTAAGGGGTAGCGGGTCTCGGCATCCGTCAGAGTGTGGCTGACGAAGTAGATCGGTTGCTCAATTTTATTTTCTTCCCTCAGCAACACTGCACTGATGGTGGCTCGGCTGACAGTCATGTATAAGTACAGGGGCTCTCCCTCTACTAGGCTAGCCAGTGTTGGAAGTAAAGCTAGATGCTCCCAAAGCTGCTTGAAGGCTTCTCTCTGCTCGTCTTCCCAAACGAGCTCTTTAGTTTTCTGGAGTTTCAGGGCTTTAAAGAAAGGTAACCCCTTATTCGAGGCCCTGGAAATGAACCTCGAGAGGGCTGCCATTCTTCCGGTGAGCCGCTAAACGTCCCTCTTTGTTTTCGACTCGGGAAGATCGAGCGCTGCCTGCACCTTAGCGGGATTGGAATCAATCCCTCTTTTGCTGACCATGAACCCAATGAATTTCCCTGACTTCACGCCGAAGATACACTTCTTCGGATTCAGCTTCATCTGATGCTTTCTTAGGGTGGCGAAAGTTTCTGCCAGGTCCTTAACATGGTCTTCATCTTTTTTGCTTTTGAAGATTGAATCGTCAACGTAAACTTCCATGTTTCGGCCCTTTTGCTCAGCAAAAACTTGGTCCACCAGCCTATGATATGTTGCCCCCGCATTTTTCAATCCGATGGGCATCATTCTGTAATTGTACACCCCGGCGTTCGTGACGAATGCCGTCTTTGCTCGGTCGTCAGGGTGCATCAAGATCTGATGATACCCAGAAAATGCGTCCATGAAACTAAGCAAGGCATGGCCGCTTGTCGAGTCGACTAGCTGATCGATCCTCGACAAGGGATAGAAATCCTTCGGGCAAGCCTTATTTAGGTCCGTGAAGTCAACGCACATTCTCCAGGTGTCATTCGCCTTCTGAACCATCACCATATTGGCCAGCCATTCTGGATACTAACAGGGTTCGATGAAACCTGCATCCAGCAACTTTTTAACCTCGGCTGCGATGTCTCGGTTCTTATTTGCGGAGTAATTCTTCTTCTTTTGCTTAACTGGTCGACATGTTGGGTCGACGTTAAGCTTATGAGAGATGAGGTCTTGACTTATCCCGGGCATGTTAGCTGCCGAGAAAGCAAACACATCTCGGTTGTCCCGAAGGAGTTGGATGAGCTCAACGCGGACTTTTGGATCGAGATCCAGCCCGATTGTAACACATTTTTCGGTGTCTCCTTTGATCAACTCGACCGTTTCGGTCTGCTGGTCCAGCTCCATTGCCGTGGGGCTGGACTCTTCGCTTTCTGGCCTGCTGTCTATATCAGCAGGGGTTCTAGACATTTTCTTTTTCGGCTGGCTCTCTGAGTCTTTCGGCTCAGATGATGAGCTAGCCTTTTCTTTTTCTTTGGCCAAGTCTCCTTGAGCCGAAGCACTTAGGCCTTTCGGTTTCTTCGCGCTCGGCTGCCTCTCTTTCTCCTCCTCATCCTCGTCGTCATCTTTTGTACCTTCGGGCCTCCTTTTGGCTACCCTCGATTCTTTCGAGGTAGCCAGCATCCGAGACATATATCATCAGCTGGTGGTATGTCGAGACTACCCCTAAGATCTTGTGAATGATGGGTCTCCCCATGATCACATTGTACATAGAAGGAGCGTCGATGACCAAGAATTCGGTCATGACGTTCCTGGCTGCCTCATCACAGCCGATGGTGACAGGAAGTGTTACCTTCCCGTCTGGATAAGTTGAAGCCCCATTAAATCCGGATACCGGGTAGGGTACCGACGTGAGGTGCTTGGGCTTCATCTTGATCTGATTGTAGGCCTTTCGGAAAAAAATGTTTGCTCCGCTACCACCATCAACAAGAACCTTGATGACGTCATGGTTGGCCACCGTGGCGATGATCACCAACGGATCCTCGTGAGGGTACGTCACCCCCCGACAGTCGGCGGATGTGAACGTCATGTTCGGCACCGGCGACTAGGGCGGCTGAATGCTAGCATTGTTCACTTGGTGGGTCAGAGCCCTAAGGTGACGTTTGTGCTCCCTCCGAGAACACATTCCTCCCGAGATAACGTTGATTGGAGGAAATTTTCCCTCCGCATTTTTGCTGTTCTTTCGGGGGAAATCGAGTTCTTGCCGAGAGTCCTTTTCGGACTTCTCAGCCTCTTTTTTCTCGCGGTGATCCGCAATGTATTTTTTCAAGTATCCCTTCCGGACCATATCCTCGATTTGGTCCTTCAGCTGGATACACTCTTCAGTGTTGTGTCCCGGTGATTCATGGAACTCACACCACTAATTCTTATTTTTGCGATGATACCATTCAAGGAGCGATCTCGGCTTTCTATAACTCTGCTCTTCCTTCGTCTCGCTATAAATATTAGCGCGCGGAAGGGCTAGCGGAGTATAAGATTCATATCTGCCTGTGAAAGGAGCAGATTTTTCCTTCTTCGGCTCGTTGGCCGAAGATTGTTCTAAGGCTTTTGCCTTACCCTTTATCTTCTGGCCTTGGCCTTCAGACGATTGTTTTTGTTTCCCACTCCTAGATTGGGGTTGGGATTTTGTTTTGTTCCACTCTTCAGCTCGGATGAATTTACCCGAGGCGTTTAAAGCTTCCTCTAAGGTCTGTGGAGGATGCATGACCATGAAGTTAAGGAACTTTCCTGGCTGAAGGCCGTTCTGCATTGCAAAGACGGCCAGCCATTGATCCAGTCGGGAAATGCTGGATGACTCGTTGCTGAAACGAGTCAGGTAGTCCCGGAGACTCTCGGTCTCCCCTTGCTGCAGGCCCATGAGCTCTGCACTGGTTTTCTCTCGGCGGTTTTCCGTGGAGAATTTTCTCTTGAACTTGGTGGACAGGTCGTCCCACCCCGTTATAGAGCCTTCCTTCACTCCCTTGGAGATCCACGCTTGCGCGACCCCCTTGAGAGTAGTGGGAAAATACTTACACCAGGTCGCTTCGGACATGGGGCAAAGATGCATGTGCCCCTCGTAAGAGGCAATATGGTCCTTCGGATCCGAAGTTCCATCGTATGTAATGTGCGACGGGATTTTAACCATCGGCACATGCTCTTCCAGAATCCATTGTTCGAATGGAGAGCTGGTAGGAAGCATCACGACCTTGCCCTTGTTCCTGGCCGAAGGGACCGCGCTCTGCCCTCTTAGAGAGGTAAGAGTGGTTTTCGTCCCTGGCTGGGAAGTTCGGGCCTCGGCTACAGGGAATGAGAGGCGGCTATGCACACTCCGCTCCCTGCCGCCGAGCCGGTCGAGAGCGCTTCGGCGAACAGTCTCTGGCCGAGAGGCAGAGCTGCTGCTTTTGTGAGTTTCTGGTCGAGAAGTGGAGGATCCTTTGAAGAAGTGGGGGTTCTTTTTCCTTTCTTTCTCAGTTCTCCAAGTGTCCTCTTCCCACTCTTCCAGCTCCCTAAAGGAGGGAGGTTTCTCCCCGTCTTGGCCGAGCTTTCTCCGCTGATGCCTGGTATGCGGAGGAGTTTGGTCACGAGGAGGAGGCATGCTCTGTGCCTTCATCGCTTCCATGAGCACCGCCAGCGCTCTCGCCACCTCTTCCGAGCTGGGCCCCGTTAAAGGGGTCCTCGGCTGAGTGTGAGAATGAGAGTGGATACTCAAAGATCTGCTTTGAGGCACTGATTGAGTCCTACGATCGGACTGACTTTTGTTAGACCAGGCACTGATTGAGTCCTACGATCGGACTGACTTGTGTTAGACCAAGGAGGACTCGGTCTATGATGAGATTGACGAATTACGGGAGAAAGGGAATCCTCCCGGTATGCTTCTCCCGAACTGGCACCCTTAGAAGAGTTCCGGTCCGGGGAAGGTGATGGTGTAGGAGTAGGAGGGTCCGTAGGCCTTCCACCTGCTCCTTGACTTACTCGCTTGTTCTTGCGATTCTTAGCCATTGTTACTAAGATTTTGGTAAGATGATTTTGATCGGCTTAAAGATTTTTTTTAAAGTCTTCCCCATAGACGGCGCCAAATTATTTCGGGTGAAAACAATGGGACATTGCCGAAGGTCCAATGAAGTGGATGAAGACTAATCCGGTCCAAATGATGCTGGGTCGAAGGTTTCCTGCACAACAAACACACGTAAACTGGCCTCGGGGGTGGTTCCGAGGAAGGCCCCTCCGATGCCGAAGTTATACAGTGTTTAGAGAGAGAAAGCTATGCAAGAGAATTACTGCTTGAGGCTTGTATGTGAATGAATCATAAATGATGTAATTGAAGGCTTTTATACCTTAGCTTGGCAAGGAGAATGAATGGGCTGGACTTAATCATGGGCCAACCATGACAATTTGGGCCGCTAACTTTATATTGACTTGGCAAAATGGAGGCTTGGGCCTTGACCTTGGCATATATTGAATCATTTAATGACCAGGCCCAATTAGCATAATTAGACCCAAACAATTCCTAAAGTGATTAAGATTCATTTTAATCTTTTAGGAATATCTAAAAGGTTCTCTTTAATTCTAATGAGGTTAGGATTGACAATTATATTTTTAAAAGATGTTTTATTTAGAATAAAATATGTTAAATCTGATTTTAAAACTGCTTGGACGAAGAATTACCTGTAACCGACTTAGAAGGTAATTTCGCGTGTAAAAGTGCGTTGACTTTTAAACCAGAGCGAGACGATAGAGTTGTCGCCAAGCGCTGACTTTCGTCGCCTGGCGCTGGCCTTCGTTGTCTGGCGACAAGCTTGTCGTCTGGCGCTAACTCCTGTCATTTGTGACAGAAGATATTTTATTCCGAATATGATTTTCTTTGATCCCGTGCTATTTTTTCTATAAATAGGGGTCGTATCTCCCCGTTTTTAATCATTCACAATCATCAACACCCAGAATTCTCTCTCTCTCTCTCTCTCTAAAATCTAGAAGCTTATTCTTTCCTTCTCTCTCTATTCTTTTTCTAAACCTTCCCTCTCATAAATTCCTCACTCATTAGTCCTAGAAATACCTAGCCAAGTTCGAAGTTGTCTTCGCCCTATACGTGAAAGGTTTGATATTTCCGAGGATTTGGTCCTAAATCTCTATTTCAATTATTTAATTTAATTGTTTGTTTTTAATATTATCCTTGAAATTATTAACGCGTGTATTTTTTTAAAAAAAGAGGTTTGAGGCATCGAAGTAAGTAATTTAATTGTTTTATTGATCTTTTGATATAGAAATCATGCTTAGATTATTATATGGTCTGGATTCCTAGTATCATGTTAGGATGTTTTATAGCTTCCTAGTATCATGTTTAGGGTAATTTCTAATATCAAGTATGATTATTATGATGCTTCCTATTTCTTTCCTAATATTCATGTTAATATCATGTTAGGGCTAAAGCTTTAATCTTTGATGTTTAGTGACATGCTAGTGTTTGTTATTAATCTTGTTAGTATCATGCCTAGGATCTTGCTATTATTATTATGCTTTATTTTTAACATGATTATGATTATTATTTTTATTATTATGATTGATTATTATGTTTCTTGATATTGTTTATTGTTATTGCTTGATCATGCCTTTTATGCATGTTTAAAGGGAATTTGTACTTGTAATCACGTTTAATAAGATAATTAATAATCTTGTTTAGGCTAAAATGATTATAATTCAAGTGATCGCCAATAGTAGTTTTTTTGTGCATTAATATTCAACCAACATAGATTAAACAGGTTTAAGATTAATCTAACGATTGCATGTTAGTTAGAAAGCGCACATGAATACGAGAAGAATAAAGCAGAGGCCTATTTTTAGGGCAGGTTCAATCTCTTTTAGGTTGGATTTGTACCTTCATCCCCGAACTTCCAGTCATGGTTTCAAACCTATTTGAGTTAACGATAGCCTGGATCGTTAAGGGGTGTAACCTTCATCATGTGAACAGTTTACAAGTTCCTAAAACTTGTTCCCGACTCTTTAGCTCTAGCTTCCATCCCTTTGGATGCCACCATGCTTAAGTGTATGATCACAGTGGGGCTCAAGTGTGGGATGCTTGAAATATTCCCTACAGTGCGTAATCTCTTTCATTTTACGTTCTTTACATATTATTAAATTTGGTGATAACTCTCAAACCATAATCATTCAATCAACAATAATTATTCAAACAATCAAACATACCAATTTAATTCTTGAATAAATAGTGACCACATAAAAATTTAATGTTAAACCCTTTTTAAATCTACCTCGGTGCCAATGACACCTTAAACGCATAAAGCGCCACAAATCCTATCCCTCGGTGTTAAAAACACTTTAATTGCACTAAGGCACCAAAATATAATTTATTCCTCGTGTACTTAGACAGTTACATAGCTCCTTTCCCTTGCTTGAAGCATCAATAAAAATTATATGAACCATAATAAAATTCCCTTTTAATATTCCAAACCAAATTAAACATTTAGTTTAATTAAACATGCTCTCTAACATGCCATAAATAAAAGTGTGGTTCATGAACAATATTCCAAACTATAATTTTCCATCCATTAATCCATCACAAATAAATCATGCTTCATAATTCAATCACCAACAACAACAAGTCATAATTTCCAATCCAAATCTAGCATGATACTACTTGTAATCAATTAAGAACATTTAGCATGCTACTACATCAATAAAATTATGCTAAGTACGTGAACGTACCTCAAATAAGCTATTAAAATAGCCAAGTATACTACAACAATTCCCGAACCAAGTCTCCTACATAAAGGGACAAAATTCTATATCAATTACCTTTGTTTAACAATTTTCAGCAACTTAAACTCACTTTAAACAACTTATAATAATCTGAATATTATTTTAAAACTCTTAACTAGTTTCTCTTTTAATGGGTATTAAACCCTTTCTTTGAAATAACAATACCCCTACCTTAACTAAAATTCCAGTAATATTACTTTGTTAAAAACTCCTTAAAACTTATCAAAAATCATATCTTTATACTTGGTTAACAATCAAAATCAATGGGTATTCAAAATCCCCAAATTAACTGATAAAAGAACTATAAAAATCAAGTCTTTATAAACTTTAAAACCCTAACTATTAATACTTAATAAAATATGAAAATAAAATACTTTATAATATAATATTTATAATCTTTAATCATCATAACATAATTATAAAACATACTAATCATGTTTACACAATTAAAAATCAATACCCAAAATATATTCATACTGCATAAATTAAGTTAAAAACAAGGAGGAGAGAGAAGGAGACCACCGCGGGTGAGCGGTGGCGCGAGGTGGCCGCAAGGTGCCATGGCAGCAGGTCTCGAGTGGCATGAGGGACCATGCGTGAACATGGTTTCACGTAAGTAAGGGAAAACCAAAAGAAAATTTAGGGGAAGGAGGAAAGGAAAGAAAAGAAACAAAAGGAGAAAAAGGAAAAATAAATAAAGGAAAAAGAAAATATGATACTTACCCTAATTTGATTCTTGTGTAAGAATATTTTGGGGATTGAAGGAGTAGTTATAGTGTAGGGTTGTTTAGGGTAGGTTTGGCTTTATAAAAATTGTGGGCTTGAATAATGGAATTAGTAGCTCAAATGTCAAAAAAAAAAAAAAAAAAAAGAATGATTGGGTTTATTATGAAGACGGACTATATTAGGATTGAATACTTATTGACCCAAATATTAATAATTTTATTAGTAAAATAATTTGACCCAAAATATATATTATTTATATATTATAATTAAATAAATAATATATTAAATATACGGGGCATTACAACACTAATCAACCCCTTTTAATGACAATAAAGCCATAAAACTTTTTCTTTAAGTGGGTACTTTAAATCCTTTCAACAAGAATTGATTTTTATAACTTAAATAAAATTCCATCATATTATTTAGTATAAAACATCTATTTTAGACTAGAAAATCATATATAAATCATTAAAACCTTTTTCCCTTTTACAGGTAATCAAACCCTAAATCCATAATCAAAAAGTAGTGTGTAAATAAACTCCAGCATTAAATTAAAGGCTTTAAACTCATCAAAAACATGATTAGACCATGAATTAATCAACAACAACAACTTAGCCTCAATCCCTAACCAATTATACAAAATCTGCAATTTCTAGTGTTTATAATTTGGGGTTTTTAATTACATACAAAAATCTGAAATTTATGTTAATAAATTAGCAACATCAAAATCCCAAAATCAATACCAAAACATAATAAAAAAACCATGCCTTTAAAATAATAAATCAATAGAATTAATTTTTAGATTAAAAGAAGTTTTTTCATACACACAAACCGAAAAGAGGAGAGAGAAGGAGGAAAGGGGTGTCGGCCAGCAGGGCTTCCAACGTTGCTGGTGCCGCCGGTGGTGGTGGTGGTGGTGGTGTCGATGAGCTGGTTGCGCAAGAGGAGGAAGAAGGAGAAAGGAGAGGCTTGGGATTTAGGGGGGAAAAAGAAGAAAAGGAAAAGAAAACTATATGAAAAAGAAGAGAGAGAAAATAAAGAGAAAACCTTTGAATTTTTGTGAAATGTGACAATTATGAACTTGTGTAGAAAAATCTTGAGGTTTTAAAGTATTTATTCTCTCCTTTTTAAAATAAAATCCATATTTACAACTTTGTCTTTACTAATTCCTACTCCCTTACAAATTCTCCCTTTGGGCCAACTTATTGGGCCCTTAAATTCCCAATAAGTTGGTCAACTCGTTTAACTAGGATTGACCTAATTAAAATACTTTTGTTGTCTCGGGGCCTATTCTCTTCAGTTGAAATTCAGTTCAGTTCAGTTCAGTTCAGCTCTTAATTTACGTCTAATGATATTGCTAATGATATAAAGCCAAATTTCATTCTTTTAAGCTCTTATTACAACGACAACAACAACAACAACAACAACAACAATAACAACAATAATAATAATAATAATAATAATAATAATAATAATATTAACAATAATAATAATAATAATAATAATAATAATAATAATAATAATAATAATCAATAAGTAATAAATAATAATAATAATAATAATAATAATAATAATAATAATAATAATAATAATAATCAATAAATAATAATAATAATAATAATAATAATAATAACAATAATAATTGAAATAATAATACTAATAATAATAATCAATAAATAATAATAATAATAATCATCAATAAATAATAATAATAATAATAATAATAATAATAATAATCAATAAATAAATAAATAATAATAATAATAATCATCAATAACTAATAATAATAATAATAATAATAATAATAATAATATTAATAATATGTACATTTGTATATACACATATGTATAGTAATAAATAATCAATAAATAATCAAAGATCACTAATCCGTAGTTAAAAATCACTAATTAATAAGTTCAGTTCAGTTCAGTTCAGTTCAGCTCAGTTCAGTTCAGTTCAGTTTAGTTCAGTTTAGTTCAGTTCAGTTCAGTTCAGTTCAGCTGAGTTCAGTCAATCAGAACAGGCCCTCAATTCATGATCCATTTTATTTATACACATTTACAATTTATTTAAATACATAATTTCTTTTTAAAATAAAATATTTTTAGGGTAAAAATACCCTAGACATGTGGACCAATCAGAGAGGACCACGTGTCAAGTCTGGACAGGTCATCTAAGGCCACTCACCAGTTAACACGTGGCAGCCTCAGATCAGAAGAATTGCGGCCTTCAAGGCCTAATTCCCGAGAAAGCCGCAATTGCAGCGCATCCCACAAGGGAGGGGCACTTTTCCAGAATGACCCTATAAATAGGGAGATTTTTTTTCCCATTTTGGGGACACATTCCATCATTTATTACATCCATTTTCTCTCTCATCAGAGAACACCTAATCTCGAAATCCGAGAAGATCCCAACTAAATTTCTGCACTTTTTCGTTTCATTCAAGTTCTAACTTGATCTTCGGAGGCGGAGCTCCTACCACCAAGAGTCTCTGTTATTTTTGCAGTTTCAACTCGAGCCGGACCAGTCTTCGAGTCGTAACTCTCCCGAGGGACAAAAACACCCAAAATATTTGGCGCCGTCTGTGGGGAGAGTACCTCAAATATGGTGCAAGAGTCTGTACCACTTCCTGATTCTACCAACCAGCAACCGGCTAGTCAGCCGGGTAACCTCAATATTCCTCAGCCGGAGGTGTTCACTGACCATGAGGATGATGATGACCAAGTGGAAACGTATATGGCCAAGGATGACTCATTCATTTCCAAATATCGTCGCTCCAAAGAGCAGCTGGAACAACATGCGAGCCAGGCAGGTCCAAGAAGGCCCCCTGGGCGGCTAGAAGGGGTAACCTAGACGGCTAGAGGATCAACTCCAGTCACCCGGGATGAGCTCATGAAATTCATGAATAGCTTCAAGGGTGAGATCAAGGATATAATCAACAAAGGAAGGGCTGGCCCAAGGGTCAGTCGGCAAGGAAAACTCCTCTAGAAAGGAGAAAGCAAGTCAGGGACAGGCAGCCGACTCCACATCCAAAGGACAAAGCAGCCGGGACCCTTGACTGGTCCAAAATTCTTCTACCCCAGAAGAATACCAAAAGCACCCGCTGGAGTGAACAGCCGGTGGGTAACAAAAAATCAACTCTTGATGCTCGGGAAATCATCACCCGTAGGAGAAATCAGCAGCTGTCTTAGTCAACCTCCACCTCGAGCTTTCTAGAGAGCTTCAAGAATACATCTGCAGGGAATGCCCAATCCTTGCATGAGAGTCATACTGGCGGTAATACCGTCCACTCTGGCCCTCAGATGATTGGGAATGCACCGTACATACCACCTATGGTCTACGGCCCGTAATCTCCTCACTTCATGTAGCCGACCCTCTTTGGGGGTCAGGCGGCATACAGCAATGTCCAGCCACTGGACTGGCAGCTTCGTCTACTCCGCCTTGGTGAACAACCTTCTGCGTTCAACAGGGAAATAACCGAGGTGGCACAGCCGGCCAAGGTTAAAAACGTGTTGGTAGGTACTTATGATGGTACCTCCAACCCGGAAGACCACCTCATGGCATACACCAACCTCATGTATCTACAGGGGTTGGATGATGCCACATTGTGTCGATGCTTCCCGGCTACATTGAAGGGCATCGCCCAACAATGGTTTGGCAACTTGCCAGCCGGTTCTATTGATATCTTTAAGAATCTTGCCTTCTTGTTTGCTTCCAACTTCTCAATGAATATCCCTGCGTAGAAAACAAGTCTTGACTTAACACCATTAAGCAAGGAGAGAGAGAAGGGTTATGCTCCTACGTCAGGTGGTTCAATCTGACAAGAATTCAAATTCAGGGACTGTCTGACGAGGTAGCTTTCACAGACTTCTTTAAGTGTCTGAGAGACGGGTTAACTTTTAAGTTTGACCTTGTTAGAAAAGGGGCATTCACCCTCCAGGCGGCCCTGAAGGAGGCGGAAAGCTACATTTAGCAACTGACCTTTGCTTGCCTGGCAACCAGTCCGACTCCAAGAAGTCTAACAAATAGAAAGACAGCTGGACTGCTTATCCGGCAAAGAAAAAAAGAAGAGAAAAGAAGTCTGGGCGGTGGGCGATTCTGACCATCCGTCCCAGAAGAAAAAGAAAGAGGTTAAACCGTACGTCCCCAAGTAAGAGTTTAACAAGGACTGCAACTCCATACTCATGGAGATCAAGGACAGGCTGTCTCTTGAGAAGCCGAATCCAATGAAAAGTTCCATTCAATCAAGGAACAAAAATAAATTCTACCAATACCTAGAGGAAGTTAGCCATGACACCAACAACTGCTTCAGCCTACAACGGGCGTTGGACCGTCTGGCTGACAAGGAGATGCTAAAGTCCTACATTTTAAAGTCTAAAGAGACTAATACGAAGAACCAAGGGCAGTCGTCTAAGACTCCCCAGCCTGCTAGTAGTTCGGAAACTGACAAGGAGCCGGTCTACACTATAGCAGGCGGGTTCTCATGAGGTGGCCCAACCGTCCATGGAACCAAGAGCCATCTTCAAAAGATGGACAATGAAAAAATGAGCAGGCGTTAGCTAGCTCCACCTTCCTAGACATTCTGATCACTGAGAAGGACAGGGGAAGTGTCCGTCGCCCGCATGACGACCTGGTTGTCATTGAATGTAAGGTAGCCAATCAGTTGGTTAGGCGAATCCTTTTTGACATTGGCAGCTTGTCGGACATCATCATTCAGAGGTTCTTGCATGCACCCGGTAAACCACCCCTTGGTTGGATTTGGAGGGGGGATGGTGTACCCAGTCGGTAGGATTAATCTACCGATCCGGCTCGGAGAAAAAGGAGAAGGGAGACACCTGGTCGTGAAGTTCTTGGTAGTTGAGGAGTTGACCGGCTATAACATCATTTTAGGCCGTCCAACTCTCAACGAGGCCAAGGCGGTAATCATTCCTTCCCTCATGCTGATCAAGTATGAGAAGGATGACGGTTCTGTTGGTTTCTTGAATGGGGATAAGAAGACGGCCCGGGAGTGTTATCTCTCAGCCGTTAAGTCCAAGGTGGCCTCAGACGGCCAAGGACAGGAGCCAATAGACCTTGACAATGTCAGGGACGTTAATCCACCCCCACTAGCAGCCGGAAAGAAAAGAAAGGCTCATCAGCTGGTGGTGGTGATGAAAGAGAAAATATAGCAATCACTAATCGGTGAACGGTCAGATGAGCTCTGTCCCTAGCCGGCTGGTGAGCATATTGATATACTCTGGATGACAGCCGTCCAGAGCGTACTGTTAAGGTGGGGACGGCTGCATATGCAAATTTGGGTGCAGATTTGCACCTCCTGCTGAAAGAATTCAAAGACATTTTTGCCTTTGAAGTGGAAGAGATGTCAGGCGTCAGCCCGGATCTCGCTGTCCACAAACTCGCCGTGGATCCAAAAATGAAGCCCATCCGGAAAAAGGAAAGAAGTCACGGCGAGGAAAGAAGTCAGGCGGCAGCTGCCGAAGTAAAAAAGCTGTTGGACGCTGGGTTCATTCAGCCATGTAACTTCCCCGACTGGGTTGCAAATGTTGTGCTTGTAAAGAAACCGAATGGTACCTGGCGTATGTGTGTTGACTACACTGACCTCAACAAGGCATGTCCAAAGGACAATTATCTGCTCCTAAAGATCGACAGCCTGGTCGATTTTATAGCCTGTCATGACTTGATGAGCTTTATGGATGCCTTTTTCGGCTTCCATCAGATACCCCCGTGGAAAAAAGATCAAGAAAAGACGGTCTTCGTCACTGATCAGGGGTTATTTTGCTATACTGTGATGCCGTTTGGCTTGAAGAATGCGCCTGCTACTTTCCAACGGATGATTAATACAGTCTTCATTAATCAAATTGGGAGGAATGTAGAGGCGTACATTTATGACATGATAAATCCAAGCAGCATAAGGATCACCTTGTTGATCTCTGAGAAACCTTCACCACACTCAAGCGGCATAAGGTCATGTTGAATCCTAAGAAATGCATCTTTGGTGTTGAGTCTGGGAAGTTTCTCGGATTCCTGATTGATCAAAGGGGGATAGAGGCTAACCCCGAGAAGATACAGCCGGTGACTGACATGAAGTCACCCCACACTGTCAAAGAAGTACAGAGACTAACCGGTTGCCTAGCGGCATTGGGGAGTTTCCTCAACCGGTCAGGTGACAAATGCATTTACTTCTTCCAAGCAATCAGGAAGAAGACTAGGTTTTAATGAGGGGATGATGCTGAGGCGACCTTTCAGAAATTGAAAGAACACTTGCACTCTTTGCCAAGGCTTGTTAGCCCTTTGCCCAAAGAGATGTTGTACATGTACCTAGCCGTCTCAAACCATGCCCTTAGTGCTGTTCTCCTTGCTGAGAGAGACGACATCTAGCTCCCGGTCTATTTCATCATCCATGTACTCAGAAATGATGAACTCCGGTACTCCATGGTTGAAAATTTTGGCCTTGCTCTGTATATGGCATTCAAGAAGCTAAAACCATACTTCTTGGCGCATCCGGTGGTGATCTACACCGATCAACCTCTCAAGCGTCCAATGTCTACCTTGGAGTCATCCGGTAGAATGTTGAAATGGGCTATTGAAATACAAAGTCTTGAAATCACTTACGAACCATGAAAGGCAGTGAAAGGTCAGGCGTTTACCAATTTCATTTTTGAAATGACACGGCCGGTTCCTCTAGATAACCTTGGTCAGGTTTGGAAAGTGTATGTAGACGGGAGCTCAACAAAAAACGGTTGTGGTGTAAGAATTATTTATGAGTCTTCTGAGGGGGACAAATTTGAATATGCACTACGGTTCAAGTTTTAGGCCTTAAATAACGAGGCGAAATATGAAGCCCTGTTAGCTGGAATCCGCATGTGTAAGGCAGCAGGGGCAACAAAAATTGACACCTTCTCTGATTCGCAGTTGATCGTAAGCCAATATCAGGGTCAGTATGAAGCTACACATCTGGAAATGATCAAATATCTTCAGGCAGTCAAAGAAGAGGCTAGGACACTTGAAGAATTTCATCTGAGTCAAGTGCCCAGGTCCGGCAACAACCAGGCAGATGCCTTGTACAAATTGGCATCTTCCGCCTGCTGTGACACGCCTCGGTCAGTCTTTTGGGAAGTTCTTGAAAAAAGAAGCATATATGAAGAGCCCATTGGAATCCTTGACTAAAGCTCTACCTGGATGGATGGCATCCGAGCTTACCTCACAGACGGCACGCTTCCGGATTCACCACGGGAGGAAGCCGTCATGAGGAAGCGAGCTGCAAACTTTGAGATGAGAAATGGAGAACTCTTCAAAGCAGGGTTTTTAAAACCACTTTTGAAGTGTGTTACCCCAGAAAAGGGGAAGGAAGTTCTCGAAGAATTGCATGCGGGATTTTGCGCCTCCCATATAGGCAGAAAATCCTTAGCCGTCAGGGCCAGGCGGCAGGGTTACTTTTGGCCCACTCTGGAGTCAAGCGCTAAAGAGATGGTGAAAAAATGTGACAAGTGCCAAAAATTTGGCAAGCTCATTCATCGTGTGGCTACTGACCTGACGGCAATCCACAGCCCAGTCCCGTTTGCTAAATGGGGCATGGACATTTTAGGTCCTTACACGCCTGCACCAGGCGGAAAAAGATATATTCTGGTGACTGTGGATTACTTCACCAAGTGGGTGGAGGCGGAGGCGGTCAAAAACATCAAGACAAAGGATGTCATCTCTTTCATTATGAAGAACATTATCACCCGGTTTTGGGTACCTATGTTTATGGTGTTAGATAACGACCCTTAGTTTGAAACCCCCCAACTCAAAACTTGGTTAGGAGATCAAGGGATCTCAAATTATTTTGCATCAGTAGGCCGACCCAAGAAAACGGCCAAGTTGAAGCCTTCAACAAACTCATCTTAGACGGCATGAAGAAGAAAATTGAAAGAGCTGGTGGTTAATGGGAATAAGAATTAATTCATGTCCTATGGGCCATCCGGACAACTACAAAAGGGCCAACCGGTGAAACCCCGTTTCTCATGGTATATGGTGCTAAAGTCGTCTTGCCCATCGAGCATTACAAGCCGACTTTACAAGTCATGCTTTATGATGAAGAGGCAAACTGGGAGGCCATGCGACTAGCATTAGACTCACTCCCGGAACGCAGGGTCAATGCTGCCTTGCGTCATGAGATATACCGTCTTAGAATGACTCGTGCCTATAACAAGAGAGTGCACAAACGGCCCTTGAACGTTGGGGACTTTGTGTTACGAAAAATGGAGGCAACCGGTAGGGCCAATGAGCTTGGAAAGCTAACTCCTAATTGGGAAGGCCCCTACCGGATCTATGATGAAGTTAGGAATGGCACCTACCGCCTGAAAACTCCATACGACAGACGCCTGCCTAGAACTTGGAATGTAGATAACTTAAAAAAGTACTACTTCCGAGGGTTGTAAATTTTTTGTAAACAATAAGTCTATCAATGAAAAACTGCCTTTTGTTTCAATTACATTACTGTTTTTGTTTTTATGCCGTATGGGCAATGCACAGACGGATATTTCATGTTTTCTTTAAAAAGTTAAGTTTGAAACTTGACACCAAAACAAACTAAGCACAAAAAGGCTTAGTGGCTACACAACCGGTCTTGACTAAGACGTGAGGCCTATGGCCGGAGGTTGCTCATTTTACAAAATCGCCTGTTCCAGTATGAAACTTGGCTTCCGGCGACACCCCTCCGGGTGAAATCGTCGCAGCACTCTATAGTTTGCTCTACGTACGCATGCAGACGACAAAGATTGAACGACCTAATTGGTCAACTCATAGCCGTCTGACCAGAATAATCTAAAGAACGACTAAGTACGCGAGAAGTCGGATGTCATAGTACATCAACCGGCTATTGACCAAAAGTTCCTACTTAGATTATTTATTCCAAAATTACATAGGTTTCCCTAACGGGGGCAAATGAGCTTTGTGGAATGGTTATGCAACCACCCTAGACGGTTATACCGCCTAGGTAAGAGGCTGGGAACGCCTGCTTCAATGGCCGGATGTGCACTTGGTTTGGGGCAATCACCATTGTTATTGATTGGCGTATAAACATCTCATACTCTTTAAAGTGTTAGACGTTTCCAAGCCAATCAATCAATTTAAAATGAAATCAACCACACAGCCGTCCAAGGGCAAGAACGGCCGGATTACTATCTACAGCATGCTTTTCATAAGTTAGGCAAAATATCAAGTATATATGCAAAATTCAAACGCAAATGCAATATGTGCAAAACCGACTAAGTCGGAATACTTCATAAATAGAAATCGACATAAAGGCCACATAATATTGTTAACCGAATACACATCCGGTGAAAAGAAAAGAAAAATTGTT
Source organism: Chenopodium album (assembly GCF_948465745.1). Classification (NCBI taxonomy): domain Eukaryota; kingdom Viridiplantae; phylum Streptophyta; class Magnoliopsida; order Caryophyllales; family Amaranthaceae; genus Chenopodium; species Chenopodium album. The sequence continues at coordinate 18,673,055 of NC_137842.1, forward strand.
GACCCGACTCCATAGTCGGTAAAACTACAACATTACTCGGCACGCAGGCCGGAAAGAAAGATAAATGGCATACTGCCGCAGAAGAACGGGTGGCTGGATCAAAGCTGCTGAGGCTGCTGCTCCGGCTGGTCCTAACCGGCGGGGAGGGATCCTTCAGTTGCATCAGCCGCCTGGGATTGATTGGTTGGGGGCCTCAACATTGGCATCATTCGTTTGGGGCTGGAGGGCTTGATTCCCTTGACCTTCAGCTTGCTCCCCTTCATCATTTAAGACTTCATATCCCAACTCAGCTGCCTAGGCCTTGAATTGAGGTGGAGCTGCCTTTCCTAGCACTTAGGCATCATACACCGCAGTGGCATAGTCATACCTAAGTTTGTAGACTTCAAAGTCTACGTCTGGGTAGAGGAGACCCCAAGAGATCTTCAGGCGGGCCTCATTGTCTCGCTCATTTTTCTCGACCATCCAGCTTTGCTCTTTAGCGATCTCATCCCATTGCTGGTTCCTCAGGTTGACCATCTCCACCCCCAACCGAGCGACGTCCACCCGGAGCTTTGAGTTCTCTTGATCAGCTCCCTCAAATGCCTTGAGATCAGATTGAGCATTTTTCAGTTGTTGCTCAAGGTCATTGGCCCGGTTGTTGGCAGCATCGTTAGCAGCCGTCAGGTTCCGTATCAGATCCTCCTGTTTCAACTCTACTACTTTAATCTTTAATTCGCACATAAAATTAGCATATTCAGCAGAGTTGAGATTTTGAGTGGCCCTCTTTTTTGCATCATTTACCTCTTCTTGCTTGCGCATTAAGGGGCCACGTAACCCATCCACTCTCAGCATCACCTCAAAAGAAGGGGTCAGCCGGAAAGTTTAATACTTAACAAAATTAAAGAGGAAAGCATAATGTTAAGTTGAGATCAACTTACCTCCGCCAGCTGGCCCATTATCCGGTCGAAGTCCACCACCTGCAGATCATGCACGGAATTATTCTCTAACGAGGTGAGGGTCCTCACCATCCGCTTGGCAAATCCAGGCAGATCCGGCGCATCGGAGGTAACATCTGCGCCATAAGAAGTACTTGGTGAGAGGGATGCAGCATAGTTGGCATTCATTCGTTGCCGGCTGCTAACTGAACCTCAAGAGGGATCGACCTTAGTTTTGACTCGCATAAAGTCAAGCGGCCAAGGAAGTTCAATCCGATTCTTACCTTGTGTTTGGGTTTGAGTATGGGGTTGTGAAGTTTCCCCCTCCCTAGTCGTTGCCGCACCGACTTCAACATTGGGTGGCTGGCCACCCCTTCTATGTCGTAGAGGCATCCAACGCATTTTTTTAGCGCTCTGAGTTTTCACTCAGAGTCTTCATAGCAGCAGGAGTTTTGCCCCCGGTTGTAGGACGATCCGGGTTGGCAGAAGAGGTTGTCTAGGAAGGGTTCTTCCTGGAAGCCTTAGTAGAGGGAGTTTTTTCCAACTCCTTACCCGGTCTCTTAATTAGTTTTGAGATTGAGCGGGGAATAGTTTTGCCAACACTCTGCAGAGAAAAAGCCAAAAAGGTTACGGTCGGCAGAATGTTGGACAAAAAGCAAAAGTAAAAACAATAGGTAAGGCGGTCTTACCCCGCCCTTCTTGGCCTCCTTGGCCTCGACTACTGCCTTCTTGGCTTGCAGCTGTTCCTTACGCAGCAGCGCGACAGACTTAGCCGGAGTTGTCTCTGGGTCCACCATTTTCAGCGCTTCTTCTACAAGGAGCAAACAAACAGTTAGGAAAAACAATTAAAAGAATTGAAGTATATAAGCAGAGACGACAATTTTCCGAATGAATAGTGAGTCTAACCTTGCTAACATCATGCTAAGTCCGCAGGCGGACAGGAATCTCTCATCCTTGAAAAAATTCGGATGGGGGATCTAGTTCTTTGGTACGACTATGTGAGTCCCATCCCCTAAGGACTCAGTCGTGGTCTCAATAAAACCCAGCTCCATTATTTGCTCGTAAGCTTTGGAAGAGATGCGAGGGAGGGCACACTTCCTACCTAGAAGAGTTGGTTCTCTATTGTACCGGCGGAGGGTCCGGTTGTGACTCAGCCTTGGAGAGGATATCAGATTAAATTTCTCCTTCCAGCCGGTCCATTTGGACACTTTGTCCAAAGACATCAGATATTGGGGAAGGGTGGTAAGAGTATACCACGCCCCATGCCCGCCTGGGGCTTTGCTCATGTAATGCATGTGAACAAAGGCGGCGAAGCTGGGCTCCAAATCCTGAAACTCGCAGGCGGCGATGTAGCTCAAAATATTGACCCACGAGTTTGGGGTGAGCTGTCAGACGCCTACATCGTACCCCTTAAGAATTTTTCTAATCCCCCTATGAAGAGGGAAGCGGAGTCCGGGTGCAATTACCGTCTCGTAGCAGACGAAGTAATTATCATCATTTTCTATCCCATCGCCCCAAGCCATTACCGCATTCCCAGGCGGGACCTCAATTATCCACCCCTTTCCAAAGGGGTGGTTCTCTTTGAAAGATTCAAAGCCGCTCTGTAACAAGACAATGTCACCCGGCAGCATCCTAGTCTTTTTGGGGTCAGGGAAAGTTAAAGCTTTAGCCGGCTGCTGGTAGTCAGCTGCAAAATCGTCTCGATCGGAGCCAGATGCCCTCTACTCCCGATCTTTCCGCGGCTTCGTCACCGCCTGACTCAACCCCTGACCCATGAGAGGAGGTGGCCTCTTCACCGCCTACCTCCATTACACTTGAACTACTTGGGGAAGAGGGAGCCTCATCATCGGAACCACTTTGCTCCTCCGACTCCTCCTGTTCCCCATCCAGAACAACCTCGCCTGCGGGCACTTCCCTAGCACGCTCACTTCTCGGCTTAATAGTCGTTTTCTTAACTCTTGCCATTGTGTCCTGCACAGACACAGTGAGGGAGGAATTCGGTGATGAGCACAGCAGTTTCGACAGTCCAGAAAAGGCACCCCCTTTTCTAGATTCAGCCGTACCGGGAGACCGGCTGAATGTCCTAGGCAGTGCCGTGTGTGTGGATTGAGAGTCCATTTTTATTTTTAAATAATATGTATAATGACGGAACAAGAATGTATACAGACGAAAATTAAAAAAAAAAAAAAAAAAAAAAAAAGCTGAAAGAGGGTACAGGCGGTTACCTTACTTTAGCTCTGAATTATCTAAAAACTGCAACAAACGGTGACCGGGTGTTTTAAGTAAGCACTCGGAAATCTTGAAGATCTAATGCAACCGAGATCAGAGTATCTCTCACTAGAATCTCACTTTCTCTCTCTAGAAAACTTCTCAAAGATTGTAAATGAGGGGAGAAAGGGGGGGTAAAACCCTATTTATAGAGGGGTAAATGGGGGTATCCCCGTCTCACCCCAGAAGGCTAATAGTCGTTGTACTGTTCACCACTCACGGTGGGGACGCCTGTCACAGGCATCACGTGGCCTGCCACGTCACCCCTGTGAGTGACAAATGTTTAGGGTAAAAATACCCTAGACATGTGGACCAATCAGAGAGGTCCATGTGCCAAGTCTGGACATGTCATCTTAGGCCACTCACCAGTTGACACGTGGCAGCCTCAGATACATTAGAAGAATTCCCGAGAAAGCCGCAATTGCGGCGCAGCTCACAAAACCTAGGTCAGAGTGACCTAGGGAGGGGCGCTTTTCCAGAATGACCCATTAGGGAGATTTTTCTCTCATTTTTGGGACACATTTAATCATTTATTACATCCATTTTCTCTCTCATCAGAGAACACCTGATCTCGGAATCCGAGAAGATCCCACCTAAAATTCTGCACTTTTTTCTTTCATTCAAGTTCTAACTAGATCTTCGGAGGCGGAGCTCCTACCACCAGGAGTCTTCGTTGTTTTTACAGGTACAACTCGAGCCGGACCAGTCTTCGAGCCATAACTCTCCCGAGGGACAAAAACACCCAAAACAAAATAAATCATTGTAATGATTAAAATAAATAAAATAATTAATTTATATATATGCGTTACACTTAACAAAAAAAAAAAAAAAAGAAACAAAACTAGTAGTATTTATTAGGGGTGTTCAATTTGATCCTAAAATAAGATGGTCTGATCGAAATTTCGGATATCCGATCCGGTTTTATGGTTTTAGATATTTTGGATCAAATATCCAAAAAATAATTCGGGTTTTCGAATCCTATACGAATCAGAATTTTTTCAAAAAATTTACCCAATCCAAAATTTCGGAGATCTGATATGAAAATCTGGTTATGCAAAATTTTGAATTGTATTCGGATTGCAATTGCTCCAATCTGAAAATTCAAATATCCAAAATTTTCAAATCAGATCGGATCTCATATCTAAATTAAACAACGTTAGTTTTTATAGGATTGCCCAAATCTGCAAATTTTTGGGCCGGATGGATCGGACCATCGAATCGGGTCCTTGATGATCACCTCTAAATAGACCCAAACATAATTTTTTTTAAAAATCTCTTTTTTATAGACGGTCAAGATTTAGTGTCAAAAAAGGAAACCAGCGATCCACATGATTTGTTAAGCTTGGATCACGAAAATAGTGTTAAAAACTTAAAATAAAGTAAATTTAAACCCAAAAACAAAGTTTTGTTGCAGGAATGTCAGACAGTAGAGTAGTGGGCACACAACCACCACAACAACTCCCTCTCCAAAATCCTTTCTTCCAATTTCTTTTCAATTATTTAACTACTAAATCTCCCCATTTTTTGTTGCCAGTTTTTTTACTTACTTCTCTGATTTTGTCTTCTGAATTATAGTTAATACTTAGCCCAATTTAACAACCCCACCTTTCATGTGCTTATCTTATTGTCATCCCCTTCTAAATTTCGTCCTGTGACTTTGCGAACTTTTGCCATTTTTGCATCTATTTTTTCATTTGGGTACAATTAATTCTTGATTTTAAATAAGAAATTTCAGTGATTTGAAGTGGGTTTTGTACTTCTGTATCGGGTGATGGATAGTTTTTGTGATCTCGAAGTTGATGTCAATGGTGAAGCTGTTTTCATGGTAGATAAGGTAAATCTTCTTTTGCTCATTGACTTGCTTTTTTCCCAACTTTTTGGGTTAAATTCATAATTTCTGTACTTAAATTATAGATTCGCTTTATATTTGATTCATATGTTTTTATAGTCTTGTTCATATGAGCCAATTTCTCAGTTCTTTTATTTGATTTTCTAATTAAACAAACAATCACTTCAAAATTGTAGAATGTTTGAGCTTTTTAGCTTAATTTACTACTCAATATGTGTGAATATGTTACATGGAATTGGTCCATGTCCAATTGTTCGGCTCAGCTGTTATGCGAAAGATGTTTCATGATTTTGATATCAATATTTGATCTATACTTAGCAATTGATGAGAAATTATAATTATTCTAGTACAAATTATCAACACTATGCTTAAAAGTCTAGAAAGATTATACCCTGTTGTGAGTAGTAGATTTCGATGCTGCTATACATTTCCCTTTCAAAAATGGAGTATAGGCTGTCCATCATTTAATATGCAACCAAAATTACAGTGTGGTGGGGTCCAATTGTCATCAGTATTATTCCCTTTTCTGTACGGTAGTTTTCGCATATATCATGAGCATAAGTAAAAGAGGTTATGATTTTGGACTTTGGGTTCTGCTTTGCTATAATATCCTCTTTCTGGTTGGAGTGCCTTTGTCTGTTTCTTTTACTGCTCTTGAAAGGGACTATTGTTTATGCTCAGAGCATTCATTTTGCCTCCCCCCTTATGGCCCTACGCTTCCTCGAACTATGTTACTCGGGCATGGGTTTGTGTCCAAGTGCTAGACTCGGTTACTTTGTGAGAAGGTTTCATTATTTTAAATTTGAGTGTCGAGTTTCCATAACGTTGTGATAGTGTTGAAGATCTGAAAAGGGTACTTGAGGAGTTGAGGTAAGATAAAGAAGAATATGAATTAGCTTAGGTATGTGCTTAAGTAACTTTGTTAGTAATCACAAGGTTTATGAGGGTATAACGACTGTCAGCAGTCTTATGCAGTCTCCTTTAACACCCTAGTAGAGAAGTAAGTAGAGAAGTATGACTTTATTTTTTGAAATGCTTGAGTAGTTGTAAAACTAGTTCCCCATCAATCTTTTCTTGTTGTAAGTAGTACTCTGATTTTTAACAGTTTGATAATCACATTTCATCCATACTTTGGCGTTGCAGAAACGTATATCTTCTTTCTCGGGTAGATTAAGCCATTTATTTGGTAAATCTGCAAGCAGTGGGAGTAGTTTTAAAGTAATATTTCATGACTTCCCCGGCGGAGCTGAGACATTCGAGCTGGTTGCAAGGTTTTGTTACAATAATGGCAGCATTGAAATAAGTCCGACTAATTTAAGCTTCCTTCATTCTGCGGCTTACTTCATGGAAATGAGCAGGTCTGTGTCCGGGACAGAGAATCTAATTGAGCTCACTGAAAAGTCACTTGAAGAGATAAGCTACTGGACTTGGTCTGATCTTTTGTTGGCTTTAAAGCAAAACCAAAATATGCCCGAAGATGTCAAAACCGCCGGTGTAGTTCAGAAATGTTTGGATACTCTTGTTGGAAGGTTGGCAGTGGCTTCTGAAACTAGCCCATGTCCGTCTACTTCTTCACCTGAGAGCTTTGGTTTTCGGATCTCATGTGATTCTCGGAGTACTGAGAGCTTGAAAACAAGCTGCTCTCGAGCAAATTGGTGGGTTGAGGATCTATCAGTACTAAATCAGAATCTGGTTGAACTGGCTGTCAAAAATATGGTTTCTCAGAAGCTTGATCATGGGATGATAGGTAGGTTCCTCCTCCATTACCAGAAATTGAAATTCATTTCTGCCCAATCTGATGAGAAGTGTAGAATAATTGAGATGGTCGTCAGCAATTTATGTTCCCTTGATCACTGGTCTGTTTCTTTCAAGAATTTGATGGGGCTTTTGAGAATTTTGCTAAACCTTAACGTAAGTAAATGCACCAGAAGTAGATTAGAAGGTATAATTGGCTTAAGAATGGATGAAGCAACATTGGATAGCCTCCTCGTTCCTTCTCCACACGGAATGAACTATTTATATGATGTGAACCTTGTTTTGAGGTTACTGAAATCATTCCTTGGCGGCGGTCTGCCTAAGGTTTCAAATGATAGAATCATCAGAGTATCCCACTTGTTGGATTCGTATTTGGCAGAAGTAGCCCCAGATCCATGTTTAAAACCTTCTAAATTCATTGCACTTGCAACTGCATTACCAGACTCGTCAAGAGACTCTTATGATGAAATGTACCATGCCATGGATATGTACTTGGAGGTAATTTGCATTTGATTCTTTATTATGTTATCATCTGGAAATTTATATTGTACAGTTAGCTTGTTATGGCGGTTTCTTCTCATCTTGAAATAACCAGACAAGAAATTTGTTGTTGTGTAGGTACATACTGATTTAACCGAAGAAGAAACATTTAACATTTGTTCTGCTTTGAACTATGAGAAGCTGTCAGCAGAAGCCTGTGTTCACCTCTCAAAAAACGCAAAGTTCCCATCAAGTTCTACAGTGCAAGCTCTTCTCTCTCAGCAAACAAAGCTTAAAAGTTTGCTCCATGATGCAAATTACCCAAAATCATGCTCCTCTTCCCCTGGTACTGGAGGTGGAGCCAGAAGCCGAAAGGATGAATCAAGTCAACAGATTGTGCTGTATGCAGGAAAATTCGATGTCATGACAGAGAATGAAAACATCAGAGCACATTTACAAGGAATGCAATGCAGGGTGACAGAATTGGAGAAAGTGTGTCAGAAAATGCAAACTCAGGTAGCGAAGATGATGAGATCAAAATCATCCAACAATATGAATCCCAGATCATTACCTAGATTCTGCTCATAAGTTCTGATATCTTGTATTTAAAATTTTCGCACTTGCCAGCATTTTATGTACAGCATAGGTTACTCATCAGTCATAATCAGTAAGTAATTAAATATTTTTTCCCTCTTCGCTAGGTTGTCACTCCCATCCTTCTTTGGGCTACCAATTGTGAAATGAAGTTACACAATAAAGAAATCCAGGTTGCAATGTCAATTCCGGTTGTGGGTCAATATTGTGTCTAGTTAAACGGTTTGGATATTTGGCTCCCGGGTTAAAAACGGATTGGGTATTATATGTACCGGGTTGTGATATTTTTTAAATATAATTGAAGTGATTGTTTTTTAATATACAGTACAATTTTTTTTTTTTTTTAAAATACTAGTATATGCTAATTATGTTTGTTGCCTTCATAAAGCTAATATGTAACTTGTTAAAATGTTTGACTGTAACATATTTATCATGTCTAATCTTTCATGGAATGTTATGATTATAACACCTTTAGGGTCTGTTCTGATTTAATGAATTGAACTGAACTAAACTAAACTTATTGGAGCTGAATGAAATGAATATTTTATGAGAGAAGGAAATTAAGAACTGAACTGAACTGAACTGATTAAACCTAGACTGAACTGAACTGAAAATAAGCTGAAGAGAACAGACCCTAGTGTGTCTAATCTTTCATGGTTATATGCTTCTTTTTAACTTTGACTGCTAAAAAGTAAAATTGTTGTGCCATTTTTTGTAGGTCGATTTCAACGTACTCCTTTGGTTACCATTGCCATATAATCTGTATTGAAAAACTTAAGTTTTCTCGGTCTTCAAGATGTCTAATTGACCTTATGCTCTCATTGGCATATGATGCAAATGAATTTCCTTCGATTTATATATAATTTCATACAAAAATAATTGGATTTCTTGATTTAAAAAAAAAGTTTCGAAAAAGCTTCAGTTGTGCACATCAATAAAGGTTGTATTCCATGAACTTGTAGGTTGTAGATATATGGTTGTTGTCTTGTCACAGAATCAAGCTCTTAATTAAGGTGATGTGCTTGGCAACCAATATCATGAAGAAACTGGTCCTCTGCTGAAGATTCTTTGCCCTGGTGCAAGTATTGATAGAGGGTCGAAAGTTGATTTCCTCTGTGCAAAAACTTCCCATCTATCCCCAAAATGAGCTCGCCATTCATCTTGAGTTTCATAAAACGGAAGATATTGCTTTACCCCCAGGTTGGCCGTCTCACAGAAATCTAGTATTCTTTTATTGATTGTTAAAATGTTATCAAGTCCATCTGGTCCCGAAGAAGATGAGGGTGCAGATGTTAGAAATGCTGCTAGGTAGATAATATCTTCGGCTGGTGTGACCATAGATGTGTTGTGCTTCCAACTGTTATGTATAACACATACATTTACTTTTCTTTTTTTTAGATAAAATTTTAGGGAACAACAAATTAGATATGTAAATACCTTGACTGGTTGAATGGATAGATAAGGATTGGATTATAACTTGTGTTGGCGAGGATATTACCAAAAACTTCTTTTGCAAAGCTCTGTATGTTACTCTTAGGAACAAGAACAGTCAACCAAGGTTGTGTTACATTCGCTAAATCTTTCTCTTTGAGTTTTAAATCTGATAGGTGAACTCGGTCGAGGAAATCCACATATGGTACATCTGTTAGAAAAATTGTGTGTGGGATGTAGTTTAATGATGACAAAATATTTTCTGTAAACTGCATTTAAAACAAAACAGATTTAGTTTTAATGAATTATTTGCATACTGCATATGTATCATCATATGAAATGTGTTGTTTTTGGAGACTCTAACCTGGTTTGTTGTGTTTGCATCCTCAGGATTGAAGTACTTCGCTACTTCTAGACAGTAGAGAATTTTGCCTTCAGATCTTGAAGGAGGACCAGCCTGCAGAGGTTTTGTACGACTAAGGGTTGAACTCAAACCTGTCATGACGAATCCTTGAATATAATCAAATGTATTATTCAACGATATTAGTTGCTCTTGATCCTTGGTGAATAATTTGAAATTCGAGTAGAGCACTCTAATCCATTTTACCTGTGAGAGTGTAAGATGAGTCCTGAGACAATTCTCAATAGAATGATGAATCAGATAAGTTATAGCCTTATAGGATACTTACCAATTTGGGAGCCCGTTCAAGTGATATTCTAGCCTTAGTGATGATACCAAGCTGTCCTAGTCCCCCAAGAACACCATGAAAGAGATCGGCGTTTTCTTTCTCAGAACAATTCACTATATCTCCCTTTCCTGCACCCAACAAAAAAAAAAAAAAAAACACAAATAATTTTATAATCTCCTAACATGCTTACATGTACATGATATTTTTATTCTCCATTAGATTGCATGATGTTAATGAATGTAACATTCTTATACGTAGTACTTGAATAATAAGATGTTTAACATGTTTAAACTTAACTATTCGATATTCTAGTATTTAAGTCCTTGAATATGTTCGAAGAGTTTATAAAGCTAACCTGTGACAACTTCCAATTGATAGACATTATTTATTTGAGGTCCATATCTGAATGCTTGACCACTAATCCCAGCATTTGAAAGGGTTCCTCCGACAGATAAATAAAGGTAGTCGGTCCATGACTTAGGAGTTAATCCCTGTTTCACCGTCTCATGTAGAATATTTATCCATAATTCACCACCCGAAACATCAACATAGGGTAAATCCCCTGTTTGAATATACATCTTTTGTTCTTCTAGTGCTTCCATGCTGATGACTATGCCACCATTATTTTGTGATTGACCTTGAAGTGAATGACCGTGGCCTCTTGCTGTAATGGTGAGCTCTGAGTTATTGGCTAAGCCGAAAACATATTTGATTGTCGTGGATATATCAGAGACTGTTTTTGGTAATAGAACTGCCAAGGGTAGGAAATGAAATCTATTACCAAAGTCATATGCTACAACGCTAGTGTTACTGAATTCGAACGAACCATTTAGTTTAAGTCCCTTCAACGGTGATACTAGATCATGTGAGCTTGAGTTTGCAGAATTTGGATTTGCATGAGAAAAATACGAACAAAGGTTGATGTTTAATAAGAGAACTACGAAAATGTTTAGCAACGGCTTAAAACTATGTGCCACCATTTTTGCAATGTGCTTTTATGAGTGCTTTTATGTTGTTTAAGCTATAAAATTTATAGAAGAAAAAGTTGAGGATGTGTATTTGTGGAAATGGTTGGGTTTATATTTGCGAAACAACGCAAAAGAAGAGGTTTAGAAGAAAAGAGTGATGGTGGGAATTTATATGGAAGGTATTGAGCTGTGTATGTTACTAAGTTGAGTTGATGAGTTAAAGTTTAATACGTAACATAATTTACATTTCCAAAAAATTATAGGTCAAGTTGAATTAATATTGTAACCTACGTCATTAGTACTTCGTAATTGTTACATAAAGTAAACAAAAATTGATTTCAAGAAAAAGTTATACTTTAGTACAATGACGTTACCGCGTTAATGCAAACAATAGACATAGCAATTTGGTGATTGTAAGGTAATTTCTCTTTATTATTGACTTGAAGTGTATTTTATCAACTTGTTTTTGAAATATATAGATCCAATGAGAAGCATAAAATGTGCATTTATTTTGAACTAAATGTGCATATTTGATTTTGAACCTGATACTTTTTCTTGCAAATTCTGGAAAAACGAGAACTTTGCACATTATGTGCAAAAAATATGCACATTCAATTTCGGTCAAAGTTTTTTTTTTGTACATTTTATTCAAATTATATGCACATTTAGTGAAAATTTTATGCATATAAAACCTTTCTCATTCTTCTCATTTTAAGAAACTTCTCATTTGACCCTCTCTCTCTCTCTCTCTCTCTCTCTCTCTCTATATATATATATATATATATATATATATATATATATTGGAGATATTATTGTGCTATATATATTTTAGGAAATATATCTTGTGAAAAGATATAGTAGAATATTAGGGGTTTTGTTACCCTAGTAGTATATATACATGTATTTGGCCGTGAATATCAATGAGAAGAATACAGAGAAGTATATTCATATTAATTTGCCTCTGATTTAACAATATATATATATATATATATGACTACTTAAAGTAACCCCTATAACATTGATCAACTAACCCGTGTAATACCAATCAAGTAACCGTTATAACACTGACCGAATAACTCTATAACAATGATGAAGTAACCCCTTTAACACTGATCAAGTAACCCCCATTACACTAGCAAAGTAACGCCTATAGTGGCTGGCCACACGGTGTGTGGCCAGCCACATATAAGACTTTGCGATAAACTTGTTGCTTCGTATTAGATTGGCCCGAAAAGAAAATGGAATAAAAATATTTCATTTGCGAGCAGTTCCATAAAGATTAAATTTTGTATTCAAACTAGTTCTAGCTCGGGTGCTGCTCTAGATGGTGGACGACTTCGTCATTTTACAATTGTTAAATCTCTAGTGTTAATTGTTGTGATTATGATGGGTTCAAATATGGAATACTATTTCTAAAACTCGGTTAAGGCAGTTTGTACCACAAATCTCCAACTATGGTAGAAATATTTATCATTGAGTGATTCCATAAGATTTAGTAGTCAAACTAGTTAGTTATTGATCCGAGAGATGCTCCACGTTATTATAAATTTAAAGTTTTAGCATGTATGTAATTTCTTTTAATAGAGGTATGAGTTAGAGCAACAAATGAATTGAGTAAGATCAGATCAATCATTGGTAAATTTTATTCATTTTACGCTACAAGATTAAATAATTAATGATGTAATATTATTGTTTGATGCGTATTGAGGGTCTGTTCTCTTCAGTTTAATTTCAGTTCAGTTCAACTTCAATCAGTTCAGTTCAGTTCATAATATATTCTCTCGTAAACAATTCATTTCAACTCTATTCAGTTCAGCTCAGCCCAGTTCAGTAAATCAGAACAGACGACCTTGAATCTAGAATATTAATATCCAAGAAATTACGTACCATTGGTGTGCTTAATTTCTTGCTAATTAGATTGTACAACATATTTTATTGTGCAATAACTAAGAGTTAAGAACAAAAAAGTTAAATAGGAAGGGTATATAAATATGAAGAATTTTTCAATTAGATAGAGAGGTAACACATATACTACCTTCGTTTCATATTATTTGCAACAATTTGACATAAAGTAAAGAGGAAAAATGTTTAATCGTTGCTAGGGCTGTACAGAGTGCGGTTTAGACCGCACCAAACCGCAAACCAAACCGCAATTTTGCGGTTTAAAAATTGCGGTGCGATTTTTTAAAATGATCAAACCGCGGTTTGCGGTTTGGTGCGGTTTCCAAAATTATTGAGACCAAACCGCACCACACTTTAATGCGGTTTGCGATTTTTATACTATATTTTCATTAAAATTTTATAAAAGAACTAAAATATATGAGCTAATTTTTTACTATTAGTTAATTAAAGGTTAATAAAAAGAGTTTAATATTTAAATTATCAACTAATAATTATAATATAAAATAAAAGTTTTGTTTTAAAAAGAATAATTACAATTTTCATAAAATACGGTTAAACCGCAAACCGCACCGCACCAAACCGCATCTTACAGTGCGATGCAGTTTGGTGCGGTTTTTTTAAAAGTGCGGTTTGGTGCGGTTTGAAAAAAATACAAACCTCACTTTTGCGGTTTGGTGCAGTTTATGATCCAAACCGCACCGCGAACACCCCTAATCGTTGCAAATAATATGAAATGGAGGTAGTTAAAAACAAAATAAAATAAATAAAAAATAATAAAATAAAAAAAAAACGTTTTCAATTAAGAAGGTTAAAAAATATTACGGCTATTTCCCCAAATGCCACTGAGCAATTTAAAAATTCACCAAATGCCATCGGACTTTTCAGAATTCACCAAAACCCACCCAGTTTTTTAAAAATTCACCAGGTGCCATTAATGACCAACGGTCGTTAACTCCGTTAGTAATTAGGGGCTAATCATGACACATGCCATGATATAATTGGACAATTTATCTTAATTCATAAAAATTATTAAAAAAAAAAAAAAAATACCCAAAATTTTCCCAGCCACCGCCAAACCCTAGTCCCTCCCCTTATCTCGCCGGAAAACGGTCGGCCACCACCTTAATCGCCAAAAATCGGTTGGACGGCCCTTTAGTGCCCCACCTGACCCACCGCCGACCCCCAAAACTACCCATGCTGCCCGCCCCGACAACAAAAACCACCCACACATCCGCCTCGACCCCAAAACCCACCAGTAAAAAGCCCCTCCTCCCTTTCCCAACCCTCGAAATCGGTCGTTTCGACGGTGGGAGAAGGGAGGAGGGGCTTTTTACTGGGGGTTTTCGGGGTCGATCGGGGCGGCTGTGTGGCTGGTTTTTTGGTGGGTGATGCCCGTGTTTGCGGTTTTATGCGGTCAGGGCAGTTTGTGAGAGAGGTTTTGGGGGTCGGCGGTAGGGGTGTTCATAACCGGGTACCCGGGTTTTCGGGTACCCGGAAGTGCGGGTACCCGCAAGTGCGGGTAGTTAGTGGGGCGGCCCATTACCCGACCCGCTAAAAGCGGGTACCCGTTTTTACCAGGTACCCTCCTCGGGTACCCGCAATTTTAATATATATGTTTTTTTTTTTTTTAAAAAAAACATGTTGTTAATATGGATTTAAACCTGCTGATTTTATTAAAACTCTAACTTTTTTCATCAAAAACAAAAAGTGATGTGTTTATCTATTAAAAGAACTTGCTGATTTCATTAAAAAAAAATATCCGATATTTTATTCTCAAAAAAACTGATCTCATCAAAATCTCAAAATCACCAGAGTCTTCATCTCCATTTGTTTGATTCGATTTTGCCCCCTTCAAGTCCTCCGAAAACAATTCTGATCAAAGATTTAGCAAGCATAAGAGGGAGGATGATAATCTATGAATTAACATGCAAAGAATTAACAAACAAATAAATTAACCCAAAAAATCAAGCGAAGACTAACCCTTGCGCGGCTGATGAAGGTCGCCTGAGACTCTGAGAGGGTCTGACGGAGGTCGCGTAAGAGGGAGGAATGAGGTCGCCTGAGAGGGAGTGAAAGAAGAGAGAGAAGAGGGGTGAGTGACTGAGTGAAAGAGGAGAGAGAAGAGGGAAGAGTGAGTGTGTGCGGCTACTAAGAGAGTAAGAGGAAGAAGAGTAACCCTAAAGTCCCTAATTCCCTATAGGATTAAAGATTTAAAGGGACTTCTAGCTAAAAAAAATAAAATAAATAAACGGGTATTTAACAGGTACCCGTTATAGTCAGCGGTCGGCCCATTACCCGACCCGCGAAACTGATATTTTAGCGGGTCGGGTACCTGACCCGCAAATTGGGGAAAAAAAGTAAAAAAATACCCGTTGGGTACTTTGCGGGTCAACGGGTCAGCGGGTCGGGTCAAACGGGTCGGGTATTTTTGAACACCCCTAGTCGGCGGTGGGTCAGGTGGGGAGCTAAAGGGTCGGCCGACCGATTGTTGGTGGTTAAGATGGTGACCGGCCGTTTTCCGGCGAGATGAGGGGAAGGGTTAGGGTTTGGCGGTGGTGGGGGTGGGGGTGGGGATGACTGGGAAAATTTTGGGGTTTTCTTTTTTTTATATAATTTTTGTGTTTTTTTTTTAACTTTTTAAAAAATTTTTTTTTTATGAATTAAGATAAATGATCCAATCATATCATGACAAGTGTCATGATTAAACCCTAATGACTAACGGAGTTAACGGCCGTTGGTCATTAATGGCACCCAGTGAATTTTTTAAAAAACTGACTGGCATTTGGTGAATTCTGAAAAATCCAATGACATTTGGTGAATTTTTAAATTGCTCAGTGTCATTTTATGAAATAGTCGAAAATATTATTATCCTCCATGTCATGCCTTAGTTTTTAATGAGAAAGTTTTATGTAACACCATGTCAAGCCAACATTAGGATGCCACATGTCATCATATAAAATGTAAATGCCTTGAATTTAAATATTACCTCCGATTTTTTTTTTTGTTGCAACTTTGGGGTATTATTTGAAAGATACTCCCTCCGTTTTGAAATACTTGCTCCATTTCTCTTGGGCACGAATGTCGATGCTAATCTTTGATTAATAATATCTTAATTATCAATAAGTATAAATTCTAACAATTGAAAATTAATAATCTATTCACCGAGACGATTTCAACAAGTACCCATAAGAGACAAGACTATATTTTTTCTTATGTATAAATCACAAACATTAATCAAAGTAGGACGAATGAATAGTGTGAAAAATATAAATGGAGCAGGTATTTAAAAACGGAGGGAGTATAAAATATTCAAAAGTTGCAACTAAAAAAATCGGAGGTAGTAATATTAGTTTTGTGCCCGAGCGATACCTAGATGGTTGATAAAATTTTAGTATAAAGTCTTTGGCTTGAATGTTAAATACAATTTTATAATCCTTTTTGTTAATGTAGGATATTTAGACATACGATATATCATATCACTTATTTATATAATAATGTATTTTTTTTATAAAAAAAATATTTAATGTATCAAAAAGGATTATTCAAATGGTATAAAATAAGATATACGAAGTATGTGTTATTATTGACTTAAAATTATTTTTATTGTACTTAAATTATTGGAAAAATTGATAGGAATAATCCCAACTTTGCTCGATTCGCCCAAAATAATCAAATCCCAACTTTTGATTATTTTTAATAATCCGAACTTTAAGGTAAATTTGCTTTTAATGGTCCCGGGTGACTTATAACCTATTGAATAGGTAATTTTTTTTAAAAAAAAATTTAATATACACTCGTCATTTCATGATTGGTCAAATATAAGTTTAATTTTAATTTATATTATTGATTTAATTATTAATTGTTTAATTAATGAACTTTAAAAAATTATTTAAAAAAAAAAAACACCACCACAAATACAACATAACAACCGCCGCCCCCTAACTCCCACCTTCAACGGTCGACACCTTGCTGACTCCAAGGCTTGTCGGCGACCATCGCACTGCCTCATTTCCCCCCTCCCCCGCCGGCAAAGCTCAACCCACTTGTCTCCCCTTCCCATTTGATTTTTTGGATTGTTCACGATAGGCTTCTCGTTGGGTAATGTGGGTAGTTTGAGTCTGATTTAACGTTTTGGGGGGCATGCGAAAAGGGGATGAGGGTCGTTTCGAGGAGGGAGGGGTGTTTACGCGGTGGAATTGGTAGGAATTGAAGGCGGCGCATCTGGGTGGGGGAATTTGAGGAGTAAGGGTTGTTCGTGGGAAAGGGAAAGGCGTAAGGTGGCTGAGCTTCGCCATCGAGGGAAGGGTCATTTGCACCAGTAATTTCCACCAGCCTACGCCTAGAGGTCAGGCGCGGGACAGGTGCCGGCAGCCGTGAGGGCAAGCGCGTTGGTGGCAGCGGTGGCTGGCTGGTGGAGGTTTTTTTTAAAAAAAATTTTAAAAAATTATTTTAAGGTTTTTCTATTTTTTTTTTAATTTTTATTTCTAGTTAATTTTTTAATTAAATTATTTTTTTTACCAATCACGTCCTGACACGTGCCAGGTGACTTATTACAACAAGTATTATGACCAGTTGGGACCATTAGAAGCAAATTCATATTAAAGTTCGAATTATTAAAAAATAATCAAAAGTTGAGATTATTTTAAGCGAATCGAACAAATTTGGGATTATTCTTGTCAATTTTTCGTAAATTATTTTACTCAAGTGAAAGTAATTTTACCAAACTAAAATCATTTTTACCAATTAAACTTTATTTTTTACTAATCCTCTATTAATTTTCTAAATAAATTAAATACATAATAATGGAAAAATTAACATAAATAATCCCAACTATTAACCACCTTCTCATTTTAATCACAACAACACTTTAACTCAAAATAATCTTAACTATTGACTAACCCTTCTCATATTAGTCTCCATTTTTAGATAACCTATTAAACAAGTTAAAATCATGATAATACCTCTGTTACACATTATTTGCGATAGTTAGACATTTTTCCTCTCTACTTTATGTCAAATCGTTGTAAATAATGTGTAACAGAAGTAGTATGTCACTTTAATTGGTTTGCTTTTAAAATAATAACTTGCTTCCCTAACCTCTATCCCTTCCCTATTTTCCTGCTCACCATACTTCCATAGTCCATAATATACTCTGCAAAACTGCCTTTACACCAACAAAAATCGTCCATCTCCTTGAATTAACAGCAAAACACTAATCCCCTTTATAAAAAATAAAAAACATAAAAAAAAATAAATAAATAATTTAAAAAAGGGTCAAGCTGCAGAGTTGGAGATAGCAACGTCATGGTTATTTATTTAAAGAATTGTAGGTTTTTTTCCAAAAAAAAAAAAAAACATTGAGAGGGATATTTTGAGATAGTGAAATTTATCACCCGAAACCCCTTTCACTTTATCTATATTATAATTGTAGAGTCGTTTTTGCAGCACTTCATCACAGCACCCCAAACCCCCAACTCTCAATTCTCATGCACCCTCTCTCTCTCTCTCTCTTTTATTCTTTTTTTTTTTAAGAAAATAACTTCCAATTAACTCCCACATCCCTAATTATTCTAAAAAAAAATAACTTTCTATAAAAAAAAAATCTACAACTTCCACTTATGTAAATTCCACTTATACTAATTATTTTCCTAACAACATACGTATAAGCTAGATATAACCCATGCATTAGCATGGGTACATTCTAGTATATAGGATTTAAGAGTCGTTTTAACGTGGAACCTTCAAAACCCGAATACTCAAATCTCATGAATTTTAGGTTTTTATTTATTCATTTATTTATTTTTAATTTTTTTAAAGATTCAAAGACTACCTACCCCACTACTTTATTTTTTTTTATTTTTTAGCTTTTAAAAAAAAAAAATCAATAACTACCATTCCCACATTTTTTTTTAATTTTTTGTTTCAAGGATGCAATAACCACTCAGTACTAATATTTCACTTTTTTTGGTAGACAATACTAACATTTCACTTTGTGTTATTTTCTTTCGCGTATAATATATGATGCGTTAACACGGGTATATAGTTCCTTCATCAACAATTCACCATAGTACTTAATATCCCCAACCTTTCAATAATATGCTTTTTTTTTTTTTTTTTTGGGAATATCTTCCACACAACTTCCACTTCTCTAATCATCAACACAATATATATATATATGTGTGTGTGTGTGTGTGTGTGTGTGTGTATACATCACGCTTTTTGCGCAATTAGCCTCATCGAATAATTGCTTGCAAAATAATAAAGTAATTCCTATAGCGCTGATGGTATAACCCCTATGACACCAACCGAATAACCCGTATAACTTGAACGGGTAACTTGTATAGCTTTGACAAAGTTATGTACCCCTATAATAGCTAGCCATATGCTCACATTGATTGCTTGGCCACCGACATATAATAGTAAAGTCATGTTCTTTTGAGCTTCTAAGCAGAGCAGAGAACATCATATTTTAGCATAGCAAAGGACACCATATTTTAGCATAGCAAAGGAGAGCAACATCAGATTATTAATACTGAGCAGAGCAGAGCAAAGCATAGCAGAGTTTAGCAGAGTAAAGCATATTTTAGGATAACAGACCACAAGAACAGGGTCTAAGTTAGGGTCTGTTCTGATTTACTGAGCTGTGATGAACTGAACTTATTGGAGCTGCATTGACTGAAATAAACTCAATATTTTATGAGAGAAGAAAATCAATTTAAGAAATGATTTGAATTGAATTAAACTTAATTGAACTAAACTGAACTTATTGGAGCTTGTAGACACCCAAATGTGTCTCCCCATAACCAAACCGAGTGATGAATACCTTTCATGTCATTTGATTATCGAACAAAGAGAAAGTGTAAAAATTCTAGTGATGAGGATGTTTTTATTAACATACCACTTCTTTCTGTTTTTGAAAATATTTCTTTTCTTACCCTATTTATGAAAAACGTGCATTCCAATTTAGTTTGGTCCATGATATGGGTCCAATAATGGTGTAGTTGGATGGGGTTTGAAAAGACCTTTCCAACGAAATATTATAAGCCCAATTCCGATGAATAATGAGAAAGTTATGGCCAAAATTCTAAACTAGGCCCAAACCGGGTTCTACCTACGACCCAATGATCATGTGGAGGGTCCAAAGGTCTAATCCTATTCCTAAACTAATTAGGATTAATTAGAAGCTTCTATAAGTTTCTAAAATTTCATCATTATTATTCTTTTTAAAAAGATAAGATTAAAGAATTTGAATTAAATAAAAACTTTCCTTTTTTAAAACTTTCCTTTTCTTAAATCCTAATTCTATTCGAATTTAAAGATGTTCAAAGACAGTCAGATTTTGTTTTCGTGCCTCATAATATTTATCCAAATTTTATATGGTTGGATAGATCTTGAAATTATCTTTCCAATGATATATTATAATATTAAATCCGAGTTATAACGAAAAAGATATGAATGAGATATGAAACTCTATCCAAAACTGACACCCTTCCACTATTTCGACCATATATTTTTATCTACAAAATATTTTAATCTGATTCTAATTGTGTTAGAAAGTAGACTTCAAGATCTTTCCAACTACATATTATATGCCTTATTTGGACTTCCGGATCAAAAGATATGATAAAAACAAAAACGCATGAAACTGATTATTAGCGCCCGACGCTAACTTCAGCACCTGGCGCTAATTGCCAGCGTCGACACTAATCAAGTTTTATGCGCGTCAGAACTCTGTTTCGATTTTTTATCTTTTTGGCTGATTTTCTCTATAAATAGCTTTCTAAAAACTCTGTTTTCATTCACCAATTTTCACCAACTCTCATCATGATTTTCTTGATTATTCTCTCTCTCTTTTCTAAACTAGTCTTTTCTCAAATACAAAATTCCGCATTCGCAAGACTTTGATACACCTAGCATTGTTCGAAGTTGCCTTCGCCCTAGATGTGAAAGGTTTTAATTTCTGAGGGTTTGATCCCAAATCTCTATTTCAATTATTTAATTTAATTATTTTAATTATTATTTTCCTTGAAGTTATTAACGTGTGTATTTTGTTATTAGAAATAGGTACGAGGCATCCAAGTAAGTACTTTAGTGATTTTTATTGATATTATGATTTAGATATCATGCTTAGATTGTTAGTTTGATTCCTAGAATCATGTTTAGGGTAATTTCTAATATCAAGTGTGATTAAAAGAATGCTTCTTAGTATCATGTCTAGGGTAAAGAATAAGTTTCTTAAATCAATTATGATTCCTGCGATGCTTCCTATATTCTTCCTAATATTTATGATTGATAGTATCATGTTAGGGTTATTGCTTTGATTTTTATTGTTTAGTGACATGCTATGGTTTGTTATTAATCTTGTTAGTATCATGCTTAGGATCTTGATATTATTATGCTTTAACATGATGATGATGATTTTTTTATGATTATAATTTTATGATGATTATTATTATGATTATTATTATGTTGCTTGATATATATTTATTGTTATTGCTTGATCACGCCTTTTATGCATGTTTAAAGGAAATTGGTACTTGTAATCACGCTTAATAAGATAATTAATAATCTTGTTTAGGGTTAGTATGATTATAATTCAAGTGATCGCCAATAATAGTTTTGTTTGTGCATTAATATTCAACCAACATAGTTAAACAGGTTTAGGGTTAATCCTAATGATTGCATGTTAGTCAGAAAGCGCACATTAATACGATCAGAATAAAGTAGAGGCCTATTATTAAGGCAGGTTCAATCTCTTTTAGGTTGGATTTGTACCTTCATCCCCGAACTACCAGTCATGGTTCAAGACCTATCGGAGTTGACGATCTCCTGGATCGTTAAGGGGTGTAACCTTCACCTCGTGAACGGTTTACAAGTTCCTTAAAAAACTTGTTGGCGACTCTTTTGCTCTATCTTCTTTCCCTTTGGACGCCACCGTACTTTAGTGTATGATCACAGTGGGGTTCAAGCTAGGGGTAATGCTTGAAATATTCCCTACAGTTTTTGGCGACTCCACTGGGGAGGATTTCTATTTTATTTCCTGAAATTTATTTCGGCAATGATTTAGAATGAGTGGATGAGACTCGAAAAGTTCTAAGTATTTCATGTGCGTAATTTTGATTAACATTATTTTCATATGCATAAAAAAAGATCTCATTGGAAAGACCATCCGTAATGAGTTAAAACATAGGATTTTTACACGTAGGAAATTTGAGAAATATCTTTCACAACTAGGACCGAAATAATGCTGCGCGAAACTGGAAAATTTTATCGAGCACAGAAAGCTGCTGAGGCATGTAGGAACTAGCGTCAGGAAACAAAGTCTAGCGCCACTTATCTGACTTTAGCGTCAGGCGACAACTTCTGTCGCCAGGGGCTAAAGCCAAATTGTGGCGCCAGCCTCTGTTTGCTGGCGCCAAGTTCTTCCAATACCGAGCCAGAAATATGCGTTCTAATTTTGACCAGTTTTTAGCACTGTTTGCTCGATCCTACTTCCTGATTGAGTTTTTCTCACTTTTCTGAAACCCATATGTGTTCTACATATGGACATAACCCTCTGGGAATTCATGATCCATCTACCTGATTGAACGCTCTGAGCAACAAAGGGTACATCCGAGAATGTTGAATTCACTAAACCATGGAAGCGAGTTTTTCTTAACTCGCGGTGTCCCATCCACTCCGCCAACCCTTCACGGTTAGGCTTCCGCGCGGTGCATCCGGACAATTAACCATGGACCCTCTATTGACTAACCCATATCCCTAACTTTAGAGAACTAGAGCCATGGTTAGGTTGGAAACTCATTGCATCATATTGTGCCTACTTGACTAATTGTGCATTATTTGTTGTGCATACTCTATGTGTTTTTTTCCTAACCGTTTGTTTGCCTTGTGTTAAGACTAAATAAACTAATTAATAACTAAAGGACTTTGCTTAATTAATTTACTAATTAATTTGAGCTAATAAATATGCCTAAAATCGAGTCATAGTTCCTTTAAATCAACCCGCATTATTATTCCCGTATACTGCACAAACATCAACTTGTTTTGGTCATAGACAGAGTTCTAGGAAGAACTACGAGCCTTACAACCTATGGATCTGTAGCCCTGAGTTTTATCTTTAATTTGGCGTTGGTTTCATCTAAATCAGAGTCACATATCAAAAGATATGACTAAAATACCACAGCCTGTCCAGTTTAATGCATATACGTGAGGTCTTAACTTAGTTTTTGTTCGAGTCTAGTCACATAGTCTAGCCACATGGTCATGACACGAGTCTTAACATGTCACTTGCACTCACAATAAAGAACCCACTAATATCTATATACACCATGACCATGTCTTAGGTTCATGCATGAGTCGGTTTTCTCCGTCATTTGAGTTGGGGGTACATTCTATTCCTAATTTTTTCATATTTCTCCCTCTACATCATGTTTCCATTCTCTACATTCTTTCTTCACATTACAACCTTCATTCTTCCTACCTTCCTCCATACATTTCATGTTGAATAGAGTTTGAGTCAAATAATTAACAATGAATATCCCCAAATTCCTTTTCCACAGTACTTGGTCGAGGAGAGAAGGGCGATTAATCAAGGACAACCTCTTTATTCAAGTCTTGCTTTTTGATAAACCGATTCGTCAAAAGAGGAAGTCTAAAAAGATAATGGCAACTCAAAAGGAATTTGATGAACTTAGGAGTCAATTGACTGACGTCACTGAGGTGTTAAAGGCTTTAACCCTCAAAATTGATGACCCTGTGAAGCAACAACAAATGAACCTCATGCAAGAAAGCTTGAGCAAGCTATCTAGCGACTATAAATTTCAGGGCATTAGTTCACAAGGGGTCTTGGTGGATAAAGAACTTCTTCCTCATAAGTTCAATGCCAACGACATCCCAAAATTCAAGGCAACAGATAACCCTTATTTTCATCTAAGAGATTTTGAAACTATAATGAACATCAAGGGGATTGATAAGAAAGTCTTTCATTCTTTGTTTTCTTTATCCCTTGAGACCGTTTGTCAACAATGGTTCTTTTCCCTTGACAAAGAGAAAACCTCTTCTTGGGAGTCAATAACAAACGCTTTCATAGATAGATATAAATGCAATATCCAAGTCGAAACTGATTATAAACAACTTGAAATGCTAAGACAAAAAGAGAATGAAGGCTTTACTTCTTTCTTCAACAAGTGGAGGGAAACTTCCGCTAAGATGATTGAGGTCCCCACCGAAAAGGAGTCTGTGAGGATATTTATCAAGAG
Organism: Chenopodium album; assembly: GCF_948465745.1. Lineage (NCBI taxonomy): Eukaryota > Viridiplantae > Streptophyta > Magnoliopsida > Caryophyllales > Amaranthaceae > Chenopodium > Chenopodium album. Next base: position 18,697,163 of record NC_137842.1, read on the forward strand.
TCTCCAAGAAAAGTATTCAAAGCAACTTAAAATATGAACACAATCTGAATACTTTCAAGGCCGTTTATGACATAGATATCGAAATCGAAGACGACCTCGCAAAGCAAAAAGCTACTAACAATAATAACCACAGGGGCTGGAAAGGAAAGAAAAACGAAAATCCTTCTTCTTCCGAAAACGCCCATTCTAGTAATAATGTTAGTACCTTTGACCATAATGGTGTCTTAGCCATGTACAATCAAGGATCTAAAAAGAACCAAGGAGAGAGTTCACGCCCATTGGAATGACCTACGATGCTTCTTTCGATCGTCTCTATGATAGAGGGTTAATCAAACCTATTGGCCCTACCGAGGATCCATCGCCAGAAAATTGTTCTTCGAGATGGAATCCCAACTCTTATTGCAAGTACCATCGAGGATGCGGTCATACTACTGATGAATGCTACAGGTTTCAAAATCTCATTCAAGATCTCATAGAAGCAAATAAGATCCCATTGCCTCTAGCTAACGAGAAGACTGGGTGATGATGAAGCAAACAACATAAGACAAGAGGCGAGTTTCAACGACAACATTTCATGACCTCTTCTTTTTCTTTTTTATTTACCCTTTCCCCAATAAGTCTAGCATAGGCACCTTTCTTTTCCCTTAGATTAATTTTGTAGATTCTTTCTTTTTCCTTTTAATAAAATGAGCATTTATTTCCTTGCATATGATCGTTACATTGCCAAAAAAAAAAATCATGTCAAAACTAATCACAAGGTATACCAATGATTTGAGGCATCCCTTGTAGCCACATCATATCACATTTCACCCTTTAAATATGCAATCCTTTTTTGATAAACCACTTTGAGCCTCGTCTAATGATAGACCTTTCATTTTTTCAACCTTCATCTACCTAACTTTGGGATGGGATAGTGTGCAACTTATGCAGTTTTCAATATCATAAAAAGCTTGAGTGACTTCAAAAGATCAAAATAAATAAAATAAATAAATAAATAAAAGTGTACAAAAGGGTAAGTGTTCCAATGTCTTTGATATGAAAATGTCTTCGATAAGAACACATCTCAGATTGCGTCTCTTATCGAGTGCTCGGTACCGTGCCTGAGAAACATGAATGCCAAGTGAGTGATAGACCGCATGATCGGGATTGCCCACAATTATAAAAATAAAATAAATTCTAAAGCAAAAAAGAGCTAAAAAAGAGTAGAAACTCAAGCATAAAAAAAATATAATACAAAGATTCAAAAGCGAGGTAGCACACCTTGGGGGCTTATCGAGGGTCTTGAGCCTTTATTCCCTTCTTCTTCAAGCCTTTAGCCTAACCACGTTACAACCCTTAAAAAGACCTTTTGAGGTATACATACACTTGTGCGAGGTTCGGCTAGAGCTACGTTCGGCCTGATTCCTAACGGATACGTAGGTAACCTCACATCGAGGTGCGGCCGTAATAAAATTGCATTCATATTCACATTCACATACTCACACCATGATCATATCAAAGGATCTCCAATGCTCATCCATATTCATGTAGAGCTAGACTTGGGGGCTTGATCCTTACATTATTAGCCTACCTAGCCTAAAGAGTCACCACCATTTGACTCTTTTCAATATATTTTCCCACACACTTAGCCCTTGCGGCCTAACTTTAGTGTCACTTTCACACACTGCACAGATACATGACCAAATATACTTCCCTTAGGATCCCTTTGTCATGAAATCTTAACATAACGTTGAAGCATGCCTTGTCATATCAACATCACTCATAATTCATAATCATCATTGCATCGAAGTATGAAGTGCTTAGCCTCCGTGCCAAAGTTATCTAAATACTTTCATTATCGAGTCAACTAGGATAGTTTAAGACATTATAATCCTTGTACTGTGAGAAACAACATTTGACTAAGCTCATTCAACATGCATTCGAAAATTTCGATTCTTTTTTTGCGTCTTTCTTTTTCAGGAGAAAGTCGGTACCCTCCACAAAAATGACCGAAATTTTTTTCTTTTTTGCATTTTCGAGTCGCACGATTACATTACAATGCACACACAAGTCATGAGCTCTGTGTGTGCATTATTAAAAAAAAATTTGGCGACTATTTTGCTCTATCTTCTTTCCTACTTCAGCGCCAGACGAAAACATCTAGCGTCTGGCAACAGATTTTAGCGCCTGGTGCTAAATCTCGGCGTCTGGCGACAGAGCCAAATCGCGGCGCCAGAGGCATTGCGGCGGCAACAGAGCTCAACCACTCAGAGCTATATATTTCAACCTCTTTCAGCAATTTCGGGTTCCTTGGTACGCCAGTTAGCCCCTATAAGAAATTTGACATGATCAAGTAGTCAGCTTGATCACAATCGCAATAGGTGATCGACCTGAAGAAAGATCGTCTCACTTAGCTTAAAGCGCCTAAGCATTGGCTCATCGTAGAGACACCGACGTACTGGATCCTAAATAACAGAGACACCGACATACTGGTTCATAAACAGCAGAGGAACCGACATAATGGTTCACAAGCAGCAAACCGCCGACGTACTGGCATAGCGGAAGCAAAGTTCAAGAGAGCTTTAGAGATCAACAAGCGTTGGTCTTCAGAAATTTTTCTTCGAAATATTATCGCAATAAACATTCAAGCTCTTTTGTTCAGAGATGCGTGGACATTTCTTTCACGCTCTTTTGTTCAGAGACGCGTGGACATTTCTTTCAAGCTCCATTGCTCAGAGACGCGTGGGCATATTATTCAAAAGCTCTATTGTTCAGAGACGCGTGAACATATCATCTAAACTCTTTGTTCAGAGATGCATGGACATATCATCAAAGCTCTTTGTTCAGAGACGCGTGGACATATTAAAAAGAAGCTCTTTGTTCAGAGGCACGTGAACATATCCAAAAAAAGAAGCTCTTTGTTCAGAGACGAGTGAACATCAAAATAGCAAGATGGCGTTCCATAGATTGTGGAAGGTTGTCACAACAGCAAATGCAACAATAAATCGGTTACCTTCGGAGACGTGTGCTCGATACGCGTTTCTTAACTCTTTTATCTGTTTTAACTAACGCTACTTTGCAGGTATCGACATTACAAGAATGATTTAGGATCGCAGAACGTTCTGAATCATTCTCCGTCCCTATCGATACTTTGACTTTTGTTTTCGAAACTTGCGTTTCTCCAAACTCAGTCAAAGTGGGGGCTTCTGTAGACACCCAAATGTGTCTCCCCAAAACCAAACCCAGTGATGAATACCTTTCATGTCATTTGACTATCGAACAAAGCGAAAGTATGAAAATTCTAGTGATTATGATGTTTTTATTAAAATATCTCTTCTTTCTGTTTTTGAAAATATTTCATTTCTTACCCTATTTTTGAAAAACGTGCATTCCAATTTAGTTTGGTCCATGATATGGGTCTAATAATGGTGTAGTTTGATGGGGTTTGAAAATACCTTTCCAACGATATATTATAAGCCCAATTCCAATGAATAATGAGGAAGTTATGGTCAAAATACTAAACTGGGCCCGAACCGGGTTTTACCTACGACCCAATGATCATGTGGAGGGTCCAAAGGTCTAATCCTATTCCTAAACTAATTAGGATTAATTAGAAGCTTCTATAAGTTTCTAAAAGATCATAATTATCCTTTTTGAAAAGATAAGATTAAAGAATTTGAGTTAAATAAAAACTTTCCTTTTTAAAAACTTTCCTTTTCTTAAATCCTAATTCTATTCGAATTTAAAGATGTTCAATGACAGTCAGATTTTGTTTTCGTGCCTCATAATATTTATCCAAATTTTATATGGTTGGATATATCTTGAAATTATCTTTCCAATGATATATTATAATATTAAATACGAGTTATAACGAAAAAGATATGAATGAGATATGAAACTCTATTCAAAACTGAAACCCTTCCACTATTTCGTTCATATCTTTTTATCTAAAATACATTTTAATCTGATTCTAATTGGATTAAAAATTAGACTTCAAGATCTTTCTAACGACATATTATATGCCTTATTTGGACTTCCGGATCAAAAGATATGATAAAAACAAAAACGCGTGAAACTGATTATTAGCGCCTAACGCTAAGCATTAGCGCCTAGCGCAAGGCTTGGCGCCTGGCGTTTCATTTCTAGGCTAATTCAGTGCCTTGTTTGTGGACGCTAACTTCAGCGCCTGGCGCTAATTGCCACCGTTGACGCTAATCAAGTTTTATGCGCGTCAGAACTCTGTTTCGATTTTTTATCTTTTTGGCTGATTTTTCTATAAATAGCTTTCTAAAAACTCCGTTTTCATTCACCAATTTTCACCAACTCTCATCAAGATTTTCTTGATTATTCTCTCTCTCTTTTCTAAACTAGCCTTTTCTCAAATACAAAATTCCGCATTCGCAAGACTTAGATACACCTAGCATTGTTCGAAGTTGCCTTCGCCCTAGACGTGAAAGGTTTTAATTTCTGAGGGTTTGGTCCCAAATCTCTATTTCAATTATTTAATTTAATTGTTTTAATTATTATTTTCCTTGAAGTTATTAACGTGTGTATTTTGTTATTAGAAAGAGGTACGAGGCATCCAAGTAAGTACTTTAGTGATTTTTATTGATATTATGATGTAGATATCATGCTTAGATTGTTATTTTGATTCCTAGAATCATGTTTAGGGTAATTTCTAATATTAAGTATGATTAAAAGAATGCTTCCTAATATCATGTCTAGGGTAAAGAATAAGTTCTTAAATCAATTATGATTCCTGCGATGCTTCCTATATTCTTCCTAATATTTATGATTGATAGTATCATGTTAGGGTTAAAGCTTTGATTTTTATTGTTTAGTGACATGCTATGGTTTGTTATTAATCTTGTTAGTATCATGCTTAGGATCTTGATATTATTATGCTTTAACATGATGATGATGATTTTTTTATGATTATAATTTTATGATGATTATTATTATGATTATTATTATGTTGCTTGATATATATTTATTGTTATTGCTTGATCACGCCTTTTATGCATGTTTAAAGGAAATTGGTACTTGTAATCACGCTTAATAAGATAATTAATAATCTTGTTTAGGGTTAATATGATTATAATTCAAGTGATCGCCAATAATAGTTTTGTTTGTGCATTAATATTCAACCAACATAGTTAAACAGGGTTAGGGTTAATCCTAATGATTGCATGTTAGTCAGAAAGCGCACATGAATACGATCAGAATAAAGTAGAGGCCTATTATTAAGGCAGATTCAATATCTTTTAGGTTTGATTTGTACCTTCATCCCCGAACTACCAGTCATGGTTCAAGACCTATTAGAGTTGACGATCTCCTGGATCGTTAAGGGGTGTAACCTTCACCTCGTGAACGGTTTACAAGTTTCTTAAAAAATTTGTTGGCGACTCTTTTGCTCTATCTTCTTTCCCTTTGGACGCCACCGTACTTTAGTGTATGATCACAGTGGGGTTTAAGCTAGAGGTAATGCTTGAAATATTCCCTATAGAGCTAAACTGAACTGAACTGAAAATAAGCTGAAGAGAACAAGTCCTTACTACATTAAAATCAACCTCCAATATTTGAAATGTACGTAGTATTTTTTCTTATATTATATATTTTATATCTTTTGAATATAATATATATTACGTGCATTTTGCACGGGTACACTCTAGTATACTCACTCCGTGTTTTTTTAAGTGTTACACTTTTCATTTTCGGCCGTGTTTTTTGTAAGTGTTACACTTCCTTTTTTGGCAAAAAGTTATATTAAAATACTATATCTCTCTCCTCTCATGGTCCCCATCCAAACCCATTACTACTTTTTATTATATCTTTCCTTTCACATTCATTACTTTTCAATAAACTATTAACTCCACTATCTTTCTTTTACAATTTTTTAATACTCCAATTACCCCACTAACTTCTTATTTTATTGAAGTCAATTAAATTGTCTAATAAAACTATGTGCCGGTCAAACTGTAACACTTAAAAAAACACGGAGGGAGTATATAAAGTACAAAGTAGCATGCAAGAGAAGGAGTTGGTTGAACCGGCAGCCGTTGAGGTGGTATGGCAGAATGTTTTTGCTAAGTTTATCGAAATGGTGGAGGGAGAAAGAAAGGGTGAAATGTTTTGAAAAAAAAAACAAAAAACAAAAACAAAAACAAAAACAAAAAAAAGTGGGGATTAAAAATGTTAATTGATAGTGTCATAAGTAACCGATAAAGGAGACTATTGTGAGAAGAAGCAGAAGCACCCAATAATTGGGATTATTGGAAGTTAAATAATAGTTGAGATTAATTTGAGAAGGAGATTAATAGTTTGGATTATTTTTATTAATTTTTCCTATTATAAATGGATCTTATTTTAATGAAATCCTTAAGATTAATTTTATGATGGAAATTAAACTAAGTTATAGGATATTTATTAAGTTATGATTAATTTTGTATATATGAAATATTAGAAGCATATCGTACTAAAACTCTATAAAACAATTTTATTCTAAAAAAGTTGTCCAAAATTTGCTTACTTAGCATCATATGTATCACTATAAAACTTATTTATCGCTTACATGGTTTGATACTTGGCGAAAAACTGGAATGCCAAGTGTCGTTGTCTTGTGTCCTTATTGCGAGACCGGCTTTATTTATTAGTGATATGATTATAGATAGATAGACTAATTCTAGCTCGGGTGATGGTCTTAATGGTGGAGTCATTTTGTACTTCGTAATATAACATAACACGGTTGTTAAATCACTGGTGTTAAATGATGGGATTATATGGGTTCAAATATCAAATAATATTCCTAAAACCTAGAGCTCATCAAAGATGGTCCGACTCGAATTTGGGCGGATTTCGGGTAGCATTTTCAGGCCCTCTATATATATATTCAGCCATTTTAGTTCTTTTTTGGGTATATATATATTTTAGAAAGGCTTGGGAATACATTTTAAGCCATTTTAGTTCTTTTTTTTCCCGGCCCAAAAAGCCCATGCAGGCCGCCCATTTTGGGCGTGTATGGATATGAAATTTTTGTCTAACCAATTCCGAAAAAGGGGTTAATTTTTTAAGCCTCAACCCGACCCGTCCATTGTCAGGTCTACTAAAACCAATTAAGACAATTCGAACCACAAATCTCCAACAACTATGGTAGAAATATTCACCATTGAGCTATATTTACATGCATCTTATTATATACTCCTAGTAACATCCTTCGTACAAATTATGAATAACCTATGACAAATTCGTAGGCATGCATCACACCTTGATTCTCTTCTCATTTAATGACACAAGTGTTGAGGAAGTAGAAATGGAGGAAAGTTATGTATTTGTAAATACATAACATTGATTTAAAATATTTTAAAAACACTGATGCAGGTTAAGGATCTTGGTCTAGATTTATTTTGTATTTTGTTTGGGATTTATTTTTCCTTATTTTATCCTATTAGTAGTTGGTTTAATATTATTAGAGTTTGTTAGGATTTAATATTATCTTTTTAGTTATAGTTATCCTATCGGGCATGGGATTGTATGCCTATAAATATTGTTTTCATTAATGAGAATTTAAGTGTTTTTGAGTTTAAGAAAATTAATTGTGAGATTGATTCGTGTGAGTTAATTTGAAAACGTTGCTTTTCTTCTTGTTTTAGTCGAAAAGATCACATCTTTATTGAATTAGGTTTACCTTAATTTCTAGTATCCCTTATTGTGGTTTAATCCACATCAAATAGGTATCAAAGCCAAAGTTTTTGAAGAAATTTTCAATTCATCACGATCTTGGAAGTGTTCTACTTTCATCAGTTTTGGTCAGTTTCGAAGGTCAATTTCCAGTGGCTATATCTCCTTCGTTACAAAAGATTTTTCAACAATTCTTTTTTTGAATCTTGGTATTTTTTTTGTCTAGTTTTCACATACCAAATTTCAATATTATGATTCAATCAAAATAACAATTAGTAGTTCAAATCACAAATTAACAACATACAAACCACAAACACAAATACATTCCACTAAATATTCCAGTGTACTTTACGTAATTGTGGGGAAAATTAAAAAAATTATTAACCAACCTTCAATTCGATTGTTACCGCCTTCACAATTGCACCAAACCCTCACAAATCCCTTCGCAAATCAGCAACAAATGTAAACCCCCAATTATACACAAAGCCAATGCAGACTTTAAGTGAATTCTTCTCAAGATTAGTTTGAAAAATAAAAATAGGGATGACTGAAGGATTCTTTGATTTTAAAGGAGGGAATTAAAAAAGATAGTCGTTGGACTGTGGGCCCCACTAACAGCAAACCTAACAACACACTAACAGAAGTATTGAAACCTATAAAGTTACAGTTTGGTAGGTATCAATTTTAAAAAAATAATAATAAATGGGCACCAAATTTGAACACCCCTTATTTTTGAGGTACCAAATTCCAAATTTTCCTTAAAATAATTAAAGAAAAGGCTATAATACTCCTTTTTAACATTTAATGTCTCGATTTACGTGTCAAAAATTGTTCAGTTAAAATTTTGGGAGTCATGTTATTCCTTAAGGTCCCAAATTAACCTCGAAATTAACAAAAAAAATAACGCAACTGTCTCATATGTCATGTCAAGATTTGTTTGCGTGCCATTACTTTTTTGTGATAATAATTGTTCGGATAAAGTTTTAGGGGTCATTTTGGCCCTTTATGGGTCTAAATCGATCCCGAAATTGTCAAAACATTAACGAAAATGTCTCGTTTTGCGTGTCATGACAAAAAAAAACTTAAAAAAAATATAATGTCGTGCAACATGAGACATTTTCGTTTATATTTGACAATTTCGAGTTTGATTTAGACCCATAAAGGGCCTAAATGACCCCTAAAACTTTAATCGGACAATTTTTATCATGAAATAAATAACATCACGCAAATTAAGACAATTTTTAACACGCATATGGGACATTTGTGTTATTTTTTTGCTAATTTTGAGGTTAATTGGGAAGCTTAAGGAATAACTTGACTCCTAAAACTTTAACCGAACAATTTTCGACTGCAAATCGAGACATTAGATGCTTAAAAGGGAGTATTATAGTCTTTTCTTAATTTTAACTTAATGAAATTATTTTTAATAGTGTTAGTCACAGTAGGGAAAAAGACCAAACCACGGTGTACCGATGGAAAGGCAAAAATTTCGGAGTGTATCTATAGGAAAAGTCAAAACCAGGTTGGTACCAATGGGAATTTCCCCTTATAAAAAACAAGTATGAAAGAGAATAATTTGTAGGAATATAAATCATTCTGCTTTTGTAGTAATATGTACTCTGCACATTATTTTAAACCTTTGTCAAAAAATAAAGAAGAAGAGAAAGTTAAGCTTGCATTTAAATAATAAATCAAATAAATTTCCAAAGAATATAAAAATAAAACTCAACTAAGTAATGTATTGAGAAAAAAAGGAGAAAAAAAAAAGGAGTACTAAAAATAATTATATTATGAAATTGAGCAAATAAAATAAAAAATTTAATCAAATGTTATAAGAAATTAACCACTAAAATTAGGCAGTCACAATTAAAGTTGAAAGACATAAATATTATTTTTAAAATTGGATCAATAAAATAAAATGGAAATAAAAAAAAATTAATAACCAATCAAATAATTTGAAATTTTATTAAAAAAAAAACAAATTTCTACCTTTATGTAAATTAAATCTTATAATTCTTTTAGTAAATGCTTGATAATCTCTTAGAAAAAAAATAACTTTATGAAATATCTTGAAATTTTTTCCCCAAATAAGTTGTTTAGGTTATATTCACCTCACCATGAAAAAATAAGTATAAATAATTTCAATTCAACAAAACTAATTTTATTTCAGTAAAATTAAGTTTAGTTCAGTAAAAACTAGTAACTTTAAAGAAGAAATATAATAGAGAATAGCTATTAAAAATAATAGAGAATCAGTAAAAATATAATAATTTCAGGTAAGCAAAAATATTTTAAGTTCAGTTTAATTAATTTCTCAGTTTGGTAAAAATAATTTGAGTCCAACAAAAATAATGTTAATTTAATTCAAATAAAAAATTTTAATTCAACCAATATAAGGTGAGGTGAGCAGGGCCTTAGACATGATGAGATAATTCGGGTAGAAAGTAGATTTCTTATTGGGGTATTAGTTACGTCAGGAGTAAAAATAGAAGATTAAAGTTTAATTTTTAAAATTTAATAGTGGAAATAGAGGTTTTTAGAAAAGGGGACGAGCGAAGCCTTGTTCATTTCACCTTACTTTTGCTGAAATTGTTTTTACTAGACTGAAATCATTTTCGATGAACTTAAATTATTTTCATTGAATTGAAATTATTTTTATTCAACTGAAATTATTTTACTGAATTGGAATTGTTTTTTTACGGATTCTTTATCTATTTTATATCTTCTTTGAAGTTTTTTTATTTTTTATTTTTATTTTTGGTAAACTGAATATTTATACTAGTTGTCAATTTTATTTCTTATTTAATATTTTTTTTTACTTAAGTCAAATTAATCTTACTAAAAAGAAATTAGTTTTACCTAACTGAAAGGTTTTTACTAAACTAAAATTATTTTTATTTAATACTACAACTTCAAGGTGAAGTGCACAGAGTTTGAGTTTATAATTTGAAAATTTATTTAGAATCGCTATAAGGACAGGGTTTATGATAATAGGGAAATAATTGGTTGTATACCACTGAGTAGTTAAGTGATAATTTCAAGGAAAATTTTCATATAACCACCTTTAAAGCTTTTTTTTTTTTTTTTTTTTTTTTTTTTTTTTGCAAATAACCACCTTTTACAAAAAAAAAAAAAAAAAAAAAAAAAAAAAAAAAAAAAAAAAGAAAAGAAAAAAGTTACATAAGGCCACCAACTTTAGAAATTTTATTGCAACTTACCACTTTTTAAGCCAAACTTACCAACTGTTTCATTGAACATATGGTAAGTTGCAACAAAAATTTTAAAATTGATGGTCTTTTGCAACATTTATTTTAAAAAATGGTTATATGAAAAAAAACAAGATTTAAAAGGTGGTTATGTGCAAAGTTTCCTAATTTCAATTTGTCATTTTATGTTGTGTCTACATCATTATGTATTATTTATTGCTATATGTAAACATATATATGGTCATTATATTTGTTCACAAAGTATTTCGTCAGTCGAGAAGTATCATCGTCATCTTCTTGCGACAATGAAGAACAAGTTTCCACCGATGAGAAGTTGGTGGTAGCTACGGCGAAGGAGAGGAGCAAGGTCATCCATGGCGGAAGAGAGAGAAAGTTTAATTGCTTGAAATTCTCGGTTTTTTTAAAAAAAAATGCCCAAAAAAATCAAATTAGGGCTTTTTTATGTAATGTAAAATTGTTGAAATTAATTGTCCCATATGATTGTATGTTGAATTGTGAGAATTTTGATAACATATGCATGTATTTTGGTTAAGAAATGAGCAAATTATGTTATACCCATGACCTTGAGTACGAGATCTTGAATGGAGGTTCTGCCATTGTTATACACTAGTGTGTGCCTGTGCTCATGAACGTGTTATAACTATTACTATTAGGATTACTCCATTTGTTTTAAATTATATATGAAAATTAATAATGAGGATACTTATTAGATTCATCTCAATGATTTTAATATCAAATTTTTGCTTATTGTTAAATAAAGATGTTACCGGTCAAAGCTCTACATTGGTATACAATCAAATTGGCGCTTTTATTTTGTAACAAAATAGATGTATATTAGTTGAAAACAAATGCTTAACAACTTAAACCCCTAAACCAATAGAAAAATAATTGATTACAAATAAAAATATCAAGTCATTTTATATTTTGAATAAATTTAAATCTTCAATTTGATTGTTCATGGATTTTTGGCTTCAAGTAATAGAATTCCTCCTTCAACATTAGTTACCTAACAACATTGTACCAAAATTAAACTATACATGGATATATACTGAACCATAAAAGACTACAAATTAAATTAGGTGCACCAAAAAATATAACACTATTAATTCGACCATCTCATGGTTGCAATTTCCATCCATCAAATAAATAAACAATTAGTGTCACTTAAAAAATATACAATTTTTAGTTCGATCATCTCATGGTTACAATTTCCATTCAACATATAAACCAATTTGGGAAAACTAAGGATGCTAGAAAGCTTAAAGAAAATGAAATACTCGTTGTTGATTATTTTGTTGATCCCCTTTCTGTGGTTTCTTCACTTCTATTTATAGGCAAAATTAGAGTGGTTTTCTGCTGAATCCCATAACTTTTGAGCGGTTATCCTTATTGGCGTCAACTCTCCCTTTCAAACTAAAACACCTTGTTTGCCTCAAAGCCGGTTTTTTTCCATTTCCTTGGCCTTTGACTGTGTGTACCGGTCTAGGAGTTTGGGCCCTAAACGTGCGGCACGCTCTAGCCTTTTTGCGGCAAGAACGCTAGCCTTGAGCGGAAGAGGGGCTTGTGAGCACAAAGCAACACGAGCGGGCAATTAAATCTCGAGAGCACTCATGTATATCTGGGCAAGGGAGTGCGGGTGGTCGGGGCTTGTGACGGCCGATACTTCAAGGCAGGCATAAGCGAGTCCGAAACACGAGTTCTTAGTGCATCAAGTTGGTTTGGAGGGGAGCTATTATGCAAGTAAGACACAATATCTATAAAGGTCTAACAACAAACAAGCATAAAAGCAAGGCAACACTTGGTAGAAGGCTTAAGATTTCATTAATCATTCACCCTCTAAAGAGCTTTAATTTGAGTACGAGGAGAATCCCTAGTGAACACTGAATTGACAATAACACAATAATGGGACCTCAAGCTTGGAAAATTTAAACTAGACTCTAAGAAAGCATCTAAAGGAAATCTAATACATCAAAAGGAGTTGGATTCTAACACTTTGTTTAGTCATTCCACTTTACTTCCATCGTTTGACCAAAGCCCTTAACAACATTCTAAAGTCCACTCCCCCTTGGTCAATAGGTCAAAGGTCAAGAAAAGTAAATAAATTTAATTTTGTGTAACACACACTAACACATAATTAACATAACATTGTATGGGTAACATGCTTCTAAATAAAAAATGGGGTATACTTTATTTACTAAGGAGTACTCAATTAAATACAACACTAAGTCCATCTCCAATGGTGAGACTCAACTTTGGGTATTGAAATACAAAATGAGTTGTTTTTTTACCTTTAATGGTGACACTCAACCCACTTCTTAATTTAGCAATCATGTGAAGTCTAATTTCCCAATGGTGAAACTTTTTAAAGTATACTAATGTCACTTTCAATTGATAGCCCACCAAATCATATATTATAAGTTTTTTTATGAAAAAAAAGATTAAAACTTAAATAAATTACAAAACATATTATAATATTGATAAGGGGCCACACTTTTTTGTCAAATGAGACTCAAAGTTGAGTATCTAAATTTAGCAACTTTCTTTTGGAGTTGCTAAGTTTAGATACCAACTTATTGGTTTCCTTTGCATAAAAATGCTTTCTCTCTCCTAAAGAAACTTCCTTAAGTCTCACCATTGGAGAGAATCTTAACTACAAGCTGAATTCAAGTTCAAATCAATTGAGAATTCATTTCTTTCAATCTCTTTTTTTTCTCTAGAAAAATATGGGAATTCTATTTATTATTAATGATTAATTACAAATTGTCAATTTCCACCAAGCTCATCAAACCTTGCGAATAGGACTCAAAAAAGCACTAATGTTCAATTTCATCTACAGGAGAAACTCTAGTCATGAAGTGTGCAGCAACATTTCCGTACAACCACACCTTTTAATGTGATGGCAAGCAATATGAGCAAATACCCCTTTGCCTCTTTAATGTCATCCACAATCAGGGACATAGGAGTTCCCCTCCTAATCATTAGAGACTTAGAGAAAGTATCACTTACAAATTCCATAGTGTCGCATTCTAATTCCACACTATGGTATCCTAGATCTCTAGCAAGATCAATCTCGAGCTGAGCAGCAAGCACCACTGTCTAAGGACCCTCTTTCACTCTTTGCACCGCAACAGCCAGGATTACCACTCTTTCATCCCTAATTACATCCTCCATTACCATCTCCCTGCATCCGAAAAAGAGGACTTACAAAAAAAATCTCAAATATAGAGGAATATGTATAACATTAAAAAAAATATGATTTGATATTGGATGTTGAAAAGCAAAGTGTCAAATTACCCCCAAATTGAGATAAAATCCTTAAAACATCACCTTAATTTCAATTATTCCACCATCCAATAACACAAATTTATCATTAATTATTTGCAATTTCAATTTAAAACCAAAGCAACAAAATTGGTTCATGAGTAAAGAATAGATAGCATTTTAGGTTTTAAACAAATTACCTGAACTCTATTAAACATATCATCCATTGTCAACTATTTCCCACTGTAACACAAATCTTTTTCCTATTTATTCAACTTAAACCCAAATTTAAATTAAGATTAAAAAAACCATGAATTTCAATGTTTCAATATATAGTGATGAACTGATGATACCTGGCGATTAAGAGAGCTTCAAGGGTTTTAGGGATGGCGGTTTAGACAGGACTGACAAAAATACAGGAGGAGGGACCTTCAACTTGATAATCACCAGATTTAGTTAGGAGGCGCAATGGTGGGTAATGACCCACCAACAATTGATAAAATGGAGATGGTTGGCAAGTATTTTTTGAGTTACCCATTATTGGGAGAATGAGAGAGGAAGACAGTGACATGAATAAACTATTCCAATCTATTTTTTACAGTGATTTTTTTTTTTTTTTTTGAAATTTAAATTATCTAGGATAAGAGGAATTAGAAGTATAGGCAGGAATGCATGAGAATCAAGAATAGGGGTTTTGGAGGCTCCTCATTCACTGACTTTGAAATTATATTATAGATGTCATCAAACAAATTATACATATTCTCAAACAAGTTATACATATCCTCTATTGGCTTGATGATATCCTCTATTGGTTATATGATATCATAGTTGGATGATATATATCCTCTATTGGCTAATATGATATCATTTATGATTGTGTTTATGATGTCTTCTATTGGCTATAAGATATCATGCGGCTAGTAGAAATATCATTCAGCCAATAAAAGGTATTATATAGCCAATAAAGTATTGGGTTTCAAAAAGTCCAACTTTCCGCAGAACAAAACCCGACCCCAAGACCCGCTCACATTTAATATAACTAAAAGACATAAATAACAAGATAGAGAGAAAAGACTATATTACCCTTGACGCGTGCTTCGCTCACACCACAGATCTCTTACTTGAAAGGCTGAATCTTGCAAGTGCAAATACCTATTATAATATCCACCCGCAACCTGGCCTAATCGGTCTCTTACTCAGAGTTTAGCCGAGTCGGACTAAAACAACTACTCGAGTATTATGTGAACTTATCTCAAGTGGAGATATCTTTTTGAGTTCCTACTCAAGTGATCTTCTCCGATTCCCAAAGTGGGTATATATAGAGAATGTCATATGAGAATTCCACTCTCCCATCAATGGAGAGCTAGGAGTTGGTAAAATTAATTTTCTCATTTTATTTTTAGATAAAAAATAAAAAGATATCTCAAACAAATAAATAATCAACAAGTGGAAACATGGAGGGAGATGGTAGGTGAAGACCACTAGGGGGGGGACCATTTCCTTCCTCCACAAGCTTCCCCTTACACGCCAAATTCAAGCCACACGGACCAACCACCGCACGCCACGTGGCACCCGCACCAAGGCATGCCTCGGCTGGGCCTACTGAGTGCGTTTCGTGCGTGAGGACTTGTCGTAAGCTCGGCCCAACAAGCCACGCACATACGCGGGCTGCTGGCCGAGGCTTGCTTCTAGCCATGCTAACTTAGCGCGTGAGCAGCAGCGTACTAGCCTCGCACTAGCATGCACATGCGCGCAGCAAGCTACGCATGCAATGCGGACTACTGCTGCTACTTGTACGTGGCTGGTGCTTCTAGCATTGCTAGCAATGCGCGCCCAACACTTTAGCCTTAGTATGGTGCACATGCTAGCACCATTGCCCCTAGCACTCGGTTTTCGTGGGGAATTTTGATGCAAGGGGTATTTTGGTAATAGTTGATTAATTATAGATTTTACCGTCTTGTCTTTTACTAATTTAACTCGACCTGCGACGCTCGGTCTCGACGCTTCTAGCTCAATTTCCGACGTCTAAATTCATAATACTCGAGCGACTCATTAATTCCTTTTGCAGTAATTCGTCGTATCGGATCGTTAGTTGCTTGGGTGTGACCTAAAGGGTTCAGTCAAGATTAAGATGTAATATTAATTATGGATTTATACTACTGATCGGAAGCGGCCTCCAAGTAGGCATTTCGATCACTTGACCTCACTGAATAATTAGCTTTCTAATAATTAATTTTGAACCCTCTATCAGAATAATACACTTGTTCGAAGGACACCATTCCTATCAATCTCCCACTTGTCCTTCCGGACAAGTGCGGTTTTTATGTGTAGCATATTTCCTATATCACTTATTGTCTCTTCATGAACTATAAGGTAAGATTATTCGTCATCCTTATTACATCCAGAAGCGTTTCTCAAAATCTGAGTTCGACTGTCAATAAGCATATGATTTCTTAAAATCCATCTGAGTACGACCATGCATTTACAGTCTCGCTCTTCGAGAGGTCTTGTAAACAACAAAGACATGTTACCTATTGTTAGTAGGGGGACATTGCCAGTCTTGTATTGTTAGCTTCTCTTACAAAGAGGACCTCGCCGCCCGAGTGTTGCCATTATAATCTCCATGTATGGCAGACGTTTGAGTAACATCAAAACAGACTAGAAATCAAACAAGAGAACTCACAACACTCATGGTCGAGGAAAGAGGTTCTGATAGCCATAATGAGAAGTATACTTATTGATGAGTCTATTTTATATATATTTTTATTCTCCGTCCCACGGTCATATTTGTGCTTATTTGAGCTCTACGGAGCTATTTTTATTACTAATATACGTTTTCTAGTGTTTTTGTAGAGTTGGTATTATTTTATAGGAATTTGCAGATTTATGACGATTCCCGAGCCTATTGAGCCACTACAAAGATATTGGAGTTGGATCGTATTTTATGACTGTATATTTTGAGACCAAGGCCGAGTTAAAGGAATTTAGTTCGATGATTTAATGAAGAGGTCAAAGGTTTTAATACTATTATTCACGTACCAAATCATTATCATGGACCATGTGAAGCAAGGAAATAAATTGGGCCGAGGTAATTAAGCCCAAATCGAAACCTACGAAGCCTGGTAAATGGCTAGGCTTGATCTCCTTGGCCCTACTCCCGCTGACCGATTTTAATGCCTTGCACCAAGTTCACGCAACTTTTGTCGGTGGAGATTAAAAGTTAAGTTGATTGGAAATCAACTTGTTTTTCCTTCCTTATAAAAGGAGGAAGTACGTAGGTTTTTGAGGAGGAAATTTTATTAGTTTTGTTTTAAGTTTGTTAATTTCCTTTCTTAGTTTAGTTTTAGTTTTATTAATTTGTTATTAGTTTTAATTTAGTTTTCTTTTCTCTCTCTCTCTCTCTCTAACTTTTCTCTCTCTCTCCTCTTAATTAAACTCTTAGTATTTCTTTCTCTTTTGTTTCTCTCTCTACAACTCTTGGTTTAATTCCATCCTTTATTTAATCTCTTTCCTTTATCATGTCTTGTTTAATTGCTTTGTTTAGTTTATATTTAATTATGTGTGAGTAGTTTTCTTTCTAGGGTTTGTGGGGATCCATAAATAATATGAAGGGGTAATTTATTGTTGTTGATTGTCAATGCTTAATTAATTTCCTATTGATTGATTTAATGCTCTGTGACTAGATTAGGCATGATCTTTTATGCATGAGTTTGAAAATATTGATTCGAGATTCGACAGATGAGAATTGATGTTTAGGTCTAGTTTCAATAGGCAGATTAATTTATAAATGGTTAGGTCGAGATTCGAAAGATGAGATTTAATACCGGTAAATTAATTGTGTGATTATAATACGTAGCGAAAGCCCTTTATAATCTGATTAATGTATGCATTGATGAATGATTATTATATTCTATCCTGGAATATTATTTATTGGTGAACCTATGCCCTAGATCCTTTTATATATTATTTTATCCTTATTCTTGATCTCCATAGTTTAGTTTATTATTCAAATATAAATATTGGTTACCTCATAATCTAGATTATAATAGTTAATTAGGAGTAGAAAGACTTGTTTCCCTGTGGAGTTCGACCCTACTTCCCTATCTTCTTTAGTTAGAGGACTTAGGTATTTACTTTTGATTAAGGGATACGACTTTACCTTGTTACTTATGACGATTTTTAAATCTCTTATTATAGGCGTCGTTCGAAGTGCGCCTACGTTAAAGCATGTGTTGAATATGCTTGGCACTCTTAGGAAGTGGGAATTGACATTACGATTAGGGACAAGGAAAGTAGGGAGCCGCCAACAAGTTTTTAAGGAACTTGTAAACCGTTCACGGATCATAAAAAAAGGCAACCACGATAAGGGACAACGATAGGCAACAACGATTGACCCGTGAAGGTTACACCCCATTCATAATCCATGAGATTACTAACTCCATATGGTTCGGAACCACGAAAGGAGGATCGGGGATGATGGTACGAAGTGAGTCATGGAGTCACATTCGCCCGTATTGGCCTCTACTCGATTCTTATTATGAAAAGTGATTCCTGCGATCTCAAAGGCATGCAAACAAAATATTCAATTTGCTCCAAACTATTATTAAGCTAAATTGGTTGAATATTAATGCAACACATAATTCTAAAATATTTGTGATCACTTGAATTAATAACAAGATTAAAAAGGATCCTAAACCGGTTATCCAAATTATCTTATTAGGCGTGATTTTCATTTACATATTCCCTTTAAACATGCAATATAGTGATCATAAAAAATATAATAGAATAAACATTAATATTGGAAGCAATTCAACAATAAATTGTTAGTCAAATCAAATATAAAATAACCTAATCATGATACTAGCAATATAAAATAAAATAAGAGTAATTAATTTAATTAATTACTTACATTCTGCGCGTTCCTTTAAATTTCTACATCATGAATAAATTGTTAGTAACTTCAATAAAAATATAAATAAAATGGAAATTAAATTAAATAAAAAGTAGAGTTGATTTGGTCCAAACCCTCAGTTATTTATACCTTTCACGTCTTGGTTTAAGGACGGAACCACGGGTTTAGTATAGACTCCTTGGAGTGCTTAGTGGAATTATTATGGAAGATTAAGGAGGCTAGAAATTAGGTTAAAGTGGGAGAAGAGAATGATTTTTGGTGTAAGGTGAGAGAGAATGATTATTGGTGCCCCGAACTGCAGAAAGGGGGGTCCTATTTATAGGGAAAATGAGCGGAGGGAACACGCGGAACCCTAAAAAGATAAAAACCCTAAAAAATAATGCCATGTCACGGCAAAGAGCACCGTGACACAGTGACAGGCACCGTCAGACGGGGGAAGATCCCGTGACACGGGGAAAAACTGAGTGACGCGAGAAATAATTAGGTTACAGGAAGTGAAAACGCATTTAGGGATTACGCGGAGAAAACACGGATAAATCCCGTGTCACAGGATGTGCACCGTGACACGGCATTTTCCACCATGGCAGAGTGCAGTATGCCGTGTCACGGTGTAAAAAGTACGCGGAAATTACACGGAATATCCCCGTGTCACGGAATGGGCACCGTGACACGGGAAATTGCACCATGACACGGTGCAAAATCCTGTGACACGGGAAAAAATTGTGCAGAATTACAAAAAAGGGCACCGTGTCACGGGAATAAGCCCCGTGACACGTCAGCTTTTGCCGCGTCGCGGCATTTTTGCTGCTGCACGGTAATTTCAGTTTTTTACCCGTTTTTAAAATAATCATAACTTTTTATCCGTAACTTGGAATAAGGCATATAATATATCATTGGAGATCTTATCAAGTCTACTTTCCAATACAATTAGAATCAAGTCAAAATGATGTGTAGATTTTAAGATATGGCCGTTTTAGTGGAAGGGTGTCGGTTTTAGGCCGAGTTTAGTGTTTTGCTCATATCTTTTTCGTTATAGCTCGGAATTGGGCTTATGATATATGGTTGGAAATATTATTTAAAGGCCTATCCAACAAAATAATAGTTGGATCAAAATTGTATAGCCATAAAATCAGTTTCTCTCAGTTTTGCGATGTAGACACGAAAAGTGGAAAATAGGTCATGGTTTAGGGAAATGGGCTAGAAGTTGGGTTGGTTTATGAAATGGAAATATGGATTTAAGCAATCCAAGATTAAATACTCAACCCGACCAATAATGGCGGTGAAAGGTTGTTCATCATCGGGTTTGGTTTTGGGGAGACATATTTAGGTGTCTACACTTACAGTATTCTCATAGGTTGATACAGTATGGTTCTAAACCAATACTTGTGCAAATGATTTATGACAATCATGTCCTTGTAGCATAAGAAAAGGTTCTATAAATCAAATGACACACTAATCTCAAGTGGTCATTAATCATCAATCATTTAAATGACCTCGATTAGAGATAAGTTTCGATTATAATATTCAATGTTCACTTAATAGGTGTACATTTATCCAAGACTGGTCTTGGTACACTGTTTTGAATATTCTCATAATCGAATGGACTCAATATTTAATTCTAAACCACAATTAAATAGAAACGGAGTGATAAAATTGTATGAAATTAAATTACTCCAAACTTGAATGGTTCATCGTAGTGTCTTATATCAAAATGTTCAAAATTAATTAAAAGGCTAAATAGGGAAATCAAAGACAATCTCCAACGTGCCTGATTCCCTTCCCTCAACGTGTTTGTTATGATTCACTTGATACAGAGGTTAAGTAAGTGGATCAGCTACATTCTCGTCTGTGCCAACTTTACAAATTCTGATTTCACCTTCTGACTTCCATTCCCTTATCATGTGAAATCGTCGCTTGATATGTTTGACCTTCTGATGTTCCCTTGGGTCTCTAGCCTGAGAAATAGCTCCATTGTTGTCGCAATAGAGGGCTATGGGACCCTTAATAGAAGGTACAAGATCAAGTTCACCAACAAACTTACGAATCCAAACTGCCTCCTTAGCCGCTTCAGAAGCTGCCAAGTATTCGACTTGAGTTGTAGATTCTGCAGTTGTGCTCTACTTGGCACTCTTCCAACTAAATGCTCCTCCATTTAAATAGAACATGTATCCAGACTGTGATTTGAAATCGTCTCTCTCTGTTTGGAAGCTTACGTCGGTATAACCTTCAACAACTAATTCATCTGAGCCACCATATACCAGGAATTTACCCTTGTTCCTTTTCAGGTACTTTAGGATATTATTACTCGTAGTCCAATGCGCCTCTCTTGGGTCTGATTGGTATCAGCTTGTAGCACTCAAGGCATACGATACATCTGGCCTAGTTCATATCATGGCATACATGATCGATCTAATAAGCAAAGCATATGGAATCTGATTCATCCTCTCCCACTCATCAAGTGTCTTTGGACACTGCTTTTTGCTTAGGGTTATGCCATGTGAGATGGGTAGGTGACCTATCTTGGCCTCCTGCATGTTTAATCGAGCCAGTACCTTATCAATATAAGTACTCTGGCTCAATCCAATAATCATCTTAGATCTATTCCTATAGATCTTGATCTCCAATATGTACTGAGCATCTCCCAATTAAGTCTTTCAACGAAAAACATTTTTCAAGCCAGTCCTTTTCAGACTCTAGCATTGGAATACTGTTTCCAATGAGAAATATAAAATTAGGAAGGCGATTTCACTCCCAATGACCTTCTTGTAAACACAAAACTCATATAGATTCTTGATAAAGCCAAATTTACTAAAGGCTTCATCGAATCGCAGATTCCAACTTCTGCTAGCTTGCTTCAGCCCATAAATAGACTTTTTAAGCTTGCACACCTTCCCAGCATTGTTTTGGTTGACAAAACCTTCAAGTTATTTCATATACACAGTTTCTTCCAAAATTCCATTGAGGAAGGCGGTTTTGACGTCTATCTACCATATTTCATAATTGTAATATGCAGCAATCGCTAGGATGATCCGAACAAATTTAAGCATTACGACAGGAGAAAAGGTTTCATCATAATCAATACCATGAATTTGCATGTAACCTTTTGCTACCAGTCTAGCTTTGTAAATGAATACATTTCCATCTTTGTCGATTTTCAATTTGAAAATCCACTTACATCCGATAGGTGTGTAACCTTCGAGTAAGTTAACCAAGTCCCATACTTGATTTTCAAACATGGAATCCATTTTAGATCTCATGGCCTCTTGCCATTTAGCAGATTCGGAGCTCGCCATCGCTTGCTTGTAGGTTCGTCTCCATCCACTACCAGGATGTCTTGATTTTCGGTTAATACGACACCAAGATACCTATCAGGTTAAGACCTTGGACTCTGCGACCTATGTAGGGTAATGGACTAAGCATTTTCATTATCGATTTGATTTTTCACATTTTGACCAATGTCAAAAGATGCTATATATTTGAGCACTTTGACTATTAATTTGATTTTGTTGCTCGTCCTCTCGAACTTCATTGAATTCAATTTTTCTCCCACTTGTCATTTTGGAAAGGTGTTCCTTCTCCATAAAGACATCATCACGAGAAACAAACACTTTGTTCTCGGATTTGTTATAGAAGTAATATCATTGGTTTCTTTTGGTTAGCCTACAAAGAACAGATTTGGGGTGAAGTTTGTCATAAATTAATTTCTTGACATATGATTTGCATCCCCATATCTTGAGAAAAGACAACCTTGGAGGTTTCTCGTCCATAATTCATATGTAGTCTTTTCCACAGCTTTTAATGGAGCACGGTTCAGTGTTAGTACCGCGGTTAGAAGTGCGTGTCCCCAGAAAGAGATAGAAAGATCACTAAGACCCATTGTTGATCGTACCATGTCTATCAAGGTTCAATTTCTCCTTTCGGATACTCCTTTCCATTGTGGAGTTCCAAGAGGTGTCAATTATGAAAGTATACCCTTTTCTTTCAGATGGTCATCGAATTTTTGGCTCAAGTATTCACCACCTTGATCAGACTGAATGGCTTCAATTTTCTTGCCAAGCTAATTTTCAACTTCACTCTGAAATTCTTTGAATTTCTCAAACGATTCAGATTTGTGGGACGTGAGATAGACATATCCATATCTAATATAGTCGTCTATGAAGGTGATAAAAAGTCGATGGTCGTTTCTTGTGGTTATGCTTATTGGTCCACATACATCGGTGTGTATTAGGCCCAACAAGTCACCTGCGCTTTCTCCCAACTTGGAGAATGGATGCTTTATCATCTTGCATATTAAACATCCTTTGCAATTTTCAAACGATTGTAAATTGAATGAGTCAAGAACACATTCCTATAGAAGTTTCTTGATGCGTTTGATGTTAATGTGGCCAAGACGACAATGCCACAAGTGCGTCTGATTTGAGTCTATGGTCTTAGCTTTCTTATTGGTATCTTCAACATTATAAACTTGTTATTAGTTTAGAGAAAACACACATTTTTAGATAAACGTGTCATGCCATAAACATATAGGCAAGACTTTTAAAACAATAGTCTTGTGATCAGAACAAAATGACGTCCAACGTCGGAAGATCAATGTATGGTTGATAATGAAACTTAAACAAGTTCTTTGTTGAGACAAACTATGTGATTACAAGCCTTTCTGGAAAGATTGATCTTCTTCTTTCACTTGTATATCCACATCCACTTGGTAAGCTCTTCTCACTTAGTTCCTGAAATAGGCTCATATAATTAGTCATTAATGGTATCTAATACCTTATGAATTGCTTGTACTCAAGTGTAAGTTTATAAAGAAGATACCTAAGGTAGAGATTTCTCTTCCCTTTGCCTCATCTTCTAGGTACATGCTGCATTCTCTCTTGTAGTGGCCCTGCCTACTACAGTAGAAGCATCGCATCTTTGCCATAGTCTTGAACTCCTTTTTCTTTTCCCTTAGAGCAAGTTTGAGCTTAGTACTTCCGCAAGAATCGGCTCTTTGAAGCTCATGAACAACCTCCATTAAAGAGAGTTGTTCCGATTGGCGGTTAGCCGCATTTTCAATACAACATAGCCCGAGTGGAGAGAACTTAATAGCATGTGAGCCACTTGCTCATCCTCCACTGGCTTGCCAATGAGCTCCAAGTGAGTGAATAGCCTTATCATTCAGAGCATGTGGGCTCGAAGTGGCATTTCGGATCTTAGCCTAGCATTGTAGACTTATGCCCATACTTCTTGCCTCTCCTTGGCAAGGCATCCTTCTTGCGGTGGTTTAATCTTCATGTTGTAGAGTGACCTAGTCACTTCCTCCACGAGACCATCATAGTTACCTTTGATGCTCTTGGCGACCCTCAAATTGACTATGTCCTCTAGAGCTTTGAGGAGCATGTCCGAAAAGTAGTTGGAGAACTTCCCCTTCCATTGTTCTGGGATGGAGTTTGCCATAAGTCGTATGACTCTTTTGCAATCCCAACTCCATTCCTCATGAGCCTTATCACTCATAACCTCTTTTGAGTAAAAACTCGGTATGGGTATCTTGAGAATGTGCTCTAAGTAGCAATTTTGGAGGGTCTTTCGGAGTTCCTCTTATCACTACTTAAAGTTCACTAAGTTCAAAGAAAATGGTAACTTTTCAGGAAGTTCTGGGAACATTAGGTTGTCGTTGTTAGTTGAAGAAATGATTTTACAATTGAAATAATTTGAAATGAAAAACCATTCATAATACTTAAATAAGGTTGAATTCATGCATATATATCAAACTTAGTTAAAGGTCTTATTCACACATTAAAATTTGTCCCTATTAGATGAGAATAAGTCAATTCCAAGATCCAAAGAATCAACGAGTAGTTAAGTATGCTTTGGCTTGTCTTAACACTTAAAGGTAAAAAACTCTTTGCTAATGGCTCCAAGCCACTCTTAATTAGATAAATCGTCGCATCTAATGCTCTCTCAACAATTTATCCAATTTTCCGCGACATGTTAGGACTCCATCACTCATATCGTTGAGTATAACCAAAACCAACATGCATACCGGGTATGCCTTACGTTTTCTAAGAGTAATAGTGATGTCTCGCTTTGGCGTAGCCCATCACTACTCTCATTAGGTCAGTAAGTGTTGTTTTGGAATGACAAGTTTTACTAAATATTTTAGGGACCTAGGGTTTTTATGTTGGTTGATTTAAGTGAACTTAATTAATCATCACAACATTCGAAATCTTAGACATGCAACTAACATATTATTCATAAACATAAGCATAAATATATATATAAAAAACGTATAAGTACGTATATGATGCATTTAGCAACTAGTATGATCCCTTGAATCTTCAAGTCAAGGGTCTTCTCTTGCAACTTCATGGCATCGTCTTCCAAGGACCTTCGTCTTCAAGACTTAACCAAAATTATGCAACTACTAGTATCTTTGATTAGGACTAATCTAAATATTAAGGTACAAAAATACTATACGGTTCGCAAATTGTATTAAGATTTACAAAAATACATGACGGAACGCAGTCCGTATTTTCTATCCTAATCGGGCCCCACTAGTTGCCATTTTATAAAACCTATGAGAGAATATACAATCCATTCATCCATTCACTATATGTGAATGGCCGATGCATTTTACAACGATAAACAAGTAATAATGCATAAACACGCATAAACCAGTAACTAACTTAGGTGGTTAATTTGAATAACGCGCCTAATCAAAACTAGTCAAAATTGTTCAACCAATTATGTGATTAAGTGCAATTGAAATTGAAGCTCCCACTAAATTTCGCATCCAACTTAATTAATCCAATTATTTAAGCCGGTAAACTGATGAGGGTCATTTATGGCGCTCAAAATAATAAGATTTAGGTTCTTTTTCTATATTTTCTTTCTATATTTTCATATAATTTTCTTAGTTTTCCTTGGTTTTCCATTTTAAGAACTCATTTTGGGTTTTGATTAGTTTTTATTAGTTTTTCATGATTTTAGTACTTAATTCATAGTTTTAGTTTTATTCCTTTTATTTTTACTTTATTTATTTCCATTTTATTTAGGAAAATTTTCAAATTACCACCCAAAAATAGGTCCATTTTCTAAATAACCACCCATTAAAAATTTTATTTTAAATTACCACCCACTAAAATATTTAATTACGCAGATTACCACCTTTTTCAATTTTCCGTTTGATTTCAGGTGTGTGGGGCCCACAGTCGTTACTTCCCTCCTTATTTTTTTCTTTTTTGTCGACTTCACTATTGCATGCTACTGAAGACTTCTCCTCTGTCAATTCTCTCATTCCATTCTCTCTGCAAATTCGCCCATCTCCATAAATTCTCACCCACTCTTCAGATTAGGATCTAAATTTGGAGATTAAACCCTAAATTAGTTTCAGTTCATATAAAACTTGCACTTTGTAATTGGGGTTTTGCGTGAAGGTTCTTTGCGAAAGTCGCCATCTTTAGGGCGTTTTACTGGGGACCACGTGCTGAGTTCATCACCTGACATTGCTTACTGTCAATGGCGACATCAGAGGTAAGAACCCCCAATTCATAGAGAAAAACACAATTGGGCAAAGAACATGAACCCTAATTAACTAAACACCCAATTTCCCCCAATTCAAATACAATAAGAATCCTAATTTGCGAAAATATAAACCCTAATCAACTATTCAATCAGTCTTCCCCAATTTAAGCACAATAAGAACCCTAAATTTAAAGATTGAAATACTTTACCTGATGCGAATTAGCCTCTGAAATTTCTTGCGAAGCTTCTGCAATTACCAGGGGGTGAAATTCGTGTAAATTGGGGAGAATTTGGAGTATAAATCCCAAAAAGAGGTGGGAGATATGTTTTAAAAGAAAAAATCGGGGGGGGGGGGAATTCATTTTGGAAGCATCAAATAGTCGTTAATAGCCGTTATATGGGCCCCACACACCTGAAATCAAACGGGAAATTGAAAAAGGTGGTAATCTGCGTAATTAAATATTTTAGTGGGTGGTAATTTAAAATAAAATTTTTAATGGGTGGTTATTTAGAAAATGGACCTATTTTTGGATGGTAATTTGCAAATTTTCCTTTTATTTATTTTATTTTATTTATCTCCTTTTTCAGTTGTTCGTGTAGGTGATTGCTCGGGACAAGAAACGATTCAAATTGTCATATTTGGAGTTCCGATGTTCAAGCTTGATGTTTCGAGATCTTAAGTTCAAAATCTAAGTGTTGCAACGATTACAAGCCAACAAGTCTCATCCCATCTCACATCACCCTTTCGCTGCCATAGCTTATCCTACACCCCATTATATCCTAAACTACACCGCACTTTTCCCCTGATCCTTCTCTTCTCCCCTGCTCACCTTTCACCAAACCACTCCCTAAACTGCAATCAGCCACAACAGCTTTTACACCACCTACCAGTGCCACCACACCACCAATAACCGCACCTGGCGGCACAACCAATGAGCCACCTCAATCACCAATAACCGCAGCCCTGACTCAATTCCCCCACACCATCTGCGGCCACCAATTCAACCCATAACAACCGCACAAACAACCAACTCCCACCAGCTACCTCCAATCACCACCACGAGCTACAACCTAGAACCACAACTCCAATTCCCAACCATCGCTACTCAAACCACCAATTACCATCAATCGCTTCCACCCTTATCAATCGCAACCTCGCACAGCAGCAAATTTCGGCCACCTGTCTTCATCAATTCCCAAACCGAGCAACCACAATTGAACTCAATCTAGCTCCAAATTGATTCTAGTTCTCCGCGGGCGCGCATTGATATATCGAGGCCGCGTACTAGAACGTGAATAATACAATTTCGAGGCAGTAGCTCCCCGCGCCCAGGCCGCATCCTAGCCGTAGGCACGGTCATCTGGGTGTTTATAAACCCATCACGAGCTTCTCACGTGACAATTAACAAAGATCGAACGGTCTTTCTATGAAGTTTGATGAAGACGATGATGATGAGCGGTGGTGATTGATTGACGGAGGTTGATGAAAGTTGTGATGGTGCTTGATTGTGATGGAGCAAAGCAGAGGATTGAATCCCATTTATTTTAGCAGCCAAAGGAGTCTAACGATTTGGGGGTTTGTTTTAGATTTTATTTTTTTTCTTTTTTTCTTTTAATTTTCTTTATTTGTTTTCCTTTTCTTTTCTTTTCTTATTTTATTTTTATTTGAATTCCTTTTCTTTTATTTTTCTTTTGTTTTTTTTCTCTTTTATTTTCTTTTAACCTTGTAATTATAAATACCCATTTTTGGGTTAGAATTAAACAATTAGAATTAGAATTAGACCACATATTTCTTAACTTAGTGGAGAGCTTCTCTTTCTAGATATAGGGTTAGTTTTAGGAGTAGATTTTAGCGAGAGAAAGTGAGGAATTTCAATGGTTATTTGAGAGGTTGAAGATTCAAGATGAAAATTGTATTGAAGATCTCCATTATCAATCAATGAATCTTTATCACTCTCTCTCCTCTTTATTGCTTTATTCAATTTCATATTTGTTTGAATTGATTTTGATGTTTGATGCTTTATTAGTGTAGTTGTTCTCCATATTTTGTGAATTCTTGATTTCTTTAGTTGATTGTTAATAGATGATGATATTTGAGTAGTTGTTGGCTAGGAATTGGGTGAAACTTGTATGATTGATTAATTGTGATTAATTTGGGAATTGTGTTGATTAATTGTTGAGATTAAAGTTATTAATGAAGGTTTGCATGCGTGTAATTCGATTAGGCCTTGAGAATTATGCTAGATTGCATTGTAATTACTAATGACACGAACAATTGATTTAGGAATTGCAATTATAGATTGGTTTTGATTGTGATTCTCTTAGTTTGTTATTCATAGTGAACCCTAGCTTAACAATTAGGAGATAGCTCTTTAATTCCAATTGATTGCTCTTATCATCAGTCTTCACAACATTTGATTGACTTGATCTTTCCAAGTTGTTGCAATTGTCATGATTACTTGTTGATCCCCGTTCCTAGTGTTTTATTTCCTTGGTTACTTGTTTTGTTAGTTGTTAGTATTCTCTCTTACCTTCGTCTTTGACCTAGCTTAGGCGCATAATTGAAAGTGCTTGAACATTACCGTTCCTTTAGGTTCGACCCTTGACTTGCCTCTATACTCGTATTAGGGTTTGTTAAGTGTTTATAAATTTAGTTTGACCGAGGGAAGATTAGATAACGACCTAGTTTTCCTCTCGTCAAAATGGCGCCGTTGCCGGGGAACGGTGTCTATGTTTGAGTGTTTTTGATTGCTTGAGTCTAGGTCTTTGTGTATACTTTTCTTTTATTTGATTTTTGTTTGTTTAGTGGAAAAAAATGGCATGTCTATCATTTCCTCAATTTGAAAATGAGCCTTTTTGTGAATATTTCAATTTCAATAGGCTAGAGGGATTTTTAGATTATAATTGTTGTAGTCTTTGGGAGGCTTGTGAGATTTGTTATTTTGGTTTGAATGAGCAAACTAGGGATAAAGTTGAATGCATTTATAATGGTGAATTTAGAGCATTGTCAATTGATGATGCTTGGGATTTTTATGTTTGGTTTGCTAGGGATGTTTATGATAGGGGTAATCATGATTCTAATATTGATATGCAGTGTGTTGATTCTTCTAATATTAGCATGAATTCCCATGATTTTTCACATGATCCCTTAAGTGAACCTAGAACACATGATTTCAACTTTATTTCTCCTTTTGTTCATGATGATGAAGTGCATGCTCAAGTTGATGCCAATGGTGTGTTTCAATATTCTTCATTATTTACCATGGCTTCTTGTGATGTGCTTCATTCCCTTGATGATGAATCTCATGTGTTTGATTGTGCCCCCTCTCCCCAATGCGATTTATATGCTCATAACCTTAATGTTGATTCTTTCAATCTTGGTTGTACTTCTTCTTCATCTCTTGTTGAGCCTCAACCTTCTACATCTTTTGAATCTCTTGTTGATATATTTGAGTCTCAAATTAGGTGCATTGAGCTTAATAATGAGCTTGGGCCTAGTAAGAAGATGATTCTTAATTCTATTAGAGGTCAATTAGAGATAATGAAAAAGAATGAGGAGCGTATTGAGGAGGAAAAGAGAAGAGGAGAAGAGTTAGAAATCCAATTGTCATCCTTTATGCTTGTTTGTGAAAAATCCCAATTTAATGAGTGTGTTGAGGATGATGATGATGATTTTGAGCAACCAAGAGAGTGTAAGGATCCCATTGGTGAGCATTTGAATGATGGTGAAGGAGTTGAGAATGAAGAGATTGTTGATTTTGAAACTCCTAACCCTTATTCCCATCTTGATGAGCCTCAAGTGCATGATTGTGATTCTTCTATCCATGAGTATTTGGACTCGATTGAGGTTATGACCAATGTGTTCTTTGAGTGTCAAATGAAAACCCATAGCCTTTTGAGTGAGTTCATTAATAATTATTCATGGGAGAGAGATGAGTTTGAAATGAATTTGCATCCATTCATGCATAGCTTTGAGACTTTAGGCTTTAAGGAAGTTGAGGGAGTTGTTGTTCATGGTTGTAGTGAAGAGGATTATATAGTTCCTCTTGGAAGTTGGATGTTTGAGGGAGATGATGATCATGAGTGTTCTTCTTTTGAGGATTCTATGATTGATTTTTATGCTCTCATTGGTGATTTGAGGCATGGTGGTGAGAAAGAGTTCATTTGTGAGTCCATAGCCCTTATTCCCTCTTCTCATGTCCCTTTTTCAAGCAATTTCAACCGCATCCCTTATACTCCTATATCCCTCCCTTCCTTTGTTGATGAGCCTATTGGGGACCCCGTGTCTATGATGATCTTAATGTCCCTCATTTGTCTTCTGTTGAGGAAAAGGGTGATGTTGCCACCCAAAAATATTTTAGTGAGGAGGATTTGTCTTTTTCTTTTTCTTTCCATTATTTTGTTCCCCCTTCTTTTTCTTCTTCTTATTTTCTTCTTTTTCCTTTTGATCCCCTTTCTTGTTTCTTTTGGCATCTCCCTTCTCACTTGCGTGCAATAATTGTTGTACATTCTTATCCCGTCATTTTCCTACCTTCTTTCTTATGAAATGTGTAGTAGTGCATTTGACAAGCTCTTGCGATCATTGCAATACTATTTTACTAAAGAGGTTAAGCTTGGACCTTAAGCAAGCCTTTCTCAGGAAGTAACCTGTGTTTTATTGCTTTCATTTTTTTTTTCTTTTTAGAGTAGATTTTTTCTCATGGAAATGTTTGTGTGCCCTTTTCTAGGTATATGACTTGATATACTTTGGTGCTTCGATTTGGATCAAGAACCAAGGAAGTTTGACTCCTATGTTTGCTAGCATATGGAAGGCAAGGTTCAATTCTTGAGGAAATTAGTTTTGAAAGGTTTAATTGGGTCTTTTGCGGGTATCTACACCCACCTAATATCCGGTAATATCCTTCCTTGCTCTTTCTCAAGTGGATGAGGACTTGTTGGACATATGTTGGTTTGATTGGATTGATCTCCTTGTTTTCCCCTCCCATGGATTACTTGATTTATGTTTGAGTGTAATGTCTCATTCAAGCTTGGGGGTGAAGGAGTTATGTCTTCGTCGTGTGCAATTACTAGATATATAATCGGATCAAATTATAGAGATAATTAAGTTCGTACATTTGGGTCGTCGTTTTTCCATAGCTAGAGGTACTAACGATCTTTGGACTAGTAAAATAGCCCAAAGCCCAATTGGACGGATCCTATAAGGTCACACAAAGGGGCTAGATCGAGCATTAGAGGACGAGGCCCATCATGGGCCTCGTCACTCTAGGTGGCCAGCCATGTAGGGGAATTAAGAGTGTTTTGGGCTTCGTGCCCTAGTCTAATTATAATGAGATTATAAATAGACTAGGTGCCTAGGTTTGCAAGATGTATGCAATTGACTGATCAGTGTGATCAAACCCTAATTAGCAAACACGAAACCCAACCCCTCTCAAAGTCTTCTCTCACACGGCTCTCTTCTCCTCCTCACGCCGGTGGTGGTTCGTGGTGGTGGTGGTGGTTCGTGCGGTGGTCGGCTGTCCATAAAGGTGGTGATCGCGGTTTTCCTCAATCACTCGACCAATCTAGTATTGGTGGACGGCTCGTTCGAATCTCGTGGACTAAGTAGAGGAGCAACGCTTGGGGCTCTATTCTCTCCCTGATTTGCCTGTCGAATAGCTTGGTGGAATTCACGCGTCAAAGGTATGATTATGTGTCTTGTGTGTTATGCATGTGATTCTTGGGATTAGTACTTGATTGAATATGATTCATGTTTTTCCGCTACGTAGTACCTATAAACTCCTACAGTGGTATCAGTTAGCCTCTTACATGAACGCGCTAGATCATAATTATACGATTATTTGATGTCCACGTTAATTTTATAATCAATTAAGAGGGAGAAATTAATTTAATTATGGTTCAATTATTATATTTAATGTGATTAAACTTTTGGAATCGATTAAATGTGATTTAATTATGCTTAAAATAGCCATGAAGAGACCGAATTTAAGCCCTAAATTGTTCGAAATTTTCGAAACCCATAACCCTAAATTTCAAATTTTTCGAAAATCCTAGCCCTAAAATATGATTTTTGTGCTTGATTTTGATTTAATTCGATTTATTTTATGATTCATAATTTTAATCGGATTGATTTATGCATAAAAATGTTTTATGTATGATGATCAATTTAATTTTAAAAGTTAGAATTAAATTGGGATTAATTTTATGAAGAACCCTAATTTTAAAGTTAAATGTGATTTAATTTTAATCTTATGGACTGATTTAATTTAATTATGGTAAGTGTTATTTTAATTAAATTAAAAACAAAAAAAATTGTTTTAGGTGGTCGGCAACCGCGGCTGGGTGGCGCAGCCACGGCGGCTGCCGACCAGGTGCTGGTCCAAGAGGGAGGGAAGGGGAGAGCGGAGGTCGGGGTGGCTGTGGGCAGCAGCGTGCAAGTGTTGCACGGCTGCTGCCGTGGCTGCCAGAGCTGCTGCCCGCTGCTGCCTTGCGGCAGTGGCTGCTGTTGTGGCAGCCAGCCACCGTGGCTAGCTTCGGCTAGCCAACCACGGTGGCTGGCGGTGGTGCTCACGGTTTTTCAAAAAAAAAATTATCTTATTTTAAAATTATTTCAAGATAATTATGAATTATTTTGGGATAAAATCAGTTTGATTTTGGATAAGTTAAAATATTTTAAAAATATGATCTTTTATCTTAAAAGATAAAGTTGGTTTTATTTGGATAAAATCTTTTATTTTAGGATAAAATCAAATATTCAAAAGTTGTTATATTTGATATTATCCATATTTAAAGTTGTTAAATTGGTAATTATCCTAATTAAAGTGGTTAATTTTGGATAAGATTGACTAGGATATTCTGAGCATATTCCAAAATGATAATAATTTATTTAAATAATGTGATTATCCCATAATTAGATTAGGATATAATTGATTTTAAAATTATTTGATTGGCTAGTAATTAGCATAGAATCTCCTAAATTTGTTAGGATAATCATGGAAGATAGAATATGATTTATCTTTCTAGATTAAAATATGATTTGATTCTATCTCATGACTAAATTAAATATATGATATTTTATAAACGTTCATGAATAATATATGATATTATCTAATTATGATTAAAATATGAGATATTTTAGGAAATGCGTTGACTTTATTATGAACATTCGATGTTGTAGTTTAGACAAGCATGTTGAGTGATTTATTATATGGCACTTTTATAATATATGATATTATGTTGCTATA
This sequence comes from Chenopodium album, assembly GCF_948465745.1. Taxonomy (NCBI): domain Eukaryota; kingdom Viridiplantae; phylum Streptophyta; class Magnoliopsida; order Caryophyllales; family Amaranthaceae; genus Chenopodium; species Chenopodium album. Next base: position 18,730,963 of record NC_137842.1, read on the forward strand.
TATAGACTAGTATGGCCCATAGATTCTTAAATACGATCTGCGCATCGTGAAGTATTTTTGTAATCTAAATACGGTCTGCGTACCGTTAAGTATTTTTGTAACTTTTATTTAAAGTAAATAGAATAGTTATTTAAATAGTGTTAGTCCAAAGAAATCCATGAAGTGAAGGCCCAAAGGAGCAAGGTGGATGGAGATCCATGGTGATTCAAGTGGGAGCTTTTTCATTTCTAGTTTTCTTAGGACTAAGGGGCCATACTATGTCATGATTTATTGCATTAGTAGATTATGCATGTTAGATTTTATTTATGTTGATTGATGATGCGCTAGAGTTCACTAAATAATCACAACATAATAAATCTAGGTCCCGGTAATATTGAGGTAGCTTTTCCCATTAAAAACTCGATGAAACCTTTGGTATTTTATGATGGGTCATGCCTTAGCTGGGTGTCATATTATATCTTAGGGGAGTGGGGGTAAATCACGTTTTACACTTTTAATTGGTTATACTCAACAAGGTTACCTAAAGAGTTTAGAACCTTGAAGCTAAGGGTAATAATTAAGCATGTGATGATTATTTATTCAACCAAGAGTTACAAGAGTTGTAATCAGTAAAGAGTTTACTCACCTTGAAAATGTAATGGTTGATGGTAGGGCCTCATTCCAGTCAATTATTGCACAAATAAAGGATCTTGGAATCACTTAAAATTCAATTGGGATCAATTAATTATTGAATAAAGTGTTTTAAAGTTACCAAATGAATGCGTTTATGGTACTTTAATTTTAAATTAAAATAAACATAATTATTAAACTTTGCCTTATTTTGACATAGATGGGTAGCCGTAACAATGATGACAATTCTTTACCTCCAACGATGATAACAAGGCTTAACTTTCTCAACTTCAACGATTGGGAAAGCGAATTTAGAAGTGTTCTAAGGAACAAAAATCTTGAATTTCGTTTAGACTTACCAATCGAGGGCAGATTTAGTCCAGGCATGACTCTTGAGAAGCATTTGAGAAATGTTTCAGATTGTGAGAGAATTGCGCATATGATGCTATCTTCTATTCCAGAGGATTGGGCTAAAAGATTCATGAACTATGAACCTTATCTCTTATTCAAGTGCTTACGTGATGTTTGCTATGGAATTCTGAATTCCCATGTTGATGGAGAAATGGATGAAAACGTCAAGGAAATCATTAATATGGTTCCCAAGAATGACGACTCCTGGACTGGCAGTATTAGGTTTGAAACCTACAAGCTCAATGGCGAGATAATTTCAAGAAAACTCTTGTCAGGCCAGTCAGTACAGATTCATGTGGATACGATGGTTGAACTATTTGACTGCATGAGTATGTTAGGGAGACCATATGAAGATCATCAAGTTCATGATATAATTCTGCATTCTCTACATGATGGTTTTGACCTCGAGAAACTTTGTCAAGATGATGAAGATTCTGGAATCAAACTAGTTGATTTACTCAAGAATCATGCAGAGGATTATCTTAAAGGAGAATAAGCCAGTGCTTGAACAAGGATGTCCTCACTAGGATGAAGTGACAAGTAAGAGTTACCTAACACTCTTGTTAATAAACATTTTAACTTTCACTTAGGTTTGAGATACGAAGTTGCAGTGCTTAACATAGTGATGTTGCGCAGGAACTGCAAACAAGTGAAGCTAGCAAGGAAATGGAGCTTGAAGGTGCACTAGAAGTTTTGTGTGACCAGAAATAGCTTCATAGTTTTAAATTTTGATTAGTTTATCATGATTTTAGAACAATTTCCAGTTTTGATGAGACAATATTTCGGTTTTCTTGTTTTGGATACTGAATTTGGTTTACTTGGCTTGGACAAATGTTGATCCATGACCAAAGTAATAAATTGTTTCCATTTTGCTGGATATGAGTTAATTCTGTTTTATGACATTGATATAAGTAGATCACAAAAGTAAAATTTAGATGATTCAAAGTACACTTACTTATAACAAGTAAGGTTAGGTCACATTAACCATTTGCACATCCAAAGTAATGGATGGACTCTTATTCTTATATGATTATGAATCACTTGAGAATTAGAAGTCATGCTTGATAAAAGTTAAAATGACCAAGTTTCCTTTTAGTAGAAAGGGTAAAAGAAGCTAAAATGACCTTTTGGTACTCATACATATGATGTATGTGAACCAATAAGTTCAAGAGTTAGCAAAGAGATTTAACAATTTCATTGCTTTTACTAACGATTTAAGTAAATATATCGATAATTACTTAATGAAGTAAAGCTTGGAAACATTGAAATGTTCAAAATTTCCAAATGAAATGTAAATCAGTTTGAGATAAAAAATTTAACACCACAATATGATTGTTGTGATAAATATTTAACTCAAAAGGAATGATCATCTAAAGGGAATTGTTGAATTAATTCACAATCCGAAAACATTACAATTAAAGTGTATGTTTATGAAGAATGAATCAAACTTTGTTTGCCATTGTTCGATCCAAGATTTAATGATTTACAAATATTGTTTTGAGGATATGCGTTAGTACAACAACAATTGCGAATATACTAAACAGGAAACTTAACCAAAGCAGAAGAAAAAATGTCATAAGAGTTATGATTTGGAAATGTTCCAAAAGTTATCTTTTCTAAACAGGATTAAGGGTTATGAAATCAATGTAAAATGTTTACAAAGATAACATAATACACCCTAAATCATAAAAGTAGTTCTTCATGGGTTTTCTCATGGAAACTAAGAGGTATTATTCCTACAATCGCGTAGAAACAAAGTGTTTGTTGCTCGCGATAGTGTCTGTATAGAAAGAATGTCTTTCTACAAAGCCAAGTGGGAGTAAAGTTAGATCTCGATGAGATTCGAGATGAGCAACAAATGGATGTGGATAGCACTACATCAGAGACGAAGGCACATGAAATCAGCTAATTTGATAAACCATGTGCCGAAGCAAGCTAATTCCACTAGCGAGGCTTCTATCGTCCCACTAGAATGAAAGGCTTCAAAGAGTTGAAGAGAATAATTCTATTGTCGCTCATACCTATCATAGATTACTTGGGATCAAAACAAACAGTTTGTTGAAATTCTGAGAAAAGGTGGATTCAAAAATTTTCTTATTAGAACGGTTAGAGTCCTTGGCCTACAAGCAAGCTTTGGATAAGTGCCAACTCAAAGCCATGAATTCCAGTATGGACTCCATGTTTGTAAAAATGTGTTAGTCCATAATAGTCTTACAAATAGGGTCAAACCTATTAGTTGGGTAAGCCTATTCGGATTATTCTAGTTATGGATATCAAAATCGCCTTCATGAAATGTTCTTGATGGCGAGAATGTATATGATACAACCTAAGAATTTTGAAATCCAGAAATCCTAGAAAGTTTTGCAAACTTCAGAAATTCATTTATGGATTGAAGTAAGCATTAAGGAGTTGGAAAATTCGTTTTTGATTAGGCAATCAAATAGTTTGATTTCCTTAATAGAACGAAAGAATTCTTGTAGAGACAAGAAGTTTAGTGGGAGCAATTGGTCTTTTAGTCTAGTATGTAGTTGACATACAATTCATATGAAATGATATATCAATACTTGAATAAGTCAAGTAGTGGTTAGAAAGATTGTTTCAATATGAGAGACTTAGAAGATGTTGAGTATATATTGGGAATTAAGATCCATGAAGGGAATCTTGAAGAATGATTAGAATGAATCGAGAGACTTATATTGATAAGGATCTTGACAAGTTCATGAAGCAAGACTCTAAGAGAGGATGTCTTCCCATGTTTCATGGTATTACACTCAGTAAAACTCAGTGCCTTCAAAAGCTAATAGAGTTGAGTTGTAAAAGTAGTGTACCTTATGCTTCTGCAAAAGGATCCATTACATGTGCCATGAAATGTACAAAGTAATATGTTGCATATGACTTGTGCATATGTAGCAGGTTTCAAGCAAATTCAGAATAAGCATACAGAGAGTTACCATGAACAAATCCTAGAGTACTTGAGAAGCACTAAGAGGAATTCTTCTAGCTATTGTGTTAAATGGTAATTAAAGAAAGTTGGCAAAAGGTTACACAAATGCAAGTTTTTTAAACAGGCAAGATGATTCTAGATGGTGATCTAAATGCATATTTGTGTCTGGATGAAAAGGACAGTGAGCTTGAAGAGTTCAAAGCAGAGCAATGTTGCATACTCAATGTCAAAATATGTGTATTAAACTATAGTCAGATAGTTACTGTAGGGAATAATTTCAAGCGTTAACCCCTAGCTTGAACCCCACTGTGATCATACACTAAAGTACGGTGGCGTCCAAAAGGAAAGAAGATAGAGCAAAAGAGTCGCCAACAAGTTTTAGGAACTTGTAAACCGTTCACGAGGTGAAGGTTACACCCCTTAACGATCCAAGAGATCGTCAACTCCATAAGGTCTTGAACCAAATAAGGGTTCGGGGATGAAGGTACAAATCCAACCTAAAAGAGATTTAACCTGCCCTAATAATAGGCCTCTACTTTATTCTGATCGTATTCATGTGCGCTTTCTGACTAACATACAATCAATAGGATTACCCTAAACCTGTTTATCTATGTTGGTTGAATATTAATGCACAAACAAATCTATTATTGGCGATCACTTGAATTATAATCATAATTAACCCTAAACAAGATTATTAAATATCTTATTAAGCGTGATTACAAGTACCAATTCCCTTTAAACATGCATAAAAAGTGTGATCAAGCAATAACAATAAATATCAAGCAACATAATAATAATCATAAATATCATAATAATAACAATCATCATAACAATAATCAAAATAATAATTATAATCATAATAATCATATTAATCATAATAATAATCATCATAATAACAATCATATTAATCATAATAATAATCATGTTCATAATAATAATAATTATAGCAATAATAAAATTATAATCATAAATCATGTTAAAGCATAATAAAAATAGCAAGATCCTAGGCATGATACTAACAAGATTAATAACAAACCCTAGCATGTCACCAAGCAATAAAAATCAAATCTTTAACCCTAACATGATACTAACAATCATAAATATTAGGAAGAACATAGGAAGCATCGTAACAATCATAATAAGCATATTTGATATTATAAACTTTTTCCCTAAACATAATACTAGGAATATCATAATAACAATTTAAAACATGATTTCTACATCATAATATCAATAAAAACCATTAAAGCACTTACTTTGATGCTTCTTACCTCTTTCTAATAACAAAATACACACGTTAGTAACTTCAAGGAAAATAATAATCAAAACAATTAAATTAAATAATTGAGATAGAGATTTGGGACCAAACCCTCAGAAATTAAACCTTTCACGTCTAGGGCGAAGGCAACTTTGAATATGGCTAGGTGTTTCTAAGTCTAATGAATGCGGAATTTTGTATGTAAAAAGCTAGGTTAGAAAAAAGAAAGAGAAAGAATAATCAAGAGAATCTTGATGAGAGTTGGTGAATGATTAGTGAAGAGAATGAGAGAGAATTGATGAATGAATAAAAAAACTGGTTGTAGGTGAATGAAAACGGAGTTTTTAATACGTTATTTATAGAGAAAATCAGCCAAAAAGATAAAAATAACTAAACAGAGTCTGGCGCACGCAAAACGAGATTGGCGACAGCCATTGGCCATTGGCGCCAGACGTCAGCGCCAGGCGCCAATGCCTGGCGTTAGGCGCCAATCCTGTTTTTGACGCGTTTTCTAAAATCAGATAAATTTTGCCGTACAGGAGGATAAAATCGTATCTTTTCCTCAAAAATGTTCTTTGATTTTAATTAAAACTCTGAAAAGTCAACAAAAGTCAATTTATCAATGCTAATTGAATTAGGAATGAAAAGAACCTTCTAGAATAATCTAGAAGACTAAAACCATTCCTAATTGCATTAGGAATGATAAATCATATTAGGCCCTCCCCTAGATCATTGGGCCGCATATAAGGTTCAAACCGGGCCCAGTTTAATAAATTGGCCATAACTTCCTCAATATTCATCGGAATTGGGCTTATAATATATCGTTGGAAAGGTCTTTTCAAGCCCCATCCAACTACACTACTATTGGACCCATATCATGGACCAACCAAACTGGATTGGCTATTTTCTTAAAATAAGTTTTCAAAAACAGAGAGAAGAGAAAAGAAATTAAAACTATCCGCAACACTAAACTTTCCACACTTTCACTTCATTCAATTATGATTCGACGTGAAAGGCACTCATCACTAGGTTTTTGGGGAGACACATTTGGGTGTCTACAGTTACAGAAGAAGTTTAGGTTAAAATGTCATGTGACTAACAGGTCACCTTCGCCCAAAAACAAAGGAGCCAGAGTCACATCACAAATCCAAACAAAAGGATATGAGATATCACCTCAATTATGAGATCATTGACCAGCGGAAGTTCGTGTTCTGCAAAGTTTCATTATGAGTGAGAAATCACTAAACCCCTTCCATGGACTAAGATATGAGAGTCATATTAAAGTCTTAGGATTGAAGTAAGTTATGTAATTTAAGTTGTATATGTTTTGAGAAAACATATTACATAAGAAATGCATCAATTTGCAGAATTATGTTTAAAATATAAATTATTATTTCTCTTATTTAATTATGGTTTTGGAAATTAAATAAAATGTCCAAAATATTTATGAATTGATGGGCTCATCAGGTTGATGACCTGGTGAATTGAAACCCCACAGGTGAACAAAATTCATATATTATTTAAAGTTCCTAGTTCGAGATCATTAAAGTGGACATAAATGATTTCAATAAATGAACTAGCATGTAAGATTGATTGGATAGCGCAGTTTCATGGGCTATAGGGGCATAGTGATGCTCGGTCAATCACTTGGATATGCATGAATGATGCATGATCGAACTATTGGCCTACTTTGAAGTTCAAGTATAGAGCTTCTGTATATATTAGTGGATTCCTTTGACATGAGTGGAACATTGATTTCATTCAATGGATGTTGTGACTGTGGTACACTCAAACGTCTAGCCATAATTGGAGATTATAAAGGGTGTTTCCCGATTATTTCAGAAGTTGAGTGGGAGTCATGTTACCACAAGATTGGATAGAGTCTACCTATTAATTTAGGAAATGTGTCATGGCCGCTTGAAGAGGGAGAATTCAGAAATTACGTGGCCGCGTTCAAATGCATTACACAGTAATCATTTGGTTTTGTAATTCTAACTCAGATTTCAAGAAACGATTTGTAGATTAATATGATCTCGACATCTGATGCAATCATATTATCAAATCGACACATATATTGACTTATGGAATTTGAATATTGCACCCTTGTCTCAGACAAGTGGGAGATTGAAGGAGTAATGTCTTCGTCGTGTGCAATTACTAGATATATAATTGGATCAAATTATGGAGATAATTAAGTTCGTACATTTGGGTCGTCGTTTTGCCTTAGCTAGAGGTACTAACGATCTTTGGACTAGTAAAGCCCAAAGCCTAATTGGACGGATCCTATAAGGTCACACAAAGGGGCTAGATCGAGCATTAGAAGACGAGGCCCATCATGGGCCTCATCACTCTAGGTGGCCGGCCATGTAGGGGAATTAAGAGTGTTTTGGGCTTCGTGCCCTAGTCTAATTATAATGAGATTATAAATAGACTAGGTGCCTAGGTTTGCAAGATGTATGCAATTAACTGATCAGTGTGATCAAACCCTAATTAGCAAACACGAAACCCAACCCCTCTCAAAGTCCTCTCTCACACGGCTCTCTCCTCCTCCTCACGCCGGTGGTGGTTCGTGGTGGTGGTGGTGGTTTGCGCGGTGGTCGGTTGTCCATAAAGGTGGTGATCGCGGTTTTCCTCAATCACTCGACCAATCTAGTATTGGTGGACGGCTCGTTCGAATCTCGTGGACTAAGTAGAGGAGCAACGCTTGGGGCTCTATTCTCTCCCTGATTTTCCTGTCGAATAGCTTCGTGGAATTCACGCGTCAAAGGTATGATTATGTGTCTTGTGTGTTATGCATGTGATTCTTGGGATTGGTACTTGATTGAATATGATTCATATTTTTCTGCTGCGTAGTACTTATAAACTCCTACAGGGGGAGGATTTTCTATCATGTTTGGTGGGATTTTGATCCATATATGCTATGCACATTTGTATATTCTTTTCCATGTTTCTTTATTTTGAAAAATCCCAAAAAGATTTTTATTTCTATCAAGGCAATTTGCATTGTGTTTTGTTTTGTTCTTGCTTTGGACATAATAATTTTGGACTTGTATAGTTGAATGTTTTCCTTCTTAAATGGTAGCGGTGTGCATGGTTTGAGAGTATGCTTGGTTGATTCTAGGATAAAGCATGCTAAAGTAGTTGGTTAGAACTAGTGAGACCATGAAACCGGATTCTACTTGTTTGTGGCATGTTGGTAGTTGCTTCCTATAATCGAATTGACACCAATAATGAGTTTTTGCTACATCCATGTGAGGTTCATTATTTTTCAAGCCTTCAACATATAATTGCATGAGCGGCATGGATCCTTGACTATTGCGGACCTAATCTAGAATCTTGACTCATAATTCTCAAACTCGAGACCGAGCCATCTAGGGAGGACAAAGGCATCTTTTCGGGGTGGTAATTTTTCTTTTCTAGGTTTATTTTCTTTCTTTTTAGTTCATTGGGTTTACATTTGCCTTCTTGCTAACCATTTGAGCCTTCTCCCTTCTTTTCAAGCCACATCTTTAGAACTTTGAGCCTTTTGTTTCTTTTTGTTTCATTTTTGGTTTTTGTGAAGCAAATGGTCATGTTTTTGGAGTTTGTGGTATATAAGGTTGGATATTGGTTCTATTTGTAAGCAAGCTTGTCTTTTGTATATATTGTGAATAATGGAAAATGAATGATGGAAAAAGCCGTCCTAAGTCAAAAGAGGCAAGGACATAATAAATGCAAAATTGAAAAAGCCGTCTAAAGTTATAAGAGGCGAGGACATTTGCTTTGAATTTATGAAAAAAAAAAGGAAAGTTGAAAATGAGAAAATTGAAAAATATTTTGATGTAATCTCTTTTCCCCTTTTTAAGCATTGAGGACAATGCTTCCTTTAAGCTTAGGGGAGAAGCGTTTACGCTTTTTGTATATATGATTGTGGTTATAGCTTTGAATAAGCTTGGGGGTGTTAGTTTGTTTTTGTTTGGTGACTTCTTGATTATGGTGTTGAGGATTGATCACCCTTTGCTTCACTAATTAGGAATACCGCCAAATTCTAAATTTTAAGCTTACCCTCAACCCTTTTTTCCCTTACGTTACAACCATTAGGAAAGACCTTTCGACCTAGAGGTTGAGTCATATACCGAGGGAGGGCATTATGAGTTAAACCCTAAGGAGAGGGGATGCATTGTCAAGACGTCGAGTAGCCCACAAATTATCTCTTTTTTCGGTTCCTTCATGGAACTTTTGAGATGCTCACTAGGGGAAGATATGAGACAAGTAGGGAGAACGCGGTAAGACCGTTTGGGATGAAAGTGAATTGCGTTTCTCTAGTTCCTATGCTTAGCATGTATATGTTTCAATCAACCTCGGGTATCTTGGAACGTGCACTCCCTTACTTGTTTAGCAAAATTTGCATTCATTTGTGCTTGTACATTTGGAAAAGTCCTTTCATGAACATGTGGTTGCTCTTCTTTTCTTTTGATTTTCTTCTCATGCTTTTCCTTGTTTGTATTATTATGAGAGTTATAGGTTAATATCTTAGGAAACCTTTACGAGAGCATCACTCGTCCTCTAGGGCGATTTAGGGGTTTAAATGGCTTGTCTTTAGTTGCTAAAATGGATTGTGATTTCTACGAAAGTGAGTTAGTGTATATTCCCATCTTCTCTAGTTTTCTTGTTTCTTTCTTTACGTGAATAATGTCATCTTTTTTTCCCTTGGGTTGGATTTTGTTTTGCTCGAGGACGAGCAAAAGTTAAGCTTGGGGGAATTTGATGAGGGTCATTTATGGCACTCAAAATAATAAAATTTAGGTTCTTTTTCTATATTTTCTTTCTATATTTTCATATAATTTTCTTAGTTTTCCTTGATTTTCCATTTTAATGACTCATTTTGGGTTTTGATTAGTTTTTCATGATTATAGTCCTTAATTCATAATTTTAGTTTTATTTATTTTATTTTTACTTTATTTATTTCCATTTATTTTATTTTATTTTATTTGTCTCCTTTTTCGGTTGTTCGTGTAGGTGATTGCTCGGGACAAGAAACGATTCAAATTGTCATATTTGGAGTTCCGATGTTCAAGCTTGATGTTTCGAGATCTTAAGTTCAAAATCAATTAAGTGTTGCAACGATAACAAGCCAACAAGTCTCATCCTATCTCACATCACCCTTTCGCTGCCATAGCTTATCCTACACCCCACTATATCCTATCATACACCGCACTTTTCCCCTGCTCCTTCTCTTCTCCCCTGCTCACCTTTCACCAAACCACTCCCTTAACTGCAATCAGCCACTACAGCTCTCACACCACCTGCCAGTGCCACCACACCACCAATAACCGCACCTTACGGCACAACCAACAAGCCACCTCAATCACCAATAACCGCAGCCCTGCCCCACACCATCTGCGGCCACCAATTCAACCCATAACAACCGCACAAACGACCAACTCCCACCAGCTACCTCCAATCACCACCACGAGCTACAACCCAGAACCACAACTCCAATTCCCAACCATCGATACTCAAACCACCAATTACCACCAATCGCTGCCACCCTTATCAACCGCAACCTCGCACAGCAGCAAATTCCGACCACCTGTCTTCATCAATTCCCAAACCGAGCAACCACAATTGAACTCAATTTAGCCCCAAATTGATTCTAGTTCTCCGCGGGCACGAATTGATATATCGAGGCCGCGTACTAGAACGTGAATAATGCAATTTCGAGGTAGTAGCTCCCAGCGCCCAGGCCGCGTCCTAGCCGCGGGCGCGGTTATCTAGGTGTTTTTAAACCCATCACGAGCTTCTCACGTGACAATTAACGAAGATTGAACGATCTTTCTATGAAGTTTGATGAAGACGATGATAATGAGCGGTGGTGATTGATTGACGGAGGTTGATGAAAGTTGTGATAGTGCGTGATTGTGATGGAGCAAAGCAGGGGATTGAATCCCATTTATTTTAGCAGCCAAAGGAGTCTGACGATTTGGGGGTTTGTTTTACATTTTATTTTATTTTTCTTTTTTTCTTTTAATTTTCTTTATTTGTTTTCCTTTTCTTTTCTTTTCTTATTTTATTTTTATTTGAATTCCTTTTCTTTAATTTTTCTTTTGTTTTTTTTTCTCTTTTATTTTCTTTTAACCTTGTAATTATAAATACCCATTTTTAGGTTAGAATTAAACAATTAGAATTAGAATTAGAATTAGACCACACATTTATTAGTTTAGTGGAGAGCTTCTCTCTCTAGATCTAGAGTTAGTTTTAGGAGTAGATTTTATAGAGAGAAGGTGAGGAATTTCAATGGTTATTTGAGAGGTTGAAGATTCAAGATGACAATTGTATTGAAGATCTCCATTATCAATCAATGAAGCTTTCTCACTCTCTCTCCTCTTTATTACTTTATTCAATTTCATGTTTGTTTGAATTGATTTTGATGTTTGATGCTTGATTAGTGTTGGTATGCTCCATATTTTGTGAATTCTTGATTTCTTTAGTTGATTGTTGATAGATGATGATATTTGAGTAGTTGTTGGCTAGGAATTGGGTGAAACTTGTATGATTGATTAATTGTGATTAATTTGGGAATTGCGCTGATTAATTGTTGAGATTAAAGTTATTAATGAAGGTTTGCATGTGAGTAATTCGATTAGGCCTTGAGAATTATGCTAGATTGCATTGTAATTGCTAATGACACGAACAATTGATTTAGAAATTGCAATTATAGATTGGTTTTGATTGTGATTCTCTTAGTTTGTTATTCATAGTGAACCCTAGCTTTAGAATTAGGAGATAGCTCTTTAATTCCAATTGATTGCTCTTATCATTGGTCTTCACAACATTTTATTGACTTGATCTTTCCAAGTTGTTGCAATTGTCATGATTACTTGTTGATCCCCGTTCCTAGTGTTTTATTTCCTTGGTTACTTGTTTTGTTTGTTGTTAGTATTCTCTCTTACCTTCGTCTTCGACCTAGCTTAGGCGCATAATTGAAAGTGCTTGAACATTACCGTTCCTTTGGGTTCGTTCGAACCTTGACTTGCCTCTATACTCGTATTAGGGTTTGTTAAGTGTTTATAAATTCAGTTTGACCGATGGAAGATTAAATAACGACCTAGTTTTCCTCTCGTCATAAACCCAAAATTTTTCCTAAATAAAATTTTGCAAGTGCCGCTCAAAACCAAGGCCTAGCCTCAAAATTTTTAATTAAAATAAATAAACATAATTAAAATCGGCAAAACGTAAAAATAACATAGCTCTAAAACCCCAAAGTGCCTAACATTAAGCCTTTCGGATTGGTGTGCTAGGCACCTGGGCATGGGTGCCTAGTGAGGGGTTGCGCGCACAGCCACGCCCCGTGCCAAGTGTCACACCTATAGCCTACAGCATCGCAAAGCGCTTTATGATGCCTACGGGGCGTGCTCGCAACATCATGGCCATGTAGGCCACTCGGGCTAGCTGTTGTGCGCGCCCTATGTCGCCTTCCAGCAGCACACCGCACACACATAGCCAACCCTAGCCGCACCAAGCATCGCACACACTCCGCACGCGCAGCCTTGCGCGCGCAACCCACCCATTTCGAGCACTGCACGCACCAAGCACACCCACTGCCCTTGGCAGCCACATGCGGGCTGCTATGCAACCCGGCTAGCCGAGGGTGGCTTTTGCCTTGGTTTGCGTGCTAGTACCTCGGGATTAATTCCCGAATTTTTGCGTAACTTATGTAATTAATTCTAAATTAATTTTAAAATCAATTTAATAAGTAAAAATGAAAAATATAACAAGCCCAACTTAATAAATTCATTCAAGTAGTGCACAAAACCAAATCAATTCCAAGAACTATTCTTTAATAAAATTTGGTTCAATTTGATGCAACAAAATGAAAAAAGGGCTATTCTCACTATTAGTTTAACCAACATAAATTAATTATGAGATTTTACAAAATTAAAAGGGAGTTGGAATTATGAACATATATATTCAAATAAAGATTCCAACTTTAACTTGTGAATCCTTGAAAAATTACATCTTCCAATATGAAGATTAATGAAAATTCTATCACAAGTATAAAACTTTATGATTCCAATTAACTTAATAAATGATTAAATAAAAAGAAATCTCAAAATAAATAAGTAATCAACAAGTGGCCACATGGAGGGAGGGGGTAGGTGAAGACTACAAGGGGAGAGGACCATTTCCATCCTCCCCAAGCTTACCCTTAGCGGCCACATTGACCAACCACCGCATGCCATGTGGCACCCGCACCAAGGCATGCCTCGGCTGGGCTTGCTGTGCGCGTTTCGTGCGTGCAGGCTTGTCGTAGGCCCAGCCTAGCAAGCCACGTGCATACGCGGGCTGCTGGCCGAGGCCTGCTGCTAGCCAGCTAGCTTAGCGCGCGAGCAGCAGTGTGCTGGCCTCGTACCAGCCTACACATGAGCGTAGCAAGCCACGCACGCAATGCGGGATGGTGTTGCTGCTTGTGCATGGTTGGTACCGTTAGCATTGCTAGCAATGTGCCAGCAGCTTGTTAGCCATGCGCACCCAGCACTTTATCCTTAGTGCAGTGCGCATGCTGGCACCATTGCCCCTAGCACTTGGTTTGCTCGGGGCATTCCGATGCTAAAGGTATTTTGGTAACTGTTGATTAATTATATATTTTACCGTCTCATCTTTTACTAATTCGAATAGACTTGCAACGCTCGGTCTCGATGATCCTATCTCGATTTCCGACGTCTAAATTCATAATACTCGAGCGACTCATTAATTCCTTCCGGATTAATTCGTCCTATCGGATCGTTAGTTGCTTGGGTGTGACCTGAAGGGTTAGTCAAGATTAAGTTGTAATATTGCAGGGAATAAATTTCAAGCGTTAACCCCTAGCTTGAACCCCACTATGATCATACACTAAAGTACGGTGGCGTCCAAAAGGGAAGAAGATAGAGCAAAAGAGTCGCCAACAAGTTTTTTTTAGGAACTTGTAAACCGTTCACGAGGTGAAGGTTACACCCCTTAACGATCCAAGAGATCGTCAACTCCATAAGGTCTAGAACCAAATAAGGGTTCGGGGATGGAGGTACAAATCCAACCTAAAAGAGATTGAACCTGCCCTAATAATAGGTCTCTTCTTTATTCTGATCGTATTCATGTGCGCTTTTTAATTAACATGAAATCAATAGGTTAACCCTAAACCTGTTTATCTATGTTGGTTGAATATTAATGCACAAAAAAACTATTATTGGCGATCACTTGAAATTATAATCAAATTAACCCTAACAAGATTATTAAATATCTTATTAAGCGTGATTACAAGTACAAATTCCCTTTAAACATGCAATAAAAGGCGTGATCAAGCAATAACAATGAATAATGTATCAACACAATAATAAATAATCAATATCATGAATAATAATATCATCATAAATAAAATAATCATCATCAAAATAATAATAATAATATTCATAATCATAATCATCATAAATTACAACAATTATAATCATAATCATGTTCATGTTAATATTAAAGCATAATAATAGTAGCAAGATCCTAGGCATGATACTAACAAGATTAATAACAAATCCTAGCATGTCACTAAGCAATAAAAATCAAAGCTTTAACCCTAACATGATACTAAAGATCATAAATATTAGGAAGAACATAGGAAGCATCGCAGGAATCATATTTAATATATTTGATATTATAACCTTTTCCCTAAACATGATACTAGGAATATCATAATAACAATTTAAACATGATTTCTACATCAAAACATCAATAAATCAATTAAAGTACTTACTTTGATGCATCGTACCTCTTTCTAATAACAAAATACACACGTTAGTAACTTCAAGGAAAATAATAAACAACAATTAAATTAAATAATTGAAAGAGAGATTTGGGACCAAACCCTCAGAAATTAAACCTTTCACGTCTAGGGCGAAGGCAACTTCGAACTTGGCTAGGTGTCTCTACATTTTGTGAATGCGGAATTTTGTATATGAAAATCAAGGTTTAGAAAAGGGAAAGATGAAGAGAGATGAATGGATTAAAAGAGAATTAGAGAATTAATGATTGCGAATGAAAACTGATTGTTGATTAGAATTCGTGAGAATTGGTTAATGAAAACGGAGTTTTTAATACGTTATTTATAGAGAAATCAGCCAAAAAGATAAAATATCAAAACAGAGCACTTGGCGCATGCAAAACGAGATTGGCGCACGCAAAACAGAGCTAGCGCCAGCACCAGCTAATTGGCGCCAAGCACCAATGGCTAGCACCAGGCGCCAATGGCTGGCGCCAGGCCTGGTTCCAGGCGCCAATGCCTGGAGTCAGGCGCCAGGCCTGTTTTTGACGCGTTTTCGAAAATCAGATAAGTTTTCCGTACTGGAGGATAAAATCGTATCTTTTCCTCGAAAATGCTTTTTTATTTTAATTAAAACTCTGAAAAGTCAACAAAAGTCAATTTATCAATGCTAATTGAATTAGGAATGAAAAGAACCTTCTAGAAGAATCTAGAAGACTAAAACCATTCCTAATTGCATTAGGAATGATAAATTATATTAGGCCCTCCCCTAGATCATTGGGCCGCATATAAGGCTCAAACCGGGCCCAGTTTAGTAAATTGGCCATAATTTCCTCAATAGTCATCGGAATTGGCTTATAATATATCGTTGGAAAGGTCTTTACAATCCCCATCCAACTACACTACTATTGGACCCATATCATGGACCAACCAAACTGGATTGGCTGTTTTCTTAAAATAGGTTTTCAAAACAGAGAGAAGAGAAAAGAAATTAAAACTATCCGTAACACTAGACTTTCCACACTTTCGCTTCATTCGATTATGATTCGACGCGAAAGGTACTCATCACCGGGTTTGGTTTTGGGGAGACACAAATGGGTGTCTACAGAAGCCCCCACTTTGACTGGGTTTGGAGAAACGCAAGTTTCGAAAACAAAAGTCAAAGAATCGATAGGGACGGAGAATGATTCAAAACGTTCTGCGATCCTAAATCATTCTTGCAACGCCGATACCTGCAAAACTAGCGTTAGTTAAACAGATAAAAGAGTTAAGAAATGCGTATCTTGCACCGTCGAGCACACGTCTCTGAAAGTAACCGATTGTTTTGATGACCTCCTGCAAGCTAGAGAATGCCATCCCGCTTGAAAACTGCTACGCCTGTAACTGCTTCCAATTCCGCCATGATAATATTCCACGTCCAAGGGAATACTATTGAAGATTATTTCTCTCGAAATTACCTTCAGTTGTTTGTGACAACTCTCCACAATCTAGGGAACGCCACCTTGTTGTTTCGATGTTCACTCGTCTCTGAACAAAGAGCTTCTTTTTTATATGTTCACGTGTCTCTGAACAAAGAGCTTCGGAATGATATGCCTCCAATTTCTGCTGTGATAGTCTTAAAAAAGATTACTGCTTTTTAATCCTTAATACTGTCATGCCAGTACGTCAACGCTTTGCTGCTTGTGAACCAGTATGTCGACAATCCTCTTGTATTTGGGAATAGTTGCCAACACAACTCTTGTATGATGTATGACAATTCGATTTAGGGAAAGTTGTCAATGCCACATAACAATCCATCCTTGGAAATGTTGCCACGATGAAGCGACAATCCGTACCTCGGAAAATTTGCCAAAATCCAATTTTGGGAAAAAGTTGCCAATGCTTAGTAACAATCTTTCATAAGAACTTTGCTACGATCGACAATCCACATCTTGGAATATAACTCTTGAAAGCAATCCACCTTGGAAATTTGCCAACGCTATGCGACAATCCTTTTGAGAAAATATTGCCACTATTGACAATCCGTGTCTTGGAACATTTGCAAAAAAGAGTCGACCGACAATCCACTTCGGGAAAATTTGCCACTTACTGAAATGAATGGCAATCCACGTTGAGGAACCTTTGCCGAAATTTATGATGAATAGAGACCTACAACAATCCTTTGGGAAATTTTGCCATAGGGAACTGGGTGTATGACAATCCAATCTCGGAAAACTTGCCAACGAGCCGATGAATGTATGACAATCCGAACTTGGAAAAACTTGCCAATAAAGAAGGAGCACGACAATCCATGCTTGGAAATATTGTCAGTTGGGGATGACAATCCAATTTTTGGAAAACTTTTTCGTTTAATAAGAAGATGCACGACAATCCATATTTGGAAATATTGTCATTTAAGTGCTTGCTTTTGAACCGATTGTAATGAGCCAGTGTTTTAGGCGCTTAAGCTAAGTGAGACGATTTTTCGTCAGGTCAATCACTTATTGCAATTGTAATCAAACCGACTACTTAATCATGTCAAATTGTTTATAGGGGCTAACTGGCGTACCAAGGAACCCGAAATTGTTGTATGAGGTCGAAATCACCTTTCTGAGAGGGTTCGAGCTCTGTCGTTACTAAAAAGATCTAGCGCTAGGCGCTGGAGTAGGGTCTTCCCTGTTCTGCTGCACCTGTATTTATTTTGACTATAGAACTTTGCCAATCTTTTTAATTATCTTAGGGTTGACCTAAGGTTTAGCGTTGCTTGACTCATTGACTTGACACGACTCAAGGTATAAACTTGATTCACTGTGATTGACTGACTCGAGGTTGACTCGACTCGATGTGACTTGTGTGTGCGTAGTGTTGACTCATGAAACTCGATATGCCGAAAAACAAAAATTTTCGTCATTTTTTTGGAGGGTACCGACTTTCTCCCGAAAAAGAAAGACTCAAAAAAAGAATCGAAGTGTTTGAAGGTGCATGTTGAATGAGCTTAGTCAAATGTTGTTTGATACTATCTCTCAAGGTGCAAGGATTAATCCATCCTAGGCTATCTCAATGGTTGACTCAATGATGAAAGTATTTGGGTAACTTAGGCACGGAGGCTAAGCACTTCATACTTCAATGCAATAATGATTATGATCGATGAATGATGTTGATATGACAAGACATGCTTCATCGTTAAGATTTCATGACAAAGGGTTCCTAAGGGAAGGTATATTTGGTCATGTATCTGTGCAGTGCGTGAAAGTGACACTAAAGCTAGGCCACAAGGGCTAAATGTGTGGGAAAATATTATTTTTAGAAGAGTCAAATGATGGTGACTCTTAGGCTAGGTAAGCTAATGATATAAGGATCAAGCCCCCAAGTCTAGCTCTAAATGGATAGGGATGAGCATAGGGAATCCCTTGATATGATCATGGTGTAAGCGTGTGAATATGAATATGAATGCATGTTTATTACGGCCGCACCTCGATGTGAGGTTGCATACGTATCCGTTAGGAATCAGGCCGAACGTAGCTCTAGCCGAACCTCGCACAAGTGTGTGTATACCTCAAAAAGGTCTTTTTAAGGGTTGTAACGTGGTTAGGCTAAAGGCTATAGAAGAAGGGGATAAAGGCTCAAGACCCTAGATAAGCCCCCAAAGTGTGCAACCTTGCTTTTGAATCTTTGTATTTTTATGCTTGAGTTTCTACTCTTTTTTAGCTCTCTTTTTTTTGCTTTAGCATCTATTTTATATTTATAAGTGTGGGCAATCCCGATCATGCGGTCTATCACTCCCTTGGCATTCATGTTTCTCAGGCACGGTACCGAGCACTCGATAAGAGACGCAATCTGAGACGTGTTCATATCAAAGATATTTTCATATCAAAGACATTGGAACACTTACCCTTTTGTACACTTGTATTTATTTATTTTTGCTTATTTTTGCTATTTTAATCTTATGAGTCACTCAAGCTTTCGAGATTGCATAAGTTACACACCATCCCATCCCAAGGTTAGGTAGATGTAGGTTGAAAAAAGAAAGGTCTATCGTTAGACGAGGCTCAAAGTGGTTTATGAATAAAGGATTGCATATTTGAAGGGTGAAAGGTGATATGATGTGGCTACAAGGGGTGCCTCAAATCATTGGTATACCTTGTGCTTAGTTCGACATGGATTTTTTTTATTTATTTTTTTTATTTATTTATTTTTTTTGTTTTTTTTAATGCAATATAATGAAATGAAATGATCATATGCAAGGAAATAAATGCTCATTTTATTAAAGAAAAAGAAAGAATCTACAAAATTAATCTAAGGGAAAAGAAAAGGTGCCTATGCTAGACTTATTGGGGAAAGGAAAAAGAAAATAGAAAAAGAGGTCATGAAATCTTGTCGTTGAAGCTCGCCTCTATCTTGTGTTGTTTGCTCCGTCATCATCCAGTCTTCTCGCTAGCTAGAGGCAATGGGATCTTATTTGCCTCTATGAGATCTTGAATGAGGTTTTGAAACCTGTAGCATTCATCAGTATTATGACCGTTTCCTCGATGGTACTTGCAATAGGAGTTTGGATTCCATCTCGAAGATCGATTTCCTGGTGTTGGATCCTCGGTAGGGCCAATAGGTTTGATTAATCCTCGATTGTAGAGACGATCGAAAGCAGTATCGTAGGTCATTCCAATGGGTGTGAACTCTCGCCTGGGTTTCCTTTTAGATCCTTGATTGTCCGTGGCTAAGACACTATTATGGTCAAAGGTACTAACATTATTACTAGAGTGGGCGTTTTCGGAAGAAGAAGGATTGTCGTTCTTCTTTCCTTTCCAGCCACCATGGTTACTATTGTTAGTAGCTTTTTGCTTTGCGAGGTCATATTCGATTTCAATTCCGATGTCATAAAAGGCCTTGAAAGTATTCAGATTGTGTTGATATTTTAAATGCTTTGAATACTTTTCTTGGAGATTCTTGATAAACATCCTCACAGACTCCTTTCCGGTGGGGACCTCAATCATCTTGGCGGAAGTTTCCCTCCATTTATTAAAGAAATAAGTAAAGCCTTCATTCTCCTTTTGTCTTAGCATCTCAAGTTGTCTATGGTCGGTTTCAACTTGAATATTGCACTTGTACCTATCAACGAAAGCGTTCACTATCGATTCCCAGGTAGAGGTTTTCTCCTTGTCAAGGGAGAAGAACCATTGTTGGCAAACGGTTTCAAGAGATAGTGGGAACAGAGAGGGGAAAACCTTCTTATCGATACCCTTAATGTTCATTATAGTTTCGAAAGCTCTTAGATGAAAATAAGGGTTATCCGTTGCCTTGAATTTAGGGATGTCAGTGGCGTTGAACTTGTGCGGAAGAAGTTCCTTGTCCAGCGAGACCCCTTGTGAACTCATGCCTTGAAATTTGTAGTCACTAGATAGCTTGCTTAGACTCTCTTGCATGAGGTCCATTTGTTGTTGCTTCACGGGATCATTGATCTTGAGTGTGAGTAGCTTCAGTGTCTCAGTCACGGTAGCCAATTGGTTCCTAAGATCATTGACTTCTTCTTGACTTGCCATTATCTTTTTAGCCTTCCTCTTTTGACGAATCGGTTTATCAAAAAGTGAGAATTGAATAAAGAGGTTGTCCTTGATTAATCGCCCTTCTCTCCTCGACCAAGTACTGTGGAAAAGGAATTTGGGGATATTCATTGTTAATTATTTGACTCAAACTTTATTCAACATGCAATGGATGGAGGAAGTGAATAATGATGGAAGAATGTGAAGAAAAATGATGGAGATGGAGGGGTATGAAGAATTAGGAATAGAAGGTACCCCCCAACTCAAATGACGAAAAAGACCGACTCATGCGTGAACCTAAGACATAGTCATGGTGTGAAAAGAGTATGTACAAAGTGTGTGCTAAGACTAGTGAGTGTAGGTGACATTTTAAGACTCGTGTCATGACCATGTGGCTAGACTATGTGACTAGACTCAAGCAAAGACTAAGTTAAGACTTCACGTATATGCATTAAACTTGACAGACTGTGGTATTTTAGTCATAACTTTTTATCTGTGACTCTGATTTAGATGAAACCAACGCCAAATTAAATATAAAACTCGGGGCTATAGATCCATAGGCTGTACGACTCGTAGTTCTTCCTATAACTCCGGCTATGACCAAAACAAGTTGACGTTTGTGCAGTATACGGGAATAAAAATCCGGGTTGACTTAAAGGAACTATGACTCGATTTTATATTTATTTATTAGCTCAAATTAATTAACTAATTAATTAAACAAAGTCCTTTAGTCATTAATCAGTTTATTTTGTCTTAACACAAGTCAAACAAACGGTTAGGAAAAACATATACCATATGCACAACAAATAATGCGCAATTAGTCAAGTAGGCACAATATGATGCAATGAGTTTGCAACCTAACCATGGCTCTAGTTCTCTAAAGTTCGGGATATGGTTTATTCAATAGAGGGTCCATGGTTAATTGTCCGGATGCACCGCGCGGAAGCCTAACCGTGAAGGGTTGGCGCGAGTGGATGGGACACCGCGAGCTTTAGAAAAAAACTCGCTTCCATGGTTTGGTGAATTCAACATCTCGGATGTACCCTTTGTTGCACGGAGCGTTCAATCGGGTAGATGAAGCATGAATTCCCAGAGGGTTATGTCCATATGTAGACCACATATGGGTTTCAGAAAAGTGAGAAAAAATTCAATAAGGAAGTAGGATCGAGAAAACAATACAAAAAACTGGTCAAAATTAGAACGCATATTTCTGGCTCGGTATTGGGGGAAATTGGCGCCAGCAATCAGAGACTGGCGCCAGCTTTTAACTATAGCGCCTGGCGCCAATGCTGGCGTCTGGCGCTACGGCTAAAATGCTGGCGCCAATGCTCTGGTCATTGGCGCTACTTCCCACATGCCTCAGCAGCTTTCTGTGCTCGATAAAATTTTCCAGTTTCGCGCGGTGTTATTTCGGTCCTAGTTGTGAAAGATATTTCTCAAATTTCCTACATGTAAAATCCTATGTTTTTAACTCATTACGGATGGTCTTTCCAATGAGATCTTTTTTATGCATATGACAATAATGTTAATCAAAATTACGCACATGAAATACTTAGAACGTTTCGAGTCTCATCCACTCATTCTAAATCATTGCCGAAACAAATTCAGGAATTAAAATAGAAATCCTCCCCAGTGGAGTCGCCAAAAACTGTAGGGAATAAATTTCAAGCGTTAACCCCTATCTTGAACCCCACTGTGATCATACACTAAAGTACGGTGGCGTCTAAAAGGGAAGAAGATAGAGCAAAAGAGTCGCCAACAAGTTTTTTTTAGGAACTTGTAAACCGTTCACGAGGTGAAGGTTACACCCCTTAACGATCCAAGAGATCGTCAACTCCGTAAGGTCTAGAACCAAATAAGGGTTCGGGGATGAAGGTACAAATCCAACCTAAAAGAGATTGAACCTGCCCTAATAATAGGTCTCTACTTTATTCTGATCGTATTCATGTGCGCTTTTTAATTAACATGCAATCAATAGGTTAACCCTAAACCTGTTTATCTATGTTGGTTGAATATTAATGCACAAACAAACTATTATTGGAGATCACTTGAAATTATAATCAAATTAACCCTAAAAAGATTATTAAATATCTTATTAAGCGTGATTACAAGTACAAATTCCCTTTAAACATGCAATAAAAGGCGTGATCAAGCAATAACAATGAATAATGTATCAACACAATAATAAATAATCAATATCATGAATAATAATATCATCATAAATAAAATAATCATCATCAAAATAATAATAATAATAATAATATTCATAATCATAATCATCATAAATTACAACAATTATAATCATAATCACGTTCATGTTAATATTAAAGCATAATAATAATAGCAAGATCCTAGGCATGATACTAACAAGATTAATAACAAATCCTAGCATGTCACTAAGCAATAAAAATCAAAGCTTTAACCCTAACATGATACTAACGATCATAAATATTAGGAAGAACATAGGAGCATCGCAAGAATCATATTTAATATATTTGATATTATAACCTTTTCCCTAAACATGATACTAGGAATATCATATAACAATTTAAACATGATTTCTACATCATAACATCAATAAATCAATTAAAGTACTTACTTTGATGCCTCGTACCTCTTTCTAATAACAAAATACACACGTTAGTAACTTCAAGGAAAATAATAAACAACAATTAAATTAAATAATTGAAAGAGAGATTTGGGACCAAACCCTCAGAAATTAAACCTTTCACGTCTAGGGCGAAGGCAACTTCGAACTTGGCTAGGTGTCTCTAGATTTTGTGAATGCGGAATTTTCTATATGAAAAGCAAGGTTTATAAAAGGGAAAGATGAAGAGAGATGAATGGATTAAAAGAGAATTAGAGAATTAATGATTGCGAATGAAAACTGATTGTTGATGAGAATTCGTGAGAATTGGTTAATGAAAACGGAGTTTTTAATACGTTATTTATAGAGAAATCAGCCAAAAAGATAAAATATCAAAACAAAGCACTTGGCGCACGCAAAACGAGATTGGCGCACGCAAAACAGAGCTGGCGCCAACACCAGCTAATTGGCGCCAAGCGCCAATGGCTAGCACCAGGCGCCAGGCGCCAATGCCTGGAGTCAGCCGCCAGGCCTGTTTTTGATGCGTTTTCAAAAATCAGATAAGTTTGCTGAACTGGAGGATAAAATCGTATTTTTTTCCTCGAAAATGCTTTTTTATTTTAATTAAAACTCTGAAAAGTCAACAACAGTCAATTTATCAATGCTAATTGAATTAGGAATGAAAAGAACCTTCTAGAAGAATCTAGAAGACTAAAACCATTCCTAATTGCATTAGGAATGATAAATTATATTAGGCCCTCCCCTAGATCATTGGGCCGCATATAAGGCTCAAACCGGGCCCAGTTTAGTAAATTGGCCATAATTTCCTCAATAGTCATCGGAATTGGGCTTATAATATATCGTTGGAAAGGTCTTTACAAGCCCCATCCAACTACACTACTATTGGACCCATATCATGGACCAACCAAACTGGATTGGCTGTTTTCTTAAAATAGGTTTTCAAAACAGATAGAAGAGAAAAGAAATTAAAACTATCCGCAACACTAGACTTTCCACACTTTCGCTTCATTCGATTATGATTCGACGCGAAAGGTACTCATCACCGGGTTTGGTTTTGGGGAGACACAAATGGGTGTCTACAAATATTAATTATGGATTAATATTATTGATTGGAAGCAGCCTCCAACTAGGCATTCCGATCACTTGAACTCAATGAATAATTAGCTTTCTTATAATTCCGAACCCTCTATCGGAATAATACACTTGTTCGAAGGATACCATTCGTATCATAAGGGATATCATCCAATTAGTAGAGGATATCATTCAACCTGTAGATATATATTATCCAGCCAATAAAAGATATCATCCTGTTAGTAGAGGATATCATCCAGCCAATAGAGGATATAATAGAAATATCATTCAATCAATAAAGGATATCATATAGCTAATAAAGGATATCATCCAGTTAGTAGAGGATATCATATAGCTAATAAAGGATATCATCCATTTAGTAGAGGATATCATCCAACCAATAGAGGATATCATCCCGCCAATTGAGGATATAAAAAATATGAATTTTGGCACTCCGGAGTCCGGACTAACACAATACCTTCTCATATTTGTTTCACTTGATTGATTATATTGCATTCTTAATACCAAACACGAGCACTATTCTGGAATAGAAATTTTGGTGACGACGGTGGTACGACCAAGACACAAAAAATGGTGGTTGCTTCCATTAAAAATCTATCTTGATTTGGTACACCAAATTTCACTCACCCCTACACACCTTGTGTTATATTTGTAATAAATTAACCACTAAAATTAGGCAACTACAGTAAAATTTGAAAGACATAAAGATTATCTTAAAGGTTATTAATAGCAATAGAAATTAAAGTAATAACCAATCCAATCAAATAATTTTAAATAAAATTTCAACTTTAAGTAAATTAAATCCCACTATTTTCTTAATAAATGCTTGATAATTTCTTAGAAAAAAATAGCATTATGAAATATCTTGGAATTTTCTCCAAATAAGGGTCCGTTCTCTTCATCTTAATTTCATTTCAGTTCAGTTCAGTTTAGCTCTAAACAATTTAGTTCCTAATTTTCTTCTCTCATAAATTATTCATTTCAGCTCTATTCAGTTCATTTCAGCTCCAATAAGTTCAGTTCAGCTTAGTTCAGTTCAGTTCAGCTCTCATAAGTTCAGTTGAATTCTGTTCAGTTCAGTTCAGTTCAGTTCAGCTCATTTCAGCTAGTAGATTAGTAAGTCGTTTAGACAAGAAGATGAGATAATATGGGTAGAATGTAGATTTCTTTTTTGGGATTTTTTTTCTTTATTTGGGATATTAGTTAAAGGATAATGGAATAATAAAATAAAATTGAATTTTACTATTTTAAATTTAATTATGTGAATAAAGGTTTTAAAAGGGGGGACATGACCCTATTACTTCATCTTATTTTTGCTAAATTGAAATTATTTTAACTTAACATAATTTTTTTTTTTTCTGAACTTAAATAATTTTTACTCAACTAAAATTATTTTTACTAAATTAAAATTATATTTTTTTCTTTATAGTCACTGATTTTTACAAGTTTTTTATTTTATTGACTGAAATTATTTTTACCGATCGATTTGTCTATTTTATTTTTACTGTAATTTTTTTTTATTTTTACTAAACTGAAAGATATTCTTACTGAACAAAAATAATTTTTACCGAACTAAACTAATTTTCACTGAATTGAAATTATTTCTACTGAAGTGAGAGTATTTTTACTAAATATTATGAAGTATATTTTTAGGTGAATGGACAGGGTTTGAATTTATAATTTAAAATGTTATTGAGAATCGCATAAAGGTAAGGTTGATCAAAGTGAGCCTAGCCCGCCCGATTTTGGGTGAAAATTTTCAGCCCGAAATCGGGTCATGCTCGGCTTGTCCTCATTTTAAAAATTTTTTGGGTGAGCTTTGGGAAAGCGATTTTATGCAATTATAGTTGATTTTTTTTTTAGTCCAGCTCGAAAAAGCTAGCACAACCCAGCTAGTTGGGCACATAATTTTCAGCAGGGGCGGATACAAGTTGGGTTCAAGTAGGTTCATTGAACTCACTGAATTTTTGAAAAATTAAAAGTTTATTTTTTTTTTTTACAAAAAAAAAATAAAAAAGCGTTAAATAGAATATCTTCACACCAAATAGCAACAAGTTAATGTGTAGCCTAGTGGTAATTTTTGGAGCCCACGTCTTTCCTACCCTTACAAGGGAGTCAAGGGTTCGAATCCTCCCACAACCCTTTTTTTTAATTTTTATATTTTATAAAACAAAATTGAGACTTCACTTGTTGCTTCAGTAATTCCCCAAAATTATTTCCCCAAAATTCGAAAACCCTAAGTTCCTAACTCACCTCTCTAACTCTCTTGTAACTCAATTGCTCCACCCGACCACCCCACTAGGCCACTAGCCACCGCGACAGGCCATCACCACTCACGGCTGCTCGTTTGCTGACCGATCCTCCACGGCTCTACCATTTGCCCAACAACCTAGCGAGTAAGACGTAAGGTACTCTACAATTCTACCTTTTTTTTTAGGGATTCTACAATTCTACATACGTCAATACTTATTTGTTAATTCATTTAATTATATTGCAAATTTGTAGTTTTTATAATTGATTTATTGATTGAAAATATTGAATACTTAGATTCTTGGTTGTTAGGGTTTATAATTGAATAAATGATAATTGTTGTTAAATTAATTTGATGTCTTAAATTGCCATTTTATTTGTGTGTACTGTGTAAGTGTGTAGTTGATTTATTGAATGATTGTTGTTTATTTTAGTTTGCAAATGAGTTTAGAGTCTTTTGGAAAAGTATGGGGAAGTCACAAAAATCCTCTGCTTGTTCTTCACCCAGTTCAAGGGATCTTGTAGAATAAGATATTGAGTCTCCAAATGATGATGCAATTTAGTCACTTTTCTTGAGAGAGATTTATGCTAGATTTAGTGATGATGACGTTTTACGCTTCCAAAGTATGAAAACTCGAAGAATGCTTTTGTAGGTTTTTTTAAATTTTTTTTTAATTTTTTTTTACCATTTTCTAAGTGTAATCCGTTTGTAATCCAAAATTTGAACTTAATGTATTGAATATTTAATTAATGTATTAGCATTCCTTTTTTTTCAAATTCTGAACCCATTATTCGGAAATCCTGGATACGCCACTGATTTTCAGGCTCGACCCGAAAAGTTCGCTGATTTATTTGAACTCGGGCTGGCCCACCCAATGATCACCTCTAAAAAGAAGGTTTATGATAAGAGGGAAATATCTGGTTGTATACCACTAAGTTGATAAATTCTTATGTCACTTTGTGTTGTGTATGACACTGTTTATAGAATTTGTTATATACACCTGGGTGTACCGTATAGATAATAAACAATCATCAAAATGAGAACAAAGAACTTATGGGTGTACGGTACACCCAGGTGTATATAACAAGCTCGACACTGTTCATTTTATCTTATTTTTGCTGAACTTAAAATTATTTTTACTTAACTGAAATTAGTTTTACTAAAATGAAATTATTTTTACCGATGTTCTATTATATTTTGTTTTTTGAAGTTACTGATTTTTACTAAAATGAACTTATTTTTAGCGAAGTGAAATTTATTTTACTGAACTAAACATATTATTACTTTAATGAAATTATTTAATTTCTACTGTATTTAAATTATTTTTACAAAATTTTTATTTTTTAAGGTGAAGTGAACAGGGGTGAGTCATTATATATTTGTTTCACTTGATTAATTTATTGCATTCTAATTAAATACTAAAATACGTGTGTTCAATGGCGGAGCCAGGATAATCAACGCGAGGACGGATTATCAAAGTCGTTCTATAATTTGACAAAAACACAACCCTTAGACAATTTAATTTATATTGAGCTATATTAATAAGATCAAATACCTTTGCTCAAAATCCCTATTAACCAATAATTTGGGGTTGCAATTTGAGCAATTATTTGAAAAATTATGTAAATTGCTAATAATTTTGAAGTTGGAACATGATTCATTAAACAATACTAATTCTAGTTGAATCAATGATGATCATGAGAGGAACAATTACTGTAGGATGGTATATAAGTGAGATAAAATTACATAGTGAACAAAGGGGGGGAAAAAAATGCTAGTTAAAATGATTGAACCCATGACCTCAAAAAATAATTCATATCACTTTTACCACTAGACCACCTTTTTCCTTTATTTCTTTGTTTCACACGTATGGGTTATAACTATTTTTTTCCTTAAAAAGTGCAGGGACAATTATTCTCCCCTTGTTCTACACCTAGCTCCGGTAGTACGAGTATTGTTCTTTGAAAGAAATTTGGTGACAATGCTGGTACGACCATCAACAATGGTGGTTGCATCTATTAAACATGAATCTATCTTGATTTGGTACACCACATTTCACTCACCCTTCACTCCTTGAGCTCTAAATCTTACTTTCTCTATTTTATATTAGTTAACACACATCATTTAAGCGTACGTGTTTATCAATGACAAATTTTAAATCTTATGTAGTAATAACATTTGAAACGGAGAGAGTACAAAAGAATATACTCTTTGTAATTTTTCTCTATCATTGTATTGGCTTTAGACTCGAAACTGAAGGTCGAGGAAAGTAGAATTGGACTGGAATTCCGTTTTTGCCTTAGGCTTCGACTAAGCTAGGACGAACCTTCTTTCTTAAAGAGCTGGACGTCTGACCTTGACTTATGTGAGTATATGACTTTTACAAGTGGATAACTAAAAAATGCAAATTTCGCATCATTTTTATGCTTTTTTTTTTTTTTTTTTTTTTTTTTTTTTTTTTTTTTACCATTTTTTTTAGGAAGCTGTATATTAATTGCACAAATTTGTAATGAGTGGTTAACCCTTAGCGCATAGCTCCTATTGGGGATGAAAAATGTACAATTAAATATATAATAGGTGACAGGTGGTAAATATTTTGGGTGAAAATATTCAACAT
Organism: Chenopodium album; assembly: GCF_948465745.1. Lineage (NCBI taxonomy): Eukaryota > Viridiplantae > Streptophyta > Magnoliopsida > Caryophyllales > Amaranthaceae > Chenopodium > Chenopodium album. The sequence continues at coordinate 18,760,038 of NC_137842.1, forward strand.
ATAGAATGGTAAAAAGTACCACTACATGCATAATAGTACACAAAAAGTATTATTTAGACAACTTATATTTTAATAATACATTATACCTGCATAATAATTCATAATTAATGGTACATTATTATAATGTACCATTGTAGAGTCAGTTTTTTCCAAAAGCTTGTCAAATTCACATTTTTGCCCTCCTATATGTTTTGTAAATATATACGAGCTATGCGCCTATAAGCACTCGTAATGAGTATACTTTCATACACCCAGGAGTGGATCTATTATTGTACATGGTGAGTCACGTGATTCACCAGCAAAAAAAATTGTTTTTTTTTAAAAAAAAAAATATTAAAGAGACCGCCTATTATAGGTAGGCGTTCTCTTTGCTGCTGCTATTGTTGCCAACTCAGTTAGCACTTTGTTAGATTTTTTAAAATATCAAAGACACCTGTTATTTAGATAACCGGTCTCTTTTCTGCTGTTGTCGAATTTGAATATTTGTTGGCTACTTTCTTTTCATTAAAGAGACCTGTTATATTAAATAACAGGTCTCTTAAGTTATTCACTATTTTTTTTTTTTTTTTTTTTTTTTTTTTTTTTTTTTTTGTGTGTGTGTGTGATTATACTATATTTGTGCAACCAACTTTAATATTTTCCCACAAAGATTATCAATTAAGTGAAAAATCATAAAGCTAGTTTAATGTAATAATTTTATAGTACCATTTGTTTGTAACATGTTATTTATTTGGAGTACGTACTTTCGACATGTAAGATTGAATTTTTAAGTACTATTGTAGTATGGATTATTATGTCCTATTTTTGGATTGAAATCATTTTGGTGATATATATTTTTTTTTATGTATATAATTTTTGGATTGAAATCATTTTGGTGAAATATATTTTTTTTATGTATATAATTTTTGGATTGAAACATGTGATCAATTATTGATGGTGACTCACCAGTTTGAAAATCCTGGATCCGCCACTGCATACACCAAATCTTTTTTTTTTCCCTTACTCACATCTCATAATTACCCTTGTTCGATGTTTCTCACTTTTAGGCCTTGTTTGGTTGACATGGGAATTAAATTCCCATAGGAAATTGTATTTCATGGCTTGGGAAGTTATTTCCCTCATGAAATTCTTAGGAATTTCCTAAATTTGTTTGGTTGGCAATGTGAGAATTTAGAAATCCCATGAATTTTGATTGACCTTGGGGGGACTAGGTAATTTACTTCCCTTGTTTTGTAGGAAGTTGAAATTCCCATGAATTTCCACTTCCCTCATTTTTGCTTTTTAGTGTCTACCAAACAACTCCTCAATTTCTCAAATCCTATGAATTTTCACTTCCCCATTTTACATTGTCAACCAAACAACCCCTTACTCTCTTTCATACGCCAAATCCTTTCTTTATTTTTACCCTTACTCACATGTTTTAAAATTTCGTTACAATTAATTTGTTAGTTATATTTTTTTATTAAGGGTCTGTTCTCATACGATTATTTTCAGTTCAGTTTAGTTTAGCTTTAATAAGTTCAGTTCAATTCAGCTCCTAATTTCCTTCTCTTATTAAATATTCATTTCATTTCAGCTCTAATAGGTTCAGTTCAATTCAGTTCAGCTCATTTCAATCAACGAGAACATACCCTAAGTTGCGCTGATTTTAGTTTGAATAGAGTTTATGGAGGATTATAGTAATATTTTTTTTTTTTGTGTGTGTGATTATTCTAATCTTTAACCAGCCTTGAAGAGTTTATAAAACAATCAAACACAATATTAATTTGTCAAAATATTTTTGTTATTGTATGTGTAACTCTTGTGATGTATTAGGCTACAATTTCAAGACAAGACTTGCATACCAAGTTGTTATCTATTTCATAAAAAAAAAATTTTAAAAAATAATAATTATCACCCTATTTACTACGGAGTACTACGGAGCAGTATTTATTAAATTTATGTTACACATAATAATTGATACTCAATTATCAAGGCTACACATACAATCGTTGTATGTGGTCCCTACATACAATCTTAATTTGTCATATTTTTATTGGCTAGAATTATGAGTCCAAGTTCCATTTGAATTTAATTTATATTTGACTCCTAGATTTCTCTTTTTTTTTTGGTGATGTGTCAAATTTCTAATGGTCTTGTATGTAGGGACCACATACAATGGTATCAACTCTACTCAAAATATCTACCAAGACCATGCCAAAAAGTTACCATTCCCCTTACAAGTATTTGAATGCCATCTCTAAAAAGACACACCTTTAATTTCCTACTGTCATTGCCAACTGTACAGCTATATCACCCAGCTGGAAACCACCAAGTGTCAGTCATCCATTGGTTCTGACCCCACTTAATTATCCTTACCTAAAGCGACCTCACCTTTCTTACAGTGTACCTCCATATTTACAGTCCAGCTCTTTGCCAGCTTTATTTTATTTTCTTAACGGCTATATTTTTTGATATTTAGGGTTCACTTCTCGATAAATTCCTACGTGGACTCTGACGTGGATAGTGACGTGGCTTTTGCTATTTTGCATTGATTTCAAGAGCTTCTTACTCACGCCATCCTTACTTTCTCTCTATAAAAACAGACTCAAATTATTTTTTTGAATCACTCAGCTACTCACTCTCACTCCTTTACTAAATTTTCTCTCTGAAAAAAATGGGTTCTTTTATTGGAAGTAAGAAATTTGCAATTTTTTACCTTAGTTTTGTAGTTTTAGTGATGGCTGAAGTTGTTAGTTCATCTAAATTTGATGAATTATTTCAACCTACTTGGGCTTTTGACCATTTCATCCATGAAGGAGAGCAACTCAAGCTCAAACTTGATAACTTTTCTGGTAATTATTTTCTTTGTTTCTTCTCGGCCTTTATTCGGGTTTAATTGTCAAGTACTCACGTAATTTAAACTAGTAATGTAACATCTAAACTTAGATGGACTTAATTTTTAAGTAATTTAGACTATAGTTGTTGGTTAATATTAATAATACACAACTAAACTTGGGTTAAAATTTCCCGTCGTGTTAATAGTGTAATTTAAACTAGTAGTGTAAGTGTGTAACGACTATTCTAGAGACTAATTGTTGGTCAATTTTGGCTAAACAGGAGCTGGATTTCAATCAAAGAGCAAATACATGTATGGGAAGGTAACTGTTCAAATCAAGCTAGTGGAGGGTGATTCCGCTGGAACTGTTACTGCTTTCTATGTAAGTAATTTATCATTATTATTGTTTAATTTTACCCCAGTTAATTTTTTTTACTGTAACAACAAAAATTGAAGTGAGAAAATTAATTTTTTTTCAGTAAAACAGTTGAGAAGAATTTAATTTTGTATTTATAAAATGATGGGTTCAATATTCAATTGTTTTATCTTTGCTAAAGATAAGAGGTACTGTAGTACTCCTACAGTCATAGCTTGTCAGTTCATTTAAAACATGTGAATTTTATTTGTTTATTTTGTTGTAAAAATTTAGTTAATTCAATTTCATAGTACTCCTTACTTAGAATTTGATAATGTAATGTTCTGTATATTTAGTATTTATTATGAAAGAATTATGAGTTGCTCGTATATTTTAATTAACTAATAATTCGTTAACTAATACAAGTAATTCGTAAAAAGTATGAAGTACTCGTATTATTGTAACATTGTTGTGGTCACCTCATTATATACCAAGGCAATTTTATGTATGGTGTATTGGTGTTTTATTTATTTATCTTAGTGTGATAAAATTGGTAATAATGAGCTTTGATATGAATTGTACAAAATCATTATGGGTTTTAGATGGTCCTCAATTTTTTTCAAAAGAGAAAGAGAATTGGTCCCCTATTCAAGAAATAATTCTCTGAATCTGCTACTGATTGCAGATGTCATCGGAAGGTCCGACTCATAACGAGTTTGATTTTGAGTTCCTAGGCAACACCACTGGAGAACCATATATAGTTCAAACCAATATTTATGTCAATGGTGAGGGCAATAGAGAACAAAGACTTAACCTTTGGTTTGATCCTACTAAAGACTTCCACAAGTACTCTTTACACTGGACTCCCCGCCATGTTGTGTAAGTTATTTTTTTTTTTTCTATGATTTTTTGATGATGGGTGCGACTTAGACCGTATTTAACATTGTTATATTTAATCAAATTAAACATTACCGCATGCGCATGCTATGTAGGTGTGATAGGGTTCAATTATTGGTCTGCAGATTTAACACTCGCCTGTCTTTTTCTATTCAATTATTATTAGTATCTAATACTCCGTAGTATTAGAAATGTGAAGTTTGAAACTTATCAGAAGAAAACAAATTATCAATCTCACGTGATATTTTTGTCAACATTAACTATTGTACATCATTAATTGTCAACATCAGGTTAATTATTTGTGTCTTTAACAAGTAAACAATTGCCTGTGTGAAGAAAAAAAAATATGAATTACTAATACAATTTGTTACGTGTAAATTAAACTATTTATATAACAACTAAATTGTACTTGTAATTAAAATTGCATTGAGTATTGTTGTATAAATGTATGCACGAACAAGAGGCAATTGAACATCAATTCGTTACTATAAACCCAATAAAAATGAATCATTGTTATGGTAGTTGATACGAACATTAGCTATATATCGATTATTATGGTAGTTGATACGAACATTTGTTATATTGATTATAGTACGAATAGTTGAGTTGGTTGTTGTGATAGCCCTCTTTATAAAGATTATCCAAATAATGAATTTTGAACTATATATAGAATATTTAGGTTGTTAGAATTCATAAATGTAGTTTTTGTTAGAACAAGCCTTGCTATAGTAGTAGAGGTTACTTTCATGTGAAGCTGTAAGTCATTTTCCATTGCATTATTCATCACAAATTTCATGATAAAGTTAAGCTCAATTATCGAGTTGATGGAGTACATAGATTCTGTTCATGTGGTAATTAATTAAGCAAAACTTTAGTAATTATATCAGCTTTTAATTAAAGTTGTGTAATTTAATTAATTACACATCTTATTGGACAACTTTATTTAAGCATCTATTCTGACTTTATGTCATGCACTAATGTCGAAAACATCATTCTATTCCCAACCTACTACTTTGCTATGATAAGGTTTACCCTACCATGTACACAAATGCAATGAATTGTTTTACCTCTATGGTCCCCTCAAATGATTGTTGTGCAACAATTTCTCATTTTACTCATTTTGAACTAATTAAATTTAATACCCGTGACTCGGGAATACAAATCGTCTTATTTTCTGTGATGATTAGACTGTTACTTGAGTTAGCGGTTTTACTTGAAGCGTGGAAAAATTTATGTTTGTTTGGCATATTTCAGATTCATGGTAGATGAGACACCCATACGACGACACACAAATTTAGAGCATAGAGGGATTCCCTTTCCCAAAGACCAAGCAATGGGAGTATACAGCTCAATATGGAATGCAGATGATTGGGCTACACAAGGTGGAAGGGTGAAGACAGATTGGTCTCATGCTCCTTTTATTGCTTCTTACCAAGGGTTTGAGATTGATGCTTGTGAGTGCCCGGAGGCGAACGCCACGGCCGCTGATAACATGAAGAGGTGTAGCAGTGGTACAGAGAGAAAATACTGGTGGAATGAGCCTACTATGTCTGAGCTTAGCATCCACCAGAGCCATCAGCTGAAGTGGGTTAAGGCTAACCACTTGATTTATGACTATTGTACTGACACCGCCCGGTTTCCTACTATTCCGGCTGAATGTATGCACCACCGCCACTAGTTACACCACTAGTAGTGGTTGTGGAAAGTGGTGGTTTGTGTATGTTTATGTGTCCTGCTAGATCATAAGGACTTGATCAATCACGTTGTGTAAAAATGAAGGCCAAAAAAAAAAAAAAAAAAAAAAAAACAGCAGAAAAAAAAGGCCTTCCATGTTTCATATGTTAGATAATGTATAAAATGGGTTTCTATTTGTTTCAATTTGACTTGCACTTATATTGTTTTTAATCAAATGCAATTAAAAAAGACATAAAATTGAATTATTCAAAGAACAGGGTAAAATATTTTGACACGAGAAACACATGAAGTAACTAAACTTTTTGGGGGCTCAAGAAGTGAACTAGTGTTTATGATTCATGTGGCACAATTCTTATACTATAGCAAGGCATGTTCACTGGTTCAAGATCGGTTTTATTGAATTGGACTAGAGCGAAGATCGGAAAAATTAAAATTCAAGAATCGGAGATTGGAATAGTTTTAATTGCACCGAACCTACACCAGACCATAAAAACCGATCAAAAATCCGAACTGGACTGGTTTGGAGTTTGGACTGATTTTAGCCATGGTTTTATTTATTTTTTCAATGATTTTTTAGGAAATTTTGATTTTTAACACCACAAAAAATGAAAAAATGGCTTTTAACATTACAAAAAAAAAAAATTAAAAATAAATAAAAATAAAAAAATAAAAATTAACACCACAAAATTTTAAAAAAATTAGCTTTTACCACCAATTAACGGCTGCCATCCAAAATTCCGTTAAGTGGGTCCAATTATATTATTAGTTTATATATAAAAAAAATTAAATTTTTTTAAAAAAAAAAAACCAAAAACCCTAAACTAACCTAGCCACCCCAGCCCCACCTGCCGGAAGCGCGGCGCCACCTGTGCCTCACCATTACCCTCCCGCTACCAGTCTAAAGCCACCGGAAAACCCCCTCCTTCCCTTTCCCCACCCCAAAACCAACAATCACACCCTCAACGGCCACAACCTAAGGCCGTTCGATTTTCAAACAACCATAAAATGGCCATTTACAGGCGAAATCGGCCAATTTTGGCCCTTAATTAGCTAATTTCGGCCCTTAACCAAATTCGACCACTAGCGGCCTTTTTTGATTGCCGATTTTAAGGTGTTTGAAAAAGGCAGCCGTTTAAGGTGGTCTTGGGGGAGGGCTGCCGATTTTGGGTAGGGGAAAGGGAGGGAAGGGATTTACCTGGGGCTGGGAACGGGGTTGTCAAGGTGAGTGGATTGCGGCGGCAGCTTGCCGGAGGCGTGGCTGGCGGAGGAGGTGGGGTGGCTGGGTAGTTTTAGGATTTTCCCTTTTTTAAATTATTATTTTAGACCAATAATATGCTGACACGTAGGCATTGCGGCCCCACTAACGGCTTTCATCCCTAAATCAGTTAAGTGGTGGTGAAAGCCAATTTTTTAAAGTTTTGTGGTGTTAAAATAAAAGGTGTTTTTTTTTAATTTTTTTTTATTTATATTTTATTTTTTTGTAGTGTTAAAAACCATTTTTTCATTTTTTTTGGTGTTAAAAATCAAATTTTCCAATTTTTTAATATTATATAATATAAAAGAAATAAATAAATAATAAGAAAAATGAGTGTTTAATTTCTATTTTAAACGTTTAATGTACTCATAATAGAGATTTTAATTTGTACTCTTCAGTCCAATTGGACGATTTTTCAGCTTGAATCAGTTTTTGAACACCGCTAAAGACATTTTTGAAGATGCGATACTTCAATTCTGTTGTCCCTAATTACTCCCTCTGTCCCTAAAAGAACGACCCATTTGAGTTGATTTTGCGGGTTTTAATAAAGTTAAATAAAAAGAAGTAAAAGTATATTGGAAAGATAAATTTACATTGGGTTTTCAAAAAAGTAGAGAGAGGTAGTAATAAAAGTATATGGAAAAAGAAAATTTTATATGGGGAAACTAATTTTGCACAAATATTGTTGCAAACTAGCATAGTGCCCGTGCGATGCACGGTTTATAAATCAAATTATTAAACCCTTAGGAAAAATAAAAATAAAAACAAAGGTAATTCATTTACTATTAAAGGACTTGTACTAATGGTCAATAAAAAAAAATTAAAGGAACGTTATTTGAATCTCTTTTAATTTTTTTATAATGTTATTTTATTAATTGAAAAATAATTGAATAATACTCTACATTTTTTTTTGAACGGAGAATAATACTCTACATAGCTATATAAGAAGTGAACTAATTTATTTATATCTCCAGTTGAGAAAAAACTAAAATTTTCTTATCATACCATCCGCATCAGTAGCTACAATCAATCTAATATATACATGTTTTATTTACCCGTCGCACTCATTAAATCTATGAGGAAATTCAAGTTTATAACAGGGATAAACTTCAAATGTTTATCCTAGGGTAGGAAGGTCATTTTCTTACCCAGGTGAAGGGTAACTTTGGGAATAAGAGAATGAAAGTAGTTCACGGGCGCAACTCCCCGTTAACGATTTATTGTTTGTGGGACCCATAGCATTTAACCATGGTTAAGCAATTTTGCATCCAGATTCATTTGCTGAACACTGAAGAATTGGGGACGAGCTATTGAATGAGCTCAAAGAATTGAATTAATTCGTATAACTGGTGCCTTAATCCGATTGGAAATCTTTGCACGCGCTTTTACTTCAAACTTCACCGGCTAATGGCGAATGCGGGCGAACAGGTTCGTGTTATTGTCTTACTGTCGAATTTGCTGATTTTTGATTTTTATCATTCAATTATTAAAATTTTGGGGTTTTCATGTTGTGTTGTGTTCTTCAAATTTTGGTATGATGTCTGCATGTTGATTGAAAATCGATTGCTAAGTCTTAATTGTTAACTGCGAATTGATTGATTGGAAATTGAATGCGGAAATGTAAAAATTGACGAATTTGCTAATTGTTGATTTTTATCATGCAATTATGAAAATTTTGAGTTGGGGTTTTCATGTTGCGTTGTGTTTTTTAAATTTTGGTATGATGTCTGCATATTGATTGAAAATCGATTGCTAAGTCTTAATTGTTAACTGCGAATTGATTGATTGGAAATTGATTGCGGTTTGTAAAAATTGTAATCCCCGACCGTTTAAAATTGGGTTCGACTTGAGGATAAAGGAGCGTCTTGTTTGAATAAGATGAATGCATTTGTCGAATTACCTCGATTTTAGTATTGTTATGGACATGTTGAATGTATAGTGGTAACCCTTTCTTTGTGAAGTAGCTGCAATCAGTGTGTCCTTAAGAACACCATGTGCTATTTTGTGTAGGCTCGAGATGCAAAGGTTTCAGGCACTGACTTTCGCTATCAAAAATTCCAATTAGTTCCAGGGCTATTCCAGGTATATATGTAAGCTATGTGCCATCTGCATGTTTAAGTTATGTTTGATAACGTTCCAGTGAAGGTTTTAGCATGTATTTAATTAAGACAGTGCTGTGTTTCCTGTTGTTGTAGGATAATGAGTTGTCTGTTGGCGGTTTTGTCAAAAAAAATCAGGCTGTTCTTTCAGAACGGAGGAGACGGTGTAGTCGGGTAAAGTTTGGTTGTTGATGTATATTCTTGAATCAGTGGTTGTGGATGTATGTTCTAGAATCATTGGTTGTTGTTGTGCCATTAGTAATTGTTTTATTATTGTTTCCAGCCTCCTAACTTGACCTGTCGAATTGAGACTTTTGGGAGGATACTTCAGAGATTTGATTGTAGACGTCGTGGCTGGGTTAAAGAGATGGGTTTTAGTGGATTGTTGAGTATCCCTGGTGACTTGCAACTTCCTAGGCAGATAGGCTATTGGCTAATGTCGCGCATAGATCCTATATCCCGGAAATTAATAGGCTGTGATGGGAAAGAGTTTTTTTTTCCGAAGAATCAGGTGCAATGGGTACTTGGTATACCCAATGGTGGTCTCCCTGTTCCTAGCTACAAAACTATGAATTTGGATGAGAGGGAAAGAGTTGAGGCAATACTTCGAAAGTATGGTAAGTTAATGCAGAGCAAATCTTCGAGGTATTGTGATCGTGTTTATTACTCTAAGAGTATTGCTGTTGATTCTAAGGTAATGGATTTGTTAGAGGGTGTTTGGGGTGAGGAACAGGAAGAAGAATTTAAGACTCTTTTTCTGATAGTATCTCTTCATATGGTGTTGTGTCCAACACAGTCACCTCAACTATCAGTTGACTTGATTCCCGCTCTTGCTTGTGCCATGAGCTGTTCAAGCTATGATTGGTGTGCTCTTGTGATTGATTGCTTGATGGAATCGATTTCCAGTTTCGCATGCCGGTTTTATGGTTCTGGTTTTGCTGTTGGATGTGGTGGCTATTCTATATTTGTTGTGGTATGTATTCGTGTTCCATACAGTTCCTTGCTTGTTTTTGAAGAATACCTTAATGCCTATTATAACACAATTATTTGGTGCAGTTATTCTACTTGGACAGGTTGAACCGGAACCCTGTAGATTGGGGAGTGTTTCCTCGTATTAAAGTCTGGAGTATGAAGCTAATCCGCAGTGCATGTAGGGCTGATCGAATGACCCCGAATGGAGACTACGGAAAATTGGGGGTGGGTGTTTGTTTCCAGTCGGTAATAGTTAATTTACATGTAGTACTTTTGATTAAGTTAATTATGTTGATGTTTCGTGACTGCAGATGTTAGATGTCGCGTACGGTGAGCAGCATCCAAGGTGTGCTAGAGACATGGAAGCCCCAGTATCGAATGAACAGGATGCGTGTGTTTCATCTTCGAGGTTACGAAAGAGGAGGCGAGCAACGACTGATAAAACTCCCTTCATGCGAAAGCTTGATAAGGCAAACTCTGCGGTATGGGCACGGATATTGATTCTTGTTACTATGTTTTTCATCTGATATCTGCTTATACCTTTAATTGGAAATATGCCAATATGTTTCTAGGGTCAAGCTGGTGATAGCATCATTTGCTCGGGTTCTTTTTTATGCCATCGATTCAATGCATTGATAGTGCGGTTGCATGATGCTCATCCCATCATTGATCGGCGTGAAATAACAGTGTTCTTTCCCAACCGTTTAAAGAAGGTTGTTTTCATAACATCGGCCGCAAACTATATGTCCTTTAAACCGTCGGCCATCTTCATATCTCTAAGCCGTTACGAGGCAATCGTTTTGAAGTCGGGGTTTCATTCAATTACTTTAGCAGTGCTAATGCAGGAGGTATTGAGTGTTCTCTACATCATAATCTTTCTCCGTCTATTCTGCTGGTTCTTGTGTGATGGTATGGATTGCATCTTTTATCACCTATGTGTAATTGGTCTGTTTGATAATTTGATGTAGCTTGGACATGTTCCGTCTTTGGTAAGATTGCTCCAGTTTTATTCAAGCCGGTGTAATGCAAGGGCGTATTGGAGGATCAGGCAAATAAGTAACAGCCCCTTAAGACGTAAGTAAATACAGTGGAAATATATCATATGGTGTTGATTATAGTTTGCCCGTCATAAGAATCCAGTAGTTGTCTGGACTGTTTCAAATAATATCTGTTTTCTCTAGACATGTTCTGCGTATGTGTTAAGCAAATTTTCATCTAATCAATTAGTATGTGTTTCTTTAGACATGTTCTGCGTTTGAGTGTGAAATATAGCCTTCACATGTGGTTTTATGTTATGGATTTCCTGTTTAAAAGAAAAAAATCATACAGGCATACGTGTTTTTGTTGTTTAAAATGTTGGCCTATTTCATATATTCAAAAACAAAGTTTGGGCTACACTAAGCAAAGCCCAATATTTTAGCACATAATTGTTAGACAATGCACTTTAAAATAAAACCCACTCACTGTAGATTATCTTACAAAAGGCCACTATTGTTAGCCCAATGGTTTAAAGAGCCACCTTCAATTACAAACTAGTAAATTACTAAAGTACACCCTAAAGGCTAACACTAGGTTTTCCTACACATAGTTCCCAATCCATATAGTCAATAACTAGGAATTCTTACACTTAGGCATATAGTTCCCATGTAGCTGAATCTATACTCTGTTGTATGATTTCGAAGTTGAATGATTTGTTGAATGATATAATCACCAACCCACCAAGTACTCCAACCTTTGATCTCCCACCTACCCTTTGTGTGTTAACCTGTTGACAGATTAGTCGAGCCATGTGGATGGACACTTGGGTTTCTAGCAGCACAATCACATCTGGCAACTGCATCTCTAACAATAGCGCTAGATTAGGTAAGAAACTTTCACGAGCCATATCCCTACAATTCAATATTACAAATGTAGGCTGAGATTTAAGTCCCTTTTCACTCGTCGCGGAAACTGTTAACCGTATACTAGTTTTTCTACCATCTAACGGGTTGTTAGACAACCATGTACCTGTCATCTCCACGAGTTTAAACTGAGTGCCCCATTCAGTTGTACACATCTTTAAGGTGTTACTATAACTGTTAGTAACAAAGGAATGTTGCCCCATCTTCAAGCAACACCTTTCAATTACACTAGGAATTTCTGAAGGTGGGTCTACTAATTCCTTGATAGACCTCGGGATTAAGTGTTGCACACCTATGCCTTTTGAACCACCCTCTTGTAACAGATATTTCCGGACTAGGGTCTTCAATGCAGCAGGCAATAGAGCCAAATCAGAGAGGTCTGGCAAGTGTGCAGGGTACACCTTGTTGTCTCTTGTTATGATGACCATGTCGAGTGGAGTACTACCACTTGCAATCCAACGAGCCACTTCCTTAGCATCGACCACCTTCAGATCTAGTGTTCCATCTGCATGTAATAGCGGGCTTCTAATTTTAGCTATGAGACCTTTACCCAGCTTGGTACAACCGATAACCGGATGCTCTATAGATGTCATAGGCCGTAATTCTTCGGTGTTGACCAGAATGATTCGATTTGGTTTCACTCTTTTATTGTGTATAAGAGCGCTGTTATCGTGAAATGTAGGGTGTTTGTTTCGTTTTAAGGGTGAAATTGTGGATGCATGAATTTGAATTGGATATTCTTCCATAGCTTATTGTTATGAGCAATGATGGTGAAACTAGAATACTGAGAATGTTAGTGTTTGTCATTTGTTTTTATATGCTGAAATGAGGCGGGAATTCTCTCACTGTTTTGGCGCCAAATTAATTTTCCATTTGTTTCTCTGAACTAAGACATTGAATAATGCTTGGGGCCCGCCTTTACTACTTTACCATGACCAAGTAATATTTCTTATATTTTTAAAACTAAGAAACAAGTACGAGATTAACTAATACATGGCAGACATTTAAGCATGAAATTCAATTACATCCTGCTAACAAGAAGACTAATTAACAGCATCCATTCAGTTGCCGTAATACTAAGTATAATCTCCTCAAACATAGTGTTAGTAACACACTTGAGGGTGTTAATACAACTCTAGCTGCACTCATTGCCACTAATCACCTCCGTCTGGAAGTACCCCAGGTGGTTGCGGATGTAACCTGTAACTAGGCTGCCAAGAATGTGTCAATTAGTTAGAACAACAAAGTTAATATGAATCGAGGCACTAGATATATAAAGTAACAGATTTGTTGATTACCAAGACCGTTAATGAGAGGATATTTCCGTAAAGAGTTGCCTGCCGGTGGGTGAAATACGGTTCAACCCTGTTATCCCAAGCTAATAACACTCCGCCTAAGTCACAATCAGCTCCGAAGGAATCGACTCTGTACAGGCCACCCATTGTGTCCTTGACCCGCTCGATCCAGTTTTCGGCAGTCCTTACCTCAGTCATCATAATGATCATGGGCTCGAAACTTCTACGGAGTCGGTTGAAATTTTCTTCAAAAGAAGGCCTATGCACACATCTAGCATTCCATACAACTACAACAACCCCCCTTGGAAATTTCATCATGTTACAGTATGTATCTGCAATCTCAGAACTGACATTAACTTTGTAATATCGTGATTTACTTGCCACTGAAATATGAGATTCAACAAGCAAGGTCAAACCAGACAAGTTTGCTTTGATCTCCAAGACATGAACACCATGTTTTTTAGCCCCAAAGAATATATCACGCGGTTGAACGGGCATAGCAAACACATGTAATTCTTCCGGGTTTATTATAATTTTCATATCGAACACCGGGACCAGTTCTTTAGGGATATACTCAGGACTTGTGTGGCATTGAAGATTACAGAACCACCTCATGAAAACCACTGCACCCTTATGCAAGTACGCTTCGCAGTCGGATATGTTTGGCATATAAGCTGGCCTGACATCGTTCGGCCCGATTTTCATAGCTTTAAATGGAAAAACATACCTTGGCCCGCCTTGATTAGGCCTGCATAGCAAAACGTGCAGTGTGTTTAGATCCATCTTCTTTGCAATATCATCCACGTCTGTTTCATGGTAGTAGTATTCAATGTTGTTGAATTTCAGTTCAGGCTCCGAAGTTGCTAGGACCGTTTTGAAGTAGGTTGTTGGTTGATTAGGGTGGAATGAAACACGGTTAGGGTTGGAACTTGACAACTGTAGGCTCATCACCTGTGTGTATATTGAAGAAGGGATTGTATCCATTGTTATGGTTGTGGGTTAAAATTTTGTCTATCAAGAGGACTGGGTTTAAGTCAAGCTTCCCTCTAATGTCAAAATTGCTTTATAAACAAAATGATGATAGTTATAGGTAAAGTATGTGTAGTTACATCAGCCACTGTTGGAGCAATTGATTCCTGAACACACAGAGAATCATATATTTTGTATAGTCTGCAAGCAATATCCCACCCCTTTTCTATTATTCAATGGTCATATCCTATTTTCATGCTTGGAATAGTATTTACGGACACGTCATAAGAGTAAGACAAACTATTAATATACCAATTAAAATCAATCTCGTGTTCAATTTAGTCGGTGAAATTATATTTTTATGCAGACTGATAATTCACTAATTTTGAACAGAAGACATAGTCACAGCTGCAGCTACTGACTTGGGTTGGGAAGTATCAGGCCCAGTTGGGAAAGCAACAACTTCTTTAAGTGGATTCAGTTCATCTTTCTTCTGTTTAAGCTTCTTAATTTGAGCCTTCAATGTTGCAACCCCCTGTAGAACAAGCTGAACAGCTTCATCATCAACCGTTGAGGCCAATTCAGAAACTAGATCAAAGGCATTAAGCATCTTATTACACCGCTTCACTATCAAAGACAGGGAAGGGTCATGATATGGTACTTTAACCCTGGTGTGCCTACGCAGAACGTCCTTACGCCAACGAGTTAGGATATATTTCTCAGGAACCTCAAACACAAGGTTCTGATCCAGAATACGCATACTGTGCTTACACATTATGCCAAAAGTCTCAAACTTACGACAGTCACACTGCACCTCTTTTGTAGTAGTGTCGAAGGTAACACGATAAAACCTTCTCCTATCAGTAAGAACCTCATGACTATGCCCTGGTGGAACTATCCACACCCGATCCTCAAGCAGGTACTGAACAACAGTATCTGATAACCTCCGTTCATCTCGGCAATAGCAATACATCAGCCTAGATAATTCAGTCTGAACCTCTTGAAATTTTGTGTCAGTATACAACCTTTGAAATACCTTCTCCACCTTAAATCCACTTATCAACCTTCTAAGATATTTGGAGCAGTTATCATCAGCATCAACCTCATCTTTCACGCGCTTCGTCATAGCTCGAGTGTATTGCCTTGGGAACTCAAACAGCTTGGTTTTCCGATTTACAAATCCATCAAAAAAACTGTTTATACTCTCCACTCTCTGCGTAGTTTTCATGCCCGCCCAAAAATGCTCCTTCATGAATGAAGGCACCCACATGTGCCTTTCTTCATACAAACCACACAACCATTGATTGCTTTCTAGATCGTACTGCTTAATTGTAGCAGTCCAGCTCCTTTCAAATTCATCAGTCGTGAAACTCTCATACATAACAAATTTGAGCTTGTTCTTAAACTCGTTGTACCTGTTAAAAATGTAGGCCAAATAATATGTGAAAAGCTAAACAATAAACCTTAAAGATCACATCATATGCCAAATACATCAAATGCAAAATCAAGCTTCAAGTTTCTAAAATAAAAGCAAAGAGGTGAGCACTTCAGGAATATCGTAAGGTATTAAAAAAAAAAGTTGAGCCAAACACTTACAAAGGTAATTTCCCCAATTTGTCTGGAAATTTAGAGAGTATATGCCAAATACACCACCTGTGTCTGGTATTAGGCATCAATTCAGCCAAAGGTTTGCGCATCGCGGCAGCTTGATCAGTTAGAAAACCAGCAGGTGCTTTGCCACCCATGCAAGTCAGTCATTGCCGGAAGACCCAACGAAAAGTTTCAGAATCCTCGTGAGAAACAAGTGCACACCCAAGCAATATAGATTGTCCATGGTGGTTCACCCCGACAAAATTAAGAAAGGGCAACTCGTACTCGTTAGTGAGGTAGGTTGCATCGAAACAAACTATATCACCAAAGCACTCGTAGGCAGCCCTACTTCGGGCATCAACCCATAAAACATCTTTCAAACGGCCCTCACCATCAACCCTGTTAACATGGTAAAAATTCTGATTATCGGCCATCATAAACTCAAAATAGGCCATCATAGCGGCCGAGTCACCGCCTTGCATCTTAGATTTGCGCTCCTTATATACTTCATGCTGTAAATCTTTCACAGTCATAGTCAAGTTTTCTTCCATTTCAGTCCCAAGACAACCATGAATCTTACCAACTGGAACACCCTCCTCATAATAATTAATTAACTTCTTCCTAACATTCGATGTGTAATTCTTCATTTTATACTCCTTAACCAATTTAGCTTTACCTGGACTTGTTAAGTGTTTATGTTCTAACTCTACAGTCTTAATCTCCCACAAACCCTCCCCATTCAAACTTGCATAAATCCTAGCCTCACACTCGCACTTCTTAAATTTTCTCTTACAACGGCTTAGCTCATCTTCCCCAATTACACCACCAACAACACCACCAGTACCACAGACTTGCATGTTTTTTGCTCTCTTCTTAGCCTCCCTAACTGCCCTCATATCAGGCCTACCCCAACACTCACAACGCCAAGTCATCGCCCTACGTTCCTTTTCTTTGGTGTATGAACCCTGCACCCTGCTTACCCCAAAACCTGTCTGCTCGACATATTCCTTGTAATAAGCTTCAACATCCTGCCATGTTTTAAATACCATTCCCTCCCTAGGGGGTTCCACATAAGACACAACAGTAACCTTGTTACTGGAAACAACAGTGTGGACAGTCTCATCAGTCCTAACTGGCGTTCTATAACAAACTCGACTACCGTCTACACAACCCCCCCAACTACTCCCGGGGAAATAGATGGAACCACCTCAGCACACTACCCATTAGGAGAGCACTCATCATCATAACCACTGATTCCACTCATAATAACAACTTAATTAAAGTAACAGATCAAATACGGCAACAAACTCAATCGGAGTATCCAGTATCTGAGAATTACAACAGGACACATAAATAACAAACTTTAATATATGTTGTCCAAATGGCCAAATGCGCAAAGATACGTGACATAATCAGAGATCGTATACTACATCTATAATCAAATTATTCATTCCTACTAATGAAACAGAAAATTAATCAAATTAATCAACATAATCAAATAAAATTAAGTTACTCATATTAATCAAGGCAAATGAATTACATTTTAATTGATAATGTGAAAAAGCAAACAACTTCAAAGGTTTGACAATTCGGATTCAAAAAACCAAAGACAAACACTAACAAAACCTAATTAGTATAACCAAACAGCTAATTACGGAATAATTAGGCAATTACTGTAAATTGCAACAAACCCTAAAAACCCCAGATAATTGAACTAGATCCCCCATTAACACGACCACACAGCCATGGAATTTAACATACATAAGCAGAAGGAGAGAGAATAAATGACGTACACCTTAATTAAGAAGCGGTCGCCACAGATGGGCAACTCATCACCAGCAGGGTTCTTCAAGAGAATGCGGGGAAACCAGCCACGAGAAATTGAGGAAACGACTGTGAAACAAAGAGATCGAATTTCATAAAGAAATTCAAAAATAATTTCTAACCATGGTTAACAAGTACAAATAACGGAAATAAACGGGTGTCAATTTCAGAACTGGGACCACAATTCCTACTGGAAGGTCCATTCAGCATTTTCGCACATGTGTCAAAGATAAGTGGGCCAACAACTACGAGATAAACAATATTCGTTTATCCCTGAGATTAATGGGGACGAGCTCTTAAATCTATAGACACAATAATAACCTTATATTTGACCTACCAGAACATATATTTTCCTAAGTTAAGCATTGTGCCAAAAACTATATATTATATAATAGTCATATATATAACCAACAACTGATTAAATATAATATACGACACAAATACTTCGTATATAGGTATGGATACTGATAATTTTATATAAATAAAATATACGGAGTATATATTACTAAGATTTATCCCTACCTTAATTATAAAAAGGTTAACAAAACTCTTATAATAGTGCATGGACATTTATATATCTTAAAATGTTCTTTTTACATATATTTTCCCCCATTTAATTTTAAATGCCTTAAAATTGTCTCTTGAATTCGCTAAATTGATTTAAAAGGTTATGTTTATTTCAATATTTAAAGCCATTTACTATTTTCATTTCCATTTGTTTTAATTTTTCTATTTAGAATTTATTAGACTATTAGGTTTCAAGATCGAAGTCAATATCTTTTTACCGTACAATCACTAAATCAAAGTCGCTTAACTAAAGTTTTGGACATTGCATAGCTACACAACATCCAACACATTTAATGATTACATGCAAATAATTTTAATAAAACTACGCATTCGATATAAGTTATTAAACAATTTAACTATATATACATTTTGATAGGTTTATATCTTTCATATTAACAAAAATTTACAAATGTTATTATTATATTTTGAAAAAAAAAATTAGACTTTGGAGTTTTGTATAAGATAGATAAAGGATAAGTTAATTCCCGTCATATATGCATTGAGTTTTGGGTGTTCTATCCGGTTCACCCTTTGGGCTAATCCAGATTTGAGGATCAGTTTTAGTTATTAGGTTCCACTCCCCTTCCGATTGTTGTTGCAGGGGAGCACATAGGTCCTCCCTACCAAGTGTAGTCTCAATCACCAGTACTACACCAACAACGAATTGGTGTAGTGGTGATTGGGACTACACTTTGGTATGGAGGACACGTGTTATAAAATATTATATTATATACATATACTTTTTTATATATAAAAAATATTATATTATATACACATACTATTATAGTTAAAAGTATTATTATGTATAAAACAACATAAATTATTGCACATGATTGTTGTATATCTAGTATAGTACATGAGCAATGCACGATTTTTAAATCAAAATTTTAGTTTTTCTAAAAAAATTCATAAGTAATAGCATTGTTAATACGAATATTACAATTTAAAACATGAGTAATAGTTATAATACATTTTATATCTATCCCTTTTCCGTCAAATGTCTAATTCAATTTAACTTTTATTCTTCTTGTTTAGATTGGTTATTGTTTCAGCTTTTTTTTTTATTTTTATTTTTTTTATGCAAGAAAAACAAAAAGTCATTGTAAAAGACATTGTATAGAAAATGAAAGGCCGATTAAAATTAAATTTATGTTCAAGATTATGTATTTTTTTCCAAGAGAACATTTCAGCTCAACATTCAGTATTTGTCAAGGAGTACAACAAACGATAAAAGTAATTTTTACACAATTTTGTATCTTTATAAAAAACTTTTGTATTCATCCGATTACTTGAATTGAATTTAGGATAACTTGTAGACTATTTTGGGTAACTTTTATCAATAAAACATAAATAACTTTCATTCATTACATTGGTAGCTTTTATAATAGGTGCACAATATTTTATTGTACATCTGATTTTTTTTAAATTAAATGTTTGTATTGATTTCATAATTGACGTCAAACTAAATATTATCGATTTTATTTAATTTTCATTAAGAAAAAAACAATATTAGCCTTTCAAAATACGAAATATTTGTTTCCTTAATTATGCCACTTTAATCATATTGCTTCAAATTAGTTATTATTCTTTAACTTAACTATAAATAAAGATTGGAAAGATTTTATGGATTATTTGTAGTATTGGAAAATATATATTTATTATAAAAAATTAAATCAATATTTATGTTAGGAAATCATGAAAATCTTATGCATGTATAGAAACTTGCTTTTATTGTTTGAAGTTTAACAAAAATAACTATGCTTGAATATGTAAACAGTAATTATATAGATATATTTTATACATAAGATAAGCCAATGAGAGAGTGACATTTGTCATCCTCACATTGAGGCGCTTGTCTTTTAGTGTAATAAATATAGATAGATTGGTGGGTATTTTAATGCTGATGGGTCATTCTTTTTGGGACTAAAATTAGGCCAAATGAGTCGTTCTTTTGGGGACGAAGGGAGTATTTGGAAAGACTTTCCATCGCAGCAAGATAGGATTCTGCTATCTCTTTTTTGGAGTTAAAGTTCATTTGATTTCAAACTCTTACTCCGTACTTATTTTTAAGAAAAAACGCTCATATATCTTGATATATTTATTAGAACATGTTTCCATGTGTTGTCAAAGTATCATAATGATTACAAATACATATTTGAGGTGTTTTGAGATACGGAAATATCATAATGAACACCCCTACTATTATATACAGATTTTAGTTGACAGCTTGACACCTTTCAATTATCACGTTTGTCAACGCATGTTTATAACGCTTAATAACTTCAATTATCAATATTGTAAAATTATAAAAAATGGTTATCAATAAAATATACATATAGATAATTCAAACAAGATCCCACATGATTAAAATAATTATATTAATTATATTTTATCGTATCCATAAATCACAAAAGCGAGTCAAAATGTAGTGTGTAAATAGTGTAAAGTCAAACAATGTCAACTAAAAATGAAGGAAATAATATTATACGTAGTAAAATAAAACAAAAATATCGGAATTTTATTATGTGAACAAGCATTTAAAAGTTTTCAATGCATCCCAATTCACTTAGCCCGGACTATGTCGAATTCATTCCTAACTAAGCCCAAACATATAAAGCCATCATGCCCATAAAAATCATTACAGCACACCTAATAAAATCTAACTAGTGTGTATCCCGGGCGATGCCCCGGGTTGCTAACTTGTATACTTCTTGCCTTAATTTAATAATTATGTTGGACTATTGGTGTAGTTAGTGTATGTAGTGGTTCGAACATTGTCTTGGATGTCACCTTTTTTTTTTTTTTTTTTTTTTTTTTTTTTTACATCATATGTGTAGACACCTAAAAATGTCTCCCCAAAACCAAACCCGATGATGAACAACCTTTCACCGCCATTATTGGTCGGGTTGAGTATTTAATCTTGGAGTGCTTAAATCCATATTTCCATTTCATAAACCAACCCAACTTCTAGCCCATTTCCCCAAACCATAACTTATTTTTCTCTTTTCGTGCCTTTAAACCCAAAATAATTCATTTCGTATCCTTTAAAATCATTCATTTCATGTCCTTTTTATAAAACGTTTAATCTAGTTTAATTTGGTCCATAATCAGGGTCCAATGATTTAATAGTTGGATGGGGATTTAAAAGATCTTTCCAAAGATATATTATAATCCCAAATCCAAGTTATAACGAATAAGTTATGGCCAAAATATTAAACTGAGCCCAAACCGAACCTAAGCCCACCTTACCTACGACCCAATGATCTTAGGGTCCAAAAGCTTTTAATCTCATCCCTAAACCAATTAGGATTAACTGGAAGCTTCTATAAGTTTCTAAAAGATCTTAATTATCATTTTTAAAAAGATAAGATTAAAGAGTTTGAAATTGAATAAAACTTTTCTTTTTGAAAATCCTATTTCTATCCGAATTGAAAGACATTCAAAGATAGACAGATATTATTTTCGTGCCTCATATTTTTTATCCAAATTTTATATGGTTGGATAGCCCTTGAAATTATCTTTCCAATGATATATTATAATATCAATTCCGAGCTATAACGGAAAAGATATGAATAAAATGTCAAACTCTATCCAAAACTGACACCGTCTCACTATTTCGGCTATATCTTTTGTTCTACAAAATATTTTAATCTGATTCTAATTGGGTTAGAAAGTATATTTCAAGAGATTTCCAACGATTTATTATTTATCTTATTCCAATTTCTGGATCAAAAGATATGATAAAAACAAAAACTGCTGTCTATCGAGTTTTATTCCGATTTAATTTGGATCTTATCTTAATTTTTCGACCCTTCTTTTTTCTCTATAAATAGAGGTCGTATCTCCCCTTTTTTCAAACATCAATAATCTTGGTCAACAAATAATTCTCTTCTCCCTCTTTAGCCTAAATACTAGTCACCCTATTCTCTCAAAAGACTTCCCCTAATTAAGCACTTCAAGGAGTCCATACAATATCCAAAGTTCTTTACTTTAACCAAGGCGTGAAAGTTATAATTAACTGAGGGTTTGGAACAAATCAAATATACATTTATTTAATTTAATTTTCATTTTTTTTATATTTTTTATTGAAGTTACTAACAGTTTATTCATGATGTAGCAATTTAAAGGAACGCGCGGAATGTGAGTAATTAATTAATTTAATTACTCTTATTTTATTTTGTTATTGCTAGCATCATGATTAGGTTATTTTATATTTTATTTGACTAATGATATTATGGTTAAATTGCTTCCAATATTAATGTTTATTCTATTATTTTTATGATCACCATATTGCATGTTTAAAGGGAACATGTAATTGAAAATCACGCCTAATAAGATAATTTGGACAACCGGTTTAGGTTCCTTTTTAATCTTGTTATTAAATCAAGTGATCACAATATTTTAGAATTATATGTTGCATTAATATTAAACCAATTTAGCTTAATAATAGATTGGAGCAAATTGAATATTTTGTTTGTATGCCTTTGAGATCGCATGAATCACTTTTCACTATAAGAATCGAGTAGAGGCCAGTACGGGTGAATGTGACTCCATGACTCACTTCGTACCATCATCCCCGATCCTCCTTTCGTGGTTCCGAACCATATGGAGTTAGTAATCTCATGGATTATGAATGGGGTGTAACCTTCACGGGTCGATCGTTGTTGCCTTCGTTGTCCCTTATTCGTGGTTGCCTTTTATGATCCGTGAACGGTTTACAAGTTCCTTAAAAACTTGTTGGCGGCTCCCTACTTTCCGTGTCCCTAATCGTATAATGTCAATTCCCACTTCCTATGAGTACCAAGCATATTCACACATGCTTTAACGTAGGCGCACTTCGAGCGACGCCTACAATATGTATTTATATTTTAATTTTGTGAAAAAAATGAATTATATTACCTCTAATTTACTTAATAAATGAAAGGAATATTATAATATTATGTGAAACTTGAAGCATTAATAATAGTTGGTTGAGATGGTAAAAGTACGTATTACCTATTGTAGGGAATATTTCAAGCGTTAATCCCCTAGCTTGAACCCCACTGTGATCATACACTAAAGTACGGTGGCGTCCAAAAGGAAAGAAGATAGAGCAAAAGAGTCGCCAACAAGTTTTTTAGGAACTTGTAAACCGTTCACAGGGTGAAGGTTACCCCTTAACGATCCAGGAGATCGTCAACTCCAATAGGTCTTGAACCATGACTGGTAGTTCGAAGATGAAGGTACAAATCCAACCTAAAAGAGATTGAACCTGCCCTAATAATAGGCCTCTACTTTATTCTGATCGTATACATGTGCGCTTTCTGACTAACATGCAAGCAATATGATTAACCCTAAACCTGTTTATCTATCTTGGTTGAATATTAATGCACAAATAAACTATTATTGGCGATCACTTGAATTATAATCAAATTAACCCTAAATAAGATTATTAATTATCTTATTAAGCGTGATTACAAGTACCAATTCCCTTTAAACATGCATAAAAGGCGTGATCAAGCAATAACAATAAATATCATCAAGCAACATAATCATAATCAATAGTAAAAATAATCATAATCAAAATAAATAATTAAAATAATCATGTTAAAACATAATAATAGCAAGATCATAGGCATGATACTAACAAGATTAATAACTAATCCTAGCATGTCAATAAGCAATAAAAATCAAAGCTTAGCCCTAACATGATACTAACATGAATATTAAGAAGAGAAATAGAAAGCATCATAACAATCATACTTGATTTAAGGAACTTTTTCTTTACCCTAAACATGATACTAGGAAGCAATAAAACATCCTAACATGATACTAGGAATCATAACAACAATCTAAGTATGATTTCTATATCATAATATCAATAAAAATCATTAAAGCACTTACTTGGATGCCTCGTACCTCTTTCTAATAACAAAATACACACGTTAGTAACTTCAAGGAAAATAATAAACAAAACAATTAAATTAAATAATAATTGAAAGAGAGTTTGGGACCAAACCCTCAGAAATTAAACCTTTCACGTCTAAGGCAAAGACAACTTCGAATATGGCTAGGTGTATCTAGATCTAATGAATGCGGAATTTTGTATTTGAGAGAAGGCTAGTTTAGAAAAAGAGAGAGAGAGAGATCAAGAAAATCTTGATGAGAGTTGGTAGATTGTAGATGAATGAAAATTGGAGAGAATGAGAGAGAATTGATGATTGTTGATGAATTAAAATTGGTTATCGAAAACGGAGTTTTTAGCACGTTATTTATAGAGAAAATCAACCAAAAAGATAAAATATCAAAACAGAGTTCTGACGCAAATAAAATTGGATTAGCGCCAACGCTGGCCATTGGCGTCAGACGCCAACATTAGCACCAGGCGCCAATGCTAGCGCCAGGCGCCAAGCGTAGCGCCAGGCGCTACAGCTGGCATTTGGCGCTGATTCAGAAATTCACGCGTTTTCTTAAAATCAGATAGAAATTGTCGTACAGGAGGATAAAATCGTATCTTCCTCAAAAAATGTTCTTTGATTCTAATTAAAACTCTAAAAAGTCAACAAAAGTCAATTTATCAATGCTATTTGAATTAGGAATGAAAAGAACCTTCTAGAAGAATCTAGAAGACTAAAACCATTCCTAATTGCATTAGGAATGATAAATCTATAGTAGGCCCTCCTCTAGATCATTGGGCCGCACATAAGGCTTAAACCGGGCCCAGTTCAGTAAATTGGCCATAACTTCCTCAATATTCATCGGAATTGGGCTTATAATATATCGTTGGAAAGCTCTTGGCAAGCCCCATCCAACTACACTACTATTGGACCCATATCATGGACCAACCAAACTAGATTGGCTGTTTTTCTTAAAATAAGTTTTCAAAAATAGAGAAAAGAGAAAAGAAATTAAAACTATCCGCAACACTAAAATTTCCACACTTTCACTTCATTCGATTATGATTTGACGCGAAAGATACTCATCACTGGGTTTGGTTTTGGGGAGACACAAATGGGTGTCTACAGAAGCCCCCACTTTGACTGAGTTTGGAGAAACACAAGTTTCGAAAACAAAAGTCAAAGTATCGATAGGGACGGAGAATGATTCAGAACGTTCTGCGATCCTAAATCATTCTTGTAACGCCGATACCTACAAACTAGCGTTAGTTAAACAGATAAAAGAGTTAAGAAACGCGTATCTTGCACCGTCGAGCACACGTCTCTAAAAGTAACCGATTTACTGCTGCTTTTCTGTTGTTTTGATGACCTCCTGCCAAGAGAATGCCATCCCGCTTGAAAACCGCTACGCTTGTAACTGCTTCCAATATAGAAGATTGCTTCGCTTGAAACGATCCTCTTCCGCTTTAATAATATTCCACGTCCAAGGGAATACTATCGAAGATTGCTTCACTTGAAACAATCCCCTTCCGCTCTATGACCATCTTCCACGTCTAAGGGAACATGATCGAAGACAACTTCGCTTGAAATCACCTTCAGTTGCTTTTTGACAACTTTCCACAATCTAGGGAACGCCATCCTGCTGTTTCGATGTTAACTCGTCTCTAAACAAAGAGCTTCTTTTTTTTAATATGTTCACGCGCCTCTGAACAAAGAGCTTCTTTTTTTAATATGTCCACGCGTCTTTGAACAATAGAGCTTCTTTTTTTTTGGATATTCTTCTTTAATATGAACTTCTGAATGATGTGTCCACGCGTCTCTAAACAAAGAGCTTGATAATAGGATGCCCACACGTCTCTAGAGCAAAAGAGCTTTGAGAGAAATGTCTACGCGTCTCTGGAGCAAAGAGCTTGAATGATATGCCCACGCGTCTCTGGAGCAAAGAGCTTTAATGATATGTCCACGCGTCTCTGAACGAAAGAGCTGGAATGATATGCCCACGCGTCTCTGGAGCAAAGAGCTTTGATGATATGTCCACGCGTCTCTGAACAAAGGAGCTTGATGGAAATGTTCACTCGTCTCTGAACAAAAGAGCTTGAATGATATATCCACGCGTCTCTGAACAAAGGAGCTTGATTAACATGCCCACGCGTCTCTGGAGCAAAGAGCTTTGATGGAAATGTTCACGCGTATCTGAACAAAAGAGCTTTGATGATATTCCGAGGAAAAATTTTCGAAGACCAACGCTTGCCGATCTCTAAAGCTCGCTTGAACTTTGCTTCCGTTATGCCAGTACGTTGGCGGTTTCCGTGATGAGCCAATTCTTAGGCGCTTTAAGCTAAGTAAGACGATCTTTCATCAGGTCGATCACTTATTGTGATTGTAATTAAACTAACTACTTAATCATGTCAAATAGCTTATAGGGGCTAACTGGCGTACCAAGGAACCCGAAATTGCTGTATGAGGTCGAAATCACCTTTCTGAGAGGCTTCGAGCTCTGTCGCTGCTGAAATATCTCTGGCGCCAAGAATTAACTCTGTCGCCAGACGCTATGATCTAGCGCTAAGCGCTAAAAACTATTTCCACACGCTAGATGTTTTCGTCTGGCGTTGGAGTAGGGTCTTCCCTATTCTGCTGCACCTGTATTTATTTTTTACTATAGAACTTTGCTAATATCTTTAATTATCTTAGGGTTGACCTAAGGTTTAGTGTCGCTTGACTCATTGACTTGACACGACTCAAGGTATAAACTTGACTCTCTATGATTGACTCGAGGTTGACTCGACTCGAAGTGTTTGACACATGTGACTCATGACCCGTGTGTGCATAGTGTTGATTGTGCGACTCGAAGATGCAAAAAAAAAAAAAATCCGTCATTTTTATGGAGGGTACCGACTTTCTCCCGAAAAAAAAGACGCGAAAAAGGATCGAAGTGTTGAAGGTGCATGTTGAATGAGCTTAGTCAAATGTTGTTTCTCACAGTTCAAGGATTGTAAAATCTTAGACTATCCTAGTTGACTCGATAATGAAAGTATTTAGGTAACTTAGGCACGGAGGCTAAGCACTTCATACTTCGTGATGCAATGACAATTTTGAGTGATGTTGGGCATTTTGACATGACAAGGCATGCTTTAGTGTTATGTTAAGATTTCATGACAAAAGGGTTCCTAATGGAAGTATATTTGGTCATGAATCTATGCAGTGTATGAAAGTGACACTAAAGTCAGACCGCAAGAGCTAAGTGTGTGGAAAGATATTATTTTTAGAAGAATCAAATAATGGTGACTCTTAGGCTAGGTAGGCTAATGATGTAGGGATCAAACCCCCAATTCTAGCTCTAAGTAGATAAGGATGAGCATAGGGGATCCTTTGATATGATCATGGTGTGAGTGTGTGAATGTCAATATGAATGCATGTTTATTACGGCCGCACCTCGATGTGAGGTTGCCTACGTTTCCGTTAGGAATCAGGCCGAACGTAGCTCTAGCCGAACCTCGCACAAGTATGTGTATACTTTAAAAAGGTCTTTTTAAGGGTTTGAATGTCACCTCGAATTTGGCTTTGAATGTCACCTCGAATTTGGTTTAATATGGTCAAATTCAACCATGAAAACTCTAGATCTAGAGTTTTCATGGTCGACCTGAATAACCATTAGACCACTGTACCTCCACGCGACGCCGGCGAGAAAGAAGATCAAATTGGCGTTGTGACCCAACCCCTTTGCCGGCGACAAAGAAAAGAGAAAAGAGAAAGGGAGGGAGAAGAGGAAAGAGAAGAGAAAAAGAGAAGGAGAAGAGGAAAGAAAAGAAAGAAAGAAGAAGTAGAAGAGCAGCAGATAATGAAGAAGAGGAAAGAGAAATGGAAGGAGAAGAGAAAAGAAGGAGACCAGCAGATACAAAGGAGAAGAGGAGAGAAGAAAGACAGGGGAAATAGAAGGGGGGAACTGGGGAAGGGTCAACGCCGGAATTCTGAGTCAATCAGACTCTAGTGGCGTTTGGCAACTAATTTTTAAAATTGGGTGGTTCCAGACAACAAAATTTTTTTCGGATGGTTTCTGACAAAATTTCCATAAAATTATATTCTAAAAGGGTTGTGTTTCTTAATTAAAAATAAATAAAAAATTAAATTTAACTAAAAACAGGTAGTTCTTGGATCGTGCCCTTTCCCAAGAAAATTTGGGGAAGATGACTAGATGAGATCCTTATCGTCTATATAAAGAACCCTAATAATTCAACTCCATCTTTAAACATTAATCTCCATACACCTTTCTGTTGTTGTTCAAAACACTAACCTACATCATTCATCATCAAAAACTCCACCTGAGTTACAAATGCTTGGTTTGCAACACTATTTGTCATATCTTCAAGGGCGTTATGTTGAGGCTTGCAAACAATAGAAGGAGGCGGAAAAAAGAGAAGTTGAATTGCAATTACTAATTGATAAAATAAAAATTGATGTCACAAAAAAAGCGATAGACTGCTGTACAACATCAACAACAAGCAGGGCCTGTAACAAATGATGGTGTCGAGGATGGGAATTCGAAAGTGGGTGTCTAGGATATAACTGGATTGTTTATATGATGTCATATATTCTTATTTCACTTTTTTTATTTTTTATTTTTTTTTATCAGGACCTGTTATGTTTTCCCATTGTCCGTTTTTTTTTTTATTTTCTTTTTAGCACGTTTTTTTTTTTTTTTTGGAAATTGTGTGTATTGTTGGATTATGGTATCCTTAATACTACCTCCGTTAACGGTTATTTGCAACATTTGCCATTTTGGGAAGCTACCTATTATGCGCAATAATTTTTTTTCTTTCCACTTTTAGTAACTTTTTGTCAACAAAATGACCATATTACCCTTACTTAAACAACTTAGACATCTAATTAAATCATTAACCTGATTTCACTCTTTACCTAATGAATCTGATTATTATAATCAATTTTCACCAAAAATCATTCACCTTCATCAAAATCATTCATCTCCCAAACCCTTATTCAATTGAAATATCCAAAATTTAAACCCTAACTCTTCATTTTGGTTTATCTTCCCCCTTCTCTCTCCTCTTGCAATTTGGGTTTGGGTTCGTCTGGTTCGTGGGTTTGGGTTCGTGGAATTGGGTTCGTCTGGTTCGTGGGGTGGTTTTAGGGGTTTTAGATCTGGTTCGTGGGGGTGGCGTGAGTTTCGTGGTGGGTGGGTCTTCGTGGTGGGTGGGTCTGGTTTCATGGGTATTCGTGGGTTTCGTTTCGTGGGGGCGGCGTGGGTGGTTTTGATTCAATTGGGTTTCGTGGTGGTTTTTGTTTAATTGGGTTTCGTGGGGGTTCAATTCATGGTGGTTTCGGTTTGATTGGGTTTCGTGGTGGTTCAATTCGTGGTGGTTTCGGCTTGATTGGGTTTTGTGGTGGTTCCATTCGTGGTGGTTTCGGTATGATTGGGTTTCGTGGTGGTTATGGGTGGTATAGTTCTGGGTTTCGTGGTGGTTATGGGCGGTGATGGTTCTGGATTTCGTGGTTCAAACTTAAGTACATCCATTATATTTCAATAATGATGTTTAAAAACTTTTGCCTAGGAGTCCGTGCTACCTCCCCATGTTGCAAATAACTGTTAACGGAGGTAGTATTACTAATGGTCTTGGTCTTGGTCTTTTGAATCGTATGTACGTATTTAGTTCTATATCCACTATATTTATTTATTGTATTATGTTATTTTGATACAATAAAGTATACTATCACTAGGATGCTTTTAATGTAACCACACATTGCAGGATGAAATTGATATAGATGAAATATAATTTCGGTTAATTAACTACTTAAATATGACTAATGTAAGAGTATAAGCAATGATTATCTACTGTCAAACATAATGAAAAGAAGTATGTAAGGTAGATAGTTCAATTGCAATTTTGTAGTAATTTAAAGCATAACATGGACTATAAACAACTACAATAGAGAAGATTAAAGTCATAGAAATTACTATACATGGATGCCAAACCAATATTTATGCCCTGTGCTTATGTCTCCATTAGTGTGTATTAAATCATTTTTCCCACGTTTATAGCACCGATATCTCTAATTAACTTGATGTTGACATGTTTCAAACCCGTTCATAGCCTCAAATGAGTTGTGGTCATATGAGTCTTTTAAAATTGGCTTACAGCAATATTTTTCAAAGTGGATCCAGATGTCCTTGTTCTCGTTGATCCTTTTTCCATTTCTTTCCATCCATTGTTTATTTAATGACTGAAATTTCAAGAGATATTCAATCTCTTTGATATTCGGATATATATGCTCTTTAAATATCAGCTCCCATTGACCAAACTCGTCGTGGTTTGGGTAATATTCTCCCATGGATTGTGATTAAACTCTGTTACTTTTTGTAAACAAAAACCCAAAAAAAAAAAGATCCGTAAATGAGTTTTTAGTTCATAAGTAATTGTAAACGATTTTGTAATAAAAGGAATTGGAAAATGTTAGTCCAGATTAAAGAAGTTTGGGAGTTAGAGAGAGAGGGACCCTTAAACATTAGTCTTTATTATATGATTACTAGATTAATCCTGTGCGTTGCACGGTTTAAATAGATTTTATTTGTTTAAAATCGTTGTTAATATTCTTTATTAAAAAAAATATAATTTTTTTGGTGAAGGATTCAAAAAAGTGTAATCATAATCTTATTTATTAGTTTTGTAAGAAATATTGTAATTGTTTAGTTTTAGAACTTATGAGAAAAAAAAATAGAGAAAAAAAAAATGATGATGTCAAAAATACTTTTGGCG
Organism: Chenopodium album; assembly: GCF_948465745.1. Lineage (NCBI taxonomy): Eukaryota > Viridiplantae > Streptophyta > Magnoliopsida > Caryophyllales > Amaranthaceae > Chenopodium > Chenopodium album. The sequence goes on from NC_137842.1 coordinate 18,790,921, forward strand.
GGAAAAAATTTCATAAAAAATTGACAAGTGTCCTTTAATGATGTCATTATGTTTTGTTTTAATAATAGTTAATAAATATTGAGGTAAATGGTTCCCAAATGGTTAGGTTTTCCTTCTTAACTACTTTAATTTTATTTAAAATAAGGCAATTATGTAGTTTTATTAGAGTGTTATTTATTATGACAAATATTCGTGATAAATAAACTTTAATGATCTATTCTTTATTAAAAATTAGAGGAAAATATAGCTTATTAGTTAGTTGAAGAATGATGAAAATACATACAAGTATGTAGTAATTTTTTTTAGCAAGATTAAAGATTAATAGATTACTTTTATAAAACTAAATAAACTGGGAAAAACTGTAAAAAAGTAAATGCAAAATTTTAACAAGCAGACAATGACCTTCTCGACTCGACTCGACTCAAATTGAAACTTTGATGATGAATAATTGAGCAGGTTTTATTGCATCGAAACTTTACCGAGCACTACTTGGTCGTATGTAAGAATTTTTTGAGGACAATGTTACAAGTAAATGCGAAACTTTATCGAGTAGACCATGGCCTTCTCGACTCAAATCAACTTGAAACTTTAAAGACAAATAGTTGAGCAGGTTTAAAGAAAAAACCCTAGCCTGCTCTCTCTCTTCTCTCTCCTAAATTCTAGCCTCCATTCCCAATTTTTAAGGGGCTTCCATCGGATTTCACCGGTGGAAAGCCCCCTTTATTTTCATTTAAGCTTTTTGTTTCTTAGGTTACAATAATGTTGTAATCCCCCGTATTTTTAAAGATGTTATAAATGAAATTTAATTTTCTTTATAATATTGATTTGTATTTTTTCATAATTTAATTTCAAAATATTCAAATTATTAATTTGGGTCAAAATTATTTTGGTACAAATTATTTTATGAACCTTCATTCTATAATTTATTTCAATACAACTAAAGCTTAGTCAATTTCATTCATTTGACCCATTAATTTTATGAGGGCCAATCTTTCTATTTACCCTACAACATTCTTCCCTATAAATACCCCATTAATCCCCAAAATTTTCCCCACACAAAACGGTTAGTAAATTCTCTTATCTTTATTTTATTTCTTTATTTTTCTTTTCTTTTTCCTTTTTCTTTCTTTTCTTTTTCTTTCTTTCTTTCCTGCTTCACGTGAGAAAGACCTCACTCACTGCCGCCCACCTACTGCTCGCTGCCGCCACTTGCCTTGGCCGGATTCCGGTGCTGCCGCCCCTTGCTCGCCGGCGGACCACCGGCCAGCTACCGTGGCTATCTTTTCTCCTTCCCCCTTTGTTTTATTTACCTTGTATGAATTTTAATGTATTAGTTTTGGGTTTTGATTTTGTAGTATAAAGATTATATTTTTAGTTTAAATTCATGTTTTTGATAAATTAAACTTAATAATTTTAGATTTTATTTATGTTATAAATTTTCAGATTTTAATTGTGTATATTTTAGGGTTTAAATTGTGAAGTTTGAAGATTTAATTAAGTTCTTATGAAACTACTAATTGAATTCCAATTATATATTTCAAGTTTAATTTGTTGTATTTATACATTCTATTACTTAATCAATTTTACAGATTTTAGGTTATTGTTTTTGAAGCCTCTAAATTCATTGAATTGGTGAATTTTTGGGTTTAAAGCCTACTAACTTAACATATAATGTAAGTAGTTTCAAAGATTACTATAATTTTGAGGTTTCATGTATAAAATAAAATTTCAGATTTTTATTAAACTTTAAACTTGCTGTAATTTCATGTATAATAGTGTATTTTAAGGTATTTTGAAGAAAATTTATAAACTATATATAAGCTTTTGATTTTAATTAAAGGGAAGGTTTTAAAGTGTTGTTTGATTTGGATTTTAAAGGTTTTAAAGTAAGTTAGTATTGCTGTAAATTTGATTGTTTGGGTATTGATTGAAGTTTTATTGTTTGGTTTAGGAGAGGAGTTTATTGAAGGTGATTTCTAGTTAGTAAGTGGCATATCAATTCGTTTATTCAAGGTACATATGAGTTACGAAACCTTGCCTTTAGAAGCATGTTTAGGAACAAAACGAGAACTTAGTATCATGTATAGAGAAGACTCAGAATAATTGTTTGGTTATACATTGTGATTTCCTTATGATGTGCACTATTTTACTTTGCAAATATTATTTATGCATTAACTTTGCAAGATGCGCTTAGAGACAAAGGTATGTGAATATGTGGAATGATTTATTTATTACTCATTCATGTTTTTTAAAATCGAATGAGTAAAGGAAGAATTCAAGTCTTATAAGACGAAGTTAAGGTTTTGGGGGGCCTTATGCACTCAAGGTGTTTATACACCGAGGTAGTTAAAGGAATAAATAATAAATGTTGTTTGTCACTAATAAATCAAGAATTGAAATTGGAAAACTGTTTTACTTGATTGAATGGATGTTGGATTGATTGTATTGTTTGCATATGAGTCATCACCAAGTCTAAACTTGTAAATCACGTAAAGTGCAAGATGGATGAGCAATAAAACTATGGATTGGTGCACATCTGGAGTAATGACAATCAGGGGTTGGGGTATACGGGGTATTAGTCTTGCACTTTTCTCGAGGCCGTCTGATCTACGAGTCTCTTATTTCAAATATTTTTCAAAACTAGGAGTTAGGTAGGATCTCATAATAACTACGGTCATGGAGTTGTGCCCGTGGTCGTTGGATGTTTATTAATGTTTCCGAAAGGAGGCATGGGGTTTTTCTTTTATTGATGTTCCAAATGGAGCATGGGTTGGACAACCTTGTCTATTGCTTAATCCAATGAAATAAATAAATGAGTTAGCTACTATCAACCAGTGAAGTCTTAATAAAATTGATAGATGAGTCGTGTGTTGAGTCTATAATTTAATGATGCATGATGTTTGATTATTAGTAGCATGTTAGGGATTTCTTATTTTGTTTCGCAGCTTGTATGTACTCAGCTTTGCTGATTGCGTGCTTTTGTGTGATTTTCTTTGGTCATGACCTTCGCCTTTCAATGACCCTGTTATGATCCAATTTTTACACTTGTAATATTGGGGAGCAGATTAATCACAGGTATTTGCATAAAGTGGGACTTGCATCAAGTGGTGGGTAATTGAGTGGAGAGTTGGTTCTACTTATGATTTATTTCTTGCAAAACATTAAACTTTGTTAAATGCTACTTTGTTAATTGAGTTTTAATTAAGGGCCTTAATGGTTCCAACTTGTAAGATTTAGTTTGGTTTTTTTAACTATTAGTTTGAAACTTTAATTTAATTGAACTAGTTTTTCACTGCTAAATTCTAAAATAGCATTAACGTTTGAACACGTGGCGGTAGCATGTCAGTAATTATGTTGGATTTTGTTCAAGGTATTCACAGGTTTAAAGAGAGAGTGATTGGAGTGTTACAAAGTGGTATCTCAGAGCTTAGGTCTATTTTAATTAACACTAAATTAATTTAAAGTTTTTAGGCGCCTAACGTTTTAAGTCTTGTGATTCTGGATTTAATTACTTGATTTAAAGTTAAACTTTATTTTTGAAAATTATTTTATTAAATAAATTAATTCAACATTTTAAAATAAAAATATTTTTATAAAATGATTGTGTTATTAATTATTTTTATTGAAATAAAATAAATTTGGGTATTTATTTTATTCTTTAAACTTGAGTATTTATTTTATTTTATCAGTGAGTATTATGTTTAAGGATTAAAGCACGTAACATAGAATAATATTTAATGATGGATTGGGCAATTTGGTAAGTTTGAGTGATCATTATGTGATATGTGAACTTGTGAAGCATCTAATTATGTGAATTTTGAATTATGGTTATTTAATGATGCTATTTATTATTATTGGGTTGTGGTTTGATATTTCTTTCTTTTATTTGATATTTCCTCCAAACTTTGCATCCATTGAGTGTCTATTTGAGAAACCTTATAAATCTATTTTAGATTATACTTGGAGAAGTGATGAAACATTTGATTATGATGAGCTATGGAGGTTGACAATTAAGGAGAGCTAGAGAGATTATTAAGTGCCTTGTTAATTGAACCGTCCATATTTGAGAAAATTGGAGGAAAACAAGTTGAGGATAAATTATTGAAGGAATATGAGATGGTAAGGTAGTGCCTAATGAGTTGTTTATTAATTGAAGTGAGTTACGGGGGCGTAATTCTTTTCTTTAATAGGGGTAGAATGCGATATAATTTTGTGCTTTTTACCTAATTCATGCTATTTATTGCTTAATTTTGCATGATTTTTCTCGTCATTGCTTAATAGTATTGTGTTTGCATGCTTTTAAACTTTTAAAGTATGTAAACTTTGGCCAAGTACGAGTTTATTTATTTATTTTTTATTTAATGTGGGTTTTATTTATGTTCGATTTAAATTATGTGGGTTTAATTTATGTTTGTTTTCGATTTATGAGGGTTTTATTTCTTTTTTTGTTGGATATTTTGGACGAAATTTTGTTCGAATATTTTGGGTTTAATTGTTGTGGATTTTTTTTTTTTTTTTTTTTTTTTTTTTTTTTTTTTTTTTTTTGGTATAATTATAAGGTTGAATTTTTGGTCGATTTTTTTTGTTTGATTTGTGTTAATATTACTACGTATGTTTAATTTTTGTTTTGAATTTTGGTTTGATTTTTGTTAATTTTTATTTCGGGTTTGATTTATTGGTTGATTTTGGTTTGATAATTGTAGTTTGTTTATGGTTTTCTTATTATGGTTTTTATGTTGATTTAATTTTTCGTTATTTTTGGGGTTTATTTTGCTTTTAATTAATTTTGTTCACGGGTGGCTTTGGTGGTGGCTGATTGGGGTTTTCGCGGTGAAGGGAAGAGAATTCGTGGTGGCCGGGTGAGATTTATGGGGTAGGTTGGATTTTTCGTGGTGGATGGTGGTGTTTTAGGGTGGGCAGTGGTGATGGGTAAAGGTGGTGGGGCTCGCTGTGAAAGTGTAAAGTACAGGGTGCATTTTTTTTTGTTTTTTTTTTAAAGTTTTAGCGATCGCTTATGACAATCGTTAATTTCAAAATTTGTGACCTCTAACTAAATAGGTCGCAATTATTAATATTTGCAAATGTTTACCGTACGGTCGTTGAAAATAATAAAAACGTTTGTAAAAATCGGTCATAAATTTGTTTTTTTGTGACCAAGTAAATAGCGACCACCACGTAACGACCGTTGACGGTCACGATTATTTTCAACGACCGTGTTCCTTATTTTTAGAGACCGTTAGAGGCGGTCGCAATTTCGCCAAATTTTAGTAATTTTATAAACTTTATTTATCTTATGTTTCAAAGCTACTTTCCTTGTTTTAACTTCTTTTGCGATGCAATAACTGTATTTGTTTAGGTTGAAAGTAGGTTTGATTGTTTCAAAGAAAAACACTAACCTTTGATTGTTGCAAAAGTAACGGTATAAATTACATTTGATTGTTGCAAAGAAAAACACTAACCTTCTACTAAGGGTTACTTTGAGTAAATCACTCCCTAAACTTACAACAAAGTTGCAATTCACTCCCTAAACTTATAAATGTTGCAAATCACTCACTCATCCTAGTAATTTATCCGTTTATAACCGGTTATCTCAGGTAACTCCCTAAACTTTGTAATATTTTTAATTTTTTTTAATTCTACAATTTAATCAAAACTGATGGACCAATGGGAGGCAACCCTGGTAAACGAGAAGCCATCATAACCTTTCACAATACCCGAAGCGCGAGATAGCCAAAGGGCTTTATAATAAAGCATTTACAGAAGCTTTCTTCATCTTTCCTTATTCTGCCCAAAAAAAAGCCCCAAAAGAAAAAAAAACCTTTGAAGCTTTCCCTTTGGAGACGAACAAGGAGTATAATGTCGTGGCTCCCGATCCTAGAAAGTTCGAAGTTTGTACTCTAATGTGCTCTAACATTAACTCTAAAATTCTTAATGGAGCCTTGGATGTATTTATAGAACTAATCTTTTGACAATAAATGATGAACGACAAGTACTTTTAAGTTATATATGTTGTTAACATATTCTATTTAATTTGGTTATTCCACCTATTTGATTATTCTGTTTTTTGTGAATGATTATTGTAATACCTCGTATTTTTAATGTAATTATTTATTTAATTATTATATATATTTTGGGTCAAACTATTTTAATTATTAGATTATAAGTAAAAAAACGTTTTAAAATATGGGTCAATAAATATTAAATTCAAATGTAGCCCACTTTCACAATAAAGCCTATAATCCTATTTACTTATTTATTGGGCCAATCATTTCTCCATCATATCATTTCTTATGAGTAGGGGTGTTCAAAAATACCCGACCCGCTGACCCGCCGTCCCGATAAATTTTTGCCGGGTATTTTTTCTTTTTTTACAAAATTTTCGGGTCGGGTACCCGACCCGATAAAAATAGAGTATAGCGGGTCGAGTCATGGGGCAACCTTACAGTTAGTCGGGTACCTGCTGACCCGCTATTTTTTTTTACAGATATATAAAAGAACAATTAGGGTTTCTCTAAACACTTTGCAGCCAGCCAGCCACCAAGTTCTCCTTCTTCCCTCTCTCTCTCTATCTCTCCTTCGTTCTCCTCTACCTCTCTCTGTGTGAAGGAAGGCCCCTTAGCAGCAAACACCGCAGGTACCGCTACACCTCTATTCTCTCTCCTCCATCTATATACAACCGCATCTAGTCATCTACTCTTTTCCTCTCCGTTTTCAATTCTCAATTTCTCACAACATTATAATCTCTCCTCCATCTTATTCCTAGATTGAAGAATTATTATCTCACAACTCGTCAATCTCTTCTCCATCTCACAAATCAATTGCAGTCCATTGCTAGCAAGATGTCATATGAATTTATCACATCGTAATTTTGTAATGAGTTCGTGCGGTGGCAGCACAGGTGCGGTACGGTGCTTCTGCATGTGGTGTGCGGTGGCGGCACTTTGTGGCTAATTTCAAATCTCATTCTTTGGTTTTATCGGAGTTTTTTTTTATATATAATTGTAATTGTGGGTTAAGTTTGTTGTAAAACTAATGTGTAAATTAAGTTTGGAATTTTGGTTTTTAAATTTATGAATGTTATGGAGTATGAATATTGAAATTTTGATTTACAATCAATTTGTGTTTGATTGAGTAATAGATCTAATAATTTGAGCTATTTTCTTTTCAATTTTACTTAATCAAGATTCTTAAAATCCGAGTACCCGATGTCCCGACCCGAGATATTCGGGTACCCGAGACCCGGGTACCCGAGTTTCTCGGGTCGGGACATGGGCCGGTTGTCCAACTACTCGATAATCCGGGTACCCGCAATTTCGGGTACCCGAAAACCCGGGCACCCGCAATTTCGGGTACCCGAAAACCCGGGTACCCGGATTTGAACACCCCTACTTATGAGGCCTAAATAATTCTAATTTATCCTTCTATAGAAACCTCAAAATTTTACAACCCAAAAGGTCAAAGGTATTGTTTTTCTTCTTTATTTTCCTTTCCTTTTCTTTTCCTTTCTTTCTTTTCTTTTTCTCTTTTCCTTCCTTCCCGTAGCTTTTCCATTAGCATGGAATTTTGGTGGGTTTTAGATGGTAGTGCTCACGCTACTACCGCAAACTTCACACCCATACCTCACGGCTCAACCACCGCCAGGGCTCCACCCGGAGTTCGACCTTCCGGCGACCCAGCTGCCGCCAGCCAGCCAGCCACCCACCCCCACCTGTGGCTTTCTTGAAGGAGTTATGTCTTCGTCGTGTGCAATTACTAGACATATAATTGGATCAAATTATGGAGATAATTAATTTCGTACATTTGGGTCGTCGTTTTACCATAGCTAGAGGTACTAACGATCTTTGGACTAGTAAAATAGCCCAAAGCCCAATTGGACGGATCCTATAAGGTCACACAAACGGGCTAGATCGAGCATTAGAGGACGAGTCCCATCATGGGCCTCATCGCTCTAGGTGGCCGGCCATGTAGTGGATTAGAAGGGGTTTTGGGCTTCGTGCCCTAGTCTAATTATAATGAGATTATAAATAGACTAGGTGCCTAGGTTTGCAGCAAGTAAGGAATTAACTAATCAGTGTGATCAAACCCTAATTAGCAAACACGAAACCCAACCCCTCTCAAAGTCCTCTCTCTCACACGGCTCTCTCCTCCTAGGCGCCGGTGGTGTCTCGTGGTGGTGGTGGTTCGTGCGGTGGTCGGTTGTCCGTAAAGGTGGTGATCGCGGTTTTCCTCAATCACTCGACCAATCTAGTATTGGTGGACGGCTCGTTCGAATCTCGTGGACTAAGTAGAGGAGCAACGCTTGGGGCTCTATTCTCTCCCTGATTTGCCTGTCGAATAGCTTCGTGGAATTCACGCGTCAAAGGTATGATTATGTGTCTTGTGTGTTATGCATGTGATTCTTGGGATTGGTACTTGTTTGAATATGATTCATGTTATATCCGCTGCGTAGTACCTATAAACTCCTACAGTGGTATAAGTTAGCTTCTTGCATGAACGCGCTAGATCATAATAATACGATTATTTGATGTCCCCGTTAATTTTATAATCAATTAAGAGGGAGAAGTTAATTTAATTATGGTTCAATTATTATATATTTAATGTGATTAAACTTTTGGAATCGATTAAATGTGATTTAATTATGCTCAAAATAGCCATGAAGAGACCGAATTTTAGCCCTAATATGTTCGAAATTTTCGAACCCCCTTACCCTAAATTTAGAATTTTTCGAAAATCCTAGCCCTAAAATATGATTTTTGTGCTTGATTTTGATTTAATTCGATTTATTTTATGATTCATAATTTTAATCGGATTGATTTATGCATAAAAGTGTTTTGTGTATGATCATCAATTCAATTTTAAAAGTTAGAATTATTTTGGGATTAATTTTATGAAGAACCCTAATTTTAAAATTGAATGTGATTTAATTTTAATCTTTTGGACTGATTTAATATAATTTTAATAAATGTTATTTTAATTAAATTAAAACTCAAAAAAAAATGTTTTAAGTGGTCAGCAACCGTGGCTGGGTGGCGCAGCCACGGCGGCTGCCGACCGGGGTGGCAGTCCGAGATGGAGGGAGGGAGGGCAGGCGGTCAAGGGCGGCTGTGGGCAGCAGCGTGCAAGCGTTGCACGGCTGCTGCCACGGCTGCCAGAGCAGCTGCCAGCTGCTGCCTTGCGGCAGTGGCTGCTGTTATGGCAGCCAGCCACCGTGGCTAGCTTCGGCTAGCCAACCACGGTGGCCGTCGGTGGTGGCTTGCGGTTTTTCAAAAAAAAAAATTTAATTATCTTATTTTAAAAATTATTTCAAGATAATTATGAATTATTTTGGGATAAAATCAGTTTTACTTTGGATAAGATAAAATATTTTGAAAATATGATCTTTTATTTTAAAAGATAAAATTGGTTTTATTTGGGTAAAATCTTTTATTTTAGGATAAAATCAAATGTTCAAGAGTTGTTATATTTGATATTATCCATATTTAAAGTTGTTAAATTGGTAATTATCCTAATTAAAGTGGTTAATTATGGATAAGATTGACTAGGATATTCTGAGCATATTCCAAGAGGATAATAATTGATTTAAATAATGTGATTACCCCATAATTAGATTAGAATATAATTGATTTTAAAATTATTTGATTGGCTAATAATTAGAATAGAATCTCCTAAATTTGTTAGGATAATCATGAAAGATTAAATATGATTTATCTTTCTAGATTAAAATATGATTTGATTCTATCTCAGGACTAAATTAAATATATGATATTTTATAACGGTCATGAATAATATATGATATTATCTAATTATGATTAAAATATGAGATATTTTAGGAAATACGTTGACTTTATTATGAACATTCGATGTTGTGGTTTAGACAAGCATGTTGAGTGATTTATTATATGGCACTTTTATAATATATGATATTATGTTGCTATATATAGACTAGTATGGCCTATAGATTCTTAAATACGATCTGCGCATCGTGAAGTATTTTTGTGATCTAAATACGGTTTGCGTACCGTTAAGTATTTTTGTAACTTTTATTTAAAGTAAATAGAATAGTTATTTAAATAGTGTTAGTCCAAAGAAGCCCATGAAGTGAAGGCCCAAAGGAGCAAGGTGGATGGAGATCCATGATGATTCAAGTGGGAGATTTTTCATTTCTAGTTTTCTTAGGACTAAGGGGTCATACTATGTCATAATTTATTGCATTAGTAGATTATGCATGTTAGATTTTATTTATGTTGATTGATGATGCGCTAGAGTTCACTAAATAATCACAACATAATAAATCTAGGTCCCAGTAATATTGAGATAGCTTTTCCAATTAAAAACCCGATGAAACCTTTGATATTTTATGATGGGCCATGCCTCAGCTGGGTGTCATATTATATCTTTGGGGAGTGGGGGTAAATCACGTTTTACACTTTTAATTGGTTGTGCTCAACAAGGTTACCTAAAGAGTTTAGAACCTTGAAGCTAAGGGTAATAATTAAGCATGTGATGATTAATTATTCAACCAAGAGTTACAAGAGTTACAATCAGTAAAGAGTTTACTCACCTTGAAAATGTAATGGTTGATGGTAGGGCCTCAGTCCGGTTAATTATTGCACAAATAAAGGATCTTGGAATCACTTAAAATTCAATTGGGATCAATTAATTATTGAATAAAGTGTTTTAAAGTTACCAAATGAATGCGTTTATGGTACTTTAATTTGAAATTAAACATAATTATTAAACTTTGCCTTATTTTGACATAGATGGGTAGCCGTAATCACAATGACAACAATGTTTACAACCTTCGACCATTCCTTGAGAAGGATAGGTTGACAGGGGAGAAATTTTCCACTTGGGAAAGAATGCTAAGACTTGTTCTGAAATTTGAGGGTAAAGAGGATATCATTGATACCCCATTACCAGGACCTCTGCTAGAAAATCCAACTGCGGCAGAGATCAAGAAGCACAAGGAAGCTCATGACAGAGCTATACCTATCACTTGCTTAATGATTGCTACCATGGAGCCTAGTCTTCAAAAGCGTTTTGAGGACCAGGATGCCTACTCAATCATGCAAGAACTCAAAGCTTTGTTTAAGAAACAAGCTAGAGTTGAAAGGTATGAGCTCCATCGTGAGATTCTGGATTGTAGGATGGAGAAGGGAGCCACAGTTCATGATCATGTTTTCAAAATGATTGGCCTAATTCAAAGTATGGAAAAACTGGGGCACCCATACAGTGATGATTTGGCAACAGACATCATTCTCCATTCACTACCAGAAAGTTTTAACCAGTTTATCATGAATTTTAACATGACTGCCACTGCAAAGACTATGAATCAATTGCATGCAATGTTGGTTAGTGCTGAGAAACAAATCCCTAAGGAACCTAAGAAGGAAGTTCTTATGATTCAAAAGGGAAAAGGGTTCAAGAAGAAGGGGCAAAAGGCTAGTGCTAAGATCAAGGGCAAGCAAGTTGCCAAGGCTCCTGAAAAGCCTAAGACGACTCCAAAGCCCAAGGTTGCAAGTGAAAGTGAATGCTTTTACTGCAAGAAGAAGGGGCATTGGAAGCGAAATTGCCAGAAATACCATGACTTCCTCAAGAAGAATGGAGCATCAACCTCAGGTATAATGTTATAAACATTTTAACTTTCACTTAGGTATGAGATACCAAGTTGCAGTGCTTAACATAGTGATGTTGCGCAGGAACTGCAAACAAGTGAAACTAGCTTGGAAATGGAGCTTGAAGGTACACTAGAAGTTATTGAGTGACCAGAGATAGCTTCATAGTTTTAAATTTTGATTAGTTTATCATGATTTTAGAACAATTTCCAGTTTTGATGAGACAATATTTCGGTTTTCTTGTTTTGAATACTGAATTTGGTTTACTTGGCTTGGACAAGTGTTGATCCATGACCAAGGTAATAAATTGTTTTCATTTTGCTAGATATGAGTTAATTTTGTTTTATGACATTGATATAAGTAGATCACAAAAGTAAATTTAGATGATTCAAGGTACACTTACTTATAACAAAGTAAGGTTGGGTCACATAAACCATTTGCACATCCAAAGTTTTGGATGGACTCTCATTCTTATATGATTATGAATCACTAGAGAATTAGAAGTCATGCTTGATAAAAGTTAGGATGACCAAGTTGACTTTTAGTAGAAAGGGTAAAAGAAGCTAAAACGACCTTTTGGTACTCATACATATGATGTATGTGAACCAATAAGTTCAAAATTAGCAAAGAGATTTAACTATTTCATCACTTTTACTGACGATTTAAGTAAATATGTTGATAATTACTTAATGAAGTAAAGCTTGGAAACATTGAAAAGTTCAAAATTCCAAAAATGAAATGTAAAATCGGTTTGAGATAAACAATTTAACACCACAATATGATTGTTGTGATAAATATTTAACTCAAAAGGATTGATCATCTAAAGGGAATTGTTGAATTAACTTCACAATCCAGAAACATTACAATTAAATTGTATGTTTATGAAGAATGAATCAAACTTTGCTTGCCATTGTTCGATCCAAGATTTAATGATTTACAAATATCATTTTGAGGATGTGCATTAGAACAACAACAATTGTGAATATACTAAACAAGAAACTTAACCAAAGCAGTAGAAAAGATGTCATAAAAGTTATGATTTGGAAATGTTCCAAAAGTTATCTTTTCTAACAGGATTAAGGGTTATAAAATCAATGTAAAATGTTTACAAAGATGAAATAATGCACCCTAAATCAGAAAAGTAGTTCTTCATGGGTTTTCTCATGGAAACTAAGAGGTATTATTCCTACAATTGCGCAGAAACAAAGTGTTTGTTGCTCGCAATAGTGTCTTTATAGAAAGAATGTCTTCCTACAAAGCCAAGTGGGAGTAAAGTTAGATCTCGATGAGATTCGAAACGAGTAACAAATGGATGTGGATAACACTACATCAGAGACGAAGGCATATGAAATCAGCTAATTTGATAAAACATGTGTCGAAGCAAGCTAATTCAACTAGCGAGGCTTCTATCGTCCCACTAGAATGAAAGGCTTCAAAGAGTTGAAGAGAATAATTCTATTGTCGCTCATACCTATCGTAGGTTACTTGGGATCAAAACAAACAGTTTGTTGAAATTCTGAGAAAAGGTGGATTCTAAAATTTTCTTATTAGAACGGTTAGAATCCATGGCCTACAAGCAAGCTTTGGATAAATGCCAACACAGGAAATGGCTTTAAACCATGAAATCCAGTATGGACTCCATGTTTGTAAAAATGTGTTAGTCCATAATAGTCTTACAAATAGGGTCAAACCTATTAGTTGGGTATGCCTATTCGGATTATTCTAGTTAGGATATCAAAATCGCTTTCATGAAATGTTCTTGATGGTGAGAATGTATATGATACATCCTAAGAGTTTTGAAATCCAGAAATTCCTAGAAAGTTTTGCAAACTTCAGAAATTCATTTATGAATTGAAGTAAGCATTAAGGAGTTGGACCATTCGTTTTGATGAGGCAATCAAACAGTTTGATTTCCTTAATAGAACGAAAAGGGAATCTTGTAGAGACAAGAAGTTTAGTGGGAGCAATTGGTCTTTTAGTCTAGTATGCAGTTGACATACAGTTCATATGAAATGATATATCAATGCTTGAATAAGTCAAGCAGTGGTTAGAAAGATTGTTTCAATATGATAAACATAGGAGATGTTAAGTACATATTGGGAATTAAGATCCATGAAGTGAATCTTGAAGAATGATTAGAATGAATCGAGAGACTTATGTTGATAAGGATCTTGACAAGTTCATGAAGCAAGACTCTAAGAGAGGATGTCTTCCCATGTTTCATGGTAATACACTCAGTAAGACTCAGTGCCTTCAAAAGCTAATAGAGTTGAGTTGTATGGTTAGTGTACCTTATGCTTTTGCAAAAGGTTCATTATATATGCCATGAAATGTACAAAGCAAGATGTTGCATATGACTTGTGCATGTGTAGCAGAATTCAAGCAAAATCAGAATAAGCATATGGAGAATTACCAAGAACAAATCCTTGAGTACTTGAGAAGCACTAAAGGAATTCTTCTAGCTATTATGTTAAATGGTAAATTAAGCAAGTTGTCAAAAGGTTACACGAATGCAAGTTTTCCAAACAGGCAAGATTATTCTAGATGATGATCTAAATGCATATTTGTGTCTGGATGGAAAAGGACAGTGAGCTTGAAGAGTTCAAAAGCAGAGCACTGTTACATACTCAATGTCAGAATATGTGTATTAAACTATAGTCAGATAGTTACAGAGGAAGTTCGGATTAAAATGTCATGTGACTAAAGGGTCACCTTTGCCCAAGAACAAAGGAGCCAGAGTCACATCACAAATCCAAACAAAAGGATATGAGATATCACCTCAATTATGAGATCATTGACCAGCGGAAGGTTGTGTTCTGCAAAGTTTTATTATGAGTGAGAAATCACTAAACCCCTTCCATGGACTAAGGTATGAAAGTCATATTAAAGTCCTAGGATTGAAGCAAGTTATGTAATTTAAGTTGTATATGTTTTGAGAAAGCATATTACATGAGAAATGCATTAATTTGCAGAATTATGTTTAAAATAGAAATTATTATTTCTCTTATTTAATTATGGTTTTGGAAATTAAATAAAATGTCCAAAATAATTATGAATTGATGGGCTCATCAGGTTGATGACCTGGTGAATTGAAACCCCACAGGTGAACAAAATTCATATATTATTTAAAGTTCCTAGTTCGAGATCATTAAAGTGGACATAAATGATTTCAATAAATGAACTAGCATGTAAGATTGATTGGATAACGCAGTTTCATGGGCTATAGGGGCATAGTGATGCTCAGTCAATCACTTGGATATGCATGAATGATGCATGATCGAACTATTGACCTACTTTGAAGTTCAAGTATAGAGCTTCCGTATATATTAGTGGATTCCTTTGACATGAGTGGAACATTGATTTCATTCAATGGATGTTGTGACTGTGGTACACTCAAACGTCTAGCCGTAACTGGAGATTATAAAGGGTGTTTCCTGGTAACTTCAGAAGTTGAGTGGGAGTCATGTTGCCACAAGATTGGATAGAGTCTGCCTATTAAATTAGGAAATGTGTCATGGCCGCTTGAAGAGGGAGAATTCAGAAAATACGTGGCCGCGTTCAAATGCATTACACAGTAATCATTTGGTTTTGTAATTCTAACTCAGATTTCAAGAAACGATTTGCAGATTAATATGATCTCGACATGTGATGCAATCATATTATCAAATCGACACATATATTGACTTAAGGAATTTTAATATTGCACCCTTGTCTCAGACAAGTGGGAGATTGAAGGAGTTATGTCTTCGTCGTGTGCAATTACTAGATATATAATTGGATCAAATTATGGAGATAATTAAGTTCGTACATTTGGGTCGTCGTTTTTCCATAGCTAGAGGTACTAACGATCTTTGGACTAGTAAAATAGCCCAAAGCCCAATTGGACGGATCCTATAAGGTCACACAAACGGGCTAGATCGAGCATTAGAGGACGAGGCCCATCATGGGCCTCATCGCTCTAGGTGGCCGGCCATGTAGTGGATTAGAAGGGGTTTTGGGCTTCGTGCCCTAGTCTAATTATAATGAGATTATAAATAGACTAGGTGCCTAGGTTTGCAGCAAGTAAGGAATTAACTAATCAGTGTGATCAAACCCTAATTAGCAAACACGAAACCCAACCCCTCTCAAAGTCCTCTCTCTCACGCGGCTCTCTCCTCCTAGGCGCCGGTGGTGTCTCGTGGTGGTGGTGGTTCGTGCGGTGGTCGGTTGTCCGTAAAGGTGGTGATCGCGGTTTTCCTCAATCACTCGATCAATCTAGTATTGGTGGACGGCTCGTTCGAATCTCGTGGACTAAGTAGAGGAGCAACACTTGGGGCTCTATTCTCTCCCTGATTTGCCTGTCGAATAGCTTCGTGGAATTCACGCGTCAAAGGTATGATTATGTGTCTTGTGTGTTATGCATGTGATTCTTGGGATTGGTACTTGTTTGAATATGATTCATGTTATATCCGCTGCGTAGTACCTATAAACTCCTACATTTCTTTTTTATTTTTTATTTTTTTATTTTTTATTTTTTTTTTATTAAATTGGTTTCTATTATGTATGTATTTTGTTAGCTTTGGTTTTTATGCTTTAAGACAAGTTTAATTAGTATCATAATGAGTTTTTAGTGATGTAAAATATAAATTTCAGATTATTAATTTGGTTTATTTTCTGATTTTATGATTTTATAAAGTTAGGGTTTTTAATTTATTA
This sequence comes from Chenopodium album, assembly GCF_948465745.1. NCBI lineage: Eukaryota > Viridiplantae > Streptophyta > Magnoliopsida > Caryophyllales > Amaranthaceae > Chenopodium > Chenopodium album. The sequence goes on from NC_137842.1 coordinate 18,807,231, forward strand.
AAGACATGATTTTTATGACTCTAATATCAAATAAATTTGGGGGTTTTGTATACTTAGAGTTTCTAATTGATAATTAAGCATAAAAGTGATGTTTTGATGAAGTTTGAATGAGTTTTTGATTAAATTATAATGCTGGAATTTTGCCCAAAGTACCACGTTTGGTGGCTTTATGAAAAGGGTTTAATTACCCATTAAAATAGAGGTTAATTAGGAGTTTTTAAATAATTTTTAGATTATTTAGAGTGAATTAAAATGAGTTTAAGTTGTTGGAAATTATGTATACAAGGGTAATTAATATACTCCCTATGTCCCTTAATTAGATGTCTACATCTATTTATTATGTGAGTAATAAATGCTAGAAATAAGCATCTAATAAAGGGACGGAGGGAGTAGTGTTACTGTCCCTTTATGTAAGAGACTTGGTTCAGGAATTGTTATAGTGTACTCAGCTATTTTAAGAGCTTATTTGAGCTACGTATGCGTACTTGGAAATTTATTAAGCATGTAGAAACATGCTAGGATTTATTTAAGTGATTCCAAGTTAGTGTCATGCTAGGAATTGGTTGGAACGGTTGAATTGAAATGAGATTGGTGATATAAATTGGATCGATTGAATTGAGAATGGTTTTGGTGAATTATTTGTGAAGCATGATTGGTTGAAATAAATTATTTATTGGATTGGTGATTGGAAATAGTTAATTTGGCATGTTGTAGATGAACCACAGTTTTATTTTTGGCATGATAGTGAGCATGTTTAATTAAACTAAAGGTTTAATTTGGTTTGGAATATTAAAAAAGAATTTTTATTATGGTTCATATAATTTTTATTGATGCTATAACCATGAGAAAAGAGCTATTTAAGTGTCTATGTACACAAGGAATAAATTATATTTTGGTGCCCTAGTGCACTTAAGGTGTTTCTAACACCGAGGGATAAGAATTATGGCGCATTCTGCGTTTAAGGTGTCTTTGACATCGAGGTAGATTAAAAAAGGTTCGACATTAAATATTATGTGATCACTAATTATTCAAGAATTAAATTGGTATGTTTAATTGTTGAATAATTATAATGTTTGATTGTATTATGGGTTGAGAGTCATCACCAAGTTAAATAATATGTAAATAACGTAAAGTGAAAGAGATTACGCACCAAAACTCTTAGAATGTATATATCTTGAGTATGAACATATGGGAGGAGTTATGGGGTTTTATATTTAACAATAACTTCTACAAGGAGTATAGGATGCTGTATTTTCCTTTTATTTTTATGCGCAGGAATTCCACCACTTACGAGTGGTTCTTTTATACAAACACGGTTAGCTCCCGTGGTAGTACCCCTTTATTGGGGCAGGTTAGGGTGGAAACCCGTTCGATGCGTAATCAATGCTAAATGAATTAATTAGTTACTTAATTGAGAAGTCATGATGTATGTTGTATGCTTGTAAACAGGTGCAACTAGGTAAGTTGTGTGTTGATAGATGATAGCATATTAGTGTGTTTAATTACGCCTATATACTCAGCTTTGCTGATTGTGTGTTTGTGTGTTTGTTGGCCTTGTTTTTACCTTGACCCTATGATGACCTATTTTAATGGAGAGTTGTGGAATCAAGTAGAGAGAAGTTTTTTAGGTGATGAAGCATATTTGTGATGGGCATAAGTGAAAAGCGAATGATGCTAGTTTTCATAAGTTTATGATATGTTTATTGCTTTAATTATTTTATTATATTATGCTTGTGAGACTAACACAAAGATTTTTAAAGTTGGTTTGGTTTAATAAGGGCTTACAATGGTTCCAAGTTGTAGGTTGACTTCGTTTTACTTTGCTTTGACTTTACTTTCGTTTGTTGACTTTTTAAGTTGAGTCGTTTTGAATATTTTTTTAAAGGTAGTCTTTCGTTGTGTGTCTTTGATAGCTGCCTTAGCCGTTTTCACTGTGGCGGTAATGTCTTAGATTTTCCTGTTTTGAGTTTTAAACAGAGCAAAATAGGCATTTTAAAATATAGGAATTTCTAGGGTGTTACAATTATGATGAATTGATATGTAGATTGCAGTGGTTGGTGAGTTTGGTCAATAGTTCTGTTTATTAAAATATGATGTATGTTTGGTGCAATGACAGACCTCAGTTTATGCATAATTGTTCACCATGGTGGGGAATGGTTAGAGGGTTGTGACATGACTTAAATTGGGGGTAATGTAAGAGTGTTTGATGGCCTTCCAATGGATGTTGATGCTACATGACTTAGAGGGTTGTTCCAATGTATGTTGTACACTGAGCATGAGTGTGCAAGTGTTGATTTAGGTGGGGCTTCTTTCTTGAATATGTTGAATGGTGGGAAATCTGGTAGGTTAAATCCTAGGAGTAATTATGTGAATGAGGTAGATTATAATAGTGAGGGAACCGATGAGGATGACATGGAGTTTGTAAATGTTAGGAGTAGGATCACTCAGGAAAAACTTGAAAGGCATCATATGAGGAGGAGTTAAAGTATGTTGCAAAGGTTGGCTGAATAAAAAGGGAATAAAATGAATGTTGATGATGAATGGGATGATTGGTGTGATAATGGGAGTTGTAGTGAGGGGGAAGATGATGATGAAGACTTTGGATATTTGGTGGCACCTAATACTATAGATGATGTCAGGTTACAGCAGAATAAAGTCAGGGATGATGCAAAACCTGATTTTTATGTGGGATAATCTTATGAGAATGCAACAATGTTTAGGAAAGTTTTGTGTGACTATTCTACTCAATCAGGAAGAGATGTTCCATACTTTAGGAATGACAGGGACAGAGTTGGGGTAAGGTGTAAGAATCAATAGAAAGGATGCCCCTGGAAAATATGGGCTTCTTAGGATTAAGGGAAAAATTATTTCAAAGTTAAGACACACATAGGTAAGCACACATGTGGTAGGTCAGCTAAGGTTAAGAGAATGAATGCAACCTGGATTACCAACATATATGCCAACAAGTTTAGGGTGAACCCTTATATGAAACTTCATGACGTAGTACAGACAATATGGTTGGAGAGGGGAATAAGGGTGAGCAATTTCATTGCTTATAGGGCAAAGAAGAAGGGACAGGCCTTGATAGTCAGTGAGTATGAGGATTAGTATGGCCTACTACCAACATATGTTGCTGAAATAGTGAAATCAAACAGGGCCAACACAGTGAAGATGCAATTGAATGCTAACATTTTCCAAAGATTGTACTTATGTTTTGATGCCTTAAAGAAGGGATTTTTAGCTGGGTACATGCCCTTCATCTCACTAGATGGTTGCTTTTTGAAGGGACCATTTGGGGGCCAGCTTTTGGTTGCTGTACGGGTAGATGGGAACAACCAAATGTTCCCTATAGCATGGGCTATTGTGGAGGTTGAGAGTACAGACAGTTGGACCAGGTTTTTAACTTTGCTAGGTGATGATTTAGGTTATGAGAAGGGGGCTGGGTACACATTCATGAGTGACCAGAAAAAAGGGTTGCTTGCTATAGTTGGTGTTGTGTTCCCTAAAGCAGAGACTAGGGTATGTACTAGGCATGTATATTGCAATTTCAAGGGTGTGTTTGGAGGTAGTCTTGAATTTAGGAAGCAATTCTAGATTATTGCTAAGAGTTCAACTGAGAATGCCTTTAATGCAAAACATAGATGTGATGAAGAAAATATCAGCAGCTGCAGCAGATGATTTGATGAGTAGAAATTACATGAATGGTGTAGGGCCTTCTACAACACTATGTCTTGTTGTGAATCTGTAGACAACAACATGAGTGAGGTCTTTAATGCCTACATACTTAACTCAAGGCATAAGCTAATTATAAGTATGCTAGAAGACATTAGAGAAAGTTTGATGGAAAGATTACATAAAAAAGGGATGACATTGGCAAAAAAGATGTGCTGCTATGCCTAAGGATTCAACAACAATTGAAGAAGCATAATATTTGGGCAAGGCGTTGGAATGCCTTTTCGGATGGTGGGTTTTCTTATGGAGTTAGGAGAGGGGTAACCCAACAAAAAATTGTGGTTAACCTGCAAGACAGAACTTGCAGTTACAGGACTTGGCAAGTTAGTGGTATACCTTGCAAGCATGTTGTTGTTGCAATCTGGAGCAAGGTGGATGAACCTGAGCCGTAAGTGATTACGTCACAAAGACTACCTATTTGAAAGCTTATGATTATTTACTTGAACCTCTGAATGGTCCAAAAGAATGGCCAAGGTCTAATGATGTTGTCATCCCTCCCAAACTGAAAAAAGTTCAACATAGACCTAACGTGAAGAGAAGATTGCACCAGGGAAACGAAGGAAGAAAGGTGTTTCCGTGCGCAGCAGCCTATGAGAGATGTAAGGACATAATAAAAAAAGGTTTCAAGAATGTCTCTGAAGGTCCTAGCAACAACAGATCTCAGTCTAACTTAGCCCTGATAACATACAACAGCCATAGATGTATGGCCATGATGTCGAAACAATCCTATTCCCATGCACATGAGAGGGATGGGATTATATACATACCATAATGGCTATCAAAGAATTGCAACAATAAGTTACTTTGTTTGAAGCAATTGTAATGCCATATAATCCTAAACTACATATATAATGTCACTAATATATATACTGATATGCAACCTGTTCAAAGAGCTTACTATAGGGACAATGGGGGTGGTGAACAAACAGTGTACTGTGTCATCCAAGATGAGTACCCATTATCAAGCTAGCCTTCCCAAACTCAAAATACAATATCAAGTCAGGCATTGTAGGTACTTTTAGTTACCATTTGGCAGTTAGCTGTTAACAATTGCAAAAATACCAAAAAAAAAAAGCATATCTTTCATTTTAATAATTTTCAATTCCATAAAATAGGACATGGCAAGGGAAAGGAGGCATCACAAGCACTAGGAACAACAACATGGACTAACAGCTCAGGTACCATCCCTATCTCTACCTTACATTATCATTTAAATAAAAACCAAATTAAAACAACAAAAACAACAAAAAAAACCAAAATAACCTTCCAAAGCTAACAATTGAAACCCACATTAAATCCTGCCGCCCTTTTAATCTTAAGCATCAAATATTCACTTTCAACCTTCCTTAAGTTCTTGTTAGCTTGCTTCAGGTCCTGCCTAAGACTCATAAGCTCACTTTTCAACTCTTGCTTGTCCTCCATCAAGCCCAAAATCTCTTCAGTCTGCCATATGGTAGGATCTTCATGATCAACCCATCTAAAAAACTTGCAGCCCCTCCTTTTAGTTTCAGCATTATAGTCAGGACATGCATAAAACCTTCTCCCAGGATTATCTTTAGTCCAAGCCTTACTCTTTGACACTGACAAACCATAGTGACACCTCCTTCCCCCTGAATTCTCTATTATATTGTTCAGAAATATTTTGTAACCTTTTTTTTTTAATGATTTTTGTTGCAGATTAGTTGTGCAGAAATAATGGATGTAATGGAGTATATATACAACTGCTGCCTTTTTTTTTTTATATAATTTTTTTATCAAACAATATTTTGTAATGGCTACTTTTTAGGAACAAAAAAAAAAAGAAGAAAAAAAAAAGAGATTTCTAAATAAAGTTTAGGGAGCTTTTAAAAAGTTTAGGGAGCTCTTAGAAAGTATAGGAATGTCTTGTATTTTACCTGATGTAGTTTGTCAAAACTATCCATAGTGAGTGATTTGCAATTTTTGAAAGTTTAGTGAGTGATCTGTAACTTTGTGCTAAGTTTAGGGAGTGATTGTGTAGTTTAATTTGTTACTTGTGCAGGTTTTGTACAACTTTTTAATTTTTTTTTATGTAATAAAAAAAATATGCAAAATGCGGCAATAGTTGTACTAGTTTATGTCATTTTATGCAGGCATAAATAGCTCTATTTTCAAAAATTGTGTCTTATACTCTTATTTCAAAAACACTTATTGCAATAGTCCAAACTAAAAATTGCATTTCTTACCTAAGAGTTAGCTCTTATATTTTCTCTCTCCTTAAGAACTACCTAAGAAACCCCCATTATTAATGCTTTTACTTGACAAAGTATTGCAATGGACTCTAGGTCACGAGTTCAATACACTCCATCTATATTTAGGCTTCCATTTATTTTTAAAATATATATTTTTTGAACGAGAAGCAATAATATCATTAAATAATAGTCATACGACATCTACAATAATAAAGTCTATAAAACACAGGTTTAGATAAAATATCACAACTTTTACAATCAAAATCATAACTAATTTGCATATTTGGCATAACTCATACTCCACCGCTTTAAGCTTGACTCGAGCAATGATTTTTGATGTGTTTGTATCTTTCCCAGTAGAGACTTTCGCATTATATGCTGATATTTTGATCGAAAAGTTGATGAAAAACCCTATACCCATAGGAATCCAAATCACCTTTCGACTTATTATAAGAACCCTAAAAATAAATTCTCATCCACGGATAAGAATCAAAATCCAGAAAATTGGGAAAAACCCAGAACATTGGGACATATATACTATCACATATGGATCAGAGAGAACAAAACAAAAAAAAATGAATTGATTTAAAGAAAAAAGGTTGGAAATAATCTTATTTCTAAAGAAATCAGACTATTTCAGGCTAAAACGGCCAAGAAAACTAAAATCCTAAAGAGAAGGGAGAGAGAAGAGAGAAAAATTAAAAGAACTCATTTTCTAAAATTTAATTTGGAGCACATACTTACATGACAAATAATTTACATTGCTATTTACTTCTTCTATTCCATTTTAGTTGACACGTTTTGACTTTTTTCACGATTCACATAAGTTACTTTGAATTAATTTTGTGAATTATCCTTAAGAAAAAAATTCATTAATTGGGTCTTGTTTGATTCCTTTCAATTCTAATTTTCCATATATCAGATTTTTTTTAAAATGTATTTTTATTGTACATAATTGAGTATATATAATTTAAAGTTATGAATTGGAAATGCCTTAATAAAATGTGTCGTCAATAAAATGAAGGAAGTATGCCTTTTAATGTATGTAATGCTTCGTATATAACAATGCCCAAGACCTCATTCAAATTTTGATTTTTTTTTTTTTTTTGTTTTTTTTTTTTTGGCAAAGAGAACTACAAACGAAAAAACGACTAAAAAACAGAAGACAATAATTCCCTACGCCGAGCCGCTCCTGCTAAATCATGCGCCTGAGTAACAGATGACCTTGGCACCTTACGAATGTGGCAAACCATGAAGGAACAAAGAAGCCTTTTAATATCATTAACAATCCAAGCCATAGTGATATCCGCAGGCCCAGAATCCAAAAGTAAGTGCGGAATAACTGAACAGTCCGTTAGAAGCAAAACACGAGCCACATTATGACGCAAAACATGTTTCAACGCAAAAAAACAGGCCAGAAGCTCAGCTTGAAAAGCAGAGTTAGTCATACAGGCCCGAGCCCCCCTCAGTAACCTGAGGAAAGACAGAAGAAGGCAAAACAAACCACCCTGCCCCTGCATTATGAGAAATAGCATCCCAAGAACCATAAAAACAAACAGTCAAATCCCAACTATCCTGGATACTCCCCCTTAGTACATGATCCAAAGGAGACTGAGAAAATCCAGGCGGTCTACTAGACTGAGTGACACCAAACAAGCGAGCTGACGTACTTCTCGTAAACCAGGTGTAGGCTATATCAAGAATAGCATGTGGCGAAAACACCGCAGATCGAAACCGCACACTATTCCTAGTCAACCAAATAGCCCATAACAGAGCAAACACTCTATCCAAATTGTCCCAATCCTTCGCACGAAGAAACTCAGAAACAAAATCCATAAACCAATCCGACCAAAGATTAGACAATGGAGAAGGAAGAGGAGGTAAAGGAAATTCCTCCCACAACCATTTAGTCACCTGGCAATCTCGGAATAAATGAGCAATAGACTCAGGCGTATCCCGACAGAAAACACAGATAGAATCAACTGGAATACCCTTAAGGGTAAGGATGTCAGTCGTAAGAAGAGCATGACGAATTAATTTCCAGGCAAACATCTTCCATTTGGGGAATAAAGGGGATCCCCAAAGCTGTTTCCAACAACCTACGGGACTTCCACCAGAATTAAGATTAAAGTGTTGAGAAACCAAAATCGAGTAGGCTGACTTAGTGGAGAAGATATCATCCTTCGTATACTTCCAATACACAAAATCATCAATTTGTTCTTTAGGTAGATCAAGACCTAGAATAGAAGAAGCAATTGAAGGAGGAAATAAGAGACGAATAAGAGATGCATTCCAAACCATCGAATCAGATAACAACAACAACTCAGATACCATTTCTGGACGATCCTCAACAGGAACGGTATCTCTAAAAACAACCTGAATATGTGGGACCCAGGTATCATTAAGGATGCTAATATTACTCCCTGAACCAATTTTCCAACCCAAACCTTTAGACAACGCCAGACCACCTTGAAGAAGACTACGATTACCCCAAGAAGGCCTCAACCAAGAAATAGTTGGCGGATGTGAAAATAAACCAGGATGCTTAGTCCTAAGCACACGAGAGGCCAAAAGCTGAGGCTGCCTCATAAGACGCCACGATTTCTTAGCCAACAAAGCTATGTTGAAAGACCTCAGGTGGCGAATACCCAAACCCCCTAAACCTTTAGGGGTATGCAAAACTGCAGGAGAAGCCAAAGAAAGACCCTTAGCATCTGAACTTGCCTTCCACCAAAACCGAGATAACAACAGATCCAAACGATCACAAACCGAATCCGGAATCTTAAAAACAGACAAAACATGAGTAAAAGCTGCCACCAAAATCGAATTAATGACCACCAATTTAGCTGCAGAAGACAGATTAAGAGAAGCATAGCACGAAAGTCTTTGAACGACCTTATCTATCAAAAACTGGAAATCTTTACACTTACTCCGACCTAAATCAACCGGGAGTCCTAAATAGCTTCCAATAGAAGATTTTGCGTCCATACGCAAAGAAGCAGCCAAAAAATCCCGATAATTAGAAGGAGTATTAGCACTAAATCTAACAAAGGACTTCTGTAAATTTACCATCTGACCAGAAACAGAACAAAACTCCTTCGTAACTGACAAAATATGATCACAAGCCGTCGGCGAAACGCGAAAGAACAATAAAGCATCGTCAGCAAAGAACAAGTGAGAAACCGAAGGAGAACGACGAGAAATTTTCAAACCGTAGAAAAGACCTTGTTGTTCATCCCGACGCAACATCAAGGAAAAAATCTCCATACACAATACAAATAAATATGGAGAAAGCGGATCACCCTGGCAAAGGCCACATTTAGGGCGAAAAACCGTAGAAGAAAAGCCATTAACCAAAATTTGGTAGGAAACTGTAGAAACACACTGTTTCAAAATATGAACCCAATACGGAGGGAACCCAAAGCGACGAAGAACCTCCCATAAAAAATCCCAGTTCACTCTATCATAGGCCTTATTAATATCAAGCTTCAAAGCCGCAGAACAAGCTTTTGAAGAAGAGGAAGACATATAAGACAGCAATTCATGAGCCAGTAATCCATTATCCGCCATAAGTCTACCCGGAACGAAGGCATTTTGAGTATCAGAAACAAGAGAAGGGAGAACCCGACGCAACCGATGCGAAAGACATTTTGCAATGCATTTATATAAAACATTACAAAGTCCAATTGGGAGAAACTGAGAGGGCAGTTCCGGGTGATCTACCTTCGGAAGCAAAGTCAAGAAAGTACGATTTCATTCTTTTAATAAATAACCATGGGCAAAAAAATAACGAATCGCACTAATAACCTGGCCACCAACCATCCCCCAATGAGATTTAAAAAACCCGGCTGTAAATCCATCCGGACCGGGTGACTTATCATCCCCAATATGGAACATAGCCTCTTTAATTTCCTTATCTGAGAAAGGAGTCATAAGGAATTGGTAACCATAGAAGACAGAACAGGCATAGCCTGACTATCCCAATCACAGATCCCCGGAGTAGGAAAGGAATCCTGACAATTGTAAATGGCTGAAAAATGCTGTTGTAACAGATTAGCAATACAAGCCTGATCTGAAATCCAATTATCATTCTCATCTTTTAAACTTATAATCTTATTTCGGCGCTGACGAGCCTGCACCGATCTGAATAACAAACGAGAATGGGATTCACCCAAAGCATCCCACTTAACCTTACACCGCTGCTTCCAATACAGGAAAGAAGCCTGAGCCTGAGAAAGCTTATGGTGTCGCAGATGCAAAAAAGTACTCCACTCCCCAGGATTTGAAGACTCAAAAGGCTCAGAATTTACTGAATTCCATAAATCTTGCCAATCAATTCCCCATTGCCTCCTATGAGCCACACACCATGATAAAAGGTCTTGTTTAAGGACATCCAATTTCCGGGAAATCGAGTACATACCAGACCCAGGACTAAAATCCTTCCATGAAGAACATATAATGGATGAAATTTCCGGGAGACCCAAACACCAATTCTCAATTTTATAAGGACGTTTCCTAACCGTAGAAACCCCTGATTCACATAAAATAATAGCAGCATGATCCGAAAACAAAATAGGCTGATGAGAAATAACAGCAGCCGGATATAAGACCAACCAAGAAGCTGTAGCAAACCCTTTATCCAACCTTTCAAACATCGGATTCTGTAATTGTCCATTTGTCCAAGTAAAATGGGGTCCATAAAAAGGAATATCCATTAACTGAGCATTAAGTTTCCATTCTAAAAAACTATGACGACCAGGATTATCTAACGAACCACCTACTTTGTCACTAAAATACTCAACTTGGTTAAAATCTCCCAAAAGAACAGCATTTGGAACCGAAAGTAAAATAGATGAGATTTCATCCCAAACTACCTGTCTAAGGGAACTGTGAGGCGAACCGTACACAAATATAATATATTTTATTACTTGACCAGGAGCCACCACTTTACAAAATATAACATTATGTGAGATCGAGATTGGAACTACAACTACTGGGGCAAACTAAAAAACTACAAGCCCCCCACTATGCCCTAAAGCATCCATACCACAGGACCCATCAAAAGCTAAACTAGATAAATTTTTTACAGCCACATCTACAGAGACAAAAGTTTCCATAAGAAACATAACATCTATATCAAAAGAGCGGACTAAGGAGACCACATAAGGAACTTTAGGGGAATCCGCCAAACCAAGACCCCTACAGTTCCAAGCTGCAATATTCACGATACCTTTGGTGACTCAGATCGGGGAGTCACCACACCCTCAGCATCATCAGCACTAACACTCGAAACCAAAGAACTCGCAGTACACCTACGCTTCTTAAACGACTTTAAAAAAGACAAGCAAACAGATCCCGCATCCGACAGAGCAGCTAACTGATCTGGGACCTCCTGTAAAGTGGAATTACGCTTACATGGACACACCTCCTTTACCCAGTTCCACACCTTATCCCATTTTTTAGTCAACTTCAAAGTCAGGGGTTTCTTTCCTTTCTGCTTACTGGAAATCGGTGGGGAAGAGAGTTCTACCACCGAGGCTTCAGGAGATGAATGCACCGAAATTGGTGGAGAGCAATCCATAGGAGTAGGGTCATCCGAAATTTGTATAACATTATCCGAAATAGGCTGGTTTACCTCGGAATCCCTTGATTGCTGATCAGATTCCATTGAAAAGGTAAAGTCCGATGGAGGTGAGTCAGGTAAATAACCCGAACCAGTTGCTGAATGGGTGGGGAATGAAGCCGCCAACGAAGGAGAAGGAGACGGGTTTGATTGATAAACTGGCTCAGGAGGCTCAAAACGAAACATAGTAGTATCCACCCAATTACTGGGCCCAGCCCCGAAAGGATCCGGGTATAAAGGACCCGAAGGTCCTAATGGCGGCGGAGAAAAGTGATGTTCAGCCACCGACGGCGGTCGAGGAGAAATGGTATCAACACCCCGATACACATAATACGGGTCAGATTGAAGAAGAGATGAAAAATGATGAGATTGATGTTGAGAGTAGCCCAATTCAGAAGGCCCTTCAAAGATTTGGGCTTGGAGGCGAAACCGTGAATCTGGGCCATCAGAACCAATCTCATGAGATCCAATAGTACCAGAAAAGCCCATACCCGCATCAAATCTGTCAACCAAATTTAAAGGAGCACGTGAGTTTCCAAATGAACCCGACCCATTCACCTGTTGATTAGCGAAAACATTTTGACCCGGATTAGAAGAAGAAACCGACACAGTCTGATCTGATGAATCATACACCGTTCTAGATGTCTCCCTAACATCAGAAGGTAAAGGATTAGCACTAAAAATTTCATGAGGCAACAAAGGACTCTCACGTGCACCGCACCGCACCGAACAGATGTGAGAAGCATGATTGACATGTGTCGACTGATTTTGCCACGTGCCACGATAATCTGCAAAGTGAGAAAACAACATCGGCCGCCTTGGCCGCGGCGGAGCAGGCGGTGGCTGAGGCACCGTTGGAGTTTCAAATTCCTCCCTAATTGCACGATTAATACCCAAATTCCGCCTCCACACTTCATCCTGCTCACCACGAAACACACCAGGCGCTGCTGACGGAAATAAACCCGGCAGAGACCTTGGAGGAAGCTGCCCAAGAGTAGGTGATTCCAAACTTCCCGCACCAAAAACATCCCTATCGGAAGGGTGCGAATCCCCCGAATATTCAGATGGGTCCTCATCATCATGATGTCCAAACCATAACTCCGTAGTCCAGCTCTCATGATTAGGATTAACTCCCCGAATAACATTGGAATATAAAGGAACATCCGTAGGACCAAATAAAACACGTGTACCTCTGTCGTGGAGTCTACGAAAGTGACGTTCAAGATGGAAACTGACCTCATCTTGTTCTTTAACACACGTAGTCCAACCATGTCCGACAAAACCACACTTTTTACAAAATCTATAAATACCCTCGTATTTAAATCGAACCCACGTGGCTCGATTATCATAGGTAGGAAAATAACAACCCGCAATCAAAGGAAGAGATAAGTCAACCAATAATTTAACTCCAGGACGAGGAATTGGAAACTCACCTCGAAGTTCTTCTTCCATGGTCACATCCCCAACATGAGCCAGCACCGATGCTGCCACCCGAGGAGTAGAATAGCGAATTGGAAGTCCAGTAACCGTCACCCACATGTCAGCTAAATTCAAGTTAAGGTTTTCCGGAACAGCATAACCACGGAGTCGTTGTAACACCATAAGACTACCTTTAAGGTGAACCCATCCTTGATTGTCAAGGTCGGAAGCAACATCATCATTCGTGCAGAAGAAAATAAAGTCATTATCATAAGGAAACACAACTACAGGACCTCGAAGGTGCCAGTATCTAGACACCAAACGCTGAACCAGTTCAAGAGAGAACACACGCGCATCCCAAAACCGACCAATCACCACGAAATCCCAGCTTAGAAAACTTGTCTCAAAGTGAGGAGGAGGGAGTTCAAACCCTCCAATTCGGTGAGGATACACATAAGTATTAGGAATTATACGATCACTCATCGTACCAGTAGATTAGAAATTAGAGGAAAACTGTAGAGGGAAGAAGAAAGGAAGGCAAGAGAAAAACTTGAGAACTAAAAGTGGAATTAAACAGAGAGAATTTCCTCTCACTAAAACTTACTTTCTCTCACTAGAGATTTTGATTGCTAATAATTTGGTAAAGTATTCAAATTTTGATTTGCTAAAACTATATTGTAAGTTAAACGGTTAGTGGTATATATTCCTTCCGTTTAGCTAATTAAAAAGATTGAATTGGTACAAATAAAGACCTTCAGCGATAATTTGGTAAAATAATAACTTCGTCGACAATTTGTAAAAAAAAGGAGTTAACCTCAAGCAACAGTTTGGTTAAAAAAAAAAGAAAAAATCCTTGGTGACAATTGACCCAAAAAATAAAAAGAAATTTCAAAAACATCTTGTGAATGCGTAATTTAATTTGTTTTGTGAATTTTTTTAGAATTTATTTCTCCCATTTCAAATTACAACCCTTTATTTTTACACTAGCTTAGGTAAAACATTATATTAATCATAAACTAGATTACACATGGGAACATTAGGGATTTAGGGGTAAGACCATACAACTTCTTTCTATAGGGAAACCAAATGTTTTCAGAGGAGTAAGGTGCTCTTCTTTTAGACCCACTCATCATGCAAAACAAAGAGGGAGTTTTACTTCTTTGAAAATCAGTTTTTCTTGCTTCTATCTCAAGAACGATAGGAGGAGGCAAATCAAGGGCGGATCTAGAAATTTTTTATAGACCGTACTTAAGTTATAAAGAGGGATATGAGTATAAGAAGCTCACACGAAATTAATAAATAAAGAAACAAGGGGAATTGAACCCTTGACCTTCCAAATCTATGCAACAAGTAACTAACCAACTAAGCCTACTCTAAAAGCTAAGCTTAGTTTAGTGGGAAAGATTGAACCTTTCAATCTTGAGGCTGGGGTTTAATCCCTACCAGAAGCACTTTGAGGATGGGGATCCCTTACCCTTCCCCCCTCATTCTCAAAGTGTATGACCTACAAATACCGAACCAAAATAATCGTGAGAGTCGAGGTTCGGTCTAGGTACTTCTCCCTACCGTAAAAAAAAATAATAATAAAAAATCGAACCTACTATAAAACTCGAACATTTGTACAAGTTTTTTTTATTTATATAATATCATAATCTGGGCATTTGGGGGGGGGGGGAAGGCCCGGGTAGGCCCCCCCTTGGATCTGCCTATGGGAAAATATCATCAAAGTTTGATGGGGCATCAACGTACATACTATCACATGATGACGCTGAGTTACTATTTCATCTATGGTCGGATCTTCTTGTGTTAAAATTGGAGCTGTTTCACACCAATCATACCCTTCAATAGGAGGGCGGCTAATCTCCGTAGGTGTGAAAAATTCTTGAGTTTCAACAAGATCCATCTTCTTTTGAGGATCAAGCACTTGGATGCTAATAAAATTCTTCCCGGAATAACAACAATATGTAGCTTATTAATGTATTGTTCATCCCTTGGAAACCGCCCCATAACCTTGTTGGGGTGAGATGCAAATATAAAGTAATTCGTTTTTAGTTCAAAATCGATAACTTGATCATAATGTTTACTTTAGAATAGAATTGCTATCAATAACGTTAGGCCTTTCATCTTGATCAATTTGGTCAACCTTACCCTCAACTCCAAATCCAAAGATTTGCCAATAACATTATTTTCCATACTTTGGTGTCATACATCTTTTACACTAATACATCTACGAACACAATCAAGTATCTCCTTTGTTTCTTTGCCCTTTCTTCCCTAACTTTCTTTTTTCTTCCTCCTTCCAAAATTTAACATAATCTTTAAACATCTCACCCTTTGTTGTTATCACATGTGCCTCATCAACAAAATTCTAATTAAGACCAACCCAATATAAAGGTCAACTCCTTGACTTTTTCTCTTTCACATAACAAGCACCCAAGTTTAGATTAAGAGACACAACAAGCTAAGGCTTGAAAAACTGATTCATCCTCATCATTTCAATCCTTTTTTAGGAAAAATTTGAAGAAAAAAAGTTTAAATATAATTGTTTTTAATGAACTAAATTTATTTTTAGTAAATAATATTTTAAGATGAAGTGAACATGGCCTAACAAAAACAGGGTTATAAATAAAATTTGATAATTCATGATCTAGCAAAATAAAAAGGGATAAAATATTGATTAGAAAATTTAAATGGAAAAATTAAATCTCAAAAATTGAATTAAATTAGACATTTTGAAGAGTTTGTCCAAAAAAATTATTATTTTTAGTTGAAATTCCATATGAGTTTATTTTATTTACAAATTATTGCATGGGGTTAATTTTCTTTTTCAAAAATTTCAACGGAATAGGAATAATAATAATAATAATAATAATAATAATAATAATAATAATAATAATAATAATAATAATAATAATTTAATCAAATTTTCATGTGCGCTAGAGAGGTTATTTATTTTTATTTTTTTAAGCAATTTGATGAATAATTCACATGTTAGACTTTTTCACAATTCATTTACTAAATTTGACCATAGTTTTTTGACAACATATCAAAAATAAAAAATAATTCATGATAGATATATATTGTTTTATTTTTTGAACAGATAGATATATATTGTTAATTAGGTATTAATATAAAGTTTTAATAACATAAATTTCTTTATAATTTTTTGCTAATATATAATCTTATGAATCTAATATCAAAATAGTGAATTGCCATTTCCTCAAAAAAAAAAAAAAAAAAAAAAGGTGCATTGTCATGAGTGTCAAGTTTGACTGAGTTAATTATTTAGAAATTAAGGGAGTATATATATAATCAAAGGTATTTTTAATGATTTTTTTTTAAAGGAAATGAGATACTTTTTTGCTTTTGAAGGAGTATATAATAACATTGTTACAGTCTTTCTAACAAATTTTCAAGGGAACTGGTTAACCTTTTTGGTAGGGAAAACTTAGCATTACAAAAAGCATTTATCAAAAGAGTTTTGTTAGGAATGACAATGATATTAATGTAAACTAGCCTTCTGTCCCGTGCAATGCACGGATTATTTATATGTATACAATATTAATTTTTATTTTATAACATATTTTTATTGGAAAATAAATAGTTTATAAAGGAGACAAACTAAAGGGGTGAAAATTAAATGTAATTGTAGAAGATATTAAGTTGAGGGAAAGTGAACCAAACAACATTCATACATGTCATATTGAATTAAAGCTAGTATTTTTTAAAGGAAAATTTGTAAATTACCACCCAAAAAGGGGTCCTAATTTGAAATTACCACCCAATAAAAATTTTATTTTAAATTACCACCCATTAAATATAAAATTCTTTCAGATTACCACCTTTTTATGTTTTCCGGTTGAAAATTCGACTGTTGGTCCCACCTTTTTAACTTCCCTCCTTTTTTTTTTCTTTTCTTCGACCTAATGTTCTAACTGTTGCATTAAACTCCATACTCTTCATCTCTCCTCAATTCCTTCTGTTAATTTAACCAAAAATCATCAATTTTAATTTTCCCCTCTTTCTTCCTTAAATTCTCTGTCAAGTTCTCAACTACCCATATAGGATTTAATCAAAACCCTAAGTCTACTTTTTTCTGGAAATTGAATGCTTGGTTGTACTTGCATGTACTGTTGATTGCGCCATCTCGAAGTGTTCTGTGGGGACCTGAAGCGTGTAGTTGAAGCTCCTGTCACTTGCTGATTGCAGAATTCTAACTAAATCCCACAATTAATTGCAAACAAATACCCTAATTGCAAAAAGCCCCAAATTTTATTGCCTCAGGAACCCTAATTACTAAATTAGGGAAAAAAAACCCCTAATTTACGAAGTACTGGAATCATACCTTAGCTGCAAAATCAGAGTATGAAATTCAGTTTATATCTTCTTCTAACAGTACAAGTTGAAATTTGAGGGATTTAGAATGAAATTTGGGGCAAAATTTTTAAAATTGAAGTTTGACTATTTATAAACAACAGAAATCGGGGAGAGAGAGTCAAAGTAGCCGTTTATAGCCGTTATGTGGGGTCCTCAAACAAATTTTCCACCGGAAAACTAAAAAAGGTGGTAATCTGAAAGAATTTTGTTTTTAATGGGTGGTAATTTAAAATAAAATTTTTATAGGGTGGTAATTTCAAAACAGCACCCCTTTTTGGGTGGTAATTTACAAATTTTCCTTTTTTAAAAAAAATGAGAAAGGGTTAAATAAAATGTTAAATGAGGTGACATATGGCATTGCATTGGTGAAAATAAAGTATACATGTGGCATGATGGGCATGATGGTTTGTGTTTTTAAATATTATAGAGGTATAGATAGATTAGTTATAAGTTTCTTCTTAAAATTGTTAAGTACTACTGTAACAAAATTCTATACCACTAGAGTATTTTAAATTTAAAAATATAGAATATGGTACAGCTAATAAGTATTATCACAAACACTCTTAAAAAAAAAACCATTTTATATATAAGGATCTTTGTCTTTTGTTTTACCTAGAGCCTATAAAACGTCAAGAATGACCCTAATAAAAACCGAGTCAACCATCAAAATGGTTTTAAATTTTATTTTAAACTAACTGTACTTGATACGATCCTGCATTGAAAAGTTGAAATAAAACTAATTAAAATTCTTAAAATTAGGTGTTCAAAATTAAAATTGATTTTTAATGTATATTGTTAAATTTATCTATCCATTATCCTTATTACCAAAAGAAATTCGAAGTAGATGTCTTATTTTACTTTACTACAATTATTACGACTCCCTAGATAGAAACTTCATTCTACGTACAATGAATCACGCATAACACAATTGAAATGGGAAACAAATTATTTCCATTCTTTTAAACGTGAAAAATTTTCTTACAAATTAGGATAAAAACACACGTGCAAATTAAAAGTGAGCATCATCAAATCCTCATTGGATAATGGCATCAACATATGAAGAAAAAGAGTAGAGAAAGTCCATATTTTCCCAGTAAGACGTAACTGGAGAAAACAACATTCCTTCATCTAATACACTCAAATCAAGATTGCAATAATATTGCTCCGAAGTCTCCAAGGCAAATGGCTCGGTCCAGAAAGATTCGTCGAGTAACACCGATCCCATCGAGTCCAAAGAGCTTAGGCATAATGTTTTATCCGCGGTACTAGCCAAGTCGTTACAATCATGGTCAGTACTAGTGTTACAAGACGTATCAACATAAGTTTCCGAGTTAGAACTCAAGTTTTGTGAATTATTTCCCGAGAGTTGTGGTGATAATGGACAACTTTCTAGGATTTGTGGATTAGTTTGGGTAAAATCAAGGTCTAAATTGCTGTCATAATTATTGTTCTTATTATTGTTGTGAATTATTTGAAGTTTTTGTGTTAAAGATTTTCTGGTGAAGTTTCGCTTTCGTTTCTTGTCAGTTGTCGAAATATGTTGGTCACAAACACGTTTTTTGAGTTGGGTGTGCCAATAATTCTTGATCTCATTGTCTGTTCTGCCTGGTAAACTGGCTGCTATCTTGGACCACCTGCAAAATACATGCATAATCAAGATGTTACTGTCGTTTGAAGATATATACACCGTCCATTCATTTCTACAACTGTAATACGAGGTACGAAGTATCGAGTATATTTTGAGTTTAGACCTGTCAATTCGGGCCAATGGATTAAGTTACATTTTGAATTATACTAAACAACTATAGTATTTTAAATAGAATAAAATTTTATATCATTATAAAAATGACAATTAAATGGGTCAAATTGGGTTGAGTTTGGATTCAATATAGCTAGGCCTGGCCCGGGTTTACTCAATAACTTTTGGTGGGTTATTATCAGGTCAAGTCATGATTGACATCTCTAGACGTATTAATTAGCATGGTAACTGTTACAAAATAGTTCCTCTATTTTATTTCTGATTTTGCTACAATTTAATCATCAAAATACACGTACAATTACACAAGATTTATCTCAAATATGTAATAATATGACGGTAAAATTAATTTAGTTGTTACATTTTATTAGACATGTTTCTTTAGTCATGTTTGTCAATGCAACTATATTAAAAATGAAGAAAAAGGAAAAATAGAAATAATAATCCTATTTTTCATCGTTTGTTCCAATAATCCCAACTTTCGATTATTCGGGGATAATTCGAACTTTGGGGGTTCCTCTTTTACTTCAATCCCAAACCGGTCAACAGAAGTCAATGACCTATTATATCAGGTCACTTGACACGCGTCAAGTCCTTATTGGTCAAAAAATTAAAATAATTTTAAAAATAACAAAAAAAAAAAAAAAAAGAAAAAGAAACCCAGCAGCCTTTATCCCCTTCCCACACCAGCCGACGCCTTCGCCACCCCTTTCCCCACTAGCCGTACGCTGCTACATCTCTCCCTCCCACACAGGACCGCTGTGTGTTGCCCTCCCACATAGGATTGCCGGATCGACGTTTTCCCCCCTCCCCAAAACCCCCTCCCATTCAATTCCCCCATGAAACCACCAATGAAACCCCTCCCCAATTCCCATTGCCAAAAAAATTCCAAATCAAATTGCTCCTCCCATCACCCCGAAACCCTAGAGGCTAGGGTTTTCAATGGTGGGGGAGAGGGTTTTAATGGTTTTCGAGAGTGAGGAAGGTGGTTTTAAGGGGTTTTTGAGTGGAGGAAGAGGTTTCAAGGGAAGGAGTGGTCGCTAGAAAACAGGAAAGGGAGATAAGGAGGGAGGTTGAGGAATCGCAGCAGGAAAACGGGAAAGGGAGATAAGAAGAGACGGGAATTAGCAGTCAGTGGTGTGGTTTTTGGGGTTTTCCTGGTGGCCGGAGCTGGAAGGGGTTTTATTGGTGGTCGGGGTTGAGGTTTTGGGGAGGGGGATGGTGGTTTAGAGAGTAATGGTCGGAGCGGCAACTGTAGTGGTAGGGGAGGGCCAGAGGTCCAACGAAGGAGGTGGTTGGGTTGGGCGGGTTGTCGGAATAGGCTGGGTGGTTGGGGCTTTAAAAGACCTCAACCCATTCAACTAGTAATAGGTATTTGGGAATGAAGAAAAAGAGGAACCTCCAAAGTTCGGATTATTTCAGAATAATTTAAAGTTGCAATTATTGGAATAAAATCAGTAAAAGTTGGGATTATTATCTCTAATTTTTCCGAAAAAACAAAAAAACAAAATAAAACCGCACATGATTATATTTTTTTGTTTTTTTGTTACTAATAAATCACAAAATATTGACAAAGTGAAGTCTATGAATAGAACATAAGTCAAAACAGGTAAACTAAAAAGAAAATAAAAGGAACAAAACATAAAATTTTATTGTGAAAGTATAAATAAAGAAAAAATTAACATTTTGCATAATAAGATTTGTATATTTTATTTATTTATTTTTTTTTTTTATGTATTACTCTCTTATGCTATGTTTGGATAAGAAATTAGAAAATGGAAGGGAGGGAAATAGGAGGAAGGGGAAGGAAGGGAAAGCGGAGGAAATGATGAGCTCCATTTTTCCTCCAAATCTCTCCAATTTTAAAGGGATGGTCTTTAATAAAGGAGGAGGAAAAATGGATCCCTCCCTCCCCCTCCCCTTCCCTCCCCCGACATATTTTCCAAACAAGGAACTTTATCTCCCTCCCTTTCCCTTTTCTTCCTTTCCTTCCATTTTTTGTTATCCAAACATAGCCTAAGAAATACCTTTGTACTACACTTTATATAATACTCTGTATCTTTTATTTTAAAGCGTAAACATTGATGTCTCATAAAGTTCTCAATTATTAAATCGGTTATGTGGATCAATTCCTCTTTTCAGTACGTAAATTATATAGATGGTCAGCAGCTTACGATAGACTATAGTGGCAAGTTGGCAACTAACAATCTCTTTGACTATGAATTTAAAAACATATGTGTAATGAATAAAATGCAAAATATAACAAATTTCTAGGTAAATATAAAAAATCACATATAATAAATGACAAATTAGAGCTTATGTGTGCTTTATTATAGAAGGAATACAACTTGAATAAATGATACATACAAGTATATATTACAGTATTTGAATTAAGAGTAAAACAAAAATGGGAAGTATTTTATCATTTTTTTTATAGAATGGAAAATTGGATTCTCAATTATTACTTTATGAAAATTTTACCATAGTCATTGAAAACTGACTACTATAATTTTTATAATTGGAGTTAATGATTTTCGAATTATTTTTAAAAGCTAAAATCATTTAAATTCGTTTTCTTATTTTAGGAATTCATTTTAAATTATTGAAAATTAATTGTACTCACTTTCAATTTTTAAAAAAATTAATTTATGAAATATAGTTTTAATTATTAACAAAATTTAAAATAAAAAATTAAATTAAATTATTTTTCAAGAAATAAGTAGATAATTCTTAATTAATATATATTTAAAAATAACTTGAAAATCATTATTTTATACATTAGAATTTGACTTTTACTATTTTATGGAGAGCAACTTTATCAAAAAAGAAATAGGCGCAGAGTAACTTCTATTTGTTATATTAGAGCTTCAATTCATTAGGAGGAAATATCCATCTTGGCCAATTTTATAAGAAAAAACTTCTATTTGTTATATTATGTTAACTTTTGATGATAATTTTAAAATAAAATTTGAAACTTCTAGTTTTTTTTTTTTAAAAAAGTTCGGATATTTTTCTTATTTACAAAAAGTATACGTCAAACAATAAATCAATTAGGGTTTAATATGTTATTATAATTACACGTAACTATGTAGAAAAAAAATCATCCTTAATTTGGCAATCGTTTATAATGAAAATGGTTATGAATATCTCATTCTTAGGAATTAAATCGAAAGGCTAACATAAGAAAACTTAATACAAAATTTTACTTTCCACGGTTAGAGTAACTTTAAGCATTTTTAATACTACCTCCGTTACATATTAGTTGCAACTTTGAATATTTTATGTCTCACAAATAATACCCCAAAGTAGCAACTAATATATAACGGAGGTAGTATTACATCTAGCTTGTACATATACCTGTTACCTAGTTGCTTGTGGAGTTTGATGATAAGGTCTTCCTCGTCTTTACAAAAATCACCATGCTTTACATTAGGCCTAAGATAGTTTATCCACCTCAATCTGCAGCTCTTCCCGCATCTTGCTAGACCTATTATGCACAACACATAATAAGGCGTCGTATCATGATCATATGCATGCACGGACCGGTTTAGATGTTACAGTAAATTGTATATTAGTTAACCTTATAAAGTGATTAACTATCTCTTATAGCCAACGTGAATCACCCTAGTATATAAGGTAGGCCTGTTTGCTTTTAGTATTTTGCTAGTTTAGATAGGATGATTTACAAAAATATAGCTTTTAAGAAACTTATTTACGGTTTTGCATTGGAATGAAACTTATTTACGAAAATATAGTCCACGTAGGCTTGGAGATACATTTGGGGGTAATTTTTTCTTTAGAGACAAACCGCTACCTTAAGTAGCGGTTATAGTCTAAAACCGCTACTTGAGGTAGCGGTTTGTCATTAGTACTCTAAGTAAAATACATTTAATCAATTTATGAAGGGTAAAACCGCTACTTGAGGTAGCGGTTTTACTTTGAAAAATAAAAAAATAAAATAAAAACTTATCCAAGCCTACGTGGACAGTAATTTCGTAATTAAGTTTTATTCCGACGTAAAAGTGTAAATAAGTTTTAAAATAACCATACTTTCGTAAATCATCCAGTTTAGATATAAGTTTGCAAACAATTAGATCTTTGTACGGAGTAGTTTTTAATTTAAATTTTTTGTAAGAAAATCTTAGAAGTTATTTAGATTGTTGACATATTTAAGTCTTCGAGTTATGACATATTATACAAAGTGACATTTCCTAAGTCTGCTAGTGATGGCATATTATACAAAGTATGTACTAAATGTCGTCTAAATATATATATGCTTCCGTCCAAAACAATGAAAACATCGATGTCATATGACATACCAAACGAATTGAGGTCTAAGATGGCATTCCAGGATGTGAAATAACATTAGACTGATTAGAGTAAGGTTAAAAGCTCACTGTCAACCATTTACAACGGAGTACTCGATAAGTTAATTATACCAAAGTTATAATTTCCTTTCAAAACGTTATGAATATCCAAATCGTATTTTTTATAATTTCACCAACACATAAAAAAAAATTCTATCCCTTCAATAATAATAATAATAATAATAATAATAATAATAATAATAATAATAATAATAAATAAATAAATAAATTAGTATATAAGTAAATAAATTAATTAATAAATAAGTACTCATATTATAAAAAAAATAAAATAAAAAAATAAAAAAAGAACAACATGTACGAATGTGACTTAGTACGCTATTAAACAACAGTAAAACTGTATACCTTATCCATAATACTTGTGAATTTTAGTTGCTTTTCAAATGTATGGACCAAATTTCTACTTTTATCTTTCCCATTTGGGTACTTTCTTAATTTAGTAGGTTGGTATTGATTTCTAACATCATCCTCATCATGACATCTTCGAATGAGAACCTGAACGAAATGGTATGCATTTCAAGCTTATACGGTTCCTATTTTTGCTAACTTTGTATAATAATAATAATAATAATAATAATAATAATAATAATAATAATAATAATAATAATAGTTTACTAAAGCTATGTGGTTCCTATTTTTGCTAACTTTGTATCATTTATACGGATGCATGCCAAATGATTAGCTAATTAGTTAAACCGTTGAGGAGTGCTGACTAAAACATGAGATCATGCATTGTCTGCAACTCTGCATAAGTGCCCTTGCAGGTGGTTGCAGCTCTCTCTACACCGAAAGAACCTTTCAATTTAACCAAAATTCTGTGACTTTGTATCATTTTTATCATTTAAAGAAACCCTTGCATGGTTTAATGAACTAAAAAATTAGTTAAAGAAAAAAGATATGTATTATATAGTTAATTACCTGCAAATTTGGGAATTTCTCTCCAGTTCCAATGGCCATATCTTTGAATATAAGACCTTAATTTATTATCTTCTTCAGGACTCCATGCACCTTTCTTAAAACCATTTTCATCAATCACTGGTTTTTTAACCATTTTTCTTTGCTACCCTTAGTTACTCTAAATTCTATGTTTTATGATAGGGAGTTTTGGAACTTTCTTCTTGGTGGTACTCATATATATAAGGTAGGAAATGTTTGAATAGAATTTGGTCAATGATTTTAATTTTTAAGGAAAATTCAAAATGTAATTATTCATGTAAATTATGTTTTGATGACCCCAATTCAACTGCAAGGAAAGCACTATTGAAAGAAGTTTCTTCATACGTGTGGTCCTCTAATTGTCCCAGTCATTTGCTTTACTCTCTTTATCCAAGAATAATTGACATACTTAAATTTAACAAACACACATGTCAATGCAACAGTTTGATCTTAAACACATATAAGTAGATTTTAATAAATAAAAATATTAATTAATATATTTTTTTTATTAATTTTTTTTTATGACGGAAAAAAAATATTGATTTGAAAGTGCTTGGCAGCATAAAATGCAAATGGAGATGTAGTAGAAGAAATTGATAAGGAGTTTTTAAAATGGGTTGTTGGGTGGAATAAATTGGTGATTAAGGGTGGTGGTGATGGAAAGGGTGGTCACATGGTCCGGCCAGTGGTGGTGGAGAGAAAGGTGGTCGATAGTGGTTAAGGAGGAGTTAGGGTACTTTTTATAAATTATAAAATCAGATATAGTTTATTTTTAACCAATTAGGCATTGACACATAACAACAGAGAAGTCGGATTTAACATGTTGATTAAAAAATAACTTATAGAGTAGTTGGGATTATTAAAAAAAGGCGAATCAGACACTTCAGGATCATCAAAATAAATGATAGGGAACAAGTCCTTTGTTTTTTCTTTTTTCTTCTGGAACTTATTGGGCAGCTAGCTTTTATATGATTCTCAAGGTTAACCTCCAGCAAGTTAAGCGCAAATTTATAGAGTAACTTTGATGAGAATAGGAATAACTTCTATAAAAACAATAAAAGTAACTTTTTATAGCCACACCACACAACACTATAATCCCAAATCATTTTGGAATTAAGGCTTAGCTTTGTTGTTGCTATACCACACAACACCCAATGCATATATTAAAACCCCTTTTTTATGACATTGAGGAAAAGAATATTGTTGACATCGAAATTTTGTTAATTATTAAGTGTCAGATATATGTAAATAAGGAGATAATATATATATAAAAAAAAAATAAGATATTGTCTTCAAGATCTCGTAGAATATTTGATAGCTATCTTGTTTACTACTCTACGACACTCTATATAAAGAGAATCGTTTCTAGGGTTTAATTAGGCTAAGATGGGACAAGTCACAAAGACTTCATCTCCTCCCTACTACCAAACATTGTGGGTACATAGTATGGATTAAGCCCGACAAGGCTCCGTACTTTAAACAAATATCAAAACCCTAGCCCTTTGGAGAGATAAATCAAGAGATCTACGATAATCATAACCCATAAATTATCAATAAAATCATTGTTTTCGTATATTTTTCAACCTTTTTATTTCTTATTGCAGGTTTGAATTTTTATGGTTTACAAATACGATTTACTCTAATGACATTGAGTTGTAAGATGTATGGTGGTTATCCTCCCTTTCATCGTTTACTCGTATATGGAATATTCTACCACAAAACGCTATGAAAAAAAATCTTTAAAAGAGCAAATCAAAGCACTCTTATTTGACTGGATGAAATGGATTTCTCCGTCCATGTCAATGTTCAATACTGATCGAGGACATTTAATTTAATTGATCGACAATGTCCTTTCTGCCCAGTATGAGAATACCCCACACCTTGAAAAATAGGTTGTGTTTTTATTTGAAGAAATCAGTGATTTTATTAAGTAAATACAAAGTCAATGTACATCAGTAGCATGGACATTCATTTGCTGCTAGGAAAATCATTGTACTGCGTTCACTCTTGGCTGACGTAGACACGTACAAGTCATAGTGACATGCACAATCATATTGAAACAAGGAAAAAAAAATCGAAAAAAAACTGTGGAAAGCCTTCCTTTGACGGACGGAAATTTTGCAAAAAATCCTTTGGAAAGTAAAGGTGGTAAAACCAAAACTCACTAAAGTCAAAGGTGGAAAAGTGGTAAAAGTTGAGATTTTTGGGAAGTAAGAGGTGGTAAAAGCTTGTGGTGAATATGCTTGGTATTCTTAGGAAATAGGAATTACATTATACAATTAGGCACAAGAAAAGTAGGAAGCCGCCAACAAGATTATATAATACTTGTAAACCGTTCACGGATCATTATAAGGAAACTACGATTAAGAGACAATGATAGGCAAGAACGGTTGACCTATGATGGTTACACCCTGGCCCATTCATAATTCATGAGATTATTAACCCCATATGATTCGGAAACACGAAAAAAGGATCAGAGATGATGGTATGAAGTGAGTTATGAGGTCACATTCGCCCGTATTGACCTCTACTCGATTCTTATTGTAAAAAATATTCCTACTATCTCAAAGGCACACAAACATAGATTCAATTTGCTCCAAACTAATATTAAACTAAATTAATTGAATGTTAATGCAACATGTAATTCTAAGTATCGTGATCTTCACTTCAATTAACAACATTAAAAAGGATCCTAACCGGTCGTAGTATTATCTTATTAGTCGTGATTCGTAATTACATATTTCCTTTAAACATGCAATTTGGTGATTAATACAATAATAAAAACATTATTAACTTTGGAAACAACTTAACCGTAATAATGATTAATACATGACAAACATGACAAAAACCGTTAGAAATATAATTGGAACAAAAGGAACATGATTTCTTACTTTGATTGCGTTTGCTTGCAATTATAAAATAATAAACACATTAGTAACTTCAAGGAAAATAAATAATAAAATGAAATTTAATTCAAATGAAAGTAAAGTTGATATAGGGCGAAACGCTAAAACAGTTCTACCTTTCATGCCTTGATTTAAGTATAGAATTCCGGGTAAAGTACGGAATTCGGGTAGTGCTTCACGGATGAATTGTGAAAGATGGGGAGACAAGTGTTTAGGCTCAAGTATAACAGAAAAAGAGAGAATTATTCGATGCCCCGAGATTGTGAAATCAACCTCGTATTTATAGAAAAAATGAGAGGGGTGATGTCTTGTAGGCGTCGTTCTAGGTGCTCCTACGTTAAGTATGTTGTGAATATGCTTGGCACTCATAGGAAGTGGGAATTGACAAATACGATTAGGGAAAAGGAAAGTAGGGAGCCGCCAACAAGTTTTTAAGGAACTTGTAAACCGTTCACGGATCATTTAAGGCAACCACGAATAAAGGGACAACGAAAGGCAACAACGATTGACCCGTGAAGGTTAGACCCCATTCATAATCCATGAGATTACTAACTCCATATGGCTCGGAACCACGGAAGGAGGATCGGGGATGATGGTACGAAGTGAGTCATGGAGTCACATTCGCCCGTATTGGCCTCTACTCGATTCTTATTGTGAAAATTTTCAATTCGCTCCAAACTATTATTATGCAAATAAAATATTCAATTCGCTCCAAACTATTATTATAATAAATTGGATAAATATATATGCAACATATAATTCTAAAATATTAGTGATCACTTGATTAAACAACAAGATTAAAAAGGAACCTAAACCGGTCGTCCAAATTATCTTATTAGGCGTGATTTTCAATTACATATATTCTCTTTAAACATGCAATATGGTGATCATAATAAATAATAGAATAAACATTAATATTGGAAGCCATTTAACAATAAATTGTTAGTCAAATCAAATATAATAATCCTATCATGATGCTAGCAATAAAAATAATAAGAGGAATTAAGTGAATTAATTACTTACTTTCCACGTTTCCTTGAATTGCTACATCATAATAAATTTTTAGTAACTTCAATAAAAATATAAATCAAATTGAAATTAGATTAAATTAAAAGTAGAGTCGATTTGGACCAAACCCTCAGTTAATTATACCTTTCATGCCTTGGTTTAAGGATGGAACCTCGGGTTAAGTATGGACTCATTGGAGTGCTTAGGGGAAGTATTATGAGAGAATAGGGAGGCTAGTGTTTAGGCTAAAGAGGGAGAAGAGAATGATTTTATGATCAAGCTTGTTTATGATTGAAAAAGGGGAGATATGACCTCTATTTATAAGAAAAGAAGGGTCGAAGAATTAAGAAAAGATAAGAATTCGAATTGGAATAATACTCTTGCGATAAACAACAGTTTTTACGGTTTTTGTTTTTATCATATCTTTTGATCCAAAAATCAGAATAAGATAAATAATATATCGTTGGAGAGCACTTGAAGTCTAATTTCTAAACCAATTAGAATCAGATAAAAATATTTTGTAGAATAAAAGATATGGCCGAAATAGTGAGACAATATCGGTTTTGGATAGAGTTTGATATTTTATTCATATCTTTTCCGTTATAGCTTGGAATTAATATTATAATATATCATTGGAAAGATAATTTAAAGGGCTATCCAACCATAAAAGATTTGGATAAAAACTATGAGGCATGAAAATAATATCTGTCTATCTTTGAACGTCTTTTAATTCAAATAGAATTAGGACTTTCAAAAAGAAAAGTTTTATTCAATTTCAAAGTCTTTATTTTTATCTTTTCAAAAGGGATAATTAAGATCTTTTAGAGACTTATATAAGCTTCCAATTAATCCTAATTAGTTTAGTAATGAGATTAAATCCTTTGGACCCTCCACATGATCTTTGGGTCGTAGGTAAGGTGGGCTTAGTTTAGTACTTTGGTCATAACTTATTTGTTATAACTCGGATTTGGGCTTATAATATATCATTGGAAATCTATTTTCAAACCCCATCCAATTATTAAATCATTGGACCCAGATTATGGACCAAAATAAACTGGATTAAACGTTTTTATAAAAAGGACACAAAATGAATGATTTTAAAAGACACGAAATAAATTATTTTGGGTTTAAAGGCACAAAAAGAGGAAAATAAGTTATTGTTTGGGAAAATGGGCTAGGAATTGGTTTGTTTATGAAATGTATTGGGATTGAATATGAATTTAAGCACTCCAAAATTGTATACTTAACCCGACCAAAATGGCAATGAAAGGTTGTTCATCATCGGGTTTGGTTTTGGGGAGACATTTTTAAGTGTCTACAGAAGCCCCCATTTTGACTGAGTTTGTAGAAACGTCAGTTTTGAAAATGATAGTTAAAGTAGTCGATTGGGACGGATAATGATTTAAGATGTTATGCGATCCTAAATCACCCTATAAACGCCGATACCTGTAGAAAAATGTTAGTTCTACAGATAAAAGAGTAAAGGTATAGAATGCGTATCTGACACCAGTGTATCGGTGACAAATGAGTTTGGTAGCTTCCTATGCTTAAAGGAATCCACCGGATGACGTTTGTTGAAATGCTTTCCATGCTTAAGGAAAGCCGACAGATGAGTTTGGTAGCTTTCTATGCTTGAAGAAATCTACTGGATGATACTTTCCATGCTAGAGGAAAGTCGACATATGAATTTGGCGATTTTCTATGCTTGAAGAAACCCATTGATAATACTTTCCATGCTTGAGGAAATTCCACAGATGATTTTTTTAGTTTTCTATGCTTGAAGAAACCCACCGGTCGAGATACTTTCCATGCTTGAGGAAAGTCGATAGATGATGTAATCGCTGACTTCTTTGCTTTGAGAGATGACAACGACCCACAATTTTCCATGCTTGAGGAAAAACTTGTCTAATAAGATTGGAAGTCTATGTGTATCGAGAACCTTGCGCCATGAAACGATGGTGGTTCGATTGTCCCTGAACGTGGGCTGTAAATGGTTCGCTTGTCCCCGAACGTGGGCTTTAAATGGTTCGCTTGTCCCCGAACGTGGGCTGTAGATGGTTTGCTTGTCCCCAGATGTGGGCTGTAGATGGTTCTCTTGTCCTTGAACGTGGGCTGTAAATGGTTTGCTTATCCCCGAATGTGGGCTGTAGATGGTCCGCTTGTCCCCGGACGTGGGCTGTAATTGAGACTTGCAAAATAAAATTTACCAAGGGACTCGTATATAATGTGATTGACTTGACCAAGTTTGACTTGACATGACATGACATGTGTATGACTTGTTGTTTTGTGTGTATATGGTGTGTGTGTGCAGACAAAGCAACCGAAAATGCAAAAGCAAAAATTTTCCGTCATTTTTGTCATGAGATGAGTGGAGGGTACCGACTTTCTCCCGAAAGAGAAAGACGTGAAAACTGAACTTTTATTTGTGAACTTCCCTCGATGAAATTTTTTTGAAAATTTTTGAACATCCTCAAAAGAAAACGAAAGAAGTTTTGAACTTCCTCGTCGAGCAAGACAAAATGAATCACATGGATTAAATTGCTTATCTTGAAAATAATGTATGCATGTTTTTAGGCTAGGAGGCTAAGGACGATTGCAGCATGTGACGCGATAGATGAATGAACTTAGTTCATGGAGCTAAGCATCATATATGGTGTAAATAAGCGATCTTGAGCGTCACATAGGTCGAGAAGCTAAGCACGTATATGTAGACACCTAAAAATGTCTCCCCAAAACCAAACCCGATGATGAACAATCTTTCATCGCCATTATTGGTCGGGTTTAGTATTTAATCTTTGGAGTGCTTAAATCCATATTCTATTCAATACATAAACCAATTCATTTCCTAGGTCATTTCCCTAAATCATAACTTGTTTTCCTTTTTTCGTGTCCACATCGCAAAACCGAGAGAAATTGATTTTCTTTTTGTCTTATAGTCTTGATCCAATTATTTTTTGGTTGGATAGGCCTTGAAATAAGATTTCCAACCATATATCATAAGCCCAATTTCGATCTATAACGAAAAAGATATGAGCAAAACACTAAACTCGGCCCAAAACCGACACCCTTCTACTAAAACGGCCATATCTTAAAATCTAAAAATGATTTTGACCTGATTCTGATTGGTTTGGAAAGTAGACTTCATAATACTTCCAATAATATATTATATTCCTTATTCTGAGTTACGGATCAAAAGTTATGATGATTTTAAAAATGGGTAAAAAACTGGAATTATCGCGCACAATATAAAAGCACCGTGTCACGGCGCCTGATGACGTGGCACGGTGCCTGGTGCCGTGACATGGTAGTTTACATCGTGTCACAGTGCTATTTTCGAAGCTTTTTCACGTGAAAATCCACCGTGGCACGGTACCCGATGCCGTGACACGGTATTTCTTTCTGTGTCACGGTGCTTTTTCCTTGTAATTTCCGCGTTTTCCCACACCGTGACACGGTGTACTGTACCGTGCCACGGTGGACACTTCCGTGTCACGGAATTTTCTCGTGTCTTTTCCGCGTAAACCCTTCACGCGTTTTCACTTCTCGTAGGTCAAATATGTCCCGCGTCACTCCAATTTTCATCGCGTCACGGGATTTTCCCCGGTCTGACGGTGCCTGGCACCGTGTCACGGTGTTCTCTGCCGTGTCGCGGTGTTAATTTTTAGGGTTTTTATCTTTTTAGGGTTCCGTGTGTTCCCTCCGCTCATTTTCCCTATAAATACCCCCCTCCTTTCTACAGCTCGGGGCATCAAATCCTTCTCTCTTTCTCTCTTTTACACCAAAAATCATTCTTCTCTCTCTCTCTCTCATATTCTAAGCCTTAAACCTATATTCCTAATTACACCATTCTTCCCTTAAGCACTCCAAGGAGTCCATACTTAACCCGAGGTTCCGTCCTTAAAGCAAGGCGTGAAAGGTACAAATAACTGAGGGTTTGGACCAAATCAAATCTACATTTATTTAATTTATTTTTCATTTTATTTATATTTTTTTATTGAAGTTACTAACAGTTTATTCATGATGTAGCAATTTAAAGGAACGCGCGGAATGTGAGTAATTAATTAATTTAATTACTTATTTTATTTTAATATTGCTAGTATCATGATTAGGGTTATTATTATTATTTGATTTGACTAACGCTATTATTGTTAAATTGCTTCCAATATTAATGTTTACTCTATTTTTATTTTTGATCACCATATTTCATGTTAAAGGGAATATGTAATTGAAAATCACGCCTAATAAGATAATTTGGACAACCGGCTTAGGTTCCTTTTTAATCTTGTTATCAATTAAAGTGATCACAAATTTTAGAATTATATGTTGCATGAATATTCAACCAATTTAGCATAATAATAGTTAGGAGTGAATTGAATCTTTGTTTGCATGCCTTTGAGATCGCAGGAATCACTTTTCACTAAAAGAATCGATTAGAGGCCAATATAGGCGAATGTGACTCCATGACTCACTTCGTACCATCATCCCCGATCCTCCTTTCGTGGTTCCGAACCACATGGAGTTAGTAATCTTATGGATTATGAATGGGGTGTAACCTTCATGGGTCAATCATTGTTGCCTATCGTTGTCCCTTAATTATTGTGGTTGCCTTTTATGATCCGTGAACGGTTTACAAGTTCCTTAAAAACTTGTTGGCGGCTCCCTACTTTCCTTGTCCCTAATCGTATTATGTCAATTCCCACTTCCTATGAGTGCCAAGCATATTCACACATGCTTTAATGTAGGCGCACTTCAAATGACGCCTACAATATATAAATAAAGTAATTATTACATAATGAACGTTGCTTAGGTCAAGGAACTAAGCACGATATGCTTTGTATGATTACAAATCATTGATGCATGAAACAATGAATATTGCTCAGGTCAGGAAGCTAAGTAAGTATACAACGTTTCTTCTAATGAATGTTGTCTTGAAAATGATGAAGCATGCGCGGTAGGGAAACAAGATTTCATGATAAAGGGTTCCTAAGGGAAAGATGATATGGCTATATATGTGTGCAAGAAGTGTGTGAAAGTGATACTAAGGTGAGGCTGCAAAGGCTATGGTGAGGGAAATATATGTGAGAAGAGTCAAGATGGTGATTCTTTAGGCTAGGTAGGCTAAAAGATGTGGGTTCAAGCCCCCAAGTCTAGATCTAGATGGATAGGGTCATAGGGATAAGCATTGGATATTATTTGACTCGATCATGCATATGAATGTGGCCGCACCTCAATGTGAGGATGCCTACGTATTCGTTAGGAATCAGGCCAAACGTAGCTCTAACCGAACTTTGCACAAATGTATGCACACCTCAAAGAGGTCCTTCAAGGGTTGTAATATGGTTAAGTTGATGGTTTTAAGAAGAAAAGGGTACAAGGCTCAAGACCCGAGAGAATCCCCAAAATGTGTAATTGTGAATTTGAAAATTTTGAATTTTGCAAGTTTATTTTCAACATTTTTTTTTTGGCTTTTCGTTTTTTTTTTTCATTATTTTGAATCAATGTAGGCAATCTCAGATCATGCAGTCCACCACTCACTTAGCATTCATTTTTCTCAGGCACGGTACCAAGCACTCGATAAGAGACGCAATTCGAGACGTGTTCGTATCAAAGACATTGGAACACTTTCCTTTAGACATTGTTTTATTGTTGCTTTGCTGCTTTTTTTTACTTGGTTTTGAATGTTATACAAATTACACACCTTCCAATCCTAGGGCTAGGTGAATGTAGATTGAATAAATAAGGCCAATCGTTAGATGAGGCTCAAAGTGGTTGATGAAGAAATGGACATGTGATTGAGTGGTTAATTGGGATTGAATGGGTTGCAAATGTGCCTCAAATCATTGGTATACCTTGTGTTTAGTTCGGCAATTGATTTTTTTTTTTTTTTTTTTTTTTTTTTTTTTTTTTTTGTGCATAAGAAAGACATGATCGAGATATAAAGGAACAATGTTCATTTTAGTGATGGGAATGGTGAATGAACAAACACAATAGAGTCTACAAAGAAAAACCTATGCCAGACATGAATGGGGGAAAGGGAAATGAAAAAAAAAAGAAATGAATGAAATTTTGCACCAAGGGATCGCCGTGTGCCTTTTCTTCATTACTTCTTGCCACCTGGAGGGACCAGAAGTTTGTTGGCATCTACTAAGTCTTGAATGGCGTCCTTCAGATTCCAATATTGCTCGGTAGTGTGGCCTCTTCCTTGATGGGACTTGCAATGGGCATTGGGATTCCATTTGGAGCTCCTTTCTTCAGGTTTTGGCTCTGGAAATGCCCCAATAGGTGTGATCAAGCCTTGACCGTAAAGGCGATCAAAGGCCGCATCATAAGTCATTCCTAAAGGAGTGTAAGTTCTTTTTTTCTTGGGCAGTGGAGCGTCAAGAGCTAACACTTCATTGAGATCAACTTGGCTTATATTGTTGGTAGTATTTTCGTGCTTAGAAGACGAAGAAGAAGGATGGTCGTTCTTCTTGTTTTGTTGGGGTTTGGTGAGTCCGACTCACCGCGGAAACAACCCCGACCCAAGGAACCACTCGTAATTAATAAAACCATAAAACATAAATAAATAAACACAAGAAAAGGAAGAACGAATCTTACCCTTGAAGCGAGCTTCGCCCTCTCAAAACGGGCTCTTACTTGAAAGCCTTGAGCACCGCAAATGCCGTGCCTCCAACGGTATCCACCCACAAAGGACGAACACGACTTTTTAGGTCCGCTACCTTGGAGTTAGCAAGGTCCGACCAAAACCCAAGTGTTAATGGAGTTTAATAGTTTTTCCCAAAATATGGAATGCTCTTTCTAACTCCCACTCAAGCACTTTACTCCAAATCCCAAGGTTGGTATTTATAGAGGAAAGTATGAGTGGGAATTTCTATCCCATCAATGTGGGATTCATGAAATTCCACAAATTAATTTAAAGCTAAATTAAATTAAATATATAAGCAAGTAATAAATCAACAAGTGTCCTAGTCATATGTAAAGAGGAGTATGGACCACTTGGAGAGGAGGGGACCATACTTGCTCCCCACTCCTTCCTCTCCTTGTGACACTTGTCCACACCAAAAAGCAAGCATACTTACTAGCTTCCCCTTTCTACCCGACCTAGGCCCATGGCCCAGCAAGCCTCGCACCGTGCGGGCTGCTAGCTGCTGCTAGCTCGGCCCAGCACGCCCACGCACATCAGTGCGGGCTGCTGATGTCGAGGGCGCTGCTACCTAGCCACGCACATGTGCGGGCTGCTAGCAGCAGCGCACGCCAGCACGCCACACACTGCTTGCGGGCTGCTGGCCGTGCTGTGCTAGCATGCCTCGCACATGGTGCGGGCTGCTAGCCACGCCTTGCTAGCATGTCTCGCACATGGTGCGGGCTGCTAGCTCGGCTAATCCCCTAACACTCGGGATTCCGATGCTAGGGGTATTTTTGGTCATTGTTGATTTATTACTAATTTACCGTCTCGTCTTTTTATTATTTTTTACTCGACTTCCGACGCTCGGTTTCGACGCTCTAAGCTCGAATTTCCGACGTCTAAATATTTAACACTCAGGCGACAAATTAATTTCTTCCGAATTAATTCGTGGAGTCGGTTCGTATATTTTGCTTAGGTGTGACCCGAAGGGTTCAGCCAAGATTAAGCTGTAATATTAATTATATTAATACTACTGATCGGAAGCGGCCTCCACCCAGGCATTCCGATCACTTGACCTTACTGAATATATTAGCTTTCTAATAATTCTGAACCCGCTATCAGAATAATACACTTGTTCGAAGGACACCATTCCTTTCATGTTTTTCCAGGTGTTATTATTGTTACTACCAGCAGTCTTTATTAGCTCATCCTCGATATTAATGTCGATGTCGTATACAGCTTCGAAAGTGTTAAGTGGAAGAAATTTGAGATGTTCCCTATACTTGTGAGTCAGATTTTGAATAAAGAGGCAAACCATCTCTCTTTCTTTGGGAGGATCTACCAAGAGTGAAGTCGTTTCCCTCTACCTGTTCAGATAAGCGATGAAGCCTTCATTCTCTTTCTGTTTGAGAATGGAGAGTTCACATTCCGAAGTTTTAGTTTGAATGTTACACTTGTAACGATTCATGAAACTGTCGGTGACATCTTGCCAAGTCGCAGTACGCTTGGCATCTAGGGAATAAAACCTTTGTTGGCAAGCATGTTCTAAGGAGAGAGGGAACACCGTAGGGAAGAGTGTTACGTCCAATCACTTAAGAGCCATGGTTGCAGAGAACACTTTTAAATGGAATATTGGATTTTCAGTAGGCTTGAACTTTAAAATATCAGTAGTGGAGAACTTTTTAGGGAGCCTGTCTTTCACATCCAAATGAGTGGGAGGTTGTTCCACATAAGTGAAATCCTCATAAATCTTACTCATTTGTTCCTTCAATTTGTCAAGGGTAGAAACAGTGACCTTGTTTTGTTCCATGGTAGTGACCCTAGTGGTAAGGGTTTCTATCATGGCAGACAATGCCTCGATGGATTTGTTGATGTTCTCAATATCTTCCTTAGTGGCCATTGAAAGGTGATAAGTAATGTGGAGATGGCAAAGTTCTCTTTGAACGCCTCTTGGATTTAAGAGATTGTTGCGGTAATGACTCAAACCGTATTAATCTACCCCTGCTCCTTGACCAAGTATTGTGAAATAAAACAATTCACTTAATTGTTTGACACATTGCTCAAGATAGGAAAGGAAGGGAAAAAATAGACATTTGAAAACAGGTGAGGATAAACTCCACTCATTTTTTTTTATTATGACGAAAAAAAGATGCATGAACCTAGTATACGATCATAAACGACATGGTGCACAACTCGAGTTGGAACATGAAGAAAGTGTGTGGACTATACTTGAATCGTGAGTGATTAAGTGATGTTATATGACTCGTGGTATGATCGCATGGCTAGACATGTGAACAGTAACCAAAATGACTGACACGTGGACCAAATTAGCACGGAAGACCAAAATAGGGGATGACTGGACTTAAACTTGGGCACCGTGTCACGGCGCAACTGTCGTGTCACGACGAACCTGCACCGTGGTGTGGTACAGGCCGCCGTGACACGGTACTGATTGTCGTGTCACGGTAATTAGTTCCTGTTTTTTTTTTTTTTTTTTGCTCTTCAATTTTAGAGTTTGTGCTAATTACTAAGTGAGTATGGTCCATTGGCAATTGTTTGTCATAAGTAATCCACCATAGACAAAGAAATATCGTTAAGGTTAGGATCAAAACGACCAAATATACACATGTAGGACACATAGGCACAATGATGCAAAGAATAGTTCGCAACCTAAGGTCCAGTCTATGGTCAGGTTTTATTTGGTGTCAAAAGGGTACCATGGTTAAGAGTTTGGACGCGTTAGCAAGGCAGCCTCCCTTGAGGGTGTATGCCAACGAACGGCTCTGTGAGTTTGTGATGAAATCGAACTCGACTTCATCGTTTGGGTGGATTTAAAAACTTGGATGAACCCTTATTGCCATGAGCGTTTTTAGGTTGATAGAGCTTAAATCCCCCGGGGATAAGACGTATGTTGAACAATCACGTTTTTTCAGAAAAATTGAAGGAAGCTGACTGTGAGAAGAGAAATGAAGCCAATGAAGCGATTTCAAGACTACTGCGACACGACAGAATCCACCGTGTCACGGTGCTGGACACCGCGTAACGGTGCCCTGTGCTGTGACACAACAAGCTCTACCGTGGCGCGACAGTCATGCATGATATCTGACTGGTGCCCCTATTTTCTACGTTCACGACCTGGTTATGCAATTTTTCCTACGGGACAGACCTGAAATACGACGTTAAAACGTTTATGCATATGTAAAAATTCCAATTTAATCACAGGAATATTTTCAAGAATCTTCCAAGTCTCGTCCACTCATCTTAATTAAATACCGATCACTCAAATCGATAAATAACCAAGAATCCTCTCCAATGGAGTCGCCAAGCTGTAGGCGTCGTTCGAGGTGCGCCTACTTTAAGCATGTTGTGAATATCCTTGGCACTCATAGGAAGTGGGAATTGACATATACGATTAGGAACAAGGAAAGTAGGGAGCCGCCAACAAGTTTTTAAGGAACTTATAAACCGTTCACGAATCATTTAAGGAAACCACGAATAAAGGGACAACGAAAGGCAACAACGATTGGCCCGTGAAGGTTAGACCCCATTCATAATCCATGAGATTACTAACTCCATATGGCTCGGAACCACGAAAGGAGGATCGGGGATGATGGTACGAAGTGAGTCATTGAGTCACATTCGCCCGTATTGACCTCCACTCGATTCTTCTAGTGAAAAGTGATTCCTGCGATCTCAAAGGCATGTAAATAAATTATTCAATTCGCTCCAAACTATTATTATCGAAATTGGTTGAATATTAATGCAACATATAATTCTAAAATATTAGGATCACTTGATTAAACAACAAGATTAAAAAGGAACCTAAACCGGTCGTCCAAATTATCTTATTATGCGTGATTTTCAATTACATATTCCCTTTAAACATGCAATATGGTGATCATAATAAATAATAGAATAAGCATTAATATTGAAAGCAATTCAACAATAAATTGTTAGTCAAATAAAATATAATAATCCTATCATGATGCTAGCAATAAAAATAATAAGAGTAATAATTACTCACTTTCCACGTTTCCTTGAATTGCTACATCATGAATAAACTGTTAGTAACTTCAATAAAAATATAAATTAAATTGAAATTAAATTAAATTAAAAGTAGAGTTGATTTGGTCCAATCCCTCAGTTAATTATACCTTTCACGCCTTGGTTTAAGGACGGAACCTCGGGTTAAGTATGGACTCCTTGGAGTGCTTAGGGGAAGTATTATGAGAGAATAGGGAGACTAGTGTTTAGGCTAAAGAGGGATAAGAGAATGATTTTATGATCAAGCTTGTTTATGATTGAAAAAGGGGAGATATGACCTCTATTTATAAGAAAAGAAGGGTCGAAGAATTAAGAAAAGATAAGAATTCGAATTGGAATAATACTC
Organism: Chenopodium album; assembly: GCF_948465745.1. NCBI lineage: Eukaryota > Viridiplantae > Streptophyta > Magnoliopsida > Caryophyllales > Amaranthaceae > Chenopodium > Chenopodium album. The sequence goes on from NC_137842.1 coordinate 18,846,598, forward strand.
TTGCGATACACAACAGTTTTTACGGTTGTTGTTTCTATTATATCTTTTGATCCAGAAATTGTAATAACATAAATAATATATCGTTAGAAATCTCTTGAAGTGTACTTTCTAACCCAATTGAAATCAGATTAAAATGTTTTGTATAATAAAAGATATGGCCGAAATAGTGAGACGGTGTCAGTTTTGGATAGAGTTTGATATTTTATTCATATCTTTCCCGTTATAGCTCGGAATTAATATTATAATATATCATTGGAACGATAATTTCAAGGTCTATCCAACCATATAATATTTGGATAAAAAAAATGAGACAAGAAAATAATATATGTCTATCTTTGAACGTCTTTTAATTCGAATAGAATTAGGACTTTCAAAAAGAAAAGTTTTGTTCAATTTCAAACTCTTTATTCTTATCTTTTCAAAAGGGATAATTAAGATATTTTAGTAACTTATAGAAGCTTCCAATTAATCCTAATTGGTTTATAAATGAGATTAAATCCTTTGGACCCTCCACATGATCATTGGGTCGTAGGTAAGGTGGGCTTAGTTTGGTATTTTGGTCATAACTTATTCGTTATAACGCATATTTGGGCTTATAATATATCGTTGGAAATCTCTTTTCAAGCCCCATCAAATTATTAAATCATTGGACCCATATTATGGACCAAAATAAAACGGATTAAACGTTTTATAAATAGGACACGGAATGAATGATTTTAAAGGATACAAAATGAATTATTTTGGGTTTAAAGGCACGAAAAGAGGAAAATAAGTTATGGTTTGGGGAAATGAGCTAGGAATTGGTTTGTTTATGAAATGTATTGGGATTGAATATGAATTTAAGCACTCCAAAAATTAAATACTCAACCTGACCAATAATGGCGATGAAAGGTTTTTCATCATCGGGTTTGGCTTTGGGGAGACATTTTTAGGTGTGTACATGTCCAGAACCCTAGAAATATGGTGCGCGCGAAGGAATTAATTTCCGCGCCTCGACATGAATTGCCATGGTACGGTACACATTGCTGTGGCACGGAAAATCTGTCGTGACACGGTAAATAAATCGTGGCTCGGAAGGACATTCCATCATTTTTGAAAGTTAAAGCACGTTAAAAGATAAAACTGGGCAAAATAATTGTCGTGTCATAGCAATGTTGCAAATCTGTTGTGCCACAGTAGATGCAATTTTCTGGAATCCCGCCTAAATTCATTTTAACTTTTTATTTAATATTAATAAGTACGGAATATTTAGGCATCGTTTCAGCATTTTGGACTCATTTTAGGTTTAAGGTTAAAATGGATTAAAAAGGTTTGGGTTGAAATGAGGGTTTGACTGAACTTTAACAAAATACTTGGACTGATTTGTGGACTAATTTGTAGACTATGTTTGACTGAATATGGATTTTAAGCACTCTCGAGATTAAATACTCAAATTAACTGATAGGGGGAAAACTAGGTTGTTAACTAATCCTCCCTAAGACAAACAAAATTTATAATCACTTAACAAACTTAAATACAAGTTTAGATGTAAGTCTAGGGTCGAACCACTAGGAACGGTTATGTTTAAGTGTTTTCAATTGTGCGCCTAAGCTAGTTCGAAGTCAAGGGCGAAGAGTATAGTAACCAAGACCAATCAACTACCAAAACAAAGAGAAACAAATAAAACACTAGGGAATGAGGATCAACAAGTAATCATGAATTGCAACAACTTGGGAAGAACATGCCAATCAATGGTTGTGAAGACTAATGATAAGAGCTATCAATTGGAATCAAAGAGTTATCTCCTAATCGTTCAGCTAGTGGTCTCTACGAATAACAAACTAGTAGAATCACAATCCAAACCAATCGACAATTGCATTTCCTAAATCAACGAGTCGTGTCATTAGAAATCACAATGCAATCTAGCATAATTATCAAAACCTAAGCGAACTACAGACATGCAAATTTACATTAATCACTTTAATCTCAACAATTAATCAACATCATTCCCAAATTAACCACAATTACTCAATCATACAAATTTCACCCAATCCCTAGCAAACAAATACTTAGAATCATCATAAAATCAACAAGCAAGAGAATGAAATCAAGAATCAACAAAATATGAAGAACAACTACACTAAACAAGAATTAATCATCAAAATCAAATCAAACAAACATTAAATTAAACAATTAATAAAATAAGATAGTGTTAGAAATGCTTATTGATAATAGAGAAGATCTTTAATATAATTATCACCCTTGTAATCTTGTATCATCAATCTCTCAAATCACCATTAAAATTCCTCACTTTTTCTCTCTAAATCTACTCCTAAACTAACCCTGAAACTAGAGAGAGAAACTCTCAACTAAGCTAAATTATGATGAAAATAATGTCTAATAGCTAAAAATCAATTACAAAAAGGTTGTTTATAAGAGGCGGGAAATCAAAGCCAAGAAAATCGGGAAACTAGGGAAACGCTCCCGCTCTCATCTAGGTTTCTTCGAGTCCTCGTAACTTCGTGCGCTCGCAAGGTCTTCATGATAGTCACTAAGCATGAAAGCTTAAAATGGACTTGATAGTGAGTTCAACACCACATCTTCATGAGAGCGTGACGATAGAGCAAGAGCTAGAACTTAGAGCATGTCACTTCCTTACATCTTGAGCTTTCCAAATACTATAAGCTTGATCCAAAGGCATCTTCCAACTTATTAAGTAACCAATATCAAGACCCGAACCTCGTACAATACCTACAACCACAAAAAAGAGAGAAAATAAAGGAGAAAACAATAGAAAAACACAAAATAAGAGAGAATAAGGGAATTTAAGAGAAAATGCATAAAACTAAGCATTTATTAAGAAATAAAGTTATGAAAATAAGGTAAAAATAACCTAAAAACTCATCAAATAAGTGCCATTTATGACACTCATCAAATTCCCCCAAACTAAAATTTTGGTCAACCTGGAGCAAAACAAAGACAAGCAAAGGAAAATGATGAGCTTATTCAAACAAACAAAAGAAGAGGGGAGAGAAGAATATACACTAACTCACTTTCGTAGGAATCACAATTTTTTTCAGCTACAAAAAGCCTTTCAAACCCCAAGGTCACCAATGAGGACGAGTGAGGTCTCGTGAGGGTTTCCCAAAAGGTTAGCCCACAACACTCTCAAACCAAACAAACAAGGCAAAGCATGAAAAGGAAACCAAAAGAAAAGAAAACAAATGTTCATGAATGGACTTTTGTAAATGAAGAAGCACACATGAATGCAATTCTTTCTAAGCAACTAAGGGGGTTCACATTTAAAGATTTCCAAGGTTGATTGAAACATAAAATATGCTAAGCATAGAGAACTAATAAGACATAATTCACCTTCATCCCAAACAATCTTACCGCGTTCTCTCTACTAGTTTCAAATCCACCTCTAGTGAGCATCTCAATGCATCCTTAAAGGAACCAGAAAAGAAAAGATTTTTGGGCTACTCGACATCTTGACTACACAAACTGCTAAATAGGCTTGACTAACATCTTCCTCCACCGACTTGTGACTCAACCAAAAAAGTCAAAAGGTCTTAAAGATGGTTGTAATGTATGGACGAAAAGGGTAAAGGTAGGCAAAAATTTTAAATTTGGTGGTATACCTAATTTGTGAAGCCAAGGGTGATCAATCCTTAACAACATAATTAAGTTATCATCAAACCAAAACACCAACAACCCCAAGCTTTTTCAAAGAAAAAACACTAACATATATACAAAAAGCGTAAGAATGCTTCCCCCCAAGCTTAAATGGAGCATTGTCTGCAATGCTCTAAACCAGGGAGATCACACTAGACAATGCTCTAAACTAGGGAGATCACACTTACATCAAAATATTTTTGTAGTTTTTCATTTTTCTCTTTTTTTTTTTCTTTTTCAAAGCATTTTTTTTAAAAGCATTTTCTATTGCTTTCTATCTCTTATTTTTCTTTCTTTTCTTTTTTTTTTCACTTGATTGCTTTTTCGTCGTCTCTTTTAATTATGGATGTCTTTTTTAACTTTTATTTGCCTTTAGTCACACAATATATATAGGATTTTATGGGTACTATAATGCAGAAAAACATGAATTATATACATAAAGCACTTAATCCCAAGATCACATGCATAACACACAAGACACATAATCATACCTCTTAAGCATGATCTCCACGAAGAAATTCGACTAACAAATCAGGGAGAGAATAGAGCCCCAAGCGTTGTTCCTCTACTTAGTCCACGGGATTTGAACGAGTCATCCACCAATACTAAATTAGGCGAGTGAAGGAGGAAAACTTCAATCACCACCTAAACCGACCACCACGAACCACCAAGACCGGCGCCGGGGAGGAGAGAGTGCCGTGAGAGAGAGAGAGAGAGAGAGAGAGAGAGAGTTTGAGAGGGGTTTGGTCTCGTGTTTGCTAATTAGGGTTTGATCAAACTAATCACTGAATTGCATTACTAAAACCCTAGGCACTTAATCTATTTATAATCCCATTATAATTAGAATAAGTCACGAAGCCCAAAACCCTCCTTATTCCTCCATATGGCCGGCCACTATAGGGGTTGAGGCCCATCATGGGCCTCGTCCTCTCGTGCTCGATCTAGGCCCTTTGTGTGACTTTGTAGGATCCGTCCAATTGGACTTTGACCTATTTTACTAGCCCAAAGATCGTTAGTACATCTAACAATGATATAACGATGACCCAAATATGCGAACTTAATTATCTCCAAAATTTGATCTATTTATATATCTAGTAATTGCACAGACGAAGACATAAATTCTTTAATCTCCCACTTTTCTAAGACAAGTGTGCAATATTTAAATTTCTTAAGTCAATGTCTGTTAGTTTGATAATATGATTGCATCACATGTTGAGATCATATTAATCCACTAATCTTTTCTTAAAATCTGAGTTCTAATTACAAAACCAAATTAAATGATTATTGAGTAATGCATTTGAACGTGCCCATGTATCATCTAAATTATCCTTCTTCAAGTGGCCATGACACATTCCCTAATTTTATAGGTAGACTCAATCCAATCTTGCAGCAACAAAGCTCACACTCAACTTTTGAAGTAACAAGGAAACATCTTTTATAATCTCCAATTACGCGAGTAGACATTTCAATGTAACACAGTTAAATCAATTATTGAATATAATCAATGTCCCACTTATGTCAAAGGAATCCACTAATATATCCGGAAGCTTTATACTTGAACTTCAAAGTAGATCAGTAGTTCGATCATTGATGAGTTTATTTTATATATATTTTAATTCCCCGTCCCAAAATCATATTTGTGCTTATTTGAGATCTGTGGAGCTATTTTTATTACTAATATACGTTTTCTAGTGTTTTTGTAGAGTTGGTATTATTTTGTAGGAATTTGTAGATTTATGATAATTCCCAAGCTTATTGAGCCACTACAAAGATATTAGAGTTTGATCGTATTTTATGACCAAATATTTTAAGCCCAAGACCGAGTTAAAGAAATTTGGTTCGATGATTAAGGGCTCGATATGAAGAGGTCCAAGATTTTACAAATTATTATTACAGACCAACCAAGGAAGGGATTTGGGTCCAAGCTTCCAATCCCAAAAGAGCAGCCCAAGCCACGAGTCCTACTAAGCGTGATGTTTGTCGGGCCTAATTAAGTGAGCATTAATTTGGGCCGCAAGAATGCGTGTGTAGTTGCTACCTTGGTGGGATGATTATCTGGCTTTGGCCTTTGCAAATTACTAGATATTAGTTGCAGTTTTATCCTAGTTTTAGTTAAGTTAGGATTATATTTCCTAGTTGTTTCTTAAATAAACTTCCTTTTTTCTTATTAAAGGAGGTAGTAGTAGTTACGTAGGTAAGTTTTCATTAGGTTCTATTAGCTTAGTTTTAGTAGGAAAAATTACTTTAAATAATCCAACCTTTGCTCCATTCTCCCAAAATAAACTAACCTTTGGATTACTCCAGAATAATCCAACCTTTTATCCCTATCTTCCCATATCACACCTTGTAGGTCACCTATTCGGTACAACCGGTAATACGTGCTACGTGGCACTTCATGATTGGGTTTTTTTTTTTTTTTTTTTTTTTTTTTTTTTTTTTTTTTTTACTTTGAGTTGTAAAAAAAAAACAAAAAAAACCACCCATCACCTTATTTCTCTCTTTTTCCCCATCACCACTATAGTCCACCGTACCCCCTTAGCCCCCTAACGCTTCTTGCCCACCGGAAAACACCCCCTTCCCCCAAAATTACCCGCAAATCCACCCTCGTTAGTCGGTGGTTCAAACCCCAACCTTCTCTACCGTAATTCCAATTCCCATCCACAATGGAAACCCAACCAACTCTCCCTTCACCTCCCCATAAAATGAACTTCTGCCATTAATTGCAATTAAGTTATCAATCTTCATAATCCAATTGTATTTGAGACAAATCATAACGTAAATTAATAATTGGCAAATGGCTATCAACAATTGAGGTTGAATTTGCCGTGAATTGGTGGTGGGCTATTATTATTGGTGTGGTGAAGTGAAGGAGAAGCTTATTTATGGCAGATTTGTGGTGGTCTGGAGTGTGATCGGAGGGAGTACGATGTGTTGGTTGATGTGATGAGGTGGTGTAGGACGATTTGAGGGGCTGTTGTTGGTGTTGTTTGGTTGGGTTCGTTTGTGAGAAGGGTTGCTGCAATTTTTGTGAGGTTAGGTGGCTTCAATGTGAGAATGGTGCTGCTGTTGTTTGGAGGCGGAGCAGGAGAGCTGGTGTGTGGGTTGGGTGGTGATGGCAGGGAAAGCTGTGAGGGGGTTGGTGTGTGGTGGCACCATGGCATGGAGATGATGGATAAGAGGGGCAGCAAGAGGAGCTTTGGGTGGTGGTAATGGATGAAGATGATGGAAAATAGTGGGAGGAAGAAGAGAGAAAGAGATGACCGATTGTTTAGGTGACCGGTCACTTTGGTTCATTTTGGGAAGAAGGGGTATAAAGGTTGGATTAATAATCCAAAGATTGGTTTATTTTGGGAGAATGGAGAAAAGGTTAGATTATTTAAAGTAATTTTTCCTTTTTAGTATGCTTTTTCTTTAGTTTTTGTTTTCTTTTCTTTTCTACTTTTTATATGATGATTTATTATTTTGTTTTCTTATTACTTTAATACTATTATTCTATTCTCTTTCTCTTAATCCTTACTTTTTATTATGCTTTATTTAATTTCTTTGATGAGTTTAGATTTAATTATGTGTGAGTAGATTAATTTCTAAAGTGTTGGGATCCGTGAATAATATGAAGGGTTAATTTATTATTGTTGATTGTCAATGCTTAATTACTATCCTATTGATTGATTTAATGTTGTGCAATTAGCCAGATTTGATTTGTATGAGTTAAGAAATATTGATTCGAGATTCGAGAGATGATAATTGATGTTTAGGCTTAGTTTCAATAAGCAGCTTAATTTATAAATAGTTAATTCAAGATTTGAGAGATGCAATTTAATACCGGTAAATTAATTCTGTGATTGTAATACGTAGCGAAAGCCCTTTATGATCTGATTCATTGATGCATTAAAGATTGATTGTTATGTTTTACCTTGGAGTATTATTTATTGGTGAACCTATGCCTAGGATTTTATTAATTGATTTCTCCCTACTTTTATTCTCCTCAAGTTAATTCCTTTCACAACAACAAATTTGGTTACTTGATAATTAAGACTATTAATTAATTAGGAATAGAAAGAATCGTTTCCCTATGGATTCGACCCTACTTCCCCATCTATTTTAGTTAGTGGTTTTAGGAATTATTTTGATTAGGTGATACGACTTTAGCTTGTCAATCATGCATCATTCATGCATATCCAAGTGATTGGTCGAGCATCACTATGCCCCTATATCTCATGAAACTGCGCTATCCAATTAATCTTACATGCTAGTCTATTCATTGAAATCATTTATGTCCACTTTAATGATTTCAAACCAGGAACTTAAATAGTATATGAATTTTGTTCACCTGTGGGTTTCATTCAGCAAGTCATCAACCAGATGATTCCATCAATTCAGAATTATTTTGAACATTTATTTACTTTCCAAAACCATAATTAAATAAGAGAAGTAATAATTTCTGTTTAAAACATAATTCTGCAAATGTATGTATTCCTTATGTAATATGTTTTCTCAAAACATACACAACTTGAATTAAATAACTTGCTATAATCCAAGACTTTAGTATGACTCACATACCTTAGTCTGTGGAAGGGGTTTGATAAGTTAGTGATATTCTCCCTCATAATAACACTTTACATATCATGACATCCCGCAAGTCATTTATCTAATAAACAAAGTTTATATCTCATATCAATTTAGTTGGATTTGTGATGTGATCTTGGCTCCTTTGTCTTGGCAAAGGTGTCCTTTTAGCCACTGTAAACACCTAAAAATGTATCCCCAAAACCAAACCCGATGGTAAGCAACCTTTCACCGCCATTATTGGTCAGGTTGAGTATTTAAACTTTAGAGTGCTTAAATACATGTTTCCATTCAATACATTTCATAAACAAATCCAATTCGTAGCTCTTTTCCCTAATTCATAACTTACTTTTCACTTTTCATGCCCACATCGCAAAATCGAGAGAAAATGATTTTGTGGCCCTATAATTTTGATCCAATTATTATTTTGTTTGATAGGCCTTGAAATAATCTTTTCAACAATATATCATAAGCCCAATTCCGATTTAAAACGAAGAAGATATGAGCAAAATACTAAACTCGGCCGAAAACCGACATCCTTTCACTAAAACAGTCATGTATTAAAATATACAAATGATTTTGACCTGATTATAATTGGGTTAGAAAGTATACTTGATAATCCTTCCAACGATATATTATATGCCTTATTCCAAGTTACGGATCAAAAGATATCATAGTTTTAATAACGCGTAAAAAACTGGAATTACCGTGCACATTGTAAAAATGCCGCGTCGCGGCAAAATTTGACGTGGCACGGTGCCTGGTGTCGTGACATTGTAATTTTCAACGTGTCACGGTGCTTTTTCCATGTTTTTTCTCCTTATCTCACGCGCTTATGAATCTGGACGTGATTTGGGCAGATTGCACACCGCAACACGACATTGTGTACCATGCCACGGTGGACTTGACCGTGTCACGGTGCCCAACACCGTGTCACGGTGCCAAAGTCAGGGTTTCCTGCAGCTCTATCTCTTCTAGGGTTCTATGCATCCCCTTATTCATCTCTTCTATAAATACAGACTTGATTTCTGCAGTTTAGGGGCACCAAAAATCATTCTTTCTCTCTCTGCACCAAATCATTTTCTCTTCCTCTCTTCTACACCAAAAAAATCATTCTCTTCTCTCTCTCTCATACTCTAAGCCTTAAACTTATATTTCTATCTACATCATTCCTTCCTTAAGCACTCCAAAGAGTCCATACTTAACCCAAAGTTCCGTCCTTAAACCAAGGTATGAAAGGTATAATTAACTGAGGGTTTGGACCAAATCAACTCAACTTTTTATTTAATTTAATTTTTTAATTTTGATTTATATTTTCATTGAAGTTACTAACAATTTTTTCATGATGTATCAATTTTATGGAACGCGCGTAATGTGAATAATTAATTAATTTAATTACTTATTTTATTTTTACATTGCTTGTATCATGATTAAGGTTATTGTTATTATTTGATTTGACTAACGTTATTATTGTTAAATTCCTTCCAATAGTAATGTTTATTCTATTATATTTTTTATAATCACCATATTGCATGTCAAAGGGAATATGTAATTGAAAATCACGCCTAATAAGATAATTTGGACGACCAGTTTAGGTTCCTTTTTAATCTTGTTATTTAATCAAGTGATCACGATATTTTAGAATAATGTGTTGCATTAATATTTAACTAATTTAGCCTAATAATAGTTTGGAGCAAATTGAATCTTTGTTTGTATGCCTTTGAGATCGCAGGAATCACTACTAAAATTTAGTTAAATTGCGACCGCCTCTAACAGTCTCTAAAAATATAAAAAACAGTCGCAAATATTAATTACGACCGTCAACGGTCGTAACGGGTTGTCGTATTTCACGTGGTCGCAAAATAACAAATTTACGACTAAATGATGGTCGCAGATTAAATTGCGACCGTTTTATTTATTTTTAACGATCGGTAGTAAAACGGTCGCAAAATTTAGTAATCTGATTAATTGCGACAGTCTAAAGCGGTCGCTAAAGTATTAAAAAATATATAAAAAAAAAAAAATTAATGCACCTCATTGCCTGTACCGCCCAATGATGGGTGTCATAAATGACACCCATTTGATGAGCATTTAGGTTGTTTTCTTCCTCTTTCATAGCTTTCATGCTCAATAAATACCTAGTTTTATGCATTTGATCTTGGTTTTACCTTTCCTCTCTTATTTTGTAGCTTTTGTGCATTTTGTTGGTTTTTCTACTCTTTTCTCCTTTATTTGCTCTATTTTCGTGGTTGTATGTATTGTACGAGGTCCGGGTCTTGATATTGGTGATTTACTAGGGTGGAAGATGCTTTGGAGCAAGCTCATGGCAATTGGAAAGCTCAAGATGCAAGGAAGTGGATTCTCCAAGTTCTAGCTCTTGCGCTCTCAAGCCGTGCTCTCATGAAGATGGGGTGTTGAACCCACTGTCAAATGCTTTTTTGGACTGCCACTCTTAGTGCTCATCATCATCATATTGCGCGTTCACTCGAAGACCTTAGCGAACGCACGAAGCCGCGAGAAGATCCGAAGAAACCCAGAAGAGCGCGGGCGCGCAGCCCCCTTAGCTTGCGCGGGCGCACAGGCCTGCTGCGCGGGCGATCCTCTGCGGGTTCTGGCTTCGCTCTTCTTTGTTTTGCGCCTCTTATAAATTCCCTTTTGAACCCAATTTTTGCAGTAAGTTTAATTTTAGATTTTGATCATAATTTTAGCTTAATTGAGAGCTTCTCTCTCTAGTTTTAGGGTTAGTTTAGGAGTAGATTTTAAAGAGACAAAGTGAGGAATTTCAATGGTGATTGAGAGATTGAAGATTCAATGGTGACAATTGTGTTGAAGATCTTCTCTTTTATCAATGAGCATTCTTAACTCTATCTCATTTTATTGCTTTGTTTGATTTCACATTTGTTTGGTTTGATTTTGATGTTTAATCTTTGATTAGTGTAATTGTTCTTCATAGATTGTTAATTCTTGTTTTATGTAGTTCTTTGTGATTAGATGATGATGTTTGAGTAGTTGTTTGGCTAGGGATAGGGTGAAACTTGTATGATTAATTGATTGTGCTTAATTTGGGGATTGTGTTGATTAATTGTTGAGATTAAAGTGATTAATGGAAGTTTGCATGTGTGTAATTCGATTAGGCCTTGAGAATTATGCTAGATTGCATTGTAGTTTCTAATGATACAGACCATTGATTTAGGAATTGCAATTGTCGATTGATCTTGATTAGTGATGCTCATAGTTAGAGTCTCTCATAGTTGGTGCTAGTTTGACCTCTAGGAGATATCTTGTTGACTCTTTTGATTGAGCTTGCCATTAGTCTTTACAACCATTGATTTGAATATTGTTCCCAAGTTGCTACAATTTTCATGATTACTTGTTGATCCTCGTTCCTAGTGTTTTATTTGTTCGGTTCTTCATTTTGTTAGTTGGTTAGTGTTTACCTTTTATCCTTAGACTTTGACCTCGCTTAGGCGCATAATGTAGAGCGCTTGAACATTACCGTTCCTTTGGGTTCGACCCTTGACTTGCCTCTATTCTAGTATTTAAGTTGGTTAAACGTTTATAAATTTAGTTTGACCGAGGGAGGATTAGTTTCAACGACCTAGTTCCACCCCTCGTCACCCAACCCTGCCCCACTACCACTTACCACTAGAAACCCACCTCTACCCCACCGCCCTTTCACCCTATAAAAACTCTATCCACCATTACCAACCTAACGTTTTTAAAAAATTAAAAAAAATTAAAAATAATAGCACCTGTGTCTTCCCTGCCAGCCCAGCCCCATATTCACTTCCCACCACAAACAACCAACACCCACCACTACCCGCCTACCAAAAACAGCGCTAGACCCGTAACAACCCACAATTATCAATGAAACCCATAATAAACAAAATCATAAAAATAAAATTCAACCAAAAAGCAAGGCATTGGAACACTTGCCCTTTTGTACAGTTTTATTATTTTGAAAAGAGTCAAATGATGGTGACTCTTAGGCTAGGTAAGCTAATGATGTAGGTATCAATCCCCCAAGTCTATCTCTAAATGGATAGGGACGAGCATCAGTGAGCCCTTGATTTGATCAAGTATGAATGTAAATATGAATGTGAATGAATGCATTTTTATTATGGTTGCACCTCGATGTGAGGTTGCCTACGTATCCGTTTGGAATCAGGCCGAACGTAGCTCTAGCCGAACCTCACACAAGTGTATGTATATCTCAAAGAGGTCTTTGAATGGTTGTAACGTGGTTAGGATAAAGGTTAAAGAAGAAGGGGATAAAGGCTCAAAACTCTAAATAAGCCCCCAAGGTATGCAACCTTGCTTTGAAATCTTTATATTTTTATGCTTGAGGTTTCCTCACTTTTGAACTTTCTTTCTTTTGTTTTTTGCTCTCTCTCTCTCTCTTTTTTTTTTCTTTTGCATTTTTTTGATATGTGTAGGCAATCACGGTCATGCGGTCTGTCACTCACTTGACATTCATGTTTCTTAGGCACCGTACCTAGCACTAGATAAGAGACGCAATCTGAGACGTGTTTTTATAAAAGATATATTCAAATCAAAGACATTGGAACACTTCCCTTTTGTACAATTTTATTATTTTTTTTGCTTTTTTTCTATTTGAATATTTTGAAATCACTCAAGCTTTTATTCTTTGAAAATTGCGTAAATTGCATACCATCCCATCCCAACTTAGGTAGATGTGGGTTGAAAAAAGAAAGGTCTATTGTTAGACGAGACTCAAAGTGGTTTATCAAGAAAAGATTTATATTTGAAAGGCGAAAGGTGATATGATGGGCTACAAGAGGTGCCTCTAATCATAAGTATACCTTGTGCTTAGTTTGACATTAATATTTTTTTTAATGCAATTATCATATGCAAGAAAATAAATGCTCATTTTATTAAAAGGAAGGAAAGAAAAATCCTACAAAATAAAATCTAAGGAAAGGTGCCTATGCTAGACTTATTGGAGAAAGGAAAAATGAAAAAGAAATAGAAAGAGAGGTCATGTAACCTTGTTGTTAAAGCTCGCCTCGTGTCTTTTGTGTTATCATCACCCGTTCTTCTTTCCAACCGAAGGGAATGGGAGTTTATTTGCATCGATGAGGTCTTGAATGAGATTTTGAAACTTACAACATTGATTTGTAGTATGCCCGTTGCTTTGATGGTTTTTGTAATATGATTATGGATTCCATTCAGATGTTCTCCTTTCAGGAGGAGGATCTTGCATAGGTCCAATTGGTGTGATGAGTCCCTTAGCAAGAAGTCGATCAAAGGCGATATTATACCTCATTTGGGACTTATCAGGGTCCTTTCAACTCTCTTTCCCTTGTCCTTAGTGTTTGATGGACCCTTCTTGGATTTTATGAAGGTTCTTTAATCTTCAAGCCTTGTTGCGCGGGTTTAGGAGGAACCTTCCTTTTAGGTTCCCTTGAAAGAGCCTTAGGAGATAAGTATAAGTCTAAATTTCTTCTTACTCCTTTTTTTTGTCCATTTAGAGGAGTAGTAGTGGCCAAATAATGCATCGAAGGCTTGGGTGGATTGCGAGCTGATGCGGCTTGATTTTGTTGACGAGCCTTATTTAACTCTCCCTTGTCCGCCGCATTCATCCAAGCTTACGTGTCTTTGGAAAATTGTGATAGCCTTTCAATCTTTTGAAATAATTTTATGATAAATATGGTCAAATGGTTAATTTGCATAAATCATTTGTAAAGTTTTGTCCGAACACACCATCTGATTATCAAGATTACCTAGTTGTGTGTCTTTAAATTCAGCACAAAGATTTACAAGGTTTTTTTTTTCGTTTACCGCTTGATTTTAGCCAAATAAAGGTTTCGGCCTTCCACCACTTAGTGGATAAGGTGTCCAATCGCCTTTCAGATTTTTCTTCTCTAGGTTGTCCTTTGCTGCGAAGTTGGTCATCATTAACTCAGTCTTGGTTGCCTCTTTTAATCATGTTTTATCATTCTTCAAGATTCCTTCTTTGATCAGCTAACAGGCCTTTAGTTGCGGTACGAAGTTATAGACAGGGAGAGGAAGGGAAGGACTGTAATAGCTGTCGAATGAGACTTTTGAGTACCCGTAAAGGAGAATCAAGGTTTGAAGACGCTCGACCTGCGGGAGAGGAGCGGTAGGAACCACTCGCATATAGTAATTAAAGGAGAGGAATAAGCAAGCCATTAGTAGGGAGTTTGGTATCTCTCTTACATCTAACCTAGGCAAGTATCTTAGTGTTCCATTACTCCATGAGCGAGTTACCGAAATTAGAAATATATTCTGTATAGAGTTCAGGATAGATTGAGTGGATGGAAAATCAACCAGCTTTCTTTGGTGGGCCGAAATGACTGACTAAGTAAGGGTGATTTGGCCCTACCCACGTATACAATGCAAACGGTTAAGCTGCCAACATTGACTAGTGAAGATATTAAAGCTTGCAGTAGATTTTTTATCTGGGGAGTCTACAATGAGAAGAAGAAGCCACATCTTGTTAAGTGGGAGCAGGTTTGCCAACCAAAGGTTAATGGGGGTTTAGGCATAGGGAGGATGAGTCAGAATAATAAAGCTTTTCTTATGAAGCTCCGGTTGGTAATATTTACTCTTCCTAATGTGCTATGGGTGAAGGTGTTACGTAGTAAATACATGAGAAATAAGGTTGGTGTTCCTCAACTCGTGGCCAAAAGTAGTGATTCGCCTCTTTGGAAAGGAATTTGCAAGGTGTGGGATTATTAAATGCGCTGAAAGCGATGACTCAAATGAAAGAATAAGGATGAAGTGGGTAATTGGCAATGGGAAGATTCTCAATTTATAGAAGGATTCATAATGGATGGGAAAAACCCTTGATAAAGCTATAGTTGCAGTTCCTCAAGAGGACTTGTCAAGATGCATGGCTTATTTTGTTGATGAGAATGGGTGTTGGAAGTGGGATAAATTTAAGCATCTCTTACCTGTGGCATCATGTCTTAAAATAGCGGGCATTAATCCGCCTTCTATCTTATTCTTCCGAAGGCTAGTTAATAAACCAAACTCTATTGACAACGGATATGCGACATCCCATAGAAAGATGGAATGAGGTGCCGGTCTCCATATTCATCACTTCGAGATCGCACAATAGTGTGTAGCTTGTTGGGTTTCGATGAGTCTAACTCACCACGGAAGAAAACCTAAGCCAAGAACGCACTCACAATTAATATAATCACAAAATATAATAAACTTAAACAACAAGAATTAAGGAAAGATTAATACCTTTGACGCGTGCTTCGCTCACTACAAGAGCTCTTACTTCGGAAAGCTCTAAGTCTCGCTCGCACGAAGACCTCCAACGGAAGTCCACCCGCAACTCGACCTCGACAATGGTCCAATGCTTAGAGGTTAGCTAAGCGTGACATAAACCCGAGTAATTATATGTGTTTAATTGTTTTCTCAATAGAGATGTCTTTTTTAACACCTTACTCAAGTGATTTTCCCAATACCCCAACTTGAGTATTTATAGGGAAAAGCATGAGTGAGATTTGCTCTTCCATAAATGTAGGAGAATTGATTGTTCCTTTTAATTTAAAATTAAGAATAAAATAATCATCAAAAAACTAATAAATCAACCAATGGCACATTTAGGAGAATAGTTAGGTGAGGAGCACAAGGAGGGGAGGGGACCGAACTTGATCCTCAAAGAGCTCCATTTGGCCGGCCACCTACACACATAAAGGCCCAATGCCCAGCTGCCATGTGGCACCCCAAGAGGAGCACCAAGGCAGCTGGTTGGGTCGTTGCCAAGGGCCTAGCAGTTGTGGCCAAGGTGCGGCTTGCGGCTGCAGCCTCAGGCCAGCTAGCTGCTGGCCTTGGTTGCGACTGCTGCCTTTGGTCGGCTGTCGTGGCTAGTACTATGCTAGTCGTGGTGTGCTAGCATGCACTATCCACCTAGGCTCGACTTGGTGCATTGGCTAGCAACCTCGACTTTTATCAAATGCCCCTAGGCATCGGTTTGCTCGAGGAATTCTCATCATAGGGGTATTTTGGTAAATTGTTAATTTATTTGTAATTTTACCGTCTCATCCTTAATTATTTCGACCCGACTTCCGACGCTTGGATTCGACACTCCAAGCTCGAATTTCCAACGTCTAAATATTAATTACTCGAGCGACTCATTAATTCCTTCCGAATTAATTCGTCGCATCGGTTCGTTAGTTGCTTGGGTGTAACTCGAAGGGTTCAGTCAAGATTAAGCTGTAATATTACTTATACATTAATAAAACTGATCGGAAGCGGCCTCCACCTAGGCATTCCGATCACTTGACCTCACTGAATAATTAGCTTTCTAATAATTCCGAACCCTCTATCGGAATAATACACTTGTTCGAAGGACACCATTCCTATCAATCTCCTACTTTTCCTTCCGGACAAGTGAGCATTTAGTTTATAGCCTTTTTCCTATATCGATTTATGTCTTTCCATGAAAAACAGGTAAGATTTATCTGTCATCCTTATTATGTCCAGAAGTGTTTCTCGATCCTGAGTTCGACTTTTAATAATATGATGATTTCTAAAATCCATCCGAGCACGACCATGCATTTTTACAGTCTCGCTCTTTGAGAGGCCTTATAAACAACAAAGACATCTTCCCAATATTACTAAGGTACATTCCCAGTCTTGTAATGTAGCTTCTCTTACTGAGAGGACCTAGCCGCCCGAGTGATGATATTATAATCCTCTTTTACGGCAAACATTTGACAACATCAAAGCGGACTAGTAATCAAACAAGAGAACTCACAATACTAATGGTCGAGGAAATAGGTTTCGACAGCCATGATGAGAAGTACACTTATGACGATTTTTAATTCCCTTAAAGTATTCTCATAGGTCGATCCAGAACGGTTCCAAACCAACACCTTTGCAAATGATTTATGACAATCATGTCCTTGTAGCACAAAAAATGATGCTATAAATCGAACTACACACTAATCTCAAGTGGTTATTATTCTTCCATCGTTTAAATGACCTCGATTAGGGATAATTCTCGATCATAATATTCAATGTTCACAAATAGGTGTTTCCTTATTAATACTGGTCTTGATACCCTATTTTGAATATTCTCATCATCGAATGGACTCATTATTTAATCCTAAACCACAATTAAATAGAAAATGGAGTGATAAAATTGTATGAAATTTAAATTACTTCAAAACTTGAATGGTTTTTCTTAGTGCCCTACATTAAAATGTTTAAAATTAACTAAAACACTAAACAGGGAAATCAAAGACAGTCTCCAATGTGCCTGATTACCATTGCCTCAACGTGCTTGTTGTGCTTCACTTGAGGCAAAGGTTTAGTAAATGGACTGACATCCGTTCTAACTTTACAAATTCTGATTTCACCTACTAATTTCCATTCTCGAATCGTGTGAAATCGCCGCTTGACATGTTTGACCTTCTGACGTTCCCTTGGCTCTCTGACCTGATCAATAGCTCCATTCTTGGTCGCAGTCTAATGGGCCTCTCCTGTGTCTGATTGGTAATGGATCGTAGCACTCAAGGCATACATTACATCTGGCCTAATACATATCATGGCATACATGATCGATCCAATTAGAGAAGCATATGGAATCCAATTCATCCTTTCCCGCTCATCAGGTGTTTGTGGACACTACTTCTTGCTTGGGGTTATGCCATATTACATGGGTAGGTAACCTTTCTTGGCCTCCTCCATGCTGAATCGTGCCAGTACCTTTTAAGTACTTTGGCTCAATCCAATAATCCTTTTTTATTTATCCCTATAGATCTTGATTCCCAATATGTAATGAGCCTCTCCCAAGACTTTCATTGAAAAACACTTTTTGAGCCAGGGCTTTACCGACTCCAACAACAAAATGCTTCTTCTAATGAGCAATATGTCATCGACATATAAGACTAGGAAGGCGATGTCACTCCCACTTACCTTCTTGTAAACACAAGATTCATCTAGATTCTTGATAAAACCAAACTTACTTATCGCTTCATCGAATCGCAGATTCCAACTCCTGCTAGCTTGCTTTATCCCATAAATGGACTTTTTAAGCTTACAAACTTTCCCAACATTGTTTTGGTCGACAAAACCTTCAAGCTGTGTCATATACACAATTTCTTCATAAATCCCATTGAGGAAGGCGGTTTTGACATCCATCTACCATATATCATAATTGTAATGCGCAGCGATCACTAGGAGGATCCTAACGGATTTAATCATTGCGACTGGAGAAAAGGTTTCAACGTAATCAATACCATGAACTTGTCAGTAACCTTTTTCTACCAATCTAGCTTTGTAAATGAATACATTTCCATCTTTGTCGGTTTTCAATTTGAAAATCCACTGACATTAGATAGGTGTGTAAACCTTGGGTAAGTCAACCATGTCCTAGACTTGATTTTCAAATATTGAATCCATTTCAGATAGCATGACCTCTTGCCATTTAGCAGAGTCAGTGCTTGCCATCGCTTGCTTGTAGGTTTTCGGTTCATCTCCATCCATAACCAAGATATCCTGATTCTCGGTTAATACTATAGCAAGATATCTATCAGGTTGAGATCTCGGCCACTAAGATCTACGTAGGGTAACGGACTAAGCATTTGCATTGTTAGTTTGACTTTGCACATTTTAATCATTTTGACCAGTGTCAACACAACACTTTTACCGTCAATCTGATTTTGTTTCTTGTCCTCTCGAACTTCATCAAGTTCGATTTCCTCCCACTTGTCATTTTGGAAAGGTAATCCTTCTCCAAAAAGACAACATCGCGAGCAATAAACACTTTGTTCTCGGATTTATTGTAGAAGTAATACCCTTTGTTTCTTTTGGGTAGCCCACAAACTAAAACTTGTCAGATTTTGGATGAAGTTTGTCAGAAATCAATTTCTTAACATATGCTTCGTATCCCCATATCTTTAGAAAAGACAACCTATGAGGTTTCTTCGTCCATAATTCGTATGGAGTCTTTTCTACATCTTTTGATGGAGCACTATTCAGTATTAGTGCCGCAGTTAGAAGTGTGTGTCCCCAGAAAGAGATAAGAAGATCACTAAGACCTATTGTAGATCGTACTATGTCCAACAAGGTTCGATTTCTCCTTTCAGATACTCCGTTCCATTGTGGAGTTCCTGAAGGTGTCAATTTTAAAAGTATACCCTTTTCTTTCAAATGGTCATCAAATTCGCGCTCAAGTATTCACCACCTCGATCCGATCGACGGGCTTTAATTTTCTTATCAAGCTGATTCTCAACTTCACTTTGAAATTCTTTGAACTTTTCAAACAATTCAGATTTGTGTGACATAAGGTAAACATAGCCATATCTACTATATTCGTCTTTGAAGGTGATAAAATATCGATGTCCGTTCCTTGTGACGGAAGTCATCCGTCCACATACATCGGTGTGTATTAGACCCAACAAGTCTCCAACCCTTTTTTGCAACTTGGAGAATAGCTTCTTAACATCTTGCCTAATAAAAATCCTTCGCAATTCTCAAACAATTGCAAATCGAGAGAGTCAAGAACACCTTCTTGTAGAAGTTTCTTGATACGTTTGATGTTAATGTGGCCAAGACGACAATGCCACAAGTACGTTTAATTTGACTCCATGGTCTTAGGAATTTTGGCGGTATTATTCACATTATAAACTTGTTTGTCTAAAGAAAGCACATAAAGACCATTTTCAGAATGTGCAATACCATATAATACTTTATCGAGATAAAACGAACTTTCATTGTCCTTTTCTCAAAATTCAAAACCCTTAGCGTCCAACACCGAAATTGAAATAATGTTTTTGGTAATGTTGAGAACATAAAAACAATTTTCAAGTTCCAAAACAACCCCATAGCGCAAACACAAACTGAGAGTTCCTACGGATACGGCTGCAATTCTGGCTCCATTGCCTACCTGGAGTTCAACCTCTCCCTTTGCTAGCTTCCAAATGTTCCTTATTCCCTGAGAATTGGAACAAAGGTGTGAGCCACATCCGGTATCTAATACCCATGATGTTGAGCTAGTGAAATTTAAGTCTATAACAAATATACCTAATCTAGCAGCAACGGCCCGTTCTTCTTATCTTCATTAAACTTGA
The DNA here is from genome assembly GCF_948465745.1 of Chenopodium album. NCBI lineage: Eukaryota > Viridiplantae > Streptophyta > Magnoliopsida > Caryophyllales > Amaranthaceae > Chenopodium > Chenopodium album. The sequence goes on from NC_137842.1 coordinate 18,866,895, forward strand.
GGCAATCTCTCTTCCAATGACCCTTCTTCTTGCAATAGAAGCATTCGGAGTCAGATTTAGAAGATGCTACCTTTTTCTCCTTGTTATCTTTGGTAGCTTTAGACTTAGGCGGACAGGTCTTCTTCTTACCCTTCCCTTTAAAGCCTTTCTTCTTCTTGCCTGAGAATTTGAACGGCTTGCCCTTTTTTTATCATGAACATATCATGCTTCCCCTCATCCTTGAGTGTTTACTAAACTTGCTTCAACATACCATGAAGCTCAGTGAGGGTTTTCTCCATGTTGTGCATATTATAGTTCATCTTTAACTTATCATAGCCATTGTGCAGCGAGTGGAGAATGATGTTAATTGCCATCTCGTTTGAATACCCCGCATCAAGCCTTCCCATGTTCTCAAACAATCTATCATTTTGAGTACATGTGGGTTGACTGGCTCTCCTTCCTTGAGCTTGCTCAAGGATTTGCCTGTGCGTTTCAAACCTTTCCGTTCGGGCCTGCTCTTAGAACATACTCTGGCTCAAAAATGATCTCAAAAACTTTCTCCTTTTCAAATAAAGTCATTTGAAGCTCGGGGTACATAGTGGCCAACATGATGCATTTGACATCCTGATTGGCAATTTGCCATCGGTTTAGGGCAGCCTGAGTCACCTCCTCATCAGGTTTCTCAGGCATTTCCTTATCAAGGACATATTCCTTTTGCTCTTGCATGAGAACTATACGCAAGTTCCTTTGCCAATCAAGAACATTTGGCCCACTCAACTTCTCCTTGTCGAGAATTGAGCATAAGGAGAATTGATTGTTTGAGTTATTTGAAGACATGATTCTACAATTGAAAGAATTTTAAATGAAAAACCACTCATAATACTTAAATAAGATTGAAATCATACATTTTAATCAAACTTATTTAAACGTCTTATTCACACATTAAAATTGTCCCCATTTGGTGAGAATAAGTCGATTCCAAGATCCAAAGAAACAAAGAGCGGTTAAGCATGCTTTGGCTTGTCTTAACATTCAATCTTCTAAGGTAATCAACTCTTTGCAAATGGCTCCAAGCCAGTCTTGGTTGGATAAATCGTCGCATCTAATGCTCTCTCAACAACTTATCCACTTTGCCACGACAAGTTAGGACTCCATCACTCGTATCGTTGAGTATAAACAAAGCTTACTTGAATACCTGGTATGCCTTACGTATCCTAGGGAGTAATAGTGATGCCTCGCTTTGGCGTAGCCTATCACTACTCTCAATAGGTTGATAAGTGTTGTTTTGGAATGACAATTTCACTCAATATTTTAGGGACTTAGGGTTTCTATGTTGGGTTATTTAAGGGAACTTAATTAATCATCACAATATTCAAAATCCTAAACATGCATCTAACATATAATTCATATATAAATAATCATAAATATATATTGAAAACATAAATAAAGATGCATTTGGCAACTAGCATGACCCCTTGAGTCTTCAAGTCTTCAAGGGATGGCTTTTGCAACTTCATGGCTTCGTCTTCCAAGAACCTTCGTCTTCAAGACATGACCATAATAATGCAAATCCTAGAATCTACGATTAGGTCTAATCTAGATATTAAGGTACAAAAATACTCAACGGTTCGCATACCGTATTTAGATTTACAAAAATACATCATGGATCGCAGTCCGTATTTTCTATCCTAATCGGGCCCCACTAGTTGTCATTTTATAAAACTTGTGAGGGAATATACATTTCATTCATCCATTCACTATTAGTGAATGGCCCATGCATTTTACAACAATAAACAAGTAACAATGCACAAACAAGCGTAAACTAGTAACTAATTTAGGTCGTTAATCCAATTAACATGCCTAATTAAGTCAAAGTTGTTTATTCGATTATGTAATTTTGCGCAATTAATATTGAAGCTCCCACTAAATTCCGCAACCCTCTTAATTAATCCAATTAATTAAGTCGGTAAACCCAAAATTTTGCCAAAATTAAATTTTGCCAATGCTGCTAAAAACCGAGGCATAACCTCAAAATTTAATTAAAATTAATTAAAAAAATAATTAATTAGAATAATTAAAACGGGAAAAATTGCAAATTAACATAGCCTTAAAACGAGGCACAAGTGCTAAGTAAGGGGTTATGCGCACAGCCGTAACTCATGCCAAGCGTCACACCCTACGGGGCGTGCTTGTGACACAAGCCATGAAGGCCACGCAAGCTTTCGGATGTTCGCATTGTGCCACAAGCTCGTAGCACACCCAAGTCGCACCAAGAAATGCACACCACAAGGCTCAACCACACGCAAGTAATCGAGGGTTAGATAGGTCGTTAAACTACTACCCTAATCAAATTAATCATTTATATTCCTAAACTACCCTAATACAAGTATAGGGGTATGTAAAGGGTCGAACCACTAAGGAAGCTCACTCGTCCAACATCAATATCACTAATGCAAGAGTAAAAAGGGGAATGTTTTTGTTGGTTTTTGGATAAAAAGCACTAACACTACAAACAAGCAAAGATAAAGATGATTAAAATCTAGAGAGAACGACGCTAGGGGTACGGGGGTGTCAAACATGATTAGAAAGAGGGGAACAATTATGGTTATCATGATGAACATGCCAAAGAACACAAGATCTACCTAAACAATTAATTCTCATGCAATAGTCTAGGCAAATCAATGAAAAAGGTCTATACTAATTAGGATCATTCTCATGCATCCTATTAGTTACAATCAAATCAAGAGAATAAAGAAGCACAATCCATAAAACTCCACTTTAACAACTCATTCTCATGCAATCATTAAAATAGAGATGATCTTAATCTAGTTCAAATCACTTTCATGCATTTAAACTAGAGAACATCAAATAAAGTGCCACAATAATCTCAAGCTATCAAAAATCATGTCTTTCATCAATTTATGGCATTAGTTCAATCCAACCATCATCATTCATCCAATATCAACACATATTTTCCACCCCCTTCCCCTAGCTAAGAAATTAGCCTAGGGAAGGGAGATTAAGCTTAATAAAAATACTAAACATGAATTTAAGAAGCACAAAACTAAGCATGATTAAGAACAATTAAAACAATACCAACTAGTTCAACTAAAAAGATTAATGAAAATAATCAACAATAAAGCAAATAAATAAAGCTAAAAGAAGGGATTAGAAATTACTAAAGATGAACTTGATTAAAGATAAAAAAAAAACTTGGAAGCATTGCTTGATTGAAATGAACTTGACCAAAAGTTGAATACAATAGAGAAACTTAAGCAATAATCTACTTTCTCTCTCTAAAATTATCTAATCTAACCCTAAGAGAGAGAAGCTCCCTCCAACTAATCCTAATCTAGGGGGAATTAATTGTTCCTCTGGTTTTAACCCCAAAAGGAGTATTTATAATACAAGGAAAATAAAAGAAAATCAAAAGAAAACTAATTAAATTAATTAAACGACAAAACTAAAATAAAAAAGAAAATAAAGTAAAAAGGGGAAAAACAAAGCAAATCCCACCAAAACACAATAAGACCCCATCTTCGTGGCTGCTCTGATTTCCTTCATCAACATCACCACGCATCATCACCCTTAATCGACATCATCAAATTTCATCTCCAATTGATCGTGGCCATTGGATTAATCAACACGAAATCTCAACCGTCCTAATTCATTAATCCGTACAATCTCACACGCGAAACTCGGAGCGGCCGCGGCTAGGCTTCTCCTCGGCATCTACCGAAAGTTGGAGAAGGCTGGAAAACAGAGCCCCGCACCCGCGGCAGCAGTGGCCGCACCCGCGGTGGTCTGAGTTGCTGCTTGCTGCTAATTTGGCGCTGCTGCTGTTGCGATGGGTGAGGTTTAGTTGCGATGGTAAATGGAGATGAATTGGAGTGAATTGATGCAACTATAATGGTTTTGGGGCTCGAATTGGTGGCGAAAAGGGAGGCGCAGCAGGTGCTGTGGGTTGCAGCTACGCTGTAAGTCTGGTTGGAGGTGGTTGCAAGTGGTTTGGTGGTGAACTTGAGGTTTGCGCAGCTGGTGGAGTTGTTGTTGCAGGGGAAGCAGGGGAGGAGCTGCTTGTGTGTTGGTGTGTGTGGTTGAGTTTAAGATAAGGGGCTAGAAAAGAGGCAGCAGCTTGGTGTATTGGAGCAGGGAGTTGGCTAGTGGTGTTGGTGTGTGTTGTTCGGGGTGGTGTAGGATAGTGAAGGGTGAGGTGATGGTTTGGGAATTCGCCTTGGACCCCGAACTCGAACCTACATACAAACAAACCCGAGGATGAAACCAAGACAAATAAAAGGAAATAAATAATAACAAGAAACCAAATAAACTAAAATAAAATTACGACAAATAAATAAAACTAAAAACTAAAAATTAAATAAAGATAAACAATAAAATAAAATATGAAAATAAACTAAAACTAAATAAATATAGAAACTAAACAAAAAACGCTAAAAAAATACTAAAACACTCATATAAAAGACGAAAGACGAGAATAAGAAAATAATAGAAATAAAGACTAAAAAGAGAGAAATTATTAGAAAAATAACTAGAAAATAGCCATATAAGGACCCTAAAAGTGACATAAAAATCACTTATCAACAAGCAACCACGGCAGCCGAGCCTACGCATAACAGCCCACATGGTCGGCGCTGCTATCGCGCCATGTTGTTGTTGCTGCTGCTGCTTTGGCTGGCAGGCCGTGCTTGCTGGCCATGGCAACAGCCACGCATGGGTCGTATATTCCTCGAGGCTGCCCTTGGCAGCCACATGCAGGCTGCTATGCAGCCTAGCTCGACAAGGGACATTTTACCCTCGATTGTCGTGCAATACCGCGGGTTTTCAACCCCAATTTTGCGTGACTAAATAATTATCTCCAAATGAATTTTAGATTTAATAAAATGAGCCAAAATGAAAAATTAATACAAGTCCAACTTAAATTAAAAATTTATTAAGGTGCACATAACCAAAATTATTTCTAAGAATCATTCTCTAATAAAATTTGGTTTAACTTGGTGCAACAAAATGAACAACGGTAATAACTCACTATTAATTTAAATTAATCATGAGATTTTGAACAAAAAAAGGGGAGTTGGAATTATGATCACAAATATTCAAATAAAGATTCCAACTTTAACTTGTGAATCCTTGAAAAATTATATCTTCCAATATGAAGATAAATGAAAATTCTATCACAAGATTCAAACTTTATGATTTCAATCAACTGAATACATGATTAAATCAAAAGTTCAACAAAAAAATTCATGGAATATAGTAACTCAAAGTTTCAATCACTTAAAACAATTAAAGATTGAATCTTTAGTACTTAGAAGCCTCAAAGAACAAATTTTTCACACTTAATGCAATGGATTTGCAATTATTGAAAATATGAACCAATCTTTCAAGCACCAATTACTACCAAGTAACCACGCTTAAAGAGGTTTAAAATTTCATAAAAATTAAGAAAAGAACCAAATACATAACCGCCATAAATATGCCATTAAGATTCAAGGTTAGAAAGACTTTAAAAAATTTGTCTAAACGAAAAATCCGTTGAAAAAGGCATTTCTGGTCGGATTTTGGCTAAAAACACAGTCTTATAAGGGTAAAACCATTTCCAGAACAACTTTTCCACCCAAAATTCACTATTTTGGGCAAAAATCTGGGTTCGGGGCTAAAGACAGAGCTAATACGGGCTTAAAAATAATAAAACTGAGCTACTAATCTAATTAGCAACATAAAACCAGAAAAATTAAGCCATAAAAACACCTTGAAATTATGATTATAAAATAAATGAGCAAGGCTCCGATACCGCTGTTGGGTTTCAATGAGTCCAACTCACCACAGAAGAAAACCCGAGTCAAGACCACACTCAAAATTAATATAATCACAAAACATAATTAACTTAAGCAACAAGAATAAAGGAAATATTAATACCTTTGACGTGTGCTTCCCTCACTACAAGAGCTCTTAATTCTGAAAGCTCTAAGTCTCGCTCGCACGAAGACCTCCAACGGAAGTCCACCCGCAACTCGACCCCGACAATGGTCTATAGTTTAGAGGTTATATAAGCCCAACCTAAACCCGAGTACTTATATGTGTTTAAAGGTTTTCTCAATGGAGATGCCTTTTGTAACACCTTACTCAAGTGATTTTCCCATCCAATACCCCAACTTGGGTATTTATAGGGAAAAGCATGAGTTAGATTTGATCTTCCATCAAATGTAAGAGAATTGATTATTCCTTTTATTTTTAAATTAAAAATAAAATTAATTATCAAGCAACTTATCAATCAACACGTGGCACATTTAGGAGAAGAGTTAGGTGAGGACCACAAGGAGGGGAGGAGACCAAACTTGATCCCCAAGGAGCTCCATTTGGTCGGCCACCTACACACATAAAGGGCCAAATCCCGGTTGCCACATGGCACCCCAAGAGGAGCACCAAGGCAGCTGGTTGGGCCGCTGCCAAGGGCCCAGCAGCTGTGGCCAAGGAGCGGCTTGCGGCTACAGCCTCGGCACAGCTAGCTGCTGGCCTTGGTTGCGGCTGCTGCCCGTGGCAGGCTTCCATGGCTAGCACTATGCTAGCCGTGGTGTGCTAGCATGCACCAGCCAGCCTAGGCTCGGCTCGGTGCATTTTCTAGCCACCTCGGCTTTTACCAAATGCCCCTAGGCATCGGTTTGCTCGGGGCATTCCAATCTTAGGGGTATTTTGGTGAATTGTTGATTTATTAATAACTTTACTGTATCGTCCTTTATTTTTTTTACTCAACTTCCAACGCTCCAAGCTCGAAATTTCCGATGTCTAAAATTAATTACTCAAGCGACTCATTAATTTCTTCCGAATTAATTCGTCGCGTCAGTTCGTTAGTTGCTTGGGTGTGACCCGAAGGGTTCAATCAAGATTAAGCTGTAATATTAATTATACATTAATATTACTGATCGAAAGCGGCCTCCACCTAGGCATTCCGATCACTTGACCTCACTGAATCATTAGCTTTCCAATAATTCCAAATCCTCTATCGGAATAATACACTTGTTCGAAGGACACCATTCCTATTATAGCTTGCCCACATGAAGAAGAGTAAGGGTATAAGATATTCTTTCTTAACTACCTAGCTAGTATTCAAACAAAGGGCTTGTTCTCTGTTCGACGGAAACTAACAATTGCATAAGAGAAGAATGTGGATATCGTAGGTAGGATCAAGGCGGCGATCAATGCTATCTGACTGGAATGATCGAATTGATTCACTTTAGACTCGATCGAGATTGGGTTGGAGGTCAATGTACCCACTGTAAGATAAAAAAGAATGCCGATTCTTGATACAAAATTTTCCGAGAAAAGGTTCTTGTAACACCCTAGAAATTCCTTTGTTTTAAAATATCTGTTTTGCCCTGTTTAAAAATTTAAATAGGAATATCTAAGATATTATCGCCACCATGAAAACGGCTAAGGCAACCCTCAAAGACACACAACGAAAGACTAATTTCAAAACCATTCAAAACAAGTCAACTTGAAAAGTCAACCAACGAAAGTAAAGTCAAAACCAAAGTCAAACGAAGTAATTAAAATAAAATCATCCTACAACTTGGAACCATTATAGGCCCTTATTAAAACCAAACCAACTTTAAAACTTTTGCATTAGTCATGCATGATAATAATATCATAAATAATTAAAGCATTAAACACATCATATACTTATAGAAACTAGCATGATTCGCTCTTCACTCATGCCCATTCATGAATATGCTTCATCACCTGAAAACCTCCTCTCTACTTTTCCCCACTACTCGCCATTAGAAAAATGGGTCGTCGTAGGGCCAAAGTAAAGACAAGGCCAATAAACACACACAATCAGCCAAGCTGAGTACATAAGCGTATTTAGACACACTAACATGCTTTCACCTATCAACACACACTTACCTCATTGCACCTATTTACAAGAACACATAACATTCAACAAGATTTTTCAACTAGACCACTAAATAATTTATTTAGCGTTGATCACACATCGAACGGGTTTCCAACTCTACCTCCCCCAAATAAATTGAGGTTAACTGACGCGGGAGCTAACCGTGCCAGCACAAAACCACACATAGGTGGCGAAATTCCAGCACATAATAATAAAAAGGAATGTACAACGTCCTGTACCCCATTAGAAGTTATGGTTAAATATAAAACCCCATAACTCCCCCCATATGTTCATACTCAAGGTATATACGTTCCAAGAGTTTTGGTGCGTAATCTCTTTCACTTTACGTTATTTACCGATTATTAAACTTGGTGATGACTCTCAAACCATAATCATTCAATCAGCTATTCAATCAACCAAATATACCAATTTAATTCTTGAATAATTAGTGACCACATGACATTTAATGTTGAACCCTTTTTAATTCTACCTCAGTGTCAAAGACACCTTAAACACATAAAGCGCCACAAATCCTATCCCTCGGTGTTAGAAACACCTTAAGTGCACTAAGGCACCAAAATATAATTTATTCCTCGTGTACATAGACACTTATATAGCTCCTTTCCTCATGCTTAAAGCATCAATAAAAATTATATGAACCATAATAAAATTCCTTTTCAATATTCCAAGCCAAATTAAACATGTAGTTTAATTAGATATACATTCCAACATGCCATAAATAAAAGTGTGGTTCATACAAACACGCCAAAATATAATTTTCCATTCCATAATCCATCGTCAGAAATAAATCATGCTTTCTAATTTAATCACAAATATCAATAATATGCTACTACATCACCAAAATATGCTAAGTACGCGAACATACCTCAAATAAGCCCTTAAAGTAGCCGATTACACTACAACAATTCCCGAATTAAGTCTCCTACATAAAGGGACAATAATACTATATTAATTCTCCTTGTATACACAATTTCCAGCAACTTAAATTTACCTTAGACTACTTAAAATAATCTGAAACTTATTTAAAAACCCCTAATTAAACTCATTTTTAATGGGTAATCACACCCTTTTATTCAAATCACAATTATACTACTTTAAATAAAACTCCAGCATTTTAAACTTATCAAAAACACTTTAAAACTTCATCAAAATACATCTTTATACTTAAATTCTCCATAGAAACATTAAATTATCTCTTATCCCTTTTAAACTTAAGGATAAAATTTAAAGCATAAAAAAACAACTTCATTAAAAATCAAAAACTGCCCAAAAATCATATTTAGAGGCTGAATTTGGCCACGAGAGGATGATGTTCACTACCTTAGGTAGTGAGTCTTTGTTAAAACGTTGTTTCCACATGGAAAACACTATTTTTTTTTTATCAAAATCGGATGAGTTTAGAACCTGATCGGGATTAAAACGGGATTAATATTAACGAACGGAAATCTAATTATTAAAACATGAATTTACGTGTTCAAAATAATCTGGAACTAAGTTTAACTAATCAGTAGTTATAATCACCAAAATTTCAAAACATCATTACTATAAAAGCTCTAAATCAATTGTTCATAAAAAAAACCCTAAAATCATGATTTTCAATAATTAAAAATCCTAGGTTATAAAATTTACAAAATCTAAAAATTATGACATTTATAAAATCTGAAATTATAAAGTTTAATCAACAAAATACAATTTGATACTAATTAAATTAATTCCAAACAATAAAATCAAAACCAATAAATCAAAAATTATAATTACACAAATTAATAAAACAAAGGAGAGAGAAAATAAGACTAACCTTTTTGTGTGAGAAATTTTTGGGGATTCATGGGGTATTTATAGAGTAGAAAGTGTAGGGTTAAATTTGGGCTTATAAAAATGTGGGCTTGAGTTATGGGATAGGGCTTAAGTTATGGGTTTTGGAATGGGTTATTCCAATAAGAGTATGTAGGAATAATTTTCATTGTCCAATAATTAATAAACGATTGGCCGAAAACATATTTTACTTTTATAAAACTTTATATTTAAAATACTTTAACTCTTTAAAACATTTAATTAAAATACTTGAGCACTTGACAATACATTTTATTAATACTTAAATACTTTATAAAAATACATAAAAATACGGGGTATTACAGTAGTCTACCCCCCTTAAAAGAAGTTTCGTCCTCGAAACTTAGGTACGAAAACTTTAAAAACTCGTTTAAAGGCAAATAAATACTTAAAATCTCAAAAACTTTTTTTTAATACTTTTAGTTGTTGTACTTTTATGATACTTCCTTTCTACCTCATCTATTCATTCACACACAAACTAGTGTGTAAAGTAACCAACTTGCTGACCTACTTACACAAAATAATGTGTAAGATAACAACTTTACTGACAAACTTACACAAAATAATGTGTAAACTATTAAACTATTTTACAAACTCACACTAGCATTAGTGTAAGAATCAACTTTGGTAATAAACTTACACATCTTAGTGTGTAAAATAATCAAACTTATCAACTAAATCAGTGTAAAACTGACAAAAAAGCACTTTAAAATGCCAAAATTAAGGAAAAAGCGCGTAATTCTATCGCACTCTACCCCCCTTAAAGAAAACGAGTTACGCCCCCGTAACTCCACTTAACTCAACTTTAGAATCATGTTGATCTTTTCTCATTCCATCCTTGGTAAGGTCATAACACTTCTCTGTATGCATTCTTTGTTGCGAACCAAAATTCTTATTAATTCCTTACTCATTATACAAAAAATAATCAATTTCTATCTATACTATCTTTCACCCATCCTCTAGTAAAAGTATGAAGCATTTTGATATTCGAAACTTTGATTTGTCTAGCTTTTTCATGATCAAATTGGCTGAACTCAATAGATCTCTTTGAAACTCATACCTTTAGTTAATGTTCTTTTACAATAACTTATGAAAATTATCTTATACTTTACCAAGGTCCGATAATATGCCAAGTTATTTGCCACTTTACCAATTCTATGCAAATTCATATATATTTCTATATACTTTGGCTCAAATTTTATTTCTTACCAAAATTCATCTTTTGTCTTATGGTTTACACTTTCAATAACACTTGTGCCTTGTCCGTTGTTTAACTTGCACTACTCAGATCAAATCCATTCATGTATACTTTTCTTGCTTCGGTCACTAATGTTCCCCAACATAGTGAACTTTCATGGTTCTTTTATTCCAACCTTAAAATGTTGCCATACCAATGCTGGCTTGTATGGTGACTTTGTTACATCCTTTTTGAAATTGAATACGCTTGTTTTCTGCATAAATTCCCCTGCCAAATATTATTTCGCTATTATACCAATGGGTGGAGGTTGTAATCGTCTCCAATTTATTACCAAAGTTCTCCTGTATACCTCCTTCTAGGATTTTGAAAGAAACTAGGAATTTTTATATGTCATGATATTCTCAGGAACTCCATGTAATCTCACAACGAATTTGATGTAATCCTTCGCAAGTTGCTCCATCTTCGAAGTCTCCTTCATCGGTTTTTAAACATTGTGGATTTAAACAATCTATCCACCACAATCTGAATAAATAAATCACTCTAAACCCTCAATACACCTTTGTCAAATCATTTTTGCAGCTTGTCCTTTCCTGGTTGTATTTTACTTTCCTTCCGTTATATTTCCTTTACACTTCTTACTCTTACAAAGTATACTCAAGCTTTTATCTCCATGAATATTAAAATGACATATCCTCTTACAAATTCGATCAAATTCACACTCTCTACTTGATTTTTTTTTTCTTCATTTCCTCGAATATTGTTGGTCTCATGCTGTAGTTACCCTAACATTTTTTTTTTAACTTTTCTTTTCCAACACTTTCGAGGAGATTAATTTCCTTATTCCCCCTTAACTTTAACATTATTAGCAACGTATTTGCCCAATACGTTGCTTCCCTTTCAATGACATTGAATGTCTCTTCCACGGTCCTTTATCAACTCCAATCATTCTTGTTACATATTTAAATCCTTATGTGTGAGAGTCTATCTCAAACTTTAAACTTTAAAATTCATTCACAAATAATCATTAATTTATACAAAATTATTTCACACTTAATTACTTCCCATGAACTTCCAATTATTCTTCGCCAGGGCATTCACTTGTTAATAATCCTTTCGAATCTATCAAAATTTTCCTCACCGTTGTCTAACTTAAACCTCAACAACAATTTTTTTATCACGGAGTCCATAATTCACCGCTTCTATCCCTGTTACATCAACATTTCCTCTTATCGCAAGGTTTCCCAAAATGGTCCTTTCTCAATCACAACTCACACTCGGGAAAAACTTGCGTGCATTTGCTTCTCTCTAAGCATCAACACGTTTTATTACAGATGTTCACATCGTCCTTTCTTTCCCATTCTTATAATTCACCAAAATACCTTCAACGAAAATACTGAATTCCATAAGTCCATGGAAATTATAGGTGATTCATTATCCCAAAAGGCAAAAATGAAAACTCGAATCGTCCAAACCTTGTCATAAGCGCCAAATTCTAAATATCCTCTTTCGAATATTTTTACTTAGTAGTTCTATCCTCAAGTCTAATCTCGAAATTATATTTGCTCCCTTCATTTGATCAAACAAATCGTCGCTTTAAATTAAAGGATAATTATACTTCTTTGTCACATTGATCAATCCCCCATAGGCACTTTACAGACACTTCCATCCCTTTCTTTAACAATTATATGCGCTCTCCAGGGTGATGTAACCTTCTTTCAATGACTTCAATAGTATCTTTCAACCCCCTTTACGCAATGCAACATTAACCCTTTCTCCACACGCAAATATGTCCATATAATACCTTTAACTTCACTTAACCTTTATATCCTTGCTTACATTTCCCATGCTTACATCTTTCCTCCAATTAAATCCATAATCTTTCTTCAAGCATCCGTTGACTAAATCTCGTGACCCCTAAATAATCTCAACTTCAATCACCTCATATACAATCCTTACTCAAGTTATTTCAACACATCTCAATCAAATTCATAAATCTTGTCATAATTTCTTTCTCCTTTATGACATTTTTACATCCATAGTTCAATATTCTCGACACTTTCAAGTATACATCGTCTTAATAATTCAAATTTCCTTAAGTTTCAAGAGTTACTCTAGCCGCCTTCAAACTTTTTATCCTTTCCAAAATATTCCTTTAAAGCTCTTTAGCCATTTTGTTAAACTTTTGCCTACATTCTTTCTTGATTTGATTCCTTATCTTTATTTTTGATCTCACCTTTCTTTTAGCTAATATATGAATTGATTATTTATAATTCAATTCAATCAAACTCCAAAAGACATTATCTCTTTAAAACCACCCTTAAACTCATAGTTCGCCATCCTTCAACTCATTCCCTTAAGTTTAAAGCAATATCATTTCCTTGAATACCGAGAGATCTTAACAACTTGGAGTACTTCTCGAAACCAAGTAATCTTTTCATTTCCACTTAATTAAACCTCACTATCTTTTCTTTCTATCTGCATGAAAAACTGGTAAAACTTATTTCGGGTTTGTTATCTCAAACATCTCCAAATAAGATCAGATGTATTCATAACTTGTTCGTTCCCACTGACATGGTAAAAATCAACTATCTCCATTATTTACCATACAAACTTTTATTCACTCTCAAATTCTCAAGACACAAATTGTTTTTAAACAACTTGTATAACTCTTTAACTCAACCGTCAAAACTTCAGGAATTGATCTCCCTTTGGTATATATATAGTTTTCACTTATTAACACCATCTTGTCTCACCTTTTTCCCACTATGGGATTGTTGGTGGTTATATCATCCTTGCCTCCTTGGCAATCTGTCAAGCTTGCCTTACTACCTTGTTCAAATAATTCCATTACTAAAATTGCTTCTTGTTACCATACTTTCTTGATGATAAAACTGGTTGCTATATAGGTTGGGTTGAAACACTAAGCTTCCTCTTATTCTAATTAACTAACACCAACCACTAAACTCAATCAAGAAACAATTATCATTTAATTCGAATCAAGGTTTGAGGTAAAATTTTTTTATGTCCTCATTCCCAATAATTCGAATACGTAAAATCTTGATTGCTAAACAACCAAAATTCATATACTTAAACAAACAATCAAAAATTAAAAAATAAAAAATAAAAATATCCCCATTAACTGCTACTTACAAAGGGAAGAAAGAAATGAGTAGCACTTGGAAAACAATAGAAATCATAAGGTTGTTGAACAACTCTAAAAGATTAGGTGAATAAATTCAAGAATTTTCTCCAAAATGATAGCATTGCTACCCATAATGACTCCTTGAAGTAAAATAATTATCCTCATATCCTAAGTGAAAGAATAAATACTCATAACTCCTAAATAACATATGTCAATATTCTCAAGGTTGAACATGTGACAATGTATTTAAGCTCCCACATAACAAGAGTCCTCAATATTCCAACAAGATCATAACTTCTCAAAACTCCAACCATATATTAAAATATATATGCTCAATTCTCCATCCCAAATTAAATAACTTTAATCATAAGAAATGATAAGTCACTAAGCTTAAAATGTCAAACTTCAATTGATCTGCATTGAGTATCCCTCAACTCATATAATAACTTTCATCATTACTCATCTCTAATCAATTCTTATGCTCACCTCTCTTGGGCTCTTGTTCAATTTTGATTCCAATTCAAACTCATACTCAAAGACAAAACATATTCCTCATAATAGATAATATCCCAAATGATTTCATCCTTAAGCTCCTTAACCATATGCATTAAAATAAATCTCTTTATCATTATAACTTGGTGTCTCCCTACACAAGTGTACAAAACTCAAATTACTCATTTTTAATATCTAGACAACGTATCTTAACAACAAATTATCCCAAAAACAATAATCACATTCATGTGATGGTGTGCATCCAAATTTTCTTCGAAAATACATCTCAAATAAGACCATTGAAGCGAACTATCCTAACATAAGCAATTGAACTCTCAAAATCCTTAACATTCTTCAAAATTCTCATCGTAGAAACTCACAGGGTATAGGTTTAGGGACCCTACAAGAAAACGGGATTAACTACCAATAGCAAACCCTTCCCATAACCATATAATACAGTTCTTGCAGAAAATTAAGTTCGGTGTTCAATCAAACAATCTTGATAGCTCACATATAATGATTTACATATTACATGTTATCATCAATAAACATTTAGTCATACAACATGCTTGAACACCTCTTATAAAAAAAATATATGCACATAGGAAATAAATTAAATTCTAGACTATATGCCCTTTCTTCTCCTACCCAAGCTCACCAACATGCTTATAAAAGCTTTTAACACATATTTCTTACCTCAATCCTTGCTTTCCTGCAACATGAACAAACTAAAAATATTTTTGACTCCTTTTTTTTTTTTTTTTTTTTTAAGAAATTCAAAAATAAGCTTTGAAAAAGACTGAAAATTTTTCGGCTTTCTTAAAAAAAATTTCGGACATCCTTAATTAAAAAAAAATTCGGATGTTCTTCATAAAAAAAAAATTTGGTCATTCCTAAAATAAAAACAAAAATAAAATTCAAAACTATGTGGCAGACCTATTTTCTGAGGATGACAGGAGCTGGGATATTGCAAAGTTCGATGGCATCTTCAACGAGAGAGACAAGCAGCTCATTCTTGCTACCCCAATCAGTGATAGAATCCCAGCAGATTCACCTTCTTGGGCCTGGTCTAGAGATGGTTGCTACGAGGTGAAGACAGCATACCTCCTTGGTAAGTCGAGTTTTCTTGAAAATTTTGAGAAATTTTGGGTTGAGATCTGGAGAGTACAAGTTACACCAAAGGTAAGACATTTTCTTTGGCGGTGTTGCACTAATTCCCTCCCAACCCGAAGCATCCTTGTGCACAGACACTTAATTGAAGATCCCAGATGCCCCTGGTGCTACTATGAAACTGAATCTGTAATTCATGCTCTAATTACCTGCCCGAGTACTCATATTTTCTGGGATAAGGCAGGCTGCTCTAATGCATTAGAAATTGGCGAGGCTACCTCTTTTGGGGAAATTCTTCTATTGTGGGTTGAGAAATTGCAGGGGGATAAACTTCAGCGTTGTTTATTTCTGGTGTGGTTCTTATGGTACAGACGAAATAAGCTGATCTTTGAGAATACCCGTGAATTTGATGACATTCTTCTTCAACGTCACAGAAGACTTGTTGCAAACTTCTCTTCATATAATGAAAAAATTTATGGTGGAACGAGACCTCAGCAAGCTAGCAGCAGGTCAGTTTGGTTGCCCCCCCTTCTGATTTAATCAAGATTAATGTTGATGCCTCAACTAGAGATGACGGGTGGATTGGCATGGGAGTTGTGGCTCGTGACAGTGCGGGAAAAAGGTCTTGTTTGCAGCTGTTCGACGCATCAAAGCTAGGTAGGAACCGCTTGTGGCAGAGTGCAAGGCTGCTCTGTTTGGGATAAGGAAAGCTCAGGATTATGGCTATGGCGATGTGATTATAGAATCAGACTCCCAAATTATGGTCTCCAAGCTCAAGAAGAACGTCTTCAATATGTCACCTGTGGACAATATCCTAGAGGACACTGTTTTAGCTAGCTCTAATTTTTCTTCTATTTTATAGTCTCATGTTAAGCGAGATGGTAATGTTGTTGCTCACCATCTTGCAAGGTTAGTGCCGGTCGGTTTTGAATAATGTTGGGTAAACCACGCTCCTAGCGAGGTTTCTCCGTATGTACTAGTTGATACACTTACTATGACTTAATAAATGCACTAACCGTCTTTCAAAAAAAAAAAAAAATTAAATAAGCACTTGACCAAGTTTTAAAACAAAACACTTTAAAATACATTTTTGGCTTTAGTGGTAATAAAATCTAAACCAAAGCTCCCAAATACCACTTTGTAACACCCTAGAAATTCCTTTGTTTTAAAATACCTGTTTTGCCCTATTTAAAAATTTAAATAGGAATATCTAAGATATTACCGCCACCGTGAAAACGGCTAAGGCAACCCTCAAAGACACACAACGAAAGACTAATTTCAAAACCATTCAAAACAAGTCAACTTGAAAAGTCAACCAACGAAAGTAAAGTCAAAACCAAAGTCAAACGAAGTAATTAAAATAAAACCATCCTACAACTTGGAACCATTATAGGCCCTTATTAAAACCAAACCAACTTTAAAACTTTTGCGTTAGTCATGCATGATAATAATATCATAAATAATTAAAGCATTAAACACATCATATACTTATAGAAACTAGCATGATTCGCTCTTCACTCATGCCCATTCATGAATATGCTTCATCACCTGAAAACCTCCTCTCTACTTTTCCCCACTACTCGCCATTAGAAAAATGGGTCGTCGTAGGGCCAAAGTAAAGACAAGGCCAATAAACACACACAATCAGCCAAGCTGAGTACATAAGCGTATTTAGACACACTAACATGCTTTCACCTATCAACACACACTTACCTCATTGCACCTATTTACAAGAACACATAACATTCAACAAGATTTTTCAACTAGACCACTAAATAATTTATTTAGCGTTGATCACACATCGAACGGGTTTCCAACTCTACCTCCCCCAAATAAATTGAGGTTAACTGACGCGGGAGCTAACCGTGCCAGCACAAAACCACACATAGGTGGCGAAATTCCAGCACATAATAATAATAAAAAGGAATGTACAACGTCCTGTACCCCATTAGAAGTTATGGTTAAATATAAAACCCCATAACTCCCCCCATATGTTCATACTCAAGGTATATATACGTTCCAAGAGTTTTGGTGCGTAATCTCTTTCACTTACGTTATTTACCGATTATTAAACTTGGTGATGACTCTCAAACCATAATCATTCAATCAGCTATTCAATCAACCAAATATACCAATTTAATTCTTGAATAATTAGTGACCACATGACATTTAATGTTGAACCCTTTTTAATTCTACCTCAGTGTCAAAGACACCTTAAACACATAAAGCGCCACAAATCCTATCCCTCGGTGTTAGAAACACCTTAAGTGCACTAAGGCACCAAAATATAATTTATTCCTCGTGTACATAGACACTTATATAGCTCCTTTCCTCATGCTTAAAGCATCAATAAAAATTATATGAACCATAATAAAATTACTTTTTAATATTCCAATCCAAATTAAACATGTAGTTTAATTAGATATACATTCCAACATGCCATGAATAAAAGTGTGGTTCATACAAACACGCAAAAATATAATTTTCCATTCCATAATCCATCGTGACAAATAAATTATGCTTTCTAATTTAATCACCAATGTCAATAATCCACAATTTCCAATCATAATCTTAGCATGATACTACTTGGGATTAATTTAAATCAAGCCTTACATGATACTACATCACCAAAATATGCTAAGTACGCGAACGTACCTCAAATAAGCCCTTAAAGTAGCCGATTACACTACAACAATTCCCGAATTATGTCTCCTACATAAAGGGACAATAATACTATATTAATTCTCCTTGTATACACAATTTCCAGCAACTTAAATTTACTTTAGACTACTTAAAATAATCTGAAACTTATTTAAAAACCCCTAATTGAACTCATTTTTAATAGGTTATCACACCCTTTTATTAAAATCACAATTATACTACTTTAAATAAAATTCCAGCATTTTAAACTAATCAAAAACACTTTAAAACTTCATCAAAATACATCTTTATATTTAAATTATCCATAGAAACATTAAATTATCTCTTACCCCTTTTAAACTCAAGGATAAAATTTAAAGCATAAAAAAAAAACTTCGTTAAAAGTCAAAAACTGCCCGAAAAACATATTTAGAGGCTGAATTTGGCCACGAGAGGATGAAGCTCATTACCTAAGGTAGTGAGTCTTTCTTAAAACGTTATTTTCACATGGAAAACACTACTTTTTTTTTTTTTTTATCAAAATCGGATGAGTTTAGAATCTGATCGGGATTAAAACGGGATTAATATTAACGAACGGAAATCTAATTACTAAAACATGAATTTACGTGTTCAAAATAATCTAGAACTAAGTTAAACTAATCAGTAGTTATAATCACCAAAATTTCAAAACATCATTACTATAAAAGCTCTAAATCAATTGTTCATAAAAAACAGTAAAATCATGATTTTCAATAATTAAAAACGCTAGGTTATAAAATTTACAAAATCTGAAAATTATGACATTTATAAAATCTAAAATTATAAAGTTTAATCATCAAAATACAATTTGATACTAATGAAATTAATTTCAAACAATATATCAAAACCCATAAATCAATAATTATAATTACACAAATTAATAAATCAAAGGAGAGAGAAAATAAGACTAACCTTTTTGTGTAGGAAATTTTTGGGGATTCATGGGGTATTTATAGAGTAGAGAGTGTAGGGTTAAATTTGGGCTTATAAAAATGTGGGCTTGAGTTATGGGATAGGACTTAAGCTATGGGTTTTGGAATGGGTTATTCCAATAAGAGTATGTAGGAATAATTTACATTACCCAGTAATTAATAAACGATTGCCCAAAACATATTTTACTTTTATAAAACTTTATATTTAAAATACTTTAACCCTTTATAATATTTAATTAAAATACTTGAGACCTTGACAATACATTTTATTAATACTTAAATACTTTATAAAAATACATAAAAATACGGGGTATTACAGTTCTATTCTTCAATATCATGATTTAGTCAACCAGGCCAGATCATGAGTCAAAAAGAAAAACAACAAAAAAAAAAGAAAATGCTACTGTAGACACCCATTTGTGTCTCCCCAAAACCAAACCCGGTGATGAATACCTTTCACGTTGAATCATAATCGAATGAAGTGAAAGTGTGGAAAGTCTAGTGTTGCGGTTAGTTTTTATTAAAAATATTTCTGTTTTCGAAAACCTATTTTATTTTATGAAAATAGCCAATCCAGTTTAGTTTGGTCCATAACAAGGGTCCAATAATGGAGTAGTTGGAATAGGCTCAAAAAGAGCTTTCCAATGATATATTATAAGCCCAATTCCAATGAATAATGAGGAAGTTATGACCAAATTACTAAACTGGGCGCATTTTGATCTTTATATGCGGCCCAATGATCTAGAGGAGGGCTTGTTATGAATTATCATTCCTAATGCAATTAGGATTGATTATAGTTTTCTAGAATCTTCTAGAAGGTTCTTTTGAATCCTAATGTTATTAGTGTTGATAATTGAGTTTTATTTGGAATAAAAAAAAGTGTTTTAAATGAATTTACGATTTTACCCCTCGTACGGACTTTTACGCTCAATCAAAAAATAGGAAACGTGTGGAAAATTGCCTGCAGCGCCGCACGCCAGGCTGTCGCCTAGCTAAAAGCCTTGTCGCACGGCGACAGAGGCAGTTGCGGCGCCAACGTCAAGTTTTATTCCCTTGCAAACTCCAACTCTTTTTTTTATCTAATCCGGAATGTTTTCATCATAAATAGCATCTTTAGATCTCCGTTTTTAATCAATCAATTTAAATCACCAACTCTCATCAAGAAATTCTTGATACTCTCTCTCTCTCTTTCTAAACCAACTTTTTACAAACAAAATTCCGCATTCACTAGATCTAGACAAACCTAGCCAAGTTCAAAGTTGTCTTCGCCTTAGACGTGAAAGGTTTGATATTTCGGAGGGTTTGGTACCAAATCTAGTCTAAACTTTCTTAATTCTCTATTTCAATTATTTAATTTAATTGTTGATTTTATATCTTCCTTGAAGTTACTGACGTGTGTATTTTGTTATTAGAAAGAGATACGAGGCATCCAAATAAGTACTTTAATTATTTAATTGATATTTTGATATAGAAATCATGTTTAGGTTATTATTTTGATTCCTAGTATCATGTTAGGATGTTTTTCTTAGTATGATGTATAGGGTAATAACTAAAAATTTATAGTATCAAGTATGATTAAAAGGATGCTTCCTATTTTCTTTCCTAATATCATGTTAGTATCATGTTAGGGCTAAGGCTTTGATTTTTATTGCTTAGTGACATGCTAGGGTTTGTTATTAATCTTGTTAGTATCATGCCTAGGATCTTGGTATTATTATGCTTTAACATGATTATGATAATTTTGATTATGATTTATTATAATGTTGCTTGATGCTTTTTATTGTTATTGCTTGATCACACCTTTTATGCATGTTTGAAGGGATTGTACTTGTAATCACACTTAATAAGATAATTAATAATCTTGTTTAGGGTTAATATGATTATAATTCAAGTGATTGCCAATAATAGTTTTGTTTGTGCATAAAATTCAACCAACATAGATTAAACAGGTTTAGGCTAAACCTAATGATTGCATGTTAGTCAGAAAGCGCACATGAATACGAGAAGAATAAAATAGAGGCCTATTTTATAGGTCGAGTTCTTTCTCTTTTAGATTGAATTTGTACCTTCATCCCTGAACTTCCAGCCTTAGTTCCAGACCTATTGGAGTTGACAATCTCATGGATCGTTAAGGGGTGTAACCTTCACCCTGTGAACGGCTTACAAGTTCCTAAAACATGTTAGCGACTCTTTTGTTCTAGCTTCCTTCCCTTTGGACGCCACCATGCTTAAGTGTATGATCACAGTGGGGCTCAAGTTTGGGGTAATGCTTGAAATATTCCCTACAACTACCTATAACAAAAACAATCTAATTGGATTCATTTTTTCATAGGTTTTGTTTATCCTTATCTCGAATTGGACAACCTTTTTTATTTTGCCTATTCTTTGATTGTATGGACACTCCCCATTTGAAGATAGGGCTAGCTCTGGGGGGTCGAGTCCTCTCCTGTACTTTCATTTTTTTAGGCCTCCCCGGGGGCTTGCCTTGGTGATAGCTTGTTTTGCTAAGGCTCTCATTACGGGGGAAGTCTCCAAAATAGTCGGTCTTCAGATGATGCCCACTGGGGCGGATTAGGGTAACAGTGGCTCGGGGCATTGGGTAATGCTTGAAATATTCCCTACAGTTTTTAGCGACTCCACCGGGGAGGATTTCTATTTTAATTCTTGAAATTTATTTCGGCAATGATTTTGAATGAGTGGATGAGACTCGAAAAGTTCTAAGTATTTCATGTGCGTAATTTTGATTAACATTATTGTCATATGCATAAAAAAGGTTCTCACTGGAAAGACCATCGTAATGAGTCAAAAACATAGGATTTTTACACGTAGGAAATTTGAGGAATATCTTTCACAACTAGAATCGAAATAATGCTGCGAAAAACTGGAAAATTTAATAATACAGAAAGCTGCTGAGGCATGTAGGAACTGGTGTCTAGAAAACAGAGTCTGTCGCCGAAGTTATGGCTCTGTCGCCGACAACAATTCTGTCACCAGGCAAAGGGCTATATCGTGGCGACAGTCCCTGTTGGCTGGCACTGCGTTCTTCCAATACCGAGCCAGAAATATGAGTTTTTATTTCGACCAGTTCTAGCACTGTTGGCTCGATTCTACTTCCTAATTGAGTTTTTCTCACTTTTCTAAAACCCATATGTCTCTACATATGGACATAACCCTCTGGGAATTCATGCTCCATCTACCCGATCGAACGCTCTGAGCAACAAAGGGTACATACGAGAATGTTGAATTCACCAAACCATGGAAGCGAGTTTAACTCGCGGGGTCCCATCCACACGCGCCAACCCTTCCAAAGGTAAGGCTTCCGCGCGGTGCATCCAGACTCATAACCATGGACCTCTTGGACTAACCCATATCCCAAACTTTAGAGAACTAGAGCCATGGTTAGGTTGCAAACTCATTGCATCATATTGTGTATACTGGACTATTTGTGAATTATTTGTTGTGCATACTCTATGTGATTTTCCTAGTCGTTTATTTGACTTGTGTTTAAGCCTAAATAAACTAATTAATGACTAAAAGGACTTTGCCTAATTAATTAATTAATTAATTAGAGTAATTAAGTTTAATAAATTAATCAAAACTGACTTAGTATGACTTTAGACCTGTCCCGTAGAGTAAAAATACTAAAAGCAATCCCAGATTGATGCTCCAGTAATGGTGCAAAAATTTGGGCTGCAACGCCAAACACTGTTGTGCAACGCCGTGTGACAACTCTGTCGTCTAGCGCTGCATTGCAGTGTGCGGCGACAGTCCTGTTGCTTTGGCGACAATTCAGATTTTTGCTCGAGTCATCACGACGAGTCTAATTAAACAGTTTATTAATCAGTTTGATTATTTTGTTGATGGAAGTAACCTTATTTAGTCCTTAATTGAGTCTAAGCACTTAGTCCCATGGTCTTACACACGAGTCTTAACATGTCACCTAAACTCACTAGTCTTAGAACACACTTTGTACATACTCTTTTCAAACCATGACCATGTCTTAGGTTCATACATGAGTTGGTTTTTTCCGTCATTTGAGGTGGGGGTACATTCTATTCCAAATTTTTTCATATCTCTCCATCTATATCATCTTTCCATTCTCTACAGAAGCCCCCTAGTGTCACAATATCACAAATATTCATTCTTCCAACCTCCTTCCATTTATTGCATGTTGAATAGAGTTTGAGTCAAATAATTAACAGTGAATATCCCAAATTACCTTTCCACAGTACTTGGTCAAGGAGAGAAGGACGATTAATCAAGGACAACACCTTCGTTCAAGTTCAACTTTTTGATAAACCAGTGAGTTGGAAAAGGAAAGCTAAGAAGACAATGGCGAGTCAAGAAGAAGTCAATGAGCTCAAGAAGCAAATGGTTGGTGTTACTGAGTTGCTAAAGACCTTAACCCTCCAAATCAATGACCCTGTGAAGCAACAGCAAATGGAGCTCATGCAAGAGAGCTTGAGCAAGATATCTAATGATTACATGTTCCAGGGCATTAGCTCGCAAGGGGTCTCAGTGGACAAGGAGCTTCTTCCGTATAAGTTTAAGCCAACTGACAATCCTTACTTTCATTTAAGGGC
This sequence comes from Chenopodium album, assembly GCF_948465745.1. Taxonomy (NCBI): domain Eukaryota; kingdom Viridiplantae; phylum Streptophyta; class Magnoliopsida; order Caryophyllales; family Amaranthaceae; genus Chenopodium; species Chenopodium album. The sequence continues at coordinate 18,890,773 of NC_137842.1, forward strand.
CTTTGAAACTGTAATGAACATTAAAGGGATTGATAAGAATATTTTTCACTCTTTTTTCTCGCTATATCTTGAAATCATTTGTCAACATTGTTTCTTCTCCCTTGATAAAGAGAAGACTTCTACCTAGGATGGAATAAAAAATGCTTTCATTGATAGATATAAGTGTGTAGACACCCATTTGTGTCTCCCCAAAACCAAACCCAGTGATGAGTACCTTTCACGTCGAATCATAATCGAATGAAGAGAAAGTGTGGAAAGTCTAGTGTTGCGGAAGTTTTATTTTCTTTTCTCTTCTCTCTGTTTTTGAAAATTTATTTTAAGAAAACAGACAATCCAGTTTGGTTGGTCCATGATATGGGTCCAATAGTAGTGTAGTTGGATGGGGCTTGCAAAGACCTTTCCAACGATATATTATAAGCCAATTCCGATGAATATTGAGGAAGTTATGGCCAATTTACCAAACTGGGTCCGGTTTGAGCTTTATGTACGGCCCAATGATCTAGGGGAGGGCCTAATATGATTTATCATTCCTAATGCAATTAGGAATGGTTTTAGTCTTCTAGATTCTTCTAGAAGGTTCTTTTCATTCCTAATTCAATTAGCATTGATAAATTGACTTTTGTTGACTTTTCAGAGTTTTAATCAAAATCAAATAGCATTTTTGAGGAAATTATATGATTTTATCCTCCAGTACGGCAAACTAATCGGATTTTCGAAAACGCGTTAAAATCTGGCTTGGCGCCTAACCCCAGGCCTTGGCGCCTGGAACCAGGCCTGGCGCCTGGCGCTAGCTAGCCAGGGTTGGCGCTAACCTCGTTTTGCGCGCGTCAGACTCTGTTTTGTTTAATTTATCTTTTTGGCTGATTTTCTCTATAAATATCGTATTAAAAACTCCGTTTTATTCATTCATTCATCACCTATTCTCACTAATCATTCACCAATTCTCATCATTCATCTACAATCATTAATTCTTTAGCATTCTCTTAATCATTCAATTCTTTCTTCAAAATTTGCTTTTCATACAAAATTCCGCATTCACAAGATCTAGAAACACCTAGCCATATTTGAAGTTGCCTTCGCCCTAGACGTGAAAGGTTTAATTTGTAAAGGTTTGGTCCCAAATCTCTCTTTCAATTATTTAATTTAATTGTTTGTTTATTATATTCCTTGAAGTTACTAACGCGTGTATTTTGTTATTAGAAAGAGGTACGAGGCATCAAAGTAAGTACTTTAATTGGTTTTAGTTGATATTATGATGTAGACATCATGTTTATATTGTCATTATGATATTCCTAGTATCATGTCTAGGGTAATTTTAATATTAAATATGATTGTTATAATGCTTCCTATGTTCTTCCTAATATTTATGATTGTTAGTATCATGTTAGGGTTAAAGATTTGATTTTTATTGCTTAGTGACATGCTAGGGTTTGTTATTAATCTTGTTAGTATCATGCCTAGGATCTTGCTATTTTTATTATGCTTTAACATGAACATGAATATGATTATAATTGTTATAATTTATGATGATTATGAATATTATTATTATTATTTTTATGATTATTATTGTTATGATTATAATTTTATTATTCATGATATTGATTATTATTATGTTGCTTGATATTATTTATTGCTTGATCACACCTTTTATGCATGTTTAAAGGGAATTGGTACTTGTAATCACGCTTAATAAGATAATTAATAATCTTGTTAGGGTTAATGTGATTATAATTCAAGTGATCTCCAATAATAGATTTATTTGTGCATTAAATTCAACCAACATAGATAAACAGGTTTAGGGTTAATCCTATTGATTGCATGTTAGTCAGAAAGCGCACATGAATACGATCAGAATAAAGTAGAGGCCTATTATTAGGGCAGGTTCAATCTCTTTTAGGTTGGATTTGTACCTTCATCCCCGAACCCTTATTTGGTTCTAGACCTTATGGAGTTGACGATCTCTTGGATCGTTAAGGGGTGTAACCTTCATCCTATGAACGGTTTACAAGTTCCTAAAACTTGTTGGCGACTCTTTTGCTCTATGTTCTTCCCTTTTGGACGCCACCGTACTTTAGTGTATGATCACAGTGGGGTTCAAGCTAGTGGGATTAAAGCTTGAAATTTATTCCCTACAAAGTGTAATATTCAAATTGAAATCGACCATAGACAACTTGAGATGCTAAAACAAAAAGAAAACGAAGGGTTCACCTCCTTCTTCAACAAGTGGAGGGAAACTTCCGCTAACATGATCAAAGTCCCTATTGAAAAAGAATCTGTGAGGATGTTCATAAAAAATTTACAATAAAAGTATTCAAAGCACTTAAAATATCAACACAACTTGAATAATTTCAAGTAGGAATGGCAACGGATCGGATTCGGGTCGGATGTGGCTAAATCTGAATCCGATCCGTTTAGTAAACGGACCTTGGACTCGGATCCGAATCCGAGTCCGAATCCGAAAAGTCCGAGTCCGAATCCGATCCGACTCGTAATTTTCGGATTCGAATCCGGTCCGTTTATACGGACCTCCGATATGATCCGAATATTTTTTGTATTTGTAATGTCATATACCTATAATTGCTTGTATTATTATACCAATTAAAGTATAAACATAACATATTTAAATTATAAACTAAGTTACATAACAAAATTTTGCTACAAAACAAGCAAATAATTGTCCCAAGTTATAGAGCATATGCTTATACTCTCGGATTCGGACTCGGATCGGACTCCATCGGACTTTGCGCAGAGTTCGAGTCCGATCCACCTCCTATTCGGATTCGTATCTATTTTATCGGATTTAGATTTATTTTAAACGGATTTGAACCGGATTTTTTCCTTCGGATCGGATCGGATTTGAATCGAACTCGGATTAAATTGCCATCCCTACTCTCAAGGCTGTCTATGACATAGGCATCGAGATCGAAGATGACCTCGCAAAGCAAAAAGCTACTAACAATAGTAACCACAGTGGCTGGAAAGGAAAGAAGAACGACAATCCTTCTTCTTCCGAAAACGCCCACTCTAGTAACAATGTTAGTACCTTTGATCTCATTGAAGTCTTAGCCATGGATAACCAAGGATCTATGAAACAACTAAGGAAAGACTTCACCCCCATTGGGATGAGCTATGATACTGCCTTCGATCGAATCCATACTAAGGGACTCATTACTCCCATTGGACCTATTCAAGATCCCGCACCTAAGAAGAGATTGCCTAGTTGGAACCCAGATGCACATTGCAAGTACTAACAAGGTAGGGGACATACCACTGAGAGTTGTTGGAAGCTAAAAGAGGCTATCCAACATTTGATCGATAATAACAAGCTTCCCATACCTCCAGCTAGCAAGAAGACCGAGTGATGAGCACGAGACAAGAGGCGGGCTTCAACGACAAGACTTCATGGCCTCTTTTTCTATTTCTTTTTCATTTTTTTCCTTTCCCCAATAAGTCTAGTATAGGCATCTTCTATATCATCTTTTACCCTTCAAATATGCAATCCTTTCTTGATAAACCGCTTTGAGCCTCGTTTAACGATAGACCTTTCTTTCTTCAACCCACATCTACCTAACCTTGGGATGGGACAGTGTGCAACTTGCGATTTTAAAAGGCTTGAGTGATTTCAAAAGATCAAAATTAATAAAATAGTAAAAACAATAAAAGTGTACAAAAGGGCAAGCGTTCCAATGTCTTTGACATGAACATGTCTTTGATATGAACATGTCTCAATTTGCGTCTCTTATCGAGTGCTCGGTACCATGTCTGAGAAACCTGAATGCCAAGAGAGTGATAGACCGCATGATCGGGATTGCCCACACATATAAAAAGCAAAAGAGAGAGCAAAATATAAACAAAAAAAAATGAGAAAAGAGAGCTAAAAAAGAGTAGAAAACCTCAAGCATATAAAGACTCAAAAAGCAAGGTTGCACACCTTGGGGGCTTATCTAGGGTCTTGACCTTTTATCCCTTTCTTATTTAACCTTTAGCCTAACCACGTTACAACCCTTAAAAAGACCTTTTTGAGGTATACACACACTTGTGCAAGGTTTGGTAGAGCTACGTTCGGCCTGATTCCTAACGGATACGTAGGAAACCTCACATCGAGGTGCGACCGTAATAAAAATGCATTCATATTTACTTTCATAATTGATCATATCCAGAGGATATCCTATGCTCATCCCTATCAATGTATAGCTAGACTTGGGGGCTTGATCCCTACATCATTAGCTTACCTAGCCTAATGAGTCACCATTATTTGGCTCTTCTCATAATACTTTCCTATGCATTTAGCCCTTGCGGCCTAACTTTAGTGACACTATCACACACATCACAGATACATGACCATATATACTTCCCTTAGGAACCCTTTTTCATGAAGTCTTAACACAACACTAAAGCATGCCTTGTCATATCAACATCAATCATCATTGCATCACAAAGTATGAAGTACTTAGCCTCCGCGCCTAAGTCACCTAAATACTTTCATTATCAAGTCAACTAGGATAGTTTAAGATGTTACAATCCTTGTACAGTGAGAGACAACGTTAATGGATTAAGCCCATTCAACATGCACCTTCAAAAACTTTGCTTCTTTCTTTTTTCGCGTCTTTCTTTTTTGGGAGAAAGTCGGTACCCTCCACAAAAATGACAGAAATTTTTTCTTTTCTGCATTTTGAGTCATTTACACATCAAGCTTCATGAGTCAACACTATGCACACACGAGTCACACGAAGAGAGTCATCATTAAGTCAAGCTTATACCTTGAGTCATGTCAAGTCAATGAGTCAAGAAACACTAAGCCTTAGGTCAACCCTAAGATAATTAAAGAGATGAGCAAAGTCCTATAGTCAAAAATAAAAATGCAGGTACATGCCAGTAAGCAAGAACATTCCCGGATTTTTTTTTTCGAAAAACCGCAAATATGACACATGAGATTCTTCCAAGATGAGAGGAGTTACATAGTTCAGTAAATTAGAGATGAAGAGCTTCAATTTACAAAAGATTTGAGCGGATTTGATTGAAAGGAAATAACCTAGTTTATTTGAAGTACAGAGCGAAACCGAGCAACGAACAGCAGCAGCAAGAGCAAAATATGGAAGACCTGATTCCAACGCCAGATGACAAGGTTGTCGCCTGGCGATAGAAGCAAAGTGCGGCGACACATTTTCTAAGCAGGCGCTGGTGCGGCTGCGTGGCCACCATATTAGATTATGCGAACCTAGTGCATAAATTTCTAGGTTCCTTGGTACGCCAGTTAGCCCCTCTAAGCAACTTGACATGATTTAGTAATCGGCTAGGTTACAATCACATTAATGATCGACTTGATAAATGATCGTCTCACTTAGCTTAAAGCGCCTAAACATTGGCTCATAGCAAAGGCACCGACATAATGGTTCACAAGCAGTAAAATCACCGACATAAAGGTTCACAAGAAGTAAAAAGCACCAACGTAATGGTTCCCAAACAGCAAAAATGCGTCGACGTATTGGCACCGCGGAAATTATAGCAAAAAAAATTGCAATAGCAAAGTTCAAGCGAGCTTTAAAGATCGACAAGCGTTGGTCTTCGGTAATTTTCTTTGGAACATTATCGTAACAACTGAGGATGACTTCAAGTGAAGTTATCTTTGACAGCGTTCCCTAGGATATGGAAAGTTGTCAGAAAGCTGAGGATGGTTTCAAGATAAGTTGTCTTCGACAGCATTCGCTAAGATTTTGGAGGTTGTCACCAAGATTTGAGAAGATAGCACGAGATGGACAATCTTTGACAACATTTGCTAAGATTGTGGAGGTTGTCACCGAGATTTGAGAAGATAGCACGAGATGGGCAGTCTACGACAACATTCGCTAAGATTGTGGAGGTGATCACCAAGATTTGAGAAGATAGCACAAGATGGGCGTTCATCGACAACATTCGCTAAGATTGTGGAGGTTGTCACCAAAATTTGAGAAGATAGCACGAGATAGGCGATTTTCGACGGCATTCTCTAAGATTGTGGAGGTTGTCACCAAGATTTGAGAAGGACGGTTCATGATGAGGCGGTCTTCGACGACTTTTGCTATGATTGGGAAGGTTGTCACTATAATTCAAGGAAAAGGGGCTCAAGATGTAGCAGCATTGATCGATAGCGTTCCCTAAATTGTGGAAGGTTATCACAAATAACAGCAAATACAACAACAAATCAGTTACCTTCAGAGACGTGTGCTCGACGGTGCAAGATACGCGTTTCTTAAATCTTTTATCTGTTTAACTAACGCTAGTTTGCAGGTATTGGCGTTACAAGAGTGATTTAGGATTGCAAAACGTTCTAAATCATTCTCCGTCCCTATCAATACTTTGACTTTTGTTTTCGAAACTTGCGTTTCTCCAAACTCAGTCATGTGGGGGCTTCTGTAGACACCCATTTGTGTCTCCCCAAAACCAAACCTAGTGATGAGTACCTTTCATATCGAATCATAATCGAATGAAGTGAAAGTGTGGAAAGTCTAGTGTTGCGGTTAGTTTTTAATTCTTTTCATCCTCTTTGTTTTTGAAAACCTATTTTAAGAAAACAGCCAATCCAGTTTGGTTTGTTCCATTATATGGGTCCAATAATAGTGTAGTTGGTTCAGCTTCGGAAAGAGCTTTCCAACGATATATTATAAGCCCAATTCCGATGAATAATGAGGAAGTTATGGCCAAATTACTAAACTGGGCCCGGTTTGGTCTTTATATGCGGCCCAATGATCTAGAGGAGGGCCTAATATTGCTTTATCATTCCTAATGCAATTAGAACCGATTTTAGTTTTCTAGATTCTTCTAGAAGATTCTTTTCATTCCTAATTTAATTAGCATTGATAAATTGACTTTGGTTGACTTTTTTGAGCTTTAATCAGAATAAAAGAAGTGTTTTTAAGGAAAATACGATTTTTCCCTTTTGTACGGCTAAATTTTATCAAAATTAATAAAACGCGTGAAACTGATTATTAGCGCCTGACGACAAGCATTAGCACCTGGCGCTAATGTCCATCGTCTGGCGCCAATCGTGTTTTATTCTCTTCGAAACTCTGATTTGTTTTAATATCCGTCCGACTGATTTTCTTTATAAATAACCTCTTAAAAACTCTGTTTTGAATCATCAATTTCCATCAAAAATCATCAACTCTCTAGTTTTCTAATTCTCTTCTCTCTCTAAGCTAAAGCTTATTCTCTCTTTCTCTCTCTAGCTTTTCTCTACAAAATTCCGCATTCACAAGATCTAGAAACACCTAGCCAAATTCGAAGTTTCCCTCTCCCTAGACGTGAAAGGTTTTGATTTCTGAGGGTTTGGTCCAAAATCTCTCTTTCAATTATTTAATTTAATTTTTTAATTATTATTTTCCTTGAAGTTACTAACGTGTGTATTTTGTTATTAGAAAGAGGTACGAGGCATCCAAGTAAGTGCTTTAATTGATTTATTGATATTATGATATAGATATCATGTCTAGGTTATTATTATGATTCCTAATGTAATATTAGGGCGTTTTGATCTTCCTAGTATCATGTTTAGGGTAACAAATATAATTTCTAATATCAAATATGCTTATTATGATTCCTACGATGCTTCCTATATTCTTTCCTAATATTCATGTTAGTATCATGTTAGGGTTAAAGCTTTGATCTTTATTGTTTAGTGACATGATAGGGTTTGTTATTAATCTTGTTAGTATCATGCTTAGGATCTTGCTATTATTATGCTTTAACATGTTTATGTTATTTATGATTATTATGATTAATATTATGTTGCTTGATTATTTTTATTATTATTTCTTGATCACGCCTTTTATGCATGTTTAAAGGGAATTTGTACTTGTAATCACGCTTAATAAGATATTTAATAATCTTGTTTAAGGTTAATTTGATAATAATTCAAATGATCGCCAATAATAGCTTTATTTGTGCATTAAATTCAACCAACATAGATTAAACAGGTTTAGGGTAAACCTATTGATTGCATGTTAGTCAGAAAGCGCACATGAATACGAGTAGAATAAAGTAGAGGCCTATTATTAGGGCAAGTTCAATCTCTTTTAGGTTGGATTTGTACCTTTATTCCCGAACTACCAGTCATGGTTCCAAACCTATTGGAGTTAACGATCTCCTGGATCGTTAAGGGGTGTAGTCTTCACCCTGTGAACGGTTTACAAGTTCCTAACATTTGTTGGCGACTCTTTGTCTCTAGCTTCCTTCCTTTTGGACGCCACCATGCTTAAGTGTATGATCACAGTGGGGTTCAAGTTTGGGATAATGCTTGAAATATTCCCTACAAGAGGACGCCGGGCCCTTCTTCGGTAAGGGGACGATTGGATTCGGTGAACGCTCCCGAAACCTCAACCTCATTCAGGTGGATTGGTTCCTGGATTTAAATTCAGGGAACACTTCCTCGACCCCGGGCGATGGTTAACAACCACAGGGTGAGGTGGATCAACAAACCGAGGTCATGAGGCCAGAATTCCCTGATCCGTTAGGCTAGAAATGGCTTTTCCGTAAAAGCTGCAGCAGATCGTTCCACTTCTGGACCATCTCTTATCGGAGGAAGCCCTTCGGTCGAAGACTTCCAGGCTCGATATATAACTCTTGGTCCGTATTTTGGATTGGGAAAGGGGTCAGTGAGTTCTAAATTGTTGTAGCCATAGAAGACTCGACCCAAGTATTGCCCAAAACTCCTATACATTCTGGATCATTGTGATTTCTTATTGGGAAAGAATAAGTCTTTCTTCATTCATCGAGAGAGAGGAGCAGTCAAAGAATGAAAATACAAATGATTGTTCGAGAATGGCTATTCTTTACAATTTCTCCTTGTGATGTAGCAGAACCATGGCAATTAGGATTTCAAGACGCAGCAACACCTATGATGCAAGGAATAATAAACTTACATCATGATATCTTTTTCTTCCTTATTCTTATTTTGGTTTTCATATCATGGATCTTGGTTCGCACTTTATGGCATTTCCACTATCAAAAAAATCCAATCCCGCAAAGGATTTTTCATGGAGCTACTATCGAGATTATTCGGACCATATTATTTCCCAGTATTATCCTGATGTTCATTGATATACCATCATTTGCTATGTTATACTCAATGGACGAGGTAGTAGTAGATCCAGCCATTACTATCAAAGCTATTGGACATCAATGGTATCGGAGTGCGCCTCTTCACGAAGGTGATTTAAGTGAAACGAAATGCCTTAAAGTGGAATATAGTTCGCAAAGAATCTCTTACTGTCAATCTCCCATTCCCGTCGTCGAGAGACTTTTCTAACTATAGCATGCCAGAAACGGGGAGTTGATTGAGGTAGTTAGACCTATACCTTGAAATGCTCTCATCATAGGACCCTATGGTTCCATTCTTGTTGTTGCTGGAGGTACACATCCGTCTTCTCGGTGTAGAGCGATATACGAAAAATATATGCTCAGCCTGCATTGTCCGATAACAGTGGTGAAGTAGTTAATCTAGCGGCACCATAGCAATGGCATACAACTTTAGACCTAACGGCAGGCCCAGTAACCTTTCGAAATGAGGGATCCCCGCTGTCATCAACCACGGTAGTAGTTGTAGAACTATTGGGCCAGGACAGGTGTAGGGAATATTTCAAGCATTAATCCCCTAGCTTGAACCCCACTGTGATCATACACTAAAGTATGGTGGCGTCCAAAGGGAAAGAAGATAGAGCAAAAGAGTCGCCAACAAGTTTTTTAGGAACTTGTAAACCGTTCACGAGGTGAAGGTTACACCCCTTAACGATCCAAGAGATCGTCAACTCCATAAGGTCTTGAACCAAATAGGGTTCGGGGATGAAGGTACAAATCCAACCTAAAAGAGATTGAACCTTCCCTAATAATAGGCCTCTACTTTATTCTGATCGTATTCATGTGCGCTTTCTGACTAACATGAAATCAATAGGATTACCCTAAACCTGTTTATCTATGTTGGTTGAATTTAATGCACAAATAAAACTATTATTGGCGATCACTTGAATTATAATCATATTAACCCTAAATAAGAATATTAGTTATCTTATTAAGCGTAATTGCAAGTACAAATTCCCTTTAAACATGCATAAAAGGCGTGATCAAGCGATAAAAATAAATATATATCAAGCAACATAATAATCATCATAATTAAAAATAATAATAATGATAAAATAATCATGTTAAATCATAATAATAATAGCAAGATCCTAGGCATGATACTAACAAGATTAATAACAAACCCTAGCATGTCACTAAGCAATAAAAATCAAAGCTTTAACCCTAACATGATACTAACAATCATAAATATTAGGAAGAACATAGAAGGCATCATACTTTTAATCATACTTAATATTAAAGTTACCCTAGACATGATACTAGGAATTTATTGTTCAAATTAAGAAAAACATCCTAACATGATACTAAGAATTAAAATAACAATCTAAGCATGATTTCTATATAATAACATCAATAAAAACCATTAAAGTACTTACTTGGATGCCTCGTACCTCTTTCTTATAACAAAATACACACGTTAGTAACTTCAAGGAAAATAATAAAATCAAAACAATTAAATTAAATAATTGAAAAAGAGATTTGGGACCAAACCCTCATAAATTAAACCTTTCACGTCTAGGGCGAAGGCAACTTCGAATTTGGCTAGGTGTTTCTAAATCTAACGAATGCGGAATTTTGTATTTGAGAAAAGGCTAGTTTAGAAAAGAGAGAGAGAGAGTAATCAAGAAAATCTTGATGAGAGTTGGTGAATAAAAACGGATTTTTTAGGAGACTATTTATAGGGAAAATCAGCCAAAAATATAAAAATAAAAAATAAAAAAATAGAGTTCTGACGCGCAAAACCAGGTTAGCGCCAAACGCTGACATTAGCGCCAGGCGCTAAGGCGTTTGGCGCTGACTAAGTTTTTGACGCGTTTTCTTAAAATCAGATAGAAATTGTCGTACAGGAGGTTACAATCGTATTTTCCTCAAAAACGTTCTTTTATTCTGATTAAAACTCTAAAAAGTCAACAAAAGTCAATTTATCAATGCTAATTGAATTAGGAATGAAAAGAACCTTCTAGAAGAATCTAGAAGACTAAAATCATTCCTAATTGAATTAGGAATGATAAATCCATATTAGGCCCTCCTCTAGATCATTGGGCCGCATATAAGGCTCAAACCAGGCCCAGTTCAGTAATTTGGCCATAACTTCCTCAATATTCATCGGAATTGGGTTTATAATATATCGTTGGAAAGCTCTTTTCAAGCCCTATCCAAGTACAAAATTATTAGGCCATATCATGGACCAACCAAACTGGATTGGCTATTTTCTTTAAATAGGTTTTCAAAAACAGAGAGAAGAGAAAAGAAATTAAAACTATCCGCAACACTAAACTTTCCACACTTTCACTTCATTCGATTATGATTCGACGTGAAAGGTACTCATCACCGGGTTTGGTTTTGGGGAGACACAAATGGGTGTCTACAGAAGTCCCCACTTTGACTGAGTTTGTAGAAACGCAAGTTTCGAAAACAAAAGTCAAAGTATCGATAGGGACGGAGAATGATTCAGAACGTTCTGCGATCCTAAATCATTCTTGCAACGCCGATACCTGTAAACTAGCGTTAGTTAAACAGATAAAAGAGTTAACAAACGCGTATCTTGCACCGTCGAGCACACGTCTCTGAAAGTAACTGATTTGTTGCTGCTTTACTGTTTTGATGACCTCCTGCAAGCTAGAGAATTCCATCTCGCTTGAAAACTGCTACGCTTGTAACTGCCTCCATTTCTGCCATGATAATATTCCACAAACCAGGGAACACTATCGAAGATTGCTTCGCTTGAAACGATCCTCTTCCGTTTTGTGACCATCTTCCACATCTTAGGGAACACGATCGAAGACAACTTCGCTTGAAATCACCTTCAGTTGTTTGTGACAAGAATCCACGATCTAGGGAACGCTGCCGAAGATATCCTCGCTTGAAGCTATACTCATTTGTTGCGATAATTTTCCAAAGGAAATTACCGAAGATCTCCGCTTGTCGATCTTTAAAAAGCTCGCTTGAACTTTGCTTCCGCTATGCCTGTACGTCGGCGCTTTTAACTCTTTTGAACCTGTATGTAGGTGCCCTTTGCTGAATGAATGAACCAATATGTCGGTGCCTTTCCGAATGAACCAGTATGTCGGTGCCTTTTGCGATGATCCAATGCTTAGGCGCTTTAAGCTAAGTGAGACGATCTTTCATCAGGTCGATCACTTTGTGTAATCAAGCCGATTACTAAAATCGTGTCAAATTGCTTAGAGGGGCTAACTGGCGTACCAAGGAACCCAAAACATATTGCATAAGGTTAGAACAACCGTACTCATTGGCTAAATGTTCTGGCGCCGCTGAAATATTGTCAACGCCACTTAACTGGCTGTAGCGCCAGACGCTGGAGCTAGCGCCAGGCGCTGAAGCCTATTGACTGATGCCAAGGTCTGACGCTTGGCGCTAGAGTCGGGTTTTCCTTAGATACCCTTCTCTTCCTCATTTTTGCTGCTGCTCTTCGCGTTTCTTGCTCGAAAATTTCCAAAACTTCATTTGATCCGTTCTTGCTCATTTTTCAACCGAATTCGCTCAAATTTGTTGCAAATCAAAGCTTATTCCATCCATTTTCCCGATCTATGTAAGTTTCCTTCAAACTCACGCCGGTTTTAATGAATTTCGCATGTGTTTATTCTCGAATTTCTTGAAAATTCAAAATTTAGAATGCTTAATTCTCTTTGTTTAGCAAATTGTATGCCATGAAATTGCTTGATTATGTTTATATATTGCCTTGGGAGTAATTTGAGACCTGTTTGACTCAATTTGGTGAAGAAATGAACAAATCACCATTATTGAACCTCTTAAGGTCGGGAATACAATGTGGCTTGTTCTTGATGTTTTTGCTAGAAATTCTTGTCTAATTTGTCACAATAATTACTATAGTATTGCAAGAAATTGTTTGATTGCTTGAAAAATGCGGTTATGCTCAATTTGAATTTGTGCTCTGATTTAGTACTACGTACTCTTTTTTTGCGAACATAGTATCATGCGGCTAGGCGAACCTTAGATACTATAGAACCTTAATTTATGATAATTCTGCACAATGTAGCATGGCTATATGGCTAGACAGCGAGGTTCCGGTTCACGGTCCCGAGACGTTCGACGGGAACACGAGCCCGTAGAGGTTGATGCCGAACCGTCCACTTTGCTTGGTCGACTCCCCGAGTGGGATGAGCGGACCTTGTACTTTTCCCCCATCCATCACATTTCTGAGAGGGTGATACGGGGCATCACAGTTGGGAAGATGCGTTGTCATGGTTCCGGTTGTGACGGCTTGGGCGATCTGTATAAGATGTACATCGCCCGAGACGATCAAACGAGACTTCTATGGGAGTCTTGTGGTCTTACTGCGCTGTTCAAGACCTCCGAGGCAATGGTTGCCTCTAGCGGGGGTCACCATGTAGTTCGTGCTCTGGTGGAGTTCTTTTGGGACACCACCAACACTTTCCACTTTCCCTGGGGTGAGATGATGGTCACTCCTACGGACTTCAGTCTCATCACAGGACTGGAGTTTAGCTCTGTGCCAGTATCGTTCAACAGCGGGATCGACGTCTTTTCCCCTGAGGTTGAGGAGCTGTTTGGTTCGATTGCTATTCGGGCTCGAGCTGAGGTAGAGTCGAGTCAGTTAAGCGCTAGGGGGATTCGCCGCTCGACTCTAGCAGCGGCTTTCGACGATGATGCGACTACCCGAGAGCAGCGGGTGCGAATCTTTGCACTTATCTTGCTGTCAGGGACGTTCTCCCCTCACAAGGGTAGTAGGGCGCTGCTTTACTACCTTCCTGCCGTCCGCGATCTACACCGGATCGGGACTTTTGACTGGGCCAGCTTGGTCTATGCTGATTTCATTCGAGCGTTGCGGGACTCGTGTCGACATCGATCCTTTGGGTCGAATGTTGCTTTGTCCGGCTTTTGGAGGGTCATAGAGGTAAACCTTATTCCCTATAAAGTTTAGCTCTACATTTTAGTTAGCATTTACTGATAACTTTAGCTTCTTGTAGATCTGGTTCTATGAGTACTTCCCCTCAGCTGTGTCGGCGAGACCGTCGCCGCGCAGGCTTCCAGTTAGTGCTTCCTGGGGCAGCCGCCGTGTGGGGATGTCCACTGCATATGTCCGAGATTGGATCATCTCGGTATGATTCTTTTCTTATTTGACATTTTGTGATGCCTTAGATAGACTCTTGCCTGAATGATGCTCTTTGTAGGAGCCTGAGGTGCTGTACCGACCGTGGGTCGACCTGGCAGTCCCTGAGTTAGCCGCGCAGTATTCTGCTGAGCGTCGCTATTTCTTGGGGACCTATGGAGCGGCTGCATATCTTGGAGAGAGGGTTGCTATTCAGCATTCCTCCGATACCTTTTTCGTTCCTGCTCCTCCCCCACGCCACATGTTTAACGCCACGAGGTTGGTGAGCATGTCAGAGGGAGTTGGTACCCCTTGGCGATCTTACACGATCCCTGGGCGATGCTATGGGGAGGAGCTACTGCCGTTGTTAGCTCCATTTCCTGTACCTGCTGAGGATGTGGCGGTACGATTTTTCAGCTTTTACCTTAAGTTAAGTAGCCCCCAAGTGATGCTTCACTGATTTTGTTTTGCCTTGTCAGGACGATGCTGCTGAGTTCGTGCCACCCCGTATGTCTATCCATTATCAAGGGACATATGGGCCGATTGAGGAGATGATTCCTCCGGCTCCTGAGGACGATTGCTTTGTGGAGCGGTCGATTCCTTGCCACCAGACTCGGGTAAGCTTGTTTATTTGCAACTTTTGTCCATGTATATTATGCATGCTTACTGAATTATTTCTTTGATAGTTCTCACGCGAGGTGGTTTCGGCGATGGCACGATGCATAGATGCCTTCCGAAGCCAGCTTGTCCGGATGAGGAACGTGGCTACCTGCCGTCGGGACGACGCCGTTAAGGAGGTAGTCTTCCCTTCTTATGTTTTGCATTACCGCTTCAATTTTGCCTGTTTCTGATTTTAATTTCTTTTGCAGGGTCAGCCCATTCCTTCTCGTACCCGCACGAGACCTGAGGTGCGGAGGGATCCGGCAAGGTCTAGCTCAAGACGTCGCCACACTACTTTGGGAGGTCGGGGTGGTCGTTCTGAGGCTGCTCGTGCCGAGGTGGTGGAGGGCTCAGGTTCTTCCTCTGAGGGTGCACATGCTGCGCCGGTAGGCCACGGAGAGGCTACCTCGGCTCTTAGAGGTGGTGGGAAGTACGAGGTCGGCTCGTCATCACAGCAGCCTCCGCAGCCTCAGCCTCATGTTGATCTTGGGTGGACGGGTCCCGTGTTGAGTTTTCCTCCTCCCGAGGAGGCCGGAGCTGGTGCTGGATTTGGAGCTGGAGCTGGTGGAGAGGTTACTCCTCGTACGGCGGAGTTTTATGCGATGATGAGTATACGTCCCCCGGCGCCGTAGTTTATTCCTTTGCTTTTTATTATTTATTTTGACTTTGTATAGAACTTTGCCTTTTAGTTAGACTCATTTTTTTAGACATGTTTGTATATACATACTAGTATGAGTTTATTCCTTATTTATCATGTTTTTTTTCATTTATTATTATTATTATTATTATTATTATTATTATTATTATTATTATTATTATTATTATTATTATTATTATTATTATTATTATTATTATTATTATTATTATTATTATTATTATTATTATTATTATTATTATTATTATTATTATTATTATTATTATTATTATTATTATTATTATTATGTGCATGTTTGTGTGTGCAAGGAGATGTGACAAATAATGTGTGTAAGGAAATGTGACTAATAATTTTGCGCAAAAATTCCGTCATTTTGTTATTGATGGAGGGTATCCGACTTTCTCCCCCAAAAAGAAAAAATGAAAAAAGGAAAAGTCAAATAAAATATTGGATTTATAAAAACTTGGAAATTAGTCTAAATAAAATCCAAAAAATAATATAATAAATATAATAGCTATATTAATTGAATATTTTAAAAAAAAATAAGGAAGCCGTAAAGTCGTTAGCAGACTCGAATCAAGTCAAAAACGCGATTTTTTAGAAGGTGCGTACGATGAGGCATATTGGCGCCAGCTGGCGCCACGCGTTTGGTGTAGCGCTAGGCGCTACACTTGGCGTTTGGCGCCAGGCTCTGGCGTCAGGCGCCAATAGTTGGCGTCTGGCGCTAAAGAGCGCTGACTCCGAATCCTTCCTGGATTAAAACTACTCCAATTTTGTGCATAAATAGCCCCCGCCCAGCCGATTCTCTTCATAATTTCAGCTAATAAAATATTTCTTAGCTTTTAGAAAAAATGACATCATGTCTCTAGTCACCAAGAGTTTCACCAACTACACCCATGAATGGTGTCGGTCACTTAATGCCAAAGAAAGAAAAGAATTAGATGTGTTTCATTTGGGGGGTATTTATCGTATCAAAGGGGTAGATCTTGATTCAGATTTTATTCATACCACTCTAGAATATTGGGATGTAGATACTCATTGCTTTAGAATAGGGTATGATGAAATTAGCCCTTTGCCGGAAGAATTTGGTGCTATTTTAGGTTTCCCTGGAATAGATCTTGTAGTAATCCCTAAAATAAATGAATATTATTATAAGGATTTTGGAATCCTCTTCAAGACAGAGATCTATCAAAAATAGTAGATGGTAATATAGTTAATTTGAAAGAATTTGCTCGCCATTATTTTGATAGACCTTATTCTGAATCTTTCCATGTTTATAGAAGAAGGGCTTTCTTGTTTTGTATGCTTAATCAATTTTTTCTTACTAGTGGTAAAAATAATGAGGGTCAATCAATTATATCCACTGTATTAGAACAAATTGAATCAGGGAGAAATCCAATGCCTTTAATAGTTGGAGAGACTATGCTTAGTCTTGATGAATTAAAGAGGAATCCAAAAGCACCTTTTCGGGGCTATCCAATTTTATTACAGGTAGAAAAATAATATTTTTAATTACAGAAATCAAAAATATATTTTTGTATAGTAATAATAATTTATTTGCATTGCAATTTTTTTACAGATGTGGCTAATGGAAAGACTGGAGTTAATTAGCCCTCCAAACAACATTGAGAAGTATACTCCAAATTGCTTCGTGAGGAGGAAGAAACGCTTCTCTAAAATGGGGCGCCATGAATGGAAGAAGGTCTTCAAATCTTGCAATTTTGCCATCAAGTGGGTCATTCCTTGGTGGAAAATAGGAAAGATGGTTGGTGTCAACAAGCAACCATTCTGCCGTCTTCCAAGATTGTCTCGTATGACTTTTTATTATCCATGCGGAGTAAAATGACAATACGGCCTACTTCAGACTATTCCTTCCGGTGATCTTCGTCGTCCCTACGAGTTCCCTGTCTCCTAGGAATTAGACAAATTTGATGCTTATTAGAGCGCTAGACCTTTATGGGAAGTAATTACCCAAAAGGTCCCTCCTTCCTTGCCCAATGATGTGAAAAAATGGCTTCTGAAGAAACCCACGAAGGACATGAAGAAAATCAGAGTAAAACTGATGTGAAGAGTCGTCTAGGTGACACAGTGGTTCCTTTTAAGGAACGCTTAGGTGAAAGAATTGAGTTCAAAACACCTATAATGTCTAGGAAGAAGGGTACTGCAAAAGATAAGGGAAAAAGGAAAGCTGACACCACAGAAAAGAAAGATTGGGTAGAAAAGAAGCATGGAGTCCTAGCTGAGGGGGAAACTATTTACTCCAAGATTGAATGTAGATCCTCTAAAGGCTGCCTACTAGCTAAGGTTATGGATGAAGAGGAAGAAGCAGACAAAAATTGGAAAAGGGCTAAGAAAGAGAAAGAAGATTAAGAGCATTGCTTAATTTCCAATTATTAGACTTAGTTTATTTTTTTATTTATTTAAAGTTAATTTATTTAAGCTTTATTTAAATTCCATCAATAATGTAATTTATTTTATTAATGAAATTCCAGCTTTTAATTAAATTATTTACTTTAAATTTATTTTATTAAAGCAATGAAAACCGAAAAAATTAATTTTCCAAAAACTTTTTCGAGTACGGAAGTCGAAAATTTTTCGAAAAACACCGAAATGTTCCCAGACTGTTAACTGTAAGTTGGCGCCACCAATCTGCGACTGGCGCCGAATGCGGCAGTCTGGCGTCAGGCGATGGACGCCGTCGTCTGGCGCTAACGATCATCGGCTGGCGCCAGACTTTTTTCTGTGACGCCGATGTTCCGTCGATCTTCTGTCGAATTTTTAATTAAATCTGGGATGCGAGATTTTTAAAAAAAATAAAGTGGCCGCACCCGTAAAGGGTTGCCTACGTATCCTTTCTTAAGGAATCAGGCCAAACGTAGCTCTCTTGAGTATCCTACTCAAGTAATTATGGGTAGTATTTCTTAAGTTGGTCAAGATTTGTCATGTTCGAGAACTCATTGCCATCCATATCAGTTAATTTTGCTGCACCTCCTGACAGGGTTGTTTTGACAATATAAGGTCCAGACCAATTAGATCTAAATTTTCCCCTAAGATCTAAAACATTTTTCCTTAATGCTTTTAACACCAATTCTCCTACTTTGATGTTTCTTGTCTTGACCTTCTTATTAAAATGCCTAGCCATACGAGTTTGATAACACTGAGTGTGATGTAGATCTTCTAGTCGTTTTTCATCGAGTAGAATTAACTCTGTATATCTTGCCCTAGTCCATTCAACTTCATTGAGTTTTCTCTCTAACGCGATGCGTAGAGATGGAATATCTAGTTCGACAGGTTGTACGACATCCATTCCATAAACCAAGGAAAATGGCGTATTCCCTGTTGATGTGCGAATTGACATGCGGTAACCCCACAATGCGAAGTGAAGTTTGTCAGGCCAATCCTTATAATTTTCCGTCATTTTCTCGATGATAGTCTTTAGATTTTTGTTAGCTGCCTCGACTGCTCCATTTGCTTGAGGTCTATAAGGGGAAGAATGGTGATGTTGAATGCCATATTTTTGTAGCAATTCTTCACATTCGGCTTGAAAGTGAGTTCCATTGTCACTTATCATTTCATGTGGGACTCCGTATCGACAAATAATATTTCTCTCGATAAAGAGTGCTACATGTTTTGCAGTGAGTTTAGCGTATGATTGCGCTTCGACCCACTTTGTGAAGTAATCAATTGCTACTAGGATATATTCATGGCCTCCTGTTTCTGGGGGAGTGATTTTGCCGATGATGTCAATTTCCCATGTAGAGAATGGCCATGGCGATGTGTAGGTGTAGAGCAAGGATGGAGGAACATGTTGTAAATTGGCATAGATTTGGCACTTAGGGCATCTTTTTACGTATTGATGACAATCCCTATTCATTGTAGTCCAATAATATCCTTCTCCCATTATCTTTTGGACTAACATTTTGCCATTTATGTGAGTGCCACAAATTCCTTCGTGGACTATCCTCATTGCTCTTTGGGCATCGTTTTTTCCTACACATAAGAGGGCTCGACCCTTAGGTACCCTTTTATGTAGCTCGTTGTTTATGAGTACATATTGGGAAGCGAAGAGTCTTAAAGCTCGTTTTGCTCTTTTGTCGGCATTGGGAGGGTCTTCTCCTTTGGTGACGTAGTTGAGTATATCCGTGTACCACGGTTCTTCTTCTTCTTCGTCTTGCACTACCTCCTCATCTTCTATAACCTGAATGTATGCTGGTTTGTGCCTTTTTTCTATAGTTAGTGGCATTTGCTCGATTTCCGTGGGAATCCTAACCATCGAGGCTAGTCTTGCCAAGGCATCAGCAAATTGATTTTCTTCTCTAGGTAGATATGTGTATTCTACCTTCTCTAACTGATTAGTAAGAGTTTCCAGATAGGTTTGGTAAGGGGCTAGACTTTTGCTCCTTACTTTCCACCTTTTGGATATTTGATTGATGATTAATGAAGAGTCTCCGAATATTCGTAACTTTTTTACTCCCAATGCCAAAGCTGTTTCAAGGCCTACCACGCATGCTTCGTATTCAGCAGCATTGTTGGTAACGTCGAAGTCAAGCTTTATTGAGATTGGGACATGCTCTTCTTTAGGTGATACTAGTAATACTCCAACGCCACATCCCTTTTGGTTTGAGGCTCCGTCAAAGTATAAGGTCCAACTATCATCTTCAGTGACCATTAAATCTTCATCTGGAAATTCATTGTCTTGATTGGCGTCGAGTCTTCTATTGGAAAGTCCGCTAGAAAGTCTGACACCACATATCCTTTGATAGCTTTTTGTGGCATAAACCTTACATCAAACTGGGCTAAATTGACTATCCATCTCGATATGCGTCCATTGAGTGTAGATTTCTCGAATAGATACTTGAGTGGATCTAATCGGGAGACTACAAAGACGGTATGCACGAGCATGTAATGTCTTAGCTTGGTTGTGGCCCACACCAAGGCGAGACACAACTTCTCAAGTGGTGTATAGTGTGCTTCATATTCGAGCATTTTCTTGCTTAGATAGTAGATTGTGTTTTCTTTGCCTTCTACTTCTTGTGCTAGCATAGCTCCCATTGTCTCTTTGGTAACTGTTAAGTACAACCGAAGAGGTATTCCAAGAAGTGCTGGTGCTAATACGGGAGGATTTGCGAGATAGGCTTTGATCTTTTCAAAGGCTTTTTGACACTCGTCATCCCATATTACTGGTACATTCTTCTTAAGCTTCTTGAAGATTAGTTCACATATCGTCGTCAATTTTGATATGAACCTACTTATAATGTATTGCAACCGGCCAATAAATCCTCAAATTTGTTTCTCGGTTTTGGGCGATGGCATTGACATGATTGCTTTGATCTTGGTTGGGTCTATCTCTATTCCTCTAGAGCTTATGACATAACCCAAAAGCTTGCCTGAGGTGACTCCAAAAGCACACTTAGATGGGTTCAACCTCATATTGTTTTTCTTAGCCTTTCGAAAAATTTCCTTAAGGCTACTTGATGGCCTGGGCGATCTTTTGATTTTACAATCATGTCGTCGACATATAATTCGACTTCTTTATGCATCATGTCATGGAGTAAGGCAGTCGCTGCACGTTGGTAACTGGCACCCGCGTTTTTCAACCCGAATGGCATTACCGTGTAGCAGTAATTGCCCCATGGTGTTATGAATGTTGTTTTCTCCATATCTTCTTCTGCCATGAGAATCTGATTATAACCTGCGTATCCATCCATGAACGAGAGAAGTGCGTGATTTTCCGTGTTATTTACCAGAATATCGATGTGTGGTAAAGGGAAGTCGTCCTTTGGACTTGCCTTATTTAGATCTCGGTAGTCGACACACATTCTTACCCTTCCATCTTTTTTCGGAACTGGGACGACGTTAGCGACCCATTCAGGGTATTTAGATACCTTGATGAAACCTCCAGTTATTTGTTTTTGGACCTCTTCTTTTATTTTAAGTGCTACGTCAGGTTTCATTCGACGCAACTTTTGTTTTACAGGTTTCATTCCCGAAATTAGCGGTATAGTGTGTTGAGCTATTTCTATATTAATGCCTGGCATATCTTCGTATGACCAAGCAAATACATCGATAAATTCTTTAAGTAAGTTAATTAAATCGGTTCTTTCTTGTTCATTAAGTGTTAGACCGATTTTAACTTCTCTTTTATAGGTTGAATCATTTGAGATATCAACCGTCTCAGTTTCTTCAATTACCGGTGTTTTCTTTTCGAGTTTTTCCATTGCTTTAATAAGTTCTTTATCTTTTTCATTGTTAGTTAAGCAATGCTTGTCATCTTGGGTTAGAGAAGAACACAAGAAGTAAGGAGAAGAAGATATATTATTGTACTCTGAGATCATTACATCAAAGAGTGATATGTCCTCAGGGACTTGATTACTAACTATTCTAGGAGAAGAGATGGAAGGGGAAGGTGCTACTACTAAAGACCTAGACGACTCTATAGGGAGAGACTCTGACTCAGACTCCGACTCAGACGACTCTTTGAACATCGGTCCCAGCCCTGTCGTGATAGATATCTTCCTTCCACTTGGAGTATTCACCTTGATGGTCTTGCGCCACCCTTGTAGTTATCCTTCCGTTGGAGTAATTAGCTTCGAGGGATCGAAGTTTTCACTTTGTAGGACTGTTTGAATGAGCGAGGAGTTATCCTCTTTGTAAGTTGGCTCGTCCTTTTCTCGCCCAAATAATAATCCCATGACGTTAAAGTGAAAGCATGGGGGTGCTTTCTCCTTATGGACAGGATTTGGGATTTCATCTGTGAAATAACAATCTAAGAAATTCAAATCCCGGTTGCCTTATGCCGTTTACGACAAATGGCTCGGGAAATTCATGGTATGGATAGTCCTCTCCTTCTTTTATGAATTGACCATTAAGTTTGAGAGGGTACTGATCCATTGGGATAGCTTGCTTTTGAATACGAGCGTCCCTACGTGCCTTCGATTTTTCCTGGGCTCGCTTAAGATCTTTCTGAGTCGGTTCGAAACCAAGTCCGAAAGTATCTAATTTAGGGAGGCCAGGTGACTCCAGTGGTTTTGCTATTCCTTTCTTCTTTCATAGGGTCATCCCAGGAAAATGTCCTTGTTTCTTCAGAATAGCATTTACGATCATGTTAGAATGGGGGTCATGGCAAACAGGGGTCTTTTCATCCTCCTGGATTTTGGAGACCTCTTCGTTAAAGTCCTATAAATCTTCATCATCCTCATCGTGCTCCACGTTAATTATTGGATTTTCTATAGACTTGATTCTCATAGGTGAAGCATCGATGGTGATAGGAATTCCCCCAACTATGGCTTTTACTTGTTGGTGGAGAGATGAGGGGACGACCTTTAGGTCATGAAGCCAAGGGCGTCCCAACAGTAGATTGAATGAAGCTTTAATGTCTACTACTTGAAAAGTAGTAGCATGTTCTATTTCTTCCGCCGTTACATTCATGGTAATTTTACCAAGAGCTTGACGACGAGTGTTGTCGTAG
This sequence comes from Chenopodium album, assembly GCF_948465745.1. Taxonomy (NCBI): domain Eukaryota; kingdom Viridiplantae; phylum Streptophyta; class Magnoliopsida; order Caryophyllales; family Amaranthaceae; genus Chenopodium; species Chenopodium album. The sequence goes on from NC_137842.1 coordinate 18,913,753, forward strand.
GCCCTTATTCCTTGTGTTGACGGAATTAAATCTTCATCCTTTATACCTAGCATCCTTGCAGTTCTAAGTGGACAGACGTTAATGGCTGATCCATTGTCTACAAGAGTCATAGGGACGTTCATTCTCTTGCAAACTACTATGAGGTTTAATGCCTTATAGTGTTTGTCACCTTCTAGAGGTAAATCCTTGTCAGGTGATCAAATTGATGGGACTAGGTAGATCACTCGTGAGGAAGTTAGCCAACCCCTCAGGAGTGGTGTTAGAATCTATCCCTATTTTGTCCAAGGCATTCATTACAGCCAACCTATGTTCTCGAGATGTCGCCAGAAGTTTCCACACATTCATTTAAACTTTTGTCTTCTTGAACTTTTTGACGATATCAATATCTTCAATGATAGGTATAGGAACTTACTGTGTGGATGGCATGGGTTGTGTTGAAACGGGGGGTTGCATTCTCTCGGATCTTGTGAGGACGTCTATCGATGAATCTTCTTCAACCCAAAAGTTATCCATGGCATATGACACCGAAGGTGGAGGTCCTACCATGTCTTTTAAGTAGACGTCTTCTTCGTCACTGTCCCAAAATCCATTAATACTTGCATCCTCTTCTTGTGGGACTTGGACTAATTTCTTTTCATCAATCATTTTCTGAATTAAATCCTTAAATTTAAAACAGTTTTCGATAGTGTGACCCCCTGATTGATGATACTGACAGTAATATCTATCTGTCCTTTTTAATGATTCGAATGGTCTCGGTTCGAGAGGTTTGATCTCGCCACTCTCGGAGAGCATTTCGAACATTTGTATATATGGGATCCCAATTGGAGTGTAGAGTCTATTACTCTTCTTGGGTTTTTCAGTGACTTGTAAAGGAAAACGCTGTGCCTCATAAGTCGTTCCCATGGGTGTGAATTCTCTCTCAGGTTCATCTTTTGGGAGTGGAACCTCGTCATATTTCTTATGAAGTTCCTTTATAGCCTTGAGAGTTTCACGTAGCAAATGCGATCCTTCCATCATAGACAGTGTGAGCGATTGTATGTCCTCTTTACTTGCTGGTTCTGGAAGGTTATCCACGGCGTCGAAAAAGATCTCTTCCTCTTCTTCGATGGCATGGATTTCTTTAATAGGTTTGATGAGAGACGAGGGGTCAGCCTCGTTTTCCTCATCAGAGATAGCCAAGGAATGAGCGAGAGGCGCATTATCAATACTTGGCTTCTTACTGACAGGGGGCAATGGAAACTTGTTGTTATCGATTAAGTCTTGGATAGCTTCTTTAAGCTTCCAACAGTTCTCGGTGAGATGGCCCCTACCTTGGTGATACTTGCAGTGTGCATTGGGGTTCCAGTTAGCCGACCTCTTTTCGACTGGTGGGTCCCCAAATGGTCCAATGGGAGTTATAATACCTTTTGCATTTAATCGATCAAATGCGGTGTCATAACTCATGCCAATAGGAGTAAAGTTCCTCCTAAATGGTTTCTTTTGTCCTTGATTATTCATAGCAAGGACTTCGCCTAGATTAAAAGTGCTAACGTTGTTTGAGTGGGTGGTTTTGGAAGAAGAAGGATTGTCGTTCTTCTTTCCTTTCCAGCCACTATTGGAGTTATTGTTGGCAGCTTTTAACTTAGCCGGGTCGTCTTCAATATTGATTCCAATGTCGTAGACGGCCTTGAAGGTATGGAGATTATTTTGATACTTGAGATGCTTGGAGTATTTTTCTTGAAGGTTTTTGATGAATAACCTTACAGACTCTTTTTCACTTGGCACCTCAATCATCTTAGCTGAGGTTTCTCTCCATTTGTTACAGAAGGAGGTGAAGCCTTCGTTCTCCTTCTGCTTGATACTTGAATGTTGCATTTGTATCTATCAACGAAAGCGTTTGCTATGGATTCCCAGGTGGAGGTCTTTTCTTTCTCGAGAGAAAAGAACCATTGCTGGCAAACGGTCTCGAGAGATAGTGAGAACAGAGAGGGGAAAACCTTCTTATCGATACCCTTAATACTCATTATTGTTTCGAAGGCTCTTAAATGAAAATAAGGGTTATCGGTTGCTTTGAATTTCGGGATGTCGTTGGCATTGAACTTCTGCGGAAGAAGATCTTTGTCCACCGAGACCCCTTGTGAACTAATCCCTTGAAACTTGTAGTCGCTAGATAGCTTGCTTAGACTCTCTTGCATGAGGTCCGCCTATTGTTGTTTCACGGGATCATCAATCTTAAGGGTAAGGAGCTTTAGTGCCTCAGTCACGGTAACCAGTTGGTTCCTAAGCTCATTAACTTCTTCTTGTGTTGCCATTACTGTCCTAGCTTTCCTCTTACGAGCTATGGGTTTGTCGAAAAGTTGGACTTGTACGAAAAGATTGTCTTTGATTAACCGCCCTTCCTTTCTGTACCACGCACTGTAATTTAAACCATTTTGCGTCTTAACTACTTGACTCAAATCGACCTTGACTTTACGGTTTTAAAGTGGAAAAAAGAAAATTAGGTGCATATTTTGGCAAAAATAATGTATATATATTTTTAAGAAGTATGGTATTTAAATTGGAGGATTAATATCCGACTTACCCCCCTAAAAAAATGACGGAAAAAAAAACGTGCATACAAGACTCTCTTAAACATGGTCAAAGTGTGTGTATTGGTGTGTGCGTTGAGTGTAAGTGACATGCTTGGACTCTTGTGTAAGACCATGGGACTTAGTGCCTAGACTCAATTAATGACTTAACAAAGTATTATTGACAGTAAAATTTAACCGAATTACTTAGCAAACTGGATAATTAGACACTAGGTGATGACTCGATCAATAATCCGAACTGTCGTCAATACGACAAGACTGGCGCCTCTCTTTGCAGTGTAGCGCCAGACGACAAAGCTGTCGCCAGGCGCCACACTCCACAGAGTGGCGCTACAGTTCAGACTTTGGCGCCATTGCTGGAGCTTCAACTTGAAGCTGTTTTCGGTGTTATTAATCAACAGGGGTATGTCTAAAGTCGTACTAGGTCAACTTTGGTTAAATTATTAGCCTTTATTTACTCAAATTAATTAATTAATTAATTAATTAGGCAAAGTTCTTTTAATCATTAATTTATTTAATCTCAGCACAAGTCAAACAAACGGTTAAGAAAACATAGTATATGCACAACAAATAATGCACAATTAGTCAAGTAGGCACAATATGATGCAATGAGTTTGCAACCTAACCATGGCTCTAGTTCTCTAAAGTTCGGGATATGGGTTAGTCAAAGAGGTTCCATGGTTAATTGTCCGGATGCACCGCGCGGAAACCTAACCGTGAAGGGTTGGCGCGAGTGGATGGGACACCGCAAGTTTTAGAAAAAACTCGCTTCCATGGTTTGGTGAATTCAACAATCTCGGATGTACCCTTTGTTGCTCAGAGCGTTCAATCAGGTAGATGGAGCATGAATTCCCAGAGGGTTATGTCCATATGTAGAACACATATGAGTTTCAGAAAAGTCAGAAAAACTCAATCAGAAAGTAGGATCGAGTAAACAATGCGAAAAACAGGTCGAAATTAGAACGCATATTTCTGGCTCGGTATTGGAAGAATTTGGCGCCACCAAACAGAGATTGGCGCCGGATTTTGGTTGTAGCGCCTGGCGACAGAAATGTCGTTTGGCGCTACAGTCAAAGTTCTGGCGCTAATTTTCTGTCTACTGACGCTAATTCCTACATGCCTCAGCAGCTTTCTGTGCTCGATAAAATTTTCTAGTTTTGCGCAGTGTTATTTCGATCCTAGTTGTGAAAGATATTCCTCAAATTTCCTACGTGTAAAATCCTATGTTTTAACTCATTACGGATGGTCTTTCCAATGAGATCGTTTTTATGCATATGACAATAATGTTAATCAAAATTACGCACATGAAATACTTAGAACGTTTCGAGTCTCATCCACTCATTCTAAATCATTGTCGAAATAAATTTTAGGAATTAAAATAGAAATCCTCCCCAGTGGAGTCGCCAAAAAACTGTAGGGAATATTTCAAGCATTAATCCCCTAGCTTGAACCCCACTGTGATCATACACTAAAGTATGGGGGCGTCCAAAGGGAAAGAAGATAGAGCAAAAGAGTCGCCAACAAGTTTTTTAGGAACTTGTAAACCGTTCACGAGGTGAAGGTTACACCCCTTAACGATCTAAGAGATCGTCAAATCCATAAGGTCTTGAACCAAATAGGGTTCAGGGATGAAGGTACAAATCCAACCTAAAAGAGATTGAACCTGCCCTAATAATAGGCATCTACTTTATTCTGATCGTATTCATGTGCGCTTTCTGACTAACATGCAATCAATAGGATTACCCTAAACCTGTTTATCTACGTTGGTTGAATTTAATGCACAAATAAAACTATTATTGGCGATCACTTGAATTATAATCATATTAACCCTAAATAAGATTATTAATTATCTTATTAAGTGTGATTACAAGTACAAATTCCCTTTAAACATGCATAAAAGGCGTGATCAAGCGATAAAAATAAATATATATATCAAGCAACATAATAATCATCATAATTAAAAATAATAATAATGATAAAATAATCATGTTAAAGCATAATAATAATAGCAAGATCCTAGGCATGATACTAACAAGATTAATAAGAAACCCTAGCATGTCACTAAGCAATAAAAATCAAAGCTTTAACCTTAACATGATACTAACAATCATAAATATTAGGAAGAACATAGAAGGCATCATACTTCTAATCATACTTAATATTAAAGTTACCCTAGACATGATACTAGGAATTTATTGTTGTCATTCTAAACATCAAATTAAGAAAAACATCCTAACATGATACTAAGAATCAAAATAACAATCTAAGCATGATTTCTATATAATAACATCAATAAAAACCATTAAAGTACTTACTTGGATGCCTCGTACCTCTTTCTAATAACAAAATACACACGTTTGTAACTTCAAGGAAAATAATAAAATCAAAACAATTAAATTAAATAATTGAAAAAGAGATTTGGGACCAAACCCTCAGAAATTAAACCTTTCACGTCTAGGGCGAAGGCAACTTCGAATTTGGCTAGGTGTTTCTAAATCTAACGAATGCGGAATTTTGTATTTGAGAAAAGGCTAGTTTAGAAAAGAGAGAGAGAGAGAGTAATCAAGAAAATCTTGATGAGATTTGGTGAATAAAAATGGAGTTTTTAGGAGATTATTTATAGGGAAAATCAGCCAAAAAGATAAAAAATCAAAAACAGAGTTCTGACGTGCAAAACCAGGTTAGCGCCAAACGCTGACGTTAGCGCCAGGCGCCAAGCGTAGCGCCAGGCGCTACTGCTGGCGTTTGGCGCTGACTAATTTTTTGACGCGTTTTCTTAAAATCAGATAGAAATTGCCGTATAGGAGGATAAAATCGTATTTTCCTCAAAAACGTTCTTTTATTCTGATTAAAACTCTAAAAAGTCAACAAAAGTCAATTTATCAATGCTAATTGAATTAGGAATGAAAAGAACCTTCTAGAAGAATCTAGAAGACTAAAATCACTCCTAATTGCATTAGGAATGATAAATCCATATTAGGCCCTCCTCTAGATCATTGGGCCGCATATAAGGCTCAAACCAGGCCCAGTTTAGTAATTTGGCCATAACTTCCTCAATATTCATCGGAATTGGGTTTATAATATATCATTGGAAAGCTCTTTTCAAGACCTATCCAACTACACAATTATTAGATTCATATCATGGACCAACCAAACTGGATTGGCTGTTTTCTTTAAATAGGTTTTCAAAAACAGAGAGAAGAGAAAAGAAATTAAAACTATCCGCAACACTAAACTTTCCACACTTTCACTTCATTCGATTATGATTCGATGTGAAAGGTACTCATCACCGGGTTTTGTTGTGGGGAGACACAAATGGGTGTCTACAACAGGACAATAACCTTATTGTGTACGTGCTCCTCTTTCTTCGCTTCGGGGAAGGAGGTCCTACTGTAGGTAGCAACAGGCACAAGCAACTTGACCAAAGGGGACCAGCGCTTCTACTCTTCCACCGCACTGAGGAGCCCCTCGTAGCGAGAAGCAAGGGATGTCGTGAACGGTGGGAGGTCATAGAGAATTTACCTATTCATAGAGTGATCCTATGATCGATACAGGTTATGTACTATCTCTTGTTTTCTATAGTTAAAAAAGAAGGGTGACTCAACTTCTCAGCTAAAGTTGGGGATGGGACCTTTTGGCATAATGCAAGCTGGAACGTGGGAATTTGAGGTCTCATGAACGAATACTAAAAACTAACTTTGTTTTTGTTTTGTTCACGATATCCAGATAGGGGATCCTATTAGATCTACGAGCTTTATTCCCCGGCCGTTCACATGAGAATAGAAAATCTATACTCGAGCGTTCAACTGGGCCCCTGACAGGATAGGTGAGGAATCACTCCGGGTCTGATTTCTTAGAGCCTACAACTTTGCCGAGTCGACTAGCATCCTTTTCCACTACGCATTTATTGAACAAAGAAAACAATTATAAGATAGAATTTGCTTTTTGTAGTGAACCGGTCGTCCCATACCTTCTGCCTGTCCTATGTGTGTGGAACCAAGCCTTATTCAGTTACAGCCTTCCCCTCGAATACATAGGGTAGGTAGGGCTGGGTAAGAAGAGGTCCCCTATTTCTAATAAACTTCTCTCGATCTTACTTTAAAAAAAGTAAGTAAGTCGACTTATGTCACTATAATTGTTCCAAGTAAATGAATTGGAATTACCTTACTCTAAAGAGTCAGTCAATTTCATTGCCTTTTCCTCTGATTCGTCTTACTCATAAAGGGTCTTACGGTCAGGAGAACTACCTAAAACTTAAGAAAAATATTGTTGTTTCTAAGAGTAGGCATGGAGAGCTTTTTGCAGGGAAACTTGAAAGTACAGTTTGGGGGGAGGCGAAAGTTGACCCAACCTTATGCGTATTCAGACTATAACAGTTCCGATGAACAGTCACTCACTTTTAATAGTTATATGATTCCAGAAGATGATCCAGAATTGGGTCAATCACATTTATTAAAAGTGGACAATAGAGTGGTTGTACCAGCCATAACTCATATACGTATTATTGTAACATCTGTAGATGTATTTCATAGTTAGGATGTACCTTCCTCAGGTGTAAAATGTGATGTTGTACCTGGTCGTTTAAATCAGACTTTTATTTTGGTACAACGAGAAGGAGTAAACTATGGTCATTGTAGTGAAATTTGTGGAACTAATCATGCTTTTATGCGTGCGCTCGAAAACATAGGCCGACTGCTGAGCCCACTCTAGCTCAGCCGCACCACCCGGGGAGCTAGCCACCCAAAAAGCAACCTTTAACAACGAGCGGCTGGAGCAGTAGGGAGCCGAGGAGCAAGGCAGTAAATAAGATATAAAAAGGGGTCAGGCTCCCGGTGAAGCAGAGAAGACGGTTAGGATAACGAACTTGAAACGCGGAGCCCAAGTGGCCAGCGAGCAAGTGGTTAGTGGCCAATAGCGCCCTAGTTGACGACATTCCTCTCTACGGCTGGCACTTAAGAAACCACGAGACACTCCATACCAGAGCAAGCAAGTCTTAGGTCAGGGATGAGACGCCCGCGCAAGGTCATCCATTCTCATTAGGAGATCGAAACAATGACCTATGGAAGTCGGGGCTACCCCGTCCCCATGGACAACGCAACAGTGTCCTAAGTGAGGAGTTTAGAGGCCTTATAGTATCACAGACTTCTTTTTCTTTCTAGATCATGCAAAGGGGGCCAGTCCATGATCGTACTCTTCCTCTACAAAGAGAACAAACGCTCTCAACGGCTAGGCGCCACTCTCTTTCTGAGTCATTCTAGCTTCTTCATGATTTCGTGTCGTGGTGAACAAACAAAACAAAAGAGGGTCGTTTCAGCAGAAGGAGAAGGACCTACAACGACTTCTGCCACCTCTTCTTATTTTAATATCCGTTTGTTACGAGTAAGGATAGCCTGGAATCCTCAATATATATAGAAGGGATCTCTCAAAATAGAAAAAGGCTGGCAGGGCTTCCGCATGAGCCCCCCTCTTCCGGTCAAGATAGATGGAAAGGATCCCTAGAAATTAAAGGCCATAACTAGCCTTATTATTTATGTACATACACTTTATTTCAGAGGGTGGGGTCGCCCTTCCTTCAGCTGGTTTTCTTCCAGAACCTTGTATAAGTTGGAGCTTTTCTAACAAAAAAAGGGGGAAAGATTTTGGCACAAAAATGCTCGCTTTCTCACTTTTGAGAGGCGGGGGGAGCCTTACTTACAGGTTCCAAGCCGAGCGTGAAGCGAATGGATTGGATTTCACCTATGATCCTAGATTAGTGAGCAACTATAGTTTCCTTTTTTCGTGGTGTTGTTGACGTTGTTGAATGCAAATTTTTTAGTCGGCTCTGCTTTTCGAAGCTTCTCCCAGCTCACACTATGATGGAGGAGGTGCCGTGAAGATCTAGGAGTGTGAGCAGTACGAGCTAAAAGGCTCCCATACTATTTATAGGGCATGAGGCATAGATGCCAAACAAACTTGACCCCACTATCGTCGTAGAAGCTGTTTCTAGAAAAGATTATGGTTCTCAGATATCTAATCAATTAATCCCCCAAACCGAAGAAGCTTAAGCGAAAATGAAAGAATAGGGTGAAGAAGAAAAGCCACTAAAAAGGCTTCGCTTGCTCGCTCGTTTAGTAGAAAGCAAGTAGAGTGCATAAGCTCCTTTAGAGATAGAGGCGAGTACTACGCGAGCTCGTAAGTAAAGTACGGAACGAGCCTTGTCTACAAAGCAGAGCGACCTCGTCTTGCTTGCTTCTGGCGAAACTTCCTACACTAGAGAATGGCCATTCCGGTATGGTAGGAAGACTGCTTTTTAGGCCGACCACTATATAGGAATAGGAGCGATAGCGAAGCCAAGCCGTATAAAGGCGAGCAGCCTTTATAGCAATCGAAAATGGCCTACTTATAGCCTTGAGCTTTGTTACTAGTGTCAGTAATTATATAAAATATATAAGACATAAAAGGGGAAGAAACGAAGACCTTCAAAAAAAATATTGAATCGGGAAGAAAAGGGGGGAAAAGTAAAGCCTAAGCATATATGGCATAAAAAGGAAATCCGATTTTGGTAAGACTTGATCTGAATCGTAGTTCATATTCCAGTTGGTTTAGTGATTATTATTTTGGTGAATTATTATATTAAGATATCAATCTGAGATCTTATTTTGGTTCGATACGCCCACCTACAAGACTTACCTTTGGCTTTCACCTCGATAGGTGTATTTATATACATTTTCAAAAAGCAGTTGTATTGATAGGATGTTAGCTCGATTTTGGTGGTGCTCTTCTTCGTCTTCTCGGGGATTGGCCACGATATTGTCTTCTTTACTTCATCTCCCTAAAGGACAAGGAGGGTTAGGACTTCGTAGTTTGAGTACGGTTAATTAGGCCCTGTTGGTTCGACAATGGTGGCCAAATATTCCACTCTCCTTTCCCTTCCACTGTCGAAGGTTCATAGGTCTTCTTAGGGTTGTCGGGGTATTATGGCTGGAATATCTATGCTAGCTACAATTTTGGCTTGGAAGGTGGGGAACGGAATGCAGGTTTGTCTCACTGAAGATGTTTGGGCTCCGAGGGGTTGGTTTTGTTTAAAACTAGTGCTGATGAGTCAACAGCTCTGACTCACATTTCTGATATCATCAAGCCGCTTTCCAACGCTTGGGATGTTTCTCAAGTACATCAAATCTTTTACAATTTGACAAGGGTGTGTATTCTCTCTATTGATAGGACATTACAATCGATGGATGATTCCGTTTACTGGATGTTCACAAGAGATGAAAACTTTTCAACTAAAACTGCTTATGCTTTGCTAGCTAGACAGTCTATGTCTTATGTTTCTCATAAAGGTGTTCCGGATGCTTGGTGGAAACGGTTTTAGGAGATGCCCATTCTTCCGAAATTGAAATGTGTTGCTAGAAGTTGTTGAATAACGCCTTGCCTTAATCGTCTACTCTAGTTGTAAGTGGCATTCCGATTGATCCTATATGCATTTTTTGTCGAATAACGATGGAGACTCCCTCCCACCTCTTTTAGGACTATTTGTTCGTCAGCAACCTACTATTGGATGGGCCTTGGGATTTTAAAAGTACATCTCTTCACGCTCAGTCATTCCTGGTATGGTTCACTGATGTAGTTTCGGATTTTGGACACATTCGAGATTAGGAGAGACTGTTATGGTTCATTTCACTTCTTTGGGCAATCTGGTTAACTCGTAATTAGTTTATATTTAGATAAACTATCTTCTCACCAGATACAATCTCAGTTCTTTCAGTAGACTGGTTCAATAGAAGTAAACAGGATCGGCTTTGCATTACGTCTATGTCGTCTAGTCGTGATGATCTTTCTTCGGCTCAGTTTCCCAGTTCGATGCATTATCTAAGAGGGAGTGGGGAGGATCCTCTTGATGTGTGCTTCATTTTTTATGGAGCTTGGACCGCCACAGATAACTCTACTGGGGTAAGGTTGGATTTTTCTGGATTTATAGTCAAATTTGGTGCTAGGTGATGTGGTAGGGCTTATCCTACGTTTTCTCCTCTACACATAAAGTTGTAGGCTTGTTTGCGGGGTCTTCAAGCCACAATTCAAAGGGGCTATTTCAGGATTTTTATCTACATGGATTGTGCTACTCTAATTTCCTTATCGCCTCAAACTAAGTCGCATGATATCTCTTGTGTTTGGCTTCTTAGGGAAATAAAGACCTTGCTTTTTCAGGTTTATGCATGTAGTATTCGTCGGGTTCGTCGGTCGTGGATTTGCTTGTTCATTGGTTAGCAATTCAAGCTCCACGACATCACTTTCTTTTGTGGTCATTTTAATTTTCTTGTTGTTTTGCATGTAGGTTTGCTTGTCAAAAAAAAAATTAAAAAGAATTAAAAATTTTAAAAAATCGGGCATTGCAATTTACAAATTTATTCCGTTCGTTTTTAAATAGTTGCTCCATTTCTTTATGTGCTGAGTTTTAGGAGAAATTCGAGAATGTAAAAAAATATGGAGGTAGTGTGGTAGGTGGAAGAATAAATAATTCTAAAAAGTAAAGATAGTAGAGAGAATTGGAATAGAGAGAATATGAAAACAGAGGTAGTACAATTTATGTTGGGTCCACTAGATGAAAAATTTTCCAAATAGAAAAATAGAGCAGTTATTTAAAAAATTCTAAAAAGTAAAAATAAAGCAAGTATTTAAAAACAGTTAGGAATAAAAGTGGATTAAGACCCTGTTCTCTTCACCTTAAAAAAATACGAAAAATATTGTGTAGAATGGACTCATGTGAGTCCGTTCTATTAACTGGCCCGCGCTCGGCCCGTTTATTAAAGTTCAGCCCGCGCACGGCCCGAACTTTAAATAGCCTTTTTTCCAAACACATCCATCGTTCCGCCTTCCTCCTTCTTCTCACACACGTTTTCTGCATTTTCACTCCATTTTTATCAGTTACACTCCATTACTATCGACTTAATTTCACGTTTCCGAATAATTCGCATAACTACTTCATTTTCTAGCTTTAATTATATTTGCATGTATTTTATTTTTACTTCTTCTTTATAAACCCTAAAATACGTCATTTTCGACTCAATTAATGTCTACCATTTCGTCGATTAAAGATTCTTCTTACTTACAAGTTTATCATAAACGAAGTAAACAAGCTCGAAAAAAGGAGAATACAGTTGCAATGGCTGAAAGGTTTATTATACTTCAGTTATTTTTTAGGTTATACTGTTTTTTTTTAAAAATCATTTTTATAAGTTATTATTTCGTTTTGTAGGGTCGATTCAGAACAACCATTGAAGAAGCGTGGTCCCAAACCTGGGTCTAAACGAAGTCGACCTGCTAGGTGTGAAATTGTATTCTATTTATTTCGCAAAAAGATATAGCATTTTGTATTTGTTGTTTCATATTGAATATTTTTTCTTGGGAAATAAACATTTATTATATTGTATTTTGGTAATAGATTATATTTTTCAGGATTATCTTTTCTTGTTTTGCCCTTTGTTATGGATATGGTTGTTTCACTATTCATAATGCTATATTATGATGTGAATATTTATGATTTTTGCATTTAATATTTTTAAGTGAGGAATAAGATTATTATTTTCACGAATTATATTTTATTAGCCAGGAATTAGGATGGTTTAGTCAAATATTAGATAGTTTACTTAAGGAATTAGTGTATTCAAGTCAGACATATAATTCTAAAAGTTAGAAATTATCAAGTTTTAGTCAGATATTAGCATATTTATATCAGAAATTGATCTATGTTTATCAGTAATAAAAAAAAAATACTCAATTGATGATGTCAATAGTTACAGTTTTGTATTTAACAATTTTAAGCTAGAAATAAGATTATTATAATCAGGAATTAGTTTGCTTTCTTCATATATTAGATAATTTAATTAAGTTCTTGGTCTATTTTAGCCTGGCATAACATTATAAATTTCAAGAATTAGCAAGTTCAAGTCAGAAATAAGATTAATATAATCAAGAATTAAATAGTATTAGTCAGGAATTAGAATGGTTAGAAAATATATCTCAGGCTTTGGTGTATTTTAGTCAGGAATAACAATTTAAACGTCAGCAATTAGCACGTTTTTGTCAGATATTAGATAACTTTTATCAGTTATTAGTCTTTCATTTTACTCAGAGTGGTTTTTAGTACTTTGTGATTTGCATAAAGATTTTTATAATAAAGATATGTTTATTATAATCAGTAATTATCATTAACATAATTATTATCATAAGAATGTTTTAAAAAGCTCTCAATTTATGTGATTCTTTACTTTTCAAACTTTCAGTTCTCTTAGTGAAGATGATATTGTAGACTTAGATCGAGCTTGATAATAAATCTGGTCCTAATCATCTTTGTAAAATCATGGAAGATTTAAGTGATCAGCAAAAAAAGGATGTAAAAGATATTGGGTTTGGTGGGTTGCTTAATATGAAATTGAAGGATAATATCAGTCACCAGTTGTATGGTTATATGGTAACTCATTATAATCCTAAGACAAGAAATCTGATTGTTGGTAAAAAAGAACATGTCATTCATATTGACAGTTCTTATATTGCTGATGTTTTGGGCATTCCTTTTACGGATATACCTGTGAAAGAGATTTCCAAAAACAAGAAAGGCTTTAATCTTGATGACTATTTGAAATCAGAGTGGAGGAAATTTTTAGGTTTGGATGGGGAAGAAGATTTGGAAAAAGAAAATGAATCTGAAACTAACAAAAAAAAAAGAAGAGGAAAACTGGTGATGAATCTGAAAAAGGTATTGAAAGAAGAAGGAATCTGAAAGACTAGCTCAAAGTAAGAAGAAGAAGACATATGTCAATTTTCTTACTTATCAAGCATTGTTTGAGAAATATAGGGGTGGAGGTTATGAATTCAAGAGACTCTTTGTTATGTTTGTTGTTTCTAATTTTTTTGGCTCCAATTGGTGATAAGTCCCCCAATTTTAACATCATAAAGTCTTTGGAAGATGTACGTTTCATAAAGACTTACAACTGGGGTGGTTATGTGATGGATTGATTATGTACATCTATAGCAGAGTTTCACTCCTTTGTTTTGAAGAAGAAGGAAGGACAAGAATTGAAAAGTAAATCAAAACAAGTAAATGGCTATTTGGTTGCCTTTATAATTGCTTTTTTGCAAAAGTTTGAGTTTGGGACCACTTTAGATAGGAAGCCATTTGTAATGAATTGGTCATGTGAATCTCTGAATGAGCGGATTAAAGCCGTTGCTAAAAATATTGATTATGGTACTGTGAAATTGTATCCTTAGACATTATTATTACAGTATGCTGACAAAAGTGAACAGGAGCTTCTTAAATCTTTTCAGCTAGATAACATTGCTGAGTTTAAACTTGAAGATACTGATGATGATGAAGATTTTGGTGGAAATATGGAAGGTCAGGGTGTACAATCTGCCCCAATTGATTTTGGTGGAAATAAGGAAGGTCAGGGTGTACAATCTGCCCCAATTGAGTTGAAAGCTGAAGATGACCAAGCTAGATATGTCATGTACAAAATTCCTAAAGAGTATCCAACTGATGAAAAGATTGATAAAATGGATATTAATGTAAGTTTAAAATCTCATTTTTTTTTTTAATAATTTATTAAAGCTTTTAATTCAAGAGTTCATTATGTATAATCTGTTATTATGTACTAACTTTTTTTTTCAATAATTTAGTGATTAATATAATATGAATCAGTATTAATTAATGGGCGGGATACAAAAAGGCACCGCTCTATGGCCATCGGTTTTTGAAAACCGGTGCCTTAAAAAATGGGCGGGATAGGCTAATTCACATTGCCACCGGTTCAAACCGAACCAGTGGCATAAATGGTAAAGGCCACCGGTTTGAACCCGTGGCAATAATCAATTAAAAATAACGCCCCCCTTATAAACCCCAAACCCTACCTCATTTCCCTCTCAGCCGCTCTTTCTCTCTCCTCCTCTCCCCTCTCCTCTTTCTCTCTCCTGCTCTCCCCTCTCTTCTTTCTCTTTCAATTCGACTGCTCTGTTCTCTTGCTCTTCTCCTTCGTCTCCTTCTCCCTCTTCTCCTTCGATCTCCTCGTCTCCTTCTCTTTCATTTCCACCATCACCAATAAACCACGAAGACATGCACGAGGTTTGTGTTTAATTAATCGATTTTTCTTGGTTAATTAATCGGATTTTGTTGGGTTTAATTGATTGATATTCTGGGTTTAATTAATCGTTTTTGGAATTGCTTGAGTTTCTTAATCGATTTTAATTTGGTTTTTAATCGATTTTAATTTGGTTTTTAATCGATTTTAATCAATTAATTCTGGGTTTTTGTTTTTTGAGTTCGTGAATCAATTTCTAGGTTTTTTTTTCCTCGTTTTTTTAACTTATTTCTGGGATTTTGTTTTTATTTTTGTTTAATTTTTTTTTCTGGTTTTTCTTCTGGGTTTTTGTTTCATTACTAGTTATTGATTTTCCTGGGTTAATTAGTCGATTTTGGATTTTTTGAATGTTTTCATCGATTTTAATTCGATTTTTAATTGATTTTAATCGATTCTAAGTCGATCTCCTTCTGGGTTCATTCGATTTAATTCTGGGTTTTTTTTTTATTGAGTTCGTGGAAATCAATTTGTTTTTTTGAGTTCGATTTAATTCTCATTTTTTTTCATTCTCGTTTTGAAAATCAATTCGATTTTTTTTTAAGTTCGATTTAATTCTCGGGTTTTCACTAATTTCTGGGAATTTTGTTTAATTTTTTTTCTGGGTTTTTTTTTCTTTTTTTTTCTGGGTTTTAGTTTTCTAGGTTATTTTTCTGGGTTTTTGTTTAATTTCTGGGTTTTGTTTATATTTTTGTGTGTTTTTTCTGGGTTTATTTAACCGATTTAAATCGATTTATGGGTACCGTGCATACTGTTCTGGTTTTCTTTTTCGCAGCTTATTTATTTTATTTAATCGTTTTTTTTTTGTTTGATGCAGGTATATTGATTTAGATGTAGATGTTAAATCGAAGAATAAAGATGCAGGATTATTGATTTAGGTGTTATATGGGTTATTTTTTAATTTTAATGTTGTAATTTTTTTTTGGTTTTTTATTGTAAATTTTTTTGTTTTGATTTTAATGTTGGAATTTTAGTTTTGTGTAATTTGATTAATTTAGTTCTTTTAAATTGGAATTGTTGTATGAGTAATTTAGTTGTAGTTATTAATTTAGTTTTTTCACTCTTAAAAAGTATACAATTACTAGATACTGATGAATATATATGTGTTTTTATGTATTTTACATATATATATAGTTTCTACTACAATTTAAGTGAAATAAATGCAAAAAAAAAAAAAAAAAAAAAATTTGTTTTTTATGGGCATTATTGCCACCGGTTAGCCGGTGGCAATACTTGTTAATACCATTAAAAAAAATTGCGGGAAGCATTATTGCCACCGGTTAACCGGTGGCAATATTTATTTTTGCCACCGGTTTTGAACCGGTGGCTTTTTAATAAGATTATTGCCACCCCCCAAATGCCACTGGTTCAAAACTGGTGGCATAAGGGGGTTTTGAACCGGTGGTCAATTCATATTTTCGTCTAGTGTAAAATGGATATTAATGTAAGTTTAAAATCTCATTTTTTTTATTAATTTATTAAAGCTTTTAATTCAAGAGTTCATTATGTATAATCTGTTATTATGTACTAACTTTTTTTGTCAATAATTCAGTGATTAATATAATATGAATCAGTATTAATTGTAGTCAGAAGTTAGTTTAGTTTTATCAGGAGTAAGAAATTTGATATCATTGTTATGAGAATGTTGATCAGGAATATGAGAGTTTTGTTCAGAAATGGAATTATTTTAGTCAGGAAATAACTTATATCTCAATTAGGTATAACATTGTTTAAATAAAAAATTATATTACTTTTAACAGGAATAACATTATTTTTGTCAGGAATTAATTTTTTATAATCAGGAAATAAGGTATCAGTTTCAGGAATAATGTTGTTTTATTCAAAAATTATTTAATTTTTATCAAGAATTAGAATTTTGAGTCTCTTTTATGTAGGATATGTTATTATATTTAACTCATTCATTCTTTATTCTCTTTTTTTTATCAAACTGTGAAAAATAAAATAATGAAATTTGGTCGTGACTTGAAGATCGTATCAGAGAACCAAATTCACTTTGCTATTGATTTGAAAGATGAAGCAATAAAAACTTCACAAGAATCTCAATCTCAAGGAGATGATGATATATATTCCAATCCACAGTTCTTAGCTAAAATTGATGAAATAGTGTTAGCTGCTATGAAGAGCAAAAAGTTAGCCACTGAATTGAATAATTTTGATCTTAAGCTTAAGTCTGATGAAATTGTAAGTTTAATTACCCTTATCTTTATTTTTTATATGAAATTAACTTAAGATTTATGTTTGATATTAATGTTTATTTTATACAGGTGAATAATGTTATTGCTGATCTTGATTTGACGAAAGTCTTAAGTCAAGATATACCTAAAAGTGATAAATTAGAAGATACAAATGAAGAAAAAGAATCTAATGAAGAAGAAGAATTTGATATACCTGAAACTGGTAGGCCTGAACAGATACCAGAGAAAAATGCAGATGAAGACAAAGTCTTGACTGTTCACCAAGGACCTGTCGCCGATGTTACATTTGGTGCAGAAGATGCTGCTGTTGACAAAGGAACTGATGTTGCTATTTCAGATGTTGTTAAAACTACTGCTGTAAATTCTGAACCTGGCACAGCACCAGGAGAAAATGTGGTTAGTTCAGTTGGTGTAAAAGTGTTCTTGATTCTTCAACATTACCTCCTAGGACACCAAGGAAAGCTAGGGGACTCAATGAAGTTTATTCTGCTTGTTTGAATGATAATCAGGCTAGGATTTTGCAAGAAGGTAGGAGTTTTTCCATGGGAGCTCATTCTATGCCAAAGTTTAATTACCCCTACTCCTTCTCCTCGACCATCAAATTAAAGGAGCAAAATGCAGAAGTTACTGAAGAAGAAGTTCCGGTAACTGATGAAAAAGAAAGAAAAAATGACAAAGATGATGACAACACATCTAAGGTCTAATATTTGTATTTTATTTGAATAATATATTAAAATAATTATTGTATTTAAATTTGATATTTTATATAAATAAATTTATTTATTTTTTTATTTCTGTTATACATATGTTTTCAGGTTTTTACTAAATCTGATGATGTAATTCAGAGTAAAGTTACAGAAGAACATCAATCACCTATTGATGTTGTGAATCAGGTAATTTTTTTTGTTATTTTTTCACGAGTTAAATTATTCTGGTCAAGAATTAGATTTATTTTGTCATATATTATATAAGTTTAGTCAACAATTACAATATTCTTGCCAGGATTTACAATATAGTTGTTGGGTTTTTAATTAGATTTACTGTATCAGGAATAATTATATTTTAGTCAGTTATTAGATGAGTATGTGCAGGAAATGATAAAATTTTGTTAAGATGTAAATTATAACTCTAGTTGTTCATCAGGAATAAAGTTGTCTATGTCAGTTATTAGATTACCTCTATCTGTAGTAAGAATATTTTAGTCAGGAATAATAAATTTTTTAACAGAAATTAACTTCTTTTTTTCAAAATAATATATTCTTAATCAGGAAAAAGATTTATTCATTCGGCTATTAGATTACTTTTGTCAGTAATAAGAATATTCCTATCAGGAATTAGAATTTTGAGTTCATTAATTAGTATAGGTTATTATTGTTTGTATTTAAGTTACTTGTTTTTTATTTTAATACATTTTATTTTTTCTGTAGGAAGCTCATCCTAGAGATACAACTGCAGTTTTAGATTTATTGAGAAATAAATATGTTGAAACGGAATCGGTTGCTAATGAATCTGCTCCAACTGAAGTTCTAAAATCTCCTAGTGCTCCTAATCCTACCCTTATTGTTATAGATAAAACTCCTACTCCTACTGCTGCTGATTTGTCTCAAGATGAGTTTATGGAAATAGGACCTCAGCCTCCTAAAACTCACATTCAGTTAATTGATGTGGACTAAATTCCTACTAGTGAAAATGTCCCTCCTGAAATTACATTTATTGCTGCTGATGCATATGCTGAAAAAAAAGGCTGAGAGATCGCAATATCTAAGAGATAAACAGTAGTTGGAATTGAAGGCTAATTTGGAAGCATCTAGTTTGGATTTAGATTGGGTAGATCCCCTTATTGATAAGATTCCGATTCAAAATCGAGAAATGATTGTCTCTAGGAGTTTACAGGAAAATAAGCCTCTGTATCTGAAAAATTTAAGTGAGCATGAAAGATATATGTGTGACTTCCTCTTTTTTAGAAAATATGATGAGGAGCATGAGTTAGATCCTACAGGATAAGATGAGGGAGTTAAGGTGCGTAACAGGAGTTTGTATGTGAAAGATACTGGTGATGTTATCTGTTGGTTTAACACTGAAGATCCTTCCCAAAGTGATATAATTTTGGTGAAAGAGGAGTTTTGTTCGCTGCGCCCTTCTATCTGGATTAATAGTGCTATTCATGATACTTGGGCTTTTGCGTTGAATCTTGAAGAGAGCCAAATAGCTGACAGAGAAATGTTTCAGTACAAGAGATTTGTTTTTTTTACTGGAGTTGTTGTAAGTTTTTTTTTTCTTTACTTATTATCTTTGGAATTTTTATGTATATAACATAATATATGTTTCAATTTTTTTTGTTTTGTAGGACACTATACATAGATATTTAATAAAGAGAGAAAATTACAAAAAAGATGTCAAGAAGATCAAAGAATAGGAAAAAATTTTGAATTCTTTGGAAAATAATCCAGAAGAATATGCAAAGTTTAAGGAGAAGTTGAAAAAAATGGAGCTAAATATGGAATCGAAAAAACATGACTCTAATGATGTTTATGTTACCGTTGGTAAATGGGTTGATCGTTTTCCAAAGCTCAACATAGCTGAAGCAGAGTTGGTAAGTTATTAAATTTATTTCTTGTTTTTACTCAGGTAATATATTTTTAAATTCAAGTACAAGCTTTTATAACCAGGTATTAATCTAATTTTTTCATGTATAAAGATATTTAATGTATTAATTAGACAATCTTAGGGTTTAGAGTGTTGGATTAACATTTTTAAGTTTAAAATAATATAGGATATGAATTTAACATTACAATATTTAATCATGAATTTGATTATTATAATCAGGAATAAGATTTATTAGTCAGGAATTACTATGCTTAGTCAGATATTAGATGATTCATCTCAGGTATTGTTGTATTTTGTCAGGCTTAACAATTTAAGTCAGAAACATGATTGTTCTATTCAGGAATTAAGTTATATTGATCAGGAATTAAGTTTTAGTCATGAATTTAACAATCTAAGTCAGATATTAATATTTTATAGTCAGATATTAGATTACTTATGTCAAGTATTATTCTACTTTAGTCAGGCATTACACTATTTTATGCAGGAACTATATAGTCTAAGAGTTAAAGTTTTGGATTTAACATTTTCAAGTTTAAGATAATATATTATTACAATATTTAGTCAGAAATTATATTATTATAATCAGTAATTAGATATTATTAGTCAGGAATTATCATTCTTTAGTTAGGTATTATCAAAGATTTCAATATTTAGTCAGGAATTATATTATTATAATCAGTAATTAGATATTATTAGTCAGGAATTATCAAGTATTAGATTATTCATGTCATTTATCGTTCAGTCAGAAATTATAATATAAAACTCAGAAATTAGCAAGTTTAAGTCAGGTATTGGTTTATAACATATAATAATTTAACTTTTATATTTTGTTTTATTGTTGCAGTTAATCTTTCCCATTTGATACAAAAATCACTATACTCTGATGGTTTTCAATTTTATTCCTTGTATAACTCCACGTATAGATTGAGTAAATAACAGGACTGACATTGATCGAACTGACTTGGATTTAATAGATAAGTATTTGGTAAGTTTTTTGTCTAGTAACTATTTCATTTTGTTTCTTAAAAATTACACTTTTAGATGCTTATATATATATATTTATATTTACATATTAGAGTTGTTCATCTTTTTTTGCGAAAGAAAGAACATCCTTTAGCGGAAATAGTTCCTGACTTGCCATGGAATACTCCATCTTTTACTTGGAAGACTAGCAATGAAAATTATGATTGTGGGCTTTTTGCATTAATTTGTATGCAAAAATACCCTGGACTAGATTGAGGACTTCTTGATTTAAAAAGTGTAAGTGTTTCTCACTTGATATTTTTTGTGATTTAAACTAATTAGTTTTTAGTGTTCTTATTTTTGTATAAATTTGCAGAAACAAAATCGGAATTTGTATAGATGTAGAATAGCTTATACTTTGGTTAATAGAGAAGACAATTTTTTGCGCAAGCAATTGTGGAATGCTTGCATTGAATTTTCTATTAACAAAGACAAAATTTTCAAAGCTCATCCTGCAAGGAAGAAGCTTGAGGCTCAATATAGAAAGGATGTAGATGCTATACAGAAAGAAAAAGATAGGAGATACAACTTGGAGCAGAAGAAACTAAAGGAAATAGAAAAACAGCAGAATATAGACAATAGTTAGATAATTTTATTTTGTATATATATTACCTTTTTGTAGTTAAATATTAGGTTCGTTTTGGTTGATAAATTTTTGTTTATACAGTTATTTATATATGTATATATTTTGCTTTTCTTTAATATTATCAATCAGGTATACAATCGTGTTTTTGCATAAGTTAGATTATTTTTATCAAGAAAAATAAAACTCAGTTAGGAGATAATATTCAAGAAATAAGTGAATATTATCATGGAATAAATCATATTAATCAGCAATAGCATTACTTTGTTCAGAAATTATATTCAAGAAAGGAGTGATGTTTATTAGGAAATAAATCATATTAGTCAGGAATAGCATTATTTTTGTTTAAAAATTAGAATAATTCTGTCAGGAATAAAAAAAATTATAAAAACTTAATTTTGATTATAAATCTAAATATCAAATCAATATATACTAGAATTAAATGTAATATTTTTTACAAATATTTTTAATTAATAAAAATTATTTGATGAATGTCTCAATATTAAATGAGTTGTGGATTTGGAGTTTTGGTACTAAACTCATTTGGATCTCTAGTTGTTGTTCTTCTTCTTTCAAAATGCCCTCTAATTCTTTTGTTTTTCTTTGGCCTTCCTTTTGTTTTTGGTCGTTTTGGATCTTTTATAGCGTTCCTTCTCTCTTGTTCTTCATCAAGCTCACGAATTTTTTCTTCATTTGTTTGGAACACTTTTCTTACATATTTGTACATTTGTTCCAAAGCATCGTCACATAATTTTGTTGCTTCTTCATTCCCTTGACATATACTTACAAGGTTGTAGAAATTCTTTGTTATTGATTGCCTCCAAGGAGTGTTTATTAATGAATGATCCGTAGTTGCATTTCCTAAAAAAAAAACAAAAACAAAATATTATTACATTTGTCATAAAATAATATAGGTTAGGAATAAATATATCTATATCAGGAATAATATTATTATTGTCAGTCATAACAATATATATATCAGGAATAATATTACAATGTCAAGAATAAGATACGTATAGGCATCTATAACATATGTATAATCAGGAATGAGAATCTAAATGTCAGAAATAATTTTAATATTTTCAGTAAAAACAATATTGTTTTATCCTTGGGCCATAAGTGTTCATGTATCATAAAAATTTATAAAATATGAAAATTTAATATATTTTATTATCAAAAAGTTATACAAATATGACTAAAGTCAAAATAAAGTCATATAAAATTGAAAAAGTATTTAATTGTGTAGACACCCATTTGTGTCTCCCCAAAACCAAACCCAGTGATGAGTACCTTTCACGTCGAATCATAATCTAATGAAACGAAAGTGTGGAAAGGTCTAGTGTTGCGGAAAGTTTTATTTCTTTTCTTTTCTCTCCTCTCTGTTTTTGAAAACTTTATTTTAAGAAAACAGCCAATCCAGTTTGGTTGGTCCATGATATGGGTCCAATAGTGGTGTAGTTGGATGGGGTTTGCAAAGACCTTTCCAACGATATATTATAAGCCCAATTCCGATGAATATTGAGGAAGTTATGGCCAATTTACTAAACTGGGCCCGGTTTGAGTTTTAAGTACGGCCCAATGATCTAGGGGAGGGCCTAATATGATTTATCATTCCTAATGTAATTAGGAATGGTTTTGGTCTTCTAGAACATTCTAGAAGGTCTTATCATTCTTAATTCAATTAGGATTCTTCAGAGTTTTAATTAGATCAAATAGCATTTTCGATTGAAATTATATTATTTTATCTTCCAGTACAATAAAATTATCAGATTTTCGAAAACGCGTTGAAATCTGGTTTAGCGTCCAACCCCAGGCCTTGGCGCCTGGAACCAGGATTGGCGCCAGACGCCAGCCATTGGCGCCTGGCGCTAGCTACTGGTCCTGGCGCCAATGAGCCAAGGCTGACGCCAAGTTAGTTTTGTGATCTTCAGACTCTGTTTTGATAAATTATCCTTTTTTGGATGTTTTTCTCTATAAATATCGTATCAAAAACTCCGTTTTGATTCACGGATTGTCAATATTCATTCACCGTTTTCATCTACAATCATCAATCGTCAACAATTACTTTATGAATTATTAATCTTCTAGCATTCTTTCTAAACTTTGCTCTTTAATACAAAATTCCGCATTCATTAGATCTAGAAACACCTAGCCATATTCGAAGTTTCCTTCGCCCTAGACGTGAAAGGTTTTAATTTCTGAGGGTTTGGTCCCAAATCTCTCTTTCAATTATTTAATTTAATTGTTTTGATTATTATTTTCCTTGAAGTTACTAACGTGTGTATTTTGTTATTAGAAAGAGGTACGAGGCATCCAAGTAAGTACTTTAATTGATTTTATTGATATTATGATGTAGATATCATGTTTAGATTGTTATTTTGATTCCTAGTATCATATCTAGGGTAATTTTAATATCGAATATGATTGTTATGATGTTTCCTATGTTCTTCCTAATATTTGTTCATGTTAGTATCATGTTAGGGTTAAAGATTTGATTTTTATTGCTTAGTGACATGCTAGGGTTTGTTATTAATCTTGTTAGTATCATGCCTAGGATCTTGCTATGTTTATTATGCTTTAACATGATTATAATTATAATTTATGGTTATCATGGTGATTGTGATTATTTTAATGATGATTATTTTATTCATGATATTATTTATTTATTATGTTGCTTGATACATATCATATTTTATATTGTTATTGCTTGATCACCTTTTATTGCAGGTTAAAGGGAATTGGTATTTGCAATCACGCTTAATAAGATAATTAATAATCTTGTTTAGGGTTAATTGTGATTATAATTTCAAATGATCGCCAATAATAGATTTATTTGTGCATTAATATTCAACCAACATAGATTAAACAGGTTTAGGGTTAACCTATTGATTGTATGTTAATCAGATTGCGCACATGAATATGAGCAAAATAAAGTAGAGGCCTATTATTAGGGCAGGTTCAATCTCTTTTAGGTTGGATTTGTACCATCATCCCCGAACCCTTATTTGGTTCATGACCTTATGGAGTTGATGATCTCTTGGATCGTTAGTGGGTGTAACCTTCACCTCGTGAACGGTTTACAAGTTCCTTAAAAACTTGTTGGCGACTCTTTTGCTCTATCTTCTTCCCTTTTGGACGCCACCGTACTTTAGTGTATGATCACAGTGGGGTTCAAGCTAGTGGGATTTTAAAGGCTTGAAACTATTCCCTACAAATTGCAACTTCAAAAAGTCATAAAAATCTTAAAAAACTGAAAAAGTATTTAATTGCATCTTCAAAAAGTCATACTAATCAGATAAAACTGAAGAAGTCATATAATTTCAAAGAAAGTTATTCTATCATGAAAAAGTCATAAAAAACATACAAAAGTCATAATTTCTTCTGTAAAGTTACATGTCAATTATTGTTGTTCATACATAACTATTTTCTATTTAAAGGTTGTTTAAATCAATCTTTTTCTATAAAAAAAAAACTTAAATTAACAACCTCTATTGTTTCTATATAAGGTTGAGTCTTATTTTTTTCTTTTGTACAATCTTGAAGACAATGGCTGATTTCTATGAAAATTTGGCAAACTGTTCAGTTAAGTTCAGATCAATTTATCGGCTTAGTTTGGTAAAAACATTAAGCTTTATACTTATATTTTTGTTTTGTATCTTAGTAAATATTTAATGTTTTATTCTATTTTGTGTGTGTGTTTTTTTATATATATTTCAGCCACTTACTGCAGATTGGAAAGGTTTTTTTTTTAAGATTCAAAGGTCCAGCTAGAGTCTATCGTGGGAATAATGGCAGATTTTGGGAGGTTAGAGTGTTAAGCGTACCACTAAATACAGGAACCTGTGGTGGTTGTTTTATTGATGATGCGTGGACAAGCTTTGTATCATCCAATAATATTGTTAAAGGAGAAAGACTGGATATTTATCATGATAATGATTCAATTTTTTACATTAGATTTTTTCATGCTGATGGTAATGAGAGGGTTCCTACTGAAGCAGAAAATGGTATTAATGTATAAGTTTATTTGTTCAGATTATGTTTGTAATAAATAAGTTTATATTTATAAAAAAAAAAATAATTGTATCAGGTATAAGATTATGTTTGTCATAATTAAATTGTTTTATCAGAAGTAACAATATTTGTTTCAGGAAAAAGACTATATTTGTCAAGAATAATATAATATTTGTCAGGAATAAGTTCTTATAATTAGGAATAATAATTGTAGACACTCAAATGTGTCTCCCCAAAACCAAACCCGGTGATGAATACCTTTCATGTCATTTGATTATCGAACAAAGCGAATGTGTGAAAAGTCTAGTGATAAGGATGTTTTTATTAAAATATCTCTTCTTTCTATTTTTGAAAATATTTCTTTTCTTACCCTATTTTTGAAAAACGTGCATTCCAGTTTAGTTTGGTCCATGATACAGGTCCAATAATGGTGTAGTCGTATGGGGCTTGAAAAGACCTTTCCAACGATATATTATAAGCCTAATTTCGATGAATAATGAGGAAGTTATGGCCAAAATACTAAACTGGGTTCGAACCGGATCTTACCTACGGCCCAATGATCATGTGGAGGGTCCAAAGGTCTAATCATATTCCTAAACTAATTAGGATTAATTAGAAGATTCTATAAGTTTCTAAAAGATCTTAATTATCCTTTTTAAAAAGATAAGATTAAAGAATTTGAGTTAAATAAAAACTTTCCTTTTATAAAAACTTTCCTTTTTTTAATCCTAATGCTATTCGAATTTAAAGATGTTCAAAGATAGTTAGATTTTATTTTCGTTCCTCACAATATTTATCCAAATTTAATATGGTTGGATAGATCTTGAAATTATCTTTCTAATGATATATTATAATATTAAATCCGAGTTATAACGAAAAAGATATGAATAGAATATGAAACTCTATCCAAAACTGACACCCTTCCACTATTTCTTCCATATCTTTTTATCTACAAAATATTTTAATCTTATTCTAATTGGGTTGGAAAGTAGACTTTAATATCTTTCCAACGACATATTAGATGCCTTATTTAGACTTCTGGATCAAAAGATATGATAAAAACAAAATCCGCAAAAACTGCTGTCCATCGAGTTATATTTCGATTCGAATTCGGATTCTTTTCTTATTCTTCGACCCTCTTTTTTCTCTATAAATAGAGGTCATATATCCCCTTTTCAATCATCAAATCTCATCAAGAATTTCTTGATTCTCTCTCTCTTTCTAAACCAACCCTTTTTACAAGCACAATTCCTCATACATTAGCACTAGACACACCTAGCCAAGTTCGAAGTTGTCTTCGCCCTAGACGTGAAAGGTTTGATATTTATGAGAGTTTGGTCCCAAATCTCTATTTCAATTATTATTTAATTTAATTGTTTGATTATTATTTTCCTTGAAGTTACTAACGTTTGTATTAGAAAGAGATACAAGACATCCAAGTAAGTGCTTTAATTGATTTATTAATATTTATGATTTAGAAATCATGTCTAGGTTGTTATTATGATTCCTAGTGTCATGTTAGGGAGTTTTGATCTTCCTAGTATCATGTTTAGGGTAACTTTAATATCAAATATGACAATTATGATTTCTATGATGCTTCCTATTTTCTTCCTAATAATCATGTTAGTATCATGTTAGCGCTAAATATTTGATCTTTGATGTTTAGTGACATGCTAGGGTTTGTTATTAATATTGTTAGTATCATGCCTAGGATCTTGCTATTATTATAATTATGATTATGATTATGATTATGATTATTTATTATGATTATGTTGCTTAATATATATTTATTGTTATTGCCTGATCACACCTTTTATGCATGTTTAAAGGGAATTTGTACTTGTAATCACGCTTAATAAGATAATTAATAATCTTGTTTAGGGTTAATATGATTATAATTCAAGTGATCGCCAATAATAGTTTTATTTGTGCATTAATATTCAACCAATATAGATAAACAGGTTTAGGGTTAATCCTATTGATTGCATGTTAGTCAGAAAGCGCACATGAATACGATCAGAATAAAGTAGAGGCCTACTATTAGGGCAGGTTCAATCTCTTTTAGGTTGGATTTGTACCTTCATCCCCGAACTACCAGTCATGGTTCCAGACCTGTTGGAGTTAACGATCTCCTGGATCGTTAAGGGGTGTAACCTTCACCTCGTGAACGGTTTACAAGTTCCTAAAACTTGTTGGCAACTCTTTTGCTCTATCTTCTTTCCCTTGGACACCACCGTACTTTAGTGTATGATCACAGTGGGGTTCAAGCTAGGGATAATGCTTGAAATATTCCCTACAATAATACTTTTATTTTATATTTAATTAACAAATAATAAATTTTAAAATAACAAAGTATTGATGAGTGTCATTTATGGCACTCATAGGGTAGTCTTTTAGGGTTATTTATTTCCCCTTTTCATGCTTTCTTCTCTTATTTTTGGTCCTTTTTCCTTTAGTTTCTCTTTTTCCTCTTTTCTTTATGATTCTCGTGTTTTTATCGTGTTTTCCTTTATTTGGCTCTTTTTCCCTTTTATTTCCTTTCTTTGTTTACTTGTGTAGGTATTGTGAGAATCACTTTGGCAAAGGATTCAATTTGGGACCTTAATGATCAAGCAAGGAAGAAGCATTTGGCTAGAGAGGGCTTAGAGAGGCCTTGGAGAGGCCTCGGAGAGGTTTACAAGGCAAATCCAGCAGGCCGCGGGCGCGGGTCATCTTGCCGCGGGCGCGGGCCTATGTTACTCAAAATTGCCAAAACTTGGCAGGAACTTGCCGCGGTTGCCCCGCGGGCTCTCCGCGGGCGCGGGTAAAATGGAGAGGCTGCTCCATTCAGAGAGACCGCGGCCCCCTGATCAGGCTTTGGGAGCAGGGGATTAGCCGCGGGCGAGAGTCTCTGTTGCCGCGGGCGCGGGGTCTGCCCAGATAGCCCGCGGAGGGTTCCGTACCCATTTCTCCGCGGGCGCGGGTCTATCGAGAGAGGGCGCGGGAGCTGCCGATTTCTTCTTTGCTTATAAATAGAATTGTATTTCCTTTTTGAAACTAACTTTTTGATAATTTTCATTAGCTTAGTTTTAGAGAGAGAATCTAGAGAGAAGTTATAGAGAAGTTCTTGGTTTTGGATTTGTAACTCAACATTTGATCAATCAAGTTTGGATTTCTTCATTTTCAATCATCAATATTAGTGAGAATCTCTTCCTTCTTTCATCTTTTACTTACTTGCTATTTGATTTTTGCTTGTTGCTTGTTCTTCTTTAGATTTGAATTTGATATTGTTGATTATTTTGATTTCTCTTAGATTTTGATATAGAAATGAAGATTAAAGCAATATCTAGTTGTTTGTTCTTAAATTTCACCATGATTAGTGAGTAGATTAGTTGCTAGGGAAAGGGGGAAGCATGTTTGATTAATGAAATTGCTAGTTGATGCTCTTTGATTGATTGATTTGTTGCAATTAAATTGGTTGACATAGTTTTGCATGTGATTGATTAGACTAGGAGTGATCAACCTATAAGATTAATCTAGATTGCATTGCAACTCTTAATGACATGAACAATTGAATTGAAAGTTGCTCTAATTGATTGGGTTTGCTTGTGATTCTTCTTGATTTGCCTTTCATAGTGACACCTAGATTGGCCTATAGGAGATAGCATTTGAACTCTCTTGATTGCTACTATTGTTTGTCCATTGCAATACTTGAATTAATTGATTGAGCTCTAAACTAGCATTATCATTGAACTTGCATGTGGAACCCATATCCCTAGTGTTTAGACCTTTGTTTTACTTGATTAGACTTGCTTTATTTTACCATAGTGCCAACCATAATATCAACTCCATCTTCGAGGTAGCTTGACTTAGACTCTAGTTTTCATCATTGCATTCCCTAGGGATCGACCCTTAACTTGCCCTATATTCATATAAGCTTGGTTAGGTGTTTACAAATTTTGTTTGACTTGGGGGAAGGGTAGATAACGACATATATTTTCCTCTTGTCAAGTATGTACGTATCTGATTCATTCTCATCCCATATCATTGATTTAGCAAGCTTTGTCCAGCGTTTCAGAATGTATCTCTCTGGTATAGCATGCATGCTGTACATTTGCATTATCTTGAGAATGTGAAAGCACAGCAGTCCGGTCTCTATGAAGCACATACAAGAACACATAAACTCATTGTTTTGACAGTGATATATGACTTGATAGGTGTGCATATAATTTTCATCAAGAGAAACATCAAAGAATTTGACGTATTGCATTGAAGTTGGCTTTTCCTTTGCATATTCTCCTAGACTGGTGTCAAATTCC
Organism: Chenopodium album; assembly: GCF_948465745.1. Lineage (NCBI taxonomy): Eukaryota > Viridiplantae > Streptophyta > Magnoliopsida > Caryophyllales > Amaranthaceae > Chenopodium > Chenopodium album. The sequence continues at coordinate 18,943,165 of NC_137842.1, forward strand.
AACTTAAAATCCTTGTATAAGTTCAGAGTATAAACTTCAGCAGCATGTTTTAAGATTTTTGTTGTTGTTTTTGGTTTCTCAGTAGTAAATCTGAAGTTGTCACTCTTTTTAGTGCTTCTCCATCTTCTCACAGTTAGGGATGTCAGTGGGGCGGGTCAAGTAGGAGACCCGCCCCATCCCCTCCCCAATGGGGCGGGGATGGGTCTCGATTTGGCGGGTGGTGGGGCGGGGAGTGGGGATAAAAACCATACCCGCCATGGGTGATGGGGCGGGGGTGGATTTTAAGTTGCACCCGCCCCATCCCCGCCCCGCCCCGCCCGCCCCACTTCGTACCCGCCCCATCCCCACCTCATACCCACAACTATATATCTTTTAAAGCAAAATTACATACTTTTATTCTATAAAATAATTACATAAAATACAATATTAATTATAATACTTTGTACGACACTTATATTATAACACAAAAATGTGTATAGAATGTTTTATTTTATAATTCGTATTAATTATGTAAGATTGTGTATTTGAGATACGGATATTAGGTGGATCTTGGGTGGGGATTAGGCGGGTCTTTGGTGGGGATTAGGTGGGGATGGATATCCAAGTGGGGGGTGGGGCGGGGATGGTTTTGGAGTTGTACAATTGGACCCGCCGCGGGGATGGGGATGGGGATGGGGATAAAAATATTAGGTGGGGATGGGGATGGGAAGGCCAACCTCCGCCCCGCCCCGCCCCATTGACATCCCTACTCACAGTAGCTTCAAATATGTGAAAGAACTCCAAAAGTTTACTGGTTCTGTTGGCCTTAAATAAAATTGCTCTGTTTGTTACTTCTACTCTTTGAGATGAAAGAATTCCCGCAGAAAAAATATCCTTGCTCAATGCTGTGCACCATTTTTCTCGTAGCCCAAATAACCTATCAAACCACTCTTTTTTTTTCTAATCCATGTTTTTGAACCATCTTGTTCCAGACATCTTCAAATTTTGATTCTGAATCACAGCCACTTAAGCATTTGTGAAACATATTCTTGAATTCAGGGTTGTTTTTTTAAAGTTCCAAAGTGTGATGCAAAATTCTTTTGTAAATGTCATAGACACAATCTATGTCTTGAATTTGGATACACCTGCAACAATTATAGAACAATTTGATTATTTTCTTCAGTTTTTAGATTAATTTGATCAGGTATTACATGATATTCATTAGGAATTAGAAAGTTTTATTCATTACTTAGACAACATAAATCAAATAATTTCCTTTTATAGTCAGATATTAGATAAATCATGGCAGTAATTGATATATTTTTGTCAGGTATTAAAGAGGCAAAGTCAGATATTATATAACTCACGTCAGTTATTAATCTATTTTTGTCAGGTATAACAATTTATTAGTCAGGAATTAAAGTGTTTTAATCAGATATTGAATAAATAATGTCAATTATAAACCTATTTTCTTCAACAATTATAGAACAATTTGATTATTTTCTTCAGTTTTTAGATTTTTTTTATCAGGAATTACATGATATTCATTAGGAATTAGCAAGTTTTAGTCATTACTTAGACAACATAAATCAAATAATTTCATTTTATAGTCAGATATTATATAAATCATGGCACTAATTGATATATTTTTGTCAGGTATTAAAGATTCAAAATCAGATATTATATAACTCACGTCAGTCATTAATCTATATTTGTCAGGTATAACAATTTATTAGTCAGGAATTTAAGTGTTTTAATCAGATATTAAATAAATAATGTCAATGATAAACTTATTTTGTTCAGGAATAACAAAAAAGTCTAATAGTTCGAATTTTTTTAATTTATTTAAGTTATTGTTGTATTATCTAATAGTTAGAGTCAGGAATTAGAATGGTTTAGTCTGATATTAGATAATTTATCTCAGTTATTGTAGTATTTTCTTCAGGAATAAAAATTTAAAATACACAAATCAGCACGTTTTTGTCATATATTAAATAACTTATATCAGGTATTGTTATATGTTTAACACGCATAAAAAAATTTAATAGTGTTTGATTTTACTTATAGTAGGTCTCACTCTCTCAGTACTATGTGATTTGGATAAAGATATTTAAAACAAAGATATTTAAAATAAAGATATTTATCTAGCCTTTTGTATAAAGATGACAAAAATGTAATAATAAGAAATACACATAGAAAATTATTTTTAAAGTAAAGTATTTTCTTAATCTTTTTTATTTGTCTATAAAACCATGATTTGCTCATACATTTTGCATGTTTGTGTTCCTGTATATTCTGTCTCCTAAAACAAACGCTTTTTCTTTATTCCTCAAATATGGAAAACAATTCTCAGTCTTCTACTTCATCAAACGATCCAGAAGAAAATGTTTTTGACAACTTTGAAAAGCGATTAAATGATCTATTTGAGAGAAGAGATAGAGTGAAGGATGGGTTGATGAAGCTGTATGAAAAAGTTGAAAAGAATGAAATCGAAGAACTGAGGAAAAGAAAGAGGGTGGAAGAAAAATTCCAGGAAGAACAAAATAAAAAAAAATAAAAAAAAAAAAAGAAAAGAAAGAGGACGATCAACAAAAGAAGGAATAGGAAGAAGAAAAAGAAGATCAAAAGATAAAACAAGTTTAAAATCTCAAGAAGATTCTAGGAATAACCTATTTTTTTTTCTTAAAGATTAACCTCAATCAATATCATTTTAATATATGAAAAAAAATTATATGTAATAATTAAAATTTCAAAAATATATTACGAGTATATTTTTTGATGTATTACATTTTTCGAAATATATGAAATCGAGTATATTTTAGTAATGTACTTTGATTTTATCTTGGTTTGTCATGTATTGTCTTTTTTTTTTCAGGAAAATACTTGTTGGTCAAAAATTAGTATATTTAAATTTTCATATAATAGATTATATTTTTGTCAAGAATAATAATATTTTAGTCAAGAATTAAAGAGTCAAAGTCAGATATTATACAAGTCACGTGAGTTATTAATATATTTTTCTCAGGCATAACAATATATTAGTTAGGAATTAAAGTGTTTTAGTCAGATATTAGATAAATAATGTCAATTATAATAATCAAACTATAATACTTTTTGGTAAAAATTTTGTATATTTAGTCAGGTAGTAGATTAAAATTTTCATATAATGGTTTAAATTTATCAGAAATTAGAAATATAATCAGTTATTATATTACAATATTTTATATTAGGACTGAGTATTATTACGTCGGCAAATAAAAAGCCAGGAAATGATGAATTGATTGATTTAGAATTAAATTACTTGGGAAAACGCGCAATAATAACTTATTTAAATAAACTATTTAAAAAATCATACTCTCAAAATAATTTATACACTCTTTCATATTTCTCTTCTGCTTGTTAAAAAACCATCCATTTCCAGTTTTTCAACAAAGGAGATTTTGTAGTTTTGTTCAATTTTTATTCGAATTCAACTATATTATAAGGTACATGTTTCAAAATCATATTCTCTTTTATTTTTATTATTTTATAATGAAATGAAGTTTAAAATACTATTGGTATTGTATGATTTAGAATTGTACGTTGACCATTAGTTTTTTTGTGTGGATGTATATAATGTGTAGAATTTATGTATTTTGTTACTCAAGTAATTTAATGCTTATAATTGGTTCATGATCATTGTTATTATTTTTAAAAACAGAGTATTTTAAAGTTTGAATTATTTTAATATGTGGTTGTGTTAATATGATTATTGGGTGTTTTGTTAGTGTAAATGGATCCAATAGACGACCCTTATTACATGGCTGCTCTAGAGGATGCCCCACATGCTTTATCTATTCCTGAAATCTTATGCATGTATATCTTTCCTAAGTGCACTCCTCGAGCCCAAGCGATGTGTAATTGTGTTTGTAGGCATTGGAATGATGTGTGGTATACAAACACCTGGATTCCTCATGTAGTTAGAGCCAGACAGGCTAGTGAAAGGTGGTGGATTGCAACTGATATTATGAGGCATAATGGGTATGGCTTTCATAATTCAATGGTTCAGGATTGGGCCGAGTTTCTGGATGGGTTGCGATGCCTATTTAGGGATGAGGAAGATATGTGGAGTAAGAAAAGGAAGAAGGAAGAAGCTATTCAACCTGGTGGGCCTCAGAAGAAGATTAGGCTAGAGTAGTGATGTAATTAGTGTTAGATTAAATGGCCTGTAACTTTGTTTTTGTTTAACTAGAAGGCAATGTGTTGTATAGAATGTTATTGTTTTGATCTTGTCATAGTTTTGTGTGACTGTGTTCATTTGCTTTTGTAAGGCATTATCACCAGTATGACAAATTATTATGTACTTATTTATAATTATTAATGAAATGAAGACATTTATATACTACTTTGGACTTATTTTTTTGTTTTTGTTTTGGTTAATTTTCTTTTATGTGCATAATGTTGCTGAATGAAAAAACACTCCTGAATAATTGCACTATGTTACCTCAATAAGGAATATAATTCTTTCGTTCATAAATTAAATTAATTTCATCAGGAACATTTATATTTTAGTCTGGAATTTTACTAATTTAACCAGGAATTAATTTAGTTTTGTAACTAAATATATATTTAAGATCAGGAATAATATTATTTCTTTTAGGATTATTATTCTTTTAGTCAGGATTTATATTATTTTAGGGCAGGAATTAAATCATATTTCTCAGAAATTATTTTTGTTATATTTGTGTAAGGAATTATAAATTTTAATTCAGTTCTTCATATATTATAGTCAAATATTAGATAATTCTTGTCAGATATTACTATAATTTAATCAGTATTTAAATATATTCAGAGTTTAATTAGTGTTTTGGAATTAATATTTTTAACTCAGAAATAATCTTAAGTTAGACATGAATTAGATATTATTTGTCAAATATAATTTCTTTCATCTTAGGTATTGGTTGATTTATGTCAGGCATAATAATATTTTAGTCAAGAATAATAAAATTTTAGTCAGGAATTAAAGAGTAACAGCTAGATATTATATAATTTACATCAGTTATTAATCTATTTTTGTCAGGCATAATAATATATTAGTCAGCAATTAAAGTATTTTAGTCAAATATTAGATAAATAATGTCAATTATAATAATTAGACTATAATACTTTTTGGTAAAAAAATTAGTATATTTAGTCAGGTAATAGATTAAAAATTTCATATAATAGGAATTAAGCTGATTTATTTTTTTTGTTGTTGTAATCGAGGACGTCAGTTATTGAAATGACGTTTCTGCTTCTTTGTTCCCTAGTTTCGCGCGCTCCAACCCTTTTCTCTTCTTGTGTACTATTTAATCCAATGAAGACAAAAAAAAAGGATATTCTCCTCTAACTTTTCATCTTCTATTCTCTGTTTGATTGAAGCCGTTTCTGGAAAAACATTGCACGAACGGATCATAATTGCATTTTAAAGTAAAATTCTGAATTTTATACGTTTTTTTTTTGTTATTTCTTTTAATTGTTGTGTTTTGGTGATGAATTGTTGATCGATTTAGGGTTTATTATGAAACGTTTTTTATTTTAAAAAAAATCCCCTTTCATCTGCTAATTGTTGTCATTGTTAGGTTTAATCATACAATTATTTTTATATTATGTTGATTTTGCGTGTTTTATTAGTATTGATCAATTTGTTATTTGTTACTTAAGTAATTTAGTGCATGAATTATGTGTAACAGTGTTCTTGAAAAACGTAGTACTTGTTGCATGAATTATGTGTAAATGTTGTTGTGTTAACACAATAATTATTGTGTGTTTTGTTAGGTTATATGGATCTAGTAGATGACCCTCATCATATGGTGGCTCTAGAGGATGCCCCACATGCGTTATCAATTCCAGAAATTTTATGCATGTACATTTTTCCTAAGCTACCCCCTAAAGCCCAAGGCATGTGCAACTGTGTGTGTAAGCACTGGAATGAACTATGGTTTTTTAAGGCCTGGATCCCTCATTATGTTAGAGTCTAACATGAAAGTGAAAGGTGGTGGATGGCCAAAGATATAATGAGGAATAATGGTTATGGATTTCATAATGGGATGGTTCAAGATTGGGCTGAATTTTTGGATGGGTTGCGTTGGTTATTTAAGGATGAAGAAGCTATGTACAACAAGAAAAGAAAGAGGGAGGAAGCAACTCAACCAGGTATGCAGAAGAAGAGGATTAAGCTTGAATAGTCTTGTTGCTGTTAGGTTAATTGCCTTGTAGGTTCTTTTTTAGGTAACTAGAGGGCATTATTTTGGCTTTAAACTGACTATAAGTACTAGTTGATGTTGTTAGCCTTTTAGAGGCAGTCAGTTAAAGTAAAACTTGATGATTTAAGTATGAATTGATGTATAGAATCTGATATAGTTTCTTTTGCTCCCTTGTCATGGTTTAGTGTGACAGTGTACTTTTTGTAATTGTAAGGCAATGTCACAACTATGACAAAGATATGGATGTACTTATTTGATTATAATTAATGTAATGATGATTTTGAAGTACTAAGTTTATGCTTTTTGTGTTAGTTTATATGCCTTGTCTTCATTGTAAAGATAATGAAGTTTTTTGATATTGTTCTATTTGCTATATTTTAGTCAGGATTAAATATTTTTAGAGTTTAACTAGTGTTTTGGAATTAATATTTGTAACTCAGAAATAAGTTTAACTTAGACAGGAATTAGATATTGTTAGTCAGATATAATTTGTTTCATCTTAGGCATTGGTTGATTTAAGTCAGGCATAACATTTTTTTCAGGTAATACATTATGTAGGGAAGGAGTTAGTTTATAATTATCAGGAATTAAAAAATATTTTTCAGGAATATAATTATTTTTATAATTAAATATATTTTTGAATGAGAATAAGATAGTTTTATTCAGGTATTATATTACTTTTGTCAGGAATTAAAACTTAAATATCAGGATTAAGTTTTCTTACATCATGATTAAATAGTTTGAATTCAGGAATTAAAAAAATTTGAATATGTTATTAATATTTAGTCAGTTATTGTATTATTTTTCAGAGGAATTATAATTTTTTGGTCAGGAATTAAGCTATATTAAAAATTACTTAGATTGTGTTAAGTTATAGGATACAAATAACATATTCCAGTATAAAATACAAATATTATGAAGCTAAAACTGCTTACCTCTGGTATGGCGTTGGTCATTGCAAGATCTTGATCAGTGAAGATTGATTTTGGTTCAATTCCACACATTGACTTTTTGAAGATTGAAAGCAGCCAAACAAATGTATCAGTCTTTTCATCAGTTATGAATGCACATCCAAACATTGTTGTTTCCCTATGATTGTTTATACCAACAAATGGAGCACATATCAACCCATATTTGTTTGTTCAGTATGTTGTATTGAAGATTAAAACATCACCATAAGCTTTGAAATCTTCAAGCATTTGAGAGTCACGCCAAAAATAGCTCACAACATTATTTTCTTCTCCAAATTTCAGTCTATAAAAGAATGAAGGATCTTGATCCGCTCTTTCTTGAAGGGTATCTAATACATTCTGCATGTCTCCACCTTCAACCATACTCATTTTCACCCTTGATATATAGTTAAAGTGATCTATCTTAGTATGACCTACACATTCTTCTCCTCCAGCTTCATTGCTTATATAATTATAAGCATCCATTGGTTTAATACCACTCTCAATCATGCTCTCAATTAGCTCACCCATTGGAGCTGATATTTGCCTTTCTAATCTTAGATGATGTCGTTGAACTATTATTACCAGTTCATGATTATGTTCCAACTCATGTGTAAGAACAACAAATCTACCTTCTGCATTTTTCTTAAAACGAATATGAGCTTTGCATCCAGTTCTTGTTTCATTTACCTCCCTTTCTTTTCTCTTTGTTTCATCAGTTTTACCCAATATGGGTATTTCTACTGAATTTTGTTCACCTGCTATCTTCATTTTACCCTTTGTATGTCCTTCTTTAGAGCATCTAAAATAAAACTCATATAGTTTATCATTGGTATCTCTTCTTTTTGTTGATTTTCTGACACTGAAACCAACATGAATGAGCTTTGTATAAAAAAATTCATCATTGTAGTCCAACACAGTATAACCTACTAGACATCTACTTATGTTTTCATCCTTGTCATATTTGTAATAATCTGCAACAAAAGTAAATAAAAATCATATCATACTGTATTTTTGTCAGGAATTACAATATTATACACAGTAATTAAATATTTTTTTAAATTTATAATACTCAGGAATTAGCATTTCTTAGCCAGGAATTAGATTATTAGGATCAGGAATTACAATATATTAGTCAGTAAATAAATTATCACAGTCAAGTTTAGGATAATATTAGTCAGGAAAAAAATAATAATAGTCAGGAATTATATTAATAGTCATGAATTATATAGGAAATGAAAACGATGTAGATAATATTAGTCAGGAAATAGATAATAATAATCAGGTTTAATATAATAATAGTCATTTAGATTATAGCATATAGGAATTAGATTTTTTAATTTAGTCATAAATACATAGAAATTGTCAAGAATTAGATAATATTAGTCAGGAAATAGATAATTATAATCAGGTTTAATATAATAATAGTTAGTTAGATTATAGCATACAGGAATTAGAATTTTTAATCCAGTCATAAATACATTGAAATTGTCAGGAATCAGATTATTTTCACAAATTACCATATTAGTCAGGAAATAGGTTCTATTAGTCAGGAATTATATTGTTTCTGTCAAAAATTAGACTATATTAAATTAATTGTCTGCATTTACATCTTAAATTACATAGCATTTAATTATCAGTATACCTATTATAGCAGCATCTTCATCTCTTTATTCATCATCTCTTTCTTCATTGATGTTGTCTTCTATAATTACATTATCTGCTGCATACATCATTAGTATTAGTATATTTGAATTTTACTCTAAAATTATCAAAAAAATAGATTCAAATTTAAATTAATTTTCTATGATTTCTTATATATACAATTCGAATTAAAATATCTTTGCATGCAAATTACAAGTATAAATTAAATACGATCGAAAAATAAATTAGCCTTGATCGCAAGTTATTAGTCGAACTTAAATGCAATTGGAATATAATTAGCATTGATTTTAAATTATAAGTCGAAATTAACTACGATTTGAAATTAACAACGATATGAAATTTAATAAGCATTGATTGCAAATTATAGGTCTAAATTAACTCGAATTTAAATACGATATGATATTAAATCAAAATTTAATATGATTTGAAATTCAATTTGCCTTGCATGTAAATTATAAATCGGAATTCATAATACAATTTGAATACAAATTCACTATTACATTTAATCAAATATGAATTGAAATTAAAAACAATCTGAAATTATGAATTGTATTGTACAATACCTTTTTCAGCAGTAATTGTGCTAGAAATTGATTCTATGGGTGAATTAGATTCTACTTCAGTCATCATTGTGTTGTTTGATTTCTCCATTTTTTTGATTTGAATTGTTTGAAATTTGAAGATTTGAATGCTCTGGAATTTGAGGAAATGAAGTCGTTGAAATTCGACGAAATGAAGGCGTTCAAAATTTTGAGTAAATGACGGCGCTCGAAATTTTAGGAAAATGATGAAAACGAAAAAATTCAGACATTTTATTAAATGGCGCGTGGGCTTTGGTCGGGTTTATTAGGCCCGCGCCTTTTTGATTTAGAGCCCGGTCTCACGTGAGTCCAGTCTTACACAAAGCGCTTTGAAAAAATAAATAATTTCAGTTCAGTAAAATTAATTTCAATTCAGTAAAAATAAATTCAATTCAGTAAAAATAAGTCCAGTTCAGCAAAATTCAGTTTTATTAAAGAAGAATTATAATAGAAAATCAGTAAAAATAATTTAAGTTCAGTAAAAATAATTTAACTTCAGTAAAAATAATTTAAGTTCAGCAAAAATAATTTTATTTCAGTAAAAATAATTTCAATTCAGCAAAATTAAGGAAAAGAGAACGAAGCCTAAATATTTAAAAATAGAGGGACTATTCTGTTTTGTGTAGTTATCGTGCAAGAATAGAACTATAGAAGTCTCTAGAGCCTAGACTTCAACATTATCCGTATACGCAATATTCCCATTCATTTTCCTTTTCCTTTTCTTTTTCCTTTCTCATTTTTCAATTCCACAAAAAGTCAAAACACCTCCAAAAACACATCACCTGCTTGCGCTGTCTCTGTTAACACCTCCCCCTCACACTGTCTCTCCAACTCTTTCTTTCTCCCGGCAAAACCAAAAAAAAAAAAAAAAAAAAAAAAAAAAAAAAAAAAAAAATCCAATCCAACATTCATCAATTTAGCTAAAATGAGTTCACCATCAAAACCAAATCTCGACCGACCAATTGCCATCGAAATCCAACCATCATCACCGCGTTACCCACTTCCACCGTCTTCCTCCACCACCACTTCCGCCGCCGCCGGCGACGAACCCCACCGGAAAATCGCAATCCCCGTCGATCTCAGCGACGAGAGCGCCTTCGCCGTTCAATGGGCCGTCCAAAACTACCTCCGTCCCTCCGACTCCGTCACACTCCTCCACGTTCAACCCACTTCCATCCTCTACGGCGCTGACTGGGGCTCTACCCACTTCTCCGCTGCTGCCGCTGATGCCGTTGATGGGTCTAATGACGATGAGGTCAAGAAGAAGAAAATCGAGGATGATTTCGATAGTTTTACGGCGGGAAAGATTGCTGAGTTAGCGAAACCGCTTGTGGATGCTAAGATTCCGTTTAGGGTTCATGTTGTGAAGGATCATGATATGAAAGAGAGGTTGTGTTTGGAGATTGAGAGGTTAGGGTTGAGTGTTGTGATTATGGGGAGTAGAGGGTTTGGGGCTTCTAGGAGGAGTGTTAAAGGGAGGCTTGGGAGTGTTAGTGATTATTGTGTTCATCATTGTGTTTGCCCTGTTGTCGTTGTTCGGTATCCCGAGGAGAAAGAGAGTGCCGGTTCCGGTTCCGGTGCTGAAGGCGAAGTTGGATCGTTGCATCCTGTGCCGGAAGAGGATGGGTTGCATGAGGATGTTGCTGAGTTGCACTTGCACAAAGGTCATTTCTTCCTTTAATTCTTATTATTGTTATTATTTCTCCCACTTGAATTTGGTTTTGGAATTGGTTTTTTTTTTTTTTTTTTTTGAAGGGGGAGATTTAAATTCATTAATAATAAGCCATTCGGCACTTACATAAGAAATCGTAATCGAACAATCGTAATCGAAAAATACAAAGACAAAAGAACCAATTACAAGTTCGAAATAAAGGAAACTACAATTGCACGCGCAAAAAGACATTCTAAAATACCCTTGGCTCATATAACGCTGTCCTATGCAGCCTCTTGCAAGGGGGTCTGCAATATGTGTAGTTTCTGACGTGAAATCAATTAGCTGAAATCAATACCCTTGGCTTATACTCTTCGACCTGAAATCCAAATTGGTTTTGGAATTGGTTTATTATCAATTAGCTTGACTTTTTTTTTTTTTACTGTTATCATTAATTTGTATAAAAATGATCATTTGGAATTTGGTAAATGATATGTTGATCTTGGTTGTTAGATTAAAAATAATTATAGCGTGCTAATTATTAGATTGCTTTAAAGAAATCAATCAAAATCAAAATAGTTCAAAGAATGAAGAGAACTAAATTGAGCAGTTGACAAGGTTACCAGTAGGTGAAACCGGTGATTGATCAATGATGCTGGTTTTAGTCAAATGAAAAGGTACTAATTGAGGAAATTGAAGTAGTTCATATTTAATTTTATGGACAGAAAACCAATGAGATGTTGTAATAGTATAATGTATTGTTGAATGGCTTGACTTTTGAGTACTTATTAAATCTAATTATTAAATCTTCTATGCATAGCTAGTGGGTCATTAGATGTTTGTTAATTGCTTCAAATTTCAGTTTTGTGTATGAATCTTGTATTGGAAAACTTAATTTAATTTAGTTCTATTTCAAAATGTTAGTATTGGAATTATCTTGTAAAGCACGTAATTTAAACCAAGTCAATGGCCTTTTGGCTGGATAGGATTTGATTCATCTATTGTCTTCGTCAAGTACTTTGCTGATATTACGGCCTTTGGACACAAATTAAATTAATAATATTGATGATTTGATGGGGGAGGTGTTAGGAGTTCATTGCGCCACAGTTTTGCTGCCAAAATTAGGTTATTTTTCTGTGTTTATCTGTCAGCTGCACATATTCATTTTATATTGGCCTTGCTCTGTTTTAATCTCGCTGTTGAGTATGGAACAAAATAACATGAATTTCTTCACCTAACAAAGATATTAGATAAATCAACAGGTGGTGGTCATATGAGTTTCACATGTACGGCAGTGCTTTGGTATCTTTAAAATTATGTCAGCTTTGCTACTCTTGCTTGAATGATCTTGCCCATGACATCTTTGACGTTAATACTTTAATTTAATACTTAGGATGTATAGTGAAGATAGCTTCATAGAATATTTATATAGCTTAGCATGTTGATTTGGTTGAATCAAATGTAAGCCTTTTAATATATTACCGATTAGCACAAACTTTTAATTTTAATTCTTCCGCTATAATACTGTAGATTGATTATTACATAGTGATGCAGGACATGAAGACATTAGCTTGCAATGTGTACCCTTGAGTATGTATATTATACTCCTTTCATCCCATTTTGTTAGTCCCAATTTTCCTTTTTGGGTTGTTTCTTTGAGTTTGTCCCATACTATAAATGACTATGACGCACCACCACTTTGCTCTCACATCCCCTTCATTTGGTCTCATCAATTTTTTCTCTCATCAACTCCACCGGACCAAAATTCAAAATAGTAACAAGACTCCAATGGGTCAAACAAAAGCAGATGTAGGGATTATTGGATATTGAATGCCTACATGCATTGTATATTTATATGACTAAAATTTAAAAGGGAAAAGATATTTTGCCATAAACTCCTAAGCGGACGATATATGTAAGTCGTTTAATTGATGAGAAACTCCCAGCAGTATTTTACTTGTGTTTATAAAAGGTTGTAAGGACATGCCATTCTGTATGCTGCTTGTGTTCTAGAGAAGTGTGCAGGGTTTTAAAGTAGCATCTTCATGGTGATATGGTGTGATTTTGTGTTAACCTTATTGAGTGAAAAATTTCTAGCAACTACATTGTACAAGTTAACAATAATAGTATAAAGATATGATAGTGCAGAAGGATGGATGCAAATTGGGTTTCTGAATATATGACACTAAATGACACATCAATCATTAAGCACCTCTTGATTCACCTACTTCAGACATTCCCGTTTCTCTACCTCTTTTCCTACGGTCCACCTTCAGTGGCTCCCTCTACCTGACAAGGTAAGAGCTGCTTCAAGTGTCTGAAGAGCATCTTAAGCTTGGTAAGAGCATTCTAGTATGGCTTTTACATGGCAATCAATTCCCCACCAAGTAAAACTGTTAGACGAGGAAGGAGAACCAATTTGCTGCTAGAACACGGTGGCTAGAGTAAGAAGCTGTTACCATAGTTTCATTGTGTTAGTATCTTTTCCCACTTCTTACCTCTTTCCTTACAGTCCACTGTCCACCTCCCTTGGCTCACTACCCAACAAGTTGAGTGCTGATTTAAGGGCCTGAAAAGTATTTAAAACTTGATATGAGCATTCGAGTATGTCGTATATTGTGAGGCGAAGGAGGGGAACTGATTTGCAAGAACGCTGTGACTAGAGTTAGGAAGCTGTTGCCAAGTTTTCACTGTGTTTGTTATTATTTATAATGACTTCCATGCCCTGATGCGTATGTGTAAAAGACATGCTAACATCTTGTTAGGAGATTTGAAAGCTCTGTTTTTCCCTCTGTCCTTCCTCGCAATCCACCTTTTGGTCAAGGCTCCATATTTTTTTTTCTCTTATTATTCAAGAAATGATCGAAGAACGACTTAGTCAGATATCAGTAAGGTTAATTACATGAAAATTGAAAAACTCGATGTTTTTATGCTGCATTGCCTGCATCAGTAGTTATCCCAGTTTACAATCACTCAAAATTCAGATTTCTGATTATCAAAATCATGTGAATTCTCAAGATCTCTTTTGTTAAAAGTTACTGTCATGTGCATTGTATGGATAAATCAATGTCTCTATAGCCCCCCCCCCCCCCCCCCCCCCCCCCCCCCCTCTTCCCAAACCTAAAAAAAAAACCCTTTTGGGGCGTTTGGCATGTGGGAATGGGAGTTTGGGGATTAGAGGGTGGGATGGGGATTGGGAATAGTTGATGGGAATTCATAAAAATAAGTCCAAGCCTTTGTTTGGTTGTTGAGTGGGAATATGTAGGTATTAAATAACAATATTACAAAAGTGTCTTTGTCAAAACCTTTCCTTCTTTCTTTTCATTAATGGCAAAATAGTCATTTTACCACCCTTTCCAATTCCCATATCATAATACCAGGCCCCCCTTGGGATTATTTTGATGGGAATAGAGGGCATATATTCCCAATCCCCTTCCCCATTTTAATCCCCTTCTCACCTAACAAACAAGGGATTTTATTACAAGTGGGATTAAAAGTCCCATTCCCAACCCCAATTCCCACATACCAAATGCCCCCTTTATGTTGTCATTTTCCCAAGTTTCACTCACCCTTTTTTATTTGACCCAATATGTAAGGACATCTCATGTTTCTAATGACCCAAGAGTTTATTATGTTCAAATTTGTTGATCAGGTACATGTTAAGATAATACGTACTTCTGTTTTATTACATTTGCAACACACCTTCTTGGCATGCTATTTGATGAATTGATTAGAAAAGTTAAATACACGAATTAAGCTAAATAGTTTAAATCGTAACAACTTAATACTTCTTAGAGGTGGTAAAATTATTTCAATTAATTTCTGTATACCTAGTATAAAAGTTTCCTTAAAGTGCATGACAAAGTGTTGTGTTGCGGGCAAAGTAAAACAAAGTATATAGTATATTGTGACCCTACTTTACTAGGGTACCTCTAAGTTGGTCTCGGCTCTGGATCACTAGCAGGGTAAAATGCAAGATAAATGGGTGCAATCTATTTCTTTCAAAGAATCATTTGGCAAATACGTAGTAATAGACTAACCAAAAGATTATATATAGAGTGAACCCTTGCATTCTTTATTCTCTGTTGTAGCATTTGTTTCACATGCAGGTGCATTGTACAAGACTAGTCTATAATTTTTAAACCGAAGTTCAAGCTGCTATGAAACCTAGGATAAATGTGTTTTCTCTGGGCCTATATAATTTTTATGTGGCCACTTTCGTGCCATCTGATTGACATTGTCTGCATGAGAAAGTGTTATGACTTGCAAGTCTACACCAATATACCTGTTTACATTTCAAATCACTGATGCTGTTCTTAATTCCAGTAATCTTTTTCTGATCTTGTATACTTCTTGTATTTCAAGTTTCTATTTTGAGTCAATCTTTTAGTGTCAATCTTTTCACTCTTTTTTGTATTGTAGCCTTAGCCATACTACGTTGCATGCATGGTTACCTTTGATTAACATGTTATTTTAAAAAAAAAATTGACCAACAAATATTCAATGTAGTACATATCTTGACTGTTACTTTTTCTTTCTTGCAGACTGAGTTTTGTGCAGTTGTCAAAGGCCTGTTGGTAAGCTAAACCACCATTTTTTTAGAAAATAAGATAAATTTTAGGGATAACATGAGACATAACTTAAGAACTCCATTTGTGTCACATAGTGGAAGCTACTAATCTCTTCATCTGAGGAAATGTTCTACTGTCATCATATATTGCTTTTCCAGTACTTAATGTACTGGTTAAGTCTCTAATTTTAATTGCTTGATTAATGCATAGGCTCTCTCTTCTTATCTTGTTTACGCTTTGCTTTGCAGTCAAAGGATCTGGATTCAGTGAAAGCTGCAAGATTCGGATATATTACAAGATTGTGTCGCTCAATAGTTTCCATGAGTTAATGCATCAATCTTGATTTGTAATTTATGGCTTTTTGGTTCCATTACATTACAGTTGTGAGGTTATGTTGGTGTGCATTGTAGCTACATTGTTGATGCTGAAAATTTCGGTCATATTGGTGTTACTTTATGGGACATGTCACATGTATGATTTTGTTTAGTTCAGGTGCATAAACTGGCATTCCTTTGTATGGGGCCCATACATTCGGAGGTGGTCGATGAGCATGGGACGGGTATCCGATAACAAAAATTACTAAAAGCGATCCATAAACCGAACCGATAAGTTCAGGTTCTCCAATTTTCGGTTTGGTTATTGGGTATCTAATAAGATATCCAATAATAATAATTAAACTAAACAATGTAGTGATTATGATATCATTCAACACTAATTAACAACAATACCACATGATCTTGATTAAATATAAGTACTATCATTGATATATTAAAGTGATTATGAAGTAAAGTAAGGGTCTATTCTCTTACGTTGAAATTCAGTTCAGCTCAGTTCAGTTTAGTTCAGCTCCTAATTTCCTTCTCTTATAAAATATTCATTTCAGTTCAGTTCAGCTCAGCTCTTAATTTCCTTCTCTTATAAAATATTCAATTCAGTTTAGTTCAATTCAATTCAGTTCAGCTGAGTTCAGTAAATGAGAACAGGTCGTAAGAGTTTAGATTTTTTTTTTAAAAAAAAAAGATTTAAGTAGGGAAATAAAATTTTAAAAAAATGCTTATCGGATTGGATTTGGTAATAATTACTTTTAAAGTGATACCGGATAACAAATTATCGGAACGGATATCGGATTGGGCTCCTGCTAAGCCTTAGTGGATACAGGAAAATAAATTTAGCAATGGAAATAAGTAACCCATTTATCCTAGTACAATAATGGATTAATGGTTGTCAATTTGAAAGCACATCGTACAATTTATTGGGTATTGAAAATAATAATTTATTCTCTCCTATGATTTTTGCATATTTTAGCTAATTTTAGGATTAAATTTGTTCTTGAGCTTAATGCTTTGCGTAAAGATGGACTGTTGTCACAAATTATCTCCCACACCAAGGATAGGTGTCATTTGGGTCACTAGGCAACAAGGCATAATCGAGGCTAGGGGGCTTGCCCTTGGTGCCCAGCAGCACGCTTCTCCCTCTTAAGCTTTATTTAGTTTCTGTCTTATATTTCTGATGAACACTCAATTGACAATAACACAATAACGGGTCACTAAGGAGGCCAACGAAGTCCAAATGGGTTCTAATTTGAGGGGTCCATCGTATTTTGGTTTAAGGAAGACCATAGTGGTGTTGGTTTTCTAAGGTAGGTCTTGAAGTACGACTTTTGACAGCCGGTAATTCGAAAAACGAGGAAAGATTCTAGAAGGTTTTGGGCCATTCTAAGAGGTTCTTTTGATAGAGTATTCTAGAGAAGATACTTTAAAATATTCATAAAGAGTCTTGTACATAATAGAAGTCTTCTAGGTTCTTCTATGTATGTACATAAGTGTGTGATGTTCTAGAATGTTCTAGGGTTCTCCATAGAATTCTAGGTAGGTAGGATGTAGAAACCTCTTTGTATGTATGTTTTTTTGAAGGTGGGATCTCTATAGATAGTTGTAGTCTAAAACCCTCCACTTGAGAAGGTTAGGGAAGTTTTCAGAGAAACTTGTAAGTAGGATGGAGTAATTAAGGCTCACTTTTACATTCCAAATTCCAATTTGAGGATTACAAAAAGCATTCCAAAGCACGTGTTTTCTCTAAGAACTCAATCTCTTCCTTCAAACACTAATGTACATACTAGCAAGAATGATAACTAGACCTGGAAAACGAGTCATTCGGGTCGGGTATGGGTCCGGCCAATTTTGGGTTAATCAATATTCGGGTCGGGTTTGGGCTGGGTCAGGTCAATGGTGATTCGGGTCGGGTATCGGGTCAACACTTCGGGGAGTTTGGGTCGGGTCGAGTTTAGGTCGGGTCATTTCGAGTCGGGTCAGTCTTCGGGTTCAATTATTGGGTCAAGTTCGATCAGGTTGAGTTCGGATCAGGTCAATCTTTGTCTGTATCGATGTAGAAATTTGACCAATAATATATTATAATTATCAATAAGTATAAAGTATAACAATTGAATATTAATAATATATTCATTAGAAAATTCAAATTCGGGTCGGGTCAGTCTTCGGATCCAATAATATACTATATACACAAGACTGTATTGTTTCATAATTTATATGTATGATCACTATTATTGAATTGGTCAAAATTCAAATTAGTTAAAGTGAATAGTGGAAAAAAATTCAATATAACACTTAAAAGATAAATCTAAGAGTAATAGTAATAATAACAATAACAAGAACTAGTCTTCCTACTAATTTGGATAAAATAATAGAACCGTAAACCAGTTACGTCATTTTGAGTATTTGTTAATTTTGGATCAGGTCATTTCGGGTATAGATTGAGTCGCTTCGGGTTTCGGATTCGTTCGAGTCAATTGATTTGGGTAAAAATCGGGTCGGGTCATTTCGGGTTTCGAGTCACCTCGGGTCGAGTCACTTCGAGTATCAGGTCAATTTCGGGTCGGGTTAATTCGGGTATCGGGTCAACTTTGAGTCGGGTCAATTCGGGTATCGGGTCAAGTTCAGGTCAACTCCAGTTCAGGTCGGATATAGGTCGAGTCGGGGCAGCTTTGTGTTCAGGTCAATTTACGGTCACGAATCGGGTCATTCGGGTCGGGGTAGAATTGCCAGCTGTACTCATAACTATGTGTCAAAAAGATTAGCAACCAACTATGCTACCAGATTAGTAACAAACTATGTGTCAAAAAAGATTAGTAACAAACTACACTACCATTTTTCTCTAACAAGATTGTATTCAAACCAACCATGTGTTAAAAAGATTAGTAGTTCCTCCGTCCCTTAATACAAAGCCTCTTTTGGTTTTTACGCGGGAATTAATAAAGTTGTGAATTCTTTAAAACTAATGGTTAAAAGTAGATATGTGCATGTGGGGTTAGAGAGAGATAGAGAGAAAGAAAAAGTAGTTGAGGATAATTGAAAAGACAGAGGGAGAAAGTGTTGGAATTTGATGTTAAAAGTACAAAAAAAAAAAAAAATATGACAACTCATCAAAAATAGGGTAATAATGTCAAAAAATATAACCTAATAGAAAGAGGTATTGTATTTTGGTTTACCCAAATAGAAAACGAGACTTTGTATTAAAGGACTGAGGGAGCAACAAACTAAATTACATTTTAATGTAACAAGACAAGCTAGTTAGAATACACACGCACATTGCGTGTGCAACATAATATATGACTCGATTCTCTATTTTTTCCAGAACTATTACTAGTCTTATTCTTGATGAATATTTTTTTTAATAGAAAAAAAAAATTAGTGGGTTTAAAAATTGATGAAATCATAAAAGCTAATGGTAGGATATGACTTTCTTCAAAATATAAATTAAAAATAAAAATATAAGATGGTACTTGTGTTTTAAAAAAACAAATAATTTATTATCCAAAAACTCCTTTTACTTTATATATTACCTCCGTTACAGGTTATGTGCAACGATTTGACATAAAGCAGAGAGGGAAAATGTCTAATCGTTGCACATAATCTGTAACGGAGGTAGTATTAATATAGATTATTAACAAGCACACAATTATGTGTCAAAAAGATAAGTAACAAACTAGATTATCTTTTTCTCTAACAATACAGACATGTGAACTAGATTTTTTTTTTTTTTTTTTTTTTTTTTTTTTTTTTTTTGCATGTAAAAATAATGTCCACAAAAAATATAATAATAGATATACTAAGAGCACTATCACCAGAGGAAAAAAAAAAAAATCCCTCCTTACTCTCTCTCTACCTTTCTGTCTCCCTCCACATCAGATTTTTTAACAAAGAATTTTTTTCATCCCACCAAAAATAAACCCAAAATTTCCCTCACCACTCTTTTTTTACTTTTTACCATACAAAATAATAATAAAAAAAAACCACAAAAATAATTTGAAACCATCACCTTAGGCCCACATATGTAAGCAAGAAGGAAGTTGAGAAAATTTCTACAAAGAGATTTTTTCACAAAATCTCTAGAATTGTTTTGGAGAATTTCTTTGGTGGGGTATTATTTCAACAAAAAAAAAAAAAAAAAAAAATTCTAGAAGAGATTTTCTTCTTTGTTGTAAGTTCTCTAAGAGCTTGTGTCTTTTGAGTTGAATAAAAATAAATAAATGTCCACGGAGAATATAATTAGAGATAGAATACGTTTTGATCCAGGTGAATGAAATTGAAGCAAATAAATATACTTCCTCTGTTTTTCTTTTATTGCACCATAAAGACTTTTACACTATTCACTTAATCTTCTTTGACCATCTTTTGTGATTTATCTATTAGGAAGAACATAGTCATGTGAGATCTAGTTAGATTTGTCTTGAAATCTACTTTTCAAATTCCAATTTTTTATAATTTTTACAAAAGTATAATTAAAGATATTAATAGCCAAAGTAATGCATTGACAAGCGTGAAATCCCTTATGGTGCAATAAAAAAAGAACGGACGAAGAATTAAAATTAATACTTGATCGGATTTTTTTAATACTCGCATCACATGCACATTATTGGCACGCTAAGTAATGATGTAACTAGATAAAGAAAACGAACAAATTAAGCTATCATATATATATAACTAATATATAAAATAAAGCTAAACTTTTAGGCAGATCAAGAGAAAGAGACACTTGACATCTTAACTTTTCGCCAAGTGTCGTGACATGTAGGCAACAATCAGTATTAGTTTGACATGTAGGATAAAAAAATGGATAGATTTTATAAGATACAAAAGTTAGTTAAGAGTTCTATTTTCGATAGAAGTTTGGTTAAAAATTTTATTTTCGATAAAATTCCTATTTTTTATATGTATAAATTAAGTAATAAATTTCAATAAATATCTTATAAATTCTTTAACTTCTCACCATGTCACACACGATAAATAAGCATTAGTGTGACATACTTGACAATATGATGAATAATATTGGAATACTTGACATAATAGTCCATGAAATATAATTTTCGACAAAATAAAATCAAAATAAGAAAAAAGGTAGGTTACTAAGCTAAAGATGACTAATTGACAATATGATGAATAATATTGGAATACTTGACTACAAAAGATTTTAGGCAAAAAGGAGGTTTCATACTAAAAGGGTTTATAAATTAAATGTTGAGTTTTTTTTAAGCAAAGGTACTATGGTGGATATAATTAGTGAGTTGGGAGAAACTACATACGTTACAATGGAACTAATAGTATAAAGTTCACAACCGATTGTTATATTGTACTTCATAATTTTTGTTAAAGAAGTTGCAGTTATTATAAAATTAAAAGAAATATCATCCAATAATATTAAAATAGGTGCAACTCCAAACTGATTTCTTTTAGTTGCTTTGGTCATGCTACTTGCGTCACTTTCAAGAGCTACTAGATAAATCAAACTCTTTATCAAAATCACTCACAACTTTATGATGAGCGGTAATACGTACTAATATTTATTTTACAAGTATGATTGTCAAGTGATTATTATTTTATCAGTAAAAATTTTGAATAACATTGTATGTCAAAATATCCTAAATCTAATACATAACACTATTTGTATTAATGGTATGTTTTAAAATTCTTCATATAGATTTTTTTTTTTTTTTAAAAAAAGTTATCCTGAAATTTAATAGACTACCTGGACAATACCCGGGGAACAAAACTAGTAAGCGTTAAACCAAAACTTAACACGCACCTTGTTGGTGCCTTGGTGGTAAATTTAATTCAATTAATTTGTAGGTTTACCTAGTCGAATAACTATAACAACTTATAATGACCTGAAACGGAAATTAACTGAATTGAACTGATATGAAAATAAGAGATTTTTAAATCTTTTATTCTTTTACATTATTTATCCACTTTTATATAACCTCATAACTTACTCCCCTTATTTCACAATGTTAACACTTTTTCACTTGCTTTCTCTTATTGTTCTTACATTTTTAGGAAAAATTGTCAAAAATAATACAAACTTTGAGCAATCCGTCAAAAACAAGTCAAACTTTTAATTATTTTTGAATAATACAAACTTTGAGGGGTATCCGCTTTAAACAAGTTAAAAGTCGATTAGTTACCTCATGAACATGTTATATGAAACACGTGACATTTTATTATTTTTTAAAAACTATTAATAAGTTTATAAGATAAATAAAAAAATTAACCGGCTAAATAAGTCGTAGGTAAAATAATTTGTTTGAAGCGGATATCCCTCAAAGTTTATATTATTTAGAAATAATTAAAAGGTTGACTTGTTTTTAGCGGACCACACAAAGTTTGTATTATTTTTGACAATTATTTTTCCATTTTTACACTCCACACATTATATTTGGTCTGAAATGTTTGTATTATTATCTTTGTTTATATTACTCCCTCTGTTTTGTTAATACTTGCTCTATTTTTCCATGTATAGAGTTTTAGTAGAAATTGGAGAAAGTAATAAAATATATAGGTAGTGGGGTAGATAGAAAAATAAAAAATTGTAAAAGCAAAAATAGTAGAGAGAATTGGAAGAGAGAGAATAAGAAACTAATAATGTCACTAGTAGAAAAATAGCAAAGGGCACCCCTATATTGCCACCGGTTCAAGGCAAACCGGTGGCAAAAAGGCTAAGAGTGAAGCAACTTTAAACCGGGCTAGACATATGGCACCGTTCAGTGTGAATCGGTGGCAAAAATGTAAAGGCCACCGGTTTGAACTGGTGCCAAATGAACCGGTGCCTTTTTCACATCATGACCCTCATTGTGTAGAGGACATTGAGGATGATGACTATGATGATGAGTACGAGGATGAGGACGAGGATGAGCCTTATGATGTGAACAAGGAGGATGAATTGGGTGAGCCAGAGGATCAGGCTCAAGATGAGTTCGAGCGTAGGCTTGAAGAATTTGAAATTTCAGCTGAACGTGCACCGCCTATTGTAAATACAACATATGAGATTGTTGGTGAGAACCTGACTCCTGAAACGCATGGCCAAGGACAAGATCAAAACAACACAGGTGGTGGAGGGGGGGTAAAGGCACCGGCTCAAAGAAAGGGAAGGGGTCCGACGAGAAGTTTTAAGAAACCGTACGGACCCATGGTCATGGAGTACGACAACAACGGCCAACCCGGGGGCGAATGACGTCGACAATATGCTAATTATGTTGGCATGTGTGCGCGGAAAATCCCCATTACACTTGTAATGCGGCAAGTACCTCCGGGTTTGATTCAAACCTTTGGGATGATACAAGGGTAAGTGTGTTTTTGGCACATTTAGACAATTTAAGAAACCTTCACCTTATGGTTGTTAGTAAATAGAAACTAATAATCGGTTTGTGTTTGTGCTTGCAGAGGCTGTTTTCTATTCCTAATGATGCCGAGAAGAGAAGGGTGTTTGAATCTTTATTAGCGAAAAGATTCAGAGGCTTTAAGACCACCTTGACTAATGGATGGATCTACAAGAAGAAGAAATCAGAGAAGAAGACGAAGAAGAAGAAGAAGAAAGCTGTTGAGGATGACCTTCTCCCGTGGCAAAAATGGCCGACCGTGTCAAAAGAAGACTGGTAAGAGTTCGTTAGAATGAAGACTCAAAAGAAAGCCATTGTATGTTTGTGTAAATCTGATCTCAATTGAATAATAGCTTGACTTTTTTTGTAGTACTAATACTAACATTTGTTTTTATGTAGGAACTTCGAGAGCAAAATAAAAAAAAATGCAGAGAGGAAGGAGTATGTCCATCGTATGGGGGCTAAGACATTTGCTGAAAAGAGACCTGAGTGGATCAAAAAGGGTTTATACCCTAAATCGCTTCTAGTGGCATCGAAGGAACCCTCTAGTTCCACGGTCATTACTTTGGTGAGTCATGCTGGTGATTTCTTTTGTTCTCTCCATACGTTTGATAAGGAAACCGGAAAATGGGTCATCAAGGGTCCGGAAACCAAAAAAATGGCAGATAAACTTGTAAGTTACCTATGAACTGTTGAATTTTAAGTCGCTTTTGCATCCAAATCACTTTACGAACCATTAACTGTATTACTGACATCCTTTTTCCTTTTAATACAGCTTGAGCATACTCAAGAATTGGTGGAGGGAAAATTGGTCCCAAGTGTGGAGAATGACCCTTTCACCATGGCTTTGGGAAGGCCATACCATCCAGGACGAGTAGTAGGTTCGGGAGGGTCATTGCTAGGATGGAAAAAAGTGATGGGTCCAGAATATACGAAATCAGGTAGATCTCGAGCCAGTGTTAACTCACCGGGGTAGTTGGATGCCAAGGTGGCATCAATTAAGGAACAAGTACGCAACGAGTTAGTAGGTGAATTTAATGCTTGGGCGAAGCAGATGAACTTACCGACTTTGTCGTTCCTCGCGACTACACCAGTCGACTCATGTTCTCAACCAAAAGGACAAGCAGAAGGTGATAGACATGGAGGAGATGAGATTCATGGAGAAGATGTGCCACTTGAGGTAATTTCAATTGGGTTATTAAAAGTTTTAAAATACTGAGTTAATTGAGATATGAGGTGGCATGATTGATGAACTGTTGCAGGTTCCTACTCCTACACATGTGGACTCGAGGGAGCTTGATAATCCAACACCGCATGAATATCCAGATTTACAGGTGATTTGTAACCCTCTACCTTAATGAATTTCGTTATATTATCAATGGTGTAGTAAAAGACCTATTTAGATAACTTCTTTTTGTACTTGTGTAGGAAGACACCCGGTGTGCACTTCTAGCCTCGGGGCATGCAAATCGTATGCAATTGAGTTTCATGGCGTATGGTAGTGCACAAGTGACGACCGGTGCTACCGTGGGGCCACATCATTACTTGGTTGGGATCGCTTCGGTGGTTGAGGGGTTCGAAGACATCCCATTACCCGTATCGATAGAGGAGGTTGAGATAACAAAGCTTTGGCAAGCTATAGGTAGCTTCGTTGATTGGCCACATGTGTGGGTGAGGTTGATTAACGAGGTAATTTATTTATTTTCAATTTTTTTAGTGTTAAATAACCGTTAGGCACTCTCTAACTGCACCTCTGAAAATAAAACCGCCGAAATAGCACGACTCCCCGACCCCCATCCCCAATGTCGAGGCAGCGGCGGCCTCAGCTAGCGCTCCCTGCGCTGCTCCGGCCTTGGAATCAGTTGACTGTCTGGGGTGCATCAGTCCAGGCAGCCGTTGCCGGGGCAGCTGCACTCCAGGCAGCCGCTGCCGGGGCTGCTGCTGCCTGGGTTGCTGCAGCCTCGGCAGCGCCTTCCTGGGCTACTGTAGCCTCGGCATGCGGCTGCCGTGGCCTCAGCGGGGGCTTCCAGGGCGGCCTCGACGGCTGCCTTCGCTGTTCCAGCAGCGGGGGCGGCTCCCTCGGCTGTCCCGACCTCGACGGAAGGTGCACTTTTTTTAAAAAAAATATTTTGAGCCATTATTTTTTTTTCTTAACTCACTGGGTCGTTCAATTTATATCATAATTACATATTTATAAGTGATTGTGACTTTCAGTAATATAAAAGAAGCTAAGTTCTATGTATTTGGGTCCATTTCATCAAACTAAAGCCATTTTGAGCCAAAGTGGCTTCTCTCATGCCTATTTTCTTCATTTCTCAACTTATGAACTTATTCTTTCTCAAACCATATCATAATTACATATTTATAAGTGAATGTGACTTGAAATGACATAAAAGAAGCTAATTTCTATGTTTTTTGCTCCATTACATCAAAATAAAGCCATTTTGAGGCAAAATGGCTTCTCACTTGCCTATTTTCTTCAATTTTCAACTTATAAACTTATTCTTTCTCAAACCATATCAAAATTACATATTTATAAGTGATTGTGACTTAAAATGACATAAAAGAAGCTAATTTCTAAGTTTTTGAGTCCATTTCATCAAAATAAAGCCATTTTGAGCCAAATTGGCTTCTAACATGCCTCTTTTCTTAATTTCTCAACTTATAAACTTATTATTTCTAAAACCATCTCATAATTACATATTTATAAGTGATTGTGACTTGAAATGACATAAAAGAAGCTAAGTTCTAAGTTTTTGGGTCCATTTCATCAAAATAAAGCCATTTAGAGCCTAAATGGCTTATCACATGCCTATTTTCTTCATTTCTCAACTTATGAACTTATTATTTCTCAAACCATCTCATAATTACATATTTATAAGTTAATTTTGAGTTGAAATGACATAAAATAAGCTAATTTCTATGTTTTTGGCTCCATTTCATCAAAATAAAGCCATATTGGGCAAAATGGCTTCTCACTTGCCTATTTTCTTCATTTCTCAACTTATAAACTTATTATTTCTCAAAAAATCTCATAATTACATATTTATATGTGATTGTGACTTTAAATGACATAAAATAAGCTAATTTCTAAGTTTTTGGGTCCATTCCATCAAAATAAAGTCATTTTGAGCCGAAATGGCTTCCTCACTTGCCTATTTTCTTCAATTCTCAACTATTAAACTTATTCTTTCTCAAACCATCTCATAACTACATATTTATAAATGATTGTGAGTTGAAATTACATAAAAGAAGCTAATTTTTAAGTTTACGGGTCCATTTCATCAAAATAAAACCATTTTAAGCCAAAATAACTTATAATATGCCTATTTTCTTCATTTCTCAACTTATAAACTTATTCTTTCTCAAACTATATCAGATTTTTCATGGAAGCAAAACTTCAAAGAGAAAGAGGGCGGAGAATCCTAAAAGCATTGATAAATCTAAGAAGAAGCTAAGTGAACAACGGTCCAAAAGTGAACAAGCGTCGAAGTTGCACTCTTTGAAAGGTTCACCCATGCAATCTACTCCACTTGTTGAAGACATTGTTCTTCAATCGCTCTCTGCTGACATGACCTTTCTTCACAACCGTGCTTAGCATTTGGTCGATCCCATGGAAGTTGCACTTCCTAAGGCAATGTTCCACTATGATGAGGATGCAGTTGCATGGTTCAGCAAAGAAGATGTGAAGGAATTTCTACGTGGTGCAAAGCTTAACATTTCCCTCATTGAAAAATTCATGAGGTACTTCAATGCCTGTATAATCTACACTTTTTTCAAGTTATTCAAATTTATGGTGATTATCCTTCACGTGATTAATTATTCAATGTTAATGCACGTAGAGCACTACAGGAGCACTTAACTGAAACTGATTCTCCTTGTAAAGTTGGGTGGTTATGCCTCGAGCAGTTATCCACTTGTAGACACCCAAATGTGTCTCCCCAAAACCAAACCCGGTGATGAATACCTTTCACGTCATTTGATTATCGAATAAAGCCAAAGTGCAAAAAGTCTAGTGATGAGGACGTTTTTATTAAAGTATCTCTTCTTTCTGTTTTTGAAAATATTTCTTTTCTTACCCTATTTTTGAAAAACGTGCATTACAATTTATTTTGGTCCATGATATGGGTCCAATAATGGTGTAGTTGGTTGGGGCTTGAAAAGACCTTTCCAACAATATATTATAAGCCCAATTCCGATGAATAATGAGGAAGTTATGGCCAAAATACTAAACTGGGCTCGAACCGGATCTTACTTACGGCCCAATGATCATGTGGAGGGTCCAAAGGTCTAATCATATTCCTAAACTAATTAGGATTAATTAGAATCTTCTATAAGTTTCTAAAATATCTTAGTTATCCTTTTTGAAAAGATAAGATTAAAGAATTTGAGTTAAATAAAAACTTTCCTTTTTCTTAAATCCTAATTCTATTCGAATTTAAAAATATTCAAAGACAATCAGATATTATTTTCGTGCCTCATAATCTTTATCCAAATCTTATATGGTTGGATAGATCTTGAAATTATCTTTCCAATGATATATTATAATATTAAATATGAGTTATAACGAAAAAGATATGAATGGAATATGAAATTCTATCCAAAACTGACACCCTTCCACTATTTCGGCCATATCTTTTAATCTACAAAAGATTTTAAACTGATTCTAATTGGGTTGGAAAATAGACTTCAAGAGCTTTCCAATTATATGCCTTATTTGGACTTTTGGATCAAAAGATATGATAAAAACAAAAAACGCGTGAAACTGATTATTAGCGCCTGACGACAAGCATTAGCGCCTGGCGCTAAGGCTTGGCGCCTGGCGCTAATCGTGTTTTATTCTCGTTGAAACTCTAATTCGTTTTTTTATCCATCCGACTGATTTTCTCTATAACTAGCCTCTTAAAATTCTGTTTCAATCATCAATTCTCAACAATAATCAATTTCCATCAACTCTCATCAAGAATTTCTTGATTCTCTCTCCCTCTTTCTAGCCTAGCCTTTTACAAATACAATTCCTCATACATTAGCACTAGACACACCTAGCCAAGTTCGAAGTTGTTTTTTCCCTAGACGTGAAAGGTTTGATATTTCTGAGGGTTTGGCCCCAAATCTAGTCTAAACTTTCTTAATTCTTAATTCTTTATTTCAATTATTTAATTTAATTTTTTAATTTTATTATTTTCCTTGAAGTTACTAACGCGTGTATTTTGTTATTGGAAAGAGATACGAGACATCCAAGTAAGTTCTTTAATTGTTTGCATTGTTATTATGATATAGAAATCATGTCTAGGTTGTTATTATAATTCCTAATGTCATGTTAGGGTGTTTTGATCTTCCTAGTATCATGTTTAGGGTAAAAGTTATAATATCAAATATGCTTATTATGATTCCTGCGATGCTTCCTATTTTCTTTCCTAATATTCATGTTAGTATCATGTTAGGGCTAAAGCTTTGATTTTTATTGTTTAGTGACATGCTAGGGTTTGTTATTAATTTTGTTAGTATCATGCCTAGGATCTTGCTATTATTATGCTTTAACATGATTATTATAATTATTGTTATAATTATTATGATGATTATTATGTTTCTTGATATATATTTATTATTATTGCTTGATCACACCTTTTATGTATGTTTAAAGGGAATTTGTACTTGTAATCACGCTTAATAAGATAATTGATAATGTTGTTTAGGGTTAATTTGATTATAATCCAAGTGATCGCCAATAATAGTTTTATTTGTTCATTAATATTCAGCCAACATAGATAAACAGGTTTAGGGTTAATCCTATTGATTGCATGTTAGTCAGAAAGCGCACATGAATACAATTAGAATAAAGTAGAGGCCTATTATTAGGGCAGGTTCAATCTCTTTTAGGTTGGATTTGTACCTTCATCCCCGAACTACCAGTCATGGTTCCAGACCTATTGGAGTTAACGATATCCTGGATCGTTAAGGGGTGTAACCTTCACCTCGTGAACGGTTTACAAGTTCCTAAAAATTGTTGGCGACTCTTTTGCTATATCTTATTTCCCTTTGGACGCCGCCATGCTTAAGTGTATGATCGCAGTGGGGTTCAAGCTGGGAATAATGCTTGAAATATTCCCTACAGTTTTTGGTGACTCCGCTGGGGAGGATTTCTATTTTAATTCCTGAAATTTATTTCGGCAATGATTTAGAATGAGTTGATGAGACTCGAAAAGTTCTAAGTATTTCATGTGCGTAATTTTGATTAACATTATTGTCATATGCATAAAAAAGATCTCATTGGAAAGACCATCCGTAATGAGTTAAAACATAGGATTTTTACACGTAGGAAATTTGAGGAATATCTTCCACAACTAGAATTGAAATAATGCTGCGCGAAACTGGAAAATTTTATCGAGCACAGAAAGCTGCTGAGGCATGTAGGAACTAGCGTCAGAAAACAGAGTTTAGCGCCACTGATTTGGCTCTGTCGCCAGGCGACAACTTCTGTCGCCAGGCGCTAAAGCCAAATCGTTGGCGTCGACCTCTATTTGCTGGCGCCAAGTTCTTCCAATACCGAGCCAGAAATATGCGTTCTAATTTCGACCAATTTTTAGCACTGTTTGCTTGATCCTACTTCCTGATTGTGTTTTTCTCACTTTTCTGAAACCCATATGTGTTCTACATATGGACATAACCCTCTAGGAATTCATGCTCCATCTACCTGATTGAACGCTCTGTGCAACAAAGGGTACATCCGAGAATGTTGAATTCACCAAACCATGGAAGCGAGTTTTTAGCTCGTAGTGTCCCATCCACTCGCGCCAACCCTTCACGGTTAGGCTTCCGCGCGGTGCATCTAGACAATTAACCATGGACCCTCTTTGACTAACCCATATCCCGACCTTTAGAGAACTAGAGCCATGGTTACGTTGCTAAATCATTGCATCATATCGTGTCTACTTGACTAATTGTGCATTATTGGTTGTGCATACTCTATGTATTTTTCCTAACCGTTTGTTTGACTTGTGTTAAGACTAAATAAAATAATTAATGAGTAAAGGAATTTTCTCAATTAATTAATTACTTAAGTAAATTTGAGCTAATAAATATACCTAAAATCGAGTCATAGTCCCTTTAAGTCAACCCGGATTTATATTCCCGTATACTGCACAAGCGTCAACTTGTTTTGGTCATATCCGGAGTTCTAGGAATAACTACGAGTCGTATAACCTAAGGATATGTAGCCCCGAGTTTTATCTTTAATTTGGCGTCGGTTTCATCCCAATCAGAGTCACACATCAAAAGTTATGACTAAAATACCACAGGCTGGCCAGTTTAATGCATATATGTGAAGTCTTAACTTAGTCTTTGCTTGAGTCTAGTCACATAGTCTAGCCACATGGTGATGACACGAGTCTTAACATGTCACCTACACTCACTAGTCTTAGCACACATTTTGAGTATATGTCACCATGACCATGTCTTAGGTTCATGCATGAGTCAGTTTTTTCCGTCATTTGAGTTGGGGGTACATTCTATTCCTAATTTTTTCACATCTCTCCACCTACATCACCTTTCCATTTTCTAAATGATCCCTTCACATCACAACCTTCATTATTCTTGCCTTCTTCCATCTATGCATGTTGAATAGAGTTAAGTCAAATAATTAACAATGAATATCCCTAAATTCCCTTTCCACAGTACTTGGTCGAGGAGAGAAGGGCGATTAATCAAGGACAACATATTTGTTCAAGTTCTACTTTTTGATAAACCAGTAAGTCGGAAAAGAAAAGCTAAGAAGATAATGGCAAGTCAAGAAGAAGTCAATGAACTCAAGAAGCAGTTGGCTGGCTGTGGGGAATAGTTTCAAGCCTTTAAAATCCCACTAGCTTGAACCCCACTGTGATCATACACTAAAGTACGGTGGCGTCCAAAAGGGAAGAAGATAGAGCAAAAGAGTCGTCAACAAGTTTTTAAGGAACTTGTAAACCGTTCACGAGGTGAAGGTTACACCCCTTAACGATCCAAGAGATCGTCAACTCCATAAGGTCATGAACCAAATAAGGGTCCGGGGATGATGGTACAAATCCAACCTAAAAGAGATTGAACCTGCCCTAATAATAGGCCTCTACTTTATTCTGCTCGTATTCATGTGCGCTTTCTGATTAACATACAATCAATAGGATTAACCCTAAACCTGTTTAATCTATGTTGGTTGAATATTAATGCACATACAAATCTATTATTGGCGATCACTTGAATTATAATCACAATTAACCTAACAAGATTATTAATTATCTTATTAAGCGTGATTGCAAATACCAATTCCCTTTAACCTGCAATAAAAGGTGATCAAGCAATAACAATAATAAATAGCATATCAAGCAACATAATAAATAATCAATATCATGAATAATAATTATAATAATAATAATAATATCATCATAAATTAAATAATTATAAATTATAACAATTATAATCATGTTAAAGCATAGCAAGATCCTAGGCATGATACTAACAAGATTAATAACAAACCCTAGCATGTCACTAAACAATAAAAATCAAATATTTAACCCTAACATGATACTAACATGAATAAATATTAGGAAGAATATAGGAAGCATCGTACTTTTAATCATACTTGATATTAAAGTTACCCTAGACATGATACTAGGAATCAAAATAACAATCTAAGCATGATTTCTACATCATAATATCAATTAAACCATTAAAGTACTTACTTGGATGCCTCGTACCTCTTTCTAATAACAAAATACACACGTTAGTAACTTCAAGGAAAATAATAAACAAAACAATTAAATTAAATAATTGAAAGAGAGATTTGGGACCAAACCCTCAGAAATTAAAACCTTTCACGTCTAGGGCGAAGGCAACTTCGAATATGGCTAGGTGTATCAAGATCTTGTGAATGTGGAATTTTGTGTTAAAGAATAAAGTATTAGAAAAGAAAGAATGAAAGATTAATGATTCATAAACTAATTTGTTGACGATTGAAGATTGTAGATGAATGAACGAAAACGAAATTTATTAAAACTTAAGAATAAAAGAAGTGGTGAATGATAGATGATAATCCGTCCCCCAAAACGGAGTTTTTGATACGATATTTATAGAGAAAATCAGCAAAAAAAAGATAATTTATCAAAACATAGTCTGAAGATCGCAAAAACAACTTGGCGCCAGCCCTGGCTCATTGGCGCCAGGACCAGTGGCTAGCGCCAGGCGCCAATGGCTGGCGTCTGGCGCCAATCCTGGTTCCAGGCGCCAAGGCCTGGGGTTGGACGCCAAACCGGCTTTTAACACGTTTTCGAAAATCTGATAATTTTACCGTACTGGAAGATAAAATAATATAATTTCAGTCGAAAATGCTATTTGATCTAATTAAAACTCTAAAGAATCTTAATTGAATTAAGAATGATAAGAACCTTCTAGAATATTCTAGAAGACCAAAACCATTCCTAATTACATTAGGAATGATAAATCATATTAGGCCCTCCCCTAGATCATTGGGCCGTACTTAAAACTCAAACCGGGCCCAGTTTAGTAAATTGGCCATAATTAAATTCCTCAATACTCATCGGAATTGGGCTTATAATATATCGTTGGAAAGGTCTTTTCAAGCCCCATCCAACTACACCACTATTGGACCCATATCATGGACCAACCAAGCTGGATTGGTTGTTTTCCTTAAAAGTTTTCAAAAACAGAGAGAAGAGAAAAGAAAAGAAATAAAAAATAAAACTTTCCGCAACACTAGACCTTTCCACACTTTCGTTTCATTCGATTATGATTCGACGTGAAAGGCACTCATCACTGGGTTTGGTTTTAGGGAGACACAAATGGGTGTCTACAGAAGCCCCCACTTTGACTGAGTTTGGAGAAACGCAAGTTTCGAAAAACGAAAGTCAAAGTATCGATAGGGACGGAGAATGATTCAGAACGTTCTGCGATCCTAAATCAATCTTGTAACGCCGATACCTGCAAAACTAGCATTAGTTAAACAGATAGAAGAGTTAAGAAACGCGTATCTTGCACCGTCGAGCACACGTCTCTGAAAGTAACCGATTGCTTTGATGACCTCCTGCAATCTAGAGAATGTCATCCCGTTTGAAAACTGCTACGCCTTGTAACTGCTTCCAAATTAGAAGATTGCTTCGCCTGAAACTATCCTCTCCGCCGTGATAATATTCTACGTCCAAGGGAATACCATCTTAAATTATTTCTCTTGAAATAATTCTCATCCGCATTATGATCACGTTCCATGCCTCAGGAACTATGATCGAAGACAATTTCGCCCTAAATTACCTTCAGTTGTTTGTGACAACTTTCCACAAGCTAGGGAATGATGCCGAAGACATCTTCTCTTGAAGTCATCCTCATTTGATGCGATAATCTCCCAAAGGAAAATACCGAAGATCCACGCCCGTCGATCTTTAAAAGTTCGCCTGAACTTTGCTTTTTGCTATGCCTGTACGTCGGCGCTCTTTGCTCTTGAACCTATACGTCGGTGCCCTTTTTTTTGCTAATGAACCTGTATGTCGGTGCCTTTTGCTAATGAGCCAATGCTTAGGCGCTTTAAGCTTAGTGAGACGATCTTTTCATCAGGTCGATCACTTCATGTAATCAAGCCGATTACCTAATCATGTCAAATTGCTCAGAGGGGCTAACTGGCGTACCAAGGAACCCAAAATATATTGCAGAAGGCTAGCACTACCCCAAAAGGTGGCTGGCTGCTTTGGCGTCGCTGAAAATCGATCAGCGCCAGCTTTTTCGCATTAGCGCCATGCGCTGAAATTGGCGTCTGGCGCCAAGCACATAATGTGACGCCAATGCCTAGGGGCTGGCGCCAGCACGGGAATCACCTTAAATTCCCGTTTTCAGTTCATTTCGTGCTCTGGTTTGTTGTGAACGCTGCTCGAAAAAAGTCGAAACTTCAATTGATCGTTGCTTATTCATTTCTCAACCGAATTTGCTCAAATTTGTTGCAAATCCAAGCTTTTTTCATCCATATTCCCGATCTATGTAAGTTTCCTTCCAACTCACACCGGTTTTTATGAATTATTGGCATGTTCATTCACGAATTTGATGAAAATTCGAAACTTATAATGCTCAATTTGCTTTGTTTATCAAACTTTATGCCATGAAATTGCTTGTTTATGTTTGCATATTGCCTTGGGAGTAATTTGAGACTTGTTTGACTCAATTTGGCGAAGAAATGAGCAATCCGCCATTGTTGGACCTCCTAAGGTCGTGAAAAACAATGTGGCTCGTTCTTGATGTTTTTGCTAGCAATTCTTGTTCAATTTGTCACAATGATCACTATAGTGTTGCAAGAAATTGTTTGATTGCTTGAAAAATGCTTATCATGCTCAATTCGAATTTGTGCTCTGTTTTAGTACTACGTACTCTGTTTTTGCGAACATAGTATCATGCGGCTAGGCAAACCTTTAGATACTATAGAACCTTGATTTATGATGATTCTGTAAAATGTAGCATGGCTAGACAACGAGGCTCCGGTTCACGGTCCCGAAACACTAGACGGGAGCATGAGCCCGTGGAGGACGACACTACACCGTCCACTTCGCTTGGTCAGTTCCCAGAGTGGGATGAGCAGACCTTGTTCTTTGCCCCTGTCCTCCACATTTCTGAGAGGGTGAGACGGGGAACCGAGCCGGGAAGGACGCGACATCACGGCTCTGGCTGCGATGGTCTCGGCGATTTGTATAGGATGCATATCGCCAGAGATCGAGAGACGAGACTCCTATGGGAGTCTTGCGGGTTGGTTGCCCTGTTTGAGACCTCCGAGGCTATGGTTGCCTCCAGCGGGGGTCACCACGTAGTACGCGCTCTGGTGGAGTTCTTTTGGGACACCACCAACACATTTCATTTTCCATGGGGTGAGATGATGGTCACTCCTACAGACTTCAGTCTTATCACAGGACTGGAGTTCTCTCCTGTGCCGCTGCCATTCGACGGCGGTATCGACGTCTTTTCTCCAGAGGTCGAGGAACTACTGGGGCCGATTGCTGTTCGGGCCCGAGCTGAGGTCGAGACGACTCAGTTTAGTGCTAGAGGGATTCGCCGCTCGACGCTGGCAGCGGCCCTTGATGACGATGCGACCACCCGAGAGCAGCGGGTGCGCATCTTTGTGCTGATGTTATTGTCAGGGACATTCTCCCCTGATTGGGGTAGTAGGGCATTGCTTTACTATCTCCCTGCTGTTCGCGATCTCCGGCGGATCGGGACTTATGACTGGGCCAGCTTGGCCTATACTGACTTCGTTCGCGCACTGAGGGACTCGTGTCGCCACCGGTCTCTTAGGACGAATGTCGCTTTGTCCGCTTTCTGGAAAGTTGTAGAGGTAAACATTATTCCCTATAAAATTTAGCCCTATATGTTTAGTTAGCATTTACTCATGCTTTAGCCTTTTGTAGATCTGGTTCTATGAATACTTTCCTTCCATTGCGCCGGCGAGACCATCGCCGAGGGGGTATCCGGTGAGCGCCTCTTGGGGCGGCCACCATGTGGACCTGTCTACTGCACGTGTCCGGAGTCGGATCATCTCGGTGCGTTTTTTGGTGCCTATCTTGCTCTTCTGCGACGTTTTATACATGTTCTTACCCGATTGATATTTTTTATAGGGACCTGAGGTAGTATACCGGCCATGAGGTGGTTGGACAGTCCCTGGATTAGCTGCACAGTACTCTGCTGAGCGCCGTTACTTTCTGGGGACCTACGGAGCAGTTGCGTATTTAGGAGAGAGAGTTGCTAGACAACACTCTTCCGATGTCTTTGTCGTTCCTGTTCCTCCACCACGCCACATGTTCGACGAGAGAGAGTTGTCGAGCATAGCTGAGGAGCCTAGTTCTCTTTGGCGGTCCCATGTGATCCTTGGGCGGAGTTATGCTGAGGAGCTACTTCCTTTGTTAGCTCCAGCCCCCGTGCCGGTCGAGGATGTGAGGGTAAGATTCTTGGCTTTTCGTTTTTCGCTGAGTAGCCCCCAAGTAACACCTTACTGATTTCTTTTCTGTTTTATCAGGATGGTCCCACTGAGTTTGTGCCACCCCGTATGTCCATCCACTACCAGGGGATGTACGGGCCGATCGAGGAGATGATTTCTCCGGCTCCTGAGGGCGAGCGCTTCATGGAGCGGTCGATTCCTCGTCACCAGACCAGGGTAAGTCTAGCTCTAATTCAGAATCTTGTATTCAGTTATCATGCATTTTTACTGACTTAACTTTCCTTGACAGTTCTCACGCGAGGTGGTTTCGGCTATGGCACGATGCATAGATGCCTTCCGGAGCCAACTCGTCCGGATGAGGAATGCAGCTACCTGTCGTCGAGACGACGCTGTCCGAGAGGTAACTTTTCTTTACTTATTGTTTCTGCACTATGCTTCAGTTTTCACCTTGTTTCTGATTTATTTCTTTTTGCAGGGTCAGCCGATCGCTTCTCACACCCGTACGAGGCCTAAGGGGCGAAGAGAGCCGGCGAGGTCTAGCTCGAGACGTCGTCGCACTTCGTCAGGAGGTAGAGGTGGCCGTTCTGAGGCTGCTCGAGCCGACGTTGCTGAGGGCTCAGGGTCTTCTTCTGAGGAGGTTCCGGCTGCACCGTTAGGAGAGGCTGCCTCGGCTTTCAGAGGTGGTGGGATGTACGAGGTTGGCTCGTCATCGCAGCAGCCTCCGCGGTCTCAGCCTCAGGTTGGCCTTGGCTGGAGCGGTCCTGTTTTGAGTTTCCCTCCTCCTACGGAGACTGGGACTGGTGCTGAGGCTGGAGCTGGTGGAGAGGTGACTCCTCGGACGGCGCAGTTTTATGGCATGATGGGCCTACGTCCTCCGGCGCCGTAGTTTATTTCTGTATATGCATTTTATTTTGACTTTTTATAGAACTTTGCCTTTGACTTGTTATTTAGACACTCTGTTCTGTAAATCTATTATTATGTATTATTATTATGTTAGTGTATGTTAGTGTGTGCAAATGTGATAACAATTGTGCGCAAAAATTCCGTCATTTTTATTATTGATGGAGGGTATTATCCGACTCTCTCCCCCAAAAGGAAAAAATAAAAAGGAAAAATAAAAACAGAGAGAAAGACTGATTTTTGAATTTTAATATAAAATCCAAAAAAAAGAATAAAAAATTAACTAAACATAATTGCTATATTTAATTAATTTAGAAAAGGATAGAAAGAAATTTATAAGGAATTAAAACGGGGCCATAAAGTCATTAACCGACTCCGATTTAATATCAAAACGCAAACTGAGCGCACGCGGCTGTCCTGCTGACTTGGCGCCAGCTGGCGCCAGCCTGTGGCGCGTGGCGCCAGGCGCTAGTTCTAGCGCGTGGCGCGTGGCGCCAGGCGCTAGTTCTAGCGCGTGGCGCGTGGCGCCAGGCGCTAGTTCTAGCGCGTGGCGCCAAGAGCTGCTGTGTGGCGCCAATTTCGGGTGTTTGACGCCAATTGACGTTGACTACGTATTCCAGTCAGGTTGAAATTCCTCGTGATTTGTGCATAAATAGCCCCCTGCTCAGCCGATTATTCACATAATTCCAGCGAAAAAATTATTCTTCTCTTTAGAAATAATAATCATGTCTTTAGCCACTAAAACCTTCACCCAATATTCTCATGAATGGTGTCGATCTCTCAATGCTAGAGAAAGAAAAGAATTGGATTTATTTCACTTGGGGGGAATATATGGCATTAAAGGGGTAGATCTAGACATAGACTTCATTCATACCGCTTTAGAATATTGGAACATTGACACACATTGTTTTAGAATAGGGTATGATGAAATTAGCCCTTTGCCAGAGGAATTTGGTGCTATTTTAGGCTTTCCTGCAATAGACCTGGTAGTGATCCCTAGAGTAGATGCATATTACTATAAGGATTTTAAGCGCTTCTTTAATTTGAAGGAAAGGGATTTATCAAGGATAGTGAATGGCAACGTGGTGAACTTAAAAGAATTCGCACGCTATTATTTTGATAAATCGCTTTCTGAATCTCTTCACATATATAGAAGAAGGGCGTTCTTATTCTGCATGCTTAATCAATATTGTCTTAGCAGTGGTAAAATTAATGAGGGTCGATCAATTATAACCACTGTGCTAGAACAAATTGAATCAGGGAGAAATCCGATGCCTTTAATAGTTGGAGAGACTATGATTAGTCTAGATGAGTTGAAAAGGGACCCAAAAGCACCTCTTCGCGGTTCTCCAATTTTATTACAGGTAGAAAAATAATATTTTTAATTACAGAAATTAAAAAAATATATTTTTGTATTGTAATATTGATTTATTTGCATTGATTTTTTTTTTTTTTTTTTTTCAGATGTGGCTAATGGAAAGGCTAGGATTAATTAGCCCTCCAGACGACATTGAAAGTTATACGCCCACCTGCTTTGTAAGAAGAAAGAAGCGCATCCCTAAAATTGGGCGCCATGGGTGGAAGAAAGTCTTTGAATCACGTGACTTTGCTATCAAGTGGGTCATCCCATGGTGGAAAATAAAAAGGATGGTTGGTGTTAACAAGCAACCTTTCTGCCGTCTTCCAAGCTTGTCTCTCATGACATATTATTATCCCTGCAGAGTAAAGAGACAATATGGCTTGCTTCAAAATATTCCTTCCGGGGATCTTCGTCCTCCCTATGAGTATCCCATATCTCAAGAAGTAGATAAATTTGACACGTACTGGAGCGCTAGACCTTTATGGGAAGTGATTACCCAAAAGGTTCCCCCTTCTTTGCCTAATGATGTAAAGAAGTGGTTGCTGAAGAAGTCTTCAATTGATCAGGGTAGAACTGATGTGAAGAATCGTCTAGGTGACAGGGTGACACCGGCCAAGGAACGCTTAGGTGCAAGAATTGAGTTCAAGACACCTATAATGCCTAAGAAGAAGAATTCTACTAAAGACAAGGGGAAAAGGAAAGCTACCACTACAGACAAAAAGGTTTGGGTGGAAAAGAAGCATGAGGTGCTAGCTGAAGGCGAGACAATCTATTCTAAGATTGAATGTAGGTCCTCTAAAGGATGCCTACTAGCTAAAGTAATGGATGAAGAGGAGGAGGCAGAAAAGAATTGGAAAAGAGCAAAGAAGGAGAAGAAAGACTAGAACATTGCTTAGCTTTAGATTTATTAGATTCTTAGTTTTTATTTAAAGTTAATTTATTTCAGCTTTATTTAAATTCCATTAACAATGCAATTTTATTTTATTAATGAAATTTCAGCTTTCAATTAAATTGTTACTTTAAATTTGTTTTATTAAAGCAATGAAAAACCGAAAAAATTGATTTTCCAGAAATTCTTCGGAAGTCGAAAATTTTCCGAAAAACGCCGAAATTCGCCCAGATTTTATTACTGAATTGGCGTCAATAATTGCGAATTGGCGCCAATACTGTCGTCTGGCGCTGATGGCCTTATGCTGGCGCCAGGCTCTGTTCTGCGACGCCAGTTGCTTTTCCGACTTTTGTTGACTTTTTGTTAATTCTGGAATGCGGATATGTCGAAAAATAAAGTGGCCGCACCCGTAATGGGTTGCCTACGTATCCTTTCCTAAGGAATCAGGCCGAACGTAGCTCTCTTGAGTGTCCTACTCAAGTAATTATGGGTAGTATTTTTTAAGTTGGTCAAGATTGGTCATGTTTGAGAATTCATTGCCATCCATGTCAGTTAATTTTGCTGCACCACCTGACAGGATTGTTTTGACAATGTAGGGGCCAGACCAATTAGGTCTAAACTTTCCCCTTGGATCTAAAACATTTTTCCTTAGTGCCTTTAATACCAAATCTCCTATTTTGATATTTCTTGTCTTGACCTTCTTATTAAAATGTCTAGCCATACGAGTTTGATAACACTGAGTGTGATGTAGAGCTTCTAGTCGTTTTTCGTCGAGTAGGATCAATTCTTCATATCGTGCCCTAGTCCATTCGACTTCATCGAGTTTACTTTCTAGCACAATACGTAGAGATGGTATTTCTAGTTCGACAGGTTGTACGGCATCCATTCCATATACCAAAGAAAATGGTGTATTTCCTGTTGACGTACGGATTGACGTACGATAGCCCCACAATGCAAAGTGAAGCTTGTCAGGCCAATCCTTGTAATTTTCTGTCATTTTCTCGATGATAGTCTTTAAATTTTTATTAGCTGCCTCGACTGCTCCGTTTGCTTGAGGTATATAAGGGGACGAATGATGATGTTGGATACCATATTTATGTAGCAATTCTTCACATTCGGCTTGAAAGTGAGTTCCATTGTCACTTATCATTTCATGTGGGACTCCATATCGACAAATGATATTTCTCTCGATAAAAAGTGCTACATGTTTTGCGGTGAGTTTAGCATATGATTGTGCTTCAACCCACTTCGTAAAGTAATCAATCGCTACTAGAATAAATTCATGGCCTCCTGTCCCTGGAGGAGCGATCTTGCCAATTATGTCAATTCCCCATGTAGAGAATGGCCATGGTGATGTGTAGGTATAGAGCAAAGATGGAGGAACGTGCTGTAAATTGGCATAAATTTGACACTTAGGGCATCTTTTTACATATTGATGGCAATCCCTATTCATGGTAGTCCAATAATACCCTTCTCGCATTATTTTCTGGACTAACATTTTGCCATTTATATGAGTTCCACAGATTCCTTCGTGGACCATTCTCATTATTCTTTGTGCGTCCACCTTCCCTACACATAGGAGAGCTTGACCTTTAGGTACCCTTTTATGTAGCTCGTTGTCTATGAGTACATATTGAGAAGCCAAAAGTCTCAAGGCTCGCTTAGCTCTTTTGTCAGCATGAGGAGGGTATTCTCCATTGGTGACATAGTTGAGAATGTTTGTGTACCATGGTTTTTCTTCTCGTTCTTCATCTTCGTCTTGGACTGGATTGTCATCTTCTATAGCCTGTATATATGCCGGTTTGTGCCTTTTTTCGATAGTTAGAGGCATTTGCTCGATATCCGTGGGAATCCTAACCATTGAGGCTAATCTTGCCAAGGCATCAGCAAATTGATTTTCTTCTCTAGGTAGATATGTGTATTCTACCTTCTCTAACTGATCGGTAAGAGTTTCCAGATAAGTTTGGTAAGGAGCTAGGCTTTCACTCCTTACTTTCCACCTTTTAGATATTTGATTGATGATTAGAGAGGAATCCCCGAATATCCTTAACTTCTTTACTCCCAATGCCAGGGCTGTTTCAAGGCCTACCACACATGCTTCATATTCAGCAGCATTGTTGGTAACGTCGAAATCAAGCTTTATTGAGATTGGGACGTGTTCTTCTTTAGGTGATACTAGTAACACTCCGACACCACATCCCTTTTGGTTTGAGGCTCCGTCAAAATACAAGGTCCAAGTATCATCTTCAGTGACCATCAAATCTTCATCTGGAAATTCACTGTCCTGTATTGGTGTCGAGTCTTCTATTGGAAAGTCTGCCAGAAAGTCTGACACCACGGATCCTTTAATAGCTTTTTGTGGCATAAACCGTACATCGAACTGGGCTAAGTTGACTATCCATCTTGAAATACGTCCATTGAGCGTTGATTTCTCGAACAAGTATTTGAGTGGATCCAATCGAGATACCACGAAAACGGTATGCACCAACATGTAATGTCTCAACTTAGTTGTGGCCCACACCAAAGCGAGGCACAACTTCTCGAGTGGTGTATAGCGTGTTTCGTATTCGAGAATCTTCTTACTTAAGTAATAGATTGCATTCTCTTTGTTTTCTACCTCTTGTGCTAGCATGGCTCCCATTGTCTCTTTGGTAATCGTCAAATATAACCTAAGAGGTATTCCGGGAAGTGCTGGCGCTAATACGGGAGGATTTGCGAGATAGGCTTTGATCCGGTCAAAGGCTTTTTGACACTCGTCATCCCATATTACTGGTACATTCTTCTTGAGCTTTTTGAAGATTGGTTCACATATCGTTGTTAATTTTGATATGAACCTACTTATGTATTGTAACCGGCCAATGAATCCTCGAATCTGTTTCTCGGTCTTGGGCAGTGGCATTGACATGATTGCTTTAATATTGGTTGGATCTATCTCTATTCCTCTAGAGCTTATGACGTATCCCAAGAGCTTGCCCGAGGTAACTCCAAAAGCGCATTTTGAGGGATTTAACCTCATATTATATTTTCTTAGCCTTTCGAAAAATTTCCTTAAGGCTACTTGATGGCCTGGACGGTCTTTTGATTTCACAATCATGTCGTCTACATATACCTCGACTTCTTTGTGCATCATGTCATGGAGCAAGGCGGTTGCTGCACGTTGGTAAGTAGCACCTGCGTTTTTCAACCCAAATGGCATTACCGTGTAACAGTAAGTGCCCCATGGTGTGATAAAAGTTGTCTTCTCCATGTCTTCTTCCGCCATGAGAATCTGATTGTACCCTGCGTATCCGTCCATGAATGAGAGGAGCGCATGATTTGCTGTGTTGTCTACTAGAATATCGATGTGTGGCAAAGGGAAGTCGTCCTTTGGACTTGCCTTATTTAGATCTCGATAGTCGACACACATCCTTACCCTTCCATCTTTCTTTGGAACTGGGACGACGTTAGCGACCCATTCGGGGTATTTGGATACCTTGATGAAACCTGCAGTTATTTGTTTTTGAACTTCTTCTTTTATTTTAAGTGCTACGTCGGGTTTCATTCGACGTAGCTTTTGTTTTACAGGTTTCATTCCTGGAATTA
This sequence comes from Chenopodium album, assembly GCF_948465745.1. Lineage (NCBI taxonomy): Eukaryota > Viridiplantae > Streptophyta > Magnoliopsida > Caryophyllales > Amaranthaceae > Chenopodium > Chenopodium album. Next base: position 18,986,138 of record NC_137842.1, read on the forward strand.
ATGGTATAGTGTGTTGAGCTATTTCTCTGTTAATGCCTGGCATATCTTCATATGACCAAGCAAATACGTCGATAAATTCTTTAAGCAAGTTAATTAAATCGGTTCTTTCTTGTTTATTCAATGTTAGTCCGATTTTAACTTCTCTTTTATGAGTTGAATCATTTGAGATGTCAACTGTTTCAGTCTCTTCAATTACTGGTGTTTTCTTTTCAAGTGTTTCCATTACTTTAATAAATTCTTTATCTTTTTCATCGTTTGCTAAGCAATGTTCGTCATCTTGGGTTAGGGAAGAACACGAGAAGTAAGGAGAATGAGCGATATTATTATACTCTGAGATCATTACATCAAAGAGTGATATGTCCTCAGGGACTAGATCACTAACTATCCTAGGAGAAGAAACAGGAAGGGAAGGCGTTATAACTAAAGACTTAGAAGATTCTAAAGGGAAAGACTCTGACTCTGACTCTGACTCTGACCCTGACGATTCTTCAAACATTGGCCCTTGTCCTGTCGTGATTGATATTTTCCTCCCACTCGGAGTAATCACCTTGATAGTCTTGCGCCACCCTTGCAGTAATCCTTCAGCTGGAGTAATTAGCTTCGAGGGATCGAAGTTTTCTCTTTGTAGGACCGTTTGAATGAGTGAGGAATTGTCTTCCTCATGAACTGGCTCATTCTTTTCTCGCCCAAACAGTAATCCCATGACGTTAAAGTCAAAGCATGGAGGTGCTTTCTCTTTATGGACGGGAATTGGGATTTCATCAGTGAAATAACAATCCAAGAAAATCTCGAATCCTGGTTGTCGTATGCCATTTACAACAAATGGTTCGGGAAATTCATGGCATGGATAGTCCTCTCCTTCTTTTATAAACTGACCATTAAGCGTAAGAGGGTACTGATCCATTGGAATTGCTTTCTTTTGAATGCGAGCGTCCCTACGTGCTTTCAATTTGTCCTGGGCTCGCTTGAGATCTTTCCGAGTCGGTTCGAAACCAAGTCCGAAAGTATCTAGTTTAGGGAGGCCAGGTGACTCTATCGATTTTGCTATCCCCTTCTTCTTTCCTAAGGTCATCCCAGGGAAGTGTCCTTGTTTTTTCAGCATAGTGTTGATAATCATGTTGGAATGGGGGTCGTGGCAAAGAGATGTCCTTTCACCCTCTTGGATTAAGGAGACTTCTTCGTTAAAGCCCCATAGGTCTTCATCATCTTCGTCGTGCTCCACGTTGATGATTGGATTCTCTATTGACTTGATCCTCATTGGCGAAGCATCAATGGTGATGGGGATTCCTCCAACTATAGCTTTCACTTGTTGGTGGAGAGATGAAGGGACGGCCTTTAGATCATGGAGCCAAGGGCGTCCTAACAACAGATTGAATGAGGCTTTGATGTCTACCACTTGAAAAGTAGTAGCATGTTCTATTGCTCCTGCCGTCACATTTAGGGTTATTTTGCCAAGATCTTGACGTCGAGTATTATCGTAAGCTCTTATTCCTTGTGTGGACGGAGTTAAATCCTCATTCTTTATGCCGAGCATCCTCGCAGTCCTAAGTCGACAGACGTTGATAGCCGATCCATTGTCTACAAGCGTCATGGGAACATTCATTCTTTTGCAGACTACTGTGAGGTTTAACGCTTTGTAGTGTTTGTCACCTTCCGGGGGTAAATCTTTATCAGAGAAGGTGATTAGATTAATTGGACTAGGGAGATCACTCGTGAGGAAGTTAGCTAGTCCCTCAGGAGTGGTGTCAGAATCTATCCCGATTTTATCCAAGGCATTCATCACAGCCAACCTATGTTCTCGAGATGTTGCCAGAAGCTTCCATACATTCATCTCAACTTTTGTCTTCTTGAATTGTTTAACAATGTCATTGTCCTCGATGATAGGTATGGGAACTTGTTGTACGGTAGGCATGGGTTGCGTTGAAACAGGAGGTTGTATTCTCCCGAATCTTGTGAGGACGTCTATTGATGCATCTTCTTCAGCCCAAATGTCGTCTGTGGTGTATGATATGGAAGGTGAAGGTTCTAATATGTCTTTTAGATAGACATCTTCTTCATCACTGTCCCATACTCCATTAACATTTATATCCTCTTCTTGTTGAACTTGGACCAATTCCTTTCTATCAATCATTTTTTGCACCAAATCCTTGAATTTGAAGCAGTTTTCTATGGTGTGTCCTCCTGACTGATGGTATTGACAGTAATATCTATCTGTTCTTTTTAATGATTCAAATGGTCTCGGTTCGAGAGGTTTGACCTTGCCACTCTCGGAGAGCATTTTAAACATTTGTGCATACGGGATCCCAATTGGAGTATAAATTTTATTGCTCTTCTTGGGTCTTTCGGTGACTCGTAAGGGAAAGTATTTTGCCTCATAAGTCGTTTTTACTGGTGTGAATTCTTTCTTAGGTTCTTGATCATATTCCTTGCGAAGTTCATTCAGAATTTTGAGAGTTTCATGTAACAGTTGTGATGTCTCCCTCAGATATAGTGTGAGTATTCGTATCTCTACCTCATTTGCCAGTTCTGGAGGATTATCCTCGACATCGAAAAAGATCTCTTCTTCTTCTTCTTCGGTCACTTTGACAGGCTTAATGAGAGATGAGGGGTCAACTTCGCTTTCTTCATCGGAGATAACCAATGTGTGAGCTAGAGGTGCATTATCAATACTCGGTTTCTTACTGGCAGGAGGCAACGGCAGCTTATTACTGTCAATCAGGTCTTGGATAGCTTCCTTAAGTTTCCAACAGCTTTCAGTAGAATGGCCCCTACCTTGATGATACTTGCAATGTGCATTGGGGTTCCAATTAGGCGACCTTTTCTCGACTGGTGGATCTCCGAATGGTCCAATGGGAGTTATAAGACCTTTTGCATTTAGCCGATCAAACGCGGTGTCATAACTCATGCCAATAGGAGTGAAGTTTCTCCTAAAAAGTTTCTTTTGTCCTTGGTTGTTCATGGCAAGGACTTCTCCTAGATTAAAGGCGCTAACATTATTTGAGTGTGCGGTTTTGGAAGAAGAAGGATTGTCGTTCTTCTTTCCTTTCCAGCCACTGTTGGAGTTATTGTTGGCAGCTTTAGATTTAGCTAAGTCATCTTCAATATTAATCCCAATATCATAAACAGCCTTAAAGGTATGAAGGTTATTTTGATATTTAAGATGTTTTGAATATTTTTCTTGGAGATTTTTAATGAACAATCTCACGGACTCTTTTTCACTTGGTACCTCAATCATTTTAGCTGAGGTTTCTCTCCACTTGTTAAAGAAAGATGTGAAGCCTTCATTCTCCTTCTGCTTGAGAATTTCAAGTTCTCTATGGTCAGTTTCGACTTGAACGTTGCACTTGTACCTATCAACGAAAGCGTTTGCTATGGATTCCCAGGTAGAGGTCTTTTCTTTTTCAAGAGAAAAGAACCATTGTTGGCAAATGGTCTCGAGAGATAGCGAGAACAGAGAAGGGAAAATTTTCTTATCGATACCCTTGATACTCATTATTGTTTCAAATGCCCTTAGATGGAAGTAGGGGTTGTCGATTGCCTTAAACTTTGGGATGTCGTTGGCACTGAACTTCTGCGGAAGAAGATCCTTATCCACCGAGACCCCTTGGGATGTGAGTTCTTGAAACTTGTAGTCACTGGACAACTTGCTTAGGCTTTCTTGCATGAGGTCCATTTATTGTTGCTTCGCGGGATCCTCGATCTTAAGTGCGAGAAGCTTTAGTGTCTCAGTTACAGTAGCCAATTGGTTTTTGAGATCGTTAACTTCTTCTTGAGTTGCCATTATAACTCTTGCTTTCCTCTTGCGAGCTATAGGTTTGTCGAAAAGTTGGACTTGTACGAAGAGGTTATCTTTGATTAATCGTCCTTCCTTTCTTGACCACGCGCTGTAAATTAAGCCAGTTTGCGTTTTGATTACTTGACTTGAATCAGTTTGACTTTATGGCTTTTGTTTAAATAAAAGAAAAAAAGTATGCATATTTTTAGGGAGCAATAATGTACATGTGTTTAGGGAACTTAAGTACTATTATTTATTGGAGGATTAATATCCGACTTACCCCCTAAAAAAAATGACGAAAAATAACGCGCGCACACAAGACTCCCTTAATCATGGTCAAGACATGTGTAATAGTGTGTGTATTGAGTGTAAGTGATATGTTTGGACTCTTGTGTAAGACCATGGGACTTAGTGCCTAAACTCGAATATTGATTCAATTAAGCAGAATTAACCGAATTAAACAGGAAACTGAATAATTAGACGTTAGGTGATGACTCGACAAATAATCCGAACTGTCGGCCAAGCGACAGGACTGGCGTCACAATATGGTGGTTGGCGCCAGACTTTTTAGTAAAGTTCTGGCTCTACACACCATACAACGGCGCTACAGCCCAGATTTTGGCACCAACATTGGAGCCTCGGTCTGGGACTGTTTTCGATATTATTAGTCAACTTGGGTATGCCTAAAGTCGTACTAGGTCAATTCCGATTAAAAGAAGAAAAAATTTATTGACTCGAATTAATTAATTAATTAGGAAAAGTTCTTTAAGTCATTAATTATAATCTCGACACAAATCAACAAACGGTTAGGAGGAGCATAGAATATATATGCGCAACAAATAATGCACAATTAGTCAAGTAGGCACAATATGATGCAATGAGTTCGCAACCTAACCATGGCGCTAGTTCTCTAAAGTTCGGGATATGGTTTAGTCAAATAGGGTCCATGGTTAATTGTTCAGATGCACCGCGTAGAAGCCTAACCGTGAAGGGTTAACGCGTGTGGATAGAACACCGCGAGTTTTTTTTTTAGAAAAAAAAAAACTCACTTCCATGGTTTGGTGAATTCAACATCTCAGATGTACCCTTTGTTGCCAGGAGCGTTCAATCGGGTAGATAGAGCATGAATTCCCAGAGGGTTATGTCCATATGTAGAACACATATGGGTTTCAGAAAAATGAGAAAAAATTCAATCAGGAAGTAGGATCGAGCAAACAATACGAAAAACCGGTCGAAATTAGAACGCATATTTCTGGCTCGGTATTGGGGGAAATTGGCGCCAGCAAACAGAGACTGGCGCCAACTTTTAACGGTAGAGCCTGGCGCCAATACTGGCGTCTGGCGCTACGGCTAAAAGTATGGCGCCAAGCTCTGGCCCCTGACGCTACTTCCCACATGCCTCAGCAGCTTTCTGTGCTCAATAAAATCATCCAGTTTCGCGCGGTGTTATTTCAGTCCTAGTTGTGAAAGACATTTCTCAAATTTCCTACGTGTAAAATCCTATGTTTTTGACTCATTACGGATGGTCTTTCCAATGAGAACCTTTTTATGCATATGCCACAATGTTAATCAAAATTACGCACATGAAATACTTAGAATTTTTCGAGTCTTATCCACTCATTCTAAATCATTGCCGAAACAAATTCAGGAATTAAAATAGAAATCCTCCCCAGTGGAGTCGCCAAAAACTGTGGGGAATAGTTTCAAGCCTTTAAAATCCCACTAGCTTGAACCCCACTGTGATCATACACTAAAGTACGGTGGCGTCCAAAAGGGAAGAAGATAGAGCAAAAGAGTCGTCAACAAGTTTTTAAGGAACTTGTAAACCGTTCACGAGGTGAAGGTTACACCCCTTAACGATCCAAGAGATCGTCAACTCCATAAGGTCATGAACCAAATAAGGGTCCGGGGATGATGGTACAAATCCAACCTAAAAGAGATTGAACCTGCCCTAATAATAGGCCTCTACTTTATTCTGCTCGTATTCATGTGCGCTTTCTGATTAACATACAATCAATAGGATTAACCCTAAACCTGTTTAATCTATGTTGGTTGAATATTAATGCACATACAAATCTATTATTGGCGATCACTTGAATTATAATCACAATTAACCTAACAAGATTATTAATTATCTTATTAAGCGTGATTGCAAATACCAATTCTCTTTAACCTGCAATAAAAGGTGATCAAGCAATAACAATAATAAATAGCATATCAAGCAACATAATAAATAATCAATATCATGAATAATTATTATAATAATAATAATAATATCATCATAAATTAAATAATTATAAATTATAACAATTATAATCATGTTAAAGCATAGCAAGATCCTAGGCATGATACTAACAAGATTAATAACAAACCCTAGCATGTCACTAAACAATAAAAATCAAATATTTAACCCTAACATGATACTAACATGAATAAATATTAGGAAGAATATAGGAAGCATCGTACTTTTAATCATACTTGATATTAAAGTTACCCTAGACATGATACTAGGAATCAAAATAACAATCTAAGCATGATTTCTACATCATAATATCAATTAAACCATTAAAGTACTTACTTGGATGCCTCGTACCTCTTTCTAATAACAAAATACACACGTTAGTAACTTCAAGGAAAATAATAAACAAAACAATTAAATTAAATAATTGAAAGAGACATTTGGGACCAAACCCTCAGAAATTAAAACCTTTCACGTCTAGGGCGAAGGCAACTTCGAATATGGCTAGGTGTATCAAGATCTTGTGAATGTGGAATTTTGTGTTAAAGAATAAAGTATTAGAAAAGAAAGAATGAAAGATTAATGATTCATAAACTAATTTGTTGACGATTGAAGATTGTAGATGAATGAACGAAAACGAAATTTATTAAAACTTAAGAATAAAAGAAGTGGTGAATGATAGATGATAATCCGTCCCCCAAAACGGAGTTTTTGAAACGATATTTATAGAGAAAATCAGCAAAAAAAAGATAATTTATCAAAACATAGTCTGAAGATCGCAAAAACAACTTGGCGCCAGCCCTGGCTCATTGGCGCCAGGACCAGTGGCTAGCGCCAGGCGCCAATGGCTGGCGTCTGGCGCCAATCCTGGTTCCAGGCGCCAAGGCCTGGGGTTGGACGCCAAACCGGCTTTTAACACGTTTTCGAAAATCTGATAATTTTACCGTACTGGAAGATAAAATAATATAATTTCAGTCGAAAATGCTATTTGATCTAATTAAAACTCTAAAGAATCTTAATTGAATTAAGAATGATAAGAACCTTCTAGAATGTTCTAGAAGACCAAAACCATTCCTAATTACATTAGGAATGATAAATCATATTAGGCCCTCCCCTAGATCATTGGGCCGTACTTAAAACTCAAACCGGGCCCAGTTTAGTAAATTGGCCATAATTAAATTCCTCAATACTCATCGGAATTGGGCTTATAATATATCGTTGGAAAGGTCTTTGCAAGCCCCATCCAACTACACCACTATTGGACCCATATCATGGACCAACCAAACTGGATTGGTTGTTTTCCTTAAAAGTTTTCAAAAACAGAGAGAAGAGAAAAGAAAAGAAATAAAAAATAAAACTTTCCGCAACACTAGACCTTTCCACACTTTCGTTTCATTCGATTATGATTCGACGTGAAAGGCACTCATCACTGGGTTTGGTTTTGGGGAGACACAAATGGGTGTCTACACTGACGTGACTGAGACATTGAAGACTTTAAGCCTCAAAATCAATGACCCTATGAAGCAACAACAGATGGAACTCATGCAAGAGAGCTTGAGCAAGATATCTAGTGACTACAAATTTCAAGGCATAAGTTCACAAGGGGTCTCGGTGGACAAGGAGCTTCTTCCGCAAAAGTTCAATGCCAACGACATCCCGAAATTCAAGGCAACTGACAACCCTTATTTTCATCTAAGAGCTTTTGAAATAATAATGAGTATTAAGGGTATTGATAAGAAAGTGTTTCCCTTTATATTTTCTCTATCTCTTGAAACCGTTTGCTAACAATGGTTCTTCTCCCTTGACAAAGAGAGAACCTCTACTTGGGAGTCCATAGTGAACGCTTTCATTGATAGGTACAAATGCAATATTCAGGTTGAAACCGATTATAGACAACTTGAGATGCTAAGACAAAAAGAGAATGAAGGCTTTACTTCTTTCTTTAATAAGTGGAGGGAAACTTCCGCTAAGATGATTGAGGTGCCCTCCGAAAAAGAATCTGTGACGATGTTTATCAAGAATCTCCAAGAGAAGTATTTGAAGCATTTAAAATATTAACATAATTTGAATACTTTCAAAGCCGTTTATGACATCGGAATTGAAATCGAAGATGACCTCGCAAAACAAAAAGCTACTAACAATAGTAACCACAGTGGCTAGAAAGGAAAGAAGAACAATAATCCTTCTTCTTCTGAAAACGCCCAATCTAGTAATAATGTTAGTACCTTTGACCATAATGGTGTCTTAGCCATAGACAATCAAGGATCTAAAAAGAAACCCATGAGAGAACTCACACCCATTGGAATGACCTACGATGCTGCTTTCGACCGTCTCTACGATCGAGGATTAATCAAACCTATTGGCCCTACCGACGATCCAACACCAGAAAATCGATATTCGAGATGGAATCCCAACTCCTATTGCAAGTACCATTGAGGAAACGGTTATACCACTAATGAATTCTATAGGTTTCAAAATCTCATTCAAGATCTCATAGAAGCAAACAAGATCTCATTGTCTCTAGCTAGCGAGAAGACTGGGTGATGATGAAGCAAACAACACAAGACAAGAGGCGAGCTTCAACGACAAGATTTCATGACCTCTTTTTCCTTTTCTTTTTCTTTTTTTTTTCCCTCCCCCAATAAGTCTAGCATAGGCACCTTTCTTTTCCCATGAATTTAATTTTGTAGATTCTTTCTTTTTCCCCTTTTAATAAAATGAGCATTTATTTCCTTGCATATGATCATTGCATTAAAAAAAAAAAAAAAAAAAGAGAGAAAAAAAAAATCGTTGTCTAACTAAGCACAAGGTATGCCAATGATTGGAGGCACCCCTTGTAGCCACATCATATTGCCTTTCACCTTTCTAATTTATAATCCTTTCTTCATAAACCACTTTGAGCCTCGTCTAACGATAGATCTTTCTTTCTTCAACCTACATCTACCTAACCTTGGGATGGGATGGTGTGTAACTTATGAAATTTTCAATTTCATAAAAATCTTGAGTGACTAAAATAGCAAAAAGTAAATAATAATAATAATAATAATAATAATAATAATAATAATAATAATAATAATAATAATAATAATAATAATAATAATAATAATAATAAAAGTGTACAAAAGGGCAAGTTTTCCAATGTCTTTGATATGAGCATGTCTTTGATATGAACACATCTCAGATTGCGTCTTTTGTCGAGTGCTCGGTACCGTGCCTGAGAAACATGAATGCCAAGTGAGTGATAGACCGCATGATTGGGATTGCCCACACTTATCAAAATAAAAAATGCAAAAGCAAAAAAAAAGAAGAGAGCAAAAATAAAAGAAAAGCTAAAAAAAAGAGAGCTAAACCTCAAGCATGAAAATACAAATATTCCAAAAGCAAAGTTGCACACCTTGAGGGCTTATCTAGGGTCTTGAGCCCTTTATCCCCTTCTTCTTCAACCTTTAGCCTAACCACGTTACAACCCATAAAAGACCTTTTTGAGGTATACGCACACTTGTGCGAGGTTCGGCTAGAGCTACGTTTGGCCTGATTCCTAACGAATACGTAGGCAACCTCACATTGAGGTGCAGCCGTAATAAAAATGCATTCATATTCACATTCACACACTCACACCATGATCATATCAAGGGATCTCCTATGCTCATCCCTATCTACTTCGAGCTAGACTTGGGGGCTTGATCCTTACATCATTAGCTTACCTAGCCTAAAGAGTCACCATCATTTGACTCTTCTTGAAATAATATTTTCCTACACACTTAGCCCTTGTAACCTAACTTTAGTATCACTTTCACACACCGCACAGATACATGACCAAATATACTTCCCTTAGGAACCCTTTGTTATGAAATCTTAACACGACATTGAAGCATGCCTTGTCACATTAGAATCATTCATCACTTGTAATCATCATTGCATCACAAAGTACGAAGTGCTTAGCCTCCGTGCCTAAGTTACCCAAATACTTTCATCATGGAGTCAACAATTGAGATAGCCTAGGATGAATTAATCCTTGCACCTTGAGAAATAGTATCAAACAACATTTGATTAAGCTCATTCAACACGCACCTTCAAAAACTTTGCTTCTTTCTTTTTTCGCGTCTTTCTTTTTCAGGAGAAAGTCGGTACCCTCCACAAAAATGACGGAAAATTTTTGGATTTTTTGCATTTTCGAGTCGCACGATCATAATACAATGCACACACGGGTCTTGAGTCACACGTGTCATTTCACTTCGAGTCAAGTCAGCCTCGAGTCAATCACAATGAGTCAAGTTCATACCTTGAGTTATGTCAAGTTAATGAGTCTAGCGACATTAAACCTTAAGTCAACCCTAAAATAATTAAAGAGACTAGCAAAGTCCTATAGTCAAAGATAAATACAGGTGCACCCCAGCGGCAGCAAGAGAAGAATAGGGAAGATCTGACTCCAGCGCCAGACGGCAACATCTAGCGTCAGGCAACAGATTTCAGCACCTAGCATTAGATCCCAGCGTCTGGCGACAGAGCCAAATCGCAGCGCCAAAGGCATCGCAGCAGCGACAGAACGCTCAATCACTCAGAGAAGTTATTTCAACCTCTTTCAGCAATTTCGGGTTCCTTGGTACGCCAGTTAGCCCCTATAAGCAATTTGACATGATTAAGTAGTCGACTTGATTACAATCGCAATAAGTGATCGACCTGATGAAAGATCGTCTCACTTAGCTTAAAGCGCCTAAACATTGGCTCATCGCAAGACACCGACATACTGGTTCATAAACAGCAGAGGCACCAACATAATGGTTCACAAGCAGCAAAAGCGCCGACGTACTGGCATAGCGGAAGCAAAGTTCAAGCGAGCTTTAAAATCGACAAGCGTTGGTCTTCGGAAGTTTTCTTCGGAATATTATCGCAACAAACATTCAAGTATCAAAGCTCTTTTGTTCAGAGACGCGTGAACATTTCTTTCAAGCTCTTTTGTTCAGAGACCCGTGGACATATCATCAAAGCTTTTTTGTTCAGAGACGCGTGGACAATCCCTTCAAGCTCTTTTGTTCAGAGACGCGTGGACAATCCCTTCAAGCTCTTTTGTTCAGAGACGCGTGGACATATCATCAAAGCTCTTTTGTTCAGAGACGCGTGGACATATCATCAAAGCTCTTTTGTTCAGAGACGCATGGACATATCATCAAAGCTCTTTGTTCAGAGACGCGTGGACATATTAAAAACAAGCTCTTTGTTCAGAGGCGCGTGGACATATCAAAAAAGCTCCATTGTTTAGAGACGAGTGAACATCAAAATAGCAGGATGGATTCCCTAGCTTGCGGAAGGTTGTCAACAACAGCAAATACAACAATGTAACAGCAACAAATCGGTTACCCCAGAGACGTGTGCTCGACGATGCAAGATACGCGTTTCTTAACTCTCTTATCTGTTTTAACTAACGCTAGTTTGCAGGTATCACGTTACAAGAATGATTTAGAATCGCAGAACGTTCTAAATTAGTCTTCGTCCCTATCGATACTTTGACTTTTGTTTTCGAAACTTGCGTTTCTCCAAACTCAGTCAAAGTGGGGGCTTGAGTAGACACCCAAATGTGTCTCCCCAAAACCAAACTCGGTGATGAATACCTTTCACGTCATTTGATTATCGAATAAAGCGAAAGTGTGAAAAGTCTAGTGATGAGGACGTTTTTATTAAAATATCTCTTCTTTCTGTTTTTGAAAATATTTCTTTTCTTACCCTATTTTTGAAAAACGTGCATTACAATTTAGTTTGGTCCATGATATGGGTCCAATAATGGTGTAGTTGGTTGGGTTTGAAAAGACCTTTCCAACAATATATTATAAGCCCAATTCCGATGAATAATGAGGAAGTTATGGCCACAATACTAAACTGGGCTCGAACCGGATCTTACCTACGGCCCAATGATCATGTGGAGGGTTCAAAGGTCTAATCCTATTCCTAAACTAATTAGGATTAATTAGAAGCTTCTATAAGTTTTTAAAAGATCTTAATTATTCTTTTTGAAAAGATAAGATTAAAGAATTTGAGTTAAATAAAAAACTTTCCTTTTATAAAATTTTCCTTTTTCTTAAATCCTAATTCTATTCGAATTAAAGATATTCAAAGACAGTCAGATATTATTTTCGTGCCTCATAATATTTATCCAAATCTTATATGGTTGGATAGATCTTGAAATTATCTTTCCAATGATATATTATAATATTAAATCCGAGTTATAACGAAAAAGATATGAATGGAATATGAAACTCTATCCAAAACTGACAACCTTCCACTATTTCGGCCATATCTTTTAATCTACAAAAGATTTTAATCTGATTCTAATTGGGTGGAAAATAGACTTCAAGAGCTTTCCAACGACTTTATTATATGCCTTATTTGGACTTTCGGATCAAAAGATATGATAAAAACAAAAAACGCATGAAACTGATTATTAGCGCCTGACGACAAGCATTAGCGCCCGGCGCTAAGGCTTGGTGCCTGGCGCTAATGACCAGTGTCTGGCGCTAATCGTGTTTTACTCTCGTTGAAACTCTGATTCGTTTTTTTTGTCCATCCGACTGATTTTCTCTATAAATAGCCTCTTAAAATTCTGTTTTCAATCATCAATTCTCAACAATAATCAATTTCCATCAACTCTCATCAAGAATTTCTTGATTCTCTCTCCCTCTTTCTAGCCTAGCCTTTTACAAATACAATTCCTCATACATTAGCACTAGACACACCTAGCCAAGTTCGAAGTTTTTTTTTCCCTAGACATGAAAGGTTTGATATTTCTGAGGGTTTGGTCCCAAATCTAGTCTAAACTTTCTTAATTCTTAATTCATTATTTCAATTATTTAATTTAATTGTTTAATTTTATCATTTTCCTTGAAGTTACTAACGCGTGTATTTTGTTATTGGAAAGAGATACAAGGCATCCAAGTAATTTCTTTAATTGTTTGCATTGTTATTATGATATAGAAATCATGTCTAAGTTATTATTATAATTCCTAATGTCATGTTAGGGTGTTTTGATATTCCTAGTATCATGTTAAGGGTAAAAGTTATAATATCAAATATGCTTATTATGATTCCAGCGATGCTTCCTATTTTCTTTCCTAATATTCATGTTAGCATCATGTTAGGGCTAAAGCTTTGATTTTTATTGTTTAGTGACATGCTAGGGTTTGTTATTAATCTTGTTAGTATCATGCCTAGGATCTTGCTATTATTATGCTTTAACATGATTATTATAATTATTGTTATAATTATTATAATGATTATTATGTTGCTTGATACATATTTATTGCTATTGCTTGATCACACCTTTTATGTATATTTAAAGGGAATTTGTACTTGTAATCACGCTTAATAAGATAATTGATAATCTTGTTTAGGGTTAATTTGATTATAATTCAAGTGATCGCCAATAATAGTTTTATTTGTGCATTAATATTCAACCAACATAGATAAACAGGTTTAGGGTTAATCCTATTGATTGCATGTTAGTCAGAAAGCGCACATGAATACGATCAGAATAAAGTAGAGGCCTATTATTAGGGCAGGTTCAATCTCTTTTAGGTTGGATTTGTACCTTCATCCCCGAACTACCAGTCATGGTTCCAGACCTATTGGAGTTAACGATCTCCTGGATCATTAAGGGGTGTAACCTTCACCTCGTGAACGGTTTACAAGTTCCTAAAACTTGTTGGCGACTCTTTTGCTCTATCTTCTTTCCCTTTGGACGCCACCATGCTTAAGTGTATGATCACAGTGGGGTTCAAGCTAGGGATAATGCTTGAAATATTCCCTACACCACTACTAGAATCATAGGTAACCCCCGTGACGTTGTACTATGTTGAACGGAGTATCAGGGAATCAGCGCGTGCGGGAGACAAGTTCATATTCGCCCCATGTTATAGAGAGTAAGTTTAACCATGTCAAATTCAATCGATTTGGCCTCATTATATGTTGACTCCTAAATATTAATTTGCTTTTCTATTGTGAACTTATGTAGGGAGCATTGGAGCCTCATGGTTATTTGTAATTCCAATAACAAAATTTATCACCTTGATTTAGCTCGATCATCGGAGAAGTGGCTAGTGAAGTCTATATTGCAAAAGTAAATATATAGCTACCTAGTGATGATTATTGCTAATAATAACTAATTTAGTAGTCAAACGACTAATCAAATTTGAATGTACTTTATTTACTACAGTGTTATGAAGAAGCTACATTGTCGTGCTCCTCAGGGTCCAACATGGAAGTCACCGTTGGTAATTTACATGATATTGTGATTATCTTCAAAATCTATGTTAGTAAATAATTGCTAATTTCCTTTGCATGTTTCACTGATGTGATTCGTTCGTCATATGCTAGTGCGCACAACAAGAAAATGGACTTGATTGTGCTTTGTATGTGATGAGATTCATGCTTGACATAGTGACTCATTGTACGGACAGTCAACAGCTTGATGAGGTAAGTCCTAAAACTTAATGAAATGCTATTTTGATGTGATTTCTAGCCTTAGAAACCCAATATTACCCAACATTAACATGTTATGACAAATAAATAGGTCATTTGACAAGAAAGGTAGAAAATGGGCTAAATAGAAGTCATATGGGCCATATTTGGGCCATTTTGTGTTAATATGCTCTTTTGATGTGATTTCTTTCCTTATACACCTATAACTAGATAATATTGACATGTTATGAGATCAATACAGTTCATTTACTAAGAAATGTAGGAAATGGGCAAAGTAAAGTCATATAGGCCATATTCGGGCCATTTTGAGTAAAAAGCGTCTTAATCCTTAATAAAATGCTCTTTTGATTCAATTTTAGGGCTTAGACACATAAAAATAGGTGAAAATGACATGTTTTGAGAAAGAAATAGTTCATTTGATAAGAAATGTAGGAAACGGGCTAAATAGAAGTCATATAGGCGATATTTGGGCCATTTTGAGTAAAACGTGTCCTAAAACTTAATGAAATGCTATTTTGATGTGATTTCTAGCCTTAGAAACCCAATATTACACAAAATTGACATGTTATGACAAATAAATAGGTCATTTGACAAGAAAGGTAGAAAATGGGCTGAATAGAAGTCATATGAGCCATATTTGGGCCATTTTGAGTTAATATGCTCTTTTGATGTGATTTCTTTCCTTATACACCTATAACTAGATAATATTGACATGTTATGAGATAAATAAAGTTCATTTGATAAGAAATGTAGTAAATGGGCAAAGTAAAGTCATATAGGCCATATTTGGGCCATTTAGAGTAAAAAGCATCTTTAACCTTAATAAAATGCTCTATTGATTCAATTTTAGGGCTTTGACACATAAAACTAGGTGAAACTGACATATTACGAGAAAGAAATAGTTCGTTTGATAATAAATGTAGGAAATGGGCTAAATAGAAGTCATTTAGGTCATATTTGGGCCATTTTGAGTAAAATGCGTCCTAAAACTTAATGAAATGCTATTTTGATGTGATTTCTAGCCTTAGACACCCAATATTACCAACATTGACATGTTATGACAAATAAATAGGTCATTTGACAAGAAAGGTAGAAAATGGGCTAAATAGAAGTCATATGGGTCATATTTGGGCCATTTTGTGTTAATATGCTCTTTTGATGTGATTTCTTTCCTTATACACCTATAACTAGATAATATTGACATGTTATGAGATCAATAAAGTTCATTTACTAAGAAATGTAGGAAATGGGCAAAGTAAAGTCATATAGGCCATATTCGGGCCATTTTGAGTAAAAAGTTTCTTAATCCTTAATAAAATGCTCTTTTGATTCAATTTTAGGGCTTAGACACATAAAACTATGTGACATTGACATGTTTTGAGAAAGAAATAGTTCATTTGATAAGTAATGTAGGAAACGGGCTAAATAGAAGTCATATAGGCGATATTTGGGCCATTTTGAGTAAAATGTGTCCTAAAACTTAATGAAATGCTATTTTGATGTGATTTCTAGCCTTAGAAACCCAATATTACACAAAATTGACATGTTATGACAAATAAATAGGTCATTTGACAAGAAAGGTAGAAAATGGGCTGAATAGAAGTCATATGGGCCATATTTGGGCCATTTTGTGTTAATATGCTCTTTTGATGTGATTTCTTTCCTTATACACCTATAACTAGATAATATTGACATGTTATGAGATAAATAAAGTTCATTTGATAAGAAACGTAGGAAATAGGCAAAGTAAAGTCATATATGCCATATTTGGGCCATTTAGAGTAAAAAGCATCTTTAACCTTAATAAAATGCTCTATTGATTCAATTTTAGGGCTTTGACACATAAAACTAGGTGAAATTGACATGTTATGAGAAATAAATAGTTCATTTGATAAGAAATATAGGAAATGGGCTAAATAGAAGTCATTTAGGTCATATTTGGGCCATTTTGAGTAAAATGCGTCCTAAAAGTTAATGAAATGCTATTTTGATGTGATTTCTAGCCCCAGACACCTAATGTTACCCAACATTGATATGTTATGAGAAATAAATAGGTCATTTGACAAGAAAGGTAGAAAATAGGCTGAATAGAAGTCATTTGGGCCATATTTTGGCCATTTTGTGTTTATATGCTTTTTGATGTGATTTCTTTCCTTATACACCTATAACTAGATAATATTGACATGTTATGAGATCAATAAAGTTCATTTGATAAGAAATGTAGGAAATGGGCAAAGTAAAGTCATATAGGCCATATTTGGGCCATTTTGAGTAAAAAGCATCTTAAACCTTAATAAAATACTCTTTTGATTCAATTTTAGGGCTTAGACACATAAAACTAGGTGACATTGACATGTTATGAGAAAATAATAGTTTATTTGATAAGAAATGTAGGAAATGGGCTAAATAGAAGACATATAGGTCATATTTGATAAAATACATACTGTTTTGCCTAATTAATTAATTCTAACATAATTTTTTTGTATTTCAAGTTTTGCAAGGTACAAAAGGATGGTCCGTTGGCAATCACGGAACTTAATGAAGTTCGTGATATGTTGGCGTCTTTTATCACCTTCAACATGTAAATGTCATTTTAATTGTAAATTTATGTTAACTTTTTAACTATATTATTCTTCATTATTTACTTACTATCATTTGTATATATATATAACACTTTTTTTTTTATTGTATTGCGTTTGGGAATATTTATATCTATACGTATATGAATTCTTGTTTTTAATATTATTTGTATCTTATTATAATATTTAATAATAATATTATTATTATTAGTAATTATAATAATAATATTATGAATTATTTTATTTAATATTATTGCTGGAATTACAGGTTATTATTGCTGGAATAACAGGGTTTTTTTTAATATTATTGCAAGAAAAAAGGAAAAAAAAAATTAACTTAAAACGCACCGGTTAACCGGTGCCAAAAAGATCTGCCACCAAAAAAAAAAATTCGCGGGAGTATTAAAGGCACCGGTTAACCGGTGGCAAAAATAGTTAAAGGCACCGGTTAACCGGTGCCAAAACCGGTTTATGGCACCGGTTTTGAACCGGTGGCAAAAGGGGGGTAATTGGCACCCCCACATTGTAACCGGTTCAAACCGGTGTCTTAGGTCGGGTTTGAACCGGTGCCCTTTGCTATTTTTCTACTAGTGTGTTCTCTCTCCGCTTGCATATGATAATCCTAATGGAATAAATCACATAAAATTTAAAATGAAAAATTTATGAAATCTAACATATAATTACAAAAACAATTCTTAGTTACTTTTGCCTTATTTTTATTTAATTTTTTTTTTTTTTTTTTTTGGGAGATATCAACCATGATTACATAATTCAAGTGTGGGATTTTCTTACGTAGAGGCATGTCATTAATCCACAATCAATTTAACCAATTAGATTTTTTTTTTCTTTTTTTTAGCAGAAAGAATTATAATATATTAATTAATAGTCATACGACATCTATCTACAGCAATATAGATCTTTAAACCACCGAAAGAATTTAATATGTGTAAAACAGAACATAAAAACTATGTTAAATATAGAATACATTCAATACGAGTAGATTTTTTTTAAACAGCGAAAATAGTATATGGGATTAACAAATAGATTCAGAGAGAGTATAATTTATGTTGGGTCCACTAGTTAAGAGAATTGAATTTAAATATTGTAAAAACTTTTCAAATAAAAGAATGGAGCAAGTATTTAAAAACGACCAAAAAAAAAAAAAAGTAGAGCAAATATTTAAAAAAGAAGGGAGTACTAATTTCCTATCTTTATGTATTAATTCTTAGACTATAGAGGTAATAGTGAATTTAAAGAATGAGAATAAGCATTCCCAAAACAAAACAAAACAAAAAAGGCAAGAAGTTACTACTCCGATCCATTTGCCCAAAAGTACTAAGCAAAGGGTGAAATTGGTAGGGAACTCACCTTGTAACTTTAAACTTATTCGAGCCTCACTCACTATAAAAATGCTTGGGAGTAGGGAGATTCCCTTACTTCCCCCTTTTACTCTCAAACGCTGACTTGCGGAGCACTGGAGCTGGGCTGGCTAAACATGTGAGAGGCGTTGGTTTAGTAGGGTCCTCATCTTACCTTAACAAAAACAAAACAAAACAAAACAAAACAAAAACAAAAAACCAAAAGTAGTTTTGACACTCATCATGGCATAATTTTATATGATAAATTAATGATTTAATATTTAATTATCAACTAGTTTTTGGTCCGAACAACGCCCTGGGTCATTATTAGGGGTGCTAATTGAGCAAGGCAACTCGCTAGTACTCGACTCGGTTAACGCTCGGTCAAAATTCGACGTGAGTTTGCTCGTGCTCGCTCGAATCAGTTCAAAATTCGAATAAGTATACAAGAAATTCAATATTTTTCTATCCTTAAAACAAAAATTTACCTTGGCATATAATAAATTTAAAATAATAAATTAAAGTAGGAAAAATTTATATAAAGAGAACAACATATAATCAACATATATTTGAAATTTAAGAGACCTAACCTTTAACCGAGCAACTCGTGATCGTCTCCACTCGACTAAAAAATTAATGAGCACGAGTCGAGCAACCCTTTGCTCGTGATCGACTAGCACCCCTAGTCATTATATGCATATTTTCAATAAAGTTTTATACGGAGTAATAAAAATTATATGGTAAAAAACAAATATAGATTAAATTAGTACATTTACTTCGGTACTCCTACTATTTAAATACTTCCTCCGTTTTTTTATTATTAGGCCACTTATCTTTTAAGGAAGTTTCATAAATATTGCACCATATCTATTTAAGGAAATAAAATGTCTCTATTCACACTGTAAATACCTAATATACCCTTACTTTAACACTTGATTCTTTAGTTCATGCTTACATCACATTGATAATGTACTTCTACCCTTCTCTCTCTTCCTTTTTTCCACTACAAAAAATATTGTGTCCAACCTATATGGTGCAATAATAAAATAACAGAGGAAGTATATTTTTACAATCATTATTGAACATTAAATATATTATCTAATATCTAGTATTTAAAATTATTAATTTGCTTTGTTCGACTTCAAGTTTATGAATATGAACACATTGTGATAAATTAATTATTTAATATTTAATTATCAATGTTACTCTAGTGAAAATTTACATGTGAAATAAGAGGAAGAGTTAATAGGAATTACCATACTTGTTCCAAGTAAGTGAATTGTCAGAAAGCAAGACATCCAAGATTGAGATAGAAATGAAAATCAATACAATGATTGTTTGAGGGAAGAAGGTCGTCGGGGATAACAGGCTGATGACTCCCAAGAGCGGTTTTTTTTTTTTAATCACAGTTGATTGAAAGTGGTGTCAAACTCCTTGGTCTTCCAGGCAAGCCAACTCATGACGAATCTCTTGCTACAACATCAATCTCGCCCTTTTCAACCATCAAAAAGGACCGTACCAGCACATAAAACAACTTGCTCTCTGGAATCAAGTCTTCTTTAATGGCTCTTTCGCCTATGCAACGAAGAGTAGTTTACTTACCTGCTTAGGTCGAACATGCCAACAACTTTCCGTTCACTTACGCAAGAGTTAATGTCTAACAGCTAGACATGCATTGACAAATGTCAAACAATGGCAATTTTGAAAATAAAAGGGTATGTTTGGTTCAACTTAATTTCATTTCAGCTCCAATTAATTTAGTTCCTAATTTCCTTCTCTCATAAACAATTAATTTCAACTCCAATCAATTCAGTTAAATTACTTTTAGTAAATTGGAAAGGCCCTTAAGGGATAAAATGATACTACTTCATTAAAAATATCACAAATTTTTTTTTTTTTTCAACAACAATATAAGTTAAAATAAAAGTATTACAAACTAAGAGCCTTACTAGAATACTAGCTCCTCTATTACAACGCGAATACATTAAATTAAAGAACTTCCACATTTGATCTTGCTGATTTGAATAATCTGTCATTATCCTTTGAGCATGCGATGAGAAACACACCATTCTGTTTATGTATTCCACTTTCTCTTGAACTTAGAGAATGTATTGGAGGACGACGAACAAACAAATTCTGATATACATATAAACGAGTTGAAAATGACACCAAGTGCCTATTACATTAAGTAAATGGGGCAGGAAAACAAAGCACTTTGGGCGTACAATACACATTGAATCACCCATTGTGATTCGATACCCTTAATTGCGGGTACCATTGATCCTTTCTCAAAGAAAAAGACCATTGACATACTATGAACCTCCAAAATATCATTTTGGGGGCCCCCAAACATTTCATTTTGGGGAGCAGTGTTAAGATAGGTATTTTTCAAAGTAATAGATTGAAAATCCACTACTAAGCTGAAACAAAGGACATCAATGAATAACCTTTTGAAACTCTTTCGAATGAAAAAATCGAAAGAGGAAACAACAAACAACCAACAAACCCTAACCAACCCTATGAACCAAACCATACTGTAACAATGGAAAATTCCCCACAAAACCAAAACTCGCATACCTAAAATTGTAAACAGGAGCAGGACACACCCCTTTAAATCCACCAATAAACTTGACAAACACCAATTAGAACAAAGAGAGCTGCATCTCATAGCATCAAACTCATAGCAAGGACCCATAGAAACAAGGAAAACTAGAAATAAAGCGAGAAAAACAATTAAAGCCATTAAACAAGCAAGAAAACAACCAGCTAACACCGACCTCCGATTACAGCCTTCCCCGTGAAGGTCAAACTGGACTAACATCACCGGCGGCAAGACAACCAAGAGACAAACCCAGTATTGGTGTCACAAAATAGAAAATGGGCAGAGGAAATCAAAGGAGCGAGAATAAAGCCCAACGCAAGAAAACGAAGAAACCCTAACCCTAACTTTACCTTTACCAACTCGATTTTTTCGATCACACGTAGTCGGCAGCGTTAGAGCTAGCCGTCGAATCTTGTTTTGTCAAACGAAACCTTCAACCCAAATTGAAAATGGCCTTCTTATCCTTTGGTGCGCAAACACAAAGCTTCTTGTACTTAAAAACAGGAACTGAAGAAAAAAAAACCCACTTAGAGAACTTTCCGGTGAGAAGAGGTAGCACTAAGCGGAGTTTGAAGCTCATTGGGAGCCTGGTACCACTTCACCTACAACGCTAGAACACGAGCAAAGAAAAACTTAAAACATGGAAGAAAAACCCGCCGGAGAACTAGCCCCGCAGCTCCGTTGAGTTCTAGATTTCAGGAGGGCTTTCTGTTTAGAGGAGAGAGAACATAGCATTTAGAGGAGAGAGTTTGTACAAAATCCTTATAAAGGATGTTTTATGTTATGTTGTTCTTAGCTATTATTTTTAATATCTAATAATTAGACATTAGGACTTCCTCAAATGAGATAAAGGCTAATACTTTTTTAAAAGAGAGAATTGTAAAAGAAGATATTGGGAATATAGTTGTCACATAGAATTAGACCCCTCAAATTGTAGCAAGTATTTTCATATGAAGGATTAAAGGGATCTTATTCGGCTCCTTAATTATGGCCTAAAATAGTTTGACTGACACACTTGTTACTCCATAATGCATAATTTTGACAGTAATGCATAATTTTAACAATAATACAATCTCCGTTTAACATTATGCACAACATCTGAGTATTTTTATTTGATAAAAAACTCAATTGATTCATACTTTTGGGACATCGAATTTACAAGTGAAAATAAGCCTGATGGTTGGATGCCTGGATTTGGGTATATGCAAGCACAACCCACCTGTTGCACTGGGCCCTTTTGAGGTTAAATACTTGTACATAGTATGAACTTTACTCATTGCAATTACATACCATTAGTATAAATACTCCAGCGGCTCACTTTATTGGTTAAAAAGCTACTTGCATATCTTTGGTTATGTGCAAAGAGAAACTACTAAATTTTTTTACTAGAGGTAAACTGTAATGAGCAAAACTCCAACTTCAAGCAAAAACCAAGCATATAAATGTTCGGACAGTTAGCATCCGATTCATACTCCATCACAATGGCCGCAATCAAACGCTAAAATAATGGACTATATATATGACTAAAAAATGGCTAGAAAGTCTTATGAATTTATGATTGTAGCAAATTTCTATTATTGCATTGAAACAAACTTGAATTTCAGAAGAGCACCAGCTTCATAATGCTCTTGCACCAGCATAATATGAAAACTTGAGTAACTAGAAAAAAATATCACAAACCACAAATATAATTCCATGCAAAAGACAATAGAAGGGACCTTACTCCTGGTAGGTTTGATAAGCAGAAGACAAACTTACAGTACAGCGAGAGTGCCCTCACTTCGACTTTTGTGGAGTGAGAGACCAGATCTCAAACTTTGAAGCTTGTTGGAAAAGTCGATATTATTATGGCGGTGACTCGGTTTTGCCCCACTTGGTGGAACCAGCACATGTTTCCCTTTAGATTGCCTCAGAGAGTCTGATGATTGACCCTTCTGCCCATGTGTAGATGAATGAGTTGATCGTTTTGGAGCGCCACTTCCACGACGTGAGGAAGACTTGTGATCAGATCTAAGTCCCCGGTCTGAAATACCCAGTCGAACAGACCTATCCGAGGAATCTTTCAGTGTGCTGGATTTTATATTCAGCCGGTTGTAGTAAGCTAGATAAGGAAGTAGGCCCTGTAGATACTTTTTCACTTGCTCATCCCCGACATTTTTCTGGGCAGGATTTCCTTCCAAACTGATAGCTTGCAAGGAATTGTAATTAGCAGCAAGTTGTCCTAGACCTTTGGAAGTAGCAATCTTGTTGAACCGCAAATCAAGAACAGTTAGCTTTAAAAGCCTGTGTAGACCTTCCACCTCACTGATTTTATTTCCAGCTAAGTATAATTCCTTCAAAGTGGAGCATGATGCAAGACCTTCAAAACCAGACCACAACATGAACATGAATTACACAATATAAATTTTGCAAGGGAAAACAGGAAAAATAAATACCAGACATCCAGAAACAATATCTAACATCATGAGAGCTAAAAATTATATACCCATTAGGAAATTTTCTTCCAAAGACATACACGTAAAAAAAAAAATTCGTCATTTACTTCAATCACAACATTTTTAACAACTTGGAAAGAATGAGAAATCAAAATAGCGCTGGGGCATAAACAAAAAATGGAAGAAGATACAAAAGTCAAAGGCCATTCATTCCATTCTTGGGAAAGAACACCTCAATCAAGATAAGATATTTGGAAAAAGCAAACTTTGCATGCCTACCAAATAAAACTCTGCTTACAAACAAGTACCCCCCCCCCCCCCCCCTCCCCCTCCCCAAGCCCAATCCCCACGGCTATAGATGATTTGGTTATCTGGTGTCACCATCACCTTCTAGGTTTATGATTTGTTCCCATCTAACAAAAAAAATATCTTGCCTTCTTGGTAGCTAACAAACAAATAAAAGGTGGTGTTTGGTACAGGGTATTTAAAAAAGTAAGGAAATCAAAAAGGTTGATTCCCTTTGTTGATGTTTGTATTGACATATTGGTCATTCCCTTTCCTCTCTATTTCCCCAAAGTCTTCTAGGTTGATTATCCAATCCCCCCTAGGTATTTAGATTCTTTTTTCTTAGCCACCATCACACCACACCACACCAGAGCCACCATCACCAACTCACCAACGCCACCTCACCACCCCACCGCTGCCACCCTAACTGCCACCACTTCGCTACCCATAAGCCGCCACAAGATCCATCCAAGAGTCAACCCAAAAAACCCACCACCCTAGAACATCCACCCCACCCCATTCTACCAACTTGAAAAACCATTGACACCCCCGTAAATTCACCCCCACCCCCCGAAAACCCACCCACTCCCGTAAAATCTAATCCACCCACCCCACCCTAAAATAATCTATTCTAAGGGAGCAAAAGAGATAGAGGAGGTGCTCTAATGAGATGTGGTGGTGCAAGAGTGAGGCAAAGGCCATGTTCTGATGCAAAGATAAGGTGGTGCTCCACTAAATAAGGTGGAGTTATTTTGGTTGTAGTCTTGTAGAGGTGGATATGGGTTGAGAAGGAGGGAGGTAGTGTTGGTGGTTTGTTATTATTATTATTATTATTATTTTCCCTTTTGTCTCTTTGAACAAACAACGTAGTAAATCTAAGGGTTTTACTTTCCTTTCCCTTCCATTCATTTTCTTGATTGCATACCCGTATTATTTGTTTATCAAAAGTTAATGGAATCAAACTACTTTCAACAAGTTACGAAATAATATTCTACTTAAAAAAGATTTTACACCGCCAACAACTAATCACATTCCCACTTCGTGTAAATAAACAAGTCTTATTAAAGAATGGGTTTGTGAGTGCTACAAAAGCCACAACCTTGCTACTTGAAAAGCAATTTTTGGCATACCCCTATGTTGACTCCCCCTCCCTCCCTCCCTCCCGCCACAACCTTGCTACTTGAAAAGCAATTTTTGGCATACCCCTATGTTGACTCCTCCTTCCCTCCCTCCTTCCCTCCCTCCCTCCCGCCACAGCCTTGCTACTTGAAAAGCAATTTTTGGCATACCCCTATGTTGACTCCTTCCCTCCCTCCCTCTCCCCCCCCCCCCCAACTCTCTCTCTCTCTCCAACCGAACAAAACATAGTTTCTCAATGGTCGATATCTCGTTTATAAGAAGCAACTATGCAGAAAAAGGTAAGAAACTAAGAAGACACTTATAAGAAGCCACATGCCAAGTAGAAACTTACCATGTCCAATTCTGGATATTTTATTGTAACTCAGGTCTAATATGCGAAGCCTTGTAAGCTCTCTTAAACCTTCAATGGTCGATATCTTGTTTTTGGACAAGTTCAACATATGCAATCCTCGAGGAAGAGCACCAGCAGTAATTCTCACTGCAAAACAAGCATCCAAAGTCACTACAATAAACATAGAAAGAAGAATGAAACCAGAAGCAAAGAGGTAGTAAAAAACAAAGCAAAGTACAACTTAACACGAAAAAGCTAAATTTGGAAAAGATACTAATGATTAAAGTAGATCACAACAATTGTGCTTCACCAACCTATAGAATTCCCAGATAGATTTAGAACCTTTAAGCCAACAAATGCACTGAGAAGTGGGATTACAACCAAACCATGATTGGCCAGCTGTGCAGTGGTCGTTGTGGCATTCAGAGAAGATATGTATCTTTTTGCTGCCTCCATGCCTGGGTATAGATTCATATCCACTTTATCCAGACCATCCAAGAATGCAGATCTTCTTTTTACCTCATTACCAGAATCAGCCACTTCATTGGTCTCTTCTATGGGGCTGCAGTGCTGAAGATCAATAACCCAATCCTCAATGAGCTTGGTCTTAAATTCCCTGTTTGCAAAGTCACCCCAGGGATCAGATGAAGAGTTGCCCTGGCCATGTCCCATTACACCAATTTCATCTGGCATAGGGACTATCCAGTCTTTGCTTGAACAACCATAATTATAAGAGTCATAACCATTTAAAACAGCATTTTCTCCATCAAATTTCTCAGGACAGTTCAAATTATCATCCTTGCATAATCCAACAATCTCTGCATTATGAGCTGAAACACTTTCACTGTTAACAGAGAGCTTTTTAAGATCCTCAAAAGATCTATTACGAGAAGTCAACATGACACAGGCAGAAAGACCAGGAGAAGTTGGAGACATGGACCCAAAATTTGGCATAGAGTACGATTTAGAAATGCAGGATTGAGTAGGTGAATTCTGACCAGAACCATCGGGAGCCCCCATATGCAATGAGCGATGAGAGTCTTCAAGACCTTCCTTATTCAAATATTGAGGGTTATAAACAGCTACGACTAACTCTTGGTTTCCAATATCAGAACTAATATTGGGGCACAGCGTACGAGAAGCTTCATGATTCTGATCAGGAGAGGAGATACCTTGACTCCTGGCATCATTTGTAGGTGATACATCAACAACCTCATCACAATCATGTGACCCTTCAAAAGAAAACTCCTGATCATAGCAGTCATCACCATTACTGACACCAAAGATTCTTTCTTTTTCCAATTCACAACCAACAGAAAGACTTCTTCTAATATTCCCTGTCTGAAAGTGCATAGAGTCTGCATTACTCGCAACATCATAATCACATTTTACTTCTCCAGATTTCCAACTACGTGAGGCCAATGTAAGATGCTCAGTTTCACTAGCCTCACTTTTCCCTATATGAAATTCATGCCTGGTTATAGGATTGCCAGAGAGTGCTGATTCATTATTTTGAGAACCAAGTTGCAGCGTCTTGACCATTGCTTCAAATGAAGGTTGGGCTGATTTCTGAGAAACACCAAAAATAAATAATAAAAAGATATGGACAGCTATAAAAATGAAGCATAGATTATTCATAACAATTTCAAGTTTAACACCAAAAACTTTAATACTAACCTTTTGCTTTTGACCGGGAGCGTGACCGTAGAAGCACGAGAAGCGACCCATTATACACTAACAGGCTTGCAGCACTGAGCAGAGCTTTACTGAACAATCAATCAAATTATCACAGAGAGCTAAGAATGACCAACTTATTTACATAGTCAAATTCAAAATTACTCCAAATAGCCCACTAGCACAATTCAAAAACTTAAAAGGTGGTAACTTTAGCCATAATCAACAGATAAACCCTCAGAAGTACGACACAATCTCCATATATGGGATGACCTTGATCTTCGCAAAACACAGAGTACAATCACACGGTCATTAGTACCCCACACCCGCTTGGTGGTGCGAGAAAGCTTTGACTGGGTTGCAGCTGCCAGAGTGATTGAAAATCTTTGCTAAGCTGGAAAGCTGAATCCCAAGCCGATACAACAGACAGATTGTTGATGAGCAGAGACCTGAATAAAAACATTGAAATTGAACAGTTGAGTTCTATGTAATTATACTTTTCTCCTATACATTTCTCCATATTAAAGTAACATCAGCCTTTATTGTCTAAGACTCAGCACTTTTCCTCTAAGAAGCCATCATCTACTATAAATGAGTCAATGACATAATATCAAAACATAAACAAAAACAAAGATAAAAATAAAAATAAAAATAAATGCTTAAATGGTGATAAAATACGCAAAGCCTACAGGCAATTGATGCCATCAATACAATTAAATTTCTCAGATTCAAATCTAGATTTCTCATATTCATAACTACTTTCAAGAGACATGACACAGCAAAAGAGCAAACATTGTATATATTCTAAGATTTGACAGAGAGCATGAACTACTACATTCACCATCACTAATCTGTATTCAGAGTGGATTAAGGTTCAGGTAAACACAAAGGACCATAACATCTTTTGATGAATCAACTTATCCTCGTCATCTATCAGTCTATCACTCATATATCATTATTTAAAACTACTATCCTCCTTTGATTCATACATAGTTATCAAATTGATAACATACCAGAGTTGGATTGCAGCAAAGTCTAAGACCAAGGTTACACAGAAAAAAGAGAGCTGAAACAACACACCAGAGGATAATAAAATGTGTAATTATGTTAAATATCCTAGAAATTTCAACAAATTAACCTTGGAATGTTATAAGTTAACTCCGCATGCATATAAGTATACAATTCCAGGTTATCCACTTTAACTATGACCATCACCATAGCACAATGATTTTAAGGAATTCCAGGTGTATGTTTCAGATATTCAATTTCTCACTTATAGGTTAGAATTTAGAAATGTTTGGGATAGGTTGACATGAAGATTCCAATTTTGCAAATTTTCGACAGGGCTAATAAAACATGCACACCAAATGTATTTCTAACTTTCTAAGTATCCTTTCCTTGGTTATAAAAGTATTTATAAGGAGAAGGTATTCCTCCAAGTAACCAACCTTAACTCTGTGACAAGTTGACACCAAAATCTCACCCATGTAAAAACGCTTAAAAAACACCACCCCAACTCGACAAATTTATCATCCTCTACATAGATAGTATACACTTTGTTATTCTGACCAATGTGGAGCACTTTGTAGCTACAATATATACTAGCTTAAATATCTGATGTGCCAAGGTAAGCTACATGGCATCGTAGCTTAACCGTTGGAGATGTTCTAATCTAGTTATTATTTTCATGATAATTATCACCAAAACCAACTATCCATTTTCACTCCTTCAATTCTCATAACAACTCATTCTCACACCTCTCTAGGTAATAGCAAGTATTATTAATCATGTAAGGATAAAAACAACCAACTTAATGGTAGAAGTTCGTGACCGGGGTTAAATCCACAACATGGTCTAAATCAAAACCAAAACACAGCCTAAGTCAAATTCAGAACAATGCCTAGGTCGAATCCAAAACGCGTCTATGTTAAAACCAAATCCTGGTTAAAATACCAATACAATTACAAGTTTTCTTTTACTAACATGACTTCCTGAATAGGAATAAGCAAAATTTCAAACATAGTGAAATATAAAACATACTTAGTAATCTCCAGTAATAATTCAATTACCAATCACCTTAGCAAATACTAAAAAAATCCCATTATAAATAAGCAAAAATACGCAAGATTAAACATATATTACATTTACATAGACCATATACATCAAATAAATAAAAACCCATTTCTTTAACATTCAATTTCAAATTTACATAAATAAAAATATATTTAAACATATACTTTTAATCGTTTATAACAAAAACAAAGAAGAATTATATCAAAAATAATGAAAGAAAATCAACCCCTAAAAACGATCATACCATAAAATCTTGGAAATTAATTGAACAATAAATTAAACAATCATCACAAATTAAAAACAAATTCAACTACAAATTAATAGAAAAAAAATTTGAATAACTTGTCGGAAAATACAAGAATTAAACCTGTTGATAGCCAGATTTTTGTCCAATGAAAGGAGAGAAAGGAAGAAGAGGCAGAGAGAAAAGGGGTATTCTCAACTTTGCGGAAAAATGACGAAAAGCAAATTTATTCCAAGGTTTTTTTTTTTTTTTGGTATTTTCTTAAGGTTTTTTATTTTAATTTCTTTACTTTTCCGCCGTCCAAATCGGAAGCTCCAAAACTAACCCTAATAAAATCGTAGATTTTTCCAGCAAAAAATAAATAAATAAATTTATAAAAGATTTTTTGGGGGCACGAGAGACAGGCGGAAGATTCAGCTGAGCATTTGAGCAAGTTGCGAACTTTATTTATTTATTATTTCTATATTTCTTTATTTATTAAAACACTTAAAAATCTTTATAATTTCTTTCTGTTGATAAAATGATATTCGTCAATGATTTTATAGCCACAAAATTAATCAAAATAAAAGCAAGTAAGGAGTATTATTCTTTGAAAAAGAGCCATGGAAAATTGTGAGAGATAAGGCAATTTTAGAACCTCTTTTATTTACATCTAGATGTAGACAATAGAAGTAGGTGCATCTAATCTATAATCTATAACTATTAAAACTGAGAAGTTGGCAAGTTGGAAACTCCTTAGGAATAGTGTGGTGACTCTTTTGCCCCTCAAAATATTCAATTACGGTTTTACCCCTTCCCCTCTTTTTCACCTTTTGCTTTGCCCCATTATTCAGTATTCACTTTTCCTCTCAGCCATATGTTTCTCTGACCTTCATTATTCACCTTTCAGTTTTCCTCCTCTTCTCTCCTCTCTTTTCACGTTCACAAGTTTTAACCATTTGGGGAAATCCAAAGCTAGGGTTTCGACACCTTCAGCAACGATGGCGGTGAGTTTGAAACCACCGATCATCGTTGGCGCCTTCTTCCTCTGCTTCTTCGCTCTCTCTCTTTCCTCGCAGTGTGAAGTAGTTTCCTCCTGTTTCTCTATTTTCTCTCTGAAATAGGCGGAAGGAGGAAGATGGAGCAAGGTTTGCTCGATTCGAGTTTGAAGTGAATAAACTCAGGTATTATTGGATGTTCGACCTGTTTTTTGTATTTAATTTCTAGATTTTTTTTTCTGTTGTTGATGTTTGTGTTTTGTGGAATTGATGGAATTTCACTTTGATTTATTGAGAAACAAGATCAGTTGAAGTTAATGCAATTTTTTTTTTTGTGAAATTCGAACAAATTTGTAGGAGGTCTTGGTAAGGGTTGTACCACCTCAAAGACTTTAACCAACCGAGTTAGAATTTCAGTTGTTTCCTTCAATAAGGTTCATTAGAGTTGTGTTATAATTACCTAATATTCTTGAGTAGTTATTGTTGATGGTCTCATTTGTATTGCTGAATATCAAGTAAATTATCCTTTGGAGGATAAAAAAAATTTGTTGGATCATAAGACTAGGTTTTTTGTTTCTACATGGTGATTTGGCATCTTGCTTTAAAATATTAACTTGGACACATCTCATGGCTATTCAACACCTGATGATAATCTGAAACCAATATTATGTAAGTTGAAGCTTGAATGAGTTCAATTAACTTGATAATTGTATAAAATAATTACTCTTTTTTTGTGGCAACAATTTATATTATCTTGTACTTTCTCCTGTAATGCAAGTTTTACTGTATTACAAGTTTTGCTTATTGGTCTTTAAGTCTGCAGTCTTTAATTCATTGGGTTTTTTTTTTGTAATTTACAGCAAGGGTCATCACTAAGAGAAACACCAGAAGGTCTAGGGGATTTGGGTCTGTCAACTTTGCAGATGCTGAAGCCGCAAACAGTGCATTGTCTGCCATGGATGGCCAGGTGAGAACATGTCAAGAACCGGTTTTCTCACGCACAATAAGTAAGATTAATTAACACTAATTTAAGGCAAGCTTGAGTACTTTGATTAATAATGGAAGGTTACAAGGATAACAATAGCTTTGGGCTATTAATCTCACTGTAGCTTTAGGCTACAAATCTCAAAACCTCATACAGCGTAATCAATAGGTCTATGGAGATAGGAATGCTCCTACTGGTGGTGTAGCTTTACATTTTATTCTGGTTCAAGTAATTCAAAGTGCTGAATGACACCTTTTGCTGGATTGGTTTTCTGATTCATTGTGATTCAGGTTCAGATAATTTTGGTTCAGATGATCTTTGTGATTCATTATAGGCTGGTTTGAAGCGTATTCAGAGTTATCTTTCCTCCATTAGAGCTGAGGTAAGTTGTTTTTCTTCTGTTTCTGTCAATGATGAACTGTAATGGTTCCAATTATTGAATTTTGTTTATATATATGTAAATTTAAGTACTGAAACATAAGTTTGGGTTTTTGTATTAAAGGAATCTTGAGGGTTCTTCCACTTTTTGAACCCCTTTTGATTTCTTGATTATATTTAATTGGTTTCTTATGGTCGTGGTCAGATGGCTTTTTGCTGCTGCTCATGGGACGACTCTGGATGTCTAACTTTTCTTACAATCCCGGAGTGATTCCTTATGGAAACCAACTGCTTGAAGAGGGAAAATTTGTGAGTCGTGAAGTAGTTTAGAACTATTTTATAAACATGTAGATTACCTAATTAATTTGTTTAATTGTGTTTTAAGTTTCTCAAATTTAATTGATTTTGGGTTTCTGATGAGTTTTGTTTTTGGTTTGCATCTTATGAGGAGCATTTCGGCTTTTTGTCTCTATACACAGCTGCTGAGTAGGTAGGCGGCTATAGCAACAATGGTGGTGGCTTCGAAAAGGGGAGAGAGAGAACGAGAGAGAAAGAGAGTGGGGACTAGGGTGAAAAATTATGTAGTAATAATCAGAATCGAACAAGTACAAGAGGAGGATAAAGCTTATGCTCGATTGTTTGAAGCTATTCAATGGTAAATCCTCAAATTTTATTTTTGTTTTTCTTCTCCTCTATATTCCATTATCGTTATTGCTTGAATTGAGGCTTTCTTTGCCTTTCAATTCCATCAGTTTTAAGTTTCGTGAACTCAATTTTAGGGTTTCTTTCTTTTGACAGGGCGAATATAATATGATTTTGTGTTTCACAATTTTCTATTTGAGACTAAAGTCATTCATATAATCAAAATTTTAGGGGTTTGGAGAATGAACTTTTTTTTTCTCTCTTTGAATCACGATTATGATGTTACAGGGCTTGGGATTTTTTGAA
Source organism: Chenopodium album (assembly GCF_948465745.1). Lineage (NCBI taxonomy): Eukaryota > Viridiplantae > Streptophyta > Magnoliopsida > Caryophyllales > Amaranthaceae > Chenopodium > Chenopodium album. The sequence goes on from NC_137842.1 coordinate 19,018,630, forward strand.
GATGAGTCCAATGTTGCTGCTCTAACTCAAAAGATTCTACTCCAATTTGATCTTGTGACTCGGCTTAGTCTCCAGAACCTCTGGACAGGTATGCTTCTAAACTTAGTATTTAGAATTAATGTCTAAATTATTCGTTTCTTTCAATTCAAAACTATTCATGAATTTGTAATTTTAATGGCCAAGTATTATTAAATTATTAATGCTCATGATTAATATTTTGAAATTATTTAATGGTTGTTTGGTGCATGAATAAATTTTAGATGACTTTGCTATGGTTGATTGCTGTTATGGTGGTTACATGACCAAATTAAGTGTTATATTTTTTGCTCTTTTGGTTACTGATAATTGGTATTAAAAGAGGTGTTATTGTTAAATGTCTATTTTAGAATTTTGATGATATTTGCTTGAATTTTGATCTGGGTTAGAGTTATATGATTCTATGGTGGTTGTTACTAGGCTGCATCCGAATCGTCTGGTTGCTGCTCTTGTATGTTGTATGCTTTTGATGTTTGTAGTGTTTGCCGCAATTTGAGAGTTCAAAAAGTGGAGCATTTATTATTGTAATATTGCATCATTGATTAGGATGCCTTAAATATGTACATTGATAGGGTTGAGATTGTACCACCAATTCATGTTTCATAATTCAGAATGAATTTAAAGACTTGAACACTACTCAACATTGTTAGATTTTCAATATATAAGAGTAAGGTATGAAAGGGACCATAACATTCACATGAGGGTGTTTGCAATTAGTTTAGTTTTAAAGTATTAACAATCATTGTCATGACTTGAGATGCTTTAAAGTGTAATTTGATTTTAATTTTGCAAAGTCGAATTATATTTTTAAAGTACATGTGTAATCCATTGTAAATTTGTTCTAGGCTATTTTGGTATTGCCTTTTACTTGCCTATATTAATGGGATTTTATTAGGAATTGATAATGTGATTGATTGCATTTTCGATTTGTTTGATTTACATCTTGTACTTAATTTAATTTGTATGATAAGTTTGGAAAATATGGGGGATTATATTGAATTTTATGTGGTTGGTTTTAATATGATCTGATGGGTCTATTTGATTTATATGATTTAATGCGTTGAATGGGCCTATTTCATTATAGGATCTAATAAGGTATGTTTCCTTATATGATCTAATGGGTTTGTTTGATTTTATATAACTAGGCGGTCACGAGATGTCAAAATGGAGAAAAGAAGAGGTCAATGTTGAGAAGCTGATATTCGGTTATGTCGTGTTTGAGAATGTGGGCTTCCAAGCTTTTTTTAAATCCATTGAAGTAGAGATAATGCTTTAATGTTGTCGGCTATAATTTGTATACTTTGTTGTTTGGTTTTGTAATTATAACCATTACTGTGGTAATATTTTTAGTTAACTAACCGCATAGACCAATGTTCTTTATGAAAATGTACATGGATAAAATTCAATAGTCAATAAATTTGTAAAATATATAGGGTGAGCAAAATATATATATGAGTGAACAAATTCTTTAGATGTGTATAAAATATTTAGGGGTGAGCAAATTATTGTGTGTAGTGGTGAAGTAATTTGTATATAATTTTTATAGGTGAGCAAATTTTGTAGGGGTGGGGACCGTAGGGCGAGTAATGAGCAAACTATTAAGAGGTGGATTGTATACTTGTACAATAACATTCGTAAAATTCCACTCACAAGGTCACGTGTAGATTGTAATATTGTATACTTCATCTATTTTTAGGAGTGTGCAAATTATTTATTGGTAAGCAAATTCTGTAAGGGCAAGTGAACTATTTAGGGGTAAGCAAGTTATTGAGGAGAGATCATTTATATTGGATTTTTAAGGGTGAGTGAATTATTTAAGGGTGAGTAAATTATTTAGGACAAAGCAATTTATTTATGGGTGAGCTAATGGTATACTTTCTCTGTTTTTTTTAGTTAATATCTTTCTTTTATCACATTTGCAAACACATGTTTTTACCGCTTAATAACTTCAATTATCAACATTGTATTTAAAATTATAAAAAGTGGGTATTAAAAAAATATACATATGTATGATTCAAACAAATCTCACATGATTATATTTTATCGTATATATAAATCACAAAAGCGAATCAAAATGTAGTAAGTGAATATTGTATAAGTCAAAAGGTGTCAACTAAAGAAAAGGAGGAAATATAATTTTTAGGGATGATTTAATTATTTTAGGAGTTCGGTCAGGAGTTACTTGAGTAATTCGGTTAGATTTACTTAAAGAGTTCGGTCAGGGGTTACTCAGTCAACGGTTACTTGAGGGTTCATTCAGGGGTTACTTGAAGAATTACTCAGTCCAAGTTTAGTCGGTCATGGGTTACTTAAGATAAAGGAGGAGAGAAAGGGGAGAAGGAGAAAAAAGGGAAAGGGAGGTAGAGAAACAAGGGCCAAAATAGAGAGAATCATCAAGAGAGAGAAAGGGAACTATGAAAGCAAAGGGTTTGAAGAGATAGACAAAGAAGGGCTAAGAGGTAGGGCAGGCCGAAAGATAGAGTACCAGTTCAAAAAAGATAAGGGGTAGACTAGAAAAAGGGATAAAAGCCAGAAGGAAATAAAAAGTTAGAAAAAATGGGAAAGATAGAAATATGGGTTATGAAGGAAAGAGGATAGATAGAGAAAGGCTAAAAAAAGATATAGGGACAGGAGAAATGCAAGGGGATTGGAAGAGAAATAAAGAGAGTGATAAATAGAGAATAGGACTGAGAGAAAAGGACAGAGAAAAAGTATATGATATAATAATAAAGAACGAAGGAGAAGGCTCGAGGGAGAGAGAGAGAAAGGGAGTAAATGCGACCTATAATTTTCGATTATTGTTTTAACTGTTCTCACTTATTTGAACTCAATATTGTCACAACATATATTATCACACAACAACTTTTTGGTGCAACAAGCCACACTGTGTGGCGGGGGTTACCCGAGTTATTTTGTTAGGAGTTATCCAAGTTTTGCAGTTAGGGGTTATTCGAGTTACTCGGCCAAGGGTTACTTGTGGGGTTCAGATAGGGGTTACTTGAGAGGTTCACTCGGTTAAGGGTTACTTGAGGGATTATTGGATCAGGGGTTACTCGGTCAAGGGTTACTCGGTTAAGGGTTACGTGAGTTACTCGGTCAGGGTTTACTCGAGTTAATAGGTAAGGGGTTATTTAAGTAGTTCGGTCAGGGGTTTCTTGAGTAGTTCGGTCAGGGTTACTTAAAGAGTTCGGTCAGGGGTTACTTGGTCAGCGGTTACTTGAGGGTTCATTCAGGGGTTACTTGAAGAATTACTCAATCCAAGGTTAGTCGGTCAGGGGTTACTTAAGAAATAGGAGGAGAGGAAGGGGAGAAGGAGAGAAAAGGAAAGAGAGGTAGAGAAATAAGGGCCAAAATAGAGAGAATCATCGAGAGAGATAAAAGGAACTATGAAAGCGAAGGGTTTGAAGAGAAAGATAAAGAGGGCTAAGAGATAGGGTAGGCCGAAAGATAGAAATACCAGTTCATAAGAGATAAGGGGTAGGATAGAAGAAGGGATAAAGGCCTAGAGAAAAAAAAATTAGAAAAAATGAGAGAGATAGAAATATGGATTATGAAGGAAAGAGGATGAGATAGAGAGAGGAAGAGAAAGACAAAAATTGGAGCATCAACCATACAAAACACACAATTTAATCCAAATCTAAATGCACATTGATCAGATCTGGCTAAAACAATTCATAAATTGCAAATATAAGTCTATCAATTTGAACATGTATAAATTTACAAACAAATAGTAGATATAAATAGTAGATATAAGTACAAATGTGTCAATTTTAATATGTATATTATCAAATGGAACATGTATAATATTTTAAGATAAGCTAAGCTACGCCCAATTCAACTTACAAATCAATAGCTTAATAGATGGACCATAAAATCATCTTTTGTTAATTTGGTACAACAACAAAAACCAATCCATTCACTAAAAAAGAACGGCCCATAATTGCAATTCACGTTATAATTTCTTACTACATATATAACAACAACGATATTACTAATTCATATATAACAATAACATTATATTTGTAGATACAACAAATATTATGTCAAAATAGAACAAATTAATTACACATTTACCTTAAGTGCTATGCAAAACTATTTCGATTCGCCAAAACTAACTCGAGCCGAAGGTGGTTCATCCAAGCTGAACCTCGTTCGAGCCGAAGGTGGTTCATCCAAGCTGAACCTCGTTCGAGCCGAAGGTGGTTCATCCGAGCCGAAGGTGATTCATCCGAGTTGAAGGTGATTCATCCGAGCCGAAAATGGTTCATCCGAACTGAGGCTCATCCAAGCCAAAGAATGTTCCCCAAACCAAAGCTCACCTGAGCCGAAGATGGTTTTGATGCGGTGTTTTTCAAAACGCCGAGATTTTAGCCGATTTGACCGATACAAACTAAATTTCGCTCGCATTGAACCGATATTATCTCACGACTAGCTAATTTTCAGCGAAGTTCTTGCTTAAGAACATGCAAATACATCAACATATTTAAATTTAAAATAAAGCAAGACTAAGCCCAAATCAACTTACAATTCAAGAGTATAGAATCATCTTTCCTTAATTTGATACAACAATGCAACAACATCACTATTTACATAATTAAAATACACATTTTAAATTATTGCTACATTATGAATTGACAAGAATACCCAATAATTATACTAAATTATTGCTACATAAACAACTACAACTTTATCAATCTATATATAATGATAACATTGTATTTATAAAAAGCAACAAACACTATGTCAAAACACAACAAATTAATTATACATTAACGTTAAGCGCTAAACTAAACTTTTCCGATTCACCATACGAAGTGCGCGCATCGCGCGCGCGGGGGCTCGATAACTAGTGATCTAAAAATCTGGCTATCAACATATTTGATTCTTGTATTATTCTATAAGTTTTTTTTTGAAATTGTTTTTTTACCATTAAAATTTCTATGAGTTTTATTTTACCATCAAATAAAAAACTAAAAATTGTTTTCTACTAAGAGCAAAGCCAATGGTTGCTAGGAGAGAGAAATCTAATGACCAGGTCATGGCCATGACCATTGGCAAAGGATAGGCAAACAATATGTGTGTGCCACTTGTTACGGTATGAGTGGACTATCTTTTTTATTTTATTTTCTTAGTTAGTGATGAATATTATGATCATAAAAAATTAGAGGGCAACCAATGGATATATGTGGACATAAGTGGGCATAGATGAGATGGAAGATAGAAATATTAATAAAAAAAAGTTGATGACCACCATTGATTTGGGCAACTATTGGCTTTGCTCTTAACTACCATCAAAATAACCATTATATCAAATGAAATAAAAAAATAAAAAAAAAACCTCATTTTTTGTGCCAAACACATGCTCTATAGAGGTTTTGGGGCTACGTTGAGTCTGATTTAAGGTCGAAATTGACAAAAAATTACTGCAAATGTCTTGTTTTACCAACTTAAAACATTGATGCCTAAGCTTCATGACATACGCAAAATGAGACATTTTCAATAAATTTTAATTAATCTAAACTCAAATTGGACCAAAAGGACCAATGTGATCTCTAAAACCTCTAAAGAGCTTGTTTATGGTACAAAAATCGAAGATTTTTTTTTTAAAACCGTTAAATTTAACGGTTTTCTTAATGACAAGTGGTGAAAAAAAATTTTAAAATTTTTATTGGAGGTAAAAAAATAAAATAAAAATAAAAATTCATGGTTTTTATTTTTTTTTGGTAAAAGTCAAATCCTAATTTTTATGTTACAAGTTCAAGAACAATTTTTAAATAACAAAATAAATTAAAATGTAGATTTTTTTTTAAATAAGTGTATAAACTTTTAAGTTATATGAAACAATAATTAATGTAAATTATCATGTATGTTTTAATAACTCTATGAATTTATATGTGCAAGAAATGTGCTTATATTTGACCAGTCTTTAGACTTGCTACTAGGGAAAGCGTATCAATATAGGGTATGAAATTTGTGTTAGTATTGTTACTAACAACAAATCCTTAGTCCCAATATGATTTTGGATCGATTAACATGAATCATCATAAGAAATCGCATAGTATTAAAAAAAAAAAAAACCAAACATAACAAAACTATCATTTAAAAGAGTTTGAAAAAAGGAGAGTAAATGAAACAGCGAGCATTTACGAAAAATTAAGAGTTTTAAAAGAAAAACAAGAATAAAATTCAAGAAAGTTTTAAAAGAGTGGTTAAAGCGTTCTAAGTTGAAAACATAATGTTTGAGAAAGATTTATCAAAGGAAAACAAAACACTTCATATAACATTAGTGGAATAAATATAAATTTAAAAATGAAAATGAATTTAAAAAGTATATATATATAATTAAATATGGGCCTCGTGCCGTGCCGAGCCGTGCCGGCGGGTCGTGCCGACGTGCCGGCCCACGGGCCGGCCACCATGCCGCCCGTCGTGACGCATGTCGTGCCCGTGCCAAAACTGATTTTTTGTTCACGGCACGGCCCACAGGCGTGCCGTGCCGGTGGCCATGCCGTGCCGGCGTCGTGCCGGGCCCGTGCCGCCCGCGTGCCGGCACGGCCCGTGCCCACCTTTGTACATAATCCATTCATGTCATTGACGTAAATATTCTCCCTCCACACCGCCCTCTCCAACTAACACCATATTCTCCTCAATCCTCAAAGCTCTCATGTCACTCTCAATCACTCTCTTCCAAGCTTTCTTAGGTCTTCCCCTACCTCGCGCAATCCCAACACTTTGAAATTCTTCAAGTTTCTTTACCGGGGTGTCACTTGGTCTCCTATTTATATGCTAAACCATCTTAAATGATTCTTCCTCATCTTGTACTCAATTGATGTAACCCCTACTTTCTTCCTTATTATCCTATTCCTTAACCTATTCTTTCTTCTATAACCACACACATTCATCGCAACGAACATATGCATCTCTGCCACATGCTTCTTATGCACGTGACAATGCTTTATAGCCAACATTTTGTACCATATAATTAACAAAGCATGCCTTATTGTCGTTCGATAGAATTTTCCCTTTAATCTATGGGGCACGCCTGGATCACATAAAAAAAATCGTCACACTCTTGTAGGGAAATATATGTACTACACAGCGGAAATAATCATGAATCATATTCATATAGCACCTAACCAAGGATCTCATGCATAACACATAAAGAGTAAGAATAATACCTTTGAAGCGTGATTCCACAAGTGATCGAGCAAGAACAATAAGGAGAACAAGAACCCCACATGTGATTCCTCTACTTAGTCCACGAGCACGGATTAAACCTCTACTAATGCTAGTTAGTTGTGACTGAACGCTTCAATCAACCTTCAACGGAGATCCGAGCCACGAACACACCACACCACCACCCACGCGCCACCACACGCGCCGCCCACAAGGGAGAGCCGTACGGACAGGGAGGAGAGAGAGAGAGGGCCGAGTAGAGAGAGAGAATTAGGGTTTTGGGATGCTTGGTTGCTTGTGTGACAATTTACTGTATGTCAATTGTTATATCATGCAACCCTAGGCATGGTTTATATTTATAGATCATATCTAGAAATAAAACCATGTCAAGTCCAAAACCCATTAGACTCTTCTAACTATCCAAGCCCAATCATCAACATGGTATGTCATGAACTCATGAGGCCCAATAATGGGCCTCTAACTTGTTTAACCCAATACTCTTATGTGTGACCTTGTAGGATCCATTCTATAATGCTTTGGACCATTAAGCTAGCCCAAAGATCAATTGTCATATCTAGCACCAAACATTGACGACCTTATAGAATGAACTTATTATCTCCATAATAGTGATCCTTGATATATCTAATAATTGCACTTATCGAAGACATAACTCCTTCAATCTCCCACTTGTCTGAGACAAGTACGCAATATTCAAATTCCTTAAGTCAATGTGTGTCGATTTGATAATATGATTGCATCTCATGTCGTGATCATATTAGTCTACAAATCTTTTCTTGAAAACTGAGTGAGATTCACAGAACAAATGATTACTATGTAATCCATTTGAGCACGACCATGCATTTTTCTGAATTCTCCCTCTTCAAGGGGCCAAGACACATTCCTAATTAAATAGGTAGACTCAATTCAATCTTGAGGCAACCAAAGCTCCCACTCAATCTCTGAAATAACCGGGAAACACCCTTTATAATCTCCAGTTACGGGCAGACGTTTGAGTGTACCACAGCCATAACATCCATTGAATGAAATCAATGTTCCACTCATGTCAAAGGAATCCACTAATATATCCGGAAGCTCTATACTTGAACTTCAAAGTAGGTCAGTAGTTCGATCATGCATCATTCATGCATATCCATGTGATTGACCGAGCCTCACTATGCTCCTATAGCCCATGAAACTGCGCTATCCAATCAATCTTACATGCTAGTCCAATTTTAGAAATCATTTATGTCCAGTTTAATGATTCCGAACTAGGAACTTAAATAATATATGGATTTTGTTCACCTGTGGGGTTTCATTCACCAGATCATCAACCTAATAAGCCCATCAATCCATAATTATTTTGGACATTTTATTTAATATTGAAAACCATCATTAAATAAGAGAAATAATAAAATTTCTGATTAAACATAATTCTGCAAATGAGTGTATTACATATGTAACTTATTTTTCTCCAAAAATAAATATAACTTCTAATTACATCATTTGCCTCAATCCAGATTCACTAGCATGTTTCTCATGCTTTGGAAGTGGAAGGGGTTTAGTGAGTGGATCAGCAATGTTCTCATCCGTATGAATTTTGCATCTCTTGACATCTCCTCTGTCAACGATCTCTCGAATGAGGTAATATTTCCTCTCTACATGTTTGGATTTGAAGTGTGACCTAGGCTCCTTTGACTGAGCAATGACGCCATTATTATCACAATACAACTCGATTCCCTTTTGAGCACTTGGTATGATATCCAGCTCAGTTAGAAACTTCTTAATCCAAACTGCTTCCTTAGCTGCTTCAACAGCAGCTAAATATTCTGATTCTGTTGTAGAGTCTGCGACAGTGCTTTGCTTCGAACTCTTCCAGCTCACTGCTCCTCCATCCAGACAGAAAATGTATCCAGATTGTGATCTGAAATCATCTCTATCTGTTTGGAAACTCGCATCAGTATAACCTTTGACAACCAACTCATTTTCGCCACCATATACTAGAAACATTCCTTTAGTCCTTCTCAAGTACTTAAGGATGTTCTTGGCAGCTGTCCAGTGTGCTTCTCCTGGATTTTCCTGAAACCTGCTACACATACTCAGAGCATATGCAACATCCGGCCTCGTACATATCATGGCATACATGATTGACCCTATTGCCGAAGCATAAGGTTTATCAACAATACGTCTCATCTCTTCTGGCGTGTTAGGGCATTGAGATTTACTGAGCGTAATGCCATGAGACATGGGGAGAAATCCTCTCTTAGAGTCTTTCATGGAATACATATCAAGAACCTTATCAATATAAGTTTCTTGACTTAATCCAATCATCCTTCGAGATCTGTCTCGATGTATCTTGATCCCCAATATGTATTCAGCCTCTCCTAAGTCCTTCATGGAAAAACAACTCTTCAACCATTCCTTGACTGACTCAAGCATTGGTATGTCATTTCCCATGAGTAGTATGTCATCTACATACAAGACTAAGAAAACAATGCTGCTCCCACTAGACTTCTTGTATACACAAGGTTCCTCTTCACTTTTGAGAAAATCAAACTGTTTGATTGCTTCATCAAAACGAAGATTCCAACTCCTGGATGCTTGATTCAATCCATAAATGGATTTCTGAAGTTTGCATACCTTATTAGGATTTTCTGGATCCTCAAAACCCTCAGGTTGTGTCATATACACTTCCTCCGTCAAGAACCCATTCAAGAAGGAGGTTTTGACATCCATCTGCCAAATTTCGTAATAAAAAAATGCAGCAATCGCTAGAAGTATCCGAATGGACTTAAGCATGGCTACTGGGGAAAAGGTTTCATCATAGTCAATACCATGAATCTGTCTGTATCCTTTTGCAACCAGTCTTGCTTTATTGATGTAGGCATTTCCATCCTTGTCTGTTTTAATTTTGTAAACCCATTTGCAACCAATAGGTTTTACCCCATCAGGCAAGTCAACTAGGGTCCACACTTCATTTTCAGACATTGATTCCATTTCGGACTTCATGGCCTCGAGCCATTTATCTGAGTTGGGGCTCGCCAAAGCTTGCTTGTAGGTTGTGGGTTCTTCATTCTCCAATAAGAAGATTTCAGAATCCTCAGTTATCAGAACCTCAACAAACTGTTTGTTTCTGATTCTGGCAGACCTACGTGGGGTAGGAGCAACAATAGAAATATTCTCTCCAACTCCTTGAAGATTTTCGCATGAACTAGGTTCAAGTGGGACGATAGGAGTCTCGCTAGTCGAATTAGCTTGCTCCGACGCATGATTAATCGACTCATGCGCCCTCGCCTCTGATGTGGTGTTATCCACATCCATTTGTTGCTCGTCTCGAATTTCTTCGAGAACCACTTTACTCCCACTTGGCTTTCTAGACAGGAATTCCTTTTCTAGAAAGACACCATCGCGAGCAACAAACACTTTGTTATCTTCGCGATTGTAGAAGTAATACTCTTTTGTTTCTTTTGGATAGCCCACAAAGAAACACTTGTCTGATTTAGGTTGTAGTTTATCACCTTGTAAACGTTTTACATAGCCTTCACATCCCCAAATCTTGAGAAAAGACAACTTTGGAGCTCTTCCATTCCATATCTCATATGGAGTCTTTTCAACTGCTTTGGACGGGCTTCTGTTTAGTATTCTAGCAGCTGCTTCTAATGCATATCCCCAAAATGATATGTGAAGATCAGTAAAGCTCATCATGGACCTCACCATATCAAGTAAAGTCCTGTTCCTCCTTTCTGACACACCATTCAACCGTGGCGTTCCTGGAGGAGTTAACTGTGAAAGTATTCCACAATTAATCAGATGTTCATCAAATTCTTGGGTTAAATATTCACCACCACGATCTGATCGTAACGCTTTAATCGTCTTCCCAAGTTGGTTTTGTACCTCATTATGGAATTCTTTGAACTTTTCAAAGGATTCCGATTTGTTCTTCATTAAGTAGACATAACCATATCTACTTAAATCATCAGTAAAAGTAATGAAGTAGTTAAACCCACCCCTTGCTTTTGAACTCATTGGTCCACACACATCCATATGTATGAGTCCCAAAAGATCAATAACTCTTTCACCTATACCCGTGAAGGGTGACTAAGTAATTTTCCCAAGCAAGCATGACTCACAATTTTCAAATGATTCATAATCAAATGAAGAAAGAAGTCCATCCTTATGTAATTTCTGGATGCGCTTTTGGTTTATGTGACCAAGCCTACAATGCCATAGGTAAGTTGGGTTTGAACCATATGTTTTCTGCCTTTTATGATCAATATTATAGACATGGGTTGTATATTCTAATACATACAAACCATTAATTAATTTGGCGTTAGCATATAACATACTTTCTTTCGAAATAAAACAACACTTGTCTCTTATTTCAAATGAAAATCCTTCAGAATCTAAAACAGGAACTGAAATAATGTTTTTAGTTATTGTTGGTACATAATAACAATTATTAAGCACCAAAATAAGTCCAGAGGGAAGTCTTAAGTGATAGCTTCCAATAGCAAGTGCAGCAACTTTTGCTCCATTTCCTACTCGAAGCGTTACTTCACCTTTTGCTAACTTCTTACTTTCTTTCAAGCCCTGCACGTTATTAACGATATGAGCACCACATTCGGTATCAAATACCCAAGTGGAAGATAAAGTAAGATTAATTTCTACAACGAAAACATCAAGTAACTCTTTACCTTCCGTTTTCACTGGTGTATAGTGGGGACACCCTGGTGTATGGCATGACCAACTACCGCAAAAGAAGCATTCGCTTCCTCTCCTCTTCAGGAACTCCTCATCATGGTTAAGAAACAGATTGATCAATGTCACCGAAGATCCCTCATCATTATGAGTGAGCTTGACAATGTCAAAACCATCATGGAGTGAGAACAAAATAATATCATGAGCAGAGTCATCATCGATCGGTTTCCCAAGGACATCCATTTGATTGAACATTTCAATCAATTCCCTTACATGGGCCCTTACTGACTGACCATGCATGAGTCTTTTAGCCATTATCTTACAATGAACATTGTAAGCCTCATACCTTACACTGTCAGTCCAGGAATAGTAAATCTGAGGGATCGAGTTAACGACCTCTCTTACATTTTGATCATTTATGCCTCCACTTCCTAGTGCTCCTATGCCACCTCGACAGATGGCACGAAGACATTTGTACAATATGGTTAGCTCATAGTGCCTGAATCTTATTTTCCAACAAGTTGGAATAGATTCTAAAATGGGCTCTCTGATTTTCTCTGCAGCTGAAACAATTTCAGCATGCCTTTCAGCTCCATACTTTTCTGTGTATTTGCTCTCAACAGGAATGTATAAACGAGATTCAAGCCCATGGCTTGTGAGAACATTTCTCAACTCCTTTTCCCATTCCCTGAAGTTTCTGAGATTCGGCCTTAAGTTAAGTTTCATTGGTAAAATTGTGTTGTCGTATAAGTTATTCATCTACAAACAAAAACAAACGAGGCAAAATTCAATAATTATGTTTAATAAACTTTTAAAGTACCATAAGAGATTATAAAATTGGTAACTTTAAAACATTCATTCAATCTTTAATTGATCCCTATTGAATAGAATGATTCCAAGATCCTTTATTTGTGCAATAATTGACCGGACTGAGGCCCTACTATCAAACATTGCATTTTCAAGGTGAGTAAACTCTTTACTGATTACAACTCTTTGTAATTCCTGGTTGAATAATTACCCATCACATGTTTAATTATTACCCTTAGCTTCAAGGTTCTAAACTCTTTAGGTAACCTTGTTGAGTATAACCAATTAAAAGTGTAAAACGTGATTTACCCCCACTCCCCTAAGATATAGTATGACACCCAGCTGAGGCATGACCTGCCATAAATATCGAAGGTTTCATCGGGTTTTTAATTGGAAAAGCAACCTCAATATTACTGGGACCTAGATTCATTATGTTGTGATTATTTAGTGAACTCTAGCGCATCATCAGACAACATAAATAAAATCTAACATGCATAATCTACTAATGCATAAATAAAACATGACATAGTATGGCCCCTTAATCCTAAGAAAACTAATAATGCAAAAGCTCCCACTTGAACCTTCATGGATCTCATCCATCTTGCTCCTTTGGGCCTCCACTCCATGGATTCTTGGATTAACTGCAACCTGTAATACTATTCTATTCTATCTACTACTTAAATAAAATAAAATAAATTACAAAAATACTTAACGATACGCAGACCGTATTTAGATTACAAAAATACGAAACGATGCGCATATCGTATTTAGAATCTATGGGCCATACTAGTCTATATAGCAATATATATAATATCATATATTATAAAATGCCATATAATAAATCACTCATCATGCTTTCCTAAACTACAACATCGAATGTTCACAGTAAAGGAAACATGGCTCCTAAAATATCTCATATTTTAATTAATTACTATAATTAGATAATATCATATATTATTTATAACCAATTATAAAATATCATATATTTTAATTTAGGTATGAGATATAATCAAATCTTATTTTAATTATGGAAGATAAATCATATTTATTTTCCATGATTATCCTAACTTTTAGGAGATTCTATCCTAATTACTTGCCAATCACATATTTTAAATCAATTAATATCCTAAAATAATTATGGGATAATCACATTATTTAATCAATTATTATCCAAATAGAATCTTTTGCTCCATAATTATCTTATCTAAACAAAATTAACAACTTTAACTTTGTTAATTATCTTTTCAAAATCAAAACTTATCTTTTAATTTTTAATTTTGAAAACTGATTTTATTCAAAATAAAATAAAATAATTTTTTTTTTGAAACAACCCGCGTCAGCTACCGTGGTGTGGCCAGCCGAAGCCGGCCACGGTGGCCGCACACCTTGCGGTGTGTGCTGCCCCTGCAGCGACGCGCGGACAGCAGCAGCAGCACACACATCGGGGTGGTGCACTGCTGCGCTGCCCCTTTGACTGACTCGTGCCCAGCCCACCCTCCCTCCTGGACCACCACCGGTGCGGCAGTCGCCGTGGCTGCGCCACCCAGCCGCGGCTGCCGTACCTCAATCCCCCTTTTTTTTTGGATTGATTTTTAATTTAAAACAAAACATTTTTATTAAAATTAAAATTAATGTGGTCCATCTAATTTTAAAATTAAATCATATTCAATTTTAAAATTAGGGTTCTTCATGAATTTAATCCCAATTTAATTTAACTTTTAAATTAAATAGGTTGATCATGAAAAATTCATAATTTATCATGAAATCAATTAGATTAAATTCTTTAAACATAAAACTTTCGAATTAAATCAAAATCAAAAACACAAATTTCATAAATTGGGGTTAATGATTTCAAAAATTTCGAAATATTAAGGGGGGGGGGGGTTCGAATTTTTTGAACTTCATAGGGCAATTTTCGGATCAATTTAGGGCTAATATGGAGCAAATTAAACAACTTTAATGATTCTATATTGTTAAATCACATTTAATATAATAATTGACCCATAATTAAATTATTCTCCCTCCTAATTGAATTAAAATTATGGATTAACAAAGGTTTAATACTCAATATATGTAATTGCAAGAGGCTAACTGATACCACTATTGGGAAATATAGGTACTACGCAGCGGAAATAATCATGAATCATATTCATATAGCACCTAACCAAGGATCTCATGCATAACACATAAAGAGTAAGAATAATACCTTTGAAGCGTGATTCCACAAGTGATCGAGCAAGAACAATAAGGAGAACAAGAACCCCACGTGTGATTCCTCTACTTAGTCCACGAGCACGGATTAAACCTCCACTAATGCTAGTTAGTTGTGACTGAACGCTTCAATCAACCTTCAACGGAGATCCGAGCCACGAACACACCACACCACCACCCACGTGCCACCACACGCGCCGCCCACAAGGGAGAGTCGTACGGACAGGGAGGAGAGAGAGAGAGGGCCGAGTAGAGAGAGAGAGAATTAGGGTTTTGGGATGCTTGGTTGCTTGTGTGACAATTTACTATATGTCAATTGTTATATCATGAAACCCTAGGCATGGTTTATATTTATAGATCATATCTAGAAATAAAACCATGTCAAGTCCAAAACCCATTAGACTCTTCTAACTATCCAAGCCCAATCATCAACATGGTATGTCATGAACTCATAAGGCCCAATAATGGGCCTCTAACTTGTTTAACCCAATACTCTTATGTGTGACCTTGTAGGATCCATTCTATAAGGCTTTGGGCCATTAAGCTAGCCCAAAGATCAATTGTCATATCTAGCACCAAACATTGACGACCCTATAGAATGAACTTATTATCTCCATAATAGTGATCCTTGATATATCTAGTAATTGCACTTATCGAAGACATAACTCCTTCAACTCTTCCACTTCAACCAACTCGCTTTGATCCTATGAGCTACATCTCCATCCAATTCTCCATCCTTTGAATAATAGATCTCAGATATCAGAAGACCTCACAACTAGGGATGGCAATGGATCCATATTCGACCCGGATCCTTGGATCCGTATCCGTTTTCACGGATATGGATCTGTAAAATTTGCACCCGACGGATCTGGGTCGGATACGGATCTCGTACTAAAAAAAGGATATGGATACGGGTCTAACTGAAATACCCGTATCCGGATCCGTTTATCCGTTTTTTTTAAAAAAAAAATTAATTTTAAACCTCAACCTATTTACAAAAGAGACTTTGAGTGAATTGAGTTTGTCTCTAATAAACCCCAAACAACCCTAAAAGAACACACACTTTCTCCTCTTTCTCTCTCTACTGCCGACCAAAACAGTTGCTCCAGCCCATATCTCCGGGGACGGTGAGTCCTTGCCGTCATCTCCAGCGACCACAAGCTCGCAAGTCACAGTGTGTGTGATTTCTAGTATACTTAACTCCTTAATTTATGTTTTAGTTTTATCTAATATTATTTTGTAATTTTTATCATTGTTCAAACTAATTCGTCGAATGTAGTTTTATTTCTAGTATACTCATAAATCATAATCCAAATTAGTGGATCTTTTTCACTTGTTTGCTGCTAGTTCGCAATTCTTCATGCATTTTTTTTTCTAAGTGTTTGTTATTTGATGGGTGGGGTACAAAAATTGGTTTGTTATTGATGGATGGGTTATACTATATACTCCGTAGTATCTTAATCTTAGTGTTTGTGAGTTGTGACTTGAAAACTTAATTTTATTTTGTTAAAAAATAGGTAAAATGTGTAAGATCCGTTTAAGATCCGTTTTGGATCCGGATCCGTAGGATCCAGTGGATATGGATATGGATCCCTCAAATTTGGACCCGACGGATCCGGATCGGACCTGGATCCTAGGTACAAAAACGGATCTGGATATGGATCCCATCGGATCCGGTCCAGATCCGACCCGTTGCCATCCCTACTCACAACTTTGAACACTCTTCCCATCCAAGGTGATCACCCCTGCCTCATTGTTTTCCACACCGCTAAACTTACATTTAGAATACTATATCTTACTTCTGCTCACCTTCAAGCCATGGGACTCCAAAGTCCATCTCCACAATTATATTCCAAATTATTTTCTACGCCTGACAAGTTTGCAATATTCAAATTTCTTAAGTCAATGTGTGTCGATTTGATAATATGATTACATCGCATGTCGAGATTATATTAATCAACAAATCGTTTCTTGGAATTTGAGTTCGAATTACAAAACCAAATGATTACTGAGTAATGCATTTGAACGCGACCACGTATTTTCTGAATTCTCCCTCTTCAAGAATTCATGACACATTCCCTAATTTAATAGGTAGACTCAATCTAATCTTGCAGCAACAAGACTCCCACTCAACTTTTGAAGTAACCAGGATACATCCTTTATAATCTCTAGTTATGGGTAGACGTTTGAATGTACCACAGTTAAATCAATCATTGAATAGAATCAATGTCCCACTCATGTCAAAGTAATCCACTAATATATCTGGAAGCTCTATACTTGAACTTCAAAGTAGGTCAATAGTTCGATCATGCATCATTCATGCATATCCAAGTGATTGATCAAGCATCACTATGCCCCTATAGCCTGTGAAACTGCTTTATCCAATAATCTTACATGCTAGTTGTAGACACCCATTTGTGTCTCCCCAAAACCAAACCCAGTGATGAGTACCTTTCACGTCGAATCATAATCGAATGAAGCAAAAGTGTGGAAAGTCTAGTGTTGCGGATAGTTTTAATTTCTTTTCTCTTCTCTCTGTTTTTGAAAACTTATTTTAAGAAAACAACCAATCCAGTTTGGTTGGTCCATGATATGGGTCCAATAATAGTGTAGTTGGATGGGGCTTGCAAAGACCTTCCAACGATATATTATAAGCCCAATTCCGATGAATATTGAGGAAGTTATGGCCAATTTACTAAACTGGGCCCGGTTTAAGCTTTATGTGCGGCCCAATGATCTTGGGGAGGGCCTAATATGATTTATCATTCCTAATGCAATTAGGAATGGTTTTAGTCTTCTAGATTCTTTTAGAAGGTTCTTTTCATTCCTAATTCAATTAGCATTGATAAATTGACTTTTGTTGACTTTTCAGAGTTTTAATCAAAATCAAATAGCATTTTCGAGGAAATTATATGATTTTATCCTCTAGTACGGCAAACTTATCTGATTTACGAAAACGCGTTAAAAATAGGCTTGGCGCCTGACCCCAGGCTTTGGCGCCTGGAACCAGGTCTGGCGCCTGGCGCTAGCCATTTGCGCCTGGCGCCAGTTAGCCAGGGTTTGCGCCAACTCTGTTTTTTGTGCGTCAGACTCTGTTTTGTTTATTTTATCGTTTTGGCTGATTTTCTCTATAAATATCGTATTAAAAACTCCGTTTTCAGTCATCTACATTCACCTATAATGAGTTTTCATTCGCAATCTTTAATTTTCTAATTCTCTCATTCATCATCTCTCTCTTTCTCTTTTCAAAACTTTGTTCTCACATATAAAATTCCGCATTCGCAAGATCTAGAAACACCTAGCCATATTCGAAGTTGCCTTCGCCCTAGACCTGAAAGGTTTAATTTCTGAGGGTTTGGTCCCAAATCTCTCTTTCAATTATTATTTAATTTAATTGTTTGTTTATTATTTTCCTTGAAGTTACTAACGCGTGTATTTTGTTATTAGAAAGAGGTACGAGGCATCAAAGTAAGTGCTTTAATGGTTTTTATTGATATTATGATGTAGAAATCATGTTTAAATTGTTGTTATGATATTCCTAGTATCATGTCTAGGGTATTTTTAATATTAAATATGATTGCTATGATGCCTTTTATTCTCTTCCTAATATTTATGATTGTTAGTATCATGTTAGGGTTAAATACTTGATTTTTATTGTTTTGTGACATGCTAGGATTTGTTATTAATCTTGTTAGTATCATGCATAGGATCTTACTATTATTATTATTATGCTTTAATATTAACATGAACATGATTATAATTATAATTGTTATAATTTATGATGATTATGAATATTATTATTATTATTTTAATGATGATTATTGTTGTTATGATTATAATTTTATTATTCATGATATTATTTATTATGTTGCTTTATTATTTATTGTTATTGCTTGATCACGCTTTTTATGCATGTTTAAAGGGAATTTGTACTTGTAATCGCGCTTAATAAGATAGTTAATAATCTTGTTTAGGTTTAATATGATTATAATTCAAGTGATCGCCAATAATATTTTATTTGTGCATTAATATTCAACCAACATAGATAAACAGGTTTAGGGTTAATCCTATTGATTGCATGTTAGTCAGAAAACGCACATGAATACGATCAGAATCAAGTAGAGGCCTATTATTAGGGCAGGTTCAATCTCTTTTAGGTTGGATTTGTACCTTCATCCCCGAACCCTTATTTGGTTCTAGACCTTATGGAGTTGACGATCTCTTGGATCGTTAAGGGGTGTAACCTTCATCCTATGAACGGTTTACAAGTTCCTAAAAAAGTTGTTGGCGACTCTTTTGCTCTATCTTCTTCCCTTTTGGACGCCACCGTACTTTAGTGTATGATCACAGTGGGGTTCGAGCTAGTGGGATTAACGCTTGAATTTATTCCCTACAGTTTTTTGGCGACTCCACTGGGGAGGATTTCTATTTTAATTCCTGAATTTGTTTCGGCAATGATTTAGAATGAGTGGATAAGACTCGAAAAGTTCTAAGTATTTCATGTGCGTAATTTTGATTAACATTATTTTCATATGCATAAAAAAGATCTCATTGGAAAGACCATCCGTAATGAGTTAAAAACATAGGATTTTACACGTAGGAAATTTGAGAAATATCTTTCACAACTAGGACTGAAATAACACAGAGCGAAACTGGAAAATTTTATCGAGCACAGAAAGCTGCTGAGGCATGTGAGAAGTAGCGTCAGGTGCCAGAGCATTGGCGCCAACATTTTAACCGTAGCGCCAGACGCTACAGCTAAAAGCTGGCGCCAGTCTCTGTTTGCTGGCGCCAATTTCCCCCAATACCGAGCCAGAAATATGCGTTCTAATTTTGACCGGTTTTTCGTATTGTTTGCTCGATCCTACTTCCTGATTGAATTTTTTCTCACTTTTCTGAAACCCATATGTGTTCTACATATGGACATAACCCTCTGGGAATTCATGCTCCATCTACCCGATTGAACGCTCCGTGCAACAAAGGGTACATCCGAGATGTTGAATTCACCAAACCATGGAAGCGAGTTTTTTTCTAAACTCTCGGTGTCCTATCCACTCGCGCCAACCCTTCACGGTTAGGCTTCCGCGCGGTGCATCCGGACAATTAAATATGGACCCTCTATTGACTAAACCATATCCCGAACTATAGAGAACTAGAGCCATGGTTAGGTTGCAAACGCATTGCATCATATTGTGCCTACTTGACTAATTGTGCATTATTTGTTGTGCATATATATTCTATGTTTCTCTTAACCGTTTGTTGACTTGTGTTGAGACTAAATAAATTAATGACTTAAAGAACTTTGCCTAATTAATTAAATAATTAATTAATTTGAGTCAATAAAGTCTAATTTTTAATCGGAATTGACCTAGTACGACTTTAGGCATACCCCGATTGACTAATAACACCGAAAACAGTCCCAGATCAAAGCTCCAATATTGGCGCCAAGGTCTGAGCTGTAGCGCCACATTATGGAGTGTAGCGCCTGACGACAGCTATGTCGTCTGGCGCCAAGCTCCACAGTGCAACGTCAGTCCTGTCGCTTGGCCGACAGTTCGGATTATTGGTCGAGTCATCACCTAGAGTCTAATTAATCAGTTTTCTATTTTCGGTTAAATTTTTGCTGTCAATAGTATTTATTTGAGTCAATGATCGAGTTTAGGCCTAAGTCCCATGGTCTTACACAAGAGTCCAAGCATGTCACTTACACTCAACGCACACACCAATACACATACTTTGACCATGTTTAAGAGAGTCTTGTGTGCGCGTTTTTCTGTCATTTTTTTAGGGGGGTAAGTCGGATATTAATCCTCTAATAAAAAAAAACTATACTTAGTTCCCTAAAAATATGTACGTTATTTTTGCCAAAAATATGCACCCTTTTCTTTTTTCTTTTTCTTCCTTAAAATAAACCGTAAAGTCAAGTTAATTCGACTCGAGTAATAATTAAAACGCAAAATGGTTTAATTTACAGCGCGTGGTCAAGAAAGGAAGGACGGTTAATCAAAGATAACCTCTTCGTACAAGTCCAACTTTTCGACAAACCCATAGCTCGTAAGAGGAAAGCTAAAACTAAAATGGCAACACAAGAAGAAGTCAATGATCTTAAGAACCAACTGGCTACCGTGACTGAGACACTGAAGCTTCTCGCACTCAAGATCAATGATCCCGTGAAGAAACAACAGATGGACCTCATGCTAGAGCGTCTAAGTAAGTTGTCTAGCGATTACAAGTTTCAAGAGCTTACATCACAAGGGGTCTCAGTGGACAAAGACCTTCTTCCGCAGAAGTTCAACGCCAACGACATCCCAAAATTCAGAGCAATTGACAACCCTTACTTTCATTTAAGAGCATTTGAAACAATCATGAGAATCAAGGGTATTGATAAGAAGGTCCTCCCTTCTCTGTTCTC
This sequence comes from Chenopodium album, assembly GCF_948465745.1. Lineage (NCBI taxonomy): Eukaryota > Viridiplantae > Streptophyta > Magnoliopsida > Caryophyllales > Amaranthaceae > Chenopodium > Chenopodium album. Next base: position 19,039,967 of record NC_137842.1, read on the forward strand.
ACTATCTCTCGAGACCGTTTGCCAACAATGGTTCTTTTCTCTCGAGAAAGAAAAGACCTCCACCTGGGAGTCCATAGCAAACGCTTTCGTTGATAGGTACAAGTGCAACATTCAAGTCGAGACTGACCATAGGGAACTTGAAATCCTCAAGCAGAAAGAGAATGAAGGTTTCACCTCTTTCTTTAACAAGTGGAAAGAAACCTCAGCAAAGATGATTGAGGTGCCAAGTGAAAAAGAGTCTATGAGACTGTTCATAAAAAATCTCCAAGAAAAATATTCCAAGCATCTCAAGTATCAAAATAACCTCCATACCTTCAAGGCCGTTTATGACATTGGGATCAATATTGAAGATGACTTGGCTAAATTAAAAGCTGCCAACAATAACTCCTACAGTGGCTGGAAAGGAAAGAAGAACGACAATCCTTCTTCTTCCAAAACCGCCCACTCAAACAATGTTAGCACCTTTAACTTAGGAGAAGTCCTTGCCATGAACAATCAAGGACAGAAGAAACCATTTAAGAGGAACTTCACTCCTATTGGCATGAGTTATGACACCGCATTTGATCTATTAAATGCAAAAGGTCTTATAACTCCTATTGGACCATTTGGGGACCCACCAGTTGAGAAGAGGTCGGCTAACTGGAACCCCAATGCACACTGCAAGTATCACCAAGGTAGGGGCCATCTCACTGAAAACTGTTGGAAGCTCAAGGAAGCTATCCAAGACTTGATTAACAATAACAAACTGTCGTTGCCCCCTGCCAGTAAGAAGCCAAGCATTGACAATGCACCTCTCGCTCCTACCCTGGCTATCTCCGATGAGGAAAACGAGGTTGACCCCTCATCTCTCATTAGACCTATCAAAGAAATCCGTGCCATAGAACAAGAAGAGGAAATCTTTTTCGATGTCAAGGATAATCTTCCAGAACCGGCAAGTAAAGAAGATATACAATTGCTCACACTGTCTATGAGGGAGGTATCGCAGCTACTACGCGAAGCTCTCAAAGCTATGAACGAACTCCATAAGAAATATGATGAGCTTCCACTTCCGAAAGATGAACCTAAAAGAGAATTCACACCAGTGGGAACGACTTATGAGGCAAAGCATTTTCCCTTACAAGTCACTGAAAAACCCAAGAAGAGCAATAGAATATACACTCCAATTGGGATCCCATATACACAAATGTTTGAAATGCTCTCCGAGAGTGGCGAGATCAAATCTCTCGAACCGAGACCATTCGAATCATTGAAAAGGACAGATAGATATTACTGTCAGTATCATCAATCAGGGGGTCACACTATAGAAAACTGTTTCAAATTCAAGGATTTGGTACAGAAAATGATTGATGAAAAGAAACTAGTCCAAGTTTAACAAGAAGAGGATGCAACCATTAATGGAGTTTGGGACAGTGATGAAGAAGATGTCTATCTGAAGGATGTAGTAGGACCTACACCTTCTGTGTCGTATACCATAGATGACATTTGGGGTGAAGAAGACTCATCAATAGACGTCCTCACAAGATCTGGGAGAATGAAACCTCCCGTTTCAACACAACCTATACCAATCACACAACAAGTTCCCATACCTATCATTGAAGATAATGATATTGTTAAGCAGTTTAAGAAGACAAAAGTTGAGATGAATGTATGGAAACTTCTGGCAACATCTCGAGAACATAGGTTGGCTGTAATGAATGCCTTGGACAAAATTGGGATAGACTCTGACACTGCTCCTGAGGGACTAGCCAACTTCCTCACAAGTGACCTTCCTAGTCCGATTAATTTGATCACCTTTTATGACAAAGACTTACCCCCAGAAGGTGACAAACATTACAAGGCATTAAACCTCACAGTAGTTTGCAAGAGGATGAATGTTCCTATGACTCTTGTAGACAATGGATCGGCTATCAATGTCTGCCCACTTAGAACTGCGAGGATGCTCGGCATAAGGGACGAAGATTTAACTCCGTCTACACAAGGAATAAGGGCCTACGACAACACTCGTCGTCAAGCTCTTGGCAAGATCACCCTATTTGTAACGGCAGGAGCAATAGAACATGCTAGTACTTTCAAAGTAGTAAATATTAAAGCTTCGTTCAACTTGTTGTTGGGACGCCTTTGGCTTCATGATCTAAAGGCCGTCCCTTCATCTCTCCACCAACAAGTAAAAGCAATAGTTGGGGGAATTCCAATCACTATCGATGCTTCGCCTATGAGGATTAAATCCATAGAGAATCCAATCATTAATGTAGAGCACGACGAGGATGATGAAGATTTATGGGGCTTTAACGAAGAAGTCTCCTTAATCCAGGAGGATGAAAGGACCCCTCTTTGCCATGACCCCCATTCCAACATGATTGTCAACGCCATGCTGAAGAAACAAGGACACTTTCCTGGGATGACCCTAGGGAAGAAGAAAGGAATGGCAAAACCGCTGGAGTCACTTGGCCTCCCTAAGTTAGACACTTTCGGACTTGGTTTCGAACCGACTCGGAAAGATCTCAAGCGAGCCCAGGAAAAGTCGAAAGCACGTAGGGACGCTCGCATTCAAAAGAAAGAAATTCCAATGGATCAGTACCCTCTTACGCTTAATGGTCAGTTCATAAAAGAAGGAGAGGACTATCCATGCCATGAATTTCACAAGCCATTTGTTGTAAACGGCATACGACAACCGGGATTCGAGATTTTCTTGGATTGCTACTTCACTGATGAAATCTTAACTCCCGTCCACAAGGAGAAAGCACCCCCATGCTTTGACTTTAACGTCATGGGATTACTGTTCGGGCAAGAAAAGAATGAGCCAACTTATAAAGAAGATAACTCCTCGCTCATTCAAACAATCCTACAAAGTGAAAGCTTCGATCCCTCGAAGCTAATTACTCCAGCCGAAGGATCACTACAAGGGTGGCGCAAGACTATCAAGGTGACTACTCCAAGCGGAAAGTATCCATCATGACAGGACAAGGACCGATGTTTGAAGAGTCGTCTGAGTCAGAGTCTGAGTCAAAGTCTCTCCCTCTAGAGTTTTCTAAGTCTTTAGTAGTAACACCTCCCCCTCTTATTTCTTCTCCTAGGATAGTTAGTGATCCAGTCCCTGAGGACATATCACTCTTTGATGTAATGATCTCAGAGTATAATAATATTTCTCATTCTCCTTACTTCTCGTGTTCTTCTCTAACCCAAGATGACGAGCATTGCTTAACTAACAATGAAAAAGACAAAGAAATTATTAAAGCAATGGAAACGCTCGAAAAGAAAACACCGGTAATTGAAGAAACTGAAACAGTTGATATCTCAAATGATTCAACTCATAAAAGAGAAGTTAAAATCGGATTAACATTGAATAAACAAGAACGAACCGATTTAATTAACTTACTTAAATAATTTATCGATGTATTTGCTTGGTCATATGAAGATATACCAGGCATTAATAGAGAAATAGCTCAACACACTACACCATTAATTCCAGGAATGAAACCTGTAAAACAAAAGTTACGTCGAATGAAACCCGACGTAGCTCTTAAAATAAAAGAAGAAGTTCAAAAATAAATAACTGCAGGTTTTATCAAGGTATCCAAATACCCCGAATGGGTCGCCAACGTCGTCCCAGTTCCGAAGAAAGACGGAAGGGTAAGGATGTGTGTCGACTATCGAGATCTAAATAAGGCAAGTCCAAAGGACGACTTCCCTTTGTCACACATCGATATTCTGGTAGATAACACGACAAATCACGTGCTTCTCTCGTTTATGGATGGGTACGCAGGTTACAATCAGATTCTCATGGCAGAAGAAGACATGGAGAAAACAACTTTTATAACACCATGGGGCACTTACTGCTACACCGTAATGCCATTCGGGTTGAAAAACGCGGGTGCTACTTACCAACGTGCAACAACTGCCTTACTCCATGACATGATGCACAAAGAAGTCGAAGTATATGTCGACGACATGATTGTAAAATCAAAAGACCGTCCAGGCCATCAAGTAGCCTTAAGGAAATTTTTCGAAAGGCTAAGAAAATATAATATGAGGCTGAATCCATCTAAGTGTGCTTTTGGAGTCACCTCAGGCAAGCTCTTGGGTTACGTCATAAGCTCTAGAGGAATAGAGATAGACCCAACCAAGATCAAAGCAATCATGTCAATGCCACTGCCCAAGACTGAGAAACAGATTCGAGGATTTATATCAAAACTGATGACAATATGCGAACCAATCTTCAAAAAACTCAAGAAGAATGTACCAGTAATATGGGATGACGAGTGTCAAAAAGCCTTTGAAAAGATCAAAGCCTATCTCGCAAATCCTCCCGTATTAGCACCAGCACTTCCCGGAATATCTCTTAGGTTATATTTGACAGTTACCAAAGAGACAATGGGAGCCATGCTAGCACAAGAGGTAGAAGGCAAGGAGAACGCAATCTACTACATAAGCAAAAAGATGCTCGAATACGAAGCATGCTATACACCGCTTGAGAAGTTGTGCCTCGCCCTGGTGTGGGCCACAACTAAGTTAAGACATTACATGCTGGTGCATACTGTCTTCGTAGTCTCCCGATTAGATCCACTTAAGTATCTATTCGAGAAATCTACACTCAATGGACGCATTTCAAGATGGATAGTCAATATAGCCTAGTTTGATGTAAGGTTTATGCCACAAAAAGCTATCAAAGGGTCCGTGGTGTCAGACTTTCTAGCAGATTTTCCAATAGAAGACTCGACACCAATGCAAGATAATGAATTTCCAGATGAAGACCTAATGGTTACTGAAGATGATACTTGGACTTTGTATTTCGACGGAGCCTCAAACCAAAAGGGATGTGGCGTTGGAGTACTACTAGTATCACCTAAAGAGGAGCATGTTCCAATCTCCATAAAGCTTGATTTCGACGTTACCAACAATGCTGCTGAATATGAAGCATGCGTGGTAGGCCTTGAAACAGCTTTGGCATTAGGAGTAAAAAAGTTAAGGATATTCGGAGACTCTTCTTTGATCATCAATCAGATATCTAAAAGGTGGAAAGTAATTAAGGAGCGAAAGCCTAGCCCCTTACCAAACCTATCTGGAAACTCTTACCAATCAATTAGACAAGGTAGAATATACATATCTACCTAGAGAGGAAAATCAATTTGCTGATGCCTTGGCAAGATTAGCCTCAATGGTTAGGATTCCCACGAAAATCGAGCAAATGCCTTTAACTATAGAAAAAAGACACAAACCAGCATACATCCAAGCTATAGAAGATGACGAAGTAGTCCAAGGCGAAGAAGAAGAAGAAGAAGAACCGTGGTACACGGACATACTCAATTATGTCACCAATGGAGAATACCCTCCTCATGCTGACAAAAGAGCAAAACGAGCATTAAGGCTTTTGGCTTCCCAATATGTACTCATAGACAACGAGCTACATAAAAGGGTACCTAAAGGTCGAGCTCTCCTATGTGTAGAAAAGAAAGATGCACAAAGAGCAATGAGGATAGTCCACGAAGGAATCTGTGGCACTCATATAAATGGCAAAATGTTAGTCCAAAAGATAATGTGAGAAGGATATTATTGGACTACAATGAATAGGGATTGCCATCAATACGTAAAAAGATGCCCTAAGTGCCAAATTTATGCCAATTTACAACATGTTCCTCCATCTTTGCTCTACACCTACACATCGCCATGGACATTCTCTACATGGGGAATTGACATCATTGGCAAAATCACTCCACAGGAACAGGAGGCCACGAATATATCCTAGTAGCAATCGATTACTTCACAAAGTGGGTCGAAGCGCAATCATATGCTAAACTCACTGCAAAACATGTAGCACTCTTTGTCGAGAGAAATATTATTTGTCGATACAGAGTCCCATATGAAATGATAAGTGACAATGGAACTCACTTTCAGGCTGAATGTGAAGAATTGCTACAAAAATACGGCATTCAACATCATCATTCTTCCCCTTACAGACCTCAAGCAAATGGAGCAGTCGAGGCAACTAATAAAAATTTAAAAACTATCATCGAAAAAATGACGGAGAATTATAAGGATTGGCCTGACAAACTTCACTTCGCATTGTGGGGTTATCGCACGTCAATTCGTACATCAACAGGAAATACGCCATTTTCTTTGGTATATGGAATGGATGCCGTACAACCTGTCGAACTAGAAATACCATCTCTACGCATTGCGTTGGAGAGTAAACTCGATGAAGTTGAATGGACTAGGGCAAGATATGAAGAATTAATTCTACTCGATGAGAAACGACTAGAAGCTCTACATCACACTCAGTGTTACCAGACTCGTATGGCTAGGCATTTTAATAAGAAGGTCAAGACAAGAAATATCAAAGTAGGAGACTTGGTGTTAAAAGCACTAAGGAAAAATGTTTTAGATCCAAGGGGTAAATTTAGACCTAATTGGTCTGGACCCTACATTGTCAAAACAATCCTGTCAGGAGGTGCAGCAAAATTAACTGATATGGATGGCAATGAATTCTCAAACATGACAAATCTTGACCAACTTAAGAAATACTACCTATAATTACTTGAGTAGGATACTCAAGAGAGCTACGTTCGGCCTGATTCCTTAAGAAAGGATACGTAGGCAACCCTTTACGGGTGCGGCCACTTTATTTTTCGACATCTCCGCGTTCCAGAATTAATTAAAAATTCAACAGAAGATCGGCGAATCATCGGCGTCGCAGAGAAGAACCTGGCGCCAGCCAGCAATCATCAGCGCCAGCCGCTGAAATTGGCGTCTAGCGCCAGACTCCAATGATAGGCGCCAATTGCAAATAAGTGGCGCCAATTTGAAAATAAATTCTGGGCAGATTTCGGTGTTTTTCGGAAAATTTTCGACTTCCGTACTTGAAGAATTTCCGGAAAATTAATTTTTCGGTTTTCATTGCTTTAATAAAATAAATTTAAAGTAAATAATTTAATTGAAAGCGAAAATTTCATTAATAAAATAAAATTACATTATTATTGATGGAATTTAAATAAAGCTGAAATAAATTTTAAATAAAAAATAATAATAAACTAAGTCTAATAAATTGAAAGTCAAGCAATGCTCCTAATTAATCTTTCTTTTCCTTTCTAGCCCTTTTCCAATTCTTGTCTTCTTCCTCCTCCTCATCCATAACTTTAACTAGTAGGCATCCTTTAGAGGACCTACATTTAATTTTAGAGTAGATAGTCTCCCCTTCAGCTAACACTCCATGCTTCTTTTCCACCCAAGCCTTTTTATCTGTGGTGTTAGCTTTCCTTTTCCCTTTATCTTTGGTAGCATTCTTCTTCCTAGGAATTACAGGTGTTTTGAATTCAATTCTTGCACCTAAGCGTTCCTTGGCAGGAATCACCCTGTCACCTAGACGATTCTTCACATCAGTTCTACCCTGATCCTTCGAAGACTTCTTCAGCAACCATTTCTTTACATCATTGGGCAAAGAAGGAGGAACCTTTTGGGTAACCACTTCCCACAAAGGTCTAGCACTCCAGTAAGCATCAAATCTGTCCACCTCTTGAGAAACAGGGTACTCATAGGGAGGACGAAGATCCCCGGAAGGAATATTCTGAAGCAAGCCGTATTGTCTTTTTACCCTGCAGGGGAAATAATAAGTCACACGAGACAAACTTGGAAGACGGCAGAAAGGTTGCTTGTTAACACCAACCATCCTTTCTATTTTCCACCATGGGACGACCCACTTGATAGAAAAATCACGTGATTCGAAGACTTTTCTCCACCCATGGCGCCCAATCTTAGGGAAGCGTTTCTTCCTCCTCACGAAGCAATTAGGAGTATACTTCTCAATATCGTCCGGAGGGCTAATTAATCCTAGCCTTTCCATTAGCCACATGTGTAAAAAAATTGCAATGCAAATAAATTATTATTACAATAAAAAAATATATTTTTTGATTTATGTAATTAAAAATATTATTTTTCTACCTGTAATAAAATTGGAGAGTCGCGAAAAGGTGCTTTTGGGTCCCTTTTTAATTCATCAAGACTAATCATAGTCTCTCCAACTATCAATGGCATTGGATTTCTCCCTAATTCAATTTGTTCTAAAACAGTGGTTATAATTGATTGACCTTCATTATTTTTACCACTACTAAGAAAAAATTGATTAAGCATACAAAATAGGAACACCCTTCTTCTATGTATATGAAAAGATTCAGAAAGAGGTTTATCAAAATAATGGCGTGCAAATTCTTTCAAATTAATTATATTGCTATCTACTATTTTTGATAAATCCCTTTCTTTTAAATTAAAGAAGCGCTCAAAATCCTTGTAATAGTATGCATCTACTCTAGGGATTACTATAAGGTCTATTGCAGGGAAGCCTAAAATAGCACCAAATTCCTCTGGCAAAGGGCTAATCTCATCGTACCCTATTCTGAAATAATGAGTATCAACATTCCAAAATTCTAGAGCGGTATGTATGAAATCTAAGTCAAGATCTACCCCTTTGATGCCATAAATTCCCCCCAAGTGAAATAAATCTAATTCTTTTCTCTCCCTAGCATTAAGAGATCGACACCATTCATGAGTGTATTGGGTGAAGGTTTTGGTGACTAAAGACATGGTTACTATTTTTTTCTAAAGCAAAGAATTATTTTATTCGCTGGAATTATGAGAAGAATCGACTGGGCAGGGGGTTATTTATGCACAAATTGCGAGAAGTTTTAATCAGAATGAAATACGGTATCGGTGTCAATTGGCGTCAAAACCCCGTAATTGGCGCCAGCCGCCAGCGCTTGGCGCCACACGCCAAGTGTAGCGCCTGGCGCCACGCGCCATATTGTGGCGCCAGCTGGCGCCAAGTTGTCATAACAGACGCGCGTGCTTAACTTGCGTTTTTAATCCTAAACTCGAGTCGACTAATGACTTTATGGCTCTGATTATCTTTCCTACGCATCTTTTTTATCCTCTTTCTTAATTAATTAAAATAGCTATTATATTAATTATATTATTCTTTTATTTGGATTTTATCTAGATTAATTTCCAAATTCTTGTTATAAACACCCGACATTTTATTTGATTTTTTCCTCTTTTTTTTTTCTTTTTGGGGGAGAGAGTCGGATACCCTCCATCAATAATAAAAATGACGGAATTTTTGCGTAAAATTGTTTATCACACTTCTCTTTCACACACTAACATACACATAATAATAACAAACAAATAAACTCATAATAGCATAAAAATACAAAATGTGTCTTTAAATAGTGAGTCTAAGGCAAAGTTCTATGAAAAGTCAAAATAAAATATACACAGGAACAAACTACGGCGCTGGAGGAAGTAGGCCCATCATATCATAAAATTACGCCGTACGAGGAGTCACCTCTCCACCAGCTCCAGCTCTAGTCTCCGTAGGAGGAGGAAGACTCAATGTAGGTCCACTCCACCCAGGATCAACCTGAGGCCGAGGCTGCGCAGGCTGCCGCGATGATGAGCCTACCTCGTACATCCCACCACCTCTGAAAGCCGAGGTAGCCTCTCCTTCCGGTGCAGCATGAGCACCCTCTGAAGAAGATCCCGAGCCCTCTGCAACGTCAGCACGAGCAGCCTCAGAGCGACCACCTCTACCCCCTAACGAAGTACGACGACGTCTCGAGCTAGACCTCGCCGGATCCCTCCGCTCCTAAGGTCTCGCGCGAGTGTGAGGAGCAATAGGCTGGTCCTGCAAAAAGAATTAAATCAGAAACAAGACAAAATTGAGGCGGTAATACAAAAAATATAAAGAAAGACTACCTCCCGGATGACGTCATCCCGACGGCAAGTGGCCGCATTCCTCATCCGGACGAGCTGGCTCCGAAAGGCATCTATACATCGTGCCATCGCCGAAACCACCTCGCGCGAAAACTGTCACAAAAATAAGCCAGTAAACATGCATGATATATGAAAAAAAAATTGTGAATAACTAGGCTTACTCGAGTCTGGTGGCGAGGGATCGACCGCTCTACGAAGCGCTCGCCCTCGGGAGCAGGAGAAATCATCTCCTCAATCGGCCCGTACATCCCCTGGTAGTGGATGGACATACGAGGTGGCACGAACTCAGCAGCACCGTCCTGATAAAACAAGAAAAAGTCAGTAAAACATTACTTGGGGGCTACTTCATGGAAAGTAAAAACTGAAAAATCTTACCCTCACATCCTCAGCCGGTACGGGGGCTGGAGCTTACAACGGTAGTAGCTCCTCCGCATAGCACTGCCCAGGGATCACATAGGATCGCCAAGGGGTACCATCTCCCTCAGACATGCTCGACAGTCGCGCCCCGTCGAACATATGACGTGGTGGAACAGCAGGAACGACGAAGACATCAGAGGAATGCTGTCTAGCAACCCTCTCCCCTAAGTATACAATCGCTCCATAAGTCCCCAAGAAATAGCGACGCTCATCAGAATACTGTGCGGCTAATCCAGGGACTGTCCAACCGCCCCACGGCCGGTACACCACCTCAGGACCCTACAAAGAACATCAATAAGGCGAAAGTATACCTAAAGCATCGCGAAAAAGCAAGTAAACAATAAAAGTCGTACCACGTTGATCCAGTTCCGGACATGCGTAGTAGACATATCCACATGGTGGCCGCCCCAAGAGGCGCTCATTGGAAATCCGCGCGGCGATGGTCTCACCGGCGCAGCAGAAGGGAAGTGCTCGTAGAACCAGATCTACAAAGAGTGTGAGTAAATGCTAACTAAAATGTAGAGCTAAACTTTATAAGGAATAATGTTTACCTCTACGACCTTCCAAAAGGCAGACAAGGCGACGTTCGTCCCAAAGGACCGGTGTCGACACGAGTCCCTCAGCGCACGAACAAAGTCAGCATAGGCAAAGCTAGCCCAGTCATAAGTCCCGATCCGGTGAAGATCACGGACAGTAGGAAGGTAGTAAAGCAACGCCCTACTACCTTTGTCAGAGGAGAATGTCCCTGACAACAACATCAGCGCAAAGATGCGCACCCGCTGCTCTCGGGTGGTCGCATCGTCATCAAGAGCCGCTGCCAACGTTGAGCGGCGAATTCCCCTAGCGCTAAACTGAGTCGTCTCGACCTCAGCTCGGGCCCGAATAGCGATCGGCCCCAACAGCTCCTCGACCTCCGAAGAGAAGACGTCGATTCCACTGTCAAACGGCAGTGGCACAGAGGTGAACTCCAGTCTTGTGATGAGACTGAAGTCCGTAGGGGTGACCGTCATCTCGCCCCCAAGGGAAATGGAAGGTGTTGATGGTGTCCTAGAAGAACTCGACCAAAGCGCGCAATACATGATGACCCCCGCTGGAGGCAACCATAGCCTAAAAGGTCTCGAACAGAGTAGCTAGCCCGCAAGACTCCCATAGGAGTCTCGTCTCAAGATCCCTGGCGATGTACATCCTGTACAAATTGCCCAAACCATCACAGCCGGAGCCATGATGCCGCGTCCTCCCGGGCATGATGCCCCGTCTCACCCTCTTAGAAATGTGGTGGACGGGGGCGAAGAACAGGGTCCGCTCATCCCACTCCGGAAGTCGACCAAGCGAAGTGGAAGGCGTGACGTCATCCTCTACGGGCTCATGCTCCCGTCTGGTGTTTCGGGACCGTGAACTCGAACCTCGCTGTCTAGCCATGCTACATTGTGCAAAAACATCATAAATTAAGGTTCTATAGTATCAAAGGTTCGCCTAGCCGCATGATACTATGTTCGCAAAAAACAGAGTACGTAGTACTAAAACAGAGCACAAATTCAAATTGAGCATAACGGCATTTTTCAAGAAATCACACAATTTCTTGCAACACTATAGTAATTATTGTGACAAATTGGACAAGAATTGCTAGCAAAAACATCAAGAACGGGTCACATTGTTCTTCACGACCTTAAGAGGTCCAACAATGGCAAATTGCTCATTTCTTCACCAAATTGAGTCAAACAAGTCTCAAATTACTCCCAAGGCAATATATAAACATAATCCAGCAATTTCATGGCATAAGACATGACAGACAAAGCAAATTGAGCATTATAAATTTGGAATTTTCATGAAATTCGTGAATAAAACATGCCAAAAATTCATAAAAACCGATGTGAGTTTGAAGAAAACTTACATAGATCGGGAAAGTAGATGAAAAGAGCTTTGATTTGCAACAAATTTGAGCAAATTCGGTTGAGAAACGAGCAAAAACCGAGCAATTGAAGTTTTTGGATTTTTTTCGAGCAAATTCGCGACGAGCAGCCAGCAAAATGAAGAGGAAAGGGGTATTTAAGGAAATCCCCGTGCTGGCGCCAAGCCGTATGCATTGGAGTCACAAATTTGGCTTGGCGCTTGGCACCAATCTCAGCGCCTGGCGCTAAGGCCAGCTGTGTGGCGCTGATGGCTTTTCAATGGCGCCAGATCACCCAGCCACCTGGTGTGGTTGTTCTACCTTTCTGCAACATATTTTTGGGTTCCTTAGTACGCTAGTTAGCCCCTCTGAGCAATTTGACATGATTTAGTAATCGGCTTGATTACATAAAATAGTCGACCTGATGATAGACCGTCTCACTTAGCTTAAAGCGCCTAAGCATTGGCTCATTAACAAAGAAGCACCGACATATAGGTTCATTCGCAAAAAGGGCACCGACATACAGGTTCAAAGCGACAGAAGCGCCGACGTACAGGCAAAGCGGAAGCAAAGTTCAGGCGAACTTTTAAAGATCGATAGGCGTGGATCTTCGGTAATTTCCTTTGGAAAATTTTCGCATCAAATGAGGATGACTTCAAGTGAGGATATCTTTGACGGCATTCTCTAGCTTGCGGAGAGTTATCACAAACAACTGAAGGTAATTTCGGGCGAAGTTGTCTTCGATCATATTCCCTTAGGCATGGAAGATGGTCATAATGCGGATGGAGATTGTTTCGAGAGAAATAATCTTCGATAGTATTCCCTTGGACGTGGAATATTATCAATGCGGATGGAGATTGTTTTGAGAGAAATAATCTTCGATGGTATTCCCTTGAACGTGGAATATTATCATGCGGATGAGGATTTGTTTCAAGAGAAGCAATCTTCGATGGTATTCCCTTGGACGTGGAATATTATCAATGCGGAGGAAGCTCGTTTCGGGCGAAGCAATCTTCTAATTTGGAAGCAGTTACAGGCATAGCGGTTTTTCAAGCGGGATGGCATTCTCTAGCTTGCAGGAGGTCATCAAAACAACAGTGAAGCGGCAGCAAATCGGTTACTTTCAGAGACGTGTGCTTGACGGTGCAAGATACGCGTTTCTTAACTTTTTTATCTTTTTAACTAACGCTAGTTTTGCAGGTATCGGCGTTGCAAGAGTGGTTTAGGATCGCTGAACGTTCTGAATCATTCTCCGTCCCTATCGCTACTTTGACTTTCGTTTTCGAAACCTGCGTTTCTCCAAACTCAGTCAAAGTGGGGGCTTCTGTAGACATCCATTTGTGTCTCCCCAAAACCAAACCCAGTGATGAGTACCTTTCACGTCGAATCATAATCGAATGAAGCAAAAGTGTGGAAAGTCTAGTGTTGCGAATAGTTTTAATTTCTTTTCTCTTCTCTCTGTTTTTGAAAACTTATTTTAAGAAAACAGCCAATCCATTTTGGTTGGTCCATGATATGGGTCCAATAATAGTGTAGTTGGATGGGGCTTGCAAAGACCTTTCCAACGATATATTATAAGCCCAATTCCGATGAATATTGAGGAAGTTATGGCCAATTTACTAAACTAGGCCCGGTTTAAGCTTTATGTGCGGCCCAATGATCTTGGGGAGGGCCTAATATGATTTATCATTCCTAATGCAATTAGGAATGGTTTTAGTCTTCTAGATTCTTCTAGAAGGTTCTTTTCATTCCTAATTCAATTAGCATTGATAAATTGACTTTTGTTGACTTTTCAGAGTTTTAATCAAAATCAAATAGCATTTTCGAGGAAATTATATGATTTTATCCTCTAGTACGGCAAACTTATCTGATTTTTGAAAACGCGTTGAAAATAGGCTTGGCGCTTGACCCTAGGCTTTGGCGCCTGGAACCAGGTCTGGCGCCTGGCGCTAGCCATTGGCGCCTGGCGCCAGTTAGCCAGGGTTTGCGCCAACTCTGTTTTTTGTGCGTCAGACTCTGTTTTGTTTATTTTATCTTTTTGGCTGATTTTCTCTATAAATATCGTATTAAAAACTCCGTTTTCAATCATCTACATTCACCTATAATCAGTTTTCATTCGCAATCTTTAATTTTCTAATTCTCTCATTCATCATCTCTCTCTTTCTCTTTTCAAAACTTTGTTCTCACATATAAAATTCTGATTCGCAAGATCTATAAACACCTAGCCATATTCGAAGTTGCCTTCGCCCTTGACGTGAAAGGTTTAATTTCTGAGGGTTTGGTCCCAAATCTCTCTTTCAATTATTATTTAATTTAATTGTTTGTTTATTATTTTCCTTGAAGTTACTAACGCGTGTATTTTGTTATTAGAAAGAGGTACGAGGCATCAAAGTAAGTGCTTTAATGGTTTTTATTGATATTATGATGTAGAAATCATGTTTAAATTGTTGTTATGATATTCCTAGTATCATGTCTAGGGTATTTTTAATATTAAAAATGATTGCTATGATGCCTTTTATTCTCTTTCTAATATTTATGATTGTTAGTATCATGTTAGGGTTAAATACTTGATTTTTATTGCTTAGTGACATGCTAGGATTTGTTATTAATCTTGTTAGTATCATGCCTAGGATCTTACTATTATTATTATGCTTTAATATTAACATGAACATGTTTATGATTATAATTGTTATAATTTATGATGATTATGAATATTATTATTATTATTTTAATGATGATTATTATTGTTATGATTATAATTTTATTATTCATGATATTATTTATTATGTTGCTTTATTATTTATTGTTATTGCTTGATCACGCTTTTTATGCATGTTTAAAGGGAATTTGTACTTGTAATCGCGCTTAATAAGATATTTAATAATCTTGTTTAGGTTTAATGTGATTATAATTCAAGTGATCGCCAATAATAGTTTATTTGTGCATTAATATTCAACCAACATAGATAAACAGGTTTAGGGTTAATCCTATTGATTGCATGTTAGTCAGAAAGCGCACATGAATACGATCAGAATAAAGTAGAGGCCTATTATTAGGGCAGGTTCAATCTCTTTTAGGTTGGATTTGTACCTTCATCCTTGAACCCTTATTTGGTTCTAGACCTTATGGAGTTGACGATCTCTTGGATCGTTAAGGGGTGTGACCTTCATCTTATGAACGGTTTACAAGTTCCTAAAAAACTTGTTGGCGACTCTTTTGCTCTATCTTCTTCCCTTTTGGACGCCACCGTACTTTAGTGTATGATCACAGTGGGGTTCGAGCTAGTGGGATTAACGCTTGAATTTATTCCCTACACTAGTCCATTTATTGAAATCGTTTATGTCCACTTTAATGATTTTGAATTAGGAACTTAAATAATATATGAATTTTGTTCACTTGTGGGGTTTCATTCACCAGGTCATCAACCTGATGAGCCCATCAATTCATAATTATTTTGGACATTTTATTTAATTTCCAAAACCATAATTAAATAAGAGAAATGATCATTTCTATTATAAACATAATTCTGCAAATATATGCATTCCTTATGTAATATGTTTTCTCAAAACATACATGACTTGAATTACATAACTTGCTGTAATCCAAGACTTTAATATGACTCTCATACTTTAGTCTGTGGAAGGGGTTTAATGAATAAGCGATATTCTCATTTAAAACTTTGCAAATCACGAAATCCCGCTTGTCATTAATCTCATAAACAAGGAGATATCTCATATCTATTTGTTTAGATTTGTGTTGTGACCCTGGCTCCTTTGTTTCGGCAAAGGCGTCCTTTTAGTCACAAGACAATTTGATCCAAACTTCCTCCTTAACTACTCTTACTGTAGCTTATTTTGACATTGAGTATGAGACATCATTCTGCTTTGAACTCTTCAAGCTAACTGTCCTTCTCCATTCAGACACAAAATGAATCTAGATCACCATCTAAAGTCATCTTGCCTATTTGGAAACTTGCATCCGTATAACCTTTTGACAACTTGTTCACTCTTGCAACCATAATTTAGAAACATTCCTTTAGCACTTCTTAAGTACTTAAGGATTTGTTCTAGGTAACTTTCAGTATGTTTATCCTAAATTTTCTTGAAACTTTCTACACATGCACAAGTCATATGTAACATCTTGATTTATACATATCATGGCACATATAATGGACCCTTTTGAAAAAGCATAAGGCACACTATCCATACGACTCAACTCTACTAGCTTTTGAAGGTATTGAGTTTTACTGAGCGTAATACCATGAAACATGGGTGTTTTGGGTGATTTTGTCCCTCGGGAGAGTTACGTCACAAAGTCTGATCCGGCTGAGTTGTACCTGCAAAACAACGGAGACTCCGGGTGGTTGGAGCTCCGCCTCCGACGATCAAGTTAGTAACTTGAAAGAGAGTAAAGAATGCGGAAATTTAGGTGGGGATCTACTTGGATTCCAAGCTCAGGTGTTTCTCTGATGTGAGAGAATATAGGTGTAAAAAATGATTGAATGTGTCCCCGAAATGGGAAAATATCTCCCTATTTATAGGGTCGTTGGAGAATGTGCCCCCATCTAGGTCACTTGACCTAGATTTTAGTGGGCTGCGCCGTTTTACGGCGCTTCTTGGGATTTGGGCCCTTGAAGGCCGCCATTTCAGAGATGTATCCAAGGGGGCCATGTGTCAAGAGGATATTAAGCCACGTGGGTCATCCTGAACTTGACACGTGGCCTCCTCTCATTGGTCCACGCGACTAGGGTATTTTTACCCTAATCATTTGCCCCTCACAGGGCTCACGTGCATATCATGTGAGGCCTGTGACACGTGTCCACCTTTCAAAGGTGAACGGTAACGGGTAGTAAAATTTGAATTTCAAATCAAAATTTCCCCCCTGCTTTCACCTTCTATAAATAGAAGTTTACCCCCCCTTTCTCTCACCTTACGTTCATTTGACTTTTTAGAGAGAGAAAGAGAGAGCTATTTTAGAGAGAGATTCTCTGCCTCCGTCTGCATCACAACAATTTCAAGTTTCATTGTGCTAGCAGTTCAACACCCGGTTTTACCGGCTGTAGCGGTTTTCAGATTTTTCAGAGTAAAAAGTAAGGTAACCGCCTGTACCATTTTAACTTTTCTCTTTTTCAACTTGTATACAATTCTTTCTCCGCCTGTATACATAGTCTTAGAAAATAAAAATGGGTTCTCCATCCACTCACTCGGCGGGGGACCGGCTGAGTCTAGAATAGGGGGGATCTTTTTTGGACTGTCAGAACCGATGTGCTTATCTCCGAATTCCTCCCTCTCTGTGTCTGTGCAGGACACAATGGCCCGAGTGAAAAAGACGGCCAGAAAATCTAGGAGCCGGCGCACTATAGAAGTGCCAGCCGATGAGGTTGTCCCAGACGGGGAACAAAGGGATTTGGAGGAGAGTGGTTCTGATGAAGAGGTTCTCTCTACTTCCGGGAGCTCGGGAGTACGAGAGGTAGATGGTGAGGGAGCCGCCTCCTCTGATGAAGCTGGCGATGCTGAGGCCGGCAAAGGGTCAAGGGCCGAATCTTCAGGCTCTGACCAAGATAACTTTGCGGCTGACTACCATCAGCCGCCTAAAGTTGCAGACCACCCTAACCCAAAAAGGACTAGAATGCTGCCGGGTGACATTGCCCTATTGAGAAGCGGCTTCAGGGCCTTTAAAGAGAAGCACCCCTTTGGGAAGGGGTGGGATATCATCGTTCCGCCTGCTGACGTAGTAATGGTGTGGGACAATGACATTGATAATGCAAACCATTATTTTGTCTACTACGATGCGGTAATAGAAGCCGGCCTCCGGTTCCCCCTCCACCCTGGGATTAGGAAAATCCTAAAGGGGTACGATGTAGGAGTTAGGCAGCTCACCCCCAATTCGTGGGTGAACATTCTAAGTTACATCGCCGCCTGCGAGTTCCAAAATATAAGTCCAAGCTTCTCCACCTTCGCTCACATGCATTATTTGAGCAAGGCCCCAGGCGGCCATGGGGCATGGTATACTCTGAGTAACTTGCCCCAATACTTGATGACTTTGGACAAAGTGTCCAAATGGTCCGGGTGGAAGGACAAATTCTACTTGATTTCTTCCCCCACTCTGAGACACAACCGGACTCTCCGCCGGTATAACACAGAGCCGGCTCTTCTGTGAAGGAAGTGCCTTCTCCCGGAGCTATCGACTAGGGCCCGGGAGCAAGTAATAGAGCCGGGTTTCTTTGAGACCACAACTGAGCCCATAGGGGATGAGACTCACGTTATAGTTCCTAAGAACTGGATCCCCCATCCGGATTATTTCAAGGATGAATGCTTCTTGTCCGGCTGCGGGCTGAGCACCATATTTCCCAAGGGTAGATTACCTCACATCCGGAGTATTTGTTATTTTTATTTTTATTGCAAACTTGCTGCAATTTCTTCTAACCTTGGATTCTGTTCATGCAGCCGATGCCTTGAAGATGGTCGACCCGGCAAAGACACCGGCTAAGTCGGCGGCGCTGCTGCGCAAAGAGGCTGCCATAGCCAAGAAAGCATCCGTCGATGCCAAAGAAGCTAAGAAAGGCGGGGTAAGACCGCCTAACTTATATGTGTATATATACAATTTTTTTTTTTTTTTTACTAAGGCAATTTGGCGGTTGGGTATATTGACCCTTGTTCATTTCTCAGGACTCTGCAAAGCGAGTGCCACGATCCTTCTCCAAGCTTCTCAAAAGGCAAGGAGAAGATCTGGAGAAAGCTCCGGCTGCGAAGGCCGCCAGGAAGGATCCCCCTCCCCGGACAAACTCTGCTGCCAAATCCGATCGTCCAACGACCGGAGGCAAATCTCCTTCTGTTATGAAAATTCTGAGCGAAAGCTCGGAATGCTTGCAACAGAAAGCACCGGATGTCTCTACGGCATCAAAGGGTGGCGAGCCACCTAATGTTGCAGACGGTGCGACAACAACCGGGGGGGGGGGGAGCAGACGCCTAAGCCCCATCCGGATACACAAGGTAAGGGAAGGATTGGAATACCTTGGCCACTTGACTTCATGAGACTCAAGACTAAGGTTGATCCCTCTAGGGGTTCAGTCAGCAGCCGGCAACGGATGAATGCCAACTATGCTGCCTCTTTCTCACAGAGTACTACTTTTGATGCAGATCTGACATCCGACGAGCCGGGTCTTGTGGGCTTTGCAAAACGGATGGTGAGGACCCTCACCCGGTCAGAGAAGAACTCCATACCTGATCTGCAGGTGGTGGACTTCGATCGGATAATGGGCCAACTGGCTGAGGTAAGGAATCCCATAACCTTGATATCTTTTACCTTTAATTCTACTTATTAACTCATAATCCGGTTGCTCTTTTTCTCAGGTAATGCTGAGGGTGGACGGGCTCCGTGGCCCCTTCAGGCGGAAGCAGGAAGAGGTAAATGACGCCAAACGGAGGGCCCTTGAAAACCTCAACTCTGCTGAATATGCTAATTATATGTGTGATTTAAAGATTAAAGCAGTAGAGTTGAAACAGGAGGAGCTGATCCGGAGCTTGACGGCTGCGAACGATGAAGCCAACAGCCGGGCTGATGACCTTGAGCAAAAACTGAAGGATGCCAAATTTGAGCTCAAGGCATTGGAGGACGCTGATCAAGAAAACACTCAACTCCGAGCAGACGTTTCCCGCCTGGGGATTGAGCTTGTCACTCTGCGAAACAAGCAGTTGGATGAGCTCGCCCAAGAGCAAAAATGGCTGATGGAGGAGAATGAGCGTGACAATCTGGCTCGGCTGAAGATCACTTGGAGCCTCCTCTACCCAGATATAGACTTTGAGGTCTATAAGCTAAGGTATGATTACGCCACTGAGGTGTATGATACTTAAGTACTGGGTGAGGCTCCTCCGCCTCGTTTCAAAGATTGGGCTGCTGAGCAGGGATATGAAGTCTCTGACAACGAGGAACCGGCGACGGATGATCAGGATGAAGGCTAAACCAGCCACAATCAGCCGGAGCAGCAGCATCCACCTCAGCCTTAGGCGGGCCTCCCACTTTCTGCGGCAGTATGCCATTATGTTTTTTTACCGGCTTGTATGCCATGTATTGTTGTATCTTTACCAACCATGGGGTTGGGTTAACAATTAATTTTTAGTTTCTTCACCGGATGTGATTCCGGTTAACACTTGTTCTGACCTTTGTGCCATTTGGATATTTATGCAGTATTCCGACTTAGTCGGTGTTAATATATGTTTGAATTTTTCAATTTAAATTTTGCGTATGTTTGCAATTCTTTAATATTTTGCCTAACTTAAAAAAGCATGTGGCAATTTTGCAGTCCGGGTGGTCTTGCCCCAGGGCGGCTGTGTGGTTGGTTTTGTTTTAAATTGATTGATTGGCTTGAAAACACTTGATACTAGGAGAAGTATGGAGTGTTTTTAGGCCAATCAATCACAATGGTGATTGCCCCAAACCAAGTGCACAGCCGGCCATTAGAGCGGGTGCTTTGAGCTTCTTACCCAGGCGGTTATATTTCGTCTGGGGTTATTACATAGCCATTACACAAAATCTTTTGCCCCAATTGGGAGAGAAAGTGCAACTTTGGAATAAATAACCTAAGTGAGAACTTTAGCCGGATACCGACTGATGCCTCGGGGCATCCGGTATTCGATAACTTTATCGTTCTTCATAGATTATTCTGGTCAGACGGCTATGAGTTGACCAATTTGGTCGTTCAATTTTCTCCGTCTGCATAGGTACGTAGAACCGACGAATAGTCTGTTCTCTACGACGATTGCACCCGGAGGGGTGTCGCCGGACGCCTTTGTCCATGTTGGGACAAGCGATTTTATAACATAAGCAACAATCCGACCATTTTGGCCTTTTGGTCTTGTTTGAGACCGGTTGTATAGCCACTAAGCGTTTTTGTGCCCAGTTTTTAATCGGACCATCGGCCGAGCGTTGTTACAAAAGTGAATTTACGCTAAGTGTCGAACTTAGTTAGTTAAAGAAATAGTCCGTCTGAGCGTTACCCAGACGGACAAGCAATTATTGAATTACACTAAGTACCAAACTTAGTTAGTTAAACAAAGAGTCCGTCTGGGTATTACCCAGGCGGACAGGAAATAATTAAATTATACCAAGTATCAAACTTAGTTAGATAAACAAAGGGTCCGTCTGAGTATTACCCAGGCGGTCAAGCAATTATTAAATTATACCAAGTATCAAACTTAGTTAGATAAACAAAGGGTCCGTCTGAGTATTACCTAGGCGGTCAAGCAATTATAACCTTACCAAGTATCAAACTTAGTTAAGTAAAGAATCCGTCTGAGTATTACCCAGGCGGATAATCAAAAATATCAAAACAATTTTGCAAACAAAGTCTGGATTCTCATTAATTGACTCACTGTTTACAAAAAATTTACATTCTCAGAAGTAGTACTTTTTTAGGTTATCTACATTCCAAGTTCTAGGCATGCGGCGGCCGTCTGGGGTTTCCAGACGGTAGGTGCCGTCCCTGACTTCTTCATAGATCCGGTAGGGGCATTAGGAGTTAGCTTCCCAGCCTCATTGGCTCTACCGGTTGCCTCCATTTTTCGTAACACAAAGTCATCCACTTTCAAAGGGCGCTTGTGCACTTTCTTGTTGTAGGCTTTGGTCATTCTCAGACGATATATCTCATGGCGCAGGGCAATGTTGCCCCTGCGTTCCGGGAGGGAGTCCAATGCCAGCCGCATGGCCTTCCAATTTTCCTCTTCATCATAGAGCATGACTCTGAGAGTCGGCTCATAGTGTTCAATTGGCAAGACGACTTCAGCACCGTATACCATAAGAAATGGGGTTTTTCCGGTTGCCCCTTTGGCAGTAGTCCGGATGGCCCATAGGACATGAATTAGCTCCTCTGCCCATAAGCCACCGGCTCTCTCAATTTTCTTTTTAATTCCGTCTGAGATAAGTTTGTTGAAGGCTTCAACTTGGTCGTTTGCTTGGGGTTGACCGACTGATGCAAAGCAATGTGAGATGCCCTGATCTCCCAACCAAGTCTTAAGATGAGGGGTTTCAAACTGAGGGCCATTATCAAAGACTATAGACATAGGCAGTGGCGGATGTAGAATATTTAGTGTGGAGGGGCACTAAATAAAAAATATAAATAAAATGATTGTATAAGGGCTTGAACCTAAGTCTTTTAGTCCAAAATCAATGCATTACCACTATTGCATAAAAATTGTATTTAACCTATAAATATATATATATTTACTTAAATAAAAAAAATAAAAAAATAAAAAATTTGGGGGGGCCGGTGCCACCCAGCCCCCTTCATAGATCCGCCAATGGACATAGGTACCCCAAACCGGGTGATGATGTTCTTCCAAATGAAATAGATGACATCCTTTGTCTTGATATTCTTGACCGGCTCAGCTTCTACCCATTTAGTAAAATAATCCACAGCCACCAAAATGTAGCGCTTTCCGCCTGGAGCAGGCGTATAAGGACCCAAGATATCCATGGCCCATTTAGCAAACGGAACTGGGCTGTGGATTGCCGTCAGGTTAGTAGCCGGGCGGTGAATAAGTTTGCCAAACCTCTGGCATTTGTCACATCTCTTCACCAACTCTTTAGCATCTGCTTCAAGAGTAGGCCAAAAGTAATGTCGTCTGGCTCTGACGGCTAGGGACCTGCCGCCTATATGAGAAGCACAATACCCGGCATGAAATTCTTCAAGAACTTCTTTCCCCTTTTTCTGGGGTTACACACTTCAATAGAGGTTTAAGGAAACCCGCCTTGAAGAGCTCTCCGTTTCTCAACTCAAAGTTTGCTGCTCGCTTCTTCATGACGGCTGCTTCCTGTGGTGAATCAGGAAGTGTGTCGTCTGCTAAATATGCCGACCGACCGAGGCGTATCACAGCAGGCGGATGAAGCCAATTTGGACAACGCATCCGCCTGATTTTTATCCGACCTGGGAACTTAATTCAGACGGAATTCCTTAAGTGCCCCAGCCTCTTCTTTGACTGCCTGAAGGTATTTGATTATAGCCGGATGAGTTACCTCATATTTTCCCTCATACTGGCTAACGACCAACTGTGAATCAGAGTAGGCGTCAATTTTCGTTTGCCCCTGCTGCCTTACACATGCGGATTCCGGCTAGCAGGGCTTCATACTCCGCCTCGTTATTTGAGGCTTGAAATTTAAACCGCAGTGCATATTCAAATCTGTCCCCCTCAGGGGACTCATATAAAATTCCTGCACCACAGCCGTTCTTCGTTGAGCTCCCGTCTACGTACACTTTCCAAACCTGGTCAATGTTGTCCAGTTGCACCGGCCGTGTCATTTCAACAATGAAGTCGGCAAATGCTTGTCCTTTCACTGCCTTTCTAGGTTCAAAAGTGATTTCAAGACTTTGCATTTTAATAGCCCATTTCAGCATTCTGCCGGATGATTCCAAGGTAGACATTGGCCGCTTGAGGGGATGGTCGGTGTAGATTACCACCGGATGGGCCAGAAAATACGGCTTCAATTTCTTGAAGTCCATATACAGAGCAAGGCCAAATTTTTCTACCATGGGGTACCGGAGCTCAGCATTTTTTAGAACATGGCTAATGAAATAGACCGGGAGCTGAACGCCGTCTCTCTCAGCAAGGAGAACGGCACTGAGGGCATGATATGAGACGGCTAGGTACATGTATAACACCTCTTTAGGCAGTGGACTAACAAGCCTTGGCAAAGAGTGCAAGTGTTCCTTCAGCCGTTGAAAGGCCGCCTCAGCATCATCCCCCCATTTAAATCTGGTCTTCTTCCTGATTGCTTGGAAGAAGTAAAGGCATTTGTCACCTGACCGGCTGAGGAATCTCCCCAAGGCCGCCAGGCAACCGGTTAGTCTCTGTGCTTCCTTGACAGTGCGGGGTGACTTCATGTCAATTACCGCTTGTATCTTCTCGGGGTTAGCCTCTATCCCTCTTTGATCAATCAGGAATCCGAGAAACTTCCCAGACTCAACACCAAAGACGCATTTCTTAGAATTTAACATAACCTTATGCCGCCTGAGTGTGGTGAAGGTTTCTCGGAGATCATCAAGGTGATCCGCCTGCTGCTTGGATTTGACTATCATGTCATCAATGTACGCCTCCACATTCCTCCCAATTTGATTAATGAAGACCGTATTAATCATCTGGTGGAATGTAGCCGACGTATTTTTCAAGCCAAACGGCATCACAGTGTAACAGAATAACCCCTGATCAGTGACGAAGGCCGTCTTCTCTTGATCTTTCTTCCACAGGGGTATCTGATGGAAGCCGGAGTAGGCATCCATAAAACTCATCAAGGCATGCCCGGCTGTCAAATCGACCAGACTGTCGATCTTAGGAAGCGGATAACTGTCTTTGGGACATGCCTTGTTGAGATCTGTGTAATCAACACACATACGCCAGGTACCATTCGGCTTTTTCACAAGCACAACATTCGCCACCCAGTCGGGGAAATTACATGGCCGAATGAACATAGCGTCCAACAGCTTTTTTACCTCGGCAGCTGCCGCCTGACTTCTTTCCTCGCCGTGATTTCTTTTCTTTTGTCGGATGGGCTTCTTTTTAGGATCAACGGCGAGTTTATGGACAGCAAGATCCGGGCTGACGCCTGGCATCTCTTCCACTTCAAAGGCAAAAATGTCTTTGAATTCTTTCGGCAGAAGGTGCAAGTCTGCACCCAACTTAGCATAAGCAACCGTCCCAACCTTTACAGTACGCTCCGGACGACTGTCGTCCAGAGGTATGTCAACATGTTCTCCATCCGGTTGGGGACGGAGCTCATCTGACCGTTCACCGGTCACTGATTGATCTTTTTTCTCTTTCTTCACCTCCACCAGCAGAGGTGCCTTTCTTTTCTTTCCGGTTGCTGGTGGGGCTGGGTCGGCATCCTTGACATTGCCAAGGTCTATTAGTTCCTGGCCGTCTGGGGCCACAATATCTTTGACGGTTGAGAGATAGCACTCCCGGGCCGTCTTCTGATCCCCATTCAAGGAACCAACAGAGCCGTCATCCCTCTCACACTTGATGAGCATGAGGGAAGGGATGATTACAGCCTTGGCTTCGTTGAGGGTTGGCCGGCCTAGAATAATGTTGTAGGCGGTCAGCTCCTCAACGACCAAAAACTTGACGACCAGGTGTCGCCCTTTTCCTTTCTCACCCAGCCGGATTGGTAAATCAATCCTTCCGACTGGGTAAACCGTTCCACCCCCAAAACCAACCAAGGGGTGGGTGACCGGATGCATGCTGCTGACATTGTATTTCATCTTTTGCAGGCATCGGAGGCTGATGATGTCTGATGAGCTTCCGGTGTCAATAAGGATCCGTCCAACCAGTTGGTTGGCAACCTTACATTCAATGACAACCGGGTCATCATGTGGACGGCGGACGCTGCCCCTGTCCTTCTCAGTGATCAGGACGTTTGGGAAGGAGGAGCTAGAAGATGCCTGCTCATCATCATCTCTGTTCATCTTTCGAAGATGGCTCTTGGTGCCCCTGATGGTTGGGCCACCGCATGAGAACCCGCCTGCTATTGTGTAGACCGGCTCCTTGTTAGTGTCCGAACTACTAGCAGGGTGGGGTGTCTTAGACGACTGCCTCGGGTTCTTCTTATTAGTCCCTTTGGACTTAG
This sequence comes from Chenopodium album, assembly GCF_948465745.1. Taxonomy (NCBI): domain Eukaryota; kingdom Viridiplantae; phylum Streptophyta; class Magnoliopsida; order Caryophyllales; family Amaranthaceae; genus Chenopodium; species Chenopodium album. The sequence continues at coordinate 19,065,642 of NC_137842.1, forward strand.
ATATGTAGGACTTTAACATCCCCTTGTCAGCCAAACGGTCCAACGCCCGTTGAAGGCTGAAGCAGTCGTTAGTGTCATGGCTAACTTCCTCATGGGATTGGCAGATTTTATTTTTGTTCCTTGATTGAATGGAACTTTTCATTGGATTCGGCTTCTCTAGGGACAGCCGGTCCTTAATTTCCATGAGGATGGAGTTGCAGTCCTTGTCAAACTCGTACTTAGGAACGTACGGTTTAAATTCCTTCTTCTTCTTCTAGGACGGCTGGTCAGAGTCACTAACCGCCCAGATTTCTTTTCTTTTCTTGCTCTCTTCTTTCTTTTTGGCCGGCTGAGCAGGCCGGCTGTCTTTCTGCCTATCAGACTTCTTGGAGTCCGACTGGTTACCAGGCGAGCAGAGGTTGGTTGCTTGAATGTAGCTTTCCGCCTCCCTCATAGCCGCCTGTAAAGTGAAAGCCCCTTTTCTGACTAGGTTGAACTTAAAGGTCGACCCGTCTCTCAGACCCTTGAAAAAGTCTATAAAAGCTACCTCATCAGACAGTCCTTGAATCTGAATTCTGATCAGATTGAACCGCCTGACATAGGAGCGCAGCCCTTCTCTCTCTCCCTACTTAATGGTGCTCAAGTCAAGACTTGTTTTCTTAGCAGGGATGTTCATTGAGAAGTTGGAAGCAAATAGGAAGGCAAGCTTCCTAAAACTATTAATGGACCCGGTTGGCAAGTTGCCAAACCATTGTTGGGCAATGCCCTTCAATAAAGCCGGAAGCATCGACACCAAGTTGCATCATCCAACCCTTGTAAGTACATGAGGTTGGTGTATGCCATGAGGTGATCTTCCGGGTTGGTGGTACCATCATAGGTACCTACCAACACATTTTTAACCTTGGCCGGCTGTGCCGCCTCAGTTATCTCCCAGGTGGATGCAGAAGGTTATTCACCTAGGCGGAGCAGACAAAGCTGCCAGTCCAGTGGCTGGACATTGTTATATGCCGCCTGACCTCCGAAGAAGGCCGGCTGCATGAAGTGAGGAGGATACTGACCGTAGACCTGAGAAGGTACATACGGTACAGTTCCAATCATCTGAGGGCCAGAATGGACGGTATTACCGCCTGTCTGGCTCTCATGCAGGGAAAGTGCATTCCCTGCAGAGGTGTTGTTGAAGCTGTCGGGAAGTTCGACGTAGAAGCCGACTCAAACAACTGTTGATTTCTCTTCCGGTTGATGATCTCCCGGGCATCAAGAGTTGTTTTTTACTTCCCACCGGTTGTTGGGTCCGGCGGGTATTGTTGGTATTCCTCTTAGGAAGAAGAATTTTGGACCAATCAATGGTCCCGACTGCCTTCTCCTTTAGATGAGGAGTGGGCTGCCGATCTCTGACTGACTTCCCCTTTTCCAGAGGAGTCTTCTTGGCCGACTGACCCCTACTTGGGCCAGCCCGGCTCTTCGTGATTTGTTCTTTAATTTCACCCTTGAAACTTGTCATGAATCTCATGAGTTCGTCTCGGGTGACAGGTGATGATCCAGCTGCCGTATGGGTTTCCCCTTTCGGCTGCCCAGGGGGTCGATTTGTACCCGCCTGGGAGGCACCCCGCTCCAGAGTGTCTCTAGGCCAGATGCGCTTGGTTATCAGAGAGCCATCATTGGCTGTATAGGTTTCGACCTGAGGATCTTCATCCTCCTGGTCTGTAAAACTTTCGGGTCATCGCCCAGACGGTTAGGAGGTGGTACAGACTCTTGAACCATCTTCGAGGTACTCTCCCCACAGACGGAGCCAAATGTTTTGGGTGATTTTGTCCCTCGGGAGAGTTACGTCACGAAGTCTGATCCGGCTGAGTTGTACCTGCAAAACAACGGAGACTCCGGGTGGTTGGAGCTTCGCCTCCGACGATCAAGTTAGTAACTTGAAAGAGAGTAAAGAATGCGGAAATTTAGGTGGGGATCTGCTTGGATTCCAAGCTCAGGTGTTTCTCTGATGTGAGAGAATGTAGGTGTAAAAAATGATTGAATGTGTCCCCGAAATGGGGAAATATCTCCCTATTTATAGGGTCGTTGGAGAATGTGCCCCCATCTAGGTCATTTGACCTATATTTTAGTGGGCTGCGCCGTTTTACGGCGCTTCTTGGGATTTAGGCCCTTGAAGGCCGCCATTTCAGAGATGTATCCAAGGGGGCCATGTGTCAAGAAGATATTAAGCCACGTGGGCCATCCTGAACTTGACACGTCGCCTCCTCTCATTGGTCCATGCGACTAGGGTATTTTTACCCTAATCAATGGGAGGGCATCCTCTCTTAGTGTAACACCCCCAAATCTCCCTCTACGAAAATACTAGTATAATACGTATAATTATACCGTAGAGATAGGACTTGGGCGTATTACCGCCGCGTGATTACGCAAGGCTACTCAAACTACTTAACTCAACAACAAAACTCGCTGCGGAAATTCAACTTTCTTTTATTAATACTTATAAAAATAGTAACATTGTTATGAGTACTCAAAAATAAAGATAAGACCAACATTCCTAAACTAGGTGAAGCAAATCCCTGGACTCCCATATGCTCATTCATGACTCCACCTGAAAATAGTCAACACTTCTTACCATTACGGTAAACAGGGCGAACCAAAACAAATAAGAAATACGGATTAGCAAAATATGCTAAGTACGATAAGTGCAAGATAATGTAAACTCAATTTATTTGCAAACATGCTTTTAAACCAATTCCAATAATTAATCCAATAAATTCAAAACTCATGATTCAAAACCGATTCTCAATATTTCAATATCAATAAAACCAATACCAATTATTTTAAAAACCAATTCCTCATATTAAAAACCAATTCCTCATAAAAACCAATTGAACCAATTAAATCAATTCCTCTCCTAAGTGTGCACACCCCCCAAGCTAGTCTCCTTATATTACAAGGCTATTCTTGAGGAAAGACCCGGTCATACAAAGTCCAAGGCCTTATCAATAAACCAAATCCGCATAGTGGGATTACTAACATGCTTAAAAAGCATTAATAATAATAATAATAATTCAATGGTTCAATAAATCCTTTTAATATCCAATAGTTCCAATGAAATTCAAAATCCTTTTTAATTAATTCCACAAGCTTTCAAAATCAAACCTCGTAAATAAATACTTGAGAATAAAATCTCAAATTAATAACTTTTCAAAATCAACAACTCTTCCTTGAAAAACCTTTATTTAATTCAACAAACCTTTTAAAATCAATTCCTTTATTTAAACACGATAAGTAATCCAAACCATTCAAAACATGATTTAAAAATCAATCATTCAAAATGCTTTTATTAAAATAAATACCTTCAAACATAATTTATTTCAAAATCATAATTCAAATCAATTTAATTCAATCACCAATCAAATTATGTAAAACATGTTATTCAAACTAATCACTTTCAAAGGTATCTAGCCACCTAAATGTACCTTGATCCTTGCTAGAAAAACCACACAAAAAGAACCTCAAGAACCTTTATCAAACACACCCAACAAATAAATATAACCTTAATCAATATAAGAATAACAAATAATTAAAAACCCCCAACTATATGTACATGAACCTTTTAAATTAATTCCACATAACATCATTAAAATCTGATTTTATATAATTAAAACTTCTCATAATAATTTTATATTAATCTCCCATAATAATAATAATAATTGAATAAGAGAAAAGGAGAAGAAAGATAAGAAACCAAGGAGAAAGAAGAATAGGATTTTCGTTGGAAAAAGTAGGCAGAACTTGTAGAGGCTATAACTCCTTCATTATAACTCCGAATTGGGTGATTCTTGAGCCTAACCTCAAGGATTTTTTGAGAGAAACGATTTTCTGGGAACGTCAGTACCCCAAAACTGACCAGAAGTGCTCGAAAACTGGCTTCAAAGATAAACGGGATAATTTGTGTAAAATTGAGGAGAAGAAAAGAAGAGGGATTTATAGGCTAGCTCATGCAAGAATTATATTAGGAAAATGTAGGAAGAATTATGGTAAGTAAGGTTTAAGGGATTACTTGGAGAAGTGAGTAAAGATTTAAGGAAAGTTTTAATATTAAAGAGATTGTGTATAATTGAATATGGAAGGTATGTATGTCATGAAAAATATTTAGGAAATTGGAATTACTTGGGAAATAATTAAGAAGAATGAATGGCAAGAAAATATAATGATTGGATATTAAAAAGATGGAGAATTAGAATTAAGGAAAATAGGAGATTTTAAGGAGATAATTAAAAATACAAATTACCAAAATATTTTTCCCAAAATCTACATGGGATGGCCGAAATTTTTGAGCTTTCCTAAGCTTATATTTTCAGCCCTCCTATTTAGTATTTAGGAAATTATTTTCTAGTTTTAAGGAATTAAAATAATTGTGTAAATAATATTTATTGTATAAAATAATTAAATGATAAAATATCAAATATTCACCAAATAATTTAACTAATTGTAGGGAATAGTTTCAAGCCTTTAAAATCCCACTAGCTTGAACCCCACTGTGATCATACACTAAAGTACGGTGGCGTCCAAAAGGGAAGAAGATAGAGCAAAAGAGTCGCCAACAAGTTTTTTTAGGAACTTGTAAACCATTCACGAGGTGAAGGTTACACCCCTAAACGATCCAAGAGATCGTCAACTCCATAAGGTCATGAACCAAATAAGGGTTCGGGGATGTAGGTACAAATCCAACCTAAAAGAGATTGAACCTGCCCTAATAATAGGCCTCTACTTTATTCTGATCGTATTCATGTGCGCTTTTTAATTAACATGCAATCAATAGGATTAACCCTAAACCTGTTTATCTATGTTGGTTGAATTTAATGCACAAATAAACTATTATTGGCGATCACTTGAAATCATAATCACAATTAACCCTAAACAAGATTATTAATATCTTATTAAGCGTGATTACAAGTACCAATTCCCTTTAAACATGCAATAAAGGCGTTATCAAGCAATAAATAATAAGCATCAAGCAACATAATAATAGCAATTATAATCATAATCATGTTCATGTTAATATTAAAGCATAATAAAAATAGCAAGATCCTAGGCATGATACTAACAAGATTAATAACAAATCCTAGCATGTCACTAAGCAATAAAAATCAAATCTTTAACCCTAACATGATACTAACAACTATAAACATTAGGAAGAACATAGGAAGCATCGCAACAATCATATTTGATATTAAAATTACCCTAGACATGATACTAGGAATATCATAATAACAATATAAACACGATTTCTACATCATAGCATCAATTAAAACCATTAAAGTACTTACTTTGATGCCTCGTACCTCTTTCTAATAACAAAATACACACGTTAGTAACTTCAAGGAAAATAATAAACAAACAATTAAATTAAATAATTAAAAGAGAGATTTGGGACCAAACCCTCAGAAATTAAAACCTTTCACGTCTAGGGCGAAGGCAACTTCGAATATGGCTAGGTGTTTCTAGATCTTGCGAATGCGGAATTTTGTATGTAAAAAGCAAAGTAAGAAAGAATTGAATGTTTAAGAGAGATGAATGATTTAGAGAATGCTAAAGAATTAATGATTGTTGATGAAAACTTGCGAATGAGGAGAATTGGTTTATGAAAATGGAGTTTTTAATACGATATTTATAAAGAAAATCAGCCAAAAAGATAAATTAATAAAACAGAGTCTGACGCTCAGAAAACAGAGCTGGCGCCAACCCTGGCTAGCTGGCGCCAGGCACCAGCACTAGCGCCAGGCGCCAGGCCTGGTTCCAGGCGCCAAGGCCTGGGGTCAGACGCCAAGGCCTGGGGTCAGACACCAAGCTCAAATTTAACGCGTTTTCGAAAATCCGATAAGTTTACCGTACTGGAGGATAAAATCATATAATTTCTTCGAAAATGCTATTTGATTTTGATTAAAACTCTGAAAAGTCAACAAAAGTCAATTTATCAATGCTAATTGAATTAGGAATGAAAAGAACCTTCTAGAAGAATCCAGAAGACTAAAACCATTCCTAATTGCATTAGGAATGATAAATCATATTAGGCCCTCCCCTAGATCATTGGGCCGTACATAAAGCTCAAACCGGGCCCAGTTTAGTAAATTGACCATAACTTCCTCAATATTCATCGGAATTGGGTTTATAATATATCGTTGGAAAGGTCTTTCCAAGCCCCATCCAACTACACTACTATTGGACCCATATCATGGACCAACCAAACTGGATTGACTGTTTTCTTAAAATAAGTTTTCAAAAACAGAGAGAAGAGAAAATAAAATAATTCCACACTTTCGTTACATTCGATTATGATTCAACGTGAAAGGTACTCATCACCAGGTTTGGTTTTGGGGAGACACAAATGGGTGTCTACAGAAGCCCTCACTTTGACTAAGTTTGGAGAAACGCAAGTTTCGAAAACAAAATTCAAAGTATCGATAGGGACGGAGAATGATTCAGAACGTTCTGCGATCCTAAATCACTCTTGTAACGCCGATACCTGCAAAACTAGCGTTAGTTAAACAGATAAAAGAGTTAAGAAACGCGTATCTTGCACCGTCGAGCACACGTCTCTGAAAGTAACCGATTGTTGCCGCTTCACTGTTGTTTTGATGTTTTGATGACCTTCTACAAGCTAGAGAATGCCATCCCGCTTGAAAACCGCTACGCTCATAACTGCTTCCAAATATAGAAGATTGCTTCGCCTGAAACGATCCTCCTCCGCATTGATAATATTCCACGTCCAAGGGAATACCATCGAAGATTATTTCTCTTGAAACAATCCTCATCCGCATTGATAATATTCCACGTCCTAGGGAACACCATCGAAGATTATTTCTCTAGAAATAATCCTCATCCGCATTATGACCATCTTCCATTCCTGAGGGAATATGATCGAAGACAACTTCGCCCGAAATTACCTCCAGTTGTTTGTGACAACTCTCCGCAAGCTAGGGAATGCTGTCGAAGATATCTTCTCTTGAAGTCATCCTCATTTGATGCGATAATTTTCCAAAGCAAATTACCAAAGATCCACGCCTGTCGATCTTTAAAAGTTCGCCTGAACTTTGCTTCCGCTATGCCTGTACGTCGGCGCTCTTTTGCTTTTGAACCTATATGTCGGTGCTCTTTTGCTTTTGAACCTATATGTCGGTGCTCTTTTGCTAATGAGCCAATGCTTAGGCGCTTTAAGCTAAGTGAGACGATCTCTTATCAGGTCGATCACTTTATGTAATCAAACCGATTACTAAATCATGTCAAATGCTTAGAGGGGCTAACTGGCGTACCAAGGAACCCAAAAATATGTTGCAGAAGACTAGCACAACCTCAACAGGTGGCTGGGTGCTTTGGCGTCGCTGAAAAACCATCAGCGCCACTTATTTAGCGTTAGCGCCAGGCGCTGATGTTGGCGCCAGGCGCCAAGCCTAATTTGTGACGCCAATGCATAGGGCCTGGCGCCAGCATGGGGACTTCCTTAAATACCCCTTTCCTCTTCATTTTGCTGCTCTGTTCATCGCGAACTGCTCGAAATAAGTCCAAAACTTCAATTGCTCATTGCTCGCTCGTTCCTCAACCGAATTCGCTCAAATTTGTTGCAAATCAAAGCTCTTTTCATCTATTTTCCTGATCTATGTAATTTTTCTTCAAACTCACATCAGTTTTTATGAATTTTTGGCATGTTTATTCACGAATTTCATGAAAATTTGAAATTTATAATGCTCAATTTGCTTTGTTTGTCAAGTTTTATGCCACAAAATTGCTTGATTATGTTTGTATATTGCCTTGGGAGTAATTTGAGACTTGTTTGACTCAATTTGGTGAAGAAATGAGCAATTTGCCATTGTTGGACCTCTCAAGGTCGTGAAGAACAATGTGGCTTGTTCTTGATGTTTTTGCTAGCAATTCTTGTTCAATTTGTCACAATAATCACTATAGTGTTGCAAGAAATTGTTTGATTGCTTGAAAAATGCTGTCATGCTCAATTTGAATTTGTGCTCTGTTTTAGTATTACGTACTCTGTTTTTGCGAACATAGTATCATGCGGCTAGGCGAACCTTAGATACTATAGAACCTTAATTCATGATAACTTTGCACAATGTAGCATGGCTAGACAACAAGGCTCAGGTTCACGGTCCCGAAACACTAGACAGGAGCATGAGCCCGTAGAGGATGACATCACGCCTTCCACTTCGCTTGGTCGACTTCCGGAGTGGGATGAACGGACCTTGTTTTTCGCCCCTGTCCACCACATTTCTGAGAGGGTGAGATAGGGCATCGCGCCCGGGAGGACACGGCATCACGGCTCTGGCTGTGATGGTTTAGGCGATTTGTACAGGATGTACATCGCCAGGGATCTTGAGACGAGACTCCTATGGGAGTCTTGCGGGCTAGCTACTCTGTTCGAGACCTCTGAGGCTATGGTCGCCTCCAGCGGGGGTCACCATGTAGTGCGCGCTTTGGTGGAGTTCTTCTGGGACACCACCAACACCTTCCATTTCCCCTGGGACGAGATTATGGTCACCCCTACGGACTTTAGTCTCATCACAGGACTGGAGTTCACTTCTGTGCCACTGCCGTTTTGACAGTGGAATCGACGTCTTCTCTTCGGAGGTCGAAGCGCTGTTGGGGCCGATTGCTATTCGGGCCCGAGCTGAGGTCGAGACGACTCAGTTTAGTGCTAGAGGAATTCGCCGCTCGACGCTGGCATCGGCTCTTGATGATGATGCGACCACCCGAGAGCAGCGGGTGCGCATCTTTGTGCTGATGTTGTTATCAGGGACATTCTCCCCTGACAAAGGTAGTAGAGCATTGTTTTACTATCTTCCTACTGTCCGTGATCTTCACCGGACCGAGACTTATGACTGGGCCAGCTTGGCTTATGCTGACTTCGTTCGTGCACTGAGGGACTCGTGTCGCCACCGGTCCTTTGGGACGAACGTTGCTTTGTCTGCTTTTTGGAAGGTCGTAGAGGTAAACATTTATTCCCTATAAAGTTTAGCTCTGCATATTAGTTAGCATCTACTCACACTTTTAGCTCTTTGCAGATCTGGTTCTACGAGTACTTTTCTTCCGTTGCGCCGGCGAGACCATCGCCGCGGGGATTTCCAGTGAGCGCCTCTTGGGGCGGCCACCATGTTGACATGTCCACTACACATGTCCGACACCGGATCATCTCGGTATGACTTTTATTGTTTATCTTGCTCTTCCGCAGTGCTTTAGATGTATTCTTGCCTGATTGATTGCTCTTTATAGGGACCTGAGGTGGTATACCGGCCGTGGGGCGGTTGGACAGTCCCTGGGTTAGCCGCACAGTATTCTACTGAGCGTCGCTATTTTCTGGGGACTTACGGAGCGGTCGCGTACTTAGGAGAGAGGGTCGCTAGACAGCACTCTTCTGATGTCTTCGTCGTTCCCGTTGCTCCACCACGTCATATGTTCAACGAGGCGCTGTTGTCGAGCATGTCTGAGGAAGCTGGTACCCCTTGGCGGTCCCATGTGATCCTCGGGCGGTGTTATGCTGAGGAGCTACTACCTTTGTTAGCTCCAGCCCCCGTACCGGCTGAGGATGTGACGGTAAGATTTTCTTAGCTTTACTTTCCACTAAGTAGCCCCCAAGTAATGTTTTACTGATTTTTTCCGTTTTATCAGGATGGTGCTGCTGAGTTCGTGCCACCCCGTATGTCCATTCACTACCAGGGGATGTACGGGCCGATCGAGGAGATGATTTCTCCGGCTCCCGAGGGCGAGCGCTTTGTAGAGCGGTCGATTCCTCGCCACCAGACTAGAGTAAGCCTAGTTTTTTTTTCAGAATCTTATGTTCATATATCATGTATATTTACTGACTTATTTTTCTGACAGTTTTCACGCGAGGTGGTTTCGGCGATGGCACGATGCATAGATGCCTTCCGGAGCCAGCTCGTCCGGATGAGGAATGCGGCCACTTGCCGTCGGGATGACGTCATCCGAGAGGTAGCCTTTCTTTACTCATTATTTTTGCATTGCTGCTTCAATTTTACTTTGTTTATGATTTAACTCTTTTTGCTGGGTTAGCTTATCGCTTCTCACACCCGCACGAGACCTAAGGGGCGGAGGGATCCAGCGAGGTCTAGCTCGAGACGTCGTCGCACTTCGTCAGGGGGTAGAAGCGGTCGCTCTGAGGCTGCTCGAGCAGATGTTGCAGAGGGCTCGGGATCTTCCTCTGAGGGTTCTCACGCTACACCGGTAGGAGAGGCTACCTCGGCTTTCAGAGGTGGTGGGATGTACAAGGTTGGATCGTCATCGCAGCAGCCTCCGCGGCCTCATCCTCAGGTTGATCCTGGCTTGAGTGGTCCTATATTGAGTCTTCCTCCTCCTATGGAGACTGGAGCTGGTGCTGGAGCTGGAGCCGGTGGAGAAGTGACTCCTCGTACGGCGCAATTTTATAACATGATGGGCCTACGTCCTCCGGCGTCGTAGTTTGTTCCTGTGTATATTTTATTTTGACTTTTTTTATAGAACTTTGCCTTAGACTCATTATTTATAGACACATTTTGTATATTTATGCCATTATGAGTTTATTCGATTGTTATTATTATGTGTATGTTAGTGTGTGCAAGAAAAGTGTGACAACAATTTTGCGCAAAAATTCCGTCATTTTTATTATTGATGGAGGGTATCCGACTCTCTCCCCCAAAAAGAAAAAATAAAAAAGGAAAAAAATCGAATGAAATGTCGGGTGTTTGGAAATTAAAATAAAGTCCAAAAAGAATAATAAGAATTAAAAAAATAATAGCTATATTTAATTAATTAGGAAAAAGGATAGAAAAGGTTTAAACAGAGTCATAAAGTCAATAACCGACTCGAGTTTAATATAAAAAACGCAAGTTGAGGACGCGCGACTGATCTGGCAACCTGGCGCCAGGCGCTACACTTAACGTGTGGCGCTAAGAGCTGGCGGATGGCGTCAATTGACGCTGATGCTGTATTTTAATCTGATTAAAATTCCTCGCAGTTTCTGTATAAAAAATCCCCCCTGCCCAGTCGATTTTTCTCATAATTCCAGCGAATAAATAATTCTCTTCTATATAAAAACAATAATCATGTCTTTAGTCACCAAGACCTTCACTTTATACACTCATGAATGGTGTCGATCTCTTAATGCGAGGGAGAGAAAAGAATTAGATTTATTTCACCTGGGGGGAATTTATGGCATCAAAGGGGTAGATCTTGACCTAGACTTCATACATACCACTTTAGAATTTTGGAATGTTGATATTCATTGTTTCATAATAGGGTATGATGAGATTAGCCCTTTGCCAGAGGAATTTGGTGCTATCTTAGGCTTCCCTGAGATAGACCTTATAGCAATCCCTAGAGTAGACGCATACTATTATAAGGATTTTGAGCGCTTCTTTAATTTGAAGGAAAGGGATATATCAAAAATAGTGGATGGCAATATAGTTAATTTGAAAGAATTTGCACGCTATTATTTTGATAAACCTCTTTCTGAATCTTTTCATATATATAGAAGAAGGGTGTTCCTATTTTGCATGCTTAACCAATTTTTTCTTAGTAGTGGTAAAAATAATGAGGGTCAATCAATTATAACCACTGTACTAGAACAAATTGAATCAGGGAGAAATCCAATGCCATTAATAGTTGGAGAGACTATGATTAGTCTAGACGAATTGAAAAGGGACCCAAAAGCGCCTCTTCGCGGCTCTCCAATTTTATTACAGGTAGAAAAATAATATTTTTAATTACAGAAATAAAAAAAAATATATATTTTTGTATTGTAATAATAATTTATTTGCATTGCAATTTTTTACACATGTGGCTAATGGAGAGGCTAGGATTAATTAGTCCTCCGGACGACATTGAAAAATATACTCCCAATTGCTTCGTGAGAAGGAAGAAGCACATCCCTAAAATTGGGCGCCATGGGTAGAGAAAAGTCTTTGAATCACGTGATTTTACTATCAAGTGGGTCATCCCATGGTGGAAAATAGAAAGGATGGTTGGTGTTAACAAGCAACCCTTCTGCCGTCTTCCAAGCTTGTCTCGTGTAACTTATTATTATCCCTGCAGGATAAAAAGACAATACGGCTTGCTTCAGAATATTCCTTCCGGAGATCTTCGTCCTCCCTTTGAGTACCCTATTTCTCAAGAAGTAGACAGATTTGATGCTTACTGGGGCGCTAGACCTTTATGGGAAGTGATTACCCAAAAGGTTCCTCCTTCTTTGCCCAATGATGTAAAGAAGTGGTTGCTGAAGAAATCTTCGACTAATCAGGGTAGAACCGATGTGAAGAATCGTCTAGGTGACAGGGTGACTCCAGCCAAGGAACGCTTAGGTGCAAGAATTGAATTCAAAACACCTGCAATGCCTATGAAGAAAAATACTACCAAAGACAAAGGAAAAAGGAAAGCTTACACCACAGACAAAAAAGCTTGGGTGGAAAAGAAGCATGGAGTGTTAGCTGAAGGGGAGACCATCTACTCTAAAATTGAATTTAGGTCCTCTAAAGGATGCCTACTAGCTAAAGTTATGGATGAAGAGGAGGAAGCAGACAAGAATTGGAAAAGAGCTAGAAAGGAAAAGAAGGATTAAGAGCATTGCTTAGCTTTAGATTTATTAGACTTAGATTGTTATTTTTATTCAAAGTTAATTTATTTCAGCTTTTATTTAAATTCCATCAATAATGTAATTTTATTTTATTAATGAAATTTCAGCTTTCAATTAAATTATTTACTTTAAATTTATTTTATTAAAGCAATGAAAATCGAAAAATTAATTTTCCAGAAATTCTTCGAGTACGGAAGTCGAAAATTTTCCGGAAAACACTGAAATTCGCCCAGATTTTATTCCTGAATTGGCGCCAGCCATTGGTATTTGGCGCCAGTTACTGAAGTCTGGTGCCAGGCGCCAATTCCATTGGCTGACGCTGATGACTTCTGGCTGGCGCCAGGCTCTGTTCTGCGACGCCAACAATTCGCCGATTTTCTATTCAATTTTTAATTAATTCTGGAACGCGGAGATGTCGAAAATAAAGTGGCCGCACCCGTAAAGGGTTGCCTACGTATCCTTTCTTAAGAAATCAGGCCGAACGTAGCTCTCTTGAGTATCCTACATCAAGTAATTATGGGTAGTATTTTTTAAGTTAGTCAAGATTGGTCATGTTTGAGAATTCATTGTCATCCATGTCAGTTAGTTTTGCTACACCTCCTGAGAGAATTGTTTTGACAATGTAGGGGCCAGACCAGTTAGGTCTAAATTTTCCCCTTTGGTCTAAAAAAATTTTCCTTAGCGCTTTTAATACCAAATCTCCTACTTTGATATTTCTTATCTTGACCTTCTTATTAAAATGCCTAGCCATACGAGTTTGGTAACACTGAGTATGATGTAGAGCTTCTAGTCGTTTCTCGTCGAGTAGAATCAATTCTTCATATCTTGCCCTAGTCCATTCAACTTCATCGAGTTTACTCTCTAACGCAATGCGTAGAGATGGTATTTCTAATTCGACAGGTTGTACGGCATCCATTCCATATACCAAGGAAAATGGTGTATTTCCTGTTGATGTACGGATTGACGTGCGATAACCCCACAATGCGAAGTGAAGCTTGTTAGGACAATCCTTATAATTTTCAGTCATTTTCTCGATGATAGTCTTTAAATTTTTATTAGCTTCCTCGACTGCTCCGTTTGCTTGAGGTCTATAAGGGGAAGAATGATGATGTTGAATGCCGTATTTTTGTAGCAATTCTTCACATTCGGCTTGAAAGTGAGTTCCATTGTCACTTATCATTTCATGTGGGACTCCATATCGACAAATAATATTTCTTTCGATAAAGAGTGCTACATGTTTTGCAGTGAGTTTAGCGTACGATTGCGCTTCGACCCACTTTGTAAAGTAATCAATTGCTACTAGAATAAATTCGTGGCCTCCTGTTCCTGGGGGAGTGATTTTGCCAATGATGTCAATTCCCCATGTAGAGAATGGCCATGGCGATGTGTAGGTGTAGAGCAAAGATGGAGGGACATGTTGTAAATTGGCATAAATTTGGCACTTAGGGCATCTTTTTACATATTGATGGCAATCCCTATTCATTGTAGTCCAATAATATCCTTCTCGCATTATTTTATGGACTAACATTTTGCCGTTTACATGAGTGCCACAGATTCCTTCGTGAACTATTCTCATCACTCTTTGTGCATCCGTCTTTCCTATACATAAGAGAGCTCGACCTTTAGGTACCCTTTTATGTAGCTCGTTGTCTATGAGTACATATTGAGAAGCCAAAAGTCTCAACGCTCGCTTTGCTCTTTTGTCAGCATGAGGAGGGTATTCTCCATTGCTTACATAGTTGAGTATGTCCGTGTACCACGATTCTTCTTCTTCTTCTTGGACTAAGTCGTCGTCTTCTATAGCTTGGATGTATGTTGGTTTGTGCCTTTTTTCGATAGTTAGAGGAATTTGCTCGATTTCCGTGGGAATCCTAACCATTGAGGCTAATCTTGCCAAGGCATCGGTAAATTGGTTTTCCTCTCTAGGTAGATATGTGTATTCTACTTTCTCTAACTGATTGGTAAGAGTTTCCAGATAAGTTTGGTAAGGGGCTAAGCTTTCGCTCCTTACTTTCCACCTTTTAGATATCTGATTGATGATCAAAGAAGAGTCTCCGAATATCCTTAACTTCTTTACTCCCAATGCCAAAGCTGTTTCAAGGCCTACCACGCATGCTTCATATTCAGCAGCGTTGTTGGTAACGTCGAAATAGAGCTTTATGGAGATTGGAACATGCTCCTCTTTAGGTGATACTAGTAGTACTCCAACGTCACATCCCTTTTGGTTTGAGGCTCCGTCGAAATACAAGGTCCAAGTATCATCTTCAGTGACCATTAGGTCTTCATCTGGAAATTCATTGTCTTGTATTGGCGTCGAGTCTTCTATTGGAAAATCTGCTAGAAAGTCTGACACCACGGATCCTTTAATAGCTTTTTGTGGCATAAACCTTACATCGAACTGGGCTATTTTGACTATCCATCTTGATATGCGTCCATTGAGTGTAGATTTCTCGAATAGATACTTGAGTGGATCTAATCGAGAGACTACGAAAACGGTATGCACCAACATGTAATGTCTTAACTTAGTTGTGGCCCACACCAAGGCGAGGCACAATTCCTCGAGAGGTGTATAGCGTGTTTCGTATTCGAGCATCTTTTTACTTAGGTAGTAAATTGCGTTCTCTTTGCCTTCTACCTCTTGTGCTAGCATGGCTCCCATTGTCTCCTTGGTAACCGTCAAATATAACCTAAGAGGTATTCCGGGAAGTGCTGGTGCTAATACGGGAGGATTTGCGAGATAGGCTTTGATCTTTTCAAAGGCTTTTTGACACTCGTCATCCCATATTACTGGTACATTCTTCTTGAGCTTCTTGAAGATTGGTTCACATATCGTCATCAGTTTTGATATGAACCTACTTATGTATTGCAACCGGCCAATAAATCCTCGAATCTGTTTCTCAGTCTTGGGCGGTGGCATTGATATGATTGCTTTAATCTTGGTTGGATCTACCTCTATTCCTCTAGAGCTTATGACGTATCCCAAGAGCTTGCCTGAGGTGACTCCAAAAGCACATTTTAATGGATTCAACCTCATGTTATACTTTCTTAGCCTTTCGAAAAATTTCCTTAAGGCTACTTGATGGCCTGGACGGTCTTTTGATTTTACAATCATGTCGTCGACATATACTTCGACTTCTTTGTGCATCATGTCATGGAGTAAGGCAGTTGTTGCACGTTGGTAAGTAGCACCCGCGTTTTTCAATCCGAATGGCATTACCGTGTAGCAGTAAGTGCCCCATGGTGTTATAAAGGTTGTTTTCTCCATGTCTTCTTCTGCCATGAGAATCTGGTTGTAACCTGCGTACCCATCCATGAACGAGAGAAGCGCGTGATTTTCCGTGTTATCTACCAGAATATCGATGTGTGGCAAAGGGAAGTCGTCCTTTGGACTTGCCTTATTTAGATCTCGATAGTCGACACACATCCTTACCCTTCCGTCTTTCTTTGGAACTGGGACGACGTTGGCGACCCATTCGGGGTATTTGGATACCTTGATGAAACCTGCAATTATTTGTTTTTGAACTTCTTCTTTTATTTTAAGTGCTACGTCGGGTTTCATTCGACGCAACTTTTGTTTTACAGGTTTCATTCCTGGAATTAGTGGTATAGTGTGTTGAGCTATTTCTCTATTAATGCTTGGCATATATGCATATGACCAAGCAAATACATCGATAAATTCTTTAAGTAAGTTAATTAAATCGGTTCTTTCTTGTTTATTTAATGTTAATCCGATTTTAACTTCTCTTTTACGGGTTGAATCATTTGAGATATCAACCGTTTCAGTTTATTCAATTACCGGTGTTTTCTTTTCGAGTGTTTCCATTGCTTTAATAATTTCTTTGTCTTTTTCATCATTAGCTAAGCAATGCTCGTCATCTTGGGTTAGGGAAGAACACGAGAAGTAAGGAGAATGAGAAATATTATTATACTCTGAGATCATTACATCAAAGAGTGATATGTCCTCAGGGACTGGATCACTAACTATCCTAGGAGAAGAAATAAGAGAGGGAGGTGTTACTACTAAAGACTTAGAAGACTCTAAAGGGAAAGACTCTGACTCAGACGACTCTTCAAACATCGGTCCCTGTCCTGTCGTGATTGATATCTTCCTTCCGCTTGGAGTAGTCACTTTGATAGTCTTGCGCCATCCATGTAGTGATCCTTCAGCTGGAGTAATTAGCTTCGAGGGGTCGAAGCTTTCACTTTGTAGGACCGTTTGAATGAGTGAGGAGTTATCTTCTTCATAAGTTGGCTCATTCTTTTCTCGCCCAAACAGTAATCCCATGACGTTAAAGTCAAAGCATGGGGGTGCTTTCTCCTTATGGAAAGGAGTTGGGATTTCATCAGTGAAGTAGCAATCCAAGAAAATCTCGAATCCCGGTTGTCTTATGCCGTTTACAACAAATGGCTCGGGAAATTCATGGCATGGATAGTCCTCTCCTTCTTTTATGAACTAACCATTAAGCGTAAGAGGGTACTGATCCATTGGAATTGCTTTCTTTTGAATGCGAGCGTCCCTACGCGCCTTCAACTTTTACTGGGCTCGCTTGAGATCTTTCCGAGTCGGTTCAAAGCCAAGTCCGAAAGTATCTAACTTAGGGAGGCCATGTGACTCCAGCGGTTTTGCTATTCCTTTCTTCTTTCCTAAAGTCATTCCAGGAAAGTGTCCTTGTTTCTTCAGCATGGCGTGACGGTCATGTTGGAATGGGGGTCATGGCAAAGAGATGTCCTTTCATCCTCCTGGATTAAGGAGACTTCTTCGTTAAAGCCCCATAGGTCTTCATCATCCTCGTCGTGCTCGACATTAATGATTGGATTCTCTATGGATTTGATTCTCATAGGCGAAGCATCGATGATGATTGGAATTCCTCTAACTATAGCTTTCACTTGTTGGTGGAGAGATGAAGGGACGACCTTTAGATCATGAAGCCAAGGGCGTCCCAACAATAAGTTGAATGAAGCTTTGATGTCTACTACTTGGAAAGTAGTAGCATGTTCTATTGCTCATGCCGTTACATTTAGGATGATCTTGCCAAGAGCTTGACGACGAGTATTATCGTACGCTCTTATTCCTTGTGTGGACGGAGTTAGGTCTTCATCCCTTATGCCGAGCATCCTCGCGGTTCTAAGTGGACAGACATTGATAGCCAATCCATTGTCTACAAGGGTCATAGGAACATTCATTCTTTTGCAGACTACCGTGAGCTTTAATGCCTTGTAATGTTTGTCACCTTCTGGGGGTAAATCTTTGTCAGAAAAGATGATCAAATTAATCGGACTAGGAAGGTCACTTGTGAGGAAGTTGGCTAGTCCCTCAGGAGTAGTGTCAGAATCTATCCCGATTTTATCCAAGGCATTCATTACAGCCAACCTATGCTCTCGAGATGTTGCCAGAAGTTTCCACACATTCATCTCAACTTTTGTCTTCTTAAACTGTTTAACAATGTCGTTGTCTTCGATGATAGGTATGGGAACTTGATGTATGGTGGGCATAGGTTGTGTTGAAACGGGAGGTTGCATTCTCCCAGATCTTGTGAGGACGTCTATTGATAAATCTTCTTCAGCCCAAATGTCATCTGTGGTGTATGACACAGAAGGTGAAGGTCCTACTATGTCCTTTAGATAGACATCTTCTTCATCACTGTCCCAAACTCCATTAATGGTTGTATCCTCTTCTTGTTGAACTTGGACTAGTTTCTTTTCATCAATCATTTTCTGTACCAAATCCTTGAATTTGAAATAGTTTTCTATAGTGTGACCCCCTGATTGATGATACTGACAGTAATATCTATCTGTCCTTTTCAATGATTCGAATGGTCTCGGTTCGAGAGGTTTGACCTCGCCACTCTCGGATAGCATTTCGAACATTTGCGCATATGAGATCCCAATCGGAGTGTAGGTTATATTGCTCTTCTTGGGTTTTTCAGTGACTTGTAAGGGAAAGCCCTTTGCCTCATAAGTCGTCCTCACTGGTGTGAATTCTCTTTTAGGTTCTTCTTTTGGAAATGGAAGCTCATCATATTTCTTATGGAGTTCGTTCATAACTTTGAGAGCTTCACGTAGTAATTGCGATGCCTCCCTCATAGACAATGTGAGCAATTGTATATCTTCCTTATTCGCCGGTTCTGGAAGACTATCCTTGACATCGAAAAAGATCTCCTCTTCCTTTTCTATGGCACTGATTTCTTTAACAGGTCTAATGAGAGAGGAGGGGTCAACCTTGTTTTCCTCATCGGAGATTGCCAGGGTATGAGCTAGAGGTGCATTGTCGATGCTTGGCTTCTTACTGGCAGGGGGCAACGGCAGTTTGTTATTATCGATTAGGTCTTGGATAGCTTCCTTAAGCTTCCAACAACTTTCAGTGGAATGGCCCCTACCTTGGTGATATTTGCAGTGTACATTTGGGTTCCAGTTAACCGATCTCTTCTCAACTGGTGGGTCCCCAAATGGTCCAATGGGAGTTATAAGACCTTTTGCATTTAATCGATCAAATGCGGTGTCATAACTCATGCCAATAGGAGTGAAGTTCCTCCTAAATGGTTTCTTCTGTCCTTGATTGTTCATGGCAAGAACTT
This sequence comes from Chenopodium album, assembly GCF_948465745.1. Taxonomy (NCBI): domain Eukaryota; kingdom Viridiplantae; phylum Streptophyta; class Magnoliopsida; order Caryophyllales; family Amaranthaceae; genus Chenopodium; species Chenopodium album. The sequence goes on from NC_137842.1 coordinate 19,084,815, forward strand.
CTCCTAAATTAGAGGTGCTAACATTATTTGAGTGGGCGGTTTTGGAAGAAGAAGGATTGTCATTCTTCTTTCCTTTCCAGCCACTGTTGGAGTTATTGTTGGCAGCTTTTGACTTAGCCAAGTCATCTTCAATATTGATCCCAATGTCATAAACGGCCTTGAAGGTATGGAGATTATTTTGATATTTGAGATGCTTGGAATATTTTTCTTGGAGATTTTTGATAAACAGTCTCACAGACTCTTTTTCACTTGGCACCTCAATCATCTTAGCTGAGGTTTCTCTCCACTTGTTAAAGAAAGAGGTGAAGCCTTCATTCTCTTTCTGCTTGAGGATTTCAAGTTCTCTATGGTCAGTCTCGACTTGAATGTTGCACTTGTACCTATCAACGAAAGCGTTTGCTATAGACTCCCAGGTAGAGGTCTTTTCTTTCTCGAGAGAAAAGAACCATTGTTGGCAAACGGTCTCGAGAGATAGTGAGAAAAGAGAAGGAAAGACCTTCTTATCGATACCCTTGATACTCATTATTGTTTCAAACGCTCTTAAATGAAAGTAAGGGTTGTCAATTGCTCTGAATTTTGGGATGTCGTTGGCGTTGAACTTCTGCGGAAGAAGATCCTTGTCCACCGAGACCCCTTGTAATGTAAGCTCTTGAAACTTGTAGTCGTTGGACAACTTGCTTAAACTCTCTTGCATGAGGTCCATTTGTTGTTGCTTCACGGGATCATCGATCCTAAGTGCAAGAAGCTTCAGTGTCTCAGTCACAGTAGCCAGTTGGTTCTTAAGATCGTTGACTTCTTCTTGAGTTGCCATTATAACCCTAGCTTTTCTCTTGCGAGTTATAGGTTTGTCGAAAAGTTGGACTTGTACGAAGAGGTTATCTTTGATTAATCGTCCTTCCTTTCTTGACCACGCGCTGTAAATTAAACCATTTTGCATTTTAATTACTTGACTCGAATCATCTTGACTTTATGGTTTATTTTAAGGGAAAAAAGAAAAAGAAAAGGGTGCATATTTTTGGCAAAAATAATGTACATATTTTTAGGGAATTAAGTATTATTATTTTTATTGGAGGATTAATATCCGACTTACCCCCTAAAAAAATGACGGAAAAACGCGCACACAAGACTCTCTTAATCATGGTCAAAGTATGTGTATTGATGTGTGCGTTGAGTGTAAGTGACATGCTTGGACTCTTGTGTAAGACCATGGGACTTAGTGCCTAAACTCGATCATTGATTCAATTAAACATTATTGACAGCAAAATTAACCGAATTAAACAGAAAACTGATTAATTAGACCCTAGGTGATGACTCGACAAATATTCCGAACTGTCGGCCAAGCGACAGGACTGGCGTCACATTGTGGGGCTTGGCGCCAGACAACATAGGTGTCGTCAGGCGCTACACTCCATCGTGTGGCGCTACAGCTCAGACCTTGGCGCCAATAGTGGAGCTTCGGTCTAGGACTGTTTTCGGTGTTATTAGTCAACTGGGGTATGCCTAAAGTCGTACTAGGTCAATTCCGATTAAAATATTAGACTTTATTGACTCAAATTAAATAATTAATTAGGCAAAGTTCTTTAAGTCATTAATTTATTTAGTCTCAACACAAGTCAACAAACGGTTAAGAGAAACATATATATGCACAACAAATGATGCACAATTAGTCAAGTAGGCACAATATGATGCAATGAGTTCGCAACCTAACCATGGCTCTAGTTCTCTAAAGTTCGGGATATGGTTTAGTCAAAGAGGGTCCATGGTTAATTTTCCGGATGCACCGCGCGGAAGCCTAACCGTGAAGGGTTGGCGCGAGTGGATGGGACACCGCGAGTTTTAGAAAAAAAAACTCGCTTCCATGGTTTGGTGAATTCAACATCTCGGATGTACCCTTTGTTGCACGGAGCATTCAATCGGGTAGATGGAGCATGAATTCCCAGAGGGTTATTTCCATATGTAGAACACATATGGGTTTCAGAAAAGTGAGAAAAAATTCAATCAGGAAGTAGGATCGAGCAAACAATACGAAAAACCGGTCGAAATTAGAACGCATATTTCTTGCTCGGTATTGGGGGAAATTAGCGCCAGCAATCAGAGACTGGCGCCAGTTTTTTAACTGTAGCGCCTGGCGCCAATATTGGCGTCTAACGCTACTGCTAAAATGCTGGCCCCAAGCTCTGGCCCCTGACGCCACTTCCCACATGCCTCAGCAGCTTTCTGTGCTCGATAAAATTTTCCAGTTTCGCGCGGTGTTATTTCAGTCCTAGTTGTGAAAGACGTTTCTCAAATTTCCTACGTGTAAAATCCTATGTTTTTAACTCATTACGGATGGTCTTTCCAATGAGATCTTTTTTATGCATATGACAATAATGTTAATCAAAATTACGCACATGAAATACTTAGAACTTTTCGAGTCTCACCCACTCATTCTAAATCATTGCCGAAACAAATTCAGGAATTAAAATAGAAATCCTCCCCAGTGGAGTCGCCAAAAACTGTAGGGAATAGTTTCAAGCCTTTAAAGTCCCACTAGCTTGAACCCCACTGTGATCATACACTAAAGTACAGTGGCGTCCAAAAGGGAAGAAGATAGAGCAAAAGAGTCGCCAACAAGTTTTTTTAGGAACTTGTAAACCATTCACGAGGTGAAGGTTATACCCCTAAACGATCCAAGAGATCGTCAACTCCATAAGGTCATGAACCAAATAAGGGTTCGGGGATGAAGGTACAAATCCAACCTAAAAGAGATTGAACCTGCCCTAATAATAGGCCTCTACTTTATTCTGATCGTATTCATGTGCGCTTTTTAATTAACATGCAATCAATAGGATTAACCCTAAACCTGTTTATCTATGTTGGTTGAATTTAATGCACAAATAAACTATTATTGGCGATCACTTGAAATCATAATCACAATTAACCCTAAACAAGATTATTAATATCTTATTAAGCGTGATTACAAGTACCAATTCCCTTTAAACATGGAATAAAGGCGTGATCAAGCAATAAATAATAAGCATCAAGCAACATAATAATAACAATTATAATCATAATCATGTTCATGTTAATATTAAAGCATAATAAAAATAGCAAGATCCTAGGCATGATACTAACAAGATTAATAACAAATCCTAGCATGTCACTAAGCAATAAAAATCAAATCTTTAACCCTAACATGATACTAACAATCATAAACATTAGGAAGAACATAGGAAGCATCGCAACAATCATATTTGATATTAAAATTACCCTAAACATGATACTAGGAATATCATAATAACAATATAAACACGATTTCTACATCATAGCATCAATTAAAACCATTAAAGTACTTACTTTGATACCTCGTACCTCTTTCTAATAACAAGATACACACGTTAGTAACTTCAAGGAAAATAATAAACAAACAATTAAATTAAATAATTAAAAGAGAGATTTGGGACCAAACCCTCAGAAATTAAAACCTTTCACGTCTAGGGCGAAGGCAACTTCGAATATGGCTAGGTGTTTCTAGATCTTGCGAATGCGGAATTTTGTATGTAAAAAGCAAAGTAAGAAAGAATTGAATGTTTAAGAGAGATGAATGAGTTAGAGAATGCTAAAGAATAATGATTGTTGATGAAAACTTGCGAATGAGGAGAATTGGTTTCTGAAAACGGAGTTTTTAATAAGATATTTATAGAGAAAATCAGCCAAAAAGATAAATTAACAAAACAGAGTCTGACGCTCAGAAAACAGAGCTGGCGCCAACCCTGGCTAGCTGGCGCCAGGCGCCAGGCCTGGTTCCAGACGCCAAGGCCCGGGGTCAGACGCCAAGCTCAAATTTAACGCGTTTTCGAAAATCCGATAAGTTTACCGTACTGGAGGATAAAATCATATAATTTCTTCGAAAATGCTATTTGATTTTGATTAAAACTCTGAAAAGTCAACAAAAGTCAATTTATCAATGCTAATTGAATTAGGAATGAAAAGAACCTTCTAGAAGAATCCAGAAGACTAAAACCATATTAGGCCCTCCCCTAGATCATTGGGCCGTACATAAAGCTCAAACCGGGCCCAGTTTAGTAAATTGGCCATAACTTCCTCAATATTCATCGGAATTGGGCTTATAATATATCGTTGGAAAGGTCTTTGCAAGCCCCATCCAACTACTCTACTATTGGACCCATATCATGGACCAACCAAACTGGATTGGCTGTTTTCTTAAAATAAGTTTTCAAAAACAGAGAGAAGAGAAAAGAAAATAAAACTTTCCGCAACACTAGACCTTCCACACTTTCGTTTCATTCGATTATGATTCAACGTGAAAGGTACTCATCACCGGGTTTGGTTTTGGGGAGACACAAATGGGTGTCTACACTAATAAAATCAGATTTTCACATAGGAAAATCCGAAATTTATTAGTCAAATAAATGGGATTTTCGGACTTATTAAAATAATAATAAAATATAGCTTTTGCCTTAATTAAAATATCCGAAATATCTAAATAATCCGGTTTTTAACATAGGATAAGTGGATAATAAATCTTATCCAAAATAATAATTTGTTTTTAAAATACTTTTGGCGCCAAAATTCAAATATCATTTTGGCTTCAAGATTTAAATAGTAAGTTGAATTACTAAAATACCCTTTTTAGAAAATAATAAATAATTAATTAATTAGGAAAATACGTATGAAAATACGGGGTATTACACTTAGTGTCTTGCTTCATGAACTTGTCAAGAACCTTATTAACATGAGTCTCTCGATGTTGTCCAATCATTCTTCAAGATTCATTTTGTGGATCTTGATTACCAATATGTACTCAACATCTCCTAAGTCTTTCATATGGAAACAAATCTTTAACCACTGCTTGACTTATTCAAGCATTGATATGTCATTTCATATGAATTGTATGTCATCTACATACAAGACTAAGAAGACCAACTGCTCCCACTATGTCATCTACATATAAGACTAGAAGACCAACTGCTCCCGCTAAAATTATTGTCTCTACAAGATTCCTTTTTGTTCTTTGAGGAAATCAAATTGTTTGATTGTGTAATAGAAACGAATGTTCCAACTCACTGATGCTTACTTCAATCCATTGAATGAATTTCTGAAGTTTGTAAAACTTTCTAAGAATTCTGAATTCTTAATCCTTAAGTTGTATCATATACATATCCTCATTCAAGAACAGTTCAAGAAGATGATTTTGATATCCAATGCTAAATTTCGTAATTGAAAATTTCAGCAATCACTAGAAGAATCAAAATAGGCTTACACATCTTATAGGTTTGACCCCATTTATTAGACTATCATGGACTAACACATCTTTACAGGCATGGAGTTCATTCTGGATTTCATGGCCTTAAGCCACTTCCTGAGTTGGCACTTACCAAAGCTTGCTTGTAAGGAGTGGATTCCAACCATTCCATTCTTGAAAATTTTAGAATCCACCGTTTCTCAAACTTTTAACAAACTATTTGTTTTGATCCTAAGCAACCTACAATAGGTATAAGCAACAATAGAATTATTCTCTTCAACTCTTTGAAGCCTTTCATTCAAATGGGACGATAGAAACCTTGCTAGTTGAATTAGCTTGCTTTGACCCATAATTTATCAAATTAGCTGATTTCATACACCCTCGTCTCTGATGTAGTGTTATCCACATCCATTTTTTACTTGTCTCAAATCTCATCGAGATCTAACTTTACTCCCACTTAGCTTTGTAGGAAGAAATTTCTTTCTATAAAGACACTAACGCGAGCAACAAACACTTTGTTATCAACGCGATTGTAGGAATAATACCTCTTAGTTTCCATGGGAAAACCCACGAAGAACTATTTACTTGATTTAGGGTTCATCATGTCATCTTTGTAAACATTTTACAATAATTCCATAACCCTTTACCCTGTTTAGAAAATACAACTTTTGGAACATTTCCAATTCATAATTCTTATGACGTATTTTCAATCGCTTTGGTTGAGTTTATGTTTAGTATATTCGCAATTGTTGTTCTAATATATATCCTCAAAACGATATTTGTAAATCATTAAAGTCAATCTAGGATTGAACCATGGCAAGCAAAGTTTGTTTCCTTCTTTTTAACACACATTTAAATTGTAGTGTTTCTGGATTGTGAATTAATTCAACAAGTCCCTTTAGATGATCATTAATTTTTAGTTAAATGATTATCATAATAATCACATTGTGGTGTTAATTTTTTATCTCAAACTTATTTTACATTTTATTTGGAATTCTTGAACATTTGAATGATTCCTAGCTTTACTTTATTAAGTAATAATCAGTATAGTTACTTAAATCGTTAGTTAAGCAATGATGATATGTATAAGTTCCAAAAGGTCATTTGCTCCTTCACCCTTTCAACTAAAAGGTGACTTGGTCATCTTACCTCATCAAGCATGACTTTTAATTCTCAAGTAATTAATAATTAAATAAGAATAAGAGTCCATCCATTTGTGATCTTTGGATGTGCAAATGGTGTATGTGACACTAGTAGAAAAATGCAAATTCCCACCGGTTCAAAACCTCCCTATGCCCCAAGTTTTGAACCGGTGGGCATTTGAGGGATGCCAAAAATTAAAAAAAATGCCACCGGTTCAAAACCAGTGGCAATTCTTCAATTTGGCACCGGTTAACCGGTGGCAATTCTGCAATTTGGCACCGATTAACCGGTGGCAATTCTGCAATAAAAAAATTTTAAAAAAAAATTCTTCATTTTTTTTTACTTAAAAATCAGGAGACACTTACATATAATCAAAATATACATAAATCACATATATATTCATCAATAAATTGTTAATTTACAATTTTAAAAAAATTGCTCTTTGAATTGTTCTTGAATCTGCAAAATGAAAACAAAATTGTAAATTAACAAAAAAAATTAAATCTACAAAATTAAAATAAAAAAAATAAGTAATTATGTAAAAAATAAACCAGCCCACCACCTACCAAAACGATCGAACCACCCCACTACCCACCAAAACGACTGAACCACCCCACCACCCCACCACCCACCTAACACCACCCCACCACCCACCAAAACGACTGAACCACCACACCACCCACCTAAAACCACCCCACCATCCACCTAAAACCACCCCACCACCCACCAAAACGATTGAACGAAGCAGATCGATGAGCTTGGTTGAACGAAGGAGACCGACAAGCACAACTAAACGAAGGAGAGAGAAAGAGATTGCGAGAGAGAGAAGGAGAACGAAGGAGCTAGAGAGAAGCGGGAGAGACGCGAGAGCAGGAGAGAGAAGACTAGGGTTAGGGTTTATAAAGGGATGGGGGTGTAAATGGGGTGTTTTTTTTTTATATTTGGCACCGTTTCAAATCGGTGGGATTATTATTTTTCCCACCAATTCGGTTTGAACCGGTGCCAATTTTGTTTCCTCAAAATATCGCCCATTTTTTCCTCACCGATTTTTAAAAACCGGTAGGAATTTCTCGGTGCCTTATTGTAATTTTCTACTAGTGTGACCTAACCTTACTTTGTCATAAGTAAGTTTAATTTTAAATCATCTAATTTTGCTTTTGTGATCTACTTATATCAATGTGATAAATAAAAATAACTCATATCTAGCAAAAATGAAAACAATTTATTATCTTGACCATGGATCAACACTTGTGCATCCCAAGTAAAAAAACCAAATTAGTATTCAAACAAGAAAACCGAAATATTGTCTCATAAAAAACTGAAAATAGTCTAAAATCATCATAAATTCAGAAATTAAAATTATAAATCTTTCTTGGTCACTTGAACACTTCTAGTGCACCTTCAAGCTTCACTTCCATGCTAGCCTCACTTCTTTGCAGTTTCTACACAACATTAATAATGTTAAGCACTGCAACTTGGTATCACATACCTAAGTGAAAGTTAAAATGTTTATAACATAATACTTGAGGTGGATGCTCCATTTTTCTTGAGAACTCAAGATATTTGTGGCAATTGCGCTTCCAATGCCCCTTCTTCTTGGAGTAAAAGCATTCACTTTCATCTGTAGCCTTGGCCTTTGGAGTTGCATTAGGCTTTTCAGGAGCCTTGGCAACTTTCTTGTCCTTGCCCTTAGCCTTTTGCCCCTTCTTCTTGAACCCCTTTTCCTTCTAAACCATGAGAACCTTTTTCTTAGGTTCCTTAGGGATTTGCTTCTCAGCACTAACCAACATAGCATGCAACTCATTCATAGTCTTTGTAGCATAAGACATATTAAAGTTAATGATAAATTGGTTGAAAGTTTCTGGAAGTGAGTGGAGAATGATGTTTGTTGCCATCTCATCACTATATCGGTGCCCCAGTTTTTCCATATTTTGAATAAGGCCGATCATTTTGAAAATATGATCATGAACTTTGGTTCCCTTCATCATCTTACAATCTAGAATATCTTTATGGAGCTCATACCTCTCAACTCTAGCTTGTTTCTTAAACTAAGCTTTGAGTTTTTGCATGATTGTATATGCATCCTGGTCCTCAAAACGCTTTTGAAGACTAGGCTCCATAGTAGCAATCATTAAGCAAGTGATAGGCACAACCCTATCTAGGGCTTTCTTGCGCTTACGAACCTCTGCTGCAGTAGCATCCTCCCCCAAAGGTCCTGGCATGGGGTGTCAATGACATCCTCTCTACCTTCAGATTTCAGAACTTGCCTTAGCATCCTTTCTCAAGTGGAAAGTTTTCTCCTGTCAACCTATCCTTCTCAAGGAATGGTCGTAGATTGTAAATTTTGTTATCATTGTTAGGCTACCCATCTATGTCAAAATAAGGAAAAGTTTAATAGTTATGTTTAATTTAATAATTAAAGTACCATAAACGAATTAAATTGGTAACTTTAAATGCATTTTATTCAATATTGATTTATCCCAATTGATTTTTAAGTGATTCCAAGACCCTTTATTTGTGTAATAGTTGACCGGACTGAGGCCTTACCATCAAGCATTACATTTTTAAGGTGAGTAAACTCTTTACTGATTACAACTCTTGTAACTCTTGGTTGAATAATTAACCATCACATGTTTAATTATTACCCTTTGCTTCAAGGTTCTAAATGCTTGAGATAACCTTGTTGAGCATAACCAATTATATATGTAGAACGTGATCTACCCTAAATTACCCAATATAATAAGTGACACTCTGCTGTTATGTTGCCCATCACTCACGATCGAAGGATTGTTGGGTATCTAATTGGAAAAGCAATCTCAATATTACTGGGACCTAGATTTGTTATGTTGTGATTATTTAGTCAACTCTAGCGCATCATCAATCAACATAAATGAAATCTAACATGCATAATCTATTAATGCAATAAAACATGACATTGTATGACCCCTTAGTCCTAAAAAAACTAGAAATGAAAAGCTCCCACTTGAATCATCATGGATCTTCCTCCACCTTGCTCCTTTGGGCCTTCACTTCATGGGCTTCTTTGGACTAAACTATTTAAATAAATAACCTATTTACTTTTAAATAAAATTTACAAAAGTACTTAACGGCTCGCAGACCGTATTTAGTTTACAAAAACACATCATGATGCGTAGATCGTATTAAGAATCTATGGGTCATACTAGTCTATAAATAGCAATATAATATCATATATAAAATGTTATATAATAAATCACTCAACATGCTTGTCTAAACTACAACATCAAATGTTCATAATTAAGGCAACGCATTTCCTAAAATATCTTATATTTTAAATCATAATTAGATAATATCATATATTATTCATGACCAATTATAAAATATCACATATTTTAATTTAGGTATGAGATAGAATCAAATCATATTTTAATCTTTCATGATTATCCTAACTTATTTAGGAGAATCTATCCTAATTACTAGACAATCAAATAATTTAATAATCAATTATATCCCAATCTAATTATGGGATGATCATATTATTTAAATCAATTATTATCCTTGGAATATGCTCAGAATATTCTAACAAATCTTATCCAAAATTAACCACTTTAATTTTGGATAATTACCAAAAACTAACAAATTAAATATGGATATTATCAAATATAACAACTTTTGAAAATTTGATTTTATCCTAAATAAAAGATTTTATTTCAAAATAATTCTATTTTATCCCAAAATAAATCATATTTATCTTGAAATATTTTTAAATAAAATATTTTTTTTTTGAAAACCAAGCCACAACCGTCGGCCATCGTTGTTGGCTAGCCGAAGCTAGCCATGGTGGCTGGCTGCTACAACAACAGCCACTACCGTAAGGAAGCAGCGTGGCAACTGCTTGTGTTGCGCTGTAGGCCACCGTGCGCGGCCAACCAGACTAGTCACGGTGGCTAGTCAGTCGCCTTACGGCAGCCACTGCCGTAGAAGCAGCAGCAACAACAACAGCACAGTCGTGGCAACAACTGTGCAACACTTGCACGCTGCTGCCCTGACCACGAACCATCTGCCCTCCCCTTCCCTCCCTCTTGGACAGACCACTAGTTCGGCAGCCGCCGTGGCTGCGCCACCCAGTCGCAGCTACCGGCCTTAAATAATTTTTTTTGGCTTTTAATTTAATTAGAATATATAACGCTTATCACAATTAAATTAAATATGTCCACAAATTAAAAATTAAATCCCATTCAACTTAAAAATTAGGGTTCATTATAAAATTAATCCCAATGTAATTCTAATTTTAAAATTAAATCGATAATCATACACTAAACATTTTTATGCATAAATCAATCCAATTAAAATTATGAGACATAAAAAAAAAATTCGAATTAATTCAAAATCAAGCACAAAAATCATATATTACTATATTAGGGCTGGAGATTTTCGAAAATTCGAAAACTAGGGTTAGGATGTTCGAAATTTTCGAACAATATAAGGTTTATTTCAGTCCTCTTCATGGCTATTTAAGCATAATTAAATCACATTTAATCAATTTCAACAGTTTAATCACATTAAAAATAATAATTGAACAATAATTAAATTAATTTCTCCCTCTTAATTGATTGTAAAATTAAGAACATGGACTTCAAATAATCGTATTATTATCATCAAGCGTGTTCATGCAAGAGGCTAACTGATACCACTATAGGAATTTATAGGTACTATAAAGCGGAAAAACATGAATCATATTCATATAGCACCTTATCCCAAGATCGCATGCATAATACACAAGACACATAATCATACCTTTGAAGCATGAATTCCACGAAGCTAATTATATTGACTGGAAAATCAAGGAGAGAATAGAGCCCCAAGCGTTGCTCCACTACTTAGTCAACGGGATTCGAACGAGGCGTCCACCAATACTAGATTGGTCAAGTGAAAGGAAAAACCACGATCACCACCTTTAATGGACTGAATCGACCACCACAAACCACCACAACCGGCGCCAAAGGAGGAAGAGAGAGTCGTGAGAGAGAGAGTTTAAGAGGGGTTGGGCTCGTGTTTGCTAATTAGGGTTTGATCAAACTGATCAATGAATTGTACTACTGAAAACTCTAGGCACTTAGTCTATTTATAATCCCATTATAATTAGACTAAGTCACGAAGCACAAAACCCTCCTTATTCCTCCATATGTCCGGCCATACTAGGGGATGAGGCCTATCATGGGTCTCGTCCTCTCGTGCTCGATCTAGGCCCTTTGTGTGACCTTATAAGATCCGTCCAATTGGGCTTTGGGCTATTTTACTAGCCCAAAAATCATTAGTATCTCTTGCTATGATATAATGACAACCCAAATGTACGAACTTAATTATCTCCATAATTTGATCCATTTATATATCTTGTAATTGCACATGACGAAGACATAAATCCTTCACCATCCTTATAAAAATTTTCAATGTGTCCCATAATTTTGATCAATGTGTGGTAAATTTGGAAGCAAGGACTTCTACTTGTAGGAAATGGGATATCCTAGGCATTCCCTGCTGTCATGCTTGTACCTGCATCTTTTTTCTCAACAAAGAAGTAGAGCACTTTGTGGATCCATGTTACACAAGGGAAAACTACTTGAAAGCATATGCAGGTACATTTAATTAGTTTAATTTCTCAATTTTACATACAAATGCAGAAATTTGCTATGTTTAACTTGTTTATGTTAGGATCTATCCCACCTTTAGAAGGTGAAAGATATTGGCCCAAAGTCTCTTGCCCCATTGCCCCACCTCCCATTAACATTGGACCAGGGAGGCCAAGAAAGAATAGAATTAAAGACCCATTTAAGAACCCAAAAAAACCAAGTGCTTTAACTAAAAGTGGTATTCAAATATCTTGTTATGTGTGCAATCAACTACACACAACAAAAGGAAATTCCCTACCAAGGACAGTGTTGTGGAGCTTAGTCAATCGAAAGCAAGGTGCGTAGCAGGAATCGGGATATACTGATTAACCTACCTTTGGAGAGCTACGAATCCTTAGATTGCTACCAACTAGACTAAAAGATAGAATGAAGATAGTGCTTGACTTACATACGTTATTTCCTACAAGACGGACTAGAGGATAGTACCTTAGGCTGAGAGAGACTTTTTAGGCCATAAGCAATAGGGTCGTGCTAGAACTATAAGAAGAGCTCAAGGAAGAGAGAAAACCAAAAAAGGGAATTCAACCCTTATCTCACTGGAGGAGTGAAACAATCTCAAGACAAAATAAATAGACACTCATTCGAATAATAAAGCCACTCAAGAATGGGTTAACTAAGAATGCAGGATGGACTGCACCCACAAAGAAGCCTAGGGGAAGACCTAGGAAAGATGGACAACCTCCCCAACCCCAATTTTCTGTTGCACTAGCACACCATGACATCAATGCCCAACCCACACAACTTGGGAAAGGTGGAAGGGAAATAAGGGGTGGAAGAGGAGAAAGAGGCGGGAAAATACCTAGGTCGGGGAGAGGTCAAGCACCACCTACTACTTTAGGTGTAGGGATGTCTCAGTCTGCAGGGCCATCAGATATAGCACAAGTATGGTCTCAGGCATCTGCTACTGGGAGAGGGCAAGGAAGGGGTGCCATGGGTGCTAGGATAGGGAAAGAAAGAGGTAGTAGTGGTTCAGAGAGAGGCCAAACCAGTAAAGGAAGAGGAAGAGGGAACTTCCAAAATCTTAGGGGTGTTGGAGTTCTTTTTGGTGATGATGGTCTGTCCTTACCAATGTAAGTTACCCATATTGTCACTCTTTCATTTGTTTTAGGTGAATGTCAAGTGTAACTAATCATTCTTGCACACTTGTTTCAAGTTAGAGGAAAATCCACAAGGGAGTTGTAAGGAACAACAACCACTATGAGGAGCAAAATAGATTTGACTCAGCAACCACACAATTTCATTGGTGGAGAGAACTCAAGAAAACAGTCAAACAGGCATCACCAAACTCAGTAGTTTATATAGTATTTGTGTGTATGAAACAATTATACCCTACTTATTTTGTGTTATGATTAGATACTATTATTTTGGATTAGTAGGAGTAGCCTGTATTTTTGGCTAGTTGTTTTGGAGTTTGGGTAATTTTGTATGACATAACATCATGCTACTAATTTAGTAATATATGAAGTATAACATGATTTTACTAACTTTTTGTAATCCAAACTTTTATTTTATATTGCATCAAAAGGCAAAAGTTACAAACAACATTGTTCAGTACTCACAACATTGCTATTTAATTCCACCTAACTTATAAGACTGCATAATTCAAAGTTGAAATACTAAGCTACTTAGATAATTGCCACTAAACAACCCTACTTGAAAAAAACACCACAATGCCAAAGAACACCCATGAACAAAACAGAGCCATTGTCAGATTGTATTCATTCCTCGAAGACCTCATGAGCGAGCTCAATTCTTAGTTGGCTTATTTCAGCTTTCATTTCTTGTACTTCTTCCACAAATTTTCCTTCTTTCCTTGCAACCTCTTCACTTTGTCTTCTAACATACTCTTTTGCATCTTCAATTCGGCTATAGTTGTTTCCCTTTCAAAGATCTAAAATCGCAAGTCATCTCCATTGTTACAATTGACCCACTTCATGAAATTGCACTCCATATCCTGTACAATTTAACATTATCCCTAATTTCAATCAAATTTTAACTATAACATTAGAATAATTAATTTACCCACAATACCCATTCAAATTCAATAAACAAACAATCAATTAACTTACCGGCCATTTAGGACAACCAAAGAATTTACTGTTGGGGTTTGGTGAGTCCGACTCACCGCGGAAACAACCCCGACCCAAGGAACCACTCGTAATTAATAAAACCATAAAGCATAAATAAATAAACACAAGAAAAGGAAGAACGAATCATACCCTTGAAGCGAGCTTCGCCCTCTCAAAACGTGCTCTTACTTTAAAGCCTTGAGCACCGCTAATGTCGTGCCTCCAACGGTATCCACCCACAAAGGACGAACACGACCTTTTAGGTCCGCTACCTTGGAGTTAGCAAGGTCCGACCAAAACCCAAGTGTTAATGGAGTTTAAGAGTTTTTCCCAAAATATGGAATGCTCTTTCTAACTCCCAATCAAGCACTTTACTCCAAATCCCAAGGTTGGTATTTATAGAGGAAAGTATGAGTGGGAATTTCTATCCCATCAATGTGGGATCATGAAATTCCACAAATTAATTTACAGCTAAATTAAATTAAAATTGCAAACTAATAATAAATCTACAAGTGGCATTACCATGTGAAATGGGTTGGTGAGGACCACATGGAGAGTAGGGGACCATACTTGCTCCCCACTCAATACTCTCCTTGTGCCACATGTCCTTACCCACTTGCTCCCATATTCCTCAAGCTTCCCCATAGTGACCGGCCCTATGGCCCAGCCACGAGCCCAGCCCGAGCCCAGCCCCGCACCAAGATGCGGGCTGCTGCTGTGCGCGCAAGCCACGCACTTGGTGCGGGCTTGCTGCTGTGCGTGGTTGCTAGTGCGTGCGCTGCTAGCACGCCTAGCTTGCGGCAGCTAGCTGCTGCACGCACCACGTGCACGCAGCTGCTAGCTGCTGCTGTGCGTGGCTGCTAGCACGGTGCGCTAGCACGCACCTAGCCAGCCATGCTAGGCTCGGCTTGGTGCGCTTGCTAGCCACCTATGCTTGGACATTTTTGCCCCTAGCATTCGGATGCTCGGGGCATTCCGATGCTAGGGGTATTTTGGGAATATGGTCGATTTATTATTATCTTGCGCGTCTCGTCTTTTTATTATTTTTGACTCGACTTCCGACGATCGGTTTCGACGCTCCAAGCTCGAATTACCGACGTCTAAATATTTAACACTCGAGCGACGAATTAATTCGTTGAGTCGGTTCGTATATTTTGCTTGGGTGTGACCCGAAGGGTTCAGTCAAGATTAAGCTGTAATATTAATTATATTAATATTACTGATCGGAAGCGGCCTCCACCCAGGCATTCCGATCACTTGACCTTACTGAATATATTAGCTTTCTAATAATTCTGAACCTGCTATCAGAATAATATACTTGTTCGAAGGACACCATTCCTTTCATTTACAACCAATATTAGGGCCCTTCTTCACCGTACGTACAATCGCATCCAACCATCAATTACATCTTTTGGTAGCATATATTCCTCCCCTTGAGCTTGAAGATGATGTTGGAGACCCACCAAATTGATTCCTTCCAATAGCCATTGTTAATTCAAAGGAGTACCCAAAAGAAAAAAAAATTAATCCAAACACTTAAACAGGAGAGGTGGAGAGAAGACATAAGAGAGAAAAGAGAAGAAATAACGGCAAAAAAAAAAATTGGATTGACTCTGATTACTAATAATACAAAAAAAGGAAGGAAATCAAATTTTAAAGAAAAGAAATGCCACGTAGGATTATAAGTTGCACTAGTAGGTAAGTGATTGGTTGGGACTGCTAGAGGAAAATTGGGACACTAGTTAGGATTATTAGAAAATTAACGTCAGTTGAGACTATTGCGGGTAAATTGCCAATAATTGAGATTATTAAAGTGTATTTTTCCTATAAGTTAAGGTGAGGCTATGGTGTCCCCCTAGAATAACCTTAATATTCATATTTTATTTTTATTAGACATGTACTATTGGGTTGGGGAGTATTGAACAATTGATTATCTCATAAGTTGTTAGTTTAAAATCACAATTATAGAAAAACACAATCAAATAATCAATCAAAACTTACTATTAACATACTAGTAAATTACATTAATTGATTATCAATTAAATTTTTATATTTTAGACAGTAGTAGATGTTAGTCATCAACATTAAACTAATACCCATTGTTTCTTTTTATTCTTTACATTATAATTTACTATTTTAAATATCAAAACTATGTCATGTGTGTTCTTGTTGCCTGAAATGTATTTTCAATACAATTATTTGTAGAAATTTTACTCATACCATATTAAATATATACAGAGTCAAAGATGAACATTGTGAACTGTGAAATTAAAATCATAAGGTTAAAAAAGATATTTGGCTTATTGATCTATTAACTTTGACTATAATTTTTTTTAGATTAGAATAAAATAAATTGAATATTTATACTACCTCCGTTTCATATTTTTTGCAACTTTGGGGTATTATTTGTGAGTTATAAAATATTCCACAGTTGCAAAAAAATATGAAACGGAGGTAGTATGTAAAATGTTGTTGGATTAGTATAAATGTAATTATCAAAATATAATAATATAACTATATATATAATTATTTTATTAATTAATACATACAAAATTTAATGGTTAAAATATTGTATAAAATAAAATATATAGATAAATAGTAAATCAAAGTATTAAATATTAATTTTATAATGCATGCTAAAATCACGCATCAAAAGGTGAATTAAGTTATTTCAACATAATAGTTGTACTTATACTTATACTTATTTTTGTTGGATACATGTCACAAATTAAGTTATTATTACTACTTAGAATACTTTTTTTGTTGGTCTCCAAGACTCCAAGGCATAAAGACCCTTGGCCTCCAAGGTTACTATACTTGCTCGGTCACCAAGGTCAATGCTTACATATGTAGTATAAATATCCATCATATTCCTCTTGTTTTGGGGACATGACACAAGACACACAACTATTATCTCATTAGTGAGTTTCTTAGCTCTCTTTGAGAGTTAGATCCAATATATATAATCTAGAGAGTCATACCATACTCTTGTACCCTTCGGGGTTATACTCTCATATCCTTTTTCATAGATTGGATAATTAGTATTTGTTGTTGGTGGGTTGTTTATCTCATTTGAGGGTTTTTCCCACGTTAAATTTGTGTCTCTTATTACTATTTTTGTCCATCTTTTATCTATGTATTACTCTATATCATTTTGTGCTTCCACTTGCGCTCCTAATCCTAACAGTCGTATTAGAGCCAAAGGTTTTTTTGAGCATTTTTTAAATCTTTCTAAGATGTCTTTGATGACAAATTTTGATATAGAGAAGTTTGGTGGCAAGATTAGTTTCAGCACTTGGAAAGTCCAAATGAAAGCTATTCTTACCTATAGCGGTTTGAAGAAGGCATTAGATGCATATGGCAAATCAAAAAGCCATCTACTATGACCGATGAGCAATGGGAGGAATTAGATGAGAAAGCCTTATCAGTTCTTCAACTCTATCTGTCCAAGGAGGTTTGTGTAGTCATTCACCAAACTTCGGCTACAAGCCTATGGTTGAAATTGGAGTCACTATACATGACCAAGAGTCTTGCCAACAAGTTGCGTCTCAAAGAGCGATTGTACACAATTCGCATGACAGAAGGTACTCCTATCCAAACTCATCTTGATGAGGTCACCTCTATTTTAATTAATCTTGAAAACTTAGAAGTTAAAATTGATAATGAAGATAATTAACGCAATTTTATTGGTTGTCTTACTACCCAAATCTTTTAAACACTTCAAGGAAACCATGCTTTATGGCAATAAAGAAACTTTGTCCTATGAGGATGTTAAATCTAATCTTTTGTCTAAAGAGAAATACGATCTTGATGGTGTTGACAAATCTTTTGAAGGTTTGTATATTGTGGGTAGTAATTCAAGTACCAAAAAGCAGTCTAAGCTAGATCATCGGGATATATAATTCCAACTTATCTTGCAAATATTGCAAGATGCATCGGCATGATGTTTTCAACTGTTACAAACTTAAGAGAAAACTCGAAAGAGAAGAAAATAAAAAGAAACAAATTAATGTTGTTGATTCAGATTATGAAGTTGTTCTTTTGGCTACTTGTCATCCTAAAAGTAGAAATTCTAACTGGGTTCTTAATTCTGGTTGTAGTTAGCATGTTTGTTTTCAGAGGGATCTCTTTGTTGATTATCAATCAATAAAGAATACTACATCCGTTAACTATTATGTGTAACAAAGGGGTATTATTTATGAGACATAAAATATTCCTTTGTTGCACATAATAATTAACGGAGGTAGTAGTTCTGTATTGATTGATTAGGGTTTAGCATGTGACATATCTGCCTAATACCCTTCGGGGTTCAATGGTTCATATACAACGAGTACACACTATTATGGAATTTGTGCCAAGGTGGAGAATGTTGGGTACATGTCACAAATTAAGTTATTATTACTACTTACAATATCCTTGGTCTCCAAGACATAAAGACCCTTGGCCTCCAAGGTTATTATACTTTCTCTCTATGGTCAAGGCTTACATTTGTAGTATAATAAATATCTATCATATTCTTGAAATTTAGTGTCCTTTTGGACTTTTTTCAAAATATATATATATATATATATATATATATATATATATATATATCATATTCCTCTTGTTTTAAGAACATGACACAAGAAGACACACAACTATTAGCTCATTAGTGAGTTTTGTTTAGCTCTCTTTGAGAATTAGATCCAATATAATCTAGAGAGTCATACCATAATCTTGTACCCTTTGGGGTTGTACTCTCATAACCTTTTTTCATATATTGGATAATTAGTACTCATTGTTGGTGGGTTGTTTACCTTATTTGAGGGTTTTTTCCACGTTAAATTTGTGTGTCTTTTACTCCACCGTTTTTAAATACTTGCTCCATTTCTTCATGCACGAAGTTTTAGGAAAAATTGGAGAAAGTAATAAAATATGGAGGTAGTGGGGTAAGTGGAAAAATAAAAAAATTGTAAAAAAGCAAAAGTAGTAGGGAGAATTGGAGGAGAGAGAATATGAAATAATAAAATATGATCATGGTGGGTCCGCTAGGTGAGAGAAAATTAATTTAATATTATAAAAGTTTTTCAAATAAGGAAATGGAGCAAGTATTTAAAAACGGCCGAAAAAGAAAAGTGAAGCAAGTATTTAAAAATGAAGGGAGTATTACTCTTCTTATCCATCTTTTATCTATTTATTTCTCTATATCATTTTGTGCTTCCGCTTGCGCTCCTAATCTCAACAATTTTACCTAACATCCCGGGTTGTTCATTAGCTCTTATCTAATTGTGAAATAGATGTAGACATGTAGTATTGAAGTACTACCTCCGATTTTTTTTAGTTGGAACTTTGGGAAATTATTTGAGAGATACGAGTATAAAATAATCCAAAGTTGCAACTAAAAAAATCGGAGGTAGCATATCATGTTACAGGGTATAATCATCTACACATCCAAGAATATATGTTGCCATTACAGCAACGAGAAAGAAGTGGAGTATAAAAGATTATCTATATTGTGCCAAATAAACAATTTCTGTTTTTTGTTTTTTTATTAAAAATAATAATAATAATAATTCTGTTTTCCTTATTTTCAAAGCTACGTATGCCGGGCTTTCTTATTGTGCCAATGCGCCATTAAAAGATGCTAATAATGCCGTTAGTTTCATATACTAGTAATTAATTAGCTAGTGTTATCTTCTGTTCTGCAAAACCTTAATTTACTAAACAATTGTACAAAACAGGATTAATTAAATTAATGATCAAATGAAAAAGAAGTTACTTATTTAATTAGTCAAATCAAAGAAAATCACAAAAAAATACTCCAAATTAATCTCTTCCAATCAATAATTTGTTATATAATCTCTCAAAATCTAAAATTAACCTCTTGAATTAGAGATTGTTGAAGCCAATATTCAGAATCAGACATCAAATCAGGACTTAATCTAAACATTAATACACAAAATTCCATCTGATTAAGAGCACCATCACCATCTAAATCACCTTCTAACATCATACTAATCAACTCATCATCTGTCATATTGTCTAACCCCAACAAAGCAGAGTTATTCCTTAAGCTTTCAAATGTGATCACCCCTTTTTCTTTATCCATTAATAGCTCGAACCCGTTGCATAGCTCCGCAATCAGTCCTTCCCCGCCGAGCTTATCCGCCATTACCGGTAAGTGGTCTTCGAACTGGTCCGATGATGTGGATGCTTTTACTTGAAACCCCGCCATCCTCGGACAAATTGATTGGTTTTAATTTAAGTGGTTAGTCGATAGAAAGAGGGGAGATTAGAGAAGTATTGTAATTGGAAAGTATTGTGGAAGGAAAAGGAGATTATATAGTGGTGATTGGTGAAGGAATGAATGAAATTGAAATATGAAGAGAGGTTCGTGGAAAGGGAGGTAAAGAAGGGGTTAGGATGACAACCCATGGACAGAACAGCTATGGCTGGTCGGCTTTCACAAGTTTCACACCGTATTTCTCTCCTTACTTCGCAGAAACTTGTCGAGGGTATTTATGTCTTTTCAGTGTTTTTCGTTTTAATATACTCGGTACCGAGTTATTTTATTTTTATTTTTATTTTTATTTTTTTAATTTTTTTGGTTTTTTGTTAATGTTCATCCTTCGTTAACTTTCATTTGTCTTTTGCCTTTAGTTTATTTAAGGAAATTTTCACTTTTTGTAGTAGGATAACATATGCATTTCACTTTTACTATCGGAGAAAATTTTTATTTAATTTTACTACCATACAAAAGTAAGTTTGTTAAAAAATACTACCACTTAACACTTTCAGTAGAAATTCTGTTAGTATGATTTAGCCACCCTCATTATCACCTCCCAACCACCACTCTCTCTTTAGCCACCCTAACTGCCTCCTATCAGCTTCCCAAAATATATATATATATAAAGGCCACCTAAGAAACCAGCCCAACCCCTCTCGTTAGCCACCCAGCCCCCTCCCCCTACCTCCCACTCCCTTTCCCCACCAACCCAGCCCAAACCCCCTCCCTTTTCCCCTTCTTGCTGCCCCGACCCTAGCCACCACACCGAAACCATAATCGAAGAACTCGAATCACCACAACCACCACCACTCTTCTGCAACAGTTCGATCGATCTTCCTCCAAACCCCAACGAATCAACTCGCCTTAACCTTTGCGGCCACCCGTAACCCCTAAACCACCACACTGAAACCACTCTAAACGAATTTTAGGGTTAACGGTGGTTTCGATGTGGTGGTTAGGGTCGGAGCAGCAAGAAGGGGGAAAGGGAAGGGGTTGGGTTGCGTTTGTGGGGGAAAGGGTGTGGATGGGTTCGCTGGCGCCGGCCGCAGCCGGCCACCGGCAGGAGGGAGGGGAGAGGGTGGCTTACGGAGTTACGAGAGGGGTTGGGTTGGTTTCAAGGGTGGCTGGTTTTTTTTTAAAAAAAAATAACTTAACGGAACCTTTAACAGATTTCTTTAAGTGGTAGCAATTTTTAACAAACTTGCTTTTGTATGTTAGTAAAATAAAATAAAAAATTTCTCCGGTAGCAAAAGTGAAATGCATGTGTTTTCCTCGTAGCAAAAGTGAAAATTTCTTTTATTCAAAGGTGAACCTATAGAATGTACTTTGATTTGGGTTGATTAGAAGTGAATATACAAGTAAAATAAAATATAGCGGTTTGATTGGTTAGAAGTAGGGATGGCAACGGGTCGAATCTGGACCAGGTCCGGATGGACCCGGATCCGGATCCGTTTTTGTATATAGGATCCAGATCCGACCCAAATCCGTCAAGTCTAGAAAATGAAGACCCGAATCCGGATCTGAGTCCAATATATTTTGCCTAATTTTTTGCAATAAATGTAATGTTCGGGTCAAAAAATTTATTTCAAACTTACGTTGTTGGTTTTAAGTTCAACCCCAAATTCAACTTATACACTCATATTTTGAATTAAAATTATAAACAATAAAAAAAATACGATGTTACATATGAGCTAGTGAAAAAACAACGATGATGTATATAATATGAGCATCCAAAATTCATCTCTTGAAAGGGTTAATCTTTATCATTACTAACATTATTAACATTTTTAATAAAGAAACAAACAATTTTAGTTTTTTTGAATAGGAAAAATTAAAAAACGGGTCCACGGAACTAGATCCGGGTCTAGGGCCCAGACCCAGATCCAGATCCGTTTTTGTCAGCAGGATCCGGATCCGACCCGGATCCGTCGGGTCCAAAATTTGAAGACCCAGATCCGTGAAAAACGGATCTGGATACACGGATCCGGGTCGGGTCCAGATCCATTGCCATCCCTAGTTAGAAGTGAATAAGATTATAAGATTGTGAAGTTTGGTTGAGTAAAACAAAAGAAGATAAATAAGGTGAAACGAAGCTTTTATGACAAGAATTTTTGAACAAATGAGACTTTTTTTTAAAAAACAAATAAGACAAAATTATTTGAGGATAGGAGAAGTAATTTTTTTTTAAGGAAAAATTGCTCCCATTAATCTGAACTTTGCCTCGTCCGTCGAAATTAATCCCAACTTTCGTTTATTATCTATCACTCCCAACTTTAGGGGGTATTAATTTCTATTGCACCCAAATGACTTGCAACCGGTAAATCAGGTAAACATTTCTGAATTTTTTTTTTTCACACGTGTCAACATGTAATTGGTTGAAAAAAATAGAAAAAAAAAAATTTAAAACATAATTAAAAAAAAAAAAAAAAAAAAAAAACCCAACAGCCACCTCCCCTTAGCTTCTCTCAGCCACCTTCCACCACCGCCACCTCCCTTAGCTTCTCTCAGCCCCAACCTCCACGTCGGAACCCCTGGCCCACCTCGATGTCGCAACCCCATGCCCACCTCGACGCCGGAACCACCCCCAGAAACGCCCAAAAACCACCAGAAACGCACCCCTATTTCTCCCTGAAAACGACCATAGAAATGGGTGAAAACGGTCGAAATTGGCCGATTTCGGGATGAATGGTTGGTGTTAACCCTAAATCGGCCGATTTCTGCCATTTTCGGCCAATTTCGTGGCCTCCTTGCTCGTGATTTGGGAAACTATGGTGGGGGAAGGGAAGGGGTGGAGGAGGGGTTTTCGTGGGTGGGGGAGGGGATTTCAGGGGTGGGGGAAGGGAAGGGGTGGGTTTCGAGGGAGGGGGAAAGCTGGGCGGTGGTTTCCGGCAGCAGGAGAGGGGTTTTTCGGGGGTGGGGTGATTTCTCGGCGGGGTGGAGGTGGGGGTGTGGGGGTGTGGTGGCAGCCGCTGGGCATGGGTGGTTTGTGGGTTTTTTTTTTTTTGTTTTTTGTTTTTTGTTTTTTTTATAAAAAAAAAATTAAGCCAATCTTACGCTGACACATGGCTAGGTAACCTGCTACATCATGTTAGATGACCTGTTGGGTGCAACAAAAATTAATACCCCCTAAAGTTGGGAGTGATAGATAATAAACGAAAGTTGGGATTATTTTCGGCGGACGAGACAAAGTTCAGATTCATGGGAGCAATTTTTCCTTTTTTTTAAATGGCTTTCTTTTTAAATGCAAAGTAATCAACGAAGTATCAACATATGAAATCATGACAAAACTTAATTTGTCGAATATTGATCTTTATCTGGTCTTATAATTTGAATATAAGTGAACATACAATGAACATAAGGTTGTTCGACACAATTTTTTATCACTGATTTGTTGTACTAATTAGGGGAACACTAAATATAATTGTTTATCACGACTTGTTAGTTTTGGAAAATATAATCATTTCTTAAAATGCTCCATTATTATAATTACAATGTGACAGAAGAAGCATCATAGTACAATGGAAAATTTATCCATAACTTTATACAATGAAATGAAAAAAAAAAAAATCATCCTCCACTAATGCTCAATTTTGTGTTACAGTATGAGCACAGGAGATAAACTGATACACCCTGACTTCTCTTACATATAAAGATATACTTTCTACAACTCTACAAGTACATGAAGCGCACACGATCGAAAACACCCTGAAACTCAAACTAAGTGCAGACTACAGAGGATGAATTAATCTACTCAACTGCATTATTGTTGCTCATTGTGGAGACACTGTTCTTGCTTATGGAAGATGATGAAGCGGTGGGAGTATTTCGTGTTTGTGAACTCTGGGCTGAAGATGAAGTATTTCGAGTTTGTGAACTCTGGGCTGAAGATGACTCAGTGTAGAACATTATATTGTCCTGTTCTTCAACAAAAACTTGAAGGGACCTAGGCATTGGAGGCATATTTACATCCAAAACACCCTCGATTATTTGAACCACCTGCCCCATAGATGGTCTTTGAATTTCGTTGTCTTGAATGCACCAACACGCAAGTTTACATATTTTCTTAACTTCTTCTTCATCAGCATTACCTTCCAATCTAGGGTCTAATATGCTCATGATTTCTGCTCCTTCGGCTACTTTGCTAGCAGCCCAAGTAGGGAAGAACTTCACTGTGCCGTATACTGATTGTTCAGTGTTTCTATGGCCTGATATGAGTTCAAACAGCATCATACCATAGCTAAAAACATCTGCTTTTGCAGTTATTGCGACTCCTGAAATCCACTCAGGCGCAAGGTAGCCTCTAGTTCCTCTCATGGTTGTCAGAACCCGGCTAAAATCCCTGCCAACAAGTTTTGCCAATCCAAAATCTGCAACTTTTGGGCAAAACTCAGCATCCAGAAGTATGTTTTCTGGCTTAATATCACAGTGAATGATGCAATCCCTACATTTCTCATGTAGATATGCCAACCCTCTTGCTGTCCCAAGTGCAATTTGGTATCTTGTTTTCCAGTCTAAGAGATTTGAACTTTTCTCAGGGAAGAGATGTGCTTCCAAAGAGCCATTTGGCATGTAATCATAAACCAATAGCTTTTTTGTCCCTTCAGAGCAAAACCCACGAAGGCGAACAAGATTCACGTGCTGAATTGTCCCAATGGTGCTTACTTCTGTTCTGAATTGCTTCTCACCTTGACTGAAACTTTCTAGCTTCTTTACAGCAATTACTGATGAATCTGGCAATGTCCCCTTGAAAACAGACCCAAACCCACCTCCACCTAGCTTGTCAGAAAAATTCTTTGTCGCGTGCTGCAGCTCCTTATATCCAAAAGAAATCAAGGATCCTTCAACACCCTTGTTTGAAGAACCAACAGATCGATTTTTCCGCCTCCACAACAGCCCAAAAACCAGACAGAATAGGGCTAATGTGACAATAATTGAGCCCACGACAACGCCTATAACCAAATTCTTGTTCTTCTTTTTTGTGAATTCTGAGGCTGCAAGCCTAAGATAAAGAGTTTTACCACTAGTATCACCATCAGAAAGTTGCTGAATGTTCAACAGATCTTCGTGCCAAGCAGAACAGCCACTACCATCATACGCATAAGCATAACACGAGCAGTTCTTCGAGCAAGCTGCTTCGCATTCCTCAATAGTTCCAGCATTCAACTTTGTGTCATTTTGGGGTAAAACCAAATTGTTATACGGAAAAAAACGGTCCCTCTTTTTCTGAGAATTCGGTCTTTCACACTGCAAGTCGGTCTTCCTTTCACATCCTCTTGAGTAATCACTCAGCCCCCAATCCCCTTCCGACTTAGGTTCAAACCCCTTCAAGCAGGTGCAAAATGGCAAAGAATTTTGGTTACAACTCCCAAAAGCACCACAATATGCATATACTTGGCACTGTTGCTTTGGATTCGACCAAAACAAGTTCCACTGTTGGGTCTCCTCTAGCCATGTCAGTTGCTTAACCTGACCGGAAATATCCATCACAAACCTTGATATAATTGATGAATGATAAACGCTATAAGTGAAATAACTCTCATTACTATTATCAATATAGCTAAAATTATATATATAATTCAACCTCATCTCAGGAACTAGACTAAAAATCCTCTCTTGATCATCCCATGCCCCACTTGTCCAGAACTGACGTGTTAAATTCCACTTGATAACATACTCTTTAGTTGTAGGCACAAGTTCAAGAGAGAATAAACCACGAGCAGGATCATCTTGATTCTTCCACGAAATTAGTCGTTGAGGTTTCCTACCCCGTTTGTCATAAATCAACTTACCACCAGGAAGCCAAGTATTAGTAGGCTCATCAAAACTCTGCCAGAGTGTTTTTTGGTTTCTCTCAGATCCGTCCCTGATTACAAGATTTCCTGAATCAAGTAAGACTGCGTTGATCGAGTCCGACTTGGTGGATGTCAAGTTTGAGGACCAAACAGGTGACTTTGATCCATTTGTAAGAACTAAGTTACCATTCATAATTTTAAGCTCACATGAATGCTTATCAATGACAGGATTTTCTCTGTTTGCTACCCAAACTACAGTTTGCAAAGAAATTTTCTTGTACCAAATACCTATGTAGTATTTAGATGAGTTACCTGATGGGTTAAAAAACCCCAGCTCAAAAATCCCTTCAGGCTGTGACACTATGGTTTGATCACCCGAGATCGAATAATTCGCGGTAATTCGGTCTGTTCCATGGGAAAGACGAAATAAATACGGGAAACAAAGAAAAAGATAACTAACCTTTAACCATGGATTATAGTTCAACTTCATTGCAAAGCAAAAGAAGGAATAAAAAAACAAAAAACAAAAATTTGAAGATGATAATGAAAATGGAGTAGTGGTTACTTAGATAAGTGTGTAATGAATTTAGGTGGTATACGCGTTAAAAATTAATTGATATATCAAACTTGGTACAACAAGATTAATGTTAGTTGGTTGATGAAAAGTCAAGACAGAAAAATTTTATGGAGCCCAATTTAAACGGCAAATAGAAGACAAGTTGTTGACTTCATTATTGTCTGAATTTTCAATCTTCTAGATATTTATAGTGCCGTTCCACTGTCCTTTTGACGTATTCAAATTTTTATTTTTTGTTTTTTGGTATATTCTTTTGTTGAAGTCTAAATCTGTTCTAGTTTTTCTAATATGAACACTTATGTTAGTCAATTACCAGTACTTTTCTAGTTTTCTACTCCGTATAGTTTCTTTGTATGCCACATTTCATACCTTGTTAATGTTAAACTTTAACCATTAATTTTTCGTATCATAAATTTTTGCAAATTATAAAAACTTGATCAGTCGATGATCAAAGTAAAAGTTATGATACTTGAATAGTCAAATTGTACAGAAATTACGGTAAAAGAAATAGAGAATAATCATCAAAAATCGTATGTGGCCGTGGTAGATTATTAGTTAGCTAGCAAAAAAAATTATGAGAGAGAAACCTAGTGAGAGAGAGTCCCCACCGGATCCGCCTGACACCCAAAACCAAACGAACATAACCGCCACACCACCTGAAACTACCATAAACACCTCCACAAAAAATGCCGCCTCAACCTCAAAAACACCAAAAAATCCGACAGTCAAGTCGATCAAATCTTTTTTCTCTTTCAAGGATGCCCTCCAGGCTCCGAATTCCACCACCTCCCCCCTACCAGTGACCTCGGTCAATTCACCTGCCTCACTCTCACCTCCACCCTGTTTTGACCAGTCTATTGACCTTTTCCTCCCTGTCTCGGAGGATGAATACGCCTCCCTGAGCTCACCATGGATTGATTCAATCATTTCGAAAGCTTGTGGTAAGACTTTCTCCACGGAATATTACCTGCAAGGTCTGGAAAAGATTTGGAAACCAGTCGGGAAAATGTTCTCCTTTCCTATTGTTAAGGGATATTTTATCTCTAAATTTACTGATCGGGCTGATGCAAAAAGAATCCTAAACCAATCCCCCTGGTCCATCAATGGCACCTTTATCCTCACTTAGCCTTGGAAGCCGGGCTTCAAGCCGTCGGAGGAAAGAAGCTCTGTTTCACCCATTTGGATTGAACTACCGGAAATCCCGACTGAATTTCTCCAACACAATTTCCTCCAAAAAATTGGAAATGCAGTAGGAACTCTATTGAAAGTTTCAACAAAACCACAAGACCAAGGAAACCTAAGGTTTGCCCGCCTGCTGATCCTAATTGACAGTCACAAGCCGAGGAAAGAATTCATTTGGATTGGGAAAATCAAACAGCAGATAATATACATTGAGCCAAATAATCAGTCTAATAGTCGCGCGGATACAAAGGAACAGGATGTTCATCAGAAAAATCAGCTTCTAGCGTCATCGGTGCCGGAGATGGTGTGGAAACAAGTCACTTCCAAGAACAGAGGGTCTTTACCCAGTGGAGAATTTCCGCGCGAAAATCAACCCAAAGTTGGGGCCCCACTTTCCCAAAAAGCCCCAGATTTAAATAATACTTCCAATAAATTTATCCTCCTAGGAAAAATGACGGAGGAAAATCTTGAAGAGGGATTTTTGCAACTTCCCAATGCTACCACGTGGCAACCATCTACTGCTCATTCTTCCCAATTACCATCATCACCCCTACCCAACCTCTCTTTTCAAACACAGCTACACCCCTCCTCCGTCTCTTCATCTTCTGCAACACGCCGCCTAAAAAGCTCCAGTCTTTTCGAATATCAAATCACCATACCCTCAAACCCGGTTTTAATGGAGCTGTTGACCTCTTTAAAAAATACTCTCCAAATTACTTCTCTTCACCCCACTCTCTCTTCTCACAAATTTCAAATCTCAACTCACTCTTTTCCCGACAAAGATGCATCGTCTCCTCCTGAGCCAAAGGCTATCCAGACTCAAAGACGAAGACCCAGAGGAGGGAGTCGACTCTGGGAACTTCCTCAAACCCCCAATCAAGCAACCCACCACAATTCATGTCACACCAGTACCCCACAGAAATGTCATCACCTCCACCAAACCAGTGATGACCTACCCCACGACCATGTTCAACCTAACTTCCTTCTATGCCCGGGACCTCTGCGGCGAGTGGATGCCACTCTCACCACCGGAGGTAAGAAAACTCCTCCTTAACCCAATGGAAGTACCACCTATCCTCTCAAATCTCCAGATGGAATATCCGGAGGAACCCTTTCGTCTACTTCCAGCCCATATACCGTCTCTCCAGGACATAAGTCTCATCAACGAACCTCTCGGAATTCTGATGAAATGGTGGATCCAGAAACTCCACAATCAGTACACCTTGATGTACATCCCATGGGAACTGCAATTTGCGATAGACCCTACACCCGTTCTTCCAAAAGAAAGAAAGGCAGTGTCGATTACAAGCGACTGGCTGGTGCTACAGTCGGTGGCAGGAACAAACAATGTCAAGTGGATGCACCTAGTCTCCCACGCTCAACAAATCCACCTCGATGTAGCTTGGGGTACTCAGAAGGGGGGTCATCTACAAATGTCCGGAGTCAAGATGAAAAAGAACACGGTGTCGATGTACTCAAAGTTTCTGGAGAAATATGTCGAGCTCGACAACAATGCGTCCTACGAGTCGCGAAAGGAACTAAACAATCTCCCTGAAATGAAACCGGGGATGTCAGTTCTTCTGTGGAACGCAAGAGGAATAGCGAGGGATGATATCAAGAGAAACATCCGTCATCTGATCAAAGACCATAACCCTGAAATCATCATCCTGACAGAGACTAAAATCATCAAACTGAACTGTGAAAAAATAATCGAAAACCTCCCTTTCAACTCCTTCGAAGTGGTGGATCCGGTGGGACTCTCAGGTGGAATTCTGATTCTTTGGAATTCTGGAGTGAATACAATCACAACCATCTCTAAAGAGCCCCGTGCTATCCATGCAGTAGTTGAGGTACAAAACAAATTTACTTTTTTCCTTTCTTCGATTTATGCTAGTACTGACTTCAATAGTAGATTAGAACTATGGGAGTCCTTAAAATCCCTATCTTTGTCTATTACTATTCATTGGGTTGTTTGTGGTGATTTCAATGATATCTGCTTCCAACATGAAAAGTGGGGAGGCAATCCCCACTCTTTGCAAAAAATGAAAAACTACAAAGAAACTATGGAATACTGTAATTTAGTAGACTTAGGATATGTGGGAGCCAAGCTCACTTGGTTCAATAAAAGGAAAAAAAGCCCAATTTTTGAGAGACTTGATAGATTTTGGGCTAACTCTGACTGGGTCTCAGCTTTCCCCACTGTTGCTGTCCACAACTTGCCTCGCCTCACCTCTAATCATAACCCCCTGCTAAAATTCTCACAAAACCTTTCCTTCCCTGACTGTAAACCCTTCAGGTTTGAGCCAATGTGGGCTTCTGATCCTCTTTTCACATCCTTTGTGGAAACAACCTGGAGTTCTCATGATCACCCTTTGCACCAAAAAATACAAAATCTTGCTACAGCCCTGAAATCATGGTCCCAAAATGTATTTGGTGAGCTCAATTTAAAGAAAAATAGGCTGACAGCTAGACTTAAAGGTATTCAGATAGCCTTAGAGACTGATCCCTCAAATGAATTTCTTTTTTATCTTGAAAATAAGCTAAATTCTGATCTTAATACTATACTTGATCAAGAAGAAACCTACTGGGCTACTAGGGCTAGATCTGACTGGCTAATTCATGGTGATAGAAATACTAAGTTCTTCCACACATCTGCTATAATAAGAGGCAAATCAAACCGAATCCTAACACTAAAAAACCAAGCAGGGGAATGGATTGATGACCCAGTCCACCTCCAGACCCATGTTTACAACCATTTCCAAAGCCTATTCACATCTCAAAATACTACTCCACCATCACCCAACAACCAATCCCTGCACAACATCCAAGCCTTTGAGTGCTCTGACCCTCCCTGCCTGGAAGAAGTAAAACAAGCTCTCTTCTCCATTGGTCCCATGAAAGCTCCTGGGTTGGATGGCTTTCATGCTTTGTTTTTCCAAAAAAATTGGGATCTAATTAAAAATGATCTCCACTCTTTCATCCTAGAAGTTTTTACCTCTAAGGAGGTCCCCCACCTCTCAAATCAAACAGTTGTATGCCTCCTTCCCAAAACACAAAATCCTTCTCAAATCACTAGCTTTAGACCTATCAGCCTGGTGAATACCTCATACAAGGTAATCACCAAGATCCTTGTCAATAGAATAAGACCTCATCTCCCATCTCTCATTTCCCCAACCCAAAATAGCTTCATTAAGGGAAGGGGCACAGAAGTTAACTATATTGTTGCTTCTGAGGTGCTCCACTCAATGAGGAAAAAGAAAGGGAAATTTGGAGTCTTTGCCCTAAAACTTGACCTAGAGAAAGCCTATGACAAGTTGGAGTGGCCTTTCATTGAACACTGTCTTACTCTAATGAATTTCAGCCCAAATTCAATCTCCCTCATCATGTCATGTGTTACCAGTACCTCAACCCAAATCCTGATAAATGGAAAACTAACACAGTCTTACACACCCTCAAGAGGACTCAGACAGGGGGACCCATTGTCCCCTTATCTCTTCATCATTTGTTTAGAGTACCTACAGATTCATGATCAATGTATTAGAAAAAACTGAAACCCTTTAGGTTCAGAGGTGGTAAAACAGATGTGTCACACCTTCTTTTTGCTGATGATGTGCTTCTCTTTGGAGTGGCAGATTCAAAAACACTTACCTCTGTCTCAAACACCCTCACCTCTTTCTGCTCTCTATTAGGACAATCAATCAACACTGACAAAAGTTCAATTTTCTTCTCCCCTAACACCTCCCAGGATATCATAGATGATTTTGAACAAGTCCTCAATGTAAAAGCTTCAGCAAATTTGGGCACCTACCTAGGCTTCCCCCTTTCTGACAGAAAACCAACAAAAAGACAAATCCTTTCAATAATTGATAAGGTAGGTGGGAAGCTGGCTGCATGGAAAGCAAACACCATGTCTAGGGCAGCCAGAATCACAATGATCCAATCAAACCTCTTAGCCATGCCCAGATACACTATGACTTGCTTGAAATACCCAAAATATGTCACCAAAAAGCTGGACTCCATATGTTCAAACTTTCTTTAGGGAGGGAACAATAATAAAAGGAAAACTTGCTGGATTGCTTGGAATAAGGTGTGTCAAGAAAATCATAAGGGGGGCCTGGGTTTCCTGACAAATGAAGAGATCAACATTGCCTCTTTGGCAAGACTCTGCTGGTTGGTGGATACTAAAGCTAATTGGGCTGGAAAATTGCTCTTTGAAAAATACATACAAAACAAGAATAGGTCTGTTCCCTTTAACAAGGGATCCCATGTATGGAAGGGAGTGGGAGTTGGATGGGATATTTCAAACACAGTCTCCACTGGGAGGTGGGAAGGGGGGATAAAATAGATTTCTGGAATGATAACTTGTTAAGATTATCTACCATCAGAAACTTATTAACTTGCCCAATAAATAATGCTGCGCAGCAATTAGTGTTGAATCAAATTCCTTTCCATGATAAACCTGCTTTTGAGAGGATGATTAGCTTTCAAATTGATGAGGACACCTTTAACCTCATAAAGTCCATTGAGTTAAATCAGAATGCTGACTTCAACTATACCAGCTGGACTAAGAAAGGTAAATTTCATATGAAAGCGGCTTCCTCTTGCATCATTTCCCTCATATGCAACACTCCCCTCTATACCAACATTGATGATAATCTATGGCATAAAATCTGGAAAGCAGACACCTATCCAAAAATCAAAGCCTTCCTTTGGCAAGCTGCATTAGACTGACTGCCAATAAAATCAAACCTTCACCAAAGAAACCTTGCCCATTCAAATACTTGCCCCTTCTGCCCAGATTCACCTGAAACAACCTTGCATATCCTTGCCTTCTGTCCAAGAGCCCAGGAGATGTGGGAACTACTTCCTGTCCCACCCCAATGCATGATCACCCATACTCAAACACTCTCTGACTGGATGTCATACAATCTGTCTTCCAAAATCCTTTCTCTGCATAATATCCCATGGAAAATCATCTTCTGCTTTGCCACTTGGGCAATTTGGCTCAGAAGAAACAAATGGATCTTCAATAAAGTTAACCTCCCTTCAAAAACGTCTAAAACCCAATGTCTATGGGCTGCATCTGAATGGTTCTTCTCAACAAAGACCACTCAGACTCAAAAGCCTATTCACAAAGCCTGGGTCCCCCCACCCCTTTCTTTCTTTAAACTAAATGTTGATGCTTCCTTTATCCCATCAACCAAGCAGACTGGTTGTGCGGGTGTCTGTAGAGACCACAATGGCCTCTGGAAAGGAGGTTTTCTGTGGAAAGGATACTCACCAAATCCAAAAGAAGCTGAAGTCAAAGCCATTACTCTGGGACTTCAGTGGTTAAGGAGCAAGGGTTGGGGCAAAGTCATTAGGGCAAAGTCATTATTCAATCTGATAATAAGGAGGCTGTGGAGGAGATCACAAACAGTTCTTCATCTAACCTTATCACTCCATCAATTTTGAAATGCAGGGAACTGCTGCTACAGGTTTCTGAAGGGGAGCTCACCCATGTAGGAAGGGATCAAAACAAAGTAGCTGGCATCCTTGCAAAGCATGCTAGGGGAGAAAGTAATGTGATGTATCAGATTTGTAATTTGGATAACCCCCCTGTTTGTATTAATGCACTTAGCAGTGACTTTGCGTCTTTTGATCAAACTCAAGTAGCTCTAGAAGAGACTAGTATGATGTCTGAACACAACGAACTGTCTGTTGTAACTCTTAATATTACTACTTAAGTGATCGCTTCCTTTTTATCAAAAAAAAAAAAAAAAATAATACTTATTGACAATATGTCATTAACTTGAAACTTTGAACTTTACTCATTATATTTCAAAATCCTCTTATACGTTTAGGAAAACTTCAAATCGCCCCTAGTTAGATCAAAGTTTTTGAAAGAATAAACTGGTTTCTCTATCATGGGTTTAGACTACTAAGTACTAAGAATAGTCATCTTGGATTAACCTACTAAGACTTATAGTTCGAATCTCACAACAATTCAAATTAGTTGCTCTATTTTCAATTTTACAGTCTCTAAGATGCATATTTGACCATAATATTTAAAAAAAACAAATTAAAATACTAATGACAATGTCACACTCACACATATTACAATTGAGTAAAATTTAAGAAAAAAATTAAAACACTTATAACAAGTATATTTTCTACCACATATTACAGTTGAGTGAATCTTTATGTCATAGAACAAGCAATAACAGTCAAGATCCATGAACGTTGATTATAAAAAGTCAAATGAAGCAATGTGAGAGGCTGAGAGTGAGACTAAAAGACTATTAAAGCCCCATTCACTTCACTCTATTTTTGCTGAACTGAAATTAAATTTGCTAAACTTAAATCATTTTAGCTGAATTTAAATTATTTTTACTAAACTGAAATTATTTTTACTGAAGTTAAATTAATTTATTGAATTGATTCTCTATTATATATTTTTTTTTAGTTACTGATTTTTACTGATTGAAATTAATTTTACTGAAGTGGAATTATTTTTACTGAATGTTATTTTGGTAAGGTGAACAAAACAGGGCCTAAGAGAGCTGAAAAATGGGAAGAAAAAAAAAAACAATCAATTCCTTAGCATTACTGCACAACAATAAGCCAACAAATTCTTAATTTTCCTTTTTTAGTCATTGTCCATAAAAAAACACCTTAATTTTCCATATTTCTTCATTAGCATAACCATCAATTTCTTATTTATGTAGACTTAGGCCCTGTTCACTCCACTTTAAAAAAAAATAATATTAAGTAAAAATAATTTCAGTTCAGTAAAAATTAAGTCCAGTTCAGTAAAATTAAGTCCAGTTTAGTTAAATAATTTCAGTTCAATAAAAATAAGTTTAGTTCAGTAAAATTCAGTTTTCTTAAAGAACAATTATAATAGAAAAGCTATAAAAATAATTTCAATTTAGCAAAAATAAATTCAATTTAGTAAAATTAATTTAAGTTCAGTAAAAATAATTTAAGTTCAACAAATATAATTTAAGTTCAGCAACTATAATTTTGTTTTAGTAATAATAATTTCGGTTCAGCAAAAATAAGGTGAACTTAACGGGGCCTTACAATTGATAGTCTTCGGAGCAACCTAAACATCCAAAGATCATTACAAACAAGTATTGAACTCACAAGTAAATCGTATATGAATCATCCAAAAATCCCATAGTCACAAAGGGAAAACTTTCCCAAAGAACAAAGGGTGAATTATGTGCTAACTTCATGGATGATTGACAAGCATAGTCAAGGATATATGTACTAAGTATAAGTTATTCCATCAGAGATTAAAGATTTGTACACCTAAAAAAACAGAACAACGATGGAAGTTTGTAAAGTTACCATACGACATATGCTATACTACCAGCTCAATCAGGAACCATATAATAGAAACTGCATAATATGTTTCACTTTTGTTTTTGGAGGGGTGAGCACTGAGCTGGCAATTGAAGTGTGAAAAAAACATGGGGAGCTAAAATAGCATACCAGGGATACTATCTGATTCACATACTTGGTGTTAACTTGCTTATACCTCTTAAACTCTGATTCCAGGACAGCAAAACTACCCAACTCAGATATATTTCAGCAAAACGTAAAGTATAACCTCTGAACAAGCTGCTTTCTCCCAAAATTAGAACTTCTGTACAAAGTTTTAGAACCATGAAATCCTAGGGTGTTTAATATCATCTTCTATTTAATTGATGCAATGCTAAACTTCCTTTTTGTCCTGTATCATCAGTAAACACAAAGGCCAACACTGAACTTTAATCAGTCAGGACTATCACATTCCACAATTTTTACACCACGGCTTATCTGTCTCAGTATGGCCACCCTACGAATTCGAACCCCTAAAAAGTTAGCCTTATTGGTCCTCTTTCTCATCTCTGTACCTCTGATATCTCTGATTTTCATCTTTCCTTTCCTTTCAACTTTTTCAACTTCCATACAAATTTCTGGATCCAGACGAGTTTTCTGAGATGAATGGTTCGAGCTAAACAGGTGACTGAGATAGTAAGCAGGGTTAACATAGCAGAAAGACATGGACACAATGCCTTTCACATTATATGGCTTGGTTAGCTGAACGAAATCTTTTATTTCATGAAAGCAGCAGTGATCAGAATAAGGAACTGTAAAGATATGATCATGGACCTTCTCAGCAGATTTAATGTTCCTGTCAACTCGAGTTCCATTGCTTGCAAGTGTCCTGTTTGTTGAAGCAACTGAAAGAGAAAGGGAGTCTTTCATTTTTCCCTCAAAGGGCTTCACTACCCATGGAAGACCAGATGGCATAATTCCTATAGTCGACCTTTTGGCGTTTAAGGCCTCTAAGGTGTTAATGCTGAAACTGTAACGAGGAACAGCTCGAACTCTTGTCAGGGAAGTCCTGGTTGTGAAGATATCAGGGTAACCAAGAAGATGCATGGTCTGTAACCGCTCTGGCCACACCCAGATCTTTGGAGCCGGAAAAGAAAAGGAAATAGATACAATTAGATAACATAATAGTGCGCAATATGACGAGCTTTAAAATGTTTTAATTTGTTATTTCTAGCAGGCAAATGAGGGACAGGGAGCAGAGTCCAAAATATTTGACGGTTAACCATATAATCCATAATATTGAACATGTATAATGCAATAGTGTGTTGATGTTAGACTTGCATTACAGTAATTAATAGAGTCCAAAAAAAAAAAGGCACCACATTGGAATATAGGATGCCATTTGTAGTTATAGCTTTTGAACTTCATTTCACAGTACAACTCTAAATATATCATTCCTTGGTCAGTGTGTAAATTATAATTTTAATAGAGATACCTAATAATTGCAACAAAATCCAACCAGCTCCTCAATTTGGCCTTTAACATCAAATAAACTTCAGTGATGGGAATGATATAACAATTTGTTATAACATCAGTAGACATTGGAAATAAACATGGAACAGATGAACCTCTTGATACTTGGTTTTTCTTGGTGTCCTCCAAGTAAGGCTAATTTGAAAATATGACCCATGTAGATATTCATTCTGAGACTGAAATTGTATCAAAGATTACAAAGAAGAATAAACAATAAAATGAAGTATCCTAGTCCTTTATATACACAGTAAAGCATCCGTCAAGCATTTAAAACCTTTAAAAAAATCAGATGCATTTCTTGGTTCTTAGTTACCTAGTTCTGATGAATTGGGATCAGCAAACTCTAAAATCAAGTTTTATAAAAGGTTCAAACCTTAATCTTCAGACTACGTGAAATTTGAAGCAACAGATCTTCTTTACCCAGGGAGTCAATCCCAATGATGATGTCATGGTCTGGGTGTGAAGCAATGATCTCTATAACCTGCAAATCAGCCATTAGTGAAGCTATCAATAAAAGCAATTACATGAACAGCTATGGTGTCATTTTTCAGTAGCTATCACAGCAGTTGTCACCAACACTTATAATGAGAATTTGAGAATTCAAGTTTGCTTAAGATGCATTATAAACTCAAATTTACATAAGATGGATTAAAAAGTCAACTTAAGATGGATTATAATATCAAGTTTACACAAGATAAATTACTAATAATGTAACTCGCTTGCCAATTACAAAGTATCTATTAACCGCCATTTGTAAGAATATACTTTCAGAGAAAAAAAAGCTAGTTGATTGAATGTACTTGCAAAAACGTTACATATATCTCCTTCTGTTATTAACATCCTCGCCAGCCAAAATTGAACGAAAATTCATAAAGGGTAGCCTCTAGTTAAAGGTGTTAAAGTATTTGCGAAAAGCATGTACAAGTCCTGAGGATTTTTCTAAAACTTCTATAACAGTATAACTTCACAGATTCTACCTTGAAGTAGCAGAAAATTAAAGTTCAGAAATCCTTTCAGCCAATGTTGCACAATAATGGATACGGGCACAAAAACGAGTACGGGACAGGATACGGAAAACTCATAATTTCAAAAAACGCATACAGCTTGAATAGGCCAAAAAAAAAAAAAAAACAAAAACAAAAAGAAAATTAGCAAAATATAAATCCAAACATGCTAAAAAAATCCATACAACAAAAATTCAAAGAAAAACCAATTAATGTAATGTCTCAAATAACACAAATAAAGGAGGTTGATTCAATCTACACTTATCAAATTACACAATATAACTAACAAAATATAACAAGTGGGAGTTAAAATAAGAAATAGGGAATCAAAAGTATAAAGGAGGAGATGCACGGGTACTTTTGGCTTATAACTTTAAAGGTAAGAAAGTAATTTGTGTTATATCTTTAAAGGTAAGAAAGTAAGATGTAGGCATTAGACAATTACTCAGGGAGTCAAAAGCTAAGTCATCATATAAGTTTTTTCAATCGTTAAATTTTGTATAAAAAGCTTTTGAACAGAAAATTATCACAACAGAAATTATAATTCTATATTATGTTCACAAGAATTTTGCATATAGGATATTCATGAAAATTTTTGCAAAGAACCACCTTTTAAATCTTATTTTTAGCATATAACCACCTTTTAAAAAAAATGTTGCGAAAGACCACCAATTTTAAAATTTTTGTTGCAAATTACCACCATTTCAATGTAAAACAATTGATAAATTTGGCGTAAAAAGTGGTATTTTGCAACAAAAATTTTAAAATTGGTGGTCTTTAGCAACATTTTTTTTAAAGGTGGTTATATGCAAAAAAAACAAGATTTAAAAGGTGGTTTTTTGCAAATTTCCTAATTTAATATAATTTTCTTAATTGTGATATTTCTTTAATATATACATGGCAAATGATAAATCATCTCCAACTCTTCCAACAGAGAAAAAAACAACCAAGTGATCATCACAAATATTCCTAATTGCTAATAAAAATATTAGTTCCAAGTAGGCATGCAGACTAAATCAATTTAAGTAGGCAACTAGAAAGTCAAGAAATAGCACATCACACGCTAGTTTGAGTAGGTAATCACAATCAGATAATCAACCAGCACATCTGCATTAAATAAATTTATAAATATAAAACAATCATTTTCCAATGCACACATTATTCCGCTTTTCCTTTTCATTTTTCATAAAAGAAAAGCCAATCATTTGCAACTAAGCACTAGCAGCAAAATAATTCTTTGTATATAGTAAACACCAAGTTGCTACACAATAGAGGACCTGAAAAGTACCTGTTGAGCAGCAACTTCTCGTGTAGGGAAACAGTATAAAGGGTTACAGTAGGTATTGTCTAAGTAAAGGTGGTCAACTTTAGCACCATGGAGAGCATCAAGAAGCATGTTCCTCGCTTTCATTGACCTCTCACCAGTTGCTTCCCAACGGAAATCCCCCGTGTATAGAACATGACCAAAGATCCCCTTAAATAAAAACATTACAGCCCCTGTTCATAACAATTAATAGCACATGTAAACCAGGGTAAAAATCTCAAGCATAGTTCTACACAATTAGAATGATAGACAAGGAGATAGCCTACAGACATTTGCAGCATGGAAAGCGTATAAAACATATCATAGCCCTCAGGTTAACCCCACACTCAAAATTTTGAAGCAGATTGAAACTGTCTAATTTTCCTCCAAATCTCTGTTTGCAAAGGAATAGTGACATCAATAAAGATGTAACTCATAGATTTAAGTGTGCGTGGCTGAAGAGGAGAGCAGAGTATGCCTTTAAGGTTGAAAGGAGACTTCTATTGAATGGCAGTTAGAGGCCTTAGAGCGGCACTATGTATGGGTTATAATGTTGGACCGTAAAGGAGCACGTTAAGAAGATGAGTGTAGTATAGTAAAGATGTGTATGGTGAAATGGGTGTGGAAAAGCCTCTAGGGAAAATATTAGCAATGTAGAAATTCGATATGAAGTTAGACTCGCGGATATTGAGAATAAAATAAGAAAGAATCAGCTACATTGGTTAGAACATTTGAAACCAACTAGAGGATGTACCACTGTATCAGTAGGAAAGACAGATCTTTCAATAGTAGCCAAGGAAAGCTAAAGATGATTGTGATAGAAGGAGATAAAAATAACATGAAGAAAGTGGGAATGCATATGTAGCACTATATAGAAACAAATGGAGAAAGAATTTCTTTGTGGATGACCATGAGTTATAAATTCTTTATTCGTGCAACAGACGGGCAGACTCCATCCTTTTGGGGTAAAGGGTAACTATGTGTCATATTTTTTTTACAATCATAATCATAGCACATTTTTTCTTGGTTCTCTCATAAAACCCCCTGAATTTTTCTTGGATGCTCTTTCTTTTGCTCACTTTACTCACCTTTTTTTCAAACTCTTTCAAATGATTATCTTGTTGAGTCCTTTTCTTTATGTCGTACGATTCTTTATGACGATTCATGTAATCATGTTAGCCGACCCCAAATCATTTTGGGACTAATATTTTGTTGTTGTTGTTTTAATCATAGAACAATTTTTAATTATATTGTACTGCATATAGCTTTATTAATTCTAACCTTTTAATTGCCAACGCCTAATTTTCACTATCAATGTCTCTAATACTAGTAGTAGCATTTTTTTTTTTAAAAAATAAAATATTATTAAAAGTTCATAAAAAAATATTGAGACTAAACCAACAATATTTTAGATAATACGAAGTTTTTTTCAATATTAGTTAAAATTTGAATTCAAAGGAAATACTTAAATTAGAAGTATAAATAGTGCAAGGCTCCCTTGAAAGAAAGGGCGATTGCTTCCTCGAGAGAAAGGGCGAGAACTACCTCGGAAGAAAGGGCATTTCTCCGGCCAATCATGGCCGACGACCTAATCAAACAGTGTGCGAATTTGGGAATCAATGAACTAGAACACGAGATTGTTGATGTTGGCGATGTCGAGAATGATGAATCGGAGGACCAAGTTTCCCTAATGCTTGTTGGGAAATTAATCTCTGATAGATCGATTAAGTTGGAGGCTTTCAAAAGAACAATGACCCATGCTTGGGCGGTTTCCAAAAGACTTGTTATTCGTGCAATTGGTGTCAATCTCTTCGCTTTCCAATTCTTCTGTTGGAAAGATAAAGACAAAGTCTTGGAAGGAAGGCCTTGGTGCTTTGAAAATAACCTCCTTCTCCTCAAAGAAGTGGAAGGGAATGAGCAGCCAGCGGAGATTTCTCTAACCCACTCCCCGTTTTGGGTTAGGCCGGAGAATCTCCCTTTTAACCGTCGATTGAATGCAATTGTTGCTGCATTAACAGCGTCTATGGGTGATTTATTGGAGGTGGAGGATGATAATCTGGGCTTGGATAAATATAGGAGAGTGAAATTGAACATAGATGTGACTAAACCCCTCCGTCGTTTTCTGAATATGAAAGGGAAAGATGGACGGGTTATCAAGGTGGGAGTTAAATATGAACGGTTGCCGTTCTTTTGTCTGATGTGTGGGGTTATGGGGCATAGTGAAAAGGATTGTCTCAATGTACCAGAAGAGGAGCAACATCAGGGAATGGGATGGAGTTTGAGTCTGAGGGCAACGCCTAGGAAGGGCGGGAAGAAATTGGTAGAGGAGGTAGAAGAGGTGAAGGCTAGCAGGAAGGTGTTGTTTGTTTGTAAAAAATCTTTAAAAAGTGGGACGAGTGATGAGAAAAGGGAGGATGAGGGGAGAGGGTCACATAAGTTAGGGGAGGGATTTGATAGAGAGAATGGCAGAACTCAGTTAGCTTTAGAGAATGGAGATATAGGTCATAGTATACCTGAACCAAATGCTATATGGAGGTTGAGGAGGAGAGAATGTCGGAGGAAAATGTGTTAACAGGGGATGATACTCTGTCTTATATATTCAAAGCTGGGGGTAGGGGAAACAAGAAGTTGGCAAAAAAAGGTGTGAAACTTAAAAAAGTAGGGTTGACAGATGGGAGAGTTGGTGGAAAGGAGACAGTGGGTGTAAAAAGAAAAGGGAGTATTGATGATGATATAGGAGTGGAAGATGACTTAAACAAACGTGCACGTGTGGTGTCCTCATTGGTTAACATGGAAGTAGCGGGTGTTGGGTGTGACCAACCCCGCGAACAACAATGAAAACCCTAAGTTGGAACTGCCGAGGATTGGGCAATCCTCGGAAAGTTCGAAAACTCCAACCGTGGTGTTGGAGAGACAGCCCAAATTTTGTGTTTGTTATGGAGACCATGATCGATAATAAAAGGCTAGAAACCGTTCGTAATAGATGTGGATTTGAGGATGGGATTTGCTTGAGTAGTATGGGAAATTCAGGGGGATTGGGTCTATGGTGGAGAGTGACCAATGTTCAGGCCATTTCTTACTCGGTACATCACATTGCAGTGGAGGTTAGGAGTGCAAATAATATCCCTTTGTATGCTGCGGTGGGCATTTACGGGTGGCCAGAGAGGGAGAATAAGTATCGTACTTTTGAGCTTATGAAATCCCTCAAGGAAAACATCAGTATTCCCATCATTTTCTTTGGGGATTTTAATGAGATTTTAGGAGATGAGGAAAAGTACGGGGGGGTAAGGAGAAGTGGGAGAATGATTGATCAGTTTAGGGAGGTGGTGGAGGTTTGTGGGCTGAATGACTTGGGATATAGGGGCAATATTTTCACGTGGCAGAGAGGGAATGATCCTCAGCATATTGCGAGAGAGAGGCTCGACCGCTTTTTGGCCTGTGATGAATGGTGCAACATTTTTCCTTATTACATTGTGAGGCACCTGCCGCTCTATGCTTCTGACCATGCCCCAATTCTCCTTCAAACTGATGGAAATGGCAGGAAACAAAGGAAGGGTAAGAGCTGCTTTTTTGAAGCAATGTGGCTGGATTGCCAGGAAGTGGTGAAATCTACATGGGAGGGGAGCTCAGGTTTGGCAGTTAATGCAAGAATTGCTAGGTGTGGGAGGTCCTTGTCATCGTGGGCAGCCACTTCATTTGGTGACACTAGGAAGAAGATCAGGGCGAAAGAGGCAGAGCTTCAAGAATGGCAAGCGAAAGAGGTTGATGCTGTTATGCTAAATAAATGCAAAGAAATTGTGGTGGAATAGGATGAACTTCATAGGTATGAGGAGTCATACTGGCATGCTAGAGCAAGGGCGAATGAGCTTAAAGACGGGGACAAGAACACCTCATACTTTCAGCGCTAGTCACAGACAACGACGAAATTACATTAGACAGCTTGAGGATGAAAATGGTGTTTTATGTGATGATG
Source organism: Chenopodium album (assembly GCF_948465745.1). NCBI lineage: Eukaryota > Viridiplantae > Streptophyta > Magnoliopsida > Caryophyllales > Amaranthaceae > Chenopodium > Chenopodium album. Next base: position 19,127,878 of record NC_137842.1, read on the forward strand.
AGATTGAAATGAAAAGAATTATTTCTGATTATTTTCTTGACATATTCTCTTCATCGCTGCCATCTGATTTTGATGATGCTTTAGCAGGAATTGTAGTATTGTCACTGAAGAAATGAACCACTGCCAGCTAGGTGAGCCTACGGCGGAAGAAGTCTTTGATGCTCTTTCTCATATGCACCCGAATAAAGCCCCCGGTGTCGACGGTATGCATGCTTTGTTTTACCAAAAATTTTGGCACATTATCGGTCCTGATATTGTCAATTTTATTAGAGATTGGTGGAACAATGATAGAGATATTTTTTAGATTAATAAGACGTGCATTGTCCTTATCCCAAAGTGTCATGATCCTGTTAAAATGAGTGAATTCCGCCCTATTAGCCTCTGTAATGTTGTGTATAAGTTGATCTCTAAAGTGCTTGCTAACAGACTGAAACTAATTCTTCCGAAGTTGTTAATTACGGACAATGCTATTGTTGCTTTTGAGATATTTCATGCAATGAAGAGAAAGGAAGAGGGTAGGAAAGGCACAATGGCTTTAAAACTTGATATGAGCAAGGCTTACGATCGGGTTGAATGGTCGTTCTTGGAAGCGGTTATGACTCGGCTTGGTATGTCTGCTTTGTGGGTAGACAAGGTGATGCAATGACTTTCAAGTGTGTCGTACTCTTTTAAGTGGAATGGTGTGACAGATGGGCATGTTCGACCGGAAAGGGGACTTTGACAAAGGGATCCAATATCTCCCTATCTTTTTCTGCTTGTTTCCGAGGCTTTTTCAAGGCTCTTATGTAAGGCTGCGGATGAGAAGCTTATTCATGGTGCCATGGTGTGTAGAGGTGGCCCGAGAATTTCACACCTATTTTTCGCGGATGATAGTATTCTATTTGCTAGAGCTACGCTTCAGGAATGTTCTACAATTGCTAACATTATTAGCACATACGAGAGAGCATCGGGACAAAAAATAAATTTTGAGAAATCTGAAGCTACCTTTAGTAAAAATGTTGAGGCGCCTAGAAGGAGAGATATTCTTACTGTCTTGGGAGTGAGAGCGGTGGCAAAACATGAGAAATATTTGGGGTTGCCACTATTATCGGAAGATCGAAGAAAATGGTCTTTTCATGTTTAAAGGATAGGATATGGAAAAAAATGCAAGGCTGGAAAGAGAAGCTACTCTCACAAGCAAGGAAAGAGGTGTTAATCAAATCGGTCGCACAAGCCATCCCGACTTATATGATGGGGCTATTTAAAATTCCGGATGGAATTTTAGATGATATCCATTCGATGCTTGCTCGGTTTTGGTGGGGGGCACATGGGACTAGAAGGAAAATGCATTGTGTTAGTTGGGAGAAGCTGTGTCTCCCGAAGTTTCTTGGTGGAATGGGGTTACGTGACTTGAAGGTCTTCAACCAAGCACTCCTTGCAAAACAAGGTTGGAGATTGATTACCAATCCTAACTCCCTGGTGTATCAAGTTTTGAAGGCTAAATATTTTAAGCATGGTGATTTTGTCTCTGCGAGTAGGGGACATGATCCTAGCTTCGTGTGGCGTAGTATTTGGGGGGCAAAATCCCTTCTTCTCGAGGGGATGAAATGGCGTGTGGGGGATGGAAGAAATATAAACGTGTGGGATGATGCTTGGATGCCAGGAAATAGTGTGAGCTCGGTTCCCTCACCAAATATTGATAGCCCTGCTGATATGCTTGTTTCTGATTTGATTGACTGTGATAAGGGGGAATGGTGTACTGATATGCTTGATCTTCATCTAACTCGAAAGGATAGTGCTCGAGTTCATTGCTTACCTTTGAGTAAGAGGTGCCCTGCTGATGTTAGATACTGGTGGCCGACTAATGATGGAATTTACACCACAAAGTCGGGTTATTGGCTGGGTAGGCTTGGCCACATTCGAGGTTGGGAACAGCAATTTGGTAATGCGGGTGAGGCAATCTGGAAACTGATTTGGAACATGAAGGGGCCACCAAAATTATGCCACTTCTTATGGCGTGCTTGTTCGGGTTCCTTGGCTACACTGGACAGATTGCGAGAAAGGCACATTCGTGAAGATGGAAGGTGTGATCTTTGTCATGGTGATAATGAAACTATTTGTCATGCTATCTTTCAATGCCCGAATGTTTCACAAATCTGGGAACCTTCCTCCTTCCATGACTTATTGTTGGATGCTCCTATGGCCTCGTTTGGGGAGTTGTTTCTGTGGTTGAGTACCAAATTAAGCAAAGAGGAACTACTGTCCTTTGCTGCTTTGGCGTGGGCTGCCTGGTCATTCCGTAACTCTGTGGTTTTCAACAGCCCATGGAGTTGTGTTGTTAGTGGAGCTGTGGGCTTTGTAAAGCTTGTGACTGAGTACAAGAGATATAACAGTGCTGTTGGGAGTGGTTGCTCTAGGTGTGTGCCTAGTGTGGGGACTGTTAAGGTGAACACTGATGCGGCAATGCTGGCTGGTCTTGGAGTGGGGCTTAGTGCGGTGTTTCGTGATGATACGGGCAAGGTGTGAAGCGTTGCCCTGGTGACTTTTCTGTCAAACTAGCAGAAGCAATGGCTGCTAGGCATGGGGTGCTTGCTGCGAAGGAGCTTGGTTTCTACAACATTGAGCTGGGGGGAGATGCTCTGTCCATTTTCAATGCCATAAAGCAGAAACAGGAAGGCAGAACTCCCTTTAACCTGGTGATTGAAGACATTTTGGAAGTAGGGAAGAGTTTTAATTATTTTGCTGCTAATCATGTAAAACGAAATGGCAATGTTGTTGCACATTTCGCTGCTAGGTTCCCCCCCCCCCCCCCCCCCCCTTATGGTCTTGAGGTTGTATTCTCTGACTCGATCCCCCAAGGTATTAATGCCTTGGCTGAGCTTGATGTAAATTAATATATGCTGCTCGAGTTTGCTTTCAAAAAATATATATATATAAATAGTGCAAAAGTCAAACAGACACTTAAATTTAGAACAAGCAACAAGGAAGTAAGTTTCAACAAGTAATACAACAATGTAATATTGATGAATCATGAAGGTGGAATTATAAACCAAAATTTGTGGTAATTTATGTTGCATTTTGAAAATAAAACTGAAAAATACATGCACTCAAAAAGATTGAATGTTTTCATACTCAACTGACAACAACTTCTTTTTTTCAGAATAAGGATCAAGTAATGACATTTTTACAAATTATAATCCAAATAAAATTTACAATTATCTATCGATAATTTGTTTGTTGATCAGAACTTAACTGATTCCAAAATCACTCAATCATATAATCAATTCAAAACATATACAGTGTTAAAAACGAACAATGAAAATCAAATCAACCCTAGAAAGGAATTAATTTCTCCAAAATTTAATTCTAATCATATGAAACACAAGCATATTCAACTCAATTACATGAAAAACATAACAATTCCAAAATTAGGGTTAACCAAAATGAAAATTGAGAATTACCAGGACAGTGAAAAGCATCAATTGGCATAAACTGAATAGGAGCAGGAGATCCAGAGGAAGGAGAGGAAAGAGAAAGATGATGCCAAGACCCGATTTCGACGACACGGAGTAAAGCGAAGTTGAAATCGGGGAATTTGAGAGGGAAGAGCTTGGCGGTGGTGCGAGAGCAGAAGAGCGGACCATGCGACCAAGTCGACGAGAGGCCGCGCGTATGATCGGAGTGAAGATGCGTAAGAAAGTAAGCTTGGCTTCCTCTCGCCCATCGATCTACTGAGATCATCCCGCCCTCCATTGTTGTTGCTCAAGGTTTTGAATGTTGGTGGTTTTGTTTTGTTTTGTTTTGTTTCAGGCTTTTTCAGCTAAGCTTGTTGTTTGATTTCAAAATTTTGATAATGAAATGTTGATTGTTGGTTTTTGGCGCCTTTTGTATCAATATAAGGAGTATTTGTAATGTTTGATTTGTGCACCAGCCACCAGGTGCATATCAGAGTGCACCTAGTTATATAAAAACAAGGTAAAATGAATATATAGGGTTTGAAAAAGAATATATATATGTTTGACAAAGAATTGCATTACCAAAGTATATAGACATTACAAAAAGAATGTGATAAAAAATTTATTAAAATTTCATGAAAAACTATGCAATAACAATTTTTTTTTTTTTGGCCAAATTAAAGATATCATTTCCCCCAAAAATAGTTTTTTCTCTCTCTAAAAATTCAACTTTCCACAATAATTTTAGTTTTCACTCTCAAAAATTATTTTCAACTAAAAATATTTCAAGATTTCATTTTCAAATTTTAAAATTCAAAATCGTTAAAAGAACATAAGTTATAATGTAAATAACATATAGTTCATACTTAAAGAACACACTAATCAAACTCAAAGAACATACGATAATAAAAATTATTTAAATATATATGATAATAATAATAATAATAAATAAATAAATAATACAATGTGTGCATCACTCATTACCTCAAGGAACATACGAGCCAAATTCATTGAACATATGAGCCAAATTCAAAGAACAAACTTTGTATTATTGAAACTCAAAAAAAACATGTTTAATCAATACAAGTATATGTTAAAGAACATAAGTATAAAAGAACATATTATCAAACATATATAGGTACTCCCTTCGTGTTTTTTTCAGTGTTACACTTACCAAATCCGGCCGTGTTTTAATAAGTGTTACACTTCTTTTTTTGGCAAAAAGCTACATTAAAATATTACATCTCTTTCTTCTCATGGTCCCCACCCAAACCCACTACTACTTTTTTTATTATATCTCTCCTCTCACATTCATTACTTTTCAATTAATTATTAACTCCACTATCTTTCTTTTACAATATTTTAATACTCCAACTACCCCACTTACCTCTTATTTATTTAAGTCAATTAAATTGCCTAAAACTATATGTCGGTCAAACTGTAACACTTAAAAAAACACGGAGGGAGTATGTTCTTTGTCAAACACGGTATATTCTTTGTTCAACCAAATTATGTTATTTTCGCCTATTTTTTATTTATCAGGTGCACCATGGTGCACCCTGGTGTACTATCCTATTTTTAGTATATTTGTGTTATAGAGCTTTATTTGGTGAAGTCGTGAAGAGCATCATTGAGGAGCTTTGAGCGCTTCTTTGCTATGTGCTTCGGCTTTGCGGCTCTCGGAAACAACTTTTTCTGTGGCTTTTGGCTTTTGGATATGGTCAAACAGTCGAAATGAATGTTTAGTAATTACTACTTCGTGTTACATTTCTATCCTAACAACCAACTTTACCAAACATATTTAATTAAAGACCAATAGTGAAACAACCAACATAAAAAGTCAATACAAAGAATTAATCAGACCATTCAACAACCAATTGTCAAACAAGGCATATATGTTATATATTCATTCCGTTTTATAATAATGTATAAAGCACCCACAGTTCTTTTCGGAATATCTTTAAATATTGTGTTAGTTTTCAATATTCAATCAATTCTATATAGTTCACACATTCATTTTATAAAATTGTCACTATTAGTTAACCTCAATTTCTTTCTTTTTATGAATGGCAATCTACCTTACTTTTCACCCACTATTCACACAAAACTCACACAAACATTTAACGAAGGAAGAGGTTGTACTAGCCTCCTCGGTTAGATCTAAGCCTTCATTTTTTTTTATAGAAGCTATTTCGTGCGGATGCCCACACACAAATTTTCCGTGCGGCTGGCTTGGCTGATATATTTTACTTGTTGGCTTATATGTTTCATGTGTAGGCTGATATGTTTCATTTGTTGGTTGATATATTGACGAGGGGAAAACTAGGTCGTTTACTAATCCTCCCTAAGTCAAACTAAATTTATAAACACTTAACAAACCTAAATAGGAGTATAAAGGCAAGTCAAGGGTCGAACCCAAAGGAACGGTAATGTTCAAATACTTTCGATTTGGGTGCCTAAGCTAGGTCGAAGCCAAAGATAAAGAGAGAATACTAACAACTAACAAAACAAGTAACCAAACAAATTAAACACTAGGAACGGGGATCAACAAGTAATCATGACAATTGCAACAACTTGGGAAGAGCATGCCAATCAAAGGTTGTGAAGACTAATGATAAGAGCTATCAATTGGAATCAAAGAGCTATCTCCTAATTGTTAAGCTAGGGTTCACTATGAATAACAAACTAAGAGAATCACAATCCAAACCAATCAATAACTGTAATTCCTAAATCAATTGGTCGTGTCATTAGCAATTACAATGCAATCTAGCATAATTCTTAAAGGCCTAATCGAATTACACACATGCAAACCTTCATTAATCACTTTAATCTCAACAATCAATCAACACAATTCCCAAATTAGTCATAATCAATCAATCATACAAGTTTCACCCAATTCCTAGCCAAACAACTATTCAAAAATCATCATCTATCAACTAACAACTAAAGAAATCAAGAATCAACAATATATCATGAACAACTACACTAATCAAGCATCAAACATCAAAATCAAATCAAACAAACATGAAATTAAACAAATCAACAAGGTGAGATAGAGTGAGAAATGCTCATTTATTGATTAAGAAGCTAGATCTACAATACAATTGTCACCATTTAATCTTCAACCTCTCAAACCACCATTGAAATCCCTCACTTTCTCTCTCTAAAACTACTCCTAAACTAGAGAGAGGAGCTCCTAATAATCGATCTAACCTAATCCTCCTTAGAGGAAAGAGAAACTATTCTAAACTAAAGAATTACTTGAATGAAGACTAAAGAAAGCTGTACAATATATAAACAAATGGAGAAAAGAAACGAAATCGCAAATAAAACCCAAAAAGTCGCGCCCGCGAAAAACTCAACCGCGCCCGCAAAGGAGAACAAGGCACCACGGAAGCCGCGCCCTCGGGGATCCTGTGACCAGCCCGCGGTGGCAAACTGCCCAAAATGGCAGATTTGAGGTGCAGCCACCCCACGCCCGCGACTGCTGGGTGCACGGCTGTGCTGCTGCGCAAGGCAGCTCGGGTTGTGCTGCTGCAGAGCGTGGCTGCTTAGGGCAGCGGTCTAGGTGCTCGGGGTCGCTGCCCTGGTCCTCGTGCTTATGGAGCTTGCTTGGTTATTTGACTTGCATGCTTGGCTTCCTGAACTTGGCTCCGTTGACTTCCTTGAATGCGCTTAAGCTTCCTCCTTGATAATTAAATCCCGGGAAACTCGGCACACCTACAAAACAAGTCAAAGAACAAAGAAGCGAGAGAAATAGCCGATAAATGAATAAAATAATAAGAAAACCATTAAAAGCATGCATTTCTCTAAACTAACACACAAACACGCAAATCAAGCATTATTCCCTAAAAACACGACATAAAAGACTAAAAACGAGCATAAAAATACGAAGAAAACCTAGCCTAAGTATATAATCATTTGGTTTATATATTTCTTTAGTTGGCTGATATATTTATTTTGTTCATTTTGTTGGCTGATGTGTTTATTTTGCTAGCTTACCTGTTGCTTTTGTTTGCTAATTTAATTTCATCCTTTTGTTGTCTAATATATCCCTTCTGTTGGCTGATGAATACCTTTTTATTGGCTAATATATATACTCCTCTTGTTGGCTTATATGTATCTCTTGTTGGGTGATAAATACCTTTTGTTAGCTGATATGTTTTTATTAGTGTCTAATGTGTCCCTAATGTTGATTGATATAAGATATCAATTGCCTGATATGTTCCTTGTAAAGTATATACAATTGGCTGATACATGTTTCTTTCATTCTCTCTCCTCTTTCCCCCTCTACACTTCCTCTCTTTCTTTCTGTCTCCTATTAGCAACTTCTCAAACAAGCATTCATGCCACCCCTGACAAGCTAAAGTCGTAATCACTTAATAAAAAATATACCTAAATCCACTAACTATGCAGATAGGGAATAAGGGTCGAACCACAGGGAAACAAGTCATTTATTCCTAATAATTAATCAATATAATCTAGATTATCAAGTAACCAATTTGTTGTTATAAAGGAAACTAAACTACTAAGAATAAAAGTGGGAAGGAATAAAAGTAGGAGGAAAATCAATGAATATAAGACCTAGGGCATAGGTTCACCAATAAATAATATTCCAGGGTAAAACATAACAATCAATCATCAATGTATCGATTAATCAGATCATAAAGGGCTTTCGCTACGTATTACCATCACGGAGTTAATTTATCGGTACTAAATCTCATCTCTTGAATCTCGACTTAACCATTTATAAATTAGTCCGCCTATTGAAACTAAGCCTAAACATCAATTCTCATCTCTTGAATCTCGAATCAATATTGCATAACTTATACAATTAAACCAGGCCTAATCTAATTGCATAACATTAAATCAATCAATAGGAAATTAATCAAGCATTGACAATCAACAATAACAAATTACCCCTTCATATTATTTATGGATCCCCACAAACCCTAGAAAGAAAACTACTCACACATAATTAAATCTAAACTAATCAAAGCAATTAAAGGAGACATGACGAATTAAAGAAATAAAATTACTGAAATTAATAGAGAAGAAATCGTTACAAAAGTTAACGGAAATAATGAGTTGAATCAAGAACAAAGTATTGAGTTATAGAGAGAGAAAATAAAGCTAAGTAGAGAGAGAAAGTCTAAGAGAAGAGGTACTAAAACTCATAACAATAAAACGTACTTATACCAAACTCTTCACTAATCCTAATTAAAACCAAGTAAATCGCCGAAATCATGTCCTAAGAAACACGCGCCCGATCGGGCAAAGGGCCGCCCGATCGGGCCCGCCTTTTTCTTCGACTTCTTGTTCTGGGCATCCGCCCAATCGGGCGAAGGATTTCCCGATTGGGCCCGGCTATGCTTGGACTTAGATTAGGCTTCACTTCTTAGCCCAATTAGAATGTCCCCTTTGGGTCTTGAATACTCGGTCCAAATGCCTCGGTATCTCATATGTCGAGCCCATAATCACCGGTTTGATAACTCTAACCGGCCCCTAGCTATGAAAGGTGGTCGTGCCCTCCAATGCTCATAGTTGCTCCATAAAATCCTGGGAAAATGCTCCAAAAGTGCAATTCCCTACAAAACTCAACCAAAACTACAAAATCACTAGAAAACACTAATTAGTAATAAAAGTGGCTCTAAAGAGCCAAAAACACTACCAATTATGACCAAGGGATGGGGGTAAAATACTATATAAAATAGACATATCAAACTCCCCCAAGCCAAACCCTCGCTTGTCCCTAAGCAAGGCAATGAATCAAAACAAACCATGACTTCACCCCAAATCAAATCAAAGATCCACAATATAACTTGATGAGTGACATTTATGTCACTCCTAGGATAGTGTTTATGCCTTGTTTTAGCTTGTCTTAAGGTGTTTTGTAGTTGTTTTGTTGGTGTTTTGTAGTTGTTTTGTTCAAATAATGCGTGCATACATGTCTCGATGTGTTTTTCAATGAAATCGCGTATATTCTTGAATGCTAGCTTTCATTTCGTGTTTGCACCGTTCCCTATACCTTATTGCTTCCCTTGGTGTTTGTGCTTAGGTTTTTGAAGTCTTGGATTGCATAGAAGAATCCAAGGAAGCATGAGAGAAGAATCGAAGAAAGCAAGGTGCAAGGGCGCGCACAATGTGCACGGGCGCGCGGCTGGAGTGTGCGGGCGCGCAGCCCTGTCAGAACCCGCGCAAAAGAGGCGAAATTGCAGAATCGAGGCAGAAAGTTTTGCGCAGCCTGCGCGCGACTTGTGCGCGGGCGCACACATAAATGCGCGGGCGCGCAGCCAGCAGCACGGGCGCATACACCCAAGCAGCAAGCTGCACAACCCACGACTGCGAGGGCGCACAGGCCTTTGCGCGGGCGCACATATTTGTGCGAGGGCGCACAGCGAGCCCCTGTTCAGTTTTTTTCGCGACTTTCTTTATATTTGCGAGCCTTGTTTTTGTACGGGAGGACTTTATATTTTTAGATCTTTTTCCTATTTTTAGGGGAGCTTCTCTCTCTTAGGGTTAGATTAGGATTTTCTCTCTCTAGTTTAGGAGTAGTTTTAGAGAGAGAAAGCTTGGATTTCCATGGAGTTTTTGAGAGGTTGAAGAAGCAACTTTGTGGAACTTCTTCTCATCTATTCAATGAGCATTTTCTAACTTTCTCTCATCTTTATTGCTTTGCTTAATTCTTAGTTTTTGCTTTTTGTTTGTTGATTTGAGTAGATTAATTAGTTTGTTTGTTTAATCCTGTTTTTATTCTTATTTTACCTTGTTTTCCGTGTCTTTCTTCATTATGTTAGCTTAGGTCTTGTTCTAGGGAATTGGATGAAGGTTATATTAATGAATTGAATGTTTGATTGTGATTAATATGAAATTGTTTCATGATTATTGTGTATGGATGATGCTTTTATGGATTAGAATCTTTCTAGCTAATCGATTCTATGCTCTTAATTGTGCTTTCAATCAATTGTGCGAGAGTGAGTTGGTTGAGAGCCCTAAATTATTTCATACCTTTGCTAGGCTAGTTGCACGAGAGTGAATTAGTTTAGTAGGATAATTAACATGCTTAATTGTGCGAGAGTGAGTTAAATGTGTTGATGTTCCTAATCAAGGTCATTTTCATCTAATTGTATGATGTTGTTGAATGCATTGATGTAATTGGATTCCACTTTCCCTAGTTTTAGTTATTTGCTCTTAGTAGTGTTTGGTTTAATCTCTCTCTTTCTCACAACCTTTCCTACTAGTCTAATTTGCACAAATTGATACACTTAGTCTTCGTGGTTCGACCCTTTACTTGCCACTAACTAGTTTAGTGTAAGTTTAGGTATTATAAATTTCTAATTTGGTTAGGGTTAGTAGACCAACGACCTACTCTTACCCGCGATCAAATTTTGGCGCCGTTGCCGGGGACTAAGGCGTTCATTAGTTTGTGTTGATTAGATTAGCTAGGTTCTTGTATATTATTTGATTTTTGTTTGCTTTTCTTTGTTCTTTGTATAAAAATGGCATGCTTATCTTTTCCTCAATTTGATGGTGAACCTTTCTATGCTTACTTTGAAAGACTAGATGGTTTCCTTAGTTACCATGGGTGTTCTCTTAGGGATGCTTGTGGTATAGCTTATTGGGGCTTGAATGAGTATACTAGGGGAATGGTTGAGGACATGAATAATGGTAGATTTTGTCATTTGTCTATGCATGATGCTTGGAATTTCTTCACATGGCTTGCTAGAGATTCTTATGATAGAGAATCTCATGTTTCTTGTTTTGATTCTCAATGTCGAGATTCTTTTAATTTTTGCATGAATTCTCTTGATACTTCTAATGTGCCTTGTGATGATCCAAATATGCAAGTTGACCCCTTTCCCTCTTATGCTCATTGTGATGAGGTTTGTGCTAATTTTGATGATATGCAATTTGATTTTAATCATGAACCTCAACCCGATAACATTGATGCCCAAATTCTCTCTCAAATGCAATATCTCACCCAACAACTCCAAGAGCTTCAAGAGGATAAAAAATTGAGAGAAGTGAGGCTTGCCCAAGTGATGAGTGCTATGATTGATTTAGATGGACGTGAGGCACCTCACTTGGAGTGTGAGAGTGTTTTTGAGGATGATGTGGGCCAAGGGTGTGAAGTTGAGGGGAGATTTTCTTGTGATGAGAGGATTTTTGAGGATTTTGATCCTTTTCATTCCCCACTTGAGCTTGAATGCCATCCTTCCCCTTATTCACCCCTTTTGAGAGCTTCCCTTGGTGAGGATGTGAGTGAGCCATCTTCATGTTTGAATGAGGGAGTTCATGAGGATGATGATGTTGAGTTTGAGCAATCAAGAGAGATTGAGAGTCCCTTGGGTGATGGTGGAAGAGTTGTGAATGAAGAAAATGTCGATTTTGAGGATTCCAACCCCCTTCCCCATCTTGATGAGTTTACCTTGCATGTTTGTGACCCTTCTATCCATGAGTCTTTGGACTCATTTGAGGTTATGGCTAGTATGTTCATTGAAGGTGTAACAAAACATTATAGCCTTTTGAGAGAGTTCATTGGCAATGCTTCATGGGAAAGGGATGAGTTTGAGAGAAACCTTTATCCTTTCATGCATGGTTTAGAGACTCTAGGCTTTGAGGATCTTGAGGGAGTTTTTGTTCATCGTTGTAATAGAGAGGAGGATGAAGTTATTTCTATTGGAAAGTTTTTGTTTGAGGGAGATTTGAGACATGAGTGTTCTTTTGAGGATTATATGATTGATTTTCATGCCCTCATTGGTGATGTGAGGCTATGTGAGACCATTGTTTCTCCTCCCCTTCCTCATGTCCCTTTCTCAAGAAAATTTGACCACATCTCCTACTATCTCATGTTCCTCCCTTCTTTTGTCAAAGAGCCTATTGAGGACCTTTTCTTGTTTGATGAGACTCTTCCTTTTCATCCTCCTATTACTGAGGAAATGGGTGATTGTGCCACCTAAAAAGATTTTGAGGAGGTTTTGCCTTTTTATTCTTTTCCTTATTTTTCTTCTTCTTTTTCTTCTTATTTTCTTGATTCTTCTTTTGATTTTTCTTCCTTCTTTTGGCATCTTCCTCCTCACTTACGTGCAATAATCTTGTTGCACGTCTTCCTCCCGTCATTTTCCTACTTGTTATCATATGAAATGTGTAGTAGTGCATTTGATAAGCTCTTGCGTTCATTGCAATATTATTTACTAGAGTGTTCTCGCTTGGACGTTAAACAAGCCTTTCTCGGGAAGTAACCCGAGGTTTTTATTGCTTTCATTTTCTTTTCTTTTTAGATTAGATTTTCTCTCATGGAAATGTTTGTGTGCCCCTTGCCAGGTACATAACTTGATATACACTCATGCATTGGTTTGGATAAAGAATTAAGGAAGTTTAATGCCTATATTTGCTAGCATATGGAAATCGAGATTCAATTCAAGAGGAAATCGGCTTTGAAAGGTTAAATTGGTTCAGTTGCGGGTAGTTACACCCACCAATATCCGGTAATATCTTTCCTAGCTCTTTCTCTAATGGTTGGTGACTCGTTGGACTTGTGTTGGTTTGTTGGATTGATTTCTTTCTTTTCCCCTCCCATGGATTATTTGGTTTATATTTGAGTATATTCTCTCATTCAAGCTTGGGGGGAGGGTATTCTATCATGTTTGGTGGGATGTTGATTCATTTATGCCATGCACTTGAGTATATGCATTTCCATATGTCTTTTCTTTTATTTTGAAAAATTGAAAAAGATTTTTATTTACTTTCTAGGTAATTTTGGCAAAATGTGTTTTGTTTGTTCTTATTTTGGACATTTTGTTTTGGAACTTGAATCCTTGAATGTTTTTCTTCCTAAGTGGTAAATGTATGCACGGTTTGAGAGTGTCATTGGTTGACTCTAGGATACTATATGCTAAGGTAGTCGGGTTAAGAACTTTTAGGGGTCCATGAAGCCTTAGTTCACGGGAATATGGTAAGATGAAGTTGCTCTCTATAGTGGATTTGAAACCCTTGGTTGGTATTTGTTTGGTTATAATCCCTTGTGAGCTTTATTTGTTCTAGCCTTCATCACCTTGTTGAGTGGCAATTTAGATCCTTGACTATGCATGTCTTAATCCTTTTATGACCTCTAGCTCCCAAGATCGTGATCGAGCCACTCTAGGGGAGGAAAAGGGCACCTTTTCTCATTTTTCCTTATCTTCTTTTTATTTTGTTGATTTTCTATTTTGCATCGACCTACTTGCTAACCAATTTGAGGTTTATTTTTTCCTTTCTTGTCTTAACCACATTACAACCCAATGGCCTATGTTTACCAACCCTTTTAGTTAGTGAAGCATTGGCATGCGAGGTTTGAGTTTTGAGAGTGTTGATCATGAGCAAGAAAACTTTGTGAGTTGGTTTAAGTAAGGTCTTGAAAGTTGAGCTTGAAAAGAATATGCAAAAAAGTTTGAGAAGAAAGATGCAATTCAAGAAAATCAAGGAAGTTTCAAGAAAAAGCCGTCCATAGTAAAAAAAGGCAAGGACACCAAATAAGAGCTAAGTAAAAAAAAAATAAAAAAAAAAAAATTGGAAAAGAAACAAAAAAACACAAAAATATTTTAGTTTGGTTTCGTTTTCTTCCCCAGTTTAAGCATTAAGGACAATGCTTCGTTTAAGCTTGGGGGGGAGCGTTACTTCGTTTTTGGTATATTTTGTGTTAGTGTTGAATAAGCTTGGGGGAGATGGAATTATTGGTATTTTTGTTTGATATTTTTTGACTTCTTGAGTTTGTTTTTGAGAGTAGGCCACTCTTTTGCTTCACTTAGGAAATATCACCAAAATTTTCAAATTTTTACCTCGCCTTAACCCTTAGCCTTACTTTACAACCCAATAAAAGACCCTTAGACTTTAGTGGGGTTGAGTAAAAGAACGGTGGAGGGAGATAGACTTCAAACCTATGGAGAGAGTATGCATAGTTGAGATGTCGGGATTACCTTATCAAAGTTTTTCATTTCTTTATCTTTTTCCGGTTCTTTCGAGGAATCATGAGAAACTAGCTTAAGGGTTGATTTGAAGCTAATGGAGAGAACGCGGCCCGATTAGTTGGGGCTAGGGTGGATTGAGTCCTCATTAGTTCTCTATGCTTAGCATATGTTATGTTTCAATCAACCATTGACATCTTGGAACGTGCATACATTTGTTTATATAGAAAGGTTTGCATTCATTGGTGCTTGTTCTTATCTCTTGTCCAAATATGAATTTGTGTTTTCTTTCTCTTTTTATGTTTCTTTTTCCTTTTCGTTTTATCGCCTTACCTTGGTTTTTGTATAGCGTTGTGGGTTAAACTCTTAGGAAACCCTCACGAGAGCACACTCGTCCTCTAGGGCGATCTAGGGGTTTAAAGGGCTTGTCTTTAGTTGCTAAAATTGACTGTGATTCCTACGAAAGTGAGTTAGTGTACATTCTCATCTCCTTTAGTGTCTTAGCTTTGATTGAATAATTCATTCCCTTTCTCTTTGTCTTGTTCGAGGACGAGCAAAGGTTTAGCTTGGGGGAATTTGATAAGTGACAATTATGTCACTCCTAGGATAGTGTTTATGCCTTGTTTTAGCTTGTATTAGGGTGTTTTGTAGTTGTTTTGTTGGTGTTTTGTAGTTGTTTTGTTCAAATAATGCGTGCATACATGTCTCGATGTGTTTTTAATGAAATCACGTATATTCTTGAATGCTTGCTTTCATTTCGTGTTTGCACCGTTCCCTATACCTTATTGCTTCCCTTGGTGTTTGTGCTTAGGTTTTTGAAGTCTTGGATTGCATAGAAGAAGCCAAGGAAGCATGAGAGAAGAATCGAAGAAAGCAAGGTGCAAGGGCGCGCACGATGTGCATGGGCGCACGACTGGAGTGTGCGGGCGCGCAGCCCTGTCAGAACCCGCGCAAAAGAGGTGAAATTGCAGAATCGAGGCAGAAAGTTTTGCGCGGCCTACGCGCAACTTGTGCACGGGCGCACACACAAATGCGCGGTCGCGCAGCCAGCAGCACGGGCGCACACACCCAAGCAGCAAGCCGCACAACCCACGAATGCGCGGGCGCACAGGTCGCTGCGCAGGCGCACATGCCTTTGCGCGGGCGCACAGCCCACTACGCGGGCGCACAAGCCTTTGCGCGGGCGCACAGCGAGCCCCTGTTCAGTTTTTTTCGCGACTTCCTTTATATTTGCGAGCCTTGTTTTTGTACGGGAGAACTTCATATTTTTAGATCTTTTTCCTAGTTTTAGGGGAGCTTCTCTCTCTTGTTAGATTATGATTTTCTCTCTCTAGTTTAGGAGTAGTTGAAGAGAGAAAGCTTGGATTTCCATGGAGTTTTTGAGAGGTTGAAGAAGCAACTTTGTGGAACTTCTTCTCATCTATTCAATGAGCATTTTCTAACTTTCTCTCATCTTTATTGCTTTGATTAATTCTTAGTTTTTGCTTTTTGTTTGTTGATTTGAGTAGATTAATTAGTTTGTTTGTTTAATCTTGTTTTTATTCTTATTTTACCTTGTTTTCCATGTCTTTCTTCATTATGTTAGCTTAGGTCTTTTACTAGGGAATTGGATGAAGAATTGAATGTTTGATTGTGATTAGTATGAAATTGTTTCTTGATTATTGTGTATGGATGATGCTTTTATGGATTAGAATCTTTCTAGCTAATCGATTTTATGCTCTTAATTGTGCTTTTAATCAATTGTGCGAGAGTGAGTTGGTTGAGAGCCCTAAATTCTTCCATACCTTTGCTAGGCTAGTTGCACGAGAGTGAATTAGTTTAGTAGGATAATTAACATGCTTAATTGTGCGAGAGTGAGTTAAATGTGTTGATGTTCCTAATCGAGGTCATTTTCATCTAATTGTATGATGTTGTTGAATGCATTGATGTAATTGGATTCCACTTTCCCTAGTTTTAGTTATTTTCTCTTAGTAGTGTTTGGTTTAATCTCTCTCTATCTCACAACCTTTTCTACTAGTCTAATTAGCACAAATTGATACACTTAGTCTTCGTGCTTCGACCCTTTACTTTCCACTAACTAGTTTAGTGTAAGTTTAGGTATTATAAATTTCTAATTTGGTTAGGGTTAGTAGACCAACGACCTACTTTTACCCGCGATCATAACTCAAGGTCAATCCGACAAAAATGCATCAAAATCAATCATTCAAATCCATTCAACTTCCCATATTCCCTAACTATTGTCAAGTAGAGCAAACCACAAGAGCATATAAAATTCAAGACTAGTGCTCACACCCTCAACTCTCATTTATGTGGCGAGTAAAGAATGTACTCGATCGCTCTCCAACCACCCCTTTATTGTGAACAATTCCCTCCCAAACTCACAACACTCGTGTGTTTAAAGAGAATAACACTCAACCTAGATAGTTGACTCGGAATACATCAAGTCATCTTTTGCATTGATAAACAACTACTTTCACATCTACACAATTTTATGCACAAAGGTCGGAAGGTCTTTAAAGCTTGTAATGTAAGGCTACGGTAAAAGGTAACAAATATTTGGGAAAATGTGAGAGCAAAGCCATGCTTAAGGGAGCCATATCCTAATAAAACCCAAGGTAAAAAACAAGTAGTGACCAAATCGTCTCCAATCACAACTTAACTCCACAAAAGTTCACCAAACAACCAAATTAACATCTCACATAACCACCATCACTTACAAATTCACTCACAAAAATATGATACTAAGGAATTAGAGTGAATAAACAAACTTTGAACTCATTCTTTTTTTTTTTTTTTCCTTTCAACTTGAACTTCTTTTTTTCTTTGAATTTTTTTCTCTTTTTTTTTTTTTTCCTTTTCTTTGAGCAACCTTCACATAGAACATTTGAACATTTGAAACAATTTTTTTTTCTTTTGCTCTTTTTTTTTTCTTTTTCTTTCACATTGGAATTTTCAACTTTTTAACACAAATTATCAACATTATATTTTTTCCAATCACAATATCAAAAGAACAATCACTCTTCTTTTATTCCCACGTTGTGCAAATAATGTGCACATCACAACTCCCTTACCTTACTAACTAATAGCTCCGTCCCCCAAGCCAAGCTTGGGACTAGTAACCAATGGGTCTCAAATAGGCTTGTAATGTAACTAAATAAACAATGAAAGGGCACAAGCAACAACATGGGTAGCAAGAAGGGAACAAATGTATCTAAATCGTCTAAAGACTACCTAAAAGAATGAACGCCTTCGTCCTCCACATTGTGCATAATAGTGAATCATATAAACATTAATCATAGTAAGAAATCAATACTCAGATTCATTGATATACCAGGAACTAACACACATTCCTCACCAAATCAACTAGTCAAACACTATATTCACAAGTAGTTGGACAAAATTGACGCATGCTAAGGTTCCAAGGCAATCAAACATCAAATCATGACCAACTAATCAACAATGTTCATCATCAATAACCAAGAGTCAAAACAATTTTTTTCAAGGGGCACATGGAAGCATGGTTCATTTTCTTCATTGGAACGTATTTTGTATTTTTTTTATTTTTCAATTTTTTTGTATTTTGTTTTTTTCAAAAGCAATAAAACTACTCTAAAAGGCAATAAAGAAAATATACTAGAAAGCAATAAAAAGAAGAAAAGAGAGAGAGAGAGTAATACCATATTTGCAAGATCATCTCCCCCCAAGCCAAATCAAGCAATGCCCTCATTGACTTGGGAGTGTAGCTAGGACTAGCTACTCCTCATCATCATCCTCATCCTCCTCTATCCTAGCATAACCACCACCATGGCTAGAGCCAACGCCTCCATGACTCAAACCAACACCTCCATGACCCGAACCACCTGCAAAATAGTTAGGGTCCACATTCCCCCCAAGCCCACCAAAAGGGACATTGGCCCCATAACCATGGACCGAAGAATAGTCCACATAACTACCAAAAGCACCGGAGGTCAAATACCCACCTTGGGGGTATGTACTGAAACCAATCGGGAACAAGAGCCTTGGGGGAGAATAGCCCCTCGACGGGTATAATCGTCATACATGGGGTATAAACCCCTCACTAGGTTTCTCTCCACATGCCCCACCTGTCTATCTAGAGAACCTACTCTAGAGTCAAGGTTTTGAACTAAACCCTCCACCCTTCCTTGGCCCCTCTCAATCCTATCAAGTTGGCTTTTAAAAGCCGAGAAGTCATATGGTGCGTTGGGATCGATGTTGTAGTCAACGGAAGAAGTAGGGATATCATACATGTAGGGTTGGGGTTGTGGAGGAGGTTGGAATTAGGGTTGTGGTTGAGATGGTGAGTGGTGAGCCTCTCTAGTCTCTCCTTGGTTTCCTAGTTCAAAAGTGTAAGTGGACTTACCCTTTTCGAACTTGGACAAGTTTGGGTTATGCAATGTGAAGGCTTGATCCCTCCTACCCGACTCTCTATGAATTATCCACCATATCTCACTAGGGGTAGGTTGGACCCATTTAAGGATTCCTAAGTATGCTAGGTCAATGAGGGTAGAGCCATTTACTTTTCTTTGGTCATTGGGTGTAAAACCCATTTATTTAACCGCAATGTGGGTGACTAACCCACCAAAGTAAATAAGGGTCCTAGCTCTACCGGCCTCGGCCGCCTTAGCACTCCTTTGAAAGTGTTGAGCCATCCTAAGTGGGATGTTTAGATTTTCACTCCTAGGGATCATGTAGGTGGCTAACAACTCTAACTGATCCCTCCTCACGTTTGTCGGCTCATGCCTTCCAAAGATGGCGAGGCTAACAAACCGTTGCCAAAATTTTGGCACGGGATGTTGAATCCAAGTTCCCTTGGAATGTTGGAGGTTTTCTAGCAAATTTCTTGTCAAAGCCAAGTAGATATCGGCACAATAGTCCCTAGGTGATTCCGTTGGCCTATCGGATTATAGCTAAAACATTTTACCAAAGTCTTTCAATGACAATCTCACATCATTATTAAGCAAACGGAATTGAACATGATACACAGACGCAATAGACTTAATCAAATTAAATTTAGAAATAAATTCCATAGTCAAATAAGTATTGTAATGCAAGTTAAATAAACCACTCATTCCAATTCCTTTAAACAATTTTTCCACATGCTTGTCAATTCCGATCCTAATCTAGAAAAGGTTGGGTGATGAACAAAACAAGTAGGAATTACATGCCTCTCGATGAGATTGAGCATCCTAGTGTTTTGCTCCAAGCTTGTGACAACCACCTCGCTCCATCCCAGAATTTGGAGCTCTGGGTCGACCGTGGGTGTTGGTTGTTGCCTTGATTGCTCACCCCTTTGAGTCTTGATCTCTTGAATGCCATTTGAGTTGATTTCTTGACAAGTTAAAGCATTCTCTCTCTTAGGGTTTCCTAAAAATTTGTGAAGAACTAGTGAAAATTAGATGGAGAATGTAGCGGAAAGTGAGAGGATGAAGAATATGTAAAAAATTTTGTGTTTTGAAGGGAGAATTTGAGAAGATCTTGACTGGAAAGTGAGGTTGAAGGTATTTTAATGGAGTTTAGAGAGAGAAAAAGTGAATGGAAGAGCAGAAATAAGGAAGAAATTGAAAAGAAAAATGGGAGAAAAGAATAAGTAATCCGGGTAAAAAGAGGCGCGCCCGATCGGGCGAACCTTCACCCAATCGGGGGAAGCTTCAGTTTTTCAAATTGCATTGCCCGATCGGGCGTGAGGGGACATAGATTTTTGCTCGATCCCTTCGCCCAAGATATCTTATTGGGTCACTTGATTTCTCCGATTTTGCGCCCGATCGGGTGAATTTTCCTCAATTTCTTCAATCGCTTGCGCGCCCGATTGGGCGAATTTAACACCCAAAATTGGCTTACTTGTGTGCCCGATCGAGCGTGCCTGCCCAATCGGGCAAATTGAAGCTCAAATTGAACTTCATTCTCGTGCCCAATAGGGCGAGGTCCACCCGATCGGGCCCCTGCCTAGCTCGGAACACTCATTCTTTTTAACTTTTTCTCTTTAAATCTCCTTACTTGTTGATTCGTAACCTGTACAAAAACACTTTGAAAAGGTAAAATTACACTCTCCTTGTAGGAGTTTATAGGTGCTACATAGCGGAATTAACATGAATCATATTCAATCAAGTAACAATCCCAAGATCACATGCATAACACACAAGACACATAATCATACCTTTGATGCGTGAATTCCACGAAGCTATTCGACAGGCAAATCAGAGAGATAATAGAGCCCCAAGCGTTGCTCCCCTACTTAGTCCACGAGATTCGAACGAGCCGTCCACCAATACTAGATTGGTCGAGTGATTGAGGAAAACCGCGATCACCACCTTTATGGACAACCGACCACCGCACGAACCACCATCACCACGAGACACCACCGGTGCCGAGGAGGAGAAGAGAGCCATAAGAGAGAGGACTATGAGAGGGGTTGGGTTTTGTGTTTTCTAATTAGGGTTTGATCACTCTGATAAGTTGATTTCTTACTTGCAAACCTAGGCACCTAGTCTATTTATAATCTGATTATAGTTAGACTAGGGCACGAAGCTTAAAACTCTCTTATCCACTCCATATGGCCGACCACCTAGAGTGATGAGGCCCATGATGGGCCTCGTCCTCTAATGCTCGATCTAGCCCCTTTGTGTAACCTTATAGGATCCGTCCAATTAGGCTTTGGGCTGTTTTACTAGTCCAAAGATCGTTAGTACCTCTAGCTATGGCAAAACGACGACCCAAATGTACGAACTTAATTATATCCATAATTTGATCCAATTATATATCTAGTAATTGCACACGACGAAGACATAACTCCTTCAATCTCCAACTTGTCTGAGACAAGGGTGCAATCTTCAAATTCCTTAAGTCAATATATGTTTCGATTTGATAATATGATTGCATCACATGTCGAGATTATATTAATCTACAAATCGTTTCTTGAAATCTGAGTTAGAATTACAAAACCAAATGATTACTGTGTAATGCATTTGAACACGACCACGTATTTTCTGAATTCTCCCTCTTCAAGCGGCCATGACACATTTCCTAATTTAATAGGTAGACTCTATCCAATCTTGTGGTAACATGACTCCCACTCAACTTCTGAAATGACCAGGAAACACCCTTTATAATCTCCAGTTACGGCTAGACGTTTGAGTGTACCACAGTCACAACATCCATTGAATGAAATCTATGTTCCACTCATGTCAAAGGAATCCACTAATACATACAAAAGCTCTATACTTGAACTTCAAAGTAGGTCAATAGTTTGATTATGCATCATTCATGCATATCCAAGTGATTGATCGAGCATCACTATGCCCATTAACCCATGAAACTGCGCTATCCAATCAATATTACATGCTAGTCCATTTATTGAAATCATTTATGTCCACTTTAATGATCTCAAACTAGGAACTTAAATAATATATGAATTTTGTTCACCTGTGGGGTTTCAATTCACCAGGTCATCAACCTGATGAGCCCATCAATTCATAATTATTTTGGACATTTTATTTAATTTCCAAAACCATAATTAAATAAGAGAAATAATAATTTCTATTTTAAACATAATTCTGCAAATTGATGCATTTCTCATGTAACATGCTTTTTCAAAACATATACAACTTAAATTACATAATTTCCTTCAATCCTAAGACTTTAATATGACTCTCATACCTTAGTCCATGGAAGGGGTTTAGTGATTTCTCACTCATAATAAAACTTTGCAGAACATGACCTTCTGCTGGTCAATGATCTCATAATTGAGGTGATATCTCATATCTATAAGTTTGGATTTGTGATGTGACCCTGGCTCCTTTGTTCTTGGGCAAAGGTGACCTGTTAGTCACATGACATCCTAATTCAAACTTCCTCTCTAACTATCTTACTATAGTTTAATACACATATTATGACATTGAGTATGCAACAGTGCTCTTCTTTGAACTCTTCAAGCTCAATGTCCTTCTCCATCCAGACACAAATATGCATTTAGATCACCATCTAGAATCATCTTGCCTGTTTGGAAAACTTGCATTGTGTAACCTTTTGACAACTTGCTTAAATTACCTTTTAACACTGTAGCTAGAAGAATTCCTTTTGTGCTTCTCAAGTACTCAAGGATCTGTTCTTGGTAATTCTCCGTATGCTTATTCTGAATTTGCTTGAAACCTGCTACACATGCACAAGTCATACGCAACATCTTTCTTTGTACATTTCATGGCAAAAGTATTGGACCCTTTTGCAAAAGCATGAGGTACATTATCCATACAACTGAACTCTATTAGCTTTTGAAGGCACTGACTTTTACTGAGTGTAATACCATGAAACATGGGAGGACATCCTCTCTTAGAGTCTTGCTTCATGAACTTGTCAAGATCCTTATCAACATAAGTCTCTCGATTCATTCCAATCATTCTTTAAGATTCACTTCATGGATCTTAATTCCCAATATGTACTCAACATCTCCTAAGTCTATCATATTGAAACAATCTTTATAACCACTACTTGACTTATTCAAGCATTGATATATCATTTCATATAAACTGTATGTCAACTACATACTAGACTTAAAAAGACCAATTACTCCCACTAAACTTATTGTCTCTACAAGATTCCCTTTTCATTCTACTAAGGAAATCAAACTGTTTGATTGCCTAATCAAAACGAAAGTTCCAACTCCTTAATGCTTACTTCAATCCATGAATGAATTTCTGAAGTTTGCAAAACTTTCTAGGAATTTTTGGATTTCAAAATTCTTAGGTTGTATCATATACATGTTCACCATCAAGAATATTTCATGAAGGTGATTTTGATATCCATAACTAGAATAATCTGAATAAGCTTACCCAACTAATAGGTTTGACCCTATTTGTAAGACTATTATGGACTAACACATTTTACAAACATGGAGTCCATACTGGATTTCATGGCTTTAAGCCATTTCCTGAGTTGGAACTTATCCAAAGCTTGCTTGTAGGCCATGGATTCTAACCGTTCTAATAAGAAAACTTTAGAATCCACCTTTTCTCAAAATTTTAACAAACTGTCTGTTTTGATCCCAAGTAACCTACAATAGGTATGAGCGACAATAGAATTATTCTCTTCAACTCTTTGAAGCCTTTCATTCTAGTAGGATGGTAGAAGTCTTGCTAGTTGAATTAGCTTGCTTCGACACATGGTTTATCAAATTAGCTGATTTCATGCGCATTCGTCTCTGATGTAGCGTTATCCACATCCATTTGTTGCTTGTCTCGAATCACATCGAGATCTAAATTTACTCCCACTTGGCTTTGTAGGAAGACATTTCTTTCTATAACGACACTATCGCGAGCAACAAACAATTTGTTTCTACGCGATTGTAGGAATAATACCTCTTAGTTTCCATGAGAAAACTCATGAATAACTATTTTTCTAATTTAGGGTGCATTATGTCATCTTTGTAAACATACATTGATTTCATAACCCTTAATCCTGTTTAGAAAAGATAACTTTTGGACATTTCCAAATCATAACTCTTATGACATCTTTTCTTCTGCTTTGGTTAAGTTTCCAGTTTAGTATATTCGCAATTGTTGTTGTAATGCATGTCCTCAAAACGATATTCGTAAATCATTAAATCTTGGATCGAACAATGGCAAGCAAAGTTTGATTCCTTCTTCATAAAAATACATTTTAATTGTAATGTTTCTGGATCGTGAATTAATTCAACAATTCCCTTTAGATGATCATTCCATTTGAGTTAAATATTTATCACAACGATCATATTGTTGGTCAGGCCCGTCTAAGGCCCTGTGCAACCAGCCCTACTGCACAGGGCCCCGAAAGTTAAGGGGCCTCATATTGAAGTTAGTCCTTAATAAATGATAGTATAAAATTTTGATATGTCAGTAAGAAAACAAAATGGAATTTGGCAAATTGGTTAAGCGCTACATTACTTCAACTATCAATTGAAAACTAAGGTCAGGGGATCGAGCACTTGTGTTAGTTGTGTAACTGCAGTTTTTTTTTTTTTTTTTTTTTTTTTTTTTTTTTTTTAATTTTTTTTCCCATTTTTCATGTTAAAAAACTAAATTCTGTCAATCATATAAGTACTTCAACTCAATCAAAACGGAGTAATGTAAGAGTTCTATTTTTTTTTTAAATTCTATCAATTCATACACTTATAACTTATATTCTATCAATACGGAGTGATGTGAGTATAGTTTTATGGATTGGAGTTCATGTTAATAATAAAGTTAGCGTGAAAAAAAATGGTATACTATATATAAGTCTATAACTTAAGTTAATAAAACGAGTACAAGTTTTCATATTTTAGCATGTTAAAAAGGTCAAATAGCATAATTTGATAACAAAATTTGCGTGGTTTTTACGTTTAGAGGGCCTAATAGCACAGGGCCCCTAAATTGTTTAAGACGGCCCTGTTGTTGGTGTTAAATTGTTTATCTCAAACTGATTTTACAGTTCATTTTGGAATTTTGAACATTTCAATGTTTCAAAGCTTTACTTCATTAAGTAATTATCGATATATTTACTTAAATCGTTAGTAAAAGCAAAGAAGTAGTTAAATCTCTTTGCTAATTTTGAACTTATTGGTTCACATACATTATATGCATGAGTACCAAAAGGTCATTTTAGCTTCTTTTACCCTTTCTACTAAAAGGCAACTTAGTCATCCTCACTTATCAAGCATGCCTTCTAATTCTCAAGTGATTCATAATCATATAAGAATAAGAGTCCTTCCATGACTTTGGATGTGCAAATGGTTAATGTGACCTAACCTTACTTGTTATAAGTAAGTGTACTTTGAATAATCTAAATTTATTTTTGTGATCTACTTATATCAATGTCATAAAACAAAATTAACTCATATCTAGAAAAATGAAAACAATTTATTACCTTGGTCATGGATCAACACTTGTCCAAGCCAAGTAAACCAAATTCAGTATTCAAAACAAGAAAACCGAAATATTGTCTCATCAAAACTGGAAATTGTCTAAAATCATCATAAAAAATTCTGAAATTAAAACTATGAAGCTATCTCTGGTCACTTAAACACTTCTAGTGCATCTTCAAGCTCCATTTCCATGCTAGCTTCACTTGTTTGCAGTTCCTGCGCAACATCTCAATGTTGGTATCACATACCTAAGTGAAAGTTAAAATGTTTATAACAAGATTATTAGGTAACTCTTACCTTTTATCTCATAAAAATGGGGACATCCTTGTTCAAGCAATGGCTTATTCTCTTTTCAGGTAATCCTCTGCATGATTCTTGAGTAAATCAACTAGTTTGATTGCAGAATCTTCATCATCTTGACAAAGTTTCTCGAGGTCAAAACCATCATGTAGAGAATGCAGAATTATGTCATGAACCTGATGATCTTCATAAGGTCTCTTTAACATACTCATGCGGTCAAATAATTCAACCACTGTATCCACATGAATCTGTACTGACTGGCCTGGCAAGAATTTTCTAGAAATTATCTCGCCATTGAGCTTGTAGGTTTCTAACCTAATACTTCCAGTCCAGGAGTCGTCATTCTTGGGAACCATATTAATGATTTCCTTAACGTTTTCATCCATTTCTCCATCAACATGTGAATTCAGAATTCCATAGCAAACATCACGTAAGCACTTGAATAAGAGATAAGGTTCATAGTTCATGAATCTTCTAGCCCAATTTTCTGGAATAGAAGACAACATCATATGCGCAATTCTCTCACAATCTGAAACATTTCTCAAATTCTTCTCAAGAGTCATGCCTGGACTAAATCTGCCCTCGATTGGTAAGTCCAAACAAAATTCAAGATTTTTGTTCCTTAGAACACTTCTAAGTTTGCTTTCCCAATCGTTGAAATTGAGAAAATTAAGCCTTGTTTTCATTATTGGAGGTAAAGAATTACTGTCATCATTGTTACGGCTACCCATCTATGTCAAAATAAAGCAAAGTCTAATAATTATGTTTAATTTAATAATTAAAGTACCATAAACGCATTCATTAGGTAACTTTAAAACACACCTTATTCAATAATTAATTGATCCCAATTGAATTTTAAGTGATTCCAAGATCCTTTATTTGTGCAATAATTGACCAGACTGAGGCCCTACCATCAACCATTACATTTTCAAGGTGAGTAAACTCTTTACTGATTACAACTCTTGTAACTCTTGGTTGAATAATTAATCATCACATGCTTAATTATTACCCTTAGCTTCAAGGTTCTAAACCCTTTAGGTAACCTTGTTGAGTATAACCAATTAAAAGTGTAAAACGTGATTTACCCCCCACTCCCCAAAGATATTATATGACACCCAGCTGAGGCATTACCCATCATAAAATATCAACGGTTTCATCGGGTTTTTAATTGGAAAAGCTGCCTCAATATTACCGGGACCTAGATTTATTATGTTGTGATTATTTAGTGAACTCTAGCGCATCATCAATCAACATAAATAAAATCTAACATGCATAATCTACTAATGCAATAAAGCATGACATAGTATGGCCCCTTAGTCCTAAGAAAACTAGAAATGAAAATGCTCCCACTTGAATCATCATGGATCTCCATCCACCTTGCTCCTTTGGGCCTTCACTTCACGGGCTTCTTTGAACTAACAATATTTAAATAACTATTCTATTTACTTTAAATAAAAGTTACAAAAATACTTAACGGCACGCAGACCGTATTTAGATTACAAAAATACTTCACGATGCGCAGATCGTATTTAAGAATCTATGGGCCATACTAGTCTATATATAGCAACATAATATCATATATTATAAAAGTGCCATATAATAAATCAGTCAACATGCTTGTCTAAACTACAAAACATCGAATGTTCATAATAAAATCAACACATTTCCTAAAATATCTTATATTTTAATCATAATTAGATAATGTCATATATTATTCATGACCGTTTATAAAATATCATATATTTAATTTAGTCATGAGATAGAATCAAATCATATATTAATCTAGAAAAATAAATCATATTTAATCTTCCATGATTATCCTAACAAATTTAGGAGATTCTATCCTAATTACTAGCCAATCAAATAATTTTAAAATCAATTATATCCTAATCTAATTATGGAATAATCATATTATTTAAATCAATAGTTATCCTTTTGGAATATGCTCATAATATCCTATTCAATCTTATCCAAAATTAACCACTTTAATTAGGATAATTACCAATTTAACAACTTTAAATATGGATAATACCAAATATAACAACTTTTGAATATTTGATTTTATCCTAATATAAAAGAATTTATCCAAATAAAACCGATTTTATCTTTTAAAATAAAAGATCATATTTTCAAAATATTTTATCTTATCCAAAATAAAACTGATTTTATCCCAAAATAATTCATAATTATCTTGAAATAATTTTTCAAATAAAATATTAAAATTTTTTTCTTCTGAAAAACGTGAGCCACCACCGTCGGCCACCGTGGTTGGCAAGTCGAAGCTAGCCACAGTGGTTGACTGCCTTGAAGGTAGCCACTGCCGCAAGGGTAGCAGCACGGTAGCAGCACTGGCAGCCGTGGCAGCAGCCGTGCAACGCTCGCACGCTGCTGCCCACAACCACCATGGACCGCCTGCCCTCCCTTCCTCCCTCTCGGACTGCCACCTGGTCGACAGCCGCCGTGGCTGCACCACCCAGCCACGGTTTCCGACCTTAAATAACTTTTTTTGTTTTTAATTTAATTAAAATAACTTTTATTAAAATTAAATTAAATCAGTCCAAAAATTAAAATTAAATCAACATTCAATCTTAAAATTAGGGTTCTTCATAAAATTAATCCCAATTTAATTCTAACTTTTAAAATTAAATTAATGATCATACACAAAACACTTTTATGCATAAATCAATCCGATTAAAATTATGAATCATAAAATAAATCGAATTAAATCAAAATCAAGCACAAAAATCATATTTTAGGGCTAGTATTTTCGAAAAGTTCGAAATTAGGGTTAGGGGGTTTGATAATTTCGAACATATTAGGGCTAAAATTCGGTCATCTTCATGGCTATTTGAGCATAATTAAATCACATTAAATTGATACCACCGGCCCCGAGAAGGAGGAGAGAGTCGTGAGAGAGAGGACTATGAGAGGGGTTGGGTTTCGTGTTTGCTAATTAGGGTTTGATCACACTGATTAGTTAATTTCTTACTTGCAAACCTAGGCACCTAGTCTATTTATAATCTGATTATAATTAGACTAGGGCGCGAAGCCCAAAACTCTCTTAACCACTCCATATGGTCGGCCACCTAAAGTGATGAGGCCCTTGATGGGCCTCGTCCTCTAATGCTCGATCTAGCCCCTTTGTGTGACTTTATAGGATCCGTCTAATTGGGCTTTGGGCTGTTTTACTAGTCCAAAGATCGTTAGTACCTCTAGCTATGGCAAAACGACAACCCAAATGTACAAACTTAATTATCTCCATAATTTGATCCAATTATATATCTAGTAATTGCACACGACGAAGACATAACTCCTTCACTCCCCACCACTCTACAAAAAATTAAAAATAAAAAGAAGGAAAAACTAGTCAAGAAAGCAAGAAATACGGGTTGCCTCCCGCAAAGCGTTGGTTTATCTAGGTCCCGCACGACCCTCTTACCAAAATGTCGCTCAAGATGAACCGGAATCGATTAGGTGAAGTAATTTAACCGCACCAATCGTAGCCCCCTTCAAGGTATAGCTTAAGTCTTTGACCATTTACCTTGAACTCATTACCATGCTCATCGATTAATTCCACAAACCAAATTTATTAGCCCTTTTAACAGTAAAAGGACCCGACCACCTTGACTTTAACTTTCCTGGGAAAAGTTTAAGTCTTGAGTTGAACAACAAAACCTTGTCACCCTCTTCGAACTCTCTCGGAAGGATTATCTTGTCGTGCCATCTCTTAGTCTTCTCCTTGTAGACACGTGCACTATCATAGGCCGTCAACCTAAACTCATCAAGTATGTTAAGTTGAAGTAACCTCTTTTCTCCCGCTAGCTTAGCATCCAAATTGATCTCCTTAATAGCCCAATATGCCTTGTATTCTAATTCCACCGGGAGGTGACATGCTTTGCCATACACAAGTTTATACGGAGTAGTACCTATTGGGGTCTTAAATAGAGTTTTGTATTCCCAAAGGGTGTCATCCAACTTATCACTCCAATCTTTCCTCGATTTTGCTACCACCTTCTCTAGAATGGGCTTGATCTCACGGTTAGAAACTTCAACTTGGACACTAGTTTGGGGATGATAGGCTAAACCTGTCCTATGGTATACATAATACTTCTTGAGAAGGGTATCTAACTTCCGCTCATGTAAGTGAGATCCTCCATCGGTGATTATAGCTCTAGGTGCTCCAAATCTTGGAAAGATGGTCTTCCTAAAAAGTTTATGGATCACCTTTGCATCATTGTTAGGAGTGGCAATGGCCTCAACCCACTTGGATACATAGTCAACGGTGACAAGTATGTAACGATTCCCACTCGAAGAGGGAAACGGTCCCATGTAATCCACACCCCAAACATAAAAGATTTTAACTTCCAAAATTCCAGTTTGAGGCATCTTATGCCGCCACGAAATGTTGCCAGTCCTCTGGCAAGAGTCACAAGCCTACACAAAAGTGTTAGCATCCTTAAACATGGTGGGCCAATAAAAACCCGACTCATTAATATTAGCCACCGTTTTGGTGGGGCCATGATGCCCTCCGTAAGGTGAGGTGTGGTAACTAGTAAGAATGCCGTGAACTTCCCATTCGGGAACACACCTGTGAAATAATCCATCTGCACACTCATAAAACAAAAAAGGATCATCCCAAAAATAATTCTTAACATCATAAAGGAACTTCTTTTTCTATTGGTAGGACAAGTCAGGAGGTAGAGTACCATCCACTAAATAATTAGCAAAATCGGCATACCAGGGGTGTTGCTCTACAACTACATACAAGTGGTCATCAGGGAAAGAGTCATCTATAGGAAGAGAATCATTACCCTCATCATACCTAATACGTGACACGTGATCTACCACAACGTTCTCTGCACCTTTCTTATCCTTTATTTCCACATCAAAATCCTGGAGCAAGAGAACCCAACGGAGTAGCCTGGGCTTTGATTCTGCCTTGGCTATTAAGTACTTCAAAGCTGCATGGTCAGTAAAAACAATAACTTTAGAACCAACTAGATATGATCTAAATTTTTCTAAAGCATAAATCATAGCAAGAAACTCCTTCGTAGTGGCATAGTTGACTTGAGCTTCATCCAAAGTTTTACTTGCATAATAAATAGCATGTAAAACTTTGTTCTTTCTTTGTCCTAGCACGACACCTAATGCAAAATCACTTGCATCACACATGATTTCGAAAGGAAGAGTCCAATCTGGTGCACATATGATGGGTGCCGATATCAATGTCTGCTTTAACATGTGAAAAGCCTTAATACACTCGTCAGTAAAATAAAAAAGGGCATCCTTGAGTAAAAGCTTAGTTAGTGGTGTAGCAATTTTAGAAAAATCTTTGATAAAGCGACGATAAAACCCCGCATGACCTAAGAAACTTCTAACCCCCTTAACATTAACAGGAGGAGGCAATTGCTCAATCACAGAAATCTTAGCTTTGTATACTTGTATACCCTTATTTGATACAATATGACCAGGAACTACTCCCTCTGTCACCATAAAGCGATACTTCTCCCAATTTAGAACCAAGTTGCATTCTTCCCATATTTTCAACATTTTAGCGAGATTTACTAGGCATGCATCAAATGAAGACCCATACACACTAAAATCATCCATAAAGAATTCCATTATAGACTCTATGAAATCAGAAAAAATACTCATCATGCAACGTTGAAAAGTAGCAGGTGCATTACATAAACTAAAGGGCATTCTACGATATGCAAAAGTACCATAAGGGCATGTAAATGTAGTCTTTTCTTGATCTTTAGGGTGAATCGAAATTTGAAAAAACCCCAAATACCCATCCAAATAACAAAAGAACTTATGATTAGCCAACCTCTCAAGTATTTGATCAATAAAAGGGAGAGGGAAGTGGTCCTTTTTAATGGAAATATTTAATCTACGATAATCAATACACATAAGCCACCCTATAACTGTTCTAGTGGGAATCAATTCATTTTTATCATTTTTCATCACAGTCATCCCACCCTTTTTAAGAACCACCTGAACAGGACTTACCCACTTTGAGTCAGAAATAGGATAGATAATACCTGCATCAAGTAATTTCATCACCTCTTTCTTGTCTACTTCCTGCATATTAGGATTCAACCTCCTCTGGGGTTGAACACATGGCTTGTAGTTGTCCTCTAGATGTATCATGTGCATACAAAAATCAGGGCTAATACCCTTGAGATCATTAATACTTTACCCAATTGCCCTTTTGTTGGTTCGAAGAACCTCTAGAAGTTGGGAAGTTTGTGGGTCATCAAGTGTGGTACTAATGATCACAAGGTATAGTTCCCGCTCATCAAGAAAAACATATTTCAAATGAGAAGGGAGAGGTTTTAGTTCAGGTTTCTTAACCTCTGCAAGTTTTGATTCATGGACTAATTTCACTACCTTCATGGTCTCTTTAGGATCAAGCTCTTCTAGTGAAAGAGATTTTTCAATGACAACCACCTCATTACTCTAGATGCTTGCAGCACCTGCAGATAAATCTCCACAAAGAACTTCCTCCAAGGGATCCCTTGCAAGAACCTGTGGTAATCTTTCTTCACAAATATCATCCATTATATCAATGACATCTATTAGACAACAGATTTCTTCTAGCATAGGTCCTTTTAAAACTTTCCCTAAATTAAAAGTGATATTATCGTCTCCTACAGAAAGGGTTAGTTTTCCATTTTTAACATCTATTATGGCTCTTGCAGTATGGAGAAAAGGCCTACCTAATATACTGGAAATTTGTGTATACTCAGCCATGTCTAACACAACAAAATCAACAGGGATAAAAAATTTACCAACTCTGACGGGAACATACTCTAAAATACCTAAAGGGTATTTAACAAAACGGTCTATGTAGACACCCATTTGTGTCTCCCCAAAACCAAACCCAGTGATGAGTACCTTTCACCCCGAATCATAATCGAATGAAGTGAAAGTGTGGAAGGTCTAGTGTTGTGGATAGTTTTTATTTCTTTTCTTTCTCTCTGTTTTTGAAAACCTATTTTTAGAAAACAGCCAATCTAGTTTGGTTTGGTCCATGGTAAGGGTCCAATAATAGTATAGTTGGGTCGGGTTCGAATAGAGCTTTCCAACGATATATTATAAGCCCAATTCCAATGAATAATGAGGAAGTTATGGCCAAGTTACTAAACTGGGACTGGTTTGATTTTTATATGCGGCCCAATGATCTAGAGGAGGGCCTAATATCAAGTTATCATTCCTAACGCAATTAGAATTGATTATAGTCTTCTAGATTCTTCTAGAAGGTTCTTTTCATTCCTAATTTAATTAGCATTAATAAATTGACTTTAGTTAACTTTTTAGAGTTTTAATCAGAATAAAAGAAGTGTTTTTAAGGAAAATACGATTTTGCCCTCCTGTACGGCTAAATTTTATCAAAATTAAGAAAACGCGTGGAATTGTTTTCTAGCGCCTGACGACGGGATTAGCGCCTGGCGCTAATGCTTGGCGTCTGGCGCTAGCCTTAGCGTCTGGCGCTAATTCGTTTTATTCTCTTCGAAACTATGATTTGTTTTTCTATCCATCCGGCTGATTTTCTCTAATTCTAATTCTCTCTCTTCAAGATTCCCTTGATTATTCTCTCTCTCTTTTCTAAAATAGCTTTTCTCATACAAAATTCCGCATTCACAAGACCAAGAAACACCTAGCCAAGTTCGAAGTTGCCTTCACCCTAGACGTGAAAGGTTTTAATTTCTAAGGGTTTGGTCCCAAATCTCTATTTCAATTATTTAATTTAATTGCTTTATTATTTTCCTTGAAGTTACTAACGTGTGTATTTTGTTATTAGAAAGAGGTATGAGGCATCCAAGTAACTGCTTTAATTGATTTATTGATATTATGATATAGAAATCATGTCTAGGTTGTTATTTTGATTCCTAGTATCATGTTAGGATGTTTTCCTTAATTTGATGTTTAGATAGACAACAATGATTCCTAGTATCATGTTTAGGGTAATAACTATAATTTCTAATATCAAATATGACAATTGTGATTCCTGCGATGCTTCTTATTTTCTTTCCTAATATCATGTTAGTATCATGTTAGGGTTAAAGCTTTGACCTTTATTGTTTAGTGACATGCTAGGGTTTGTCATTAATCTTGTTAGTATCATCCCTAGGATCTTGCTATTATTATGCTTTAACATTATTATGATGATGATTATAATTGTTATTATTTATTATTATTGATTATTATGTTGCTTGAGTTTATTTTATTGTTATTGCTTGATCACGCCTTTTATGCATATTTAAAGGGAATTGGTACTTGTAATCACGCTTAATAAGATGATTAATAATCCTGTTTAGGGTTAATTTGATTATAATTCAAGTGATCGCCAATAATAGTTTTATTTGTGCATTAATATTCAACTAAAATAGATAAAAAGGTTTAGGGTAAACCTATTTATTGCATGTTAGTCAGAAGGCGCACATGAATACGATCAGAATAAAGTAGAGGGCTATTATTAGGGCAGGTTCAATCTCTTTTAGGTTGGATTTGTACCTTCATCCCCGAACTACCAGTCATGGTTCCAGACCTATTGGAGTTAACGATCTCCTGGATCGTTAAGGGGTGTAACCTTCACCCTGTGAACGGTTTACAAGTTTCTTTAACTTGTTGGTGACTCTTTTGCTCTATCTTCTTTCCCTTTGGACGCCACCGTACTTAAGTTTATGATCACAGTGGGGTTCAAGATAGGGATAATGCTTGAAATATTCCCTACAGTTTTTTGGCGACTCCACAGGGGAGGATTTCTATTTCAATTCCTAAAATTTATTTTGGCAATTATTTAGAATGAGTGGATGAGACTCGAAAATTTCTAACTATTTCTTGTGCGTAATTTTGATTAAAATTATTGTCATATGAATAAAAAATATCTCATTGGAAAGAGCATCCGTAATGAGTTAAAAACCTGGGATTTTTACACATAGGAAATTTGAGGAATATCTTTCACAACTAGGATCAAACTAATGTTGTGCGAAACTGGAAAATTTTATCGAGCACAGAAAGCTGCTGAGGCATGTAAGAACTAGCATCATAAAATAGAGTCCAGCGTCGAGGATTTGACTCTGGCTTCAGGCGACAGCTCTTGTCGCCAGGCGCCAAAGCCAAATCGCGGCGCCGACCTCTGTTCGCTGGCGCCAAGTTCTTCCAATACTGAGCCAGTGCGTTCTAATTTTGACCAGTTTTTAGCACTGTTTTCTCGATCCTACTTCCTGATTGAGTTTTTCTCACTTTTT
The DNA here is from genome assembly GCF_948465745.1 of Chenopodium album. Lineage (NCBI taxonomy): Eukaryota > Viridiplantae > Streptophyta > Magnoliopsida > Caryophyllales > Amaranthaceae > Chenopodium > Chenopodium album. Next base: position 19,162,703 of record NC_137842.1, read on the forward strand.
TGAAACCCATATGTGTTCTACATATGGACATAACCCTCTGGGAATTTATGCTCCATCTACCTGATTGAACGCTCTTTGCAACAAAGAGTACATTCGAGAATGTTGAATTCACCAAACCATGGAAGCGAGTTTTTAACTCGCGGTGTCCCATCCACTCGCGCCAACCCTTCAAAGATAAGGCTTCCGCGCGGTGCATTCGGACAATTAACCATGGAGCTTCTTCAACTAACCCATATCCCGAACTTTAGAGAACTAGAGCCATGGCTAGGTTGCAAACTCATTGCATCATATTGTGCCTACTTGACTAATTGTGCATTATTTGTTATGCATACTCTATGTGTTTTTCCTAACCGTTTGTTTAACTTGTGTTAAGACTAAATAAACAAATTAATAACTAAAAGAACTTTGCCTAATTAACTAATTAATTAGTTTGGGTAATTAAAGTCTAATAATTTAATCAGAATTGACTTAGTACGACTTTAGGCATACCCCGTTGAGTAATAATATTGAAAGCAGTTCCAGATCAACGTTCCAGCAATGGCGCCACGATTTGGACTGCAGCGCCACATTGTGGAGTGCAGCGCCTGGCGACAGCTATGTCGTCTGGTGCTACACTGCAAAATGCGGCGCCAGTCCTGTCGTTTTGACGACAGTTTGGTATGTTGCTCGAGTCATCACTTTGTGTCTAATTGAACATTTTTCTAATCAACTCGATTATTTTTATTAATAATAATACCTTGTTAAGTCCTTAATCGAGTCTAGGAACTAAGTTCCATGGTTTTACACAAGAGTCAAAGCATGTCACTTGCACTCACCATATAAAGCACACACTAATATGTATGCACACTTTGACCATGTCTAAGAGAGTCTTGTATGCGCGTGTTTTCCGTCATTTTTTTAGGGGGGTAAGTCGGATATTAATCCTCCAATTAAACAACTTGTTTGAACCGTATACTTGATTCCTAAAAATATACACCCTATTTTTGCTTTTTGCTTTTTCTTTATAAACCCGTAATATCAAAGTCAATTTGAGTCAAGTCATTAAAACGAAAATGGTTTAATTTATAGTGCGTTGTCAAGAAAGGAAGGGTGTTTGATCAAAGACAACCTTATCATTCAAGTTCAACTTTTCAACAAACCGATCGCTCGAAAAAGGAAAGCTAAGAAGATAATGGCAACTCAAGAGGAAGTTAATGAACTCAGGAACCAATTGATTACTGTGACTGAGGTGTTGAAGGTTTTAACCTTCAAAATCGATGACCTTGTGAAGCAACAACTGATGGACCTCATGCAAGAAAGCTTGAGCAAGCTGTCTAGTGACTATAAGTTTCAAGGCATTAGTTCACAAGGGGTCTTGGTAGACAAGGAGCTTCTTCTGCAGAAGTTCAATGCCAACGACATCTCGAAATTCAAAGCAACTGACAACCCTTATTTTCATCTAAGAGCTTTTGAAACAATAATGAGTATTAAGGGTATTGATAAGAAAGTGTTTCCCTCTATATTTTCTCTATCTCTTGAAACCGTTTGCCAACAATGGTTCTTCTCCCTTGACAAAGAGAGAACCTCTACTTGGGAGTCAATAGTGAACGCTTTCATTGATAGGTACAAGTGCAACATTCAAGTTGAAACTAATTATAGGGAACTTGAAATACTCAAGCAGAAGGAGAACGAAGGTTTCACTTCTTTCTTTAACAAATGGAGAGAAACCTTTGCCAAGATGATTGAAGTACCAAGCGAGAAAGAATTTATGAGGTTGTTCATCAAGAACCTTCAAGAGAGGTACTCCAAGCATCACAAATATCAAAATAATCTCCATACCTTCAAGGCTGTCTATGACATTGGAATTAATATTGAAGACGACCTGGCTAAGCTAAAAGCTGCTAACAGTAATTCCAATAGTGGCTGGAAAGGCAAGAAGAATGACAATCCTTCTTCTTCCAAAACCACCCACTCAAACAATGTTAGCACCTTTGAGTGAAGTCCTTGCTATGAACAACCAAGGACAAAAGAAACCATTTAGGAGGAACTTTACTCCTATAGGTATGAGTTATGACACCGCATTTGACCGACTAAATGCAAAAGGTCTTATAACTCATATTGGACCATTTGGGGACCCACCAGTTGAGAAGAGGACAGCTAATTGGAACCCCAATGCACATTGCAAATATCACCAAGGTAGGGGCCATCTCACTGAAAATTGTTGGAAGCTTAAGGAAGCTATCCAAGATTTAATTGATAACAATAAACTACCATTGCCTCCTGCCAGTAAGAAGCCAAGCATTGACAACGAACCTCTCGCTCATTCCTTGGTCATCTCTGATGAGGAAAACGAGGTTAATCCCTCATCTCTCATCAAACCTATTAAAGAAATTCATGCTATCGAAGAAGGAGGAGATTTTTTTCGATGCCATGGATGACTTTCCTGAACCAGCAAGCAAGGAAGACGTAAGAATGCTTATATGGTCCATGTGGGAGGGAACAAATTTGCTACATGAGGCTCTCAAATTCGCAAAGAAACAAGTAGAGGAGCTTCAAAAAAAGTGTGATAAAGGTTCCACCCACGAAGAAGAAACCCTTCTCTCTACAAGTAACTAACGGACCGAAGAAGAGTAATAAACTCTATACTCCAATTGGGACTTCATACGCTAATATGTTCAAAATGCTCTCCGAGAGTGGTAAGGTCAAACCTCTCAAACCGAGACCATTTGAATCGTTAAAGAGGACAGATAGATTCTACTGTCAATACCATTAATCAGGGGGACACACTATTGAAAACTATTTTAAATTTAAAGATTTAATTCAGAAAATGATTGATGATAAAAATCTAGTCCAAATCCCACAAGAAGAAGATATAAGCATTAATGGGGTTTGGGACAGCGATGAAGAAGATGTCTACCTAAAAGACATGGAAGAACCTCCACCTTCAGTGTCATATTCCATAGATGATTTATGGGTTGAAGAGGATTCATCTATAGATGTCCTCACAAGGTCAGGGAGAATGCAACCTCCCATTTCAATACAACCTATGCCGACTACGCAACAAGTTCCCATACCTATCATAGAAGACAATGATATTGCCAATCAGTTCAAGAAGACCATGGTCGAGATGAATGTATGGAAGCTTCTAGCAACATCTTGAGAACATAGGTTGGAAGTGATGAATGCCTTGGATAAGATAGGGATAAATTCTGACACTACTCTCGAGGGGTTGGCTAACTTCCTTACGAGTGATCTCCCTAGTCCTATCAACTTAATCACCTTTTCTGACAAAGATGTACCCTCAGAAGGTGACAAGCATGGACTCCTTTGAGCACCTGAAGAAGGAATTTTGAAGTAGAAAAGGGGTAGGCTAGTGTTTAGGCTAAAGCATAGAAGAGAGAAAAATAAATCAGAGAATTACTCGGTGCCTCGTACATCAGAAATGAGGGGGTATTTATAGGGAAAATGTGCCGAGGGAGCACACGGAACCCTAAAATGATAAAAACCCTAAAAAAGTATCCCGTGACACGGCAAACTGTACCGTGACACGGGAAGTCCCACCGTCAGACGACACACTTTCCCGTGTCACAGTACATTTTTAGTGTGACGCGGGAAATTTTCAGAAAACGGGAAAGAAAACGTGTTAAGGGTTTACGCGGAAAAGACACGGAATGTCCCATGTCACGGCAAACTTCCCGTGTCACGGGAAATCCCACCGTCAGACGGGAAGGATTCCCGTGACACGGTGGGTACCTGCCGTGGCGCGGGAATTTCCAGCCTGTTTTTCCGTCTAAATACATTTTTTAACCCTAATTTCATTCGGCATTTTAAGTGCCGATTGATAATTTCGGGCCTTTTCTGAATTATTATTATTTGGGCTAAAATAAGAAATTAATTAAATAAAAATAAAAATAAATAAAAGGTTTGGGCCAAAAATAAATAATAAAACAATAAAAATAAAAAAGGTTTGGGCTAAAATTAAATAATAAGTTTGGGCTGAAATTAAAACTATGCTTTTACCAAACATCAAGACTAATCCATGGACTGTTCAGAAATATGAATTTAATTAAATACAATTTTTTAAGCACTCTCGGGATTAAATACTGAACCCGACCAATAGTGGCGGTGAAAGGTTGTTCATCATCGGGTTTGGTTTTGGGGAGACATTTTTAGGTGTCTACAGAAGCCCCCACTTTGACTGAGTTTGTAGAAACGTCAGTTTCGAAAACGATAGTCAAAGTAGCCGATAGGGACGGAGAATGATTGAAGACGTTCTGCGATCTTAAATCACTCTGTATACGCCGATACCTGCAGAAAAATGTTAATTCCACAGATAAAAGAGTAAAGGGATAGAATACGTATCTGGCACCAGTGTATTGGTGACAAACGAATTTGGCAGCTTCCTAAGCTTGAAGGAAACCACCGAGTGACATTTGTTGAAACGCTTTCCATGCTTGAGGAAAGCCGACTGAAGAGCTTGGTACCTTTCTAAGCCTGAAGAAAGCTACCGGATAATACTTTCCATGCCTGAGGAAAGTCGACGAACGAATTTGGTGTCATTCTATGCTTGAAGAAATCCACCGATAATGCCTTCCATGCTTGAGGAAAGCCGACAAAGGAATTTGGCGGTTTTCTATACTTGAAGAAAAATCCACCGATAACGCTTTCCATGCCTGAGGAAAGCCGACTTGGCGGTTTTCTATACTTGAAGAAAAAATCCACCGATAACGCCTTCCATGCTTGAGGAAAGCCGACTTGGCGGTTTTCTATGCTTGAAGAAAAATCCACCGATAACGCTTTCCATGCCTGAGGAAAGCCGACTTGGCGGTTTTCTATACTTGAAGAAAAAATCCACCGATAGCGCTTTCCATGCTTGAGGAAAGCCGACTTGGCGGTTTTCTGTACTTGAAGAAAAATCCACCGATAACGCTTTCCATGCTTGAGGAAAGCCGACGATTGCTGAAATTTGTAAGTGTATGATGGTTCAATTATCCCCGAACGTGGGCCGCAGATGATTCACACCTTTAAGTTGATTATCCGACCATGCCGAAAAATAGACTTTGATGCTTGCTAGGGGTAAAATGGTAATTTTAGTCCCCTTTTAGTATCAATTACAATTTTCCGCGTAATTCCAGTGAAAAATAACTGTCCAATTTATGCAAAAAAATCGTGCAACCTTAGTCAAAATGTCAAAATATTCGCAAATAGCTGTACAAAACCACCGTGTCACAAAAAACATTCCCGTGACATGGCAAGGGTCCCCCGTCACGCGGAGATGCTTCCCGTGACACGGCAAGGGGGTCCCGTGTCGCGGGAATCTAGTGGCTGCAAAAAGGTCAAATGGCATCTTTGACCGGTCAAAGCTTGTGCACCACACAAAATTTGACCGTTACGTGGGAACGGGTTCCGTTGCACGGGATTTTTATGTTTTAAATATCAAAAAATTTTCTCATTTTGCTCATCCTCTTTTTCGTCCGATTTTCACCCAAAAACTCGAAATTTTTTTTTGGTTTGCTGTGTCTCGGTTGCTTCTCACCGGCGATCAGTTTTCTTTCCCGCCGGACGGCGTTTATCACCGTGTCACGGCGGTTTGCTTCCTCTCTCTCTTTTTTTTTATTTATTTTTGGTGCGACTTGCTGCTGCTGTTGTTCGTTGCTGCCTACTGCTGTTGCTGTTTACTGTCTGAAGCTGCCGTCGGAGTCACCGGAGCTCCGTCTCCTCTCAAGCTCACCGTGACACGGGACAGACTCACCGTGTCACGGCGTTATTTGACCGTGTCGCGGCGGTCTGCTGGGTTGCCGGAGTCTTCTCGAGCCTTTGTTGCTCGATTTTCCACCAAATTTACTCCAAATTTTTGCCATACTCCTCATATTCGAACCTCTACAAGGATCTATGTAAGTTCTTCTTAATTTGTGTTTCAAATTTGCTTCAAATAAGTAATTTCATGAAAAACCCTTAAAAATCAATTTGGGGATTTTTGATTTTGAGGTTTTATGTTGAAATTCTTGCCATGATTTTACTTGTATATATATGTATGTGTGTTTGTGAGAAATTTGAGACAAAATTTACATGATTTGATGGAGAATTGAGCAAGTCACTATTTTTGGGTACTACTTTTGTGAAATGATGTTCATGTTACTTCTTTGCACTTGAAATGGTGAAAATATGGTGGTAGACTTTGTAAAATATTTCATGATGTGTTGATTCATTGTTTTTGTGCAACTTCGAAACATATATTACGTATGTACTATATTGTCATGGAGAACATAGTATCATGCGGCTAGGAGAACTGTAGTATTAGTTTGTCATGGAGAAACTAAATACTATAAATATTTCCATAATTTTGCCAATTTTTAGCCTTGAGGTAAAAATTTAGCGTATAATTCGATAAATAACTAAATAACTTAGGAAATGATGCTAAGTATTTAGATCTTTATTTTTATGAAAATGCAACTTGAATTAAATGTCTTAGGAAATGATGCTAAGCATTTAGATTTTTATAATAGCATGCCTAGGCGACAGGATCGCGATCTTTCTACCCAGGGCCGGCGTCAGGATTTTCGGGAGGACACTCCCACTATTCCTGAGGGTATGGACGACGATGCCTTAGAGTCCGAGCCTCGGGCTTCTACGAGTGGAGGTAGGTGGGTTCCACCTCCGTGGACTCCAGACCAGTTGGTTTTCTGCCGTGAAAACCATGTTTCTCATCGCCCACTCTCCGGCATTGTCGACGGCACGCTTCGCCACCACGGTTCTGGAGCCGGCGATTTGATTCCTCGACTTCACCAGATCATTACGAGGGATCCTGCTACGAACGCCCTATGGGAATCGGCTGGTTTAGTAGATTTCTATACGGCAGTTGTAGGGTTTCGCAGCCCTCGGGGTTGCGGTGCGACGGTCGTTCGCGCATTGTTGGAGTATTTCTGGGATACTACCAACACTTTTCATTTTGCCTGGGGGGAGATGACAGTGACCCCTCTGGACTTCAGTTTGATTAGCGGGCTGCGCTTCACCGACCGGGCTGTAGCTCAGATGTCTGATATGTCTTGGGGATCGGTTGAGGCAGCTGATTTGCTAGGTCCGATTGTTCAGCATATCAGGACCCGACCAGTGTCTCGAGGTGGTCCTAGGAGCGGGCGATCGGAGCTGGCTTCAGTTTTAGATCGTGGCTTCGACATGGAGGATACGTCGACTGAGCAGCGAGTGCGGATCTTCATCCTGATCCTGATCTCCATGACCCTTTCTCCTGATAGGAGTTCACGTGTACTCCTTTGCTACCTCCCCTCTTTGGTCAGGATCCATGAGATAGGATCCTCTAGCTGGGCCAGCCTCGGATACGCCGACCTTCTCCTATCGCTACGTCATGGCTGTCGGCAGCTGAACGACGAGTCTCCGATCACTGTCTATGGTCTGTGGAGAGTCGTAGAGGTGATGATCTTTTCCTCTTTTTGTTTCACTTTAACTTGTTCGACTCATGTGCTAAAGATTACTTTTCATTGCAGCTATGGTTCTATGAGTACTTCCCAGGCTTGGCTCCTCGCCGGCGTCGTGGAGCGGTCCATGATTTCCCTGTCGGGGCCAGCTGGCGTGATCGAGGAGAGTCGCGGGTGGAGTCTGTCCCTGCGCTGCGTGGGCTGCTACGCCGAGGCACCTCTTCTGTCGGCGTAAGAATCAGTTTTTTTGCCTGTTATTTTCCCTCTGACTTTGTTTCCGTTATTTCACGCCAACTTTTTATGGTTTCAGGTTGCCATTGATGTCCAGTATCGTCCTTGGGCCGGGATGACTGATCTTCCTGAGGCCTTGCGTCTTTTAGCGCACCACACCATTTTGGTTGGTACCGGAAGCTTTGTCTGGTATTTAGGGGAGCGCGTCGTTCGTCAGCATAGCAGCGATCGCTTTGTGGTGCCCTCATCTCCACCAGAGTCGATGCTGGACTCACGCTTGATTAGGGAGTTGATAAACAGGGGAGAGCGCTATACTTTTCCATGGCAGGAGCTTGTGCACATGGAGAGTGATTATGCACGGGACTTGCTTCCCTCTCTGGCTCCTCCACCCCGTCTTCCTGAGGTATGATTTCTTTTGAGGATCTTCGTTACTAGTCTCTTTTTTAAATAGTCGAATAACTTGATTATTCGATCATATTTTCTAACGACTATTCGCATTGTGGGGAGGATCGAGATTCCGCCTCAGTCTGTCCGCTATCCAGGGCCGATTTGTATCACAGAGGACCATATTGCTGACGCGCCAGAGGGTTACAGACAGGCGCAGGAGTCTCTGCCCGAGGTCTTTGAGCCGGTAAGTTTTTTGATGCATTATTAATCTTTTTAACACTGCTTGTTACTGACTTTTCTTTGTTTTATCCTCAGCCTAACCGCCCGGAGATGATGGGACTCATGAAGCTGGTTGATGCCCTGAAGTATTGCATCATCAAGCTTCGGCGTGGTGCGAGTTGTCGAAGCTCTAGCGACGTTCTTGAGGTGTCATTCATTTTTTTTTTGTACTTCTACCATTTGTTTTATTTTGCATTGTTGACACCTTTTGATTTTGTATCTTTCAGGAGCAACGGAGGTCCCGCTCGCGCTCGAGGCATTAAGGCTCGGACGAGGAGGAGCTTGGTCGTGGTAGACGATCTCCTGAGATTCACCGGCGTTCTCATTCTCAGCGAGAGCCTCAGGTTACTCAGCCATTTCAGGAGGCTCAGTGGCAGCATCCTCAGTCTTCTCAACACTTTCCGGGCCAGAGTCAGGGGCAGCGTCAGTCGTTTTCACAGCCTCCACAGCCTGAGCTTGGGTCTGTTTTGACTCCCTTGGATCCTGGTTCATTTTCAGCTCCATTGTCCGGGATTCCTCCACCGGCGTCGGGCTTGTTCTCAGTTCCGATGTATGGGACGATGCCTTCACCGACGATTCCTGTGTCTTTGAGCCAGTCTACACCGCTTTCCGGCTGGACGGGTCCTGCCTTGAGTTTGACTACTGCTGGGGTCACAAGGACTAGTAGGGACACTACTCCCCGTACTCGGATGATGGAGGGACTCTTTGGCTCACCGTTCCCATGTTCGCAGGGTGGAGATGATACTGATTCTGGCTCTAGAGACTTTTGACCGAGGGTTTTTATTTGTACATACTATGATGACACTTGACATGTTTATTTATTATGACTCTTTTGTACATTATTCATAGCTTATGTATTTGTTATTGTGTGTTAGTGTGTGCTTGAGACTCATTGTGTGTGATCGTTTATTTATTAATGGCGCGCAAAAAACATAAGTGGAGTAATGGAGGGTACCGACCTTCCCCAAAAGAAAAAGAAATAAAAAGACAAGCAAAAATAAATAAAATGATAAAGAAATATAATATTAAAGTGATGAATAAATAAATAAATAAAATAAAGATAATAAAAAAAATAATAATAGAGATAAAAAAGTTGAGAATTTTATTAGAAATAAAACTCTCAGAAAACTAAAAAATAAACAGTGAAGATAAAATACTAAAAAAAATTCGGATAGATACGGGAAAAGATGAAAAAAGAAAACACGTGAGGTGCCGTGACACGGCACTATACATCGTGTCACGGCAGAACTTGCCGTGTTGCGGCAAAAGTTCCCGTGACACGGTGGAACTTCCCGTGTCACGGTACGCGTATTACTCAGCGGTGTGTTTTACGCGCATGAAAAGATAATTTCTGGGCAGTTTCGAGCGCTTTTGCTATAAAATAAGACCAGTATATTCATGTTATGCATAATTACGAAACACAAAATAATTTAGAATTTCATATTTCAATAATCATGTCACAGAATTTTGATAATACATTGCGCGACTGTTCTTATTCTTTGACCAATGCTGAAAAAAGAGAGTTAGAATTATTTCATGTCAGGGGTTTGCTAGCCCTGCGACATGTAGCTATTGAACATGGTTTTCTTAGGGCAACATTAGATTATTGGAGTCCAGAAACACACTGTTTTAAATTTGATTATGATGAAATCTGTCCCCTGCCGGAGGAATTCGGTGCAATCTTTGGATTTCCTGCTAGAAATCTTATTGCCATGCCTACCCTACGTGAATATTATTACCAAGATTTTGAAAGCCATCTGAATCTTATAGATCCAGATTTAAATAGAATTGTGTGTGGTAATGAGGTAGACTTAGAAAAACTTGCAAATTTATATTTTAATCGCCCTATCTCTAAGTCTTATCATGTATATCGTAGAAGGGCATATATTTTTTGCATGTTTAGCAAGCTTTTATTTGCAAACGGTAGGGTAGGACATGCTTGTCTAGCGTCTATGCTTGAACATGTCGAATCTGGAAGATCTCCTATGCCGACGTGCCTTGGAGAAACATTTCGTGGCCTTGACGAAGCAAAAGCTGACCGAAAAGCCATCAGGAAGGACTCTCTGGTACTGCTGCAGGTAAAAATACGCTCCGAGTAGCCCCCGTGACACAAAACAGGCACCGTGTCACGGTGGGTGTCTGCCGTGACAAGGGAATCTGCATTTTTTTTTTTTTTTTTTTTTTTTTGCAGATTTGGTTGATGGAGCGTTTAGAATTATTTGAAGCCCCCGACGATGTTGAAAAATATGGCACTAACGACCTAGTCCGCAGGAAAAAGAATTACTCTGCGAACATGTCGTATGAAGATTGGAAAAATTTCTTTGCAAAGAGGGAATTTTCCATTCGTTGGGTGGTGCCTTGGTGGAGGCTTACTAGGATGGTTGGCACGAATGATACTCCATATTGCCGTGTTCCTAGTATCTCAAAACTGACCTTTTATTGCCCTTCTCGACTGATGTGGCAGTATGGACTTGAACAAGTAGTTCCACGCTATAACGATAGTCCTCGTGAAGTATCGTTGCATGAAAGTAACGTTCATAAGTACGAGACTTATTGGGTTGGAAGACCTTTGTGAACCGTTTCTGCAAGTGACCAAGCTTCTCCTCCTTTATCTAGTGCATACAAGGCATGGTTGAACCCTTGAAGTAGGAGGGAACGATTCGGATCACGCAAGTCTGATGTGAAGAGTCGTCTTGGAAATAAGAAAGCCCCTCCTAAAGATCGTTTAGGTCCGAGAACACAAGGGATTGAGTTTAAGACTCCTATAATGCCAAGAAAGAAGAATTATGTGAAAGGGAAGGGTAAAGAAAAGATGGTCTATAGGGAGAAACAACCGAAAAAATTCAAGAAAGGTGAAAGGGGTGAAAGTTCGACTAGGGGTGTGACGGTTCGGGCTACGAAAGACACATTAATGGTGAAGGCCGACCTAATTGACCAAGAGAAGGATGTTCCTAAAGTGAAGAGAGATTAGATCAATAGTGCTTTGCTTTTTATGATTTATAATTTTTATTTAAAATAAGGCATATGATGCCAATAATTGTAGTCGCATTTATTTTAATAATAATAGCACATTTATTTCAGCCTTAAAAATAAAAAATTACAATGACTTTTATTTATTATTTATTTATCCGAGTCAAGGAGTCGGACGCAATGGAAGAACGAAAATTAAAAAACCTCGAACAAACAATGAATTCGCAACGAATGCGTCACTAAAAAAAACGGAAAACCTGGAATTCCACCGTGTCACGGTGAAAAATCCCATGACACGTTACAAATTCCCGCGTCACGGCAATTTCCTTTTTTTTCTTCTTTTTTTTTTTTTTTTTTTTTTTTTTTTTTTTTTTTTTTTTTTCGCTCAGGGCCACCGTGCCACGGTGAACTGTACCGTGACACGGTGGAATGTCCCGTGTCGCGGCAAAACCCTTTTTTTTTTTTTTTTTTTTTTTTTTGTCGTGACGCAATGCTGAACTAACGCGCATATTTGATCAACAGAGGGAGGATTTTTATTTTTTAAAGTGGTCGGGCCCCCTTGAGGGGTTGCCTACGTATCCTAAAAAGGAATTAGGCCAAACGTAGCTCTATTGGGTCATGAACCCATGCGACTAGGCACAGAATTTCTTGAGTTGATCCAAGTTGGTTAAATTGTGGAAGCCGTTACCGTCCATGTCTACTAATTGTGCCGCTCCGCCAGACAGGATGGATTTAACAATGTACGGGCCTGACCAATTCGGTCTGAATTTTCCTCTTGGATCTAACACATTTTTACGAAGTGCCTTAAGCACTAGGTCACCCTCTTTGATATTCCTGGTCTTGACTTTTTTATTAAAATGTCGCGCCATACGCTGTTGGTAGGTTTGGACATGATGCAAAGATGCCAAGCGTTTTTCATCAAGTAAGACCAGTTCGTCGTATCTTGCTCTAATCCAGTCGACTTCATCTAGTTGGCTTTCCAATGCGATTCGAAGAGAAGGGATTTCGAGCTCGATTGGTTGTACAACTTCAACTCCATAGACCAACGAGAAAGGGGTAGCCCCCGTTGATGTACGAACAGAGGTTCGATAACCCCAAAGGGCGAAATGTAGCTTACTTGGCCAATCCTTGTAATTTTCTGTCATCTTTTCGATGATAGTTTTCACATTTTTGTTGGCCGATTCGACTACACCATTTGTTTGTGGTTTGTAAGGTGATGATCTGTGATGCTTGATATGATATTTCTGTAATAATTATGCGCATTCGGCTTGGAAATGTGTTCCATTATCGCTGATCATCTCATGTGGTACCCCATAGCGGCATATGATATTTTTCTCAATGAATTGAGCTACATGTTTCGCTGTCAGCTTAGCATATGAGGCAGCTTCGACCCATTTGGTGAAATAGTCGATTGCTACGAGAATGAATTCATACCCCCCTTGTCCTGGTGGTGTTATTTTTCCAATGATGTCAATGCCCCAAGCGGAGAAAGGCCATGGAGAAGTATATGTGTAGAGAAGCGAAGGTGGAACATGCTGTAAATTTGCGTAGACTTGACACTTCATACATTTCTTGACGTACTCGTGACAATCTCTCTCCATAGTAGTCCAATAGTAACCTTGTCGTTGAATCTTTTGGACTAACATTTTTGCATTCATGTGTGTTCCACATATACCGGCATGAAGGTTTTCCATGGTTTTATGTGCTTCTCTCTTGGCTATGCATAAGAGATTTCTTCCCATTTCCGTTCTCTTGTGGAGTTCTCCCCTGATGAGCACATACTGTGAGGCCAGGAGCCTCAAAGCACGGCGTGCCCTTTTATCAGTATTAGGAGGGTATTCTCCTCTTGTCACATAATTAAGGATGTCTGTATACCATGGCTCTTCATCTTCTTCTTGTGGTTCTTGTTCATCGTCCAGTGCGTGAACATAAGCCGGCTCATATCTTCTTTCTATGGTCAGTGGCATTCTGATTGTATCAGTTGGAATTCGCTTCATTGATGCTAATTTAGCTAGTGCGTCGGCGAATTGGTTTTCTTCTCTTGGCAAATACGTATATTCCACTTCATCTAGTTTCTCCATGAGAGTTTCTAAATGAGCTTGATACGTAGCGAGACTTTCACTTCTCACTTTTCATCTCTTGGAGATTTGGTTAATGATGAGTGAAGAATCACCATAGATTTTGAGTTTCTTAATTCCCAAGGCGACAACTGTTTCTAACCTCAAAATGCATGCTTCATATTCTGCGGCATTGTTGGTGACATCAAAGTCGAGCTTCATGGAAATTGGGATGTGCTCTTCATTGGGTGATACAAGAAAGACTCCTACACCACATCCTTTTTGGTTTGAAGCTCCATCGAAATAGAGTGTCCAGCTATCATCTTCAGTCATGAGTAAATCTTCGTTAGGGAAATCGTACTCATCTTCTTCTTTTTCAACTTCTTCTAGCGGAAAGTCCGCTAAGAAGTCAGAAACCGCAGAACCTTTGATGGCTTTTTGTGGCACAAATCTCAAGTCAAACTAAGCAAGATTGACTATCCACCTTGATAATCTGCCATTGAGTGTTGCTTTTTCGAACAAGTATTTTAGAGGATCCATCTTGGACACGACATGCACTGTATGAGTGAGCATGTAATGTCTTAGTTTCTGTGCGGCCCATACAAGTGCGAGACACAACTTCTCAAGTGGTGTGTATCGCGTCTCATATCCTTGAAGTTTCTTGCTCAAGTAATAGATTGCATTCTCCTTGCTTTCGATCTCTTGTGCTAGCATTGCCCCCATCGTTTCTCTTATGACCGTAAGGTAGAGTCGAAGAGGAAAGTCAGGTATTGCTGGCGCTAGCACGGGTGGGTTTGCCAAATACTCTTTGATTTTGTCGAAAGCATTTTGGCAATCGTCATCCCATGTGACTAGGACATTTTTCTTGAGCTTCTTGAATATAGGTTCACATATCGCTGTGAGCTTTGATATGAACCTACTTATATACTGCAACCTTCCAATGAAACCTCGAATCTCCTTCTCATTTTTGGGTGGTGGCATGGCCATGATCGCCTTTACTTTTGTAGAATCTATTTCAATCCCTCGAGAACTGATCACGTATCCAAGTAATTTGCCTGACGTGACTCCGAATGCACATTTTGCTGGATTTAATCTCATGTTGTACTTGCGGAGTCTTTCAAAGAACTTGCGAAGTGCAATAATATGGCCTGGGCGATCTTTAGACTTAACGATCATATCATCGAGATAGACCTCCACCTCTTTGTGCATCATGTCATGTAACAATGCTGTAGCTGCTCTTTGGCAGGTGGCACCCGCGTTTTTCAACCCGAATGGCATTACCGTATAGCAATATGTACCCCATTGCGTGATGAATGTGGTTTTCTCCATGTCTTCTTCGGCCATCAATACCTGATTATATCCGACGTAACCATCCATGAATGATAGGAGTGCATGGTTTGCTGTGTTATCGACCAGAATGTCAATGTGAGGTAGAGGGAACCCATCTTTTGGGCTTGCTTTATTGAGATCCCTGTAATCTACACACATTCTAACCCTTCCATCCTTCTTTGGAACCGGAACCACATTTGCTATCCATTCTGGATATTTGGATACTCTGATGAAACCTGCGGCCAACTGCTTCCTAATTTCTTCCTTGATTTTGAGAGCCACATCGGGTTTCATACGGCGTAGCTTTTGTTTGACAGGCTTCATACCTGGAATGAGTGGTATCGTATGCTGAGCTATATCCCTGTCAATTCCTGGCATATCTTGGTATGACCAAGCAAATACATCAACAAATTCACTAAGCAAGTTAATTAGCTCTTTGCGTTCATCTTGACTTAGTGTTAATCCAATTTTTACTTCTTTAACAGTCGTATCATTGGAAATGTTAACTGTTTCTATATCTTCGATAACTGCTGTTTTATTTTCGCGTTCTTCCATTGCTTTTATTATTTCTTTGTCATTTTTATCATTAGCAAAGCAATATTGATCAGGGCTAGGGGAATGACACGCATCGTAAGCAAAAGTACTCATTTTATTGAATTCATTGGCTAATACATCAAGAGGGGCAAGGTCGGCTGCGACCTCACCGGAATTATTAGGACTAGAAAGAGAGGACTCAACAAGAGACTCAGGGTTGAACTCTATAGCAGAAAGAGGGTCGGCCTCAGACTCTAAGGACTCGTCTACAGACTTAGACTTAGACTCGGACTCGGACCCAGATGACTCAGACTCATCAAACATAGGACCCTCGCCAGCGGTTATTTCCAACTTCTCTCCACTCGGCGTAGTGATCCTCAATGTCTTGCGCCATCCCCTTGAAATGTTGTCACCTTGGACGATTAACTCGGAGGGGTCAAAATCCTTGTTTGCTATGATAGCTTGAACGGGTTCGGAGTTATCATTGCGGACCGTCTTAGACTCATTCTTCTCCATTCCAAAAAGCAGGTTGATTCCTAGATCATCAGAGTTCGGGCTAGCTGGCTTCTCAGTTGTGAAGAGCTCTTCGTCTTCATCAACAAAGTCACAATCGAGGAACATCTCGAATCCTAGTTCACGGATCCCATCGTGGACGAATGGCTCAGGGAATTCATAGCATGGGAAGTCTTCCCCTTCTTTGATGTACTGGCCATTGAGGGTGAACGGATATGGATCCATGGCCATTTCCGTCTTCGTGATTCGAGCATTATTGCGAGCCTTCATCTTTAATAAAGCTTGTTTCACATCTTCTTTTGTTGGCTTGAATCCCAAGCCAAAAGTATCCTTCTTGAGTGCACCAGGATGACCCCAAGATTCAGCCATTTTCTTCTTGAGTCCAAGGGTCATTCCAGGGAAATGACCTTGCTTCTTCAGAATGACATTGATATTGGTGTTTGAATAGGGATCGAAGTCGAGATGGCACTTTTCCTCCTCTTCAATCACGAGAACATCATTAAGTGAAAACCCCTAAAGATCTTCATCTTCTTCGTCATGTTCAACATGGACGATAGGAGTATCAATAACTTGAATGCGTATAGGAGAAGCATCAATAGTAATCGGAACCCCTCCAACTATGGCTTTCACTTTCTGGTGCAGCGATGATGGAATCGCCTTTAGCTCATGAAGCCAAGGGCGTCCTAACAACAGATTGAAAGAGGCCTTAATGTCCACCACCTGAAATTTGGTGCGACGTTCAATGGCCCCAGTAGTTATATTCAGTATGATAGTACCCACGGCTTGACGGCGAGTATTATCATAAGCGCGAATCCCTTGAGTGGAGGGAGTCAGTTCTTCATTCTTTATGCCCAACTTGTTTGCAGTACGGAGTGGGCACACATTGATTGCAGAGCCATTATCAACCAGGCTCATAGGAACATTCATTTGCCTACACACCATAGTGAGGTGTAAGTCCTTATTATGTTGGTCCCCTTCCGGGGGCAGATCCTTATCAGAAAACGAAATCAGATTGCTAGTACTTGGCAATTCAGTAGTGAGAAAGTTGACCAGTCCTTGAGGAGTCATGTCATCATCAACTCCTATCTTCACCAGAGCATTCATCACAGCCTTTCGATGCTCGTGGGAAGTGGCCAAAAGCTTCCATACATTCATCTCCACCTTAGTCTTTTGCAGTTGTTTGACCACATCGCTGTTCACAGGGTCGATGGGATCAACTATCGGATTTGATTGTGGTGGAGGTGGAGGTGGATTAGGTTGTTGCAACCGTCCACTTCTGGTGAGAACCTTGAATTCAAAGTCCCCCCCAAACATCTTCACTTGTGTCAAGAGATGAACAGGCTATATCCTTGAGATAGACGTCTTCATCATCACTATCCCAAATCCCATTCACTTCTTCAGTACTTGAGATAAATACAACTTCCGGCAGAGGTTCATTCACAGGTTGAATGAGTATCGACGGATCAAAGGAGACTTCATCTCCCATGATAGCCAAAGCATCAGAAAGAGGACCTATTTGAATGTTAGGCTTCTTGCTCCCTGGAGGGACAGGAAGTTGATTAGCATCGATCAGGTCTTGGATTGCATCCTTCAGCCTCCAACACTTCTCAGTGTTATGACCCTTGCCTTGATGAAACTTGCAATAAGCATTGGGGTCATAGCTAGCGGTCCTATTCTCAGGTCGAGGTTCTGGAAATGGTCCGATTGGCATAATCAGTCCTTGACCATGCAAACGGTCATAAGCAGCATCATAAGTCATTCCCAAAGGCGTGTAAACCCTCCTTTGCCTTTGGAATCTTTGAGGAGGAGCATTAAGGGCCAGCACATCATTGATATTGATATTGTTGGTAGCATTATTGGGCTTAGAAGACGAAGAAGAAGGATTGTCGTTCTTCTTGTTTTTCCAAGTGCTGCTATTATTGTTGCTACCAATAGACTTCATTAGTTCGTCCTCGATATTGATTCCAATATCGTATACAACTTCAAAGGTACTCAGAGGCAGAAACTTCAAGTGTTGCTTGTACTTATGAGTCAGATTGGCAATGAACAGGCGAACCATTTCTTTCTCCTTGGGGGGATCCACCAGGAGTGCAGCTGTTTCCCTCCACCTGCTTAAGTAAGTGGTGAAGCCTTCATTCTCTTTCTGTTGGAGAATGGAGAGTTCACGTTCAGAAGTCTTGGCCTGGATGTTACACTTGTAACGATTCATAAAGCTTTCAGCAACATCCTCCCAGGTCGCGACATGTTTGGATTCCAAAGAATAGAACCACTGTTGACAGGCATGCTCTAAGGAAAGAGGGAACACTGTAGGGAAGAGTGTCACATCTACTCCCATAAGAGCCATAGTTGCAGAAAAAGCCTTCAAATGGAAAAGCGGATTATCAGTAGGCTTGAATTTGGGAATGTCAGCAGTGGAAAACTTCTCAGGAAGCTTGTCTCTTATGGACGAAGAGGTGACAGGTTGTTCCACATAAGTGAACTCTTCAGAAATCTTGCTCATCTGTTCCTTAATCTTGTCCATTGCAGCAGTAGTGGCATTGTTTTGATTGTCTTGTTCTACAGCGCTGACTCTAGTGGTGAGTGTCTGCATCATGTCAGACAATCTTTTAATTGTCCTGTTGAGGTTCTCGATGTCTTCCTTAGTGGCCATTGGTTGAAAGTAGACTGGAGATGGATCTTGTGGAGATGATTGAGGTGGTTTCCTTGTACGCCTCTTTGGTATAAGAGGTTGTTGAGGTATGGACTCGAACCGTAACAATCTACCCCTGCTTCTTGACTAAGTGCTGTGACACCGAAACAAACACACCTTTAATGACCAAACTTAACCTTAACCCATCCGGATTATTAAAAATCTATAATTTTGAAATTCTACTTGTTTATTTTTTTTTTTTTTAAAAAAAAACATATGGGAGGATACCATCCGACTTACTCCGAAAAAAAAACGACACAAAAACAAGACTTCCCTAAAATACGGTCAAAAAGTGGTGCACGACTTAAAGAAAAAAGTGTGTGAACACGATATGTGAGTGATTAAGTGAGGTTATAGGCGCGTGTTTTGACCGTATAGCTAGACATGACACAAAACTGGACACAGCAGTCGCACAAAAATCGAAAAAAGACTGACAGAACACTTTCCTGGGCACCGTGTCACGGTGTAGACTATCGTGACATGGTGCAGTCTACCGTCAGACGGTAGAAAGACCCGTGTCACGGCACTGTTCACCGTGGCGCGGCAGAACATGCCGTGACACGGTGCGCAGTTCCAGGTCAGTTTTGTGATTTTTCCAGATTTTAACCGATTTTAGGTCCGTACTAATTACTATGTGAGAATAAAAACCCTCGGTCATGGGTTTAACAAAAGAGCAAACACATGAAGGTTAGCACCAAACAACCACATAGCATTTATGCACGATGATGTAAAAAAGTTCGCAACCTAGAGTCAAGATCTATGTTCAACTATTGGTCAAGCTTTGGGTGTCAAAAAGGTACCATTGTTAAGAGTTTGGACGCGTTAGCAAGGTAGCCTCCCTTGAGGGTGTATGCCAACGGGCGGCTCCGCGAGTTCGTGATGAAATCAAACTCGACTCCACGGTTTGGGTGGATTTAATAACTCGGATGAACCCTTATTGCCATGAGCGTTTTTGGGTCGATAGAGCTTAAATCCCCCGGGGCTAAGACGTATGTAGAACACATACGTTTTTTTAGAAAAATCGAAGGAAGTCGACTGTGAGGAAAGAAAATAAGCCACCAGACTGATTTTAGGACTGCCGTGACACGGAAAAAATTCCCGTGTCACGGTACTGTGCACCGTCAGACGGTGCACTGTACCGTGACACGGCAGATTTTGTCGTGGCACGACAGTCAGAAGATCTGACTGGTGCCCTGTTTTCCTTCGCGCGCAACCAAGTTATCCAACTTTTCCTACGGGACATACCTGAATGCGACGTTAAAACGTCTATGCAGATGCAAAAATGCCAAATTAATCACAGGAATATTTTTTTCAAGAATCATTCAAGTCTCATCCACTCATCTAAATTAAATACCGATCACTCAAATCGATAAATAATCAAGAATCCTCCCCAGTGGAGTCGCCAAATTGTAGGCGTCGTTCGAAGTGCGCCTACGTAAAAAGCATGTTGTGAATATGCTTGGCACTCATAGGAAGTGGGAATTGACATTACGATTAGGGACAAATAAAGTAGGGAGCCGCCAACAAGTTTTTAAGGAACTTGTAAACCGTTCACGGATCATTATAAGGCAACCATGAAAAGGGACAACGATAGGCAACAACGATTGACCCGTGAAGGTTACACCCCATTCATAATCCATGAGATTACTAACTCCATATGGTTCGGAACCACGAAAGGAGGATCGGGGATGATGGTATGAAGTGAGTCATGGAGTCACATTCACCCGTATTGGCCTCTACTCGATTCTTATATTGAAAAGCATTCCTGTGATCTCAAAGGCATACAAACAAAATATTCAATTCGCTCCAAACTATTATTTAGCTAAATTGGTTGAATATTAATGCACACATAATTCTAAAATATTTGGTGATCACTTGAATTAATTAACAAGATTAAAAAGGATCCTAAACCGGTTGTCCAAATTATCTTATTAGGCGTGATTTTCACGTACATATTCCCTTTAACATGGAATATGATGATCAATAAATATAATAAAAGAATTAACATTAATATTGAAAGCAATTTAATCACAATTCCAACAACATAAAATCGTTAGAAAAATAATAGAAATAAAAGGAACATGATCCTTACTTTGATTCTGTTTGTTTGCAACTACAAAATAATAAACGAGTTAGTAACTTCAAGGAAATAATAAAACGATGATTAAATTAAATTAAATAAAGTAGAGTTGATTTGCAGCCAAACCCTCAAACAGTTCTACCTTTCACGCCTTGGCTTAAGGACAGAACCACGAGTAAAGTATGGACTCCTTTGAGCACTTTAAGAAGGAATTTTGAAGTAGAAAAGGGGTAGGCTAGTGTTTAGGCTAAAGCATAGAAGAGAGAAAAATAAATCAGAGAATTACTCGGTGCCCCGTACATCATAAATGAGGGGGTATTTATAGGGAAAATGTGCCGAGGGAGCACACGGAACCCTAAAATGATCAAAACCCTAAAAAAGTATCCCGTGACACGGCAAACTGTACCGTGACACGGGAAGTCCCACCGTCAGACGGCACACTTTCCCGTTTCATAGTACATTTTTAGTGTGACGCGGGAAATTTTCAGAAAACGGGAAAGAAAACGCGTTAAGGGTTTACGCGGAAAAGGCACGGAATGTCCCATGTCACGGCAAACTTCCCATGTCACGGGAAATCCCACCATCAGACGGGAAGGATTCCCGTGACACGGTGGGTACCTGCCGTGGCGCGGGAATTTCCAGCCTGTTTTTCCGTCTAAATACATTTTTTAACCCTAATTTCATTCGGCATTTTAAGTGCCGATTGATAATTTCGGGCCTTTTCTGACTTATTATTATTTGGGCTAAAATAAGAAATTAATTAAATAAAAATAAAAATAAATAAAAGGTTTGGGCCAAAAATAAATAATAAAACAATAAAAATAAAAAAGGTTTGGGCTAAAATTAAATAGTAAGTTTGGGCTGAAATTAAAACTATGCTTTTACCAAACATCAAGACTAATCCATGGACTGTTCAGAAATATGAATTTAATTAAATACAATTTTTTAAGCACTCTCGGGATTAAATACTGAACCCGACCAATAGTGGCGGTGAAAGGTTGTTCATCATCGGGTTTGGTTTTGGGGAGACATTTTTAGGTGTCTACAAAGACGATGAAGACACTACAACAAATTAACCTTTGTGCCACGTGTAAAATCGTGGCACAAGTTTTAAATTTCTGTGGCTATGCAATTTAGCCACGATAATTTTGAAATTCCTTCTTGTGGCACAAGAGGCCGTGGCTAGGATTTTGCCACGGGAAAACAAATGTCGTGGTGTAGGCGTCGTTCGAAGTGCGCCTACGTTAAAGCATGTGGTGAATATGCTTGGCACTCTTAGGAAGTGGGAATTGACATATACGATTAGGGACAAGGAAAGTAGGGAGCGGCCAAAAAGTTTTTAAGGAACTTGTAAACCGTTCACGGATCATAAAAAGGCAACCACGATAAGGGACAACGATAGGCAACAATAATTGACCCGTGAAGGTTACACCCCATTCATAATCCATGAGATTACTAAATCCATATGGTTCGGAACCACGAAAGGAGGATTGGGGATGATGGTACGAAGTGAGTCATGGAGTCTTATTTGCCCGTATTGGCCTCTACTCGATTCTTATATTGAAAAGCATTCCTGTGATCTCAAAGGCATACAAACAAAATATTCAATTTGCTCCAAACTATTATTAAGCTAAATTGGTTTAATAATAATGCAACACATAATTCTAAAATATTTGTGATCACTTGATTAAACAACAATATTAAAAAGGAACCTAAACCAGTCGTCCAAATTATCTTATTAGGCGTGATTTTCAATTACATATTCCCTTTAACATGCAATATTGTGATCAATAAATAATATAAGCATTAATATTGGAAGCAATTTAACAATAAATTGTTAGTCAAATCAAGTAATAAAATAACCTAATCATGATGCTAACAATATTAAAATAAAATAAGAGTAATTAAAATAACTAATTACTCACATTCTGCGCGTTCCTTTAAATTGCTACATCGTGAATAAATTGTTAGTAACTTCAATAAAATTATAAATCAAATTGAAAATTAAATTAAATTAAATAAAAAGTAGAGTTGATTTGGTCGAAACCCTCAGTTATTTGTACCTTTCACGCCTTAGTTTAAGGACGGAACCTCGGGTTAAGTATAGACTCCTTGGAGCGCTTAGGGGAATTATTATGGAAGTATAAGGAGGCTAGAAATTAGGTTAAAGAGGGAGAAGAGAATGATTTTTGGTGTAAGGTGAGAGAGAATGATTATTGGTGCCCCGAACTGCAGAAAGGGGGGGGGGGTCCTATTTATAGGGAAAATGAGAAGAGGGAACACGCGGAACCCTAAAAAGATAAAACCCTAAAAATAACACCGTGTCACGGCAAAAAGCACCGTGAAACGGTGCTAGGCACCGTCAGACGGGGGAAGATTCCGTGACACGGGGGAAAACTGAGTGACACGGGAAATAATTAGGTTACGGGAAGTGAAAACGCGTTTAGGGATTACGCGGAGAAAACACAGAGCAATCCCATGTCACGGGATGTGCACCGTGACACGGGAAGAAATGTCGTGACACGACATTGTCCACCATGGCACAGTGTAGTATGCCGTGTCACGGTGTAAAAACTACGCGGAAATTACACGGAATATCCCCGTGTCACGGAATGGGCACCGTGACATGGGAAATTGCACCGTGACACGGTGCAAAATCCCGTGTCACATCAGCATTTGCCGCGTCGCGGCGTTTTTGCTGCTGCGCGGTAATTTCAGGTTTTTACCCGTTTTTAAAATAATTATAACTTTTGATCCGTAACTTGGAATAATGTATATAATATATCATTGAAAAGCTTATCAAGTCTACTTTCCGTTTTAGTGGAAGGGTGTCGGTTTTAGGCCGAGTTTAGTGTTTTGCTCATATCTTTTTCGTTATAGCTCGGAATTGGGCTTATGATATATGGTTGGAAAGCTTATTTAAAGGCCTATCCAACAAAATAATAATTGGATCAAAACTGTATATCCATAAAATTAGTTTCTTTTGTTTTTGCGATGTGGACACGAAAAGTGGAAAATAGGTTATGGTTTAGGGAAATGAGCTAGAAATTGGATTGGTTTATGAAATGGAAATATGGATTTAAGCACTCCAAGGTTAAATACTCAACCCGACCAATAATGGCAGTGAAAGGTTGTTCATCATCGGGTTTGGTTTTGGGGAGACATATTTAGGTTTCTACAGAAGCCCCCACTTTGACTGAGTTTGTAGAAACGTTAGTTTAAAAAACGATAGTGAAAGTAGTCGATAGGGACGGAGAATGATTTAAGACGTTCTGCGATCCTAAATCACTCTGTATACGCCGATACCTGCAAAAAATGTTAATTCCACAGATAAAAGAGTAAAGGGATAGAACGCTTATCTGACACCAGTGTATCGATGGCAAATGAGCTTGGTAGCTTCCTATGCTTGAAGGAATCCACCGAATGATGTTCTGATGAAATACTTTCCATGCCTGAGGAAAGTCGACCGACGAGTTTGGTAGCTTTCTATGATTGAAGAAATCTACCAGATGATACTTTCTATGTTTGAGGAAAGCCGACATATGAATTTGGCGGTTTTCTATGGTTGAAGAAATCCACCGGATTATAGTTTCCATGCTTGAGGAAAGTCGACAGATGATGAGATTGCAAGTCTCTGTGTATCGAGAACCTTGCGCCGTGAAATGATGGTGGTTCAATTGTCCCCGAACGTGGGCTGTAGTTGGTTCGCTTGTCCCCGAACGTGGGCTGTAGATGGTCCGATTGTCCCCGGACGTGGGCTGTAAATGGTCCGCTTGTCCCTGGACGTGGGTTGTAAATGGTCCGCTTGTCCCCGGACGTGGGTTGTAGATGGTCCGCTTGTCCCAGGACATGGGCTGGTTGTAAATGGTCCGCTTGTCCCCGGACGTGGGCTATAAATGGTACGCTTGTCCCCGGACGTGGGATGTAGAGGGTCCGCTTGTCCCCGGACGTGGGTTGTAGATGGTCCGCTTGTCCCCGTACGTGGGCTGTAGATGGTCCTCTTGTTCCTAGACGTGGGCTGGTTGTAAATGGTCCGCTTATCCCCGGACGTGGGCTGTAAATGGTTCGCTTGTCCCTGGACGTGGGCTGTAAATGGTCCGCTTGTCCCCAGACATGGCCTGTAGATGGTCCACTTGTCCTCGAACGTGGGCTGTAGATGGTCCGCTTATCCCCGGACGTGGGCTGGTTGTAAATGGTCCGCTTGTCCCCGGACGTGGGCTGTAAATGGTCCGCTTGTCCTCGGACGTGGGCTGTAAATGGTCCGCTTGTCCCCGGACGTGGGCTGTAGATGGTCCGCTTGTCCCTGGACGTGGGCTGTTTGTAAATGGTCCGCTTGTTCCCGGACGTGGGGTGTAGATGGTTTGCTTGTCCCCGGACGTGGGGTGTAATTGAGACCTGCAAAATAAAATTTTCTAGGGGACTCGTATAGACTTTGATTGACTTGACCAACTGACTTGACCAAGTTTGACTTGACACGACATGACATGACATGAGTATGACTTGTGATTGTGTGTGTATAATTTGAGTGTGTGTGTGCAGACACAAGCAATCCAAAATGCAAAAGCAAAAATTTTCCATCATTTTTGTCATGAGACGAGTGGAGGGTACCGACTTTCTCCCGAAAAAGAAAGACGTGAAAAATAAAATTTTATTTTCGAACTTCCCTCGATAAAAATTTTGAATAAGTTTTTGAACTTCCCCAAAATAAAATAATGAAAAAGGGTAGAAGTTTTGAACTTCCTCTCTGAGCAAGACGAAATGAATTGTATGGATTGAATTTCTTGTCTTGAAAATAATGTATGTATGATGCATGTTCTTAGGCCAGGAGGCTAAGGACAATTACATCATGTGACACGATAGATGAATGAACTTAAGTCATGGAGCTAAGCATCATATATGGTGTAAAGAAGCAATCATGAACGTCACTTAGGTTTGGAAGCTAAGCACGTATATAGATGAAGTGATTATGAACGTTGCTTAGGTCAAGGAGCTAAGAATGATATGCTTTGTATTATTACAAATCATTGATACAGAAATGTTACTCAACACATTATGCGATGCATGAAACAATGAACATTGCTCAGGTTAAGAAGCTAAGCAGGTATACAACATTTCTTCTGATGAATGTTGTCTTAAAAGATGATGAAGCATGCGCGGTAGGGAAACAAGATTTCATGTTAAAGGGTTCCTAAGGGAAAGATGATATGGATATGTATGTGTAAAAGAAGTGTGTGAAAGTGATACTAAGGTGAGACTGCAAAGGTTATGGTGATGGAAATATATGTGTGAAGAGTCAAAGATGATGACTCTTTAGGCTAGGTAAGATAATGTGATGTGGGTTCAAGCCCCCAAGTCTAGCTCTAAATGGGTAAGGATATAGAGATAAGCATTTGATATTCTTTGTCTCGATCATGCATAGATATGAATATGAATGTGGCCGCACCTCAATGTGAGGTTGCCTATGTATCCATTAGGAATCAGGCCGAACGTAGCTCTAACCGAACTTTGCACAAGTGTATGTACACCTCAAAGAGGTCTTTCAAGGGTTGTAAGGTGGTTAAGTTGATGGTTTAAGGAAGAAAGGGGTAAAAGGCTCAAGACCCGAGAGAAGCCCCCAAGATGTGTAATTGTGAATTTGAAAATTTTGAATTTTGCAAGTTTATTTTCAACATTTTTTTTGCTTTGATTTTTTTTTCATTCGTTTGAATCAATGTAGGCAATCTCAGATCATGCGGTCCATCACTTACTTAGCATTCATGTTTCTCAGGCACGGTACCAAGCACTCGATAAGAGATGCAATTCGAGACGTGTTCGTATCAAAGACATTGGAACACTTGCCTTTAGACATTATTTTATTGTTGCTTTGCTGCTTTTTTTTTTTGATTTTTTTTTACTTGCTTTTTGAATGTTATACAATTACACATTTTCCAATCCCAGGGTTAAGTGAATGTAGGTTGAAGAAATGAAGGCCAAACGTTAGACGAGGCTCAAAGTGGTTGATGAAGAAATGGAATGTGATTGAACGGTTAACAGGGAATAAAAGAGTTGCAAAGTTGCCTCAAGTCATTGGTGTACCTTGTGTTTAGTTCGGTAATTGATTTTTTTTTCTATTTTTTGAGAATGAATGAATGAATGAAAAATTCTATGATCAAGATGTAAAGGAAATTTGCTCATTTTATTAATAGAAAAGGTGAACGAAACACATGAAACATATAAAAAATTCAAAATGGAAAACTGTAGGGAATATTTCAAGCGTTAATCCCCTAGCTTGAACCCCACTGTGATCATACACTAAAGTACGGTGGCGTCCAAAGGGAAAGAAGATAGAGCAAAAGAGTCGCCAACAAGTTTTTTTAGGAACTTGTAAACCGTTCACGAGGTGAAGGTTACACCCCTTAACGATCCAAGAGATCGTCAACTCCATAAGGTCTTGAACCAAATAGGGTTCGGGGATGAAGGTACAAATCCAACCTAAAAGAGATTGAACCTGACCTAATAATAGGCCTCTACTTTGTTCTGATCGTATTCATGTGCGCTTTCTGACTAACATGCAATCAATAGGTTTACCTTAAACATGCAATCAATAGGTTTACCTTAAACATGCAATCAATAGGTTGAATTTAATGCACAAATAAAACTATTATTGGCGATCACTTGAATTATAATCAAATTAACCCTAAACAAGATTATCAATTATCTTATTAAGCGTGATTACAAGTACAAATTCCCTTTAAACATGCATAAAAGGGTGTGATCAAGGAATAACAATAAAAATCAAGCAACATAATAATAATCAAAACAATAATAATAATAATAATAATAATAATAATAATAATAATAATAATAATAATAATAATAATAATAATAATAATAATAATAATAATAATAATAATAATAATAATCATGTTAAAGCATAATAATAGCAAGATCCTAGGCATGATACTAACAAGATTAATAACAAACCCTAGCATGTCACTAAACAATAAAATCAAAGCTTTAACTCTAACATGATACTAACAGTCATAAATATTAGGAATAACATAAAAGGCATCATACTTTTAATCATACTTAATATTAAAGTTACCCTAGACATGATACTAGGAATTAAAATAACAATCTAAGCATGAACTCTATATCATAACATCAATAAAAACTATTAAAGTAATTACTTTGATGCCTCATACCTCTTTCTATTAACAAAATACACGCGTTAGTAACTTCAAGGAAAATAATAAGCAAAACAATTAAATTAAATAATTGAAAGAGAGATTTGGGACCAAACCCTCAGAAATTAAACCTTTCACGTCTAGGGCGAAGGCAACTTCGAATATGGCTAGGTGTATCTAGATCTAATGAATGCGGAATTTTTATATTTAAGAAAAGGCTAGTTTAGAAAAGAGAGAGAGAGAGAGAGAGAGAGAGAGAGAGAGAGAGAGAGAGAGAGAGAGAGAGAGAGAGAGAGAGAGAGTAATCAAGAGAATCTTGATATGAGTTGGTGAGAATTGATGAGAATTGATGAATGAAAACGGAGTTTTTAGCACGTTATTTATAGAGAAAATCAGCCAAAAAGATAAAATATCAAAACAGAGTTCTGGCGCACATAAAACGATGTTGGCGCCAGGCGCCAAGCGTAGCGCCAGGCGCTACAGCTGGCGTTTGGTGCTGACTCAGAAATTTACGCGTTTTCTTAAAATCAGATAAAAATTTCCGTACAGGAGGATAAAATCGTATTTCCCTCAAAAAATGTTCTTTGATTCTAATTAAAACTCTAAAAAGTCAACAAAAGTCAATTTATCAATGCTAATTAAATTAGGAATGAAAAGAACCATCTAGAAGAATCTAGAAGACTAAAACCATTCCTAATTGCATTAGGAATGATAAATCTATATTAGGCCCTCCTCTAGATCATTAGGCCGCATATAAGGCTCAAACCGGGCTCAGTTCAATAAATTGGCCATAACTTCCTCAATATTCATCGGAATTGGGCTTATAATATATCGTTGGAAAGCTCTTGTCAAGCCCCATCCAACTACACTACTATTGGACCCATATCATGGACCAACCAAACTGGATTGGCTGTTTTCTTAAAATAAGTTTTCAAAAACAGAGAGAAGAGAAAAGAAATTAAAACTATCCGCAACACTAGACTTTCCACACTTTCACTTCATTCGATTATGATTCGACGCGAAAGGTACTCATCACTGGATTTGGTTTTGGGGAGACACAAATGGGTGTCTACAAAAACCTATGCTAGACATGAATGGGGGAATGGAGATGAATGATAAAGAAAGAAATCATGAAATCTTGCACGAAGGATCTGTTGTGCGCCTTGTGTTCATTACTTCTTGCCGCCTGGAGGGACAGGAAGTTTGTTTGCATCCACCAAGTCTTGAATTACGTCCTTCAAATTCCAACATTGCTCCGTAGTGTGGCCCCTTCCTTGATGGTACTTGCAATGGGCATTGGGATTTCATTTGGCGCTCCTTTCTTCAGTTTTTGGCTCTGGAAATGGCCCAATAGGTGTGATCAAGACTTGACCGTAAAGGCCATCAAAGGCCGCCTCATAAGTCATTCCTAAAGGAGTGTAAGTTCTTTTCTTCTTGGACAATGGAGCATCAAGAGCTAACACTTCATTGAGATCAACTTGGCTTATATTGTTGGTAGTATTTTCGTGCTTAGAAGACAAAGAAGAAGGATGGTCGTTCTTCTTGTTTTTCCAAGTGTTATTATTGTTACTACCAGTAGTCTTTATTAGCTCATCCTCGATATTGATGCCGATGTCATATACAACTTCAAAAGTGTTCAAAGGAAGAAATTTGAGATGTTCCCTATACTTGTGAGTCAGATTTTGAATAAAGAGGCGAACCATCTCTCTTTCTTTGGGAGGATCTACCAAGAGTGAAGCCGTTTCCCTCCACCTGTTCAGATAAGCGGTGAAGCCTTCATTCTCTTTCTGTTTGAGAATGGAGAGTTCACGTTCAGAAGTTTTAGTTTAAATGTTACACTTGTAACGATTCATGAAACTGTCGGTGACATCTTGCCAAGTCGTAGTACGCTTGGCATCTAGGGAATAAAACCATTGTTGGCAAGCATGCTCTAAGGAGAGAGGGAACACCGTAGGGAAGAGTGTTACATCCAATCCCTTAAGAGCCATAGTTGCAGAGAACGCCTTCAAATGGAATATTGGATTGTCAGTAGGCTTGAACTTTGGAATATCAGCAGTGGAGAACTTTTCAGGGAGTCTGTCCTTCACATCCAAAGGAGTGGGAGGCCGTTCCACATAGGTGAAATCCCCATAAATCTTGCTCATTTGCTCTTTGATCTTGTCCATTACAGTTGCAGTAACATTGTTTTACTCTACTGTGTTGACTCTAGTAGTGAGTGCTTGTAACATGTTAGACATTGTCTCCATGGACTTGTTAATGTTCTCAATATCTTCCTTAGTGGCCATTGGGACAAACTGAAAGTAGTTTGAAGGTGATGAGTGATGTGGAGATGGCAAAGTTCTCTTTAAACGCCTCTTAGGTCTAAAAGGTTGATGTAGTAATGACTCGAACCGTACCAATCTACCCCTGCTCCTTGACCAAGTGCTGTGAAATAAAAAAAACCGCACTTAATTGTTTGACACATTGCTCAAGATAGGAAAAAAAAATTCATTTGAAAATAGGTGAGAATAACTCCGATCTACTCATCTTTTATTATGACGGAAATGGGGGTGCATGAACCTAGTATACGATCATAAACGACATGGTGTATGACTCGAGTAAAAAAAAATAAAGAAAGTGTGTGGACTATACTTGACTCGTGAGTGATTAAGTGATGTTATAAGACTCGTGGTATGATCGTATGGCTAGACATGTGAACAATAACCAAAACGACTGACGCGAGGACCAAATTAACACGGAAGACTTAAAAAAGCTGACTGAACTTATTTCAAAGGCACCGTGACACGAAAAATTGTACCGTGTCACGGTACAAGCTGCCGTGACGCGGTGATTTTTTTTTGCTGGAAGTCCACCGTGCCACGGTGGAAACTGCCGTGACACGGTGAACTTTCTCGTGGCACAGTGGATGCTGACGTGTCACGGGAAAGTTCACCGTGGCATGGGTTTTTTTTTTTTTTTTTTTTTTTTTTTTTTTTTTTTTTGCCGGAAATCCACCGTGCCACGGTGGAAATTGCCATGACACGGTGAACTTTCTCATGGGAATTGACATATACGATTAGGGACAAGGAAAGTAGGGAGCCGCCAACAAGTTTTTAAGGAACTTGTAAACCGTTCACGGATCATAAAAAGGCAACCACGATAAGGGACAACGATAGACAACAACGATTGACCCGTGAAGGTTACACCCAATTCATAATCCATGAGATTACTAACTCCATATGGTTCGGAACCACGAAAGGAGGATCGGGGATGATGGTACGAAGTGAGTCATGGAGTCACATTCGTCCGTATTGGCCTCTACTCGATTCTTATAGTGAAAAGTGATTCCTGCGATCTCAAAGGCATACAAACAAAATATTCAATTTGCTCCAAACTATTATTAAGCTAAATTGGTTTAGTATTAATGCAATACATAATTCTAAAATATTTGTGATCACTGTATTAAACAACAAGATTAAAAAGGAACCTAAACTAGTCGTTCAAATTATCTAATTAGGCGTGATTTTCAATTACATATTCCCTTTAACATGCAATGTTGTGATCAATAAATAATATAAGCATTAATATTGGAAGCAATTTAACAATAAATTGTTAGTCAAATCAAGTAATAAAATAAACTAATCATGATGCTAGCAATATTAAAATAAAATAAGAGTAATTAAATTAACTAATTACTCACATTCTGCGCGTTCCTTTAAATTGCTACATCATGAATAAATTGTTAGTAACTTCAATAAAATTATAAATCAAATTGAAAATTAAATTAAATTAAATAAAAAGTAGAGTTGATTTGGTCGAAACCCTCATTTGTACTTTTCAAGCCTTGGTTTAAGGACGGAAACTCGGGTTAAGTATAGAGTCCTTGGAGTGCTTAGGGGAATTATTATGGAAGAATAAGGAGGCTAGAAATTAGGTTAAAGAGGGAGAAGAGAATGATTTTTGGTGTAAGGTGAGAGAGAATGATTATTGGTGTCCCGAACTGCAGAAAGGGGGGTCCTATTTATAGGGAAAATGAGCAGAGGGAACACGCGGAACCCTAAAAAGATTAAAACCCTAAAAAATAACATCGTGTCACGGCAAAGAGCACCGTGACACGGTGCCAGGCACCGTCAGACGGGGGAAGATCCCGTGACACGTGGGAAAACTGAGTGACGCGGGAAATAATAAGGTTACGGGAAGTGAAAACGCGTTTAGGGATTACGCGGAGAAAACACAGAGCAATCCCGTGTCACGGGATGTGCACCGTGACACGGGAAGAAATGTCGTGACACGGCTTTGTCCACCGTGGCACAGTGCAGTTTGCCGTGTCACGGTGTAAAAAGTACGCGGAAATTACACGGAATATCCCCGTGTCACGGAATGGGCACCGTGACACGGTGCAAAATCCCGTGACACGTCAGCATTTGCCGCGTCGCGGCGTTTTAGCTGCTGCGCGGTAATTTTAGTTTTTTACCCGTTTTTAAAATAATCATACCTTTTGATCCGTAACTCGGAATAAGGCATATAATATATCATTGAAAAGCTTATCAAGTATAATTTCCAACCTAATTATATGCAGGTCAAAATTATTTTTAGATTTTAAGATATGTCCATTTTAGTGGAAGGGTGTCGGTTTTAGGCCGAGTTTAGTGTTTTGCTCATATCTTTTTCGTTATAGCTCGGAATTGGCTTATGATATATTGTTGGAAAGCTTATTTAAAGGACTATCCAAAAAAATAATAATTGGATCAAAATTTTGTAGCCATAAAATCAGTTTCTCTCGGTTTTGCGATGTGGACACGAAAAGTGGAAAATAGGTTATGGTTTAGGGAAATGAGCTAGAAATTGGATTGGTTTATGAAATGGAAATATGGATTTAAGCACTCCAAGATTAAATACTGAACCCAAACAATAATGGTGGTGAAAGGTTGTTCATCATCGGGTTTGGTTTTGGGGAGACATTTTTAGGTGTCTACACGTGGAAAATTCTAATTTTTATGCCACGTGTATTCACGTGGCAAACAAATTCTCTTGCCACAAATACTTACGTGGCTAACAAATTACTTGCCACAAATTCTACTGTGGCTAATAAACTTTGTTGCCACAAATAGTCAACAACTACCGTGGCTAAAAAACTATATTGACATGGCTAATAAGCTGCTTTTTCCCCCACAAATATCACCTTGGCAACTAATGTAGCAATTAAAGTACAAATACACAAAACTTAGATATTTTTATTAATAGCTTGTGAATTTACACTTATCATCTCATCAAAAAAAAAAATGAAAAAATTACAATTAGAGTACGCTATAGTTGGAGCAGCAAGACTCATCAGAAGCAGCAGCAATGTCCAACCAAGAGCACCAGTGTCCAGCAATTAGTTTATCTTCACAGGGCAGTCTTCTATTCCAGAGGCTTCAGCTTTAAGCATAGCTTTCTACAAATCACTATGCCAGCCAATGGTATTTAAGACGAATGCAAGAACCACTAAAAGATTACAAAACAACATTCAAAACCATGAGAGTTTATTAAAGCAGTGTGGGCTTATGACACACATAAATCTCTACCCTAATAGGGCCTAAAATGTTAGGTCAAATGTCAAAATAGTTGGCTTGAACTCCTCAGAGATCATCATTTATTTCTTATAAATTATGTATTGCACGAGTCAACAACACTCTTATTTCACACAATATATTTCGTATAATTTGATGACTCGACCTGTATTACAAAAAGCACACTAATATATAATAGCCTTGATTGAATTTAATAACGAGAAGCCATCAACTTCCTATAAACCTTAATAAAGAAAGAAGATCTAACATAAAAGTGACCAGTGTCTCATAGAAAATTTATATTTGGAAAATAGTTATGTACAGATTATAATCTATTCTCTTTGTTAAATAATTGGTTTGTTTCTCCATATATTCAGGCACTTAGGCTTACTTAGGCCTTAGGAAAAGCATTCCAATCAGAAACAAAATTATCACAAAGCTTCATAAATCATACCTAAACTAATTCCGACTAGGACAATACAAGATTTACATACAGAGAATTAAGTGAGCTCTTTCCTAAATCAGAAACAACTACTATATAATTGCAAGCAAGCTACTAATGAACTTGCATAAATAAGAAATAGATTCCTAGTTATGAATTCAGGAAACTTCACCATCCAATTCACTAGAAATGTGAGCATATCTGTAGCTGCAAAAAAAAGGTTGAATATCAAAATTCAAAAACAGGCCTATACTTGCAGAATTAGAAAATTCAACTGAAAGCTAAAATTCACCAGCAAGCCTATGCATCCTAGTCCATACAACCATACCAGAGGTTGCATCCCCGATATTAAAAGCAAAATGATGTCATTGAATATTTGAATACGACCATCCCACTTCAGCAGGATTAAATTGGATGGTGTACTAAATAGACCAAAAACTATAATATTTATTTGTTCATTGAATTCTAACCTTAGCTTGATCAAACAACATCAAATTTCTTTCCACAACCGAAGCACAAGCAAAGGCAATATGACTAGATTTATAATTCAATTAGTCATACAACTAGTTAAAGCCTACGACCATTTACTAACATAAAAAATTAAACTTTATAATCCCCACATATCTCAAGCTAAGATAAAATTACATATGTAAACATAGGCTATTCTCATATTCTAAAAATATTTGAACAACTAAGAGAAGGCTGATTAAACTAAAACTTTGGTTCCTACTCTAACTAGGAACACGTACTCTCAAGCAAACCTGTAACGATTCTAAGAAATAAAGAACGAATAAAACCACATGTTTGACAGCATAACAACAGTTTGTAGGGCAATTATAAAGTAAAAGGGAAAATACTAGTTGATCTTCATGATTAACATAATTTGTCAATCATAGGGGTGATAGTGTCTTTTCATTCATTAAGTTAGGATAGTAATGTCATTGCACATGTAATGACATGTTCATATTGCCAGCTATGCAATATAACGACGTTAACAACTAAGTTCAAAGCCCCAAGTCCGCACCCTCCTTCTCTCTCTTCTCTCTCAAAGTCCCTACAATGGTGGGTGTGTAGTAGCTCCGGTGATGGAGGGTGTAGCGGTGACAATGAAACTGAAATTAGTGCTGGGCGACAACTAGCTATGACTCCGACAACGGGTGGTGGTGGTGTTCGTACTTAAATCGATCTCTCATCCCCCAACGCCAACAAGAATTATGTCCTAGAGCTTCTTGAAAAAACTTCCTAGGTTAGTCATTTCAAGGAAAAATGGTCACCTTTAATCTTTGGGGTTAACCAAGCCCTTAATTTCACCTTTTCTTCTTAGGGTTTTCGTTTAATTCGGCGGCGAAGCCGCCGGAAATGGTGGTATTGATTGTGTCGGTGGTCGGTTTATTGGTTGCAGCTTAGAGATGATGAAGATTGTGGTATGGTAGCTTCAATGGAGAAAGCAGCTTGAACACTACTATTGTTACCGTTAGTAAACGGAATTAGGATCTAGGCTTGCGTTCTTGGTGATTAAGCGGCTGACAAAGCACAAGTATAAGCTGGCTAGTATGAGTAAGCACTAGATTAACAAAATATGTTAATCATGAAGATCAACTAGGCAAGCCCCCAAAGTAAAATGTGATACAATAGCATTGAATTTAAGCTATCACATGATAAACACTAATAATAATCAGGTTTTTAATTATAAAATTCTTAACAATAAAAATCAAATTTAATAAAAACTACATATATATACTTTGCAGAATTATCAACTTCATTACTTAAATAAACTAAGCAATTTAATATAAATCAACAAATCACCCATAAAGCAAGAACTAAAATTCCCAAAATCTTAAAATCCCCAAACAAAAACCTAAACCAAAAATCCCCTCAATCAATTGAATTAAACAAAAATAACAAACCAAGTTAATTAAACAATCGAAAAACCAGCCATAACAAAAGAGGAGAGACACATAGATAATTAAAGATACAAGTTGGGCAAAAAATTAATGAAACCCAAACCTTGCTCAATTGTTGAAAAAGGAAGATATAGAGAAGTATTTGACTTGCTTCGGTTGTATTCTAAAGTGATGGAGGAGGTGGATACGATCGGTTAGCGGTGGAAGTTGTCATTCTTCAAAGGAGACAAGCGCCGGCGGCGAATAGATGGAGGAAGCGTGGCGAAGATGGAGTTATTGGAGGGCGAAGGGGGACGAAGGCGGAGGAGGCGTCGTGGAGTCGACGGCGGTGGAGTGGGTTGACAAAGTATGGTTATCAAACCTGATTTTGGACAGCAAAATGGAGGTTTGAAAACCAATCCCAGTGAGCTAGCCAGGAGAAAGCAGGGCAGCTTGTTGGTGATAATTGCAGATAATAAAATGCATAGTTTTGAGAGAGAAAGAGTATAGGCAGTAAAGAGAGGATTTCATTCATAAAGCTTGTGAAAAAATGATTCATTACAAGGACTTGGCTTAAATAGCCTTCAAGACTACTGACTAACTCAGTACTAACAACAAGTAAATTAACGGTAAAAAGGATCATTTGCTAAAAGACAATTACAACTTTTATTTCCAGCTAATTATTCTCTGACATATTCCCTGTATCATTCCTTTCCTCTCTTTCTGTGAAGCTTCCTTCTTGTGCAGCTGCCTTTTCTTCATTTTCTGTTGATTTCCCTGACTTTTCTTGTGCATCCTCCAGCTCATAATTTTTAACCTCGGCTTCCATGCTGGCAAGTGTATCAATACCTCCCCCATTCACAGATCCTTGACCCCAAGGATCAAAGGTAGGATAGAGTTCCTCAATCCTTGCAGCATCTTCCCAAGTTGCTTCTTCCATAGGTAATTGATTCCATTGAACTAGCCATTGGACCACAACATGATTCCTTCTTTTTATACTGCGCTTATCTAGTACAGCTATAGGAGTCCTTAAGATCGGTTGCTCAGTTGGCATAGAATGAATTAGACATGTGTTTGCAGTGTTTGGAACAGGGCCATGGTGTTTTTTGAGGAGGGATACATGAAAGGTGGGGTGGATTTTTGAAGATGCTGGTAGGTCTAGTGTATAAGCAACCTATCCAATCTTCCGCAATACTTTGTATGGTCCATAGTACCTTAGAGATAATTTCTCATTGCTCCTTTGCTGCACTGTTGACTGTATATAAGCTTGCAACTTCAAATAAACCCAATCTCCTTCATCAAAGCTTCTTTCTGACATGTGTCTGTCAGCTATTTGCTTCATTCTATTTCGAGCCTTGTGCAAATTCTCTTTAAGCAGTTTGATAGTGGCATCCCTCTGCTGTAGACTTCTATCAATTGTGTCAATCACATAAGATCTTGCCAAGTAAGGTCCGTGTACTGGAGGTGGGGTGTTATACAATATTTCAAAGGGAGTCTTCTTGCTTGTTGTATGATAGTTGGTGTTGTACCAAAATTCAGCTAGGGATAGCCACTTTGACCACTCGTGGGGTTTTTCAAAGCTCATGCATCTAAGGTAGGTTTCTAAACATTTATTTAGAACCTCAGATTGACCATCTGTTTGTGGATGGTAAGAAGTTGACATTTTGTGATGAACACCTTGTAGCTTCATGAATTCAGACCAAAATTGGCTAACGAAAACCTTATCCCTGTCCAAAATGATAGATTTAGGGAAACCATGCAGTTTGAAGATGTTATCCAGATAAGCCTATGCCATTGTCATAGCAAAAAAAGGGTGGGATAGGGCAATAAAATGGGCATATATTTGCTCAATTTATCAATGACCACCATGATTACTTCCTTCCCAGAAGAAGGTGGCAACCCCTCAATGAAGTCCATTGTTACCTCTTCCCATACTGAATCTGGAACAGGTATGGGTTGTAATAGGCCTGGGTATACTTTGGGGTCATACTTGCATTTCTGACATATCTCACATTGCCTCACATATGCTCTTAAGGCTGTTTTCATTCCTTTCCAATAAAACAGACTTTTCATTCTCTGGTATGTTGCTTCTGTGGTTGAGTGACCCCCTTGAGGTGAATCATGCAATCATTTGAATAAATCCATCTTTAGGGACAAGGAATTCCCTATCCCCAGCTTCCCTTTTTTTCTTAAACACTGACCATCCCATGAATAGTGCTTATGGGAGTCTGTATTCTGTTTCAGATCTGCTATGATTTTTTTGAGATCATCATCTTGTTCCCAAGCTTGATTGATCTGTCCCATGAGATCTGTGTGAATACTTGAGGCAGTCATGGTATTCAACTGATATCCAAGCAATCTGGACAGAGCATCAGCTGCTTTGTTCTAAACTCCAGACTTATATTCAACTGTGTAATTAAAACCAGCCAACTTGGATAACCATTTCTGCTGGAATGGAGTGCCAAGTTTATGCTCAAGTAAATACTTAAGGCTTTGTTGATCAGTTCTAATGATGAAAGGTTGAAACATCAAGTAATGTTTCCATTTTCTAACTGCCATCACAACAGCAAGCAACTCTGTTTCATAAGTTGAGAGATGCATGTCCTTTTCACTGAGTGCTTTGCTTAAGAAACTAATTGGGTGTCCTTCTTGTAGCAACACTGCACCTATGCCCTTTCCAGAGGAATCAATTTCAATGATGAATGCCTTGGAGAAATTAAGCGTAGCTAAAACTGGAGGAGAAGAAATGACCCTTTTAAGAGCTGTAAAGGATTCTTCTGCTTCCTCATTCCACCCAAAATTATATTTTTTCAATAGCTTAGTGAGAGGTCTGCAAATTGTCCCATAATCCTTAATGAATCTTCTACAGTACCCAGTTAAACCTAGGAACCCTCTTAATTGCTTGAGAGTCTTAGGTCTAGGCCATGATATCATTGCTTGCACCTTATCTGGGTCTGTTGCTACTCCATGTTTTGATATAATATGCCCCAGGTATTGATACACTTTCCAGCATGGAAGCCAATATGGAAGCCGAGGTGGAAAAATATGAGCTGGAGGATGCACAAGAAAAGTCGGGAAAATCAACAGAAAATGAAGAAAAGGTAGTTGTACAAGAAGGAAGCTTCATAGAAAGAGAGGAAAAGAATGATACAAGGAATATGTCAGAGAATAATTAGCTGGAGATAAAAGTTGTATTTCTCTTTTAGCAAATTGTCCATTTTACCGTTATTTTCCTTGTTGTTAGTACTAAGTTAGTCAGCAGTCTTGAATGCTATTTAAGCTAAGTCCTTGTAATGAATCATTTTTTCAAGTTAGCATGTAAGTGATTCACCCTCATGACCTCCAAGACAGCTTCTAGATCACTCAAATGAGCTTCCCAAGTAGGACTATACACCAATATATCATTAAAAAACACCAAGACACACTTCCTGAGAAAGAGTTTAAAGATGGTATTCATGAGAGCTTGGAAAGTGGATGGGGCATTAGTTAAGCCAAATGGCATTACTAAATATTCAAAGTGACCATAATGGGTTTTAAATGTTGTTTTTTGTATGTCATCTGGGTGCATTCTAATCTGGTGATAACCAGATTTTAAGTCTATCTTTGAGAAAAATCTAGTGCCTTGCAGTTCATCAAGTAGCTCTTCAATCAAGGGAATAGGAAACCTATCCTTGATGGTTGCTTGATTCAAGCTCCTGTAGTCCACATACATTCTCCACCCACCATCCTTCTTTTTGACTAAGACAATTGGGGCAGCAAAAGGGCTATTACTTGGTCTAATAACACCTTGTTCCAACAGCTCCTGCACCATTTCCTCTAGATGTTTTTCTGCAAAGAAGGATACCTGTATGCTATCAGGTTAACAGCATCAGTGCCCTCTTTCAAGGGTATAACATGGTCAAATCCTTCCCTATATGGGGATAGGCCTTGAATGGGTTGAAAAACCATGTCATATTGACTCAACAAGGTCAATAGAGAAGGATGTTGATAGGTGCTGGCATGACCAGTTGGAGAGTAGTCATGCTCTGCTGGTAAGAGTTACATCATTGACAAGGTACCTTCCTGACTCATGAGCCTTTGCAGCTTGTGAGCTTGAAATTCTTTCCATTTCTTGGGCTGAGATCCCCTGAGCTTGACCTTATGCCCTCGATATTTGAATTCCATGGTCAGAGATTTAAAATCCCAAAGTACAAGACCCAGTTGAGCAAACCATTGGATACCTAGCACTAAATCACTGCCACTCAAGGGCAGTAAGAATACATCTGTAAAGAATTATATGCCTTGCATTCTCCATTAGAACTTCTTAATGATGTGCTCACATTTCATTTTATTGCCATCAACAAGCTTGACATAAAGAGGATCAATGTTTTCTATTTTGCAGTCAAGCTTCAATGCTCTTGAGGCATCAATAAAATTATGAGTACTTCCACTATCCAGAAGTAGCTGTAGCCTCTTTTTTCCATGATGGCCCTCCACTCTCATTGTTTGAAATGAAGCCATTCCATCTATTGCTTGCATAGATATGTGAGCAAATTCAGAACCTTCTTTTTCCACTTCTTCCACCACCTCTTCCTCTTCTTCTACTTCTTCTACCTCTATGTGATACAACTGTGGCTTATTTCCCCTACACTTATGACCAGACTCATACTTCTCATCACACCAGAAACACTGGTTTTTGGATCTTTTCTCATTAAACTCAGTAGATGTAAGTGTTCTCCTGTTGGTGTTTAGGGTGTTAGGGTTCTGGTGAGTGTTTGTGGGTAGTCTGTTAGGTTTGTATGGGGGAATTTGAGGGAGAGGTTTGAAAGGTTGGGGTGTGGGTAGTAAGGGTGGCTGTTTTAGTGGTAGCTTAGGTTTTTTTGCCTTTCCTGCTGCCTCCTGAAGCTTATCTAGGCACATGGCCTGTTGAAGTGAGGAGGGATTAAACATCCTCACAGCAAGCTGGATATCTTCATCTAATCCTGCTAGATAGCAGCCTAAAAGATGAGCCTCAGATAGCTCCACTCTACTTGCTAATGCATCAAATGAGTCATGGTATTCTTGGACACTTCCAGACTGCTTAAGAGCCTTTAAATCTACCATAGGATCATCATACAAATCCCCAAATCGAACGGTGATGTCCTTAACATAATCCTCTCATTTTGGCAGAATCTGATTCTTTTTATGCATATATGTTTGATGCCACAACAAAGCTTTATCTTCCAAGTGAATGGCAGCTAGTTTCACCTTATCAGGATCTTTAACATTATCTAGGTCAAAGAATTGATTACACTTAAAAATCCATGACTTCAAATCTGAGCCATTGAACTTAGGAAACTCTACCTTAGTTAACCTAGCAGAGTAATGAGAGTATTTAGAAGGGGGTTTAGATTCCTGATCCTTGATTAATACAGTTTCAGGGATAGATTTGTGAGTATTATCAGAGACTAATTTTGTTATTTGCACAGATAATCCCAACAATAAGTCATTAAGCTTAGAAATGGACTTACAATTCTTAACAATATTTAAGCTATTTTGTTTGCAGGCATTATCCAATTTCTTACCTTGGTCCTGCAACAGAGTCCTCATAGTCTGCTCTAGCTTCTTCATTTCAATATTTCCTAGATTAGCAGAATCAGAAGAGGATCTTGTCATAGGCATAGTAAGGTGTAGGCCG
The DNA here is from genome assembly GCF_948465745.1 of Chenopodium album. Taxonomy (NCBI): domain Eukaryota; kingdom Viridiplantae; phylum Streptophyta; class Magnoliopsida; order Caryophyllales; family Amaranthaceae; genus Chenopodium; species Chenopodium album. The sequence continues at coordinate 19,203,862 of NC_137842.1, forward strand.
AGGAACAGTCTGCTCTGATACCAATGATAGAGTATGGTTATCAAACCTGATTTTGGACAGCAAAATGGAGGTTTGAACAACTATCCCAGTGAGCTAGCCAGGAGAAAGCAGAGCAGCTTGTTGGTGATAATTGTAGAAAATAAAATGCAAAGTTTTGAGAGAGAAAGAGTATAGGTAGTAAAGAGAGGATTTCATTCATAAAGCTTAAGAAAAAATGATTCATTACAAGGACTTGGCATAAATAGCCTTCAAGACTGCTGACCAACTCAGTACTAACAACAAGTAAAATACGGTAAAAAGGATAATTTGCTAAAAGAAAAATACATCTTTTATCTCCAGCTAATTATTCTCTGACATATTCCCTGTATCATTCCTTTCCTCTCTTTCTGTGAAGCTTCCTTCTTGTACAGCTTCCTTTTCTTCATTTTCTGTTGGTTTCCCCGACTTTTCTTGTGCATCCTCCAGCTCATATTTTTCCACCTCGGCTCCCATGCTGGCAAGTGTATCATGGGCATCAGTGGATGTGGCGGTTGTACGTGGTGTTGAGAAGTGAGAAGAGAGAATGAGGGAATTTGGGACTTTACTTTTTTTTTTTGAAGGATGGGACTTTTCTATTTTTGTAAAATTAAGTCATAACTCTTACGATTAGGCGACTGTTACTTGGGTCTTTTTATTAATTTTTGTTTTCTTTTTTTATTTCTTTTTTATTTTTTTTTTTGTAAAATGTTATTAATTATTGTAAAAAAAGTCATTAATTACTAAGGGCCTGTTCACATTTACTTAATTTCAGTTCAGTTCAGTTCATTTCAGCTCCAATCAGTTCAGTTCAGTTCAGTTTAGTTTAGTTCAGTTCAACTTCTAATTTCCCTCTCTCATAAAATATTCATTTCAGCTCAGTTCACTTCAGTTCAGTTCAACTCCAATCAGTTCAGTTCAGCTCAGTTCAGTAAATGTGAACAAGCCCTTAAGCACCACTTTTTCTGAAAAAGAAAAATAAAAAGCACCGGTTTGAACTAGTTCCCTTTTACTTACAAGGGTACCAGTTTTTGTGAAAAGAGACATGGATAATGGGGTTTTGAACAGGTGCCCTTTTACTTACAACTTTACTAGGGTACCTATTTTTGTAAAAGAGACATGGAGAATGGGGTTTGATCTCCAATCATGCAGCTTTATAATATAATTAAATATTATAGGGGTTGATTTTTTTTTTTGTTTTTTTTTTTAACTAGTACATTCATTAAAAATAATTTCTATTAGTGACTAATTTGTATTATGTTTAATATTTTATTTTGTATCAATTAGTGCTTAACGAATTTCTAATATCTTCAAGTTTTTTTTAAGAAAATGTTGTAACATGGCTAATTCATGGTAACTAATTTAATTATCATGTAAATATATGCATTTTTGTTCTCATTCCCTCCCCTTTCTCACTAACCCTTGTCCTTGTGCAACCAAGCAAATGATTGATGCCAACAAAGATACAAGGAGGATTGGTCATGCAAATATATATTATTAGTAAAGTTATTGTATGCAATGATTTCCTCCTTTTCAATGGGATGAGTAGATCTAGCTACGAAATTTATTTTGTTGCAAAAACCGTGGCATAAGTATATGATTATCACGGGAAAATTATAAAATGTATGTAGCACTAGTGTAAAGTTTGCCACAGAAAAAAGGTACTCGTGGCACAAATGTAAAGTTTGCCACGGGAAAAAAGGTATTCGTAGCACAAATGTAAAGTTTGCCACAAGAAAAGTGTTACTCATGGCACAAGTGATATATTTGCCACGGGAAATAAATACACGTGGCATAATTATTCTTCTTATTAAGGTTTTGTATCATAGTTCACTTTTCCAGTTGCTAGATGAAATTATGCCACGAATTCTAAATTCTCGTGGCATAATTCGTGGCACAAGTGTCAAATTGTTGTAGTGAGACTTGTGGGGCTTTAATGAAGAGATCTCCTTAATCAAGGAGGATGAAAGGACCCCTCTCTGCCACGACCCCCACTCCAATATGACAATAAACTCTATTCTTAAGAAACAAGGGCATTTTCCTAGAATGACTCTAGGAAAGAAGAAAGGAATAGCAAAACAGCTGGAATTACCCGGCCTCCCTAAGTTAGATACTTTCGGACATGGTTTCGAACCTACTCGGGAAGATCTCAAGCGAGCCCAGGAAAGGTCTAAGGCGTGTAGGAACACTCGCATCCAAAAGAAACCAATCCCAATGGATCAGTATCCTCTTACTCTCAATGGTCAATTCATAAAAGAAGGAGAGGACTGTCTGTGCTATGAATTTCCTGAACCTTTTTTTGTAAATGGCATAAGGCAACCGGGATTCAAAATTTTCTTAGATTCCTATTTTCTAGATGAAATCCCAATTCCTATCCACAAGGAGAAAGAACCCCCATGCTTTGACTTTAATGTCATGGGATTATTATTTGGGCGAGAAAAAGATGAGCCGAGATACATAGAGGATAACTTCTCGCTCATCCAAACGGTCCTACAAAGCGAGAACTTTGACCCCTCGAAGCTTATCACTTCAGCAGAAGGATCAATACAAGGGTGGCGTAAGACGGTCAAGGTGGCTACTCCTAGTGGTAGGAAAATCTCCATAACGACAGGGCAAGGACCGATGTTCTAAGAGTCGTCTGAGTCAGAGTCAGAGTCAGAGTCTTTTCCCGTAGAGTCATCCAAGTCCCTCATTGTAGCACCCCTCCTTCTTCTATTTCTTCTACTAGGGTAATTAGCAATCAAGTCCCTGAGGACATTTCCCTTTTCGATGTAATGATTTCCGAATTCAATAATATGTCTTCTTCTACTTACTCCTCGTGCTTTTCTTTAACCCAAGATGACGAGCATTGCTTAACTAACAATGAAAATGACAAAGAAAGTATTAAAGCAATGGAAACACCTGAAAAGAAAACACCGATAATAGAGGAAAATGAGACGGTTGATATCTCAAATGATTCAACCATTAAAAGAGAGGTTAAAATCGGATTAACACTTAATGAACAAGAAAGAACCGATTTAATTAATCTACTCAAAGAATTCATCGATGTATTTGCTTGGTCATATGAAGATATGCCAGGTATTAATAGAGAAATAGCTCGACACACTATATCACTAATTCCAGGAATGAAACTTGTAAAACAGAAGTTGCGTCGAATGAAACCCGACGTAGCTCAATAAAAGAAGAAGTTCAAAAGCAAATAACTGCAGGTTTTATCAGGGTATCCAAATACCCCGAATGGGTGGCCAACGTTGTCCTAGTTCCGAAGAAGGATGGAAGGGTAAGAATGTGTGTCGACACTCGAGATCTAAAAAAGGCAAGTCCAAAGGACAACTTCCCTTTACCACACATTGATATTTTGGTAGATAATACAGCGAATCATGCACTTCTCTCGTTCATGGATGGATACGCGGGATACAATCAGATTCTCATGGCAGAAGAAGACATGGAGAAAACAACCTTCATAACACCATGGGGTACTTACTGCTACACGGTAATGCCATTCGGGTTGAAAAACGCGGGTGCTACTTACCAACGAGCAGCGTCTGCCTTACTCCATGACATGATGCCCAAAGAAGTTGAAGTATATGTGGATGATATGATTGTAAAATACAAAGATCGCCCAGGCCATCAAGTAGGCTTGAGAAAATTCTTTGAAAGGCTAAGGAAATACAACATGAGGTTGAATTCATCCAAGTGTGCTTTTGGAGTCACCTCAGGTAAGCTTTTGGGTTATGTCATAAGCTCTAGAGGAATGAGATATACCCAACCAAAATAAAGGCAATCATGTAAATGCCACCGCCCAAAACCGAGAAACAAATTCGAGGATTTATTGGCCGGTTGCAATACATAAGTAGGTTCATATCCAAATTAACAACGATATGTGAACCAATATTCAAGAGGCTTAAAAAGAATGTACCAGTAATATGGGACGATGAATGTCAAAAAGCCTTTGAAAATATCAAAGCCTATCTTGCAAATCCTCCCATATTAGCACCATTAATTCCAGGAATACCTCTTAGGTTGTACCTAACAGTCACCAAGGAGACAATGGGAGCCATGCTTGCGCAAGAAGTACAAGGTAAAGAAAATGAAATCTACTATCTAAGTAAAAAGATGCTCGAGTATGAAGTACGCTATACACTGCTCGAGAAATTGTGACTCGCATTGGTGTGGGCCACAACCAAGTTAAAACATTACATGCTTGTGCATACAGTCTTTGTAGTCTCCCGAATGGATCCACTTAAGTATTTATTCGTAAATCTATACTCAATGGGCGCATATCAAGATGGATAGTCAACTAAGCATAGTTCGATGTAATATTCATGCCTCAAAAGGCTATCAAAGGATCTGTGGTCTCAGATTTCCTAGCAGACTTTCCAATAGAAGATTCAACGCCAATACACGACAATGAATTTCTAGACGAAGACTTGATGGTCACAGAAGATGATACTTGGACCTTATACTTCGATGGAGCCTCAAACCAAAAGGGATGTGGAGTTGGAGTATTATTAGTATCACCTAAAGAAGAGCATGCTCCAATCTCCATAAAGCTAGATTTCGACGTTACCAACAACGCTGCTGAATACGAAGCATGCGTTGTAGGCCTTAAAACAACTTTTTCATTGGGAGTGAAGAAATTACGAATATTCGGGGACTTTTCATTAATCATCAACCAGATTTCTAAAAGATGGAAAGTAAGGAGCGAAAGTCTAGTCCCTTACCAAACTTATCTGGAAACTCTCACCAATCAGTTAGAAAAGGTAGAATACGCATATATACCTAGAGAGGAAAATCAATTTGCTGATGCCTTGGCATGACTAGCCTCAATGATTAGGATTCCTACGGAAATCGAGCAAATGCCTCTAACTATAGAAAAAAGGCATAAACCGGCTTATATTCAAGCTATAGAAGATGATAAAGTGATCCAAGATGAAGAGGAAGATAAAGAAGAACCGTGGTATATAGACATACTTAACTATGTCACCAAAGGAGAATACCCTGCTCATGTTGACAAAAGAGCAAAACGAGCATTAAGACTCTTGGCTTTCTAATACGTACTCATAGACAACGAGTTGCATAAAAGGGTACCTAAGGGCCGAGCTCTCTTATGTGTAGGGAAAAAAGATGCTGAAAGAGCTATGAGGATAGTCCACGAAGGAATTTGTGGAACCCATGTTAATGGAAAAATGCTAGTCCAAAAGATAATGCGAGAAGGATACTATTGGACTATCATGAATAGGGATTGTCATCAATATGTGAAAAGATGTCCTAAATGCCAAATCTACGCCAATTTACAACATGTTCCTCCATCTCTACTTTACACCTACACTTCACCATGGCCATTCTCTACATGGGGAATTGATATTATTGGTAAAATTACTCCTCCAGGAACAGGAGGTCATGAATACATCCTAGTAGCAATTGATTACTTCACAAAGTGGGTTGAAGAACAATCATATGCTAAACTCACTGCAAAACATGTAGCACTCTTTATCGTAAGGAATATCATTTGTCGATAGGAGTCCCACATGAAATGATAAGTGACAATGGAACTCACTTTCAAGTTGAGTGTGAAGAATTGTTACAAAAATATGGCATTCAACACCATCATTCTTCTCCTTATAGACCTCAAGAAAATGGAGCAATTAAAGCAGCTAATAAAAATCTAAATACTATCATCGAGAAAATGACGGAAAATTACAAGGATTGGCCTGATAAACTCCATTTCGCACTTTGGGGTTATCGCACGTCAATTCGCACGTCAACTGGAAATACGCCATTCTCCTTGGTTTATGGAATGGATGTCGTACAACCTGTAGAGCTAGAGATACAATCTCTACGCATTGCACTAGAAAGTAAACTCGATGAAGTTGAATGGACTAGAGTGAGATATGAGGAGCTAATTCTACTTGATGAAAAGTGACTAGAAGCTCTACATCATACTCAATTCTATCAAACTTGTATGGCTAGGCATTTTAATAAGAAGGTCAAGATAAGAAACATCAAAGTAGGAGACTTGGTGTTTAAAGCATTAAGGAAAAATGTTTTAGATCCAAGGGGCAAATTTAGGCCTAATTAGTCCGGACCCTATATTGTCAAAACAATCCTATCAGGAGGTGCAGCAAAATTAACTAATATGGATGGCAATGAATTCTCAAACATGACAACTCATGACCAACTTAAAAAGTACTACCCATAATTACTTGAGTAGGATACTCAAGAGAGCTACGTTTGGCTTGATTCCTTAGGAAAGGATACGTAGGCAACCCTCTACGGGTGCGGCCACTTTAATTTATGCAAACCTCGCATCCCAGATATAAAAAGAAATTTGACAGAAATTCGACGAAGCATCGGCATCACAGAAAAAGCTCTGTCGCCGGCCGATGAACCATAGCGCAAAACGACAGCGTCTGTCGTCAGATGCCAGACGGCCGCAGCCGGTGTCAGCCGTAAAGAAGCTGCGCCATTTCTTCTGGGAGTACCTAGGAATATTTCGGTGTTTTATGGAAAATTTTCGACTTCCGTACTCGAAAAAATTTCTGAAAAATTAAATTTTCTGTTTTCACTGCTTTAATAAATTAAATTTAAAGGGGTTGATTTAATTTAAAAGCTGAAATTTCATTAATAAAATAAACTAAAAATTTAAAACTAAGTCTAATAAATTGAAAGTTAAGCAATGCTTCAATCTTTCTTCTCTTTCTTTGCTCTTTTCCAATTTTTATCTGTATCCACTTCATCGTCCATGGCTTTAGCTAGTAGGCATCCTTTAGAGGACCTACATTCAATTTTGGAGTAAATAGTTTCTCCCTTAGCTAGGAATCCATGTTTCTTCTCTACCCAAGGCTTCTTCTCTGAAGTGTCAGCTTTTCTTTTCCCTTTATCCTTTGTAGAGCTCTTCTTTTTAGGCATCATATGGGTTTTGAATTCAACCTTTTCACCCAAACGTTCCTTAACAGGAATCACCTTTTCATCGAGACGACTCTTCACATCAGTTTTACTCTGATTTTTCTTCATGTCCTTTGAAGGTTTCTTGAGAAGCCACCTCTTCACATCATTGGGCAAGGAAGGAGGAACCTTTTGGGTAATCACTTCCCATAAAGGTTTAGCGCTCCAATATACATCAAATTTTTCTACTTCTTGTGAAAAAGGGAATTCATAGGGACGACGAAGATCCCCAGAAAGAATTGTTTGAAGTAGGTCGTACTGTCTTTTTACCCTGTAGGGATAATAAAAAGTCATCTTGGTTAAGCTTGGAAGACGACAGAAAGGTTGCTTGTTGACACCAACCATCTTTTCTATTTTCCACCAAGGGATGACCCACTTGACAGCAAAGTTGCAAGAAGCAAACACTTTTTTTCCATTCATGGCACCCCATCTTAGAGAAGCGTTTCTTTCGCCTCACAAAGCAATTTGGAGTGTATTTTTCAACATTGTCGGGAGGACTAATTAACTCTAGTCTCTCCATTAGCCACATCTGCAAAATTTCAATGCAAATAAATTAATATTACTATACAAAAATATGTATTTGATTTCTGTAATTAAAAACTTTATTTTTTTACCTGTAATAAAATTGGAGAGCCCCGAAAAGGCACTTTTGGATTTCGCTTCAATTCATCAAGACTAAGCATAGTCTCTCCAACAATTAATGGCATTGGATTTCTCCCAGATTCAATTTGCTCCAAAACAGTTGATATGATTCCTTGGCCCTCATTAGTTCTACCACAAGTGATAAGATATTGGTTAAGCATGTAAAAGAGAAAAGCCCTTCTTCTATAAACATGAAAGGATTCAGACTAAGGTCTATCAAAATAATGGCGTGCAAATTCTTTCAAATTAACTATGCTACCATCTACAATATTTGTTAGGTCTTTGTCTCTTAAATTAAATAAGCGCTCAAAATCTTTATAATAATATTCATTTATTCTAGGAATTACTCCAAGATCTAATGCAGGGAAGCCTAAGATAGCACCGAATTCTTCCGGTAAAGGGCTAATTTCATCACACCCTAGTCCAAAACAATGAGTATCTGTATCCCAATATTCTAAGGTGGTATGAATGAAGTCTATATTAAGATCTACCCCCTTAACACCATAGATACCTCCCATATGAAAAAAGTCTAATTCTTTTCTCTCTTTGGCAGTTAAAGACCGACACCATTCATGAGTGAAGTTGGTAAAACTCTTAGTAATTAAAGACATTATTATTTTTTCAAAAGCTAATACTATGTTTAATCTGCTGAAATTATGAAGAAAATCGGCAGACCAGGGGGCTATTTATACACAACATCGGCACAGTTTTAATCCGGAAAGGATTTGGAGTCAGCGCTCTTTAGCGCCAAACGACGGTTCTGTCGTCTGGCACTAGAGTCTGGCGCCAATCGCCAGTAGTAGCGACTGGCGCCAACGCAAAACGCGTGGCGCCATGTGGCGCTGACGTTATCTTATCAGCGAGCTTTTAAAAAAACCGCGTTTTTTGGCTGATTCGAACCTGAACAATGGCTTTACGATTTTATCCCTTCATACACCCTTTTAATTAATTTTATATATTAATTATTTTTTCTTTTGTCTTTGAATTTTATTCAAACTTAATTTTAAGTTTTTTGTAAGTCCAATATTTTTTTTTTCATTTTTCGTTTTGGGGGAGAAAGTCGGATACCCTCCATCAATAATAAAAATGACGGAATTTTTGCGCAAAATTATTAATTATCACAATTCTTTGCACACACAAATATGCACATAAAAATGAAAAATAAATACAAGATAGAGTAATAATAATTAGATAATAATATGTATATACAAGTATGTCTAATAAATGAGTCAATTAGGCAAAGTTCTATACAAGTCAAAATAAACAAAACAAAGGTATAAACTACGGCGCTGAAGGACGCAAATGATTAGAGACGCCCATCATATCATAGAACTGCACAATACGAGGAGTAAGCTCTCCACCAGCTTCAGCTCCAGTCTCCTCAGGAGGAGGAAAACTCAGCACAGGACCCGTCCATCCAAGGTCACCCTGAGGCTGAGCCTGCGGAGGCTGCTGCGATGACGAGCCGACCTCGTACATCCCACAACCTCTAGGAGCCGAGCTAGCCTCTCCCTGGCCTACCGCCTCAGCACGTGCGCCCTCAGATGAAGAGCATGATCCCTCCACCGCCTTGATCCGAGCAGCCTCAGATCGACCACTCCGACCGCCAGAACCAGTACGGCGACGTCTCGATCTAGACCTCGCCGGATCTCTCCAGACCTCAGGTCTCGTCCGGGTACGAGAAGGAATGGGCTGACCCTACAAGAAGAAACCAAGTTAGAAAAAATCAAAATAGAAGCATAACAATGCAGAAATAAGGAGAAAAGGCTACCTCCTGAATAGCGTCGTCGCGACGACACGTAGCCACATTCCTCATCCGCACGAGCTGGCTCCGGAAGGTGTCTATACACCGTGCCATCGTCGTGACCACCTCGCGCGAGAACTGTCAAAGAAATAAAAGTCAGTAACAATGCATAACAGATACGAACAAATTGCAAATAAATGAACTTACCCGAGACTGGTGGCGAGGAATTGACCGCTCTACAAAGTGCTGATCCTCAGGTGCCGGAGGAATCATCTCCTCAATGGGCCCGTATTTCCCCTGGTAATGGATAGACCTACGAGGTGGCACGAACTCAGTAGGCCCAGCCTGACAAAAGCAAATCAAAGTCAATAAAATATCACTTGGGGGCTACTTAGCAAAAGGTAAAAAATGAAAATCATACCGCCTCCTCCTTAGACAGAATAGGGGCCGGAGCTAGCAGCGGTAGCAGCTCCTCCTCATTGCACTGCCCGGGGATCGTGTGAGATAGCCAAGGGGTCAGCCCTCTCTGACATGCTCAGCAGCCTCGCGTCATTGAACATATGACGCGGCGGAGGAGTAGAAACGACGAAAGCATCCGAGGAGTGATGAATAGCAACCCTCTCTCCAAGGTATGCAACCGCTCCGTACGTCCCTAGGAAGTAGCGACGCTCAACGGGTACTACGCAGCTAACCCAGGGACAACCAAGCCGTTCCACGGCCGGTACTACACAACAGGCTCCTACGAAGAATGCCTACGAGATGAGAATCTACCAAAGGCAATACAAAAGTGTTCAACTATGCAAAAATCATACCGAGAGAATCTGGTCTCGAACATAGGCAGTAGACATCCCAACATGGCGGCCTCCCCAGCAGGTGCTCACGGGAAAGCCGCGTGGCGACAGTCTCGCCGGCGCGACTGAAGGAAAGTACTCATAGAACCAAATCTACAAAAGACAAAAAGTATCAGCAAGTGCTAACCAAAGCTTAGAGCTAACTTTTAGCGAGATAAAGTATACCTCTACGACTCTCAAGAAGCTGGACAAAGCGACGTTCCCCGCAAAAGACCGGTGTTGACACGAGTCTCGTAACGCCCGAAATAAATCAGCATAGTCCAAGATGGCCAAGTCGTAAGTCCCGACCATGTGAAGATCACGGACTACAGGCAGGTAGTAAAGCAGCACTCTACTACCCTTGTTAGGGGAAAACGTCCCTGACAGCAAGATAAGCGCAAAGATGCGCACCCGCTGCTCTCGGGTGGTCACATCATCCTCAAAAGCTGCCACCAGAGTCGACCGGGGAATACCTTAGCACTGAACTGAGGCGACTCTACCTCATCACGAGCCCGAACAGCAATCGGACCCAACATCTCCTCAACCTCAGGAGAGAAGACGCTGATGTTGCTATCAAACGACAACGTAGTAGAACTAAACTCCAGTCCCGTAATGAGACTGAACTCGGTTGGGGTGACCATCATCTCACCCCAAGGAAAGTGGAAAGTGTTGGTGGTGTCCCAGAAGAGCTCCACCAGGGCGCGAGCCATGCAGTGACCCCCATCAGAAGCAATCATGGCATCCACGTCCTCGAACAGGGCAGTCAGCCCACAAGACTCCCACAGAAGTCTCAACTCTCCGTCGACGCCGATGTGCATTCTATACAGGTTGCCTAGAGTATCGTTGCCCGAGCCATGGGAACGAGTCCTACAAGCAGTAATCCCACGACGCACCCTCTCAAAAATGTGGTGGTCGGGGGAGAAATACAAAGTTTGGTCATCCCACTCAGGGAGGGGACCAAGAGAAGTGGACGGGTCGGCATCCTCCTCTACGGGCTCATGCTCCCGTCGTGTGTCTCGGGGTCGTGAACTAGAACCTCTCTGTCTATCCATGCTACATTGTGCAAAATCAACATAAATTAAGGTTCTATAGTATCTAAGGTTCGCCTAGCCGCATGATACTATGTTCGCGAAAAACAGAGTACGTAGTACTAAAACAAAGCACAATTTCAATATGAGCATATACGGCATTTTTCAAGCATCTAAACAATTTCTTGCATTACTATGGTAATTATTGTGACGAATTGGACAAGAATTGCTAGCAAAAACATCAAGAACAAGCCACATTGTTTTCCCGGCCTTTAGAGGTCCAACAATGGTGATTTGTTCGTTTCTTCACAAAATTGAGTCAAACAAGTCTCAAATTACTCCTAAGGCAATATGTAAACATAATCAAGCAATTTCATGACATAAAATTTGACAAACAAAGCGAATTAAGCAATTCAAGGTTCGAATTTTCCCAAAATTCATGAACAAAGAATGTCAAATTCATCAAAAACCAGAGTGATTTTGAAGAAAACTTACATAGATCGGGAAAATAGATGAAAGAAGCTTCAATTTGCAACAAATTTGAGCAAATTTGGTTGAGAAACGAGCAAGAACGACCAAGACGAAGTTTCGCGGCGATTTTTGAAGAAAAAGCAGCAGCAGCGGCGAAATGAGGAAGAAAGGGGATATATATGGAATTCCCGACTCTAGCGCCAAACGACAGCTTTAGCATTTGGCGCTGGTTCCAACGTCTGGCGCCAGAGCGAATTCGTGGCGCCAGTAACTTTTCAGCGGCGACAGAGTATTCAACTACTCAAAATAGTTATTTTGATCTCTTACAACAATTTTGGGTCCCTTGATACGCCAGTTAGCCCCTCTAAGCAATTTGACATGAATTAGTAATCGGCTCGATTACAAATGCATTAAGTGATCGACCTGATGAATGATCGTCTCACTTAGCTTAAAGCGCCCAAGCATTGGCTCATCGAAGGCACCGACATAATGGTTCATAAACAGCAGAAGCGTCGACATAATGGTTCATAAACAGCAGAGGCACCGACATACTGGTTCACAATTCAAAGCATCAAAAGCGCCGACGTACAGGTATACAAAAGCAAAAGATCGACAGGCATTGGTCTTCGGTGATACTCTTCAGGGTATTGTCGCAATAAATGAGGATAACTTCTAGCGAGGATATCTTCGACAGCGGTCCCTAGCTTGTGGAGGGTTGTCACAAACAACTAGAGGTGATTTAAGGCAAATTTATCTTCGATCATGTTCCCTAGCTTGCGGAAGATGGTCACAAAGCGCTAGAAGGTCGTTTCAGGCGAAGCAATCTTTGATGGGGTTCTCTAGCTTGCAGAAGTCTATCACTGCAGAATTGGAGGCAGTTGAAGGCGTAGTAGTCTTCAGGAGGTATTCTCTAGCTTGCAGAAGATCGTTAAAACAAACAGCAGGATGGCATTCCCTAGCTTGTGGAAGGTTGTCACAACGGCAAATACAACAATGCAGCAACAAATCGGTTACTTCTAGAGACGTGTGCTCGACAGTGCAAGATACGCGTTTCTTAACTCTCTTATCTGTTTTAACTAACGCTAGTTTGCAGGTATCGGCGTTACAAGAGTGATTTATGATCGCAGAACGTTCTGAATCATTCATCGTCCCTATCGATACTTTGACTTTTATTTTCAAAACTTGCGTTTCTCCAAACTCAGTCAAAGTGGGGGCTTATGTAGACACCCATTTGTGTCTCCCCAAAACTAAACCCAGTGATGAGTACCTTATACGTCGAATCATAATCGAATGAAGTGAAAGTGTGGAAGGTCGTCTAGTGTTGCGGATAGTTTTTATTTCTTTTCTTTCTCTCTGTTTTTAAAAACCTATTTTTAGAAAATAGCCAATTCAGTTTGGTTTGGTCCATGACGAGGTTCCAATAATAGTGTAATTGGGTCAGGTTCGAAAAGAGCTTTCCAACGATATATTATAAGCCCGATTCCGATGAACAATGAGGAAGTTATGACCAAGTTACTAAACTAGGCTCGGTTTGATATTTATATGCGGCCCAATGATCTAGAGGAGGGCCTAATATCAATTTATCATTCCTAACGCAATTAGAATTGATTATAGTCTTCTAGATTTTTCTAGAAGGTTCTATTCATTCCTAATTTAATTAGCATTGTTAAATTGACTTTAGTTGACTTTTTAGAGTTTTAATTAGAATAAAAGAAGTGTTTTTAAGAAAAATACGATTTTGCTCTCCAGTACGGTTAAATTTTATCAAAATTAAGAAAACGCGTGGAATTGTTTTCTAGCGCATGACGACAAGATTAGCGCCTGGCGAAAATGCTTGGCGTCTGGCGCTAATTCGTTTTATTCTCTTCAAAACTATGATTCGTTTTTCTATCCATCTGGCTTATTTTCTCTATAAATAGCCTCCTAAATCTTTGTTTTCAATCATCAACAATTCTGTAATTCTAATTCTCTTTCTTCAAGATTCCCTTGATTATTCTCTCTCTCTTTCCTAAAATAGCTTTTCTCATACAAAATTCCGCATTCACAAGACCAAGAAAAACCTAGCCAAGTTCGAAGTTGCCTTCGCCCTAGACGTGAAAGGTGTTAATTTCTGAGGGTTTGGTCCCAAATCTCTATTTCAATTATTTAATTTAATTGTTTTATTATTTTCCTTGAAGTTACTAACGCGTGTATTTTGTTATTAGAAAAAGGTACGAGGCATCTAAGTAAGTGCTTTAATTGATTTATTGATATTATGATATAGAAATCATGTCTATGTTGTTATTTTGATTCCTAGTAACATGTTAGGATGTTTTCCTTAATTAAATGTTTAGAATGACAACAATGATTCCTAGTATCATGTTTAGGGTAATAACTATAATTTTTAATATCAAATATGACAGTTGTGATTCCTGCGATGCTTCTTATTTTCTTTCCTAATATCATGTTAGTATCATGTTAGGGTTAAAGCTTTGATCTTTATTGTTTAGTGACATGCTAGGGTTTGTTATTAATCTTGTTAGTATCATGCCTAGGATCTTGCTATTATTATGCTTTAACATTATTATGATGATGATTATAATTGTTATTATTTATTATTATTGATATTATGTTACTTGAGTTTATTTTATTGTTATTGCTTGATCACGCCTTTTATGCATGTTTAAAGGGAATTTGTACTTGTAATCACGCTTAATAAGATTATTAATAATCTTGTTTATGGTTAATTTGATTATAATTCAAGTGATCGCCAATAATAGTTTTATTTGTGCATTAATATTCAACTAACATAGATAAATAGGTTTAGGGTAAACCTATTGATTGCATGTTAGTCAGAAAGCGCACATGAATACGATCAGAATAAAGCAGAGGCCTATTAATAGGGCAGGTTCAATCTCTTTTAGGGTGGATGTGTACCTACATCCCCGAACTACCAGTCATGGTTCCAGACTTATTGGAGTTAACGATCTCCTGGATCGTTAAGGGGTGTAACCTTCACCCTGTGAACGGTTTACAAGTTCCTAAAACTTGTTGGCGACTCTTTTGCTCTATCTGCTTTCCCTTTGTACGCCACCGTACTTAAGTGTATGATCACAGTGGGGTTCAAGCTAGAGATAATGCTTGAAATATTCCCTACATTCTGCCATCTGTAAAGTAATGTTAGTAACTTTTAAACACTCATATTAAGCCTAGCACACACAGACGATGGCATAACACTAACACTAGCACCCAAATCACATAATGCTTTATCAATAAAGACATTACCAATATGACAAGGGATAGAAAAACTACCAGGATCCTTTAATTTAGGAGGGGATTTATTTTGCAATAAAGCACTACATTCCTCTGTAAAAGCTACAGTTTCTACCTCATCAAAGGCCCTTTTCCTAGTCAAAATATCTTTCATAAATTTAGCATATACAGGAACCTAAGTGATTAAATCAGTGAAAAGAACTGTTACCTGCAAGTTTTTCACAACCTCCAAAAACTTACCAAATTTCTTATCAAACTTACTCTTCAAATGTCTATTAGGGAATGGTAGTTTGATAGCTGGACTCTGCACATCTCCTCCCTTTTCCTGATATTTACCCTACAAAGAAACATTAGAAGGGTTAGTTTCTTTTGTAGCCCTGCAGGGTTAGTAAGATTAACATTTGGTACAAGGGAATCAGGATTAGCAACAGGTCCATCTTCCTTGGGCATAGGAGGCCCATCATACTGTGAACCACTCCTTAGAGTGATTGCATTGGCATGATCTGTAGGATGGATTGGTTACGATGGTAGAGCTCCCTGCTGAGGGGTTTGTAGGGTAGATAAAATCTGTGCAATTTTATTATCAATGATTTTATTATGAGCAATAATCGAATCAATTTGTGCATCCTTACTCTCCATGTGCTTTTGCATGCTTGAAAGCATTACTCTAGTTTCTGACATAGCAGGGTCAGAAGATGAGGAGGATTATGACGGGTTTTTCTGGCAAGAATTAGGATGGTAATATTTTTGCTGTGGTGGGGGTTGCTGTTGTGTACTGTTTGTTGTGGAGGTTGAGGGTTTTGTACACTGGTACTCCGGTAGGAATGATATAGGTCGTTCCGGAGGCCAGGATCATAAGAGTTGGAGTATGGGTTATTTTGCCTATAGGATTGGAAGGCATTAACTTGCTCTATGGAACTCCTATAATCTTGTTCCCAATGTCCTACAATTTCACAAAAAAGCTTCATTATTAGCAACAACAGAAACATTAGCCGCAGAGTTAGGAACAACAGTAAGATTATCTAGTTTATGACAAATATATGTTAACTGAGCTTGCAAAAAGGATACAGAATCGACATTATGTTTTCCTTTATTAGAAAACCCTTTCGGATTCCCATATTGGTTATTGTAAATTGCCATGTCTTTGATAACCTAACCTGCATTTTCAACATTAAGATTCATGAATCTCCCACTAGCTGCAGAATCTAGAATTGATCTAGATGAATTTCCAAGGCCATTGTAAAAGGCTTGGATCAACTGCCATTGTGCCAGATTATGGTGGGGGCATTCACTCTGTAGATCCTTGAACCTTTCCCAAGCCTCATATAGAGTTTCATCTGGCTCTTGGGCAAAGTTTTGAATAGCACTCCTTAATAAAGCCATTCTTTCTGCAAGGTAATATTTATTATAAAAATTCAAGGCAAGAGTTTCCCAGTCAATAATACCAAGTGCAGTTATATTCAAACCATTAAACCATAATATGGCTTTTCCACATAAAGAATAGTGAAAAAGAATCTCCCTGATTTGGTCTTGCGTGACCCCAGCTTGTCTAATGGTGTAGCAGTATTGGCAGAAATTTGCAATGTGAAGATTATGATCTTCACCCTTAGCTCCACTGAATTGCTTCCTCTTTATCATCGTGATAAATTGGGGTTTGATTTCAAATTGCACACCATCAAGGGCCAGAGTAGGAGTAAGGTGTGGAAAATATGTCAGGGACGGCTGCGAATAATCGCTGAGCTTCTTAGGTGCTGTCATCTCTGATTCTGAATCTGAAAGAACTTCTAAATCACTAGAATCAGTTAGAAGGTTTCTGTGATAGGCTTTCGCATCACCCGTTGCTTGTTGAAGCAATTTTAGCACAAGAGGTTGAAGGGAAAGAAAAAGCCATCTACTACTTGAGTAAAAAGCTACTCGAGTACGAGACACGGTATACTACACTTGAAAAGCTTTGTCTCGCACTTGTATGGGCCATAAAGAAGCTTCGCCACTATATGCTTACTCACACAATGTATGTGGTATCAAAGAAGGATCCACTTAAATTCCTCTTTGACAAGCCAACCCTCAATGGAAGGATTTCAAGATGGATGGTCATGCTCGCCGAATTCGACCTTAAGTTCATCCCTCAAAAGTCGATCAAGGGAGCGGTTGTATCAGACTTTCTAATAGACTTTCCAGGTGAGAGTGGGGAAGTTAACAATGAATTCCCGGATGAGCATTTGTGCACGACCAATACCGATTCGTGGGAGCTTTACTTCGATGGTGCTTCAAATCAAAACGTGTGTGGTGCAGGAGTCATCCTAACATCTCCTGACAAAGAACACATCCCCATATCAGTACGACTGGATTTTGAAGCAACCAACAATGCTATAGAGTATGTTATCCTTGGAACCCGCCAGGAATTGTCTGTAAAGATTCTTTTGTCTATGGAAAGAGCGCTCAATCACAAGATCGAATGGAATATAACCTGATTTGGAACACTTGGGCATAAATAAAGAACTAAAAGACAAATATGTGAATTGCCTCAAAGAACTAATGTAATCTGAGACAAGAGGGAATAATCTATCTAGACTACAAAAAACAATCAGAAATAAAAATTAAATCGTTTCCCCGGCAACGGCGCCAAATTTTGACAAGCTAAAGTCGTAATCACCTAATAAAAAATAATACCTAAATCCATTAACTATGCAGATAGGGAAGAAGGGTCGAACCACAGGGAAACAAGTCAATATATTCCTAATTAATCAATATAATCTAGATTATCAAGTAACCAATTTGTTGTTATAAAGGGAACTAAACTACTAAGAATAAAAGTGGGAAGGAATAATAGTAGGAGGAAAATCAATGAATATAAGACATAGGGCATAGGTTCACCAATAAATAATATTCCATGGTAAAACATAACAATCAATCATCAATGCATCGATTAATCAGATCATAAAGGGCTTTCGCTACGCATTACAATCACAAAGTTAATTTACCGATATTAAATCTCATCTCTCGAATCTCGACTTAACCATTTATAAATTAGTCTGCCTATTGAAAATAAGCCTAAACATCAATTCTCATCTCTCGAATCTCGAATTAATATTGCATAACTCATACAATTAAACTAGGCCTAATCTAATTGCATAGCATTAAATCAATCAATAGGAAATTAATCAAGCATTGACAATCAACAATAACAAATTACCCCTTCATATTATTTATGGATCCCCACAAACCATAGAAAGAGAACTACTCACACATAATTATATCTAAACTAATCAAAGCAATTAAAGGAGACATGAAGAATTAAAGAAATAAAATTACTGAAATTAATAAGGAAGAAATCGTTACCAAAGTTAACGGAAATAATGAGTTGAATCAAGAACAAAGTATAGAGTTATAGAGAGAGAAAATAAAGCTAAGTAGAGAGAGAAAGTCTAAGAGAAGAGGTACTAAAACTCATAACAATAAAACGTACTTATACCAAACTCTTCACTAATCCTAGTTAAAACCAAGTAAAACGCCGAAATCATGTCCTCAGAAACACGCGCCTGATCGGGATCGCCTTTTTCTTCGACTTCTTGTCCTGGGCAGCCGCCTGATCGGGCGAAGGATTGCCCGATCGAGCTCGGCTATACTTGGACTTAGATTGGGCTTCACTTCTTAGCCCAATTCGAATTTCCCCTTCGGATCTTGAATACTCGGTCCAAATGCCTCAGTATCTCATACGTCGAGCCCTTAATCATCGAGTTTTTTTTACTTTAATCGGCCCTGGGCTATGAAAAGTGGTCGTTCCCTCCAATGCTCTTAGTCGCTCTATAAAATCCCGGGAAAATTCTCCAAAAGTGCAATTCCCTACAAAACTCAACCAAAACTACGAAAACACTAGAAAACACCAATTAGTAATAAAAGTGGCTTTAAATAGCCAAAAACACTACCAATTATGACCAAGGGATGGGGGTAAAATACTATATAAAATAGACATATCAACCCCTTACTCCCTCTCCTTCTCCTTCCTTCCTCACTTCCCTTTCCTCCTCAAATTAGTCCGGCCACTGTTTTTTGCCGCCGCCTTTTACTGAACCTAGGCCACCACACCCACAAACCACCGAAACCACCTACCACCAAACCCACCTGCCGCAAATTGTTAACCATAGAATCCACCAACCACCACATTACCAGCAGCAAATCACCAACCACCAAAGTCGTGCCATTGAAACCTCTAATTGTAATTTGCTTCAAATCTAGGGTTTAAATCATCGATCATCATAATCGTCTTCATCTTCATCATCGTCTTCGGTTCTTTGGATGCACAAACACGTGGATGCGGGTGCCCGCACCCAATAGTTTGCGTTTTATTCTGAATACACAAGAAATTGGAAATTAACGTCATCGTTTGTCTTCAAAAGGCAAACTATGTTGAACCTTGAACAATGATCAATAAAATTAATGTATTAGTGCTTTCTGCCTCTACTTTCCAAGTTCTTGAAATTTTCTTTATAGAGATTCTTCACAAATCTAGATGTTGCACATACACACTCCACAACGTAACTTTCCATTCAAGTAACGTAGTCCATCTAATGACATATTTGGAAGCAAAAGTCAAACTTTTCATTCATTTTAGTTTGGTTTCACCAATCGTGACTCGATTTACCATGCTGTAATGTAAAGGACTTAACATTTAGACCTGATCAAAGTGAATTCAATCGGATTTTGGGGGTGGGGGGGATTATGGGAAAAAAATTTTAGCCCGAAATCATATCGGGCCTGGCCAAGTCTAATTTTTATAATGTTTTGGATGGGCTTGGGAATGGAATTTTATGCATTTTTAGTTATTTTTTTTGGCGCGGCCTAAAAATCCTAAACCCTCATGGCCGTGCTAGTTTGGGCACACAATTTTTGGCGTGAAGCTTGACCCGACTCGACTCTGCCTGAGGAATGGGATATATATTTCGTCCCCAGCTTGGCTTGCCCAATGATCACTTCTATCAACAATATAAGCAAAACAATGATTCTTAGTTATTGAAAACTAAAACTCCGCTCTCGGTTGATAAAAAACCAACGAGCACCCTATTCATAATGTAAAATAAAATTACTTAATAATTATATTAATCATAAATAATTTTTTTTTTATATTTACATACCAATTTTATTTGGCAACGAATAGGATCGTAATCTAACAAAACAACAACACCATTGTTTGCGACCCATGTTAGCATTTCTATTAAATTTCTTCCCTTCTTGTTATAGAGCATTTTCTTCAACTTGTGAATAATCTGATCATGACTAACATCAGGAACTTTCTCGTCAGTATCCTTAACAATGAAGCAAACTTGAGATTGAATCAAAACCTTAACCACCACAGCAATACAATCTTGCAGTTAAAAAATAATTTAAAGTTACTTAAAAATACTTCTATGTATGAAATTAAATTGTATGACATTAAACCAAACAATTTTTTTTGAAATTAACAAATACTATAACAAAGGGAATGACAAATCGTTAGCTTTTTGTTCAAGAGTAGTAGGAAGAGGTGAATCTCCATCATTCCAACCTTCAATCCCAAATGAAAATGGATTTCTTCAAGAGAAAATAGGGAGCTTCTCAAATTTCTTCAAGGACTTTAATTTCTTCACTCCTTATAACTACTTGAGCTCTCCACATAAACGTGTTGACCTTACTTGTTTGCACAAAAGAGTTTGGATGCTCTTGTGTCAACAATAATCCATTCGGAGTTGTTCTCTACCAAGTTTACCTGAGAAACGACAATGACATTGTAGGCGTTCTTCGAAGTGCGCCTACGTTAAGCATGTTGTGAATATTCTTGGCACTCATAGGAAGTGGGAATTGACATATACGATTAAGAACAACGATTGGGGACAAGGAAAGTAGGGAGCCGCCAACAAGTTTTTAAGGAACTTGTAAACCGTTCATGGATAATAAAAGGCAACCGTGATAAAGGGACAACGAAAGGCAACAACGATTGACCCGTGAAGGTTACACCTCATTCATAATCCATGAGATTACTAACTCCATATGGTTCGGAACCACGAAAGGAGGATCGGGGATGATGGCACGAAGTGAGTCATGAAGTCACATTTCGCCCATATTGGCCACTACTCGATTCTTATAGTGAAAAGTGATCCCTGCGATCCCAAAGGAATGCAAACAAAGATTCAATTTTCTCTAAACTATTATTAAGCTAAATTGGTTGAATATTAATGCAACATATAATTCTAAAATATTGTGATCACTTGATTTTATAACAAAATTAAAAAGGAACCTAAACCGGTTGTTTAAATCAAAGGAGAAGTTAGTTAGACATCCAAAAAGAACCCCAATAGGCGCTCCCTCTCCTCATCATGCGCGGCTGCGAAGAAATGGGTACGAAACGGAGAAAGATGAGATGTGCGGCCGCACAACTCACCTGTGCGGTCGCGGCCCCTACTTTCCACACCCGTGCCGCCTTCGTGCACGCCCGCGCCTAGGAGCAAGGGAGCTCCTCTTGTGCGACCGTCTATGCTTTCGTGCGCTCCACTTGATGAATCTTGGGGTAGAATTTTTCGAAGGCCTCCACGGTGGGTTCAACATCATTTTTAATGCCCACGCAGCTTCAGAGCGCGGCCTAGAAGACTTGGACTTTGCACCCCTTAACATTAGAGCTTCAAAAGGAGAGATCAGCATGCATCTTGAGCCTTACAAATCCCGAGAAAAAGCCATTGAGCTCCTTGAACATCACCAAACTCCTGAAAATCAAAGAAAAGCAAACAAATAAAGGAGAAAAGGTAAAATAAACTAAGAAATGCAAGAAAACAGGAAAATAACTAAGGAAAACACAAACTAGAGAAATATAAGAAATGGTGCTTGTGATGAAGCACTGTCAAACTTTGCTTTGATCGAGGTCATCTCCATTCCCAAGTTTGAAATTTTTCATTACAAATTGTAGATGACATTGAGATGGTCGATTGAATACACCATAGAACCACTGTTGATTGTCAAATCTCTCTCACGTTTTTCCAATCCATGTGATACCTTACCACATCTTCAATTAAGTCCACCACCTCGTCCTCCGCTTTGTTCATGATAGGGCCTCCGGCATCGGCATCTAAACAAGAATTTCCTTGAGGGCTTAGACCTCCATAGAAGATTTGGATGATTTGATAGGTGGGAATCCCATGATGTGGGCACTCTCTTTTTTATTCCTTTTACCTCTCCCATGCCTCATAAGACTTTCAATGGGTTTTGGATTGAAGCTTTGAATGAGAGCTCTTGCTTCGGCCGTTTACTTTTGTGGGTAAAACCGAGATAGAATATCCTTAGTCACTTCATCCCATGTCCTTAAAGAGTTTGGCTTCACCTCTTTGTCCAACCACTCTAGAGCACGTCCAATAAGAGAAAAAGTGAAAAGTTTAAGTCGAATGAACTCTTGAGTAACCCCATTCACCTTGATAATATTGCACCTTGATAATATTGCAATTTCTCAAACTCCTTAAAATGATTGAGGGGACTCTCATGATTGCCTCCACTAGATTGACGCCTCACTATCAATGTAATCATCGCCGGTATAATCTCAAAGTCATTTGCCGGTGTCGTGGGAGGAGCAATTTCGCTTTGAAATCTATAGGCTCCCTGAGCCCCTAACACTTTTAATGCCACTCTTGGATTAACACCCATGCTATCTCGTTCTTATTTTTCTTCTTGATGGTCTTCCTCTCTTGAGGAACTAGAACTGAAGGAACGATTAGCAACCCTTATCTTTGTTATGGTCCTCTCAATTTTCGCATCAAATGGCACTAAATTTTGATCTCGTGCCCTACGCATACAAATCTCAAAGGAAATATTAATAGCACGACTACAAGTGTAGCATACAAGAAAGAAAATCTTTTTGTATTTTTCAAATAAAATGGAACATACTCAATCAACAATGGAAAATAACCATGCCATTCCTTGGCAACGACGCCATTTCGATGGGAGGAAAACCTAAGTCATTGAGTTCTAAGAATCCCCCCAATCAAACCAAATTTATAACCAAACCCAACCCTAGGTATAGGGGTAAGTCCGGGTCGAACCCGAGGGAATAAGCTATAAGCTATGGTCTCCAGTTAAGCTATTCTAAAATCTTAAGCAAATTGTTTGGTCAAAACAATCAAATAAATACAATCAAAGCTAAAAATAGAAATTAATATCAAGGTAATAAGGATTTAGGATCCACATGCATTCATGAAAAATGTGCTAATTTAACGGGAAGTTGATTAATCAAACAATGCAAGGGAAAACAATATTTTCAATCAAAATTACTTGAAGAGCTATTACTTAATGTCAAGCTAGTGGTCTCTACGAATGATAATCAAAGAAAAATCGCAAAACAAGATCAATCAATAATAATAGCTACTCCTCATCAAATCAAACACATGCACGAATTCCATTAATCAATTTTATCACATTATCAAATCAATCAAAACCCCATATTAGCTCTAGCTTATCATTTATACATGTTTCACCACATCCCTACAAAGGAACTACTCACTACACATTATAAAGTTGAAAAGCATAACTAAACTAATCATCAATTTCATCATCAACATTGTAATCAAAATATCAACAATCCAATCAAACAAACTATGGAAATTCAACAATATATCAAAAATCAAACACTAAAATTGCATTAAAGAGAAAGCAATTCTTACAAAATCAATATCTGTAGGCGTCGCTCGAATTGCGCCTACGTAAAAGCATGTTGTGAATATGCTTGGCACTCATAGGAAGTGGGAATTGACATAATACGATTAGGGACAAGGAAAGTAGGGAGCCACCAACAAGTTTTTAAGGAACTTGTAAACCGTTCACGGATCATAAAAGGCAACCACGAATAAGGGACAACGATTGACCCTTGAAGGTTACACTCCATTCATAATCCATGAGATTACTAACTCCATATGGTTCGGAACCACAAAAGGAGGATCGGGGATGATGGTACGAAGTGAGTCATGGAGTCACATTCGCCCATATTGGCCTCTACTCGATTCTTATAGTGAAAAGTGATTCCTGCGATCTCAAAGGCATACAAATAAAGATTCAATTTGCTCCAATCTATTATTAAGCTAAATTGGTTGAATATTAATTCAACATATATTTCTAAAATATCGTGATCACTTGATTAAACAATAAGATTAAAAAGGAACCTAAACCGGTTGTCCAAATTATCTTATTAGGCGTGATTTTCAATTACATATTCCCTTTAACATGCAATATGGTGATAAAAAATAACAATAGAATAAACATTAATATTGGAAGCAATTTAATTATAATATCGTTAGTCAAATCAAATCATAATAATAACCCTAATCATGATACTATCAACAAGAATAAAAATAAGAGTAATTAAGTGATTAATTACTCACTTTCCGCGTTTCCTTGAATTACTACATCATGAATAAACTGTTAGTAACTTCAATAAAAATATAAATTAAATTAAAAAGTAGAGTTAATTTGGTCCAAACCCTCAGTGAATTCTATCTTTCACGCCTTGGTTTAAGGACGGAACCTCAGGTTAAGTATGAACTCCTTGGAGTGCTTAGGGGAAGTATTATGGAAGAATAGGGAGGCTAATGTTTGGGCTAAAGAGGGAGAAGAGAATAATTAAATGATCAAGATTGTTGATGGTTTAAAAAGGGAAGATATGACCTCTATTTATAGAGAAAAAAGAGGGATCAAAGAATCCAGAAAAGATAAGAATTCGAACCAGATAAATCTCTTGCGATAGACATCATTTTTTGCGGTTTTTGTTTTTATCATATCTTTTGATCCAGAAATTGGAATAAGATAAATAAGATATCGTTGGAAATTTCTTGAAGTCTAATTTCTAACCAAATTAGAATTAGATTAAAATATTTTATAGAATAAAAGATATGGCCGAAATACTGAGACGGTGTCAGTTTTGGATAGAGTTTGACATTTTATTCATATCTTTTCCGTTATAGCTCGAAATTGATATTATAATATATCATTGAAAATATAATTTCAAGGGCTATCCAAACATATAAAATTTGGATAAAAAATATAAGGCACAAATTTCATATCTGACTATCTTTGAACGTCTTTCAATTTGGATAGAAATAGGATTTTAAAAAAGAAAAGTTTTATTAATGTCAAACTCTTTAATCTTATCTTTTCAAAAGGAATAATTAAAATCTTTTAGAAAATTATAGAAGCTTCCAGTTAATCCTAATTGGTTTAGGAATGGGATTAAATAATTAAGACCCTCCACATGATCATTGGGTCGTAGGTAAGGTGGGTTTAGTTTCGGTTTGGGCTCAGTTTAATATTTTGGTCATACCTTATTCGTTATAACTCGAATTTGGGCTTATAATATATCGTTGGAAATATCTTTTAAATCCCTATCCAACTATTTAATAATTGGACCCAGATTATGGACCAAAATAAACTGAAATAAACGTTTTTATAAAAAGGACACGAAATGAATGATTTTAAATGACACGAAATGAATTATTTTGGGTTTAAAGGCACGAAAAGAGGAAAATAAATTATGGTTTGGGGAAATGGGCTAGGAATTGGGTTGGTTTATGAAATGGAAATATGGTTTAATCACTCCAAGATTAAATACTCAACCCGACCAACAATGGCGGTGAAAGGTTGTTCATTATCGGGTTTGGTTTTGGGGAGACATTTTTAGGTGTCTACAATATCAAAAGGAATAAAGATCAAAATGTAATAATCATCAATTACTATGTTTCTCTCTCTAAAATATAAGAACAAAGTTTTCCAAATTCTTGAGCTTCTCTCTCTAAACTCCAATCTAAATAAAAATCATCATGTTATATAGTAAAACTAACAAAGGAGAATTTAGTTAGACATCCAAAAAGAACCCCAATAGGCGCGCCCTCTCCTCATCATGAGTGGCTGCGAAGAAATGGGTACGAAACGGAGAAAGATGAGATGTGTGGCCGCACCACTCACCTATGCAGTCGCGGCCCCAACTCTGCGCACCCGTGCCACCATCGTGCATGCTCGCGCCTAGGGGCAGGGGAGCTCCTCTTGTGCGACCGTCGATGCTTCCGTGCGCTCCACTTGATGAATCTTGGGGGAAGAAGTTTCCGAAGGATTCCACGGTGGGTTCAACACCATTTTTAATGCCCACGCTGCTTGAGAGCGCGGCCTAGAAGACTTGGACTTTTCACCCATTAACATTAGAGCTTCAAAAGGAGAGATCGGCATGCATCTTGAGCCTTACAAATCCCGAGAAAAATCAAATGAGCTCCTTGAACATCACCAATCTCCTTAGAATCAAAGAAAAGCAAACAAAAAACGGAGAAAAGGTAAAATAAACTACGAAATACAATAAAACAGGAAAATAACTAAGGAAAACACAAACTAGAGAAATATAAGAATTGGTGCTTGTGATGAAGCACTCTCAAGCTTTTCTTTGATCGAGTTCATCTCCATGCCCAAGTTTGAAATTTTTCAGCACAAATTGTTGATTGCATTGAGATGGTCGATTGAATACACCATAGAACCACTCTTGATTGTTGAATCTCTCTCACGTTCTTTCCAATCCATGTGATACCTTACCACATCTTCAATTAAGTCCACCACCTCGTCCTCCGTTTTGTTCATGATAGGGCCTCCGACATCGGCATCTAAACAAGATTTTCCTTGAGGACTTAGACCTCCATAGAAGATTTGGATGATTTGATAGGTGGGAATCTCATGATGTGGGAACTCTCTTTTGTATTCCTTGTACCTCTCCCATGCCTCATAAATACTTTCAATTGGTTTTGGCTTGAAGCTTTGAATGGGAATTCTTGATTCGACTGTTTACTTTTGTGGGTAGAACTGAGATAGAAACTTCTTAGTTACTTCATCCCATGTACTCAAAGAGTTTGGCTTTACCTCTTTGTCCAACCACTCTAGAGCACATCTGTAGACACCCATTTGTGTCTCCCCAAAACCAAACCCAGTGATGAGAACTTTTCACGTCGAATCATAAATCGAATGAAGTGAAAGTGTGGAAAGTTTAGTGTTGCGGATAGTTTTAATTTCTTTTCTCGTCTCTCTGTTTTTGAAAACCTATTTTAAGAAAATAGCAAATCCAGTTTGGTTGGTCCATGATATGGGTCCAATAGTAGTGTAGTTGGATAGGGCTTGAAAAAAGCTTTCCAACGATATATTATAAGCCCAATTCCGATGAATATTGAGGAAGTTATGGCCAAATTACTGAACTGGGCCCGGCTTGAGCCTTATATGCGGCCCAATGATCTAGAGGAGGACCTAATATAGATTTATCATTCCTAATGCAATTAGGAATGGTTTTAGTCTTCTAGATTCTTCTAGAAGGTTCTTTTCATTCCTAATTCAATTAGCATTGATAAATTGACTTTTGTTGACTTTTTAGAGTTTTTATCTGAATAAAAGAATGTTTTTGAGGAAAATACGATTTTATTCTCCTGTACGCCAATTTCTATCTGATTTTTAGAAAAAGCGTCAATATCTTAGTCAGCGCCAAACACCAGCATTAGCGCCTGACGCTAAGCTTGGCGCATGGCGTTAGCGTTAGCGCCTGGCGCTAATGTCAGCATCTGGCGCTAACCTCATTTTACGCGTCAGAACTCTGTTTTGATTTTTTATCTTTTTGGCTGATTTTCTCTATAAATAGCCTCCTAAAACTCCGTTTTCATTCACCAACTCTCATCAAGATTCTCTTGATTACTCTCTCTCTCTCTCTTTTCTAAACTAGCCTTTTCTAAAATATAAAATTCCGCATTCGCAAGACTTAGATACACCTAGCCATATTCGAAGTTGCCTTCGCCCTAGACGTGAAAGGTTTAATTTCTGAGGGTTTGGTCCCAAATCTCTATTTCAGTTATTTAATTTAATTGTTTTGTTTTATTATTTTCCTTGAAGTTACTAACGTGTGTATTTTGTTATTAGAAAGAGATACGAGGCATCCAAGTAAGTGCTTTAATTGATTTATTGATATTATAATATAGAAATCATGTCTAGGTTGTTATTGTGATTCCTAGTATTATGTTAGGATGCTTGATGTTTAGAATGACAACCATAAATTCCTAGTATCATGTTTAGGGTAAAGAATATAATGTCAATTATGATTTCTATGATGATTCCTATTTTCTTTCCTAATATTCATGTTAGTATCATGTTAGGGTTAAAGCTTTGATCTTTAATGTTTAGTGACATGTTAGGATTTGTTATTAATCTTGTTAGTATCATGCCTAGGATCTTGCTGTTATGCTTAACATGAACATGATTATGATTATTATTTTTATTATTATTTATTATTTTTTATTATTATGTTGCTTGATGCTTATTTATTGTTATTGCTTGATCACGCCTTTTATGCATGTTTAAAGGGAATTGGTACTTGTAATCATGCTTAATAAGATAATTAATAATCTTGTTTAGGGTTAATATGATTATAATTCAAGTGATCGCTAATAATAGTTTTATTTGTGCATTTAAATTCAACCAACATAGATAAACAGGTTTAGGGTTAAACCTATTGATTGTATGTTAGTCAGAAAGCGCACATGAATACGATCAGAATAAAGTAGAGGCCTATTATTAGGGCAGGTTCAATCTCTTTTAGATTGGATTTGTACCTTCATCCCCGAACTACCAGTCATGGTTCAAGACCTATTGGAGTTGACGATCTCTTGTATCGTTAAGGGGTGTAACCTTCACCTCGTGAACGGTTTACAAGTTCCTACAAAAAAAACTTGTTGGCGACTCTTTTGCTCTATCTTCTTTCCCTTTGGACGCCACCATACTTTAGTGTATGATCACAATGGGGTTCAAGCTAGGGATAACGCTTGAAATATTCCCTACAGTTTTTGGCGACTACACTGGGGAGGATTTCTATTTTAATTCCTGAAATTTATTTCGACAATGATTTAGAATGAGTGGATGAGACTCGAAACGTTCTAAGTATTTCATGTGTGTAATTTTGATTAACATTATTGTCATATGCATAAAAAAGAACTCATTGGAAAGACCATCCGTAATGAGTTAAAACATAGGATTTTTACACGTAGGAAATTTGAGGAATATCTTTCACAACTAGGATCGAAATAACACTGCGCGAAACTGGAAAATTTTATCGAGCACAGAAAGCTGATGAGGCATGTAGGAATTAGCGTCAGCGAACAGAAGTTAGCACCAGAAATTTGACTATAGCGCCAGACGACTGCCCTGTCGCCTGGAGATAAAGCCAAAAGCTGGCGCTAACCTCTGTTTGCTGGCGCCAAATTCTTCCAATACCGAGCCAGAAATATGCGTTCTAATTTCGACCAGTTTTTAGCATTGTTTTCTCGATCCTACTTCCTAATTGAGTTTTTCTCACTTTTCTGAAACCCATATGTGCTCTACATATGGACATAGCCCCCTGGGAATTCATGCTCCATCTACCTGATTGAACGCTCTGAGCAACAAAAGGTACATCCGAGAATGTTGAATTCACCAAACCATGGAAGCGAGTTTTTTCTAAAACTCGCGGTGTCCCATCAACTCGCGCCAACCCTTCATGGTAAGGCTTCCGTGCGGTGCATCCGGACAATTAACCATGGACCCTCTATTGACTAACCCATATCCCGAACTTTAGAGAACTAGAGCCATGGTTAGGTTGCAAACTCATTGCATTATATTGTGCCTACTTGACTAATTGCGCATTATTTGTTGTGTATATGGTATATGTTTTTCTTAACCGTTCGTTTGACTTGTGCTAAGATTAAATAAATTAATGACTAAAAGAACTTTGCCTAATTAATTAATTAATTAATTAATTTGAGTAAATAAAGTCTAATTTTTTAACCAGAATTGACCTAGTCCGACTTTAGGCATACCCCTGTTGATTAATAATACCGAAAACAATCTCAGATCGAAGCTCCAGCAATGGCGCCAAAGTTTGAACTGTAGCGCCACTCTGTGGAGTGTCGCGCCTGGCGAAAATGCTGTCGTCTGGCGCTACACTGCAAAGAGAGGTGCCAGTCCTGCCGTTTTGATGACAGTTCAGATTATTAATCGAGTCATCCCTTTGTGTCTAATTAACCAGTTTGCTAAGTAATTCGGTTAAATTTTACTGTTAATAATACCTTGTTAAGTCATTAATTAAGTCTAGGCACCAAGTCCCATGGTCTTACACAAAAGTCCAAGCATGTCACTTACACTCAATGCACACACCAATACACATACTTTGACCATGTCTAAGAAAGTCTTGTATGCGCGTTTTTTCCGTCATTTTTTTAGGGGGGTAAGTTGGATATTAATCCTCTAATTTAAATACCATACTTGGTTCCTAAAAATATACCCTATTTTTTTTTTCCTCTTTAAAACCGTAAAGTCAAGGTCGATTTGAGTCAAGTAATTAAACAAAAATGGTTTAAATTACAGCGTGTAGTCAATAAAGGGAGGGCGGTTAATCAAAGACAATATTTTCGTATAAGTCCAACTTTTTGACAAACCCATTGCTCGTAAGAGGAAAGCAAGGGCATTATTGGCAACACAAGAAGAAGTCAATGAGCTCAGGAACCAACTGGTTACCGTGACTGAAGCACTAAAGGTCCTAACCCTTAAGATCGATGATCCCGTGAAACAACAACAGATGGACCTCGTGCAAGAGAGTCTAAGCAAGCTATCTAGCGACTACAAGTTTCAAGGGATTAGTTCACAAGGGGTCTCGGTGGACAAAGATCTTCTTCCGCAGAAGTTCAATGCCAACGACATCCCGAAATTCAAAGCAACCAATAACCCTTATTTTCATTTAAGAGCCTTCGAAACAATAATGAGTATTAAGGGTATCGATAAGAAGTTGTTCCCCTCTCTGTTCTCACTATCTCTTGAGACCGTTTTCCAGCAATAGTTCTTTTCTCTCGAGAAAGAAAAAACCTCCACCTGAGAGTCCATAGCAAACGCTTTCGTTGATAGATACAAATGCAACATTCAACTTGAGACTGACCATAGGGAACTTGAAATCCTCAGCTAAAATGATTGAGGTGCCAAGTGAAAAAGAGTCTGTAAGGTTATTCATCAAAAACCTTCAAGAAAAATACTCCAAGCATCTCAAATATCAAAATAATCTCCATACCTTCAAGGCCGTCTACGACATTGGAATCAATATTGAAGACGACCTGGATAAGTTGAAAGCTGCCAACAATAACTCCAACAGTGGCTGGAAAGGAAAGAAGAACGACAATCCTTCTTCTTCCAAAACCACCCACTCAAACAATGTTAGCACTTTTAATCTAGGTGAAGTCCTTGCTATGAATAATCAGGGACAAAAGAAACCATTTAGGAGGAACTTTACTCCTATTGGCATGAGTTATGACACCGCATTTGACCGATTAAATGCAAAAGGTCTTATAACTCCTATTGGACCATTTGGGGACCCAGCAGTCAAAAAGAGGTCGGCTAACTGGAACCCCAATGCACACTGTAAGTATCACCAAGGTAGGGGCCATCTCACTGAGAACTGTTGGAAGCTTAAAGAAGCTATCCAAGACTTAATCGACAACAACAAGCTGCTATTGCCCCCTACGAGTAAGAAGCCAAGTATTGATAATGCGCCTCTCGCTCATTCCTTCGCTATCTCTAATAAGGACAACGAGGTTGACCCCTCGTCTCTCATCAAACCTGTTAAAGAAATCCATGCCATCGAAGAAGAGGAGGAGATCTTTTTCGACGCCATGGATAACCTTCCAGAACTAGCAAGTATAGAGGACATACAATCGTTCACACTGTCTATGATCGAAGGATTGCACTTGCTACGTGAAACTCTCAAGGCTATAAAGGAACTTCAGAAGAAATATGACGAGGTTCCACTCCCGAAAAATGAATCTAAGAGAGAGCTCACACCCATGGGAACGACTTATGAAGCGAAACGTTTTCCTTTACAAGTCACCGAAAAACCCAAGAAGAGTAATAGACTCTACACTCCAATTCAATTGGGATCCCATATATACAAATGTTCGAAATGCTCTCCGAGAGTGGCGAGATCAAACCTCTCGAACCGAGACCATTTGAATCATTGAAAAGGACAGATAGATATTACTGTCAGTATCATCAATAAGGGGGTCACACTATCGAAAACTGTTTTAAATTCAACTATTTAATTCAGAAAATGATTGATGAAAAGAAGCTAGTCCAAGTTCCACAAGAAGAGGATGCAAGTATTAATGGAGTTTGGGACAGCGACGAAGAACACGTCTACTTAAAAGATATGGTAGGACCTCCACCTTCGGTGTCATATGCCATGGATGACTTTTGGGTTGAAGAAGATTCATCAATAGACGTCCTCACAAGATCCGGGAGAATACAACCTCCCGTTTCGACACAACCCATGCCAACCACACAACAAGTTCCCATACCTATCATTGAAGATAATGACATCGTCAAACAATTCAAGAAAAAAAAAGTTGAAATGAATGTATGGAAGCTTCTGGCAACATCTCGAGAACATAGGTTGGCTGTAATGAATGCCTTGGACAAAATAGGGATAGATTCTGACACCACTCCTGAGGAGTTGGCTAACTTCCTCACGAGTGATCTACCTAGTCCCATCAATTTGATCTCCTTTTCTGACAAGGATTTACCCCCTGAAGGTGACAAACACTATAAGGCATTAAACCTCACAGTAGTTTGCAAGAGAATGAACGTCCCTATGACTCTTGTAGACAATGGATCAGCCATTAACGTCTGTCCACTAAGAACTGCAAGGATGCTAGGCATAAGGGATGAAGACCTAACCCCGTCAACACAAGGAATAAGAGCCTACGACAACACTCGTCGTCAAGCTCTTGGTAAAATTACCATGAATGTAACGGCGGGAGCGATAGAACATGCTACTACTTTCCAAGTAGTAGATATCAAAGCTTCATTCAATTTATTGTTGGGACGCCCTTGGCTTCATGACCTAAAGGCCGTCCCCTCATCTCTCCACTAACAAGTAAAAGCCATAGTTGGGGGAATTCCTATCACCATCAATGCTTCACCTATGAGAATCAAGTCTATAGAAAATCTAATAATGATGAAGATTTATGGGGATTTAACGAAGAGGTCTCCTTAATCTAGGAGGATGAAAGGACCCCTCTCTGCCACGACCCCCATTCTAACATGATCGTGAATGCTATTCTGAAGAAACAAGGACATTTTCCTGGGATGACCCTGGGAAAGAAAAAGGGAATAGCAAAACCGCTGGAGTCACCTGGCCTCCCTAAATTAGATACTTTCGGACTTAGTTTCGAACCGACTCAGAAAGA
The DNA here is from genome assembly GCF_948465745.1 of Chenopodium album. Classification (NCBI taxonomy): domain Eukaryota; kingdom Viridiplantae; phylum Streptophyta; class Magnoliopsida; order Caryophyllales; family Amaranthaceae; genus Chenopodium; species Chenopodium album. The sequence goes on from NC_137842.1 coordinate 19,237,067, forward strand.
TCTTAAGCGAGCCCAGGAAAAATCGAAAGCACGTAGGAACGCTCGCATTCAAAAGAAAGCAATCCCAATGGATTAGTACCCTCTCACACTCAATGGTCAATTCATAAAAGAAGGAGAGGACTATCCATGCTACGAATTTCCCGAACCATTTGTCGTAAACGGCATAAGGCAACCGGGATTTGAAATTTTCTTGGATTGCTATTTCACAGATGAAATCCCAACTCCTGTTCATAAGGAGAAAGCACCCCCATGCTTTGACTTTAAAGTCATGGGATTACTATTTGGGCGAGAAAAGGATGAGCCGACATGCAATGAGGATAACTCCTCGCTCATTCAAACAGTCCTACAAAGTGAAAACTTTGATCCCTCGAAGCTAATCACTCCAGCGGAAGGATCACTACAAGGGTGGCGCAAGACCGTCAAGGTGACTACTCCAAGTGGAAGAAAGATCTCCATCACGACAGGGCAAGGACCGATGTTCGAAGAGTCGTCCGAGTCAGAGTCTCTCCCTATAGAGTCATCTAGGTCTTTAGTAGTAGCACCTTTCCCTACTTTCTCTTCTCCTAGAATAGTTAGTGATCAAGTCCCTGAGGACATATCACTCTTTGATGTAATGATCTCAGAGTATAATAATATAATTTCTTCTCCTTACTTCTTGTGTTTTTCTTTAACCCAAGATGACGAGCATTGCTTAACTAACAATGAAAAAGACAAAGAACTTATTAAAGCAATGGAAACACTTGAAAAGAAAACACCGATAATTGAAGAAATTGAGACGGTTGATATCTCAAATTGTTCAACCAATAAAAGAGAAGTTAAAATCAGACTAACACTTAATGAACAAGAAAGAACCGATTTAATTAACTTACTTAAAGAATTCATCGATGTATTTGCTTGGTCATACGAACATATGCTAGGCATTAATAGAGAAATAGCTCAACACACTATACCATTAATTTCGAGAATGAAACCTGTAAAACAAAAATTACGTCGAATGAAACCCGACGTAGCACTTAAAATAAAAGAATAAGTCCAAAAACAAATAACTGCAGGTTTCATCAAGGTATCAAAATACCCTGAATGGGTCGCCAACGTCGTCCCAGTTCCGAAAAAATATGGAAGGGTAAGAATGTGTGTCGACTATCGAGATCTAAATAAGGCAAGTCCAAAGAACGACTTCCCTTTACCACACATCGATATTCTGGTGGATAACACAGCAAATCACGCACTTCTCTCGTTCATGGACGGATACGCAGGTTATAATCAGATTCTCATGGCAAAAGAAGATATGGCGATAATAACCTTCATAACACCATGGGGCACTTACTGCTACACGGTAATGTCATTCGGGTTTAAAAACGCGGGTGCCACTTACCAACGTGCAGCGACTGCCTTACTCCATGACATGATGCATAAAGAAGTCGAAGTATATGTGGACGACATGATTGTAAAATCAAAAGACCGTCCAGGCCATCAAGTAGCCTTAAGAAAATTTTTCGAAAGGCTAAGAAAATATAATATGAGGTTAAACCCATCTAAGTGTGCTTTTGGAGTCACCTCAGGAAAGCTTTTGGGTTATGTCATAAGCTCTAGAGGAATAGAGATAGACCCAACCAAGATCAAAGCAATCATGTCAATGCCACCGCCCAAAACCGAGAAGCAGATTCGAGGATTTATTGGCCGGTTGCAATACATAAGTAGGTTCATATCAAAATGGACAACGATATGCGAACCAATCTTTAAAAAGCTTAAGAAGAATGTACCAATAATATGGGATGACGAGTGTCAAAAAGCCTTTGAAAAGATCAAAGCCTATCTCGCAAATCCTCTCGTATTAGCACCAGCACTTCCGGGAATACCTCTTAGGTTGTACTTAACACTTACCAAAGAGACAATGGGAGTTATGCTAGCACAAGAAGTAGAAGGCAAAGAAAACGCAATCTACTATCTAAGAAAGAAAATGCTCGAATATGAAGCACGTTATACACCACTTGAGAAATTGTGCCTCGCCTTGGTGTGGGCCACAACCAAGTTAAGACATTACATGCTAGTGCATACCGTCTTTGTAGTCTCCCGATTAGATCCACTCAAGTATCAATTCGAGAAATCTACACTCAATGGACGCATATCGAGATGGATAGTCAATTTAGCCCAGTTTGATGTAAGGTTTAAGCCGCAAAAAGCCATCAAAGGATCTATGGTGTCAGACTTTCTAGCGGACTTTCCAATAGAAGACTCGACGCCAATACAAGACAATAAATTTTCTGATGAAGACTTAATGGTCACTGAAGATGATATCTGGACCTTATACTTCGACGGAGCCTCAAACCAAAAGGGATGTGGCGTTGGAGTATTACTAGTATCACCCAAAGAAGAGCATGTTCCAATCTCCATAAAGCTTGATTTCGACGTTACCGACAACGCTGCTGAATACGAAGCATGCGTGGTAGGCCTTGAAACAGCTTTGGCATTGGGAGTAAAAAAGTTACGGATATTCGGAGACTCTTCATTAATCATCAATCAAATATCCAAAAGGTGGAAAGTAAGGAGCGAAAGTCTAGCCCCTTACCAAACGTATCTGGAAACTCATACTAATCAGTTAGAGAAGGTAGAATACACATATCTACCTAGGGAAGAAAATCAATTTGCTGATGCCTTGGCAAGACTAGCCTCGATGGTTAGGATTCTTACGGAAATCGAGCAAATGCCTCTAACCATAGAAAAAAGGCACAACCAGCATATATTCAAGCTATAGAAGATGATGAAGTAGTCAAAGACGAAGAAGAAGAAGAACCATGGTACACGGATATATTCAACTACGTCACCAAAGGAGAATACCCTCCCCATGCTGACAAAAGAGCAAAACGAGCATTAAGACTCTTGGCTTCCCAATATGTACTCATAGACAACGAGCTACATAAAAGGGTACCTAAGGGTCGAGCTCTCTTATGTGTAGGAAAAAAGGATGCCCAAAGAGCAATGAGGATAGTCCACGAAGGAATATGTGGAACTCACATAAATGGCAAAATGTTAGTCCAAAAGATAATGCGAGAAGGATATTATTGGACTATAATGAATAGGGATTGCCATCAATACGTAAAAAGATGCCCTAAGTGCAAAATCTATGCCAATTTACAACATGTTCCTCCATCCTTGCTCTACACCTACACGTCGCCATGGCCGTTATCTACATGGGGAATTGACATCATCGGCAAAATCACTCCCCCAGGAACAGGAGGCCACGATTATTTCCTAGTGGCAATTGATTACTTCACAAAGTGGGTCGAAGCACAATCATACGCTAAACTCACTGCAAAACATGTAGCACTCTTCATCGAGAGAAATATTATTTGTCGATACGGAGTCCCACATGAAATGATAAGTGACAATGGAACTCACTTTCAAGCCGAATATGAAGAATTGCTACAAAAATATGGCATTCAACATCATCATTCCTCCCCTTATAGGCCTCAAGTAAATGGAGCAGTCGAGGCAGCTAATAAAAATCTAAAGACTATCATCGAGAAAATGACGGAAAATTATAAGGATTGGCCTGACAAACTTCACTTTGCATTATGGGGTTATTGCACGTCAATTCGCACATCAACATGAAATGCGCCATTTTCCTTGGTTTATGGAATGGATGTCGTACAACCTATCGAACTAGAGATTCCATCTCTACGCATCGCGTTAGTAAGAAAACTCGATGAAGTTGAACGGACTAGAGCAAGATATGAAGAGCTAATTCTACTCGATGAAAAACGACTAGAAGCTCTACATCACACTCAATGTTACAAAACTCGTATGGCTAGGCATTTTAATAAGAAGGTCAAGACACGAAACATCAAAGTAGGAGACTTGGTGTTAAAAGCATGTAGGAAAAATATTTTAGATCCAAGGGGAAAATTCAGACCTAATTGGTCCGGACCCTACATTGTCAAAACAATCCTGTCAGGAGGTGCAGCAAAATTAACTGATATGGATGGCAATGAGTTCTCAAACATGACCAATCTTGACCAACTTAAGAAATACTACCCATAATTACTTGAGTAGGATACTCAAGAGAACTACGTTTGGCCTGATTCCTTAAGAAAGGATACGTAGGCAACCCTTTACGGGTGCGGCCACTTTATTCCCTAAAATCTCGCATTCCAGAATTAATAAAAAATTCAACAGAAGATCGACAAAACATCGGCGTCACAGAAAAGATTTTGGCGCCAGCCGATGATCGTGAGCGCCAGACGACGGCATCTGTCGCCTGACGCCAGACTACCGCAGCCGGCGCCAGTTGCAGAATTGTGGCGCCAATTTACCGTTAAATGTCTGGGAATATTTTGGTGTTTTCGGAAAATTTTCGACTTCCGTACTCGAAAAAATTTCTGGAAAATTAATTCTTCGGTTTTTATTGCTTTAATAAAATAAATTTAAAGTAAATAATTTAATTAAAAAGCTGGAATTTCATTAATAAAATAAATTACATTATTGAAGGAATTTAAATAAGGCTTAAATAAATTAAGTTTAAATTTGAAAATTAAGTCTAATAATTGGAAATTAAGCAATGCTCTTAATCTTCTTTCTCTTTCTTAGCCCTTTTCCAATTTTTTTCTGCTTCTTCTTCCTCATCCATAACCTTAGCTAGTAGGCATCCTTAAGAGGACCTACATTCAATCTTGGAGTAAATAGTTTCCCCCTCAGCTAGAACTCCATGCTTCTTTTCTACCCAAGCTTTCTTCTCTGTGGTGTCAGCTTTCCTTTTTCCTTTATCTTTTGCAGTACTCTTCTTCTTAGGCATTATAGGTGTATTGAACTCGATCCTTTCACCCAAGCGTTCCTTAACAGGAATCACCTTGTCACCTAGACGGATCTTCACATCAGTTTTACTCTGATTTTTCTTCACGTCCTTTGAGGGTTTCTTCAGAAGCCATTTTTTTTACATCATTGGGCAAAGAAGGGGGAAACTTTTGGGTAATTACCTCCCATAAAGGTCTTGCGCTCCAATAAGCATGAAATTTGTTTACTTCCTGGGAGACAGGGAACTCGTAGGGACGACGAAGATCACCGGAAGGAATAGTCTGAAGTAAGCCGTATTGTCTTTTTACCCTGCAGGGATAATAAAAAGTCATACGGGACAAGCTTGGAAGACGGCAGAAAGGTTGCTTGTTGACACCAACCATCTTTTCTATTTTCCACCAAGGAATGACCCACTTGATGGTAAAATTATAAGACTCGAAGACCTTCTTCCATTCATGGCGCCCCATCTTAGAGAAGCATTTCTTCCTCCTCACGAAGCAATTTGGAGTATACTTCTCAATGTTGTCTGGAGGGCTAATTAATTCCAGTCTTTTCATTAGCCACATCTGTAAAAATTGCAATGCAAATAAATTATTATAACTATACAAAAATATATTTTTGATTTCTGTAATTAAAAATATTATTTTTCTACCTGTAATAAAATTGGAGAGCCCCGAAAAGGTGCCTTCGGATTTTTCTTTAATTCATCAAGACTAAGCATAGTCTCTCCAACTATTAAAGGCATTGGATTTCTCCCTGATTCAATTTGTTCTAAAACAGTGGATATAATTGATTGACCCTCATTATTTTTACCACTAGTCAGGAAAAATTGATTAAGCATGCAAAACAGGAAAGCCCTTCTTCTATAAACATGGAAAGATTCAGAATAAGGCCTATCAAAATAATGGCGAGCAAATTCTTTCAAATTAACTATGCTACCATCTACTATTTTTGATAAATCTTTGTCTTTTAAATTGAAGAAGCGTTCAAAATCCTTATAATAATATTCATTTATTCTAGGGAATACTACAAGATCTAGCGCAGGGAAGCCTAAAATAGCACCAAATTCTTCTGGCAAAGGGCTAATTTCATCATACCCTATTCTAAAGCAATGAGTATCTACATCCTAATATTCTAGAGCAGTATGAATAAAATCTGAATCAAGATCTACCCCTTTGATACCATAAATACCCCCCAAGTGAAACATATCTAATTCTTTTCTCTCTTTGGCATTAAGAGACCGATACCATTCATGGGTGTAGTTGGTAAAACTTTTGGAGACTAGAGACATGATGTTATTTTTCTAAAAGCTAAGAAATAATTTATCTGCTGAAATTATGAAGAAAATCGGCTGGGTAGGGGCTATTTATGCACAAAATCGAAGCAGTTTTAATCCAGGGAGGATTCGGAGTCAGCGCTCATTAGCGCCAGACGCCAACTATTGGCGCCTGACGCCAGAGCCTGGCGCCAAACGCTAAGTGTAGTGCCTGGCGCTACACCAAAACGCGTGGCGCCAGCTGGCGCTAATATGTCTCATCGTACGCGCTTTCTAAAAACCGCGTTTTTGACCTGATTCGAGTCTGCTAATGACTTTACGGTTTCCTTATCTTTTTCTAAATATTCATTTATTCCTCCCTCTTAATTAATATAGCTATTATATTAATTATATCATTTTTCTAATTTTATTTAGAATAACTTCCAAGTTTTTATAAATCTAATATTTTATTTGACTTTTCCTTTTTCATTTTTCCTTTTTTGGGGGAGAAAGTCGGATACCCTCCATCAATAATAAATATGACGGAATTTTTGCGCAAAATTACTTTTCACATTTCCTTGCACACACAAACATGCACATAATAATAATAATAATAATAATAATAATAATAATAATAATAATAATAATAATAATAATAATAAAAAGGAAAAATTAGAAAAAATAATCCCAACTTTCGTCAATTTTGGTAAAATAATCCCAACTTTGGATTATTCTAGAATAATCCGAACTTTGGAGGGTGTTCTTTTTCTTCAATCCCAAACCGGTCAACCAAAGTCAATGACCTATTATATCAAGTCACTTGACACGTGTCAAGTCCTGATTGGTCCATTTTTATTTTATTTTTTAAAAAAATATCAGAAAACCACCCAACTTCCCTTCCACCACCGATCCACCCTGACCACTACACACCACCACAGCCTAGCCTGCCAACCCACCAACCTAGTCTAACCTCCATCACCACAGCTTAGGCCGCCGCATCCTCCCCACCCCTTGAATCGTCGTTTGCCGTTTTCCCCTCTCCCCGTTGCCCCACACAACCACCGAAATCACCAACCCCAAAACCACAAAACCACCGTAACCCCCAAATCGCAACCACGAAACCGCAAAACACTCCTCCCTCACCTCGAAACCCTAGCTTCTAGGGTTTTTGATGGTGGGGGAGGGGTTTTTGGTAGTTTTCGGGAGTGGGTTGGTGGCTTTGAGGGATTCCGCCGGTTTTTGGGGTTTTCGAGAGTGGGGTTGATGTTTTAGGGGTTTGACTCGAACGGCGACTCCAGGGGTGGTGGTTTGGCTCGAACGGCGACTCTAGGGGTGGGGGAAGGCCGGCGATACGGCGAGGGAGGTGGCTAGGCTGGGCGGTTTCCGGCTTGGCTGGGTGGTTGGGGCTTTGGTTGGTGGGTTTTTTAATTTATTTTGTTTTTTTTTGAAAGATTATTTGTTTTGTTTTTTTTTTAAATATTTTTAGCCAATTAATTTGTGACACGTGTCACTTAAACAAAAAAAAAAATTAACCCATTCAACCGGTAACCGGTATTTGGGATTGAAGAAAAAGAACACCCCCCAAAGTTCCGATTATTCCAGAATAATCCAAAGTTGGGATTATTCTACCAAAATTGATGAAAGTTGGGATTATTTTTTCTAATTTTTCCTAATAAAAATGAAAAAAACATGATAAATAAAGAATAAACTCATAATAGTAAGTATATACAAAACATGTCTAAATAATGAGTCTAATTAAAAGGCAAAGTTCTATACAAAGTCAAAATAAAATAATAAAAAGCACAGGAACAAACTATGGCGCCGGGGGACGTACACCCATCATCTCATAAAACTGCGCCGTACGAGGAGTAACCTCTCCACCAGCTCCGGCTCCAGCTCCAGTCTCCTCGGGAGGAGGAAAACTCAACACAGGACCCGTCCACCCAAGATCAGCCTGAGACTAAGGCTGCAGAGGCTGCTGCAATGACGAGCCAACCTCGTACATCCCACCACCTCTAAGAGCCGAGGTAGCCTCTCCCTGGCCTACCGGCGCGGCATGTGCACCCTCAGAGGAAGAGCCTGAGCCCTCTACCGCCTCGGTACGGGTGGCCTCAGAACGACCGCCCCGACCTCCCAAACTAGTGCGGCGACGTCTCGAGCTAGACCTCGCCGGATCCCTCCGCACCTTAGGTCTCGTGCGGGTACGAGAAGGAATGGGCTGACCTTGCAAAAGAAATTAAAATCAGAACCAGGAAAAATAGAAGCGGTAATACAAAAACATAAGAAGGGAAGACTACCTCCTGAACGGCGTCGTCTCAACGGCAGGTAGCCACGTTCCTCATCCGAACGAGCTGAATACGGAAGGCATCTATGAATCGTGTCATCGCCGAAACCACCTCGCATGAGAACTGTCAAATAAATAAGTCAGTAAACATGCATAACATATACGGACAAAAAGTTGCAAACAATTAAGCTTACCCGAGTCTGGTGACGAGGAATCGACCGCTCCACAAAGCGCTCGTCCTCAGGAGCCGGAGGAATCATCTCCTCAATCGGCCCATATGTCCCCTGATAATGGATAGACATACGGGGTGGCACTAACTCAGCAGGATCCTCCTGACAAAGCAAAACAAAATCAGTAAAGTTTCACTTGGGGGCTACTTAACGAAAGGTAAAAGCTGAAAATCATACCGCCACATCCTCAGCAGGTACAGGAACTGGAGCTAACAACGGCAGTAGCTCCTCCCCATAGCATCGCCCAGGGATCGTGTAAGATCGCCAAGGGGTACCGGCTCCCTCCAACATGCTCACCAACCTCGTGGCATTAAACATGTGACGTGGTGGAGGAGCGGGAACGGCAAAGGTATCTGAGGAATGCTGAATAGCAACCCTCTCTCCAAGATACGCAGCCGCTCCATAAGTCCTCAAGAAATAGCGACGTTCAGCAAAATATTGCGCGGCTAACCCAGGGACTGCCAGGTCGACCCACAGTCGGTACAGCACCTCAGGCTCCTGCAAAGAGTGTCTATCAGACAAGAATCTATCTAAGGCATCACAAAATGTCAAATAAGAAATGAATCATACCGAGATGATCCAATCTCGGACATAGGCAGTGGACATCCCCACACGGCTGCTGCCCCAGGAAGCACTAACTGAAAGCCTGCGCGGCGACGGTCTCGCCGGCGTAGTTGAGGGGAAGTACTCGTAGTACCAGATCTACAAGAAGCTAAAATTATCAGCAAGTGCTAACTAAAATGTAGAGCTAAAATTTATAGGGAATAAAGCATACCTCTACAACCCTCTAAAAGCCGGATAGAGCAATGTTTCCCGCAAAAGACCAATGCCGACACGAGTCCCGCAGCGCTCGGATGAAATCCACATAGGCCAAGCTGGCCCAGTCGTAAGTCCGGATCCGGTGTAGGTCGCGGACGGCAGGAAGGTAGTAAAGCAGCGCCCTACTACCCTTGTCAGGGGAGAACGTCCCTGACAGCATGATAAGTGCAAAGATGCGCACCCGCTGCTCTCGGGTAGTCGCACCATCATCAAAAGTCGTTGCTAGAGTCGAGCGGCGAATCCCCCTAGCACTGAACTGAGTCGACTCTACCTCAGCTCAAGCCCGAATAACAATCGGACCCAACAGCTCCTCGACCTCAGGAGGAAAGACGTCGATCCCGTTATCAAACGGCAGTGCCACGGAGCTGAACTCCAGTCCCGTAATGAGACTGAAGTCGGTAGGAGTGACCATCATCTCACCCCAAGGGAAGTGGAAAGTGTTGGTGGTGTCCCAAAAGAACTCCACCAGAGCACGGACTACATGATGACCCCCGCTGGAGGCAACCATGGCCTCGGAGGTCACGAAAAGTGCAGTAAGCCCACAAGACTCCCATAGAAGTCTCGTCTGATCGTCTCTGGCGATGTACATCTTGTACAGATCGCCCAAGCCGTCACAACCGGAATCATGACAGCGTGTCCTCCCAACTGTGATGCCCCGTATCACCCTCTCAGAGATGTGATGGACGGGGGAAAAGTACAAGGTCCGCTCATCCCACTCAGGGAGTCGGCTGAGCGAAGTGGACGGTTCGGCATCGTCCTCTACGAGCTCGTGCTCCCATCGAACGTCTTGGGACCGTGAACCGGAGCCTCGCTGTCTAGCCATGCTATATTGTGCAGAATTATCATAAATTAAGGTTCTATGGTATCTAAGTTTCGCCTAGCCGCATGATACTATGTTCGCAAAAAAAAGAGTACGTAGTACTAAAACAGAGCACAAATTCAAATTGAGCATGCACGGCATTTTCAAGCAATCAAACAATTTCTTGCAATACTATAGTAATTATTGTGACAAATTGGACAAAAATTGCTAGCAAAAACATCAAGAACAAGCCACATTGTTTTCCCGACCTTAAGAGGTTCAACAATGATGATTTGTTCATTTCTTTACCAAATTGAGTCAAATAAGTCTCAAATTACTCCCAAGGCAATATATAAACATAAGCAAGCAATTTCATGGCATAAAATTTGATAGACAAAGAGAATTTAGCCGTCTAAATTTCAAATTTTCAAGAAATTCGTGGATAAACACATACAAAATTCATTAAAACCGGTGTGAGTTTGAAGCAAACTTACATAGATCGGGAAAATGGATGGAATAAGCTTTGATTTGCAACAAATTTGAGCTAATTTGGTTGAGAAACGAGCAAGAACGAATCAAATGAAGTTCTGAGAATTCTCGAGCAAGAAACGCGAACAACAGCAGCAGAAATGAGGAAGAGAAGGGTATTTAAGGAAAACCCGACTCTAGCGCCAAGAGTCAGACCTTAGCGTCAGTCGATAGGCTTTAGCGCCTGGCACTAGCTCCAGCGTCTGGCGCTACAGCCAGATAAGTGGCACTGATGTTATTTCAGCGGCGCCAGAACATTCATCCATTCAGTACGGTTGGTCCAACCTTATGCAGTATATTTTTGGGTTCCTTGGTACGCCAGTTAGCCTCTCTGAGCAATTTGACACGATTTTTGGTAATTGGCTTGAGTACATAAAGTGATCGACCTGATGAAATATCGTCTCACTTAGCTTAAAGCGCCTAAGCATTGGCTCATCGCAAAAGGCACAGACATACTTGTTCATTCAGAAAGGCACAGACATACTGGTTTATAATTCAGCAAAAGGCACCGACATACAGGTTCAAAAGTAGCAAAAGCGCCGACGTACAGGATAGCTTCAAGCGAGGATATCTTCGGCAGCATTCCCTAGCTTGCGGAGAGTTGTCACAAACAACTGAAGGTGATTTCAAGCGAATTTGTCTTCGATCGTGTTCCCTAAGATGTGGAAGATGGTCACAAAGCGGAAGAGGATCGTTTCAAGCGAAGCAATCTTCGATAGTGTTCCCTGGATTGTGGAAGATTATCATGGCAGAGTTGGAGGTAATTACAAGCGTAGCAGTCTTCAAGCAGGATGGAATTCTCTAGCTTGCAGGAGGTCATCAAAACAGTAAAGCATTAACAAATCGGTTACTTTAGAGACGTGTGCTCGACGGTGCAAGATACGCGTTTCTTAACTCTTTTATCTGTTTAAATAACGTTAGTTTGCAGGTATTGGCGTTACAAGAGTGATTTAAGATCGCAGAACGTTCTGAATCATTCTACGTCTCTATCGATACTTTGACTTTTGTTTTCGAAACGTGCGTTTCTCCAAACTCAGTCAAAGTAGGGGCTTCAGTAGACACCCATTTGTGTCTCCGCAAAACCAAACCCAGTGATGAGTACTTTTCACGTCAAATCATAATCGAATGAAGTGAAAGTGTGGAAAGTTTAGTGTTGCGGATAGTTTTAATTTCTTTTCTCCTCTCTCTGTTTTTGAAAACATATTTTAAGAGAACAGCCAATCCAGTTTGGTTGGTTCATGATATGGGTCCAATAGTAGTGTAGTTGGATAGAGCTTGAAAAAAGCTTTCCAACGATATATTATAAGCCCAATTCCGATGAATATTGAAGAAGTTATGGCCAAATTACTGAACTGGGCCCGGTTTGAGCCTTATATGCGGCCCAATGATCTAGAGGAGGGCCTAATATAGATTTATCATTCCTAATGCAATTAGGAATGGTTTTAGTCTTCTAGATTCTTGTAGAAGGTTCTTTTCATTCCTAATTCAATTAGCATTGATAAATTGACTTTTGTTGACTTTTTAGAGTTTTTATCAGAATAAAAGAATGTTTTTGAGGAAAATATGATTTTATTCTCCTGTACGGCAATTTCTATCTGATTTTTAGAAAACGCGTCAATATCTTAGTCAGCGCCAAACGCCAGCATTAGCGCCTGGCGCTAATGTCAGCGTCTGGCGCTAACCTCGTTTTACGCGTCAGAACTCTGTTTTGATATTTTATCTTTTTGGCTAATTTTCTCTATAAATAGCCTCCTAAAAACTCCGTTTTCATTCACCAACTCTCATCAAGATTCTCTTGATTACTCTCTCTCTCTCTCTCTTTTCTAAACTAGCCTTTTCTAAAATACAAAATTCTGCATTCGCAAGACTTAGATACACCTAGCCATATTCGAAGTTTCCTTTGCCCTAGATGTGAAAGGTTTAATTTCAGAGGGTTTGGTCCCAAATCTCTATTTCAGTTATTTGATTTAATTGTTCTGTTTTATTATTTTTCTTGAAGTTACTAACGTGTGTATTTTGTTATTAGAAAGAGATACGAGGCATCCAAGTAAGTGCTTTAATTGATTTATTGATATTATAATATAGAAATCATGTCTAGGTTGTTATTGTGATTCCTAGTATTATGTTAGGATACTTGATGTTTAGAATGACAACCATAAATTCCTAGTATCATGTTTAGGGTAAAGAATATAATGTCAATTATGATTTCTATGATGCTGATCCGTGTCATTTATGGCACCTTTAGGCTATGTTTTCTTTATATTTCTATGCTCCTTTGTAGTTGTTTATGTCGTGTTTTTAGAGAATAATGCTCGATTCGCGTGTTTTTGTGTTAGTTTAGAGAAATGCATGCTTTTAATGGCTTTCTTATCATTTTATTCATTTCTCGGCTATTTCTCTTGCTTCTCCGTTTCTTTGTCTTGTTTTGTAGGTACGTCGCGGGCTATATGCATGGGAATTGAAAATAGCACCCACTAGGGTCAATATGCACTTTTCGGAATTGAATTTGAGTTTGAAACAAAGGAAAACGAAGGATTGCAAAGTATCAAATAGGACCTTTGTTCATTGTTTTAGTCATATCTCAAGTTCTACAGATCGGATTAGGGTGATTCAAGTTGGGTTGGAAACTGGACTTGAAGATCTTTCCAATGATAGGTTGCACGCCTTCATATGATTCTTAGGTCGGAAGTTACAACCTTCTGAAGTTGGCCCTGGAAAACTGTCGCGGGCGCGGGCTACAGTACCCGCGGGCGCGGGGTTGCTGCAGCTCCAAAACTGCCGTATTTGGGTAGTAAGCACCCGCGGTTGTCCCGAGGGCTCTCCGAGGGCGCGGGCTTGGGCCGCGGGCGTGGGCTTGGGCCGCGGGCGCGGCTATCGGGGTGTCCGTTCCCCTCTGCGGGCGCGACCGATTTATCCGCGGGCGCGGGTTTCTGGGTCTTTTACGATTTTAAGCTTCTTTTCTCCTTTTGTTTATATAGTTTTTGGTTTCCTTTATTATTCATTCATGTATTTCTTTAGTTTTAGAATAGTTTTCTCTCTCTTAGGTTGAGAGCTTCTCTCTCTAGATTAGGAGTAGTTTTAGAGAGAGAAAGTGAGGAATTTCAATGGTGATTGAGAGATTGAAGATGCAAGTGTGACAATTGTGTTGGAGATCTTCTTAATTATCAATGAGAATTTCTAAACTCTATCTCATTCAATTGCTTTGTTTAATTTGATGTTTGTTTGGTTTGATTTTGATATTTGATGTTTGATTAGAGTCATTGTTCTTGATATTTTGTTGATTCTTGTTCTCTATAGTTGTTAGTTGAGAGATGATGATTCTTGAATAGTTGTTTGGCTAGGAATTGGGTGAAACTTGTATGATTGATTAATTGTGATTAATTTGGGAATTGTGTTGATTGATTATTGAGATTAAAGTGATTAATGAAGGTTTGCATGTGTGTAATTCAATTAGGCCTTGAGAATTATACTAGATTGCATTGTAATTGCTAATGACACGAACAATTGATTTAGGGATTGCAATTGTCTATTGGTTTTGATTGTGATTCTCTTGATTTGTTATTCATAGTGAACCCTAGCTTAACAATTAGGAGATAGCTCTTTGATTCCAATTGATTTCTCTTATCATTTAGTCCTCACAACCTTTGATTGGCATGCTCTTCCCAAGTTGTTGCAATTGACATGATTACATGTTGATCCCCGTTCCTAGTGTTTTATTTCCTTGGTTACTTGTTTTGTTAGTTGTTAGTATTCTCTCTTACCTTCGTCTTCGACCTAGCTTAGGCGCATAATTGAAAGTGCTTGAACATTACCGTTCCTTTGGGTTCGACCCTTGACTTGCCTCTATACTCGTATTTAGGTTTGTTAAGTGTTTATAAATTTAGTTTGACCGAGGGAAGATTAGATAACAACCTAGTTTTCCCCTTGTCAAAAGCTTCCTATTTTCTTTCCTAATATTCATGTTAGTATCATGTTAGGGTTAAAGCTTTGATCTTTAATGTTTAGTGACATGTTAGGATTTGTTATTAATCTTGTTAGTATCATGCCTAGGATCTTGCTGTTATGCTCTAACATGAACATGATTATGATTATTATTATGATTATTATTTTTATTATTATTTATTATTGTTTATTATTATGTTGCTTGATGCTTATTTATTGTTATTGCTTGATCATGCCTTTTATGCATGTTTAAAGGAAATTGGTACTTGTAATCACGCTTAATAAGATAATTAATAATCTTGTTTAGGGTTAATATGATTATAATTCAAGTGATCGCCAATAATAGTTTTATTTGTGCATTTAAATTCAACCAACATAGATAAACAGGTTTAGGGTTAAACCTATTGATTATATGTTAGTCAGAAAGCGCACATGAATACGATCAGAATAAAGTAGAGGCCTATTATTAGGGCAGGTTCAATCTCTTTTAGATTGGATTTGTACCTTCATCCCCGAACTACCAGTCATGGTTCAAGACCTATTGGAGTTGACAATCTCTTGGATCGTTAAGGGGTGTAACCTTCACCTCGTGAACGGTTTACAAGTTCCTACGAAAAAAACTTGTTGGCGACTCTTTTGCTCTATCTTCTTTCCCTTTGGACGCCACCATACTTTAGTGTATGATCACAGTGGGGTTCAAGCTAGGGATAACGCTTGAAATATTCCCTACAACGTCCAATAAGAGAAAAAGTGAAAAGTTTAAGTCGAATGAACTCTTGAGTATCCCCATTCACCTTTATAATATTGCACCATGATAATATTGCAATATTTCTCAAACTCCTTTAAATGATTGAGGGGACTCTCATGATTGCCTCCACTAGATTGACGCCTCACTATCAATGTAATCATCGCCAGTATAATCTCAGAGTCATTTGCCGGTGTCGTGGGAGGAGCAATTACGTTTTCAAACTTGTAGGCTCCCGGAGCTCCTAACTCTTTTAATGCTACTCTCGGATTAACACCCAGGCTTTCTCATTCTTATTCTTCTTCTTGTTGATCTTCCTCTCTTGAAGATAGAACTGAAGGAACGATTAGCAACCCGTATCTTTGTTATGGTCCTCTCAATTTTTGCATCAAATGACACTAAATTTTGATCTCGTGCCCTATGCATACAAATCTCAAAGGAAAATATTAAAAACAGGGCTACAAGTGTAGCCTACAAGAAATAAAATCGTTTTGTATTTTCAAATAAAATGGAATAGACTCAATCAACAATGGAAAATAACCATGCCATTCCCCGACAACGACGCCATTTTGATGGTAGGAAAACCTTGTCGTTGAGTTCTAAGAATCCCCCCAATCAAACAAAATTTATAACCAAACCCAACCCTAGGTATAGGGGTAAGTCCGGGTCGAACCCAAGGGAATAAGGTATAAGCTATGGTCTCTAGTTAAGCTATTCTGAAATCTTAAGCAAATGGTTTGGTCAAAACAATCAAATCAATACAATCAAAGCTAAAACTAGAAATCAATATCAAGGTACTAGGGATTTAGGATCCACATGCATTCATGAAAAATGTGCTAATTTAACGGGAAGTTGATCAATCAAACAATGCAAGGGAAAATGATATTTTCAATAAAAATCACTTGAAGAGCTATTTCTTAATGTCAAGCTAGTGATCTCTACGAATGATAATCAAAGAAAAATCGCAAAACAAGATCAATCGATAATAATAGCTTCCTAATCAATGTGTTGTATCAATGAAAACTAATATGCAATCTAGCTTGATAATCAAGGTTAGATACTCCTCATCAAATCAAACACATGCACGAATTCCATCAATCAATTTTATCACATTATCAAATCAATCAAAACCCCCAAATTAGCTATAGCTTATCATTCATACATGTTTCACCACATCCCTAGCAAAGGAACTACTCACTACACATTATAAAGTTGAAAGGCATAACTAAACTAATCATCAATTTCATCATCAACATTGTAATCAAAATATCAACAATGAAATCAAACAAACTATGGAAATTCAACAATATATCAAAAATCAAACACTAAAATTGCATTAAAGAGAAAGCAATTCTTACAAAACTTTTATCAATATAAAAAGGAATGAAGATCAAAATGTAGCAATCATCAATTACCAAGTTTCTCTCTCTAAAATCTAAGAACAAAGTTTCCCAAATTCTTGAGCTTCTCTCTCTAAACTCCAATCTAAATAAAAATCTTCATGTTATATAGTAAAACTAACAAAGGAGAAGTTAGTTAGACATCCAAAACGAACCCCAATAGGCGCGCCCTCTCCTCATCATGCGAAGAAATGGGTACGAAACGAAGATAGATGAGATGTGCGGCCGCACCACTCACCTGTGCGGTCGTGGCCCCTACTCTGCACGCCCGTGCCACCTTCGTGCACGCCCGCACCTAGGGGCAGGGGAGCTCCTCTTGTGCGACCGTCGATGCTTCCGTGCACTCCACTTGATGAATCTTGGGGGTAGAAGTTTTCGAAGGCCTCCACGGTGGGTTCAACACCATTTTTTATGCCCACGCAGCTTGAGAGCACGGCCTAGAATACTTGGACTTTGCACCCCTTAACATTAGAGCTTCAAAAGGAGAGATCGGCATGCATCTTGAGCCTTACAAATCCCGAGAAAAAGCCATTGAGCTCCTTGAACATCACCAATCTCCTGAAAATCAAAGAAAAGCAAATAAATAAAGGAGAAAAGGTAAAATAAACTAAGAAATGCATGAAAATAGAAAATTAACTAAGGAAAACACAAACTATAGAAATATAAGAATTGGTGCTTGTGATGAAGCACTCTCAAGCTTTGCTTTGATCGAGGTCATCTCCATGCCCAAATTTGAAATTTTTCAGCACAAATTTGAAACACAAATGCAATAATGATGTCATCTTTCTTTTGTTTTTTGTTTTTTGTTTTGTTTTGTTTTTTTTTTTTTTTTTTTTTTTTTTTTTTTTTTTTTGTGTAGAGCTATTACATTTAATATTTTTGAAATTTAAATATTGGAATCTTTTACATTACAACTAAAACCTATCAATTTATCATAGAAAATTGAAACAATTGTAAACAGTACACTAATAAATGACCTCTTACATTGAATTATGAATTAGACAATGTTGAACATATACTATATCATACTATATCATAATTTTGATGAAAATTAAAAATTTTAAAATTACAATATATACGTAATTCTTATTTATATTAATGTATAATAGCGATTTATTTTTCAAATATACAAATTAAAATTAGGTTTTATATAAACTGTGCATCGCACGGGTTCAACTGAGTTATTAAGCGAAACTATTTTGTTTTCCATATGTTCATCACAATATCATATGTTTAGGGGTTGTAATAGATTTTGTTTTTAAAGTAAAGGAAAAAACATCACTAAGAAATGACACATGTCATTCACACTATTTATTTAAACAATATGTTATTGATTGAGTTACAAATTTGATACTTAATTTGCATTTTGTGTTTATGAACTTCAATTTTCGCTATTTGAATTACATCATTACAAAAATGTTCAAAAAAAAAAAAAAAAAAAAAAAATTCAAAAAAGAGTATAAGAAGGAACGTGTGGCTCCTTATAGTATAAAACACATTATCCCACTCCAACCCATCGACTTACCTTATCCACAAAATCGTTCGTGGCTTAACCCACCACATATTTATCAACTTACTATTAGACGCTCAATGCCTTCGATTTATCAACACCCTTTTTCAAGCCCCATCATCTTAATCTTCAACAAATTGCATCTTTCACAACAATAGGCTCCTATGGCATCCTCCACCCTCTCATCTGCCACCCCATCTCAGGTATGTACTCTTCGATATGACAGGACACGACACAATGTTATGTTCATTACTTGTTAAAGTCTCGAAGGGTGATACTAAAAACATGTGATTAAATCCCGTCTGCATTATTGCGACTTTTTTTTACTGACCCTCTTTTTTGTGCGTTGGATGTTTAGCTATGTTCGAGCAAGAGTGGAATGTTCGCGCCATCATTGACTTTGGCGAAAGCGGGTAGAGTTAATGTTTTGATTGGAAAGGAAAGAGTAGGAGGGATGAAGCTAACATGCCAAGCTACTAGCATTCCAGCAGATGATGTGCCTGACATGAAAAAAAGAGAATTAATGAATTTGTTGTTGTTGGGTGCCATTTCTCTTCCTACTGGTTTCATGTTGGTTCCTTATGCAGGTTTCTTTGTCCCACCTGGGTAAGCTACTTCGTCTCAATTTAAAATATCGACAAAATCATGTATCAATCAGTGTTATTAATGCTTATTATTTCAGTTTAAATAAGCTTCTTATACTTATTAGAGTTATATATTACTATCATTGACCTTTTTTTTATTTGTAAATTAGTAAGTGTTACTAACATTGAGTAAGACCACCCTTCAGAATGAGTCTAGTTCATTACTATTGACTTTGTTAGTTACTCTGAAATGAACATAAGCCATTTGATATTATAATTCCTCGATTGTAAATCAAATTGATTAAAATTGAATTTGTCATCGAATTTTGGTTTAAATTTACTAAGCAATCAAAATTTATTGATATGATATGAGATGTTGTAACAAGTATATCACATACTTCATTTGTCTTCAAGATGAACTTGAATTTCCTAGGTGTGGATTTGTTAGGTGAGGCAGATATATTCAGCAAACGTGTCCTGTTTATGGTCTTTTTTCCTCAATTTGTATCTATTTTCTTGTAATAAGGGCATCTAGATGAATAAAGTTTAGTAAAAATTCATTTGTTTCATTTGATACTTTTCTTTGGGAAAATATTAAACTGTTATTGCATTCTGGTTTAATATCTGCACCTTCATGATGTCTTTGTACATTGTAGTCATTGAACATACTGATGCTATTCGAGTTTTATTCTCTAAATTTAATCTGTGAACAACAGTGGAGGAGGTGGTGCTGGTGGTACCATCGCTAAGGATGCTCTTGGCAATGATGTCGTTGCTGCTGAGTGGCTCAAGACACACGCACCAGGGGACCGGACCCTTACCCAAGGATTGAAGGTATCTCTGCCATCCTTCATAATCAGCCTTTTCTCTTGGTCTCTCTATTGCACGCTAGCTCAGTATGGATAAGTACGTAAAAAGTGAGCATAGGCAAACAATTTTCTACAAAGCAGTCTAGTTATTTGGACCGTACAAGTATATTATAATCGGTGCTTATGTGCTATACTGCTATGCATAATGGACCAGAACAGAACTGGTGTCCGTTCCTGCTGTCATTGCAGATTATATTATATTTATTGGCTTTCTCTTGGTTTAGTTTGTTATTGAGGATGTGATTCTTGATAAACAGTTTTGGGTTGTACATAGACTTTATAGCAACTATATTACTGGTTATTCAGCATGATGTTCATGTACCTAGTATGATACTGACGCTATGTTCACTTCACCTTACTTAAGATGTTTTTATTATCTGGTTTAATCAGCTCTTGAATTTTCCTAGTCTGGTCTGTTTTGAATTATCTTGATTGATCATTAATAAGTAACAATTTGTAAGTGTTAAAGTGAAGAAAACAAAACTTTAGTGAGTATCAGTCAGCTGCTGGTGGAGTTGAGTTTAATGTTACAATTTACTGATGCTGCATCAGGGAGATCCAACATACTTGGTTGTGGAGAACGACAAAACTCTTGCAACATACGGAATCAATGCTGTTTGCACACATCTTGGGTGTGTGGTTCCATGGAATGCTGCGGAGAACAAATTCATCTGTCCATGCCATGGATCCCAATACAATAACCAAGGCAGAGTTGTCCGAGGACCTGCCCCTTTGGTAAGCCCTAAATATTGTTGCACATCTCTTTCATTAGCTAGCTAACTGGAGTAGTTAGTGACCTTGGGTTTATGATGAAGTAAAGAGCTTATCATCTCCCATCTGTATATTAAAGAGAACGAGCTAAATAAACATCATCTAGTGCTCATTCTGTCATTTACTGTGCTTTGGAAGTAACTGTTTGTAGGAAAGGATGAAAGGAGTTTGTTCATTTCCTTAACAAATCTGGAGGTCATTTTGTTAAATATGTTAAGTCAAGTTGATTCCATTAATAACATCCGTGACACCTTAGAAAGAAGGTAGACTTTGTAAGTTCCCTCCCATCATAAATGATATCCAAAAGAATTCCAAAAACGACGGACATTGGTGAGGTAGGACTCCTGGAAGTTGCAAAACATTTGCTAATGAGTGATAGCTATGGTATATTAACGTAACAACTTATAAACGACTACAATCAAATAAGCCTTTTACTTTGGGAAGGATGGGTATAATTCAGTATAGTGAATTTTGACGGCAGTTGTAGATAAATCTTAAATTTCCTAATCTGTTTTGTTCTGTAATTGTGTGACAGTCGTTGGCATTGGCACATTGTGATGTTGATGATGGAAAGGTGGTGTTCGTTCCATGGACTGAAACAGATTTCAGAACTGGTGATGAACCATGGTGGTCAGCATAAGACTAGATCACATTGTCAGTCGTCGTTTTGAATTCATTGTGAAGTGGACTACATAATTCTGCATCAACAAAGATACATTGAGTACAGTAGATAGTATTGTAAACTGTGTGATGTTGAATATCTAAGGACAGCAATATTCAAGTTTTTCCCTGGCAGATACATTTCCCTGCTACTGATATAAATTGCCTATATCTTACATATTTATCGTTTGAAGCAAAGCCTTTGTTTACTACAGCTGTGCTAAAATTATCTCATTTTTAGGGTATGGATTACATATCTGGGATGCCGATTGAGGAACTACCTCCCATTCAAAAAAAAAAAAAAAAAACAGAGAGGAATTACCTCTGCTAATACAACATTGAATAATAGTAGTAGCTGAGAGTTATACAATTATATTTATTCATCCCCAAATAAAAACCCCAGTTCTCGTTCACATAAATACAAATTTAGGACTCTTTCCTCTGTTCTCTCTCTAAAACCCTAGCCTCCATTGTTGAATTTTGAAGGGGGTTACATCGGATTTACCGGTGGAAAGCCTCAATCGTTGTTTCTTTTGTGCCTTTTCTCTTGCTTTAGGTTTATAATAGTTATTCCTCTTTTAAGAGGAATATTTCTCCCTCGAAAGACAGGGTTTTTCTTCCTCTTTAGGAGGATTTGGCTCCTTCGAAAGACCGGGTTTTTTTTCTCTCTTTTGAGGGAGGATTTGCTTTTTTATTTCATGGATTGCTATAGAGTTGTTCATGGGTAAAATTTTGTGCGAGATTGAAAAAGAGATTAATATTTCGACAACAATCGAACGAATCAGACGAAAATTTTCTGCACGGCTACAACAGATCGATAAACCCCCTCGCCGAAGAAGGCTGTAAATCATAGCGATATGAAAGAGGGTATGAAGAATGTACGATTTGCAACAACAATCGTAGCTTTGCTTACAGAATGTTTTTATTTGATTCAATTATTATGTATTTATTAGATCTAAATCTCTTTGTAGATGTCGTATGACTTATTTATGAATCAATTTTATTTCAAAAAAAAATAAAAAAATACAAATTTAGGAGAGGAAGTGCACTGGGGAATTATTAGGATCTTGCAAACAAGTGCCCTAGGTCATGTAGTTAGATAATGAGTTACTAGTATTATATTTTCTTATATGACACTCCTTCTGTTTCATAATGATCTTTCTATTAATATACTGATGCAAATCCTCCTTCATAAATATTTTAAATGTACTCACTGAAAACCTTATAAAAGTTATTTAATGGGAAGACTTTATCAAAAATGCGAGAAAAACATTAAGAAACTACTTTTTGGTTTTAGCTCTACAACACGGTCAACACCGGGATGTCAGTGGGGCGGGTCAAGTAGGAGACCCGCCCCAGTGGGGCGGGGATGGGTCTTGGTTTGACGGGTGGTGGGGCGGGGATGGGGATGAAAACCATACCCGCCATGGGTGATGGAGCGGGGGTGGATTTTAGGTTGTACCCTCCCATCCCCGCCCCGCCCCATCTGCTCCACTTTGTACCCGCCCCATCCTCACCTTATACCCACATTTATATATCTTTTAAAACAAATTTTATATTTTTATACTCTCTCCGTTTCATAATGTTAGTCTCGTATACTATTTTGGGCGTTTCAAAAAAATCTACCCATATTGAATATATTTCATTTATTATTTGATTTTTTTGGAATTAATTGATTGTTTATTGATGACATGACTTTAAGTAAGGAAATATTTACCTTAAATTATGCAATTATGACTTGTGTTTTCCTAATAAAAAATCAAAAAAGTTAAATAAGGTAAACTAATTATGAATTATGTTGTACTTTAATGTTAGATTCCAAATATATTTATTTTCTTATTTTATGTGATTAATTCCATATGGGACTAACATTATGAAATAGAGGGAGTACTATTTTATAAAATATTTATGTAACATAAAATATTAATTAAATACTTTGTAATACACTTATATTATAAACAAAAAAATGTGTAATATTTAAAATATATTTTTTTAATGTTATCTATATTAATTAGGAAAAATTAGAAATAATAAGCCCAGCTTTCATATGGTAGAATAATCCCAACTTTAAAGTATACTCGAATAATCCGGACTTTAGGGGGTGTTCTTTTTCTTCAATCCCAAATACCGGTTACCGGTTGAATGGGTTAATTTTATTATTATTTTTTGTTAAAGTGACACGTGTCACAAATTAATGGTTAAAAAAATTTAATAAAAAAACAAAAAAAAAAATCTGAAGATCCTTGAATTCGACCACCAACCATGGATGCCGGTCACCAGCCATGAAATCCGGCCAGCCAAGAAGAAATTCGGCAGCCAAGAAACCCAACCACCATCAACGAAATTCATCCACCAGCCACGAAATCTGGCCACCACTCACAAAATCCGGCCAAACGTCAACCCCTTCTCATTTTCTCTCTCCTCTCAATTTCCCAGCCACGAACGCCGGTCGGCACCTGTCACGAAACTCACTTGAAACCACTCCCTTAATCCCGAAATCACCTAAAAATCACCCCTAAATTTGCGAAACAGCCTTGAATTTGCGATTTAGGGTATCAGTGGCTGCGATACAGGGGGTTCGGCGGCTGCATTTTGGGGTTTCGTTGGCTGCAAAATTGGGGTTTCGATGATTGCGTGGGGGGAATAGGAAGGGGTTTCGGGAAGGGGGGAAACGGCGACGCAAGGGGTGGGGGATAGGCGGCAGTCCGGAGAGGGGAGAGGTGGCGGTCTGGCTATGGTGGTGGGGGAAGAGGAAGGGGACGGTGGGGGAGGGGGGTTGGCTGGTGTAGACACCTAAAAATGTCTCCCCAAAACCAAACCCGATGATGAACAACCTTTCACCGTCATTATTGGTTGGGTTGAGTATTTAATCTTGGAGTGCTTAAATCCATATTTCCATTTCATAAACCAACCCAACTTCTAGCCCATTTCCCCAAACCATAACTTATTTTCCTCTTTTCGTGTCATTAAACCCAACATAATCCATTTCGTGTTCTTTAAAATCATTCATTTCGTGTCCTTTTTATAAAAACGTTTAATCTAGTTTATTTTGGTCCATTATCTGGGTTCAATGATTGAATAGTTGGATTGAGCTTTAAAATAGCTTTCCAACGATATATTATAAGCCCAAATCCGAGTTATAACGAATAAATTATGGCCAAAATATTAAGTCGAGCCCAAACCGAACCTAAGCCCACCTTACCTACAACCCAATGATCATGTGGAGGGTCCAAATTATTTAATCCCATTCCTAAACCAATTAGATTAATTGGAAGCTTCTATAAGTTTCTAAAAGATCTTAATTATTCTTTTTGAAAAGATAAGATTAAATTGTTTGAAATTGAATAAAACTCCTTTTTTTTAAAATCCTATTTATATCCGAATTGAAAGACGTTCAAAGATAAACAGATATTATTTTCGTGAATCATATTTTTTATCCAAATTTTATATGGTTGTACAGCCCTTGAAATTATCTTTCCAATGATATATTATAATATCAATTCCGAGCTATAACGGAAAAGATATGAATTAAATGTAAAACTCTATCCAAAACTGAAACCGTCTCACTATTTCGGCTATATCTTTTGTTCTACAAAATATTTTAATCTTATTCCAATTGGGTTAGAAAGTAGACTTCAAGAGCTTTCCAACGATATCTTGTTCATCTTATTCCGATTTTTGGATCAAAAGATATATTAAAAACAAAAACCGCAAAAACTGTTGTCTATCGAGTTTTATTCCGATTTAATTCGGGTCTTATCTTAATTTTTCGACCCTTATTTTTTCTCTATAAATAGAGGTCATATCTCCCCTTTTTTCAAACATCAAGAAGATTGATCATCAAATCATTCTTTCTTCCTCTTTAGCCTAAACACTAGCCTCCCTATTCTTCCATTATTCTTCCCTTAAGCACTCCAAGGAGTTTATATACAATACCCAAAGTTCTATACTTAAACCAAGGCGTGAAAGGAATAATTAACCGAGGGTTTGGACCAAATCAAATCTATATTTATTTAATTTAATTTTTATTTGATTTAAATTTTTATTGAAGTTACTAACAATTCATTTATGATGTAGCAATTTAAAGGAACGCGCAGAATGTGAGTAATTAATTAATTTAATTACTCTTATTTTATTTTCTTATTTCTAGTATCATGATTAGGGTTATTTTATATTTGATTTTACTAACGTTATTATTGTTAAATTGCTTCCAATATTAATGTTTATTCCATTGTTATTATGATCACCATATTGCGTGTTTAAAGGAAATATGTAATTGAAAATCACGCTTAATAAGATAATTGGACAACCGGTTTAGGTTCCTTTTTAATCTTGTTGTTAATTGAAGTGATCACGATATTTTAGAATTATGTGTTGCATTAATATTCAACCAGCAATTTAGCTTAATAATAGTTTGGAGCAAATTGAATCTTTGTTAGTATGCCTTTGAGATCGCAGGAATCACTTTTCACTATAAGAATCGAGTAGAGGCCAATACGGGCAAATGTGACTCCATGACTCACTTTGTACCATCATCCTCGATCCTCCTTTCGTGGTTCCGAACCATATGGAGTTAGTAATCTCATGGATTATGAATGGGGTGTAACCTTCACGGGTCAACCGTTGTTGCCTATCGTTGTCCCTTAATCGTGGTTGCCTTTTATGATCCGTGAACGGTTTACAAGTTCCTTAAAAACTTATTGGCGACTTTCTACTTTGCTTTTTCCCTAATCGTAATGTCAATTCCCACTTCATATGATTGCCAAGTATATTCACACATGCTTTAATGTAGGCTCACTTCGAACGACGCCTACAGCTGGGTTTTTCTGATTTTTTGGTTTTTTAATTTTTTAATTTTTTTTTGTTTTTTTAATTATTATTTTTTTAAAATTTTTGGACCAATCAGAGCTTGCCAAATGTCAAATGACCTGATATAGTAGGTCATTGACTTTTGTTGACCGGTTTGGGATTGAAGAAAAAGAACACCCCCTAAAGTTCGGATTATTCCAGTATAATCTAAAGTTGGGATTATTCTACCAAAATTGATGAAAGTTGGGATTATTATTTCTAATTTTTTCTATTAATTATGTAGGATTGTGTATTTGAAAGGTGGAGGTTAGGTGGGTCTTGGTGGAGATTAGGCGGGTCTTTGACGGGGATTAGGTGGGGGTGGATATCCAAGTGAAGGGTGGGGCGGGATGGTTTTGGAATTATATCCACCGGGGCGGGGATGGGGATGAATTTTAGACCCGCCGCGGGGATGGGGATTGGGATGAAAATGTTAGGTGGGGATGAGGATGGGAATGCCAACATCCGCCCCGCCCCACCCCATTGACATCCCTACCCACATGCGAGCAAACCGTTGTCCCACCCCCCCCCCCTTTCCATGTTTTCGTCCAATTCCTCTGTTTTCTCTCCTCTAATCCCCTATTTCTTTCTCTCTCCTCTGCTAAAGTTTTAGGAAAAAGTTTTTGCATGCCCTAAAATTGCAAGATTTAAACCTCTTGTGTGGATTTTCACGAGTCCATGATGTTCTTTGTGCAAGAGAAAGCCCACAGTTGCACTTTGATATCTTCCTTATAGAGGAAAAACATGTTGTAAATTACGCTTTAACAAAAAACTACATAATTTCATAACCAATTCCATTATAAACCTAATTTGCAAACTATTTCAATTACAAAGAAATTGAAGACAAAAATCGCAAACATTGATCTTACCGGGTGCGGAAAGTAGGTTAATTGAAATAAGATGGACTGAATTTGGTCAAAAATATTGAAGAGAGAAAGGAATGGGTTTGGAAGCCACGGTCTTGAGGAGAGCTCTGGAGAGAAATTGGGGATTAAAGGAGAGAGAATGAAATTGGGGATTAGAGGAGAGAGAAGGAGGAATTGGGGAGAAACGTGGAAAAAAAAAGGGAGGGACATTTTTTTTAGTAATGTGACAGTCACGTGCGAGGTCAACGTCGGAAAAAAAAGTCAATGGCCGAATTCCGATGTCAAGGATCCCCCAAAAAACAAAACAAACTTATAAGGTTTATTTAGACCACTTTAAATATATAGGTTTTTAAGACAAATAAGTGAATACATATGTCCCTTCTACACAAATTATTCTTAAAAAAAAATGAAAGTACAGTCTCACAAACCATCTAATTACAACTTTTACAAGAAGAATTTCATTCTCAAACATTAAGGAATGAATAAACCTACTTTTCCTCTAATTTTGATGCATTTTTTTTATCCTCTAAATAGTCTTCCATCCATTTTTGAAAATTATAGTTCTAGCCTTCTCTTGAATCAACTTCCAAAGGCTATCAATGTGACACTTCTGAGTCATTGAACCTCCAATTGCGCAACGTATAGCAAATTTCCCCCCTATAACTGCATGAGTCATGTAAGCTTGGCCACTCGAATTCACAACTTCTAACAATGTCTGGTTTATCACATTCAAATTCCCATCATTACTAACTTTCTTAAGTCTAAAGCAAACCAATGAAAATTTCCTAGGCACGATCAACTCAAACTGCTTATCTTTCTGAATCAAGGATTCCAAATGCTTAGCTAACTCTATATCACTACGTATATGAGCCATCAAATTATCTGAACCATAACGACGAATGACTATCCAAAGTTTAAGGGCTCGAAAACGACGACTTAGAGAAATCTGCTAGTCCTTGTAGTATATTACTTCATTGAGATCAGAAGCCTTATTTCTGAGGATTTCAGAGTTAGTAAAAAGAGAATCGACGAGTAACTTGGGGTTCCTAAGCCATAAACAAGTGCAATCCATATTGGTTAAGAGCCATTTGTGTGGGTTCATGCTAATTGAATCAGCAAATTCCACTCCATTCAAATAGTGTCTATATTCTGGGCATATGCAAGCACTTCCTGTAAATTTATTCAGAAAATATGTTATACATGTCTAACCTAAATTATGATAATATGATGATTATATACATGTCTAAATCAAAAATATGATAATATTATTATATATGTCTAAACCTAAATTATGATAGTATGATTATACTGTCAGGGTTGGACAAGATCGAGGGGTGGATTGAGAATCGAACCCAAGTCACTCTTGGGAGAGATGGAGGGACATCCACTCCATGATCCTCCCAGGATTGGTTTATATGTATGTCTAAAGTCAAAATACGCGCGATAATATGATTTATACATGTTACATGTCTAATCCAAATTTACGATAATATGATTATACATGTCTAAACGCAACCCAATTTACGATAATATGATTATACATGTCTAAACCAAATTTACGATGTATAATTGAGTAATTTATATGTGTATACAAAGTGGATGCAAGTCTGTGTTTGTCACTAAGTGTTCAGCCGAAATTTATGACTTGTTTCTTTATTTGATAAGAAAAGTACACTAGAAGTTGGGAAAATCTTTTCTCAAGACTGTAATGAATGTATGCATTTGCTAAATTGTACGTATATTGCTTCACATCCACCCAATTTATGGCCACCAGAGTTTTTTTTTTTTTTGGTAGAAATAGAACTGCATTAAAGGGTTAACATAGTAACAAGTTTACAAACTTTAGGCCTTACTATAGGCCACCATACAGTTATCACCACCATTATCAAGGTGGAATCAAAAGTGGTGTACTAGCACCCAAATATTGTTCTAAGTTATGATCATATAGAAGTTTACTGCCAAAAGATACACTACTGCTATTACATAATTCCACTCCAACACCAGGAGGGTTAATAAGTACACAGATCCTGAGCAGAGTGCTGAAGTTCCATTCCAGCCTATTTGAGGTTGTTAGATTGAGCATAGCTTGCTTGGCCACCACATCTGCTTCCCTGACTTGACCCCTGGGGCCCTTGAACAGCTTTCCCCTTGATATCCTGCTTATTTGGTCCCTACAGAATGAGTAATGGTTCCCCAATTCATCAAAAGCAATGTTAGGTTTTGTAATTCCATTGACTGCTGCCTGAGAGTCAGAGATGATGGTTACATCTTCCCAGCCTTCTATCAGAATCCATTGGACAGCAGCATGAATAGCCATAGTTTCAGCCATAAGGGCAGTTGAGGCCCATGTATTAGCTGCAATACCTTTAACCCAGTTCTGTTGCTGGTCTCTACAAATGCAAGCAAAGCTTGCAGCATTTCCCTGCCTTTTAAAAGAAGCATCAACTATTATACAAAGGCTAGAATCCACCATAACCTGATAGAGGGGATTGGTAGTAACAACAGGGGTCTGGTTTGAAGAGTTGGGACCTAGCCAGGCTATCTCAAGGGCCCAAGACTTGGCAGCATGGATATGATTAGAGACAGGGGTTGATTTTTTTATTGAAAACCCATTCATTCCTTCTAAGCCAAAGTCTCCAAGCAATTAAAGCAAAGGTTTGGTTCCAAGGAAGCTGAAATAGGTCATGGGGAGTGGTAATGTCCAAATTTGCACAGATCCAATCATATCCATTGGAGTGTTGGTCTGTAGTAGGGGGGGGAGATAACATTCCACATTTTCTGAGCTCTATTGCAGTCTCTAAGTACATGGCTAAGAGTTTCAGGGGTACCAAGGCAAAAGCTGCAAGATCTAGAGGTTATAATGTGCCTAGTATGGAGGTGGTCTGTAGTGGGTAACCTATTCCATAAGCCTAACCAGAGGAAGAATTTGACAGGAGGGGGAATGGCCAATTGCCATACCTTAGACAGATAATCCTTATCAGGATGGGGGTGATTATTTTGCTGAAGCCAAAGATGAAGGTAAGCAATTTTTGCATAAAAAAAGTCACCCTTACCTAAGGCAGAGAAGATCTGATCCTCACCAAAACAGGGGGGGATCATACTGTGGATATAAGAAATGACTTGGGGGGGGGGGAGAAAGGGTTCCAGAGGGGAAGGATTGAACTGACCCTTAGATAAGATATGATCAACAGTGAGAGAGTCATCATGGTCATTTAGGGGGCCTTGAACTAAACTCCTGAGATTCCCAAGCCCTGTCCAATTGTCATTCCAAAGGGAACAAATATTGCCTTTACCTATAGCCCACTGAGAAAAAGAGGTTAGCAGGTCCCACCCTTTCCCTATGTCTTGCCAAATGTGAGAGCCATTACTAAACTTGGTTGGATAAGGCCTATGGCAGTATTTTTCTTTGATTAAAGTTGCAGCCAAGTTGTTTGAATTCTGAATTTTCCAACCCAATTTAGCCATGAGGACAGTATTCTGGATGTGAGTCAACCTAAATCCCAAACCCCCCGAATCCTTAGGACAACAGATTTTTGACCAAGCCAACATAGGGGTTTTCCTCTTTTTAGAGGTAGTACCCCAGAAGAACCTACTACAAATTTGATCAATGGTAGATGCAATTTTCTTAGGAAGCATAATGGTCTGCATGGTATAGGCAGGGATTGCAGCCAGGGAAGATTTGATTAGCACTGCTCTACCAGCTTTTGATAGATTCTTAGCTTTCCAAGCATTGAGTTTGGAATTCAATTTCTTGGTGATATGACTAAGCTGGGAAGGAGTTGGCCTTTTATCAGTTAGGGGAAAACCTAGGTATATGCGAAGGTCATCACTTGCAGAAATGGAGACAGTGGAGGTGAACAGGTCTTTGATGAAAGGGGAGGCATTCTTTGAAAAATACAACTTACTCTTAGCATTATTCATGCACTGGCCAGACACATCCCAAAAGTTTGAGAGAGTAGATTGCATGCTAGCAAGGGTGCCAGGAGATGCCTCTCCAAAAAGCAAAAGGTCATCAGCAAACATGAGATGAGAGACAGGGGTATTGTGCTTTCTAAATCTAAAAGGTATCTAGGTTCCCTCCTGGCAAGCTGACTCAATAAGGAAGGAGAGGTAGTTCATGCAGATTATGAAGATGTAGGGGGATAGAGGATCCCCCTGCCTAATGCCTCTCGAAGCAGGGAAGTCAGAGGAATTGACACCATTAACCTTAACATGGAAGCTAGGATTGGATATGCAATGCATGATCAGCTGAATAGAGTCTCCATCAAAACCAGTCCTAGTAAGGCAGAAGTGAATAAAGTCCCACTCAAGTCTATCATAAGCTTTTTCTAAGTCAATTTTGATGGTGAACCAAGATTTTTGACCAGATTTCTTTTTCATGGAATGGAGAATCTCAGAAGCAGCTAGATAATTACTGTCACAACCTCTACCAGGTAAGAAGCTGCTTTGATTAGGGGAGATGATGGAGTTGAGGTGGGGCCTGATTCTTTGCACCAAGATCTTGGTTATAATCTTGTAGGAGGTATTATAGAGGCTAATGGGTCTGAACTGTTTGATGGTTTCAGGGTTTTGGATTTTGGGAATTAGAGAGATGCAAGTGTTGTTGGTTCCTGAAGGGAGGGACTTGGTGGAGAAGCACTGGTGACAAAAGCCAGCAGATCAGGCCAGTTGGTGGCCCAATGCTGCTGAAAGAAAAAGGGGTGAAAGCCATCTGGCCCAGGGGCCTTGAATTTCCCCATAGAGAAGATGGCCAAGTGTATTTTACCAATAGAGGGGGGCATAGTAATGCTGATATGAGGAGTAGGGCTTTGAAGATCAGGGATAATACACCCCTGGCTTGAAAATAGGGAAGAAAAGAAGGAGGAAATATGATCAGACAGCTGATGCTCAGGGATATCCTCCCCCACATTGTTCCTAAGATTCTGAATCTTATTTCTTCTTCTCTTAATTAGAACTGAATTGTGGAAAAAACTGGTGTTTCTATCTCCCTCATTCAACCAAGTGATTCTAGATCTAATGGCCCAAAAGGCTTGTTCCTCTTTATAGGCTCTGGAAAGGTCAGAACAAAGGGAAGACTCAAGATTATGGAGAAATTGGCTGGTAGGTTCATTTTCTAAGGCTTCCTGGGTACCTTCTAACCTTTTTAAGGTCTGTCTTATAACCTTCCTGAAGTTAGGCACATTGTCTTTAGTCCAGGTGAGGATAGAGAGGGTTATAGCAGAGAGCTTGTCACTAAGGTTGCCCTGCAGACTTGACCAGGCACTATCCACAAATAATTTGAACCCAGGATGAAAATACCAGAGAGACTCCATTTTAAACAGCTTAGGAACAGGGTTAGGGGTATGAATGGGATCAGAGGAGAGGAGGATAGGACTATGATCGGAGCTTTCCCTAGGAAGGTGAAGGACAGAGGTTTGGGGAAAAGCTTGGATCCACTCAGTGTTGATCCAAGCCCTGTCTAGCCTTTGCAAAATAGGTCTGATTCTTCTTTTATTAGACCAAGTAAATTTATTACCACAGAAACCAACATCAACTAGACCACAGGTGGACATGCATTCAACATATTTGTTAATTCTTCTCATTCTTACAGGTCTACCTCCCAATTTTTCGTTTTGAGAAGTAACCTCATTAAAGTCACCAATTACTAACCAAGGCAAGCTCATAGTACTACTAATACTAATCAAGTCAGACCAAGTATCACAACGAGATTTGAATTTAGTGCTAGCATAAATTGCAGAAAGAAAAAAGGAGAAATCAGATACCTTTACCACACCATGGACCGCATGAATGTCCCTGCTTGCTGACTTGAAGTCGACAGAGGAAGAGTTCCAGAGTAGTAGAATACCACCAGACACTCCTTGTGGTTCAGCGAGGAAATATTTGTCAAAAGGGAGGGGTTTGATTATGTGTTCAGTGTGGGCTTTGGAAGCTTTTGTTTCAGATATGAAGAGTAGATCAGGCTTATGCTCAGCAATGATATGTTCAGCGTGGGGGATGAAGGTTCCACGCGCTATCCCTCTTGCATTCCATGCAACAATAATCATAGGTTCAGGCAGGGGTCCGTCTTGAAGGACTTCCTTCCAGAGTCTCAGGCTCGACTGGGGCCCCAGATGTAGGAATTTGTTCTGAGCTGGGCTGAACAGATGGTTTTTTGAAGTCTGGAATAGTGCCGCCATCAGAAAGTCCCCTGAATTTACATCCTGTAAACAGGTTGCTTTGATATGTAGTTGCAGAACCTCCCGTTGGATCTGAATTGTAATCATCGAGTCCGTTGTGCTTGCCATGGTCAGTTTGATTGGGTCTAAGCTCAATGTAAAGATTTTCCTCAATTGAGGGAGGATTGGAGTGGGATCTGCTAAGAAGGCCAATTGCGGGTGCAAAACCCATGGGAGGTTCTCCTTTTGCGCTATTTGCATCCACCATCGCATAAAGACTTCCAAGACGGGACAGAGAGCTTTCAGGACATGGAGATCTGGGAGGTGAGCAGGATACATGCTTCCTTCTGGTTTGGGGGCCATCATTATCTCTTGATAGGGCGGATCCACGAATTGGAGGTACAGGATGAAATGACGAATTTGGTTGTTGGTGAGTTTGAACCACTTGGAAGGGGTTTTGAGCAGAAAACCCATGTTGTTGACATTCCATTCTGGGTAGTGTGGGATTGGTGGTTCGAGGCAGAAGATGTGATCCGGGGTAATCCTGGCCACCTCCGATAGAACAGGAAGAGGAAGTGGCAGCGGAAGAGGCTGAAAGGGTAGTGTGTAGCGCGGATTTGGACGGTTGAAGTTGAGAAGACGCTGAAGCAGTCAAGGCGGCATCGACACTTCCTCCGACTCCGACTCGCTTCCGAATTGGAAGGGACAATCCCCTTCTGAAAATTGGTCGGACCCGTTTGATGATACCATTGTTTTGTAGTGGTGATTTTTGGGATTTTTTAATGGCGAAAGGGTTGTGGAAAGTAGAAGGGGTGGCTGCCGTTGCAATATTAAATTGCTCAGGTTGATATTGCGAGGTAGGGTTTTGAGAATTTTGCTTATTGACTTTGTTTGCTGGTTCAGATTCTTTCTTAGAGAATCCAATGGATGGGGTTTGATTAAAGGAATCAACGGTTGGAGATGCAATAGATCTGACGGTTAGGGAGTTTGGAATGGACGATCCAATGGATGGGGTTTTAAGAGGGTCCCTTGATTTATGTTGTTGCTCCTTAGGTTTAGGATTTGGGTTTGGATTTGGATTCGGATTCGGATTTGGGTTTGGATTTGGATTCGGGTTAGTGGGTACGGGGTCAGGATTGGGCCGGGCAATCAACTGGGTTTCTTGTTCTTTTGGGCCTTTTTTTGAAATTTGAACAGTAGAAATTTTTCCTGAATTGGAAACTTAGCGCTTTTTTGCTAATTTCCCTAAAACAGGGATCCACTCACCTTCTTCCTGCACCTCGACCTCCATGTCAAAGGATGGAATGCTGGGAGGGGGTGGCGATTGTTGTGACGGAATCGGCCCCGCCACCTTTGATTTGGCATTCAATTTTGGACATGAGGGCTTTTTATGGTCTGTTGCGCTGCAGTAAGTACAGATTGGTAACTCATCAAGATACACAATATTCTGACAATGGTTTCCAATCCAGATTGAGTACTTCTTCTCCATCTCCGAGTCTAATAGGATCAACATCTTGATTTCCTGCATTCGATTGGAGTTGAATTGAGACATATCAATTTTAATGAATTTAGCAATGGTGTTTCCAATTTTCTCGAGAACAGAGGAATTAAAGAATTCCACAGGTAATTCAGGTAAGGAGATCCAAGATGGTAGAGATTGGATCTTTGCTTCAGATGGTTTGAATCCCGGAGTCCAAGGTTGGACATGGACAAGTGATTTACCCACAAACCACGGACCACCTCCAATTATAGCTAGCTGTTCTTCCTTTGAGCGAAGCTGAAGATTATAAAAACCTTTCCCCAGAGTGAAGAATTTTGCATCAGATTTGAGGTTCCAAGATTTAGACAAAGATTGGAAAAGGAATTGGAAAGAGAAGGATTTCCCCATGGTTTTGAAGATTACGGAGTGAATCCAAGGAGATAGAATTGGGTTCAAGTCCACCCCTTGAAGAGATAGGACTAACTGGGTTGCTGAATCAACAGAAACAGGGGGTGGAACAGAGAAGTGGGATAGTACATTGGCTGGGATAGCGATAGGGGTAGGCTGGGTAACAGATTGAAGGAGGGATTTGGTGTTTGATGTTAGGGGGTGTCTGGTGGTAGCCTCCTTCTGTTGGTATTCAGGCGACCGGTCTGGTGGAACTATCACTCTTTGTTTTTCTCTCTCACTTTCTCTCTCTACCTCACTCTCTCTCATCTTCTACAAGTGTTGTCTAATGTTTATTACTTTTGCCACCAGAGTTATTGTTTATCCGTATTTTTACCATATCTTATTTAGGGTACTTATAAAACTATACTACAGTATTAAAATTTGAATATCTAAGAACATAGAAATGGAGATATTTATAGAATAAGACAAAACATGATGACCATGAAAAGTTATAAAAATGTTATACTATTATACTTTGTAATAAGTTACGCAAAAATTAATTAAATGTTACTTATATTGTAAAAGTAAACATTAAATTCTTCCAAAAAAGTTAACATTGAATTGAATTCGTGATACACAATGTAAAAAAAATGTGTGCATCTTGGTGCATAGCTACCATGTACTTTGGAAACACATAGGAGTAGCACTGTCAAAACGGTTTGACAGTTCGGATTCGGTTCGGTTTGAAATCGGTTCGGTATTAAATAAGATCGGTTTGGAATCGGTTTAAATGTTTCGCAGGTCGGTTTCAGTTCGATTTAAATAGTTATCGGTTCGATTCGGTTTCGGTTTATTCTTGAACGGTTTTAATTCGGTTCGGGTTGTAAACAGTTTGGGTAGTAAACGGTTCGGTGCAGACGGGTTGCGGTTTGTTAACGGTTCAGTGTAAACGGTTTTTATCCCGGTTCAAACAGTTTCGGGTTGGGAACGGTTTCGGGTTAGAAACAGTTTGGTTCTTTTTCGGTTCAGTTTATAACTAGTTAGGTTCTTTTTTGGTTTAGTTTATAATTGGTTCGGTTCTTTCTCGGTTTAGTTTATAACTAGTAGGTTCTTTTTCGGTTCACTTTATAACTAGTTCGGTTCTTTAATGCTCGATCAGTAGTAAACATGTGTGCATAATTAAATTTCATTTAAAACACCTTTTTACTTGATTTTAATATTCTCTTTATAGTAAGCACTTTGTAGCCGATTCGTTTATAAGCGATCCGGTTCATAAACGATTCGGTTTGCAAGCGGTTCGGTTTATATACAGTTCGGTGCAAACGGGTTGTGGGTTGTTAACGGTTCGGTGTAAACGGTTTTTATCCCGGTTCAAACGGTTTCGGGTTGAAATTAAAGCGGTTTCGGGTTAGAAACAGTTCGGTTCTCTTTCGGTTCGGTTTGATTTCAGTTCGATTTAGAACTGATTCGGTTCATTAACGGGTTCGGTTCTTATACGGTGTAACGTTATTCGGGTCGGTTCAGTTTTGGGTTCATTCACATACGGTTCGGGTTGGTTTTTGGTTTCAAAAAAACGATTTTTAATCAGTTCGGTTCTCATTTGGATCGGTTCGTTTCGGACAGTTAAACGGTTTCGATTTGAAATTTGACAGCACTACATAGGAGAATAAATGGTGATTCCACATTCATAATAGTATTTTTTGATGGTTACACTTACATTGGTATTTTATGTGTATCATTATGCATGTATTTTATACTATTAGATCATAGGATGTCTTTGTAGTAATATTATATCTCATAGTGATACAATATTTTGTGTAATTCAAATATAAAATAATCAATCTAAATTACCACGGTACCACCCCTAAATCTACAATGACCAAAATGATAATATAGAGTGCGACTAGATGCATGATGAAATATTACCTGCAAAAGCAGCATCAACATGAAGCCAAGCACCAAATTCCTTAGCTATTCGGCCAAGGCCATCGATGGGATCGACAGCACCAGATCCTGTTGCCCCAACAGAAGCGCAAACATACAAAGGTATTAGCCCTTGTGATATGTCAGCCTCAATTGTTTCCCTTAATTTAGTGGGTGATAAACCAAAGTCTCTAGAGGAATAAGTTGGAAGAACTCGAAAATTCCGAGGGGAAATTCCAACTAGTTTAGCAGATTTTTGGAACGTGAAATGGGCCTGATCTGAAGCATACACAACCAATTTTGTTATCTTTTCTTCACCATGAGTGTCCAAGGCACGATCCCTTGCGGCTGCTAGAGTGCACACTACTGCTTCACATGTACTACCTGTGGTTATATTCAACATAAATTTCTATTAAAGAAAAAAAAAATCATTGTAACAATTTCGTTAAACGTGTAAAACTTGTGCAAGTAATTTGGTATTCCTTCCGATTCATTTTTACTATCCACCTGATCATTCTGTCTCATACGAGTTACAAGATTCCAAATGTAAAGATAAAAAAAATCGGAGGGAGTATTAATTACTTATTAGTTGTTTAAACTTTAATTTATTTTTATTAATAACGGTTTATTTGGCAAGTGTTAATTGGTGCGTGCTAAATTATGTAAGAAATTATGATACTCCCTCCGTTTCATAATGTTAGTCCTTGGCATGATTTAAGAATCAAGATGCCGTCAAAAAATCCTAATAGAGTCATCCTCATTGTTTACCGGTATACCCATTGGTCGGTGCCCCTGGTGGCTGGTGGGGGTGAGGATCGAACTCTTGTTACACTAGGGGAAGATTGAGGGACTAACCATCTCTCATTCTCTCCACTCCTTGATCCTTAATGATATTTAATATTTAATTAAGAAAGTTTAACATTCAAACTTCAACAACTATATAATGTACGTACCATGCATGACACCACCACCTCCACTAGAGAAAAGAAATTGTTGAGGAAGGTTAAGCAATTTTCCCATCCAATCCAAAATAATGGCTTCAAGTTCAGTGGCAGCTGGCGACGCTATCCAATTAAAGCCGACGACATTAAGTCCCGAACAAAGTATTTCTCCTAGCAAAGCAGCATTGCTTGCATTTGCAGGGTAATATGCAAAGAAGTTAGGACTTTGCCAATGAGTTAAGCCAGGTATAATTTTTGTATCAACATCTTCAAGAATGTGCTCGAGTAACTCCGGCGAAGAGGGGGCAGTTTGAGGAATGATCTCTTGAAGGTAACCTGGTTGAACTTCGGATCGAACCGGGTATTTGTGTACGTTTTCATAATAGTGGGATAAATAATTTATAGCTTGAGATGCATCATTTTGTAAAGTTTCAGTGTTTAGTGGGTTGAAATTCATGGCGTAATAATTGAGCTTGATTTATTTTTAATATGTATGATTGTATGAATTGTGAAGCAATGAGTTAGTTGTTACTGATGAATAAAATGGAGTTTGTTTCTTCAATTTATAGAGGTTTGTAAATTGTGTTTAACAGTGTACGTTATCGCATTGATTGCCACACAATTTTGTGTACGTACCAATACATTACTTACTCCATTCACTTGCCAATAACAATAACACATAGTGTCGTCTCAAACGGAGCGTGGAGCAAAAAAAAGGCCCCAAACTACTCAACGAAAAAATATTTTATACTCCTTCCGTTTTTAATACTTGCTCTATTTATGTTGGACACGCATGTCGATTCTAATCTTTAATCACTAATATCTTTAATTATTAATAAGTATAAATTCTAACGATTGAAAATTAATAATCTATCCATTGAGATGATTCCAACAAGTACCCACAATACTATATTTTTTCTTATGTATAAATCACAAACATTAGTTAAAGTAGGACAAATGAATAGTGCAAAAAATAGAAATGGAGCAAGTATTTAAAAACGGAGGGAGTAATACTTTACCTCTTATTTTATATTGTTGAGTTACTTAGGCCCTGTTCTTTTGAGCTTCTGGGCAGAGCAGAGCAGATTTCAGCAGAGCAAAGCAAAGCAGAGCAGATTTCAGCAGAGCAAAGCAGAGCAGAGCAGATTTCAGCCGAGCCGAGCCGAGCAGAGCAGAGCAGAGCAGATTTTATTATTATTATTATTATTTTATTATTATTATTATTATTATTATTATTATTATTATTATTATTATTATTATTATTATTATTATTATTATTATTATTATCATCATCATCATCATCATCATTATTATTATTATTATTATTATTATTATTATTATTATTATTATTATTATTATTATTATTATTATTATTATTATTATTATTACTACTACTACTACTACTACTACTACTATTATTATTATTACTACTACTACTACTATTATTATTATTATTATTAAATATTAATTATTATTATTATTAAATATTTATTATTATTATTATTATTATTATTATTATTATTATTATTATTATTATTATTATTATTATTATTATTATTACTACTACTACTACTACTACTACTACTACTACTACTACTACTACTACTACTACTACTACTACTAATATTATCGCATTATTATTATAATCATTAAATTTTTAAAGTTAAATATTAATTATTATTATATTAATTATAATTATTATTAAATATTATTTAATTATTATTATTAAAAATTAATAATTAGTATTATCTTTAAATATTAGTCATTATCTTAATATTAATTGCTATTATAAAAATCAATTATTGTTATTATAATTAATATTATTAGTTACAAATATTATTATTACTGTTAGTATAATTACTATTATTATTACTATTATTATTATTATTATTAAATATTAATTATTATTGTTATTATTATTATTATTATTTTTATTAATAATTATTAATAATTTATTATTATTATTATTAAATATTAATAATTATTTTTTATTTTTTTTTATTTTTTTATTAAATATCAATAATTAATTATTGTTATTATTATTATTAAGTATTAATTATTATTATAATTAAATATTAATTATTTATTATTATTATTAAATATTATTTATTTATTATTATTATTATAAAACATTAATTATTATTATTATTAAATATTAAATATTAATTATTTATTATTATTAAATATTAATTATTATTATAATAATTTAATATTAAGTATTAATTTTAAGTAGAGCAGAGCAGGGCAGAGCAGAGCAGATTTCAGCAGAGCAGAGCAAAGCAGATTTCAGCAGAGCAGAGCAGCTCTAAAGAACGGGGCCTTATTTGACTTTTTTTTTCCAACACAATATTGAAGTTTTGTCGTGCGTTATAAGGTTTGAAATGAGATGAGGAAAAAAAAAAAAAAAAAAAGAGGTAAAGATAAAAATTAAGAAAAATTGTCAAAAATAATACAAATTTTGACCGATACGCCAAAAACAAGTTAAAATTTTGATTATTTTTAAATAATACAAACTTTAGGAGGTGTCTGCTTTAAACAAGTTCTGACCGGTTGGTGACTTGATTAATAGGTATTTGGGACACGTGCTATTTTTTTTATTGGTTTAACAATTTAATTTAAATTTTTTTAAGTTTATCTAATATTTTTATTTATTAAAAGATATAAAATAATATTAATTTTAATTATTATAAATATAATTATTTTTTGTAAAAAAAACAACAGCCTCCCCCATTAGCCACCTCTTCCCGGCGCCTGGACGACTGGTGAGGCGGATACCCATTGTCGGCGCCCAACCACCTCCCCCGAGTCGGCGATGCCGATCCCCACCCCTCCCCCTTCCTCTCCCCTCCCTGACTCCACGACAAATCCACAAAATCGTTGGTTTTCACCATTCACGACAAACCCACCACCGAAAAACCCAAATTGCCGCTTCCACCACTCACGAATCCCTAGCGACGAGGGTTTTCGATGATGGGGAAGGTCGGTTACGGGTTTTAGGGGTAGGAGAGGGATGTGTCGTGGTTTTTTTGTGGGGAAGGAGGGAATTTCGTGATAGTGGTTCGGAGGGATGGGAATGAGATTTTGGGGGAGGGGATTCGATGGTTCAGGCCAGCGCCGGGGAAGAGGGAAGGGGGAAGAGGGTGACGCGTGGGGGAGGGAATCGGCGCCGACACCGAGGAGTGGGATCTGAGCACGGGCGGAGCCGGAGGGTAGGGAGGGAGGATGTTGGCTGGTGGAGGATGTTTTTGTTTTCAATATTTCATTTTTGAAGAAAATTTTTTATAAGTATATTAATTGTTAATTAAAGTTTCTATTAGGAGTTAATTACATTATTAAAAGAATTTATTAAAAAAAATTAACCGGTTATTTAGGTTGCAGGTAAAATTACTTGTTTAAAGCGGCAAAGTTTGTACTTCCTCCGTTCTATTAATATTGCAACAATGGACTTTTTGCACTATTCATCACTCTTGTTTGACAATATAATATAATATTGCAACAATGGACTTTTTGCACTATTCATCACTCTTGGAGAGTGAGTGAGGAATAGCTCAAGTGGTTAGAGTTTCCTCCCGATTCCAGGAGATCTTGGGATCGATTCTCCCCTCTGCCCTTGTGGCTCTCTAAACACCAAAAAAAAAATATAATATGAGTTATACGTTAAGCAAAATATAGTCAAGTGGGATCTTGTTGGATTCGTCTCATAAAATACTTTCACAATATCAACTTATTATAATTTGTACTCTTACACAATTATAGATATTTAGCATATAAAATGTGTATTGGGATGCGTAATTTCCTCCTTGGTGCAATATTAACATAACAGAGGAAGTATTATTTAGAAATAATCAAAAGTTTGACTTATTTTTTGCGGATCGCTCAAAGTTTGTATTATTTTTGACAATTTTTCCTAAAAATCACTACAAAAAAAAAATGAGAACAAGCAACACTTAAGATTGCAACACTTACAGAAATGTTACTCTTAATAATCTAATGCAACAATACTTATTTGTTACCTTGAACTAAAGTAATAGAAAAAAAAAGTGTTGCTCTAGACTATATAAGGCAACAGTCGCTTAAAGTGTTACCTTTTTCTTGTCTAAGACAGCAAATATAATAATTGTTGCATGAAAAGATAACAATAACAAAACTATTGTTTGAAAAATGTAACATTAATATATATGTTGTCATCTATAGCAACATTTATATTAAAATGACAATATATAAATGCTTGGGAGTGACAACATTTTTGAATTATCTTCTTAGATGGCAACATTTTTCATTTGTTGTCTTTGTTAAAGTGTTGCCTTATGTATCATTTTACCTAAGCTTTCAAAATTGTTGCCTTTGAATAAAAATGTGTTGCCTTAAGAATAGACAAGGGGGGCATAAATTACGCCTCATATGTGTTGTCTTAGCTACAAGGCAACACTTTTTTTATATTAGGCAATGGTTTTGCATTGTTACCTTTGCTTTATTTTGTTGTAGTGAATTATTGGCATGGTTACTCAACATAAAAATTATATCTGGCTTAACTCAAGGGTGCCCAGGTTATTCAATATGAGTACCAAAATTTTGATTAAAAATTATACTTGGCTTAACTCAAGGGTTACCCATTTGAGTAACAAATTTTGATACTCATATCTATTAAATATTAATAAAACAAAACATTGCTGACATCATTTCTCCTCAAAATTGTATACGTGTCGCTTTTTTATGAATTTTTTTCCCGCCTAAAACCATTGATAATGTCATTTTTTTGTATTAGTTTTTTTTTTTTTTTTTTAGTGATACTTCGTAAACAAGCTAAGTTCTTTCAACAATTTTTATCTAGAAAATTGAAGTATAGTAAATTGAATTGCTATTGTATTCCTTTCTTTTGATTTAAAGATCTATTATTTCTTCTTCTCAATTCTTTAACACAATATTCAAACATGCGGAAACTTTCTGAAATATTCAAACTATATTTCTTTTAAGAAATCTCCTTCCAATGAATTTATGAGAAAATTGAAAAGATTTATTGTATATACAATATCTATACTATAATTTTTTTATTAAAATCGTGTGTCGCACGGGGATAATCTAGTTGAGTAATATATATTGTTACTCATATTGAGTAACTTAGATTTTCTCAACCTACTCCCTCTATATATATACTGATAAAAAAACTACACTGTAATATTACATCTCTTTCCTCTCATGATTTTTACCCAAAACTACTACTGCTAACTTTTTTATATTTTTTTTAAAAAAAAAAATTTACAAAAAAAATAATACCCCTCAATTTTTTATTATTTGCTTAAATTTTTTTTTTTTTTTTTTTTTTTTTGCTGTCGTATTTGCTAAATTTCCCTTTTTTGGAAACCTTTCACAATATTTTACTAAATCTCTCCTTGTGGACCCCTAACTATCATACTTTTATACTCCATTCATCTCATAATATTAGTTTCATTTAGAATCTTTTGACTATTAAAAATAGAAGGGATATTCTAAATTTCTTGTTATACATAAAAACAAACATAGTCTTATAAGATTTTATTTCATTTGTCTTGGTGAATACATAAGTAAAATCTAATTTTTATATTTTTTGCTAATGTGAGATTAAATATATATTTGCAATAAAAAAAATCGGTAAATAATACCAACATTATGAAACAGGTGGGGTTTTTTTTCGATTCCCTCTCCTCCCAACTTTCATACTTTGTTTTTCCACCAACATCACTTCCTTCATATTTTATTACTTTACTTTTTTTTTTTGGTAGTACCTGTGCAATTCTCGGGATGTTATTAACTTAGTACATCTACTACATTAGTTTCGTGCGATGTACGATTTTGGCAAATACATTTGTTATATTGTGACAATTACAAAGTAATTGTACAAAATTTGGATACATATTTTTTTTTTTTTTGAAACACTAAAATTTTAAATTATAAAAAAAAAGTAGTGAAATAAATGATAAAAAAATTTTAACTAAAAAATATAAAATAAAATGATGATATCACATATATTTTAGGCGGGAAAATTTTCTACCACAACTTGAAATGTGTACAGCTAGGAGATATTAATGTAATATTGTAGTTTTAATTGGTACGTATGATACAGTAGTGATTTTTTTTTTTAAATAGAAAAAGTATTTTATTAATTAAAAGTCATACGACATCTAGAAACATCAATAGAAATCTCTTAACAAAAAAATAAGGTAGGTGATTATAAAAAAAATAATTAAATAAAATATATAAATAAAGGCAATCATAAATATCTCTTAACCAAAAAAATAAGTAGGTGATAAAGGTAATGAAATAAATGAATATCTTTAAAAATAAATAAATAAATAAATAAACTATTTAAGGTATCCCAACGTGTATTGATTCAAAACATATTGTACGTAGTCTTTTTTTTTTTTTTTTTTTTTTTTTGAAGCAACATATTGTACGTAGTCAAACAACAATAAATATCTCTTAACGTGTATTATTTCAAAACATAATGTACTTAGTCAAACAACAATAAATATCTCTTATCTAAAATAATAGATACGTGATAAACAGATAAAGGTTTTTTTTAAAAAAAAAAACACAAAGAAAATGTGCGGGATTTTAAAGTCTTTTGGAGGGAAATAAAAGAATCATTTTAGTATAGTACTAGTTTTGGCCCCGTGTAATGTACAGAATTATAAAGTATGATTTATTAATTATAACTAGCCTTTTGACCCGTTCGATGCACGGGTTGTTACTTGGATAAATTATTTTCAAATAAAGG
The DNA here is from genome assembly GCF_948465745.1 of Chenopodium album. NCBI lineage: Eukaryota > Viridiplantae > Streptophyta > Magnoliopsida > Caryophyllales > Amaranthaceae > Chenopodium > Chenopodium album. The sequence goes on from NC_137842.1 coordinate 19,281,611, forward strand.
TATACTTTTCATAAATTGAAACTTTTTATATAGTATACAAAGTAATTGTTTCATTGCTAAAACTTAAAAAAAAAATGGTTAGAGTAGAATTTTGAAAGAAGATGAAGGATTAAGTATATATACATGAAGATTGTGGAATATGAAATGACGTATTAGTTTAAGTTATAATTTAAGTGTAGGAGATGAAAAGACAATTTTGATTATAATTCATACTATATTTTATTTAATATGTACAAATTATGGTGGAAATGAAACACTTCATTTTCTTTCTAGAATTTCCAAGTTATAGAATGCATAAAGACTTGAACAAAAAAAATTAAGGGAGGTGACATGTGGCATATGGGATAATGAGTGACTTGTGATGACATGTGTCATGTGAAAATATGTGGTTTGTGTTTTTAAATACTAAGTATAGATATAGATATAGATATAGATTGTCAATTAAATTAAATGACTTATATAACACTTTTTTTTTTTTGAAATTTAAATATTAATGTCCATCCTTTGAATTCTTATGTGTTACAAATATATATACATAAAATTTATTAAAAAGAATTTTATTTTTTTAATAGAATTTTAAAATAAAATAGCATTTGGGAAGGAATATTTTTCACAAAATTTTGTCAAGTGTCCCCTTCGGTGATTACTTTAGTATATCGTATAGATTATAGATATTATTTCTCCTAAATTAATTTACAGATTAAAACTTATTTTTACTAACTCTCTATTATTGTTTTTTAAATATATAATCTTATTTATTGAAACTTTTAATAACGAATTTAAGATAATACGGAATAGAACTGAGTTATAGGATATTTATTATAAGTTATGTTTAACTTTATATATATGAAATATTATAAGTATATCAATAATAAAACTCTATATTGTTAAATATGGAAGAGAAAATATAGAGAGATGAGGGAAGATTGTTACGTTATATTTCATATTCCATCTAGTACGGGATATATATACATGTATATTACCTAGGGTTCCATCAACGGATAAGACCAAATCCCCAACTCTTGAGTATTCTAGATAGTACATGGGATAATAGTCATCCACATTTAGATATTTTCATAACACTCCCCCTTGGATGACTATATATTGAATAAAACAATAACTAACATTTACTATAAATCCTGTACAAAATAATACACTATTATGCGCATAAGATGCTGCCTCGTTAAAAACCTTACCAGGAAAACCTAGTGGGAAAAAACCATGGTTAAGGAAAAAAGAGTGTAGCGCGCATTAACTCCCCCTCATGACTACATCACTTGAGATCTTTAAGACGACACAATCCAATGCTGTAAGCTAACTTTTTGAATGTTGCTGTCGGAAGAGCCTTAGTAAATAAGTCTGCTAAATTCTCACTTGAACGAATCTGCAATACATTTATATCTCCATTCTTCTAAAGATCATGAGTGAAGAAAAATTTAGGTAAGATGTGCTTTGTTCTGTCGCCTTTGATGTATCCTTCCTTAAGTTGAGCAATACAAGCTGCGTTATCCTCATATAAAGTTGTTGGTGCCTGTTTCCTAGATGATAAACCACAAACTTCTTTTATATGTTGAACTACCGACCTTAACCATACACATTCATGACTAGCCTCGTGAATTGCTAAAATCTTACTATGATTGAAAGATGTAGCTGCAATGGTTTGTTTCATGGAACGCCAAGAAATGGCGGTAACACCATATGTGAACACATATCCAGTTTGTGACCGACGATTATGAGGATCAGATAAATAACCTGCATCTGCAAAACCAATCAAATTTTCTTTTGACAACTTTGGGAAAAATAAACCCATCTCCTTCGTACCTTGAAGGTAACGAAGTAAATGTTTAATCCCATTCCAATGACTTCGGGTTGGACATGAACTAAACCTTGCTAATAAATTAACTGAAAATGATATGTCGTGTCGTGTATGAATAGCAAGGTACATTAGTGCTCCTATTTCACTAAGATACGGTACTTCAGGACCAAGAATTTCTTCATCATTTTCCTGAGGTCGGAATGGATCTTTCTCTACTTCAAGTGATCTTACAACCATAGGGCTGCTCAATGGATGTGCTGTATCCATAGAAAATCTTTTAAGAACCTTTTTTATGTATGTTGATTGATGCACAAGGATTCCATTCTCTAGGTGCTCTATTTGTAACTCCAAGCAGAATTTTGTCTTTCCTAGATCTTTCATTTCGAACTCTTTCTTTAAATAATTGACAGTCACTTAAATCTCTTCAGGAGTTCCAATGATATTCAAATCATCAACATACACTGCAGTTATAACAAATCCCGATCCAAATTTCTTTAAAAAAATACATGGGCTGATAGGATCATTCTTATAACCTTCTTTCAAAAAATACTCACTTAGACGGTTATACCACATACGCCCAGATTGTTTCAATCCATAAAGAGATTTGTTCAATTTAATACGGAAATGTTCTCGAGAACTAGATTTTGCTGCTTCTGGCAACTTGAATCCTTCTGGGAGCTTCATGTAAATGTCATTATCCAGTGGGCCATATAAATAAGCTGTGACTACATCTATCAAACGTAAGTCAAGTCCTTCTCTTATTTCCAGACTAATCCAAAATCTAAAAGTAGTTGCATCCACCACATGAGAATATGTCTCCTCATAATCAATACCAGGCCTTATATCTTACAGCTTCACCCTTTTCATTTCTCTTTCGCACAAAGACCCATTTATATCGTACTGCTTTACACCTTCAGGTGTATGGACTACAGGTCCGAATACTTCTCTTTTTCCAAGAGATTTTAATTCTGCTTTAATTGCTTCTTTCCATTTTGGCCAATCATTTCTTTATCTACATTCTTCAATGGATTTTGGTTCATGATCCTCATTATTATCCAAAATATCTAATGCTACATTGCATGCAAAAACATCATCGACGTCGATTTGATTTCGGTTCCATGTGATTCCAGACATGATATAATTTATTGAAATTTCTTCATTATCAGGTACCTGAATTTCTTCTTGTATCATTTCTAAAGTCTCTTCTGGAGATCCTTTGGAAATTATTTCTTCAATTTGACCATCATCAATCAATGCTCCTTTTCTTTTTCGAGGATTCTTATCTTTGGAACCTATTGGTCTTCCACGTTTCCGACGTGGTTTAGACTCATTAGCAAATTTATTTTGTCCTTCTAGATTTACAGCTGGAATATGTGACTTGGTCACTCTTTTTGGGTCAACAAACGAGTCTGGCAATTGATTTGCTAAACTTTGTAAATGAATAATCTTTTGAACTTCTAGTTCAGATTGTTTAGTTCGAGGATCAAGATGGGATAATGATAATTCATTCCATTTAATTTCCTTTTCCAGCTCTCTTTTTTCTCCCCCTAATGTTGGGAAAAGTGACTCGTTAAAATGACAATCTGCAATACGAGCCGTAAATAAATCCCCTGTTGTAGGCCCAAGATATTTAATTATTGACAGGGATTCAAACCCAACATATATCCCCAACCTCCTTTGAGGACCCTTCTTAGAGCGGTGTGGTGGAGCTATTGGAACATAAACCGCACATCCAAAAATTCTTAGATGGGAAATATTTGGTTCCTGACCATAAACCAATTGTAATGGGGAGAACTTGTGATAACTTGTTGGCCTAATGCGAATTAGTGCTGCTGCATGTAATATAGCATGTCCCCAAGCAGAAATTGGGAGATTGGATTTCATAAGCAATGGTCTAGAAATTAACTGAATACGTTTAATTAATGACTCTTTAAGACCGTTTTGTGTATGAACATGAGCTACAAGATGTTCAACATTTATCCCAATGAACATGCAATAATCATTGAAAGCTTGAGATGTAAATTCACCAGCATTATCAAGCCGAATAGTCTTAATGGGAGTATATGGAAAATGTGCTCGTAACTTAATCAATTGGGCAAGTAATCTCGCAAACGCCAGGTTACAAGTTGATAACAAAGACACATGTGACCATCTAGTTGATGCATCAATTAAAACCATAAAATATCTAAATGGTCCACATGGGGGATGTATGGGCCCACAAATATCTCCTTGTATACATTCCATAAAACTAATTGATTTAAAATTAATTTTAGCTTGTGATGGGCGAATAATCAACTTGCCTTTTGAGCAAGCAACACATGAAAAATTATTATGAAGAATCTGCTGGCTCTTCAAAGAATGTTCACATGAATTCGTAATTATTTTTCGCATCATTATTTGACCAGGATGGCCTAACCGGTTGTAGACACCCATTTGTGTCACCCCAAAAACCAAATTCAGTGATGAATACCTTTCACGTCCAATCATAATTGAATGAAGTAAAAGTGTGGAAAGTCTAGTGTTGCGGTTAGTTTTTATTCTTTTCTTTCTCTCTGTTTTTGAAAACCTATTTTAAGAAAATAGCCAATCCAGTTTGTTTTGGTCCATGGCAAGGGTACAATAATAGTGTAGTTTGATGGGGCTTTAAAAAACCTTTCCAACGATATATTATAAGCCCAATTCCGATGAATAATGAGGAAGTTATGGCCAAATTACTAAACTGGGCCCGGTTTGATTTTTATATGCGGCCCAATGATCTAGAGGAGGGCCTATTATGATTTATCATTCCTAATGCGATTAGGATTGATTATAGTCTTCTAGAAGTTTCTTTTAATCCTAATTTGATTAGCATTGATAAATTGACCTTTAAGAGTTTAAATTAGAATAAAATAAGTGTTTTTAAGGAAGTTACAGTTTTACCCCTCGTACGCTTAAATTTTATCAAAATAAGAAAACGTGTGGAAAAACTGATTACAGCGCCGCAGCTACGGTTTGTCACCTGGCGACAGGCCTGGCGTCTGGCAACACATCTGGCGTCTGACGACAGCCCTGTCGTCTGGTGACAGGCGCGTGTTGGGCGACATCGTCGTGTTTTATTCTTTTCGAAACTCTGATTCTTTTTTTATCATATCCAGCTGATTTTCTTTATAAATAGCCTCTTTAAACTTCCATTTTAAATCATCAATTCTTCTCATCAACTCTCACCAACTCTCATCAAGAAATTCTTGATTACTCTTTCTCTCTCTTCTAAACCACCCTTTTACAAATAAATTTCCGCATTCACAAGATCTAGACACACCTAGCCAAGTTCGAAGTTGCCTTCGTCCTAGACGTGAAAGGTTTGATATTTCTTAGGGTTTGGTCCCAAATCCTTATTTCAATTATTTAATTAAATTTTTTGTTTTATTATTTTCCTTGAAATTACTAACGTGTGTATTTTGTTATTAGAAAGACGTACGAGGCATAAAAGTAAGTGATTTAATTGTTTTATTGATATAATGATATAGAAATTATGTTTAGGTTGTTATTTTGCTTTCTAGTATCATGTTAGGATGTTTTATTGCTTCCTAGTATCATGTTTAGGGTAATAACTAAAAGTTCTAATATCAAATATGCTTATTTATGATGCTTCCAATTCCTTTCCTAATATTCATGTTGGTGTCATGTTAGGGTTATAAATTTGATCTTTGATGTTTAGTGACATGCTAGGGTTTGTTATTGATCATGTTAGTATCATGCCTAGTATCTTGCTATTAATATTATGCTTTAACATGATTATTTTAATTATGATTATTATTATGATTATAATTGTCATTATGATGATTATTATGTTGCTTGATGATTTTTATTGTTATTGCTTGATCACACCTTTTATGCATGTTTAAAGGGAATTTGTACTTGTAATCACGCTTAATAAGATAATTAATAATCTTGTTTAGGGTTAATTTGGTTATAATTCAAGTGATCGCCAATAATAGTTTATTTGTGCATTAATATTCAACCAACGAACATAGATTAAACAAGTTTAGGGTTAATCCTAATGATTGCATGTTAGTCAGAAAACGCACATAAATACGAGAAGAATAAAGTAGAGGCCTATTATTAGGGCAGGTTCAATCTCTTTTAGGTTGGATTTGTACCTTCATCCCCGAACTTCTAGTCATGATTCCAGACCTATTGGAGTTGACGATCTCCTAGATCGTTAAGGGGTGTAACCTTCACCCTGTGAACGGTTTACAAGTTCCTAAAACTTGTTGGCGACTCTTTTGCTCTAGCTTCCTTCCCTTTGGACGCCACCATGCTTTAGTGTATGATCACAGTGGGGTTCAAGTTTGGGGTAATGCTTGAAATATTCCCTACACCGGTCATGCCAAACAACAAAATTATCAGTAAACTTCTGGTTTACTATAGCATGAGCTTCAATAGCATTGATTTTTGTGTAGTACAAGCCACTAGAGAATGTAGGTAGTTTCTCCAAAACATGTGTTTGAGCCTTGAGTTATATTTGTGATTTGAAGGAATTTGTTATTTTCTTCATTGTTTGTCTCAATATGATAACCATTGTTGCGAATATCCTTAAAACTTAATAAATTTCTTTGAGACAATGGGGAGTATAAAGCATCAATTATTTAAATTTCAGTTCCCCAAGACAATTTTATAGTGGCTCTTCCGGATCCCTCAATGATATTTGTACTACCCGATATGGTACTCACATTAATCCTTTTCATCATCAAATGAGAGAAATATTTTTTTATTTTTAAGTATTGTATGAGTAGTTGCACTGTCAGCAAGACATAATTCTTCACCATTCATAGCAAATTAAACTTGAGTAATATCCATGTTCTTCATGAAATAAAATACATGCCAAAATATAAAGCATAAAAATAAAGATGATAAAATAAATAAATCAAGAAAAACACTCAAATAGTTCATAAATTTATAAAGTAAAAGTCCTTATTACAACGAAATAAATAAACTTAAGTAAATCACTAGAATAAGCAAACATAAGTCTAATACTTAAAACTGACATAAAACAATATAATTTAATTATTCCCTTCCGAGGCAGTGAAGAAATCAGCAACTTCTAAATGAGTTGTACTGCCAAAATCAAAATTATTCCCTTCCGGGGAAGTAAGGAAATCAGCAACATCAAATTGATTGGCATTGCCAAAATCAAATTCACTTTCACCATCTTCAAGAACAAGGTTTGCCTCAACTTTCTTTCCTTTCTTCAATGATTCTTGGTAAAGTTCAACAAGATGCTTTGGAGTTCTACAAACCCGAGACCAATGACCTTTTCCTTCACAACAATAACATATATTGGTATCACTTTTCTCTTTATCATCCCTATGTTCCCACTCCTGGTGGGAATGTGAGTTTGTGAAATGACCTCCACGACCTCTACCATATCCACGTCTACGACCCCGGCCGCGCCATTTTCCATGACCGCGACCTCTACCTCTACCACTACTGTCGGAGTGGTCTCTGTTTTTAGTTTCTTTCCCGTTATGGCAATAGGCAGCCCCCATATGGCACCGGTTCAGGCCAAAGCGGTGGCCAAAACTGGTCTAGAAATGGGCGGGATTTTATAACAAGAGAAAAGGCACCGGTTTGGCCTAAACCGGTGCCAAAAATTAAAAAGGCACCGGTTTGAATCGGTGCCAAATGAACCGGTGCCTAATTCAAAAAAAAAAAAAACCCCGCCTCTTTCCTTCTTCCTTCTCTTTCTCTTTCATTCATTTTTGCTGCTTCACTGTTCTATTCTCTTCACTGTTCGATTCCCGAAACCCCTCACCTCACCTGCGAAACCCCTCACCTCACCTGCACTCTTGCCGCAACAGTTGTCGGCCACCATCACCGCCGCCACCCCTAGCCTTCTCTTTCTCCCCTAGCCTTCTCTTTCTCCCTTGTCGTGGTGTTTCTCCCCTCAGCTCAACCCCCTCCACGCCGACCTCATCTCTTTGTTTCCTGCGCCACTGCTCTGAAGGTCGCCGCCGCACCACCGCCCTGAAGGTTGCCGCCGCACCACTGATCACGGAAGCTACTCCATCTCTCCTCCCTTCAAGCTACATTAAACTCACCGAATTTGAGTGTTTTAGGTATAATTTTTTTTATTTATTCTCAATAATTTCCCATTTATGAACTTATGTTAATTTGTTTTGCATGTTGAAGAATTGTTAGGCAAATTAAAATTTAGGTTAGAATATAATTTTACTTCAATTTGTTTCAATAATTGGTTTTTTTATTGGGAAATTGTTTCAATATTAGAAATTAGTAACCTTGTTACTCATTTAGTTGGATATTAGTATGTTTTAATGGTTAATTTAATTTATTTTGATGTGTAATTTTGAACAAATTAGTGAATACATAGTTTAGCAATTGTTAGTTCGATGAATGATGTGTTTTAGCTTAATTAGAAATAAATTAGTGAATTGACATGTTATTATGAGAAGTACATACATAATATTTAACCTAATTTTTGTTTTTTGTTTCTTGTTTTTTTAATATATAGATTCATATGTGAATTGAAGCACGAGTTTAGCTTGAGCACTACATATTGAGCTCAAGTGGGTAGTTGCTATATTGGTTTAACTTTTAAACTTTACTTAGCTATATTTCTTTCTATTTATCCATTTAATAAAAGTTTATTCATGAAATTGCAACTTGTGTATTGTTTAATTGCAAATAAATACAACAATATATATAATACTTGCATCATCATATGCCTAGATACTCGTTCAAGGCTTTCTCATTAGGAGAAAGTCTTGAATAGTCCCCGGTTGGGACTGTTCTTGAATGTGTACTCTCACTTAGGTGGTGAATGTATGTTTTCTTTTCGATTTTAAGGAACATCTTGGCTTACCATTTCCTCACTATGTTCTCTGGGTACATATGTGGGTAATTAATTATCTACATCATATACTTGGAGAACTAGGGGGAAATGCTGCTGGATTTTCCTTAAAATTGGAAAGTTGACATACATTCACTAGTGAGAGTAGACATTCAAGGATGGGTTAGGTTGGAGTGATAAGGACCCTTTGGAAACATGCATTTTTTCACTATATGAATGGTATATTCATGTTTTGTACTTGAATTTGATTTACATAAAATATGTAGCAATTACACATTATTCATTATATGTTGCTATATATTTTTAGAGACAATTTACTAAATGGAGAAGGATCGTGGTTGGATGTATGGTAGACGCGATACATTGGAAATTTGGAATGGGGTTCAAGAGTTTTACGAGAGTGCTTTAGATTATCAACGCAAACTGGGTGGCAAAGGCCTTTATTGTCCTTGTGTTGATTGTAATAATGTGAATGTGGTCGATAATGTTGAAATCATTAGAGATCATGTACTATGTCGTGGGTTTAGGCATTTATACCATATGTGGATTTAGCACGGAGAAAGTGGAGAGTACAGTGGGGATCTTGATCGGAATGATGTGCGTGTTAGAAGCAATGAGATTCATGTGGACGAGGAATACGAGAATGATGACTATATTGCTGATAATGGTGAGGATGGAGCCGATGATGATCAGGCGGATGAGGTCGAGGATGAACAAGTGGATGAGATGTTGCGTGGTGTTTAAGGTGGAGTGTTTGAGTTATTATCGGAGGCTTCGAAAAAGCCTTTGTATCCCGTGTGCAAAAAATACTCCAAACTATCGGCCGTGCTAACACTTTTCAACATTAAGTCGAAGCATGGGTGGACGGACATCAGTTTTACTTCTTTGTTGACCGCATTAAGTGATATGTTGCCTGATGGGAATGAAATTCCTAAGTCTTACTATTACGCAAAGAAGCTCATGTGTCCCTTTGGTTTGTAGTATAAGAAGATACATGCATGTCCTAATGACTGTATTCTGTATCGAAATGAGTATGAACAACTGCACGAGTGTCCACGATGCAAGTGGTCGCGGTACAAGCGCATGAGCTGCAATCCTGGCAGGGAGGGACCTCCTGCTAAGGTTTTGTGGTATCTTCCCATTATTCCAAGGTTTAAGCGTCTGTTCTCAATACCAAAAGACGCTAAAAACATGAGGTGGCATGCAGAGGGAAGAAAGAAAAACATAATGCTGAAGCATCCAGCTGACTCTCCATAGTGGAAGAACATTGATTTGAAGTTTGAGGAATTTGGTAATGAAGTCAGAAATTTAAGGCTTGGGTTGTGCACGGACGGGATGAATCCGTTTGGCACTCTTAGTACCCAACACAGCACATGGCCGGTACTTTTAGTGATTTATAATTTGCCTCCTTGGCTGTGCATGAAACGTAAGTATGTAATGCTTTCATTGCTAATAACTGGTCCTAAGCAACCTGGAAACGACATAGATGTTTACCTTGCGCCGCTTATTGACGATTTGAGAAAGATGTGGGACGAAGGGGTTTTCGTTTTCGATGCTCATCAGAACGAGATGTTCACATTGCGTGCAGCCCTTATGTGGACCATGAATGACTTCCTGCATATGGCAACTTGTGTGGGTACAAGGTCAAAGGGAAAAAAGCATGCCCTATATGTATTGATGACACATCAACCGTATACCTGACTCATTCTCACAAAGATGTCTACCTACGGACTCGAAGGTTCCTTAGGCGTGATCACCCGTACCGTAGGCAGAAAAAGGCTTTCGATGGAACCGTGGAAGAGGTTACTTCGCCTAGACCATTGACTGGTGCTGAGATTAGTGCTCGGGTGAAAGGGATACAAACGGTGTTTGGAAAATCAGAAAAAACTGTGGTCTCAGCTGCTCTGTTTAAGAAAGAATCAATCTTTTGGAAGCTTCCGTACTGGAGAGAACATGACGTTAGGCATTGTCTTGATGTGATGCATATAGAGAAGAATGTGTGTGATGCTCTTTTGGGGATGCTTATGAATATCCCAGGCAAAACAAAGGACGGAAAGGGTGCACGATTAGATTTGAAAGAGATGGGGATTCGTCCAGAATTGTGGCCTCAAGCTAAGAAAAGGTTAGAAAGGGGAAGGAGCCAAGAATAGAAGATGAAAATGTTTCGAAAAAAGGGAAGGAGAAGAGCAAGGGAAAGGGAAAGGCCAAAGATGCGTCAAAGAAGAAAGTTAAGGGTAAAGGGAAGGATGAAAAGAATTATTTACCCCCGGCTTGCTATACATTGTCAAGGGTAGAGAAACGTATGTTTTGTGCATGTCTGTACGGCATTAAGGTTCCATCAGGGTACTCATCTAACCTTAAATGGAGAATTTAAGCTGACAAGTATGAAATCCCATGATTGTCACATTATGATGCAAGTATTCCTACCGATTGCAATATGTGGTATTCTACCGAAACACGTGAGGGAAGCAATTACAAGCCTTTGTTCGTTTTTCAATACAATTTGTAGCAAAGTTCTTGATCCTTGTACACTAGATGCTTTGCAAGCAGATGTGGTTGTGACTTTGTGCAAATTTGAGATATATTTCCCACCCTCATTTTTTGACATAATGGTTCATCTGGTTCTTCATTTGGTGCGTGAGATTAAGTTGTGCGGTCCAGTGTTCATGAGGTAGTGCTACCCTTTTGAAAGACACATGGGTACATTATAAGATAAAGTACGGAACCGGGCTCACCCTGAAGGAAGTATGATGCAAGGGACCGTGGGTGAGGAGATAGGTAACTTTGTGGCGGACTACATAGCCCTTGCTCAACCTATTGGTCTTCCTACTTCTCGACATGAAGGTAGAATTGATGGTCATGGCACAATTGGGTCAAAACAAATGTCACCAGACCAAGATCAGTTCTTACTAGCACACCTTTATGTGTTGCACCATGTTTCAGATGTGCACCCATATTTAGACGAGCACATGGCTAGTTTGCGTGACGAATTTCCATCGAAAGGTGAAAGGGCACTTGTGCAGTTGCATAATAAGAGGTTTGTTAATTGGTTTCGTGATCGAGTAATGAGTGGATTGAATGATACTAATGTGACCGATACAGTACGGTGGCTTGCGTACGGTCCTAGGGATGATGTCCGTTCATTTGAGGGATATGACATCAATGGGTACACTTTTTGGACCAAGGGTCGTGATTTGAAATCTTCCTCCACCCAAAATAGTGGTGTAACTCTTGTGGCATCGTCAAGGGAGTTTGCAAGTTCTAAGGATAAATCACCTGTCGATGCAGAGTTGTCATACTATGGTCGAATTCAAGATATACGGGAGCTTGATTATTGTGACTTCACGGTTGCTCTTTTCAAGTGTAAGTGGGTTGATAATATCAGGCGTAACATCAAATATGAGGACTTTACTCTTGTAGATCTTGGCCACTTGAATGATAGCGCGGAACAATTTATCCTGGCATCTCAAGCTAAGTAAGTGTTCTACGTAACTGACCCAATGGATTCAAAATGGTCTATAGTGCTAGCTGGCAAAAGATGAATCCTAGGCATCGGAGATGTTGAGGATGAGGAAGAATATGATGCGTTTGATGATTCAACACCTTTCACTGTTCCTAGACCTGTTGTACTAAATGACATAGACAACGAAGCAGGTTATATGCGATCAGACCACAACGAAGGAGTTTCAGATTGAGGTAGTTTGATTAAAAGTTAGTAATGGTTTCATTGAAAATATAGTTTAGTTATCATGTATATAGGATCATAAGTAGGCGAAAATGACATATTTGTAGTTTGAAATTGCCTAAGTGTACTCATTATCATGCATATATACAAGGTTATAGGACCATAAGTAGGTGAAAATGGCTTCAATAGCTTCTACTTAACCCAATTCTTTTGTTTTGTGTATGAACTAACATTTATTCATTCTAACAACCTATATTCATTATATTTAACATGTTTGTAGTTTGAAATTGTCTAAGTGTACTCATTATCATGCATATACAAGGTTATAGGACCATAAGTAGGTGAAAATGGCTTAAATAGCTTCTACTTAACCCAACTCCTTTGTTTTGTGTATGAACTAACATTTATTCATTCTAACAACCTATATTCATTATATTTAACATGTATGTAGTTTGAAATTGCCTAAGTGTACTCATTATCATGCATATACAAGGTTATAGGACCATAAGTAGGTGAAAAGGGCTTAAATAGCTTCTACTTAACCCAACTCCTTTGTTTTGTGTATGAACTATCATTCATATACTTTACTATACACTAATATTGTTTTATGATTGCTTTGACAGGTGCTTATATCTCATAGCGGACGATCATGATCCTCATTGTGTAGAGGACATTGACGATGATGAGTATAAGGACGAGTACGAGGATGAGGACGAGGACGATGATGAGCCTTATGATGTGAATAAGGAGGATGACTTGGGTGAGCCAGAGGATCAGGTTCAAGATGAGTTCGAGCGTAGGCTTGAAGAATTTGAAATTTCAGCTGAACGTGCACCGCCTATTGTAAATACAGCACGTGAGATTGTTGGTGAGAACCCGACTCCTGAAACTCATGGCCTAGGACAAGATCAAAACAACACAGGTGGTGGAGGGGGGGAAAGGCACCGGCTCAAAGAAAAAGAAGGGGTCCGACGAGAAGCTTTAAGAAACCTAACGGTCCCATGGTCTTGGAGTATGACAACAACGACCAACCCGGGCCCAAATGGCGTCGACAATATGCTAATCAAGTTGGCATATGTGCGCGGAAAATCCCTATTACACTTGTAATGCAGCAAGTACCTTCGGGTTTGATTCAAACATTTTGGGATGATACAAGGGTAAGTGTGTTTTTGGCACATTTAGACAATTTAAGATACCTTAAACTTATGGTTGTTACTAAATAGAAACTAATAATCGGTTTTAATTTGTGCTTGCAGAGGCTGTTTTCTATTCCTAATGATCCCGAGAAGAGAAGGGTGTTTGAATCTTTATTAGCGGAAAGATTCAGAGGCTTTAAGACTAACTTGACTAATGGGTGGATCTACAAGAAGAAGAAGAAATCAAAGAAGAAGAAAGCTGATGAGGATGACCTTATCCCGTGGCAAATATGACCAACCGTGTCAAAAGATGATTGGGAAGAGTTCGTTAGAATGAAGACTCAAAAGAAAGCCATTGTAAGTTTGTGTAAATCTGATCTCAATTGAATAATAGCTTGACTCTTTTTGTAGCAATGATACTAACATTTTTAGTTTTGTAGGAACTTCGAGAGCAAAATAAAAAGAATGTAGAAAAGAAGGAATACGTCCATCGTATGGGTCCTAAGACTTTTGGTGAAAAGAGACCTGAGTGGGTCGATTCAAGTTTATACCCTAAATCGCTTCTAGTGGCATCGAAGGAACCCTCTAGTTCCACGATCACTACATTGGTGAGTCGTGCCGGTGATTTCTTTTGTTCTCTCCATACGTTTGATAAGAAACCGGAAAATGGGTCATCAAGGGTCCGGAAGCCAAAAAACTGGCAGATAAGCTTGTAAGTTACCTATGAATTGTTGAATTTAAGTCACTTTTGCATTTAAATCACTGTACAAACCATTAACTATTTTACTGACCTCACTTTTCCTTATGCTATAGCTTAAGCACACTCAAGAGCTAGTGGAGGGCAAATTTGAACCAAGTGTGGAGAATGACCCTTTCACCATGGCTTTGGGAAGGCCATACCATCCAGGACGAGTAGTAGGTTCGGGAGGGTCATTGCTTGGATGGCAAAAGGTGATGGGTCCCGAATACACAAAATCGGGTAGATCTCGAGCCAGTGTTAACTCACCGGGGGAGTTGGATGCCAAGGTGGCATCAATTAAGGAACAAGTACGCAACGAGTTAGTTGGTGAATTGAATGCTTGGGCGAAGCTGATGAACTTACCGACTTTTCCGTTCCTCACGAGTACCCCTGTCGACTCATGTTCTCAACCAAAAGGACAAGGAGAAGGTGATAGACATGGAGGAGATGAGATACGTGGTGAAGATGTGCCACCTGAGGTAAAATCAATTGGGTTATTAAAAGTTTTAAAATACTGAGTTAATTGAGATTTGAGGTGCAATGATTGATGTACTGTTGCAAGTTCCTACTCCTACACATGCGGACTCGAGGGAGCTTGAAAATCCAACACCGCATGAATTTCCAAAGTTACAAGTGATTTGTAACCCTCTACCTTAATGAATTTTGTTATATTATCTATGCTATTGTAAAAGTCCTATTTAATTATCTTCTTTTTATATATATACTTGTGTAGGAAGACACCCGGTGTGCACTTCTAGCCCCGGGGCATGCAAGTAGTACGGCGTTGAGTTGGGTGGCGTATGGTAGTGCCCAACCGACGACGGGTGCTACGGCGGGGCCACATCATTACTCGGTTGGGATCGATTCAGTGGTTGCGGGGTTCGAAGACATCCCACTACCCGTACCGATAGAGGAGGTTGAGATAACAAAGCTTTGGCAAGCTGTAGGTAGCTTCGTTGATTGGCCACGTGCATGGGTCAAGTTGATTAATAAGGAGGTAAATTATTTATTTCTCAATTTTTGTAAGTGTTAAATAACCGTTAGGCACTCGAAAGATAAAACCGCCAAAATAGCACGACTCCCCGGCCCCCATCTCCAATGTCGAGGCAGCGACGGCCTCGGCTGGTGCTCCCTGCGCTGCTTCGGCATCCGGAGAGGCTGCCCGGGAAGCTCAGACCTCGGTAGCCGCTGCCCAGGCAGCTCCAGACTCGGCAGCCGCTGCCGGGGCTGCTCCGGCATTGGAATCACGCAGCCCCGGGAGCGGCTGCAGTGGCTGAAGCAGCCCCGGCTGGCGGCTGCCATGGCTATTGCAGCCTTGGCAGGCGGCTGTCGGGGCTGCTGTGGCCTCGGCGCGGGATGCCTTCCCTGTTCCGGCAGCAGGGGCGGCTCCCTCGGGTGTTCCGGTTTGGCGGAACTTGCATATTTTTTTTAAAAAAAAATTTGAACAATTTTATTTTATTTTAAAAAAAAAAACTCTGCGGAATGGTTTTTCGCATGCCTATTTTCTTCAGTTCTGAACTTATAAACTCCTTGCATAAAAAAACATCTCATAATTACATATGTATAAGTGATTGTGAGTTGAAATTGCATAAAAGAAGCAAAGTTCTAAGTTTTTTGGCGCATTTCATCAAAATAAAGCCATTTTGAGCCGAAATGGCTACTCACTTGCCTATTTTCTTCATTTCTCAACTTATAAACTCCTTGCATCTCAAAACAACTCATAATCACATATTTATAAGTGGTTGTCAGTTGAAATTACATAAAAATCGCTAAGTTCTAAGGTTTTGGGTCCAATTCATCAAAATAAAGCCATTTTGAGCCGAAATGGCTTCTCACTTGCCTATTTTCTTCATTTCTCAACTTGCAAACTTATTCATTCTCAAACCATATCATAATTACATATGTATAAGTTATTGTGAGTTGAAATTGCATAAAAGAAGCAAAGTTCTAAGTTTTTTGGCGCATTTCATCAAAATAAAGCTATTTTGAGCCGAAATGGCTACTCACTTGCCTATTTTCTTAATTTCTCAACTTATAAACTCCTTGCATCTCAATACATCTCATAATCACATATTTATAAGTTGTTGTCAGTTGAAATTACAGAAAAATCGCTAAGTTCTAAGGTTTTGGGTCCAATTCATCAAAATAAAGCCATTTTGAGCCGAAATGGCTTCTCACTTGCCTATTTTCTTCATTTCTCAACTTTCAAACTTATTCATTCTCAAACCATATCATAATTACATATGTATAAGTGATTGTGAGTTGAAATTGCATAAAAGAAGCAAAGTTCTAAGTTTTTTGGCGCATTTCATCAAAACAAAGCCATTTTGAGCCGAAATGGCTACTCACTTGCCTATTTTCTTCATTTCTCAACTTATAAACTCCTTGCATCTCAAGACATCTCATAATAACATATTTATAAGTGGTTTTCAGTTGAAATTATATAAAAATCGCTAAGTTCTAAGATTTTGGGTCCAATTCATCAAAATAAGGCCATTTTGAGCCGAAATGGCTTCTCACTTGCCTATTTTCTTCATTTCTCAACTTGCAAACTTATTCATTCTCAAACCATATCATAATTACATATGTATAAGTGATTTTTATTTGAAATTGCATGAAAGAAGCAAAGTTCTAAGTTTTTTGGCGCATTTCATCAAAATAAAGCCATTTTGAGCCGAAATGGCTACTTACTTGCCTATTTTCTTCATTTCTCAACTTATGAACTTATAAATTCTCAAACCATATCATAATTACATATTTATAAGTGATTGTGTGTTGAAATTACATAAAAGAATTAAAGTTCTAAAGTTTTTGGGCCCATTTTATCAAAATAAAGCCATTTTCTTCATTTCTCAACTTATAAACTTATTCTTTCTCAAACTATTTCAGATTTCGCATGGAAGCAAAACTTCAAAGAGAAATAGGGTAGAAAAACCTAAAAGCATTGATCAACCTAAGAAGAATCTAAGTGAACAAAGGTCCAAGAGTGAACAAGCGTCGAAGTTGCACTCTTCGAAAGGTTCACCCATGCAACCTATTCCACTAGTTGAAGACATTGTTCTTCAATCGCTCTCTGATGACATGACCTTTCTTCACAATCGTGCTTGTCATTTGGTCGATCCCATGGAAGTTGCACCTCCTAAGGCAATGTTCCACTATGATGAGGATGCAGTTGCATGGATCAACAAAGAAGGCGTGAAGGAATTTCTACGTGGTGCAAAGCTTAACATTTCCCTCATTCAAACATTCATGAGGTACTTCAATGCCCACATAATCTACACTTTTTTCCAAGTTATTCAAATTGATGGTGATTATCCTACATCTGATTAATTATTCAATGTTCATGCACGCAGAGCACTACAGGAGCACTTAACTGAAACTGATTCTCCTTGTAAAGTTGGGTGGTTATGCCCCGAGCAGTTATCCACTACTAGAATCATAGGTAACCCTCATGACGTGTTGTACTATGTTGAACAGAGTATCAGGGAATCAGTGCGCGCGGGAGACAAGTTCATATTCGCCCCATGTTATAGAGAGTAAGTCTAACCATGTCAAATTCAATCGATTTGGCCTCATTATATGTTGACTCCTAAATATTAATTTGCTTATCTATTGTGAACTTATGTAGGGAGAATTGGAGCCTCATGGTGATTTGTAATTCCAATAACACAATTTATCACCTTGATTCAGCTCGATCATCGGAGAAGTGGCTCGTGAAGTCTATATTGCAAAAGTAAATATATATAGCTACCTAGTGATGATTATTGCTAATAATAACGAAATTAGTAGTCATACGATTAATCAAATTTGAATGTACTTTTTTTACTACAGTGTTATGAAGAAGCTACATTGTCGTGCTCCAAAGAGTCTAACATGGAAGTCGCCGTTGGTAATTTACATGATATTGTGATTATCTTCAAAATCTATGTTAGTAAATATTTGCTAATTTCCTTTGCATGTTTCACTAATGTGATTTGTTTGTCATATGCTAGTGCGCACAACAAGAGAATGGACTGGATTGTGCTTTGTATGTGATAAGATTCAAGCTTGACATTGTGACTCATTGTACGGACACTCAACAGCTTGATGAGGTAAGTCCTAAAACTTAATGAAATGCTATATTAATGTGATTTTTAGCCTTAGACACCTAATATTACCCAACACTGACATGTTATGAGAATTAAAAAGGTGATTTGACAAGAAAGGTAGAAAATGGGCTAAATAGAAGTCATATGGGCCATATTTGGGCCATTTTGTGTTAATATGATCTTTTGATGTGATTTATTTCCTTATACACCTATAACTAGATAATATTGACATGTTATGAGATAAATAAAGTTCATTTAATAAGAAATGTAGGAAATGAGGAAAGTAAAGTCATACAGGCCATATTCGGGCCATTTTGAGTAAAAAGCGTCAAAAACCTTATTAAAATGCTCTTTTGATTCAATTTTAGGGCTAAGACACATACAAATACCCAACATTGACATGTTATGAGAAAGAAATAGTTCATTTGATAAGTAATGTAGGAAATGGGCTACATAAAAGTCATATAGGCCCTATTTGGTTTATGTTGAGTAAAATGCATTGTTAAAATTATTGGAATGATATATTAATGTGATTTTTAGCCTTAGACACCTAATATTACCCAACACTGACATGTTATGAGAATTAAAAAGGTGATTTGACAAGAAAGGTAGAAAATGGGCTGAATAGAAGTCATATGGGCCATATTTGGGCCATTTTGTGTTAATATGATCTTTTGATGTGATTTATTTCCTTATACACCTATAACTAGATAATATTGACATGTTATGAGATAAATAAAGTTCATTTAATAAGAAATGTAGGAAATGGGGAAAGTAAAGTCATACAGGCCATATTCGGGCCATTTTGAGTAAAAAGCGTCAAAAACCTTATTAAAATGCTCTTCTGATTCAATTTTAGGGCTTACACACATAAAACTACCCAACATTGACATGTTATGAGAAAGAAATAGTTCATTTAATAAGTAATGTAGGAAATGGGCTACATAGAAGTCATATAGGTAATATTTGATAGAATACATATTGTTTTGCCTAATTAATTAATTTTAACATAATGTTTTTGTATTTCAAGTTTTGCAAGGTCTAAAAGGATGGTCCATTGACAATCAAGGAGCTTAATGAAGTTCGTGACATGTTGGCGTCTTTTATCACCTTCAACATGTAAATGGCATTGTAATTGTAAATTATTTATGTTTACTTTTGAACTATATATATTATTATTTATTATATATTTACATACTATTATTTGTATATATATATGTAAGCAACTTTTTTTTTAATGTATTGCGTTTGGGAATATTTATATCTATATATATAATTGAATTCTTGTTTTTAATATTATTTTTGTATCTTATTGTAATAATAATAATTAATATTATTATTATTATTAGTAATTATAATAATAATATTATTAATTATTTTATTTAATATAATTGCTGGAATTACAGGTTATTATTATTGCTGGAAACAGGTTTTATTTTTTTAAATATTATTGCACGAAAATTGGAAAAAAAAAAATTATTGGGTAAATAGGCACCGGTTAACCGGTGCCTAAGATAGCTACCACCCAAAAAAAAATGGCGGGAGAGCAGTCAAAGGCACCGGTTAACCGGTGCCTAATTGGGTATATGGCACCGATTTTGAACCGGTGCTAAAAAGGGGGGGTATTTGGCACCCCCCACATAGGCAGCGGTTCAAACCGGTGCCTTAGATCGGGTTTGAACCGCTGCCAAAGCAGTTTTTTCACCTAGTGTTCCCACTTCTGGTGGGAATGTGAGTTTGTGAAATGACCTCCACGACCTCTACCATATCCACGTCTACGACCCCGGCCGCGCCATTTGCCACGACCGCGACCTCTACCTCTATCACTATTGTCGGAGTGGTCTTTGTTTTTAGTTTCTTTCCCGTTATGGGTTGTCACATTCGCTTCAGGGAATGGAGTAGAGCTAGTAGGACGTGATTCATGGTTTTTCATTAACAGCTCGTTATTTTGCTCAGCCACAAGAAGACAAGATATTAATTCAGAATATTTTTAAAACCTTTTTCTCTATATTGTGTCTGCAGGACAATATTATTTGCATGGAAAGTGGAGTATGTCTTTTCAAGCATTTCTGCATCAGTAATATTTTCTCCACATAATTTCAATTTAGAAGTTATTTTAAACATAGCTGAGTTATATTCACTAACAGATTTAAAATCTTGCAATCTCAAATTCAATCATTCATAACGAGCTCTAGGGAGTATCACTGTTTTTTGGTGGTCATACCTTTCCTTTAATTTAGATTACTCCAAAGGATCTGTAGATCTTTCACAATTAAATATTCATTTTTAAGTCCTTCTAGAGGTGATGGTGAAGGAATATCATGGCCTTAGCCTTATCTTGAGGTGTTGTCTCATTAGCCTCTTTGATTGTTTCACCAAGCCCTTTAGCATCTAGGTGTATTTCAGCATCTAACAGCCATGACAAATAGTTCTTTCCAGTAATATCAAGGGTCACAAATTCAAGCTTGGCAAGGTTTGACATTTTCACTATATAAAAAAATATTCAAAATTAGATCTCATAAAAATCAAACATATACATATCAAATTATAATAATGGTTGATAATAAAAGGCATTAACATGTATTCATGATAATAAGTAAAATTAATAGCAATCATGATAATATATAGTAGAAAATACTATTGTACTACTCACTGTTGGTAATCGAATTATGAATTACATATATTATATATTTATGATAATGATGGTATATCATCACATACTCCACCAATTAAAATAACAAAACAAAACTAATAGAGAAAGCTTATAGATTCATACGAATATAAGCCATGATTACACTTGCATATATATGGACTTAAGAGAATAAAAACAACAAATCATGAATATGATATAGTAAATGGAATCAATACATGGCTAGTAAACTCAATATCACATGATAGCAATAAGAAACAAGTAACAAACAAAAATGATGTAATTCGGTATTTCGGCACTGACAAACAGTCTATTGGAATAAAATTTTAATCAATACAAAGTGGAGGTAATTAAACTCACCTCAGTTGGGTGAAGTGTATATTTTGCAACTCGGTAAATTGAGGTTGGTGCAACAAGCTACCTAGCAATAATGTTTCCTCCGATTCTCGATAACTAAAGCAATGGTGCTGATAACGTGTTAAATATGGAAGAGAAAATATAGAGAGATGAGGGAAGTTTGTTACGTTATATTTCATATTCCATCTAGTACGGGATATATATACATGTACATTACCTAGCTAGGGTTCCATAAACGGATAAGACTAAATATCCAACTCTAGAGTATTCTAGATAGTACATGGGATAATAGTCATCCACATTTAGATATTTTCATAACATATATAATATTTTTACCTGAAAAAATTTATTCTAAATTTGCTTATGTGCATCATATGTATCACAATAACACCCACTAGATGAAGCACGTGCGATGCACAGTTTATTTGATTTTTTAATTTTTTTTATGTGCTAAAATTTATTACATATTTAGATAAAATTCCTAATATCAAAAGATAATATTTTATATTTAATTAATTTAAACTTAAAAATATCATTAGCCAATTTTTCTTGCGTGGCATTTGAATTAATTAATTCGAAAAGAATTAATAATCTCTTATTTAATTGGGTACAACTAAAATTTATTATCCTACATGACGCATTAAGAAAATTAAATCCTACGTGCCTTAGTAAAACCTCGGGAAAAAACTCCCCAATTATATTTATATCTATATATATATATATATATATATATATATATATATATATATATATATATATATATATATATATATATATATATATATATATTAGATTTAATTTATCGCTTACATGGTGCGTCTCTTGGCGATAAATTAGAATTCCAACTGTCGTTATCTCGTGGCCTCACTACGTGGTATGGCTTAATTTATTAGAAGTTTTGTGCCCCGTGCGATGCTCGTGTTGTTTATTAAATTTTAAGATAAAATTTTAATGTATATTTTAATTTTAAAATATATCATTAAAAATCAGTTAGTAATTGATATACTTTTGTAACGATTTGATATCTAGTAGACATGTAATGACTAATAATAATATTGGTGAAAATGTTCGATTAAATACATAAAAAAAATTTAAAAATTAGCAAAAAATAAATAAATTAAATACAAAAAAATGTTCAAAGCTCATTCGGTTGACCTAAACCCAAAACTGTGGGCAAATGTTGAACATTTTTTGGCCTGTACCTGAAGTGACCCAATCCGAGATGACTCATGACCCAACCTTGATTGATAGGTCTACATAGTAATAAAAGTATATTAGATTGAGAAGTATATTATTTAACCGATTAATATAAATATTACAAATTTTTTATTACGTTTTGAACTATTTCTTTTGCTCCATAAACATATTATGATATAAAAAATAAAATTATATGTTAATTTTTTAGAATTATAATCTAAAATAATTTTTGAATAATTTTATAATTCACTTTGTACATATGAAATATTGGTATTTTATCGAAACTATATATAAATAACAATGTTATTCTAAAATTCCATCCAAATTTGATTGAAAATAGAATTCTAAACTTAATTTTTTTTTTTTATCCTATGAAGTCTATCTACCTATCCAACGTGTGGCGCGACACTTGACGAAAAGTTGGAACGCCAAGTGTCACTGTCTCATGGCCTGACTAAAAGTTTAGATTTATATATTAGTTATATGATTGACTAGTTTTATTCCTGGGCGATGCTCGAATTGTTGATAAAATTTAGGATAAACTTTTTGTCTTGAATGTGAAATACGGTCCTATAATCCCTTTTTGATAATGCAAAATATTTAGACATACAATATCATATTACATAATATATTTTGTAGTTTTGTTTCCAAATAGATATCTATGTTATTATTAAT
Organism: Chenopodium album; assembly: GCF_948465745.1. Lineage (NCBI taxonomy): Eukaryota > Viridiplantae > Streptophyta > Magnoliopsida > Caryophyllales > Amaranthaceae > Chenopodium > Chenopodium album. The sequence goes on from NC_137842.1 coordinate 19,304,804, forward strand.
TAAATTTTTTTTATTGATTTGAACATAAATTATTTTTACTCAACTGAAAGTACTTTTACCAAACTAAAACTATTTTTACAAATTAAGGGTCTGTTCTGATTTACTGAACAGAACTGAACTAATGAACAGACCTGAACTGATTTGAGTTGAATTGAACTAAACTAAATAGAGCATAAATGAATTGTTTATGAGAGAAGGAAATTAGGAACTAAACAAAATTAAACTGATTAGAGTTGAACTAAACTGAAATTAAGCTGAAGAGAACAGATCCTAAAACTTATTTGTACTAATTAAAGCTTATTTATTACCGATTCTCTATTTTATGTTAAATAAATTAAATATTTTATAAATGGATTTTACTTTGAATAACCTTTTAAAATGAATTTTATGATTGAAAGAGAATCGAGTTATAAGATATTTTAGGAAATAGATGAGGATTGATTGATTTAGGTTATGTGTTTGATATTCGCGGAACATAAACAACAATATATACAACATAAATTTGAGAAATAAAGTAGAAAATAGATGAGATTAGCACACAGATATACGTGATTTAGTCAACAAGACCTACGTCCACGGGGATAGGATAGTATTTTTTTTATTAGCTTTCATGGAGGATAAACAAGCTAAGAGAGATAACAAAAGAGGAGATACAACGCTCTCCATCTCACAAAATCTCTCAAAAGTGGAGTAAAGTTACATACATAACGGCTTGAATTGGCTCGGCTAATTAATCAATATTTACCACTTCTAATTGTCCACCCAACGGCTGCTTATATAACATAAAGAAACCCTAAATTATTCCCCAAGTATACTCAAATAGCCCGTCAAAGAAAAGATACAAGTTTAGGAAATATCCCATAAATTATCCTAGAAGAACCGAATTACTGAGTTATAGCTCGACAGTTATCTCAAGCCTGCTGCAAGTCTTCATAGGGTTGAGCTATAGCTCGCTCGCTCGTCGTAATTTTTCAACTTCGTCAGGTTTTTCGTAAAACAGCCATGATTTTCTTGTTTATTATCGAAATTGGGCATATGATCTATTGTTGGAAAGCTATTGAAACATGCTATCACCTCAAACTTGACTAATCTCAAGATCACTTCTGTGTTGAGAGATATGTGCGTTTGAAGTTTACCCTTTTCCATTGTATTAGATTTCAAGACATATTTAACAGAATATTTATTAAAAGTTATAATTGATTTTGTATATATGAAATATTAGAACTATATTGATAATAAAAACTCTATACAACATTTATAGAGTAACAAATCTATCTGATATTCACTTATTTAACATAAAGTGTCACAATAATATCTATTTGTCGCCTTTGTTGAGTGCCACTGGACAACAAACTGGAAGGCCAAATATCGATGTCTCGTGACTTGACTGCGAGTTCCAGCTTTATTTATTAGTATTATGATTTTATATGATGATATGATAGTAGATTATTTTGGGGTGGTCGTTGTTTGTAGATTTTTGCCAAATTTCCCACGTTAAATTGTATGTCAATCTTATTCTTCCTTATTACAGTAATACTTTTCAATCTCTACATATTACTCCCTCCGTCCCCGAATGTTAGTTACTTTTGGGTGAAAATCACGGGAATTAAGGAGAAATAAATGAAGTACTTGGGAACTAAAACCCAATCATTTGCAAAACAAAAGGTAGAGAGAGAAAGTTGTTGTCATTAAAAAGGGCGGATTACAAAGAGAAACCTTTGGATTTTTTTTGTCTTTATTACACAGCCAATGAAAATAAAGGAATGCATTTGTAATCCATGTGATTGATTTTTAACCAATCAAATTAGCTGAAAAATTACATCATCCAATAGAATGAAAGTACACGGATTCATGACTAATGTTAAAACAAAAATCCTTATAAAAACCACTCCTTCTCAAATTTTTAAATCATTTGAGTGGGAATTTTACAGAGAACAATTCAAGAAAAAACATTGACACTTAAAAAAAAAAAAAAAAAAAATTCAAAGACACCCAAATCACATCATTGCCTCCAACTCCAAATGGCTTCAGACTTCAATTTGAATGATGACATGGATGAAGATGCTGCTGCTAATGATGCTGAAATGTTTGAGTATGATCTCAACTTTGCCTACGGTGATGGGATTGACTCAGAAAATAACCATGACAACATTGGGTTTGACTTAAACCAAACTCCTTCCCCTGATGCAACAGATGCATCTGAACCGGCAAGCAACCATATAGAGACAGCAGGTAACAACAGCAATCAGCAAGCAACATCAGATCACCAAGACACAGCAAGCAACAACAACAATCAGCAAACACCAATCAACCCAGAAAACTCTGAAGGTCATCATCAGCCAACAAGGAGGAGGCTCAGTAGTGGGGCCAAGTTAGACATTTTGATATGGCTATTAACAAGGTCAACAAATGGAAACCTGAAATATGGATCCATTAAACAGGCAGCCAATCATTTCAATCTGTGCTCAAGAACTATTCTCAAAATATGGAAAAAGGGGAAGGAACAAAGGGATGCACAGTTACAGTACAACATGTCAACAGGCTTCCACAATTGTGGAAGAAAGAGAATAACTATTCCAAATGATGCCATAAGGGCAGTGGCAATGGGGAACAGATCATGCCAAAGGGACTTGGCAGTAATGCTAAATGTTGGTAAAAGCACAATCCAGAGACTGATTGAGAGAGGGGAAGTCAGACCTCACACAAATGCATTAAAGCCAAAGCTTACACAAGAAAACAGATTAGATAGGCTGAGATTCATACTCAACAGCATTGTAGAAGATTTACCAGGCACAAAAAGAGTGTACCAGTCAATGTACAATACAGTACATATTGATGAAAAATGGTTTACACTGACTAAAAAAACACATAGGTCATATTTAGCAAAAGGAGAAAAAGGTCCACAAAGAGTAATGCAATCAGCCAAGTTCATTACAAAATTCATGTTCCAAGGAGCAGTTGCAAAACCTTGGTACAATGCAGAAAAAGAAGTAATTTTTGATGGGAAAATAGGCATTTTTCTATTTGCAAAAAAGGAGCCAGCACTTAGGTCCTCAAAATACAGGAAAAAGGGAGAAATGGTCACAAAGGTAATTGATCCAATCAACAGGGATGTCTCAAGGTGGATGTTGATTGAAAAAGTCATTCCAGCAATTATGGAAAAATGGCCTCACACAAGTCAACACAACACAATCTACATTCATCAGCAAGATAATGCAAAAGCACATATTACTCAAGATGATGCAGTTTGGCAAGAACACTGTGAACAGCCAGGGTTCACTTTTATATTAACTCAGCAACCACCAAACAGTCCAGACATGAATGTTCTGGATTTGGGCTTTTTCAGAAGCATCCAATCACTTCAACACAAGAAAAGGGCTAAGACACCAGACCAGTTGATAAAGGCTGTTGAAGATGCATTTAGTGAGCTACCTTTTAATAGGCTGTTCAAGGTGTGGGTAACTTTGTGCCACACAATGAACCAAATTCTGAAAAGTAAAGGTTCTAACAGATTTGAACCTCCATATGTTAACAAAGATAAGCTGGAAAGAGAGGGAAGGCTACAAGATCCTATAGAAGCTCCTATGTGGGCTGTCATTGATGCATGAGAGAGAGTGTACATGGACAAGCCAGACTCAGATGATGAGCAAGACACTGAAGAGGTCAACATTGACAACACACAAGCAAATGAAGAGCACAACACACAAGAAAGACCAAACACAGAGGCATATAGGCCTGTTATGGCCAATGATCATGAGGCATCTACTTCAAATGCCAATGCAGAGTAGTGAATAGGGGTCAAGTGTAAAAAAATTTGGCATGTTTATTTTTATTTTTTGTTCTTATCTTTTGCTTAAGACATTAGGTGAATATAAATATGTAATCAAATCCTTTATTATGGAATGAAACATGCATTTTATTTTGGAAAACAAAGTGCTCTAAAAATGTCATTGCACTCTTTTATTGTTAACTCAGATTGTCCCCAAGCATCATTGACACACCAACCAAACATCCACACACAATCCATAGTCAGCAAAGAAAATAATTCAAGAGTAGTCTGAGTTATTCTCTAAGGACAGCAGAATGATAGGGCATTTAAAGTTGGGCATCTCAACAAAAAAAGACTCATCATTGTCAAATAAAACCAACACCTTATGTTGTTTCAACAGATGGAGTGTATAAATAGGTAAATACCATTGTATAAACTACTTACACACCCAAAGTGTTGAACAACGTAAGTATCATAAGTTAAATTACAACATACACAAGGTCTCAGGGCATTTAGTGCATATTCATTGAAGACTTATATTGTGGAATACAAGCTCACACAAAGGACACACAAGCAATCTCATCTAACCAAACAAGAAACCAAAACACAATACATGTTATATGGCAAAAACAAAATGCCTCCTAACATCATACTCCCATTATTCATCATTGACCTTATCAAATCACATTCACTCACATAATGTCTTATTAACTAATGGGATAATTGTGAAGTGGTCAATAATTTGAACATCTAAACATATATCCCATTGGTAATAACAAACTAAGTGTAAGGACATGTTATGACAAAAGGTCTCAGATTTTAAAGTTTTTATCATAATAGGCACATTGAGCAGCTAAATAAAACTTATATCATGCTTTATAAATTCCTTGAGGAAGATGGTACCTTGTGGTCTAAATGACATGAACAAGATCCTATATGCCTTCTAAATGCACAAACAAAATATCATCACAGACCTCATCCTAGGCATATACTAAAGACAGCAACACATCAAACCAACATGAGTATACAAGTACTCAAAACAGCCACACATAAAACTAACATGAGTATACAAGTACTCAAAACAGCCACACATCAAACCAACGTGAGTAAACAAGTACTCAAAACAGCCACACATCAAACCAACATGAGTATACAAGTACAATTTTAGGCAACCAACAAGGCATATCCAAACAAGGCATATCCAACCAACATAGGCAACCAACAAGGAATATTCAACCAACATATCATGATAATAGGCAACAAAATTAAAACCTAACCCAAAAGAGCATATCAACAAGACTACCAAAGATCATCATCATCAACTACAACAAAAAAAAACAAAACAAAACCAACAAGATAATCCTCATGTTCTAAATACAACCAACCATCACATTCAATTATCCCCAATCTTAGAAAACAAAAGAAACCACAACAAATAACACCAAGGCATTCTGAAACTTAGATGTGAGATTCATTATTAGAATCCTTTCTCTGGGACATAGGCAACTTAGAAGGGGAGCAACCACCATCATCATCATTGGAGTCTGAGAAGTCTGAGTCAACATTGTCATAAGGTCTTGGCAAACCCTTCTTCCTACATTGCCTTATGTACCAATTATGAGGCCAATAGTCAGAGTCTGCAGGAGGCATTCCTGTTGGGACAATTCCAAATCTAATTCTCAAAGTCTCATTGCTGTAACTGTGCTCCCCATCACAGCCACTGCCTAATTCATAGTCACAGTCAGTGCATTGGTAGGACTCAGATGTGTAGTGTGATCTGGAATCAGCAAATATCCTATCAGCAAGTGAACTAGTTTGTTGGTCCAAAGGAATGGGAACACGGGGTTTGACAGGAGAGTTGGCAGGAGCTTTCACATTAGAGGTAGATGGGAGTTTTGCTGGAGATTTTGGTGGTTTGGCTGGAGAATTAGATGGTTTATCAACCTCTTCTCTGCTTGCCTTCTGCTTTCTATACATTTCATAGCTGTGAGTGTGATGAGAGTGTGATTCTTTTGAAATAGGGGACTGACTCATGGTCACAGGCAACCTGAAAAGCAACCAGGGGACTCACTCAATCATGACTTAATCAACATGTAACCAATTAAGAAATCCAACCATCAAAAAAGCAAGAGTAAATGAGTTTACATTGACCCAACATGTTCAAATGGGTATACAAGTACTCAAGACAGCCACACATCAAACCAATATCATTATATGAGTACTCAAGACAGCCACACATCAAACCAATATCATTATATGAGTACACAAGTACTAAAGACAGCCACACATCAAACCAATATCATTATATGAGTATACAAGTACTCAAGACAGCCACACATCAAACCAATATCATTATATGAGTACACAAGTACTAAAGACAGCCACACATCAAACCAACATGAGTATACAATCACTCAAGATGCATAACAATGAGTCCTTTGTTCCTGTTTCAACCATGAAGCATTCAAACAAAAGGACTCATGTTATAACAATGTCAACAATACATAACTAAACCTCTAACATTGTTTCATAAGTCATAGCTCTCATATATTGAATAGTGAAGTATACATGCAATTGAATAGATAAATATACATGCAATTGAACAGTGACCCCTAAATCATGTGAACAGTGACCCCTAATTCAAGTGAACAGTGAAACCCTAATTCACAAAATTGAACATATAACCTTACTCTAGGGCAAACATATAAAATCGCAAACAAAAATATTCACAATATAATCATGATTTAGGGGAAGATATTTTAAATCTAAATCATACTCCATAGCATTGAACGAAATCAAGATCCATGGAAAAGAAGTAAACATCGGCAAAAATAATCCGAAAAATGTAATTATTTCAGTAAAACATCATAAAGAATCAAGAAATACCCCATATAATCAAATTACTCAGAAGAGAAAATTGCAATAATTAACTATACAGGAAATAAAAAAAAAACAATACCTAACACCTTTAAAAAGGGCGGATTCACAAAATTAGTTGAGGGCTTTGATTCGTTCGAACACGTAGAGCAAAAATCAACAATTTTTCCGCCGATTTTGAACCCCAACTTGCTCAATTTGAAGAGAGAGAATGAAGAAATGAGTCGTTCTTCAATGGAAGAACCCAGAAAACCAAAGAAATGAAGAGAGAGAAAAGAAGAGAGAGAAATTAAGAGAGAGAAAGCAACGTTACAAAAATATTCAGAACACCAAAAATCAAGGGAGACAATTCATTCATTATGGCACAAGTACAAATACAATTTTAAGGTTATTTTGGGTATCACAGATAATAAAGCCAAAAAAATTGAGGGCATATAAGTAATTTTGTGTTATTGTATGGGAACAAAAATTGTGAAATGTGACTAACATTTTGGGTGTCCAAAAATGGAAAAAGTGACTATCATTCGGGGACGGAGGGAGTATTAATTTATGCTATGGCGCTATCGCTGCTATGCACTCACAATAATAGATCAATTAACCCCTTTCAATTCATTAACAAAAATAATGCTGTGTAAACTAAGAAAAATGCATATCGGTCGTACATGTAATTAGGTAAACACAGGAGTTGATATGTTTTTACTTGTGTAAACACATGTCTCTTTAGTGGCATTTACTTCACGTGACCCCAAAAATGCACGAGGAAGTACTAATGTAGGTTTGATATGTATGTGCAAATACATATCAAACATTAAAATATTGAAAAGTATTGTAAAGCACATGGGGGTGGGAGAAAAGGAGGAGAGAGATGGGCACGTGGGACCAGTTTTAAATGTACCACTGAAAGCTTATATAATATCATTGACTATGTAGTGATACTATTTCTACACGTAGTTAGTACCACTGAATGAATATACAATACCATTGAATGAATATATAGTACCACTGAATGTTCAATGATACTATTTGATCATCTAGTGATACTATTAATCACCCAGTGGTACACTTAAATTCAGCACATGGGGGTGAGAGAAAGGAGGAGAGAGATGGGTAAATTTCATGCGAAATGTCTCTTATGCCCCTTGATATGTATGTCCAGGTACCTATCAAACCTCCCTTTGGAAGGCCTCAATATGCACACCCCATAAATGAAACTAGCAATGTGGCATACTGGCATGCCAATCCAACAACAATTAAAAGCGCCAATAGTAGAATCGAAAACCCCTATTCGTCATAATTCAAACACAATGGCTCCTACAGTCCTACTGCTTATTGATCATTTGACTTTAATTAATCTCTATTATTTCATAAAACGTCAAATATCCACACCCCCCAACTATAAATTTGTAAATTGTAATCTGACTAGAGGTGTCAATTCGCATATCAGATTCACAGATTGAACTTAATGAAATTGGATAGGGTTGGATTCATTTTTTAATTAAACTTGAATCGTGTTAAATTATTGTTTCCTAACAAATCAATAATTGAATTTATTATTTTTTGGATCAAATAAGTCGAGTAGCATTTTAACACCTTTAACTTTGACCTCGAGACCTTTTTTGTCAGTTGTCACACTAGAGATAGGCTGATAGGGCCAATTTAACTTCTTGCCTTCTAAAGTTATAAGTCGATAATAAATCACTCATTTACACACTTGGTGATTTATACTCCTATTGTTTTTAAATGCTTGCTCCAATTCTCTTGGGCACATATGCCGATGTTAAACTTTGATCAATAATTGTAGGGAATAATTTCAATCCTTTAAAATCCCACTAGCTTGAACCCCACTGTGATCATACACTAAAGTACGGTGGCGTCCAAAAGGGAAGAAGATAGAGCAAAAGAGTCGCCAACAAGTTTTTTAAGGAACTTGTAAACCGTTCACGAGGTGAAGGTTACACCCCTTAACGATCCAAGAGATCGTCAACTCCATAAGGTCATGAACCAAATAAGGGTTCGGGGATGATGGTACAAATCCAACCTAAAAGAGATTGAACCTGCCCTAATAATAGGCCTCTACTTTATTCTGATCGTATTCATGTGCGCTTTCTGACTAACATGTAATCAATAGGATTAACCCTAAACCTGTTTAATCTATGTTGGTTGAATTTAATGCACAAATAAACTATTATTGGCGATCACTTGAAATATAATCACATTAACCTAACAAGATTATTAAATATCTTATTAAGCACGATTACAAGTACCAATTCCCTTTAAGCATGCATAAAAGGCGTGATCAAGCAATAAAGAATAAATAATGTATCAAGCAACATAATCAATAACAATCAATATCATGAATAATAATTATAAATAAAATAATCATGACAATCATAAATCATGATTAAAATAATAATAACAACAATATTCATAATCATGTTAAAGCATAACAAAAATAGCAAGATCCTAGGCATGATACTAACAAGATTAATAACAAACCCTAGCATGTCACTAAGCATTAAAAATCAAATCTTTAGCCCTAACATGAAACTAACATGAATAAATATTAGGAAGAGAATAAAAGGCATCATAGCAATCATATTTAATATTAAAATACCCTAGACATGATACTAGGAACATCATAATAACAATATAAACATGATGTCTACATCATAAATCAATAAATTCAATTAAAGTACTTACTTGGATGCCTCGTACCTCTTTCTAATAACAAAATACACACGTTAGTAACTTCAAGGAAAATAATAATCAAAGCAATTAAATTAAATAATTGAAAGAGAGATTTGGGACCAAACCCTCAGAAATTAAAACCTTTCACGTCTAGGGCAAAGGCAACTTCGAATATGGCTAGGTGTTTCTAGATCTTGTGAATGCGGAATTTTATATGAAAAAGCAATAAAGAATGAATGCTAAAGAAAGAATGTTTGTTAAAAGCTAATTAAAACTAATTGTTGATGAGAATTCGTGAATGAAAACTTGCGAATGAAGAGAGTTGATGAAAACTGAAGAATGAGAAGAATTGGTGAATGTTAGTGAATGAAAACGGAGTTTTTAATACGATATTTATAGAGAAAATCAGCCAAAAAAGATAATTTAACAAAACAGAGTCTGACGATCGCAAAACAGCATTGGCGCCAACCCTGGCTAGCTGGCGCCAGGCACCAGTGGCTAGCGCTAACGGCTAGCGTCTGGCGCCAAGCCTGGTTCCAGGCGCCAAGGCCTGGGGTTGGACGCCAAACTGGATTTCAACGCGTTTTCGAAAATCTGATAAATTTACCGTACTTGAAGATAAAATAATATAATTCCTTCGAAAATGCTATTTGATCTTGATTAAAACTCTGAAAAGTCCTAATCGAATTAGGAATGAAAAGAACCTTCTAGAAGATTCTATAAGACCAAAACCATTCCTACTAATTGCATTAGGAATGATAAATCATATTAGGCCCTCCCCTAGATCATTGGGCCGTACATAAAGCTCAAACCGGGCCTAGTTTAGTAAATTGGCCATAACTTCCTCAATATTCATCGGAATTGGGCTTATAATATATCGTTGGAAAGGTCTTTGCAAGCCCCATCCAACTACACCACTATTGGACCCATATCATGGAACAACCAAACTGGATTAGCTGTTTTCTTAAAATAAAGTTTTCAAAATCAGGGAGAAGAGAAAAGAAATAAAACTTTCCGCAACACTAGACCTTTCCACACTTTCGTTTCATTCGATTATGATTCGACGTGAAAGGTACTCATCACCAGGTTTGGTTTTGGGGAGACACAAATGGGTGTCTACAGAAGCCCCCACTTTGACTGAGTTTGGAGAAACGCAAGTTTCGAAAACAAAAGTCAAAGTATCGATAGGGACGGAGAATGATTCAGAACGTTCTGCGATCCTAAATCACTCTTGTAACGCCGATACCTGCAAACTAGCGTTAGTCAAACAGATAAAAGAGTTAAGAAACGCATATCTTGCACCGTCGAGCACACGTCTCTAAAAGTAACCGATTTGCTGCTGCTTCTGTTGTTTTGATGACCTCCTGCAAGCTAGAGAATGCCATCCCGCTTGAAAACCGCTACGCCCGTAACTGCTTCCAAATTAGAAGATTGCTTCGCCTGAAACTATCCTCTCCGCTATGATAATATTCCACGTCCAAGGGAACATCATCGAAGATTATTCCTCTTGAAACAAACTCCATCCGCATTGACAATATTCCACGTCCAAGGGAATACTATCGAAGATTATTTCTCTCGAAATAATTCTCATCCGCATTGACAATATTCCACGTCCAAGGGAATACTATCGAAAATTATTTCTCTCGAAATAATCTTCAGTTGCATTGACACGATAATTTTCCAAAGGAAATAATCGAAGATCCACGCCTGTCGATCTTTTAAAAGTTCGCCCTAACTTTGCCTCCGCTATGCCTGTACGTCGGCGCTCTTTTGCTTTGAACCTGTATGTCGGCGCTCTTTGCTCTTGAACCTATATGTCGGTGCCCTTTGCTCTTGAACCTATATGTCGGTGCTCTTTGCTCTTGAACCTATATGTCGGTGCCCTTTTCTCTTTAACCTATATGTCGGTGCTTTTTGCTAATGAGCCAATGCTTAGGCGCTTTAAGCTAAGTGAGACGATCTTTTATCAGGTCGATCACTTTACGTAATCAAGCCGATTACTTAATGATGTCAAATTGCTTATAGGGGCTAACTGGCGTACCAAGGAACCCAAAATATATTGCAGAAGGCTAGCACAACCTCATCAGGTGGCTGGATGTTTTGGCGCCAACACGGGATTCTCTTTAAATTCCCGTTTTTGTTCATTTTTTGCTCTGTTCGTCACGAACGCTGATCGAAGAAACCGAAAGCTTCAATTGATCATTGCTCACTCGTTTCTCAACCAAATTCGCTCAAATTTGTTGCAAATCAAAGCTCTTTTCATCTATATTCCCGATCTATGTAATTTTTCCTCAAACCCACACCTGTTTTTATGAATTCTTGGCATATTTATTCCCGAATTTCATGAAAATTCGAATTCTATGATGCTCAATTTGCTTTGTTTATCAAGTATTATGCCATGAAATTGCTTGTTTATGTTTATATACTTCCTTGAGAGTAATTTGAGACTTGTTTGACTCAATTTGGTGAAGAAATGAGCAATCTGCCATTGTTGGACCTCTCAAGGTCGTGAAGAACAATGTGGTTTGTTCTTGACATTTTTGCTAGCAATTCTTGTCCAATTTGTCACAATAATCACCATAGTGTTGCAAGAAATTTTTTGATTGCTTGAAAAAAATATTGTCATGCTCAATTTGATTTTGTGCTCTGTTTTAGTACTACGTACTCTGTTTTTTGCGAACATAGTATCATGCGGCTAGGCGAACCTTAGATACTATAGAACCTTAATTTATGATGATTCTGCACAATGTAGCATGGCTAGACAACGAGGCTCAGGTTCACGGTCCCGAAACACTAGACGGGAGCATGAGCCCGTGGAGGACGACACCACACCGTCCACTTCGCTTGGCCGGCTCTCGGAGTGGGTTGAGCAGACTTTGTTCTTTGCCCCTGTCCACCACATTTCTGAGAGGGTGAGACGGGGAACCGAGCCTGGGAGGACACGGCATCACGGCTCTGGCTGTGATGGTCTAGGCGATTTGTATAGGATGCACATTGCCAGAGATCGTGAGACGAGACTCCTATGGGAGTCCTGCGGGCTAGTTACTCTGTTCGAGACCTGCGAGGCTATGGTTGCCTCCAGCGGGGGTCACCACGTAGTGCGCGCTTTGGTGGAGTTCTTCTGGGACACCACCAACACCTTTCATTTTCCCTGGGGCGAGATGATGGTCACCCCTACAGACTTTAGTCTCATCACAGGACTGGAGTTTAATTCTGTACCGCTGCCGTTCGACGGTGGGATCGACGTCTTCTCTTCAGAGGTCGAGGAGTTGTTGGGGCCGATTGCTATTTGAGCCCGAGCTGAGGTCGAGACGACTCAGTTCAGCGCTAGAGGGATTCGCCGCTCGACGCTGGCAGCGGCTCTTGATGATGATGCGACCACCCGAGAGCAGCGGGTGCGCATCTTTGTGCTGATGTTATTGTCAAGGACATTCTCCCCCGACAGGGGTAGTAGGGCATTGCTTTACTACCTCCCTGCTGTTCGTGATCTCCAGCGGATCGGGACTTATGACTCGGCCAGCTTGGCCTATGCTGATTTCGTTCGTGCGCTGAGAGACTCGTGTCGTCACCGGTCTTTTAGGACGAATATCGCTTTGTCTGCTTTCTGGAAAGTCGTAGAGGTAAACATTACTCCCTGTAAAGTTTTAGCTCTACATAGTAGTTAGCATTTACTCATGCTTTTAACCTTTTGTAGATCTGGTTCTACGAGTATTTTCCTTCCGTTGCGCCGGCGAGACCATCGCCGAGGGGATATCCGGTGAGCGCCTCTTGGGGCGGCCACCATGTGGACATGTTTACTGCACGTGTCCGGAGCCGGATCATCTCGGTACGGCTTTTAGTATTTATCTTGCTCTTCTATGGTGTTTTAGACATATTCTTGCCTGATTGGTACCTTTTATAGGGACCTGATGTAGTATACCGACCGTGGGGCGGTTGGACAGTCCCTGGATTAGCTGCGCAGTACTCTGCTGAGCGTCGCTATTTTCTGGGGACCTACGGAGCAGTTGTGTACTTAGGAGAGAGAGTTGCTAGACAGCACTCTTCTGATGTTTTCGTCGTTCCTGTTCCTCCGCCACGTCATATGTTCGACGAGAGACAGTTGTCGAGCATGGCCGAGGGATCTGGTTCCCTTTGGCGGTCCCATGTGATCCTTGGGCGGTGTTACACTGAGGAGCTACTACCTTTATTAGCTCCAGCCCCTGTACCGGCTGAGGATGTGAGGGTAAGAGTCTTAGCTTTTTATTTTTCGCTAAGTAGCCCCCAAGTGATACCTTACTGATTTCTTTCTGTTTTATCAAGATGGTCTCACTGAGTTTGTGCCGCCCCATATGTCCATTCACTACCAGGGGGTATACGGGCCGATCGAGGAGATGATTTCTCCGGCTCCCGAGGGCGAGCACTTCGTGGAGCGGTCGATTCCTCGCCACCAGACCAGGGTAAGCCTAGTTTTAATTCAGAATTTTGTATTCGGTTATCATGTATTTTCACTGATTTATTTTTCTGACAGTTCTCACGCGAGGTGGTTTCGGCTATGGCACGATGCATAGATGCCTTCCGGAGCCAGCTCGTCCGGATGAGGAACGCGGCTACCTGTCGTCGGGACGACGTTGTCCGAGAGGTAACCTTTCTTCACTTATTATTGCTGCATTATGGCTTCAGTTTTACCTTGTTCCTGACTTAATTCTTTTTGCAGGGTCAGCCGATCGCTTCTCACACCCGTACGAGGCTTGAGGGGCGGAGAGATCCGGCGAGGTCTAGCTCGAGACGTCGTCGTACTTCGTCAGGAGGTAGAGGTGGTCGTTCCGAGGCTGCTCGAGCCGATGTTGTTGAGGGCTCAGGATCTTCTTCTGAGGGTGCTCCTGCTGCACCGGTAGGAGAGGCTACCTCAGCTTTCAGAGGTGGTGGGATGTACGAGGTTGGCTCGTCATCGCAGCAGCCTCCGCGGTCTCAGCCTCAGGTTGATCTTGGCTGGAGCGGTCCTGTCTTGAGTTTTCCTCCTCCTACGGAGACTGGAGCTGGTGCTGAGGCTGGAGCTGTTGGAGAGGTAACTCCTCGTACGGCGCAGTTTTATGGCATGATGGGCCTACGTCCTCCGGCGCCGTAGTCTGTTTCTGTATATGTATTTTATTTTGACTTATAGAACTTTTGCCTTTGACTCATTATTTAGACACTTTGTATTTATCTATGTTATTGTAAATTCATTTAATCGTTTATTATTATGTTAGTGCATGTTAGTGTGTGCAAGGGAAGTGTGATAACAATTTTGCGCAAAAATTCCGTCATTTTTATTATTGATGGAGGATATTATCCGATTCTCTCCCCCAAAAAGAAAAAATAAAAACAAAAAAAAAGGAAAAGAAAACAGAAAAAATGCTTTTTTTTTTTTTTTTTTTGAAAATTAATATAAAATCCAAAAAAAAAAATTGCTATATTTAATTAATTAAGAAAAGATAGAAAAGATATTTAGAAAAAATTAAACGGGGCCATAAAGTCATTAACCGACTCAAGTTTAATATCAAAACGCAAGCTGAGCACGCGCAGCTGCCCTGTTGACTTGGCGCCAGCTAGCGCCAGACTGTGGCGCGTGGCGCCAGGCTCTACACTTAGCGTGTGGCGCCAGGCACTAGATGGTGGCGCCAATGTCGGGACTTTGACGCTAATTGACGCCGACTCCGTATTTCATTCAGATTGAAATTCTTCGTAATTTGTACATAAATAGCCCCCTGCTCAGCCGAATCTTCTCATAATTCCAGCGAAAAAATTATTTTCCTCTTTAGAAAAAATAATAATCATGTCTTTAGCCACTAAAACCTTCACCCAATACTCTCATGAATGGTGTCGATCTCTTAATGCTAGAGAAAGAAAAGAATTAGATTTATTTCACTTGGGGGGAATCTATGGCATCAAAGGGGTAGATTTAGACATAGACTTCATACATACCGCTTTAGAATTTTGGAACACCGATACACATTGTTTTATAATAGGGTATGATGAAATTAGCCCTTTGCCAGAGGAATTTGGTGCTATCTTAGGCTTCCCTTCAATAGACCTGGTAATAGTCCCTAGAGTAGATGCATATTACTATAAGGATTTCGAACGCTTCTTTAATTTGAGGGATAGGGATTTATCAAAAATAGTAGATGGCAATGTAGTTAGCTTGAAAGAATTCGCGCGCTATTATTTTAATAAACCTCTTTCTGAATCTTTTCATATATATAGAAGAAGGGCGTTCTTATTTTGCATGCTCAATCAATATTGTCTTAGTAGTGGTAAAAATAACGAGGGTCAATCAATTATAACCACTATACTAGAACAAATTGAATCAGGGAGAAATCCAATGCCATTGATAGTTGGAGAGACTATGATTAGTCTAGATGAGTTGAAAAGGGACCCAAAAGCGCCTCTTCGTGGCTCTCCAATTTTATTACAGGTAGAAAAATAAGATTTTTAATTACAGAAATCAAAAAATATATTTTTGTATTGTAATAATGATTTATTTACATTGCAATTTTTTTACAGATGTGGCTAATGGAGAGGCTATGATTAATTATCCCTCCGGACGACATTGAAAATTATACTCCCACTTGCTTCGTGAGAAGGAAGAAGCGCATCCCTAAAATTGGGCGCCATGGGTGGAGAAAAGTCTTTGAATCACGTGATTTTGCTATCAAGTGGGTCATCCCATGGTGGAAAATAGAAAGGATGGTTGGTGTTAACAAGCAACCTTTCTGCCGTCTCCCAAGCTTGTCTCGTGTAACATATTATTATCCCTGCAGGGTAAAAAGACAATACGACTTGCTTCAAAATATTCCTTCCGGGGACCTTTGTCCTCCCTATGAGTATCCCGTATCTCAGGAAGTAGATAGATTTGACACTTACTGGAGCGCTAGACCTTTATGGGAAGTGATTACCCAAAAGGTTCCCCCTTCTTTACCTAATGATGTAAAGAAGTGGTTGCTGAAGAAGTCTTCAATTGATTAGGGTAGAACCGATGTGAAGAATCGTCTAGGTGACAGGGTGACACTGGCTAAAGAACGCTTAGGTGAAAGAATTGAATTCAAAACACCTACAATGCCTAAGAAGAAGAAAACTACTAAAGACAAAGGGAAAAGGAAAGCTAACACCACAGACAAAAAGGCTTGGGTGGAAAAGAAGCATGGGGTGCTAGCTGAAGGGGAAACAATCTATTCCAAAATTGAATGTAGGTCCTCTAAAGGATGCCTACTAGCAAAAGTAATGGATGAAGAGGAGGAAACAGAAAAGAATTGGAAAAGAGCTAAAAAGGAGAAGAAAGATTGAACCATTGCTTAGCTTTAGATTTATTAGATTGTTAATTTTTATTTAAAGTTAAATTATTTCAGCCTTATTTAAATTCCATTAACAATGTAATTCTATTTTATTAATGAAATTTTAGCTTTCAATTAAATTGTTACTTTAAATTTATATTATTAAAGCAATGAAAATCGAAAAAAGAATTAATTTCCAGAAATTCTCCGAGTACGGAAGTCGAAAATTTTCCGAAAAACATCGAAATTCGCCCAGATTTTATTACTGAATTGGCGCCAGTAATTGCAGTTTGGCGCCAGCTATTGAGGTCTGGCGCCAGGCGCCAATATCATCGGCTGGCGCTAATGGCTTATGGCTGGCGCCAGACTCTGTTCTGCGACGCCAATAATTTTCCGACTTTTGTTGACTTTTAGTTGATTCTGGAACGCGGAGATATCGAAAATAAAGTGGCCGCACCCGTAAAGGGTTGCCTACGTATCATTTCCTAAGGAATCAGGCCGAACGTAGCTCTCTTGAGTATCCTACTCAAATAATCATGGGTAGTATTTTTTAAGTTGGTCAAGATTGGTCATGTTTGAGAATTCATTGCCATCCATATCAGTTAATTTTGCTGCACCGCCTGACAGGATTGTTTTGACAATGTAGGGGCCAGACCAATTAGGTCTAAACTTTCCCCTTGGATCTAAAACATTTTTCCTTAGCGCTTTTAATACCAAATCTCCTACTTTGATATTTCTTGTCTTGACCTTCTTATTAAAATGTAAAGCCATACGAGTTTGATAGCACTGAGTGTGATGTAGAGCTTCTAGTCGCTTTTCGTCGAGTAGGATCAATTCTTCATATCGTGCCCTAATCCATTCAACTTCATCAAGTTTACTCTCTAGCGCAATGCGTAGAGATGGTATTTCTAGTTCGGCAGGTTGTACGGCATCCATTCCATATACCAAAGAAAAAGGTGTATTTCCTGTTGACGTACGGATTGACGTGCGATAACCCCACAGTGCAAAGTGGAGCTTCTCAGGCCAATCCTTATAATTTTCTGTCATTTTCTCGATGATAGTCTTTAGATTCTTATTAGCTGCCTCAACTGCTCCGTTTGCTTGAGGTCTATAAGGGGACGAATGATGATGTTGGATACCATATTTATGTAGCAATTCTTCACATTCGGCTTGAAAGTGAGTTCCATTGTCACTTATCATTTCATGTGGGACTCCATATCGACAAATGATGTTTCTCGCGATAAAGAGTGCTACATGTTTCGCAGTGAGTTTAGCGTATGATTGCGCTTCAACCCACTTTGTAAAGTAATCAATTGCTACTAGAATAAATTCGTGGCCTCTTGTCCCTGGAGGAGTGATTTTGCCAATTATGTCAATTCCCCATGTAGAGAATGGCCATGGTGATGTGTAGGAGTAGAGAAAAGATGGAGGAACATGTTGTAAATTGGCGTAAATTTGACACTTAGGGCATCTTTTCACGTATTGATGGCAGTCCTTATTCATGGTAGTCCAATAATACCCTTCTCGCATTGTTTTCTGGACTAACATTTTGCCATTTACATGGGTTCCACAAATTTCTTCGTGAACCATTCTCATTATTCTTTGTGCATCCACCTTTCCTACGCATAGGAGAGCTCGACCTTTAGGTACCCTTTTATGTAGCTCGTTGTCTATGAGTACATATTGAGAAGCCAAAAGTCTCAATGCTCGTTTTGCTCTTTTGTCAGCATGAGGAGGGTATTCTCCATTGGTGACATAGTTGAGTATGTCTGTGAACCATGGTTCTTCTTCTTGTTCTTCTTCTTCGTCTTGGACCGAGTCGTCATCTTCTATAGCCTGTATATACGCTGGTTTATGCCTTTTTTCGATAGTTAGAGGCATTTGCTCGATTTCCGTGGGAATCCTAACCATTGAGGCTAATCTTGCCAAGGCATCAGCAAATTGGTTTTCTTCTCTAGGTAGATATGTATATTCTACCTTCTCTAACTGATCGGTAAGAGTTTCCAGATAGGTTTGGTAAGGGGCTAGGCTTTCGCTCCTTACTTTCCACCTTTTATATATTTGATTGATAATCAGAGATGAGTCTCCGAATATCCTTAACTTCTTTACTCCCAATGCCAGGGCTGTTTCAAGGCCTACCACACATGCTTCATATTCAGCAGCGTTGTTGGTAACGTCGAAATCAAGCTTTATTGAGATTGGGACGTGTTCTTCTTTAGGTGACACTAGTAGCACTCCGACGCCACATCCCTTTTGGTTTGAGGCTCCGTCGAAATACAAGGTCCAAGTATCATCTTCGGTGACCATCAAATCTTCGTCTGGAAATTCATTGTCCTGTATTGGTGTCGAGTCTTCTATTGGAAAGTCTGCAAGAAAGTCTGACACCACAGATCCTTTAATAGCTTTTTGTGGCATAAACCGCACATCAAACTGGGCTAGGTTGACTATCCATCTTGAAATACGTCCATTGAGTGTCGATTTCTCGAACAAATATTTGAGTGGATCCAATCGGGATACTACAAAAACGGTATGTACCAACATGTAATGTCTCAACTTCGTTGTGGCCCACACCAAAGCGAGGCACAATTTCTCGAGTGGTGTATAGCGTGTTTCGTATTCGAGCATCTTCTTACTTAGGTAATAGATTGCGTTCTCTTTGTTTTCTACTTCTTGTGCTAACATGGCTCCCATTGTCTCTTTGGTAACCGTCAAGTATAACCTAAGAGGTATTCAGGGAAGTGCTAGCGCTAATACGGGAGGGTTTGTGAGGTAGGCTTTGATCCTATCAAAGGCTTTTTGACACTCATCATCCCATATTACTGGTACATTCTTCTTGAGCTTTTTGAAGATTAGTTCACATATCGTCGTCATTTTTTATATGAACCTAAATATGTATTGTAACCGGCCAATAAATCCTCGAATCTGTTTCTCAGTCTTGGGCGGTGGCATCGACATGATTGCTTTAATCTTGGTTGGATCTATCTCTATTCCTCTAGAGCTTATGACGTATCCCAAGAGCTTGCCTGAGGTGACTCCAAAAGCACATTTTGATGGATTCAACCTCATATTATATTTTCTTAGCCTTTCGAAAAATTTCCTTAAGGCTATTTGATGGCCTGGACGATCCTTTGATATCACAATCATGTCGTCGACATATACTTCAACTTCTTTGTGCATCATGTCATGGAGTAAGGCAGTTGCTGCACGTTGGTAAGTAGCACCTGCGTTTTTCAACCCAAATGGCATTACCGTGTAACAGTAAGTGCCCCACGGTGTGATAAAGGTCGTTTTCTCCATGTCTTCTTCTGCCATAAGAATCTGATTGTACCCTGCGTATCCGTCCATGAATGAGAGAAGTGCGTGATTTGCCGTGTTGTCTATCAGAATATCAATGTCTGGCAAAGGGAAGTCGTCCTTTGGACTTGTCTTATTTAGATCTCGATAGTCGACACACATCCTTACCCTTCCGTCTTTCTTTGGAACTGGGACGACGTTGGCGACCCATTCGGGGTATTTGGATACCTTGATGAAACCTGCAGTTATTTGTTTTTGAACTTCTTCTTTTAATTTAAGTGCTACGTCGGGTTTCATTCGACGCAACTTTTGTTTTACAGGCTTCATTCCTGGGATTAATGGTATAGTGTGTTGAGCTATTTCTCTGTTAATGCCTGGCATATCTTCATACGACCAAGCGAATACATCGATAAATTCTTTAAGTAAGTTAATTAAATCGGTTCTTTCTTGTTTATTCAACGTTAGTCCGATTTTAACTTCTCTTTTATTAGTCAAATCATTCGAGATGTCAACTGTTTCAGTCTCTTCAATTACTGGTGTTTTCTTTTCAAGTGTTTCCATTGCTTTAATAATTTCTTTATCTTTTTCATCGTTAGCTAAGCAATGTTCGTCATCTTGGGTTAGGGAAGAACATGAGAAATAAGGATAATAAGAAGTATTATTATACTCTGAGATCATTACATCAAAGAGTGATATGTCCTCAGGGACTGGATCACTAACTATCCTAGGAGAAGAAATAGGAAGGGGAGGCATTATTGCTAAAGACCTAGAAGATTCTAAAGGGAAAGACTCTGACTCGGACTCCGACTCCGACGATTCTTCAAACATTGGCCCTTGCCCTGTCATGATCGATATCTTCCTTCCACTCGGAGTAGTCACTTTGATAGTCTTGCGCCACCCTTGCAGTGATCCTTCGGCTGGAGTAATTAGCTTCGAGGGGTCGAAGTTTTCGCTTTGTAGGACCGTTTGAATGAGTGAGGAGTTATCTTCCTCATAAGCTGGCTCATTCTTTTCTCGCCCAAATAGTAATCCCATGACGTTAAAGTCAAAGTATGAGGGTGCTTTCTCCTTATGGACGGGAGTCGGGATTTCGTTAGTGAAGTAGCAATCCAAGAAAATCTCGAATCCCGGTTGTCGTATGCCATTTACAACAAATGGTTCGGGAAATTCATAGCATGGATAGTCCTCTCCTTCTCTTATAAACTAACCATTAAGCGTAAGAGGGTACTGATCCATTGGAATTGCCTTCTTTTGAATGCGAGCGTCCCTACGTGCTTTCAACTTGTCCTGGGCTCGCTTGAGATCTTTCCGAGTCGGTTTGAAACCAAGTCCGAAAGTATCTAATTTAGGGACGACAGGTGACTCCACCGATTTTGCTATCCCCTTCTTCTTTCCTAAGGTCATCCCAGGGAAGTGTCCTTGTTTCTTCAGCATGGTGTTGATAATCATGTTGGAATGGAGGTCGCGGAAAAGAGATGTCCTTTCATCCTCTTGGATTAAGGAGACTTCTTTGTTAAAGCCCCATAGGTCTTCGTCATCTTCGTCATGCTCCACATTGATGATTGGATTTTCTATTGATTTGATTCTCATCGGCGAAGCGTCAATAGTGATTGGAATTCCTCCAACTATGGCTTTCACTTGTTGGTGGAGAGATGAAGGGACGGCCTTTAGATCATGGAGCCAAGGGCGTCCTAACAACAGATTGAATGAGGCTTTGATGTCTACCACTTGAAAAGTAGTAGCATGTTATATTGCTCCTGCCGTCACATTTAGGGTTATTTTGCCAAGAGCTTGACGACGAGTATTATCGTAAGCTCTTATTCCTTGTGTGGACGGAGTTAAATACTCATCCCTTATGCCGAGCATCCTCGCAGTCCTAAGTGGACAGACATTGATAGCTGATCCATTGTCTACAAGAGTCATGGGAACATTCATCCTTTTGCAGACTACCGTGAGGTTTAACGCCTTGTAGTGTTTGTCACCTTCTGGGGGTAAATCTTTATCAGAGAAGGTGATTAGATTAATCGGACTAGGGAGGTCACTTGTGAGGAAGTTAGCTAGTCCCTCTGGAGTGGTGTTGTAGGGAATAATTTCAAGCCTTTAAAATCCCACTAGCTTGAACCCCACTGTGATCATACACTAAAGTACGGTGGCGTCCAAAAGGGAAGAAGATAGAGCAAAAGAGTCGCCAACAAGTTTTTAAGGAACTTGTAAACCGTTCACGAGGTGAAGGTTACACCCCTTAACGATCCAAGAGATCGTCAACTCCATAAGGTCATGAACCAAATAAGGGTTCGAGGATGATGGTACAAATCCAACCTAAAAGAGATTGAACCTGCCCTAATAATAGGCCTCTACTTTATTCTGCTTGTATTCATGTGCGCTTTCTAACTAACATACAATCAATAGGTTAACCCTAAACCTGTTTAATCTATGTTGGTTGAATATTAATGCACAACTAAACTATTATTGGCGATCACTTGAATTATAATCATATTAACCCTAACAAGATTATTAATTATCATATTAAGCGTGGTTACAAGTACCAATTCCCTTTAACATGTAATAAAAGGTGTGATCAAGCAATAAAGAATATAAAATATGATACATATCAAGAAACATAATAAATAATCATTATCATTAATAATAATAATATCAATCATAATCATGTTAAAGCATAGCAAGATCCTAGGCATGATACTAACAAGATTAATAACAAACCCTAGCATGTCACTAAGCAATAAAAATCAAATCTTTAGCCCTAACATGATACTAACATAAATAAATATTAGGAAGAGAACAAAAGGCATCGTAGCTTAGCAATCATATTTAATATTAAAATTACCCTAGACATGATACTAGGAATCAAAATAACAATATAAACATGATTTCTACATCATAATATCAATAAATCAATTAAAGTACTTACTTGGATGCCTCGTACCTCTTTCTAATAACAAAATACACACATTAGTAACTTCAAGGAAAAATAACAATCAAAATAATTAAATTAAATAATTGAAAGAGAGATTTGGAACCAAACCCTCAGAAATTAAACCTTTCACGTCTAGGGCGAAGGCAACTTCGAATATGGCTAGGTGTATCTAGATCTTGCGAATGCGGAATTTTGTATGAAAAAGCAAAGGAAAAGAAAAGAAAAGAATGGAATGCTTGGTGAATGAATAAAAGCTTGATGAAGAGAATCGATGAATGAAGAAGGGAATATTGATAATCGGTGAATGGCGAATCTTGGTGTTTGAAACCAAAGTTTTGATACGATATTTATAGAGAAAATCATCCAAAAAAGATAATTTATCAAAACAGAGTCTGAAGACCACAAAACCACATTGGCGCCAGCCCTGGCCCATTGGCGCCAGGCGCCAATACTGGCGTCTGGCGCCAATCCCGATTCCAGGCGCCAAGGCCTGGGGTTGGACGCCAAACCGGATTTTAACGCGTTTTCGAAAATCTGATAATTTTACCGTACTGGAAGATAAAATAATATAATTTCAATCGAAAATGCTATTTGATCTAATTAAAACTCTGAAGAGTCCTAATTAAATTAAGAATGAAAAGAACCTTCTAGAATATTCTAGAAGACCAAAACCATTCCTAATTGCATTAGGAATGATAAATTATATTAGGCCCTCCCCTAGATCATAGGGCCGTACTTAAAACTCAAACCGGGCCCAGTTTAGTAAATTGGCCATAACTTCCTCAATATTCATCGGAATTGGGCTTATAATATATCGTTAGAAAGGTCTTTGCAAGCCCCATCCAACTATACCATTATTGGACCCATATCATGGACCAACCAAACTGGATTGGCTGTTTTCTTAAAATAAAGTTTTCAAAAACAGAGAGAAGAGAAAAGAAATAAAACTTTCCGCAACACTAGACCTTTCCACACTTTCGTTTCATTCGATTATGATTCGACGTGAAAGGTACTCATCACTGGGTTTGGTTTTGGGGAGACACAAATGGGTGTCTACAGAAGCCCCCACTTTGACTGAGTTTGGAGAAACGTATGTTTCGAAAACAAAAGTCAAAGTATCGATAGGGACGGAGAATGATTCAGAACGTTCTGCGATCCTAAATCACTCTTGTAACGCCGATACCTGCAAAACAATGTTAGTTAAACAGATAAAAGAGTTAAGAAACGCGTATTTTGCACCGTCGAGCACACGTCTCTGAAAGTAACCAATTTGCTGTGATGACCTCCTGCAAGCTAGAGAATGCCATCCCGCTTGAAAACCGCTACGCCTTGTAACTGCTTCCAAATTAGAAGATTGCTTCGCCTGAAACTATCCTCCCCGCTATGATAATATTCCACGTCCAAGGGAATATCATCGAGAATTGTTTCTCTTGAAATAATTCTCATCCGCATTATGATCATCATCCATGCCTCAGGAATTATGATAAAAGACAATTTAACCCTGAAATTACCTTCAGTTGTTCATGACAACTTTCCGCCGAAGATATCTTCTCTTGAAGTCATCCTCATTTGATGCGATAATTTCCCAAAGGAAAATACCGAAGATCCACGCCTGTCGATCTTTAAAAGTTCGCCTGAACTTTGCTCTTGCTATGCCTATACGTCGGCGCTCTTTGCTCTTGAACCTGTATGTCAGTGCCCTTTGCTCTTGAACCTGTATGTCGGTGCCCTTTGCTAATGAGCCAATGCTTAGGCGCTTTAAGCTTAGTGAGACGATCTTTTTATCAGGTCGATCACTTTACGTAATCAAGCCGATTACCTAATCATGTCAAATTGCTTAGAGGGGCTGAATGGCGTACCAAGGAACCCAAAATATATTGCAGAAGGCTAGCACAACCTCAACAGGTGGCTGGCTGCTTAAGCGTCGCTGAAAAACAATCAGCGCCAGCCTTATGGCATTAGCGCCATGCGCTGAAATTGGCGTCTGGCGCCAAGCACAGAATTTGACGCCAATGCCTAGGGACTGGCGCCAGCACGGGAATCACTTTAAATTCCCGTTTTCAGTTCATTTCGTGCTCTGGTTTGTTGCGAACGCTGCTCGAAAGAAGTCAAAACTTCAATTGATCGTTGCTCATTCGTTTCTCAACCGAATTTGCTCAAATTGGTTGCAAATCAAAGCTCTTTTCATCCATATTCCCGATCTATGTAAGTTTTCCTCCAACTCACACCGGTTTTTATGAATTTTTGGCATTTCATTCACGAATTTCATGAGAATTCGAAACTTATAATGCTCAATTTGCTTTGTTCATCAAGTTTTATGCCATGAAATTGCTTGTTTATGTTTGTATATTGCCTTGGGAGTAATTTGAGACTTGTTTGACTCAATTTGGTGAAGAAACGAGCAATCCACCATTGTAGGACCTCTTAAGGTCGTGAAGAACAATGTGGCTTGTTCTTGATATTTTTGCTAGCAATTCTTGTTCAATTTGTCACAATAATCACTATAGTGTTGCAAGAAATTAATTGATTGCTTGAAAAAATACTGTCATGCTCAATTTGAATTTGTGCTCTGTTTTAGTACTACGTACTCTGTTTTTTTGCGAACATAGTATCATGCGGCTAGGAGAACCTTTAAATACTATAGAACCTTAATTTATGATGATTATGCACAATGTAGCATGGCTAGACAACGAGGCTCAGGTTCACGGTCCCGAAACACTAGACGGGAGCATGAGCCCGTGGAGGACGACACTACACCGTCCACTTCGCTTGGTCGGTTCCCAGAGTGGGATGAGCAGACCTTGTTCTTTTGCCCCTGTCCACCACATTTCCGAGAGGGTGAGACGGGGAACCGAGCCTGGGAGGACACGGCATCATGGCTCTGGCTGTGATGGTTTAGGCGATTTGTATAGGATGCACATCGCCAGAGATCGAGAGACGAGACTCCTATGGGAGTCTTGCGGACTGGTTGCCTTGTTTGAGACCTCCGAGGCTATGGTTGCCTCCAGCGGGGGTCACCACATAGTACGCGCTTTGGTGGAATTCTTCTGGGACACCACCAACACCTTTCATTTCCCATGGGGTGAGATGATGGTCACTCCTACAGACTTCAGTCTCATCACAGGACTGGAGTTCACTTCTGTGCCGCTGCCGTTCGACGGCGGTATCGACGTCTTTTCTCCAGAGGTCGAGGAGTTGTTGGGGCCGATTGCTGTTCGGGCCCGAGCTGAGGTCGAGACGACTCAGTTCAGCGCTAGAGGGATTCGCCGCTCGACGCTGGCAACGGCTCTTAATGACGATGCGACCACCCGAGAGCAGCGGGTGCACATCTTCGTGCTGATGTTGTTGTCAGGGACACTCTCCCCTGACAGGGGTAGTAGGGCATTGCTTTACTACCTCCTTGCTGTTCGCGATCTCCAGCGGATCAGGACTTATGATTGGGCCAGCTTGGCCTATACTGACTTCGTTCGCGCGCTGAGGGACTCGTGTCGCCACCGGTCCTTTAGGACGAACATTGCTTTGTCTGCTTTCTGGAAAGTCGTAGAGGTAAACATTATTCCCTATAAAGTTTAGCCCTATATGTTAGTTAGCATTTACTCACTCGTTTAATTTCTTGTAGATCTGGTTCTACGAGTACTTTCCTTCCATTGCGCCGGCGAGACCATTGCCGAGGGGGTATCCGGTGAGCGCCTCTTGGGGCGGCCACCATGTGGACCTGTCTACTGCACTTGTCCGGAGTCGGATCATCTCGGTACGACTTTTAATGTTTATCTTGCTCTTCTGCGATGTTTTAGACATGCCCTTACCCGATTAGTATTTTTTTTATAGGGACCTGAGGTAGTATACCAACCATGGGGTGGTTGGACAGTCCCTGGATTAGCCGCACAGTACTCTGCTGAGCGCCGCTACTTTCTGGGGACCTACGGAGCGGTTGTGTACTTAGGAGAGAGAGTTGTTAGACAGCACTCTTCTGATGCTTTTGTCGTTCCTGCTCCTCCACCACGTCACTTGTTTGACGATAGAGAGTTGTCGAGCATGGCTGAGGAGTCTGGTTCCCTCTGGCGGTCCCATGTGATCCTTGGGCGGAGTTATGCTGAGGAGCTACTTCCTTTGTTGTCTCCAGCCCCTGTATCGGCCGAGGATGTGAGGGTAAGATCCTTAACTTTTTATATTTTATTTTATTTATTTTTTTTTTTTCGCTGAGTAGCCCCCAAGTAATACCTTACTGATTTCTTTCTGTTTTATCAGGATGGTCCCACTGAGTTTGTGCCACCCCGTATATCCATCCACTACCAGGGGATGTACGGGCCGATCGAGGAGATGATTTCTCCGGCTCCTTAGGGCGAGCGCTTTGTGGAGCGGTCGATTCCTCGTCACCAGAACAGGGTAAGTCTAGTTCTAATTCAGAATCTTGTATTCAGTTATCATGCATTTTTACTGACTTAACTTTCCTTGACAGTTCTCACGCGAGGTGGTTTCGGCTATGGCACGATGCATAGATGCCTTCCGGAGCCAACTCGTTCGGATGAGGAATGCAGCTACCTGTCGTCGAGACGACACTATCCGAGAGGTAACTTTTCTTTACTTATTATTTTTGCATTATGATTCAGTTTTTACCTTGCTTCTGATTTAATCCTTTTTGCAGGGTCAGCCGATTGCTTCTCATACCCGTACGAGGCCTGAGGGGTAGAGAGAGCCGGCGAGGTCTAGCTCGAGACGTCGTCGCACTTCGTCCGGAGGTAGAGGTGGTCGTTCTGAGGCTGCTCGAGCCGATGTTGCTGAGGGCTCAGGGTCTTCTTCTGAGGGTGCTCCTGCTGCACCGGTAGGAGAGGCTACCTCGGCTTTTAGAGGTGGTGGGATGTATGAGGTTGGCTCGTCATCGCAGCAGCCTCCGCGGTCTCAGCCTTAGATCGATCTTGGCTGGAGCAGTCCTGTTTTGAGTTTCCCTCCTCCTATAGAGGCTGGAGCTGGTGATGAGGCCGGAGCTGGTGGAGAGGTGACTCCTCGGACGACGCAGTTTTATGGCATGATGGGCCTACATCCTCCGGCGCCGTAGTTTGCTTCTGTATATGTTTTTTATTTTGACTTTTTATAGAACTTTGCCTTTGACATATTATTTAGACACTTTGTACTTTATGTTGTGTTATTTATCTATTATCTATTATTATGTTAGTGTATGTTAGTGTGTGCAAGTGTGATAACAATTTTGCGCAAAAAATTCCGTCATTTTTATTATTGATGGAGGGTATTATCCGACTCTCTCCCCCAAAAAAGAAAATAAAAAGGAAAAATAAAATGGAGGAAAAAAGCTGATATTTGAAAATTAATAAAATTAACTAAAAATAATTGTTATATTTAATTAATTAATTAAAAAAAAATAGAAAAATATTTAGAAAATAAAAACGGGGCCATAAAATCATTAAACCGACTCCAGTTTAATATCAAAACGCAACTGAGCACGCGCGGCTTTTCTGCTAATGTGGCGCCAGCTGGCGCCAGCCTGTGGCGTGTGGCGCCAGGCACTACACCTAGCGTGTGGCGCCAATAGCTGATGGGTGACGCCAATTTCGGGTGTGT
This sequence comes from Chenopodium album, assembly GCF_948465745.1. Taxonomy (NCBI): domain Eukaryota; kingdom Viridiplantae; phylum Streptophyta; class Magnoliopsida; order Caryophyllales; family Amaranthaceae; genus Chenopodium; species Chenopodium album. Next base: position 19,333,230 of record NC_137842.1, read on the forward strand.
GACGCCAATTGACGCTGACTTCGTATTCCAGTCAGGTTGAAATTCCTCACAATTTGTGCATAAATAGCCCCCTGCTCAGCCGATTCTTCTCATAATTCCAGCGAAAAAATTATTCTTCTCTTTAGAAAAAATAATAATCATGTCTTTAGCCGCTAAAACCTTCACCCAATATTCTCATGAATGGTGTCGATCTCTCAATGCTAGAGAAAGAAAAGAATTGGATTTATTTCACTTGGGGGGAATTTATGGCATTAAAAGGGTAGATCTAGACATAGACTTCATACATACCGCTTTGGAATATTGGAATATTGATACCCATTGTTTTAGAATAGGGTATGATGAAATTAGCCCTTTGCCAGAGGAATTTGGTGCTATTTTAGGCTTCCCTGCAATAGACCTGGTAGTAATCCCTAGAGTAGATGCAAATTACTATAAGGATTTTGAACGCTTCTTTAACTTGAAGGAAAGGGATTTATAAAAAATAGTAGATGGCAATGTAGTGAACTTGAAAGAATTCGCACGCTATTATTTTGATAAACCGCTTTCTGAATCTTTTCACATATATAGAAGAAGGGCGTTCTTATTCTGCATGCTTAATCAATATTGTCTTAGTAGTGGTAAAATTAACGAGGGTCAATCAATTATAACCACTGTGCTAGAACAAATTGAATCAGGGAGAAATCCAATGCCATTGATAGTTGGGGAGACTATGATTAGTCTAGATGAATGGAAAAGGGACCCAAAAGCGCCTCTTCGCGGTTCTCCAATTTTATTACAGGTAGAAAAATAATATTTTTAATTACAGAAATCAAAAAATATATTTTTGTATTGTAATATTAATTTATTTGCATTGGAATTTTTTTACAGATGTGGCTAATGGAGAGGCTAGGATTAATTAGCCCTCCGGACGACATTGAAAATTATACGCCTACTTGCTTTGTGAGAAGAAAGAAGCGCATCCCTAAAATTGGGCGCCATGGGTGGAAGAAAGTCTTTGAATCACGTGATTTTGCTATCAAGTGGGTCATCCCATGGTGGAAAATAAAAAGGATGGTTGGTGTTAACAAGCAACCTTTCTGCCATCTTCCAAGCTTGTCTCGCATGACATATTATTATCCCTGCAGAGTAAAGAGACAATATGGCTTGCTTCAAAATATTCCTTCCGGGGATCTTCGTCCTCCCTATGAGTATCCCATATCTCAAGAAGTAGATAAATTTGACACGTACTGGAGCGCTAGACCTTTATGGGAAGTGATTACCAAAAAGGTTCCTCCTTCTTTACCTAATGATGTAAAGAAGTGGTTGTTGAAGAAGTCTTCAATTGATCAAGGTAGAACTGACGTGAAGAATCGTCTAGGTGACAGGGTAACACCGGCCAAGGAACGCTTAGGTGCAAGAATTGAGTTCAAAACACCTACAATGCCTAAGAAGAAGAATACTACTAAAGACAAGGGGAAAAGGAAAGCTACAGACAAGAAGGTTTGGGTGGAAAAGAAGCATGGGGTGCTAGCTGAAGGAGAAACAATCTATTCGAAAATTGAATGTAGGTCCTCTAAAGGATGCCTACTAGCTAAAGTAATGGATGAGGAGGAGGAGACAGAAAAGAATTGGAAAAGAGTAAAGAAGGAAAAGAAAGACTAGAACATTGCTTAGCATTAGATTTATTAGATTTGTTAATTTTTATTTAAAGTTAATTTATTTCATCCTTATTTGAATTCCATTAACAATGTAATTTTATTTCATTAATGAAATTTCAGCTTTCAATTAAATTGTCACTTTAAATTTATTTTATTAAAGCAATGAAAAATCGAAAAAATTAATTTTCCAGAAATTCTTCGAGTAAGGAAGTCAAAAATTTTCCGAAAAACACCGAAATTCGCCCAGATTTTAATGTCGAGCTGGCGCCGGTAATTGCAGATTGGCGCCAGCTATTGAGGTCTAGCGCCAGGCGCCAATACCATCGTCTGGCGCTAACAACCCATTTCTGGCGCCAGACTCTGTTCTGCGACGCCGGTAGCTTTTCCGACTTTTTGTTGACTTCTAGTTTATTCTGGAACGCGGGGATGTCGAATAATAAAGTGGCCGCACCCGTAATGGGTTGCCTACGTATCCTTTCCTAAGGAATCAGGCCGAACGTAGCTCTCTTGAGTGTCCTACTCAAGTAATTATGGGTAGTATTTTTTAAGTTGGTTAAGATTGGTCATGTTTGAGAATTCATTGCCATCCATATCAGTTAATTTTGCTGCCCCACCTGACAGGATTGTTTTGACAATGTAGGGGCCAGACCAATTTGGTCTAAACTTTCCCCTTGGATCTAAAACGTTTTTTCTTAACGCTTTTAATACCAAATCTCCTATTTTGATATTTCTTGTCTTGACCTTCTTATTAAAATGTCTAGCCATACGAGTTTGATAGCACTGAGTGTGATGTAGAGCTTCTAATCGTTTTTCGTCGAGTAGGATCAATTCTTCATATCGTGCCCTAGTCCATTCGACTTCATCGAGTCTACTCTCTAGCGCAATACGCAGAGATGGTATTTCTAGTTCGACAGGTTGTACGACATCCATTCCATATACCAAAGAAAATGGTGTATTTCCTGATGACGTACGGATTGACGTGCGATAACCCCACAATGCAAATCCTTATAATTTTCTGTCATTTTCTCGATGATAGTCTTTAAATTCTTATTAGCTGCCTCGACTGCTCCATTTGCTTGAGGTCTATAAGGGGACGAATGATGATGTTGGATACCATATTTATGTAACAGATCTTCACATTCGGCTTGAAAGTGAGTTCCATTGTCACTTATCATTTCATGTGGGACTCCATATCGACAAATGATATTTCTCTCGATAAAGAGTGCTACATGTTTTGCAGTAAGTTTAGCATATGATTGCGCTTCAACCCACTTCGTAAAGTAATCAATTGCTACTAGAATAAATTCGTGGCCTCCTGTCCCTGGAGGAGTGATCTTGCCAATTATGTCAATTCCCCATGTAGAGAATGGCCAAGGTGATGTGTAGGTGTAGAGCAAAGATGGAGGAACGTGTTGTAAGTTGGCATAAATTTGACACTTAGGGCATCTTTTCACATATTGATGGCAGTCCCTATTCATGGTAGTCCAATAATACCCTTCTCGCATTATTTTCTGGACTAACATTTTGCCGTTTATATGAGTTCCACAGATCCCTTTGTGGACCATTCTCATTATTCTTTGTGCATCCACCTTCCCTACACATAGGAGAGTTCGACCTTTAGGTACCCTTTTATGTAGCTCGTTGTCTATGAGTACATATTGAGAAGCCAAAAGTCTCAAGGCTCGTTTTGCTCTTTTGTCAGCATGAGGAGGGTATTCTCCATTGGTGACATAGTTGAGAATGTCTGTGTACCATGGTTCTTCTTCTTGTTCTTCATCTTCGTCTTGGACTGGGTCGTTGTCTTCTATAGCCTGTATATATGCTGGTTTGTGCCTTTTTTCGATAGTTAGAGGCATTTGCTCGATATCCGTGGGAATTCTAACCATTGAGGCTAATCTTGCCAAGGCATCAGCAAATTGGTTTTCTTCTCTAGGTAGATATGTGTATTCCACCTTCTCTAACTGATCGGTAAGAGTTTCCAGATAGGTTTGATAAGGGGCTAGGCTTTCGCTCCTTACTTTCCACCTTTTAGATATTTGATTGATAATTAGAGAGGAATCTCCGAATATCCTTAACTTCTTTACTCCCAATGTCAGGGCTGTTTCAAGGCCTACCACACATGCTTCATATTAAGCAGCATTGTTGGTAACGTCGAAATCAAGCTTTATTGAGATTGGGACATGTTCTTCCTTAGGTGATACTAGTAGCACTCCGACACCAGATCCCTTTTGGTTGAGGCTCCGTCGAAATACAAGGTCCAAGTATCATCTTCGGTGACCATCAAATCTTCATCTGGAAATTCATTGTCTTGTATTGGTGTCGAGTCTTCTATTGGAAAATCTGCCAGAAAGTCTGACACCACAGATCCTTTAATGGCTTTTTGTGGCATAAACCGCACATCGAACTGGGCTAAGTTGACTATCCATCTTGAAATACGTCCATTGAGCGTTGATTTCTCGAACAGGTATTTGAGTGGATCTAATCGAGATACCATGAAAACGGTATGCACCAACATGTAATGTCTCAACTTAGTTGTGGCCCACACCAAAGCGAGGCATAATTTCTCGAGTGGTGTATAGCGTGTTACGTATTCGAGCATCTTTTTACTTAAGTAATAGATTGCATTCTCTTTGTTCTCTACCTCTTGTGCTAGCATGGCTCCCATTGTCTCTTTGGTAACCGTCAAGTATAACCTAAGAGGTATTCCGGGAAGTGCTGGTGCTAATACGGGAGGATTTGCGAGATAAGCTTTGATCCGGTCAAAGGCTTTTTGACACTCATCATCCCATATTACTGGTACGTTCTTCTTGAGCTTTTTGAAGATTGGTTCACATATCGTTGTCAGTTTTGATATGAACCTACTTATGTATTGCAACCGGCCAATGAATCCTCGAATCTGTTTCTCGGTCTTGGGCGGTGGCATTGACATGATTGCTTTAATCTTGGTTGGATCTATCTCTATTCCTCTAGAGCTTATGACGTACCCCAAGATCTTGCCTGAGGTGACTCCAAAAGCACATTTTGATGGATTCAGCCTCATATTGTATTTTCTTAACCTTTCGAAAAATTTCCTTAAGGCTACTTGATGGCCTGGACGGTCCTTTGATTTCACAATCATGTCGTTGACATATACTTCAACTTCTTTGTGCATCATGTCATGGAGCAAGGCAGTTGCTGCACGTTGGTAAGTAGCACCTGTGTTTTTCAACCCAAATGGCATTACCGTGTAACAGTAAGTGTCCCATGGTGTGATGAAATTTATCTTCTCCATGTCTTCTTCCGCCATGAGAATCTGATTGTACCCTGCGTATCCGTCCATGAATGAGAGAAGCGCGTGATTTGCTGTGTTGTCTACCAGAATATCGATGTGTGGCAAAGGGAAGTCGTCCTTTGGACTTGCCTTATTTAGATCTCGATAGTCGACACACATCCTTACCCTTCCGTCTTTCTTTGGAACTGGGACGACGTTGGCGACCCATTCGGGGTATTTGGATACCTTGATGAAACCTGCAGTTATTTGTTTTTGAACTTCTTCTTTTATTTTAAGTGCTACGTCGGGTTTCATTCGACGCAGCTTTTGTTTTACAGGTTTCATTCCTGGGATTAGTGGTATAGTGTGTTGAGCTATTTCTCTATTAATGCCTGGCATATCTTCATATGACCAAGCAAATACATCGATAAATTCTTTAAGCAAGTAAATTACATCGGTTCTTTCTTGTTTATTCAATGTTAGTGCAATTTTAACTTCTCTTTTATGAGTTGAATCATTTGAGATGTCAACTGTTTCAGTCTCTTCAATTATCGGTGTTTTCTTTTCAAGTGTTTCCATTGCTTTAATAATTTCTTTATCTTTTTCATCGTTAGCTAAGCAATGTTCGTCATCTTAGGTTAGGGAAGAACACGAGAAGTAAGAAGAATGAGCGATATTATTATACTCTGAGATCATTACATCAAAGAGTGATATGTCCTCAGGGACTAGATCACTAACTATCCTAGGAGAAGAAGTAGGAAAGGGAGACATTATAGCTAAAGACCTAGAAGATTCTACAGGGGAAGACTCTGACTCGGACTCTGACTCTGACTCTAACGATTCTTCAAACATCGGCCCTTGCCCTGTCGTGATTGATATCTTCCTTCCACTCGGAGTAGTTACCTTGATAGTCTTGCGCCACCCTTGTAGCGATCCTTCGGCTGGAGTAATTAGCTTTGAGGGGTCGAAGTTTTCGCTTTGTAGGACCGTTTGAATGAGTGAAGAGTTGTCTTCCTCATAAACTGACTCATTCTTTTCTCGCCCAAACAGTAATCCCATGACGTTAAAGTCAAAGCATGGGGGTGCTTTCTCCTTATGGACGGGAGTTGGGATTTCGTCAGTGAAGTAGCAATCCAAGAAAATCTCGAATCCTGGTTGTCGTATGCCATTTACAACAAATGCTTCGGGAAATTCATGGCATGGATAGTCCTCTCCTTCTTTTATAAACTGACCATTAAGTGTAAGAGGGTACTGATCCATTGGAATTGCTTTCTTTTGAATGCGAGCGTCCCTACGTGCTTTCAATTTGTCCTGGGCTCGCTTGAGATCTTTTCGAGTCGGTTCGAAACCAAGTCCGAAAGTATCTAGTTTAGGGAGGCCAGGTGACTCTATAGATTTTGCTATCCCCTTCTTCTTTCCTAAGGTCATCCCAGGGAAGTGTCCTTGTTTCTTTAGCATAGTGTTGATAATCATGTTGGAATGGGGGTCGTGGCAAAGAGATGTCCTTTCATCCTCTTGGATTAAGGAGACTTCTTCGTTAAATCCCCATAGGTCTTCATCATCTTCGTCGTGCTCCACGTTGATGATTGGATTCTCTATCGATTTGATCCTCATTGGCGAAGCATCAATGGTGATGGGGATTCCTCCAACTATGGCTTTCACTTGTTGGTGGAGAGATGAAGGGACGGCCTTTAGATCATGGAGCCAAGGGCGTCCTAACAACAGATTAAATGAGGCTTTGATGTCTACCACTTGAAAGGTAGTAGCATGTTCTATTGCTCCTGCCGTCACATTTAGGGTTATTTTGCCAAGAGCTTGACGTCGAGTATTATCGTAAGCTCTTATTCCTTGTGTGGATGGAGCTAAATCCTCATTTTTTATGCCAAGCATCCTTGTAGTCCTAAGTGGACAAACATTAATAGCCGATCCATTGTCTACAAGAGTCATGGGAACATTCATCCTTTTGCAGACTACCGTGAGGTTTAATGCCTTGTAGTGTTTGTCACCTTCCGGGGGTAAATCTTTATCAGAGAAAGTGATTAGATTAATCGGACTAGGGAGGTCACTCATGAGGAAGTTAGCTAGTCCCTCAGGAGTGGTGTCAGAATCTATCCTGATTTTATCCAAGGCATTCATCACAGCTAATCTGTGTTCTCGAGATGTTGCCAGAAGCTTCCATACGTTCATCTCGACTTTTGTCTTCTTGAATTGTTTAACGATGTCATTGTCTTCGATGATAGGTATGGGAACTTGTTGTATAGTAGGCATAGGTTGTGTTGAAACGGGAGGTTGTATTCTCCCGGATCTTGTGAGGACGTCTATTGATGAATCTTCTTCAGCCCAAATGTCGTCCGTGGTGTATGATACAGAAGGTGAAGGTCCCACGATGTCTTTTAGATAGACATCTTCTTCATCACTGTCCCATACTCCATTAACATTTATGTCCTCTTCTTGCTGAACTTGGACTAATTCCTTTCTATCAATCATTTTCTGTACCAAATCCTTGAACTTGAAGCAGTTTTCTAGGGTGTGTCTTCCTGACTGATGGTATTGACAGTAATATCTATCTGTCCTTTTTAATGATTCAAATGGTCTCGGTTCGAGAGGTTTGACCTTGCCACTCTCGGAGAGCATTTCAAACATCTGTGCATACGGGATCCCAATTGGAGTATAAACTTTATTGCTCTTCTTGGGTCTTTCGTTGACTTGTAAGGGAAAGTATTTTGCCTCATAAGTCGTTTTCACTGGTGTGAATTCTCTCTTAGATTCTTCATCATATTCCTTGTGAAGTTCATTCAAAATTTTGAGAGTTTCACGTAACAGTTGCGATGTCTCCCTCAGAAACAGTGCGAGCACTCGCATCTCTACCTCATTTGCTGGTTCTGGAAGATTATCTTTGACATCGAAAAAGGTCTCTTCTTCTTCCTCTTCGACATTGGTTGCTTTGACAGGCTTAATGAGAGATGAGGGGTCAACTTCGCTTTCTTCATCGGAGATAGCCAAAGTGTGAGCTAGAGGTGCATTGTCAATACTTGGCTTCTTACTGGTAGGGGGCAACGACAGCTTGTTACTGTCAATTAGGTCTTGGATAGCTTCCTTAAGCTTCCAACAACTTTCAGTAGAATGGCTCCTACCTTGGTGATATTTACAATGTGCATTGGGGTTCCAATTAGGCGACCTCTTCTCGACTGGTAGATCTCCAAATGGTCCAATGGGAGTTATAAGACCTTTTGCATTTAGCCGATCAAACGCGGTGTCATAACTCATGCCAATAGGAGCGAAGTTTCTCCTAAACGGTTTCTTTTGTCCTTGATTGTTCATGGCGAGGACTTCTCCTAGGTTGAAGGCGCTAACATTATTTGAGTGGGCGGTTTTGGAAGAAGAAGGATTGTCGTTCTTCTTTCCTTTCCAGCCACTGTTGGAGTTATTGTTGGCAGCTTTGGATTTAGCCAAGTCATCTTCAATATTAATCCCAATATCATAAACAGCCTTAAAGGTATGAAGGTTATTTTGATATTTAAGATGTTTTGAATATTTTTCTTGGAGATTTTTAATTAATGAACAGTCTCACAGACTCTTTTTCGCTTGGTACCTCAATCATTTTAACTGAGGTTTCTCTCCACTTGTTAAAGAAAGATGTGAAGCCTTCATTCTCCTTCTGTTTGAGGATTTCAAGTTCTCTATGGTCGGTTTCGACTTGAACGTTGCACTTGTACCTATCAACGAAAGCGTTTGCTATGGATTCCCAGGTAGAGGTCTTTTCTTTTTCAAGAGAAAAGAACCATTGTTGGCAAACGGTCTCGAGAGATAGCGAGAACAGAGAAGGGAAGACTTTCTTATCGATACCCTTGATACTCATTATTGTTTCAAATGCCCTTAGATGGAAATATGGGTTGTCGATTGCCCTAAACTTTGGGATGTCGTTGGCACTGAACTTCTGCGGAAGAAGATCTTTATCCACCGAGACCCCTTGGGATGTGAGTTCTTGAAACTTGTAGTCGCTGGACAACTTGCTTAGACTTTCTTGCATGAGGTCCATTTGTTGTTGCTTCGCGGGATCTTCGATCTTAAGTGCGAGAAGCTTCAGTGTCTCAGTTACAGTAGCCAATTGGTTCTTGAGATCGTTAACTTCTTCCTGAGTTGCCATTATGACTCTTGCTTTCCTCTTGCGAGCTATAGGTTTGTCGAAAAGTTGGACTTGTACGAAGAGGTTATCTTTGATTAATCGTCCTTCCTTTCTTGACCACGCGCTGTAAATTAAGCCAGTTTGCGTTTTAATTACTTGACTCGAATCAATTTGACTTTATGGTTTTTATTTTTTTAAAAAAAAGGGTATGCAAAAAGTATGCATATTTTTAGGGAGCAATAATGTATATGTGTTTAGGGAACTTAAGTATTATTATTTATTGGAGGATTAATATCCGACTTACCCCCCTAAAAAAATGACGAAAAATGACGCGCGCACACAAGACTCCTTTAATCATGGTCAAGACATGTGTATTGGTGTGTGTATTGAGTGAAAGTGACATGCTTGGATTCTTATGTAAGACCATGGGACTTAGTGCCTAAACTCGAATATTAATTTAATTAAGGATTATAACAGCAAAATTAGTCGAGTTAAACAGAAAACTGATTAAATAAACAGTAGGTGATGACTCGACAAATAATTCGAACTGTCGGCCAAGCGACAGAACTGGCATCACAATATGGTGCTTGGCGCCAGACTTTTTAGTAAATGTCTGGCGCTACGCACCATACGGTGGCGCTACAGCTCAGATTTTGGCACCAATATTGGAGCCTCGGTCTGGGACTGTTTTCGATATTATTAGTCAACTGGGGTATGCCTAAAGTCGTACTAGGTCGATTCCGATTAAAAGAAGAAAAAACTTTATTGACTCGAATTAATTAATTAATTAATTAGGCAAAGTTCTTTAAGTCATTACTTATAATCTCAACACAAATCAACAAACGGTTAAGAGGAGCATAGGATATATATGCACATCCAATAATGCACAATTAGTCAAGTAGGCACAATATGATGCAATGAGTTCGCAACCTAACCATGGCTCTAGTTCTCTAAAGTTCGGGATATGGTTTAGTCAAATAGGGTCCATGGTTAATTGTCCAGATGCACCGCGTAGAAGCCTAACCGTGAAGGGTTAACGCGTGTGGATAGAACACCGCGAGTTTTTAGAAAAAAAAAACTCACTTCCATGGTTTGATGAATTCAACCTCTCAGATGAACCCTTTGTTGCCAGGAGCGTTCAATCGGGTAGATAGAGCATGAATTCCCAGAGGGTTATGTCCATATGTAGAACACATATGGGTTACAGAAAAGTGAGAAAAAATTCAATCGGGAAGCAGGATCGAGCAAACAATACGAAAAACCGGTCGAAATTAGAACGCATATTTCTGGCTCGGTATTGGGGGAAATTGGCGCCAGCAAACAGAGACTGGCGCCAACTTTTAACTGTAGTGCCTGGCGCCAATACTGGCGTCTGGCGCTACGGCTAAAAGTTTGGCGCCAAGCTCTGGCCCCTGACGCTACTTCCCACATGCCTCAGCAGCTTTCTGTGCTCAATAAAATCATCCAGTTTCGCGCGGTGTTATTTCAGTCCTAGTTGTGAAAGACATTTCTCAAATTTCCTACGTGTAAAATCCTATGTTTTTGACTCATTACGGATGGTCTTTCCAATGAGAACCTTTTTATGCATATGACACAATGTTAATCAAAATTACGCACATGAAATACTTAGAACTTTTCGAGTCTCATCCACTCATTCTAAATCATTGCCGAAACAAATTCAGGAATTAAAATAGAAATCCTCCCCAGTGGAGTCGCCAAAAACTGTAGGGAATAATTTCAAGCCTTTAAAATCCCACTAGCTTGAACCCCACTGTGATCATACACTAAAGTACGGTGGCGTCCAAAAGGGAAGAAGATAGAGCAAAAGAGTCGCCAACAAGTTTTTAAGGAACTTGTAAACCGTTCACGAGGTGAAGGTTACACCCCTTAACGATCCAAGAGATCGTCAAATCCATAAGGTCATGAACCAAATAAGGGGTCGGGGATGATGGTACAAATCCAACCTAAAAGAGATTGAACCTGCCCTAATAATAGGCCTCTACTTTATTCTGCTCGTATTCATGTGCGCTTTCTGACTAACATACAATCAATAGGTTAACCCTAAACCTGTTTAATCTATGTTGGTTGAATATTAATGCACAACTAAACTATTATTGGCGATCACTTGAATTATAATCATATTAACCCTAACAAGATTATTAATTATCTTATTAAGCGTGGTTACAAGTACCAATTCCCTTTAACATGTAATAAAAGGTGTGATCAAGCAATAAAGAATATAAAATATGATACATATCAAGCAACATAATAAATAATCAATATCATTAATAATAATAATATCAATCATAATCATGTTAAAGCATAGCAAGATCCTAGGCATGATACTAACAAGATTAATAACAAACCCTAGCATGTCACTAAGCAATAAAAATCAAATCTTTAGCCCTAACATGATACTAACATAAATAAATATTAGGAAGAGAACAAAAGGCATCGTAGCTTAGCAATCATATTTAATATTAAAATTACCCTAGACATGATACTAGGAATCAAAATAACAATATAAACATGATTTCTACATCATAATATCAATAAATCAATTAAAGTACTTACTTGGATGCCTCGTACCTCTTTCTAATAACAAAATACACACATTAGTAACTTCAAGGAAAAATAACAATCAAAATAATTAAATTAAATAATTGAAAGAGAGATTTGGAACCAAACCCTCAGAAATTAAACCTTTCACGTCTAGGGCGAAGGCAACTTCGAATATGGCTAGGTGTATCTAGATCTTGCGAATGCGGAATTTTGTATGAAAAAGCAAAGAAGGAAAAGAAAAGAAAAGAATGGAATGCTTGGTGAATGAATAAAAGCTTGATGAAGAGAATCGATGAATGAAGAAGGGAATATTGATAATCGGTGAATGGCGAATCTTGGTGTTTGAAACCAGAGTTTTGATACGATATTTATAGAGAAAATCATCCAAAAAAGATAATTTATCAAAACAGAGTCTGAAGACCACAAAACCACATTGGCGCCAGCCCTGGCCCATTGGCGCCAGGCGCCAATACTGGCGTCTGGCGCCAATCTCGATTCCAGGCGCCAAGGCCTGGGGTTGGACGCCAAACCAGATTTTAACGCGTTTTCGAAAATCTGATAATTTTACCGTACTGGAAGATAAAATAATATAATTTCAATCGAAAATGCTATTTGATCTAATTAAAACTCTGAAGAGTCCTAATTAAATTAAGAATGAAAAGAACCTTCTAGAATATTCTAGAAGACCAAAACCATTCCTAATTGCATTAGGAATGATAAATTATATTAGGCCCTCCCCTAGATCATAGGGCCGTACTTAAAACTAAAACCGGGCCCAGTTTAGTAAATTGGCCATAACTTCCTCAATATTCATCGGAATTGGGCTTATAATATATCGTTAGAAAGGTCTTTGCAAGCCCCATCCAACTATACCATTATTGGACCCATATCATGGACCAACCAAACTGGATTGGCTGTTTTCTTAAAATAAAGTTTTCAAAAACAGAGAGAAGAGAAAAGAAATAAAACTTTCCGCAACACTAGACCTTTCCACACTTTCGTTTCATTCGATTATGATTCGACGTGAAAGGTACTCATCACTGGGTTTGGTTTTGGGGAGACACAAATGGGTGTCTACAGGTGTCAGAATCTATCCCGATTTTATCCAAGGCATTCATTACAGCCAACATATGTTCTCGAGATGTTGCCAGGAGCTTCCATACATTCATCTCAACTTTTGTCTTTTTAAACTGTTTAACGATGTCGTTGTCTTCGATGATAGGTATGGGAATTTGTTGTACAGTAGGCATAGGTTGTGTTGAAACGGGAGGTTGCATTCTCCCGGATCTTGTGAGGACGCCTATTGATGAGTCTTCTTCAGCCCAAATGTCGTCTGTGGTGTATGATACAGAAGGTGAAGGTCCCACTATGTCCTTTAGGTAGACATCTTCTTCATCACTGTCCCATACTCCATTAACAGTTATGTCATCTTCTTGTTGAACTTGGATTAACTCCTTTTCATCAATCATTTTCTGCACCAAATCCTTGAATTTGAAGCAGTTTTCTATGGTGTGCCCCCCTGACTGATGGTACTGACAGTAATATCTATCTGTCCTTTTTAATGATTCAAATGGTCTCGGTTCGAGAGGTTTGACCTTGCCACTCTCGGAGAGCATTTCGAACATTTGTGCATATGGGATCCCAATTGGAGTGTAAACCCTATTGCTCCTCTTGGGTTTTTCGGTGACTTGTAAGGGAAAATACTTTGCCTCATAAGTCGTTCCCTTGCTAGCTAGAGGTAAAGAGATCTTGTTAGCTTCCACAAGGTCTTGAATGAGGTTTTGAAACCTGTAGCATTCATTTGTGGTATGACCGTTTCCTTGGTGGTACTTGCAGTAGGATTTGGGATCCCATCTTGGAGATCGCTTTTCTGGTGTTGGATCCTCTGTTGGACCAATAGGTTTGATTAGTCCTTGATCATAGAGGCGATCAAAAGTAGCATCGTAGGTCATTCCTATGGGTGTGAATTCTCTTTTAGGTTTATCCTTTGGACACGGAAGTTCATCATATTTCTTGTGAAGTTCGTTCACAACTTTGAGAGTTTCACGTAATAGTTGCGATGTCTCCCTCATAAACAGTGTGAGCAATTGTATGTCTTCCTTGTTTGCTGGTTCCGGAAGGTTATCTCCGACATCGAAAAAGATCTCTTCTTTTCCTTCTTCGACATTGGTCGCTTTGACATGCTTAATGAGAGATGAAGGGTCAACTTTGCTTTCTTCATCGGAGATAGCCAGAGTATGAGCTAGAGGTGCATTGTCAATACTTGGCTTCTTACTGGCAGGGGGCAACGGCAGCTTGTTATTGTCAATTAGGTCTTGGATAGCTTCCTTGAGCTTCCAACAGCTTTCAGTAGAATGGCCCCTACCTTGGTGATATTTGCAATGTGCATTGGGGTTCCAGTTAGGCGATCTCTTCTCAACTGGTGGATCTCCGAATGGTCCAATGGGAGTTATAAGACCTTTTGCATTTAATCGATCAAATGCGGTGTCATAACTCATGCCAATAGGAGTGAAATTCCTCCTAAATGGTTTCTTTTGTCCTTGATTGTTCATGGCGAGGACTTCTCCTAGATTAAAGGTGCTAACATTATTTGAGTGGGCAGTTTTGGAAGAAGAAGGATTGTCGTTCTTCTTTCCTTTCCAGCCACTGTTGGAACTATTGTTGGCAGCTTTAGATTTAACCAAGTCATCTTCAATATTCTTGGAGATTTTTAATGAACATTCTTACGGACTCTTTTTCACTTGGTACCTCGATCATTTTAGTTGAGGTTTCTCTCCACTTGTTAAAGAAAGCAGTGAAGCCTTCATTCTCTTTCTGTTTGTTGATTTCAAGTTTTCTATGGTCAGTTTCGACTTGAATGTTGCATTTGTACCTATCAACGAAAGCGTTTTCTATGGATTCCCAGGTAGAGGTCTTTTCTTTTTCGAGAGAAAAGAACCATTATTGGCAAACGGTCTCGAGAGATAGTGAGAACAGAGAAGGGAAGACCTTCTTATCGATACCCTTGATACTCATTATTGTTTCAAATGCTCTTAAGTGGAAGTAAGGGTTGTCAATTGCCCTGAATTTTGGGATGTCGTTGGTGCTGAACTTCTGCGGAAGAAGATCTTTATCCACCGAGACCCCTTGGGATGTGAGTTCTTGAAACTTGTAGTCGCTGGACAACTTGCTTAGGCTCTCTTGCATGAGGTCTATTTGTTGTTGTTTCACGGGATCATCGATCTTAAGTGCGAGAAGCTTCAGTGTCTCAGTTACAGTAGCCAGTTGATTCTTGAGGTCATTGACTTCTTCTTGAGTTGCCATTATAACTCTCGCTTTCCTCTTGCGGGCTATAGGTTTATCAAAAAGTTGGACTTGTACGAAGAGGTTATCTTTGATTAATCATCCTTCCTTTCTTGACCACGCGCTGTAAATTAAGCCAATTTGCGTTTTAATTACTTGACTCGAATCAACTTGACTTTATGGTTTTTATTTATTTTTTTTTAAAAAAAAAATAAAAAATGTACATATTTTTTTAGGGAACTAATTATTATTATTTATTGGAGGATTAATATCCGACTTACCCCCCTTAAAAAAAAGACGAAAAAAAACGCGCACACAAGACTTTCTTAATCATGGTCAAACATGTGTGTTGGTGTGTGCATTGAGTGTAAGTGACATGTTTGGACTCTTGTGTAAGACCATGGGACTTAGTGCCTAAACTCGAGCATTGATTCAATTAAGCATAATTGTCAGCAAAATTAACTGAATTAAACAGAAAACTGATTAATTAGACATTAGGTGATGACTCGACAAATAATCTGAACTGTCGGCCAAGCGACAGGACTGGCGTCACACTACGGTGATTGGAGCCAGACAATTTAGAAAATGTCTGGCGCTACACACTATACTATGGCGCTACAGCTCAGACTTTGGCGCCAATATTGGAGCTTCGGTCCGGGACTGTTTTCGGTATTATTAGTCAACTGGGGTATGCCTAAAGTCGGACTAGGTCGATTTCGATTAAAAAAAAACTTTATTGACTCAAATTAATTAATTGATTGATTAATTAGGCAAAGTTCTTTAAGTCATTAATTTTAGTCTCAACACAAATCAACAAACGGTTAAGAGAAACATAGAATATATATGCACAAAAAATAATGCACAATTAGCCAAGTAGGCACAATATGATGCAATGAGTTCGCAACCTAACCATGGCTCTAGTTCTCTAAAGTTCGGGATATGGTTTAGTCAATAGAGGGTCCATGGTTAATTGTCCAGATGCACCGCGCAGAAGCCTAACCGTGAAGGGTTAGTGCGTGTGGATGGGACACCGCGAGTTTTAGAAAAAACTCACTTCCATGGTTTGGTGAATTCAACATCTCAGATGTACCCTTTGTTGCCAGGAGCGTTCAATTGGGTAGATAGAGCATGAATTCCCAGAGGGTTATTTCCATATGTAGAACACATATGGGTTTCAGAAAAGTGAGAAAAAATTCAATCAGGAAGCAGGAGCGAGCAAACAATACGAAAAATCGGTCGAAATTAGAACGCATATTTCTGGCTCGATATTGGGGGAAATTGGCGCCAGCAAACAGAGACTGGCGCCAACTTTTAACTGTAGCGCCTGGCGCCAATACTGGCGTCTGGCGCTACGGCTAAAAGTTTGGCACCAAGCTCTAGCCCCTGACGTTACTTCCCACATGCCTCAGCAGCTTTCTGTGCTCAATAAAATCTTCCAGTTTCGCGCGGTGTTATTTCAGTCCTAGTTGTGAAAGACATTCCTCAAATTTCCTACGTGTAAAATCCTATGTTTTTGACTCATTACGGATGGTCTTTCCAATGAGAACCTTTTTTATGCATATGACAATAATGTTAATCAAAATTACGCACATGAAATACTTAGAACTTTTCGAGTCTCATCCACTCATTCTAAATTATTGCCGAAACAAATTCAGGAATTAAAATAGAAATCCTCCCCAGTGGAGTCGCCAAAAACTGTAGGGAATAATTTCAAGCCTTTAAAATCCCACTAGCTTGAACCCCACTGTGATCATACACTAAAGTACGGTGGCGTCCAAAAGGGAAGAAGATAGAGCAAAAGAGTCGCCAACAAGTTTTTTAAGGAACTTGTAAACCGTTCACGAGGTGAAGGTTACACCCCTTAACGATCCAAGAGATCGTCAACTCCATAAGGTCATGAACCAAATAAGGGTTCGGGGATGATGGTACAAATCCAACCTAAAAGAGATTGAACCTGCCCTAATAATAGGCCTCTACTTTATTCTGATCGTATTCATGTGCGCTTTCTGACTAACATGCAATCAATAGGATTAACCCTAAACCTGTTTAATCTATGTTGGTTGAATTTAATGCACAAATAAACTATTATTGGCGATCACTTAAAATATAATCACATTAACCTAACAAGATTATTAAATATCTTATTAAGCACGATTACAAGTACCAATTCCCTTTAAGCATGCATAAAAGGCGTGATCAAGCAATAAAGAATAAATAATGTATCAAGCAACATAATCAATAACAATCAATATAATGAATAATAATTATAAATAAAATAATCATGACAATCATAAATCATGATTAAAATAATAATAACAACAATATTCATAATCATGTTAAAGCATAACAAAAATAGCAAGATCCTAGGCATGATACTAACAAGATTAATAACAAACCCTAGCATGTCACTAAGCATTAAAAATCAAATCTTTAGCCCTAACATGATACTAACATGAATAAATATTAGGAAGAGAATAAAAGGCATCATAGCAATCATATTTAATATTAAAATACCCTAGACATGATACTAGGAACATCATAATAACAATATAAACATGATGTCTACATCATAAATCAATAAAATCAATTAAAGTACTTACTTGGATGCCTCGTACCTCTTTCTAATAACAAAATACACACGTTAGTAACTTCAAGGAAAAAATAATAATCAAAGCAATTAAATAAAATAATTGAAAGAGAGATTTGGGACCAAACCCTCAGAAATTAAATCCTTTCACGTCTAGGGCGAAGGCAACTTCGAATATGGCTAGGTGTTTCTAGATCTTGTGAATGCGGAATTTTATATGAAAAAGCAAGAAAGAATGAATGCTAAAGAAAGAATGTTTGTTAAAAGCTAATTAAAACTAATTGTTGATGAGAATTCGTGAATGAAAACTTGCGAATGAAGAGAGTTGATGAAAACTTAAGAATGAGAAGAATTGGTGAATGTTAGTGAATGAAAACGGAGTTTTTAATACGATATTTATAGAGAAAATCAGCCAAAAAAGATAATTTAACAAAATAGAGTCTGACGATCGCAAAACAGCATTGGCGCCTACCCTGGCTAACTGGCGCCAGGCACCAGTGGCTAGCGCCAGGCGCCAATGGCTAGCGTCTGGCGCCAAGGCCTGGGGTTGGACGCCAAACTGGATTTCAACGCGTTTTCGAAAATCTGATAAATTTACCGTACTGGAAGATAAAATAATATAATTCCTTCGAAAATGCTATTTGATCTTGATTAAAACTCTGAAAAGTCCTAATCGAATTAGGAATGAAAAGAACCTTCTAGAAGATTCTAGAAGACCAAAACCATTCTAATTGCATTAGGAATGATAAATCATATTAGGCCCTCCCCTAGATCATTGGGACGTACATAAAGCTCAAACCGGGCCCAGTTTAGTAAATTGGCCATAACTTCGTCAATATTCATCGGAATTGGGCTTATAATATATCGTTGGAAAGGTCTTTGCAAGCCCCATCCAACTACACCACTATTGGACCCATATCATGGACCAACTAAACTGGATTAGCTGTTTTCTTAAAATAAAGTTTTTAAAATCAGGGAGAAGAGAAAAGAAATAAAACTATCCGCAACACTAGACCTTTCCACACTTTCGTTTCATTCGATTATGATTCGATGTGAAAGGTACTTATCACCGGGTTTGGTTTTGGGGAGACACAAATGGGTGTCTACAATAATATATAATTATTAATAAGTATAAATTCTAACAATAAAAAATTAATAACCTATTTATTGAAACGATTCCAATAAGTACCCACAAGACTATATTTTTATTATGTATAAATCACAAACATTAGTTAAAGTAGGACAAATAAATAGCGCAAAAAATAATAATGGAGCAAATAATTAAAAACGGAGGAAAAACTTGTTAGTCAGCATAATTTGCTCAATTATTTTGCTTTATTATTTCATCAATTGATAGTGATAATCATAATCAAATAAAATTCTCAATACATGCAGTTGCTAAAGGAAAAAAAATCTTAGAAGATATTTTTTTTTTCATAAATTTAATAATAAAAAAAGTAGAGGCTCACAAATTATCTAATTGCAAATAGAAGGATTTACTCTCTAAACACCAATAAATGTATCAACTTGCATTTCCTCTAATTATGGTGCCTTTTTTTCTCCTTTAAATAGTTCTCCATCCATTTTTTGAAAGTGATAGTTCTTGGCTTTTAGGTGTACGTGTTAGGAAATAAGGGTGTAATTGTGTTTAAGTAATACTAAACAAGTTAATGAAAAATAATAAGAAAGAGAAAAACAATAAAGAAGATAACAAAGAGCACAAACATTATTACATGGTTCACTCATATTAGACCTACATCCACGGGTGTGGGATTTGAGAGCTTTTCACTATAATGGAGAAAGAACGAGAGAATAATATAAGGAGTTCTAAATCTAATAGCTCAAAAGGTATGATCTAATTGATCAACTAAAGGGTCGTTTTATAACATAAGGAAACCCTTATTAAACCCTTAAATTGTTAAATTACCTAATTATATTTAAATAGCCGTCATAGAAAAAAATAACATTAGAAAATTATCCTTAAAATAATTAAGCTAAAATCGAACACAAAATATAGGCTTTTCTCTGCCGCATTTCCGTCGTATCACAAGTCACCACCATGTGTTCTGAGATGCTCTCGCTTCGCCTTCCTCCTTCGAGAAGTCAAGGTGCCAGCTCATTATGTCCCCGTGTAATCTGTCGCGTCCTCGCCTTCTCGACCCAGCTTCGACCTACCTTGTATATTCTTCATAGCATTAGGATACATGAGGTATATAAGCAGTGGTGTGGTGTGAGTTTTTCGGTGGAGAGGGGAATGGGGTTGCTGGGTTCCAGTGGGCAGTGGGCGGTAGGGATAGGGTGGTCGGGGAAGGAGAATGGGGTTGGGTTTTTTGAATTTTTTGTTTTTATTTATTTTTTAAAAAAATATTTTAATTATTTTTGTTTTATAATAACTAAAATATAATTGACCTATTAATAGCTAACACGTGGCATATAACTTATAAAAATCGTTCATCAATAGATAATGGATCTATAGATGAAGATAAGGAGTAAAGGTTGATTTTTTTGTGGAATAGACTTAAGGTTGAATATTTTAGAGAAGAAAGTGTAAAGGTTGGATTTTTAATTTCTATTTTCCCTTATTTAATATAATACAAGGAGCCATGTGGTTTTCTAAGATGGATTGTAAAAGTGGTTACTGGCAAATTAAAATGGAAGAAGAAAGAATTCTATTAATTGCATTTAGTGCCCCTCAAGGGCATTATGAATGGTTAGTGATGCTTTTTGGATTAAAAAATGATCCACGAATATTTCAAAGAAGAATGGATAATACTTTTACATAACTTAATCATTGTTGTCTGGTTTATATGGATGATATTATAATCTTCTCAAAAGGTTTAGAACAACATAAGAATGATCTTAAAGTTGTTACTCAAAAATGTGCTGAGCATGGTATAATCCTTGGCAAAGATAAATGCGCTACGATAAACAAGAAATTGAGTTTCTAGGATTAGAAATTAAAGCAGCATAAATAATAATGCAATAACATATCCTAGAAAATATTGAAAAATTTCTAGATAAAATTAAAGATAGAAAACATATCGAAAGATTCCTAGGATGTTGAACCTATGCTTTTGATTTCATAGAAAATCTTTCTTTGTTAAGGAAACCATTACAACAAAAACTCGAGAAAGAAATACTACCTCCGATTTTTTTTAGTTGCAATTTTGGGGTATTATTTGAGAGATATAAAATATTCCAAAGTTGCAACTAAAAAAAATCGGAGGTAGTGTAGACACCTGATTGTGTCTCCCCAAAAACCAAACCCAATGATGAATATCTTTTACGTCATTGATTATCAAACAAGGTGAAATGTGAAAGAGTCTCGTGATCACTACTACAAAAATACCTTTAAAAGTCGCCCTTTTAGAGTCACATGTTAAAAATATGCGACTCATTATCCTTTGGAGTCACCCCTTATAGATGAGGCGACACTATAGGTTGTATAATAAGTTTTAATAAAAATAATTCATTTCTGTTTTCGAAAATCATTCTTTTCGTACCCTGTTTATGAAAACATCCAGTCTAGATTAGTTTGGTCCATAACATGGATCCAATAATGGTTTATTTGGATAGGGTTTGAAAAGAGTTTTTCAACGATATATTATAAGCCCAATCCCGATGAATAATGAGGAAGTTATGGCCAAAATACTAAACAGGACCCAAACCGGATTTTACCTACGACCCAACGATTATGTGGAGGGTCCAAAGGTTTAATCCCATTCCAAAATAATTAGGATTTATTAGAAGCTTATATAAATTTCTAAAATATCTTAATTATCCTTTTTTAGAAAAGATAAAATTAAAGAGTTTGAAATTGAATAAAACTTTTTTTAAGTCTGAATTCTATTCGAAATGAAAGACGTTCAAAGACAGTCAGATATTATTTTTTTTTCCTCATAAGCTTTATCCAAATCTTAGATGGTTGGATAGCTCCTGAAATTATTTTTCCAATGATATATTATAATATTAATTTCGAGCTATAACGAAAAAGATATGAAAGAAATACGAAACTCTATCCAAAGCTGACACCCTTCCACTATTTCGTCCATATCTTTTATTCTAAAAAATATTTTAATCTGATTTTAATTGGGTTGGAAAGTAGACTTCAAGAGCTTTCCAACGAGATAATATTTATCTTATTTCAACCTTTGGATCAAAATTTATGATAAAAACAAAAACCGCAAAAACTATTGTCCATCGAGTTTTATTCCGATTCGAATTCGGATTCTTTTTAATTCCTTCGACCCTATTTTTTCCTATAAATAGAGGTCATATGACCTTTTTTTCACTCACCAACAATCATCAACAATCATATTTTTCTTCTCTCTCAAAGATAGAATCTTGTTCTTTCTCTCTCTTTCAAAGCCTTCATTTTTCAAAATACAATACCGCATTCACGAGACTTACAGTTTGTTTGGATAAAGAAAGGGGAAGGAAATTAAGGGGAGGGAGGAGAAGAAGAGGGGAGAAAAAGGGAGGGGAGGAAAGAATGGTGATTTTTCCTTCCAAATCTCTCCATTGTTGGAGGGATTAATTTTCTACAATTTAATCCTTCCGTTTCTCTCCCCTCCAATTCCCTCTCTTCCTCATTTTCTATCCAAATGAAAGATACTCCATCTCTCCATTTCTCTTCCCTTCCTTTCCCTATGTAGGCTTCGTTCGAAGTGCGCCTACGTTAAAGCATGTGTGAATATGCTTGGCACTCATAGGAAGTGGGAATTGACATAATACGATTAGGGACAAGGAAAGTAGGGAGCCGCCAACAAGTTTTTAAGGAACTTGTAAACCATTCACGGATCATTAAAGGCAACCACGATTAAGGGACAACGAAAGGCAACAACGATAGGCCCGTGAAGGT
This sequence comes from Chenopodium album, assembly GCF_948465745.1. Lineage (NCBI taxonomy): Eukaryota > Viridiplantae > Streptophyta > Magnoliopsida > Caryophyllales > Amaranthaceae > Chenopodium > Chenopodium album. The sequence continues at coordinate 19,355,535 of NC_137842.1, forward strand.
TACACCCCATTCATAATCCATGAGATTACTAACTCCATATGGTTCGGAACCACGAAAGGAGGATCGGGGATGATGGTACGAAGTGAGTCATGGAGTCACATTCGCCCGTATTGGCCTCTACTCGATTCTTATAGCGAAAAGTGATTCCTGCGATCTCAAAGGCATGCAAAAAAATATTCAATTTGCTCCAAACTATTATTAAGCTAAATTGGTTGAATATTAATGCAACACATAATTCTAAAATATTAGTGATCACTTTATTGACAACAAGATTAAAAAGGAACCTAAACCGGTTGTCCAATAATCTTATTAGTCATGATTTTCAATTACATATTCCCTTTAAACATGAAATATGGTGATCATAATAATAATACAATATATATATTAATATTAGAAGCAATTCAACAATAAATAGTTAGTCAAATCAAAATCATAAACCTGATCATGATACTACCAACAAGAATAAAAATAAGAGTAATTAAGTGATTAATTATTCACTTTCCACGTTTCCTTGAATTGCTACATCATGAATAAACTGTTAGTAACTTCAATAAAGATATAAATCAAATTGAAATTAAATTAAATAAATGTAGAGTTTATTTGGTCCAAACCCTCTGTTATTTGTACCTTTCACACCTTGGTTTTAGGACGGAACCTCGGGTGTCGTATAGACTCCTTGAAGTGCTTGAGGGAATAATGGTGCAATTTATAATATAGGTTTAAGGCTTGGAGTATGAGAGCGAGAGAAGATAATGTTTTTTGGTGTAAAAGAGAGGAAGAGAGAATGATTTTATGCCCCGAACTATAGAAAAGAGGGGGTATTTATAGGGAAAATGATCTTAGGGAACACACGGAACCCTAAAAAGATAAAAACCCTAAAAAAACACTGTCGCAACATGGAAAAGAATGTCGCGACACGGCAAACTATGCCGTGACACGGGGAAAAATAGTGTGACGAGGGGAATTAGCAGCCCTAAAATGATGAAACGTGTTTTAGGTTTTACGCGGAGAAAACCCGGGAAATTCCCGTGTCACTCCATATGCACCATTACACGACAAAATATGGAGTGACGCGGCAAAATTTGGGGTGACGCGGCAAAATTTGGAGTGACGCGGCAGAATATGGAGTGACGCGAGACATTTTTTCCGTCCAAGTTCATAAGCGCGTGAGAAAAGTAACGCAGAAAAAACACAGGAGAGCACCATGACACGTGAAGAATGTCGTGTCACGGTACCAGGCGCCGCGCCACGTCATCAAGCGTCGTGACACGTCAGTTTTACTTAATGCACGGTAATTTCGGTTTTTAACACGTTTTTAAAATTATCATAACTTTTGATCCATAACTCGGAATAAGGCATATAATATATCATTGGAATCTTATCAAGTCTAATTTCCAACCCAATTATAATCAGGTCAAAATCATTTGTAGATTTTAAGATATGGCCGTTTTAGTAGAAGGGTGTCGGTTTTGGGTCGAGTTTAGTGTTTTGCTCATATCTTCTTCGTTTTAAATCGGAATTGGGCTTATGATAAATTGTTGGAGATATTATTAAAATGCCTATATAAAAAATAATAATTGGATCAAATTATAAGGCAACAAAGTAATTTTCTCTCGGTTTTGCGATGTGGACACGAAAAGAGGAAAACAACTTATGGTGTAGGGAAATGAGCTAGGAAATGGATTGGTTTTTATGAAATGTATTGAATGGAAACATGAATTTAAGCACTCCAAAGATTAAATACTCAACCCGACCAATAATGGCAGTGAAAGGTTGTTCATCATAGGGTTTGGTTTTGGGGAGACATTTTTAGGTGTCTACACCCTCCATTGCCTTCAATCCAAACACACCATTAGACACTCCTAGCCAAGTTCGAAGTTGCCTTCACCCTAGACGTGAAAGGTTGATAATTTCCGAGGGTTTGGTCTCAAATCCCTATTTCAATTATTTAAATTAATTGTTTGATTTAATACTTTTATTGAAGTTACTAACGTGTGTATTGTTTTGATAGAAAGAGATATGAGGCAATAAAGTGAATAGTTTTATTGCTATATATATTTAGAAAGCATGCTTATATTATTATAATTCCTAGTATCATGTTAGAATGTTATTTCTTGCTTTCTAGAATCATATTTAGGTTGCTTCCTATTTATTCTATTATGTTAGTATCATGTAAAGGATTAAAGCTTTGGTCTTTAATGTTTAGTGACATGTTAGGATTTGTTATTAATCTTGTTAGTATCATGCCTAAGATCTTGCTAATAATTTTATTGCTTTGATGAGTTGAATATTATTATGATGATGTTTGTTGTATCAATGTTATTATGTTGCTTGATATTATTGTTATTGCTTGATCACGCCCTCTCTTGCAAGTTTAAAGGTAATTTGTACTTGAAATCATACTTACTAAGATAATTAATAATTCTTTTTAGGCTAAAATGATTTTAATTCAAGTGATCGCCAATAATAGATTTGTGTGTGCATTAATATTCAACCAACATAGATTAAACATGTTTAGGATTAATATATTGATTGTATGTTAGTCAAAATGTGCACATGAATATGAGAATAATAAAGTAGAGACCTATTATTAGGGCATATTCAATCTCTTTTAGGTTGGATTTGTACCTTCATCCCCGAATATTTATTCATGGTTTATGACCACTATGGAGTTAGCGATCTCATGGATCGTGAAGGGGTGTAACCTCCACCTTGTGAAGGGTTTACAAGTTCCTAAAACTTGTTGGTCACTCTTTTGATCTAGCTTCCTTCCCTTTGGACGTCACCATACTTAAGTGTATGATCACAGTAGGGCTCAAGTGTGGAATGCTTGAAATATTCCCTGCAAGTAGTAACTTGGAATTGGAAGGAAAGTGATTCCAAAAATGTTCAAGATTTAAAAGCTATGTGTAAAGATCTCCATGCACTAATGCTACCTACTAGTGAAGATGATTTAATCCCTAAAACATACGCTTGTAATGAGCACTAGAGTGGTGTATTAAAAATCAAAGAAGGAGAAAGACTATGTAGATATAACACTGAAAGTTTTAATAAGGCTGAATTAAACTATCCTACAATGAAAAAGGAAATTATTGCAATCATTAGAAGGATTAAGAATTTCTTAATCTTCTTAAACCTTAAACAATTCTTAATAAGAACAGATTGCAAAGGCATACTTGGTTTTATTAAAAAGAATTTTTTTTTTCGGGTGTTTTTTGAATTTCCTCGGATACTAGTCACGCTTTTCAGGCAACGAGACTTGGACACCTGCAAAATGAATGAATATTCCTTTACCGGAATATTTGCCTCCGACGATCAAGTTAGAGATATGAAACAAAAAAGACTAGAGAGATAAAGTAGAGAGAAGTTGGAGCTATTTAATGCTCTTTTTATGTAATGTCGTCATCCACCCCTTCCATCATAAATGATTGGGTATTTAAAGGGGTGGGAGTTTGTGCCCCTTTAAGGTTTTTACCCTAAAATTTCGTGACCTGATTGGCTGCGCAATCAAGAGATGCCACGTGTAATATGGGGGCGCCATTTTGCGGCTTTCAAGAATATGTCTCGGGATTTGGGCCGTGATGCAATAAGGCCTTTTAATGCTGATTTTAGGTGCTCTTTTCAGCCTTGGACACGTGTCATCTTCCCATAGTGACACGTGTCACCCTTTGACTAGGCCACATGTCGCTACGGGATTGGACCACGTATATGGGGTATTTTTACCCTAAACAAATTTGTCTAATATACAAGCGCAAGGGAGACTTCTACATTGGCAATTATGGCTTAACCAATTTTCTTTTACTGTTGAACATATACAAGGATCGAAGAATTCTTTGGCAGATAGCTTAACCAAAGAATTAGCCAACGGCAAAGAAGCACAAGACATCTGAAAAACTTCTTGCCCATCAACTAAAAAAGATGGAGGCAGAGAGAAAAACTCTTATTGAAGAAACTGATAAAGCAATGGAGTGGGTTTGACACTCCACTTGGGCCTTGATGGAGGCCATGATTGTTTCATCAAAAAGAGATCTCGAGATGGTTTGATTAAAAGTTGTCATGTAGCAGTTTGAAGGTTTCTAATGTACGAAGTAATGATCATTATCTTGCGACTCATTCATGATATTTAAGATATAATACTAAATAAAATAAAAGATAACCAGTTTAGATTCTGGTACAATTTTGTTGTATCAAGGTCATACAACTTGTATGTTGTTTATGATCTACGGGGAAGTAGAATAATGTTCAACACTAATTTCATAGTGGGTAATGTGTAAATTCATCCACATTCTCTGGAATAATGGAGGGCAACATATGTGGCGGAGAACTACAAAGCTTGGGATTATGGAATGGTTCATAGTATTGTATCATTTCCATATAAACAAACTACTTTCTTTTAGAAGCTCACAAAGTTCCAGAGGTATGTATTTAGAAGAATTTACAATGCAACAAGATATAAAGGAAGAGTTGAACAAGTCCAAGTGCAAACAAACATCTAAATGGTTGAAGGAAAAGTTAGCTCTCCACATTTCCTGATCATATTTGAAGATGTTCATCGCAAGGTCAAAGATCCGATTTGTATCCAGCATACACGAGTAAAAGATTCTACGGAGGCAAGAGCTTATGGATTTTTCTATATTGCTCAATATATTAACCAATTCTTAGCAATAAAGGAAGAACTACTAGTCATAATACATGTGGGGAGTATATACTACAATAGTAGTGCCAGATTTGTTAAGAAATTATTTAGAAGAACGAGTATTACATGATGAATCGGTATATGATTATCTTGAATAAGTTGAAGATAGGAGATATTTATCCTTAGAGGGAAAAAAGAACTTATTGGAGATATTTGTCACATGAGATGAATTCTATGTTGCCAATTGTGTGATTGATCTCGGTAAAGAAGAAGGTAACCAAATGTATGTTCATTATGAAGATAGTAAGGACAATGAGTGTGGTCTACAAGTTATGATGATGGATGAGATAACAGAGCCTGAGCCCACACCGACAATAATGAATTATACTTCCACTGTGGTAACACGTTTCATTTGTTTTAAAGTATCTTTAGAAAAGCAGTGAATGGTATTCACTTGCCGAGTCATGGTTTTTAGTAAGCCCACAAAAAGTATTTGTAACCTTTGTGAGCCTTCCTCTATATAAAGGGCATTAGGCAAAGAAGTGAACGGAGAGTTGGAAGAGTTAGCTAGAAAATTTCTCTAAAATAATTAGAGAGTCCTTTAGAGAAAAATACTCACCTTAAGAGACAGATTGGTTCTCCATCTCTCTTAAAGTAGAGAAAACTCTAGTTCAGTTTATGTCTATTTAAGCTTTCAGTTAGTGTGTAGTAATATATGAGTGTTGTAATCTTTTCAACTTAAATAAAAGTTTCGTTCAAGAAGGGAACGTTATCCCTTTGAACCTTATATATCAAATGAGTTATATTTCTTATTAATTTCCTTCATAAACACTATAAGAATTGTTTGATTAGATATTATGGTGTAAGGTAGGAAACGAATTAGATCTGTGTTGTGCTTGATCTAAGGAAGACAGGGTTTGGGTAATTTACCTTGGTAAAGCCGGAAGCTCAGAACGCCGGAGGTTCCATTGTCGACTAAGTTTAGATATTGGTCAAAACTCTCTAGTTAAATAATTATTATTGCGAAGCATGGTGGGCTATTAAACTGTTAAGATAATTTATTTCGATATATAAGTAGTAGGGTTATAATAACTAGTACTATTTAAAGTCATTAATCAAGAATCGAATGAACATTAACAAATATTAATATATAAACAGTATTATATAAAGGTTCGTTGGTATCAAAAGAAATACCAATTTGGAGTTTGTTGGTATCAAATAAGAGTACCAACTAGATTTGTCTTGGTTGTTGTTGGTATACCAACGACATTAAAAATAATACCAAACGAATACCGTTAAAAGTGTCGATAGGTAGAGTCTAAAAAGACAAAACTTAGTAGAGGTTGAAAAATCCTCAATTATTGATGCCCTTCCATTTAAATCTCATCTTCCAAACAAGTTATAACTAGGGATGGCAATGGGGCAGGTCGGATGCGGATGATGGTACCTCCATAGCCATACTCACCTAAAAATCTTATACTCATCCCTGCCCCACCACTTGTGGCGGGTACAATATCCACATCCATACCCGCCCCACCAGGTACAAGATAGGATCATAACAGGCTAAAGTCGTATCACCTAATCAAAAGTAATTCCTAAGACCACTAACTAAAATAGATAGGGAAGTAGGGTCGAATCCACAGGGAAACAATGTTCTTTTATTTCTAATAAATTATTATAATCTAAATTATCAAGTGACCAAATTAATTTTTTTATGAGAATTAAACTAAGGAAAATAAATAAACTAAAGCAAATTAAACTAGGGAGAATAAAAGTAGGAAGAAATCAATAAATAAAAGCCTAGGGTATAGGTTCACCAATAAACAATATTCCAGGGTAAAACATAATAATCAATTACCAATGCAATAATTAATCAGATCATAAAGGGCTTTTGCTACGTATTATAATCACAAGATTAATCTACCGGTATTAAATTGCATCTCTCGAATCTTGCTTAACCATTTATAAATTAATTTGTCTATTAAAACTAAGCCTAAACATCAATTCTCATCTCTCGAATCTCGAATCAATATTGCATAAATCATACAATTAAACCAGCGCTAATCTAATTGCATAACACGAAATCAATCAATAGGAAATTAATAAAGCATTGATAATCAACAATAATAAACTACCCCTTCATATTATTTATGGATCCCCACCCTAGAAAAATAAACTATTCAAACATAATTAAAACTAAACTAATCAAAGTAATTAAAGTAAGCATATTAAAAGCAAGAATAATGAAAGCATAATAAAACAAATAAACTATTGGAAACAAAGAAATAAGAGTAAAACTAAAACGGGAGAAAGTATAAAGTGACGAAGTTAACGTAAACAATAAGTCTAAAGCTAATACCTAACTAATGAATCTCAAAGTAGCGTTATCAAGAACTAAAGGAATTAAACTAAGTTCTGCAAAATAATGAAAAGCTGCCACTAAAAACAATTCCAAAAGCAAAACTAATACTACCTCTGTTAAATATTATGTGCAACTTTGAATTATTTTATGTCTCACAAATAATACCTAAAGTTGCATATAACATTTAACGGAGGTAGTAATAAAAATCAAGAACTATCTTAAAAGCTAATCCCCCTAAACACAATGAAAAGTTGATCCTTTACTACTACTACCTATTCTCCCTTTTATAACAAAGCTAAGAGCAAGTTTAGCCCCAAGTCTTAAGACTTGGGGTGACATCATTATTTTGAGTCTTAAGATTTATACTTAAGACTTTTCCCATTTTTCTTCAAAAATCTTAAGCAAGTCTCAAGTTGAGTCTTGAAATTTCAAGACTCAACTTAAGACTTGAGATTGGGACCCACTTCACCCACTTCATTTTTATTTTTATTATCCTTTTTTTTTTTTTACACTTTTCTACATATAATATGTCAAATATTTAAGTCTTAGGGCTAAAGTGATAAATTTGTGTAAGTCTTAGTGAGTCTTAACAAGAATTTGATGACATCATTTTCAATAGGGACCACCAAAATTGATGTCACATCCAGGTCTTAAGAGCAAGTTTAGCCTCAAGTCTTAAGACTTGAATGTGACATCATTTTTGGTGGTCCCCATTGAAAATGATGTCACCAAAAATGATGTCATCAAATTCTTGTTAAGACTCACTAAGACTTACACAAATTTATCACTTTAGCCCTAAGACTTAAATATTTGACATATTATATGTAGAAAAATGTAAAAAAAAAATAATAATAAAAAGAGATAATAAAAATAAAAGTGAAGTGGGTCTCAATCTCAAGTCTTAAGTTGAGTCTTGAAATTTCAAAACTGAACTTGAGACTTGCTTGAGATTTTTGAAGAAAAATGGGAAAAGTCTTAAGTATAAATCTTAAGACTCAAAATGATGATGTCACCCCAAGTGCATCATTTTGAGTCTTAATTACTTAAGACTTGGGGTGATATCATCATTTTGATTCTTAAGATTTATACTTAAGACTTTTCCCATTTTACTTCAAAAATCTCAAGCAAGTCTCATGTTGAGTCTTGAAATTTCAAGACTCAACTTAAGACTTGAGATTGAGACCCACTTCACCCACTTCACTTTTATTTTTATTATCCCTTATTATTTTTTTTTACACTTTTCTACATATAATATGTCAAATATTTAAGTCTTAGGGATAAAGTGATAAATTTGTGTAAGTCTTAGTGAGTCTTAACAAGAATTTGATGACATCATTTTCAATGAGGACCACCAAAAATGATGTCATATCCAAGTCTTAAGACTTGGGGCTAAACTTACTCTAAGCTTGAATAATGAAAGTCCCAATTTTCTTAATCTAATTTGATATAATTGTCATTAATGTGATACAATAGAGCACCATGGTAATGGGTTTGGGACGATTTTGGGGCGCGTATGAATATTCAAGTGGGTAATGGGGCGGGGATGGATTCTATCTTGTACCCGGTGGGGCGGGTATGGATGTGCATATTATATATACTCGCCACGGGTGGTGGGGCGGGGATGGATATAAGATTTTTAGGCGGGTATGGGTATGGAGGTACCATAATCCACATCCAACCCGCCCCATTGCCATCCCTAAGCATATGTCTTAAGATTCATATTGATGATGTCATCCCAAGTCTTAAAACTTAGGGCTAAACTTGCTCTTAATGGGATTTTTATAAATCCCATTACTGACAAAACACTCCCAATGAAATCAAAGCCAACATATTTTGATCAATCAGCAATACTCGTAACTGTAGACACCCAAATGTGTCTCCCCAAAACCAAACCCAGTGATGAATACCTTTAATGTCATTTGATTATTGAACAAAGAGAAAGTGTGAAAAGTCTAGTGATGAGGATGTTTTCATTAAAATATCTCTTCTTTTGGTTTTTGAAAATATTTCTTTTCTTACTTTATTTATGAAAAACGTGCATTCCAGTTTAGTTTGATCCATGATATGGGTCCAATAATGGTGTAGTTGGATGAGGCTTGAAAAGACCTTTCCAAAGATGTATTATAAGTCCAATTCCGATGAATAATGAGAAAGTTATGGCCAAAATACTAAACTAGGCCCAAACCGGATTTTACCTACGACCCAATGATCATGTGGAGGGTCCAAAAGTTTAATCCTATTCCTAAACTAATTAGGATTAATTAGAAGCTTCTATAAGTTTTTAAAAGATCTTAATTGTCCTTTTTGAAAAGATAAGATTAAAGAATTTGAGTTAAATAAAAACTTTCCTTTTTTAAATCCTAATTCTATTCGAATTTAAAGATGTTCAAAGACAGTCAGATATTATTTTTGTGCCTCATAATCTTTATCTAAATTTTATATGGTTGAATAGATCTTGAATTATCTTTCCAATGATATATTATAATATTAAATCAGAGCTATAACGAAAAAGATATGAATGAGATATGAAACTATATCTAAAACTGACATCGTCCTACTATTTCGGCCATATCTTTTTATCTACAAAATATTTTAATCTGATTTTTATTGTTTTGGAAAGTAAACTTCAAGAGCTTTCCAACGACATATTATATGTCTTATTTGGACTTTTGGATTAAAAGATATGATAAAAACAAAATTCGCAAAAACTACTGTCCATCGAGTTTTATTTCGATTCAAATTCGGATTCTTTTCTTATTCTTCGACCCTCTTTTTTCTCTATAAATAGAGGTCACATCTCCCTTTTTCAATCACCAATTCTCATCAAGAAATTCTTGATTACTCTCTCTCTCTTTCTAAACCACCCCCTTTTGCATACAAAATTCCGCATTCACAAGATCTAGAAACATCTAGTCAAATTCGAAGTTGCCTTCGCCCTAGACGTGAAAGGTTTAATTTCTGAGTGTTTGGTCCCAAATCTCTCTTTCAATTATTTAATTTAATTGTTTGTTTTATATTTTCCTTGAAGTTACTAACGTGTATATTTTGTTATTAGAAAGAGATACGAGGCATCCAAGTAAGTGCTTTAATGGTTTTATTGTTATTATGATATAGAAATCATGTCTAGGGTGTTTTGATCTTCCTAGTATCATATTCAGGGTAATAACTATAATCTTTAATATCAAATATGACAATTATGATTTCTATCATGCTTCCTATTTTCTTTCCTAATACTCATGTTAGTATCATGTTAGGGTTAAAGCTTTGATTTTTATTGTTTAGTGACATGCTAGGGTTTGTTATTAATCTTGTTAGTATCATGCCTAGGATCTTGCTATTATTATGCTTTAGCGTTGATATGCTTTAACATGATTATTTTTATAATTGTTATAATAATTGTTATTATTATGATTTATTATGTTGCCTGATATTTATTGTTATTGTTTGATCACGCCTTTTATGCATGTTTAAAGAGAGTTTGTACTTGTAATCACGCTTAATAAGATAATTAATAATCTTGTTTAGGGTAAATATGATTATAATTCAAGTGATCGCCAATAATAGTTTTGTTTGTGCATTAATATTCAACCAACATAGATTAAACAAGTTTAGGGTTAATCCTATTGATTGCATGTTAGTCAGAAAGCGCACATGAATACGATCAGAATAAAGTAGATGCCTATTATTAGGGCAGGTTCAATCTCTTTTAGGTTGGATTTGTACCTTCATCCCCGAACTACCAGTCATGGTTCCAGACCTATTGGAGTTGACGATCTCCTAGATCGTTAAGGGGTGTAACCTTCACCTCGTGAACGGTTTACAAGTTCCTAAAACTTGTTGGCGACTCTTTTGCTCTAGCTTCCTTTCCTTTGGACGCCACCGTACTTTAGTGTATGATCACATTGGGGTTCAAGTTTGGGGTAATGCTTGAAATATTCCCTACAGTAACGCACTCGATCGGGCCCGGTGGTAGCGAGCTGGACTTCTTTCACACGGATTGGGCTTTAACTTAAACCTTGTTAACTTGAGTCCCAATTCTCAAATAGCTTGTTTCGTATTTCTTGCGGGAATTTCGGACCTCTTCCTTAAATTGAGCTCTTATTTACCGAACTAAATTTCGTTAACTTGGTCTTGGGCTTTAAATATACGATCAAACTCCAATATCTTTGTAGTAGTCTAATTAGCTATGGAATTGTAACAAATCTACAAATTCCTATAAAATAATACCAAATCTACAAAAACACTAGAAAACATATATAAGTAATAAAAATAGCTCTGTAGAGCTCAAATAAACACAAATATGACCGTGGGACGGAGAATAAAAATATACTTATATAAAATAGACTCATCAGATCCATATCCGCCCCATCACCCACTTGGATATTCATACCCACCCCAAAATGGTCTAAAACCCTGTGCCATGATGCTCTATTGTATCACATTAATGAAGATTATATCAAATTAGGTTAAGAAAATTAGGACTTTCACTATTCAAGCTTATTGGATCTTAGGGGGTATCAAATTTCATAAATTCTCAACTTTTTTAAATGAAATATGGTGCCGGTATAAGGTGGGTACGGGGCGAGGCGAATATGGGACGTATCTACTCTAAAATCCATACTCGCTCCATCACCCATGGCGGGTACACATTTTATACCCATCCCCGCCCCATCACCCGCCAAACCTCCCTCCATCCCCGCCCCAGTATGACGAGAATAGGATGGGTCTCCCAATTAACCCCACCCATTGCCATCCCTAGTTATAACATTAAGCCACTAACCATTAGTCCATTTCTCCACTACCATAACATTCCCCACAAGTAAAGTTGTTTGATAAACCCTTGAAAAACCCTCCCTATTTTCCTACCTCCCACTCTCTTTTACCACAAAAATGGCATTCTCCAAACCCTCCTCATTTCTCCACCACCTCAAAACCCTACCATTCCACCACCACCACCACCACCACCGGATTCTTCGGCGCCAACCCCCAATCTCCCTCTCCTTCCGCCTCCTCTCCTTCGCCACACCCGACGACATCGCCGCCGAGCGCCGCAAACGCAAGCGCCAGCTCCGTATGCAACCCCCCTTGTCTCCTACTCGCCACAACAACAACAACCAACAACAACAACAACGAAAATCCCCTATTTCAAACCCTAACCCTAATTCCCCCAAAATCCCTGATCATGTCTTCCTTCTCACTGGTAATCGCCTCAATTTGCACAACAAGATTCTCAAGCTTATTTGCGAGAATGACCTTGATGAAGCTGCTTTGTACACTCGTCATTCTGTTTACTCCAATTGTAGGCCTACTATTTTCACTTGCAATGCCGTTTTGTCTGCGCTTTTGCGCCAATCCAGGTACTCTGATTTCTTGTCGCTTCATAGGTTTATTACGCAGGCTGGAATTGCTTCCAATTTGATTACTTATAATTTGTTGATTACTTTGTATTGTGAGTGTCGGAAAGTTGATACTGCTTTAGAGCATTATAAGAGGTTGATTGAGGATGCCCCTTTCGAGCCGTCGAAGGCTACCTACAGGGTTTTGGTCAAGGGGTTGGTGGATAATGGGAGAGTTGATAAGGGGGTTGAGGTTAAGGATGAGATGCTGTCGAAAGGGTTTGAGGCGGATGAGGTTGTGTATGGGTTTTTGATGAATGGGTTTGCTAAGGATAAGGATGGGGATAAGGTTTTTGAGCTTTATGAAGAGTTGGGGGAGAAATTAGGTGGGGAGGTGACCAAGGGGATTGTGTTCGGGCCGTTGATGAAAGGGTATATTTTGAAGGGAATGGAGGATAAGGCGATGGAGACGTTTGAGGAGATAATGGGGGAGAATTCGAAGGTTAAGATGGATGATACGGCGTATAATTTGGTTCTTGATGCGTTTTGTAAGAATGGCAAGTTTGAGGAGGCGTTGAAGTTGTTTGAGAGGATGAAGAACTTGCATAATCCGCCGTGGTTGTTGACTGTGAATCTAGGAAGTTATAATGTGATGGTAGAGGGGTATTTCTTGGAAGGGAGGTATAAGGAAGCGGTTGATGTTTTTATGAGTATGGGTGAGAAGAATTGTAATCCTGATATTATATCGTTTAATAATTTGATTGAGCTATTGTGTAACCATGATTTGCTTCCTGAAGCGGAAGAATTGTGTGGAAGGATGAGTGAGAAGGGGGTTAGTCCGGATGAGGTAACTTATGGCTTGTTGATGGGTACGTGCTTGAAGGAGAATCGGCATGATGATGCAGCTGGGTATTTTACGAAAATGGTTGATGAGAATTTAAGACCTAATTTGTCTACTTACAACAAGCTGGTTGAAGGATTGGTTCAAGTAGGAAAGATTGATGAAGCTAAGTCGTTTTTCGACTTGATGGTTCAGAAGCTCAAGTTCAATTATGCTAGTTATGAGTTTATGTTCAAGGCTTTGTGTGATGTTGGAAGGGTTGATGATGTGCTCAAGATTGTCAATGACATTTTGGACGAGGGGAGTATTGACCTTAATAAAGACATGCAGGAAATTGTCAAAGATGGATTGAAAAGGGAAGCGCGAGAGGAGGAGGAATTGGACAGGTTGATTGAGCAAAAGGAAAAGGAGAAGGAAGAAGCTAAGAGAAGGGAAATTGAAGAAGCAGAAAGGGCCAAGGCCAGTGCGAAAGCTGCAGTTGCTTCTTTACTTCCTTCTAAGTTATTTGGAAACAAAGAAGACAGCAAAGAGTCTGCAGTGCTTTCTGGAATTACTGATACAGTGTCAAATGATGAAACACAAGCCAGTGGAGAAATTGTACCAGAAGGCAATACAGCAGATGAATCTGGGTCCAAAAGTCTCGACTCTGAACAGGCAACAGCTTGATCTTCATGTAATCCGCAAATGCAAAAAAGGTCTTTCTTGGCTTCCTTTTTATGACACTGCCATATAAAATCATAGCCTTTTCTGTAATATGTTATAACTCAGTTGTTAGGTTTTTTCTCACCAAATGATGATCTGATAGTTATTATGTCATTTGGCTAGTTTATGATATTAGCTATAAACCTGATTGCAACTCACTGACTAACGCTTTCCTGGTAATCTCGTTCAGACTGCTTTACTATCAAACTTTATATGCTAAATTCATGCTGCTGTTCTTGGCTTGTACCTTCTGTTTGAAAGTTGATTGTCCATTCACAATTCATTATTTTTCTTTTTGGCTTAGGCATATTTTTTGGAATTGAAATGAATTGAAGTGATTGTGTGGCAAGTTTTGGAGACTAGGAGAGTTCATCTAGTAATAAAATCCATCCTTCTCATCCCTGAGCCCCTCTATTCTGACAAAAGAGAATTCTTTGGGGTTAATACTTTAGGCAAGGCATCCGGCTGGTAGCAGCTACAGGAAAGATCTCCATTTTTTAAATTCTTGCTGGTATTTGTAGTGAGAAGTAATTAGAACTTTTGATTGTTTAGACGCCTGATGTGCATGTTGATTTAATAAGGACGGGTTCTCATCGAGCACTATTGATGTGTATGTTCTTTCTGGTAGAGTGATTAGGGACCCTAATGAATAAATAGAAAGTACTTAAAATTACATTGTACTTCTGTTTTGGCCCATTTCGGTGATATGGTGATAAGTGACCCTAATGAATACATGGAAATTACTAAAATTTCATTGTAAATATACTTTTTTCTGTTTTGGCCCTTTTGGGTGACATGGTGTTGGTGAGTTGAGTTTCATTTAAGCTGAATGAGAACTTATTGCAGTCATACTTGATGCATACTTCAAATCTTAAAGCATAGGTTAAATTGCCAACTAAAGTTTTATTGATTTCAAACCATATTAAGGGTGGGTTTCTTAAGTGGTTGAATTGCCTCTTGAAGTTATGGAATGATTTTGGGTGTTATTTGTGCTTAATTGAAGGATGGTGAACAAGGTTCTTTATGGAAATTGGGTATTGCTAGCATTCTTTGCAAGTACCACTATAGTCCAACTTTTAATTCAATTTGTAATTTTGCATGAAGTGAGCATATTGGGCACCAGAAGAGTGTTATGACTCAATATTATTAAGAAAAGGGTTATTTGGGTAGTTCACAATATGAGGAGCTTGTAGAAGAATCTAGAGTTTGTTAGGCAGGAATTCTCTATAAATAAAGCCAAGGAGGGAGAGAGTAATTGTGATGTATGACGATGATTATGTTGTACTATATCTTAGTTTATGTAATTTTTCCACCTTATCAATCTCTATACGTAGTATCACTGCTAAAATCAGTAATTCCTTGCTTATATCACCATAAACGGTAGTAAACTAAGGAAGAAGATTTTAAAAAAGAAGAAGATGGTTTTACTAGGATGCATAGTACAGTAAATGTGAATGATAATTCTACGTTTGAGAGGTGGATTCTCTCCCAAAGTATGAGCTTTCAAATGGCTTTTTCTCCCACTAAACAGTTATCTCTCCTCTATATATAGAGAAACTAACTTGCTTACTTATTCCTCTGGGCTCAGGGTACTACTAAGTACTAACTAGCTTAGTGTAGCATTCCTAGACTACCCTTCCACTCCATTAGCTCACAACAATACCTGCCACCCAAACTTTTACCTTGTCTTCAAGGTGGTTTGTAATCAGCAGCTTTCTTTTGGACTTGACAGTTTAGGGTAGTGTTCTGCTTCAAGAACTGACTGAATTAAGGGTCTGTATTAGTGCAAGTTGTAGCTCCTCATTGGTGAGTGTTGGGCTGAGTGTAAGTGACCCATCTCCAAAAGCAAAGTGTAGCAATTCATTGTGGCAGGAAATCATGGTTCGGGTGAAGTGGGTAGTAATTGTATTGAGATTGTAAGGTTGGGGCTTAAGAAAATTCAAGGAAAATCTTGGCAGTCAATAACAAAGAGGTTATTTCATCTTGATGCTCTACTGCCCTCCTAACTCCCGTTAAGCTGCGCTCCTACGCTACATGTCTTAATTCCCCCCCCCCCCCCCCCCCCTCTTTCTCAATCCTGTAATTGACTACATTCTTCTGATAACACTCCCTCCTTCAATAGCTACAACACTTCACCTTGTATGAGTGTTTTGAAATAGTTTTTGCTCTTTCATTCTCTCCCCCTCGCGTGGGCTCTCTCTCTCTCTCTCTCTCTCTCTCTCTCTCTCTCATCATCAACATACGTAACTATTCTTGAATGTGGGGAGTTTGTATCTAAGGTAAAAGAAAAGGCTTGTTTGACCATAATTTATGAGAAATAATTCTTGCGTATCTGGAGTGTTGACCAGGTTTATTGCTTGGTTTGTCCATATTATTTTGTTGTTCAGCGACATTTTTTTTTCTTTTTGGGCTGGCTGTTTCTTCTGCTAAAGTGTCTGTGTTTACTAGGAGAACCTAATATCTATGCAGATATACCCATGTTGTCATATCTGACAGTAGTGATCAGATCTGAGTAACAAAGATGATTCAATTCTAATTTTTGCTGATATAAGGTTCCCATTCTAGGTATGTCCTGAAAGAATTTTTGCTGGACACCCTCTTCTCTTGTCGCAGCAATTTATTGTCCCAGACTCCACATTCTCATTTCTAGTAGTTCTAATTCTACCTTGGTTTGCGTCTGGGACTCTGGGTGCCTCTTACTGTTTGAAAATGGTATGTATTGTGTGTAACAGGTTACCTAAATAGTGGAACTGGCACTGTTTAGTAGCATTGTGAGACAATGTGCCCTATACAAGATATCACAAAAGGTCAATTTGCTGGTCTCTTGATGAAGTTGGTTTGACGTGGTTATTAAGAGTATACAAAAGATTGAAATGATCTGTGTAAACAAAACCACCCAATGCCCCTTTTCATTTATTTATCTATTCTCTTGCATTGGTTTTGATCAATATGTGTAAACAAAATTACAGATTGTTAACAGAAGACGAATCAACAACATTAAAATACTTCGTATCTGTGAGCAATGTTGCAGGCATGTTTGTATCTGTGATCAATGTTGCAGGCATGTTTGTACCAGTAGTCTACTCAGAATATGGATAACACAGCACCTGAGGCTTCAGCATGCATGTGATCCCTGTTTGGTGACGGCGATTTGCCTGTATCTAAGTCACTAAATCAACCAGATTAGTTTCTTTAATTGTCTAATTTTTTTAATTTTTTTTAATTTTTTATTTTTTTGAAACCAAGTAAGCTAGTAATCTTTCACTGTAAGGTTTGTTGAATACATGACCCAGATTTGTTTAGTCATTGTCATTTTTAAGGGCCGTCTTTTTGGATACGTTCTTGGCTCCATTTTTTGCGTGCAAAAAATGGATACTGAGTGCTTATTAACAATCTGATGTGAATATACAAGTTATGATTGTAGTGCATTATTTCCATCCACATTTTTGCCAGATATTTCCAAACTCAAACGATTTGCATTAGGCAATTTTATTGTATCCTTCAAATATTAAATGACTATAGACTTCAAATATGATGATAGTGGGTAAATTTAATATATTGTTGACAAATCGTGTCATTTCCTAGTATTTTGTTGTATTGACTACCATATATCCGAGGTTAAATGATGCATCCTTTAATGCTCTAACTGCTAACTGCAGCTCCATTTGTGTCCATAAAAATTCATGTCAATATGTCATCCTTCTCATTCTATCATTTTTAGTAATTCATTCCACTTGTGACATTGTCTATAAATTGGTATACGTCTCACTTACCAACAATCAACCCTTCTTAGTAAATTCTCCTCTTGAATGCACTAAAAATAGAGGCTCCTAAGCTAAGCCAAAAATAGATACTAACTTTCAACACAACATCAATGAATTTTCATCCAATATCAGAAATTTTACAAGATGAGGCTTCTGAAGCCATCAACTACATAGCCCGTTACTATGAAAACGTACATGACTACCCAGTACGAAGCCAAGTCGAACCGGGTTATCTTCTAGACCTCATACCCGAAAACGCCCCAACTCTCCCTGAATCACTAGATCAGATTTTAGAAGATGTTGATAACAAAATTATGCCTGGTCTAACTCATTGGCTAAGTCCCAACTTCTTTGCATATTTCCCAGCAAGTGCAAGCAATGCTGCTTTGGTGGGAGAGATACTTTGTTCGGGACTTAATGTCGTCGGTTTCAATTGGATATCCTCACCTGCTGCGACCGAGCTTGAATCCATTGTTATGGATTGGATTGGGAAACTGCTCAACCTTCCTCAAGTATTTCTTTTCTCTGGTGGAGGTGGTGGTGTCATGCATGGTACATTATGCTTCTCGTTGTTTTATTTCACACTATAATCATATCATTAGTTATATACTTATATATCTACTCTATTTGTTCTGATTTGTTTATTTAGTTCTATTTGACTTAAAGCATAAATAACTTACTTAGATATGTGCTAATCTAAAATTATAAAAATTTGATATTTTAAACTAGGCCATGTTACAAATCTTATTAGGACCTTATTTGGTAAGAGCTTTTGGAGGCTTGTTAGTGGTTTGACCATTTTAATAAGATAATTTAATTTGTTAGTTTGGTAAAAAACTTATTGAAAGTTTTTGTTGGCTCAGAAAGCTTTTTTTTTTTAAATAGCTCATAATAGAATATTTTGGAAACTAGTTTATGGAACATGTAGCTTTTTAGTTATTAGATACACAAATTCTCTCTTTAACACAGAGAGTAGTTTCTTCTCTCTAGTATTCCTAGAGAAGCTCTTCCTTTTCAGTTTAATTTCCTCTCATATTCCTTAAACAAAAATATCTTTCGTCTCCATAAATAGTTTTAATATGAATCTTAATGTACCAAAATCACATCTGAATAGAATGGGGATTGGAGTCCCGAAAACGCCCTATGATTACCCGGAAGATATTTATAAATATTCTATCTCAGTTGTTGCAAAGGTGTGGGATGCTAGGGTATTTAGCGAAATTCAAGTTCAAAATTAGGTTGATAGTCTATCTGTCTATGGAAATCAAACACCAACATAATTGTGTAGAAAGTGAGTCATTCAAAGGACTTGTTATTCTTTTTTGCACCTCATTAGAGGATAGGGACAATCTTCTATCAATGGATTCTGCCTCTTATAAGGGGGCCTTCATTAGCTTCAAAGAGTGGCATATGGGTACTGATGTGAATAAGTTGGACGTCTCTGAAGCATCTGTTTGGGTAAGAGTGGAAGGACTCCCAACGAAAGAATGTCAACCCCAAGCGACTAGAAGAGTGTTGGAAAGGGTAGGAAGAATTGTCAGGTTCGACCAACAATCCATGGATGACAGACCACATAGCTAAAGGAGTGTTCATATACTGTCATGGGTGTGGAAAGATCTGACATCGGAGGCCAATGTGCAAACTCCCACAGGAAATAGCTCATCGAGAAGTTACAAATAGAATCAAGAACTTGCGTGGGTTAAATTATGATCTCCTGCTGGCTAGGCCAACCACTCCCCTATACATAAAGAAGATAATGGGGTAAGTTGATAAAGATCGATTTCGAACGACCAGAGTTAACCTAAGGGTATATCTGCTTCAGTCTCCTCAGAACACACACCCCCCCCTTTCAACTCTCCTCAACCAAGTTTGGACGTGAGTAATCAAGTGCAACACTCTCAATCGAGCAGCAGGGAGTCTAGTCCTGACTCAAGCTCATCATCTTCTTTAAGTTCCAATGACTCAAACAATCCAGGCCCAAGTAATAGAGCCCCAAAGAGCTTGGAAAGAACAGACCAAGTCCAAGGGAGTATGTCCCAATATGAAGACCATCGTAGTGGAAAGAGAACCGGAGTAGATCCAGGGGCAAACATACTAGTGAGAGAAACTCTAGCCCCTTTGACCTACTGTAGGGAGTAAGGAAAGGTCATAAACATACTTTCGCTTCGTGGCAGAAGAGGCTTACCAGACCTTCCACCGGTAATCATTCTAAGCTTACAAGTGGGAAAGAACAGGGAAGAGGTGATAAAAGAGATCATGGTTCCTTTTGATCAAAATCAGAAGAAAAGGAAATATGCTACTGCATGGTGTACAAGAACTAGCCCTCCCAGTACTACGGAGAGTCAAAAACAGAGAAGGAAGCTAGGGGATCAGGCTTCTCCTTTGTCGAATGAACAGGGCACTGCACAAAGCCAAGTAATTGCACAGGTCACAGCGTCGAAAACCATCAAAACGCTGTAACGGAGGAATGACGTTTTTCAGTCCTAAGAGGTACCAATATCTTCTCCTACCCTCCAACTACCGATTTATTGCTTCCTATTTATGATTCAGGCCTTGTTGACCAAAGAAGTTTGAATCTTATTGACTTTTTGGTATGTAAGGCTATTAGATTGCTACATAAGGAACCTTTAGACTCAAAACCTGCTCATCCAGCTATGTCCCCCAACTGGAAGTTTAATCATCTTTTCCCCCTCATTCATTGCTTTCCCCTCCCTATTTTCTCTACTCAGCTATCCCCTGTTATAAATTTCCCAACCACCTGGAATAATTACAACTCAGTGGTAAACTCCACAGAGATATTCGTTTATTCTCTGTTAAAGAATGGTAAACCCCCATATCTTTCGTTTGAAAGCCCCACCTCTAGATTCTCATCCCAATTCTTTTTTAAACCCCAACCACTAACTGCTTTTTAAATCCCTTTATGTCTACTACAAATATGGAAAAGAAAGAAGATTACAAAGTCTCCTTGTGCCCCACAGACAGAAACTACACTCTCAATCCTTTTCTAGACCCCTTTCGTCCCAAAAGTATCCTAATCGATCCTATAATTAGAACTATTGAGTTCTTTTTTCTTAGGGAAATGATGAATGAAGAGGAACTAAAAACTTACCGTAGTCTCCAAGCTTCCCATTCCTATATTTCTCTTCCAACTCTTGTGGCACAATCTCCACCAAAAAAATCTCTAGACATTCCTGAACCATCCCACAAAAACCCAGCTCACGAGTGGCCTAAAATGAAAGGCGTGGTAGTAGCTATCTCACCCTCCATTTCAGCTGACTCAAAAGAGGAGAATCCTAACCTAGACAGTGCTATGAACTCTCCCACCTCTATGGAGTCCTTCAATACAGCCCCTTCATGGATCTCTTCTGAGTCAATGACTCCTGTGCTAAACCTAAGTAAACCTGAGATTGAGTCTAGTGAGGAGTCTTTTGATTTTAAGCAGCAATTTTACACTCATGAGGAAAAGAAAATGCTGTTTAAAAGGAGAAAGGGAAGGAGGTTTACTGACAAGGGACCAAGAAAGAAGGGTTGGAGCCCCTGTGTAGAAGATGATCTTAAGAAGGTTTTCAACATGGATGGGAAGTAGGTGAAGAGAACAACAATTGAGGAAGAGCTGGGAGAGTCTTTAGGAAAGAGAAGTAACTAAAGTTTGTGCAGCAGGTGTGTGAAAAGTTCAGGTATGGGGTTAGTAAAGAAGATGACTTGTGGGAAAATTTTATGGAAGTAGATGAGAGGAAGTCTACTACTAGGATCCAAGGATTACGCATAGAAGCAAAGGAAGACCTGATGGATTCTGATGGTGAAGTGTCAAGCAAGGAAAATCCTGAAATCAAAGTTGAAGGCGCGGCTGGCTAACAGCCTTTGGGTGGAAAATGATTGTGTTAAGCTGGAATTGTAGGGGAGTGAATGATCTAAACTCCCCAATTTTCCCAGTAACAAGATCTTTAGCGACTAGGTTTAATGTAGATCTTATTTTCTGAAGTGAAACAAAGTGTAATTATGACTGTTTAATCCCTTATTTCAGTAAAATGGGATTTGTAGGTAGTACGGGGTGCAATGCAAATGCCAGCAAAGGAGGTTTGTTCCTATGCTGGTCGGATAGGGTGTGTGTGCATGTGGTAGAAGTCCCCCCCTTTTGTTATTCTGTGCTCTGTTAATCTAGTAGGAGATATTAACTATTATATTACCTGTGTGTATGGTAGTTCGTATGTACAAAATCGTATAGGTGTGTGGAACAAGCTGCATGAACTTATAAACACACATAAAGGGAATTTTGTGCTTATTGGTGACTTCAACTAACTGGATTCTCTAAAACAAAAGTTGGGTGGAAGAGATTGCGTCCCTGGGATGAATCACTTTGTAAAGTGGACAATTGAAAATAGGTTGTCTAGTATACCTTTCGTAGGACTAAAATATACATGGTGAAATAACAGAAAAGAAGATCCAATATATGAACAATTGGATCGTGCATATACAAATGATGAGTGGAGACAATTTTCCCGGATGCATTCCTATGGAATTTACCCATAATGTTATCTGACCATGGCCCCTTAATTCTTCAGTTGGAAAAACGAAGGGACAAAAAATACACACCTTATAAATGGAAGTCTGGAGTCTGAAATTAGACGAAGCGCATGAACTAAAAAGTTATGCTTGGGCTTATAATGTCAAAGGGTCACCAATGTACATTGCGCAGAGGAAAGTTTCAAGATTCTTAAAAGAAGTGGAAAACTGGTGTTTGAGCTACAAAAATAGCCATGATGCTGTGAACTGGCAGAAGATACAAGAGGAGTTTGAAGATGCTCAAAAGTCTGAGAAAAAAGTATCATTCTGATAGGTTGTCGTACACCTGTCAAAAATAAATTCCTAACAAAACCAACTAACAAATAGTAGGGTAAGTAGGGTCGAATCCATAGAGAGATGACTATTTAATCTAACCTCTAAGAATTTGGTGGAACTAAACTATGTCACAAAATTGGATAAAAAGATTAAGGGAAATTCTACATGGTGGCCTCATGGTTTCCATTTTTCTACGTGGAAGACGAAGTTTTTTCCAACTCTCTAAAGTGGCCCCAAGGTTTTGAAGTATTATGCATAGTGCCCATTTTTTAGGTTTTTGGCTAACCTTTACAATTAAAATGGTTAGCCTTTTTTTTTTTATTAAAAAATAATTAAATTATATTTTAAAATAATAAAAAAAAGGAAATTTAAAAAAAAAACCCAAACCCACGACCACCCTCCCACCACCACGTCCACCATCCACAACCCCAACCCCCACCCACCTAGCCTCTAGCCAAACCCCACTGCCGGCGCCACCTCGACCACCCTCCCTTCCCCAACCACCGTAACCCGACGACCATAAACAGGCCAAACCCGTAACCCAAAGTCCCAACCTCCACCCTTCGAAAACCCCAAAAATTGGCCGGAAAAGTTCGGCCACCCCTCCCCCACACCTCTAAAAGGTCAACGCTAGGGTTTCGTGTGTGTGAGGAGGGGCAGTCGGAATTTTTCGGCTTCTTTTAGGGGTTTTTGATTGGTGGGGGTTGGGGTTACGAGATTGGTTAGGGAAGGGGAAGGGAGGGAAGTCGGGGTGGCTGGCTGACGCCGAGGGAGTAGGGTTTTCGATTCACGCCGGCGCCGTCGAGGAAAAGGGGGTTAGGCGCGCCGGCGTTGGGGGGCAGTGGGGAAGGGGGTTAGGCGCGCCGGCTACCGTGGGTGGCTGGCTGGTGGTTGGTGGTTTTCTTTATTTTTTTTCTTTTTAAATATTTTTTTTATTTTATTTTTACTTATGGCTAACCAAAAGCTAAAAAAGTTAGCCAAAAAATCAAAAAATGGGCACTATGCATAATACTTCAAAACCTTGGGGCCACTTTAGAGAATTGGAAAAAACTTCGTCTTCCACGTAGAAAAATGGAAACCATGAGGCCACCATGTAGAATTTCCCAAATATTAATCTAAATCAAAATAGGAATAAAACAATTAATAAAAAGACCTAGGGTTGTGGTTCACCATGCTTATAGTTCTAAATCTGTCAAATATCAATAACAATTCAATTTATCAATTATCAAGAGCAATTGCTAAGCCTACGGTCGGGTCTTAACGCTCTCAATTCAACATATGTAGTTCGGTCGCTAACATAATCAGAATTGCTAATTGTAGGTAAGCCTCTAAAAGTAAGATCTTTCGATTCAAACTCTTATTAACAATAATTAATCAAACAATTGATCAGGTTGCAAGATTAACAATAAAACACTATCAATTAGAGAAACAACAATCAAAATATCATTAATATCAAACAAGATTCATTGTATAAACATGGATTCCCAAACCCTAGAAATAAACTACTCTAGCACGAAATAAATAATCAAAACTAAATCTAATAAAGAAAGAATAATTAAAAGAGAGAATAAAATACCTTAATGAATAAAAATAGTAAACTCAAGAACAATCCATGGAGAATCCATAGAGTTGCCCATGAGAAAACTAGGGCTAAGAAAATGAATATAAAAACGGCCTAAGGGAAAAATAATAATCCCTTAAAGTATTTATAATATCCTAAAACTTATCTAAAACTAATTAAAGAAAAGAAATCAGAAAATACAAATTACACAAGTTGCATTACTATTGGGTGATAGATGATGACATGGCATAAAACCGTAAGCGAGGTCGAAGGACGTAAATCAACGAAGGCTTGTGGGCTGCTTGCCAAAACCTGCGGGCGCAGGCACATCCTGCGGCTTGGCAGTAGCACCTGCTTATGTCGAGTGGTCGCAGGACAGGGGCGTAGCAATTATCATATCCCGCGGGTGGATGACTGCATCACTTGGATTCAAATGCCTATAAATTCTGTTCTAGGAAGCTTCTTGGGGCGTGTGACCTATCATTGGAAAGCTCTTCCAGTATTGTTTTCAAATCAACTTGAATCACTTCAATCCAATCTGTAGAACTCAAATTATGATCAAAAGAGTGAACAAAGGTCAGTTTTGACACTTTGTAAACCATCGTTTTCCTCGTCTCTATCTCAAATTCATCTCCCAAAGGTGCATAGCGACTCTCGTGGAAGTTATTATCATTTATAATGCATACAAATCTCAACCTAATCTTCCACAAGCACATACTTTCATTGAGTGACCTCGATTCATCGACTTTTCATCCTTTCATTGTCCGATTTTCCCAAAATTACTCCGAAAGCGTCCAAATAGTTATAGAAACTACTTGAAACCATTAAGAAAACACAAAGGAAGCGTAATAGAGCACAAAAATGACAACTTATGCAATTGCAACCTACAAAGCAACAGAAGACTCAAGAAGAAACTATAAAACTAGCATAAATGTGCCTATAAACTCTATATAAATATGACTCATCACATTCCATATGGGGTTGGAAATAGAAAAGAGGAAGAGGCTGGAAGAGGAGGCTACCAATAAGTGGTTTTATTGGAAGCAGAGAGCAAAATCAATATGGGACACATATGGTGATCAGTCTACAACCTTCTTCTTCGAGAGTGTGAAGCAACGATCATCTAGGATGGAGGTTCGAGCTCTAAAGAATAATCAAGATGAATGGATCACACATAAGGAAAGAATAAAGGCCTAGTTTTACTCACACTTTGCCTTGATGTATGAAGGATCTCTTATATCCCAAGATGATGTTCATCAAAGAGAGGATTTGCTCAAGGCTTGGATCCAGGTTCTCCCAAAGCTAAACTTAGGTCAAATCTTGTGGTTAGAAAGGCCTTTTTTAGAGGATGAGATCAAGGTTGCAGTTTTTGCTCCAAATCCCCTTAAATCACATGGTCTAGATGGGTCCCCACCACTCTTCTTCCAAGAGAATTGGAGTGTAATAAAGAATGAAGTGATCAAAGGAGTCCAACATTTCTTTTGTACATGCAACTTGCTTGAAGAGACAAATAAAACTTTTATAACCCTAATCCCAAAGGTGAAGCAGCCATCAAAGGTGGATGAATTTAGATTAATAAGCTTGTACAACTCTCTTTACAAGATCATCTCCAAGTGTATGGTAAACAGACTCAAGGCAATATTACCTGTTATAATTGGAGATTTTCAAAACGCTTTTGTGTCTGGAAGGCTTATGATTGACAACTGCTATGTAGCTCATGAGATTCTGAATTAAGTAAAGGCAAGGAAAAAAGGTGGAATTTTTGAAGCTATTTTGAAAATAGATCTTAGCAAATCATATGATCGAGTGGCGTGGGATCTGGTGGAAAATATCATTTCTCAGATGAACAACCCTCCATCGTGGAAAGTATTGATCAAGCAGTGTATCTCTTCTGTCTCTTATGCAGTGTTGGAGAATGGGGAACCAACAAACTTCTTCTCTCCAAAAGTTGGTTTAAGCCAAGGGGACCCTTTGTCCCCATACCTTTTCATTCTAGTTATGGAAACTCTGTCAAGAAGATTGTCTAAACTCCAAGCTAGTGGAGAGCTAAAGGGCATAAAAATAGGAAGGAATGCTCCAGCTGTAAACCACTTGTTCTTGTTGGGGTTTGGTGAGTCCGAATCACCGCGGAATCAAACCCAAAAATAAGACCGCACTCGCAATAAATAAAACTATAAACATAATTAACTTAACAACAAGATTAAGATAATAAGATTACCTTTGGAGCGTGCTTCGCCCGACCGCTTGGGATCTTACTTGAAAGCTAGCTTCGAAATTACGAAGCCTCCAACGATGATCCACCCGCAACAACGTTCACCGACTGGGTCCAATGTCTTGGGGTTAGCATGACCCGACCGATAAACCCGAATAATTGAGTTCAAAGACTTTCACAAAATGTGATACCTATTCCAACTATTAAGTTCAAAGGTTTTCACTACTAGCGATCCCTTTTCCAACTCTGACTCAAGCATCATTTCCAATGCCCTTACTTGGGTATTTATAGGAAATGATGAGAGTATGATTGTCTCTCCCATCAATGTGGGATAGTGAGTTTTTCACCTTTTATTTTAAAAGTAAAATAAAATTATTTAAGCAAGCTAGTAATAAATCAACAAGTGTCAACTATACATAAGAGAGCAAGTGAGGACGACTTAGAGAGGGGGACCAAACTTGCTCCCCACTCTCTCCCTCACCTTGTGCCACATGTCCTCTCCCACTTGGCATCAAGGCATCCAAGTGGGCTATCCTTTTTTCCTCCCTTAGTCTCGGCCCAGCTTCCCGCACCCATGAGTTGCGGGCTCCTGCTGCTATCGGCCAGCAAGCCGAGCACTCCAAGTGCGGGCTGCTGCCGAGGCTTGCCTTGGCTGTTAGCATTGGTGCTCTAGCATGCACCAGCCAGCTAAGGCTCGGCTTGGTGGGCATGCTAGCCACCAGGCTACGCATTGTGCCCCTAGCACTGGGATTGCATGGGGCACTTCGATGCTAGGGGTATTTTCGACTTTTACTATTTTCGACTCGACTTCCAACGCTCGGTTTTGACGCTCTGAGCTCGAATTTCCGACGTCTAAATAAATATTACTCGGTTGACTCATTAATTCCTTTTGGATTAATTCGTCGCTTCGGTCTTTGATTTCTTGGGTCTGACCCGAAGGGTTCAGTCAAATTTATGCTGTAATATTAATTATGCATTAATATTACTGATCGAAAGCGGCCTCCACCCAGGCATTCCGATCACTTGACCTTACTGAATATATTAGCTTTCTAATAATTCTGAACCCACTATTAGAATAATACACTTGTTCGAAGGACACTATTCCTTTTAATCTCCCATTTGCCCTTCCGGACAAGTGTGCTTTTAGTGTATATCCCTTTTCCTATGCCGCTTCATGCCTCTTCTTTAACTATAAGGTAAGATTTATCTGTCATCCTTATTACGTCCAAAAGTGTTTCTCGATTCGAGTTCGACTGTCAATAAACAGATGATTTCTAAAATCCATCCGAGCACGGCCATGCATTTTTACAGTCTCGCTCTACGAGAGGCCTTGTAAACAACAAAGACATCTTCCCTATTTTAATAGGGGGACATTTCCAGTCTTGTAATGTGGTTTATCTGACTAAGAGGACCTAGCCGTCCGAGTGATGTCGTTATAATCCCCTATTACGACAGACGTTTGACAATCATCAAAGCGGATTAGTGCTGAAACAAGAAAGCTCACAATGCTCATGGTTGAAGAAAAAGGTTCCGATAGCAATAATGAGAAGTATACTTATGACGATTTTTAATCTCTTAAAGTGTTTTCATCGGTCGATCCACTATGGTTCTAAACCAATACCTGTGCAAATGATTCATGACGGTCATGTCCTTGTAGCACAAGAAATGGTGCTATAAATCAAACTACACATTAATTTCAAATGGAAATTAATCGTCCGTCGTTTAAATGACGTCGATTAGGGATAATTTTCGATTATAATATTCAATATTCACTTAATAGGTGTTTCCTTACCAAGACTGATCTTGATACCCTATTTTGAATATTCCAAGAATCGAATGGACTCATTATTTAATTCTAAACCACAATTAAATAATCGACGGAGTGATTTAAATTGCATGAAATATAACACCCCAATAAATCTCTCTTTAAACCTGTGAATACCCTGAACAAAATCCAAGAGAATTACTGGCGTGCTACCGCCATGTGTTCAAACGTTAAGGCTTTATCAGAAATTAGCAGCGGAAAAACTAAATCAGTTATAAATAAGTTTCAAAACCAACAAATAAAACCAAATTAAGTTATACAAGCTGGAACCATTAAGGCCCTTATTCAAAACCCCACAAAAGTAGTAAATAAATAAAATCAGAGTTTAAATAAATTCAAACTTATGAAAAGACAAAAACTACGAATAATAACCAACTCTCCACTCAAAATCCCACCACCTTGATGCAAGTCCAAACTATGTAAACACTTGTGATGAGTTTGCTCCCCAATATTACAAGTGTAAAGATTGGATCGTCACAGGGTCATTGAAAGGCGAAGGCCATGACCAAAGAAAGACACACAAAGCACGCAATCAGCAAAGTTGAGTACATACAAGCTGCGAAACATAAATTAAGAAATCCCTAACATGCTACTAATAATCAATCATCACACATCATTAATTTGTAGACTCAACTATCAATTTACTAAGACTCCACTATTTAATAATAGGTAAATCATTTCATTTTATTCATTGGATTAAGCAATAGACAAGGTTGTCCAACCCATGCTCCATTTGGAACATCAATAAAAGAAAAACCCCATGCCTCCTTTCGGAAACATCAATAAACATCCAACGACCACGGGCGCGACTCTGTGACCGTAGTTAGTATAAGATCTCACCTAACTTCTAGTTTTGAAAAATATTTGAAATAAGAGACTCGTAGATCAGACGACCTCGAGAAAAGTACACGGCTAATACCCCGTGTACCCCAACCCCTGATTGTCATTACTCCAGAAGTGCACCAATCCAGAGTTTTATTGCTCATCCATCTTGCACTTTACGTGATTTACAGGTTTAGACTTGGTGATGACTCATATGCAAACAATACAATCAATCTAATATCAATTCAATCAAGTAAAACAACTTTCCAATTTCAATTCTTGTTTATTAGTGACAAGCAACATTTATTATTTATTCCTTTAACTTCCTCGGTGTATAAACACCTTGAGTGCATAAGACACCCCAAAACTTTAACCTCGTCTTATAAGACTTGAATTCTTCCGTTACTCATCCTATTTCAATAATCATGAATGAGTAATAAATAAATCATTCCACATATTCACATACCTTTGCCTCTAAGTGCATCTTGCAAAGTTAATTCATAAATAATACTTACAAGTTAAATTAATACACAATCCTCATACTTGAATCAAAACCAACTGTCACATCAAACATTAATTACAATTACTACCATACAATTTCAACCAATCCACAAATTCCTAACATGATTCTAAGTTTTCCAAGTCCTTAAACATGCTCCTAAAGTCAAGGTTTTTGTATCCTTGTACGTACCTTGAGCAAACGAATTGGTATGCCACTTTACTAACTAGCAAACGAATTGGTGCCTTAGACCGGGTTTGAACCGCTGCCAAATGCCTTTTTTCACCTAGGGAAACTCCTCTCCTAAACCAAATAATAACATCTCAATCAATACCCAATCAATCAAATTTACAGCAATACTAACTTACTTTAAAACCTTCAAAATCCAAATCAAACATCACTTTAAAACCTTCCCTTTAGTTAAAATTAAAGGCTTATATATAGTTCTTTAAATTTTCTTCATAAAAACCTTAAAATACACTCTTATAAATGAAATTACAGCAAAGTTTAAAGTTTAATAAAAATCTTAAAATTATTTAAAAACCACTAATAATCTCCCTTTTTAATGGGTGATTTAACCCTCTTTATAAAACATCAAAAGTAATACTTAGAAACTATTTCCAGCACCTAAAACTTCAATAAAAACATATATTTATGCTTAATTAACTTTAAACATAATTAATTTTATTAATTAAACTCAAGGATAATATTTTAAGTATAAAAAAAACTTCGTTAAAATAAAAAACTGCCTGAAAATCATAGTTAGAGGTTGAATTTGGCCACGATAGGGTGGTGTTTACTACTTAAAGTAGTAAGTCTTTCTTAAAACGTTGTTTTCACATGGAAGACACTAATTTTTTTTTTTTTTTTATCAAAATCGGATGAGTTCAGAACCTGATCGGGATTAAAACGGGATTAATATTAACGAACGGAAATCTAAAAATTAAAACACGAATATACGTGATCAAAATAATCTGGAATTAAGTTAAACTAATCAGTAGTTATAATCACCAAAATTTCAAAACATCATTACTATAAAAGCCCTAAATCAATTGTTCATAAAAACCCTAAAATCATGGATTTCAATAATTAAAAACCTTAGGTTATAAAATTTACAAAATCTGTAAATTATGACCATTTATAAAATCTGAAATTATAAAGTTAAATCATCAAAATAAAATTTGAGACTAATTAAATTAATTTCAAACAATAAAATCAAAACCCATAAATCAATAATTATAATTACACAAATTAATAAAACAAAGGAGAAAGAAAATAAGACTAACCTTTTTGTGTGGGAAATTTTTGATTCATGGGGTATTTATAGGAGAGAACGTTGTAGGGTAAATAGAAAGATTGGGCCTCATAAAATTAATGGGCCACATGAATGAAGTGGACTAAGATTTAGTTGTATTGAAATAAATAATAGAATGAAGGTTCATAAAATAATTTGTACCAAAATAATTTTTGACCCAAATTAATAATTTAAATATTTTGAAATTAAATTACGGAAAAATACAAAACAATATTTTAAATAAAATTAAATTTCATTTATAACATATTTAAAAATATGGGGGATTACATGAAATATTTAATTACTCCAAAACTGAATGGTTTATCATAGTGCTTTACATTTAAATAGTCCAAAATTAATTAAAAACACTAAATTAAGGAAATCAAAGCCAATCTCCGATGTGCCTGATTCCCATTGCCTCAACTTGCTTGTTATGCTTCACTTGAGGTAAAGGTTTAGTAAGTGAATCGGCTACATTGTCATCTGTTCCAACTTTACAAATTCTGATTTCACCTTCTTATTTCCATTCTCGAATCATGTGAAACCGCCGCTTAACATGTTTGACCTTCCGACGTTCTCTTGGCTCTCTGGCCTAAGCAATAGCTCCATTATTGTCATAGTAGAGATCTGTTTGTCCCTTGATGGAGGGTACGACACCAAGTTCACCAATGAACTTGCAAATCCAAACTGCCTCCTTAGCTGCCTCAGATGCTGCCAAGTATTTGGCTTCAGTTGTAGAATCTGCAGATGTGCTTTTCTTAGCACTCTTCCAACTAAACTCTCCTCCATTGAGACAGAATATGTACCCAGACTGTGACTTGAAGTCATCTCTGCCTGTCTGGAAGCTTGTGTCGGTATAACCCTCAACAACTAATTCATCTTTGCCACCATAGACCAGGAATTTCTCTTTGTTCCTTTTTAGGTACTTTAGGATATTCTTGGTTGCAGTCCAATGCGCCTCTCTTGGATCAGATTAGTATCGGCACATAGTGCTCAAGGCATACGACACATCTGGCCTAGTACATATCATGGCATACATGATCGATCCAATAAGCGAAGCATATGGAATCTAATTCATCCTTTTTCGCTCATCAGGTGTCTTTGGACACTGCTTCTTGCTTAGGTTTATGCCATGCAACATGG
This sequence comes from Chenopodium album, assembly GCF_948465745.1. NCBI lineage: Eukaryota > Viridiplantae > Streptophyta > Magnoliopsida > Caryophyllales > Amaranthaceae > Chenopodium > Chenopodium album. Next base: position 19,387,371 of record NC_137842.1, read on the forward strand.
GTAGGTGGCCTCTCTTGGCTCCTTCCATGCAAAATCGAGTTGGTACCTTATCTATATAAGTACTTTGACTCAATCCTATCATCCTTTTTGATATATCCCTATAGATCTTGATGCCTAGTATGTAATGAGCCTCTCCCAAGTCTTTCATTGAAAAACATTTTCCGACCCAAGCCTTTACAGACTCTAACAAATGGAATGATGTTTCCAATGAGCAAAATGTCATCGACATATAAGACTAGGAAGGTGATGTCACTCCCACCGACCTTCTTGTAAACACAAGAATCATCTGGATTCTTGATAAAACCAAACTTACTAATGGCTTCATCAAATCGCAGATTCCAACTTTTGCTCGCTTGCTTTAATCCATAAATGGATTTCTTAAGCTTTCATACCTTTCCAGTGTTGTTTTGGTCGACAAAACCTTTGGGCTGTCTCATACACACAATTTCGTCCAAAATACCATTTAGAAAGGCGGTTTTAACGTCCATCTGCCATATTTCATAATTGTAATATGCAGCAGTCGCTAGGAGAATCCGAACGGATTTAAGCATTGCGACTGGAGAAAAGGTTTCATTGTAATCAATACCATGAACTTGTCTATAACCTTTTGTTACCAATCTAGCTTTGTAAATGAATACATTTCCATCTTTGTTAGTTTTCAACTTGAAAATCCACTTACATCTGATAGGTGTGTAGCCTTCAGGTAAGTCAACCAAGTCCCTGACTTGATTTTCAAACATGGAATCCATTTCGGATCTCATGGCTTCTTGCCATTTAGCAGAGTCGGTGCTTGCCATCGCTTGCTTGTAGGTTGCCGGTTCATCTCCATCCATGATTAGGATGTCCTGATTCTCGGTTAAAAACAATCCAAGATATCTATCAGGTTCAGATCTCGGCCTCTGAGGCCTACGTAGGGTATTGGATTGAGCATTTGTATTGTAGGTTTGACTTTGCATATTTTGATCACTTTGACCTTCGTCAACAGACGCTTTTTGAACACTTTGACTGTCATTCTGATTTTGTTGCTCATCCTCACGAACTTTGTCGAGTTCGATTTTCCTCCCACTTGTCATTTTGGAAAGGTGCTCCTTCTCCAAAAAGACACCATCGCGAGCAACAAACACTTTGTTCTCCGATTTATTGTAGAAGTAATACCCTTTATGTAGGGAATATTTCAAGCATTATCCCTAGCTTGAACCCCACTGTGATCATACACTAAAGTACGGTGGCGTCCAAAGGGAAGGAAGCTAGAGTAAAAGAGTCGCCAACAAGTTTTAGGAACTTGTAAACCGTTCACAGGGTGAAGGTTACACCCCTTACCGATCCAAGAGATCGTTAACTCCAATAGATCTGGAACCAAGACTGGAAGTTCGGGGATGAAGGTACAAATCCAATCTAAAAGAGAAAGAACCTGCCCTATTTATAGGCATCTACTTTATTCTTCTCGTATTAATGTGCGCTTTCTTACTAACATGCAATCATTAGGTTTACCCTAAAACCAGTTTATATATGTTGGTTGAATATTAATGCACAAATAAATCTATTATTGGCGATCACTTGAATTATAATCAAATTATCCCTAAACAAGATTATTAATTATCTTATTAAGCGTGATTACAAGTACAAATTCCCTTTAAACATGCATAAAAGGTGTGATCAAGCAATAACAACAAATAAGCATAAAGCAACAATCATCATCATCATCATCATAATAATAATAATCATAATCATGTTAAAAATAAAGCATAATAATATTAGCAAGATCATAGGCATGATACTAACAAGATTAATAACAAACCCTAGCATGTCACTAAACAATAAAGATCAAAGCTTTAGCCCTAACATGATACTAACATGATATTGGGAATGAAATAGGAAGCATCACATATATCATAATTTATATAAGCAAATCACCCTAAACATGATACTAGGAAGCAAAAACCTAAACATGATTTCTATATCATAATATCAATAAAGCAATTAAAGCACTTACTTGGACGCCTTGTACCTCTTTCTAATAACAAAATACACACGTTAGTAACTTCAAAGAAAATATAAAATCAAACAATTAAATTAAATAATTGAAATAGGAATTTAGGACCAAACCCTCATAAATTAAACCTTTCACGTCTAGGCCGAAGGCAACTTCGAATTATGCTAAGTGTGTCTAGATCTTGTGAATGCGGAATTTTGTTTGTGAAAAGTTGGTTTAGAATAAGAGAGAGAGAGTATCAAGAATTTCTTCATGACAGTTGGTAATTAAAAACGGAGGTCTAAGGACGCTATTTATAATGAAAATTAGCCGGAATATGATAAAAAAGAATCGGAGTTTCAAGAAGAATAAAACACGACGCTAGCGCCGTACATGCCTCTGTCGCCAAGCGACAGCCTGTGGTGCGGCGTTGCAGGCAGTTTTTTCAACGTTTTCATTTTTTGGATAAAATTAAGCGTACGAGGGGTAAAACTGTAATTTCATTTAAAACACTTCTTTTATTCTAAATAAAACTCATATAACTCAATTATCAATGCTAATCATATTAGGATTCAAACAAACCTTCTAGAAGATTCTAGAAGACTATAATCAATCCTAATTGCATTAGGAATGATAAATCATAATAGGCCATCCTCTAGATCATTGGGCCGCATATAAAGATCAAACCGGGCCCAATTTAGTAATTTAGCCATAACTTTCTCATTATTCATCAGAATTGGGCTTATAATATATCGTTGGAAAGCTCTTTTCAAACCCGATCCAACTACACTATTATTGGACCCTTGCTATGGAACAAAATAAACTGGATTGGCTATTTTCATAAAATAGGTTTTCAAAAACAGAGAGAAAGAAATGAAATTTAATAAAAACTAACCGCAACACTAGAATTTTCACACTTCTACTTCATTTGATTATAATTCGACGTGAAAGGTATTCATCACTAGGTTTGGTTTTGGGGAGACACAAATGGGTGTCTACACTTTGTTTCTTTTGGGTATCCCACAAAGTAAATCTTATCAGATTTGGGATGAATTTTGTCAGAAATCAATTTCTTGACATATGCTTCGCATCCCCATATCTGTAGAAAATTCAACCTAGGACGTTTGTTCGTCCATAACTTGTATGGAGTCTTTTCTACAGCTTTCGATGGAGCATGGTTCAGTGTTAGTGCCGTAGTTAAAAGTGCGTGTCACCAGAAAGAGATAGGAAGATCACTAAGATCCATGGTTAATCGTACCATGTCTAACAAGGTTTGATTTCTCCGTTCGGATACTTTGTTCCATTGTGGAGTTCCTGGAGGTGTTAGCTCTGAAAGTATACCATGATCTTTTAGATGGTCATCGAATTATTGGCTCAAGTATTCACTACCTGGTTCCGATCGAAGGGCTTTGATTTTGTTGCCAAGCTGATTTCCCACTTCACTCTGAAACTCTTTGAACTTGTCAAACAATTCACATTTGTGCGACATTAGGTAGACATAGCCTTATCTACTATAGTCGTATGTGAAAGTGATGAAATATCGATGTCCGTTTCTTGTGGCGAAGCTCATTGGTCCACATACATCAGTATGTATTAGACTTAATAACTCACCTGCTCTTTCTCCCAAATTGGAGAATGGCTGCTTTATCATATTGCCTAATAAACTTCCTTCGCAATTCTCAAAAGATTCTAAATTGAAAGAGTCAAGAAAGCCTTCTTGAAGAAGCTTCTTGATGCGTTTGATGTTAATGTGACCAAGACGACAATGCCACAAGTAAGTTTGATTTGACTCCATGGTCTTAGCTCTTTTGGTATCATAATAAACAATGTTTTCTAAACACATAAAAGTGCCATTTCCATAAATATAAACAAGACATGAGACAAAAGTCTTGTGATCAAGGTTAAAATGACGTCCAACGTCACAAGATCAAAGTATGGTAGATAAAAATCAACAAGTTTTAGAATTTAGACAAAACACATGAGATTACAAGCTTTCTTTGGATATATTATCTTCATCTTCCACTTGTGTACTCATGTCCACTTGAAAAGCACGATTCACTTTGTTCCTGAAATAGGAGCATAAAGTGAGTCAATTTTTCGGTATCTAATACCTTATAAATTGCTTGTATTCAAGTGTTAAGATGATACCTGAGATTGAGGCTTCTTTTCCTCTTGCCTCATCTTTCAGATACTCGCTACATTATCTTTTATAGTGACCTTGCTTACTACAATAGAAGCAGCGCATCTTAGCCTTGTTCTTGAACTCCTTTTTCTTGGGCCTTAGAGCAAACTTAGCCGCCTTGCAAGAATAGGTTTTCTGGAGCTCTTGGACAACTTTCTTATAGGACAGTTTGTTCCGATTGTTGGTAAGTCGCATCTTAATTGCAACGTGCCCCGAGTGGAGTGAGCTTAAAAGCATATGAGCCGCTTGCTCATCCTCCACCGGTCTACCAATCAGTTCTAGATGGTTAAATAACCTTGTCATCTTTTGCACATGGGCTTGAAGTGGCATCCCGGGTCTAAGTCTTGCACTATAGACACTGGCCCATACTTCTTGCCTCTCTTTGCTGAGACACCCATCTTGCGGTGGCTTGATCCTCATGTTAGACAGTGACCTAGTCACTTCTTACACAAGTCCATCATAGTTTCCCCTATCGCTCTTTGTAACCCTCAGATTGACCACATCTTCTAGAGCCTTGAGGAGTACATCCGGAAGGTATTTGGAGAATTTCTTCTTCCACTGCTCCGGAATGGAGTTTTCCATGAGTCGAGAGACTCTATTGCAATCATAACTCCACTCCTCATGAGCCTCATCGCTCATAACCCCTTTTGAGAAGAAACTCGAGATGGGTGTATCCAAGATATGCTCTAGGTAGCAATTATATTGTGGAGGGTCAAACGAAGTTCTTCCTCCCATTCCTTGAAGTTTACCAAATTCAAGCTAAATGGTAACTTCTCGGGAAGATTTGAGAATATTAGATTGTTATCGATAGTTCAAGACATGATTCTACAATTTAAAGAATTTTTAATGAAAAACCATTCATAATACTTAAATAAGATTGAATTTAATTCATGCATATTTTAAACTTATTTAACGTCTTATTCACACTTAAAATTTGTCCCCTTTTAGTGAAAATAAGTCAATTCCAAGATCCAAGGAAACAAAGAGTGGCTAAGCATGCTTTGACTTGTCTTAGCACTCAATCTCCCAAGATAAGCAACGCTTTGCTAATGGCTTCAAGCCACTCTTGGTTGAATAAATCGTCGCATCTAATGCTCTCTCAACAATTTATCCACTTTGCCAAGACATGTTAGGACTCTATCACTCATATCGTTGAGTACAACCAAAACCAACTTGCATACCCTGTATGCCTTATGAGTCTAGGGAGCAGTAGTGCTGCCTCACTTTGGCGTAGCCCATCACTACTCTCAATAGGTCGATAAGTGTTGTTTTGGAATGACAATTTTACTCAATATTTAGGGACCTAGGGTTTCTATGTTGGTTGATTTAAGTGAACTTAATTAATCATCGCAAAATTTGAAATCCTAAACATGCATCTAACATATAATTCATATATAAATAATCATAAATATGTAAAACATAAGCATTTTGATGCATATTGGCAACTAGCATGACCCCTTAAATTCTTCAAGTCTTTTAAAGGTCTTCTTTTGCAACTTCATAGCTTTGTCTTCCAAGAACCTCCGTCTTCAAGACTTGACCAAAATTATGCAACAACTAGTATCTAGGTTTAGGACTAATCTAAATATTAAGGTACAAAAATACTCAATGGTACGCAGACCGTATTTAGATTTACAAAAATACATCACGGATCGTAGTCCGTATTTTCTATCCTAATTGGGCCCCACTAGTAGCCATTTTATAAAACCTGTGAGAGAATATACATTCCATTCATCCATTCACCATTTGTGAATCGCCCATGCATTTTACAACAAAAACAAGTAATAATGCATAAACACGCGATAACTAGTAACTAATCTAGGTGGTTAATTCAATCAACACGCCTAATTAAAACTTGTCAAAGTTGTTTTAACCGATTATGTAAATAAGCGCAATTAATATTTGAAGCTCCCACTAAATTCCGCATCAATCTTAAAAATCTAATTAATTAAGCCGGTAAAACCCAATTATTTGCCAAAATAAAATTTTGCAAATGTTGCTCATTAGAACCGAGGCTTAGCCTCTTAAATTTTAATTAAAATAAACAAGATTAATTAAAATAAATAAAACGGCTAAAATGAAAAATAATAATATGACCTTAACACCGTGGTATATGTGCTAATTAAGGGGAGGTGCGCATAACCGTGATTCATGCTAAGCGTCACACCCATAGCTTAGAATACCGCATACGCGTCGACTCTTCTACGGGGCGTGCAAGAGCACAAGCCACGAGGTCGCACAAGCTTGCTAGCTATGCGCACCATGCCGCAAGCATCGCACCACATCCCCCGCACACCACTGTCGCACCAAGCCACACACGAGCAGCAAGCACGCACCAAGTAGTGGCTAGCGCGTAAATTATGCTGCTGCGGCACGCTGCTGCTTGGCAGTGGTGCTTGTTGCCTCGGACGCACCAGCCACACACCAACAGTGGCGCGCACCAAGCATCAGCCCTTGGCAGCCACATGCGGGCTGCACAGCAGCCCGGCTAGCCGAAGGGTGCTGTCTTGGTTTGCGTGCCATACTCTCGGGTTTTTGAACCCGAGTTTCGCATGACTTAATAATAAATTCTAAATTATTTTTAGAACTAATGTAATGTGAAAAATGAAAATTAAGCAAGTCTAGCTCAAATAAAATTCATCCAAGAGCATTTAACCAAAATTTTTTCCAAGAACCATTCTTTGATAAAATTAGTTTAACTTGGTGCAATAAAAATAAGAGGGCAATTACTCACTATTAATTTAATCAATTTAAATTAATCTTGAGATTTTGACAAAATAAAAGGGAGTTGGAAAAATGAACATAAGTTCAATAAAGATTCCAACTTTAATACTTGTGAATCCTTGAAAAAATATATCTTCCAATATGAAGATAAACAAATTTCTATCACAAGTTTCAAACTTTATGATTCCAATCAACTAAAAAATGATTAAATAAAAAAAGTTCAACAAAAATTCATGGAATTTAGTAACTCAAAGTTTCAATCACTTTACATAATTAAAGATGGAATCTTTAGTACTTAGAAGCCTCAAAGAACAACAATTTCACACTTAATGCAATTAATTTGCAATTTTGTGAAAAATAAAACCAAGCTTTCAAACACAAATTACCACCAAGTAATCATGCTTAAAGAGGTTTAAAATTGCATATAAAATATGAATTGAACCAATTACATAACCACCATAAATATGCAATTAATTTTCAAGGTTGAAAGACTTAAAACTTTTCGTAAAAACGAAAAACCCCTCGAAAAGTGCATTTCTGGTCGTTTTTTTTGGCTAAAAACTGAGTTCTAAAAGGGGAAAACCATTTCCAGAACGCCTTTTCCACCCAAAATTCACTATTTTTGGGTCGAAATCTGGGTTCGGGAGCTGAAGTCAGCTCTAATACGAGGTTAAATTGGATAAAACGAGCTACTAATCTAATTAGCAACTTAAAACCAGAAAAATTAAGCCATAAAAACACCTTGAAAAAATATTATGATTTTAAAAATAAACGAGCGACGCTCCGATACCGCTGTTGGGGTTTGAATCAAACCCAAAAACAAGACCGCACTCGCAATAAATAAAATCATAACCATAATTAACTTAAATACAAGATTAAGATAATAATATTACCTTTGGAGCGTGCTTCGCCCGACCGCTTGGGCTCTTACTTGAAAGCTAGCTTCGAAATTACGAAGCCTCAAACGATGATCCACCCGCAACAACGATCACCGACTGGGTCCAATGTCTTGGGGTTAGCGAGACCCGATCGATAAACCCAAGTAATTGAGTTCAAAGACTTTCACAAAATGTGATACCTTTTCCAACTCTTGAGTTCAAAGGTTTTCACTACTAGTGATCCCTTTTCCAACTCTTACTCAAGCATCATTTCCAATGCCCTTACTTAGGTATTTATAGGAAATGATGAGAGTATGATTGTCTCTCCCACCAATGTGGGTTAGTGAGATTTTTACATTTTATTTTAAAGGTAAAATAAAATTATTTAAACAAACTAGTAATAAATCAACAAGTGTCAATTATACGTGAGAGAGCAAGTGAGGACCACTTGGAGAGGGGGGACCAAACTTGCTCCCCACTCTCTCCCTCACCTTGCGCCACATGTCCTCTCCCACTTGGGCATCAAGGCACCCAAGTGGGCTTCCCTTTGTTCCTCCCTTAGTCTCGGCCAAGCTTCCCGCACCCATGAGTTGCGTGCTGCTGCAACCTTGGCCAGCAAGCCGCGCACTCCAAGTGCGTGTGTGCTGCTGCCAAGGCTTGGTGCCGAGGCTTGCCTTGGCTGCTAGCATTGGTGCGCATGCTAGCACCATGATACGCATTAATATGAAATAACCAACAAAACCCAAGAAAAAGGAGGAGAAATCAAGTAACAACAAGTTCAAACCAACAAAATAAGGTAAACCTATCTCAAAATCACCAAGATAATGAAAATAGGGGTCTTAATCAAAGCCAACACCAAGTAAAGCTAGGATTAAGGTGTAACCACAAAGATTACAAGGTAGAAATCACAAAGAAAGCAAGATAATCACAAAGATTATGGTAGAGAGAGAAAGTATCTTTGATTACAAAATCAAGCAAAGTTCAACATTAATTCCCAAACCAAAAACGTCTTAAAAAAACTTAAATAGTTCGCACAAGCTGACAGAAAAACGGGAAAAGGTTTGGCCGAACTTAGGGTAAGTTTTGTCAAACTTGTGGGTAGGTTCGGTCGAACTTTTGGGGTTCGACCACTCCTTCAAAGATGCTGAAATCAGGTCTGAAACTGCCTGGGAGGTTCGGCCGAACATACTTCGGTTCGGTCGAACTCCCCTGCTCCTGGATAGCTCAACTTCAAACGTTCATAACTTCTTTGTTTCTTGCTCAAATTTGGCATGTGACCATTCGTTGGAAATCTCTTGAACTCTACTTTCACCTCCAACTTGAATCACCTAAAAATTTCTTGTAACGAAGGAGATATGGCTGATTGAAGTAGTTGCATCATATATTGATAAGCTTCTTCCCTCTCATCCTCGTTCCCATTGTTTATCTTCAACCATCAATTGTAAAATCAAGACACAAGGATTGTTTTTAGTCACCTAAGTCACGTCATAACATAGAGAAGTTACCCAAAAGTAGAATGGAGCCATAAATTCCATTAATTAGAACATATAGTCGCACAACTCGTAGTTTTCAATGATGCTCCCACATCACACATTGTGCCCCTAGCACTCGAATTGAACGGGGCACTCCAATGCTAGGGGTATTTTGGGAAATACGTTGATTTATTACTATTTGCACGTCTCATCTTTTACTATTTTTGACTCGACTTCCGACGCTCGGTTTTGACGCTCTAAGCTCGAATTTCCGAGTCTAAAAAAATATTACTCGGTTGACTCATTAATTCCTTTCGGATTAATTCGTCGCTTCGGCTCGTTGGTTGCTTGGGTGTGACCCGAAGGGTTCAGCCAAGATTAAGCTGTAATATTAATTATACATTAATATCATTGATCGGAAGCGGCCTCCACTCAGGCATTCCGATCACTTGACCTTACTGAATATTATAGCTTTCTAATAATTCTGAACCCACTATCAGAATAATACACTTGTTCGAAGGACACTATTCCTTTCAGTTTTTTTGCAGATGATGCCCTCCTCTGCTTCAAGGCTGCTCTAGAATCACGCAGACTTATAAAAAAAACTTAAATGAGTTATGCATCATATCAGGTGAAGTAGTAAATGAGAAGAAAACATCAATTATGTTTAGCCCGAATACACCATCTAGATTTGTTAGAATCGTGAGAAACCCAATATGAGTTAAGAGCTGCAATGAGCTTGGGAAATATTTAGGATGACAAATGGATATGAATGGAAGAACAAGCTCAAAAATTTAAAACAATTATAGATAGAATCAAGGAGACGATTACTTCATGGAAATTCACAAAACTAAACCAAGCAGGGAGGCTTTTGCTTATAAATGGGATTCTGCTAGCTTTGGCACAACATGTATTGTCACTCTATTGGTGTCCAAGGGCTATACTGAAACAGGCAAGCTCATTGATCTCTAGATTCTGGTGGAGTTCAAGCTCAGAAGGAAGGTATCTAAGTTGGAGGAGAATACAAGTGATGCAGCTTCATAAAAATGAAGGAGGTATTAAACTAAAAAACTTGGAACATATAAACAGTAGCCTCCTTATAAAGCAAAGCTGGAGAATGTACAAAAATCCTAATCTTCTATCCAATAGACTATTTGCAGCAAAGTATGGAAGTGGTCTAGTGAGACTGGGAATGAGAACATTAAATCTACAAAAAAGGATCGTGGGCTGCCAAGAATCTGATTAGAGCAGTAAACTCTTTCAAAGCTGGAGTTGGAAAGAGAATAGGAAATGGGAGAACCACTTCCATTGAACAGGACATCTGGGTTAAACATAATAGGATCCGGCTAAAGGGTGGCTTAGTGGCTCCTCCAGAATGAGTTTTTGATCTGATGACTTCAGATAGATAGAATATGGAATGCAAGCCTAATCTGGAATTATTTTGATGAGGAAACAGATAGGGACATCCTAGCTGTCCACATACCTTTATAGAACAAGGAAGATGAGTTTAGATGGATCCCAGAAAAAAAGGGAGAGTTCACATTTAGGTCTGGGTATTGGATGCAGATAGCAAACCAGAAAGAAAACACATGGATGCCAAGCAACAAAGATTTCTAGAAAAAACGGTGGAAGACTTCAGTACCTCCCAAGGTGAAGATGTTCCTATGGAAAATGGCATAAAACGTCCTACTAACAAAGGAAAACCTCGAGAAAAGGGGGATGAATACACGAGGATTTTGTGGTTTTTGCAAACAGGAGCCTGAGAGTGTGGAACATCTATTCATGCACTGTGCGATTTCAAGAAGGGTGTGGCTAGCATCCCTTCTTGGAATTAACTCCTCTTCTTCTAACCATTTATCATGCAGGGAACGGGCAACAAACTTTATTAGCTATTGTATGAATATTATGCAGGATAATCCTAGCTATTAAATTGCTTAACTTTGAGGAAACTTTATGGGCAATATGGCTGCATCGAAATGAGATAATTTTCAAAGACATGAGTGTTAATCCGTCAAGAATCATTGAGGTGGCACAGTTACACGTTCAAAGATGGGGAAGAATTACAGCGAGAGTGAAACAACAGTAGGAATCTAAGCTACAGATTGTGATGGAAAGAAAACCCCATATAGTTTGGAAAATGGGAAGAGCCTCTCCAAGGCCAAGCATAAGTATCGTGGTGCATGCAGCCTGGACGGACCGCCTTGGAGATAAAGGAAAGACATGGAGAGCAACAATATCTTGGATTGCAGATGAAGAACAATTCAAACACATCAAGGGATCAGCTCGTGTCTTTGCAGCAACTCCACTCCAAGCTGAGGGAATGGAAGTGCTTGAAGCTATCCAGAGAGTGCCCACTTTCTTTGCCAATGTAATCATAAAATCAGACTCGTTGCAGGTTTGTGGGTGCACTTCAGAGGCCAAAGACTGCAGAAGAAGTCATCAAGCACATAATCCAGGACATCATGTTTGAAGCAGCGAAAAGGGATTATCTAGTATGCATAAAGCCGGAAAGAAGAAATGTGCAATTAGCACATAATTTGGCAGTTAAAACCAGAATACCTGGGTAGTGGAGTGTCCCACCTTTTCAGTCACACTTTTTTTTTTTTAGGCAATTTAGCAAACACTTTTACACAAACTAGTTAAGTAAAACCAACTAGTCAAACTAGTTAATACAATGTAGTCAAACTAGTTAATATAACTATTTATATCAATTAGCTACTTAGCTAATTACTAAACATGGGTCATGATCTGGTTGATTATAATATTTCTTATATTAGCAGAGAGGATTATAATGTTAAAAATTTCAAAATTTTGACCCTGAAAAATATAAAGAACAAACAAATTTAAACAAAGGGGCATATAGAACATAAATCTCCTTGTGTTCGATCTAGTACAATAAATCAGAGAAGGAAAAAGAAATAGATTGATACATTTTTGTGAATAAGAATCATGTGGGTGCTCATTGATAGAGAAATCATCTTGACCATAGGCCAATGAGTTTGATGTTTCAAATAAATCATCTTGACCATAGGCCAATGAGTTTGATGTTTCAAATTTATCATCCCAATGACAATAACAAGGTTCCCTGGTATTTTTAGATCACATGTTGGTATAATTACTATACCAATATGAGGGGTCTAATTATACCAACAAGATTGTTGGTATTTTTAGACTTTATGTTAAAATAATTACTACGTCAACATAAAATATAAATGTACCGACAAACACCTATTATTTTCATTCATTACAATAGTAATTATTGGCATAGATTTCCTTGAACAACGATTTGTAGTTGAGGCATTTCTAAATCTCTTAAATATTAGCTAGTCTTACAATTTAAATGGTTTAGGTTTCCTTGTAGACCAAGACCTTTGACTCTTTGTCGTTAATTTCAAGCCTTAATATCATGGATTGAGTCATCTGGTATAATTAACGTACAATTTAATGCATTTATTATTATCACACAACAAAGTTTCAAGGGCGTTACATTATGTTACCCCAACTATTCATGCAGAGGCTAATACAATAATTGTAATGAAAATAATTGCAATAATGCTCAATAATACCTTAGATATTTACCAATTGACGCAAATGTTTTACTCATTTTTACAGGTAGTACATGTGAAGCAGTAGTGTGTACTCTAGCAGCAGCAAGGGATCGTGCCTTGGAAGTTCACGGCGAAGAGAAGATAACGAAACTGGTGGTGTATGCATCAGATCAGACTCATTTTACTTTCCAGAAAGCTGCTAAACTCGTAGGGATCCCCCCTCGAAATTTTCGAGTACTTCCAACTTCGTCCACAACGGACTTTGCACTGTCACCTGATACTTTGAAGGCGGCGATTGAGGTTGATATATCACAAGGTTTGGTACCATTGTATGTTTGTGCTACTATTGGGACGACAGCATCAGGTGCTGTTGACCCTTTAGATGGCCTTGGCAAGATTGCTAGAGACTTTGGTGCTTGGCTACATGTTGATGCTGCTTTTGCAGGTAATTTGAATTGACCTGAAAACCTCTATAGGAAAATTTGGTAATTACCACCGCGTATAGTAGTCTAAATTGACATTACCACCTTTTTTTTATTATTTTTTTATTTTAATTTTTTTAAAATCTTACCACCTACTCCCTCCGTCCCTTTTGATAGTCCATTATGGACAAATCTTAGTCCCAAAATATTCATCCCATTTGCCTTTTTCAACAACTATTAATACGTAGTATTAATTTTTTTTTATCAAAATTCTCTCCAATTTGCAACAATATTTGTGCAAATCTAACTTTTCCATGTATTTTATTACTTTCTCTCTATTTTTTTGCATAACCAATGTCAATTTACCTTTTAAATGTACTTTAACTATTCTTTTTTTGTGTTTATTAATTCCCGTGAAAAATGCCCATTAGGGACTATCAAAAGGGGACGGAGGGAGTAGTTTTTTCCAAAACATTTAAAACTCCCACCACTTTTACAAATGACGTCATCATGGGTCCTACTTTTGCGTTTTCCCTCTCTCTTCCCTCGATTTCCCCTGTTCTGCTACTCCTTTCTTTCTATGTCATCTCTCAAATTTGATTCCAATTTGATTTCAATTACACAAATTTTGCAAATTAGGTATAAATTCTACAATCTAACCTTTAACGAATTGAATTGATTAGTGTAATTAATTAGGGGTTGGGTAATCAATTTGAGGGTTTTGCTAAATTCAAAAAAAAATTAGGGTTTATGAAATGTAAATTGAATGAATAGCTGGACAATTAAACAAGTAATTAGGACGAAAACACAATTAAATCATACAATTGGGGAGAAAACAGTAACATTGTAGTGGTGATTACTCATTTAGATGAACATGTTCATATGAAAAAATAATTAAAAAAAAATACACCACCACAACATTAAATTCCAGGCCCCCCACCCACTACAATGCACTTGATTTGGCTTGTCAATTGGTCCCCCCCCCCCCACTGCTCTTTTGCTCAGAGAAAGTACCGCAGAAAGGCTTCTTTTAGAAAGAAAAGGAGAGAGATTGAAAGATGAGTGTTGAATGTTAGGGTTTCACAATAAATTTGGGTTGTTGAGAGTACAATAATGGGTATTGAAGAGGAGAGAGATGAGATAGAAAGAAGGGAGTAGCAGAACAAGGGAAATCGAGGGAAGAGAAAGGGAAGGAGAGGGAAACGCAAAAGTGGGACCCATGATGACGTCATTTGTAAAAGTGGTGGGAGTTTTAAAAATTTTGGAAAAAAATTAGGTGGTAAGATTTAAAAAAAAAAAAAAAAAAAAAAAAAAAAAAAAAAAAAAAAAAAAAAACCTTGAGGTGGTAATATCAATTTTGACTACTACACATGGTGGTAATCACCAAATTTTCCATATCTAAAGTATGATTTAGAAAAGATTACTCCCCCCCCCCCTCCTTTTTTTTTGGAAGTGTTATGCTTATTAAATGCGGCCGTTTATTTTAAGTGTTAGCACTGTTCATTTCACCTAATTTTTGCTGAACTGAAATTAAGTTTACTAAACTGAAATTATTTTTACCTATTTTCTATTATATTTTTTCTTGAGAGTTATTGAACTAAAATTATATTTATTGAATATCATTTTTTAAGGTGAACTGAACAGGATTTTTGTTGAACCCATGAGAAAACTCACATGTGTGTGGCGTGTTGTCCCACATTAAAGAGAGTAGAAATTGTTGGGAAGTGTATCCCACATTGAAGAATTAAGAAAGTTGTGTCCACTTTATAAGGCTAAGGGACTACTCCCCACATTGCCATATGGTTTTGAGGTGGAACCTCCTTGGTCGTATAAAGTGGACAGTTGTGACGGGTGTGGCCCAAGCCCGTTTATCAACTCTACACTTTTATTTTCGACAAAATACTCCATTTTAATAATGTATCTTTTTCATTTCATGGTCCCAACTCGACAACGCAATCGACGACTACTTTTTATTATTTATTTTTATACTCACATACCTTATCTTCTTTCAATAAAATATTAACGACACCAGGACCTGTTCTTTTCAGCTTATTTTCAGTTCAGTTTAGCTCCAATCATTTCAGTTCAGTTCAGTTAAGTAAATCAGAACAGGCGCTAACTATTATTATAATATTTTAATAAATTAACTACCCTGCTTACATCTTTTTAAACTAACATCAATTAATTCACTTAAATTAATATATCGGTCAAATTATAACACTTAAAAAATAAGTATAAAAAATGTAAATTTTGGTCGATCAAAAGTGAATTAAAAAAAAAAAAGTAAAGTAAATAGTTAGATTTGACTAATGACTAATAAAAAATGAATACTTGAATAAATTAAGAATTTTGGGTGTAGTGAGACTTTGAAGTGGTGAAACAAGAACTATTTATACTTCATACCTTTTTCATTCCAATCTTTTTTACATTAACATACCTATATCTATATCTATACTTAGTATATTATCAAACAAACCACAAATGACATGTGTTTCCCTTACTTTTCTCTAATTTTTTTAAATGTTTATAAAAGAAAACTAATCTTATTACTAATTCACTATGTGTTTAATGCATGTTTAGTTCATATCCCCTAACTTAATACAAGTACTATTTATGGGTGCATTTCAATTGCCACTCCTTTATCTTCCTTTTAAACGAACTCTTCATTTTTCTCAATAAAAAAAAAAAAATAAAATACAATTAAAATACAATTAATGAAGTTAAATAAAATAAGAAAACCCTAAAATTTTTTCATCTAATTTTACTACTAATGTCACACCGACCAAAAAATTAGTTCTTTGTTGAAAAATAGTTGTATTTTTCTCCACTCATCACACAAAACTTTCATTTTATCTCTCTATTTTTTTTTATTTATCTTTTTAAAAGAATGCATGTACTGTGAATAGATTAGTCAAAGTTTTGTGTTAGTCAATACAAACATGTGCCACTATCCCAATTTCTTTCCGATTGACTAAACCCTCCTGGTATTCTTATGGTGGTAATAAGAAAAAATAGTCTTATAATTTTTTTTTTCTAATTTGTTTTAATTTGAAACTCATATTGAACATGGTTAATATATACTTTAATAATCAATTGATTCAACAGGAAATGCTTGCATATGCCCTGAATATTGGCATTATATGAATGGAGTGGAATTGGCAGATTCAATTAGCATGAACGTACACAAATGGCTCTTAACAAATTTGGAGTGTTGTTGCTTATGGCTTAGAAACCCTACTATCCTTGCTGATTCTCTTTCAATGAAGCCTGAAATTCTTCGAAACAAGGCCACTGAATTAGGGGATGTAATAGACTACAAAGATTGGCAAATTGCTCTTAGTCGTCGTTTTCGAGCCCTTAAGGTTTGGATCGTGATTCGAAGGTATGGTGTGACTAATTTAATGTCCCATATAAGAAGCGACGTTGAGTTAGCTAAGCATTTTGAATCCTTGATTCAGAATGACAAGAATTTCGAGTTGATCGTGCCACGAAAACTATCATTGATTTGCTTTAGACTAAGTCTACTTGGTAGTAATGGAAATTTGACCGTGTTAAACCAGATATTGTTAGAAGCTGTAAATTCAAGTGGTCAAGCTTACATGACTCATGCGGTGATAGGAGGGAAATTTGCTATACGTTGCGCAATTGGAGGTTCATTGACTCAAAAGTGTCATATTGATAGCCTTTGGAATTTGATTCAAGAGAAGGCTAAAACTCTCATTTAAAAAATGGATGGAAAACTGCCTATTGAAGAAGTTTCCCAAACTATAATGCTTTGATAATTGTATTCATCGTTAATGCATTGAATAAAGAGCATGCGTAATAGCTCTAATATTGTGATCTTAGTTTGATTTAGAAATGGATAATTATATGAAGGATTTGTTATTCATAGCCCGAAGTCCATTTGTTCTGAATTTATTTGAGCATATTAGTTCAAGGGTGCTAATATTGCCTAACAAGGGAAACAAAAAGTCATTTCCAAAGCCAAATTATCTACCAATTGCCCATAATATATGAAAATCTATAAATGTCAAACTTATTAATTCAATAAAATAGTTTGTAATCTTCTAATAATCTTTTGTTGCCAATAATGTTTTGTAGTCTTTTGTTACCTATAATTTTAGTAATTAAATATTTCAATTAAAATCTTTCAACTCTTTAGACGATAAACATAGAGTTATCATTCTCCGTAGAAATATGCTTTACCCCCAAAGAGTTGTATATCATACAATTCATATCCATAACCGTATAGGATAGCTCCGTAGAGCTATCACCATGCTCCCAGCCTCGCTCACAGAGTGTGCGCTCATCGCTAGAAGAACACTCAGAGGGGCTCACGAGCGTGATAGAGTCGACTCACAGGCTGACCAAGTATGACTCCACCTAAAAGAGATCGTACACCTATAACTAAGGAATCAAGTACAATGGAAAAGAACTTAGACACACAAGTTATTACACTCCCTCTCTATCTAAGTACACTTTTTCTCTCTACACATTCTAACTTATACATAGGAGGGGGGTTCCTCGAGCCAACCCCGAGGACAGTTACATTTGTCACCCTATGCAGGTTATCCAACTGGACCTAGCCTGCTCCAGTCAAAACCTCTAGATCCATACCCGGAACAATAACCCAGTGCTTATAATCAACATCAAAAGGTATAAAAAGTAGTAGTTTCTCAATGTTAAACTAACAAAAATATAAAATGATGTAAAAACTAATAAGGAAAAATACACGTTGATAATCCCAATTATGGGTGATTACTTCTAAAAGTTAAGATAACAAATGGGGTCTAACTTTTTGCAAAACATTGTGTTTGAGGACTAACTTTTTTCTACTTAGGGCCTGTTCTCTTACGTTGAAATTCAGTTCAGTTCAGTTCAGTTCAATTCAGTTCAGTTCAGCTCCTAATTTCCTTCTCTTATAAAATAGTTAGTTCAGTTCAGTTCAGTTCAGCTCAGTTCAGTTCAGTTTAGTTCAATTCAGCTCACTTCAGTTCAGTTGAGTTCAGCTGAGTTCAATCAATGAGAACAAGCCCTTAGTGTTTGGGGTCTAGGGTTTGTTTTTTTTTTTTTTTTTTTTTTTTTTTTTTTTTTCCGGTGAAAATAATTAATAATTTTCTAAAAAGTTAGACCATTGAGTTAAAAAAGTTCGACCCTTCTAGTTAACCAATGGAAAAATTTCTTTGTATATTTATTTTATTAAAAAGCAACCAATCAAAAAAATGCAAAAACTTGGACCATGATTAAATTTTTTGAGGTTTATTTTTTTTTTTTAATTATTTTTATGAATATACATACCTAAAGCTTAAATTTCTTGCTTTGGGTAATTACATTTTACCGTATATGATTACTAATTATTCATGTATCTTAATTTTTTTTTTTTGTTTATAAAGACTTAATTATTTAATTTAATTACTAACTATAATTGTATTAATCATAAATATAAAACAAAAAACTATAATTTTCATTTGTATGTAAATATTACTACTATTTACTATGGAAGGTTATTGATAAATCTAAAGTTAAGTACTTATGTCTGATTTGTGTAATTTTATGTTGCTAACTATACCATGAAAACTAATCTCATATTATCCATATTTAAATTAATTTTTGTTACTACTGTTTCTCTAGAAAGAATATAAAAGATGTAAAGATTATTTCGTAAATGAATACTTGTATGGTTTTTTTTTTTCATCAAACAGGAGAAAAAATCATAAAACTGATTTATGTAAAAGTAAAATTAAAAAAAAAAAGTGCTTTATTTTTAGCATTATTAAGGAAAACTTAGGAGAAAGGAGAATTTACTTATTTTTAGCAGGAAATTGCATAGTTATAGGTTTGTTACGGCTAAATAACTAATGACTACTTATTAGTATTATGATAATTATTATTCATTGCTAAAATTAAATGTATTAGGGGTCCAACTTTTTTTAACAAGGTCTCACTTTTTTTGTTATGGTTAACGGTGAGTTAAAGTTAACTCACTGGAAATTCCACCCTGTAAGAAATTTATGGACCTAAATACAATAATAATGTATGTGGATTATACGGTGATGATTGTATTTATACGCTATCATGTAGTTTAGCCCAAAATTCAAGTGATCCATTTTAAGTAATTATTATTATTGGGCTTGTTACGTCTTTTATAGAGTATGAGTTTAGCTTTATGTATAGAGACCGTTGGACCTTTTCTAATGCATGAGGGGTGAATTTAGGGAAGGGGATCTATATATATAAATAGACATCTAGGGTTATGGTCTCTAGTAGTACATACAATAGACTCTCAGTTATATCCCATCAATAGAGAGAAACCCTAGAGTATGTATCTACTATAAGACGCATAATCAAAAAGGGACTCGATCAATTGACATGAAATCAGGTACGCTTCCGCAATTATGTTTTACCGATTAATTTGATATGAAGATTAAGTATATTGTAGGAATTAATCCTAACAATTGGTATCATGAGCCTCCTTCATATTAGATTAGTCGGTTAATTTAAATCTGATTGTTTTGGTTCAATCGTATGATGTTATGCGAATTATGTTGAAATCTGTTGCGACTTGTTTAACTATTAAATTCATGTCGCATGTTATCTTTTTCGTGAATTTTCGAATTATGATAATTTGATATGGTTTCGTTTTGGTTAATTCGTGTTATATGAATGATGATTTTGGTGAACGATGGTTTGGTGATTCTTTGTCGTTCGTTTGATTGGAATACTGATCATGGATTTGCATTTTGTTTTTTTTGTGAATTTAATTACACTGCAATTGCTTTTGTTTTGTTGATTCAACTTGACAATAATATATTATCATTGCAACCTTTGGTCATTATCTTCTCCTATTAATTTTCTTGTCTGATTTTATTTATCAGATGCATGTTATTATTTGTAGATGCAATTGTTTCATTAACCGAAACATTATACATGCGTGAGCCATACTAGTATAATATGCTTTCAGTTTATTGATAATATAATTGCATGATTAATATGTACATGTATTAGTGATTAAATCAGATTTTTATATTTGACAATTGGGTAAAACTAATATTGTGTCTCATATTTTGGGTTTATTAACTGAAACAATATGTTACCAAAGTAACCTCTTTTGTGTAGATTAATTTATTTGAAATATTGAGATGTGTGTGTGTTTGATTTTCATGCGATTAATGGTCGGCTCAAAGGAAGACTATTATTTGGCCGGAAATTAAACATGCTTGTGGTAATAAATATGTAACAATTATAAGGTTTTCCATGTGAATGTTGAGTCGGTCCAAAGAAAGACTTAATGTTTGACAGGATTTTATTGTTAATATTTGATTACTACACCTAGAGGACCACTTACAAGTTAATTTTCTGTCCAAAGACTAAAATATTAATGTTGTGCTAGGTCTCCTATGATGGGATATGTTGTCAATATTTTTAATCTGGTTATTAAAGTTGAATTTTGGAATTAACTGTGAGCTTGTTTTGTTTGTTTGTGTTCTCTTTAGTGAATATTTCTGTTAATGTGATATCTGCCAACATTAATACTTTACCCATGCTTTTAGAGTTGGAAAGAGAACGTTATGATCGTTCTTGGTTGCATGGATCTAGACCTTACTCTTCGGGTTGAGTGTCCCGCTACTCTTACGGATTCTAGTTCCTCTATTGAAAAGGGGAATATGGAGAAATGGGAACGCTCTAATCGCATGAGTCTTATAATCATGAAACGTGCAATGCGAAATTGTTTCTTACAGAACTTGAAAAGTGTTTTGCTAAAAACGAAAAGGCGGAAATAAGCACTCTCTTGAGTAGTCTTGTTTCCCAAAAGTATAAAGGAACAAGGAACAGGGAGTACATTATGGAAATGTCTCATACTGCTTCAAAATTAAAGGCACTAAAGTTAGAGCTGTCTGATGACTTGCTCGTGCATTTGGTTTTGATATCTCTTCCTAAACAGTTCAGTCAGTTTAAGGTCAGTTATAACTGTCAAAAGGAGAAATGGACTCTAAATGAGCTCATTTCTCATTGTGTTCAAGAGGAAGAGAGATTGAAGCAAGAAAAGACAGAAAGAACTCACTTGGCATCTTCCTTTAAGGATGGCAAGAAAAGGAAGAAGGTTAAGGATGCGGTTTCGCAACCACAAAAGAAGCAACATAAGGAAGAGAAAGCTGAAACAAAAGCATCTAGATGCTACTTCTGTGGTGGGATGACTCACAAGAAGAAACAATGCACTAAGTACCACGCATGGCGTGTGAAAAAGGGTATGTTTCTTTCTTTTGTCTGTTATGAGGTTAATTTAATTTCGGTACCTAAACACACTTGGTGGCTAGATTCTGGTGCTACTACTCACATAAGTGTGTCCATGCAGGGTTGCCTGAATTGCCGAAAACCGAGTGATGGTGAAAGATACATCTATGTGGGTGATGGCAAGGCAATTGAAGTTGAAGCTATAGGCACTTTTAGGTTGTCATTAAAGACTGGATATTATTTGGATTTAAAAGAGACTTTTGTTGTACTGTCTTTTAGGCGGAATTTAATTTTTGTTTCTACATTGTACAAATCTGGTTATTTTTGTTATTTTCGTAACAATAAAGTTAGTCTTTTTTTATAATTCAAAGTTAGTTGGATCTAGTTCTTCATCTGGATTTGACAACCTATATTTGTTGGATACCATTGCTTCATATAATGAAAGTTTGCATGTCAGTTCTAGTGGTACCAAAAGAAAATTAGCAAATGAGAATTCTTCATCACTTTGGCACTATGATGAGTGGCATTTATGCCACGATTAAGGTTCATTTTGATGGTCATTTTCCCACATTTGCGGCTTGTTTGCATCCTTTTCTTTACACTTAGTTCCCTTTCCCTTTATGCATCTTCTTTCCTAGATTTTGCCCCTTTTTCCTACTTTTTACTTTGATTTCCATGCTTATGTTTTGTAGGAACCATCGGGGTTTTCAAGAGGAGGAAGCCAAGCTCAAGGAAAGCTGAAGGAAGCAAGATTCAGAAGAGGTTTGGCCGAACCTCCTGAAGGTGTGGCCGAACCATGGTGTGGCCGAACCTGCTCAGTGGTCCGGTCGAACATCGAGGCAGAGTCAAGAAGCAATTTGGCAATTTTGCAGGAGTGGTCGAACCTCAGAAGTTTGACCAGACCAGGATCAGGGAGGTTCGATCGAACCTACCCATGGTTCGGGAGAACCTACCCTGTAGTCCGGCCGAACCTACCCTGTAGTCCGGCCGAACTTACCCTGTTGTCCGGCCGAACCTTCCCAGTCTTCGGTCGGACCACTCCTCTTTTTCAGCTGGCTCTGTACGGACTATATAAGTCCCATTTTAGAACGTTTTGATGTAATTAGATTAACTTATTTTTAATTTTCTGCACATTTTTATGTTAATCTAGAGAGAGAAACACTATTAGTCTTCATTTTGGTAGAGAGAGAAAGTGTGGATTTCTTCATTGATGAACTTGGATTTTGAAGAAGGAGTTTGTTGAATCCTTTGTAGACCTTCATCTTCAATTAATGAGCAATCTCTTACTCTTTCTCTTTACCTTTGTTTTTTATTTTGTTTATTTACTTTGATTTTCCTTCTTTGCTTATTGATCATGTTGATGCTTATTGATTTGATGATTGATATTGTTCTTAACATGATTTGTGAGTAGTCTCTTAGCCAAGGGTGTGGGGATGGTGTAGTTGCTAATTGTTCATGCTTTTAATATTGAGATTAAGTTAATTGTGATTTAAATCTTTGCATGCTTGATATTCTTTGATCTTCTTGCAAGTGCACATTGTTAGTTGATTAAAGGTGAATCTTTGCTAATAAGGAACGGAAGTTGACTTAGTTAAGGTTCATTACTATCGATTGTTCTTTTATTGCACCTCCCAATATATGGTTCTAGTGTGGAAACATAGAGGCTATGTTAGGAGAAACCGATTAACCCCGGAAAGCGGTTAGATTGAACCTTATATCAATATTCATGTAGGTTTAGTTCACTATTGATTTGCTTTTATGTTATTGCATGATCAAGCGGCATCTACATCTACCCATCTCCCTTGGTGTTTAGTTATATTGATTTTAACTCGTTTTATCTTTAGTTTAACCTCTTAGTCATTCCTATCCTTTTATTCAGAGATAGCTTAAAGTCTAGTGATGAATGCGGTGTTTATATGCTTCTCCCTGTGGTTCGACCCCTCTTTTTGCTATATACTTGTATTAGGATAAGTCGAGTGTTATAAATTGTATTTGATTTAGGTGTAGTTGTCTAACGACGCGATTATTCCTCTGTCAAATTGGTGCCGTTGCCGGGGACGACGTCAATTTGACAAGGGAATAAACGCGTCGTCAATTGTCTATCCCTAGATCAAATACAATTTATATAACCTAAACAAACCTAATACGAGTATAAGGCAAGCATAGGGGTCGAACCACAGAGAACGAATAAACACCACCAAATGTTATCGACAATTAAGCTAGTCTGGAATAAGAGATAAATAAACTAAAGTCTAAAGATGCTAAAATAAGAAATAAAACACTAAGGGAAATGGTTTGGGTATAGCATTCACTTGAACATAAACAAAGGCATAGAAATTGAATTAATTATGAACTAAACATGCTCGAATATCGAAGTAAAGGATCCAATCTAGCCGCCTTCCGGGGTTAATTGGCTTCTCCTAACATAGCCTCTATGTTTCCACATTAGAACCATATACTAGGAGGTACTATTAAATAACAATCGATAATAATGAACCTTAACTAAGTTAACTTCCGTTCCTTGTTAGCAAAGATTCACCTTTAATCAATCAACAATGTGCACTTGCAAGAAAATTAAAGAATATCAAGCATATAAAGACTTTAATAAAAAATAAATCAATTCTAAACCCTAGAACATTCTCAAGATCCAAATACACCACAACCATCCCCTTAATGGGGAAATTACTCACTATTCATGCTAATAACAAGATTAATTAACAAATAATCAAGAATAAACATGATTAACAAGCAATACCAACAACTAAAATAATAATCAAAATAAAGCAAATAAAAATAGAGGAGAGAGAGTTAGAGATTCTCATTGATTGAATGTGAAAATCTACAAGCAAGATGATCAATCTTCCTCTTCAATATCCAAGCTCAACAATGGTGAAACCCTTACTTTCTCTCTCTAAACTACTCTAATTCTAACCTAAACCTAGAGAGAGAAGCTCTCCTAAAAACTAATTAGAGAGTTGAATAAAATGGTAATTGTTTTTTTCTCCTCCCCCCTCTTTTTTTATTACCCCAAAAAACTGGGTATATATACAAAGTTATTAAAACAAAATAAATAAATAAAAATAAATAAATAAAAAGAGGAAATAAATAAAGAAAGAAATAAAGTAAAAGAAAAAGGGAAAAAAGTAATTAAAAATAAAAGGAAAAGAAAATAACAAAAACCCACCAATCCCACCAAACAATCAGACCCTCCTCTTCCTCTTCGATATTTCGGCAACTCTTCAATGGGGAAAATAATCCCAAGCTTTTCGCCTCACCAAAATACCTTCAGCAATCATCATCATCAAATAAACACCATTCATCATTATCTCCTACATTGAACATCAATCAAGGTCGTTTGATTTTTACAAATATCACGTGGGAAGCTCGTGAAATGGTTCGATCAAACCTCGGGTAGGTTCGACCGAACTACGGGGTTGGTTCGGTCGAACCATGGGTATGTTCAACCACACCTATTCAATTTAGACAACTTCAAAAGTTCCTGACTGTTTTAAGACTTTTTTGCACGTCGATCGAACTCCTCAATGGTTTGCCCGAACCCGATCAATTTGTGATTTACTCTAAATTGGGGCTGTTGCTTGGGCGATTTGGGGTTGCAATTGGTGGCTGATTTGTTGCTGTAAATTGGTGATGCGGCTGTGCTCGAAGGTGGCGATTGGAGGAAGCAGGGGGCTGCGCTGATTGTTGACGGTGGTGCAGTTGCGTGGGAGCTGGTGGTGTGCGTGGCTGTGACTGTTAATTGGGTTGGAGTTTGGTGGTTGATTGTGGGTGGAAGGAGGCAGCAGTGGTGGTCGTTGGTGGTCAGGGAAGAGGTGCGGTTAATTGGTGTGGTTTTGGTGGTGTTGCTGCTGGTTTTGGTGGACTGATGTGTGTGGTACGGTGGTGTTGCGGTTTGTGGGTGCTGGTGGTGATGTGCGTGTGAGTTGAGTGAGGGAGCAGAGGATTGTGGTGGCTGTGCAATTGGAGCAGAGCAAGAAGGAGATGGGGAGCTGATGCGGGCTGTTGATGTGGTGGAGGTTAAGAAAGAGGTGGGGTGAAGGATAGGAGGCAGCAGCAAGGAGCAGGGCAGCTTTTTATGCCCTTATCTCAAACCCGAAACTCTCTCCATTTGGATATTTTAGCATATGCCTTGAACCTCCAACACACCTACAAACACGAGAAAGATTGAGGAGAGGATTGGGACAAAGAATAGAATAAAATAAATAAAATAGGAAATAAAAGAAATAACACTAAACCAACAAAAATTAAATAAAACTACTCAAGTAAATAAAATAAAATAAAATAACAAAATAAAATTAAAACTAATAAAAACTACGAAAGTAACAAAGAAAAGGACCAAAATAAAATAAATCGAAAGCAAATAAAATACGAAAATAAATTAGAAACCAATTAAATAAAGAAATTAAATTAAAACATACTAAAACTAAGAATTAAACTAGAAACTTTATTAAAAAGAAAACAAGAGAATAAAAGGGAAAATAAGGGAAAATAAACACGAAAATAAATCTAAAACTACTCCCTAAGAGTGACATAAATGTCACTCATCAAATTCCCCCAAGCTAAACCTTTGCTCGTCCTCGAGCAAAGCTAAGGCAAAAGAGAACAAGATGGAATTATTGAAAGCAAAAGAAACAAAATAGAAACAAAGAGAAAGAATGTACAGTAACTCACTGCCGTAGGAATCACGGATGCATTTAGCGTATGCATCAAGCCCTTTAAACCCCCATGTCGCCAAAGAGGACGAGTAAGCTCTCGTGAGGGTTTCCTAAGAGGTTTAACCCACAACTCTTGGCAACATAACATTCAAGGCAAAGGTGAAATCAAGAAAACTCGAGTTTTGACATTTCAAACCAAACACAAACAACGGGCTAAGTACACAAGAATACAATACTTTCTAGACATTAAAGGTAGCCAAGCAAAAGAATAGCTAAGGTTGGTACACACATAAAGCATGCAAAGGGTAGAGAACTTAGAGGGACTTACATTCCTCCTTATCTCCAACCAAACTTCCGCGTCCTCTCTAGTTTTGCATCCACTTTTAAGGTGATATCTCGAGATTCCTCGAAGGAACCGGAAGAAATAAACAATGAAAAACATTTAGGCTACCCGACATCTTGGCATCGATAGCTCGCTCAATAGGCTTGGCTTGATTACCCTCCACCGGTAGTAACTAAACCTCACTAAGGTCAAAAGGTCTTAAAAGAGTTGAAACGTTTAGGCTAGGGTAAAGGGCATGTAAATAAATTTGGAAATTGGTGGTTAACATAGAAGTGAAGCAAGGTTGATCATTCCTCAATTTAAACTCAATAAACTACCAACTTTCAAATAAAAAATTCTAGCAACTCCTCCCCCAAGCTTATTCTTTTTCAACTAAACAACAAATATTTTTGTATTCTGTCAATATGTTTTTTTTTTCTTTTTTTTTTTCATTTCTTTTATTCTTTGCTCTCGCCTCTTTTAACTTTGAGCGGCTTTTTCTTTCATTTCCTTTATTTTCTTCTCATTTTCCCAAACCATTCAACATAACAAAGATAATCACAAGTTCCAAAATTTGAGTTTTTCACTTCTTTTTCATTCTTTTTCTCACTTTCATTAACCAAAAATACAAATCAAGTCCCAATAATGCTTCACAAAAACTAATAAGGGTGAAAATAAAGCAAAGGTCTATTGGTTTGTAATGTGGTTATGCCAAAGAAGGGAAAATGGCTCAAATTGCGGTACTAATTGAGCAAATGTAAAAGAAAAATCAAGGAATGGAAAATAATAAAATAAAACAAAAATCCTAATTGCCTTCGTCTTCCCCTAGGTTGGTTCGGTCTCGATCTCGGGTAGAATTTAGCCAAATTCTCGATATAAGCTAGCAATGCCAAGGATCCAAACGCCACACATGCAAGAAATGTAGAAGGCTAGAACAATATAGATATATCCTCAGAAAAATGACGGTAGTGAAATAGCAAAATCACCTTTAAAGCTTCAACTAGCTAGAGAGCGACAACCATCTTACCACAAACCAAGTGAGCTAAGGTCTCATAGCCCTTAAGTTCTACTACCTTAGCAATGATATATGTGTGAACCAACCCCGACATCCAAGTGCACGAAAACCTCTAACAACTAGGAAATAGAGTATTCTAGGTGATAAAGCCCAAATATGTCCAATATTGAAACAAAACATTTTGAAACCTTGACTTGAATGCCATGGAAAGACACTATACAAACAAATATTCACAAAACCAACAATACTCAAGAATGCATATACAATTGTGCAATATGAAAGCATGATCAATCAAAACTACATATACCAAAAGTCAACTCAATAAGGCGCTCATGGCCATCCAAACATAGAAAACCAATCTCAATAATAGACTTTGGCAAGTATGAGAGAAATAAATCAAGCAATCATGAGACTATGGATTAAGAAACCACCAAGAGATATAGATAACCCCCCAAGCTAGCGAATAGCTACTACCCCAAGCTAGAATGGAGCATTGTTCCCAATGCTCAAAATAAAGGCACAAAGGGGGGGAGGGAGGGGAAGAAAGAAACCATATCCACATAACAAATCATATTCATTCAATCCAAATGCATATAAGAAAGCAAATCCAAGATGAGGGAAGAAGAAAAGAGTAAACCAAATGTGAGGTGGGTGTTGAAACCCGCAATTGAGCACATTGTCCACAATTTCATCTAATTCCTCGTCTTTGTTGCTTTTCCAAATGCAAGCAATCATTGGTGTGCTTCTTCTCAAGGAGCTCAATCCAAAATCCTTGCACATGAGTATATGCATCAAGTACCTATACACAAAGACAAGAGAGTAAACAAAAATGAGAAACGTAAAAGAAAGAAAAAGAAAGCAATAAAAGACGGGTTACCTCCCGAGAATGGCTTGCTTAACGTGCAAGCATGACCAATCTAGTAAATAACCCGACAAAGAACGCAAAAGCTTGTCATATGCACCGGCAAACATATCAAGAAATAGAGCATACGCGATGCTTATATTACAAGCAAACACAAAGTATGAGGAGACTTTATGCTTGAGAGAAGGGAGAAAAGAAAAAGTAAAAGAATCAAAAGAAAAATCAAGAAAATAAGAAGAAAAAGTAAAAGAATAAAAATAAAAATAGGGAGGCAAACTCTCCTCACAAAAATCTTTTTGGTTGGCATTATAAATCTTTTCCTCATCAACAACGAAAGAGTTGGGGGCTTCGGAAGCATGGATAGGAAGAGGATCCCTAAGAAATTCTTTGAGAAAAGAAGGGAGGAACATAGGATAGTAGGAGATATGGTTAAACCTTTGGGAGAAAGGTGTATGAGAAAGGGAAAAAGGGGTAGCTAGCTAATCCCTCATCACAAGATCTCACATCACTAATGAGGGAATGAAAAATCAATCATGGAATCCTCAAATGAAGAACCCTCACGTTCTACATCTCCCTCAAGCTCAAAAACTCCAAATGATTCAACCTCAACCTCCTCTTTAAAACCTTGAACAACATCTCCCTTAAATTTCTCAAGGCTTACCATCTCAAAATCAAGAGCAAATGGGGGCAAATTTCTATCAAACTCATCTCTTTCTAATGAAGCCTTATCAACGAACTCACTCATAAGGTTATGAGCTACCGTTTGAAACTCAAGAAATATTTGGGCCATAATCTCAAATGAGTCCAAATCATCATGGATAGACGAGTCAAAAGCTTGCTCATTGGAATCATCTAGGGACTATAAGGAACACCTTTAGGATTCATGCAAAAATCGGATGCAATATGAGAAAGAACATGCACTTCATCATCATAAGAATGCACCTCATTACATTGAGCTATAGAGGAAGGGGAGTTGAAATGATGCATTACATGGTCACTATGGGGAGCATCAAGCACATCATGGGAATTCGTATTAGACAAATCATGACAATTAGCATCAACATTTAAAGCATAAGAATCCCGAACATAAGTCTCATGATTGGCCCTCTCCCAATCATAATTATCCCTAGCTAACCATGAATAGAAATCCCAAGCTTCATCCGAAGACATGTCTTAAAATTTACCATTTAACATATTATCAACTACTCATCTAAAATGCTCATTTAATCCCAAATTGATGATTTCACAATAATCACCCTTGGTTAAACCTATAACACCATCTAGGAAATGCTCAAGTCTATTGAAATACACCCAAAACAGTTCATTATCAAATTGAGGAATAGAAATATAAGCCA
Organism: Chenopodium album; assembly: GCF_948465745.1. Taxonomy (NCBI): domain Eukaryota; kingdom Viridiplantae; phylum Streptophyta; class Magnoliopsida; order Caryophyllales; family Amaranthaceae; genus Chenopodium; species Chenopodium album. The sequence goes on from NC_137842.1 coordinate 19,417,028, forward strand.
TTTTTTCAAATAAAGCAACACAAATAAAAACCAACAAATAGAATGAAAATTATATACAATGGACTATTCTCAATAAGATAACACAACGGTAATGGAAGCCGTTCCCCGGCAACGGCGCCAATTTGACAAGGGAATAAACGCGTCGTCAATTGTCTATCCCTAGATTAAATACAATTTATACAACCTAAAAAAACCATATACGAGTATAAGGCAAGCATAGGGGTCGAACCACATAGAACGAATAAACACCACCAAATGTTATCGACAATTAAGCTAGTCCGGAATAAGAGATAAATAACTAAAGTCTAAAGATGCTAAAATAAGAAATAAAACACTAAGGGAAATGGTTTAGGTATAGCATTCACTTGAACATAAACAAAGGCATAGAAATTGAATTAATTATGAACTAAACATGCTCGAATATCGAAGTAAAGGATCCAATCTAGCCGCTTTCCGGGGTCAATTGGCTTCTCCTAACATAGCCTCTATGTTTCCACATTAGAACCATATACTAGGAGGTACTATTAAATAACAATCAATAATAATGAATCTTAACTAAGTCAACTTCCGTTCCTTGTTAGCAAAGATTCACCTTTAATCAACCAACAATGTGCACTTGCAAGAAGATTAAAGAATATCAAGCATATAAAGACTTTAATCACAAATAAATCAATTCTAAACCCTAGAACATGCTCAAGATCCAAATACACCACAACACTCCCCTTAATGGGGAAATTACTCACTATTCATGCTAATAACAAGATTAATTAACAAATAATCAAGAATAAACATGATTAACAAGCAATACCAACAACTAAAATAATAATCAAAATAAAGCAAATAAAAATAGAGGAGAGAGAGTTAGAGATTCTCATTGATTGAATGTGAAAATCTACAAGCAAGATGATCAATCTTCCTCTTCAATATCCAAGCTCAACAATGGTGAAACCCTTACTTTCTTTCTCTAAACTACTCTAATTCTAACCTAAACCTAGAGAGAGAAGCTCTCCTAAAAACTAATTAGAGAGTTGAGTAAAATGGTAATTGTGTTTTTCTCCTCCCCCCTCTTTTTTTATTACCCCAAAAAAATGGGTATATATACAAAGTTAATAAAAGAAAATAAATAAATAAAAATAAATAAATAAAAAGAGGAAATAAATAAAGAAAGAAAGAAAGTAAAAGAAAAAGGGAAAAAAGTAATTAAAAATAAAAGGAAAAGAAAATAACAAAAACCCACCAATCCCACCAAACAATCAGACCCTCCTCTTCCTCTTCGATATTTCGACAGCTCTTCAATGGGGAAAATAATCCCAAGCTTTTCGCCTCACCAAAATACCTTCAGCAATCATCATCATCAAATAAACACCGTTCATTATCTCCTACATTGAACATCAATTAAGGCCGTTTGATTTTTACTAAAATCACGTGGGAAGCTCGTGAAATGGTTCGATCAAAACTCGGGTAGGTTCGACCGAACTACGGGGTTGGTTCAGTCGAACCATGGGTATTTTCAACCACACCAGTTCAATTTAGAAAACTTCAAAAGTTCCTGACTGTTTTAAGACTTTTTTGCACTTCGATCGAACTCCTCAATGGTTTGCCCGAACCCGATCAATTTGTGATTTACTCTAAATTGGGGTTGTTGCTTGGGCGATTTGGGGTTGCAATTGGTGGCTGATTTGTTGCTGTAAATTGGTGATGCGGCTGTGCTCGAAGGTGGCGATTGGAGGAAGTAGGGGGCTGCGCTGATTGTTGACGGTGGTGCAGTTGCGTGGGAGCTGGTGGTGTGCGTGGCTGTGACTGTTAATTGGGTTGGAGTTTGGTGGTTGATTGTGGGTGGAAGGAGGCAGTAGTGGTGGTCGTTGGTGGTCAGGGAAGAGGTGCGGTTAATTGCTGTGGTTTTGGTGGTGTTGCTGATGGTTTTGGTGGGCTGATGTGTGTGGTACGGTGGTGTTGCGGTTCGTGGGTGCTGGTTGTGATGTGCGTGTGAGTTGAGTGAGGGAGCAGAGGATTGTGGTGGCTGTGCAATTGGAGCAGAGCAAGAAGGAGATGGGGAGCTGATGCGGGCTGTTGATGTGGTGGAGGTTAAGAAAGAGGTGGGGTGAAGGATAGGAGGCAGCAGCAAGGAGCAGGGCATCTATTTATGCCCTTATCTCAAACCCGAAACTCACTCCATTTGGATATTGTAGCATATGCCTTGAACCTTGAACACACCTACAAACACGAGAAAGATTGAGGAGAGGATTGGGACAAAGAATAGAATAAAATAAATAAAATAGAAAATAAAAGAAATAACACTAAACCAATAAAAATTAAATAAAACTATACAAGTAAATAAAATAAAATAAAATAACAAAATAAACTTAAAACTAATAAAAACTATGAAAGTAACAAAGAAAAGGAACGAAATAAAATAAATCGAAAGCAAATAAAATACGAAAATAAACTAGAAACTAATTAAATAAAGAAATTAAATTAAAACATACTAAAACTAAGAAATAAACTAGAAACTTTATTAAAAAGAAAACAAGAGAATAAAAGGGAAAATAAGGGAAAATAAACACGAAAATAACTCTAAAACTACTCCCTAAGAGTGACATAAATGTCACTCATCACACAAACGTTTAGGACATATTTTAAACAAAGAATTCAAAGACTTATGTCAGATGGAATTCTTGATTCCCTTGATTTTTCAGATTTTGATGTATGTATTAATTGCATCTAAGGGAAACAAACAGACAAAAGTAAATTAGGAGCCAAACGAGCTTCAGATGCCTTAGAACTAATACATATGGACATTTGTGGACCATTTCCTACAGCTTCTTGGAATGGTCAACAATATTTTATTATGTTCATAGACGACTATTCTTAATATGGCTACCTATATTTGATTCAAGAGAAATCCCAAGCATTGGATGTGTTCAAATCTTATAAAGCTGAAGTTGAAAATCAACTTGGGAAAACAATTAAGAAAGTCAGATTTGACCGTGGTGGTGAATACTATGGCAGAAATGACGGATCTGATGAACAACGTCTAAGGCCATTTGCTAAATTCCTATAGGAATGTGGAATTGTCCCTCAATACACCATGCAAGGATCACCTCAAATGAATGGTGTAGCTGAGAGGCACAATAAAACATTACAGGAGATGGTAAGAAGTATGGTTAGTCACTCTGCCTTAGCAGAATCCCTCTGGGGAGAGGCAACTAAGACCGCAACTTATATTCTCAATAGAGTACCAACTAAGGCAGCTTCTAAAACCCCTTATGAACTATGGACTGGTAAGAAACCCAGTATAAAGAATCTACACATTTGAGGTTGTCTAGCTGAGGCAAGACCTTATAGGCCAAATGAAAGGAAGCTGGACTTTAGAACTGTCAATTGTTACTTTTTTAGGTACCTTGAAAGGTCTAAGGGGTATAAATTTTATGATCCCACATTTAGATCAAGTTTTGAGATGGGAAATGCTAGATTTTTTGAAGATGTTGAGTTTGGAGAGGAAAATAAGGTTAAAGAGTTTATTTTCAAAGAGGAACAAGTTTCTCTTCCTTTAGTTGTTATCAATCATGATCAGACATTAATTCCTAGCATGATTGAAGGTACAACTCAAGAAACTCAAAATGATTCCCTTATTCAGAATCAATAGGAAATTCATGATGAACAAACTCAACAACTTCAAGAACTAGTGCCATTAAAGAGATCCACTAGAGGAAGAAGTGCAATTTCAGATGACTACATTGTTTTTCTCCAAGAACAGGTGGATAACAATGAAATTAGCAAAGAATTTGTTGCACTACTTCAAGAACAAGAGTTGGATAATGAAATGGTGGATGATGATCCAATCACCGTTTGCTAAGCCATTGAAGGCCCTAACTCTCAAGAGTGGATTGATGCCATAATGAGGAAATTAAGTCTATGATGGACAATGACGTTTGGGACCTTGTTTCATTTCCAGAAGGTGTGAAACCCATTGGTTATAAATGGATTTTTAAGACCAAAAGGGATTCAAATGGAAATGTGATAAGGCGTAAGGCTCGTCTTGTTGCTAAGGGCTATACTCAAAAGGAAGTCATTGATTATAAGGAGACTTATTCACCAGTTTCTTCTAAAGACTCCTTTAGGATTATGATGGCACTTGTAGCATATTATGATCTTGAGTTACATCAGATGGATGTTAAGACAACATTTCTCAATGGTGACATTGAGGAAACCATCTATATGTAGCAACCAGAAACTTTGTTTCGGGAGATTCAAAGAAAATGATTTTCAAATTGAGGAAATCCATCTATGGACTCAAAAAAGCTTCTCGTCAATGGTACTTTAAGTTTCATCAAGTTGTTATGTCTCATGGTTTTGAGACAAATGCAGTTGATGATTGTGTGTACCATAAAATTAGTGGGAGTAAGCATGTTTTTCTGGTTTTATATGTTGATGACACATTGGTTTCCAGCAACAATATAGGCTATTTGCATGAAACCAAGAGATTTCTATCAAATCACTTTGAGATGAAAGATCTTGGGACGCCTCTTTTGTGTTACGGATACAAATTCATCGAGATCGTCATCTAAGCACTCTTGGATTGTCACAAAAGGGCTATATCAAAAAAGTTTTGAAAAGGTTTGGCATGCAAGACTGTAAACCAGGTGATACCCCTGTGGCTAAGGGAGACAAGTTCAGTCTCACTAAATGCCTAAAGAATGACTTTTAGAATAAAGAAAAGAAGAAGATCCCTTATGCATCAGTTGTAGGGAGACTTATGTATGCTCAAGTTTATACCCCTCCAGATTTTGCATACATTGTTGGAATTTTAGGAAGATACCTAAGTAATCTAAGACTTAATCATTGGAAAGTAGTAAGAGGGTTATGCGGTATTTGCAGAGAACAAAAGATTACATGATCACTTACAAAAGGTCAGATCAACTTGAGATCGTTGGATACACCGATTCTGACTTTGCTGGATGTCAAGATAGCCTGAAATCCACATCTGGCTACATCTTTATCATAGTTAGAGGAGTTGTCTCTTGGAAAAGTGTCAAACAGACTCTTACGGCTACTTCCACCATGGAAGAAAAATTCATAGCTTGTTATGAGGCATCTAACCATGCATTATGGTTAATGAATTTTGTCACAGGTCTACGCATAGTGAATGGTATTGATAGACCACTCAAATTGCTATGTGACAACAGGTCAGCAGTATTGTATGCAAAAATTAACAAAAGCTTGTCAAAATCAAAGCATATTGTTGTCAAGTTTAGAGATGTGAAGGAAAGAGTATAGAGTAAACAATTGTCTTTAGAGCATATTAGCACAAACTCCATGATTGCAGATCCGCTTACTAAGGGTTTACCACCAAAGTATTTCATGAGCACACAGCTCATATGGGTGTCATGCCACCTAAGTATATATAGTTTTAGTGGGAGTTTGTTACCTTGTTGCTTGTATGACATAAACACGTTTTGAATATTGTGGTTTTAAGTATTTGTGCAGAAATAAAGTATTCAGTTTTGTTTACTCTTCTATTAGATCATATCGTGATCTTGCTAAATTTTAAAGTGGACCAGTTTGAAATAGACATTTTGGATCACATTTATGTTATTTCCATGCTACACACCTATGCTTGATTCATGTTGTTGATTGTGTTAAAATTGTGGCCATTGATGGGTCTAGTTACGTTAATTGTAACTTAGACTGCTTTGACTCTGTATTAATATAATTGATGGACCAAATTGTTTAAAGGTCCGACAACTCAATATAGGAGGCATTTGACGTCTTGTTCTATACGTAAGTCAAATGGGCAACAACAATTAGGTTTTCAAATTTCTACTCCTCAATCTGAAAACAATAAGGGTCTTGAAAACTGGAAATATGACCATGCTAAGATTAGAGAGCTTATGGCTCACATGATTATTGTTCATGAGCTACCATTCATGTTTGTAAAATATGAGGTCTTTAATATGTTAATGAAAGCCTCTGCCTTATAATATAAAAAAGTTTCACGTGTGACTGCAAAAAATAATTGTTTGACTAGTTATGACATTCAAAAGAAGAGAACTAAGGGATTGTTAAAACAAGCAAATCAGGTTTGCATTACTATTGACATATGGAGGTCGGATTAACAAAAGATAGAGTATATGGAAATAACTTGTCATTTTGTCATTGACTTTCAATTACACAAGAGAGTCATTAACTTTGTGGATATTCCACCACCTCACTCTGGAGTTTCTGTTCATGATGCTTTGTATAAATATTTAGTTGAATGGGAAATTGAGAGTAAATTTGCTTGCATAATAGTGGATAATGCAACTTACAATGATGTAGTTGTAAGGACATTGAAAGATAGAATATCTTGCCAAGCTATTTTACCTTATGGTGGAAAGTTATTTCATGTCCTTTGTTATGCTCATATACTTAACATTTTGGTGCATGATGGGTTAGAAAATATCAAGGATGTAATATATAAGGTGAGGGGAAGTGTGAAGCATGTCATAGCATCCATAGCTCGACTTAACATCTTTAGTGAAATATGTAAACAACTAAAGTTACCTGGTAGAAGGTTAGTTCTTGATTGTTGTACTAGGTGGAATGCAACCTACCCCATATGTTATCTGTTGCATTCGAGTTTAGGAGTGTGTTTCCAAGGTACAAGAATAGAGAGCCAAGTTACAATCTGTTGCCATCAGATGAAGAGTGGAAGAAAGTTGAAGTTGTTTGCACTTTCTTATCGTAATTCAAATATGCCTTTTTGTTACACATAATTATATCAACTGTTATTGATTAACATCACATTTAAATGCAGGAAGTGAGTATCCAACTTCAAACTTATTTTTTCCAAAATTTACCAACATTAAGGAAGCTTTGGAGAGTCAAGTTAAAAGTGATTATTATTATTATTTTATGAGGGCAATGGCTCAAAGGATGAAGGTTAAATTTGATAAATAATGGGGAAATTGTAATTTGCTTATATTTGTTGCAGCTACATTAGATCCTAGAAATAAATAAAAATTAATTGGGTGGTCTTTTTCTACACTTTACTCGGAGGATGAAATGGCAACACATACAAAATATGTGCGGGACACTTTGTATGAGATCTACTTGGAGTATGTTGAAGCTCATTCCTTGAATAATGCTCAAAAAACTGCTCATGAGAGTGATGAGAATTATAGTTCTGCTGTAAATGTGGGCCCTTGTAATACTGGAAAAAAAAAAGATTTTCCAAAAGGGTAGGAAGAGATTTGATAGCTTTATTAGGAGTGGCTACAACACATTTGAGAGCATAAAATCAGAGCTTCATGTCTATTTAGAAGAAGGTGTTGTCATTTGTGATGAAGAGTCTGATGATTTTGATACACTACAATGGTGGAAGGCTAACAACTTGAAGTTTCGTATTTTATCAAAGATGAAATGTGATATCCTTGCTATTCCTGTAACTTCGGTTGCTTCAGAATCCACCTTTAGTGTTGGTGGTAGAGTCATAGATTCTTATAGGGAATCCTTAGGAACATCTGTTGTCCAAATGCTAATGTGTAGGATTTATATACTAAATTACTATATACTAAATTACTATACGTATGTATAGAAGCTTTTATGGAATCAAGAGGAAAGGTATGGAAGAATTTATATACTAAATTACTTGTAAACATCTACTTTTGGCCTTCTGTCCCGACAGGAAGTGCAATGACGATAAATAAAGCCATCTTCGTGTTGGATCGAAGTGGAGAATACTTATGGATAACTGGTTAAGCCAAAAAACACAAAAGACTAGCCCAAATTAAAGAAAAATCCAAAACAAAGGTCCAATTAACTAAATCAGATCTAATTAGGCTTAAGCCCGTGCTTAAACCCTAAAAATGACGGATTTAGGAGCTACGTTAAATCTTAGTGCTGCCGCTGGAAAAGCCGCGCGCATCTCAAAGAGTCGCGCTGGGCTGCCGCGCACAACTAATTCAGTTGCGCACGACACCCAGCGCAACCTTCAGAGTTGCGCTGCGGAAGATTCAGAATTATACGGAAAATATAAAATCGAATCTTACCATAAAGCCGCGCGCAAGACAATTAGTTGCGCTGCACATAGCAGTGCAACTCAATCACTTGCACTGGGATGACGCGCCCAACTCAATCTGTTGCGCGTGACACCTGCTGCGGCTGAATGCTAGAAACCTTAAATCGAATCATTCCCTATAAATACGATCTTAGACAGAGGCTTAAACAGACAGAAAATTAACCTAAAACTCTGGCGAAATACTTTTGAACTTGTGCAACCTAGCCCTCTTGTCCTAAACACTCACCCTTTCGATATCTTGTTACTACGGTGGAGGTTCCCCAACAAGAAGGAGTCCATAAGTGTTCTAAACGGATATCTAGCAAAGAGAAGTGGTAAATTCCCGATCACTTAGTTAAATCACCTTTATTTTCTTGTTTAAAAGGACTTTAATTAATTAATTAATTAGTGTTGTTTGATCACCTTTAAAATAATTAATTAATCAATTCCACATAGTATCTTGCGTTAAATAAAAATTAGAATTTAATTAAATAATTGTTGGTTGATCACTTAAGCCAAGGCGAATCTTGTTTATTTTCTTGTCCTTTTCACGAATTTAATTAAATAAGAATAACGACATTACGATGTAATTCCTACGTGAATTAATGCTTGTAAATAAAATCAATTAACATAGTTTTAGGTATCGCGTTCCATATTTTGTTTGGTGATGAAATTGTAAAAAAGGAAGAGCTAGTAGAGGGCGTACTAGGGCTAGGATAACGATTCCCCTCTAAAAGGAACGTTATTTTAGTACCCTCGCTCCCGAACTCATTTCTGGTTTATAGACCAATTTGGGCATGGGTAAACTTATGATTTGTGCTAATTATTCAATGAACTCCACATGGAAGAAAGGCATGAACGATTTTTATGAGTTTTTCCCAAAACTCATTAGCGACTCCTACTTGTTTCTTACAAAAAAGCGTAATGATAGAATCAATTCTAATTCAAGGTCCGCCAAATAGGCAAGAATTCAAATCCTACTTCACCCTAACAAGTATAAAGTCCTAGGCTTTTAAGGGGCCAAGGGCATTTAAGGAGAGTACCCCTTACGATGGGATCACCCTCCTTACAGTGGCGACTCCACTGGGGACTTAGAGGTTACATGATTAATTCGTAGTTATGGTCCAAGGTATCCAACACTAGGTTGCCTATGGGTTGTAACGAGAATTAACTTGGATTATCTCTAGTTAGAGAGCGAGACTTGAACGCATAATATCTTCCTTTTGCATAAGAGTATAAATCAAACAAGCAACATTGCATCATGCAAAAGCATAGCACACTTAAACCATAGGGGATTGGTTCATTGACTAGGGGACGCCAATACTAGGCGTCTATCCCAAATGTAGGGTTTTAGGTACTCTAAGCGGAATTTCATGAATCTCATTCATACGCACCTAAATAGGATCTCATGCATATACAAATAAAGGATCACATAATAGTTTAGAATTAACCTTTGATGCGTGCATTCCCAAGCTTTCTTCTACCTTCTTACGGAGATTAGAGCCCCAATTGTTGCTCCTCTAATATTGGTCCACAAGTGTAGATCGAACCTCCACCAATGCTAGTTGGACGGGAGAGATGAATCTCCTCTTCTATGGAGAACTTCTAACCGGTTGTAGAGAGAGAGGAAGGGAAAAATATTATGTTGTTTCTTTTGAGAGATGAACATCTGTTCTATTTTTCCCAAAGCCCTTTATTATATATAATCATATTATCTAATTAGGGCAAGACTTATTCCTATCTTACTCCTTATGGCCAGTCATTCACTAAGCCCAACTTTTGGACTCAGTATTCATGTTCGACCTAACACTGTAACGTGTGACCTCATAGGATCCATTTAGTTGGCATTGGTTTAACCCAATGATCAATATTGGTCTCTAGCAAGACGTAAAGACGACTCAACTAAACGAATTTATTATCTCCATAATACGATCCATATTATATTAGTAATTGCACGAGAGTCGAGGACACATTTCCTTCAATCTCCCACTTGTCTGAGACAAGCGTGCAATCTTCAAATTCCTTAAGTCTCTTAGTGTCCAATTTGATAGTATGATTACATCTCTATGTCATCCATATTAGCGTTCAAATTATTTCTTGAAATCCGAGTTCGAATTGCTAAACAAATGATTATCTAGTAATCCATTTGAGCACGGCTATGCATTTCCAATCCATACTCTTCAAGAGGCCAAGACACCATCCTATCTAACATAGGAGGACCTATTCAGTCTTGTGGCAACCAAAACTCCCACTCAACTTTTAGCGCAACCCGAGTGTCGCCTTTATAGTCCCCTTTTACGGCATGACGCTTGACAACATCAAGGTTACACTAATCATTGAATTGAGTAGTGTTCCACTCATGTCTAAGGAATCCACTGATATAATTTACGAAGTTTTTCAGAACTTCTAAGTAGGTCAGTTCGATCTGTATCAACCATACAAATCCATATAATTGACTGAACATCTCTATGTTCCCATAGCCCATGAAACTGCGCTATCAATCAATCTTATACGCTAATCTCTTTTAATAAGTCGTTTATGTCCAGTTTAACGACTTGGATTAGGAACTTAAATATTCCATGAATTCAGTTCACTTATGGGGTTTCATTCATCAAATCACACATTTGATAAACCCATTGAAATTCATAAAATATTTTGGACATTTTATTTAATACTAAACCATGATTAAATAAGTATGAAACTTTGTTTCACATTGATAAACATAGGGAGAACACAATTGATAGTTTTGCAACTGTGTCCAATATACAATCAAAGCTATCTAATATGTTCAATTTCTATTGAACCTAATATGACTTTCATATTTAGGCTTCTGAAATAGTTTAGTTAACAGATTTTGAGACATTCTCATCCATATGAACTTTGCGACCTTTTCTTTTATGATAGTTTATCTCCATATACTTAGACGTTGCCTTTTGTTCTTCTCCAAGTACTTCAGGAAACTCTTAATTCTATAATTTCCAATATCACATATCAGAATTCGATTGAAAATTGCATACATGCATCTAATGAGTATAATGCGTAGCCTTTATGACGAATCCTTTGCAAATGCACAAGGAATGTCACTCATTCGCTAAATCTCATCAGTCTTTGCTTTGCACTGAGTCTTGATAAGAAATGTGCTATGCCACATGGGAGTGAAACCTCTTTGGGAGTTTTTCATGCTTGAACCTAGAGAGAACCTCATCTATATAAGTTTCTCAATCAAGTTCAATCCTCTTCCAAGACCAATCTCAATAAATCTTGATTCCCAAGATGTACTCATTTAAACCTTTAAGGTCTTTCATACAATAACAATTCATTAGCCATTACTTGACCTATTCAAGTATGGAAACATCGTATCTTGTAAGAAGTATGTCATCTACATACAAAACCAAGAAGACTACATAACCATCGAACTTATTTCTCTGGCTTAGACTTACTAGACTTTGTGGGTTTATGCGCAACAAGTGAAAACTTATTTTCAATGAAGAACAACATAAGAGGGGTATACATTGAATGTGGCCCTTGACACATGGTTACGTATCCCATTATATTAATGAGACCACGTGTTTTTGTTTTTAACATGGTGTGAATCATGCTCATTTGTTGGTTCTTTAGAACACCTTCGAGACTTATACTCCCACTTGCCTTATCTCGAACACCTTCAAGACTTATACTCCTACTTGCCTTATGAAAAAGGGTCTTTTATCATAGGGTATGTTGCTCTTCTCTACCTTTTCGAGAATTACTCCCACTTGCTTTTTAGAAATGACACCTTTTTTCAAAAAGGCACCAATTTAGAGCAACAAATAATTTGTCCTCAAAACATGTTGTGGTTGTAGTACCCTTGTACTAAGCTTTAGAATTCAACATTGCATTAAACAATTTAATACAAGTTTCTTATTCTTAAATTTGTAGAAAAACAAAATAAGAACTTCTCTTATCCATATCTTATATGATGTCTTATCTACATTGTGATTTGACGCAGTCCTAATTAGTGTAAAAAGCTCATTTTAAAAGTGTATCCTTAGAACTATTGTTTGGAAGATAGGTACAGTTCATCATGAATTATGCTATATCTTATATAGTTTAATTCCTCCATTTGAAAAACATTTTCTTTTAGTGTAGTAGGTTGTAAACTAATTTTACAATCCTTAGGATGATCATCAAGTTTTGGCTCAAATGCTCATCACTACAATCACATCGTAAATGTTTTTGAATTCTTGCCAAGTTAACAATTTGACTCAAAAGTAAACTGTTACGATCATATCGCAATGTTTGTCAAGTCCTTCTATTCTTCTTTTGAACCTTATTGAACTCCTTCAAAATCTTCAGATTCTTGCTTCATGTAAGCACGTGTGATCATATTCAAATGAAGTATCCATGTTCATCTCTAGCCTGTGATCCTTAGGTTTCTTAATTACATCGTTATGTATTCAACCATGGGATCACATCACCTTTTCTCCAAAAGATAAACTTTTCAATCAGCAAACTACAATAAGATTTGCATGCATCAATGGATTCATAATCTTATGATGTTAGAAGTCCATCCCCTTGGAGCTTCCGTATGCAGTTCTATTCGTATTTTGATCAAATTGACATTTCTAGAAGTGATTCATACATAGAATTGGTTCATCTATATCTAACATATAGAACTCTTTAACCTATTTAGCATTTCAAAACATCCCTTGATTTAACTAAGCACAAAATAACATTGGTTCGATGCTTTGAATCTTTGACATTCAGTGGTAACTTCAATGGAATGATGTTTTGATTATAGCAAGAATATAATAACGATTATTGATGTCAATGCTAAATTATAGTTAAGTGAAATGTAAAGTCATACATGTAAAACAACATTTGTTTCTGACATTGTAGATTTACTTTTCCCTTATCCAAGTTTCAACTCTTTAACTCAACCTCATTCTTCAACAAGAGAGTTAATCTTGACATCACATGTCAAATAAGTAGATTTTTGCTAAATCAATTTCTATAACTACTTGATGTGGAACATTTCCATTCTTTACCTTCCAACTGTACTTTATGGGGTAGTTTTTAATCTCTTGGAGCCATTCCTCAATTTAAACATTTTCTATTCATAATAGCACTTGACAATTTAGTAGCCTTGTGATTAAGAATTGACAACTTATTTGTCTTTTCTTTATCCTTTGGCTTTTATTGCAGTCCCCTTCCTTCTTAACCCTTTCTCATTTGAACCATTTAGAAAATTCCTTTCAAGCTCAAAATGATACTATGCTCAACTACTTTAAGCATCTTACATAATTTTGCCAAAACCATTCAACACAATTCATGTTGGAGATTAATCTTGTATTTAACACCGCATGCAATAAGTGATGAATGATGTCACTTAAATTAGTCAACATTTGACAGTTTGAAAATCTAAGTCATTCTCCATGTTTAATCATATTGATCAATGAAAAATACTGGGTTCTTCATGTGAGTCGCACTCATGTTGTCTTTAGAGGTCTTGTACCTCTCCATCGAGTCCAATCACTTGAAACGTTTTCAAAACGAGTCAATGGTGGAGCCATTCAATTATTCAAACTTTTTGAGTTCTTGGAAGCTATCATTAGACATGTGACATTATTAAATGGGTTTTAACACTCCTTTTAGCCTTTAAAACCCTTTTAGCAAAGCATGGATAATGGTTTACGGATACTCTTTTAGTTTTGAGAACGTTTCTCAATATTTCTTTCAATCGAGGAGATCTTCATAACACGAAAATTAATCAATAAAAACATAATATTTGCAAATAATTACAAAGTTCAACTATGTTTATCGAAGTAGTTTATGATTCAAACATCCTTTGAAATCATTTTAGCTACTTTACACTATATTCATTTTGTGTCCCTTCATGAATAACGTGATTCCAAGATCCTATCCCTATGTAGCATTAAGCGGACGGAGGCCCTTCCTTAAGGTTACATTTTCAAGGTAAGTAAACTCCTTTACTAATTACAACTTCTTGTAATTCTTGGTTGGATAGATAACATCATATGTTCAACTATCCCCTTGCTTCAAAATCCAAAACGCTTTTGATTATTTTGTTGAGCATGACCAAATTAAGTGTGCAAAATTCGCAATTTCACCTTACCTCCCAAGATTAATAATAATACCCTGCGGAGGCATGACCCATTACTATTAATCAAGGGTTTAATAAGTACTTTATATTTGGAAAAGCGAGCCTCAATATTTGTGGGACTTAAGTTTATTATGTTGTTATAAATTAGTGAACTCTAGCGCATTTGATAACAACATTCAATAACCTTATAAACATTTTAAGAATAATAATAAAATGAATAAAATTAAATATGAGCTAGTATGGCACCTCCTTGAACTCTTCATGGATCTCCATCCATTTTAATCATGGGCCTTCTCATCTTCGGCTATTCTTTGGATTAATTAAGTATTTAAATAATTAAACTAATTCATAATTAAAATAAATTACAAAAATACTTAACGATACGCAGATCGTATTTTCTAATTTAAACTTTGGGCCATACTAGTCATTTATAGCAATAATAATATAACATATATAGCATACAATTGCCACATAATAAATCACATAGCATACTTTGCCTAAATTAAAATATCAGATATTCTTAATTAAGGCAACGTATATTTCAAAATATCACATATTTTAGAACACGATTAGATAATATCTCCATATTATTCATTACCATAATTAAAATATCATATATTTAAATTAGGAATGAGATGAAATCAAATAAATATATAATCTAAGAAAATAAATCACATTTATATTCCAGGATTATCTTAACCAATTTAAAATTCCATCCTAATCATTAGTTAACCATCTAATTTTAATTTGATTTAAAAAATCAAATTATGGATAATCACATATTATACTTACTAATAATCAAAATCTCAGATATTCTTAATTATGGTAAGTGGATAAATCAATTAATTAGGAAATCCTAGAATATAAATCATATTTGATAAACTGGAATCCTAACTACTTAAAAGATTTTATCCAAAAAATAAGCTAACCAACTAATTTTAATTAGATTAAAAAATCAAATTATGTAATTATCTTATAATCAATTCAAAACAACCTTAATTGGAATTGCTCAATATCCCCTTAAAATAAGTTTTTCAATATTATCCAAAATAAATAAATCAGAAAATTTATTATTTTTTTATTTATTTTTATCAAATTTTTTTTTAAAAAAAATGAAAAACAGGGCTGCGTGACTGAGCTGCTGCCCAGCCACGTCACAGCCACTGCAGCAGCCGGGCCGGAGCCCAGCCACCGCAGCAGCTGCCCGTCGCAGCCAGGCAACCGCCCAGCCACAGCGGCGCACCAGGCTGCTGCCCAGAACCCTATCAGTTCGAGCAGAGCTGAAACCGTGCAACAGTTGCAGGTTCAACTCTACTCCTGCCCTCACCGACCACCTGTCGCTGCCCCTACGCCCTTTCCGACCACCGGAGCAGCCACCGTGGCTGTTCTGCCACCCAGCCGTGGCTGCTCCCTTCAAGCTTTAATTTTATTTTTTTTTTGTTGTTTGAGTTAAATTAATTTCACAAATTTTGCAAAATTAATTTTGGTGATCTAATTATAATTAAACACAAACTCCTTTATGCATAATTTCAGAAAAAATTAATCAAAATCTCCATTTTAATTAATTTAGGGCTTTTCATAAAATAATTCCCAATTCATATAAAACCAATTTTACATGAATTAATTAATCATATCTAAACAATTTTAAATATGAAAAATAGATTATATTATATGAATTTAACAATTAAAATAAAAAATTAGGGTTCATAACCATCAAATTTGAAATTTTGGGGCTTTAGGGTTCTTTACAAAAATATGGTTAAAGGGCTTTAGGGTTCATAACCCTCATACGCACCTAAACAGGATCTCATGCATATACAAATAAAAGATCACATAATAGTTTAGAATTAACCTTTGATGCGTGAATTCCCAAGCTTTCTTCTACCTTCTTGCGTAGATTAGAGCCCCAATTGTTGCTCCTCTAATATTGGTCCACAAGTGTAGATCGAACCTCCACCAATGCTAGTTGGACGGGAGAGATTAATCTCCTCTTCTATGGAGAACTTCTAACCGGTTGTAGAGAGAGAGGAAGGGAAAAATATTATGT
Organism: Chenopodium album; assembly: GCF_948465745.1. NCBI lineage: Eukaryota > Viridiplantae > Streptophyta > Magnoliopsida > Caryophyllales > Amaranthaceae > Chenopodium > Chenopodium album. Next base: position 19,433,216 of record NC_137842.1, read on the forward strand.
TGTTTCTTTTGAGAGATGAACATCTGTTCTATTTTTCCCAAAGCCCTTTATTATCTATAATCATATTATCTAATTAGGGCAAGACTTATTCCTATCTTACTCCTTATGGCCAGTCATTCACTAAGCCCAACTTTTGGACTCGGTATTTATGTTCGACCTAACACTGTAACGTGTGACCTCATAGGATCCATTTAGTTGGCATTGGTTTAACCCAATGATCAATATTGGTCTCTAGCAAGACGTAAAGACGACTCAACTAAACGAATTTATTATCTCCATAATACGATCCATATTATATTAGTAATTGCACGAGAGTCGAGGATACATTTCCTTCACCAAAATCAATAGCAATCATCCCACCCATATCACCAACAAAATGTTGGGAGGGCGATGTCATGAGTCAACACGTTGTGTGATTGATTTGTGTGTCGTTTCTTAAGATGTGGTACCTTTGGACACCTAAGCCTTTTTGACCTTAGAACGGCATTGTGTGAATCTTGACTTATGACATGCTTATGTGATTATGTGACTATATGCAACGTGTTAGAATAGTCTTCTTTTTCTCCTTTTAGTTTGGTCTAGGTTTCCAAATACGAAGTTGTCTCTTCGTGATTTAGCGTCATATTCAAAGGATAGCATAAAAAAAAGAGTTGAAAAAAAAAGAATCGAATAAAAAAAACGCTCGAGTTAAAAAAAAAATTACGAGCAGGTGGCGCGCGCAACTCAATGAGTTACGCGACCCCTCCCAGCGCAAGTGATTTCTTTGCATGCGACAGCTGCACGCAACTGAGTCACTTGCGCGCGCCCACTGGACGAGTCAATTTTGATTTCTCAAAAAATCAAATTGACTTGTCCGAACAATATCTTCATTGAAGAATTGTTCAGGGCGATGTTATCCGTTTGAATATATTTTGCGTCTTTTTCTTTTTTTCCTTTTAAACAAGCGTATCTGTTTTGGGTGTTTTTGTCCCTCGGGAGAGTTACGTAACGAAGTCTGGTCCGGCTGAGTTGTACCTGCAAAAACAACGGAGACTCCGGGTGGTTGGAGCTCCGCCTCCGACGATCAAGTTAGTAATTTGAAAGGGAATAAAGAATGCGAAAATTTAGGTGGGGATCTGCTTGGATTCCAAGCTCAGGTGTTTCTCTGATAAGAGAGAATATGTGTAATAAATGATTGAATGTGTCCCCAAAGTGGGGAAATATCTCCCTATTTATAGGGTCATTTGAGAATGTGCCCATGTCTAGGTCACTTGACCTAGATTTTGGTGGGATGCGCCGTTTTTCGGCGCTTCTTGGGATTTGGGCCCTTTAAAGTTGCTATTTCAGAGGTTTATCCAAAGGGGCCATGTGTCAAGAGGATATTAGGCCACATGGGCCATCCTAAACTCGAAACGTGGCCTCCTCTCATTGGTCCACGTGTCTAGGGTATTTTTACCCTAAACATTTGCCCCTCACAGGGGTCACGCGTATATCACGTGAGGCCTGTGACACGTGTCCACCTATCAGAGGTGAACAATAACGGGTAGTAAAATTTGAATTTCAAACAAGAATTTCCCTCCGTTTTCACTTTTTATAAATAGAAGTTTACCTCCCCCTTTTTCTTCACCTTATTCACATTTGACTTTTTTAGAGAGAGAAAGAGAGAGATTCTAGAGAGAGATTCTCTGCCTCCGTCTGCATCAAAGCATTTTCAAGTTTTCGTGTGCTAGAAGTTCAACACCCGGTTTACCGGCTTTAGCGGTTTTCACATTATTCAGAGTTAAAGTAAGGTAACCGCCTGTACCATTTTAGCTTTTCTCTTTTTCAACTTGTATAAAATTCTTTCTCCGCCTGTATACATAGGTTTAGAAAATAAAAATGAGTTCTCCATCCACTCACTCGGCACTGCCTAAGACACTCAGCCGGTCCTCCGAAACGGCTGAGTCAAGAATAGGGGGTGCCTTTTCTGGACTGTCAGAACCGATGTGCTCATCTCCGAATTCCTCCCTCTCTATGTCTGTGCAGGACACAATGGCCAGAACGAAAGAGAGGGCCAGAAGGTCTAGGAGCCGGCGCTTTATAGAAGTGCCAGTAGATGAGGTTGTTCCAGATGGGGAACAGAGGGATTTTGAGGAGAGTGGTTCTGATGAAGAGGCTCCCCCTAACGGAACCGGCGATGCTGAGGCCAGCAAAGGGTCAAGAGCCGAATCTTCTAGCTCTGACCAAGATAACTTTGCGGCTGGTTATCAGCAGCCGCCTAAGGTCGCCGACCTCCCCAATTCGAAGCGGACTAGAATGCTGCCGGGTAACATTGCCCTACTTAAAAGCGGCTTTAGGGCCTTTAAAGAGAAGCACCCCTTTGGAAGGGGCTGGGACATCATCGTTCCGCCGACTTATGCAGTAATAGCCTGGAACGATGACATTGATAATGCAGACCATTACTTTGTCTGCTACGAGGCAGTCATTGAAGCCGGCCTCTGGTTCCCCCTCGATACCAGGATTAGGAAAATCCTGAAGGGGTATGATTTAGGATTTTGGCAGCTCACCCCCAATTCGGGGGTGAACATTCTAAGCTACATAGCCACCTGCGAACACCAGGCGGCCATGGGGCATGGTATACTCTTACCACCTTACCCCAGTATCTGATGAGTTTGGACAAAGTGTCCAAGTGGTCCGGGTGGAAGGACAAGTTTTACTTGGTTTCTTCCCCAACTTTGAGGCATAACCGGACACTGCGCCGGTACAACACAGAGCCAGCTCTTCTAGGCGGGAAGTGCCCCCTCCCAGAGCTGTCTACTAAGGCTCGAAAACAAATAATGGATCCGAGATTTTTTGAGACCACAACCGAGCCCATGGGGGATGGGACTCACATTATAGTTCCCAAAAACTGGATCCCCCATCCGGACTTCTTCAAGGACGAGTGCTTCTTGTCCGCCTGCGGGTTGAGTCCCATGTTTCCCAAGGGTAGATCACCTTACATCCAGAGTATTTGTTATTTTGTTATTAATACAAGTTTTCCATAATTTCTTCTAACTTGAATTCTATTCATGCAGCCGACGCCTTGAAAATGGTTGATCCGACGAAGACTCCGGCTAAGTTGGCGGCGCTGCTGCGCAAAGAGGCTGCACTCGCCAAGAAATCATCCTTCGATGCAAAAGAATCTAAGAAAGGCGGGGTAAGACCGCCTGACTTAATATGTGTATATATTTGAACAAAGGCAATTTGCCGGTAGGGTGTACTTAACTTTGTTCCTTTTTCAGGACTCTGCAAAGTGAGTGCCACGATCCTTCTCCAAGCTTCTCAAAAGGCAAGGGGAGGATCTGGAGAAAGCTCCGGCTGCAAAGGCCGCCGGAAAAGACCTCCCCTCCCCGGACAAGCTCTGCTGCCAAATCCGATCGTCCAACGACCGGAAGCAAATCTCCTTCTGTTATGAAAATTCTGAGCGAAAGCTCGGAACGCTCACAACAGAAAGCGCCGGATGCCTCAACGGCATCAAAGGGTGGCTGGCCACCTAATGTTGCAGACGGTGCAGCAACAACAGGGGAGGAGCAGATGCCTAGGCCCCATCCGGACACACAAGGTAATAGAAAGATTGAAATACCTTGGCCACTTGACTTTATGAGAGTCAAGACTAAGGTTGATCCCTCTGGGGGGTTCAGTCAGCAGCCGGCAACGGATGAGTGCCAACTATGCTGCCTCTTTCTCACAGAGTACTACTTTTGATGCAGATCTGACATCCGACGAGCCGGATCTTATGGGTTTCGCAAAACGGATGGTGAGGACCCTCACCCGGTCAGAGAAGAACTCCATACCTGATCTGCAGGTAGTGGACTTCGACCGGATAATGGGCCAGCTGGCTGAGGTAAGGAATCCCACAACCTTGATATCTTTTCTTTTAATTTTACTAAGTCATAATCCGGCTGCTCTTTTCTCAGGTAATGCTGAGGGTGGACGGACTCCGGGGCCCCTTTAGGCGGAAGCAAGAATAGGTAAATGACGTTAAACGGAGGGCCCTTGAAAACCTCAACTCTGCTGAATATGCTAATTATATGTGTGATTTAAAGATTAAAGCAGTAGAGTTGAAACAGGAGGAGCTGATCCGGAGCTTGACGACTGCAAACGATGATGCCAATAGCCGGGCTGATGATTTTGAGCAAAAACTAAAGGATGCCAAATTTGAGCTCAAGGCATTAGAAGATGCTAATCAAGAAAACACTCAACTCCGAGCAGACGTTTCCCGCCTGGGGGTTGAGCTTGTCACTCTGCGAAACAAGCAGTCGGACGAGCTCGCTCAAGAGCAAAAGCGGCTGATGGAGGAGAATGAGCGTGATAATCTGGCCCGGATGAAGATATAGACTTTGAAGTCTATAAACTAAGGTATGATTACGCCACTGAGGTGTATGATGCCCAAATACTGGGTGAGGCTCCTCCACCTCGCTTCAAAGATTGGGCTGCCGAGCAGGGATATGAAGTCTCTGATAACGAGGAGCCGGCGGCGGATGAGCAAAATGAAGGCCAAACCAGCCAAAATCAGCCGGAGCAGCAGCATCCACCTCAGCCTTAGGCGGGCCTCCCCACTTTCTGCGGAAGTATGCCATTTTGTTTCTTTACCGGCTTGTATGCCGTGAATTGTTGTATCTTTACCAACTAAGGAGTTGGGTTAACATTTTATTTCTTTCTTTTTTAACCGGATGTGTCCGGTTGTAGGGAATAATTTCAAGCTTTAATCCCACTAGCTTGAACCTCACTGTGATCATACACTAAAGTACGGTGGCGTCCAAAAGGGAAGAAGATAGAGCAAAAGAGTCGCCAACAAGTTTTAGAAACTTGTAAACCATTCACATGGTGAAGGTTACACCCCTTAACGATCCAAGAGATCGTCAACTCCATAAGGTCTAGAACCAAATAAGGGTTCGGGGATGAAGGTACAAATCCAACCTAAAAGAGATTGAACCTGCTGCCGTAATAATAGGCCTCTACTTTATTCTGATCGTATTCATGTGTGCTTTCTGACTAACATGCAATCCATAGGATTAACCCTAAACTTGTTTAATCTATGTTGGTTGAATATTAATGCACAAACAAACTATTATTGGCGATCACTTGAAATTATAATCAAATTAACCCTAACAAGATTATTAATTATCTTATTAAGCGTGATTACAAGTACAAATTCCCTTTAAACATGCATAAAGGTGTGATCAAACAATAATAATAAATATATCAAGCAACATAATAATAATCAATATCATGATAATAACAATCAATAATCATAATCATGTTCATGTTAATATTAAAGCATAATAAAAATAGCAAGACCCTAGGCATGATACTAACAAGATTAATAACAAACCCTAGCATGTCACTAAGCAATAAAAATCAAATCTTTAACCCTAACATGATACTAACAATCATCAATATTAGGAAGAACATAGGAAGCATCGTAACAATCATATTTAATATTAAATTTACCCTAGACATGATACTAGGAATATCATAATAACAATGTAAACATGATTTCTACATCATAACATCAATAAATCAATTAAAGCACTTACTTGGATGCCTCGTATCTCTTTCTAATAACAAAATACACACGTTAGTAACTTCAAGAAAAATAATAAACAAACAATTAAATTAAATAATTGAAAGAGAGATTTGGGACCAAACCCTCAGAAATTAAACCTTTCACGTCTAGGGCGAAGGCAACTTCGAATATGGCTAGGTGTTTCTAGATCTTGCGAATGCGGAATTTTGTATGAAAAAGCAAAGTTTAGAGAAAGAAAGAGAGAGAGAGAATAATCAAGAAAATCTTGATGAGAGTTGGTGAATGAAAAGAATTGGTGAAATCTGGTTATCGAAAACGGAGTTTTAATACGATATTTATAGAGAAAATCAGCCAAAAAGATAAAATTAACAAAACAGAGTTTGGCGCACGCAAAACGAGGTTGGCGCCAGGCATTGGCCATTGGCTCCAGGCGCCAATGGCTAGCACCAGGCGCTAATGGATGGCGCCAGGCCTGGTTCAAGGAGCCAATGCCTGGAGTCAGGCGCCAAGCCTGTTTTTAACGCGTTTTTGTTTTTATCGTATCTTTTGATCCGGAAGTCCAAATAAGGCATATAGTATGTCGTTGGAAAACTCTTAAAGTCTACTTTCCAACCCAATTAGAATCAGATTAAAATATTTTGTAAATAAAAATATATGGCCAAAATAGTGGAAGGGTTTCAGTTTTGGATAAAGTTACATGTCTCATTCATATCTTTTTCATTATAACTCGGATTTAATATTATAATATATCATTGGAAAGATAATTTCAATATCTATCCAACCATATAAAATTTAGATAAATATTATGAGGCACGAAAATAAAATATAAATATATTCCACTTCGTACAAAACAAGGATTCTTAAAAGGAGTAGTTTTATTCAATTTCAAACTCTTTAAAACTTAATTATCAATCCTAACTCCATTAGGATTTAAAAGAACCTTCTAGAGTATTCTAAAAGACTATAATCAATCCTAATAGCTTTAGGAATGATAATTAATAATAGACCCTCCTCTAGATCATTGGGCCGCATATAAGGCTCAAACCGGGCCCAGTTTAGTATTTTGGCCATAACTTCCTCGATATTCATCAGAATTGGGCTTATAATATATCGTTGGAAAGATCTTTTCAAACCCCATCCAACTACACTATTATTGGACCCATATCATGGACCAACCAAACTGGATTGACTGTTTTCTTAAAATAAGTTTTCAAAAAAACAGAGAGAAGAGAAAAGAAATTAAAACTATCCGCAACACTAGACTTTCCACACTTTCACTTTATTCGATTATGATTCGACGCGAAAGGTACTCATCACTGGGTTTGGTTTTGGGGAGACACAGATGGGTGTCTACAGAAGCCCCCACTTTGGCTGAGTTTGGAGAAACGCAAGTTTCGAAAACGAAAGTCAAAGTAGCGATAGGGACGGAGAATGATTCAGAACGTTCTGCAATCCCGAATCACTCTTGTAACGCTGATACCTGCAAAACTAGCATTATTTAAACAAATAAAAGAGTTAAGAAACGCGTATCTTGCACCGTCGAGCACACGTCTCTGAAAGTAACCGATTGCTGCTGTATCCTTGTTTTGATGACCTCCTACAAGCTAGAGAATGCCATCCCGCTTGAAAACCGCTACGCCCGTAACTGCTTCCAAATTAGAAGATTGCTTCGCCTGAAACGATCCTCCTCCGCTATGATAATATTCCACATCCAAGGGAATACCATCGAAGATTGCTTCTCTTGAAACAATCCTCATCCGCATTGATAATATTCCACGTCCAAGGGAATACTATCGAAGATTGCTTCTCTTGAAACAATCCTCAGTTGTTTGTGACAACTCTCCATAATCTAGGGAACGCCATGCCACCTTGCTGTTTCGATGTTCACTCGTCTCTGAACAAAGAGCTTCTTTTTGATATGTTCAATTTCCACTGTGATAGTCTTCGAAAAGATCACTGCTTTTTAATCCTTAGTGTTGTTATGCCAGTACGTCGGTATTTTGCTGCTTGTCGACAATCCTCTTTTATTTGGGAATAGTTGCCAACACAAATCTTGTATGATGTATGACAATCCGATTTAGGGAAAGTTGTCAATGCCACGTAACAATCCATCCTTGGAAATGTTGCCACGATGAAGCGACAATCCGTACCTCGGAAAATTTGCAAAAATCCAATCTTTGGAAAAGTTGCCAATGCTTCGTAACAATCTTTCATAAGAACTTTGCTACGATCTATAATCCACATCTTGGAATATAACTCTTGAAAGCAATCCATCTTGGAAATTTGCCAACGCTTATGCGACAATCCTTTTAGGAAAATATTGCCACAATTGACAATCAGCGTCTTGGAACATTTGCAAAAAAGAGTCGACCGACAATCCACTTCGGGAAAATTTGCCACTTACTGAAATGAATGACAATCCACGTTGAGGAACCTTTGCCAAAATTTATGATGAATAGAGACCTACAACAATCCTTTGGGAAATTTTGCCATAGGGAACTGGGTGTATGACAATCAAATCTCGAAAAACTTGCCAACGAGCCGATGAATGTATGACAATCCGAACTTGAAAAAACTTGCCAATAAAGAAGGAGCACGACAATCCACGCTTGGAAACTTTGCCAGAGATGACAATCCAATCTTGGAAAAATTGTCGTTTAAGAAGAATGCGCGACAATCCATATTTGGAAATATTGTCGTTTAAGTGCTTGCTTTTAAACTGATTGTAATGAGCCAGTTGTTTAGGCGCTTAAGCTAAGTGAGACGATCTTTCGTCAGGTCGATCACTTATTGCAATTGTAATAAAACCGACTACTTAATCATGTCAAATTGCATATAGGGGCTAACTAGCGTACCAAGGAACCCGAAATTGCTGTATGAGGTCGAAATCACCTTTCTGAGAGGCTTCGAGCTCTGTCGTTGCTGAAAAGATTTAGCGCCAGGCGCTGGAGTAGGGTCTTCCCTGTTCTGCTGCACCTGTACTTATTTTGACTATAGAACTTTGCCAATCTCTTTAATTATCTTAGGGTTGACCTAAGGTTTAGCATTGCTTGACTCATTGACTTGACATGACTCAAAGTATAAACTAGACTCGATATGATTGACTCGAGGTTGACTCGACTCAAAGTGAAAAGACACGTGTGACTCATGACCCGTGTGTGCTTTGTAATGTGATCGTGCGACTCGAAAATGCAAAAAAGAAAAAAATTTCCGTCATTTTTGTGGAGGGTACCGACTTTCTCCCTAAAAAGAAAGACGTGAAAAAGAAAGAAGCTTTCGAATGCATGTTGAATGAGTTTAGTCAAATGTTGTGCAAGGATTAACTCATCCTAGGTTTTCTCAATTGTTGACTCCACGATGAAAGTATATGGGTAACTTAGGCACGGAGGCTAAGCACTTCATACTTTGTGATGCAATGATGAGTGATGTTGATATGACAAGGCATGCTTCAATGTTATGTTAAGATTCCATGACAAAGGGTTCCTAAGGGAAGTATTTGGTCATGTATCTGTGATGTGTGTGATAGTGACACTAAAGTTAGGCTACAAGGGCTAAGTGTGTGGGAAAATATTATTATTAAAAGAGTCAAATGATGGTGACTCTTAGGCTAGGTGAGCTAATGATATAAGGATCAAGCCCCCAAGTCTAGCTCTAAGTAAATAGGGATGAGCGTAGGATATCCTTTGATATGATCATGGTGCATGTGTGTGAATGTGAATATGAATGCATGTTTATTACGGCCGCACCTCGATGTGAGGTTGCCTACGTATCCGTTAGGAATCAGGCCGAACGTAGCTCTAGCCGAACCTCGCACAAGTGTGTATACCTCAAAAAGGTCTTTTTAAGGGTTGTAACGTGGTTAGGATAAAGGTTTAAAGAAGAAGGGGATAAAGGCTCAAGACCCTAGATAAGCCCCCAAGGTGTGCAACCTCGCTTTTGAATCTTTGTATTTTTATGCTTGAGGATTTTAACTCTTTTTTAGCTCTTTCTTTTGTTTTAGCATCTATTTTATTTTTATAAGTGTGGAAAATCCCGATCATGCGGTCTATCACTCACTTGGAATTCATGTTTCTTAGGCACGGTACCGAGCACTCGATAAGAGACGCAATCTGAGACGTGTTCATATCAAAGACATTGGAACACTTGCCCTTTTGTACACTTTTATTTATATTTGCTTTTATTTTTATTTTGATCTTTTGAAATCACTCAAGCTTTTTTTAGAATTGCATAAGTTGCACACCATCCCATCCCAAGGTTAGGTAGATGTAAGTTGAAAAAAGAAATGTCTATCGTTAGACGAGGCTCAAAGTGGTTTATGAAGAAAGGATTGTAAATTTGAAAGGTGAAAGGAGATATGATGTGGCTACAAGGGGTGCCTCAAATCATTGGTATACCTTGTGCTTAATTCGACATGGATTTTTTTTTTTTTTTTTTTTTTTATGCAATAAAATGAAATGATCATATATGAGGAAATAAATGCTCATTTTATTAAAAGAAAATAAATAATCTACAAAATTAATCTAAGGGAAAAGAAAAGGTGCCTATGCTAGACTTATTGGGGAAAGAGTAAATAAAAAAGAAATAGAAAAAAGAGGTCACGAAATCTCATCGTTGAAGCTCGCCTCTTGTCTGGTGTCATTCGCTTCATCATCACCCAGTCTTCTCGCTAGCTAGAGGCAACGGGACCTTGTTTGCTTCTATGAGATCTTGAATGAGATTTTGAAACCTGTAGCATTCATCAGTAGTATGACCGTTTCCTCGATGGTACTTGCAATAGGAGTTTGGATTCCATCTCGAAGATCGATTTTCTGGTGTTGGATCCTCGGTAGGGCCAATAGGTTTGATTAATCCTCGATCGTAAAGGCGATCGAAAGCAGCATCGTAGGTCATTCCAATGGGTGTGAACTCTCGCCTGGGTTTCTTCTTAGATCCTTGATTGTTCATGGCTAAGACATCATTATGGTCAAAGGTGCTAACATTATTACTAGAGTGGGCGTTTTCGGAAGAAGAAGGATTGTCGTTCTTCTTTCCTTTCCAACCACCGTGGTTACTATTGTTAGTAGCTTTTTGCTTTGCGAGGTCATCTTTGATTTCAATTCCGATGTCATAAACGGCCTTGAAAGTATTCAAATTGTGTTGATATTTCAAATGCTTCGAATACATTTCTTGAAGATTCTTGATAAACATCCTCACAGACTCCTTTTCGGTGGGGACCTCAATCATCTTAGCGGAAGTTTCTCTCCATTTATTAAAGAAAGAAGTAAAGCCTTCATTCTCTTTTTGTCTTAGCATCTCAAGTTGTCTATGATCGGTTTCAACTTGAATATTGCACTTGTATCTATTAACGAAAGCGTTTACTATCGATTCCCAGGTAGAGGTTTTCTCCTTGTCAAGGGAGAAGTACCATTGTTGGCAAACGGTTTCAAGAGATAGTGAGAACAGAGAGGGAAAAACCTTCTTATCGATACCCTTAATACTCATTATGGTTTCAAATGCTCTTAAATGAAAGTAAGGGTTGTCCGTTGCCTTTGAATTTTGGGATGCCATTGGCATTGAACTTCTGCGGAAGAAGATCTTTGTCCACCGAGACCCCTTGTGATGTAAGCTCTTGAAAATTGTAGTCGCTAGACAACTTGCTTAAACTCTCTTGCATGAGGTCCATTTGTTGTTGCTTCACGGGATCATCGATCTTTAGTGCGAGAAGTTTCAGTGTCTCAGTCACGGTAGCTAGTTGGTTCTTAAGATCATTAACTTCTTCTTGAGTTGCCATTATCTTCTTAGCCTTCCTCTTTTGACGAATTGGTTTATCAAAAAGTAATCGAGACTTGAATAAAGAGGTTGTCCTTGATTAATCGCCCTTCTCTCCTCGACCAAGTGCTGTGGGAAAGGAATTTGGGGATATTTATTGTTAATTATTTGACTCAAGCTTTATTCAACATGCAATGGATGGAGGAAGTGAAGAAAAATGGAATAGAATGTGGAGAAGAATAAGATGATGGAGGTGGAGGGATATGAAGAATTAGGAATAGAATGTACCCCCAACTCAAATGACGGAAAAGACCGACTCATGCATGAACCTAAGACATGGTCATGGTGATGCGTACTCAAAGTGTGTGATAAGACTAGTGAGTGTAGGTGACATGTTAAGATTCGTGTCATGACCATGTGGCTAGACTATGTGACTAAGACTCACGCAAAGACTAAGTTAAGACTTCACGTATATGCATTAAACTAGACAGGCTGTGGTATTTTAGTCATAACTTTTGATCTGTGACTCTGATTTAGATTAAACCAATGCCAAATTAAATATAAAACTCGGGGCTACAGATCCATAGTTTGTACGACTCGTAGTTCTTCCTAGAACTCCGGCTATGACCAAAACAAGTTGACGCCTGTGCAGTATACGGGAATAAAAATCCGGGTTGACTTAAAGGAACTATGACTCGATTTTATGTTTATTTATTAGCTCAAATTAATTAATTAATTAATTAATTAAACAAAGTCCTTTATTCATTAATCATTTTATTTAGTCTTAACATAAGTCAAACAAACGGTTAGGAAAAATCACATAGAGTATGCACAACAAATAATGCACAATTAGTCAAGTAGGCACTATATGATGCAATGAGTTTGCAACCCCATAAGGTCTAGAACCAAATAAGGGTTCGGGGATGAAGGTACAAATCCAACCTAAAAGAGATTGAACCTGCTGCCCTAATAATAGGCCTCTACTTTATTCTGATCGTATTCATGTGCGCTTTCTGACTAACATGCAATCCATAGGATTAACCCTAAACCTGTTTAATCTATGTTGGTTGAATATTAATGCAAAAACAAACTATTATTGGCGATCACTTGAAATTATAATCAAATTAACCCTAACAAGATTATTAATTATCTTATTAAGCGTGATTACAAGTACAAATTCCCTTTAAACATGCATAAAGGTGTGATAAAGCAATAATAATAAATATATCAAGTAACATAATAACAATCAATATCATTGTAGGCGTCGTTTGAAGTGCGTCTACGTTAAAAAGCATGTTGTGAATATGCTTGGCACTCATAGGAAGTGGGAATTGACATTACGATTAGGGACAACGATTAGGGACAAATAAAGTAGGGAGCCACCAACAAGTTTTTAAGGAACTTGTAAACCGTTCACGGATCATTTAAGGCAACCACGAATAAAGGGACAACGATAGGCAACAACGATTGACCCGTGAAGGTTACACCCCATTCATAATTCATGAGATTACTAACTCCATATGGTTCGGAACCACGAAAGGAGGATCGGGGATGATGGTATGAAGTGAGTCATGGAGTCACATTCGCCCGTATTGGCCTCTACTCGATTCTTATAGTGAAAAATGATTCCTGTGATCTCAAAGGCATACAAACAAAATATTCAATTTGCTCCAAACTATTATTAAGCTAAATTGGTTTAATATTAATGCACACATAATTCTAAAATATTGGTGATTACTTCAATTAATAATAAGATTAAAAGGGATCCTAAACCGGTTGTCCAAATTATCTTATTAGGCGTGATTTTCAATTACATATTCCCTTTAAACATGCAATATGGTGATCATAACAATTATAGAACAACATTAATATTAAAACCAATTTAATCACAATTCCAACAACATAAAATCGTTAGAAAAATAATAAAAACAAAAGGAGCATGATCCTTACTTTGATTCTGTTTGTTTGCAACTACAAAATAATAAACGAGTGAGTAACTTCAAGGAAATAAATAAACAGTAATTAAATTAAATTAAATAAGATAAAGTTGATTTTGGGGCCAAACCCTCAAACAGTTCTACCTTTCACGCCTTGGCTTAAGGACAGAACCTCGAGTAAAATATGGACTCCTTTGAGTGCTTGAAGAAGGAATTTTGAAGTGAAAAGGGTAGGCTAGTGTTTAGGCTAAAGCATAGAAGAGAGAGAATAAAATCAGAGAATTACTCGGTGCCCCGTACATCAGAAATGAAGGGGTATTTATAGGGAAAATGTGCTGAGGGAGCACACGGAACCCTAAAATGATAAAAACCCTAAAAAAGTATCCCGTGACACGGTCAAACTGTACCGTGACACGGGAAGCCCCACCGTCAGACGGTACACTTTCCCGTGACACGGTACACTTTTGGCGTGACGCGGGAAATTTTCAGAAAACGGGATAGAAAACGCGTCAAGGGTTTGCGCGGAAAATACACAGAACATCACGTGTCACGACAGACCTCCCGTGTCACGGGAAATCCCACCGTCAGACGGGAAGGATTCCCGTGACACGGTAGGTACCTGCCGTGGCGCGGGAAATTCCAGCCCGTTTTTCCGTCTAAATACATTTTTAACCCTAATTTCCTTCGGCATTTTAAGTGCTGATTGATAATTTCGGGCCTTTTCTGACTTTTTATTATTCGGGCTAAAATAAGAAAATAATTAAATAAAAATAAATAAAGGGTTTGGGCCAAAAACAAATAATAAAACAATAAAATAAAAAAGCTTTGGGCTAGAATTAATTAATAAGTTTGGGCTGAAATTAAAACTATGCTTTTACCAAACATCAAGACTAATCCATGGACTATTCAAAGATATGAATTTAATAAAATACGATTTTTTAAGCACTCTCGGGATTAAATACTGAACCCGGCCAATAGTGGCGGTGAAAGGTTGTTCATCATCGGGTTTGGTTTTGGGGAGACATTTTTAGGTGTCTACAAAAGCCCCCACTTTGACTGAGTTTGTAGAAACGTCAGTTTCGAAAACGATAGTCAAAGTAGCCGATAGGGACGGAGAATGATTTAAAGACGTTCTGCGATCCTAAATCCCTCTGTATACGCCGATACCTGCAGAAAAATGTTAGTTCTACATATAAAAGGAGTAAAGGGATAAAATACGTATCTGACACCAGTGTATCGGTGACAAATGAGTTTGGTATTTTCCTATGCTTGAAGGAATCCACCGGATGACGTTTGTTGAAATGCTTTCCATGCTTGAGGAAAGCCGACTGAAGAGTTTGGTAGCTTTCTAAGCTTGAAGAAAGCTACCGGATAATACTTTCCATGCCTGAGGAAAGTCGATGAACGAATTTGGTGTCATTCTATGCTTGAAGAATTTCACCAATAATGCCATCCATGCTTGAGGAAAGCCGACAAAGGAATTTGTGGTTTTTTAATACTTGAAGAATAATCCACCGATAACGCTTTCCAAGCCTGAGGAAAGCCGACTTGGCGGTTTTCTATACTTGAAGAAAAATCCACCGATAACGCTTTCCAAGCCTGAGGAAAGCCGACTTGGCGATTTTCTATACTTGAAGAAAAATCCACCAATAACGCTTTCCAAGCCTGAGGAAAGCCGACTTGGCGGTTTTCTATACTTGAAGAAAAATCCACCGATAATGCTTTCCAAGCCTGAGGAAAGCCGACTTGGCGGTTTTCTATACTTGAAGAAAAATCCACCAATAACGCTTTCCAAGCCTGAGGAAAGCCGACTGATGAATATGGTGTCATTCTATGCTTGAAGAATCCCACCGATAATGCCTTCCATGCTTGAGGAAAGCCGATTTGGCGGTTTTCTATACTTGAAGAAAAATCAACCGGATAATACTTTCCATGCTTGAGGAAAGTCGAAAGATGATGACATTGCAAGTCTCTGTGTATCGAGAACCTTGCGCCATGAAATGATGGTGGTCCGCTTGTCCCCGGACGTGGGCTGTAGATGGTCCGCTTGTCCCCGGACGTGGGCTGTAAATGGTTCGTTTGTCCCCGGACGTGGGCTGTAGATAAGACCTGCGAAAATAAATT
The DNA here is from genome assembly GCF_948465745.1 of Chenopodium album. Taxonomy (NCBI): domain Eukaryota; kingdom Viridiplantae; phylum Streptophyta; class Magnoliopsida; order Caryophyllales; family Amaranthaceae; genus Chenopodium; species Chenopodium album. The sequence continues at coordinate 19,448,552 of NC_137842.1, forward strand.
TGCCAATGGACTCGTACATACTGTGATTGACTTGACCACTAACTTTACCAAGTTTGACTTGATGTGACATGACATGTGTATGACTTGTGAGTGTGTGTGTGTGTGTGTGTATATGTGTGTGTGCAGACAAAAGCAAACGAAGATGTAAAAGCAAAAAATTTTCGTCAATTTTTGTCATGAGTGGAGGGTACCGACTTTCTCCCGAAAAAGAAAGATGTGAAAACTGAACTTTTATTTTCGAACTTCCTTCGATGAAAACTTGGAAAAAGTTTTTGAACTTCCCCAAAATAAAATAATGAAAAAGGAAAGAAGTTTTGAACTTCCTCCTTGAGCAAGACGAAATGAATAGTATGGATTGAATTGCTTGTCCTGAAAATAATGTATGCATGATGCATGTTCTTAGGCCAGGAGGCTAAGGACAATTACATCATGTGACACGATAGATGAATGAACTTAAGTCATGGAGCTAAGCATCATATATGGTGTAAAGAAGCGATTTTGAACATCACTTAGGTCTGGAAGCTAAGCACGTAAAGTGATTATTGCATAATGAACGTTACTTAGGTCAAGGAGCTAAGCACAATATGCTTTGTATGATTAAACATTAGTGATATATAAATGTTTCTCAGCACATTATGCGATGCATGAAATATTTCTCAGGTCAGGAAGCTAAGCAAGTATACAATATTTCTTCTACTGAATGTTGTTTTTAAATATGATGAAACATGCACAGTGTTGAAACAAGATTTCATGATAAAGGGCTCTTAAAGGGAAGGATGATGGATATGGATGTGTGAGTGAAGTGTGTGAATGTGATACTAAGGCTGGCTGCAAGGGTTATAGCGATGGAAAGAGATGTGAGAAGAGTTAAAGATGATGACTCTTCAGGCTGGGTAAGCTAATGTGATTTGGGTTCAAGCCCCAAAGTCTAGCTCTAAATGGGTAGGGATAAGCATTGGATATTCTTTGACTCGATCATGCATGGATATGAATATGAATGTGACCTCGATGTGAGGTTGCCTACGTATCCGTTAGGAATCAGGCCGAACGTAGCTCTAACCGAACTTTGCACAAGTGTATGTACACCTCAAAGAGGTCTTTCAAGGGTTGTAATGTGGTTAAGTTGATGGTTTAAGGAAGAAAGGGGTAAAGGCTCAAGACCCGAGAGAATCCCCAAGATATGCAATTGTGTATTTGAAAATTTTGAATTTTGCAAGTTTATTTTCAACATATTTTTTTTTTCTTTTTTGCTTTGAACTTTTTTTTTTCATTCTTTTGAATCAATGTAGGCAATCTCAGATCATGCGGTCCATCACTCACTTAGCATTCATGTTTCTCAGGCACGGTACCGAGCACTCGATGAGAGACGCAATTTGAGACGTGTTCATATCAAAGACATTGGAACACTTGCCTTTAGACATTGTTTTACTGTTGCTTTGCTGCTTTTTTTTTTTTTTTTTTAACTTGCTTTTTGAATGTTATACAATTACACATATTTCAATCCCAGGGTTAAGTGAATGTGGGTTGAAGAAATGAAGGCCAAACGTTAGACGAGGCTCAAAATGGTTGATGAAGAAATGGAATGTGATTGAACGGTTAACAGGGAATGACATGGTTGCAAAGGTGCCTCAAGTCATTGGTGTACCTTGGGTTTAGTTCGGTAATTGATTTTTTTTTTTATTTTGCAAATGAATTCGATGATCGATTGCAAAGGAAAGGAATGCTCATTGATGGAAAAGGTAAGAAATATGACACATAGACAATACACATGGATAACGGGAACCTATGCTAGACTTATTGGGGGAGAGGGTTGAAATAAAAGAATAAAAAAAAGCATGAAATCTTGCACGAAGGATCTGTGTGCCTTGTATTCATTACTTCTTGCCGCCTGGAGGGACAGGAAGTTTATTTGCATCCATTCCAACATTGCTCCGTAGTGTGGCCCCTTCCTTGATGGTACTTGCAATGGGCATTGGGATTGCATTTGGCGCTCCTTTCTTCAGGTTTTGGCTCTGGAAATGGCCCAATAGGTGTGATCAAGCCTTAACTGTAAAGGCGATCAAAGGCCGCATCATAAGTCATTCCTAAAGGAGTGTAAGTTCTTTTCTTCTTGGGCAATGGAGTATCAAGAGCTAACACTTCATTGAGATCAATTTGGCTTATATTGTTGGTAGTATTTTCGTGCTTAGAAGACGAAGAAGAAGGATGGTCGTTCTTCTTGTTTTTCCAAGTGTTATTATTGTTACTACCAGCAGTATTTATTAGCTCATCCTCGATATTGATGCCGGTGTCGTATACAGCTTCGAAAGTGTTCAGTGGAAGAAATTTGAGATGTTCCCTATATTTATGAGTCAGATTTTGAATAAAGAGGCGAACATCTCTCTTTCTTTGGGGGGATATACCAAGAGTGAAGCTGTTTCCCTCCACCTGTTCAGGTAAGCAATGAAGCCTTCATTCTCTTTCTGTTTGAGAATGGAGAGTTCACGTTCAGAAGTTTTAGTTTGAATGTTACACTTGTAACGATTCATGAAACTTTCGGTGACATCTTGCCAAGTCGCAGTATGCTTGGCATTTAAGGAATAAAACCATTGTTGGAAAGCATGTTCTAAGGAGAGAGGGAACATCGTAGGGAAGAGTGTTACGTCCAATCCCTTAAGAGCCATGGTTGCAGAGAACGCCTTCAAATGGAATATTGGATTGTCAGTAGGCTTGAACTTTGGAATATCAGCAGTGGAGAACTTTTCAGGGAGTCTATCCTTCACATCCAAAGGAGTGGGAGGCCGTTCCACATAAGTGAAATCCTCAGAGATCTTACTCATTTGTTCCTTCAGTTTGTCAAGGGTGGAAACAGTGACCTTGTTTTGTTCCATGGTAGTGACCCTAGTGGTAAGGGTTTGCATCATGGAAGACAGTGCCTCAATGGATTTTTTTATGTTCTCGATGTCTTCTTTAGTGGCCATTGAAAGGTGATGAGTAACGGAGATGACAAAGTTCTCTTTGAACACCTATTAGATCTGAGATATTGTTGCGGTAATGGCTCGAACCGTATTGATCTATCCCTGTTCCTTGACCAAGTACTGTGAAATAAAATAATTCACTTAATTGTTTGACTCATTACTCAAGATAGGAAAGGAAGGAAAAAAATAGACATTTGAAAATAGGTGAGAAAACTCCACTCATTTTTTATTATGACGAAAAAAGGGTGCATGAACCTAATATACGATCATAAACGACCTGGTGCACGACTCGAGTCGGAACATAAAGAAAATGTATAGACTATACTTGACTCGTGAGTGACTAAGTGATGTTATAAGACTCGTGGTATGATCGTATGGTTAGACATGTGAACATTAACCAAAATGACTGATGCGAGGACCAAATTAACACGGAAGACTTGACTGACGCTTTCTTTTCTTTTTTTTTCTTTTTTTTTTTTTTTTTTTTTAAAATTCCACCGTGTCACGGTGGAAATTTTCCGTGACACGGGAACTTCTCCCGTCAGACGGGATAAAATCCCGTGTCACGGGAATATTTTACATGTTTTTTTTTTTATTTTATTTTTTAACAGGTCCACCGTGCCACGGTGGACAGTCCCGTGTCGCGGCAACCAATCCCGTGCCACGTCAGATTTTTTTTTTCTTTGTTGCCGTGACACGGGAACTTCTCCCGTCAGACGGGATAAATTCCCGTGTCACGGGAATATTTTACATTTTTTTTTTCAGGTCCACCGTGCCACGGTGGACTGTTCCGTGACACGGTGGACAGTCCCGTGTCGCGGCAACCATTCCCGTGCCACGGTGGATGCTGACGTGGCACGGGATTTTTTTTTTTTTTTTAAATAATTTTGAAATTCTACTTGTTTATTTTTAAAGGGAGGATACCATCCGACTTACTCTAAAAAAAAAACGACACAAAAACAAGACTTCCCTAAAATACGGTCAAAAAAGTGGTGCACGACTAAAGAAAAAAGTGTGTGAACACGATATGTGATTGATTAGGTGAGGTTATGGACGCGTGTTTTAACCGTACAACTAGACATGACACCAAACCGGACACATCATCCACATACGTACGCACAAAAATCAAAAAAAGACTAACAGACACTTTTCCTGGGCACCGTGTCACGGTGCAGACTGTCGTGACACGGTGCAGTCTACCGTCAAACGGTAGTGAGCCCCGTGTCACGGCACTGTTCACCGTGGTGCGGCAGAACATGCCGTGACACGGTGCGCAGTTCCAGGTCAGTTTTGTGGTTTTTCCAGATTTTAACCGATTTTAGGTCCGTACTAATTACTATGTGAGAATAAAAACCCTCGATCATGGGTTAAACAAAAGAGTAAACACATGAAGGTTAGCACCAAACAACCACATAGCATTTAGGCACGATGATGTAAAAAAAGTTCGCAACCTAGAGTCAAGATCTATGTTCAACTATTGGTCAAGCTTTGGGTGTCAAAAGGGTACCATGGTTAAGAGTTTGGACGCGTTAGCAAGGCAGCCTCCTTTGAGGGTGTATGCCAACGGGCGGCTCCGCGAGTTCGTGATGAAATCGAACTCGACTCCATGGTTTGGGTGGATTTAATAACTCGGATGAACCCTTATTGCCATGAGCATTTTTGGGTCGATAGAGCTTAAATCCCCCGGGGCTAAGACGCATGTAGAACACCTACGTTTTTTCAGAAAAATCGAAGGAAGTCGACTGTGAGGAAAGAAAATAAGCCACCGGACTGATTTTAGAACTGCCGTGACACGGCAAAAATTCCCGTGTCACGGTACTGTGCACCGTCAGACGGTGCACTGTACCGTGACACGTCAGATTCTGCCGTGGCACGGCAGTCAGAAAATCTGACTGGTGCCCTGTTTTCCTTTGCGCGCAACCAAGTTATCCAATTTTTCCTACGGGACAGACCTGAACGCGACGTTAAAACGTCTATGCAGATGCAAAAATGCCAAATTAATCACAGGAATATTTTTTCAAGAATCTTTCAAGTCTCATCCACTCATCTTAATTAAATACCGATCACTCAAATCGATAAATAATTAAGAATCCTCCCCAGTGGAGTCGCCAAATTGTAGGCATCGTTTGAAGTGCGCCTACGTTAAAAAGCATGTTGTGAATATGCTTGGCACTCATAGGAAGTGGCAATTGACATTACGATTAGGGACAACGATTAGGGACAAATAAAGTAGGGAGCCGCCAACAAGTTTTTAAGGAACTTGTAAACCGTTCACGGATCATTTAAGGCAACCACGAATAAAGGGACAACGATAGGCAACAACGATTGACCCGTGAAGGTTACACCCCATTCATAATCCATGAGATTACTAAATCCATATGGTTCGGAACCACGAAAGGAGGATCGGGGATGATGGTACGAAGTGAGTCATGGAGTCACATTCGCCCGTATTGGCCTCTACTTGATTCTTATAGTGAAAAATGATTCCTGTGATCTCAAAGGCATACAAACAAAATATTCAATTTGCTCCAAACTATTATTAAGCTAAATTGGTTTAATATTAATGCACACATAGTTCTAAAATATTGGTGATCACTTCAATTAATAATAAGATTAAAAGGGATCCTAAACCGGTTGTCCAAATTATCTTATTAGGCGTGATTTTCAATTACATATTCCCTTTAAACATGCAATATGGTGATCATAACAATTATAGAACAACATTAATATTAAAACCAATTTAATCACAATTCCAACAACATAAAATTGTTAGAAAAATAATAAAAACAAAAGGAGCATCGTAACAATCATATTTAATATTAAAGTTACCCTAGACATGAAACTAGGAATATCTTAATAACAATGTAAACATGATTTCTACATCATAACATCAATAAATCAATTAAAGCACTTACTTGGATGCCTCGTATCTCTTTCTAATAACAAAATACACACGTTAGTAACTTCAAGGAAAATAATCAACAAACAATTAAATTAAATAATTGAAAGAGAGATTTGGGACCAAACCCTCAGAAATTAAACCTTTCACGTTTAGGGCGAAGGCAACTTCGAATATGGCTAGGTGTTTCTAGATCTTGCGAATGCGGAATTTTGTATGAAAAAGAAAAGTTTAGAGAAAGAAAGAGAGAGAGAGAATAATCAAGAAAATCTTGATGAGAGTTGGTGAATGAAAAGAATTGGTGAAATCAAGTTATCGAAAACGGAGTTTTAATACGTTATTTATAGAGAAAATCAGCCAAAAAGATAAAATTAACAAAATAGAGTTTGGCGCACGCAAAACGAGGTTGGCGCCAGGCATTGGCCATTGGCGCCAGGCGTCAATGGCTAGCACTAGGCGCCAATGGCTGGCGCTAGGCGCCAATGCCTGGAGTCAGGCGCCAAGCCTGTTTTTAACGCGTTTTTGTTTTTATCATATCTTTTGATCCGGAAGTCCAAATAAGGCATATAATATGTCGTTGGAAAGCTCTTAAAGTCTACTTTCTAACACAATTATAAGCAGATTAAAATATTTTGTAAATAAAAATATATGGCCAAAATAGTGGAAGGATGTCAGTTTTGGATAAAGTTTCATGTCTTATTCATATCTTTTTCATTATAACTCGGATTTAATATTATAATATATCATTGGAAAGATAATTTCAAGATCTATCCAACCATATAAAATTTGGATAAATATTATGAGGCACGAAAATAAAATCTGAATATATTCCACTTCGTACAAAACAAGGATTCTTAAAAGGAGTAGTTTTATTCAATTTCAAACTCTTTAAAATATAATTATCAATCCTAACTCCATTAGGATTTAAAAGAAGCTTCTAGAGTATTCTAAAAGACTATAATCAATCCTAATAGCTTTAGGAATGATAATTAATAATAGACCCTCCTCTAGATCATTGGGTCGCATATAAGGCTCAAACCGGGCCCAGTTTAGTATTTTGGCCATAACTTCCTCGATATTCATCAGAATTGGGCTTATAATATATCATTGGAAAGGTCTTTTCAAACCCCATCCAACTACACTATTATTGGACCCATATCATGGACCAACCAAACTGGATTGACTGTTTTCTTAAATTAAGTTTTCAAAAATAGAGAGAAGAGAAAAGAAATTAAAACTATCCGCAACACTAGACTTTCCACACTTTCACTTTATTCGATTATGATTCGACGCGAACGGTACTCATCACTGGGTTTGGTTTTGGGGAGACACAAATGGGTGTCTACACCGGTTAACACTTATTATGGCCTTTGTGCCATTTTAAATATTAATGAAGTATTCTTACTCAGTCGGCGTTTATATATGTTTGTGTTTGAATGAATTTTTCAATTTGAATTTTGCGTATGTTTGCAATTCTTTAATATTTTGCCTAACTTAAAAAATCATGCGGCAATTTGCAATCCGGGTGCTCTTGCCCCTGGACGGCTGTGGGGTTGGTTTTGTTTCAAATTTATTGATTGGCTTGAAAACACTTGATACTAGGAGAAGTATGGAGTATTTTTAGGCCAATCAATCACAATGGTGATTGCCCTAAACCAAGTGCACAGCCGGCCATTAGAGCGGGTGCTTTGAGCTTCTTACCCAGGCGGTCATATTCCGTCTGGGGTTATTACATAGCCATTACACAAAATCTTTTTCCCCAATTGGGAGAGAAAGTGCAACTTTGGAATAAATAACCTAAGTGAGAACTTCAGCCGGATACCGACTGATGCCTCGGGGCATCCGGTATTTGATAACTTAATTGTTCTTCATAGATTATTCTGGTCAGACGGCTATGAGTTGACCAATTTGGTCGTTCAATTTGGTCTGTTCTCTGCGACGATTGCACCCGGAGGGGTGTCGCCGGACGCCTTTGTCCATGTTAGGACAGACGATTTTATAAAATAAGCAACCATCCAGCCTCTTTGAGCCTTTGGTCTTGTTTGAGACCGGTTGTATAGCCACTAAGCGTTTTTGTGCTTAATTTTTTAATCGGACCATCAGCCGAGCGTTATTACAAAATTGAATTTACACTACGTGTCGAACTTAGTTAGTTGAACAAAGAGTCCGTCTGAGTATTACCCAGGCGGACAAGAAATTATTGAATTACACTAAGTATCAAACTTAGTTAGTTAGACAAAGGGTCCGTCTGAGTATTACCCAGGCGGACAGACAATTATTAAATTACACTAAGTATCAAACTTAGTTAGATAAACAAAGGGTCCGTCTGAGTATTACCCAGGCGGAAAAGCAATTTCAACCATACTAAGTATCAAAATTAGTTAGTTAAACAAAGAGTCCGTCTGAGTATTACCCAGGCGGATCAGCAAAAATAACAAACAATTCTGCAAACAAAGTCTGAATTCTCATTAATTGACTCACTGTTTACAAAAAGTTTACATTTCTCAGAAGTAGTACTTTTTTAGGTTATCTACATTCCAAGTTCTAGGCAGGCGCCGGCCATCTGGGGTTTCCAGACGATAGGTGTCGTTCCTAACTTCTTCATAAATCCGGTAGGGGCCTTCCCAATTAGGGGTTAGCTTTCCAGCCTCATTGGCCCTACCGGTTGCCTCCATTTTTCGTAACACAAAGTCGTGAACTTTCAAAGGACGCCTGTGTACTTTCTTAATGTAAGCTCTGGTCATTCTCAGACGGTATATCTCATGGCGCAGGGAGCGTTGTCCCTGCGTTCTGGGAGGGAGTCCAATGCTAGCCGCATGGCCTCCCAATTTTCCTCTTCATCATAAAGCATGACTCGTAGAGTCGGCTCGTAATGTTCAATGGGCAAGACGGCTTCAGCACCGTATACCATAAGGAATGGGATTTCACCGGTTGCCACTTTGGCAGTACTCCGGATGGCCCATAGGACATGAATTAGCTGTTCTGCCCATAAGCCACCGGCTCGTTCGATTTTCTTTTTTATGCCGTCTAAGATGAGTTTGTTGAAGGCTTCAACCTTACCGTTTGCTTGGGGTTGACCGACTGATGCAAAACAATGTGAGATACCCTGGTCTCCCAACCAAGTCTGAAGATGAGGGGTTTCAAACTGAGGGCCATTATCAAACACCATAGACATAGGTACCCCAAACCGGGTGATGATGTTTTTCCAAATGAAAGAGATGACATCCTTTGTTTTGATGTTCTTAACCGGCTCATCTTCTACCCATTTGGTGAAATAATCCACAGCCACCAAAATGTAGCGCTTTCCGCCTGGAGGAGGCGTATAAGGACCCAAGATATCCATGCGCCATTTAGCAAACGGGACTGGGTTGTGGATTGCCGTCAAGTTAGTAGCCGGGCGGTGAATAAGTTTGCCAAACCTCTGGCATTTGTCACATCTCAGGCGTTTGCCGACTTCATTTTTGAAATGACACGACCGGTGCAACCGGATAACATTGACCAGGTTTGGAAAGTGTATGTAGACGGGAGTTGAACGTCGTCTCTCTCAGCAAGGAGAACAGCACCGAGGGCATGATCTGAGATGGCTAGGTACATGTATAACACCTCTTTAGGCAGTGGACTAACAAGCCTTGGCAAAGAGTGCAAGTGTTCCTTCAACCGTTGAAAGGCCGCCTCAGCATCATCCTCCCATTCAAATCTGGTCTTCTTCCTGATTGCTTGGAAGAAGTAAAGGCATTTGTCACCCGACCGGCTGAGGAACCTCCCCAAGGCCGCCAGGCAACCGGTTAATCTTTGTGCTTCCTTGACAGTGCAGGGTGACTTCATGTCAATTACCGCCTGTATCTTCTCGGGGTTAGCCTCTATCCCCCTTTAATCAATCAGAAATCTGAGAAACTTCCCAGACTCAACACCAAAGACGCATTTCTTAGGATTTAACATAACCTTATGCCGCCTGAGTGTGGTGAAGGTTTCTCGGAGATCAGCAAGGTGATCCGCCTGCTGCTTGGATTTGACTATCATGTCATCGATGTACGCCTCTTCATTCCTCCCAATTTGATTAATAAAGACCGTATTAATCATCCGTTGGAATGTAGGCGGCGCATTTTTCAAGCCAAACGGCATCACAGTATAACAGAATTACCCCTGATCAATGACGAAGGCCGTCTTTTCTTGATCTTTCTTCCACAGGGGTATCTGATGGAAGCCGAAGTAGGCATCCATGAAACTCATCAAGGCATGCCCGGCTGTTGTATCGACTAGGTTGTCAATCTTAGGAAGCGGATAACTGTCCTTAGGACATGCCTTGTTGAGGTCCGTGTAATCAACACACATACGCCAGGTATCATTCGACTTCTTTACAAGCACAACAACTTTTTTACTTCCGCAGCTGCCGCCTGACTTCTTTCCTCGCCGTGATTTCTTTTCTATTGCCGGATGGGCTTCTTTTTAGGATCCACGGCGAGTTTGTGGACAGCAAGATCCGGGATGACGCCTGGCATCTCTTCCACTTCAAAGGCAAAAATGTCTTTGAATTCTTTCAGCAAAAGGTGCAAGTCTGCACCCAACTTAGCATAAGCAACCGTCCCAACCTTTACAGTACGCTCTGGACGGCTGTCGCCCAGAGGTATATCAACATGTTCTCTAGCCGGTTGGGGACGGAGCTCATCTGACCGTTCACCGGTCAGTGATTGCTATTTTTTCTCTTTCTTTACCTCCACCAGCAGAGGTGCCTTTCTTTTCTTTCCGGCTGCTGGTGAGGCTGGGGCTGGGTCGGCATCCTTGACATTATAAAGGTCTATTGGTTCCTGGCCGTCTAGGGCCACAATATCTTTGACGGCTGAGAGATAGCACTCCCGGGCCATCTTCTGATCCCCATTCAAGGAACCAACAGAGCCGTCATCCCTCTCATACTTGATGAGCATGAGGGAAGGGATGATTACAGCCTTGGCTTCGTTGAGGGTTGGCCGGCCCAGAATAATTTTGTAGGCGGTCAACTCCTTAACGACCTAGAACTTGACGACCAGGTGTCGCCCTTTTCCTTTCTCACCCAGCCGGATTGGTAAATCAACCCTTCCGATTGGGTAAACCATTCCACCCCCAAAGCCAACCAAGGGGTGGGTAACCGGATGCATGTTGCTGACATTATATTTCAGCTTTTGCAGTCACCGGAGGCTTATGATGTCTGATGAGCTGCCGATGTCAATAAGGATCCGTCCAACCAGCTGGTTGGCAACCTTACATTCAATGACGACCGGGTCATCATGCGGACGGCGGACGCTGCCCCTGTCCTTCTCAGTGATCAGGACGTCTGGGAAGGATGAGCTAGCAGATGCCTGCTCATCATCATCTTTGTCCATCTTTCGAAGATGGCTCTTGGTGCCCCGGATGGTAGGGCCACCGCATGAGAACCCGCCTGCTATTGTGTAGACCGGCTCCTTGTCAGTGTCCGAACTACTAGCAGGCTGGGGTGTCTTAGACGACTACCCCAGATTCTTCTTATTAATCCCTTTGGACTTAAAAATGTAGGACTTTAACATCCCCTTGTCAGCAAGACGGTCCAACGCCCGTTGAAGGCTGAAGCAGTCGTTGGTGTCATGGCCAACTTCCTCATGGTATTGGCAGAATTTGTTTTTGTTCCTTGATTGAATAGAACTTTTCATCGGATTCGGCTTCTCTAGGAACAGTCGGTCCTTAATCTCCATGAGGATGGAGTTGGAGTCCTTGTTAAACTCGTACTTAGGAACGTACGGTTTAAATTCTTTCTTCTTCTTCTGGGACAGCTGGTCAGAATCACTAACCGCCCAGATTTCTTTTCTTTTCTTGCTCTCTTCTTACTTTTTGGCCGGCTGAGCAGGCCGGCTATCTTTCTGCTTAACAGACTTCTTGGAGTCCGACTGATTACCAGGCGAGCAGAGGTCGATTTCTTGAATGTAGCTTTCCGCCTTCCTCAGGGTCGCTTGTAAAGTGAAAGCCCCTTTTCTAACTAGGTCAAACTTAAAAGTCGACCCGTCTCTCAGACCCTTGAAAAAGTCTGTAAAAGCTACCTCATCAGACAATCCTTGAATCTGAATTCTGATCAGATTGAACCGCCTGACATAGGAGCGCAACCCTTCTCTCTCTCCCTACTTAATGGTGCTCAAGTCAAGACTTGTTTTCTTAGCAGGGATGTTGATTGAGAAGTTGGAAGCAAACAGGAAAGCAAGCTTCCTGAAACTATCGATGGACCCGGCTGGCAAGTTGCCAAACCATTGTTGGGCAATGCCCTTCAATGTAGCCGGGAAGCATCGACACCAAGTGGCATCATCAAACCCTTGCAAGTACATGAGGTTGATGTATGCCATGAGGTGATCTTCCGGGTTGGTGGTACTGTCATAGGTACCCACCAACACATTATTAACCTTGGCCGGTTGTGCCGCCTCGGTTATCTCCCGGGTTAACGCAAAAGGTTGTTCACCCAGGCGGAGCAGACGGAGCTGCTAGTCTAGTGGCTGGACATTGTTGTATGCCGCCTAACCTCCGAAGAAGGCCGGCTGCATGAAATAAGGAGGATACTGACCGTAGACCTGAGAAGGTACATACGGTGCAATCCCAATCATCTATGGGACAGAATGGACGGTATTACCGCCCGTCTGGCTCTCATGCAGGGAAAGTGCATTCCCTGCAGAGGTGTTGTTGAAGCTGTCTGGAAAGTTCAACGTAGAAGCCGACTCAGACAGCTGCTGATTCCTCTTGCGATTGATGATCTCCCGAGCATCAAGGGTTGATTTTTTGCTTCCCACTAGCTGTTGAGTCCGGCGGAGATTGTTGGTATTCCTCTTCGGCAGAAGAATCTTGGACCAATCAATGGTCCTGGCTGCCTTCTCCTTTGGATGAGGATTTGGGTGCCGATCTCTGACTGACTTCTCCTTTTCCAGAGGTTCTTCTTTGCCGACTGACCTCTACTTGGGCCAGGCCGGCTCTTAGTGATCAGTTCTTTGATTTCACCCTTGAAACTTGTCATGAACCTCATGAGTTCGTCTCGGGTGACAGGTGTTGATCCAGCTGCCGTGTGGGTTTCCCCTTCCGGATGCTCAGGAGGTCGACTGGTACCCGCCTGGGTGGCACCCCGCTCCAGAGTGTCTCTGGGCCGGATGCGTTTTGTTATCAGAGAGCCATCATTGGCTGTATATGTTTCGACCTAAGGATCTTCATCCTCTTGGTCTGCGAAAACCTCCGGGTCATCGCCCAGACGCTTAGGAGGTGGTACAGACTCTTGAACCATCTTCGAGGTAATCTCCCCACAAACGGCGCCAAATGTTTTGGGTGTTTTTGTCCCTCGGGAGAGTTACGTCACGAAGTCTGGTCCGGCTGAGTTGTACCTGCAAAAACCACGGAAACTCCGGGTGGTTGGAGCTCCGCCTCCGACGATCAAGTTAGTAACTTGAAAGGGAATAAAGAATGCGGAAATTTAGGTGAGTATCTGTTTGGATTCCAAGCTCAGGTGTTTCTCTGATGAGAGAGAATGTGTGTAATAAATGATTGAATGTGTCCCCAAAGTCAGGAAATATCTCCCTATTTATAGGGTTATTGGAGAATGTGCCCTTGTCTAGGTCACTTGATCTTGATTTTGGTGGGCTGCGCCGTTTTCCGGCGCTTCTTGGGATTTGGGCCCTTGAAGGCCGCCATTTCAGAGGTTTATCCAAGGGGGCCATGTGTCAAGAGGATATTAGGCCACATGGGCCATCCTAAACTCGACACGTGGCCTCCTCTCATTGGTCCACGTGTCTAGGGTATTTTTACCCTTAACGGTATCGATTTAAATATCCTTTCCTACTCCTTTAGGGCCGGTTTTCAAGCTTGGGAAAGAGGACCCCCGGGCATTCGTATTCTACGTTTACCACCCAAAGATCAACCCCTTTCAAACCACTTTTCTCCGACAACTAATCCTAGTCCAACAACGATGCCAACCATCGAAGAACTTCAACAAGAGATTCTTCGTTTGAGAGAAGAAAAGGCTCAAGAGGTCGAGGAGAGAAGAATTAAAAAAATAGAAAATGCTGAAAAGAAAAAAGCTGAAACTTTAGCCTTACAAAAAAAGATGGAACAATTATCCATCAAGGAAAAGTCGTTGGAGAATCTAGTTCTTCGTTCTACAATGGGGAACAAGTACTTTGACGCAGAAAAGTTTGCTCCTCCTCCAGGACTTGCTTTACCAGAAAAGTTCGTAGCTACGGACTTGCCAATATTTAAGGTGACCAATAATCCACAAAATCATTTAATGTGTTTTACTGGCACTAAAGGGAGTTGATCCTAAGCTTTACGCTTTGACTTTCCCTTTATCCCTAGATCCAACCGCGAGAGAGTGGTATTATGGGCTAGATCCAAATTAAAATTCAAAGCAACATGGGAAAATGTAGTTTCGGCTTTCATTACCCAATACGAGAGAAACGTAGAGTTTAAATCAACTTTACGTGAACTTGAGATTCTTAAGCAAGGCGACGATGAAGGTTTCCTTGCTTTCTATGGTAGATGGCGAGAAAAGGCGGCCCACCTTGCCCAAAGGCCTCCTGAACTCGAGTTAGTACAAAAATTCATTGACAACTGTCATAAAAAGTACAACAAACATCTACGTTACCGTGGTCTAGACACTTTTCAAAAGGTCTATTTTGTGGCTATTAGGATTGAAGATGATCTTGCTAAAGAAAAAGCAAACAAACCTCATTATCATCATCAACCTAAGAATAACTACAAGAAGGGGAATGATAATGCATCATCCTTTATTGACGCATTTGCGACTTCCACGCAATACAATAAAACAAATCGATATGATGATCCTAGAAAAAGATGGACAAAAGAAAGAAAATTTACGCCATTTCTTGTAAGCTATAAAGAATTGTTAGAAAAATTAAATGAAAAAGGTTTACTTGCGCCAACAGGGCCAACAGCACTCACTCCACCAGAAAGGAGGTTTCCTTAATGGAATGGTAGTGCTTATTGTGCTTATCATAAAGGCGTTTGACATGATATTGAACGTTGCTATGTTTTAAAGCATAAAATACAAGATTTAGTAAACGATGGGAGAATTCCCACGCCTAAAACTAAGAATAACGTATCCCCCTTAGGGGGGTTTCACATCGATGAGGACTATATGGGAAGTGATATGCTCAATCCTTTGGACTATATCACACCTATAGGAGAACCTCTATCCACAATACTCATAGGGGCAACTAATTAAGTATGTGGACTATGGGACGACGACTTTCAAGGCTTATATGTCTCTAAGTATGCCGCCGTCCCACCTCCATCTTGTTTACAAGATGAAACAAATGGAGCGCTTGATTGGGATCATTTCTTGGGGAAATCGCAAGATTTATCGAATCTCTCCTTGGATGAACAATGGAATCAAGCACAACTCATGGAACATCTTGAAATGGAGGCACATCCAAAGCCTCTAGAAGAAAGTTGGTTTATGAGTCCTACGACTAACCCAAATGAGATAGATCATTTAACTCGTTCTGGGCGAGTCTACCAAGCACCACCACCAAATGGATCTTCGACCACACAAAATCAAACTCAAGGTTAAGTACAAAATCCAATAATACCACCTCCACTTGAGGTGGGAGATCCATTGGTCAAACAACTTTGCCAATCCAAGGCGAATGTTAGCATTTGGGAACTCCTAAGTACTTCTAAAGAACATAGGAATTCTCTCATGAACGCTCTAACGGCTTTGTCTGTAAGCACAGACACAAAGCCTCAAGATCTCATTAGCTTGCTTACTAGCGAGAAATCTGACAAGTCAATCATTTTCACTAATGATGATTTGCCATCAAAAGACACTACCCACAACAATGCATTATACTTAACTATGGGATGCAAGGGATACAATATCCCTCTAACTTTGGTAGACAATGGAGCGGCTGTAAACGTATGCCCATTACCAACGGAAAAATACTTAGGCCTAAATCCAGAAAAAGATTTCCAATCAACAAAACAAAGCATTAGGGCCTATGACAATTCAAGAAGATCGGTGTGTGGAACTGTTAAGCTACCAATTACCATAGGCCCAATTCAAAAGATGGTTGAATTCCATGTTATGGACATAAAACCTACATTCAACCTTTTACTTGGACATCCTTGGATACATGAGCTTGGTGCAATACCATCCTCACTTCATCAAATGATTAGGTTGAACTATCAAGGGCTTCCTATGACTATACATGCTTCTCCACTCAAAATAGCAATAAATGATCAATCACTCTTAGAAATAAACCATGATAATGATGAAGAGGACATGTGAGGATTCGCCATGGAGCCAATCTTTACAATTGAAATGGAAGAAGACTTTGAAGAACCATTCAAGCTTGATCCATATTCCACTCGGATAGGGTAGACACCCAAATGTGTCTCCCCAAAAACAAACCCAGTGATGAATAACTTTTATGTCATTTGATTATCGAACAAAGCGAAAGTGTGAAAAGTCTAGTGATGAGGATGTTTTTATTAAAATATCTCTTGTTTCTGTTTTTGAAAATATTTCTTTTCTTACCTTATTTTTGAAAAACGTGCATTCTAGTTTAGTTTGGTCCATGATGAAGGTCCAATAATGGTTTAGTTGGATGGGGTTTGAAAAGACCTTTCCAACGATATATTATAAGCCCAATTCCGATGAATAATGAGGATGTTATGGCCAAAATACTAAACTGGACCCGATTTGGTTTTTATATGCGGCCCAATGATCAAGAGGAGGGCGTATTATTAATTATCATTCCTAAAACTATTAGGATTGATTATAGTCTTTTAGAATACTCTAGAAGGTTCTTTTAAATCCTAATGGAGTTAGGATTGATAATTATGTTTTAAAGAGTTTAAAATTGAATAAAACTACTTCTTTTGAGAATCCTTGTTTTGTACAAAGTGGAATATATTCAGATTTTATTTTCATGACTCATAATATTTATCCAAATTTTATATGGTTTTATAGTTCTTGAAATTATCTTTCCAATGATATATTATAATATTAAATCCGAGTTATAACGAAAAAGATATGAATGAGACATGAAACTCTATCAAAAACTGACACCCTTCCACTATTTCGGCCATCTTTTTATTTACCAAATATTTTAATCTGATTCCAATTGGGTTGGAAAGTAGACTTCAAGAGCTTTCCAACGACATATTATATGCCTTATTTGGACTTTCGGATCAAAAGATACGATAAAAACAAAACGCGTGAAACTGATTATTAGTGTCTGACGCTAAGCATTAGCGCCTGGTGCTAAGGCTTGGCGCCTGGCGCTAACCTTAAGCGCCAAGAGCTAATTTCCAGCGTCGACGCTAATCAAGTTTTATGCGCATCAGAACTCTGTTTCGATTTTCTATCTTTTTAGCTGATTTTCTCTATAAATAGCTTTCTAAAAACTCCGTTTTCATTCACCAACTCTCATCAAGATTCTCTTGATTACTCTCTTTCTCTCTCTCTTTTCTAAACTAGCCTTTTTACAAATATAAAAATTCCGCATTCACAAGACTTAGATACACCTAGCCATATTTGAAGTTGCCTTCGCCCTAGACGTGAAAGGTTTAATTTCTGAGGGTTTGGTCCCAAATCTCTATTTCAATTATTTAATTTAATTGTTGTTGATTTTATATTTTCCTTGAAGTTACTAACGTGTGTATTTTGTTATTAGAAAGAGGTACGAGGCATCCAAGTAAGTACTTTAGTGATTTTTATTGATATTATGATGTAGAAATCATGCTTAGATTGTTATTTTGATTCCTAGTATCATGTCTAGGGTAAATTTAATATTAAGTATGATTAAAAGTATGATGCTTCCTAAGTTCTTCCTAATATTTATGATTTTTAGTATCATGTTAGGGATAAAGCTTTGATTTTTATTGCTTAGTGACATGTTACGGTTTGTTATTAATCTTGTTAGTATCATGCCTAGGATCTTACTATTATTATGCTTTAACATGATTATTATAATTTGTTATTATGGTTATGTTATAATAATTGATTCGTGATTATTTATTATGTTGCTTGATTTTTATTGTTATTGCTTGATCACACCTTTTATTCATGTTTAAAGGGAATTACTACTTGTAATCACGCTTAATAAGATAATTATTAATCTTGTTTAGGGTTAATGTGATTATAATTCAAGTGATCGCCAATAATAGATTTATATGTGCATTAATATTCAACCAACATAGATAAACATGTTTAGGGTTAAACCTATTGATTGCATGTTAGTCAGAAAGCGCACATGAATACGATCTGAATAAAGTAGAGGCCTATTCTTAGGGCAGGTTCAATCTCTTTTAGGTTGGATTTGTACCTTCATCCCCGAACCCTATTTGGTTCAAGACCTTATGGAGTTGACGATCTCTTGGATCGTTAAGGGGTGTAACCTTCACCTCGTGAACGGTTTACAAGTTCCTAACAAACTTGTTGGCGACTCTTTTGCTCTATCTTCTTTCCCTTTGGACGCCACCATGCTTAAGTGTATGATCACAGTGGGGTTCAAGATAGGGATTAATACTTGAAATATTCCCTACAATTTTTGGCGACTCTGCTGGGGAGGATTTCTATTTTAATTCCTGAAATTTATTTCGTTAATGATTTAGAATGAGTGGATGAGACTCGAAACGTTCTAAGTATTTCATGTGCGTAATTTTGATTAACATTATTGTCATATGCATAAAAAATATCTCATTGGAAAGACCATCCGTAATGAGTTAAAACATAGGATTTTTACACGTAGGAAATTTGAGGAATATCTTTCACAACTAGGATCGAAATAACACTGCGCGAAATTGGAAAATTATATCGAGCATAGAAAGCTGCTAAGGCATGTAGGAATTAGCGTCAGCGAACAGAAATTAGCGCCAGCATTTTGACTTTAGCGCTAGACAACAACTCTGTCGCCAGGCGCTAAAGCCAAAAGCTGGCGCCAGTCTCTGTTTGCTGGCGCCAATTTCCCCCAATACCGAGCCAGAAATATGCGGTCTAATTTCGACCAGTTTTTAGCATTGTTCGCTCGATCCTACTTCCTGATTGAGTTTTTCTCACTTTTCTGAAACCCATATGTGTTCTACATATGGACATAACCCTCTGGGAATTCATGCTCCATCTACCTGACTGAACGCTCTGAGCAACAAAGGGTACATCCGAGAATGTTGAATTCACCAAACCATGGAAGCGAGTTTTTAACAACTCGCGGTGTCCCATCCACTCGCGCCAACCCTTCACGGTTAGGCTTCCATGCGGTGCATCCGGACAATTAACCATGGACCCTCTTTGACTAACCCATATCCTGAACTTTAGAGAACTAGAGTCATGGTTAGGTTGCAAACTCATTGCATCATGTTGTGACTACTTGACTACTTGTGCATCTCTTACTTGTGCATACTTATTATGTGACTAAACTAACCGTTCGGTTTGACTTGTGTTTGTAAATAAGTCTTAATAAACTGATTAAGGACTAAAAGACTTTTCTTAATTAATTAATTAATTAATTAATTAATTTGAGCTAAAAAATATACCTAAAATCGAGTCGTAGTTCCTTTAAGTCAACCCGGATTCTTATTCCCGTGTACTGCACAAGCGTCAACTTGTTTTGGTCATAGCCGGAGTTATAAGAAGAACTATGAGTCGTAAAACCTATGGATCTGTAGCCCCGAGTTTTATCTTTAATTTGGCGTTATCCAGTTTAATGCATAACGTGAGGTCTTAACTTAGTCTTTGTTCGAGTCTAGTGAAATAGTCTAGCCACATGGTCATGACACGAGTCTTAACATGTCACTTGCACTCACAATAAAGCACCCACTAATATGTATATACACCATGACCATGTCTTAGGTTCATGCATGAGTTGGTTTTCCTCGTCATTTGAGTTGGGGGTACATTCTATTCCTATTTTTTTCATATTTCTCCATCTACATCATGTTTCCATTCTCTACATGCTTTCTTCACATTACGACCTTCATTCTTCCTACCTTTCTCCATCCATTGCATGTTGAATAGAGTTTGAGTCAAATAATTAACAATGAATATCCCCAAATTCCTTTTCCACAGTACTTGGTCGAGGAGAGAAGGGCGATTAATCAAGGACAACCTCTTTATTCAAGTCTTACTTTTTGATAAACCGATCCGTCAAAAGAAGAAAGCTAAAAAGATAATAGCAAGTCAAGAAGAGGTCAATGAACTTAGGAGTCAATTGACTGACGTGACTGAGGCGTTAAAGGCTTTAACCCTCAAAATTGATGACCCTGTGAAGCAACAACAAATAAACCTCATGCAAGAAAGCTTGAGCAAGCTATCTAGTGACTATAAATTTCAGGGCATTAGTTCACAATGGGTCTCGCTGGAGAAGGAACTTCTTCCGCATAAGTTCAATGCCAACGACATCCCAAAATTCAAGGCAACAGATAACCCTTACTTTCATCTAAGAGCTTTTGAAACTATAATGAATATTAAGGGGATTGATAAGAAAGTCTTTCATTATTCTTTGTTTTCTTTATCTCTTGAGACCGTTTGTCAACAATGGTTCTTTTCCCTTGACAAAGAGAAAACCTCTTCTTGGGATTCCATAAAAAATGCTTTCATAGATAGATATAAATGTAACATTCAAGACGAAACAGACCACGGACAACTTGAGATGTTAAAACAAAAAGGAAACGAAGGGTTCACTTCTTTCTTCAACAAATGGAGGGAAACTTCTTCTAATATGGTCAAGGTTCCTACCGAAAAAGAATATGTGAGGATAATTATCAAGAATCTCCAAGGGAAGTATTCAAAGCACTTAAAATACCAACACAACTTGAATACTTTCAAGGCTGTGTATAATATAGGCATTGACATTGAAGATGACCTTCTGAAAGATAATAGTGCGAGAGCAAAGAAGAACAACCATCCTTCTTCTTCCTCTCCCATTAATGAGGTACATGCTATGAACGCCTCTAAATCGGGAATCCAAAGGTCAAAAAGAGTGTTCACTCCACTCGGTATGAGTTATGAAACAGCTTTCGAGAAGCTACATCACAAAGGACTAGTCATGCCCATATGGCCCATCAAAGATCCAGTTCCAGAAGCCAGGCCACCCAAGTGGGACCCTAATAAGCACTACAAATATTACCAAGGAAAGGGTCACGACACTGAGGAGTGTTGGAAACTCAAAGAAGCTATTTAAGATCTGATCGATGACAATAAAACTTCCGAGGTTCTAGCCATTGAAGAAGATCAAACATCCTTCGATCCATCACTTCTTATCACACCTGTAGGTGAGCCCATGATCGAGACACCTTATATAACCTCTCTCGATGAAGTGGCCATAATTGAGGAGGATGAAAGTCTTTTCTTAGATAATACCAGGGAAGACTCGTCAAGTCTAAAAGAGGATGTTCTAAAACTGCAAGATGTCATTGCCATGCTCTTGAATGTGGTAGAAGGACTAGCAAATCGGGTGACGGTTATCGAACAAAATTCTCGCCAAGGATTTAATGAAGAACTCAATGCTCCTAAGCCACGAGAAAAACGGACCATTGAAGAATACACGCCAATAGGAATGACTTACAATGAAGCTTTTGACTATCTTCACGATCAAGGTCTTATTCACCCCATTGGTCCCAGTCAAGACCCTCCGCCCGAAAAACGGTTTCCCAATTGGGATCCAAATTCTTACTGTCGATACCATAGAGGTCGTGGTCACACCACCGAAGCATGTCTCGCCCTCAAAGATCGTGTTCAACATCTCATTGATTCAAATCTCTTTCATGTTCCCCCGCGCAAAAAGAAGGCCAAGATTAGTAACAATAAAAACAGTGGTTGTAAAGGAAAGAAGAACGACTATCCTTCTTCTTCCGAAAACACCTACTCTAGTAACAGTGTTGGTACTTTCGACCTTAATGAGATCTTAGCCATGGATAATCGAGGATTTAGAAAGCAACTGAGAAAGGATTTCACCCCTATTGGAATTAGCTACGATAATGCTTTCGATCGACTCCATGCCAAGGGACACATTACTCCTATTGGACCTATTCAAGATCCCCCACTTGAGAAGAGATTGCCTAGATGGAACCCAAATGTACGCTGCAAGTACCATCAAGGTAGGGGTCATACTACTGGGAGCTGTTGGAAACTAAAGGAAGCAATCCAATATTTGATCGACAATAACGGGCTTCCAATACCTCCAGTCGGCAAGAACACCAAGTGATGATGAGCCAAGGGACAGGAAGAAAGCTTCAACGACAAGATTTCATGATCTTTTTTCCATTTTTTATTCACCTTTTCCCTAATAAGTCTAGCATAGGCCCCTTTCTATTCTCTTTAGATTTATTTTGTAGGATCATTATTTCTTTTCCTTAAATAAAATGAGCATTTTATTCTTTTACACTGCATTGCATAAAAAAAATAAAAATAATAAAAAAAATAAAAAAAAAACCATGTCAAACTAAGCATAGTCAAACTAAGCACAAGGTATACCAATGATTTGAGGCACCTCTTGTAGCCACATCATATCACATTTCACCCTTCAAATATACAATCCTTTTTTTTATAAACCACTTTGAGCCTTGTCTAATGACATACCTTTCATTTTTCAACCCATATCTACCTAACTTTGGGATGGGATGGTGTGAAACTTATGCAATTTTCAATTTCATAAAAAGCTTGAGTGATTTCAAAAGATAAATAAGCAAAAAATAAATAAATAAAAGTGTACAAAAGGGCAAGTGTTCCAATGTCTTTGATATGAACATGTCTTTGATATAAACACGTCACAGATTGCATCTCTTATCGAGTGCTCGGTACCGTGCCTTAGAAACATGAATGCCAAGTGAGTGATAGACCGCATGATCGGGATTGCCCACACTTATAAAAATGAAATAAATGCTAAAGCAAAAGAAAGAGCTAAAAAATAGTAGAAAACCTCAAGCATGAAAATACAAATATTCAAAAGCAAGGTTGCACACCTTGGGGGCTTATCGAGGGTCTTGAGCCTTTTATCCCCTTCTTCTATAACCTTTAGCCTAACCACGTTACAACCTTTAAAAAGACCTTTTTGAGGTATACACATACTTGTGCGAGGTTCGGCTAGAGCTACGTTCGGCCTGATTCCTAACGGATACGTAGGAAACCTCACATCGAGGTGCGGCCGTAATAAAAATGCATTCATATTCAAATTCACACACTTACACCATGATCATATCAAGGGATCTCCTATGCTCATCCCTATTTACTTAGAGCTAGACTTGGGGGCTTGATCCCTACATCATTAGCTTACCTAGCCTAAGAGTCACCACCATTTGACTCTTTTCAATATATTTTCCCACACACCTAGCCCTTGCGGCCTAACTTTAGTGTCACTATCACACACATCACACATACATGACCAAATATACTTCCCTTAGGAACCCTTTGTCATGGAATCTTAACACAACGCTGAAGCATGCCTTGTCATATCAACATCACTCATCAATCATAATTGTCATTACATCACGAAGTATGAAGTGCTTAGCCTCCGTGCCTAAGTTACCCAAATACTTTCAGCATTGAGTCAACCATTGAGATAGCCTAGGATGGATTAATCCTTGCACCTTGAGAGATAGTATCAAACAACATTTAACTAAGCTCATTCAACATGCATTCGAAAACTTCGATTCTTTTTTCGCGTCTTTCTTTTTTGGGAGAAAGTCGGTACCCTCCACAAAAATGACGGAAATTTTTTGCTTTTAGCATTTTCGAGTCGCACGATCATATTACAATGCACACACGAGTCATGTACACATTAAGTCATGTCGTGTCATATCACCTTGACTTGAGTCTAACACACGTGTCAAACTCTTCGAGTCGAGTCAACCTCAAGTCAATCACAGCGAGTCAAGTTTATACCTTGAGTCGTGTCAAGTCAATGAGTCAAGAGACATTAAACCTTAGGTCAACCCTAAGATAATTCCTAAATCAAAAGTATTCACGAGGTGCAAAGTCCTATAGTCAAAAATAAATACAGGTGCAGCAGAATAGGGAAGACCCTACTCCAGCGCCAGACGAAAACATTTAGCGTTTGGCAACAGTTTTTAGCGCCTAGCGCTAGATTCCAGCGTCTGGCGACATAGCCAAATCGCAGCGCTAGAAGCAATTTCAACAGCGACAGAACGCTCAACCACTCAGAGTAGTTATTTCAACCTCTTTCAGCAAATTTTGGGTTCCTTGGTACGCCGGTTAACCCCTATAACCAATTTGACATGATTAAGTAGTCAGCTTGATTACAATCGCAATAAGTGATCGACCTGACGAAAGATCGTCTCACTTAGCATAAAGCGCCTAAACATTGGCTCATCGCAGAGACACCAACGTACTGGTTCCTAAATAACAGAGATACTGACATACTGGTTCATAAACAGCAGAGGCACCGACATAATGGTTCACAAGCAGCAAACCGCCGACGTACTGGCATAGCGGAAGCAAAGTTCAAGAGAGCTTTAGAGATTGATAAGCATTGGTCTTCGGAAATTTTTCTTCGGAATATTATCGCAATAAACATTCAAGCTCTTTTGTTCAGAGACGCGTGGACAATCCTTTCAAGCTCTTTTGTTCAGAGACGCGTGGACATATCATCAAGCTCTTTTGCTCAGAGACGCGTGGGCATCCTATTATCAAGCTCTTTTTCTTAGAGACGCGTGGGCATCCTATTATCATCAAAGCTCTTTGTTCAGAGACGCGTGGACATATCATTCAAAAGCTCTTTGTTCAGAGACGCGTGGACATATCATTCAAAAGCTCTTTGTTCAGAGACGCGTGGACATATCATCAAGCTCTTTTGCTCCAGAAACGCGTGGGCATATCATTCAGAAGCTCTTTGTTCAGAGACGCGTGGACATATCCAAAAAAAACCCCAATGTTTAGAGATGAGTGAACATCAAAAAAGCAAGATGGCGTTCCCTAGATTGTGAAAAGTTGTCAAAACAGCGAAGCGGCAGCAAATCGGATACTTTCAGAGACGTGTGCTCGACGGTGCAAGATACGCGTTTCTTAACTCTTTTATCTGTTTAACTAACTCTAGTTTGCAGGTATCGGCATTACAAGAATGATTTAGGATCACAGAACGTTCTAAATCATTCTCCGTCCCTATCGATACTTTGACTTTCGTTTTCGAAACTTGCGTTTCTCCAAACTCAGTCAAAGTGGGGGCTTCTGTAGACACCCAAATGTGTCTCCCCAAAACCAAACCCAGTGATGAATACCTTTCATGTCATTTGATTATCGAACAAAGCGAAAGTGTGAAAAGTCTAGTGATGAGGATGTTTTTATTAAAATATCTCTTCTTTCTGTTTTTGAAAATATTTCTTTTCTTACCTTATTTTTGAAAAATGTGCATTCTAGTTTAGTTTTGTCCATGATGAAGGTCCAATAATTGTGTAGTTGGATGGGGTTTCAAAAGACCTTTCCAACGATATATTATAAGCCCAATTCCGATGAATAATGAGGAAGTTATGGCCAAAATACTAAACTGGACCCGATTTGGTTTTTATATGCGGCCCAAGGATCTAGAGGAGGGCCTATTATTAATTATCATTCCCAAAACTATTAGGATTGATTATAGTCTTTTAGAATACTCTAGAAGGTTCATTTAAATCCAAATGGAGTTAGGATTGATAATTATGTTTTAAAGAGTTTGAAATTGAATAAAACTACTTCTTTTGAGAATCCTTGTTTTGTACAAAGTGGAATATATTCAGATTTTATTTTTGTGACTCATAATATGTATCCAAATTTTATATGGTTGTATAGTTCTTGAAATTATCTTTCCAATGATATATTATAATATTAAATCTGAGTTATAACGAAAAATATATGAATGAGACATGAAACTCTATCAAAAACTGACACCCTTCCACTATTTTGGCCATCTTTTTATTTAAAAAATATTTTAATCTGATTCCAATTGGGTTGGAAAGTAGACTTCAAGAGCTTTCCAACGACATATTATATGCCTTATTTGGACTTTCGAATCAAAAGATACGATAAAAACAAAACGCGTGAAACTGATTATTAGCGCCTGACGCTAAGCATTAGCGCCTAGCTCTAATTTCCAGCGTCGACGCTAATCAAGTTTTATGCGCGTCAGAACTTTGTTTCAATTTTCTATCTTTTTGGCTGATTTTCTCTATAAATAGCTTTCTAAAAACTCCGTTTTCATTCACCAACTCTCATCAAGATTCTCTTGATTACTCTCTCTCTCTCTTTTCTAAACTAGCCTTTACAAATATAAAAATTCCGCATTCGCAAGACATAGATACACCTAGCCATATTCGAAGTTGCCTTCGCCCTAGACGTGAAAGGTTTAATTTCTGAGGGTTTGGTCCCAAATCTCTATTTCAATTATTTAATTTAATTGTTGTTGATTTTATATTTTCCTTGAAGTTACTAACGTGTGTATTTTGTTATTAGAAAGAGGTACGAGGCATCCAAGTAAGTACTTTAGTGATTTTTATTGATATTATGATGTAGAAATCATGCTTAGATTGTTATTTTGATTCCTAGTATCATGTCTAGGGTAACTTTGATATTAAGTATGATTTAAAGTATGATGCTTCCTATGTTCTTCCTAATATTTATGATTGTTAGTATCATGTTAAGGCTAAAGCTTTGATTTTTATTGCTTAGTGACATGCTAGGGTTTGTTATTAATCTTGTTAGTGTCATGCCTAGGATCTTGCTATTATTATGCTTTAACATAATTATTATAATTTGTTATTATGATTATGTTATAATAATTGATTCGTGATTATTTATTATGTTGCTTGATTTTTATTGTTATTGCTTGATCACACCTTTTATTCATGTTTAAAGGGAATTACTACTTGTAATCACGCTTAATAAGATAATTATTAATCTTGTTTAGGGTTAATGTGATTATAATTCAAGTGATCGCCAATAATAGATTTATATGTGCATTAATATTCAACCAACATAGATAAACATGTTTAGGGTTAAACCTATTGATTGCATGTTAGTCAGAAAGCGCACATGAATACGATCTGAATAAAGTAGAGGCCTATTCTTAGGGCAGGTTCAATCTCTTTTAGGTTGGATTTGTACCTTCATCCCCGAACCCTATTTGGTTCAAGACCTTATGGAGTTGACGATCTCTTGGATCGTTAAGGGGTGTAACCTTCACCTCGTGAACGGTTTACAAGTTCCTAAGAAACTTGTTGGCGACTCTTTTGCTCTATCTTCTTTCCCTTTGGACGCCACCATGCTTAAGTGTATGATCACAGTGGGGTTCAAGCTAGGGATTAACGCTTGAAATATTCTCTACAGATAGTAAACAACATCTTGCTCAAGAGTAGTTACTTTCCTGGGATGCCTTTGGGAATAGGAATGAAGAAATCTCTCTTACTTCCTATCCCAAAGAAAAGCTTCTCCTTTGGATTGGGATATAAACCAACAAAAGAAGAATTGGAGTCCCACGATGCAGAAAACAAAGCACGCAGAGAAAATAATAAGAAAGGGATAATCACCTTACTCTCATCCTATCAACAAACCCTTAATGGACAATTCATTAGGGAGGGAGAAGATTACCCATGCTACGACTTTCCGGAACCCTTAGTTTTGGAAGGAATCAAGAAGCCTGGATTTAAAATATTTCATGATTGTTACTTCTTGGATGATGATCTTAGTATCGTTAAATCAAAACACCCAACTCTAGGGTGCTATGATGGGAAAGCATTTAACTTGCTATTTGGACTAGAGCAAAATCATGTCGCAACAATGACCAATCGAAACACCATTTAAGATGAAGCTTTTGACCCAACCTTTTTTATCACCCCTTCAAAAGAAACTTTCGAGCATGGATGGAGGAAATCTTTCAAATGGATCAATCACAAAGGTGATAAACTGGAAATCGTCACAGGCGAAGGGAAGATGTTTGAAGAATCGGACGACGAATCTATTATAGACTCTAGGGAAGCTGAAAATCTAGGCCTTTATTTTCTAGTTCTAAGGACGAAGATCCCAAAAAGGATTCTTCTCTTAATGTACTCTCTTTTGATTTTAATAATATGAGCTCTATTTTCGAGTATATGCCTTCTCTTGAATCTTTCAAATGCTATAACAATCAATCTAATGAAGATGATAACATTAATAAATTGGTTGAACTAATGAATGAACTAGAACAAAAGAACCCTATCGTTGAAGAAACTGAAATAGTTAATATAGGAACTAACGAAAATAAAAGAGAATTCAAAATTGGCTTAACTCTAAATCCGGAAGAGCGATCGACCCACATATCGACGCTCAAAGAATTTATCACCCCTTGGGGTACGTATTGCTACACGACTGAAAATGCGATGTTAACCTTTATGGATGGATACGTAGGTTACAACCAAATTTTAATGGCAAAAGAAGATGAAGAAAAGACGTGATTTATCACCCCTTGGGGTATGTATTGCTATACAGTCATGCCATTTGGTTTAAAAAATGCAGGAGCTACGTACCAAAGAACGGCTACAACTCACTTGCATGATATGATGCATACAGAAACAGAAGTGTATGTAGATGATATGATCGTAAAGTCCAAAGATAGAATGTGACATATAAAAGCTTTACGCAGATTTTTCACTCGCATAAAAGAATATAAAATGCGATTGAATCCATAAAAATGCGCCTTCGGAGTAACTTCTGGTAAGTTACTCGGATACGTAGTAAGCAGACGTGGAGATCGATCCCTCTAAAATAAAGGCAATTGTTGACATGCCTATCCCTCAAACAGAAAAAGAAATTAGGGAATTCCTTGGCAAACTACAATACATTAGTTGATTTATCAACAAATTGACTATGACTTGTGAGCCAATATTTAAAAAATTGAAAAAAGAGGAGAAACATGAATGGGACGATCAATGCCAAAAGGCCTTTGAGAAAATAAAAGAATATCTCAAAAGTCCACCAATTTTAGCACCACCAGTACCCAAACTACCTCTTAGGCTATACATTACAGTTACAGACACAACCACAAGCGCCATATTAGCACAAGAGGTAGAAAAAGTCGAACGTGCAATATATTACATAAGTAAGAAATTCATCCAATACAGAACAAAATATAGGACCTTGGAAAAGACAAGCCTAGCATTAGCGTGGGCAACCAAAAAGTTACGACATTATATGTTACCACACACTACTCTTGTGATTTCTAAACAAAATGCGATAAAGTATTTGTTTGAACAACCACCCATACAAGGAAGGATATCTAAGTGGTTGGTGATGTTGGCTGAATTTGAGCTAAAATATATTCCTTAAAAATCAATTACAGGAAAAGTAATTTCCGACTTTCTGCACAACATCCAATTCAAACAAGTCATGCAGAAACTACTCATCTTCCGGATGAAGAGATTCTCATGACACAAGATGACAAATGGGTAATGTACTTCGATGGTGCGTCCAATCAAAAAGGATGTGGCGTAGGAGTGTTACTCATAAGTCCAGAGGGAACACATACTCCAATCTCTGTTAAATTAGACTTTGAGGTTACTAATAATGCCGCAGAATGTGAAGCATGCATTATTGGATTAGAAGAAGCGGCTAGCATAGGTGTGCAAAAATTAGAGGTATATGGAGACTCCAGTTTGATTGTAAATCATATACTAAAAAAATGGAAAATAAAGAACTCCACAATGATATTATACCAAGCACACCTAGAGCAACTCATCGAGCATTTTGAACATATTGATTTTAAATATCTCCCAAGGGATGACAATCAATTTGCCGATGCACTAGCAAAATTAGCCTCAATGATCAACATTCCAGATCACTTAAATATGATGCCATTATGCGTTGATAGAAGAGAAGAACCAGCGTATTGCAACACAATAGAGGAAATAAATGACAGTGAAGGAGACAATCCTTGGTATGATCATATCCTCCAATATATTACTCATGGCACATATCCCGAAAATATTTCATCGAAAGACCAACGAGCCTTACGAACACTTGCGGCCTAATATGGTCTAATAAATGGTCAATTATGAAAAAAAGGACCTAATGGTCAAAGCTTATTATGTATAGGCCAACCGGAAGCCACACACCTTATGGAAAATACTCACAAAGGTGTTTGTGGACCTCACATGAATGGTAAAATGCTTTCAAAAAATAATTTCACGACAAGGGTACTATTTGTTCACTATGTATTGCATACAATATGTTAAAAAATGTCCAGAGTGCCAAATGTTCGCTAATTTACAACACCTTCCACCATCCGAACTATACAATCTCACTTCCCCTTGGCCTTTTTCGACTTGGGGAATTGACATAATTGGAAAATTCTCTCCAACATGAGCAGGAGGGCACGAGTATGTATTAGTTGCCATTGATTACTTTACTAAGTGGATTGAGGCCGCTTCTTACGTGAATATCACTTCTAAACATGTCGCAAAGTTTCTCGAACGAAACATATTTTGTAGATATGGAGTTCCACATGAACTGATTAGTGATCAGGGATCTCAATACAAAGCTGAAGTCGAGACCCCCTTAACTCGTTATAAAGTAAAACATCATCACTCATCCCCATACAGACCTTAAATGAATGGAGCTGTAGAGTCGGCAAATAAAAATATAACAGTCATCATTAAGAAAATGGCAGAAAATTATAAACACTGGCCGAATAAACTACACTTCGCATTATGGGGCTATAGAACGTCTATACGAACATCAATAGGAGTAACTCCATACTCCTTAGTTTTCGTAATGGACCCAGTTCAACCAGTCGAACATAAATACCATCCCTACGCATCATACTTGAAAGTAAGCTACCGGAAGCTGAATGGGTAAGAGCGAGGTATGAAGAGCTTTTATTCCTCAATGAACGACGATTAAGAGCTTTTCATCATGTACAAGTCTACTAAAGGCGCATTGCGCGTCATTTCAATAAAAGAGTAAAACCTAGAAATATAAAAGAAGGTGACTTTGTACTAAAGGAGGTTAGGGGTCCACCAACTGATCCAAGAGGGAAATTCAAACCTAATTGGATAGGTCCCTACCGCGTAATTGAAATCCTGTCAGTAGGAGCCGTCAGATTAATGGATATAGGAGGAGATTAAATTCGCTAATTAATAAACATTGATCGCCTTAAGAAATATTACATATGAAATCCGGATAAAACTCGTTCACTCATACAACCAATTTTAATTAGCATTCAATTGAAAGATTCTAAGTGTTATGCATTTTATCAAATAACACGGTAAAATACATAACACTTGGGGGGTAATTTAGAAATAATACACCGTTCTAAGTGTTCAAATTTTTTCAAACATCACGAAAAAATCTTCACACTTGGGGGGTAATAATACAGAATTTGAAAAATAATTTTTTTTGAGACATTTGTAGCACAGGTGTCGCGCGCAACTGGAAGAGTTGCGCGCGGATGTCACGCGCAACTGATTTTGTTGCGCGCGACAGGCTCGCGCAACTATAGATGTCGCGCGCGCCACCTGATGACGAACTGCGAACCCGAATTTTTGCGTTTGAATGAAGTTGCGATTTCTACTCGCGGAAAAAAGAGGATGTTTCTTAAATATAACATATACTCGTAAAATAAAATTAAACGTTGATTTAATTCTTTTAAACAAGGTTTGATTAATTTTTTCATTTAATTTCTATCTAAGAGATTAAAGAAAAAATAAAAAATACATAATAATAAAAAAAACATTAGAACTACGCGAAGACCTAATTTCGTAATGCGAATACGTAGGCAATCTTTACGATTCGGTCATATCAAAATATAAAAATATAAAGCTCATTCTATTTCATTCAAATTTCAAAATAGAGACATTATTAAACTAGATAGTAAATGACAAAAAAAAGTAGTGATTACACCTTATTCAAAAAAAAATAAACTAATGATAAAATTGTGTAACACTCTAAGGTTTTACTATGTCCTCGATTGTCACAGATGATGGAGGAGTAGTTTCCATCGCAGCATTTTCAGAAACCTTGGAGCTTTCCCCTACACTCTTCTTCTTCACCCAAACATTGTTTTTCAACTTAGGGATTGGGGTCTTTGCAACCTGTTTTCCTTTCCCTTTGACTATTGGAGCTTTCTTGCGAGTATTTGGTGAAGGTTCTTTGATTTTCACACCTTGTTGCGCGGGTTTGGAGGGAGATTTCCTTTTTGTTTCCTTCGAACGAGCCTTAGGGGATGAGAAGTCTAATTTTCTTCTCACTCCTTTCTTTTGGCCACTAGGAGGAGTAGTAGTGGTTGAATGCATCAAAGGCTTAGGTGGATTGCGAGCGGTGGCGGCTTGAAGTTGAGATCGAGCCTTGTTTAATTCACCCTTATCCGCCGCATTCATCCAAGCCTTGTAAAAAGAAGATA
The DNA here is from genome assembly GCF_948465745.1 of Chenopodium album. Lineage (NCBI taxonomy): Eukaryota > Viridiplantae > Streptophyta > Magnoliopsida > Caryophyllales > Amaranthaceae > Chenopodium > Chenopodium album. Next base: position 19,480,756 of record NC_137842.1, read on the forward strand.
ATGTAATACTCGCGGTAGGATTCTATATTACCCACCTAGGAAGACTTGACCAATATTCCATCCAACGAGCAATTCTTTCGGGTTTAAAGGTCACATCTTTAGGAGCATCACAATCTTGCGGGGGAATAAATTGTCTCATCCCGTATTGTCTCATTACCCTACAAGGAAAAATATAAGTATTACTAGATAGGCCTACAAGCCTAATGTAAGGGCAATTGAGACTATTCCCAATCATACTATTTATGTTCCACCAAGGAATCACAAAACGTATGTTAGGAACCCCATGACAGAAAAACGATGTCCATTCCTCTTCATTCTTATGCTTATAAAGGATTCGACATCCAGGGAATGTCTTTACTCCATTAGCCTCAAGGTTTTGTGGATGATCAACAATTCGCAAGCGCTCCATGAGCCAAATCTAAAAAAAATTAGTTTGCGATTTTTTTTACACAAGCAGGTGGCGCGCGCAACTAAATCAGTTGTGCGCGCCCTCTGCGCATCAAAGAAGATTGCGCTGGGCATGCCAGCGCAACTTCGTGACTTACGCTGGTAAACGCCGAAAAAAAAACGTACGTATAATAGGAGTGGACTTCCCGTGAAACCGTTTTCGTTAGGATCTCCTCTAAGGCGATTCAAGCACAGAATGGTTTCCGCCAAAACCAAAGGAGCGGGTGAATGACATCCCTCTATTTGCTCTACTATGGACACCACGGAATAATCTCCGTATTCTTTGACTATCCTAAGTAAACAATTAACAACAAGACAATAACATAAAGCACGAATTTTAAAGCGTTGTTTAGTCATGTTGTCACGAGGGGCGACAAAATGTTCATTAAATTGAATCAAGTTCACACCTTTTTCAGTTCCTATATTGGTCATATCATTGTCGGACAAGCCAAAAAATCTTTGGAATATAGGTTTGGGATCCGACAAGGTAGGTGAATAAGTCGCAGGGAGAGTGTTTGTAGGGAAACCTAGCAAGGCCTCGAATTCACCGGGAAGGGGGACAATTTCGTCCCCTCTAAACAAGAAAAGATGGTGGTTAGAGTCCCAATGGTTGACTGCGGCATGAAGAAAATTAAAGTTAACCACTAGTTGCATATAATTCTATAAAGGGTCTAAGTGGTAAATTTTGAAAGCTAGTTTGTCCTCGGTTGAAAGGGAAGTGACCCATTGTTTCAAACATTGTTCAAAGGTCTTCACCATTGTTCAAAAAAAAGAGAGAATAAGAATTTAGAGAGATTAATTCTTTTTAGTTTTTTATATTACTAAGCGAATGAATGCGAGATGATCAAAAGCCTACACGAATCCACGTTTTAATAGACCCAAGAGGGGCAAATTTTCTGAAAATTCAGCTTAAAGGAAAGTTCACTAACAGGTGGCGCGCGCAACTTGTAACACCCCGACCCCAAACAAATTAGGGAGGGGCCTATTGTCACGAAATGCGCATCGAGGGCCAACAACTATCCCCACAAACCAACACAAGTCCTTCCGGCGCACTTTGTCCTCACTCATGCGCGCCCCGAGAAAACTTCCCAGGAGGTCACCCATCCCAACACTACTCCCAACCAAGCACGCTTAACTATGGAGTATTCTTAACATATGAGCTCCCTAAAAGGAAGATGCACCTAGTTGATATGAGTAGTATATCAAACTCCTTTAAAGCAATCATGAGGGGTATTACATACACCCCCACTTGAGAACGGCAACGCTCTCGTTGCGCCTGGAAAGCTAGGGACTCCAGTATTACGCCTAATGGCAACTGGGTAGCCAAAGTGTTACATCCAGTCTGGCTACGACCATATGGCCCCAGAATTCTCCCCCGCTAGACGACTGACATAGGATTAATTATCCACGGTCAGCACGCGGTCGCAGGGTTGCTCTGATACCATTTGTAACACCCCGACCCCAAACAAATTAGGGAGGGGCCTATTGTCACGAAATGCGCATCGAGGGCCAACAACTATCCCCACAAACCAACACAAGTCCTTCCGGCGCACTTTGTCCTCACTCATGCGCGCCCCGAGAAAACTTCCTAGGAGGTCACCCATCCTAATACTACTCCCAACCAAGCACGCTTAACTATGGAGTATTCTTAACATATGAGCTCCCTAAAAGGAAGATGCACCTTGTTGATATGAGTAGTATATCAAACTCCTTTAAAGCAATCATGAGGGGTATTACACAACTGATTTACATGCGCGCGACAGCCGCGCGCAACTCACGCAGTTGCGCGCGTTTCCCCTGACGCGGCATGTAAGTTGGGTTTATTTCCGTATTTTGGCTCATATAATGACGGAATCTTCACAAAATCTTATGACGAATCATACGCTTACCTTCTAACACTTTGTGCCCTTTTTTCTTGCCTACTTTCTTATTTTCTTTTTATTATTTTCTTATTTTCTTTTTTTCCTTATTATTTTACTACTTTCCTTTTCTTTTTATTTTCTTTATTATTATTTTCCTACTTCCTTATTTTCTTTTTTTATTTTATTTTCTTTTCTCTTTTTTCCGTCTTTTCGCCTTCTTTTTTCGAGTTTGTTTATTTTTTCGAGGGGGGTAAGTCGGGAACTCTTTCCCTCCCTCAAAATTTTTTTGCATTAATAATAATATACACATGGAAACAAAAAAAGTAATAATAATGACATATATACAAATGTGTAATATGTACAAAAATAAATATACATCGGTTTCCTAAAAAATATATAATAAAATGAGTACAAGAGGAATCAGGGTGCTCGATGACTACTAGACAGTTGCTGCACATCCTGCAAAATACAAAACGAAGATTAATACATGAAATGTAAATAACTTTGTTGAAAAGAAAAGAAATCAAACTTACCGCGATCATCCGATGATCACAGCATGATAAAGTCACGAGGGCTCTCCGATAACCAGCTCGAAAAGCACGTAAAGTCCTCACCATGCCGCTCACGGTCTCCTGCGGAACCTGTTCCAAGAAATACAAGGACAGTTAGTAAACAAATGTATATGAAACAAAAAATAAATAGAAATATTTAATTACATATACATAAAAGACATACCGACTCAACCGTCTCAGGTACAAACGGTATCCCCTCGTCATCCTCGGCTGCTGGAAGGGTCTCATGAATTACCGATCCGACAGCATCGGTATACGTGATCTCCGCTGTAGGAGGCACCCAACCACCTAGCTCGACCCGCTAAAATACATGTGACAAAAAAGCGATAAAAGGGTCAAAGTTCCGAAAAATAAATACAATCACGGAAAAAGAGAGTTAGAGTACTAACCGGATCAAAAGCCGGAAAAGAAGTCAGCTTGGATGCTATAAAAGCCGAATAAGAAGCCTTCGGCAGCACCAGCTGCTCCGCTGGATAACAAAGGTTTGCCTGAGCTCGATCCTCGGTAGACAACAGGTCTGGACGCAGCATCCGGATCGGAGGATCCGCAGGAACCAAAGGCTCCTCGGACGAAAGCTGCCAGAGAACATGCTGGCCTAAAAACCAAGCGTCTGTCCTTTGGAATACCGAGATTCCCGTATAGAGGGCCCGGAAATGGCAACGAACCATGCCAGACCGGACAGCCTCAGGGACTCCGACGATCAAACTCCAAGGACGGAGATCGATCTATAAAACACAACCACATTAAAAATCGTTAGAAAATAAATAAAATCAAAAAATGAAAACAGCACATGTAGTTGGAATACTCACCGACGCACGTGTCGCCAAAAGGATCCTCTGGCAAAAGTCGCTGGCAGAAGTAGCTCGTCTCCTCTTGATAGCGACCAGTCGATGGTCGATAGGAAAACGAGCAGCCCCAAGCACCCTGGGGGCTAATAAAGGCAGGTACGAGTATCCCCAAGCCTGAATTCGAGAAAAGATAAGCCTAAAGGAAAAGGCGAAAGTAATAACCGAAAGGAGCTTAAGACACATACCTCAAGGATATGACCATGCCATGTAAGCGAGATCCGAGGCACCTTAGTAGCTGCCGCGGAATCCATGACCCGGGTCGCCTTGCCCATAGCTGTAAGCATATGGGCATACGACACCTCCGCCCAACTCAGGTCATCGACTTGCCCCAAATCACTGAGGCAAATAAGTAACCCAATGGCGAAACGCTCTCCTCGATCACTCAAAATGGTGAAGGAAAGAACGTGAGCAATGTATATTCGAGCCAGCTGCTCAGGTGTACACTGTCAGTCAAGCTCGTCAGCCAACAACTCGTCGGCAAGAACCGAGTACGGGCATGATTGCACGTACACGTGGAGGGCCGACGCAAGACGGTCCCCCCACAAGGTCGCGCAATCTCTCGTCTGACCTCTTAACGAACTTTATAACTACAGGCTCGCCTCCGAAAGGAAAACCCGTAATCATTAAGAAATCGAAAGGGGTAACCGTCATCTCTCCCCATGGGAAGTGGAAAGTGTTGGTGGAATCCCACCAAAACTCCAGCAATCCACGGAGGAAAGCTGACAACGCAGGCTGACTCGATAAATCCCGAAGAGCCGCAAGTTGGGAGTCAATCCTAGAAAGTGCTACAATCTCCTTTGCCACCTCGGGCAAACTCTCAAAACAGGCTCGCAGGTTACCAGAGCCGTAAAAACGCATACTAAGATCACTCTAAATAAAAGAATAAAAAAACGGTTATGGTTTAAAAAGGAGAGACAAAGGAACAGAAAAGGAAACGAAAGCGCGGAAAACTCACGATGCTGCGCTACCCTTTGATCGAAACGTGGTGGTCTGGGTCCCACTTAAGGACTCTAGGGTCCCAATTGGGAGGAGCCTCCCAAACCACCTCCTCCTGGCGACGTCGATCGGTCGCGACGCGTCACTCTCGAACCTCCTCTCCAGTACGGGTCACCCTCTTCCGACGGCGAACCGCCTCGTCCGAACCAATGAGAACCTCCTCAGCATCGACAAATGGAGGCGAGTCCATGCTATGACGGATAAAATTTCTTTAAATAGTTTACTTTATTTCCTAAACTAAACTAATATATGCATTTTAGACTCATTTCTGCTGCATAACGGCTGCCGATAGGGCAAAACATGAAAATCAAATGCCACCCATACTTGGGGGCTACGATACCTGTAGTTACACTCAGTAATGGGGGCTTCTGACACCCACAAAAGCCATCCTATACCAGTTTCAACTAAGTATTCAAGGGATTATATTCAAAAATCTCAAAGAATCAACTAATTCTAGAGGAATAACGGTAATATAAGCATAATTATCGTCTACCAAACAATTTTAAAGTTCAAATATGGCAAAATAAGCTAAGAGTATGTTTCGTGCCATTTTTCAACAATTCAAAATTCATAAAAATGAATTATGAAAGTAATATTAGTTCCATCACTACAATATACTTCATAATCAACAATTATAACCAAAATGAGCAAGAAAAAAAGCAATAAAATCAAGCAAAAATTCGAAAAAAAAAAAAAGCAAGAACGAACTTGAACAAAGAACTGCTCATACAAGGTTCAATACTTAACCATTTTTCATGAAATTTGTTGTAAAACACTTCTTAAACATAGCATAACAACATAGAGCAAACAATTTCAAGAAAAATAAATCGAATCGAAAAGCCCCAAATTCAAAAATTGGGGTTTAACGATTCGAAAATCGTTCGAATTCAGCCGAAAAAGAATAAATTTTGGCAAAAAACTTACACTGGATTACGGCAAATGTGAATTAAGGACGAAATTTTCTTCCTTTAGCTTCAAAAATCGCAAAAAAACGAGCTTCCTAGAGGGAGAAAGAGTCGAAAATGACGAAGGAAGGAGAAAGAAAGGGTGAAGTGAAAAATCGCGTTTGCGATTTTCACTTTACTAACATAAATGTCGCGCGCAACTAAATCTTTTGCGCTTGACATACCAGCGCAACTCAGAAAGATGTGCGCGCCTGGCCAGCGCGACCCTCTGAGTTGCGTGTGGATATTGGTCACTAAAAGACCGGGATTTTGATCCGTTTGATCATTTTTTTGAACGGTTTTTGCTTGTTATTAGACGTAATGGCGCGCAATTTATCAAAATCTTTTTAATTTCTTTGCATATTGTAGTTTGTTTTCTTTTTTGTTAGTTTTTTACATCATATTGCATGCACACCGTGCTTTGTGTCTTCCCCAAGCATACGTTTTAAACGTTTTTTGTAAGAGTGTCTTAAGACGTTCTGTGGTGGTGCTTTACGTAAAAGCACCCATAGACAGGTTTGTCATTTTACTGTACTGACGTTACAAATGTCTGGGTTTTCTTTTTTTTTCACGTCCGAAGAAAAAAGGAAGGCGTTTTCATGTAGTGTAAAAATGCAAATGGCATATCGTACGGCGCAAAATTGTACGGCGTAAGTGTTGCGTAAAATTTCACTCAGCCAAAGCTTTGCGAGATCTACCTCTCGGGACTAAAAGGTAGAGAATTACTCTAGGCATTAGCTCAACGAGTCCACAAGCGCGCCGAACCTTCAGGATCAGACACTTCTTGAATGGATACGGTTGTTAGTGCGCTTACTAACTTACCGGACAGTTAGGGTGTCGAATTCATCCGCTGTATAAATAAGCAACGAGACGATGTCACACCTATGTAGTCACGTGCCCCCAATCCTAAGACACGTGTACTCATCTTTGTGGACAAAACTGATGAGAGGGTTATTGAATTTCTTCCCTCTCATTGAATTTGGATATATGCCTCTAGTCCTGAGACATGTATTTCTATCTTGTGGACTTCCGGCTCGAATACCGGACCTGGCTCAAATACCGGACCTGGCTCGAAAACCGGACCATTTCGGCTCTAATACCGAAAACCCTTTTTCATCTTTTACTTTGTTAAAGTCAAGCTAAAGTTTCAATGACATATCGAGGGACTTTAGACCAACGATGACACGATTGAGAGGAAATCTTCCCTTTTTATCCTTTTAAAATCGATCTCTTCTCATGACTTGACATCACCCAGAACACCTTTACTTGTAAAAGCGTTCTACAATTGCAAAGGATCAATCTTGATTCTTTAGCGCGTTAAGACTAGGAAGAACTTTTTTCTAGCCTTAATAGCTACTTTTTTCAAACACTTAGCGAGTCAAGGATTGTTTCGACATCCTTAAACATTACTAAAAGATTCTCTATCCTTAGAGAACTTCGCAGAATGAGTCTCGGATTTATTTACTTGACTACTTTGATCATCGTCTATTCTAGACTCGATCAAAGTGGGGGCTAACTGTAGACATCTACTTTTGGCCTCCTGTCCCGACATGAAGTGCAATGACGATAAATAAAGCCATCTTCGTGTTTGATCGAAGTGGAGAATACTTATGGATAACTTGTTAAGCCACAAAACACAAAAGACTAGCCCAAATTAAAGAAAAAACCAAAACAAAGGACCAATTAACTAAACCCGATCATAATTAGGCTTAAGCCCGTGCTTAAACCCTAACAATGACGGATTTAGGAGCGCCTAGGTTAAATCTTATTGCTGCCGCTGGAAAAGTCGCGCACATCTCAAAGAGTCGCGCTGGGCTGCCACGCGCAACTAATTCAGTTGTACGTGACACCCAGTGCAACCTTCAGAGTTGCGCTGCGGAAGATTCAGAATTATACGAAAAATATAAAATCGAATCTTGCCATAAAGCCGCACGCAAGACAATTAGTTGCGCTGCACATAGCAACGCAACTCAATCACTTCTGCTGGGATGCCGCGCGCAACTCAATCTGTTGCGCGCGACACCTCCTGCGGCAGAATGCTCGAAACCCTAAACCTAATCATTCCCTATAAATACGAGCTTAGACCGAGGCTTAAATAGACAGAAAATTAACCTAAAACTCTGGCGAAATACTTGTGAACTTGTGCAACCTAGCCCTCTTGTCCTAAACATTTACCCTTTCGATATCTTGTTACTACGGTGGAAGATCCCCAACAAGAAGGAGTCCATAAGTGTTCTAAACAAAGATTTAGCAAAGAGAAGTGGTAAATTCCCGAGCACTTAGTTAAATCACCTTTATTTTCTTGTTTAAAAGGAATTTAATTAATTAATTAGTGTTGTTTGGTCACCTTTAAAATAATTAATTAATCAATTCCACATAGTATCTTGCATTAAATAAATATTAGAATTGAATTAAATAATTGTTGGTTGATCACTTAAGCCAAGGCGAATCTTATTTATTTTCTTGTCCTTTTCACAAATTTAATTGAATAAGAATAACGATATTACGATGTAATTCCTATGTCAATTAATTCTTGTAAATAAAATCAATTAACATATCGCGTTGCATATATTGTTTGGTGATGAAATTGTAAAAAAGGAAGAGCTAGTAGAGGCCGTACTAGGGATAGGATAACAATTCCCCTCTAAAAGGAACGTTATTTTAGTACCCTCGCTCCCGAACTCATTTCTGGTTTATAGACCAATTTGGGCATGGGTAAACTTATGATTTGTGCTAATTATTCCATGAACTCCACATGGAAGAAAGGCATGAACGAGGTTTATGAGTTTTTCTAAAACTTATTGGCGACTCCTACTTGTTTCTTACAAAAAAGCGTAATGATAGAATCAATTCTAATTCAAGGTCCCCTAAACAGTCAGGAATTCAAATCCTACTACACCCTAATAACAAGTGTAAAGTCCTAGGCTTTTAAGTGGCCAAGGGAATTTAAGGAGAGTACCCCTTAAGATGGGACCACCCTCCTTACATTACTATACGTATGTATAGGATTCTTTTAGGTGAATAAATTTAAAAGGTTGAAAACTTGAAATGAATTAATGCTAATTATTTTGCAGGTTATTGAAGAGTTCAAGATTATCGATTTACCATGAAAGTGATTAATTTTTACATAAGAGGTAATTAATAGTTAGAGTATTATATATTAGTTTCTAACTAGCTAAATGATGTTTATACTAACATCCTTTTTGTTTCTCTTACTGTGCATGTATTTTTCTCCAAACCATAAGAGGACAAGAAATCAAGGAAGTAGAAAATCACAAGCAAAAATGAATAAGATGCGATACCTCAAAGACGCAAAGTGTTTTTAAGTGAAATATAGCTTCATCATATAAATTGATCATTAATAACTTTTTTATTAATTATTGATGTTACAATTGTTAATTTAATTTTTATGATTATAATTAGGATTTCATTATTGTGCTAATTTTGAGATTTTCGAATGTCAAAAGTACAAGCTCGTTTATTATTAAGCTCGTTGAGGAAAATTGCTCGTATATGAAAAATACTCGTTTAATAAACGAGTCGTTCACGAACATATAATTTACTAAATGAGTCGAGCTTGAACATATTTTTGAGCTCGCTTGAAAGCTCGGGCTCGTGCTCGGGCTTGCCTAAATTAAATGAACTTGAACATGAACAAGGTAATACTCGGCTCGGCTCGGCTCATTTACACCCTTACCTAAATACAATAATAATGTATGTAGATTATACGGTGATGATTGTATTTATACGCTGTCATGTAGTTTAGCCCAAAATTCAAGTGATCTATTCAAGTAATTATTATTATTGGACTTGTTACGTCTTTTATAGAGTATGGGTTTAGCTTTATGTGTAGAGACCGTTGGACCTTTTCTAATGCATGATAGGCGAATTAGGGAAGGGGGTTTATATATATAAATAGACATCTAGGGTTATGGTCCCTAGTAGTACATACAATAGACTCTCAGTTATATCCCATAGAGAGAAACCCTAGAGTGTGTATCTACTAGAAGACGCATAATCAAGAAGGGACTCGATCAATTGACATGGAATCAGGTACGCTTCCGCAATTATGTTTTACCGATTAATTTGATATGAAGATTAAGTATATTGTAGGAATTAATCCTAACACACCCTAGACCCCAAATATTAAGTAAAAAAACTTGGACCCCAAACACAATATTATGCAAAACCTTGGACACCATTTGTTATCTTAACTCTTACTTCTAATAATCCCAACTAAGGTTTATCTTTTAATATAATTATCCTAACTATGATATGTATTTGCATCCAATGGTCCCAAACTCCCAATAACCGGAAACCTATTATAAGATTTTTTTTTCTTTTTTCTTTTTGGGTTTTAATAACCACGTGTTAACACATGATTGGTAAAAAATCTTAAAATAATAAAATTCCCCAACCACATTCCCCTTCACCGCCAAACCCTAACCCCTTCCCTAAACTCATCGGAAACCAGATGATCACATACCTTAACTACCAAAACCAACTGGTCGGTCCTATACCGCCCCATCAGACCCACCCTGACCCTTCCCTTTCCCCTAACCCCCGTCACGTCAACCTTCATTGTCATAACCCAAACCACCCAACAACCCTCCTTCTTCCTTCCCCCACCTGAAACAACCCTTAACTTCCCTTCCCATACCCTGAAACGGTGAAGGGGAGTTATTTTGAGGTGGGGCTCAAGAAAAGGAGTAGTGGCTGTTTCGTGTTGGTTTAAGGGAGTAATAGGGTGGTCTTTTAGGCTGGGTTGCGTGGTGGTGTTCATGGTAGGGTAAGGGAGGAAGGAGGGCGAGGGGGAAAGGGAGGAGGCTCGCCGGCGGGATGAGTTGTCTAGGCGACGATCAACATGTATCAAGTATTAAATCATTATATTAACTTTGAAAATATGAACATTTGTATCGAGAGTATATAAATATTTTTATAAATAGGATCCGTTGCAATGGGAGTATGCAAATATTTTGATAAATAAAGCTTTTTTTTAAAAAAAAACGATGGAGCAATTTTATTAAGCGTTATCCAAATCCATCAAAGTTAAAATACTTTGAGGGAAATAATCGAGTCTTACATACTCCAAAAATTCACCCACCTCCCATTGAGCAACAAGATGAGCGGGGGTATTTACATCAACGTTTAACATGAGTAATAATAAAACTATCAAACCAATCTCTATCGGACTTAATATCATCATAGATCACATATAATGGAGAGAGGCCTCCAACATCTTCATTCACCTGCTTTACCACGTTTACCGCATCACATTCCACCCACAAGCTCTTAAATCCCAACCTTCTTGCAAGCCTCATAGCGTACAAAACAGCCATAGCTTCAATGTATTCGGGTTGGTTGCCAAAAGCTTTCTTCCTTGCTGCACAAATCAATTACCACCTGTGTCACGACCCACCACCCCAAGCCCCGCATCACCAGAAGCAAGAACAAAGGCATCCGTATTGAACTTCACATAGCCTGGTGGAGGGGGATAAATAGAGCTAATTGTATGTAAAATAGTAGACATATATAAAAAAAAAATATATATATGTAAAAATAAAAAAATAAAAAAAAATAAAAAAAAAAAAAAGAAATGTAATGACTAAAACAGAGCACTTAAATTAAAAAATGTTCACCTTTTAAGGAATGGTGTATGTTTAAGCTTAAAGGTTTTGATGATGATAGACTTAAACTCAAGCAAACTCGACTAATAAAGGTTTCTTTAAGTGTTTGATTAGAACAGGTGAAGTGGACCTTGGTGGTGGAAGAGTAACTTTGTCTAAGAGGACATGAAGAGAATACCTTAAGAAGGTAAAATACAATAAAAGAAGAGTTCCCTAACAGGAACTTAGTTCTCTAACAAGAACTATCTAAGTTCCCTAACAGGAACTTGGTCCTGGTCTGCGTGAAGCCCAAATAATCTTTGAGTACAGAATAAACGGCGCAGCAACTTAATTTAGTTAAGATTTTATCTTCTAGATATGTTATTAAATGTGTTAAGTTTGATATGCATGAAATTTATTAGAAGCGTGACAAGGGCTTGGAAAATTTATTAAAACGGAAAAAGATAAAAAGTTGGATTTTAAGAAAAGATTTTCTAAATGATTTATTTCTTAAAAACTGAATATAAAAAAGATATTATTCTTTTTGATAATCTTTCTTTATCTTGTTTTCCAAAAAGATTTTCTTTAAAAATGATTTACTTAAAACCGTGTTTTGATATTTAGTTAATTTAACATAATTATCTTTTAAAAACCCTAATTGCTATACGAGCTTGACTTGTATAAATAGTAAAGATCTCATTTCATAGTTTTTGTAAGTTTATGCTTGAAGAAATCATTCGTGCTTTAATTGTGTAAGTTTGCCAAGCTTATAACTTTGTCATATTAGTTTCGGGTTTCATGCATAACTTGCCTAACATATACTAGGGTCATATATTTTGTATTGGTTGGGTTCTTGGGTGAGTGTGTGAATTATATTTTGCATACACTGTGTAAGCTTCTAATGTGAGGCTGAGAGAGAACTTTGGGAGTACGAGTGAATCTAAGTTTGGGACTTAGATTGGGTAGGATAGGGTTCCTACTGTGTAGCAAGTTCAGTGTGGAACTTGTGAGTAAAGTTCTGTGTATAATAGGTTGTAATTTGGGATTGCCCTATTTTAGTGAAGTAATTTGGTTTTGGAAATCCCTCAGGAAGGGTCGAGGTTTTACTTTCAGTTAGGCCCTGGAAGGTTTCCTTGTAAAAATCTGTGTGCATTGCAAGTTCCTTTACAGTTTATTTATATTTGGCAAAAAGTAGCAATAGGAACTTACATACAATTCACCCCCCCTCTTGTAGTGTTCGTCTCAACTAATAATTGGTATCAGAGCACGGTTCTCACGTGCAAGCGGATAACTTTGCTGAGTAAGATCATGAGGAGAGATGAACTTCAAGGAGAAACTAGTAGAAGGGTATTCTACCCAACGTCCACGTATGTTTAATGGTAAATTTTATACCTACTGGAAAAATAGGATGGAGATTTTCATCAAGGCTGAAAATTACCAGGTATGGCGTGTAATTGAATATAGTGATTTTGAGGTAACCGCAACCAATGACAAAAACGAGGTAGTTTCTAAACTTATTTCTGATTATGATAAAGAAGACTATCACAAACTTGAGTTAAATGCTCTAGCTATTAAATATTTACACTGTGGTCTTGGACCCCATGAACATAATCGTATTATGGGATGTAAGACAGCTAAACATATTTGGGATTTACTAGAGGTAACTCATGAAGGAACTAATGAGGTAAAACGTTCTAAAATTTATTTATTGATTTCTAGATATGAGAGGTTTGAAATTTCAGTCTAAGGAAACCATAGAAGAAATGTTTACAAGATTTAATGATATAATTAATGAATTGAGTTCCCTTGGCAGCCACATTCCTCTAGATGAACAGGCAATAAAGATCTTGAGGAGCCTACCACAAGATGAACGCTGGAGATCCAAGGTTACTACAATGCAGAAAGCTAAGGACTTCACTAAGTTCAATATGGAACAGCTAGCAGGTTCCCTAATGACTCATGAACTTCACCTTAGTTCCAATACTGAAAGTTCCAAAAACAAGAGTCTTGCTCTTAAGACACACGACTTAGATGACTCAGAAGTTGATGAGGATGAGATGGAAATGCTAGTAAGAAGGTTCAAGAGAATGATGAACAACAGGAAGTTTGATAGGAACAAGAAGGCTACAAGTTCTAGAGACACTACCTGTTTCAGATTTGGCTCAAAAGATCATTTCATCAAGGACTGTACAATCAAGGAAGGTGACAAAGGAAAGACTAAAGGAAAGGAGCAGTCCAAGGATTCCAGAGTTTATAAGCCATACTTTACTAAGGAGAATGTAAAGAAGGCTATGCAAGTTGCATGGGGAGAGACAGAATTATAAGAAGAAGAAGATCAACCTTCAGAAGAAACTGCACATCTATGTTTAATGGCCAAAACTGATGAAAAGGCCAAACTAAAGGAACTCAAGGCTGAGGTATGGTTTTCTCAAAATGAACTAAGACACTTTTCTAAATAGAACTAATACGTGATGTTTTGGATATTCAAGAAGAGCTAAAAGAATTACATAGATCAAAACAGCAAAGTGATAAGGCTTTGGTACCTTACAAAGAAAACAGTGAATGGGTAGATAATATGAAGTTTGATATTCAATACAGGTTCTTTAGTCTCTTTGATGACAATGTTGTTCTAAAAGAAACTATAGAAAAACTGAAACATGATAACATACTTTTGATTGTGGAATTATCTTTGTTAAAACTTAGTGTTGAAACTCCTAACTCTGAAGTTCCTTTACTTATGCATTATCCGAATTTCAAAAAATTAAAATCTGATTTAGAAGATCTAAAAACGGATAAGGCAAGACTTGACGGGGAACTTGAAAGAGCTAGGAAAGGACAGCAAACCATAGAATATAAAGTTCCATATTGGATTGCTAAGGCTCGGACCAAGAGAATAGAGGGATTGGGTTTTAAAAAGAAGTTCCTAAAGGAAAAGAAGTATGTAGATCTGCCAAGTAGTATTGTATGCTATTTCTGTGGAAACATGGGACACAAGCAGGTTAAGTGTCCTAAGAAAGAAAAAGGCACAGAGAAGAATGAAAAACATGTAGAACATATTTGGGTTATGAAAGATAACCCCACTCTTGTTACACAGGAACCCAAGGAAACCTGGGTTCCTTACACTAACGTTTGATTCTTCATGCAGGTTCCAGTGAGGGGGAACAACACTTGGTACCTTGACAGTGGTTGTTCTAAGCACATTACTGGAGACAAATCTAGATTTCTCTCACTGGATGCCTATTATGGTGGGACTGTGACCTTTGGTGATAACATGAAAGGAGATATTGTTGCTATTGGAAAAGTAGGAAGGTCAAGTTCCCAGGCTATTGATAATGTATTTTTGGTCGAGGGTTTGAAATACAATTTGTTAAGTATCTCTTAATTTTGTGATAAAGTTAACTCTGTTAGCTTTACTTCAAATAAATGTAAAATCATCCACAATGACACTGGGAAAATAATCCTAGAAGGAACTCGTAAAGGGAACACATATGTTGTGGATCTTAACGAGGTTCCTAACAGGATTCTAACATGCCTTAGTGTTATTGAGGATGATCCTCTATTATGGAATAAAAGATTTGGTCGTGCAAGTTTTACTTTGCTTGATAAACTTAGATCAAAGGAATTAGTGGAAAGACTTCCTTGCATTAAGTTCCTATATGATAAAGTGTGTGATGCTTGTGTCAGAGGAAAACAGACTCAAATTTCCTTTAAATCTAAAAAGATGATAAGTACCAAAAGACCTTTGGAACTTATTCATATGGATCTCTGAGGTCCAATGAGAATCCAAAGTAGAAGTGGTAAGAGATATGTAATGGTTATTGTTAATGATTATTCAAGGTTTACTTTGGTATTCTTTCTTGTTAGCAAAGATGAAACGTTTGATGAGTTTATTGCCTTTGTGAAGAAAGAACAGAGAAGAACAGGTAATCAATTGATTCATCTAAGATCAGACCATGGAACAGAATTTGGAAATTCTAAGTTTGACGAATTCTGCACTGAACATGGAATGTGTTTTGGGAAAATTAACCTGTTCACGCGGACCAATCAAAGAGGGCCACGTGTCAAGCCTAGGCAGGTCCATTTGGGCCAATTTCCAGCTGACACGTGTCAACCTCAAATGCTTCCTGAATTGCAACCTTCAAGGCCCAATTCCCAAGAACGCCGTAAAACGACGCAGCCCACCAAATCTAGGTCAAATGACCTAGAAAGGAGCACGTCCTCCAATGACCCTATAAATAGGGAGATATTCCCCAAATTTTGAGCGACATTACATTCAATCATTTATTACACCTACCCTACATTCTCTCATATCAGAGAAACACCTGATCTTTAAATCCGAGTAGATCTTACTTTATTTTCCGCACTTTCTCCCACTCATATTCAAGTACTAACTTGACCATCGGAGGCGGAGCTCCAAACACCCGGAGTCTCCGTTGTTTTGCAGGGACAGGCGCAGTTGGATCAGTCCTCGAGCTGTAACTCTCCCGAGGGACAAAAACACCCAAAACATTTGGCGCCGTCTGTGGGGAGAGTACCTCAAGGATGGTTTAAGAGTTTGTACCACCTCCTGACCACACGGTTAATCAGCCGGAGGTCTTTACTGACCATGAGGATGATGATCCTCAGGTCAAAACTTACATAGCCAAAGATGGCTCTCTGATCACCAAGCGCATCCGTCCCAGAGACACTCTAGAGCGGGGTGCAATCCAGGCGGGTACAAGAAGGCCCCCTGGCCAGCCGGAGAGGGAAACCCAAACGAAAAAGGGCAAACGAATCCGCCCCATTCACCCGGGACGAACTCATGAAATTCATGACTAGTTTCAAGGGTGAAATCAAGGATCTAATCACCAAGAGTAAGGCTAGCCCAAGAAAGGGTTAGTCAGCAAGGAAGACTCCTCCAGAGAGGAGGAACCCAGTCAGGGACATGCAGCCCACTTCGTATCCAAAGGACAAGGCAACCGGGACGCTTGACTGGTCCATGATTTTTTTGCCCCAGAAGAATAAAATAAACCCCCACCGGGGTGAACAGCCTATGGGTAACAAAAAATCAACTCTTGACGCTCGGGAAATCATCACCCGTAGGAGAATCAAGCAGCTATCTAAGTCAGCCTCTACCTCGAGGTTTCCAGACAGCTTCAAGAATACATCAACAGGAAATACTCAATCCTTGCATGAGAGCCATACAGGTGGTAATACCGTCCACTCTGGCCCTCAGATGATTGGGAATTCACCGTATGTATCCCTATTGTCTACGGTCCTTATTCTCTTCACTTCATGCAGCCGGCCCTCTTTGGGGGTCAAGCAGCATATAATGTCCAACCTTTGGAGTGGCAGTTCCGTCTTCTCAAACTTGGTGAACAAACTTCTGCGTTCACCAAGGAGATAATTAACCAAGACCATGTAAGGAGGGTGATCCCATCATAAGGGGTACTCTCCTTAAATTCCCTTGGCCACTTAAAAGCCTAGGACTTTACACTTGTTAAGGTGTAGTAGAATTTGAATTCTTGACTGTTTGGGGGACCATGAATTAGAATTGGTTCTATCATCACGCTATTTTATAAGAAACAAGTAGAAGTCGCCAATGAGTTTTAAGAAAAACTCATAAACCTCGTTCATGCCTTTCTTCCATGTGGAATTCATGGAATAATTAGCACAAATCATAAGTTTACCCATGCCCAAATTGGTCTATAAACCATAAATGAGTTTGGGAGCGAGGGTACTAAGATAACATTCCTCTTAGAGGGGAATCGTCATCCTAGCCCTAGTACGGCCTTTACTAGCTCTTCCTTTTTCACAATTTCATCACCAAACAATATATGCAACGCGATACCTAAAACTATGTTAGTTAATTTTATTTACAAACATTAACTCACGTAGGAATTACATTGCAAAGTCGTTATTCTTATTTAATTAAATTCGTGGAAGAACAATAAATAAACAAGATTCGCCTTGGCTTAGGTGATCAACCAACAATTATTTAATTCAATTCCAGTCTTTATTTAACGCGAGATACTATGTGAAATTGATTAATTAATTATTTTAAAAGTGATCAAACAACACTAATTAATTAATTAAAGTCCTTTTAAACAAGAAAATAAAGGTGATTTAACTAAGTGCTCGGGAATTTACCACTTCTCTTTGCTAGATCTCCATTTAGAACACTTATGGACACCTTCTTGTTGGGGAACCTCCACCGTAGTAACAAAGTATCGAAAGGGTGAGTGTTTAGGACAAGAGGGCTAGGTTGCACAAGTTCACAAGTTATTTCGCCAGAGTTTTAGGTTAATTTTTGTCTGTTAAAGCCTCGGTTTAAGCTCGTATTTTTAGAGAAGGATTAGGTTTAGGGTTTTGAGCTTTCTTCTGCAGCAGGTGTCGCGCGCAACAGATGAAGTTGCACGCAGCATCCCAGCGCAAGTTATAGAGTTGCGCTGCTATGTGCGGCGCGACTTTTTGTCTTGTGCGCAGCTTTATGGTAAGATTCGATTTTATATTTTCCGAATAATTACAAATCTTCCACAGCGCAACTCTGAAAGTTGCGCAGGGTGTCGCGCGCAACTGAATTAGTTGCGCGCGGCAGCCCAGCGCGACTTTGTGAGATGCGCGCGGCTTTTTCTGTGGCAACACTAAGTTTTAACCTAGGCACTCCTAAATCCGTCATTGTTAGGGTTTAAGCATGGGATTAAGCCTAATTATGATCGGGTTTAGTTAATTGGACCTTTGTTTTGGCTTTTCTTTAATTTGGGCTAGTCTTTTGTGTTTTGTGGCTTAACCAGTTATCCATAAGTATTCTTCACTTTGATCCAACACGAAGATGGCTTTATTTATCGTCATTACACTTCTTGTCGGGACAGGAGGCCAAAAGTAGATGTCTACAGGCCGCACAGCCGGCCAAGGTTAAGAATGTGTTGGTGGGTGCCTATGACGGTACCACCAACCCGGAGGACTACCTCATGTCCTACTCCAACCTCATGCACATGCAGGGGCTAGAGGATGCTATGTGGTGTCGGTGCTTCCTGGCTACATTAAAGGGCATCGCCGAACAATGGCTTGGCAATCTGTCAACCGGATGCATCGACAGCTTCAGGATGCTTGCCTTCCTGTTTGTCTCCAACTTCTCAATGAACATCTCTACAAAAAAGACAAGTCTCGACTTGAGCACCATCCGACAAGGAGATAGAGAAGGACTTCGCTCCTATGTCAGGCGGTTCAACCTAGTGAGAATTCAAATCTAGGGGCTGTCTGACGAGGTAGCCTATACAGATTTCTTTAAAGGTCTGAAGGGCGGGTCGACCTTTAAGTTCGACCTAGTCCGAAAGAGGGTATTCACCCTTCAAGAGGCGCTGATAGAGGCATATAGCTTTATTCAAGGTACCGAACTCTGCTCGTCCAGCCATCAGTCGGACACAATGAAGTCCAACAAACAAAAGGAGAGTCGGTCTGCTCAACCGGCTCAAAAAGCTGAAGAGAGCAAAACGAGAAATGAAGTTTGGGCGGTTAAGGAACCTGATCAGCCGTCCAAAAAGAAAAAGAAAGAATTCAAACCGTATGTCTCACGGTATGAATTCAATAAAGACTGTTACACCATCTTTACAGAAGTGAAGGACCGACTGACTATTGAGAAGCCAAATCCTATGAAGTGTTCCGTTCAGTCGCGGAACAAAAAAAGTTTCTACCACTTCCATCAGGAGGTGGGCCATGACACCAACTCACTACAAGAAAAAGGCGAATTAGCAACGACCAAAGTAGTCACAAATCCGTCGCAAAAATGGGTTTGCGACGAATTTGCAACTACTTTGGTTAGTCACTAAAGACCTCGTCGCAAATCTATTTTTGCGACTAATTTTTAGATAGTCGCAAATTTAGCGACAGATTTGCAACGACTTTGCAACTACCATTTAGCAACTAACTTCAAAATTTTAGCAACTAAAACATTGTCCGTTGTAAAATATTTGCGACGAATTAGCGACTACAAAGGCCAATGATTTAAGACTACAAAGACCAATATTTTGCGACGGATTAGCGACTACTAAACCAAACTTTTGCGACTACTAATTTATTTTGCAACGGATTAGCAACTACGAGACCAAACTTTTGCGTATACGGAGACTAATTTATTTTGCAACAGATTAGCGACTACGAGACCAAACTTTTGCGACTACGAAGACAATTTTTTTTTTTTGGCGACAGATTAGAGACTACTAAGATCAATTAATTTGTAACTAAAAATTGTGTCTCTAAACAAATCTGCAATCGCTAAATTTGACTATCAATATTTGGAGACCATCATCAACACAAAGCAACTATTGAATTTTTAATTTTTTTGGTAAAATACCACAAAATATTAACCAACTTTTACATTACAAGAGTGCTTACATTACATAAGAGTGTTCGAACTGCTCAATAATTTAAACCATATAAGCTCACCTTTATCTACTTATACATATACATCTTCAATTGCTAACAAAGTTGTTTTCTGAAATAAGTTACTCTAGATAACCTCAATCGTAATCCTCTAACCTCGTTGAGCTATCATTAAAAATCACGTCTCTTTGCCAAGTACAATTAATCAATATATTGAAGAAATCCACCCTACAATATCAACGAAAAGCCTAAATCAATATTTATTGTATGACATGTATTGATGCACACCATGTCAAATCGGAATACTTTTTCTAACCTTTATTGTACATGCATGAATTGGTATCATCAACCTTGGAGAAGAAAGAAAAGTGCTCCGTATGAGATAACAAATGCAACAAAAACAGCAAAAAGCATCCAAGTACATAGACTTCTCTTTAGCAACTTAACCTGTGGGAAAAAAAAAAGTAAGAATAAATTACTTACTTGTATCACTCACGAGTTTAATGAAACAATCCCATTGTAGTTGTAATATTGGATCTTTTTTGAAAGACTAATATTGGATCTTTGATCAAACTTATCTCATCACTCTCCACCCTCATAAACAGGATGGTTAGACTAACACGACTTTAAATGTAGTATAGTATGAATGATCAAAGAGCCAAACTATCCATATCAGCCACAAATCATTTTTACTGAACATCAATAACCCATGCCCAAAAGTTTATACTAATTTTCCATGTAAGCCAATTTGCAATGTCTAGCTCTAACCTTAATAAATAAAAGTTCAATTGAAATCTAAACCAACACAGCATTTCAACCATCATTCTGGCATTTTTTCTATCTTATACATACGTAAATTTTAAGAAAAGAAAAGTACTCCACTAATTCAGATAAATCAAAGTCTGTACAAAACCTAAATGCAGATTCCAAAGTAACATGCTCCAATATATTATCAATCAAATAGGGGAATGCAACGAACCCACTCCCACCACCACCTGTGACACTCACATACAGCAAGCAGCAAGGGCAGACCTACAACAACAACAGAGACCAACAACAACAGCAAGCAAAGAGAGACAGAGGACAGATGAGCAGCGGGGCAGACAGGCCACCTTAGGCCATTTGTTTGTATTGTGCAAAAGTGGAAAGAAGACAAGAGTAGTACTTGTAGTAATTAAGGCCTTGTTGCCAACTTATGCAATGTAGTAGTAGTATAAATAGAGTAGTCTAGAGTAGAGAAGTTTAGGCAGAATATGATAGTAGTAAGTTCTTGGAGAGTGATGGCCTAAAGCCATTAACGAGTGTACGCAAGCTTTAAGCTTTTCTATCCAAAACAACCTTCCGTCCATTTTTTCTTTATCGCGCCACGCTAGTTCGTTGCAGGAAATAAAGCCAATCAGATTAAATAATCTAGATTCTAAATTTCTAATCGCATAAACTATAACAATTAACAAACAATAATTCGACAACCACAATTGAAATATGTAAAACCGAAAACAGAAAAATTTTACAAAAGTGACCTGACAAAGATCTTGAAGTATAGAATAAGAGTTGGGTCAATTTAAGCTCTGCATAAGAATTGGACATGGCTAGCGACCGTGGCCAAAAACTCCTACATTGCAGTAGATTAAAGGAAAATTTACCCACAGATAAACAACAAAGAAATGCAAGGAAAACTGCTTTATTCTACAAAGTTCACAAATAGAAAAACCAAATCTAATTATTTACTCATTTATTTCCAGCCATAAAATCCAAATGATAGCCAAAAAAGTTGAGTACCCAAATAAATTCATGTTCCTTGCAAATCGATAAAGCCAATAAGCAGCATTATATAATTAAAAGGACAACACAATAGCCTATATGCACCAGCACAAACAATAAGAGTCTTCTACAAAAGAATTCAGCTTAAAAAAGTTTATAATCCCCTCATTCACACAGGAATGTCCCTTAATTATTGAAATTGATATTCACCACTAATTCCCTTCACAGTACGAGTATTATTCATTGCCACATTCCACACATGATATCTGTAAGCTAATTTGACCAGCCCATTAATTTGAAGGTGCCTGGATTACTAGAGTACAATTAATAGGAAATGATCATAATTTTTATTTTGTCGGCCATGCTCTGACTAGTTGCAATTTGACAAATTCCTCGTTGTTTAAAATTAACATGATGCATTACATTTACTTTATAGTTTAACAAATAAAAATAAGGCAGCCTTTTCATTCCACAAGTAGCTTATTTTTTTTACCCAGAATAAACTTATCTTTCATGCATTAATGGGTACACATTAACATGCTACATTGGATTTACTTTGTAGTCTAACATTATTTCTGTTGTTTTATCATTGATGATCCTATTGTCACGGTAAGTCGGCAACCAAGCAGTAGCAATTTAAGCCCAGAAACAGAATTAAATCAGAGCAAAACCAGAAATTAAATGAAGTTTAGGCGAACCTCAATACTCTCCATCCATTGATTATCCCATTACAAATTAGAACTACACTTTAACCAATCAACCCCCTTTCTTACACTAATAGAGAGAAAAAAAAGGTTCGAATTATCAAACTCGGGATTGTTACATTGCAAATAATTAGGGCTTTTTGCATAATCAATCAATTTTGAATGATTTTTCATAAATTGACTTCAATTAAACCATGGAAACAAGAATAAATTAAAAAATTGGACAATAAATTCAATGATAACCCTAAAATTCACAATTGGAAAATTACAGTAAGCAAAAGATGGAGCGGCGTAAGGCGGTTAAACTAACCTGGAAGGAGAATTGGTAGCGCAGCAGCGGCAGATGAAGATCGACGGTGACATGTTGAGTCTGTGAACTTGGCCTTCTACGTTTTTTTTTTTTATTTTTAAATTTTTTTTTTAACGAAGAAGAGTCTGTACGGAACTATTGATGAATAATGACTTAAGGATTGACTTATTGTGTGTTTAGTGGTAACACGTTATGCTAAATTGCTAAGGGTTTATCTTATTTCATTTTTAATAGTAATTTCTTTAAAAAAAAAAGGGTAGCGACTACCAAATTAGTCGCAATATAAATTACAAACTTAAAAAAAAAAGTTTCAAGTTAATCAACTTCAACAACTATAATATTTCAAAAAAAAAAAAAAAAAAAAAAAAAAAAAAAAAAAAAAAAACTTCAACAACTATAATTTAGTTGCAAAAATTATAATAGCGTCGCAAATTAGCGACCACATAGCAACTAATGCAAAATTAGTTGCAATATTTGCGACTACTCGTTTCTTTCAATCGCAAAAATATTCTTTGTGACTGAATATTATGGGTGGTCGCAAATATCAGTCACAAATTAGCGATTGCATAGCAACTACTACAATATCAGTTGCAAAATTTGCGACAATCCGTCTCATTCAGTCGCAAAAATATTTTTTGCGACTGAATATTAGGGTAGTCGCAAATATCAGTTGCTAATTCCCCTTTTTCTTGTAGTGAACGACTGCTTGAACAGCTTGGTGATTAAGCGAGGGATTGACTTGCTTCCGCTCTGCAAGCAAAAAAATAAAACATACAAATAGAATTACAACCGGAAATTCATGAGTTGAATAGAAGTGATACAGTCGGGTAATTCATAAGTTGAACAAAAGGGGTACAGTCGGCGGCTTACCCCTCCCTTCTTGTCTTCCTTGGCCTCCAAGGCCGCCTTTCTCTCCAGAAGCTACTCCTTCCTCAGTTTAGCAGCCGACTTACCAGGCGTCATATCTAGAGGCACCATGTTCTTCCCTTTGTCTGCAAAAGCAAAAGCAACAATTGGTCAAAAAATGAACAAAAAACAAAGATATCAATACAGACGATAAAATGTCGGGTGTGTTATAAGTCTACCTCGCTTGAACATAGGGCTAAGCCCACAGGCGGAGAGAAAAGCCTCGTACTTTAAGTAGTCTAGATGGGGTATCCAGTTCTTAGGAACAATAATTTAAGTCCCATCCTCTAAGGGCATGGTGGTAGTTTTAAAGAAGCTCGGCTCCATAATTTGCTCGTAAGCTCTAAAAGACATCCGGGGCAGGGCACACTTCTTCCCGAGCAACTCCGGGTCCTGATTGTACTGGCGAAGGAACCGATTGTGCCCCAAAGTTGGAGAGCAGACCAAGTAGGAATTGTTCTTCCAGCCAAACCATTTGGACGGCTTGTCCAAGGTCATCAAATACTTCGGGTGTGTGGTTAGAGTGTACCACGCACCATGTCCTCCTGGAGCCCGACTTTTATAGTGCATATGAGCAAATGCAGCAAAACTGGGCTCAATGTCTTGATACTCACTGGCGGCAATGAAACCCAGTATATTGAGCCCTGAGTTTGGGGTGAGTTTCTAGACGCCCACGTCATACCCCTTCAAAATTCTTTTAATCCCGTTGTGAAGGGGGAAGCGGAGGCCGACTTTAATCACAGCCTCATAGTAGCCAAAATAGTTATCGGCATTTTAAATGTCGTTCTCCCAGGTAATCGTTGCCTAAGGCGGGGGAACCTCTATTCTCCACCCCTCTCCTACCGAGTGCGCATTTGCAAAAGCTCTAAAGCTGCTTTGCATAACAGCTAAGTCCCTAGGAAGCATTTTAGTTTTTAAGGGATTTGGCTGATTCGACCCTTTTGCCGACTGCTGATACTCAGCCGCAATGTCCTCTTGGTCAGAGACAGACGCCTCTGTGCCGGATCTCTCGGCGGCTTCCTCGCCGCCTGACCCCCCTTCATCGGACCCCAAGTCTGAGGCATCGTCCTCGTCGTCTGCCCCATCAAATATGGTGTCACTAGGGGTTGTAGGGATGCCACTCGGAGAAGAGCCCACCTACTCTTGCTCCTCTTCTGCTCCTTCTCCTCCTCCGAATCCTCGTATACCTTATCATGAATAACTTCATCAGCGGGCACTCTTCTAGCGCGCCGCTTGCTCGGCTTAATAGCCGTTTGTTTGACTCTGGCCATGGTGTCCTGCATAGACATAGAGACAGAGGTGTTCCGGGATAAGCAAAGCAGGTCCGAATTTCCAGAAAAGGCACCCCTTGTTCTAGATTTAGCCATACCAAGAGACCGGCTAAATGACCTAGGCGGTGCCATGTGGGTTGATGGAGAGTCCATTTTATTTTGAAGCCTAACTACACAAGCGGAAAATTATAAAAAAGCTTGAAAGGAGTACAGGCGTTTACCTTTAACTTGTCTTTGGAAATCTTAAAATTGCTACATGCGGTGACCAGGTATGTTCCTTAAAAAGCTGCCGGAAAACGCGAAATCTAAGGCAGACGGATGCAGAGTGTCTCTCTCTAAAAGCTATATCTTTCTCTCTCTAAAAAGTCAAATTTCAGGTGTGAAATGGGGAGAGAGGGAGGGCAAAACCCTTCTATTTATAGAAGGGTAAAAGCAGGGGCATCCCTGTAAAACCCTAGAAGGTGAATAGTTTTACTATTCTCCGTTTACTAACTTCTACGTGTCACAAGCGCCACGTGTCACCTGTGAGGGGCAAATGTTTGTGGACCAATCAGAGAGGGCCATGTGTCAATCCTAGGTAGGTCCATTTGCACTAGTAGAAAAAGTGCTATTTGTAACTGGCGAAATTGACTTTTTGTAACTGGCGTTGTTGGTTGCGAATGCCACCGTTACAACTAGTAAAAATTATTTGTAACTGACTAATGTTAGTTACAAATAATGTACTATTTGTAACTGGCTTACCCTAACGCCAGTTACAAAAAGTCTATTTTCCAAGGTAGAAAGCATACTATTTGTAACTGGCATTAAGTTACGCTAGTTACAATTAGGGTATGATTAGTAACTAACAAATCTTAACGACGGTTACGAATATATTTTTTATATTTTTTAAAAAAATATTATTAGTAACTAGCATTAGATTATGCCAGCTACTAATAAATAAATAATTTTTTTTAATAAATATTTGATTCGAATACAAGAATGGTAATATATCCTACCAAACGTCCCATCGTCAAATGAATTACAACCTGTTACAATTCAACCAACAAAACACGTACTCCGAATACTTCCATATAACTTAAATTCACCAACAACATACAATATAAACACTCCAAATAATTCCACAGATGTATTATTCATCCACAACAATACAGTGCAACAAAATTAACTATACTTTCCAAAAAACAATTAAAACTTGAATAAAAAAAGAAAGAACATTGATTTATAATTTTAAAATGTAATAACAATAATGAATAGGCTAAATAAAAGTAGATATATTGAAAAGTGTTATATTGTTTTATTAAGCTAAATGCGACTAATCATAACATTGATTAATAAGATAACTAGTCTTTCAACAAAAAATTAAGCCTAAAAAAACTTAGCCCGTTGTTCTCAAATCTCATCTAATTCTACATCGTTGTAGGCTGCAAGTCTTGCCAAATACTCCTGCAAATATTAAAAAAAATACTTGTCTATAATACTTTATAAAAATAGAACATCAACTAAAACTCGTATAAAGCATTTTAGCTTGCAAAGAAGAGGTAAATTAATCACTAACCTCTTTCAAATTTCCCTTGCAATCGCTAAGAAAGGTACTATCTCATACATATACATCTCATTACATAATAAGTACATTCGGTCCGCAACTATTAGCTTTCTCTTTGGTTTGTACCAACTCATTATCCGCCTTTTTTGACAAAGTCATAACATTCAAGAAAAGATAAATATTAATATAATTAAGTTACAAATATCTTAGATCATTACTTGCAATCAATGTATTACCTCATCAGTAAAGAAGACTAAATTTGCAGGCCACCCCAAATCACAATCCAAGAAAGTTTCTAGTAATGCATATTCAAATACAAAACAACATCTGGAAACGAGCATCAAGATTCGCTGCTGGTGGAGTAACATGTCTGACTATGGTATCAAGCAAATCCGACATATTCTTAGCTTCTTCAGCGGGGCACACTGATGAGGCCCATCCTTCTTTTGCAGAAGCATAGACGAGAATAGGAAAATCCAATTGTTCCTCTGTAAGAGCATTAAAAATTATGTCACGCACTATTAATTTGCAGAGATGGCATAAATCATAAATAAAGTAGCATTCATCAAGCGGCCATTCTCATTTAGATTACAAACTTGTAGCACCAAGATTTGCAAATAGATCAAACACCAAGCTTTCCACTTCACTACATCTCTCTTCAGATACTGCATAAGCATCATTTAAGCACAAAGATTACAAATTATCATTGAATGCTTTACATATAAAAATGAAAATAAAAACACACTTATATGAAAAGTCTAGTACTATATAGAACCCCTCAATTAAAATACAAACAAAACTAATAAGTTAAACAAGATACACATATAGCAAATATCTAGCTACAACTATATAAAGTATAGACAATAAGAAGTCATCTGCCCCCTAAGTCAAGATTAATAGCCTAACCTTGTCCAATCAATATAAATATGAGGCCCATGTCCCGCGCTTTTTGGTATATATCAAGTAGTTTTGATGCTAGGACTTACCATTTGACCCAGCCATTCCCGTGTTGATACAACCTGACCAAAATATGGGTCAACCCTGAAAGGGAGTATATGGACTCTACGTTACACTTCCTAACCTAAGATTAAATTTGGAGTATATATATATAGCGAAACGCACATGAAAATTAGAATGAAAAACGCACAACCACCCTTATATGACCTACTGCACTACTTATTTCATGCATATTTATCAGCGAGAGCAGCAGACAGAAGGCTATCAACTTGTGACTGATAAACAGATTGCCCTTTATATTGTTTAGTCCTTTTTTCTTTCACCTTTTTTCTCTCTTTCATGTATTCATTACAATAAGATGTATCGAGTACTTAATAGAACGTGTTCCGGGAATCACAACAACCACATTTATTAATAAAGGGATTAAAATTTCTGAATTTCAGTTCTAAGCTTCACTTCTAAATTTCAGACTAATTTAAGTTTTGAATTTCAGACTAATTTCAGTCCTGAATTTCAGTTCTAAGCTTCAGTTATGAATTTTAGACTGATTTCAAATTAGCCAAAAAAAAGTCTTATCTTCAAACATAATTTCATGTTTTCATAACATATGTTCTGTATACTAGCAAATAACATGCAAATGTGCGGGAGGAGGAGATGCACATGCGACAACAATGGCACTTCTCAGCTTGCTGTCAAGCTATTCATGGGATGCAAAGGTAGCCATAGCTTTAACGGCACTAGCAATAGCCTATGGAGAGTTTGGGTTGGTGGTTCAGCTCTTCTCTAGTCACCCTCTCGCCAAGTCTGTTGCTGTCCTTAAGCAGCTACCTACAAAGAGGATTGTTGAGTTCAGGCAGCAGCCTCAGCAGTACATCTCAGCTGAGCAGCCACCTTTATCTGTTGCTATGACAAACATTCCTACTGCTGCTTACTAGACTATCAGGAGTGTTGTGGCCTGTGCCACACAGATTTTCAGTCTTATTGGCATGAGCTACGAGTGAGTTACTCTTAATCAAAACAATCTAATCTGATCATTAGTTTATTTCCTATCATTCTCCGAGGAAGTAAGTTACGCACTCCATGCAGCACCCTCAAGTCTAATTGATTCTGAGATAGAATTTTTCTTCTTTTCCCTGTACTTTTAGCCAGCTCACAGTCTCACACTAAAGGTAGCTTGAACAAAGTTGCAATATTGGAGCAAGTTGTCCCCAATAAAGGAACACACCATGACAGCACACAAATTACTAATCTTAAACATCTATAATCACAATATAGGAACAGATCTTCAAAAGGAAAGAATAGCTATCATCTCAAACATCAGTAATCACAATCCAAGACTAAGAACAATGACAACACACAAACTGATAACAACAATGACCCGCTCAACAGGACATAAAAATAAGTTCAAGATCGCACATAAAAGAAAGCTCTGAATTCAGTTCTGAAAGTCAGCTCTGAATTTAGTTCTGATTTTCAATTCTGAATTCAATTCTGATTTTCAGCTCTGAATTCAGTTATTCTGATTTTCAGTTCCGAATTCAGTTATGATTTTCAGTTCCAAATTCAGTTATGATTTTCAGTTCCGAATTCAGTTCTGATTTTTAGGTCCACTTCACATAAGCCAATATATGTAAAGACCATATATTACATTGAGAAAGATTAAACGTTCATGTAAATTTTTTTTTTCAATAGTGGAAAATATAGATAGCATAACATCCTAGGCCGAGGGATTCTAATGGATACAATATTACTATTAAATGACGACTCGTTACATCATAAACTAGCTGAAACCCATGACTGCTCCATGACAATAAGATGGAATACATTTAGAAGACAAATATAAATTAATCATAATAAATTCTACACAATATTATACAACACATACATAGACAAGTCGGGTAACTAACCATCACACCTCATTTTAACATTGATGGTCCGGTGGCAGAAATACACCTGTGCAAAACTCTGTTCATCAGGCTACAAAACTGATACTTTAGCAATTTAGTATTAGACCATACAAAGCTCTTTGACAGTCATGAGTCAATTCAAGTTTTCCTTTACAAATAAACATAGAAATAATGACCTTCGAATATCTACTTCCTCCCTTTCCCTTCCCCAACCCAAGGCCGAACATCCAATTCCTCCCATCCTGCTCCCCAATGGTGACCAGACATCCAATTCCTTCGCCTCCCGCTCCCCAATACAGCCAATAGAAAGGCCGGACATTGGTAATTTCGCCACCCTCTCAACAATAGAACGACATAAATGAAATATTATAAGCAATCAAACCCAAAAAACCAATGATTAACTACCAGAATCGAAATATTAAAAGAATTTTGCCAAACTTAGGGTTCATCATTCGAATCAAGGCGCACACCTATAATAATCAAAATACATTACATTCACAGAATCATATATTCACAAATGAATGAAATCGCAATTTCAATTAACAATTAAAAAAATAGATTAATTAAAAACTAAACCTGAAGACTGGAGTTTTGCTTTGTCGAAGAGAGAGAACTCAGAGAAGGCTAAAGGCAAACAGGCGAACACCGGTCGGCCGTCGTCGGAGTGCGGCCAACGTCGATCTGAGAACAGCGCCGGTCCTTGAATGAGAGTGAGGGGAGAGGAAGTCAGGAAGAAGTTAGGGCTCTTCAATGTTTTCTTTCTGCAAAATTGGGAATTGGGGGAATCTATACTTACTATATACTAAAGTAATCACCAAATGGACACTTAGCATAATTTTGTGAAAAATTTTCCCTCTAAAATACTATTCATTTATTTTCCTTAAAAAATTCTATTAAAAATTTAAATTCTATTAAAAAAATTTATTTATGCAACACATATTAATTTGAGAATTTACAAGATACTCCGTAGACATTAATAAATTCAAATTTGAAAAAATAAAATAAAATTATTACATAAGTCATTTTATTTCAATTAACTCTATTTAATGTCAGTCGACTATAATTATTAAAAAAATCTTACTTTATAAATCCGGGGCCAAAAACTAGTTGGGGATAAGTTAAAACAAAAAAAAAAAAAAAAAAAAAAAAGTAAATAAAGGTGTGTAGGCAAAAGAAGCGCACTAGTAGGCAAGTGCAGTACGTACCACCTTTTTTTTTTTTTTTTTTTTTTTGGTTTTCCTCAAAAAAAAAAATAATAAAATTAAAATAAATAATAAATAAATAAATAAAAACTATTTTTTTTTTTTGTTTAAAATTTAAAAAAAAAATACAAGTCAAGTGTGAGTGGTGGGCGCTAATATTAGTAACCGGCCTTAATAAAGCCCCTTACAATTAATAAGGTCTATAAAGTTTGACTTATTATTTGTAACTAACATTTTTTACGCCCCTTACTAAAAGTTGGTCACCCTATCATTGACCTACTATTTGTAACTGACCTTGGTTATGCTAGTTACTAATACTAGTTTATTTGTAACCCGCATTATCTATGTCAATTACTAATACTCTTTTTGTAACTAACATAATTTATGTCATTTACTACTAGGGCGTTACAAATAGCACTTTTTCTACTAGTGTTGGGCCAATTTCTAGTTGACACGTGTCAACCTCAGATGCTTCCTGAATTGCGGCCTTCAAGGCCCAATTCCCAAGAACGCCGTAAAACGGCGTAGCCCACCAAATCTAGGTCAAATGACACAGAAAGGGGCACGTCCTCCAATGACCCTATAAATAGGGGGATATTCCCCAAATTTTGGGCTACATTACATTCAATCATTTATTAGGGACAAATAAAGTAGCTTAGGGAGCCGCCAACAAGTTTTTAAGGAACTTGTAAACCGTTCACGGATCATAAAAGGCAACCACGAATAAGGGACAACGATAGGCAACAACGATTGACCCGTGAAGGTTACACCCCATTCATAATCCATGAGATTACTAACTCCATATGGTTCGGAGCCACGAAAGGAGGATCGGGGATGATGGTACGAAGTGAATCATGGAGTCACATTCGCCCGTATTGGCCTCTACTCGATTCTTATAGTGAAAAGTGATTCCCGCGATCTCAAAGGCATACAAACAAAATATTCAATTTGCTCCAAACTATTATTATTCTAAATTGGTTTAATATTAATGCAACACATTATTCTAAAATATTTGTGATCTCTTGAATTAAGCAACAAGATTAAAAGGATCCTAAACCGGTTGTCCAAATTATCTTATTAGGCGTGATTTTCAATTACATATTCCCTTTAAACATGCAATATAGTGATCAAAATAACAATAGAATAAACATTAATATTGGAAGAAATTCAACAATAATAGTGTTAGTCAAATCAAATATAAAATAACCCTAATCATGATACTAGCAATATTAAAATAAAATAAGAGTAATTAAATTAATTAATTACTCACATTCCGCACGTTCCTTTAAATTGCTACATCATGAATAAATTGTTAGTAACTTCAATAAAAATTTAAATCAAATGAAAATTAAATTAATTAAATATAGATTTGATTTGGTCCAAACCCTCAGTTAATTATACCTTTCACGCCTTGGTTTAAGTATAGAACTTTGGGTATTGTATAGACTCCTTGGAGTGCTTAAGGGAAGAATAATGGAAGAATAGGGAGGCTAGTGTTTAGGCTAAAGAGGGAGAAGAGAATTATTTGATGATCAAGATTGTTGATGATTGGAAAAGAGGAGATATGACCTCTATTTATAGAGAAAAAAGAAGGTCGAAGAATCAAGAAAAGATAAGAATTTGAATCGGATAAAACTCTTGCGATAGACAGCAGTTTTTGCGGTTTTTGTTTTTATCATATCTTTTGATCCAGAAATCGGAATAAGATAAATAAGATATAGTTGGAAAGATCTAGAAGTCTACTTTCTAAAACAATTTGAATCAGATTAAAATATTTTGTAGAATAAAAGATATGGCCGAAATAGTGGGACGGTGTCAGTTTTGGATAGAGTTTGACATTTTATTCATATCTTTCTCGTTATAGCTCGGAATTGATATTATAATATATCATTGGAAAGATAATTTCAAGGTCTATCCAACCATATAAAATTTGGATAAAAACTATGAGGCACGAAAATAATATCTATCTATCTTTGAACGTCTTTCAATTCGAATAGAATTAGGACTTTCATAAAAAGGAGTTTTATTTAATTTCAAACTATTTAATCCTATCTTTTCAAAAAGGATAATTAAGATCTTTTAGAAACTTATAGAAGCTTCTAATTAATCCTAATTGGTTTAGGAATGGGATCAAATAAATTGGACCCTCCACATGATTATTGGGTCGTAGGTAAGGTGGGGTTAGGTTCGGTTTGGGCTCGGCTTTATATTTTGGCCATAACTTATTCGTTATAGCTCGGATTTGGGCTTATAATATATCGTTTGAAAGCTCTTTTAAAGCCCCATCCAAATATTTAATCATTTGACCCAGATTATGGACCAAAATAAACTGGATTAAATTTTTTTTATAAAAAGGACACGAAATGAATGATTTTAAAGGACACGAAATGAATTATTTTGGGTTTAAAGGCACGAAAAGTGGAAAATAAGTTATGGTTTGGGGAAATGGGATAGGAGTTGGGTTGGTTTATGAAATGGAAATATGGATTTAAGCACTCCAAATATTAAATACTCAACCCGACCAATAATGGCAGTGAAAGGTTGTTCATCATCGGATTTGGTTTTGGGGAGACATTTTTAGGTGTCTACAGAAGCCCCCCACTTTAACTGAGTTTGTAGAAACGTCAGTTTCGAAAACGATAGTCAAAGTAGTCGATAGGGACAGAGAATGATTTAAGACGTTCTGCGATCCTAAATCACTCTGTATACGCCGATACCTGCAGAAAAATATTAATTCCACAGATAAAAGAGTAAAGGAATAGAACGCTTATCTGACACCAGTGTATCGGTGACAAATGAGTTTGGTATTTTCCTATGCTTGTCCCCGAACGTGGGCTGTAAATGGTTCGCTTGTCCCCGAACGTGGGCTGTAAATGGTTCGCTTGTCCCCGAACGTGGGCTGTAGATGGTCCGCTTGTCCCCGGACGTGGGTTGTAGTTGGTTCACTTGTCCCCGAACGTGGGCTGTAGATGAGACCTGCAAAAATAAATTTGCCAATGGACTCGTATATATTGTGATTGACTTAACCACTGACTTGACCAAGTTTGACTTGATGTGACATGACATGTGTATGACTTGTGAGTGTGTGTGTGTATATATGTGTGTGTGCAGACACAAGCAAACGAAGATGCAAAAGCAAAAAATTTCCTTCAATTTTTGTCATGAGTGGAGGGTACTGACTTTCTCCCGAAAAAGAAAGATGTGAAAACTGAACTTTTATTTTCGAACTTCCCTCGATGAGAAAATTTTGAAAAAGTTTTTGAAAACTTCCCCAAAAGAAAAGACGCGAAAAAAAAGAAAGAAGTTTTGAACTTCCTCGTTGAGCAAGACAAAATGAATCGCATGGATTGAATTGCTTTTCTTGAAAGTAATGTATGCATGATGCATGTCCTTATGCCAGGAGGCTAAGGAAAATTACATCATGTGACACGATGAATGAACTTAGGTCATGGAGCTAAGAATCATATATGGTGCAAAGAAACGATCTTGAACGTCACTTAGGTCTGGAAGCTAAGCACGTATACAAATGAAATGATTATTGCATAATGAACGTTGCTTAGGTCAAGGAGCTAAGCACGATATGCTTTGTATGATTAAAAATAATTGATATATAAATGTTTCTCAGCACATTATGCGATGCATGAAACAATGAATATTGCTCGGGTCAGGAAGCTAAGCAAGTATACAATGTTTCTTCTAACGAATGTTGTCTTTAAATATGATGAAACATGCACAGTGTTGAAACAAGATTTCATGATAAGGGCTCTTAAAGGGAAGGATGATTGATATGGATATGGATGTGTGAGTGAAGTGTGTGAATGTGATACTAAGGCTGGCGCTGCAAAGGCTATGGTGATGGAAATTTATGTAAGAAGAGTCAAAATGGTGACTCTTTAGGCTGGGTAGGCTAAATGATGTGGGATCAAGCCCCCAAGTCTAGCTCTAGATGGATAGGGTCATAGGATTAAGCATTGGATATTCTTTGACTCAATCAAGCATATGAATGTGGCCGCACCTCGATGTGAGGTTGCCTACGTATCCGTTAGGAATCAGGCCAAACGTAGCTCTAACCGAACTTTGCACAAGTGTGTGTACACCTCAAAGAGGTCTTTCAAGGGTTTTAATGTGGTTAAGCTGAAGGTTTAAGGAAGAAAGGGGTGAAAGGCTCAAGACCCGAGAGAAGCCCCCAAGATATGCAATTGTGTATTAGACTTTGCAAGTTTTATTTTTCATATATTTTTTTCTTTAATTTTTTTTTTCATTCTTTTGAATCAATGTAGGCAATCTCAGATCATGCGGTCCATCACTCACTTAGCATTCATGTTTCTCAGGCACGGTACCAAGCACTCGATGAGAGACACAATTTGAGACGTGTTCATATCAAAGACATTGGAACACTTGCCTTTAGACATTGTGTTTATTGTTGCTTTTCTACTTCTTTTTTTTTTACTTTCTTTTTGAATGTTATACAATTACACATCTTCCAATTCCAGGGTTAAGTGAATGTGGGTTGAATAAATGAGGCCAACCGTTAGACGAGGCTCAAAGTGGTTGATGAAAAAATGGATATTTGATTGAAAATGGTTTAAGGGGAATGACAGGGTTGCAAAGGTGCCTCAAGTCATTGGTGTACCTTGCGTTTAGTTCGGTAATTGATTTTTTTTTTTTTTTTTTTTAGAATGAGTGAATGAAAAATGCTATGATCGAGATGTAAAGGAAATTTTCTCATTTTATTAATGGAAAAGGTGAATGAAATACATGAGACATATATCCTAGACATGAATGGGGGAATGGAGATGAATGAAAAAAAAAAAAAAATCATGAAATCTTGCATTAAGGATCTGTTGTGCGCCTTGTGCTCATTACTTCTTGCCGCCTGGAGGGACAGGAAGTCTGTTTGCATCCACCAATTCTTGAATGACGTCCTTCAAATTCCAACATTGCTCAGTAATGTGGCCCCTTCCTTGATGGTACTTTCAATGGGCATTGGGATTCCATTTGGCGCTCCTTTCTTCAGGTTTTGGCTCTGAAAATGGCCCAATAGGTGTGATCAAGCCTTGACCGTAGAGGCGATCAAAGGCCGCATCATAAGTCATTCCTAAAGGAGTGTAAGTTCTTTTCTTCTTGGGCAATGGAGCATCAAGAGCTAACACTTCATTGAGATTAACTTGGCTTATATTGTTGGTAGTATTTTCGTGCTTAGAAGACGAAGAAGAAGGATGGTCGTTCTTCTTGTTTTTCCAAGTGTTATTATTGTTACTACCAGCAGTCTTTATAAGCTCATCCTCGATATTGATGCCGATGTCGTATACAGCTTCGAAAGTGTTCAGTGGAAGAAATTTGAGATGTTCCCTATACTTGTGAGTCAGATTTTGAATAAAGAGGCGAACCATCTCTCTTTCTTTGGGAGGATCTACCAAGAGTGAAGTCGTTTCCCTCCACCTGTTCAGATAAGCGGTGAAGCCTTCATTCTCTTTCTGTTTGAGAATGGAGAGTTCACGTTCAGAAGTTTTAGTTTGAATGTTACACTTGTAACGATTCATGAAACTTTCAGTGACATCTTGCCAAGTCGCAGTACGCTTGGAATCTAGGGAATAGAACCATTGTTGGCAAGCATGTTCTAAGGAGAGAGGGAACACCGTAGGGAAGAGTGTTACGTCCAATCCCTTAAGAGCCATGGTAGCAGAGAACGCCTTCAAATGGAATATTGGATTGTCAGTAGGCTTGAACTTTGGAATATCAGCAGTGGAGAACTTTTCAGGTAGTCTGTCCTTCACATCCAAAGGAGTGGGAGGTCGTTCCACATAGGTGAAATCCTCATAAATCTTGCTCATTTGCTCTTTCAATTTGTCAAGGGTGGAAACAGTGACCTTGTTTTGTTCCATGGTAGTGACCCTAGTGGTAAGGGTTTGCATCATGGCAGACAGTGCCTCGATGGATTTGTTGATGTTCTCAATATCTTCTTTAGTGGCCATTGAAAGGTGATAAGTAATGTGGAGATGGCAAAGTTCTCTTTGAACGCCTATTAGATCCGAGAGATTGTTGCGGTAATGACTCAAACCGTATTAATCTATCCCTGCTCCTTGACCAAGTACTGTGAAATAAAATAATTCACTTAATTGTTCGACTCATTGCTCAAGATAGGAAAGGAAGGGAAAAAATAGAAATTTGAAAACAAGTGAGAAAAATCTCCACTCATTTTTACTACGACAGAAAACGATGCATGTATGCATGGTCCTAGTATACGATCATAAACAATATAGTGCATGACTCGGAGACAAAGTGTGTGCAATGACTCAACATGTGTGATTAGGTGAGTTTATTAAGACTCGTGGTATGATCGCATGGCTAGACATGAGGACGTTGTGAAAAACAAAAGACCCAATGACCAAATAGCACGGAAGACTAAAAGACAAACTAACTTGATTAATTTTGTCCAATTTTAATGTTTATGCTATTTACTAGGTGAAAACGGTCCCTTGGCAATCGTTAGTCATAAATAAGATCAACCACAATCAAAGACAAAGAACACATGTTAAGGTTAGCACAAGAATTGATCACAAGAAACTAGGAAGATGACTAGAATTCTAGAAGAGTTATGACTCATGGGTATAAAAAATAAATAAATAAAAATAAAAATCTATAATCCTATATCATACGAGTTGAAACGGATTAAAAGACTTGGCTAAGACTAGCTTGACACGAAAAGATATAAAAAATAAATAAAAAAAAAAAAAAAAAAGTTGACACTAAAAAGACACCTAAACTGGAGAGGTTGTAGTATATCGGTTATAACTTTTTATCTGTGACTCTGATTTGGGCGAAACCAACTCTAAATCAAAGATAAAAATTGGGGCTACAGATCCATAGCTGGCACAACACGTAACTCTTTCTAGAACTCCGGATATGACCAAAACAAGTTGACTCTTGTGCAGTATACGGGAATAAAAATACGGGTGACTCAAAAATTAAAAAAAAAAATCTATGGCTCGACTCTAATAATAAAAAAAAGGGTTTGATAAGAGAAAAAAAATAATCAAAAAAAGGTCAATAAAAAAATGCACACATAAGCATATAGTCACGCATGATGCAATAAAGTTCGCAACCTAAAGTCAAGTTATATGATCGACTATGGTCAAGCTTTTGGGTGTCAAAGGGTACCATGGTTAAGAGTTTGGACGCGTTAGCAAGGCAGCCTCCCTTGAGGGTGTATGCCAACGGGCGGCTCCGCGAGTTTGTGATGAAATCGAACTCGACTCCATGGTTTGGGTGGATTTAAAAACTCGGATGAACCCTTATTGCCATGAGCGTTTTCGGGTTGTTAGAGCATAAATCCCCCGGGCTAGCCACATACGTAGAACACGTACTATTGTGGCAAAATAGGTAACCTAAAAAAATCATAAGCATATGTGGCAATGCCAATTAAATCGTAGGAATACAATTCAAGAATCTTTCAAGTCTCATCCACTCATCTTAATTAAATACCGATCACTCAAACCGATAAATAACCAAGAATCCTCCCCAGTGGAGTCGCCAATTTGTAGGCGTCGCTCGAAGTGCGCCTACGTTAAAGCATGTGTGAATATGCTTGGCACTCATAGGAAGTGGGAATTGACATTACGATTAGGGACAAATAAAGTAGGGAGCCGCCAACAAGTTTTTAAGGAACTTGTAAACCGTTCACGGATCATAAAAGGCAACCACGAATAAGGGACAACGATAGGCAACAACGATTGACCCGTGAAGGTTACACCCCATTCATAATCCATGAGATTACTAACTCCATATGGTTCGGAACCACGAAAGGAGGATCGGGGATGATGGTACGAAGTGAATCATGGAGTCACATTCGCCCGTGTTGGCCTCTACTCGATTCTTATAGTGAAAAGTGATTCCTGCGATCTCAAAGGCATACAAACAAAATATTCAATTTGCTCCAAACTATAATTATTCTAAATTGGTTTAATATTAATGCAACACATTATTCTAAAATATTTGTGATCACTTGAATTAAGCAACAAGATTAAAAGGATCCTAAACCGGTTGTCTAAATTATCTTATTAGGCGTGATTTTCAATTACATATTCCCTTTAAACATGCAATATAGTGATCAAAATAACAATAGAATAAACATTAATGTTGGAAGCAATTCAACAATAATAGTGTTAGTCAAATCAAATATAAAATAACCCTAATCATGATACTAGCAATATTAAAATAAAATAAGAGTAATTAAATTAATTAATTACTCACATTCCGCACGTTCCTTTAAATTGCTACATCATGAATAAATTGTTAGTAACTTCAATAAAAATTTAAATCAAATGAAAATTAAATTAATTAAATATAGATTTGATTTGGTCCAAACCCTCAGTTAATTATACCTTTCACGCCTTGGTTTAAGTATAGAACTTTGGGTATTGTATAGACTCCTTGGAGTGCTTAAGGGAAGAATAATGGAAGAATAGGGAGGCTAGTGTTTAGGCTAAAGAGGGAGAAGAGAATTATTTGATGATCAAGATTGTTGATGATTGGAAAAGAGGAGATATGACCTCTATTTATAGAGAAAAAAGAAGGTCGAAGAATCAAGAAAAGATAAGAATTTGAATCGAATAAAACTCTTGCGATAGACAGCAGTTTTTGCGGTTTTTGTTTTTATCATATCTTTTGATCCAGAAATCGGAATAAGATAAATAAGATATAGTTGGAAAGATCTAGAAGTCTAATTTCTAAAACAATTTGAATCAGATTAAAATATTTTGTAGAATAAAAGATATGGCCGAAATAGTGGGACGGTGTCAGTTTTGGATAGAGTTTGACATTTTATTCATATCTTTCTCGTTATAGCTCGGAATTGATATTATAATATATCATTGGAAAGATAATTTCAAGGTCTATCCAACCATATAAAATTTGGATAAAAACTATGAGGCACGAAAATAATATCTATCTATCTTTGAACGTCTTTCAATTCGAATAGAATTAGGACTTTCATAAAAAGGAGTTTTATTTAATTTCAAACTATTTAATCTTATCTTTTCAAAAAGGATAATTAAGATATTTTAGAAACTTATAGAAGCTTCTAATTAATCCTAATTGGTTTAGGAATGGGATCAAATAAATTGGACCCTCCACATGATTATTGGGTCGTAGGTAAGGTGGGGTTAGGTTCGGTTTGGGCTCGGCTTTATATTTTGGCCATAACTTATTCGTTATAGCTCGGATTTGGGCTTATAATATATCGTTGGAAAGCTCTTTTAAAGCCCCATCCAAATATTTAATCATTTGACCCAGATTATGGACCAAAATAAACTGGATTAAATTTTTTTTATAAAAAGGACACGAAATGAATGATTTTAAAGGACACGAAATGAATTATTTTGGGTTTAAAGGCACGAAAAGTGGAAAATAAGTTATGGTTTGGGGAAATGGGATAGGAGTTGGGTTGGTTTATGAAATGGAAATATGGATTTAAGCACTCCAAATATTAAATACTCAACCCGACCAATAATGGCAGTGAAAGGTTGTTCATCATCGGATTTGGTTTTGGGGAGACATTTTTAGGTGTCTACACAGGTACAGGCGCAGTCGGATCAATCCTCAAGCTGTAACTCTCCCGAAGGACAAAAACACCCAAAACAGAATGGATCATAACTTCTCTGCACCAAGAACTCCACAATAGAATGGTGTGGTGGAATGCAAGAATAGAAGCCTTAAAGACATGGCGAGAACTATGCTGATTTCAAGTAGACTGCCTAGGAACTTCTGGGCAGAAGTAGTGAACACAACATGTTACATTCTCAAAAAAGTATCTGTTAGAGCCATCACCAACAAAACTCCCTATGAACTCATTAAAGGGAGAAAGCTTAACATTTCTTACTTTAGATCTTTTGGTTGTAAATGCTTTGTTCATAACAATGGTAAAAGGAATTTGGGAAAGTTTTATAAACTTAGTGATGAGGTAGTATTATTAGGATATGCCTCAAATAGTAAAGCCTATAAAGTATATAATAAGAGAACAATGTGTGTTGAGGAATCTGTACATATTATATTTGATGAAACTGAATAGCTGATTGATGTACAGGATTATGATGATGATTTTGAAATTGGACTTGTACGCAAGCAAGATCTAGATGAAGAATCAACATCATTGCAGAAGCAGCAGGTTGAAAATGAAGGTGAAGCAAATCCAGAAGCAAATGAAGCACCTACAATCTAGAACTCAACAACAATGAAAATGGAGAATGCAACAGGAACTCAACAAAATCTAGAACAAAATGTAGAAAATGGGGAAGTTCCTGAAGAAGTGCAAACTGAGAATCAAGTTGAAGTTCCCACTGAAGGACCAGTCAATAACAATGAAGAAAGACAGTATCCAATCAAGGATTTTTTACCAAAACCTTGGAAAGATAAGAAGTCACATCCAGTGGATGCAATCATGAGCGATATCACAAAAGGAACTCATAACATATCTCAGCTTAGGAACTTCTATGCATTATATGCATTCCTATCCACTATGGAACCTAAGAACTGTGTTGAAGCTTTAACTGACGCTGACTGGATTAATGCTATGCAAGTTGAACTTAATGAGTTTTAAAGAAATAAATTTTAACATCTGGAATCCAGACCTAACAAGAAGAAGACTATTGGATTAAAATGGGTGTTTAGGAACAAGCTAGATGAGCATGGTATTATTGTCATAAACAAGGCAAGACTTGTTATACAAGGTTTCAATCAACAAGAAGGAATTGACTATGAAGAAACATTTGCTCCTGTAGCCAAGTTAGAATTCGCTTACTTATTACTTTTGCTTCTCATATGGGATTTAGGTTGTACCAGATGGATGTTAAATGTGCCTTTTTAAATGGATTTCTTGATGAGGAAGTCTATGTGGAACAGCCTCCAGGATTTGAAAATCAAGAGTTCCCAAACCATGTCTATAAACTTGACAAAGCTCTTTATGAGTTGAAGCAAGCTCCTAGAGCATGGTATGATATAATTATCTAAGTTCCTTTTGAAAAATGGTTTTAAACATGGAAAATTGATAAAACTTTGTTTTTAAAGTCAAATGGAACTGATATCTTAGTTGTACAGATTTATGTTGATCATATTTTTTTGGTGCAACTAATGAGTCATTGTGCAAGTATTTTGCTGACCTAATGAGTGGAGAATTTGAAATGAGTATGATGGGTGAGTTAAACTTCTTCCTTGGCTTGCCAATCAAACAAACTGAAGAAGGAATCATGATCCATCGACAAAAATATATAAAGGAACTGATCAAGAAATACAAGTTGGATAATGCTAAAACCAACAAGACTCCTATGGGTACTGGAACTAGATTGGATGAAGATCCATCTGGAACTTGCATAGATCAAACTATGTATCAAGGTATGATTGGATCTCTACTTTACTTAACAGCTAGTAGACCTGACATATCTTTTACTGTAGGTCTATGTGCCAGGTTCCAAGCTAATCCAAAGGAATCTTAGTTGACAGCAGTAAAGAGAATCCTTCGATACTTGAAAGGAACTGATGACTTGAGTCTCTTCTGTCCTAGAAGTAATTCTTTTGATTTAAATGGATTTACTGATGCTGACTATGTAGGTGACTTGGTTAACAGAAAAAGTACTTCGGGTATGGTATAGTTTAGGACCTTGTTTAGTTTCTTGGGGTTCCAAGAAGCAAAACACGGTTGCATTATCTACAGCTGAAGCTGAATATATGGCGGTGACAGCATGTTGTTCACAAATTCTATGGATAAAGCAACAGGTTAGAGATTTTGGTATTATATTTGAATATGTTCCTATTTACTGTGATAATATCAGTGCTATATGTATTTCAAAGGATCTAGTTCAACACTCAAAGGTAAAACATATCCACATTAGGCATCACTTTCTAAAAGATAATGTAGTGGAACAAGGGAATATTAAGTTAGAACTTTGTCAAATCAAAAATCAAATTACAAATATTCTAACCAAGCCCTTGAACAGAGAAAGATTTGAGAAATTGAGACTAGAACTGGGGATGATCAAGCTAATTTGATTGCTGCTAAATTTCCAAGATATGGCAAGGCAAAAATAATGTAAATCGCGCTAAATGAGCTTTTAGCACAATCTTGGCGTGCTAAACATAGCTAAAGTGTCACCGTTGGATAGCTTCAAGAGGTTAGTTCACAAAAACACTTGATTGATTATGTGAATAGTAATGTACATTGTATGCGTGTAGAAAGCGTGTTCCAAATAAAATTGTTTTACATTAAAAGGTGCAATTTTGGAAATTAATCGAATTTGAAAATAAAAGAATTTTAGCAAAATATATCCTGCATAATTTTTAGAAAATCAATTGAATGTGTTCAATTAATGATAACTAGCGTACCTCTTTATTTCACTCACACCGCTTCATTAATTATAAAAAGAGAATCTCTCACCCACCTTTTCACTCCATTGTCAAATCACTTTAACCACTAAGTAAAAGCTTCAAACTCTCTAAAACCCTCAAAACCTTGAATTACCATGGCAATTGTGACTGAGCTTAGTTCATCAGAAAAATCTGACCACTCTGAGAAAACAATTCAAGAAGAAACATTGATGAGTGTCATTTATGGCACTCATAGGGTAGTCTTTTAGGATGTTTTCACCCTATTTTTTGTGGTTTTCTTTTTTCATTTTGGTCTTTTCTCCTTTAGTTTCTCTATTTCTTCTTTCTTCGTGTTTTACTTTCCTTTATGTGGTTTCCTTCGTGTTTCCCTTTTATATTGCTCTTTTTCTCTTCTATTTTCTCGCTTTGGATACTTTTGTAGGTGCTTAAGGAGTTAGCTTTGCAAAGGAATCAAGAAGAGAAAAAAGAGCTAAGCAAAGGAGTTTCAATCCCCTTGGAGAGGGCTCGGGGAGGGCGCTCTGCATCTATTCATTGCCGCGGGCGCGGCTCCTGAGGGCCGCGGGCGCAAATAAAGTGCATCAAGTTGATGATTTTTGGCAGGAACTCACCGCGCCCTAGCCGCGGTCTAGCCGCGGGCGCGAAGAATCTAGAGAGACCGCTCTAGTAGGAGAGACCGCGACCCCCCTGTTTACTCTTGGAACAGGGCATTTGCCGCGCCCTTAGCCGCAGGCGCGGGCTACAGTACCCGCGGGCGCGGGTCTTGCCCAGGTTGCCCGCGGAGTTAGTTATGGGTTCCGTACCCATTTCTCCGTGCCCTCGGGATATTCTTGGAGATGGCGCGGCCGATCAGTTTTTCTTCTTTGTCTATAAATACTCTTGTAAATCCTTTTGAGGGCTAACTTTTAGATAATATTTCATTTGCTTAGTTTTTAGAGAGAGAAACTAGAGAGAAGTTAGAGAGAAAGTAGATATTAAATTCTTGGATTTGATTTGTATTACAACATTGCTTCAATCAAGTTTGGATTTCTTCTTCATTATCAATGAAAGTTTGTGAGATTTCTTTCCTTTGAATTCACTTCTATTGCAATTTTCTTTAATGCTTGAATGTTTTATTTGGATTTTGATTTAGGTTTGAGAATTTGTTGATTGATTGATTTTCCTTTTGATTTAGCTTGAAATGAATTTGTTTTGTCTTTCAATTTCACCATGATTAGTGAGTAGATTAGTTGCTAGGGAGAAGGGGAAGCATGTTTGATTGATGATTTTTGCTAGTTGATGATCATTGATTGATTGAATTGTTGCAATTAAATTGGTTGACATAGTTGTGCATGTGATTAATTAGACTAGGAGTGATCAACCTATAAGATTAATCTAGATTGCATTGCAAATTTCAATGACATGAACCCTTGATTTGAGAATTGCTTTAATTGGTTGAATTTGATTGTGATT
Organism: Chenopodium album; assembly: GCF_948465745.1. Taxonomy (NCBI): domain Eukaryota; kingdom Viridiplantae; phylum Streptophyta; class Magnoliopsida; order Caryophyllales; family Amaranthaceae; genus Chenopodium; species Chenopodium album. The sequence continues at coordinate 19,524,780 of NC_137842.1, forward strand.
CTCCTTATTAGCCATTCATAGTGAACCCTAGCTTGGTTTATAGGAGATAACCTTTGAATTTTTTTGATTGCAACTATTGTTTGTCCCTTGCAATGTTTGAATCAATTGAGTGATCTATCAATTAGCATAATCGTTGAGCTTGCATGTGGAACCTATATCCCTAGTGTTTAGCATATTTATTGAATTCCTTGATTTGTCTTGATTCTTGATATTCTTGTTACCAACCTCAACCATTGATGTTCTTCGATTTAGCTTGACAATAGAACATAGCATAGTTCCTATTCATTCCTTTGGGTTCGACCCTTAACTTACCGCATACTTGTATAGGGTTTGTTAAGTGTTTATAAATTTAGTTTGACCAAGGGAGGGCTAGATAACGACCTAGTTTTACCCCTTGTCAAACATCTCCATTAAAAATGGTGAGATATTATCCCTCACCCGATAAAACCAAAGAATTTGAAAACCCTAATCCTATTTCCTTAAACTCAAAGAATGAGATTGAAAAGAAAGATGACAAAGCTGAAAAAGAAGCCTTAACTGTAGATGTGCTTCAACGACTGAGAGAATGGAAGGAGAAGAAAGCTAAGTCAAAATAATTGAAAGAGCACATCAATGAAGTGGAAGATTTTGCTGAGGGGAAACTTCAGAATGAAGGAGAGAAAGAGGAAGAGATGGAGATTGATGATGATGATCAGAAGTCACTGGAAAAGTTGTCTGGAAGGTATGTTGTTGGCTATAGACTTGATTTATCTTGCGTTAAAAAATCTAGGTTTATGGAATTTCTAGACTTAATTCGCTTTTAAGAATGGGAGGATATGTTGGTTAAAGCTTCGAATAATTGCATGTACCTAGCAGCAATGACTGAATTTTGTGAAAAATTTGTTGTGAAACAAGGAATAATTTCGAGTTTAATCAATGAAGTAAAAATTGAGTTTGACTTTGAAACCCTAATGTAGGGAATAATTTCAAGCCTTTAAAATCCCACTAGCTTGAACCCCACTGTGATCATACACTAAAGTATGGTGGCGTCCAAAAGGGAAGAAGATATAGCAAAAGAGTCGCCAACAAGTTTTTAAGGAACTTGTAAACCGTTCACGAGGTGAAGGTTACACCCCTTAACGATCCAAGAGATCGTCAACTCCATAAGGTCTAGAACCAAATAAGGGTTCGGGGATGAAGGTACAAATCCAACCTAAAAGAGATTGAACCTGCCCTAATAATAGGCCTCTACTTTATTCTGATCGTATTCATGTGCGCTTTCTGATTAACATACAATCAATAGGATTACCCTAAACATGTTTAATCTATGTTGGTTGAATTTAATGCACAAATAAACTATTATTGGCGATCACTTGAAATTATAATCATAGTTAACCTAACAAGATTATTAATATCTTATTAAGCATGATTACAAGTACCAATTCTCTTTAAACATGCATAAAAGGTGATCAAGCAATAAAAATAAATATCAAGCAACATAATAATAATCATGATTATAATAATAATCATCATAAAATTATAATCATAATCAAAACAATAATAATCATAAATAAAATAATCATTATCAAAATAATAATAATAATAATAATAATATTCATAATCATCATAAATTATAACAATTATAATCATAATCATGTTCATAAAAATAGCAAGATCCTAGGCATGATACTAACAAGATTAATAACAAACCCTAGCATGTCACTAAACAATAAAAATCAAATCTTTAGCCCTAACATGATACTAACAATCATAAAAATTAGGAAGAACGTAGGAAGCATCGCAGGAATCATAATAAACATATTTGATAATATAACCTTTTCCCTAAACATGATATTAGGAATCATAATAACAATTTAAACATGATTTCTACATCATAATATCAATAAATCAATAAAGTACTTACTTTGATGCCTCGTACCTCTTTCTAATAACAAAATACACACGTTAGTAACTTCAAGGAAAATAATAAACAAACAATTAAATTAAATAATTGAAAGAGAGATTTGGGACCAAACCCTCAGAAATTAAAACCTTTCACGTCTAGGGCGAAGGCAACTTCGAATATGGCTAGGTGTTTCTAGATCTTGCGAATGCGGAATTTTGTATGAAAAAGTAAGAAAGAATTGAAAGAAAGAATACTAAAGAATTAATGAGAACTCGTGAATGAAAGATGATGAATGATGAGAATTGGTGTATGAAAACGGAGTTTTTGATACGATATTTATAAATAAAATCAGCCAAAAAAGATAATGTAACAAAACAGAGTCTGACGCACGCAAAACAAGGTTGGCGCCAACCCTGGCTAACTGGCACCAATGGCTAGCGCCAGACGCCAATGGCTAGCGTCAGGCGCCAAGCCTGGTTCCAGGCGCCAAGGCCTGGGGTTGGACGCCAGTCTTGATTTCAACGCGTTTTCGAAAATCTGATATATTTATCGTACTGGAAGATAAAATAATATAATTTCTTCGAAAATGCTATTTGATCTTGATTAAAACTCTGAAAAGTCAACAAAGTCAACTTATCAATGCTAATTGAATTAGGAATGAAAAGAACCTTCTAGAAGATTCTAGAAGACTAAAACCATTCCTAATCACATTAGGAATGATAAATCACATTAGGCCCTCCCCTAGATCATTGGGCCGCACATAAAGCTCAAACCGGGCCCAGTTTAGTAAATTAACCATAATTTCCTCAATATTCATCGGAATTGGGCTTATAATATATCGTTGGAAAGGTCTTTGCAAGCCCCATCCAACTACACTACTATTGGACCCATATCATGGACCAGCCAAACTGGATTGGCTGTTTTCTTAAAATAAAGTTTTCAAAAACAAAGAGAAGAGAAAAGAAATAAAACTTTCCGCAACACTAGACCTTTCCACACTTTCGTTTCATTCGATTATGATTCGACGTGAAAGGTACTCATCACCGGGTTTGGTTTTGGGGAGACACAAATGGGTGTCTACAGAAGCCCCCACTTTGACTGAGTTTGGAGAAACGCAAGTTTCGAAAACGAAAGTCAAAGTAGCGATAGGGACGGAGAATGATTCAAAACGTTCTGCGATCCTAAATCAATCTTGTAACACCGATACCTGCAAAACTAGCATTAGTCAAACAGATAAAAGAGTTAAGAAAAGCGTATCTTGCACCGTCGAGCACACGTCTCTGAAAGTAACCGATTTGCTTTGATGACCTCCTGCAAGCTAGAGAATGCCATCCCGCTTGAAAACCGCTACGCCTGTAACTGCTTCCAAATTAGAAGATTGCTTCGCCTGAAACGATCCTCCTCCGCAATGATAATACTCCGCGTCCAAGGGAATACCATCGAAGATTGCTTCTCTTGAAACAATCTCCATCCGCATTGATAATATTCCGCGTCCAAGGGAATACTATCGAAGATTGCTTCTCTTGAAACAATCCTCAGTTGTTTGTGACAACTCTCCATAATCCAGGGAACGCCACCTTGCTGTTTCGATGTTCACTCGTCTCTGAACAAAGAGCTTCCTTTTGATATGTTCACGCGCCTCTGAACGAAGAGCTTGATAATAGGATGCCCACGCGTCTCTGAGCAAAAGAGCTTGTAGGAAATGTCCACGCGTCTCTGGAGCAAAAGAGCTTTTGAAAATAGGAAATTTCCACGCGTCTCTGAACAAAAGAGCTTTGATGATATGCCCACGCGTCTCTGGAGCAAAAGAGCTTCTGATGGAAATGTTCACGCGTCTCTGAACAATAGACCTTTGGTGCTTGAATGTTTGTTGCGATAATGTTCTGAAGAAAAATTTCCGAAGACCAACGTTTGTCGATCTCTAAAGCTCGCCTGAACTTTGCTTTTGCTAAAACCAGTATGTCGGTGTTTCCGTAATGAGCCATATCTTAGGCGCTTTAAGCTAAGTGAGACGATCTTTCATCAGGTCGACCCCTTATTGTGATTGTAATCAAACTGACTACTTAATCATGTCAAATTGCTTATAGGGGCTAACTGGCGCACCAAGGAACCCAAAATTGTTGTATGAAGTCGAAATCACCTTTCTGAGAGGCTTCGAGCTCTATTGTTGTTGAGATATTTCTGGCGCCAAGAATTGATTCTGTCGCCGAACGCTGTGATAGGGTCTTCCCTGTTCTGCTACACCTGTATTAATTTTTGACTATAGAACTTTGGCAATTTCTTTAATTATCTTAGGGTTGACCTAAGGCTTAATGTAGCTTGACTCATCGACTTGACACGACTCAAGGTATAAACTTGACTCGATATGTTTGACTGACTCGAGGTTGACTCGACTCGAAGTAACATGACACATGTGACTCGTGACCCGTGTGTGCATTGTAATGTGATTGTGCGACTTGAAAATGCAAAAAGAAAAAATTTTCCGTCATTTTTGTGGAGGGTACCGACTTTCTCCCGGAAAAAAAAAGGAAGCAAAGTTTGAAGATGCATGTTGAATGAGCTTAGTCAAATGTCATTTGATACTATCTCTCAAGGTGCAAGGATTAATCCATCCTAGGCTATCTCAACTGTTGACTCCATGATGAAAGTATTTGGGTAACTTAGGCACGGAGGCTAAGCACTTCATACTTCTATGTAATGACAATTATGATTGATGTTGATATGATAAGGTATGCTTCATCGTTATGTTAAGATTTCGTGACAAAGGGTTCCTAAGGGAAATATATTTGGTCATGTATGTGTGATGTGTGTGATAGTGACACTAAAGTTAGGCTGCAAGAGCTAAGTGTGTGAAAAAATATATTATTGAAAAGAGTCAAATGGTGGTGACTCTTAGGCTAGGTAAGCTAATGATGTAGGGATCAAGCCCCCAAGTCTAGCTCTAAGTGAATAGGGATGAGCATTGGAGATCCCTTGATATGATCATGGTGTAAGTGTGTGAATGTGAATATGAATGCATGTTTATTACGGCCGCACCTCGATGTGAGGTTGCCTACGTATCCGTTAGGAATCAGGCCGAACGTAGCTCTAGCCGAACCTCGCACAAGTGTGTGTACCTCAAAAAGGTCTTTTAAGGGTTGTAACGCGGTTAGGCTAAAGGTTATAGAAGAAGGGGATAAAGGCTCAAGACCCTAGACAAGCCCCCAAGGTGTGCAACCTTGCTTCTGAATCTTTGTATTTTCATGCTTGAGTTTCTACTGTTTTTTTTTTTTAGCTCTCTTTGCTTTAGCATTTATTTTTATTTTTATAAGTGTGAGCAATCTCGATCATGCGGTCTATCACTCACTTGGCATTCATGTTTCTCAGGCACGGTACCGAGCACTTGATAAGAGACGCAATCTGAGACGTGTTCTTATCGAAGATATTTTCATATCAAAGACATTGGAACACTTGCCCTTTTGTACACTTTTATTTATTTTTTGCTTATGCTTATTTTTGCTATTTATTTTGATCTTTTGAATCACTCAAGCTTTTTAGAATTGCATAAGTTACACACCATCCCATCCCAAGGTTAGGTAGATGTAGGTTGAAAAAAGAAAGGTCTATCGTTAGACGAAGCTCAAAGTGGTTTATGAAGAAAGGATTGTATAATTGAACGGCGAAAGGAGATATGATGTGGCTACAAGGGGTGCCTCAAATCATTAGTATACCTTGTGCTTAATTCGACATGGTTTTTTTTTTTTTTTTTGAATGCAATGTAATGAAATGATCATATGCAAGGAAATAAATGCTCATTTTATTAAAAAGGGAAAAAGGAAAAATCTAGAAAATAAAAGGTGCCTATGCTAGAATTATTGGGGAAGGGTAAAATGAAAAAGAAATAGAAAAAGAGGTCATAAAATCTTGTCGTTGAAGCTCGTCTCTTGTCTTGTGTTGCTTCCCTTATCACTCGCTCTTCTTGTTAACTGGAGGTATGGGAAGCTTGTTGTTATCAATCAAATGCTGGATGGCCTCCTTTAGCTTCCAACAGCTCTCAGTAGTATGACCCCTACCTTGGTGGTACTTGCAGTGTTCGTCTGGATTCCAACCAGGCAATCTTTTCTTAAGTGGGGGATCTTTAATAGGTCCTATGGGAGTAATGATTCCCTTGGCATGGAGTCGATTGAAAGCATCATCGTAGCTAGTTCCAATAGGGGTAAATTCCCTTTTCGGTTGCTTTCGATTACCCATGGCTAGGATCTCACTAAGGTCGAAAGTACCAACACTATTACTAGAGTAGGTGTTTTCGGAAGAAGAAGGATAGTCGTTCTTCTTCCCTTTACAGCCACTGTTAACATTGTTACTAATCTTGGCCTTCTTGTCGCGCGGAGGAACATGAAGGAGATTTGAATCAATGAAGTCTTGAACACGATCCTTGAGGGCGAGACACTTTTCAGTAGTGTGACCGCGACCTTTATGGTATCGACAATAGGAATTTGGATCCCAATTAGGAGAACGTTTTTCAGATGGAGGGTCTTGACTGGGACCAATGGAGTGAATGAGACCTTGATCGTGAAGACAGTCAAAAGCTTCATTGTAAGTCATTCCTATTGGTGTATATTCTACAATGGTCCGTTTTTCCTGTGGCTTAGGAGCATTGAGTTCTTCGTTAAACTCTTGGCGAGAATTTTGTTCGATGGCCATCACCCGATTTGCTAATCCTTCTACCATATTCAAGACCATGGCAATGACATCTTGCAGTTTTCGAATTTCCTCTTTTAGACTTGACGAGTCTTCCTTGGTATTATCTAAGAAAAGACTTTCATCCTCCTCAATTATGGCCACTTCATCGAGAGAGGTCATATAAGCTGTCTCGATCATAGGCTCTCCTACAGGTGTGATAAGAAGTGATGGATCAAAGGATGCTTGGTCATCTTCGATGGCTAGAATCTCGGAAGTTTCATTGTTATCGATCAAATCTTGAATAGCTTCTTTGAGTTTCCAACACTCTTCAGTGTCGTGACCCTTTCCTTGATGATATTTGCAGTGCTTATTAGGGTCCCACTTAGGTGGCCTAGATTCTGGAACCGGATCTTTGATGGGCCCTATGGGCATGACTAGTCCTTTGTGATGTAGCTTCTCGAAAGCCGTTTCATAACTTATACCAAGTGGAGTGAACACCCTTTTTTATCTTTGGATTTGTGGTTTAGAGGTGTTTGTAGCATGTACCTCATTAGAGGAAGAAGAAGGATGGTCGCTCTTCTTTCCTCTCGCACTATTATCTTTCAGAAGGTCATCTTCAATGTCAATGCCTATATTATAGACAGCTTTGAAAGTATTCAAGTTGTGTTGGTACTTTAAGTGCTTTGAATACTTCCCTTGGAGATTCTTGATAAACATCCTCACATATTCTTTTTCGGTAGGAGCCTTGACCATATTAGCAGAAGTTTCCCTCCATTTATTGAAGAAAGAAGTGAACCCTTCGTTTTCCTTTTGTTTTAACATCTCAAGTTGTCTATAGTCTGTTTCGTCTTGGATGTTGCACTTATATCTATCTATGAAAGCATTTGTGATCGACTCCCAAGAAGAGGTTTTTTCTTTCTCGAGAGAAAAGAACCATTGTTGACAAACAGTCTCGAGAGATAGTGGGAACAGAGAGGGGAAAACCTTCTTATCGATACCCTTAATGCTCATTATAGTTTCAAAAGCTCTTAGATGAAAGTAAGGATTATCCGTTGCCTTGAATTTTGGGATGTCGTTGGCATTGAACTTCTGCGGAAGAAGATCTTTATCCACCGAGACCCCTTGTGATGTAAGCTCTTGAAACTTGTAGTCGCTAGACAACTTGCTTAAACTCTCTTGCATGAGGTCCATTTGTTGTTGCTTCACGGGATCATCAATCCTGAGTGCGAGAAGCTTCAGTGTCTCAGTCACAGTAGCTAGTTGGTTCCTGAGCTCATTGACTTCTTCTTGAGTTGCCATTATCCTTTTAGCCTTCCTCTTTTGACGAATCGGTTTATCGAAAAGTGAAACTTGAATAAAGAGGTTGTCCTTGATTAATCGCCCTTCTCTCCTCGACCAAGTACTGTGGAAAAGGAATTTGGGGATATTCATTATTAATTATTTGACTCAAAATTTATTCAACATGCAATGGATGGAGGAAATGAAGAAAGATTGGAATAGAATGTGAAAGAAGATTTAGATGGAGGGATATGAAGAATTAGGAATAGAATGTACCCCCCAACTCAAATGACGGAAAAGACTGACTTGTGCATGAACCTAAGACATGGCCATGGTGATGTGTACTCAAAGTGTGTGCTAAGACTAGTGAGTGTAGGTGAAATGTTGAGACTTTTGTCATGACCATGTGGCTAGACTATGTGACTAGACTCAAGCAAAGACTAAGTTAAGACTTCACGTATATGCATTAAACTGGATAGACTGTGGTATTTTAGCCACAACTTTTTATCTGCGACTCTGATTGGGATGAAACCAACGCCGAATTAAAGATAAAACTCGGGGCTACAGATCCATAGGTTGTACGACTCGTAGTTCTTTCTAGAACTCCAGATATGACCAAAACAAGTTGACGTTTGTGCAGTATACGGGAATAAAAATCCGGGTTGACTTAAAGGAACTATGACTCGATTTTATGTTTATTTATCAGCTCAAATTAATTAATTAATTAATTAAACAAAGTCCTTTAGTCATTAATCAGTTTATTTAGTCTTAACACAAGTCAAACAAACGGTTAGGAAAAATCACAAAGAGTATGCACAACAAATAATGCACAATTAGTCAAGTAGGCACAATATGATGCAATGAGTTTGCAACCTAACCATGGCTCTAGTTCTCTAAAGTTCGGGATATGGTTTAGTCAATAGAGGGTCCATGGTTAATTGTCCGGATGCACCGCGCGGAAGCCTAACCGTGAAGGGTTGGCGCGAGTGGATGGGACACCGCGAGTTTTAGAAAAAAAACTCGCTTCCATGGTTTGGTGAATTCAACAATCTTGGATGTACCCTTTGTTGCACGGAGCGTTCAATCGGGTAGATGGAGCATGAATTCCCAGAGGGTTATGTCCATATGTAGAACACATATGGGTGTCATTGAGAAAAAATTCAATCAGGAAGTAGGATCGAGCAAACAATACGAAAAACTGGTCGAAATTAGAACGCATATTTCTGGCTCGGTATTGGGGGAAATTGGCGCCAGCAAACAGAGACTGGCGCCAGATTTTAACTGTAGCGCCTGGCGCCAATGCTGGCGTCTGGCGCTACGGCCAAAAGTCTGGCGCTAAGCTCTGGCCCCTGACGCTACTTCCCACATGCCTCAGCAGCTTTCTGTGCTCGATAAAATCTTCTAGTTTCGCGCGGTGTTATTTCAGTCCTAGTTGTGAAAGACATTCCTCAAATTTCCTACGTGTAAAATCCTATGTTTTTGACTCATTACGGATGGTTTTTCCAATGAGATCTTTTTTATGCATATGACAATAATGTTAATCAAAATTACGCACATGAAATACTTATAACTTTTCGAGTCTCATCCACTCATTCTAAATCATTGCCGAAACAAATTCAGGAATTAAAATAGAAATCCTCCCCAGTGGAGTCGCCAAAAAACTGTAGGGAATAATTTCAAGCCTTTAAATCCCACTAGCTTGAACCCCACTGTGATCATACACTAAAGTATGGTGGCATCCAAAAGGGAAGAAGATAGAGCAAAAGAGTCGCCAACAAGTTTTTAAGGAACTTGTAAACCGTTCACGAGGTGAAGGTTACACCCCTTAACGATCCAAGAGATCGTCAACTCCATAAGGTCTAGAACCAAATAAGGGTTCGGGGATGAAGGTACAAATCCAACCTAAAAGAGATTGAACATGCCCTAATAATAGGCCTCTACTTTATTCTGATCGTATTCATGTGCGCTTTCTGATTAACATACAATCAATAGGATTATCCTAAACCTGTTTAATCTATGTTGGTTGAATTTAATGCACAAATAAACTATTATTGGCGATCACTTGAAATTATAATCATAGTTAACCTAACAAGATTATTAATATCTTATTAAGCGTGATTACAAGTACCAATTCTCTCTAAACATGCATAAAAGGTGATCAAGCAATAAAAATAAATATCAAGCAACATAATAATAATCATGATAATAATAATAATCATCATAAAATTATAATCATAATCAAAACAATAATAATCATAAATAAAATAATCATTATCAAAATAATAATAATAATAATAATATTCATAATCATCATAAATTATAACAATTATAATCATAATCATGTTCATAAAAATAGCAAGATCCTAGGCATGATACTAACAAGATTAATAACAAACCCTAGCATGTCACTAAACAATAAAAATCAAATCTTTAGCCCTAACATGATACTAACAATCATAAAAATTAGGAAGAACGTAGGAAGCATCGCAGGAATCATAATAAACATATTTGATAATATAACCTTTTCCCTAAACATGATATTAGGAATCATAATAACAATTTAAACATGATTTCTACATCATAATATCAATAAATCAATAAAGTACTTACTTTGATGCCTCGTACCTCTTTCTAATAACAAAATACACACGTTAGTAACTTCAAGGAAAATAATAAACAAACAATTAAATTAAATAATTGAAAGAGAGATTTGGGACCAAACCCTCAGAAATTAAAACCTTTCACGTCTAGGGCGAAGGCAACTTCGAATATGGCTAGGTGTTTCTAGATCTTGCGAATGCGGAATTTTGTATGAAAAAGTAAGAAAGAATTGAAAGAAAGAATACTAAAGAATTAATGAGAACTCGTGAATGAAAGATGATGAATGATGAGAATTGGTGTATGAAAACGGAGTTTTTGATACGATATTTATAAATAAAATCAGCCAAAAAAGATAATGTAACAAAACAGAGTCTGACGCACGCAAAACAAGGTTGGCGCCAACCCTGGCTAACTGGCACCAGTGGCTAGCGCCAGACGCCAATGGCTAGCGTCAGGCGCCAAGCCTGGTTCCAGGCGCCAAGGCCTGGGGTTGGACGCCAGTCTTGATTTCAACGCGTTTTCGAAAATCTGATAGATTTATCGTACTGGAAGATAAAATAATATAATTTATTCGAAAATGCTATTTGATCTTGATTAAAACTCTGAAAAGTCAACAAAGTCAACTTATCAATGCTAATTGAATTAGGAATGAAAAGAACCTTCTAGAAGATTCTAGAAGACTAAAACCATTCCTAATCACATTAGGAATGATAAATCACATTAGGCCCTCCCCTAGATCATTGGGCCGCACATAAAGCTCAAACCGGGCCCAGTTTAGTAAATTGGCCATAATTTCCTCAATATTCATCGGAATTGGGCTTATAATATATCGTTGGAAAGGTCTTTGCAAGCCCCATCCAACTACACTACTATTGGACCCATATCATGGACCAAACAAACTTGATTGGCTGTTTTCTTAAAATAAAGTTTTTAAAAACAGAGAGAAGAGAAAAGAAATAAAACTTTCCGCAACACTAGACCTTTCCACACTTTCGTTTCATTCGATTATGATTCGACGTGAAAGGCACTCATCACCGGGTTTGGTTTTGGGGAGACACAAATGGGTGTCTACACCTAAGAACAATTCTGAAAGTTCCAACTGAGGGTTATGAGATGTATGTGAAAGGGAAATCAGCTGTGAAGGTAGGAAACTTTCTAGATGGAGACATAGTGGAGTTTCTAGGAGGAAAAAGAGGAAAGAATACAATGAACCACAGTGATTTGAGTCCATTGAACAAACTATTGTTCAATTTGGTCAAGAAAGCAATTCTTCCTAGAAGTCAGAAAAAGGATGAAGCGTGTTTGATGGATATGGTAGTAATTTTTTGTTTGGCTAGAAAAATAAAAATTAATTTTCCTTCATTAATGTATCAACACTTGGCTCATTGTGTTCCTGGTAAAAATAAAGCTGGATATGGTGCTCTATTGTTTACTGTATTTGAGTCATTGGGTGTAAAACTCAAAGGAGTTTATGGAGGAGTGCAAGAGAAACCTGAAAATGTGATTAATGAGAAGACTTTGCACGGGTTGAGCTTATGTGTTTTCGGAGGAAAGATACAGAAATATGAAGAGAAAAAGAGTAAGTCTAGTGGAAAAAGAGGCGAAGACATTGTGTCTGAAGGTCTAGTGAGAAAGAGTAGAAGAATATCAGCAAGTGTTCTTCCTGAGACTAGCATGGAAAAACCACTGGAACTTGATGCTGAGGATGAGAATGTAACTGCAGGACAAAAATCTAAACTAATTGACAGGGCTGATATTGCAAAGAAGCAGCTGAAGGAGCAGTCAGGGAAGGTTTAGAAATTGGAAAGATTAGTGTAGGGGCTTGAAAACAGTGTCAAACTTCAGAAGCTGATGTTTCAATAGACTATCAAGAGTCTTGAAGATAAATTGGAGGCTTACATAAAGTAGAACTAGGAGGACAACAAGAAGATTCTTAAGCTCCTACAGAATTAGCCTAGCCTATCTTCATTCCAGCCTTTCTAGCCCACATTTGCCTAGCTTTTTTTTTTTTTCTTTCTGCTGTTTATTAAGAACATTTTTAATTTTTGTTTTTTTAAATATTTTGGGTCTGTAATTATTTTGAACAAATTTGGCAGGATGTTAATAAACTCCTTTTGGTTTTAAATGCCTATTTGGAACTTTGCATATACATGTATACTACTTTATGTTATGAAAACATATGCAGGAAAGTGGAACTAATTGAAGGGAACTAATCAGCGATGCCTTTAGTTTCCCACACTCGATGAATTGCTTGTGGGGTTGTGGCTAGATGCTTAATAACCTCGAAAAATCAGGACTTTTTGATGATGTCAAAAGGGGGAAAAGAAGAAGCAAACTTTGAGGCTAAAGTTGTTTAGGGTTCTAGTTGAGAAAGTATCAAGAATTTCTCAAAGTATCAGAAAGTTTTATCTGATATGGATGCCAGTAGTTCTGTAACTTAATTTAATTTTGTGGTTTGTTTTACTTTTAAGTTTTTCTTATTTTTGTTTTTATTTTTTCTTTAATTTCTATTGTGTGTTTATTTTCAGTCAATAAATTCAAAAATGAAAAAATACGACCTTTTATTTTATTTAACTTTTTAAAAGAGTTTAGTTAAGTTTGTCGTCATCAAAAAGGGGGAATTGTTAAAGCTTAAAGGTTTTGATGATGATAGACTTAAACTCAAGCAAACTCGACTAATAAAGGTTTCTTTAAGTGTTTGATTAGAACAGGTGAAGCGGACCTTGGTGGTGGAAGATTAACTTTGTCTAAGAGGACATGAAGAGAGTACCTTAAGAAGGTTAAACAAGATAAAAGAAGAGTTCCCTAACAGGAACTTGAAGACAACAGGAGCTTGGTCCTGGTCTGCGTGAAGCCCAAGTAATATTTGGGTACAGAATAAACGGCGCAGCAACTTAATTTAGTTAAGATTTTATTTTCTAGATATGTTGTTAAATATGTTAAGTAGGATATGCATGAAATTTATTAGAATCGTGACAAGGGCTTGGCAAATTTATTAAAACGGAAAAAGATAAAAAGATAGATTTTAAGAAAAGATTTTCTAAGAGATTTATTTCTTAAAAACTGAATATCGAAAAGATATTATTCTTTTTATAATCTTTCTTTATCTTGTTTTCCAAAAATATTTTCTTTAAAAATGATTTACTTAAAACCGTGTTTTGATATTTAGTTAATTTAACATAATTATCTTTTAAAAACCCTACTTGCTATACGAGCTTGACTTGTATAAATAGTAAAGATCTCATTTCATAGTTTTTGTGAGTTTATGCTTGAAGAAATCATTCGTGCTTTAATTGTGTAAGTTTGCCAAAGTTATACCTTTGTCATATTAGTTTCGGTTTCATGCATAACTTGCCTAACATATACTAGGGTCATATATTTTGTATTGGTTGGGTTCTTGGGTGAGTGTGTGAATTATATTTTGCATATAGTGTGTAAGCTTCTAGTGTGAGGCTGAGAGAGAACTTTGAGAGTACGAGTGAATCTAAGTTTGTGACTTAGATTGGGTAGGATAGGGTCCTACTGTGTAACAAGTTCAGCCTGGAACTTGTGAGTAAAGGTCTGTGTATAATAGGTTGTAATTTGGGATTGCCCTATTTTAGTGAAGTAATTTGGTTTTGGAAATCCCTCATGAAGGGTCGAGGTTTTACTTCCAGTTAGGCCCTAGAAGGTTTCCTCGTAAAAATCTGCGTGCATTGCAAGTTCCTTTACAGTTTATTTATATTCCGCAAAACGTAGCAATAGGAACTCACATATAATTCACCTCCCTCTTGTAGTGTTCATCTCAACTAACAGTGTACCTTTGTGATGCTCTTGGGAAGCTAAAATGCATAACCTAAAATGCATCAAATAACCAATGCATTGTAAACCGTCTCTAGGGGCTAGTATGTTGGTCGTGAATTGGGACACACACCAAATTGCAAAAATCATACACAAAGTGATCCGCATATCCAGATTAATTAATTGTAAATTATTTGCGTTTAAAAATTCCCTTTAAAAACAAAAAGGAGTACTGTAATACTTTAATATTGGGATTTGGTTTTAATTAAAACATGAATTCAAGCTTGGTAATGTTGATTCCACACGTAGCTAGGGAAATAATTGAGAGAATCACGGCCGAATGTTTGTCTTGGCCTACCTAGTGGAACACAAGTATCCAACCTACTTCCTCCGTTCCTTATTGTTTTTGATGTTTGAAATTATGCGCGGTTATTAATAAATTGTGTAAAAATGAGTTATATTAACATAAATTCAATCGTTGAAAGTACAAATTTAGTTAAATAAGGAATATTATACATGTGGGGTAAAAAAAGTAGAAAGAAAGTATTACCTCCGTTACATATTATTTGCAACGATTAGACATTTTCCCCCACTATTTTACGTCAAATCGTTGTAAATAATATGTAACGAAGGTAGTATAAGAGATATAAGAGAGAAAGTAATAATGAGTATTGAAAATCCATTAAAATATTACAAAAGGTACAATTGTGCATGAAAAAGTGGAGGGCAATTGAGTATTTATATTGTAAAGCAAGGGTAACATTGTCCAAAATTAATGACTTAAAAAGAAAAGATCCAAAATGTAAAGAATAAAGAGGAACACCCTAAATGGAAACATAAAGAACATATAGGAACAAAGGAAGTACAATCGATTAGATTTTAATTAAGTAAAAATTGTCACCATTAATCCCAACTATTCTCCATCCGCCAATATTAATACTAACTTCAGTTTATTCATTATCACTCCCAACTTGTACTTTATTACTTTTTATCACCCCCAAGTGACTTGAAACCGGTTGAAGAAGTAAACCATGCTGACTTGGGATTACTTGTACACATGTTGCAACCTGATTGGTTAAAAAGTAAAAAAAAATTAAAAAAATTAAAATTATAAATTAAATATTAAAAAAAAAACAAAAATAAAACCACCCAACGACAGCCGCAGCCACCCATGGCCAGCCAACCCCTTCCCCTGAAGCACCAACCACCGCCCCCTGCTCCACTTTCTCCACGGCCACAAGCGCACCAAAGCAGCAGCCCCATTCGTCTCTCTTTTCTCGCGCACCAAAATTGGAATTAACGGGGAAAGGAAGGTGGCTGGTCGGAATTCATGATGAAAGGTGGTCGAAATTCAATGGGGATGGAAGGTGTCTAGTCGAAATTTGGGAAAAGGAAAGGATGGCGAAATCCGATGGGGAAGGGGGCGAAAACGAACGGGGAAGGAGATGGAGCTGCGAAAACCGGTGGAGAAGGGGGTGAAAACGGCGGGGGAACTGGGGAAGGGAGAAGGTTTGTGGTCGGAGTTAGCAGCGGCTGCCGAAACGGCAGTGGCTTTCTCCCTGTCTGCGACAGCAGGGGCTGCCGCCTACTGTAGGTGGCAGGGCTGCCCGACCACCCTGCTGCTGGGTAAGGGTTGGGTTTTTTTTTTGTTATTTTATTTTATTTTATTTTATTTTATTTGGATCTATCACGTGTGGAGTTGTGGACACGTGTCCGATAACTTACAGTATCAAGTTGAATGACCAGTTGGGGGTGCTAATAATTAATAGGGTATAAATTTGGGAGTGACGAAAAATAAACGAAAGTTGGGAATACTATTGGTGGACGGAGCAATGTTGGCCTGTTGGGATTAGTCAGGGTAATTTTTCTTTTAATTAAAGGATCCATTTAAAATCTGTTAAGTTGCGCAAATATTAGGTAACTGGTGTTTAGTTTGCTAAATTGGAATGGATTGGTATTTGTTGCACATGTGAATGTGATGGAGGAAAGATTAACCTTTGCAAGAAAAACAATAAGTAGCCAACAAATATTATAGAGAAATTTGTAAGCTTATTTGCATGGACCTAGCAGGTTTCTGATAACATGAATATGTTTATAAATTCATAGGAATGTGTCAATATGACATAGACATAGTTTGATTATGAATTAGAATAAAGTAGTGAGTTGCCAACAAGTACTTAATTATACATTTAAACCATTAATAAATCATTGTACGAAAGAAAAAGAAAAAAAAAAAAAAAAAAAAAAAAAAGTCCATCATGATAAGAGATAAATCCGAAAAACAACATGAATTGATTCATTAAGGTTACCCCTCTAACAATCCATAACATTTTTTACTCCATCCCTTGTAGTAATTAGGGGTGAGCAAAAATTCCGGGTACCCGGAATTAGAATCGGAACCGGTTAGGAATCGGCGGGTCCGGAACTGGAATTGGACCCGGTGGTTCCAATTCTGGGTAATAAATTAAGGACCCGGTTATAACCAATTCCAATTTCAATTCTCAACTTTTTGAAACCGGAACCGATTGGGTACCCGGTTACCTAATATATGCTAAACTAAATAAATTTTAAATAATAAAAATATGTTGAATGTATCTAATTTGTAAATTAAAATAGTATTAGTAATACTTAACATAAATACAAATAGCTTAATGCATATATAAATATAAGTATTAAACGCTAAAAATAAACCTAACTAAAATAAGAATTATAATTTGTATTATATTTTAACAATTACATACATAAGTGGGTACCCGGAACAGGAACCGGTAACCGGTGGTTCCAATACCAATTCCTAAATTTTAGGATCCGGTTGAACAAATTCCAATTCCGGATCCGAATTTTAGGACCCGGTTCCAACCAATTCCAAGTCCGGGTACTAAAATTTTGACCGGGTACCCGGTTTGCTCACCCCTAGTACTAGTAATGGATAGTCTTGCCCTAATGTGTACATTTTTTTTCCGAAATTCCTCTTTTTAAAATAATTTATAAATTCAATACCTGTCACGAAATATTTTCCGTAGTTTTCATTAGAGTGTAGAGTAGAGTATTTATACAAGTGATTAGGGGGCTCAAGAAATAGGCCCGTTAACTATACAATATAAACACTAATTATAGGCCCTAACACCCCCCCCCCCTCAAGTTGGAGCATGCAAATCACAAATGCCCAACTTGCCAAGTAAATACATGAATTGACTTTTACTCAACCTTGGTGAAAATATCCGCTAATTGGTCCGTTGTCTTCACATAAGACGGACTAATGATACCATCCTGAATCGCATCACGAAGATAATAACAATCAAATACGACTAGCACGACTATCACTATCAAGAAAACTGGCTCGGGTTTGTTTTGCTAGAGGACAAATTTCACATGCTTTATGTAAACACTTAGGAGCAGAACTACCTCGAATAGAAGGAAGCAATTTGACAATTTTCTCTGACGGATGCCCCAAACGACGATGCCACAACTCGAATGTAGAAATGTCCGGACCTGTGAGAGCACACACTTTTGGGAGACGCCGGAAATAATATAGTCCATTTATCCGTTCACCGCCTCCAATTAAGCTCCCCGAGGATTGATCCTGTATAGCACAAAGAGAATTAGTGAATCGGACAAAGCAATTAGAGTCATCAATCAACTTAGACACCGAAATCAAATTACAATTCAATTGCGGAACAAATAGAACATGTTGAAGAGTAATGTCATCTGTCAAAACAACACGACCCTCCTTAGTAGCCATGGCCTTAGCACCATCGGGAAGATCAATGGGACAAGAAGTAATGAAGTGAGCATCTTGGAGAAATCTCTCATCGCCGATAACATGATGGGATGCACCGGTGTCAATAATCCACGACGATGATAAATAAGCATCATTAATAGAATCTGTAGAAAGAGCAAATACACCACCCAAACTAGGAGTAGAGGTGGAAATAGAGGTCATCGGCAAGATAGAGGAAGCAGCGGCAAAGGCAGAGTGAGGAATAGTAGATGCAGTAGGTGAAGAGGCGTTCAAAGGAGCAGCAGTATTGGAAGCCGCGGCCTGTGGTCGCGGGATAAACCTGCGGACTGGAAGAATCTGCGGGATTGAAGCAGACCCCGCGGGACAGGGTCGCGGGTTGGCACCTCGACCTGGCTGAACGTGCGGCAGAAGCTCAGCAGACGAAGGTGCAGCACCCGCGGCTGGCAGAGCATGCGACAGAGAAGTATCAATGGACGTTAGGGAAGGTCGACCTTTATGCCCGTATTTTTCCAGCCACCAATCGGGTAGCCCGTGGACAAGGAAGCAAGCACCATAATCGTGGCCCGATCGATTGCAATGGGTACAGAACAATTGTGACTTAGCATTCACCATTGTTGATAACAGAATGTTAGAGTAGAAATTCAGAGTAAGAGGTCCGAAATTCAGCAAGATAGAGTAGCAATTGAGCAATTTGACAATGTAGAGTAGCAATTTAGAATAGGAATTTAGAGTAAAATAGCAGAAATTTAGAGGAGAATTGGTAGAACTTTCAGAAATTTGGAGTCGAAATTTCAGATTAAAAACAAAATAATCAGAAATTCAGCAATTTAGAGTAGAAATTCGGATTAAAAATTCAGAAAATTAGGGATTAGAATGTAGAAATTTAGGGATTAGAATTTGATTGGCTCCGATACCATGTCACAAAATATTTTCCGTAGTTTCATTAGAGTGTAGAGTAGAGTATTTATACAAGTGATTAAAGCTCAAGAAATAGGCCCGTTAACTATACAATATAAACACTAATTATAGGCCCTAACAATACCATTATTGTTATGTCTAATTTAACTTTTGAGTTTAGACTTTAAAATCGTTTAAACAAACGAGACATTACCGAGCCAGTAAGCTTATAAAAAAATTAAAAATGCATCGAATAAGCATATATAGGGAATCAGAAATCAATTACATTATACTAAAGGCGAAACATAGAGAACACTTGGCAAAATATTGTAAAATGTTTTCCCTCCAAAACCACTTACTAAAAAAAACTTATTGTAATTAAATTATGACTTTTAGTTTGTATAAAATCTAAAATAAATGTCCTTAAATATCAAATTGCCCATTATATCTATTATATGTTTAATTAATTTCTTTCACAATATTTCATACTTTTTACTACTAAGTCTATTTATAATATTTATATCCATTATTTTTGGTAAAATTTATTGTCATTAGAATTATTTAACAACCGTGCATTGCACGGGGTTTAATCTAGTCAGGAACATATACAAATTTATTTACCAAATAATGAGACAAAACAGTTGCCTACAAAAATCCGAACTTCTAATCGAAGTAATTTACAGCGGATAAAATGACAAAAATAGCCCCCTGTAAACAACGCCAAAATGTGCCCACTAGCTTCACGTGACTCTGACAACGCAAACATCAGAAGATACAAAGCAGAAGGTGAAGCAGAAGAAGCAGACAAATCAAGAGAGAGAAAATTTTAGTGAGAGAAAGTAATTAAGTTTATATTTTAAGGGTTACCCTAATAATAGTAACAAAAGAGTAAATACGTAAATTATGCCGAGGCGAAAGAAAAAAGAAATAGACGCCGGAGATGATGCGGATGAGTTGAATTTGTCAAATTGTAGCGAATCGACAGCCAGAGGCATGTTCTCTTGGTCAGGGCTGCACTTAGATTGGTGAGGGTGCGCGCTATACATGATTGCGCGCAGTACAGCCGAGACTGTTGGTATGTACAATGTTTTGTTCCGCGCCAAAAGCCACGTCAAACTCATTAGTTGGCAATCTCTGTTGAACATTTTTGATGCTCTGCTAGTAGTACTGCCTCTTTTAACTTTTGTTCCGTTCTTGCCCCCGTCTTTTAGCTGTAATCATGGACAATTATAACAATTTGTGATTAAAATTACCATGGAATATAAACGATGGTTACTGAAAAATATAAAATAAATAAGCTCCATCATACAATTAAAAAAAAAATATTTCGACAGAAATTACAACTTTTTTTCAACAAGTTAAACAATTTGGATTTTATAAATTTGTGGTTTGGAGCTGCAAATGTGTTTACGTCCTATGAAAACAAATCTGGCATACTTTACTGTATTAGACTTTTTAACTTTAATTTCTACTCCATCAGTTTTTAAATACTTAGCTTCATTTATTTATGCGCGGAGTTTTAGGAAAAATTGGAGAAAGTAATAAAATATGGAGGTAGTGGAGTAGTTGAGAAAATAAAAAAATTTAAAAAGCAAAAGTAGTGGAAGAATAGGAGGAGAGAAAGTATTATGTTGGGTCCATTAAATGTGAGAAATGAATTAAATATTATAAAAACTTTCCATAAAAGAAAATAGAGCAAGTATTTAAAAACGGCCGAAAAAGGAAAGTGGAGCAAATATTTAAAAATGGAGGGAACAAAAATGAAAACGACGTGTTTAGCGCTATATGTTTCATTGTTTTGTAGTACTATGTAGCCGAGTTTTTTTTTTTAATTCTTCTTCTTCTTCTTTAAATAATCATACCTTTTTTTTTTTTACGATAATTATCAAACTTTGTTTTTTTTTTAATGGAATGAAAAACAAACTAGAATGGCCTTCTGTTACATAATTATCAAACTTAAGGGGTGTTTAGTTCTCAAAACAATAATCAAACTTAAGGGGTGTTTGGTTCGTAGGTTCTAAGTATGAGGTATAGAGATGGAATGAATAAAACCCAAACCATTATGTGAACCAAACGCCCCATATCTTATATACATACACTAAAAATAGAAACAATCTCAAGTGTCAAATGTCGATACCATTCACATAATCATAAACCCAAAACGTCACCTTAAACTTTCTATTTCTATGCTAAATTCTCCTTATAATCATAAGCCCAAAACGTCACCTTAATCTTTCTATTTCTATGCTAAATTCTCCTTATAGAGTACTAGTAGAGCCAAAAGTAGTACTCCACTTTGAATTACATTTCTTCTTTCCTCGTTATATTTAGACTTCTAGTCTAGTCTAAAATTAAAAGTTCATTGATACATTGCACAATTCTCGTATATAGCAAATTTTATAAAATTTGAATAATTTATAGAAATGAGAAATATCGAATTAAAAATATAATAACGTAGGCCAGAAAATGTTGGCAATGCTGGATTGCTGGCACAACCTTAATCACATACAACTGTGAACTGTGTGTATTCCACCCATGTCCAATTATCTTCGAGAAACACAATTTGACAATGAAATGAAAACTGAAAGGCAAATTAGGAGTAAATTAAAGCAAAACTTTTTTTTTTTTTTTCCAAAAATTCTAAATTCAGGCCATTACATAAACATGAGAAAAAGATTCATCCACTACCCAAAACAACTTTTTATACCTTGTCTCTTCTGCTACTATACATATACCCTTTTTTGAAAAGGTGTAACGTTATAAAATAATTTCATATTTTATTTGGCAAAATAAAGCCAAAATTAAAATCACATTTAGCCTATACTTAACTAGTTAAATTAAGGGATAACTTTTTGTAAAGTATACCCAATTTTGACATTGCTTTGGAGCTAGTTGAAAACGTATATTCACTTTTTTACTTTTAGCATTGACAATTGTTTCATTTCATTCGATGATTATCATCCTAAGCTTTTTTTCTTCATAATGCATTGAGAACCGAGATACACACTATCACTAATATTACTCACTCAGTCACTCCGTTTCTAAATATTTTTCCAATTTGAACGGTAAATGTCTCATAAAAATGTTTCAAGATTGAAATCATTGAAGGGTAGTACATAATTACTTTCTATTTTTGACATTTATAGTCACTTAGAGTATTTCATAAGCTCTAAAAATAACTACAAAAAAAAGTACTCCGTAATAAATAAAACATTCTAAAAAACCAAATTCATAAATAAAAATTGACAATAAATTAAAGTGAACATGAGATCCACGAGTGAGAAATTAATGAAAATTGGCATATATCATTTATTAAGGGGGGACAAATTAATAAAATAAATTCAAGAATGAAGATCAATAAATGAGGAAATGATTGGAGAATTTGAAGAAAATAACGTAAAAAAAAAAATACCTTTTCAAGAGCACCAAGGCATTTAGTACACCCAGCATAAGTAGAATTACGACAGTTTTTCTCCAAATTCCTGACGCTAGCAGTAGGTGTCGCATTCCGATAATTCGCCGTCAAATTAAACGCAGCAGGACAACTTAACGACGCGATTTGATGAAGCCGAATACCACAAAAGCACAAAACGGTGTCGCATGTGCTATTCGGCTGAGGAAGAGTGATGTTTCGTTTCGAAAGCGACGATTGAAGCGAGTTGACACATTTTTGGGAGTCGGATTCAGGCATCATGGGTAAAACAGAGTCCGAGTCAGGGGAAACGGGGGGTTGAGCCGGGGGTAGTTCGAGAGCGGACCGAGCGTGAGCCGCGTACAGCCACGCGGCTAGAACCGGGCAGCAGCGGCTACGGTCTAGGTTGTGCCCACATGCTTCATTGACCCCACCGAAGAGCTCGTCAGAGAGGTCTAAGTGGCAGGTTTGTGAGTCGGTTTGGAGTGGGAATGCCGGGACGGTGTTTGGGGTGGTGGGGTAGTCGTCTGGTTTGGTGGGTTGGACTGGCTCGGAGAGTAGACCGGCTGAAGTGAGGTGGGGGTAAAAGAGGGTGAAGTATAAGATGAAAGGTATTATGACATAATGATGAAGAGAATCCATTGATGAGTTCTTTGGGAAAGAAGAAAGGAAGATTCAATGAGATACTTAATTGTTTAACTTTTTAAGGGAGTGTTTGTTTGGAAGAGAAGGTGAAAAATGAGTGGGGTTAAGGAGAAACAAAGGGTAGATTTAAAGTCATAATATGTGGAAAAGAAAGTGTTTGCCAACCTTTATTTGTGTAAAAGATGATAGGAGAGAGAAAAAAGAGATGCCAGGAGAAGGTGAGGACGATGGGAAAAAGATGATTAGGAAGAGGAAAAGTCGAAAAGAGGGGTATGGGGACTAGTGAAAAGATGTTCAAATGTTATGTTGTGCCTTGATCTTCATTCAATCATGCCCCACGGTCTAAATTCATGTTTAGGTGAAAAAGTTGATTATATTGTGTAAAGTGAATAATTATGGGATTAGAGACGTTAGATTCTTAAAACATTTCTCCTTGTCTTTACATATTGAGATAGTCACCTTTAACTTAATTGATTAGAAGGTGAAATTATACACTCTTACTGTTTAAAAATTATTAACACAATTTTCACTTTTTACCATGCTAGGGTTGCTCGGCGCGTGCGTTGCGTGTGAGGCAATGTGGTGTTGTTAGTGAGCACGGCCGGAATTGTGGTTTTTTTAAGGCTAATATGTAGGCTTCTTTAATGTAATTATGAAATAAATGTAGATTTATGAGTGAATGTATATGTCGATAAATAGAATTAAACCAAAATAAGTGATTGTACATGTTTTTTTTAATGGAGTTAAATGCATAATATATGTATAAGGGTATAAACTAAGTTGGTTTACTAGAGTATTTATTGTGAACTATATACAGGTATATAATCTAATTTAGGGTCTGTTCACATTTACTGAGCTAAACTGAACTGAACTGAATTGATTGGAGCTGAACTGAACTGAACTGAACTGATTGGGTTGAACTGAACTGAATAGAGGTGAAATGAATATTTAATGAGAGAAGGAAATTAACAGCAGAACTGAACTGAACTAATTGGAGCTGAGCTGAACTGAACTGAAATTAAGTTGAAGTGAACAGGCTCTTAGACGTGGGTTGTAAGGGAACATTGGATAAAAGTTGAAGTTATTGACTCTTTGGTAAAAGATTGGGTTGTAAAGAGCAATCATTTTAAAATTGATTTAAGAGGCTTTCTTAACGGAGTGTTGCGAGATATTTAGTGTTGTCTCGCAGGGGCAAAGTTGTCTTTTGATATGTAATTTGAATTTTCCCAGCTGGTTATGCCGTTTCGAGGTAAAGTACTCCGTTACGAGGAAAGGGTGAGACGTCCTTTTCACTTACAGCTTTTCGTATATCCTCTCTCCTCTTTCCTGTCGTATTTTCTCTCTCTTCTCTGTTGTTCCAATTTTTCTCTTTCGACGAAATTGAAACTGTCAATCTTCTTCGATTTTTTTCGACAAAATCGTCCCCCGACGAAGAGTTGCTGGATTCATAGGTTCTCCCCGTTGGGATCTCTGTCCACCTCCGTCAAAATTAAAGCGTGAGACGTCCATCTCCTTCAGGTATGTATTTTTTTTGTGTGTTTGAAGAAATTTGAAATAGGGTTATACTTGTAGTCGAGGATTAGTTATTGTTTTGTGTTGTTTAAATGAAAGATTGGTTTATTTTGATGAATTCGAGTGTTTGGATGGTCGAATTTAGGGTTTCGGGGGTCGAATTTAGGGGTAAGGTTTTCTAAATTCTCGAATTTCAATTGGGAAGTGGGTTGTAAATGTACAAATAAGGTAAAAATTGTGCTTAAAGTCGTTTGTGTTCCATTAAATATTTGTCAATTGGGGAAATCGGGTTTGAAAATGGGACAAAATCAGTGTGTGTCGGTTTTTTTTTTTTTGTTATTTTTAAGCGTACTGAGAACGTTTTGTTGAGTTTAATGGTTTAAGGCTTGGTATTTCTGTTTTGGCTTCGTATCCACATGAATGTGTGTATGGTTTGTCTGATTTAATATCATTGTAGTTATTATTTTGTGTTGTTGAAATCAAAGATTGGTTTTTTTTTTTTTATGAAATCGGGGGTTTGGGGGGGTCAAATTTTGGGGTTAGGTTTTCCAGAATGTCGAATTTCAATTGGGAAGTGGGTTTTAATTGTACAAATTAGGTATAAATTGCAGTAAATTCGTTGCTTGAACTATAACCTCAATAGTCTTTTTTTTTTTGGAGCAAAACTTCACATATATTTCTAAGACAAAGGCATTAACCACCTTTCAATGTTGATTGGTATATAGCTGTTACAAAGTTCATTATTAACACCCCTAGCTTTTGCTAGAAGCCTCATCACAAACACCCGTTGGGGATTAAATCATCAGGCTGTAATTACTCATCATGACTTGTGCCCATGGAACATTAAAGAAAATGAAAATGTGAATGATTCTTACCATTAGGGCCAGAGATATTGAGGCAAGGCAACCTTAGCCCACAAGAGCAAAAGACTATTGAGGCAATAGTTCAAGCAAGGTAGGTTTTCCATTAAATTCAATTGAGGAAATGCAGTTTAAACTGGCACAAAATATGGGAAGGGTGGAACTGTTTTATTAATTATAAGGGTAGTGAGAATGTTTTTTGAGGTTAATGGTTTAATGCTTAGTTTTTGTGGTTTGGGTTTCGCTTCGTATCCATATGAATGTGTGTATGGCTTGTCTGCTTTACTGTCATTGTAGAAATAATGTCCGCTTTATTTCATGGTTTAATGGAATCTTTCATGGTTTATGGGTTCACTGCGTTTGGTTTGTTTTGTATGATTGGCATATTGTTTTAAGAATTATGTCATTAGTAGTAGTGCCTTTCTTGTATTTGTAATCAGTTATTTAGTTTTGGGTTTGTTATTTGTAATCAGTTATTTGTTGTTATGCCTTTCTTGTAAGATTCTTGTAAGGAGTTTTTATTGTGTTAGATGTTTATTTGAAATGATTAAGGTATATTCTGTTAGAAAGCTAATGTTTGGTTCCAAATTATGTGCAGACTCAGTGTAGTGATGAAGAAAAAGTCAATTGTTCGGTCGATGAATCGGACAAAGTGGGGGGTGAGTATTTATTTGTTGTTGTTGTTGGTGTGATAGAATTTTAAAAGTGGAACTAATTTTTGTAAGATGATTTTCAGGGTCCATTAAAAAGAGAGGTACGCAAACCTGTGGGTTCGTCATTGAATCTGAAACCAGTGGGCCAATCGAAGAAAATGGGGATTGGTAAACGAAAGGGAAGAATTGATGGTGAAGACGAAGAACATGATGATAAAGAACATGATGATCAGGAATCTGAATATTCGAGCAATGAGGATTCTGATTCTAGTTCTGGAGGATTTATGAAGATGATGATTAAGGAGTACATGAAGAGAAAGAGTAAGAAGAGAAAAGGGAAGTCGGTGTGTGGAGGGGGGAATAAGAAGGTATGAAGATTTGTTAGTTGTGAAGGATACCATTATTTTGTATGTGAAAATTTGAAATGTAAGAATTTGTTGCTTTTCCTGGTAGGGTATTCAAACATAAGGACATAGAGTTATGGCCGATGGTGTAGTCCTACGGACACATTATGATAACATTGGGAAGGTATGGTTTGGTAATAGGTTATGTTAATGTGATGTGCTTCGCTTTGGTAGGTTTTGGTTATCTTCTATTTTGAAATAGAGTAATGGAAGAAATGGTCATGTGGTTTGGTTTGGTTATCTTTGAATCTAGTATTTAGTTTTAACTGAATTTGAAAAACAGTGATGGGAGTAATGCTAATATGTTTGCTTTGTTTTGCAGCAGCCCAATGTTGTTTGTCGAGTGGAAAAGTTTTGTTATCTGGTCAAGAAGTTCGATCCGAAGAGACGGGAGCTGGTGGAAAGTATGGGCTTTGGGGGGTTGTTGCATTTGGATATGAAAAATATCCCGAGGCAGTTTTATTACTGGCTGATGAGTAGGGTCTTTGGTGATGGGACAGTTTTCTTTGGTGATGGATCAATTCTTCCGCTAGGGCCAAACCCAGTAAGTTCCATTCTTGGGATTCCTATGGGAAGGAAGGAAGTTCCTCTTGTTCTTGGCGATGACGAAGACGACACCCAGAAGATTATGCGGGTGTTTCAACAATACGGTGTTGGTTTGAAGCGAGAAACGGTGTCTCTCAATCTTGCAGCTGCAGCCATGTGCCCTGAGCATGAAGATGGTACTCTGGTGGAGCTGGAGACGGAATTTGATGAAGAGGACTTTATGGTAGCTTTCCCAATTGTTGCCCTAGGAATGATAGTCTGCACGACGACAAACAGTTCAAACTTGGTTGCATCGTTGGTGCCCACATTGGTAGTTGCATCTGTAGCAGGAGAATATGATTGGTGCAAGTTCACAATTGACTGGGTGCGCGACTCCGCTGATCGATTTCAAACAAAGTTCCAGAAAGATGGATTCCGTTGTGGCTGTGGTGGGAGCTTCGTGTTTCTTATGGTAAAGGTTACCCTAAGTTTTTGGTTTTTTAATGCTTTAAGAAAGTGTATGCTAATTAAAGTTAGTGGAAAATGCAGATTTTTTATTTGGATCACCTCCATCGTGTACCAAATAGGTGGGGTGTATACCCCAGGCTGAAGGTTTGGGATTCTGACCATTTAAAAGCAGTTGTAGATGAAGATAGGAGGTCTGATGAAGAGTTTGGCTTTTTGCCGATGAGAGTGGACAAAAAAAGTTGTGATTAATCATTTATGATGGGTTGTTAAATTGGAAGTGAGATTGTTAATTGGTACTTGTGTAACACGTTCTTGACATTGCGTATGGGGAGGACCATCCTTTGGTTCCACGTGATGATGGAGATCCCGAGCTGGTGCACAGTAAAGTTGCAAATACTTCGGTGAATTCTATGGCGGATCAGGTAATTGCTTATACATCCTGTGATTTGTTTGGGTATGGTGCATAGGATTATTTGAGCTTGCCGCCTTCTAAATAGGATTGTTTACTTTTCTGCCTTTGCTTGTTATTTATATTAAATCAAAGAACACCATTTTTGAATCTTGTGTTCTTTTCCTTATATTATTGTATCAGAAATCAGGGTTAGTTATTGTTCTATAATTGGAGCAGCATTTAACCAAAACTAGTAGACCATAGAGTGAATTTATACATGAATCTTATTATGATGGTGTTTTAGTCGTCCCAATGAAAAAATGGATGGTTTTTAGTTTGAAGAGTATTATGTTCACATCGATGTAACATTGTAAACATATTTGGGCTTGATATATTTTGTTGAATTATAACTTTCATGTGGTCATAATAAGTCAGTTATTAATACTTTTCCCTGTTATTTATGGTGGTTAGGTGCTTGCTCTATTAACTCATAGGCTTGTTAGTCTAGTGGAGGGCATAGTTGGTAAAGCATTAGGCAGTAGTTCAAAGGCTGGTCATCTTGATATGCACACTGTCAGCATGGGTAAAGGGAGTCAGCCCCGTCTTAGTGGGAGTAGTAACAAGGGTGCAAAAGTGTTGAAAGCACCCCAAGAGAAGTGCCCAGCTGAAGAGAAGGAATCTTGTAATTCTAGCAATGGTGAAATTGCTGATACGATGACTCGGGAAACAACTTATGATAAGCGGTTGGAGACCTTTGTGAAAGGATGGAAGGATTTGAAGGATGAAAAGCAGTATTTTTTTTTTGTCTATCCTTTCTACTTTCTAGCGGTTTATGTTAGTGTTAATGTTAAAGTTACATGAAAATATTTGGTTTGTCCATTTAGATAGTCCACATTGTCCTTAATCAATCTTGTAGATTAAAAGATTTATAGCTTGCTCTAACATGGTTAAAAAACTTAACTGAGACATATAGACTATGTCCAATTTAATTGGTTGTGTTTGTAATGGCAAGGAGGGACCGTCCATCATAGAGTGTGATGGAATGAATGCTACACAGAGGGACTGTTATGGTGTTGTGGTTCCTCGAGCCCGTCTTGGGCATCAATATGTGAGAATGATATCGATTTTGTACACAAAGTACTAGGGGACAGTTGAGTTTCTGAATCGGAGGAAACGAATTTTGATTGATCCTTCCTATGGAATAATTATATGATGTATGAGTTGTTTTACTTGTCATTATTGGCATTTACTAACATTCGTGAAACATTTAACTTGTGATTTATGCAGATGATGATTAAGGCTAAGGAAAAGGATTATGCAAATCTTGCAAGGAAGTATGGTAAGCCGTTGTTAACTATTCCAAATGATAATATTCGACTAATATGTACCTAACTTTTTGTATTTTATAATGTTCGTTGTTGATATTTTTATTCTCATTAAATTATAATTTACTAGTATTTTATAATGTACCTAACTTTTTGTATTTTATAATGTTCGTTGTGAAACAGTTGTTTTTCTCAGTGCTTGATGGATCGTCAGAGAACGGGGATGAACACTGGTGGTGCCTTTTCATTGATTTGGTGAAGAAGCAATTCTGGATGATTGATTGATTCATTATATCCGGATCCTTATGAACAACATTCAGAGCTTGTTTCTGAAATGGTTAGTAACTTGGCCACCCCACTTTTTGTGTTTTAACATAATTTTCAGTATAATTTGAAAATGGTGAGATTTTAAAAGTTGTACCAATCAGCAGGTGAAGGCCATTGATGTTCTTTTCCAATTGAAAGATCCGTTGTGGGAGTTGGGGACTTGTGAGAAATGGCCCAAGCATGTGGTGGGCATGGTGAAGCAGACGGATACGTAAGTTTATTAATTGTCGCATATAATGTCATACTACATTTTGTTCAATTCAACTAACCACATCCTATTAATGTATAGTTTCTCCTATGGTGTGCTAATGCTTGGTTGCATTAAGCACTGTGCCCGTAATTGTCCTGATACTAGTTACTCTCTGGTATGTTTATTGTTCAAGATGGCTGCTTTGCTATTTTGTCCGGAGAAGAAGTTGTATAACAATTTTTGAAAATATTTTGTGCAGGAGAAGAACTTGAAGAAGAGGTTGTTTTTGGAGGATGCAAACAATTCTTGCAACGGATTATTAGCAAAATTTGTTGAAATTCTGCCCAAGGATCGAGTCCGGCCCAGAAGGACAATGTCTTCTCAAAAAACTTTGTAGTTTTGGTCACTTAGGTATTTTTAGGTGGTGGAATTATTAGCTAATCTAAGGGAAAAATGTTGGGGTATTTGTGGTGTTTTTGTGGTGGAATTTGAATTTTTAGGTGGTTATTTCTGTTGGTGTGTTAAACCAAACCAAGTGGTTGGTCTTTATGTGGTGATATTTTGTTGTTGTAGACAATGCAGGTTGCTTAGACAATGACAATGCAGGTTGCTTAGACAATTTGGTTGATAGAGTTAATTCAGAACACCTAAGTTGGTAAGAAAAATAAGTAACATAGGGAACACATACAAGTCAGTTAATTAATTAGTAATTGATTTAAAACAAGTCCGGAAAATACATTCCCATAACTACATACACTCTCACAAGGTTGATTCAAATTTCATAAATTAAATCTAATTTTCATATAGCTTTAAACAGTAATACAATTCTAATTTACTAATAGCTTTTGAAACACGAATTCATTTGTAACTTAATAATAGCTTTTGAAACACCAATTTAATTCTAACTTACTAATACCCATAAAAACAGTAATTCATTTCTAAGTTACTAATAGCTTTACAAACACTCATTAAATTCTAATTTACTAGTAGCTTTAACAACACCAGCCCCGAGCAATCAACAAAACTCAAAACTAGACTCCGATGTCCACCCAACACCCTCAGCGGAGTCACTTTCCGCATTTGTCTCATACAAATGGAGTGCATGTTGTATGCGTCTGACATACTCAGGTGGGTAGTCATTGTAGGTGAATGGTTTGGCATTAACAAGAGATAAGTTAGCCATCTCATCAAATCCATTTTCAGACAACATTTGGCGTCGAAATGCAATGCGCTGCTCGGGGTTGGTTGTAATAGCCTCAGTTGGATCCTCTTGTGTGAATTTCAGCCATTGATATGTCACTTTGATTCCTTGTTCATTAGGTGTAGTGAACCTCTTACCAGCAAGGATAACTCCCCACTCATTCCCCTTGCCAATTTGCTCATCCACATCCAACCACCAATCCTCAAGGTATTGGAAAAAATCAAAGAAACGTTTGAGGTAGGTGTGGTAAAGTGGGTACGCATAACACTCAGCTAGAGATCTCCTTAAGGTTCTCAAGTTGAAAGAGATGGCTATCTTTGCAACATCGACCAAGTACCACATGAAACAAAAAGCCTCCTTACGAAAGTAACGTGCTCTACCAACCTTGAATAGAGTGAAAAAAGTGTAATTTGGATGGAAATCTATACCTTTGATCGGTTCTTCTAAGCCACCCCTTGCAATCGTGGCTAGTTGATGACATAACATCATACGGTGGCTGTGTTTAGGCATGTACATATCCCTAATTATAGCATTCGGATCGTGCACCCCAGTTTTGTTGATCTTGGCCACCCTTCGTAATAGCTTCTTACATTTTCGTTCCTCACGAGAATTAGCTGCACAACCAAAACAAAACATATATATTAGTACCACTGAAACATCATTTTTAACGTGTATGAATTTAAATTTACAAATTGACATATTTATAAGTGCCACTGCAATGCTATTTGTAACCAAATACTACTACATATGCCACATGTTGCACTTAGTATCATCAGAGGACCACTGACACAGTAGGATAGTCCTTCGTAGTACCTTTGTTGCCCATGAGGTGGATGTTGAACTTCTCTTTTACTTCTGGTTGTTTGTTATGAAATGTAATGGTAGTAACACTTGTAGTTGAATTATATATACCATGAGTTGTTATGGAATTTAATACATCCAACCACCTTTAATATCACAATTAAAATTTGCTGGGGGATGGGACTTGTATTGAATTAGATAATTTACTTTTACAGTGTAGGTGTTCATTGTCATAGCTGTACGTACTTTACCTTGCAATTCACATATTAAAACCAACTACCCTTTACTTAAAAGTTGGTAAAATAAGATAGTAACAGATGAATAGTTAAAAGATGGAAGGATAACGTTGTAGTAGCAAATAAATAATTTATTATGTCACATGATGCAGTTAAATGGTACCCTAAATCACCTAAATGGTTCTCTACAGCAGATGAGTGGTACTCCCTTTTATACCGTAGTTAACCATAATGGTAATATTAAAGGTACCCTACTTAACCATAAAGGTACCCTAGTTAACCTTAATGGTACCCAAGTTTACCTTTATGCTACTCTAGTTAACCATAATGGTAACATAGTTAACCATAATGGTACCCTAGTTTAACCTTAGTTAACACAGATGGTACCCTAGCTTACCTTGATGGTACCCTAGTTAACACAGATGGTACCTTAGCTTACCTTGATGGTACCCTAGTTAACACAGATGGTACCCTAGATAACCTTGATGGTACCCTAGTTAACACAGATGGTACCCTAGATAACCTTGATAGTACCCTAGTTAACACAGATGGTACCCTAACCTTGATGGTACCCTAGTTTACGTAGATGGTACCCTAGCTAACACAGATGGTACCCTAGATAACCTTGATGGTACCCTTGGCGACCTTGATGGTATTCTTGTTGACCTTGACGGTACCGAAAATAACCTTGATGATACCCTAGGTAACCTTGTTACACTAGAGCACTTGAAGACCTTCGTATGTGATGTGGAACGGGCATCGCCTCCGTTCTAGGGAGTTGTTTGTATTTTTAACTACTAGCCATTCGCGGTACCATGACTTGGAATTGTCGTCATACTGGTTCGAAATGAACATCTTGTTCGAGACTTGTTGTTCCCATTTGTCTCCTAGTGATGCCTTAACTTCCCGACTTGAGGTGAAAGTTTTCAACATTCCGTTGTTGTTTTCGAAGACATCGATGACCTCATTAACCACAACGAATGCAATGTTGTATGTAGCTGCTATATGTTTCATCTTTGTTGCTATTGACATTAATATTTGACCCCTCTCCATGAATCCTCTTGCAGTGTTGTCATGAGCATGCCTGAACCAATGTGCAATGGAGTCCAGTATAATAACCCTAGTGTGTCTGGGAGCTCAACACAATTTGTTCCACTTGGTTCAAAACCAAAAATATTTGATCTGGGTCGTCAATTTTTTTAACAAGGATCGATGACAAGGGATCTTCCCCCACAACCGACCCACAAATACTCTTGCTTAGGGCGCTTAATTGGTTAGATGGAAACACCGGGAAAGCTTGAATGTAAATTGACGACCCATACAAACCTTCCGGAGGCATGAGCATGCAAGTTAGGAGCAACTGAAAACATATTTGTGTTTTTCCCACCCCACTTTCCCCATATATTTCAGCTAATTCGCCCCGTTTGTATTCCACCATCTAAAATAAAATCTATGATCTCACATTTGGTTTTTATTTTAGGTTTCATTTTCAGAAGAAGGGTGTTGTGTTGTGGTTGATAAATGCTAAAACCTATATTTATAATATATTTCGGATAACACACCTTCTTTTTAGATTGTAAGAAGGATTAGATTTGTATGGACTACAAGAGGATTACATTATCAACTAGTACACCCGAGGTGGTAACATTATCCGATTCAATTTTGGACTCTAACATTATCTGATACAAATTTGGACTTGCATGGACATAAAAAGTTGGAGTAACTAGAGGAAGTAAACTTTAATAATGAAATACATGAATGTTGTACAATTTCCAATTCATTTTCCTTGAGCCAAGTGAATTGTGTTGTCATGTCAGTAAGACCTGAACTTTTTGTAGTTGGACTATTCTGGCACACAGTAACACCTAAGGGTAAATGGTAACTCCACTCTGTAAAAGCACACAGTAACAAAATTTTACCATGATATGTTTATTTTATTATATGACTATCTTTCATTTACTGTGTTTGTTTGATTTTTCTTCTCCTCTTACGACATTAATAAATAAAAAGTTAACACCTTATAAAAATATTTTAAAAAGTAAATATTAAAAGCAAGTCTGCTGGGGTGATGAATTGTCAAATCAAATACTGATTTTGTTGTCAGATTGGGCAGAATGCTTATTGAATTGAACAAAGTGGATTCACAGTAGTGGTATTGTTTACTACTTCATTTGAATTTTGTCGTTTGCTCTGTGAAGCACTCTACTTCAAAACACTCTCATTCAAACAAAATTCATCCACCGTACACTCCTGTAGCCATGTCCACTCGCCTCTATAGCATACGCAACGTTTGGGGTCGGCTAATGCAGCCATACCAAACTGAACCCATCATGTACTTCAGCCCTTTCATAACCTCACTTGTACTCGAGCTCAATTTCAACAACCTAAACTACTATGCTGGGGAAGATTACTTCCTTAACATGGACCCGATACCGCTGAACATCGTTCGGGAGCAACTAATTAAATCGCTTGACGATGAGACAACAACCTTCATCCCCAACAACATTATGGAGGTGAGTGACTTCGATGTACGGGCTGGTTACTATCCTACTTTGTCCGACCTAGAAGGATACCTCCACAAGGGTGTCCCGGTATTCGCACGGTGGCTATGTCAAAAATCAATGGATGTGGTGGGTGCTCCCTTCATACCCTTGGAGTTGATCCCTGTCTTCGATCGTAAGCGAATTGTGATGACCGACCATCTTCCTATCTACACCATTCCTCTTGATGAAAAGCAAATATTCATAGGGTCTAAGAGTGCTGCAATTCATGTAATTGAAGTCAATGTTAACATTACATTGGTTAGTTTTAATGTTTTCACTTGTAAAACATCCTTAAGAGGGATTAAGTACCACCGTATCTCTGTGTGTGGCTCGAAGGAAGACATTCCGGGCGCTCCATATTTTCCAAGAGGTGCTACATTTATTGTGTGGAATGATAGAAATGTCAACCGTCCATCTTTCAAAGAAACTTTCAATAAGCTATACAATGCTTTTTCCCCAGAAGTTTTGGTCATGACGGCGGCCAGAGCTGACGCTGCTTTGCTGGGGTACGTGAAAGATGTCCTTCAAGGGGTGTACTCGGTTGATGGTTTCGGGATGGTAAATGGGTACTACGGTGTGCTTGTAATTTGGCAAAAATCCGATGTTTATCCCTGGGTGACTTACAGGGGTGAGGCTAGGTACGGCTAGCAAATGGGTGTCGATTTTCAGGTATTAAGTTGTTAGTTTCACTTATTATTTAATAATACTTGTTTCGAATAATTAATGGGTTTTATGTCTCACATCATAATGGTTTAGTAGCATTTGTTTTAATCAATAATTGTCATTGTACTAGCCAAGGCCGAAATTCCTTCCAAGCCCCAATCGACTCCACCCTGCATCAACTTGGTACAAAGACAGAGGGGGGAATGATGATGGAACTGTGAATTCAGACAACGATCACTTGTTTATGTAGGATAACGCAAGTGTTGCGGGATTGAGCTATTATGTTATGTTACTATGTTACTATGTTATGTATTATTAGTGGGATGCAGAACTATGTTTAAGCTCTTTGTTTAAGCTACGATGTTTGTACTATGTTTAAGCTTCATTATGTATGTCATTATTATGGAGTACAATATTAATGTGTTACGTTTAAATTACTATTATATGAGGCAGAATTAGAATTTATTGATTTCAAAAGTGAACCCAACAATGTTTTTAAAACCATTTGATGTAGCAAAATTTCTAAAATTTTTATAAGACATATATCATAGATGTATCAAAAATATTTTCAACTTAGCATACACATTATTTATAAAATTTTGTTCAAATTTGAACCACAACGAAGTCAAATACAACTAACACATTATTTATAAAATTTGTATTTCAAATTAACAAACGAACTACCATAGCAACCACAAAGGCCAATATTACATATTTCATAGTAGCAATTTTTATTTCAAGTACATCAATCCTCTTCCAAATCTCCATTAAACCATTGTTGGTGGTGCTTCTAATTATATCCTCCTCCCTTGCCCATTTCCAAAAAGAACAAGACCTGCACTTGTAGTATGGTCGTCTTGGATTAGCCTCGGATAGTGAAATACGGAACTCCGAAATTGCTTGACCCCCGCAGTTGCAACGTTTAGCAGCCACCCAAACGATGTCGCCGGAACCAATTACAAAATTGGTTTCACGGCCAACTGAAGAGGATGTGTTCAAAGACATGTTTTTTGTATATCCAAAGTCAGTGTATTCCTTTTAGTAACTCAATAGGATATGTGTATTTATAAGCAAAGGGAAATGAAAGAGTTTTTAAGTCCTAAAATAATTTTGGCGGTGAAAACACCAAAAATTAGCGCTTCTCCAAAAGAATATGGACCTGGGAATTACATGGGCTTCAAATGGTCTAATTACCTATATCTTTTATTAAACTGTAATCAGTATAAGTACCACTGGAGAACAAACTAAAAGTTCATTTATACAAAACAATATCATAATGCGACTCTAAGCACATGTCAGTTCAACAGGACAAATTTTCAATGGTACATAATACAATAATGTCATAACGACATTTGTACATGTTTTATTTTCAATGGTACAAAAGACAAACTTAATTGGACGTTTATTTGATGGATAATTAACATTATATAATTATCCATAAGAACAATAACCAGCTCTTGTCAAAAAAAAAAAAAAAAAAAAGAACAATAACCACACAATAACCCCACCCACCCCCCCTTGGAAAAAAAACCAACATAAAATTTGTATAAAACTTTGTAACCACCGTAAAATTGAGGACCATCATTGTAGTTCTTTACAAACATACATAGAACAAGGTGTATCCAAATGCTGTCGGTGAGAATATTACAATGTACTTATTTACAAGATTACAATATCATCTTTTGTATTTTCATGCTATCGTCGTCATAAATGGTTGTTGTAGTGTTTAGTAACCCTTATGTTAGTATAATTAATACAAAAATTAATACAAACAATAATTAATACAAAAATTACATGTTTCATGTAATGGTTTTCCTCTTAAAAAATTGAGTGTACCCTAAAAACAATTAGTGGTACCCTAATATATACGAAAGGAACACTTGTTTGACTCAAAGGTAACCCTTCAATAACAGTTGGTAACACCAGTGCATCAATTATTGGTACCAGTGTCACGGTTACGTACCACAACAGTATGTGTATCCAAGTGGTACCCTACAAACTTTTAAATGTACCCTAAATAAATACAGTGGAATATTTATGATGAATACAAGTATACAATGACTTCCTCTGTGTCTATTTCTCTAGTTTCAGTTGTACTCTAAACCAAAATATAAATTGACGTCTCAAAATAATAGAACTATTCAAAACCATTTTTTAATTTAGGGTTCCAACGTAATTTAATAAATTTTCCTATGCGGTCAACAATGACAATGTATCATAAGTAGGACAAAAGAAATATATGTATTTGTGGAACAAACCACAAGATATACTTTACTGTCATTGATTACGTATTAAGTTCATGTGATGTTGAAAGACAATCATGTATTACTTTGATAATCAAAGTGATGTGTCTTTCATCTTTGACAATCATGTCGGTGTCGATAGTGTTAAGGAATGATGACACATCACTTACCCCATAATGAAATCATTATACAATTATTTTACTAAATTATCATCCATAATTTTATTTTCCCTACATTTTCATCTTACAAATATGATGATACCCTAGGTGGAGAAAAAGGTACCCTTATGTATGTCAATCATACCTTAATTAAAAGTACATAACAATCAGTCCACCAAATGATGGTTCCAGTACTACGGTTACTAACTTCAATAGTACTATGTACAATTAGTACCCTACCAAAATACAGGAGAACCCTAATAAAGTTCAGTGGTACTAAGATACGGAATGTTACAATGTAAGTCCATCAAAATGAATACTTCAACTTAAGCCCTTTTGTACTCATATATGTTAGTAGTTTACAAATGAACATTTCAATTGTTTAGTATAACTTTTAAGAGGTTAGATTGGACATTTTCGCAGTTCAATGGAACAATGGTGTCCATTGAAGTGAATACTACAAAGGTTGACTGTTCAGTTGAACCTTTAACGCTTTTGGAGGAACAAGAGAGTAGTACAGTTGAACCTGACATTCTTATGATACCATTGTTCCAGTTGATACTTTTAGCAGTACAGTTGGACCTTCCTTGGATAGCATTGTTCCAGTTGAACAAGTTAGTAGTAAAGTTGAACATGTTACTAGTACCTTTGAACACTTTTTGTGCAACAAGAGTCTTAGGTCGAAAAAGTCCTTTAACAAAAACATATAAACATACAAAAACATCTCCTGCTACTAATCTCATCATGTTTTTAATCATATACTTTGTATGATTCAACTTTAGCCATACAACGTTAAAAAGTAATAAAATTTAAAATTAATCTCACAACTACTGTTTCACAATTCAACTTGCATTAGAAATCATGTATACACCATCGTTCAACTTGCTTCAATCTCACAACTACTGTTTCACAATTCATAAATGCACTTATACAATAATTCATAGGTTTCGACTTATATACAATAATTCAGAGGTTTCCACTTATAGCCATGCAAAGAAATAATAATTATATATTTTCATATTTAATATAATCCATTACTATATACTTCCATTTTCCGGGTAATGAACTGAAATAATTATCCAATGTAAGGAAATAAATCATCAATATCTGTAATGAACCTATTCCAACATTAAGTTTTCCATTATATCAAAATATTTAAATTTTCTTTACAAAAAATGCCAACACATATACCCACCAGCATACTCACAAGT
The DNA here is from genome assembly GCF_948465745.1 of Chenopodium album. Lineage (NCBI taxonomy): Eukaryota > Viridiplantae > Streptophyta > Magnoliopsida > Caryophyllales > Amaranthaceae > Chenopodium > Chenopodium album. Next base: position 19,563,393 of record NC_137842.1, read on the forward strand.
TGTCAAAATATGCAAGTTAGAATTTCTTTACAAAAAATAGACCTGAAGGAAGACCATTTTCCTACAACATAAAGCCCAACTAAAATAACAGGCTTTTCAATTCACTTCAGGTGGCTGTTAGACAACTAACTCTACCCACATCCCAGCAATTCTACACAAAAAGGGTGGGGTCATTGCTACACAAAGTTACTGTGTACTGTTGTTAGACCGACCAAGGTGCGGAGTTTCACTCACACTTCCAGGAGTTGCGCGATTTGCAGGCCTCAGCTAGTACGGGAACTGAGACACGGCCGTATTAGGCGACATATAACCATCCATTTACATCGGAAATCCCTACATTTGACAGAACTGTTGGAACGCCATATAATATGGGGGAAAAAGGGGCCTTTGAGTTCGAGAAACAGCAGCCCTAACAGAAGGAGGACGCTGAACTCCAGACAACGAAGTGAAGTAGCCCAAAGAACCATCCCCATCTGTCATTTGAATGCCTCCAACACAATGTGGACTAAAACCCATCATATGAAATGAATGTTGTTCCTATGTACATAATGAATAACGAATCAATAACACATACACCTTCTAATTTCAACTTACATAAATTTATGAGTTAATTACCTGTGGAAAAGAGGATTGTGGGTTGTTAAGACTACCCCCTCCAGCGGCTGTGGCTTGTTTCTTCTTACCCGATTTCTTCGATTTTTCAACACAAGTCTTGTACCTCGAATCTATAGTACGGTGAGGAGGTTTCTTCGGAATTGGCGGGACCTTTATGGTAGCAAGTTGTAGAGACAGGTCCTTCGCACAACTGCCTTGCTTTTCAGTAGTAGGTGGTGTAGCCTCCTTTTCCAAACACATAGAGGATGGTGTCCCGTTACACCCCATAAGATCAGATCTATTCCGGGTCAGCATGGACAGTTTCTCTTCAATTTGGATATCAAGCAACTGTAGACCGTTTAACACAACATCAGAGGCACTCTTGCAAATCGATGCCTTAGAACAAATAGGAGAAAACTTCACCATTATCTTATCAAATCTACACACCGCCTCCGTCTTACTCGGATCATGGTACTTCACTTTCACTCTAGTGTGCTTCCTAATAACATCTTTCCGCCAACGACGTAGGATGTACTTGTCGGGAATTTCTGTACAGTCGTTCATTTGGTACACCATAATCATATGGCGAAACATGATACCATGGCAATGAAAGCACCTGCATTCACAATCTGCTTCTTTTGTGCTTCTGTTGTATGTAACCTTGTACATCCGTTTCCTCTGCGAGGGAACTTCTTTTCTTGAATTCTTTGGTTTGAACCAAACAATATCCTCAAGAACATGTTCTATCATTGTGTCTGATAATTGCCTCTTCTCCAGACCCGTCACATATAACAACCTACTACATTCCCTTTGGACTTCTTTGAATTTGGCATCGGTATAAATTTTGCAAAACACAGACTCGGCTGGGAAGGCTATCATGGGTTGCCTAACAAATCTGGAATTGTTGTCATCGGCTCTTTTCTCACTAATAGCTCTAACCTCCAGAGCTTCACAATATCTCTCCACAAATTCACAAAGCAATGTATGTCTGCTCAAATAACCATCGAAGAAACTATGTATACTCTCAACCCTTTGGGTTGTTTTCATGCCGGCCCAAAACAGATGCTTCACGAAAGCAGGTATCCACATATCACATTCAACATACAGGCCTAAAAACAGAAGGTAAAAGGCCAAAACCAGAAGGTAAAAATTGTATACGACAAACAGTAGAAAAATTAGGGTATAATTTGCAAAAGGCATCAACATATCAGGTCCTGTTCCAGAATTATATCACAATTACAACCATAAATGAAATTTTACCAAATTAACACCATGAATGCTGATTCAGAGACAACAAAAACAGAGGTGTACGGTACAAAATTGAAATTACCACAAAAATCATCAACCACAAAAATCATAACCTCATACCAGATAAAAGCCATGTTATAGTAAGCCATTCAATATCAACCTACTTCAACCATACTGAAATTTAAAAATATTAAATGTTAAGATGGATAATGGATAAATAACCATTTAAGTTCCTTCATATGGATACATAACCATTTAGCATGTTAAGATGGATACATAACCATTTAATTATATTATGTAACATAATTGACATGAATTGTGGCCTTTACTCATTTAGCTACTACTACTTAATGGAGTTGTTATAAACAATGACAAAATTGAAGGAAGAGAGGTGGAACCTACCCTGAACTATTGGTAGACAGCAATATTATGATAACAAATCAGAAAGTCGATTTATTGGACTATTACTTATTCATGATCTCTTTCTGCAATATTTGTTATATACTTCACATTTGTCTGATAAGTATTTGCCTAATTTTAGCCTCTCAATATTTACAACATGAGTTACTTCATTGTAGTCATTAATATTTAAGAATTTATAATAAATAGTAAAATCACACAAAAAATTAAGATTTTATCCAAACCATCTAACCTTCCAGCCACTCGTCCATTTCACATTTGTGTTTCTTGATCACTTCTTGCCACCGTCTTTCAAACTCTTCACAATCCAAACTATCATACACAACACTCTCTAACTCTTCCTTCAACTCAGGATATTTTGGATGCTTCCCCAGTTTTGTAGAAAATTTTTGCAAAATATGCCAAATACACCATCTATGTGTAGTCCCTTTCATTGTAGTCTTAAGCGCTTTCCTCATGGAAGGGTCCTGATCTGTAAGTATTGCAACAGGGGTTTTGTTCTCCATACAACGCAACCAATTGCTAAACACCCAATCAAAGGTCTCAGCGGTCTCTCTACTGACAAGCGCGCATCCAAAAAGAATGGTTTGGCCATGATGGTTAACTCCCACAAAGTTGCAAAACGGTAACTTGTACTCGTTAGTCAAGTAGGCGGAGTCAAAACAAACTACATCGCCAAACTCCTCGTATGCCATGCGACACCTTGCATCTACCCAAAGTACATCCTTCAACCTACCCTCTTCATCCACTCGATATGTGTAAAAAAAATTTGGGTTATCTTCAACCATACTTTGGAAATAGGTAAACATTGCTTTAGCATCACCTTCTTCAAATATTTTTTTCTTCTGCTTCGCCACTTATTCATGTAGATCTTTCTGGGCAAAGGGCATGTTCTCCAACCCATTACGCTCCCTGGCCATTTTTTTATAGATTTTTTCCACGGGAACCTCGCATCTCTTTTCGTTGAAAAGCTGCCTGACAACATGAGGATTCTCAACCAAATTTTTTTTCCTCAACCTACTAATATTCTTAGCCTTCCCTGGAGTAGGGGTGTGTCCAACATGCTTCATATGTGCCCTTTGAACAACCCATTCACCACGTTCATTAACATTTGCATACACATTCATAGGACATTGAACTTTCTTACTCCTCTTCACACCAACCGCTTCATCCTCAACAATCTGAGCATCCGTCACTAACTTATCCTCCACCTTCCTCCGCTTCCTATTAGGCAACCCAAAGCACTCACACGTCCACAAACAATTCCTTCTCATTTTTGCGTTAGCCCATTTCCCTACTTTACAAGCACTTGTACGAACTACCCCAAATCCATTTTGCTTCCCATATACCCTAAAATATTCATCAAGTTCCTGCCATGACTGGAAGACCATCCCAATTGATGGAGGAGGAAGACCAACTTCTACTTCAACATACTTCTCTATCTCAACAGATATTGCAACACTACTAAAGCCTTTCTTGGGAGTCTTATAAGACTCTTCACCAACCACAACCTTTCATTGAAATACCCAAATAATTGAAAACAATTAAAATTAACAACAAACACAAATAATTGATTACCATACACATATACCAGAGAACTACATCAAATACATCTAACATACCCAAACAAAACATAGAAAATGCTAATACCCAAATGACAACCCACCTCTACCAATTTCAATTTTCCATTTTTATTGTCAATTCCAAATTCAATTTTACACTCCTATACAACCCTATATTGAATTTCTTCCAAATTCTGACTAATATTTAATTAGACTAACACAACATTAACAATAATTCACATTTCTTATCAAACTTTGGTTAGCTCAATTACAATGTTCGACTGCAATCAATAAATTATAAATTTTTCGAATACATTAAAAAAAAACCCTAATATTTCAAAAATTAATTTCAGACTAAAATTCCCATATACTGTTAGTAATTAAATTCTTACCCCTTTCATCAGCTCCCTTAAAGTAGCACCGTCGCACGACTCTTTGAACTGACCTCCGTCTACACCGCCACCTCCATCATTCACCACCTCCAGACCATCATCGCCGGTGTTACTAACGACACTATCGTCGTCAGTAACACCATCCATTGTATTAATTCGATAGAATAAACAATTGTTTTTTTGGTGCTCTCACGACTTCTTCCCTCTGCAATGGTGTTATCAAATATAACAGAAGGAAGAAGAAAGCTGAGTTTTTTGCTTTTCCAAATACTGAAGTTGAAGTACACTTTTCTTTTTTGATGAAGAAGTAGAAGTACACTTTCTCTTTGAGCTGTCACTTTCTTTCCTTCTTTCAATTGGGACCACCACGTTCTTTTTTTTTACTATTCCGTTAACTTTTCCCTCCAAATACCAGCCCCGTTTTACTTTATTTTCCACTTAATTGCAAAATTGCCATTGTGAGACATCTTTAACTTGTCTCACAACCCTGGGTTTTTACTTCCTCTTGATTTAAAGGCCCAAAATGTCAATGTGGCTTAAAAATGGTTTGTGCTATTGTGATCACATTTTTGGCCCTTTATCACATTATAATTGGCAAATGTAAGTACTTTATACTCATTCTTTTCAATCAAAAGTTCTACCCTGTATATATACTTATTAATTTCAATTAATTAAAACTGATATTTATAAAACATGTATATTTTTGTCTTTCTTAGTCCCTACAGAGTGAGTAGTATTTCTTTGCTTATTTTCTCACTTGTAGATCTGAATGAGTAAAAGTTTATGAAATTGCTAATCTATTAATTATTACTAAAACAAAACACGCTGACATCATTAAAGGACACTTATCAATTTCTTATGAAATTTTTTCCCGCCAAAAGTAATTTTGACATCATCATTTTTTTTCTCCTAAGTTCTAAAACTAAACAATTACAATATTTCTTACAAAATTAATAAATAAGATTATGATTAAACTTTTTTTTTTGAATCCTTCACAAAAAAAAAATTGGGGTACACTTTTTTAATAAAGAATATTGACAACTATTTTAAACAAATAACATCTATTTAAACCGTGCAATGCATGGGATTAATCTAGTTAGTTTTATAAAGTGTTATAGTATTGCAAATGACCCTTTATAATTGTAATTCTTGAAATTAACGCTTTTTTTTTATTATTTTTTTTACAAAACTATGTATCTTTGCAGGGGTGGTTGAGATTTGAGCTTTGAGGAAAAATTATTGCATTTTTTGATGAGCGTCATTAACGAAAATTGTAATTTGTAGCATATTCTCAAGTGTAATACAGATTTTCATTAGCAAAAATTGTTTAGATATGATTTTTTTTAAAATTTATATATATAGTTGTTCACTTAGTCTTGTTCCACAACATTTACTAACTCAATGTGAAAATAACATACTTTGTTGTTAAGCATAAGATTCAAATGTCCTCAACAATCTAAGCTAACAATTCTTATTGACTTATTGTATGTATATTATGAAAATCAATCCCATGCCAATTTTATTTTTAATAAATGTGAATTATGATTATTTCTTGAAAGTTGTTAAATATTACCAACAAGACTTAAATTAAGAGTTTTTTTTACTAGTTGTCCCATCACGCGCAGGCGCGCGATCGGCCAATATTGAATATATCAGGTGTCGATAGTGTTCATAGGATTCCTCGGTTAAAGCTTTATTTTGGTATTTTATTTTTGTGAAACAAATGATAGATTTTAGTTTTTTTTAAAGTTGAGTTGAATATGGAAAAATTTGGAATGATTTAAATTCAAAATGGGAAATATCGGGTGTTGATATCAAAAATTCATACTATAGCACTTGTTAGGAATATATGAAAGTAAATTATTGTTGGAAATCATTCAAGCATTATTAAGTTTTTGGTTTATTAACTTATAGATCATGCATTCTCAACGCTTGAATGTTTACACAAAATACAGTAAGCTGCAAATAAATAAGTCAGACACGAGAATGCTAAATCAAGGAACTTTATTATACCTTAAACGATAAATACTCGAGTTATAGGAATACATATGAAGCAATTACAGAGGCTAAAATGAAAAATCAACCTGCTAAAGATAAACCTCTTCTCTACTTATCATATTCCTATTAACAGCTGCACTTATGCAACAACAGCGAACTAAAACGTTTTACATTATTAGCTCTTGTGCCAACAGAATACCACATAAACTAAATTTCAATTCCCACTATACAGGAACAAGGGTAGACCAACATTTCGTAATCTATCTTTCTATTAGTATTTCCTACCCTGAATCCCCTGCGGAGGACCATTAACTGTTTTTGAACTTTGTTCTGTCTCGGATTGCTTAGCCTGTTCGCGACGATTCTGTCCATCCATCCTAGCAGCATCAACAACAGCCTGAAGTTCTTCCATCCTTCTACCTGTCTGCAGAATATCTTCATCCACCTGCAGCATCGACCTTTGCAATGTAGCCATTTCTTCCCCCAATTCACTCTTCCGAGATTGCAAATTCTTTAAACGACGACGTAGCAAAGGTATCTGCATCCAGCATCCAGGTGGCCAAATGTGAAAAAGGAACATTTGTAGGCACTTTAGATGATAAAGATGACCTGTCAATCCTATTTTCCATTCTAAAATTGAACAAACCTTTGAGTAGGTTAGTATACAGAGAAACACGAAATTATAAACCTAAAATTTTTCCAGGAATTCAAAAAATAACCACAGTCAAATTACAATGACCCAGGCTTTTATAGAGTTCTTAACATTCATTATTATGCCTTTCATACATATACAAAAACAATACAACATTACATAGGAAAGATAAACACAAGCTATAGCAGTCTTGCTGTAATTAATATTCCATTCCATCTTTATTCTGTACAACAAATATAGCCTAGAATTGTACCTCTTGACATGCAATTATACATTGCGATTCCTTCCTTTTGAAAACAAGCACAATAAATACTTCTGGTACAAAGCACCTGCTCCTACTTAGCTAACTGGATAAGCACGTGGAATACACAGAATGTGCCATAGAACCCAAGATTCACTGCATTATATCCTTGAACTTTGTACAAAGTCCAAAACTACAGAACTCCTAAGACCAAACTATATTTAGACGAATGTAGTAAGAAACCAAAAGGCAGATAGAAGACCCATATAATTAGTCACACATTAACTATAAACAAGAAAAGGAATGTATAGACAAAAATGGGACACAATTAACAAGCTACTTCAACATGAAATGAATACTCTACATTAAAAGATTTATAAAGTGTCTTCTTAAACCAAGACTAACCTTTTCCTAAAACCAAAAACAACCTAACTTCTGCTATCATTATTGTACAATATAGTGTTCAAGACAAAATTGGTCCCATTATTAACCTGAATTCCATTTAAATTCAAAATGGGAAATATCGGGTGTTGATATAAAAAGTTCATACTATAGCAATGTATTGTATTTTTGGGAAATGTTAAAATATTATTATTTATAAGTTTATAGTATATAATTTTCTTATAATTATTTTTTTGGCTTTATTTGTGTTTTTAATGTAGGTATAATCGTGGAACTTAAGGTGAACGAATTCTTTTATTGCGTTCCTATGGTCTAGAATTTAAAGTTATTAATGAGAAGGATCTTGATGTTGAAATTGTTATTCATGACTTTTGATACGGTGTTTAATTTGTTTTTTCAATTGATTTGAAGTTGAATGAGGATATAGTAAAGAAGTGAGGTAGACATTTTAGTTTAACTGAATTGGTTTAAGATGTTGTACCAATTAAAGTATTAGATGTTAGAAAGGTGTGTTATTATTTATTTAAAATATTGGGTATCGATAGTCCAAAGTATTTAAAAGATTTCATGGAGAGGAAAGTTTGGTTTAGAATAAAGAGAAAGGTTATGACATAAATGAATGTTGTAGTTAGTAAGAGTTGAAAGCAAGGGCAGTTTCGAAAAGAAAAGAAAAAAAAAAGGCAAGGGAAAAAACGGCAAGTCACTATTCCTTTGGAGAAACACTGTTCACAAAGCATGGAATTCCTGTTTATAATTTTTTAAAAAGTAAGTAACTTGATTAAAATGATATTTTTATGGGTCGAACTAATAATGTGAATTTAATTATGGGTAACTGTAAATTATAGCTTGTGTGTTACATCTTTGCCAAAGGTGTCAATTTTTTAATCTAAGATCAAAGATGCTATTTGCTAATCTAATCTGTAATTGGGATATTACTTTGAAAGGCCACATTAAAACCAAGGTTGCACCCTTTCCAAACATGGCTAGCAAAGGTACAGTCCCTAAATAAGTGTTATAGTGTCTCAAGATGATAGCTATTCTGATTCACATCATACCAGCAGAGAGGGCATTGATGTTTATCACCCAGACCTCGTTTTTCCCTTTCAATCCCAACAGGCAGTGCTTCGTTCAATATCTTCCAGTTGAAAGTTTTTTGCTTCAAGGTTCCAGAATATTTCCAAAACTTTTTCCATTTAGAGATGCTTGTATCCCTCGAAGATTGAATTGTGTAATATATTGTTATACTTTGCATCAAAAGCAAACCTGTAGCCATTTATGGACATTTTAGATAATTAATATGATCATGGTCTTATTGAATTATCTAATTTTAGTGTTTATTTACATTAAATACATTATTGTTACTCTTTTTATAATGTTTGTGATCATAGACAATATTGTTTATTTGATCATAGAAAAATGTAAGAGCAGAGATTCTTCAGTTCTCTGATAGACCCATATATCTTGTTGGAGAAACAATTGAAGGATGTCTTGGAGCTAACTTGTAGAAATTGTTTTGAAAATCTGATAAGTGATAGTTCTTGATTTAAAGCAAGGCTGGTCCTAGGTAGGATCTTTGTGTGAAATGTGGAGATTATATATAACATAGTATATCATACTATTTCAAAGGTAATTGCTCAAAAATTGGTCTTCATTAAGCTTATTGTAGGAAGATATACTTTGCATGCCTTTATAGCCTTTTTTTTTTTTGGAACAATTCTGGAAGTTATACTATGCCTTTATACTTTGCCTTTATAGCCTATTTTTGGAAGTAATAATTATTAAGCATCACTTAAGGCCAGTAGGGCAACAAAAGAATAACAAATGTATAATTGTAACCATAAGCAGCTATTTTTTTTCATAAAATATACATCAATAATAGTGTTGCTAATGGTTATTAAATCTGCTTGCCCGTGGAAGTCATTATTCATAGAGTACATATAAGATATCTTATAACCACTATTACCCATATTGTTTTACTTGTTTTACAATTTATGAAAAGAAATTGTTTCAAATTCGACTTGTAACTTTATAGGTAATTAATTAGTTTAATTGTTCTAAATTTAAGTCTTGTAAAAAAAAGTAGGATAATGCAAAATCCACTCTTTATTATTAATAATGTAAAAAAAAAAAAATCAAGTTAGAGTGGTACAATGTAGAATAATTTAAGTGGACTAATCTTTAGGATTATATCCCATTTAGGAAATTTTGTCAAATGTAAGTTAAATTTGGCGTTAGAGTATTAATTATACTAATTACTAAGTGTTGACGAATGGTTTTATTATTTAGTAATATTATTGGCCTACTTTGTAATATGAGAGTTATAAATTTGAAACCTTGTAAATGTGATTCTCTATTTTTTTTTGGGTTTTCGAATTTATTTATTTTTTTAACTTTTTTTTTGAAAAATGCATAAGAAGACTTATATGTTTTATAAGTCAATAGGTTGTATAATTTTTTCCTTTTTAAATACGCTTAATTAGGGTTTTATTGTTTGTATTTCATTCTCGCAGTCATTGAAGCATACTCCTCGTTTGTGCTCTGAATTGAATTTAGGTAAGGTTTTTTTTTATTATTATTTTTTTTTTTAGAAAAAAAAAAATCTTTGTTCTAATGTGTTTTATCAATTAGCATTTTGAATCACGATAATTTTATATGAAATGATCAAATAGTGTTTTTAAAATTTGTATTTTTAAAATCTTATTTGCTGATGAATAGATAGATGAAATTCGTTAATTGAGGGCTTGTTTGTCATCGTTTTTTATTTTCAGTTTTCATATTTTTTGAAAACAAAAAACCAAAAACAAGAAACAAGAAAAAGGTGTTTCCACTTTTCGGTTGTTAGTTTTCAAAATTATCATATATTTAATAAATTTGACTAATTTTTTATTCATTATATTACATATATCATATGATTTTGGAAAACAAAAAACAAAAAAACTGAAAACCACAGCGATGCCAAACGAACCCTGAGTTGTTCGATTTTTGATTTTGCTATTTTAAAAAAGGATATAATCAATAAGATGAGAAAGTTAAAGGAGGTTAGAGTTTTGTATGAACACATATTAATTTGTCTGTAAAAAATGAACTAAATTCTAAGATCAATTGAAGATGAAATAGAAAAACATACAACTTAAACCTTAATTGCTGAACTAATTGATCAAATTGTATTATATGCTATGTTTGATTTTTTTCATTTCTTGAATAGCTGTTGAGTCACTTAAGGTTTTGAGTGATGACAAACAGCTGACTAGCTGGTTCTTGTTGGTTTTATATCATATCAACTGACATTTTGAACAGGAACAGCTATCCCAAGTACTTGAGGCAATATGAAGTCCTTTTGAATCAAAGCATTCAAGAAATATGTATCAGAATGTTCTATCAAGGAAGGCCGTCAAGACTTGAAGATTATGAAGTCTCTCAGATTAGGATAGTTGATCTTTGTAGTCTTTATAATGTTAAGTGTGCATGGATGTTTGTACGTAAGCTATCTGTATCCCTTACTTAGAATATTTAGTGTTGTAGAGATCAGGAAAAGTTGACCTGATCTCTAGGACACTAACAGGTTAGGAAACAGCTGCTTCGTAGCTTGTTTCGTGAACCTGGACATTAGTTCAGTAAATATTTTCTGGAATATATATTTCCTATCCTTAGAGAATATTTACTAAACTAATTGATTCAGTTTATGCAGAGTTGGAGATGAATTATTTCGCATATAACTTAGAATATATTATTCTACCCATTTATGGAAAGTAGAATAATATCTTAGAATATCTCTTATTTACAAAATAAAAGATATTCTATTTTCCTAAGTTATGATCTGAAAAGATCACGAAAGAATTCATCTCCCAACCTTATAAAAGCATAAACTCGATCAGAATTTCGAGTTAGCTTTTCTGAAAAACTTCTCTATCTTTGAAAGCTCGAAATACACTCTAAGGGAAATAGTTAGCTCATCTCTTACAAACTATTTATGCACACAGTAAGAATTGTTTTGTAATTATCTCTTGTAAGCTTTGAGTGGAAGCATTTAGAGGGAAACAAAGGGTTTGTATTGAATCACTAAGAGGTTAGTGATTGGGTAGCATTTACGAGTGTGAGTGCAAGTACTTGTGAGTTCAAGTGCGAAGTGACACCTAGAGTTAGGTGTGGGGATCACGAGTGTGATCATTTGTAATTGCTTTTGTTTTTCAGAGTTGATTAATAAAAGTAATTAGGGTAGTGGAGGACGTAGGCTCAGAGTTGAGCTGAACCTCGTTAAATCTTTGTGTTGATTATTTATTGAATTTTCTGTTTCCGCTGCAGGACCAGTTCATCACCTGGTCCCCTTACTTAAATAGAGAAGAAAATCCAATAATTCTTAACACTGCCCTGTACTCAATTCAACCCCCCCCTTCTTGAGTACCAGCTGCACTTTCAATTGGTATCAGAGCCTCGGATTCTTGTAAGGGTAACACCTAGAGAAGTAGATCATGAGTACTCAGGAAATGAATGCTATGGGATATGACAACAAGACACCAAAGTTCAATGGGAAGAACTATGCATGGTGGAAGAACAGAATCAAGAACATCATCATTGGCATTGATTATGAATGCTGGTTGGTTGTTAAGAATGGTCCCTTGACCATTGAGAAGTCTGATCCAGAAGGGAAGCTAGTCCCAAAGGCTGAAGATGAATACATCTCCACTGATTACAAAAAGCTGGAGAAAAATGCTAAGGCTATGTCGATACTGCAACAGGCCATTGCTGAGAATGAGACAAACAGGATCTCAGCATGCACCACTGCCAAGGAGATCTGGGATACCCTTGAACTTGCCTTTGAGGGTACCAGTGAGGTGAAGAGGTCTAAAATTGATTTACTTATGTCAAAATATGAATCTTTTAATATGTTTAAGGATGAAGATATTAATACTTGTTTTGGTAGATTCATGACTATTGTAAATGATTTAAAATCTCTTGGTAAAAGCTTTACTGATGAAGATCTTGTTAGAAAGATTTTGAGAAGTTTGACAGGTGAATGGACTCCCAAGGTTACAGCCATTTATGAAGCAAAGGATCTTTCAATTCTTTCAGTTGAACAGTTGATAGGCTCCCTCATGACCCATGAAATGCTGGTTGGATCTAAGTCAGAGAAGGCACCAGCAAAAGGAATTGCTCTAAAGGGAACAGTCGAAGATGAGGATGATGAGATAGGAATGATGGCTAGAAGGTTTGAAAGAAGTTTCAGAAACCAGAAGGGAAAATTCATCAAGGGTAAGTTTAATAATGCATCAAATAAAAAATCTAACAACTTCTCTACAACAGGATGCTTTAAGTGTGGTGAGAAGGGACACCTTGTGAAGAATTGTCCTCAATGGAAGGACAACCAGTCCAAGGAAGCAGACAAGATGGCCTACAAAAAGGCCATGGTTGCTGCTGTCTGGGGAGATACAGACAGTGATGAAGAGGGAGATGATTCAAGTCAGTCAGATGTATGTATGACAGCAATACTGAATCAAAGTTCAGAAGAAGGTACCAGGAACAGCAGAGGAACTAGCTCAGATGTCCACTGCCTCATGGCAAAAAAGCACCCCTTGGATCAACATCAGGTAAACATTGATCAGATCAAAAAGGATATGCTCTTTTATGATAGAGAAAACTTGATGGAATGTGCTAGTAGTGCTTTAGATCAATGTTTAGAACTTGGAATTGCTTATCATAATTTTAAGAGAAAGTTTAAAGAAAAGTCTAAAGAATATGATATTGCTAATTCAAGTTGTGATTTGTTGGAAAGTGTCTGTGCTAACTTGAAACAGGAAGTGGCTGAACTAGAGATTGCTTTAGATCAAAGCAAACTTGAAATTCAGAGAATAAAATCTGATATGGGTTTGTGTGATGACAGTGATGATGAATGTGAGAAACAGTTTACAAATTGTGTCATTAACGTGCTTGATTATAGTGATGATGACTTGTACGACTTTGATAGTATAAAATCTAGGGCAAGTGTTCTAAATAGGTCTAAACTGTTAGAAGGATTCAACTTGTTAGTTGATGATGTAGAGAAACTATATAAAGCATATGTCCTAGTTAAGGACAGCAAAAGTACTGGTTCTGAAACTGTTTCTAGTAATATGCATGATGAATGTGAAGCTAAAATTTATAGCTTGCAGGTTGAGTTAGCCCAGCTTAGAAAGACTAATTCATGTGATTCTGTAGTTTTGCATGATTCAAGTATTTCAAAATTGCAAGCTGAGCTTGAAAGAGCTAAGCTTGACTTTGAGATAGTTGTTGACCAGAATTTATCCCTGCATGAGAAAATGAACTTAAAGGACAGAGAGTTCATAGAATTTAAGAAGAGAATGGATAAAGTCCTCCAATCCCAGAACTCATTGAACCAGTTAACCTTAACTGCTGGAAACAGTGGTAGAAGGGGACTTGGTTATACTGGGAAGGGGAACAGGAGGAACTGGTCTCCCAGAGATACTACATGGTTACAGGAGTATAAGAAAGGTAAGTATGTCTTAGCGAAAGACATGCATGTGTGCTATCATTGTGGCAAGAATGGCCATAAGAAATATGAGTGTAAAGACAGGAAAAGTAGATTGGATAAAAATGAGAAAAATGTTAAACAGATTTGGGTTAGAAAAGACTTGCTTGAATCTGTTGTTGGAAAGGGACCCAAAAAGATTTGGGTTCCTAAAGCTAACGTTTGAATTTTTCCTGTGCAGGCTGAAGTGAGAGACAATACCTACTGGTATTTGGACAGTGGCTGCTCAAGACACATGTCAGGGGATAGGAAACAGTTTCTCTCACTTACAGCTCATGAAGGGGGAAAGGTGACTTTTGGTGATAACAGCAAAGGTACCATTCTTGGAATTGGTAAGGTTGGTAAGTCACTTTCCCATGCTATTAGTGATGTATATTATGTTGATGGTTTACAACATAATCTCTTGAGTATTTCACAATTATGTGATAAAGGTAATAAAGTTGAGTTCAAAGACAACCTTTGTCACATAGTGAATTTGCAAACAAATGAACTTGTCTGCCAGGGATTCAGACATGAAAACGTTTACATTACTTATTTAAACCAAATCCCTGAGAACAAGTCCATCTGTTTGAGTGCTGTTTCTGATAGGGACCAGTGGCTTTGGCATAAAAGGATGGGACATGTCAGCTTTAGACTTCTTAACAAACTCAGGTCTCAAGAATTGGTGATAGGCCTGCCTAACATCAAGTTTGAAGCAGATAGAGTTTGTGAAGAATGTGCTAAAGGGAAACAAGTCAAATCCTTTTTTAAGCCAAAGAAAACTATCAGTACCAGCAGACCTCTAGAACTTATTCATATTGATTTATGTGGACCCATGAGAGTCCAAAGTAGAAATGGTTCTAGATATGTGTGTGTCATTGTTGATGATTATTCCAGATACACATGGATTCTATTTCTGTCTTCTAAAGATGAAACTTTTGATGAGTTTATTGTATTAGTAAAGCAGGTTCAGAACAAGATCAATCATCAACTGGCTTCCATAAGATCTGATCATGGATCAGAGTTTGATAACTCTAGCTTCATAGAGTTCTGCAGGGAACATGGAGTTTCTCACAATTTCTCTGCCCCAAGAACTCCTCAACAAAATGGAGTAGTTGAGAGGAAGAACAGGACTTTGGAAGAAATGGCAAGAACAATGCTCATTGAGAGTTGTCTCCCCAAGTCTTTTTGGGCAGAAGCTGTAAATACAGCTTGTCACATGTTAAATAGGTTGATGTTAAGGCCTCAAATGAAGAAGACTCCATACGAACTTCTTAGAGGAAGGAAACCAAACATAGCATACTTCAGAACCTTTGGTTGTAAGTGTTATGTGCATAATAATGGTAAGAACAACTTGGATAAATTTGATCCAAGAAGTGATGAAGCTGTTTTCCTTGGTTATTCTTCTCACAGTAAGGCATATAAAGTATTCAATAAGAAAACTTTATGTGTTGAAGAAAGTGTTCATGTAGTCTTTGATGAATTTAATATGTGTTGTGAGAATGTGCAGGTTGATGACTTAGATGAGATAGGACTTTTGTATTTTACAGGAGAATCAACTGATGTCTCCTTAGAAAAACCAGGTTCACATACTGGTTCACCTGATGCTGCTGGTGAAGGACTTGGTCACAATGAAGGAGATCCTCAACAAGTGGATACTCATGAGGATGGAGATGAAGGTCCCCAAGTAAATGGAGAAAGCAACACCTCAGGGGGAACAGAAAACTTTCAGGACAAGTTTTCCACCCAGGTAAGGGAGGTAGGGGGAACATCTCAGCATACTGGTCCATCTGCGCAAAACCAATTCGATGGCACAAATGAACCAGGGATGCATGATGGTTCTGATGGATTAAATGAGAATGCACCTAGATCTAGCATTTTTAAATATAAATCTTCTCATCCTTCTGAACAAATTCTGAGTGATATCAGTAAAGGCATTCAGACTAGGAGAGCAGTTTATGAAAACTTTTGTGCATTTTTCTCATTTTTATCTAATATAGAACCAACTGACTACAAGATGGCTTTAAAAGATCCTGATTGGGTTTTGGCTATGCAAGATGAATTAAATCAATTTGAAAGAAATAAAGTGTGGCATCTTGAGCCAAGACCTGAGAACAGGTCAGTCATAGGTACCATGTGGGTCTTCAGAAACAAATTGGATGATCTGGGTACTATAGTCAGAAACAAAGCTAGACTGGTCGTGCAAGGTTATAATCAGCAAGAAGGCATTGATTATGATGAAACCTTTGCCCCAGTAGCTAGACTTGAGGCAATAAGGATCTTGATTGCCTTTGCTGCTCATAAGAACATTAAGCTCTTTCAAATGGATGTTAAGACAGCATTTCTTAATGGTTATTTGAAAGAAGAAGTATATGTTGAGCAGCCCCCTGGCTTTGCTGATAGTCAATTCCCAAATCATGTATATAAGCTGGACAAGGCGCTCTATGGTCTTAAACAAGCTCCTAGAGCTTGGTATGAAAGGCTGTCCAACTTTCTGATGGAACATGACTATAGAAGAGGAACGGTTGATAAGACCCTCTTTATCAAAACCAGAAATTTTGATTTGATCGTAGTACAGATATATGTAGATGATATAATATTTGGTGCTACTAATCAAATTTTGTGTAGTGAGTTTGCAGATCTGATGCAAAGTGAATTTGAGATGAGCATGATGGGAGAACTAGGATTCTTCCTAGGATTGCAGATCAAGCAAACAGTTGATGGGATCATGATACATTAACAGAAGTATCTAAAGGAACTAATCAAGAAGTATGGATTGCAAGACAGTAAATCATATGCAACTCCAATTCCTACAAATGCAAAGCTAGACAGTGATGATAAAGGAGAGAGTGTGGAAGCTACACTGTTTAGAGGTATGATTGGTTCTCTTCTCTACTTGACAGCTAGTAGGCCAGATATAGTGTTTTCTGTGGGATTGTGTGCACGTTTTCAAAGCAATCCCAAAGAATCTCACCTAAAGGCTGTCAAGAGAATATTTAGATACTTAGTAGGAACAGATGACCTGTACTTGTGGTACCCCAAAGGTGGTTCAATTGAACTATTAGGATACACAGATGCAGATTATGCTGGATTCCTAGTAGACAGAAAGAGCACATCTGGTATGGCACATTTCTTAGGTCCCTGCTTGATTTCATGGGGATCAAAGAAACAAAATTCTGTTGCTTTATCCACAGCAGAATCTGAATACATAGCTGCTGCAGCTTGCTGCTCCCAGCTGTTGTGGATAAGGAACCAGTTGAAAGATTTTGGTATTTTCTATGAAAATGTACCTATTTTATGTGATAATACAAGTGCTATTAACATTTCTAAGAATCCTGTGCAGCATTCCAGGACAAAGCATATTGAGATAAGACATCATTTCCTAAGAGATAATGTTGAGAAAGGTCTTGTAGAGCTGAGTTTTTGCAACAGTGAAGAACAAATTGCAGATATCTTCACTAAGCCATTGGGTAAAGAGTCTTTCTGCAAGTTTAGAGTCATGTTAGGTCTGACTAGGTCAAACTAAGAGACCTCTCTCAGCTGTTTTCCCCAATGATTGGCTAATTAAGTATTCTTTAAATGTGTGCGTGCATCATACCTTTGCAATCTGTCTATTATCTCAATGTTAATTGCTTATCTCTATGTGAGCAATATTGCAGCTAATCACTTTCAGGATTGAAGGCCATATTGAACAGATGAGCAACTGTTTCAGTAACCCTACCAGCAGAGGAAACAGCAGCAAATACAAACGGATTAATTTTGAAATTAATTTCAAATTAAACCGTGAGAAAATATTTTTTATTCTTATTTGATTTTAAAATCTTTTAAATATGGCAGTTATTTTCCTCCAACGGCAATTTGTTCTGACAGTTGCAATTATGGGCAGTTGTTCATTTATGGAAGTTATTTCCAAATTAAAATAACTTCCAAATATCTTCTGATTCTCTGATTTTATTTCTGATTGTCTCTATAATTCCTCTTGCTATATATTTGCTTCCCTTTCCTTGCTCCGTGATTATTCATCATTCATCAAAAATTCTCAACTTCTCTCTCTACACAAGATCAATTCTTCGAAGCTTAGACAAGCAACAATGGTGAGAAAGGCTGGAACTGGAAGGAAAGGAGGAAGGAAAGGAGGTTCCAAAGCAAGTTTGGCTAGTTCCCCCTCGTCAAAATCTCAAGAAACAATCAAGGATGTTCTTATGAACGTCTCTGAGCAGACTCCTTCACAAGCAACACCAGAAATCAACCCCTCTGAAACTGAACCCATCAAGGCCGTTCCCTTGAGACAAACTCCTTCAAAAGAGAATGTCTTGAAGGAAAAACCTGCTTCACCATCAAAGACTAAAACTTTAAACCCTTCTCCACAAAAATCCAAATCCAAAAAGGCCCCAAAAGAGAAATCCATCGAAACCCTCACTCAAATAACTGAAACCGTTTCTTCAAACCCCAAATCACCTTCTGAGGGGGAACCTGTTAAAAAGATAGCCAAGAAACTTGAAAAACAGTTAGAGGAAGTGGCTGATGAAGGATTGGATGAGGAGAAGGAGGACAAGAAGATGGAGGAGGATCTAGATGTAGTGGTGACCAAGGTGGTTGCTGGTACCACTACTGGCTCTGTAAGGAAAAGGCAGACTAGGGCTGCTTCAAAGGTCATTAAGGGCTCAGAAGAGAAGGAGACTACACCATCTGAGCCTAAGAGAGGAGAGAAAAGGAAAGCAACATCATCTGTTTCCCGTATCTCCAAGGCTGCTAAAGGTAAACAACCTGTTAACCCCAGTACTGGTGCAACTTCTTTAAGTTCTAGGACTGTGTTATCTGGTTGTGGTGTTGAGAATGAATATTTTGATATTCCTGCTTTGAGTCAAGTTAAGGAACTTCTTGCGTTCCAAGGATGGATGTCTCTGTTTAATGATTTAAATGATGCTTTTGTTGGTCCTGTTCGTCAGTTTTTTTTTAATCTGAAGCAAAACATTGATATGTCTGTGGCATCAACTGTTTCTGGTAGTATTGTCCATGTTTCTGAGTCTGTTTTATCTGAGTTGCTGGGTATACCTAGAGATGGTTTTGGTAGATATAGCAGTGATGGGTGGCCCCTAATGGGAGGAGTAACACCTGAGGAGGTTACTCAGTTTTTGTTTGAAAAGAAGGAAGAAGAAAAGACAGCTGAGGAAGGTTCTGACTTCGAGGAGGAGATCAACCCAGAGGATGAAGAAGAGGATGAAGATGATGATGAATGATCACTTCAGTCTCCCCCTCCCCTTCCATTAACTGCCATAATATTTGCTGTTCCCCCACACTGCTAGACTGTTTTTCATGCAGTGTGGTTTCTATTATGTTTCTAACCTTCTGGTGTGTAATCCTGAACAGTTTTAAGCTTTTTCTGTTTCATGTGATTGAATAACCTGTTTGTGCTAACCTGCAGCATTGAGATTGATCAGTGGTTGAAACTACTGATTTTTGGCTTACTTGCGATATTTTGGTGTGCAATTCTATTTTTTGAATGCTTTTTAATGATGCCAAAAGGGGGAAAAGCAGGTTGAAGTTTCTGAAAAGGCCTTGTTAGACAATTAGATTGAGTCTTTTATTTCCTTGAGTTAGATAATCACAAAAACAAGTTAAAATAGAGAGAACAGTTAGATTAACTAACTGTTTCAGTGTCTTTTTCCAAAAATCCAAAAACAAGTTGTTTCTTTTAAATAAAGATGGCTATCCTGGTCAGTCATCAGTGTCATAAGTCTTTTACACAAGATATCCCTTGTGTAGAAAGTCTAGTAGAAAGTCTTGTCTTCTTAAGTGTAGATTAGAACTTTCTTTACTTTGCTGTTTCTCACTAACGTGCAGGTGCAGGAAACTTCAAAGTGTTTGTCATCATCAAAAAGGGGGAATTTGTTGAGTCACTTAAGGTTTTGAGTGATGACAAACAGCTGACTAGCTGGTTCTTGTTGGTTTTATATCATATCAACTGACATTTTGAACAGGAACAGCTATCCCAAGTACTTGAGGCAATATGAAGTCCTTTTGAATCAAAGCATTCAAGAAATATGTATCAGAATGTTCTATCAAGGAAGGCCGTCAAGACTTGAAGATTATGAAGTCTCTCAGATTAGGATAGTTGATCTTTGTAGTCTTTATAATGTTAAGTGTGCATGGATGTTTGTACGTAAGCTATCTGTATCCCTTACTTAGAATATTTAGTGTTGTAGAGATCAGGAAAAGTTGACCTGATCTCTAGGACACTAACAGGTTAGGAAACAGGACATTAGTTCAGTAAATATTTTCTGGAATATATATTTCCTATCCTTAGAGAATATTTACTAAACTAATTGATTCAGTTTATGCAGAGTTGGAGATGAATTATTTCGCATATAACTTAGAATATATTATTCTACCCATTTATGGAAAGTAGAATAATATCTTAGAATATCTCTTATTTACAAAATAAAAGATATTCTATTTTCCTAAGTTATGATCTGAAAAGATCACGAAAGAATTCATCTCCCAACCTTATAAAAGCATAAACTCGATCAGAATTTCGAGTTAGCTTTTCTGAAAAACTTCTCTATCTTTGAAAGCTCGAAATACACTCTAAGGGAAATAGTTAGTTCATCTCTTACAAACTATTTATGCACACAGTAAGAATTGTTTTGTAATTATCTCTTGTAAGCTTTGAGTGGAAGCATTTAGAGGGAAACAAAGGGTTTGTATTGAATCACTAAGAGGTTAGTGATTGGGTAGCATTTACGAGTGTGAGTGCAAGTACTTGTGAGTTCAAGTGCGAAGTGACACCTAGAGTTAGGTGTGGGGATCACGAGTGTGATCATTTGTAATTGCTTTTGTTTTTCAGAGTTGATTAATAAAAGTAATTAGGGTAGTGGAGGACGTAGGCTCAGAGTTGAGCTGAACCTCGTTAAATCTTTGTGTTGATTATTTATTGAATTTTCTGTTTCCGCTGCAGGACCAGTTCATCACCTGGTCCCCTTACTTAAATAGAGAAGAAAATCCAATAATTCTTAACACTGCCCTGTACTCAATTCAACCCCCCCCTTCTTGAGTACCAGCTGCACTTTCAATAGCTACGTCAAATATTTTGTTTACATATGTCTTAAACCTAAATTATTGAATTAATTGATGAGATAATATTAATGCTATGATTGTGTTTTTTCCTTTCTTGAATAGCTTCATGAAATTTTTTGTCTGGTGCTATGTTAATAAACAGGTTAATTGAATTATTTGATTTAAATTTGTTGCATTTGTAACATTTTTATATGATCCAATCAATGAGTAGAGTAACTATTAATTGGTTTCCCAACAATCTGATTATTATAGAATACTTTGTTGGTCATTCTTAGATCAATTGAAGATGAAACAAAAATACATATGCCTTAAATATCAATTACTGAATTTATTGATCAGATGATATTATATGCCATGTTTGATTTTTTTCTTTGTTTGAATAGCTACACCAAGTATTTTGTTTGATGCTATTAACTTGAAATTAATAATTAGATGATATGAGATTTCTTTTGGCTTTTGAATTTAAATTAGGTGATGGTAAGTTCTACATAATTAATGTTTTTAGTCAAGGCACTGGTCTATTTTTTTTCTATGTTAAATATGTGATGCTTTATTAGAAATTTCTTTTTCATTTGTTTTATATTTTTGGTATAGGTTTAGATGATTACGTTTTTATTCGAGTTTTTACATATATTTTTTGTATTGATTATTTTTACTTTCCATTAGGATGATGAAAACAAGAGCTAGTGTACTTAAAAAGCGTGGTCCCAAGCCTTTTGTACAAGGGTCTTCGGAGATAGTAGCTGAAACAAATGCTTGGTTTAATTATGTCGCGGCTAATTGCAATGGGTCATTTTTAAAATTGTGTTTTCGGAATCTTATCATACACAAGGGGTCATCGTATGTTTCAAATTTCAGTGTTAGTTTATATTTTAAATATGAATTTGTTTGGCTATTAATGTTTAATTATGTTAATGCCTTTACTTAAAAAAAAAAATAGAATGTTCCGTTGGACTTTGCTAAAGAACATTTTGGTGGGTTTCCAAAGTCGACTGATGTCGTTGTGCAACTTTATGATACGCGATTTGAAGCTTAATTGAAGATTCGGAAGAATGATAATAAGATTATTCAATGTTTTATTAAGAATGGAATTGATAAGTTAATTGATTATTACGATGTATTAGTCGATGAAGGTGCACTTGTTAAGTATTTGCATGGGAAGCGTATTGTGTTTGATGTAAAATTGCAATTGAACTGTGATGATTGATATATGATAAGCAATAAGGATGTTTATCTTTAGTAGTTTGATTTTTCGTTTAAGTCTTTGTAATTGGTTCATATGGATTTCTATAACTCTGAATATCTATCATTTAGGTTCTAATAAAGTTTCTTGTTTTAGCATTCTTGTGTTTGATTTATTTAGTTGCAGCTTATTGTCATTATTGTAAACATTCAAGATTGAGAATGCATGATTTGTAAAGATTTTATTGATAAGTGGTATATGTTAGTGAGAATGAGACATCGAAACATATCAAAGAATGGTGTTCTGCCGATATTGTATGCCAATGGTATGAAATATTGTAATAACAGAATGATTTTTCTAATAATGAAGAAATGTTAGGTTGTCATTGCAACATTAATCTGGGAACAATTACTAAACATGGCTTAGAAATGTTAGGTTGTCATTGCAAACATCAATGATTTGCTTAATTTTCCAGTTTTAATAAGTTGGATTTAATTTAAACATTATATTAAACAATTGTCACTCAATTAACATAACAAGGTCTTATAATAAACAAAAAAACTTATGAAACTTGTTTAGATCCATATTTACTTAATTAGTAATAGGTACACTTGTTTGTTTAATCAATACTAAAAATAAAACATGGTAAGTTGCTACTTTTAACTATCAAAAAATTATAACATTGTCAGTTGTTACTTTGTACTATTAAATATGAGTAAAGTTTCATTTGATTTGGTCAATTTTTAAGTTTTAATAAGTCGGACTTTAAACTAAACATTATATTAAACGAATGTCACATAATTGACATAAGAAGTCCTTATAATAAACAAAAATTCTTATGGAACTTGTTTTGTTTATATTCACTTAGTAATAGGCACACTTATTTGTTTATTTAATTGATATTAAGAATATAATACATATCATACATAAGTAAGGTCAATAGAAAACTTTAATTTAGCATATTTAGAATGAATTTTAATTTTTTTTAAAAAAACCAAGCCTTTTTTTTTTGGAAAAATGTTTTAAATTTATTTTACTTTGGGAATATGTGTAATGTAATTAATACACCTTGGAATATTTCCTTGTACCAAAGGTTGGGATATTTAAAGTTGATTACTGTTTGCTAAAATTACTTTATGTAGAAATTAGTTCTAAGAAATTTTTCATTGATTATTTTTGTCCAAAATTTGTATAAAGATGTGAGAATTAGAGGAGCGTGATGCTGCTATTGCTAAGTTTGAGGATTTCTGCGCTATCCATAGCCGTATCATGGAGGTCATTCAAGCTGGAGCGCAGTCACTACGAATGGAGGTTGACAAAAAAACTGCTAAAGTTAATGCGATTCTAAGAAATGCGTCTGAAGGTGTGCAAGAAGCTGTTGTGCAAGCACCTTATGTGATACCTAAATTTGTGATGTTTTTAGATCGGGTAGAGAAAACAGCTGCTGAAGGGGCTATTCAACTTGAACAATTGAAAGAGGATAAAGAAAAGGCAAGGAGTGATTTGGATGAGGTTTTGAAGAAGTTTAGAAAAGGGCTAGGGAATAGGAAGGGTTCTATATGATCAACAAATGAATTAAGTTGTAAGTTTTAGTTGGTTTGTCAACCAATTCAATTTGTAGAATATAAATATTGAAATTATTATTAGCCAATTATAATCAACTATTTTGCATCTTGATTGAGTTTGAAACGTGATTTAGTATTAACCTTTGTAAATAATAATTTAATTTTATGTTTTTGTACATGTTTTCGAGCAATTTTTTTTTTAATATTCGTGTATTTTATTATGTTAATATAAGTAATTTACATATTAACTTTAATTGATTGTTATAGAAGTGGACTTTTTCGTGTAGTTGTTTGTAGACACTAAATTATAGTAAAATACCAACTTTTTATATCTATTTTAAGAACGTTCTCATGTAGTATATTTAACAAACTTTTAATTATTAGAGAATTATAACTTTTTGTTCCTTGGTATATGTAAATTATGTGAATAGTTGCAAATATTTTTGTTGCGTAAAAGGGGGTTGGCAAAGGATATGAATTAACATGTATGTGAAAAAGTTGCAATTGACAGTTACATAAGCCAAGTTCTCTTCATTTGTTTTTATGTCAACAAACAAATCATTTCTTTGTAGACTCTTTTATCTTGTCAGTAAGAAAGTTTTATTTATTTTTTTTATTAACTTGTTTAAAGCCTAAAAAATGGGTGAAAACAATGGAAAAACTTCATTTTTGCATGCATGTTGCTGCTTTCTGGATCAAAAGAAGGCAAATATTAAAGAACAACTCTGTGCAATCCTGAAATTCCGAGTGGACTTGATACACAATGTTGATGAGTTGCTAAAAGAGCTCATTGAGGTAAACAAGCAGCTTAAGGATTGTGGTAATGATGATGAATTAGTTCCTCCTACGAAGTTTGGCTTTATTGTTGGTGAATCATCTCAAATGCAAGGTGGGGTTGATAATGGAAATGGTGTTGTGGCTAGTGATGTTAAGGCCGAAAAGTTGAACATGCATATAAGTGATGATGAGAAAGTGGTTAAAGAAGTTGTCCATAATAAAGTGGTTGTCTTGGGTAATCAAGTGGAGCAGATTTTTGTTTTGATGAATGAAGTAGAAGAACCTCTTACTGTGCCCATGCTAGAGGAAGAAGAGGAGCAGGAAATGGAAGAAGAAGAAGAAGAAGAAGAAGAAGAAGAAGAAGAAGAAGAAGAAGAGGAGCAAGAAATGGAGGAAGAAGTGAAATAGAACGATAATGATGATGAGGAGGGGGGTGAAGCTGATGGATATGGTTTTGAGGAGGAAGTCGATGATGATGATGAACATGATGATGGAGGACATCAATCTTCTAGTTCTGATAGTGGAAATTACTTTAGTAGTGATGATAAAATTTATGACTCTCAGTCTTCGATTGATTCAGATGCTTATCGTCTCTCTCCTAGAAATTTCGATGGTATTTGCTAGCTATGGAGTTTAGTTGGTGTAAGATTTAGGTATGGATCTTAATTAGTGCAGGATTTTGTCTATGGAATTTGCTTATTGTAGGAAGTTACGAATGAATTTAACTTAAGTAATTTTTTGAAGTATGCAAATGTATTTTGATGTTTAATGATTGTAATATATTTATTTATAAGTATTGATCATCAATGTGTTTCATGTTTTGTAGCATTGGTAGAGTTACAGGAATTCTATGGATATGTGAACAATTTCGACATCAAGATCCTTCTCATTAATAACTTTAAATTCCAAACCATAGGAATGCAATAAAAGATTTCGTTCACCTTAAGTTCCACGATCAAGATCCTTCAAATTTGATAGTAAGGACTTGGGTGAAAATATTGAAAACTTTGACAAGGATATATTTAGATGGCTTGTTTTGTTCCAATTTCTTAATACTTGATAATTATTGGTACATAACTATTAGAATTTAAGTGTCAGTTTAATGATAGTAGTTCACCATTATCCTTCATAAAAATAAGAGCTAGGGAAAAGGAAATATTATGACGTGATTTTTCTTTAATTAAATTACTTCTCTTTATCTTTGTAAATTTAGGAGTAGTCATAGCAATTTTCTTCTTCTAATGAATAGTGCAAATGAGGCAAATGTTCATATAATGAGTAATGCAAACAAGGCGAGGTTGATAGTAGGGATTTAGGTGAAGATATTGACAACTTTGACAAGGATGTAATTAAATGACTCATTTTTGTTCCATTTTCTTAAAACTTGTAAACTATAGGTGCATAACTATTAGAATTATAGTGTCTGTTTAATGATAGCGGTTTACCATTATACTTCATAAAAATAAGGGCTAGGGATCGGAGAAGGAAAGGCCATGACCTGGTTTTTCTTTAATTAAACTATTTCACTTTATCTTTGAAAATTTAGGGGCTTTATTGATGATTCATATGGATGGTAAAGTCGATTTCTGCATTGATTTAGATGCTTATTGCTGCTCTCTTAGTAAATTTGATGGTATTTGCTAACTATGGAGTTTATTTATTGTAAGATTTAGGTGTAGAGTGTAATTAGTGTAAGATATTGTTCATGGAATTTTTTCATTGTAGGAAGTTATGGATAATACTTTCTTATTTAAGTGTTTTTTTTTTAAAAATATGCTATTTAGGTATCTCAAGGTTTAATGATTGTAATATATTTTTAAAGTATTTATTGTTAGATTATCTTATGTTCTATGTTTTTCACAATGTTTGTATGGATTGATGTTTATTGGCAATAATTTTTAGTGACAATGCATCAAACCTATAAGTTTATGATAGACTCAAAGTAATTCATTTTGAACTATCGTGCCTCATCATGTTGGTTTCATTGAAATTGTTAATGATATTTGATAGTTATAGGCTTTAAGATAAAATGCATGCGTGAGCTTGATTAATTAGTGCAAGATATTACTTATAGATGTTGTTCATTGTAGGAAGTCATATGAAAAGTAATATGGGGAGTTATTTAAAGTTTTTTTACTAAAACTTTAAAGTATTATTTTCATAAGTTAACATTATTAACTTCTTCTCTTACATCTATTAATTAGTGTTTTGACATTAAATTGATTTAAGTGATCATTTGTTGTCAAAATGAAAAATAATCTGACTATCACGACAACTTTCTTCATCTGATGAGTAGCGCAAAAAATAAAGTTTTCAATTGGGAGTTGTGCAAAGGAGGCAAGATTGATAGTAAGAACTTAGATGAAGATATTGACAACTTTGACAAGGATATGTTTAAATGACTTATTCTTGTTCCACTTTCTTAAAACCTTGAAAAATATAGGTATATGACTATTAGAATTATAGTGTTTGTTTAATGACAATGATTAAAAGTAGATAACAATGATAAACATAGATGAAAAACTTAATAGAGTTACTCCCTCCGCCCCCTTTTGATAGTCCCTTATGGGCTATTTTCAGTCCCAAATTGATAGTCCCCTTTGATATTTTCAAGTACCATTAATATGTCAGTTTTACCAAAATACCCTCATTTTTTTGTCCTTTTCCTCTGTCCTTCCTATATTACCCCCGTAATTTAATTTGATTCATGTGCCATTTTTCTCCTAAATTTCTACACTCTTCCTCTTTCCTCTGGCGTTTAATTATTTTGTCCCCTCTTTTTCTCTCTTCATTTTTCTCTGTTATCTCTCCTAAATTCTTAAATAACCCTAGTTTTTTCTTGTTCTCTCTCCTAAATTCATGGGTTTCGAGTTACCATTTGGATGATCGAGTTGCAGATCGGTATATGCATGCGACCTGCGAAGCAAAGCCCCCTAAAAAAACAAAAAAAAAAATCGGCATTTTTCAGGCCAAGGTATGCGTATTAATCCTCCATGTTCGTTTTTTTTCTACTTTAGCAAGTATGTGATGATTTGGTACTTGGGGGTGTTTCATAGTGGCAAATTATTTGTTTATGCATTTGGGTTTGATAATCTGGATGGTTATGGTTTCGTATTTAATTTGATTTTTTTGTTATTATACTTTTCTCTCAATGTTTAGTTTAATTGTTGTTCAATTTGTAGATCTTGCTAAGTTATTGATGATGGTTATTGTAAATATTGAATATTCTAATTGCTCGTTTTGATGACTGCTCTTTTAGTTAATTCAAATTGAACCTTGTTTTGTCAATGTTTAGCTTAATTGATTTGTCTAAATTTATTAGTACTCCGTATATACTCCCTATAACATTAATTGGTTTGTTACTGTATTAGTCTGAATCTTGAGCCTTGTTAGTTAATTTGACTATCTATCATACTCTAAGTGGTCATGAATACTATCATTTAAATGTGTCATGGTTGAAACAGGAATGACAGATTAATGGCTGCTAATAGAGCTAAATAAAATTGATTATCGTCCTTGCATTTGCATTTTTCCTTCCTGTATTTCTCAATACCTATCATGTTGTCTAGCATGCCTTCTTATCATGTTTGATGAAATGTAATATGTGAGCTGCATCTTGAGTTGTTGTAATGATGTAGCCTTTGTGAGGTACATATGTTATTGGATTGATTTAGTCTATTGTTCATTCATGCACATATCATGAGTCAGTCCCCTGGTTCAGATGAGGAATCACACTCTCATCACACTTACAGTTATGAAATGTATAGAATGCAGAGGGCTAGTAAGGATTAGGTTGATAATCCCACCAAAACTCCAGCTACATCTCCTCCTAAATTTCCAGCCAAATCTCTAGTCAAATCTCCTCCTAAATCTCCTCCCAAATCTCCTCCCAAGTCTCATGCCAGAATCCCCATCCCCTTAGAGCAACAAACTAGTTCATTCATGGACAGGCTGTTTGCTGATTTTATATCACACTATACCTCTGAGCCCTATGAGTGCACTGACAGAGATTGTAAATTAGGAAGTGGGTGTGACGGTGAGCACAGCTACAACAATGAGACTTTGAGGCTTAGGTTTGGCATTGTCCCACCTTGAATGCCACCTGTAGATTCTGACTACTGGCCTCATAATTGGTACAGAAGGCAAGCAAGAAAACAGGGTTTGCCAAGAAGCTATGACAATGTTTATTTTGATTTCTCAGACTCTAATGATGATGATGGTGGTTGATCTCCTTCTAAGAATTCTAAGTCCCTTGTCAATGATTCTGATAATGAATCAAAGAGCTAAGTTGCATTTTGCCTTATCTTGTCAATATCTAAGATTGGAAAGCTAAATTAGGTATTCCTTAAAATGTTGTGGATTCAGCTTTGCATGTGAATTTATTCCTAAGGTTTTTTTTTTTTTTTTTTTTTTTTTTTTTTTTTTTTTTTAATTTTTTTATTCAATGTCCACTAAGTAACATGTTTGGATTCTAATGTTTGGATTTTGGAATTTGAAATATAGTTGGTTTTTGAATTATGGAATTAGTAATGCTTTGGTTGCCTTGATTTTGCCTTGCTTCCTTGTTGCCTTCATTTTGCCTTGCTACCTTGTTGCCTCAAACTTGCCTTGCTGTCTTTATATTACCTTGTTGACACCACACAATGATGAGTCTATTTTTGCTCAGATATCCAACTTTAAACGCCCTTAACTTCCGTTGTCCTTAGTGTACAAGACCAATTAAGTTGATTTGTTTGCTTTGCTGACTTTTGAGGTTAAGTGGCTGTTTGGTTGGATTGTCTATGAGAGATTGGGGACTTCTAAGTTGTTTAAAATGTTGTGCAATGATGACTTAAGCACAATATTTTAAAACACAATGTGTCTGTTTCCATTTCATGGAAAAAGATGTGATTACACTTTTCAAGTGACCTAAACTGAACCCATTACACTTTGAAATTTACATAGTTCCCTCCTAGTCATACTTAAATAAAAAAAAGAACATTAAAAACAGACTTGCATATGTTGTTCAAAAGATGATTAACTAGTCCCCTACTTTTGGATGTTCCTTGCATTTGCATTTGATGTTGATGCTTCATGGTCATTTGCCATTGCAAAAGAATGTTGTGATGCATTGTGCTGTGTGCCTTGGGTTTGTTGGTGCTCTTGTTCATCATCTGTGTCTTCTCTGTTTCACTGAACTCTTTCCCATGCATCAATCACTGCCCATAATGGTGCTTTAACTGGATCTTGAAGTCTACATTCTCTATCTAATTTAGCTTTCTTATTATGTGGAATTTCAAACTTATTTGAACCCTTAGCCTTTAACACTTCATTCATCACAAAGTATAATGTAACCCAGCACTTGAACAAAGTCTTTGCACTCAACTCAAAGTATGCATCTTTGACGGCCTTTAGTAGTTGATCTGGATTCCCATTTTTTTTGTTTTGAAGTGACTGAATGCTGTTGAAAAACCCCAAATCTAGAATGTTCAATTCTTGACTATTTGGTGGCTGTTGAATGAGAATGAATGTGAACCCTGGTTGTTCACAATGTTACTGCCACTCTAGATCTGATTGAAGTATATGTGCCTTAGCATTGTCTTGTTGGATATAAATTGTGTTGTGATGACCTGTGTGTGGCCACTTTGCCATAATGGCTAGTATGATATTTTGAATAAGCATCTTCCTTGATTCATCTCTGTTCACTCTTTCCACAACCTTTGTGACCATGTCTCCCTTCTTTCTGTATTTAGAGTTCCTTTGGGCTGGCTCGGTATATGTGAATGGGAATATACCAATCTTCCCATCCCAAACGCACTCCTTTTGTGCATTGTACCATGGCTTTGCAACAGCTCCTTGAAACATGAATTTGGGGATAAATTTGGTTGATTGAGCAAATCTATGAGCTCCCTTCTCCCCTTTAGCCAAGTATGCCCTTTGACTCTTTTTAGTTAAGCTGAACCATTTTTCATCAATCATTACTATGTTATACATGCTCTGATACTCTCTTTTTGTGCCTGGTGAGTCCCCTATGAGTTTACTTAAGCACCATCTGAGTCTTTCTTTTTTGTTTGCTGCTGTAAGGGCAGGTTTAAGGGCATTTGAGTGTGGCCTTATGTCTCCCCTCTTTACCATCCTTTGAACTGTACTTTTAGAGATACCAAGCATAGTTGCTAGATCTCTTTGTCATGATCTGTCACCCATAGCAATACTCTCCAATGGGTGACAGATCATGTCCAAGACTTGTATTAGCTTGTAGCTTAATCCTTTTTCTTCCAGCATTGTGAAATTTTGTTGTGACATTTTATGTTTGATCAGCTCCTTCATTCTTGTTTCTCTTGTTCCATATTCTGCTGATATACTTCCTGTTGATATTGAAATGTTGTGCATCAGCTTTATTAGCTCCCCTATCAAGTTTGCCATTTGTGGATCTATTTAAGAGCCACAAAAGGATATTCAACTTGTCCCTATTGTTGAGCCTGTGCTTCTGATGACCAACTGGTTGTTGATTTTGTGGCTGTTGATTCTGTGTTGGTTGCTCATGGTCTTCTTGCTGGTCATTGTTGAAGTCAGTCTTCTGGTCTGTTGTTTCCATGTCATGATTGTCTGGAGTTTGATTAAGATCAAGTCCATCCATGTCTTCCTCATCTTCACACCAGTAAGTTGCGTTAAGATCGAATTTAAAGATGGCATCCTCTTCTTCATGATATTCTTCTTCATTACCAACATCTTCAACATCAGCATTCAAATCGATAAACATGTCTGAAGCCATTGAATACAGGCAATGATGATAGTGGATATACTCAGATTTTTTTTTCCTTATTTTTGATGTTGTGAAATGTTTAAATTTAGTTTAGGAGGGAATGAAATTCTTTTTTTATAGAGTAATGATTTTCAAGTCTAATTTGATTAAGAAACAGCAATCTGTGTACTTTAATTTGATTGGGTATTGTAATAAAATACTCTAATTTCATTGGTCAAAATAAATTCACATGGATTCAGCTTTGCATGTGAATTTTTTAGTAGACAATGAATAAAAAAAAAACCCCTTTGGTTTCTTCTGAAAACGGAAAAACAGCAAAGCAAAACAATTTCTCTCTCTAGAATTTATTTGCTAATCATTATCCTTTTGTTTTCCCCATAGAGTTGTACTTCTTATTTAAGTTTCTTAATTCCCGCGAATCCGCGATTTCAGCCCATAAGGGACTATCAAAAGGGGACGGAGGGAGTATTATTTATGAGTAATATGATTAAGATTTTGTTATTATAATTTTCAATTAGATTAAATTGTTTGTTTCAAGTTGTTTGACAATTTAGTTTAAAAAGTCTTGTTTAATGTTAAATTCTTATTAATATAGTGAGATTATTTAAGTATTGGTAAGCATAATTAAGCATTAAGGTAATTTAATTTTTTAAGTATTGAATTCAGCTTAAAAAAAATCATATAATGCAAGAACCCACAACTTTAATATGTTTATCAACTATATAAATTATATTGCAATATAATATAATTAATAATTATATTTATAACTAAACAAAAGTTAAATTGTAATAGTATTAAAACTTGTAATTATTATTTTTATTGAATATTGGAGAAGAAAAGTTTTTGTAACTTAATCTTCTTAATGAGTTTTCTTGTCAAGATCATATATTTCGGTATATGTGCATTGCCAATAAATATTTTAATTAATAAAATACCTTCTTTCTTGCTCTATACTTTGCATGCCTTTATAGCCTAGCAAAACTTAATAAATTCTTTAAATTGAAACCATATGTGTATAGCTCAGAAATCTACATTGAAATTGCATGGCTGATTTTTCTTTCAAGTTTTCAGTTCCCTTTGAAGCAAAGAATAACAAATTTTTGATATGATTCAATAATATTTGCCTAAACTATCTTTTTTTTTGTAAATGTATTGTTAATGTTTCTTTTTTGGGTTTTTAATTTGTCCAATCTTGTATTTGTATATAGTGTATTCTTGATGGTTTCAAATATTTGTTAAATGATGGGAAGTTAGGCGTTGAGTTGTCAGTTCCTAATGATTCCAAAATTTGGTATGTTACTATGGTACACGAAGAAAAGAATGATGAATGGCAAGTTGTTTTGGGAAAGGGCTGGTCCAAATTCGTGAAGGGTAATAGTTTAAAGGCTGGTGATATTATGAATTTCAGTTATTCAAGTTACAGTTCATTTCTAGTTCAAATTGTTAGAGCAACAACAAATAAGAAAGTGCAAAGGTCAGAATACATCAAGGGTTCACCTAGTTCTAGTAAAAGGCATGGGCGCAAAGCTGCAATTGAAGGCAAATCAGAGAAGATGATTGAATTGAATGCTTGGATTGATGAAATTGTTGTTGATTGTCAGTTGCCAAATTATAAGTTCATTTTTAAAAAAGCTTATTTTCAGCAAGCCAAAATTTTAAGTCTTGATAAACTTAAACACATTTTAAAACTTAATTTGATTTTAGCATAAGCCTTTTTTGAATTCAGTTTTTGTGGTTTTAGTGTTGTTGTTTACCGAATGTTCATTTAGACTTTGCCAAGAAGTTTTTAAGTGGATTTGGTGAGACAACTGATGTTATTCTGCAAAACTTTGATGAACAATTTGAGATTCAGCTGAAAAATATGAGGAAAGGTAATATAATTACTAAATGCTCACTGAAAAATGGTGTGAGGCAATTCATTGAAAGATACAATGTTCAAGAGGATGAAGGTGCACTTATCAAGTTTATAAAATGTGACTCTAATATATTTGATGTTGATCTAGTGTTGAATTAATGTTAGTAGTATTCTGAGGTTGTTATTAGATGATTATATAAGGATGCTGGTGTTTTAATTAGATTTTGTGTTCTAAAACCTTAGATTTGCTTTTGGGACAAAGACTTATTATAAATTAAGTTATATGTTTAAATTTATTTTTGTCTTATGAACAATTAACTAATGCAATGATATTTAATTTGCTATGCTACTTATAATGTTGTAAGTTTTAAAATTAATAAGTTACTCTAGTGTGCCTTAAGTAGGAATATTATGTTTTATTGTAGATGGTTAGTTTATAAACCTAGTTAAGCTAACAATGAATAACTTAGTAAACTAAACATGTATAGACAATCATTCAAACGACTGAGGAGAAAATTGTTATACAAAAAGAAATAAGAAAAGAAATTCGGTTATAAAGTTTCTAAGCAAAAGAAGCACAATTTGGTAGCCTTTGTAAGCATATAGCAAAACTCTGTCATGTTTAAACTTTGTAGTAATTGGAATAAGCAAATTGGATACATGTAACCCAAAACAATAATTGAGGATGCTTTTCAATATTTTAAAATCACCAAATGATATTGGATAGCAATCAAGAAGGTAACAAACAAGAATATCTCAAAAGTGATAAGAAAAACTTATCATTAACTACGTGTTCTAATTTGAAACCATAGATTATCGAGATTGGTATTCAATCTCTGGCTATGGATTTTAGCAACCATCTTAGTACCTCCGCCCTGTCTAATGCTTGAAACGGTTAACTCGTGATATGCATTGGTTTGGATATGAAAACCTTGCATCTTTTAAGTCACCTTAATCATCCCAAAAATAAGTATATAGATAATAAATAAAATATATTGTGAAACCTTAGATTGATGAGAAATAAATAACATGATTACTCTATTTGATCAATATAATAAAACAATACAGTATAAAATCATTTGTGAATCAATATCATATCATTTAAATAACATTAAATTGGTATTGTGAGGTTTAAGTAAATACTTACTTCGTAGCAATTTAAAATCTACATTGTTAAGGTGAAGAAAATCAGGCTATAGTAAAAGAAAATGCAACATTATACTACTACCATGTGATTCCATTCTTTCCATATGACTCAACGCCATATGAGTACTATTACATGTAATAAATAGTCACCCGAAAATTCTTCATATATGTAATCAGATCATTATCAACCGTAACCTTTTACTACAATTATACATTATATATTTTATTAATAGACAATCAGCTTTCAATTTGTTTACTAATAGTAAATGAAATTACATAGATAACCTTAATACTTAATAAGATTAAAGATAGATCTCATGTAAGAGATTAAATGTAAAAGATTTAATGTAAAATATATTTAGGAGCAAGTACAATCAATCTATACTCGATATGTGTAAAAATTTATGTAATATGAATAGTTTAAGCCAACTTAGGGCCTGTTCTCATTGACTGAACTCAGCTGAACTGAAATGAACTGAACTGAACTGAACTGAACTGAACTGAACTGAACTGAACTGAACTGAGCTGAACTGAAATGAATATTATATAAGAGAAGGAAATTAGGATCTGAAGTGAACTGAACTGAGCTAAACTGAACTGAACTGAACTGAGCTTAACTGAGCTGAACTGAACTGAACTGAACTGAACTGAACTGAAATGAACTGAATTTCAACATAAGAGAACAAGCCCTTAATGTACTTTTGTCCATTTTTTTTTGTGAGATTAAATAAACCATTTTAATCTTTTATAATCTTAGCATGCAATGGGAAATATAAGTTTATGTAATGTGAATAGGCAAAGTTGTCTAAATATTTACTTTAATTTTGTGCATGAAATAAATATTATAACTCTATATAATTTTAACACAGAAATTGCTTAGTAAAAACTTTACGTCACAAATGTTAAAATTATAGATTTCCCAAAAAAAAGCTTAACGTCACAAATGTTAATATACGATAAACTTATAAATAATAATATTTTAACATTTCCCAAAAATACAATACATTGCTATAGTATGGATTTATTTTTAATTGATGATTTCTAGGCAAAAATAATAAATTTGGCGGCAATGTTGAGTTGAAAGGTGATTGATTTGCTCTTTGTTTTATGACTTTTGGTCTTCTTCAAAACCCCTTCTTTTCATTTCTCTTAACTTCTCATTTCTGTTTCTTTTTCAAATTTATTAAGTCTTATAATTTTCTTTGTCTAAGTTTATGGTTCACTAATTTTAAAATCATCTGTGTTTTTTCAAACATGGCTAACAACAAGGAATTACAAGATCTGGAAGCACGACTTGCTATGTTGTACAGGGATATGGATGTAATTGCAGAAGAGGAAAGGTAAAAGAAAGAAGAATTGGCAAATATTAGAGCAGCGTATACCAATAAGCTAAAGGAAGCTAAGGTTTTGTACGAATAGTCTCAGAGTATTCGACGAGAACGAATTACCGAACTAATCGGGCGTCTAAGTGAACGCCGTAAAAGGCAATATATAGAGCAGGGAGGAATTGGGCACAATATTGGATTCATGGGTATAAATGCGGTAGAAGAAGGTAACCATGAATACCAGAGGGATATTAGTGGTGTTAGAGGAGGGCCTTTAGAACCAGAGGTTGCTGTTGAGAATGTACAGATGGAGAGTCCTATTCAAATTGATAGTGACAGTGATGATCAACCAGTCAGAATGAGGAAAATAGTACGCTTTAAAGGCGAGTCATCTAAGAGAAGAGGCCAATGTAGCAATTCTCATGAGGTTAAAAATGTTGATGTTGAAGGAGGGAAAACTGATATGGAAATCAGTGATGATGATGCTGAAGTGAAACAAGTCATCTATTCTACAATTGTTGTTCGGGTTGAAGAAGTGCAGGAACAACCTGCAATTGGTGAAGGTAATGATGGTTTGGTACGACAGGAGCAACAACATCCGCAAATTTATCAGATGAGGGACTTAGAGGAGGAGCCAGAACACGAAGAGGAGGAAGGCGAGGATCAGGATGATTTATTGTACGATGATTCTGAAGAGGATATTGGTTATCCATACCATTATCACTCGCCTGAAGTTTCTGGTGACGATGATGATGCTTATGGGTTCGATTCTGATTAGTCCATTTAGTACAATGCTTAAGTAGATATCATTTTTGAGGCCATTTAGGTGTTAAAAGTACTCCTAATATAATTTAATCATCGAAAGTTCTAGCCTTTATATATTTTGACAAAAGTTTTTGTAACTAAGGAAGTTAATTCCAAAATTAAGCTGTAATGATCTAGATTTCAATAGATTATATAAATATCTTTTTTGAAATTTTCAATATTGATGGTTATATGAAAATCTTGGTTTCAATTGTTAGCTTATTTATTTATTTTAATCAAATAGTTACATATTGCATTACTAAAGAAACTATAATATTAGGCTATATTTGATCATAAAGTGTATTTTAATGTCTCATACATAGTATATCTACACTAACAAACATTTTTTCTGTGTTAAATTTCAACATGGTTAATAGAGTAATAGCCACATTACAAGGTGGTATATATTATTTTGTATAGAATCATTTGAATCATTCAGTCTATAGACTCAGTTTTTTCTGACTCAATTGTA
The DNA here is from genome assembly GCF_948465745.1 of Chenopodium album. Classification (NCBI taxonomy): domain Eukaryota; kingdom Viridiplantae; phylum Streptophyta; class Magnoliopsida; order Caryophyllales; family Amaranthaceae; genus Chenopodium; species Chenopodium album. Next base: position 19,600,350 of record NC_137842.1, read on the forward strand.
GTATTCAGATTGAGCCTGCTTATTAGTTTTCCAATGCCATGTTAGAATCTAACATTCATAATCTGAGATGATTGAAGATAAGGATGGATTGTGGAAACATAAGCACTTTATGGTTGATAGTTGGAGAAAGTACTAATATTGAATGGTGAAGATGAGTTGAAGGATATTGTTTTTAGTAAATGATGCCAATAGAGTATTAAGTTGGAAAATAGTAGGAATGTTATCACTATTACCGCCATTCAGCTCCAAACAGCTAATCTTATGTGTCACAATAGTTCACAGAACAATATGCATTTTAAGTTGTTCCCCAATGTCACTATAGTCATAGACATGCACCTGAGTGCTAGATATAGTCATATTATAAAATTTTTGCTTGAGTTTGATCCAAAATAAAGTTACTTAGTGTATAAAGCAAGTACCTAAATTAGCTATATAAGACATGATATTGAAAGGCATAGATTAGATGGAATAAATATTATATTTCCATCATTATTAGAAGTCTATATTAACTTATAAAAACTTAGTGAAAGTTTGTTCAGGCTTGGATAACCGGAAGAATTTAATCAAGACATTATTCTCGTATTTTATCAATTGATTTACTCAAATCTGATTTAAGGCTTTATATATACGGATAAATTTGACAGCTTCCTTAGAACAACACTAACTTGCCGCTCCTGACCAAAGAGTTACTTCAAAAACAAGAGTGAATCTTACAATCCTGATGTTATGCAAAAGGAACTCTTCTTCGCTTTCAACTTAGATCAAGTCATTGGTGAATGATAACCTAATTTGAAAAGATAACAAAATGAATAGGCAAAAAAAAGGAGGACAACTCATTGTTCTCAAAATATTTTCCTCCTTAGCTTCTTCCTAAACCCATTTGAGAATAAAATTATTTAGAAACTGTAAGAGTGCCTTTAAATGATTTCATGATTTAAGGTGTATGTGTAGATGTATATGCTGGTTATGCAAACAATATTTTGCATGAGTAAGTGTAATCTCAGTTAAAAGAGAAATGACAACAGTAGGTTTAATGGTCTTATTTACATATGCTGGTAATTAAGATCTTAAATAACTGAAACTTGATATACATAGCAGAATGCATGCACTGATTGTGAAACATAAAAGTATATAATAAAACAATCTGCAAAATTCATGCATTAGTTAAGCATACAAAAGAAACATTGTCTGTAAGCCTAAGTAAAAGTGCATGCAAGGCAGTAACACTAAGCTTTATTGAAAATAATATTACCACCCTTTCCCTCTTCAATGATTGTGCTAAATAAAGTATGATGTCTATTGGTGTTGACTCCAGAGCTGCAGCAAGGTGATCAAATTGAGTCCAATCATCCTGAGAAGAGCAGAAGATAATGTCATGACTAAGATTAATAGAAGCAAGTGATTTTGCTAAATATATAAGCTATTAACATAGATTAATTAGGCACCTCAGTTTTCATGTCAAAAATTTCTGTTGCAGTAAGGTTAAGGATCTGCTCACACAATGGACCTCCCAATCCTAACTATTTTTTGTTATTTATGCTAACATTAGACCTATTTCCTGCTGTAATGTTATATACAAGAGCATCTCTTAAATCATTTTTGAGAGATTAAGACTGGTACTTCCAAAACTCATTGCTGAAATTCAAAGTTTTAATTCAATCAATCAAATCTGTTATGACTTACAATATAACAGATTTATTCTATAAACTCCCTAAATTTTCTAAAATAAAGGAAAAAGTTAAATGAAATAAAAGAACGTAAATATCAGTTTAAATAATTGCAATATGCCTCGAAAAATGATCGTGATATTTAACAACTATAGCTTAAATATCACTGTATATAATTACAATGTAATTTGTAAGATTATGAGAGCTTAAAAGGATTATATTTGTAAGAATATACTCTTTGCGGAATTTTTTTTTTTTAATTTATATAACAGCTATAGCAACTTGTTACAAAGGAAGATAAATCACCAAAACATTGCCATTCATATCAAGAAACAAAAAACATATTTCTTACCACCTACTTATAATAAACTAAAAACTTTACAAGTTCTAAATCGAATTCACTAAACAAAATAACTTAACTTATTTATCAAAATAGCAGTAACCTAAGTTAACAGATTACACCCGAATTTACGGAAGCCTTTTACTCGTAGCTATCTTCGTAGCCCATCATCTCATACCTATTGTTGCTGCCAAAAGATAAATATTCACCACAATCATCTCCATCAGCACCTGGAATCTCTTCATCAAACCGATCTTCTATTTTCCTTTTGAGATCCCAAAATCGTTTTTATTCCATCCAAATCCTCCTACTTATCAAAATCCCATGAAGATTGAGACTTTCCCTCTCCCTTTTTACAATCCCAGTGACTCAGACAGTTATCAGAATCCCACGAAGAACAAGACTCGCCCTCTCCTTTTTTACAATCCCGGTTACTCAGACCGTCTTCACCATTTGTCTCAGCATTACTCTTTGGTTGTCTCCAAGAGGATTTTGCATTGTTCTCTTTTTTCTTCAAATCCCAACTACCATCTTGTTCTTCAACTTTATTTTCACCTTGTTCCTTTACAACATCTCGCTCACCCACATCGCCATCATATTCCATAACCTCATCACCACCGACATCCTCCCGTTCTACAAGGTCTCCACCAACATCAACAGTCCTACTCACAACACTACCCTTGTCATCTTCAATAATTATCTCCTCAGGTAGCACAAATTCTTCAATCGGTCCAATACCCCCATGGGCTATCATAGCCCTTCTTCTATCTTTCCCTCATTGCCAATATAGCTCTGAAATGCACTGCTCCCGAAGCCAATGCAGTTGAGATAACAAAACCGTCCCTTCTTGTAACTTAACCGTGCGTGCAGTTCTGATGTTGACTAATCCATCTACTTCAGCCTTTTCTTGCTCTCGAATGTCTTTCATATCATCAAAAATAGCATCAATATGTGCTACTAACTCTCGCAATTCCCTCCTATCTGTCATTGTCTACTTACATAAGGAAACCTAAAAATAATGAAAACAAATTGAGCAACATTTGCAAATTTTGTTTTTTTTTTTTTTTTTTATATATAAAAAATGAAATATGTAATTTAAAAGCATATAACTAAAGAAGATAAAATGATCAAACAATATAACATAATTAATGCACATGAACTAACAATGCACTAATAGTGATTTAAAAAAATAAGAACTGATACTCACCAAAAATTAGACACTAATCATGCCAATTCTAATAATTTAATCTAACTCTATTTAAGTCCACCATTATCTATGCATTTATCTTGAATAAATCTCTTGACAAATTCTAATAAAAATCAAAACCACAAGAAGCACAACACAAGAACTGGAAAACAAGCAGAAATAAAGGTAATTTCTCAAAACATCATGGAAACCCACAACACTATATGCTCTCTTTTATATATACCATAGGTGAAAGTCCTAAATTCAACTTAAAACAAATTCGAGCACAATGACCAATAACAAAACACAGTAACCACAACAGAACAAAACAAAAGATACAACAATGTACTTTAAAACAGAACAAAATAAACAGAACAGATCAAGACAAACTAATAACCAAAATTAAAGCACTAAAACAGATATCAACATACAATGTAAAGGATGATACCAAACAAGAATTAGACATTGGTCACTGCAATATGTTAGAACAACTTAAAAACAACGCTACAAAATCTGATACCAAATCCTCAACAATTCATCTCACCTAATGTTGTTAAAAAAAAATGCATCCAAACATAAAAAATAAAAACTTATAAATAACCACAAAAAAATTATAACAACCAACCTAAACATGGAATCAAAACTAAGACACATAATTGTAGGCGTCATTTAAAGTGCGCCTACGTTAAAGCATGTTGTGAATATGCTTGGCACTCTTAGGAAGTGGGAATTGACATAATACGTTTAGGGACAAGGAAAGTAAGGAGCCGCCTACAAGTTTTTAAAGAACTTGTAAACTGTTCACGGATCATTTAAGGCAACCACGATTAAGGGACAACGATAGGCAACAACAATTGACCCGTGAAGGTTACACCACATTCATAATCCATGAGATTACTAAATCCATATGGTTCGGAACCACGAAAGGAGGATCGGGGATGATGGTACGAAGTGAGTCATGGAGTCACATTCGCCCTTATTGGCCTCTACTCGATTCTTATCGTGAAAAGTGATTCCTGCGATCTCAAAGGCATGTAAACAAAGATTCAACTCGCTCTAATCTATCATTAGGCTAAATTGGTTGAATATTAATGCAACACAATATTCCAAAATATTTGGGATCACTTGAATTAATAACAAGATTAAAAAGGAACCTAAAACCGTCGTCTAAATTATCTTATTAGGCGTGATTTTCAATTACACATTCCCTTTAACATGCAATATGGTGATCAGTAAATAATAATAGATTAAACATTAATATTGGAAGCAATTTAACCATAATATCGTTAGTCAAATCAAATCATAAATTAGCCTAATCATGATACTAGCAATAAGAATAAAAATAAGAGTTATTAAGTGATTAATTACTCACTTTTCGCGTTTCCTTGAATTTCTACATCATGAATAAGCTGTTAGTAATTCAATTAAAATATAAATCAAATTGAAACAATTAAATTAAATAAAAAGTAGAGTTGATTTGGTCCAAACCCTCAGTTAATTATACCTTTCACACCTTGGTTTAAGTATAGAACTTTGGGTATTGTATAGACTCCTTAGAGTGTTTAGGGGAAGTATTTTGAGAGAATAAGGTGGCTAGTATTTAGGATAAAGAGGGAGAATAGAATTATTTGATGATCAAGATTGTTGATCATTGAAAAAAGGGGAGATATGACCTCTATTTATAGAGAAAAAAGAAGGGTCGAAAAAACAAGATAAGATTCGAATTAAATCGGAATAAAACTCAATAGACTGCAGTTTTTGCCGTTTTTGTTTTTATCATATCTTTTGATCCAAAATGAGAATAAGATAAATAAGATATCTTTGGAAAGTCTTGAAGTATAATTTTTAACCCAATTAGAATCAGATTAAAATATTTTGTATAATAAAAGATATGGCCGAAATAGTAAGACGGTGTCAGTTTTGGATAGAGTTTGATATTTTATTCATATCTTTTCCGTTATAGCTCGGAATTGATATTATAATATATCATTGGAAAGATAATTTCACGGGCCATCCAACCATATAATATTTGGATAAAAAATGTGAGGCACATAAATAATATCTGTCTATCTTTGAACGTCTTTCAATTTGAATAGAATTAGGACTTTCAAAAAGAAAAAATTTATTCAATTTCAAACTCTTTAGTTTTATCTTTTCAAAATGGATAATTAAGATATTTTAGAAACTTTTAGAAGCTTCCAATTAATCCTAGTTGGTTTATTAATAGTATTAAATCCTTTGGACCCTCCACATGATCATTGGGTCGTAGGTAAGGTGGGCTTAGGTTCGGTTTGGGCTCAGTTTAATGTTTTGGTCATAACTTATTCGTTATAACTCGGATTTGGGTTTATAATATATCGTTGGAAATCTCTTTTCAAGCCCCATCCAAATTTTAAATCATTTGATCCAGATTATAGACCAAAATAAACTGAAATGAACGTTTCTATAAAAAGGACACGAAATGAATGATTTTAAAGGACACGAAATGAATTATTTTGGGTTTAAAGGCACGAAAAGAGGAAAATAAGTTATGGTTTAGGGAAATGGTTAGAAATTTTATTGGTTTATTAAATGTATTGGGATATGAATATGGATTTAAGCACTCTAAAGATTAAATACTCAACCCGACCAATAATGGTAGTGAAAGGTTGTTCATCATCGGGTTTGGTTTTGGGAAGACATTTTTAGGTTTCTACAGAAGCCGCCACTTTGATTGAGTTTGTAGAAACGCCAGTTTCGAAAACGATAGTCAAAGTAGTCGATAAGGACGGAGAATGATTAAAGACGTTCTGCGATCCTAAATCACTCTGTATACGCCGATACCTGCAGAAATATGTTAGTTCCACAGATAAAAGAGTAAAGGGATAGAATGCTTATCTGACACCAGTGTATCGGTGACAAATGAGTTTGGCAGCTTCCTATGCTTGAAGGAATCCACCGGATGACGTTTCGTTGAAATACTTTCCATGCTTGAGGAAAGTAGACATATGAATTGATGATTTTCTATGCTTGAAGAAACCCACCGATAATACTTTCCATGCTTGAGGAAAGTCGACAGATGATTTTGGCAGTTTTCTATGCTTGAAGAAACCCACCGGTTGAGATACTTTCATGCTTGAGGAAAGTCGACATATGATGTGTTTCGGGGGTTTTTGTCCCTTGGGAGAGTTACAACACTGAGACTGGATTCAGCAAAGGACGCCTGTACCTGCAAAGAAAACGGACCGCCGGATGGTCGGTGGTCCGCCTCCAAAGATTAAGTTAGTAAGCGTTCGGTAATAAAACGTGCGGAAGTTAAGTTATCTGCTCGGATTCCAAGCTCAGGTAAAGTGCTGTCTGTTCTTGAAAATGACAACTCTGTAATACGTGACGTATTGTCTCGTATTGCGTGTATATTCTCTGTCTTGTCATAAATGTAAGAATGTCCCTATTTATAGGGTCCTTTTGGAAAGTGTGCCCTCCCTAGGATCTGGTGACCTAAGAATTAGGTCACGCCGCAAAACGGCGCCTCAGGATTTGGGCCCTTGAAGGCCGCCATTCCAGAGGCAATGCCTGAGTGACACGTGTCACTGAGCCCAAAAGGCCTCTGGGCACCTTTTGGGTGCCACGCGTCGCCGCCTGAATGGTCCATGCTGGATCATCAGTCTGTTTAGGGCAGAAGAATGTCCGCCCTCCACGTGTCATTATCTCATAGGTCCAAATGGCACCTTTACTGAAGACACGTGGCGTTTTCTGATTGGGCCACTTGGCCGGGTAAAAATACCCAAATCATTTGCCCCTCACAGGGGTCACGTGCATTGCACGTGGCACCTGTGACAGGTGTCTTCACATGACTGGGCTGATTTTCAAATTGTTTTTTGGGGGGAAAAATTAGGGTTTCCTCTTTCTATAAATAGGAAGGTTTGACTTCATTTTTGTTTTCACACCTTTGCGAATCTTGGAGAATCTCTTGACTTTTGACTCTTAAAGACTCTTAAAGACCCTAACTTTTGTCAAGCATCCGACACTCGGCTTTTCTGACCGACTGCTTCAGCCAACCAGGCGCCTCAAATACCTTCTTCTAAGGTAACCGCATGCTCTTTTCTTTTATTTTTTCTTGCGTTTTTCATTTATTCAAATGGTTTCCCAAACGTACACGGCACGACCTAGGTTAGCGATCAGCCGGTCACCGGGGACGGCTGAATCTAGAACTAGGAGTGCCGAATGCTCGTTCGAGAACTTTCCTTTAAGTACATCTCCAAATCCGACAGTGTCTGTGCATCTGCAGGACACGATGGCTCGAACAAAGCAGACAACAAGGAGATATAGGCCGGATGGTTCCTTTTACCATTCGGACAGTGAGACTCCAAATTCAGACGGCTCCATTAGGGTGCCAGCTAGTGAGATTTCTGAGCACCCCCGTAATCCCTCTTCTGACCTTCCCCAAACTCCATCTTACTACTCTCCCTCTTCTTCAAGCGGCACCCCCAGTGATTCTATACTGCGGGAAGCCGACAGTCAGTACCAGGCCGAGCCTTCAGAACAGGAGTCGGAGGAGAGTCTAGGGGAGGACCCTGCTGGCCCTAGCCGGCAGTCCCCTAGCTCTGGGGAAAGTTCTGATGAGGATTCGGCCTCGTCATCTTCTGATAGCGCCTCTGTCAAGTGAGAGGAGGTCCGAGCAAAAATAGATACTGCAAGGGAGTCCTTGTCAGTAGAAAAAGGGGAAGGCTGGGCGGAGCCGAGTGCTTCCAGGCGCTTGGAGCGTGCCCCATACTATCACCATGTTCCGCAAAGTAAGCGGACCTCCATGACATCCGGTCTTTCCAATTTCAGGCGCAAGACCGTAATGGGACATGGCTTCTCCTTGTCCGTCCCCAACAAGGAGGATACTATAACCTGGCCCTCCCTGGCTAGTTATAAGGACAAAGCCTTCGGCTGCTACGAGGCGGTCCTTCAGGCTGGTTTACGTTTCCCTCTCCATCCAGCCGTGGAGAGGATACTGGACGGATACCAACTGGGTATCTGGCAACTTGTCCCGAACTCATGGATAAATATCATCGGGTACGTTGCCGCATGTGAAATGCTGGAGGTGGATCCCAGCTTTGAGGCATTCGCCCACATGCACTATCTCAGCCGAGCGCCTGCTAAGGGCGGCGACGGCTGGTACACCTTGTCCACCTGTAAGGGGTACATGATGGCAGTCGGCAAAGAGAACAAATGGAAGGACTGGAGAACAAAGTTCTACATTGTCCATTCCTCTGAAAGCCGACTGAACCAAAAATACAATCGGTGGAACAAGGATCCGCCCCTCCTGGCTGGCAAGAGTGCCTTGCCCCCTCTCCCTAGGCGGGCCCAGGAGGAAATTTTAGACCGGGGTCTGTTTAAAGTGTCCGTTCGGACAAACGAGCATGGGGAGAAAATAGTCGTCCCCCAGAGCTACATTCCCCTTTACAAGTGGCTAGAAGATGGGGTGTTCTTGGCCGCTTGTGGTCTAAGCTCTGAGATGCCGAGAGGTAGTCGGCCGTCTGTTTTTAAGCAAACTTTAAATTGTTTTCCATGTGCGTCTATAAAGCCTAACTCCTTCTTTTTGGTGCAGACAAGGCAATGGAAAAACTCTCGGCAACAAAGAAGCCGGTTGCCGTCTCCGCAGCTAAGTACCGCACCAACGTCCTCAACAGGGCGAGTGACGAGTAGAAAGCAGCCGGGACTCCCAAGGTAGCTGTTTATGATACTTGGTATATTTTTTCAATAGAGGTTAAATTTTGCCCGCCTGCTTTTCTGAAGCCTTTCTTTTTGTTCATGCAGAGTGTTTCCACCAGGCCTTCTCCCTCTAAGCAATCCCAACCCAAAATTCAAAAAACAGGGGCGGGTGATGTGAGTGCATCCGGCAAGAACCGAAAGCACATCGCTCACAGGCCCAAGAAAGGGGGACGGCTCTACTCTCGAAGCTGACAGGGAGGTCAGCAAACCGGATGCCACTCAGGCATCAAAGGGTGGCTTTAAGCAACCCAGCACTGCTGTCGGCTCAGCAGGAGAAAAGAGGCGTCATGGGAAGGAGAAGGAGGAGGAGGCTCAGCCGGACGGTATGAGCCGCATCTTTATTGAATTTCGATACTTAATATTGCTTCTTGGAACTTGACTAACATATAATTTTGCAGCTCCTGTGCAAAGGTCGACCGTCGTCCAGATGGCCAAGGAGATGCTACGGGCGCTTGATCTAGAGGACAAGGCGTCCGTAAGAGGAGTCGACACCCTTAACTTGGATGCCATTTTGGGGAACCTCTGCGAGGTATAAAAGTTAGCCAAATTTTCCTCAATATTCAGCACATATCCGACTGGTTTTGACCATCCGACTCTTTCTTATTTCCAGGCCATGCTTCGCGTCCAGGGGCTAAGACGGCCAATCCAGGAAAAATCGAAAGAGGTAACAGCCGCTAAAGCTCGAGCCGAGTCCGCCTTAGACCGAGCTCGATTTGAAATTGCTCAGAATGAGCTTCTGACCCTTGACATGATGTATTCCCAGGCGGACGCCCACCTGCAGGTGAAGAAAGACCTGGAGTCGGCCCGCTCCAAAATCAATGACCTTAAGGCCGAAGTTAAAGGGCTTAAGGAAAATCTTGAGCCTCTTCAAGAGGCCAAGAAAGAGGCCGAGAGGGCCAAGGAGCGGGTTGGCCGCCTGGAGGGGTGCCTGGCGAACCAGGAGCAGCAGCTGAAGGATAAGTTCCAGTCCCGGGCCGAGGAGGAGAAACAAGCCCTTGTCAAACAAATGATGGAAGACTACGAATCCATCATGCAGGCGACATGGGAGGCGGTACAGCCGGGTGCTGATTTTGGCATCTGGAAATCTAAGTTTGATCAGGCAAACGAGGATTACAATGCTGAACTCCTTCGCTAGGCTGAAGAGGAGGATGCTGATGGTGAAGAGGCCGACTCCTCTTCAAGCTCCTCCGGGGATGAAGACGGGGAAGAGGAGAATGATGAAAATGAAGGGCAGCCGGCAACTGATAATGCGGCTGCCAATGCTGATAATCCCTCTGCCCCTTAAAGCTTTTTGGTAGTTATTTCTGCGGCCGAATGGCCATTCATTTCATCTTACGGCCTGCGTGCCGAGTATCCATGTATCTTTACCGACCGAGGGGTCGGGTAATTTGACAATTTTTCTGGCGTGGCCAGCAAACAATCTTACCCAATCGTCTGGTGACGATTGGATTTTTTAATCTAAATTCATTCGGCCGTTTGGCTGAAGTTATTCATATTGTTGTTCTTTAAAATTTTTTTAGTTGCATGTTTTTTGGCCAAGTATTATAACCTGTATAGCATGCGAATGTTCTTGCCCCTGGACGAATGTCGAGTGGTTTCGGTTGAGTGGATTGATTGACTTAGAAATTATTGATACTTAGAAGAGTATACATGGTTTCTAAGTCAATCAATCACTATGGTGATTGCCCCAAACCACGCGACAGACGGCCATCCAGAGCTAATGAATAATTGTTTTCATTCGGCCATTGGCTCAAACGAAATACAAGATTTTTGACTTAGCAAATTTGCTAAAAAGAAATTCCTCGCCTATTTTGTTCCAAGAACTAAAAGCAGGCGCTACCGGCCTAAAGCCTTGACGAGATAAGATGCTAAGTTTTACCTTAGTCTTAATTTTACTTTAGAATAATCCGCATGTCTTTCCCCAAGAGCAAAGAACAGGCGCATTCGACCCACAAGTCTCTTTTTTAATCTGCTAAGTATTTTAGCTCGTTTTCTTGGTAAGTAATAGTCCGCCTGTCCAGCGTTTGGGCAAAAACAGGCGTATCTGGCCAAGGGCCTCATTAGTTTTGTAATCAGTAAAATTTTCCGCCTGTCTTGCACTAGAGCAAAAACAGGCGCATCCGGCGTAATGCCTCAATAGCCTCTACTTATGAAACAGCGACCCTTTTCCGACTGTGCTAGAACAGTTAGAAAATTCTGGCCTTTAAGATTTCACTTTCGATTAAACCAAACGACTGCGAATGCTGCCTTAGCATTCGGTAGGGCCGCTTGGTGTATTTGTAGAGCAATGTGTCACCCAAATGGGAGATGCTTCTCCTCGACGAATTCGCCCGAATGGACGTCGTCGGTTATCCGACTCATGTTGGAGCAGACGGTCATACTCATGTTGGAGCAGACTGTGACCATTCGGCCTCTATGTGTTTTTCCTAATATCCGGCCATTGGCCTCAAAATGATTTTATCTGGCCTTAGGCCTTTTAAAGATTTAAGCAAATATTCGTTTAAGTGTTGGCGTAAATTTAAAGAGTTTCGTAGAAACGACTGCTTTAAAGCAGTCGGCTTCTTCAGAGGGATTGGGACGTCTGCTGTTGGGACAGACGCTATCCAAATGCATTGGTCGTCTGTATTTTGTACAGGCGCCACTAATGATAAGAAAAGACAAGCTGGAAATGAAGGCATATTCTCATTAAACAAATTTTTAAATGACAAAATTTGAGGTATTTACATTCGTACTTAGAAGTAGTAATTTTTCAAGTTGTCTACATTCCAAGTCCTAGGCAGCTTCCTGCCGTCTGGTTCTTCCAGGCGGTAGGTGCCGTCTCTTAATTCCTCATATATTCGGTAAAGGCCTTCCCAATTTGGGGTTAACTTTCCCTACTTATTCGCCCTATCGACTGCCTCCATTTTTCGTAGCACAAAGTCCCCCACTTTGAGAGGACGCTTGTGTACTCTCTTGTTGTAAGCCCGTGTCATTCTCATACGGTAAATCTCATCGCGCAAGGCGGCATTGCCCCTGCGCTCTGGAAGTGAGTCCAATGCCAGCCGCATGGCCTCCCAGTTAGCTTCTTCGTCATATAACATGACTCGAAGAGTCGGCTCATAGTGTTCGATGGGTAGGACAGCTTCTGCACCATACACCATGAGGAACGGGGTTTCTCCAGTCGCCCCTTTAGCGGTCGTTCTGATGGACCATAGGACGTGTGGTAATTCATCCGCCCAAAGACCACCAGCCCGTTCAATTTTCTTTTTAATCCCGTTTGAGATTAACTTGTTGAAGGCTTCAACCTGGCCGTTTGCTTGGGGCCGACCGACTGATGCAAAGAGGCTTGAGACCCCTTGTTCTCCCAGCCAAGTCTTGAGTTGAGGCGTCTCAAATTGAGGACCATTGTCAAAAACCATAGACATGGGCACCCCGAAGCGAGTGATAATATTCCTCCAGATGAAGGAAATAACGTCTTTAGTCTTGATGTTTTTGACCGCCTCCGCCTCTACCCACTTGGTAAAGTAATCCACAGCTACCAATATGTAGCGCTTGCCGCCTGGGGCCGCGGTGTAAAGCCCAAGTATGTCCATGCCCCATTTGGAAAAGGGAATTGGGATGTGGATGGCCGTCAGGTCTGTGGCCGGACGATGGATGAGCTTGCCAAACTTTTGACACTTGTCACATTTTTTGACCATTTCCATAGCGTCCGACTCCAGAGTTGGCCAGAAGTAGAGCCGCCTAGCCTTGGCAGCTAAAGACCTGTCGCCTATATGGGAGGCGCAGAAACCCGCATGCAAATCTTCGAGAACCTCTCTCCCCTTTTCTGGGGTAACACACTTCAATAGGGGTTTCAAGAAACCAGTTTTGAAGAGTTCTCCTTGTCTCAGCTCGAAGTTTGCCGCTTTCTTTTTCAGAGCAGCCGCCTCCTGAGGTGAATCAGGGAGCGTGCCGTCTGCAAGATAAGCCCGGATGTTGTCCATCCAGGTAGAGCTTCGGTCGAGAATTCCAATGGGGTCTTCATTAGATATACTTCTCTTTTCCATGACCTCCCAGAAGACCGACCAAGGCGTTTCACAAGAGGCGGATGACGCTAGTTTTGACAGAGCATCCGCCTGATTATTTGAAGATCTGGGCACCTGAGTTAACTGAAATTCCTCAAGTGCACCAACTTCACTTTTGACTGCCTGCAAATATTTTATCATGGCCGGATGAGTGGCCTCGTACGTCCCATTAACCTGGAGTACGACTAATTGAGAATCAGAGCAGGCAGCTATTTTCCTTGCCCCTGCCGCCTTGCAGTACCGAATGCCGGCCAGCAGGGCCTCATACTCGGCCTCATTGTTAGAGACCTGGAACTTAAACTGTAGTGCGTATTCGTACTTATCTCCCTCAGGAGATTGACAGATAATCCCTGCACCACAGCCGTTCCCAGTGGAGCTCCTATCCACATACACTTTCCAAACCTGGTCTGTATTGTCCGGCACAACCGGCCTTGTCATTTCGACAATAAAGTCGGCGAAGGCTTGCCCCTTTATTGCCTTCCTTGGTTCGTAAGTGATTTCTAATCCTTGCATTTCGATAGCTCATTTAAGCATTTGTCCAGAAGACTCCAAGGTTGTGAGTGGCCGTTTGATCGGTTGGTCAGTATAGACTTCCACCGCATGCACCAAGAAGTAGGGTTTTAGCTTCTTGATGGCCATGTAAAGGGCAAGGCCGAATTTCTCAACCATGGGGTACCAAAGCTCCGCGTTTCTCAGAACATGGCTAATGAAATACACCGGGAGCTGGATGCCGTCTCTTTCAGCTAAGAGAACGGCACTGAGGGCATGATCAGAGACGGCTAAGTACATGAAGAGCTTCTCTTTGGGAAAAGGGCTTACAAGCCTTGGCAAAAAGTGCAAATGAGTTTTCAGCTTTTGAAAGGCCGCCTCTGCATCATCCCCCCATTCAAAGTTGGTCTTCTTTTTTATTTCCTGGAAGAAGTAGAGACACTTGTTGCCTGACCGACTGAGGAATCTCCCCAAGGCCGCCAGACAACCTGTTAGTTTTTGCACTTCCTTCATAGTACGGGGCGACTGCATGTCGATTACCGCCAGTATTTTCTCAGGGTTGGCCTCTATTCCCCTTTGGTCAATCAAAAATCCGAGAAACTTCCCAGACTCAACACCAAAGACACACTTTTTGGGTTTAGCATGACCTTGTGCTGCCTGAGTGTGGCGAATGTTTCTCGGAGATCAGCAAGATGATCCGCCTGTTGTTTGGATTTGACTATCATGTCATCAATGTACGCCTCTACATTCCGTCCGATTTGATTAATGAAAACCGTATTAATCATTCGTTGGAAAGTAGCAGGTGCATTCTTCAAACCAAACGGCATCACCGTATAACAGAACAACCCCTGATCAGTGACGAATGCCGTCTTTTCTTGATCTTTTTTCCACAGGGGAATCTGATGGAAACCTGAATAGGCGTCCATAAAACTCATCAAGGCATGTCCGGCTGTTGAGTCGGCCAGACTGTCGATCTTAGGCAATGGATAACTATCCTTTGGACATGCCTTGTTGAGGTCTGTGTAGTCAACACACATCCGCCAAGTTCCATTCGGCTTTTTTACTAACACAACGTTAGCTACCCACTCAGGGAAATTGCACGGCCGAATGAACTTGGCATCAAGCAGCTTTTTTACTTCGGCGGCTGCCGCCTGACTTCTTTCCTCGTTGAGGTTTCTTTTCTTTTGCCGGATGGGCTTCTTTTTAAGATCCACGGCGAGTTTGTGGACAGCGAGATCCGGGCTGATGCTTTGCATCTCCTCCACTTCAAAGGCAAAGATGTATTTGAATTCTCTGAGTAGCTGGTGAAGGCTTTCACCCAGCTTTGCAAATGCAACCGTCCTCACCTTAACCGTCCGTTCTGGACGACTATCGTCCAGAGGGATATCGATGTGTTCACCAGCAGGCTGGGGACGGAGATCATCCGACCGTTCCCCGGTCACTGATTGCTATTGTTTTTCTTTTTTAACCACCACTAGCTGATCAGTCTTTCTTTTCTTTCCGGCTGGTGGGGCCGACTGTTCTTCCTCGACATCGTCGAGGTCGATTGTTTGTACGGCCGCGGGCTTGACGTCCGAGAGGTAACACTCTCGAGCCGTCTTTTGGTCCCCATTAAGGGAACCGACTGTTCCATCATCCTTCTCATACTTAAGTAGCATGAGTGCAGGGATGATGACGGCCTTACACTCATTAAGAGTGGGACGGCCAAAGATGAGGTTGTAAGCTGTGAGCTCTTCAACCACTAGGAAACGGATGGTCATGTGCCGACCGTCTCCCCTGCTTCCCAGGCGGAGAGGTAAGTCAATGCGTCCGACTGGGTGCACAAGTCCTCCCCCAAACCCAACAAGGGTGTGGGAGACCTCCATTATGCTATCCGGTTTGTACATGAGATTGGAAAAGCATTTGAGACTGATGAGGTCAGAGGAGCTTCCTGTGTCAATCAGAATTCGACCAACCAGCTGGTTGGCGACCTTGCATTCAATGACAACAGGGTCATCATGCGGTCGGCGGACTTTGCCTCTGTCGTGCTCGGTGATGACAACTTTAGGGAAGGCGGATGTGCCTGCCACATCCCCTTCTTCAACAGAGTTGACCATCTTCCTCAAATGGTCCTTGGTGCCCCGAATGGTCGGGCCACCACCGGCAAAGCCGCCTGCTATGGTGTATACCGGTTCTTCATCAGTTTCGGCACTCACAGCAGGCTGGGGAGTCTTTTTCTTGGACTGCCCTTGATTTGCCTTTAAAGTCACTTTGGACTTCACATAGGACTTCAGCTGTCCTTTGTCGGCCTGACGGTCAAGCTCCCGCTTGAGACTGAAGCAGTCGTTCGTGTCATGGCCAACATCCTCATGGAAATGGCAATGCTTGCTCTTGTTCCGATTTTCAACGGAACCTTTCATAGGAGTCGGCTTTTCAAGAGTCAGCCGATCCTTAATTTCCAAGAGGATGGAGAAGCAGTCCTTGTGGAATTCGTACCTTGGGACGTACGGTTTCCACTCTTTTTTCTTCTTCTGGGCCGGTTGATCAGAGTTATCAATGGCCCAGACTTGTTTTTTCTTTTTGCTCTCTTCTGGCTTAGGAGCCGGCTGAGCAGGCCGACTCTCTTTCTGCCAGTCGGACTTCTTATGGTCCGACTGCTTATTGGAGGAGTAGAGTTCGGTCGCCTGTATATAGGGTTCCGCCTCTCGCAAGGCTCCTTGCAGAGTAAAGATTTGTTTGCGGACGAGTTTGTACTTAAAAGTAGACCCGTCCTTCAGACCCTTAAAGAAGTCTGTGAAAGCGACCTCATCAGACAGCCCATGAATCTGGATTCAGACCAGATTGAACCGCCTGACATAGGAACGCAAGCCTTCTCTATCTCCCTGCTATACATTGCCCAAGTCAAGACTTGTCTTTTTGGCAGGGATGTTCATAGAGAAGTTTGAAGCAAACAAGAACGCAAGCGTCTTGAAGCTATTTATGCAACCAGCCGGCAGATGTCCAAACCACTATTGGGATATGCCCTTCAGGGTGGCTGGAAAGCACCGACACCATGCGGCATTATCCAACCCCTGTAGATACATGAGGTGGGTGTATGCTAGCAGGTGGTCTTCTGGGTTGGAGGTCCCGTCATAGGCTCCAACCAGAACATTTTTAACTTTAGCCGGCTGTACGGCTTCAGTTATTTCCCTGCAAAAACCAGAGGGTTGATCCCCAAAGGTGTTGCAGCCTAAGCTGCCAGTCCATCGGCTGATAGCCGTATGCCGCCTGTCCTCCAAAGAGGGCAGGCTGCATGTAAGGTAAAACCGGCGCCTGGTACAATGGTTGTGCCATGTACTGGGCCGACTGAATCATATGAGGACCAGACTGAACCCGCGGGCTGCTTGCTGGAGTCTCATGTACAGATTGGGAATACCTCACAGAGGTATTCCGAAAGCTATCATGATAGGTCGACGTTGAGGTCGACTCTGATAGCTGGGTCCTCTTCTGCTCAATGTATTGCCGAGCATCAGAGAATGTTTTCTTGCTACCATCCGGTTGTATGTGCCGGATGGCTTTTCTTGTGACCGTTTCTGGGAAACGGAACCGGGAAAGGTCAAATTGGGGCCGGGCCTTCTCCGTAGGGGCAGGATGAGGAGTCGGCTGACGGTCCCTGACCGACTTCTGTTTGCCAGCTTGGGCTGGCTTCTTGGCCGACTGCTCCTTTCTAGGAGTAGGCGACTTCTTTGAGGCGAGTTGTTTGATTTCATCCCTGAGACTGCCCAGGAGTCTCATTAGTTCATCTCGAGTGAAGGGAGTTGATCCTGCCGCCTGGGAAGGATCACCCGACCGCCCCGAGGACTTCTTTGGCTGACCAGTAGTTTTGCTTGGCCCTGCCTGGTCAGGGTGACGCTCCCGCTTTTCCTTACTGCGGATGCGTTTAGAGATGAAGGATCCATTTGGATCCACATAGGTTTCGACGTCAGCGTCGTCACCTGAGTCATGGTCCGTCTGGACCACTATGTCTTCTGGAGGCCGATTGGCCTCTGGAATCGGTACAGGTGCTTGTGAAGCCGTTTCAGAGGTACTCTCCCCACAGACGGCGCCAAATGTTTCGGGGGTTTTTGTCCCTTGGGAGAGTTACAACACTGAGACTGGATTCAGCAAAGGACGCCTGTACCTGCAAAGAAAACGGATCGCCGGATGGTCGGTGGTCCGCCTCCAAAGATTAAGTTAGTAAGCGTTTGGTAATAAAACGTGCGGAAGTTAAGTTATCTGCTCGGATTCGAAGCTCGGGTAAAGTGCTGTCTGTTCTTGAAAATGACAACTCTGTAATACGTGACGTATTGTCTCGTATTGCGTGTATATTCTCTGTCTTGTCATAAATGTAACAATGTCCCTATTTATAGAGTCCTTTTGGAAAGTGTGCCCTCCCTAGGATCTGGTGACCTAAGAATTAGGTCACGCCGCAAAACGGCGCCTCAGGATTTGGGCCCTTGAAGGCCGCCATTCCAGAGGCAATGCCTGAGTGACACGTTTCACTGAGCCCAAAAGGCCTCTGGGCACCTTTTGGGTGCCACGCGTCGCCGCCTGAATGGTCCATGCTGGATCATCAGTCTGCTTAGGGCAGAAGAATGTCCACCCTCCACGTGTCATTATCTCATAGGTCCAAATGGCACCTTTACTGAAGACACGTGGCGTTTTCTGATTGGACCACTTGGCCGGGTAAAAATACCCAAATCATGATGTAATCGCTGACATCTTCGCTTTGGGAGATGACAACGACCAAAAATTTTCCATGCTTGAGGAAAAACTTGTCTAATAAGATTATAAGTCTCTGTGTATCGAGAACCTTGCGCCATGAAATGATGGTGGTTCGATTGTCCCCGAACGTAGGCTGTAGTTGGTTCGCTTGTCCCCGAACGTGGGCTATAAATGGTTCGCTTATCCCCGAACGTGGGCTGTAGATGGTCCGCTTGTCCTCGGACGTGGGCTGTAATTGAGACCTGCAAAATAAAATTTACTAAGGGACTCGTATAGACTATGATTGACTAGACCAACTGACTTTACCAAGCTTGACTTGACATGACATGACATGTGTATAAGTTGTGGTTGTGTGTATATATGGTGTGGGTGTGTGCAAACACAAGCAACAGAAAATGCAAAAGCAAAAATTTTCCGTCATTTTTTTCATGAGACGAGTGTAAGGTACTGACTTTCTCTAGAAAAAGAAAGACGTGAAAAATGAATTTTTATTTTCGAACTTCCCTCGATAAAAATTTTGAAAAAGTTTTTGAACTTCCCTAGAAGAAAATAATGAAAAAGGGAAGAAGTTTTGAACTTCCTCCTTGAGCAAGACGAAATGAATCGTATGGATTGAATTGCTTGTCTTGAAAATAATGTATGCCTGATGCATGTTCTTAGGCCAGGAGGCTAAGGACAATTACATCATGTGACACGATATATGAATGAACTTAGGTTATGGAGCTAAGCATCATATATGGTGTAAAGAAGCGATCTTGAACGTCACTTAGATTTGGAACACTAGTGGAAAAAATCTTATTTGTAACAAGCTATTCGTAACAGGCATATGATTTGCCATTACAATTACATCATTTGTAACGGGAAAATTCAATGTCCGTTACAAATAACGAACTAGTCGTAACCAACAAGTCTTGCCCGTTACGAATAACCAACTAGTCGTAACCAACAAGTCTTGCCCGTTACGAATAACTAACTAGTCGTAACCAACAAATATTGCCCGTTATGAATAACCAACTAATCGTAACCAACAAATCTTGCCCGTTACGAATAGGTTTCAAAGTAAACCCTAAATTTTAATTTCCCCTTTCTCACTCTCTGTCTCAAAATATTATTTCCCCTTTCTCTCTCTAATGTTGAAGCAGCTCGACCGTCGTCCTCATCCTCACTCCCGCAACTCCATTGAAGCAGCTCGGTTATCAGCTCAAGCTTCGTTTTCTCTCTCTCTATTTATTTATAAACTCGCTTTACTTCTTCTTGTTCCCCTTCTTAGGGTTGTCGATGCGTTACCAAATCAAGTGAATGGAACTTGGATATGAATACATACTTGTTTTTCTCTAAAACCCTACATCAGCAAAGACAATTCTCCAGTTGAAGCATACAAAACTTAAAGTTGTGAACCCAGGTATTCTCTCTCCTCACCTTCTTACTTTAAATTTTCAATCCAATTTGTTTCAGTTCAATGCAATTTATCTTCTTTAATTGCAGTTAAGAAATTGAATTCAGCATTTGAATTCGTTTAATTTGTGTTATACTCTTCCTTTGCCTGTATAAATTCAACATGTAAGCCTAAAATTCATCGAATCCTTGCTTTTTAAATTCGTAATTTGATGTTCATTTGATTTGTTCGTTGTTTTATTGATTGTTTCAATGTTGAATTGATTAATTTAGTGTTCAATTGATTGATTTGATTAAACAAGAAGCAGTGTGACGGATACATGGCGTTATAGCTAATATCATATATTCTTTGTTTTTGGTTGAATATGACAGATTAAAATGTCAAAAGTGTTATGTTGGATTTTGTGGAAAAATTAAAATTGATTAGATTTGAGTTGTTGTTTTGCAGCTTGTGAAATTAAGGGTTTGAGTAGTGGAATGGGTTATTGCTTAAGAATCGTGTTGGGTTCCGGTTGACTCATCTAATCCCCAAAAACCACAATATTACAATGGCTTCGATGTAAACTTAAACATGATTAAGGCATTATTATTACATGTGCATTCTGGTTTCAAGATTTTGTTTGTGACTTTTTTGACAATGCGTTCTAATTTTCAATTAAAATATCTTGTTTTGAGCACTCATAAGTGATTCATATACCTTACAACATTATTTGGTTAACATGCATGGTGTTGCTTTTAGCATAATTATATGCTTCAACTTTTTTTTGAGTATATTTGGCTGTTTTATTATAATCAACTCTTCATTGTCCCATAGATGATTTGATAATAGTGGATTTGTAATATGTATAGCTTTAATGTCATTGCAGTTGAGATAAGTTAATGATTTTGCTTTGTTTGCATTTAGCTCCTCTGAAGTCTGAAATGTAGAGCTGTTGATTCTGGTCTGCTATCTTGATATTTCATGAAAATAAGTTCTTTGATAGATTTATTAAGGAGCGGAAAGAGAAAGATCCAAAGATGGATGTAGCAGTTGCAACTAAGTTTGCTGCATTACCATGGAGATTAGGACGCGAAAGTGTTGTCAAAGCCTTAAAGGATCCTCTCAGTCGCCTAGAACTCTCGTCTGTGGAGCTGTATCAACTACACTGGTGAGCATGATCTTACAGAAAATGGCCAATAACTATGTTAACATTCTGTTTTCCTTTTTTTGACATGGTTCGCGGAATTTTTGATGATCGAATTTCCATATGTTGCAGTCTATTTAGGTGAGTTATTATATTAGTGTGTTATCATTGACTACTTCATTTTAGATTATTGGATGAAATTGTGAAAATTGGCAGAGCATGTTAATAAGATAAGCAAACTTATAGAAAATTTGTGCAAGTGGGTATGATAAAGAAAAAAAGGCAGCTGGGTCTTTTTTGATCAGTTCTGATTAGTTTCAATCAGTTCTGAAATTTCAGTTCCGATCAGTTCTGAAATTTTAGTTCCGATCAGTTCTGATCTATTCTGAAATTTTAGTTCTGATCAGTTCTGGAATTTAAGTTTTGATCAGTTTAGATCAGTTCTGATCAGTTCTGAAATTTCAGTTTTGAAATTTCAGTTTCTATCAGTTCTGATCAGTTCCAATCAGTTCTGAAATTTCAATTCTGATGAGTTCATTTCAGGCCTTTTCTGTTTATTGCTAATTTCCTGAGTTGTTTAATGGGCTTGGCTAAATTTGACCTACATAATGGTTTATATGCACCATCTACCTCTTGCTTCTACTTATCACATCAGTAGAAAGCTTAAGATAGGGAAAGTGTTACCAAAGTCAATTCCCTTGATGTCTTGCATGCGTGTTACCCTTTTTCTTGATGAAGAGGATTTTTGGTGGACTGAGTGGTTTAACTTCTTGTTCAGAAATATATGTTAATTAAGGCTATATTTAGGAGTTTTAGAATCACCTTTTTTTCCCCTTTATATTTAATTTTCCCACTGCTGATTTGGTATGTATCTAGTGGGTAAAATGAATGAATGCTTGATCATTTGAGCACTATGTTGATATAAACTGTACATTTACATATACTCATGTTATTCATCTTTGAAAGTGGTATTTGGACACATGGTAATTATATTTAAGCAATTAGATTATGATAGTTACAATTTACAAATTGTCAAAGATTGATAGACTCATCAATGTTAATATGAGATTGAAGTTGGTTATAATTATTTAGTCTTCCTTTTACGAAGTTCTGTTGATTGGGAAAGTAAGGTGTCCGTTACAAATTAATACTTATTTCGTAACTGGCACCTTTCTGTCCCTTAGGCAATTTTGAAGCCTTTTTGGCTCTATACGCTCTCAATGAGTAAATGGTCACTTTTCATTGATTTCAATTCATAGAAACCAAAATATAAGTTAATTAAGGATGTTATGTGTTTTATTGTGTTAATTTGGAACAATACATGATAGATGGGAAAGATAGAAGTCCCTTAGGCAATTATGAAGCATTTTTGGCTATATATGCTCCCAAAAGTGAGTAAATGGTAACTTTTCATTGATTTCAATTCATAAAAACAAAAATATAAGTTAATTAAGGATGTTATATGTTATATTGTGTTAATTTGAACCAATACATGAAAGATGGGAAAGATAGAAGTCTCTTAGGCAATTTTGAAGCCTTTTTGGCTCTATATATACGCTCCCAAAAGTGAGTAAATTTTCACGTTTCATTGATTTCAATTCATAGAAATCAAAATATAAGTTAATTAAGGATGTTATGTGTTTTATTGTGTTAATTTGGATGATTACATGAAAGATGGGAAAGATAGAAGTCCCTTAGGCAATTTTGAAGCCTTTTTGGCTCTATACGCTCCCAAAAGTGAGTAAATGGTCACATTTCTTGATTTCAATACATAGAAATCAAAATATAAGTTAATTAAGGATGTTATGTGTTTTATTGTGTTAATTTGGACGAATAAATGAAAGATGGGAAAGATAGAAGTTCCTTAGGCAATTTTGAAGCCTTTTTTGCTCTATACGCTCTCAAAAGTGAGTAAATGTTCACGTTTCATTGATTTCAATACATAGAAATCAAAAATAAGTTAATTAAGGATGTTATGTGTTTTATTGTGTTAATTTGGACCAATACATGAAAGATGAGAACGATAGAAGTCTCTTAGACAATTTTGAAGCTTTTTTGGCTCTATACGCTCCCAAAAGTGAGTAAATGTTAACGTTTCATTGATTTCAATTCATAGAAATCAAAATATAAGTTAATTAAGGATGTTATGTATTTTATTGTGTTAATTGGACGAATACATGAAAGATGGGAAAGATAGAAGTCCCTTAGGCAATTTTGAAGCCTTTTTGGCTCTATACGCTCCCAAAAGTGAGTAAATGTTCACGTTTCATTTATTTCAATTCATAGAAATTAATATATAAGTTAATTAAGGATGTTATGTGTTTTATTGTGTTAATTTGGACCAATACATGAAAGATGAGAAAGATAGAAGTCTGTTAGGCAATTTTGAAGCCTTTTTGGCTCTATACGCTCCCAAAAGTAAGTAAATGTTCACTTTTCATTGATTTCAATTCATAGAAATCAAAATATAAGTTAATTAAGGTTGTTATGTGTTTTATTTCTATATTTTGAGTTTTATTTCTTTAATTTGGACCATCACATTTATTCTAATGATTGTTTTTATTATGGATTGTTTTTATTTTGTAACCTCATTCATAT
The DNA here is from genome assembly GCF_948465745.1 of Chenopodium album. Classification (NCBI taxonomy): domain Eukaryota; kingdom Viridiplantae; phylum Streptophyta; class Magnoliopsida; order Caryophyllales; family Amaranthaceae; genus Chenopodium; species Chenopodium album. The sequence continues at coordinate 19,623,653 of NC_137842.1, forward strand.
GTTTTTTTTTCAATAGGATTTTTGTCAAAGGACAGCCCCGTATGATGTTGACGAGTTGAATGTGGTTCGAGAACAGTGGGCGCAATACTTTAGAAGTGAATATTTATTGAATGCATAACTATTAGCTTAGGTAGAACAAAGTAATATTATTAGTGTTGTTGTATGTGTTGGATAAATTTATACAAGTTTTTATTTGTAATGTATTACTACTTCAATTTTTATATTACGTTGTATTAATTTTTATGAAAGATTGTTCGGTATAATTGTTTATTTACAGGAATAGGTTTATTATAACAGGTTTAATTAATATAAATTAATTATATATAAATACATGCTGCCAAAATTTAATAAAAAAAATTTAATTTAATGATTATTTGTAACGGGCAGGAGAGTTGTCAGTTACAAATAACCACTTATTCGTAACGGGAATTTTTGTTGCCCGTTACAAATAAGTATTTAATTATATACTATAAAACTTTATTCGTAACGGACATTTCAAATGTCAGTTACGAATAATCATTTATTCGTAACGGGCGTTTGAGGTGCCCGTTACGAATAAGGACTTATTTTAATACAATAAAGGCCTTATTCGTAACGGGCACCTGAAATGTCCGTTACGAATAACCCATTATTCGTAACGGACATTTGAAATGTCAGTTACGAATAAGGGGTTATTCGTAACGGACATTTGAAATGTCAGTTACGAATAAGGGGTTATACGTAACAGACATTTGAAATGTAAGTTACGAATAATGGGTTATTCGTAACGGACAGTGCCCGTTACGAATAACAATGACCATCCGTAACGGACGCTGCCCATTACGGATGGGCCCTTTTTGTCCGTTACGGATAACCTTTTTTCCACTAGTGGAAGTAAGCACGTATATAGATGAAGTGATTATGAACGTTGCTTAGGTCAAGGAGCTAGGCACGATATGCTTTTATGATTACAAATCAAGACTATATGCTTTGTATGATTACAAAACATTGATATATAAATGTTGCTCAGCATATTATGCGATGCATGAAACAATGAACATTGCTCAGGTCAGGAAGCTAAGCAAGTATACAATGTTTCTTTTAATGAATGTTGTCTTGAAAGATGATGAAACATGCATAGTTTTGAAACAAGAATTCATGATAAAGGGTTCTTACAGGGAAGGATGATCGATATGGATATGGATGTGTGAGTGAAGTGTGTGAATGTGATACTAAGACTGGCTGCAAGGGTTATGGTGATGGAAATATATGTGAGAAGAGTCAAAGATGATGACTCTTTAGGTTGGGTACGCTAAATGATGTGGGTTCAAGCCCCCAAGTCTAGCTCTAGATGGGTAGGGGTAAGCATTGGATATTCTTTGACTCGATCATGCATGGATATAAATATGAATGTGGCCGCACCTCGATGTGAGGTTGCCTATGTATCTGTTAGGAATCAGGCCGAACGTAGCTCTAACCGAACTTTGCACAAGTGTATGTACACCTTAAAGAGGCCTTTCAAGGGTTGTAATATGGTTAAATTGATGGTTTGAAGAAGAAAGGGGTAAAAGGCTTAAGACCCGTGAAAAGCCCCCAAGATGTGTAATTGTGAATTGGACTTTGCAAGTTTTATTTCAACATTTTTTTTGCTTTGATTTTTTTTTTGTTTGAATCAATGTGGGCAATCTCAGATCATGCGGTCCATCATTCACTTAGCATTCATGTTTCTCAGGCATGGTACCAATAAGCACTCGATGAGAGACGCAATTTGAGACGTGTTCATATCAAAGACATTGGAACACTTGCCCTTAGACATTTTTTTTTTTTTTTTATTTACTTATTCTTTTTTTTTTTTTTTTATTTGAACTTGCTTTCTGACTGTTACACAAACTGAACACCTTCCCATCCCAGGTTTAAGTGAATGTGGCTTGAATAAATAAGGTTAATCGTTAGACAAGGCTCAAAGTGGTTGATGAAGAAATGGATATGTGATTGAATGGTTAATAGGGAATGAAGGGTTGCAAAGGTGCCTCAAGTCATTGGTGTACCTTGTATTTAGTTCGGTAATTTTTTTTTATTTTGCTAATTACGTGATCGAATGTAAGAAAGAGATGCTCATTTATGAAGAAGGTAAGAAATGTGACACATAGACACATGGATAAGGAGAACCTATGCTAGACTTTTTAGGGGGAAGGTTTTGAAAAAAAAGAAGAAGAAAACAAGAAATCTTGGTGAGAAGCTTCCATCGTGAATTGTCTTCATGGCTGTTTATGAGTAACTTCTTGCCGCCTGGTGAGGAAAAAAGTTTCTTGTTGTTGATGCTTTGATTAGAAGGAAAGAAGGAAGGAGTGACGTTCTCCTTATTCTTCCAACTATTGCCTAGTGATTTTAGACTCAAGTACTGTGTAAGGATGAACTTAGTTAATGCATTCACTCAATACTCGGATTGGAAAGGAGGAGTCTATATGAAACAATTTCGAAAATTGATGTGAAATACTCCACTCATTCCTATTACGACGGAAAACGATGCATGCATGGTCCTAATATACGATCATAAACAATATAGTGCATTACTCGAAGATAAAGTGTGTGCAACGACTCAACAGGTGTGATTAGGTGAGTTTATTGAGACTCGTGGTATGATCGCAAGGCTAGACATGAGGACGTTGTGAAAAACAAAAGACTCAATGACCAAATAGCACAGAAGACTACAAGACAAACTAACTTGATTAATTTTGTCCAATTTTAATGTTTATACTATTTACTAGGTGAAAACGGTCCATTGGCAATCGTTAGTCATAAATAAGATCAGCCACAATCAAAGACAAAGAACACATGTTAAGGTTAGCACAAAAATCGTAAGAAACTAGGAAGAGTATTAGAATTCTAGAAGAGTTAGGACTCATGGGTGTAAATAAATAAATAAATAAATAAAAAATCTATAATCCTATGTTATACGAGTTGACACGGATTAAAGGACTTGACTAAGACTAGCTTGACACGAAAAGATATGTAAAAAATTAAAATAGAAAAAAAGAAAGTTGACGCTAAAAAGACACCTAAACTGGACAGGCTGTAGTATATCAGTTATAACTTTTTATCTCTGACTTTGATTTGGACGAAACTAACTCCAAATGAAAGATAAAACTCGGGGCTACAGATCCATAGGTGGCACGATACATGACTCTTTCTAGAACTCTGGATATGACCAAAACAAGTTGACTCTTGTGCAGGATACGAGAATAAAAATCCGGCTTGACTCAAATAAAAAAAAATCTATGACTCGACTCTAAAAAAATAAAAAGCGTTTAATATGAGAAAAAAAAAATAATTAAAAAAAACAGTAAAAAAAATGCACATATAAGCACATCGTCAAACATGATGCAATGAAGTTCGCAACCTAAAGTCAAGATCTATGTTCCACTATGGTCAATCTTTTGGGTGTCAAAGGGTACCATGGTTAAGAGTTTGGACGCGTTTGCAAGGAAGCCTCCGTTGAGGGTGTATGTCAACGGGCCGCTCCGCGAGTTCATGATGAAATCGAACTCGACTCCATGGTTTGGATTGATTTAAAATTCGGATGAACCGTACCCTTTTTGTCATGAACGTTTTCGGGTTGATAGAGCTTAAATCCCCCGGGCTAGCCACATACGTAGAACACGTACTATTGTGGAAAAATAGGTGACCTAAAATTGCATATGCATGACAACGCCAATTAAATCGCAGGAATACAATTCAAGAATCTTTCAAGTCTCATCCACTCATCTCAATTCAATACCGATCACTCAAATCGATAAATAACCAAGAATCCTCCCCAGTGGAGTCGCCAAATTGTAGGCGTCGTTTGAAGTGCGCCTACGTTAAAGCATGTTGTGAATATGCTTGGCACTCTTAGGAAGTGGGAATTGATATAATACGATTAGGGACAAGGAAAGTAGGGAGCCGCCAACAAGTTTTTAAGGAACTTGTAAACCGTTCACGGATCATTTGAGGCAACCACGATTAAGGGACAACGATAGGTAACAACGATTGACCCGTGAAGGTTACACCCCATTCATAATCCATGAGATTACTAACTCCATATGGTTCGGAACCACGAAAGGAGGATCAGGGATGACGGTACGAAGTGAGTCATGGAGTCACATTCGCCCGTATTGGCCTTTATTCGATTCTTATAGTAAAAAGTGATTCCTGCAATCTCAAACGCATGCAACCAAAGATTTAATTCGCTTCAATCTATCATTAGGATAAATTGGTTGAATATTAATGCAACACATAATTCTAAAATATTTGTGATCACTTGAATTAATAACAAGATTAAAAAGAAACCTAAAACAGCCGTCTAAATTATCTTATTAAACGTGATTTTCAATTACATATTCCCTTTAACATGCAATATGTTGATCAGTAAATAATAATAGAATAAACATTAATATTGGAAACAATTTAACTATAATATCGTTAGTCAAATCAAATCATAAATTAGCCTAATCATGATACTTGCAACAAGAATAAAAATAAGAGTAATTAAGTGATTAATTACTCACTTTTCGCGTTTCCTTAAATTGCTACATCATGAATAAACTATTAGTAACTTCAATTAAAATATGAATCAAATTGACACAATTAAATTAAATAAAAAGTAGAGTTGATTTGGTCCAAAACCTCAGATAATTATAGCTTTCACGCCTTGGTTTAAGTATAGAACTTTGGGTATTGTATAGACTCCTTAGAGTGCTTAGGGGAAGTATTTTGAGAGAATAGGGTGGCTAGTATTTAGGATAAAGAGGGAGAAGAGAATTATTTGATGATCAAGATTGTTGATCATTTAAAAAATGGGAGATATGACCTCTATTTATAGAGAAAAAAGAAGGGTCGAAAAAACAAGATAAGATCCGAATTAAATCGGAATAAAACTCGATAGACTGCAGTTTTTGCGGTTTTTGTTTTTATCATATCTTTTGATCTAAAAATCGGAATAAGATAAATAAGATATCGTTGGAAATCTCTTGAAGTCTCCTTTCTAACTCAATTAAAATAAGATTTAAAATATTTTGTAGAATAAAAGATATGACCAAAATAGTGAGACGGTGTCATTTTTGGATAGAGTTTGATATTTTATTCATATCTTTTCCGTTATAGCTCAGAATTGATATTATAATATATCATTGGAAAGATAATTTCAAGGGCTATCCAAACATATAATATTTGGATAAAGATTATGAGGCACGAAAATAATATCTGTCTATCTTTGAACGTCTTTCAATTTGAATAGAATTAGAACTTTTAAAAAGAAAAATTTTATTCAATTTCAAACTCTTTAATTTTATCTTTTCAAAAAGGATAATTAAGATATTTTAGAAACTTATAGAAGCTTCCAATTAATCCTAATTGGTTTAATAATGGTATTAAATCCTTTGGACCCTCCACATGATCATCGGGTCGTAGGTAAGGTGGGCTTAGGTTTGGTTTGGGCTTAGTTTAATATTTTGGTCATAACTTATTCGTTATAACTCGGATTTGGACTTATAATATATCGTTGGAAAGCTCTTTTCCAGCACAATTTAAATTTTCAATAATTGGACCCATATTGAAGACCAAAATAAACTAAAATAAACGTTTTTATAAAAAGGACACGAAATGAATAATTTTAAAGGACACAAAATGAATTATTTTGGGTTTAAAGGCACGAAAAGAAGAAAATAAGTTATGTTTTGGGGAAATGAGATTGGAATTTGATTGGTTTATTAAATGTATTGGGATTTGCATATGGATTTAAGCACTCTAAAGATTAAATACTCAACCCGATCAATAATGGCAGTGAAAGGTTGTTCATCATCTGGTTTGGTTTTGGGGAGACATTTTTAGGTGTCTACAATAATACTCTAGCTCAAGGGTCTATTACATATGATACTTGCATTATTTATAGTTTAGAATATGGATTCACATGATGAAAATGAATTTGATTTGATTTGAATTTATTTTAAATGTGATTATTACAATAGGTTGCACTCTTGACTCGTAGCTCGAATGTGGATTCACAAGATGAAAATGCATTTGATTTGATTTGAATTTATTTTAAATCTAATTATTACAATATGTTGCACTCTTGACTCGTAGCTCTTGGCAATTGACATCCCTACGACTTAATGAGTGACACTTGCAGTGTACTTCCACTCATATTATCATTTTCAAATGGAAGTGCACTCCAAGTGTCACTAATTGAGTTATGGGATACTTCTCTTACTATTCTCATCTTCTTCTTCCTCATCTATTGTGTCATCCACATTAAATCAAAACAAACATAATTGATCAAACTATATAACAGAACCTAAAGAAGGAAACATACCATTAACATCTCAAAGTTAATGCATGCAAGTCAAAAAATGTTCTAACACTGTAAAAACTTCAATAAAATCAATAACAACGTTGTTGCAACTTAAATGCATGCTGAAAAATAACCCGATTCATCCAACACATAAACCAGATTATTCTCACAATATCAACCTAATTGTTTTACAAATTCAAGGAAAAAAAAAAGACATTCCCACACATAACCATTCAAATTAATGTTCAAATTCAAGGTAAAAAACAGACCTCAACAATCTAAATGCATGTACGAAAGGAAAAAAAAAATCAGTAACACAAACAAATTCAGGCCAAATCAAAATCAAAGCAAATAAATACACCCAAATTTTAACCCTAATTAATCACATCTTTTAACGCAAAATTGGCATACTCCGTACACTTATTCGAACCTGTAAACGCCATGATCGCAACATCCCAATCATCAGTTACTTCTACCTTTAATTTCACTTTGCCTACTTCAATTTACTCAACTTTAACAAAAATTCAAATCAGAAAGTAAATTGTACACATGCAAGTCTTTAAAAAAAAACCTAAATACAAAAAATCAAATCAAAAAGTAAATTCTAAACCTAATCAATCTCACATTATTAACCCAATTAACGCAAATTATATTCCAAAATCAAAACAAAATTACCTCGCAATCTGCTTCAACAATGGCGATAGCGAAGAAAGCAAAAAAAAAAAAAACAATATGGAGAAGTAATATCAAGTGAAATGAAAAAATAAGATGATTGCGTACAGGAGAAGGATTAAAAGAAGAAGACAGAAGGGCATTTTAAAAAAAAAGGGCAAAATCGGGAAGTCACTATTCCTTTCAGAAATCACTGTTTACATTTGCTAAACAATGTGGAAATCCGAGTTTTAAAGGTAGTAGATAAGTTCTTTTGGTCATTGTTAACTTGGGTGTTGATATTTTATACTCACGTAGTTGTTACTTTAGTTGTCTTTTTGGACTAATAAGCAAACTATGGACATGTTTTCGTATTTTTGCTTGTTTCAAAGTACCTTTAATTTTTCACAAACAATTCTTATAACCAATCCAACTTCATATAATTTTGCTCAAATCCTTTGCATTACACTCACAAATAGGTGCCCAACAATTTCCTTTTATCTAGTCAATTAAACCCAATGCTCACATATCAACAACACACATAACATTCCTTTCTTATAAAAGAATTTAAAAACTAATTGGCTAAAATATCAAACATATAGCCTCCTATTTTGTATATTCATATAATAATCTACCATTTACTTAAATAATAAAATCTCCATGATAAAAATGAAATATTATCATAGTATTAAATAGAGATGACTTATTTAATTAATCATTCAGTATATTTTGTTCTTCTTGTACTACCTCTACACTACTTTTTCTTATCCTTTTTCTTATGCAAGTATCCTTTGCACTAAATCTGCCATACATTAACATAATACAATCCGTTAATAAATGAAACCTATAAATTAAATACACATGTAAACAGGCTTCCAAAAGAAAAGACAGCAGCAATAAAATCTTTGCATATAATGTTTCATGAAGGGGTCGATACCTTAAGTAATTCTTTAATACTCTTCTGTTCATAATCATATAACTTTTGGGCAATGTTTCACTAAGGGGTACATTCTTCTGCAGTAATCTGATTACTAACATGAATATAAATAATAACATAAAAATAGCAATTGCATTAAATTTTCCATACATTGACATAATACAATCTGATTACTAACATGAAAATAGCAATTGCATACACTAAATCTGCCATACATTAACATAATACAATTCGTTAATAGATGAAGCCATAATAATTAGTTGTAAACATGATACTCTTCACCCATAGTATCATGAATTCTTGATAGCTTCAGCTCAAGATGCTTGTAAACAAACTACAAGAATGAGGCAAGTGCTTTCGGCTTAATTAAAGAAGTAATCAGAAGACCTAAGAATTATGCAGTCTGGTGTAGCCCAAAACCATCTTGATAGCTTCAGTTCAAGGTGCTTGTAAACAAATCACAAGGATGAGGCAAGTGTTTTCGGCTTTCAAATCTCTTGGGTCCTAAAGCCACGTACTGCCCGCATCCGCCACGAAGTTTGTCTATCATCCTGCATATAGTGAAAAAGAGAGCTTTCAATATCTTGGGTCCTAAAGCCACTTACCTTTTGCCTTATTAACTGAGCGTGCAACTATGATGGCTTAAAAATATCTTGGGTCCTAAAGCCACAAAAACAAATATTTGCATCAGAGTATTACAGTCCTACCAATCCCATTCAATTCCCACTAAAGAATATTATATTCCAGGCAATCCTATTTAATTCCCATAAAAGAATATCGCATTCCTACTAATCACATTCGATTTCAAGTAACTGAAAACAATATTCTCTTAATTTTCCAATCTAAAAATCATCAAATTAACTTGCAAATACACCTATATATTCAACAAAGAAAATATTATCACCTTAAAGTTTACAATTCTACAAATCAAATTCGATACCCGTCACAAAATTATCACTTCCTACAATTTTTATTAGGAAAAATTGTAAATAATAATCCAACTTTGCTCCATTTTCTTTTAATAATCCCAACTTTGGATTATTCTAGAATAATCCCAACTTTTGGGGTTGTTTTCTTTCTTCAATCCCAAACCGATCAACAAAAGTCAATGAACTCTAATAGTAGGTCATATTACACGTGTCAGCTTATCATTGGTGCAAAAAAAAATAATAAAAAAAACCAGAAAACACCCAGCCTCCCACTAGAACCCTCACGCCCCAACCTCATCCACCGCCTTGCCCTCTGCCACCAAAAAATCCATGCCCACACATCAAAAACACCAGACTCCCCTGAAACCTCCCCTCGCGTCGGAAACCTTCGGCGCTCGATCAAAAACCACAAAACACCACCAGGCCTCCTCCCTTCTCATTTTCTCTCTCCTCGATCTTCCTAACCAACCGCCGCACCACCACCATCTTTCGACACTTGCAATGCATATACCTAACAAACACCTACATCTCAGGCAAAAAACTCCACCCCATCTTCAAAACCCCTTCAAAACAACCTTCTAGCTTCAAATCAATTCTCACAAAGTCACAATCGTCATTAACAGCAAAGATGAAATAAAAATTTGGAAGGTTTTTGTCGGATTTCACATAGAATTCCCCCCCCCCCGCTGGTACCGATTTTCCGGAGGTTGTAGGAGTTAAAGGGAAGACTTACCGGCGGGAGGAGATTGATGGGTTTACCGGCGAGGGAATAGGAGTGGAGGGTGGGGTTTGGGGTTCCGGTGAGGGAAGGGGGAAAGGATCGGGGGATTTCAGTTTTCCTTTTTATTTATTTATTTATTTTTAAAAAAATTCAACCAATAAAACTGCACCAGGTGTCATTTAAAGAAAAAAAATAAGTAAAAAACCCATTCAACCGGTAACCGGTCAATGAGATTGAAGAAAGAAAACAACCCCCAAAGTTGGGATTATTAAAAGAAAATGGAGCAAAGTTGGGATTATTATTTACAATTTTTCCTTTTTATTATACAGATGAGTTCTAAAGATTATACCAAGAGCATCTAAGTATGCCATACACTGATAAAACAACACCAAAAACTTTAATTGAAAATGAGATATCAAAGAATCAGTTAAAACATACTTCTGGTGACGAAACTCTGGTGGTGGATTAAGTAATGGACGGTTTCAAATCAAAAGGCGCGTATTCTGAACAGGAGAAGGTAAATCAACATCTGATTAAGTTATCCTGCCTTGACTAATTTGGTAAGTCTAGGTGTAGTTGCAGACTTGCTGCTGGGAGTATTATACCTGCTTCGGATAAAAACATAGAATTATACAGATAACCATAATATAAATTGTAATCAAACATCAGTATAAGCAAGAGACACCGTCACAAGAAAATGCATTGCAATAAAAAAAAGAAAAAGAAGTCTTAACAAACATGGGTATAATCAATAATGATATTTCTAAAACGCAGATTTGGTGGAAGAGACACATCGAATCTCTTTCCCCAAAAGAAAACAAAAGTAATCAATGTCATATCTTAGACCCATAAAATAGCAACTCAATCAATATTGCCTCACCTCCTCCACCATACTTTTTCTGCCCCTTCCATCAATAATTACCTAATTAATATGTTATAACCCACTATTATAAAAGAAACAAAAGGCTAAAGTGAAATTCCAAATATGAAGGTTTGAGTTGTTGACTGTTCATATAACATTATTCTTTAGAATTCAATTAGAAACCAAAATTCACTTCATGAGGGAATGCTTGTTTGCATAAAATGTAGCATACTAATTGAAATGATGACAGATAGGACCAAATGTTAATCAGGGTAATGGTACACAATGATATATCATGGTTCAAGGTGAAAAAATAACCTGGATTTGCAAACAACATGCCAAAAAACCAGTTGAAAACTTCTTAATGTTCTAAGGGTTCCTTGTCTTGCCTCCAAACCATATGTCATCATAGGCCAGTGATCCCTCCAAAAGCTTTGCAACAAGAACTTTACATGTATGTAGACTTTAATATGTCACTCTAAATAATGCATTCGATATTCACTTTTTTAAAAAAAAAAAAACTTAGTTGCTTAACCTGTGAGTTGACCCCATGAGAAAAGAAAGATGAATGCACATATGTAGAAAGGAATTTCCTTAGTACCTTTGATAGATCCAAGCTTCAAAATCAAGCACTTGATCTTTCAAACTTCGAGAACCTAAATTGGTCTCATACTGAAAAACTGTAATTAAATCTTTCAATTCAAGAGGGATCCCATGAAATAGACCTGCAAAGATTACAACATGCAGATCATGTAATCAATATTTATGCAAATGGAGATACAAAGTTTATATTAAACAACTCAAAGAATTTAATTTGATTTGTGTCGCAGTCATATTAGATTTAGCTAGCTAAGAGCTCGACACAAGGGAGAAAATGTGAATACATGCAAGTTAATTAGTATATAGCACGTTAAATAAAATTAACAAAAAAAGCCCCTCTAGTTACATTATGCAAGCTGTGGACAAAAACACATACTCACAAGTCACAACGTACATGATTATATGCCCCAAACTTGAATTATACAACCAAAACCTCGTAGTATAACTTTACAAGACTGAAATTAGCCAACTCAAAAATCAGTGCGACTAATATTGATTTAATAATCATAATAAGCTAATTTAAAAGAGACTTAAAAAACCTGAACCAACATGACCATGAGTTGGATGAATCATCACTCAATTATGACCTTAGTCGAACATGATACAAACAACCAATTTTTCTGTCTCTATACATAATAATAACAAACAATTTATTAAGTGATCTAACTTTCGGTATACTAAAAACTCTCCCTCTTCGATTATCATTAGGCTTTGAATCCTTTGATATAAACTAATTAAGATTGAAGGCAAAATAAGGATTGTCAGCCATATTCATAGGATTTAGAAGCTATTAAGGAAAACATTATTTCAATTATAATTAATTACATAATATACAATGACCTTGTTAGTGTATTGCTTCAAATTATTAGGAATGTTATGCTTTCTTATCTTTTAGTTAGTTACCACTAGTTGCTTAATGTTAAAAGTCAATAATTATAGTTAGTCAATGTTAGTAGTAGTGGAACGTGGAGTTTGTTTCTCCACTTTGAGAATCATGTTAGTTAGTGGAGCTTAATAGTAGGGATTAGTTGTGGTTAAGGTTAGCTTATTAAAGTCGTAGAATGCCGCTTTGTACTTTGTTATGTTAATTATGCAATATTATTATGAGTAGTTTCATATGTTTCATTATTGTATTCTCCTTCTCAAATTTACACAAATAGCACTAACATGGTATCCGAGCTAATCCAGATTCCGATCCTAAAACAAAATTAAATGTCGTGAGTGTCGTGAGATTGGTTTTGAGTGAAACCAAAAGGTTAAGTCGTGTTTTATTTTTTTAGTGCATGATTGTCGTAGTATTTTTTGTGGGTAAGTTTTTTTTAGTAAGTATGGCAACCAATGGTTCAAATGCAAATACACAACCCTTAATTCCAGTTTTCAAAGGTGAAAAATATCATCTTTGGAGTATCAAAATGCAAACAATGTTCAAATCTCAAGAGTTGTGGGATATTGTCGAGTGTGGGTATGTAGAACCGACGGAGTCGCCGGCGGAGCCAAATCAAAAGTTGCGTGAAAATCGCAAAAGGGATGCAAAGGCATTGTTTTATATTCAATCGGGAGTAGATGATGATATTTTCCCTAGACTTTTATCCGCAAAGACATCCAAGCAGGAATGGGATATCCTAAAAACTGAGTATAGGGGTGATAGTAAGGTAATATCTGTTAAATTACAAAACCTTCGTCGTAATTTTGAGTCACTATTAATGAAAGAAAAAGAGTCGGTGCATGAATATTTGTCTAGAGTATCAAAATTGTTAACCAAATGAGATCTTTTGGTCAAAATATTAGTGATAAAATGTTGTGTGTAAGGTGTTAAGGAGTTTAAACCCTAATTTTAATCATGTTGTTGCGGCAATTGAACAGTCTAAAGACATGTCTAATTATAGTTTTGATGAATTAATGGGTTCCCTTATAGCTCATGAAGATAGAATTTCAAAGTCTCATGAGAATGAAGGAGATGAAAAAGCCTTTCAAGTTGAAGGACAAATGTCAAATGGAAGGTATTATGAGGGTAGTCGAGGTCGTGATGGAAGTGGTCGTGGTTATGGTCGAGGTGGTTGTGGTTGCGGTCGTGGTCAAGAAGAAAATGATAGTGGTGATCAATTTGAAGGACAAAGTTCATCCATGAGTAGAGTCCAATGCTACTATTGCAAGAGGTATGGTCACAAGGAAGATAGGTGTTGGGATAAGCAAAGGGATAAGCAAAAGAAAGCGCATACCAATTTAGCTCAAAATGTCGAAAAAGAAGAGAGTAAGCTCTTTTAAAGTCGTGTGTCGTGGTTATGTCGTGGTTGTGGTGCCTTGAGTATCGTGAGTTAATGTATGTCGAGTTCAAGTCGAAGTCCGTCGTCACAATATGGTCGTTGGTGTTGGTGGCTTTGAAGCAAGGGGGTGTGTTGGTGTATTGCTTCAAATTATTAGGAATGTTATGCTTTCTTATCTTTTAGTTAGTTAGTTACCACTAGTTGCTTAATGTTAGGAGTCAATAATTATAGTTAGTCAATGTTAGTAGTTGTGGTACGTGGAGTTTGTTTCTCCACTTTGAGAATAATGTTAGTTAGTGGAGCTTAATAGTAGGGATTAGTTGTGGTTAAGGTTAGCTTATTTAAGTCGTAGAATGCTTTGTACTTTGTTATGTTAATTATGCAATATTATTATGAGTAGTTTCATATGTTTTCATTATTGTTTTCTCCTTCTCATATTTACACAAATAGCACTAACAGACCTTTAAGGAAAACATTATTTCAAATCCACTAAAGTGGTTGACATGCATTTGCAAGTATGTCTTATATATAGTGGTCAGTGTAATCAAATTATGTATTATCTTTTAATAAAAATTCATGTGCTTATCACCTTATTCTTTAAATGGCATTGTCTTTTAGCATGAGTAAAAAGAACATCGGTGTCAAGCACAATTACTATAAAGTTCCTGATGATATTGGAGGCTGTCTACATAACAATTTCATATTTTTTAAAGGGATTTAATGATTTGGACCTGAATTTTTTATTTTATTTGATTTATTTGATACTGAGTAATTAATTGATATGAATAAAATAAACTCTAATATGCATACTTTGGAGTTGGGGCAAACTAATAAATAGGTGAAGTGCATTTGCATAGCATAAAAAGAAAGATGAATAATTTGTCATCAAAATGCAAACTTTTAGAATTTCATCAAACTATACCCTTAAGTTTGAACCATCAATAATTAAAGAGAAAAGAGCAATCCATAGGATAAACTCCTTTATGATTGATTTTAGAAGGCAAATAACCAGGCAACCATGGAAACAAATTCTTAAAATATATTCTTCAAAGGTAGAAAGAACAATTCTTTACAACACTGACCTCGGAAACAGCGAAACTCGATTCTTCGAGCATTCTTCTTTAGGCGTTGCCGCTTGACACCGGTATTTCTTTCTTTCTCATCAAACCATAAAATTAATCCCAAGAAACCTAATTGAATGAATACAATCAAAACCCAATTATGTTCTTAAAACCCAATTCGTTCTAGATCCGTTAACCGTCAGCAATTGTTCTTGAAATACAAGTTCAACTTTGAGATTTTTTCCTGAAATTAGAGTTTTTCAAATCTGTAACAGATAAAATCAGAAAAAACAAAACATTACCTTACCTTAAAAGCCATGAGAGGATCACAAAGCACTTTTTGGCAACGCATGCGCCATCCCCATTGTCGAAGCTTAGAGAAAAAGCTCTAGAGAGAAAAAGTGAGATGAGAAATCTGAGAAAGAGCTTAGAGGAGAGAGGAAAGTCAAAGAGTCAAAGAAGGGTACTCACTACTAACAAGTCACGGGTGAGAGTGTATTTTTATTTTGAGGCAAAGTCACAGGTGAGAGTTAGCTACAAATTTTTTATTTCTTAAAAAAAGTAAAGTGCCACGTCAGCATTTGCACGCCATTCCCACGCGGGACTACTGCTCCTAACGGGCATAGGTGAGACTTTTTAACGGTTGAGGATACTATCAATTGTGACGGGGGATGATGGACCGCTACCCGATATAGGCTACCCCGCCCAATACCAAGTGACGTCAGATTTTTATTTTAATTTTTTTTTTTTGGTATATTTTATTTAGGATAAATAACAGTACTTAATGACTTAATAACAGTATTTGATAAATTAATAACAGCACCTTAATTTAAAATAACAGTTTTTAATAATACACTGATTTTTACTATAATTCGATCTGATAATTACTTTAAATGACTTTTAACGGTACTAGTTATCACAACTCTACTATTTATACATCAAAATAAATTAATTTAACATATTAAAAGCCCACCATGCTTCACAATAATAGTTATTTAACTAGAGAGTTTTGACCAATACCTGAACTTAGTCGACAATGGAACCTCCGGCGTTCTGAGCTTCCGGCTTTATCAAGGTAGCTAACCCCAACCCTGTCTTCCTTAGATCAGGCTCAGCACAGATCTAATTCGTTTCCTACCTTAGACCGTAATCTCTAATTAGACAATCCTTATTGTGTTTATGATGGAACTAAATAGAAAGATAACTCATTTGATATATAAGGTTCAAGGGGATAATGTTCCCTTCTTGAACGAAACTTTTATTTAATTTGAAAAGATTACTACACTCATATATTACAACAAACACAAAAACTGAAAGCTTAAACAGACATAAGCTGAACTAGAGTTTTCTCTACTTTAAGAGAGATGGAGAACCAATCTGTCTCTTAAGTTGAGTATTTTTCTCTAGAGGACTCTCTAATGCTTTCAGATCAATTCTCTAGCTAACTCTTCCAACTCTGCCTTCACTTCTTGACCTAAGTCCCTTTATATAGGGAAGCAAACTTACATAGGATCCTTATCCTGACTCAGCAAGCAATTCTACACCATTGCTTTTTTACAAAGATACTTTAAGACAGAAACAATTAATAAAACGTGGCTACAGTAATGATGCCTTGAATTATTGCTGGTGTGGGCTCAAACATTCATAATTTCATCCATCATCATCTCTTGTAGGCCGCC
This sequence comes from Chenopodium album, assembly GCF_948465745.1. NCBI lineage: Eukaryota > Viridiplantae > Streptophyta > Magnoliopsida > Caryophyllales > Amaranthaceae > Chenopodium > Chenopodium album. The sequence goes on from NC_137842.1 coordinate 19,639,664, forward strand.
CCCACTATCTTTACAGTCTTCGTACATAGGATTCTCTCTGCAAAGGTCTGCGACACATTTGGCTGCATACTCTTCATCCCAACTCATGAATGCTTCAAACAGATACTCATAGCCTTCAAATGACAGAAACTTTCCTCTTTCGATATCTTCTAAATATTTGTAGATTGACTCGGTGTTGTTTATGCCATCTACTAAATATTCTTTCATCTCGTTAGGCGCCACAATTGTTGTGTTACCAACATGAAACATGACAAGAGGAATTTCTTTCCTTTTTATAAAATCATTAAGATATTGTGAAATAATGTAGAAAAATCCCAATGCTCTTGCTTCAGTTGGGTTTCTAACAGTCTTCTGACGAATTAGTATGGGATCTTTTCAATACCTCACTCCCCCAAATAATATTAAGTAATGTGGGGGACTAACTTTTCCTTCTTTAACTTCGATATTAGCACATTGTACCTTTTACGCTTAACCGAAATTCGTCTTTTTTGTCATCACAATATTTTCGAACCTTGTTGAATGCGTACTGCTGGAACTTTGTAAGTCTTGGAAAGAAAGAGTCATTAGGAGTAGGGAATTCATAGAAATCATGTACCATTCCATAATCCCAAGCCTTGTAATGTATACTAATGAATGGAGCATTTTTATTAAGAGGATATGGGTAGATTCGCAATGATGCAACTTTAGAGTTTTTGGGAAACTCTACTCTTTCTCCGCATAGATCTCGAAGATCAAAGAATTTACCAGACCTTGTAGCCACCAACTCGTACCATGTCCTAAAATCGTTATCTCTTATTTTGTTTAATATTGTATTTCGTACATCAGGAATGAGCTGAAATAACATAATTGTTATTTCGAACATCAATAACCTTTGGAGTGCCTGATGGCAACCCTTAATTAAACCATCTCGCGAACGTTGTTTTGCTGATATGATCAAGCCTTGAATTAAGGCCCAACTGGAGGGTGAAACCCGCTCCATTGCCATTTCGGTCTCATCAATGAGAGTTTTCCTCTCTACATCCATCTTTTGAAGTTGGTATGCAGGAGGTTTTTGTGTAGTCTTGAGCTTCTTGGACGACATTAGCTAATTCTCTGGTCAAGCTGTCTGCCAAAGAATTCTTTGTTCCCTGTATATGTTCAACAGTAAAAGAAAATTGGTTAAGCCATAATTGCCAACGCAGGAGTCTCCCTTGCGCTTGCATATTAGACAAATTCTTTTTAACAAAACCGAGTATGCCTTTGCAATCTGTTCTTATTAAGAACTGTTTAGGGGCTAAGAAGATTAAAAACTTCTCGATCCCTCTAATAACTGCAAGGATTTCCTTTTGCATTGTAGGATAGTTTAACTCAGCTTTGTTAAAACTTCCACTGCTATATCTGCAAAGTCTTTCTCCTTCTTTTATTTTTAACACAGCACTCCAGTGCTCATTACTAGCATATGTTTCAAGGGTTAAATCATCTTCACTAGTAGGTAGTGTTAGTACATGAAGGTCTTTACACATAGCTTTTAAATATTGAACAATTTTGGAATCACTTTCCTTCCAGTTCCAAGTCATTTCTTTCTTAAGTTTTTGTTGTAATGGCTTTCTTAATAAAGCAAGATTTTCTATAAAATCAGAAGCATAGGTTAAACATCCTAGAAACCTTTCTAGTTGTTTTCTATCTTCAATTTTATCGGGAAATTTTTCAATCTTTTCTAGAATATGTTTTTGTAGTATTATTTGTCCTGCTTTAATTTCTAATCCTAGAAACTCAATTTTATGTTTAGCATAAACACATTTATCTTTTCCAAGGATTATACCATGCTCTGCACATTTTTTAGTTACTGCTTTAAGATCATTTTTATGTTGTTCTAAATCTTTTGAAAATATTAGAATATCATCTATATAGACCAAACAACAATGATTAAGTTTTCTAAAAATATTATCCATTCTTCTCTGAAATATCTGTGGAGCATTTTTTAATCCAAAAGGCATTACTAGCCATTCATAATGCCCTTGAGGGGCACTAAATGCAGTTAATGGAATGCTTTCTTCTTCCATTTTAATTTGCCAGTAGCCACTCTTACAATCCATTTTAGAAAACCATGTGGCTCCTTGTATTCTATTAAATAACACAGTTTTATTAGGAATATAATAGCCATCAAAAACAGTATTATCATTTAGTTGTTTATAATTAATAACCCTTCTAGCTTTACCTCTTTTTTCTTCTGCATGATTTCTTACCATGAATGCTGGACTATTATGAGGACTTTTGCTATTCCTAATTAGCTTTTTATTAAGCAATTCTTTTATTTGTTCATCAAACTCCTGAATATCTTGGTAGGTATAAACCATTTGTCTCACTCTAATAATCTTATTGGGATTTGTTAGAGTTATCTTAGCAAATGCTTTATCCTTTTCCCAATGTTCTAAAGGATTTGTTGAATATAATTTTTCTCATAGTTTTTCTTGTTGCTTATTTATCTGATATATTCATGATGAATCACACTCAGAAATTCTAAGTGCAACCTCTCGTTGTGTAGGAGTAACCCTATCACCACGCTGGCTGCGCGTAAATTCCATTGTCTGATGAGTATATGCCTTTGTTATTTTCTGTATGGGAACATAATGACCATTAATAGTAAGGATTATTTGATCAATAGTTTGAGTACATGGGGAGTATAATCTTTGAAAATTATTTCCTATTATCATATCATGACTAGGTTGATTAGTTGCCCATAAAATGGGAATAACACATTGAACTCCTCCAATTTCTATTTTTAAATCTTCAATTATCTCTGTATGCATCATGACACTATTATTAGCAATTCTAACTTGCATAGGATTTTTGGCCTTTTTCCACAAGAATTCTGGAAATAAACATCTCTTTCCAAAACATGTAGAACAACCACTATCAATATATGCACATAATCTATACTTATTGTAATCCTCAATGCATATATCAATTGGAATATAAATGCTATTAGGATTAGTACTGGATATTTCATTACAAGCTTCCATTTGCATATTAACTTCATCCTCATATACTGGTTCACTCACAGTTTTGGTTTTATATCCAATTACCTTCCTTTTATCAATAGGATTATTTGGATCTTCATTTACCTCGAAATTAGAACATGATCCCATATCAATGCTATGCCTTGCCGATTGTTTTAAGGCTTTTTTGCTTTCATATTTTTCATTTAGTTTCTTTAGTAGAACTAATATTTCTTCTTCATCCTCTTCTGGCTTTTCATCACCTTGTTTTTTCATTTTTATTATTGTTGAATTTTGTCTACTTAGACTTGGTGTTCTAAAACTCAGATTTCTCTGCAATTTAGGTTTTGTATTCATTCCAATATGAAGTAGTCCTGATTCATCAATTAACATCTTACTTGATCTATTACTAACTGCAGGGTTCATAAAGAATTCTTCCCAAGTTTTTTCAATTTCAATTTCATTAGGATTTACCTTTATAGGTGTAATTTTCTTCTTAAGACCTCTTCCTTGCTCATATTTCTGGGCATCGACTATTTGTTTCTTAAAAGAGGAGTCTATAGTGTTTACCAACTTATAAACCACCTTCCATCTTAATTGTATGGGTCGTGTTCCTTTATGCATTTTCACTCCTTCTATTAACAGCTTGATAGCTAAGAACTTTGACGCAAAGGAATCCTCTAAGCTCACATAATATCTAGGTTCACATATATAGCTTACCGTTCCTTGACTTAAGTTACATGTGATACCTCTAATTATTTGATCATAAAATTCTTTATGTCTAATATCACAAATAAAACTCAAGCATTTAACATCCTTGCCAAAATCTTGCAAAGGAGTTATGTATACTTGTACTGCACCAATACAAATATAGCTATAATTTCCTTTTTCTTTATGTTTTTTAATACTTTTCCAGTTTATGATATTAACTTCGGCTGATTTTTGTTCACAATCTTCTATTACTATACTTCCTTCCATTTCTTCACATACATATTTAGTTCTAGTCTTAAAGAAAGAAGTTTTAAATATTTTATCTTTAGTGATTTGGGGAAAATTCCAGCTTTCTTTGTTTACTTGATCTAGGTCATTATCTTCAAATGAATACTCAGCTCTTTTTAGCTGTCCTATTTTCATTTTACTTTTATCTTCCTCATTGTCATCTGACTCTGAATTTTCTAATTCTTCTCCTTCCATCATGTTATTTATTTCTTCATAATTTTCATCTTCAAACTCATCATTAACTTCAGGTTCTTCATTATGCTCATTTTCTTCTTCTACGATTTCTACTATTCCTTTATTATTGCTTAAAGCTAATTCTAAAGCCTCGTCTTCTGGTATTTTTATGTAATCCCAACTTCCTAAGGCTTCCATTAGTTTATGATTAGCTTTCTTACATTCATTAGCATAATGTCCTAGTTCTCCACAAGACCAACACTTGCATGTTTTCTTTTTCTCAGGACAATATGTTGCCTTTCTGAAAAACCTACTTGGCTTTCTATATTTATGTTTATAATACTTCTTCTTATAGGTTTCTCCTCTTGATCGGTCAAATTTATTTTTCTTATAGCTCTTTCTTCTATTATAGTTTTTTCTTTCGCATCCATAGTTATTTGGGAAATCCCAACAAGTGAGAAATTGTCTCTTCATTTGTTGAGTTCCTGCAACCTCTCTACACTTCTTTTCAATCCACTTTCTAAGGAAAGAAATTCTATTACCTAGGGCATCCCTAGCTAATAATTTCTCTCTCCATTCTTGATATTTTTCACCAATTTCTTCATTAAGAGGACTGGGTAATTTGTCATAGAACATTCCAAGATTTGTTTCATTTTCACCAATTTGATAATAATATGTTTCAAATTCCATAATATAATCATCAACATATCTCATATTACAGATGGACAAGTTACTTAACTTTCTTTAATATTCCATTCGTTTTTCATTAGGATCGGCTCTAGGACCAATGAACTCTAACTCAATATATTGACATAACTGCCTAAACATTCTAGTAGGTGATTCACTAGCTCTTAATGCAGTCTTTACTTCTTCATCTATTCCATCGTACCAATCTTCTACACAGCCGTAGAGACTATGTTCAATATAATTTAAGAAATTTTCTGAAGTCCATTCAGTATTTAAATTAAGTACACTACTCATACTCTTCTTCCATTGATCTAAAACATCTTGTTTATCTCTTACACCGTCTAATTTAAGTTTATAACCAGTTTGACTAATGGGTTCAAGAGTCACTTCTTCTTGTTTAGGTATATGAGTAGGCATAACCTTGACACTGAACCGGGCAGTCTTCCCTGGTATGTATCTTGGTCGTGTGCAACTTCCTTCTCCTTGGTACCTAGGTCTTTGGATAACATTGTTTACATTAATAATTTCTTCTCCAACATCATTATTATCCATTACTCTTTTTCCTAATTTGTTTTCGATCTTTTGTTGAACAACTTCTATGGGTAGAAAGTCAAGATCATTTAACTTCATTAATCCCATTTGTTGATATAAATCTTCCTCTAAAGTAGCTGTAGACACCCATTTGTGTCTCCCCAAAACCAAACCCAATGATGAGTACCTTTCACGTCGAATCATAATCGAATGAAACGAAAGTGTGGAAAGTCTAGTGTTGCGGAAAGTTTTTATTTCTTTTCTCTTCTCTCTGTTTTTGAAAACTTATTTTTAAGAAAACAGCCAATCCAGTTTGGTTGGTCCATGATATGGGTCCAATAGTAGTGTAGTTGGATGGGGCTTGCAAAGACCTTTCCAACGATATATTATAAGCCCAATTCCGATGAATATTGAGGAAGTTATGGCCAATTTACTAAACTGGGCCCGGTTTGAGCTTTATGTACGGCCCAATGATCTAGGGGAGGGCCTAATATGATTTATCATTCCTAATGCAATTAGGAATGGTTTTAGTCTTCTAGATTCTTCTAGAAGGTTCTTTTCATTCCTAATTCAATTAGCATTGATAAATTGACTTTTGTTGACTTTTCAGAGTTTTAATCAAAATCAAATAGCATTTTCGAGCAAATTATATGATTTTATCCTCCAGTACGGTAATTTATCAAATTTTCGAAAACGTGTTGGAATCAGGCTTGGCGCCTAATCCCAGGCCTTGGCGCCTGGAACCAGGCCTGACGCTAGCCATTGGCGCCTGGCGCTAGTGCTGGTGCCTGGCGCCAGCTAGCCAGGGTTGGCGCCAGCTCTGTTTTCTGAGCGACAGACTCTGTTTTGTCTAATTTATCTTTTTGGCTGATTTTCTCTATAAATATCGTATTAAAAATTCCGTTTTCATTCACCAATTGTTTTCATTCATCATCTACATTCATTCAAAGACCAATGGTTCTACATTCATTCATTCACCAATTTTCATCATTCACAAGTTCTATAATCAGTTTTAATTAGCATTCTTTCAATTCTTTCTTCAAACTTTGCTTTTCATACAAAATTCCGCATTCACAAGATCAAGAAACACCTAGCCATATTCGAAGTTGCCTTCGCCCTAGACGTGAAAGGTTTTAATTTCTGAGGGTTTGGTCCCAAATCTCTCTTTCAATTATTTGATTTAATTGTTGTTTATTATTTTCCTTGAAGTTACTAACGTGTGTATTTTGTTATTAGAAAGAGGTACGAGGCATCAAAGTAAGTACTTTAATGATTTATTGATGTTATGATGTAGAAATCATGTTTACATTGTTATTATGATATTCCTAGTATCATGTCTAGGGTAACTTTAATATTAAATATGATTCCTGCGATGCTTCCTATGTTCTTCCTAATATTTATGATTGTTAGTATCATGTTAGGGTTAAAGATTTGATTTTTATTGCTTAGTGACATGCTAGGGTTTGTTATTAATCTTGTTAGTATCATGCCTAGGATCTTGCTATTATTATTATGCTTAAATATTAACATGATTATGATTATGATTATAATTGTTATAATTTATAATGATTATGAATATTATTATTATTATTATTATTTTGATGATGATTATTTTATTTATGATGATATTGTTATTATGATTATAATTATTATTCATGATTGTTATTATGATTATTATTATGTTGCTTGATTATTTATTATTATTGCTTGATCACACCTTTATTGCATGTTTAAAGGGAATTTTGTACTTGTAATCACGCTTAATAAGATATTAATAATCTTGTTAGGGTTAATTGTGATTATGATTTCAAGTGATCGCCAATAATAGTTTATTTGTGCATTAATAGTCAACCAACATAGATAAACAGGTTTAGGGTTAATCCTATTGATTGCATGTTAATCGGAAAGCGCACATGAATACGATCTGAATAAAGTAGAGGCCTATTATTAGGGCAGGTTCAATCTCTTTTAGGTTGGATTTGTACCATCATCCCCGAACCCTTATTTGGTTCTAGACCTTATGGAGTTGACGATCTCTTGGATCGTTAAGGGGTGTAACCTTCACCTCGTGAATGGTTTACAAGTTCCTAAAAAACTTGTTGGCGACTCTTTTGCTCTATCTTCTTCCCTTTTGGACGCCACCGTACTTTAGTGTATGATCACATTGGGGTTCAAGCTAGTGGGATTTTTAAAGGCTTGAAATTATTCCCTACAGTTTTTGGCGACTCCGCTGGGGAGGATTTCTATTTTAATTCCTGAATTTGTTTCGGCAATGATTTAGAATGAGTGGATGAGACTCGAAAAGTTCTAAGTATTTCATGTGCGTAATTTTGATTAACATTATTGTCATATGCATAAAAAAGATCTCATTGGAAAGACCATCCGTAATGAGTTAAAAACATAGGATTTTACACGTAGGAAATTTGAGAAATATCTTTCACAACTAGGACTGAAATAACACCGCGCGAAACTGGAAAATTTTATCGAGCACAGAAAGCTGCTGAGGCATGTGGGAAGTAGCGTCAGGGGCCAGAGCTTGGCGCCAGACTTTTAGCCGTAGCGCCAGATGCCAGCATTGGCGCCAGGCGCTACAGTTAAAAGTTGGCGCCAGTCTCTGTTTGCTGGCGCCAATTTCCCCCAATACCGAGCCAGAAATATGAGTTCTAATTTCGACCAGTTTTTCGTATTGTTTGCTCGATCCTACTTCCTGATTGAATTTTTTCTCACTTTTCTGAAACCCATATGTGTTCTACATATGGACATAATCCTCTGGGAATTCATGCTCCATCTACCCGATTGAACGCTCCGTGCAACAAAGGGTACATCCGAGATGTTGAATTCACCAAACCATGGAAGCGAGTTTTTTCTAAAACTCGCGGTGTCCCATCCACTCGCACCAACCCTTCACGGTTAGGCTTCCGCGCGGTGCATCCGGACAATTAACCATGGACCCTTTTTTACTAAACCATATCCCGAACTTTAGAGAACTAGATCCATGGTTAGGTTGCGAACTCATTGCATCATATTGTGCCTACTTGACTAATTGTGCATTATTTGTTGTGCATATATATTCGATGTTTCTCTTAACCGTTTGTTGACTTGTGTTGAGACTAAATAAATTAATGACTTAAAGAGCTTTGCCTAATTAATTAATTAATTAATTAATTAGAGTCAATAAAGTCTAATATTTTAATCAGAATTGACCTAGTACAACTTTAGGCATACCCCAGTTGACTAATAACACCGAAAACAGTCCCAGACCGAAGCTCCAATATTGGCGCCAAGGTCTGAGCTGTAGCGCCACACTATGGAATGTAGCGCCTGACGACAGCTCTGTCGTTTGGCGCCAAGCTCCATGGTGTGACGCCAGTCCTGTCGCTTGGCCGACAGTTCGGATTATTGGTCGAGTCATCACCTAGGGTCTAATTAATCAGTTTGCTAATTAATTCGGGTAATTTTCGCTGTCAATAACACCTTGTTGAGTCATTAATCGAGTCTTAGTCACATAGTCTAGCCACATGGTCATGACACAAGTCTTAACGCACCATCTACACTCACTAGTCTTAGCACACACTTTGAGTATATGTCACCATGACCATGTCTTAGGTTCATGCATGTCGGTCTTTTCCGTCATTTGAGTTGGGGGTACATTCTACTCCTAATTCTTCATATATATTCCTCCATCTACATCTTTTTCCTTCATATTCTATTCCAATCTTTCTTCACTTCCTCCATCCATTGCATGTTGAATAAAGTTTGAGTCAAATAATTAACAATAAGTATCCCCAAATTCCTTTTCCACAGTACTTGGTCAAGGAGAGAAGGGCGATTAATCAAGGACAACCTCTTTATTTAAGTCTCGCTTTTTGATAAACCGATTCGTCAAAAGAGGAAGGCTAAGAAGATAATGGCAACTCAAGAAGAAGTCAATGATCTTAAGAACCAACTGGCTACTGTGACTGAGACACTGAAGCTTCTCGCCCTTAAAGTCGATGATCCCGTGAAGAAACAACAAATGAACCTCATGCAAGAAAGTTTGAGGAAGCTATCTAGTGACTATAAATTTCAGGGCATGAATTCACAAGGGGTCTCGCTGGACAAGGAACTTCTTCCGCATAAGTTCAACGCCACTGACATCCCTAAATTCAAGGCAACAGATAACCTTTACTTCCATCTAAGAGCTTTCGAAACCATAATGAGTATTAAGGGTATCGATAAGAAGGTTTTCCCCTCTCTGTTCTCACTATCTCTTGAAACCGTTTATCAACAATGGTTCTTCTCCCTTGACAAGGAGAAAACATCTTCCTGGGAATCGATAATAAACACTTTCATTGATAAATACAAGTGCAATATTCAAGTTGAAACCGACCATAGACAACTTGAGATGCTAAGAAAAAAAGAGAATGAAGGTTTTACTTCTTTCTTTAATAAATGGAGGGAAACTTCCGCCAAGATGATTGAGGTTCCCACCAAAAAGGAGTCTGTGAGGATGTTTGTCAAGAATCTCCAAGAAAAGTATTCAAAGCACTTAAAATATCAACACAACTTGAATACTTTCAAGGCCGTTTATGACATCGGAATTGAAATCGAAGACGACCTCGCAAAGCAAAAAGCTACTAACAATAGTAACCACGGTGGCTGGAAAGGAAAGAAGAGCGACAATCCTTCTTCTTCCGAAAACTCCCACTCTAGTAATAATGTTATTACCTTTGACCATAATGATGTCTTAGCCATGGACAATCAAGGATCTAAAAGGAAACCCAGGCGAGAGTTTACACCCATTGGAATGACCTACGATGTTGCTTTCGATCGTCTTTACGATCGAGGATTAATCAAACCTATTGGCCCTACCGAGGATCCAACACCAGAAAATCGATCTTCGAGATGGAATCCAAACTCCTATTGCAAGTACCATCGAGGAAACGGTCATACTACTGTCGAATGCTACAGGTTTCAAAACCTCATTCAAGATCTCATAGAGGCAAATACGATCCCATTGCCTTTAGCTAGCAAGAAGACTGGGTGATGATGAAGCAAATGACACCAGACAAGAGGCGAGTTTCAACGACAAGATTTCGTGACCTCTTCTTTCTATTTCTCTTTTATTTACTCTTTCCCCAATAAGTCTAGCATAGACACCTTTTTTTTCTTTTAGATTAATTTTATAGGATTTTTTCCTTTTTCTTTTAATAAAATGAGCATTTATTTCCTTATATATGATCATCACATTGCATTGCATTAAAAAAAAAAAAAAATTAATTTGGCTTAATTGATTGATTTTCTGGGTTTAATTAATCGTTTTTGGAATTGTTTGAGTTTCTTAATCGATTTTAATTTGGTTTTAAATCGATTTTAATCAATTAATTATGGGTTTTTGTTTTTTGAGTTCGTGAATCAATTTCTTGTTTTTTTTTCCTCGGTTTTTTAACTTATTTCTGGGATTTTGTTTTTATTTTTGTTTAATTTTTTTTTTGGGTTTTCTTCTGGGTTTTTGTTTCATTACTAGTTATTGATTTTCCTGGGTTAATTAGTCGATTTTGGATTTTTTTGAGTGTTTTCATCGATTTTAATTCGATTTTTAATTGATTTTAATCGATTCTGAGTCGATCTCCTTCTGGGTTCATTCGATTTAATTCTGGGTTTTTTTTTTTTAGTTCGTGAAAATCAATTTGTTTTTTTGAGTTCGATTTAATTCTCATTTTGTTTTTCATTCTCGTTTTGAAAATCAATTCGATTTTTTTATTTAGTTCGATTTAATTCTCGGGTTTTCACTAATTTCTGGGAATTTTGTTTAATTTTTTTTCTGGGTTTTTTTTTTCTGGGTTTTAGTTTTCTGGGTTATTTTTCTGGGTTTTTGTTTAATTTCTGGGTTTTTTTTATATTTTTGTGTGTTTTTTCTGGGTTTATTTAACCGATTTAAATCGATTTATGGGTACCATGCATACTGTTCTGGTTTTTATTTTTATTTCGCAGCTTATTTATTTTATTTAATCGATTTTTTTTTTGTTTGATGCAGGTATATTGATTTAGATGTAGATGTTAAATCGAAGAATAAAGATGCTGGATTAGTGATTTAGGTGTTATATGGGTTATTTTTTAATTTTAATGTTGTAATTTTTTTTTGGTTTTTTATTGTAATTTTTTTTTTTTATTTTAATGTTGGAATTTTAGTCTTGTGTAATTTGATTAATTTAGTTCTTTTAAATTGGAATTGTTGTATGAGTAATTTAGTTGTAGTTATTAATTTAGTTTTTTCACTCTTAAAAAGTGTACAATTACTAGATACTGATGAATATATATGTGTTTTTATGTATTTTACATATATATATATATAGTTTCTACTACAATTTAAGTGAAATAAATGCAAATTTTTTATTTTTTATTTTTGTTTTTTATGGCCATTATTGTCACCGGTTAACCGGTGGCAATACTTGTTAATACCATTAAAAAAAATTGCGGGAAGCATTATTGCCACCGGTTAACTGGTGGCAATATTTGTTTTTGCCACCGGTTTTGAACCGGTGGCTTTTTAATAAGATTATTGCCACCCCCCAAATGGCCACCGGTTCAAAACCGGTGGCATAGGGGGGTTTTGAACCGGTGGCCAATTCATATTTTCGTCTAGTGAGGGTAGAACGAAGTTGGTTGACCCTAATGAATTATCCTACTTTGACCTTATTCGATTGGGGAAAGATTGTCGTAGTGGTAAAGCTTTTCATTGGTTGCTTTATATGATTCCTGGACTTAGTATTATTAATGGTCTGAGGAGGATAGTAAGTGATGATGATGCGTTGGAGGTGGCAGCTATAGGAAGGAGGTTTAGGTATGTGGAGTTATATGTGAGTCATAGTGAAAATTCACCAGATCTTGTCCTAGAAGATCAAACACACTTGCAGCCAGTAGTAACCCAAGCTTCTCAAAGTACACCTCAGACTTCTACACCAAAGAAAAACAAAGTCAGCAGGGGCCCACAACAAAAAAAATATTGATAAAAGTGAGGTTAAGTCCTAGGAAGACACAAACCACAGATTCACATTTAATTTCAAAAGTTTCTCCCCCTACCTAAAAAGAGAGCATCTTCCACCTCAATCCACATAAAAGAACCTTTTATTAGTCCTGTACCCACACCTAAGGCATCAATTCCAGATCTACAAATTGATAACCCACCTCTAAAAATCACAGAGAACCCAAACAACTCCTCACAGCTTGAACAACCTGAAGATGATGAGTTTGAGTGGTATGATGATAGGCCTGACAGTCCAATTCCCTTAAATGACCTTATTCTAGATTACAGTGTTGAAAGTGATGAGGGTGACCCTAATTATGATCCTAGAGTAGACAGAGGGAAAGGAGCTATTGGGAGCAAAGACAAAGGGAAAGCAGTAGCTGGGGATGGTGCTTTCTTTGGTGATGTGTTCACTGATGTTGAAAGTGATGAGGATGATTATATAGTTGAGGGTGGGGATGATTTACAGTTGGAGCAGTTAGATGTAGAGTTGGAGGCAGAGTTTGATGAAGCACTATTTAATGAAGAGTTGCATTCATATTCAGATGTTAGTGATGAAGAGTTTACATATACAACATCTAAGGAGAGGGTGAAGGCTTGTAACACCCACCTTGTTGAGGTAGCTCAATAGAAGCAAAGGGAAGCTACTGCAGGAAAGACTGTAGAAGAGTCTGCAGCAACTGAAACTGAGCAAGAGGTACCACCAACTTTTAGTGAATATGAAGACTCTTAGAATGAAGCTGATACACCTAATGAAAGTGAAGATGAGGGTGATGGTTACAGTAGGAAAAGGAAGTCTTCTTTGTTAGTTAGGCCAGACTGTGATTTTTCTCAGTTTCAGTGGAAAGTGGGTTTGAGATTTGCAAAGAGGGAATATTTTAGGGAGTCAGTGTCTAAGTATACAGTACTTCAAGGAAAGAATATGACATTTACAGTTGGGAACAGGAACAGGCAGCAGAGGTTAGGGGTTAAGTGTACTGAGGGTTGTCCTTTCTACATATATGCATCTTGGCATTCTAGAAAGGCATCATTTATTGTGAAAAGGGTGTGTAGCCAGCATACTTGCAATAGAAATATGAAAAAGAACAGGCAGCTGAAGGCTAGTTTGGTGGCTAAACAATTTCTTGAAGTTTTCAAAACCAGACCACATTGGCCTGCCAAAGAAATAGTTGATTCTGTAAGAAGGGCATTCAAGGTGTTGATGACTAGAGAATTTGCATACAGAGTGAAGTATGCTGCACACAAACAGCTACATGGCACAATGCATGAGCATTATCAGAAGGTTGGAGGATATTTGGCAGCCATGGAGCAATGTAGTCTTGGTAGTCATTGTAAGCTAGTTACTTTGGTTCCCAAACAGCCTAAACCAGTCTTTCTAAGGTTGTTTATTTGCTTTGAGGGTTTGTCTAAAGGCTGGAAAGAAGGATGCAGGAAATTTCTTGCTGTTGATGCCTGTTTTTTAAAAACATTTTTGGGTGGCCAATTGCTATGTGCTGTTGGGAGGGATCCAAATGATCAGATGTACCCAGTGGCATGGGCCTGCTGAGGGAGAGAATAACCACAGTTGGGAATGGTTTTTCAAACACTTGCAAACATCACTTGAGTTGGGGGAAGGTGAAGGTTTAGCCATCATATCAGATGAGCATCAGGTGTGTTGTATTTTATTGAAGTTAGTTTGTTATTGTTAGTTTGTTATTGTGATTACTTTGTGCTGTTAGACTTATAGTGTGTCATGTGTGTTGTAGGCAATCTTGAATGGTGTAGCCTCTGTTCTGCCTAAGGCAGAACACAAGCACTATGCCAGGCATGTATTTGCTAATTGGCACAAAACCTATAGGGGTGATGAGTTGAAAATACAATTTTGGAAGATTGTCAAATGTTACAACAACACTGATTATGAGGACGCCCTGAAAGAATTGAAGGAAATCAACCTTGATGCTGCACTTGCATTTGAAGCCTACAACCCTAAGTTGTTTTGCAGGGCATTCATGAGCACAGATATGAAGACTGATGCAGTAACTAGTAATATTGCTGAAACTTTTAATGGCTACATAATCAATGCCAGAACCAAGCACTTGTTGTATATTCTTGAGGATATCAGAACTAGCCTGATGCAGAGGTTGCTTTAGAAAAGGCAGTTGATGGAGAAATGCACTTCTGTTTTGTGTCCAAGGATTCAATCTAAGCTAAACAAAGAGAAAGGAAAGGCTAGTTATTGTGAGGTCCTTCCTTCTACATATTCTTTGTTTAATGTGACTTATAATTTTGATCAAGTTGTTGTCAATTAGGATGAAATGAGCTGCACTTGTAGAAAATGGGATATGTTTGGCATTCCCTGTTGTCATGCAATAGCTTGTATGTTCTTCCTCATTAAGGAAGCTGAAGAGTATGTGCATCCATGCTACATAAATGAAATTTACATGACAGCTTATGCAGGTACTGACCAAGTATCAAATTCATTCTTACTTATAACTAACATGTGGTTTCAAAATGGCATAACTGAGTTAATGTTTGATTAGTCAGTGTCTATACCACCTTTAGTAGGTGAAAAATATTGGCCTAAGGTGTCATATGAATTGGACCCACATGCAATCAAAATAGGACCAGGGAGGCCAAGAAAGAAAAGGGTGAAAGACCCATTTGAAAACCCATAGAAACCTGGTGTTTTGACCAAGACTGGTGCTGAGATGACCTGCTCTTTATGTAAGGTCAAGGGTCATAATAAGAGAACATGTCCTAATAAGGACACAATTGTGCCACCTGAACCACCAGCAAAAAGGCCTAGGGGGAGACCAAGGTCTGATGGACAGTCATCCAGCCAACCACAACAACCTGAAACACAACAACAACAGATGCATTCAGCTCTTCCCCACACCACTCAGTTACTGCACAGCCTACCCAACTTGGAAAAGGTGGAAGAGTAGTAAGGGGAGGAAGAGGCTCAAGGGGTGGTCAGGTTGCTGGGGGTAGAGGTCAAGCTCAGCAGACTACTTCTGCAGCTTCTGCCCCTGCTACTGTTGGGGGAACAGGACAAGTAGGGTCTGTGAGAGGAAGATGTGGTAGAGGTAGTGGTGGGAGAAGCAGGGGTGGCAGAGGGGGAAGACAACAAGGCCCTAGGGGAGCGGGAGTACTGTTTGGAGAAGATGGAACACCTATACCTAATGTATGGTTTTTGGTAACAAATCCTTAAACTTTTCCAAGGGTACTATAATTTGCATCCTAACATTGCATTTTTTTTTGTGACAAGTCCCAAGGGGAGCTTCCACTCACAAGCCAAGAGGCAGGACTATGTCAGTGAATCAGAATCAGGGAGCCTTGAATTTTTTGATCATGGGAAGCCAATCAAGTCAGCAGTCCACTGTACACCAGCAGACTTAGTAGGACTTAGATTTTAGAAGTGAATCTCTAGTTTAATTATCATATGAAACAATATTTCCAGTAATTTGCAACTGTGACTATGTGTGTTTTGTTTATTTTGCTCCCACCACTGTGATAATGGATGGGTAATGTTTCTGTAAACAATTATGTTGAACTAGGGGTGGCTTTAACTTTTGGAAGCCTTGAACTTGCTATTTATGGCAGAAATGAAAAAGTTGCATACTTTTGTTATAACATTGATTTCATTTCATCATCTCAATTGATTACAACAATGTCATAACACAAACAACTTTACTTCAAATACATCAGCACAATGGCAACAAATACACAAAGAAAAAACAAAATCCTAGAAAAATTGTCTCAGCCCTAGAAGTGTGCATCATCTCAATCCTCAATTGGCAATTTTCCCTTCTCATTTCTTTCACTTCTTCCTCCAATTTGTCTTTCCTTCCCTGCAATTTCTTCACTTTGTCATCCAACATTGTCTTTTGGAATTCCAACTCTGCTATAGTAGTGTCTTTCTCAAACAATAGAAACCGCCGCTCATCCTCGTTGTTTGATTCAATCCACTTCATGAAATTGCAATTTGTATCCTTCACAACAATTCGCACAACATAAAACAAACAAATTATTCATTTAACAACCCTAATTTACCACCAACCTTAATTAAACTCAATTACTCTTTTTAAAATAAAAATTAACAAATTCTAAAAGAATTAATTAACATACCAGCCATTTAGGACATCCAAAAAACTTTGCACCAAAGTTCTGCCCCTTCTTCACAGTACGCACAACAGCATTCAACCCGCAGCTACACTTGGTTGTGGAGTAATTAACTCCCCCCCTTGAGTTTGAAGACGACCCAGAAGACCCACCTTGGAATGACCTACCACTAGCCATTATGATTTTGATTTTGGAGAAATTATAAAGGAAGAGAATAGAGGAGAAAGCAAGGGAGAAGATTAATTTGTAACGGTCAAATAAGAGGGGAAGCAGAGTAAATAAAAGGAAATAAAAGAAAAATAAAAAAAACTTTAAGTTATAAAGTGGATGCCACGTAGGATATGACCGACATAAGTGGTAAAGGTGATCTGAAGGATTGTAGAAACAAAACACCCCCAAAAGTTGGGATTATTGTAGAATAATCCAAACTTGGGATTATATAAAAAAACGGAGCAAAGTTGGGATTAATATTTCTAAAAAAAAATACAATTGAAAGTTAACATGCACAATGAACATGCACACTTGAGTGCTAAAAGCCCATAAAGTGGAACGCTCCAACACTAATGTTATACTTAAATCATATGAAGCAACTTACGAACAGAAGATCAATTAAGATAAATAACAGGTTTTGTTTAGCAAAGGAGCTTGAGATGAGAACAATTAAGAATGAGAGCTATCTTGGCATCCCCACAATCATTGGTCAATTAAAAAATTATCGTTTGATTTGTTGCTTTAAAAATATTACTCCCTCCTTTTTTTTTGTATCACTTAATGATGTGCGGAGTTTTAAGAAAATAATATAATATTATGAGTAGGTAAATAATTTATTATAGTAAAAGTTAGATGGGGACCATGAAAGAGAAAGAATATGAGGGAGAGTAAATATTTTTATTATATAAGTGGGGACCATGAAAGAGAGAGAAATGATAAAATAATTTAAGTGGGATTTAAAGTAATAAAGAGAAATGATAAAATATAGTATAAAATTACCCAATAAGGAGGTGATGCATTTAAAAAAAAAACACCCATAAAAAGAAAGTGATTCATTTAAAAAAAAACACCCTTAAAAGAAAAGTGATGCATTTAAAAAAAACAGAAGGAGTATGATTTAAAGTAAAAAACAAAAAACTTTCTCTCTCTAAAACAGATCTTCCTTCTCTAGGATTCTAGATCCTTACCCATCCATCGCTATCATCATCCACCGCTTAACACCACCGCTTGCTCCCACCTCTCACAAACCACCAAAAATCAATTTTCAAAACGTTTTTCAGTTCGAAGTTGTCGCGTTCTGTTTGTTCTGTCGGATTTCCAAGTCTTAAACTGATTTGGTGGTGTTTTAATCCTGCCAATTAACCTCTGTTTGTTACCAAAGCTTGCGGCTCAACGTCGGCTTTTGAAGCTCGACAGTGACACACCCAGCTCATAGAAACTAAGACAGTTTGTGTTTTTTTTTCATTTCTCTGTTCGCTTTGGTGTTGCGACCGAGTTCCAGAAGGTGTGTTTCCCCAAATTGCTTCTTCTTCCTCTTTCACTCGAATTGATGGAACATCAATTGAACCGGAGTTCTTGTGGTTATAAACCCCAGAATAATCGATCATCCTCAGGCTATAACTTCTGTTTGCATCGTCATCTTAGACTTGGCAGATTCTTGGATTACCGAAATTTCTCAGAGATTCGAATTCAAGAGTGGGTGTCAAAGCAGTGGGTTAAATTTGGGGAAATCAAAGTCTAGAAGTTTGACAATATTTGCAGTGGCGGACTTAAAAATTTGACAATGGGGGACAATTTCAATAATTCAACTAACATTAACATGTTTTTTTTAAAAAAAAACGGTACACAATACAAATAATTCGGGTACATACTGGTTTAATACTTGACATATCCTAATTCATTTAAAAATTAAGCTTTAATATTCAATAATCATCTTTTTAACAATAATCATCCAAAATCTAACAAAACCAAATCACAAACTAATTCAATACACAAAGTTACAAACTAATTTACATATTAATTAAATTCACAAACTACTTGTCTACTTTCAAAGTTTCAATCTTCCCTTCACTATATTTACCAAATAATTCACAAAAACACAATTCAATTCACAAGCTAATAACAAATAAACTAAATCACAAATAAATTAAAAAACATGATTACATAAACACAATTACTCAGAAACTAGTTCATTAATTTTTGGGAAATTCCCATTGGTACCATCAAGGTTTTGACTTTTCCCAGCGGTACCACATTTTTTTTTTGACTTCCTAATGATACACCCCAGTTTTTGACTTACTAACTGACGTGATTAAGTCTGTTAATCAGACGTTAATAAGTTGGTTTTGTAGCAGCTTAGGTTTAAAAAAAAGGGAAAAGTCTATTATGCCCCCACTTAAATCATTTCCCTCCAAACTTTCCCTCTCTTATTTTTCTGTTATTTCCCACCAAAACAATTCCCTCCCTTTAAATGCGCCACTTCCTATTTTTTTCTCCATTTCATTTCTCCCCCATTACTGAATTTATCTTACTCTCCAATTGTTTGACATAGCTGGTTCTTCAAGCTCTGGTTTTTCTTCTGGCAGCAGACATGGAAGGTCCACCCAGGGAGAACCTATTTCAAGTGCAGACACTGTGGTTTTTTCATGTGGGTCACTGAAAATCAATTGATGGGAAACAGAACAGGGGAGAGAAATGTTGCTGAGTATGCTAATCTGAGAGAAGAATCCAATGAATTTACAGAGAGATCATATGAATTTGCAGCCTCGATTTAGTTTGTACCTGATTTTACTTTATTTTGTTGCTCTCAATTGAAAGTGATGTACTATGTGAAATTATTAGCAATATTAATTTGTCATGCCATATATTTGGTAGATTATTAGCAATTAAAGGTTGTACTGTTTGAATTTATGAATGACAAATGAAAAAAGGGAAACATCAATTAGCTTTGTGTTTTATATACTTTTTGAAATTAGTAATGATTCTAAGACAACCTTTTATCTAAATGAACTGATATCACAACTTTAAACAAGGCCAAAGTCGGCTGATTTCATATAACCAAAATGTAGATAGTTAACAAAGTTAAGTTCCAAACCAAAATATATCAATTCCAAACAGCAAACTACACTGTCAGAATCCAAAAATAAATACTTAAATTCCCTAGCTTTTACTGAACAAAAAATCAGCTTAAGTATCAAAAAAGAGAGTTGAATACATATAACTCTCTGCTACTGTATACAAACTTAGAGAATCAGATTAGGCTTGAGATTGGTTCAATGGTTGGGTAGGAATCTGTGAGGCATTCAATTCTAATGGATGTTCAGCTGAGGGTCTTCCTTGATTCATGGACTTGGATCCTGCAGCCTCAGATGTTGCTGTCTTTGAAGCTTTTGCTGCATTAGATTGATCTCTGACCCTTGGGTTCTTGATGACAACAGGCTCAGAAGTCTTCAACTCTTTTCCAGTTAAGCCCCCCTTATAGGTTGCCTTATTGTGCCCAAAGCAACCACACTTTCTGCACTTCACTGTTTTGCTTCTTTTGCCTGGTTGCACTTCTCCTTATTCTCTTTTTCTATTCCTACTTGGCCTTCCAATTCCCCTCTTCATCTTAGGGGGCATGATAATTCTACTTGAGTCATCAGAAGGCCATTGTTCTGTGTCTGGAATAGGGTTAATGCACACACTGTAAGACTGCTTATATGTCTTCACAGAGTACCAGGAGCTAACAAAGTCATGTGGGTCTAACTTTGCATCAATTAGTGCCCTAATGGCATGCCTACATGGTACCCTAGATAATTGCCATGCCCCACATGAACAAATTTTCTTGTTAAGGCTCAGAGGGAACTGAGATCTACCTTCATGGATTTCATACTCCCCTGGGCTGGACTTGTACACTCTACAGTTTGAGCTTGCCTTTCCTATCTCTTTCACCAGTTTCACAATCTTTGGACAAATGTCTTCATCTTTCCAAGACTTTGCATTCTCAAGCCTTGTTGCAATTCTCACCATGCATACCCTCCTTATGCCTGCATATTCAATCTAAATTAGACAACTACTCACAATTTATAAACATTCAACTGAAGTAAACAAGTTATGCACAATATACCTTCTAGCAAAGTTAATACAGGCCTACACCTATTAACTCCAAGTGTGGAGTTAAAGCTTTCCACAAAATTAGATGTATTGGATTCATTGCATACATCAGGGTCAAATTTATGCTTACTCCACTTGGGTTGTTCCCTCAAGTCTGCAAACCAAGACATGACTACATCACCTCCATGTTTCTGAAGCTTCTCCATAGCTTTCCTGAATGTTATATGCAAATGTTGAGAATTGCAGAATGTGAATGCACATGTGAAAGCAGAAGTTGAGTAGTATACCTGAATGTGAAAGCAGAAGTAGCATTACAAGCTCTCCAAAACAGGACATACAAGAGAGGGCCTGGAAACTTCTTTTTGTAGTTCCTACTAAGGTGCCTACAACAGAACCTTTTGTCAGCTTCTGGCCACACATTGTCCAAAGCTAATTCAACTCCTTGAAACAGTGATGAATTAGATAAGTATGCATATATATATATATCAAGAACAAAACTGAACAACAAAATTAAAGTTAGGTACTTGCATTTTGCCTATCAGAAATGATTGTCCAATGCTTTCTTGAGGACTCTTTGACAATATTCAGCAAATGCCAGAAGAAATAGCTCCATGACTCCTTGTCTTCTTGGCTTACTACAGCATAGGCAATGGGAAAAATCTCATTATTGCCATCTATACCCACAGCAGATAGCAATATGCCCCCATAATTTCCTTTGAGGTGTGTTCCATCTACACCAATCAAAGGTCTGACACCTCTAAGAAGGCCCTTCCATTGTCCAGTGAAAGAAATGAATATGCTTGTAAACTGAAGCTGCTTAGGTAGGGACTCAGATTCTTTCCAAGCAAAAAAAGCTTTACTTCCAGGGTTTGTTTCAATGGACATTTGAGCATACATAGGCAGTAAAGAGTATGACTCATCATGTCCTCCAAAGAGCTGCTCAATGACAAAACTCTTTAACTGTACAAAGTGGACTGTCTCATGTATATGCCATATCTTTGGAAAAGCAACTCATTTAGTGCTTTGCCAGGAATGTCAGGGTTAGCTCTGATGTCTTCCATAACCTTCTGAGAAGCCCACTTAACATTGCATATGGGGTTGTATGTCTCTAACCCCCTGCAAGTATGCACATTGGGCCATATCTTCTTAATGGCCCAGGTTCTGCCATCTGAAAGTCTGCTTGCATGTAACCTCCAGTGACAACACTGAGATTGGCACACTTCAGTGTACCTCTTATTTCCAGCATACTCAACATTAATAGCAAATCTTTCTTACACAGCAAAGTCTTTCAGTGTATCCTTAAAGTGTGCTTTATCTATAAAAATCATCCATGGTCTGAGTTGAATCTTGCCAAAATCTGCATCCTCATACATCTCTCCATTCTTGTACAACCTTTTAAAGTAATCCTCATCATCTTCATCATCTAAAAATTCAAACCATTTCCCTGGTTTCCAATTATCCTTTATTTTAGGAATCCTTTGAAGCTGTACCAGGCTACCAGCTCATCTGCAGGTATATCCCCCTTTGGTGCTACTTCTCCATCAGAATCTTCTTCATCACAATCACCCTCTCTTTCTCCAGATTCACTACTTTGCACAACAAACTGCATATTTTTCCTTCTCACCTTTATACTAGAGACTTGACCCTCCTCTTCACCCTCATTCAAACCAGAGCTAGTACCCTCCACCTCACTCTCATTCCTACCAGATTCATCACTTTGGACGAAAAAATCCATCTTCCTTCTCACCTTTAATTTTCTAACTGGACCCTCCTCTTCACCCTCATTCAAACCAGTACTAAGGTCATAATCTTGATTTTTAATCATACATGACTCAACACCAAGCATCCTTCTCTCTATGGCAGCAGTACCAACCTTTAACCTTAACCCCTTTCTAATTGCTGTGGTCCTGGGAAGCTTTTTTGCAAAAACAGAGCTTTGAGATGATTTAGGCAAAAGTTGGACATTATAATCAGCTGTCTCAGTCACTGTAATAGGTGAAAATCTTGGGCTCCTTCTCAAAGGTAAGCTCTTGAAAACAGTATTTGGTGACCTAGGGGATGGTGGTTGCATTGGGGTTGATTTAGTGGCAGCTTTCTTTTTTTCTTTGCAACATTGACCTTCTTTGCCTTTTCTATCCTTGCCATGGAAGCCTCAAACAGTTTCCTACCCTTGGTATACTCATGTTCATTTTGTTCAGGAATTAGTTCATCTGCTGGTGAATCATGATCAACATACCTAGGTGGAGATGAATCATTTAAAATGATCTCTTCTATGGAAGGCTGAGAGGGATCTCTTTGTGATGATTGTGTTTGGGGTGCAGTGTTATTAGTGGATTCATCAATCTTAGGAGATCCTGTTTGGGGTGCAGTGATCTTAGTGGATTCATCAATTTTGGGAGGTTCTGTTTGGGGTGCAGTCAACTGTGAAGATTCATTAGTTTGGGTTGCATGTTTGGACTTCCTTAAGTTCATGATCATTATATTAAGAGGACTTGGTTTTTTGGCAAACCCAACCCAAATGTCATACACATCACACTGACCTAGGCTCTGAAACATCTTATATAAATCAGTATCATCTAATAAAGGGTTATGCTTTTGATTGTAAGCATAATTAAAGGAAGGGTTTATGATAGGAAACTCGGGATCTATGTCAACATTGTCTTCAAATTCAACAACCAAGTCAATCAAATTGCATGTATCTAAGTCAACTTTAAAGTCAATATGTTTCCCAAAGTAATGAAACCTTAACACAACCTCATTACTATCACCCATTCTGCAAAATAAGGCAAACAAAGTACACAATTACAACATGCACAAATATTCTACACACTTTAAACAACGCACATTCAGAGATTCACCTAGCAATCAAACATGATCAAGCCATATCATCCATATACATCATATACATCAACATATACATTAACAAATTAACCTAAATTAACATGTAGATGTAAATAACCAAAATTCGCATAATTACACAACATATTCATCAAGAAATTGGTCTAAATTCACTCAAAACAAAACACCAAACAAAATCACCAATTTTTTAAAAAATTGAACAGTAGTAGTACTAACATACCTGAATTATGGAATGTATCAATCTCCAAGCTTTGAAACCCAACGAAAATTGCAACAAATCTCTGTAAACCCTAGGTTCTCCCTTCGATTCAACAGAGCAAATTAGAAATAATTTTGAAATTGGTTTGGTTTATGTCAAATCGACATAAATGGAAGGGGAAGGGGTTTTGATAGTTGGAGGGAAGGGTTTAAAAGGGGGTAAATTAGTCTTTTTAATTTTTTTTTACCCAAATTATATTTTAACCTAGATTCACTAACTTATTAACGTCTGATTAACAGACTTAATCACGTCAGTTAGTAAGTAAAAAACTGGGGTGTATCGTTAGGAAGTAAAAAAATAATGTGGTACCGCTGGGAAAAGTCAGAACCTGGATGGTACCAATGGGAATTTCCCTTAATTTTTTATAATCTAAGATAAAAATTAGGAAATAACAAAAAAAAAAAAAAATAAAAACTGAATAATGGTAATTCATCAAGGAATTCCCCTGTTTCAATTCACTCTTAACCACTTATCTTCCTTTTGTTAAACATATAAATATATGTTGGTGTTCTTTCCTGCTTCCCAACCCAATATCTAGCACATCAGAGGTTACTTCTCATTCGATCTGCACTTGATCATAACCGAGTCGGCCAATGTGCAGAACCCAAAACACTCGGCCGTAACATTTGCTATACTTACCTCTTTGGTCTTCCATAGTTGCTAATAATACTGTTGCATCATCTATTGCTGCTGATGTTTCCTTATTGAATCTTAATTTAATGAATGTTCAACCTCTCTGTCTCTCTTTTTGCTTTCTTCCTAATGTTTTCTCTTTTTCTGAAAAAATTTCTCTTTCCTTGTTTTCTTAACCCACGTGCTGTCTTGCTGATTTCTTTCTTTCTCTTTTTTTTTTGTTCTTTCTTTTTAATATTTCTCTTTTTTTTTAAAGTGGGGGGACAATGGTCCCCCCTTGTCCTCACGTGGGTCCGCCCATGAATATTTGTGATGATGATGTTCAGGACAAAGATGCTAATCAATATTCGTGAAAAGAACGAAAATAAACAAGATTCGCCTTGGCTTAAGTCATCAATAAACAATTAATTATTGAATTCTATATTCTTTATTTAACACTAGATACTATGTGAAATTAATTAATTAAAAATTCGTTTAAAGTGATCAAACAACACTAATTAATTAATTAAAGTTATTTTAAGCAAGAAAAATAAAGTGTTGATCTAAGTATTCGGGAATTTACAGCTTCTCTTTGCTAGATCTTCGTTTAGAACACTTATGGACTCCTTCTTTTTCAGGGACCTCCACCGTAGTAACAAGTATTAAAGGGGGCGAGTGTTTAGGACAAGAGGGTTTGGCAGTTCACAAGTTCACAAAGTTTCTGCTAGAGTTTAGGTTAATTTTTCTGTATGTTTGAGCCTCTTATTAAGCCTCTATTTATAGGGAATGGGTATGTTTAGGGTTTTGAACATTCTGCTGCAGCAGGTGTCGCGCGCATCTGAATGGGTTGCACGCGACAACCCAGCACAAGTGAATTGGTTGCGCTGCTATGGGCAGTGCAATTGTAGTTTTTTGGGTTTTAAGCTCGGGCTTAAGCATAATTATGATCGGGCTTAGTTGATTAGACCTTAATGCATTTGTTTTTGGGTTAGGCTAGTCATTATTTTTGTGTTCTTATGATTCAATCAGTTATCCAAAAGTATTCTTCACGTTGATCCAACACGAAGATGGTTTTTTTATCGTCATAACACTTCCTGTCGGGACAGGAGGCCAAAAGTAGATGTCTACACCAAGGGAATTGAATACTAGCCTTACCTTGGGCCTTAGGCTGGGAGGGCTCCCCTTCCCCAGCCGCTGCAACGCCGTCTGTAGCATTGAGTGGCACGCCACCCTTTGACGCCCTAGAGGCGTTCGACAATTTCCTAGCGCATTCTAAGCTTTCGCTTAGAGCCTTCACCACAGCCGGGCTCTTACCCCTGGTTGTAGGTCGACTTGGGTTGTGCTGAAGTGACGGACTTGGAGGAGTTTTTCATTGTTGGCTTAGCCGGGGTCTTGTTTAACACTTCCCCCGGCCGCTTGAGCATCTTGCTTATGGAACGGGGAATGGTTCTACTGCCACTCTGCAAATGAAGAAGAGGGGTTAAAACCGGCAAATAACTAAGTTAAAGCAAAAAAGCTAGGAAGTATGGCAGGCGGTCTTACCCCGTCCTTATTAGCCTCCTTGGCATCTAAAGCTGCCTTCTTCTGCAATAGATGTTCCTTCCTCAACTAGGCAACCGATTTTGCAGGCGTTTTATTGGCATCCACCATGTTTAGCACTTTTTCTACAAAAGACAAGGGAACAATTAGTTCAATAAAATGATAAAACGGTCAGTGCATCGATACAGGCGGCAAATTGCCGGATGTATAGTAATTCTACCCTTTTGGAAACATGGTGTTAAGACCGCTAGCGGAAAGAAACGCCTCATTGATCCTTTAGAAAATTCGGACAGGGTACCAAATTTTGGGTACAATTATTTGGGTCCCGTCACCCAAGGGCTCAGTAGTAGTCTCGAAAAACTTGGGCTCCATTATTTGCTCCTAGGCCCTAAACGGAATGCAAGGAAGGGCGCATTTCTTTCCCAGCAAGGCCGGCTCCATATTATACCGGCGTAGGAACCGGTTGTGTCCCAACCTGGGCGAAGAAAACAAGTAGAACTTCTCCCTCCAGCCGGTCCAGTTGGACGGTTTGTCCAAGGTCATCATGTATTGCGGATGGGTGGTCAGTGTGTACCACGCCCCATATCCACCTGGAGCCCGGCTCATATAATACATGTGAGCAAAAGCTTCAAAAATTGGCTCAATTTTTTGAAACTCACAGGCGTCAATGTAACTTAAGATATATATCCATGACTTTAGGGTGAGTTGCAAAACACCTAACTCGTACCCCTTCAAAATCTTTTTAATCCCCTAATGGAGGAGAAAGCGAAGACCGGCTCTAATCACGACCTCATAAAATCCAAAACAATTGTCGGCATTCTCAATATCATCCTTCCAAGATATCGTCACCTCGACTGGCGGCACCTTAATATGCCAGCCATCTTTTATGCGGTAGGTGTCCTTAAAAGATTGAAAGATACTTTCCAAGGTAGCAATGTCCTTAGAGGACGTGCCCGTCTGTGTAGGGTATGATGAAGAAGAAGGCCCCTTAGACGGCTTCTGACAATCAGCCGTAATATTTTCTTGGTCAGAGCATGATGCCTCTGACTCGGATCGTTTAGCGGCCTCTTTGCCGCCTGACTTTTCATCCGAGTCATGAGAAGAGACGACCTTTTCGCCGCCTAAATCTCTTAGAATCCCATCACTAGAGTAGATGGGGCGCCACCTGGAGAAGAACCTGCTCGCTCCTCCAACCCCTCGTACTCCTCATCTGGAGTAATCTCATTAGCGGGCACTTCCAAAGCACACCGTCTTCTTGGCTTAGTAGTCGTCTGTTTTACTTTGGCTATCGTCTCCTGCATAGAAACAGAGCCGGAGGGATTCGAGGATGAGAAAAGCAGGTCTAAAAGTCCAGAGCAGGCACCCCCGATTCTAGACTCAGTCGTACCAGGAGACCAGCTGAATGACCTAGGCATTGCTGTGTGTGTTGATTGAGAGTCCGTTTTTTATTTGGAAATCTATATACACAAATGGAAAAAGCGTAAAAAATTTGAAGAGGGTAGAGGCGGTTACCTTTAACTTTGATTTGAAAAAAAAAAAAAAATCTGAAAACAGCCTCATATGGTGACCGATTATGTTTGCCTAGAACGCAGACAAAAGCTTCAAAATTCGTTGTAGACGGAGTCAGAGCCTTTCTCTCTAGAAAACTTCTCTCTTTTTCTCTCTTAACTTATAAAAAGGGTCAAAGATATAGGAGAAGGGGGGGGGGGGTAAAATCTATTTATAGAGGGGTCAAACGGGGGCATCCTCGTCACACCCTAGAATGTGAACGCTTGTTTTTACTGTTCACCACTCACAGGGAGACACGTGTCACAGGCGTAACGTGACCTGCCACGTTACCCCTGTGAGGGGAAAATGTTTAGGGTATAAATACCTTAGACACGTGGGCTAATCAGAGAAGGGCACGTGTCAAGCCAAGACAGGTCCCACGTGGGCCACTCACCAGCTGACACATGTCGGCCTAAGATAATCTGCTGGAATTGTTGCCTTTAGGACCCAATTCCCGAGAAAGCCGCAAAGCGGCACAGCCCATTAAGTCAGAATAACCTAATGAGCACATATCCCTATGACCCTATAATTAGGGAGATTTCCCCCATTTTGGGGACAACTACATTCATTTATTACACGATCCTACATTCTCTCTTATCAGAGAAAACACCCGATCTTAGAATCCGAGAAGATCCCACTTTACTTTTTCGCAACTTTTCACATTCTCCTACACGTTCTAACTAGTGTTGGGTTTCAGTGAGTTCGACCCACCGTGGAAGGAAACCCAAGCCAAGACCACACTCACAATAATTATAACCATTAAGCATAATTAACTTAAACACAAGATTAAGAAAGAGATTAATACCTTTGTTGCGTGCTTTACTCACTTAATTGTGCTCTTACTTCGAAAGCTCTTAGCCCCGCTCACACGAGGACCTCCAACGAAGTCCACCCGCAACCCAAGCACTGAAAATCGTCTATTGCTTAGGAGTTAGCTAAGACCGACCTAAACCCGAGTAATTAATTGCAATAAAATGTTTTCACAATGGTGATGCCTTTTTCAACACTTACTCAAGTGCGTTTCCCAATACCCCAAGTTGGGTATTTATAGGGAAATGCAAGAGTGAGAAAAGCTCACCCATCAATGTGGGAGATTTGATTTTTCCATTTTATTTTAAATAAAAAATAAAATTAAGTAATCAAGCTACTAATAAATCAACAAGTGGCATGCTCACAACATAGGTTAGGTGAGGACCATTTGGAGAAGGAGCGACCAAACTTGCTCCCCACTCCTCCACCCATAGCTAACCAACACAGCACCCCAAAACCCAATTGCTTTGCGCCACGTGGCAGCCCCACACTTGGGCACCAAGCACCCAAGGTGGGCTGCCTTGTCGTTGCTACTCCTTTCGACCCATTAGGCCATGCAACATGTGTGCGGGTTGTTGTGGCCGAAGGCTGCTGCTAGCAAACCACGCACCATGTGCGGGCTGCTAGCTGCAGCATGCTAGCACGCCACGCACTAGGTGTGGGTTACTAGCCGTAGCTTGCTAAAAAGCCTCGCACTTGGTGCAGGTTATTAGCTTCGGCATGCTGGCATGCCACACACCAAGTACGGGCTGCCAGCCTCGGCCAGCAGCTAGCATGCCTCGCACTAGGTACGGGATGCTAGCTGGCCATGCTAGCCAAGGTGCGCTAGCTAGCACACATTGCTAGCCACCTTGCCAGGCCATATACCCCTGGCACTCGGGCATTCCGATGCTAGGGGTATTTTAGTCATTTTGTTGATAAATTAGTAATTTTCTCATCTCGTCTTTAATTATTTTCGAATCGACTTCCGACGCTCGGTTTTGACGCTCCCAACTCAAAATTCCGACATCTATATATTAATTACTTGGGCGACTCATTAATTTCTTCTGAATTAATTCGTCTCTTTGGTTCGTTAGTTGCTTGGGTGTGACGCGAAGGGTTCAGTCAAGATTAAGCTATAATATTAATTATACATTAATATTACTGATCGGAAGCTGCCTCCACCTACATTCCGATCACTTGAACTCATTGAATAATTAGCTTTCTAATAATTATGAACCCTCTATCGATATAATTGTAGGGAATATTTCAAGCATTAATCCCCATGCTTGAACCCCACTGTGATCATACACTAAAGTACGGTGCAACCAAGAGGGAAGAAGATAGAGCAAAAGAGTCGCCAACAAGTTTTAGGAACTTGTAAACCGTTCACAAGGTGAAGGTTACACCCCTTAACGATCCAAGAGATCGTCAACCCCATAAGGTCTTGAACCAAATAAGGGTTTGGGGATGAAGGTACAAATTCAACCTAAAAGAGATTGAACCTGCCCTAATAATAGACCTCTACTTTATTCTGATCGTATTCATGTGCGCTTTTTAATTAACATGCAATCAATAGGATTAACCCTAAACCTGTTTATCTATTTTGGTTGAACATAATGCACAAATAAACTATTATTGGCGATCACTTGAATTATAATCATATTAACCCTAAACAAGATTATTAATTATCTTATTAAGCGTGATTACAAATACCAATTACCTTTAAACATGCATAAAAAGGTGTGATCAAGCAATAAAAATAAATATCAAGCAACATAATAAATAATAATGATAATAATCATGACAATAAAATTATAATCATCATCAAAATAATAATAATCATAAAAATAATAATCATCATAAATAAAATAATAATCATCAAAATAATAATAATAATATTCATAATCATCATAAATTATAATCATTATAATCATAATCATGTTCATGTTCATGTTAATATTAAAGCATAATAATAGCAAGATCCTAGGCATGATACTAACAAGATTAATAACAAACCCTAGCATGTCACTAAGCAATAAAAATCAAATCTTTAACCCTAACATGATACTAACAATCATAAATATTAGGAAGAACATAGGAAGCATCATACTTTTAATCATATTCGATATTAAAACTACCCTAGACATGATACTAGGAATATCATAATAACAATCTAAACATGAAGTCTACATCATAAAATCAATAAAAATCATTAAAGTACTTACTTTAATGCCTCGTACCTCTTTCTAATAACAAAATACACACGTTAGTAACTTCAAGGAAAATAATAAACAAACAATTAAATTAAATAATTGAAATAGAGATTTGGGACCAAACCCTCAGAAATTACACCTTTCACGTCTAGGGCGAAGGCAACTTCGAATATGGCTAGGTGTTTCTAGATATTGTGAATGCGGAATTTTGTATGAAAAAGCAAGTTTTTTTTTTTAAAAAGAGAGAAAGAGAGAGATGAATGAATGAATTAGAAGAGAATGAGAATTGAAAACTGACTGTAGGTGAATGAAAACGGAGTTTTTACGACGTTATTTATAGAGAAATCAGCCAAAAAGATAAAATGAACAAAACAGAGTATTGGCGCACGTGAAACAGAGCTGGCGCCAACATTAGGCTACTGGCGCCAAGCGCCAGCCTTAGCGCCAGGCGCCAACACTGTTTTTGACGCGCTTTCTCAAATCAGATAAGTTTTTCCGTACAGGAGGATAAAATCGTATCTTTTCCTAAAAAATGCTCTTTGATCTTAATTAAAACTCTGAAAAGTCAACAAAAGTCAATTTATCAATGCTAATTGAATTAGGAATGAAAAGAACTTTCTAGAAGAATCTAGAAGACTAATACCATTACTAATTGCATTAGGAATGATAAATCATATTAGGCCCTCCCCTAGATCATTGGGCCGTACATAAGGTTCAAACCGGGCCCAGTTTAGTAAATTGGCCATAACTTCCTCAATATTCATCGGAATTGGGCTTATAATATATCGTTGGAAAGCTCTTGTCAAGCCCCATCCAAATACACTACTATTGAACCCATATCATGGAACAACCAAACTGGATTGGCTGTTTTCTTAAAATAAGTATTTAAAAACAGAGAGAAGAGAAAAGAAATTAAAACTATCCGCAACACTAAACTTTCCACACTTTCGCTTCATTCGATTACGATTCGACGTGAAAGGTACTCATCACTGGGTTTGGTTTTGGGGAGACACAAATGGGTGTCTACAATAATACACTTGTTTGAAGGACGCCATTCTTTTCAACTAGATCGTCGGAGGCGGAGCTCCAACCACCTGGAGTGTCCGTGTTTTGCAGGTACGGGACATGCCGGACCAGTCTTCGAGTTGTAACTATGCCGAGGGATAAAAACACCTAAAAAAAATGCTACTCATCGTGATTCTCCCCGAAAGGGAACATTATTTTAGTATCCTCGCTCCCGAACTCATTTCTGGTACTATAGACACCTAAAAATGTCTCCCCAAAACCAAAACCGATGATGAACAACCTTTCACCGCCATTATTGGTCGGATTGAGTATTTAATCTTTGGAGTTCTTAAATCCATGTTCTATTCAATACATTTCATAAACCAATCCATTTCCTAGCTCATTTCCCTAAACTATAACTTGTTTTTCACTTTTCGTGTCCACATCGCAAAACTGAGAGAAACTGAATTTTTGACCTAATAATTTTGATCCAATTATTATTTTGTTGAATAGGCCTTGAAATAAGCTTTCCAACCATATATCATAAGCTCAATTCTGATATATGACGAAGAAGATTTGAGCCAAACACTAAACTTAGCCCAAAACCGACACCCTTCTACTAAAACGACCACAAATGATTTGAACTCATTCTGATTGGATTGGAAAGTATACTTGATAAGATTTCCAATGATATATTATACGCTTTATTCCTAGTTACGGATCAAAAGTTATGATGATTTTAAAAACGTGTAAAAAAACTGGAATTACCGTGCATAGTGTAAAAGTATTGTGTCACGGCGCCTGATGACGTGGCACGGTGCCTGGTGTCATGACACGGTAATTTACAACGTGTCACGGTGCATTTTTCCATATTTTTAATCCACCGTGTCACGGTAATATTGCCGCGCCACGGGATTTTGCACCGCGTCACGGTACAATTTCCCGTGTTACGTTGGCCATTCCGTGACACGGGGTTGTTCCATGTCATTTCCGCTAACTTTTTTTTACTGTGACACGGTGTACTGTACTGTTCCACGATGGAGACTGCCGTGTCACTGTACGTGTGCCGTGTCACGGAATCTTCTCTTGTCTTTACCGCATAAACCCTTCACGCGTTTTTACTCCCGTAGGTCAAATATTTCCCGCGTCACTCCAGTTTTTCCCGTGTCACTTCAGTTTCCCCCGTATCACGGTATTCTTTGCCGTGAAGCAACAACCTTTTTTAGGGGTTCCGTGTGTTCCCTCTACTCATTTTCCCTATAAATACCCCCCTCCTTTCTACAGTTCGGGGGTATCAAATCCTTCTCTCTTTCTCTCTTTTACACCAAAAATCCTTCTATTCTCTCTCTCTATCATATTCTAAGCCTTAAACATATATTCCTAATTACACCATTCTTCCCTTAAGCACTCCAAGGAGTCCATACTTAACTCGAGGCTCCATCCTTAAACCAAGGCGTGAAATGTACAAATAATTGAGGGTTTGGACCAAATCAAATCTAAATTTATTTAATTTAATTTTCATTTGATTAATATTTTTTATAGAAGTTACTAACAATTTATTCATGATGTAGCAATTTAAAGGAACGTGCGGAATGTGAGTAATTAATTAATTAAATTACTCTTATTTTATTTTAATATTGGTTGTATCATGATTAGGTTAATTTATATTTGATTTGACTAACGCTATTATTGTTAAATTGCTTCCAATATTAATGCTTATTTTATTATATTTATTGATCACCATATTGCATGTTTAAAGGGAATATGTAATTGAAAATCACGTCTAATTAGATAATTTGGGCGACCGGTTTAGGTTCCTTTTTAATCTTGTTATTAATTAAAGTGATCACAATATTTTAGAATTATATGTTGCATTAATATTCAACCAATTTAGCCTAATAATAGTTTGGAGCAAATTGAATATTTTATTTGTATGCCTTTGAGATCGCAGAAGTTACTTTTCACTATAAGAATCGAGTAGAGGCCAATACGGCGAATGTAACTCCATGACTCACTTCGTACCATCATCCCCGATCCTCCTTTCGTGGTTTCGAACCATATGGAGTTAGTAATCTCATGGATAATGAATGGGGTGTAACCTTCACGAGTCAATCGTTGTTGCCTTTCATTGTCCCTTAATTGTGGTTGCCTTTTATGATCCGTGAATGGTTTACAAGTTCCTTGAAAACTTGTTGGCGGCTCCCTACTTTATTTGTCCCTAATCGTATACGTCAATTCTCACTTCCTATGAGTGCCAAGCATATTCACAAGCTTTTACGTAGGCGCACTTCGAACGATGCCTACAATTTGGCGACTCCACTGGGAGAGGATTCTTGGTTATTTATCGATTTGAGTGATCGGTATTTAATTAAGATGAGTGGATGAGACTTGAAAGATTCTTGAAAATATTCCTATCATAAAATTGGCATTTTTACATATGCATAGATGTTTTAACGTCGTATCTCAGGTCGTGAACGAATTGGATAAGCTGGTCGTGAACGAAGAAAACAGAGGCACCGGTTAGATTTCCTTACTGCCGCGCCACGGCAGAGCTTGCCGTGTCACGACGCTGGGCACCGTCTCGCGGTGTTTGGCACCGTGACACAGTAGTATTTGTCGTGTCACGACAGTCTTGAAATCTGTCCAGTGGCTTATTTCTCTTCTCACAGTCAGCTTCCTTCGATTTTTTCTAAAAAAAAACGTGTGTGCTCTACATACGTCTTAACCCCAGGGGATTTAAGCTCTATCAACCCTAAAACTTTCATGGTAATAAGGGTTCATCTGAGTTTTTAAATCCACCCAAACCATGGAGTCGAGTGCGATTTCATCACGAACTCGCGGAGCCGCCCGCTGGCATACACCGTCAAGGGAGGCTTCCTTGCTAACGCGTCCAAAATCTTAACATGGTACCCTACTGACACCAAATAAACCTGACCATAGTCGAACATAGAACTTGACCTTAGGTTGCGAACTCTTCTTTGCATCATTGTGCTTACGTGTTCTATGTGTGCATATTTGATCGTTTTGATCCTAACCTTAACGATCTTTCTTTTTCTATGGTGGATTATTTTATGACTAATGATTGCCAATGGACCATACTCACTTAGTAATTAGCGCAAACTCTAAAATTAATAAAACTAAAAAAAAAACACAAAAATACCTGGAAGTAATCACCACAACACGGCAATCAATGCCGCGTCACACCAATCAGTGTTGTGTCACGACAGCTTGTACCGCGACACGATACAATTTGCTGTGTCACGGTGCCCAGGGAATAAGTCCAGTCAGCTCCTTTTAGTCTTCCGTGCTAATTTGGTCCGCGTGTCAGTCATTTTGGTTACTGTTCACATATCTAGCCATACGATCATACCACGAGTCTTATAACAGCACTTAATCACTTACGAGTCAAGTATAGTCCACACACTTTCTTTATGTTCCGACTCGAGTCGTTCACCATGTCGTTTATGATCATATACTAGGTTCATGCACCTTTTTTTTGTCATAATAAAAAAAATGAGTGGATTTTATTCTCTCATGTTTTCAAATGTCTATTTTTTCCCTTCCTTTCCTGTCTTGAGCAATGAGTCAAACAATTAACTGAATTGTTTTATTTCACAGTACTTGGTCAAGGAGCAGGGGTAGATTAATACGGTTTGAGTCATTACCGCATTAATCTCTTAAATCCAAGAGGCGTTCAAAGAGAACTTCGCCATCTCCACATCACTTATCACATTTCAATGGCTACTAAGGAAGATATTGAGAACATCAACAAATCCATCGAGGCACTATCTTCCATGATGGAAACCTTTACCACTAGGGTCACAACCATGGAACAAAACAAGGTCACTGTTTCCACCCTGGACAAATTGAAGGAACAAATGAGTAAGATTTCTGTGGATTTCACTTATGTGGAACAGCCTCCCATTCCTTTGGATGTGAAAGACAGGCTCCCTGAAATGTTCTCCACTGCTAATATTCCAAAGTTCAAGTCTACTGACAATCCAATATTCCATTTGAAGGCGTTCTCTACAACCATGGCTCTTAAGGGATTGGACATAACACTCTTCCCTACGGTGTTCCCTCTCTCCTTAGAAAATGATAGCCAACAATGGTTTTATTCCCTAGATGCCAAGTGTACTGCGACTTGGCAAGATGTCACCGACAGTTTCATGAATCGTTACACGTGTAACATTCAAACTAAAACTTCTGAACGTGAACTCTCCATTCTCAAATAGAAAAAGAATGAAGGCTTCACCGCTTATCTGAACAAGTGGAGGGAAATGACTTCACTCTTGGTAGATCCTCCCAAAGAAAGAGAGATGGTTCGCCTCTTTATTCAAAATCTGACTCATAAATATAGGGAACATCTTAAATTTCTTCCATTGAACACTTTCGAAGCTGTATACGACATCGGCATCAATATCAGGGATGAGCTAATAAAGACTGCTAGTAGTAACAATAATAACACTAGGAAAAGCAAGAAGAACGACCATCCTTCTTCTTCGTCTTCTAAGCATGAAAATACAACCAACAATATAAGCCAAGTTTATCTCAATGAAGTGTTAGCTCTTGATGCTCCATTGCCCAAGAAGAAAAGAAATTCCTTTAGGAATAACTTATGATGCGGCCTTTGATTGCCTTTATGGTCAAGGCTTGATCACACCTATTGGGTCATTTCCAGAACCAAAACTTGCATGATTAAGGAGCACCAAATCAAGGAAGGGGCCACACTACGGAGCAATGTTGGAATTTGAAGGACGTCATTCAAGACTTGGTGGATGCAGACAAACTTCATGTCCCTCCAGGCGGCAAGAAGTAATGAACACAAGGCGCACAAAAGATCCTTCGTGCAAAATTTCATGATTTCTTTTTTTTTCTTTATCATTCATCTCCATTCCTCCATTCATGTCTAGCATAGGTTTTCCATTTTGAATTTTTATATGTTTCATGTGTTTCATTAACCTTTTTCATTAATAAAATGAGAAAATTTCCTTTACATATTGATCATAGCATTTTTCATTCATTCATTCTCAAAAAAAAAAAAATCAATTACCGAACTAAACACAAGGTACACCAATGACTTGAGGCACCTTTGCAACCCTGTCATTCCCTGTTAACCGTTCAATCACATTCCATTTCTTCATCTACCACTTTGAGCCTCGTCTAACGTTTGTCCCTTATTTCTTCAAAACCCTGGGATTGGAAGATGTGTAATTGTATAAAATTCAAAAAGCAAGTAAAAAAAGGGCAGCAAAGCAATAATAAAACAATGTCTAAAGACAAGTGTTCCAATATCTTTGATACGAACACGTCTCGAATTGCTTCTCTTATCGAGTGCTTGGTACCGTGCCAGAGAAACATGAATGCTAAGTGAGTGATGGACCGCATGATCTGAGATTGCCTGCATTGATTCAAAAGAATGAAAAAATACCAAAAGCGAAAAATAATGAAAATAAACTTGCAAAATTTAAAATTTTCAATTCACAATTACAAATCTTGGGGATTCTCTCGGGTCTTGAGCCTTGTACCATTTTCTTCTTTAAACCATCAACTTAACCATATTACAACCCTTGAAAGACCTCTTTGAGGTGTACATACACTTGTGCAAAGTTCGATTAGAGCTACGTTCGGCCTAATTCCTAACGGATACGTAGGCAACCTCACATCGAGGTGCGGCCACATTAATATTCACATCCATGCATGATCGAGTCAAAGAATATCCAATGCTTATCCCTACCCATTTAGAGATAGACTTGGGGGCTTGAACCCACATCACATTAGCTTATCCAACATAAAGAGTCATCATCTTTGACTCTTCTTACATATATTTCCATCACCATAACCCTTGCAGTCAGCCTTAGTACCACATTCACACACTTCACTCACACATCCATATCCATATCGATCATCCTTCCCTTTAAGAACCCTTTATCATGAAATCTTGTTTCAACACTGTGCATGTTTCGTCATCTTTCAAGACAACATTCATTAGAAGAAACATTATATACTTGCTTAGATTCCTGACCTGAGCAATGTTCATTGTTTCACGCATCGCATAATGTGGTGAGCAACATTTATATATCAATGATTTGTAATCATACAAAGCATATCGTTCTTAGCTCCTTGACCTAAGCAACGTTCATTATGCAATAATCACTTCATCTATATACGTGCTTAGCTTCCAGACCTAAGTGACGTTCAAGATCATTTCTTTACACCATATATGATGCTTAGCTCCATGACCTAAGTTCATTCATCTATCGTGTCACATGATGTAATTGTCCTTAGCCTCCTAGCCTAAGAACATGCATCATGCATACAATCCATGTAATTTATTTCATCTTCCTCAAGGAGGAAGTTCAAAACTTCTTCCCTTTTTCTTCTTTTGGGGAAGTTCAAAAACTTTTTCAAAATTTTTTCTTATCGAGGGAAGTTCAAAAATAAAAGTTCAGTTTTCACGTCTTTCTTTTTCGGGAAAAAGTCGGTACCCTCCACTTATCTCATGACAAAAATGACGGATTTTTTTTTTGCTTTTTCATTTTTGGTTGCTTGTGTATGCACACACACACACCATATATGCACACAACCATAAGTTATACACATGTCATGTCAAGTCAAGCTTGGTCAAGTCAGTTGGTCAAGTCAATCATAGTCTACACGAGTGCCTTGGCAAATTTTATTTTGCAGGTCTCAATTACAGCCCACGTCCGGGGACAAGCGGACCATCTACAGCCCACGTCCGGGGACAAGCGAACCATTTACAGCCCACGTTCGGGGACAAGCGAACCATCTACAGCCCACATTCGGGGACAAGCGAACCATTTACAGCCCACGTTCGGGGACAAGCGAATCATTTACTGCCCACGTTCGGGGACAAGCGAACCATTTACAGCCCACGTTCGAGGACAAACTAACCAACTACAGCCCGCGTTCGGGGACAATCGAACCTGCCAAAATCAGACAAGTCTTTCCTCAAGCATGGAAAGTGTCATCTGGTGGATTTCTTCGAGCATAGAAAGCCGCCAAATTCATATGTCGACTTTCCTCTAGCATGGAAAGTATTATCCGGTGGATTTCTTCAAGCATAGAAAGCCGCTAAATTCATATGTCGACTTTCCTCAAGCATGGAAAGTATCATCCTGTAGATTTCATCAGGCTTAGAAAGCTACCAAACTCATCAGTAGACTTTCCTCAGACATGGAAAGTATTTCAAAGAAACGTCATCCGGTGGATTATTTCAAGCATAGGAAGATACCAAAATCATTTGTCGCCGATACACTGGTGTCAGATACACATTCTATCCCTTTACTCTTTTATCTGTGGAACTAACACTTTTCTACAAAGTATCGGCGTATATAGAGTGATTTAGGATCGCAGATTTCTTAAATCATTCTTCGTCCCAATTGAATAATTTGACTATCGTTTTCGAAACTGACATTTCTACAAACTTAGTCAAAGTGGGGGCTTCTATAGACACCTAAAAATGTCTCCCCAAAACCAAACCCGATGATGAACAACCTTTCACCTCCATTATTGGTCGGGTTCAGTATTTAATCTTTGGAGTGCTTAAATCCATGTTATATTCAATACATTTCATAAACCAATCTATTTCCTAGATCATTTCCCTAAACCATAACTTGTTTTCCTCTTTTCGTGTCCACATCGCAAAACCGAGAGAAACTGATATTTTGGCCCAATAATTTTGATCCAATTATTATTTAATTGTATAGGCCTTGAAATAATATTTCCAACCACATATCATAAGCCCAATTCCGATATAAGACGAAGAAGATATGAACCAAATACTAAACTCGGCCCAAAATCAACACCCTTCTACTAAAACGGCCATATCTTAAAATATACAATTATTTTGACCAGATTCCAATTGGGTTGGAAATTAGACTTGATAATATTTTTAATGATATATTATATGATTTATTCAAAGTTATGGATCAAAAGTTATGATGATTTTAAAAACGTGTAAAAAATTGGAATTACCGTGCATAGTGTAAAAGCACCGTGTCACGGCGATGACGTGGCACGGTGCCTGGTGCTATGACACGGTAATTTGCAACGTGTCACGGTGCGTTTTTATATGTTTTTAATCCACCATGTCATGGGAATATTGCCGCGCCACGGGATTTTGCACTGCGTCACGGTACAATTTCTCGTGTCACGGTGCCCATTTCGTGACACGGGGTTGTTTCGTGTAATTTCCGCGTACTTTATTTTACCATGACACGGTGCACTATACCGTGCCACGGTGGACACTTTCGTTTCACGGTATGTGTGCCGTGTCACGGAATCTTCTTGTGTCTTTTCCACGTAAACCCTTCACGCATTTTTACTCCCGTAGGTCAAATATTTCCCCCGTTACTCTAGTTTTTCCCACGTCACTCCAGTTTCCCCCGTGTCACGGTATTATTTGCCGTGAAGCGACAACCTTTTTTAGGGTTTTTATCTTTTTAGGGTTCCGTGTGTTCCCTCTACTCATTTTCCCGATAAATACCCCCTCCTTTCTACAGTTCGGTGCATCAAATCCTTCTCTCTTTCTCTCTTTTACACCAAAAATCATTCTCTTCTCTCTCCCTCTCATATTCTAAGCCTTAAACCTATATTCCTAATTACACCATTCTTCCCTTAAGCACTCCAAGGAGTCCATACTTAACCCGAGGCTCCGTCCTTAAACAACGGCGTGAAAGGTACAAATAACTGAGGGTTTGGACCAAATCAAATCTGTATTTATTTAATTTAATTTTCATTTGATTTATATTTTTTATTGAAGTTAATAACAATTTATTCATGATGTAGCAATTTAAAGGAACGTGCGGAATGTGAGTAATTAATTAATTTAATTACTCTTATTTTATTTTAATATTGCTAGTATCATGATCAGGTTAATTTATATTTGATTTGACTAACGCTATTATTGTTAAATTGCTTCCAACATTATTGCTTATTTTATTATATTTATTGAGCACCATATTGCATGTTTAAAGGGAATATGTAATTGAAAATCACGTCTAATAAGATAATTTGGACGATCGATTTAGGTTCCTTTTTAATCTTGTTATTAATTAAAGCGATCACAATATTTTAGAATGATATGTTGCATTAATATTCAACCAATTTAGCCTAATAACAGTTTGGATAAAATTGAATGTTTCATTTGTATGCCTTTGAGATCGAAGGAATCACTTTTCACTATAAGAATCGAGTAGAGGCCAATATGGGCGAATGTGACTCCATGACTCACTTCGTACCATCATCCCCGATCCTCCTTTCGTGGTTCCAAACCATATGGAGTTAGTAATCTCATGGATTATGAATGGGGTGTAACCTTCACAGGTGAATCGTTGTTTTCTTTCATTGTCCCTTAATCGTGGTTGGCTTTTATGATCCGTGAACGGTTTACAAGTTCCTTAAAAACTTGTTGGCGGATCCCTACTTTATTTGTCCCTAATCATATACGTCAATTCCCACTTCCTATGAGTGCCAAGCATATTCACAACATGCTTTTACATAGGCGCACTTCGAACGACGCCTACAGGTACACATAGGCCAATTTGGGCATGGGTAAACTTAAGATTCATGCTATATATCCCTTGAACTCTACTTGGGAGAAAGGCATGAACGAGTTTTATGAGTTTTCCTAAAACTCATTGGTGACTCCTACTTGTTGCTTACAAAAAAGAGTAATGATAGGATCAATTCTAATTCAAGGTCCCCCA
The DNA here is from genome assembly GCF_948465745.1 of Chenopodium album. Classification (NCBI taxonomy): domain Eukaryota; kingdom Viridiplantae; phylum Streptophyta; class Magnoliopsida; order Caryophyllales; family Amaranthaceae; genus Chenopodium; species Chenopodium album. The sequence continues at coordinate 19,680,781 of NC_137842.1, forward strand.
AACAGTAAAGAATTCAAATCCTAATACACTCTAACAAGTATAAAGTCCTAGGCTTTTACAGGGCTATGGGCATTTAAGGAGAAGGATCCCCTACGATGGGCACACCCTCCTTACAGTGGCGACTCCACTTGGGAATTAGAGGTTACAATATTAATTTTTAGTTATGGTCTAAGGTTTCCAATACTAGGTTGCCAATGTGTTATGATGGGAATTAACTTGGATAATCTCTAGTTAGAGAGCGAGACTTGAACGCATAATATCTTCCTTTTTCACAAAAGTAAAAGCCAAACAAGCAACATAGCATCCTGCATAAATCATAGCACACTATAACCTTTGGGGATTGGCTCATTGACTAGGGGTTGCCAACACTAGGCTTCTATCTCGAAATCAATAACAATCATCCCACCCATATTACAAACAAAATGTTGGGAGGGCTATGTCATGAGTTAACACGTTGATTGATTGATTTGTGCATCGTTCCTTAAGATATGGTACCTTTGGACACCCAAGCTTTTGACCTTAGAAAGGCATTATGTGAATCTTAGCTTATGGTATGCTTATGTGATTGACTATATGCGACGTGTTTAGGATAGATTTTATAGTTTGGTTAGGTTCCCAATTGCGAAGTTGTCCCTTCGTAATTTTGAGTTGCATTCGAAGGGTATCATAAAAAAAATCGTTAAAAAAAAAGAACACACAAATTAAAAAAAATGCTCGTAAAAAAAATTGCACGAACTGGTGATGCGCGCAACTTATGCAGTTGTGCGACCACGACCAGCGCAAGAGCTAGGGATACACGCGCCTTCTGCGGGCAACCTGGTTACTTGCGCGTGCCTACTGTTACGAAGATCCTTTTGATTCCTCAAGAAAAATTGACTCGTACAAAAATATCATTATTAATGAATTGTTTAAAGGCGATATTATCCATTCGAATGCATCTTGTGTCTTTTTCCTTTTTTTTCTTCCTTTTCTTCTAAACAAGCGTATAAATTTCCTTAACCTTTCGTACTTCCTTTAGGGCCGGTTTCTAATCTTGGGAACGAAGACTCTCGAGATCTCGCATTCTACGTTTACCATCAAACAATTCACCCCTTTCAAACCACCTTCCCTCAACAACTTGCTCTAGTCCAACAACGATGTCAACCATAGAACAACTCTAAGAAGAGATTGTTCATTTGAGAGATGAAAAGGCTCAAGAGGACAAGGAGAGAAGAATTAAGAAACTAGATAAAGCTAAAAAAAATGCCAAAGCTTTTGCTTTGCAACAAAAGATGGATGAATCATCCATAAAAGAAATGTCGTTAGAGAAGCTTTTTCTTTGTTCCACAATGGGGAACAAATACTTTGACGCAGAAAATTTTGCTCCTCCTACAGGACTCACTTTACCAGAAAAGTTCGTAGCTCAGACTTGCTAATATTCAAGGTGACCAATAATCTAAAAAGTTATTTAATAAAATTTACTGACACCATGGATTTAAAGGGAGTTGATCTTAAGCTTTATGCTTTGACTTTCCCTTTATCTCTAGTCCTAGCCGTGAGAGAGTGATACTATGGGCTAGATGCTAAGTTCAAAACTGAAAGAAATGGTATCCTTTGAACAAGTGTATTATTCCGATAGAGGGTTCGGAATTATTAGAAATATAATTATTCAATGAGGTCTAGTGATCGGAATGCCAAGGTGGAGGCCGCTTCTGATCAGTAATGTTAATGTATAATTAATATTACAGCTTAATCTTGACTAAACCCTTCAGGTCACACCCAAGCAACTAACGAACCGACGCGACAAATTAATTTGGAGGGAATTAATGTAATTCCCCATATTTTTAAATATGTTATAAATGAAATATAATTTTATTTATAATATTGTTTTGTATTTTTTTTCGTAATTTAATTTCAAAATATTCAAATTATTAATTTGGGTCAAAAATTATTTTGGTACAAATTATTTTATAAACCTTCATTCTATAATTTATTTCAATACAACTAAAGCTTAGTCCATTTCATTCATTTGGCCCATTAATTTTATGAGGCTCAATCTTTCTATTTACCCTACAACGTTCTCTCCTATAAATACCCCATGAATCCCCAAAAATTTCCCACAAAAAAAAGTTAGTCTTATTTTCTTCCTCCTTTGTTTCATTATTTTGCTTAATGTTAATTTAATTGTTTTGGGTTTTGATTTTAGTATAAAGATTATATTTTTAGTATCAAATTATATTTTGATGGTATAAAAATTATAAATTTCAGATTATATTTATGTTATAAATTTTCATATTTTATGAATTATAAACCTAGGGTTTCAATTTATTGAAATTGGGATTTTAGGGTTTTTATGAACAATTGATTTAGGGATTTTATAGTAATGATGTTTTGAATTTTTGGTGATTATAACTAATGATTAATTTAACTTAATTCCAGATTATTTTGAACACTTAAATTCGTGTTTTAATTTTTAGATTTCCGTTCGTTAATATTAATTCCGTTTAAATCCCGACTAGGTTCTGAACTCATCCGATTTTGATGAAAAAGTAGTGTTTTTCATATGGAAACAATGTTTTAAGAAAGTTAATTAACGAAGTTTTTGATTCGGCCAAATTCAGCCTCTAAATATGATTTTCGGGCAGTTTTTGATTTTAACGAAGTTTTTTTATACTTAAAATATTATCCTTGAGTTTGATTGATAAAATTAATTATGTTTAAAGTTAATTAAGCATAAATATATGTTTTTATTGAAGTTTTAAGTGCTGGAAATAGTTTCTAAGTATTACTTTTGATGTTTTATAAAGAGGGTTTAATCACCCATTAATAAGGGAGATTATTAGGGGTTTTTAAATAATTTTAAGATTTTTATTAAACTTTAAACTTGCTGTAATTTCATGTATAAGAGTGTATTTTAAGGTTTTTATGAAGAAAATTTAAAGAACTATATATAAGCCTTTAATTTTAACTAAAGGGAAGGTTTTAAAGTGTTGTTTGATTTGGATTTTGAAGGTTTTTAAGTAAGTTAGTATTGCTGTATATTTGATTGATTGGGTATTGATTGAGATGTTATTATTTGGTTTAGGAGAGGAGTTTATTGAAGGTGATTTCTAGATAGTAAAGTGGCATACCAATTCGTTTATTCAAGGTACGTACGAGTTACGAAACCTTGCCTTTAGGTGCATGTCTAAGGACGGATCGAGAACTTAGTATCATGTATAGGGATGAATGAGTTAAATTGTTTGGTTATACATTGTGAATTTCGTATGACGTGTACTATTTTATATTGCAAGTATTATTTGTGCTTTAATTATGCAAGGTGCGCTTAGAGGCAAAGGTATATGATTGGTGTAATGATTAATTTATTACTCATTCATGATTATGCAAGCACGATGATTAAAGGAAGAATTCAAGTCTTATAAGACGAGGTTAAGGTTTTGAGGTGCCTTATGCACTCAAGGTGTTTATACACCGAGGTAGTTAAAGGAATAAAAAATAAATGTTGCTTGTCACTAATAAATCAAGAATTGAAATTGGAAAGTTATTTTACTTGATTGATTTGGTATTGGATTGATTGTATTGTTTGTATATGAGTCATCACCAAGTCTAAACCTGTAAATCACGTAAAGTGCAAGATGGATGAGCAATAAAACTCTGAATTGGTGCACTTCTAGAGTAATGACAATCAGGGGTTGGGGTACACGGGGTATTAGCCGTGTACTTTTCTCGAGGTCGTCTGATCTACGAGTATCTTATTTCAAATATATTTTTTTAAAACTAGGAGTTAGGTGAGATCTCATACTAACTACGGTCACGGAGTCGCGCCCGTGGTCGTTGGATGTTTATTGATGTTTCCGAAATTAAGGTTGCATGGGGTTTTCTTTATTGATGTTCCAAATGGAGCATGGGTTGGACAACCTTGTCTATTGTTAAATCTAATGAAATAAATAAATGAGTTAGTTAATATCAACTAGTGAAGACTTAATAAAATTGATAGTTGAGTCGTGTGTTGAGTCTATAATTTAATGATGCTTATGCTTGATTATTAGTAGCAGCTTGTATGTACTCAACTTTGCTGATTGCGTGCTTTTGTGTGTGTCTTTCTTTGGTCATGGCCTTCGCCTTTCAATGACCCTGTGACGATCCAATTTTTACACTTGTAATATTGGGGAGCAGATTAACCACGGGTTCTTACACATGCATCATTTGCATCAGGGTCGTGGGATTATGAGTGGAGAATTGGTTATTATTCGCAGTTTATTTCTTTTCATAAGTTTGAATTTATTCAAACTCTGGTTTTATTTATTTACTACTTTTGTGGGGTTTTGAATAAGGGCCTTAATGGTTCCAAGTTGTATGATTTAATTTGATTTTGGTTATTGGTTTTGAAACTTATTTATAACTGAGTTAGTTTTTCCGCTGCTAATTTCTGATATAGCCTTAACGTTTGAACACGTGGCGGTAGCACGCCAGTAATTCTCTTGGATTTTGTTCAGAGTACTCATAGGTTTAAACAGAGAATTATTAGGGTGTTACAATTAATGAGTCTGCCGAGTAATTAATATTTAGACGTCAGAAATTCGAGTTTGGAGTGTCGAAACCGAGCGTCGGAAGTTAATAAAAGAAGAGACGAGAAAATTAGTAATTAACAAAATTACCAAAATACCCCTAGCACTAGAATGCTCCAAGAAAACCAAGTGCTAGGAGCATATGGCCTAGCAAGGTGGCTAACAAGCACACTAAGCCGAGCTTAGGCTAGTTTGGTGCTCACTAGCGCAACATGGCTAGCTAGGCTGGCCTGTAGCCCTCACATATGTGCGTGGCGTGCTAGCAAGCCCTGGCCAGCAGCCCGCACATATGTGCGTGGCGTGCTAGCAGGCCTCGACCTGCAGCCTGCATATATGTGCGTGGCTTGCTAGCAGGCCTCGACCAACAGCCCACACATATGTGCGTTGCGTGCTGGGCCGAGTGTGCGGCAGTAACCACAACCTACTTGGGGTGCCTTGATGCCCAAGTGGGGCTTCCACGTGGTGCTCATGGATTGGAGGCTTGAGGGTGTAGGTGGTCGGTTATGGGAGAGGATTGGGGAGCAAGTTTGGTCCCCCCTTTTCCAAGTGGTCCTTACCTAACCTCTCTCCTAAATATGCAACTTGTTGATTTATTAGTAGCTTGATAATTAATTTTATTATTGTTTTAAAAATAAAAGGAATAATCAATTCTTCCACATTAATGGAAGAGAAAATCTCACTCATGCTTTTCCCTATAAATACCCAAGTTAGGGTATTGGAAAAGCACTTGAGTAAGGTGTTGAAAAAGAGATCTCCATTGAGAAAACTTTGAACACATATAATTACTCGGGTTTAGGTCGGGCTTAGCTAACCTCTAAGCATTGGACCATTTTTGGGGGTTGAGTTGCGGGTGGACTTTCGTTGGAGGTATTCGTGCATGCGAGACTTAGAAATTTCGAAGTAAGATCTCTTTTATTGAGCGAAGCATGAGCCAAAGGTATAATATCTTTCTTAATCTTGTTGTTTAAGTTAATTATGCTTTAAGATTATATTAATTGAGAGTGTGGTCTTGGCTCCGGCTTTCTTCTGCGGTGTATCGGACTCATTGAAACCCAACAAAAACATCATGGGAAGATGTAGTTTTGGCTTTCATTACCCAAATGAGAGTAACGTAGAGTTCAAATCAACTTTGCGTGAACTTGAAATGGTTAAGGAAGGCGACGATGAATGTTTCCTTGCTTTCTATGGTAGATGGTGAGAAAAGGCAGCCCACCTTGACCAAAGGCCACCTGAACTTGAGATAGTAGAAAATTTCATTGACAATTTTCATAAAAAGTACAACAAACATCTACGGGTCCTTGGTTTAGATACTTTCAAAAGGTCTATTCTGTGGCTACTAGGATTAAAGATGATCTTGCTAAAGAAAAGGCAAATAAGCCTCATCTACATCAACCTAAGAATAACTACAAAAAGAGGAATGATAACACTTCATCCTCTATTCACGTATTTACAACTTCCATGCAATATAATAACACAATGCGATATAATGACCCTCAAAAAACATGGACAAAAGAAAGAAGATTCAAGCAACTAAACTAAAACTTACATCGAAAAATTACATAAATTGCTTCTACACCAACCCGTAATATTATGCGCTTTAGTTAGTTGGTCCCTACCTACTTTCCAAATAGTGCACACATCCAAGAGCCCTCCTTCCTTAAATAATTCCCCAATAGTCCAAAGTAGTCTCACCTCCCTACGATTAGGAAAACGCAAGAGATGGATGATAGATATAGAGTTTGTGAAAATTGTAATGTGTTGATAGCCTTTCAAGCGTGCCCATTTAATAGCTATTAAGCAAGCTAACAATTCCGCATGAAAATTTGAGTAGTAAAGATTCAATCTTTAATTGTTTTAAGTGATAAACTTTGAGTTACTAAAGTCCATGATTTTTTGGTTGAACTTTTGATTTAATCATGTATTAAGTTGATTGGAATCATTCATGTGATAGAAATTTCATCTATCTTCATATTGGAAGATATAATTTTTCAAGGATTCACAAGTTAAAGTTGGAAGCTTTATTTGAATATTTGTGTTCATAATTCCAACTTCCCTCAATTTTGTCAAATCTCATGATTAATTTAGATTACTTAAATTAATAGTGAGTTATTAGCCTTGTTCATTTTGTTGCACCAAGTTAAACCAATTTTATTAAAGAATGGTTCTTAGAAATAATTTTGGTTATATGCACCTTACTGAATTTTGTAATTTAAGTTGGACTTGTATTAATATTTAATTTTGGCTCATTTTATGAATTCAAAAAATAATTTAGAATTTATTATTTGTCACGCAAAATATGGGTTGGAGACCCGAGGTTATGGCACGAAAATCGAGGCAAAAGCCTCACTTGGCTGGCAGCCCGCATGTGGTTGCTAAGTAGGCTGCCTCGAGCTTGCGTGTTGTCATGTGTGTGGCTGCTTCTTGCTACCAGCATCGTGGCGTGCCATCCAGCAACAAGCGGCAGCATCATGCTGTGCGCGCACCATGCGTGCTGCTGTGCTTTGCATGGCTGGTCGTGCTTGGTGCAAGCTTGAGCGGTTGTGTGCGATGCTTGTGCATTGCTTGGTGCGGCTTGTGTGCGTGTGGGTGTGCTAAAAGCTTGTGTCACAATGTGTGCAACAACAAGATTGCGTGGCCTTCGTGGCATGTGTCGCAAGCACGCCTCGTAGAAGAGTCGATGCGTATGCGGTATTCTGGGTGTGACGCTTGACATGAGTCACGACTGTGCACATATCCCCTCACTAAGCACTTGTGCCTCGTTTTAAGGCTATCTTAAATTTTCCATTTTATTTATTTTAATTAATTATTTTGGATTTAATTAATTTTAATTAAATTTTGAGGCTAGGCCTCGGTTTTGAGCGGCATTGGCAAAATTTAATTTTGGCAAATTTTGGGTTTACCGACTTAATTAATTGGATTAATTAAGATGGATGCGAAATTTAGTGGGATCTTCAATTTTAATTGCACTAAATTACATAATCAATTAAACAACTTTGACTAGTTTTAATTAGGCATGTTAATTGGATTAACGACCTAAATTAGTTACTATCGTATAATTGAAGGGTTGGGGATTTAGAATACATTTTTTATTAGGCATTATACTACGTGCAATTTAGAGCCCTCCTCTAATATAGGAAATATATAATGCTTATACTATATTATTAATACGGGCGTTAATATATAATGGGATGGGAGAAGTGAATAAATCTATATGCATTAGTATGCGCACCTGTGGTAGCAGAATGGATGGCGGTGTAAACTAAATATTAAAATAAAATAAATAGATTTTATTTTATATATATATATTAACAATAATATATATATTATAACAATCACTCTATAGACTATATTTTAATAACAAATAAAATTTATTATATATTATTTATATAATTATGAATATATATATATATATATATTAATCAGCATATTAATTATCCAATTAATTAGAGTGATTTTTATTAAATATATAATATTAATATAATATTTTATATTAATAATAACTACTCTTGATATAACAACAATCACTCTATTATACAATTAAGACCTCCAAATCTATAGTCTAACAAGGTTTGACTCCAACTAACTTTATTACTAATATTAGTTTATATAATAAGTATACAATCAGCCTATAGATAATATAATTTGAGGAAACCTTATTAACCTTATATAATAAGTATATAGAGTTTAAATATAATATAAAGTGATTGTTATTAGCATTGTGATATGAAAGTTTTATTAATTATCTATAATAGATTTAAATATAACAAAATATAAAAGATAATATATTTAAAGGATTGTTAAATTATCTATAATATAAAACCTTATATTATAGAGTTATAATTTAACAATAATCTATTATTTTTTCTCACTCTATTAACCTTCATATATATAGCTCAAATCTTGCCTTATGTAAGGTCATATATATTTATTATATAATAAATATAATATATTATATAGATTTTACTTAAATTGGATAACTCTATAAGGTCGCTTTGCCACAGAATTTATTAATATATATGCTAATAATAGATTAAAAATATTATATTATATTTTTGATATTCTGATAGTATTGGTGAATTGGAATAGTACTTGAAATTTATTATATTGGATAATAGTTACATACTAAAATTAATTGGATAAATATTGTTAAATTTGATAATATATGATAGTATTGGTGAATTGGAATAGTACATGAAATTTATTATATTGGATAATTAATATATTACCTTGAAATTTAAAAAATTAAAAATTAATACTCAGTTAGATTTAAGTATATCTTTTATATTTTGTTATATTATATTTAATTAATTGTGGATTTAGTATATTATAATTATAGAGGTGGGTGACCTTTTAATAGATTTAAGTGCTTAATATATATTAGCATATAAAATATATTAAATCTATTTAATCTATATGGGATATATATTAGAAACAATTACTCTATGACCTTATATTATATATGATTTGAGCTGTAAGGTCATAGAGTTTATATTATATATTAATTGGATAATTAATATATTACCTTGTCAAATATATAATATATTCCTTTATATATTTGACTCCAATCAATAAATTATATAACCTCCAAATCTATAGTCTAACAAGGTTTGACTCCAATTAACTTTATTACTAATAATTAGTTTATATATAATATAAGGTTTTAAACCTTATATTATATATTAATTGGATAATTAATATATGTTATATCACTCTATTATTCTATTTCAAATTAATATTATATATTTAATATTATATATATATATATATATATATATATTAAAGTAATTGTTTTAATTTCAAATTTAAGGGATTTGATATGTATATTAAACTCTATTTAGCTCGTATATAATTTCATACATGGCGGTATATATGATATAACAACCTCAAGTTACTAGCTTTAACAAAGTATATTAACAATCACTCTAAGCTAGTATTACAATCATATATTAATAACTATTTGCAAAGTGATTGTTATAAAATTAAACTAAATATAAAATTGACTCTGTAATTATAATATACTTTGTTCGCTGAGGCTTTAACAAAGTAGATTTTGATGTGCTATATTTTAGTAAAATATAACACTTAAATATATATCCTCTAATATAGCACATTATTAATACGGGCGCATACTAGCACAGGAACACTCTAAGTCTTAAGAATTGAGGCTTATAAAATATATTATAATTACAGAGTCAATTAATGAGGTTTCTACAAAACCTCAATACTCAACTCTCATGAGTTTAGGTTTTTTTTTTTTTTGTTTTTTTTTTTTAATAACCCCCTTTAAGTAACTTCCATCTTTAAAAAAAAAAAAAAAAAAAAAACTTCCGTCTTTCCAACGCAGTATTATTTTTCCTTTCTAAATATACATGTTACATGTATAATTGAAGGGTTGGGGATTTAAAGTAATATAATTGAAAGGTTGGGGATTTAGAATACGCGAAAGAAAATAAGACAAAGTGAAATGTTAGTAATGTTTTTTTAAAAAATTGAATTTTTATTAATTATTGCAATTTCTTGAAAAAATCCCAAAAAAAAACAGGTGAGATGGGTAGTTATTATCCTTATTGATGTTTTTTTTTTTAAGTTAAAAAATAAATAATAAATAATATAATGGGATGGATTATTGGTGATTTGAAGGGTTGTGGTGAAGTGACTCTTCAATTATATAATAGATAGATTTGCCCCTCCTCTCACTCTTTTTCTCTCTCCTCTAAGGTTCCCCTCCTGCCCCCATACTCTTCTAGTTATTTCTCAATTTTTTCGTAAATCAAACCTAGAAATGGTGCAGATTACTCCCTTTGGCGTCCATATGTTAAGCCAAAAACAACCTCACATGTTTGCTTGCTGTTTAATTGTTCAATTAAAATGTCTTAAATATAAGAATTGAGGAATTCATAGCGCTCTAAGGGTTTACTTTTGTGATTTGAAGTTGGGTTTCCATTTTATGGTGAATTTCTGATTTTTTGCTGAGAATTTATTGCTTAGCTTATTGATTTTAATCGGTACATACAATTTCCAAATTCATCCATTCAGGTTTGTCATTTATTTTTCTTATTAGGTTTACATTTTAGATTGTAGGTTTTGATTTTGTTTTTTGTACTGCACATTATATTTGGGTGAGTAATTAGTTATAATTTGTTTTCATATTCCTTGTTTATTATAATCTATTATTTATTGGACGCGTTTCTTATATATGGTTGAATTTTGGGGGTTAGGGTTCTTAGTTTTTTGTGGAGTTGATTAAACTGATCTAAAGTTGATTTTTTAAATAAATTTGTATAAGATTTGCAAATGTTTGCTAATGATGTTTCATTCTTAGAGATATTCAGTGGGAAATAGATCTTGATGGCAATATGAAACAACGAAAGGTGTGATGGCGAAGGTGGAGATCGATGGTGTCTAATTATGGAGTTGAAGATGATCGTTTTCGGGGATGCTTTATGTTTAGTTTTGTATACTCCGTTTAAATTTAGATCTTTATAATTTCTTTTCAAAATAAAGATTTTAGTTGATTCTTGTACCGAATACAATTTATTATAATTTTTTTTTGACAAGTTGTAAATTCAGTAGTATAAAATGCTGATAAATATTAATGAATGAATTTAATTATTTGAGAATAAAATTGAGTTTATTATATAATTAATATTTGTTGAGAAAATACCTGTTAATATGGCATATTAACAAAACATGTTAATATAGGGGTGCGGAGGTCAATTTGCATACTTTAGTAAGGATAGACTCGTAATTTAGTCAATGTCTTTATTTACCAAACTCACACCCGTTAACAAACGTCAATGTACTCGGTTGTTTGATGGTGTTCTGTTCTATGATAGTGCTCCATTCAAATCATCATGTCGTTCTAACACCATTGTTCGATCCATATGCGTTTAAATTCAAAATCGCTGCCAAAACACCATTCGCCGTTCAAAACCTCAAAACATTTGAGCTTCAAAGAGCCCGACGCAAATCATTCAGCTACATTGAATTTGATAGAATGGGTAATTTGATTATGCATCATGGTAAGAATTTTCGATTTAATTGAAGCTTGATTGGTATTGTAATTTGGTATAATCGTGTTATTCACGGCAATCGATTTGCTATGAACTGTTGTTCAACTAATATTGTGACCAAGTTGTTAATGACTGAAAAATAGCTTCTTCATTTTGCATAGACATATTGGTTTACGAGCCACTTGGTATAAGATGTTTAAATTAACTCAATTACCAGCAATTATTAAATGACGGCTTCCAATACGGCGAAGATCTGAGCGCTAGGAGAAGAGTACAATGAGAGTCAGAGGAGGAATGACTTGTATGAAATTTGGTGTTTTCCAGAATGAAGAACAAACGGAGTTTCAAAAACGTTAGGAAACGTCCAGTTAGTTGCCACGTCACCGAAATGCGAAAATAACAATAAAATATTTAAGTAAGTCCTCATAATTGCAAATGTGCCATTATATTAACAAACTTTGTCAATATGCCATATTAACCGGGCATAGCTCAATATTTGTTATAAGGTTCTAGTAAAAATTGATATAATGGGGTTGGTAACAATATAGTATTTCTATTTTTTTAAGGCAAAAGCTAATGAGCGCCCCCGGGGCGTTAGATAAGAGAATTAAAGTGCAAATATTAGAGTAAAATTAACATTAATTACACCGAACGACGCGTGATTTTATCATGAATTCCTAACTTAATACCATTTCAACCAATATAATTTATCCTTATCTAATGCCCCGGGGCGCTCGATAGCAAGATCGTTTTTTTAATATAAAAAAGAGTCAAAAAGACGCCTATCTTACATATGGGGTCTGGATTTATTAAGTAAACGGACCACATATCTCTTAGGACAGGTTTCTTCCCCTACGACATAATTCATTTAATTACTTTCATAACAGACCCCCTTTCTCTTGTAACGGGTCTCTTATTTCTTTATAACAGACCCCTTGATCAGAGGCAGTCTGTTATCAAACAGACCCCCGAGATAGAGACCCGTTCAAATGCGGTCTTTAAGGCATATTTTGACGAGTATGTTTGGCTATTATTGTAGTAGTGCTAGTATTTTCATAATTATGGTCATGAAGACGAAGGTTCTTGGAAGACGAAGCCATGAAGTTGTAAAAGCTGTCCCTTGAAAACTTGAAGACTCAAGGGGTCATGCTAGTTGCCAAATTTCATCTTTATTTATGTTTTCGATATATATTTATGAGTACTTTCATATGAATTTTATGTTAGATGCATGTTTAGGATTTTTGAATTTTGTGATGATTAATTAAGTTCACTTAAATCAACCAACATAGAAACCTTAGGTCCCTAAAATATTGAGTGAAATTGTCATTCCAAAACAACACTTATCGACCTATTAAGAGTAGTGATGGGCTACGCCAAAGCGAGGCATCACTATTACTCCCTAGGATACGTAAGGCATGCCGTGTATGCAAGTTGGTTTTGGTTATACTCAACGATAAGAGTGATGGAGTCCTAGCATGTCGTGGCAAAGTGGATAAGTTGTTGAGAGGGCATTAGATGCGATGATTTATCCAAACAAAAATGGCTTGGAGCCATTAGCAAAGAGTTTCTTACCTTAAGAGATTGAGTGTTAAGACAAGCCAAAGCATGCTTAACCACTCTTTGTTTCTATGGATCTTGAAATCGACTTATTCTAACCATAATGGGGACAATTTTAATGTGTAAATGAGACGTTTAAATAAGTTTGATTAAAATGCATGATTTCAATCTTGTTTAATTATTATGAATGGTTTTTCATTTAAAATTCTTTCAATTTTAGAAACATGTCTTCAACTATCGACAACAATCTAATGTGCCCGGAACTTCCCGAGAAGTTACCATTTAGCTTGAATTTGGTAAACTTCAAGGAATGGGAAGAAGAACTCTGTATGACCCTCCGTAATTTCTACTTAGAGCATATTTTTGATTCACCCATCCCGAGTTTTTACTCAAAAGGGGTTATGAGCGATGAAGCTCATGAGGAGTGGAGTTATGATTGCAAGAGAGTCTCGCGACTCATAGAAAACTCCATTCCGGAACAGTGGAAGGAGAAATTCTCTAACTATTTTTCGGATATTCTTCTTAAGGCAACTATGATGGCCTTGTGGAGGAGGTGACTAGGTCACTCTCTAACCTGAGGATCAAGACACCGCAAGATGGGTTTCTCACCAAAGAGAGACAAGAAGTATGGGCTAGGGTCTACAGTGCAAGACTTAGGCCTGGGATGCCACTTCAAGCCCATGTGCTTAAGATGACAAGGTTATTCAACCACTTAGAGCTAATTGGTAGACCGGTGGAGGATGAGAAAGCGGCTCATATACTTCTAAGCTCACTCCACTCGGGGTATGTTGCAATTAAGATGCGACTTACCGACAATCGGAACAAACTTTCCTTGAAGGAAGTTGTCCAAGAGCTCCAGAAAACCTCTTCTTACAAGGCGGCTAAGTTTTCTCTGAGACCTAAGAGGAAGGAGTTCAAGAACAAAGCTAAGATGCGCTGCTTCTATTGTAGTAAGTAAGGACACTACAAGAGAGAATGTAGCGAGTATCTGGAAGATGAGGCAAGAGGAAAAGGAGCCTCAATCTCAGGTATCATCTTTACACTTGAATATAAGCAATTTATAAGGTATTAGATACCGAAAAATTGACTCACTATGTAATCCTATTTTAGGAAAAAAGTGAACGTTGCTTTTCAAGTGAATATGAGAACACAAGTGGAAGATGAATATAATCTGTCTAAAGAAAGCTTGTAATCTCTTTTTTTTTTTTTTTTTTTTTTTTTGTCTAGATTTAAAACTTGTTTAGTTTTATCAACCATACTTTTATCTTTTGGCGTTGGACGTCATTTTGACTTTGATCACAAGACTTTTGTCTTATGTCTTGTTTATAATTATGGAATGACACGTTTGTGTGTGTTTAGATAAAAATGTTTATAATGATACCAAAAGAGCTAAGACCATGGAGTCAAATCAAACGTACTTGTGGCATTGTTGTCTTGGCCACATTAACATCAAACGCATCAAGAAACTTATACAGGAATCTGTTCTTGACTCTTTTGATTTAAAATCATTTGAAAATTGCGAAGGGTGTTGTAGACACCTAATTTTGGCCTATTGTCCCGAAAGGAAGTGCGATGATGTTACAAAAATCCGTTCTTCATGTTAGATCAAAGTTGAAATGTTTATGGACTATGAAAATAATTATGAAGTAAGTTAAAACCCATATTTGAGACCAATTTATCTAAGATCCTTGTCCAATTACTAATTAGGCCTAAAACATGTTCATTCATGTTTAAACTTGATTAATAACAGACCTAAATGCGTCAAATACAATGATTGGATCCAATGGAACCTACATTGTTGAAAAACCGAGCCAAAAAGATGACCCAAACATCATTATCCCATGAAAGGCCTATACAGATGGATAGCCCTTTCAAAGAGCTTTCTAACGGTATATTATAAGCCCAATTTCGAGCCAAAACAAAGAAGTAATGATAAAAACACTAAATCGGGCCCTAAAACCGACACCCTTGCACTCCAACGGCCATAGCTTTTAATACATAACATATTTTAACCTAATTCTAATGGAATTGGAAATAAGAGATTTAGAGCTTTCCAATGATATCTCACACGCCTTAATCCGACTCCACAATAAAAAGTTATGGAAGTTTTAAAAAAACGTTTTCGTATAAGGCAAACCGCAAACCAGCGCAACTCAATCAGTTGCGCGCGCCTGGCGTGCGCGACTCTTTGAGATGCGCGCGGCATCCTGTGCGACTTAGAGAGTTGCGCGCGCCACCTGACGGCGTAGCTTTAAAACCCTAAACCTCCTAGAGACTCCATATGAGTTATGGACGAAGAAACCTCCTAGGTTGTCTTTTCTAAAGATATGGGGATGCAAAGCATATGTCAAGAAATTGATTTTTGACAAACTTCATCCCAAATTTTACAAGGTTTACTTTGTGGGCTACCCAAACGAAAAGTGTTTTTCGCTCGATCGAGATGGTGTCTTTTTGGAGAAGGAGCACCTTTCTAAAATGACAACAGGAAAGAAAATCAAACTCGATGAAGTTTGAGATGACGAGCAACAAAATCAGATTAATAGTCAAAGTGCTTAAACAGCATCTGTTGACGTTGGTCAAAATGGTCAAAGTCAAACCGATAATGCAAATGATCAGTCTATTTCCCTACGTAGGTCTCATAGGGCGAGATCTCAACCTGATAGATACCTTGGTAATGTTATAACTGTGAATCAGGACATCCTGATTATGGATGGAGATTAATCGGCAACCTACAAGAAAGCGATGGCAAACACCGACTCTGCTAAATGGAAAGAGGCCATGAGATCTAAAATGGATTCCATGTTTAAAATCAAGTCTGGGACTTGGTTGACTTACCTGAGGGTTACACACCTATCGGTTGTAAGTGGATTTTCAAGTTGAAACCCGACAAAGATGAAAATGTATTCATTTACAAAGCTAGATTGGTAGCAAAAGGTTACAAGAAAGTTCATGGTATTGATTACGATGAAACTTTTTCTCCTGTCGCAATGCTTAAATCCGTTCGGATCTAGCGATTGTTGCATATTACAATTATGAAATATGGCAGATGGATGTCAAAACCACCTTCCTCAATGGTATTTTAGAAGAAACTATATATATGACACAGCCTGAAGGTTTTGTCGACCAAAAAAATGCTAGGAAATTTTGTAACCTTAAAAAGTCAATTTATGGGCTAAAGCAAGCTAGCAGAAGTTGGAATTTGCGATTCGACGAAGCCATCAGTAAGTTTGGTTTTATAGAGAATCCAGATGAATCTTGTGTTTACAAGAAGGTCAGTGGGAGTGACATCCCCTTCCTAGTCTTATATTTCGATGACATATTGCTCATTGGAAATAATATTCCGTTGTTAGAGTCTGTAAAGGCTTGGCTCGGAAGGTGTTTTTCAATTAAAGACTTGGGAGAGGCTCAATACATATTAGGTAGCAAGATCTATAGGGATAGATTGAAAAGGATGATTGGATTGAGCCAAAGTACTTATATTGATAAGGTACTGGCTCGATTCGGCATAGAGGAGGCCAAGAGTGGTCACCTACCCATGTCACATGGCATAACCCTAAGCAAGAAGCAGTGTCAATAGACGCCTGATGAGCGAGAAAGGATGAACCAGATTCCATATGCTTTGCTTATTAGATCGATCATGTATGCAATGATATGTACTAGGCCAGATGTATCCTATGCCTTGAGCGCTACGAGCCGTTACCAATCAGACCCAAAAGAGGCCCATTGGACTACGGCCAAGAATATCCTAAAGTACCTTAAAAGGAACAAGGATAAAAACCTAGTGTATGGTGGTTTAGAAGAACTAGTTGTTGAAGGTTATACCTACGCGAGCTTCCAAACAGACAGAGACAATTTCAAATTGCAATCTGGATATGTGTTATGTCTAAATGGTGGAGCGTTTAGTTAGAAGAGTGCCAAGTAGAGAACAATTGCAGATTCTACAACTAAAGCCGAATACTTGGCAGTTGCTGAAGCGGCTAAGGAGGCTGTTTGGATTTGTAAGTTCGTAGGTGAACTTGATGTTATATCCTCCATCAAGGGTCCAATATCCCTCTATTGTGACAAAAATGGAGCTATTGCTCAGGCTAGAGAGCCAAGGGAACATTATAAGGTCAAACATGTCAAGCGGCGGTTTCACATGATTAGAGAATGGAAATCAGAAGGTGAAATCAGAATTTGCAAAGTTGAAACAAATGACAATGTAGTCGATCCACTTACTAAACCTTTGCCTCAAGTGAAGCACAACAAGCACATTGAGGCAATGGGAAACAGGCATGTTGGAGACTGGCTTTGATTTTCCTGTTTAGTGTTTTAGTTAATTTTTTGAACATTTTAATGTAAGGCACTAAGAAAAACCATTCAAGTTTTGGAGTAATTTAAATTTCATGCAAATTTATCACTCCGTTTGCTATTTAATTGTGGTTTAGGATTCATGCAACTAAGATGTCTTTGTTGTTTACAAGGCCTCTCGAAGTCCGAGACTGTAAAAATGCATTGCCTCGCTCGGATGGATTTTAGAAATCATCTGTTTATTGGCAGTCAGACTCGGGATCAAGAAACACTTCTAGACATAATAAGGATGACGGATAAATCTTACCTTATAGTTAATGAAGAGACATTAAGTGACTTAGGAAAAAGGCTATACACTAAATGCGCACTTGTCCAAAAGGAAAAGTGGGAGATTGAAAGGAATGGTGTGCTTCGAACAAGTGTATATTCCGATAAAGGGTTCGAAATTATTAGAATGATAATTATTTAGTGAGTTCAAGTGATCGGAATGCCCAGGTGGAGGCTGCTTCCGATCAGTAATATTAATGTATAATTAATATTACAGCTTAATCTTGACTTAACCCTTCAGGTCACACCCAAGTAACTAACGAATCGACGCGACAAATTAATTCAAAAGGAATTAATGAGTCTCACGAGTAATTAATATTTAGACGTCTGAAATTCGAGCTTAGAGAATCAAAACCGAGTGTCGAAAGTTGAGTCGAAAATAATAAAAGACGTGACGAGAAAATTACTTATTAATCAACAAATTTACCAAAATACCCCTAGCATTGGATTGCCCCCGAGCAAACCGAGTGCTAGGGGCATATGGCCTAGCAAGGTGGCTAGAAAGTGCACCAAGCCGAGCCTAGGCTGGCGGGTTCTTGCTAGCGCACCATAGCTAGCTAGGCTGGCCAACAGCCTGCACATATGTGCGTGGCGTGCTAGTAGGCTCTGGTCAGCAGCCCGCACATATGTGCATGGCATGCTAGCAGGCCTCGGCCAGTGTAGGGAATATTTCAAGCATTACCCCAAACTTGAGCCCCACTGTGATCATGCATTAAATCATGGTGGCATCCAAAGGGAAGGAAGCTAGAGTAAAAGAGTCGCCAACAAGTTTTAGGAACTTGTAAACCGTTCACAAGGTGAAGGTTACACCCCTTAACGATCCAGGAAATCGTTAACTCCAATAGGTCTGGAACCAAGACTGGAAGTTTGGGGATGAAGGTACAAATCCAATCTAAAAGAGAAAGAACCTGCCTTATAAAATAGGCCTCTACTTTATTCTTCTCGTATTCATGTGCTCTTTCTGACTAACATGCAATCAATAGATTTACCATAAACCTGTTTAATCTATGTTGGTTGAATATTAATGCACAAATAAAACTATTATTGGCGATCACTTGAATTATAATCATATTAACCCTAAAAAAAATTATTAATTATCTTATTAAGCGTGATTACAAGTACAAATTCCCTTTAAACATGCATAAAAGGCGTAATCAAGCAATAACAATAATAATATATCAAGCAACATAATAATCATAATCATGTTAAAGCACAATAATAATAGATAGATCCTAGGAATGATACTAACAAGATTAATAACAAACCCTGACATGTCACTAAACATATAAAGATCAAAGCTTTAACCCTAACATGATACAAACATGATATTAGGAAAGAAAATAGGAAGCATCATAAAAATCATAATTGATATAAGAAACTTATTCATTACCCTAAACATGATACTAGGAAGCATTCTTTTAATCTTACTTGATATTAGAAATTACCCTAAACATGATATTCGGAATCAAAATAACAATCTAAATTAAACATGATTTCTATATCATAATATCAATTAAACAACTAAATTACTTACTTGGATTCCTCGTATCTTTTTTTAATAACAAAATACACACGTTAGTAACTTCAAGGAAAATTATAATCAAAACAATTAAATCAAATAATCGAAATAGAGATTTGGGACCAAACCCTCAGAAATACCAAACCTTTCACGTCTAGGGTGAAGGCCACTTCGAACTTGGCTAGGTGTGTCTAGTGCTAATGTATGAGAAATTGTGTTTGTAAAAGGCTAGGCTAGAAAGAGGGAGAGAGAAGAATTAGAGAATTCTGATTATTGAAAAACGGAGGTCCAGGAACCCTATTTATAAGAAAATAGTCCGGAATCGATAGAAACAAATCAGAGTTTTAAAAAGAATAAAACACCTCTCTGTCGCCAGGCGACGAAACTGTCGTCTGGCGATGCAGAATATTTTCCACGCGCTTTCAACGCGGAATCTATTTCTCGATAAAATCAAGTCGTAAAATCTGTACGAAGAGTAAAATCGTAATTTCATTTAAAACACTTCTTTTATTCTAAATAAACTCATAAAACATAATTATCAATCCTAATCCCATTAGGATTTAAAAGAACTTTCTAGAAGATTCTAGAAGACTATAATAAATCCTAATTGCATTAGGAATGATAATTCATAATAGGCCCTTCTCTAGATTAAGAACTAAACCGGGCCCAGTTTAGTATTTTGGCCATAACTTCCTCATTATTCATCTGAATTGGGCTTATAATATATCGTCGGAAAGCTCTTTTTGAGAACAATCCAAATACACAATTATTGGACCCTTTTCATGGAACAAACTAAACTAGATTGGCTATTTTCATAAAATAGAGTAGGTTTTCGAAAATAGAAAGAAGGATTTTTAACCATTACATTAGACTTTCCACACTTTCACTTCATTCGATATGATTCGATGCAAAAGGTATTCATCACTGGGTTTGGTTTTGGGGAGACACAAATGGGTGTCTACAGAATCCCCCACTTTGACTGAGTTTTGAGAAACGCAAGTTTCGAAAACAAAAGTCAAAGTAGCGATAGGGACGGAGAATGATTTAGAACGTTCTGCGATCCTAAATCATTTTTGTAACGCCGATACCTGCAAACTAGCGTTATTTAAACAGATAAGAGAGTTAAGAAATGCGTATCTTGCATCGTCGAGCACACGTCTTTGAAGGTAACTAATTTGTTGTGACGATCTTCCTCAAGCTAGGGGATACCGCCTGAAGACTGCTATGTTTATAACTGCCTCCAATTTCCACTATGATAGTCTTCTGCAAGCCAGAGAACACTATCAAATATTGCTTCGCTTGAAACGATCTTCATTTGCCTTGTGACCATCTTTCGCAAGCCAGGGAACATGATCGAAGATCATTTCGCTTGAAATCACGTCCTGTTGTTTGTGACAACCCTCCACATCCTAGGGAACGCTGTCAAAGATATCTTCGCTTGAAGTCATCCTCATTTGTTGTGATAATATTCCAAAGAAAATTACCGAAGACCAACGCTTGTTGACCTTTAAAGCTCGCTTGAACTTTGCCGTGATTTTTGCTGAAATTGCTGCTATGCCAGTACGTCGGCACTTTTTGCTGCTTGTGAACCATTATGTCGATGCCTCTACTATTTATGAACCATTATGTTGGTGTCTCTGCTGTTCATGAACCTTTATGTCAGTGCCTTTGTATTGAGCCAGTGTTTTGGCGCTTTAAGCTAAGTGAGACGATCCTTTATTAGGTCGATCACTTAATGTGATTGTAATCGAGCCGATTACTAAATCATGTCAAATTTCTTAGAGGGGTTAACTGGCATACCAAGGAACCCAAATTGCTGCATGAGGTCCACATAACCATATTACAGGGCCATACACTCTATCGCTGCACCAGCGCCTGCTGGAAGACCTTGTCGGCGCGCATTTTGCTTGTCGCTAGACGATAGGCTTGTCGCCAGGCGACAATTTCGTCGTCTGGCGCTGCACTCGGGATTTTCGAATAAATCCCCTTTCTTCTTCATTTTTGCGTTTGCTGTTGCTTTTGTTCATTGCCTGGTTTCACTCTGAACTTTTAACTTGGTTGTTTCCTTTCAACCAAATATGCTTAAATTAAAGCTCTTCATCTCTAATTCGTAAGTTTTGCTTAACCTCCTCTTATCCTTAGAAGAATCTCATGCATTTATATTCGCGATTTTTTGAAAAAATCTGGGAATATTCTTACTCGTTTGCTCTTTGGAATGTATCTGCATTTATATTTTGGACTATAGGACTTTGCTCATCTTTGCAATTATCTTAGGGTTGTTTAAAGGCTCATTTAAGACTTAATGTATTTTTAGCACACATGACTTGTCATGACTCGACTCAAAGTGTTTTGACACACATGACTTAAGGTATAAACTTGACTTAATGATGACTCACTTCGTGTGACTCGTGTGCGCATAGTGTTGACTCATGAAGCTCGATATGTACATGACTCAAAATATAGAAAAACAAAAATTTCCGTCATTTTTGTGGAGAGTACCGAATTTCTCCAGAAAAAGAAAGACGCGAAAAAAGAAAGAAGCGAAGTTTTTAAAGGTGCATGTGGAATGAGCTTAATTTGTTAATGTTATCTCTCACAGTACAAGGATTATTGTAACATCTTAGACTATCCTAATTGACTTGGTAATGAAAGTATTTAGGTTACTTAGGCGCGGAGGCTAAGTACTTCATACTTTATGATGTAATGATGATTGATGTTGATATGACAAGGCATACTTCAGCGTTGTGTTAATATTTCATGACAAAGGGTTCCTAAGGGAAGTATATTTGGTCATGTATTTGTGATGTGTGTGAAAGTGACGCTAAAGTTAGGCGGCAAGGGCTAAGTGTGTGGAAAAATAAATTTTAAGAAGAGTCAAATAATGGTAACTCTTAGGCTAGGTAAGCTAATGATGTAGGGATCAAGCCACCAAGTCTAGCTCTAAGTAGATAAGGATGAGCATAGGGGATCCCTATATATGATGTAAATATGAATGAATTTTTGTTACGGTCGCACCTTGATGTGAGGTTCCCTACGTATTTGTTAGGAATTAGGCCGAACGTAGCTCTAGCCGAACCTCGCACAAGTGTGTGTACCTCAAAAAGGTCTTTTGAAGGGTTGTAACGTGGTTAGGCTAAAGGTTGAAGAAGAAAAGGGATAAAGGCTCAGGACCCTAGATAAGCCCCCAAGGTGTGCAACCTTGCTTTTGAATCTTTGTATTATTATGCTTGAGATTTCTCACTTTTGAGCTCTTTCTTTTTTTTTTTTTTTATAATTTTTGCTCTCTCTCTTTTTTTTTTTTTTTTTTTTTTTTTTTTAATTTAAATTTGAATTTTTTGGGTTTTAAATTTGAAAACTTGATGTGATAATAGTAATTGATGTTGAAATAATAACAAAAGAGGTGAAATAGGTTTGATTTTGCAAGAGAGGGTATGGGGTTTTAGGAAGGAAAAATAGAGAAATAAAAGAATAGGGTACGTTTTGGGGTTATAAGGGCTGGCAGCTGGTGCGTGCGCGCAAGCCCATGGAGTGCACGCACCAGAAGGTCGCGCCCGCTCCCAAAATCTTCGCGCTTGCAGGTAGCCCGCGACCAGCCCGCGGGGAGTTCCTTGTCAAATTTGGGGATTTTTAAGATGCAGACACCCGCGCCCGCGGGTAGTCTCTGTGGTGCGTGTGCGCAGCCTGGTGCGTGCGCACCACATGCAACTCGGGAGGGCTCTAAAATATATTACCAAATGCTAAAAATTTCTCCAAAAGCTCCAACTCCTATGGTGCGTGCGCGCGGGTGAGGTATGTGTGCGCACCATAGGGTGATCAAATTTGTTTGAAATCCGGCAATAATTTAGCAAAAGGTTAAAGAAAAACACCCTTAATGATGCTTTAGTGCTTGCATTCTCACCGTCCCTATCGAATCTCATGATCAAGTACTAAAAATTTTCATAAGAAACAATCCAAAATATGTTTGAACATGAATAAAAATCGATGGGGATGCAAACACGATAACATATAACCCCAACGAACCCCTTCCTCTAAGCTTAACCAAACCTCATGAAATCTTGAAGTGATACCAAAATTGTTGGAAATTTTCTTCGATCCAATCTCATGGTACCTAGGATCAAGATAACAAACAAAAATAAAGAGAAATAAGAAAATTTCTCAAAGGAAAAAATATAGAAAACTATAAAATCAAAAGAAAAAGGTTAGAAAACTGGGTTACCTCCCGGGTAGCGCTTTTGGTTAACGTCGTTAGCTCGACGATTACCACCTATTCAAGGTGGTTGTCGGAGAACCAATGAGTGAACAAAACCAACAAAATCATCGTCGAAATACTTCATTAGACGATTGTCATTGGCCTTGAACGGAGAAGGAGAATATTTCATTGAGACTTCTACAAAACCATTTGGAAAAACACTCTTAGCCAAATTGGGACCGCTCCATCTTGATTCCTTGATGCTAAGGTATGATGGAAGAGGTTTGAGCTCAACCATAGATACACCTTTACCTTCCTTTGAAGTGGTAACTTGCAAAGCCTCTTGGCTTGAAATATTCATGCATATATGATCATCCACTTCCTCAATGCTTCCATTTAGCAAATCCTCAAACATTGCCATTTCCTTGATAGGAGCACCTATCTTATCCATGTTCAATAAGACATTCTCAAGAGAATAATTAGAAGTGAGCAAGTGCTCATGCATGGAAGATACAACAAGATTAAGAGAATCAATCAACATGCAATTTTCCAAAGAAGAGCATGGATACTTCATGCTTTCATTCAAATCAAATTCAATGACCTCTTCTCCTACCTTCAGTGAAATTTTTGCATTCTTAACATCAATCATGGCACCCGATGTAGCAAGAAAAGGTCTACCAAGAATAATGGGAATGGTATCATCTTCATTCATTTCAATAACCACAAAATCTACCGGAATTACACTTCCCTACTCTTAAAGGAACATCCTCCAGCTTCCCTTTAGGAATCTTAACTGACCTATCGGCCAATTGCAAGGTAATTTTGGAAGGCATAAGTTCCCCTAACTCAAGTCTTTGATAAACCGAATATGGAATTAAGCTAACATTAGCTTTTAAGTCACATAAGGCATTATCAATTTGCATCTTGTTAATGGCATAAGGGATAACTTTCCGGGATCTTTCAACTTGGGTGGCATCTTGTTCATTATAATTGCACTACAATTCTCGGTCAAGTTGGTCGTCTCCACCACATCACAAGTCCTCCTACCACTCAAAATGTCTTTGAGGAATTTTTCATAATTGGGCATTTGGGTAACAACTTTGGTAAATGGTAGAGAAAGATGAAGTTTCTTAAGCATGTCAATAAATCTTCCAAATTGTTCATCCAACTTATGTCTCATGAATTTTTATGGATATGGAAGTTTGAGTTTCACAATTTCTTTCTCTACTCTCACCTCTCTAGGTGTCTCAATCACAACCTCACTCAAAGATGCACCATTTCTCTCATCCTCTACCAAGACCTCCTTAGTTTCACTCTTCCTAGGAAAACTCTCCTCAAGAATGAACCTTACCACTCCTTGTAACAATAGCATTCACGGGTCTTTTGGGATCTAAGCCTTGGGAAAGTAAGGAATAAGGACTAGAATGGTCTTTCAAAGCATTGGCAAGTTGAGAAATTTGGTTTTCAAGAATCTTATTATGACTCATCACCTCATTGAATTTCTTGTCACTTACGGCCATGTAAGTGCTAAAAAACTTTGTTTGATTTTTCAATGATTTCCTCTAAATTAGTCCTATAGGAAGAGGATTGTGAATAGGAATTATCAAATTGAGTCTTTAGAGCGGGAAGAGGGCCTCTTTGAGCATTATTTTGAAAATTGCCTCTCCCTTGATTGTTCCAATTACCCCTATTTTGATTTTGACCATAACCTTGATTATGGTTACCACCACCTTGATTATGATTTCCATAACCTTGGTTTTTATTACCATAATTTTGGTTTTGATTTTGGCCACTATAACCTTGATTGTTATAGTTACCTCGAGAACCTTGGTTCCCTTGGTTCCTATAACCACCACCTTGGTTATAGTTGTCAAAATTACCATGGTTTTGGTAATTCCTATTCCATTGACCCCTTTGATTATCAAACCTTTGCACATTATTATTGTTTGACACATAGTTCACATGTTCACTCTCATTGTTATCAAAATCATCATTCCTATCCGGAAAAGCATGAGGGAAATTACTAGCATCATGATCATATGAACCACACACATCACAAAACAAACAACCACTAGGCATGTTACTAGAAGAAGGAGGGGGATGAGAGTTAGAAGGAGTACCTCTCCCCTTAAATTGGGAGGGAAGACTTGGAGCTTGGGAAGAAGAGCTCTCCAATTTTTCCTTGATTGCATTCACTTCCTTCCCCAAATTTGTCATTTGTGAGGAGAGATTGTTGATTGCATTTGAATAATCAACCGAGTACACCGAAGAGCTACTCTTGCTAGTTGATTCTCTCTCACCATCTTGCCAATCTCTATAGTACCTCACAACATCCTAAATGATTTCTACCACTTCTTCTTCCGTCCTATTCATGATGGGACCTCCGGCTCCCCCATCAAGGCATGACTTGCCTTGGGGACTTAGGCCTCCATAGAAAATTTGAATAATTTGATAGGTTGGAATTCCGTGGTGAGGATACTCCCTTTGGTACTCCTTATATCTCTTCCACGCTTCATAGAGGCTCTCACTTGGCTTTTGTTTGAAACCTTGAATCAAAGCTCTTGCCTCCGCCGTTTTCTTTTGTGTATAGAAACGAGATAGAAATTCTTTTGTAACCTCGTCCCATGTCGTTAGAGAATTCGGCTTAACCTCCTTGTCTAGCCATTCCAAAGCACGCCCAATGAGAGAAAAGGGAAAGAGCTTGAGGCGGATGAATTCTTAAGAAACTCCATTCACCTTGATAGTGTTGCAATATTTTTCAAATTCCTTGAGATGATTTAGCGGGCTCTCATGCTTGGCTCCACTAAATTGTCGCCTTTATATCAAAGTGATCATAGCCGGCCTAATTTCAAAATCATTTGCCGGTGTTGTAGGTGGAGCAATTCCACTCTAAAATCTATATGCACCGGGAATCCCCAATTATTTCAATGTCACTCTCGAATTCTCTCCCATTCTTGCTTGTTCTTCTTGTTGTGTTTCTTCCTCACTTGAAATGCTAGAGCTCAAAGATCGCCTAGCAACCCTTAATCTTGTAATAGTCCTCTCAATCTCCGGATCAAATGGCACTAGTGAATGACCACGTGCTCTATGCATACAACTCAAAGGAAATTATTAGTAGCACGGCTACAAGCGTAGCCTAAAAGAGAAAAATCTTTTTCTTTTTTTTTAGAATGAAATAGACTCAACAACTATAACAAAGCACCAATGTCATTCCCCGGCAAACGGCGCCATTTTCACAAGTGGAAAACTAGGTCGTCATCTAATTCTCCCTTGGTCAAACTAAATTTATAAACACTTAACAAACCTTATACAAGTATGCGGTAAGTGAAGGGTCGAACCCAAAGGAATGAGTAGGAACTATGTTAAGGCAATCCCATAATTCTTTAGGATCTACAACCATCATGTACTCAGTTTTAAGGCCTTCATGTAAATGATGCCTTAACAACACTAAGGCTTTTGCCTTATCTTGTTCAGTGATAGGTTTTACAACCGTCATTGCAGAAGAGGTAGCATCAGTTGTTTGACCAGAGGAACTTTTATTTTCTTTAATGGTATGCTTCAAGCCTTGAGCTTTCAAATTCATCATTGCATCCACTTTCCATTCTAGAAATTTCTTTCCACATAAATCTAAGATGTTGAACTGTCTTTTCATAAGGTCTCCCATTTTAGCTACAACAAATTACGTGATAATTAGTTTATAATAACAAATTATATGTACAACTCACATGTTTAGTTCTTCCATATTTATAATTAAGTTAATAAAACACGTGATAATTAAATTTAATAATAATAAACCATAAATAATATAGTCTTTTCTCCCCCTTGGTTTATTATTATAAGTAATTATATGATTAGGCAAAAATTAATCATGTTAGTTAAAAAAAAAATAGCAAAGCGACAACAATAACAGTAGTAACAATAATTATAATGAAAACGGTAACATTATACAATGATGATTAATAACAACAAACAAACATAATAAAACAAAAACAAGCTTTTAATACACTAAAACGACAAAATAAGTGAGTTTTACTTATACATAATGACATAAATTAATATTGCTACTAATAAAATTACAAGCGCCGTAATTAGAAGGAAATATTGTTTTATCTTCATTAAATCTTCCTCAAAAGTGAAGTTGTGGGTGTTTTGGGTGTTTTGATTGCCGTCGTCAGGGAACATATCGGAGAAGAAAGGGGGTGATAAAATTTTAGGTAATTTTTTGGATAAAAAATATGAAGGGATAAGGGATTTGTGGTGAAATCGGGGGAAAAATCTGCCTTTTATAGAGGTAGGTTTATCCGTTACTATTATGTACAACTGTAAAAATATCATATAACAATCTAATATACTGACAAAAATTATGGTCCAAATATATTTATTTATAATTGTAAAAGGTTATCACACTGGGAATGCAAGCCATAGTGGTCCGAGAGCCCTAATATCTATAAGAGATCATGGGTTCGAAAACGGAAAGAAACACAAAAAGTATGTAAAAGTAAGAAAAATAATAAGTATAAAAGGCTGCATCTTTTTGTGAATCTAGTTAATAATATGCATGCAAAGTCACTACTAAGCAATTATAATAACTAAGATCAAAATTTACGTAAGACATGAGTATGTAATATCAACATGAATCAAACAAAGAAACATCAACATGAATAAAGTAAGAAACATCAACGTGACAAACAAAGAGGATAGTAATGAATTTATAAATAAGAGATTTTTTTTTATTTGGGTATTTTTACCCGGCCAAGTGGCCCAATCAGAAAACGCCACGTGTCTTCAGTAAAGGTGCCATTTGGACCTATGAGATAATGACACGTGGAGGGCGGACATTCTTCTGCCCTAAACAGACTGATGATCCAGCATGAACCATTCAGGCGGCGACGCGTGGCACCCAAAAGGTGCCCAGAGGCCTTTTGGGCTCAGTGACACGTGTCACTCAGGCATTGCCTTTGGAATGGCGGCCTTCAAGGGCCCAAATCCTGAGGCGCTGTTTTGCGGCGTGACCTAATTCTTAGGTCACCAGATCCTAGGGAGGGCACACTTTCCAAAAGGACCCTATAAATAGGGACATTCTTACATTTATGACAAGACAGAGAATATACACGCAATACGAGACAATACTTCACGTATTACAGAGTTGTCATTTTCAAGAACAGACAGCACTTTACCTGAGCTTGGAATCCGAGTAGATAACTTAACTTCCGCACGTTTTATTACCGAACGCTTACTAACTTAATCTTTGGAGGCGGATCACCGACCATCCGGCGGTTCGTTTGCTTTGCAGGTACATGCGTCCTTTGCTGAATCCAGTCTCAGTGTTGTAACTCTCCCAAGGGACAAAAACCCCCGAAACATTTGGCGCCGTCTGTGGGGAGAGTACCTCTGAAATGGCTTCACAAGCACTTGTACCGAATCCAGAGGCTAATCGGCCTCCAGAAGACATAGTGGTCCAGACGGACCATGACTCAGGTGACGACGCTGACGTCGAAACCTATGTGGATCCAAATGGATCCCTCATCTATAAACGCATCCGCAGTAAGGAAAAGCGGGAGCGTCACCCTGACTAGGCAAGGCCAAGCAAAACTGCTAGTCAACCAAAGAAGTCCTCGGGGCGGCCGGGTGATCCTTCCCTGGCGGCAGGATCGACTCCCGTCACTCGATATGAACTAATGAGACTCCTGGGCAGTCTCAGGGGTGAAATCAAACAACTCGCCTCAAAGAAGTCGCCTACTCCTAGAAAGGAGCAGTCGGCCAAGAAGCCAGCCCAAGCTGGCAAACAGAAGTCGGTTAGGGGCCGTCAGCCGACTCCTCATCCTGCCCCTACGAAGAAGGCCCGGCCCCAATTTGACCTTACCCGGCTCCGTTTCCCAAAAACGGGCACAAGAAAAGCCATCCGGCACATACAACCGGATGGTAGCAAGAAAACATTCTCTGATGCTCGGCAATACATTGAGCAGAAGAGGACCCAGCTATCAGAGTCGGCCTCAACGTCGACCTATCATGATAGCTTTCGGAATACCTCTGTGAGGTGTTCCCAGTCTGTACATGAGACTCCAGCAAGCAGCCCGCGGGTTCAGTCTAGTCCTCATATGATTCAGTCGGCCCAGTACATGGCACAACCATTGTACCAGGCGCCGGTTTTACCTTACATGCAGCCTGCCCTCTTTGGAGGACAGGCGGCATACGACTATCAGCCGATGGACTGGCAGCTTAGGCTGCAACACCTTTGGGATCAACCCTCTGCTTTCTCCAGGGAAATAACTGAAGCCGTACAGCCGGCTAAAGTAAAAAATGTTCTGGTTGGAGCCTATGACGGGACCTCCAACCCAGAAGACCACCTGCTAGCATACACCCACCTCATGTATCTACAGGGGTTGGATAGCCCAGCAGTGGTTTGGCAATCTGCCGGCTGGTTGCATAAATAGCTTCAAGACGCTTGCGTTCTTGTTTGCTTCAAACTTCTCTATGAACATCCCTGCCAAAAAGACAAGTCTTGACTTGGGCAATGTACAGCAGGGAGATAGAGAAGGCTTGCGTTCCTATGTCAGGCGGTTCAATCTGGTCCGAATCCAGATTCATGGGCTGTCTGATGAGGTCGCTTTCACATACTTCTTTAAGGGTCTGAAGGACGGGTCTACTTTTAAGTACGAACTCGTCCGCAAACAAATCTTTACTCTGCAAGGAGCCTTGCGAGGGGCGGAAGCCTATATACAGGCGACCGAACTCTGCTCCTCCAATAAGCAGTCAGACCATAAGAAGTCCGACCGGCAGAAAGAGAGTCGGCCTGCTCAGCCGGCTCCTAAGGCAGAAGAGAGCAAAAAGAAAAAACAATTCTGGGCCATTGATAACTCTGATCAACCGGCCCAGAAGAAGAAAAAAGAGTGGAAACCGTACGTCCCAAGGTACAAATTCCACAAGGACTACTGCTCCATCCTCTTGGAAATTAAGGATCGGCTGACTCTTGAAAAGTCGACTCCTATGAAAGGTTCCGCTGAAAATCGAAACAAGAGCAAGCATTGCCATTTCCATGAGGATGTTGGCCATGACACGAACGACTGCTTCAGTCTCAAGCGGGAGCTCGACCGTCTGGCCGACGAAGGACAACTGAAGTCCTATGTGAAGTCCAAAGTGACTTCAAAGGAAAATCAAGGGCAGTCCAAGAAAAAGACTCCCCAGCCTGCTGTGAGTGCCGAAACTAATGAAGAACTGGTATACACCATAGCAGGCGGCTTTGCCTGTGGTGGCCCGACCATTCGGGGCACCAAGGACCATCTGAGGAAGATGGTCAACTCTGTTGAAGAAGGGGATGTGGCAGGCACATCCGCCTTCCCTAAAGTTGTCATCACCGAGCAGGACAAAGGCAAAGTCCGCCGGCCGCATGATGACCCTGTTGTCATTGAATGCAAGGTCGCCAACAAGCTGGTTGGTCGAATTCTGATTGACACAGGAAGCTCCTCTGACCTCATCAGTCTCAAATGCTTATCCAATCTCAAGTACAAACCGGATAGCATGATGGAGGTCTCCCACACCCTTGTTGGGTTTGGGGGAGGACTTGTGCACCCAGTCGGACGCATTGACTTACCTGTCCGCCTGGAAAGCAGGGGAGACGGTCGGCACATGACCATCCGTTTCCTAGTGGTTGAAGAGCTCACAGCTTACAACCTCATCTTTGGCCGTCTCACTCTTAATGAGTGTAAGGCCGTCATCATCCCTGCACTCATGCTACTTAAGTATGAGAAGGATGATGGAACAGTCGGTTCCCTTAATGGGGACCAAAAGACGGCTCGAGAGTGTTACCTCTCGGACGTCAAGCCCGCGGCCGTAGCATCTGGTCGGGGCAAGCAAACAATCGACCTCGACGATGTCGAGGAAGAACAGTCGGCCCCACCAGCCGGAAAGAAAAGAAAGACTGATCAGCTGGTGGTGGTCAAAAAAGAAAAACAATAGCAATCACTGACCGGGGAACGGTCGGATGATCTCCGTCCCCAGCCTGCTGGTGAACACATCGATATCCCTCTGGACGACAGCCGTCCAGAACGGACGGTTAAGGTGGGGACGGTTGCATTTGCAAAGCTGGGTGAAAGCCTTCACCAGCTACTCAGAGAATTCAAAGACTTCTTTGCCTTTGAAGTGGAGGAGATGCCAGGCATCAGCCCGGATCTCGCTGTCTACAAACTCGCCGTGGATCCTAAAAATAAGCCCATCCGGCAAAAGAAAAGAAACCACGGCGAGGAATGAAGTCAGGCGGCAGCCGCCGAAGTAAAAAAGCTTCTTGATGCCAAGTTCATTCGGCCGTGCAATTTCCCTGAGTGGGTAGCTAACGTTGTGTTAGTAAAAAAGCCGAATGGAACTTGGCGGATGTGTGTTGACTACACAGACCTCAACAAGGCATGTCCAAAGGATAGTTATCCATTGCCTAAGATCGACAGTCTGGTCGACTCAACAGCCGAACATGCCTTGATGAGTTTTATGGACGCCTATTCAGGTTTTCATCAGATTCCCCTGTGGAAAAAAGATCAAGAAAAGACGGCATTTGTCACTGATCAGGGGTTGTTCTGTTATACGGTGATGCCGTTTGGTTTGAAGAATGCGCCTGCTACTTTCCAACGAATGATTAATACGGTTTGCATTAATCAAATCGGACGGAATGTAGAGGCGTACATTGATGACATGATAGTTAAATCCAAACAACAGGCGGATCACCTTGCTGATCTCCGAGAAACATTCGCCACACTCAGGCGTCACAAGGTCATGCTAAACCCAAAAAAGTGTGTCTTTGGTGTTGAGTTTGGGAAGTTTCTCGGATTTTTGATTGACCAAAGGGGAATAGAGGCCAACCCTGAGAAAATACAGGCGGTAATCGACATGCAGTCGCCCCGTACTGTGAAGGAAGTGCAAAAACTAACAGGTTGTCTGGCGGCCTTGGGGAGATTCCTCAGTCGGTCAGGCAACAAGTGTCTCTACTTCTTCCAGGCAATAAAAAAGAAGACCAACTTTGAATGGGGGGATGATGCAGAGGCGGCCTTTCAAAAGCTGAAAACTCATTTGCACTCTTTGCCAAGGCTTGTCAGCCCTTTGCCCAAAGAGAAGCTCTTCATGTACTTAGTCGTCTCTGATCATGCCCTCAGTGCCGTTCTCTTAGCTGAAAGAGACGGCATCCAGCTCCCGGTGTATTTCATTAGCCATGTTTAGAGAAACGCGGAGCTTCGGTACCCCATGGTTGAGAAATTCGGCCTTGCCCTTCACATGGCCATCAAGAAGCTAAAACCCTACTTCTTGGCGCATGCGGTGGAAGTCTATACTGACCAACCAATCAAACGGCCACTCACAACCTTGGAGTCTTCTGGACGAATGCTTAAATGGGTTATCGAAATGCAAGGATTAGAAATCACTTACGAACCAAGGAAGGCAATAAAGGGGCAAGCATTCGCCGACTTTATTATCGAAATGACAAGGCCGGTTGTGCCGGACAATACAGACCAGGTTTGGAATGTGTATGTGGATGGGAGCTCCATTGTGAACGGCTGTGGTGCAGGGATTATCTGTCAATCTCCCGAGGGAGATAAGTACGAATACGCACTACGGTTCAAGTTTCAGGTCTCTAACAATGAGGCCGAGTATGAGGCCCTGCTGGCCGGCATTCGGTACTGCAAGGCGGCAGGGGCGAGGAAAATAGTCGCCTGCTCTGATTCTCAATTAGTCGTACTCCAGGTTAATGGGATGTACGAGGCCACTCATCCGGCCATGATAAAATATTTGCAGGCGGTCAAAAGTGAAGTTGGTACACTTGAGGAATTTCAGTTAACTCAGGTGCCCAGGTCTTCAAATAATCAGTTGGATGCTCTGTCAAAACTAGCGTCATCCGCCTCTTGTGAAACGCCTCGGTCGGTCTTCTGGGAGGTCATGGAAAAGAGAAGTATTTCTAATGAAGACCCCATTGGAATTCTCGACCGAAGCTCTACCTGGATGGACAGCATCCGGGCTTATCTTGTAGACGGCACGCTCCCTGATTCACCTCAGGAGGCGGCTGCTCTGAAAAAGAAAGCGGCAAACTTCGAGCTGAGACAAGGAGAACTCTTCAAAACTGGTTTCTTGAAACCCCTATTGAAGTGTGTTACCCCAGAAAAGGGGAGAGAGGTTCTCGAAGATTTGCATGCGGGTTTCTGCGCCTCCCATATAGGCGGCAGGTCTTTAGCTACCAAGGCTAGGCGGCTCTACTTCTGGCCAACTCTGGAGTCGGACGCTATGGAAATGGTAAAAAAATGTGACAAGTGTCAAAAGTTTGGCAAGCTCATCCATCGTCCGGCCACAGACCTGACGGCCATCCACAGCCCAATTCCCTTTGCGAAATGGGGCATGGACATACTTGGGCCTTACACCGCGGCCCCAGGCGGCAAGCGCTACATATTGGTAGCTGTGGATTACTTTACCAAGTGGGTAGAGGCGGAGGCGATCAAAAACATCAAGACTAAAGACGTTATTTCCTTCATTTGGAGGAATATTATCACTCGCTTCGGGGTGCCCATGTCTATGGTTTTTGACAATGGTCCTCAATTTGAGACGCCTCAACTCAAGACTTGGCTGGGAGAACAAGGGGTCTCAAGCTTCTTTGCATCAGTCGGCCGGCCCCAAGCAAACGGCCAGGTTGAAGCCTTCAACAAGTTAATCTCAGACGGGATTAAAAAGAAAATTGAACGGGCTGGTGGTCTTTGGGCGGATGAATTACCACACGTCCTCTAGTCCATCAAAACGACCGCTAAAGGGGCGACTGAAGAAACCCCGTTCCTCATGGTGTATGGTGCAGAAGTTGTCCTACCCATCGAACACTATGAGCCGACTCTTCGAGTCATGTTATATGACGAAGAAGCTAACTGGGAGGCCATGCGGCTGGCATTGGACTCACTTCCAGAGCGCAGGGGCAATGCCGCCTTGCGCCATGAGATTTACCGTCTGAGAATGACACGGGCTTACAACAAGAGAGTACACATGCGTCCTCTCAAAGTGGGGGACTTTGTGCTACGAAAAATGGAGGCAGTCGGTAGGGCGAATGAGCAGGGAAAGTTAACCCCAAATTGGGAAGGCCCTTACCAAATATATGAGGAAGTAAGAGACGGCACCTACCGCCTGGAAGAACCAGACGGCAGGAAGCTGCCTAGGACTTGGAATGTAGACAACTTGAAAAAGTACTACTTCTAAGTACGAATGTAAATACCTCAAATTTTGTCATTTAAAAATTTGTTTAATGAGAATATGCCATCATTTCCAGCTTGTCTTTTCTTATCATTAGTGGCGCCTGTACAAAATACAGACGGCCAATGCATTTGGATAGCGTCTGTCCCAACAGCAGACGTCCCAATCCCTCTGAAGAAGCCGTCTGCTTTAAAGCAGTCGTTTCTACGAAACTCTTTAAATTTACGCCAACACTTAAACGAATATTTGCTTAAATATTTAAAAGGCCTAAGGCCAGATAAAATCATTTTGAGGCCAATGGCCTGATATTAGGAAAAACACATAGAGGCCGAATGGTCACAGTCTGCTCCAACATGAGTATGACCGTCTGCTCCAACATGAGTCAGATAACCGACGATGTCCATTCGGGCGAATTCGTCGAGGAGAAGCATCTCCCATTTGGGTGGCACATTGCTCTACAAATTCACCAAGCGGCCCTACCGAATGCTAAGGCAGCATTCGCAGTCGTTTGGTTTAATCGAAAGTGAAATCTTAAAGGCCAGAATTTTCTAACTGTTCTAGCACAGTCGGAAAAGAGTCGCTGTTTCATAAGTAGAGGCTATTGAGGCATTACGCCGGATGCGCCTGTTTTTGCTCTAGTGCAAGACAGGCGGAAAATTTTACTGATTACAAAACTAATGAGGCCATTGGCCAGATACGCCTGTTTTTGCCCAAACACAGGATAGGCGGACTATTACTTACCAAGAAAACGAGCTAAAATACTTAGCAGATTAAAAAAGAGACTTGTGGGTCGAATGCGCTTGTTCTTTGCTCTTGGGGCAAGACATGCGGATTATTCTAAAGTAAAATTAAGACTAAGGTAAAACTTAGCATCTTATC
Organism: Chenopodium album; assembly: GCF_948465745.1. NCBI lineage: Eukaryota > Viridiplantae > Streptophyta > Magnoliopsida > Caryophyllales > Amaranthaceae > Chenopodium > Chenopodium album. Next base: position 19,716,301 of record NC_137842.1, read on the forward strand.
TCGTCAAGGCTTTAGGCCGGTAGCGCCTGCTTTTAGTTCTTGGAACAAAACAGGCGAGGAATTTCTTTTTAGCAAATTTGCTAAGTCAAAAATCTTGTATTTCGTTTAAGCCAATGGCCGAATGAAAACAATTATTCATTAGCTCCGGATGGCCGTCTGTCGCGTGGTTTGGGGCAATCACCATAGTGATTGATTGACTTAGAAACCATGTATACTCTTCTAAGTATCAATAATTTCTAAGTCAATCAATCCACTCAACCGAAACCACTCGACATTCGTCCAGAGGCAAGAACATTCGCATGCTATACAGGTTATAATACTTGGCCAAAAAACATGCAACTAAAAAATTTAAAGAACAACAATATGAATAACTTCAGCCAAACGGCAGAATGAATTTATATTAAAAAATCCAATCGTCACCAGACGATTGGGTAAGATTGTTTGCTGACCACGCCAGAAAAATTGTCAAATTACCCGACCCCTCGGTCGGTAAAGATACATGGATACTCGGCACGCAAGACGGAAGATGAAATGAATGGCCATTCGGCCGCAGAAATAACTACCAAAAAGCTTTAAGGGGCAGAGGGATTATCAGCATTGGCAGCCGCATTATCAGTTGTCGGCTGCCCTTCATTTTCATCATTCTCCTCTTCCCCGTCTTCATCCCCGGAGGAGCTTGAAGAGGAGTCGGCCTCTTCACCATCAGCATCCTCCTCTTCATCCTAGCGAAGGATTTCAGCATTGTAATCCTCGTTTGCCTGATCAAACTTAGATTTCCAGATGCCAAAATCAGCACCTGGCTGTACTGCCTCCCATGTCGCCCGCATGATGGATTCGTAGTCTTCCATCATTTGTTTGACAAGGGCTTGTTTCTCCTCCTCGGCCCGGGACTGGAACTTATCCTTCAGCTACTGCTCTTGGTTCGCCAGGCGCCCCTCCAGGCGGCCAACCCGCTCCTTGGCCCTCTCGGCCTCTTTCTTGGCCTCTTGAAGAGGCTCAAGCTTTTCCTTAAGGCCTTTAACTTCGGCCTTAAGGTCATTGATTTTGGAGCGGGCCGACTCCAGGTCCTTCTTCACCTGCAGGTTGGCGTCCGCCTTGGAATACATCATATCAAGGGTCAGAAGCTCATTTTGAGCAATTTCAAATTGAGCTTGGTCTAAGGCGGTCTCGGCTCGAGCTTTAGCGGCTATTACCTCTTTCGATTTTTCCTGGATTGGCCGTCTTAGCCCTTGGACGCGCAGCATGGCCTGGAAATAAGAAAGAGTCGGATGGTCAAAACCAGTCGGATATGTGCTGAATATTGAGGAAAATTTGGCTAACTTTTTTACCTCGCAGAGGTTCTTCAAGATGGCATCCAAGTTAAGGGTGTCGACTCCTCTTACGGACGCCTTGTCCTCTGGATCAAGCGCCCGTAGCATCTCCTTGGCCATCTGGACGACGGTCGACATTTGCACAGGAGCTGCAAAATTAAATGTTAGTCAAGTTCCAAGAAGCAATATTAAGTATCGAAATTCAATAAAGATGCGGCTTATACCGTCCGGCTGAGCCTCCTCCTCCTTCTCCTTCCCATGACGCCTCTTCTCTCCTGCTGAGCCGACAGCAGTGCTGGGTTGCTTAAAGCCACCCTTTGATGCCTGAGTGGCATCCGGTTTGCTGACCTCCCTGTCAGCTTCGAGAGTAGAGCCGTCCCCTTTCTTGGGTTTGTGAGCGATGTGCTTCCGGTTCTTGCCGGATGCACTCACATCACCCGCCCCTGTTTTTTGAATTTTGGGTTGGGATTTCTTAGAGGGAGAAGGCCTGGTGGAAACGCTCTGCATGAACAAAAAGAAAGGCGTCAGAAAAGCAGGCGGGCAAAATTTAACCTCTATTGAAAATATATACCAAGTATCATAAACAGCTACCTTGGGAGTCCCGGCTGCTTTCTGCTCGTCACTCGCCCTGTTGAGGACGTTGGTGCGGTACTTAGCTGCGGAGACGGCAGCCGGCTTCTTTGTTGCCGAGAGTTTTTCCATTGCTTTGTCTGCACCAAAAAGAAGGAGTTAGGCTTTATAGACGCACACGGAAAACAATTTAAAGTTTGCTTAAAAACAGACGGCCGACTACTTCTCGGCATCTCAGAGCTTAGACCACAAGCGGCCAAGAACACCCCATCTTCTATCCACTTGTAAAGGGGAATGTAGCTCTGGGGGACGACTATTTTCTCCCCATGCTCGTTTGTCCGAACGGACACTTTAAACAGACCCCGGTCAAAAATTTCCTCCTGGGCCCGCCTAGGGAGAGGGGGCAAGGCACTCTTGCCAGCCAGGAGGGGAATATCCTTGTTCCACCGATTGTATTTTTGGTTCAGCCGGCTTTCAGAGGAATGGACAATGTAGAACTTTGTTCTCCAGTCCTTCCATTTGTTCTCTTTGCCGACTGCCATCATGTACCCCTTACAGGTGGACAAGGTGTACCAGCCTTCGCCGCCCTTGGCAGGCGCTCGACTGAGATAGTGCATGTGGGCGAATGCCTCAAAGCTGGGATCCACCTCCAGCATTTCACATTGTAGACACCTAAAAATGTCTCCCCAAAACCAAACCCGATGATGAACAACCTTTCACCGCCACTATTGGTCGGGTTCAGTATTTAATCACGAGAGTGCTTAAAAAATCGTATTTGATTAAATTCGTATTTTTGAACAGTCCATGGATTAGCCTTGATGTTTGGTAAAAGTATAGTTTTAATTTCAGCCCAAACTTATTATTTAATTTTAGCCCAAACCTTTTTATTTTATTGTTTTATTATTTATTTTTGGCCCAAACCTTTTATTTATTTTTATTTAATTATTTTCTTATTTTAGCCCAAATAATAATAAGTCAGAAAAAGCCCGAAATTATCAATCGGCACTTAAAATGCCGTATGAGATTAGGGTTAAAAATGTATTTAGACAGAAAAACGGGCTGGAATTTCCCGCGCCACGGCAGGTACCTACCGTGTCACGGGAATCCTTCCCGTCTGACGGTGGGATTTCCCGTGACATGGGAAGTCTGCCGTGACACGGGACATTCCGTGTCTTTTCCGCGTAAACCCTTAACGCGTTTTCTATCCCGTTTTCTGAAAATTTCCCGCGTCACACCAAAAATGTACCGCGACACGGGAAAGTGTACCGTCTGACGATGGGTCTTCCCGTGTCACGGTACAGTTTGCCGTGTCACGGGATACTTTTGTAGGGTTTTTTTATCATTTTAGGGTTCCGTGTGCTCCCTCAGCACATTTTCCCTATAAATAACCCCTCATTTCTGATGTACGGGGCACCGAGTAATTCTCTGATTTATTTTTCTCTCTTCTATGCTTTAAACTAAACACTAGCCTACCCTTTTCTACTTCAAAATTCCTTCGTCAAGTGCTCAAAGGAGTCCATACTTTACTCGTGGTTCTATCCTTAAGCCAAGGCGTGAAAGGTAGAATTGTTTGAGGGTTTGGCCCCAAATCAACTCTACTTTATTTAATTTAATTTAATTATTGTTTTATTACTTCCTTGAAGTTACTAACTCGTTTATTATTTTGTAGTTGCAAACAAACAGAATCAAAGTAAGAGTCATGCTCCTTTTATTTTTATTATTTTTCTAACGATTTTATGTTGTTGGAATTGTGATTAAATTGGTTTTAATATTAATGTTGTTCTATTGTTTTTATTGATCACCATATTGCATGTTTAAAGGGAATATGTAATTGAAAATCACGCCTAATAAGATAATTTGGACAACCGGTTTAGGTTCCTTTTTAATCTTATTGTTTAATCAAGTGGTCACGATATTTTAGAATTATGTGTGCATTAATATTCAACCAATTTAGCATAATAATAGTTTGGAGCAAATTGAATATTTTGTTTGTATGCCTTTGAGATCGTAGGAATTATTTTTCACTATAAGAATCGAGTAGAGGCCAATACGGGCGAATGTGACTCCATGACTCACTTCGTACCATCATCCCCGATCCTCCTTCCGTGGTTCCGAACCATATGGAGTTAGTAATCTCATGGATTATGAATGGGGTGTAACCTTCACGGGTCAATCGTTGTTGCCTATCGTTGTCCCTTTATCGTGGTTGCCTTTTATGATCCGTGAACGGATTACAAGTTCCTTAAAAACTTGTTGGCGGCTCCCTACTTTATTTGTCCCTAATCGTAATGTCAATTCCCACTTCCTATGAGTGCCAAGCATATTCACAACATGCTTTTTACGTAGGCGCACTTCGAGCGACGCCTAATCACATGCGGCAACGTACCTGATGATATTTATCCATGAGTTCGGGACAAGTTACCAGATACCCAGTTGGTATCCGTCCAGTATCCTCTCCACGGCCGGATGGAGAGGGAAGCGTAAACCAGCCTGAAGGACCGCCTCGTAGCAGCCGAAGGCTTTGTCCTTATAACTGGCCAGGGATGAGACTTGAAAGATTCTTGAAAAAATATTCCTATGATTAATTTGGCATTTTTGCATCTGCGTAGACGTTTTAACGTCGCATTCAGGTCTGTCCCGTAGGAAAAATTGGATAACTTGGTTGGGCGCGAAGGAAAACAGGGCACCAGTCAGATCTTCTGACTGCCGTGCCACGGCAAAATCTTCCGTGTCACGGTACAGTGCACCGTCTGACGGTGCACAGTACCGTGAGACGGGAATTTTTTCCGTGTCACGGCAGTCCTAAAATCAGTCTGGTGGCTTATTTTCTTTCCTCACAGTCGACTTCCTTCGATTTTTCTGAAAAAACGTATGTGTTCTACATGCGTCTTAGCCCCGGGGGATTTAAGCTCTATCGACCCAAAAACGCTCATGGCAATAAGGGTTCATCCGATTTATTAAATCCACCCAAACCATGGAGTCGAGTTCGATTTCATCACGAACTCGCGGAGCCGCCCGTTGGCATACACCCTCAATGGAGGCTGCCTTGCTAACGCGTCCAAACTCTTAACCATGGTACCCTTTTGACACCCAAAGCTTGACCAATAGTTGAACATAGATCTTGACTCTAGGTTGCGAACTTTTTTTTATCATCGTGCCTAAATGCTATGTGGTTGTTTGGTGCTAAACTTCATGTGTTTGATCTTTTGTTTAACCCATGACCGAGGGTTTTTTTATTCTCACATAGTAATTAGTACGGACCTAAAATCGGTTAAAATCTGGAAAAATCACAAAACTGACCTGGAACTGCGCACCGTGTCACGGCATGTTCTGCCGCGCCACGGTGAACAGTGCCGTGACACGGGGCTGTCTACCGTCTGACGGTAGACTGCACCGTGTCATGACAGTCTGCACCGTGACACGGTGCCCAGGAAAGGTATCCTGTCAGTCTATTTTCGATTTTTGTGCGTACATATGTGAATGTTGTGTCCAGTTTGGTGTCATGTCTAGCTATACGGTCAAAACACGCGTCTATAACCTCACTTAATCACTCACATATCGTGTTCACACACTTTTTTTCTTTAAGTCGTGCACCACTTTTTGACCGTATTTTAGGGAAGTCTTGTTTTTGTGTCGTTTTTTTTTTCGGAGTAAGTCGGATGGTATCCTCCCATATGTTTTTTTTTTTTTTTTTTAAAAAAAAATTCAAAATTATAGATTTTTAATTAAAAAAAAAAATTCTTCCGGATGGGTTAAGGTTAAGTTTGGTCATTAAAGGTGTGTTTGTTTCGGTGTCACAGCACTTGGTCAAGAAGCAGGGGTAGATTGTTACGGTTCGAGTCCATACCTCAACAACCTCTTATACCAAAGAGGCGTACAAGGAAACCACCTCAATCATCTCCACAAGATCCATCTCCAGTCTACTTTCAACCAATGGCCACTAAGGAAGACATCGAGAACCTCAATAGGACAATTGAAAGATTGTCTGACATGATGCAGACACTCACCACTAGAGTCAACACTGTAGAACAAGACAATCAAAACAATGTCACTACTGGTGCAATGGACAAGATTAAGGAAAAGATGAGCAAGATTTCTGAAGAGTTCACTTATGTGGAACAGCCTGTCACCTCTTCGTCCATAAGAGACAAGCTTCCTGAGAAGTTTTCCACGGCTGACATTCCCAAATTCAAGCCTACTGATAATCCGCTTTTCCATTTGAAGGCTTTTTCTGCAACTATGGCTCTTAAGGGAGTAGATGTGACACTCTTCCCTACAGTGTTCCCTCTTTCCTTAGAGCATGCCTGTCAATAGTGGTTCTATTCTTTAGAATCTAAACATGTCGCGACCTGGGAGGATGTTGCTGAAAGCTTTATGAATCGTTACAAGTGTAACATCCAGGCCAAGACTTCTGAACGTGAACTCTCCATTCTCAAACAGAAAGAGAATGAAGGCTTCACCACTTACTTAAGCAGGTGGAGGGAAACAGCTGCGCTCCTGGTGGATCCCCCAAGGAGAAAGAAATGGTTCGCTTGTTCATTGCCAATCTGACTCATAAGTACAAGCAACACTTGAAGTTTCTGCCTCTGAGTACCTTTGAAGCTGTATACGATATTGGAATCAATATCGAGGATGAACTAATGAAGTCTGTTGGTAGCAACAATAATAACAGCACTTGGAAAAACAAGAAGAACGACAATCCTTCTTCTTCGTCTTCTAAGCCCAATAATGCTACCAACAGTATCAATATCAATAATGTGCTGGCCCTTAATGCTCCTCCTCAAAGATTCCAAAGGCAAAGGAGGGTTTACACGCCTTTGGGAATGACTTATGATGCTGCTTATGACCGTTTGCATGGTCAAGGACTGATTATGCCAATCGGACCATTTCCAGAACCTCGGCCAGAGAATAGGACCGCTAGCTATGACCCCAATGCTTATTGCAAGTTTCATCAAGGCAAGGGTCATAATACTGAGAAGTGTTGGAGGCTGAAGGATGCAATCCAAGACCTGATCGATGCTAATCAACTTCCTGTCCCTCCAGGGGGCAAGAAGCCTAACATTCAAACAGGTCCTCTTTCTGATGCTTTGGCTATCATGGGAGATGAAGTCTCCTTTGATCCGTCGATACTCATTCAACCTGTGAATGAACCTCTGCCGGAAGTTGTATTTATCTCAAGTACTGAAGAAGTGAATGGAATTTGGGATAGTGATGATGAAGACGTCTATCTTAAGGATATAGCCTGTTCATCTCTTGGCACAAGTGAAGATGTTTGGGGGGACTTTGAGGTCAAGGTTCTCACCAGAAGTGGACGGTTGCAACAACCTAATCCACCTCCACCTCCACCACAATCACATCCGATAGTTGATCTCATCGACCCTGTGAACAGCGATGTGGTCAAACAACTGCAAAAGACCAAGGTGGAGATGAATGTATGGAAGCTTTTGGCCACTTCCCACGAGCATCGAAAGGCTGTGATGAATGCTCTGGTGAAGATAGGAGTTGATGATGACATGACTCCTCAAGGACTGGTCAACTTTCTCACTACTGAGTTGCCAAGTACTAGCAATCTGATTTCGTTTTCTGATAAGGATCTGCCCCCGGAAGGGGACCAACATAATAAGGCCTTACACCTCACTGTGGTGTGTAGGCAGATGAATGTTCCTATGAGCCTGGTTGATAATGGCTCTGCAATCAATGTGTGCCCACTCCGTACTGCAAAGAAGCTGGGCATAAAGAATGAAGAATTGACTCCCTCCACTCAAGGGTTTCGCGCTTATGATAATACTCGCCGTCAAGCCGTGGGTACTATCTTACTGAATATAACTACTGGGGCCATTGAACGTCGCACCAAATTTCAGGTGGTGGACATTAAGGCCTCTTTCAATCTGTTGTTAGGACGCCCTTGGCTTCATGAGCTAAAGGCGATTCCATCATTGCTGCACCAGAAAGTGAAAGCCATAGTTGGAGGGGTTCCGATTACTATTGATGCTTCTCCTATGCGCATTCAAGTTATTGATACTCCTATCGTCCATGTTGAACATGACGAAGAAGATGAAGATCTTTGGGGGTTTTCACTTGATGATGTTCTCGTGATTGAAGAGGAGGAAAAGTGCCATCTCGACTTCGATCCCTATTCAAACACTAATATCAATGCCATTCTGAAGAAGCAAGGTCATTTCCCTGGAATGACCCTTGGACTCAAGAAGAAAATGGCTGAATCTTGGGGCCATCCTGATGCACTCAAGAAAGATACTTTTGGTTTGGGATTCAAGCCAACAAAAGAAGATCTAAAACAAGCTTTACTGAAGATGAAGGCTCGCAATAATGCTCGAATCACAAAGACGGAAATGGCCATGGATCCATATTTGTTCACCCTCAATGGCCAGTACATCAAAGAAGGGGAAGACTTCCCATGCTATGAATTCCCTGAGCCATTCGTCCATGATAGGATCCGTGAACCAGGATTCGAGGTGTTCCTCGATTGTGACTTAGTTGATGAAGACGAAGGGCTCTTCACAACCGAGAAGCCAGCTAGCCCGAACTCTGATGATCTAGGAATCAACCTCCTTTTTGGAATGGAGAAAAATGAGTCCAAGCCGGTCCGCAATGATAACTCCGAGATCGTTCAAGCTGTTATAGCAAACAAGGATTTTGATCTCTCCGAGTTAATCGTCCAAGCTGACAACATTTCAAGGGGATGGCGCAAGACATTGAGGATCACTACGCCAAGTGGAGAGAAGTTGGAAATAACCACTGGCAAGGGTCCTATGTTTGATGAGTCTGAGTCGTCTGGGTCCGAGTCCGAGTCTGAGTCTAAGTCTGTAGACGAGTCCTTAGAGTCTGAGGCCGACCCTCTTTCTGCTATAGAGTTCAATCCTGAGTCCCTTGTTGAGTCCTCTCTTTCTAGTCCTAATAATTCCGGTGAGGTCACAGCCGACCTTGCCCCTCTTGATGTATTAGCCAATGAATTCAATAAAATGAGTACCTTTGCTTACGGTGCGTGTCATTTCCCTAGCCCTGATCAATATTGATTTGCTAATGATAAAAATGACAAAGAAATAATAAAAGCAATGGAAGAACATGAAAATAAAACAGCAGTTATCGAAGATACAGAAACAGTTAACATTTCCAATGATACGACTGTTAAAGAAGTAAAAATTGGATTAACTCTAAGTCAAGATGAACGCAAAGAGCTAATTAACTTGCTTAGTGAATTTGTTGATGTATTTTCTTGGTCATACTGTAGACACCCATTTGTGTCTCCCCAAAACCAAACCCAGTGATGAGTGTCTTTCACGTCGAATCATAATCGAATGAAACGAAAGTGTGGAAAGGTCTAGTGTTGCGAAAAGTTTTATTTCTTTTCTCTTCTCCCTGTTTTTGAAAACTTTATTTTAAGAAAACAGCCAATCCAGTTTGGTTGGTCCATTATATGGGTCCAATAGTGGTGTAGTTGGATGGGGCTTGCAAAGACCTTTCCAACGATATATTATAAGCCCAATTCCGATGAATATTGAGGAAATTATGGCCAATTTACTAAACTGGGTCCGGTTTGAGCTTTATGTACGGCCCAATGATCTAGGGGAGGGCCTAATATAATTTATCATTCCTAATGCAATTAGGAATGGTTTTAGTCTTCTAGAACATTCTAGAAGGTTCTCATCATTTCTAATTCAATTAGGACTCTTCGGAGTTTTAATCAAGATCAAATAGCATTTTCGATGGAATTATATTATTTTATCTTCCAGTACAGGAAATTTATCAGATTTTCGAAAACGCGTTGAAAAACAGTTTGGCGTCCAACCCCAGGCCTTGGCGCCTGGAACCAGGATTGGCGCCAGGCGCTAGCCATTGGCGCCTGGCGCTAGCCACTGGTGCTGGCGCCAACTAGCCAGGGCTGGCGCCAATGTGGTTTTTCGATCTTCAGACTCTGTTTTGTTAAATTATCTTTTTTGGATGATTTTCTCTATAAATATCGTATCAAAAACTCCGTTTTCATTCATCTTCTTCATCTACAATCATCAACTCTCTTTATTCACCAACGATCTTCATCATTCATTCATCAATTCTCAATAATATTAATTCTTTAGTATTCTTTTCTAAACTTTGCTTTTCTCAAATACAAAATTCCGCATTCATTAGATCTAGATACACCTAGCCATATTCGAAGTTGCCTTCGCCCTAGACGTGAAAGGTTTTAATTTATGAGGGTTTGGTCCCAAATCTCTCTTTCAATTATTTAATTTAATTGTTTTGATTATTATTTTTCCTTGAAGTTACTAACGCGTGTATTTTGTTATTAGAAAGAGGTACGAGGCATCCAAGTAAGTACTTTAATTGATTTATTGATATTATGATGTAGATATCATGTTTATATTGTTGTTATGATGTTCCTAGTATCATGTCTAGGGTATTTTTAATATTAAATATGATTGCTATGATGCCTTTTATTCTCTTCCTAATATTTATTCACGTTAGTATCATGTTAGGGTTAAAGATTTGATTTTTATTGCTTGGTGACATGTTAGGGTTTGTTATTAATCTTGTTAGTATCAAGCCTAGGATCTTGCTATTTTTATTATGCTTTAACATGATTATAAATGTTATTATTGTTATTATGATTATTATTTTAATTATGATTTATGATTGTCATGATTATTTTATTTATGATTAATATTATTATTAATGATGATGATTATTTATTATGTTGCTTGATATATTTTTTATTGTTATTGCTTGATCACCTTTTTATGCATGCTTAAAGGGAATTTGTACTTGTAATCACGCTTAATAAGATAATTAATAATCTTGTTAGGGTTAATTCGATTATAATTCAAGTGATCGCCAACAATAGTTTTTTTGTGCATTAATATTCAACCAACATAGATTAAACAGGTTTAGGGTTAACCTATTGATTGCATGCTAATCAGAAAGCGCACATGAATACGATCAGAATAAAGTAGAGGCCTATTATTAGGGCAGGTTCAATCTCTTTTAGGTTGGATTTGTACCATCATCCCCGAACCCTTATTTGATTCAAGACCTTATGGAGTTGACGATCTCTTGGATCGTTAAGGGGTGTAACCTTCATCCTATGAACGGTTTACAAGTTCCTTAAAAACTTGTTGGCGACTCTTTTGCTCTATCTTCTTCCCTTTTGGACGCCACCGTACTTTAGTGTATGATCACAGTGGGGTTCAAGCTAGTGGGATTTTAAGGCTTGAAATTATTCCCTACACATACCAAGATATGCCAGGAATTGACAGGGATATAGCTCAGCATACGATACCACTCATTCCAGGTATGAAGCCTGTCAAACAAAAGTTGCGCCGTATGAAACCCGATGTGGCTCTCAAAATCAAGGAAGAAATCAGGAAGCAGTTGGCCGCAGGTTTCATCAGAGTATCCAAATATCCAGAATGCATAGCAAATGTGGTTCCAGTTCCAAAGAAGGATGGAAGGGTCCGAATGTGTGTTGATTACAGGGATCTCAATAAAGCTAGCCCAAAAGATGGGTTCCCTCTACCTCACATTGACATTCTGGTCGATAACACAACAAACCATGCACTCCTATCATTCATGGATGGTTACGCCGGATATAATCAGGTATTGATGGCCGAAGAAGACATGGAGAAAACCACATTCATCACGCAATGGGGTACATATTGCTATACGGTAATGCCATTCGGGTTGAAAAACGCGGGTGCCACCTACCAAAGAGCAGCTACAGCATTGTTACATGACATGATGCACAAAGAGGTGGAGGTCTATGTCATTGATATGATCGTTAAGTCTAAAGATCGCCCAGGCCATATTATTGCACTTCGCAAGTTCTTTGAAAGACTCCGCAAGTACAACATGAGATTAAATCCAGCAAAATGTGCATTCGGAGTCACGTCAGGCAAATTACTTGGATACGTGATCAGTTCTCGAGGGATTGAAATAGATCCTACAAAAGTAAAGGCGATCATGGCCATGCCACCACCCAAAAATGAGAAGGAGATTCGAGGCTTCATTGGAAGGTTGCAGTATATAAGTAGGTTCATATCAAAGCTCACAGCGATATGTGAACCTATATTCAAGAAGCTAAAGAAAAATGTCCCAGTCACATGGGATGACGATTGCCAAAAGGCTTTCGACAAAATCAAAGAGTATTTGGCAAACCCACCCGTGCTAGCACCAGCAATACCTGACTTTCCTCTTCGACTCTACCTTACGGTCACAAGAGAAACGATGGGGCAATGCTAGCACAAGAGATCGGAAGCAAGGAAAATGCAATCTATTACTTGAGTAAGAAACTTCAAGGATATGAGATGCGATACACACCACTTGAGAAGTTGTGTCTCGCACTTGTATGGGCCGCACAGAAACTAAGACATTATATGCTCACTCATACAGTGCATGTCGTGTCCAAGATGGATCCTCTCAAATACTTGTTCGAAAAAGCAACACTCAATGGCAGATTATCAAGGTGGATAGTTAATCTTGCTCAGTTTGACTTGAGATTTATGCCACAAAAAGCCATCAAAGGTTCTGCGGTTTCTGACTTCTTAGCAGACTTTCCGCTAGAAGAAGTTGAAAAAGAAGAAGATGAGTACGATTTCTCTGACGAAGATTTACTCATGACCGAAGATGATAGCTGGACGCTCTATTTCGATGGAGCTTCAAACCAAAAAGGATGTGGTGTAGGAGTTTTGCTCGTATCACCCAATGAAGAGCACATCCCAATTTCCATGAAGCTCGACTTTGATGTCACCAACAATGCCGCAGAATATGAAGCATGCATTTTGGGAATGGAAACAGTTGTCGCCTTAGGAATTAAGAAGCTCATAATCTATGGTGATTCTTCACTAATCATTAACCAAATCTCCAAGAGATGGAAAGTGAGAAGTGAAAGCCTCGCTACGTATCAAGCTCATTTAGAAACTCTCACGGAGCAACTAGATGAAGTGGAATATACGTATTTGCCAAGAGAAGAAAACCAATTCGCCGACGCACTAGCTAAATTAGCATCAATGGTGCGAATTCCAACTGATACAATCAGAATGCCACTGACCATAGAAAGAAGATATGAGCCGGCTTATGTTCACGCACTGGACGATGAACAAGAACCACAAGAAGAAGATGAAGAGCCATGGTATACAAACATCCTTAATTATGTGACAAGAGGAGAATACCCTCCTAATACTGATAAAAGGGCACGCCGTGCTTTGAGGCTCCTGGCCTCACAGTATGTGCTCATAAGGGGAGAACTCCATAAGAGAACTGTAATGGGAAGAAATCTCTTATGCATAGCCAAGAAAGAAGCACGTAAAACCATGGAAAACCTTCATGCCAGTATATGTGGAACACACATGAATGCAAAGATGTTAGTCCAAAATATTCAACGACAAGGTTACTATTGGACTACTATGGAGAGAGATTGTCACGAATACGTCAAGAAATGTATGAAGTGTCAAATCTATTCAAATTTACAGCATGTTCCACCTTTGCTTCTCTACACATATACTTCTCCATGGCCTTTCTCCACTTGGGGCATCGACATCATTGGAAAAATAACACCACCAGGACAAGGGGGGCATGAATTCATTCTTGTAGCAATCGACTATTTCACCAAATGGGTTGAAGCTGCCTCATATGCTAAGCTGACGACGAAACATGTAGCTCAATTCATTGAGAAAAATATCACATGCCGCTATGGGGTACCACGCGAGATGATCAGCGATAATGGAACACATTTCCAAGCCGAATGCGCGGAATTATTACAGAAATATCATATCAAGCATCACAGATCATCACCTTACAGACCACAAACAAATGGTGCAGTCGAATCGGCCAACAAAAATGTGAAAACTATCATCGAAAAGATGACAGAAAATTACAAGGATTGGCCAAGTAAGCAACATTTCGCCTTTTGGGGTTATCGAACCTCTGTTCGTACATCAACGGGGGCTACACCTTTCTCTTTGGTCTATGGAGTGGAAGCTGTACAACCAATCGAACTCGAAATCCCTTCTCTTTGAATCGCATTGGAAAGCCAACTAGATGAAGTCGACTGGATTAGAGCAAGATACGACGAACTGGTCTTACTTGATGAAAAACGCTTGGCAGCTTTGCATCATGTCCAAACCTACCAACAACGTATGGCGCGACATTTTAATAAAAAAGTCAAGACCAGGAATATCAAAGAGGGTGACCTAGTGCTCAAGGCACTTCGTAAAAATGTGTTGGATCCAAGAGGAAAATTCAGACCGAATTGGTCAGGCCCGTACATTATTAAAGCTATCCTGTCTGGCCGAGCGGCGCAATTAGTAGACATGGACGGTAACGGCTTCCACAATTTAACCAACTTGGATCAACTCAAGAAATTCTATGCCTAGTCGCATGGGTTCATGACCCAATAAAGCTACGTTTGGCCTGATTCCTTTTTTGGGATACGTAGGAAACCCCTCAAGGGGGCCCGACCACTTTAAAAAATAAAAATCCTCCCTCTGTTGATCAAATATGCGCGTCAGTTCAGCATTGCGTCACACCATAAAAAAAAAAAGGGGGAAATTGCCGCGACACGGGACATTCCACCGTGTCACGGTACTGTTCACCGTGGCACGGTGGCCCTGAGCGCAAAAAAAAAAAAAAAAAAAAAAAAGAAAGAAAAAGAAAAAGGGGAAATTGCCGTGACACGGGAATTTGTAACGTGACACGGGATTTTTCACCGTGACACGATGGAATTTCAGGTTTTCCGTTTTTTTTTTATTAGTGACGCATTTGTTGCGAATTCATTGTTTGTACGAGTTTTTTTTTTTTTATTTTCGTTCTTCCATTGCGTCCGACTCCTTGACTCGGATAAATAAATAATAAATAAAATTCATTGTAATTTTTTATTTTTAAGGCTGAAATAAATGTGCTATTATTATTAAAATAAATGCGACTACAAGTATTGGCATAATATGCCTTATTTTAAATAAAAATTATAAATCATAAAAAGCAAAGCACTATTGATCTAATCTATCTTCACTTTAGGAACATCCTTCTCTTGGTCAATTAGGTCGGCCTTCACCATTAATGTGTCTTTCGTAGCCCGAACCGTCACACCCCTAGTCGAACTCTCACCCCTTTCACCTTTCTTGAATTTTTTTTCGGTTGTTTCTCCCTATACACCATCTTTTCTTTACCCTTCCCTTTCACATAATTCTTCTTTCTTGGCATTATAGGAGTCTTAAACTCAATCCCTTGTGTTCTCGGACCTAGACGATCTTTAGGAGGAGCTTTCTTATTTCCAAGACGACTCTTCACATCAGACTTGCGTGATCCAAATCGTTCCCTCCTACTTCTAGGGTTCAACCATGCCTTGTATGCACTAGAAAAAGGAGGAGGAGCTTGATCACTTGCAGAAACGGTCCACAAAGGTCTTCCAATCCAATAAGTCTCATACTTATGAACGTTACTTTCATGCAACGATACTTCACGAGGACTATCGTTATAGCGTGGAATTACTTGTTCAAGTCCATACTGTTGCATCAGTCGAGAAGGGCAATAAAAGGTCAATTTTGAGATACTAGGAACACGACAATATGGAGTATCATTCGTGCCAACCATCCTAGTAAGCCTCCACCAAGGCACCACCCAACGAATGGAAAATTCCCTCTTTGCAAAGAAATTTTTCCAATCTTCATACGACATGTTCGCAGAGTAATTCTTTTTCCTGCGGACTAGGTCGTTAGGGCCATATTTTTCAACATCGTCGGGGGATTCAAATAATTCTAAACGCTCCATCAACCAAATCTGCAAAAAAAAAAAAAAAAGAGAAAAAAATCAGTCGTTAAAATAATAATAAAAAAAAAAATTGCAGATTCCCGTGACACGGCAGGTTTCACCGTGTCATGGCAGAAATCCACCGTGACACGGTGCCTGTTTTGTGTCACGGGGGCTACTCGGAGTGTATTTTTACCTGCAGCAGTACCAGAGAGCCCTTCCTGATGGCTTTCCGGTCAGCTTTTGCTTCGTCAAGGCCACGAAATGTTTCTCCAAGGCACGTCGGCATAGGAGATCTTCCAGATTCGACATGTTCAAGCACAGACGCTAGACAAGCATGTCCTACCCTACCGTTTGCAAATAAAAGCTTGCTAAACATGCAAAAAGTATATGCCCTTCTACGATATACATGATAAGACTCAGAGATAGGGCGATTAAAATATAAATTTGCAAGTTTTTCTAAGTCTACCTCATTACCACAAACAATTCTATTTAAATCTGGATCTGTTAGATTCAGATGGCGTTCAAAATCTTGGTAATAATATTCACGTAGGGTAGGCATGGCAATAAGATTTTTAGCAGGAAATCCAAAGATTGCACCGAATTCCTCCGGCAGGGGACAGATTTCATCATAATCAAATTTAAAACAGTGTGTTTCTGGACTCCAATAATCTAATGTTGCCCTAAGAAAATCATGTTCAATAGCTACATGTCGCAGGGCTAGCAAACCCCTGACATGAAATAATTCTAATTCTCTTTTTTCAGCATTGGTCAAAGAATAAGACCAGTCGCGCAATGTATTATCAAAATTCTGAGACATGATTATTGGAATATGAAATTCTAAATTATTTTGTGTTTCGTAATTATGCATATCATGAATAAACTGGTCTTATTTTATAGCAAAAGTGCTCGACACTGCCCAGAAATTATCTTTTCATACGCGTATAACACGCGTACCGTGACACGGGAAGTCCCACCGTGTCACGGGAACTTTTGCCACGATACGGCAAGTTCCGCCGTGACACGGTGCACAGTGCCGTGTCACGACACTTCACGCGTTTTCTTTTTTCATCTTTTCCCGTATCTATCCGGATTTTTTAATAGTATTTTATCTTCACCGTTTATTTTTCAGTTTTCTGAGAGTTTCATTTCTAATAAAATTCTCAACTTTTTTATCTCTATTATTATTATTTTTTTATTATTATCTTTATTTTATTTATTTATTTATTTATTCATCACTTTAATATTCTATTTCTTTATCATTTTATTTTTGCTTGTCTTTTTATTTCTTTTTCTTTTGGGGAAGGTAATTTTATTTATTTATTTATTCCTCACTTTAATATTTCTTTATCATTTTATTTGTCTTTTTATTTCTTTTTTCTTTTGGGGAAGGTCAGTACCCTCCATTACTCCACTTATATTTTTTTGTCGCGTCATTAATAAATACACGATCACACACAATGAGTTTCAAGCACACACTAACACACAATAATAAATACATAAGCTATGAATAGTGTACAAAAGAGTCATAATAAATAAACATGTCAAGTGTCATCATAGTATGTACAAATAAAAACCCTCGGTCAAAAGTCTCTAGAGCCAGAATCAGTATCATCTCCACCCTGCGAATATGGGAACGGTGAGCCAAAGAGTCCCTCCATCATCCGAGTACGGGGAGTAGTGTCCCTACTAGTCCCTGTGACCCCAGCAGTAGTCAAACTCAAGGCAGGACCCGTCTAGTCGGAAAACGGTGTAGACTGGCTCAAAGACACAGGAATCGTCAGTGAAGACATCGTCCCATACATCGGAACTGAGAACAAGCCCGACACCGGTGTAGGAACTCCGGACAATGGAGCTGAAAATGAACCAGGATCCAAGGGAGTCAAAACAGACCCAAGCTCAGGTTGTGGAGGCTGTGAAAACGACTGACGCTGCCCTTTACTCTGGCCCAGAAAGCGCTAAGAAGACTGAGGCTGCTGCCACTGAGCCTCCTGAAACGGCTGAGTAACCTGAGGCTCTCGCTGAGAATGAGAACGCCGGTGAATCTCAGGAGATCGTCTACCACGACCAAGCTCCTCCTCGCCCGAGCCTCTGTGCCTCGAGCGAGAGCGGGACCTCCGTTGCTCCTGAAAGATACAAAATCAAAAGGTGTCAACAATGCAAAATACAACAAATGGTAGAAGTAAAAATGAATGATACCTCAAGAACGTCGCTAGAGCTCCGACAACTCGCACCACGCCGAAGCTTGATGATGCAATACTTCAGGGCGTCCACCAGCTTCATGAGTCCCATCATCTCCGGGCGGTTAGGCTGAGGATAAAACAAGGAAAAGTCAGTAATAAGCGGTGTTAAAAGGATGAACAATGCATCAAGAAACTTACCGGCTCAAAGACCTCGGGCAGAGACTCCTGCGCCTGTCTATAACCCTATGGTGCGTCAGCAATATGGTCCTCGGTGATACCAATCGGCCCTGGATAGCGGACAGACTGAGGAGGAATCTCGATCCTCCCCACAGGGCGAATAGTCGTCTGAAAATATGATCGAATAATCAAGTTATTCGACTATTTAAAACAGAGACTAGTAACGAAGATCCTCAAAATAAATCATACCTCAAGAAGACGGGGTGGAGGAGCCAGAGAGGGAAGCAAGTCCCGCGCATAATCACTCTCCATGTGTACAAGCTCCTGCCATGGAAAAGTATAGCGCTCTACCCTGTTTATCAACTCTCTGATCAAGCGTGAGTCCAGCATCGAATCTGGTGGAGATGAGGGCACCACAGAGCGATCGCTGCTATGTTGACGAACGACTCGCTCCCCCAAATACCAGACAAAGCGTCCGGTACCAACCAAAATGGTACGGTGCGCTAAAGACGCAAGGCCTCAGGTAGATCAGTAATCCCGGCCCAAGGACGATACTGGACATCAATTGCAACCTGGAAACCATAAAAAGTTGGCGTGAAACAACGGAAACAACGTCAGAAGGAAAATTGACAGGCAACAAAACTAATCCTTACGCCAACAGAATAGGTGCCTCGGCGTAGTAGCCCACGCAGTGCAGGGAAGGACTCCACCCGCGACTCTCCTCGATCACGCCAGTTGGCCCCGACAGGGAAATCATGGACCGCTCCACGACGCCGGCGAGGAGCCAAGCCTGGGAAGTACTCGTAGAACCATAGCTGCGATGAAAAGTAATCTTTAGCACATGAGTTAAACAAGTTAAAGTGAAACAAAAAGGGAAAAGATCATCACCTCTACGACTCTCCACAGACCATAGACGGTGATGGGAGACTTGTCATTCAGCTGCCGACAGCTATGACGTAGCAATAAGAGAAGATCGGCGTATCCAAGGCTGGCCCAGCTATAGGATCCTATCTCATGGATCCTGACCAAAGCGGCGAGGTAGCAAAGGAGTACGCGTGAACTCCTATCAGGAGAAAGGGTCATAGAGATCAGGATTAGGATGAAGATCCGCACCCGCTGCTCAACCGACGTATCCTCCATGTCAAAGCCACGAGCTAAAACTGAAGCCAGCTCCGATCGTCCGCTCCTAGGACCACCTCAAGACACTGGTCAGGTCCTGATGTGCTGAACGATCGGACCTTGCAAATCAGCTGCCTCAACCGATCCCCAAGACAGATCAGACATCTGAGCTACAGCCCTGACGGTGAAGCGCAGCTCGCTAATCATACTGAAGTCTAGAGGGGTCACCGTCATCTCCCCCCAAGAAAAATGAAAAGTGTTGGTAGTATCCCAGAAATACTCCAACAATGCGCGAACGACCGTCGCATCGCAACCCCGGGGGCTGTGAAACCCTACAACCGCCGTATAGAAATCTACTAAACCGGCCGATTCCCATAGGGCGTTCGTAGCAGGATCCCTCGTAATGATCTGGTGAAGTCGAGGGATCAAATCGCCGGCTCCAGAACCGTGGTGGCGAAGCGTGCCATCGACTATACCGGAGAGTGGGTGATGAGAAACATGGTTTTCACGGCAGAAAACCAACTGGTCTGGAGTCCACGGAGGTGGAACCCACCTACCTCTACTCGTGGATGCCCGAGGCTCAGACTCTAAAGCATCGTCATCCATACCCTCAGGAATAGTGGGAGTGTCCTCCCGAAAAGCCCGACGCCGGCCGTGGGTAGAAAGATCGCAATCTCGTTGCCTAGGCATGCTATTATAAAAATCTAAATGCTTAGCATCATTTCCTAAGACATTTAATTCAAGTCGCATTTTTATAAAAATAAAGATCTAAATACTTAGCATCATTTCCTAAGTTATTTAGTTATTTATCGAATTATACGCTAAATTTTTACCTCCAGGCTAAAAATTGGCAAAATTATGGTATTTAGTTTCTCCATGACAAACTAATACTACAGTTCTCCTAGCCGCATGATACTATGTTCTCCATGACAATATAGTACATACGAAAAATATGTTTCGAAGTTGCACAAATTCAATGAATCAACACATCATGAAATATTTCACAAGGTTTACCACCATTTTTTCACCAAGTAGTACCCAAAAATGGTGATTTTCTCAATTCTCCATCAAATCATGCAATTTTTGTCTCAAATTTCTCAAAAACACACATACATACATATACAAGTAAAATCATGGCAAGAATTTCAACATAAAACCTCAAAATTAAAAATCCCCAAATTGATTTTTAAGGGTTTTTCATGAAATTACTTGAAGCAAATTTGAGATAAAAATTAAGAGGAACTTACATAGATCCTTGTAGAGAGTCGAAAATGGGGAAAGTAGCAGAAAATTAGAGCAAAATTGGTGAAAATTTGAGCTTCAAAAGCTCGAAAAATTTCGAAAATCCGCGCAGCCGCCGTGACACGGTTGAGCTTGGCCGCGGCTCGGTGGAAGGATGACGTGTCACGGTGAGTCTGTCCGTGTCACGGTGAGTCTGTCCGTGTCACGGTGAGCATGAGAGGAGGCGGAGCTCCGGCAGTAAACAACAACAGCAACGGCAGTAGGCAGCAGCGAATAACAGCAGCGGCAAGTCGCGAAAATTAAAAAAAAAAAAAAAAGATAAAGAAAAAAACAGAACCGTCGTGTCACGGTTGCTGTTCCCGCGTCACGGTGAGGCCGGACGACCGTCGGTTGTCTTAACCGTGGCGCGGCGATTTGTGTGAGCAAGAAGATAAAAATGGAGAAGATAGAGAGAGAAGATGAACAAGGAAATGGCGAAATGGTGAAAGAAGTGAAGCAGAAGTGTGAATTTAAAGCCAAAAAAGTAACCGTTACGCACCCCGTTCACCGTGCCACGGTTACCGTTATCGTGTAACGGTACACTGATGACGTGGCGCGCTGGGATTCGTCGATAAAAAGCATAATGATTCACGCGTTGACCAATTCAAAAAGCAAAAAAATATATATGTAAAATATTCCCGTGACACGGGATTTCATCCCGTCTGACGGGAGAAGTTACCGTGTCACGGCAAAAAAGTGACGTGGCACGGCAGCTCTGCGCATTGTCAGCGAATATTCCTGGCGTTTTTGACCAGTTTGAATGATTTTTTGAGGTTATTGGGCGGCTATTTTTCGCTGGAATTACGCGGAAAATTCTAACTGATACTTAAAGGGGACTAAAATTACCATTTTACCCCTAGCAAGCATCAAAGTCTATTTTTCGGCATTTTAAGCACTTAATATGGTCAGATAATCGACTTAAAGGTGTGAATCATCTGCGGCCCACGTTCGGGGATAATCGAACCATCATACACTTATAAATTTCAGCAATCGTCGGCTTTCCTCAGGCTTGGAATGCATTATCGGTGGATTTTTCTTCAAGTATAGAAAACCGCCAAGTCGGCTTTCCTCAGGCTTGGAAAGCATTATCGGTGGATTTTTCTTCAAGTATAGAAAACCGCCAAGTCGGCTTTCCTCAGGCATGGAAAGCATTATCGGCGGATTTTTCTTCAAGTATAGAAAACCGCCAAATTCCTTTGTCGGCTTTCCTGAAGCATGGAAGGCATTATTGGTGGATTTCTTCAAGCATAGAATGACACCAAATTCATTCGTCGACTTTCCTCAAGCATGGAAAGTGTTATCCGGTAGGTTTCTTCAGGCTTAGAAAACTACCAAACTCTTAAGTCGGCTTTCCTCAAGCATGGAAAGCGTTTCAACAAATGTCACTCGGTGGATTCCTTCAAGCTTAGGAAGCTGCCAAATCCGTTTGTCACCAATACACTGGTGTCAGATACGTATTCTATCCTTTTACCCTTTTATCTGTAGAACTAACATTTTTCTGCAGGTATCGGCGTATACAGAGTGATTTAGGATCGCGGAACGTCTTAAATCATTCTCCGTCCCTATCGGTTACTTTGACTATCGTTTTCAAAACTGACGTTTCTACAAACTCAGTCAAAGTGGGGGCTTCTGTAGACACCTAAAAATGTCTCCCCAAAACCAAACTCGATGATGAACAACCTTTCACTGCCACTATTGGTCGGGTTCAGTATTTAATCCCGAGAGTGCTTAAAAAATCGTATTTGATTAAATTCGTATTTTTGAACAGTCCATGCATTAGCCTTGATGTTTGGTAAAAGTATAGTTTTAATTTCAGCCCAAACTTATTATTTAATTTTAGCCCAAACCTTTTTATTTTATTATTTTATTATTTATTTTTGGCCCAAACCTTTTATTTATTTTTATTTAATTATTTTCTTATTTTAGCCCAAATAATAATAAGTCAGAAAAAGCCCGAAATTATCAATCGGCACTTAAAATGCCGAATGAGATTAGGGTTAAAAATGTATTTAGACGGAAAAATGGGCTGGAATTTCCCGCGCCACGGCAGGTACCTACCGTGTCACGGGAATACTTTCCGTCTGACGGTGGGATTTCCCGTGACACGGGAAGTCTGCCGTGACACGGACATTCCGTGTCTTTTCCGCGTAAACCCTTAACGCGTTTTCTATCCCATTTTTTGAAAATTTCCCGCGTCACACCAAAAATGTACCGTGACACGGGAAAGTGTACCGTCTGACGGTGGGTCTTCCCGTGTCACGGTACAGTTTGTCGTGTCACGGGATACTTTTTTAGGGTTTTTTATCATTTTAGGGTTCCGTGTGCTCCCTCAGCACATTTTCCCTATAAATACCCCCTCATTTCTGATGTACGGGGCACCGAGTAATTCTCTGATTTATTTTTCTCTCTTCTATGCTTTAACCTAAACACTAGCCTACCCTTTTCTACTTCAAAATTCCTTCTTCAAGTGCTCAAAGGAGTCCATACTTTACTCGTGGTTCTATCCTTAAGCCAAGGCGTGAAAGGTAGAATTGTTTGAGGGTTTGGCCCCAAATCAACTCTACTTTATTTAATTTAATTTAATTATTGTTTTATTACTTCCTTGAAGTTACTAACTCGTTTATTATTTTGTAGTTGCAAACAAACAGAATCAAAGTAAGAGTCATGCTCCTTTTATTTTTATTATTTTTCTAACGATTTTATGTTGTTGGAATTGTGATTAAATTGGTTTTAATATTAATGTTGTTCTATTGTTTTTATTGATCACCATATTGCATGTTTAAAGGGAATATGTAATTGAAAATCACGCCTAATAAGATAATTTGGACAACCGGTTTAGGTTCCTTTTTAATCTTATTGTTTAATCAAGTGATCACGATATTTTAGAATTATGTGTGCATTAATATTCAACCAATTTAGCATAATAATAGTTTGGAGCAAATTGAATATTTTGTTTGTATGCCTTTGAGATCGCAGGAATTATTTTTCACTATAAGAATCGAGTAGAGGCCAATACGGGCGAATGTGACTCCATGACTCACTTCGTACCATCATCCCCGATCCTCCTTTCGTGGTTCCGAACCATATGGAGTTAGTAATCTCATGGATTATGAATGGGGTGTAATCTTCACGGGTCAATCGTTGTTGCCTATCGTTGTCCCTTTATCGTGGTTGCCTTTTATGATCTGTGAACGGTTTACAAGTTCCTTAAAAACTTGTTGGCGGCTCCCTACTTTTTTTGTCCCTAATCGTAATGTCAATTCCCACTTCCTATGAGTGCCAAGCATATTCACAACATGCTTTTTACGTAGGCGCACTTCGAGCGACACCTACACACATGCGGCAACGTACCCGATGATATTTATCCATGAGTTCGGGACAAGTTGCCAGATACCCAGTTGGTATCCGTCCAGTATCCTCTCCACGACCGGATGGAGAGGGAAGCGTAAACCAGCCTGAAGGACCGCCTCGTAGCAGCCGAAGGCTTTGTCCTTATAACTGCCAGGGAGGGCCAGGTTATAGTATCCTCCTTGTTGGGGACGGACAAGGAGAAGCCATGCCCCATTACGGTCTTGCGCCTGAAATTGGCAAGACCGGATATCATGGAGGTCCGCTTGCTTTGCGGAACATGGTGATAGTAGGGGGCACGCTCCAAGCGCCTGGAAGCACTCGGCTCCGCCCAGCCTTCCCCTTTTTCTACTGACAAGGACTCCCTTGCAGTATCTATTTTTTCTCGGACCTCCTCTCACTTGACAGAGGCGCTATCAGAAGATGACGAGGCCGAATCGTCATCAGAACTTTCCCCAGAGCTAAGGGACTGCCGGCTAGGGCCAGCAGGGTCCTCCCCTAGACTCTCCTCCGACGCCTGTTCTGAAGGCTCGGCCTGGTACTGACTGTCGGCTTCCCGCAGTATAGAATCACTAGGGTTGCCTCTTGAAGAAGAGGGAGAGTAGTAAGATGGAGTTTAGGGAAGGTCAGAAGAGGGAGTTGGGGGGTGCTCAGAAATCTCACTAGCTGGCACCCTAATGGAGCCGTCTGAATTTGGAGTCTCACTGTCCGAATGGTAAAAGGAACCATTCGGCCTATATCTCCTTGTTGTCTGCTTTGTTCGAGCCATCGTGCCCTGCAGATGCACAAACACTGTCGGATTTGGAGATGTACTTAAAGGAAAGTTCTCGAACGAGCATTCGGCACTCCTAGTTCTAGATTCAGCCGTCCCCGGTGACCGGCTGATCGCTAACCTAGGTCGTGCCGTGTACGTTTGGGAAACCATTTGAATAAATGAAAAATGCAAGAAAAAATAAAAGAAAAGAGCATGCGGTTACCTTAGAAGAAGGTATTTGAGGCGCCTGGTTGGCTGAAGCAGTCGTTCAGAGAAGCCGAGTGTCGGATGCTTGACAAAAGTCAGGGTCTTTAAGAGTCTTTGAGAGTCAAAAGTCCAGAGATTCTCCAAGATTCGCAAAGGTGTGAAAACAAAAATGAAGTCAAACCTTCCTATTTATAGAAAGAGGAAACCCTAATTTTTCCCCCAAAAAAACAATTTGAAAATCCGCCCAGTCATGTGAAGACACCTGTCACAGGTGCCACGTGCAATGCACGTGACCCCTGTGAGGGGCAAATGATTTGGGTATTTTTACCCGGCCAAGTGGCCCAATCAGAAAACGCCACGTGTCTTCAGTAAAGGTGCCATTTGGACCTATGAGATAATGACACGTGGAGGGCGGACATTCTTCTGCCCTAAACAGACTGATGATCCAGCATGAACCATTCAGGCGGCGACGCGTGGCACCCAAAAGGTGCCCAGAGGCCTTTTGGGCTCAGTGACACGTGTCACTCAAGCATTGCCTTTGGAATGGCGGCCTTCAAGGGCCCAAATCCTGAGGCGCCGTTTTGCGGCGTGACCTAATTCTTAGGTCACCAGATCCTAGGGAGGGCACACTTTCCAAAAGGACCCTATAAATAGGGACATTCTTACATTTATGACAAGACAGAGAATATACACGCAATACGAGACAATACGTCACGTATTACAGAGTTGTCATTTTCAAGAACAGACAGCACTTTACCTGAGCTTGGAATCCGAGCAGATAACTTAACTTCCGCACGTTTTATTACCGAACGCTTACTAACTTAATCTTTGGAGGCGGACCACCGACCATCCGGCGGTCCGTTTGCTTTGCAGGTACAGGTGTCCTTTGCTGAATCCAGTCTCAGTGTTGTAACTCTCCCAAGGGACAAAAACACCCGAAACATTTTTCACCGTTGTTTTTGAGTTACATATAATACAGTAAATGTTTGAGTTTCTGGTATAGAGGATCCCAAATATGGGCAACTGTAGAGCATACTCCTCAAAACATTTTAGAAGTAGATAGTATTACTTTTTATAAATTTTTAGAAGTAGGTATAAATATACCTGACTAGAAACTGGTGCTGATAACGTGTTAAATGTTTACCGATCGAAAGTCTTTAATCAGTGAAAGGAGAAGTGAAGGAGAATTGAAGGAGTAAAGGGGATGAGTGAAATTGTAGTATGTTATTATTATTGCCTCGTATGACATCCTTTACATATAGCTAATACTTCTATACTAAGAGTACAATTCAATCATGCTCATATATTGCCATATAAGTTCACAAGGGTTGGACTTATATGTGCATTGCAACATCAAATCAATGATTGACATTCACATTGTCTTCTAACACATACTTGATTTATATACCTTAAAGAACATTGTTTGTAATATGAAGAACATATAGTTATGACTCAAAAAACATATTGATTAGATTCCAAACCATATTTCATTCCATTTAAAAATGATAAAAGAACATTAATCAAAATACGAAGAAAATCATCTTCAACCTTTGAAATATTATCAAAACAGAAAAATAAATAACAAAAAATTAAAAATACCTTCTCTTCAACAATGAATTCGTCAATTACACTTTTCAATTAAAAGATTCATGGAAATGATAAAATCAACTCCATAATAACATTAAATCACTTCGAAATTCCAAAATTATCGTGGCTTCTCTCTCAATAAAAACTCCATTATTTTCTCTTAACCAAAAAAATGAAATTTTATATACCAAAAGTAATATCGAATGTAAATGATAAATCAATTTCATATCAAGGAATATAAATAACAAATCAATCCCTTAAATTAAATTAAGGAGAGAATCGTTTTGATTTTTTGTTTTTTCACTCATGTACTTTGTATTTGCGCACGATGTTCTTCTCGCGTTTGTATAACTCTTGTATTCTAAGCGGATATACCATGGGTGTATGATGAAAATTTCATTAATGAAATATATTTTAATACTTGACCGTTAAGATTCGAAACGCAACACGGAACTTGAAAGCTCAAAAGCCGCCCTCCCTCTTTCGATTTCTACCTAACATTCAAGAGTTTGAATTACATCAACTAATAGAATATAAAGGTTTTGCTTTTCAACCAAAAAAAACTACTGTATATCTTTTTTAAGTCAAAAACAAACAATTAGAAAAATCATAGAGGATTTTATACAACAGGTTTGAATTGAGAGTGGTGATATGTACTGATATGTGATATGATCAGAAAAAGCTCTACATCAGAAAAATCAGGTAAATTTTTTTAATTTCTTTCCTTCTTTCATATATCTTTATCCGTAATTTATCTTGATTTTGTTTTGAATTTCCAGTTTCATATGATTGTCTGCGTAGTATGTAGGTTTACTACGAGCAATTATCTATTAACTTTTACCTTCTGTAAGGATTAATTAGGTTCAGTTTGTAGTTTGTTTTCACTCAAATTTCTTAATCAACCAAAAATATTGGTCTTTATGATTTGGCCGTTTTTTAAATCTTGCTTGAGTCGAAATTGATTCGAGAAAAATCAATGAGACATAAAAAAAATAAGAGGGCAATTTTAGTAGAACGAAGGGAGAATATGGACGTATTTGATTAATAATGGTATCTCCATGATTGCCAGATTCTTTTTTTATAAAGCGCGTTTGTCGATTGATTACATATTAGGTATTGGTCTATGTAAAATTACAAAGGGCAAAAAAAAAAAAATTTATTCTTTATTGTTGATCTTTTAGATTCTAAGTTGCTATTTGATGTGCCATTGCCACTTATTTTATTCCCACTTTTTGAACAAAAATACACCATTGGAGTTTTTATTGAAAGACTTGTAACTTGTTGTATACCTTAGATTGTCAAATTTAAACCACAATTCTAAGGCTTAGTGAAACTAGATTAAAGCATTAAACAAGCCAAAAGGTTCCGGATTGTGAGGCTCGTTTCGTTTTTTGAATGCCTCCGATTGTATAGCCAACCGGAGACCCAAGACTTATAGACCTGGGCCCCAAACCAGCAAGACCAACACCACCTCCCTATTTCGGTCTGTACTTGTGTGAATTGAACACACCAACTCAACTGTTAGTAGTTTTAACAAATGATGATATTATTAGTTGTTTGAACATACTGCGTATCATCTATGTACATATCTTTTGTATGTTATCTAGGATGAGATCAATCCTAAAAAGTTAGGTCATATTTCACGTCTAGGTCGTCTTCACTATTTTCTTAAAATATTTTACACTTTTTATTTTGGATTATCCCAATCTAATAAAACCCCTTTTTAATCAATAATGTTATGAAAGTCACAACTGATCCAATAACTACGTACTATTAAAAAATTACTTATTTTAATCGATTTGTTTTTAAATGATTTTAATTACGTGTTTATACCTTTCTATGGAGATACAAAAGAGATTCTAATTAAAAGGATATGGACGTTTTATCTAAACTTTAAAATTGTAACTTAATCACAGTTATTTCTTTATTATATATATCTATTTTTATAAAATATACTAAGTATAACATTAATGTCTATGATTTTGTCATAAATTTTTTGTTTTTTGTTTTAAAAGAGAGGAAAAAAAATGATCATAGGTTCATGTCTTTGTTTAAGTTTATCTAATACTATGAGTCTATAATCATATACTTCGTATTAGATTTTTATTATAAGTCATTGAGGTGAAGATTACTTTTAAGATGCAAAGATCGGTCAAGGTGTACAAGACTATACGTTTTTTTTTTTTATCTGTTGTTTTTCTTAAAAAAAAAAAAATTATTTTTAAAGTTGGTTATGATTTGATTGATTTCTTCTTTTCACCACATTAATACAAATTATTAATTGTACGAAGTAGATGCAACCAAATTTACCTTTATAAGTAAAAAAGTCAATGTGCATTATATGATCAGGCTATAAAAGATAAGAGAGCAGGTGGAGTTTAGATGTTCTTGGTGCTGCAAAATTAATAAGCATTGGAAAAACTCTTCAACTTATCAAATGCATGGAAAAAGGGAACACATCAAGCAAATTTTCAGAAAACACAAAGTAAGTGACCTTATAAAAATTCTCTTGTTTTCCTTTTTTCGTTTTTTTTTTTTTTTTTTCTTGGTTCTCTTTGTTGTTTTGTACTATGTTTGCTCTCAAGTGATTGTCACCCTTACTCCTTTGTTCATACTTGGGAGTTGGGACTGTAGCGAAAAACCCTGTGGCAAAGTTCTCAAATAATTGTTCAATATATAATACTCCATACTTGATAGAGAATATCCATAGAATATTCTCATCTAAGGTTTAGGATATATTTTGTTTAAGATTATATCTTTGATATCTATACACATCTTATGTTACCTAATATATTCTAAACCTAAGATGAGAATAGTTTCTATTCTCTATCAATACTTCATATCATTTTATATTGAAAAGAAAGGGCAAGTTCCCTAGTTTGAATGAAAGGTCGGGGAATTGAAAGAGTGGGGGGTTGATTTACCACCAATCTATCCAACTGAGGCCTTGTTGCATCATCCTCACATTAGAGCATGACTGGTAAGGGATTTCTTGGACAGAAACGGGTTCAATTAAAAGCATTACCACCCTCTCATTCACAAAAAATATAATAAACGGAAAAAATAAATAAATAAATAAATAAATAATGACCCACATTTTCAAACTAAACAAATGCAATACCTAATATATAAGGACTACGTAGTAGTATTAGGAGTCCAGAAATATCATTACATTATACTAATTAATTTCTTTCACAATATTTCATATTATTTAGTACTAAGTCTATTTACAATATTTATATCCATTATTTTTGGTAAAATTTATTGTCATTAGATTATTTAACAATCGTGCATTGCACGGGGTTTAATCTAGTTAGAAGTTAAAGTCAAAGTCAATATTAATAGTATTAGGCATAAAAATGAATTGCTAGAATTGAAACCAAAAAAAAAAATTAATCAGTTACCTCTTTAAACCCTTGATATTTGATTAAATAAATGATTAGGCTAAACAAAGGATCTAAACTTTAAGCTCCTATTATAAGCTCTACTCTTCTACTTCCAACCTCAACTATCTGTCTACCATTGTTGCTCCCCCGTGAAAAGCTCTATCTCTATCTGCTCCACCCGACCTCAAATATTCAATCCCACATTAAAACGGCTTTGAGCTTTAGGAGAACGATGGTTGTTATATAGAATAAAATAGTCATCTAAAATCTTGTTATAAGCATCTCGAGATATATTTTGATTATTACTTTTTCTAACTTATATAATACTTGTATTATAAAATATAGTTATGTAAAATCTTGATATAAGTTTCTCGAGATAAATTTTCATAATTGCCTCACAATTCATTACTCCATTTTGTGTGTAGAGAGAGCACCATAACGACAATGATGTAGGCATTCAATATACAATCCCATAATACTTCCCCTTAACTACTTAACCAACATAATTACTCCATTTAGCTTTATGGATGTCCACACGTTTGTACGTGATATTTTTTTTTTTTCATTTTTCTCCCTTTTTCTTCCATATTTTCCCTTACTTTTTCCCGATGAATTATCAAATACAATGTTATTAATGTTTGAGTTGCGGCCCTAAAATTAATCAATGTATATTTAGGGTTTGTTCTCTTACGTTGAAATTCAATTCAGTTCAGTTCAGCTCCTAATTTCCTTTTCTTATAAAATATTCAGCTCAGTTCAGTTCAATCAATGAGAATAGGCCCTTAATATTATTGTTATCGAGTGTATACAATAATTTTAATCGATGTATATTTAATATTATTGTTCTCACAAAAAAAAAAAAAATATTATTGTATATCGGATGTATACAATAATTTAAATTTTTTTTCCAATTATTCTTACTTTTTACTTGAACACGGTTAAGAAAAGAGGATTCTACATGATTTTTGGACTTATGATCAAGGAAGTTTCCTTGTATCCTCGTTTTAATTTGGCATTATTGTCGTGTATGATAACAACTTAGGTAGTGTTTCTATACATGATTCAATGTGCTTCATGCATATGTTCTGTTACTAAGGCCCCTTCCCCTTAATTTTGCTGAACTTAAATTATTTTTACTTAAATGAATTTTTTTTACTTAACTGAAATTATTTTTGCTGATCATAAATTATTTTTACTGAATCTCTATTATATTTCTTCTTTACATTTACTGAATTTTACTGAGCTGAAATTATTTTTATTGAATTAAAATTATTTTTGCTGAACTGAACTTATTTTTACTGAACATAAATTATTTTTTACTGAAAATTATTTTTTAAGGTGAAGTGAACAGAGCCTATGAGTTGCGTATAAATTATGTTTGCTTTATGTGTACTTTAATGCTCCTAAGGCTCCGTTCACTTCACCTTATTTTTGTTAAACTCAATTTATTTTTACTGAATTGAAATTAATGTTAATGAACTAAAAGTATTTTTACTGATTTTTTATTATATTTATTTTTTAAGTTTACAGAATTTTATTGAACTGGAATTATTTTTGCTGAAATGAACTTAATTTTTAATGAACTGAAATTATTTTTACTAAATATTTTTTTCAAGGTAAAGTGAAAAAGGCCAAAGTAAGGGGTCGAGGCATTTGGTACGAACATTGGAAGCAAAATGGAAAGGAAATAAATAACAGGTGGAAAAAAATCATTAAAATCTTACATTTATATTAACCAGGTTTGATCATAGAACGAAAGAAGTAAATTTTATTTATGTTTGAGGAGGGTAAAGGCAATTTTTTCTTGCTAAGAGGGGAGGGGTTTATTTATATTAAAGGCAATTGCTGTTTTAAGTTTTAGAGAGATAACAAAGGTGAATCCCATTATCCCTAGGTAATGATAATCTAAACTTTATTATTATCTATACTAATATATTTAAAGTCGTTCTTAAGAACGTCGACGTGTCACGAACACCAAATCTCTTATAATAAGGATGACTCTTTAACCATCTAAGCCTATTATCAACCATGTTATTAATATGTAAAAGAATATTATATAAGTGCAAACCACAAATTTCAATTTTTAAAAAATATAAGATACTAAAGAATAAACTCAGTATCACAAAATGTATACAATATACTCTTTCTGTTTCATAATGTTAGTCCCATATGGAATCAATCGCATAAAATAAGAAAACAAATATATTTGGAATCTAACATTAAAGTACAACATAATTCATAATTAGTTCACCTTATTTAACTTTTTTAATTTTTTATTAGGAAACCACAAGCAAGTCACAATTGCATAATTAAAGGTAAAAATTTCCTTATTCAGAGTCATGTCATCAATCTACAATCAATTAATTCTAAAAAAATCAAGTTATAAATGAAATATATTGAATGTGGGTAGATCTTTTTTAAACGCCCAAAATAGTATATGGGACTAACATTATGAAACGGAGGGAATAACTATTACCCCGTACCTCATGAGCCGGGGACAAAAGGCATGCCAAAGGAAGGCATGGGCTGAACTTTTGATAATATTATGATATTCCATTTATGCCCTTTCAATAATCAGCATAATCGCTTGTAAAAAAAAAAGCATAATTATAATACATGAAAACTGTATATATAATGTATAAATTGGGATATCGTCCGGGCTAAACAGTAGTTTAATTAATTTATTATTATTAAAAAGCGTTGCTAATGCAAAATATGTGTCACATGTCACCTTTTTTTTTTAAGTATTATAAACAAGTCATGTCAATCAGGGTCGTCCCAACTATTATGGAGGCCCTGTGCAATTGAGATACATGTACATCCTTTTTTTAAAAAAAAACGTATATAAATGCTCTGCTATGATTTGTTGCAAAGGTTTAGAATAAAGAAATAAATGTAATTTTTGTAATATTGTTGAAGAGATCGAAATATGTTGAAAAGCAAAAGAAAAAATAAATTAAAAAAAGTAATAAAAGTATTTATGGGTTATTATAAAGAGGGGAGAAAATGATTATGTTTCTAAATATGAAGGGCATGTTCACATTTACTGAACTGAGCTGAAATGAACTGATTGGAGCTTAACTGAACTGAACTGGACTGAACTGATTGGAGCTGAAGTGAACTGAACTGAACTGAGCTGAAATGAATATTTTATGAGAGAGGGAAATTAAGAGCTGAGCTGAACTGAGCTGAGCTGAACTAAACTAATTAGAGCTGAACTGAACTGAACTAAAATTAAGTAAATGTGAACAGGCCCGAAATTGAGTCAAGGGACCATTAGTGGGGATAAAAGTATAAAAATATTGTTACAATCTAATATATATATATATATAAAGGAGAGTTTTTCCCTGAGTTTTTAGAGAGCCACGTAGGATTTTATTTTCTTAGCGCGCCATACAAGATTATAAATTTAAGTTGTAGCCAATTAAATGAAAGATTATTAATTTCTTTTACAATTAAATAATTCAAATACCACGTAAGCAATATTGACGAATGAGATTTTAAAGTTTAAATTAATTAATTGCAAAATATTATCTTTTGACATTAGGAATTTTATCTAATATTTTAAAACTAATATAATAACAATTTTAATCACATAAATATGAAAAATATTTTTTATAAAAATACTAACAAACCGTGCATCGCACGGGCTTCATCTAGTCTTATAAATATAGGAATGGAACTATATAAAAAGACCAAAATGAAAAGTAAAGCCCATACGGATTATTTGAAAATAGAAAGATTATCCAAACCTTTAATTTATGAAATTAAAATTAAAATAAAGAGAATATTTTTAAAAAAAAAAAAAACTGGAAAAAGTACCTAGCAGGACTTGGACCTCGTACCTACCAGAATTAATATCACCACATTTACCACTAAGCCACAATAGTTAAACTAAACATTTATTATAACAATTTTGTATATATTGTAAAACTTTGAGGCCCTAAGCAATTATGGGCCCTGTGCGATTGCGCAGGCCGCACACCTAGGGATGGCAACAAGTCGGACTTGGAGCGGATTATGCTAAATCCGACTCCGACCCGACAGGAAGTCGGAGGTTAAATCCGACATCCGACTCCGACTCCGACATCCGACTTTGACATCCGACTCCGATCCGACCCTGAGTTTTTTTTTTCATTATTCAATATACTTTGAGATGTTGGGCTATTTGGGCCTTTACAACCCACACCCAATGCCACCATGACCTACACAAAAATCCACCATCTATTGGAGTCGGAATCAGATAATCCGTTAAAGTCGGACATTTGTCGGAGTCAGATTTTTTTCTCGGATTTTTTGTAGGATCCGACTCCGACCCTCCTCCGACTCGGAGTCGAACTCGGATTACTTTTTTCTCGGACTCGGAGCGGATATTTCACCTCGAATCGGGGCGGAGTAGGGTCGGATCCGGACTACATTGTCATCCCTACGCACACCCTAAGGGGTGGGCCTGATGTCAACAATATGTACCACGTTTCACATCTTACCACTTTAGTTATCTATTTGTTGTGCCTTTTATTCGGCCAATTTATATTTGCTTGTATAAGATGATTAGTGTTTAATTGTACTATTTGTTCTCATAATGTAATGATCATAACTCGCTTTAACAACTTTAATTTTGAAGTATGAAAAACTTCGCATGAGTATTGTTTTTCGCATGAGTATTGTTTTTCGATTTGATCTGAAATGGTAATTTTATAAGGGTACTATTAAAAAAATTCAAATTGTAACTTGTTAAGATTTAGAGTATTCACGGCACGTGACCAAAGTGTTGGTCATTATGAGAGAAGACTGCAGATTTGCATTAATATATTGAAAAAAATGGCGAGATTGGGAAATGACCAGGGCTTGGCCATGACCAAAACCAAGCTGCTGAGCAAAGTTTCTTAGAGCGTCATGTGGATGTTGAATGACTTGCACCCCAAACTTGCTAAAGGACTTTGTCTCTAAAGACAAAATAACGTTTTTTTTCACGCTAGATGTAAATGAAATTCGTGCTACATTATTAGGACGCCCTATTCGACAATCGGTATGAACAACATCAATGTATAATTATAAATATAAGTGTAATCCCCACATCAGCTCCATCTTACCATAAAGAATTCTCAAAGAAAGTATAACTTATTATAGCGTGAACTCTATACTTTAACAGTAATTAAGTATGTATGGCATATGCTAATCATAATTAGTAAAGTCCAAAGTCAAGACAAAAAAGTCAACGAACAACAACGAACAACAACCGCGGAGGCTCATCTAGTCATATTCATGCCACTTTCCTTCAACATCTCCATTCTCATTTTCATCATTTCATTCATGTTCCCCTTTTCTCTCTCCTCCCCTGTAATTCCCCCTTATAAATATTTACATCTCTGCCATTCTCTCTCCTTTCTTTGATCACATTTTCTCTCTTCTACAGATACCTCGCTTCTCAGGTAATTCTCTCTCTTCACTTTCTCTCTCTAACTACCATTTGTCCATTTTAATGTCGGAATTTAGATCTTTTCTAACTTTTATCGCTGGAAAATTCGAATTTTCTATGTTTGGTTAAATTATGCGTCGAAAATTTAAACTACGTAAATCATTAAAGTTTTTCTTCTGTGGTGAGCATTCGGTAACATTCTTCGCATTTTTTTATTTATTTATTTTTAAAATTTGAATTTTATTTTTATTTGAAATTTCTACGAAAATAGGTGATGAATGTAATTGATAATGATTTTTGCGTGTTTTTTGTTTTGTACTGTTGAAAATGATATGCAATTATGTATTTATGTCACAATTATGATATTATTATAAAATTTATTGATGTCAAATTTTTGTTAGAATGTGTGATCTTATTGCATTGATTCTTTGTAAGTTTGCTGCAATTTTAGCATTAATTTGTTGCAATTTTTAGCATTAATTAGTGTATATAAGTAGCAATAAAATGTGACAACGTAGACGAGATTCAATCTGAGGTAGTATTATTGAGATTTTAATTAACTAAACTAGTTGACGATGATTGATGCGTGTTGTGCATTATTTCGGTTAAAATAATGCCTAGTGATCTGGTATTGTAAAATAAGTATGTGCTCAGGTTTTTAATTTTGTATGGTTTCTTTTGTCATGGTTGCGAAATTCTGCAGTTTAATTTCAATCATAGCATGGGGGATCCGGTATCCGAATCAGCGAGACAATTAAAGGAGTTTTGGATTCCTGATTATATACTAAATCAGGATTTTCAGCCTGAAGGCTGCTCATCTGACATTCCTGAGTGTCCTGTAATTGTGTTTGTCAACTCGAAAAGTGGTGGTCAGCTTGGTGGAAATCTTCTTGAAACATATCGTTCGTTACTAAATACTAATCAGGTCACCGATTAAACTGGAATTTGTGCTCGAAATTTGGATTCAAAATGAAATTTTATAGCAGAAACTTCTGGATGTGCTTGCCTAAGTTTACTAAGTTGTCTAAATGTAGGTGGTTGATTTGTTGGAACAAGCTCCTGATAAGTTTCTAAGTACGCTCTATCTTAATCTGGAAAACCTAAAGAAGAAGGAAGATGATTTGGCTATAAAGATCCAGGAGAAACTAAGACTAGTTGTAAGTCTATGCTATGATAATTGGTTTGTGTATGTTGCTTGTTACATCTATAAACACTCGTTGACCGACATTACTGTTCATTGATGTATGCTTGCTCCTTAGGTTGCCGGTGGTGATGGTACCGCTGGATGGATTCTTGGAGTTGTTTGCGACTTGAAGTTGTCTCATCCTCCTCCTATTGCTACTATGCCCCTTGGAACAGGAAACAACCTCCCCTTTGCATTTGGTTGGGTAAATAACTTTTTCTTTAATGTGTTGCCCTTTTGGTACTAATTGCTTTTTGTACTATGCACGAAAAAACCTCCTTTGTTTAACTACATAATCTCTTCTTTGCTCTCTCTTTTTTTTCCTTCTGTTTCTATGATCAACTGCAGGATTTAATCCTTAGTCTAATGTACTGTCATCACTTTGCAGGGAAAGAAAAACCCTGGTACTGATCAACCATCTGTAAAGTCGTTCTTGGATCAAGTCATGAAAGCAAAAGAAATGAAAATTGACAAGTTAAGTTTCTTTTTTTTTTTTGCTCTGTCCTTGCTGTTTGTTATATTTTACTATTCTCTTAGTCTGTAACAAATGGGAAAATATGTATTGAAGTATTTAATATGTACTCTCTCCTCCCTTTTATTTATTCATAATTTCCTTTTTGCTTCATTCCAAAACATGGCACATATCTATTTCACTGAATTTGTTATTTTCATGTCAGTATGTCAACCCATGTTTAGTCTTGATCCTGATCTGCTAGTTAACTTTTATTTCTTTCTATCCTGATATTCCACTCTGTTCTCTTCGTTAGTCTGTTCTACTGATGGGATTAATGGTGGTCACCTTAAATTTATTAATTAACCTGCTCATCAATTACGTGTAATTATTGTTTAATATGTATATAAATGCTTTCCTTGTTTGTTGTTACTTATAGCTGGCATATCCTCATGAGGATGAAGATCCCAACTGAAGGAAATTGTGAACCGATTGCCCCTCTTGAATTGCCACATTCACTACATGCATTTCATCGTGTTTCCCCGACAGATTCTTCTAACATGGTACCTTTATTTATCCCCCCCCCCCCCCTTTTTTTTTTTCTTAATTTAACTTTAAATCACAAAACAAAAATTGTGATACTACATTTCATGCTGAATGTGCTTGTAATTATTTCTTATCAGGCAGTTTTTATTTGTTTTATGATTCACTAATTTCTTTTGCTCTGCTGGCTATATATATCCTTAAAACTTGTAGTCAGGGAGATATGAAATGGAGTTAAAAACCTACAGATGTCGAAACAGAGGCTTTCATACTTGAGATACGAGACTAATGCACTTTGATGTATAAATGAGAATTTGAGACTTGAACACATCATGGTTGAGTCTCCAATACACTATATTATGTTAGTGTTGCTCATGTTGCTGGGCATTATAATGCACCAACAATCCTGTAAATACGTTAAATAATTGGTATATGTGTCTGCTCTACTTAAACACAAGTACCCTTGATAATCTAAAGAGGCCAGACTTTTGATTTATTGATTTCCTTTGTAATGAGTTCTACCAAGTCTAGGCAGGACACAAAGTTAGGACCATTAGTTTCAAGGTCATGCTCCGCATGTGTACTCTATAGAGTATCGGTCGTCTTAGAATTACATTAGCTGTTACTTGTCACTATGCGAATTTTTTTATCAACTTTTTTGCCCATGGAATAATGCCACTTTAGTGCTTAATTTAATTTACTTCCTGCTTATTACTTGTAAAGACCATGCATTGTAAGTTTACAAAAAGTAGATAAGACAAATTATTGCAATTTCATCAAAAGAACTTTATTGTATGCCCTTCCGTGTTTTAATCTTAAGAGCTTATGATTTATGTTCTTTGTTAGTGACTCTTTGATTCTTCTATACACAACTATGGCTCCTCTATAACTAAATTATGTAGCATTAAAAATGTTCAGTTCTCATGAGCTCTTTCTATTTGATGCTTTCTAGGAAGGTCACCTTACATTCCGTGGTGGATTCTGGAATTACTTCAGCATGGGTATGATGGTGATTTTTGTTTCTCTCTTTCTCTTATTAGATTCGACTGTAAAGTATTTCATGTGAGAATTCCCTTTCTTTTCCAATGTGCATGTTAAGTTTTATCAACTGGCATTTCATTAAAAGAACCCCTTTTTGGTGCTATGGTGGTGGTTCTGGTGCTGACTTATATGTTTCATATGGAGATTGCTGAATTTTTATATACTTGATCATTGTTTAGGTACACCATTGTTTTTAATTACCATGATTATTTGCCTTCATGAACAAGTGATCCTAGCTGCATTAGAAAAAAATATTTATTTATTTACTTATTCTACACGATTCTCAATGAGTGTAAAATGGAAGAAGCCATGACCACCTATTCTTTTTCCTCTTAACTTTTAAATTTAGTTGTCTCCTGTTTTGCACATGATTTCTTTGATCTTCCTATATAGTATTCTAGTGAATGGTGATGCACTTATTCACTATTTTACTATAAACCTGTTAAATAAAAGTTGTAGGCCAATTTTATTTTTTCCCTATGGTGTTTTTTTTCTACAAAAAGGTTGAAATGGGATGATGTCTTACTTCATTGATGTAGCTTTTATAGGTCAAAAGATTAGATACCCAATTGCTGAATTCTTATGTTACCCTGCCCCCTTCCTCCATATGATGTTACATTGGAAAAACATTATGTATATTTGCAATGTTACTCTGGCTTGTAGGTTGTTTTTCTCACTTTAACCCGTTGCTGATCAATTAAGAGAACAACCTGAATTTTCTCCATTGCTTTACTGTATTGTGAACTTTCTTTTGTTACAGCATTGTGTGCTCACCATCCTCAGTTCTAGCAGTGTGTTTGAAATTTTAGAAGTGAACTTTCTCTTCTTTGAAATATATGCAGCATTCATCTTGATTTGCAGCTATTTAACAAACCATTTTTCTTTGTTTTCTGATATTGTGTTCTTTCTTGAATCAAATTTACAGGAATGGATGCCCAAGTGTCATACGCATTTCACTCTGAGAGGAAGTTGAATCCTGAAAAGTTTAAAAATCAGTTGGTCAATCAGGTTCGTTGTCTTCTATTTTTATGTTTGCATAATGTAATTGTTACTGAATATATCAGTTGAGGGATGTAGCCTTCTAATATTCTGAGGCTATGTTCTTGGTAGATGGTTGACCATAGATGCTAATAGGCAGAAAAGGAAAAAAAGCAAAATGTTGGGCCTTTTGGAGTTGACATTTGCATGCATCAGTCCATGAAAATCAAATATACCACTCTTATAAAGTAACAATAAGCATGATATTTAAGCAGCTTTGAGCTCCCCTTATATTACATTGCAGATTACAATGCTAAATTGATAAAGGTCTAATTGATGATTCTGTTAGATTTAGGAAAATAAGCACCGATGTCTCTTTGTTTTTTAAAGCTAATAATCTATTTTTGTTTTAGCGTTCAATTTTATTTTTCAATTTTTTTCCTTTTTAGCATATATCGTAGCAACATTGAGTTGACCTTTGTCATTTGCAGAGTACATATGCTAAACTTGGGTGCACACAAGGCTGGTTTTTTGCTTCCCTGTTCCATCCTGCTGATAAGTGAGTATACTCTGACTGCTCTTTTAATATTAAGTTACTAATATATGTTCTTTGAAGTTTAATCAGAGGTTTTTTTTCTTTCCCTTTAGGAATATTGCACAGCTGGCAAAGGTGAAGATCATGAAGAAACCTGGTGGCGAATGGGAAGAAATCCATATTCCTCACAGGTAACGAAATTCTATTTTAGCAAAGTTGAGATAATCACTGCTGGCGTATCCCATCCCTCTGCATTGTCATCTGTAGTATTTCCCTCAGCAAAAATGGTACGAACATCGGAAATGGAATGGAAAGAAAACTAATAAGAGAGGGGGGAGGGGCAGAAATCATAAACTCTTACCTTTTTTATAGTTTGGTTTAACCATGGAAAGGAAACACTTAAACTTGTGTGTTTGAGGGTTATAGTAATTGGTACCATAGGTTATAATGGAAACCAATACCCTCAAGTAAAGGTAAATGTTACCTAGACCCTCTAACCAAACACTTAAATAACAATAATGAATTTATTTATACTGATAAAGTTGATAATGGTTTATTGAGAATCTGTTTCTGGAGTAGAAAATACCCTTACCAAACATGCTCTTAAATTATATGGAGTTATACTTAAAAAGAAATTTTAAAAATAATTACAATTTAAAGCTGAACGTGACAGTTTTATTTTGGCTCTTAATTTTCTGATGACTGAGCTGAAGGCTCTATAGCTGGTAATAAATTTAGCTGCACATTAAAGTCCTAGACTCTTAGTATTACATTTAAGCTGAAATTTAATTTTCCAAAAATACAACTTAAGATTGAGTCTTCAGCAGTGCTAGTGAAGCTTTGAAGAATAGAAGTGGTGCTAAGCTACTAACATTCACGGTATGTTGTTGATCGGAGTCTTTGTTGGTTAGACTAAGGATCTTCTCCACTTTCCAAGTGATAACACTCCTATATTGATGTTGTTGTCCCTAGATTTGCTAAATGACATTTGGTTACAGTCAGGGCCGTTTCAGAAATTTCGGTGGCCCGGGGCGAAGACAAAAATTGGGGCCCTAATTCACATATTGTATTTTAAAATAAAATAAAATTTGGGTGGGCAAAAAAAAAAATTTATTACGCATAATAATCTTTAATAACATCAAATTTCCTATAGATAAAACATTGAAATTAAAGCCTAAGCGTTCATATGAAAATATTTCTACGAGCCTTTCTAGAAGCAAAGTCACTAATAGTTTCTACATTGATATGTTCTAACATATTTTTTTTCAATACATAAAGTATAGTCACTAATAATAGTCATTAATAATATTTTTTTCTTTCTATATTGATATGTTCTAACAAATGTCATTTCAAGTAATCAAATCTGAAAAATACAAAACAATTGAAACAAAAAAAATTAGTAAAAATAACCAAATAAAATAAAATAATTACATAATTACATTATGATTTAAGAATAAAAAAGTACAAAATTAAAAAGTTAGATAAGAAATAACCTTAGCAAACTACTCCGTAGCATTCTAATCAATCTGATGAATGATGAACTCGTAGCTCGTCAAACGAGTCGAAGCAATTAGCACAATTAAACAACCAATTCAACCGACAACCACCAATCAATGACTTAGATATTTTTCTCCCCAATTTTATAATTCTTGATTATAAGAAATTGTACAGATGAAAACTTAATAGAAAGAAAAGTTTTAGATGAATAAAGTAGAGTTTACAAACATAATTATATATAATGAGATAAATTTTCGTTGAAAATTGAAGGATAAAATTACCGTTTATCATAATTATGTAAGTGAAGGGATTAATCTGACCGAAAATTGAATTGAGATACATATTGAAAAATAAATTTACTGAAAAAAAGGGATAAAATTTAATTTATGGCAGTTTTTTTTTTTTTTTGGTTAATCAAATTCACTTAGGAAAGTGAATATTTTGGGAGAAAAATTAGGGAGGAAGAAGGTTGAACAGCGAAATAATGGGATTGAATTTCTAAAACTGAAGGTTTTGCTAATACAGTTATACGCTTCTTCCTTAATTTTTTTCTTTTTCTCTTTTTTTTATACATAATTAATTTGGGGCCTTTCATTAAAGTAAAGTTGGGATTTTGGTTCGGGGGCCCAGGGCGGTCGCCCCACCTGCCCTGGCTTTGCTACGGGCCTGGTTACAGTTTTAGTTGCATTCTTCTGTTGCATACTAGAGCCATACCAATATTGCTTATATTCAGAACAGCTGCTTTTTTACAAGGCTTCCATTAATAAAAATATTTATATTGAAATATATGCAGCCATTCCCAATAGAAGTGAGGCTTTAGTTTACATGTGTGATTGAAAACATATCAAAAAATCAAATGTCCTCCATTTTACCAGAAATGTTTTTTTGTTTTTATTTTATTTTATTTTTTGTTTTGGTTTATGTCCATTGTCTTTAATGAAGACAATTGTCTAATTATATTGTCTTTAATGAAGATAATTGTCTAATTATCTGAATTAGTTGTCTCTGTTAACTGTATCTCCATTGTCTTTAATGATTGAAATATACTTAAGAACCCATATTCTTGAGTTACGCCTTTTCCTCTAGTCATTTTGTTCTGCTGTTACCCTAATTTATGAGATACAAGTACCTTGGTGCTTTTTTTACCACATGGTGAATTGTTTGCAGTAGGCAATTGTTTTTGAGAGTATTCTGTAAAATGATATAGATAAATGACTATTGGCTTTGATTGTCCAGTAGCTATTGAGCAATCGAACTTTAGTTTCTTACACTATTGTATAGTATCCTATAAGTTATTGAGATCAATGCATTTGACATCACACAATTAGTGTGTTTGCATCATAATTAGCATGTTGTATGTAGAACAGCTACACTCTGAAAAAATATGTAACAATTCATTTTATTCTAAATATTGGCTAGCAAACTTACCATTATTTTTTAACCTACAGCATCAGGTCAATTGTATGCCTTAACTTGCCAAGTTTCTCAGGCGGACTAAATCCTTGGGGGACACCAAACAAGAACAAATTACGAGATGTTAGTTCATACATACTTCTTGAGATATTATCTTGATTCTTAAAGATGTTTCACATAGTTTCTGAATGTTCATACACTTTCCATATTAGTTTGTTTCTAAAGTTCTTCACACTTTCATTTCATTCGATTTTTGGCAAACCCATTTGACTACATTACCCCTATGATTCGATAATGTTTTCACATGTCTACTCTCTCTCTTACTTTGTCCACCTTTTTTTACTTCCTTCCACTTCTCATTTTCTTAACACTCATTTATTTTAATCACCTGTTTCTTACACCTGCCCACCTATTATCATATTTGTTCAAATAAGATAAAATAGATCGAAATAGGGGTAGTATTTTCCAGGCTTCACCCCTTCCCATAAAGAAAAAGAAACAAGCTGAAAGTTTCAGACGAAAAATAAAAATCCTTGTCACTTATTTTTTGGACAATTCTCATGTAAGCGCTTTGTTTGAAACTGGTGTGCAGAGAGATTTGACTCCTCCATATGTTGATGATGGCCTTATAGAAGTTGTTGGTTTTAGAGATGCTTGGCATGGGCTTGTTCTACTAGCTCCAAATGGCCATGGGACTCGTCTTGCACAGGTAATTCACATGTCCTGACTCCAGAAAGAGAACTCCATATTGTTTGCATTCTGATTCCATTGGCAGATTTGAGGATTATATGTTCAGCACAGTTTTATTCTTTTGTAAATTCAAGTACTATATGGTAAAATAACTCTTCTATACTAATTTTGGGTAAAATGTACAATTTCAGGCAAAGCGAATCCGTTTTGAGTTTCACAAAGGTGCTACTAACCATACTTTTATGAGGATTGATGGTGAACCTTGGAAACAGCCTCTACCAGTTGATGATGACGCTGTTGTGGTAGAAATCTCGCATCATGGTCAGGTGAACATGCTTGCAACCCATGAGTGCCGTGCAAAAAGTATACGTGATCCATCTTCATTACATTATAGTGAGAATGAGGACGACGATAATGAAGATGATTCTCCAGCCGCAGCTGGTGAAGAGTGGAGCAAATTTGGTGCTGCTAGCACTTTCAGAATTCCAGATGAAGTTGACTTATCACATTTAAGTTAGGCCTATTGCCCACCTCATTGTGAATATCATCAGGCAGTTGTGAGCAAACTCTCAGGGTGGCATTAATTCTTTAGTTGCCATTATATTGGTAATTGATTGCATGTAATTTTTTCCAAATTCATTATTATTCAGTTTTATAGATTTAATGGTTGTTTTCCTCTAGCAAAGACGTAAATCATGGTATGGTATTGGTTTCCATTTTTAAGTCTCCAATGGTTGAAAAAATCAACTGGAGAGCACAAGCAAACTTCATCTGCCTTAATTGACTGTAATTCTTAATTTCTGCAAAGTATGAATTAGAACATCATCAATTAGCAACATTCTTAATGAGGAATGAGACAAACAACTCTTTTATGAAGTATATAGTAATACAAGTCTGTCTTTTCAAGTCTTTGCTGGTAGTGCTAAAAGGGAAAACCGATTGTTCTAGGAAACAAGTAACAAACAAGACAAGTAGAATGTACTGTGGGAAACCCGAATCCTCTATAGAGTAATCTATACTAATATATTAAAAGGCGTTTTTAACAACGTCCACGTGTCACGTAAGCTCCCCTCACTATGCCACATCATCCATTCAAGTACTTATAACGCCACGTGGCTCTTTCTTCCATTGATTTTCATTACATGTCATGCACTAATAATAATTATAAAAAAAAATTCTCCACAAGATTTCTTCATCTGCCTTAATTGACTGTAATTCTTAATTTCTGCAAAGTATGAATTAGAACATCATCAATTAGCAACATTCTTAATGAGGAATGAGACAAACAACTCTTTTATGAAGTATATAGTAATACAAGTCGGTCTTTTCAAGTCTTTGCTGGTAGTGCTAAAAGGGAAAACGGATTGTTCTAGGAAACAAGTAACGAACAAGACAAGTAGAATGTACTGTGGGAAACCCGAATCCTCTATAGAGTAATCTATACTAATATATTAAAATGCGTTTTTAACAACGTCCACGTGTCAT
This sequence comes from Chenopodium album, assembly GCF_948465745.1. NCBI lineage: Eukaryota > Viridiplantae > Streptophyta > Magnoliopsida > Caryophyllales > Amaranthaceae > Chenopodium > Chenopodium album. Next base: position 19,761,213 of record NC_137842.1, read on the forward strand.
GTAAGCTCCCCTCACTTTACCACATCATCCATTCAAGTACTCATAACGCCACGTGGCTCTTTCTTCCATTGATTTTCATTACATGTCATGCACTAATAATAATTATAAAAGAAAATTCTCCACAAGATTTGAACTCACAACTTGTAATTCAAGAACTAAATGTCTTACCACCAAGCTATGTGATTCTTTATGTAATCTTTTGTATACAAAATATTAATATCTAGCAAATGATAATATGAATAACAATTTAATTACTAGAAAATAAAATCATAAATTACAATGTATATTAATGAAAACATCTTGCCCAAATACACTCCTTCCGTGCTTCGGTCCTTCCCACACATAAACCAAGTGTGTTATGCCTTTTACATTTAAGGCTTTCTCTCTCTAGATATTTCTCTTAATCTCATTCTCTGTTTTTTTTTTTTTTTTCTTTTTTTTTTCTTTTTTTTTTTTTTTTTTTTTTTTTTTTTTACCCTAATACAATGACTAAACATGAATATATGTAGTGCAAGGTTCAAGCATTAAGCAATCAACCCATAGCTTAACTCTCAAGCTATGAATCCTTATGCCTTGAACTGTTATTCGCACCTTCAAAACCTAGCAGGTGCATGAGTAAACCCAAATCATCTTAGACTTTATTTTCTTTACCTTACAACAATGATATTTATAGTAATTAAAAATAATGAATTATAACTTAAATAAAAATAAATTAATTTTAGAAAAAATAATTTTAAGAAATAACCTTTACAACAATGATAGTAAAAATAATATTAAATTAAGTTTGGTAAAAATAATTTAAGTTCAATAATAATATGATAAGTTGAGCAAAAATAATTTCCTTTAGTTTAGAGTAAATATATTTTAATTTAGTAAAAAAATAGCAAATTCAAACAACAATATAATGGGATATCATTAGAACTACGTTTATATAAGTAAGGGTCTGTTCACATTTACTTAATTTCAGTTCAGTTCAGTTACGCTCCAATCAGTTCAGCTCCAATCAGTTCAGTTCAGTTAAATTCAGCTCCTAATTTCCCTCTCATAAAATATTCATTTTAGCTTAGTTAAGTTCAAATCAGTTCAGTTCAACTCCAATCAGTTAAATTCAGTTTAGCTCAGCTCAGTTCAATAAATGTGAACAGGCACTAAGTTAAATTAAGTTCGGTAAAAATGATTTAATATCAACAAATTTAACTTAATATTAATTAAAATAAATTAAGTTTTTAGAAAAATATTTTAAAGTTTGATAAGTTTCACGTGGCATAAAATATACAGAGATTTAATACAAAAAATGTTTTTGGAAGTCATAAAATAAACTTAAATTTTGTTATGCGTTAGAGAAAATGGGTGGGGATAGGAGCGTGTTAAATGACTTCCACGTGTTATTACTTACCAACACTTACTTACCAACACTTGCATTAGTGAGTATTTCTGAGAGACTGTATTTTTTGCAATGTATACCAATAAGTTGGTATCTAAACTTAGCAACTCCAAAAGAAAGTTGTCAAGTTTAGATACTCAACTTTGAGTCTTGTTTTGGGTGTTTTTGTCCCTCGGAAGAGTTACAACTCAGAGACTCATTCGTCTGCGCCTGTACCTGCAAAACAACGGAGACTCCGGGTGGTAGGAGCTCCGCCTCCGACGATCAAGTTAGAACGCGTAGGAGAATGAAAAAGGTGCGGAAATACAAAGAAGATCTTCTCGGATTTCGAGATCAGGTGCTTTCTCTGATGTAAGAGAATGTAGGAATGCAGTAATAAATTGTAGGTGCCCCCAAAATGGGGAAAATCTCCCTATTTATAGGTCATCGGGAAATGTGCCCTTGATTATGTCATTCTGACATAATCTTGCTGGGCTACGCCGAATTACGACTTTCTCGGGATTTGGGCCCTTGAAGGCCGCCTTTTTCTCCCAAATTTTAGGAGTGACACGTGTCAAATGGAGATTGGTCCAATCTGGACCAATCAGAGTATGACACGTGTCACGACATGATTGGCCCACGTAACATGGGTAAAATTACTCAAAACATTTGCCCCTCACAGATATGACGTGGCGTGCCACGTGGCATCTGTGACACATGTCACTCAGCTACCAAAAATAGTAATAAAAAGTTTGTTTTTTACTGTGAAAGTTTAACCTTTCACATTCCAGGTAAAATTACAAAATTACCCCCCGTTTTTACCCCTCTATAAATACATAATTTAACCTTCTCATTTTGGACGTTTTCAAAATCTTCTAGAGAGAGAAAGTCAAAAAATTATAGAGAAAGAGAGTCTGACTTCCGTGTGTGTGTGAACACAAACTTTGCTCCTTTTCCGCCTGCCCTAGCCGGTTTACAACTGCCTGTGCCCCACGCAAGCAAGGTCAACTTCAGCAGTCTCCTAATCGGTCATCACCGTTGGCCCCTCTTTCAGAGACAAAAGTAAGGTACCGTCTCTACCCCCTTCAGCTCATTTACATTTGTTTCATTTCATTCAATAAATGGACTCATCACCAACACACACGGCACGACCTAGGTTAGTGGTCAGCCGGTCTCCTGGTACGACTGAGTCTAGGACTAGGAGTACCGGCTGTGGGTGCATGGAGCATTTTTTGTACTCCCCAACCGACCATTTATGTGTCTGTGCATGAAACGATGGCTTGGACTAAACAGACAGCCACCAAATGGCGTCGAAGAGACGGTACATTGGAAGTGTCGTCCAATGAAATAATCCCGGTTCAGGGGTCAGAGAGGAATGAAAAGTTAAGGGAATACTCCCCGTCTGGTATCCCTAGGACCCCAAGTGACATAATTTTGTATAAAGTTGAGGGTAGAGATGATGAGGAAGCCGTCTCCCAAATGGAACTTGATGAGGCTGGCCCCGAATATAGAGACGAGGAAGAGTCTGCTTCAGGATCGGGGTTAGCCGGTGAAGAGGTTCCCTGAGAGGGAGACGAGGAGAGCTCCGCCTCAGGGTCTAGCTCTGAGGATGATAGTGATGCCCCTCTTTACCCGCTTGAGGATAGAGAGGCAAAGAAAGGAAAAAATGGGAAGCCAAGGATGATCCCTTTAACATCCATATCTCTACCAAAGGCAGGCGGATCATGCTAAAGGGGATTGAAAGCTTTGTACAGAAGCGGCCCTTGGGAGATGGAAATACTATCCGGGTGCCACCTGAGCTAGGCACCATCTCTTGGAAGGATGACCAGGAGAATGCCAATGCCTACTTTGGCTGCTATGAGGCGACATTCCTAGCTGGCCTCCGGTTCTCGCTTCACAACGCCGTGAAGTCCATACTCAAGGGTTATGGCCTAGGCGTCTGGCATCTCACCCAAACTCATGGGCTCACATTTTGGGGTATGTCGCTGCCTATGAGATGCAAAATTTGAACCCCGGTTGGGAGGCATTTGCACACATGCACTATCTCAGCCGCAACCCAGGCGGTTAGAGAGCGTGGTACACCTTGACCACCCTTCCCCAATATCAAATGACTTTGGACAAATGGTCTAAATATGACGGCTGGAAGAACCGTTTCTATATACTGTCTACCCCAACTCATTGAGAGAACCGAGATTACGCCGGTATAATAAAAAACCCGACCTCTTGGGTCGCAAATGTGCCCTTCCTCGGATCCTAGAGGATGACTATGATGCAATCATGGAAACCAAGTTCTTTAAGCTCCATCAGGAGACACTCTCAATCGGGGATGTAATAAAGGTCCCCAGTAACTGGATTCCCATGTGTGCATGGTTTAGAGAAGAGGTGTCCTTGTCCGCCTGTGGGCTAAGCATGATGTTTCCAAAGCGTATCTTTGCTACACATCCGGTGAAATGCCACTTGTACTATTTCTTTTTTTTAATCATTTATGATTTTGTCCTAAGTGTTTGTTTATTATTTCTTGCAGAAAAAGCTTTGAAAATGGTCGCAGACGAGAAGACTCCCAAGCGGTCCTCTACGCAAATCCAGAGGGACCTGGCGAAGGCTAGAGCCGCCAAGTGATGAGTGTCATTTATGGCACTCATTTGGTTCTTTTTAGGATGAATTTCATGCTATTCTATAGCTCTTTTACTTAGATTTTCCTTGATTTTACTCTTTATTTCTTTCAGTTTGTATTTTCTTAGTTAGATTTCTTTCTTTATGCATTTCTTGGTTTATTTTGTTATTTTCTCTCTTATTTGCTTGTTTTCCTTTATTTTTCAGGTTAAGGTCGTTTTCCAAGTTTTCCGAGGTCTTTTCCCAAGTTCGACATTGATTAGGATGTCTAATGTTCTCCATTTGAAGCTCAAGCATGGAGAAGTGCAAGTTCCTAAGTCCTTGTGCTGTGCATTCAAGCCGTGGGGGCATGATTTCTAGTCTTGAACCCGCAAACATGGAGTTTAGAAGGTTTCGTGTTTATCAAGAGCATTAAGTGGAACGCACGAGGAGCATCGGAATGATAGGGAAGAGGGCTCCCTTGATCCCAGGCGCGGGCGCGCGGCCTGGTGGCGCGGGCGCTCCTCCCTCTGGCGTGGGCGCGCCTGTCTGGGTCCCTGTTCCGTACCCAGTTTTGCACAGCCGCGCTCCCCCTTATGGTTGGCCGCGCCTGTATGGGTTTATTTGGGGACGACCTAACTAACTTCTCTTAGTTAGTTTTACTATATATATAGATTTTCTTTATATTTTTAGAGAGGGGAATTTTTCAGAAATTAGAATAGAAATTAGGCTAGAATTTTAGAGAGAGAAACTCTAGATTGTAGAGACAAAAGTTCTTGATTGTTGATTGAAGATTGTTAATTCTAGAATTTCCTCCATTGAATTGAAGCAAGTTTGTAAGGATTTCTTTTACTTTAATGCAATTTTTAGATTATCATTTCAATTGCCTTGTTGATTGTTCAAGTTTGAATTGAATTTGTGATTGAATTAGTTCTATTGATATGATGATGATGAATTTGTTGATTAGCTTAGTATTGATCTTAATTTCAATGGATTGTGAGCAGTTCTCTTGCTAGGGGAATGGTGAAGCATGATGAGTGATGGATTGATGCTAATTGGGAGAAATTAATGGAGTTGATGTTGTGATTAAATTTGTTGATTGATTAAGTGCATGTGTGTGATTAATTGAAGAGTAGCTAACTTTGATTTGTTACACTAGAATGCATTGTAAGCTTGCATTGATATGGAAAATTGATATGTGGCTTACTTTTGTCGATTGAGTAGGTTTGCAAGGTTCGTAGTTAGAGTCTCTCGTAGTTGGCGCTAGCTTGACCTCTAGGAGATTAGCCTACCTTACTCTCTTGATTGCTTAGTTGATTTTCCCTTGCAACACTTGACTTAGTCATCTCCAATCCCAATTAGCTATGTCCATTCCGAGTACATGCGATTCCTAACCCTAGTGCTTGTTAAATTTGATTTCATTTGATTAATTGATTGTTTTGGATACACACACCTTACCTTATTGCTTCGAAATAGCTTAGCTTTGACTTTAGCATTCATTTCCCATTCCTAGTGGTTCGGCCCTCGACTTACTCTATGCTTTGTGTAGGGGTGTGTTGAGAGATTATAAATTTTGTTTTGACCAAGGGTAGATTAGTTTTCAACGACCTAGTCTCGCCTTAGGGTCACCAAGTTGAAGGCTGAGGTAAAGAACCGTCTAGCTCCTTGATCTTATTTTCAAACAAGCATTGCCAGTTGTATACTTGACACATCTTAAATTGCAGGGTGGAAAGGATCCTAGGTCCTTCACTAAGAACCTATTCAAACGGGGACGGGATAACGCCATCTCCACCCCAATCAAGCCTGCAAAGTCTGCCAAGGCAGCTTTAGGTAAGACGGGCCCAGAAGGCTCTTCTAGGAGAAACCGCATCCGCATAAGGGGGAGGAATATTACTGTTAGAGGCTTTGGAGTGGGCTTTGACATGGTCCCATCCGGCCTCACTATGCCTGTGGGTAGTGCAAACCTACAGGCTTCTGAAGGTAAATGCAATCCCTTCGAATCTCCGCCTGAGATGGGATGGCCCTTGCGAGTGAAATCTCACTCTTAACAAACTTCTTCGTCCGGCAGCCGGCATCAAGCTGGTGCCGCCTATTTAGCTCACTCACCCCCTTTCACATATGGTGCTGATCAATCCCCCCGATGGCCGGACGTGCAGGCGCATGCCAGATCCATGCTGGCGGCCGTCCCCAAGAAGGAGAAGGATGCCATCCCGGGCATCGAGACGTTCAATGTTGAACAGATCACTACACTCCTGCCTGAGGTATAACTGATTCCCTTTTCAGGAAACAAGTATAATATATCTCGCATGATTGACACCGTTTTTGCCTGCAGGCTATGCTCGGGGTTGATGGACTCAAGCGGCCCTACGCCCGGAGGAAACAGGAGGTAAAGAGAGCCACTAGATCAGCTTGGGATTCTCAATATGTCGGTGAATATAAATGTACAATTAATGAGCTTGAAACTAAAGCCAAATTGATGCAACAGGCGGATCAGATCAGGGGTCTTCAAAAATCCCTGAATGAGGCCAAGGAGAAGGCCAATACGACTGAGACCAACCTCAAGAAGGCGCAAGATGACCTCAAGGCCTTGCAGGGTGCCTCCAAGGAGAATGCAGATCTCAAGGCAGAGGTTGAGCAACTAAAGAAGGATGCGGAACAAGTCCAAATGAACATTAAAACAACAATTGAGGCGGAGCAAGATCGCTTGATTGCTGAAAATGAAGAGGACTCCGACACCCGAATGAAGATTGCCTAGAATGTTCTCTACCCAAACAAGGAGTATGGAATTTGGGCTCTAGATTTCCAATATGTTGAAGACTTTATGTATAGGAGAGAAAAAGGAGGGTCGTAGCCTGAGTCCTTAGAAGCCTGGGCAAATACTGAGCTTGAGGAGCATACTAAGGAGCTCCCCCAAGAAGGAGAAGCAATTGATCTCCAATTTGATGGGATAATCCTAAGAAGGAGGACCAGACGACCCATCATAATAAGGAGGACCAGGGACCCCAGCCTCAACCTTGACTTTCGGCGGCAGTATGCCAATTTTAGCCTTTTCCGGCCTACGTGCCGAGTATTTATGTGTTTTTACCGACTAAGGAGTCGGGTAACAATTTTACTTTATTTTCTCCTAGATGTATATCCGATTAACAATATTATCCGGCTCTAACCGGTTTTGAATGAAATTTGCCGACCGAGTCAGCTTGACGAATCTGTTATTTTGTTAGTTTCAATTTTTGTATTTAAATTTTAGCCTAACTTTTTATAGCATGTGGCAATTAGTATACTGGATACTCTTGCTCCTGGCGACTGTGTGGTTGGTTTCAGTACTTCTTGGATTGATTGACTTGGGAATGTTTGATACTTTAAGGAGTATGAAATGTTCCTAAGTCAATCAATCACAGTAGTGATTGCCCCAAACCAAGTACATGGCCTTCCACTAAACCAATAGTAGCCGCTTTAGCCAGCCGGGGAATTAGCTAAACCATAGCCTCATTCCTCCGCCAGGGATATTCTTAATTCAATTAAATTCTTTTGATAACACAGGCGATATATTGCCGTCTTGCAGTTACCGGAGCAGGGAACAAATGGTCTACCTGAAAGATGGTTCGTAGACGGCTTAAAGGCCGTCTGAGGTACCCGCAATCTATTGCACTTGTCCCACTGTGCCATTGGGGAGACTCATACAATTTCGCCGAATAGTCTAACTCAGAACTTCGGTTATCAACCGGCTGGTGTCTTTTGACATCAAGTTTTACACTTAATCATTATTTAGGCTATTTGGTCAGACAACTATGAGTTAACCTATTAGGTCGATGAATCTTTGCCGTCCGCATATGCTTGTAGAGCAAACAACAGAGTGCCCTATGCGACGAGAACAGCCGGTGGGGCGTCGCCGGACGCCATACTCATGTTGGAGCAGACGAATTTATAAATTTACATTCGGCCATTGTCCTTAATTTAAATATCAAATTAGCCACTAAGTTTTTAACCTAGCTTCATTTATTCAATGGACCATCTTTGTTTTCAGCAGACGGTAATATATTGTAGCGCATATATATAAGCAAAGCAATTAAATTGGAAAAAAGAAGCAACTTTTTCATTGATGGGCTTTTTATTTAAAAAAATTTACAAGTCTCAGAAGTAGTACTTTTTCAAGTTGTCTACATTCCAAGTTCTAGGCATCCGCCTACCGTCTGGGGTTTCCAGTCGGTAGGTGTCGTTTCACTCTACTTCATAGATCAGGTAGGGACCTTCCCAATTAGGGGTTAGCTTTCCTTGCTCGTTGGCCCTACCGGTTGCCTCCATTTTTCGTAACACAAATTCCCCAACTTTTAAGGGTCGTTTGTATACTCTCTTGTTATAGGATCGAGTCATTCTCAGACAGTAAATCTCATGTCGCAACGCAGCATTGCCCCTTGCACTCCGGGAGTGAGTCTAATGCTAGCCGCATGGCCTCCCAATTTGCCTCTTTATCGTATAGCAGACTCATAGAGTCGGCTCGTAATGTTCGATGGGCAAGACGACTTTAGCACCGTAAACCATGAGAAATGGGGTTTCACCGGTTGCCCCTTTTTCAGCTGTCCAGATGGCCCATAGGACATGAATTAACTCTTCAGCCCATAAACCACCGGCTCTTTAAATTTTCTTTTTGATACCGTCTGAGATAAGTTTGTTGAAAGCTTTAACTTGGCCGTTAGCTTGGGGTCGGCCAACTAATGCAAAACAATGTGAGTTCCCTTGATCTCCCAACCAAGTTTTAAGCTGAGGCATCTCAAATTGAGGTCCATTATCAAACACCATAGACATAGGTACCCCAAACCGGGTGATAATATTCTTCCAAATGAAAGAGATGACATCCTTTGTCTTGATGCCCTTGACCGCCTTTACTTCCACCCACTTGGTGAAATAATCCACAGCCACCAGAATATAGCGCTTCCGGCCTGGTGCAGGCGTATACAGACCCAGAATGTCCATGCCCCATTTAGCAAATGGGAATGGGTTGTGGATTGCCGTCAGGTCGGTAGCCGTTCGATGGATTAGCTTGTCAAATCTTTGGCACTTGTCACATTTTTTAACAAACTCCATGGCATCTGACTGAAGAGTGGGCCAGAAATAAATAGTGCCGCCTGCATGAGAGGCACAGTATCCCGCATGCAATTCTTTGAGAACTTCTTTCCCCTTTTTTAGGGTGACGCACTTCAATAGAGGTTTCAAAAACCTCGCTTTGAAGAGCTCTCATTCCCTCATCTCGAAGTTTGCAGCACTCTTCTTCAGTACGGCCGCTTCCTTGGGTGAATTAAAGAGCATGCCGTCTGTCAGGTACGTCCGTATGCCATCCATCCAAGTAGAAATTCGGTCCAGTACTCCAATGGGCTCGTCATCAGATATACTTTGTTTTTCAATAACTTCATAGAAGACGGATCGAGGGGTATCACAGGAGGCGGATGATGCTAATTTTGACAGGGCATCCGCCTGGTTGTTTTCAGACCTGGGCATTTGACTTAGATGAAATTGTTCAAGTGTCCTAGCTTCAGCTTTGACCGCCTGCAGAAATTTGGTCATAGCCGGATGGGTGGCTTTATACTCACCATGGTATTGGCTAACAACCAATTGAGAGTCAGAGCAGGCGTCAATTTTTGTTGCCCCTGCCGCCTTGCACATGCGGATGCCAGCTAGTAGGGCCTCATATTCCGCCTCATTGTTTGAGGCCTGGAACTTGGAACGTAGTGCATATTCGTATTTGTCTCCTTTCGGAGACTGACAGATTATACCTGCACCACAACCGTTCATTGTAGAGCTCCCGTCTACATGCACCTTCCAAACCTGATCAAGGTTATCCGGAGCAACCGGCCTTGTCATTTCGACAATGAAGTCGGCAAACGCCTGACCTTTCACTGCCTTTCTTGGTTCGTAGGTGATTTCAAGACTTTGCATTTCAATAGCCCATTTGAGCATTCTACTGGATGTGTCTAGGGTTGTCATTAGCCGCTTGAGGGGTTGATCTGTATAGAACACCACCGGATGTGCCAAGAAGTATGGTTTCAACTTCTTAACAGCAATGTAAAGAGCAAGGCCAAATTTTTCAACCATGCGGTACCGGAGTTTAGCATTTCTGAGAACATGGCTAATGAAATAAACCGGAAGCTAGATGCCGTCTCTCTCAACAAGGAGAACGACACTGAGGGCATGATCTGAGACAACTAGGTACATATAAAGTGTCTCCTTTGGCAGAGGGCTAACAAGCCTTGGCAAGGAGTGTAAATGTTCTTTCAGCTTCTGAAAGGCCGCCTCAACATCATCTCCCCATTCAAATCTAGTCTTCTTCCTGATTTCTTGGAAGAAATAAAGGCACTTGTCACCCGACCGGCTGAGGAATCTCCCAAGCGCAGCCAAACAACCGATAAGCCTCTGAGCTTCCTTGACAGTGCGTGGTGACTTCATGTCAATCACCGCCTGTATCTTCTCGGGGTCATCCTCTATCCCCCTTTGATCAATCAGGAATCCTAGAAACTTCCCAGACTCAACACCAAAAACACATTTTTTTGGATTTAACTTGACATTATGCCGCCTGAGTGTGGTGAAGGTTTCTCGGAGATCAGCAAGTGAGCCGCTTGTAGCTTGGATTTGACTATCATGTCATCAATGTACGCCTCTACATTCCTCTCAATCTAATTAATGAAGACTGTATTAATCATCCGTTGGAAAGTAGCCGGCGCATTCTTCAACCCAAACGGCATCACCGTATAACAAAATAACCCTTCATCGGTGACGAAGGCCGTCTTCTCTTGATATTTTTCACATGGGTATCTGATGGAAGCCGAAGTAGGCATCCATAAAACTCATCAAGGCATGCCCGGCTGTAGAGTCGACCAGGCTATCGATCTTTGGAAGCAGGTAACTGTCCTTTAGACATGCCTTGTTCAAGTCAATGTAGTCAACACACATGCGCCAAGTACCATTCGACTTCTTTACAAGCATCACATTCGCAACCCAATAAGGGAAGTTACATGGCCGAATGAACCCGACGTCTAACGACTTTTTGACCTTGGCAGCTGCCGCCTGACTTCTCTCCTCGCCGTGATTTCTTTTCTTTTGCCGGATGGGCTTCTTTTTTGGATCCACGGCAAGTTTGTGGACAGCGAGATCCGGGATGATGCCTGGCATCTCTTCCAATTCAAAGGTGTAGACACCCAAATGTGTCTCCCTAAAACCAAACCCAGTGATGAATACTTTTCACGTCATTTGATTATCGAACGAAGTGAAAGTATGGAAAGTCTAGTGATGAGGATGTTTTTATTAAAATATTTCTCTTTCTGTTTTCAAAAATATTTATTTTCTTACTTTATTTTTGAAAAATAGCCAGTCCAATTTGGTTTGGTCCATGATAAGGGTCCAATAATAGTGTAGTTGGATTGGGCTTGCAAAGAGCTTTCCAATGATATATTATAAGCCCAATTCCGACAAATTATGCTCTACTACAAAATTTGCCAAAGAGACCCAATATAAAAGACCTGTTATCTACATAACGGATCTCTTTGGTCCAAGAGATCGTTTATTATTGATAACAGTTCTTAAACTTAAAAATTGTGATAGTACAAATAATCAAAAGACATGTTATTTAAGATAACCGGTCTCTTGCGTTTTTCCAAATTTAATATTTTTTTTTAAAAAAATAGTTAGAGACCCGTGGTTTAAGAAAACTGCTCTCTCTTTTTAAAATTTTTTTTTTGGAGAGACCTGTTATACCACTTAACAGGTCTCTTTTATTTACAAAATAAAATAAAGAAACCCTAAATGCTTCAGCTCTCTTTTATTCATTTATGCGCCTCCATCTTTTCTCTCTCCTCCTTCCTCCTTTTCTCCCTCTCTCTCCTCCCTTCTTCATCCTCGGCGGCTCCTCAGTCCTCTCCCTCTCTTTCTTCTTTTAGTTTGATTATCCCCTAATTTCTACTATAATTTGGTTTGAATTTGTTCGATTTAGTTTGATTTTGGTTCAAAAATTCAATCTCTTAGCTTCTATTCGGTTTTGTTTTGTTCGAAAATAATCAATTTGCTTCGGTGTGATTTGGTTCGAAAAACTCGATTTCTTTGATTTGGTTAGAAAAACTCGATTTCTTTGATTTGGTTTGATTTAGTTATCTCTTCTAGTCTTTTGTCAAACCAATTAGAGCATGCAAGGCCACAGAGAAGGTTGGTTCATCCTCTTTTTTTTTTCGATCTTATTAGTGTTGTTGAATTTTCATGCTAATTTCAAGATCTATAAAAATTAACTAACATCTACCATTTTATTTTCTCAATTTCGTCATTTAATCAAAATTTTATTATGATATTTGTTTACATTTTGCTGCTAGATTTGATTCATTAGTTGATAATGGGATTTCTTTAATTTTTTAGTCTTATTTCTTTTTTAATTTTATTTTTGTCTAAGGGTTCTTTGAATTAGGCTTGTGAATTGTGAGTATCAATTGGGGATTCTCTGCTTTTGGTTTTCTGTTTAGTTATCATTTTACACGAAGTTTATTTTAGATCTCTTATTTCATTATTTATAAATATTAGAATTTGTTTTTTTGTTTTTCATACAGTTTAATTTCTTCTTTTATTTTTATTTTTTGTTAATTTTTTTCTTTTTAATTTTAAATTCTATATAATTGTTTTGATTTATTGTTCTGCAGGTTAATTTATATATTTTTTTTAATTTTTTTTACGTGTTTGTATTTATGGGTGTAGGTAAAGATATACAATTTCAACTTTGAAGTAAAGAAATCATAATTGAAGATCTTTGAAGCTTGAAGAGTTGAAGTTATCAGTTACATAGTTTTTGTTTTATTTTTCATTGATATTTGTATTTTGTTTGTAATTTTGAGGTATATATGAAATTTATGAATTACTTGTACTCCGCAATTTGATTTTGTAAAAAATTAAAAATATATATATATATATATATATATATATATATATAATAAATAAAAGCAGTAAGCTATATTGATAAATTATTATTATTTTTTTATTTTAAATTAGGCTCAAGAGACCCGTTTAGTCAAATAAGCGGTCATTTTATTAAAAAAGAGACTACCTGTCTTAAATAGACAGTCTCATTTTTCTAAAAAATGAGACTGCATATCTTAGATAAGCGGTGTAAGTTTTTTTCATTCTAGAGACCGCTTCTAATAAAGCAGTCTCTTTGCCAAAGAGACCGCTTAGCTAGAGACCGCCTCTAAGGAAGTCTCTTTGGCCAATTTAGACGGGTCTCTTTGGCCAATTTTGTAGTAGTGATGAGGAAGTTATGGATTAAATTAAATTAGACCCAATGATTTTAAATGTGGCCAATGATCTAGAGGAGGGCCTATTAATTATTATTCCTAAAGTTATTAGGATTGATTTTAGTCTTCTTATCTAGAAGGTTCTATTAATCTAATGAGAAAGGATTGATAATTATTTTTAAAAGATGTTTTATTTTGAATAAAATATATTAAATCTGATTGGACGCATAATTACTTGTAACCGGTTTAAAAGGTAATTACGCGTGTAAAAGCGCGTTGTACTTTTGAACCAACGCAAGACAACAGAGTCGTCGCCTGGCGCTGACCTTCGTCGTCTGGCGCTGACACCTGTCATTTGCGGTAGGAGTTATTTTATTCTGAATATGATTTTCTTCAATCCCGTGCTATTTTTCCTATAAATAGGGGTCGTATTTTCCTGTTTTCAAATCACCTACATCTACAATCTAGATCACCCAGAATTCTCTAACTCTATTCTCTCTCTCTTTAAAATCTAGAAGCTTTCTCTCTTCTTTTTCTAAACCTTCCCTCTCTAAAAATTCCTCACTCATTAGTTCTAGAAACACCTAGCCAAGTTCGAAGTTGCCTTCGCCCTAGACGTGAAAGTTTTAATATTTCTGAGGGTTTGGTCCTAAATCCCTATTTTGATTATTTAATTTAATTGTTTTGTTTATTATTTTTCTCGAAGTTATTAATGTGTGTATTTTGTTATTAGAAATAGATACGAGGCATCAAAGTAAGTTATTTAATTACTTATCTATTATTTTGATATAGAATTCATGCTTAGATTATTATTTTGATTCCTAGTATCATGTTAGAATATTTTATTGCTTCCTAGTATCATGTTAGGGTTAATTAAATTTCTAATATCAAGTATGATTATTGTGGTGATTCCTATTTCTTTCTTAATATCATATTAGTATCATGTTAGGAATAAAGCTTTGATCTTTGATGTTTAGTGACATGATAGGGTTTGTTATTAATCTTGTTAGTATCATGCCTAGAATTTTGCTAAAAATATTATGCTGTAACATGATTATTATAATTGTTATGATTTATTATGTTGCTTGATGATATATTATTTTTACTGCTTGATCACACCTTTTATGCATGTTTAAAGAGAATTTGTATTTGTAATCAGGCTTAATAAGATAATTAATACGCTTGTTTAGGCTAATTTGATTATAATTCAAGTGATCGCCAATAATAGTTTTGTTTGTGCATTAATATTCAACCAACATAGATAAACAAGTTTAGGGTTAACCTAATGATTGCATGTTAGTCATAAAGCACACATGAATACGAGAAGAATAAAGTTGAGGATTATTTTTAGGGTAAGTTCATTCTCTTTTAGGTTGGATTTGTACCTTCATCCCCGAATATCCAGTCATGGTTCCGGACCACTATGGAGTTAGCGATCTCATGGATCGTGAAGGGGTGTAACCTTCACCTTGTGAACGGTTTAAAAGTTCCTAAAACTTGTTGGCGACTCTTTTACTCTAGCTTCCTCCGTTTGGACGCCACCATGCTTAAGTGTATGATCATAGTGGGGCTCAAGTGTGGGATGACTTGAAATATTCCCTACAATTTTTTGGCGACTCCACTGGAGAGGATTTCTATTTTAATTCCTAAAATTTATTTTGGCAATGATTTAGAATGGGTGGATGAGACTCGAAAAGTTCTAAGCATTTCATGTGGGTAATTTTGATTGACATTATTGGCATAAGCATAAAAAGGTTTGCATTGGAAAGACCATATGTAATGCGTCAAAAACATAGGATTTTTACACGTAAGGATCTAGTTAAATATCTTTCACAACTAAAGTCGATATAATGCTACGAAAAAACTGGAAAATTCAAGAACAGAAAGCTGCCGAGGCATGTAGGAATTAGCGCTAAGAAAACAGCGGCGACAGTGTCAGCGTCTGGCGACGACGCTATTTGCTCGTGCCAAATTCCTTCACTACCGAGCTAGAAATCTACCTTCTTGTTTCGATTAGTTTTCTATTACTGTTTGCTCGGTTTTACTTCCTGATTGAGTTTTTCCCTTTTTTTTTGAAACCCATATGTGTTCTACATATAGCCATAACCCTCTGGGAATTCACGCTCCATCTACCCAATCGAACGCTCCTGGTAACGAGGGGTACATCCGAGTTTGTTGAATTCACCAAACCATGGAAGCGAGTTTAACTCGCGGGGTCCCATCTACTCACGTAAACCCTTCCAAAGGTAAGGCTTTTGTGCGGTGCATCCGGACTCATAACCATGGACCCTCTTTGACTAACCCATATCTTGAACTTTAGAGAACTAGAGACATGGTTAGGTTGCAAACTCATTGCATCATATTCTGACTATATGACTACTTGTGCATTATTTGTTGTGCATATTTCATGTGTTTTCCCCTAACCGTTTGTTTGACTTGTGAATGAGTTAAATAAATTAATTAATGACTAAAGGACTTTGCTAATTTAATTAATTAATTAATTAATAAATGATTTAAGTCTAATAAATTGATCAAACTTGACTTAGTACAACTTTTAGGCTTGTCCCTTTAGAGCAAAATACTGGAAACAGTCCTAGATTGATGCTCCAAAATGGCGCAGAGATTTAGACTGTGGCGTCACGCGCTAGTGATTGGCGCCAGGCGACGACCTCGTCGTCTGACGCTGACCCTTAGCGTCTGGCGACGATCCTATCGTCTAACAACAGCCTGTATTTTTGCTCGAGTCATCACAACGAGTCAGTCTAATCAATTTTCTAATACAGTTGAGTCAGTTTATTAATGAAATTAATCATGGTTTAGTCCTTTATTGAGTCTAGGCACATAATCCCATGGTCTCACAAAAGAGTCAAAGTATGTCACTCACATTCACCACTAAAGCACACACATAATATGTCACATTTTGACCATGTCTAGAGAGTCTTCTATGCGCGTATTTTACGTCATTTATTTTAGGGGGGTCGGATATTAATCCTCCAATTAAACCATACTTGTTTAAACCCTTGCTTGGTCTACAAAAATACACACTATTTTTGCTTTTTTTGTTTTTAAAATATATAAAGTCAAAGTCAAATTTGAGTCAAGAAATTAAAACAAATAAATGGTTTAATTTACAGCGCTTGGTCAAGAAAGGAAGGGCGGTTAATAAAAGACAATACATTCGTTCAAATACTCCTTTTTGACAAACACATCACTCGAAAAAGAATAGTTAAGAAGATTATGGCGTCTCAAGAAGGATGTAGCCAGCCTAACTGAATTGATGAAGAGTATAGCTTTTCAAGTTAATGACCCTGTAAGGCAACAACAAATGGAGCTCATGCAAGAAAGCTTGAGCAAGATATCCAATGAGTACAAATTCCATGGTATTAGCTCACAAGGGGTCTTAGTGGCAAGGAACTTCTTCCATAACAATTCAATGCCAGTGAAATTCCTAAGTTCAAAGCAACGGACAATCCTTACTTCCACTTAAGAGTATTCGAGACAATAATGAACATTAAGGGGATAGATAAGAAAATTGTTCATACATTGTTTTCTTTATCACTTGAAACTGTTTGTCAACAATGGTTCATTTCCCTTGACAAAGAGAAAATCTCTACTTGGGATGCCATTGTAAACGCTTTTATTGATACGTACAAGTGTAATATTCAAGTTGAAACTAATCATAGGGAACTTGAGATACTTAAACACAAAGAGAATGAAAGTTTTACTTCTTTCTTTAATAAGTGGAGGGAAACCTCTACTAAGATGATTGAGGTACCTACTGAAAAGGAATATGTGAGATTGTTCATAAAGAATCTCCAGGAAAAATATTCTAAACATCTCTAGTATCAAAGAAACTTGAATACTTTCAAGGCCGTCTATGACATTGGGATTAGTATTGAAGACGACCTTGCAAAACAAAAAGCTGCTAACACTAACTCCAACAGTGGCTGGAAAGGAAAGAAGAACGATAATCCTTCTTCTTCCAAAACCACCCACTCAAACAATATTAGCACCTTTAATCTGAATGAAGTCCTCGCTATGAACAATCATGGACAAAAGAAACCATTTAGGAGAAACTTTACTCCTATTGGTATGAGTTATTACACCGCATTTGACCGTCTTCATGCAAAAGGTCTTATAACTCCTATTGGACCATTTGGGGATCCACCAGTCGAAAAGAGAACGGATAATTGGAACCCCAATGCACACTGCAAATAACATCAAGGCAGGGGCCATCTTACTGAGAATTGCTGGAAACTAAAGGAAGCTATCCAGGACTTGATCGACAACAATAAACTCCCAGTGCCTCCTGCAAGTAAGAAGCCAAGCATCAACAGTGCACCACTTTCTGATTCCTTGGCCATCTCTGATGAGGAAAATTGTGGTGATCCCTCACCTTTGATCAAACCAGTCGAAGAAACTCATGCCCTTGAAGAAGAAGAAGAAGTATTCTTCGATGCCATGAGTGAACCGTCCCCAATGCAACAACCGCCCACTAAAGAAGATATATTGCTCCTCGTATATTCTGTAGAGAAATTCATAGGCATGTGTAGAAGAATTCTTGAATGCACATAACAGGAACGAAATAAACATGTCAACAAAAAGGTAACACAAACTACGAAGAAACCATTCTCTCTTCAAGTAGTTAAAACACCCAAAAGGAGCCATAGGCCCTACACTCCAATTGGGACCATTTGAATCACTAAAGAGGATGGATAGGTTCTACTGTCCATATCACTAATCAAAGGGACACACAATAGAACATTGTTTTAATTTTAAGGATTTAATTTAAAAATTGATTGATGATAAAAAGATAGTACAAATTCCACAAGAGAAATATGCCACTATTAATGGAATTTGGGACAGTGACGAACAAAGTGATAACTTTGATCCTTCCAAAATTATCACTCTAGCATAGGGTCTAGTTCAAGGATGGAGAAAGACCGCGAAGGTGACTACTCCAAGTGGAAGAAAGATCTGCATAACAACCAGACAAGGACCAATGTTCGATGAATCGTCTGAGTCAGAATCCGAGTAAGAGTCTTCCCCTATCGAGTCTTCTATGTATTTAGTCGTAGCACCCTCTCCTAGTTCTTCTTCTTTAGCATATTCCCCTAGAATAGTTAATAATCAAGTCCCAAAGGACGTAACTTTATTTAATGTAATGGTTTCTGAATTCAATAACATGTCTTCTTTTGCATACTCCTCGTGTCATTCTTTAACTCAAGATGATGAGAATTGCTTAACTAACAATGAAAGTGACGAAGAAATAATTAAAGCAATGGAAACACTTGAAAATAAAACACCGGTAATTGAGGATACTGAAATGGTTGACATCTCTAAAGATCCAACCATTAAAAGAGAAGTTAAAATCGGACTAACGCTTAATAATGATGAAAGAACCGATTTTATTAATCTATTAAAAGAATTCATCGATGTATTCGCTTGGTCATATGAAGATATGCCAGGAATTAATAGAGAAATAGCTCAACACACAATTCCATTAATTTCAGGAATGAAATCTATAAACAAAAGTTACGTCGAATGAAACCCGATGTAGCTCTTAAAATAAAAGAAGAAGTATAAAAAAAGATAACAACAGGTTTTATTAGGGTATCCAAATACCGTGAATGGGTTGCAAATGTAGTCCCAGTTCCAAAGAAGGATGGAAGGGTACGAATGTGTGTCAACTATCGAGATCTTAATAAGGCAAGTCCAAAGGACGACTTCCCTTTACCACACATCGATATTCTAGTAGATAATACAACGAACCACGAACTTCTCTCATTTATGGATGGATATGCAGGGTACAATTAGATACTCATGGCAGAAGAAGACATGGAGAAAATAACTTTCATAACACCTTGGGGCACTTACTGTTACACGGTGATGCCATTCGGGTTGAAAAACGCAGGTGCCACTTACCAACGAGCAGCAACTGCTTTACTCCATGACATGATGCACACGGAAGTCGAAGTCTATGTAGATGACATGATTGTGAAATCAAAGGATCGACCAAGGCATTTAGTAGCTCTAAGAAAAATCTTTGAAAGGTTAATAAATATAACACGAGGTTGAACCCATCCAAATGCGCTTTTGGGGTTACCAAAGGAGAATTCTTGGGATACTTCATTAGCTCTGGAGGAATAGAGATAGACTCAACCATGATCAAAGCAATCATGTCAATGCCACCACCCAAAATCGAAAAGCAAATTCAGGGATTCATTGGCCAATTGCAATACATAAGCAGGTTCATATCTAAATTGACAACAATATGTGAACAAATATTTAAGAAGCTTAAAAAGAATGTGCTAGTAATATGGGACGCCGAGTGTCAAAAAGCCTTTAAGAAGATCAAAGCCTATCTCGCTAACCCTCTTGTATTAGCACCAACACTCCTAGGGGTCCCTCTTAAGTTGTACTTAACAGTCACCAAAGAGACAATGGGGGCTATGCTCGCACAAGTAGTAGAAGGAAAGGAGAACACCATCTACTATCTAAGTAAAAAGATGCTCAAGTATGAAATATGCTATACACCACTTGAGAAATTGTGCCTCGCATTGGTGTGGGCCACAACCAAGTTAAGACATTACATGCTCGTTCATACAGTCTTCGTAGTATCTCGAATGGATCCACTCAAGTATCTTTTAGAGAAATCTACACTAAATGGGTGAATATCAAGATGAATAGTCAACTTAGCCCAATTTGTTGTCATATTTATACCTTAAAAGGCTATTAAAGGATCCGTGGTTTCAGATTTCTTGGCGGATTTTCCGATAGAAGATTCTACGCCTATACACGAGAATGATTTTCCAAACGAAGACTTGATGGTCATAGAAGATGATACTTGGACTCTCTACTTCGACGGAGCCTCAAACCAAAAGGGATGTGGTGTAGGAGTACTATTGGTATCACCTAAAGAAGAACATGTTCCAATCTCCATAAAGCTAGATTTTGACGTTACCAACAACGCTACAGAATACAAAGGATGCATGGTAGGCCTCAAAACAACATTGGCGTTGGGAGTAAAGAAACTTCGAATTTTTGGGGATTCATTGCTGATCATCAGTCAATTTTCCAAGAGATGGAAAGTAAGGAGTGAAAGCTTGGCCCCTTACCAAACCTACCTGGAAACTCTCACAAACCAATTGGAAAAGGTAGAATATACATATCTACCTAGAGAGGAAAATCAATTTGCTGATGCCTTGGCAAGACTAGCCTCATTGGTTAGGATTCCTATGGAAATTAAGCAAGTGCCCTTAACAATAGAAAAGAGGCATAAACCGGCTTATATCCAAGCAATAGAGGATGATGAGGTAACCTAGGAAGAAGAAGAAGAGGAAGAAACTTGGTATACAGACATCCTCAACTATGTCACAAGGGAAGAATATCCACCCCATGATGACAAAAGAGGAAACGAGCCTTAAGACTTTTGGCTTCCCAATATGTACTCATTAATGACGAGTTACACAAAAGGGTACCTAAAGGTCGAGCTCTTCTATGTGTAGGCAAAAAGGAAGCCCAAAGGGCTATGAGAATAGTCCATGAAGGGGTATGTGGAACACATGTAAACGACAAAATACTGGTCCAAAAGATAATGCGCGAAGGGTATTATTAGACTACCATGAATATGGACTATCATCAATATGTCAAAAGATGCCCTAAATGCCAAATATATGGTAACTTGCAACATGTTCCTCTGTGTCTCCTCTACACCTATACATCACCATGGCCATTCTCAACATGGGGAATAGATATTATTGGAAGAATTACTCCTCCAGGAACAGGAAGCCATGAATACATATTAGTAGCAATGAACTATTTCACTAAATGAGTTGAAGCAAAATCATATGCTAAAATCATTGAAAAACATGTGGCACTCTTTATCGAAAGAAACATTATTTGACGATATAGAGTCCCACATGAAATGATAAGTGAAAATGGAACTCACTTTCAAGCAGAATGTGAAGAATTGTTACAAAAGTATGGCATTAAACACCATCATTATTTTCCATACAGACCTCAGGCAAATGGTGCAGTTGAAGCAGCTAATAAAAATCTAAAAACGATCATCGAAAAGATGACCGAAAATTACAAAGATTGGCCTGACAAGCTCCACTTTGCTCTGTGGGCTTATCGCACGTCAATTCGGTCATCAACAAAGAATACGCCATTTTCCTTAGTCTATGGAATGGATGCCGTACAACCAGTAGAGCTAGAAATACCTTCCCTACGCATCGCGTTAGAAAGTAAACTCGATGAAGTAGAATGGACTAGAGCGAGGTATGAAGAGCTAATTCTACTCGATGAAAAGCGACTAGAGGCTCTACATCATACTCAATGTTATCAAACTCATATGACTAGACACTTTAACAAGATGGTCAAGACAAGAAATATTAAAGTAGGAGACATGGTGCTAAAAACATTAAGGAAAAATGTCTTAGACCTAAGAGGCAAGTTTAGACCCAATTGGTCTGGACCATATATTGTCAAAACTATCCTATCAGGAGGCGATGTAAAACTAACTGATATGGATGGCAATGAGTTCTCAAACATGACAAATCTTGACCAACTTAAGAAGTACTACCCATAATTACTTAAGTAGGACACTCAAGAGAGCTACGCTTGGCCTGATTCCTTAGGAAAGGATACTGTGGGGAATAATTTCAAGCGTTAATCCCCTTGCTTGAACCCCACTGTGATCATACACTAAAGTACGGTGGCGTCCAAAAGGGAAGAAGACAGAGCAAAAGAGTCGCCAACAAGTTTTAGGAACTTGTAAACCATTCACAGGGTGAAGGTTACACCCCTTAACGATCCAAGAGATCGTCAACTCCATAAGATCTTGAACCAAATAGGGTTCGGGGATGAAGGTACAAATCCAACCTAAAAGAGATTGAACCTGCCTTAATAATAGACCTCTACTTTATTCTGATCGTATTCATGTGCGCTTTTTGACTAACATGCAATCAATAGGATTAACCCTAAACCTATTTATCTATGTTGATTGAATTTAACGCACAAATAAATCTATTATTGGCGATCACTTGAATTATAATCATATTAACCCTAACAAGATTACTAATTATCTTATTAAGCGTGATTACAAGTACAAATACCCTTTAAACATGCATAAAAGGTGTGATCAAGCAATAAACAATAAATATCAAGCAACATAATAATCATAATAAAAATAATAATAATGATCATAATAACAATCATATTAAAGCATAATAATAGCAAGATCCTAGGCATGATACTAACAAGATTAATAACAAACCCTAGCATGTCACTAAGCAATAAAAATCAAATCTTTAGCCCTAACATGATACTAACAATCATAAATATTAGGAAGAACATAACAGGCATCATACTTTTAATCATATTTGATATTAAAGTTACCCTAGACATGATATTAGGAATCAAAATAACATTCTAAGCATGAACTCTATATCATAACATCAATAAAAACCAATATAGCACTTACTTTGATGCCTCGTACCTCCTTCTAATAACAAAATACACACGTTAGTAACTTCAAGGAAAATAATAAACAAAACAATTAAATTAAATAATTGAAAGAGAGATTTGGGACCAAACCCTCAAACCTTTCACATCTAGGGCAAAGGCAACTTCGAATATGGCTAGGTGCTTCTAGATCTAATGAATGCGGAATTTTGTATGTAAAAAGCAAGTTCAGAAAAGAGAGAGAAAGAGAGTAATCAAGAGAACTTGATGAGAGTTGGTGAATGATTAGAAAGAATAAGAATTGATGATTGCGAATGAAAATTTGTTGTAGGTGAATGAAAACGGAGTTTTTAATACGTTATTTATAGAGAAAATCAGCCAAAAAGATAAAATTAACAAAACAGAGCATTGGCGCACAAAAAACCGAACCAGCGCCAACGCTGGCTGTTGGCGCCAGGCGCCAAGCGTAGCGCCAGGCGCTACAGCTGGCGTTTGGCGCTGATTCAGAAAATCACGCGTTTTCTTAAAATCAGATAAAAATTGCCGTACAGGAAGATAAAATCGTATTTTCCTCAAAAATGCTCTTTGATTTTAACTAAAACTCTGAAAAGTCAACAAAAGTCAATTTATCAATGCTAATTGAATTAGGAATAAAAAGAACCTTCTAGAAGAATCTAGAAGACTAAAACCATTCCTAATTGCATTAGGAATGATAAATCATATTAGGCCCTCCTCTAGATCATTGGGCCGCATATAAAGCTCAAACCGGGCCCAGTTTGGTAAATTGGCCATAACTTCCTCAATATTCATCGGAATTGGGCTTATAATATATCGTCGGAAAGGTCTTGTCAAGCCCCATCCAACTACACTACTATTGGACCCATATCATGGACCAACCAAACTGGATTGACTGTTTTCTTAAAATACGTTTTCAAAAACAGAGAGAAGAGAAAAGAAATTAAAACTTTCCGCAAAACTAAACTTTCCACACTTTCGCTTCATTCGATTATGATTCGACGCGAAAGGTACTCATCACTGGGTTTGGTTTTGGGGAGACACAAATGGGTGTCTACAGAAGCCCCCACTTTGACTGAGTTTGGAGAAACGCAAGTTTCGAAAACAAAAGTCAAAGTATTGATAGGGACGGAGAATGATTCAGAACGTTCTGCGATCCTAAATCACTCTTGTAACGCCGATACCTGCAAACTAGCGTTAGTTAAACAGATAAAAGAGTTAAGAAATGCGTATCTTGCACCGTCGAGCACACGTCTCTGAAAGTAACCGATTGTTTTGATGACCTCCTACAAGCTAGAGAATGTCATCCCGCCTGAAAACCGCTACGCTTGTAACTGCTTCCAATATAAAAGACTGCTTCGCCTGAAACGATCCTCCTTCGCTGTGATAATATTCCACGTCCAAGGGAATACTATCGAAGATTGCTTCTCTTGAAACAATCCTCTTCCACTATGATAATACTCCACGTCCAAGGGAATACTATCGAAGATTGCTTCTCTTGAAACAATCCTCATCCGCATTGATAATACTCCACGTCCAAGGGAATACTATCGAAGATTGCTTCACTTGAAACAATCCCCATCCGCTATGATAATACTCCACGTCCAAGGGAATACTATCGAAGATTCCTTCTCTTGAAACAATCCTCATCCGCATTGATAATATTCCACGTCCAAGGGAATACTATCGAAGATTGCTTCTCTTGAAACAATCCTCATCCGCATTGATAATATTCCACGTCCAAGGGAATACTATCGAAGATTGCTTCTCTTGAAACAATCCTCAGTTGTTTGTGACAACTCTCCACAATCTAGGGAACGCCACCTTGCTGTTTCGATGTTCACTCGTCTCTGAACAAAGAGCTTCCTTTTTTTTGGATATGTTCACGCGCCTCTGAACAAAGAGCTTCTTTTTTTTTTTTAATATGTTCACGCGCCTCTGAACAAAGAGCTTCTTTTTTTTGAATATGTCCACGCATCTCTGAATAACAGAGCTTCTTTATTATATTCTTTTTTAATATGAACTTCTAAATGATGTGTCCACGCGTCTCTGAACAAAAGAGCTTGATGGAAATGTTCACGCGTCTCTGAACAAAAGAGCTTGATGGAAATGTTCACGCGTCTCTAAACAAAAGAGCTTTTGAATGATATGCCCACGCGTCTCTGGAGCAAAAGAGCTTGATGGAAATGTTCACGCATCTCTGAACAAAAGAGCTTGAATAATATGCCCACGCGTCTCTAGAGCAAAGAGCTTTGATGGAAATGTTCACGCGTCTCTGAACAAAAGAGCTTGAATAATATGCCCACGCGTCTCTGGAGCAAAGAGCTTTGATGGAGATGTTCACGTGTCTCTGAACAAAAGATCTTGAATAATATGCCCACACGTCTCTGGAGCAAAGAGCTTTGATGGAGATGTTCACGCGTCTCTAAACAAAAGAGCTTCGGTACTTGAACGTTTGTTGCGATAATATTCTGAAGAAGAAATTTCCGAAGACCAACGTTTGTCGATCTCTAAAGCTCGCCTGAACTTTGCTTCCGCTAAAACCAGTATGTCGGTGTTTCCGTGATGAGCCAATTCTTAGGCACTTTAAGCTAAGTGAGACGATCTTTCATCAGGTCGACCACTTATTGTGATTGTAATCAAACTGACTACTTAATCATGTCAAATTGCTTATAGGGGCTAACTAGCGTACCAAGGAACCCGAAATTGCTGTTCTGAGGTCGAAATCACCTTTCGGAGAGGCTTCGATCTCTGTCGCTGCTGAAAAGATCTAGCGCCAGGCGCTGGAGTAGGGTCTTCCCTGTTCTGCTGCACCTGTATTTATTTTTGACTATAAAACTTTGCCAATCTCTTTAATTATCTTAGGGTTGACCTAAGGTTTGCGTCGCTTGATTCATCGACTTGACACGACTCAAGGTATAAACTTGACTCGATATGATTGACTGACTCGAGGTTAACTCGACTCAAAGTGAAATGACACATGTGTTAGACTCAAATCAAGGTGATATGACACGACATGACTCAATATGTACATGACTTGTGTGTACATTGTGTTGACTCAAAAATGCAAAAAAAGCAAAAATTTTCCGTCATTTTTGTGGAGGGTACCGACTTTCTCCCGAAAAAGAAAGACGCGAAAAAGAATCGAAAGTTTGAAGATGCATGTTGAATGAGCTTAGTCAAATGTTGTTTTATACTATCTCTCAAGGTGCAAGGATTAATCCATCCTAGGCTATCTCAACTGTTGACTCCATGATGAAATTATTTGGGTAACTTAGGCACGGAGGCTAAGTACTTCATACTTCGTGATGCAATGACAATTATGAGTGATTTTGACGAAGCATGCTTCAGCGTTAAGATTTCATGACAAAGGGTTCCTAAGGGAAATATATTTGGTCATGTATCTGTGCAGTGTGTGATAGTGATACTAAACTTAGGCCGCAAAGGTTAAGTGTGTGGAGAAAATATTATTGAAAAGAGTCAAATGGTGGTGACTCTTAGGTTAGGTAAGTTAATGATGTAGGGAACAAGCCCCCAAGTCTAGATCTAAGTGAATAGGGATGAGCATTGAAGATCCCTTGATATGATCATGGTGTAAGTGTGTGAATGTGAATATGAATGCATGTTTATTACGGCCGCAGCTCGATGCGAGGTTGCCTACGTATCCGTTAGGAATTAGGCCGAATGTAGCTCTAGCCGAACCTCGCACAAGTGTGTATATGATGAGTGTCATTTATGGCACTCATAGGGTAGTCTTTAAGGATGATTTCATCTTCCTTTTTATGCTTTATTATCTTATTTTTGGGTCCTTTTTCCTTTAATCCCTTTCTTTCTTTCTTTCCTTGTATTTTTCGTGTTTTCTTCGTGTTTTCCTTTTATTTGGTTCTTTTTCCCTTTTATTCCTTTTCGTTGTTTGTTCTTGTAGGTACCTAGGATTTGTCTTTGCAAGGGAATCAAGATGGGCTATATTGACTAAGCAAGGAGGAAATAATCGGCTTGGAGAGGGCTCAGAGAGGGCATGGAAAGGGCATCAAGCCCTGCCAGTCTGTCGCGGGCGCGGGTACTGAAGGCCGCGGGCGCGGGCTCATATGCACACAATTGGCAGATTTCGACCAGTAACTCTCCGCGGGCTTGCCGCGAGCGCGGGTAGTTTAGAGAGCCCGCTCGTACCAGAGAGACCGCGACCCTCTGATCACCCTTTGGGAGTAGGGGATTCGCCGCGCTTTTGCCGCGGGCGCGGGTGTTTCCCAGAAAGCCCGCGGAGTTTTTAATGGGTTCCGTACCCATTTTTCCGTGGGCGCGGGGTTTATTGGAGAGGGTGCGGGAATCCCGTTTTTCTTCTTTGCCTATAAATACACTTGTAATTCCTTTTTGAAGATAACTTTTAGATAATTTTCATTAGCTTAATTTTAGAGAGAGAAGTTAGAGAGAAGTTAGAGAGAAGTTCTTGGTATTGGATTTGTATTTCAACATTGGATCAATTGTGCTTGGATTTCTTCATTTTCAATCATTAATGTTAGTAAGATTTTCTTCTTCTAGTTCATCTCTTACTTGATTGATTTAGTTTCATCTTTGATTGTTTGTATTGTTTGGATTTGAATTGGATATTGTAGTTGATATTGCTTTCTCTTGATTTTGATTTTGAATGATGATCAATGCTAATTCTAGTGATTTGTCCTTGAGTTACACCATGATTAGTGAGTAGATTAGTTGCTAGGGAGAAGGGGAAGCATGTTTGATTGATAATTTGTGCTAGTTGATGATCTTTGATTGATTGAATTGTTGCAATTAAATTGGTTGACATAGTTTTGCATGTGATTAATTAGATTAGGAATGATCAACCTATAAGATTAATCTAGATTGCATTGCATTTCTTAATGACATGACCCATCAATTTGAGAATTGCTTTAATTGATTGAGTTTGATTGTGAATTTCCTTGACTAGCCATTCATAGTGACCCCTAGTTTGGCCTCTAGGAGATAGCTCTTGAATTCTCCTGATTGCTACTATTGTTTGTCCTTTGCAATGCTTTAATCAAACGAAGAAATTGTCGATTAGCACGATTATTGAATTAGCATGTGGAACCAATATCCCTAGCATTTAGCTTATTGAATTACTTGATTAGTCTAATTTTGCTATCATAACACCAACCATTTTTTCACTTCAATCTCCGAAATAGCTTGATTTAGGCTAAAGAGAACACCAACTAACTCCTTTGGGTTGACCCTATACTTACCTATACTTGTTTTAGGTTGGTTTAGGATTTTATAAATAGTGTTTGATTTTGGGATAAGCAATTAACGACTAGTTCATTCCTCTATCAGTATACCTCAAAAAGGTCTTTTTAAGGGTTGTGACGTGGTTAGGCTAAAGTTTATAGAAGAAGGGGATAAAGGCTCAAGACCCTAGATTAGCCCCTAAGGTGTGCATTCTCGCTTTTGAATCTTTATATTTTTATGCTTGAGTTCCTACTCTTTTTTAGCTCTTTTTTATCTTTTGCTTTAGCATCTATTTTATTTTTATAAGTGTGGGAAATCCTGATCATGCAGTCTATCACTCACTTGGCATTCATGTTTCTCAGGCACGGTACCGAGAACTCGATAAGAGACACAATCTGAGACGTGTTCTTATCAAAGATATTTTCATATCAAGGACATTGGAACACTTGCCCTTTTATACACTTTTATTTATTTTTTACTCTTGCTTATTTTTGCTATTTATTTTGATCTTTTGAAATCACTCAAGCTTTTTAGAATTGCATAAGTTACACACCATCCCATCCCAAGGTTATGTAGTTAAGGGTTGAAAAAACAAGGGTCTATCGTTAGACGAGGCTCAAAGTGGTTTATGAAGAAAGGATGTATAATTGAAGGGTGAAATAAGATATGATGTGGCTACAAGGGGTGCCTCAAATCATTGGTATACCTTGTGCTTAATTTGACATGGATTTTATTTATTTTATTTTTTATGCAATGCAATGTGATGATCATATGTAAGAGAATAAATGCTCATTTTATTAAAAGAAAATATATAATGATCCTACAAAATAAATCTAAGGAGAATAAAAAGGTGCCTATGCTAGACTTATTGGGGAAAGGATAAATAAAAAAGAAATAGAAAAAAGAGGTCACGAAATCTTGCCGTTGAAGCTCGCCTCTTGTCTTGTGTTGTTTCCTTTATCATCGCTCGCTCTTCTTGTTAACTGGAGGCATGGGAAGCTTGTTATTATCAATCAAATGTTGGATAGCCTCCTTTAGCTTCCAACAGCTCTCAGTAGCATGACCCCTACCTTGATGGTACTTGCAGTGTTCGTCTGGATTCCAACTAGGCAATCTCTTCTCAATTGGGGGATCTTGAATAGGTCCAATGGGAGTAATGAGTCCTTTGGCATGGAGTCGATCGAAAGCATTATCGTAGCTAATTCCAATAGGGGTGAAATCCTTTCTCAGTTTCTTTCGATTACCCATGGCTAGGATTTCACTAAGGTCGAAAGTACCAACACTATTACTAGAGTAGGTGTTTCCTGAAGAAGAAGGATAGTCGTTCTTCTTCCCTTTACAGCCACTGTTACCATCGTTACTAATCTTGGCCTTCTTGTCGCGCGGAGGAACATGAAGGAGATTTGAATCAATGGAGTCTTGAACACGATCCTTGAGGGCGAGACACTTTTCGATAGTGTGACCGCGACCTCTATGGTATCGACAATAGGAATTTGGATCCCAATTGGGAAAACGTTTTTCAGGTGGAGGGTCTTGACCTTGATCGTGAAGACAGTCAAAAGATTCATTGTAAGTCATTCCTATTGGTGTGTATTCTTCAATGGTCCGTTTTTCCTGTGGCTTAGGAGCATTGAGTTCTTCATTAAACCCTTGGCGAGAATTTTGTTCGATGGCCATTACCCGATTTGCTAATCCTTCTACCACATTCAAGAGCATGGCAATGACATCTTGCAGTTTTCGAACGTCCTCTTTTAGACTTGACGAGTCTTCCTTGGTATTATCTAAGAAAAGACTTTCATCTTCCTCAATTATGGCCACTTCATCGAGAGAGGTCATATAAGTTGTCTCGATCATGGGCTCTCCTACAGGTGTGATAAGAAGTGATGGATCGAAGGATGCTTGGTCATCTTTGATGGCTAGAATCTCGAAGTTTCATTGTTATCGATAAGATCTTGAATAGCTTCTTTGAGTTTAAAACACTCCTCAGTGTCGTGACCCTTTCCTTGATGATATTTGCAGTGCTTATTAGGGTCCCACTTAGGTGGCCTGGCTTCTGGAACTAGATCTTTGATAGGCCCTATGGGCATGACTAGTCCTTTGTGGTGTAGCTTCTCGAAAGCTGTTTCATAACTCATACCAAGTGGAGTGAACACTCTTTTTGACCTTTGGATTCGTGATTTAGAGGCGTTCGTAGCATGTACATCATTAATGGGAGAGGAAGAAGAAGGATGGTCGTTCTTCTTTCCTCTTGCACTATTATCTTTTAGAAGGTCATCTTCAATGTCAATGCCTATATTATAGTCAGCCTTGAAAGTATTTAAATTGTGTTGGTACTTTAGGTGCCTTGAATACTTCCCTTGGAGATTCTTGATAAACATCCTCATAGATTCTTTTTCGGTAGGAGCCTTGACCATATTAGCGGAAGTTTCCCTCCATTTATTGAAGAAAGAAGTAAAGCCTTCATTCTCTTTTTGTCTTAGCATCTCAAGTTGTCTATGGTCGGTTTCAACTTGAATATTGCACTTGTACCTATCAATGAAAGCGTTTACTATCGATTCCCAGGTAGTGGTTTTCTCTTTGTCAAGGGAGAAGTACCATTGTTGGCAAACAGTTTCAAGGGATAGTGGGAACAGAGAGGGGAAAACCTTCTTATCGATACCCTTAATGTTCATTATAGTTTCGAAAGCTCTTAGATGGAAGTAAGGGTTATCTTTTGCCTTGAATTTAGGGATGTCAGTGGCGTTGAACTTATGCGGAAGAAGTTCCTTGTCCAACGAGACCCCTTGTGAACTCATGCCCTGAAATTTATAGTCACTAGATAGCTTTCTCAAACTTTCTTGCATGAGGTTCATTTGTTGTTGCTTCACAGGATCATCGATCTTGAGTGTAAGTAGCTTCAGTGTCTCAGTCATGGTAACCAATTGGTGCCTAAGCTCATTGACTTCTTCTTGACTTGCCATTATCTTTTTAGCCTTCCTCTTTTGACGAATCGGTTTATCAAAAAGTGAGACCTGAACAAAGGTGTTGTCCTTGATTAATCGCCCTTCTCTCCTTGACCAAGTACTGTGGAAAAGGAATTTGGGGATATTCATTGTTAATTATTTGACTCAAACTTCATTCAACATGCAATGGATGGAGGAAATGAAGAAAGACTAGAATGGAACGTGAAGGAAAAATGATGTAGATGGAGGGATATGAAGAATTAGGAATAGAATGTACCCCCCAACTCAAATGACGGAAAAAACCGACTCATGCATGAACCTAAGACATGGTCATGGTGATGTGTACTCAAAGTGTGTGCTAAGACTAGTGAGTGTAGGTGGTACGTTAAGACTCGTGTCATGACCATGTGGCGAGACTATGTGACTAGACTCAATTAATGACTCGACAAAGTGTTATTGACAGCGAAATTAACCGAATTCATTAGCAAACTGGCTAATTAGACACTAGGTGATGACTCGACCAATAATCCGAACTGTCGCACTGTGTAGTGTAGCGCCAAACGACAGAGCTGTTGCCAGGCGCCACACTCCACAGAGTGGCGCTACAGTCCAGACTTTGGCGCCAATGCCGGAGCTTCAATCTGGGACTGTTTTCGGTGTTATTAATCAACAGGGGTATGCCTAAAGTCGTACTAGGTCAATTCTAATTAAAATGAATTAGACTTTATTTACTAAAATTAATTAATTAATTAATTAATTAGGCAAAGTTCTTTAAGTCATTAATTTATTTAATCTCAACACAAGTCAAACAAACGGTTAAGAAAAAACATAGATCATATGCACAACAAATAATGCACAATTAGTCAAGTAGGCACAATATGATGCAATGAGTTTGCAACCTAACCATGGCTCTAGTTCTCTAAAGTTTGGGATATGGTTTAGTCAAAAGAGGGTCCATGGTTAATTGTCCGGATGCACCGCGCGGAAGCCTAACCGTGAAGGGTTGGCGCGAGTGGATGGGACACCGCAAGTTTTAGAAAAACTCGCTTCCATGGTTTGATAAATTCAACATTCTCGGGTGTATCCTTTTGTTGCACAGAGCGTTCAATCAGGTAGATGGAGCATGAATTCCCAGAGGGTTATGTCCATATGTAGAACACATATGGGTTTCAGAAAAGTGAGAAAAAACTCAATCAGGAAGTAGGATCGAGCAAACAATATGAAAAACTGGTCGAAATTAGAACGCATATTTCTGGCTCGGTATTGGAGGAATTTGGCGCCAGCAAAATGAGACTAGCGCCAGGTTTTAGCTGTAGCGCCTGGCGCCAATGCTGGCGTCTGGCGCTACAGCTAAATGCCTGGCGCCAATGCTCTGGTCGTTGGCGCTAATTCCTACATGCCTCAGCAGCTTTCTGTGCTCGATAAAATTTTCCAGTTTCGCGCAGTGTTATTTTGGTCCTAGTTGTGAAAGATATTTCTCAAATTTCCTACGTGTAAAATCCTATGTTTTTAACTCATTACGGATGGTCTTTCCAATGAGTTATTTTTTATGCATATGACAATAATGTTAATCAAAATTACGCACATGAAATACTTAGAACGTTTCGAGTCTCATCCACTCATTCTAAATCATTGCCGAAACAAATTCAGGAATTAAAATAGAAATCCTCCCCAGTGGAGTCGCCAAAAACTGTAGGGAATAATTTCAAGACTTTAAAATCCCACTAGCTTGAACCCCACTGTGATCATACACTAAAGTACGGTGGCGTCCAAAAGGGAAGAAGATAGAGCAAAAGAGTCGCCAACAAGTTTTTTAAGGAACTTGTAAACTGTTCACGAGGTGAAGGTTACACCCCTTAACGATCCAAGAGATCGTCAACTCCATAAGGTCTTGAACCAAATAGGGTTCGGGGATGAAGGTACAAATCCAACCTAAAAGAGATTGAACCTGCCCTAATAATAGGCCTCTACTTTATTCTGATCGTATTCATGTGCGCTTTTTGACTAACATGCAATCAATAGGATTAACCCTAAACCTGTTTATCTATGTTGGTTGAATTTAAAGCACAAATAAATCTATTATTGGCGATCACTTGAATTATAATCATATTAACCCTAACAAGATTATTAATTATCTTATTAAGCGTGATTACAAGTACAAATTCCCTTTAAACATGCATAAAAGGTGTGATCAAGCAATAAACAATAAATATCAAGCAACATAATAATAATCATAATAAAAATAATAATAATGATCATAATAACAATCATATTAAAGCATAATAATAGCTAGATCCTAGGCATGATACTAACAAGATTAATAACAAAACCTAGCATGTCACTAAGCAATAAAAATCAAATCTTTAGCCCTAACATGATACTAACAATCATAAATATTAGGAAGAACATAAAAGGCATCATACTTTTAATCATATTTTATATTAAAGTTACCCTAGACATGATACTAGGAATCAAAATAACAATCTAAGCATGAACTCTATATCATAACATCAATAAAAACCATTGAAGCACTTATTTTGATGCCTCGTACCTCCTTCTAATAACAAAATACACACGTTAGTAACTTCAAGGAAAATAATAAACAAAACAATTAAATTAAATAATTGAAAGAGAGATTTAGGACCAAACCCTCAAACCTTTCACGTCTAGGGCGAAGGCAACTTCGAATATGGCTAGGTGCTTCTAGATCTAATGAATGCGGAATTTTGTATGTAAAAAGCAAGTTTAGAAAAGAGAGAGAAAGAGAAAGAGAGTAATCAAGAGAACTTGATGAGAGTTGGTGAATGATTAGAAAGAATAAGAATTGATGATTGCGAATGAAAACTGGTTGTAGGTGAATGAAAACGGAGTTTTTAATACGTTATTTATAGAGAAAATCAGCCAAAAAGATAAAATTAACAAAACAGAGCATTGGCGCACAAAAAACCTAACCAGCGCCAACGCTGGCTGTTGGCGCCAGGCGCTAAGCGTAGCGCGAACAGAGAGAACAGAAAAGAAATTACAACTTTCCGCAACACTAAACTTTCCACACTTTCGCTTCATTCGATTATGATTCGACGCGAAAGGTACTCATCACTGGGTTTGGTTTTGGGGAGACACAAATGGGTGTCTACAGATACGTTAGGCAACCCTTATAGGGTGTGGCTACTTTAATTTTTACAAACCTCGCATTCCAGCAAATCAACTCAGAGAAATTAGCGCGAACGCATCCTAGAAAAGTTGTTGCCTGACGACAGATGTCAGCATCGAACAACATCAACAGCGTCTGGCGAGGAAGACAACGCCGAGAGACGAACATCATCGTCTGGCGACGAGGACAACGCTAGGCGATGAAGACCAGCGTCTGGCGACAGACCCAAATTGCTACACTAACTTTTTTGCATTAAACTGGGCGAGTTTCGGTGTATTTTGGAAAATTTTGACTTCCTTCGTACTCGAATATATTCCCAGAAAAATTATTAAGTGTTTTCATTGCATTAATGGAGATTATAATGTAAATATTGATTTTATTTAAAAAGTTGAAAATTGCATTAATAAAATAAAGTAAAATTACATTATTGATGGAATTAAAAATAAAAGCTTAATAAATTGATTTAAAAATTAAATTTGTCTAGCTAATAAGTTGAAAGTAAAACAATGCTCTAATCTTTCTTCTCTTTCTTTGCTCTCTTCTAATTCTTTCCAGCTTCTTCTTTCTCATCCATTACTTTTGCTAGCAAGCGTTCTTTAGAGGATATGCATTCAATTTTGGTGTAAATAGTTTTTCCTTTAGTCTTTACACCATGTTTCTTCTCTACCCATATTTTCTATTATGTAGAGTCAGCTTTCCTTTTCTCTTTGCCTTTAGTAGTGTCTTTCTGTCTAGGCATCATAGGTGTTTTAAATTCAACCTTTTCACCTAAGCGTTCCTTAACATGAGCTATCTTGTCTCCTGAACGATTCTTCACATTGGTTTTATTTTGATCTCTCTTCTGGTCCTTTTTAGGCCTATCATGTTACACATCCTAGGAAAAAGAAGGAGGAAACTTTTGAGTAAGCATCAAGCCTCTCTACGTCCTGTGACACAAGAAATTCATAAGGACAATGAAGATCACCAGAAGGAATGGTTTGAGCAAGGCCGTACTGCCTTTTTACCCTTTAGGGGAATAAAAAGTAAACTTGGATAAGCTTAGAAGACGGCAGAAGGGTTTTTTGTTGACACAAACCATCTTCTCAATTTTCCACCAAGGGATGATCCATTTGATAGCAAAATCACAAGAGGCGAATAATTTACTCCACGCCCGACGATCCATCTTTATGGAAAAGCGTTTCTTTATTTTACCTCACAAAGCAGTTTAGTGTATATTTTTCAATAAGGACTAATTAATTCTAGCCTCTCCATTAACCACATCTGCGAAAATTCAAATTCAAATTAAAATTCAAATTAAATATATGTTTTTGATTTCTGTAATTCAAAATATTATTTTTCTAACTGTAATAAAATTGGAGAGCCTCAAAAAAGTGCTTTTTGATTTTTCTTTAATTCATCCAAACTAAGCATAGTTTCTCCAACAACTAATGGCATTGGATTCCTCCCTGATTCAATTTGTTCCATGACAGACACTAAATTGCTTGACCCTCACGATAATTACCACTAGTAAGGAGATATTGGCTAAACATGCAAAAGAGAAAAGCTCTCCTCCTATAAACATGAAAAGACTCATAATATGGTCTATCAAAGTAGTGGCGTGCAAATTCTTTCAGATTTACTACAGTTCCATCTACAATATTTGTTAGATCCCTGTCTTTCAGATTAAAGAAAAGCTCAAAATCTTTATAATAGTATTCGCTAATATTAGGAATTACCGCAAGATCCATGGAAGGAAAGCCTAGAATAGCACCAAATTCTTCCGATAAAAGACTAATTTCATCATAGCCTAATCTAAGGCAATGAGTGTCTGGATCCCAATATTCTAAGGCGGTATGAATAAAATCTATATCTATGTCTACCCCTTAATACATAAATACCTCCCAAATGAAAGAAATCAAGCTCTTTTCTCTCCCTAGCAGTCAAAGATCGGCACCACTCACGAGTAAAATCATTAAAGCTCTTACACATGATTGCTTAAAGAGAACTATAACTATTATTTTAATCTGTTAGAAATATACAAAATTTGGCAGATTTAGGGGCTATTTATGCACAAAACTGGTATAGTTTGTTTTCTGAAAGGATTCAGAGAAAAAAAGTGTGTCGCCAGACGACAAGCACAACTTTTGGCGACGAGGCCTGTTGCCTGGCGACAAGGGACAAGGTCAGCGTTTGGCGACAGAGAGTCAGTTCGACGATTGCTTTTCCGCGCTATGCAAATCATATGTTTTTCGATTTCGATTCGATTTTGTACATTGACTTTACGTTTTTTTATCCTTTTCAAACACTTTTTCAATTAATTTAAGCCTAATTAATTTTAGGCTTACTTTAGTCAAAGCCAAAATTTATTTTTTATTTTTTTCTTTTTGGGGGAGAAAGTCGGATACCCTCCATTAATAATAAAAGTGACGGAAATTTTTTGCGAAAAAAATATGTCACTTTTTTTCACACACTCACATGCACATAAAATGAATAATAAAAATGCAAAGATAAAATAAGCATAATAAGTTTGTATATACAATATGCCTTACATAAAAATCGTATAATACAAATTAGCAAAGTCCTACGAGTCAAATAAAATAAACATAGGAACAGCTACGGTGCTGGAGGACGCAAATGGGGAGGCACTCCTAAAGTGTCAAAGAACAAGGTAGATCGTGAAGTATGCCCCTCTCCGGCTCTAGGATCGCCGACAGTCGGGATCGACAAAGTGGGGCCACCCTGGTGCTGAATAGCCAATGGTTGAGGCTGCGGCGGCTGCTGCGACGACGGGCCAACCTCGTACGTCCCACCATTCCTTAAAGGAGTCGATGGCATGTCTCCTTGGCCTGTCGGCCTAGCGTATGCACCCTTCGATAAAGAGCCTGAACCCTCCGGTCTCTTAGGTGGAGCCGTCACTGATTGGCCACCCTCACCCCAGGAAGAGGTACGGCGACGCCTTGAGTCGGACCTCTCTCTCCTAGCTTAGGTCTCGTCCGAGTGTGTGGAGGAGGAATAGGTTGTCCCTGCGAAAGTAAACCATGTCAGATGCTAAATGAGTAAATAAATCACGAGATAAGGATAGGAGAAATACCTCTGCAGTGTCGTCACGACGACAAGAAGCTCGATCCCTCAATCTCACCAACTAGTAACGAAAGGCGCCGAAACCCCTCACCATCCTCGTAACCACCTCGCGAGAGAACTGTCTAGAGACAAACTAGTATCAATCAAAGATATATGTACAAGTAAAAGGCAAACAAATGACTAACCCAAGTATGGTGTCGTGGTATCAACTGCTCTATAAAACTGTGATCCGGAGGAGCCAGATGAATCATCTCCTCAACGGGGCCACACATCCCCTAATAGGTGATGGTCACAGGTGGAGCAACAAAATCCGCGCGCACATCCTATAAAATAAACTGGGTAATCAATACTTACTTAGGGGCTATACAAGAGACAAATACATAAGATAAAGAATACCTCCTCTCCTCCCTCTGGAAAAACAAGTGGTGGAGCCAAGAGTGGCAGTAGTTCCTCTGTGTAGCATAGCTCCGAACAAGCGTGCGTCCGCCAAGGTGTGCCCTTTGGCGCCCTACTCGCCAAGATCCTCAACCTCGCCTTATCGAAAATATGTCGAGGAGGGCGAGCTAGAACAACAAAAGCCTCCGAGGAGTGCTGTATAGTCACTCTCTCGCCTTGATACACTACATCATCATACGTCCTTTGGAAGTACCCAGGCTGAGCGGTGTATTGCGCAGCAAGCGCAGAAATGTCAAAATCGGACCACGGTCGAAACACCATAGCCGGCTCCAACAAAATGCATACTTATAAGATAAAATCCTTCTAAAGATATAAAAAGGCAATCATTTGAGGAACATACCGAGAGGATCAACTCTCGAACGCGCCTAGAAGTAACATTCGCACTGTGACGGCCTCCCCAACCGGCAACAACGGGGAGCTCGCGAGGTGAAGGTCTCGCCGACCAAAGAGATGGAAAGTACTCGTAGAACCAGCTCTATGAAAATAAAGGAATGTCAATGAATGCCAAAATAGATCTAGAGCTAAATTCAAAAGAAATAAAGTGTTCGAAAAGCTGGAAAGCACGATGTCTCCCTCGAAGGAGCTATGACGACTAGTAAGTCGTAGTCCGACAAAGAAGTCCGCGTAGGCCAAGCTGGCCCAATCATACGACCCGACCGAAGGAAGGTCGCGAAGAGCAGGCAAGTAGTAGAGTAGCACTCGACTACCTTTGTCAGGTGAAAAGGTCCCTGACAATAGGATAAGAGCAAAAATGCGCACCCGTTGCTTGGGGGTGGTCGCATTGTCCTGAAAGGCTGCCGCAGGTATGGTTTGATGAATGCACCTAGTGCTAAGTTGCGTCGGATCAGCCTCAGCACAAGCCCGAATAGTGATAGGGCCCTACAGCTCCAGTACCTCTGGAGAAAAGAGAGTGATCTCGCCATCGAAAGGGTGCAGGAC
Source organism: Chenopodium album (assembly GCF_948465745.1). Taxonomy (NCBI): domain Eukaryota; kingdom Viridiplantae; phylum Streptophyta; class Magnoliopsida; order Caryophyllales; family Amaranthaceae; genus Chenopodium; species Chenopodium album. The sequence continues at coordinate 19,799,676 of NC_137842.1, forward strand.
CAAGGTGAACTCCAATCTCGAGATGACACTGAAGTTAGTGGGGGTAATAGTCATCTCACCCCAAGGAAAATGGAAGGTGTTGGCGGTGTCCCAAAAGAACTCAACCAGAGCTCGGACTACGTACAAGCTCTGTCCAAAAGAGTACATAGCCTGAGTAGCTCGGAGCAAAGGAGTCAAGCCACATGACTCCCACAGAAGGCGTAGACCGTTATGGTCGCGGAAGTATGTATCGTACAAAGAGCTGATGGTCGTGTTGCCAGAACAATGGTTACGGACCCTCCTGCTATGAAACCCTCGTCGGACGTGCTTTAAAATGTGGAACTTAGGCGCAAAATACAGAGTGCGCTCGTCCCACTCTGGAAACCTCCCTAGGGAAGAAGAGGTCCCTACACCGGCGTCAACGGGATCGTCCTCCCGATGAGCCTCCCTAGAACGAGAACGAGAATCCAAACCTCGTCGTTTAGCCATGATATATTATGCAAAATACAAGAAAATTAAGGTTCTATAGTATCTAAGGTTTGCCTAGCCGCATGATACTATGTTCGCAAAAAATAGAGTATGTAGTACTAAAACAGAGCATAATTTCAATTCAAGCATAAATGGCAATTTTCAGCAATCAAACAATTTCTTGCAATACTATGACAAATATTGTGACAAATTTGACAAGAATGGCTAGCAAAAACACGAAGAACAAGTAACATTGTTCTCACGAACTTAAGGGGTTCAATGATGGCAATTTGTTCATTTCTTCACCAAATTGAGTAAAACAAGTTTGAAAATGCTCTAAACATGATATATAAACATAATCAAGTAATTTCAAATTGTTAAAATCAACGAACAAAGCGAATTAAGCATAATTGGGTTCGATTTTTTTGAATACCCGCGCACAAACATCTTAAAATTCAGCAAACACCAAGTTAAGTTTGAGAAAAATTACAGGGATCGAGAAAATAGATGAGATGAGCTTTGATTTGCAACAAATTTGAACAAATTTGGTGGACAAACGAGCAAGAATGACCGATTCAAAGTCCCGAGCGAAAATGAACAATAGCAGCAGCAGTCACGGCAAATGAAGAAGAAAGAAGTTTTATTTTGAAAACCCGACATGAGCGCCAGACGACGAGTTTGTCGCCAGCCGCTAACCTTGGTCGCCTTACGACGGAGCTAAAACCTGGCAATAGTGCGTTCCAGTGTGCGCTGGTACGACAACAAAATATATGGCCCTCATAAATGACTATGTTGACCTTATGCAACAACTTTGGATTCCTTGGTACGCTAGTTAGCCCCTATAAGCAATTTGACATGATTAAGTAATCCGCTCAATTACAATCACAGTAGGTGATCGACCTGATAAAAGATCGTCTCACTTAGCTTAAAGCGCATAAACATTGGCTCATCGCAAAGGCACCGACATAATGGTTCATAAACAGCAAAAGCACCGACGTAATGGTTCATAAGCAGCAAAATGTGTCGACGTACGGTCACCGCGGAAATTTCAGCGAATATCACAGCAGCAAAGTTCAAGCGAGCTTTAAGGATCAACAAGCGTTGGTTTTCGATAATTTTCTTTGGAATATTCCGCTGAGGATGGCTTCATGCGAAGTTATCTTTGACGGCATTCCCTAGCTTGCGGAGGGTTGTCACGAAAAACTGAGGATAACTTCAAGCGAAGTTTTCTTCGGCGGCGTTCCCTAGGATGTGGAAGGTTGTCAAGAAAATAGGATGGCTTCAAGCGGAGTTATCTTCGACCGTGTTCCATAGCTTGCGGAAGATGGCCACAAAATGGTAGAAGGTCGTTTCAAGCGGATCAATCTTCGATAGTGTTCCCTAGCTTGCGTAAGATTATCACAACGGAAATTAGAGGCAGTTACAAGCGTAGCAGTCTTCAGGCGATATCCCCTAGCTTGAGGAAGATCGTCACAAATCAGTTACTACAGAGACGTGTGCTCGACGGTGCAAGATACGCGTTTCTTAACTCTCTTATCTGTTTTAACTAATGCTAGTTTGCAGGTACCGGTGGTACAAGAATGATTTAGGATCGCAGAACGTTCTGAATCATTTTCCGTCCATATCGCTACTTTGACTTTTGTTTTCGAAACTTAAGTTTCTCCAAACTCAGTCAAAGTGGGGGCTTCTATAGACACCCAAATGTGTCTCCCCAAAACCAAACCCAGTGATGAATACTTTTCACATCATTTGATTATCGAACGAATTGAAAGTATGGAAAGTCTAGTGATGAGGATGTTTTTTATTAAAATATTTCTCTTTATGTTTTCAAAAATATTTATTTCTTACTCTATTTATGAAAAATAGCCAGTCCAATTTGTTTTGGTCCATGATAAGGGTCCAATAATAGTGTAGTTGGATTGGGCTTGCAAAGAGCTTTCCAATGATATATTATAAGCCCAATTCCGATGAATTATGAGGAATTTATGGATTAAATTCAATTAGGCCCAGTGATTTTAAATGTGGCCCACTGATCTAGAGGAGGGCCTATTAATTATTATTCCTAAAGTGATTAGGATTGATTTTAGTCTTCTAGGAATATCTAGATGGTTCTCTTTAATTATAATGAGATTAGGATTGATAATTATATTTTTAAAGATGTTTTATTTTAAATAAAATATATTAAATCTGATTTTAAATCTGCTTAGACGCATAATTACTTGTAACCAGTTTAAAAGGTAATTACGCGTGTAAAAGCGCGTTGTACTTTTGAACCAGTGCGAGACGACAGAGTCGTCGCCTAACGCTAACTTTCGTCGCCTGGCGCTGACCTTCGTCGTTTGGCGACGAACTCATCGTCTGGCGCTGACTCCTATCGATTGCGATATGAGGTATTTTATTTTGAATATGATTTTCTTCGCTCCCGTGCTATTTTTCCTATAAATAGGCGTCATCTTTCTCTGTTTTCAAATCACCTACATCTACAATCTGGATCACCCAGAATTCTCTAATTCTATTCTCTCTTTCTCTAAAAGCTAGAAGCTTTCTCTCTTCTTTTTCTAAACCTTCCATCCCTCAAAATTCCTCACACATTAGTTCTAGAAACACCTAGCTAAGTTTGAAGTTGCCTTCTGCCTAGACGTGAAAGGTTTGGTATTTATGAGGGTTTGGTCCTAAATCCCTATTTCGATTATTTAATTTAATTTAATTGTTTATTATTTTCCTTGAAGTTACTAACATGTGTATTTTGTTATTAGAAAGAGATACGAGGCATCGAAGTAAGTAATTTAATTACTTATCTATTATTTTGATTCCTATTATCATGTTAGGATTTTTTATTGCTTCCTAGTATCATGTAAGGGTTAATTAAATTTCTAATATCAAGTATGATTATTATGGTGCTTCCTATTTCTTTCCTAATATCATTTTAGTATCAAGTTAGGAATAAAGCTTTGATCTTTGATGTTTAGTGACATGCTAAGGTTTGTTATTAATCTTGTTAGTATCATGCCTAGAATCTTGCTAATAATATTATGCTTTAACATGATTATTATAATTGTTATGATTTATTATGTTGCTTGATGATATAGTATTTTTATTGCTTGATCACACCTTTTATGCATGTTTAAAGGCAATTTGTACTTGTAATCACGCTTAATAAGATAATTAATAATCTTGTTTAGACTAATTTAATTATAATTCAAGTGATCGCCAATAATAATTTTGTTTGTGCATTAATATTCAACCAACATAGATAAACAGGTTTAGGGTAAACCTATTGAATGCATCTTAGTTAGAAAGCGCACATGAATACGTGAAAAATAAAGTAGAGGCCTATTATAAGGGAAGATTCAATCTCTTTTAGGTTGGATTTGTACCTTCATCCCCGAACTTCCAGTCATGGTTCCAGACCTATTGGAGTTAACGATCTCCTAGATTGTTAAGGGGTGTAACCTTCTCCCTGTGAACGGTTTACAAGTTCCTACAACTTGTTGGCGACTCCTTTACTCTAGCTTCCTTCCCTTTAAACGCCACCATGCTTAAGTGTATGATCATAGTGGGGCTCAAGTGTGGGATGGCTCGAAATATTTCCTACAAAAGGCAAAGATTTCTTTGAATTCTTTCAGCAGAAGGTGCAAGTATGCACCCAACCTTAACGGTAAGATGATCTCTGTCCCCACCTTAACAGTTCGCTCTGAACGGCTGTCGTCCAAAGGAATATCAATGTGCTCACCAGCTGGCTAGGGACGTAGATCATCTTGTAAGGAGGGTGATCCCATCATAAGGGGTACTTTCCTTATATACCCTTGGCCACTTAAAAGCCTAGGACTTTACACTTGTTAGGGTGTATTAGGATTTGAATTCTTGACTATTTGGGGGACCTTGAATTAGAAATGATTCTATCATACACGCTTTTTTGTAAGGAACAAGTAGGAGTCACCAATGAGTTTTAGGAAAACCCATAAACCTCGTTCATGCCTTTCTCCCAAGTAGAGTTCAAGGGATATTTATCATGAATCATAAGTTTACCCATGCCCAAATTGGTCTACATAAACCAGAAATGAGTTCGGGAGCGAGGGTACCAAGATAACGTTCCCTTTAGAGGGAATCGCGATCCTAGCCCTAGTGCGGCCTCTACTAGCTCTTCCTTTTCACAATTTCATCACCAAACAATATACGCAACGTGATACCTAAAAATATGTTAATTGATTTTATTTACACACATTAATCATATAGGAATTACATTGCAAAAGTCGTTATTCTTATTTGATCAAATTCGTGAAAAGAACAAGAAGTAAACAATATTCGCCTTGTCTTAAGTGATAAAACAATCAATTAATTATTCAAATTCTAGTCTTGATTAACTAAAGATTTCTATGTGAATTAATTAGTTAAAAGTTTTTTTAAAGTGATCAAACAACACTAATTAATCAATTAAAGTTGTTTAAACAATAAAAGAAAAGTGATTTATCTAAGTGCTCAGGAAACTAACCGTTCTTCTATGTATGCTTAGATCTCCTTCTTAGATGTTTATGGACCTTTTTTATTCCTTGTATCTCCAAGGGATTCAATGGATAGATTAGGGTTGAAGAGTAGTTGGGAAGGAAGAGGGAAAAGTAGTATGATAGTAAGAGGGTTTGAGAGATTAGGGATTTTAGAAATTTAGGGTTTTTAATTCTGATTTTCCCTTTTCTTTAGAGCTGTGCAAAGACCCCTTTTTATAGGCGTAGGAATCTCGGTTTAGGTTTTTAGAGTCGCGCCGTCAGGTGTCGTGCGCAACTCATAGAGTTGCGCTGGGGTGCCACGCGCATCTCAATGAGTCGCGCGCACCAGTGAGTTGCGCTGGTTTGCGTTTGCCTTATACGAAAACGCGTTTTTAAAACTTCCATAACTTTTGATTGCGAAGTCGGATTTAGGCGTGTGAGATATCATTGGAAATCTCTTGATGTCTACTTTCCAATAACGTTAGAATTAGGTTACAATCTGTTATGGATCAAAAGTTATGTCCGTTGAAGTGAAAGGGTGTTGTTTTTTATCATAACTTCTTCGTTTTGGCTCGGAATTGGACTTATAATATACCGTTGGAAAGCTCTTTTAAATGGCTATCCATCTAGATAGGCCTTTTACGGGAATTTTATGGTTGGTTTATCTTTTTGGCTCGGTTTTCAACAATGTAGGTTCCATTGGATCCAATCATTGCATTTGACGCATTTGGGTCCGTTATTAATCAAGTTTAAACATGTATGAACACGTTTTATGCCTAATTAGTAATCGGACAAGGCTCTAAGATAAGTTGGTCTCAAATATGGGTTTTTAACTTAATTCATAATGCTTTTCGTAGTTCATAAACAATTCAACGTTGATCTAGCATGAAGAACGGGTTTTGTAACATCATCGCACTTCATTTTCGGGACAAGAGCCCAAAAGTAGGTGTCTACACATCTTACCGTTCCCCTGTCAGTGATTGCTATTTCTTCTCGTTCTTCACCTCCACCAACTGATCAATTTTTCTTTTTTTTGCGGCTGCTGGAGGGGGGTGAATCAGGGTCCCTGACATCGTCAAGGTCTATTGGCTCCTTCGGCTGACCGGCTGCAGCAACCGTCGGCTTGACGTCTTAGAGATAACACTCCCTTGTCGTCTTCTTATCCCCCCTGAGGAAGCCAATAGTGCCATCATCCTTTTCATACTTGAGAAGCATGAGAGATGGGATGATGACGGCCTTACACTCGTAAAGTGGGTCGGCAAAGAATAATGTTGTAGGCGGTAAGCTCTTTAACCACCAGGAACCGGACGACCATGCGCCGCCCTTTTCCCTTCTGACCTAGCCGGATGGGTAGGTCAATTTGTCCGACTGGGTGCACGAACCCCCCCCCCCCCCTCAAGCCAACTAATGGATGGGAGACGTCGCACAGATTGTCTAAATTGTAATTAAGCTTGGAAAGACACTTATAGCTAATGAAATTAGAGGAGCTACCCGTGTCTATCAGGATCTGGCCAACCAACTGGTTGTCGACCTTGCATTCAATGACGACTGGGTCGTCATGTGGTCGGCGCACTTTGCCCCTATCCTACTCAGTGATGAGGATGTCTGGGAATGTCCTACTACAGGACACCTGTCCGTCATCAACTGAATGAATCATCTTCTTGAGATGATCCTTGGAGCCCCGAATGGTCGGGCCACCACATGCAAATCCGCCTACTATGGTATAGACCGGATCCTTGTCGGTATCCAAGTTACTAGTAGGTTGGCCAGTCTTTGACGACTGCCCCGGATTAGTCTTAGAAGCCACTTTAGACTTCAAGACGTAGAAATTCAGCAAGGCCTTGTCGGCCAGTTGGTCTAACGTCCGCTTGAGGCTATAGCAGTCGTTGGTGTCATGGCCCACTTCCTCATGGAAGAGACAAAATTTATTCTTGTTTCGCGACTGAATGGATGTAACACCCTAAAAATTCCTTCCTTTAAAAATAATTGTTTTGCCCTGTTTAAAACTTTAAATAGAAATATCTAAGAAATTACCGCCATCGTGAAAACAGTTAAGGCAATTATCAAAGACACACAGCGGAAGACTAATTTCAAAACCATTCAAAACAAGTCAACTTAAAAAGTCAATCAACGAAAGTAAAGTCAAACCAAAGTTAATGAAGTAAAACTAAAATCAAACTACAACTTAGAACCATTGTAGGCCCTTATTAAAAACAAAACCGAATTCAAAACCTTTCGTTAGTCATGCATAATAATAAATTCATAAATAAATAAAGCAATAAACACATCATATACTTATAGAAACTAGCATGATTCGCTCTTCACTCATGCCCATTCATAAAAATGCTTCATCACCTGAAAAGCTTTTCTCTACTTATTTCCATTACTCTTCATTAAACATGGGTCATCATAGGGCCATGATAAAGACAAGGCCAACAAACAAACAAAACAGACAATCAGCAAAGTTGAGTACATAAGCGTAATTAACACACTAGCATACAATTTCCTATCAACACACAACTTACCTCATTGCACCTGTTTTTCAAGCATACAACATTCAATAAAATTTCTCACTAGACCCTACATAATTTATTTAATGTTGAATACGCATCGAACGAGTTTCCCACTCAACCTTCCCCAAATAAATTGAGGTTACTGACACGGGAGCTAACCGTGCCAGCATCAATAACCACTGATAGGTGGCGGAATTCCTGCGCATAATTATAATAAAAGGAATGCACGGCTTCCTGTACTCCAGTAGAATTTATGATCAAATATAAAGTCACATAACTCCCCCCCATATGTTCATACTCAAGGTATATATGTTCCAAGAATTTTGGTGCGTAATCTCTTTCACTTTACGTTATTCATATATTATTAAACTTGGTGATGACTCTCAAATCATAATCATTCAATCAACAATAATTATTCAAACCATCAAATATACCAATTTAATTCTTGATAAATTAGTGACCACATAATATTTAATGTTGATTCCTTTTTAATTCTACCTTGGTGCCAATGACACCTCAAACGCATAAAGCACCACAAATCTTATCCCTCGGTGTTAAAAACACCTTAAGTGCACTAGGGCACCAACATACAATTTATTCTTCGTGTACATAGACACTTATATAGCTCTGCCCTAATGCTTATAGCATCAATAAAAATTATATAAACCGCAATAAAGTTCCTTTTCAATATTCCAAACCAAATTAAACATTTACTTTAATTAAACATGCTCTCCAACATGCCACAAATAAATATGTGGTTCATAAATAATATTCCAAATTAAACTATTATTTTCCGTTCAGTAATCCATCACAAATAAATCATGCTTCATAATCTAATCACCAATAACATCCAAATCATAATTTTCAATCCAAACCTAGCATGATACTACTTGTAATCAATTAAACACATTTAGCATGCTACTACATCAATGTAATTATGCTAAGTACGTGAACGTACCTTGTATACGATTTTAAAATCGCCACGACTATAGAAATCGCTCACTTCAAAGTCTCCTACAATTTAAAATCATAGAAGAGGATTAAAATCCTCTCTACACAAATTTCCATCAATATATACTATTATAAAACCCCTCATAATTTAATTAAAATAAGCTGAAATTATATTTAAAACCCCATAATTTAATCCCAATTAATGGGTAATTAAATTTCCTTAAAGAAACTTGACTTTAAATGCTCTACCAAAAATTCCAGCACTATATTTTTATTAAAACTTGCTGTAATTAAGCCTTAAAACACTTTAATCAAAGGTGTAAACCATTATACATCATAAACCTTCAATAGTTTATAAATAAAGAACCTAGGGGTTTAAAAAATAGGGGATTTTTAATTAAAAACATAATTTGAAAATTAGTTAACATAATACTCATAATCAAACATCAAAATTAAATCCTAAAACTCATAATTTACATTAAGATTTAGGAATAAATTGGTTTTTTTTTTAAAAAAAATAAATAAAGATTCAAATTTTTTTTTGAAAACCATGGCAGCCAACAACCACCAGGCTGCTGCCGGCGCCTTGCTCGACCAGCTGCTGGCAGCCGTCGCTGCTGGTGGTCGGCTTGTGGTGGTGAAGGGTGTTTAGGGCATTTTTACCCTAGACACGTGGACTAATGAGAGGTCGCCATGTGTCGAGCTCAGGATGGCCCATGTGGCTCAACATCCTCTTGACACTTGGCGCCCTCAGATATGCCTCTAAAATGGCGGCCTTCAAGGGCCCAAATTCCTAGGAGCGCCGTAAAACGGCGCAGCCCACTAAAATCTAGGTCAAGTGACCTATATAGGGCACATTCTCCAACGACCCTATAAATAGGGAGATATTCCCCCATTTTGGGGACACATTCAATCATTTATTACACCTTTATTCTCTTACATCAGAGAAAGACCTGAGCTTGGAATCCGAGCAGATACCCACCTAAATTTCCTTTCTCTTTATTCCGTTTCAAGTTACTAACTTGACCGTCGGAGGCAGAGCTCCAACCACCCGGAGTCTCCGTTATTTTGCAGGTACAGCTCAGCCGGATCAGACTTCGTGACGTAACTCTCCCAAGGGACAAAAACACCCAAAACATTTGGCGCCGTCTGTGGGGAGAGTACCTCGAAGATGGTTCAAGAGTTTGTGCCACCCCTAACCATCTGGGTGAATACCCAGAAGTCTTTACAGACCATGAGGATGAAGATCCTCAGGTCGAAACCTTTACAGCCGAAGACGGCTCACTCAGAATCAAGCGCATCCGGCCCAGAGACACTCTGGAGCGGGGTGTCTCCCAGGCGGGTCCAAGCCGACCCTCTGGGCAGCCGGAAGGGGAAATCCAAACGGCCGCTGGATCAGCCCCTGTCACCCGAGACGAACTCATGAGATTCATGACAAGTTTCAAGGGTGAAATTAAAGAGCTGATCACCAAAAGCCGGGCTGGCCCAAGTAAAGGTCAGTCGGCGAAGAAGACTCCTCCAAAGAAGGGGAAGTCAGTCAGAGACCGGCAGCCCACTCCTCATCTAAAGGAGAAGGCTGTCGGGACCATTGATTGGTAAAAAATTCTCCTTCCTAAGAGGAACAACAACAACACCCGCCGGACTCAACAGCCGATGGGAAGCAAAAAATCAACTCTTGATACCCGGGAGATCATCAACCGGAAGAGAAACCAATCGCTGTCTGAGTCGGCTTCAACGTCGAACTTTCTAGACAGCTTCAACAACATTTCTGCAGGGAGTGCACCCTCCTTGCATGAGAGCCAGACAGGCGGTAATACCGTTCATTCTTGCCCCCACATGATTGGAGCTGTACCGTATGTGCCTACTCAGGTTTACGACCAGTATCCTCCTCACTTCATGCAGCCGGCTCTCTTTGGAGGTCAGGCGGCATATCCAAATGTCCAGCCATTGGACTGACAGCTTCGTCTGTTGCGCCTGGGTGAACAACCTTCTGCGTTCACCCGGGAGATAACCGAGGCGGCCCAGCCGGCCAAGGTTAAGAATGTATTGGTTGGTACCTATGATGGTACCACCAATCCGGAAGACCACCTCATGGCTTACACCAACCTCATGTATCTGCAGGGGTTGGATGATGCCACTTGGTGTTGGTGCTTCCCGACTACATTGAAGGGCATTGCCCAACAATGGTTTGGTAATCTGCCAGCCGGGTCCATCGATAGCTTCAGGAAGCTCGCCTTCCTGTTTGCTTCTAACTTCTCAATGAACATCCCTGCTAAGAAAACAAGCCTTGATTTGAGCACTGTTAAGCAGGGAGAGAGAGAAGGGATGCGCTCATATGTCATGCGGTTCAATCTGATCAGAATTCAGATTCAGGGACTGTCTGATGAGGTAGCTTTTACAGACTTTTTCAAAGGTCTGAGAGACGGGTCGACCTTTAAGTTCGACCTAGTCAGAAAAGGGGCTTTCACCTTACAGGCGGCCCTGAGGGAGGCGGAGAGCTACATTCAAGCTACCGACCTCTGCTCGCCTGGCAGCCAGTCGGACTCTAAGAAGTCCGACAAGCAGAAAGACAACCGGCCTGCTCATCCGGCTAAAAAGAAAGAAGAGAGCAAAAAGAGAAAAGAAATCTGGGCGGTTAGTGATTCTGACCAGCCGTCCCAGAAGAAGAAGAAAGAGTTTAAACCGTACGTCCCCAAGTACGAGTTTAACAAGGACTGCAATTCCATCTTCATGGAAATTAAGGACCGGCTGTCCCTAGAGAAGCCGAATCCAATGAAAAGTTCCATTCAATCAATGAACAAAAATAAAATTTGCCAATACCATGAGGAAGTTGCCTTTGACACCAACGACTGTTTCAGCCTTCAAAGGGCGTTGGACCGTCTGGCTGACAAAGGAATGCTGAAGTCCTATATTTCTAAGTCCCCAGCCGGGGCAAAGAAGAAGAATAAGGGTCAGTCCTCTAAGACTACCCCCAGCCTGCTAGTAGCTTGGATACCGACAAGGAGCCGGTCTACATAATAGCAGGCGGGTTCTCCTGTGGTGGCCCTACCATCCGGGGCACCAAGAGCCATCTTCGAAAGATGGACAAGGATGACGATGAGCAGGCGTCTGCAAGCACCTCTTTCCCAGACGTCTTGATCACTGAGAAGGACAGGGGCAGCGTCCGCTGTCCGCATGATGACCCGGTCGTCATTGAATGTAAGGTTGCCAACAAACTGGTTGGAAGAATCCTTAATGACACCGACATCTCATCAGACATCATCAGCCTCCGGTGCTTGCAAAAGTTGAAATACAATGTCAGCAGCATGCATCCGGTCACCCACCCCTTGGTTAGTTTTGCGGGTGGGATGGTCTACCCAGCCGGAAGAATTGACTTACCCATCCGGCTGGGGGAGAAGGGCCAAGGACGACATATTGTCGTCAGATTCTTGGTCGTTGAGGAGTTGACCGCCTACAACATTATCCTTGGCCGGCCAACCCTCAACGTAGCCAAGGCAGTAATCATCCCATCTCTCATGCTCATCAAGTATGAGAGGGATGACGGCACTGTTGGTTCCCTGAATGGGGATCAGAAGACGGCCCGAGAGTGCTATCTCTCAGCCGTCAGAGACACTGTAACCCTAGGCGGCCAGGATCCAATAGACCTTGACAATGTCAAGGAGGCCGATCCATCACCAGCCCCACCAGCAGTCGGAAAGAAAAGAAAGGCACCTATGCTGGTGGAGGTGAAGAAGAAGAAAAAATAGCAATCACTGACCGGTGAGCGGTCAGATGAGCTCCATCCCCAACCGGCTGGTGAACATATTGACATACCTCTGGACGACAGCCGTCCGGAGCGTACCGTGAGGGTTGGGACGGTTGCCTTTGCTAAGTTAGGTGCAGACTTGCACCTTCTGCTGAAAGAATTCAAAGACATTTTTGCCTTTGAAGTGGAAGAGATGTCAGGCGTCAGCCCGGATCTTTCTGTCCACAAACTCGCCGTGGACCCTATAAAGAAGCCCATTCGGATAAAGAAAAGAAATCACGGCGAGGAAAGAAGTCAAGCGGCAGCTGCCGAAGTAAAAAAGCTATTGGATGCTGGGTTCATTCGGCCATGTAATTTCCCCGACTGGGTGGCGAATGTTGTGCTTGTAAAGAAGCCGAATGGTACCTGGCGGATGTGTGTTGATTACATAGATCTCAACAAGGCATGTCCCAAGGACAGTTATCTGCTTCCTAAGATCGACAGTTTGGTCGATTCAACAGCCGGGCATGCCTTGATGAGTTTTATGGATGCCTATTCCGGCTTCCATCAGATACCCCTAAGGAAAAAAGATCAAGAAAAGACGGCTTTCGTCACTGATCAGGGGCTATTATGTTACACGGTGATGCCGTTTGGTTTGAAAAATGCGCCGGCTACGTTCCAACGGATGATTAATACTGTCTTTATTAATCAAATTGGGAGGAATGTAGAGGCATACATTGATGACATGATAGTCAAATCCAAACAGCAGGCGGATCACCTTGCTGATCTCCGAGAAACCTTCACCGCACTCAGGCGGCATAAGGTCATGTTGAATCCTAAGAAATGCGTCTTTGGTGTTGAGTCTGGGAAGTTTCTCGGATTCCTGATTGATCAAAGGGGGATAGAGGCTAACCCTGAGAAGATACAGGCGGTGATTGACATGAAGTTACCCCGCACTGTCAAGGAAGCACAGAGACTAACCGGTTGCCTGGCTGCCCTGGGGAGATTCCTCAGCCGGTCAGGTGATAAATGCCTTTACTTCTTCCAAGCAATCAGGAAGAAGACCAGATTTGAATGGGGGGATGAGGCTGAGGCGGCCTTTCAACGGCTGAAAGAACACCTTCACTCTTTGCCAAGACTTATTAGTCCACTGCCTAGGGAGGTGTTATACATGTACTTAGCCGTCTCTGATCATGCCCTCAGTGCCGTTCTCCTTGCTGAGAGAGACGGTGTTCATCTTCCGGTCTATTTCATTAGCCATTTCTTAAAAAATGTTGAGCTCCGGTACCCTATGGTAGAAAAATTTGGCCTTGCCCTGTATATGGCTTTCAAGAAATTGAAACCGTATTTCCTGGCTCATCCGGTGGTAATCTACACCGACCAGCCTCTCAAGCGGCCTCTGTCTACTCTGGAGTCATCCGGCAGAATGTTGAAATGGGCTATTGAAATGCAAAGTCTTGAAATCACTTTTTAACCTAGAAAAGCAGTGAAAGGTCAGGCGTTTGCCGACTTCATTGTTGAAATGACACGACCGGTGCAACCGGATAATGTTGACCAGGTTTGGAAAGTGTATGTAGACGGAAGTTCAACGAAGAACGGCTGCAGTGCAGGAATTATATATGAGTCCCCTAAGGGGGACAAATTTGAATATGCACTGCGGTTTAAGTTTCAAGCCTCAAATAACGAGGCGGAATATGAAGCCCTGCTAGCCGGAATCCGCATGTGTAAGGCAGCAGGGGCAACTAAAATTGATGCCTATTCTGATTCACAATTGGTCGTCAGCCAGTATGAGGGAGCATATGAGGCTACTCATCTGGCTATGATCAAATATCTTCAGGCAGTCAAAGAAGAGACTGGGACACTTGAGGAATTCCACCTGAATCAAGTGCCCAGGTAAGATAACAACCAGGCGGATGCGTTGTCCAAATTGGCTTCATCCGCCTGCTGTGATACTCCTCGGTCGGTCTTTTGAGAAGTTCTTGAAAAGAGAAGCATACATGAAGAACTCATTGGAACCATAGACCGAAGCTCTACCTGGATGGATGGCATCCGGGCATATTTAGCAGACGGCACACTTCCGGATTCATCACAGGAGGCAGCCGTCCTGAAAAAGCGAGCAGCAAACTTCGAGTTGAGAAATGGAGAACTCTTCAAGGGGAAAGAAATTCTCGAAGAATTGCATGCCGGATACTACGTCTCTCATATAGGCGGCAGGTCTTTAGCCGTTAGAGCCAGGCGGCATTACTTTTGGCCTACTCTTGAAGCAGACGCCAAAGAGTTAGTCAAAAGATGCGACAAGTGCCAAAGGTTTGGCCCACTGATTCGCCGCCCGGCTACTGATCTGACGGCAATCCACAACCGAGTCCCATTTGCCAAATGGGGCATGGATATCTTGGGTCCTTATACGCCTGCTCCAGGCGGAAAGCGCTACATTTTGGTGGTTGTGGATTATTTCACCAAATGGGTAGAAGCTGAGCCGGTTAAGAACATCACGACAAAGGATGTCATGTCCTTCATCTGGAAGAACATCATCACCCGGTTTGGGGTACCTATGTCTATGGTGTTTGATAATGGCCCTCAGTTTGAGACCCCCCAGCTCAAGACTTGGTTGGGAGATCAGGGTATCTCACATTGTTTTGCATCAGTCGGCCGACCCCAAGAAAACGGCCAAGTTGAAGCCTTCAACAAACTCATCTCAGACGGCATAAAAAAGAAAATTGAAAGAGCCGGTGGTTTATGGGCAGAAGAATTAGTTCATGTCCTGTGGGCCATCCGGACTACTGCTAAAGGGGCAACCGGAGAAACCCCATTTCTTATGGTATACGGTGCTGAAGCCGTCTTGCCGATTGAGCATTATGAGCCGACTCTCAGAGTTATGCTCTATGATGAAGAGGCAAATTGGGAGGCCATGCGGCTGGCATTGGACTCCCTCCCGGAACGCAGGGGCAACACTGCCCTGCGCCATGAGATATACCGTCTGAGAATGACCAGAGCTTATAACAAGAAAGTGCACAAGCGTCCCCTGAAAGTGGATGACTTCGTGTTACGAAAAATGGAGGCAACCGGTAGGGCCAATGAGGCTGGGAAGCTAACCCCTAATTGGGAAGGCCCCTACCGGATTTATGAAGAAGTCAGGAATGGCACCTACCGTCTGGAAACTCCGGACGGTCGCCGCCTGCCTAGAACTTGGAATGTAGACAATCTAAAAAAGTACTATTTCTGAGAATGTATAATTTTTGTAAACAGTAAGTCAATTAATGAAAATTTAGGCTTTGTTTGCAGAGGTATTTTGCCATTTTTATTGTTCGTCCGCCTGGGCAATACCCAGACGGACCCTGTGTTTAATTTACTAAGTTTGATACTTAGTTTGGTTGAATGTTATAACCGTTTGTCCGCCTGGGTAAAACTCAGACGGACTCTTTGTTTGAATAACTAAGTTTGATACTTAGCGCAATCTAGTCCGCCTGGGTAAATCAGACGGACCCTTTATTTAATTAATTACGTTTGATAGTGTAATTTAATAAATTTGTTGACCGCCTGGGTAATACTCAGACGGACTACTCGGCCAATGATCCGATTAAAAACTAAGCACAAAAACGCTTAGTGGCTATACAACCGGTCTCAAACAAGACCAAAGGCCAATACGGCCGGATGGTTGCTTATTTTATAAAACCGCCTGTCCCAATATGGACAAAGGCGTCCGGCGACACCCCTCCAGGTGCAATCGTCGCAGAGAACAGACTATTCGTCGGTTCTAGGTGCAAATGCAGATGGCGAAAATTGAACGACCAAATTGGTCAACTCATAGTTGTCTGACCAGAATAATCTATGAAGAACAATTAAGTAACCAAGTACCGGATGCCTTAAGGCATCAGTCGGTCATCGGTTGAAATTCTTACTTGGGTTATTTATTCCAAAGTTGCACTCATTTCCCCTATTGAGGCAAAAGATTGTGTAATGGCTACGCGTTAACCCCAGATGGAATATAACCGCCTGGGTAAGAAGCTCAAAGCACCCGCTTTTATGGCCGGCTGTGCACTTGGTTTGGGGCAATCACCATTGTGATTGATTGGCCTAAAAACACTCCATACTTCTCCTAGTATCAAGTGTTTTCAAGCCAATAAATCAACTTGAAATAAAATCAACCACACAGCCGTCTAGGGGCAAGAGCACCCGGACTACAAACTGCCGCATCCTTTTTTAGGCAAAATATTAAAGAATTGAAAACAGATGCATAATTCAAATTGAAAAACTCAAACATATATAAACACCAACTGAGTCGGAATACTTCATTAAATATTAAGAAAGGCACAAAGGCCAGAATAAATGTTAGCCGGAATCACATCCGGTGAAGAAACCAAAATCAAATAGTTGACCCAACCCCATGGTTGGTAAAGATACAAGATTACACGGCATACAAGCCGGTAGAGAAAATGGGTGGCATACTGCCGCAGAAATTGGGGAGGCCCGCCTAAGGCTGAGGTGGATGCTACTCCGGCTGAGTCTGGCTGGCTTGGCCTTCGTTGTGATCATCCGCCGCCGGCTCCTCATCATCAGAGACTTCATATCCCTGCTCAGCAGCCCAGTCTTTGAAGCGAGGAGGTGGAGCATCCCCCAGTTGCTGGGCATCATACACCGCAGTGGCGTAATCATACCTCTGCTTATAGACCTCAAAGTCTATTTATGGGTAAAGGAGGCCCCAGGTGATCTTCAGCAGGGCCAAGTTGTCCCGCTCATTCTCTTCAGTCAGCCGGGTCTGCTCCTGGGCCAGCTCGTCCGACTGCTTGTTGCGCAGATTGATGAGCTCGACCCTCAGGCGGTTATTGTCTGTCCGGAGTTGGGCATTCTCCTTGTCAGCATCCTCCAATGCCTTGAGATCTGATTTGGCATCTTTATGCTTCTTATCAAGGTCATCAGCCCGGCTGTTAGCTTCATCGTTTGCAGCCGTCAAACTCCGGATCAACTCCTACTATTTCAGCTCTACTGCTTTAATCTTTAAATTACACATATAATCAGAATGTTCAGCAAAGTTGAGGTTTTCTAGGGCCCTCCGTTTGGCGTCATTTACCTCTTCTTGCTTCCGCCTGAAGGGGCCCTGGAGATTGTCCACTCTCACCATAGCCTGAGACAATAACAGCCGGTTTGTGAGTTACTTAGCCAAATTAAAGATAAAAGATATCAGGGTATATGGATTTTTTACCTTAGCCAGAGAACCCATTATCCGGTCGAAGTCCACGACCTGCAGATTAGGTATGGAGTTCTTCTCAGACCGGGTGAGGGTCCTCACCATCCGCTTTGCGAAGCTTGCAAGATCCGGCTTGTCAGAAGTCAGATCTGCATCAAAAGTAGTGCTTTGTGAGACAGAAGCAGCGTAGTCGGCATTCATCCGTTGTCGGCTGCTGACTGACCCTTTTGAAGGATCAACCTTGGTCTTGACTCTCATAAAATCAAGTGGCCAAGGTATTTCATTTCGTTTCTTACCTTGGGCTTCCGGATGGGTCTCCGGCTTCTCCTCCTCCCCAGTGGTTGCCGCACCGCTTGCAACCTCAGGTGGCTCGCCACCCTTCGATGCCGTAGAGACATCCGGCGCTTTCTGCTGTTCTAAGCTTTCGCTCAGTTTTTTCAGTACAGCAGGGGATTTTCCCCCAGTCGTTGGACGACCGGATTGGGCAGATGTTTGTTTCTGGGGGGGATCCTTCCTGGCGGCTTTCGCAGCCGGAGTCTTTTCCAGATCATCTCCTTGCCTTTTGAGCATCTTGGAGAATGATCGTGGAATTCTCTTGACGGACTCCTGAGAGATAAACAAAGGGTAAGTATACCCAACCGGTAAAAAAAAAAAATGCAAACACATAAAGTCAGGCGGTCTTACCCCGCCTTTATTCGAATCCTTAGCCTCTACGGCTACCTTTTTGGCGAGTGCCGCCTCCTTGCGCAGCAGCGCCGCGGACTTAGCCGGAGTCTTTTCTTGGTCTACCATCCTCAAGGCTTCGTCTGCAAGAACAAGAATTTAAAGTTAGAGAAAATTAAGGCAAGTATGCAATTAAAATAAAATAACAATCATTCCGGATGAAGAGAATTCTACCCCTTGGAAACATGGTACTTAGCCCGCAGGCGGACAAAAAGCACTCGTCCTTGAAGAAGTCCGGATGGGGGATCCAGTTCTTGGGTACAATAATATGAGTCTCATCCCCCATGGGCTCAGTTGTTGTTTCAAAGAATCCCGGCTCCATGATTTGCTCTCGGGCCTTAGTAGATAATGCCGGGAGAGGGCATTTACGTCCCAGAAGAGCCGGTTCAGTATTGTACCGGCGTAGTGCCCGGTTGTGTCTTAGGGTGGGGGAGGAAATCAAATAAAACTAGTCCTTCCACCCGGACCATTTGGACACCTTGTCCAAAGTCATTAAGTATTGGGGCAAGGTAGTCAGAGTATACCATGCCCCATGGCCGCCTGGAGCCTTGCTCAAATAGTGCATGTGAGCGAAGGCAGAGAAACTAGGGTTCAAGTTCTGAAACTCGCAGGCGGCGATGTAACTTAATATATTCACCCACGAGTTAGGGGTGAGCTGCCAAACCCCCAGATTGTACCCCTTGAGGATTTTCCTAATCCCGGGGTGGAGGGGGAACCGGAGGTCGGCTTCGATAACCGCCTCGTAGCAGATGAAGTAATCACGTGCATGATCAATGTCGTCACTCCAGGCCATTACAGCATCAGCCGGAGGGAAAATAATCTCCCAACCCCTTCCAAAGGGGTGCTTCTCTTTAAAAGCCCTGAACCCGCTATTAAGTAGGGCGATATTGCTTGGCAGCATCCGGGTCTTTTTGGGGTTGGGATTGTCAGCAACCTTGGGTGGCTGCTGATAGTCAGCCGCAAAATCGTTCTGATCGAAGCCGGAAGATTCGGCTCTTGATCCTTGGTCGGCCTTACCACCGCCGGCTTCATTAGAGGAGGCGGCTCCCTTGCATCTACCTCTCTTATTCCAGAGCTCCCGGAGGTAGAGGGAGCCTCTTCGTCAGATCCGCTCTCCTCCCAATCCCTCTGTTCCCCTTCCGGGAAAACCTCATCGACTGGCACTCTCATAGTGCGCCGGCTCTTAGACCGCCTGGCCGTCTGTTTCGTTCTGGCCATTGTGTCCTACACAGACACAGAGAGGGAGGAATTCGAAGATGAGCATATTGGTTCCCACAGTCCAGAAGAGGCACCCCCTGTTCTAGACTCAGCCGTTCCGGGGGATCGGCTAAGTGTCCTAGGCAGTGCCGAGTGGGTGGATTGGGAACTCATTTATATTCTCTAAAAAAGCCGGGTATACAGGCGGAAAAAATTGTATACAAATTGAAAGGGAGAAAAGCTAAAATGGTACAGGCGGTTACCTTGCTTTTACTCTAGAAATCAGAAAACCGCTACAGCCGGTGAACCGGGTGATGTACTGCTAGCACTCGGAAGCTTGAAACTTGCTGTGATGCAGGCGGGAGCAGAGAAATCTCTCTCTAGAATCTCTCTTTTTCTCTCTCTAAAAAGTCAATGTGAACGTAAGGTGTGAAAAGGAGGGGGGTAACTTTCTATTTATAGAAAGTGAAAGTGGGGGGAAAATTTTTGATTTGAAATTCAAAAAATTTTACCCGTTACTGTTCACCTATGAAAGGTGGACACGTGTCACAGGCCCCACGTGATATGCACGTGCGACCTGTGAGGGGCAAATGTTTAGGGTATTTTTACCCTAGTCACGTGGACCAATGAGAGGTCGCCACGTGTCGAGCTCAGGATGGCCCATGTGGCTCAACATCCTCTTGACACTTGACGCCCTCAGATATGCCTCTGAAATGGCGGCCTTCAAGGGCCCAAATTCCTAGGAGCGTCGTAAAACGGCGCAGCCCACTAAAATCTAGTTCAAGTGACCTAGATAGGGGCACATTCTCCAACGACCCTATAAATAGGGAGATATTCCCCCATTTTGGGGA
Organism: Chenopodium album; assembly: GCF_948465745.1. Taxonomy (NCBI): domain Eukaryota; kingdom Viridiplantae; phylum Streptophyta; class Magnoliopsida; order Caryophyllales; family Amaranthaceae; genus Chenopodium; species Chenopodium album. The sequence goes on from NC_137842.1 coordinate 19,819,751, forward strand.
CACATTCAATTATTTATTACACCTTTATTCTCTTACATCAGAGAAAGACCTGAGCTTGGAATCCGAGCAGATACCCACCTAAATTTCCGTTCTCTTTATTCCGTTTCAAGTTACTAACTTGACCGTCGGAGGCAGAGCTCCAACCACCCGGAGTCTCCGTTATTTTGCAGGTACAGTTCAACCGGATCAGACTTCGTGACGTAACTCTCTCAAGGGACAAAAACACCCAAAACAAAGGGGAAGCCGAAAAAAAGAAAAAGGGGAAGGGGAAAAAGAGAAAGAAAAATAAGGAGAAAAGAGATAGAAGTTTACCTTGGGTTTTCTCCACTCTGGGCAAAGTTTGATTTGCCTCATGTGTGGAATATTTAAACCCCTTCTCTAGAAACCCTTTTTCCCTAAATTTCCTCTTTTAATTTTCCTAATCCCATCCCTAATAAAACTTCACAAAAATAAAACTTTCTTTAAATTAAACCCCAACTTAATTTAATTAATTAATTAAATAAACTTTCCTTTTATAAATATTTCCAAACTTATTTAAAATAAATATTTAAAATACTTTAAATAAAACAATTAAATTTGATTAAATACTTCTCAAAATACTTATTTTAATTAAAATACGTATAAAAATACGAGGTATTACAGTCTACCATCCTTAAAAGAAGTTCGTCCCGAAACTTGGGAAACGAAATTCAAAGTTTTTCCTCACTTGGTATAATATTGTTGTACTTTTTGTCATACCTTTACCTTTTTGTGTCTCATTTAGAATACAATAACTCAAAATACTCATTAAAATTGTGCAAAAAGCACAAAAATAACTGAAAATATAGGGAAAAAGCGTGAAATTCTACCACATTCTACCCCCCTAAAAGAAAGCGAGTTACGTTCTCGTAACTCAACATACCTAAAACAACTCTGGGTATTTCTTTTCCATTTCATCTTCTGCCTCCCAAGTGGCTTCCTCATTTTCTTGGTTAGACCATAACACTTTCACAATCTTAACATTCTTAATGCGTGTACTGCGCACTTTACTGTTAAGAATTTTGACAGGTCTTTCTTCATATATAGGTTAAACTTTTGTTTAGCTCAATGGTTTCAGGTTGTAGCACATGGGATTTATCAGGTATGCACCTTCTTAATTAAGACACATGAAATACATCATGCACTTTGCTTAGCTCCATAGGTAAGGCCAATCTATAAGCTACTTTGCCTATTCTTTTCAGTATTTCATATGGACCAATGTACTTTGGGCTCAGTTTACCTTTCTTTCCAAATTCATTACTCCTTTCATTGGTGATACCTTTAATAACACCTTGTCACCAACCTCAAACTCCTCCTTTCTACGCTCCAAATCCGCTTATCTCTTTTGGCGATCTTGCGCTACTTGAATCTTAGCTTGAGTTTCCCTTACTTGTTTCACTGTATTTTTGATCATTTGAGGCCTTAGAATCATTGTTTCACTTATATCGTTCCAACAAATTGGAATACGACACTTTCTCCCATATAATGCCTCAAATGGAGCCTTTCCAATGCTTACATGATAACTGTTATTGTAGAAAGATTCAATCAAATCCAAGCTATCCTCCTATCCTCCTTGGACGTCTATAACACAAGCTCTCAACATGTCCTCCAAGGTTTGAATGGTTCTCTCAGTTTGCCCATCTGGTAGGGTGAAACGTTGTACTCATCTTAACTGTCGTGCCAAAGTTTTCCTGTACGCTTTTCCAGAATTTTGAAAGAAATCTGGAATCTTTGTCAGACACAATATCCTTTGGACCTCCATGAAACCTCACAACATTCTTGATGTAAGCTTTTGCAAGTAGCTCTATCTTCCAAGTCTCCTTCATTGGTATAAACACCGCAGATTTTGTAAGTCTGTCCACCACTACCCAAACGATGTCATTTCCACTCTTTGATTCTGGAAGGAAAGTCACAAAATCCATTGAAATGCAATCCCACTTCCATCCAAGAATTTCCAATGATTGCACAGTTCCCTATGGCCTCTTGTGTTCTATTTTCACCTTTTGGCAAGTCATACACTTTGCTACAAATTCCGTAACTTCATTCTTCATTCTAGGCCACCAATACACCTTTTTCAAGTCCTCATATAGTTTATCCCCTCCTAGGTGTATTGAATAGGGTGTATTGTGTCCCTCTTCCATTATCTTTCTCTTCACTTCCTCACACTTTTGAGGAACACACCATCAACCTTTGTACCTCAAACTTCCATCTTCATGAATTTTGAAATCTGTAGCTTTGCCATGCTTTATTTTCTCATGAATCCTATCCAATTTCACATCTCTGGATTGGTTTTCCCTTATCTCATCGAATATGGTTGGCTTCATAGTCAAATTCGCAAGAATGCCAGTTGGTACTCCCCATTCTACAACTTCTAAATTCATTTTGCTCATTTCCCTACATAACTCATCAGCCACTATCAAGGTATTTAATCCATGTCTGGTCTTACGACTTAGAGCATCTATAACTACATTTGCTTTTCCATCATGATACTGTATGTCTAAATCATAATCCGTCGTATACTCTAACCATCTCCTTTGCGCGAGAGTTCAAATCCTTTTGAGTGAAAATGTACTTCAAGCTCTTATGGTCTGTGTAAATTCTACATTTCACTCCATACAAGTAACGACGCCAGATCTTTAGTGCAAAGATAATTGCAGCAAGTTCCAAATCAGAGGTTGAGTAATTTACTTCATGGGTCTTTAATTGCCTTGATGCATATTCAATCACCTTTCCATTTGCATAAGCACACACCCCAAACCATTCTTTGATGCATCACTATACACATCATAAATACCACTATCATCTGCCAGTGTTAGCACTGGTGCTGTAACCAGCTTCTGTTTCAAGAGTTGGAATGCTTCTTCACACTTATCATCCCACTCAAACTTCTTGTCCTTCTTCATTAGAGTAGTCATAGGTTTAGCAATCTTTGATAAATCTTTCACAAAACGCCTATAATATCCTGGTAGACCTAGGAAACTCCAAACATCAGACACTGTTTTGGGCGTAGGCCAACCCTTCAGAGCTTCGATTTTGGCTGGATCTACTTCCACGCCATCCTTAGACACAAAATGACCTAAGAATAATGCTACCTTTTCCAACCAAAATTCACACTTCGAGAACTTTGCATAAAGATTGTTTTCTCTTAGTGTTTGCAGAATTGTCCTCAAGTGTTCTACATGATCCTCCTTGTTCTTCGAATACACCAATATATCATATATGAACACTACTACAAACTTATCCATAAATTTATGAAACACCCTGTTCATCAAATCCATAAAGATTGTTGGAGCATTTGTCAATCCAAATGGCATTACCGTAAACTCATAGTGTCCATATCTTGTTCCCAAAGCAGTTTTAGGAATGTCTTCATCTGCAATCCTCATTTGATGATATCCAGACCTCAAGTCAATCTTAGAAAACACGGTTGTGCCTGTCAACTGATCAAACAAATCATCAATCTTGGGAAGTGGATATTTGTTCTTTATTGTCACCTTAATCAATTCTCTATAATCAATGCACAACCTCATGCTCCCATGTTTCTTTTTAACAAGCAGAACTGGTCCTCCCTAAGGAGATGCACTCGATCTGATGTACCCTTTAATTTGTCCAACAAATCCTACAATTTCTCCTTTAACTCACTCATCTCTGCAGGTGCCATCCGGTATGGTGCCTTGGAATTAGTGTTGTCCCTGGGACTAAGTCTATGGTGAAATCAATTTCTCTCTTGGGTGGCATTCTAGGGATCTCGTCCAGAAATACATTCAGAAATTCATTCACCACCTCTATATCTTCTAGCTTAGTTGCCTCCTCATGATCCATGTTTCTCACACTATAGAAGTACATTGGATGTCCCTTTTTCATGTACTTTGCCAACTTCAACACAGATATCAACCTAGGGCATTTGGCATTGCCATGCATCCAATAAGTCACTGCCTCGCCCTCACTTGTAGTCATTTTCACTTTTTGCGACCGACAACTTATTTCTGCATTGTACTTGCTCAACAATTCCATTCCTAGGATGACATCAAAATCCTTTAACCCAAACTCAATGAGGTTGGACTGAAACACTTTCCCTTCGATCTCTAAAGGTACATTCCTAAAGGTTTTGGTACAATTCACTACCCCACCCGTTGGAATGGTTATTGGTAAATCTACTACTTCTACTGTTTTCAAACAGCCTTTAAGTTTCAAAACAACTCTTTTTGAAATAAAAGAAAAAGTTGCACCGGAATCAAATAAAACTTTAACAGGAATAGAGTGAATAGAAAAAGTACCAGTGATGACATCTTTTGTGGAATCAGCCTCATGCCTACTCAACACATTCAGTTTTCCTACAGCTCCACTTTTCTTCTGATTATTCCCATTGTTGTTGTTATTGTTTTTCTTTGCTCCATTTTGCTGCGCTCCCTTATTCCCATTGAAGTTATTGTTGTTTCCATGAAAGTTCCTTTGGGTCCCTCCTGAATTGTTTTTTTTTATTCCCATTAGAACCTTTAGAGAAACACTCGTACTCTCTATGCCCCAACTTTTTACAATCACAACAAACAATCATATTTCCATCACAGTCCCTTCCAGAATGGTTATTCTTGCACCTCTTGCAAAAATAACGCCTCTCAACTCTGTTATTCCCTTGGTTATTGTTTCTAGCCCCTCCACTGAAGTTACGCCCTCCTTGACGATTGTTACCTTGGAAATTAATATTATTGTTGTGGAAATTGTTATTATGGTGGTATTTTTGCTTCTTGAAATTGTTCTGGTTACCCCGTTGGTTCCCAAATTTCTGTCCCACCTCTTTCCTCTTTTCTTTCACTTCTGCATCAGCCAATTCCTTCTTTTTCTTCACCTCCAAAGCATACAAGTGCGCGGCTTTACCATACACTTCATCCAAGGTTTAAAACACTTGTCCACACAAATTCAGCTGTAAATCACTAGTCAAAGGACTCTTAAACTTCCTAGCCTTTAACTTCTCCGTAGAGACGGACTCTTCAGCAAAACGAGGCAACTCAATAAACTTGGTATAATACTCAGTCACTGACATTTACTCCATTCCGAGGTTTGAGAAATCCTCAGCCTTCTGCTTCTGTAAGAAGCTAGGGTAAAACTTGTCTCTCACCTTCTCTTGGAACTTAGTCCAATTGAATCCAGGTAGCGCTCTAATAGTTCTCTAAGTTTGCTGCCACCAAAGATCAGCTTCACCTCTCAAGTAATAAGTAGCACAACTCACCTTAGAACTTTCTGGGCACCCAACTACCCCAAACATTTTCTCAAACTCCCTTAACCAATTTTCTAGTATGGGAGGGTCATGCTCTCCTTGATAGGTTGGTGGTTTGCTTTGGGCCACCTTCTTGAAAAGCTCACCCTGAGCATCCACATTGTTGGTTGAATTCCTAGCCAACTGTTGGGCTACAACAGCCAACTGTCTCACTACTCCATTCTAATCATTTCCATCATTTTGCAAATTTTTCTATAATTAAGTTGATTTAAGTTTTAGTACGAGTAATAATATGAATTGTGAATCACTAAACAGAGTACTCCTTGCTCAAAAATATTGATTTGTAATCATATATATATCACAAGACTTGTGATAAGAGAAAAGCATTTCCGTTCATATTCATTTTGAAAAGAAAAATAGGTATAACTGCCTTCAACCCTTTAATGAAAAAGAGAACCACTTAGGGAGTAAAAAACTCTTTTGGAGATAGAGGGACTTGAACCCTCACGATTTTTAAAGTCGACGGATTTTCCTCTTACTATAAATTTCATTGTTGTCAGTATTGACATGTAGAACGGGACTCTATCTTTATTCTTGTCCAATTCATTAGTTCTTCCAAAGATCTATCAGACTATGGAGTGAATGATTTGATGAATGAATATTTGATTCTTTTTTCAACTTGAAATCGATTCAAAAAAAATTCTTCCATTTATTACCAGAATTATTTCCCCTGCCATTTTGCTTCTCCTGAATTAAGATCAAGGGTTTATATTAGAAATAGCTTTGGTTAGCTCTCAAAGCATACACTCATCTATTACTTAACACCCTTGAAACATTCACAATAAAATTTGAAGCTAACAAATTGGGATAGCAAAAGCTAAAAATACCCTGAATTTGTAGCTTTGTTAATCAATTATTGATTGCTAATCAACCATGCATTTAATAAAGCATCACATCAATAATAAAAAGTAATTCCCATAGATCCCCATAGCTTAGAAATAATTTATTGGAATTATCTTGCTTGGAATTTTGGCTATTGGGATGGTGATGTGAAATATAAGATTTTTTTGGAGAATAAAATGAATTGTTTATCAATATAATAATTTAACAAAGAAATAAATAGGATTTTTATTAATTAAAAAAAACTAGAATTACCAAAATAATATTGAGTTCTACAAACTTATGTACTACATAAGCTCACTGACTCACTGTGGTCATGCCACTTATTAATTCAAAACTAAAATAATAATAATAATAAAATGTAATTAAAAATGATTATCCATAACAAGGAAAACTATAAAATCTAATCCTTTCGGACGTTGTCTCTCTTGTCACTGGATTGTTTGTAGCTTTCAGGATCAAACTCAGAATCATCTGTCTCTTCCATAGGTTCAGGTGTTTCAGGTTCGGTTCTACTTGTACAAACTCTCCCTCTTCCTCCTCATCAGATGAGATATTTATAACAATCGGAGTTGGAGGTGGATTTGGATTTGATATCTCCATAAGTGAACTATCTTCTTGTTGTTGTTCCCCATTTTCTGCTTGATTTCCCCTTGAAGAAGAAGAAGAAGAAGAAGAAGAAGAAGAAGAACTCTTGGACTGATGACTAGGTGGAGGATTATTCCCTACCGTATTGTTATAATAATAATCAGGGTATGGAAGGTGCAAATGTTGACAATGTGCTTTTTCAACCCTAACGAGGTAATTAGTTAGGAATGCATAATCTGGATACCATTGACCATAATAATCTTTGTATTTGTGGTAGTTTGGGATGTCTCCTAAAAGATAAAAGTTAGAAAATCTTTCTTTGACAGCAAGATAAGGAGGCTCTTCTGGGAGACAATGAACAATCATTATTGCGATCAGGGGTGTCATAAACCCTATCTCGTAAGACATTACTCATATAGGAACAAAAATATCGGATCCTTTCTACATAATCATAGGGGTGTTCATTATATTTATTACCGAGTGTGCCCAAGTGGGTGAATTTTCTAAGTAAGATCGGCATCCTGTAAAGGAAAAGACTTAGAAAAGAGTTCCCTTCCAAAAAATAAATAAATAATACAGTTCTTGCATGAATTAGGTTCAATGTTCAATCAAACAATTTTAATCATTCCTAATCACATAATTACATGCTCACAAGTAATCCATAAACATGATTAAACATCAAAACCTAAATATTAATGCATACAAGAACGTGATTATTTCTAACCTATATTCCCAATTGCTTTCCTACCCAATCTCACCAACATGCTTTTTAAAAGCTATTAACACATAATACTTACCTTAATCCTTGCTTTCCTGCAAAATGAACAAACTAAAAATATTTTTGATTCCTTTTTAATTAAATTTCTCGAAATTAGATAAGAAATAAGACCAAAATTTCGGACCTCCCTAAAAAAGTTTTGGACCTTCCCTCTTTAAAAAAAAATTTGGACCATTAAAAAAAAAATCGTGCCTTTAAAAAAAAGAAAAATTAGAAAAAATAATCCCAACTTTCATCAATTTTGGTACAATAATCCCAACTTTGGATTATTCTAGAATAATCCGAACTTTAGGGGGTCTTCATTTTCTTCAGTCCCAAACCGGTCAACGAGAGTCAACAACCTTTAATAAGAGGTCACCATGACACGTGTCAGCTTGTCATTGGTAAAAAAAAAATTTAAATAAATTAAAAATTAAAAAAAAAACCCCCCCAAACCACCAGTTCCCCCCACCTAAACCACCCCTCCACCAGCCCCTCCCCCAGCCCCCACCTCGAAATTACCCCCACCTAGCCGAAAAACTCCCCCCACCCCCTGACCATCACTCCCCACCCGCCAAAACACCTCCCCTCCCTTCCCCCACCCACGAAACCCTCCCCCTCCCTTCCCCAACCCCGTAAAACCCTCCCCTCCTTCTCCCAACCCCGTAAAAACTCCCCCCTCCCTCGAAAACGGCCAGAAATTAAGCCCCCTTGCCGTATCCGGCGTTTTCGAGGGTGGGGGAAGGGGAGGGGAGTTTTTAAGGGGTGGGGGAAGGGAGGGGGGAGGGGTTTCCGGGGTGGGGGAGGGTTTCGTGGGTGGGGGAAGGGAGGGGGAGGTGTTTCGGCTGGGGTGGGAGGTGTTTTCGGGGTGGGGGAGGTTTTCCGGCTGGGGTAGGGGGTGTTTTCGGGGTGGGGGCTGGGGAGGGGCTGGTGGGAGGGGGGTGGTTTGGGTGGCGGTTAAGGAGGAAAGGGTGGGTTTTATGTTTTTTTTTTTTTTTTAATTTTCAAAGTTTTTTTTGTTTTTTTTTAAATTTTGGACAAATCATGTGTTAACACGTGGCTTTTAAAAAACATAAAAAAAAATTAACCTTCTCATCAACAGGTAACCGGTCATTAGGACTTAAGAAAATAAAGACCCCTTAAACTTCGGATTATTCCAGAATAATCCAAAGTTGGGATTATTATACCAAAATTGATGAAAGTTGGGATTATTATACCAAAATTGATGAAAATTGATGAAAGTTCGAAACCTATTATAATAATAAAAAAAATCGTTTAAATTTAATCAATTAATTTTTAATCCTCCCAAAATAAATTAAATAGAATAAAATAGAATCAAAACAATTCTCTAAAATTTTTACCAATAAATAAGTACTTGTTCAAGTTTAAAAGTAAAACACTTTAAAACACATTTTTGGCTTTAGTGGTAATAAAATCTCAACCAAAGCTCCCAGGTACCACTTTGTAACACCCTAGAAATTCCTTCCTTTTAAAATAACTGTTTTGCCCTGTTTAAAACTTTAAATAGAAATATCTAAGATATTACCGCCACCGTGAAAACAGTTAAGGCAACTATCAAAGACACACAGCGGAAGACTAATTTCAAAACCATTCAAAACAAGTCAACTTAAAAAGTCAATCAACGAAAGTAAAGTCAAACCAAAGTCAACAAAGTAAAATTAAAATCAACCTATAATTTGGAACCATTGTAGGCCCTTATTAAAAACAAAACAAAATTAAAAACCTTTCGTTAGTCATGCATAATAATAAAGTCATAAATAAATAAAGCAATAAACACATCATATACTTATAGAAACTAGCATGATTCGCTCTTCACTCATGCCCATTCATGAAAATGCTTCATCACCTGAAAAGCTTCTCTGTACTTGTTTCCACCACTCTCCATTAAAAATGGGTCATCATAGGGCCAAGATAAAGACAAGGCCAACAATCACACAAAACACGCAATCAGCAAAGCTGGGTACATAAGCGTAATAAACACACTAGCATACAATTTCCTATCAAATTAAAACTTACCTTGTTGCACCTGTTTTTTTCAAGCATACAACTTTCAATAAAATTTCTCACTAGACACTACATAATTTATTTAATTCTGACTACGCATCGAACGGGTTTCCCACTCAACCTCCCCCAAATAAATTGAGGTTACTTACACGAGAGCTAACCGTGCCAGCATCAATAACCACTCATAGGTGGCAGAATTTCTGCGCATAATAATAATAAAAGGAATGTACAACGTCCTGTACTCCAGTAGAAGTTATGATCAAATATAAAGTCACATAACTCCCCCCATATGTTCATACTCAAGGTATATACGTTCCAAGAATTTTGGTGCGTAATCTCTTTCACTTTACGTTATTTATAGATTATTAAACTTGGTGTTGACTCTCAAACTATAATCATTCAATCAACAATAATTATTCATACCATCAAATATACCAATTTAATTTTTGAATAATTTGTGACCACATAATATTTAATGTTGAATCATTTTTAATTCTACCTCGGTGCCAATGACACCTTAAACGCATAAAGCACCACAAATCCTATCCCTCGATGTTAAAAACACCTAAAGTGCACTAAGGCACCAACATACAATTTATTCTTCGTGTACATAGACACTTATATAGCTCTTTCCTCATGCTTATAGCATCAATAAAAATCATATGAACCATAATAAAGTTCCTTTTCAATATTCCGAACCAATTAAACATTTAGGTTAATTAAACATGCTCTCTAACATGCCACAAATAAATATGTAGTTCATAAATAATATTCCAAATAAACTATTTTTTCCATTCAATAATCCATCCCAAATAAATCATGCTTCATAATCCAATTACCAATAACGTCCAAATCATAATTTTCAATCCAAACCTAGTATGATACTACTTGTAATCAATTAAACACATTTAACATGATACTACATCAATGTAATTATGCTAAGTACGTGAACGTACCTTGTATACGATCTTAAAATCGCTACGACCATAGAAATCGCTCACTTCAAATTCTCCTACAATTTAAAATCATATAAGAGTATTAAAATCCTCTCTACACAAATTTCCAGCAATATATACTATTATAAAACCCCTCATAATTTAATTAAAATAAGCTGAAATTATATTTAAAACCCCATACTTTAATCCCAATTAATGGGTGATTAAAATTCCTTAAAGAAACTTGATTTTAAATACTCTACCAAAAATTTCAGCACTATATTTTAATTAAAACTTGCTGTAATTAAGCCTTAAAACACTTTAACCAAAGGTCTAAACCATTATACTTCAAAACCCTTCAATAATTTATAAATCAAGAACCTAGGATTTCAAAAATTGGGGCTTTTTAATTAAAAACATAATTTGAAAATTAATTAACAGAATACTCATAATCAAACATCAAAATCAAATCCCAAAACTCATAATTAACAATTAGATTAAGAAATAAATTGGTTTCTTTTTTTTTTTAAAAAAAAAAAAAAAAGATTCAATTTTATTTTTCGAAAACCATGGCAACCGACAGCCACCAGGCTCCTGCCGGCGGCGGTGGCTTCCTGCTGCCGGCGGCTGGCTCGGCTTGCGGCTGGCTCGACCGGCTGCTGGCGACCACCGCTGCTGGTGGTTAGCCGGTGGTGGTGAAGGGGAAGCTGGAAAGAAGAAAAAGGGGAAGGGGAAAAAGAGAAAGAAAAAGAAAGAAAAATAAGGAGAAAGGAGAGAGAAGTTTACCTTGGGTTTTTCTCCACTATGGGCAAAGTTTGATTTGCCTCATGTGTGGAATATGTATACCCCTTCTTTCAAAACCCTCTTTCCCTAACTTTCCTCTTTTAATTTTCCTAATTCCATCCCTAATAAAACTTTACCAAAATAAAACTTTCCTTAAATTAAATCCTAACTTAATTAAATTAACTTTCCTTTTATAAATTATTCCAAACTTATTTAAAATAAAAAATTAAAATACTTTAAATAAAATAATTTCATTAAATTAAATTACTTCTCAAAATACTTATTTTAATTAAAATACGTATAAAAATATGAGGTATTACAACATAGCTCTTCATAAGATTCGACTTCTCAATAGTCATTCGGTCCTTCACCCCTGTAAAGATGGTGTAACAGTCTTTATTTAATTCATACCGTGAGACATACGGTTTGAATTCTTTCTTTTTCTTTTGACGGCTGGTTAGGTTCCTCAACCGCCCAAACTTCTTTTCTCTTTTTGCTCTCTTCAGATTTTCTGAGTAGGCTGAGCAGACCGACTCTCCTTTTGCTTGTCGGACTTCTTGGAGTCCGACTGATGGCTGGACAAGTAGAGGTCGGTAGCGTGAATAAAGCTCTCCGCCTCTATCAACGCGTCTTGAAGGGTGAAAACCCTTTTTCGAACACGGTCGAACTTAAAAAGTCGACCCGTCCTTTAGATCCTTGAAGGAGTCAATATAAGCTACCTCGTCAAACAACCCCTAGATTTGGATTCTCACCAGGTAAAACTGCCTAACATAGAAGCGAAGCCCTTCTCTCTCTCTCCCTACCGGATGGTGCTTAAGTCGAGACTTGTTTTCTTGGTAGGGATGTTCATTGAGAAATTGGAGACAAAAAGGAAGGCAAGCTTCCTAAAGCTATCAATGCAACCGGCTGACAGGTTGCCAAACCATTGTTGGGCGATGCCCTTAAATGTAGCCGGGAAGCACCGACACCACATAGGTTGGAGTAGGCCATAAAGTGGTCCTCCGGATTGGTGGTACCGTCATAGGCACCCACCAACACATTCTCAACCTTGGTAGGTAGTGCCACCTCGTTTATCTTCTTGGTGAACGCAGAAGTTTGTTCACCAATTTTGAGCAGACAGAGCTGCCTGTCCAAAGGTTGGACATTGTATGCCGCCTAACCTCTAAAGAGGGCTGGCTGCATGAAATGAGGAGAATATTGGTCATACACTATAGGGGGTACATACAAGGCATTCCCAATCATCTGAGGGCCAGAGTGGACGGTTTTACCGCCTGTACGGCTCTCATGCAAGGATTGAGTATTCCTTGCAAATGTATTCTTAAAGCTGTCTAGAAAGCTCGATGTAGAGACTGACTCAGACAGCTACTTATTCCGATTATGCTCGATGATATGTCGAGCATTGGTGTAAGTCTTCTTGGTGCCATCCAGCTCAACAGCACGGATGACCTTCCTTGTGCCTGTCTGGAGCAGAAGGATCTTTGTCCAGTCAATGGTAGGCGTAGTCTTATATATCCTTGGGATGTGGAGTAGGTTGCCTGTCCCTGAATGGCTTCTTCCTCGCAGTTTGAGGAGACTTTTTGGCCGGCTCACCCTTACTAGAGACAACCGTCCTCTTTTAGACCAATCTATAGGGTCATCGGGAAATGTGCCCTTGATGAGGTCATTTTGACCTAATCCTGTTGGGCTGCGCCAAATTACGACTTTCTCGTGATTTGGGCCCTTGAAGGCCGTCTTTTTCTCCCAAGTTCTAGGAGTGACACGTGTCAAAGGGAGATTGGTCCAATTTAGACCAATCAGAGTATGACACGTGTCATGACATGATTTGCCTATGTTGCATGGGTATAATTACCCAAAACAAGTCTCATTTGACAAAAAGTGTGGGGCCCTTGTCAATATTCTAATATATTTTGTAATTTATTTAATTTTTCCCTTTTTTGTGTTTTTTAATCATGTAATATTTGATATTAAAAAAGAAATTGATTTGGTGGGTCATAAATTGAAAGTGATATTTGTATACTTTTAGAGAGTCTCACCATTATCACCATTGGAGGTAAAAAAACAACTCATTTTGTATTTCAATACTAAATCTTGAGTCTCACCATTGGAGATGGTTTTAGGCTGTTTTTTTAAAAAATTCTCCGTATATGAAGTACATTAACTCCAATTATATATTTTTTCGCTTAAATCTATTATATTTTTTTTCTTTCATCTACTCTCTTAGGTCAAAATAACATAAACACTTTTGAGCTTTCATACATTAACCAACCACGCACTGTGTGCATATTTCTAGTAATACTAACCTTGTATCAGAATAAGTATACCACTTCATTAATACAGTCGTATCGTAAATTCGTAACAAGTGCATCACATTATCTAATGTCTTTGTACTTAAAGGATCAAAGTACAATGACTTCCTTCATTATTCATAATCAAACAAATGGATTGGTGAAGCTAGAATCCTAAGTCGAATACACGCATATTCTTAGCTACACAGTGTTTGGGAAAATCTCAGTTAGGACATCTAAGAATTTGTTAGGGATTTAAGGGTAATAATAATCAAGCTACAAATATCAAATATAATGACCAAGAGCAATAATAAAGCAATAAGTAATTAGTAAGTAAGCAATAAATAAGGAATAAGACAAGAAAGATAAGTTTAGAGATACTATACTGAGTAAGGACAAACTTCGTTGTTCAGCAGGGACATAAATCCGCAACCATAAGCAAAATAATTAGTTTATATCACTACACCAAAAACTAGATTAGAGATCGCAAAATATAGAACGGTTACCAAAGATAGGAGTTCTCCAGAAGAAATATAGAACGTATTGATATAAGAGGCGTTCTTTATGTAAATACATATGGAACGGTTAGCATAGTTAACCGTTCTCTATTTTTTTTTTTACTGAAATAATTTTAAAAAATAATTAATTATTATAGATTATATAGAACGGTCATCTTAACAACCGTTTTGTATTGTATTAATTAATTGGTTTTTTTAATTATTAGGTGGACAAAATATACGGAGTAATAATTTGCCCAATTTAATTAAAGGCGGCTATAAGGAATATTGAAGCACACGCTCAATTTCACTTTCACTTTAACTAATACCTTAAAAAAAAATACTGCATGTGTTTATTGCCGCGTGAAACCTCCATATAGTATAACCTTCAACCTCCATACGATGACTGTTCGCCATACCACCGCTCAACTGCCGCACCACTGCTCTACCGCCGCACCACCGCTCCACTGGCGCACAACTTCTGAGCACCGCACCACCCGCACTCCGCTGAGGTAAGTTCGAATCTTCTTGTTATAGACTAATTGAATTTTGATTATTTTTCAATCGAACCGCATGAATCATTCGAATTATGAAGGAAACATAATTCAATTCATAGTTTTCATCTATTTAATTAATTTGCAATTTGAGTTTTAGGTGATTGAAAAAAAAACCTCACAGTTCTAGTTTTAGGGTTAAATTCAATCGATTGTTTGTATGCAAATATTTCAGTTGAATTGCAGTAAGTTCAATCAAATTACCCTTAATTTTGTCGAATTTACATTTATTTCAATAGTAATCAAAATAATATTAGCCAAATTAATCCTACCTGAGTTCAATTTAGAACCCTAATCAGATAAAGAAAGAGGGGTAGGGGAAATTGATTACCACGGGATTATTGTGCTCTATTAATTTCAAATACTCTGGAAAATGGGGATTTTCGGAGATAGAAGCTATGAAACATGTCAAGAAATTGACTCAGTTGGGTCCTCATTCTGTTGGTTCTGATGCTCTTGACCTCACTTTGAAGGTTCTATATATTTCTTGAGTATTATGTATCTCATTCTCATAGTTCGAAACTTCTTTTGTCATTAAATTATGTGCCAATTTAGCTAGTGTGGCAAATCGATTATTATTTTTGCAATTTGGCAGTGGGGTTGATAGTGGTACTTGTTATCTACAATGTGATTGTTCTATCCTGTTTATGTTTTTATTAGTCAGTTTCTATAGGTGTTCTACTAGGATAGCTGAACATCAACAAAGATTAAGCAGATTATGAATAAAAAAAGTGTAAAATAAATTGATTAAAGTAAAATTAGCAACGTACCACCGTATTATCCTTACTATTAGATCCTTTGCACATCTCATTAGCTAAGTGATTATTGGGGTAAGTTGATAATGTGTATTTCCAAGGCAAATGTGACTAATTAGAAAAAGAATAGTTGTGATGTTTTATCTTTTTTTTTTTTTTTTTTTGACAAGACTTGTTGTGATGTTTTATCATGACTCACAACTTGAAAGTAAAAAATTCCATTCGAAATTATAAATAGCTAACTTGTTTTGACAAAAAAAATATGTGTAGCAGTATGTTTGAAATCTGATACTTTTGATTTGAAGTATCCTGGGTATTAAAGTTTCTCTCTTGGTTTTTTTTGTTTGACTTCACTCTTTATTTCTCTCTTGGTTTTTTGTCTGATACTCTGATTGTGTTGGCCCTTAGCTATCTGGACTTTTGTATGCCCTCTGTCTACTAAAATTTGCATACTTGATAAGCCTCTTCTCATGGCTTTTGCATCACTCGCCTTTCACTTAAGTGATCCTTGTGATTTTGTCTGCAATTAATTTATTGAATACAGTTTCTCTAAATACATCATTTTCAATCTTTCTCTTAAGGTTTTCCTTTTCTTATTGGGCAGTATGTGCTGCTTGCTGCAGAAAAGATAAAAAACACATCTCATTGGGAAGTTGATGTTGAGGTGGAAGAGTTTTATGTCAAGGAGGGTGCAAATCATCTTAATGGCATCTTATTTGTAGGGAAAACACTTATATATGCTGATCTAAATCATATTATCTTGAGGATCACCCCCAAATATGAATCTGAAGCCAAGGAAAACTCTGTTTTGGTTTCATCTCACATTGATACTGTTTTCTCAACGTATGTACGTGATTATAATATCTTTCACTGTTGTTTTGACTTTTGACTATCTCTGTATTTGTGACAAGCTTCTGAAGAAGAGTTTAGTAATATACTTATTTTCTTGAAACATCCGATGGACTAGAGCTTGGACCTGTGTTTCATGTCTTTAAAGGATTGGATCGAGTTAATTTGACGCTATTAAATTATATATATGAAGTATATTTTGATGGCTTTCGTCATATCTGGAAATATTTTTGTTAATTTTATTATACGGAAATTTATATTGCACGTATACAAGATCATGGATTTTCTTACAGGATAAATGTACGAGATTTTTTTTTTTTTTTTTGACAACACGTGCAAATATTCATTCATTCATGTAACAATTTCCACTTTGTCAGAAATGACAAAGGGTAAAGCAGGGGGTGGACATTCTTCCATCCACAATTGCTCCTCTGACAAAGACAAAGAGAGTTTAGCAATAGAATGGGCCACCTTATTACATTGTCTAGGCTGAAACAAGAAACTACTAACATCACATAAGCTAACAACAGCTAGAATATCTTCAACAATCACTTGGGCAGGGGTCCTTTCTTTGGATTTCAGCTGTAAGAGGTTAACAAGATGCAGGCAGTCCGAGGATATCACAAGACGACGGAGTCCAGCTTTAAACGCGAATTTGATCCCAAAGAGTAGAGCTTCAGCTTCAGCATTGCAGACATTGCCTTCCCCAAAGAAAGATTTGCCATTAACCATCATAACATCACCAGTATTGTCTCTAACAACCATACCCAAGCCAATTTTTCCATCCTTGGAGAGTGCAGCATCAGTATTTAGCATATACATCCCTGCTGGAGGGGGGGTCCAAGAAAGCACCCTTTCGATGTTTGCATAGCTTGTAGGAGGGGGGTTACGAGCATTAGCTGCTTCAAACTCACTAAGGAGGCAGAGCGTTTTTTCGCACGCAGACATAGCATCTGGTTTCTTCTTTTCAAAGGTCCACATGATCCTCAACTCCCAAATTTTCCACTAAAACATCATGAAGATTTCCCAACCTTTGTCAATGGTGAGTTTCTTCGTCATCTCAGCACACCAGTCCTTATAGAGGACAGAAACCATTCATTTGTGTCCAGTCTTAGTGGCGAAATCTTCCATAAAAACGGGCTTTCGGGGCATAAAGCGATCAAGTGCATAATCGTCTCGCTCTTTTCTCCACATCGAGGGCAGCAAGGATCAATTTGCATACCCCTTTTGCACAAAACTTCACGCACAGGGAGACCATTTCTCACCGCTCTCCACATAACCGATTTCACCTTTGGCGGAACATCAGCTTCCCATATTTTCTTCCATAGCTTTGCATCAGGTTCACCATCAGACGCACCTGCTGCTTTGCATCTGCAGATGGTATGCCGATCTGACAGAAAAAAAAAACCATTTTTGGTACCCTTCCAGAGCAAAAAATCATCTTGATTTCTCGGTGACAGACGAATTTTTTGAACGGCTTGAGCCTCAACTGTAGATATCCCTTGCACCACATTCCAGAACTTATGGCCCTCTTCATCAGTTACAATCCATTCTGAGACCAACATTCTTCTATCATCTTCAAAATTCGGGGATGAAAATAGACGAGTCCCAGGCAGACTAGGCACCCAATTATCCCTCCAGATTTTAATGTTCCTTCCATTACCCACCACCCAACTTGAACCTTCCTGTAACAATTCTCTTGCACTCATGATAGAGTGCCATGTATAGCTTGCGTTGGGGGGGATTTTAGCTTCCAAGATAGATGAACGGGGAAAATATTTTCCTTTTAGGACCCTAGCTGCAAGAGAATGGGGATGCTCAATCAACCTCCAACATTTCTTAGCAAGCAAAGCACTGTTAAAAGCACTCATATCACGCAGCCCCAAACCACCCTCTTTCTTCGATTTGCACATTTTTTCCCAGCTAATCAGAACAAGTTTTCTTTCTCTGTCTTTTTGCCCCCACCAAAAATCTCTGCACAAAGCATTAATATTGTTGATAACAGATTCCGGGATCTTGAAGCATTGCATGGTATATGTAGGGATCGCTTGTGCCACTGATTTTAGTAGAATTTCTCTTCCCGCTCTCGAAAGGTACCTCTCTTTCCACCCCTTGACCTTTTTCCACACTCGATCTTGGATAGCTTGGAAAACAAATTTCTTGGATAGGCCTATATAGGTAGGGAGACCAAGATATTTCTCATGTCCTTCCACTTTCATAAAGCTCATCTTCAAATGAAGCATTTCCTGCATATCGGCACTAACGTTACGACTGAAAGAGACCTCTGATTTTTCCAAGTTTATCTTCTGCCCCGAAGCCATCTCATAGGCAGTGAGAATTTCCATGACCGCATCCGCTTCACTCTCATTAGCTCTAGTGAATAGGAGGCCGTCGTCGGCAAAAAACAAGTGTGATATCGGATTAACATTTCTGCCAAGTTTCACCCCGTGGACCATACGGTTTTGCTCGGCCTTCCGTAGGAGAGCGGAAAAACCCTCGGCACATATAAGAAACAGGAAAGGTGAGATGGGATCCCCTTGGCGGAGACCCCTACTAGGCACAAAGCTCGAAGTCGGGAAGCCATTAACAAGAATGGAATATGAAACCGAAGAAAGACATTTCATAATAAGTGACACAAAATTCTGATTGAACCCCAATTTTAACATCATTCCTTCAATGAAATCCCACTCCACACGATCGTATGCTTTGCTCATGTCTAATTTCATGGCCATGTATCCCCGAATCCCTGACTTCTTCTTCCGAAGGTAATGGAACATCTCATATGCCACAAGCACATTATCTGTTATCAGTCTTCCGGGTATAAATGCGCTTTGATTTTAACTAATAATATCATCAGGTAGAATGATTTTTAACCTATTAGACAGAAACTTCGACACGAGCTTATAAAGAACGTTGCACAGGCTAATTGGAGGGTAGTCCTTGGTGGATTCACATTGATTCTTTTTGGGAATAAGAACAATGTGGGTATGATTTATGGGGTCAATCGGGGCATTGTTATTTAAAATATCAAGCACATATGAAACAACATCATCCCCAACAACATTCCATAAATTTTTATAAAAAAGAGTAGGCATACCATCGGGGCCGGGGGCCTTGGTGGGATGCATCTGCTTGAGTGCACAAGTGATCTCATCTCTTGTATAAGGTTCAGAAAGCATGGTATTCATGTCGGCAGTGACACGGTTCTCTACAGCATTCAAAACCGGTTGCATTTCATTCTCCCCATCCGAATTGAACAAAGACTTAAAATAACTCTCGAAAACTGCTTCAATCTCCTTTTCATCTTTTCTCCATGTTCCCCCATCATCATAGACGCCTTTAACAGTGTTCCTTTTTCGCCTCTGTTTCGCCTTCTTATGAAAGAAATTAGTATTTTTATCGCCCTCTTGAAGCCAATCTTGGCGACTTCTCTGAGCCCAGTATGCTTCCTCTCTTCCTTCGAGTTCATCTAATTCCGAATCAATCTTTCTCATCTCCACAATGTTGCTCTCGGTTGGAGGCAGATTCATAAGAGCAACCATTAAATCCCTGTGAGAACTAATTTCTTCTTTAAAATCAGTAGACTTTTTTGAACTCCATGACCGAAATTTCGAAGAACATGCTGCAATTTTTTGTTTAGCATCACAACTTGGGTCCAAGTTCCACGCATCAGAGATTATATTTCCACATTCATCATCACGAAGCCATTCTTTTTCAAAATTGAAACTCCTCCTTCTATTTCTTCTGCCACGGTTTACTAACAGCTGAGCCTGAATGGTGATTTTTAGTGGTACATGATCAGAGCGGTGTCGAGGTAAGTGCTCAACCTTCGAGCAAGGGTAGAGATCGATCCATTCGTCTGTAGCTACGAACCTGTCCAACCTCTCCTGTATGTTATCTCCGTCAGCCCGATTATTGCTCCAAGTGAAAGACGACCCAGAAAAATGCAAATCACGAAGGTTACATTTAATCATAGCATTACGGAAACCATCAATCTCATTTTGATTCTTTGGGTTGCAACCAATTTTTTCACTATGCATGGGAGTATATTTGAAGTCACCAAAGCATAGCCAGGGCATCACATTGTCCTCACCCAACCTTTCTATGAGCTTCCACGTTTCTTTCCTCCTGCCTTCATCAGGATAACCATAAATGCATGTTAAGCGCCATGTCGAACCATCATCGTTTGTTAAGTTGAAGTCCATATGGTTCAGAGAAGATGTGACCAAAGTAAGATCCAACTCGTCCTTCCAAAACATGGCCAAACCACCACTCCTATGCCTTCCTTCACCACTACAATCAACACATACAAAGTGCTCAAAATTCAGCTTTCTTTTTATACTCTCCCACTCTCTACCTTTTAACTTTGTCTCCGAGAGGAAGACAAAGTGGGGATGTTCAATGGTTACTACGCCCTTAAGCGCATTCTCTGCCCGGGGGCTACCCAACCCCCGGAAGTTCCAAGAAAGGCTTATCATTGCTGTTCGCGGGGCTGCAAGGCAACCTCCGCTACTGTCATTATGTGAAAATCATTCTCCTTTGTCTTTACAACTCTCTCATTTTCTACATCCCCTCCAGTGTATTCTTCAGTCAGTTTGTCCATTTCCATAGCATTCTTCCTCTTGCCTCGAACGCTCTCAACTTTGGATTCAAGTGGGTAACTTCTTTTAACAATGTTGACTTTCCTTAGCCCACGTGTAGGGGGGTCCCCACCATCACTGTCATGGGCAGTTAAAGCAGAAGAAAGCAACTATCCAGGGGTCAAAACTGCTTCTGATTCTGTCATAACCCCTTCATGTTGCACAGCTACTGTGATCCCAATAGGAGCCTCGGTTGCCTTACTTTGCTCCCCACTTTGCATTATTGCTACTTCTTGCAATTGTTTCTGCATTTGGGACACTTGCTTTTCGGCTTCTTTGTTGATAGTCTGACTCCCTTTTTTAAAGAAAAGACGTCTTGCACAACTACTGCCTTCAGCCCCCTTGTCACTTGTATCACCCTTGTTTGACTGCCAAGGAGATGCTCTGAGGTTCTCATTGAACAATCTCTTTGGATTTTCAACATGTATAGCATCATCGCAATCCTTCTCCCCATGTCCAAGCTTACCACACACATAACAAAACAGGGAAATCTTTTCATATTTCACCTCAAAAGTTTTTTTCTCTCCACCCCTCATCTTTAGCCTAACCTCTTTTACCAGGGGCTTTCGGAGGTCGATCATAGTTTGGATTCGTAGGGACTTGTTGATACCCACGATATCCAGTTTATCCATGGTCAAGTAAGTTCCTATTTTATCACCAATCGTTCGAGCATTTGCTTCATTACTCCTTCCAGCAAACGGGAGATCATAAACCCTAATCCAAAAGGGTGATTGGTATAGGGGAGTTTTAGAAGGTTTTTTTATCTCCCTGTACATCACATAGGGCTAAAGTATGGCGATCAAAGTGCCATGGACGGGCTTCCATAACAAATTATTTATCCTTCCAATGATAAAATTGGAAGAAAAAGGTGTTCTTGCCGATACTGTTCGCCTCCATTCCATACTTTGGATTCCTGATGCGTTTCATAGATGCAATTAGGGCATTGCTATTGATACTTCTTTCCGTCCAGACTTTCCACACAACCCCCAACACAACCTTAGATTCATCATCGTCCTCAGTGTCTAACTTCCATTCGCCTTCATCTCTACATTCTTCATTAGTGATTTCATGGTTGGGAGAATTATCACCCATTATGAAAGGAAAAAAAACAGGACAAAAATCAAAAACGAAAACGAAGAAGAAAAAAAAAACCTTTGAGAATCAAAGGATAAAAACCCAGCAACTGCTAGGGCAAAACCCTTCCAAGAGAACTGCTCTAGAGGGAACGTTAGATAGAATTTATTTCGGATAAATGTACAAGATACAAAACAAGAATACAACAAATACAGGTGTAAAATGAAATACAAAAATAATATAAATTATTAAAATACAAGATTAATACAATACGAAGTATAAATTACGTAAAAGGGTAATTCGAATAATTATGGCCAGATTTAAAAAAAAAAAAAACATTAAAGAACTGCTATCTAACTTTAACCATTCTCTATTGTAATTCAATATACAACAGTTAAATGGCCTAAACCGTTCTTTATTCCTTCCTTGGTGTACGAATTTAAGAAGGGAAAAGAGAACGGTTGTGACTAACAACAGTTCTCTATTTGTTATTATCTAAATCGCCTAAATGACCCGTTCTCTATACTTTATACATCGCTTAGCAGAAGAACGCCCCTAAGGCGATCTATAAAGCCTATTCTAACAGTTCTATAAGGCCTTTTTTGTAGTAGTGTATTGAGGTATGTGCGAGCGTAAATGAATGTTATATTGTCTGATTTTGTTATTTATACCTAGGAGCCACTAGGGTTACAAAGATATCGAATATATTTGACCACGGAAGATCTTTCTTGACTTTATCTTGTTTCCCTGTGCAGTAGGTGTATTCTTAGCAAGTATCTTCATGATTGATATTCTTGATCTTGCTTTCCTTGTTTGCTCCAATAAAGTCGTTTTGCCTGATTTGGTGTGTCTCTTGATCATGGACTGGTGCCTTAAATGTGTTGGGTTGTTTATTGATACAGGCCCAACAATTGCCCCTAATTTTTATGTTCAAGTATTGAAGGTGAAAATTACCTAAAGGAAGCAGTTGGAGAATTTTTCGAATTTTGGAAGTTATTTCAACGGTTAACAAAAATAAGGAATGTGGTGGCAGTTTTAAGGCAAGTGTCTTGATAATCGTGAAGAGGCGGTTTATTTCTCTTGCTAGTATTTATTGGGTGTGCAGGCTTGCATCAAATCATTTTACTTTTTGTCCCAAATTTGAATTTTCCTCTGGTATTTTCTCTCTCTTCTCTGTTCTTCTCTGTTTTTTACTTCTTTGTTTTTCTTGTGTTTTGCGATGGGTGACGCTGTGAGAGTAGTGTTTGCTGGGGTTGATGAGGGTGTGAAGAAGCTGACCTTTACTGCACAGAACGTCTTCCCTGTTAAAGATGTCTACCTTTCTCATGTGACGAAGGAGGATGTTCAGAGAATCTCTGCTGTTGCGCGATTTCTTGATGGAGTTGTGGTGAAATCCAATCTTCTAGGGAGAGGGTTGATTGGACTGCCCCTGTTTGGGTGTGTTTCTTCGAGTATCCCTTTATGATTGAGCATACTTTTCTTTTCTCTCCCCTTGTTCGTCAATTTCTGCATAGGGTTAGGGTTTCACCTTGTCAATTATTGCCCAAACTTGGAGGGTTTTGAGAATTCTCGATTTGCTGAGTGCAAAATTAGGTATAGAGCTTAATGTAAGGGATTTGTGTTATCCTTACACTATTAGGACCAGTGGAAAGGGTCGAGTTGGACTCCGTTTGAAAGATGGTGTTGGTCCTTTGGTGACAGATTTGGAGAAGGCGTTTGACAAGAATTGATACCACAAGTTTCTCTTTTTGAGGATTGACTCGTTGGGTGATGATTGTGATTTTTTTATTGACACTGTTAATGCCCCATGTATTTTATTTTCTTGTTTTCTTTGTGTTGTTTTCCTTCTTTGTTGATTTGGGTCTATTTGCTTGATGGTTGTAGTGAGTAAACTGAAGCAGCGTTCTCAATCTCTGATTGATAAGTTGTAAGAACTGAGTGCGAACGAGAGGTATTTTATCAAATTGACGCAGCCTGAAGCGGTTGTCCAGATTGAGACTTTGGACGATTCAGATTCTAATCAGAAGGCTGCCCAACCTATGTATCAAGGTACCTTTTCCTTTTTTTATGTACTACTGTATTGGTATTGTGTTGTCCTGCTTGTTGTATTGTTGTGTTGCTCTTTTGGTACTGCCCCTTTTGTTGGGAATGTCATCTTTATTTGCTTTTGCCTTGTTGGACATCTGCTGAATGTGTTGTATGCTTTGTAGATACCTCTAGGTCGTTGAGATCTCATGATTTGCTTAGTTCTTCCTCCATCCTAGGTCGCATTAGATCGCAGGCTTCTTCTAAGGGTCCAGAAGATGTCCTTGCCCCGGCTAACGTGATTCCCCTAAGGAGTGCTCCTCCTCCACCTCCACCTCGCAACAATCTTAAGAGAAGATTGGAGATTCCTACTGATGTTGATGCTGTCAATTTTCTTATGACTCCTTAGCCCCTCATGTGGGTAATTTGCTCTTCCCGACCTTTAAGGAGCGCCAGTCCTCGCAGACTTTTGCTGACCTTTCTCAAGAGGCTGCTGCGCAGTCCTTTCAGGTATAGTATACTTCCTTAAAAAAATCAACAATATTGAATATCTAGATGTGTCGTCCTAACTTTGCTGTGTGCTATTGCAGAGTTTTCAATCGTGTTTAGGTGTTTTGAACAAGGTGTCAGAGTTCACTCAGGCTTATGATGTCATGAAGAAGGAACGTGATGCCCTTGCTGATAAGTACAAAGCTGCCACTGACGCTCTGAAAGCTGAAAGGACCAAACACAAGGAGTGCCTTGCTGAGCGGGATGGGTTGAAGAGTACTTTGAAGGATGTTGTGAATGACTCTCTTGATGCGGCTAGCTATTACTTTGGGAAGGCACGCTTGGAGATGATGGAGGACTATCATCAGGGAAAGCATGAAGCGTGGGACTATGCTGTTGAGAAGTCTGCTTTTGAGAAGACCTTTCCTGCAGGGACTACTGCTCCTGGCACATTGCTGATGAGGAAGTCAACTCTCCCATGAACGAGAATGCTAAGGATAGCCCTGAAGACTCAAAGTCTGTTGCTGAAGAGAGGGTTCTTGTTGACAACACTAGGGAGAATTAGTTTCAATGGTCCTGTGTCACCTGTTTGTTCTGAACAATTTTTATTTTCTGTAAGTTGTGTTTGTTTGTACTGCCTTAGTGTAGTTGGATATTTTGTTTTTGTGCTGCCTTGCTGCGGATGGATGTTTTTCCTGTTTTGTTGTAATTTTGCAACTAAGTAATATTAATGTTTGTTATGCTATGCGTATTTTGTATTGACTTGTGTTTTTCTTTGTATTACAGTTGTACTACAGTTGTATTACAATTGTATTACTGTAGGCGTCGCTCGAATTGCGCCTACGTTAAAATCATGTTGTGAATATGCTTGGCACTCATAGGAAGTGGGAATTGACATAATACGATTAGGGACAAGGAAAGTAGGGAGCCGCCAACAAGTTTTTAAGGAACTTGTAAACCGTTCACGGATCATAAAAAGGCAACCACGATAAGGGACAACGATAGGCAGCAACGATTGACCCGTGAAGGTTACACCCCATTCATAATCCATGAGATTACTAACTCAATATGGTTCGGAACCACGAAAGGAGGATCGGGGATGATGGTACGAAGTGAGTCATGGAGTCACATTCGCCCGTATTGGCCTCTACTCGATTCTTATAGTGAAAAATGATTCCTGCAATCTCAAAGGCATTCAAACAAAAATTCAATTTGATCCAAACTATTATTATGCTAAATTGGTTGAATATTAATGCAACACATAATTCTAAAATATTTGTGATCACTTGAATTAATAACAAGATTAAAAGAAACCTAAACCGGTTGTCCAAATTATCTTATTAGGCGTGATTTTCAATTACATATTCCCTTTAAACATGCAATATTGTGATCATAATAACAATAAAATAAACATTAATATTGGAAGCAATTTAACAATAATTCTAACAATACAAAAATCGTTAGAAAAATAATAGAAATAAAAGGAACATAATTCTTACATTGATTCTGTTTGTTTGCAACTACAAAATAATAAACGAGTTAGTAACTTCAAGGAAATAATAATAAAACAATAATTAAATTAAATTAAATAGAATTGATTTGGGGCCAAACCCTCAAACAGTTCTACCTTTCACGCCTTGGCTTAAGGACAGAACCACGAGTAAACTATGGACTCCTTGGAGTACTTGAAGAAGGAATTTTGAAACAAGAAGGGTAGGCTAGTGTTTAGGCTAAAGCATAGAAGAGAGAAAAATAGAGAATTAATTGATGCCCCGTACATCAAAAATGAGGGGGTATTTAAAGAGAAAATGTGCTGAGGGAACATACGGAACCCTAAAATGATAAAAACCCTAAAAAAGTATCCCGCGACACGGCAAACTGTACCGTGACACGGGAAATCCACCCGTCAGACGGGAAACATTCCCGTGACACGGTGCAAATTTTGTGTGACGCGGGAAATATTTAGTAAACGGGGGAGAAAACGCGTTAAGGGTTTACGCGGAAAGGACACGGAATGAATTATTTTGGGTTTAAAGGCACGAAAAGAGGAAAATAAGTTATGATTTGGGGAAATGAGATAGAAGTTGGGTTGGTTTATGAAATGGAAATATGGATTTAAGTACTCCAAAATTAAATACTCAACCTGACCCATAATGGCGGTGAAAGGTTGTTCATCATCGGGTTTGGTTTTGGGGAGACATTTTTAGGTGTCTACAGAAGCCCCCACGTTGACTGAGTTTGTAGAAACGTCAGTTTCGAAAACGATAGTCAAAGTAGTCGATAGGGACGGAGAATGATTTAAGACGTTCTGCGATCCTAAATCACTCTGTATACGCCAATACCTGCAAAAAATGTTAATTCCACGTATAAAAGAGTAAATGGATAGAACACTTATCTGACACCAATTTATCGGTGACAAATGAGTTTGGTATTTTCCTATGCTTGAAGGAATCCACCGGATGACGTTTGTTGAAATTCTTTCCATGCTTAAGGAAAGCCGACAGATGAGTTTGGTAGCTTTCTAAGCCTGAAGAAACCTACTGGATGACACTTTCCATGCTTGAGGAAAGTCGACATATGATTTTGGCGTTTTTCTATGCTTGAATAAATCCACCGATAATGCTTTCCATGCTTGAGGAAAGCCGACAAAGGAATTTGGCGGTTTTCTATGCTTGAAGAAATCCACCGGATAATACTTTCCATGCTTGAGAAAAGTCGACAGATGATGAGATTACAAGTCTCTGTGTATCGAGAACCTTGCGTCATGAAATGATGCTTGTCCCCGAACGTGGGCTATAAATGGTCCGCTTGTCCCCGGACATGGGCTTTAGATTGTCCGCTTGTCCCCGGACGTGGGCCGTAGATGGTCCGCTTGTCCCCGGACGTGGGTTGTAGTTGGTTCGCTTGTCCCCGAACGTGGGCTGTAGATGAGACCTGCAAAAATAAATTTGCCAATGGACTCGTATATATTGTGATTGACTTGACCACTGATTTCACCAAGTTTGACTTGATGTGACATGACAGGTGTATGACTTGTGAGTGTGTGTGTGTGTGTGTATGTGTGTGTGTGCAAACACAAGCAAACGAAGATGCAAAGGCAAAAATTTTCCGTCAATTTTTGTCATGAGTGGAGGGTACCGACTTTCTCCTAAAAAAGAAAGATGTGAAAACTGAACTTTTATTTTCGAACTTCCCTCGATGAGAAAATTTTGAAATTTTTTTTAAAACTTCCCCAAAAGAAAAGACGCGAAAAAAGGAAAGAAGTAATTAACTTCCTCGTTGAGCAAGACAAAATGAATCGCATGGATTGAATTGCTTTTCTTGAAAGTAATGTATGCATGATGCATGTCCTTAGGCCAGGAGGCTAAGGACAATTACATCATGTGACACGATGAATGAACTTAGGTCATGGGGCTAAGCATCATATATGGTGTAAAGAAACGATCTTGAACGTCACTTAGGTCTGGAAGCTAAGCACATATACAGATGAAGAGATTATTGCATAATAAACGTTGCTTAGCTAGGTCAAGGAGCTAGGAACGATATGCTTTGTATGATTAGAAATCATTCATATATAAATGTTGCTCGGCACATTATGCGATGCATGAAACAATGAACATTGCTCAGGTCAGGAAGCTAAGCAAGTATACAATGTTTCTTTTAATGAATGTTGTCTTGAAAGATGATGAAGCATGCATAGTGTTGAAACAAGATTTCATGATAAAGGGTTCTTAAAGGGAAGGATGATTGATATGGATATGGATGTGTGAGTGAAGTGTGTGAATGTGATACTAAGGTTGGCTGTAAGGGTTATGGCGATGGAAAGAGATGTGAGAAGAGTTAAAGATGGTAGGCTAAATGATGTGGGTTCAAGCCCCCAAGTCTAGCTCTAAATGGGTAGGGGTGAGCATTGGATATTCTTTTGACTCGATCATGCATATGAATGTGGTCGCACCTCAATATGAGGTTGCCTACGTATCCGTTAGGAATCAGGCCGAACATAGCTCTAGCCTAACTTTGAACAAGTGTATGTACACCTCAAAGAGGTCTTTCAAGGGTTGTAATATGGTTAAGCTGATGGTTTAAGGAAGAAAGGGGTAAAAGGCTCAAGACCCGAGAGAAGCCCTCAAGACGTGTAATTGTGAATTTTAAAATTTTGAATTTTGCAAGTTTATTTTCAACATTTTTTTTCATTCTTTTGAATCAATGTAGGCAATCTCAGATCATGCGGTCCATCACTCACTTAGCATTCATGTTTCTCAGGCACGGTACCAAGCACTCGATAAGAGACGCAATTCGAGATGTGTTCGTATCAAAGACATTGGAACACTTGCCTTTAGACATTGTTTTATTGTTGCTTTGCTGCTTTTTTTTTTATTTGCTTTTTTTTTTACTTGCTTTTTGAATGTTATACAATTACACATCTTCCAATCCCAGGGTTAAGTGAATGTGGGTTGAAGAAATGAAGGCCAAACGTTAGACGAGGCTCAAAATGGTTGATGAAGAAATGGAATGTGATTGAACGGCTAACAGAGAATGACAGGGTTGCAAAGGTGCCTCAAGTCATTGGTGTACCTTGGGTTTAGTTCGGTAACTGATTTTTTATTATTATTATTTTTTTTTATTTTTGAGAATGAATGAATGAATGAAAAATTCTATGATCGAGATGCAAAGGAAATTTGCTCATTTCATTTTATTAATGGAAAAGGTGAACGAAACACATGAAACATATAAAAATTCAGAATGGAAAACCTATGCTAGACATGAATGGGGGAATGGAAATGAATGATAAAGAAAGAAATCATGAAATCTTGCACGAAGGATCTGCTGTGCGCCTTGTGTTCATTACTTCTTGTCGCCTAGAGGGACAGGAAGTTTGTTTACATCCACCAAGTCTTGAATGACGTCCTTCAAATTCCAACATTGCTTCGTAGTGTGGCCCCTTCCTTGATGGTACTTGCAATGGGCATTGGGATTCCATTTGGCGCTCCTTTCTTCAGGTTTTGGCTCTGGAAATGGCCCAATAGGTGTGATCAAACCTTGACTGTAAAGGCGATCAAAGGCCGCATTATAAGTCATTCCTAAAGGAGTGTAAGTTCTTTTCTTCTTGGGCAATGGAGTATCAAGAGCTAACACTTCATTGAGATCAACTTGGCTTATATTGTAGGTAGTATTTTCGTGCTTAGAAGACGAAGAAGAAGGATGGTCGTTCTTCTTGTTTTTCCAAGTGTTATTATTGTTACTACCAGCAGTCTTTATTAGCTCATCCTCGGTATTGATGCCGATGTCGTATACAGCTTCGAAAGTGTTCAGTGGAAGAAATTTGAGATGTTCCCTATATTTATGAGTCAGATTTTGAATAAAGAGGCGAACCATCTCTCTTTCTCTGGGAGGATCTACCAAGAGTGAAGTTGTTTCCCTCCACCTGTTCAGGTAAGCTGTGAAGCCTTCATTCTCTTTCTGTTTGAGAATGGAGAGTTCACGTTTAGAAGTTTTATTTTGAATGTTACACTTGTAACGATTCATGAAACTGTCGGTGACATCTTGCCAAGTCGCAGTATGCTTGGCATCTAAGGAATAAAACCATTGTTGGCAAGCATGTTCTAAGGACAGAGGGAACACCGTAGGGAAGAGTGTTACGTCAAATCCCTTAAGATCCATGGTTGCAGAGAACGCCTTCAAATGGAATATTGGATTGTCAGTAGGCTTAAACTTTGGAATATCAGTAGTGGAGAACTTTTCAGGGAGTCTGTCCTTCACATCCAAAGGAGTAGGAAGCCGTTCCACATAAGTGAAATCCTCAGAAATCTTACTCATTTGATCCTTCAGTTTGTCAAGGGTGGAAACAGTGACCTTGTTTTGTTCCATGGTAGTGACCCTAGTGGTAAGGGTTTGCATCATGACAGACAGTGCCTCGATGGATTTGTTGATGTTCTCAATATCTTCTTTAGTGGCCATTGAAAGGTGGTGAGCAATGGAGATGGAAAAGTTCTCTTTGAACGCCTATTAGATCTGAGAGATTGTTGCGGTAATGACTCGAACCGTATTAATCTATCCCTGTTCCTTGAACAAGTACTGTGAAATAAAATAATTCACTTAATTATTTGACTCATTGCTCAAGATAGGAAAGGAAGGAAAAAATAGAAATTTGAAAACAGGTGAGAAAACTCCACTCATTTTTTTATTATGACGAAAAAAGGGTGCATGAACCTAGTATACGATCATAAACGACCTGGTGCACAACTCGAGTCAGAACATAAAGAAAGTGTGTGGACTATACTTGACTCGTGAGTGACTAAGTGATGTTATAAGACTCGTGGTATGATCTTATGGCTAGACATGTGAACAATAACCAAAATGACTGACGCGAGGACCAAATTAACACGGAAGACTTAAAAAAAGCCGACTGGACTTATTTCAAGGGCACCGTGACACGGAAAACTGTACCGTGTCACGTGACAAGCTTCCGTGACGCGGTGGGTTTTTTTTTTTTTTTTTTGGGGAAATCCACCGTGTCACGGTAGAAATTGCCTTGACACGGTAAACATTCCCGTGCCACGGTGGATGCTGAAGTGGCACGGGAATTTTTTTTTTTTTTTTTTTTGGAAATCCACCGTGCCACGGTGGAAATTGCCGTGACACGGTAAACTTTCCCATGCCACGGTGGATGTTGACGTGGCACGGGAATTTTTTAGTCGTTTATGTCGTGTTTTTAGGGAAAAATGCTTGATTTGCGTGTTTGTGTGTTAGTTTAAAGAAATGCGTGCTTTTAATGGTTTTTCTTATTATTTTATTCATTTCTTGGCTATTTCCTTCGCTTCTCCGTTTGTTTGACTTGTTTTGTAGGTGCGTCGAGCTTCCCGGGTTTTAATCATCAAGGAGGGAGCTCAAGTGCATTCAAGGAATTTAACGTGGCACGGGACTTTTTTTTTTTTTTTGGAAATCCACCGTGTCACGGTAGAAATTTGCCGTGACACAGTAGAGTTTCCCGTGGCGCGGCAGACTGTTGTTTTTTTTTTTTTTGGAAATCCACCGTGTCACGGTAGAAATTTGTCGTGACACGGTAGAGTTTCCCGTGGCGCGGCAGACTTTTTTTTTTTTTTTGGAAATCCACCGTGTCACGGTAGAAATTTGCCGTGACACGGTAGAGTTTCCCGTGGCGCGACAGACCTTTTTTTTTTTTTTTAAACCACCGTGTCACGGTGGATATTTGCCGTGACACGGTAGAGTTTCCCGTGGCGCGGCAGAATTTTTTTTTTTTTTGCTGCAGGTCCACCGCGCCACGGTGGACAGTCTTGTGTCGCGGCAACCCTTCCCTTTTTTTTTTTTTGCTAATTACTAAGTGAGTACGGTCCATTGGCAATCGTTAGTCATAAAATAATCCACCATAGACAAAGAAGGATCGTTAAGGTTAGGATCAAAACGACCAAACATAAAACACGTAGGCAAAATGATGCAAAGAATAGTTCGCAACCTAAGGTCAAGTTCTATGTTCGACTATGGTCAAGTTTATTTGGTGTCAATAGGGTACCATGGTTAAGAGTTTGGACGCGTTAGCAAGGCAGCCTCCCTTAAGGGTGTATGCCAACGGGCGGCTCCGCGAGTTTGTGATGAAATTGAACTCGACTCCATGGTTTGGGTGGATTTAATAACTCGGATGAACCCTTATTGCCATGAGCGTTTTTGGGTTGATAGAGCTTAAATTCCCCGGGGCTAAGACGTATGTAGAACACACACGTTTTTTCAGAAAAATCAAAGGAAGTTGACTGTGAGAAGAGAAAACAAGCCACTAGACTGATTTTAGGACTGCCGTGACACGGTAGAGGTTCCCGTGCCACGGTACTGCTCACCGTCTGACGGGGCACTGTACCGTGACACGACAGATTCTGCCGTGGCACGACAGTCAGAAAATCTGACTGGCGCCCTGTTCTCCTTCATACGCAATCAAGTTATTCAATTTCTCCTACGGGACAGACCTAACGCGACGTTTAAACGTCTATGCTTATGCAAAAATGCCAAATTAATCACAGGAATATTTTTCAAGAATCTTTCAAGTCTCATCCACTCATCTTAATTAAATACCGATCACTCAAATCGATAAATAACCAAGAATCCTCCCAAGTGGAGTCGCCAAAATGTAGGCGTTGCTCGAATTGCGCCTACGTTAAAAGCATGTTGTGAATATGCTTGGCACTCATAGGAAGTGGGAATTGACATAATACGATTAGGGACAAGGAAAGTAGGGAGCCGCCAACAAGTTTTTAAGGAACTTGTAAACCGTTCACGGATCATAAAAAGGCAACCACGATAAGGGACAACGATTAACCCGTGAAGGTTACACCCCATTCATAATTCATGAGATTACTAACTCCATATGGTTCAGAACCACGAAAGAAGGATCGGGGATGATGGTACGAAGTGAGTCACGGAGTCACATTCACCCGTATTGGCCTCTACTCGATTCTTACAGTGAAAAATGATTCCTGCGATCTAAAAGGCATACAAACAAAAATTCAATTTGCTCCAAACTATTATTATGCTAAATTGGTTGAATATTAATGCAACACATAATTCTAAAATATTTGTGATCACTTGAATTAATAACAAGATTAAAAGGATCCTATTAAACCAATTGTCCAAATTATCTTATTAGGCGTGATTTTCAATTACATATTCCCTTTAAACATGCAATATGGTGATCAGAATAACAATAAAATAAACATTAATATTGGAAGCAATTTAACAATAATTCTAACAATACAAATATCGTTAAAAAAATAATAGAAATAAAAGGAACATAATTCTTACTTTGATTCTGTTTGTTTGCAACTACAAAATAATAAATGAGTTATTAACTTCAAGGAAATAATAATAAAACAATAATTAAATTAAATTAAATAGAATTGATTTGGGGCCAAACCCTCAAACAGTTCTACCTTTCACGCCTTGGCTTAAGGACAGAACCACGAGTAAACTATGGACTCCTTGGAGTACTTGAAGAAGGAATTTTGAAAGAAGAAGGGTAGGCTAGTGTTTAGGCTAAAGCATAGAAGAGAGAAAAATAGAGAATTAATTGATGCCCCGTACATCAGAAATGAGGGGGAATTTATAGAGAAAATGTGCTGAGGGAACACACGGAACCCTAAAATGATAAAAACCCTAAAAAAGTATCCCGCGACACGGCAAACTATACCATGACATGGGAAATCCCACCGTCAAACGGGAAACATTCCCGTGACACTGTGCAAATTTTGTGTGACGCGGGAAATATTTAGTAAACGGGGGAGAAAACGCGTTAAGGGTTTACGCGGAAAGGACACGGAATGAATTATTTTGGGTTTAAAGGCACGAAAAGAGGAAAATAAGTTTGATTTGGGGAAATGAGATAGAAGTTGGGTTGGTTTATGAAATGGAAATATGGATTTAAGCACTCCAAGATTAAATACTCAACCTGACCCATAATGGCGGTGAAAGGTTGTTCATCATCGGGTTTGGTTTTGGGGAGACATTTTTAGGTGTCTACAATTACAGTTTTAGTGTGTGTGTAATAATGCTTACATGCATTCGTTGTTGGCGTTTACTTGTTCTACAGGGATAGATGTTTGCAGTAGTGTATGCCTTTATGTTCTCCGTATTGTAATGCGGTTATTATCCTTGCAAAACAGAATTGGGTGAGGGGTGGCCATGGGTTTACCCAACGGCCCTCCGATGCCAAAGTCAGTACTCGTAGTGAAAATAAAATGAATTGACTAAGTTCAAGAAAAGATTTTTTTTTATTTTCTTCTTTTTTTATGTGTTTTTGTTGTTTTTATGTTGTTTTTGTTGTTGTTTTTTTTTTTTTTTTTTTTTTTTTTTTTTTTTTTTTTTTTTTGTAAAAACGAAAGAGACTTGAAATGATAACTACGTACCTTTGCTCTTCAGAAATGATAGAGCTTTAAGTGTGTTGCGTTCCAGCTTCTTTGTACCTCTTTTCCTTCTGCGCTCTTGAGTCTGTAGGCTCCGTTACCTACTACATTGATGATTTCATAGGGTCCTTCCCAGTTGGGTGCTAGCTTTCCTGCATTTACTTCCCTGGTGTTTTCGTATACCTTTTTGAGGACCCAATATCCCACTTTGAAAACTCTTGCTCTGACGTTTTTGTTGAAAGACCTTGCTACTTCTTGCTGGTAGGCTGCCATCCTTAATCTTGCATCTTCTCTAAGTTATTCTATGGTATCCAGGTTATGTATCAGTTTCGCTTGATTCCTTTCTTCTTTCATTAATATGTACCTTGCAGTGGGGACTTCTACTTCTGTTGGGATTACTGCTTCGCATCCGTACACTAGTGAGAAAGGAGTGTGTCCTGTAGCACCTTTTGGAGTTGTTTTGTCTGCCCATAATATGTTGGGTAGCTCATCCGCCTATCTTCCTTTTGCACCATACAGTCTTTTCTTCATGTTGCTTATTAGGACTTTATTGCTCGACTCTAATTTCCCATTTGATTGGGGGGTACCTCGGTGTACACGTGATGAGGGAGATGTTCCATTCTTTGCAGAACTTTGTTGTTTTGTTGCTGATGAACTAAGACCCGTTGTCTGTAATGATTTATGATGGTACTCCAAATCTGCTTAGGATGTTCCTTTTAATGAATGAGATGACATGTTTATCTTTGATGTCCTTGTATTCTTATGTCCAATACATTTTGAAAAGTAGTTCGTCATTGCTAAGAAGTACACTCTCTGTCCTGATGATGGAGGTAGCTTCACTATGTCCATTCCCCACTTCATAAATGGCCAAGGTGTCAGTGTTGGGTGCAGCTCTTTGATCCGTGCCATTTATGGCACCTTTAGGCTATGTTTTATTTATATTTCTATGCTCGT
Organism: Chenopodium album; assembly: GCF_948465745.1. Lineage (NCBI taxonomy): Eukaryota > Viridiplantae > Streptophyta > Magnoliopsida > Caryophyllales > Amaranthaceae > Chenopodium > Chenopodium album. The sequence continues at coordinate 19,854,999 of NC_137842.1, forward strand.
TTTTAGTCGTTTATGTCGTGTTTTTAGGGAAAAATGCTTGATTTGTGTGTTTGTTTGTTAGTTTAGAGAAATGCGTGCTTTTGATGGCCTAGTTTTCTTATTATTTTATTCATTTCTCGGCTATTTCCCTCGGTTCTCCGTTTGTTTGACTTGTTTTGTAGGTGTGTCGAGCTTCCCGGGATTTAATCATCAAGGAGGGAGCTCAAGTGCGTTCAAGGAATTTAACGGAGCCAAGTTAGGGAAGCCAAGCACGCAAGTCAAGCCAATCCAAGAAACAAAGGAAAATGAAGGCTTACAAAGTATTAAAAAGGACCTTTGTGCATTGTTTCGGCCATATCTCGAGTTCTACAGATCGGATTGAGGTGATTCAAGTTGGGTTGGAAACTAGACTTGAAGAGCTTTCCAATGATAGGTTTCACGCCTTCATTCAATTCCTATATCATGAGTTAAAGCCTTCCAAAGTTGGCCCTGCAAATCTGTCGCAACCCATTTCTGCCAATTTTGGGCATTAACTCTCCGCGGGCTGGCCGCGGGCTTCTCGCGGGCGCAGGCTTTGGCCGCAGGCGTGGCTTCTGGGGTGTCCGCGGGCGCGGCCGATTTCTCCGAGGGCGCGGGCTTCTAGGTCTTTTAAGATTTTAAGCTTCTTTTCTCCTTTTGTTTATAGATTGTTAATGGGGGTTTTTATTATCATTCATTCATGTAATTCTTAGTTTTTAGAATAGTTTCTCTCTTAGGTTGAGAGCTTCTCTCTCTAGATTAGGAGTAGTTTTAGAGAGAGAAAGTGAAGGATTTCAATGGTGATTGAGAGATTGAAGATACAAGGGTGACAATTGTGTTCAAGATTTCTCTATTATCAATGAGCACTCTTAACTCTATCTCACCTTAATGATTTGTTTAATTTCATGTTTGTTTGGATTGATTTTGATGTTTGATGCTTGATTAGTGTATTTATTTTTGATATATTGTTGATTCTTGATTTCCATAGTTGTTAGTTGATAGATGATGATTCTTGAATAGTTGTTTGGCTAGGAACTGGGTGAAACTTGTATGATTGATTAATTGTGATTAATTTTGGAATTGAGTTGATTGATTGTTGAGATTAAAGTTATTAATGAAGGTTTGCATGTGTGTAATTTGATTAGGCCTCGAGAAATATGCTAGATTGCATTGTAATTGCTAATGACACGAACAATTGATTTAGTAATTGCAATTATCGATTGGTTTTGATTGAGATTCTCTTAGTTTGTTATTCATAGTGAACCCTAGCTTAACAATTAGGAGATAGCTCTTTGATTCTAATTGATTGCTCTTATAATTAGTCTTCACAACCTTTGATTGACTTGATCTTTCCAAGTTGTTGCAATTGACATGATTACTTGTTGATCCCAGTTCCTAGTGTTTTATTTCTTTGGTTACTTGTTTTGTTAGTTGTTAGTATTCTCCCTTTACCCTTTGATTTCGACCTAGCTTAGGCACATAATTGAAAGTGCTTGAACATTACCGTTCCTTTGGGTTTGACCTTTGACTTGCTTCTATACTCGTATTTAGGTTTGTTAAGTGTTTATAAATTTAGTTTGACCGAGGGAAGATTAGATAACGACCTAGTTTTCCCCTCCATCAAAATGGCGCCGTTGCCGGGGAATGGTGTCTATGTTTGAGTGTTTTTTAATCCTTAAGTCTAGGTCTTTGTATATACTTTTCTTTTATTTGATTTTTGTTTGTTTTGTATAAAAATGGCATATTTCTCGTTTCCTCAATTCGACAATGAGCCTTTTTGTGAATATTTCAATAGACTTGAGGGATTTTTAATCTATAATTGTTGTAGTCTTTGGGAGGCTTGTGAGATTTGTTATTTTGGTTTGAATGAGCAAACTAGGGATGAATTTGAATGCATGCATAATGGTGAATTTAGAGCATTGTCAATTGATGATGCTTGGGATTTTTATGTTTGGTTTGCAAGGGATGTTTATAATAGGGGTATTCATGATTCTAATATTGATGTGCAATGTCTTGATTCTTCTAATATTATCATGAATTCCCAAGATTTGTCACATGAGCCCTTGAGTGAACCTCGAACACATGATTTCAACTTTATTTCTCCTTTTGTTCATGATGATGAAGTGCATGCTCAAGTTTATGCTAATGGTGTGTTTCAATATTCTTCATTATTTACCATGCCTTCTTGGGATGTGATTCATTCCCTTGATGATGAATCTCATGTGTTTGATTGTGCCCCCACTCCCCAATGTGATTTATAGGCTCATGACCTTAATGTTGATTCTTCCAATCTTGATTGTACTTCTTCTTCTCTTGTTGAGCCTCAACCTTCTACATCTTTTGAATCTCTTGTTGATATTTTGAGTCTCAAATTAGGTGCATTGAGCTTGATAATGAGCTTGGGCCTAGTAAGGAGATGATTCTTAATTCTATTAGAGGTCAATTAGAAATAATGAAAAAGAATGAGGAGTGTATTGAGGAGGAAAAGAGAAGAGGAGAAGAGTTAGAAAGTCAATTGTCATCCTTGATGCTTGTTTGTGAAAAATCCCAATTTAATGTGTGTGTTGAGGATGATGATGATGATTTTGAGCAACCAAGAGAGTGTGAGGATCCCACTGGTGAGCATTTGAGTGATGGTGAAGGAGTTGAAAACCAAGAGAGTGTTGAATTTGATTATCCTAACCCTCCTTGGCATCTTGATGAGTCTCTTGTGCATGATTGTGATTCTTCTATCCATGAGTATCTAGACTTGTTTGTGGTTATGTCCAATGCGTTCTTTGAGAGTCAAAAGAAACCCCATAGCCTTTTAAATTAATTCATTGAGGATGCTTCATGGGAGAGAGATGAGTTTGAAATGAATTTGCATCCATTCATGCATGGTTTTGAGACCTTAGGCTTTAAAGTTGTTGAGGGAGTTGTTGTTCATAGTTGTGATGAAGGGGATTATGTTGTTCCTCTTGGAGGTTGGATGTTTGAGGGAGATGGATATCATGATTGTTCTTCTTTTGAGGACTCTATGATTGATTTCCATGCTCTTATTGGTGATTTGAGGCATGGTGGTGAGAAAAAGTTCATTTGTGAGACCATATCCCCTTTTCTCTTTTCTCATACCCCTTTTTCAAGAAGATTCAACCATATCCCTTACACTCCTATTTCCCTCCCTTCTTTTTTCAATGAGCCTATTGGGAACCCTTTTGTCTATGATGATTTGTATGAAGCTCATTTGTCCCCAATTGAGGAAAAGGGTGATGTTGCCACCCAAAAATATTTTGAGGAGAGTTTGCCTTCTTTTTCTTTTTCTTCATGTTTTATTGAATTTTCTTTTGATTCTTCCTCTTCCTTTTCTTGGCATCTCTCTCCTCATTTTCGTGCACTATCCTTGTTGCATGTACTCTTCGCGTCATTTGCCTACCTTCTCTCCTATGAAATGTGTAGTAGTGCATTTGACAAGCTCTTGCGCGCGTTGAATTATTATTTTCTAGAGCGGTCAAGCTTAGACCTTAAGCAAGACTTTCTCGGGAAGTAACCCGTGTTTTATTGCTTTCATTTTCTTTTCTTTTTAGAATATATTTTCTCTCATGGAAATGTTTGTGTTCCTTTTGCTAGGTACATGACTTGATATACTTTGGTGCTTCTATTTGGATTAAGAATCAAGGAAGATTGGCACCACATTTGCTAGCATATAGAAGGCAAGATTCAATATTAGAGGTTGTTAGCTTAGAAAGGTCAAAATTGGGTCATTTGAGGGTATTTACACCCACCTAATATCCGGTAATATCCTTCCTTCCTCTTTCTCTAGTGGATGATGACTTGTTGGACATATCTTGGTTTGATAGGATTAATCTCCTTGTTTTTCCCCTCCCGTGGAATATTTGATTTATGTTTGAGCATGTTGTCTCATTCAAGATTGGGGGAGGGTATTCTATCATGTTTGGTGGAATGTTGATTCATATATGTCATGCACCTTTGTATATGCTTTTCCATGTTCTCATATTTTGAAAAACTCCAAAAAGATTTTTGTTTTTATCAAGGAAAATTTTCAATGTGTTTTGTTTTGTTCTTGCTTTGGACATAATAACAATTGGACTTGTATACTTGAATTCTTTTCTTCCTAAGTGGTAGTGGTGTGCACTGTTTGAGATTACGTTTGGTTGATTCTAGGATAAAGCATGCTAAGGTAGTTGTCTAGAGCTAGGGGGATCATGAAGCCGAATTCTAGTTGTTTGTGGCATGTTGGTAGTTGCTCCCTATCTTCGATTTGACAACCTTAGTGAGTTTTTGCTACAACCATGTGAGATTCATACTTTTTGAAGCTTTCAACATTTTCTTGCATGAGTGGCGTGGATCCTTGACTTTCGCAAACCTAATCTTGACTCTTAACGTATGATTCCTAAGACCGAGACCGAACCACCTAGGGAGGACAAAGGCATCTTTTTGGGGTGGTACTTTTTCTTTTCTAGGATAGTTTTCATTTTCTTCGGTTTTTGGGTTTACATTTGCCTACTTGCTAACTCTTTGAGCCTTTTCCCCTTATTTTCAAGCCACGTCTTTAGCTCTTGAGACTTTTGTTTCATTTTCATTTTCATTTTTTGGTTTTTGTGAAGCAATGGTCATTGTTGTTGAAGATTGTGGTCTATAAGTTTGGAACTTGGTTCAAGTTTATGAGCAAGTTTGTGTTGTAGCCGTCCAAAGTAAAAAAAAAAAAAAAAAAGGCAAGGACAAAGCAAGTGCAAAGTTTAAAATGCCGTTCAAAGTTAAAAGAGGCGAGGACAAAGCACTAATAAAGAATTGTAAAAAATAAAAAATAAAAAAAAGTGAAAAATGCAAAAATATTTTTATGTGAGTATTCTTCCTTTTTGAGCATTGAGGACAATGCTCCATTTAAGCTTGGGGGGAAGCGTTCTCACACTTTTTGTGTATATGTTTGTGATCTTAGCTTTGAATAAGCTTGGGGGTGTTGGTATTTTTGTTTGGTGATTACTTGGTTGTGGTGTAAAGAAATGCGCAATCTTTGCTTCACAATTTAGGTTAACCACCAAATTTTAAATTAAGCCTACCTTAACCCTTTTTGCCTTACGTTACAACCTTTGGGAGGACCTTTTGACCTAGGGGTTAAGTCATTCATCGGTGGAGGGAATCATGGGTTATAGCCTAAGGAAAGGGGATGCGAAGTCAAGATGTCGAGTAAGCCAAAAATTTGATCTTTTTTCGGTTCCTTCGTGGAATCTATGAGACGCTCACTAAGGGGAGATATGAGATTAGTAGTGGGAACGCGGTAAGACTGTTTGGGATGAAATTGGAGTGTGATAACTAGTTCCTATGCTTAGCATATTTATGTTTCAATCAACCTTAGGTATCTTGGAGAGTGCACTCCCTTACTTATTTAGAAAGATTTGCATTCATTTGTGCTTGTACATTTTAAAAAGTCCTTTCATGAACATGTGTTTGCTCTTCTTTTATTTTGATTTCCTTCTTTTTGTTTTGCCTTGTTTTTATTATTATGAGAGTTATGGGTTAATCTCTTAGGAAACCTTTACGAGAGCATCACTCGTCCTCTAGGGCGATCTAGGGGTTTAAATGGCTTGTCTTTAGTTGCTAAAATTGACCCCGAAAGTGAGTTAGTGTATATTCTCATCCTCTATCTTTCTTGTTTCTTTATTTGCTTGAATAAATTCATCATTTTTCCCTTGGGTTGGATTTTATTTTGCTCGAGGACGAGCAAAAGTTTAGCTTGGGGGAATTTGATCCGTGCCATTTATGGCACCTTTAGGCTATGTTTTCTTTATATTTCTATGCTCGTTTTTATTCGTTTATGTCGTGTTTTTAGGGAATAATTCTTGATTTGCGTGTTTGTGTGTTAGTTTAGAGAAATGCGTGCTTTTAATGGTTTTCTTATTATTTTATTCATTTCTCGACTATTTCCCTCGCTCCTCCGTTTGTTTGACTTGTTTTGTAGGTGTGTCGAGCTTCCCGGGATTTAATCATCAAGGAGGGAGCTCAAGTGCATCCAAGGAATTTAACGGATCCAAGTTAGGGAAGCCAAGCACGCAAGTCAAGCCAATCCAAGAAACAAAGGAAAATGAAGGCTTACAAAGTATCAAAAATGACCTTTGTGCATTGTTTCGGCCATATCTCGAGTTCTACAGATTGGATTGAGGTGATTCAAGTTGGGTTGGAAACTATACTTGAAGAGATTTCCAATGATAGGTTGCACACCTTCATATAAGCCCTAGATCGTGAGTTAAAGCCTTCCAAAGTTGGCCCTGCAAATCTGTCGCAACCTATTTCTGCCGATTTTGGGCAGTAACTCTCCGCGGGCTAGGCGCGGGCCTTGGCCCCGCGGCTGCGGGCGCGGCTTTTGGGGTGTCCGCGGGCGTGGCCAATTTCTCCGAGGGCCCGGGATTCTGGATCTTTTACGATTTTAAGCATCTTTTCTCCTTTTGTTTATAGATTGTTTTTGGGGGTTTTTATTATCATTTATTCATGTAATTCTTAGTTTTTAGAATAGTTTCTCTCTTAGGTTGAGAGCTTCTCTCTCTAGATTAGGCTATATTAGGAGTAGTTTTAGAGAGAGAAAGTGAAGGATTTCAATGGTGATTGAGAGATTGAAGATACAAGGGTGACAATTGTGTTCAAGATCTTCTCTATTATCAATGAGCATTCTTAACTCTATCTCACCTTAATGATTTGTTTAATTTCATGTTTGTTTGGATTGATTTTGATGTTTGATGTTTGATTAGTGTAGTTATTCTTGATATATTGTTGATTCTTGATTTCCATAGTTGTTAGTTGATAGATGATGATTCTTGAATAGTTGTTTGGCTGGGAACTGGGTGAAACTTGTATGATTGATTAATTGTGATTAATTTTGGAATTGAGTTGATTGATTGTTGAGATTAAAGTTATTAATGAAGGTTTGCATGTGTGTAATTTGATTAGGCCTCGAGAAATATGCTAGATTGCATTGTAATTGCTAATGACACGAACAATTGATTTAGTAATTGCAATTATCGATTGGTTTTGATTGAGATTCTCTTAGTTTGTTATTCATAGTGAACCCTAGCTTAACAATTAGGAGATAGCTCTTTGATTCTAATTGATTGCTCTTATCATTAGTCTTCACAACCTTTGATTGACTTGACCTTTCCAAGTTGTAGCAATTGACATGATTACTTGTTGATCCCTGTTCCTAGTGTTTTATTTCTTTGGTTACTTGTTTTTTTAGTTGTTAGTATTCTCCCTTTACCCTTTGATTTCGACCTAGCTTAGGCGCATAATTGAAAGTGCTTGAACATTACCGTTCCTTTTGGTTCGACCTTTGACTTGCCTCAATACTCGTATTTAGGTTTGTTAAGTGTTTATAAATTTAGTTTGACCGAGGGAAGATTAGATAATGACCTAGTTTTCCCCTCCGTCACTCTTCTGATGGTTTGTGTGTTAGAGGTGCATGTTTTTGACAAGCTAGGCACTTCTTGGAGAATTCCGTAGCGTCTTTCCTCATGCTAGGCCAGTAGTATCCCATTCTGAGTGCCCTGTTGGCTAGGTTCCTCCCTCCTGAATGGTTTCCGCATTCGCCAATGTGTAGTGATTGTAGAACTTGTTACACTTATTCTTTTTCTAAATATCGTAAGAAGGGTCCTGCTGCAGACTTTTTGAAGAGTACGTTGCTGATTAAGCAATACTTTGAGGCTTTCAAGGCGAGTGCTTGTGCTGCCACCTTCCCAGTTGGTGTTGTTTGGTCTAGAAGGTACTCCTTGAGAGGTTTCGTCCAGCTGCTCTCTTCCTTTTCTGTAGGATCCGTGTAATACCCCGTATTTTCATACGTATTTTCCTAATTAATTATTATTTTCTAAAAAGGGTATTTTAGTAATTCAACTTACTATTTAAATCTTGGAGCCAAAATGATATTTGAATTTTGGCGCCAAAAGTATTTTGAAAACTAATCATTATTTTGGATAAGATTTATTATCCATTTATCCTATTTTAAAAACCGGATTATTTATATTTCAGATATTTTAATTAAGGCAAAAGCTATATTTTATTATTATTTTAATAGGTCCAAAAATCCCAATTAAATATCTAATAATTTCGGATTTTCCTATGTAAAAATCTGATTTTTATTTAGTTAAATTATTTGGTGAATATTTGGTATTTTATTATTTAATTATTTATTACAATAAATATTATTTACATAATTATTTTTAATTCCTTAAAACTAGCAAAATATATTCCTAAATACTAAATAGGAGGGCCGAAAATACGAGCTTAGGAAAGCTCAAAAATTTCGGCCATCCCATGAAGATTTTGGGAAAATATTTTGGTAATTTGTATTTTTAATTATCTTCTTAAAATCTCCTATTTTCCATAATTCTAATTCTCCGTCTTTTTTATATCCAATCATTATATTTTCTTGCCATTTATTCTTCTTAATTATTCCCCAAGCAATCTTAATTTCCTTAATATTTTTCATGACATACATACCTTCCATATGCAATTATACACAATCCCTTCAAGTATCAAAACTTTCCCTAAATCTTTGCTCACTTCTCCAAGTAATCTCTTAAACCCTAATTACCATAATTCTTCATAAATTTTCCTACCATAATTCATGCTCATACTAGCCTATAAATACCCCTTCATACCTCTCACATTCTTCACACCAATTCTCTTCTTTTCTTCTCCTCAATTTTACACAAATCATCCCGTTCATCTTTGAAGCCAATTTTCGGGCACTTCTGGTCGTTTTTTGGGGTAGTGACGTTTCACAAAAAGTTGTTCCTCTCGAAAACTCCATGAGGTTAGGCTCAAGAATCACCCAATTCGGAGCTATATCGAAGGAGTTATATCCTCTGAAAGTTCTGCCTATTATTTCCTACGCAAATCCAATTCTTTTCTTCTCCTTTTCTTTTATTCAATGATTATTATTATTATTATGGGAGATTAATATGAAATTATTATGATTATTTTTAATTATATAAAATCAGATTTTTATAATGTTCATGTTGAATTAATTTAAGAGGTTCATGTACATATAGTTGGGAGGGTTTAATTTAATTATTTGTGATTATTTGTTAACCTTATATATGTTGATTAAGGTTATATTTATTTGTAGGGTGTTTTTGATCAAGCTACTTGAGAGTCTTTTGAAGTGTTGTTGGCTAAGTGAAGATCAAGGTACGTTAGGTGGCTAGATACCTTGAAAGTGATCGATTTGAATATCATGTTTGAATGATTTTATGATGAATTGAATTAAATTGAATTGAATTATGGTTTATGAATTAAAAGTATGTTTAAAGGATTGGTTTTAATAATTAAATTGGAGTATTGATTTTTATAACATGTTTTGATTAATTAATTTATTATTCATGTTTAAAAAGGATTGATTTTAAAAGCATGTTGAATTTATTAAAAGAAGTTTGAATTATTTTTATTAAAGGTTGAATTATTCGATTTAAAAGAGGATTTATTGAATCATGGATTTATTATTATTTATGCTTTATAAGCATGTTGGTAATCCCACTATGCGGATTTGGTTTATTGATAAGGCCTTGGACTTTGCATGACCGGGTCTTTCCTCAAGAATAGCCTTGTAACATAAGGAGACTAGCTTGGGGGGTGTGCACACTTGGGAGAGGAATTGGTTTTAATATGAGGAATTGGTTTTTAAATAATTGGAATTGGTTTTATTGATTATTGATATCGGAATTATTGAGAATTGGTTTTAAACCATGAGTTTAGAATTATTGGATTATTTATTGGAAATTGGTTTTAAAGCATGTTTGCGAATAAATTGAGTTTAATGATCTTGCACTTATCGTACTTAGCATATTTTGCTAAATCGTACTTCTTATTTGTTTTGGTTCGCCCTGTTTACAGTAATGGTAAGCAGTGTTGCTTATTTCAGGTTGGAGTCAATAAATGATGCATTGGAGTCCCAGGATTGGTTTTCACTAAATTAGGAATTTGGTCTTGTATCTATTTGGAGTACTCATAACATTGGTTACTATTATGGTTATTACTAATAAAGAAGAGTATTTGAGTTTTCGTTGCAAAGTATTGTTATTTATAGTAAGTTGAGTAGCCTTGCGTAATCACGCGGCGGTAATACGCCTAAGTCTATCTCTACGGTATAATTATACGGGTAATACTAGTATTTCCGTAGAGGGAGATTTGGGGGTGTTACAATCCGTTTGTACTTCGTAAGAGTTCATGGTTGATTCCTTCTCTATAGATGGTGAGAGTACGTGCACCAATGGTGTAGCTCCAAACTCATCGGGATTAATGTTTGATCCCAAGTTGGCCAAGGCGTCTGCTTCGATGTTCAAGTTACTAGGTACCTGTTCTATCTTGAATTCCTTGAATTCTTTGATCAGCTTTTTTGTTACTTCCAGGTAGGCTATCATCTTGGCGTCCTTTGTTGCGTATTCCCCATTGATTTGGTTCACCATGAGTAAGGAATCTGATATCACCTCTAGGTGTTGTATCTTCATGTCTCTTGCTACAGTTAATCTTGTGATTAATGCCTCATACTCCGCTTCATTATTGGTTGCTTTAAAATTGCATCTTACTACTTGTGCTACTTTATCTCCTTGTGGCGATGTCAGTACTACTCCTAGGCCTACACCTCGTATATTCTGCTCCAATCTTGTGATTAATGCCTCATACTCCGCTTCATTATTGGTTGCTTTGAAATTGCATCTTACTACTTGTGCTACTTTATCTCCTTGTGGCGATGTCAGTACTATTCCTAGGCCTACACCTCGTATATTTGCTGCTCCATCTGTATGGAGTATCAATTTTTGTGTAGCTTTTGGTTCCTGTAGGGCTAGTACTTCCTTTTGTGCTTCTTCCTCAAGGGTCTGGCTGAAGTCTTCTACGAAGTCTGCCAGAGCTTGTGACTTAATTGTGGTTCTGGGCTCGTACTGTATATCGTACCTGCTTTGATGTAGATCCCATTTCTCCATCCTTCCTGAAATTTCTGGCTTTCTCATGATGGCTTTGATGGGGTAGTTGGTTCGTACTCGTATAGAATGGCTTTCAAAGTATGGGCGTAATTTTATTGAAGCAGTGACTAATGCTAAAATGATTTTCTCTAAGGATGCGTACCTTGTTTCCGCATTAAGTAAGGTTTTGCTTACGTAGTAGATAGGGAATTTCTCTTTGTCCTCTTCCCTGGTGAGGACTACGCTGATCGTCCCTTCAGATACAGCGAGGTACAATTGGAGTGATTTTCCTTCTCTTGGTTTCGAGAGTATCAACGAGTTTGCTAGATTTTCCTTTAACTTCTGAAATGCTTCGTCATGCTCCTGTTCCCATTTGAATTCCTTGTTCTTCTTCAATACTTCATAGAAAGCTCTGTTTTTGTAAGAGGATTTTGAGATGAATCTGTTTAGTGCTGCAATTTTTCCTGTTAAGCTCTGTACGTCCTTCTTTGACTTTGGTCGTTCTAAATCCAGGATGGCTTTGACTTGGTCTGGACTGGTATCTATTCCTCTTTGTGACACCATGTAACCTAAGAATTTTCCTAACTGTACTCCGAATGTGCACTTTTTAGGATTTAGTTTCATTACGCTGCTTTAGGATGGCGAAGGCTTCTTTGAGGTCCTTGACGTGATCAGCTGCCTTCTTAGACTTGACTACCATATCGTCTATATAGACTTCCATTGTGTTCCCAATTTGTTCTGCAAACATTCTATTTACTAACCTCCGGTATGTTGCTCCTACATTCTTCAATCCAAAAGGCATTACTTTGTAGCAATAGATTCCTTGGCTAGTAATGAAAGCAGTCTCTTCTTGGTCTTCTTTGTGCATGAGGATCTGGTTGTACCCACTATATGCGTCCATAAAGGAGAGTAGTTCATGTTTGATGTTGCATCTACCATGACATCGATGTGAGGTAATGGGAAAGGGTCTTTTGGGCAGACCTTGTTGATATCTGTGAAGTCTATGCATATTCTCCATTTACCGTTCTTCTTTTTGACAACTACCACGTTGGCGAGCCATTCCGGGTATTTTACCTCTCTAATCTTTCCTGTCTTCAACAAATTTTGAATTTCCTCATTGATGACCTTGTTCCTTTCTGGTGCGAACTTTCTTCTTTTCTGTTTCACTGGTGTATACATAGGATCTATGTTAATTTTGTGAGTGATCACATCTGGAGGGATTCCCTTCATGTCTTCGTGAGTCCAAGCGAACGCGTCTTTTTCAGTTTCCAAGAGTTATGAGATTTGATGTCGAAGACCTGTGCTCAATTCTGATCCTATTTTGACTTTCTAATCTAGATGGTCGGGGTTCAGCTAGACCTCTATTGCTTCTTGCTTTTCTGCTATACTGAGTTTTTCTTGGCCCAACTAACCCTCTGATTGCTATGCTGAACTCTTCTCTACTGACGTTGCTTTCAAGGCGATCTTATAACATTCTTTGGCCTCTTTAGGGTCCCCTCTGATCTCTTGGATACCCCACCTTGTAGGGAACTTGATGACTTGATGATAAGTAGACGGGATGGCTTTTATTTCGTGTATCCATGGCCTGCCAAGAATCATATTGTACGATGATAATGTATCGATCACAAGGAACTTGACTTGCAGATTAATCCCCTTTGCATAAGTTGCCAATGTAATCTCTCCGCTTGTTTTCTTAGTTTCACCACTGAAGCCTACTAGAATTGTTGACTTGTTGATGATGTTCTTCTCATCAATGTTCATATATTTCAAGGTATCGAGCATAATGATGTTCGCGGAACTTCCGTTGTCAACAAGGATCCTCTTGATGATGCAATTTCCAATTGTGAGTGAAATCACTAGGCCGTCATGATGGCCTTCTACCGCGTCACTTTCCTCGAACATGGTTGGGATGTCCATTTTTTATCTTGCTTTTCTATCGGGTTGATCCATATGGCTTTCTTTTGCATGCCGCTTTGCTGCTGAATATGTTAGGCCGCACACTTCTAACCCTCCTGATATGAAACAGATGGTCTTGACGATTAGAGGAGGAGATGGGGGGCCACCTTGCTTGGATTCATTCTCCCTTCCTGTACCTTTAGTCCTATCTGACAAGAGTTCTTTAAGGTAGCCTTTCTTCAATAGGTAAGCAACTTTTAGGGTTTGGTAAGTCTGACTTACCGCGGAAACAACCCCGACCCAAAGAACCACTCGCAATTAATAAAACCATAAAGCATAACAAATAAACATAAAAGGATATAGGAATTTACCTTTGAAGCGTGCTTCGCCCTCAAAGTCGGGCTCTTACTTGAAAGCTTAAGCTCCGAAAATACGCGAGCCTCCTATGAAAATCCACCCGCAAAAACTACTAACGACTTTTAGGTCCGTTACCTCGAGGTTAGCGAGGTCCGACCAAAACCCGAGTATTATATGAGTTTAAGAGTTTTTGCTAATGCAATTCTCTATTGAACTCCTACTCAAGCAAGGAATTCTCATGCCATGATTTGACTATTTATAAGGAAGGATAGCTTGTGAATTCCACTCATCTTTCAATGTGGGACTTTTCACAAAAAGATCCCACATGGAAAGATTGATGAATTCAATCCATAGTTAAATGAACCAAGGAACAAGTAACAAGTGTCACATGATTAGGTGAGGACCACTTTCTGACAAGGGAATAAACGCGTCGTCAATTGTCTATCCCTAGATCAAATACAATTTATACAACCTAAACAAACCTAATACGAGTATAAGGCAAGCATAGGGGTCGAACCACAGAGAACGGTAAACACCACCAAATGTTATCGACAATTAAGCTAGTCCGGAATAGGAGATAAATAAACTAAAGTCTAAAGATGCTAAAACAAGAAATAAAACATTAAGGCACCAAGGGAAATGGGTAGGTGAAGTTGACGCTTGACCATACAATAACAAAGTAGCATATCAATGGTAAACTAAACATGCATGAATATCGAAGTAAAGGGTCCAATCTAGCCGCCTTCCGGGGTCAATTGGCTTCTCCTAACATAGCCTCTATGTTTCCACATTAGAACCATATACTAGGAGGTACTATTAAATAACAATCGATAGTAATGAATCTCAACTAAGTCAACTTCCGTTACTTGTTAGTAAAGACTCATCTTTGATCAACTAACAATGTGCACTTGCAAGAAAGACCAAAGAATATCAAGCATGCAAAGACTTTAATCACCATTAACATAACCCCAACATTAAAAGCATGAACAATTAGCAACTACACCATCCCCACACCCTTGGCTAGATGACTACTCACAAATCATATTGAAAACAATATCAATCATCAAATCAATAAGCATCAACATGATTAATAAGCAAAGAATAAAAATAAAAGCAAATAAGCAAAATAAAAAACAAAGGTAAAGAGAAAGAGTAAGAGATTGCTCATTAATTGAAGATGAAGGTCTACAAAGGATTGAACAAGCTCCTTCTTCAAAATCCAAGTTCATTAATGAAGAAAACCTCACTTTCTCTCTCTACCAATGAAGACTAATCCTAACCTAACCTAAAACTAATTAGAGAGTAGAATAGATAGTTCTAAAATGTCCCCCAAAATTGGGTATTTATACTAACTTAATAAAATTAGGAAAATAGAAAAAGAAAATAAAATAAAATAAATTAAAAGGAAAAGTAAAAAAAATCAGAAACTAAAAAAATAAAAATAAAATAAAAGAAAGAAGATAAGAAAAGGGAAAAGAAAAAGAAATAAAAATAAAAGAAAAAGAAAAATAAAAATGAACCCACCAATCCCCACCAAAAACCATCAGCAACCCATTTCTTCTTCGACCTTAATGGATGCTCTGATTTTTTTATCATCATACCACCATCATCAATGGCTCAAAAATCATCATCGACATCTTCATCAACCAGCAATCAATCAAGGCCGTTCAATTTTCATTAAAACTCGCGTGAGAAGCTCGTGAAGTGGTTCGGTCGAACCACGGGTTGGTGCGGCCGAACTACGGGGTTGGTTCGGTCGAACCATGGGTATGTTCGACCACTCCTCTTCGAATAACAAAACCCCCAAAGTCTCTGACTCGACGTTCGGCCGAACACTCATTGGTTTGCTCGAACTTGATTAATTCGCTAATTGTTCTGATTTTTGGGTCGATTGGTTGCTTAATTGGTAGTGGTTGTTGACGGTGGTGTGATGGGTTGCAGGCTGGTTTGGTGGTGAGTGATGTTGTGTGGCTGCTGTGTGGTGTAAATTGGTGGGCTGCTGGTGTGTGTGGTGTTTGCGGTGGTAAGGCAGGACTGGTGGTGAGTGGTGTTGTGTGGCTGGTTTGGGTGCTGTGAGAGGCTGCTGTGGTCAGGTGGTGTGAGTGGAAGGAAGAGGTTAATGTTGCTGTTGGTGTTGGTGGTGTTGCGGGGTGAAGCAGGGGAAGAGTGCTGCTTGTGTTGTTGGTGTGTGTGTGGTGGAGGATAAGGTGTGGGTGTAGGATAATGCTGGCAGCATGGGTTGGCTCAAGTTTTGCGCCTCGAACCTTGGACCTCCGAACACGAACAAGACCTTGAAACCCGAGACACCTACAACCAAAAACACGAGGGTATTACTAAGAGATAAAATAAAATAAAATAAAGAAAAGGTAAAATAAAGTAAAATAAAATAAGATAAATAACACTAAACTAATAAAAATTAAATAAAACTATACAAGTAAAGAAAGTGAAATAAAATAGACTCAAAACTAATTAAAATAAATGAAAGTAAATTAGAATACTTTCAAGGAAAAATAAAGAACGAAATATAACAAATCAAAAGCAAATAAAATACGAAAATAAACTAAGTCTAATAGAAATTACGAAAAGAACTAAAACACGACAAAATTACCAAAATAAACAAGAAATGTTATTAAGAGAAAACAAGAGAAAGAAAGGAAAAATAAGATAAAATAAACGCGAAAATGACTCTAAAAATACTTCCTAAGAGTGACATAAATGTCACTCATCAAATTCCCCTAAGCTAAACCTTTGCTCGTCCTCGAGCAAAGCTAAGGCAAAAGAGAACAAGATGGAATTATTTAAAGCAAAAGAAACAAAATAGAAACAAAGAGAAAGAATGTACACTAACACACTGTCGTAGGAATCACGGATGCATTTAGCGTATGCATCAAGTGTTGAGGTTTGGTGAGTCCGACTCACCGCGGAAACAAACCCCGACCCGAGGAACCACTCGCAAAAATTAAAATCATAAAGCATAAATAAATAATCACAAAGAAAAGATATCGAATCTTACCCTCGAAGCGAGCTTCGCCCAAAAACCGGGGCTCTTACTTGAAAGCTCAGAGCACGTCAAGCGTCGTGCCTCCGACGGTATCCACCCACAAAAGGCGAACACAACTTTAAGGTCCGTTACCTTGGGGTTAGCAAGGTCCGACCAAAACCCGAGTGTTATATGAGTTTAAGAGTTTTCCAAAAATTATGGAATGCTCTTTTTAACTCCCACTCAAGCAAAGAATTCTCAAGCCATTCCATGACTATTTATAAGGAAGTATGCCTTGTGAATTTCACTCATCTTTCAATGTGGGACTTTTCACAAAAAGATCCCACATGGAAAGATTGGTGAATTCAACCCTTAGTTAAATAAACAAAGGAACAAGTAACAAGTGTCACATGGTTAGGTGTGGACCACTTTCTCACTTGGTCCCCAAGGCATTTCACATGCAATGTGAACTAACCATGTGTCACCCAACCTTGAGCCCCAAGTTGGATTCGGTTGGCCCATTTTATTTTGGCCCGTGTCCATGACCCATCAACCCGGGTCCACGGCCATTGCCACATGTGTCGCCACCGTGGCGTGCTGCCATCATGGCGCTGCCACGTGGCACGCTGCCAACGCGGCACGCTGCCACTTGGTGGCTGCCACTAGGAGGCTGCCAATGTGGCGGCTGCCAACGTGGCTCGCTGCCAACGTGGCTCGCTGCCAACGTGGCTCGCTGTCAACGTGGCACGCTGCCAACGTGGCTGCTGCCACTTGGCGGCTGCCAATGTGGCGGCCACGTGTGCTTCCACATGGCGTTTTGCCATGTGTTCTGCCACGTGGCATGCTCCTATTGGGCATGCATTCCTAGCCTTTTGCGTGGCTAGGATTTTACTTGTTACTTGACGCATTTTCCCGTCTCGCCAAATCCTAAATTTTGGCTCGACATTTGAGATTCTCCGACGCTCGGTTTCGACGCTCCTAGCTCGAATTTCCGACGTCTAAATGTTTAACACTCGGGCGACGAATTAATTTCTTCTGAATTAATTCGTCGAGTTGGTTCGCATATATTTGCTTGGGTGTGACCCGAAGGGTTCAGTCAAGATTAAGCTGTAATATTAATTATATTAATATTACTGATCGGAAGCAGCCTCCACCCAGGCATTCCGATCACTTGACCTTGCTGAATATATTAGCTTTCTAATAATTCTGAACCCGCTATCAGAATAATACACTTGTTCGAAGGACACCATTCCTTTCAATCTCCCACTTGTCCTTCCGGACAAGTGTGCATTTAGTGTATAGCCCCTTTCCTATGTCTCTTCATGTCTCTTCATGAACTACAGAGTAAGATTACTCGTCATCTCTGTTACGTTCAGAAGTGTTTCTCGAAATCCGAGTTTGACTGTCGATAAGCAGATGATTTCTAAAATCCATCTGAGCACGGCCATGCATTTTTCACAGTCTCGCTCTTCGAGAGGCCTTGTAAACAACAAGATATGTTCCCTATTTTTAGTAGGGGGGCATTTCCAGTCTTGTAATGTAGCTTCTCTTACTAAGAGGACTCACCCGCCCGATATCTGTCTTTATAATCCCCAGTTACGGCAGACGTTTGGCGGATACCAAAGCGGACCAGTACTCAAACAAGAGATCTCCCACTACTCATGGTCAAAGGAAAAGAGTTCCGATAGTAATAATGAGAAAATACTTATGACGATTTTTAAATCTCTTAAAGTATCCTCATAGGTCGATCTAGTATGGTTCTAAACCAATACCTGTGCAAATGATTTATATCCTCATAGCACAAGAAACGGTGCTACAAATCATACTACACACTAATCTCTGATGGTCATCAATCGTCCACAAAATATGACCTTGATTAGGGATAATTTTCGATTAAAATATTCAATGTTCACTTAATAGGTGTTTCTTTATCCAAGCCATTGACTTGATACCCTATTTTGAATATTTATTAAAATCGAATGGACTCATTATTTAATTCTAAACCACAATTAAATAGTTTTGTGGAATATTTAGAAATATTTAATTCCACTATGAAACTTCACAATGTTTCATCTTATGATAAATGGTTTTTCCCAAATGTTTAAAGAGTAATACTCTTCATAAAACATTCATAGAAATCACACCCATATTTGATATGCTTGATTTCTTTCATGCAATTATGAATGTTGCCGTTCATTTATTGCAAAGGTTTAGTTATAATTACTTTGCAAACCTTAGCATCTTCATTATCCACCATTTCCATAATAAGATGATAAAATTTTGAGAGTGTTAATGGATTACATGTGATTCAGGATTTATTGTCCAAGCAATGGCTCCCACTCATTTTTATGATTCGAGACCTTCTACTTGACAACCTACAATCATCAATGTTCAACAACGAACTTTTCCATTTAACATCTTTCCTTATTATTGCCTTTAAGGCAACAATATTCTCAACATATAATTTAGTAGACTCCCAGATGATGCCTTGCTTGGGTTTCACTCCAAGCGACTCACAACGATTTGGGATACCCTAATCACTTATGATCATGGAATTTTCCTTAAATTCCCGCACATTATACATGGATGCACATCTATGTTACCATTCTCAAGCCACGACACTTCTTGCCTCGTGCTCATAAATGGCTTCCTTGCTAAGGATCTAATCCTTGTTAAGGTTTGTGCTTGCAACATCAAAACTCAAATTATATTTGTTTTCATGCGTCAAGAACTCATCCAACTACTTATCTAAGTTCTTTGGATGTTCTTGACTATAATCTAATGATCTAATACTTAGATTAATGTCGATTGGTATTATATACGTACTTCACATGCTCTAAGCATGTAAGTCATCTGACGATTCCATATCATAGCCTTACATGATGGATTTAATTCTAGAATGATTCTCAATTTTATTCCATCCATGTGACATTTAGCTCATACAGTTACACTGAGTCTTTACAAATTGTTCGCTATATGATATGATTGAAAGTCTCTTACTAGAGTCTTTCTTGTTTGATTTAGTACTTAGCCTAGCTTATACATAGGTCAAACATTTACTTAGCTTCATACATATGGGTCGAAAGCCTTTCAAAGTCCTTCATGTTTAACATGGTAATTTCTTTTACTCATTTAAACATTTAATTAAGTCTATACCATAGAACTTAATTCCCAACATGTACTAAGTATCGTCTTTAGCTCGGTCCATTATCGAAAATACTTTCAAATCTAAACATTTAGCATTTGATGGTTGTTTCACAATAGAGTTCGTAAACTTCTTGTTGGACCATTACTTTTGCTCCCACTAAACTTCTTGTTCATCAGAATTTCTATGTTTCTCCATAAGTCAATCCTCTTATTAACTTTATGAGAAAACACGTTCCAATTCCTTCATACAATGCTTCCTTTAATCCCATGACAGATTCCATGTGCTTGCTTTCAAATCTAGCATTATTTAGATTTTCAAAACCCTTAGACTATTCCATAGTCACTTCCAAAATTCCATTTTGGGAAGGCGGTTTTGGTATCTATTTTGCCATATTTCATATGCGCAATTTTGCTAGATCAATCACGAAAAGACTTGAGCATTCCGATTGGTGAATGGGATTTTATTAAAATCAACTCCTTGAAATTAATTATATCCTTTACAACCAATCTAGCTATGTATGCCTATACATTTCCACATTTGTTAGTTTTCTCCTTGAAAACTTATTTGCAATCGATGGGTCTTTCACCTTTCATGCAAATTAATCAAGTTTCAAACATGATTTTCAAACATGGAGTCTATTTCGGATTTTCATGGCTTTTAACCATTATTCGGAATTTGGATTTGTCGTAGCTATCTTACAAGACATTATTCCTTTACTATCTAATAGTAAATAGTATGCTTGTAAGTCTTAGGTTTGTTTCTAACTTAATAGAAAATTTATAGGATTCAATCCAAGCCTTTGGTAAATTCTATACCTATACGAGGCATCAAACACTGAGTTTTAAGGCGCTTTCAAAGCCCTTTTATTATGTTGATCTTACTCCAACATCTTTAATGTTTTGTGAGTAATGAATTCTCTTTTAAGGCACTTGTAAAGTCCTTTTGAGTATTCTTGATCAACCATTATCACGAAGTCCTTTAAGGTCTTCCGAGATTCTCAGTTCTAGTTTGTTGCTAAGATCGATGGTCATCGAGTTAATTTTCCTCCCACTTGTCGTTTTGGAAACGTGTTACTTTCCAGAAAGACAATACTTAGAGCAACAAACAATTTTTTGTTCTCAATTAGGATGTGGAGGTAATACCCGTAGTCTCACTTGAATGCTTACAAAGAGACATGTATATTGTCTTTGGGTAAAAGTTCGTTGTGAAACAAACAGTTAGCTCCTACTTGAGCTATCTTAGTCTTTATTGAGCCATTCAGCTCCCACTGAGTCACCTAGCTCCCACTGAGCCACTTTGCTCCCACTGAGCTAGTGAACTCCCACTGAGACTAAGAGCCTTAGACATATACTTGAAAAGACTTTTAGAAGTTATTTCTATCCATAACTGAATATGGTGTCCTTTCTTAGCTTCGACACATTGTTTAGTGTAACATTAGTCATTTGTGCAAATCTTTAAGAACTTTATAGGAAGGGTTGTGAACCATCATCGTTCGAGTCATTTTTAAATGACACCGAGGTCTCCGTGAAGACACACCATGTTCTTTGTGGAGTTATTTATGAAAATTTCCATTCATAACTTTGAGATAGTCACACTTGGCTCAAGCAAACATCGCTCGATCTAATCTAGACATTTTGATATCTTGCCAAGTCGATTCTGTACTTCACCGAACTCTTGAGCTACTCAAGTCAAGTTTTTTCACATTTGATGAATATAGCCATATCCATTCAATTTATTTGTGAAACTTTGAAGTAATTGAATCCTCTTTAGCCTTCGGAGTCAACTGTCTATACCAAGAACAATAGCTCTCTGTTTTGTCGGTTTCAACAACTAAGACTTGCTTGTCTTAGAACGATTCCAAATCGAGCAACTATCAAGAGTCTATCTAATAGAGCCTTTGAGTACGTTCTTGTTGATGTGACATTGCTAAAGATGTTCGGAATGCAAATCAAGCCCATGACATGAACTTAGTGAGTTTATCATGTTAGAGAAATGTTTGTTTATAATCAAGCATTCTTAACTCAACGCTTGGATAACAATCCCATTCAAATAATCTCGCAATTATTTCTCATTACTTTGAATGTGAGTCTTTCCGTGTGTAAACGGATCAGTTGCTGATTATGGAACATAATAACCATTACTTGTTCCAGCCTTTGGCTTAAAAGGTCTTTAAACAAAACATACGACCTTACAACTGATGTAGCTCTTCTTGCTTCATTCTAAGCTTGTAAGTCGATAACTTAGCTTAACTTCAATAGTTTGAGGTCACTATCATAGTGGAACACTAAAGCAGTATCCGATACTTGTGAAGATAACGAATTGCTAAGTAAATAACATGAACTCATGAGTTGAAATGAAATCTAATTCCTTTTCTTCGTTCCTTCTTTCCTATATTTCTTATCATACAACATCTCATAATCTTACTTTAAGAATAATTTCTTTAAGTACCTTGACTCTTATACTTTGTTAGGCATAATCAAGCACCTAGTGCGCCGTTAAACAAAGTTTCATCTTTTCCA
The DNA here is from genome assembly GCF_948465745.1 of Chenopodium album. Classification (NCBI taxonomy): domain Eukaryota; kingdom Viridiplantae; phylum Streptophyta; class Magnoliopsida; order Caryophyllales; family Amaranthaceae; genus Chenopodium; species Chenopodium album. The sequence goes on from NC_137842.1 coordinate 19,876,839, forward strand.
TTAATTCTTACTCGAATTACTACATCAATGAGTCCTACTCAATTGTGATGCGAAAAGATATGTTGGTTTTCAAACATTGACAATCTTGAGTTTGCAACTCAATACCTCATGTTTTATCAAAACTACCTAGTATTTTGAATACATGATGTCCAACCGTCCTTTCAGACTTAATTATAAAAGTCATTCATGAGAATTGTATTTTAGAAATGCTTTTCCTTTACCAATCATGGAAACAATATTATTTGATTTAGAATACTATAAATATAAGTGCTAAGTATAACCATTTATCAAGAACATAATAAGTTTGAAATTTAATAGCATTCATGCAAACTTCAATCTTATTAAACGTCTTATTTACGCATAATAATTGTCCCTATTTGGCCAAAATAAGGCGATTCCAAGATCCGAAGAAACAAAGAGTGGTTAAGCATGCTTTGGCTTGTCTTAAACACTCAATCTTCTAGGGTAAGCATTGCCTTGCTAATGGCTCTAAGCCACTCTTGGTTAGACAATCGTCGCATCTAATGCATCTTTGACGATGTATCTCTTTTACCACGGTATGTGAGGACTCCTCACTCATACCGATGAGTTAAACCAAAACCAACGTGCACACCCGGTGTGCCTTATGCCCCTTGGAGAAGTGATGGCACCTCGCTTTGGCGTAGCCTACCATCACTCTCGTTCGGTTAGTAAGTGTTGTTTTGGAAAGGCAAGTTTGACTCAATATTATTAGGGACCTAGGATTTCTATGTTGGTTGATTTAAGTGAACTTAACTAATCATCGCAACATCAAGAAAACCTAAACATGCATCTAACGAATAATTCACACATATATATATAAGCATAAAATATAAAGAGAAATTATAGATGCATATTGGCAACTAGCATGACCCCTTGAATTCTTCATATCTTCAAAAGGTCTTCATTTGCAATTCAAGGCTTTGTCTTCCAAGATACGCCGTCTTCAAGACTTAACCAAACTATGCAAAAACTAGTGTCTACAACTAGGAATGATCTAAATATTAAAGTACAAAATACTTAACGGTGCGTAGACCGTATTTAGATTTACAAAAATACATAACGGCACGTAGTCCGTACTTTCTATCCTAGTCGGGTCCCACTAGTTGCCATTTCATAAAACCCGTGAGAGAGAATATATATATTCCATTCATCCATTCACTATTTGTGAATGCCCCATGCAATTTACAAATTAAAACAAAGTAAAATGCATTTAAACAACGCGCGCACTAGTAACTAATCTAGGTGGTTAATCCGATTAACACGCCTAATTAAAACTAGTCAAAGTTGTTTAACCGATTATATAATTTATGTCATTAATAATTGAAGCTCCCACTAAATTCCGCATTTCCTTAATTAATCTAATTAATTAAGTCGGTAGCACCCAAACTTGTCAAAATGAAATTTTGCCGATGCCACTCAAAACCGAGGCCTAGCCTCCCAAAATTTTAATTAAAATAAACAAAATTAATTAAAATAAATAAAACGGCAAAATAAGCAACATCAAGCCTACTACGGCTAGCCACCTCACCGCACCAAGCATACGCACACGCCAAGACCACGAACACACGGCCCACGGCACACGGCCGCGAGCTTCTGCCACGGCACAGCCGCGCGTGGCTGCTGCAGCCCGCGTGCTGCTGCCGCGCGTGTGCTGCTGTCGTGCGTGGCTGCTGCCGCGCGTGTGGCCGCAAGCAAGGCGGCGCTGCCACCTTGGCAGCCACATATGGTCTGCTATGCAGCCCGGCTCGCCAAGGTGATGCATTGCCTCGTTTTGCGTGCCACGGCCTCGGGATTTGATCCCTTTTCGCGAGACAACAATAATTAATTCTAAATTAATTTTAGAACTAATTTAGAGAGCAAAATAAAATTTTAAACAAGTCTAACTTAATAAAATTTTCAAAGTGCAAATAACCAAAATAATTCCAAGAATCATTCTTAATTAAATTGGTTTAGCTTGGTGCAACATAAAATTGAGGCAATTTCTCACTTTCAATTTAATCAATTTAAATTAAACTTGAGAATTTGACAAAGTAAAGGGAAGTTGGAAAAATATGAACTTTAATGTTCATAATGAAAATTCCAACATCTAAATTTTTTGTGAATCCTTGAAAATTATATCTTCCAACATGAAGATAACCAAATGTCTATCACAAATATCGAAACTTTATGTTTCCAATCAACTCAAAATGAATAAAACATCAAAGTTTAACACAAAATAACATGGAATTTAGTGGTTTTTAAAGTTTCAATCACTTATCACAAATAAAGATTGAATCTTTAACACTTAGGAAGCCTCAAAAATAAAACTTTCACACTAAAAAGCAATTAGTTTGCAATTATGTGAAAATAAATCAACCTTTAAGCATCAAATACTACCAAGTAAGTGTGCTTTAAGGGGACATAAAAATGCAGAAAATAATGCAAATAATCAACCATATAATCAACAATTTATGCCATTAATTTCAAGGTTAGAAAAGACTTAAAATTTTTCGTCAAAAACGAAAAACCCCTCGAAAAAGGCATTTCTGGTCAGAATTTGGCTAAAATCACAGAACCCTTGGGGATAAAAACCTTTCCAGAACACGTTTTCCACCCAAAATTCACTAGTCTTGGGCGAAAATCTGGGTTCTGGGCCAAACTCGACATTAAAACGGGATTAAAATAAATAAAACCGAGCTACTAATCTAATTAGCAACTTAAACCAGAAAATTAAGCCAAAATAAACCTTGAAAAATATGATTATAAAAATAAACGAGCGGGGCTCCGATACCGCTGTTGGGGTTTGGTGAGTCCGACTCACCGCGGAAACAAACCCCGACCCGAGGAACCACTCGCAATAATTAAAATCATAAAGCATAAATAAATAATCACAAAGAAAAGATAACGAATCTTACCCTCGAAGCGAGCTTCGCCCAAAAACCGGGGCTCTTACTTGAAAGCTACGAGCACGTCAAGCGTCGTGCCTCCGACGGTATCCACCCACAAAAGGCGAACACAACTTTAAGGTCCGCTACCTTGGGGTTAGCAAGGTCCGACCAAAACCCGAGTGTTATATGAGTTTAAGAGTTTTCCAAAAATTATGGAATGCTCTTTTTAACTCCCACTCAAGCAAAGAATTCTCAAGTCATTCCATGACTATTTATAAGGAAGTATGCCTTGTGAATTTCACTTATCTTTCAATGTGGGACTTTTCACAAAAAGATCCCACATGGAAAGATTGGTGAATTCAACCCTTAGTTAAATAAACAAAGGAACAAGTAACAAGTGTAACATGGTTAGGTGTGGACCACTTTCTCACTTGGTCCCCAAGGCATTTCACATGCAATGTGAACTAACCATGTGTCACCCAACCTTGAGCCCCAAGTTGGGTTCGGTTGGCCCATTTTATTTTGGCCCGTGTCCATGACCCATCAACTCGGGTCCACGGCCATTGCCACATGTGTCGCCACCGTGGCGCGCGGCCATCATGGCGCTGCCACGTGGCACGCTGCCACTAGGCGGCTGCCAATGTGGCTCGCTGCCAACGTGGCACGCTGCCACGTGGCACGCTGCCAATGTGGCGGCTGCCAACGTGGCTGCTGCCACTTGGCGGCTGCCAACATGGCGGCCACGTGTGCTGCCACGTGTGCTGCCACATGGCGTTTTGCCATGTGTGCTGCCACGTGTGCTGCCACATGGCGTTTTTCCATGTGTGCTGCCACGTGGCATGCTCCTATTAGGCATGCATTCCTAGCCTTTTGCGTGGCTAGGATTTTACTTGTTACTTGACGCATTTTCCCGTCTCGCCAAATCCTAAATTTTGGCTCGACATTTGAGATTCTCTAACGCTCGGTTTCGACGCTCCGAGCTCGAATTTCCGACGTCTAAATGTTTAACACTCGGGCGACGAATTAATTTCTTCTGAATTAATTCGTCGAGTTGGTTCGCATATATTTGCTTGGGTGTGACCCGAAGGGTTCAGTCAAGATTAAGCTGTAATATTAATTATATTAATATTACTGATCGGAAGCGGCCTCCACCCAGGCATTCCGATCACTTGACCTTACTGAATATATTAGCTTTCTAATAATTCTGAACTCGCTATCAGAATAATACACTTGTTCGAAGGACACCATTCCTTTCATCAAGCCCTTTAAACCCCTATGTCTCCAAAGAGGACGAGTAAGCTCTCGTGAGGGTTTCCTAAGAGGTTTAACCCACAACTCTTGGCAACACATAACATTCAAGGCAAAAGTGAAATCAAGAAAACTCGAGTTTTGATATTTCAAACCAAACACAAACAATGGGCTAAATGCACAAGAATACAATCCTTTCTAGACATTAAAGGTAGCCAAGCAAAAGAATAGCTAAGGTTGATGCACACATAAAGCATGCAAAGGGTAGAGAACTTAGAGGGAATTACACTCCTCCTTATCTCCAACCAAACTCCCGCATCCTCACTAGTTTTGCATCCACTTTTAAGGTGATATCTCGAGATTCCTCGAAGGAATCGGAACAAAATAAGCAATGAAAAACATTTAGCCTACCCGACATCTTGGCATTGATAGCTCGCTCAATAGGCTTGGCTTGATTACCCTTCATCGGTAGTAACTAAACCTTACTAAGGTCAAAAGGTCTTAAAAGGGTTGAAAGTTTTGGCTAGGGTAAAGGGTGCGGAAATAAATTTGGAAATTGGTGGTAAACTTAGAAGTGAAGCAAGGTTGATCATTCCTCAATTCAAACTCAATAAACTACCAACTTTCAAATCAAAAATTCTAGCAACTCCTCCCCCAAGCTTATTCTTTTTCAACCAAACAACAAATATTTTTGTATTTTCTCAATATTTTCTTTTTTTTTTTTCATTTCTTTTTATTCTTTGCTCTCGCCTCTTTTAACTTTGAGCGGCTTTTTCTTTCATTTCCTTTATTTTCTTCTCATTTACTCAAACCATTCAACATAACAAATATAATCACAAGTACCAAAATTTGAGTTTTTCACTTCTTTTTCATTCTTTTTCTCACTTTCATTAACCAAAAATACAAATCAAGTCCCGAGAATGCTTCATAAAAACTAATAAAGGTGAAAATAAAGCAAAGGTCCATTGGTTTGTAATGTGGTTATGCCAAAGAAGGGAAAATGCCTCAAATTGGGTTACTAAATGAGCAAATCCAAAATAAAAATAAAAGAATAGAAAAGAATAAAACAAAACAAAAATCCTAATTGCCTTCGTCTTCCCCTAGGTTGGTTCGGTCTCGATCTTGGGTACATTAAGCCAAATTCTCGATATAAGCTAGCGATGCCAAGGATCCAAACGCCACACATGCAAGAAATGTAGAAGGCTAGAACAAAATAGACACATCCTCACAAAAATGACGGTAGTGGAGTAGCAAAAATCACCTTTAAAGCTTCAACTAGCTAGAGAGCGACAACCACCTTACCACAAACCAAGTGAGCTAAGGTCTCATATCCCTTAAGTTCTACTACCTTGGCAATGTTATATGTGTGAACTAACCTCGACATTCGAGTGCACGAAAACCTCTAACAACTAGCAAAGAGGGTATTCTAGGTGCTAAAGCCCAATTATGTCCAAGTTTAAAACAAAAAATTTTGAAACTTGCCTTGAATGCCATGGAAAGACACTATACAGACAAATATTCACAAAACCAACAATACTCAAGAATGCATATACAATTGTGCAAGATGAAAGCATGATCAATCAAAGCTACAAATACCAAAAGTCAACTCAATAAGGCGCTCATGGCCATCCAAACATAGAAAACCAATCTCAATAATAGACTTTGGCAAGTATGAGAGAAATAAATCAAGCAATCATGAGACTATGGATTAAGAAACCACCAAGAGATATAGATAACCCCCCCAAGCTAGCGAATAGCTACTCCCCCAAGCTAGAATAGAGCATTGTCCTCAATGCTCAAAATAAAGGCACAAAGGGTGGGTGGGAGGGGAAGAAAGAAAACACATTCACACAACAATTCATTTTCATTCAATCCAAATGCAATTAAGAAAGCAAATCCAAGATGAGGGAAGAAGGAAAGAGTAAACCAAATGTGAGGTGGGTGTTGGAACCCGCAATTGAGCACATTGTCCACAATTTCATCTAATTCCTCGTCTTTGTTGCTTTTCCAAATGCAAGCAATCATTGGTGCGCTTCTTCTCAAGGAGCTCAATCCAAAATCCTTGCACATGAGTATATGCATCGAGTACCTATACACATAGACAAGAGAGTAAACAAAAATGAGAAACACAAAAGAAAAAAAAAGAAAGCAATAAAACACGGGTTACTTCCCGCAAAGGCTTGCTTAACGTCCAAGCATGACCAATCTAGTAAATAGCCCGAGAAAGAACGCAATAGCTTGTCATATGCACCGGAAAACATATCAAGAAATAGAGCATACGCGATGCTCATATGACAAGCAAACATAAAGTACAAGGAGACTTTATGCTTGAGAGAAGGGAGAAAAGAAAAAGTAAAAGAATCAAAAGAAAAATCAAGAAAATAAGAAGAAAAAGTAGAAGAAGAAAAAGAAAACTCCTCACAAAAATCTTTTTGGTTGGCATTATAACTCTTTTCCTCATCAACAATGAAAGAGTTGGGGGCTTCGGAAGCATGAATAGGAAGAGGATCCCTAAGAGGTTCTTTGAGAAAAGAAGGGAGGAACAAAGGATAGTAGGAGATATGGTTAAACCTTTGGGAAAAAGGTGTATGAGAAAGGCAAAAAGGGGTAGCTAATAACTCATCACAAGATCTCACATCACTAATGAGGGAATGAAAATCAATCATGGAATCCTCAAATGAAGAACCCTCACGTTCTTCATCTCCCTCAAGCTCAAAAACTCCAAATGATTCAATCTCAACCTCCTCTTCACAACCTTGAACAACATCTCCCTTAAATTCCTCAAGGCCTACCATCTCAAAATCTAGAGTGATTGGGGGAATATTTCTTTCAAACTCATCTCTTTCTAATGAAGCCTTATTAATGAACTCACTCATAAGGTTATGGGCTACCGTTTGAAACTCAAGAAATATTTGGGCAATAATCTCAAATGAGTCCAAATCATCATGGATAGACGAGTCAAAAGCTTGCTCATTGGAATCATCTAGGGGACTATGGGGCACATCTTTAGAATTCATGCAAAAATCGGATGCAATATGAGAAAGAGCATGCACTTCATCATCATTAGAATGTACCTCATTACATTGAGCTATAGAGGGAGGGGAGTTGAAATCATGCATTACATGGTCACTATGGGGAGCATCAAGCACATCATGGGAATTCATATTAGACAAATCATGACAATTAGCATCAAAATTAAAAGCATGAGAATCCCGAACATAAGTCTCATGATTGGCCCTCTCCCAATCATAATTATCCCTAGCTAACCATGAATAGAAATCCCAAGCTTCATCCGAAGACATGTCTTGAAATTTACCATTTAACATATTATCAACTACTCCTCTAAAATTCTCATTTAATCCCAAATTGATGATTTCACAATAATCACCCTTGGTTAAACCTTTAACACCATCTAGGAAATCCTCAAGTCTATTGAAATACACCCAAAACGGTTCATTATCAAATTGAGGAATAGAAATATAAGCCATTTTTTCTCAAACAAAACAAAGAGAACAAAAACAAATCAAAAGAAAATATATACAATGGACTAGTCTCAAAAAGATAACATAACGGTAATGGAAGTCGTTCCCCGGCAACGGCGCCAATTTGACAAGGGAATAAACGCGTCGTCAATTGTCTATCCCTAGATCAAATACAATTTATACAACCTAAACAAACCTAATACGAGTATAAGGCAAGCATAGGGGTCGAACAACAGAGAACGGTAAACACCACCAAATGTTATCGACAATTAAGCTAGTCCGGAATAGGAGATAAATAAACTAAAGTCTAAAGATGCTAAAACAAGAAATAAAACATTAAGGCACCAAGGGAAATGGGTAGGTGAAGTTGACGCTTGACCATACAATAACAAAGTAGCATATCAATGGTAAACTAAACATGCATGAATATCGAAGTAAAGGGTCCAATCTAGCCGCCTTCCGGGGTCAATTGGCTTCTCCTAACATAGCCTCTATGTTTCCACATTAGAACCATATACTAGGAGGTACTATTAAATAACAATCGATAGTAATGAATCTCAACTAAGTCAACTTCCGTTACTTGTTAGTAAAGACTCATCTTTGATCAACTAACAATGTGCACTTGCAAGAAAGACCAAAGAATATCAAGCATGCAAAGACTTTAATCACCATTAACATAACCTCAACATTAAAAGCATGAAAAATTAGCAACTACACCATCCCCACACCCTTGGCTAGATGACTACTCACAAATCATATTGAAAACAATATCAATCATCAAATCAATAAGCATCAACATGATTAATAAGCAAAGAATAAAAATAAAAGCAAATAAGCAAAATAAAAAACAAAGGTAAAGAGAAAGAGTAAGAGATTGCTCATTAATTGAAGATGAAGGTCTACAAAGGATTGAACAAGCTCCTTCTTCAAAATCCAAGTTCATTAATGAAGAAAACCTCACTTTCTCTCTCTACCAATGAAGACTAATCCTAACCTAACCTAAAACTAATTAGAGAGTAGAATAGATAGTTCTTGAATGTCCCCCAAAATTGGGTATTTATACTAACTTAATAAAACTAGGAAAATAGAAAAAGAAAATAAAATAAAATAAATTAAAAGGAAAAGTAAAAAAAATCAGAAACTAAAAAAATAAAAATAAAATAAAAGAAAGAAAATAAGAAAAGGGAAAAGAAAAAGAAATAAAAATAAAAGAAAAAGAAAAAAAAAATGAACCCACCAATCCCCACCAAAAACCATCAGCAACCCATTTCTTCTTCGACCTTAATGGATGCTCTGATTTTTTTATCATCATACCACCATCATCAATGGCTCAAAAATCATCATCGACATCTTCATCAACCAGCAATCAATCAAGGCCGTTCAATTTTCATTAAAACTCGCGTGAGAAGCTCGTGAAGTGGTTCGGTCGAACCACGGGTTGGTGCGGCCGAACTACGGGGTTGGTTCGGTCGAACCATGGGTATGTTCGACCACTCCTCTTCGAATAACAAAACCCCCAAAGTCCCTGACTCGACGTTCGGCCGAACACTCATTGGTTTGCTCGAACTTGATTAATTCGCTAATTGTTCTGATTTTTGGGTCGATTGGTTGCTTAATTGGTGGTGGTTGTTGACGGTGGTGTGAGGGGTTGCAGGCTGGTTTGGTGGTGAGTGGTGTTGTGTGGCTGCTGTGTGGTGTAAATTGGTGGGCTGCTGGTGTGTGTGGTGTTTGCGGTGGTAAGGCTGGACTGGTGGTGAGTGGTGTTGTGTGGCTGGTTTGGGTGCTGTGAGGGGCTGCTGTGGTCAGGTGGTGTGAGTGGAAGGAAGAGGTTAATGTTGTTGTTGGTGTTGGTGGTGTTGCGGGGTGAAGCGGGGGAAGAGTGCTGCTTGTGTTGTTGGTGTGTGTGTGGTTGAGGATAAGGTGTGGGGTGTAGGATAATGCTAGCAGCATGGGTTGGCTCAAGTTTTGCGCCTCGAACCTTGGACCTCCGAACACGAATATGACCTTGAAACCCGGGACACCTACAACCAAAAACACGAGGGTATTACTAAGAGATAAAATAAAATAAAATAAAGAAAAGGTAAAATAAAGTAAAATAAAATAAGATAAATAACACTAAACTAATAAAAATTAAATAAAACTATACAAGTAAAGAAAGTGAAATAAAATAGACTCAAAACTAATTAAAATAAATGAAAGTAAATTAGAATACTTTCAAGGAAAAATAAAGAACGAAATATAACAAATCAAAAGCAAATAAAATACGAAAATAAACTAATTCTAATAAAAACTACGAAAAGAACTAAAACACGACAAAATTACCAAAATAAACAAGAAATGTTATTAAGAGAAAACAAGAGAAAGAAAGGAAAAATAAGATAAAATAAACGCGAAAATGACTCTAAAAATACTTCCTAAGAGTGACATAAATGTCACTCATCACTTTCCCACTTGGTCCCCAAAGCATTTCACATGCTATGTGAACTAACCATGTGTCACCCAACCTTGAGCCCCAAGTTGGGTTCGGTTGGGCTATTTTATTTTGGTCCGTGTCCATGACCCATCGCCACGGGTCCATGGCCCTTGCCACATGTGTCGCCACAGTGGCGCGCTGCCACGTGGCACGCTGCCAACGTGGCTTCTACATGGCGTTTTTCCATGTGTGCTGCCACGTGGCACGCTCCTATTGGGCGCGCTTTCCTAGCCTTTCGTGTGGCTAGGATTTTACTTGTTACTTGAAGCATTTTCCCGTCTCGCCAAATCCTAAATTTTGGCTCGACATTAGAGATTCTCCTACGCTCGGTTTCGACGCTCCAAGCTCGAATTACCGACGTCTAAATATTTAATACTCGGGCGTTGAATTAATTTCTTCCGAATTAATTCGTCAAGTCGGTTCGTTTACTGCTAAGGGTGTGACCCAAAGGGTTCAGTCAAGATTAAGCTGTAATATCAATTATGCATTAATATTACTGATCGGAAGCGGCCTCCACCTAGGCATTTCGATCACTTGACCTTACTGAATATATTAGCTTTCTAATAATTCTGAACCCACTAACGGAATAGTACACTTGTTCGAAGGACACCATTCCTTTCAATCTCCCACTTGTCCTTCTGGACAAGTGCGCATGTAGTGTACAGCCTTTTTCCTATGTCGCTTAATGTCTCTTCATGAACTATAAGGTAAGATTATTTTGTCATCCTTATTACGTCCAGAAGTGTTTCTCGATTCCGAGTCCGACTGTCAATAAACAGATTATTTCTAAAATCCATCCGAGCACGGCCATGCATTTTCACAGTATCGCTCTATGAGAGGCCTTGTATACAACAAAGACATCTTCCCTATTTTAGTAGGGGGACATTCCTAGTCTTGTAATGTAGCTCCTCTTACTAAGAGGACCTAGCCGCCCGAGTGTTGCCGTTATAATCCCCTATTACGGCAGACGTTTGACAACATCAAAGCGGACTAGTACTCAAACAAGAGAACTCACAATACTCATGGTCGAGGAAATAGGTTCCGATAGCCATAATGAGAAGTATACTCATGATGATTTTTAATCTCTTAAAGTATTCTCATTGGTAGATCCAGTATGGTTCTAAACCAATACCTGTGCAAATGATTTATGACATTCATGTCCTCGTAGCACAAGAAACGGTGCTATAAATCAGACTACACACTAATCTCAACTGGTCATTGATCGTCCATCGTTTAAATGACCTCGATTAGGGATAATTTTCGATTATAATATTCAACGTTCACTTAATAGGTGTTTCCTTACCAAGACTGGTCTTGATACCCTATTTTGAATATTCCAAGAATCGAATGGACTCATTATTTAATTCCAAACCACAATTAAATAGCAAACGGAGTGATAAAATTGCATGAAATTTTAAATTACTCGAAAACCTGAATGGTTCATCTTATGATAAATGGTTTTTCCAAATGTTTTAAGAGTATCACTCTTTATAAAACATTATAGAAATCACACCCTTATCTAATATGCTTTATTTCTTTTATGCAATTGTGAATGTTGTCGTTCACTCATTGCATAGGTTTAGTTATAATTACTTTGCTAATCTTAGCATCTTCATTACTGATCACTTTCATAATAAGATGATAAAATTTGAGAGTGTCATGGATTAAATGTGATTTAGGATTTATTGTCCAAGTTATGGCTCCCGCTCATTTTCATGATTGAGACCTTCAATTTGACGACCTACAATCATTAACGTTCAGCAACGAACTTTCCATAGAACATCTTCTTTATTATCGCCATTAAGGCAACAATATTCTCAACATATATTTTAGTAGACTTCCTGATGATGCTTTGCTTGGGTTTCATTCCAAACGGCTCACAATGATTTGGGATACCCTAATCACTTGTGATCATGAAAATTTTCCTTAAACTCCTGTACATTACACATGGATCCACGTCCATGTTACCATTATTAAGCCACGACTTATTGTTAGCTCGTGCTTATAAACGGCTTCCTTGTTAAGGACCTAATCCTTCTTAAGGTTTGTGCTTGTAACATCAATTCTCAAATCGTATTTGTTTCCACAAGTCAAGAACTCATCCTGTTACTTATCCAAGTACTTTGGATGTTCTTGGCCATAATCTAACGATCTATTACATAGATTCAAGTTGATTGGTACTACATACATACTTCAGATGCTCTAAGCAAGTAAGTCGTGTGCGATACCATATCATAGCTTTACATGATGGATTTAATTGTAGAATGATTCTAAATCTTTATCCCATCAATTTGACATTTAAGCTCATTCAGTTTCACTGAGTCTTTGCTAAATTGTTCGCTATGTGATATGGTTGAAAGTATCTTACTAGAGTCTTTCTTGTTTGACTTAGTATTTAGCCTAGCTTATACTTAGTTCAAACATTTACTTAGTTTTATACATATGGGTCGAAAGCCTTTCAAAGTCCTTCATGTTTAATATAGTAAATTCCTTTACTCATTTAAACATTTAATTAAGTCTATACCATAGAACTTAATTCCCAATATGTATACTAAGTATCGCCTTTAGCTTAGTCCATTGTCAAAATACTTTCAAATCTAAACATTTAGCATTTGATAGTTGTTTCACAATAGAGTTCGTAAACTTCTCGTTGGACCTTTACTTTTGCTCCCACTAAACTTCTTATTCATCAGAATTTCTATGTTTCGCCATAAGTCAATCCTCTTATTAACTTTATGAGAAAACACGTTCCAATTCCTTTATGCAATGCTTCCTTTAATCCCATGACAGATTCCTTAAGCTTGCTTTTAAATCTAGCATTTGTTTAGATTTTGAAAAACCCTTAGACTATTCCATAGTCACTTCTAAAATACTATTTTGGGAAGGCGGTTTTGGTATCTATTTTTCCATATTTCGCTAAAACAATCACAAAAAGACTTTAGCATTCCGATTGGTGAATAGGTTTTTATTAAAATCAACTTCGTGAATTTAATTGTATCCTTTTCATCTAATCTAGCTATATATGCATATACATTTCCACATTTGTTAGTTTTCTCCTTGAAAACTTATTTGCAATCGATGGGTCTTTCACCCTTTATGCAAAATAATCAAGTTTTAAACATGATTTTCAAACATGGAGTCTATCTCAGATTTTTTTATGGCCTCTAACCATTATTCGGAATTTTGATTTGTCGTAGCTATCATACAAGACATTATTCCTTTACTATCTAATAGTAAATAGTATGCTTGTAAGTCTTAGGTTTATTTCTAACTTAATAGAAAATTTATAGGATTCAACCCAAGCCTTTGGTGAATTCTATACCTATACGGGGTTATTGCATAAAACACTGAGTTTCAAAGCGCTTCCAAAGCCCTTTGATATTCTTGATCTTACTCCAACTTTTCAAAAGTTTTGTGAGAAATGAATTCTCTTTTAAGGCACTTGTAAAGTCCTTTTGAGTATTCTTGATCAAGTATTCTCACGAAGCCCTTTTAAGGTCTTCCGAGATTCTCGGTTCTAGTTTGTTGCTAAGATTGATGGTCATCGAGTTCATTTTCCTCACACTTGTCCTTTTGGAAACGTGTTACTTTCCAGAAAGACACCACTTAAAGAAACAAACACTATGTTCTCAATTAGGTTGTGGAGGTAATGCCCATGGTCTCACTTGAATGCTTACAAAGCGACATGTATATTTTCTTTGGGTAAAATTTCATTGTGATGAAACAAACAGTTAGCTCCCACTTGAGCTATATTAGCCTTTAATGAGCCATTAAGCTCCCACTCAACCACCTAGCTCTTGCTAAGCCGGTGAGCTCCCACTGAGTCACTTAGCTCCCACTGAGCCAATGAACTCCCACTTTGGCTAAGAGTTTTAGACATATACTTGAAAAGGCATTTAGAAGATAATTCTATCCATAACTGAATATGGCGTCCTTTCTTAGCTTTGACATTTTGTTTAGTGTAACATTAGTCCTTCGTGCAAATCTTAAGAACTTTATAGGAAGGGATGTAATCCATTATTGTTCGAGTCATTTTAAATGGCATCGAGGTCTCCGTAAAGACAAACTATGTTCTTTGTGGAATTATTTATGAAAATTTCAATTTCATAACTTTGTGATGGTCACGCTTGGCTCAAGCACACATTTCTCGATCTAATCTAGACGTTTTGATATCTTGCCAAGTCAATTCTTTACTTCACTAAACTCTTGAACTATTCAAGGTCAAGTTTGTTCACATTTGATGAATATAGCCATATTCTTTCAAATTCTTTGTGAAACATTGAAGTAAATGAATCCTCTTTAGCTTTCGGAGTCAATTGTCTATACCAAGAATAATAGCTCTTTACTTTGTCGGTTTCAACAACTAAGACTTGCTTGTCTTAGAACGATTCCGAATCGATCAACTATAATAAAGCCTTGAGTATGTTCTTATCTATGTGACATTGCTAAAGATGTTTGGAACGCAAATCAAGCCCATGACTTGAACTTAATGAGTTTATCATGTTAGGGAAATGTTTGTTTATAATCAAGCATTCTTGACTCAACGCTTGGATAACCATGCCATTCAAATAAATTCGCAACTATTGCTTTTACTTTGAATGTGAGTCTTTCCGTGTGTAAACGGATCAATTGCTGATTATGGAACATAATAATAACCATTTATTTGTTTCGGCCTTAGCTTAAAGGTCTTTAAATAAAGCATACGACCCTACAACTGATGAAGCACCACTTGCTTCATTCTAAGCTTGTAAGTTGATAACTTAGCTTATATTCAATAGTTTGAGGTCACTTTCAAAGTGGAACATTCAAGCAGTATCCGATACTTGTGAAGATAACAAATTACTAAGTTAACTACAATAACATGAACTTATGGGTTGAAATGGAATCTTATTCCTTTTCTTTGTTCCTTGATTCCTATATTTCTTATCATACTTTATCTCATAATCTTTAAGAACCATTTCTATAAGAGTCTTTAACTTTTATACTTTGTTAGGCATAATTAAGCATCTAATGCGCCGTAAAACAAAGTTCCAACTTTTCCTTTAATTCACGCTTGAATTACTACATCAATGAGTCCTACTCATCTATGTATTAAGCGAAAAGATATGTTGGTTGTTAATATTGACAATTTGAGTTTGCAACTCAATACTTCATGTTTTATCAAAACTACCTAGTATTTTGAATACATGATGTCCAACCGTCCTTTCGGACTTTGTTATAAAAGTCATTTATGAGAATTGTATTTCAGAAATGCTTTACTTTTCTTTGAGAACCATTCTCAAAGATTTCCTTTACCAATCATGGAAAACAATACAGTTTGATTTGGAATTCTACAAATATAAGTGCAAAATATAACCATTTATCAAGTAAATAACATAATAAGTTTGAAAATTAAAAGGTATTCATGCAAACTTTCAATCTTATTAAACATCTTTTTCCCCATTTGGCGAGAATAAGTCGATTCCAAGATCCAAAGAAACAAAGAGTGGTTAAGCATGCTTTGGCTTGTCTTAACACTCAATCTCCTAAGGTAAGCAACGCTTTGCTAATGGCTCCAAGCCATTCTTGGTTGAATAAATCGTCGCATCTAATGCTCTCTCAACAATTTATTCACTTTGCCACGACATGTTAGGACTCCATCACTCATATCGTTGAGTACAACCAAAACCAACTTGCATACCCGGTATGTCTTACGTTCCTTGGAGAGGTAGTGATGCCTCGCTTTGGCGTAGCCAACCACTACCCTCGTTCGGTTGGTAAGTATTGTTTTGGAATGGCAAGTTTTACTCAATATTTAGGGACCTAGGGTTTCTATGTTGGTTGATTTAAGTGAACTTAATTAATCATCACAACATTCGAAATCCTAAAAATGCATTTAATCGTATAATTAATATACATAAACATATATATATATATATATCGAAAAACATAAATAGAGATGCATTTGGCAACTAGCATGACCCCTTGAGATCTTTAAATCTTCAAAAGGTCTTCATTTGCAACTTTATGGCTATGTCTTCCAAGACTTGACCAAAATTAAATGCAACTACTAGTATCTACGATTAGGACTAATCTAAATATTAAGGTACAAAAATACTCAACGGTTCGCAGACCGTATTTAGATATACAAAAATACATCACGGATCGCAGTTCGTATTTTCTATCCTAATCAGGCCCCACTAGTTGCCATTTCATGAAACCTGTGAGAGAATATACATTCCATTCATTCATTCACTATCTGTGAATGGCCCATGCATTTTACAACGATAAACAAGTAACAATGCATAAACACGCGAGAACTAGTAACTAATCTAGGTGGTTAATCCAATTAACACGCCTAATTAAAACTAGTCAAAGTTGTTTTAGCCGGTTATGTAAATAAGCGCAATTAATATTTGAAACTCCCACTAAATTCCGCATCCAACTCAATTAATCCAATTAATTAAGCCAGTAAATCCCAAAATTTGTCAAAATAAATTTTGCCAATGCCGCTCAAAACCCGAGGCCTAGCCTCCAAAATTTTAATTAAAATGAATTAATATAAACAAATCGGCCAAAAAGCAAAATTAAAACCGAGAGAAAAGTGCATCGACTACCCAAGGCTAGCACCCTTGAGCACTCACACGCACGCAAGTGCTGGGCGCTTGCCTAGCAGCCTCGGCCTTGCGTGATGTGATGCTGTTGGGCGCTGCTTGGCAGCGCGCACTTGATGCGCGTCTAGCTGCAGCTGCCTAGCACTGCTGCTACGCCTAGCATCTTCTCGCACGCCCCTCATGCACCAAGTTAGCACACAACTCCTTGCACACACCTAGCACCACACGCACCAAGCGCAGCAGCCTTGTCCCTCGGCAGCCACATGCAGGCTGTGCGAGCAGCCCAGCTGGACGAGGGATGCATATGGCTATTGTGCCTTGGTTTACGTGCTTGTGCCTCGGGATTAATTCCCGATTTTGTGTGACATCCCTAATCAATTCTAAATTAATTTTAGAATTAATTCATTGAGCAAAAATGAAAATTTAAACAAGTCTAATTTAAAATAAAATTTTCAAAGTGCATTTAACCAAAATAATTCCCAAGAACCATTCTTTAATTAAATTGGTTTAACTTGGTGTAACAAAAAAAAATAAGAGGGCAATTACTCACTATTAATTTAATAAATTTAAATTAATCTTGAGTTTTTAACAAAATAAAAGGGAGTTGGAAAAATGAACATAAGTTCAATAAAGATTCCAACTTTAATACTTGTGAATCCTTGAAAAAATTTATATCTTCCAATATGAAGATAAACAATTTTCTATCACAAAGTTTCAAACTTTATGATTCCAATCAACTAAAAAATGATTAAATCAACAAAGTTTAACAAAAATTCATGGAATTTAGTAACTTAAAGTTTCAATCACTTAACATAATTAAAGATTGAATCTTTAATACTTGGAAGCCTAAAAAAACAACAATTTCACACTTAATGCAATTAGTTTGCAATTATGTGAAAAATAAAACCAAGCTTTCAAACACAAATTACCACCAAGTAATCATCTCTAAAGAGGTTTGAAATTGCATATAAAATATGTATTGAACCAATTACATAACCACCATAAATATGCAATTAATTTTCAAGGTTAGAAAGACTTAAAATTTTTCGTCAAAACGAAAATCCCCTCGCAAAGTTCATTTCTGGTAGTTTTTTTGGATAAAAATTGAGTCCTTGAAGGAAAAACCCATTTCCAGAACGCCTTTTCCACCAAAAATTCATTATTTTTGGGTCGAAATCTGGGTTCGGGGCTGATGACATCTTTAATACGAGGTTAAAATAAATAAAACAAGCTACTAATCTAATTAGAAACTCAAAACCAGAAAAATTAAGCCATAAAAACACCTTGATAAATAATATGATTTTAAAAATAAACGAGCGAGGCTCCGATACCGCTGTTGAGGTTTGGTAATTCCGACTTACCGCGGAAACAACCCCGACCCAAAGAACCACTCGCAATTAATAAAACCATAAAGCATAACAAATAAACATAACAGGAGAAAATCGGAATTTACCTTTGAAGCGTGCTTCGCCCTCAAAGTCGGGCTCTTACTTGAAAGCTTAAGCTCCGAAAATATGCGAGCCTCCTATGGAAATCCACCCGCATAAACTACTAGCGACTTTTAGGTTTGTTACCTCGAGGTTAGCAAGGTCCGACCAAAACCCGAGTATTATATGAGTTTAAGAGTTTTTGCTAATGCAATTCTCTATTGAACTCCTATTCAAGCAAGGAATTCTCATGCCATGCTTTGACTATTTATAAGGAAGGATAGCTTGTGAATTCCACTCATCTTTCAATGTGGGACTTTTCACAAAAAGATCCCACATGGAAAGATTGATGAATTCAATCCTTAGTTAAATGAACCAAGGAACAAGTAACAAGTGTCACATGGTTAGGTCAGGACCACTTTCCCACTTGGTCCCCAAGGAATTTCACATGCAATGTGAACCAACCATGTGTCACCCAACCTTGAGCCCCAAGTTGGGTTCGGTTAGGCTATTTTATTTTGGCCCGTGTCCATGACCCATCGCCTCGGGTCCACGGCCCTTGCCACATGTGTTGCCACCATGGCGCCCTGCCACGTGGCACGCTGCCACTTGGTGGCTGCCAACGTGGTGGCTGTCACTTGGCGACTGCCAACGTGGCTGCCACGTGTGCTACCACATGGCGTTTTGCCATGTGGGCTGCCACGTGGCACGCTCCTATAGGGCGCGCTTTTCTAGCCTTTCGAGTGGCTAGGATTTTACTTGTTACTTGAAGCATTTTCCCATCTCGCCAAATCCTAAATTTTGGCTCGACATTTGAGATTCTTCGACGCTCGGTTTTGACGCTCCAAGCTCGAATTACCGACGTCTAAATATTTAATACTCGGGCGTCGAATTAATTTCTTCTGAATTAATTCGTCGAGTCGGTTCGTTTACTGCTAAGGGTGTGACCCGAAGGGTTCAGTCATGATTAAACTGTAATATTATTTATGCATTAATATTACTGATCGGAAGCGGCCTCCACCTAGGCATTCCGATTACTTGACCTTACTGAATATATTAGCTTTCTAATAATTCTTAACCCGCTAACAGAATAATACACTTGTTCGAAGGACAACATTCCTTTCAGCAACTTCCTTCCTAAGCGAGACGCATTCATCATTTGTATGGCCAATATCTGAATGGAAATCGCACCACCTTGATGGATCTTTCTTTTCTCCTGATCTATCGCTCTTTCTGGGCCACTACACAGTATCTCCTAATTTATTCAAGGTTCAGATTACACCTGCAGGGTTAACATTAAAACAGTATTCATGTAACTTAGGAGGGAGTTAAGGATCTTCCCTCCAATCTAAGAATTCTCCCTCGACTGCATTGATTGATCCTTCATCAAAACGGGATCGCTGGTACGGCTTGAAGCGATGATCCCTTCTGGGGAAGTTACTGCTTCTTCTTGGCTGGAGATCTGGTTCTGGAGTCTTTCTTGCGTACACGTCCTCTTCAAATCTGATTTGCGCCATAGCTTTGGCTTGCACGTCTTCAAAGGTTGTGCAGGGATATTTTGTTTACTCCTTATAGAGCTCGCTATGATCCAGCAATCCCCTTCTGAAGGCTTCGATTGTTGTGGGAGCATCACACTTATGTATCCCAATCTTTTCCCTGTTGAACCTTGTTAGTTGAGACGATTAATACAAGAGGGGGGTGAATTGTATAGAGTTCCTAATGACTACTTTTTGCGGATAAATAAACAATGCGTAAAGGAACTTAAGCAAACACACAGATTTTACGAGGAAACCTTCCAGGGCCAAACTGGAAGTAAAACCTCGACCCTACCTTAGGGATTTCAAACACAAAACACTTCACTATAATAGGGCAAACACCAAGTTACAACCTATTAGACACAGAAATTTATTTCACAAGTTCCTCACTAGACTTGCTACTTGATAGGACCTTATCCTACCCAATCTAAGCACCACACTTAGATTCACTCGTACCACCAAAGTACTACACGTACTCCCAAAGTACACAACACTCGTACCACCCTAGTACAAAACTCACAGCCTCACCAAGAAGCTTACACAAAACTGTATGTAACACAAACTATAAATATCACCCAAATAACCCAACCAATACATATACAAGACGCCTATTATGATAGGTAAGCAATGCACAAAATCCGAAACTAATATGATAAGTTAAAAGCTTGGTAAACTTACTAAGTTAAAGCACTGTGATTTCTCCACGCATAAACTCACAAAAACCTAAATCATTTTGCTCTCTACTATTTATACAAGTAACACTTGTATAGAAGGTAGGTTTTCTAAAAAGATAAATATGTTAACTTGACTTATCTTTTAAACACGGTTTTAGCAAATCAAGTGGAATAAAATCTTTTCTGAAAATAAGTATAAAAGATATTTATTAAGAAGACTTATCTTTCTTAATAAACCGAGTTTAGAGAAAAATAATCTTTATAGAAAATCTTTTCCTAAAATCTATCTTTTATTATTTTCCATATTTATTTTATTTACCAAGCAAACTTATAACGTTTCTAATAAATTTCGTGCACTAACCTACTTACCATATTAACAATAATTTCTAAGAATAAAACCTTAACTATTGTTGCGCCGCACTCTGATCAGATGAATTACTTGGGCTCCAAGCATATCGAGTTCCACCAAAGAACTTAACTGCTAGTCTTCAAGTTCCTGTTAGGGAACGTTCCTGTTAGGGAACTTAGTTCTTTAGAGAACTCTTCCTCTGATTTGTTTAACTACTTCAATAAAGATCTTCTTCATGTCTTCTTAGATTCAGATGGTTCTTCAATCACCAAGATTATTCTGCACCTTGACTAATCACAAACTAGAGAATCTTTATTAGTTAAGTTTGCTTTTAGTTCAAGTTCCTCATCATCAAAACCTTTATGCTTCAACAATTTCCCCCTTTTTGATGATGACAAACTTAAGCAAACTCTAGAACAAGTTAAACAAAATAGAAGGTCGTATTTTTGTTTTTTTTTTATTATTGATAAAAAGTAAACATTCACAAAACAAAAATTAAACCAAGAGCAATAAAACAAAAATAAGTAAAAAACTAAAAACTAACTAAACAAACAAAACTACTCAAGCATCATATCAGAGAGAAATTTCTGATACTTTATTAAATAAAACCCAGAACAACTAGCCTCCAAGTTTGCTTCTTCTTTATCCCCTTTTGGCATTATCAAAAAGTCTTGTTTTTCAAGTTATTAAACATCTAGCCACAGCCCCACAAGCAGTTCATCGAGTGTGGGAAACTGAAGGCAGGGCTGCTAAGCAACCTCAAGCAAGTTCTACCTTTCTGCATAAGTGTTCAATACACACATAAACACACAATTATAAGCAAAGTTCCAACTATTCATTAAAAACCAAAAGATTTATCATCCAGTTGAACAATTTAGAAAATTTACAATCAAAATTAATTGTTCAAATACTAAAAACAGAAATTAAAGTTGTCCATGACTGAGACAGAGAAAATAGGCTAGGCTAAACAAAGATTGAAAAGGAATAGGGTAGGCTAGGTTTCAAGAAAATCCAGAATTTTCTTGTAGTCCTCCTTTGTCTGTTGCGCAGAGGCTTCCAAATTGTCTTCAAGACCCTTGAGTTTCACCAGGAACTCCTCCTTCTGTTCCTGTAGAGCCTTGTTCAGTTCTTGCTCTTAAAACTTCTTTTGCTCTTGAAGTTCCTTGTTCTGTTTTAGCACCAGCTTCATGAGTTCCTTTAACTCCTTCCCCTGCTCCTGCACCAACTTTTCCAGGGTCAGCATCTGAAGTTTTCCAACAGAATCCTTCACTTGATTCTCAACCCTTTCCATCCTATCCACCAATTCAACAACTTGCCCATTGAGGATATTTTCCTCAACATCCAACTCCAGTGGTTGTTCCATACTGGTTTGAGGAACAACACTGGCAGAAATCCTCCTGCTCTTTCTCACAGGCTGCTCAGACACAGCCTTTTCCTTCCTCTTCCCTGTCACTTTCTCTTTCTTTTTCTCTCCCTTCTCTATTTTTTGAATTTTTCCTTGCACAACCTCCAAACTTAACCAAGCTAGAGTTTCCTCATTGATCACATTTTCAGGCTTTTCATCCAAGGCCCCATATTTACCCTTCAGAACTACTCCAGCATTCTTAAACACAGTAGACAAAATGGCTCCATACCCCACTTTTGTCCTACTAGGAACACAGTGTGCTAAATGCTGGTACATTAAGGAAGGAAAGTTAACCTTAATCTTCTTAAAAATGCAGAAGATTACTTCCATATCCATCAAACATGCTTCCCCTTTCTTAGCAGTTCTAGGCAAAATAGTCTTCTTCACAAGATTAAACAGCAATTTGTTTAAGGGACTTAGATCATTGTGACTCATGACCTTCTTCCCCCTTTGACCACCTAAGGCCTCAGCAATGTCACCAGTCAAATAGTTACCTACATTGACACTTTCCTTTCCTTTAATATAAGACTCATACCCCTTAGTAGGTGTTTTCAGAATTTTACCTAGGGTTTCAATGTTCAATTCAATTTTTACCCCATTAACAACACTCGAAATTACCCCTAATTTTGCTTGAAAATTTTGACAAAATTCAGTCATAGCAACAGGGTACAGATAGTTTGCTGAAACTCTCGACAACAGAAATTCCAAACCTTGAAACTTAATTAAGTCAAGAAATTCTAAAAATCTTGCTTTCCTACACCAAACTATATCAATGCGATGTCCTACTACATACCTTCCTGCCTGTGACTCAAGTTCTGCTTGATCAGTCACCTCCTCTTCTTCATCTTCCTTTTCAGATTCTTCTTTTTCTGAATTATTCTCCTCTTCTTTTTCTTCTTCTCCCTCACTCATCTCTTCTTCCTCTTCGTTCTCCTCTTTTGTCTCTTCTGAATTTTTACCTTGAGCAAACTCGTCAACTTCCTCGATTTGCTCTTCAAGAGACTTCCCACTTTATTTCTTCTCTTTCCACTCTTTTAGCCGTTGAAGAATACTTGAGACAGAGGATTCCCTTGATCACTCTTACTTTCGACTTCTTTTGGTTTCGGAGGTGATTTTCTAGGGTTTTCGGGAGTTTTGTTTGAAGTAGAGGATGATTTGTAGTTTACCATGGCTAAGGGAGATGTTTCTTCTTGAATTGTATTTTCGGAGTATTGACAGTTTTCTGAGGAGACGATTTCAGCAATGATCACCATTGTTGTTTTAGGGAGAATTTTTAAAGTTTGAAAGAGTTTTTACTGAGAAGGGTTTAATTGATTTGACAGTGAGGTGAAAGAAGTGGGTGAAATCAGCTTTTATAATTAATGAAGCGGTGTGAAGGAATTTAAGAGGTTTCATTGTTCAGTCATTAATTGAACAAATTCAATTAATTTTTCAATTTTGAAATCACTGGATGAATCTTTCAAAAACTTTTCTTTTCAAATTCAATTAATTTAAAAGAAATTTCTATAAAAACACAATTGGAACACGCTTTTTACATATGTGCAATGTACATATTTAATAACTTATACATTTAAGCAATTTAATGAACTTACCTTTGGTAGTTAACAATGGTGACACTTCAGCTATGCTTATCACACCAAAATTGTGTTAGATGCTCTTTTCGCTCTATTTCCATTATTTTTGACTTTGCCATATCTAGGAACTTCAGAAGCAATCAATTCAGCTTGATCATTCCAAGTTCCAGTCTCAATTTCTCAAATCTTTCTCTATTCAAGGGTTTGGTCAAAATATTTGCAAGTTGATATTCCGTACTACAAAATTCCAATTTAATGTTCCCTTGCTCCACATTATCTTTTAGAAAGTGATGCCTAATGTGGATGTGTTTTACCTTAGAGTGTTGAACTGGATCTTTAGAAATACAAATAGCACTTGTGTTGTCACAGTAGATAGGTACACATTCAAAAATAAGACCAAAATCTCTAACCTGTTGTTTTATCCAAACTACTTGTGAACAACATGCTGCTGCTGCCACGTATTCAGCTTCAGCTGTAGATAAAGCAACTGTGTTTTGCTTCTTGGAACCCCAAGAGACTAAACAAGGTCCTAAAAATTGTACCATACCTGAAGTGCTTTTTCTGTTCACCAAATAACCTGCATAGTCAGCATCAGTAAATCCATGTAAATCAAATGAGTCACTTCTAGGATAGAAGAGACATAAATCATCAGTTCCTTTCAAGTATCTGAGGATTCTCTTTACTGCTTTCAGGTGAGACTCCTTTGGGTTTGCTTGGAACCTGGCACACAAACCTACACTAAAAGATATGTCAGGTCTACTAGCTGTTAAGTAAAGTAAAGATCCTATCATACCTCTGTACATAGGTTGATCAACACAAGTTCCAGATGGATCAACATCCAATCTGGTTGCAGTACCCATTGAAGTATCATTTGTCTTAGCATTTTCAAGTTTGTATTTCTTGATCAGTTCCTTGATATACTTTTGTTGATGGATCCTGATTCCTTTCTCAGATTTCTTTATTTGCAGTCCGAGTAAGAAATTTAATTCTCCCATCATGCTCATTTCAAATTCTCCACTCATAAGGTCAGCAAAATACTTGCACAAAGATTCATTAGTTGCACCAAACAAGATATCATCAACATAAATTTGTACAACTAATATGTCAGTTCCATTTGATTTTAAAAACAAAGTTTTATATATTTTGCCACGTTTAAAATCATTTTGTAACAGGAACTTTGACAATCTTTCATGCCATGCTCTAGGAGCTTGCTTCAGCCCATAGAGAGCTTTGTCAAGCTTGTAGACATGGTTTGGGAACTCTGGATTTTCAAATGCCGGAGGTTGTTCCACATAGACTTCTTCATTTAGAAAACCATTTAGAAATGCACATTTTACATCCATCTGGAACAACGTGAATCCCATATAAGCAGCAAAAGCAATAAGTAAACGAATAGCCTCTAACCTGGCTACTGGAGCAAATGTTTCTTCATAATCTATTCCTTCTTGTTGATTGAAACCTTGTACAACCAGTCTTGCTTTATTTCTGACAATAATACCATGCTCATCTAGCTTGTTCCTAAACACCCACTTTAGACCTATTGTCTTCTTATCTTTGGGTCTAGGTTCCAGATGCCATACTCTATTTCTTTCAAACTCATTTAGCTCAGCTTGCATGGCATTAATCCAGTTTGCGTCAGTTAAAGCTTCAACATAATTCTTAGGTTCCATAGAAGAAAGGAATGCATAGAATGCACAGAAGTTCCTAAGCTGAGATCTAGTCTGAGTTCCTTTTGTAATATCACTCATGATTGCATCAACAGGATGTGATTTCTGATGTTTACATCGTTTAGGTGTAAATTCCTTCACTGGATACAAGCTTTCCTGATCATTGTTGACTGGTTCTTCTGTAGGAACTTGTTCTTGAGCCTCAGTTGGAACCTCAACAGGATTCTCCTCATTCTGATTTATATCTTGTTCTTGAGCAGGAGTTCCTGGAACATTCTCCGTTTCTGGTTCTTCATTTGCTTCCAGATTCGTTTGCTCACCAATTTCCACTTGCTGCTTCTACAATGATGTTGATTTTTCATCTGGATCTGTCTTGCGGACAAGTCCAATTTCGAAATCATTATCACACTCTTATACATCATTCAAAGACTGTTCAGTTTCATCAAATATAATATGTATATATTCCTCAACACACATTGTCCTTTTATTATAAACTCTATATGCTTTACTATTAGAGGAATATCCTAAGAATACAGCCTCATCACTACGTTCATCAAACTTTCCCAAGTTCCTTTTACCATTGTTATGAACAAAACATTTACAACCAAAAGATCTAAAGTAAGAAATATTAGGTTTTCTCCCTTTGATCAGCTCATAAGGAGTTTTGTTGGTAATGGCTCTAACTGATACTCTGTTAAGAATATAGCATGTTGTATTCACTGCTTCTGCCCAGAAGTTCCTAGGCAAGCCAATTGAGATCAGCATTGTTCTAGCCATGTCTTCAAGACTTTTGTTCTTGCGTTCCACCACTCCATTTTGTTGAGGGGTCCTAGGGGCAAAGAAGTTGTGATCCATTCCATGTTCAGTGCAGAATTCATCAAATTTCAAGTTTTTGAATTTTGTGCCATGATCTGATCTGAGGTGTATCAAAGGATTGCATGTTCTTCTCTGTTCTTTCTTTACAAAAGCTACAAATTCATCAAACGTTTCATCTTTACTCACAAGAAAGAAAACCCTAGTAAACCTTGAAAAGTCATCAACAATAACCATAACATATCTCTTACCACTTCTACTTTGGATTCTCATAGGACCACATAGATCCATATGAACAAGTTCCAAAGGTCTTTTGGTACTTACCATTTTCTTGGACTTAAAAGAAACTCGAGTATGTTTTCCTCTAACACAAGCATCACACACTTTGTCATACAGGAACTTAATACATGGAAGTCCTTCCACTAGTTCCTTAGATCTCAATTTATCTAGTAGAGTAAAGCTTGCATGTCCAAATCTTTTGTGCCATAATAAAGGATCATTCTCAATTACACTAAGACATGTTAAACTACTATAAGGAACTTCGTTAAGATCAACAACATATGTGTTTCCTTTACGAGTTCCTTCTAAGATGATGTTCCCAGTGTCATTGTGAATTATTCTGCACTTATTAGAAGTAAAGCTTACGGAGTTACCTTTGTCACAAAATTGTGAAATACTCAACAAGTTGTGTTTGAGGCCCTTGACCAAAAATACATAATCAATTGCATGGGAACTTGACCTTCCTACCTTGCCAATAGCAACTATATCTCCTGTCATGTTATCACCAAAGGTCACAGTTCCTCCATAGTAGGCATCCAGTGAGAGAAATCTAGATTTTTCTCCAGTCATGTGCTTAGAAAAACCACTATCGAGGTACCAAGTGTTGTTCCCCCTCACTGGAACCTGCATGAGAAATCAAGCATTAGGTTCAGGAACCCAGGTTTCCTTGGGTTCCTGTGTAACAACAGTAGGTTTATTCTTTTCGATCCAAATCTGTTCTACATACTTTTTGTTTTTCTGTGTACTCTTTTCTTTCTTAAGACACTTAACTTGTTTGTGTCCAGTATTCCCACAGAAATAACAAACTATACTACTAGGCAGGTCCACATACTTCTTTTCCTTTTGGAACTTCTTTTTGAAACCCAAACCTTCTGTTCTTTTGGTTTGAGCTTTGGTGATCCAGCCAGGAACTCTGTAATCTACAGGTTGTTTGCCTTTCCTGGATTTCTCAAGTTCCCCCTCAAGTCTTGCTTTATCCGCTTTTATATTTTCTAAATCAGATTTCAGTTTTTCAAAATTTGGATATTGAGCAAGTGGAGGAACTTCAGAATTAGGGGCATTAAGACAGAGTTTCATCAAGGATAGTTTCACATTCAACATTATGTTATCATGTTTTAACTGACTATAGTTTCTTTTAAATAATTATTATCATCGAACAGACTAAAGAATCTATATTGAATGTCAAATTTCAGATTATCAACCCACTGACTGTTTTCTTTAAAAGTAACCAAAGCTTCATCACTTTTATGTTTAGCTTTATGTAAATCTTTAAGTTCTTCTTGAATTTCCAAGACAGCTAATATTAAGTTTTCTTTAGAGAAATGTCTAAGTTCGTTTCGAGAAAACCATACCTCAGACTCTAGTTCCTTTAGTTTTTCCTTTTCATCAATTTTGGCCATCAAACATAGATGGGCAGTTTCCTCTGGTGGTTGTTCTTCCTCTTCCTCAGAATCTGAATCTCCCCAAGCAGCTAACATGGCTTTCTTCACGTTGTCCTTGGTGAAGTAAGGTTTGTAAACTCTTGACTCTTTGGATTGCTCCTTGCCCTTAGTCTTTCCTTTCTCACCGTCTGGTAGTGGACAATCTTTAATGAAGTGATCTTTCGAGCCGCACTTGAAACAGGTTGTGTTTCTGGAACTTGCATATTTCTTGTTCCTATCAAACTTCTTGTAGTTCATCATCCTTTTGAACTTCCTGACTAGCATTGCCATTTCTTCCTCATCAGCTTCTGATTCCTCTGAGTCTTGAGCCTTAAGAGCCAGACTCTTGTTTTTGGAACTTTCAGAATTGGAACTCAGATGTAGTTCATGAGTCATCAATGATCCAGCTAGTTGTTCCATGTTGAACTTTGTGAAGTCCTTAGCTTCTTGCATAGTAGTCACCTTTGATCTCCATCGTTCATCTTGTGGTAGACTCCTCAAGATCTTTCTAGCCTGTTCATCAATCGGAATATGCCTGCCAAGGGAATTCAGTTCATTGATAATATCATTGAACCTAGTAAACATTTCCTCTATAGTTTCCTTTGATTTCATTTCAAACCTTTCATATCTAGACATCAAAAAATCAATCTTAGAACGTTTTACCTCATTTGTACCTTCATGAGTTACTTCTAGTAGATCCCAAATCTGTTTAGCAGACTTACACCCCATGATACGATTATGTTCATGAGGTCCAAGTCCACAATGCAAATACTTTATGGCTAAAGCATTCAGTTCAAGTTTCTGATAATCTTCTTTATCATAATCAGAAATAGGTTTAGGAACTACCTCTTTCTTTTCATTGGTTATGGTTATTTCAAAATCACCAGCTTCAATAACACGCCAAACCTAGTAATTTTCTGCCTTAATAAAGATCTCCATCCTGTTCTTCCAGTAGGTGTAAAACTTACCATTGAACATGGGTGGACGTTGGGTAGAATACCCTTCTTCAAGTTTCTCTTTGTAATTCATCTCTTCAGGAACTTACTCAGGAAAGTTATTTGCTTATACGAGAGTACCTTGCTCTGATACCAATTGTTAGTTGAGACGATTAATACAAGAGGGGGGGTGAATTGTATAGAGTTCCTAATGACTACTTTTTGCGGATAAATAAACAATGCGTAAAGGAACTTAAGCAAACACACAGATTTTACGAGGAAACCTTCCAGGGCCCAACTGGAAGTAAAACCTCGTACCTACCTTAGGGATTTCAATCACAAAACACTTCACTATAATAGGGCAAACACCAAGTTACAACCTATTAGACACAGAACTTTATTTCACAAGTTCCTCACTAGACTTGCTACTTGATAGGACCTTATCCTACCCAATCTAAGCACCACACTTAGATTCACTCGTACCACCAAAGTACTACACGTACTCCCAAAGTGCACAACACTCGTAGCACCCTAGTACAAAACTCACAGCCTCACCAAGAAGCTTACACAAAACTGTATGTAACACAAACTATAAATATCACCCAAATAACCCAACCAATACATATATAAGACGCCTGTTATGATAGGTAAGCAATGCACGAAATCCGAAACTAATATGATAAGTTAAAAGCTTGGTAAACTTACTCAGTTAAAGCACTGTGATTTCTCCACGCATAAACTCACAAAAACCTAAATCATTTTGCTCTCTACTATTTATACAAGTAACACTTGTATAGAAGGTAGGTTTTCTAAAAAGATAAATATGTTAACTTGACTTATCTTTTAAACACGGTTTTAGCAAATCAAGTGGAATAAAATCTTTTCCGAAAATAAGTATAAAAGATATTTATTAAGAAGACTTATCTTTCTTAATAAACCGAGTTTAGAGAAAAATAATCTTTTTAGAAAATCTTTTCCTAAAATCTATCTTTTAGTATTTTCCATATTTATTTTATTTACCAAGCAAACTTATCACGTTTCTAATAAATTTCGTGCACTAACCTACTTACCATATTAACAATAATTTCTAAGAATAAAACCTTAACTATTGTTGCGCCGCACTCTGATCAGATGAATTACTTGGGCTCCAAGCATATCGAGTTCCACCAAAGAACTTAACTGCTAGTCTTCAAGTTCCTGTTAGGGAACGTTCCTGTTAGGGAACTTAGTTCTTTAGAGAACTCTTTCTCTGATTTGTTTAACTTCTTCAATAAAGATCTTCTTCATGTCTTCTTAGATTCAGATGGTTCTTCAATCACCTAGATTATTCTGCACCTTGACTAATCACACACTAGAGAATCTTTATTAGTTGAGTTTGCTTTTAGTTCAAGTTCCTCATCATCAAAACCTTTATGCTTCAACAAACCTTTTAAGATAATCCCTCGAGGACTCTCCATGTCTTTGCACGACACGGTATAGATCTGAGGATTGCTTCTCGATTTTCCTGCTACTGGCGAATTGAATCTTGAAGAGATTCACCATCCCTGCAAAAGATGGAATTGTCCCATTATCTAAATTAATGAACCAAGTTAGGGCTGGACCTGATAATGTGGCTCCAAAGCCTTTGCACATGATGGCTTCTTTGATGTCCCTAGGGATTGAACTAGTCATCATTTTCTGCTTGTAGAGGGATACGTGCTCATCAGGGTCTGTTGTACCATCGTACATGGCCATATTGGGTGTGCTGAACCTCTTTGGCACCTCTACCATGACGATCTCTTATGAGAAAGGAGACTCTATGTAGCCATCTGGTGCTTCTTCTTCCATGGTGTAGGGAATATTTCAAGCATTACCCCTAGCTTGAACCCCACCGTGATCATACACTTAAGCATGGTGGCGTCCAAAGGGAAGAAAGCTAGAGCAAAAGAGTCGCCAACAAGTTTTAGGAACTTGTAAACCGTTCACAGGGTGAAGGTTACACCCCTTAACGATCCAGGAGATCGTCAACTCCAATAGGTCTGGAACCATGACTGGTAGTTCGGGGATGAAGGTACAAATACAACCTAAAAGAGATTGAACCTGCCCTAATAAAGTAATGATAGGCCTCTACTTTATTCTGATCATATTCATGTGCGCTTTTTGACTAACATGCAATCAATAGGTTTACCCTAAACCTGTTTAATCTATGTTGGTTGAATATTAATGCACAAATAAAAATATTATTGGCGATCACTTGAATTATAATCAAATTAACCCTAAACAAGATTATTAATTATCTTATTAAGCGTGATTACAAGTACCAATTCCCTTTAAACATGCATAAAAGGCGTGATCAAGCAATAATAATAAAATCATCAAGCAACATAATAATAATTATAATAACAATTATAATTATCATAATAATCATGTTAAAGCATAATAATAGCAAGATCCTAGGCATGATACTAACAAGATTAATAACAAGCCCTAGCATGTCACTAAACATATAAAAATCAAAGCTTTAGCCCTAACACGATACTATTAGGAAAGACAATAAAAGGCATCATAGAAATCATAATTGACATTATATTCTTTACCCTAAACATGATACTAGGAATTTATTGTTGTTATGAAAAACATCAAGCATCCTAACATGATACTAGGAATCATAATAACAACCTAGACATAATTTCTATATCATAATAACAATGCAAACAATTAAAGCACTTACTTGGATGCCTCGTATCTCTTTCTAATAACAAAATACACGCGCTAGTAACTTCAAGGAAAATAATAAATCAAAACAATTAAATTTAATAATTGAAAGAGAGATTTGGGACCAAACCCTCAGAAATATCAAACCTTTCACGTCTAGGGCAGAGGCAACTTCGAACTTGGCTAGGTGTTTCTAGTGCTAATGTGTGAGGAATTGTGTTTATAAAAAGCTAAGCTTAGAAAGAGAGAGAGAATTAAGAATTTCTTGATGAGAGTTGGTGATTGAAAAAGGGGAGATATGACCTCTATTTATAGGAAAAAAAGAGAGTCGAAAAATAAAGAAATGAATCCGAATTCGAATCGAAATAAAACTCGATGGACAGCAGTTTTTTCGGATTTTGTTTTTATCATATCTTTTGATCCAGAAGTCCAAATAAAGTATATAATATGTCGTTGAAAAGCTCTTGAAGTCTAATTTCCAATTCAATTAGAATCAGATTAAAATCTTTTATATATAAAAAGATATGGCCGAAATAGTAGGACGATGTCAGTTTTAGATAGAGTTTCATATCTCATTCATATCTTTTTCGTTATAGCTCGGATTTAATATTATAATATATCATTGGAAAGATAATTTCGAGATCTATCAAACTATATAAAATTTGGATAAATATTATGAGACACGAAAATAAAATTTGACTGTCTTTGAACATCTTTAAATTCGAATAGAATTAGGATTTAAGAAAAAGGAAAGTTTTTATTTAACTCAAATTCTTTAATCGTATCTTTTCAAAAAGGATAATTAAGATCTTTTAGAAACTTATATAAGGTTCTAATTAATCCTAATTAGTTTAGGAATAGGATTAAACATTTGGACCCTCCACATGATCATTGGGTCGTAGGTAAAATCCGGTTTGGGCCCAATTTAGTATTTCGGCCATAACTTCCTCATTATTCATCGGAATTGGGCTTATAATATATCGTTGGAAAGGTATTTTCAAGCCCCATCCAACTACACCATTATTGGACCTATGTCATGGACCAAACTAAACTGGAATGCACGTTTTTCAAAAATAAGGTAAGAAAATAAATATTTTCAAAAACAGAAAGAAGAAATATTTTAATAAAAACATCCTCATCGCTAGACTTTCCACACTTTCGCTTTATTCGATAATTAAATGACGTGAAAGGTATTCATAACTGGGTTTGGTTTTGGGGAGACACATTTGGGTGTCTACACATGGGCTTTGGCACCCCAAGGATCTTGGCGATCTTGGCCTCAAGTGCTTTAAGGTACTCCTTGACTACCTTTTCTATCTTTCCTTCCTCGATTCCTTCTTGTTTGTCCTTTTCATGTTTCTTGCATCCAGAAAGTCTATGTCCAAGGGTCGTTCCCTGTTGTTAGAGCCTTTTTCCCCATTTGGGGTTTGGAAGGTTCCGGTCATGTCTGATAGGTTGTCGTACACCTGTCAAAAATAAATTCCTAAAAAAACCAACTAACAATGTAGTAGGGTAAGTAGGGTCGAATCCACAGAGAGATGGTATTCAATCTAACCTCTAAGAAATTGGAGAAACTAAACTATGTCACGAAATTGGGATAGGGAAGTAGTCTAAATTAAAATAGGAATAAAACAATTAATAAAAAGACCTAGGGTTATGGTTCACCATGTTTATAGTTCTAAATCTATCAAATATCAATAACAATTCAATCAATCAATTATCTAGAGCAATTGCTAAGCCTACGGTCGGGTCTTAACGCTCTCAATTCAACATATGCAGTACGGTCGCTAACATAATCAAAATTGCTAATTGTAGGGAAGCCTCTAAAAGTAAGATCTTTCGATTCAAACTCTTATTAACAAGAATTAATCAAACAATTGATCAGGTTGCAAGATTAACAATAAAACACTATCAATTAGAGAAATTAATAATCAAAATATTAAAAACATCAATCAAGATTCATAATATAAACATGGATTCCCAAACCTTAGAAATAAACTACTCAAACATGGAAGAAATAATTAAAACTAGATCTAAGGAATAAAACATAACTAAAAATAAGAGATATAAATAAAATACCTCAATGAATTTAAATAATAAACCCAAGAATCATCCATGGAAGAATCCATGGAGATGCCATGAGAAACTAGGGTTCAAGAGAAAACTCCAAAGAACGTAAAATAACAAAAAGCATAAAAAGGCATCAGGGAAAAATAAAATCCCTTGGAGTATTTGTATTATCCTAAAACTAATCTAAAGATAAATAAATAAAATAAAATCAGAAAATAGCAATTACAATAGTCGTGATATGATTGGTCGATTGAAAGAGTTATAATCGATGTAGGATTTCTCGTGGCTTGCGCGCACACCCCACCCATCGGGCGATGGGTGGCCGATGGTCGGAATGACACTCGACCATTGGGCGATGGAAAACCATCGCCCCAACCAGCAGCTCACGCTCGAGCGTACATCACGTCCATCGCCCGATGACTGGGCGATGGGTTGGCAGCTTCATAGGATTGACTTCAAAGGGCTGTATCTCGCGTTCTAGGAACTGTATAGGGGCGTGTGACCTATAAATGGAAAGCTCTTCAAGTCTAGTTTCCAACACAATTTGAATCACCTCAATCCGATCTTTAGAACTCAAGTTATGATCAAAAGAGTGAATAAGAGTCAGTTTTACCACTTTGTAAAATATCGTTTAACTTCATTTCTAACTCAAATTCAATTCCGAAAAGTGCATAACGATCATTGTGGATGCTATTTTCATTTCTCATGCATAAAATCCTCATAGTCAACATCCACGAACATGAGATCTTCGATTAAAAAGCTCAATTCATCGACTTTTCATCCTTTCATTGACCAATTCTTCCAAAACCACTTTGAAAGCGTCCAAATAGTTATAGAAACTAGCTGAAACATTAAGAAAAACAAAAACGAAGCGTAATAGAGCACAAAAAGGACAACTTATGCAATTGCGGCCTAAAAAGTGATAAAAGACTAAAACAACAACTATAAAACTAGCATAATTGTGCCTATAAACTCTATATAAATGTGATTTATCAATGTCAAGTTGCATAGCTATACTTTCAGTGCTTTTCCTAGTGTTTATGGTTTTGGATGCTACTGATTGTATTTGGCTACGCAGGGCTTCGTTTTTTTTTTGTTAGGCTAGTGAGCTTGGCTTCGGTTTAGACCTTTTGGGCCAACAATGTTTCGATCTGGCTTTTTTGCTGGTCTAAGGTTTGACGGAATGCATTCATTCCCTCATTGATTTCGACAATGGTGAAAGGTACTGGATGTCCAGTCATGGTGATTGTCTTGGTTTTTGGCGGATTGGTAGGTTAATTGATTATCAGCCCCACGGTGGGCGCCAAATTATTTGGGCAAATCTCAGTTAGGACATCTAAGAATTTGCTAGGGATTTACGGGTAATAATATTCAAGCTACAAATATCAAATATAATGACCAAGAGCAATAATAAAGCAATAAGTAATCAGTAAGTAAGCAATAAATAAGGAATAAGACTAGAAAGATAAGTTTAGAGATACAATACTGAGTAAGGACAAGCTTCCTTGTTCAGCAAGGACATAAATCTGCAACCATAAGCAAAATAATTATTTTATATTGAGGTATGTGCGAGGGTACATGAATGTTACATTGTTTGATTTTGCTATTTATACCTAGGAGCCACTAGGGTTACAAAGATATCGAATATATTTGAACACGGAAGATCTTTCTTGACTTTATCTTGTTTCCCTGTGCAGTAGGTGTATTCTTGGCAAGTATCTTCGTGATTGATATTCTTGATCTTGTTTGCCTTGTTTGCTCCAATTAAGCCGTTTTGCCTGATTTGGTGTGTCTCTTGATCATGGACTGGTGCCCTAAATGTGTTGGGTTGTTTATTGATACGGGCCCAACACACACTTCTTTTTGCACCATTGCACCCATATATGAGCATATAGTAATTAAAAAATGAATAAGATAATAAGTTCTGACATACTTTATTTGTATTTCCTCCGTTTCGTATTAATAGCAATACTTTTATTTTACATCCATTACATATTTATTGCAACACTTCTATATTTGAAAAAGACCCATCATAATTTTATAATTTCTCTCCCACTAACCCTACTTTCACAGATATTTCTCTCCCATCATAATTTTATAATTTCTCTCCCACTAACCCCACTTTCACAAATATTCTTTTATTTCTCTATCCTACCAATCTCACTTATACTACAGTACCTTTTTTTTGTTTTATTATTTCTCTTTCCCACCAACAATACTTTATACTCTCTCAATTCCCTTATGTTTTTTAGGTTTGAAATTATACACGGTTATTAAGAAATTGTATGAAGTAGAAGTATATTAGAATATATCAATGATTGAAAGTACAATTCTATTGAAAAAAAAAACAATATTGTGCATGTGAGATGTAGAAAGTAGAGGAGAGAGCCAGGAGAGAGAAAATAATACTCCCTTCGTCCCTTAATTAATGGCCTATTTGGTTTTTTACGGGAATTAAAAAAAGTTGTAAATTTCTTAAAACTAATGATTGCGAGTATAAATATGCATGTGGGATTAGAGAAAGAGAGAGAGAAAGAAAATGTAGTTGATAATTATTACAGAAATAAAGAGAGAAAGTGTTGGGAAATAATGTCAAAATTAAATAAAAATAAAAGAAAATTAATTAAGAGTGTAATTTTATCAAAACTCTTTTAAATATAAATAGGCCACTAATTTTGGTTACTCAAAAATGGAATACAGGCCACTAATTAAGGGATGGAGGAAGTCAGGAAGTAACAAATATTGAAAAACCATTAAAAATAGTACAAAAACTACAATAGCATATGCAAAAGTAAGGACTTTTGAGTACTAAAATTGTAAAACAAGGGTAATTTTGTCCAAAATTTATGACTAAAATGGGAAGGATACTAAATGTAAAGAATAAAAAGGTACGCTTGAAATGGAAACATAAAAAACAAATGGGAACGGAGAGAGTACTATAAAAAGAGTAATAATATATGTAGCCTTATGGCTATATATAAGCATTAACTATACTTTTTTTAATAGAATTAAGTTGAGAATTCATAACAAAATTACACGTATATCGATGTGATAAAATGTTAATATATTCTCAATATTTGTTTTTTCGCTTCTTATACATATTTATCATTTTTCTCATAAAAAATCCTCCTTTGGGCCCCATCCTTTAAATTTTCTTAAACTTTGTGAACACCCCCTAATGTTACGATCAATACGAAACGGAAGTAGTAGTTTATTATCACTTACTATATGTAACTTTCTAATTTAAAAAAACGGTTTTTCCACCAAATACCGCTGAGTTTTTTTGTTTATTCACCATGTACCCATGAAAATTTTCAAATTCATCACATACCCCTAACTTATTACAAAAATTCACTATATACCCCTAATGAAAATAAGATGAGTGGAATTTGGTTAATTATACTTCGAAACCACCTTAGATCTTTCCCTCACATCCCAAAATCACTCTTCTTCATTTTCCAGCCCTCAAAACCACTCCAAATCTTCATAACCAGAATTGTATGATTGATTTTGATGATGAAAAAAATGAAATTTAGGGTGGTTTTGGGAGTGGGAAAAAGGAATGTGGGTAGTTTCGGAGGTAGGGGAATATATTTAGGATAATTTCGGTTCATAATTAGCTCTAATGATTGACAAAATTAAAAATCATTAGTATATGATGTATTTTAGTAAAAACTCGGGAGTATGTGATGAATTTACAGAAGTTCAGGGGTATATGGTGAATAAACAAAAAACTTAGGGGCATATGGTGAAAAATCCGTTAAAAAAATTATGTAAATCTATACTTAGTATTTAAAAACACAAACCATCATCCTCATGATGCCACATGTAAATTATATTTTTCCACCAATGCCACATGTCATCTCATTTAATCTTTCTCATATTAAAAAAATACACTAGCTTTAATTCAATACATGAATGAATGTTCACTTTCCCCCAACTTAATATTTTCTACAATTACATTCAATTTTCACCCCTTATTCTTCTTTATAACTATTAATTTTCCAATAAAAATTATACGAGTATTATAAAATTAAAAATTATATTACATACCTATAAACAATCCGTGCATTATTGCACGGGCCAGAAGGCTAGTTACATATTAATAATATACCCATTTTCATGAATCTAACAAGAACCAACTTTATAGATTATGACACATATTTGGTCAAGTTAGACAATCCTATCAAATACTCCGTATACCAAGCTAAACTTGGTCTAGTGGTAAGATTGCCACTTGCGTGGGGATCGCTTACCCTTCCCCCTCACTCTCAAAGTGTTGACCCGCAAATATAGAGATGACAATTAATAAAGTCAACGCCAATATACAAGAACAATTAAATTTGTAAAGGCTTTATGAGCACATAATCTTACCAGTTTTCTGTTTTCTCCAACATCCCCTTTCTCTTTCCTACAACTGCAATTTGCCATTCTCACCTTTGAGGGCTTCACTACCAATTTCCTCTATTTTTATTTTTCAAAAAAAAAAATAATTGCTTCTGGTCATCTGGTGTGCTGATCTGGTATAGAATTTTTCTTATGTGAGAACACTCTTTATGTTCTAAATTTTTACTCGTATGTTCTAAATTTTAAATCTAATGTTCTAAACTTTTCCTTAAGTGTTCTAAATTAAATCAAATGTTCTAATTTAGTACTCACATGTTCTAAACCATAAATTAGTTAAGTTTAATATCATAAATTTTAAATAACTTGTTCCAAAATTTTAACTTATATGTTCTAAATTTTAAAATGTGTGTTCTAAGATTTTTAATTATATGTTCCAGATGTTAAAGCGTATGTTCTATTTTTTTACTCATATGTTCTAAATTTTTTACTCACACTTTCTATATTCTATATCAGTTTGTTCTAAATTTTTATTCACATGTTCATAATCTTAAATTAGATATTCTAAATTTTACTCATATGTTTAAAATTTCATAAAGCATATTTTATAAATTTTTAATCACTTGTTCTAAATTTTAAATCAAAGGTTCTAAACATATTACTCACATAGATGTTCTAAATTATTACTCAGATGTTCTAAATTTTAATTTCATACACATGTTCTAAATTTTTATTCGTATGTTCTAAACTTTTACTCACATGTTCTAAATTTAAAATCAATTCTCATATAAGCATGAATTCTCACATGTGAACCTATTCTCACCGGATCCCTCCCCTATATATATATATATATATATATATATATATATATATATATATAAATGGTAAGAAAAAATTGTGCAATGGAAAGTCGTTGATTGAGAACGGAGGAAGTATTATAAGTTATAACCATCTATTATTATTAAATAGTTTTTTTGTCCAATTATGTAGTGATTAACCTGCTCATTGCTTTGATTTTATCATTTTTTTCCCTGCTCTAGCTATTAAGTATTTTATGGAATAAAAATGTGATTATGAATGAGATGCAATTTGATTGATCACCTAACACTTTAACCA
Source organism: Chenopodium album (assembly GCF_948465745.1). NCBI lineage: Eukaryota > Viridiplantae > Streptophyta > Magnoliopsida > Caryophyllales > Amaranthaceae > Chenopodium > Chenopodium album. Next base: position 19,915,826 of record NC_137842.1, read on the forward strand.
TCTACCATATTTGACATGCCTTAGTTTGTCGGTAGTGTTTTGGATCAAAAGGCCATTCTAAAAATTAAGAATGTTTGGTAAGGTAATATTTACGGAGCAGTTAGTGGTAGAGGTAGTGTATCTCGAACATTACAAATACTAGAGTGTACCCGTGCAAAATGCACGAGATATATAGTTTATCGAAAGATATTACAAAGATCTAATAACAAAAATATATTTTAAATACGTGAAGTTGTTTGTGATATAGTAACTTGCTCTTTCACAAAAAACATTATGTATATATTTTCATTTCGATGATTATTGAATTAATAATAAGGTAGTTAGCTGATTTTAAAAAATATAAATAAACAATTAGAAGAATTTTTAAAAAGAAAAATAGTGGAACTTATGGTGGCGATATTATTTTAAAAAAAGTGCACATAATTTTGGAAAAAAAAAAGTGCAATTATTGTAATATTGGTGTTTCTAAAAAAAAAATGGACTACGTAGGTAGTTTTTTGGGTAGTGTGTGTTATTAGGAAAAATAATAGTGGAAGTTTTTTTGGAGGGTTTTAATTTTTTTTTAAAAAAAAAAAGACAGGTGGAAGTTATTTATAGGGCAAAAAAAAAAAGGAAAATAAAAAAATAATAATTTTAAAAAAAAGGGAGTGAATGAGAATTGAGAGACTGGGTTTTGGAGTAATGTGGTTAAAAGTTTGGAAAATGACTCTTAAATTATAATATAGATTTGTTGCATTGACATGTAATTTTACTAGCTACTAGATGACTGGCTGACACTCGCTTCTCCAATGTTACCAGTTACCCAAAATCTAGAAGCTATCAACTGCTGCTAGTTTTGCTGAATAGGGTGGGATCAATAGTGCATGTTTTAGAGGATGTTAATGTGTAAAATTAGATGGAGTAGGGTGTTCTGTTATTTGAACATTAATGGCTTATGATCTGTAAAATCATTATGTGTTGCTGTCTGCATGCTTATGTTTGTCATTTTGATTATGGCTGCAAAATTATGAAGCTGTGTCTGAATCATAACATGGAGGGTTCATTATCCGAGTCAAATAGACCTTGTTTCTACTTAAACTGCATAGTGCATACTCTTTTCTTTGCTCTCTTTATGTTTATCCATGTTCAATTTATACATTATCAACTGCAGATCTTGTATGGAGTGTTCTTTACCATCTATGTGGCCCTTTTATTTATTGTCCACGTCGATGGATAATCCTAGATGGTATATTCTAATATACTGTTTCGACTTGTAGGGAAAGAAAAACCCAGGAACAGATCAACAATCTGTAAAGTCATTCTTGTATCGAGTCATGCAGGCAAAAGAAATGAAAATCGACAAGTAATGTTTCTCTTTGACTCTATTCTTGTTGTGCATTTTATCCTAATGTTCTAATTGGTGTATAACTATTGGGAAAAGAATTAATATTTATTCGTTCCATCCTTTAATACTCTTAATAGATTCCATCTTGTGGTGTCCCAAACATATTGCATGACCTTCCATCCTTCACCTACTACAAACTTGTTGGTTACTATCTTAATATGTTAATATACTTTTACTGCTTTCTATTTGTAACAAATTTTGTACTAGCATATTATAACTTTTTGTAATATATTTATGCCAAAATGTTAAGTAGACGAGTAACACTTTTTTGTATATGTTTAACTTCTTCCATTCAGGTCATATTTGCTGTATTCTAACCTATTCTATTTTAACCTAACAAAAATAAAACAACTTATTCTATTTCTGATCGACATTTCCCCAAGAATCCCAACTATCCATTTTCCATTAACCCCTCTAAATAATTTAACTTAAATATATGAGGTCATATTCTGGTTGCCATTCGCTACTAATGGGTTCTATTGGAGACCACCACAAAGTACATAATTTTGCATTTTCATTAATTATGTGTAGTATTATCTAATACTTTTGTAAAATTTGCTGTCATTTCTAGCTGGCATATCCTCATGAGGATGAAGATCCCAACTGAAGGAAACTCTGATCTAATTGCACCTCTTGAGTTGCCACATTCACTGCATGCATTTCATCGTGTTTCCTCAATAGATTCTTCCAACTTGGTACCTTTATTTCTCTCCTGCCTTGTTACTTTTACATATCTACTCTTAATAACAACACATAACTTGTGATTATACATTTCATGCTGCATGTGCATTAACAAGTCATTGCTTGTAGTTAGGAAGAGTTGAAAATGAGTGAAAAGTTTGCTGATGTAGAAATAGACATTCAGAATTTTGGGATAAGAGAGGTTGGAGGAATGCACTGTGATGCCATGATGTGTAATTGAAAGTTCTGAAATGTAAACTTGCATTGTGGAGTCTCTTAAATGATGTCTTGTTATTAACTTATTATTGCTCATGTTGTTGTGCATTTAAATTTACAAACTTCACTGTAATAAGTATGGTCACAAAGGGATACCCGTTTGCTCTTCAAGTATCTTTAATACTTATATCAAATTTCCTACAATGCATCTTTAATAATGATACAGCTTGATATATTAATTTTATAACAGTCCTAGTATATGATAAACATTGATTTTATATAATGACTAACAACCTAAATACAAAGAATGGTTTAAGAGATTTCAATAACTAGTATATAATTGTTGGTTAATCATACTTCATATGTCTTCAGAATATAATTGAAAGGTATGTTTCTTGGTAGTTATTCTTTGATACTTCTACTCTAGTATAGCATTGAAATGGCTTGGGTTTCAAAGATGGAAATGTTTAAGACCCAAGAAAACCTCAATTTCAAGCCAATTCTAAGCCTCATTGTTGTAGAAATGATGGGATTTCGAAAATGGGGAAACCTCGAAAATTTCATGCTCCCTAGTTTCTTCTTCATTGTTCTCATGCACAATTTTGATTCTACTGAAACTATATTCTCATGAGATCTTCTGTTTGATGCTTTTTAGGAGGGCCACCTTACATTTCGTGGTGGATTTTGGAATTACTTCAGCATGGGTATGGTGGTGGTTTTTGTTTCTCTCTCTTTCTTAACAGAATTTGATTAGAAAGTAACCCATTTGGAAAAATCCTTTCTTTTCCAATGTGCGTGTTAGGTTCTATGACTATATCAACTGGCATTTCACTTATAGAACCCCCATTTTTGGTGGGACAAAGGATGTTTTGGGACTGAAATTTATGTTTCATTATACATTTTTTTCATTTTATAATTTACAATATATATTTACCTTCATGAACAAGCGGTGATAAACCTACGCTTTGGATTTTTTTTTTCATTTGTATGATTTAATTCATCTCAATGAGTGTAAGATAAGTGAAGTCGTAGCCTCATAGGCCTGAGTTTTGTGATCCTCTCTTCTTTTAATCTTTGCTGGCCTTTTACATTATCATACTTATTATGTTTGATCTTGTTAGTATTCTACTGAATGATGTTGCACTGTATATTCTCCTTTTTCCCATCCAGGTCTTCCCTAGGGCAAGGGTGTTCCTATTCTATGAGAATTTTAAAATGGGATGATGTCGTTCTTCATTAATGTAGCTTATGTAGCCGTGTAGGCTAAAAGATTTGACCAAACTATCATTTTGTTCGTTATATTTGTTGTTCCCCTGCCCTATATGACTACAATAGATGAACCTTGTAGGTTGGTCTTCTATGCTTAACCTGTTTTTGATCAATTTAGAGAATTACTGGCTTTTAACAGTTGTTTTACTGATATTCTTTCATTACTTGTCTTGGCTTTTTTCTTATCCTAAGTTCTACTAGTGTTTTCGGGATTAAAAATTTGAACTTTGTCTTCTTCAATAGATATGAACAGTTAAATATGATTACCAACCATTTTACTCATCCAATTTTCCTTACATTATGCATTTCTTTTCCATCAAATTTACAGGAATGGATGCCCAAGTATCATATGCTTTCCATTCTGAGAGGAAGTTGAATCCTGAAAAGTTTAAAAACCAATTAGTCAATCAGGTTTGTAGTCTTTAATTGTTATCATTGCATCATGCACTTATTATTGGGTAATTAATTGTTGTGTTACGACTCCTTATTCAACTTTCCCTTGAGGGATTTAACTGCTATCAGCTCTAATTTGGTGGCTATGTAGGGGTGGATGTTTCATTTTTGGTAGCTATATAGCTTTGAGTTTTTGTTCTATTGCATTCAGAGTACACATGATAGAGTTGATAAAAATCTAATAGATGATTTTTATAGTTGTGGGAAGATACATAATCATGTCCCTTGGTTTTCAAAAGAGAAATGTACTTTTATTTTATTATTTAGTGTTGATTGTAGCAGCATTGAGTTGACCTTCCATGGGCGTTGCAGAGTGCGTATGCTAAACTTGGGTGTACACAAGGCTGGTTTTTTGCTTCCCTGTTTCATCCTGCTGATAAGTGAGTAGTATACTCTGGCTGCTCTCTCAATATTTACTGTTATGTTTTTTAGTCATTAATAACTTTTTACATCAAAGGTTTTGTTTTTTGTAAGCAGAAATTTTGTTTTCTTTCTCATAGGAATATTGCACAGCTAGCAAAGGTACAAATTATGAAGAAACACGGTGATCAATGGGAAGAACTCCATATTCCTCCTAGGTATTAACTCTATTATAAGTCAATATAATCACTGTTGGTAACCCTCAGCTTTACATTGTACCTGTAGAACCTGTAGTATTTCCCGTTACGTGGAATGGATTTTCTGACTTTTAAACTCTGGAGCTATGCAAAATTCCAGAAACTAGTAATTAATCATAATTTTAAACTTAATGTGATGGCTTCTATTTTGGTTCCGAATTGCTGGTCTATTTTGATTTATATGATTATTAATGCAAGATAATTACTTTGTCGAAGGCCCTTAAGTGAGTAGTACTTCAAGCTGCACAGGAGATAGTGCTAGTACTAGTCATGATGTTAAGCTAGTGAACATTTGATTTAGTAGTGGGCAGCATACAGTTTAACCGCCAATCTCCAATACATTCCAGCATGTTTAACACTAGTAGATTGATGTTTTTGTCCCAAGGTTTTCAAAATGACATGGCTATTTTACCTGCATTTTTCTTTTTCCTTATCTATTTTGTGTGTTTTCTGCTTCCTTCTATACCATGTTCTATGATTTAAATATATGCAGTCTTTCCTAACAGTAGAGTCTATAGTGCCACGTGTCTGATTGGAAAATAGATATTCTATTAGCTATTTTAATATTGTCTTTGATGATTAAGAAATATGTATGCATGCATATTAGACTATATACCTTTTACAGGGTGATTTAACTACCATAGGCAATGATTTTGAAGAATGTAGTAGATAAAACGACTTTGACATAAATTATCTATTTGGCTTTTGTTGCCTGCAGCTATTTGGGAATGCAATGTTGTAATTAGTATTAAACAATTTGTGTGTTTGTATTATCATTTATAAATTTGCAAAGTATATATCAAGTTTTTTACCCTAACAATTGGTTAGCCAACTAATTTTTTTTTTAATCTACGTACAGTATCAAGTCAATTATATGCCTTAACTTGCCAAGTTTCTCTGGTGGACTAAATCCTTGGGGCAAACCAAACAAGAACCGATCACGAGATTTTAGTCCATAACATGCTGCTTGAAATAGTGTCTTGATTTCTTGTCATGTTTATTTTTTTTTCGCCCCATCCCTTGCATAGCCTCTTCCCCCAGTACAATTTTTGGGTGATTCTCATGATACTGCTGTGTTGAAACTGTTAGGAAATAAGATGTTGTAACCATGAAAATAATAAAGAAATTAGTGCAAAAATACAATACTCCATTGTAGATCTCACCAAAGCTGTGACGCGTTTTACGGATGCCCTAGAAGCGTATTTCGCCACCACCGGTACGAGGCTCTCAGTGACGAATGCTCCCCAAGGGTAACACAGCTACCTTCCAACTCCGTACCCCGATTGGAAGGTTGGAATTACTTCAAGAACTGCTCAGATCTCCATAGGAATGGTTTTGTGTTTATTGTGTTTAGGGTTTCACAATACTCTGTGTTTTTCTGTCTCTGTGAAAAAATAATAGCTCAAGGGTATTTATAGGTTATGAAAAGGAATCAAGAATAAGGAAACAAAACCCGGTCAAAACCGCGTTCTCGAACCCTTGCCCGGTCGAGCGCGACAAACGCAGGGCAAAAAACCCGGTTTTTGGCTCCGCCCGGTCTGACCGGGCAAATCAACCCTACCGGGCGCGCGAGGTCGGAAGGCTGCAAAGTTGTTCAAAGCTTTTCCCGGTCTGACCGGGCAAAGTCGCCCTGACCGGGCAAGAGGGAAACTTGAAAGTACGGAGTTAACTAGTTTGATGAATAGCCTACTTCTCTTCGCCCCACCCCCCATAGGGAAAGCAAGAAAAGAAACTTATCATTAAACATAGCTTAATACAATCGAATCTTTCGACTTGCATTTCTCCCAACAATCCCCCACAAATGCAATCGAACATGAGATCTAGAAATCTGAGCAGTAAATGAAAGGATAAGTGCATAAGTGAAATAACCCATAAGGATTGAACTAACACATTAGTGGAGTGGGGTGTTCAACATTCTATAGAGTATAAATTGAACTCCTAAGACAATTGAAAGAACCCGACACCACACACTTTACCTTTAGAAGCTTGAAATAATTCCGCGTCCGCATGAAACGTCATACGAGGACAACTTTCCCTTGGATTTCTAGTGAGTGTTGTTAGAAGCCTACATAGATTCCATAGGAGGATGCCAACCCTGCTCACTCACATAGGTGCCCCATCTAGTCTATATGCCCCATAGACCACCCAAAAGGGATATGAAACATTAAGGACAACGTCCAACCTATCCATTGGTGTATCCATCAAGTCTGATTATGTGGACCACTTATTAAAGATATGGATACATCAAAACACTTATGTTTAATCTCACAATCAAACACATAGGCGCATCTATCTAGGCTTCCTATAGTTCAACCCCTTCTCGGATGACTATAAGGCTAGATGCATTCAACATGAAGCTCAACTTCACAACGATGGTGAATCTATCAAGTTCTCTCATGGAACCACCCAATACGGGCTATAGATTCATTATGAACAATAAAGTTCATCTCATAGATAAATATTGGCGATACCTCTATCAAGTCCTTCACAATAGGACCACCCAATTCGGGCTATAGACATATTAAGAGCATAAGCTCATCCTCACAACTAATTGCCATGGGAATGACATACCACGAGGATTTTTAGTTCATTCCCTTCGACAAACTCTTACCAAGTCATACTTTATTCCTTATTTAAGGAATTGTATGGTTCTTCTCTAGCTTTACATACTCCGACCAGAGTACCATTTCCACAAGCCATGTCTTACTTTGTCACTACCTCCATAGTTCCTGAAAACACACACAATGACACTTGTGAAAAATAATGTAGAGAACATGAGGATCAACTTACCCCCACAATGGTCCAACTTCCAGAGTTCATTTTGCAATAACTCATATTCTTGACACTTATCATCCCTAGTAATGATCCTTGCTTCCAACTGGATAGTGTATCACACTTTTGCTTTGCAAATAACTCAAAATAAACAACCCATAAACATGTAAAAATATACACTCATAGGGCAATCATATTTTTTTTGTTGTTTTACTTAACCTTTATCCCCTGCATTGCCCCAACTTTAACAACGATTGGACGATGCTGTCTAGATAAATTAAGTGAACCAACAAATTTCTTTTTTCAAAGCTACATCATGTCAAGAATAATATGTTACATCAATTAACATGCAAATCATTAGCATATTGAAATAAACATCAAGGCTAATTTATACCCAACAACTCTGATTTCAACATGACCAATATATTAACCAAATCAGATTCTCTACATAGTGAGAATAAGCTCAATACATACCTTGGCCGATTCAATTATCTTACCATCTAGAATCACACCATTCAGCTCATCATCTCGTACTTTCATCTAGGCATAGATAAAACTAAGACCTTAAATCTCAATCAATTAGTACATGTGTAATCAACAACATACGATTAGACTAGCATTTGACTAACATCAATGCTCATCATAATAAACACACATGTAGTATATCATTACATTCGCATGTCAAGAATGAAAAACATTTGACATAGTTTGGGTACTTACATTTGACCCCCACATGACTTGTCTAGTCCACTCACCATATTAACCGCAAAAGTTAACTTAATATATGAAGGTTATGCCTCATACCTTGAGTTGTCTCATATAATTGCATCACTAACAAACACCATGATTTCTAATCAATCATGTTAGGAAGCATACGCAACCTGACTGCAAAAATGACAAGCTCATAATACAAGTGAGTAATAAATTGGGTCAATACCAAACTTACATGTATATCGTGAAAACACAATATCTTACCCTCAATCCCTTCCAAGGTATACCAAAACCTTACAAGTTTCCTTGAAAGGCACTTACAACCGAAGGACATTCCATGGTAAGGTAAGACATATAAATCTCAAGGATAAGGCTCCACAAGAGCTTGATTTTATGTTCACATATTTCTTCTCTTCAAACTAGTTCAAGTAACATTTATCATGGTGAGTTCATATGGTTTCGGATTCCTATCCACCATTACTGGAATACCAAGAAACAATCCATCTAAACCTTTCAAACATGAAAGTAAACACAAGACGGAACTCAACTAGTTCATGCTTTAGCCATAATACTCACCTTAGTTGATCCACTCATCAACTACATTGTTCAGACCAAAGCTTAAGAAACAAAGGGAACACCCACATGATCAACAAGGTTAATACATGATATAAATCGTACTTGAGAAACTTCACATACATGATTCGTCATATCAAAGTCATCTAGACTTAAACACCTAACTCATAGTTCAACATACATTAAACTTGTGAGCAGAGATCTCATTACTTCCATAATTTCTAGTATGTTCTGCTCTAATTGATTTTCATATATCATTAGCATAACTCAATATAGACCACACATTAGGTCCTTTAAATTAATAACATAAAGGTTTATGCTAAAGAAACACACATTCCACATGAATGAATTAAGAAAAGATCACTCACATGAGTGAATAAATAAACAATATTAGATTCAGCATGTTTAATAATCACAACATCGCAGAGTCTCAAATATAAACTGCGAAGCATAATAAGGAACATCTCACCTTCCATAAACACCCCCACACAACAAGCATTTAGGTCATCCCGTATATAACCAATCTGATAATCAAGAGGGGGGCTAAAACACATTTTGTGAGACAAACCGTTAGCCAACAAAGAGAGTTGAAAACAATAAATTGCTACCTCCATATAAATTTCAGTAACCAATCATTGAAACACTAGCAATTTAAATGGCCTCTCCAAACAATAGGATCATACCTGCAATTATTTCATCGTGGATTTGTTCTCTGAAAACAACCTTAACCTAACTCTTTTAGGCTTTGGTCGAGATAACACATTTACTTCTGCTATGTATAAACTTAGGAGATATAAACAATTGTCTCACTTAGACCACAAAAGAAGTTATGCTTCCCGCAAACATCAACAAGTAGAATAGCAACACATTCACAATTCTACTCAATCTCCAAGTCTAACAATTTAACTAAGTACTCATGAATTAAATCATATAATCCAAATACCCTTCAAGTCGCATACTCACAATTGATTGACTTAGTTAAATTAAACAAACATAATATCCATTTGCCACTAGATTAGGAATAAGAATAACACTCAAGAATAATCGAGAGTCACACAAACAAGTCCTAATCAATCAATGCACCTAATCGATGGATAATATACAACATAATAAGCAGAAGTACGGGACTTTTAACAAAGGTTAGGTCCACAACTAAATAATAAGAATTCAAGGAAATCATCAAGTATTGCCCGCTTATTATAGCAAACCCCTACTAACTTTCTAGTATGATTTAAGCTTTTACAAGCTCCAAAACCCCACATAACACATTATATTAATAATATAAGTATCATATATGTGAGCACACAAAATTAATCATGTAAATAATTTAAAGCTCAAAGATAAAAGGTGAGTGGAGAACTTCCCTGAGCATAGCAGTTCTCTCGATTATGAATGCCACTGTATATAGCTTCAACTCTTTAGTACCATGATATGAAAAATCTGCAATACCCGCCAAATTCGACGACCGCAACCTAACCCCGCGCCCGCGCCCGCAGCCCAAACCCACGGGTGAAACCCGCGCTCAGCTACCAAGGGTCGATGGTTCTGCCAGCCCGCGGCTGAATTCCGCTCCCATCAAGAAACTTCGATCTTAGGCGTAGATGCGGCAACGAGGGCTTGACTCTGTCTTTGGCTCAAACATAAGCACCGGTTGCAATACAAAACTCATGCCGTTCTCAAATTCTCATAAATAATGTGTTGCAAATACACTGCTAGCCACCACATGACTAAGCTATTGACAACAATCTCTTTACACTCAATCACTCATACTCGTAAGATAATCCAACATTGGACATCCACTATCACGTTCCCAAATCCCAATAACATGTGATCATGGAAATACATTTAATATTTATATCTCAAGAAAAGGAGATATCGCAAATTTGTCCCTGTTCAAGAAGTATATTACGCAAGATACAAACTTTAACTTGGATTCAATCAGCACTCCACTATGCACGCTATTCCATGATTGATAGTGATTAATCACATAATCAAGATCCAATGAAACTTATGAGACGTAGCAGTATTGAAGTCATCAAGGTTCCTTCGTCAATCGAAAATATAAGAAATCATCACAATAATTCCCAATCCCCTATTAATTGAACTTACTACGAATTTTCCTAGTTAGCTTTCAATATACAACTCTTGCATCAACCGAAATAAAGTTCAACACAAAGAGGTCTCAATTCATGGTAACAACAAAAATACGCTTCTAGATTGTTAGGAAATAATATGTTGTAACCATGAAAATAATAAAGAAATTAGGGTAAAAATACAATACTCCATTGTAGATCTCACCAAAGCTGTGACGCGTTTTACGGCTGCCCTAGAAGCGTATTTCGCCACCACCGGTACGAGGCTCTCAGTGACGAATGCTCCCCAAGGGTAACACAGCTACCTTCCAACTCCGTGCCCCGATTGGAAGGTTGAAATTACTTCAAGAACTGCTCAGATCTCCATAGGAATGGTTTTGTGTTTATTGTGTTTAGGGTTTCACAATACTCTGTGTTTTTCTGTCTCTGTGAAAAAATAATAGCTCAAGGGTATTTATAGGTTATGAAAAGGAATCAAGAATAAGGAAACAAAACCCGGTCAAAACCGCGTTCTCGAACCCTTGCCCGGTCGGGCGCGACAAACGCAGGGCAAAAAACCCGGTTTTTGGCTCCGCCCGGTCTGACCGGGCAAATCAGCCCTACCGGGCGCGCGAGGTCGGAAGGCTGCAAAGTTGTTCGAAGCTTTGCCCGGTCTGACCGGGCAAAGTCGCCTTGACCGGGCAAGAGGGAAACTTGAAAGTACGGAGTTAACTAGTTTGATGAATAGCCTACTTCTCTTCGCCCCACCCCCTAGGGCAATTCCGCCCTGCCGGGGCAAGCAAGAAAAGAAACTTATCATTAAACATAGCTTAATACAATCGAATCTTTCGACTTGCATTACTCCCAACAGAAACCTGGTGTGCAGAGAGGTTTTACTCATCCGTATGTTGATGATGGCCTTATTGAAGTTGTTGCAAGGGCTTGTTCTTCTAGCTCCAAATGGCCATGGGACTCGTCTTGCACAGGTAACTTACATACCAGAGTGAGAATTCCTTGTTTGTGTTAGGATCATAGTGGCCAATTTGAGCATTATGTGTATCAAAAAAGTTTTGCTTCTCTTTTTTGAATTCTAGTTCTATGTGGAAATCTTACTCCACTAATTGGGGGTAAATTGTGCACTTTCAGGCAAGACGAATCCGTTTTGAATTTCACAAAGGTGCTGCTGACCATACCTATATGAGGATCGATGGTGAACCTTGGAAACAGCCTCTACCGGTTGATGATGATGTTGTTGTGGTGGAGATCTCTCATCATGGCCAGGTGAACATGGTTGCCACCCATGATTGCCGTGCAAAAAGTATACATGATCCCTCTTCAGTGCATTATAGTGGGACTGAGGAAGACGATAATGAAGATGATTCACCAGCCTCTGAAGGTGAAGAGTGGAGCAAATTTGGTGCTGCAAGCACTTTTAAGATCCCAGATGAAGTTGACATATCACAGTTGAGTTAGGCCGCCATACTGAGTGAGTATCTTCAGGTCTTTGTGTGCAAGCTCTCCACAGAATTATGTTTTCAGTAATATGCATTTTCCTTTCAAATTTCATCATTATATACTTAGATGCAACGATTGTTTTCCTCGAGCAAAGAATGATGTGTGCACACATTATTCATTTTTCTTGTATGGAATTTACTTGATTATTGAACTACAATGGTGACAGATTTGGTTTACTTTTGCACCAGGCTTAGGAAAATTTCCAGATCTTAATTGAGTTTTACTTAAAGTAGGATTCTACACATCAACCCTAGTTCGTATAATATGTTTTATTAGTTTTTTTTACGTGTTTTTACCATCTTACTTGGATTAGATTTTTCATCTAATAAAGCATATTAGCAGAGGTGGGGGCAAACCGAAAGGAATGCTTAATCATTGTTGATATTCTCCACTAGTACGAAGCAGCATTCGGGCAAAAAATCAATTATAAAAAATCGTGTCTTTCAGTAAGGGGGTTAAAGTGGAGCAGAAAGAAGAAATTCTAATCATCCTGTGTATGAAACAAGTGGATCGGCATTACAAGTATCTTGGCATTCCGAATATTTTAGGGAGATCAAAGAGGGGCACTTTTCGGGCTTTACTTGATCGTATCTGGAAGAAATTGCAAGTTTGGAAGGAGAAACTCTTATCTCAAGCCGGGAAGGAAGTTTTATTAAAGTCAGTAATACAAGCCATTCCCCCTATCTGATGGGAGTTTATAAATTTCCCAATGAAGTGATCCGGAAAATTCACTCGACAATGGCAAATTTTTGGTGGGGGAAAAGTGAAAATAAGAAGCGCATACATTGGCGTAGTTGGGACTCTCTTTGCACTCTTAAATGTTTAGGAGGAATGGGGTTCCGTGATTTAGCAGTTTTTAATGATGCTCTTCTTGGAAGACAAGCTTGGAGACTGGCAAGTAATCCAAATTTACTTCCTAGCCGAGTCATGAAAGCTAAGTATTACCCCCACTCTGAGTTTCAGGATTCGTATTTGGGCTATGGAGGGAGTTACTCTTGGAAGAGTATTTGGGGTTCGAAAGCTTTGGTGAAGGAAGGTGTGTTGTGGAAGGTGGGCAATGGTGAGAACATAAAAGTATGGTCTGACCCGTGGCTTCCTGATGATGATGGTCAATTTGCAACCAGTGTTCCTTCTGATTCTGTAGTCAAGGTGAGTGATATGATCTGTTTTGAGAATTTGGAATGGAACCACAATCTGCTGTGTGAGCATTTTAATGACTGTGATGTTAAATGCATAATGGCCATCCCTTTAAGCTCGAGACTTCCCTGGGATGAACTCACCTGGGCTTTCTCGAAAGATGGACTGTACACGGTAAAGTCTGCATACTTGATAGGAAAGGGGTGTGACTTGGAGAATTTTCACCGCACTTGGATCAATATTTGGAAAATGAAGGTCTGCCGAAAGCTCGCAATTTCTTATGGCGTTTTGGGACTGAAACGCTGCCTGTTCGTGGTTTACTGAACTACCGCCACCTTACTGAAGATGACTTGTGCCCCTGGTGTAATAACAATGTAGAGTCTTGGAGACACGCCTTTTTTTTTATTGTGAGAGAGTTAAGGAGTTGTGGTGTGAACTAGGCTGTGAGGGGATGACAAAGCACGAAAATGTTGAAAGTGCTTGTGATCTATCTAATTGAGAGCTAGGGAAATTTGAAGGCTGAATTGGTAGTGCGTGGTGTATACTTGATGTGGGGAATCTGGCAAGACTATGGTCTTCCATAATCTGAGCACCCCCTCTCATCTTCTAATTGCTCGTGTGTTAAGGTGGGCAGACAAGAATGATAATATGCCAATGCAATTTACAAGTCTCCAGCAGCCCCTACTAAGACTAGTCCAAACAGATGGTCTCCTCCCCCAGAAGGCTTAATTAAATTAAATGCTGATGATTCTCTTGCTGATGAAGGTTAGGTGGGTTTAGGTGTTGTTGCTCGTGATTCAAGGGGTAAGGTGATCTTTGCTGCAACAAAGAGAGTAAGAGCGTGCTGGCAGGTAGAAGTTGCAGAAGCAAAGGCCATTGATTATGCCATCAGACTGGGGTGCAAATTTGGTTGCGAGGATGTAATTGTTGAAACAGATTGCCAAATTGCTGTTAACAGGCTGTCTAAGGGAGCTGCACATCTCACAGAGCTGGACGCGATCTTGTGTGATGCAATATCACAGAGTGCAGCTTACAAGAGTCTTCAATGGGCACATGTGAAGCGTGACGGAAATACAGTGGCTCATAACTTAGCTACTATATCCCTTTTGATGTTGAGCAAATACTGGAAAATTGTGTGCCTTCTAATGTATCTCCCTATGTACTTATGGATGCTTTGGCCATTTAATGATCAATCTTTACTCCCCTTTAAAAAAAAAAAAAAAAAAAAAAAAAAAAAAAAAAAAAAAAAAAAAAAAAAGAGGTGGACCGTTGGAGTTTAGTACCTTTATTTATCAATGGACAACTTGTCCATAAGAACATACCGAAAAATTACATAAGGGCAAAATTCTTGAATATTTTTTGGAAAGATTAATTAGCAAGTTCCCAATTTACATCTTCATTAACCCATTCCCACAAGCCATCCACATTTCAATGTACCTCCTAATCATGCCAAACACGATCACACGATAGGCAAATCTATGCCTACCAACATTGTGTTAACCTTGAGTCGGATCAATTCTATTACAGATAGCTATCTCTGACTCAAAATCAAATCGAGCAACTTGCAATCTCTCAAAATGTTACGGAGAACAACACAAATTCAAGTTATACATAGTTACGAGACATATAGTGGCCTGGATATGAAATCAGCAAATCTGAAATGAATTTTTTCGGTGTAGTTGAAATAATATACATGTATTTTTTTTTCCTCTGTAGTTGAAACAAAAATACATGTATGTAATTACACTTGCAAGCAACCTCATATAACTGAATCTAAACAAGAGCAGGGGATAATATAGACATGTATAACTCTCGAGCTCTCTACTAAGTTACTTGGAAACAAAAATATGGCCACTATAGGTGCAAATAATAATACTAGTACAAATTGACAGCAATGTTGTACAACGGCTTTGGTATGCTCCCAATCACTTTGTCATCGCCTCATTAGCTTGCTGTACTTCTGCTCTCTCTCCTCTTTTCTTCTTCTCTCTGCAAGAATTACAAGAAACATAAACATTCAAATCAATCCGAATGATTTTCTCTTGATTCTGTAAGAAATATCTGGCTTGCAGAAAAGAATGCCATTGGTTTTGAGACTCACCTTTCCACATATTCCTTTAACAGCTCTTTCGCTTGTACAAGTTTTGATAGGAGGTTGCGATATACATCAAGATCCCGATCCACATTTTTCTTATTTACATTCAAGGCTGAGCAGAGCTGTTGTGCAATAAGTCAAATAAAACTATGAATGATTGGAATTTGGCATTTGGTTCTCATAAGTTTCTCAAGTAACCATGCAAAGAATATAATTGAGAGAAAAGAAGAATAAAAGCATATTCTAAGAGGCGTAAGAGCTTTTGCGAATATCAACAAGATAACATCACCAGCGCCTATTATAGAAGTAACAGCCTGAACCAATATGCTTGCTCATGAATCATGAATAACGTGTTCCTTCAAGAAGGTTCATCAGCCAGTAATTCTTTGAAAAACTTCAATAGATTATATAATATCACCAAATGAGAGTAATAGATTTCAGGATCTAGATTGATTTATATTAAGAATTTCAGTGGCAACTAGACAATGGAGATAAAGATTTTCAGGCAAATCACAGTAGCCAAAACAAACTCAGTAGTATGATATGGTTAGAACCATAATTTATTCAGAGACAATGAAACACAACAAGAATAACATTAAAAGAAGTTTGTAAACTGACCTTCTCTAAGACGGTGGGTTCAGACGCATTAGCTAATTCAAGGAGACGAAACAAGCCAACTGCAAAGAATCGACTGTAACTAAAGCTCCCATTTCCACCAGCTCTTGCAGCAATATCCTTTAAGATGTCCTCTATTTCACCTTCTCTTGATGAGAAATCAACCAGTGAAGCAGATGTTTGGGTACGACCCCACTCCTCCAATTTCTGTGCATCTTTTCTAATGGATAGAAGGTTGAACTGTCACTATTTGAATAACAATTCAAATGTTTGAAATTGGACCATTACTATCTGAATTACAGTTAAACGTATGTATAACATTCATAAGTCATCACACAAGGCAAAATTTCTGGACCTTGAATTCAACACAGGAATATATATATACTCATATGTACTCAAACAGGTCATGCAATATGTTCAGCCCTTGTGAAAAGGGATACTGAAAATATCACACAGTTTGACACAGAGGCTTTAATGTACTGAACCTTACGTCTAGCCATTTTACAATAATTTTCCCCTCTAATTGTAGCTCCACATACAAAGGCAAAGAAGAAAGCGGGGTAAATTGGTACCTTTTACACACGTGAAAGTATACTTAAATAAAAGTGAGGGAAGTGTGTCCCATAGGATGGACAAACTAAAGCTAAAATGGTAACTTTCTGCACAAATAGAAATAAAGCACAAGAAGAAAGAATTCAATGGAAATTACTTTTTTTTTTTTTTTTTTTTGAAGGGGAAATGGAAATTACTTAAAAGGAAAGAGCAAAGAACTTTGGGGAATGGGAATAAAGAATAAAAAGCCCAATTCATATTAAGGGTGAGTATACTACCTTAACTGCTCCATGAAAACATAAAGAAAGATGTAACTTCCAAAGATACCTAGACATTTGAATGGATAAGCAGGAAACGAACTACTTGAGTGACTTGAAAAATCAACATATAAGGATGATATGAGAAAGCCAGAAATACATGAACTTGCGACAGGACACTAAAATCATTAAATGTAAAACATGTAGGAAAGCTACACCGAGGTCACAGACATAATTATGAAAAGGAAGTACCTAAAACAAAAGATAGAAAATAAATGTAAAAAAATTCGAAGGTAAATGTTCTATAATCTACCTTTGTTATAATGTAAACAGTGGCATGCGTTGAAAATACATCTCCTTAACTCGTTCAAATTATGTGCTTATGCAAGTGAGCAGCATAGAAACTTTAATTCTTATCACCTAAACCTCTAGTAGGGGAACATGCTTTTTGCTAGTGGGAGTCAACTTCACTTCCAAATTTTCAATTTCACTTTATAATCCAAGAACATGACAAGTAATTGCAACCAACACAAACCTGTACTGCTCGGGATCCTCATTTAGTGCCCTTATGTAAGCTTCAAAGATGGCACTTCGATCTTCATCACTGGGATACCCCTCCATCAGCTGATCATAGACAGTAACAAAACCAAGGGCAAACACAGGATCATATCTGTATGTCCTCTTGTATCTCATCAAATGTTGCTGAACAATCAACTCTTGTAGCACATTGTTGTAGATACTAGGAATTGGCCGTTTGTAGGCCTTTAGAAAATTTAACTTCGTCTCGGATACTGGGGGGGTTTCTGAAAGTATATACAAATAAAAATATTATTAAACTGATAATAATAATAAAAAGTCCTTTTCTCATTCTTCCCTTGACAAGCGTGTAAAAGAAGGAAAATGAGTTAAAACTTATTTACCTTTACAGTAACTAAACGAACTACCAATATGATACAATAACCAAATAGAGTAAAGTGACCAAAAAATAGCAATACAGATTTTTTTTAAAAAAAAGCAATTATTCTATGTCAGGGACCGATTTCCACACAGCAATTATACTACTAAGACAGCAATTAAGGGAAAGTTTGATTGTTAATTTGATTAATTAAACTGACGATTACAATGGATAGTCAATGGATTGAGGCCATAACTCTCATGGTAGCTTGAGGCTACTACTCTCAAGAAGTTCTTACTTAATTTCTGGATGCCCTTTCCAAATACTCTCTACTCATACTAATACTAAGCTTTCCCATGACAAAAGAGATACATGTGACTATTTAGACATAAAAATAGCACAACCAAAATAAGACATATAAATTACTCCTGCTACTTTCCCTAATAAACTCTTAATGATCTTTGTCTCTTCTCTTTGTTGAGGTTGACTCACTTAGATGTCCCCATCGTTGACTCCCTCTATCAAACGGCTACTTTCACTTTCTTCTTGCTGACCCTTGTGTATTCTTGACTTGGGCCTTCTTGAGTAAACCTTGATGGGCTGGGCCGTATCTCTAGCTGAATCCATAACAATACCCGCCGCCTCGAGATTCACC
This sequence comes from Chenopodium album, assembly GCF_948465745.1. Taxonomy (NCBI): domain Eukaryota; kingdom Viridiplantae; phylum Streptophyta; class Magnoliopsida; order Caryophyllales; family Amaranthaceae; genus Chenopodium; species Chenopodium album. The sequence continues at coordinate 19,934,295 of NC_137842.1, forward strand.
TTGTCCTCAAGGTGGAACTCGGGAAAACGCCAAGCTATGGCGGTGCACTCCTCCCACGTAGCTTCGAAAGCGGGTAATCCCATCCACTTGATCAGAACCTCTGTTTCTTGCTCCCTGCCCTTGCGCACATCCAACACCTCCTCAGGTTCCACTAGCAATTCCAACTCTGCTGTAAGTTGCGCCGGTAGTGTTGGGTTGACCGGTACACTTCCGGCAGCCTTCTTCAATTGAGATATATGAAAAATTGGATGGATTCGACTTGTTGATGGTAATTCCAATTCATACGCCACCTTCCCCACGCGCCGAATTACCTTGAAAGGACCATAAAAACGAGCACTGAGCTTTTCATTTGGCCGTTTGGCTAGCGAGCGTTGTCGCTACGGTTGCAATTTCAGAAATACCAAGTCCCCCTCCGCGAATTCATCATCTCTCCTCTTCTTATCAGCGTACTCTTTCATCAATTGCTGTGCCCTTATCAAATTCACGCATAACTCATCAAGGATTAGATCCCTTTCTTGCAACCACTCTTCCAACTGGTCGACCGGCGTCTGACCGCTGCCCACCCGCCACAATTTCGGGGGATCCCTCCCGTGAACCACCTTGAATGGGGTGAGCCTCGTGGAAGTGTGAGGGGAGGTGTTGTAAGCATACTCTGCCCACGACAGCCAATCAGCCCACTTCTTAGGCTGATTTGTGATGAAACACCGGAGGTAAGTTTCCAACCCCTTGTTCACGACATCCGTTTGCCCATCCGATTGCGGGTGATAGGCGGTGCTCCGCTTCAAATAGGTGCCCTGCAGCCGGAATAATTCTCGCCAAAATATGCTCATAAAAACCCGATCTCGATCCGAAACAATGGTCGACGGAAATCCATGGAGCTTCACCACCTCCCTGACAAAACAATCAGCCACCTTCAAAGCATTAAAAGGGTGTTTCAACCCAATGAAGTGACTGCATTTCGATAAGCGGTCCACTACCACCAAAATCGAATCGAACCCCTTGGATAACGGTAACCCTTCGACGAAATCCATTGATAAATCCTCCCAAATCGCCACCGGAATTGGAAGTGGTTGTAGTAAGCCAAGAGGATGCCGTTGAACGGCCTTGTTTCGCTGACATACATCACATCGGCGCACATATTCCCCAACCTCGCGCCGCATTCCACCCCAAAACCAATCCGCCGCCAAGCGGAGATAGGTTTTAACTTCTCCGTCATGGCCCCCCGTCGGCGTGTCGTGATATTCTCTCAACAGAATTGGGATGAATTTCGAAGATTTGGGCAACACTAGTCTTCCTTTGAATACAATTCTCTGACCTTCCAAATAAAACCCCCTGGGCCTTCCTGACCATTTTCCAGGCCCACTTTGAGTTGGGCTAACCATTTATCCTGCTGAATCTCCCTTTCCAACTCACTCCAATCCACTACGTGAGAATGGACCAAAGCTCCTAGTTGCACCTTCGCATAATCCCTTCGAGACAAAGCATCCGCGACACGGTTCGAAGCCCCCGGCCGATATTGAACTTCAAAATCGAATCCCACCAACTTTCTCATCCATTTTTTATACTCTCCACCCACCTCCCTTTGTTGAGTGATGTACCTCAAACTTTGTTGATCGGTCCTTACAACAAAGTGCCTTTCAAGGAGATAGTGTTTCCACCTCAAGATTGCCAAACAAATAGCCATGAGCTCCTTTTCGTAAATTGATTTCTCCCTAGCTCTAACCCCTAAGAGCTTGCTAAAGAACACAATCGGCCTTCCCTCTTGAGATAACACGGCTCCCACCCCGAATCCGGAGGCATCGGTCTCTACTATAAACTCCTTCAAAAAATTCGGCATTGCTAGCACCGGGCCGTGGTCATGGCTTTCTTGAGGTTCTCAAAGGCTAGAGTAGCTTCCGATGACCACCCATAACAATCTTTCTTAAGTTGGGAAGTGAGTGGGCCGGCAATTTGGACATATTGGGCCACAAACTTCCGGTAATAACCGGTTAGCCCAAGAAAACCGCGAAGCTCCCTCAAGTTTCTTGGGGTTTCCCACCTCACTATGGCATTCACCTTATCTCCATCCATGGCTACTCCTTCACTAGAAATGACGTGTCCAAGATAGGCCACTTTCAAACTCCCAAATTCACATTTCTTCTTGTTAGCATATAGCTTGTGCTAGGCCAAGGTCTTCAACACTATTCTTACATGGCTCTCATGCTCCCTCTCAACACAGCTATATATCAAAATATCGTCGAAGAAAACTAACACAAATTTCCTTAAATATGGCTTAAACACCACATTCATAAGGGATTGAAAAGTCGTCGGCGCGTTAGTCAACCCAAAAGGCATCACTTGAAATTCGTAGTGACCCTCATGAGTTCTAAACACGGTCTTGTGGATGTCATCGACTTTCATTCGGATTTGATGATAGCCGGACTTCAAATCTAGCTTGGAGAAAATGGTTGCCCCATGTTGCTCATCAAGGAGCTCTTCGATGACGGGAATAGGGTATTTGTCGGCCACCGTTTCCTTGTTAAGTGCCCTATAATCAACACAAAACCTCCAACTCCCATCCTTCTTCTTCACTAGTAGCACCGGGCTACTAAAAGGGCTTGTGGATGGTTGAATAATTCCGGCATCCAACATTTCTTGGATGAGTCTTTCAATCTCATCTTTTTGAGCTTAGGGGTAACGGTATGGTCGAACACTAACGGGGTTGCTTCCTTCTTTGAGTAGAATTGCATGCTCGTGGTCACGGCTAGGAGGTAGCCCATCCGGCATCTCAAAAACTCCCTCGTACTCGCCCAATACTTGCTCCAAAAAGCGCGGGACTAGGCTGCCCTTTTGTGGCTGCTTTACCTCCTCCGCGAGGTTAATTTCCACTAACAACCCGCCTCTATTTTTGCTCAACCCTTTAATCATGGCCTTTAACGGTACTTGGGTTTTCTCAAGGGAAGGATCACCCACTAATGTTATCGGGACTCCGGCGATGGTGAATTTCATGACATGCGTTTTCCAATTAGTGGTGACCGCTCCGAGCTTCCCCAACCATTGCACCCCCAAAATAATATCGGCATTCCCAAGACCCAAAGGTAGAAAATCCTCCACCAATGTGATTCCACCCTTCAAGCCCAACTTAACACCACGACTAATTCCCATCCCCTTCACTGTTTCACCATTGCCCAATGCTACCTCGAACTCACCGGCTTCCTCTCTCGGCAGCCCGTAATCCTCGACTAACCGGAGTGACACGAAATTATGCGTCGCCCCCGGGTCTATCATCACAATCACCTCCTTCCCACAGATTGACCCCTTGAGTTTCATGGTTTTAGGATTTGAAATCCCAACCACGGAGCATAATGAGATTCCCACGGTTTCTTCTTCTTCCCCGTCCACGGCCAACTCTTCCTCCATCTCCTCGGGTCCCTCAGCCACCATCAAAACGCTCAACTCCTTACGCTTGCACCTATGTCCCACACCCCATCTTTCATCGCATCTGTGGTGGATTTAGTTGTTTGGCTTGCATTGGGCCGGCCCATGCTAACAGACCCCTGAGATTCTTGTAGCTTGGTCCAACTTCTCGTGGGCCCCGTGTTAGTGGGCAACCCATAAGTTTGGATCAACCCCCCTCCTTTACTTCCACCCGCACTTGAACTGGGCCCCGCTGAACTCGGTCCGACCTGCCAAGGTCCGACCCCTTTCTTCTCTCCGTTAACCCGATTCCTTTCTTCAATTCTACCCGCCAGTTCCATGGCCCGCTCCAATGAATCCGAATCCAATAACCTCAATTCAGCTCGGATTTTCTCATTAAGGCCATTTATAAACTGACCTCGCATTATTTTCGCCTGTACTCTTCCACTGTCAATGTCTGAGTTACGGCGAGCCACTGTTTTTGTAGTGTGCCGGAGTTAGTCGGACAGAACTCCCTCAATACTCTCATCCTCAGATCCGCCCACCCCCTTATCGGCCTCCGCCTATTCTCCCAATGGTACCACTGCAACGCCGGCCCGTCCATGGCCACCACCGCCGCGGTGACTTTATCCTCTTCCGAAAGACGGTAGAAGTCGAAATACATCTTAGCCCTCATGACCCAATTATCCGGGTCCTTTCCTTCGAAAGTCGGCATGTCGAGTTTTTTCTGTTTCCAATGGCCTCCTCCTCCGCCGTCATACTGACCTCCGTCGTTCCACCCTCTGGGTTCTCTCCAATTCGGCATGCCAAAATGCTCTTCTCTCGGAGTTCGCACCTCATTTTCGCCATGAATTTGGATGTTTCCCTCGCCAACAGGGGTAAAAGGGGGCGGTGGTGGTGGTGGCGGTGCTCGGACTGTGGTGGCCGCCGCCACGGCGTTCTGGATTTCCTCTCTGAATTTGTCCTGCTCCTTGGCATTTAAGATAGCCTGCATTTCCTGGTCCTTCCGGTGTCGATCTATCCTTCCTTCGAGTCTGATCCAGTCGTCCTCCTGCCTTTTCTTCTCCGACTCGAACAGGGTGGTGAAATGGTCGGTTATGGCTTTCTGTGTTTCGGCCTTAGCCTTCCCTACGGCCTCCGCGACTGCTCGCCCTATTGAAACATCTTGGTTGGTCAGCTTTTCCCCAATTGACTTCAAGCGTGACTCCACCTCCTCTATCTTTTCGTCCACCGCGTCGGCACGTTGGGTTAACGATGGACCCCCCGCCATGACCGTACCGCTCTGATACCAAGATGTCAGGGACCGATTTCCACACAGCAATTATACTACTAAGACAACAATTAAGGGAAAGTTTGATTGTTAATTTGATTAATTAAACTGACGATTACAATGGATAGTCAATGGCTTGAGGCCATAACTCTCATGGTAGCTTGAGGCTACTACTCTCAAGAAGTTCTTACTTAATTTCTGGATGCCCTTTCCAAATACTCTCTACTCATACTAATACTAAGCTTTCCCATGACAAAAGAGATACATGTGACTATTTAGACATAAAAATAGCACAACCAAAATAAGACATATAAATTACTCCTGCTACTTTCCCTAATAAACTCTTAATGATCTTTGTCTCTTCTCTTTGTTGAAGTTGACTCACTTAGATGTCCCCATCGTTGACTCCCTCTATCAAACGGCTACTTTCACTTTCTTCTTGCTGACCCTTGTGTATTCTTGACTTGGGCCTTCTTGAGTAAACCTTGATGGGCTGGGCCGTACCTCTAGCTGAATCCATAACATTCTATCTCTTACCGGCCCCATAAAAGCATACATGGCATACTTTCTACTTGTTATGAAGTGAGGAAAAAGAGTTCATGCTAGGAGTGTCTAAACACGATCGTGCAATGCATGCTTGCCTGTTTGTCAGCAAGGGTGCATGCTTTGTGTGTTAAGGGGCTCATGTGCACCTAGTGACCCAAGTGTTTGATTATAGAAGGGACATTCATTCCTTTTGAGAACAAGGGTTGATGATAGAAGGATTTTTTTGTCAGAAATTACCAATTAAAAGACATTTTTTTATGAGAAACTACCTAATAGAAATAATGTTTAACTCTAGTGAGTTTATAATGTTTCAAAACAAGTGATGATACAACATCTATATTGGACTAAAACACAACACAAGTGCCAAAGAAAGGCAGCACAAGGTAACCATCTTTGATTTCACATCCATTGATAATTACATAATTCACTACCTAACGAGATTTATCTTGGAAATACACACTGGATTGACAGAAATATCATGATTGAATATAAAGCATTGAAAATCTAAAGAAAAGTCCTAAAAAGCATTTATGGAAAATACAAGTCATGGAAGGTTGGTCCTAACACTATGGCTAAGCTACGTCAAACTTTAAACAAGGAGCAGTCTATAGGCTCTTTCCATTCGTATAGATGCTAATACTTATACAACTATACTCTTAATATACGTTCTCCCTATATGAACAAACTCAGTAAATAAATTCAGTACACATTGTCAACTAAGAAGCCACTCCGGAATGGAATTTGTCTTTCCACAAAATAATAGGAGTGACTGTTCATCAATTATATTAACACTTTGTTTGAATTGAAGGAAATAAAGGGAAAGGAAGGAAAGGGAATTGGAAGGATGGATTATCTTTCATTTAAATAATAAATTCGGAAGGAAGGGAATTGGAGGGGAGAGAAATGGAGGGATTTAAGAAATTGATCTCTCCAACGATGGAGAGATTTGGAAGGAAAACTCATCTTTTTCCCTCCCCTTCTTTTCTTTCCTATTTCCTTATCCAAACACACCGTAGTTTATCAAATATTCTTTTTTGTTTTCCTCTTATTAAGAGTTAATAGACATAAATTTAGGAATTAGTGACTATTTTAACATCAAACATTATACTTGAAAAAAACGTGAAATAGAATTTGACACAAAGATGAGGCAGAGGAAGGAAACTTAGACAACACAGGCATAATTCATCCAGAACTCACAACTGCTAAAAGGCATACATAGCAACAAAAACAACATAGTGATTCGTTCCAAACTTCCAACTCTAGTAGAGTTTAAAAAATTGTTCACATATAATCTTTTCCTAGTTTTAACCAAAAGACTCAAGTCATACTTTCCAGGGACTGCCATTTGGTTCATTTACTCTCTAAACTAAAAACCAGAAATTCATAATTCACATTATCCTATCTAAAACCTAACCACAACATATAACTTTACCAACCAACAATATTTGGTCTTCATTTTCCCATTATTCTTCTAATAATATGTAAATTAGACATTCAACTTCTATCGAGTGCAATTCTTATCAGCACCTCTCATCTTCAGTTCTTCACCATAGATAAGCAACAAACAATTGGGTTAAAGTCTTAGTTCATGCTTGGAGTAAGGCCAATACAAAAAATTAGGTTAAAATCTTAGTTCGTGCTTGGATTAAGACCAATATAAATGATTGGATTAAAATGTTAAAGTCGTAGTGTTTAACCAAGAAAATTGAATGTAAATAAAAAAGATGCTTAAGAGGATGCGGTGATGTTTAAGAAAAGATGTAAGTGGTAGTTACCCACCAGTATACTAGGATGAGGTCAATGGCTTTCTCTCCCCCTTATCATCATTATCTCAATTTCCTTGCAATCACGCTATTACTACCTCATTTTTCCTCACAATTACCTAAATATATCTTCATTTTCACTAGTTTGAATTTATTACCCGTTAATACACTACCCCCATTCAAAGAATGCCCTTAGGACTTTAGGAGTGATAATCAGTCTACCTCGCATCAAAGCCCCAAGCAAAAGTGGCTCCCTATATACTATAAAATCTTCTTGCTCCATTTTTTTTTATAACTGCAACAATTGAAGTTTCGAGCATGCCAATGCACAACTTTAAATTATGCAATGCTAATGTTTAGAAAATACAAAATGAGACTAATCCAACCACATTTCATAACTTATTAATTTTTTAAACTACAAAAATAAAAATAAACAAGTACATAAATTTCGTGGTCAAACAAATTATTGCAAAAGTCTAATAGTTATGCTTATTAAAAGACTTAGGAAGTTTATACAAAAACCTCCAACAAAATAGCCTTACTTTACTAATGTCAGCACAAATTATGACAAAACACTCATCAAATTCAACAACACTAAAATACAATTTAACCATCAATTCACGCTCCACTACACTAAAAGACAATTCAATTGGACTTCAATAAAGAAAAAGCATTGCATAAGTCAATACCAGTAACAGCAGAGGTAGATGACATGCACTGAACAGCAAAACCAGAAGAAGAATTCGAAGCTCTAACAGCAGCAGAAAGATCAGAAGATGAATTAGAGCGCAGACGAATTGATTCGAAAGTAAATGCAAAAGTTCGAGTCGAAGAAATGCTCAATTTTCTCTCAAATGACTGAGATAATGCGGAGAAAGACAACGATGTTACAGCCGCCATTGGAGATGAAACCCAAGCTTAATTATCACAGAGTATTGAGTTGACGATGAGAGAGATGGGGAATTTTTTTGGGGTTGAATTTAAGCAGAGGTTTTCGCCATTGATGAAGAGGTAGTGAAAGGTTTTGTTTGTATATTTTGTGTTGTGTTAGATGTAAAAGACGAGAGAAGAGAGGCTGAAAATTGAACAAGTTGATTTTATCCGACTTTATCAAATCAAATATTTGTCATCCTTCTAATAAGCCATTAGGAACTTGCCACGTGGTTTCTGTTTGTTGATGATATTGAGCTTTCAATAATGAAAAAAAGTTTTTTTTGTTATGATAATATCTAAATATGGATAGTCCCATGTATTATCTAGAATACTCTAGAGTTGGGTATTTGATCTTAACTGTTGATAGAATCATACGTAATGTACATGTATATATATCCCGTGCTAGATGGAATATTAAATACAACGTAATAATCTTCCCTCGTCTCTCTACATTTTCTCTTCCATATTTAACACGTTATCAGCATCATTGCTAGTCAACTGAGTAGGATTACCAAACATTTATCTAGAATCGCATATTATTATTATCATGTAAGTATGATCGCAAGCCATAACAATTATAATTTAATTTTTATCTACTTTTGCATGCTTATTTATTGGAATATAAACATATATAACGAATACAGAGCATGATATATAATTTAAGGTTCCATTCTCTTTTTTTCTCCATGCTAACGTTCTCATCTTCTATTTCGTCCTTATTTATGCATGATTTAGATCAGGTTTATTTATGCATGATTATAACGTTTAGTACATATTTTGGATACCATTTATATATACTTATCTTGTAGAAAAATTTGCAAATTGCAGCCATTTAAAGTTCGTATTTTGTAAATTACAGCCATTTAAAAAAATTGCAAATTGCAGCCTAAAAATTCATATAAATTGTAAATTGCGACCCGATTTAACTTTTTTATCGGTTTACAAGTTGAAAAATTTTCGATTAAGGTTTTAGAGATCACTTTAGCCCTTATAGATCCGAATTGAAGTCGGAATCAACAAAAAAAAAACGCAAGTATCTTGTTTTGCGTAACAAAAATGTATCGATTTGTGGGAAACTGTAAATATCAGACACTTACGTTATTTTTTTCTAATTCCGAGCTCAATTTGGGTCCTTAAGGGCTAAAATGACCCCTAATACCTTAACCGAAGATTTTTCAACATGTAAACCGATGAAAAAATTGAATCGGGCTGCAATTTACAATTTATACAAACTTTTAAGCTGCAATTTGCAAAAAAAAAAAAAAAAAAAAAAAAAAAAAAAAAAAAAAAAAAAAAAAAAAAATTAATGGTTGCAATTTGCAAAATATGAACTTTAAATGGCTGCAATTTGCAAATTTTCCTATCTTTTAATATTATTTTGTATAGTGAAAAATGTCGAACCTTGCCAAGCTTGAATTTGTGGCCCTTGATATTACCGGAAAGAATTATTTATCATGGGTGTTAGATGCTGAAATACACTTAGATGCTAAAGGGCTTGGTGAAACAATCAAAGAGGCTAATAAGGCAACACCTCAAGATAAGGCTAAAGCCATGATTTTCCTTCGCCATCACCTCCATGAAGGGCTCAAAAATGAATATTTAACTGTGAAAGACCCACAAATCCTTTGGAGTAATCTAAAGGAAAGGTATGACCACCAAAAAACAGTGATACTCCCTAGAGCTCGTTATGAATGGTTGAATTTGAGATTGCAAGATTTTAAATCTGTTAGTGAATATAACTCAGCTATGTTTAAAAAAACTTCTCAATTGAAATTATGTGGAGAAAATATTACTGATGCAGAAATGCTTGAAAAGACATACTCCACTTTCCATGCTAATAATATTGTTTTGCAGACACAATATAGAGACAAAGGTTTTAAAAAATATTCTGAATTAATATCGTGTCTTCTTGTGGCTGAGCAAAATAACGAGCTGTTAATGAAAAATCATGAATCACGTCCTACTGGCTCTACTCCATTCCCTGAAGCGTTTGTGACAACTCATAACGAGAAAGAAACTAAAAACAGAGACCATTCCAGCAGTAGTGGTCGAGGTAGAGGTCGCGGTCGTGGGCAATGACGCGACCGGGGTCGTGGACGTGGATATGATAGAGGTCATGGAGGTCTTTCACAAACTCACATTCCCACCAGAAGTGGGAACGTAGGGATGATAAAGAGAAAAATGATACCAATATATGTTACTGTTGTGGAGGGAAAGGTCATTGGTCTCGGGTTTGTAGATTTCCAAATCATCTTGTTGAACTTTACCAAGAATCATTGAAGAAAGGAAATAAAGTTGAGGCAAACGTTGTTCTTTTGGAAATGCCAATCAATTTGATGTTGTTGATTTCCTTACTTCCTCGGAAGGGAATAATTTTGATTTTGGCAGTACAACTCATTTAGAAGTTGCTGATTTCTTCACTGCCGCGGAAGAGAGTAATTAAAATTATATTCACTACAAGAAAAATATCTTTTCGTAGCGATTATTTCATAGCGATTGTACATTCGCTACAATATGCAAGTATGTTTGTGAAATAATTAAGGAAGTCGTATCATTTTACAATCGCCATTGTTTTCCCAAATAAAATCAATATGGAAAACATAATAATACATATCCACACTATTTTTACACATTTATATCATTTTGAGAAATCGTATCATTTACAATCGCCACTAAATCCTAAAAATCGATACGAAAAGCCTTTTCAACACTAGATATATAAATATTGTTTGACAAAGAATACATAAAATATGTCATAGCTTATTGGTGAAACATTAATATAAGAGTTTGAGGTTGCATGTTTGAATCTTGTAAAGATCATACGCATGTTTTTTTTTTGAAGAAAATGAGTTAAACATTTATAGCGATTGTAATCGCTACAATAATCACCCGATTGGATGTAGTTTTTCGTATCGATTATTGAGGCCAACCCCAGCGATATTGAAAACCACTACTAAAGGCTAAGGCCATGGGGGATATTGTATTGAATGACCATTCGTTAGGAAAGCGTTTTGTTGCAATTACAATCGATACTAAAGGTTAAAATAATCGCTACGAAAAAGGTTATTTTCTTGTAGTGATTGTTTTGTGTCAGTTTTAAGTATTAGACTTATGTTTGCTTATTCTAGTGATTTACTTAAGTTTATTTCTTTCGTTGTAATAAGGACTTTTGCTTTATAAATTTCTGAACTATTTGAGTGTTTTTTATTGATTTATTTATTTTATCATCTTTATTTTTATGCTTAATATTTTGACATGTATTTTATTTCATGAAGAACATGGATATTACTCAAGTTCAATTTGCTATGAATGGTGAAGAATTATGTCTTGCTGACAGTGCAACTACTCATACAATACTTAAAAATAAAAATATTTCTCTCATTTGATGATGAAAAGGATTAATGTGAGTACCATATTGGGTAGTACAAATATCATTGAGGGCTCCGGAAGAGCCACTATAAAATTGCCTTGGGGAACTGAAATTAAAATAATTGATGCTTTATACTCCCCATTGTCTCAAAGAAATTTATTAAGTTTTAAGGATATTCGCAACAATGGTTATCATATTGAGACAATCAATGAAGAAAATAATGAATTCCTTCAAATCACAAATATAACTCAAGGCTCAAAACATGTTTTGGAGAAACTACCTACATTCTCCAGTGGTTTGTACTACACAAAAATCAATGCTATTGAAGCTCATGCTATAGTAAACTAGAAGTTTACTGATAATTTTGTTGTTTGGCATGACCGGTTAGGCCATCCCGGTTCAATAATGATGCAAAAAATAATTACGAATTCATGTGGACATTCTTTGAAGAGCCAGCAGATTCTTCATAATAATTTTTCATGTGCTGCTTGCTCAGAAGGCAAGTTGATTATTCGCCCATCACCAGCTAAAATTAATTTTGAATCAATTTGTTTTCTGGAACGTATACAAGGAGATATTTGTGGACCCATACATCCCCCATGTGGACCATTTAGATATTTTATGGTTTTAATTGACGCATCAACTAGATGGTCACATGTGTCTTTGTTATCAACTCGTAACCTGGCGTTTGCGAGATTACTTGCCCAATTGATTAAGTTACCGGCACATTTTCCAGATACTCTCATTAAGACTATTCGGCTTGACAATGCTGGTGAATTTACATCTCAAGCTTTTAATGATTATTGCATGTCCATTGGGATAAATGTTGAACATCCTGTAGTACATGTTCATACACAAAATGGTCTGGCGGAGTCATTAATAAAACGTATTCAGTTAATTGCTAGACCATTGCTTATGAAATCCAATCTCCCATTCTCTACTTGGGGACATGCTATATTACATGCAGCAGCACTAATTGCATTAGGCCAACAAGTTATCACAAGTTCTCCCCATTACAATTGGTTTATGGTCAGGAACCAAATATTTCCCATCTAAAAATTTTGGATGTGTGGTTTATGTTCCAATAGCTCCACCACTGATTTGGGTATTTTATACCCGGCCAGGTGGCCCAATCAGAAAGTGCCACGTGGCCTCCGTATAGGTGCCATTTGGACCTATGGATTGATGACACGTGGAGGGTGGACTCTTCTCCATCCTACGTGGACTGCAGGTCCAGCAGGGACCATTCAGGTGGCGACACGTGTCACACATAAAGTGCTTCAAAATCCTTTGGGCCCAGTGACACGTGTCACTCAGGCATTGGCCCTGGGATGGCGGCCTTCTAAGGCCCAAATCCCGAGGCGCCGTAAAACGGCGTGACCTAATTACTGGGTCACCAGATCCTAGGAAGGCACACTTTTCAAAAGGACCCTATAAATAGGGACATTATGTCATTTATGACAGAGAGAGAATTTTTGACACGCAATACGAGACAATACGTCACTTACCACAGAGCTGTCGTTTTCACGGAACACACAGCACTTTACCTGAGCTTGGAATCCAAGCAGATAACTTTACTTGTGCACGTTTTATCTCCGAACATTTACTGACTTAATCTTCGGAGGCGGACCACCGACCATCCGGCGGTCCGTTTGCTTTGCAGGTACAGGCATCCTCAGTTGAATCTAGTTTCAGTGTTGTAACTCTCCCGAGGGACAAAAACCCCCGAAACAACCACAATGCACTAAGATGGGTCCTCAAAGGAGGTTGGGGATATATGTTGGGTTTGAATCCCCGTCAATAATTAAATATCTTGAGCCTACAACAGGGGATTTATTTACGGCTCGTTTTGCAAATTGTCATTTTAACGAGTCACTTTTCCCAACATTAGGGGGAGAAAAAAGAGAGCTGGAAAAGGAAATTAAATGGAATGAATTATCATTATTCTATCTTGATCCTCAAACTAAACAATGTGAACTGGAAGTTCAAAAGATAATTCATTTACAAAGTTTAGCGAATCAACTGCCAAACTCGTTTGCTGACCTAAAAAGAGTGATCAAGTCACATATTCCAGCTGTAAATGCTCCATTTAAAATAGATGTCCCGGAAGGACAAAATAAATTTGCTAATGAGTCTAAACCACGTTAGAAACGTGGAAGACCAATAGGTTCCAAAAATAAGAATCCTCGGAAAAGAAAAGGAGCATTGATTGATGATGGTCAAATTGAAGAAACAATTTCCGAAGAATATCCAGAAGAGACTTTAGACATGATATAAGAAGAAATTCAGGTACCTGATAATGAAGAAATTTCAACAAATTATATCATGTCTGGAATTACATGGAACCGAAATCAAATCGACGTCGATGATATTTTTGCATGCAATGTAGCATTAGATGTTATGGATAATAATGAGGATCATGAACCAAAATCCATTGAAGAATGTAGACAAAGAAATGATTGGCCAAAATTGAAAGAAGCAATTGAAGCAGAATTAAAATCTCTTGGAAAAAGAGAAGTATTCGGACCTGTAGTCTGTACACCTGAAGGTGAAAAGCCAATGGGATATAAATGGGTCTTTGTGCGAAAGAGAAATGAAAAGGGTGAAGTTATAAGATATAAGGCACGCTTAGTTGCATAAGGATTCTCACAAAGACCTGATATTGATTATGAGGAGACATATTCTCCTGTGGTGGATGCAACTACTTTTAGATTTTTGATTAGTCTGACAATAAGAGAAGGACTTGACATACGTTAGATGGATGTAGTCACAGCTTATTTATATGGCCCACTGGATAATGTCATTTACATGAAGCTCCCAGAAGGATTCAAACTGCCAGAAGCAGCAAAATCTAGTTCTCGAGAACATTTCTGTATTAAATTGAACATATCTCTTTATGGATTGAAACAATCTGGGTGTATGTGGTATAACCATCTAAGTGAGTATTTGTTGAAAGAAGGTTATAAGAATGATCCTATCAGCCCATGTATTTTTATAAAGAAATTTAGATCGGGATTTGTTATAATTGCAGTGTATGTTGATGATTTGAATATCATTGGAACTCCTGAAGAGATTTCAGTGACTGTTAATTATTTAAAGAAAGAGTTCGAAATAATGAAAGATCTAGGAAAGACAAAATTCTGCTTGGGGTTACAAATAGAACACCTAGAGAATGGAATCCTTGTGCATCAATCAACATACATAGAAAAGGTTCTTACAAGATTTTCTATGGATACAACACATCCATTGAGCAGCCCTATGGTTGTAAGATCACTTGAAGTAGAGAAAGATCCATTCCGACCTCGGGAAAATGATGAAGAAATTCTTGGTCCTGAAGTACCGTATATTAGTGCAATTGGAGCACTAATGTAACTTGCAAATCATACACGACCCGACATATCATTTTCAGTTAATTTATTAGCAAGGTTTAGTTCATGTCCAACCCGAAGACATTGGAATGAGATTAAACATTTACTTCGTTACCTTCAAGGTACGAAGGATATGGGTTTATTTTTCCCAAAGCTGTCCAAAGAAAATTTGATTGGTTTTGCAGATGCAGGTTATTTATCTGACCTCGGGAAAATGTTAGTTATTGTTTTATTCAATATATAGTCATCCAAGGGGGAGTGTTATGATAATTTCTAAATATGGATGACTATTATCCCATGTACTATCTAGAATACTCTAGAATTGGGTATTTGGTCTTATTCGTTGATGGAACCCTAGGTAATGTACACGTATATATATCCCGTACTAGATGGAATATTAAATACAACGTAACAATCTTCCCTCATCTATCTATATTTTCTCTTCCATATTTAACATTTTTTTTGTTTTTTTGTTCCTTTTTTTTTCTCAATTGGATTAGGGTTTTGAGATATTTTCATGTCGATTATGGTGGTGTTCACTATTTCACCTCTTTTGAAGTTTAGTTTCACCGTTTCGTTTTTAGGAAAATTTGCAATAATAACACTACATTTATACATTCACCGGTATTCCAAAAATAGAACAACCTTTGCATTATTTCAAAATAAAACGACCTTTGAAACACATCTGTCAAAAATAAAACGTTACCTGTTGGTAACCTGTTCAGTAGAATACTAGTGACACGTGTCACAATGTCATTTTTGGTAGATGTGTAGCAAAGGTTGTTTTATTTTGAAATAATCTAAAAGTTGTTCTATTATTGGAAGACCAGTGAAAGGTGGTGTTATTTTTGGCAAATTTTCTCTCATTTTATTCGTAACAATTTGATATTCAGCACGTCTTGTGTGTGGCTGGTAACACCATGTGACTACTTGTAAAGAATAAAGTAAACATCTATAAACTGATCAAGTAACTTCTATAACATTGAATGAGTTAACTCCTATAACATTGACCGATCAACCCTCATAATAGTAACGAAGTAAACCATGATTAGTTAAGCTATTGTTTTAAGAGGTGTATATTATTGTATATACTACCTTCATTACATATTATTTGCAACGATTAGACATTTTCCCTCTCTATTTTATGTGAAATCGTTGCAAATAATGTGTAACGGAGGTAGAATTTAATAGGTAATGCTTTCTACTTTACATGTAAAAATTTAGTTTAAATTATGGTATTTAATTGAACGTATTAATATTAACATAATTAAATAAAAGAAAATTTTAAATTATTACATTTTCCAATATGACTTAATTAAATAAAAAAAAAATCAGGGTTGTTTAAGAAAAAAAAAAAAAAACAATGTTAGATAGAAGTATGTAAACAATCAAGACCCTTAGACGATATAAAGTAGTTGCTTGGTCTCGGGAAGCGCTTATAGTGATTAAGCGCCTTTACTTTATAATAATCCCTAAATCTTGATATATGTTTACTATTATTTAATTAATAAGTTTATAATAATTATAAGTTATATTCACATTTCCTAAATAAAAAAAAAAAAAAGAAGAAGAAGAAGTTATATTCGCATAAAATTTATCTTTAAAGTTGTTTCTAAATAGCTTAAAGTTGAATTGCTGAATTGTAATTTGAATTATAAGTTAAATATTTTAAAGTTGAATTCTAATTTGGTTAGTTGGTTGATTAAATATGTATTTTTAAGAGTGCTAATGTGTACCTGGAAATATGGAATGTATGGTAATGTGTCTTCTTTCTCATACAACAACTTATTTATCTTCTACAGTTTTGCAAATTTTAAATAGCCTTATAAAATTTGCCCCCCTTCCTTCCCTTCACTTTCATTCTTACTCGCTCTTTATAGCTTTGCATGTTTCATAAATAATAGTTTTTATTCCACACGCGCGATGCGCGCGCACCATTTTGTTAATCGAAATTAAGATGCTAATAGTGAAGCAATAAATAAATATATTTGAATTAGACATTAATATTTTGTGCTTGAATTTGTGGGATAAGTATGTAAGATATAGTCATTTTATATTGAAATATGTTTCAAATTGCTTTCTATTGTATGCATAGTTTTTAATTACATCTTATTATGTGTCCAATTAAGTCAACAATTTAGATAACTATCAACTAATTGCATATTTTTCAATATGTGTTATTGACTTAGCTGTATTATGGAAGTTCGTATTATTGTAACAAATTTTAAGTATTGCATATTATATATGTCTTGACTTGATTTACTTACTATATTTTTCAATATGTGTTATTGACTTAAGTTATATTATGGAAGTTCGTATTATTGTAACAAATTTTAAGTATTGCATATTATATATGTCTTGACTTGATTTACTTATTATGATCATTCTCATTGAATATAGAGAAAGATCATGTAAGTAGATATCTATTTTATTGTCTAAAAAGGAATATTGTATATATACGTATTTTAATTTTCCATTTGGTTATGTACTTTAGCATTTGTATGATATTGTGTGTATGTGCAGCAATTCTATTATGATAAATGTAAATAAATTAGAGTTAGTAAAAATGAAGTATAATTAGTGCTAATTCTATGTGATCATGTTGTATATAATGTCATTAGTGACCATGAATGGATAGCGTTCCTTGTTAAATATGTAAGAGATTGACTATATGTACTTTGGATAGTTAATAAAGTTTTGAGAAAGATAATTTAACTTAGCTAGCAATTGTCAGTGATCATTACACATATGGTTTGCTTGGCATACTGGAGATTAATAAGAAATTACATAGTTTGCTGTTTTATGGCATGTGTAAATGTTGGATTATAGTCAAGAATAAAGATATTCAATACAAATGGTTGCTATGATGCAATCTTGTTTATTTGCGTGATATTGGAAGGTAACTATAGTGCATGAAGAGGGATATAAGTTAATGTGGTATTTATCTAGATCATTATGCCTTTTTTGAACTTATTTGACTTATCATTATGACTGGTATGTGTAACACCCTGTAGGGAATAAATTTCAAGCGTTAATCCCCTAGCTTGAACCCCACTGTGATCATACACTAAAGTACGGTGGCGTCCAAAAGGGAAGAAGATAGAGCAAAAGAGTCGCCAACAAGTTTTAGGAACTTGTAAACCGTTCACAGGGTGAAGGTTACACCTCTTAACGATCCAAGAGATCGTCAACTCCATAAGCTCTAGAACCAAATAAGGGTTCGGGGATGATGGTACAAATCCAACCTAAAAGAGATTGAATCTGCCCTAATAATAGGCCTCTACTTTATTCTGATCATATTCATGTGCGCTTTTTAATTAACATACAATCAACAGGATTAACCCTAAACCTGTTTATCTATGTTGGTTAAATTTAATGCACAAATAAATCTATTATTGACGATCACTTGAATTATAATCAAATTAACCCTAACAAGATTATTAATTTCTTATTAAGCGTGATTACAAGTACAAATTCCCTTTAAACATGCATAAAGGCGTGATCAAGCAATAAATAATAAATATCATCAAGCAACATAATAATAATAATAATAATAATGATCATCATAAATAATAATAATCATAATAAATAATAATAATCATCATCAAAATAATAATAATAATAATATTCATAATATTCATAATCACTATAATCATAATCATGTTAATGTTAATATTAAAGCATAATAATAGCAAGATCCTAGGCATGATACTAACAAGATTAATAACAAATCCTAGCATGTCACTAAGCATTAAAAATCAAATCTTTAACCCTAACATGATACTAACAATCATAAATATTAGGAAGAACATAAGAAGCATCGTAACAATCATATTTAATATTAAAATACCCTAGACATGATACTAGGAATATCATAATAACAATTTAAACATGATTTCTACATCATAACATCAATAAATCAATTAAAGTACTTACTTTGATGCCTCGTACCTCTTTCTAATAACAAAATACACATGTTAGTAACTTCACGGAAAATAATAAACAAACAATTAAATTAAATAATTGAAAGAGAGATTTGAGACCAAACCCTCAGAAATTAAACCTTTCAAGTCTAGGGCGAAGGCAACTTCGAATAAGGCTAGGTGTTTCTAGATCTTGTGAATGCGGAATTTTGTAAGTAAAAGCAATTTTTGAAAAAGAGAAAGAGATGATGGTGAATGACTAAAAGAGAATTCTCGATGAGAATTAGCGAATGATTAAAGAGAATGAAAGAGAATTGAAAACTGGTTGTAGGTGAATGTAGATGAGAATTGGTTGTTGATGATTGAAAACGGAGTTTTTACGACGTTATTTATAGAAAAATCAGCCAAAAAGATAAAATTAACAAAACAGAGCATTGGCGCACGTGAAAAAGAGCTGGCGCCAGCGCCAGCTAATTGGCGCCAGGCGCCAATGTCTGGTGTTAGGCGCTAGTCCTGTTTTTGACGCGTTTTCTAAAATCAGATAAATTTTGCCGTACAGGAGGATAAAATCGTATCTTTTCCTCAAAAATGTTCTTTGATTTTAATTAAAACTCTGAAAAGTCAACAAAAGTCAATTTATCAATGCTAATTGAATTAGGAATGAAAAGAACCTTCTAGAAGACTAAAACCACTCCTAATTACATTAGGAATGATAAATCATATTAGGCCCTCCCCTAGATCATTGGGCCACATATAAGGCTCAAAACGGGCCCAGTTCAGTAAATTGGCCATAACTTCCTCATTATTCATCGGAGTTGAGCTTATAATATATCGTTGGAAAGCTCTTGTCAAGCCCCATCCAACTACACTACTATTGGACCCATATCATGGACCAACCAAACTGGATTGGCTGTTTTCTTTAAAATAAGTTTTCAAAAACAGAGAGAAGAGAAAAGAAATTAAAACTAGCCGCAACACTAGACTTTCCACACTTTCACTTCATTCGATTATGATTCGACGCGAAAGGTACTCATCACCGGGTTTGGTTTTTGGGGAGACACAAATGGGTGTCTACAGAAGCCCCCACTTTTTCTGAGTTTGGAGAAACGCGAGTTTCGAAAACAAAAGTCAAAGTATCGATAGGGACAGAGAATGATTCAGAACGTTCTGCGATCCTAAATCACTCTTGTAACGCCGATACTTGCAAACTAGCGTTAGTTAAACAGATAAAAGAGTTAAGAAACGCGTATCTTGCACCGTCGAGGACACGTCTTTGAAAGTAACCGATTGTTGTCGCTTCCTTGTTGTTTTGATGACCTCCTACAAGCTAGAGAATGTCATCCCGCTTGAAAACCACTACGCCTGTAACTGCTTCCAAATTGGAAAATTACTTCGCCTGAAACGATCCTCCTCCGCATTGATAATATTCCACGTCCAAGGGAATACTATCGAAGATTGTTTCTCTTGAAACAATCCTCATCCGCATTGATAATACTCCACGTCCAAGGGAATACTATCGAAGATTGCTTCTCTTGAAACAATCCTCAGTTGTTTGTGACAACCCTCCACAATCTAGGGAACGCCATCCTGCTGTTTGTTTTGACGATCTTCCGCAATCTAGGGAACGCCGTCGATCAATGTTGCTACATCTTGAGCCTTTTCTTGAATCATAGTGACAACCTTCCAATCATAGAAAAAGTCATCGAAGACCGCCTCATCATGAACTGCTCTTCTCATATCTTGGTGACAACCTCCACAATCTTAGCAAACATCGTCGAAGACCGCGCATCTCGTGCTATCTTCTCAAATCTTGGGTGACAACCTCCACAATCTTAGCGAATGTCGTCGAAGACCGCCCATCTCATGCTATCTTCTCAAATCTTTGGCGACAACCTCCACAATCTTAGTGAATGTCGTCGAAGACCGCCCATCTCGTGCTATCTTCTCAAATTTTGGGTGACAACTTCCACAATCTTAGCGAACGCTGTCGAAGACCGCCCATCTCGTGCTATCTTCTCAAATCTTGGGTGACAACCTCCACAATCTTAGCGAATGCTGTCGAAAATAACTTTACTTGAAGTCATCCTCAGTTGTTGCGATAATATTCCGAAGAAAATTACCGAAGACCAACACTTGTCGATCTTTAAAGCTCGCTTGAACTTTGCTTCCGCTAAAACCAGTATGTCGGTGTTTCCGTGATGAGCCAATTCTTAGGCGCTTTAAGCTAAGTGAGACGATCTTTCATCAGGTCGATCACTTATTGCGATTGTAATCGAACAGACTACTTAATCATGTCAAATTGCTTATAGGGGCTAACTGGCGTACCAAGGAACCCGAAATTGCTGTATGAGATCGAAATAACCTTTCTGAGAGGCTTCGAGCTCTGTCGCTGTTGAAATATTTCTGGCGCCAAGAATTGACTCTGTCGCCGAACGCTGTGATAGGGTCTTCCCTATTCTGTTGCACCTGTATTTATTTTTTACTATAGAACTTTGCTAATCTTTTTACCATCTTAGGGTTGACCTAAGGCTTAATTATCTTAGGGTTGACCTAAGGTTTAGCGTCGCTTGACTTATTGACTTGACACGACTCAAGGTATATACTTGACTCGCTGTGATTGACTCGAGGTTGACTCGACTCGATGTGTTTGACACATGTGTTAGACTCAAATCAAAGTGACATGACATGACATGCATGACTCAATGTGATCGTGCGACTCGAAAATGCAAAAAGCAAAAATTTTCCGTCATTTTTGTGGAGGGTACCGAATTTCTCCCGAAAAAGAAAGACGCGAAAAAAGAATCGAAGTTTTTGAAGGTGCATGTTGAATGAGCTTAGTCAAATGTCATTTGATACTATCTCTCAAGGTGCAAGGATGAACCCATCCTAGGCTATCTCAACTGTTGACTCCATGATGAAAGTATTTGGGTAACTTAGACATGGAGGCTAAGCACTTCATACTTCGTGATGCAATGATGATTATGAGTGATGTGACAAGGCATGCTTCAGCGTGGTGTTAAGATTTCATGACAAAGGGTTCCTGAGGGAAGTATATTTGGTCATGTATATGTGATGTGTGTGAAAGTGACACTAAGGTTAGGCCGCAAGGGCTAAGTGTGTGGAAATATATTATTTGTTAAAAGAGTCAAATGGTGGTGACTCTTAGGCTAGGTAAGCTAATGATATAAGGATCAAGCCCCCAAGTCTAGCTCTAAATGAAAAGGGATGAGCATAGGATATCCCTTGATATGATCAATTACGAATGTAAATATGAATGCATTTTTATTACGGCCGCACCTTGATGTGAGGTTGCCTACGTATCCGTTAGGAATTAGGCCGAACGTAGCTCTAGCCGAACCTCACACAAGTGTGTATACCTCAAAAAGGTCTTTTTAAGGTTTGTAACGTGGTTAGGCTAAAGGTTATAGAAGAAGGGGATAAAGGCTCAAGACCCTAGATAAGCCCCCAAGGTGTGCAACTTTGATTTTGAATCTTTATATTTATGCTTGAGTTTCTACTCTTTTTTAGCTCTTTTTTTATCTTTTGCTTTAGCATCTATTTTATTTTTATAAGTGTGGGCAATCTCGATCATGCGGTCTATCACTCACTTGGCATTCATGTTTCGCAGGCACGGTACCGAGCACTCGATAAGAGACGCAATCTGAGACGTGTTCTTATTGAAGATATTTTCATATCAAATACATTGGAACACTTGCCCTTTTGTACACTTTTATTTATTTTTTTTTGCTTATTTTTTGCTATTTTAATTTTTTGAATCACTCAAGCCTTTTTTAGAATTGCATAAGTTGCACACCATCCCATCCCAAGGTTAGGTAGATGTAGGTTGAAAAAAGAAGGGTTTATCGTTAGACGAGGCTCAAAGTGGTTTATGAAGAAATGATTGCATATTTGAAAGGTGGAAGGAGATATAATGTGGCTACAAGGGGTGCCTTAAATCATTGGTATACCTTGTGCTTAGATCGACATAGATTTTTTTTTTTTTTTTATGCAATATAATGAAATGATCATATATAAGGAAATAAATGCTCATTTTATTAAAATAAAATAAATAATGATCCTACAAAATAAATCTAAGGAGAATAAAAAGGTGCCTATGCTAGACTTATTGGGGAAAGGGTAAATAAAAAAGAAATAGAAAAAAGAGGTCACGAAATCTTGTCGTTGAAGCTCGCCTCTTGTCTTGTGTTGTTTCCTTTATCATCACTCGCTCTTCTTGTTAACTGGAGGCATGGGAAGCTTATTATTATCAATCAAATGTTGGATAGCCTCCTTTAGCTTCCAACAGCTCTCAGTAGTATGACCCCTACCTTGATGGTACTTGCAGTGTTCGTCTTGATTCCAACTAGGCAATCTTTTTTCAGGTGTGGGATCTTGAATAGGTCCAATGGATTTAATGAGTCCTTTGGCATGGAGTCGATCGAAGGAAGTATCGTAGCTCATCCCAATGGGGGTGAAGTCTTTCCTTAGTTGCTTCTTAGATCCTTGGTTATCCATGGCTAAAACTTCACTGAGATCAAAGGTACTAACATTGTTACTAGAGTGGGCGTTTTCGGAAGAAGAAGGATTTTCGTTCTTCTTTCCTTTCCATCCAGCGTGGTTACTATTGTTAGTAGCTTTTTGCTTTGCGAGGTCATCTTCGATTTCAATTCCGATGTCATAAACGGCCTTGAAAGTATTCAGATTGTGTTGATATTTTAAATGCTTCGAATACTTCTCTTGAAGATTCTTGATAAACATCTTCACAGACTCCTTTTCGGCGGGGACCTCAATCATCTTAGCGGAAGTTTCCCTCCACTTAATAAAGAAAGAAGTAAACCTTCATTCTCTTTTTGTTTTAGCATCTCAAGTTGTCTATGGTTGGTTTCAACTTGAATATTGCACTTGTACCTATCAACGAAAGCGTTTACTATCGATTCCCAGGTAGAGGTTTTCTCTTTGTCAAGGGAGAAGTACCATTGTTGGCAAACGGTCTCAAGAGATAGTGAGAACAGAGAGGGGAAAACCTTCTTATCGATACTCTTAATGTTCATTATAGTTTCAAAAGCTCTTAGATGAAAGTAAGGGTTATCTGTTGCCTTGAATTTAGGGATGTCAGTGGAGTTGAACTTATGTGGAAGAAGTTCCTTGTCCAGCGAGACCCCTTGTGAACTCATGCCCTGAAATTTATAGTCGCTAGATAGCTTGCTTAGACTCTCTTGCATGAGGTCCATCTGTTGTTGCTTCACGGGATCATTGATCTTGAGTGTGAGGAGCTTCAGTGTCTCAGTCACGGTAACCAATTGGTTCCTAAGCTCATTGAATTCTTCTTGAGTTGCCATTATCTTCTTAGCCTTCCTCTTTTGACGAATCGGTTTATCAAAAAGCGAGACCTGAATAAAGAGGTTGTCCTTGATTAATCGCCCTTCTCTCCTCGACCAAGTACTGCGGAAAGGGAATTTGGGGATACTTATTGTTAATTATTTGACTCAAACTTTATTCAACATGCAATGGATGGAGGAAGTGAAGAAAGATTGGAATAGAATGTGAAGGAAAATGATGTATATGGAGGGATATGAAGAATTAGGAGTATAATGTACCCCCAACTCAAATGACGGAAAAGACCGACATGCATGAACCTAAGACATGGTCATGGTGACATATACTCAAAGTGTGTGCTAAGACTAGTGAGTGTAGGTGACGTGTTAAGACTCGTGTTATGACCATGTGGCTAGACTATGTGACTAGACTCAATCAATGACTCGACAAGGTGTTATTGACAGCGAACGTTAACCGAATTAATTAGCAAACTGGTTAATTAGACTCTAGGTGATGACAAGACCAATAATCCGAATTGTCGGCCAAACGACAGGACTGGCGTGACACTGTGTAGCTTGGCGCCAGACGACAGAGCTGTCGCCAGGCGCCACACTCCACAGTGTGGCGCTACAGCTCAGACTTTGGCGCCAATATTGGAGCTTCGGTTTGGGACTGTTTTTGGTGTTATTAATCAACTGGGGTATGCCTAAAGTCGTATTAGGTCAATTCCGATTAAAATATTAGACTTTATAGACTCTAATTAATTAATTAATTAGGCAAATTTCTTTAATTCATTAATTTATTTAATCTTAACACAAGTCAAACAAACGGTTAAGAGAAACATAGAATATATGCACAACAAATAATGCACAATTAGTCAAGTAGGCACAATATGATGCAATGAGTTTGCAACCTAACCATGGCTCTAGTTCTCTAAAGTTCGGGATATGGTTTAGTCAATAGAGGGTCCATGGTTAATTGTCCGGATGCACCGCGCGGAAGCCTAACCGTGAAGGGTTGGCGCGAGTGGATGGGACACCGCGAGTTTTGAAAAAAAAAACTCGCTTCCATGGTTTGGTGAATTCAACATTCTCGGATGTACCCTTTGTTGCACAGAGCGTTCAATCAGGTAGATGGAGCATGAATTCCCAGAGGGTTATGTCCATATGTAGAACACATATGGGTTTCAGAAAAGTAAAAAAAAAATTCAATCAGGAAGTAGGATCGAGCAAACAATACGAAAAACCGGTCGAAATTAGAACGCATATTTCTGGCTCGGTATTGGGGGAAGTTGGCGCCAGCAATCAGAGACTGGCGTCAGCTTTTAGCTGTAGCGCCTGGCGCCAAAGCTAGCGTTTGGCGCTACGGTTAAAATGCTGGCGCCAATGCTCTGGCCCCTGGCGCTACTTCCCACATGCCTCAGCAGCTTTCTGTGCTCAATAAAATTTTCCAGTTTCGCGTGGTTTTATTTCGGTCCTAGTTGTGAAAGATATTTCTCAAATTTCCTACGTGTAAAATCCTATGTTTTTAACTCATTACGGATGGTCTTTCCAATGAGATCTTTTTTTATGCATATGACAATAATGTTAATCAAAATTACGCACATGAAATACTTAAAACGTTTCGAGTCTCATCTACTCATTCTAAATCATTGCCGAAACAAATTCAGGAATTAAAATAGAAATCCTCCCCAGTGGAGTCGCCAAAAACTGTGGGGAATAATTTCAAGCGTTAATCCCCTAGCTTGAACCCCACTGTGATCATACACTAAAGTACGGTGGCGTCCAAAAGGGAAGAAGATAGAGCAAAAGAGTCTCCAACAAGTTTTAGGAACTTGTAAACCGTTCACAGGGTGAAGGTTACACCCCTTAACGATCCAAGAGATCGTCAACTCCATAAGGTCTAGAACCAAATAAGGGTTCGGGGATGATGGTACAAATCCAACCTAAAAGAGATTGAACCTGCCCTAATAATAGGCCTCTACTTTATTCTGATCGTATTCATGTGCGCTTTCTAATTAACATACAATCAACAGGATTAACCCTAAACCTGTTTATCTATGTTGGTTGAATTTAATGCACAAATAAATCTATTATTGGCAATCACTTGAATTATAATCAAATTAACCCTAACAAGATTATTAATTTCTTATTAAGCGTTATTACAAGTACAAATTCCCTTTAAAATGCATAAAGGCGTGATCAAGCAATAAATAATAGATATCATCAAGCAACATAATAATAATAATAATAATAATAATAATAATAATAATAATAATAATAATAATAATAATAATAATAATAATAATAATAATAATAATAATAATAATAATAATGATCATCATAAATAAAATAATCATAATAAATAATAATAATCATCATCAAAATAATAATAATAATAATATTCATAATCATCATATAATAAATTATAATCATTATAATCATAATCATGTTAATGTTAATATTAAAGCATAATAATAGCAAGATCCTAGGCATGATACCAACAAGATTAATAACAAACCCTAGCATGTCACTAAGCATTAAAAATCAAATCTTTAACCCTAACATGATACTAACAATCATAAATATTAGGAAGAACATAAGAAGCATCGTAACAATCATATTTAATATTAAAATACCCTAGACATGATACTAGGAATATCATAATAATAATTTAAACATGATTTCTACATCATAACATCAATAAATCAATTAAAGTACTTACTTTGATGCCTCGTACCTCTTTCTAATAACAAAATACACACGTTAGTAACTTCACAGAAAATAATAAACAAACAATTAAATTAAATAATTGAAAGAGAGATTTGGGACCAAACCCTCAGAAATTAAAACGCTATACATGAAAAGGAAAAACCTAAAAGAAGAATCCTTTAATGCCCTATCAATGGAAAACTCTTCGAAACTATGAATTACGCTCCTCACCCTATCTTAATAATAATAAGAAAGGCAGCGGTAGCTATGAAGCATCTTAGAGTATTCCATTCTGTTTTTCAGCTGGATCCGGTCTAGGGCAAAGGCAATTTCGAAGAAGGCTAGGTGTTTCTAGATCTTGTGAATGCGGAATTTTGTATGTAAAAGCAAGTTTTGAAAAAGAGAAAGAGATGATGGTGAATAACTAAAAGAGAATTCTTGATGAGAATTAGCGAATGATTAAAGAGAATGAAAGAGAATTGAAAACTGGTTGTAGGTGAATGTAGATGAATGTTGATGAGAATTGGTTGTTGATGATTGAAAACGGAGTTTTTACGACGTTATTTATAGAAAAATCAACCAAAAAGATAAAATTAACAAAACAGAGCATTGGCGCACGTGAAACTGAGCTGGCGCCAGCGCCAGCTGATTGGCGCTAGGCGCCAACATTAGCGCCAGGCGCCAATAGCTGGCGCCAGGCCTAGCGCAAGGCTCCAATGTCTGGCGTTAGGCGCTAGTCTTGTTTTTGACGCGTTTTCTAATATCAGATAAATTTTTCTGTACAGGAGGATAAAATCGTATCTTTTCCTCAAAAATGTTCTTTGATTTTAATTAAAACTCTGAAAAGTCAACAAAAGTCAATTTATCAATGCTAATTGAATTAGGAATGAAAAGAACCTTCTAGAAGAATCTAGAAGACTAGAACTATTCCTAATTGCATTAGGAATGATAAATCATATTAGGCCCTCCCCTAGATCATTGGGCCGCATATAAGGCTCAAAACGGGCCCAGTTGAGTAAATTGGACATAACTTCCTCATTATTCATCGGAATTGGGCTTATAATATATCGTTGGAAAGCTCTTGTCAAGCCCCATCCAACTACACTACTATTGGACCCATATCATGGACCAACCAAACTGGATTGGCTGTTTTCTTTAAAATAAGTTTTCAAAAACAGAGAGAAGAGAAAATAAATTAAAACTAGCCGCAACACTAGACTTTCCACACTTTCACTTCATTCGATTATATGATTCGACGCGAAAGGTACTCATCACCGGGTTTTGTTTTTGGGGAGACACAAATGGGTGTCTACACACCCCAATAATTCTCCCTTTTCCAAACCACTTACTTTAAATAAAAATAGAGGAGAACCATTGGCATGTTACCGCCATGTGTTAAAACGTTAAGGCTTTATCAAAGTATTGCAGCGGAAATCCAACTTACATCTTAAAATAATATAATTTTGATAACCAATAAGTCAAAGCTTACAAATTGGAACCATAAAGGCCCTTATTTAAAACCAAACCAACAATCAAAGTCCCAAAACGTAAGTAAATTAGTAAAACATAAATAAGTTCAACACAAAGAACGAATACTCTCAATCACACCAATCCCTTGACAATGCGTATGTCAAATTTCCGAACTTCACATCATCATGCTAACGTGTGCAATACTGCTCCCCAATAATACAAGTGTAATAATTGGATCATCACAGGGTCATTGAAAGGCGAAGGCCATGACCAAAAGAAAACACACAAAAGCACGCAATCAGCAAAGCTGAGTACATACAAGCTACAACGCACAAAACCTGACATGCTCAACTAATTAAAGTAAATAAACATACAACTTGAATTCATTAATCAAGACTCCACACTTAAACAATTCAATTGACTCAACATACTTTCTAACCAATTCTAAACACTCGACTCTTTATATTTAATGTAATTAATTTAGTTTGGAGTAAGCAATAGACGAGGTTGTCCAATCCACCAAATCATTTTGGTCCCAAATGACCATTTAAAATAAAATTTTAGCGCGATGCAAAAATGGGCGCGACTCCATTCTCACAAAGTTAGTCTAGGATCCCATCTAACTTTCATTATAAAATAAAAATGTAAATACCAAAAGAGAAGAGGACATGTTGATCAAACAAGCCTCGGAAAGCCACGGGCTACCACCGTGTACCCCAACCCATAATTGTCAATACTCTAGAAGTGCACGCTTTCTAGAGTTTTATTGCTTATCCATGTTTCACTTTACGTGATTACAATTTTAATTAATAGCCGACTCAATCAAATAGACCATACATAAAAATCATACATCAATTTACTTTTAATCTTATTTAGGACAATGGTGATCACACCACAAATTGACCTTTAAATCCATTAAACTTCCAAATTATCCAAATTGTTGAACATAGTCAACCCACCTAGCCATTTCGGCTTAATCCACTTTTACTCAACATACTAACAAGTCATGCTCGAGTAATAAATAAAATAATAATAACCTTGTGGAATAATTAATAAATTCATTCCAATTAAACCATTCAATTCCAATCCTTTAATAATCCAAATGTGGTTAACAAACCAATCCAATAAAAAATATGCTTGTATCAACATTCCATACAAATAATTAATCCAATATAATTCAACATGCTTGCATCCATAATTCCATACAAACATAATCAATTCACCAAAACATGTCTCATAAATATAAGCACATGCATAAATCAAATGTATAACCAAACAATTTCCATCCAAGTGTTCTCTAATCATGAAACTAAGTTCTTTTCTTTGGTACCTAAACATGATACTACTTACAACGAAGTAGACATGTACGTACCTCGTATAAACAATCCTTTGTGCCACTTTTAATCACTTAAAAGTCTCCTAAGAAATAATCACTTCCTAGAAAACAAGCAACAACAATAAATTAATACTTAACCAAATTTCCAGCAATATAATTTAGATTAAAACTCCTTAAAACTTCATTAAAAACATGTTTTTATGCTTAATTAATCAATAGAAATACAATAGGAATAAAAGCCCCAAATTAATTGCTCATTAGAACCCTAAAATCCCAATTTAAATAAATTGAAACCCTAGGTTTTAAAATTATAAAATCTGAAAATTATAACAACAATTATAATATGAAATTATTAGTTTAAAACATCAAAAACATGATTTTGATACTAAAAATATAAACTTTATACTATAAAATCAAAACCCAAAACAATTTAATCAATTCTAAGCAATACTAAAAAAAAATTAAAACAAAGGAGGAGGAAAGGGGAGTGGCCACGGCTGGGCTGCTGGGCTGGTGGGCCGGCAGGGTCGCCGGCGGCGGCAACAGGGGGGTGCGCCGGAGGTGGCTGGGCGGCAGGTGGTGTGAGTGAGGATTTCCTCACGTGAAGGAGGAGGAAAGGGAAAGAAGAAAAAAAAGAAAAGAAAAGAAAAAGGAAAAAGAAGGGAAAAAAATAAAAGAAAGGAAAAATAAAGGGAAAATAAGAGAAATAAAATAAAGAGAAGAGAGTTTACTAACCTTTTTGTGTGGGGAAAAATTTGGGGATGTATGGGGTATTTTTATGAGAGAGAGTGATGTAGGGTAAGTAGTAAAATTGGGCCTCAAAAATTAATGGGTCAATTAAGTAAGTAAAGTGGGTTAGATTTGTTTGTTGGACATAAATTATAGAATGATGGTCCATAAAAATCATATTGTAATAAAAATAATTTTCCAACCAAAATAATTTGAAACTTTTAAAATTAAATTCCGGAAAAATACAAATAGATATTATAAATAAAATGTAATTTCATTTATAATATATTTAAAAATACGGGGGATTACAGTATGACTATTGGGAAAGAATATTGAAGTTAATTTCTGTTTCAGTTTCTGAAAACAAAATCTTATTCAAGACTTTTCTTGTGAAATCTATATGTAATTGCATTTAATGTGATACAAATTTCTATCATTGTTTTTGTTCTATATATAGCATTGTTGTTATCAAATACAAATTAGCCATTGAATTGTGATTATAAGCTAAGTATAGGCATACTCCCTCCGTGTTTTTTAGTATTACAGTTTGATCGACATATAGTTTTAGGCAATTTAATTGACTTAAATAAAATAAGAAGTAAGTGGGGGTAGTTGGAGTAATAAAAAATTGTAAAAGAAAGATAGTAGAGTTAATAGTTTATTGAAAAATAATGAACGTGAGAGGAAAGATATAATAAAAAAATAGTAGTGGGTTTAGGTAGGGACCATAAGAGGAGAGAGAGATAATATTTTATGTAGCTTTTTGCCAAAAAAAAAGAAAGTGTAACACTTATTAAAATACGGCCGGATTTGATAAGTGTAACACTTATTAAAACACGGAGGGAGTATATCTTAGCAATCTGTTTAGGAACTCGAATGGCTGATTTTGCGACTACGTTTACTGTTCGTTATGAGGCTCATCCAGAAGCTAAGAGAAGCTTGTATGAGATATATATTTATTGATTTATATTGTTGTTATGCTTGTAAAAAAATGTAGCTGTATTTCTGTGCAGTGGTTTGGTAAGACTAATTTATATTTTGCATTTGTTTGCTTGTTGCTGATGTAATATTTTGGGCTGGTATTTTGCTAATGCATATTCATCTACAGCGCATTCCTGATGAATTCAAAGACATCTTATATGATAGTTTCCAAGGTTTTAGCCTGCTAGTGCATGGTAATTCTAGAACTTGGCAAGCTACTATGGCACATGAAAAAGGAAAGAGATGATTGGGTGACTATTTTAGAAGGTGGATGGATTCATTTTGTTAAAGATAATGGGATAAGTTCCGGTGATTGTTTAAAGTTTACATATACAGGGAATAGCTCTTTCACTATTGTAGACACCCAAATGTGTCTCCCCAAAACCAAACCCAATGATGAATACTTTTCACGTCATTTGATTATCGAACGAAGTGAAAGTGTAGTGATGCGGTTATTGTTATTAAAACTCCTACTTTCTGTTTTCAAAAATTTATCTATTTATGAAAATAATCAGTCCAATTTAGTTTGGTCCATGATAAGGGTCCAATAATAGTGTAGTTGGGTTGGGCTCGAAAAGAGCTTTTCAACGATATATTATAAGCCCAATTCCGATGAATAATGAAGAAATGTGACTAAAATACTAAATTGGGCCCGAAATGATTTTATATCCGGCCCAATGATCTAGAGGAGGGCCTATTATTAGTTATTAATCCTAAAGTTATTAGGATTGACTTTAGTCTTCTAGAATAATCTAGAAGGTTCTTTTAAATCCTAATCCTAATGGAATTAGGATTGATAATTATATTTTAAATAGTTTTATTTGGAATAAAATAAGTGTTTTTTATGATAAATTTGATTTTAATTGATATAGCGGAGTTTACTACTTCATCGTATTAAGAAGAGGATTTCTTGTGCAAAGCGCGTTTTATCTTTTAATCAGCGCCAATTGACAAGCATGTCGCCAAACGACAGATCTTGTCGCCATGTATGATGCTTGTCGTTTAGCGCTGGATCCTGTTGCTTGTGGCTGGAGCCAGTTTTATTCCGTGTCGAACTCAATCTCTTTTCTACCATTTTCAGACTATTTTTATATAAATAAGGTCCATGACCCCCATTTTCAAATCACCCAGAATCATAAATTATCTCTTTTTTCTCTCTCAAGCATTAGCTTATTCTTTCTCCCTCTTGCTTTCTAGCTAACCCTTTTCAAAATACATAATTCTGCATTCACAAGTCCTAGACACACCTAGCCAAGCTCGAAATTGTCTTCGCCCTAGACGTGAAATGTTGATAATGGCGGTTTGGTCCTAAATCTTATTTTAATTCTTTGATTAGATTTATTTCCTTGAAGTTACTAATGTGTTTATTGTTTTGATAAAAATAGATACGAGACATTAAAGTAAGTAATTTGATTATTTACTATTCCTTTGATATAGAAATCATGTTTATAATTTTATATTAATACCTAGAATCATGTTTAGGGTATTAACTAATATTTCTAATATCATGTATGTTCGAAGTATCATGTTTAGGTTGCTTCTTATTCTTTCTAATATCATGTTAGTATCATGTTAGAGCTAAAGTTTTGATCTTTATTTTTTAGTGACATGCTAGAGTTTGTTATTAATCATGTTAGTATCATTGCCTAGAATCTTGCTATTAATATTATGCTTTGATGAGATTATGATTATGATGATAATTATTATGTTGCTTGATATATATTATTGTTATTGCTTGATCACGCCTTTTATGCAGGTTTAAAGGGAATTTGTACTTGAAATCACGCCTAATAAGATAATTAATAATTTGATTTAGGCTAATATGATTTTAATTCAAGTGGTCGCCAATAATAGATTTATTTGTGCATTAATATTCAACCGACATAGATTAAATAGGTTTAGGTTTAATCTAATGATTGTATGTTAGTCAAAAAGCGCACATGAATATGAGAAGAATAAAGTAAAGACCTATTTTTAGGGCGGGTTCAATCTCTTTTAGGTTGGATTCGTACCTTCATTCCCGAATATCCAGTCATGGTTCCAACTATAGAGTTAGCGATCTCTAGGATCGTGAAGAGG
This sequence comes from Chenopodium album, assembly GCF_948465745.1. Taxonomy (NCBI): domain Eukaryota; kingdom Viridiplantae; phylum Streptophyta; class Magnoliopsida; order Caryophyllales; family Amaranthaceae; genus Chenopodium; species Chenopodium album. Next base: position 19,967,486 of record NC_137842.1, read on the forward strand.
TGTAACCTTCACCATGTGAACGTTTTACAATTTCCAAAAACTTGTTGGCGACTCTTTTGCTCTCGTTTCCTTCCCTTTGGACGTCACCATGCTTAAGTACATGATCATAGTGGGGTTCAAGTTTGGGATGCTTGAATTATTCCCTACAATTTTTAATTTATGGCCAAAATAATAAATTGGGCCCGAAATGATTTTTATATACGACCCAATGATGAGACTTGAGCAAACTTTCCAAGCTTGATATGCTTCCTTACAACCGCTCTTTGCTATCTTGATGTTACAAGTCATGAAATATAAGGCAGTACAACTTAATTTGCAAGACTTTTAATCAATCTCCTTTGCTAGAGTTCGCAACAACTAAGCGAGAGCTTGATGGTGCTCAAATAACAAGTAATTGATCTATCCATTCTTCCTCGATACTTACTCTAGAATATTTATTTTACAGGATAATGTAACCAGAAGGGATGCCCAAGATCGCTTATAAACATCAAATGTGTTGAACTTGTCTATCCACGAGCTGTAGTGTGCTTGCTGTGCACTTGCCTGCTTTCTGTCACACGCCATGAAGCAGCTCCACCAGGTACTTTTAAAGGTCTATAAACATTTTTCAAACCTTTATTAGGTCTGAAATTGCTCTTGCCTTCTTATCTCTATAATGCTGACAAGACGACTAAGTAGCTTGCAGTACCAGGTTGCAGAAATGACAACAGAGCGCTTTCAAAGTATTTGATTCCTTGCATTGTGATCTTATTGTATTTATAATCACTTGCTGCAGAATTTTTATCATTTTAACTTGAAAAGGCACCACTCTAATACTTTATTGCCCTCCTCAAACTCCGAGCTCTGACCTTAACATAACCAGTCTTTTGCTGCTAAGCAATTGCAGTCCCACTAAGAATGCGGACATGCTTTCAAGAGTAAGCTGATGACGACAATCAAATAATAGGAAGTGATTCCGCCCATTCTTCCTAAAAAATGCAATGAATATTTTATTTTGAGTGAGAATGCAACCAGAAGAAGACGCCAAAGATTGCCTGTGATTTTTGGCTATATTGAACTTTTTACCCTCGAAGTTGTTGCGTGCCTGACCATCAACCATATGGCAGCTTGCATCTTACGGGTTGAAAGCTTCCAACTGCTCGTATGCAGTTGCTAGTGTCAGTGGTTGTGCAGGTCTTCCATTTGCACAAGTTTGCTAGCTGTCTGAGCAAACCTGTACTCTGGCTAACATTGAAGTAATGCTATGCGAAACCTCATTAGCAAGCTCTACATGAGTGCTTTAGTGTTCCAGCTACTTGTCAAACAAAATAGTGAAAGGTGTGCTGCTGCAACTTGTTTTTGTCCTACTGCTCCCAAGTTCTGAGCCTAATATACCTTGCGGTTGCTAGTAACAACAACAGTGGTTTCATTCATCGACCACTGCAGTAATAAGTAATACCACTCAATGGAGCTGCTATTTCCCAGTTTAAAGTGGTTGAGCTTTTAGCGTAATTGCTTCTCCTTACTGTTTCTAAGCGGGGCACTAAGTCCACTTTTAAATTTCACAATCACATTCTGAATTTAGCATCAAATAAGATCTGAAAACCATTTTTCTTCAATGACTTTTCTCCTTTCTTTTTAGCTTGCCAAGTGATTTGCTTCGGTCTAATTTCCCTCATGTAGATTAACATTGCTATCTTACGGAGTCTAACACTCCTTTTTCCAAATAGTGTCGATTAATTTTCATTGCTGCTACCGAAATACGATCACATTTGAAGTGCACTGAATGCCAACTTCTTGAATATTTCTCCCTATTGCTCTGCTTCATTCTGAACTTTCAACTTAACCCGAATTCTAATACAATAAGCTTTCATATTCTAAACTGGGCATGAGCTTAGCTCTGAACCTCTGTGAATTACGAACAAAATTGCAGAAGGCATGGGGTCCCGAATAAACCCACGTGCTCTGGGAGGAGCTTCTCATCTCCGTCTTAATTGTCCTATCTTCTGGGAACTTCGTGGCATAGGACAAGCTAATACTGTTCTCAGAACATCTTTATAAATTCCCTTTGTGTGCAAGAATATGAAAATGTATTTTTCCTACTTACAGTGGGCGATTTATTACATCAGGTTTTTCTTTGATGTTTTATCGAACATTAACAATGCATAAGACTCATGTGTACTGCTTATTTCTAACACCCAACTCTGAAAATATCTCTCAGGCATTTTATCAAACACTTAGAATGCGTATTTAATTCCCTATATTTCATGAGTGCTTTGTAATAAGCAATTACCCACGCTCTGATTATCCCATTACCCCTGGTCTTATCAAAGATTGCCTTCTCAAATAAAACGCATGCTCCCAGGAATGACACCAACTAAAATTAACCATTACTTGATCAAAATTGTGATAGCTTATTACTCTTAATCATGCAGTTCTTCTATAACGCAGATTTAATTAAATTTGCTATCACATCATCATGACTTATGACACTCTCCAGAAATTCCCATATTTGTACATTATACTTTATTTTTCTTTCAATGATTTGAAAAAAGTGCATCAAGTATGGTGCTCAAATTTGTACTCATATGAATAATAATCAAATGCAGTATATGAGAATGGAGAACTTCGCCTGGTTTTATGGTTTGAAGTTGATGAGGAATTGCGAGACATCTCCATGTTGAAAACGACCGTTGTTGACATGGAGGAAATTAAGACGCCCAGATTTAGCTCTTTAACTAGCCTGACCTGCCTTCCTTGGCTTTGTACTAGTAATTTTGTGCTAGATCCGAATGAATGCGAGGTTGAATTTAGTGATCTATTTTCGACCGACACCTTGGTTGGCGGCGGGTTAAGCTTATCCTTTGCTCTCTCACTTGCTTGTCCCTAAAACTCAGCCGGTTAGTGCTTCAAGGCCAGGTTAGTTCACCCCTCCGTCTAGCGCCAATTGTTTTGGGTGTACTCCGATGGGAATATCCGAACCACTAATTGTACTGCTAGAGTCTCGGTCTGCCTGTTGGGGTCTCGGTCTGCCTGTTGGGGTCTCGGGCTGCCTGTTGGGACCTCAGGCTGAACCTCGGGAAGCTCTGTCAACACCACTGGAGGACCTACAAGAGAGAGAACGTAAATTGCCCTCGGGGGTGGTTTTGAAGAACCCCCCTCCGATGGCTAAGTAAGTGTTTGCCTTTACGGAGAGTATAAAGCTTAATATGCTTAGGGAGAGAGAGAGAGAGAGAGAGAGAGATCAACCTCCTTTATGTGGCATATGTGGGGGTACTTATAGTGTATGATAACCCTAATTTCAGTAGTCAGCCTGTGGCCGACTTACTCTGTCGGGCTGGTAGCCGGGAGCCTAGAGCTGACTCACCCTGGTCGAGCTGGCAGCCGGGAGCCAACTTACCCTGGTCGAGCTGGCAACCGGGAGCCGGGAGCCGACTTACCATAGTCGAGCTGGCATCCGGGAGCCTGGAGCCGACTCAACGGGCTCAAAATGGTACTCGAGGAGCGCCATCCCTAGAGGGGCTGAGAGCGGGAGATAATTCAGCAGGAACTACCCTATACACTAGATTTTACTTTTGATCGGTCAAACAAGTCATCATTTGACTTATACTATAATGAACTCTCATTTAAATAAGAATTGTCTTAAATAAAAACAAAATATAGCTTAATATTAACTCATACAAAACATTAATTTTAATTTTAATTATAATAAATAAATTAATTTTTTAAAAGACTAGGGTATCAGGTTTGATGTGGAGGGTTGGGTGGTCAAAGGTTCGTTCCGTCTAGGGTGGGTGAGAGTTATGTGTGTTTGATCGATCAGCTAGGTTGGGGCTAGGTGGGAGTTCGGCACATAAGTGTGGTTTGAGAGTAAAGGTTGGGCTTTGGTTGGGAGTTCGCCACATAAGTGGGTTTCGAGAGTTAGAGTTAAGGTTTGGGTGAGTGTTCATTGGACTGATTGGGACACTAGGGTGTAAAGTTAAAATGTATTCAACTAAAGGAATCGATGTAGTATTAGAGCAACTCCAATAGTAAGCTAATTAGAAAATTAGCTTATTTAGGCTACATAAGATTTTAAAGCTAATTTCTTTTGTAGCTAGTTTGTGCTCTGGCTACTAGCCTGTGGTGTTTGCTAGAGAGAAGAAGACTCTGTCATGCATGTGTCAAGATTGCAGTTTAGCCCAAGAAATTTGGAGTAAGTGCAATTATTCTATGATTTTGTCTCACTCTCTTTGTAGAATGGGTGACTGGTGGAACCACTGTTTTAGTAAATTTGGGGATGATATGGTGAGTTTAATTACCATGTATTGGGCTATGTGGGGCGCAAGGAACAAATGAATGATTGAGGGTTAAAATTCGAATTGTAACACCCCCAAATCTCCCTCTATAGAAATATTAGTATAATACATATAATTATACCGTAGAGATAGGTTTGGGCTTATTACGGCCGAGTGATTACAAGGCTACCAAAATTTACTAAATAAAACCAATACTTTGCAGTGGAAAACTTCAATACTCTTTCTTTATTATTAACAAACCTAAATAGTAACCATTGTCATGAATACTCAAAATAAATCACAAAGACCAACATTCCTAATCTAGGTGATGACATTCCCGGGACTCCATATGCTCAATTATCGACTCCACCTAAAATTAGTCAACATTGCTTAACATTACGGTAAATCGGGCGAACCAAAACAAATAAGAAATACAGGTTAGCAAAATATGCTACATATGATAAGTGCAAGATAATGTAAACTCAATTTATTCCCAAACATGCTTTTAAAACCAATTTCAATAAATAATCCAATAAGTCCAAACTCATCATTCAAAACCAATTCTAATGATTCAATATTCAAAATAATTGATAAACCAATTCCTTTAAAATCCAATTCCTCACCCAAGTGTGCACACCCCCAAGCTAATCTCTTTATATTACAAGGCTATTCTTGAGGAAAGACCCAGTCATACAAAGTCCAAGGCCTTATCAAACCAAATCCGCATAGTGAGATTACTAACATGCTTGTAAGGCTTTAATAATAATAAACATGATTCAATAAATCCTTTTAATATCCAATAATTCCAATATAATTCAAACTCTTTTTTAATTAATTCCACATGCTCTCAAAATCAAACCTTTTAAATAAATATTTGAGAATAAAATCTCATATTAATAACTTTTCAAAATCAACAACTCTTCCTTGAAAAACCTTTTATTAATTCAATAAACCTTTTATAATCAATTCCTTTATTTAAAGATAAGTAATTCAAACCATTCAAAACATGATTTAAAAATCAATTATTCAAAATACTTTTATTAAAACAAATATTAAAAATCAATACCTCCAAATATAAATTATTTCATAATTCAAATTAATTTAATTCAACCATCATAAAATCATTCAAAACATGTTATTCAAACCAATCACTTTCAAAGGTATCTAGCCACCTAAACGTACCTTGATCCTTGCTAGCAAAACCACACAAAAAGAACCTCAAAAACCTTGATTCCGAATATGTTATTTCGGATGATATACTACAAGAGGGGGGGGTGAATTGTAGTATGTTCCTAGTGCCTACTTTTCGTGGAATATAAAACTGATTGCCGTTAGTAACTTAGACAATGCAAAGTGGATTTTACAAGGAAACCATCCAGGGCCTAATTGGAAGTAAAACCTCGATCCTCTAAGGGATTTCAGACCAAACCAATCCACTATAATGGCCAAACACTCCTAGTTACAACCTATTACAATAAGACTTTTCTCACATCCTGACTGAACTTGCTACTTGATAGGACCCTATCCTACCCAACCTAAGTCCCGAACTTAGATTCCACACCGCACTCCCAGAGTGCTATTCACTCGCCTCTCACTAGAAGCTCAATCGGCTTCACCCTAGAAGCTAACACATTGCACTCTTACAATAAAATTATAATAACGAGAATCCTCACGAACTCTCACACCCCAATACCACTCAAATTCCTTTTCCCTTTACAAGATCTCAAAGAATACCTCTAAATATATATCAATGAATAAAGAGATAAAACTTATATGCTGGACACTCAAGATCTGTCTGGAACTTACTGGACGAAATGAAACCAAAATCTAACTGGAACTTTGACCTGGAGGTTTGACTTAGCTTCGTGGTGAAGGATGAAACCATTAAGCACGACCAATCCACTTTGTCAGCCTCGACTTTGAATGAATACATATGAGCATATTTATAGTACACTCAAATCATTCTTTTCGTAAAAGATAAGTTTTATCAAAAGATATGAATAAAAGATATTTTCAAAAATTAAGTTTTCCAAAAATATATCTTTTATTAAGAATATATTCTGTAAAAAGTACTAAGATATATTTACAACAAAATCAGATTTTATTTCAATCTTTTTCCAAATATATTAACATGTCTTTATACAAAAGATATACTTACCATAAAATTAGATTCAAAACTTATTTTGCTGAAAATACTTTCCAAAAATAACTTATCTTTTTCTAAAAGGGATTTATTAGAAAATAAATATCTTTATTCTGTAAAATAAAATCCCTAAAATATATGCATTTATCATTAAAACCTATCTTTAACGACGTGCAGACTTAAGTTCTGATTAGGTTCCGAAACTCGAACATTCTCCGAGTTCTTGACTAGTCGGTAACTCTAATTTCATTGACTATCAGGAGTTCACCTTGTTTTTTTAGACTTGTTCTAGACTGACTTTTATGTTCAACATACTTACATGAATCCTAGAGTGATAAACTTCAATTTCTCTGTCTTCATGTTGTTTCTCTAAAACTCTTGTTCTGGAATCTTGTAGTCTTGATGTATTCTAGATCTTGGGGCAACGTTCCACTTCTGGAACCGTAGACCAAGTTCCTCTAGAACTTGCTGTCATCTTCACAGTCCAAGCTTCACTCTTTAGCTTGGTGTCATCTTCGCAGTCCAAGCTTCACTCTTTAGCTTGTTGTCATGCTTCTATTAGGAAGCTCCTTGTGTGTACCTATTCGGGAACACTTCATGTATCTGTTAGGGAACATACTCTGTCTCTCGTGGGAAAGCCTACCAAAGGTTCCTTCTACATCTCGTTGGAGAATTTCTTCAGTTTCCTTCGTGGTTTGGTTATCGTGGAGAACCTGCTTTAGGTTCATTCATTCTCTCTTGTTCCTCCTGAAGTCTTCTATGTTCCAACCCATTGACTTCATCTAAGTCAGTTCCTATCTTCACATAAACACTTAAGAGAAACATTAGATTGAAGTTTGTTTGTCATAAACAAACTTCAAGTGAGAGAACCAATTAGACTTAAAGCTATGTAAATACTTCTACACATATACAACTCATGTATGCATAGAGTACTTACCTCATGAAGCTAACATATGCAAACACCTATTTACATAGTTACCTTCATGGTTCCTTAGCCATCATCATGCTTATCAACCATAACACTTATCATTGTATTTGTTCCTCTATTTCTTATCCCGTATTGCTCAACTTCCTTATATATATATACTTGACATTGCTTAGGTTCCTTGTATCATGTATTAACTTAACAACCATGTTAGATAGATAATAATCATTAGTTTAAAATCATCAAAATCTAATTACTCAACAGAATATCAATCAATACTTCGCACTTTCAAAGTTCAATCACGAATACACCTTGCAAATAACATAACCATAAGGTTATCACAACATAAAACTCAAATCTAATGTGCATGGACTATAAAACTCTTTTAAAATAATACTTTAATATAAAATTATAGCTTTAAAATAGGTATTTGTATTTTAGAAACTAACCATGAAGACGAAAAAGGAATATGATTAAAGAGAATTGAGTTTTCGTTGGAAAGAATAGGCAGAAATTGCAGAGGCCATAACTCCTTCAATATAACTCTGAATTGGGTGATTCTTGAGCCTAACCTCAAGAACTTTTCGAGAGGAACAATCTTCCATGGAACAATAATGCCCCAAAAGCTGACCATATGTGCCCAAAAAGTGGCTTCATAGGTATACAGGCTGATTTGTGTAAAAATAGGAGAAGAAAAGTGTGAAAGGTTTAGGAAAAAGAAGAAGAAGAAGAAGAAGAGAGAAGAAGAGAATTGAGTTTTGGTGTGAAGAATATGAGAGGTATTAGGGGGTATTTATAGGCTCATGGATGAAAGAATTATGGTAGGAGAATGTAGGAAGAATTATGGTAAAAAGAATTAAGGAAATTACATGGAGAAGAGAGCTAAAGAATTATGGAAAGTTTAATATTAAGTTGACTAAGAATAATTATTTTAAGGAAAGAGTGTTGTCATGAAAAATAATATGGCAAAAGAGGTTTACTTGGGGAATAATCAAGGATGAAATAAGGTAGGGAATAAGATGATCAAATTTTTGTGAGATGGAAAATAGAAATTAAGGAAAATAGTAAGAGATTTTAAGGAGATAATTAAAAATAAAATTTATCAAAATAAATCACCCAAAATTCAACCAAATTGGCTGAAAATTTTGAGCTTTCATAGCTCCAAATTTTCGGACCATATTAGTAGGGTTTAGGAAATTATTTTGCTAGATTTTAGGCTTAAAATAATTGTGTAAATAATATATTTTGTATAAAATAATTAATTAGGAAAATACCAATTATTCACTATTTAATTACACTAAGAAAATCAGATTTTCTTTATCAAGAAAATTCGAAAATTCCTAGTTAATTATTTAGGAAATTTGGCTCTTTTAATTAAACAATATAATATAATTTTGTCTAATTAAAATATCCAAAATATATCTATAGTAATATATAAAGTGAGAAGGGGTTTTGGGTGATAAATTTCACTTTCCTAACATACCTTTCTCATTTTCTTTTTCTTTTATCTTTTAATTTAAAAAAACTACCACCTTTAAAAAAAACTACCACCTTTTAAAAAAAAACTACCATCCCTTTTTTTTTTGATAATTCATACTCTATTATTTAGTCTCATGAACTCATCGACATATATTTTTTAATTACACATAGTTTTATAATAGCTATATTTTTTTAACAACAATTTTTAAACTCATTAATTTATTTTACCTGTAGTAATATATAAAGAGAAAGGGGTTTCAGGTGATAAATTTCACTTTCCAAAATTACCCCTCTTAAATTGCATAATTAAATTTATTATTATTATTTTATTATTTTTAATTTTTAATTTTTATTTTTTTTACAGAAAACTTCTACATAATCTTATTGATATTTCTCACTTACAGAGTATCAATTATCACAAGTCCACAACTGCTCCAATTACCATTCTTCAAAAAAAAAAAAAAAAAAAGCTCTATGCCTTTAAAATTATCACAACTGCTCTCCCCCGAAATTTTGTTTTTTCCCTAACTGCTCACTTTTTATGTCAATCAAAAAGTGCTATAATTACCACAACTCCTCTACCAGTAACCCTTCAAATGAAGGATGTAATACAAATACAAGAATACAATTTTCACTGTCAATGTCGCATGCTCATCGCTTATTAAGGTACTTTACTTTTTTTTTTAATTAAATTATTTTGTGATAGAATAGTAACTGAATAAATTTGATCATTATTACTTTTTTTTTTTTTTTATCATTATTAATTACTTGACATACATTTGAAAATATACTGTCACTATTATCTTTTGTGTTGGATATATATTCTAAACTACTTTTATAGTTTCAGTTCATTTGTCACTTCATCTTCTTTCTCCGTTTAAATTCTCACTACAAGAAAATAGAGTAAATTTTGACGCTTTAGCCTTGACGCTTTTGTAATGGGTCATAATTTTCCTCCATTCACGAATACATAATTTATATATTTTGACGTTTTTAAGAGCCAAAATACATTGTGACCCTCAAAAGCGTCATTATAGTGAATAGAGTGAAACGTGTCACCCAACTATCAATTACATAACCCACTGAAATTAAAATTTCACCCAAAATTAAAATTCTAATATCCCGGGATAGCGGGATACTGTACCCACGTCGTCCTCACTATCAGCTCCAACATAACCACCGACCTTACTCGCTGCTCTGAATTTCGCCTAAAAACTTTGAATCTTCACAAAAAAAGTCCCAAATTCCTTGATTTCGGTTAGCATATAATCATCTCAACCCATTTCTTACTTACCTCTTTAATTTTTTTTTCCTGTATATTTGAAGCGTATGATGTGAATTTCAGATTGAATTAATACTCTTCATAATTTGCCAAAAACGTTATCTTAATTGAGTTTTGGGGTTAATTTGTATTGTGACTTTGGATTCATCGTTGCTATTGTTTGTTGGAGAAAAATTATAAAGATTCAACCCAAAGATCTCCGAAGTTTTTTTTTTTTCATCAATTTTTTCTTTAATTATTATGTATATTGATAGCTGCATGCATGATAATTATAATCTCCAATTTTAGTTGAACAATTGGTTGAATTAACGAATTAATTGAGTGATTGAATTGGTTAATTATATTCTAACTTTTTTATTGGTAAAGAAATTCACACTTACAGGCTACAACCTTTCATTTCTCTGCTAATGGCTGATATTGTGTTTAAAGTCGATATAAAAAACTTCGCTTTGTTCTTGTTCTGAATACTGTTTGCCACAATTCTCATTGTTTTGTTTTATTGGAAATAACCAAGTATTATTATTTCTTACTTATCCAAGGATCAGAACAAGGTTGTTTTTTAACATATAATCGCTCTATTTCCCCCCTTTTCTTAGCATTTTTCCTCTCTTGACTGAAATTTATTTTGTTTTGAAAATTAGAGTAAGGACTTTTATAGCTGTTGATATAGAAGTGTAAATGCTGAAGCTTTGATATTCAACTTGGTGGAAATATTACACGCCTAAATATTTTGTTGGCCTTGGAAACTTTAAAGCTTAAGGGCCTTTTAACAAATAAACAAATTACCTAACTATGCTTATTCTATGAAAGCTAAGACTTATATAGTCTGAAAAGCTTGTATACATTTTATACAACAAAGAAATACATGATTCTAAACCTAATTGTTAAACCCTATAATTGTTACTCGAATTATATTCTAACTTTTTTATTGGTAAAGAATTGGAAGTTCTTTCCTATGTTATGGTGTGTGTTTGTCTTGATTGGTAGTGTCATAGTATTTTGTTGACTGCCAATTGCAATTTAGCTTTGTGACTGTAATGCTGTTTGAGCCTGTGGACTATTTGAGAATTTATATAGTGTTAGTGTGAACTCTCTGTCTAGTTTTCTCGTGATCCGTTTGATAGGCCGTATTAAGAATAAATTTTTATGTATTTTTGTAAGGAAAGGCTCATATCAATGTCAATGGTAATGCTTGTCCATCCCTCAAGACCCCATGTATATAATCGTCATCATAAATTTGTGTCATCATTCATGACCAATTTAGAAGTGGTGTTGGGTGGTTACGGAAATTCGTGTAGAAAAACACATTGCCTCAAGTTATTACTAACAAAATATATCATTAGTGCTTCTTTAGGTGGTTTGAGTTTCATGGTAAGATAATTTTTGTCCTCAGTTTTAATGGTGTTTAAGTTTGGATACTTGAGGTACTGAAAAATCACTAGGCTTTTCATATTTTGCTTTGCTCCTTTTTTTGGTTTTGATGATTCTTAACTGTTTACATTAGGTGTTAGTGTATTCTGAAGACCTGACCTTGTAGGCTTGTACTCACTTAAGTTATTGGTTCTTTTACTAAGAGCATTATGCCTGAGTTTTGGTAGGAAGGAATGTCGTAGTAAAATCTCATGTAAGACGGAGAAAGGACTTTATGTGGGGAAATGTTGTTTTGTTGCATTCCCTATGTTATGACTCGTGTTCAATCAGTCGTTTAATTAAATGTTTACATATACATTGCATTCAAACTTGATATTCTTTTTTTAAATTGAAACAAAATGCACAACTACAATTAACCAGCAGATTTGTTGACCTCATTAACGCACAGGTCATCAGAGGAGAAGCTGTGGTATTTGAAGTGCAAAGAAGTGGAAAATCAAAAGCTAAAAAGCAGGAGAAACAGCTGGAAGAATTGGAGGTAATATACATAAGCATTGCCTAAATATAATATCGTTATGGATGAAAATTTCTGTTTTGTATCTCTAAATGTCTATAGTTGGCTGTGAGTTTTGAGCTTAAGTATTTCTAGATCCATAGTTAATGAATATTAATTTGATAATTCATAATAGGTGATGGTCTATTACCTTCTTCAGCTAAATGGGATAATAATAAAAATAGAGAGGGGGGATAAGCTACTTGAGCAAGATGTAGTTGAGGATGGACCTTGTGATGTCTTCTATCTCTTTGTTTTATTAAAATTTCTGGCATGATAAGTATTTGTTTTCCCTACAACTTTTTTTTTAGACGGGAAAGGGAGCATAATATATATTAACCACAAATCAGATTACACCAAGCTCTGCCAAGGACAGGACCCCTTGCGGAAAGGAATTTACAAACAATTGCTCCACCCCATTTGAAGGAATAAGTTTATCAGATAAGTGTGCTACGTACTGTATTACCCTTCCTTTTCACACGATGGGAAGAAAAACTATCAAGATTGTCCCCCAAGCTACATATATCTTCCACCAGTAGATCAAAAACAGACCTCCCAAAGCACTTCAAATTAATTGCACCTGATAAATTAGTAGCATCACATTCTACTTCCACCTTTTGATAACCAAGACTTAAGGCAACCTGTAACCCCAATCTAGCAGCGAGAGCTTCAGCAACCTCAACTGAACTTCTGCAGACTTCCCTACGCACCACCACTGTAAGAACACAACCTGCAGCATCCCTAAAAACCGCCCCTTACCTCACACCATTCTCCTCCAACATTGCAGCGTCAGTATTGATTTTTATAATACCAGGAGCATGAGGAAGCCAATAACTTCTAAAAATCATAGCTCTGGTAGCCGGAAGCCAGGAACAGAGCAAACTCTTGAATTATATTTTTTAAAATCGAGAACAAGTTTCACAAAACCCATAGCTCCTACTACTTCATTACTCCAAGTCTCAACAAACACCATTGAATTGCGAAAAGCCTACGCAGCCCACACAAAAGCCACCTGAACCAGCATCTCATGTTTTTCAAATATATCAAATGCCTAGTAAATTCATTCAATGAGTATTTTTCTAACAACTTCAAACTCTCCCAATTTGATTCCACTACTGATGTGTATTTTTCTATTGTTATCTCCCATGTAAACTTTGCATTTGAGTATTGAATTTCCATATTTGTTTTTGTTATCACTGTTTTGAATTGAAGTGTCTTTTGAGTATTATTTTCCCTCTATTTTGTTTTTTTTTTTTTTTTTTTTTTTGTCATTCGAACATAATTCGTTATATTATGTAATATATCATCTAATGTATGTATGTCGCCTGTATTTTTTTTTCCAGCATTCATCCTTTTGGATTCTTTTGGTCACTACTTGCTTAGTTTAGCAGACTCTTGAAGACAGCTATACCAAGGTATTACTCACATCTTATATGCTACTAGTTCAAGTTATGATAGTTTAGTTTAAGATCAAGCTTTAAGATTGTAATTATTTAGTAAGCATGTTGTAATTTTGTTTGTATGGTTTGTAATGACTTTGACAAAGCAACTTAGTGATTTATAACTATTTGGTATCTCCAATAGTTCATCATCCTTGCTTTTGTTGGTTTAATTGTATATTTGTGGGTGATTTTTTTTTATTTTTTTTATTGTTATATAGTGAGTTTTAAATAGTTTTCAATGAAAATTGCATCGATAGGTTATATTTCATATAGTAAATCCTATACCTATAACTTTTATTCCCGTTACATGGCTATAATGATTGACCTTTCCTCAGTTTTATGATCAGAATATATGAACTAAAAGTATGGTACCACAATCTGCTTTGTTGTGTATTTTAGTTTGTGAAAAAATTGATATTTATTCTGATAAGTATGTTTTAAAATTTTCTATTTTTTTGGTCAAAATTACAGTTCCCTTATTAAAGTATTAATTATGTATAGATATGGATAAAAGTTGGATAGAACTTCCACAATGCCACAATCAATATGTCAAAGGTTGTATGCAATTCATTAAATTTGCTAAGGTAGCTCAGGTAGAAGGAAAGATTCGGTTTCCATGTAAGACATGTAAAGTGGATAAATGGCTTTGTGTAAATGAAGTAGAAAAACATATCTTGTTTAATGGGTTTTATAAATCATACAAGAAATGGATTTTTCATAGTCAAGGGGATTTGCTTCAGCGTATGATTGGGTGTGATGAAGGGAGTACTAGCCAAGGATCCCCTCTAAATCAAACAAGGTTTGAAGGTCGAGATGATATGGGAGGCCTATTAAGATATACTTTTAGTTTTGAAAAACCCTCAAATGACCAAACCTTTGAACAACATGAAAATAATGAAAATGACGAGTATCTTGAAAAACCTGTCTTCTATGAAGAGGAGATTGATTTAGAATTTTCAACAACGGAAGATGAAGCTAAATATAAGAAATTACTTGATGTTTCTGATGAGAAATTGTATGACGGGTGTACTAAATTTTCTAAAATGTCTTTTCTTTTACACTTTTTTCACATAAAATGTATGAACTATTGGTTTGCTGAATCCTTTAATATGCTACTCGAGCTTCTCATAGACGCATTTCCCCAAATTCTGGAGTTCCCCTCGTCTTATTATCAAAGTAAGAGAATAATAATAAAAGACCTTGGCCTTGGGTATGAGAAGATTGATGCTTGTCTAAATAACTGTATGTTGTATTGGGGTGATTTTTCAAAGGAAGACAAGTGTCATGTTTATGGTACATCAAGATGGAAGAAAAATAAGGGTACAAATGATAATGTCAGAGATCAAGATAAGACTATTTCTAGGAGTGGTGAGCCAGCTAAGGTAATGCGTTACTTTCCTCTTATCCCTAGACTGAAGAGAATTTACATGTCCTCAAAAACAGCAGAAGATATGCGATGGAATTATACTCATAATGATAAATTGAATGATGTTGATAAGAAGATGTTAAGGCACCCTTCAGATGCATTAGCTTGGAAATCATTTGATCAACATTATGAGGATTTTGCCTCAGATCCTCGTAGTGTTCGATTAGGACTTGCAAGTGATGGGTTTAATCCATATTGTTTGATGAACACGACTTATAGTACATGGCCTGTGGTGTTGATTCCCTATAATCTTCCACCGTGGTTATGTATGAAACCATCTTCATTTATGTTGTCTATTATCATTCCCGGTAAAACAAGTCCCGGAATTGACATCAATGTGTATTTGCAGCCACTAGTCCATGAATTGAAATTGTTATGGAGTGGGGTTGCTTTTGATGCTTATGATGGAGAGAAATTTAAATTGCGAGCCGCTTTGCTTTGGACTATTAATGACTTTCCTGGTTATGCAATGCTCTCCACTCTGAGCACCAAAGGCTATATGGCATTCCCTATATGCATTGATTCATTCGACTCCTTCTGAAAAATTTGGGAGTAATACTTGTTATTGTGGGTATCGAAAATGGCTTCCATCATTTCATCCATATCGATTTGAGAGTGACAGTTTTAACGGAAGCGAAGAGCATGGTGAAGCTCCACCTCGGCTTAGTGGGACTGACATATTGGGGCTACAAGAAAAGGTTGGGTATGTTTATGGGAAGGCATAAAAAAGAAAGAGAGGTAATGAGGGTAACAATGAAGAAGATATTGTCATTGGTACCAAGAGAAGCATATTTTATGATTTGTAGTATTGGGAGCATAATTTGTTAAGGCATAATCTAGATGTAATGCACATAGAAAAAAAAGGTGTGTGACAATATTTTAAATACTCTCTTAAATACCGATAAAAGCAGAGATAAGAAGGATGATCGAGATTCCCTTCAAGGATGGGGCATAAAGCCACATCTTTGGGGTCAAGATAATCATATGCCTTCAACTTCTTATTCTATGTCTGTAGAAGAGAAAGAGAGGTTCTTAAAAGTTTTACAAAAACTCGGAGTCCCTGATGGCTATGGATCTAACCTTTCTAGATGCGTGAACATGAAGCAAATATGGTTGATTAACCTTAAGAGCCATGACAACCATGTGTTGATGCAAGATATCCTTCCCGTCGCATTAAGTGCTTCTAATGCAACAAAAGTAATTGATTTGCTTGCAAAATTGTCTTACTTTTTCAAGCAATTATGCTCCACTGCTATTGATCCTGATGATCTAGATGCTCTTCAAGAAGGAATTGTATTAACCCTTTGTGAGTTGGAAATGGAGTTTTTGCCTTCGTTTTTCACAATCATGGTTCATTTTCTAATTCACTTAGTGGAGGAGGTTAAACTTGGTGGACCAGTACAATACAGATGGATGTATCCCATTGAGAGGTTAAATTTATCTACATATATGTCTAATCTAAATTCATTTAGAAAATATATAAGTGTACTGTATTTTAATTATAATTTGACTTATTTAAAAGGTACTTGGCCCATCTAAAGTCACATGTAGCTAATAAAGCCCAACCTGAAGGGTCAATTGCAGAAGGCTACCTTTTAGAGGAGACCATTAGGTTTTGTTCAAGATATCTTGAAGGTGTTAAGACTGTCTATAACAAACCTAAACGAATTGATGATGATAGTCCCAATTTTGGAAAATACTTGTGTAATTCTGGCGGTCGAGTAATTGGGAAAGAGGTCAATTTCCGACTAGATGACAAAAGCTTAAAACAAGCTCATCGCTATGTTTTACTGCATTATTCTGATGAAATTCAAGATCTTCCCGAGTAAGTAGCAAGTATTATTCTATTTTATGAATAACCAATTATTATAATATATCATGATAATTTTTTTTCCTTTCTCTAAAGAGAATTTTTAAATCTAAAGCGACAAATGAATACATATAACCCAATCACTGAAAGTGATGAAAGTGATTGGATCATCAACGAGTTCGAAGAGTGGTTGTGAAGTCAGGTGATATATATGTATCCTAATGTGTTCAATTTTCTTACAATAACAGCACACTGTTTTTGACTTTATATTCTACCATGATAGGTACACTCAATAGATGAAACCACCGAAGATGGGATAGAAAAATTCTGGCAGGGGGATTGAATTGTTATGGTAAAAAAATGAAGGGCTTTATGATCAATGGGTATATATTTCAGATCATGGACCGTGATAGCCGTTTGACTACCCAAAATTCTGGAATCATGGTAGAAGCAGATGGAGAAGCATACTATGGGAAAGTGAAGGATATATATGAATTGGACTATTATGGGACTTACAAAGCTGTATTGTTTCATTGTGTTTGGGTAGATATACATAGGGGTGTTAAATCAGATCAAAATGGCTCTATATGTGTTAATTTCTCAAAGTTGATGCATTCAGGAAGAAATTTGCAAGATGATCCTTTTATTTTCTCATCTCAAGCAAAACAGGTTTTCTACATTGAAGACGAGATACGAAAAGGATGGTATCATGTTGTAAAGACTAAGCCTAGAGACTTGTTTGATTTAGGGGATGAGTTACCCGAAGTAGATAACGACAATGAATGATTAGTTTCCTATTTTATTTTTTAATTTGGATTTGTAATTGCTGAATTTAATTATGAGTTTATATTTGTCATTAATCAATATTTCCTTTTGCTGAATTTATCCCTTTATGTTTTGTTAATTCTATTTGTGAATTACAATCGATTTTCTCATACCATCTAACAGTTATAGCGGTTTTTCTTAGATATTACTAACTGGATGTCATTTGGAAATATAGAATGTTTTGTCTTTTTACTTTTGAACATAAGGCTTATATCATAGGTTATATGGTTGCTTTGATGTACTCCCGTAATAATTATTTAAGTGATTTTTGTTTTGTTTTGTTTTGTACAATAGACTGCATATATGGAGTATATAAAACAATTAACATTTAATTGCCAGTTAATATGGTTCTAGTCTGCTCTTATAATCCTTATTTGATCTCTCATTTCATATAGTTGCTGGGCAGTCCAGTCCTTGATGCCTTTTGCCTGTAGCCTTTTCAAGTTGCTGAATATTTTGAGTCAGAAGTATTCTCATGATTCTTATTGTACATATTATGTACCTTGCAGCATTTTATAAAATGATTCGACTGATTGATTGCAAAATGATAATCGACTCAAGCTGTTTCACATAACCTTTTTTTCACCATTAGACAGCAACGATAGTATGCATCAGTAAAGGAGGCATATCTTACGGGGGGGATAAAATGAATGATTTTAGAATTTTTTTACGTGAAGTACAAAAAAAGTTGAATACATGCAAGTTTATAGTCCTAGCCCTTTTTTCCGGTCAGATTATATCATTATTAACAATGTCTACTTGCGTTTTGGTGACAGGGTCATTCCCAGATCATAATACTCCTGTGAAGGTAGAGGTACATGTATTTGACCCAAGCAACTTAGGAAAGCCATCATTATCTAAGGATGAGGAGTAATGATCTACATTTATTACCAGTTTACTTTCCTGTTGCAGTTGTTTAATGGTAAGCAGTAAGTAGTATCTATATTTTCAATGTAGATCTGAAAACGATTTGGTATCCCCACAATCATGATAACAGGTTTTTCAAACTTTAAATAATTTAATTTTAGCATTGGTGCTGATATCGGCTTTGATCTCGAAAATTTGATTATAATGTGTTGGGTTGATAATTTCTGCTGTCTGATCTATTTGTATTTTGTATCACTATGCAACTAATTATGTTGTTTGTGAAAATAATGTCTTTAAATTTATGTATTGGGGCTCCATATGAATATTACTTGGCTTGATGCTTTATTTTCGCTAAAATATCCAAACATCTGCCCTTAATCATAACATCCCTGTGTCTTCTATCACACATTGTAAATTGACGTCATGACATGTTATTGTTTCCACTCTTTATTTGGATATATCAGCAGGAACTTGTGAAGGATAATCAACTGCGCTTTGATAAATAAATAAATAGAATCAAGAATAAAAAATTACTATGACACTAACAGCTACAGTTTCAATTCTAATACAGGAATTTGGTCTAAAAAACTTTAATTTTGCACTAGGTTGATTATAATTAGAGGGTAGATTTTGATTTCTTATAAGGCATGTTTCCCTTAGTAGATTGCATGCATGTGTAATTGTATTCTCTTGCTAATAAACTGTTCGAAAGAAGCTTTTGCTCGTGCAAATGTTTGATCATGGGAACTTGAAAATCAGAGAGTATTTATTCTAGAAGGCAACCAAGTATACTGGCATTTGTACATAATGTAACCTGTAGTTTCCGCAGCAAAACAGTTTACTTTCACCTTTTCTGATGTCCATATGGTAAATCTAGGTTAGTTGTGGAAACTCATCTTGTATTTGTTTCTTGCACATCAACTCAAGGACCTAATAATAAGAGTTTGATCTAATTATGCGGAGCATTTCTATTCTGACTGATCCTGCATTTCGTCCATGTTTATCTTATGAAGTAGCAGGTGTTTTTAGATTAATGTTTTTTCTGTGTTCATCTTATCTGGTAGCCAATGCAGATGTTTTAGATATTTTTTGTTCTATTGCCACAGAGTGGTCACACAGTAAATTTTGTTCATCTTGCTGCATCTACTAAGGTCTGAGCTTTTCTGACAAGGAAATGAGGCACATCTAAACAACTATAATCTGTCTGATATCCTATGCTGTAAACATAACTTCTGACTAGTTGTATTTGTTTCTGTTAATTAGTGTCTCATAATGAGTTACAGAAGTAAAAGAACTGCTTTTACTCTTGGCGAGGCTCAATTTTCTTCAAATAAGCAACCCACTTCAACATCCTTACAATCTAAGTCCAGCCATATTGCAGTGTCACAATCCAACTTTTCTGAGTCTTCTAACCCATCCACCCAATGGGGACCATTTAGCCCTCCGACACTTGGAAGATCACAAACGTTTGGGCACATATCGCAACCAATCAAATCTTCTATTAATGCATCAAAACCCACATCTACATCATCTTCATCTGTAGCTGCTGCATCAAAAGCAGGTATGCCAACTATAATGCCATCAAAATCCAAACATAAGATGTCATCAAAACCTCCTTTAACCCCATCACAACCTAGATCGTATCCTATGTTACAATCTGTAACACCACAAACATCACAACTCCCTCATAAAGAAACACTACAGCCTCACAAAGGAACAACTCAACCTACTAAAGCATCAAAGCAGCATAAGGCTACAGAGCATCCGACTATTCCACCTTTTACTAGAGCTAAATCTGGTGCACTTCCGTCACAAGAAACAACACAAGTCCCTCATAAAGAAACAACTCAGCCAACTAAAGCATCAAAGTAGCCTCAAAAAGCTACATAACATCCGAGTAAACAACCTTTTCCTAGAGCTAAAACAGGTGCACTGCTGGTGGGAGCTACACAACAACCTATTGTCTCTCCTTTGACTGGAGCTAAATCCCAATTAGAAAGAAGAGTTGTTTCACCCTTGGAAGCTATGCAACAAACTCAAAAGAATCATCCTATGACGTCTTCTAATTTTGGAGGTGAACCCTTGACACAACCTCAAATAAATACAACCTGTTCAGTGGGACTCCAAAAGGAGAAGTCTCATGCATATATTCATGCTGAAAGCAACAAAAGGTTAAATTTTGACTCTGACAAACTTGAATCTCAGTCAGAGAGTGAAGAAGAGTTGACTGAGTCAGGTGGACTGGACAGTGGTGTGAAAGAACAAAATTTAGACGCCGAAGTATTGTGAAAAATTGGCCAGAGCATGTCAAGTTTGATGAGGAAGAAGAGGTTGTGGCATTTGGTAAGTGTAAATGCATATTTAATATTATGTGCTTTGTTTTTTTCCTTTTCGGATGTTTTTTTTAATTGTTTAACACTTACCTAATTTCATTGTTTTCAAAGATGTCGATGGAACAAGACACTGATCGCGGGTTAAATAGGTCGTTATGCTACCACCCTAACCAAATTAATCATTTATAATACCTAAACTTACACTAAACTAGTTAGTGGCAAGTAAAGGGTCGAACCCAAAAGGACTAAGTGTATTAATTTGTGCTAACTAGACTAGTAGGAAAGGTTGTGAGATAGAGAGAGATTAAACCAAACACTACTAAGAGCAATTAACTAAAACTAGGGAAAGTGGAATCCAATCACATCAATGTATTAAACAACATCATACAAATAGATGAAAATGACCTTGATTAGGAACATCAACACATTTAACTCACTCTCGCACAATTAAGAATGTTAATTATCCTACTAAACTAATTCACTCTCGTGCAACTAGCCTAGCAAAGGTATGGAAGAATTTAGGGCTCTCAACCAACTCACTCTCGCACAATTTATTGAAAGCACAATTAAGAGCATATAATCGATTAGCTAGAAAGATTCTAATCCATAGAAGCATCACCCATACACAATAGTCAAGAAACAATTTCATACTAATCACAATCAATCATTCAATTCATTAATATAACCTTCATCCAATTCCCTAGAACAAAACCTAAGCTAACTTAATGAAGAAAGACATGGAAAACAAGGTAAAATAAGAATAAAAACAAGATTAAACAAACAAACTAATTAATCTACTCAAATCAACAAACAAAAAGCAAAAAACTAATAATTAAGCAAAGAAATAAAGATGAGAGA
Source organism: Chenopodium album (assembly GCF_948465745.1). Taxonomy (NCBI): domain Eukaryota; kingdom Viridiplantae; phylum Streptophyta; class Magnoliopsida; order Caryophyllales; family Amaranthaceae; genus Chenopodium; species Chenopodium album. The sequence goes on from NC_137842.1 coordinate 19,989,056, forward strand.
AAGTTAGAAAATGCTCATTGAATAGATGAGAACAAGTTCCACAAAGTTGCTTCTTCAACCTCTCAAAAACTCCATGAAAATCCAAGCTTTCTCTCTCTACAACTACTCCTAAAACTAGAGAGAGAAAATCCTAATCTAACCCTAAGAGAGAAAATATAGGCTAATCTAATCTAATCTATCTAAAATAAAATGTTGATTGAAAGTTGTGAGAAAATAACCCCAAAGGGGTATTTATAATAAAAGTTAAATAAAAATAAAATAAAGGAAAATAAAAAGAAATAAAACTAAATAAAACAATTAAAACAACTAAACTAAAAAAAAAAAAAAAAAACAAAACTACAATAAAATAAAATAAAAGAAAACGAAATGGGAAAAAGAAACCCCAAAACCCGCTAAACCCGTCCAAACCCACGAAAAACAACAAACTACCCTCCTTCCCTTTCGATCTTGGTTGCTCTCCTTCTATCATCAACCATCATCACCGTTCATCAACATTACCATCATCTAGCATCACCAAATTCTCGGCCTTTGGATTAATCGAAGGAATCGTGGCCGTCCGATTTTCATTAAAATCACGTGAAAAGCTCGTGATTGACCCACATTTGCGTGCCCTCACAGAAGTCGCGCACAGGTCGCGCAAAGCTACTGCCTTAACTCTGATTTTGGACTCCAATTTGCGCGCTTTCTGACAAGGCTGCGCGGTCGCGAATTGGCTGATCTAGTGAGTTTGGGTTGTTGTGAGTTGCGTGGCTTAATTGGTGAGTAATTGGGTTGGAGTTTGGTGGTCGATTGTGGGTGAAGGGCTGGTGGTTGTTACGGGGGGTGATTAGTGGTTCAGGTGGTTTGGGTGGCTGCGTGGTGGTTGATTGGGGTTGCGGGGTGTTGGTGGTGATTTGGGTGGTTGTTGTTGTTGCGTGAAGTGAGGGAGCAGGGGAATTGGTTGTTGCGGTGGTGTTGGTGGTTCAGGTGGTTTGGGTGCGTTGATTTGAGGTGGTGCGAGTAGGGTGAGGTGGCTAGTGGAGTCGAATTGATGGGTGGCTGATGGTGGATTGAGTTGTTGTTGTTGTTATTGACGGATTGGTGGATGGAGGTGGCTGTGGGCTGGTGTGCGTGGTGTTTTGGTGAATTTGGTGGCTGGTGGAGGGTGCGGTTTATGAGCAGGGGAGCTACTCTGGTGGTTGTTTGGTGGGTGGAAGAGGTGGAGCAGGGGAGCTTAGTTGTGGCTGTGATAGGTGGGTGCTGGTGGCTTGGAGCATGTTGTTTGACTCAATTCTCGGACCTTGAACCCGATCGACCAAGGACCCGAAAACACCTACAACCAAAAACAACACGAGGGGATTTTTAAAATATAGAATAAAATAAAATAAAATAAAATAAGATAAATAAAGTAAAATAAAATAAGATAAATAAAGTAAAATAAAATAAGATAAAAAAAGTAAAATAAAATGCTAAAACTAAATAAATAATAAAATTAAATGAAATAACATAAAATAAAGAAAACAAACTAGAAACTAAAAGAAAAATAAATAAAAAGAGAGAAACTAGGAATTAATAAAACTAAGTTAATCTAAATTAAACTAAAAACTACAAAATACTCAAATAAAAAGATAAAAGACGAGAATAAGCAAGATAATAGAAATAAAGGATAAAATGAGCTTAATTATTGAAATAAGCCGGAAAACTATTCAATAAACACTCCTAAAAGTGACATAAAAGTCAATTATCAAACTCCCCCAAGCTAATCTTTTGCTCGTCCTCGAGCAAATTAACATGAAACACGGGAGAAGGAGAGTGATTTATTCAAGCAAATCTAAGACACTAAAGGAGACAAGAATGTACACTAACTCACTTTCGTAGGAATCACGGTCAATTTTAGCAACTAAAGACAAGCCCTTTAAACCCCTAGATCGCCCTAGAGGACGAGTGTGCTCTCGTGAGGGTGTCCTAAGAGTTTAACCCACAACTCTAAACAAAAACCAAGGCAAGGCAATAAAAAGAAAAGAAAAAGAAACATAAAAAGAGAAAGAAAACACAAAGTTCATATTTGGACGAGAGATAGGAACAAGCACCAATGAATGCAAACCTTTCTAAATAGACAAATGTATGCACGTTTCAAGATGTCAATGGTTGATTGAAACATAACATATGCTAAGCATAGAGAACTAATGAGAACTCAATCCACCCTAGCCCCAACCAATCGGGCCGCGTTCTCTCCACTAGCTTCAAATCAACCCTTAAGCTAGTTTCTCATGATTCCACGAAGGAACCGGAAAAAGATAAAGAAATGAAAAACTTTGAGAAGGTAATCCCGACATCTCAACTATGCATACTCTCTCCATAGGTTTGAAGTCTATCTCCCTCCACCGTTCTTTGACCTAACCCCACAAAAGTCTAAGGGTCTTTTATTGGGTTGTAACGTAAGGCTAAGGGTTAAGGCGGGGTAAAAATTTGAAAATTTTGGTGATATTTCCTAAGTGAAGCAAAAGAGTGGCCTACTCTCAAAAACAAACTCAAGAAGTCACAAAATATCAAACAAAAATACCAATAATGCCATCTCCCCCAAGCTTATTCAACACTAACACAATATATACCAAAACCGAAGTAACGCTCCCCCCCAAGCTTGAACGAAGCATTTGAAAGTGCAGCTGGTACTCAAGAAGGGGGGGGGGGGGGTTGAATTGAGTACAGGGCAGTGTTAAGAATTATTGGATTTTCTTCTCTATTTATGTAGGGGGACCAGGTGATGAACTGGTCCTGCAGCGGAAACAGAAAATTCAATAAATAATCAACACAAAGATTTAACGAGGTTCAGCTCAACTCTGAGCCTACGTCCTCCACTACCCTAATTACTTTTATTAATCAACTCTGAAGAACAAAAGCAATTACAAATGATCACACTCGTGATCCCCACACCTAACTCTAGGTGTCACTTCGCACTTGAACTCACAAGCACTTGCACTCACACTCGTAAATGCTACCCAATCACTAACCTCTTAGTGATTCAATACAAACCCTTTGTTTCCCTCTAAATGCTTCCTACTCAAAGCTTACAGGAGATAATTACAAAACAATCCTTACTGTGTGCATAAATAGTTTGTAAGAGATGAACTAACTATTTCCCTTAGAGTGTATTTCGAGCTTTCAAAGATAGAGAAGTTTTTTTTCAGAAAAGCTCACTCGAAATTCTGATCGAGTTTATGCTTTTATAAGGTTGGGAGATGAATTCTTTCGTGATCTTTTCAGATCATAACTTAGGAAAATAGAATATCTTTTATTTTGTAAATAAGAGATATTCTAAGATATTATTCTACTTTCCATAAATGGGTAGAATAATATATTCTAAGTTATATGCGAAATAATTCATCTCCAACTCTGCATAAACTGAATCAATTAGTTTAGTAAATATTCTCTAAGGATAGGAAATATATATTCCAGAAAATATTTACTGAACTAATGTCCAGGTTCACGAAACAAGCTACGAAGCAGCTGTTTCCTAACCTGTTAGTGTCCTAGAGATCAGGTCAACTTTTCCTGATCTCTACAACACTAAATATTCTAAGTAAGGGATACAGATAGCTTACGTACAAACATCCATGCACACTTAACATTATAAAGACTACAAAGATCAACTATCCTAATCTGAGAGACTTCATAATCTTCAAGTCTTGACGGCCTTCCTTGATAGAACATTCTGATACATATTTCTTGAATGCTTTGATTCAAAGGGACTTCATATTGCCTCAAGTACTTGGGATAGCTGTTCCTGTTCAAAATGTCAGTTGATATGATATAAAACCAACAAGAACCAGCTAGTCAGCTGTTTGTCATCACTCAAAACCTTAAGTGACTCAACAAATTCCCCCTTTTTGATGATGACAAACACTTTGAAGTTTCCTGCACCTGCACGTTAGTGAGAAACAGCAAAGTAAAGAAAGTTCTAATCTACACTTAAGAAGACAAGACTTTCTACTAGACTTTCTACACAAGGGATATCTTGTGTAAAAGACTTATGACACTGATGACTGACCAGGATAGCCATCTTTATTTAAAAGAAACAACTTGTTTTTGGATTTTTGGAAAAAGACACTGAAACAGTTAGTTAATCTAACTGTTCTCTCTATTTTAACTTGTTTTTGTGATTATCTGACTCAAGGAAATAAAAGACTCAATCTAATTGTCTAACAAGGCCTTTTCAGAAACTTCAACCTGCTTTTCCCCCTTTTGGCATCATTAAAAAGCATTCAAAAAATAGAATTGCACACCAAAATATCGCAAGTAAGCCAAAAATCAGTAGTTTCAACCACTGATCAATCTCAATGCTGCAGGTTAGCACAAACAGGTTATTCAATCACATGAAACAGAAAAAGCTTAAAACTGTTCAGGATTACACACCAGAAGGTTAGAAACATAATAGAAACCACACTGCATGAAAAACAGTCTAGCAGTGTGGGGGAACAGCAAATATTATGGCAGTTAATGGAAGGGGAGGGGGAGACTGAAGTGATCATTCATCATCATCTTCATCCTCTTCTTCATCCTCTGGGTTGATCTCCTCCTCGAAGTCAGAACCTTCCTCAGCTGTCTTTTCTTCTTCCTTCTTCTCCTTTTCCTCTGTCTCTTCTTCTTCTTCCTCATCAGATTCATTTTCCTCTTCTTCAGAACCCTCTCCTTTTTCAGCATCAGGACCCTTCTCACTGGAGGATTCCTCATCATCCGTCTCAATGATCCTACAGTGTGTAGAGTCAAACTGCATCCCAGACTCTGGGGGCAACAGGTGATCAATCACCCTGCAAATAGTGAGGAATTTCCTGTTGTTCATAAGCTTGTCAAGCTTCCTTTCTTCTTCAGCCAGCACTAGACTGGCAGCCAACTTTATGATCCTCTCATCCTGCCTTTCCAACTTGGCAAGAAGCATTGCCACATCCTCAGGAGTGATTTCCTCCTGGTTCCCTGCATCCCTTGGGCTACTTTCTTGACCTACAAAAGTCAGCCTCTTTCCAGAGTAGTCAATCTTCTTTTGAGTGAGTATTTTCTTGGAGAACAACTGAAGACTCACCACTTCACCAGAAAAAGAAAACTTGGGATTCTGCTCCTTGATGATTTTGCAGATAAAGGAACCATAAGGCAGGGAGTTGTGGGATGAAGCATGGCAGTACAACATGTGCTCCATCATTAGAGCAGGCAGATTAACCTTAACCTTTTTCAGGATCAGATAGATCAGAACCATGTCCATGATCCTAACAGTACCTCTGCCTTGACCTTTGGGCAGAAAGACCTTCAAACACATGGAGTGAAGAACTAACATAATTGCCTCCCTAAAGTCACTAGGGGAACCAGCTTCTTCCTTCTTTCCAAACAAAAACTGAGTAACCTCCTCAGGTGTTACTCCTCCCATTAGGGGCCACCCATCACTGCTATATCTACCAAAACCATCTCTAGGTATACCCAGCAACTCAGATAAAACAGACTCAGAAACATGGACAATACTACCAGAAACAGTTGATGCCACAGACATATCAATGTTTTGCTTCAGATTAACAAAAAACTGACGAACAGGACCAACAAAAGCATCATTTAAATCATTAAACAGAGACATCCATCCTTGGAACGCAAGAAGTTCCTTAACTTGACTCAAAGCAGGAATATCAAAATATTCATTCTCAACACCACAACCAGATAACACAGTCCTAGAACTTAAAGAAGTTGCACCAGTACTGGGGTTAACAGGTTGTTTACCTTTAGCAGCCTTGGAGATACGGGAAACAGATGATGTTGCTTTCCTTTTCTCTCCTCTCTTAGACTCAGATGGTGTAGTCTCCTTCTCTTCTGAGCCCTTAATGACCTTTGAAGCAGCCCTAGTCTGCCTTTTCCTTACAGAACCAGTAGTGGTACCAGCAACCACCTTGGTCACCACTACATCTAGATCCTCCTCCATCTTCTTGTCCTCCTTCTCCTCATCCAATCCTTCATCAGCCAGTTCCTCTAACTGTTTTTCAAGTTTCTTGGCTATCTTTTTAACAGGTTCCCCCTCAGAAGGTGATTTGGGGTTTGAAGAAACGGTTTCAGTTATTTGAGTGAGGGTTTCGATGGATTTCTCTTTTGGGGCCTTTTTGGATTTGGATTTTTGTGGAGAAGGGGTTAAAGTTTTAGTCTTTGATGATGAGGCAGGTTTTTCCTTCAAGACATTCTCTTTTGAAGGAGTTTGTCTCAAGGGAACGGCCTTGATGGGTTCAGTTTCAGAGGGGATGATTTCTGGTGTTGCTTGTGAAGGAGTCTGCTCAGAGACGTTCATAAGAACATCCTTGATTGTTTCTTGAGATTTTGACGAGGGGGAACTAGCCAAACTTGCTTTGGAACCTCCTTTCCTTCCTCCTTTCCTTCCAGTTCCAGCCTTTCTCACCATTGTTGCTTGTCTAAGCTTTGAAGAATTGATCTTGTGTAGAGAGAGAAGTTGAGAATTTTTGATGAATGATGAATAATCACGGAGCAAGGAAAGGGAAGCAAATATATAGCAAGAGGAATTATAGAGACAATCAGAAATAAAATCAGAGAATCAGAAGATATTTGGAAGTTATTTTAATTTGGAAATAACTTCCATAAATGAACAACTGCCCATAATTGCAACTGTCAGAACAAATTGCCGTTGGAGGAAAATAACTGCCATATTTAAAAGATTTTAAAATCAAATAAGAATAAAAAATATTTTCTCACGGTTTAATTTGAAATTAATTTCAAAATTAATCCGTTTGTATTTGCTGCTGTTTCCTCTGCTGGTAGGGTTACTGAAACAGTTGCTCATCTGTTCAATATGGCCTTCAATCCTGAAAGTGATTAGCTGCAATATTGCTCACATAGAGATAAGCAATTAACATTGAGATAATAGACAGATTGCAAAGGTATGATGCACGCACACATTTAAAGAATACTTAATTAGCCAATCATTGGGGAAAACAGCTGAGAGAGGTCTCTTAGTTTGACCTAGTCAGACCTAACATGACTCTAAACTTGCAGAAAGACTCTCTACCCAATGGCTTAGTGAAGATATCTGCAATTTGTTCTTCACTGTTGCAAAAACTCAGCTCTACAAGACCTTTCTCAACATTATCTCTTAGGAAATGATGTCTTATCTCAATATGCTTTGTCCTGGAATGCTGCACATGATTCTTAGAAATGTTAATAGCACTTGTATTATCACATAAAATAGGTACATTTTCATAGAAAATACCAAAATCTTTCAACTGGTTCCTTATCCACAACAGCTGGGAGCAGCAAGCTGCAGCAGCTATGTATTCAGATTCTGCTGTGGATAAAGCAACATAATTTTGTTTCTTTGATCCCCATGAAATCAAGCAGGGACCTAAGAAATGTGCCATACCAGATGTGCTCTTTCTGTCTACTAGGAATCCAGCATAATCTGCATCTGTGTATCCTAATAGTTCAATTGAACCACCTTTGGGGTACCACAAGTACAGGTCATCTGTTCCTACTAAGTATCTAAATATTCTCTTGACAGCCTTTAGGTGAGATTCTTTGGGATTGCTTTGAAAACGTGCACACAATCCCACAGAAAACACTATATCTGGCCTACTAGCTGTCAAGTAGAGAAGAGAACCAATCATACCTCTAAACAGTGTAGCTTCCACACTCTCTCCTTTATCATCACTGTCTAGCTTTGCATTTGTAGGAATTGGAGTTGCATATGATTTACTGTCTTGCAATCCATACTTCTTGATTAGTTCCTTTAGATACTTCTGTTGATGTATCATGATCCCATCAACTGTTTGCTTGATCTGCAATCCTAGGAAGAATCCTAGTTCTCCCATCATGCTCATCTCAAATTCACTTTGCATCAGATCTGCAAACTCACTACACAAAATTTGATTAGTAGCACCAAATATTATATCATCTACATATATCTGTACTACGATCAAATCAAAATTTCTGGTTTTGATAAAGAGGGTCTTATCAACCGTTCCTCTTCTATAGTCATGTTCCATCAGAAAGTTGGACAGCCTTTCATACCAAGCTCTAGGAGCTTGTTTAAGACCATAGAGCGCCTTGTCCAGCTTATATACATGATTTGGGAATTGACTATCAGCAAAGCCAGGGGGCTGCTCAACATATACTTCTTCTTTCAAATAACCATTAAGAAATGCTGTCTTAACATCCATTTGAAAGAGCTTAATGTTCTTATGAGCAGCAAAGGCAATCAAGATCCTTATTGCCTCAAGTCTAGCTACTGGGGCAAAGGTTTCATCATAATCAATGCCTTCTTGCTGATTATAACCTTGCACGACCAGTCTAGCTTTGTTTCTGACTATAGTACCCAGATCATCCAATTTGTTTCTGAAGACCCACCTGGTACCTATGACTGACCTGTTCTCAGGTCTTGGCTCAAGATGCCACACTTTATTTCTTTCAAATTGATTTAATTCATCTTGCATAGCCAAAACCCAATCAGGATCTTTTAAAGCCATCTTGTAGTCAGTTGGTTCTATATTAGATAAAAATGAGAAAAATGCACAAAAGTTTTCATAAACTGCTCTCCTAGTCTGAATGCCTTTACTGATATCACTCAGAATTTGTTCAGTAGGATGAGAAGATTTATATTTAAAAATGCTAGATCTAGGTGCATTCTCATTTAATCCATCAGAACCATCATGCATCCCTGGTTCATTTGTGCCATCGAATTGGTTTTGCACAGATGGACCAGTATGCTGAGATGTTCCCCCTACCTCCCTTACCTGGGTGGAAAACTTGTCCTGAAAGTTTTCTGTTCCCCCTGAGGTGTTGCTTTCTCCATTTACTTGGGGGCCTTCATCTCCATCCTCATGAGTATCCACTTGTTGAGGATCTCCTTCATTGTGACCAAGTCCTTCACCAGCAGCATCTGGTGAACCAGTATGTGAACCTGGTTTTTCTAAGGAAACATCAGTTGATTCTCCTGTAAAATACAAAAGTCCTATCTCATCTAAGTCATCAACCTGCACATTCTCACAACACATATTAAATTCATCAAAGACTACATGAACACTTTCTTCAACACACAAAGTTTTCTTATTGAATACTTTATATGCCTTACTGTGAGAAGAATAACCAAGGAAAACAGCTTCATCACTTCTTGGATCAAATTTATCCAAGCTGTTCTTACCATTATTATGCACATAACACTTACAACCAAAGGTTCTGAAGTATGCTATGTTTGGTTTCCTTCCTCTAAGAAGTTCGTATGGAGTCTTCTTCATTTGAGGCCTTAACATCAACCTATTTAACATGTGACAAGCTGTATTTACAGCTTCTGCCCAAAAAGACTTGGGGAGACAACTCTCAATGAGCATTGTTCTTGCCATTTCTTCCAAAGTCCTGTTCTTCCTCTCAACTACTCCATTTTGTTGAGGAGTTCTTGGGGCAGAGAAATTGTGAGAAACTCCATGTTCCCTGCAGAACTCTATGAAGCTAGAGTTATCAAACTCTGATCCATGATCAGATCTTATGGCAGCCAGTTGATGATTGATCTTGTTCTGAACCTGCTTTACTAATACAATAAACTCATCAAAAGTTTCATCTTTAGAAGACAGAAATAGAGTCCATGTGTATCTGGAATAATCATCAACAATGACACACACATATCTAGAACCATTTCTACTTTGGACTCTCATGGGTCCACATAAATCAATATGAATAAGTTCTAGAGGTCTGCTGGTACTGATAGTTTTCTTTGGCTTAAAAAAGGATTTGACCTGTTTTCCTTTAGCACATTCTTCACAAACTCTATCTGCTTCAAACTTGATGTTAGGCAGGCCTATCACCAATTCTTGAGACCTGAGTTTGTTAAGAAGTCTAAAGCTGACATGTCCCATCCTTTTATGCCAAAGCCACTGGTCCCTATCAGAAACAGCACTCAAACAGATGGACTTGTTCTCAGGGATTTGGTTTAAATAAGTAATGTAAACGTTTTCATGTCTGAATCCCTGGCAGACAAGTTCATTTGTTTGCAAATTCACTATGTGACAAAGGTTGTCTTTGAACTCAACTTTATTACCTTTATCACATAATTGTGAAATACTCAAGAGATTATGTTGTAAACCATCAACATAATATACATCACTAATAGCATGGGAAAGTGACTTACAAACCTTACCAATTCCAAGAATGGTACCTTTGCTGTTATCACCAAAAGTCACCTTTCCCCCTTCATGAGCTGTAAGTGAGAGAAACTGTTTCCTATCCCCTGACATGTGTCTTGAGCAGCCACTGTCCAAATACCAGTAGGTATTGTCTCTCACTTCAGCCTGCACAGGAAGAATTTAAACATTAGCTTTAGGAACCCAAATCTTTTTGGGTCCCTTTCCAACAACAGATTCAAGCACGTCTTTTCTAACCCAAATCTGTTTAACATTTTTCTCATTTTTATCCAATCTACTTTTCCTGTCTTTACACTCATATTTCTTATGGCCATTCTTGCCACAATGATAGCACACATGCATGTCTTTTGCTAAGACATACTTACCTTTCTTATACTCCTGTAACCATGTAGTATCTCTGGGAGACCAGTTCCTCCTGTTCCCCTTCCCAGTATAACCAAGTCCCCTTCTACCACTGTTTCCAGCAGTTAAGGTTAACTGGTTCAATGAGTTCTGGGATTGGAGGACTTTATCCATTCTCTTCTTAAATTCTATGAACTCTCTGTCCTTTAAATTCATTTTCTCATGCAGGGATAAATTCTGGTCAACAACTATCTCAAAGTCAAGCTTAGCTCTTTCAAGCTCAGCTTGCAATTTTGAAATACTTGAATCATGCAAAACTACAGGATCACATGAATTAGTCTTTCTAAGCTGGGCTAACTCAACCTGCAAACTACAAATTTTAGCTTCACATTCATCATGCATATTACTAGAAACAGTTTCAGAACCAGTACTTTTGCTGTCCTTAACTAGGACATATGCTTTATATAGTTTCTCTACATCATCAACTAACAAGTTGAATCCTTCTAACAGTTTAGACCTATTCAGAGCACTTGCCCTAGATTTTATACTATCAAAGTCGTACAAGTCATCATCACTATAATCAAGCACGTTAATGACACAACTTGTAAACTGTTTCTCACATTCATCATCACTGTCATCACATAAACCCATATCAGATTTTATTCTCTGAATTTCAAGTTTGCTTTGATCTAAAGCAATCTCTAGTTCAGCTACTTCCTGCTTCAAGTTAGCACAGACACTTTCCAACAAATCACAACTTGAATTAGCAATATCATATTCTTTAGACTTTTCTTTAAACTTTCTCTTAAAATCATGATAAGCAATTCCAAGTTCTAAACATTGATCTAAAGCACTACTAGCACATTCCATCAAGTTTTCTCTATCATAAAAGAGCATATCCTTTTTGATCTGATCAATGTTTACCTGATGTTGATCCAAGGGGTGCTTCTTTGCCATGAGGCAGTGGACATCTGAGCTGGTTCCTCTGCTGTACCTGGTATCTTCTTCTGAACTTTGATTCAGTATTGCTGTCATACATACATCTGACTGACTTGAATCGTCTCCCTCTTCATCACTGTCTGTATCTCCCCAGACAGCAGCAACCATGGCCTTTTTGTAGGCCATCTTGTCTGCTTCCTTGGACTGGTTGTCCTTCCATTGAGGACAATTCTTCACAAGGTGTCCCTTCTCACCACACTTAAAGCATCCTGTTGCAGAGAAATTGTTAGATTTTTTATTTGATGCATTATTAAACTTACCCTTGATGAATTTTCCCTTCTGGTTTCTGAAACTTCTTTCAAACCTTCTAGCCATCATTCCTATTTCATCATCCTCATCTTCGACTGTTCCCTTTAGTGCAATTCCTTTTGCTGGTACCTTCTCTGACTTAGATCCAACCAGCATTTCATGGGTCATGAGGGAACCTATCAGCTGTTCAACTGATAGAATTGAAAGATCCTTTGCCTCATAAATGGCTGTAACCTTGGGAGTCCATTCACCTGTCAAACTTCTCAAAATCTTTCTAACAAGATCTTCATCAGTAAAGCTTTTACCAAGAGATTTTAAATCATTTACAATAGTCATGAATCTACCAAAACAAGTATTAATATCTTCATCCTTAAACATATTAAAAGATTCATATTTTGACATAAGTAAATCAATTTTAGACCTTTTTACCTCACTGGTACCCTCAAAGGCAAGTTCAAGGGTATCCCAGATCTCCTTGGCAGTGGTGCATGCTGAGATCCTGTTTGTCTCATTCTCAGCAATGGCCTGTTGCAGTATTGACATAGCCTTAGCATTTTTCTCCAGCTTTTTGTAATCAGTGGAGATGTATTCATCTTCAGTCTTTGGGACTAGCTTCCCTTCTGGATCAGACTTCTCAATGGTCAAGGGACCATTCTTAACAACCAACCAGCATTCATAATCAATGCCAATGATGATATTCTTGATTCTGTTCTTCCACCATGCATAGTTCTTCCCATTGAACTTTGGTGTCTTGTTGTCATATCCCATAGCATTCATTTCCTGAGTACTCATGATCTACTTCTCTAGGTGTTACCCTTACAAGAAGCCGAGGCTCTGATACCAATTGAAAGTGCAGCTGGTACTCAAGAAGGGGGGGGGGGTTGAATTGAGTACAGGGCAGTGTTAAGAATTATTGGATTTTCTTCTCTATTTATGTAGGGGGACCAGGTGATGAACTGGTCCTGCAGCGGAAACAGAAAATTCAATAAATAATCAACACAAAGATTTAACGAGGTTCAGCTCAACTCTGAGCCTACGTCCTCCACTACCCTAATTACTTTTATTAATCAACTCTGAAGAACAAAAGCAATTACAAATGATCACACTCGTGATCCCCACACCTAACTCTAGGTGTCACTTCGCACTTGAACTCACAAGCACTTGCACTCACACTCGTAAATGCTACCCAATCACTAACCTCTTAGTGATTCAATACAAACCCTTTGTTTCCCTCTAAATGCTTCCTACTCAAAGCTTACAGGAGATAATTACAAAACAATCCTTACTGTGTGCATAAATAGTTTGTAAGAGATGAACTAACTATTTCCCTTAGAGTGTATTTCGAGCTTTCAAAGATAGAGAAGTTTTTTTTCAGAAAAGCTCACTCGAAATTCTGATCGAGTTTATGCTTTTATAAGGTTGGGAGATGAATTCTTTCGTGATCTTTTCAGATCATAACTTAGGAAAATAGAATATCTTTTATTTTGTAAATAAGAGATATTCTAAGATATTATTCTACTTTCCATAAATGGGTAGAATAATATATTCTAAGTTATATGCGAAATAATTCATCTCCAACTCTGCATAAACTGAATCAATTAGTTTAGTAAATATTCTCTAAGGATAGGAAATATATATTCCAGAAAATATTTACTGAACTAATGTCCAGGTTCACGAAACAAGCTACGAAGCAGCTGTTTCCTAACCTGTTAGTGTCCTAGAGATCAGGTCAACTTTTCCTGATCTCTACAACACTAAATATTCTAAGTAAGGGATACAGATAGCTTACGTACAAACATCCATGCACACTTAACATTATAAAGACTACAAAGATCAACTATCCTAATCTGAGAGACTTCATAATCTTCAAGTCTTGACGGCCTTCCTTGATAGAACATTCTGATACATATTTCTTGAATGCTTTGATTCAAAGGGACTTCATATTGCCTCAAGTACTTGGGATAGCTGTTCCTGTTCAAAATGTCAGTTGATATGATATAAAACCAACAAGAACCAGCTAGTCAGCTGTTTGTCATCACTCAAAACCTTAAGTGACTCAACAGCATTGTCCTCAATGCTTAAACTAGGGAAGAAAACGAAACAAACTAAAATATTTTTGTTTGTTTTTTTTTTTTAAAAAAAAAAAAAAACTATGGACGGCTTTTTCTTGAAACTTCATTCGATTTTCTTGAATTGCATCTTTCTTCTCAAACTTTTTTGCATTTTCTTTTCAAGCTCAACTTTCAATACCGTACTTAAACCAATTCACAAAATGTCTTGTTCAATTTCAACACTCTCAAAACTCAAACCTCACATGCCAATGCTTCACTAACTAAAAGGGTTGGTAAACATAGGCCATTAGGTTTGTAACGCGTTTTAAACAAGAGCGGGAAACATTAGGCTCAAATTGGTTAATAAGTAGGTCGATGCAAAATAGAAAACCAAATTTGTAACAAAATAAAAAGAAGATAAAGAAAAATGAGAAAAGGTGCCCTTTTCCTCCTCTAGAGTGGCCCGGTCATGATCTTGGGAGCTAGAGGTCAAAACAAGGATTAAGACATGCATAGTCAAGGATCCTAAATAGCCGCTCAACAAGGTGATGAAGGCTAGAACAAATGAAGCTCACAAGGGATTATAACCAAACAAATACCAACCAAGGGTTTCAAATCCACTATAGAGAGCAACTCCATCTTACCACATTCCCGTGAACTAAGGCTTCATGGACCCCTAAAAGTTCTTAACCCGACTACCTTAGCATATAGTATCCTAGAGTCAACCAATAACACTCTCAAACCGTGCATACATTTACCACTTAGGAAGAAAAACATTCAAGGATTCAAGTCTCAAAACAAAATGTCCAAAATAAGAACAAACAAAACACATTTTGCCAAAATTACCTTGAAAGTAAACAAAAATCTTTTTGGATTTTTCAAAATAAAAGAAAAGATATGGAAATGCATATACTCAAGTGCATGGCATAAATGAATCAACATCCCACCAAACATGATAGAATACCCTCCCCTCAAGCTTGAGTGAGACAATATACTCAAATATAAACAAAATAATCCATGGGAGGGGAAAAGAAAGAAATTAATCCAACAAACCAACACAAGTCCAACGAGTCACCAACCATTAGAGGAAGATCTAGGAAAGATATTACCGGATATTGGTGGGTGTAATTACCCGCAAATGAACCAATTTAACCTTTCAAAGCCGATTTCCTCTTGAATTGAATCTCGATTTCCATATGCTAGCAAAAATAGGTATTAAACTTCCTTAATTCTTGATCCAAACCAATGCATAAGTGTATATAAAGTTATGTACCTAGAAAAAGGCACACAAACATTTCCATGAGAGAAAATCTAATCTAAAAAGAAAAGAAAATGAAAGTAATAAAAACCTCGGGTTACTTCCCGAGAAAGGCTTGTTTAACGTCCAAGCGAGACCGCTCTAGTAAATAATATTGCAACGAACGCAAGAGCTTATCAAATGCACTACTACACATTTCATAGGATGACAAGTAGGCAAATGAAGGAAGGAGGACGTGCAACAAGATTATTGCACGTAAGTGAGGAGGAAGATGCCAAAAGAAAGAAGAAAATTCAAAAGAAAAATCAAGAAAATAATAAGAGAAAGAAGAAGAAAAATAAGGCAAACTCTCCTCAAAATATTTTTAGGTGGCACAATCACCCATTTCCTCAATAATAGGAGGATGAAAAGGAAAAGTCTCATCAAATTAGAAAAGGTCCTCAATAGGCTATTTGACAAAAGAAGGGAGGAACATGGGATAGTAGGAGATGTGGTCAAATTTCCTTGAGAAAGGGACATGAGGAAGGGGAGGAGAAACAATGGTCTCACAAAGCCTCACATCACCAACGAGGGCATGAAAATCAATCATATAATCCTTAAAAGAACACTCATGACTCACATCTCCCTCAAACAAAAACTCTCCAATAGAAACAACCTCATCCTCCTCTCTATCACAACGATGAACAACAACTCCCTCAAGATCCTCAAAGCCTAGAGTCTCTAAACCATGCATGAAAGGATAAAGGTTTCTCTCAAACTCATCCCTTTCCCATGAAGCATTGCCAATGAACTCTCTCAAAAGGCTATAATGTTTTGTTACACCTTCAATGAACATACTAGCCATAACCTCAAATGAGTCCAAAGACTCATGGATAAAAGGGTCACCAACATGCAAGGTGGACTCATCAAGATGGGGAAGGGGGTTGGAATCCTCAAAATCGACATTTTCTTCATTCACAACTCTTCCACCATCACTCAAGGGACTCTCAATCTCTCTTGATTTCTCAAACTCACCATTATCATCCTCATGAACTCCCTCATTCAAATATGAAGATGGCTCACTCACATCCTCACCAAGGGAAGCTCTCAAAGGGGGTGAATGGGGAAGGATGGCATTCAAGCTCAAATGGGGAATGAAAAGGATCAAAATCCTCAAAAATCCTCTCATCACAAGAAAATTTCCCCTCAACTTCACACCCTTTCCCTACATCATCCTCAACAACACTCTCACACTCCAAGTGAGGTGCCTCACGTCCATCTAAAACAAACATAGCACTCATCACTTGGGCAAGCCTCACTTCTCTCAATTCTTGTTCCTCTTGAAGCTCTTGGAGTTGTTGGGTGAGATATTGCATTTGAGAGAGAATTTGGGCATCAATGTTATTGGGTTGAGGTTCATAATCAAAGTCAAATTGCACATCATCAAAATTAGCACAAACCTCATCAAAATGAGCATAAGGGGGAAAGGTGTCAATTTGCATACTTGGATCATCACAAGGCACATAAGAAGTATCGAGAGAATTCATGCAAAAATTAGAAGAATCTTGGCATTGAGAATCAAAACAAGAAACATGATATTCTCTATCTAAAGAATCCCTAGCAAGCCATGTGAAGAAATCCCAAGCATCATGCATAGACAAATGACAAAATCTACCATTATTCATGTCCTCAACCATTCTCCTAGTATACTCATTCATGCCCCAATAAGCTATACCACAAGCATCACTAAGAGAACACCCATGGTAACTAAGGAAACCATTTAGTCTTTCAAAGTAAGCATAGAAGGGTTCACCATCAAATTGAGGAAAAGATAAGCATGCCATTTTTATACAAAGAACAAAGAAAAGCAAACAAAAATCAAATAATATACAAGAACCTAGCTAATCTAATCAACACAAACTAATGAACGCCTTAGTCCCCGGCAACGGCGCCAAAATTTGATCGCGGGTTAAATAGATCGTTATGCTACCACCCTAACCAAATTAATCATTTATAATACCTAAACTTACACTAAACTAGTTAGTGGCAAGTAAAGGGTCGAACCCAAAAGGACTAAGTGTATTAATTTGTGCTAACTAGACTAGTATGAAAGGTTGTGAGATAGAGAGAGATTAAACCAAACACTACTAAGAGCAATTAACTAAAACTAGGGAAAGTGGAATCCAATCACATCAATGTATTAAACAACATCATACAAATAGATGAAAATGACCTTCATTAGGAACATCAACACATTTAACTCACTCTCGCACAATTAAGCATGTTAATTATCCTACTAAACTAATTAACTCTCTTGCAACTAGCCTAGCAAAGGTATGGAAGAATTTAGGGCTCTCAACCAACTCACTCTCGCACAATTGATTGAAAGCACAATTAAGAGCATAAAATCGATTAGCTAGAAAGATTCTAATCCATAGAAGCATCACCCATACACAATAATCAAGAAACAATTTCATACTAATCACAATCAATCATTCAATTCATTAATATAACCTTAATCTAATTACCTAGAACAAAACCTAAGCTAACATTATGAAGAAAGACATGGAAAACAAGGTAAAATAAGAATAAAAACAAGATTAAACAAACAAACTAATTAATCTACTCAAATCAACAAACAAAAAGCAAAAAACTAAGAATTAAGCAAAGAAATAAAGATGAGAGAAAGTTAGAAAATGGTCATTGAATAGATGAGAACAAGTTCCACAAAGTTGCTTCTTCAACCTCTCAAAAACTCCATGAAAATCCAAGCTTTCTCTCTCTACAACTACTCCTAAAACTAGAGAGAGAAAATCCTAATCTAACCCTAAGAGAGAAAAAATATAGGCTAAACTAATTTAATCTATCTAAAATAAAATGTTGATTGAAAGTTGTGAGAAAATAACCCCAAAGGGGTATTTATAATACAAGTTAAATAAAAATAAAATAAAAGAAAATAAAAAGAAATAAAATTAAATAAAACAATTAAAATAACTAAACTAAAAACCAAAAAAAAAAAACAAAACTACAATAAAATAAAATAAAAGAAAATGAAATGGGAAAAAGAAACCCCAAAACCCCCAAAACCCGTCTAAACACACAAAAAACAACAGACTACCCTCCTTCCCTTTCGATCTTGGCTGCTCTCCTTCTATCATCAACCATCATCACCGTTCATCAACATTACCATCATCTAGCATCACCAAATTCTCGGCCTTTGGATTAATCGAAGGAATCGTGGCCGTCCGATTTTCATTAAAATCACGTGAAAAGCTCGTGATTGACCCACATTTGCGTGCCCTCACAGAAGTCGCGCACAGGTCGCGCAAAGCTCTTTATTAGCTCTTTGCCAAGTCTTATAGTTTTCTTATCATGTAACAGGAGGATGCAATCAAGAAGGTGCAAGAAAGACTTGATAACTCCTCTTCTTCCATTCCCAAGGTTGATATTGAAAATGAAGTTTTCAATCAACTTATGTATCAAGGCGAGATCCCTAAGCGTCCTCTAAATTATGGCTTTGGTGTGAAGCAAAGCGACATCTTTGGAGTGGAAGGACATTTTAGGAAAGAAGGGTCTTACTATGTCAACAATAGTGATATGGAAGTGGAGAAGTTGAAGGTTGCACTGTTAGATATGAAGAAGCAAAATGAGGATCTTGCTGAATAAAATCAAATATTGAAAACAGAATGTGATGTAGTTGGTTCTATGATGGCACATGTTTTGAAGGCAACACGCAGTGGAAATGTTTCATCAGAAGTTATAGATAATGCAATACAACTACTTGATTCTCAGGTTTAGAATAAACCATTTCTTTTTTCATCCACTTCTTTTTTTTTTTTAAAAAATTTCCTTTCATTATCTGTGGCAAGATTAAATTTGCATTCATGAATAATGTAAGAGGAATTACTTAGAATTACATGTTGTGGAAATTATTCATTAAAATCAACTTTACTTGTCTTTAAATTCCCTCATTAATGTATATATATATAATGCATAAAATAGATTGATGTAATAATATATGTCATGAATGCAACATACATAATAATCATGCATGCATATATTTAGATTAGGTAAGAAGTGTCTTACAGCATTTGGGATGGCATTTTTGATAGTCTTCATGTCACTAATTTGAAACTTGGCAGTAACCACCTTTCTTGGCCAAAGCTCCACCCAAATATACATCAAACCTTCCCATAATCCCATTTTCTTTATTCTCCCTTTCTTCCTAAAACTTTGGTCATTTTTACTTGACATAACTATTGGATGATTTTGAGCATCATGATGAAGTTGCTTACCATTCTCCGACGAAATCTTTTGTGAGCCTTCCCCTTTCCCTTGCCTACCTTTACTGCTTCCCTTGGTGGAGAAGTGTTGTCAGCCTTCCCCATTCCCCTTTCCCCTGCTGCTACTTTCCCCTGCTGCTGCTGCTTTTGTCCCCTGCTGATTGGTGGTGGCTGTGGTTTCATTGCAGGATTGCTATTTTAGGTGGCTTTAGGTTCGATTAGGGAGAAGTGGTGTTAGTTAGAGGCAAGTTAGTACGTTTTAGGTAAATGTTTGGAAGTTAGTCATTTTATATAGCTAGATTGATAAAGAATACAGTAAAAAAATATTCACCATTTATAGATAATTAAAAAATTACTTATGGTTGCTGCGAGAATGATGAAGTATGTTTCTGATTATGGGGAGTATGCTAGTAGGGTGTTCAAGCCCCCTGCAATGCTCACTCTTGCTGTGTCTTTGTGGAAGTGCCAAGGGGCTGGTTGGGTTAAAATTAATTGTGATTCTCACATTGGCCAAGCTATAAGGCTAGGGGTCGTGATTAGAGACGATTGTGGTAATGTGGTGGCTGCTGCAGTTCGAAGGGAGCATGCGGGGTGGGTTCTTTCTCTAGCCGAGGCTGCTGCTTGCAGATATGGGCTGCTCTTGGCGTGCAGGTTGGGGTACAGCAGAGTGATTATTGAAAGCGATGCCCAGCTTGTTGTACGTTGTCTCAAGTAGCGAATGCAGGGGTTTGATCCCTTTAGTTTGCTGTTGGATGATATTTTATCTATTGCTAATTTGCTAGTTCTTTTTCTGATTTGTCGTTTTCTCATATTAAAAGGGCAGGTAATACTTGGACCATAATGAGCAAACATTTTGCAGTTTGTTATCTTTATCCCTAATATTTGAATAGGAATGTCATTTGTTATTAGCCGAGCACATACCGCCTTTACTAGCAATGGGTTAATTACTTGTGTTGTGCAAGAAAGTGACTATTTAGTACAAAAATTCTTGTTAGCTAGGCGTATCACTGGACAGTTATGTGCTTGGTTTACGTTCCTCTATGGTAAATATTTTCTGTTTAACTTCTCTAATTTTGCAATACTACTACTACAATAATTGTTCACATATAAAATTTTCTTCGCAAGTTGTTGATGATGTAGGCAGCAATGGTAAAAAGTAAATGAAGAGCGTGATTTGGCTTCAAGCACTCTTATTATATATATGTGTGGGTATTTAGTAGCTTTGATAGCGTTGTGTGTAATTAGTTTGAACATCTTTTTTAGGAAAATATCTATATATCTCAGTATTCAAATACTACACTTGTTTAGTTGAATTGGATGTATAACGTTATTATGTAAACGGATTTATATATATATGTATATATATATATATATGTGTGTGTGTGTGTGTTTTTTCTATATATATATATGTTACTTTTTGTAAATACATTTTCATCAATTATGATTTTATATATTATTATTATTATTATTATTATTATTATTATTATTATTGTTATTATTATTATTATTATTATTATTATTATTATTATTATTTTGTTTGTTTAAAGTTTTATATAAGTACTTCATTAATTTAATTTTATCAATTTTCGTCCAAAAAAAAGGGGGAAATAGTGACGCTTTTATAAATCAAAGTTATTGGTGGTATTTAAATTGTTGGAAATAATATATCATCATTTTGACACACAAAAGTGTCACAATATTTTAAACCATGACTAACAAAAGCGTCAGAAGTTTTTGGACATTAATAATGGTGGGAAATACAACCCCCAATTTGACACACAAAAGTGTCATAATTTGATAGTAATGACTAAAAAAAGTGTCATAATTTTTTAGTAATGACACAAAAAAGTGTCATAATAATTTAGCGATGACACACAAAAGCGACATATTATACTTATAAATTGACACAAAAAATGGTCAAAATATTTTAGCTTCAAAAATTTTGACGCTTTTTAAAGCGTCAAAATAGAAAATTATGACGCTTTTTAAGGTCAATATATGTAAAAAAAAGTGTCAAAATGTGCCTTGTTTTTTTTGTAGTATCTCTATGTTTAAAGGGATTCTGATTTTGCTTCCATCCATGGCTTCATAACTTCCATACGCCGTGGCAATATGACATTTTGTAAATAATCGGCGAGCATGAATTGTTGAAGATTTTGAGTATTAATGTGTAATTCATAATAAAATTAAACAGAGTAGTATAATTGTTCATTTGGTTAATTAAGAGGAGTTCTTTGCTGCCCTTTGTCTCTCACTATGTCTCCCCAAGGTTCTTATTTTTTTTTAAAAAAAAAATTATTGAGTTTTTGTTATGGTGTATGATTGTGAAAATTTATGGAGATTTTTTTTTAAAAAACCAAGTTATTATAAAACTTAAAGGGACAAAATTATTAAATTATGAGTAAATTTAACTAATTAATTTCTTATACACGCGTAGCGTGTGACTCTTAGCTTGTATAAATAATTTGGTTTTTTAAATAAAATAAATGGATAATAAATCTTATCCAAAATCCAAAAATAAAATTTGAAAATGTTGTTGGCGCTAAAACTTAAATATCGTTTTGGCTCCAAAATTCAAATAGTAAAATAAATTACTAAAATACCCTTTTTTTTGCTGCTACTAAAATACCCTTTTAAGAGAATACTAATTAATTAATTAGAAAATACATTTAAAAAATACGGGGTATTAATTACACGAATGTTGAACAAATTGCTGCCTATGCTTCGAAGATTAATACGAAGGGGCGTGAGGTGGGAAAGTTGAATAACAAGGGGAATTGATGGGTGGAAAGAGTGTCTTTGTGGGCGGGTCTCCTTTGACATCTGATGTGGTTAAAATTATCGTTGATGCTGGTGTTTTGGGGGAGATGGGGATGGGGATGGGTGCAGTCTATAGGAATAGTGAGGGGGTGGTGCTTTGAGGAGCTACAATGTAGTAGAGTGAAAAATGAGAGACTAAGATTGCTGAGGTGAAAGCGGTATTGTAGGGTATGAAGATTGTGAGACACAAGGGTATGAGTGCTGGGTTTTGATGAGTCCGAATCATCGCGGAGAAAAATCCGAGCCAAGATCAAACTCACAATTAATATAATCAAAAGACTAAATTATCATAATTAACAAGAGATATTACGTAAAGACGTAATTACCCTTGTAGCATACTTCACTCGTACCCCGAGCTCTTACTTGGGAAAGCTTGAGTTTCGCGTTGAGCAAAAATCTCCTACGGTATCCACCCGCAACACTCCCCGACAAGGTCTATTGCTTAGAGGTTAGCTAAGCCCGACCAAACCACTGGAGTAATTATATGTGTTTAAAGGTTTACTCAATGGAGATGTCTTTTCTAACACCTTATTCAAGTGATTTTTCCCATACCCCAACTTGGGTATTTATAGGGAAAACCAAGAGTGAAATCCACTCTCCCATCAATGTGGAAGAGTTAGTAAATTCAATATTCTTTCTTTATTTTTAAATCAAAAATAAAACTAAATATCAGAAAAACTAATTAATCAACAATTGGCACATTTAGGAGAAGAATTAGGTGAGGACCACAAGTAGGGGAGGGGACCAAAATTGATCGTTAAGCACCTCCCTAAGAGCCGGCCACCAACACACATAAACCACCAAAGGGTGGCTGCCACGTGGCACCCCCAACTGGGCACCAACACAGCCGGGTGGGATGCTGCCATAGCGCAGCTGCTGCTGGCCTTGGCTTGAGGCTGCAGCCTCGGCCCAGCTAGCTGCTGGCCATGGCTTGCGGCTTGCATCTCATCCAATTGCTGGCCTTGGCTTGTGGCTGTTGCCTTGGCCTGGCTGCCGTGGCTAGCACCATGCTAGCCATGGTGCGCTAGCACGCACCAGCCACCCTAGGCTCAGCTTGGTGCGTTTGCTAGCCACCTAGGCTATACCAAATGCCCCTTGGCTTCGGTTTTCCTAGGGGATTCCGATACTAGGGGTATTTCGGTAACTTGTTGATTAATTAGCGATTTTACCATCTCATCTTTTATTATTTCGACTCGAATTCCAACGCTCGTTTTCGACGCTCAAAGCTTGAATTTCCGACGTCTAAATATTAATTACTCGAGCAACTCATTAATTCCTTCCGAATTAATTCATCGTGTCAGTTCGTTTGTTTCTTGGGTGTGACCCGAAGGGTTCAGTGAAGATTAAGATGTAATATTAATTATACATTAATATTACTGATCGGAAGCGGCCTCTACCTAGACATTCCAATCACTTAAGCTGAGTTAAGTATAAAAGTAGGACTATCTTTTTAGTTTTTTCACCTTTTGGGTACTGTATGTTTTTTTTTTCACCTTTTGGGTACTGAAAGGAATATTCCGTCCAATATTTAACCAAAGGTGAGTAAAAAACTTAGTACCTTGGTTTAACGTGGGACCCGCTTTAAAAAATGAAATGGGAAGCGTAAAAAACTGAGTCCCTTATTAAATGCGTCTGAGAATGATTTGATGGCGGCGCATTGGATGAGAACACATGTGCCTAGGGGAGTGGGAGCTTGCTGTACAAGCAACTCATTTCTGTGGCTTAAAATGAAACGCAGCGTTTGGGTAACCAAGGGGGTTTATTTAGGCGCCATTTCTCATTTATTCCTCTGTTCGTCTTCTCAAATTCTCTCTGCAAACTTGAACATTCTTCTGATTTCGGAGCTTCCAAAAGTGGTAATTCACATTCCATTGTTGAAGATTGTTGAGGTAAGCATCCTGAACTTCTATTTTTGTGGTTTTTTTTGCAAAATTGTTCAAAGTTTCGAATGGGTATATTTAGGTTTTAGGGTTATGTGTTTTTTTTTTCAATTTTGTGCTTAAATTATGCGATTATGTGTGTAAATTAGATGGTGGATGTGCTAAAATGGGTTATGTGTTTGGTGTGTGTTTGATTTTGGTTGCGTTAGTTAGTCGGATGTGTGTTGGTTAGGGTTTTGACAAAAACAGAGTCTTAGTGTGAGAGATTAAAGAAGTTGTTGTCTTTGGTGATTGTAGGAGGAAAATGGATGGTCTTGAGCATGCTCACCCATTGCTACACCTTGAAGTCCTTCGTTATCATGTTTTCCCAAGATTGGACGCTTCTTCTACGGCTGCGGCCTCTAATACTTGTAGGAGGTTGAGGGAGATGATAAGATTTGGCCTTGAGGAGGCACACCTTGTTTTAGGTATGGAGCAAATTATGGTGCTCCATGTGTTCCCCAAACTTAGCTGGGCAGATCAACTTGAGGCTGGGAGGGTTTGTATGGACTGGTGGAGGATCGTCCATAAGCGTAGGATTGTTGCCTACCGTCACTTCAACAACTACAATGCCCACCTAGGGTGGGAAGCTGATGACATAGTTAACAATGGAGGTCATGACTTTTGGGCTCAAATGATTGGTGATTGGACAGCCTATTGTGATGGCTTCCCTTGTTTATTTGGGGAGGTGTAGCTGTAGTTGTAGTTGTTGGTGGAGGGGGTTGTAGTTAGAATTTTGGTTTTGTATAGCTAACTTAGTTAGATGGGGGCAGAACTGTTTTTTGCTTGTAGCCCTTTAGATGTTATTGTCAATGCTAGATGACATTGTGAGAATGTCCCTTTTTGTAACACATTGTCAAAGCATTGACAAGTAATTGATTCAAATGATGATCTTTGTAATGAAATATTTTGTTTATGAAATGGAAAATGGATTAGTTTGTCTTATAATTCATGTTTCTTTACATACTCTTTTTTTTTGTTAAAGTGTTAATGACAATGCACTGTGACTTTTGTTAAGCATTGTATTTGATCTTTGGTAATGTACCTCTCATAACATGAATCCAGCTTCTAAATGATTTGTAGATATGGCTGATGACATTGCACCCTGCATTATTGTTCATCATGGTGGGCATTGGCAGACTAATTCATCATATGTGGGTGGTGAATTGAAAGTTTTCAATGACTTGGATGTTGATTTTGATGGTACATATCTCAAAACCTTAATCAACTCATTAGGTTATTCCAATGTTATCAAATTGCACTATTGTGATCCTTTGAATAATTTTTCAAATGGTGTAAGGTTTCTAGCATATGATGATATCACATTCACTAAGTTCAAGAGTCTTTTGCTTCAATACAAAATTATTGATGTTTTCACTGAACATGACAATGAGAACAGGCCAGGGTTTAACATAGGGTCAAGTAGTGGTTATGTGTCTAACAAAAAGGGAAAAGAACTACTACACACTGAACTAGAGGAGAGTGAACATAGAGAACCCCCACTTCTAAGATATTTGACATAGACTGACTACAGTTTACATGGTGAGAATATGGGTTTAGGGGATGAAATATATTATGATGAGGAGGGTATTGACAATGATGATGTTGAACTGAAGGATGCTAGGGCTAAGCTGAAGGAAGATGCAGATCTTGAGTATCAGTTTACTCAAGAAATACAGTCACTGAATAGGCTAGCTGAAAGGTCAGGTGATTACACTTTTGAGACTAATAGTGATGGGGATGAGGAGTCAACTTCAGACTTAGATTCACCACCCCAATCTGACACAGAGGATGACTGTGGTTACTTGTTACCTAAGCCTAAGAAAAGTAAACCAGATAAACCTAAATTTAACTTGAATAAGCCACATAGGGGCAGGGCTGAAATTCAATCACCTTTCTACTTGGGGCAAGAGTTTGAAAATGCAGTTGCACTTAGGTCAGCAATTATGTCATATTGTGTTAGTGTAGGGAGGGATGTTCAATACACAAGAAATGATAAAAAAAGAATTGGGGCAAAATGCAAAGGAAAGGACTGCAAATGGTATTTGTGGGTATCACTTGAAGGGGGTACAGGGACAATGACTGTTAAAACACATTATCCTGATCATAACTGTGGGAGAGTAGCTAAGGTGAGAAAGATAAGGGCTTCTTAGATTGCTAAGCATTACCATTCTAAGTTTAATGTAAACCCTTATTTCAAATGCCAAGAAATTGTGGACACTATGTGGGCTGAATGGGGGGTTAAAATAAGTCTGTGGATGGCTCTGAAATCTAGAAGATTTGCACAAAAACTGATTTTGGGTGAGTATAGGGAACAATACTCTCTCTTACATAGATATGCTCAAGAAATCCTTAGATCTAACCCAGACAACATCATCAAGTTCAAACTGAACAACAATGTCTTTGAAAGGGTTTATGTGTGCTTTTCTGCTTTGAAGAAAGGTTTTTTAGCTGGTTGTAGGCCATTTTTTGGCTTAGATGGATGCTTCTTAAAGGGCCCATTTGGTGGCCAATTGCTTGTGGCTGTTGGTAGGGATGGAAACAATCAAATGTTTCCAATTGCTTGGGCTTGTGTGGAAATAGAAAATACAGAAACTTGAACTTGGTTTTTTGAGCTTTTGGCTGATGACTTGGGGACTGTAGATGGCCATGGGTACACTATTATGTCTGATCAACAAAAAGGATTGTTGAGGGTTGTGTCAGACATATGGCCTAGTGCTGAAACTAGGGTCTGTGCAAGGCATGCATATTGCAATTTCAGGCAAGTTTTTGGGGGGAGTTTGGAGTACAGACTTGGATTTTGGAGAATTGCAAAATCAACAACAGAAAATAGATTTCAGAGGAATTGGGAATTGTTCAACACAATATCAGCTAAAGCAGGACAAGATTTGCTTAAGAGGAACTACAAGAAATGGGTGAGGGCATATTTCACTTCACAGTCCACATGTGATGTGATTGACAACAACATGAATGAAGTTTTCAATGCTTACATTATGTCAAGTAGGCATAAGCCTATTATCACAATGTTAGAGGACATAATAGAGAGCCTCATGGAGAGGCTTCACAAGAAAAGAGACTACATTGGGAACAAGGACATTACCATCTGCCCTAGGATCAAGACAAGATTAAAAAAGTCAAAAATTGATGCAAGAGGTTGGTCTGCATTTTGGGATGGGCACTATTACTATGGAGTTAGGGAGGGAGAAACAAAGACTAGGTATGTTGTTAGTCTTCTAGACAAGACTTGTAGCTGCAATGCATGGCAACTTAGTGGTGTGCCATGCCACCATGCTGTTGCAGCCGTTTGGAAGGTAGTAGAGCACCCTGAGCATTATGTGTCTGACTGGTTCAGCAAAGACACATATTTGAAGGCTTATGCCTTCCATTTAGAGCCCTTAAATGGTCCTCAACAATGGCCTGAGTCACTATATGAACCAATTCAAGCTCCACCAGTGAGGAAAATACAGAACAGACCTGCAACAAAAAGAAAACCATCACTAGGTGAGGTTGAGGGCACTAAATTGTCCAAGAAGGGACAAACTTTTCAAGTGCAGCAACTGTTCACAGCAAGGGCACAACAAGCTGAAATGCCCTATGCCATTGAAGGACCCTGCCCCACCTAAGTCAGGAAAAAGGAAGCAAGCACAACACCCACCTAATGAGGCTACTCCAACCACTCAACAGAGTCAAGTTAATCTGCCTATGCATCAAAGGGGTGTGGGAGTATACACTTACCTCAATGGTTACATGAGAGCAGCTCAGGTAAACAAACTAACATTACTTAGCCATTACTATCAAACAGCAAATTTAAAAATAAATTTCTTATTTATTGATCATTTTTGCAGCATGTTCATATTACTCAAGCATCTCAGTCACAATCCAACACTGGTTCAACTACTACAACAGTGAGCATGTACTAACTAGGTAACTACTTTTAATTGTAAGTAATCATTGCACATATAATTATAAGTAGACTTAAGTTCACTGTTGGCATTCTTCTTTTCTTCTGCAGGGCTTGCTCAGGGAAGAAGCATTGAAGATGTTGTTAGAGCTGAAGGAATTAGTGATGCTGCTTTGAGTATTTTGCTGTAAACTTTTTTTTGGGAGTGAAATATACTCTGTATTTGCATAAACATATTTAAGGACTTACCTATTTTGGCTGCTGCGCATGTATTAAATAGGGGACTGAGTTTTTTTTGACTAAAAATTAAATGAAGGTACTGAGTTTTTTTGGAATTAATTAGCTAAGGTACTGAGTTTTGCTCCGGTGGGTTAATGTTGGGTTAAGTCACCGGTTTTCTAACTAGAGTACCTAAAAGGTGAAAAAAAAACATAGAGTACCCAAAAGGTGAAAAAACTAAAAAGATAGTACTCAGTTTTATACTTAACTCACTTAAGCTCAAAAAATAATTAGCTTTCTAATAATTTTGATCCCTTTATCAGAATAATACACTTGTTCGAAGGACACCATTCCTTTCAATCTCCCACTTGACCTTCCGAACAAGTGAGCTTTTTAGTGTATAGCTGTAGACACCCAAATGTGTCTCCCCAAAACCAAACCCAGTGATGAATACCTTTCACGTCATTTTATTATCGAACAAAGAGAAAGTGTGAGAACTCTAGTGATGAGGATGTTTTTAATAAAATATCTCTTCTTTCTGTTTTTGAAAATATTTCTTTTCTTACCCTATTTTTGGAAAACGTGCATTCTAATTTATTTTGGTATATGATATGGGTCCAATAATAGTTTAGTTGGATGGGGCTCAAAAAGAGCTTTCCAACGATATATTATAATCCCAATTTCGATGAATTATGAGGAAGTTATGACCAAAATACTAAACTGGGCCCGATTTAGTTCTTACATACGGCCCAATGATCTAGAGGAGGGCCATTAATTATCATTCCTAAAGCTATTAAGATTGATTATAGTTTTCTAGAATAATCTAGAAGGTTCTCTTAAATCATAATGGAGTTAGGATTGATAATTATGTTTTAAAGAGTTTGAAATTGAATAAAACTACTCCTTTTGAGAATCCTTGTTTTGTACGAAATGGAATATATAAAGATATTATTTTCATGCCTCATAATCTTTATCCAAATCTTATATGGTTGGGTAAATCTTGAAATTATCTTTCCAATGATATATTATAATATTAATTCTGACCTATACGAAAAAGATATGGATGAAATACGAAACTCAATCCAAAACTAACACCCTTTCACTATTTTAGCCATATCTTTTTTATCTAAAAACGATTTTAATATTCTAATTGGGTTGGAAAGTAGACTTCAAGAGCTTTCCAACGACATATTATATGACTTATTTGGACTTCTGGATCAAATGATATGATAAAAAGAAAAATCCGCAAAAAACTATCTTAGCACCGCCTGACGACAAGTTCGTCGCCTGGCGCTGCAGTGCAACGCCTGGCGATGCACCGCATCCCCTAGCGACGAGCTCTGTCATCGGTGACCGGATGAGTTTTATTCCTTTTTGAACTCTAACTCTTTTCTATCAATTCAAGACTATTTTATTATAAATAGGGTCCTTGGACCTCCGTTTTCAAGAACCAGAATTCTCTAATTCTTCTCTCTGTCTAAGCTAAAGCTTATTCTCTCTCCTTCTTTCTAGCCTAACCTTTTATAAACACAATACCACACTCATTAGCACTAGAAACACCTATCTAAGTTCGAAGTTGCCTTCGCCCTAGACGTGAAAGGTTTGATAATTTCTGAGGGTTTGATCCCAAATCTCTCTTTCAATTCTTTAATTTAATTCTTTAATTTTATTATTTTCCTTGAAGTTACTAACGCGTGTATTTTGTTATTAGAAAGAGATACGAGGCATCGAAGTAAGTAATTTAATTGTCTAATTGATCTTTTGATATAGAAATCATGTTTAGATTATTATTTTGATTCCTAGTATCATGCTAGGATGTTTTATTGCTTCATAGTATCATGTTTAGGGTTAGTTAAGTTTCTAATATCCAGTATGTTTAAAAGGATGGTTCCTATTTTCTTTTCTAATATCATGTTAGTATCATGTTAGGGCTAAAGCTTTGATTTTTATTGTTTAGTGACATGCTAGGGTTTGTTATTAATCTTGTTAATATCATGCCTAGGATCTTACTATTAATATTATGCTTTAACATGATTATTTCAATTATGATTGTTATTGTTATGATTATGCTTATGTTGCTTGATTTTTATTATTGTTATTGCTTGATCACACCTTTTATGCATGTTTAAAGGGAATTTGTACTTGTAATCACGTTTAATAAGATAATTAATAATCTTTTTTAGGGTTAATTTGATTATAATTCAAGTGATTGCCAATAATAGTTTTATTTGTGCATTAATATTCAACCAACATAGGTAAACAGGTTTAGGGTAAATCTAATGATTGTATGTTAGTCAGAAAGCGTACATGAATACGAGAAGAATAAACTAGAGGCCTATTATTAGGGCGAGTTCTTTCTCTTTTAGATTGGATTTTTACCATCATCCTCAAACTTCCAGTCATGGTTCCAGACCTATTGGAGCAGACAATCTCATGGATGGTTAAGGGGTGTAACCTTCACCCTATGAACGGTTTACAAGTTCCTAAAACTTGTTGGCGATTCTTTTGTTGTAGCTTACTTCCCTTTTGACGCCACCATGCTTAAGTGTATGATCACAGTGGGGTTGAAGTGTGGGATGAATTGAAATATTCCCTACAGTTTTTGGCGACTCTGCTAGGGAGTATTTCTATTTTAATTCCTAAAATTTATTTTGGTAATGATTTAGAATGAGTGGATGAGACTCGAAAAGTTCTAAGTATTTCATGTGCGTAATTTTGATTAACATTATTTTCATATGCTTAAAAAAGGTTCTCATTGGAAAGACCATCCGCAATGAGTAAAAAACATAGGATTTTTACACGTAGGAAATTTGAGAAATATCTTTCATAACAAGAACCGAAATAATACTG
Source organism: Chenopodium album (assembly GCF_948465745.1). NCBI lineage: Eukaryota > Viridiplantae > Streptophyta > Magnoliopsida > Caryophyllales > Amaranthaceae > Chenopodium > Chenopodium album. The sequence continues at coordinate 20,020,071 of NC_137842.1, forward strand.
CGAAAACTGGAAAATTATAAGAACAAAGAAAGCTGCTGAGGCATGTAGGAACTAGCGCTGAGAAAATAGAGTTCGTCGCCTGAGAAATAGCCTCGTCGCCTGGCGACAACCTTGTCGTCTGGCGACGGAGTTATTTTCTGGTGACAAACTCTGTTGTCTCGCACCGTGTTCTTCCAATACCTAGCCAGAACTCTTCCTTCTTGTTTTGACTGGTTCTAGCACTATTGGCTCGATTCTACTTCTTGATTGAGTTTTTCTCTCTTTTGTGAAACCCATATGTGTTCTACATATGGACATAACCCTTTAAGAATTCATGATCCATCTAACCAATCGAACCCTCCTAGCTACGAAGGGTACATCTAAGATCGTTGAATTCACCAAACCATGGAAGTGAGTTTAACTCGCGGGGTCCCATCCACACGCGCCAACCTTTCTAAAGGCAAGGCTTTCGCGCGGTGCATTCGGACTCATAACCATGGACCCTCTTTGACTAACCCATATCATTGAACTTTAGAGAACTAGAGCCATGGTTAGGTTGCAAACTTATTGCATCATATTGTGCTTACTTGACTAATTGTGCATTCTTTGTTTGTGCATAACCTATATGTGTTTACACAAACCGTTTGGTTTGACTTGTGATCATAAATATGCTTAAATAAACTAACCAATGACTAAAGGAATTTGCTTAATTAATTGATCAACTAATTTTAACTAATATATATGTCTAAAATCGAGTCATAGTTCCTTTGAGTTAACCCAAATTTTTATTCCCGTATACTGCACAAGCTTCAACTTGTTTTGGTCATAGCCAGAGTTCTAGGAAGAGTTACAAGTCGTACAACCTATGGATTTGTAGCCCCAATTTTATCTTTAATTTGGCGTTGGTTTCGTCCCAATCAGAGTCGTAGATCAAAAGTTATGACTAAAATACCACAGCCTGTCCAGTTTAATGTACATATATGAGGTCTTAACTTAGTCTTTGTTCGAATCTAGTCACATAGTCTAGTCACATGGTTACGACACAAGTCTTAACATGTCACCTACACTCACTAGTCGTAGCACACACTTTGTGTATATGTCACCATGACATGTCTTAGGTTCATGCATGAGTTGGTTTTTTTTCGTCATTTGAGTTGGGGGTACATTCTATTCCTAATTTTTCATATTTCTCCATCTACATCATCTTTCCATTCTCTACATGCTTTCTCCATATCATAACCTTCATTCTTCCTACCTTCTTCCATCCATGCATATTGAATCGAGTATGAGTCATGTGATTGACAAACAAAAAAAATAAAATAAAATTGAGGGTAATGATGAAACAAATGCATAAGGTAAGCTTCTCATTAAGATTTTATGCTTTCTTCTTCTTTTTTCAAACCCTTCCCCAATAAGTCTAGCATAGGCACCCTTCATCCTCCTTGAATTTATTTCTTAGAGTTTGATTTTTACCCTTCACTTTTTAAATAAAATGAGCATTTATTTCCTTGCATATGATCAGTGCATTTCCCAAAAAAAAAAAAAAAAGAAAAAAAAAGCCGAGCTAAGTACAGGGCATAGCCATGATTAGAGGCACCTCTTGCACCCATATTATACCTTTCACCCTTTCAATATACAATCTTTTCTTGATAAACCACTTTAAGCCTCGTCTAACAATAAACCTTTCTTTATTCAACCCACATCTACCTAACCTTGGGATGGGATGGTGTGCGGCTTATGCAAGTTCCAAATATAAAAGCTTGAGCGATTCAAATGATTAAAATTGATACAAATAAGCAAAAATAAAAGTGTAACAAAGGGCAAGTGCTCCAATGTCTTTGATATGAAAATATCTTTGATAAGAACACGTCTCAGATTGCGTCTCTTATCGAGTGCTCGGTATCGCGCCTGAGAAACATGAATGCCAAGTGAGTGGTAGACCGCATGATCGGGATTGCCCACACTTATAGAAAAAGATTCAAAAAAAAAAATGTAAAAGAAAAAAAAAAACAGAGCAAAAATATAAAAGAGAATTCAAAAATGAGAAAACTCAAGCATAAAAATACAAGGATTCAAATGCAAGTTTGCACACCTTGGGGGCTTATCTAGGGTCTTGAGCCTATATCCCCTCCTTTTCTAACCTTTAGCCTAACCACGTTACAACCCTTAAAAGACCTCTATGAGGTATACACACACTTGTGCGTGGTTCTGCTAGAGCTACGTTCGGCCTAATTCCTAACAGATACATAGGCAACTCACATCGAGGTGCGGCCGTAATAAAAAATGCATTCATATTTACGTTCATAATTGATCATATCTAGGAATTTCCAATGCTCATCCCTTTTCATTTAGAGCTAGACTTGGGGGCTTGATCCCTATTTTATTAGCTTACCTAGCCTAAAGAGTCACCATCATTTCACTCTTTTTGAAATAATATTTTTCCCCCACACACTTAGCCTTTGCAGCCTAGCTTTAGTGTCACTTTCACACACATCACAGACACATGACCAAATAGTCATTCCCTTAGGAACCCTTTGTCATGAAATCTTAACACAACGTTGAAGCATACTTTGTCATAACAAAATCACTCATCACTCATCATTGCATCACAAAGTATGAAGCTCTTAGCCTTAGTGCCTAAATTACCCAAATACTTTCATCATTGAGTCAACAATTGAGATAGTCTAGGATGAATTAATCCTTGCACCTTAAGAGATAGTATCAAACAACATTTGACTAAGCTCATTTAACATGCACCATAAAAAACTTCTTCCTTTTTGTGTCTTTCTTTTTCGGGAGAAAGTCGGTACCCTACACAAAAAATAACGAAATTTTTTGCTTTTTTACATTTTTCGAGTTGCACGATCACACTATAACGCACACGCATGTCATATCACCTTGATTGAGTCTAACACATGTGTCAAACACTTTGAGTCGAGTCATGACAAGTCATATGTGAGTAACACTAAGCCTTAGGTAAACCCTAAGATAATTTAAAAGATGAGCAAAGTCTTATAGTCCAAAATATAAATGCAAGTACATCCCAGCAAGCAAGAACATTCCCAGATTTTTTCAAAAAACCACGAATATGACCGCATGAGATTCTTCCAAGATGCGAGGAGTTTGAGCAAAATTACATGGATCAGTAAATTAGAGATGAAGAGCTTTATTTTACAAAAGATTTGAGCGGATTTGGTTGAAAGGAAACGACCAAGTTCAAAGTTCGGAGCAAAACTGAGCAGTGAACAGCAGCAGTAAGAGCAAAATAGGAAAGAATCGACTCTAGTGCCAGATGACAAGGCTGTCGCCTGACGACAAAAGCAAAGCGCGGTGACAGATATTTTCAGCGAGCGCTGGTGAGGCGACACAATGTGTGGCCCTTATATTAGATTATGCGGACCTTGTGCATCAATTTCGGGTTCCTTGGTACGCCAGTTAGCCCCTATAAGCAATTTGACATGATTAAGTAGTCGACTTGATTACAACTGCAATAAGTGATCGACTTGACAAAAGATTGCCTCACTTAGCTTAAAGCACCTAAGCATTGGCTCATCACAAGCACCAAAGTATTGGTTCACAAACAATTCCTAGGATGGGAGATTTCCACAAATCAATTTGAAGCCTTTAAGAATCTTAGATATGGTTCTTGAGAAGGAGTTTCCAAAGATGGAAGGGTCAATTTGAAGATTCAAGATGAAAAAGTCTTCAACAGGGGGACTTTAAAATTAAAGAGTCTATCGCTTAGATTTGAGAAGATAGCATGAGATGGATGGTCTTCGACAGCATTCGCTAAGATTGTGTAGGTTGTCACCAAGATTTGAGAAGATAGCACGAGATGGGCAGTCTTCGACGACGTTCGCTAAAATTCAGAAGGTTGTCACCTAGATTTGAGAAGAACGGTTCGTGATGAGTCGGTCTTTGACGACATTCTCTATGATTGGGAAAGTTGTCACCATGATTCAAGAAAAAAGCTCGAGATGTAGCAGCATTGTTCGATGGCGTTCCCTAGCTTGTGGAGAGTTGTCACAAACAACTGAGAATGGCTTCAATAAAAGTTATCTTTGATGGCGTTCCCTAAGATGTGAAAGGTTTTCAAAAGCAGGAGGTGATTTCAAGCGAAGTTATCTTTGATCATATTTCCTAGCTTGCGGAAGATGGTTACAAAGCGGTAGAAGGTCGTTTCAAGCGGAGCAATATTCGATAGTGTTCCCTAGCTTGCGGAAGATTATCACAATGGAAATTGGAGGCAGTTACAAGCGTAGCAGTCTTTAGGCGGTATCCCCTAGCTTGAGGAAGATCGTCACAAAATCGGTTACTCCAGAGACGTGTGCTCGACGGTGCAAGATACACGTTTCTTAATTCTCTTATCTATTTTAACTAACGCTAGTTTGCAGGTATTGGCATTACAAGAATGATTTAGGATCGCATAATGTTCTGAATCATTCTCCGTCCCTATCGCTACTTTGACTTTTGTTTTCGAAACATAAGTTTCTCCAAACTCAGTCAAAGTGGGGGCTTCTGTAGACACCCAAATGTGTACCCCCAAAACCAAACCCAGTGATGAATACCTTTCACGTCATTTGATTATCAAACAAAGAGAAAGTGTGAAAAGTCTAGTGATGAGGATGTTTTTATTAAAATATCTCTTCTTTCTGTTTTTGAAAATGTTTCTTTTCTGACCCTATTTATTAAAAACGTGCATTCAATTTTAGTTTGATATATGATATGGGTCCAATAATAGTTTAGTTGGATGGGGCTCAAAAAGAGCTTTCCAACGATATATTATAAGCTCAATTCCGATGAATTATGAGGAAATTATGGCCAAAATACTAAACTGGGCCCGGTTTGGTTCTTACATACGACCCAATGATCTAGAGGAGGGCCTATTATTAATTCTCATTCCTAAAGCTATTAGGATTGATTATATTTTTCTAGAATACTCTAGAAGGTTCTCTTAAATCCTAATGGATTTAGGATTGATAATTATGTTTCAAAGAGTTCGAAATTGAATAAAACTACTCCTTTTGAGAATCCTTGTTTTATACGAAATGGAATATACTAAGATATTATTTTCATAACTCATAATATTTATCCAAATCTTAGTAGTTTGGATAGATCTTGAAATTATCTTTCCAATGATATATTATAATATTAATTCCGAGCTATAACGAAAAAGATATGGATGGAATACGAAACTCTGTCCAAAATTGACACCTTTCCATTATTTTAACCATAATTTTTTTTATCAAAAATGATTTCAATCTGATTCTAATTGGTTTGGAAAGTAGACTACAAGAGCTTTCTAACTACATACTATATGACTTATTTAGACTTTTGGATCAAAAGATATAATAAAAAAAAAATCCGCAAAAAATTGCCTTAGCACCGCCTGAAGACAAGTTCGTCGCCTGGCGTTGCAGTGCAACGCCTAGCGATGCACCTTGTCGCCTGGCGACGAGCTCTGTCATTGGAGATAGGATGTGTTTTATTCCTTTTCGAACTCTAACTCTTTTCAATCAATTCCGGGCTGTTTTCTTACAAATAGGGTCCTTGGACCTCCGTTTTCAAGAACTAGAATTCTCTAATTCTTCTCTCTCTAAAAGATAAAGCTTATTCTCTCTACTTCTTTCTAGACTAACCTTTTACAAACAAAATACCGCACTCATTAGCACTAGAAAAACCTATCCAAGTTTGAAGTTGCCTTCACCCTAGACGTGAAAGGTTTGATAATTTCAAAGGGTTTGGTCCCAAATCTCTCTTTCAATTCTTTAATTTTATTATTTTCCTTGAAATTACTAACGCATGTATTTTGTTATTAGAAAGAGATACGAGGCATCGAAGTAAGTAATTTAATTGTTTAATTGATCTTTTGATATAAAAATCATGTTTAGATTATTATTTTGATTCCTAGTATCATGCTAGGATGTTTTATTGCTTCATAGTATCATGTTTAGGGTTAGTTAAGTTTCTAATATCAAGTATAATTAAAAAGATGTTTCCTTTTTTCTTTCCTAATATAACGTTAGGGCTAAAGCATTGATTTTTATTGTTTAGTGACATGCTAGGGTTCGTTATTAATCTTGTTAGTATCATGCCTAGGATCTTGCTATTAATATTATGCTTTAACAAGTTTATTTTAATTATGATTGTTATTGTTATGATTATGCTTAAGTTGCTTGATTGTTATTATTGTTATTTCTTGATCACACCTTTTATGCATGTTTAAAGGGAACTTGTACTTGTAATCACTCTTAATAAGATAATGAATAATCTTGTTTAGGGTTAATTTGATTATAATTCAAGTGATCGCCAATAATAATTTTATTTGTGCATTGATATTCAACAAACATAGATAAAAAGGTTTAGGGTAAATCTAATGATTGTATGTTAGTCAGAAAGCGCACATGAATACGAGAAGAATAAACTAGAGGCCTATTATTAGGGCGAGTTCTTTCTCTTTTAGATTGGATTTGTACCTTCATCCCCGAACTTCCAGTCATGGTTCCATACCTATTTGAGTTGACGAACTCATGGATCGTTAAAGGGTGTAACCTTCACCCTGTGAACGGTTTACAAGTTCCTAAAACTTGTTGGCGACTCTTTTGCTCTAGCTTTCTTCCCTTTGGACACCACCATGCTTAAGTGAATGATCACTACAGTGGGGTTCAAGTGTGGGATGGCTTGAAATATTCCCTACAATAGCCCTTTTCATATGTCACTTAATGTCTCTTCATGAACTATAAGGTAAGATTATTCGTCATCCTTATTGCGTCCAGAAGTATTTCTTGAAATCCGAGTTTGACTATAAATAAACAGATGATTTCGAAAATCCATCCGAGCACGACTACGCATTTTCAAAGTCTCGCTCTTCGAGAGGCCTTATAGACAACAAAAACATGTTCCCTATTTTTAGTAGGGGGACATTCCCAATATTGTAATGTCAGCTTCTCTTACTAAGAGGACCTAACCGCCCGATTGGCGTCGTTATAATCCCATGTACGGCAGACGTTTGACCCGCCTCAAAACGGACTAGTACTCAAACAAGAGAAGTCACAATAGTTATGGTTGAGGAAAAAGGTTCCGAAAGCTATAATGAAATATACTTATGATGATTTTTAAATCTTTTAAAGTATTCTCATGGGTCGATCCAGTATGGTTCTAAACCAATACCTGTGTAAATGATTTACGACAATCGTGTCCTCGTAGCACAAGAAACAGTGCTATAAATCATACTACACACTTATCTCAAGTGGTCATTATTCGTCCACCATTTAAATGACCTTGATTAAGGATAATTTTTTATCAAAATATTCAATGTTCACTTAATAGGTGTTTCTTTATCCAAGACATTGTCTTGATACCCTATTTTTAATATTCTCAAAATTGAATGGACTCAATATTTAATTCTAAATCACAATTAAATAGTTTTGTGGAATATTCAGAAAATTTTTATTCCACTATGAAACTTTATAATGTTTCATCTTATGATAAATAGTTTTCCCAAATGTTTTAAGAGTAGTACTCTTCATAAAATATTTATAGAAATCACACCCATATTTGATATGCTTGATTTCTTACATGCAATTATGAATGTTTTCGTTCACTTATTGCAGAGGTTTAGTCATGATTACTTTGCAAATCTTAGCATTTTCATTATCGACCATTTTCATAATAAGATGGTCAAATTTTGAGAGTGTACAATTAAGGTTGTAGATTCGACCACAATTTGATTAATTTGGCGAATACCATTTTGATTGACAATGAAATAAATGTAATTCAAATAAATCAAGTGTAATTTGATTGAAATTGCTAAAATTTGATAGAAATAATTGCACTAAAAAAATCGATTGAATAATTTGGCCTAAAATAAGAAATTTGAAGTTTCTTTTAATCTACCTAAATTTCGAATTAAAATACTAAAATTCGTGGAATATATGATTGAATTATAACTACAATTTAATTTTATAATTCGAGTAAAGAATATATAATGCAATTATATGAACAAATTCGAATCAAATTCCTACAAAAGAGGAATAATTCAAAACTCACCTAGTTAGTGCAGTGGTGGCACAACGGTGAAGCAGTGCGGTGGTGCTTCAATGGGTGCGGCGTGCACCGGTGTGTCGATGACTACAGGCATGCGATGGTGGGTTCGACGGTGCAAAGACTGACACTTCTTTCAGAGTGAATGAGGTGAAAGTGAAAATTAGCGTGGGATATATTCTCTTTCATGAATAAAATATATAATTTGAGGGTAAAGTAATTCTAAAATCTAAAAAAAAAAGAAAAAAAAGGCCGAACCCAAATTCGAAAAAACTAAAACAATACTGAATGAAGTGAAAGAAGAAACTGTAGGAGAAAGAAGGAGTTTCACTTGTAGCGCAAGAAGTTGGAGCAAAAGTGGAAAAAATAAAAAGTTTAAATCTTTTCTTTGTTTTCAGCGAGAAATTATTTCCTCTAACTTCAATAAAAAAAAATCAAAATAATAGGAAGTAGTAACTTAATATTTGTAATTGGCGTTTGTAAGATAGTTTCAAACTTTTTGGTCAAAGTTTCTTTGACTTAATATTTGTAACTGGCGTTTGTAACCTAGTTACAAACTTTTTAATCAAAGTTTCTTTGACTTAATATTTGTAACTGGCATGTCTTTAGTCAGTTACAATAAAACTTCAAACAATGATAAACCACATATTAGTAACTGACATTTACTACACCGGTTACTACTGTAATGAAATTTGTAACTGGCATTATCTTAGTTGGTTACTATTTATGCTTTCGTAACTAGCATAGCATACGCCAGTTACTAATAGGGCGTTACAAATAGCATTTTTTCTACTACTGTGTTATGGTTTTCATATGATTTAGGATTTTAGTAGACCCCCTGATGATGCCTTGCTTGGGTTTCATTCCAAATGGTTCACAACGATTTGGGATACCCTAATCATTAGTGATCATGAAAATGTATCTTACATTTCCGCCACTACCACAAAATGTGGAAAATGTAACACTCAATAAAAAACTATCAAGTTGGACAAGCGTTATCTAGAATCAAAACGAACGCTTTTTATTTTGGGTGTTTTTGTCCCTCGGGAGAGTTACAGCTCGAGGACTGATCCGACTGCGCCTGTACCTGCAAAACAACAGAGACTCCGGGTGTTTGGAGCCCCGCCTCTGACGGTCAAGTTAGTACTTGATTATGAGTAGGAGAAAGTGCGGAAAACAAAGTGAGATCTTCTTAGATTCCGAGATCAGGTGTTTCTCTGATGTGAGAGAATGTAGGGTAGGTGTAATAAATGATTGAATATGTCCCAAAATTTGGGGAATATCTCCCTATTTATATGGTCATTGGAGGACGTGCCCTCTTTAGGTTATTTGACCTAGATTTGGTGGGCTGCGCTGTTTTACGGAGTTCTTGGGAATTAGGCCTTGAAGGTCGCAATTCAGGAAGCATCTGAGGTTGACACATGTCAGTTGGCAATTGGCCTAAGTAGATCTGCCTAGGCTTAACACGTGGCCCTTTCTGATTGGTCCACGTGGACAGGGTATATTTACCCAAAACATTTGCCCCTCACAAATGGCACGTGGCTGGCCACGTGGCGCCTGTGACACGCGGCATGAAGTTAATGGTGAATAGTAAAATTACTCAGCTTCTAGGGTTTTACGGGAGTACCCCAGCTTTTACCCTTCTATAAATAGAAGGTCTTACCTTCTTTCTCCCCCCATTTCACACTTGAGCATTTGACTTTTTAGATTGAGAAAGAGAGAGCTTTTTAGAGAGAGAAACTCTACATCCGTCTGCTTGATTTAGCGTTTTTCCGGCTGCATTTCGAGGAACACATCTGGTCGCCGCGTGTAGCAGTTTTCAGATTTCCAGAGATAAGTTAAAGGTAACCGCCTGTACTCCTTTCAAGCTTTTTATAATTTTTCGCTTGTGTAGTTAGGCATAAAAAATAAAATGGACTCTCCATCGACCCACACGGCACCGCCTAGGTCATTCAGACGGTGTCCTAGTACGACTTAATCTAGAACCGGGGGTGCCTTTTCTGGAAATTCGGACCTGCTTTGCTCATCCCCGAACACCTCCGTCTCTGTGTCTATACAGGACACCATGGCCAGAGTCAAACAAACGGCTATTAAGCCGAGAAAGCGGTGCGCTAGAAGAGTGCCCGCAGGAGAAGTTATTCGTGATAAGGAATATGAGGATTTGGAGGAGGAGCAAGAGCAGGAAGAAGAGCAAGAGTAGGCGGGCTCTTCTCCGGGTGGCACCCTTTCAACCCCTAGTGTAACAATATTTGATGGGGTAGACGGCGAGGATGATGACTCATCCTTAGGGTTTGATGAAAGGGGGTTAGGTAGCGAGGAAGCCGCCGCGAGATACGGCTCAGAGGCGTCCGTCTCTAACCAAGACGAAATTGCGGCTGAGTATCAGTAGCCGGCTAAGGGGCCGGTTCAGCCAAATCCCTTAACAAATAAGATGCGATCTAGCTGTTATGCAAAGCAGCTTTAGGGCTTTTGTAAATGCACACCCGGTAGGAGAAAGGTGGAGAATAGAGGTTCCTCCGCCTGAGGCAACGATTGCCCGGGAGGACGACATTGAGAACGCCGAAAATGTTTTGGCTGTTACGAGGCTGTGATTAAAGCCGGCCTCAGCTTCTCCCTTCACAAAGGGATTAAAAAAATTTTGAACAGGTATGACGTGGACGTCTGGCAACTCACCCCAAACTCATGGATTAATATACTAGGTTATATTGCCGCCTATGAGTATCAACACATTGAGCCCAGTTTTACTGCATTTGCTCATATGCACTATATGAGCTGGCCCCAGGAGGGTATGGTGCGTGGTACACTCTAACCACACACCCGGAATACTTAATGACTTTGGACAAGCCGGCCAGATGGTCCGGATGGAAGGACAAATTTTACTTGATCTGCTCTCCTTCCTTAGGGCACAACTGGTCCCTTCACCGATACAATCAGGACCGGGAGCTGCTCGGGAAGTAGTGTGCCCTACACCGGATGTCTTATAGGGCTTACGAGCAAATCATGGTCCGGGCTTCTTTAAGACCACACCTATGCCCTTAGAGGATAGGACTCAAATGATTGTTCCTAGGAACTGGATACCCCACCCGGACTTATTTAAGAACGAGGCCTTTCTCTCCAACTGAGACCTTAGCCCTATGTTCAAGCGGGGTAGACTTATAACACAGTCGACAATTTGCCGTATGTATTAATACCTTATTTATTTTTTGTTCATCTTTTGACTAACTGTTGCTTTTGTTTTTGCAGACGAAGGGAGTAACATGGTGCCTCCAGAGATGACGCCTGCTAAATCGGCTGCTCTTATAAGGAAGGAGCAACTTCTGGAGAAGAAGGCGGCTTTGGACGCTAAGGAAGCCAAGAAGGGAGGGGTAAGCCACCGGCTGTACCCCTTTTGTTCAACTTATGAATTACCCGACTAAACCTCCTCTATTCAACTCGTGAATTTCCGGTTGTAATTCCATTTGTATATTTTATTTTGTTGTTTGCAGGGCGGAAGAAAGTCAATCCCCCGCTCAATCTCCAAGTTATTTAAGCGGCCGGAGGATGAGCTGACCAAAACCCCGTCTAAGACAGGAAGAAAGAACCCTTCTATCCCCTCTTTAGCCAACACAGATCGTCCTACAACCGAGGGTAAAAGCCCGGCGGCAATGAAAGCTCTGAGTGAAAGCTTGGGGCAATCTGTTGGGAAATAGCCGGATGTCTCAACGACATCGAAGAGTGGCGAGCCACTCACTACCGCAGACGGCTCTGTAGCGGGAGAAGGGGAAACTCCTCAGCCCCGCGTCCAAGGTAAGACACGAGTCGAACTCCCTTGGCCGGTAGACTATATGCGAGTCAAGACTCAAGTCAATCCGCCTGAAGGTTCGATGAGCAGCAGACATGAGTCGGGTGCTGCCTGTGCTTCTTTTTCACCAAGTACTTCTTTTGGTGCAGATATTTCCTCAGCTCCGCCTGACATGCAGGTGTTTGCTAAGAGGATGGTGAGGACTCTTACCCGGTCAGAGAAACACTCTATGCCAGATGTGTAGGTCGTGGATTTCAACCGGATCCAGGGCCTGCTGGCTGAGGTAATCTTTTACTTTTGACTTCACTTTTTAAAGTTTTTAGCTTACTCTACTTACCGCTTGTCCCCATCCTTTCAGGTGATGCTGAGGATAGACGGGCTTAGGGTCCCCTTTAAACGGAAGGGGGAAGAGGTAAATGACGCTAAATAGAGGGTTGTTTAAGCTCTCAACTCTGCCGAATACATTAAAATACAATGTGATGTTGAAATTAAAGTAGTAGAGTTGAAACAGGAGGAGCTGATAAGGAATTTGACGGCTGCTAATGACACCATAAATGAACGGGTGCCCAAGCTCGAAGAGGAATTGAAGACTGCTCAGTCAAACCTCAAGGCCTTGGAGGGAGCTGATACGGAAAACACCTAGCTGAGGGCAGACGTCAGTCGCTTGGGGGTTGAACTCGTCCAACTAAGGAACCAACACAAGGATGAGATTGCTCAAGAGCGGAAATGACTGGTTGCTGAGAACGAGCGGGACACAGAGGTTCGGCTGCGCATTGCATGGGGTCTTCTCCACCCCAAGGTTGAGTTTGATGTGCTGAAGCTTCGATACGACTACGCCACTAAGGTGTAAGATGCACAGAAGCTCAATGTGCAGACCCCGCCTCCCTTCAAGGACTAGTCTACGAGGTTTCTGATGACGAGGAGGAGAAGCCGGCTGTAGGCCAGGACGAACAAGTTCAGACTGATAAAGTTAAAGATGATCAAGTCTAGGATGACCAGGTTCCGGATGCTCAGACTGAAGAAAGCCTCCCAACCAGTCAGATTCAGTCGGAGCAGACCCAGCAGCAGTGATTCAGCTTCCTCACTCTTTTATTTCGGCGGCTGTATGCCAACCTTTTACCTCTTTCAAGCCTGCGTGTCGAGTATTTTTGTATCTTTACCAACTAAAGAGTGGGATGACAATTTTTATTTTCTTTGTCCCGGATGTTGATCTGGTTAACATTATTATCCGGTTTTGACCGGCCTTAAATGAAGTACGCCGACTGAGTCGGCTTGATGAATGTGCTTTCTTTAATTTTTTCATTTAAGTTTTGCAATTTTTATTTCAGAATTTTTGCCTAACTTTTTAAAGCATGTGGTAATTCAGATAGTATACCGGTTATTCTTGCTCTTGGCGCCTATGTGATTGGTTTTAATACTTCATTGATTAATTAGCTTTGGAATGTTTGATACATTAAAGAGTATGTAATGTTCCTAAGTCAATAGATCATAGTAGTGATTGCCCCAAACCAAGTACACAGCCGTCAACAAAATCCATTTTACCCAACCGGGTATTCTCGTATAATTTCTTTGTGAGCCAGGCGGATAATTGCCACCTGACAGTCAATTAAACAAGGGACATATTGTCCGCCTGTCAGATGGATCCCAGACAACTTAAGGCCATCTGGGATACCTAAAATCCATTGCAACTTGCTCTTCTGCTTCATTGGGGTGACTAGTACAATTTCGTTGAATAGTCTAACAGAGAACTTCAGTAATTTACCGGCTGATGTCACTAAACATCCGGTTTTAAGCTTAATCATTCTATTAGACTATTTTGGTCAGACAACTATGAGTTGACCAATTTAGTTGTTCAATCTTTGCCGTCTGCATATGCTAGTAAAGAAAACTATAGAGTGCCCTCTGCGACGATAACACCCGGAGGGGCGTCGCCGGACGCCATACTCAATTAGGAGCAGACGAATTTATAAAAATAATTTTGCATCCTGCCATTGACCTCAGTTTGAATATCATTTTAGCCACTAAGTCTTTTAACTTAGCTTAAATTTAGTCATTTAGGGGGTCTGTAGACACCTTAAAATGTCTCCCCAAAACCAAACCCGATGATGAACAACCTTTCACCGCCACTATTGGTCGGGTTGAGTATTTAATCCTAAGAGTGCTTAAAAAATCGTATTTAATTAAATTCAATTTTTTAATAGTCCATGGATCAGTCTTGATGTTTTGGCAAAGCGTAGTTTTTTAATATCAGCCCAAACCCTTTTTATTTTATTTTATTGTTTTATTATTTAATTTGGCCCAGACCTTTTTATTTATTTTCTTTTTTTAATCCAATTAATAATAAATTAGAAATGGCCCGAAATTATCAATCATCACTTAAAAATGTTGAACGAAATTAGGGTTAAAATTGAATTTAGACGGAAAAATGGACTGCAGGCTCCCGCGTCACGGTACAGTCCACCATGTCACGGGAATGTTCCCCGTCTGACGGTGTAACTCCCCGTGAAACGGTGCACCTGCTGTGACACGGGGGTTTCCGTGTCCTTTCCGCGTAAACCCTTCATGCGTTTTGTTCCCCGTTCGCTAAATATTTCCCGCGTCACACAGCAGTCCACCGTGTCACGAAAGTTTTCCCCGTCTAACGGTGGGATTTTCCGTGTCACGGTATCTTTTTTTAGGGTTTTTAACTTTTAGGGATCCGTGTGTTCCCTCAGCACATTTTTTCTATAAATACCTCCTCATTTCTGATGTACGGGGCATCAATAAATTCTCTATTTTTCTCTCCTCTATGCTCTAGCCTAAACACTAGCCTACCCTTCTTCTTTCAAAATTCCTTCTTCAAGCACTCCAAGGAGTCCATAATTTACTCGTGGTTATGTCCTGAAGCCAAGACATGAAAGGTAGAACTGTTTGAGGGTTTGGCCCCAAATCAACTCTATGTAATTTAATTTAATTTAATTTAGTTATTGTTTTATTATTATTTCCTTGAAGTTACTAACTTGTTTATTATTTTATAGTTGCAAGCAAACAGAATCAAAGTAAGAATTATGTTCCTTTTATTTCTATTATTTTTCTAACAATTTTATATTGTTGGAATTATTGTTAAATTGCTTCCAATGTCAATGTCAATTCTATTATTATTTATTTATCACTATATTGCATGTTTAAAGGGAATATGTAATTGAAAATCACGCCTAATACGATAATTTGGACAACCGGTTTAGGTTCCTTTTTAATCTTATTGTGTAATCAAGTGATCACTAATATATTAGAATTATGTGTTGCATTAATATTTAACCAATTTAGCACAATAATAGTTTGGAGCAAATTGAATCTCTGTTTGTATGCCTTTGATATCGCAGGAATCATTTTTCACTATAAGAATCGAGTAGAGGCCAATACGGGCGAATGTGACTCCATGACTCACTTCGTACCTTCATCCCCGATCCTCCTTTCGTGGTTCCGCCATATGGAGTTAGTAATCTCATGGATTATGAATGGGGTGTAACCTTCACGTGTCAATCGTTGTTGCCTATCGTTGTCCCTTAATCGTGGTTGCCTTTTATGATCCGTGAACGGTTTATAAGTTCCTTAAAAACTTGTTGGCGGCTTTCTACTTTCCTTGTTCCTAAACGTATTATGTCAATTCCCACTCCTATGAGTGCCAAGCATATTCACACATGCTTTAACGTAGGCGATGCCTACAATTTGGCGACTCCATTGGTGAGGATTCTTGGTTATTTATCGATTTGAGTGATCGATATTTAATTAAGATGAGTGGATGAGACTTGAAAGATTCTTGAAAAATATTCCTGTGATTAATTTGGCATTTTTGCATAAGCATAGACGTTTTAACGTCGCATTTAGGTCTGTCTAGTAGGAAAACTTGAATAACTTGATTGCGTACAAAGGAAAACAGGGCACCAGTCAGATCTTCTGACTGCCGTGCCACGGTGCTATCTGCCGTGTCACGGCAGTCCTAAAATCAGTTTGGTGGCTTGTTTTCCCTTCTCACAGTCAACTTCCTTCAATTTTTCTGAAAAAACGTGTGTGTTCTACATGCGTCTTAGCCCCGGGGGATTTAAGCTCTATCAACCAAAAAACGATCATGGTAATAAGGGTTCATCCGAGTTATTAAATCCACCCAAACCATGGAGTCGAGTTTGATTTCATCACGAACTCGCGGAGCCGCCCATTGGCATACACCCTCAAGGGAGGCTGCCTTGCTAACGCGTCCAAACTCTTAACCATGGTACCCTTTTGACACCCAAAGCTTGACCAATAGTTGAACATAGATCTTGACCTTAGGCCGCGAACTCTTTTTTTTACATCATCGTGACTAAATGCTACATGGTTTGTTTGGTGCTAACCCTCATGTGTTTGCTCTTTTTGTTTAACCCATGACCGAGGGTTTTTATTTCCACATAGTAATTAGTACAGAATAAAACTGATTAAATCCGGAAAATACGCAAATTTAGGCCTGGAATTGCGCACTGTGTCACGACAAGTCTGCCGCACCACGGTGTGCAATGCCGTGGCACGGTGCATTGCCCCGTTTGACGGTGCTCTGTACCGTGTCACGACAGTCAGCACAGGATGTTTGTCCAGTCAGCTTTTTTTTGTCTTCGTGCATGCTTATGCGGTTCGTATGTCTGGTTTGGTGCCCCGTCTAGCTGTACGGTCATAACACGTGTCCATAACCTTCACTTAATCACTCACATGTCGTGTTCACACACTTTTTCCGTTAGTCGTGCACCATTTCATGACCGTATTTTAGGGTAGTCTTGTGTCAGTTTTTTTTTTCGGAGTAAGTCGGATGGTATCCCCCCATATATTTTTTTAAAAAAATAATAAATAAAGAGAATTTCAAATTTCAAAATAAATTTTTTTTTTTTTTTTATTTCCGGATGGGTTAAGGTTAAGTTTGGTCATTAAACGTGTGTTTGTTTTGGTGTCACAGCACTTGGTCAAGAAGCAGGAGTAGATTGTTACGGTTCGAGTCAATACCTCAACAACCTCTTATACCAAAGAGGCGTACAAGGAAACCACCACAATCATCTCCAAAAGATCCATCTCCAGTCTACTTTAAACCAATGGCTACTAAGGAAGGTATCGAGAACATCAACAAGACAATTGAGGTGTTGTCTAACATGATGCAAACACTCACCACTAGAGTCAACACGGTAGAGCAAGACAATCAAAACAATGTCACTGCCGCTGCAATGGACAAGATCAAGGAACAAACGAGTAAGATATCTGAAGAGTTCACTTATGTGGAGCAACATGTCACCTCTTCGTCCATAAGGGACAAACTTCCTGAGAAGTTTTCCACTACTGACATTCCAAAGTTCAAGCCTACTGATAATCCATTTTTCCACTTGAAAGCCTTTTCTGCGACCATGGCTCTTAAGGGAGTAGAAGTAACACTCTTCCCTACTGTGTTCCCTCTTTCCTTGGAGTATGCCTGTAAACAGTGGTTCTACTCTCTAGAATCCAAACATGTTGCGACCTGGGAGGACGTTACTGAATGTTTTATGAATCGTTACAAGTGTAACATCCAAGCCAAGACTTCTAAACGTGAACTCTCCATTCTCAAACAGAATGAGAATGAAGGCTTCACTACTTCCTAAAGCAGGTGGAGGGAAACAGCTGCGCTCTTGGTGGATCCTCCCAAGGAAAAAGAGATGGTTCGCCTATTTATTGCAAATTTGACTCATCAGTACAAGCAACACTTGAAGTTTCTGTCTTTGAGTACCTTCGAAGCTGTACACGATATTGGAATCAATATCGAAGATGAACTGATGAAGACTGCTGGTAGCAACAATAATAACAACAACACTTGGAAAAACAAGAAGAACGACACTCCTTCTTCTTCGTCTTCCAAGCCTAATAATGCTACCAACAATGTCAATATCAATGATGTGATGGCCCTTAATGCTCCTCCTCAAAGATTCCAAAGGCAAAGGAGCGATTATAAGCCTTTGGGAATGACTTATGATGCTGCTTTTGATCGCTTGCATAGTCAAGGACTGATCATGCCAATTGGACCTTTTCTAGAACCTCGACCAGAGAACAGAATTGCTAGCTATGACCCCAATTCTCATTGCAAGTTTCATCAAGGCAAGGGTCATAATACTGAGAAGGTTTGGAGGTTGAAAGGTGCAATCCAAGACCTGATTGACGCTAATAAACTTTCTATCCCTCCATGGGGCAAGAAGCCTAACATTCAAATAGGTCCTCTTTATGATGCTTTGGATATCATGGGAGATGAAGTCTCCTTTGATCCGTCAATACTCATTCAACCTGTGAATGAACCTTTGCCGGAAGTTGTATTTATCTCAAGCTATGAAGAAGTAAATTGAATTTGGGATAGTGACGATGAAGACGTCTATCTCAAAGATATAGCCTGTTCGTCTCTTGGCCCAAGTGAAGATGTTTGGGGAGACCTTGAGGTCAAGGTTCTCACCAGCAGTGGAAAGTTGCAATAGCCTAGTCCACCTCCACCTCCACCTCCACCGCAATCACAACCAATAGTTGATCCCATCAACCCTGTGAACAACGATGTGGTCAAACAATTACAAAAGACCAAGGTGGAAATGAATGTATGGAAACTTTTTGCCACCTCTCACGAGCATCGAAAGGCTGTGATGTGTGCCTTGGTGAAGATAGGAGTTGATGATGATATGACTCCTCAAGGACTGGTCAACTTTCTCACTACTGAACTGCCAAGTACTAGCAACCTGATTTCCTTCTCTGACAAGGATCTACCCCCGGAAGGGGACCAACATAACAAGCCCTTACACCTCACTGTGGTGTGTAGGCAGATGAATGTTCCTATGAGCCTGGTTGATAATGGCTCTGCAATCAATGTATGCCCACTCCGCACTGCAAAGAAGTTGGGCATAAAAAATGAAGAATTGACATCCTCTACTTAAGGGATTAGTGCTTATGATAATACTCGCCGTCAAGCCGTGGGTACTATCATGCTAAACATAACTACTGGAGCCATTGAACGTTGCACTAAGTTTTAGGTGGTGGACATTAAGGCTTCTTTTAATCTGTTGTTAGGACGTCCTTGGCTTCATGAGCTAAAGGTGATCCCATCGTTGTTGCACCAAAAAGTGAAAGCCATAGTTGGAGGGGTTCCAATTACCATTGATGCCTCCCCCATGTGCATTCAAGTTATCGATACTCCCATTGTCCATGTCGAACATGACGAAGAAGATGAAGATCTCTAGGGGTTTTCGCTCGATGATGTTCTCATGATCAAAGAAGAGGAGAAGTGTCATCTCGACTTCGATCCTTATTCAAATACCAATGTTAATGCCATTATGAAGAAGCAAGGGCATTCCCTGGAATGACCCTCGGACTCAAAAAGAAAATGGCTAAACTTTGGGGCCATCCTGGTGCACTCAAGAAAGATACCTTTGGCTTGGGATTCAAGCCAACAAAAGAAGATGTGAAACAAGCCCTCTTGAAAATGAAGGCTGGCAATAATGCTTGAATCATGAAGACGGAAATGACCATGGATCCATATCCATTCACCCTCAATGGCTAATATATCAAAGAAGGGGAAGACTTTCCATGTTATGAATTCCCTGAGCCTTTCGTCCACGATGGGAGGCGCGAGCCAAAGTTCGAGATGTTCCTTGATTGTGACTTCGTCGATGAAGGCGAATAACTCTTCACAATTGAGAAACCAGCTAGTCCAAGCTCTGATGATCTGAACATTAACCTTCTTTTTGGACTAGAAAAGAATGAATCCAAGCATGTCTGCAATGATGATTCCGAGCTCATTCAAGCTGTTATATCTAGAAAGGATTTTGACCCCTTCGAGTTAATCGTCCAGGTTGATAATGTTTCAAAGGGATGGCGTAAGACAGTGAAGATCACTATGCCAAGTGGAGAGAAGTTGGAAGTAACCACTGGAAAAGGTCCTATGTTTGATGAATTTGAGTCGTCTAGGTCCGAGTCTGAGTCTATGTCTATAGACGAGTCTGAGACTGACCCTCTTTCTTCTATAGAGTCCAATCCCGAGTCTCTTGTTGAGTCTTCTCTTTCTATCCTAAATAATTTCGGCGAGGTCGCTGCTGACCTTGCCCTCCTTGATGTAATGACCAATGAATTCAATAAAATGAATACCTTTGCTTACGATGCGTGTCATTCCCCTAACCCCGATCAATATTGCTTTGCTAATGATAAAAATGACAAAGAAATAATAAAAGCAATGGAAGAACACGAAAATAAAACAGCAATTATTGAAGATACAGAAACAATTAATATTTCCAATGATACGACTATCAAAGAAGTAAAAATTAGATTAACACTCAGTCAAGACGAACACAAAGAGCTAATTAACTTACTTAGGGAATTTGTTGAGGTATTTTCTTGGTTATACCAAGATATGCCAGGAATTTACAGGGATATAGCTCAGCATACGATACCACTCATTCCAGGTATGAAGCTTGTCAAACAAAAGCTGCGCCGTATGAAACCGGATGTGGCCCTCAAAATCAAAGAAGAAATTAGAAAGCAATTGGCTGCAGGTTTCATCAAAGTATCCAAGTATCCAGAGTGGATAGCAAATGTGGTTCCAGTTCCAAAGAAGGATGGAAGGGTCAGAATGTGTAATAATTACAAGGACCTCAATAAGGAAAGCCCGAAAGATGGGTTCCCTCTACCTCACATTGACTTTCTGGTTGATAACACAACAAACCATGCACTCCTATCGTTCATGGACAGCTACGACGGATATAATCAAGTATTAATGGCCAAGGAAGATATGGAGAAAACCACATTCATCACACAATGGGGTACAAATTGCTATACGGTAATGCCATTCGGGTTGAAAAACGCGGGTGCCACCTGAAGGAGTTATGTCTTCGTCGTGTGCAATTACTAGATATATAAATGGATCAAATTATGAAGATAATTAAGTTCATACATTTGGGTCGTTGTTTTTCCATAGCTAGAGGTACTAACGATCTTTGAACTAGTAAAATAGCCCAAAGCCCAATTGGACGGATCCTATAAGGTCACACAAAGGGGCTAGATCGAGCATTAGAGGACGAGGCCCATCATGGGCCTCATCACTGATCGCGGGTAAAAGTAGGTCGTTGGGACTAATAACCCTAACCAAATTAGAAATTTATAATACCTAAACTTACACTAAACTAGTTAGTGGCAAGTAAAGGGTCGAACCCAAAAGGAGTAAGTGTATTAATTTGTGCTAACTAGACTACTAGGAAAGGTTGTGAGATAAAGAGAGGTTAAACTAAACACGACTAAGAACAAACAACTTAAACTAGGGAAAGTGGAATCCAATCACATCAATCTATTAAACAACATCATACAAATAGATGAAAATGACCTCGATAAGGAACATCAACACATTTAACTCACTCTCTCACAATTAAGCATGTTAATTATCCTACTAAACTAATTCACCCTTGTGCAATTAGCCTAGCAAAGGTATGGAAGAATTTAGGGCTCTCAACCAACTCACTCTCACACAATTGATTGAAAGCACAATTAAGAGCATAGAATTGATTCGCTAGAAAGATTCTAATCCATAAAAGCATCACCCATACACAATAATCAAGAAACAATTTCATACTAATCACAATCAATCATTCAATTCATTAATATAACCTTTATCTAATTCCCTAGAACAAGACCTAAGCTATCATAATGAAGAAAGACATGGAAAACAAGGTAAAATAAGAATAAAAACAAGATTAAACAAACAAACTAATTAATCTACTCAAATCAACAAACAAAAAGCAAAAACTAAGAATTAAGCAAAGAAATAAAGATGAGAGAAAGTTAGAAAATGCTCATTGAATAGATGAGAAGAAGTTCCACAAAGTTGCTTCTTCAACCTCTCAAAAACTCCATGGAAATCCAAGCTTTCTCTCTCTACAACTACTCCTAAAACTAGAGAGAGAAAATCTTAATCTAACCCTAAGGGAGAGAAAAAATTCTAAAACTACTCTAAAACTATGTAAAATAATGTTGATTAAAAGTTAAGAGAAAATAACCCCAAAGGGGGTATTTATAATACAAGTTAAACAAAAAAAATAAAAATAAATAAAACTAATTAAAACTAAATTGAGAAAAACAAAACTAAAATAAAATAAAATAAAATGAAATGGAAAAAGTAACCCCAAAACCCCCAAAATTCCCACCAGACCCACGAAATCCCACCACTTTCTCCATTCACTTGCCGCTTTCATTTCCTCCATCACCATCACCACACATCATCACCCATCAACACATCATCCACACATCAACCATCAACAACAATCATCAACGGTAATCATCAAGCATCATCCTTCACCTTTAATATCAACCGTTCGATCTCATTAATTATCATGTGCGAGGCTCGTGAAGTGGTTCGGTCGAACCATGGGTTGGTGCGGCCGAACTACGGGGTTGGTTCGGTCGAACCATTGGTTTTTTCGACCACACCTCTTTAATTTACAAAACTTTTAATGTTTCTGACTCGTACTTCGACCAAACTCTTATTGGTTTGCTCGAACTTGATTAATTTGCCATTTGCTCTGATTTTGCTCTATTTCTTGCGCGAATTCGTAGGGTGATGGCCGGAATTTAGTGGCTGCAGTGGTTGATTGGAGGTTGTAATTGCTGTTGCGGATTGGTGGCGAAATGGGAGGCGCAGCAAGTGGTTTTCGGTTTAGGAGGTTGAAGATGGTAGGTGACGGTGGTTGTGGCGCTGTGGGAGCAAGGGAAGAGTGCGTGACTTGTGTTAACGGTGGTATTGGGAGTGGAGTTGTGTTTGTGAGGTGAGGGAGCAGGGGAATTGACGAGGTGTTGTTGTTGTAGATTGTTGTTGGGGGAAAGCAGGGGGCATGGCAGTGAGGTTGAGTTGTGGCGTAGGATAGGTGGTTGTGTGGTGAAGGTTGTAGGTGGAGCTGGTGGTTGTTACGGGGGTGATTGGTGGTTCAGGTGGCTGGGGTGGCTGCTGTGGCTGTGTGGTGGTTGATTGGAGTTGCGGATCAGTGAGAAGAGGAAAGGAAATCAGGGGAGTGTGGTGGTGATTTGCTGCGGCTGGTTGTTGTTGGTTGTTCAGGGCGGTAGATTGGAGGTGAGTGGTGGCTGCTGTTTTGTGTGGTCAAGGGCCATAGTGGTGGAGCTGGTGGTTGTTGTTGATGTGCTTGGTTGCGTGGCAGCAAGATATAGGCCAATAGCAAGTAGCTGTTTGGGGCAGCAGCTTGCTTAGTTCAATTTTTTGCCTCGAACCTCAGACCTTGAACTCGAATATGACTTTGAAACTTGACTAAGAATCCGAAAACACCTACAACCAAAAACAAACACGAGGTAGGATCGAGAACAAAATAAAAATAAAATAAAGATAAAATAAAGTAAAGTAAAATAATAAAACTAAAAGAAATTAAATAAAATCAAAAGAAAATAAATAAAATAAAATAAAGAAAACAAACTTGAAAATAAAAGAAAAATAAGAGGAAAACGAGAAGAAAAATATTAACAAGAATTTTGACTAAGAACATAAGAGAATAAGAAACATAAATAAATTACAAAATTAAACTAAAAACTACAAAATACTCAAATAAAAAGATAAAAGATGAGAACAAGCAACTAATAGAAATAAAGGATAAAATGAGCTTAATTATTGAAATAAGCCGGAAAAGTATTCAATAAACACCCCTAAAAGTGACATAAAAGTCACTTATCAAACTCCCCCAAGCTAAGCTTTTGCTCGTTCTCGAGCAAATTAACATGAAACAAGGGAGAAGGAGAGTGATTTATTCAAGCAAATCTAAGACACTAAAGGAGACAATAATGTACACTAACTCACTTTCGTAGGAATCACGGTCAATTTTAGCAGATAAAGACAAGCCTTTTAAACCCCTAGATCGCCGTAGAGGACGAGTGTGCTCTCGTGAGGGTGTCCTAAGAGTTTAACCCACAACTCTAAACAAAAACCAAGGCAAGGCAATAAAAAGAAAAGAAAAAGAAACATAAAAAGAGAAAGAAAACACAAAGTTCATATTTGGACAAGCTAAAGATAGGAACAAGCACCAATGAATGCAAACCTTTCTAAATAGACAAATGTATGCACGTTCCAAGATGTCAATGGTTGATTGAAACATAACATATGCTAAGCATAGATAACTAATGAGGACTCAATCCACCCTAGCCCCAACCAATCGGGCCGCGTTCTCTCCACTAGCTTCAAATCAACCCTTAAGCTAGTTTCTCATGATTCCACGAAGGAACCGGAAAAAGATAAAGATATGAAAAACTTTGAGAAGGTAATCCCAACATCTCAACTATGCATACTCTCTCCATAGGTTTGAAGTCTATCTCCCTCCACTGTTCTTTGACTCAACCCCACTAAAGTCTAAGGGTCTTTTATTGGGTTGTAACGTAAGGCTAAGGGTTATGGCGGGGTAAAAATTTGAAAATTTTGGTGATATTTCCTAAGTGAAGAAAAAGAGTGGCCTACTCTAAAAAAAAAACTCAAGAAGTCACAAAATATCAAACAAAAATACCAATAATGCCATCTCCCCCAAGCTTATTCAACACTAACACAATATATACCAAAAACGAAGTAACACTCCCCCCCCCCAAGCTTGAACGAAGCATTGTCCTCAATGCTTAAACTAGAGAAGAAAACAAAACCAAACTAAAATTTTATTTTATTATTTTTTTTAGCTCTTATTTGATGTCCTTGCCTTTTTTTTAACTATGGACGGCTTTTTCTTGAAACTTCATTTGATTTTCTTGAACTGCATCTTTCTTCTCAAACTTTTTTGCATTTTCTTTTCAAGCTCAACTTTCAATACCGTACTTAAACCAATTCACAAAATGTCTTGTTCAATTAAAACACTCTCAAAACTCAAACCTCACATGCCAATGCTTCACTAACTAAAAGGGTTGGTGTAGGGAATAATTTCAAGAGTTAGCCCCTAGCTTGAACCCCACTGTGATCATACACTAAAGTACGGTGGCGTCCAAAAGGGAAGAAGATAGAGCAAAAGAGTCGCCAACAAGTTTTAGGAACTTGTAAACCGTTCACAGGGTGAAGGTTACACCCCTTAACAATCCAAGAGATCGTCAACTCCATAAGGTCTTGAACCAAATAAGGGTTCGGGTATGAAGGTACAAATCAAACCTAAAAGAGATTGAACCTGCCCTAATAATAGGCCTCTACTTTATTCTGATCATATTCATGTGCGCTTTTTGATTAACATGCAATCAATAGGATTAACCCTAAACCTGTTTATCTATGTTGGTTGATTATTAATGCACAAATAAATCTATTATTGGCGATCACTTGAATTATAATCACATTAACCCTAACATGATTATTAAATATCTTATATAAGTGTGATTACAAGTACCAATTCCCTTTAAACATGCATAAAAAGGCGTGATCAAGCAATAACAATAAATAATCAAGCAACATAATAAATAATCAAAAATAAAATTATAATCATAACAATCGTAATTAAGAATAATCAATAATAATAATAATTATAATAATTATAATCATAAATCATAAAAATAATCATAATCACGTTAAAGCATAACAATTATAAATTATAATTACTCATAATAATGATCAAAACAATAATCATAATAACAATCATATTAATCATAATAATAATCATGTTAAAGCATAGCAAGATCCTAGGCATGATACTAACAAGATTAATAACAAACCCTAGCATGTCACTAAACAATAAAAATCAAATATATAGCCCTAACATGATACTAACAATCATAAATATTAGGAAGAACATAGGAAGCATCGTAATAATCATATTTAATATTAAAATTACCCTAGACATGATACTAGGAATATCATAATAACAATCTAAACATGAACTCTATATCATAACATCAATAAAAAAACCATTAAAGTACTTGCTTGGATGCATCGTACCTCTTTCTTTCACGTCTAGGGCGAAGGCAACTTCGAATATGGCTAGGTGTTTCTAAATCTAATGAATGCGGAATTTTTGTATGTAAAAAGCTAGTTTAGAAAAAGAGAGAGAAAGAAAATAAGTATATGATTATAGAAGAGAATGAGAGAGAATTGATGACTGGTTGTAGGTGATTATAGGTGAAAACTGGTTATCGAAAACGGAGTTTTTAATACGTTATTTATAGAGAAAATCAGCCAAAAAGATAAAATATCAAAACAGAGTCTGGCGCACGTAAAACCGAACTAGCGCCAACGCTGGCTGTTGGCGCCAGGCGCCAAGCGTAGCGCCAGGTGCTACAGCTGGCGTTTGGCGCTGATTTAAAATTTCATGCGTTTTCTTAAAATCAGATAAAAATTGCCGTTCAGGAGGATAAAATCGTATTTCCCTCAAAAATGCTCTTTGATTTTAATTAAAACTCTGAAAAATAAAAAAGTCAATTTATCAATGCTAATTGAATTAGGAATGAAAAGAACCTTCTAGAAGACTAAAACCATTCCTAATCGTATTAGGAATGATAAATCATATTAGACCCTCTCCTAGATCATTGGGCCATATATAAGGATCAAACCGGGCCCAGTTTAGTAAATTGGCCATAATTTCCTCAATATTCATCGGAATTGGGCTTATAATATATCGTTGGAAATCTCTTGTCAAGCCCCATCCAACTACACTACTACTAGACCCATATCATGGACCAACCAAACTGGATTGGCTGTTTTCTTAAAATAAGTTTTCAAAAACAGAGAGAAGAGAAAAGAAATTAAAACTATCCGCAACACTAGACTTTCTACACTTTCACTTCATTCGATTATGATTCGACGTGACAGGTACTCATCACTGGGTTTGGTTTTGGGGAGACACAAATGGGTGTCTACAGAAGCCCCCACTTTGACTGAGTTTGGAGAAACGCAAGTTTCGAAAATAAAAGTCAAAGTATCGATAGGGACAGAGAATGACTCAGAACGTTCTGCGATCCTAAATCACACTTATAACGCCGATACCTACAAACTTGCGTTAGTTAAACAGATAAAAGAGTTAAGAAACGCGTATCTTGCACCGTCGAGCACACGTCTCTAAAAGTAACCGATTTGCTGCTGCAATCTGTTGTTCTGATGACCTCCTGCCAAGAGAATGCCATCCCGCTTGAAAACCGCTACGCTTGTAACTGCATCCAATATAGAAGACTGCTTCGCTTGAAACGATTGACAAGGGAATAGACGCGTCGTCAATTGTCTATCCCTAGATCAAATACAATTTATACAACCTAAACAAACCTAATACGAGTATAAGGCAAGCATAGGGGTCGAACCACAGAGAACGGTAAACACCACCAAATGTTATCAACAATTAAGCTAGTCCGGAATAGGGGATAAATAAACTAAAGTCTAAAAATGCTAAAACAAAAATAAAACATTAAGGGAAATGGTTTAGGTATAGCATTCACTTGAACATAAACAAAGGCATAGAAATTGAATTAATTATGAACTAAACATGCTCGAATATCGAAATTAAGAATCCAATCTAGCCGCCTTCCGGGGTCAATTGGCTTCTCCTAACATAGCCTCTATGTTTCCACATTAGAACCATATACTAGGAGGTACTATTAAATAACAATCGATAGTAATGAACCTTAACTAAGTCAACTTCCGTTTCTTGTTAGCAAAGATTCACCTTTAATCAACCAACAATGTGCACTTGCAAGAGGATTAAAGAATATCAAGCATATAAAGACTTTAATCACAAATAAATCAATTCTAAACCCTAGAACATGCTCAAGGTCCAACTACACCACAACCATCCCCTTAATGGGGAAATTACTCACTAATCATGATAATAACAAGATTAATCAACAAATAATCAAGAATCAACATGATCAACAAGCAATACCAACAACTAAAATAATAATCAAAATAAACAAATAAAAATAGAGGAGAGAGAGTAAGAAATTGCTTATTAATTGAAGATGAAGGTCTACAAAGGATTGAACAAGCTCCTTCTTCAAAATCCAAGTTCATTAATGGAGAAAACCTCACTTTCTCTCTCTACCAAAGAAGACTAATCCTAACCTAACCTAAAACTAATTAGAGAGAAGAATAGATAGTTATTCCATTCTTTTCTAATTACCCCCA
Source organism: Chenopodium album (assembly GCF_948465745.1). NCBI lineage: Eukaryota > Viridiplantae > Streptophyta > Magnoliopsida > Caryophyllales > Amaranthaceae > Chenopodium > Chenopodium album. Next base: position 20,047,979 of record NC_137842.1, read on the forward strand.
AAATTGGGTATTTATACTAAGCTAATAAAACTAGAAAAAGAAAATAAAAAAAAGGAAATAAAATAAAGAAAGAAAAGGAAAATAAAAAGAAAATAAAAATAGAAAAAGAAAATAAGAAAAGGAAAAAGGAAAAGAAAGTAAAAATAAAAGAAAAAGAAAAAGGAAACCAAAACCATCCAAACATCAGCTCCCCGATTTCCATTCATCACCATCAAACGGTTTTTTTTTTCTTTCTTCTTGGCTGCTCTGATTCGATTCTCCTACCACCATCATCAACCATTATCATTAAATCAATGCTCTAAATCAATGGCTATCAACACCAATTGCATCATCATCGTTTTTAGACCGATTAATCTTCATTAATAACCACGTGTATAGCTCGTGAAATGGTTCGATCGAACCGTGGGTTGGTGCGGCCGAACTACGGGGTTGGTTCGGTCGAACCATGGGTATGTTCGACCACTCCTCCTTGATTAACGAAACCCACAAAGTCTCTGTCTCGAACTTCGACCAAACCACCAACGGTTTGAACCCGATTGAATTCGAATTTGCTCTGATTTGGGGCTGTTGCTGTGCGAATTGGTGATGCGGGGTGATAATTGGTTGGAGGTTGGGAACGGTGGTGAGGTGGAGTTAATTGGTGGCTGAAGGTGAGGGTGAGCAGGGGTTGCGCGTGGTCAGGTGGTTCTGGTTGTTGTGCGATGGTGTTGCGGGGTGATTGCTGGAGGTATGGTTGTTGTCGTGGCTGTTGGTGGTGTGTGGTTGTTGCTGTGTGGTGGTGTTGGTGGGTACGGCTGTGGGGCTGCTGTGGTTGCGTGAGAGGCGATTTTGGTGGTGAGGGGGCAGGGGAAGAGTGTTGTGTTTTGGTGTGGTGTAGGATAATGAAGGGTGCGGTGATGGATAAGGTTGGGCAGCAGCTTTGTTTGGCGTTTGACTCAACTTGGAACCCGAACCCACTTGACATAAAACCCGAAACACCTATAACCAAAAACACGAGGGGATTACTAAGAGATAAAATAAAATAAAATAAAATAAAGGTAAAATAAAGTAAAATAGAAAAAGAGAAATAACACTAAACTAATAAAGATTAAATAAAACTATACAAGTAAATAAAATCAAATAAATAACAAAATAAACTTAAAACTAATAAAAACTAAACAAAAACTATACAAGCAAAGAAAGTAAAAATAAAATACAAAAATAGACTAAAACTAATAAAATAAAGAAAATGAACTAAAACGCACCAAAATTACCAAAATAAACTAGAAATATTATTAAGAGAAAAGAAGAGAAAGAAAGGGGAAAATAAGATAAAATAAACACGAAAATGACTCTAGAACTACTCCCTAAGAGTGACATAAATGTCCTTCATCAACGATCCTCCTCCGCTATGATAATATTCCACGTCCAAGGGAACTCTATCGAAGATTGCTTCGCTTGAAACAATCCCCATCCGCATTGATAATATCCCACGTCCAAGGGAATACTATCGAAGATAACTTCGCCTGAAATCACCTTCAGTTGCTTTTTGACAAATTTCCACAATCTATGGAACGCTATCTTGCTGCTTGTTTTGACGATCTTCCGTAATCTAGGGAACGCCGTCGATCAATGTTGCTACATCTCGAGCCTTTTCTTGAATTATAGTGACAACCTTTCCAATCATAGCAAAAGTCGTCGAAGACCGCCTCATCATGAACCGCTATTCTCATATCTTGGTGACAACCTTCACAATCTTAGCGAACGCCGTCGAAGACCGCCCATCTCGTGCTATCTTCTCAAATCTTGGGTGACAACCACCACAATCTTAGCGAATGCCGTCGAAGACTGCCCATCTCGTGCTATCTTCTCAAATCTTTTCTCAAATCTTAGTGACAACCTCCACAATCTTAGCGAATGCCGTCGAAGACCGCCCATCTCATGCTATCTTCTCAAATCTTTGGTGACAACTTCCACAATCTTAGCGAACGCTGTCGAAAATAATTTTACTTGAAGTCATCCTCAGCTGTTGCGATAATATTCTGAAGAAAAATTTCCGAAGACCAACGCTTGTCGATCTCTGAAACTCGCTTGAACTTTGCTTCCGCTAAAACCAGTATGTCGGTGTCTCCGTGATGAGCCAATTCTTAGGCGCTTTAAGCTAAGTGAGACAATCTTTCATCAGGTCGATCACTTATTTCGATTGTAATCAAATCAACTACTCAATCATGTCAAATTGCTTATAGGGGCTAACTGGCGCACCAAGGAACCCGAAATTGCTGTATGAGGTCAAAATCACCTTTCTGAGAGGCTTCGAGCTCTGTCGCTGCTGAAATATCTCTGGTGCCAAGAATTGACTCTACCGCCAGACGCTGAGATCTAGCACCAAGCGCTGAAATCTATTTCCAGACGCTAGATGTTTACATCCGGCGCTGGAGTAGGGTCTTCCCTGTTCTGCTGCACCTGTATTTATTTTTGTCTATAGAAATTTGCCAATCTCTTCAATTATCTTAGGGTTGACCTTGAAAGGAATAGTGTCCTACTAACAAGTTTATTATTCTGATAGCGGATTCAGAATTATTAGAAAGCTAATATATTCAGTAAGGTCAAGTGATCGGAATGCCTGGGTGGAGGCCGCTTCTGATCAATAATATTAATATAATTAATATTACAGCTTAATCTTGACTGAACCCTTCGGGTCACACCCAAGCAAAATATACGAACCGACTCGACGAATTAATTCGGAAGAAATTAATTCGTCGCCCGATTGTTAAATATTTAGACGTCGGTAATTCGAGCTTGGAGCGTCGAAACCGATCATCGGAAGTCGAGTAAAAAATAATAGAAAGACGAGATGCGCAAAATAATAATAAATCGACCATATTCCCAAAATACCCCTAGCATCGAAATGCCCGAGCATCCGAATGCTAGGGGCAAAAATGTCTAAGCATAGGTGGCTAGCAAGCGCACCAAGCCGAGCCTAGCATGGCTGACTAGGTGCGTGCTAGCGCACCGTGCTAGCAGCCACGCACAGTAGCATCTAGCAGCCGCGTGCACGTGGTGCATGCAGTAGCTAGCTACCGCAAGCTAGGCGTGCTAGCAGCGCATGCACTAGCAGCCACGCACAGCAGCAAGCCCGCACCAAGTGCGTGGCTCGCGCGCACAGCAGCAGCCCGCATCTTGGTGCGGGGCTGGGCTCGGGCTAGGCTCGTGGCTGGGCCATAGGGCCGGTCACTATGGGGAAGCTTGAGGAATATGGGAGCAAGTGGGTAAGGACATGTGGCACAAGGAGAGTATTGAGTGGGGAGCAAGTATGGTCCCCTACTCTCCATGTGGTCCTCACCAACCCATTTCACATATAATGCCACTTGTAGATTTATTATTAGTTTGCAATTTTAATTTAATTTAGCTTTAAATTAATTTGTGGAATTTCATGATCCCAAATTGATGGGATAGAAATTCCCACTCTTACTTTCCTCTATAAATACCAACCTTGGGATTTGGAGTAAAGTGCTTGAGTGGGAGTTAGAAAGAGCATTCCATATTTTGGGAAAAACTCTTAAACTCCATTAACACTTGGGTTTTGGTCAGACCTTGCTAACTCGAAGGTAGCGGACCTAAAAAGTCGTGTTCGTCCTTTGTGGGTGGATACCGTTGGAGGCACGGCATTTGCGGTGCTCAAGGCTTTCAAGTAAGAGCCCGTTTTGAGAGGGCGAAGCTCGCTTCAAGGGTATGATTCGTTCTTCCTTTTCTTGTGTTTATTTATTTATGCTTTATGGTTTTATTAATTACGAGTGGTTCCTTGGGTCGGGGTTGTTTCCGCGGTGAGTCGGACTCACCAAACCCCAACAGACCTAAGGTTTAATGTCGCTTAACTTATTGACTCGGCACGACTCAAGGTATAAGCTTGACTCAATATGATTGACTGACTCGAGGTTGACTCGACTCAAAGTGTTTGACACATGCGTTAGACTCAAATCAAGGTGATATGACACGACATGAATCAATGTGTACATGACTTGTGTGTGCAAAGTAATGTGATCGTGCGACTCGAAAATGCCAAAAAGCAAAAAAATTTCGTCATTTTTATGGAGGGTACCGACTTTCTCCCGAAAAAGAAAGACGCGAAAAAAAAGATCGAAGTTTTTGAAGGTGCATGTTGAATGAAATTAGCCAAATGTCATTTGATACTATCTCTCAAAGTGCAAGGATTAACCCATCCTAGGCTATCTCAATTGTTGACTCAATGATGAAAGCATTTGGGTAACTTAGGCACGGAGGCTAAGCACTTCATACTTCAATGTGCAATGACAATTATGACTGATAAGTGATGTTGATATGACAAGGCATGCTTCAGCGTTGTGTTAAGATTCCATGACAAAGGGTTCCTAAGGGAAATATATTTGTTCATGTATCTGTGCAGTGTGTGATAGTGATACTAAAGTTAGGCCACAAGGGCTAAGTGTGTGGAAAGATATTATTTGTTAAAAGAGTCAAATGATTGTGACTCTTAGGCTAGGTAAGCTAATGATGTAGGGATCAAGCCCCCATGTCTAGCTCTACATGAATAGGGATGAGCATAGGAGATCCCTTGATATGATCATGGTGTAAGTGTGTGAATGTAAATATGAATGCATTTTTATTACGGCCGCACCTCAATGTGAGGTTGCCTACGTATCCATTAGGAATCAGGCCGAACGTAGCTCTAGCCGAACCTCGCACAAGTGTGTGTATACCTCAAAAGGTCTTTTTAAGGGTTGTAACGTGGTTAGGCTAAAGGCTATAGAAGAAGGGGATAAAGGCTCAAGACCCTAGATAAGCCCCCAAAGTGTGCAACCTTGCTTTTGAAATCTTTATATTTTTATGCTTGAGTTTCTATTCTTTTTTAGCTCTTTCTTTTTTTTTTTTTATTATTTTGTATTATTAAGTGTGGGAAATCCCGATCATGCGGTCTATCACTCACTTGGCATTCATGTTTCTCAGGCACGGTACCGAGCACTCGATAAGAGACGCAATCTGAGACGTGTTCGTATCAAAGATATTTTCATATCAAAGACATTGGAACACTTGTCCTTTTGTACACTTGTCCTTTTGTACACTTTTATTTTTTGCTTTTTCTTATTTTTGCTATTTTAATTTTTTTGAATTCGCTCAAGCCTTTTTGAAATTGCATAAGTTACACACCATCCCATCGCAAGGTTAGGTAGATGTAGGTTGAAGAAAGAAAGGTCTATCGTTAGACGAGGCTCAACGTGGTTTACCAAAAAAAGATGTATAATTGAAGGGTGAAAGGTAATAAGATGTGGCTACAAGGGGTGCCTCAAATCATTGGTATACCTTGTACTTAATTCGACATGGATTTTTTTTTCAATGCAATATAATGAAATGATCATATATAAGGAAATAAATGCTCATTTTATTAAAAGAAAATGTATAATGATCCTACAAAATAGATCTAAGGAGAATAAAAAGGTACCTTTGCTAGACTTATTGGGGAAAGAGTAAATAAAAAAGAAATAGAAAAAAACAGGTCACGAAATCTTGTCGTTGAAGCTCGCCTCTTGTCTTTTGTTGTTTCCTTTATCATCACTCGCTTTTCTTGTTAACTGGAGGTATGGGAAGCTTGTTATTATCAATCAAATGTTGGATAGCTTCCTTTAGCTTCCAACAGCTCTCAGTAGCATGACCCCTACCTTGATGGTATTTGCAGTGTTCGTTTGGATTCCAACTAGACACTCTCTTCCCAGGCGGGGGATCTTGAAGAGGTCCAATAGGAGTAATGATTCCCTTGATTTGCATGGAGTTGATCAAAAGCATCATCGTAGCTAATTCCAATAGGAGTAAATTCCTTTTTTGGTTGCTTTCGATTACCCATGGCTAGGATCTCACTAAGGTCGAAAGTACCAACACAATTACTAGAGTAGGTGTTTCCGGAAGAAGAAGGATAGTCGTTCTTCTTCCCTTTACAACCACTGTTAGTATCGTTACTAATCTTGGACTTCTTGTCGCGCGGATGAACATGAAGGAGATTTGAATCAATGGAGTCTTAAACACGATCCTTGAGGGAGAGACACTTTTTGATAGTGTGACCGCGACTTCTATGGTATTGACAATAGGAATTTAGATCCCAATTGGGAAAACGATTTTCAGGTGGAAGGTCTTGACCTTGATCGTGAAGACAGTCAAAAGCTTCATTGTAAGTCATTCCTATTGGTGTGTATTCTTCAATGGTCCGTTTTGCCCGTGGCTTAGGAGTATTGAGTTCTTCATTAAACCCTTGGCGAGAATTTTGTTCGATGGCCATTACCCGATTTGCTAATCCTTCTACCACATTCAAGAGCATGGCAATGACATCTTGCAAATTTCGAACGTCCTGTTTTAGACTTAACGAGTCTTCTCTGGTATTATATAACAAAAGACTTTCATCCTCCCCAATCATGGCCACCTCATCGAGAGAGGTCATATAAGCTGTCTCGATTATGGGCTCTCCTACAGGTGTGATAAGAAGTGATGGATCGAAGGATGCTTGGTCATCTTCGATGGCTAGAATCTCGGAAGTTTCATTGTTATCGATCAGATCTTGAATAGCTTCTTTGAGTTTCCAACACTCCTTAGTGTCGTGACCCTTTCCTTGGTGATATTTGCAGTGCTTATTAGGGTCCCACTTGGGTGGCCTGGCTTCTAGAACCGGATATTTGATAGGCCCTATGGGCATGACTAGTCCTTTGTGGTGTAACTTCTCGAAAGTTGTTTCATAACTCATACCAAGTGGAGTGAACACCCTTTTTGATCTTTGGATTCGTGGTTTAGAGGCATTTGTGGCATGTACCTCATTAATGGGAGAGGAAGAAGAAGGATGGTCGTTCTTCTTTCCTTTTGCACCATTATCTTTCAGAAGGTCATCTTCAATGTCAATGCCTATATTATAGACAGCCTTGAAAGTATTTAAATTATGTTGGTACTTTAAGTGCCTTGAATACTTCCCTTGGAGATTCTTGATAAACATCCTCACAGATTCTTTTTCGGTAGGAGCCTTGACCATATTAGCGGAAGTTTCCCTCCATTTATTGAAGAAAGACGTGAACCCTTCGTTTTCTTTTTGTTTTAACATCTCGAGTTGTCTACAGTCTGTTTCGTCTTGGATGTTGCACTTATATCTATCTATGAAAGAGTTTGTTACCGACTCCCAAGAAGAGGTTTTTTCTTTCTCGAGAGAAAAGAACCATTGTTGACAAACGGTTTCGAGAGATAGTGGGAACAGAGAGAGGAAAACCTTTTTATCGATACCCTTAATGCTCATTATAGTTTCAAAAGCTCTTAGATGAAAGTAAGGGTTATCTATTACCTTGAATTTTGGGAAGTCAGTGGCGTTGAACTTATGCGGAAGAAGTTCCTTTTCCAGCGAGACCCCTTGTGAACTCATGCCCTAAAATTTATAGTCACTAGATAGCTTTCTCAAACTTTCTTGCATGAGGTTCATTTGTAGTTGCTTCATAGGGTCGTTAATTTTGAGGGTTAAAGCCTTTAACACCTCAGTGTAATCCTTCAATTGATTCCTAAGTTCATTGACTTCCTCTTGACTTGCCATTATCTTTTTAGCCTTCCTTTTTTGATGAATCGGTTTATCAAAAAGTGAAACTTGAATAAAGAGGTTGTCCTTGATTAATTGTCCTTCTCTTCTCGACCAAGTACTGTGGAAAAGGAATTTGGGGATATTCATTGTTAATTATTTGACTCAAACTTTATTCAACATGCAATGGATGGAAGAAGTGAAGGAAGATTGGAATAGAATGTGAAGAAAAATGATATGCAGGGATATGAAGAATTAGGAATAGGATGTACCCCCAACTCAAATGACGGAAAACACCGACTCATGCATGAACCTAAGACATGGTCATGGTGACATATACTCGAAGTGTGTGCTAAGACTAGTGAGTGTAGGTGATATGTTAAGACTCGTGTGTAAGACCATGGGACTTAGTGACTAAACTCGATTAATGACTCAACCAAGCATTATTGACAGCAAAATTTAACCGAATTAATTAGTAAACTGGTTAATTAGACACTAGTTGATGACTCAATCAATAATCAGAACTATCGTCAAAACAACAGGACTGGCGTCGCACTGTGTAGTGTAGCGCCAGACGACAGAGCTGTCGCCAGGCGCCACACTCCACAGAGTGGAGCTATAGTTCAAATTTTGGCACCAATGCTGGAGCTTCAATCTGAGACTGTTTTCGGTGTTATTAATCAACAGGGGTATGCCTAAAGTCGTACTAGGTCAATTCTGATTAAAAAAAATTAGACTTTATTGACTCAAATTAATTAATTCATTAATTAACTAGGAAAAGTTCTTTTAGTCTATAATTAATTTAATCTCAACACAAGCCAAACAAACGATTACGAGAAACATAAAATATATGGAAGCAAATAATGTACAATTAGTCAAGTAGGCACAATATGATGCAATGAGTTTGCAACCTAACCATGGCTCTAGTTTTCTAAAGTTCGGGATATGGTTTAGTCAATAGAGGGTCCATGGTTAATTGTGCGAATGCACCGCGCGGAAGCCTAACCGTGAAGGGTTGGCGCGAGTGGATGGGACACCGCGAGTTTTAGAAAAAACTCGCTTCCATGGTTTGGTGAATTCAACAATCTCGGATGTACCCTTTGTTGCTCAGAGCATTCAATCTGGTAGATGGAGCATGAATTCCCAGAGGTTTATGTCCATATATAGAACACATATGGGTTTCAGAAAAGTGAGAAAAAATTCAATCAGGAAGAAGGATCGAGCAAACAATACGAAAAATTGGTCAAATTAGAACGCATATTTCTAGCTCGGTATTGGAAGAATTTGGCGCCAGCAAATAGAGACTGGCGCCAATGCTGGCGTCTGGCGCTACAGTTAAAATTCTGGCGCCAATGCTCTGGCCCCTGGCGCTAATTCCTACATGGCTCAGCAGCTTTCTGTGCTCGATAAAATTTTCCAGTTTCGCGCAGTGTTATTTCGGTCCTAGTTGTGAAAGATATTTCTCACATTTCCTACGTGTAAAATCCTATGTTTTTAACTCATTACGGATGGTTTTTCCAATGAGATCTTTTTTATGCATATGACAATAATGTTAATAAAAATTACGCACATGAAATACTTAGAACGTTTTGAGTCTCATCCACTCATTCTAAATCATTGCCGAAACAAATTCAAGAATTAAAATAGAAATCCTCACCTAGTGGAGTCGCCAAAAACTGTAGGATATAATTTCAAGCGTTAGCCCCTAGCTTGAACCCCACTGTGATCATACACTAAAGTACGGTGGCGTCCAAAAGGGAAGAAGATAGAGCAAAAGAGTCGCCAACAAGTTTTAGGAACTTGTAAACCGTTCACAGGGTGAAGGTTACACCCCTTAACGATCCAAGAGATCGTCAACTCCATAAGGTCTTAAACCAAATAATGGTTCGGGGATGAAGGTACAAATCCAACCTAAAAGAGATTGAACCTGCCCTAATAATAGGCCTCTACTTTATTCTGATCGTATTCATGTGCGCTTTTTGATTAACATGCAATCAATAGGATTAACCCTAAACCTGTTTATCTATGTTGGTTGAATATTAATGCACAAATAAATCTATTATTGGCGATCACTTGAATTATAATCACATTAACCCTAACATGATTATTAAATATCTTATATAAGCGTGTTTACAAGTGCCAATTCCCTTTAAACATGCATAAAAATGCGTGATCAAGCAATAACAATAAATAATCAAGCAACATAATAAATAATCAAAAATAAAATTATAATCATAACAATCATAATTAAGAATAATCAATAATAATAATAATTATAACAATTATAATCATAAATCATAAAAATAATCATAATCACGTTAAAGCATAACAATTATAAATTATAATTAATCATAATAATGATCAAAACAATAATCATAATAATCATAATAATAATCATGTTAAAGCATAGCAAGATCCTAGATATGATACTAACAAGATTAATAACAAACCCTAGCATGTCACTAAACAATAAAAATCAAATATAAAACCCTAACATGATACTAACAATCATAAATATTAGGAAGAACTTAGGAAGCGTCGTAATAATCATATTTAATATTAAAATTACCCTAGACATGATACTAGGAATATCATATTAACAATCTAAACATGAACTCTATATCATAACATCAATAAAAACCATTAAAGTAGTTACTTGGATGCCTCGTACCTCTTTCTTTCACGTCTAGGGCGAAGGCAACTTCGAATATGGCTAGGTGTTTCTAAATCTAATGAATGCGGAATTTTTGTATGTAAAAAGCTAGTTTAGAAAACGAGAGAGAAAGAAAATAAGTATATGATTATAGAAGAGAATGAGAGAGAATTGATGACTGGTTGTAGGTGATTATAGGTGAAAACTGGTTATCGAAAACGGAGTTTATAATACGTCATTTATAGAGAAAATAAGCCAAAAAGATAAAATATCAAAACAGAGTCTGGCGCACGTAAAACCGAACTAGCCCCAACGCTGGCTGTTGGTGCCAGGCGCCAACGTTAGCGCCAGGCGCCAAGCGTAGCGCCAGGCGCTACAGCTGGCGTTTGGCGCTGATTTAAAATTTCACGCGTTTTCTTGAAATCAGATAAAAATTGCCGTACAGGAGGATAAAATCGTATTTCCCTCAAAAATGCTCTTTGATTTTAATTAAAACTCTAAAAGTCAACAAAAGTCAATTTATCAATGCTAATTGAATTAGGAATGAAAAGAACCTTCTAGAAGAATCTAGAAGACTAAAACCATTCCTAATCGTATTAAGAATTTTAAATCATATTAGACCCTTCCCTAGATCATTGGGCCGTATATAAGGCTTAAACCGGGCCTAGTTTAGTAAATTGGCCATAACTTCCTCAATATTAATCGGAATTGGACTTATAATATATCGTTATAAAGCTCTTGTCAAGCCCCATCCAACGACACTACTACTAGACTCATATCATAGACCAACCAAACTGGATTGGCTGTTTTCTTAAAATAAGTTTTCAAAAATAGAGAGAAGAGAAAAGAAATTAAAACTATCCGCAACACTAGACTTTCTACACTTTCACTTCATTCGATTATGATTCGACGTGAAAGGTACTCATCACTGGGTTTTGTTTTGGGGAGACAAAAATGGGTGTCTACAGTTGGTAAACATAGGCCATTAGGTTTGTAACGCGGTTTAAAACAAGAGCGGGAAACATTAGGCTCAAATTGGTTAATAAGTAGGTTAATGAAAAATAGAAAACCAAATTTGAAAAAAAATAAAAAGAAGATAAAGAAAAATGAGAAAAGGTGCCCTTTTCCTCCCCTAGAGTGGCCCGGTCACGATCTTGGGAGCTAGAGGTCAAAACAAGGATTAAGACATGCATGGTCAAGGATCCTAAATAGCCGCTCAACAAGGTGATGAAGGCTAGAACAAATGAAGCTCACAAGGGATTATAACCAAATAAATACCAACTAAGGGTTTCAAATCCACTAAAGAGAGCAACTCCATCTTACCACATTCCCGTGAACTAAGGCTTCATGGACCCCTAAAAGTTCTTAACTCGACTACCTTAGCATATAGTATCCTAGAATCAACCAATAACACTCTCAAACCGTGCATACATTTACCACTTAGGAAGAAAAACATTCAAGGATTCAAGTCCCAAAACAAAATGTCCAAAATAAGAACAAACAAAACACATTTTCCCAAAATTACCTTGAAAGTAAACAGAAATCTTTTTGGATTTTTAAAAATAAAAGAAAAGACATGGAAATGCATATACTCAAGTGCATGGCATAAATGAATCAACATCCCACCAAACATGATAGAATACCCTCCCCCCAAGCTTGAGTGAGACAATATACTCAGATATAAACAAAATAATCCATGGGAGGGGAAAAGAAAGAAATCAATCCAACAAACCTACACAAGTCCAACGAGTCACCAACCATTAGAGAAATAGCTAGGAATGATATTACCGGATATTGGTGGGTGTAAACACCCGCAAATGAACCAATTTAACCTTTCAAAGCCGATTTCCTCTTAAATTGAATCTCGATTTCCATATGCTAGCAAAAATAGGCGTCAAACTTCCTTGATTCTTTATCCAAACCAATGCATAAGTGTATATCAAGTTATGTACCTAGCAAAAGGCACACAAACATTTCCATGAGAGAAAATCTAATCTAAAATGAAAAGAAAATGAAAGCAATAAAAACCTCGGGTTACTTCCCGAGAAAGGCTTGTTTAACGTCCAAGCGAGACCACTCTAGTAAATAATATTGCAACGAACGCAAGAGCTTATCAAATGCACTACTACACATTTCATAGGATGAAAAGTAGGCAAATGAAGGAAGGAGGACGTGCAACAAGATTATTGCACGTAAGTGAGGAGAAAGATGCGAAATGAAAGAAGAAAAATCAAAAGAAAAATCAAGAAAATAAGAAAAGAAATAAGAAGAAAAATAAGGAAAACTCTCCTCAAAATATTTTTGGGTGGCACAATCACCCATTTCCTCAATAATGGGAGGATGAGAAGGAAGAGTCTCATCAAAGAAGAGAAGGTCCTCAATAGGCTCTTTGACAAAAGAAGGGAGGAACATGGGATAGTAGGAGATGTGGTCAAATTTCCTTGAGAAAGGGACATGAGGAAGGGGAGGAGAAACAATGGTCTCACAAAGCCTCACATCACCAATGAGGGCATGAAAATCAATCATAGAATCCTCAAAAGAACACTCATGACTCACATCTCCCTCAAACAAACACTTTCCAATAGAAATAACCTCGTCCTCCTCTCTATCACAACGATGAACAACAACTCCCTCAAGATCCTCAAAGCCTAAAGTCTCTAAACCATGCATGAAAGGATAAAGGTTTTTCTCAAACTCATCCCTTTCCCATGAAGCATTGCCAATGAACTCTCTCAAAAGGCTATAATGATTTGTTACTCCTTCAATGAACATACTATCCATAACCTCAAATGAGTCCAAAGACTCATGGATAGAAGGGTCACCAACATGCAAGGTAGACTCATCAAGATGGGGAAGGGGGTTGGAATCCTCAAAATCGACATTTTCTTCATTCACAACTTTTCCACCATCCCTAAAGGGACTCTCAATCTCTCTTGATTTCTCAAACTCACCATCATCATCCTCATGAACTACTTCATTCAAACATGAAGATAGCTCACTCACATCCTCACCAAGGGAAGCTCTTAAAGGGGGTGAATAAGGGGAAGGATGGCAATCAAGCTTAAATGGGGAATGAAAAGGATTAAAATCCTCAAAAATCCTCTCATCACAAGAAAATCTCCCCACACCTTCACACCCTTGCCCTACATCATTCTCAACAACACTCTCACACTCCGAGTGAGGTGCCTCACGTCCATCTAAATCAAACATAGCACTTATCACTTGGGCAAGCCTCAGTTCTCTCAATTTTTGTTCCTCTTGAAGCTCTTTGAGTTGTTTGGTGAGATATTGCATTTGAGAGAGAATTTGGGCATCAATGTTATTGGGTTGAGGTTCATGATCAAAGTCAAATTGCACATCATCAAAATTAGCACAAACCTCATCAAAATGAGCATAAGGGGGAAAGGTGTCAATTTGCATACTTGGATCATCACAAGGCACATAAGAAGTATCAAGAGAATTCATGCAAAAATTAAAAGAATATTGGCATTGAGAATCAAAACAAGAAACATGAGATTCTCTATCTAAAGAATTCCTAGCAAGCCATGTGAAGAAATCCCAAGCATCATGCATAGACAAATGACAAAATCTACCATTATTCATGTCCTCAACCATTCCCCTAGTATACTCATTCATGCCCTAATAAGCTATACCACAAGCATCACTAAGAGAACACCCATGGTAACTAAGGAAACCATCTAGTCTTTCAAAGTAAGCATAGAAGGGTTCACCATCAAATTGAGGAAAACATAAGCATGCCATTTTTATACAAAGAACAAAGAAAAGCAATAAAAAAATAGAATAATATAAAAGAACCTAGCTAATCTAATCAACACAAACTAATGAAAGCCTTAGTCCCCGGCAACGGCGCCAAAATTTGATCGCGGGTAAAAGTAGGTCGTTGGGACTACTAACCCTAACCAAATTAGAAATTTATAATACCTAAACTTACACTAAACTAGTTAGTGGCAAGTAAAGGGTTGAACCCAAAAGGACTAAGTGTATTAATTTGTGCTAACTAGACTACTAGGAAAGGTTGTGAGATAGAGAGAGGTTAAACTAAACACGACTAAGAAAAAACAACTAAAACTAGGGAAAGTGGAATCCAATCACATCAATGTATTAAACAACATAATACAAATAGATGAAAATGACCTCGATTAGGAACATCAACACATTTAACTCACTCTCGCACAATTAAGCATGTTAATTATCCTACTAAACTAATTCACTCTCCTGCAACTAGCCTAGCAAAGGTATGGAAGAATTTAGGGCTCTCAACCAACTCATTCTCGCACAATTGATTGAAAGCACAATTAAGAGTATAGAATCAATTAGCCAGAAAGATTCTAATCCATAAAAGCATCACCCATACACAATAATCAAGAAACAATTTCATACTTATCACAATCAATCATTCAATTCATTAATATAACCTTTATCCAATTCCCTAGAACAAGACCTAAGCTAACATAATTAAGAAAGACATGGAAAACAAGGTAAAATAAGAATAAAAACAAGATTAAACAAACAAACTAATTAATCTACTCAAATAAACAAACAAAAAGCAAAAACTAAGAATTAAGCAAAGAAATAAATGTGAGAGAAAGTTAGAAAATGCTCATTGAATAGATGAGAAGAAGTTCCACAAAGTTGCTTCTTCAACCTCTTAAAAACTCCATGGAAATCCAAGATTTCTCTCTCTACAACTACTCCTAACACTAGAGAGAGAAAATCCTAATCTAAGGGAGAGAAAAAATTCTAAAACTACTCTAAAACTAGGTAAAATAATGTTGATTAAAAGTTAAGAGAAAATAACCCCAAAGGGGGGTATTTATAATACAAGTTAAACAAAAAAAAAAAATAAAAAATAAAACTAATTAAAAATAAATTAAGAAAAACAAAACTAAAATAAAATAAAATAAAAGAAAATGAAATGGAAAAAGGAACCCCGAAACCCCCAAAATTCCCACGAAATCCCACCACTTTCTCCATTCACTTGCTGCTTTCATTTCCTTCATCACCATCACCACGCATCATCACCCTCCATCAACCATCAACAACAATCATCAACGGTAATCATCAAGCATCATCCTTCACCTTCAATATCAACCGTTCAATCTCATTAATTATCATGTGCGAGGCTCGTGAAGTGGTTTGGTCGAACCATGGGTTGGTGCGGCTGAACTACGGGGTTGGTTCGGTCGAACCATGGGTGTGTTCGACCACACCTCTTTAATTTACAAAACTTTTAATGTTTCTGACTCGTACTTCGACCAAACTCTTATTGGTTTGCTCGAACTAGATTAATTTGCCATTTGCTCTGATTTTGCTTTATTTCTTGCGCGAATTGGTAGGCTGATTGCCGGAATTGAGTGGCTGCAGTGGTTGATGGGAGGTGGTAATTGTTGTTGCTGATTGGTGGCGAAATGGGAGGAGCAGCAAGTGGTTTTCGGTTTAGGAGGTTGAAGATGGTAGGTGACGATGGCTGTGGCGCTGTGGGAGCAGGGGAAGAGTGCGTGACTGGTGTTAACGGTGGTATTGTGAGTGGAGTTGTGTTTATGAGGTGAGGGAGCTGGGGAATTGACGAGTTGTTGTTGTTGCAGATTGTTGTTGGGGGAAAGCAGGGAGTAGGGCAGTGAGGTTGAGTTATGGCGTAGGATAGGTGGTTGTGTGGTGAAGGTTGTAGGTGGAGCTGGTGGTTGTTACGGGGGTGATTGGTGGTTCAAGTGGTTTGGGTGGCTGTTGTGGCTGCGTGGTGGTTGATTGGAGTTGCGGGTCAGTGAGAAGAGGAGAGGGAAATCAGGGGAGTGTGGTGGTGATTTGTTGCGGTTGGTTGTTGTTGGTGGTTCAGGGCGGTAGATTGGAGGTGAGTGGTGGCTACTATTTTGTGTGGTCAAGGGCCACAGTGGTGGAGCTGGTTGTTGTTGTTGATGTGCTTGGTTGCGTGGCAGCAGGATATGGGCCAGCAGCAAGTAGCAGTTTGGGGCAGCAGCTTGCTTAGTTCAATTTTGTGCCTTGAACCTCGGACCTTGAACTCGAATATGACTTTGAAACTTCACCAAGAATCCGAAAACACCTATAACCAAAAACAAACACGAGGGTAGGATCGAGAACAAAATAAAAATAAAATAAAGATAAAATAAAGTAAAGTAAAATACTAAAATTAAAAGAAATTAAATAAAATCAAAAGAAAATAAATAAAATAAAAGAAAATAAAGAAAACAAACTTGAAAATAAAAGAAAAATAAGAGGAAAACGAGAAGAAAAATAATAACAAGAATTTAGACTAAGAACATAAGAGAATAAGAAACATAAATAAATTACAAAATTAAACTAAAAACTACAAAATACTCAAATAAAAAGATAAAAGACGAGAATAAGCAAATAATAGAAATAAAGGATAAAATGAGCTTAATTATTGAAATAAGCCAGAAAAGTATTCAATAAACACCCCTAAAAGTGACATAAAAGTCACTTATCAATAACTCTAGGTGGTCGGCCATGTACAGGATTAGAAGGAGTTTTGGGCTTCTTGCCCTATTCTAATTATAATGTGATTATAAATAGACTAGGTGCCTAGGTTTGCATGTAAGAAATTAACTGATCATTTGATCAAACCCTAATTAGCAAACACGAAACCCAACCCCTCTCATATTCCTTTCACTCTCTCACGGCTCTCCCTCGTCCTCACATTAGTGGTGGTTCGTGGTGGTGGTGGTGGTTCGTGCGGTGGTCAGTTGTCCATAAAGGTGGTGATCGCGGTTTTCCTCAATCACTCGACCAATCTAGTATTGGTGGACGGCACGTTCGAAGCTCGTGGACTAAGTAGAGGAGCAATGCTTGGGGTTCTATTCTCTCCTTTATTTGTCAATCAAATTGCTACGTGGAATTCACGTTTCAAAGGTATGATTATGTGTCTTGTGTATTATGCATGTGATCTTGAAAATGGTACTAGTTTGAATATGATTCATGTTATTTCCGCTGCGTAGTACCTATAAACTCCTGCAGTGGTATCAGTTAGCTTCTTGCATGAACGCGCTAGATGATAATAATAATGATTATTTGATATCCATGTTAATTTTATAATCAATTAAGAGGGAGAAATTAATTTAATTATGGTTCAATTATTATTATAATGTGATTAAACTTTTGGAATCGATTAAATGTGATTTAATTATGCTCAAATAGCCATTAAGATGACTGAATTTAGCCCTAATATGTTCGAAATTTTCGAACCCCCTAACCCCAATTTTTAAAATTTTTCGAAATTAATAGCCCTAAAATACGATTTTTGTGCTTGGTTTTGTTTTAATTCGATTTATTTTATAATTCATAATTTTAATCGGATTGATTTATACATAAAAATGTTTTGTGTATGATAATTGATTTAATTTTAAAAGTTAGAATTAAATTGGGATTGATTTTATGATGAATTCTAATTTTAAGATTGAATGTTGATTTAATTTTAATTTTTGGATTGATTTAATTTAATTTTAATAAATGTTATTTTAATTAAATTAAAAAAACACAAAAAAAAATTTTATTTTGGTCGGCAACCGCGGCTGTCGACCAGGTGGCAGTCTGAGAGGGAGGGAGGTAGGGCAGGCGGTCGATGGTGGCTGTGGGCAGCAACATGCAAGTGTTGCACGACTGCTGCCACGGCTGCTGGCGCTGCTGCCCTTGCGGCAGTGCTACCGTCAAGGAAGCCAGCCACCGTGGCTAGCTTCGGCTAGCTAACCACGGTAGCCGACAATGGTGGCTCACGGTTTTCAAACAAATGTTTTTTTTAATTACCTTATTTTAAAAATTATTTCAAGATAAATATGATTTATTTTGGATAAGTTAAAATATTTTGAAAATATGATCTTTTATTTTTAAAGATAAAATCGGTTTTATTTGGATAAAATCTTTTATTGTAGGATTAAATCAAATATTCAAAAGTTGTTATGTTTGATATTATCCATATTTAAAGTGGTCAAATTGGTAATTATCCTATTTAAAGTGGTTAATTTTGGATAAGATTGATTAGGATATTCTGAGCATATATATTCCAAAAGGATAATAATTGATTTAAATAATGTGATCATCCCATAATTAGATTAGGATATAATTGATTTTAAAATTATTTGATTGGCTAGTAATTAGGATAGAATCTCCTAAATTTGTTAGGATAATCATGGAAGATTAAATATGATTTATCTTTCTAGATTAAAATATGATTTGATTCTATCTCATGACTAAATTAAGTGAATTCCTAAACACCGCCAACAAAAATGATCATCACCGCCAACATTCGGTGTGAATGGACAATCGTACCCTTATTACTTCACCACCCCTTATCCTCCTTGCGACCCACAACTCCTTCTGATCGGCGATGATCACCACCACCTTGATCGGCGACCTACCATACCCTCCTCTATGACGACCCACCACATTCCCTAGCCGGTGGGAAGGTGGTGGATTAATATATATATTTTTTTATTTCAGGCAACCGCGGTAACCGAAGCCCAAAACCGGTTACCGTGCGCGATAATCGGAGCCCAAAATCGGTTATCGTGCACGATAATCGGTTTTGGGTTTTGGTTATCGCGCACGGTAACCGGTTTTAGGCTTCGGTTACCAAGCACGGTAACCGATTTTGGGCTCCGGTTACCGTGCACCTTAACCGATTCCATGGTAACCGGAGCCCAAAACCGGATATCGTGCCCGGTAACCGTTTTTGAGCTATGGTTGGTACGGTTGTAAATAAAAAAACCACCACCTTTCCTGCAAAGAGGAAAGGTGGTGGGTCATCTTTGAGGGGGATGTTATAGGTCGCCGGTCAGGGTGGTGTGGTGGTGGTTGTCGTCGCAGATCATTGTGGTGGTGGTGTTAGTCATCAATTGGGGTGGTGGTGTCAAGGTGTTAGTGATTGGTGGCAAGAGGGAAGATAGTCATGAAGTACTAAGGGTATGGTTTTCAATTCATACTAAATGTTGGCGGTTTTGATCATTTTGGATGGCGGTATATAACACCCCCCTAAATTAAATATATGATATTTTATTAACGGTCATGAATAATATATGATATTATCTAATTATGATTAAAATATGATATATTTTAGGAAATGCGTTGACTTTATTATGAACATTCGATGTTGTAGTTTAGACAAGCATGTTGAGTGATTTATTATATGACACTTTTATAATATATGATATTATGTTGCTGTATATAGACTAGTGTGGCCCATAGATTCGTAAATACGATCTGCGCATCGTGAAGTATTTTTGTAATCTAAATACGGTCTGCGTACCGTTGAGTATTTTAGTAACTTTTATTTAAATTAAATAGAATAGTTATTTAAATAGTGTTAGTCCAAAGAATCCCTTGAAGTGAAGGCCCAAAGGAGCAAGGTGGATGGAGATCCATGACGATTCAAGCGGGAGCATTTTCATTTCTAGTTTTCTTAGGACTAAGGGGCCATACTATGTCATGATTTATTTTATTGCATTAGTAGATTATGCATGTTAGATTTTATTTATGTTGATTGATGATGCGCTAGAGTTCACTAAATAATCACAACATAATAAATCTAGGTCCCAGTAATATTGAGATTGTTTTTCCAATTAAAAACCCGATGAAACCTTTGATATTTATGATGGGTCATACCAAAGCTGGGTGTCGTATTATATCTTAGGGGAGTGGGGGTAAAAAAAATTTTAAAATTTTAAATGGTTATGCTTAACAAGGTTACCTAAAGAGTTTAGAACCTTGAAGCAAAGGGAAATAATTAAACATGTGATGATTAATTATTCAACCAAGAATTACAAGAGTTGTAATAAGTAAAGAGTTTACTCACCTTGAAAATATAATGGTTGATGGTAGGGCCAAAGTTCGGTCAATTATTACACGAATAAAGGGTCTTGGAATCACTTAAAATTCAATTGTGATCAATTAATTATTGAATAAAGTGTTTTAAAGTTACCAAATGAATGTGTTTATGATACTTTAATTTTAATTAAACATAAATATTAAACATTGCCCTATTTTGACATAGATGGGTAGCCGTAATCACAATGACAACAACGTTTACAACCTTCGACCATTCCTTGAGAAGAATAGGTTGACAGGGGATAACTTTTCCAACTGGGAAAGAATGCTAAGGCTTGTTCTGAAATCTGAAGGTAGAGAGGATGTCATTGACACCCCATTGCCAGGACCTCTGCAAGAAAATCCAACTGCGGCAGAGATCAAGAAGCACAAGGAAGCTCATGACAGAATTATACCTATCACTTGCTTAATGATTGCTACCATGGAGCCTAGTCTTCAAAAGCGTTTTGAGGACCAGGATGCCTACTCAATCATGCAAGAACTCAAAGCTTTGTTTAAGAAATAAGCTAGATTTGAAATGTATGAGCTCCATCGTGTGATTCTTGATTGTAGGATGGAGAAGGGCGCCACAGTTCATGATCATGTTTTCAAAATGATCGGCCTAATTCAAAGTATGGAGAAACTGGGGCACCCACACAGTGATGATTTGGCAACAGACATCATTCTCCATTCAGTACTAGAAAGTTTCAACCAGTTTATCATGAATTTTAACATGACTACCACTACAAACACTATGAATCAATTGCATGCAATGTTGGTTAGTGCTGAGAAACAAATCCCTAAGGAACCTAAGAAGGAAATTCATATGATTCAAAAGGGAAAGGGGTTCAAGAAGAAGGGGCAAAAGGCTAGTGCCTAGAGCAAGGGAAAGCAAGTTGCCAAGGCTCCTGAAAAGTCTAAGACGAACCCAAAGCCCAAGGCTGCAAGTGAAAGTGAATGCTTTTACTGCAAGAAGAAGGAGCATTGGAAGCGAAATTGCCAGAAATACCTTGACTTCCTCAAGAAGAATGGAGCATCAACCTATGGTATTATGTTATAAACATTTTAACAATTACTTAGGTATGTGATAACATGTTCCAGTGCTTAACATTATGAATGTTGCGCAGGAACTGCAAACAAGTGAAGCTTGCATGGAAATGGAGCTTGAAGGTGCACTAGAAGTATTTGAGTGGCCAGAGATAGCTTCATAGTTTTAAATTTTTATCATGATTTTAGAACAATTTTCAGTTTTGATGAGACAATATTTCGGTTTTCTTGTTTTGAATACTGAATTTGGTTTACTTGGCTTGGACAAGTGTTGATCCATGACCAAGGTAATAAATTGTTTTTCATTTTGCTAGACATGAGTTAATTTTGTTTTATGACATTGATATAAGTAAATTACAGAAGTAAATTTAGATGATTCAATGTACACTTATTTATAACAAGTAAGGTTAGGTCAGATTAACCTTTTGCACATCCAAAGTTATGGATGGACTCTTATTCCTATTTGATTATGAATCACTTGAGAATTAGAAGTCATGCTTGATAAGTTAGAATGACCAAGTTGCCTTTTAGTAGAAAGGGTAAAAGAAGCTAAAATGACCTTTTGACACTCATACATATGATGTATGTGGACCAATAAGTTCAAAATTAGCAAAGAGATTTAACTATTTCATTGCTTTTACTAACGATTTAAGTAAATATATCGATAATTACTTAATGAAGTAAAGCTTGGAAACATTGAAATGTTCAAAATTCCAAAATAAAATGTAAAATCAGTATAAGACAAACAATTTAACACCACAATATGATTGTTGTGATAAATATTTAACTCAAAAGGAATGATCATCTAAAGGCATTTGTTTCATTAATTCACAATCCAGAAACACTACAATTAAAATGTATGTTTATGAAGAAGGAATCAAACTTTTCTTGCCATTGTTCGATCCTAGTTTTTAATGAATTACAAATATCATTTTGAGGATATGCATTAGAACAACAACAATTGCAAATACACTAAACATGAAACTTAACTACAACAGTAGAAAAGATGTCATAAGAGTTATGATTTGGAAATGTTCCAAAAGTTATTTTTTCAAAACAGGATTAAGCGTTATGAAATCAATGTAAAATGTTTACTAAGATGACATAATGCACCCTAAATCAGAAAAATTGTTCTTCATGGGTTTTCTCATGGAAACTAAGAGGTATTATTCCTACAATCGCGTAGAAACAAAGTGTTTGTTGCTCGCGATAGTGTCTTTATAGAAAGAATGTCTTCCTACAAAGCCAAGTGGGAGTAAAGTCAGATCTCGATGAGATTCAAGACGAGAAACAAATGGATGTGGATAACACTACATCAGAGACGAATGCGCATGAAATCAGCTAATTTGATAAAACATGTGTCGAAGCAAGCTAATTAAACTAGAGAGGCTTCAATAGTCCTACTAGAATGAAAGGCTTCAAAGAGTTGAAGAGAATAATTCTATTGTCTCTCATACCTATCGTAGGTTACTTGGGATCAAAACAAATAATTTGTTGAAATTCTCAGAAACGGTGGATTCTAAAATTTTCTTATTAAAAGGGTTAGAATCCATGCCCTACAAGCAAGCTTTGGATAAGTGCCAACTCAGGAAATAGCTTAAAGCCATGAAATCCAATATGGACTCCATGTTTGTAAAGATGTGTTTGTCCATAATAGTCTTACAAATAGGGTCAAACTTATTAGTTAGGTAAGCCTATTCGGATTATTCTAGTTATGGATATCAAAATCACCTTCATGAAACGTTCTTGGTGGTGAGCATGTATATGATACAACCTAAGAGTTTTGAAATCCAAAAAAAAAAAAAAATTCCTAGAATGTTTTGCATACTTCAAATATTCATTTATGGATTGAAGTAAGCATTAAGGAGTCAGAACATTCGTTTTTGATTAGGCAATCAAACAGTTTGATTTCCTTAATAGAACAAAAAGGGAATCTTGTAGAGACAAGAAGTTTAGTGGGAGTAATTGGTCTTCTTAGTCTAGTATGTAGTTGACATACAGTTCATATGAAATGATATATCAATGCTTGAATAAGTCAAGCAGTGGTTAGAAAGATTGTTTCAATATGATAGACTTAGGAGATGTTGAGTACATATTGGGAATTAAGATCCATGAAGTGAATCTTGAAGAATGATTCGAATGAATCGAGAGACTTATGTTGATAAGGATCTTGACAAGTTCATGAAGCAAGACTCTAAGAGAGGATGTCTTCCCATGTTTCATGGTATTACACTCAGTAAAACTTAGTGCCCTCAAAAGCTAATAGAGTTGAGTTGTATGGATAATGTACCTCATGCTTTTGCAAAAGGGTCCATTAATTGTGCCATGAAATGTACAAAGCAAGATGTTGCATATGACTTGTGCATGTGTAGCAGGTTTCAAGCAAATTCAGAATAAGCATACGGAGAATTACCAAGAACAAATCCTTGAGTACTTGAGAAGCACTAAGAGGAATTCTTCTAGCTATTGTGTTAAATGGTAATTTAAGCAAGTTGTCAAAAGGTTACACGAATGCAAGTTTTCCAAACAGGCAAGATGATTCTAGATGGTGATCTAAATGCATATTTGTGTCCGGATGGAGAAGGACATTGAGCTTGAAGAGTTCAAAGAAGAGCATTGTTGCATACTCAATGTCAGAATATGTGTATTAAACTATAGTCAGATAGTTAGAGAGGAAGTTCGAATTAAAATGTCATGTGACTAACTGGTCACCTTTGACCAAGAACAAAGGAGCCAGAGTCACATCACAAATTCAAACTTAAGGATATGAGATATCACCTCAAATATGAGATCATTGACAAGCGGAAGGTCGTGTTCTGCAAAGTTT
This sequence comes from Chenopodium album, assembly GCF_948465745.1. Classification (NCBI taxonomy): domain Eukaryota; kingdom Viridiplantae; phylum Streptophyta; class Magnoliopsida; order Caryophyllales; family Amaranthaceae; genus Chenopodium; species Chenopodium album. Next base: position 20,071,907 of record NC_137842.1, read on the forward strand.
TATTATGAGTGAGAAATCACTAAACCCCTTCCATAAACTAAGGTATGAGAGTCATATTAAAGTCTTAGGATTGAAGCAAGTTATGTAATTTAAGTTGTATATGTTTTGAGAAAACATATTACATGAGAAATGCATCAATTTGCAGAATTATGTTTAAAATAGAAATTATTATTTCTCTTATTTAATTATTGTTTTGAAAATTAAATAAAATGTCCAAAATAATTATGAATTGATGGGCTCATCAAATTGATGACCTGGTGAATGAAACCCCACAGGTGAACAACATTCATATATTATTTAAGTTCCAAGTTTGAGAACATTAAAGTGAACATAAATGATTTCAATAAATGGACTAGCATGTAAGATTGATTGGATAGCGCAGTTTCATGGGCTATAGGGGGCATAGTGTTGCTCGGTCAATCACTTGGATATGCATGAATGATGCATGATCGAACTATTGACCTACTTTGAAGTTCAAGTATAGAGCTTCCGTATATATTAGTGGGTTCCTTTGACATGAGTGGAACATTGATTTCATTCAATGGATGTTGTGACTGTGGTATACTCAAACGTCTAGCCGTAACCGGAGATTATAAAGTGTGTTTCCTGGTTATTTCAGAAGTTGAGTGGGAGTCATGTTACCACAAGATTGGATAGAGTCTACCTATTAAATTAGGAAATGCGTCATGGCCGCTTGAAGAGGGAGAATTCAGAAAATACGTGGCCGCGTTCAAATGCATTACACAGTAATCATTTGGTTTGTAATTCTAACTCAGATTTCAAGAAACGATTTGTAGATTAATATGATCTCGACATGTGATGCAATCATATTATCAAATCGACACATATATTGACTTAAGGAATTTGAATATTGCACCCTTGTCTCAGACAAGTGGGAGATTGAAGGAGTTATGTCTTAGTCGTGTGCCATTACTAGATATATAAATGGATCAAATTATGGAGATAATTAAGTTCATACATTTGGGTCGTCGTTTTTCCATACCTAGAGGTACTAACGATCTTTGGACTAGTAAAATAGCCCAATGCCCAATTGGATGGATCCTATAAGGTCACACAAAGGGGCTAGATCGAGCATTAGAGGACGAGGCCCATCATGGGCCTCATCACTCTAGGTGGCCGGCCACGTAGAGGATTAGAAGGAGTTTTGGGCTTCGTGCCCTAGTCTAATTATAATGAGATTATAAATAGACTAGGTGCCTAGGTTTGCATGTAAGCAATTAACTGATCATTTGATCAAACCCTAATTAGCAAACACGAAATCCAACCCCTCTCATATTCCTCTCTCTCTCACGGCTCTCTCCTCCTCCTCACGCCGGTGGTGGTTCGTGGTGGTTGTGGTGGTTCGTGCGGTGGTCGGTTGTCCATAAAGGTGGTGATCGCGGTTTTCCTCAAACACTCGACCAATCTAGTATTGGTGGACGGCTCGTTCGAATCTCGTGGACTAAGTAGAGGAGCAACGCTTGGGGCTCTATTCTCTCCCTGATTTGCCTGTCGAATAGCTTCGTGGAATTCACGCGTCAAAGGTATGATTATGTGTCTTGTGTGTTATGCATGTGATCTTGGGAATGGTACTAGTTTGAATATAATTCATGTTATTTCCTCTGCGTAGTACCTATAAACTCCTACACCACCTACCAAAGAGCAGCCACATTATTGTTACATGATATGATGCACAAAGAGGTGGAGGTCTATGTCGATGATATGATCGTTAAGTCAAAAGATCTCCCAGGCCACATCATTGCACTTCGCAAGTTCTTTGAAAGACTCCAGAAATACAATATGAGATTAAATCCAGCAAAGTCACGTCAGGCAAACTACTTGGTTATGTGATTAGTTCTAGACGGATTGAAATAGATCCCACAAAAGTCAAAGCGATCATGGCCATGCCACCACCCAAGAATGAGAAAGAAATTCGAGGCTTCATTGGAAGGCTGCAATATATAAGTAGGTTCATATCAAAACTCACAGCGATATGTGAACCTATATTCAAGAAGCTTAAGAAAAATGTCCCAGTCACATGGGATGATGATTGCCAAAAAGCTTTCGACAAAATCAAAGAGTACCTGGCAAACCCACCCGTGCTAGCACCAGCAATGCCTGACTTTCCTCTTTGACTCTACCTTATGGACACAAGAGAAACGATGGGAGCAATGCTAGCACAAGAGATCAAAAGCAAGGAGAATGCAATTTACTATTTGAGAAAGAAGTTTCAAGGATATGAGACACGATACACACCACTTGAAAAATTGTGCCTCGCACTTGTGTGGGCCGCATAGAAATTAAGACATTACATGCTCACTCATACAGTGCATGTCGTGTCCAAGGTGGATCCTCTCAAGTACTTGTTCAAAAAAGCAACACTCAATGGCAGATTATCAACGTGGATAGTCAACCTTGCTCAGTTTGACTTGAAATTTGTACCACAAAAAGCCATAAAAGGTTCTGCGGTTTCTGACTTCGTAGCAGATTTTCTACTAGAAGAAGTTGAAAAAGAAGAAGATGAGTATGATTTCCCTGACGAAGATCTACTCATGACTGAAGATGATAGCTGGACGCTCTATTTCGACGGAGCTTCGAACCAAAAGGGTTGTGGTGTAGGGGTCTTGCTTGTATCACCCAATGAAGAGCATATCCAAATTTCCATGAAGTTCGACTTTGATGTCACCAACAACGCCGCAGAATACGAGGCATGTATCTTGGGACTAGAAACAGTTGTAGCCTTGGGAATTAAGAAGCTCAGAATCTACGCTGATTCGTCACTAATCATTAACCGTACCAGATCTCCAAGAGATGGAAGGTGAGAAGCGAAAGTCTCGCTACGTATTAAGCTCATATGGAAACTCTCACGGAGCAACTAGATGAAGTGGAATATACGTACTTGCCGAGAGAAGAAAACCAGTTTGCCAACGCACTGGCTAAATTGGCATCAATGGTGCGAATTCCAACAGGCACAATCAGATGCCATTGACTATAGAAAGAAGATATGAGCCCGCTTATGTTCACGCACTTGATGATGAACAAGAATCACAAGAAGAAGATGAAGAGCCACGGTATACAAATATCCTTAACTACGTGACAAAAGGAGAATACCCTCCTAATACTGATAAAAGGGCACGCCGTGATTTGAGGCTCTTGGCCTCACAGTATGTGCTCATCAAGGGAGAACTCCACAAGAGGACTGCATTAGGGAAAAATCTCTTATTGTAGGAAATATTTCAAGCATTACCCAAAACTTGAACCCCACTGTGATCATACATTAAAGTACGGTGGCGTCAAAGGGAAGGAAGCTAGAGCAAAAGAGTCGCCAAAAAGTTCTAGGAACTTGTAAACCGTTTACAGGGTGAAGGTTACACCCCTTAACGATCTAGGAGATTGTTAACTCCAATAGGTCTGGAATCACGACTGGTAGTTCGGGGATGAAGGTACAAATCCAACCTAAAAGAGATTGAACCTGCCCTAATAATAGGCCTCTACTTTATTCTGATAGTATTCATGTGCGCTTTTTGACTAACATGCAATCAATAGGATCAACCCTAAACTTGTTTATCTATGTTGGTTGAATATTAATGCACAAGTAAACCTATTATTGGCGATCACTTGATTTATAATCATATTAACGCTAAATAAGATTAATTATCTTATTAGGCGTAATTACAAGTACCGATTCCCTTTAAGCATGCATAAAAGGCGTGATCAAACAATAACAATGAATATAAAGCAACATAATAATAATAATAATAATAATAATAATAATAATAATAATAATAATAATAATAATAATAATAATAATAATAATAATAATAATAATAATAATAATAATAATAATAATAATAATAATAATAATAATAATAATAATAATAATAATAATCAATGCAGTGGCGGCTTGTTACCTTACCATTTGCGTTTGGAGGGCTTGGTGTTTATTCTGCAGGTGATGTTCGTCACTATGCTTTTCTTGCTTCTCGGTTGCAGTCTGCTGGGTTGCAGACACAACTTCTTCGGCATGCTGGCATTGTTGGTCTTGGACGAGCCTTTAAGGATGCGTTGTGTTTGTTTAATGGAACAGTGGAGTCTGACATTTTGAGTAATCCTAGTGAGGTCGCTGCCCCTAAACACATGAAGAAATTGGCAGATATGTATTTCACAAAGATTACCGCTTCTGCAGAATCTGCTTATTCTTTAAATCCTCGACAATCAGCATTATGGAAATCACAGCAGGGTGATCATACCTCAGCTTGGCTTCGGGCGGTTCCTATTTCGGGGTTGGGTCAGACGATGAACGCTAAGACTTATCGATGTGTGTTGTCCTATCGGTTGGGTGTTCCTTTATTCTCTGTCTCGACGTCGTGCTCTGCTTGTTCGAGGGTTTTTGCTGGAGATATTTTCGGTGATCACGCGGTGTCTTGTGCTGGTATTGTGGGTATTAAACATCGGCATAATGTCGTTCGGGATACCCTTGTTGATGTTTGCTATCGTTCTGGGATTTCGGCGAGAAAGGAGGTTGACATTGGGTTGGCTGGAGGGAACGACGAGGCCCTCAGACCTGCGGATGTGTTACTTTATTCATGGGATCGTGGTCGCGATGTCTGTGTTGATTTGACAGGGTCTTCTCCTTTGACACAGTCGGGGCTATCTGACTTTATTCCTGGGCGCGTTGTGACTGATGCTGCTCATCGGAAGCGGGTTAAGTATGAAGCTCGATGTCAGGTGATTGGATATGGTTTCATTCCCTTCTCCTTTTCTTCGCTTGGGGAATTAGAGAAGGAGGCTGTTGCGTTACTGAAGCGGATTCAGAGGTTCTCGTCGACGCAAGACATTGGGGCTCGTGCTGCAGCTCATATCTTCACTAGGGTAGGATTTGCTATAGCTAGAGGAGTGGGGGCCCAGATTGTATCTCGGCTTCCCACTAATTTATTGTAGGTTGTATGATTTTGTTTTTGAGATAATAATAATAATAATAATAATAATAATAATAATAATAATAATAATAATAATAATAATAATAATAATAATAATAATAATAATAATAATAATAATAATAATAATAATAATAATAATAATAATAATAATAATAATAATAATAATAATAATAATAATAATAATAATAATAATAATAATAATAATAATAATAATAATAATAATAATAATAATAATAATAATAATAATAATAATAATAATAATAATAATAATAATAATAATAATAATAATAATAATCATGTTAAAGCATAATAACAAGATCCTAGGCATGATACTAACAAGATTAATAACAAACCCTAACATGTCACTAAGCAATAAAGATCAAAGCTTTAAACCTAACATGATACTATTATGATATTAGGAAAGAAAATAGGAAGCATCGCAGGAATCATAATAAGCATATTTGATATTATAACCTTTTCCATAAACATAATACTACGAATCATAGTAATGATCGCGGGTGGAAGTAGGACGTTGGGACTACTAACCCTAACCAAATTAGAAATTTATAATACCTAAACTTACACTAAACTAGTTGGTGGCAAGTAAACGGTCGAACCCAAAAGGACTAAGTGTATTAATGTGCTAACTAGACTAGTAGGAAAGGTTGTGAGATAGAGAGATATTAAACCAAACACTACTAAGAGCGATTAACTAAAACTAGGGAAAGTGTAATCCAATTACATCAATGCATTCAACAACATCATACAATTAGATGAAAATGCCCTCGATTAGGAACATCAACACATTTAACTCACTCTCGCACAATTTAGCATGTTAATTATCCTACTAAACTAATTCACTCTCGTGCAACTAGCCTAGCAAAGGTATGGAAGAATTTTGGGCTCTCAACCAACTCACTCTCGCACAATTGATTGAAAGCACAATTAAAAGCATAGAATCAATTAGCTAGAAAGATTCTAATCCATAAAATCATCATCCATACACAATAATCAAGAAACAATTTCATACTAATCACAATCAATCATTCAATTCATTAATATAACCTTCATCCAATTCCCTAGAACAAGACCTAAGCTAACATAATTAAGAAAGACATGGAAACAAGGTAAAATAAGAATAAAAACAAGATTAAACAAATAAACTAATTAATCTACTCAAATCAACAAACAAAAAGCATAAAACTAAGAATTAATCAAAGAAATAAAGATGAGAGAAAGTTAGAAAATGCTCATTTAATAGATGAGAAGAAGTTCCACAAAGTTGCTTCTTCAACCTCTCAAAAATTCCATGGAAATCAAAGCTTTCTCTCTCTACACTACTCCTAAACTAACCCTAAGAGAGATAAAATAAAATTAGGCTAAACTAATCTAATCTATCTAAAATAAAATGTTGATTGAAAGTTTTTTAGAAAACAACCCCAAAGGGGGTATTTATAATACAAGTTAAATAAAACTAAAATAAAAGAAATTTAAAGGAAATAAAACTAAATAAAACAATTAAAATAACTAAACTAAAAACCAAAAAAAAAAACAAAAGTACAATAAAATAAAATGAAAAGGAAAAGAAAAGCCCAAAACCCACTAAATTCCCCTAAAAACCCACGAAAACAATCAGAATACTCCTTCTCTTCGTAGCTGCTCTGAACTTTCATCACCATCACGCATCATCTTCACCCTTCATCGAAAATCATCATCAAGCATCATCACATCGCAGGTGTTCTATTTTCATTAAAAGTCGCGCGCGAAGCTCGTGAAATGGTTCGGTCGAACCATGGGTTGGTGCGGCCGAACTACGGGGTTGGTTCGGTCGAACCATGGGTGTGTTCGACCACACCTCTTCAAATTACAAAACCTCAAAAGTTTCTGACTCGAACTTCGACTGAACTCCTTTGGTTTGCTTGAACTTGATTGATTTTCCATTGCTCTGAATTTTGGGCGGAAATAGTGGAATCGGGGTGAGAAATTGCGGCTGTAATTGATGTTGGGTGCTTGCGGTTGGTGGTGTTTGCTATTGTTGGAGTAGAGTGCTGGTGGTGGCTGTAAATTGGTGCGGTGGTTGATTGTGGGTAAAGGAGGCTGCGATTTATGGGAGTAGGGGATTGGATGGTGATGTTTGTTGCGGTTTTGTGTGGTGAAAGTGGTGGAACAGGGGAGAATTGCGTGGTTCAGGTGGATATTGATGGCGGTTTTGGCGGTGGCTGCTGCTCTGAGTTGCGGGTGCAGGTGGTTGTTTTTGTTGTTGTTGCGGTGGTGAAAGGTGGGTTTGCGCGGCTGCCAATTTGGGGTGCTGAAGGAGGCATGGATGGTGCGGATTTTGGGTGGTGGTGATTGGAGGCGAAATGGGAGGCGCAGCAAGTGAATTGGAGTTGAGGTGCTGGGTTTGAGTGGCTGAAGGTGGTGCGCCAAGGGGTTGTTCAGGTGTGCATATTTGGGGTTATTGGTGGGCTGCTGTGGTTGATTGTGGTGTTGCGAGTAGGGTGAGGTGGCTGGTGGTTGCGTGGCTGGAGATTGGTGTAGGATTAGATGAGGTGTGGTGAAGGATAAGACTGGCAGCAGGGGAAGAGCAGGGAGCATTGTGCATTTGCCTTGAACCTCGGACCCCGAACACGATTTGAACTTGAAACCCGGAACACCTACAACCAAAAACACGAGGGTATTAACACGAAATAAAATAAAATAAACATAAAATAAAATAAAATAAAATATCATAAAAAATAAAATGAAAAGAAATTAAATAAAATAAAGAGAACAAACATGAAAAGAAAATAAAATAAGAAAATGAGAGAAACTAGGAACTTATTAGAAAACAAGAACTAAAAACTTAAAATATAAACATAGAATATAAGATAAATTAAATAAATTAAGAAAATAAGCTAAAAACTATTAAAAACTACTAAAATACTCAAAATAAAGATAAAAGACGAGAATAAGCAAATAATAGAAATAAAGGACAAAATGGGCTAAATTATTGAAAAATAAGCCGGAAAACGACTCAATAAACACCCTAAAAGTGACATAAAAGTCACTTATCAAATTCTAGACATGATACTAAGAATCAAAATAATAACCTAGACATGAGGTCTAAAAATCATAATATCAATAAATCAATTAAAGCACTTACTTGGATGCCTCATACCTCTTTCTAATAACAAAATACACGCATTAGTAACTTCAAGGAAAATAATAATGAAACAATTAAGTTAAATAATTAAAATAAAGATTAGGGACCAGACCCTCAGAAATTAAAAACTTTCACGTCTAGGGTGAAGGCAACTTCGAACTTGGCTAGGTGTGTCTAATGCTAATGTATGAGGAATTGTTTTTGTAAAAGGGTTGGTTTATACAGAGAGAGAGAATCAAGAAATTCTTGATGAGAGTTGATGAGAAGAAAGAATTAGAAAGAATAAGAATTGATGATATTTGATGATTAAAAACAGAATTTTAGGAGGCTATTTATAGAGAAAATCAGTCGGATGGATAAAAAAACAATCAGAGTTTCAACGAGAATAAAACACGATTAGCGCTAGACGCTAGTTGTAGGCGTCGCTCGAAGTGCGCCTATGTTAAAGCATGTGTGAATATGCTTGGCACTCATAGGAAGTGGGAATTGACATATACGATAAGGGACACGATTCGGGACAAGGAAAGTAGAGAGCCGCCAACAAGTTTTTAAGGAACTTGTAAACCGTTCACGGATCATAAAAGGCAACCACGAATAAGGGACAACGAAGGCAACAACGATTGACCCGTGAAGGTTACACCCCATTCATAATCCATGAGATTACTAACTCCATATGGTTCAGAATCACGAAAGGAGGATCGGGGATGATGGTACGAAGTGAGTCATGGAGTCACATTCGCCCGTATTGGCCTCTACTCGATTCTTATATTGAAAAGCATTCCTGTGATCTCAAAGGCATACAAACAAAGATTCAATTTGCTCCAAACTATTATTTAACTAAATTGGTTCAAGATTAATGCACACATAATTCTAAAAATTTGGTGATCACTTCAATTAATAATAAGATTAAAAGGATCCTAAACCGGTTGTCCAAATTATCTTATTAGTCGTGACTTTCAATTACATATTCCCTTTAAACATGCAATATGGTGATCAATAATAGAATAACATTAATATTAAAACCAATTTAATCACAATTCCAACAACATAAAATCGTTAGAAAAATAATAAAAATAAATGGAGCATGACTCTTACTTTGATTCTATTTGTTTGCAACTACAAAATAATAAACGAGTTAGTAACTTCAAGGAAATAAATAAAACAATAACTAAATTAAACCTTTCACGCCTTGGTTTAAGGACAGAACCTCGAGTAAAATATGGACTCCTTTGAGTGCTTGAAGAAGGAATTTTGAAGTGAAAAGAGTAGGCTAGTGTTTAGGTTAATAGCATAGAAGAGAGAAAGTAGAAATAATAAAATTCTCGGTGCCCCATTCATCAGAAATGAGGGGGTATTTATAGGAAAAATGTGCTGAGGGAGCACACGGAACCCTAAAATGATAAAAACCCTAAAAACGTATCCCGTGACACGGTCAGACTGTACCGTGACACGGTCAGACTGTACCGTCAGACGGTACACTTTCCCGTGACACGGTACAGTTTGGGAGTGACGCGGGAAATTTTCAGAAAACGGGATGAAAAACGCGTTAAGGGTTTACGCGGAAAGGACACGGAACGTCCCGTGTCACGGCAGACCTCCCGTGTCACGGGAAGTCCCACCGTCAGACGGGAAGCATTCCCGTGACACGGTGGCAGTCTGCTGTGGCGCGGGAATTTTTCAGTCCATTTTCCGTCTAAATTCATTTTTAACCCTAATTTATTTCGGCTTTTTAAGTGTCGATTGATAATTTCGGGCCTTTTCTGACTTTTATTATTCGGGCTAAAATAAGAAAATAATTAAATAAAAATAAATAAAAGGTTTGGGCCAAAAATAAATAATAAAAAAATAAAAAGGTTTGGACTTAAAATAAGTTGGGCTGAAATTAAAACTATGCTTTTACCAAACAACAAGACTAATCCATGGACCATTAAAAAATATGAATTTAATAAAATACGATTTTTTAAGCACTCTCGGGATTAAATACTAAACCCGACCAATAGTGGCGGTGAAAGGTTATTTATCATCGGGTTTGGTTTTGGGGAGACATTTTTAGGTATCTACACTAGTCATTAGCGCTTAATGTCAGGCGCCAAGTCTTAGCGCCAGGCGCTAATGGTTGTCGTCAAGCGCTAATAATCAGCTTCACGCGTTTTTGTTTTTATCATATCTTTTGATCCAGAAGTCCAAATAAGGCATATAATATGTCGTTGGAAATATCTTGAAGTCTACTTTTTAACCCAATTAGAATCTGATTAAAACCTTTTGTAGATAAAAAGATATAGCCAAAATAGTGGGAGGGTGTCAGTCTTTGATAGAGTTTCATATCTCATTCATATCTAGAGTATTATAGAAGACTATAATCAATCCTAATAACTTTAGGAATGATAATTAATAATAGGCCCTCCTCTAGATCATTGGGCCACATATAAAAACCAAACTGGGCCCAATTTAGTATTTTCGCCATAACTTCATCATTATTCATCGGAATTGGGCTTATAATATATCGTTGGAAAGGTCTTTTCAAACCACATTCAATTACACTATTATTGGATCCTTATTATGGACCAAACTAAACTGGAATGCATGTTTTTCATAAATAAGGTAAGAAAAGAAATATTTTCAAAAACAGAAAGAAGATATATTTTAATATATAAAAACATCCTCATCGCTAGGCTTTTCACACTTTCGCTTTGTTCGATAATCAAATGACAGGAAAGGTATTCATCACTGGGTTTGGTTTTGGGGAAAAACATTTGGGTGTCTACAGAAGCCCCCACTTTAACTGAGTTTGGAGAAACACAGGTTTCGAAAACGAAAGTCAAAGTATCGATAGGGACGGAGAATGATTCAGAACATTCTGCGATCCTAAACCATTCTTGTAATGCCGATACCTGCAAACTAGCGTTAGTTAAAGAGATAATAGAGTTAAAAAAACGTGTATCTTGCACGTCGAGCACACGTCTCTGGGGGTAACCGATTTGTTGCAGCATTTGTTGTTGTGACAACTTTCCACAATCTAGGGAACGCCATCCTGCTATTTTAATGTTCACTCGTCTCTGAACAATAGAGCTTTTTTTGAAGAAATGTCCACGCGTCTCTGAACAAAAGAGCTTCTTTTTAGGATTGTTCACTTTTCTCTGAACAAAAGAGCTTTAATAGGATGCCCACGTGTCTCTGAGCAGGAGAGCTTGAAATACATGTCCACGCGTCTCTAAACAAAAGAGCTTGAAAGAAATTTCCACCCGTCTCCAAACAAAAGAGCTTGAAAGAAAGGTCCACGCGTCTCTGAACAAAAGAGCTTGAAAGAAATGTCCACGTGTCTCTAAACAAAAGAGCTTGATGATATGTCCACGTGCTCTGAACAAAAGAGCTTTGATGATATGAATGTTTGTTGTGATAATATTCCGAAGAAAACTTCTTAAGACCAACGCTTGTCGATCTTTAAAGCTCGCTTGAACTTTGCTCCCGCTATGCCAGTACGTCGGCGCTTTTGCTGCTTGTGAACCATTATGTTGGTGCCTCTGCTGTTTATGAACCAGTATGTTTGTGTCTTGCGATGAGCCAATGCTTAGGCGCTTTAAGCTAAGTGAGACGATCTTTTGTCAGGTCGATCACTTATTGCGATTGTAATCAAGCCGACTACTTAATCATGTCAAATTGCTTATAGGGGCTAACTGGCGTACCAAGGAACCCGAAATTGCTGAAAGAGGTTGAAATAACTGCTCTGAGCGGTTGAGCGTTCTGTCGCCGCTGCAATGCCTATGGCGCCTCGATTTGGCTCTGTCGCAAGACGCTGGGATCTAGCGTCAGGCGCTGAAATTTGTTGCCAGACGCTAGATGTTGTCGTCTGGCACTGGAGTTGGGTCTTCCCTATTCTGCTCTTTCTGCCGCTGGGATGCACCTGTATTTATCTTTGACTATAGGAATTTGCCAATTTCTTTAATTATTTTAGGGTTGACCTAAGGTTTAATGTTGCTTGACTCATTGACTTGACATGACTTAAGGTATAAACTTGACTCCCTGTGATTGACTCAAGGTTGACTCGACTCGAAGTGAAATGACACGTGTGACTCATGACCCGTGTGTTCATTGTATTGTGATCGTGTGACTCGAAAATGAAAAAAAAAGCAAAAATTTTCCGTCATTTTTGTGGAGGGTACCGACTTTCTCCCGAAAAAGAAAGATGCGAAAAAAAAGAAAGAAGCGAAGTTTTGAAGGTGCATGTTGAATAAGCTTAATCAAATGTCTTTTGATACTATCTCTCAAGGTGCAAGGATTAACTTATCCTAGGCTATCTCAATTATTGACTCAATGATGAAAGCATTTGGGTAACTTAGGCACGGAGGCTAAGCACTTCATACTTTGTGATGCAATGATGAGTGATGTTGATATGACAAGGCATGCTTCAGCGCTGTGTTAAGATTCCATGACAAAGGGTTCCTAAGGGAAGTATATTTGGTTATGTATATGTGCGGTGTGTGAAAATGATACTAGAGTTAGGCCGCAAGGGCTAAGTGTATGGAAAAAGATTATTTCAAGAAGAGTCAAATGATGGTGACTCTTAGGCTAAGTAAGCTAACGATGTAGGGATCAAGCCTCCAAGTCTAGCTCTAAGTGAAAAGGGATGAGCATAGGAGACCCCTTGATATGATTATGGTGTGAGTGTGTTAATGTGAATATGAATGCATTTTTATTACGGCCGCACCTCAACGTGAGGTAGCTTACATATCCGTTAGGAATCAGGCCAAACGTATCTCTAGCCGAACCTCGCACAAGTGTGTGTATACCTCAAAAGGGTCTTTTTAAGGGTTGTAACATGGTTTGGGTAAAGGTTGAAGAAGAAGGGGATAAAAGGCTCAAGACCCTAGATAAGCCCCCAAGGTGTGCAACCTTGCTTTTGAATCTGTATATTTTTATGCTTGAGGCTTTCTACTCTTTTTTAGCTCTTTTTTTTTTTTTTTTTTTTTGCATTTTTTTATAAGTGTGGCCAATCCCGATCATGCGGTCTATCACTCACTTGGTATTAATTTTTCTGAGGCACGGTACCGAGCACTCCATAAGAAACGCAATCTGAGACGTGTTCATATCAAAGACATGTTCATGTTAAAGACATGGGAACACTTGCCCTTTTGTACACTTTATTTATTTTTATTTTTTTTTACTTTTCGCTATTTTAATCTTTTGAAGTGACACAAGCTTTTTATGAAATTGAAAATTGCATCCCATCCCATCCCAACGTTAGGTAGATATTGGTTGCAAAATGAAAGATCTATCGTTAGGCGAGGCTCAAAGTGGTTTGCCAAAAAAGGATTGCATATTTGAAGGGTGAAAGACAATATGATATGGCTACAAGGGGTGCCTCAAATCATTAGTATACCTTGTGCTTAACTCGGCAATTTTTTTTTTTTTTTTTTTTTTTTTTTTTTGCACTGCAATGCAATGATCACATGCAAGGAAATAAATGCTCATTTTATTAAAGGAAAAGAAATAATGATCATATGCAAGGAAATAAATGCTCATCTTATTAAAGGAAAAGAAATAATGATCCTACAAAATTAATCTAAGGGAAGAAAGGTGCCTATGCTAGACTTATTGGGGAAAGAAAAAATAAAATAAAATAAATCGAAAAAATATCATGAAATCTTGTCGTTGAAGCTTGCCTCTTGTCCCTTGGCTTATCATCACTTGGTGTTCTTGCCGACTGGAGGCATTAGAAGCCGTTATTGTCGATCAAATATTGTATTGCTTCCTTTAGCTTCCAACAGCTCTCAGTAGTATGACCCCTACTTTGATGTTACATGCAACGTTGTAGGGAATATTTCAAGCATTACCCCTAGCTTGAACCCCACTGTGATCATACACTTAAGCATGGTGGCGTCCAAAGGGAAAGAAGATAGAGCAAAAGAGTCGCCAATGACGAGGGGAAAACTAGGTCGTTATCTAATATTCCCTCGGTCAAACTAAATTTATAAACACTTAAAAAACCTAAATACGGGTGTAGAGGCAAGTCAAGGGTCGAACCCAAAGGAACGGTAATGTTCAAGCACTTTCAATTATGCGCCTAAGCTAGGTCGAAGACGAAGGTAAGAGAGAATACTAACACTAACAAAACAAGTAACCGAGGAAATAAAACACTAGGAACGGGGATCAACAAGTAATCATGTCAATTGCAACAACTTGGGAAGAGCATGTCAATCACAGGTTGTGAGGACTAAGTGATAAGAGCAATAAATAGGAATCAAAGAGCTATCTCCTAATTGTTAAGCTAGGGTTCACTATGAATAACAAACTAAGAGAATCACAATCAAAACCAATCGATAATTGCAATTCCTAAATCAACTGTTCGTGTCATTAGCAATTACAATGCAATCTAGCATAATTCTCAAGGCCAAATTGAATTACACACATGTAAACCTTCACTAATCACTTTAATCTCAACAATTAATCAACAAAATTCCAAAATTAATCACAATTAATCAATCATACAAGTTTCACCCAATTCCTAGCCAACAACTACTCAAACAACATCATCAAATCAACTATCAACTATAGAGAACAAGAATCAACAAAATATCAAGAATAATTACTCTAATCAAACATCAAATATCAAAATCAAACCAAATAAACATCAAATTAAACAAAGCAATTGAATGAGATAGAGTTTAGAAATGCTCATTGATAATTAAGAAGATCTCCAACACAATTGTCACACTTGCATCTTCAATCTCTCAATCACCATTGAAATTCCTCACTTTCTCTCTCTAAAACTACTCCTAATCTAGCCTAATCTAGAGAGAGAAGCTCTCAACCTAAGAGAGAGAAAACTATTCTAAAACTAAAGAATTACATGAATGAAGAATAAAGGAAACCAAAAACTATGTAAACAAAAGGAGAAAAGAAGCTTAAAATCGTAAAAGACCTAGAAACTCGCGCCCGCAGAGAAATCGGCCACGCCCGCGGAGGGGAACGAACACCCCGATATCCGCGCCCGCGGCCCAAGCCCGCGCCCTCGGGGAGCCCTCGGGACAACCGCGGGTGCTTACTGCCCAAATACAGCAGTTTTGGAGCTGCAGCAACCCCGCGCCCGTGGGTACTAAAGCCCGCGCCCGCGGCGGTTTTCCAGGGCCAACTTCAGATGGCTGTAACTTCCGATCTAATAATTGTATGAAGGCGTGCGACCTATCATTGGCAAGTTCTTCAAGTCTAGTTTCCAACCCAACTTGAATCACCCTAATCCGATTTGTAGAACTTGAGATATGACTAAAACAATGCACAAAGGTCCTATTTGATACTTTGCAATCCTTCGTTTTCCTTTGTTTCAAACTCAAATTCAATTCCGAAAAGTGCATATTGATCCTAGTGGGTGCTATTTTCAATTCCCATGCATATAGCCCGCGACGTACCTACAAAACAAGACAAAGAAACGGAGAAACAAGAGAAATAGCCGAGAAATGATTAAAATGATAAGAAAGCCATTAAAAGCATGCATTTCTCTAAACTAACATAAAAACACGTGAATCGAGCATTATTCCCTAAAAACACGACATAAACGACTACAAAGGAGCATAGAAATATAAAGAAAACATAGCCGAAAGGTGCCATAAATGGCACGAATCAGCCAACAAGTTTTAGGAACTTGTAAACCGTTCACGAGGTGAAGATTACACCCCTTAACGATCCAAGAGATCGTTAACTTCAATAGGTGTGGAACCATGACAGGTAGTTCGGGGATGAAGGTACAAATCCAACCTAAAAGAGATTGAACCTGCCCTAATAATAGGCCTCTACTTTATTCTGATCCTATTCATGTGCGCTTTCTGACTAACATGCAATCAGTAGGATTACCCTAAACTTGTATATCTATGTTGGTTGAATATTAATGCACAAACAAACCTATTATTGGCGATCACTTGAATTATAATCAAATTAACCCTAAACAAGTTTATTAATTATCTTATTAAGCGTGGTTACAAGTACAAATTCTCTTTAAGCATGCACAAAAGGTGTGATCAAGCAATAACAATAAATATCAATATCAAGCAACATTATAATAATCCAAATAATCAATCATCATAATAATAATCATAATAACAATCATAATTAAAATAATGATATTTATCATAATCATATTAAAGCATAATAATAGCAAGATCTTAGGCATGATACTAACAAGATTAATAACAAACCCTAGCATGTCACTAAACAATAAAAATCAAAGCTTTAACCCTAACATGATACTAACATGAATATTAGGAAAGAAAATAGGAAGCATCGCAAGAAACACAATTGTCATATTTGATAATAAAAATTATAGTTATTACCCTAAACATGATACTAGGAAGATCAAAACACCCTAACATGACGCTAGGAATCACAATAAAAACCTAGACATGATTTATAGGAATCAAAATATCAATAAATCAATAAAGCACTTACTTGGATGCCTCGTATCTCTTTCTAATAACAAAATACACGCGTTAGTAACTTCAAGAAAAGTAATAAACGAAACAATTAAATTAAATAATTGAAAGAGAGATTTGGGGCCAAACCCACAGAAATTAAAACCTTTCACGTATAGGGCAAAGGCAACTTCGAATTATGCTAGGTGCTTCTAGGTCTTGTGAATGCGGAATTTTGTATGTAAAAAGGCAAGTTTAGAAAAAAGAGAGAGAGAGAGAGAGAGCTTAGAGAGAAGAGAATTAGAGAGTTGTTGATTTTTGATGAGAATTGGTGATGAAAAACGGAGATTTTAGGAGGCTATTTATAGAGAAAATCAACCAAACGGATAGAAAAACAAATCAGAGTTTCGACGAGGAAAAAAGAAGTTAGCACCAGGCGCTAATGTCTGTTGTCAGGCGCTAATTAATATATTCACACGTTTTCTTAATTCAGATAAAATTTAGCCGTACAGAAGGACAAAATCGAATTTTCCTTAAAAACACTCTTTTATTTTGATTAAAACTCTAAAAAGTCAAACAAAGTCAATTTATCAATGCTAATTGAATTAGGAATGAAAATAACCTTCTAGAAGAAACTAGAAGACTAAAATAAATTCTTATTGCATTAGGAATGATAAATTGGGTCCATTGGGCCGCATATAAGTATCAAACCGGGCCCAGTTTAGTAATTTGGCCATAACTTCCTCATTATTCATCGGAATTGGGCTTATAATATATCGTTGGAAAGCTTTCTTCAAGCCCCATCCAACTACGCCATTATTGAACCCTTGACATGGACCAAAACAAACTGGATTTTCTGTTTTTCTTAAAATAGGTTTTCAAAAAAAGAGAGAAGAAAAAAGCAAACTATCCGCAACACTAGACTTTCCACACTTTCACTTCATTAGAGTATGATTCGACGTGAAAAGTACTCATCACCGGGTTTGGTTTTGGGGAGACACAAATGGGTGTCTACAGAAGCCCCCACTTTGAATGAGTTTGGAGAAACGCAAGTTTCGAAAACAAAAGTTAAAGTATCGATAGGGACAAAGAATGATTCAGAACGTTCGGCGATCCTAAATTACTCTTGTAACGCTGATACCTGCAAACTAGATTTAGTTAAACAGATAAGAGAGTTCAGAAATGCGTATCTTGCACCGTCGAGCACACGTCTATGAAGGTAACCAATTTGCTGCTGCATTACTGTATTTTTGTATTCTTGACGACCTCTTGCAAGCTAGAGAATGCTGCCTGAAGACTGCTACGCTTGTAACTGCCTCCAATTCTGCCATGATAGACTTCTGCAAGCTAGAGAACCCCATCGAAGATTGCTTCGCTTGAAACCACCTTCTAGCACTTTGTGACCATCTTCCGCAAACCAGGGAACACGATCGAAGACAACTTCGCTTGAAATCACCTCCAGTTGTTTGTGACAACTCTCCGCAAGCTAGGGAACACTGCCGAAGATATCCTCGCCTGAAGCTATTCTCATTTGTGGCGATAATGTTCCGAGGAAAATTATCGATGACCCACGCTTATCGATCTTGAAAGCTCGCTTGAATTTTGCTTCCGCTATGCCAGTGTGTCGGCGTTTTTGCTGCTTTTGAACCTGTACGTTGGTGCCTCTGCTGAATTATAAACCAGTATGTCGGTGCCTTCTGCTGTATGAACCAATATGTCGGTGCCTTGCGATGAGCCAATGGTTAGGCGCTTGAAGATAAGTGAGACGATCATTCATTAGGTCGATCACTTTATGCAATCGTAATCGAGCCAATTACTAAATCATGTCAAATTCCTCAGAGGGGAAACTGGCGTGCCAAGGAACCCAAAAATGGTGCAAGAGGTCAAAATAACCATACTAAGTGGCTAAACATTCTGTCGCCACTGAAATATTGTTGGTGCCGCATATTTGGCTCTAGCGCCAGACGCTGGCAACGCCAGGCGCTAAGCCTTATCCTCTGGCGCCAAGGCCTGTCGCTTGGCGCTAGAGTCGAGATTTCCATATATACCCCTTTCTTCTTCATTTTCGCTGCTGTTGTGCATTTTGCTCGAGAAATCGCCCGGAACTTCAATATATCGGTTCTTGCTCGTTTCTCAACCGAATTTGCTCAAATTTGTTGCAAATCAAAGCTTATTCCATCCATTTTCCCGATCTATGTAAGTTTTCTCCAAACTCACTCCGGTTTTAATGAATTTTGCACGTATTTGTTCACGAATTTCTTGAAAATTTGAAACTTGAATTGCTTAATTCACTTTGTTTGTCAAATTTTATGCCATGAAATTGCTTGATTATGTTTATATATTGCCTTGGGAGTAATTTAAAACTTGTTTGACTCAATTTGGTGAATAAATGAACAAATCACCATTGTTGGACCTCTTAAGGCCGGGAATACAATGTGGCTTGTTCTTGATGTTTTTGATAGCAATTCTTGTCCAATTCATCACAATAATTACCATAGTATTGCAAGAAATTGTTTGGATGCTTGAAAAATGCCGTATATGCTCAATTTGAAATTGTGCTCTGTTTTAGTACTACAAATGGGAAGCGGTTCAAACCCCCAAATGGGAAGCGGTTCAACACCGCATGGGTTTAGGGGGCTTGCCAATTGCCAAGCAAATGGCAAGCGGTTCAGAATCGCTTCCCATTTGGGGGGAATGGCAAGCGGTTTGGCGCCAAAACCGCTTCCCATTTGTAATTTTTTTTTTTTAATTTGAATATATATAATAATTAATAATAATAATATTATTAGTGACCTGTTTTGATAAGCACATTAATCCAGTTTTTTAAAAATTATTATTATTATTAATATTATTATTAATTAATATTATTATATTAATTAATATTAATAATTAATAATAATTAATTAAAAATATTACAAATTTTGGAATAATAATAATTCAATAACAATAAAATGCATAATAATAATAAAATATATAAAACTCATAAATAATGTATAGTACTAGTTACAAATAAGTAATATAATGTACTACATATGGATTTACGTACTATAAAATAAATAAAAAAGATACAGTAACTAAATATTAATTGTTCATTAAAAAAGAAAAAAAAAAAAAACCCAATCCAAGTCATTATCTAACTAACACATATATATTATATATTCTACCTAGATGCCATCAAATGTCACAAAAAAAGCCCACATGTTGCGAATTTCATCAACTTCTTCCTTTGTCAAAGGGCCTTCCCTTTTACAAACCTTTGAAAACAAAAAAATACCAAACATTAAACATCATTCATATATTACGTAAAATTCAAACTAATAATTAAAAAATAATAATGTATATAAGTTAAATATTTCAAACATCATTCTAACTTGCCCGATTTAGCATTCAACTAAGTTTTAGGACGAGTTTTACCCAAAATCGCCTATTTCACTACTACTTTGCCCGGTTTCTACATTTATTATCTAATGAACTATTTCTTTATCATAACATGTCAATTATAACTAGTCTTAGGTGTCTAATGTTTGAAATCATAGCAAGTTAGCATTCTACTAAGTTTTAGGACGGCTTTGACCCGAAATCGCCTATTTCACTACTACTTTGCCCGTTTTCTACATTTCTTATCTAATGAGCTACTTATCTATCATAACATGTCAATTACAACTAGTCTTAGGTGTCTAATGTTTGAAATCATAGCAAATTAGCATTCTTCTAAGTTTTAGGACGACTTTTACCAAAAATCGCCTATTTCACTACTACATTGCCCGTTTTCTACATTTCTAATCTAATGAGCTATTTATCTATCATAACATGTCAATTACAACTAGTCTTAGGTGTCTAATGTTTGAAATCGTAGCAAATTAGCATTCTTCTAAGTTTTAGGATGGCTTTTACCAAAAATCACCTATTTCACTACTACATTGCCCGTTTTCTACATTTCTAATCTAATGAGCTATTTATCTATCATAACATGTCAATTACAACTAGTCTTAGGTGTCTAATGTTTGAAATCATAGCTAGTTAGCATTCTTCTATTTTTTAGGAGGACTTTTACCAAAAATCACCTATTTCACTACTACTTTGCCCGGTTTCTACATTTCTTATCTAATGAGCTATTTATCTATCATAACATATCAATTACAACTAGTCTTAGGTGTCTAATGTTTGAAATCATAGCAAATTAGCATTCTTCTAAGTTTTAGGACGGCTTTTACCAAAAATCGCCTATTTCACTACTACTTTGCCTGTTTTCTACATTTCTAATCTAATGAGCTATTTCTTTATCATAACATGTCAATTATAACTAGTCTTAGGTGTATAATTTTTGAAATCATAGCAAGTTAGCATTCTACTAAGTTTTAGGACGGCTTTGACCCTAAATCCCCTATTTCACTACTACTTTGCCCGTTTTCTACATTTCTTATCTAATGAGCTATTTCTTTATCATAACATGTCAATTACAACTAGTCTTAGGTGTCTAATGTTTGAAATCATATCAAATTAGCATTCTTCTAAGTTTTAGGACGGCTTTTACCAAAAATCACCTATTTCACTACTACTTTGCCCGGTTTCTACATTTCTTATCTAATGAGCTATTTATCTATCATAACATGTCAATTACAAATAGTCTTAGGTGTCTAATGTTTGAAATCATAGGAAATTAGCATTATACTTAGTTTTAGGACGGCTTTTACCCGAAATCGAACCGGAAAAAAGTAAAAACAAGTACCTCCTCAATGTGTTGGGCTTCAGCGCACCTATTGACTATGTCATTCATAAACCTCATCACGTAGAGGGCACAGTCAACGCCGTTGTCTTGTTGCGCACACTAAAATGACACAAAGTTAAAATAGTCATGCATAGCCAAAACTCAAGGCAATTTTATTAAATAAATCAATATATCAAGGCCTTACATTCGCATATTTCCACGTGGGACCCGCAACCGAACGACAGTTCAACTTCTTCATAACACTTCAAAAAAATAAAAAACAAACGATTTAGGAACATAGCCACTCAATCACTTAAGTGATGATACAAAACAATAAATAGGAAGCGGTATGTACCTATTCAATAGGTTATTCACTAGCAACTTCCTTGGTGGCCATATACGAGCCGAGTCAAAGTAGTAGATTGTGTTATTGGAAACACAAATCACCATAAGGCTCCAATGTAGACTACATTTATATTAAAGCAAATATCATATTAATCAATTGTTATGCGTCAACATCTATACTTAACAAACAAACTAAGAGTGATATATTTAAACTCACTCCTCAAAACAAGGGGCTAATAAGAACTTGTTTCCCGCACGCATTGATTCTCTAATAGCCCGCTCAAGGTAATCTATCACATCACGAGGGTTATGCAAGCATTTGGTTACGGAGGTCTGCTCGGGGCATAACCACCCAACTGCTGCTTGACCATCGGGTTTACTAGCAAATTGCTCCTGTAGTGACCTTCAAGAAAGTAATGTGTGCAAGTAATTACTAGTTGCATTGTTTTGGTATGAAAATATAAAAAATACAATATGTTTAGAAATAGTCTCGTTAATTTACCTCATGAATGTTTGAATGATGGAAATGTTAAGCATGGAACCGGTTAGAAATTCCGTCACATCCTCTCTTGAAATGTATGCGATCGCATCCTCATCATAGTGGAACAATGCCTTAGGCAAGTTCACTTGAATATGGGTACCCGTAGGCAACTCACTAACACGGTTGTGAAGAAAAGTACATGCTTTCGAAAGCGACCTAAGGACTTTGGCTTCTACTAGTGGAGTACATGAAGCTCTTGAACTCTTCTTTGACACTTGTCCTTGTTCCATCTTCGGAGGACCTTCTTCCTTGGATTTTTTTCTTCTCCACCTTCTTTCTTTTAGCGGACTGAATTTCCATAGTAATCTAGTAGCATAAAAAAAACATGGTCATTGCACAAAGCACATGTTAATCTAGTTACATACAAGTATTGTTTACTTACCCCTCCTACCAACCTCAACCGATCACGTGACCATTGCACAAAGCTCCCGGTCGCGTCACACAGCTTAAAAAAATCATATTCCTCTCTAGGCACCGGTAGTGGTAAGTCCTCAAACCCAGCAACTATAGAATCGATCCCGACCGAGATGTAATGGGTGCTAGTATTAGACTTAAAATGCACCTTGTCAAAAGGTTGTGCACTACCATACCCCACCAACTGCAACTGTCCACCGGTTGTTTCCCCGGGGTGAAGAAGCTCACAAGGCGTCTCTTCCTACATATTTGGTTAGGAGTTAGGACATAATTTAAGAAATAATAAACGAAAGCCTAACATAAGAAAAGCTGATTAGGTAGTGAAGTTCACCTTAACATCTGGGAAAGGTTCAGGCATCGGATTTGCTCTCTTTAGTGACTCTGCATCCGTAGGACTTGGATCCTGCAAAAGTAAAATAATTAAACATGCAAATGACCTCATTAGACGAACTTCATATGACATAATTCGTCCTAGTACTAAAATTACCTCTCTCTCAACTACTGGATCGTCCTCGGGGCCTCCTGGGTGACTACATGAGTCTACTGGGGTACTCGAGGGAAATGGCAAAGGCGACAAGTTCATGTGCTTCAGAATGGCATTGAATTGACTTTGCATCTGTTCTTGCAGCTCTGCGCGTATCTCTGCCTTAATTGATTCCTTTTCCTTCTCATCAATCCGATGTGGCGAATTAACACTTGATCTGCTTTTTGCTGATTTGGTGTATTCTGAACCCATCACCTTCTCCCACCCTAGTTGTTTCCCGCCAAAACCAATTACTCGCCCAGGGTGGTATGGTTTTCCCAAAGCTAAGGTGAAAGGATCATGTGCGATGCTTGGAGTCAGCTTGCCTTCAATCACTTCCGAAGTATGCTCGAGCTTTAACAACACATAAAAATTTATCACATCTAAGTACAATGTACTTGACAAGGAAATACAATTAATAAGTAGAAAATTTTGCTTACAAGTGCATCTGCTACTACTTTCTTCTCCGGTTGCATGACATACTTGCCGGTTTCCTTGTCCAACCCATGCATAGCACACCACCAGTCAATTGCACGATTAACCAAAGTTGTCACCGTGGAAGAAAGTGATTTATCACTTGATGACATTATGGATTTGGGGTATAGACCCGCTTTGACCCACTTTGGTCTTTACTCCGCAAAGGTCTTACAACCCATATGATGGTTATACAATTTCTTTCCGGCAATGATTCTAGCTTGTTCGGTTTTTTCCTACACATTCAGAAATATATGTTAGCATCAGTCATTGTAAGAAACTAAATATGAGTAGCCGACTCTATTGATAAATAAAAACATACAAGTGCGGTCCTAGTGGAAGATTTTTCCACAAACTTCTCCCAATCATCCACCGTTATTTGTGGATATAAATCCCACGGTTTCTTATCAGGTTTCTCTTCTTCTCCATCTGCAGGCACATTTTTCTTTGGTCTTCTCTTTCTTCTCTTATGGATCCATCTCGTCCTCAAGTAACTCTTGAAGTTTATAAATCTCTCTTGTACAAAAGAGTCAAAGACTTTTCTCTTGGCCGGCTCATCAGGAATATGGAACATACTCTGTAATTGGCGCAAACATCCACGTTAGGCAAGAGAAAAAAAATGAAAAAAAAATGGAAAAAAAAAACCCGAGAATCGGGCAAGGCACCAGCCTAGGCAGCACCCGAGGCAGCTGCAACAGCTAGGCTAGGCTGCTGCCCAGGCAGCTGCAGCACCTAGGCAGCTGCAGCAGCTAGCCCAGACAGCATGCCCAGGCAGCTGCAGTAGCTAGCCCAGGCTGCTGCCCAGGCAGCTGCAGCACCCAGGCAGCAGCCCCGGGCAGCTGCCGGCTGCAGCCCTCGGGTTGTTTTTGCAATTTTGTTTTTTTTTTCCCCGGGGGTTGTTTTTGCAATTTTTTTTTATTTTTTTTATATATATATGAATTTAAAATAAAAGTTTGATTGGAATAAATACTTACCATAGTATCGTCCCAAAATGTTTGAAGCAACCCGTGAGGTATCTCGGCAAACTCAAGTGTGATTGGTATTTTACGAGTTAGAATGCCAACTTGACTAGAAAATTTGTCGCGCCATTGGCCAGTAGGTTGACCTAACTCATCAAACTCAAGCACCATAGGAACGCCGGGTTTCTTGAAAGCTTTAGTTGCACCCCTACTCTTTCTGTTCACCGGTGGCTTTACCCCTTCTCCACCACCGGTTTTTTTCACTTGCCTTTGCATTTGAGTTTCACAATGTGAATCACCTACAACTTCGGTAACCACATTATCATTAATAGGTGGGGCAGTTTCAGCTATACGATCAAATTCATCAAACTTATGTTGGAACTGGTCATAAGCTTGGTCTTCCGGTTCCCCCATATCCGTCTCCTTATTAACATCATACAACTCGTCCCCATAATCATCATCTATATCCTCATCAGAATGAAGGTTCTCATCAGGATCCATGATATGTGCACACCTACAGTAAACAAGCAAAGCATGTTGTTAGTCATCAGTAATGGCAATCAATTCTGAGGCACGATGAAAGACAAACACTTACCCAACTTCTTTGGTTTCATAACAAATTCACATATAATCCTCTAAACAATTCATATATTTAGTGAATATTACATGCTTATACGTTGAAAATACAAAAAAATAAAACACTTCCCGAAATAAAAACAAACTTGTTGGAGCATAAGATTTTTAGTAAATAAAACCTGCATTAATAAAAGTACCTCATTCGTGTATTCCCTCATTGTGGTCAGATCAAATATAAGTAGCATCATCATCTACATCAGTTGCTACATCAAATGTAGGAGCAGTGAAAGGGGGAGAATCATCAAATGCATCATATTCTTCCTCGTGCTCAACCTCTCCAACCCCTAAATTTCTCCTTTTTCCAGACAGGACAATGGACCATCTTGGATCGGACGAGTCAGTTACATAGAACACTTGCTTAGCTTGAGATGCAAGGATGAATGGTTCAAGACTATCCCGCAAGTGGCCAAGATCTACAAGAGTGAAGTCATCATTTCTCACGTTGCGCCTATTATTATCGACCCATTTACACTTGAATAGACCAACCTTGAAGTCACGGTAATCTAGTTCCCATATTTCCTGAATTCGTCCATAGTATGATAATAGTGCGTCAACTGGTGATGTATCCTTTACACTGGCAAACTCTCTTGATGAAGCCACAAGAGTGACACCACTATTTTGAGTCGATGAGGATTTCTGATCCCGACTTTCAGTCCAAAATGTGTACCCATTTATATCATATCCCTCAAATGAATGAACATCTTCCTTGGGACCATAAGCTAGCCACTTTATTGTATCAGACACAGTCTCATCCAATTGACGCATCACACGATCATGGAACCACTTCACAAACATCTTATTATGCAACTGCATTAGTGCTCTTTCCCCTTTTGATGGATATTCAACACGCAAACTATCCATGTGCTCTTCTAAATATGGGTGAACCTCCGCAATATGATGAAGCACAAATAAGTGAGCTTGCATGATTTGATCTCGAGCAGCCCAGATCCTTTTTGACCCGATTGTGCCATGACCATCAAGTCTCCCTTCATGTCCGGATGTAGGAAGCCCAATAGGTTCGGCAACGGCAACATACTCTGCCACGAAATTCCCAATCTCCTCGGACACAATTCCTTGTATCATACTGCCTTCCGGATGGGCTGGATTTCTTACTTTATCTTGCAGTGTACCCATGTGTCGTTCAAAAGGGTAGCACCACCTCATAAATACTGGACCGCACAACTTAATCTCACGAACCAAATGCAGAATCAAATGCACCATTATGTCAAAAAGTGAAGGTGGGAAAAACATCTCAAATTTGCACAAAGTTACCACAACAGTCGCCTGGAGAGCATCAAGTGTAAAGGGATCAAGAACTTTGCTACAGATAGTATTGAAAAACCCACAGAGGCTTGTTATAACTTCTCTCATGTGCTTTGGTAAAATTCCACGAAGTGCAATCGGTAGGAAAACTTGCATCATCATGTGACAATCATGGGATTTCATACTTGTAAACTTCAATTCTCCATTTAAGGAAACAAACCTTTTCATGTTTGACGAGAACCCAGAAGGAAGCTTAATGTCATACAAACAAGCACAAAACCTCCGTTTTTCTTCCTTAGATAATGTGTAGCAAGCTGGAGGTAAATACACCTTTTGGTTTTTTCCTTTTCCACCACCTTTCTTCTTTGCGATACCCGTGGCCTTGTCCTTGCGCTTCCCCTTACGGTTTTGACCACCATCTTCGTTTCCCTTTTCCTTAACCTTCGCCATCCCTACCTTAGCTTGAACCCACAACTCCGGACGAACACCCCACTCTTGCAAATCTAACCGCGCATTCTTGCTATCCTTCGTTTTTCCAAGAATGTTCATAATTGTCCCCAGAATTGCATCACAAACATTCTTCTCTATATGAATCACATCGAGACAATGTCTAACATCATGTTCTTTCCAGTACTCAAGCTTCCAAAAGATTGATTCCTTTTTAAAGAGAGCTTGTGGGTCAATTGGTTTTGTTGTTTTACCAAAAACACATGGAATACCCTTCACTCTCTCATAAACCTCCTTTCCACTCAATGGCCTAGGCGCAACCCCCTCCTCAACTTTCCCATCGAAGGCCTTTTTCTGCTTACGATACGGATGATCGCGCCTAAGAAATCTTCGGGTCCTCACGTACACATCTTTGCCATAGTGGTCAAGGTACACGTTCGGTGTGTCATCAATACAAATGGGACATGCTTTATGCCCTTTGTTCTTGTACCCGGACAGATTGCCATATGCAGGAAAATCATTGATGGTCCACATAAGGGCAGCACGCAAAAGAAACATCTCGTTCTTACGGGCATCATAAACGGTTACACCTTCGTCCCACATCTTTCTCAAATCATCAATAAGGGGCTCAAGGTAAACATCAATGTCGTTTCCAGGTTGCCTTGGCCTCGTTATCAAAAGTGAAAGCATTATATATTTCCGTTTCATACACAACCATGGAGGCAAGTTGTAAATAACTAAAAGTACCGGCCATGTGCTGTGTTTAGTACTAAGAGTGCCAAATTGATTCATACCGTCTGTGCACAACCCAAGCCTTAAATTTCTGACTTCACCACCAAATGCCCTAAACTTCATATCGATGTTCTTCCATTGTGGAGAGTCAGCAGGATGCTTCAACAAACCATTTTTCTTTCTTCCCTCAGCATGCCATCTTAGGTTCTTGGCGTCTTTTGGAATTAAAAATAGACGCTTTAACCTTGGAATAATAGGAAGATACCACAACACCTTGGCAGGAGGTCCTTTACTACCAGCATTGCAGCTTGATCGCTTGTAACGCGACTTACCGCAACGTGGACACTCCTCCAACTCTTCATATTCATTTCGATACAGAACACAGTCATTAGAACATGCATGTATCTTTTTATACTCCAAACCAAATGGACACATTAGTTTCTTTGCATAATAATAGGAATTAGGAAGTTCATTCCCATCTGGCAACATATCACGTAATGCAGTCAACAAAGAAGTGAAACTAGTGTCACTCCAGTTATGCTTAGACTTAATGTTAAATAGTGTAAGCACGGTTGAGAGTTTTGTGTATTTTTTGGACCCGGGATACAAAGGCTTTTTGGCAGCCTCTGATAATGACTCAAATACATCAAGTCGGTCACCAAATTCACCTTCAACATCACGCATCATCTCATCCAAGTGATCATCACCACCACCATCCTCGGTGTCATCCCCTTAACCACCATCATCACTCCCATTTTCTTCTTCAACATGAATCTCGGCACTTTCAACATGCGTCTCATTGCCAACAACATTCTCCCTATACGATCCCTTCTCACCATGCCAAACCCAAACATGATATTGAGGCCTAAACCCATGACATTGTACATGAGCCATGATGGTATCCACACTATTGACCCTTATGACATTATTATAATTGACACAAGGACAATAAAGGTAATTTACACCCGTTCTAAGCTGATACTGTGAAGCACTCTTGCAAAACTCTTGAACCCCATTAAAAAATTCCAATGTATCACGTCTATCATACATCTAACCGCAATCCATTGACGATTTAAATTACCTTTAAACATACCAACACATTTCAAACAATGATAAATGTAACATATATTATGTAATCAAAGTACATAGCATATATATCATCCATAAATCGTAAAAATGAATGCTCCCAAAAGGTCCTTATCACTCCAACCTAACCCATCCTTGAACGTCTAATCTCACTAGTGAATGTATGTCAACTTTTCAATTTTAAAGAAAATCCGGCAGCATTTCCCCCCAGTTCTCCAAGTACACGATGTAGGTAATAACTTACCTACATATGTACCCAGAGAACATGGTGAGAAAATGAGAAGCCCGAATATTCCTTAAAATTGAAAAACAGACATACATTCACTACCTAAGTGAGATTAAACGTCCAAGAACAGTCCCAACTGGGGACTATTCAAGACTTTCTCCTATTGAGAAAGACTCGAACGGGTATCTAGGAAAATGATGATGCAAGCATTCAATTATTATTTGCATTTATTTGACATTCAACAATAAACAAGTTCATTCATTTATATTCAACAATAATTAAATTAACATACATACAAAATCAAACTAAGTTTACTTATATATATATATATATATATATATATATATATATATATATATATATATATATATATATATATATATATATATATATATATATATCAATCCATTATATTCATATATACATTGCAATTTATTAACCACATTTAACAAACTAAAATGTTAACTAATATATATTCTATTCATCAATTTCATTTAAAGCTACTCAAATTCAAACAATATATATATACATATGAAACTTGGATTAACTACTTAAAACCCTAACTTGAAATTTTGGAATAACAAACAATTAATACTAATTAATACATATGAAACTAAAATTTAGCAAGAACTCACCCTAATTTGAGAGTGAGAAAGACAAAGATTGAAGATTGAAGCTAGAGTGCGTGCTTGGGCTCGGTTCAACAACACCCTCGAACATGCACCACCACCAAGTACACCCACGAACACCACTAGCTAACACCGGCAGCCTCGAGCAACCACCATCAACCTCCGACCAAGCAGCAGCCGCCTCGACCCACCACCAGCAGCAGCCTCAACCCACGACCCACGCACGACCCCCAAATGCCGCAGCTTCACTTAATTAATTAAATAGCCAAATTAAAAAAAAATAAAAATGAATATGAATGGAGTGGTGGTGGTGGTGGCCGGAATCTAAACAAGTGAGAAGACAGGTGAGGATGAGGGAGACAGAGAGGAGGAGTGAAGGCGGGGGAATTGAAAATTTTGGGAAGTTGAATGAATGAAACAGGGAGGAGAAGAGAGGGTGTAGTGTACTGTTCATATAAGCCCGCTTTTTTTTTAAAAAAAATGGTAAGCGGTTTAGCCTTGAACCGCTTGCCAATTTAACTAATGGTAAGCGGTTCAAGGCCAAACCGATGGCCATTAGTTAAAAGGCAAGCGGTTCGCGCCAAAACCGCTTCCCATTTCACTTCCCTCTTTTTTTTTTTTTTTTATTAATCAAATGGGAAGCGGATTTTGTAAACTGCTTGCCTATAACCGCTTCCCATCACATTTATTCTACTAGTGTATGTTTTTTTGTGAACATAGTATCATGCGGCTAGGCGAACCTTAGATACTATAGAACCTTAATTTATGATGATTTTGCACAATGTAGAATGGCTAGACAACGAGGTTCGGGTTCACGATCCTGAGACGTACGACAGGAGCATGAGCCCGTAGAGGAGAACGCCGACCCGTCCACTTCTCTCGGTCCTCTCCCTGAGTGAGATTAGCGGACTCTATACTTCTCCCCTGTCCACCACACTTTTGAGAGGGTGCGACGTGGGATCATAGTTGGTAAGACGCGCTACCACGGCTTAGGTTGCGACACCTTGGGAGACCTCTACAAGATGTACATCGGCATTGATGGAGAGGTGGGACTTCTCTGGGAGTCTTGCGGGTTGACTACGCTGTTTGAGACCTCGGAGGCCATGATTGCCTCTAGCGGGGGTCAGCACATGGCTCGTTCCCTGGTGGAGTTCTTTTGGGACACCACCAACACCTTCCACTTTCCTTGGGGTGAGATGATGGTCACCCCGACCGACTTCAGTCTTATTACGGGACAGGAGTTTAGTTCTGTTATGCTGCCGTTCGACAACGAGATCAGCGTCTTTTCTCTTGAGGTCGAGGAGCTGTTGGGTCCAATTGTTGTTCGGGCTCGTGCAGAGGTAGAGTCGACTCAGTTAAGCGCCAAGGGGATTCGCCGTTCCACTCTAGCGACGGCTTTCGAGGATGATGCGACCACCCGAGAGCAGCGGGTGCGCATCTTTGTGCTCATCTTGCTGTTAGGGACGTTCTCCCCTGACAAGGGTAGTAGAGTGCTGCTTTACTATCTACCTGCACTCCGTGATCTACACTAGATCCGGACTTATGACTGGGCCAGCTTGGCCTATGCTGACTTTTTCGGGCGTTACGAGACTCGTGTCGACACCGGTCTTTCACGGGGAATGTCGCTCTATCCGGCTTCTGGAGAGTCGTAGAGGTATACTTTATCTCCCATAAAGTTTAGCCCTAATGCTTTGGTTAGCACTTCCTGATGCTTTTTTGTCTCTTGTAGTACTGGTTCTACGAGTACTTTCCCTCGGTTGTGCCGGCGAGACCGTCGCCGCGCAGATTTCCAGTGAGCGCCTGTTGGGGAGGCCGCCGTGCTGGGATGTCTACTGCTTATGTCCGAGATCAGATCATCTCGGTATGGTTCTTTGCATATTTGAACACTTTTGTATTACCTTTGATGGATTCTTATGTGGTAGGCGTTCTTCGCAGGAGCCTGACGTGCAGTACCGGCCGGGAATCGGCTTGGTTGTCCCTAGGTTAGCCGTGCAGTATACTGCTGAGCGTTGCTATTTCTTAAGGACATATGAAGCAGTTTCATATCTTGGAGAGAGGGTTGCTATTCAGCATTCCTCGGACACTTTCGTCATTCCTACTCCTCCACTGCGTCACATGTTCAACACCGCGAGGTTGGTGAGCATGTCAGAGAGAGCTGGTACCTCTTGGCGATCTTATACGATTCCTGGGCGGTTCTATGAGAAGGAGCTACTGCCGTTATTAGCTCCAGTCCCTGTACTGGCTAAGGAGGTGGCAGTATGATACTCATCTTTTACCTTCCGTTAATTAGTCCCCAAGTAATGTTTTACTGACTTTTGATTTGCTTTCGTCAGGCTAGACCTACTGAGTTCGTGCCACCTTGTATGTACATCCATTATCAGGGGACATACGGGCCGATCGAGGAGATGATTCCTCCGGCTCCTGAGGGTGAGCGCTTCGTGGAGCGGTCGATTCCTCGTCACCAGACTCGGGTAAACTTTATTTATTTGCAATTTTTTTCCATATATGTTATGCATCGTTACTGACTTTATTTCCTTGACAGTTCTTACGCGAGGTGGTCACGGCGATGGCACAGTGCATAGAGCCTTCCGGAGCCAGCTTATTCGGATGAGGAATGTGGCTACATGTCGTCGCGACGACGCTGTTCAGGAGGTAGTTTCCCTTCTTATTTTTGCATTACTTCTTCTATTTTGATTGTTACTGACTTAGTTTCTTTTTGCAGGGTCAGCCCATTTCTTCTCGTACCCGGACGAGACCTGAGGAGCGGAGAGAACCGGCGGTCGGGGTGGTCATTCTGAGGCTGCCCGTACTGAGGCGGTGGAGGGCTCGAGCTCTTCATCTGAGGGTGCGCATGCTGTGCGGGTAGGCCAGGGAGAGGCTACCTTGGCTCTTAGAGATGGTGGGATGTACGAGATTGGCTCGTCATCACAGCAGCCTCCGCAGCCTCATCCTCATGTTGATCTTGGGTGGACGGGTCCTGAGCTGAGTTTTCCACCTCCCGAGGAGACTGGAGCTGGAGCTGGAGCTAGTGGAGAGGTTACTCCTCGTACTACGCAGTTTTATGACTTGATGGGCATACGTCCCCCGGCGCAGTAGATTATTCCTGTGCTTTTTTATTATTTTGACTTTATATAGAACTTTGCCTTTATTTAAACTCATTATTTAGACATATTTGCATATACATACTTATGAGTTTATATAATTAACATTTATTTATCATCTTTTCATTTTTATGTGTATGTTTGTGTGTGCAAAGAATTGTGATAATTACTAATTTTGAACAAAAATTCCGTCATTTTTATTATGGATGGAGGGGTATCCGACTTTCTCCCCCAAAAAGAAAAATGAAAAAATAAAAATATTGGATTTACAAAAACTTAAAAGTTAAGTCTAAATAGAATCCAAAAAAAATAATATAGTTAATATGATTGATATATTAATTAAGAAAAAAGGGAAAATATAATTAGAAAAAGGGTATAAAAAGAATTAAAGATTGTAAAGTCATTGGTCAGACACGAATTAGGCAAAAAAACGCGGTGTTTCGAAAAGCTTGTATGATAAGACACGTCAGCGCCATCTGGCGCCGCGCGTTTTGGGCTAGCGTCAAACGTTAACCCTTAGCGTTTGGCGCCAGGCTCTGGCGTCAGGCGCCAATGTCTGGCATCTGGCGCTGATGAGCGCTAACTCTGAATCCTTCCCGGATTGATACTGTGCCGATTTTGTGCATAAATAGCCCCCTGCCCAGCCGATTTTATTCATAATTTCAGCAGATTAAATATAACCTTAGCTTTTGAAAAAATAATAATCATGTCTCTAGTCTCTAAAAGTTTTACCAACTTCACTCATAAATGGTGTCGGTGTCTAACTGTCAAGGAGAGAAAAGAGTTAGACTTTTTTCATGTGGGGGGTATTTATGGTGTCAAGGGGGTATATCTTGATGTAGATTTTATTCATACAGCCTTAGAATATTGGGATGTGGATACCCATTGTTTTAGACTAGGGTGTGATGAAATTAGCCCTTTGCTAGAAGAATTTGGTGCTATCTTAGGCTTCCCTGCATTAGATCTTGCAATAATCTCTAGAATAAGTGAATATTATTATAAGGATTTTGAGCGCTTCTTTAATTTAAAAGACAAAGATCTAACAAATATAGTAGATGGTAGCATAGTTAAGTTGAAAGAATTTGCTCGCCATTATTTTGATAGACCTTATTCTGAGTCTTTTCATGTTTATAGAAGAAGGGCTTTTCTTTTCTGCATGCTTAATCAATATCTTCTCACTAGTGGTAGAGCTGATGAGGGTCAAGCCATCATATCAACTGTTTTGGAGCAGATCGAATCTGGGAGAAATCCAATGCCATTAATTGTTGGAGAGACTATGCGTAGTCTTGATGAGTTAAAGAAAAATCCAAAAGCACCTTTTCGGGGCTCTCTAATTTTATTATAGGTAGAAAATAATATTTTTAATTACAGAAATCAAAAACATATTTTTGTATAGTAATATTAATTTATTTGCATTGAATTTTTTTACAGATGTGGCTAATGGAAAGACTAGAATTAATTAGTTCTCCAGACAATGTTGAAAAATATACTCCAAAATGCTTTGTGAGAAGGAAGAATCGCTTCTCTAAGATGGGACACCATGAGTGGAAGAAGGTCTTTGGCTCTTGCAATTTTACCATCAAGTGAGTCATCCGTTGGTGGAAAATAGAAAAGATGATTGGTGTCAACAAGCAATCCTACTGCCGTCATCCAAGCTTGTCCAGGATGACTTTTTATTATCCCTGCAGGGTAAAAAGACAGTAAGGCCTAATTCAAACAATTCATTCCGGGGATCTTCGTCGTCCATATGAATTTCCTGTCTCTTAAAAAGTAGACAAATTTGACGCTTATTGGAGCGCTAGACCTTTATGGGAAGTGATTACCCAAAAGGTTCCTCCTTCCTTGCCCAATAATTTGAAGAAGTGGCTTCTGAAGAAACCTTCAAAGGACATGAAGAAAAATCAGAGTAAAACTGATGTGAAGAGTCGTTTAGGTGACAAAGTGATTCCCGTTAAGGAACCCTTGGGTGAAAGGGTTGAGTTCAAAACACCTACAATGCCTAGGAACACTACTATAAAAACGACCTAAGAAACCACTACAAAGGCACCATAAATTTTACTAATACGGTTTCTTAGATTAAGAAACCTGATTTGAGACATTACTGGTTTCTTAGGTGAAAATAAGAAACCATTTGTCACAAAATCTGGTTTCTTAGGTTTTATTTAATATTTAAATATTCTTAAAAATGAAAACCTAAATTAATCTCCTATACACAGCCCACTACTCTTCACTTCCCCTGAAACTAACTGCCCCATTCATATCAAAATAATAAAAAAAAAAAATTAAAAAAAAATCTCATTTTCCCTTTATTCTCATAGACTCACAACTGAGTTGATCGATGTTCCCTGCCTTCCTCCTTTCATGGATGCCTTCATATTTCAGCAAGAGTGCCAATCTTCTTGAAGTATTTTCCGGTAAGTTTCCTTCAATCTTTAAATAGGGTAAACCTATATTTTAATCTGAACTTTTTTTTTTTTTTTTCCAGATTAGTTTTCTTTCGATCTGTTTAAATGTACTTGAATTTTTTTTTTTTTTTTTTTTTTTTTTTTTTTTTTTGTGAAATAAACCCATAAAATTGGGCATTAAGAAATTAAATTACATAGCAGAACTAGAAGAAATGGCTATTTGCAAAAAAGATTAATTTATAATGAAATTGAGCAATTGATTCGAGATCTATGATAAAAACAACTGTATAGTCCGATACAAATTCATATATCATGAGTTCATGACTAGAATGTTTCTAAGAAAGTATACCCACAAATAATTAATCAACTTCTTATTGAATTTCAATTTATTTATAATTCGAAGTTTATTGCCTTGTTGCAGCTATTAGACTTATTTTTATTTTTTAGTATTTGATTGATTTAGATATACATGTATGTTTTTGCAGTACCAATCTTTCCAAGTCACATTAGAAGGATATACATGACGTTGAAAGAAGTGAAGCAAAGTAGCTTAAGTGCTTGAATCTGGCCAGGATGAAGGTTCTAATTAGATTTTTTTTATTGCTTTGTTTTAAGTTATTTAGAGTGTTGTGAAATAGAATGATAAAGTTGTATTAGACCATTAGAATGATAAAGTTGTATTAGACCATTGACTTTTTTTATTCTTTGTGCTAATGTATTAATATACTCCTATTGTTTTAGAAATTAGATTTGTATTTATTCATTCATGTCATTGTAATCAGAAATTCAGAATGATTTGTAAATTATTCTATATATGCGTAATTATTGTTGAGCTTTAGTTGTGGCGTAACTATAGGTTTATTGTTGGAATTTAGTTTAATAATAATTTTTTTTTTAAAAAAAAGTGTCTAAGAGACCATTCATATCTACAAACCGATCTCTTAGTATGGTATCAAAGAAACCGTTGATCCTAAAAACGTGGTGCCTTTCCCTTCGTTGGTTTATTATTTCAAATGAATCTAAGAGACCGGTCGTACAAAAGAAACGGTCTCTTTGCTATATCTAAGATACCTGACATAAAATACGGTCTCTTAGGCTAAGAGACCTACTACCCAGGCACCGGGTCTTTTCCGGTTTCTTAGCCATATTTTACCTGGTTTCTTAGGCAATTTTTGTAGTAGTGGAAGAAAAGCTCTACGAAGGATAAAGGAAAGAGAAAAGCTGACACTTCAGAGAAGAAGGCTTGGGTAGAGAAGAAACATGGGGTCCTAGCTAAGGGAGAAACTATTTACTCCAAAATTGAATGTAGGTCCTCTAAAGGATGCCTACTAGCTAAAGTTATGGATGAAGAAGAGGAGACAGACAAAAATTGGAAGAAAGCAAAGAAAGAGAAAAAAGATTAAATCATTGCTTAACTTTCAATTATTAGACTTAGTTTTAAATTTAAAGTTAATTTATTTAAGCTTTATTTAAATTCCATCATTAATGTAATTGTTAATTTATTTTATTACTGAAATTGCAGCTTTTTTTTTTCAATTAAATCATCACCTTTAAATTTAATTTATTAAAGCAATGAAAACCAAAAATTTAATTTTCCAGAAATTTTTTCGAGTACGGAAGTCGAAAATTTTTCGAAAAACAACGAAATATTCTCAGGGTCTTTGCAGAAAAATGGCGTCACGCTTTTACGACTAGCGCCAGCTACGACAGTCTGGCGTCAGGCGACAGGCGTTGTCGTCTGGTGCTAAGGTTCATCGTCTGGCGCCGAGATTTTTTCTGTGACGCCGATGTTTTGTCCATTTTCTGTCGAATTTATTTTTGAGCTTGGGATGCGAGGTTTGAAAAAAAATAAAGTGGTCGCACCCGTAAAGGGTTCGTATCCTTTCTTAAGGAATCAGGCCAAACGTAGCTCTCTTGAGTATCCTACTCAAGTTATTATAGGTAGTACTTTTTAAGTTGGTCAAGATTTATCATGTTTAAGAACTCATTGCCATCCATATCAGTTAATTTTTTTGCACCTCTTGATAGGATTGTTTTGACAATATAGGGTCTAGACCAATTAGGCCTAAATTTTCCCCTTGGATCTAAAACATTATTCCTTAATGCTTTTAACACCAAGTCTCCTACTTTGATGTTTCTTGTCTTGACCTTCTGCTGATGTAGAGCTTCTAGTCGTTTTTCATCAAGTAGAATTAGCTCCTCATATCTCGTCCTAGTCCATTCAACTTCATCGAGTTTGCTTTCTAATGTAATGCGTAGAGATAATATCTCTAGCTCTACAGGTTATACGTCATCCATTTCATAAACCAAAGAAAATGGCGTATTTCCTGTTGATGTGCGAATTGACGTGCGATAACCCCACAATGCGAAGTGGAGTTTGTCAGGCCAATCCTTGTAATTTTCTGTCATTTTCTCGATAATAGTCTTTAAATTTTTATTAGCCGCCTCGACTGCTCCGTTTGCCTGAGGTCTATAAGGAGAAGAATGATGATGTTGAATGTCATATTTTTGTAACAATTCTTCACACTCAGCTTGAAAGTGAGTTCCATTGTCACTTATCATTTCATGTGGGACTCCATATCGACAAATAATATTTCTTTCGATAAAGAGTGTACATGTTTTGCAGTGAGTTTAGCGTATGATAGCGATTCAACCCACTTTGTGAAGTAATCAATTGCTACTAAAATATATTCGTGACCTCTTGTTCCCGGGGGAGTGATTTTACCAATAATTTCAATTCCCCATGTAGAGAATGGCTATGGCGAAGTGTAGGTGTAGAGTAGAGATGGAGGAACATGTTGTAAATTGGCGTAAATTTGGCACTTAGGGCATCTTTTTACGTATTGATGACAATCCCTATTCATGGTAGTCCAATAGTATCCTTCTCGCATTATCTTTTTGACTAGCATCTTGCCGTTTACGTGAGTTTCACAAATTCCTTCGTGGACTATCCTCATTGCTCTTTGAGCATCCTTTTTTCCTATACATAAGAGAGCTCGACCCTTTGGTACCCTTTTGTGTAACTCATTGTCTATGAGTACGTATTGGGAAGCCAAATGTCTTAATGCTCGTTTTGCTCTTTTGTCAGCATGGAGAGGGTATCTCCTTTGGTGACATAATTAAGTATATCCGTATACCACGGTTCTTCTTCTTCTTCTTCTTCATCTTGAATCACTTCATCATCTTCTATAGCTTGAATATAAGCCGGTTTATGCCTTTTTTCTATAGTTAGAGGCATTTGCTCGATTTCCATAGGAATCCTAACCATTAAGGCTTGATGAGTGTCATTTATGGCACTCATAGGGTAGTCTTTTAGGGTTATTTCTTTCCCTTTTTCATGCTTTCTTCTCTTATTTTTGGTCCTTTTTCCTTTAGTTTCTATTTCTCCTCTTTTCTTTATGGTTCTCGTGTTTTTCTCGTGTTTTCCTTTTATTTGGCTTTTTTTCCCTTTTATTTCCTTTCTTTGTTTGCTTGTGTAGGTACTTGGAGAATCACCTTTGAAAAGGAATCAAGTTGAGACCTTAATGACCAAGTAAGGAAGAAGCATTTGGCTAGAGAGGCCTTAGAGAGGCCTTGGAGAGGCCTCGGAGAGGTCTCCAAGGTATTTCCAGCAGGCCGCGGGCGCGGGTCAGTGAAGCCGCGGGCGCGGGCTCAAGAAGCACAAATTGCCTGATTTTGGCAGGAGCTTCCCGCGGTTGCCCCGCAGGCTCTCCGCGGGCGCGGGAAATCTGGAGAGGGCGCTCCGTCTCAGAGAGACCGCGACCCCCTGATTGAGTTTTGGGAGCAGGGGATTAGCCGCGGGCGCGGCATCTTTGGCCGCGGGCGCAGGTTTATCCTGCCGCGGGCGCGGGTGTTGCCCAGATAACCCGCGGAGGGTTCCGTACCCATTTCTCCGCGACCGCGGATTCATCGGGAGAGGGCGCGGGATTTGCCGGTTTCTTCTTTACTTATAAATAGAATTGTAATTCCTTTTTGAAACCAACTTTTTGATAATATTTCATTAGCTTAGTTTTAGAGAGAGAAGTTAGAGAGAAGTTTTCGGTTTTGGATTTGTAACTCAACATTTGATCAATCAAGTTTTGATTTCTTCATTTTCAATCATCAATATTAGTGAAAATCTCTTCCTTCTTTCATCTCTTACTTACTTGCTATTTGATTTATGCTTGTTGCTTGTTTTTCTTTGGTTTTGAATTTGATATTATTATGTATTTTGATTTCTCTTAGATTTTGATATAGAATGATGATCAATGCAATTTCTAGTTATTTGTTCTTGAATTTCACCATGATTAGTGAGTAGATTAGTTGTTAGGGAAAGGGGGAAACATGCTTGATTAATGAAATTGCTAGTTGATGCTCTTTGATTGATTGATTTGTTGCAATTAAATTGGTTGACATAGTTTTGCATGTGATTGATTAGACATGGAGTGATCAACCTATAAGATTAATCTAGATTGCATTGCAACTCTTAATGACACGAACAATTGATTTGAAAGTTACTCTAATTGATCGGGTTTGCTTGTGATTCTTCTTGATTTGCCTTTCATAGTGACTCCTAGATTGGCCTATAGGAGATAGCATTTGAACTCTCTTGATTGCTACTATTGTTTGTCCATTGGAATACTTGAATTAATTGATTGAGCTCTAAACTAGCATTATCATTGAACTTGCATGTGGAAACCATATTACTAGTCTTTAGACCTTTGATTTACATGATTAGACTTGTTTAGGTTTACCATAGTGCCAACCATAATTCAAATCCATCTTCGAGGTAGCTTGACTTAGACTCTAGTTTTCATCATTGCATTCCCTAGGGATCAACCCTTAACTTGCCCTATATTCATATAAGGTTGGTTAGGTGTTTACAAGTTTAGTTTAACTTGGGGGAAGGGTAGATAACGACATACATTTTCCTCTTGTCAAGGCTAGTCTTGCTAAGGCATCAGCAAATTGATTTTCTTCTCTAGGTAGATACGTGTATTCTACCTTCTCTAACTGATTAGTGAGAGTTTCCAGATAAGTTTGGTAAGGGGCTAGAATTTTGCTCCTTACTTTCCATCTTTTAGAGATCTAATTGATGATCAACGAAGAGTTTCCGAATATTCGTAATCTTTTCACTCCCAATGCCAAAGCATTTTCAAGGCCTACCACGCATGCTTTGAATTCAGCTGCGTTGTTGGTAACGTCGAAATTAAGCTTTATGGAGATGGGAACATGCTCTTCTTTATGTGATACTAGTAATACTCCAACGCCACATCCCTTTTGGTTTGAGGCTCCATCGAAGAATAAGGTCCAAGTATCATCCTCCGTGACCATCAGGTCTTCGTCTATAAATTCATTGTCGTGTATTGGCATCGAACCTTCTATTGGAAAGTCCGCTAGAAAATCTGAAACCACAGATCCTTTGATAGCTTTTTGAGGCATGAATCTTACATCGAATTGGGCTAAGTTGACTATCCATCTTGATATGCGCCCATTGAGTGTAGATTTCTCGAATAAATATTTGAGTGGATCCAATCGGGAAAATACAAAGATTGTATGCACCAACATGTAATGTCTTAACTTTGTTGTGGCCCACACCAATGCGAGGCACAATTTCTCAAGTGGTGTACAACATGCTTCATACTCGAGCATCTTTTTGCTTAGATAGTAGATTGTATTTTCTTTGCCTTCTACTTCTTGTGCTATCATGGCTCCCATTGTCTCTTTGGTGACTGTTAAGTACAACCTAAGAGGTATTCCCGAAAATGATGGTGCTAATTAGGGGTGTTCATAAACCGGTCTAGACCGAAAAAATGGACCGGACCACCCCGGACCGGACCGGACCGAATTAATCGGTCCGGCCTTCGGGTCTTGAAATTCATTTTTCCGGTCTTCGGTCCGGTCCGGTATAAAACCCTATAAAAATCGATATTGGACCGGACCCGTTTTTTTATTAAAAATATGTGTGAAACC
The DNA here is from genome assembly GCF_948465745.1 of Chenopodium album. Lineage (NCBI taxonomy): Eukaryota > Viridiplantae > Streptophyta > Magnoliopsida > Caryophyllales > Amaranthaceae > Chenopodium > Chenopodium album. Next base: position 20,112,829 of record NC_137842.1, read on the forward strand.
TTAAATAATGGTTAAAATTATCCTTAATAAGCTTAGAAAACTTGAAATTTATAAGCTTTTTTGCACTAAACATACAAAAAAAGACGTAAAAATGACGTTACAACATAGTTTTTCCAATACTTTTTTTGTGTTTTCCTAAACTTTGTAAAAAAATTAGTATTCTTTTAAAAACAATTCGTAAATCGGTCCAAAGTGGTCCGGTCTGGGTTTTGGACCGATTCTTTCGGTTCGGTCCGGGTTTGGTCCTAACTTAATCGGTCCGGTCTTCGGTTCTTAAAATTATAATTTTCGGTCTTTGGTCCAATCTGGGTCGGTCCGGTCCGGTCTTGGACCGATGAACAGCCCTAGTGCTAATATGGGAGGATTTGCGAGATAGGCTTCAATCTTTTCAAAGGCTTTTTGACACTCGTCATCCCATACTACTGGTACATTCTTTTTTAGCTTTTTAAATATTGGTTCACATATCGTTGTCAATTTTGATATGAACCTGCTTATGTATTGCAACCGGCCAATAAATCCTTGAATTTGCTTCTCGGTTTTGGGCGGTGGCATTGACATGATTGCCTTGATCTTGGTTGGGTCTATCTCTATTCCTCTAAAGCTTACGACATAACCCAAAAGCTTGCCTGAGGTGACTCCAAAAGCACACTTGGATGGATTCAACCTTATGTTGTATTTTCTTTTCCTTTCGAAGAATTTTCTCAAGGCTATTTGATGGCCTAGGCAATCTTTTGATGCCACAATCATATCGTCCACATATACTTCAACTTCTTTGTGCATCATGTCATGGAGCAAGGCAGTCGCTGCTCGTTGGTAAGTAGCACCCGCGTTTTTCAACCCTAATGGCATTACCGTGTAGCAGTAAGTACCCCACGGTGTTATGAAGGTTGTTTTCTCCATGTCTTCTTCCGCCATAAGAATTTGATTGTACCCCGCGTATCCATCCATGAACGAAAGAAGTGCATGATTCGTTTCGCTGTGTTATCTACCAAAATATCGATGTGTGGTAAAGGGAAGTTGTCCTTTGGACTTGCCTTATTTAGAACTCGATAGTCGACACACATTCTTACCCTACCATCTTTTTTTGGAACTGGGACGACTTTGGCGACCCATTCGGGGTATTAAGATACCCTGATAAAACCTGCAGTTATTTGTTTTTGAACTTCTTCTTTTATTTTAAGAGCTACGTCAGGTTTCATTCGACGCTACTTTTGTTTTACAGGTTTCGTTCATGGAATTAGCTCTATGGTGTGTTGAGCTATTTCTCTATTAATGCCTGGCATATCTTCATATGATCAAGTGAATACATCGATGAAATCTTTAAGTAGGTTGATTAAATCAGTTATTTCTTGTTCATTAAGTGTTAATCCGATTTTAACTTCTTTTTTATTGGTTGAATCATTTGAGATATCAACTGTCTCAGTTTCCTCAATTATCGGTGTTTTCTTTTCAAGTGTTTCCATTGCTTTAATAAGTTCTTTGTCATTTTCATTGTTATTTAAGCAATGCTCGTCATCTTGGGTTAAAGAAAAACACGAGGAGTAAGAGGAAGAAGATATATTATTAAATTCGGAAATCATTACATCGAAGAGAGATATGTCCTCAGGGACTTGATCGCTAACTATCCTAGGGGAAGAGATAGAAGAAGGGGGTGCTACAAATAAGGACTTAGATTTACTCAATAAGAAAAGACTCTAACTCTGACTCTGACTTAGATGACTCTTCAAACATCGGTCCTTTCCCCGTCGTAATGGAGATTTTCCTTCCTCTTGGAGTAGTTACCTTGACCGTCTTGCGCCACCCTTGTAGTGATCCTTCCACTGGAGTGATGAGCCATGAGGGACCAAAGCTTTCGCTTTGTAGGACCATTTGGATGAGCGAGGAGTCATCCTTTATGTACGTCGGCTCATCTTTTTCTCGCTCAAATAGTAATCCCATGACATTAAAGTCAAAGCATGGGGGTGCTTTCTTCTTGTGGACTGGAGTTGGGATTTCGTCTAGAAAATAGTAATCTAGGAAAATTTCTAATCTCGGTTTCCTTATGCCATTTACGACTAAAGGTTCGGGAAATTCGTAGCATGGATAGTCCTCTCCTTCTTTTATGAATTGTCCATTGAGGGTAAGAGGATACCGATCCATTGGGATTGCTTTCTTTTGAATGCGAGCGTTCTTACGTGCTTTTGACTTTTCCTGGGCTCGCTTGACATATTCCCGAGTCGGTTCGAAACCAAGTCCGAAAGTGTCTAATTTAGGGAGGCCAGATGATTCCAGCGATTTTGCTATTCCTTTCTTCTTTCCTAGGGTCATCCTAAGAAAATGTCCTTGTTTCTTCAGAATACCGTTCACTATCATATTGAAGTGGGGGTCGTGGCAGAGAGGGGTCCTTTTATCCTTGGTTTTCTTGTACTATTTGACAATATCATTGTCTTCTATAATAGGTATGGGAACTTGCTGCGTAGTTGGTATAGGTTGTGTCGAAATAGGAGGTTGCATTCTCCCAGATCTTGTGAGGATGTCTATGGATGAATCTTCTTCAACCCAGAAGTCATCCATGGCATATGACACTAAAGGTGGAGGTCCTACCATGTCTTTTAAGTAAACGTCTTCTTCATCAATGTCCCAAACTCCATTAATACTTATGTCTTCCTCTTATGGAATTCGGACTAGCTTTTTGTCATCAATCATTTTCTGAATTAAATCTTTAAATTTAAAACAGTTTTCAATAGTGTGACCCCCCTGATTGATGGTATTGACAGTAGAACCTATCTGTCCTTTTTAATGATACAAATGGTCTCGGTTCGAGAGGTTTGATCTCGCCACTCTCGGAGAGCATGTTGAACATTTGAGCATATGGAATCCCATTGGGGTATAGAGTCTATTACTCTTCTAGGGTTTATCAATTACTTGTAGAGAGAAGGGTTTCTTCTTTGTGGATGGGACCCTGTCACACTTTTTCTGAAGTTCTTCTAATTGTTTCTTCGCAACTTCGAGAGCTTCACGCAGCAAGTTTGATCCCTCTAACATGGACAATGTAAGAAATTGTATGTCCTCCTTACTTGCTAGTTTAGGAAAGTCATCCATGGCATCGAAAAAGATCTCCTCCTCTTCTTCAATAGCATGGATTTCTTCAACAGGTTTGATGAGAGATGAGGGATCAACCTCGTTTTCCTCATCAGAGATGGCTAAGGAGTGAGCGAGAGGTGCACTATAAATGCTCGGCTTCATACTGGCAGGAGGCAATGGTAGCTTGTTGTTATCGATTAAATCTTGGATAGCTTCCTTAAGCTTCCAACAATTTTCGGTAAGATGGCCCCTACCTTGGTGATACTTGCAATGTGCATTCGGGTTCCAATTAGCTGTCCTCTTCTCGACCGGTGGGTCCCCAAATGGTCCAATAGGAGTTATAAGACCTTTTGCATTTAATCGGTCAAATGCGGTGTCATAACTCATACCTATAGGAGTAAAGTTCCTCCTAAATTGTTTCTTTTTCCCTTGATTATTCATAGCAATTACTTCACTTATGTTAAAGGTACTAACATTGTTAAAGTGGGTGGTTTTGGAAGAAGAAGGATTTTCGTTCTTCTTGCCTTTCCACGTACTGTTGGAGATACTGTTAGCAGCTTTCAGCTTAGCCAGGTCGTCTTCAATATTGATTCCAATGTCATAGACGGCCTTGAAGGTATGGAGATTATTCTGGTATTTGAGATGCTTGGAGTACTTCCCTTGAAGGTTTTTGATAAATATCCTCACAGATTCCTTTTCACTTGGCACCTCAATCATCTTAACAGAGGTTTCTCTCCATTTGTTGAGAAAGAGGTGAAACCTTCATTCTCCTTCTGTTTGAGGATTTCAAGTTCCCTATATTCAGTTTCAACTTGAATATTGTACTTGTATCTATCAATGAAAGCGTTTACTATAGACTCCCAATTAAAGGTTCTTTCTTTCTCAAGAGAAAAGAACCATTATTGGCAAACGGTTTCGAGAGATAGAGAGAACAAAGAGGGAAACACCTTCTTGTCAATACCCTTAATACTCATTATTGTTTTGTAGGCTCTTAGATGAAATTAAGTGTTGTCAGTTGCTTTAAATTTCGGGATGTCGTTGGCATTGAACTTCTGCGGAAGAAGATCCTTATCCACAGAGACCCCTTGTGAGCTAATTCCTTGAAACTTATAGTCACTACACAGTTTGCTCAGACTCTCTTTCATGAGGTCCATCTGTTGTTGCTTCACAAGATCATCGATCTTGAGGGTTAAAACCTTTAACGCCTCAGTCAGAGTAATTAATTGGTTCCTAATCTCATTAACTTCCTCTTTAGTTGCCATTATTGTCTTAGCTTTCCTTTTATGAGCGATCGATTTGTCAAAAAGTTGGACTTGAATAAAAAGGTTGTCTTTGATCAAACGCCCTTCCTTTCTTGACCACGCTCTTGAAATTAAACCATTTTTGTTTTAATGACTTGACTCAAATTGAATTTGACTTTACGGTTTTGAAAAAGAAAAAAGCAAAAATAGGGTGCATATTTTTGGCAAAAATAAGGTGTACATTTTTAGGAGTTAAGTATAGGGTTCAAACAAGTGGTTTAATTGGAGGATTAATATCCGACTTACCCCCCTAAAAAAATGACGGAAAATACACGCATACAAGACTCCCTTAGACATGGTCAAAGTGTACATTAGTGTGTGCTTTATGTGGTGAGTGCAAGTGACATGCTTTGACTCTTGTGTAAGACCATGGGACTTAGTGCTTAGACTCGATTAATAACTTGACAAGGTATTATTACCAGTAAAAACTAACTTAATTGACTAGAAAACTGTTTAATTAGACATAAGGTGATTACTCGAGCAACAAACCGAACTGTCGCCAAAACGACAGGACTGTCACCTCTCTTTGCAGTGTAGCGCCAGACGACAGGACTGTCGCCAGGCGCTACGCTCCACAGAGTGGCGCTGCAGTTTAAATCTTTGCGCTATTGCTGGAACGTCGATCTGGAACTACTTTCGGTATTATTACTCTACAGGGTATGCCTAAAGTCGTACTAAGTCAAATCCGATTAAGTTATTAGACTTTTATTACTTAAATTAATTAATTAACTAATTAATTAATTAGGCAAAGTTATTTTAGTCATAAATAAGTTTATTTAATATTAACACAAGTTAAACAAACGGTTCGGAAAAACACACAGAGGATGCACAACCAATAATGCACAATTGGTCAAGTAGGCACAGCATGATGCAATGAGTTTGCAACCTAACTATGACTCTAGTTCTTCTAAAGTTCAGGATATGGGTTAGTCAATAGAGGGTCCATGGTTAATGTCCGGATGCACCGCGCGGAAGCCTAACCGTGAAGGGTTGGCGCGAGTTGATGGGACACCGCGAGTTTAGAAAACTCGCTTCCATGGTTTGGTGAATTCAACATTCTCGGATGTACCCGTTGTTGCTCAGAGAGTTCAATCAGGTAGATGGAGCATGAATTCCCAGAGGGTTGTGTCCATTTATAGAACACATATGGGATTTAAAAAAGTGAGAAAAACTCAATCAGGAAGTAGGATCGAGCAAACAGTGCTAAAAACTGATCGAAATTAGAACGCATAATTCAGGCTCGGTATTGGAAGAACTTGGCGCCAGCAAACAGAGGCCAGCGCCACAATTTGGCTTTAGCGCCTTGCGACAGAAGCTGTCGCCTGACGCTAAAGTCAAATTGTTGGCGCTAGACTTTGTTCCATGACGCTAGTTCCTACATGCCTCAGCAGCTTTCTGTGCTCGATAAAATTTTCTAGTTTCGTGCAGCATTATTTCGGTTCTAGTTGAGAAAGATATTCCTCAAATTACCTACGTGTAAAAATCCTATGTTTTAACTCATTACAGATGGTCTTTCCAATGAGATATTTTTTATGCATATGAAAATAATGTTAATCAAAACTACGCACATGAAATACATAGAACTTTTCGAGTCTCATCCACTCATTCTAAATCATTGCCGAAATAAATTTCAGGAATTAAAATAAAAATCATACCCAGTGGAGTCGCCAAAAACTGTAGGGAATATTTCAAGCATTACCCCAAGCTTGAACCCCACTATGATCATACACTTAAGCATGGTGGCGTCCAAAGGGAAAGAAGATAGAACAAAAGAGTCGCCAAAAAGTTTTAGGAACTTGTAAATCGTTCACGAGGTGAAAATTACACCCCTTAACGATCCAAGGGATCGTGAACTCCAATAGGTCTGGAACCATGACTGGTAGTTCGGGGATGAAGGTACAAATCCAACCTAAAAGAGATTGAACCTGCCCTAATAATAGGTCTCTACTTTATCTGATCGTATTCATGTGCGCTTTCTGACTAACATGCAATTAATAGGATTACCCTAAACTTGTTTATCTATGTTGGTTGAATATTAATGCACAAAAAAAAACTATTATTAGCGATCACTTGAATTATAATCAAATTAACCCTAAACAAGAATATTAATTATCTTATTAAGCGTGATTACAAGTACAAATTCCCTATAAGCATGCATAAAAGGTGTGAACAAGCAATAACAATAAATATCATTATCCAGCAACATTATAATAATCAAAATAATCAATCATCATAATAATAATTATAATAACAATCATAATTAAAATAATCATATTTATCATAATCATGTTAAAGCATAATAATAGCAAGATCTTAGGCATGATACTAATAAGATTAATAACAAACCCTAGCATGTCACTAAACAATAAAAATTAAAGCTTTAACCATAACATGATACTAACATGAATATTAGGAAAGAAAATAGGAAGCATCGCAGGAAACACAATTATCATATTTGATAATAAAAATTATAGTTATTACCCTAAACATGATACTAGGAAGATCAAAACACCCTAACATGACGCTAGGAATCATAATAAAAACCTAGACATGATTTATAGGAATCAAAATATCAATAAATCAATAAAGCACTTACTTGGATGCTTCGTATCTCTTTCTAATAATAAAATACACGCGTTAGTAACTTCAAGGAAAATAATAAACGAAACAATTAAATTAAATAATTTAAAGAGATATTTGGGACCAAACCCTCAGAAATTAAAACCTTTCACGTCTAGGGCAAAGGCAACTTCGAATTATGCTAGGTGCTTCTAGGTCTTGTGAATGCGGAATTTTGTATGTAAAAAGGCTAGTTTAGAAAAGAGAGAGAGAGAGAGAGAGCTTAGAGAGAAGAGAATTAGAGAGTTGTTGATTTTTTATGAGAATTGGTGATGAAAAACGGAGATTTTAGGAGGCTATTTATAGAGAAAATCAGCCAAACAGATAGAAAAAGGCTAGTTATTAATCTTGTTAGTATCATGTCTAGGATCTTGCTATTATTATTATGCTTTAACATGATTATGTTAATTATGATTATAATTGTTATAATTTATGACCATGATTATTACTATTATTATTATGATTATTATTATGATGATTATTATTATGATAATTATTATTATGTTGCTTGATTTTTATTGTTATTGATTGATCACGCCTTTTATGCATGTTTAAAGGGAATTTGTACTTGTCATCACGCTTAATAAGATAATTAATAATCTTGTTAGGGTTAATTTGATTATAATTCAAGTGATCGCCAATAATAGATTTATTTGTGCAATAATATTCAACGAACATAGATAACCAGGTTTAGGGTCAATCCTATTGATTGCATGTTAGTCAGAAAGCGCACATGTATACGATCAGAATAAAGTAGAGGCCTATTATTAGGGCAGATTCAATCTCTTTTAGGTTGGATTTGTACCTTCATCCCCGAACCCTTATTTGGTTCTAGACCTTATAGAGTTGACGATCTCTTGGATCGTTAAGGGGTGTAACCTTCACCCTGTGAATGGTTTACAAGTTCCTAAAACTTGGTGGCGACTCTTTTGCTCTATCTTCTTCCCTTTTGGACGCCACTGTACTTTAGTGTATGATCACAATGGGGTTCAAGCTAGGGGATTAACGCTTGAAATATTCCCTACAGTTTTTGGCGACTCCGCTGGGGAGGATTTCTATTTCAATTCCTGAATTTGTTTCGGCAATGATTTAGAATGAGTGGATGAGACTCGAAATGTTCTAAGTATTTCATGTGCGAAATTTTGATTAACATTATTGTCATATGCATAAAAAAGATCTCATTGGAAAGACCATCCGTTATGAGTTAAAAACATAGGATTTTACACTTTGGAAATTTGAGAAATATCTTTCACAACTAGGACCGAAATAACACCGCGCGAAACTGAAATTTTTTATCGAGCACGGAAAGCTGCTGAGGCATGTGGGAAGTAGCGCCAATGACCAGAGCATTGGCGCCAGGCATTTAACTGTAGCGCCAGACGCCAGCATTGGCGCCAGGCGCGACAACTAAATCCATGTCGAATTAAGCACAAGGTATACCAATGATTTAAGGCACCCCTTGTAGCCACATTCTATTACCTTTCACCCTTCAATTATACATCCTTTCTTCATAAACCACTTTTAGCCTCGTCTAACGATAGACCTTGGGATGGGATGGTGTGTAACTTATGCAATTCTAAAAAGGCTTGAGTGATTTCAAAAGATCAAAATAAAAATAAGCAAAAATAAAGTAATCATAAAAGTGTACAAAAGGGTAAGTGTTCCAATGTCTTTGATATGAAAATATCTTCGATAAGAACACGTCTCAGATTGCGTCTCTTATCGAGTGCTCGGTACCGTGCCTGAGAAACATGAATGCCAAGTGAGTGATAGACCGCATGATCGGGATTGCCCACACTTGCAAAAATGAAATAAATGCTAAAGCAAAAGAAAGAGCTAAAAAAAACCTCAAGCATAAAAATACAAAGATTCAAAAGCGAGGTTGCACACCTTGGGGGCTTATTGAGGGTCTTGAGCCTTTATCCTCTTCTTCTATAACCTTTAGCCTAACCACGTTACCACCCTTAAAAAGACCTTTTTGAGGTATACACACACTTGTGCGAGGTTCGGCTAGAGCTACGTTCGGCCTGATTCCTAACGGATACGTAGGCAACCTCACATCGAGGTGCGGCCGTAATAAAAATGCATTCACACTCACATTCACACACTTTCACCATGATCATATCAAGAGACCTCCTATGTTCATCCCTATTCACTTAGAGCTAGACTTGGGGGCTTGATCCCTACATCATTAGCTTACCTAGCCTAAGAGTCGCCACCATTTGACTCTTTTCAATATATTTTTTCCCACACACTTAGCCCTTGCGGCCTAACTTTACTGTCACTATCACACACATCTGACAAGGGAATAAACGCGTCGTCAATTGTCTATCCCTAGATCAAATACAATTTATACAACCTAAACAAACCTAATACGAGTATAAGGCAAGCATAGGGGTTGAACCACAGAGAACGGTAAACACCACAAAATGTTATCGACAATTAAGCTAGTCCGGAATAGGAGATAAATAAACTAAAGTCTAAAGATGCTAAAACAAGAAATAAAACATTAAGGCACCAAGGGAAATGGGTAGGTGAAGTTGACGCTTGACCATACAATAACAAAGTAGCATATCAACGGTAAACTAAACATGCATGAATATCGAAGTAAAGGGTCCAATCTAGCCGCCTTCCGGGGTCAATTGGCTTCTCCTAACATAGCCTATATGTTTCCACATTAGAACCATATACTAGGAGGTACAATTAAATAACAATCGATAGTAATGAATCTCAACTAAGTCAACTTCCGTTACTTGTTAGTAAAGACTCATCTTTGATCAACTAACAATGTGCACTTGCAAGAAAGACCAAAGAATATCAAGCATGCAAAGACTTTAATCACCATTAACATAACCCCAACATTAAAAGCATGAACAATTAGCAACTACACCATCCCCACACCCTTGGCTAGATGACTACTCACAAATCATATTGAAAACAATATCAATCATCAAATCAATAAGCATCAACATGATTAATAAGCAAAGAAGAAAAATAAAAGCAAATAAGCAAAATCAAAAACAAAGGTAAAGAGAAAGAGTAAGAGATTGCTCATTAATTGAAGATGAAGGTCTACAAAGGATTGAACAAGCTCCTTCTTCAAAATCCAAGTTCATTAATGAAGAAAACCTCACTTTCTCTCTCTACCAATAAAGACTAATCCTAACCTAACCTAAAACTAAAACTAATTAGAGAGAAGAATAGATAGTTATTGAATGTTGTTTCTAAATACCCCCAAAATTGGGTATTTATACTAACTTAATAAAACTAGGGAAAAATAGAAAAAAAGAAAATAAAATAAATTAAAAGGGAAAGTAAAAATAAGAAACTAAAATAAAAATAAAAATAAAAGAAAGAAAATAAGAAAAAGGGAAAAGAAAACAAAGAAATAAAAATAAAAGAAAAAGAAAATAAAAATCAAAAAAACCTACAAATCCCCACCAAACCATCAGCTACCCCATTCCCCTTTCTTCTTCGAAATTGGCTGCTTCAATAATGGAAGATGATCGCCACCGTTCACCTTCAACATCACTCATCGAGCATCAATTCAAGCCGTTCGATCTTCATTAAAAACCATGCGCGAGTCTCGTGAAATGGTTCGATCGAACCGATGTCTGGTTCGACCGAACTACGGGGTTGGTTCGGTCGAACCAAGGGTATGTTCGACCACTCCTCTTCGAATAACAAAACCCCCAAAGTCTCTGACTCGAAGTTCGGTCGAACCACCAACGGCATGCTCGAACTTGATTAATTTTCTATTTGCTCTGATTTTTTATGCAATGGTGGGCGATTTGGTTGCTTAATTGGAGAAGTTGCGGGTCAGTGATGGTGAAGGGCTGCCGTTTTGGGTGGAGTGAGTGCCCGCTGCGAAGGGTATCGAGAATGGAGATGAATTGGAGCTATGGGTTGCGGGCTGCTCTGATTTGGGGCGCTGCAGTGTCGGCTTTAATTGGTGGTTGTTTTGTTGTTGTTGTGGCTGGTGGTTTGCGGCTGCTTGTGTGTGTTGATGGTAGAATTGAGGTGTGGTTGCGGTGGTCTGGGTTGTGGTAGGTTGCGTTTAATTGCGGGTTGGTGGTGGTTGATTGGTGGCAGCAGGGGAGTGGTGTTACGGGGTGAAGCAGGGGAAGTTGGCTGAGGGGCTGCTGCGGTGTTGGTTGCGCTGCTAGGTGGCTGGTGCAGTGGGTTGTTGGTGTTGTGAGGTGGTGGTAAGGTGAGAGCAGTGGGTGTGATGCGTGAGTGAAGGAGAGGTTAATGTTGCTGTGTGCTGTGGTGGTGCTTGCGGGGTAAAGCAGGGGCTTTTGCTTGGGGTGGTGTAGGATAATGAAGGGTGCGGTGATGGATAAGGTTGGGCAACAGCTTTGGGGCTTGAAAGCTTCTTGGATTGACACCTTTGACCCGAGCCTCCGACCTCCGAGCACGATCCTACACAACCAAATAAAAACAAGGGAGAATCGGGACAAAGATAAAATAAAATAAAATGAAAATAAACAAAGGACGAAATAAAACAAAACCACGAAAAATAGAATAAAATAAATAAAATAGAAATAAATAAAATGAAATAGAAAATAAGAGACATAAAACTAAACTAATAAAAATAAAACAAAAACTATACAAGCAAATAAAGTAAAATAAAATACGAAAATAAACTAAAGCTAATAAAATAAAGAAAATAAACTAAAACGCTCCAAAATTACCAAATAAATAAGAAACTTTATTAAAGAGAAAACAACAGAAAGAAAGGGAAAATAAGATAAAATAAACACGAAAATGACTCTAAAACTACTCCCTAAGAGTGACATAAATGTCATTCATCAAATTCCCCCAAGCTAAACCTTTGTTCGTCCTCGAGCAAAGCTAAGGCAAAAGAGAACAAGATGGAATTATTGAAAGCAAAAGAAACAAAATATAAACAAAGAGAAAGAATGTACACTAACTCACTATCGTAGGAATCACGGTTGTTTTTAGCTACAACAAGCCCTTAAAACCCCAAAGTCGCCTATGAGGACGGGTGAGGTCTCGTGAGGGTTTCCTAAGAGCTTACCCCACAACTCTCGACAAAAACCAAGGCAAGGCAACAAAAGGAAAAAGGAAAAGAAACACAAAGAGAGAAAGCAAAACACAAGTTCATATACGGACAAGACATAAGGACAAGTACTAATGGATGCAAACCTTTCTAAATGGACAAATGTATGCACGTTCCAAGATGTCAATGGTTGATTGAAACATAACACATGCTAAGCATAGAGAACTACTTAGGACTCAATCCACCCTAGCCCCAACCAATCGGGCCACGTTCTCTCCACTAGCTTCAAATCAACCCTTAAACTAGCTTCTCAAGATTCCACGAAGAAACCGGAAAAAGATAAAGAAATGAAAAACTTTGAGAAGGTAATCCCGACGTCTCAACTGTGCATACTCTTTCCATAGGTTTGAAGTCTATCTCCCTCCACCGTTATTTTGACCTAACCCACTAGAGTCTAAGGGTCTTTTTATTGGTTGTAACGTAAGGCTAAGGGTTAAGGCGGGGTAAAAATTTAAAATTTGGTGATAATTCCTAAGTGAAGCAAAAAGTGCGGCCAACACTCAAAAATAACTCAAGAATTCACTAAATATCAAGCAAAAATACCACTAATGCCATTCCCCCAAGCTTATTCAACACAAACACACAATATTCCCCCCCCAAGCTTGAACAAAGCATTGTCCTCAATGCTTAAACTAGGGAAGAAAATGAAACTATCGAAAATATTTTTGTCGTTTTGGTTCTCTTTCAATTTTTATTTTTTTTATTTTTTTTTACTTTATTCAATGTCCTTGCCTTTTTTAATTTAGGACGACTTTTTCTTGAAACTTCACTTGATTTTCATAAATTTGCATATTTCTTTACAAGCTCAACTCTAACCAAATCTCAAAGTGCTTCTTGTTTATAATTAACGACTCAAAACTTAAACCTCACATGCCAATGCTTCACTAACTAAAAGGTTGGTAAACATAGGCCATTAGGTTTGTAATGTGGTTTAAACAAGAGCGGGAAACATAAGGCTCAAATTGGTTAGCAAGTAGGTTTATGCAAAATAGAAAATCAAATTTGTAACAAAACAAAAAGAAGATAAAGAAAAAAAATGAGAAAGAAGTGCCCTTTTCCTCCCCTAGAGTGCTTCGGTCACGATCTTGGGAGCTATAAGTCAAAACAAGGATCAAGACATGCATAGCTAAGGATCCAAATGCGCCACACAACAAAGTGATGAAGGCTAGAACAATGTTACCTCACACGGGATTATAACTAAGAAAATACCAACTAAGGGTGCCAAATCCACTATAGAGAGCAACACCATCTTACCACATACCCGTGAACTAAGGCTTCATGGATTCCTAAAAATTCTTAACCCGGCTACCTTAGCATGTAATATCCTAGAGTAAACCAATGACACTCTCAAATCGTGTACACATTAACCACTTAGGAAGAAAGGCATTCAAGAGTAAACAAATCCAAAAGATATAATGTCCAATTAAGAACAAACAAAACACAATTTTGCTAAACTTGCCTTGAAGTAAACAAAAATCTTTTTGGATTTTCCAAAAGCATGAAAAACATGGAAATGCGTATACTCACGTGCATGTCATATATGAATCAACATCCCACCAAACATGATAGAATACCCTCCCCCAAGCTTGAATGAAACCAAGCTCTCAAATCATAAACAATGAAACCAAGGAGGGGAAAACAAGGAAAAATTAATCCAACATCACCAACACATGATCTTCAAGTCACAATAAGTAAGAGAGAGAGGGAAAAGAAGGATATTACCGGATATGGGATAAATGCAAAATCACACAAAAAACCCGAAATAACCTCATATGAGCCATAATCTCTACAAATAAGGCTTGAATTCCACATGATAGGTAAGTTGAGGCACATTTCCTTGATTCTTGATCATCACCAATGCGCAAGAGTATATCAAGTTGTGTACCTAGCAAGGAACACAAACACGTCCATGTGAGAAAATCTAATCTAAAAACAAAAGAAAATGAAAGCAATAAAACACGGGTTACTTCCCGCAAAGGCTTGTTTAACGTCTAAGCGAGACCGCTCTAGGAAATAATAATTCAACGCACGCAAGAGCTTGTCAAATGCACTACTACACATTTCATGGGGGTGTAAATAGACAAATGACGGAATAAGAACGTGCAACAAAATCATTGCATGCAAGTGAAGAGGGAGATGCCAAAAGAAAGAAGAAGAAGGATCGAAAGGAAACTCAAGAAAGTAAGAAGTAGAAGAAGGAAAAGAATAGTGGAAAGAAAAGGAAAAAGGCAAATCCTCATCACATAATTTTTGGTTGACAAAATTCCTCTCTTCCTCAATGATGATGGAATGTGGGACATGAAAATCATCCATAGAGGGAGACTTCCCAATAGGTTGTTTGAGATAGGAAGGGAGAGAAGTAGGGTAAGGAAGGATGTGGTCGAACCTTAGAGAAAAAGGGGTATGAGAAACGGGAAAAGGGGTAGCTATTCCCTCACCACAGGGTCTCACATCGCCAATGAGGGCATGAAAATCAATCATAGCATCCTCAAATGAAGGGCACTCACGATCTACACCTCCCTCAAGCTCAAAAACTCCAAGGGAGTCAACCTTATCCTCCTTTTCACCACAATAGACAACCTTTCCTTCAACTATCTCAAAACCCATGGTCCCAAAATCGTGCATGAATGGAGGTAGATTCATCTCAAACTCATCTAAGTCCCAAGAAGCGTTCTCGATGAAATCATCCAATAATCTATAAGTCCTCATATGACTCTCGAAAAATATGTGGGACATTACCTCAAAAGAGTCTATATACTCATAGATTGAAGGGTCACAAACATACACTTGAGACTCATCAAGATGGGAAGAAGGATTAGGATTTTCAAAATCAACACTCTTTTCATTTTCAACTCCTTCACCATCACTCGAATGCTCTCTAATGGGATCCTCACTCATATAGTGAAGAGAAGAAGAAGGAAGGGCATTTTCTTGAGAGTTGGCTAGTTGGAGAATTTGGCTCTTAAGCATCTTCATTCTAGCTTCCGTCTCCCTATTCTCAACTTCCCTCATCTCGTTATACTTCTCCATCATTTCCATTATATTCATTATCTTCTCTTCCTTCAAACTTTCCATAGAATTACCCTCATAAAAGGACTCATTAGAAGCATAAGGGAAATCATTTGAAGCCATGTAAGAACAAGAAGATGAGGAGGGAGGATCATTCACATTATAAACATGAGCATCATCATATTGGGGAGAGGGGGTATAATCAAGCAAATGAGATTCATCATCAACAATAGGAGATAGAGAGTTGAAATCACTTGTACTAGGTTCACAAATAGGATCACAAGACAAATCATGGGGATGCATGCCACTAATAAAACTATTATCACATTGAGAATCAAAATTAGCAACATTACATGTCCTATTGCGTACTTCCTTAGCAAATCGTACAAAAAAGCTCCAAGCACTATGAACCAATAATGCTTGAAATTCGCCATTAAACCTACTTTCAACTTCATATCTCGTTTGTTCATTCATGCCATAGTAACAAATCTCACAACCTTCACAAGGATTACAACCATTATAGTTCAAAAACTCCACAAGTCTATGGAAGTAGACATAAAAAGGCTCATCATCATATTTAGGAAAAGAAAAATGTGCCATTTTTCAAAAACAAAACAAAGAGAACAAAAATAAATAAAAAGAAATATATACAATGGACTAGTCTCAATAAGATAACATAACGGTAAGGGAAGCCGTTCCCCGGCAACGGCGCCAATTTGACAAGGGAATAAACGCGTCGTCAATTGTCTATCCCTAGATCAAATACAATTTATACAACCTAAACAAACCTAATACGAGTATAAGGCAAGCATAGGGGTCAAACCACAGAGAACGGTAAAAACCACCAAAGGTTATCGACAATTAAGCTAGTCCGGAATAGGAGATAAATAAACTAAAGTCTAAAGATGCTAAAACAAGAAATAAAACATTAAGGCACCAAGGGAAATGGGTAGGTGAAGTTGACGCTTGACCATACAATAACAAAGTAGCATGTCAATGGTAAACTAAACATGCATGAATATCGAAGTAAAGGGTCCAATCTAGCCGCCTTCCGGGGTCAATTGGCTTCTCCTAACATAGCCTCTATGTTTCTACATTAGAACCATATACTAGGAGGTACAATTAAATAACAATCGATAGTAATGAATCTCAACTAAGTGAACTTCCGTTACTTGTTAGTAAAGACTCATCTTTGATCAACTAACAATGTGCACTTGCAAGAAAGACCAAAGAATATCAAGCATGCAAAGACTTTAATCACCATTAATATAACCCCAACATTAAAAGCATGAACAATTAGCAACTACACCATCCCCACACCCTTGGCTAGATGACTACTCACAAATCATATTGAAAACAATATCAATCATCAAATCAATAAGCATCAAAAACAAAGGTAAAGAGAAAGAGTAAGAGATTGCTCATTAATTGAAGATGAAGGTCTACAAAGGATTGAACAAGCTCCTTCTTCAAAATCCAAGTTCATTAATGAAGAAAACCTCACTTTCTCTCTCTACCAATAAAGACTAATCCTAACCTAACCTAAAACTAAAACTAATTAGAGAGTAGAATAGATAGTTATTGAATGTTGTTTCTAAATACCCCCAAAATTGGGTATTTATACTAACTTAATAAAACTAGGGAAAAATAGAAAAAAAGAAAATAAAATAAATTAAAAGGGAAAGTAAAAATAAGAAACTAAAATAAAAATAAAAATAAAAGAAAGAAAATAAGAAAAAGGGAAAAGAAAACAAAGAAATAAAAATAAAAGAAAAAGAAAATAAAAATCGAATAAACCTACAAATCCCCACCAAACCATCAGCTACCCCATTCCCTTTTCTTCTTCGAAATTGGCTGCTTCAATAATGGAAGATGATCCCCTACTTTGAGCCTAACCAAAATCCATCATCAAGCTTCCATATGAAATCGCCACCGTTCACCTTCAACAGCACTCATCGAGCATCAATTCAAGCCGTTCGATCTTCATTAAAAACCATGCGCGAGTCTCGTGAAAATGTTCGATCGAACCGATGTCTGGTGGGTAAGAGTGGTTGCCGTTTAGTTTCCGTCGGCGATGTTAGGCAGTCAGCTAGGGTTTTGCGGTGGAAAAGGTGGTTAAGAATTTTTGGGGCTTTTTTTGTTTTTAATTTTTTGTTTTCAATTTTTTTGTTTTTATTTTTTTTAAAATTTGGACCAATCACGTGTTGACACGTGTCATGGTACTTGTTACAATAGGTTGTTGACTTTTTGTTGACCGGTTGGGACTGTTGGAGGAAAAACTAAGGGCATAGTTAGGATTGTTAAAAAATAAACCTTAGTTGGGATTGTTATAAGTAAATCGGCAATAGTTAGGATTAATAAAGTGTATTTTTCCTTTTTATTTAAGGCGAAAATAAATAGGCTATTATTATTGAAATAAATGTGACTACAATTATTGGCATCATTGCGCCTTATTTTAAAAATAAAAATTATAAATCATATAAGCAAAGAAATATCGATCTAATCCTTCTTCACTTTAGGAACCTCCTTCTCTTTTTCAACTAGGTCGACCTTCACCATTAAAGTGTCTTTTGTAGCCCAAACCGTCACACCCCTAGTCGAACTTTCACCCCTTTCACCTTTCTTAGAATTCTTTGGGTGCTTCTCTCTATAAACCATCTTCTCCTTGCCCTTTTCTTTCACATAATTCTTCTTTTTAGGCATTATAGGAGTCTTAAACTCAATTCCTTGTGTTTTCGGACCTAGACGATCTTTAGGAGGCGCTTCCAAGACGGCCCTTCACATCAAAGTTGCGTGATCCGACTCGATCCCTTCTACTTCTGGGATTCAACCATGCCTTGTATGCACTAGATAAGGGAGGAGGAGCTGGATTACTTGCAAAAATGGTTCACAAAGGTCTTCCAACCCAATAAGCCTCGTACTTGTGAACGTTACTTTCATGCTACGATACTTCACGAGGATTATCGTTATAGCGTGGAACTACTTGTTCAAGTCCATATTGTCGCATCAATCGAGATGGACAATAAAAAGTTAGCCTTGAGATACTAGGAACGCGACAATACGGAGTATCATTCGTACCAACCATCTTAGTAAGCCTCCACCAAGGAACCACCCAACGAATGGAAAATTCTCTCTTTGCAAAGAAATTCTTCCAATCTTCATACGACATGTTCACATAGTAATTCTTCTTCCTGCGGACTAGATCGTTGGGACCATATTTTTAATATCGTCGGGGGCTTTAAAAAGTTCTAAACGCTCCATCAACCAAATCTGCAAAATAAAAAAAATCAGTAAAAAAAATTTTTTTTAGAATCCACCGTGACACGGCAGAATGCACCGTGTCACGGCAGAAGTGCACCGTGACACGGTGCCTGTTTTGTGCCACGGGGGCTACTCAAAGAGTGTTTTTACCTGCAACAGTACTAGAGAGCCCTTCCTGACGGCTTTCCGGTCAGCTTTTTCTTCGTCAAGGCCGCGTAAAGTTTTTCCAAGGCACGTAAGCATAGGAGATCTCCCAGATTCAACATGTTCAAGTACAGACGCTAGACAAGCATGTCCTATCCTACCGTTTGCAAATAAAAGCTTGCTAAACATGCAAAAAATATAATCCCTTCTACGGTATACATGATAAGACTCAGAGACAGGGCGATTGAAATATAAATTTGCAAGTTTTTCTAAGTCTACCTCATTAACACACACAATTCTATTTAAATCTTGATCTACTATAAGATTCAGATGGCGTTCAAAGTCTTTGTAATAATACTCATGTGGGGTAGGCATGGCAATAAGATTTCTGGCAGGAAACCCAAAGATGGCACCGAATTCCTCTAGCAGGGGACAGATTTCATCGTATTCAAATTTAAAACAATGTGTTTCTGGACTCCAATAGTCTAATGCTGCCATAAGAAAATCATGTTCAATCGCTACATGTCTCAGGGCTAATAAACCCCTGACATGAAACAATTCCAACTCTCTTTTGTCACCATTAGATCAAAGAATAAGACCAGTCGCGCAATGTATTATAAAAATTCTAAGACATTATTATTGAAATATGAAATTCTAATTATTTTATGTTTCGTAATTATGCATATCACTTATATTCTGGTCCTATTTTATAGCAAAAACGCTCGAAAATACTCAGAATCACACCGTTGCAGAATACGCGCACCGTGACTCGGAAATACTCAGTATCATGTTAGCGTTAAAGCTTTGATTTTTATTGTTTAGTGACATGCTAGGGTTTGTTATTAATCTTGTTAGTATCATGCCTAGGATCTTGCTATTATTATGCTTTAACATGATTATGATTATTTTAAATATTATTATTAGGATTATAATTTTACTATTATTATGTTGCTTGATATATTATATTTATTGTTGTTGCTTGATCACACCTTTTATGCATGTTTAAAGGGAATTTGTACTTGTGATCACGCTTAATAAGATAATTAATAATCTTGTTTAGGGTTAATTTGATTATAATTCAAGTGATCGCCAATAAAAGTTTTATTTGTGCATTAATATTCAACCAACATAGATAAACAAGTTTAGGGTAAACCTATTGATTGCATGTTAGTCAGAAAGCGCACATGAATACGATCAGAATAAAGTAGAGGCCTATTATTAGGGCAGGTTCAATCTCTTTTAGGTTGGATTTCTACCTTCGTCCCCGAACTACCAGTCATGGTTCCAGACCTATTGGAGTTGACGATCTCTTGGATCGTTAAGGGGTGTAACCTTCACCTCGTGAACGGTTTACAAGTTCCTAAAACTTGTTGGCGACTCTTTTTCTTTATCTTCTTTCCCTTTGGATGCCACCGTACTTTAGTGTATGATCACAGTGGGGTTCAAGTTTGGGTTAATTCTTGAAATATTCCCTACAGTAGTATCCCAAAAATACTCCAACAATGCACGAACGACTGTCGCGCCACAACCCCGAGGGCTGCGAAACCCTACGATCGCCGAATAAAAATCTACTAAACCAGCAGATTCCCACAAGGCGTTCGTAACAGGATCCCTCGTGATAATCCCATGAAGTCGAGGAATCAAATCTCCAGCTCCGGAATCGTGATGACGAAGCATGCCATTGATTATGCCGGCAAGTGGACGGTGAGAAACGTGGTTCTCACGGCAGAAAACCAACTCATCTGACGACCACGGAGGTGGAACCCACCTGCCCCTACTCGAAGAAGGACAAGGCTCGGTATCTAGGGCATCGTGGTCCATGCCCTCACGAACTGTGGGAGTGTCCTCCCGAAAAGCCTAACGCAGGCCACGAGTGGAAAGATCGCGATCCAGTTGTCTAGGCATGCTATTACAATAATAAAATCTAAATGCTTAGCATCATTTCCTAAGTTATTTAGTAATTTATTCAAAACAGCTTAATGGTTATTTCAATTTGCATTTTCTATTATACGCTAAATTTTTACCTTAAGGCTAAAAATTAGCAAAATATTGGAATTATTTCTAGTATTTAGTTCCTCCATGACAAACTAATATTATGTTCTCCTAATTGCATGATACTATGTTCTCCATGACAACATAGTACATACACAAAACAAGGCATGTTTCAAAATTGCACAAAAACAATAGATCGACACATCATGACATATTTTACAAGATCTACAACCAATATATCATAAATACAAGTGCAAAGGAACGACAAAAATAACAAGAACACCATTTAACAAAAGTAGTACCAAAAAGGTGGGATTTTCTCAATTCTTCACCAAATCATGCAATTTTTGTCTCAAATCTCTCACAAACACACATACATACATATACAAGTCAATTCATAGCAAGAATTTTGACATGGAAGCTCAAAATAAAAAAAACCCCAATTTGATTTTTTAGGGTTTCAAGCAAGTATGGAATTTACAACATCATTTGAGACACAAGTAAGAGAAACTTACATGGATCCTTGAGAGAAATAAAAAAATGAAGAAGCTAGCAAAAAACATGAGCGAATTTGGTGAAGATTTGAGCTCCAAAAGGCTCGAGAAATCGCGGAACTGTGTAACAACCACCGTGACACGGTGGCCTGACGTCGCGACACGGTAAAGAGTTCCCATGTCACGGTGAAACAACAGCACCAGCGGAGCTCAGGCAGCAACAGCGGGAAAAAGCGGAGCTCGGGCGACGAATAGCAGATGCGAGTAGCAGCGGCGAATTCAAGGCAAAATCGACGTGTCGCGTTCAAAGCCGCCGTGACACGTTCACGTACGCCGCAATGCGGGAATCTTGAACGTGCACCGGTACCCCGACCGCTGCATGGTATACCGTGAAACTGCAAAATAAAAAAAATAACGCCGGAAAGAGAGAGAGGGCAGAAGAAGAAAAAAATGGTGAAATAAAATGAAGATGCAGTTTCTAAAATTTAAAGCCTAAAAGTGACCGTTATGTGCCCCCGTTTCCCGTGCCAGGGTGACCGTTACCGTGTAACGACACAGAACTGACGTGGCGCGCGTGTATTTTAGCTCGTCAAAAGCACTAAAATCAAGCATTTGACCAGTTCTGCAACAATAAAAATCCCGCGTCACGGGATCTCCTAACGTGTGACGGGCTAGCTGTCGTGCAATGGGAGTTTTTCTTCATGACACGGTGGTCTCGCGAGTGACCTGCACGCTCCTTGAATCTGTCAGCGAATATTCCTGGCATTTTGACCAAAATTGCACGACTTTCCACACAAATTGGACAGTTAGTTTCTCATTAAAATTACGCGAATAATTCTAACTGACATTTAAAGGGTATCAAAATTACCGTTTTACCCCTAGCAAGCGTTAAAGTCAATTTGTCGACATTTTAAACACCTAATATGGTCGGATTGTCGAGTTAAAGGTGTGAATCATCTGCGGCCCATGTTCGGGGATAATCGAACCATCATACACAAACAGGTTTCTGCAATTATATCAGTTGTCGTTTTCCTCAGGCATGGAAAACATTATAGGTGGGTTTTTTTTCAAGTATAGAAAACCGCCAACTCGGTTTTTCTCAGGCATGGAAAACATTATCGGTGGATTTTTCTTCAAGTATAGAAAACCGCCAAGTTGGCTTTCCTCAAGCATGGAAAACGCTATCGGTGGATTTTTCTTCAAGTATAGAAAATCGCCAAGTCGGCTTTCCTCAAGCATGGAAAGCGTTATCGGTGGATTTTTCTTCGAGTATAGAAAACTGCCAAGTCGGCTTTCCTCAAGCATGGAAGGCATTATCGGTGGAATTCTTCAAGCATAGAATGACACCAAAATCATACGTCGACTTTCCTCGGGCATGGAAAGTATCATCCGGTAGGTTTCTTCAGGCTTAGAAAGCTACCAAATTCATCAGTCGGCTTTCCTCAAGCATGGAAAGCATTTCAACGAACGTCATCAGGTGGATTCCTTCAAGCATAGGAAGCTTTCAAACTCATTTGTCACCGATACACTAGTGTCAGATACGTATTCTATCCCTTTACTCTTTTATCTGTGGAATTAACATTTTTTGCAGGTATCGGCGTATACAGAGTGATTTAGGATCGCAGAACGTCTTAAGTCATTCTCCGTCCCTATCGACTACTTTTACTATCGTTATCGAAACTGACATTTCTAAAAACTCAGTCAAAGTAGGGGCTTCTGTAGACACCAAAAATGTCTCCCCAAAACCAAACTCGATGATGAACAACCTTTCACCGCCACTATTGGTCGGGATCAGTATTTAATCCCGAGAGTGCTTAAAAAATCGTATTTAATTAAATTAAATTTTTAAATAGTCCATGGATCAGTCTTGATGTTTAGTCAAAGCATAGTTTTTTAATTTCAGCCCAAACCCTTTTTATTCTCTTTTATTGTTTTATTATTTATTTTGGCCCAGATCTTTTTATTTATTTTCATTTTTTTAGCCCAATTAATAATAAATCAGAAATGGCCCGAAATTATCAATCGACACTTAAAAATGCTAAACAAAATTAGGGTTAAAAATGAATTTAGACGGAAAAATGGACTGCAGTCTCCCGCGTCACAGTACAGTCCACCGTGTCACGGGAATGTTCCCCGTCTGACGGTGGAACTCCCCGTGACACGATGCACCTGCTGTGACACGGGGGTTTTCGTGTCCTTTCCGCGTAAACCCTTCACATGTTTTGTTCACCGTTCGCTAAATATTTCCCGCACAGGAGTTTTCCCCATCTAACAGTGGGATTTCCCGTGTCACGGTTTCCTTTTGTCGTGTCATAGTGTACTTTTTTAGGGTTTTTATCTTTTAGGGTTCTGTGTGTTCCCTCAGCACATTTTTTCTATAAATACCCCCTCATTTCTGTTGTACGGGGCATCAATTAATTTTGTATTTTTCTCTCCTCTATGCTCTAGCCTAAACACTAGCCTACCCTTCTTCTTTCAAAATTCCTTCTTCAAGCACTCCAAGGAGTCCATACTTTACTTGTAGTTCCGTCCTTGAGCCAAGGCGTGAAAGGTAGAATTGTTTGAGGGTTTGGCCCCAAATCAACTCTATTTAATTTAATTTAATTATTGTTTTATTATTATTTCCTTGAAGTTACTAACTCGTTTATTATTTTATAGTTGCAAGGAAACAGAATCGTTTATTATTTTATAGTAAGAATTATGTTCCTTTTATTTCTATTACTTTTCTAACGATTTTATATTGTTAGAATTATTGTTAAATTGCTTCCAATGTTAATGTCAATTCTATTATTATTTATTGATCACCATATTGCATATTTAAAGGGAATATGTTATTGAAAATCACGCCTAATAAGATAATTTGGACAACCGGTTTAGGTTCCTTTTTAATCTTATTGTTTAATCAAGTGATCACTAATATATTAGAATTATGTGTTGCATTAATATTTAACCAATTTAGCATAATAATAGTTTAGAGCAAATTGAATTTCTGTTTGTATGCCTTTGAGATCGCAGGAATCATTTTTCACTATAAGAATCGAGTAGAGCCCAATACGGGCGAATGTGACTCCATGACTCACTTCGTACTATCATCCCCGATCCTCCTTTCGTGGTTCCGAACCATATGGAGTTAGTAATCTCATGGATTATGAATGGGATGTAACCTTCACGGGTCAATCGTTGTGGTCTATCGTTGTCCCGTAATCGTGGTCGCTTTTTATGATCCGTGAACAGTTTACAAGTTCCTTAAAAACTTGTTGGCGGCTCCCTACTTTCCTTGTCCCTAATCGTATTATGTCAATTCCCACTTCCGATGAGTGTCAAGCATATTCACACATGCTTTAACGTAGGCGCACTTCGAGCGACGCCTACAGGGTCGTCTGTGCATTGCACAGATGAAGGTCCATCAACTTAAATATCAGGTTATCTACTAAGTTTTAACTTATCTTATTTATTTGATAGACCGTCTATGTTTTCAACAGGTGGTAGCATATCGTTGCGCATGTATATATACAAAGCAATTAGATCAACATTGAAAACAAAAGGCAACTTTTTCATTGATAGGCTTTTTATTTACAAATATTTACAAATCTCAGAAGTAGTACTTTTTCAAGTTGTCTACATTCCAAGTTCTATGAAGCCGCCTTCCGTATGGAGATTCCAGGTAGTAGGTGCCGTTTCTTACTTCTTCATAAATCCGGTAGGGGCCTTCCTAATTAGGAATCAACTTTCCTTGCTCATTGGCCCTGCCGGTTGCCTCCATTTTTGTAACACAAAGTCCCCAACTTTTAAGGTCCGTTTGTGCACTCTCTTGTTGCAGGCACGAGTCATTCTCAGACGGTATATCTCATGACACAAGGCAGCATTGCCCCTGCGCTCCAGGAGTGAGTCCAATGCTAGTCGCATGGCCTCCCAGTTTGCCTCTTCATCGTATAGCATGACTCGTAGAGTCGGCTTATAATGCTCGATGGGCAAGACGGCTTCCACACCGTATACTATGAGGAATGGGGTTTCCCCGGTTTCCCCTTTTTTAGTTGTCCGGATGGCCCACAGGACATGAATTAACTCTTCAGCCCATAAACCACCGGCTCTTTCAATTTTTTTTTTAATACCGTCTGAGATGAGTTTGTTGAAGGCTTCAACTTGGTTGTTTGCTTGGGGTCGGCCAACTGATGCGAAATAGTGTGAGATCCCTTAATCTCCCAACCAAGTTTTGGGCTGAGGCGTCTCAAATTTGGGTTCATTATCAAGTACCATAAACATAGGTACCCCGAACTAGGTGATAATGTTCTTCTAAATGAAAGAGATGACATCTTTTGTCTTGATCCCTTTGATTGCCTCTACTTCCACCTACTTGGTGAAATAGTCCACAACCACAAGAATATAGCGCTTTCCGTCTGGTGCAGGCGTATACGGACCTAGAATGTCCATGCCCCATTTAGCAAACGGAACTGGGCTATGGATTGTCGTCAGGTTAGTAGCCGGGCGATGGATAAGCCTGCCAAATCTTTGACACTTGTCACATTTTTTAACAAATTCCATGGCATTTGACTCCAGAGTGGGCCATAAATACTGCTTCCTAACTCTAACGGCTAAGAACCTGCAGCCTGCATGAGAGGCGTAGTATCCCGCATGAAACTCTTCGAGAACTTCTCTCCCCTTTTCCAGGGTAACACACTTCAGTAAGGGCTTCAGAAACCCTACCTTGAAGAGCTATCATCTCGAAGTTTGCTGCACGCTTCTTCAGCATGGCTGCCTCCTGGGGTGAATCAGGGAGCGTGTCGTCTGTCAGATACGCCCGGATGCCATCCATCCAAGTAGAACTTCGGTCTAGTATTCCAATGGGCTCATCCTCAGATATACTTCGTTTTTCCATTACTTCCCAAAAGACTGACCGAGGCGTATCACAAGAGGCGGAGGATGCCAACTTTGATAGAGCATCGGCCTGGTTATTTTCAGATTGGGGAACTTAACTTAGATGAAATTGTTCAAGTGTCCCCACTTTAACCTTGACAGCCTGCAAATACTTGATCATAGCCGGATGGGTAGCTTCATACTCACCATGGTATTGGTTAACGACCAATTGAGAATCAATGCAGGCCTCAATTTTTGTTGCCCCTGTCTCCTTACACATGCGGATACCGGCTAGCAGGCCTTCATATTCTTCCTCATTGTTTGAGGCTAGGAACTTAAACCGTAGTGCATACTCATATTTATCTCCTTTCGGAGATTGATAGATGATGCCTGCACCACATTCGTTTATAGTGGAGCTCCCGTCTACATGCACCCTCCAAACTTGAACAAGGTTATTCGGAGCAACCAGCCTTGTCATTTTGACAATGAAGTCGACAAACGTCTGACCCTTCACTGTCTTCCTTGGTTCATAGGTGATTTCAAGACTTTGAATTTCAATAGCTCATTTGAGCAGTCTGCAAGATGAATCTAGAGTTGTCATTGGCCGCTTGAGAGGCTGATATGTAAAGATCACCACCAGGTGTGCCAAGAAGTATGGTTTCAACTTCTTGACAGCCATGTAAAGAGCAAGGCCAAAATTTTCAACCATGGGGTACCAGAGTTCAGCATTTTTAAGTACGTGGCTAATGAAATAGACCGAGAGCTGATTGTCGTCTCTCTTAGTAAAGAGAAAAGCACTAAGGGCATGATCTGAGACGGCTAAGTACATATAAAGCGTCTCCTTTGGCAAAGGGCTAACAAGCCTTAGCAAGGACTATAAATGTTCTTTCAATTTCTGAAAGGCTGCCTCAGCATCATCCCCCCACTCAAATCTAGTTTTCTTCCTGATTGCTTGGAAGAAGTAATGACATTTGTCACTTGACCGGCTGAGGAATCTCCCTAGCGCAGCAAAGCAACCGGTAAGCCTCTGGCTTCCTTGACAGTGCGGGGTGACTTCATGTCAATCACCACCTGTATCTTCTCGGGGTTAGCCTCTATCCCCCTTTGATCAATTAGGAATCCAAGAAACTTCCCAGACTCAACACTAAAAACACACTTTTTGGGATTTAACATGACCTTATGCCGCCTGAGTGTGGTGAAGGTTTTGTGGAGGTCAGCAAGGTGATTAGTTTGTTTCTTATATTTGACTATCATGTCAGCAATGTACGCCTTTACATTCCTCCCAATCTGATTAATGAAGACTGTATTAATCATTCGTTGGAAAGTAGCCGGCGCATTCTTTAAGCCAAATGCCATCACCGTATAACATAATAGCCCCTGATCAATGATGAAGGTCGTCTTTTCTGATCTTTTTTCCATAGGGGTATTAGATGGAAGCCGGAGTAGGCATTCATAAAACTCATCAAGGCATGCCCGGCTGTAGAGTCGATAAGGTTGTCGATCTTTGGAACCGGGTAACTGTCCTTTGGACATTCCTTGTTCAAGTCAGTGTAGTCAACACACATGCGCCAAGTACCATTCGGCTTCTTTAAAAGCACCACGTTCGCAACCTAATCAGGTAAGTTACATGGCCGAATGAACCCGGCGTCAAACAACTTCTTGACCTCGGCAGCTGCCGCCTGACTTCTTTCCTCACCGTGATTTCTTTTCTTTTGCCGGATGGGCTTCATTTTTAGATCCATGACGAATTTGTGGACATCGAGATCCGGGCTGATGCCTAGCATCTCCTAACTTCAATGGTAAAGATTTCTTTGAATTCTTTCAGCAAAAGGTGCAAGTCTACATTAAGCCTTTCGAAGGCAGCCGTCCCCACCTTAGCAGTTTGTTCTAGACGGGTTTCGTCCAGAGGGATATCAATGTGCTCACCAGCCGGCTCGGGACGGAGATCATCAGACCGTTCCCCAGTTAGTGATTGTTTTTTCTTCTCCTTCTTCACCTCCACCAGATTTTTAGTTTTTCTTTTCTTTATGGCTACTGGAGGGGGTGAGTCAGGGTCCTTGACATCGTCAAGGTCTATTGGCTACTTCAACTAACCAGCTGAGGCAACAGTTGGCCTGATTTTTGAGAGATAACATTCCCTTTCCGTCTTCTGATCCCCATGAGGGAGCCAACATAACAATCATCGTTTTCATACTTGAGAAGCACGAGAACTAGGATGATGACGACCTTGCACTCGTTCAGAGTGGGTTGGTGTAGACACCTAAAAATGTCTCCCCAAAACCAAACCCGATGATGAACACCTTTCACCGCCATTATTGGTCGGGTTGAGTATTTAATCTTTGGAGTGCTTAAATCCATGTTCTATCCAATATATTTCATGAACCAATCCAATTTCTAGCTCATTTCCCTAAACCATAACCTATTTTCCACTTTTCGTATCCACATCACAAAACCGAGCTGAAATGATTTTACGACTATATTATTTGGTTGGATAGGCCTTTTAATAAGCCTTTTAATAAGCTTTCCAACCATATATTATATATCCACATCACAAAACCGAGATGAAATTATTATTTGGTTGGATAGGCCTTTTGATAATCTTTCCAACCATATATTATAAGCCCAATTCCAAGCTATAACGAAAAAGATATGAGCAAAACACTAAACTCGGCCAATACCGACACACTTCCACTAAAACGACCATATCTTAAGATATGAAAATTATTTTGACCGGATTCTAATTGGGTTGGAAAGTAGACTTGATAATATTTCTAATTATATATTATATGCATTATTCCAAGTTACGGATCCAAAGTTATGATAATTTTTAAAACGGGTAAAAAACTGGAATTACCGCGCAGCAGCTAAAACACCGCGACGCAGCAAATGTTGACGTGTCACGAGTTTATTGCCGTGACATGGTGCCCTTTTTTTGTAATTCTACACGTTTAATCCACCGTGTGACGGGTTTTTGCTCCGTTTCACGGTGCAATTTCCCGTGTCACGGTGCCCATTCCGTGACACGGGGATGTTCCGTATAATTTCCGCGTACTTTTTTTACCGGGACATGGTGTACTGTACCATGCCACGGTGGAAAATGTCGTGTCACGGTGCCTGTGCTGTGACACGCGGCATCTCTGTGTCCTTTCTGCGTAAACCCTTCACGCGTTTTCTCTCCCGTACCTTAATTATTTCCCGCGTCGCACTGTTTTCCACCGTGCCATGGGAGTATGCCCTGTCTGACGGTGCCTAGCACCATGTCACGGTGTTCTCTGCCGTGTCGCATTGTTAATTTTTAGGGTTTTTTTTTATCTTTTTAGGGTTCCGTGTGTTCCCTCTGCTCATTTTCTCTATAAATAAGACCCTTATTTCTGCAGTTCGGGGCACCAAATCATTCTCTCTTCCTCTCTTTTACACCAAAAATCATTCTCTTCTCTCTCTCTCTCATATTCTAAGCCTTAAACCTATATTCATAATTACACCATTCTTCCCTTAAGCACTCCAAGGAATCCATACTTAACCCGAGGTTCCGTCCTTAATCCAAGGCGTGAAAGGTACAAATAACTGAGGGTTTGGACCAATTTACCATAATAATAGTTTGGAGAAAATTGAATTTTTGTTTGCATGCCTTTGAGATTGCAGGAATCACTTTTCTCTATAAGAATTGAGTACAGGTCAATATGGGCGAATGTGACTCCATGACTCACTTCGTACCATCATCCCCGATCCTCCTTTTGTGGTTCCGAACCATATGGAGTTAGTAATCTCATGGATTATGAATGGGGTGTAACCTTCACGTGTCAATTGTTGTTGCCTTCGTTGTCCCTTTATTTGTGGTTCCTTTTATGATCCGTGAACGGTTTACAAGTTCCTTAAAACTTGTTGGCAGCTCCCTACTTTATTTGTCTCTAATCATATTATGTTAATTCCCACTTCCTATGAGTGCCAACCATATTCATAACATGCTTTAACGTAGGCATACTTCAAACGACGCCTACATTCGGCCAAGAATAATGTTGTAGGCGGTCAGCTCTTTAACCACCAGGAACTAGACGACCGTGTGTCGCCCTTTTCCCTTCTCCCCCAGCAAGATGGGAATATAAATCTGTCCAACAGGGTGAACGACTCCTCCGCCAAAGCCAACTAGTGGATGGGAGACGTCACGCAGGCTATCCCGCTAGTAATTAAGCCGGGACAGACATTTGTAGCTGAAGAGGTCAGAGGAGCTACCTGTAACACCCCCAAATTACTCTCCAATAATAATAATACAAAACATGATTAAGAGAGTAGCTTAGGAGTATTACTGCCACGTGATAACGTAAGGCTTTTAAAAACAGAGACTTGCAACAGAAGAAATACATCTTAGCTTTCATTAATTAATTGAAAATAAAAATAGTTTTGAAACATAAATCTTTTTATAACGTAAATCCAAATGGTACTCATACTAATTCATAAAACTGAACCTAGACTAAGGGATTTTTCCCTTCGTCCCCGATGCAACATTTAGCTCACGTTGAGTCATCGCCTCACCTATCTACTCATCATAAATGATAAGTAGGGCAAAGCCAAAACAAAAGAGAAATACGCGTTAGCAAAACGCTAATTACATATAAGTGCTAAACACGTAAATTAGTTTAGTTGATTAAAAGTTTCTTTCGAAATATATAATTCTCATAAAACTTGGTTATTCGAACTTTCCATAGGCAAGATTTCGTATTTTGGAAAACATTCCAAAATTATTATTTTCTAGAGTATTTTTTATTCAACAAAGGTTAAATAATACAACCATTTCATAAACAATTTTCCCAACCTAAGTGTGCACACCCCTCAAGCTAGTAACTCATTTACATAGTGTCAAGGAAAGACTAGATCATACAATGCTCATAGTCTTATCATTTATCTCCGCATAGTCGGATTAAGAAAAATCCAATAAACATCTTTGATGAATCAATCTTCCAATTCCCATGTATGGGATGATTAAAATGGTAACATTTCCCCTTTTATACAATTTGATAAACAAAGTAAGTTAACAAACAAGCTCATAAAGCATTTAAATATTTAATATAGAATAATAGTTTTTATTGAAACATGCTTAGAGGATTTATATTATAAACATTTATAAATCATTGTTCAACATTCAAGCATATAGTTCATTATTTAAAACATAAAACACATTTGCATATAAAATCACATAGTTAAAGATATAGCCACGAATACGTACCTTGATATTTGCACACAAGTATGGAACTCCTAATTACGAACTTGAAACTCTCCCTACAATAACCAATAACTTTTATTTAATAACTCTTCAACAATAAACCCAAAGACATAGGATACAAACTCTTAATCTAGTTGTGCATGAACAACTTAAATATTAATTACATCATTTTTATAAAATTAATACTTACTTTTATAAATTAATCTTTAGTAATAATAATAATAATGATGATGATGATGATGATGATGATGATGATGATGATAATAATAATAATAATAATAATAATAATAATAATAATAATAATAATAATAATAAGAAGTAAGAAGTAGTATTATTAGTGCATAGTAGTAATAGTTGTTATTAAACTAAAATAATAAGTAAAGCAAATAGTAGCTATTTCAATACAAGTAGTCCAAAAATAGAAGTGCTTAGGAAAAGGCCCACTTACTTTTAATTAGTTTTGGTGGGTTTTGTTATCAAGTAAATGAACAAATTAAAAGACCAAACTAATCAATATTTTTTTTTTGGTTTTGTTTGTACAGGAAGTACGAATGAGGTGTTCTGGGTTGGTGGTGTGGTTGGCTGGGCAGCAGGTGGCGGTGGTGGTGCACCGGTGAGGTGGAGGTGGTGCGGATGGTGGCGCGCAGCTAAGGGGTGGTAGTGCGGTTGGTGGTGGCGTGGAGGAGGGAGAAAGGGGTGAAAAAATGTGTTTTGGGGTATTTTAATTTGCTGAAATTTTGTGGGTATAATTTGCAAATAAATTTGTAAGGAAATTGTTCAAAATCCTTGCTCTATTTATGGGAAAATCTAGGGATTAAAAAAAGATTAAAGATTGAAACTTTAATTTGCAATTGGTTGTTTTGGAGGTGAAACTTTGAATTGCAATCGTTTAATTTGGAGGTGAAATCTAATGGTTGGGAACAAGTTTGATAATGGTGATGGAGCAGATGAGTTACATGTGGAGGGTGAGGGTGAATATAGTCAGAAATTATAGTTGGGAGAGGTGTTAGTTGGAAGAGCAAACTTAATGAAGCTTTCATAGAGGAATGGAGAAGATGAACGTTGTTTGTGGTGATAAGGGATGAAATTTTATTTTCTTTTACCTTTTTTTTTCTTTTTTGGCTAAAAGTATGAGTTGGGTTGTAAATATCAATTGGGCTTGTAAGTAATCATATATGGGTTAGAACAAATGGCTTACTCACCTAAAACTATGTTCATGAAATAAGGCTCATATTAAAAAAAAAATAATTTATAATTAGAGTTTAGGTAATTATGTACAATTTTCTTATTGAAAATCCACTTGAAAGTTGTAATATTTTGATAGGAAAAGTAATAATTTAATAATCTAAATATCTTAAGAAAATATTATATAAGCGTATAGGAAAATTATTCGCCCATTTTTATAAACGGGATTATAATATCTGAAATAAGACATACTTAAGCTTAATAATTATAATTAATAATAATTAAATTGGTTTAAAAATTAGGGGTATAACACTACCTGTGTCTATGAGGATCCGGCCAACCAGCTGGTTGGCGACCTTGCATTCAATGACGACTGGGTCGTCATGCGGTCAGCAAACTTTGCCCCGATCCTTCTTGGTGATGAGGACGTATGGGAATGTTCCACTTGAGGACGCTTGTGAATCATCAACTGAATAGATCATCCTCTTTAGATGATCCTTGGTGCCCCAGATGGTCGGGCCACCGGTTGCGAATCTACCTACTTTAGTGTAGACCAGATCCTTGTCAGTATCCGAACTACTAGTAGGCTGGACAGTTTTTGACGACAAACGCGGATTCTTCTTAGAAGTTGCTTTGGAATTTAAGACATAAGACTTCACCAAGCCATTGTCAACACAATGGTCCAACGTCCGCTTGAGACTATAGCATTCGTTGGTGTCATGGCCCACCTCCTGATGAAAGTGGCAGAATTTATTTTTCTTAATGGTTAGCCGGTCCTTCACCTCTGTAAAGGGTGTAACAGTCTTTATTAAATTCATACCGTGAGACATACGGTTTGAATTCTTTCTCTTTCTTTTTGGACGGCTGGTCAGGTTCCTCAACCGCCAAAACTTCCTTTCTCTTTTTCCTCTCTTTAGCTTTTTGAACCGGCTGAGCAGGCCGACTATCTTTTTTCTTGTCGGACTTCTTGGAGTCCGACTGATGACTGGACGAGCAGAGGTCGGTAGCCTAAATAAAGCTCTCCGCCTCTATCAATGCCTCTTAAAGGGTGAATACTCTCTTTCGGACCAGGTCAAACTTAAAGGTCGACCCGTCCTTCAGACCCTTAAAAAAGTATGTATAAGCTACCTCGTCAGACAGCCTCTGGATTTGAATTCTCACAAGGTTAAACCGCCTGACATAGGAGCGAAGCCCTTCTCTATCTCCTTGTCGGATGGTGCTCAAGTCGAGACTTGTCTTTTTGGCAGGGATGTTCATTGAGAAGTTGGAGGCAAATAGGAAGGCAAGCTTCCTAAAGTTGTCGATGCATCTAGCTGGCAGATTGTCAAACCATTATTGGGCAATGCCCTTCAATGTAGCTGGGAAGCACCGGCACCACATAGCATCTTCCAGCTCCTGAATGTGCATAAGGTTGGAGTAGGCCATAAGGTGGTCCTCCAGGTTGATGGTACCATCATAAGCACCCACGAACACATTCTTAACCTTGGTCGGCTGTGCGGCCTTGGTTATCTCCATGGTGAACGCAGAAGTTTGTTCACCAAGTTTAAGCAGACGGAGCTGTCAGTCAAAAGGTTGGACGTTGTATGCCGGCTGACCCCCTAAGAGGGTTGGCTGCATGAAGTAAGGAGAATACGGACCATAGACCATAGGGGGTACATACGGTGCATTCCCAATCATCTAAGGGCTAGAGTGGACGGTTGTAGGGAATATTTAAAACCATCCCACACTTGAGCCCCACTGTGATCATACACTCAAGCATGGTGGTGTCCAAAGGGAAGGAAGCTAGAATAAAAGAGTCGTGAACAAGTTTTAGGAACTTGTAAACCGTTCACATGGTGAAGGTTACATCCCTTAACGATTCAGGAGATCGTTAACTCCAATAGGTCTAGAACCATGACTGGAAGTTCGGGGATGAAGGTACAAATACAACCTAAAAGAGATTTAACTTGCCCTAATAATAGGCCTCTACTTTATTCTTCTTGTATTCATGTGCGCTTTTTGACTCATATGCAATCAATAGATTTACCCTAAACAAATCTATGTTGGTTGAATATTAATGCAAAAACCAATCTATTATTGGCGATCACTTGAATTATAATCAAATTAACCCTAAACAAGATTATTAATTATCTTATTAAGCGTGATTACAAGTACAAATTCCTTTTAAACGTGCATAAAAGATGTGATCAAGAAAATCAATATCAAGCAACATAATAACAATCGTAATCATAATAATTATAATCATAAATCATGATAATAATCATAATAACAATCAAAATCATGTTAAAGCATAATATTATTAGCAAGATACTAGGCATGATACTAACAAGATTGATAACAAGATAAATAACAAACCCTAGCATGTCACTAAACATGGAAAGATCAAAGCTTTAACCCTAACATGATACTAACATGATATTAGGAAAGAAATAGGAAGCATCATGATAATCATACTTGATATTAGAAATATTAAATATTACTGTAAACATGATACTAGGAAGCAATTAAACATCCTAACATGATACTAGGAGTCAAAATAATCTAAGCATGATTTCTATATCAAAGATCGACAATTAAAGCACTTATTTCGATGCCTCGTACCTCTTTCTAATAACAAAATACACACGTTAGTAACTTCAAGGAGAACATTAAAACAAGCAATTAGATTAAATAATTGAAAAAGAGATTTGGGGACAAACCCTCAGAAATTATCAACTTTTCACGTCTATGGCGAAGGCAACTTCGAACTTGGCTAGGTGTGTCTAGAGCTAATGAGTGAGGAATTTTGAGAGAGGGAAGGCTTAGAAAAAGAAGAGAGAGAGAAAGAAAGCTTCTAGCTTTTAAAGAGAGAGAGAGAGAATGATTGTGAATGTAGATTGTCGATGTTGATGATTTGAAAACAGGGAGATACGACCCTTATTTATAGGAAAAATAGCACGGGATCGAAGAAAATCATATTCGGAATAAAATACCTCCTGTCGCAAACGACAGAAGTCAGCGCCAAATGAAAAGCTCGTCGCTAGACGACGAAGGTCAGCGCCTGGCGACGACCTTGTCGTCTTGCGCTGGTTCAAAAGTCAACGCGCTTTTACACGTGTAATAACCTTTCAAACCGGTTGTAGGTAATTACCCATCCAAGCAGCTTTAATGTAATATTTAATATTTTTTATTCAAAATAAAACATCTTTAAAATATGATTATCAATCCTAATCTCATTAGAATTAAAGAGAACCTTAAAGATATTCCTAAAAGATAAATATCAATCCTAATCACTTTAGGAATAATAATTAATAGGCCCTCCTCTAGGTCATTGGGCCTAATTTAATTTAATCCAAAACTTGCTCATAATTCATCGAAATTGGGCTTATAATATGTCATTGGAAAGCTCTTTTTGAGCCCAATCCAACTACACTACTATTGGACCCTTATCATGGACCAAGCTAAATAGGACTGGCTATTTTTCTTAAATAAGGTAAGAAAAGAAATATTTTAAAAAACAGAAAGAGTAATATTTTAATAAAAACATCCTCATCACTAGACTTTCCACACTTTTTCTTTGTTTGATAATCAAATGACGTGAAAGGTATTCATCGCTAGGTTTGGTTTTGGGGAGACACAATTAGGTGTCTACAGAAGCCCCCACTTTGACTAAGTTTGGAGAAACTTATGTTTCGAAAACAAAAGTCAAAGTAGTGATAGGGATGGAGAATGATTCTGAACGTTTTGCGATCCTAAATCATTCTTGTAACGCTGATGCCTTCAAACTAGCGTTAGTTAAAATAGATAAGAGAGTTAAGAAACGCGTATCTTGCACCGTCGAGCACACGTCTTCGAAGTAACTGATTTTTTGTTTAACGATCTTCCTCGAGCTAGGGGATGCCGCCTGAAGACTACCGCGCTCGCATCTGCCTTCAATTTCCACTACGATAATCTTTCACAAGCTAGGGAACACTATCGAAGATTGCTCCGCTTGAAACAACTTTTGACCAGTTTGTGACATCTTTCGCAAGCTAGAGAACACGATCGAAGATAACTTCGATTGAAATCACCTCCTGCTTTTGACAACAATCCACATCCTAGGGAACACCGTCGAAGATCACTTCGCTTGAAGCCATCCTCAGTTGTTTGTGACAACTCTCCACAAGCTGAGGATAACTTGCGTACAAATTCAAGGAATCTAAAATTACTGCATAAGGTCCACATAGTAATTTATGAGGGCCATACATTCCGTCGTCGCACCAGCGCACACTGGAAAGCACTATCGCCAGGATTTAGCCCTGTTGTCAGGCGACGAAGGTCAGCGCCTGGCGACGAACTCGTCGTCTGGCGCTGGTGTTGGGTTTTCGAAATAAAACTCCTTTCTTCTTCATTTGTTGTCACTGCGGCTACTGCATATTCGTGTTCGTTCGAAGCTTCGAATCGATCGTTCTTGCTCGTTTGTCCACCAAATTCGCTTAAATTTTTTGCAAATCAAAGTTTATCTCATCTATTTTCCCGATCCATGTAAGTATTTTACAAACTTAACTTGCTTTTTGCTGAATTTAGAGATGTTTATGCGCCGGTATAAAAAAAATAATCGAACCCAAGTATACTTAATTCTCTTTGTTTATCGATTTTTATGCCTTAAAATTGCTGGATTATGTTTATATATCATGTTAGAGCACTTTGAGACTTGTTTTTCTTAATTTAGTGAAGAAATGAGCAAATTGTCATTGTTGAACCCCTTGAGTTTGTGAGAACAATGTGACTTCCTCTTCGTGTTTTTTCTAGCCATTCTTGTCAAAGTTTGTCACAATCTTATTTATCATAATATTGCAAGAAATTGTTTGAGTGCTGAAATTTACTATTTATGCTCGAATTGAAATTATACTCTATTTTAGTACTACGTACTCTGTTTTTTTTTTTTTTTTTTTGCGAACATAGTATCATGCGGCTAGGCGAACCTTAGATACTATAGAACCTTTTGCATAATATAGCATGGCTAGACGATGAGGCTCTGGTTCACGTTCTCGTTCTAGGGAGGCTCATCGAGAGGACGATCCCGTAGTACTTATTCTTCTCTAGGGAGGATTCCAGAGTGGGACAAGCATACTTTGTATTTCGCTCCAGAGTTCAACATTTTAGAGCGCGTTCGTCGAGGGATTCTGAGCAAGAGGGTCCGTAGCCATGGTTCTGGCAACACGACCATCAGCTCTTTGTACGATACATACTTCCGCGATCATGCCGGTGTGCGCCTTATGTGGGAGTCATGTGGCTTAACTCCTTTGCTGAGTGCCACTCGGGCTTTGTACTCTTTCCAACACTTTTCATTTTCCTTGGGGTGAGATGACTGTTACCCCCATTGACTTCAGTCTCATTACGGGATTGGAGTTAACTTCGATCCCGCTCCCTTACGATGGCGAGATCATTGTCTTTTCTCCAGAGGTACTAGAGTTGTTGGGCCTTATCACTATTCGAGCTCATGCTGAGGCTGATCCGATGCAGCTTAGCACTAGATGCATTCGCCGGAGCACGCTTGCAGCGACATTTCAGGACCATGCGACCATCCCAGAGCAACGGGTGCGCATTTTTGCTCTTATCCTGTTGTCAAGGTCCTTTCTCCAAACATACGTAGTTGAGTGCTACTCAACTACCTGCCTCCTATTCGCGACCTTGCTTCAGTCGGGTCATATGATTGGGCCAGATTGGCTTATGCGGACTTCTTAGTCGGACTGCGACTTTCTAATCGTCATAGCTCCTTCGAGGGAGACATCGCACTTTCTAGATTTTAGAGAGTCGTATAAGTACACTTTATTTCTTTTAAAGTTAGCTTTAGATCTGCTTTGGCATTTTTGACATTTCTCTATTTTCGTAGATCTGGTTCGACGAGTACTTTCCATCCCTTGCGCCGACGAGACCTTCACCTCGTGAGCTCCCAGTATTTGCCGGTTGGGAGGTCGTCATAGTGCGGATGTCACTTCTAGGCGCGTTCGAGAGTTTATCCTCCCGGTATGTTCCTCAAATGTTTGCCTTTTTATACCTTTAGTAGGATTTTATCTTTTGAGTATGTATTTTGTAGGAGTCGGCCGTAGAGTTTCGTCTGTGGGCCGATTTTGACGTTTCTACGCTTGCTGCGTAATACAACGCTCAGCATTTCTACTTTCAGGGGACGTATGATGATGTAGTGTATCTTAGAGAGATAGTGGTTATTCAGCACTCCTCGAAGGCCTTCGTTGTTCTAGCTTGCCCTCCTCGACATATATTCGATAAGGCAAGGTTGAGGACTTTGGTGAGTAGGGCGCCAGAGGGCACGCCTTGGCGGACGCACGCTCGTCCGGAGCTATGCTACTTAGAGGCACTACTGCCGCTCTTGGATCCACCACCTGTTTTGCCAGAGGGAGGAGATGAGGTATTCTTTATCTTGTACATTTATCTCTTGTATAGCCCCCAAGTAGATATTTATTACTTAGTTTATTTTGTAGGATTTGCACGCGGAGTTCGTCGCTCCACCTGTGTCCATCACCTATCAGGGAGTGTGTGACTCTGTTGAGGAGATGATTCCTCTAGCTCCTCCGGATCGTCGCTCTATCAAGCAGTTGATTCCACGGCACCAGATTTGGGTGAGTCAT
The DNA here is from genome assembly GCF_948465745.1 of Chenopodium album. Lineage (NCBI taxonomy): Eukaryota > Viridiplantae > Streptophyta > Magnoliopsida > Caryophyllales > Amaranthaceae > Chenopodium > Chenopodium album. Next base: position 20,151,660 of record NC_137842.1, read on the forward strand.
TTACTTTCCTTTTTACTTGCACATATGTCTTTGATTGTTACTGACTTGTCTCTTGACAGTTCTCTCGCGAGGTAGTAATGATGATGGCGAGAGGTTTAGACGCCTTTCGTTACCAGCTGGTGAGATTGAGGGATTGAGCTTCTTGTCTCCATGACGACACTACAGAGGTATTTCTCTTATCCTTATCTCATGCTTTATTTACTCATTTAGCATTTGTCATGGTTTACTTTTTCAGGGACAGCCTATTCCTCCTCCACATACTCGGGCGAGATCTGAGGCTAGAAGAGGAAGGTTTTACTTGAGATTTCGTCGTACCTCTTCCGGGGGTGAGGGTGGTCAATCGGAGACTGCTCAACCTGAGAGACCGGAGGGTTCAGGCTCTTCGTCTCACGGTGCACATGCTAGGCCAGCAGGCCAAGAAGGTGTGCCATCGACTCCTTTAGGGGGTGGTGGGACGTACGAGGTTGGTTCGTTGTCGCAGCAGCCGCCGCAGCCTCAACCATTGCCTATTCAGCTCCAGAGTGAGCCTGGATGGGATTGCCCAACTCTATCGATCCCGACTGTTGGCGATCCTGGGGCCGGCGAGGGGCATACTCCACGATCTACCTTGTTTTCTGACGCTTTGGGAGTGCCTCTCCATTTGCGTCCTCTGGCACCGTAGCTGTACCTGTGTTTATTTTATTTGACTTGTAGAACTTTGCTAATTTGTATTATATGACTTCTACATTAGACATATTTTATGTACAACTTTATTATGCTTATTTTATCTTTGCATTAAATTTTTATTTTATGTGCATGTGAGTGTGTGGAAAAAAAAAATTGTGACTAATTTTTACGCAAAAAATACCCGTCATTTTTATAAACAATGGAGGGTATCCGAATTTCTCCCACAAAAAGAAAAATAAAAAAATAAAATTTTGACTAACATAAGCCTAAAATTAATTAAGCTTAAATTAAACAAAAAAATGTTTGAAAGAAGTAAAAAACATGAAGTCAATACAAAAAAATCGAGTCGTAATTGAAGAAAACATATGGTTTACATAGCGCGAATAAACTGTCGTCGAACCGACTTTATATCGCCAACACTGGCGTCGTCGCCAGACGCTGACCTCGTCGCAACACGCTGTCCTTGTCGTCTAACGACGCACTTTTTTCTCCGAATCCTTTTGGGAAACAAATTGTACTAGTTTGTGCATAAATAGCCCCTAAATCTGCCGAGTTTTGTATATTTCGAACAAATTGAAAAATAGTTATAGCTTTAATTCTCTTTATGCAATCATGTCTAAAACTTTTAATGATTTTACTCGTGAATGGTGCCGTTCTTTGACTGCTAGGGAGAGAAAAGATCTTGATTTCTTTCATATGGGAGGTATTTATGGTATTAAGGGGGTAGACATAGATATAGATTTTATTCATACCGCCTTAGAATATTGGGATTCAGACACACATTGCTTTAGACTAGGCTGTGATGAAATTAGACCTTTATCGGAAGAATTTGGTGCCATTCTAGGCTTTCCTGCCATGGATCTTGCGGTAATTCCTAATATTAGCGAATATTATTATAAAGATTTTGAGCGTTTCTTTAATCTGAAAGACAGAGATCTAACAAATATTGTAGATGGTACTTGTAGACACCCATTTGTGTCTCCCCAAAACCAAACCCAGTGATGAGTACCTTTCATGTCGAATCATAATCGAATGAAGTGAAAGTGTGGAAAGTCTAGTGTTGCAGATAGTTTTAATTTCTTTTCTCTTCTCTCTTTTTTTGAAAACTTATTTGAAGAAAACAGCCAATCCAATTTGGTTGGTCCACGATATGGGTCCTATAATAGTGCAGTTGGATGGGGCTTGACAAGAGCTTTCTAACGATATATTATAAGCCCAATTCCGATGAATATTGAGGAAGTTATGGCCGATTTACTAAATTGGGCCCGGTTTGAGCCTTATATGCGGCCCAATGATCTAAGGGAGGGCCTAATATAAATTTATCATTCCTAATGCAATTAGGAATGGTTTTAGTCTTCCAGATTCTTCTAAAAGGTTCTTTTCATTCCTAATTCAATTAGCATTGATAAATTGACTTTTGTTGACTTTTCAGAGTTTTAATTAAAATCAAAGAGCATTTTTGAGGAAAAATACGATTTTATCCTCCTGTATGGCAATTTCTATCTAATTTAAGAAAACGCGTGATTTTCAGAATCAGCGCCAAATCTATGTCAATGAATAGGGATTGCCATCAATATGTAAAAAGATGCCCTAAGTGCCTAATCTATGCCAATTTACAACATGTTCCTCCATCCTTGCTCTACATCTACACATCGCCATGGCCATTCTCTACATGGGGAATTGACATCATCGGCAAAATCACTCCCCCAGGAACAGGAGGCCACGAATATATCTTAGTAGCAATTGATTACTTAACAAAGTGGGTCGAAGCGCAATCATACGCTAAACTCACTGCAAAACATGTAGCACTCTTTATCGAGAGAAATATTATTTGTCGATACGGAGTCCCACATGAAATGATAAGTAACAATGGAACTCTTTTTCAAGCCGAATGTGAAGAATTGTTACAAAAATATGGCATTCAAAATCATCATTCTTCCCCTTACAGGCCTCAAGCAAACGCAGCAGTCGAGGCAGCTAATAAAAATTTAAAGACTATCATCGAGAAAATGACGGAAAATTATAAGGATTGGCCCGACAAACTTCACTTCGCATTGTGGGGTTACCGCACGTCAATCCGTACATCAAAAGGAAATACGCCATTTTCCTTGGTATATGGAATGGATGTCGTACAACCTGTCGAACTAGAAATTCCATCTCTACGCATTGCATTAGAGAGCAAACTCGATAAAGTCGAATGGACTAGGGCAACATATGAAGAATTAATTCTACTCGATGAAAAGCGACTAGAAGCTCTACATCACACTCAGTGTTATCAAACTCGTATGGCTAGGCATTTTAATAAGAAGGTCAAGACAAGAAACATCAAAGTAGGAGACTTGGTGTTAAAAGCATTAAGAAAAAATGTTTTAGATCCAAGGGGAAAATTTAGACCTAATTGGTCTGGACCCTACATTGTTAAAACAATCCTGTCAGGAGGTGCAGCAAAACTAACTGATATGGATGGCAATGAGTTCTCGAACATGGCAAATCTTGACCAACTTAAGAAATACTACCCATAATTACTTGAGTAGGATACTCAAGAGAGCTACGTTTGGCCTGATTCCTTGAGAAAGGATACGTAGGCAACCCTTTATGGGTGCGGCCACTTTATTTTCCAAAAATCTCGCGTCCCAGAATTAATTAAAAATTCGATAGAAGATCGGCGAAATATCGGCGTCACGAAAAATGCTCCTAATCTTTCTTTTCTATCCTAGCCCTTTTCCAATTTTTGTCTGCTTCCTCCTCCTCATCCATAACCTTATCTAGTAGGCATCCTTTAGAGGACCTATATTCAATCTTAGAGTAGATAGTTTCCCCTTCAGCTAGGACTTCATGCTTCTTTTCTACCCCTTTTTTCTATGTGGTGTCAGCTTTCCTTTTTCCCTTATCTTTGGTAGTACTTTTCTTCCTAGGCATTGCAGGTGTTTTGAATTCAACTCTTTCACCTAAGCGTTCCTTGGAAGGAATCACCCTGTCACCTAGACGACTCTTCACATCAGTTTTACCCTGATTTTTCTTCAAGTCCTTTGAAGTCCTTTGAAAGTTTCTTCAGCAGCCACTTCTTCACATCATTGGGCAAGGAAGGAGGAACCTTTTAGGTAATTACTTCCCATAAAGGTCTAGCACTCCAATAAGCATCAAATCTGTCTACTTCCTGGGAGACAGGGAACTCGTAAGGAGGACAAAGATCTCCGGAAGGAATATTCTGAAGTAAGCCGTATTGTCTTTTTACCCTGCAAGGATAGTAATAAGTCATACGGTACAAACTTGGAAGACGACAAAAAGGTTGCTTGTTGACACCAACCATCCTTTGTATTTTCCACCATGGGATGACCCACTTGATAGCAAAATTGCGAGATTCGAAGACCCTTTTCCATTCGTGGCGCCCAACTTAGAAAAGTGTTTCTTCCTCCTCACAAAGCAATTCGGAGTGTACTTCTCAATGTTGTCTGGAGGGCTAATTAATTCTAGCCTTTCCATTAGCCACATTTGTAAAAAATTGCAATGCAAGTAAATTATTATTACTATACAAAAATATATTTTTTTATTTCCGTAATTAAAAATATTATTTTTCTACCTGTAATAAAATTGGAGAACCCCGAAAAGGTGCTTTTGGGTTCCTTTTCAATTCATCAAGACTAATCATAGTCTCTCCAACTATCAATAGCATTGGATTTCTCCCTGATTCAATTTGTTCTACTACGGTGGTTATAATTGATTAACCCTCATTATTTTTACCACTACTAAGAAAAAATTGATTAAGCATACAAAATAAGAAAGCCCTTCTTCTATATATATGAAAAGATTCGGAGAGAGGTTTATCAAAATAATGGTGAGCAAATTCTTTCAAATTAACTATGTTGCCATCTACTATTTTTGATAAATTCCTTTCTTTTAAATTAAAGAAGCGTTCAAAATCCTTGTAATAATATGCATCCATTCTAGGGATTACTATGAGGTCTGTTGTAGGGAAACCTAAAATAGCACCAAATTCCTTTGACAAAGGGATCATTTCATCATACCTATTCTAAAGCAATGAGTATCAACATCCCAATATTCTAGTGCGATATGAATAAAATCTAAGTAAAGATCTACCCCTTTGATACCATAAATTCCCCCCAAGTGGAACAAATCTAATTCTTTTCTTTCTTTGGCATTAAGAAACCGACACAATTCATGGGTGTATTAGGGAAAAGTTTTGGTGACTAGAGACATCATATTATTTTTCTAAAGCTAAGAATTATTTTTTGCTGAAATTATGAAAAGAATCGGCTGGGCAGGGGCTATTTATGCACGAAATCAGAGCAGTTCTAATCGGGGTAGGATACGCAGTCTGCGCTACTTAGCGCTAGACGCCGCTATTGGCGCCAGACACCAAAGCTTGGCCCCACACGCTAAGTGTAGCGTCTGGCGCTACACCAGTACGCGTGGCGCCAGCTGGCGCTAATCTCCCTCGTCATACACGCTTTCTAAAACCGCATTTTTACCTTAATTCGAGTCTACTAATGACTTTACGGCTTCCTTATCTTTTCTAAACATCTTTTTATTATTTTTTTATTTATATAGCTATTATATTAATTATATTATTCTTTTTTGGATTTTATTTAGGTTTTTCCAAGTTTTTATAAACCCAAGTTTATTTACCTTTTCCTTTTTTCATTTTTCTTTTTGGGGGAGAAAGTCGGATACCCTCCATCAATAATAAAAATGATGGAATTTTTGCGCAAAATTACTTGTCACACTTTTCTTGCACACACAAACATGCACATAATAATAATAATAGCAAAAAATGAAAAAACATGATAAATAAAATAAACTCATAATAGTATGTATATACAAAATATGTCTAAAGAATGAGTCTAACTAAAAGGCAAAGTTCTATACAAAGTCAAATAAATAATAAAAAACACAGGTACAAACTACGGCGCTGGGGGAGGTAAACCCATCATCGCATAAAACTCCGTCGTACGAGAAGTAACCCCTCCACCTACACCAGCTCCAGCATCAGCTCCAGTCTCCGCAGGAGGAGGAAAACTCAACGTGGGACCAGCCCACCCGAGATCAACCTGAGGCTGAGGCTCCGGAGGCTGCTGCGATGACGAGCCAACCTCGTACATCCCACCACCTCTAAGAGACGAGGTAGCCTCTCCCTGGCCTACCAGCGCAGCATGAGCACCCTCAGAGGAAGAACCCGAGCCCTCTGCCACATCAGAACGGGCAGCCTCAGAGCGACCGTCTCTACCTCCTGATGTAGTGCGGCGACGTCTCGAGCTAGACCTCGTCGGATCCCTCCGCACCTCAAGTCTTGTGCGGGTACGAGAAGCAATAGGCTGACCCTGTAAAAGGAATTAAAATAAGAAATAAGGCAAAGTCAAAGCGGTAATGCAAAACATATGAAAGAAAGACTACTTCCTGAACGGCGTCGCCTCGACGGCAGGTAGCCACGTTCCTCATCCGCACAAGCTAGCTCCGGAAGGCATCTATACATCGTGCCATCGCCAAAACCACCTCGCGCGAGAACTGTCAAAGAAATAAGTCAGTAAACATGCGTAATATGTATGGACAAAAGTTGCAAATAAATAAGCTTATCCGAGTCTGGTGGCGAGGAATCGACCGCTCTACGAAGCGCTCGTCCTCGGGACCCGGAGGAATCATCTCCTCAATCGGCCCGTATGTGCCCTGGTAGTGGATAGACATACGAGGTTGCACGAACTCAGCAGCATCGTCCTGATAAAGCAAAACAAAGTCAGTAAAGCATCACTTGGGGGCTACTTAACGAATAATAAAAGCTGAAAAATCGTACCACCACATCCTCAGCCGGTACAGGAACTGGAGCTAACAACGGCAATAGCTCCTCTACATAGCATCGCCCAGGGATCGTGCAAGATCGCCAAGGGGTACCAGCTCCCTCTGACAACCTCGCGGCGTCAAACATGTGACGTGGTGGAGGAGCAGGAACGACAAAGGTATCGGAGGAATGTTGTCTAGCAACCCTCTCTCCAAGGTATGTAATCGCTCCATAAGTCCCCAAGAAATAGCGACGCTCAGCGGAATACTTCACGGCTAACCCAGGAACTGCCAGGCCGACCCACGGCCGGTACAGCACCTCAGGCTCCTGCAAAGAGCGTCAATCAGGCAAGAGTCTACCTAAAGCATCACAAAAAGGCAAATAAGAAAAGAATCTTACCGCGATGATCTAGTCTCGGACATACGCAGTGGACATCCCCACACGACGGCTGCCCCACGAAGCACTCACTGGAAACCTGCGCGGCGACGGTCTCGCCGGTGCAGCAGAAGGGAAGTACTCGTAGAACTAGATCTACAAGGAGTTAAAATCATCAGCGAGTGCTAGCTAAAATGTAGAGTTAAACTTTATAGGGAATAATGTTTACCTCTACGACCCTCCAAAAGCTGGACAGAGCAATATTCGTCCCAAAGGACCGGTGTCGACACGAGTCCCTCAGCGCTCGAATGAAGTCAGCATAGGCCAAGCTGGCCCAGTCGTAAGTCCCGATCCGATGTAAATCGCGGACGGCAGGAAGGTAGTAAAGCAGCGCCCTACTACTCTTGTCAGGGGAGAACGTCCCTGACAACAAAATAAGCGCAAAGATGCGCACCCGCTGCTCTCGGGTGGTCGCACCATCATCAAAAGCCGTTGCTAGAGTCGAGCGGCGAATCCCCCTAGCGCTGAACTAAGACAACTCTACCTCAGCTCGGGCCCGAATGGTAATCGGCTCCAACAGCTCCTTGACCTCAGGAGAAAAGACGTCGATCCCACTGTCGAATGGCAGTGGCACGAAGCTAAACTCCAGTCCTCTGATGAGACTTAAGTCGGTAGGAGTGACCATCATCTCACCACAGGGAAAGTGGAAAGTGTTGGTGGTGTCCCATAAGAACTCCACCAGAGCACGCACTACATGGTGACCCCCGCTGGAGGCAACCATCACCTCTGAGGTCTCATACAACGCAGCAAGGCCGCATGACTCCCATAGGAGTCTCGTCTCGACGTCCCTGGCGATGTACATCTTGTACAGGTCGCCCAAACTGTCACAGCCACAGCCGTGACAGCGCGTCCTCCCAACGGTGATACCCCATCTCACCCTCTAAGAAATGTGGTGAACGGAGGAAAAGAACAAGGTCCGCTCATCCCACTCGGGGAGTCGACCAAGCGAAGTGGACGGCGCGGCGTCGTCCTCCACGGGCTCATGCTCCCGTCGAGTGTCTCGGGACCGTGAACCAGAGCCTCGCTGTCTAGCCATGCTACATTGTGCAGAATTATCATAAATTAAGGTTCTATAGTATCTAAGGTTCGCCTAGCCGCATGATACTATGTTCGCAAAAAACAGAGTACGTAGTACTAAAACAGAGCACAAATTCAAATTGAGCATAACGGCATTTTTCAAGCAATCAAACAATTTCTTGCAATACTATAGTAATTATTGTGACAAATTGGACAAGAATCGCTAGCAAAAACATCAAGAACGGGCCACATTGCATTCCCGACCTTAAGAGGTTCAACAATGGCAATTCGTTCATTTCTTCACCAAATTGAGTCAACCAAGTCTCAAATTACTCCCAAGGCAATATATAAACATAATCAAGCAATTTCATGGCATAAAATTTGACAAATAAAGAGAATTAAGCCGTCTAAGTTCCGAAATTTCATGAAATTCGAAAATAAACATGTGCAAAAATTCATAAAAACCGGTTTGAGTTCGAAGAAAACTTTAATAGATCGGGAAAGTGGATGAAAAGAGCTTTGATTTGCAACAAATTTGAGTGAATTTGGTTGAGAAACGAGCAAGAACGAAGCAAAGGAAATTCTGGAGATTTTCGAGCAAAACACGACGAACAAAACAGCGAAAATGAAGAAGAAAGGGGTATTTAAGGAATATCCCGTTCTGGCACCAAGCGCTAGACCTTGGCGTCAACAATTAGGCTTGGCGCCTAGCGCCAATCCTAGCGTCTGGTGCTAAGGCCAGTTGTGTGGCGCTGATGTTTTTTCAGCGGCGCCAGGATGCTCAGCCACTCAGTGAGGTTGTTCTACCTTTTTGCAATATATTTTGGGTTCCTTGGTATGCCAGTTAGCCCCTCTAAGCAATTTGACACGATTTTTGGTAATCGGCTTGATTGCATAAAGTGATCGACCTGATGAAAGATCGTCTCACTTAGCTTAAAGCGCCTAAGCATTGGCTCATTAACAAAAGGCACCGACATAGTGGTTCATTAACAAAGGCACCGACGTACAGGTTCAAAAGCAACAAAATCGCCGACATACAAGCGGAGATCTTCAGTAATTTCTTTGGGAATTTATCGCAACAAATGAGGATAGCTTCAGGCGAGGATATCTTCGACGGCATGCCCTAGATCGTGGAGAGTTGTCACAAACAACAATAGGTGATTTCAAGCTAAATTATCTTCGATTGTATTCCCTTGGACGTGGAATATTATCAATGCGGATGAGGATTGTTTCAAGCGAAGCAATCTTCGATAGTATTCCCTTGGACGTGGAATATTATCAATGCGGAAGAGGATTGTTTCAAGCGAAGCGATCTTCGATAGTATTCCCTTGGACGTGGAATATTATCTAAGCGGAGGAGGATCGTTTAATGCGAAGCAATCTTCTAAATTGGAAGCAGTTACAAGCGCAGCGGTTTTCAAGCGGGATGGCATTCTCTTGGAAGGAGGTCATCAAAACAGCAGTAATGCAGCAACAACTCGGTTACTTTAAGAAACGTGTGCTTGACGGTGCAAGATACGCGTTTCTAAACTCTTTTATCTATTTAACTAACGCTATTTTGCAGGTATCGGCGTTACAAGAGTGGTTTAGGATCGCAGAACGTTCTGAATCATTCTCCGTCCCTATCGATACTTTGACTTTTGTTTTCAAAACTCGAGTTTCTCCAAACTCAGTCAAAGTGAGGGCTTCTGTAGACACCTATTTGTGTTTCCCCAAAACCAAACCCAGTGATGATTACCTTTCACGTCAAATAATAATCGAATGAAGTGAAAGTGTGGAAAGTCTAGTGTTGCGGATAGTTTTAATTTCTTTTCTCTTCTCTCTGTTTTTAAAAACTTATTTTAAGAAAACAGCCAATCCAGTTTGGTTGGTCCATGATATGGGTCCAATAATAGTGTAGTTGGATGGGGCTTGACAAGAGCTTTCTAACGATATATTATAAGCCCAATTCCGATGAATATTGAGGAAGTTATGGCCGATTTACTAAACTGGGCCCGTTTTGAGCCTTATATGCGGCCCAATGATCTAGGGGAGGGCCTAATATAGATTTATCATTCCTAATGCAATTAGGAATGGTTTTAGGCTTCTAGATTCTTTTAGAAGGTTCTTTTCATTCCTAATTCAATTAGCATTGATAAATTGACTTTTTTTTACTTTGCAGAATTTAATTAAAATCAAAGAGCATTTTTGAGGAAAAATACGATTTTATCCTCCTGTACGGCAATTTCTATCTGATTTAAGAAAACGCGTGATTTTCTGAATCAGCGCCAAACGCCAGCTGTAGCGCCTGGCGCTAGCATTGGCGCCTGACGCTAATGTTGGCGCCTGGCGCCAATAGCCAGCGTTGGCGCTAATTCAAATTTATCTGCGCTAGACTCTGTTTTGATATTTTATCTTTTTGGTTGTTTTTCTTTATAAATAACGTGTTAAAAACTCCGTTTTCGATAACCAGTTTTAATCAATTCTCTCTCATTCTCTCTATGATTCACCAACTCTCTCTCTCTTTTCTAAACTAGCTTCTCAAATATAAAAATTCCGCATTCATTAGATCTAGATACACTTAGCTATATTCGAAGTTGCCTTCGCCCTAGACATGAAAGGTTTAATTTCTGTGGGTTTGGTCCCAAATCTCTCTTTCAATTATTTAAGTTGATTGTTTTGTTTATTATTTTCCTTGAAGTTACTAACGTATGTATTTTGTTATTAGAAAGAGGTACGAGGCATCAAAGTAAGTACTTTAATGGTTTATATTGATGTAGAAATCATGCTTAGGTTGTTATTATGATTCCTAATATCATGTTAGAATGTTTTCCTTAATTTAATGTTTAGGGTGACAACAATAAATTCCTAGTATCATGTCTAGGGTAACTTTAATATCAAGTATGATTAAAAGTATGATGCCTTTTATTTTCTTCCTAATATTTACGATTTTTAGTATCATGTTAGGGTTAAAGTTTTGATTTTTATTGTTTAGTGACATGCTAGGGTTTGTTATTAATCTTGTTAGTATCATGCCTAGGATCTTGCTATTATTATACTTTGACATGGTTATTTTAATTATAATTTATTATTATAATTTTATGATGATTATAATTTTAATATTATTATTATTGTTATGAAATTATTATTATTATTATTATGATTATAATTGTTATTATGTTGCTTGATGATTATTTATTGCTTGATCACGTCTTTTATGCATGTTTAAAGGGAATTTAATTAGTACTTGTAGTCACGCTTAATAAGATATTTAATAATCTTGTTAGGGTTAATTATGATTATAATTTCAAGTGCTCGCCAATAATAGTTTTATTTGTGCATTATATTCAACCAACATAGATAAACAGGTTTAGGGTTAATCCTATTGATTGTATGTTAGTCAGAAAGCGCACATGAATACGATCAGAATAAAGTAGAGGCCTATTATCAGGGCAAGTTCAATCTCTTTTAGGTTGGATTTGTACCTTCATCTCCGAACCCTATTTGGTTCAAGACCTTATGGAGTTGACGATCTCTTGGATCGTTAAGGGGTGTAACTTTCACCTCGTGAACGGTTAACAAGTTTCTAAAAAACTTGTTGGCGACTCTTTTGCTCTATCTTCTTCCCTTTTGGACGCCACCGTACTTTAGTGTATGATCACAGTGGGGTTCAAGCTTGGGGTAATGCTTGAAATATTCCCTACAGTACTGTAGTTAATCTGAAAGAATTCGCACGCCACTACTTTGATAGACCATATTCTGAGTCTTTTCATGTTTATAGAAGAAGAGCTTTTCTCTTTTGCATGTTTAGCCAATATCTCCTCACAAGTGGTAATAATCGCAAGGTTCAAACAATTTAAGTGTCTGTGATGGAAAAAATTGAATCAGGGAGGAATCCCATGCCATTAATGGTTGGAAAGACTATGCTTAGTTTTAGATGAATTAAAGAAAAATCCGAAAGCACCTTTTCGAGGCTCTCCAATTTTATTACAGGTAGAAAAATAATATTTTTAATTACAGAAATCAAAAACATATATTTTTGTATAGTAATGCTAATTATTTGCATTGAATTTTTTACAGATGTGCCTAATAGAAAGGCTAGAATTAATTAGTCCTCCTTACAACATTAAAAATATACACCAAACTGCTTTGTGACGCGAAAGAAACGCTTTAAAGATGGGTCGCCGGGAGTGGAGCAAGATATTCGCTTCTCGTGATTTTGCTATCAAACGGATCATCCCATGGTGGAAAATTGAGAAGATGGTTGGTGTCAACAAGCAACCCTTTTGCCGTCTTCCAAGCTTATCCAAGTTGACTTTTTATTACCACTACAGGGTAAAAAGACAGTACGACCTTGCTCAAACCGTTCCTTCTGGAGATCTTTGTCGTCCTTATGGATTTCTTGTTTCACAAGAAGTAAAGAGATTTGATGCTTATTGGAGTGCTAGGCCTTTATAGGAGGTTGTTACCCAAAAGGTTCCTCCTTCTTTATCCAAGAATGTGTAGCATTGGCTACTTGATAGGCCTAAAAATGACAAGAAGAGAGTTCACAATACAACCAATGTAAAGAATCGTTTGGGAGACAAGATAGCTCCTGTTAAGAAATGCATAGGTTAAAGAGTTGAATTTAAAACCCCTATGATGCCTAGAAAGAAAGACACTACTTGTAACACCCCAATAATTCTCCCATTTCCAAATCACTTACTTCAAATAAAAATAGAGGAGAACCATTGGCATGTTACCGCCACGTGTTAAAACGTTAAGGCTTTATCAAAGTATTGCAGGGGAAATCCAACTTAAATCTTAAAATAATATAATTTAGAAAACCAATAAGTCAAAGTTACAAATTGGAACCATAAAGGCCCTTATTAAATCAAACCAATATTCAAAATCCCAAAACATAATTAGAATAATAAAACATAAATAAGTTCAACACAAAGAACGAATACTCTCAATCACACCAATCCCTTGACAATGCGTATGTCAAATCATCGAACTTAACATCATCAAGCTAACCTGTGCAATACTGCTCCCCAATAATACAAGTGTAATAATTGGATCATCATAGGGTCATTGATAGGCGAAGGCCATGACCAAAGAAAGACAGACAAAGCACGCAATCAGCAAAGCTGAGTACATACAAACTACAACGTACTAAACCTAGCATGATCAATTAATTAAAGTAAATAAACATACAACACGAATTCATTAATCAAGATTCTACACTTACACAATTCAATTGACTCAACATACTTACTAACTAATTCCAAACACTTGACTCTTTGTATTTAGTTTGATTAACTTAATTTGGAGTAAGCAATGGACGAGGTTGTCCAACCCACCAAATCATTTTGGTCCCAAACGACCATTTAAAATAAAAGTTTAGCGCGATGCAAGAATGGGCGCGACTCCATTCTCACAAAGTTAGTCTAGGATCCCATCTAAATCATACTGGTGCTAGTACAAGAGGGTTAGCGAGATAGGCTTTGATCTTCTCAAAGGATTTTTTACACTCATCGTCCCATATTACCGACACATTTTTTTTAAGCTTCTTGAATATTGGTTCACATATTGTTGTCAATTTAGATATGAACCTACTTATGTATTGCAACCAACCAATGAATCCCCGAATTTGCTTTTCGGTTTTGGGCGGTGGCATTGACATGATTGCTTTGATTTTGGTTAGGTCTATCTCTATTCCTCTAAAGCTAATAACATATCCCAAGAGTTTTCCTAAGGTGACTCCAAAAGTATTTTGGATGGTTCAACCTCATGTTGTATTTTCTTAACCTTTCAAAGAATTTTCTTAGGGCTACCAAATTCCCTGGTTGATCCTTTGATTTCACAATCATGTCATTTACATATAATTCGACTTCCTTGCGCATCATGTCATGAATTAAAGCAGTTGATGCTCGTTGGTAAGTGGCACCCACGTTTTTCAACCCAAATGGCATCACCGTGTAACAATAAGTGCCCTAAGGTGTTATGAACGTTGTTTTCTCCATGTCTTCTTCTGCCATGAAGATCTGATTGTACCCTGCGTATCCATTCATAAATGAGAGAATGCGTGGTTTGCTGTATTATCTACTAGTATATCGATGTGTGGTAAAGGGAAGTCATCCTTTACACTTGCCTTATTTAAATCTCGATAGTCGACACATATTCGTATCCTTCCATCCTTCTTCGGAACTTGGACTACATTTTCAACCCATTCGGGGTATTTGGATACCCTGATAAAACCTGCTGTTATTTGTTTTGTAATTCTTCTTTTATTTTAAGGCTACGTTGGGTTTCATTCGACGTAACTTTTGTTTTACAGATTTCATTCCTGGAATTAGTGGAATTGTGTGTTGAGCTATTTCTCTATTAATGTCTGGCATAACTTCATATGACCAAGCAAATACATCGATAAATTCTTTTAATAAACTAATAAAATTGGTTCTTTCATCTTTATTAAGTGTTAGTCCGATGTTAACTTCTCTTTTAATGGTTGGATCTTTTGAGATGTCAACCGTTTCAGTATCCTCAATTACCGGTGTTTTACTTTCAAGTGTTTCCATTGCTTTAATTATTTCTTTGTAACTTTCATTGTTAGTTAAGCAATGCTCATCATCTTGAGTTAAAGAATGACACGATGAGTAAGCAAAAGAAGACATATTATTAAATTCGGAAACCATTACATCAAATAAAGTGACGTCCGTTGAAACTTGATTATTGACTATTCTAGGGGAAGACACTAAAGAAGAAGAGCTAGGAGGGGGTGTTACGACTAAAGACTTAGAAAACTCGATAGGAGAAGACTCTGACTCGGACTCTGACTTAGACGATTCTTTGAACATTGGTCCTTGTCCTGTTGTAGTGATAAATTTGGAAGGATCAAAGTCATCACTTTGTTTGCCACTGTCCCAAATTCCATTAATGGTAGCATCTTTCTCTTGTGGAATTTGGACTATCTTTTTATCATCAATCAGCTTCTGAATTAAATCCTTAAATTTTAAACAGTGTTCTACTGTATGTCCCCTTGATTGGTGATATGGATAGTAGAACCTATCCGTCCTCTTTAGTGATTCAAATGGTCTCGGTTTGAGAGGTTTAATCTTGCCACTCTCGGAGAGCATTTTAAACATGTTTGCATAGGTGGTCCCAATTGGAGTGTAGGACCTATGGCTCCTTTTAGGTGTTTCAACTACTTGAAGAGAGAATGGTTTCTGCGTAGTTGGTGTTACCTCTCTGTTGACATGTTTATTTCATTCTTGTTCTATTCGTTCAAGAATTCTTTTACATATGCCTACGAATTTTTCTACTGAATATACGAGGAGCAATATATCTTCCTTAGTGGGCGATTGTTGCATTGGGGGCGGTTCACTCATGGCGTCGAAGAATACTTCTTCTTCTTCTTCAAGGGCATGAGTTTCTTTGATTAGTTTGATCAAAGATGAGGGATTAACAGAATTTTCTTCATCAGAGATGATCAAGGAATTAGAAAGTGGTGCACTGTTGATACTTGGCTTCTTGCTTGCAGGAGGCACTAAGAGTTTATTGTTGTCTATCAAGTCCTGGATAGCTTCCTTTAGCTTCCAGCAATTCTCGGTAAGATGGCCCTTGCCTTGATGGTATTTACAGTGTGCATTGGGGTTCCAATTGGCCATTCTCTTTTCAACTGGTGGATCCCCAAATGGTCCAATAGGAGTTATAAGACCTTTTGCATGAAGACGGTCAAATGCGGTGTCATAACTCATACCAATAGGAGTAAAGTTTTCTCCTAAATGGTTTCTTTTTTCCTTGATTGTTCATAGCAAGGACTTCATTCAGATTAAAGGTGCTAACATTGTTAGAGTGGGTAGTTTTGGAAGAAGAAGGATTGTCGTTCTTCTTTCCTTTCCAGCCACTATTGGAGTTAGCGTTAGCAGCCTTTTTCTTTGCAAGGTCATCTTCAATATTAATTCCAATGTCATAGAAGGCCTTAAAGATCATCTTGGAGATTCTTTATGAACAATCTCACAGATTCTTTTTCAGTAGGTACCTCAATCATCTTAGCAGAGGTTTCTCTCCACTTATTAAAGAAAAAAGTAAAACCTTCATTCTATTTTTGTTTAAGTATCTCAAGTTCCCTATGATCAGTTTTAACTTGAATATTACAATTGTACCTATCAATAAAAGCGTTTATAATGGCATCCCAAGTAGAGGTTTTCTCTTTGTCAAGGGAAAAGAACCATTGTTGGCAAACAGTTTCAAGTGATAAAGAAAACAATGTATGAAAAATTTTCAATTCATATTTGTTCCCTTAATATTAATTATTGTCTCGAATGCTTTTAAGTGGAAGTAAAGATTGTCTGTTGCCTTGAACTTAGGGATGTCAGTGGCATTGAACTTTTGCGGAAAAAGTTCCTTGTCCACTAAGACCCCTTGTGAGCTAATTCCCTAGAACCTATAGTCATTAGATATTTTTCTCAAGCTTTCTTGCATGAGCTCCATTTGTTCTTGCCTTACAAGGTCATTACCTTGAAGTGCTATATTCTTCATCAATTCAATTAAACTGGCTACATCCGTCTTGAGTTCATTAACTTATTCTTTAGAGGCCATGATCTTCGTACCTTTTCTTTTCCGAGTAATGGGTTTTTCAAAAAGGAGTATCCGAACAAATGTATTGTCTTTGATTAGCCGCCCTTGTTTTCTTGACAAAGCGCTGTAAATTAAATCATTTATTTGTTTTAATTACTTGACTCAAATTTGACTTTGACTTTATTGATTTTAAAAAAAAAAACAAAAATAGGGTGTATTTTGAAGACCAAGCAAGGGTTTAAATAACTTTAATTGGAGGATTATATCCGACTTAACCCCCTAAAAAAATGACGGAAAAGACGCGCATAGAAGACTATCTAGACATGGTCAAGATGTGACATATTATGTGTGTGCTTTAATAATGAATGTGAGTGCCATACTTTGACTTTTTATGAGACCATGGAACTATGTTCCTAGACTCACTTAAGGACTGAACATGATTACTGCCATTAATAAACTAATTAAACCATTTTAGCGAATTGATTAGACTGACTCGCCGTGAAGACTCGAGCAAAACTATAGGTTGTCGTCAGACGATAGTACTGTCGCCAGACGCTAAGGTTAAGCGCAAGACGACGAGATCGTCTCCTGGCGCCGAACACTAGCGTGTGACACTACATTTCAAATCTATGCACCAATCTGGAACGTTGATCTGGCACTGTTTCCAGAATTTTGCTCTAAAGGGACAAGCCTAAAAGTCGTGCTAAGTCAAGTTTGATCAATTTATTAGACTTTTATCATTTATTAATTAATTAATTAATTAATTAAATTAGAAAATTCCTATAGTCATTAATTTATTATTTAACTCATTCACAAGTCAAACAAATGATTAGGGGAAAATACATATAATATACACAACAACTAATGCACAAGTAGTCATATAATCACGATATGATGCAATAAGTTTGCAACCTAACCATGACTCTAGTTCTCTAAAATTCAGGATATGGGTTAGTCAAAGAGGGTCCATGGTTATGAGTCCGGATGAACCACGCGAAAGCCTTACCTTTGGAAGGGTTGGCGCGTATGGATGGGACCCCGCGAGTTAAACTCGCTTCCATAGTTTGGTGAATTCAACCATCTCGGATGTACCCTTCGTTTCCAGGAGCATTCGATTGGGTAGATGGAGCATGAATTCCTAGAAGGTTATGACCATATGTAGAACACATATGGGTTTCATAAAAAAAGGGAAAAACTCAATAATGAAGTAAAACCGAGCAAACAGTATTAGAAAACTAGTCAAAACAAGAAGGTAGATTTCTGGCTCAGTAGTGGCAGAATTTGGCGCGAGAAAATAGCGTCGTCGCCAAACGCTGGCACTATCGCCAGACGACAAGCTTTTCGCGAGGCGACAGCGCCATCATTTGGCACTGATGCTGTTTTTTCTCAGCGTTAAATCCTTAATACCTCGGCAGCTTTCTATTCTTAAATTTTCTAGTTTTTTTTGTAGCATTATTTCGACTTTAGTTGTGAAAGATATTTCCCTAGATTCCTACGTGTAAAAATCCTATGTTTTTTACTCGTTATAGATGGTCTTTCCAATGAGAACCTTTTTATGCTTATGTCGGTAATGTCAATCAAAATTACGCACATGAAATACTTAGAACTTTTCGAGTCTCATCCACTCATTCTAAATCATCGCCAAAATAAATTTCAGGAATTAAAATAGAAATCCTCCCCAGTGGAGTCGCTAAAAAACTGTAGGGAATATTTCAAACCATCCCACACTTGAGCCCCACTGTGGTCATACATTTAAACATGGTGGCGTCCAAAGGAAAGGAAGCTAGAGTAAAAGAGTCGCAAACAAGTTTTAGGAACTTGTAAACCGTTCACAGGGTGAAGGTTACACCCCTTAACGATCCAAGAGATCGTTAACTCCAATAGGTTTAGAACCATGGATGGAAGTTCGGGGATGAAGGTACAAATCCAACCTAAAAGAGATTGAACTTATTCTTCTACTTTATTCTTCTCGAATTCATGTGCGCTTTCTGACTAACATGCAATTAATAGATTTACCCTAAAACTGTTTAATCTATGTTGGTTGAATATTAATGCACAAACAAATCTATTATTGGCGATCACTTGAAATATAATCAAATTAACCCTAAACAAGATTATTAATTATCTTATTAAGCGTGATTACTAGTGCAAATTCCCTTTAAACAAGCATAAAAGGTGTGATCAAGCAAATCAATATCAAGCAACATAATAACAATCATAATCATAATAATTATAATCATAAATCATGACAATAATCATAATAACAATCACAATCATGTTAAAGCATAATATTAGCAAGATACTAGGCATGATACTAGCAAGATTAATAACAAACCCTAGCATGTCACTAAACATGGAAAGATCAATGATTAAGCCCTAACATGATATTAGGAAAGAAATAGAAAGCATCACAATAATCCTACTTGATATTAGAAATATTAATTATTACTCTAAACATGATACTAGGAAGCAATAAAACATCCTAAATTGATACTATGAATCAAAATAATCTAAGCATGATTTCTATATCAAATATCAACAATTAAAGCACTTACTTCGATGCCTTATAGCTCTTTCTAATAACAAAATACACACGTTAGTAACTTCAAGGAAAACATTAAAACAAACAATTAAATTAAATAATTAAAATAGAGATTTAGGACCAAACCCTTAGAAATTATCAACCTTTTTCGTCTAGGGCGAAGGTAACTTTGAACTTGGCTAGGTGTGTCTAGAGCTAATGAGTGAGGAATTTGGAGAGAGGGAAGGTTTAGAAAAAGAAGAGAGAGAGAAAGAAAGCTTCTAGCTTTTAGAGAGAGAGAGAGAATGATTGTGAATGTAGATTGTAGATGTTGATTATTTGAAAACAGGGAGATACAACCCCTATTTATAGGAAAAATAGCACAGGATCGAAGAAAATCATATTCGGAATAAAATAACTCTTGTCGCAAACGACAGGAGTCAGCTCCAGACGACAAATTCCAGCGCCAGGCAACGAAGGTCAGCGCCTGGCTACGACTCTATCATCTCACTCTAGTTCAAAAGTCAACACGCTTTTACACACGTAATTACCTTTCAAATCGGTTGTAGATAATTACGCGTCCAAGCAGCTTTAAAATTAGATTTAATATATTTTATTCAAATGAAACATCTTTAAAATATAATTATCAATCCTAATCTTATTAGAATTAAAGAGAACCTTTTAGATATTCCTAGAAGATTAAAATCAATCCTAATCACCTTAGGAATAATAATTAATGGGCCCTCCTCTAGATCATTGGGCCTAATTTAATTTAATCCATAACTTCCTCATAATTCATCAAAATTGGGCTTATAATATGTAATTGGAAAGCTCTTTTCGAGCCCAATCCCACTACACTATTATTGGACTACTATCATGTGAAAGGAATGGTGTCCTTTGAACAAGTGTATTATTCTGATGGTTGGTTCAGAATTATTAGAAAGCTAATATATTCAGTAAAGTCAAGTGATCGGAATGCCTAGGTGGAGGCCGCTTCCGATCAGTAATATTAATGTATAATTAATATTACAGCTTAATCTTGACTAAACCCTTCGGATCACACCCAAGCAATTAACAAACCAACTCGACGAATTAATTCGGAAGAAATTAATGAGTCGCCTGAGTATTAAATATTTAAGCGTCGGAAATTTGAGCTTAGAGCGTCGGAAGTCGAGTCAAGATAGTAAATGACGAGACGCGCAAAATAATAATAAATCGATAATATTCCCAAAAATACCCCTAGCATCGGAATGCCCCTAGCATCCGAATGCTAGGGGCATAATATGCTAGCAAATGTGGCTAGCATGCGCACCATGCCGAGCCAAGGGTGGCTGGCTGGTGTGTGCTAGCAGCAGCTAGCAGCCGCAAGCACACCAAGGCAGCAGCTGCTAGCAGCCCGCACATGGTGTGAGCGGCGTGCTAGCAGCAGCCCGCACATGGTGTGAGTGGCGTGCTTGCAGCAGCCCGCACATGGTGTGAGCGGCGTGCTAGCAGCAACCCGCACTTGGAGTGTGTGGCTTGCTAGCCATAGCAGCAGCCCGCAACTCCAAGTGCGGGGCTGAGCTTGGTTAGGCTATGGCTGTGCCTAAGGCTCGAGTAGTAGGGTCGAAAAATCATGGGAAGCAAATGGAAGCAAGTGGGTGAGGGACAAGTGGCACAAGGAGAGTATGGAGTGGGGAGCAAGTATGGTCCCCTACTCTCCAAGTGGTCCTCACTTCCCTTTTCATGTTATAGTGACACTTGTAGATTTATTATTAGTTTGCTTATTTATTTTAATTTAGCTTTAAAATAAATTGTGTAATTTCATGCTCCCACATTGATGGGATAGAAATTCCCACTTTCCCTCTTGCCTATAAATAACCATCTTGGGTTTTTGGGAAGAGTGCTTGAGTAGGAGTTCAATAGAGCATTGCATTAGCAAAAACTCTTAAACTCACATAATACTCGGGTTTTGGTCGGACCTCACTAACCTCGAGGTAACGGACCTAAAAGTTGGTAGTTGTTTTTGCGGGTGGATCTCCGTCAGAGGCTCTCGTATTTTCGGGGCTAAGCTTCTCAAGTAAGAGCCCGTTTTGTGGGGAAAAGCACGTGCCAAAGGTAAATTTCCTATTTTGCCCTTTTATGTTTATCTATGCATTTGTGATATTATTTATTGCGAGCGAGATCCTTGGCTCGGGTTATTTCCGCGGTGAGTGGGACTCACCAAACCCTAACATCATAGACAAAGCTAAATTGGACTGGCTATTTTTTGTAAATAAGGTAAGAAAAGAAATATTTTTGAAAACAAAAAGAGAGATATTTTAATAAAAACATCGTTATCACTAGACTTTCCACACTTTTTCTTCGTTCGATAATCAAATGACTTGAAAGGTATTCATCAGTGAGTTTGGTTTTAGGGAGACACAATTGGGTGTCTACAACGGTATTACCGCCTGTATGGCTCTCATGCAAGGATTGAATATTCTCTATTAGTGTATTCTTAAAGCTGTTTGGAAAGCTCGAGGTAGAGGCTGACTTAGACAGCTGCTGACTTTTCCTACGGGTAATGATTTCCGAAGCGTCAGCTGTTGATTTTTTGTTACCCACCGGCTGTTCCTCTCGGCGGGAATTTCTTGGATTCTTCTGGGGCAGAAGAATCTTAGACCATTCAAGGGTCCCGGCTGCCTTGTCCTTTGGATGCGGAGTTGGCTGCTTGTCCCTGACTAGCTTCCTCCTCTCTAGAGGAGTCTTCCTTGCCCACTGGCCCTTTCTTGGGCCACCCTTGCTTTTGGTAATCAGATGCTTGATTTCACCCTTGGAACTAGTCATGAATTTCATGAGTTCGTCCCGGGTGACTAGGGAAGACCCGTTTGCCGTTTGGGTTTCCCCTTCTGGCTGGCTAAGGGGCTTGCTTGTACCTGCCTGGCTTGCATCCCGCTCTAGAGTGTCTTTGGGACGGATGCGCTTGGTTATTAAAGAGCCATATTTGGCAATGTATGACCTGAGGATCATCATCCTCGTGGTTAGTAAAGACCTCCGGCTGATTAACCATGTGGTCACGAGGTGGTACAGACTCTTGAACCATCCTTAAGGTTCTATCCCCACAAACGGCGCCAAATATTTTGGGTATTTTTGTCCCTCGGGAGAGTTACAGCTCAAGGACTGATCCGACTACGCCTGTACCTGCAAAACAACGGAGACTCCGGATGTTTAAAGCTCCGCCTCCCACGGTCAAGTTAGTACTTGAATATGAGTAAGAGAAAGTGCGGAAAACAAAATGAGATTTTCTCGGATTCCGAGATCAGGTGTTTCTCTGATGTGAGAGAATGTAGGGTAGGTGTAATAAATGATTGAATATGTCCCAAAATTTGGGGAATATCTCCCTATTTATAGGGTCATTGGAGGACGTGCCCTTTCTAGGTCATTTGACCTAGATTTGGTAGGTTGCGCCGTTTGACGACGTTTTTGGGAATTAGGCCTTGAAGGCTGCAATTCAGGAAGCATACGAGGTTTACATGTGTCAACTAACAATGGGCCCAAGTGGACTTTCCTAGGCTTGACACGTGGCCCTCTCTGATTGGTCCACGTGGACAGGGTAAATTTACCCAAAACACTTTTAATTGAGGACCGTTTTGTAAGACGAATCAAATAGAATGCCTACCTTTGTTAATAGTTCCATTAGATTTATCAGTTACTCGTACTACTTATTTTATTTAACCCACCATTCCACTAGTCAAAAACCTAACCCTCTTATTTGTTCCTGACTCCCTTCTACTGCCTCCGCATCTCTATTTTCTCCCTCTCTTTATCCAACTGCACATTCCGTTCAATAAAAATTCTCCCTTTACCTTTTCCCTTCATACTTAAATCTATTAGATTGAAAAAAGTCTAAGATATGGGTTTCCCAGCCCATTATTCATTCTTCTCTTGCGAGTCGTCAGGTTTTTTTTCCCTAATTTCTCTTTCTTTTTTTTGGGTTTTTATAATGCAAATTTTGTAGATCTATGCTTTTGCATTCAAAATTCAAGGAATTGTGCTTGTTGGGTTGTGTTCAAATCACTAAAGTTATCTTTGTGATTGTTTTACATCATATGATTTTTATAAGATTAATTGATGGAATTTCTGGGTTTTTGAATTTGATATTTTAAATTTTGTATTTTTTTAGAGATATTAGATTATATGAATCTTGAGACTATGCGTCAATTTTGTCGATACCCTCGCCAATCTTTTTTTCAAACTTGTTCTATTTATTGACACATTTTTAGATACCTCAATCTAGCTTCAACTTTATGGCTATCTCTTTTACTTAGATCAATTGTATATACTCTGACATTATAAAATTTTCTTTTGCAGGTTTACTTTCTAAGAAGCAGAAACTTTGTTCAATTGGAGAATGTATTGATTCTTTTGGTTCATTAATTTTTTAATCTAATATATGATTTGAATATGCTCCAAGTCATTCAGTTCATCTGATTAATTCTTTGTAAAATATTGAATTTGTATTATTGAAATACTTTGTATTAATATATTGAAGAAGAGTATTGTTGACAATTTTTGTATTTTTTCTTTACTTACAGCCATTATACTGCAGTACTTATAAAAAAATTTGAAAAAATTAATAAAATGTTGTAATTTTGGTTTATTAATCCATACAAATTAATAGTAATTGTTTCAAAGAAAATTAATAATAATAATTATTATTATTATAATTATAATTATTATATTAAAAAAATTCAAAAAAATAAGAAAAAAGAGAATTGTCACCCTATGTTAGGCGTTCTCTTTTATATGAATACATAACGCCTTCCATAAGCTAACCCTTCTTTTATCCATGTTTTTTGTTATTTTGGACATAGACTTGGAATCCGTTAGCTTAGTAAGGCGTTATGTAAGAAATAGAATATATAACACCTTCAAGAGGCGTCTTTTATTCTTTATAAGGCACCCTAGTTGAAGTACGCCTCTAAGGTGTTCTATATTGCCTATTTTAGGCGTTCTTTATTGTATTTTTTGTATTAGTGGCGCACATTACACACGGATGCATATCCATGTTACCATTCTTAAGCCACAACGCTTCTTACCTCATGCTTACAAATGGCTTCCTTGTTAAGGATCTCATCCTTGTTAAGGTTTGTGCTTGCAACATCAATACCCAAATTATATTTGTTTCCATGCGTTAAGAACTCATCCTCTCACTCATCCAAGTGCTTTGGATGTTGTTGACTATAATTTAGCGATCTAATACTTAGATTCAAGTTGATTGGTACTATATACGTACTTCACATGCTCTAAGCAAGTAAGTCGTGTGACGATTCCATATCATAGCTTACATGATGGATTTAATGGTAGAATTATTCTCAATCTTATTCCATCCATGTAATATTTTAGCTCATTCAATTTTACTGAGTCTTGCTAAACTGTTTGCTATGTAATACGGTTGAAAGTCTCTACTAAAGTCTTTCATGTTTGACTTAGTATTTAGCCTAGCTTATACCTAGTTCAAACATTTACTTAATTTTATACATATGGGTCGAAAGCCTTTCAAAGTCCTTCATGTTTAACATGGTAAATTCTGTTACTCGTTTAAACATTTAATTAAGTCTGTACCATAGAACTTAATTCTTAATATGTACTAAGTATCACCTTTAGCTTGGTCCATTGTCGAAAATACTTTCAAATCTAATCATTTAGCATTTGATGGTTATTTCACAATAGAGCTCGTAAACTTCTCGTTGGACCTTTGTTATCACTAAACTTCTTATTCACAAGAATTTCTATGTTTCTCCATAAGCCAATCCTTTTGTTAACTTCATGAGAAAACACGTTCCAATTCCTATTTTCAATGCTACCTTTAATCCCATAATTGGATTTCTTGAGCTTTCTCTCATATCTAGCATTATTTAGATTTTGCCAAGCCCTTAGACTATTTTCATAGTCACTTCCAAAATCCTATTTTAGGAAGGAATTTTTGGTATCTATTTTTCCATATTTCATATGTGCAATTTTGTTTGAACAATCACAAAAAGACTTAAGCATTCCGATTGGTAAGAATATGTTTTTATTAAAATCAACCCCGTGAATCTAATTGTATCCTTTTCAACCAATCTAGCTATGTATACATATACATTTCCACATTTGTTAGTATTCTCCTTGAAAACTTATTTGCAATCGATGGTTCTTTCACCCTTCATGCAAATTAATCAAGTTTTAAACATGATTTTCAAACATGGAGTCTATTTCGGATTTTTATGGCCTCTAACCATTATTCGGAATTTGGATTTGTCGTAGCTTATTTACAAGACACTATTCCCTTACTATCTAATAGTAAATAGTATGCTTGTAAGTCTTAGGTTTATTTCTATCTTAATAGAAATTTATAGAATTCAATCTAGTTAAGGATTTGGTGAATTCTATACCTATACAGGGTAATTGCATCAAACACTGAGTTTCATGGCGCTTTCAAAGCCCTTTGATTATGTTGATCTTACTCCAACATTTCTGATGTTTTGTGAGTAATGAATTCTCTTTTAAGGCACATGTAAGTCCTTTTGAGTATTCTTGATCAAGTATTCTCACGAAGTCCTTTTATGGTCTTCCGAGATTCTCAGGTCTAGTTTGTTGCTAAGCTCGATGGTCATCAAGTTCACTTTCCTCCCACTTGTCGTTTTAGAAATGTGTTACTTTCTAGAAAGACACCACTTAGAGCAACAAACATTGTGTTCTCAATTAGGTTGTGGATGCAATGCCCGTAGTCTCACTTGAATGCTTATAAGGAGACATTTATATTGTCTTTGGGTAAAAGTGAGTTGTGAACCAATCAGTAAGCTCCCACTTGAGCTATCTTAGCCTTTAATGAGTCATTAAGCTCCCACTGAGCCACCTAGCTTCCACTGAGCCGGTGAACTCCTACTGAGACTAAGAGCCTTAGACATATACTTGAAAAGACATTTAGAAGTTATTTCTATCCATAATTGAATATGGAGTCCTTTCTTAGCTTCGACATTTTGTTTAGTGTAACATTAGTCATTTGTGAAAAATCTTTAAGAATTTTATGGAAGGGACATGAACCATCATCGTTCGAGTCATTTTTAAATGACATCGAGGTCTCCGGGAAGACATACTATGTTCTTTGTGGAGTTGTTTATGAAATTTTCATTCATAACTTTGATATGATCACTTTTGGCTCAAATAAACATCTCTCGATCTAATCTACACGTTTTGATATATTGCCAAGTCGATTATGTACTTCACTGAACTCTTGAGATTCTCGAGTCAATTTTGTTCACATTTGATTAATATATACATATTCTTTCAAATTTTTTTGTGAAACGTTGAAGTAATTGAATCCTCTTTAGCCTTCGAAGTCAATTATCTATACCAAGAACAATAGCTCTTTGGTTTGTTGGTTTCAACAAGTAAGACTTGCTTGTCTTAGAACGATTCTGAATCAATCAACAATCAAGAGCCTATCTAATAGAGCCTTGAGTAAGTTCTTGTCGATGTGACATTACTAAAGATGTTCGAAACACAAATCATGCCCTTGACTTGAGCTTTTGTGAGTTTATTATGTTACGGATATGTTTGCTTATAATCAAGCATTCTTGACTCATGGCTTAGATAAAAATGCAATCCAAATAAATTTGCAACTATTGCTTTGAATGTGAGTCTTTCTGTGTTCAAACGGGTCATTTGCTGATTATGGAACATAATAATATCCATTATTTTTTCTAACCTTAACTCAAAAGGTCTTTAAACAAAGCATGAGACCTTACAACTGATGTAGCTCTCCTCGCTTCATTCTAAGCTTGTAAGTCAATAAATCATCTTATCTTCAATGGTTTGAGGTCACTTTCAAAGTGGAACACTCAAGCAGTATCTGATACTTTGTGTAGATAACAAGTTGCTAAGTTAACTTCAATAACATGAACTTTTTGGTAGAAATGGAATCTTATTCCTTTCCTTTGTTTCTCGTTTCCTATATTTCTTATCATACAATATCTCATGATCTTACTTTAATAACCATTTATTTAAGTGCCTTGACTTTTATACTTAGTTAGGCATAATTAAGAACCTAGTGCGCGTAAAACAAAGTTACATATTTTTCTTTAATTCATGCTTTAATTACTACATTAATGAGTCCTACTCATCTATGTATTAAGCGAAAAGATATGTTGGTTGTCAAAATTGACAATTTGAGTTTACAACTCAGATCAATACTTCTTTTTTTTTTTATCAAAAGTACCTAGTATTTTGAATACATGATGTCCAACCGTCCTTTTGGACTTAGTTATAAAAGTCATTTACGAGAATTGTATTTTAGAAATGCTTTTCCTTTCTTTGAGAATCACCCTCAAAGATTTCCTTTACCAATCATGAAAAGAATATAATTTGATTCAGAATACTGCAAATATAAGTACAAAGTATAACCATTTATCAAGATAATGACATAATTAATAAGTTCCAAATTTAAAGCATTCATGCAAATTTTAAGCTTATTCAACGTCTTATTCACGCATTAAAATTGTCCCTATTTGGCGATAATAAGGCATTTCCAAGATCCAAAGAATCAATAAGTAGTTAGGTACGCTTTGGCTTGTCCTAACACTTATTACCCTAAGGTAAGCAACTCTTTGCTTATGGCTCCAAGCCATTCTTGGCTAGATAATCGTCGCATCTAATGCTCTCGTGACGATATATCTCTTTTGCCTCGACATGTTAAGACTCCAACACTCATATCGTTGAGTACAACCAAAACAAACATGCACACCCGGTGTGCCTTACTTTCCTTGGAGAGGTGGTGATGCCTCGCTTTGGCGTAGCCCATCACTACCCTCGTTCGGTTGGTAAGTGTTGTTTTGGAAAGACAAGTTTTACTCAATATTCTTAGGGACCTAGGGTTTCTATGTTGGTTGATTTAAGTGGACATAGTTAATCATCGCAACATAATGAATCCTAAACATGCATCTAACATATCATTCATATATTTAAGCAAAAGCATAAATATAAAAAACATGAGTAAATGATGCATTTGGCAACTAGCATGACCCCTTGAGTCTTCAAGTCTTCAAGGGTCTTCTTTTGCAATTTCATGGATTCGTCTTCCAAGAACCTCCGTCTTCAAGACTTGACCAATATTATGCAACTACTAGTATCTATGATTATGACTAATCTAAATGTTAAGGTACAAAAATACTCAACGGTTCGTAGACCGTATTTAGATTTACAAAAATACATCACGGAACGTAGTTTGTATTTTTTATCCTAAACGAGCCCCACTAGTTGCCATTTCATAAAACCTGTGAGAGAATATACATTCCATTCATCCATTCACTATTTGTGAATGGCCCATGCATTTTACAATGATAAACAAGTAACAATGCATAAAACACGCGTAAACTAGTAACTAATCTAGGTGATTAATCTGATTAACGCACCTAATTAAAACTAGTCAAAGTTTTTTAACCGATTATGTAATTTAGCTTAATTAATAATTGAAGCTCCTACTAAATTCCGCGTCCATCTTAATTAATCCAATTAATTAAGCTGGTAAACCCAAAATTTTGCCAAAATAAAATTTTGCCAATGCCGCGCAAAACCGAGGCCTAGCCTCCAAAATTTAAATAATTAATTAAAATAATTAAAACGGTGAAAGAATACAAAATTGCGTAGCCTAAAATGTCTAAGTGCCTAGCACCAAGACTTGGATTGCTCACCACTCGCACAACAAATCGTGGCCCATGATGGCCATGTCGAGCGAGATCATTGCACCACCTTACTCCGCAAGCAATGTCTACGCACACTGACCCCTATCAAGCACCAACATGCATACATACATATATAGCATGCCCTGCACCACAAGGCTCGAGCTCGCGCAACCAAGCCACGGGCAGCCGAGCCACGCACAACAGCCCGCATGGTTGGCGCTGCTGCCGCGCCATGCTGCTGATGCTTCGCTGGCTGGCCTTGCTGCTGGCGGCGAGCAGCAGCCACGCAAAGGGCCACACCACCTCAAGGCAGCCCCTTGACAGCCACATGCGGGCTGCTATGAGCCCGGCTCGCCAAGGGATGCTTTGCCCTCGATTTTCGTGCAATATCACCGGGTGTTTATTCCAAATTTTTGCGTTACTAAATGATTAATCTCAAATTAATTTTAGAATTTATAAAATGAGCCAAAAACGAAAAAGTTATTACAAGTCCAACTTAAATAAAATTCATCAAGGTGCACTTAACCAAAATTATTTCCAAGAACCATCTTTACTAAAATTGGTTTTGGTGCAATAAAATGAACAAGGGTAATAACTCACTATTATTTTAATTAATTTAAATTAATCATGAGATTTTGACAAAATAAAGGGGAGTTGGAAATATGAACACAAATATTCAAATAAAGATTCCAACTTTTTAACTTGTGGAAGCCTTGAAAATCATCTTCCAATATGAAGATAAATGAAATTTCTATCACAAGATTGAAACTTTATGATTTCAATCAACTTAATAAATGATTAAATCAACAAAGTTTAACAAAAAATTCATGGAATTTAGTAACTCAAAGTTTCAATCACTTAAAGATTGAATCTTTAGTACTTAGAAGCCTCAAATAATAAACTTTTCACACTTAATGCAATGAATTCGCAGTTATGTAAAAATTAACCATAATCTTTCAAGCTCTAATTACTACCAAGTAACCATGCTTAAAGAGGTTTAAAAAATCAGAAACATTAAGGAAAGAACTAAATACATAATCACCATAAATATGCCATAAGATTCAAGGTAAGAAAGACTTAAATTTTTTCGTCAAAACGAAAAATCCCTCGGAAAAGGCTTTTTTGGTCAGATTTTGGCCTAAATCACAATCTCAAAGGGTGAAACCTTTTCCCAAACACCTTTTTCACCCAAAATTCACTATTTTTGGGAAAAAAATATGGGTTCGGGGGCCAAAATCGCATTAAAAACAGGATTAAAATTAATAAAACCGAGCTACTAATCTAATTAGCAACATAAAACTAGAAAAATTAAGCCATTAAAACACCTTGAAAGTTATGATTATAAAAAAAATGAGCGAGGCTTCAGTAACGCTGTTGGGTTTTAAAGAGTCCGACTCATTGCGGAATAAAACCCGAGCCAAAATCAAACTCACAATTAACATAATCAAAAGACATAATTAACAAGAGAGAATTTGTAAAGACGTAATTACCCTTGTAGCGTGCTTCGCTTGTACCCCGAGCTCTTACTTGGGAAAGCTAGGTTTTCGCGTTGAGCGAAAACCTCCTACGGTATCCACCCGCAACACTCCCCGACAAGGTCTATTGCTTAGAGGTTAGCTAAGCCTGACAAAACTACTCAAGTAATTATATGTATTTAAAGGTTTACTCAATGGAGATGCCTTTTTTAATACCTTATTCAAGTGATTTTTCCCATACCCCAACTTGGGTATGTATAGGGAAACCAAGAGTGAAATCCTCTCTCCCACCAATGTGTGAGAGTTGGTAAAATCAATATTCTTTATTTATTTTTAAATCAAAAATAAAATTAAATATCTAACAACTAATTAATTAACAAGTGGCACATTTAGCAAAAGAGTTAGGTGAGGACCACAAGGAGGGAAGGGGACCAAACTTGATCCCTAAGAACCTCCCTAAGAGCCGACCACCTACATACATAAACCACCAAAGGGTGGCTGCCACGTGGCACCCCCAATTGGGCACCAAGGCAATCGAGTGGGCTGTTGCTGCTGGCCTTGGCTTGCGGCTTGTGACTGCAGCCTCGGCCCAGCTAGCTGCTGGCCATGGCTTGCAGCTTGCGGATGCAGCCTCGGCCGAGCTAGCTACTGGCCTTGGCTTGCGGTTGCTGCCTTGGCCCAGCTGCGTGCCGTAACTAGCACCATGCTAGCCATACACACACCAGCCAGCCTAGGCTCGACTTGGTGCATTTGCTAGCCACCTCGGCTATACCAAATGCCCCTAGGCTTTGGTTTTCCCGGGGGATTCCGATCCTAGGGGTATTTCGGTAACTTGTTGATTAATTAGCGATTTTACCATCTCGTCTTTTATTATTTTGACTCGACTTCCGACGCCCGGTTTCGACGCTCCAAGCTCGAATTTCCAACGTCTAAATATTAATTACTCGAGCGACTCATTAATTCCTTCCGAATTAATTCGTCGTGTCGGTTCGTTTGATGCTTGGTTGTGACCCGATGGGTTCAATCTTAATTATACATTAATATTACTTATTGGAAGCGGCCTCCACCTAGGCATTCCGATCACTTGACCTCACTGAATAATTAGCTTTCTAATAATTCCGAACCCTCTATCAGAATGATACACTTGTTCGAAGGACACCATTCCTTTCAATGAGTTTCATTGAGATCGAGAGTGATAATTAGGTGGTGATTGAGACAATGAGGAAGCGTTTGTATGGCCCTAATTGACTAGTTCCTTTCATTTGATTATGAAGGATATTTGTAGACACCTAAAAATGTCTCCCCAAAACCAAACCCGATGATGAACAACCTTTCACCGCCATTATTGGTTGGGTTGAGTATTTAATCTTGGAGTTCTTAAATCCATATTTCATTTCATAAAACCAACCCAAATCCTATCCCATTTCCCCAAACCATAACTTATTTTCCTCTATTCTTGCCGTTAAACCCAAAATAGTTCATTTCGTGTCCTTTAAAATCATTCATTTTGTGTCTTTTTTATAAAAACGTTTAATACAGTTTATTTTGGTCCATTATATGGGTTCAATAATTGAATAGTTGGATGGGGCTTGAAAAGAGATTTCCAACGATATATTATAAGCCCAAATCCGAGTTATAACGAATAAGTTATGGCCAAAATATTAAATTGAGCCCAAACCGAACCTAAGCCCACCTTACCTACGACCCAATGATCATGTGGAGGGTCCAAATGATTTAATCCAATTCCTTAAACAATTAGGATTAATTGGAATCTTCTATAAGTTTCTATAAGATCTTAATTATCATTTTTAAAAAGATAAGATTAAAGAGTTTGAAATTGAATAAAACTATTCTTTTTGAAAATCCTATTTCGATCCGAATTGAAAGACGTTCAAAAATAGTCAGATATGATTTTAGTGCCTCATATTTATCCAAATTTTTTATAGTTGGATAGCCCTTGAAATTATCTTTCCAATGAAATATTATAATATTAATTCCGAGCTATAATGGAATAGATATGAATAAAATGTCAAACTCTATCCAAAACTGACACCGTCCCACTATTTCGTCCATATCTTTTAGTATACAAAATATTTTAATCTGATTATAATTGGGTAGAAAGTAGACTTCAATATATTTCCAACGATATCTTATTTATCTTATTCCAATTTCTGGATCAAAAGATATGATAAAAACAAAAACCGCAAAAACGCAGTCTATCGAGTTTTATTCCGATATAATTCGGATCTTATCTTGTTTTTTTCGACCCTTCTTTTTTCTCTATAAACTAGTCGCCCTCTCGCGCGCTACGCGCGCAATAGTTCTGCGTAATTTTATTTTGGTTGTATTGCGAAATAAATAGTTTTAGGTGAGCGAAATACAAATTATTGTCCAAAGTTTGTTTCACTTTATGGGTTACAAGTTAATGGATATATGCTTGTTTGTTGTTAAGTTTTTGTAGACTTTAGCCATTTTTTTAAAAAAAAATAGGGTAAACAAAAATGCTAGGATTATATATTAAATAAACAAATTTGTTTTAAATT
Source organism: Chenopodium album (assembly GCF_948465745.1). Lineage (NCBI taxonomy): Eukaryota > Viridiplantae > Streptophyta > Magnoliopsida > Caryophyllales > Amaranthaceae > Chenopodium > Chenopodium album. Next base: position 20,184,332 of record NC_137842.1, read on the forward strand.
ATTAATCACGTGAACAATTATGTATTTTTTTAAAAAAAAATTTAATTGTAAAGATATTATTCTTAAATGTGGACTAAAAAATAATAGTTAAGTATTTATGTTTTTTTTGTTTTTTTTCATTTAGGTAAAATGTTAAAGTAGTTGAATAGATTGGAATAAATTTTTTAAAATTTGATTTTTTAACCCTTTGTTTTAATAACTTTCTCCTAGGCCATCTGTGTTTGTTCGATTTGGGGGTCTTCTTATAGCCTAGGGTTTTTTTCTTTTTCAATTAGCTTTCTTTGTTTAGGAAATGGGTGATGAAATTACTGATTTGACGATTGAGGATGGCAGTGTCTGGTCTCCGGTAGCTGGGGAGAATGCGTATCAAAGGCTGAAAAGCTACTGGTCGTGGGTGCGGGGTCAGCTGAAGGTGTTTGCAAGGGAGCTGAAGGAGAAAAGTAAGGAAGCTTTGAAAGAATTGGAGGAAGAAGAAGCGGCGGCTATCAAGGCTATGAAAAGGAAGGCATGCCCTGAGATTTCTTCCATGTGTGCTGGAACTTCCAATGTAAAGAAGCCAAGGTTAGGAGCTTAGTAGGCTATTTAGTGATTTGATTTTAATTGTTTTGTTGTTTTAATTTCTTACTATTTAAGTTTGTAATATAAAATATGTGGGAGAAGATATTTCACTGAATCAGAATGTATGGTTAAGCTATGAGTATTAGTAGATAATCTGCATGTGTTTGGTTAACTTAGTTTATCTTTTAGTATGATAATTGAATTTTTTTTTTTCAAATTGATTATTATAGTATGTGTTTCAGTATCATGAATTATGTTTCAATTGTGCAAAATCTATTGAGGAATCTGAAGTATGAAAATTGGTTAATAGTTGTGGTTCTTATGAAAATAGCATGATAGATTTGTTGTAATAGTTTAGAGTGTACAAATGTGCTGGGAATCTTTAATAGTGTAAGGTTTTTGTTTGCTAGTAGAGATTTTTAAAGATGTGGTGCAGCATTTTCTGAGCAAGGTATAGATAGATCTTCTCATGGATTCTATGTCTGGAATCTATGGGTTGTTAAAGTTGTAAATTGACTGTGATCTATGTTAAAGTTCAAAGATGTGGTTGAAGGTGAAGTTGTCTGTGTGTACTATGTTAGGAATGGGAGATAAATAATGTAGGTTGGAAGTTAAATGAAATAATGCATCATTGAGTGAGATCTTATTTCTGCTTGATTAGAAAGTATTTTTTGACCTTCTTATCTTATGTAATAATGTTTTGTTAATGAAGTGATTTACAACAATTGTTATATAGTTATGAAGGTTACGCAAATGTTGAAGAAACATGCATGGTTTTAGATTAGTTATGTATGATTTGTCTCCAATTGATACTTATTGAAACTAATTAAGTTAGGTTATAATGTGATTATTTAAGCAAATGAAGTAGAGATATAATTGTGTGAATGAAGTAGGGAAGCTTCAATGGTTAGAAGGAGTTTGACCAGTTGCATTTGAATCCTTTGAATATTCTGTTCTCGACTAAGTAAAAGCATTCTGAGAATTCTGTTTTTTTTTTATTATTATTACACAACTATTACTTTCGAACCTGTACGATTGATACTAAATTTGTCAACGTTTCTAGGTATGATTTCATTTTCATTGATACTAATATATATGAATGAACAAAAATTGATGAAATTATAGAAATAAAAGAAGTATTGATATAGTAGGACTTAAATTGTTTACAATGACTGAGTTGTAACAACTAATAAATATAAATGTATAAAACTTGATTACATTACACAGATGGAAGGATGCTAATTATAAAACCTTTTTTTTTTCCTTCATCTTTTTTTGATCTTTCTTTCAATTTTTTTCCCTTTTTTTTCTTCATAATTGAAACAAACTATACAACCAAGTTTTTACAGATGACTTGCAAAACTCTTTTGTTGATTTCAAGCTCTTCCATATATTCATGGATGTTTAAAAAAAAATTATTTCATTCCTCCTACTTTGTTGGTGGATAATTTACACCTGCTGTTTTATCCGCCATGGGCTACATTACCTTGGCAGGTGTAGTTGGTAATTAATTCCCACCGGCAATTTCATCTTCCATGGGATTAAGTCCTTTGGCAGACAAAGCTAGTGACTAATTGGTGCCAGCGATTTCATCTGCCATGGGCTTAAGTCCTTTGGCAGACAAAGCTGGTGACTAACTGGAACCAGCGATTTCATCTTCCATGGGCTTAAGTCCCCTGACAGGGAGGATTTTATATAACTTTCCCAAGTCCTTTGGTGGAGTGCGGTGTTCCTCGTAGGGGATGGCCATTTCTTTCATATAGACATCGACTCTGTTGTGTTTACTATTGAACTTGGGTGTTATTTAGGTGTGTAAATGTCAACAATTATATTTTAGTTTTAGTTGACATTGCACCTAATTTTAGGAATACGTTAGCAGAAACTTTACTAGCGATTCCATGTATTAGCAATAACTTTGCTACCGAATGTATAGGTTTAATTATTGGTAATGGAATGGGAAAAAATCAGGTATCGTTCGCTGATTGATAAGAGGGAGGTAAGAAGTATTTTTGGGTAGTGTTGTTTTGAATGACATGTTGGAAGTTAGGGAAGGAGAATGAGATGTTTGTGTGAATTTACTATATTGAGAGATTTTTTTTTTCCTTTCTGAATGGTGATGGTTAGTGTATAGGGGAGACATGAGGAGGTGTATTTATAGCAAGGATATGGTTACAATTATTGATTGAAAAAAGTGAAAATAGTATCGTTGATTTCCCTATTTTTTTAATATTGATAGTAATAGTGAATGTTTGATGGTGCAGGGCTGTGACATATGGCCATAGTGGGTTTGTGGCACTGTAAGTTTTTGGCTTGTAGTTAGGCTGCCTACTGATAAATTAAAATGAAATTTGAAATTTTGCTGGGTAAATTCAAATGAAATTTTTAAATTCTACTGGTTATTAGTGTGTGCAAAACTGTGGTTTACTTAGGGAGTTATAATTTCGAGGAGTTTCAAATTTGTTGGGAATCAGTTTATTGTTACTTGTATTTGATTATATATGAATTCTGTAATTAGTATTGTATGTATATATTGTAATATTCTGATGATTCTGAATTTATTAGTTGTATTAAAGACCTACTTATATAGCAAGGCTATATTTGCTTTTATTTTTTTACAGTGTTCATTAGTTAAGTTATAAGGTTCATATTTGGATATATATGATTGTTTGAGAGTAATTATTCCCATCATTATTAACTCTTGAGTTTTCAAATATTGTGGAGGTGATGTTTGAACATTTTGTTGTTGAATAAAAGTGTTAAAGATGTTTTATTTTATTTTGAGTTCATTAAATTCTTTTTTAGAATAACGATTGTTTAGTTTCGTTTTAAAAATAAAAGCATTACAAGTGGTTAAATGTATTGTGAATTGATAGAACTACTTTTAACAATTGTAGTCTAATTTGAGTTGCAAGCAATGAAATAGAATTTCAAAGATGAAAAGAAAACATTAAGGCTAAAACATTCAACAATAATAAAGTTACAGTTACAAATACTTAGGATTTAAATTCCTTACAAATACTTAGGATAGATTTGTTTGGTTTAGCAAAAGTTGTAAGGTGCAATGTTTTTTATTTTGCATTATACTTAAGCTAGTAAATGATTTGTTACATAATGATCTTAGAATTGTTTGCTTCTGTTGAATGTTGGCAGATTTCATTTCCAATTAGCTAGGCTGCCGCTACATACATATCATTCAAAATTTCATGGAAGTTGCTGATTTCACAAAACAGAAGCGTAGATATTGCTAGGTACCTAAGTCCAACTAACATCCTTGAGAACCCATGACAGAACCTGCTTCTTTGTCAGCATGTATGATGGACCAACTGCAACGTAAAACTCATTCGAGCTGAGGTCTCGAGCAATAGAGCCAAAGTCAAGCATTCCCAATAGGTGATAACATGATATGGTAAGTATTCATTTGCTTAAATTATTAGTAATTATAGATTTGGTTAGGCAATGCTTACTGTATTTGTTTGCTCAAATATTTCTATTATTGGTAGCTTAAATAACTTTTCACAGTCCTCTGCAAAAGCTGTTAGACTTAATTCTCCAGTCTCATCTACTGCATCAAACTTGAATGTAGCTCTGGAAATTAGCCAATATGTGTAGATTTAGTATAAGGCTTATGCATCAAATAAATGTAGCAATTGATTATGTGACAGTATGTGAAAGAGTAGATTTACCTAGGAACACTTGTGCAATCTAGTTTAAAGCACTTTGGACAAGTCGTTGATGTATTAAGTGGTAGATCAACTCTTTTGCCATATTTGTTACATCCTTCATATGCAATTATCCTAGTTTGGTCTGGCTTAGGAATTTTGACCTTGATCCAATGAATTTCCTGCTAAATTTCTTGCGAAGACTAATAATATATAGAAATCAAAATAATTATATTAATGTAAAAGGAGATTGAAATTATTAATGTGAAATAGACAAGTCGGGTATGCGTTTTAACCTTTTTGTCTAGAACTTGCTTAATTGTTAGAATGCTTTTCTCTGCAGCTGGGTTTTTGGTATCTACCAACTGTGCCATCTTGTTTGCAAGCTCATCTATATTTGCCATCACCCTTGAAATCATTGTTATGTATAGAATATTAGTAGTGGTGTATGGCCAATTAAATAAGTATATGATGAAAAATATATTGTTCACGTCTAGAAATAATTTACCAGTCATGGAAAGCTACGAATACTTCTCCAGTAGGGTTAGTGTCAATGGTTGTGGAGAGACTGCTTGAGAGAATGAATCCTGTATATAATTTTAAAATTATATTGTTGTTTAGTGTAAGTGCATAGTAATATGATTAGATATACCTTTGGTTGTTGTCACTCTTAATCCTAAGAAGGCAGCTATAACTGGTTCAGTATTCCATGAAAGCATTTTAGGATCTTTAATGTCTGTGAGATCATCCCATATAGAGATAGTCATTGACACTGTAGTACTGCAAAGGTAAATAAACAATTGGTAGCTAAAAATATTAGCTAAGTATTTCTTTAACATTAGAAATTATAGTTTGGTTATAAGTGAATTTGTACTGACCTGTGGTCTATCACACTGATGTCCTGAATTCGATGTTCAATACCTGCGTCAGTTGTTATTGTTCTTATATCGCTGATGAAGAGCACCAAACCTATATTATCTGTGTTTATCATGGTTATTTATTTGATTATTAAGATATTTTATAAACTTATTATAGAAATTCAAGAGTGAGTAGTGTCTAGAATACCATAACGATCATCTGGGCCACTTTCATATGAGATTAAGGCAAGAGGGACATATTGCACTTTGCTTGGGGTAACCTCAGTGGCAATAGGCTGGATCATTGTTTGCCCACCAAATCTAAGCGAGCAGTCACCATCCCGGTCTTTATATTTTGGATGTACAAGCTCCAATGGTGCATTAGAAATCTGATAAACATTGTCTTTCTGAAAAATGTCCCCATACTCTTTGATCTGATTCTCAAATAGAGTTCCTTTCATTTTGGTTCCCTAGTAGAGACAACATTAAGTCATATTTTAGTTATTTAGTGAGAATCATTTATAACATGTATTGTAAATTTTAAAAACTAAGATCAGAGGATCCCTCATCATCTTTGAATGTGACGACTACAAATTTGGTTTTTTCTGCGGAGAAATAAGAACCCTAGATTTTTCAACAACTTGCACTTTAACTTTGTAGTTTCTTGAATTAGGCTTGAGATCTTTAAAGAAAGACTGATTAGACGATTGGCCTTTTTCCTGTTTCATAGTGTTTTCCTGCGGTATGTAAGTATAAATAGGATTATTGTCATGTGATAGTCAAGGTAAGTGTCAATGAAACTCAAACTTTTGGAAATCTGTCTAATAAATTTTGCATATACTCTTGTTTGCTTGAAAGCATAATATAATATGACATTACTTTCTTTGAACATGTTTTTCTATAGGCTTGCATGTCAATATCTAAGGAGCAACTTCATGAATTAACATCTGATCCACTGGTAAACATTTGCAATAATATCATTTCAGCCTTCATGAAGCTTAGAGAAATAGATAGGTAAGTTTTTGAAGTCTGCATTTTCAAGCTGGTAAGTTTATGAAAATTTAACAACAAAATTAAAGTTTGCTGCCAAATTTTATTTGCATGTTTGTAGCTATTGGTCAGTGTATGGATGAGGTCTTTGATGATATTTTTTGTGCATTGAAAAGGCATATAGGATGTTGTTCATGTCATTTAGACCACAAGGTACCATCTTCCTTAAGGAATCTATAAAGCATAATATAAGTTTGATTTGGCTGCTCAATTTGCCTTTTATGATAAAAACTTTAAAATCTGAGACCTCTTCTCATAACATGTCCTACTATTTAGTGTATTATTGCTTATGGGATTCTTGTTTAGCTGTTCAGATTATTGACCACTTCACAATTATCCCATTTGGCAATAATACATTATGTGTAGTGATAGTGATTTGATCAGGTCAATGATGAATGATGGGAGTATGATGTTATGAGGCATTTTGTTTCTGCCATATAACATGTATTGTGTTTTGCTTTCCTGTTTGGTTAGATGAGATTGCTTGTGTCTTGTTTGTGTGAGCTTGTGTTCCACAATATAAGTTTTCAATGATATGCACTAAATGGCCTGAGACCTTGTGTATGTTGTAATTTAACTTACGATACTTATTATAGTGTTTCCATTCTCATTTTGTGACATTTGGTGAGTTGGCAAATTTATGTAGAGTTGGCAAATTTATGTAGAGCTATCAACTTCGTTGGCAATGAACAATGGTTATACTGTTAATAATTATTGCTTAAGTTTAATACTCACTATTAGCATGAATTATTTTATTAAGGTGTTGCTTTTATTTGACAATGATCAGTCTTTTTTATTGAGATGCCCAACTTTAAATGCTCGACTTTAAATGAGAATATAGGACATTGTTTCATTAATTGTATATAACAAATGAGTAGATGTAGCATGTTTTATACTGTTATTAATGGCAAGTATGCAAAAGGTGTCATTGAATGCAATATGTAATGGTAACTATAAGAATCTGTTGTGCTACTGCAGCAAATCATTATGCTCCATAGATTGATTTATTTTTAAATCATTATATGTCTAAATCAGTTGTAATTATGTATAATTATAATCATTATATGCCTAGGATGAGGTCTGTGATGATATTTTTGTGCATTGAGAAGGCATATAGGATCTTGTTCGTGTCATTCAGACCACAAGGTACCATCTTCCTTAAGGAATCTATAAAGCATGATATAAGTTTGATTTGGCTACTCAATTTGCCTTTTATGATAAAAACTTTTAAATCTGAGACCTCTTCTCATAACATGTCCTACTACTTAGTGTATTATTGCTTATGGGATTCTTGTTTAGCTGTTCAGATTATTGACCACTTCACAATTATCCCATTTGGCAATAATACATTAAGTGTAGTGATTGTGATTTGATCAAGTCAATGATGAATGATGGGAGTATGATGTTATGAGGCATTTTGTTTCTGCCATATAACATGTATTGTGTTTTACTTTCCTGTTTTAATAGATGAGATTGCTTGTGTGTCGTTTGTGTGAGCTTGTGTTCCACAATATAAGTCTTCAATGATATGCACTAAATTACAATGAATAGAGAACAACTAACTTTAAATTACTTTGCAGAGAAGAATGACTTGCCTTATGACAGTAAATTGAATTAGAGTATGTCGTTTTCTATGAGACTTGCTAGTGTGAGTTCTAGAAATGGGAATTGATAATTGTAGACACCCATTTGTGTCTCCCTAAAACCAAACCCGGTGATGAGTACCTTTCGCGTCGAATCATAATCGAATAAAGTGAAAGTGTGAAAAGTTTAGTGTTGCGGATAGTTTTAATTTCTTTTCTCTTCTCTCTGTTTTTGAAAACTTATTTTAAGAAAACAGCCAATACAGTTTGGTTGGTCCATGATATGGGTCCAATAGTAGTTTAGTTGGATAGGAGTTGAAAAGAGCTTTCCAACGATATATTATAATCCCAATTCCGATGAATATTGAGGAAGTTATGGCCAATTTACCAAACTGGGCCCGGTTTGAGCCTTATATGCGGCCCAATGATCTAGGGGAGGGCCTAATATGATTTATCATTCCTAATTTCCTAATGCAATTAGGAATGGTTTTAGTCTTCTAGATTCTTCTAGAAGGTTCTTTTCATTCATAATTCAATTAGCATTGATAAATAGACTTTTGTTGACTTTTCAGAGTTTTAATTAAAATCAAAGAGAATTTTTTAGGAAAATACGATTTTATCCTCCTGTATGGTAATTTATATCTAATTTTAGAAAACGCGTGAATTTCTAAAATCAGCGCCAAACGCCAGCTGTAGCGCCTGGCGCTATATTTGGCGCCTGGCGCCAACCTTGGCGCCTGGCGCTAGCGCGCCAATAGCCAGCGTTGGCGCTGGTTTGTTTTTCTGTGCGCTAGGACTCTGTTTTGTTAATTTTATCTTTTTGGCTGATTTTCTATATAAATAAAGTCGTAAAAACTCCGTTTTCATTCATCAACAACCAGTTTTCATCAATATTCACCTAGAACCAGTTTTCAATTCTCTCTCATTCTCTTTAATCATTCATCATCTCTCTTCTAATCCATCTCTTTCCTCAATTTTCTAAACTCGCTTTTTACATACAAAATTCCGCATTCATTAGATCTAGAAACGCCTAGCCATATTCGAAGTTGCCTTCGCCCTAGACGGGAAAGGTTTAATTTATGAGGGTTTGGTCCCAAATCTCTCTTTCAATTATTTAATTTAATTGTTTTTTTAGTATTTTCCTTGAAGTTACTAACGTGTGTATTTTGTTATTAGAAAGAGGTACGAGGCATCCAAGTAAGTACTTTAATGGTTTTATTGATGTTATGATATAGAGTTCATGCTTAGGTTGTTATTTTAATTCCTAGTATCATGTCTAGGGTAAATTTAATATCAAGTATGATTGTCATGATGCTTCCTACGTTCTTCCTAATATTTATGATTGTTAGTATCATGTTAGGGTTAAAGATTTGATTTTTATTGCTTAGTGACATGCTAGGGTTTGTTATTAATCTTGTTAGTATCATGCCTAGGATCTTGCTATTATTATTATGCTTTAACATGAATATTATGATTATAATTGTTATGATGATGATTCATATTATGATTATTATGATTATTACGTTTATTATTGTTATTGTTATTATTATTATTATGTTTGTTATAATAATTGTTGTTATGATTATGTTGCTTAATATATTTTTTTTTCTTGCTTGATCACGTCTTTTATGCATGTTTAAAGGGAATTGGTACTTGTAATCACGCTTAATAAGATATTAGTAATCTTGTTTAGGGTTAATGTGATTAAAATTCAAGTGATTGCCAATAATAGTTTATTTGTGCATTAATATTCAACCAACATAGATAAACAGGTTTAGGGTTAATCCTATTGAGTGCATGTTAGTCAAAAAGCGCACATGAATACGATCAGAATAAAGTAGAGGCCTATTATTAGGGCAGGTTCAATATCTTTTAGGTTGGATTTGTACCATCATTCCGAACCCTTATTTGGTTCAAGACCTTATGGAGTTGACGATCTCTTGGATCGTTAAGGTGTGTAACCTTCACCCTGTGAATGGTTTACAAGTTCCTAAAACTTGTTGGCGACTCTTTTGCTCTATCTTCTTCCCTTTTGGACGCCACCGTACTTTAGTGTATGATCACAGTGGGGTTCAAGCAAAGGGGATTAACGCTTGAAATTTATTCCCCACAGTTTTTGGCGACTCCAGTGGGGAGGATTTCTATTTTAATTCCTGAATTTGTTTCGGCAATGATAAAGAATGAGTGGATGAGACTCGAAACGTTCTAAGTATTTCATGTGCGTAATTTTGATTAACATTATTGTCATATGCATAAATAAAGATCTCATTGGAAAGACCATCCGTAATGAGTTAAAAACATAGGATTTTACACGTAGGAAATTTGAGAAATATCCTTCACAACTAGGATCGAAATAACACTGCGCGAAACTGGAAAATTTTATCGAGCACAGAAAGCTGCTGAGGCATGTGGGAAGTAGCGCCAGGGGCAAGAGCATTGGCGCCATGATTTTAACTGTAGCGCCAGACGCCAGCATTGGCGCCAGGCGCTACAGCTAAAATCAGGCGCCAGTCTCTGTTTGCTGGCGCCAACTTCCCCCAATACCGAGCCAGAAATATGCGTTCTAATTTCGACCGGTTTTTCGTATTGCTCGCTCGATCCTACTTCCTGATTAAATTTTTTCTCACTATTCTGAAACCCATATGTGTTCTACATATGGACATAACCCTCTGGGAATTCATGCTCCATCTACCTGATTGAACGCTCTGTGCAACAAAGGGTACATCCGAGAATGTTGAATTCACCAAACCATGGAAGCGAGTTTTTATAAACTCGCGGTGTCCCATCTACACGCGCCAACCCTTCACGGTTAGGCTTCCGCGCGGTGCATCCGGACAATTAACCATAGACCCTCTATTGACTAAACCATATCCCGAACTTTAGAGAACTAGAGCCATGGTTAGGTTGCAAACTCATTGCATCATATTGTGCCTACTTGACTAATTATGCATTATTTGTTGTGCATATATTCTATGTTTCTCTTAACCGTTTGTTTGACTTGTGTTGAGATTAAATAAATTAATGACTTAAAGAACTTTGCCTAATTAATTAATTAATAAATTAATTTTATTCAATAAAGTCTAATATTTTAATCAGAATCGACCTAGTACGTTTTTAGGCATACCCTTGTTGATTAATAACACCGAAAACAGTCCCAGATTGAAGCTCCAGCATTGGCGCCAAAGTCTGGACTGTAGCGCCACTCTGTGGAGTGTGGCACCTGGCGACAACTCTGTCGTCTGGCGCTACACTACACAGTGCGACGCCAGTCCTGTCGTTTTGCCGACAGTTCGGATTATTGGTCGAGTCATCACCTAGTGTCTAATTAACCAGTTTGCTAATTAATTCGGTTAATTTTCGCTATCAATAGTACTTTGTCGAGTCATTAGTTGAGTCTAGTCACATAGTCTATCCACATGGTCATGACACGAGTCTTAACATGTCACCTACACCCACTAGTCTTAGCACACACTTTGAGTACATCACCATGACCATGTCTTAGGTCCATGCATGAGTCGGTTTCTTCCGTCATTTGAGTTGGGGGTACATTCTATTCCTAATTCTTCATATCCCTCCATCTACATCATTTTTCTTCACATTCTATTCCAATCTTTCTTCACCTCCTCCATCCATTGCATGTTGAATAAAGTTTGAGTCAAATAATTAAAGATAAATATCCCCAAATTCTTTTTCCACAGTACTTGGTCGAGGAAAGAAGGGCGATTAATCAAGGACAACCTCTTTATTCAAGTTTCAATTTTCGATAAACCGATTCGTCAAAAGAGGAAGGCTAAAAGGATAATGGCAACTCGAGAAGAAGTCAATGAGCTTAGGAACCAACTGGTTACCGTGAATGAAACACTGAAGCTCCTCACACTTAAGATCGATGATCCTGTGAAGCAACAACAAATGAACCTCATGCAAGAAAGTTTGAGAAAGCTATCTAGTGACTATAAATTTCAAGGCATGAGTTCACAAGGGGTCTCGCTGGACAAGGAACTTCTTCCGCATAAGTTCAACGCCACTGACATCCCTAAATTCAAGGCAACAGATAACCCTTACTTCCATCTAAGAGCTTTCGAAACTATAATGAACATTAAGGGTATCGATAAGAAGGTTTTCCCCTCTCTGTTCTCACTGTCTCTTGAAACTGTTTGCCAACAATGGTACTTCTCCCTTGACAAAGAGAAAATCTCTACCTGGGAATCGATAGTAAACGCTTTCATTGATAGGTACAAGTGCAATATTCAAGTTGAAACCGACTACAGACAACTTGAGATGCTAAGACAAAAAGAGAACGAAGTCTTTACTTCTTTCTTCAATAAGTGGAGGGAAACTTCCGCTAAGATGATTGAGGTGCCCACTGAAAAAGAATATGTGAGGATGTTTATCAAGAATCTCCAAGAGAAGTATTCAAAGCATTTAAAATATCAACACAATCTGAATACTTTCAAGGCCGTTTATGACATCGGAATTGAAATCGAAGATGACCTCGCAAAGCAAAAATCTACTAACAATAGTAACCACGGTGGCTGGAAAGGAAAGAAGAACGACAATCCTTCTTCTTCCGAAAACGCCCACTCTAGTAAAAATGTTAGTACCTTTGATCTCAGTGAAGTTTTATCCATAGATAACCAAGGATCTAAGAAGCAACTAAGGAAAGACTTCACCCCCATTGGGATGAGCTACGATACTGCCTTCGATCGACTCCATGCCAAAGGACTCATTACTCCCATTGGACCTATTCAAGATCCCGCACCTGAAAAGAGATTGCCTAGTTGGAATCCAGACGAACAATGCAAGTACCATCAAGGTAGGGGTCATGCTACTGAGAGCTGTTGGAAGCTAAAGGAGGTTATCCAACATTTAATTGATGATAACAAGATTCCCATGCCTCCAGTTAACAAGAATAGCGAGTGATGATAAAGGAAACAACACAAGACAAGAGGCGAGCTTCAACGACAAGATTTCGTGACCTCTTTTTTTTCTATTTCTTTTTTATTTACCCTTTCCCCAATAAGTCTAGCATAGGCACCTTTTTATTCTCCTTAGATTTATTTTGTAGGATCATTATATATTTTCTTTTAATAAAATGAGTATTTATTTCCTTATATATGATCATCTCATTATATTGAATTAAAAAAAATAAAAAAAAAAATCCATGTCGAATTAAGCACAAGGTATACCGATGATCTGAGGCACCCCTTGTAGCCACATCATATTACCTTTCACCCTTCAATTATACATCCTTTTTTGGTAAACCACTTTGAGCCTCATCTAACGATAGGCCATTCTTTTTTTAACCTACATCTACCTAACCTTGGGATGGGATGGTGTGTAACTTATGCAATTCTAAAAATTAAAAAAAAAATCTTGAGTGATTTCAATAGATTAAAATAGCACAAAAATAAATAAAAGTGTTCAAAAGGGCAAGTGTTTCAATGTCTTTGATATGAAAATATCTTTGATAAGAACACGTCTCATATTGCGTCTCTTATCGAGTGCTCGGTACTGTGCCTGAGAAACATGAATGCCAAGTGAGTGATAGACCGCATGATCGGGATTGCCCACACTTATAAAAATAAAAAATGCAAAAGTAAAAAAAGAAGAGAACAAAAATAAATAAAGCAAAAGGGAGCTAAAACAGAGTAGAAACTCAAGCATAAAAATATAAAGATTCAAAAGCTAGGTTGCACACCTTGGGGGCTTATCTAGGGTCTTGAGCCTTTATCCCCTTCTTCTATAACCTTTAGCCTAACCACGTTACAACCCTTAAAAAGACCTTTTTGAGGTATACACACACTTGTGTGAGGTTCGGCTAGAGCTTTGCTCGGCCTGATTCCTAACGGATACGTAGGCAACCTCACATCGAGGTGCGGCCGTAATAAACATGCATTCATATTCACATTCACACACCATGATCATATTAAGGGATTTCCTATGCTCATCCCTATTCATGTAGAGCTAGACTTGGGGGCTTGATCCCTACATCATTAGCTTACCTAGCCTAAAAGTCACCATCATTTGACTCTTCTAAAAATAATATCTTTCCACACACTTAACTCTTGCGGCCTAACTTTAGTGTCACATTCACACACATCACACATACATGACCAAATATACTTCCCTTAGGAACCCTTTGTCATGGATCAATGCTAAAGCATGCCTTGTCAAAATCACTCATAATTGTCATTGCATCACGAAGTATGAAGTGCTTAGCCTCCGTGCCTAAGTTACCCAAATACTTTCATCATTAAATCAACCATTGAGATAGCCTAGGATGGATTAATCCTTGCACCTTGAGAGATAGTATCAAATGACATTTGACTAAGCTCGTTCAACATGCACCTTCAAAAACTTCACTTCGATTCCTTTCACGTCTTTCTTTTTCGGGAGAAAGTCGGTACCCTCCACAAAAATGATGGAAATTTTTGCTTTTTTGCATTTTCGAGTCGCACAATCACATTACAATGCACACACGACTCATGAACACATTGAGTCATGTCATGTCATATCACCTTGATTTGAGTTTAACACATGTGTCAAACACTTCGAGTCGAGTCAACCTCGAGTCAATCATATCGAGTCAAGTTTATGCCTTGACTTGTGTCAAGTCAATGAGTCAAGCGACGTTAAACCTTAGGTCAACCCTAAGATAATTAAAGAGATTGGCAAAAATCTATAGTCAAAAATAAATACAGGTGCAGCAGAACAGGAAAGACCCTACTCCAGCGCCAGACGGAAACATCTAGCGTCTGGCAATAGTTTTTAGCGCCTGGCACTAGATCACAGCGTCTGGCGACAGAGCCAATTTATGGCGCTAGAGATATTCCAGCAGCGACAGAACAACAATTTTGGGTTCCTTGGTACGCCAGTTAGCCTTTATAAGAAATTTGACATGATTGAGTAGTCGATTTGATTACAACCGTAAATAAGTGATCGACCTGACGAAAGATCGTCTCACTTAGCTTAAAGCGCCTAAGAATTGGCTCATCACGGAGACACCGACATACTGGTTTTAGCGGAAGCAAAGTTCAAGCGAGCTTTAGAGATCGGCAAGCAGAAATTTTTCTTCAGAATATTATCGCAACAACTGAGGATGACTTCAAGTAAAGTTATTTTCGACAGCGTTCGCTAAGATTGTGGAGGTTGTCACCAAAGATTTGAGAAGATAGCACGAGATGGGCGGTCTTTGACGACATTCGCTAAGATTGTGGAGGTTGTCACTAAGATTTGAGAAAAGATTTGAGAAGATAGCACGAGATGGGCGGTCTTCGACGGCGTTCGCTAGGATTGTGGAGGTTGTCACTAAGATATGAGAAGAGCGGTTCATGATGGGGCGGTCTTCGACGACTTTTGCTATGATTGGAAAGGTTGTCACTATGATTCAAGAAAAGGCTCTAGATGTAGCAACATTGATCGACGGCGTTCCCTAGATTGCGGAAGATCGTCAAAACAAGCAGCAAGATGGCATTCCATAGATTGTGGAAAGTTGTCAAAAAGCAACTGAAGGTAATTTCAGGCGAAGTTGTCTTTGATAGTATTCCCTTGGATGTGGAGCATTATCATAGCGGAAGAGGATTGTTTCAAGAGAATCAATCTTCGATAGTATTCCCTTGGACGTGGAGTATTATCATAGCGAGGAGGATTGTTTCAGGCGAAGCAGTCTTCTATATAGGAAGCAGTTACAGGCGTAGCGGTTTTCAAGCTGGATGGCATTCTCTAGCTTGCAGGAGGTCATCAAAAAGACAGATCGTCACAGCAAATCGGATACTTTTAGACACGTGTTCTCGACGGTGCAAGATAGGTGTTTCTTAACTCTTTTATCTGTTTAACTAACGCTAGTTTGCAGGTATCGGCGTTACAAGAGTGATTTAGGATTGCAGAACGTTCTGAATCATTCTCCGTCCCTGACAAGAGAATAAACGCGTCGTCAATTGTCTATCCCTAGATCAAATACAATTTATACAACCTAAACAAACCTAATACGGGTATAAGGCAAGCATTGGGGTCGAACCACAGAGAACGGATAAACACCACCAAATGTTATGGACAATTAAGCTAGTCCGGAATAGGAGATAAATAAACTAAAGTCTAAATATGCTAAACCAAGAAATAAAACACTAAGGGAAATGGTTTAGGTATAGCATTCACTTGAACATAAACAAAGGCATAGATATTGAATTAATTATGAACTAAACATGCTCGAATATCGAAATAAAGGATCCAATCTAGCCGCCTTCCGGGGTCAATTGGCTTCTCCTAACACAGCCTCTATGTTTCCACATTAGAACCATATACTAGGAGGTACTATTAAATAACAATCGATAGTAATGAACCTTACCTAAGTCAACTTCCGTTTCTTGTTAGCAAAGATTCACCTTTAATCAACCAACAATGTGCACTTACAAGAAGATTAAAGAATATCAAGCATATAAAGACTTTAATCACAAATAAATCAATTCTAAACCCTAGAACATGCTCAAGATTCAACTACACCACAACCATCCCCTTAATGGGGAAATTACTCACTAATCATGCTAATATCAAGATTAATTAACAAACAATCAAGGATAAACATGATTAACAAGCAATACCAATAACAAAAATATTAATCAAAATAAAGCAAATAAAAATAGAGGAGAGAGAGTTAGAGATTCTCATTGATTGAATGTGGAAATCTACAAACAAGATAATCAATCTTCTTCTTCAATATCCAAGCTCAACAATGGTGAAACCCTCACTTTCTCTCTCTAAACTATCCTAATCCTAACCTAAACCTAGAGAGAGAAGCTCTCCTAAATCTAATTAGAGAATGGAATAGATAGTAATTGGATAATTTTCCTAATTACCCCAAAAAATGGGTATATATACTAAGCTAGGAAAAATAGAAAAAGAAAAGAAAATAAAATAAAATAAATTAAAAAGGAAAAGTAAAAATAACAAACTAAAATAAAAATAAAAATAAAAGAAAGAAAATAAGAAAAAGGAAAAGAAAAAATAAAGAAATAAAAATAAAAGAAAAAGAAAATGAAATAAAAAAACCCACTAATCAAATCCCCTAAACCGACCCTTCTCCTTCATCTTTCATTTTGCTGCTTTGTGAACTTCATCACCACCGTATCGCACCATCATCAACAGACATCATCATTACAAATCGAAATCAACGCTAATCACCAAGCTCCAAATGTTTGCTCTCATTAATTATCCTGTGTGAAGCTCGTGAAGTGGTTCGATCGAACCGAGGGTAGGTGCGGCCGAACTATGGGGTTGGTTCGGTCGAACCATGGGTGTGTTCGACCACACCTCTTTAATTTACAGAACTTTGAAAGTCTCTGACTCATACTTTCACCGAACCCTCAATGGTTTGCTCGAACCCGATCAATTTGTGATTTGCTCTGATTTTTGGGTGAAAATAGCGGAATCGGGGTGAGTAATTGTGGTGGACTGGTGGCAGCAGGGGGTTCTGGTTGTTGGGTGCGAAGGGTGGACGGAGGAGGTTAATTGGTGGGCTGATTTGGTTGGTGGTGCTGGTGGTTGATGGTGGTTGTTGGTGGTTGTTGGTGCGTGTGAGTGTGAGTGAGCAGGGGATAATTGGGGTGTTGGTGGTTGCAATTGCGGGGTGTTGAAGGTGGCATGGCTGGTGAGTGGCTGGTGAGGCTGTGCGTGAAGGTGGTTGGTTGGAGGTGGCTGCGATGAGTTAGAGTTGCGCTGAGAGCTGGTGTGTGGATTGGGTGGCAGCAGGGGAGTTGCGTGGCTGCTGCAATTGGTGGTCAGGTGCGTGGGAGCTGGAGGTGGGGGAGCAGCGGTGTTAGTGGTTTGGGTGGCTGCTGGTGATTACGGCTGTGGTTGGTGCTGGTGTGTGTGGTGTTTGCGGGGTTGCAGGCTGGAGGTATGGTTGTTGTTGGTTTGTGGGAACGGTGGGCTGCTGTGTGCGTGAGGGAGCAGGGAAGTGAGGTGCTGTTGTGGTGGAGGATAAGGGGAATAGAGAGGAAGAGTGTGGTGAAGGATAAGGGGCAGCAGGTTGGTTCTTGCGGCAGTGGAGCTGGCAGCATGCTCATGAAATGGGGCTTGGCGTTTGACTCAAATTGAAACCCGAACTCCTACACACAAAACCGAGAAAGGATTGGGACAAAGAAAAAGAAAGAATAAAATAAAATGAAAATAAATAAAGGACGAAATAAAACAAAACAAGACAAATAAAATAAAATAAATAAAATAGAAATAAATAAAATGAAATAGAAAATAAGAGACATAAAACTAAACTAATAAAAATAAAAGAAAAACTATACAAGAAAATAAAGTAAAATAAAAATACAAAAAAAAAAACTAAAATTAATAAAATAAAGAAAATAAACTAAAATGCTCCAAAATTACCAAAATAAACTAGAAACTTTATTAAAGAGAAAACAAAAGAATAAAATGAAAATAAGGGAAAATAAGATAAAATAAACACGAAAATGACTCTAAAACTACTCCCTAAGAGTGACATAAATGTCACTCATCAAATTCCCCCAAGCTAAACCTTTGCTCGTCCTCGAGCAAAGCTAAGGCAAAAGAGAACAAGATGGAATTATTAAAGGCAAAAGAAACAAAATAGAAACAAAGAGAAAGAATGTACACTAACTCACTGTCGTAGGAATCACGGATGCATTTAGCGTATGCATCAAGCCCTTTAAACCCCTATGTTGCCAAAGAGGACGAGTAAGCTCTCGTGAGGGTTTCCTAAGAGGTTTAACCCACAACTCTTGGCAACACATAACATTCAAGGCAAAGGTGAAATCAAGAAAACTCGAGTTTTGACATTTCAAACCAAACACAAACAATGGGCTAAATGCACAAGAATACAATCCTTTATAGACATTAAAGGTAGCCAAGCAAAAGAATAGCTAAGATTGGTGCACACATAAAGCATCCAAAGGGTAGAGAACTTAGAGGAACTTACACTCCTCCTTATCTCTAACCAAACTTCCGCGTCCTCTCTAGTTTTGCATCCACTTTTAAGATGATATCTCGAGATTCCTCGAAGGAATCGGAAGAAATAATCAATGAAAAACATTTAGGCTACCCGACATCTTGGCATTGATAGCTCGCTCAATAGGCTTGGCTTGACTACCCTCCATCGGTAGTAACTAAACCTTACTAAGGTCAAAAGGTCTTAAACTGGTTGAAACGTTTAGGCTAGGGTAAAGGGCGTGGAAATAAATTTGGAAATTGGAGGTAGACTTAGAAGTGAAGCAAGGTTGATCATTCCTCAATTCAAACTCAATAAACTACCAACTTTCAAATAAAAAATTCTTGCAACTCCTCCCCCAAGCTTATTCTTTTTCAACCAAACAACAAATATTTTTGTATTTTCTCAAAAAAATTTCTTCTTCTTTTTTTTTTTAATTTCTTTTTATTCTTTGCTCTCGCCTCTTTTAACTTTGAGCGGCTTTTTCTTTCATTTCCTTTATTTTCTTCTCATTTACTCAAACCATTCAACATAACAAATATAATCACAAGTACCAAAATTTGAGTTTTTCACTTCTTTTTCATTCTTTTTCTCACTTTCATTAACCAAAAATACAAATCAAGTCCCAAAATTGCTTCACAAAAACTAATAAAGGTGAAAATAAAGCAAAGGTCCATTGGTTTGTAATGTGGTTATTCCAAAGAAGGGAAAATGACTCAAATTGGGTTACTAAATGAGCAAATGCAAAAGAAAAATAAAAGAATATAAAATAATAAAACAAAACAAAAATCCTAATTGCCTTCGTCTTCCCCTAGGTTGGTTCGGTCTCGATCTTGGGTAGATTAAGCCAAATTCTTGATATAAGCTAGCAATGCCAAGGATCCAAATGCCACACATGCAAGAAATGTAGAAGGCTAGAACAATATAGACACATCCTCACAAGAATGACGGTAGTGGAGTAGCAAAAATCACCTTTAAAGCTTCAACTAGCTAGAGAGCGACAACCATCTTACCACAAACCAAGTGAGCTAAGGTCTCAAAGCCCTTAAGTTCTACTACCTTGGCAACGCTATATGTGTGAACCAACCTCGACATTCAAGTGCATGAAAACCTCTAAAAACTAGCAAAGAGGGTATTCTAGGTGCTAAAGCCCAATTATGTCCAAGTTTAAAACAAAACATTTTGAAACTTTGCCTTGAATGCCATGGAAAGACACTATACACACAAATATTCACAAAACCAACAATACTCGAGAATGCATATACAATTGTGCAAGATGAAAGCATGATCAATCAAAGCTACAAATACCAAAAGTCAACTCAATAAGGCGCTCATGGCCATCCAAACATAGAAAACCAATCTCAATAATAGACTTTGGCAAGTATGAGAGAAATAAATCAAGCAATCATGAGACTATGGATTAAGAAACCACCAAGAGATATAGATAACCCCCAAGCTAGCGAATAGCTACTCCCTCAAGCTAGAATGGAGCATTGTCCTCAATGCTCAAAATAAAGGCACAAAGGGTGGGAGGGAGGGGAAGAAAGAAAACACATTCACACAACAATTCATAATTCATTCAATCCAAATGCATATAAGAAATCAAAGATGAGGGAAGAAGGAAAGAGTAAACCAAATGTGAGGTGGGTGTTGAAACCCCCAATTGAGCACATTGTCCACAATTTCATCTAATTCCTCGTCTTTGTTGCTTTTCCAAATGCAAGCAATCATTGGTGTGCTTCTTCTCAAGGATCTCAATCCAAAATCCTTGCACATGAGTATATGCATCAAGTACCTATACACATAGACAAGAGAGTAAACAAAAATGAGAAACACAAAAGAAAGAAAAAAAAAAGCAATAAAACACGGGTTACTTCCCGAGAAAGGCTTGCTTAACGTCCAAGCATGACCAATCTAGTAAATCACCCGACAAAGAACGCAAAAGCTTGTCATATGCATCGGCAAACATATCAAGAAATAGAGCATACGCGATGCTCATATGACAAGCAAACATAAAGTACAAGGAGACTTTATGCTTGAGAGAAGGGAGAAAAGAAAAAGTAAAAGAATCAAAAGAAAAATCAAGAAAATAAGAAGAAAAAGAAAAATAGGGAGGCAAACTCTCCTCACAAAAATCTTTTTGGTTGGCATTATAACTCTTTTCCTCATCAACAATGAAAGAGTTGGGGGCTTCGGAAGCATGAATAGGAAGAGGATCCCTAAGAAGTTCTTTGAGAAAAGAAGGGAGGAACATAGGATAGTAGGAGATATGGTTAAACCTTTGGGGAAAAGGTGTATGAGAAAGGGAAAAAGGGGTAGCTAATCCCTCATCACAAGATCTCACATCACTAATGAGGGAATGAAAATCAATCATGGAATCCTCAAATGAAGAACCCTCATGTTCTACATCTCCCTCAAGCTCAAAAACTCCAAATAATTCAACCTCAACCTCCTCTTCACAACCTTGAACAACATCTCCCTTTAATTTCTCAAGGCCTACCATCTCAAAATCAAGAGTGAATGGGGGCAAATTTCTTTCAAACTCATCTCTTTCTAATGAAGCCTTATCACTGAACTCACTCATAAGCTTATGGGCTACCATTTGAAACTCAAGAAATATTTGGGCCATAATCTCAAATGAGTCCAAATCATCATGGATAGACGAGTCAAAAGCTTGCTCATTGGAATCACCTAGGGGACTATGGGACACACCTTTATAATTCATGCAAAAATCGGATGCAATATGAGAAAGAACATGCACTTCGTCATCATTAGAATGTACCTCATTACATTAAGCTATAGAGGGAGGGGAGTTGAAATCATGCATTACATGGTCACTATGAGGAGCATCAAGCACATCATGGGAATTCATATTAGACAAATCATGACAATTAGCATCAACATTAAAAGCATGAGAATCCCGAACATAAGTCTCATGATTGGCCCTCTCCCAATCATAATTATCCCTAGCTAACCATGAATAGAAATCCCAAGCTTCATCCGAAGACATGTCTTGAAATTTACCATTTAACATATTATCAACTACTGCTCTAAAATTCTCATTTAATCCCAAATTTATGATTTCACAATAATCACCCTTGGTTGAACCTTTAACACCATCTAGGAAATCCTCAAGTCTATTGAAATACACCCAAAACGGTTCATTATCAAATTGAGGAATAGAAATATAAGCCATTTTTTTTTCAAATAAAGCAACTCAAATAAAAAAAAAACAACAAATCAATAGAAAATTATAAACAATGGACTAGTCTTAATAAGATAACATAACGGTAATGGAAGTCGTTCCCTGGCAACAGCGCCAATTTGACAAGGGAATAAACGCGTCGTCAATTGTCTATCCCTAGATCAAATACAATTTATACAACCTAAACAAACCTAATACGAGTATAAGGCAAGCATAGGGGTCGAACCACAGAGAACGGATAAACACCACCAAATGTTATCGACAATTAAGCTAGTCCGGAATAGGAGATAAATAAACTAAAGTCTAAATATGCTAAAACAAGAAATAAAACACTAAGGGAAATGGTTGAGGTATAGCATTCACTTGAACATAAACAAAGGCATAGAAATTTAATTAATTATGAACTAAACATGCTCGAATATCGAAATAAAGGATCCAATCTAGCCGCCTTCCGGGGTCAATTGGCTTCTCCTAACATAGCCTCTATGTTTCCACATTAGAACCATATACTAGGAGGTACTATTAAATAACAATCGATAGTAATGAACCTTAACTAAGTCAACTTCCGTTTCTTGTTAGCAAAGATTCACCTTTAATCAACCAACAATGTGCACTTGCAAGAAGATTAAAGAATATCAAGCATATAAAGACTTTAATCACAAATAAATCAATTCTAAACCCTAGAACATGCTCAAGATTCAACTACACCACAAACATCCCCTTAATGGGGAAATTACTCACTAATCATGCTAATATCAAGATTAATTAACAAACAATCAAGGATAAACATGATTAACAAGCAATACCAACAACTAAAATATTAATCATAATAAAGCAAATAAAAATAGAGGAGAGAGAGTTAGAGATTCTCATTTATTGAATGTGGAAATCTACAAACAAAATAGTCAATCTTCTTCTTCAATATCCAAGCTCAACAATGGTGAAACCCTCACTTTCTCTCTCTAAACTATCCTAATCCTAACCTAAACCTAGAGAGAGAAGCTCTCCTAAAACTAATTAGAGAATGGAATAGATAGTAATTGAATAATTTTCCTAATTACCCCAAAAATGGGTATATATACTAAGCTAGGAAAAATAGAAAAAGAAAATAAAATAAAATAAATTAAATTAAAAAGGAAAAGTAAAAATAAGAAACTAAAATAAAAATAAAAATAAAAGAAAGAAAATAAGAAAAGGGAAAAGAAAAAACAAAGAATTAAAAATAAAAGAAAAAGAAAATGAAATAACAAAACCCACTAATCAAATCCCCTAAACCGACCCTTCTCCTTCATCTTTCATTTTAATGCTTTGTGAACTTCATCACCACCGTATCACACCATCATCAACGGACATCATCATTACAAATCAAAATCAACGGTAATCACCAAGCTCCAATTGTTTGCTCTCATTAATTATCATGTGTGAAGCTCGTGAAGTGGTTCGATCGAACCGAGGGTAGGTGCGGCCGAACTATGGGGTTGGTTCGGTCAAACCATGGGTGTGTTCGACCACACCTCTTCAATTTACAGAACTTTGAAAGTCTCTGACTCGTACTTTCACCGAACCCTTAATGGTTTGCTCGAACCCGATCAATTTGTGATTTGCTCGGATTTTTGGGTGAAAATAGCGGAATCGGGGTGAGTAATTCTAGTGGACTGGTGGCAGCAGGGGGTTTTGGTTGTTGGATGCGAAGGGTGGACGGAGGAGGTTAATTAGTGGGCTGATTTGGTTGGTGGTTCTGGTGGTTGATGGTGGTTTAGGTGGTTGTTGGTGGTTGTTGGTGCGTGTGAGTGTGAGTGAGCAGGGGATAATTGGGGTGTTGGTGGTTGCAATTGCGGGGTGTTGAAGGTGGCATGGCTGGTGAGTGGCTGGTGAGGCTAGGCTGTGCGTAAAGGTGGTTGGTTGGAGGTGGCTGCGATGAATTGGAGTTGCGCTGAGAGCTGGTGCGTGGATTGGGTGGCAGCAGGGGAGTTGCGTGGCTGCTGCAATTGGTGGTCAGGTGCGTGGGAGCTGGAGATTGGGGAGCAGCGGTGTTAGTGGTTTGGGTGGCTGCTGGTTGTTACGGCTGTGGTTGGTGCTGGTGTGTGTGGTGTTTGCGGGGTTGCAGGCTGGAGGTATGGTTGTTGTTGGTTTGTGGGAACGGTGGGCTGTTGTGTGCGTGAGGGAGCAGGGGAGTAAGGTGCTGTTGTGGTGGAGGATAAGGGGAATAGAGAGGAAGAGTGTGGTGAAGGATAAGGGGCAGCAGGTTGGTTCTTGCGGCAGTGGAGCTGGCAGCATGCTCATGAAATGGGGCTTGGCGTTTGACTCAAATTGAAACCCGAACTCCTACACACAAAACCGAGAAAGGATTGGGACAAAGAAAAAGAAAGAATAAAATAAAATGAAAATAAATAAAGGACGAAATAAAACAAAACCAAGACAAATAAAATAAAATAAATAAAATAGAAATAAATAAAATGAAATAGAAAATAAGAGACATAAAACTAAACTAATAAAAATAAAAGAAAAACTATACAAGAAAATAAAGTAAAATAAAAATACAAAAAAAAAAACTAAAATTAATAAAATAAAGAAAATAAACTAAAATGCTCCAAAATTACCAAAATAAACTAGAAACTTTATTAAAGAGAAAACAAAAGAATAAAATGAAAATAAGGGAAAATAAGATAAAATAAACACGAAAATGACTCTAAAACTACTCCCTAAGAGTGACATAAATGTCACTCATCAAATTCCCCCAAGCTAAACCTTTGCTCGTCCTCGAGCAAAGCTAAGGCAAAAGAGAACAAGATGGAATTATTAAAGGCAAAAGAAACAAAATAGAAACAAAGAGAAAGAATGTACACTAACTCACTGTCGTAGGAATCACGGATGCATTTAGCGTATGCATCAAGCCCTTTAAACCCCTATGTTGCCAAAGAGGACGAGTAAGCTCTCGTGAGGGTTTCCTAAGAGGTTTAACCCACAACTCTTGGCAACACATAACATTCAAGGCAAAGGTGAAATCAAGAAAACTCGAGTTTTGACATTTCAAACCAAACACAAACAATGGGCTAAATGCACAAGAATACAATCCTTTATAGACATTAAAGGTAGCCAAGCAAAAGAATAGCTAAGATTGGTGCACACATAAAGCATCCAAAGGGTAGAGAACTTAGAGGAACTTACACTCCTCCTTATCTCTAACCAAACTTCCGCGTCCTCTCTAGTTTTGCATCCACTTTTAAGATGATATCTCGAGATTCCTCGAAGGAATCGGAAGAAATAATCAATGAAAAACATTTAGGCTACCCGACATCTTGGCATTGATAGCTCGCTCAATAGGCTTGGCTTGACTACCCTCCATCGGTAGTAACTAAACCTTACTAAGGTCAAAAGGTCTTAAACTGGTTGAAACGTTTAGGCTAGGGTAAAGGGCGTGGAAATAAATTTGGAAATTGGAGGTAGACTTAGAAGTGAAGCAAGGTTGATCATTCCTCAATTCAAACTCAATAAACTACCAACTTTCAAATAAAAAATTCTTGCAACTCCTCCCCCAAGCTTATTCTTTTTCAACCAAACAACAAATATTTTTGTATTTTCTCAAAAAAATTTCTTCTTCTTTTTTTTTTTAATTTCTTTTTATTCTTTGCTCTCGCCTCTTTTAACTTTGAGCGGCTTTTTCTTTCATTTCCTTTATTTTCTTCTCATTTACTCAAACCATTCAACATAACAAATATAATCACAAGTACCAAAATTTGAGTTTTTCACTTCTTTTTCATTCTTTTTCTCACTTTCATTAACCAAAAATACAAATCAAGTCCCAAAATTGCTTCACAAAAACTAATAAAGGTGAAAATAAAGCAAAGGTCCATTGGTTTGTAATGTGGTTATTCCAAAGAAGGGAAAATGACTCAAATTGGGTTACTAAATGAGCAAATGCAAAAGAAAAATAAAAGAATATAAAATAATAAAACAAAACAAAAATCCTAATTGCCTTCGTCTTCCCCTAGGTTGGTTCGGTCTCGATCTTGGGTAGATTAAGCCAAATTCTTGATATAAGCTAGCAATGCCAAGGATCCAAATGCCACACATGCAAGAAATGTAGAAGGCTAGAACAATATAGACACATCCTCACAAGAATGACGGTAGTGGAGTAGCAAAAATCACCTTTAAAGCTTCAACTAGCTAGAGAGCGACAACCATCTTACCACAAACCAAGTGAGCTAAGGTCTCAAAGCCCTTAAGTTCTACTACCTTGGCAACGCTATATGTGTGAACCAACCTCGACATTCAAGTGCATGAAAACCTCTAAAAACTAGCAAAGAGGGTATTCTAGGTGCTAAAGCCCAATTATGTCCAAGTTTAAAACAAAACATTTTGAAACTTTGCCTTGAATGCCATGGAAAGACACTATACACACAAATATTCACAAAACCAACAATACTCGAGAATGCATATACAATTGTGCAAGATGAAAGCATGATCAATCAAAGCTACAAATACCAAAAGTCAACTCAATAAGGCGCTCATGGCCATCCAAACATAGAAAACCAATCTCAATAATAGACTTTGGCAAGTATGAGAGAAATAAATCAAGCAATCATGAGACTATGGATTAAGAAACCACCAAGAGATATAGATAACCCCCAAGCTAGCGAATAGCTACTCCCTCAAGCTAGAATGGAGCATTGTCCTCAATGCTCAAAATAAAGGCACAAAGGGTGGGAGGGAGGGGAAGAAAGAAAACACATTCACACAACAATTCATAATTCATTCAATCCAAATGCATATAAGAAAGCAAAGATGAGGGAAGAAGGAAAGAGTAAACCAAATGTGAGGTGGGTGTTGAAACCCCCAATTGAGCACATTGTCCACAATTTCATCTAATTCCTCGTCTTTGTTGCTTTTCCAAATGCAAGCAATCATTGGTGTGCTTCTTCTCAAGGATCTCAATCCAAAATCCTTGCACATGAGTATATGCATCAAGTACCTATACACATAGACAAGAGAGTAAACAAAAATGAGAAACACAAAAGAAAGAAAAAAAAAAGCAATAAAACACGGGTTACTTCCCGAGAAAGGCTTGCTTAACGTCCAAGCATGACCAATCTAGTAAATCACCCGACAAAGAACGCAAAAGCTTGTCATATGCATCGGCAAACATATCAAGAAATAGAGCATACGCGATGCTCATATGACAAGCAAACATAAAGTACAAGGAGACTTTATGCTTGAGAGAAGGGAGAAAAGAAAAAGTAAAAGAATCAAAAGAAAAATCAAGAAAATAAGAAGAAAAAGAAAAATAGGGAGGCAAACTCTCCTCACAAAAATCTTTTTGGTTGGCATTATAACTCTTTTCCTCATCAACAATGAAAGAGTTGGGGGCTTCGGAAGCATGAATAGGAAGAGGATCCCTAAGAAGTTCTTTGAGAAAAGAAGGGAGGAACATAGGATAGTAGGAGATATGGTTAAACCTTTGGGGAAAAGGTGTATGAGAAAGGGAAAAAGGGGTAGCTAATCCCTCATCACAAGATCTCACATCACTAATGAGGGAATGAAAATCAATCATGGAATCCTCAAATGAAGAACCCTCATGTTCTACATCTCCCTCAAGCTCAAAAACTCCAAATAATTCAACCTCAACCTCCTCTTCACAACCTTGAACAACATCTCCCTTTAATTTCTCAAGGCCTACCATCTCAAAATCAAGAGTGAATGGGGGCAAATTTCTTTCAAACTCATCTCTTTCTAATGAAGCCTTATCACTGAACTCACTCATAAGCTTATGGGCTACCATTTGAAACTCAAGAAATATTTGGGCCATAATCTCAAATGAGTCCAAATCATCATGGATAGACGAGTCAAAAGCTTGCTCATTGGAATCACCTAGGGGACTATGGGACACACCTTTATAATTCATGCAAAAATCGGATGCAATATGAGAAAGAACATGCACTTCGTCATCATTAGAATGTACCTCATTACATTAAGCTATAGAGGGAGGGGAGTTGAAATCATGCATTACATGGTCACTATGAGGAGCATCAAGCACATCATGGGAATTCATATTAGACAAATCATGACAATTAGCATCAACATTAAAAGCATGAGAATCCCGAACATAAGTCTCATGATTGGCCCTCTCCCAATCATAATTATCCCTAGCTAACCATGAATAGAAATCCCAAGCTTCATCCGAAGACATGTCTTGAAATTTACCATTTAACATATTATCAACTACTGCTCTAAAATTCTCATTTAATCCCAAATTTATGATTTCACAATAATCACCCTTGGTTGAACCTTTAACACCATCTAGGAAATCCTCAAGTCTATTGAAATACACCCAAAACGGTTCATTATCAAATTGAGGAATAGAAATATAAGCCATTTTTTTTTCAAATAAAGCAACTCAAATAAAAAAAAAACAACAAATCAATAGAAAATTATAAACAATGGACTAGTCTTAATAAGATAACATAACGGTAATGGAAGTCGTTCCCTGGCAACAGCGCCAATTTGACAAGGGAATAAACGCGTCGTCAATTGTCTATCCCTAGATCAAATACAATTTATACAACCTAAACAAACCTAATACGAGTATAAGGCAAGCATAGGGGTCGAACCACAGAGAACGGATAAACACCACCAAATGTTATCGACAATTAAGCTAGTCCGGAATAGGAGATAAATAAACTAAAGTCTAAATATGCTAAAACAAGAAATAAAACACTAAGGGAAATGGTTGAGGTATAGCATTCACTTGAACATAAACAAAGGCATAGAAATTTAATTAATTATGAACTAAACATGCTCGAATATCGAAATAAAGGATCCAATCTAGCCGCCTTCCGGGGTCAATTGGCTTCTCCTAACATAGCCTCTATGTTTCCACATTAGAACCATATACTAGGAGGTACTATTAAATAACAATCGATAGTAATGAACCTTAACTAAGTCAACTTCCGTTTCTTGTTAGCAAAGATTCACCTTTAATCAACCAACAATGTGCACTTGCAAGAAGATTAAAGAATATCAAGCATATAAAGACTTTAATCACAAATAAATCAATTCTAAACCCTAGAACATGCTCAAGATTCAACTACACCACAAACATCCCCTTAATGGGGAAATTACTCACTAATCATGCTAATATCAAGATTAATTAACAAACAATCAAGGATAAACATGATTAACAAGCAATACCAACAACTAAAATATTAATCATAATAAAGCAAATAAAAATAGAGGAGAGAGAGTTAGAGATTCTCATTTATTGAATGTGGAAATCTACAAACAAAATAGTCAATCTTCTTCTTCAATATCCAAGCTCAACAATGGTGAAACCCTCACTTTCTCTCTCTAAACTATCCTAATCCTAACCTAAACCTAGAGAGAGAAGCTCTCCTAAAACTAATTAGAGAATGGAATAGATAGTAATTGAATAATTTTCCTAATTACCCCAAAAATGGGTATATATACTAAGCTAGGAAAAATAGAAAAAGAAAATAAAATAAAATAAATTAAATTAAAAAGGAAAAGTAAAAATAAGAAACTAAAATAAAAATAAAAATAAAAGAAAGAAAATAAGAAAAGGGAAAAGAAAAAACAAAGAATTAAAAATAAAAGAAAAAGAAAATGAAATAACAAAACCCACTAATCAAATCCCCTAAACCGACCCTTCTCCTTCATCTTTCATTTTAATGCTTTGTGAACTTCATCACCACCGTATCACACCATCATCAACGGACATCATCATTACAAATCAAAATCAACGGTAATCACCAAGCTCCAATTGTTTGCTCTCATTAATTATCATGTGTGAAGCTCGTGAAGTGGTTCGATCGAACCGAGGGTAGGTGCGGCCGAACTATGGGGTTGGTTCGGTCAAACCATGGGTGTGTTCGACCACACCTCTTCAATTTACAGAACTTTGAAAGTCTCTGACTCGTACTTTCACCGAACCCTTAATGGTTTGCTCGAACCCGATCAATTTGTGATTTGCTCGGATTTTTGGGTGAAAATAGCGGAATCGGGGTGAGTAATTCTAGTGGACTGGTGGCAGCAGGGGGTTCTGGTTGTTGGATGCGAAGGGTGGACGGAGGAGGTTAATTAGTGGGCTGATTTGGTTGGTGGTTCTGGTGGTTGATGGTGGTTTAGGTGGTTGTTGGTGGTTGTTGGTGCGTGTGAGTGTGAGTGAGCAGGGGATAATTGGGGTGTTGGTGGTTGCAATTGCGGGGTGTTGAAGGTGGCATGGCTGGTGAGTGGCTGGTGAGGCTAGGCTGTGCGTAAAGGTGGTTGGTTGGAGGTGGCTGCGATGAATTGGAGTTGCGCTGAGAGCTGGTGCGTGGATTGGGTGGCAGCAGGGGAGTTGCGTGGCTGCTGCAATTGGTGGTCAGGTGCGTGGGAGCTGGAGATTGGGGAGCAGCGGTGTTAGTGGTTTGGGTGGCTGCTGGTTGTTACGGCTGTGGTTGGTGCTGGTGTGTGTGGTGTTTGCGGGGTTGCAGGCTGGAGGTATGGTTGTTGTTGGTTTGTGGGAACGGTGGGCTGTTGTGTGCGTGAGGGAGCAGGGGAGTAAGGTGCTGTTGTGGTGGAGGATAAGGGGAATAGAGAGGAAGAGTGTGGTGAAGGATAAGGGGCAGCAGGTTGGTTCTTGCGGCAGTGGAGCTGGCAGCATGCTCATGAAATGGGGCTTGGCGTTTGACTCAAATTGAAACCCGAACTCCTACACACAAAACCGAGAAAGGATTGGGACAAAGAAAAAGAAAGAATAAAATAAAATGAAAATAAATAAAGGACGAAATAAAACAAAACCAAGACAAATAAAATAAAATAAATAAAATAGAAATAAATAAAATGAAATAGAAAATAAGAGACATAAAACTAAACTAATAAAAATAAAAGAAAAACTATACAAGAAAATAAAGTAAAATAAAAATACAAAAAAAAAAACTAAAATTAATAAAATAAAGAAAATAAACTAAAATGCTCCAAAATTACCAAAATAAACTAGAAACTTTATTAAAGAGAAAACAAAAGAATAAAATGAAAATAAGGGAAAATAAGATAAAATAAACACGAAAATGACTCTAAAACTACTCCCTAAGAGTGACATAAATGTCACTCATCAAATTCCCCCAAGCTAAACCTTTGCTCGTCCTCGAGCAAAGCTAAGGCAAAAGAGAACAAGATGGAATTATTAAAGGCAAAAGAAACAAAATAGAAACAAAGAGAAAGAATGTACACTAACTCACTGTCGTAGGAATCACGGATGCATTTAGCGTATGCATCAAGCCCTTTAAACCCCTATGTTGCCAAAGAGGACGAGTAAGCTCTCGTGAGGGTTTCCTAAGAGGTTTAACCCACAACTCTTGGCAACACATAACATTCAAGGCAAAGGTGAAATCAAGAAAACTCGAGTTTTGACATTTCAAACCAAACACAAACAATGGGCTAAATGCACAAGAATACAATCCTTTATAGACATTAAAGGTAGCCAAGCAAAAGAATAGCTAAGATTGGTGCACACATAAAGCATCCAAAGGGTAGAGAACTTAGAGGAACTTACACTCCTCCTTATCTCTAACCAAACTTCCGCGTCCTCTCTAGTTTTGCATCCACTTTTAAGATGATATCTCGAGATTCCTCGAAGGAATCGGAAGAAATAATCAATGAAAAACATTTAGGCTACCCGACATCTTGGCATTGATAGCTCGCTCAATAGGCTTGGCTTGACTACCCTCCATCGGTAGTAACTAAACCTTACTAAGGTCAAAAGGTCTTAAACTGGTTGAAACGTTTAGGCTAGGGTAAAGGGCGTGGAAATAAATTTGGAAATTGGAGGTAGACTTAGAAGTGAAGCAAGGTTGATCATTCCTCAATTCAAACTCAATAAACTACCAACTTTCAAATAAAAAATTCTTGCAACTCCTCCCCCAAGCTTATTCTTTTTCAACCAAACAACAAATATTTTTGTATTTTCTCAAAAAAATTTCTTCTTCTTTTTTTTTTTAATTTCTTTTTATTCTTTGCTCTCGCCTCTTTTAACTTTGAGCGGCTTTTTCTTTCATTTCCTTTATTTTCTTCTCATTTACTCAAACCATTCAACACAACAAATATAATCACAAGTACCAAAATTTGAGTTTTTCACTTCTTTTTCATTCTTTTTCTCACTTTCATTAACCAAAAATACAAATCAAGTCCCAAAATTGCTTCACAAAAACTAATAAAGGTGAAAATAAAGCAAAGGTCCATTGGTTTGTAATGTGGTTATTCCAAAGAAGGGAAAATGACTCAAATTGGGTTACTAAATGAGCAAATGCAAAAGAAAAATAAAAGAATATAAAATAATAAAACAAAACAAAAATCCTAATTGCCTTCGTCTTCCCCTAGGTTGGTTCGGTCTCGATCTTGGGTAGATTAAGCCAAATTCTTGATATAAGCTAGCAATGCCAAGGATCCAAATGCCACACATGCAAGAAATGTAGAAGGCTAGAACAATATAGACACATCCTCACAAGAATGACGGTAGTGGAGTAGCAAAAATCACCTTTAAAGCTTCAACTAGCTAGAGAGCGACAACCATCTTACCACAAACCAAGTGAGCTAAGGTCTCAAAGCCCTTAAGTTCTACTACCTTGGCAACGCTATATGTGTGAACCAACCTCGACATTCAAGTGCATGAAAACCTCTAAAAACTAGCAAAGAGGGTATTCTAGGTGCTAAAGCCCAATTATGTCCAAGTTTAAAACAAAACATTTTGAAACTTTGCCTTGAATGCCATGGAAAGACACTATACACACAAATATTCACAAAACCAACAATACTCGAGAATTCATATACAATTGTGCAAGATGAAAGCATGATCAATCAAAGCTACAAATACCAAAAGTCAACTCAATAAGGCGCTCATGGCCATCCAAACATAGAAAACCAATCTCAATAATAGACTTTGGCAAGTATGAGAGAAATAAATCAAGCAATCATGAGACTATGGATTAAGAAACCACCAAGAGATATAGATAACCCCCAAGCTAGCGAATAGCTACTCCCTCAAGCTAGAATGGAGCATTGTCCTCAATGCTCAAAATAAAGGCACAAAGGGTGGGAGGGAGGGGAAGAAAGAAAACACATTCACACAACAATTCATAATTCATTCAATCCAAATGCATATAAGAAAGCAAAGATGAGGGAAGAAGGAAAGAGTAAACCAAATGTGAGGTGGGTGTTGAAACCCCCAATTGAGCACATTGTCCACAATTTCATCTAATTCCTCGTCTTTGTTGCTTTTCCAAATGCAAGCAATCATTGGTGTGCTTCTTCTCAAGGATCTCAATCCAAAATCCTTGCACATGAGTATATTCATCAAGTACCTATACACATAGACAAGAGAGTAAACAAAAATGAGAAACACAAAAGAAAGAAAAAAAAAAGCAATAAAACACGGGTTACTTCCCGAGAAAGGCTTGCTTAACGTCCAAGCATGACCAATCTAGTAAATCACCCGACAAAGAACGCAAAAGCTTGTCATATGCATCGGCAAACATATCAAGAAATAGAGCATACGCGATGCTCATATGACAAGCAAACATAAAGTACAAGGAGACTTTATGCTTGAGAGAAGGGAGAAAAGAAAAAGTAAAAGAATCAAAAGAAAAATCAAGAAAATAAGAAGAAAAAGAAAAATAGGGAGGCAAACTCTCCTCACAAAAATCTTTTTGGTTGGCATTATAACTCTTTTCCTCATCAACAATGAAAGAGTTGGGGGCTTCGGAAGCATGAATAGGAAGAGGATCCCTAAGAAGTTCTTTGAGAAAAGAAGGGAGGAACATAGGATAGTAGGAGATATGGTTAAACCTTTGGGGAAAAGGTGTATGAGAAAGGGAAAAAGGGGTAGCTAATCCCTCATCACAAGATCTCACATCACTAATGAGGGAATGAAAATCAATCATGGAATCCTCAAATGAAGAACCCTCATGTTCTACATCTCCCTCAAGCTCAAAAACTCCAAATAATTCAACCTCAACCTCCTCTTCACAACCTTGAACAACATCTCCCTTTAATTTCTCAAGGCCTACCATCTCAAAATCAAGAGTGAATGGGGGCAAATTTCTTTCAAACTCATCTCTTTCTAATGAAGCCTTATCACTGAACTCACTCATAAGCTTATGGGCTACCATTTGAAACTCAAGAAATATTTGGGCCATAATCTCAAATGAGTCCAAATCATCATGGATAGACGAGTCAAAAGCTTGCTCATTGGAATCACCTAGGGGACTATGGGACACACCTTTATAATTCATGCAAAAATCGGATGCAATATGAGAAAGAACATGCACTTCGTCATCATTAGAATGTACCTCATTACATTAAGCTATAGAGGGAGGGGAGTTGAAATCATGCATTACATGGTCACTATGAGGAGCATCAAGCACATCATGGGAATTCATATTAGACAAATCATGACAATTAGCATCAACATTAAAAGCATGAGAATCCCGAACATAAGTCTCATGATTGGCCCTCTCCCAATCATAATTATCCCTAGCTAACCATGAATAGAAATCCCAAGCTTCATCCGAAGACATGTCTTGAAATTTACCATTTAACATATTATCAACTACTGCTCTAAAATTCTCATTTAATCCCAAATTTATGATTTCACAATAATCACCCTTGGTTGAACCTTTAACACCATCTAGGAAATCCTCAAGTCTATTGAAATACACCCAAAACGGTTCATTATCAAATTGAGGAATAGAAATATAAGCCATTTTTTTTTCAAATAAAGCAACTCAAATAAAAAAAAAACAACAAATCAATAGAAAATTATAAACAATGGACTAGTCTTAATAAGATAACATAACGGTAATGGAAGTCGTTCCCTGGCAACAGCGCCAATTTGACAAGGGAATAAACGCGTCGTCAATTGTCTATCCCTAGATCAAATACAATTTATACAACCTAAACAAACCTAATACGAGTATAAGGCAAGCATAGGGGTCGAACCACAGAGAACGGATAAACACCACCAAATGTTATCGACAATTAAGCTAGTCCGGAATAGGAGATAAATAAACTAAAGTCTAAATATGCTAAAACAAGAAATAAAACACTAAGGGAAATGGTTGAGGTATAGCATTCACTTGAACATAAACAAAGGCATAGAAATTTAATTAATTATGAACTAAACATGCTCGAATATCGAAATAAAGGATCCAATCTAGCCGCCTTCCGGGGTCAATTGGCTTCTCCTAACATAGCCTCTATGTTTCCACATTAGAACCATATACTAGGAGGTACTATTAAATAACAATCGATAGTAATGAACCTTAACTAAGTCAACTTCCGTTTCTTGTTAGCAAAGATTCACCTTTAATCAACCAACAATGTGCACTTGCAAGAAGATTAAAGAATATCAAGCATATAAAGACTTTAATCACAAATAAATCAATTCTAAACCCTAGAACATGCTCAAGATTCAACTACACCACAACCATCCCCTTAATGGGGAAATTACTCACTAATCATGCTAATATCAAGATTAATTAACAAACAATCAAGGATAAACATGATTAACAAGCAATACCAACAACTAAAATATTAATCATAATAAAGCAAATAAAAATAGAGGAGAGAGAGTTAGAGATTCTCATTTATTGAATGTGGAAATCTACAAACAAAATAGTCAATCTTCTTCTTCAATATCCAAGCTCAACAATGGTGAAACCCTCACTTTCTCTCTCTAAACTATCCTAATCCTAACCTAAACCTAGAGAGAGAAGCTCTCCTAAAACTAATTAGAGAATGGAATAGATAGTAATTGAATAATTTTCCTAATTACCCCAAAAATGGGTATATATACTAAGCTAGGAAAAATAGAAAAAGAAAATAAAATAAAATAAATTAAATTAAAAAGGAAAAGTAAAAATAAGAAACTAAAATAAAAATAAAAATAAAAGAAAGAAAATAAGAAAAGGGAAAAGAAAAAACAAAGAATTAAAAATAAAAGAAAAAGAAAATGAAATAACAAAACCCACTAATCAAATCCCCTAAACCGACCCTTCTCCTTCATCTTTCATTTTAATGCTTTGTGAACTTCATCACCACCGTATCACACCATCATCAACGGACATCATCATTACAAATCAAAATCAACGGTAATCACCAAGCTCCAATTGTTTGCTCTCATTAATTATCATGTGTGAAGCTCGTGAAGTGGTTCGATCGAACCGAGGGTAGGTGCGGCCGAACTATGGGGTTGGTTCGGTCAAACCATGGGTGTGTTCGACCACACCTCTTCAATTTACAGAACTTTGAAAGTCTCTGACTCGTACTTTCACCGAACCCTTAATGGTTTGCTCGAACCCGATCAATTTGTGATTTGCTCGGATTTTTGGGTGAAAATAGCGGAATCGGGGTGAGTAATTCTAGTGGACTGGTGGCAGCAGGGGGTTCTGGTTGTTGGATGCGAAGGGTGGACGGAGGAGGTTAATTAGTGGGCTGATTTGGTTGGTGGTTCTGGTGGTTGATGGTGGTTTAGGTGGTTGTTGGTGGTTGTTGGTGCGTGTGAGTGTGAGTGAGCAGGGGATAATTGGGGTGTTGGTGGTTGCAATTGCGGGGTGTTGAAGGTGGCATGGCTGGTGAGTGGCTGGTGAGGCTAGGCTGTGCGTAAAGGTGGTTGGTTGGAGGTGGCTGCGATGAATTGGAGTTGCGCTGAGAGCTGGTGCGTGGATTGGGTGGCAGCAGGGGAGTTGCGTGGCTGCTGCAATTGGTGGTCAGGTGCGTGGGAGCTGGAGATTGGGGAGCAGCGGTGTTAGTGGTTTGGGTGGCTGCTGGTTGTTACGGCTGTGGTTGGTGCTGGTGTGTGTGGTGTTTGCGGGGTTGCAGGCTGGAGGTATGGTTGTTGTTGGTTTGTGGGAACGGTGGGCTGTTGTGTGCGTGAGGGAGCAGGGGAGTAAGGTGCTGTTGTGGTGGAGGATAAGGGGAATAGAGAGGAAGAGTGTGGTGAAGGATAAGGGGCAGCAGGTTGGTTCTTGCGGCAGTGGAGCTGGCAGCATGCTCATGAAATGGGGCTTGGCGTTTGACTCAAATTGAAACCCGAACTCCTACACACAAAACCGAGAAAGGATTGGGACAAAGAAAAAGAAAGAATAAAATAAAATGAAAATAAATAAAGGACGAAATAAAACAAAACCAAGACAAATAAAATAAAATAAATAAAATAGAAAATAAGAGACATAAAACTAAACTAATAAAAATAAAACAAAAACTATACAAGCAAATAAAGTAAAATAAAAATACAAAAATAAACTAAAATAAAGAAAATAAACTAAAATGCTCCAAAATTACCAAAATAAACTAGAAACTTTATTAAAGAGAAAACAAAAGAATAAAATGAAAATAAGGGAAAATAAGATAAAATAAACACAAAAATGACTCTAAAACTACTCCCTAAGAGTGACATAAATGTCACTCATCAGCCCCTATCGCTACTTTGACTTTCGTTTTCGAAACTCGCGTTTCTCCAAACTCAGTTAAAGTGGAGGTTTCTGTAGACACCCATTTGTGTCTCCCCAAAACCAAACTCGGTGATGAGTACCTTTCGCGTCGAATCCTAATCGAATGAAGTGAACGTGTGGAAAGTTTAGTGTTGCGGATAGTTTTAATTTCTTTTCTCTTCTCTCTGTTTTTGAAAACTTATTTTAAGAAAATAGCCAATCCAGTTTGGTTGGTCCATGATATGGGTCCAATATTAGTGTAGTAGGATAGGGCTTGAAAAGAGCTTTCCAACGATATATTATAAGCCCAATTCCGATGAATATTGAGGAAGTTATGGCCAATTTACCAAACTGGGCCCGGTTTGAGCCTTATATGCGGCCCAATGATCTAGGGGAGGGCCTAATATAATTTATCATTCCTAATGCAATTAGGAATGGTTTTAGTCTTCTAGATTCTTCTAGAAGGTTCTTTTCATTCCTAATTCAATTAGCATTGATAAATCGACTTTTGTTGACTTTTCAGAGTTTTAATTAAAATCAAAGAGCATTTTTGAGGAAAATACGATTTTATCCTCCTGTACGGTAATTTTTATCTTATATTAGAAAACGCGTGAATTTCTGAAATCAGCGCCAAACGCCAGCTGTAGCGCCTGGCGCTACGCTTGGCGCCTGGCGCCAGCCTTGGCGCCTGGCGCTAGTGTTGGCGCCTGGCGCCAACAGCCAGCGTTGGCGCTGGTTCGTTTTTCTATGTGCCAAGACTCTGTTTTGTTAATTTTATCTTTTTGGCTGATTTTCTCTATAAATAACGTCGTAAAAACTCCGTTTTCATTCATCAACAACCAGTTTCATCAATATTCACCTAGAACCAGTTTTCAATTCTCTCTCATTCTCTTTAATCATTCATCATCTCTCTTCTAATCCATCTCTTTCCTCTTTTTTCTAAACTCGCTTTTTACATACAAAGTTCTGCATTCATTAGATCTAGAAACGCCTAGCCATATTCGAAGTTGCCTTCGCCCTAGACGTGAAAGGTTTAATTTCTGAGGGTTTGGTCTCAAATCTCTCTTTCAATTATTTAATTTAATTGTTTGTTTAGTATTTTCCTTGAAGTTACTAACGTGTGTATTTTGTTATTAGAAAGAGGTATGAGGCATCCAAGTAAGTACTTTAATGGTTTTATTGATGTTATGATATATAGTTCATGCTTAGGTTGTAATTTTAATTCCTAGTATCATGTCTAGGGTAAATTTAATATCAAGTATGATTGTCATGATGCTTCCTACGTTCTTCCTAATATTTATGATTGTTAGTATTATGTTAGGGTTAAAGATTTGATTTTTATTGCTTAGTGACATGCTAGGGTTTGTTATTAATCTTGTTAGTATCATGCCTAGGATCTTGCTATTATTATTATGCTTTAACATGAATATTATGATTATAATTGTTATGATGATGATTCATATTATGATTATTATGATTATTACGATTATTATTGTTATTGTTATTGTTATTATTATTATTATGATTGTTATAATAATTGTTGTTATGATTATGTTGCTTGATATAATTTTTTTTATTGCTTGATCACGCCTTTTATGCATGTTTAAAGGGAATTTGGACTTTTTTTTTTTGAAACAAAAGGGAATTGGTACTTGTAATCACGCTTAATAAGATATTAGTAATCTTTTTTAGGGTTAATGTGATTAAAATTCAAGTGATCGCCAATAATAGTTTATTTGTGCATTAATATTCAACCAACATAGATAAACAGGTTTAGGGTTAATCCTATTAATTGCATGTTAGTCAAAAAGCGCAAATGAATACGATCAGAATAAAGTAGAGGCCTATTATTAGGGCAGGTTCAATCTCTTTTAGGTTGGATTTGTACCATCATTCCCGAACCCTTATTTGGTTCAAGACCTTATGGAGTTGACGATCTCTTGGATCGTTAAGGGGTGTAACCTTCACCCTGTGAACGGTTTACAAGTTCCTAAAACTTGTTGGCGACTCTTTTGCTCTATCTTCTTCCCTTTTGGACGCCACCGTACTTTAGTGTATGATCACAGTGGGGTTCAAGCAAAGGGGATTAACGCTTGAAATTTATTCCCTACTGTAATGATCAGTCTATTTATAAGCTGAAGCAAGTTGTCCAATTGTACTTCTCATTTTCTGAATAGGTTTGTGTTTGTAATTGGTTAAACAATTGTTTCATTGCACAAGAAAAGGTTTTGTCTTTGTCAATTAGATAGGGTCTGAGAATCAACAGTGAATTCATTAAATGCAAAGTGTAGAAGTTGGTATGTATTTTTAGGTTTCCTTTTTTTAAGGAAGGATGTTATATAAGCCTGCTTTATCAGAAAAGTTTAATTATTCTTATTTTTTTTCCCTTTAGTTTTTTAATATCAGTAATTTGATAGGGAGTACTTTTGGTCTTGTAATGATAAATGCCTATGGTTGGCAATAATATGAGTATTTTTTTAATATCATTTTTTTTTTTAAGTAATGATAGATATATTTCAGATGATAAATTCTAGTTTATAATCTTATTCTAGAATGATTAGGCTATGCAAAGATTACATGCTTATAATGTGATATACTTGGATATTAATTGGATAAAGAGGGTACTATAATCCTACACTATCACATTTTAAGCCCATATTCACACTTTATCGCTTCTTTTAATAATCGAATTATCTTTGGATTATTCATATGCTTTTATTAGTCCAATGTGATATGCTTTTAGCTTGTGAAAACTAACTAAACAAGGAGCACTTTCTCATCTATACTCATCCTAGACTTATTTTAATATCACATTTTAAATATAATTAAAATATAGCATAAACATATTACTTAATCGATAAACCCTTAGTCTAGAATGATTAGACTACGCAAACATTATAATACTTAAGTAATTTTAAAATTATAGAGAAGTAAATGAAAGGATGTGATATAAGTTGATAATTTAATTTCATAAACATTGAGATTTACTCCGTACATTATTTTGATATAATTGGTTGACATTAATATTATTCTAACGTATTTATACTTAAAATTATACATTTATAATATGTGGGTAAATTTTTGTACTTATTTCACTTTCAATTTATTATGATACTTTTTCAAATTTACATCAAACAATAGTGTATAAAATGAGTAGCAGAAGCATTTAATGCAAATAATGAAATTGGTTTTTATAGACTCATAAGAATGTACAATTGTAGAATGTACTTTCTTCAAATTCCCATTTTATGAGGGTTCTTGTCCATTGATCATGTACTATCAAATTTGGTTATGTTTGCAATAAAATTCTCATTTTATCCAAAGGTCCAAAAATGACATGAAACTTCAATTTTCATGGTTTATGATGGACTATTCCCTAATGTAATCTATACTCCCTTTTAAATTTACAACTCTGAATTAAAATTTTATTAAATATTACATAATATATTAAGGAGTAATTGAGGAATTTAAAATTAAATCCGCAATTAGGATTATAATACAAGTTAAATTCTATATGCTTATCATTTATGGTACATACAATGGTATAAGCTTTTAGGTGAAAAAACATGGTAAGATTGTATAGTACAAGCATTTAATGCAAAGTGAGTACATAACTCTACAATGTTAGAATCCCCCTATTTTAAGGATATTTGTTTTTCTATATCTTTATGTATGGATAATCTATAAGAGGAAGAGGTTAAGATTAATTCTAATCATTTTAATGATTCAGTTTTAAATTATTGTCTAGCATTATAAAATATTTTAAATTTCAATTTTTTATATTTATGGTATATATAATGCTATATTTTTTTATATATCAATACAATAATAGTTATATTTACAATGTTTAAATCCCCTTATTTTAAGTAATTTTTTCCCCTATGATTTATGTTTGTATGACTATTGTCATATTTTTTTACTTATGCTACTTTATATAAGTAAATGGTTGAGAATGAACTCTAATGATTTTTTTTAAACTCTTAAACCAAGTCTAGTATATGTTACATTTCAATGACCTATATTCATGTTACAAATTATGTTACAATATTTTATGTGAAAGAATAGAAAAATGAACTTAGAATGTGTAGTACAAGCATTTAATAGAAAGTGAGGAAGGTACATTTACAATGTTAAAATCACCCTACTTTAAGGATTGTTGTTTGCTTATATTATGTATGCATGTGAAAGGATCAATTTCAATGATTTTAATAAGCATACATATAAATTATGGTTATTAAATTGGTCTTGTCGTGTGGGATTGGAATCATATTCTTGTGAAAGTTAAGCAAGTTGGAAAATAATCCTGGGAATGAATATCGTGATGCCAAATAAGCGTATCGAAAATCGCTAAGCCAATTCAGCGGTTTGAAAATACTAAGGCCAAAAGACAAACTAAATTTGACGCAACAAGTTTAGCCTAATTTGTGGTTGTCCATTATGGTAATTGGGTTATGTGTGTTAATTTTGATAGAGAAATGTCAACCTAAATATGACGTGCGAACTTTAGACAGTCCTATTTAAAATGATCATGTACAATTATCTATAAAATCAATTTTAATTATTAAAATGTGAGATTTTAATGAATATTATTTAGTAAGATACCGATAAGTATATTCTTGTTTGTCAAATTTATGGGTGATTTTATGTTTTGATTAATAAGGAAAAAATATTTACATGTAACATTGGATTTAATTTTTATTCTTAATTAATAGTTAATCGTATGATAACGTATTTCTTTGTGTTAATAATTGAAATATATGCATGTACGTGTCGTGATTATTACATAGCCTATAGTCTGAATACGAAAATTCATGTTAACTATTCATGTTCATTGCTTGACTACAGTAGAAGTAGAATTTCAAGAGTTTTCTTCAGATTAGACTTATTTAAACTCCTCTTCCCCTGCAATTTTTCACATTCTTCATCACAACCTACGAACCCTAGAATTATCATTCTACAGATTTATTTTTAACTCTAAAAAAGATTCAATCGCAAAAGGTTCCTCATCAAATTGTAAAGAAGAAAGTGTAGATGATCGTAGGCTCAGGGTTGTAGTGAACTTTCGTTGTAATATGATTAAGATTCTTGTTTTGTGGCTAAAATCAGAAAAAGGGTATAGGAAGATAGTGAAAAATTTCCTAGACATTAGGCAGAGGTTGCAAGACACCAAAAATGATAAAGCAAAGAGGAAGGAATTGCTGGAAGAATGTGAATGGTATGTACAGTACCTTCACCAAGTGCGAATTGGAATGGAGCAGACGCTGAAGGAGCTCATGAGTCACAAGGATGACCTTGATCAAGCGCTCAGATTAGAAGAAGCAAGACAGAAAATGGCTGAAAGAGTAAGACAAAGGGAGGAAGAAGAAAAAAAAGAGAAAGGAAAGGGCAAAAGAGAAGTAAATTTTATAGAGGAGGAAGGAGAAAGCTAGGAGAATTAAGAGATGGTATGAGCCCGATTCTCCGGTACAACTTTATGAGGAATCAGACTACGACTCTGATAATGATAAGCACTCCATTGATCATTTGGAAAGAATTTATTATGCTGATATCTAAGATTGATTATGCTTAATCTTAATTTTGTACATGGTGGGAGGTTAATTTTGAACATGAATCATTTTAATGTAATATTAGAATAGGTAATAGCCTCTCTTTTATTTGGAATGCATCTTTTGTAATATGTTAAATCATGTATTCCATATATGAAATGATAATATTTTGGGTATTCCGTTATCAATTCACATTTTAATACCATATTGTGTTTGATTGTTGGCTGCACAAATATATTTTAGCAATGAGAATTTAATTATGATTTTCTTATTTTAATTCCATATTTTCAATGTCCTGTGCTACTTATTGCTAAAATATATTTTATTTTTTTGACATTTGTCTAGGATGATTTTACTTATTTGTTTAAGAGTGAGTAAAAATCAGTGAATGTCGTGTGCTACTAATTAGCTAGGAATGAGCAAAAATTAGGGAACAACATAAAAAAAATTATTCTGTTGCAAAAAGTCATTTTCTAATAAGTTGTAATCATGTATAAGCGTTAATTTGAGGAATGAGCAATAATATTCCTCAAATTAAGTTTCTGGAATACGTTATTTTTTTGCTGATGGTTCTGTGTTGCTAATTAGTTAGCAATGAGAAGTAGTCATTTTCTTACACATTGAGAATTGATTACTTTATACAAATATTTAGAAATTAAGGGTTATACATAATTTCAAAAAGTGTAATAATTCAGTTGCTAATGAAATGAACCA
The DNA here is from genome assembly GCF_948465745.1 of Chenopodium album. Classification (NCBI taxonomy): domain Eukaryota; kingdom Viridiplantae; phylum Streptophyta; class Magnoliopsida; order Caryophyllales; family Amaranthaceae; genus Chenopodium; species Chenopodium album. The sequence continues at coordinate 20,227,940 of NC_137842.1, forward strand.
GACTATTGATCATGCATCATTTGTATCCCACACTATTCCTGGAATATTGTTGATGGTTTTGCTTCTAATAAACTTGATGACTGAGTCATTTTGCTGTTGACATGTCTTAAAGCCAATAGTAATTAACACTTTGTAATCAGTCCATTATTTCCAACTGATGCTTGGTAAACATCTTGTGCTGCAATTTAGATTTCACTTGAGGAACGTGTGATATGTGTAATATTCACTGCATCTTTAGCTACAAAGAGTGTAATTTGATAAATATGTTATATTCATTAAGGAAATAATATAGTTTAGGCTATAAATAGTAGGAGCATTCATAAGCATATACTTAACAACATGTGTAAGGTATATTTAGAAAGCATTGCAGAATCTTCAAAATACCCAAGCCAAAATTCAGATTCTTCAAATTATCCAAGCCAAATTTCAAATTCTTCCAAAGTATCCAAGCCAAATCTCATAATCTTCCAAATTTCAGAATATTCAAAATATCCAAGCCAATTTTCAGAATCTTCAAAATATTGAAGCACATGTGTGATAAACTTTAGAGCAGTGTGCATCAAAATCTTCTGGAACCTGGTGTTAAAATTTAAAAAATATGGTAATTAGATTTGTGATTTGAATATTAACCAACAAGGGTAAACAAGTATGGAGGAAGAAATGAGTATATAATATGTATGTATGCAGGTTGTACCTAGATGATGCCCGCCTTTTCAAGAATGCTGAATGATACAACATTTCTGACCGTTGTTGTTGAAACCTGGTCTGTTGTAGGCTTACATAAAACTTTAATTTGAGCCGATGTCTGAGCCCTAGATAGACCTACGTAGAGTTGCCCATGTGAGAAACAAGGGTTGTTTAGATAGAGGCCAACTTGTGATAGAGTCTGTCCTTGGGCCTTATTTATGGTCATAGCAAAACTAAGCTTAATAGGAAACTGTTTTCTTTGAAACTTGAATGGATAGTGAAGTGCCTCAGATGGCCGTAGATTTATTCGTGGAATGAAAACAAGCTCTCTTGCATGATGGCCAGTTATGATGGCACACTCAATTGTATTAGAGTAAAAATGCTTACATAGCATACGGGTGCCATTGCAGAGACCTGATGGAGGAGCAAGGTTTCTTAGTAAGATAACAGGACAATTTTGCTTTAGCACTAATTTGTGTGGACTCATACCACCAGGAGAAAGAGTATTTAAGAACTCTGTTGGATAAATACTTCCTGTATCATCAAGCAATAAATCGTAGCTTTTATAACAAACAGATTCCCCAGGGAACTGATCAATTAGGCTGCAATTTATGTCATCTACAGCAGCGTTGAGAGGAGTCAAGATTGCTCTATCAACAAACATGCCTTCATTGCAGTTTGTCTTTTTTATTTCTGGGAAAACAAAATCAATAAGACTATCTATAGCATCATTAGATTCATCATAGGGCACTATTATATGCCAAGGCACTTGAATCTGTTCAATTTCTGTAGTCTGCAGCTGACCATTGCCCATGGCAAGTAAAAAATCAGCAAATTGGCCATCTGTCCTTGCCCTCATATTGTCAGTGAGCCTGAATCTCCTAAACTGGTTCCAAAGAGAGGAAGAAACTAAACTTGCTTCCACGGCTTCACTATGTGATTTTCTTGGCTCAACAGGCAGTACTTGTCTAAAATCTCCTCCGAAAACAATGACTTTCCCACCAAAAGGTATAGACGGTGAACATAAATCACGCAAAAGAACATCCATAACTTCAATATTCTCCTTTTTTTCCATCGAAGCTTCATCCCAAATTATTAAAGATGCTTCTTTTAGCAAAGCAGCTAAACTGCTTTGTTTAGAAACCAAACAAGAGGCTGAAACAACAAGATTGATTAGAATCTTAAATCGGGAATGTCCTGTTCTACCAGTGACTATGTTGGATGCTGCTATGCCCGATGTAGCAGTAGGGAGCACAATTTTACCCATTGCCCTTGTGGCTGCATAAAGCGCACAATATAGGTAAGTTTTGCCTGTCCCCCCAGGCCCGTCAACAAAGAATCCACCTGGTTGTCCTGTCGTAACATGTTCCATAATGGAGTCAAAAGTATCTTGTTGTTTTGGATTGAGGCTTAAGCATGCTTCCTTGTACATATTAGGTATTGGTGCATCTAAGGCGTCAACAATATCCCGAGTCCTTCTGATTTCATCATCTGACTCATGGATTAGACAATCGAGCCCAAATTCAGCCAAAGTTTTTCCCATTTCCTCTAAAAACTGTTCAAGAGAACGGAGTGTTAGCTGTTGAACTTTATCAGCATGGTTTGAAGGATGACTTGCAAAATCTTCAGAAAGGTGAGGATAGAATTTGTTCCAAAGAGCAAGTGGATTGCAAGGATTGCAAAAAATGAGTATAGTTGCAAATAGACGTCTTAAAGCCCTAGGCATATGAGTTTCAGAAGCCTCTAACATACATTTGTCCACAACATCATCTTCAAATATAAGACCAAGCTTGACAGTAGCTTCTTGAAAAGTTGCATGAATGTAGCCATGAACAGTCCTAAGATCTTCAAAAGACTTAGGCCCACGAACATTTGCAAGAAAAAGGCGCAGATAATAGCGCTCACCTTCAGATGGGGATACAAATGTCATCCTACCAATGACCTTTTTTTTAGTCTCACGCCTAGTCCAAGTCTTTGAAGATGCTGTCCAAACAAAATGCTTTGAGAATTCTAAATACAAATATTGCGGACCATCTGGATTTGCAGCATTCATTGCAAAGAATTCTGTTAGAGCAGTTTTTTGCCTCTTGGTGTCATTCACAATAGAACCAAGACTTTCATTTGGCCTGAATTGAACAGTTTGCAAACTAGGAAGATGGACTTGAAGAGACAACACTGGTGGCAACATTTCGAATAGTCTAAAACTGAATAGACGCCAGGCAGCTTCACAAGGAGAAACCCAACGTCCTGATTGGAATTGCTCTATTTCATCCCTGGGTTTCGGATTATCTACGGAAGAAACATTGAAAGAAATACGATCATGCCCCTTGTAGACATACTTGTAGAGATATTTTACAGCCCGAATTGTAGAGCACACTTCAACATTCACATGGCAATCAAAGAGTGCTAACAAATGGGGATTATATGGAATGACCCATCTATTATCCATAGGTTTCTTCCGAATCATTACTATTTCTCCAGTATCGCGCCTTCTATACATGGGATACCCATCCTCATGGCTAGTTGTTTCGGCTACATATGGTTTTGGATAGCCATACTTACAGACACCCATTCGACCCTTATGTTTCATACACGAGCATTCAGGATTTGCCTTCCCACAAGGCCCATGCATCATGTGAGACAACACAGCTTGCCTTAAGTGAGGATTTTGTGTTGAGGGGATCTCTGCAGTTACAAACTTATCAAAAGCTGCTGCATCTTTAATCTTATAATCGGGAGCCAATATTAATAAAATATGAGCATGAGGAAGTCCACGTTTTTGAAACTCAATAACGTATATCAATGCAGCAACTTCTCCAAAAATCTTCTCCTCCATGATTTGCTTCTTAAGAGCAATTAGCTTTGCATGGAAAACCCTTGCAATTAAATCTGGCCTATTTTGAGCAAGCTCTCCAGGAACAAGTTCTTGTTTGATCTCTAGCCAGTTAGGATTGCATGTAATAGGTATGAATAAATCTGGTTTTCCAAAGCGCTGCACCAAAGTTATTGCATTCAAGTATCTTTTACGCAAATCTCTAGGACCACCCAAAAAAGAAGGGGGCAATATGACATAATGACCAACATTTGCAGAATTGTTTTCTCCGCTTTCAAAGCAATCAAGAATGCCTTGATAAAGATCAGCACGAATGGCAACCTGATTTCGACTGGAAAAAATCCAGTCTTGTGTTTTCTAGTTTTACATACATGTCTACTATATATTGTTGCAGCAATCGTGCAGCTCGCAGTAAATAGTTTCCTTGTCTTATTTGCAACTTAAATGCATAATACTCTCTACAGGAAATCTTCTGCACTTTTTTCCTCTTTCCATTAGATGCATCTGTATTACATAGATAAAATATGTAATTAACAATCACAACAGAATAGGCTTATTAATTAATAATCCCATGAATGACAGTTACATAAAAAGATGGTATAGCATAAGACATAGATATTCCTAATGGAATCCTCATTAGTTAGCTACAAATAATATATATACCTCATATAGTAGCATGAATGAACAAACACTGATTAGGTAAAAAAAAAGAAGTCCAAAAAAGAGAAAATGATGAGTCACTTGCTTCTTCCTCAGCCAGTAAATCCTCCACACTGTTAATTGTCTCTAGAGGGCAAACTTCTTCCTGCAAGTGTTTGCTATTGTTAGTTGTATTTAGTTTTTCTAAACCCTCGTGCCATCCACTGTCTCCGTAAGGATACGGAAGAGGATATTGAAGGGGATCATAGCATCCATAGTAATGCTTAATTGAATGAGGTTTATCAGTCTCATTTCTACCATAAGCAACAATATGAGGAGTGTTATATTCGCTAGATGATGTTTCTTCTAACCATATGACATCCACCTCGTTTGTAGTTGGTGCATTTTAGACTCTCTAGTCAAGAACTGGATTCCGATTCAAATGAATTTTAGTGCTTTCCACAACTGGAATATCTCTTAGAGAACGGAAAAACTGAGCATATGGATTGCACTCCATTATCTGCATAAGGAGCTCAACTATTTCTTGTTGCACTTGTGGAAAGGTAGATGTACGATTCCTGATCTCGTGCTCTGCATCATAAAAATACATCTGCAGATACTTGGGATGTGTATCATGAGGTAATAAGTCAGGAAGATTATGATATATCTAACCGTGCAGCTTGAATACATATATTCCCTTTTTAGTATCACCTTTAACGGATCCCCCCAACGAAGTAAATGCAAACAGATTATTATACATCCGACAGTATTGTCTAAAATGAATACTTAATTCAACTTGAGAAGTAAAAAGCCAAATAAACTGTGGTGGCCATGGATTTTTAGCTAGTTGGACACCTCCATTCCGACAGCAAAAGAACAATGGCTCATAGGCAAACTTTTTTGCATAACACTTGGAACAAAATGTAGGAGCAGGCAGCTTAAGAGGTTCAGTAGGAACTTCTCTATCACATATCAAGGCAACAGCTTCAACTGATACATAAATAGAATATATGAACAACAATACTTGAAATTAATCATGGCTATTAAAGAAAAGTAAAAATTGTGTGAATACCTTCATTTTTAAGTTTTGCTCTTTGGCCATGTATTTTAGGCTCTTTGAACAGTGGAAAGACTTTGTTATTTGTGGCATGGTCAAGGTCACTCAAATTAATTCCAGCTTTTAAAGACTTTAAACGCTTGGGGTTATATTGTGTAGAACTTGATCCAACTAAACATGTACCAACGTCAATAAAAGCTTCCAAACGTTTTGATTTACGTGTTGCTACTGCGGGCAAACTTGGCAGGCATTGCACCACAGTTATAGGTACCTTTGCAATAATAGGAGATTCTGCATCCTTGGCTTTACGCTTTACTAATTTGCGTGACTTAATCTTCGATTCTGCATCAAGTAATTTCGTAGTTCTATAAGTATTGATCTTCCTCTCTGTCTGAACATATATTTTTATTCAAATGTCTTTTTACTAACTGTAAACTAACACATGCATATAAAGGCATAGAATGTATTCATAAACTGATTATTAAAAAGCAAGTGTAGAGATTAGAACCCATGTTTTAGACTTGGCATTAAAGCATCTTTCAATTCATTCTCTTTGACAGAAGAGGCCCACGACTTTGTTGCAATATAATATGCATTATCTGATGAAACCCTGTATTATTGGAACTCGAAGGATCATAGGTTACAGTGTTAGTATGCTAATACAGGAATGCAAAATGTAATATGGCACCTTTTACACTCAGCACAATAAAAAAACATATTCATTGATTCATTTAATAGTAAGACGTCGTCATTCCAATCACAATGGCATTAGAAAGGATAGAGTATAGCATTACATTAGAACATCCATACTGCAAAATCTAAGCATAGATTTACAGCACACATACTCATAATACATAATTACACACCATAGCAAAAAGTAGTCCCATTTTGCCTAGGAATTTGAAAAGTCCTAAACGAAATACACTGGTGTAGCTAATATTCTTCATTGATCACCATTTAGCACCAACAGCTGGCCAAAACACATGAAACAGACGCCATCAAAACCTAAGGTCAAAATTAAGCTCCATAACCAAGTAGAGTTTGCTGAGAAAGCTAAAACCACACTGCATGTCCCAAAAGTGCTTAGATATTCAACATCCACCCATCTACCCAGTTTTCATGCGCTTGAAGACAGTCTCTAGCTCCTCAGGGATACTCCGCATAACCTTTCTGTACCCAGCAGCAGAAGTGGAAGGAGCTCCAAAAGATGGTCGTGCCATGCGTTTCTTAGGAGGGCGTGGAACAACAATTTGAGCAGGGATACTTGCTTCTTTACTATTAGGAGTAATACACTGATCCGCAGTAACAGCATAAAATACTTCACCTTGATCTTCAGTCTGTTGTTTGCACACCTCCTCAGTCAATATTTTCTCTTTTTTCAAGAATGGAAAGGGCACACTTTATAGAATGGCGACCAAAATTTGCATCAACTATATTGAAATTGTAGTTGTAAAACAGCAAATAAGTCACTTTCTTAGCCACACTCTGCTCTGTAGCATCAGGTTCAGGTCCTACATCACCAAATATGCATTCAGGTAAATCTACACTTGGGTAGAAGGTCACCACAGTCCAAGCAAAGTACTGCTGACCACTGAATTCAACAGTTACAATTGGAGTCATAGCACCACCAGTGTGTGCCAACACAATTTTTAAGTATGCTTTATAATCAATGGGAACAGTATACACAGGCAAGTGAGATCCGTGGTCAGGGATAGACTCATTGCCAATCGCAGTTCCATGTCCAGTTGTAACTCGTAGCTGGCATCTCTTCATCCTGAATAAAGTGGCACATCTCCTGTAAATTCGAATTCGATCAGTAGTGAAATCATCAACAGCTACATCATACAAATCCATCAAGCCATGGATTGCCTTTTCTGCAGCCTTTTCAGATGATTTTCTCAAGCTCCCTGCTCCCCCACCATTGAAAACACAGGTCTGCTGACCATTTTTCAACTTAATCTCAACAGAAACCTTGTTCGACGTAAAATCATCAATCATATAAACTGGTTTTTCAAGCCCTATGCAATCAGTAATCTGTTCCAGCAATGGCTGAAGAGGAATGGCAATTGTTGGAGTCATTGACGCTTTAACCTGTGTAACGCAATAAGCCATATGGATTTGTTTACGACAATTTTTCACTATTTAGTACACACAGCGGAAACACTCTTTCTACCTCTACTTACTTAGCATTTCAAGACAAAAACACCCTATATTACCATATTCTCTATCAATGTCACAACCTTAATCAACCATAATCCAATTTATTCCTATACTAATAAATATGTCCCAAAGATCATAAGAAATATTAACTACCAATGCTGCAAAGATATATTTAACATACTACAATTATCATGCCTTAAAAATTAATCCTATCTAATAGCATACAATTGCATAACAAAGATAGCAAGTAAATACCAACAAGCTCAGCAAAATGATTAACAAACTATGATCATTTCAGCAACCAATATCATACTTTACCCATAATATAAGATACAATAACAATGAATCTTAAGATAATATCATACCAGCAGACTCAGAACACGTTTGATCAACCTGATTGCGCTCAATTATTATACCTTATTACAAAACTACAAGTACACAGAAAAACAAAAAATAGAAGTTAGTAAAATGTAAGAATCAAGCAACACATGAATTTTTTTTTTTAACAATGATATATAAATTACACACACAACACAACTGAATTGAGAGCCATCATGTGGTATTATAAGAAACAGATTCTCCTAAGAATTTGGAGCACAATCAATTAGAGGAAAATTCTTCAACATGATTATTCCTTTCATGTTAAAGAATTTCCCTCTTTTAAAAAGGCTAGGAATATTTGGTCAGGTGAAAAGAACACACCTTACCAAATAGAGCTATGAAAAAAAACAACACAATAATACAACCATGAAACTACAGTTCAAATGAAACCCAAGACTTATTACTTCACAACAAAATAAAATCATGAACAATGACCACCAGCATTGTAAGAAAACTATTATTACCAAAATATAATTTCAAAACAAAGTCCAGTCTTTGTAGCACATCGAATGCTATCCAGAAAGTCCAGCTGAAATCTTATTCAAGTTCAATAATCAAGTTCGTTTTTGGGAGCTGCATTACATAATAATGAACCAAAACTGACACTACTAATCAGCTTTATCACCACCATAATCATTTTTACAAACTGATCAATATAATTTTAAAGATTTTCTATGTGCTCTAATTATTATTATAATTAATTAATCTAAAAGTTTAGAATAGAACCATACCAAACGAAACCAAGAACATGAAGAAAGAACAAGACAATGCTTCTTAATAAAACCAAGCTATATATAGAAGAAGATGGCAAGGTACACTGAAAAGGGGTCTCTATAAAAAAATTGTATAAATCCTGAACATAAATGTACTAAGTAAGACAAGGTTGCACCAAACAAGGAAAGCCTCTCACTGTTTAATGAACAATTGAGGTATGGGCAAGCCACCCTAGCATTAAGCAGCCACCCTAAATGCACCCTTCATCATATGCTATAATCTAATACCCATTTTACCCGCACAAATTATTCAAACAGGAAATTAGACACTAAACTCCCCTTATTGCCTAATGAAGCACTTAAACATTTCTAACCTCTACTAATTGTAAATTAAATTAGCCAATCAAAGAAATTATTTATCTAATCAACAAATAAATTCCCTAATAACCATAGGAGAAAACAACTCAAATTTAAACAAATCACTCATAAGTATTACAATTTGATCACTCAAAATTTATGCATAAATAATTTATCATTCCAAATTTGATCACATTTACGCGTAATGAATTAATCGCTCCTAAGTGAAAATGAAATTGATCATTCCAAATAATGCAATGCAATGATCATTCCAAATTTGATCACATTTACGCGTAATGAATTAATCACTCCTAAGTGAAAATGAAGTTCCCACTTTTTAAAGGGTTAGGAATTCCAAATTTGATCACATTTACGTGTAATGAATAAATCACTCCTAAGTGAAAATGAAATTGATCATTCCAAATTTGATCACATTTATGCGTAAAAATGATCTTGATTAATCAGCCCTAATTTACAAATTGTCTTATACAAGCAGCAATGATCATTCCATTAATTTACAATTACAATTCAAGTAGTGTATCATTTTATTTCACCAATTTAGCTTAATAATTAATAATTCATACTAACAGCGAGTACTAAACTTGATTATAAATCCTTAATAGCAATATCATAAACAAATAAAATAATTCATGCTAATAGTGAGTGTTAAACTTAAGCAATAATTATTAATTAATAATACTAACCATTGTTCATTGCCAAGGAATTTGTACGTTTGAGTATTAAACTTAACCAATAATTATTAACAGTATAACCATTGTTCATTGCCAACAAAGTTGATAGCTCTACATAAATTTGCCAACTCACCAAATGTCACAAAATGAGAATGGAATGACATTGAAATGCAAGTTAGTCAAACTCTTGCAATTTTGCAACTTAGGAATAGTGAATTTCATTGACTTGTGACTCATGTCACTATTCCTTTCATTTTGAGAAGTTCCCACTTTTTAAAGGATTAGGGATAGAGGTCATATCTCTCCTTTTTGAATCATCAATAAGCTTGATCACAAAATAATTATCTTCTCCCTCTTTAGCCTAAACACTAGCCTCTCCATTCTTTCACTATTCCTTCCTTCAATAACTCCAAGGAGTCCATATGATACCCAAAGTTTTATACTTAAACCAAGGCGTGAAAGGTAAAATTGACTGAGGGTTTGGACATCAACTCTACTTTTTTATTTTATTTAATTGTTTCAATTTGATTTATATTTTAATAGAAGTTACTTACAGTTTATTCATGATGTAGCAATTTAAAGGAACGTGCGGAATGTGAGTGATTAATTAATTTAATTACTCTTATTTTATTTTAATATTGCTAGTATCATGATTAGGGTCATTGTTATTATTTGATTTGACTAACGTTATTATTGTTAAATTTCTTCCAATATTAATGTTTATTCTATTATTTATTTATGATCACCATATTGCACGTTTAAAGGGAATATGTAATTGAAAATCACGCCTAATAAGATAATTTGGACAACTGGTTTAGATTCCTTTTTAATCTTGTTGTTTAATCAAGTGATCACTAATATTTTAGAATTATGTTGCATTAATATTAAACCAATTTAGCATAATAATAGTTTGGAGAAAATTGAATATTTTGTTTGCATGCCTTTTAGATTGCAGGAATCACTTTTCACTATAAGAATCGAGTAGAGGCCAATACGGGCGAATGTGACTCCATGACTCACTTCGTACCATCATCCCCGATCCTCCTTTCGTGGTTCTGAACCATATGGAGTTAGTAATCTCATGGATTATGAATGGGGTGTAACCTTCACGGGTCAATCGTTGTTGCCTATCGTTGTCCCTTTATCGTGGTTGCCTTTTATGATCCGTGAACGGTTTACAAGTTCCTTAAAAACGTGTTGGCGGCTCCCTACTTTCCTTGTCCCTAATCGTATACGTCAATTCCCACTTCCTATGAGTGTCAAGCATATTCACACATGCTTTAATGTAGGCGCACTTCAAACGACGCCTACAATTTGGCGACTCCATTGGGGAGGATTCTTGTTTATTTATCGATTTGAGTGATCGGTATTTAATTAAGATGAGTGGATGAGACTTGAAAGATTCTTGAATTGTATTCCTGCAATTTAATTGGCATTATCACATATGAATATGCTTTTTAGGTTACCTATTTTGCCACAATAGTACGTGTTCTACGTATGTGGCTAGCCCGGGGGATTTAAGCTCTATCAACCCAAAAACGCTCATGGCAATAAGGGTTCATCCGAGTTTTTAAATCCACCCAAACCATGGAGTCGAGTTCGATTTCATCACAAACTTGCGGAGCCGCCCGTTGGCATTCATCCTAAAGGTAGACTTCTTTGCTAACGCGTCCAAACTCTTAACCATGGTACCCTTTGACACCCAAATAAGCTTGACCATAGTCGAACATAGAACTTGACTTTAGGTTGCGAACTTCATTGCATCATGCGTGACAATATGCTTATACGTGCATTTTTTTTATTGACTTTTTTTTCTTTTATCAAACCCTTTTTTATTTTTTTTTTAGAGTCGAGTCACAGATTTTATTTTAAAATTGAGTTAACCCGGATTTTTATTCTCGTATCCTGCACAAGAGTCAACTTGTTTTTGTCATAGCCGGAGTTCTAAAAAGAGTTACGTGTTGTGCCACCTATGGATCTGTAGCCCCGAATTTTATATTTGATTTAGAGTTGGTTTCGTCCCAATCAGAGTGACAGACAAAAAGTTATAACTTATATACTACAGCCTTTCCAGTTTAGTTGTCTTTTTAGCTTCAACTTTCTTTCTTTTATTTTTTTTTTTTTTTATCTTTTAGTGTCAAGCTAGTCTTAGCCAAGTCCTTTAATCCATGTCAACTCGTATAACATAGGATTATAGATTTTTATTCATATTTATTTATTTTTTTATACCCATGAGTCATAACTCTTCTAGAATTCTAGTCCTCTTTCTAATTTCTTGTGATCAATTTTTGTACTAAACTTAACATGTATTCTTTGTCTTTTATTGTTGTTGATATTATTTATGACTAAGGATTGCCAATGGAACATTTTCACCTAGTAAATAGCACAAACATTAAAATTGGACAAAATTAATCAAGTTAGTTTGTCTTTTAGTCTTTCGTGCTATTTGATCATTGGGTCTTTGCTTTTCACAACGTCCTCATGTCTAGCCATACGATCATACCACGAGTCTTATAGCATCACTTGATCACTCACGAGTCAAGTATAGTCCACACACTTTCTTTATATTCCGACTCGATTCGTGCACCAGGTTGTTTATGATCGTATACTAGGTTCATGCACCCTTTTTTCATCATAATAAAAAAAATGAGTGGAGTTTTCTCACCTGTTTTCAAATGTCTATTTTTTCCTTCCTTTCCTATCTTGAGCAATGAGTCAAACAATTAAGTGAATTTATTTCATTTCACAATACTTGGTCAAGGAGCAGGGGTAGATTGGTACGGTTCGAGTCATTACTTCATCAACCTCTTAGAAGAGAACTTCACCATCTCCACATCACTCATCACCTTCAAACTACTTTCAATTTGTCCCAATGGACACTAAGGAAGATATTAAGAGCATTAACAAGTCCATTGAAACAATGTTTACCATGTTGCAAGCACTCACTACCAAAGTGAACACAGTAGAGCAAAACAATGTTACTGTGGCTGCAATGGACAAGATCAAAGATCAAATGAGCAAGATTTCTGAGGATTTCACCTATGTGGAACGACCTCCCACTCCTTTGGATGTGAAGGACAGACTCCCTGAAAAGTTCTCCACTGCTGATATTCCAAAGTTCAAGCCTACTGACAATCCAATATTCCACTTGAAGGCGTTCTCTGCAAACATGGCTCTTAAGGGATTGGACGTAACACTCTTCCCTACGGTGTTCCCTCTCTCCTTAGAACATGCTTGCCAACAATGGTTTTATTCCCTAGATGCCAAGCGTATTGCGAATTGGCAAGATGTCACCGACAGTTTCATGAATCGTTACAAGTGTAACATTCAAACTAAAACTTCTGAACGTGAAATCTCCATTCTCAAACAGAAAGAGAATGAAGGCTTCACCCTTATTTGAACAGGTGGAGGGAAACGGCTTCACTCTTTGTAGATCCTCCCAAAGAAAGAGAGATGGTTCGCCTCTTTATTCAAAATCTAACTCACAAGTATAGGGAACATCTTAAATTTCTTCCACTGAACACTTTCGAAGCTGTATACGACATCGGAATCAATATCGAGGATGAGCTAATAAAGACTGTAGGTAGTTACAACAATAACACTTGGAAAAACAAGAAGAACGACCACCCTTCTTCTTCGTCTTCTAAGCACGAAAATACTACCAACAATATAAGCCAAGTTGATCTCAATGAAGTGTTTGCTCTTGATGCTCCATTTCCCAAGAAGAAAAGAACTTACACTCCTTTAGGAATGACTTATGATGCGGCCTTTGATCGCCTTTACGGTCAAGGCTTGATCACACCTACTGGGCCATTTCCAGAGCCAAAACCTGAAGAAAGGAGCGCCAAATGGAATCCCAATGCCCATTGCAAGTACCATCAAGGAAGGGGCCACACTACGGAGCAATGTTGGAATATGAAGGACGTCATTCAAGACTTGGTAGATGCAAATAAACTTTCTGTCCCTCCAGGCGGCAAGAAGTAATAAACACAAGGCGCAAAGCAGATCTTTCGTGATAGATTTCATGATTTCTTTTTCTTTTCTTTATCATTAATCTCCATTCCCCCATTCATGTCTAGCATAGGTTTTCCATTTTGAATTCTTATATGTCTCATGTGTTTCATTCACCTTTTCCATTAATAAAATGAGCAAATTTCTTTTACATCTCGATCATAGCATTTTTCATTCATTCTCAAAAAAAAAAAATCAATTACCGAACTAAACACAAGGTACACCAGTGACTTGAGGCACCTTTGCAACCTTGTCATTCCCTGTTAATCGTTCAATCACATTCCATTTCTTCATCAACCACTTTGAGCCTCGTCTAACGTTTGACCTACATTTCTTCAACCCACATTCACTTAACCCTGGGATTGGAAGATGTGTAATTGTATAACATTCAAAAAGGAAGTAAAAAAAAACAAAAACAGCAAAGCAACAATAAAACAATGTCTAAAGGCAAGTGTTCCAATGTCTTTGATATGAACACGTCTCAAATTGCGTCTCTCATCGAGTGCTTGGTACTGTGCCTGAGAAACATGAATGCTAAGTGAGTGATGGACCGCATGATCTGAGATTGCTTATATTGATTCAAGAGAATGAAAAAAAAAGAAAAAGAAATTCAAAATATGTTGAGAATAAAACTTGCAAAGTCTAATACATAATTGCATATCTTGGGGGCTTCTCTTAGGTCTTGAGCCTTTTATGCCTTTCTTTCTTAAATCTTCAGCTTAACCATCTTACAACCCTTGAAAGACCTCTTTGAGGTGTACACACACTTGTGCAAATTTCGACTAGAGCTACGTTCGGCCTGATTCCTAACGGATACGTAGACAACCTCACATCGAGGTGCAGCCACATTCATATTCATATCCATGCATGATCGAGTCAAAGAATATCCAATGCTTACCCCTACCCATTTAGAGATAGACTTGGGGGCTTGAACCCACATCACATTAGCTTACCCAGCCTAAAGAGTCATCATCTTTGACTCTTCTCACATATATTTCCATCACCATAACCCTTGCAGCCAGCCTTAGTATCACATTCACACACTTCACTCACACATCCATATCTATGTCGATCATCCTTCTCTTTAAGAACCATTTATCATGAAATCTTGTTTCAACACTGTGCATGTTTCATCATCTTTCAAGACAACATTCATTAGAAGAAACATTGTATACTTGCTTCGCATCCTGACCTGAGAAATGTTCATTGTTTCACGCATCGCATAATGTGCTAGCAACATTTATACATCAATGATTTGTAATCATACAAAGCATATTGTTCTTAGCTCCTTGACCTAAGCAACGTTCATTATGCAATAATCACTTCATCTATATACGTGCTTAGCTTCTAGACCTAAGTGGCGTTCAAGATCGTTTCTTTACACCATATATGATGCTTAGCTCCATGACCTAAGTTCAATTCATTCATCTATCGTGTCACATGATGTAATTGTCCTTAGCCTCCTGTCCTAAGAACATGCATCATGCATACATTATTTTTAAGACAAGCAATTCAATCCATATGATTCATTTCGTCTTGCTCAAGGAGGAAGTTCAAAACTTCTTCCCTTTTTCATGTCTTTTCTTTTTGAGAAGTTCAAAAACTTTTTCAAAAATTTCTCATCGAGGGAAGTTTAAAAATAAAAGTTCTGTTTTCACGTCTTTCTTTTTTGGGAGAAAGTCAATACCTTCCACTCGTCTCATGACAAAAATGATGGAAATTTTTGCTTTTTCATTTTCTGTTGCTTGTGTTTTCACACACACCATATAAACACACAACCACAAGTTATACACATGTCATGTCATGTCAAGTCAAGCTTGGTCAAGTCAATTGGTCAAGTCAATCATAGTATATACGAGTCCCTTGGCAAATTTTATTTTGCAGGTCTCAATTACAACCCACGTTCGGGGACAAGCGAACCAACTACAACCCACGTTCGGGGACAAGCGAACCAACTACAGCCCACGTCCAGGGACAAGCGGACCATGAACTGCCCACGTTCGGGGACAATCGAACCATCTACAGCCCACGTCCAAGGATAAGCGGACCAACTACAGCCCACGTTCAAGGACAAGCGAACCAACTACAGCCCACGTCCGGGGACAAGCGGACCATTTACAGCCCACGTTCGGGGACAAGCGAACCATCTCCAGCCCACATTCGGGGATAAGCTGACCATTTACAGCCCACGTTTGGGGACAAGCGAACCATTTACAGCCCATGTTCGGGGACAAGCGAACCAATTACAGCCCACGTTCGGGGACAATCGAACCACCATCATTTCACGGCGCAAGGTTCTCGATACACAGAGACTTGCAATCTCATCATCTGTTGACTTTCCTCAAGCATGGATAGCATTATCCGGTGGATTTCTTCAAGCATAGAAAGCTACCAAACTCATATGTCAACTTTCCTCGAGCATGGAAAGTATCATTCGGTATATTTCTTCAAGCGTAGAAAGCTACCAAACTCATCTGTCGACTTTCCTCAAGCATGGAAAGTATTATCCGGTGGATTTATTCAAGCATAGAAAGCTGCCAAACTTATTTGTCGACTTTCCTCAAGCATGGAATGTATTATCCGGTGGATTTCTTCAAGCGTAGAAAGCTGCCAAAATCATCTTTCGACTTTCCTCAAGCATGGAAAGTATTATCCGGTGGATTTCTTCAAGCATAGAAAACCTCCAAATTCATATGTCGACTTTCCTCAAGCATGGAAAGTATCATCCGGTAGATTTCTTCAAGCATAAAAAGCTACCAAACTCGTCAGTCGGCTTTCCTCAGGCATAGAAAGCATTTCAACAAACGTCATCCAGTGGATTCCTTCAAGCATAGGAAACTACCAAACTCATTTGTCACTGATACACTCGTGTCAGATAAGTGTTCTATCCCTTTAATCTTTTATCTGTGAAATTAACATTTTTTGTAGGTATCGGCGTATACAGAGTGATTTAGGATCGCAGAACGTCTTAAATCATTCTCCGTCCCTATCCACTACTTTGACTATCATTTTTGAAACTGACGTTTCTACAAACTCAGTCAAAGTGGGGGCTTCTGTAGACACCTAAAAAGGTCTCCCCAAAACCAAACCCGATGATGAACAACCTTTCACCGCCATTATTGGTCGGGTTGAGTATTTAATCTTGGAGTGCTTAAATTCATATTTCCATTTCATAAAAACAACCCAACTCCTATCCCATTTCCCCAAACCATAACTTATTTTCCTCTTTTCGTACCTTTAAACCCAAAATAATTCATTTCGTGTCCTTTAAAATCATTCATTTCGTGTCCTTTTTATAAAAACGTTTAATCCAGTTTATTTTGGTCCATTATATGGGTTCAATGATTGAATAGTTGGATGGGCCTTGAAAATATCTTTCCAACGATATATTATAAACCCAAATCTGAGTTATAACGAATAAGTTATGGCCAAAATATTAAATTGAGCCCAAACCGAACCTAAGTCCACCTTACCTATGACCCAATGATCATGTGGAGGGTCCAAATGATTTAATCCAATTCCTTAACCAATTAGGATTAATTGGAAGCTTCTATGAGTTTCTAAAAGATCTTAATTATCATTTTTTAAAAGATAAAGATTAAAGAGTTTGAAATTGAATAAAACCTTTTTTTTTAAAAAAATCCTATTTCTATCCGAATTGAAAGACGTTCAAAGATAGTCAGATATGGTTTTTGTGCCTCATATTTTTTATCCAAATTTTTTATGGTTGGATAGCCCTTGAAATTATCTTTCCAATGATATATTATAATATCAATTCCGAGCTATAATGGAAAAGATATGAATAAAATTTCAAACTCTATCCAAAACTAACACCGTCCCACTATTTCGTCCATATCTTTTATTCTACAAAATATTTTAATCTGATCCTAATTGAGTTAGAAAGTATACTTCAATAGATTTCCAACGATATCTTATTTATCTTATTCCGATTTCTGGATCAAAAGATATGATAAAACAAAAACCGCAAAAACGGCAGTCTATCGAGTTTTATTCCGATTCGGATCTTATCTTGTTTTTTTGGACCCTTCTTTTTTCTCTATAAATAGAGGTAATATCTCACCATTTTGAATCAGCAATAAGCTTGATCACAAAATAATTATCTTCTCCCTCTTTAGCCTAAACACTATCCTCTCCATTCTTTCACTATTCCTTCCTTTAAGCACTCCAAGGAGTCCATATAATACCCAAAGTTGTATACTTAAACCAAGGCGTGAAAGGTAAAACTGACTAAGGGTTTGGACATCAACTCTACTTTTTTATTTTATTTAATTGTTTCAATTTGATTTATATTTTAATAGAAGTTACTAACAGTTTATTCATAATGTAGCAATTTAAAGGAACGTGCGGAATGTGAGTAATTAATTAATTTAATTACTCTTATTTTATTTTAATATTGCTAGTATCATGATTAGGTTTATTATTATTTTTATTTGATTTGACTAACGTTATTATTGTTAAATTGCTTCCAATATTAATGTTTATTCTATTATTTATTTATTATCACCATATTGCATGTTTAAAGGGAATATGTAATTGAAAATAACGCCTAATAAGATAATTTGGACAACCTGTTTAGGTTCCTTTTTAATCTTGTTGTTTAATCAAGTGATCACTAATATTTGAGAATGATGTTGCATTAATATTAAACCAATTTAGCATAATAATAGTTTGAAGCAAATTGAATATTTTGTTTCCATGCCTTTTAGATTGCATGAATCACTTTTCACTATAAGAATCGAGTAGAGGCCAATACGGGCGAATGTGACTCCATGACTCACTTCGTACCATCATCCCCGATCCTCCTTTCGTGGTTCCGAACCATATGGAGTTAGTAATCTCATGGATTATGAATGGGGTCTAACCTTCACGGGTCAATCGTTGTTGCCTATCGTTGTCCCTTTATCGTGGTTGCCTTTTATGATCCGTGAACGGTTTACAAGTTCCTTAAAAACGTGTTGGCGGCTCCCTACTTTCCTTGTCCCTAATCGTATACGTCAATTCCCACTTCCTATGAGTGTCAAGCATATTCACACATGCTTTAACGTAGGCGCACTTCAAACGACGCCTACAATATTCTAGATTTTTTTTGTTCTAATTTTGTTAGTGTTTCATGGTCTATTGTAAAGCGAGGGGGTAATAATGTAGTACACAAATTGACTCACTTTCAACCATGGGAGTTTGGTCAACGGGTGTGGAGTGATGTAATCTCTCCTCGCATTTTGGAAATTTTTTCGGTTGATCCAGATGGTTTTTTTTTTTTTTTTAAAAAAAAAAAATAGTGTAAAGCTAAAAAAAATAGTGTAAAGCTGTCACTTCAAAAGTTATTCACTAACAATTTCCTTTTTACAAAGAACACTAACCAACTCATACAATTAACTAAGTGAATTCTACACTTGCTAGTTTGTAGTTGCTTTTCTAATAAAGTGTAGGTGACCGTCAGTTGATGTTAAAACCGCAAAGGTAACATTACCTATACAATTGCATAGTTCACACTTCACATGACACTATTAGTTTGCCATAATGGCCATGACAAAAGAGTCATCCTAACCACATTTTTTTCGAGGAAAACTCATCCTAAACACATGATAAATTGTGATTGACTTATGTTACCATACCTTCCTTTCGTTTGTTGTAAACTCAGTTTAGTTAATGTAATTTCAATCTTTTTCAAAATTAAAAAAAAAATTAAAAAAAAAAAAAAACCTAACTTACAAACAATTTATACAAGGTTTAGTTTTTTTTTTTTTTTTTTTTTTTTTTTTGGTAATAAGACAAATTATACAAGCTTTGGTTTGTGAAAATAATATTTGGGAAAATAAAGTGTAAATCTAATATCATATAACTAATATACAAAGCTAAACTTTTAGCCAGGTCACGAGACATCGACACTTGCATTCCAACTTTTCGCCAAGTGTCGCACCACGTTAGATAGATTTAAATAGATTTCATAAGATAAAAAATAAAGTTAGTTTAGATTTCTATTTGGATAGAATTTTAGGATAAAATTGTTAGTTTAGAGTTTTATTTTCGATAAAATACCAATACTTCATATGTACAAAGTGAATTATAATTTTATTCGAAAAAATTATTAGATTATAATTCACAAAAATTATCATATGAACTTATTTTTTATATCATAATATTTTTTGCAGCGAAGGAAGTAGTTCAAAGTGTAAAACACCCATACCGTAAAATAATATACTTCATAAACTAATAGAATTTTATTACTATGTAGCTCTGTCAATTAGGGTCAGGTCATGAGTCATCTCGAATTGAGTCATGTCGGGTTACGAGTCACGAAATGTTTAACCCTTGCCCAAAGTTTTGGGTTCGGGGCGGGTCAACCCAACGGGCTTTGAACATTTATTTAATTTATTTTTTGCTAATTTTTTTTTAATTTTTTTGATGTATTAAATCGAACATTTTTACCAATTCCTACTTGATAGCAAATCGTCACAACAACAACACTTCAATTCATCACTAATTTTGTATCAATGAGATATTTTAAAATTTGACATATATCTTAAAATTCAATAAACAACCCGGGCATCGCACGGGTACAATACTAGTAACTTATATATAAAGCTAAACTTTTAGTCATGTCACGAAATAGCGACACTTGGCATTCCAACTTTTCGCCAAGTGTCGTGCCACCTTGGATAGATTTAAATAGACTTCATATGATAAAAAACGGTCAAGTGTCACTGTAGACACCTAAAAATGTCTCCCCAAAACCAAAACCTAAAAGTGCGGCCCACGTTCGGGGATAATCGAACCATCATACACTTGCAAATTTCAGCAATTACAGTAGTCGTCGGCTTTCCTCAAGCTTAGAAAGCGTTATCGGTGGATTTTTCTTCAAGTATAGAAAACCGCCAAGTCGGCTTTCCTCAAGCTTGGAAAGCGTTATCGG
Organism: Chenopodium album; assembly: GCF_948465745.1. NCBI lineage: Eukaryota > Viridiplantae > Streptophyta > Magnoliopsida > Caryophyllales > Amaranthaceae > Chenopodium > Chenopodium album. The sequence continues at coordinate 20,248,404 of NC_137842.1, forward strand.
TGGATTTTTCTTCAAGTATAGAAAAACCGCTAAGTCGGCTTTCCTCAAGTATGGAAAGCGTTATCGGTGGATTTTTCTTCAAGTATAGAAAACCGCCAAATTCCTTTGTCGGCTTTCCTCAAGCATGGAAGGCATTATCGGTGGATTTCTTCAAGCATAGAATGACACCAAATTCATACGTCGACTTTCCTCAGGCATGGAAAGTATTATCCGGTAGGTTTCTTCAGGCTTAGAAAACTACCAAACTCCTCAGTCGACTTTCCTAAGGCATGGAAAGCATTTCAACATACGTCATCCGGTAGTGTAGACACCCATTTGTGTCTCCCCAAAACCAAACCCAGTGATGAGTACCTTTCACGTCGAATCGTAATCGAATGAAGTGAAAGTGTGGAAAGTCTAGTGTTGCGGAAAGTTTTAATTTCTTTTCTCTTCTCTCTGTTTTCGAAAACTTATTTTAAGAAAACAGTCAATCCAGTTTGGTTGGTCCATGATATGGGTCCAATAGTAGTGTAGTTGGATGGGGCTTGTAAAGACCTTTCCAACTATATATTATAAGCCCAATTCCGATGAATATTGAGGAAATTATGGCCAATTTACTAAACTGGGCCCGGTTTGAGCCTTATATACGGCCTAATGATCTAGGGGAGGGCCTAATACGATTTATCATTCCTAATGCAATTAGGAATGGTTTTAGTCTTCTAGAATCTTCTAGAAGGTTCTTTTCATTCCTAATTCAATTAGCATTGATAAATTGACCTTTTGACTTTTTAGAGTTTTGATTAAAGTCAAATAGCATTTTTGAGAAAATTATATGATTTTATCCTCCAATACAATAAATTTATCTGATTTTCGAAAACGCGTTGGAAATAAGCTTGGCGCCTAACCCCAGGCCTTGGAGCCTAGAACCAGGCCTGGCGCCTGGCGCTGGCCATTGGCGCCTGACGCTAGTGTTGGTGCCTGGCGCCAGTTAGCCAAGGGTGGCGCCAGCTCTATTTTCTGTGCGTCAGACTCTGTTTTGTTTATTTTATCTTTTGGCTAATTTTCTCTATAAATATCGTATTAAAAACTCCGTTTTTCATTCACCAATTCACCCAATTCTCCTCATTCTTTAATTCATTCATCTCTTTCATTCATCTTCTCTAAACTTTGTTTTCTCATACAAAATTCCGCATTCGCAAGATCTAGAAACACCTAGCCATATTCGAAGTTGCCTTTTCCCTAGACGTGAAAGAAAGAGGTACGAGGCATCAAAGTAAGTGCCTTAATTGATTAATTGATTTATGATGTAGAAATCATGTCTAGGGTAATTTTAATATTAAATATGATTGTTGCGATGCTTCCTATGCTCTTCCTAATATTTATGATTGTTAGTATCATGTTAGGGTTAAAGATTTGATTTTTATTGCTTAGTGACATGCTAGAGTTTGTTATTAATCTTGTTAGTATCATGCCTAGGATCTTGCTATTATTATTATGCTTTAATATTAACATGAACATGATTATGATTATAATTGTTATAATTTATGATGATGATGATGATTATTATTATTATTATTATTATTATTATTATTATTATTATTATTATTATTATTATTATTATTATTATTATCATTATTATTATTATTATTATTATTATTATTATTATTATTATTATTATTATTATTATTATTATTTTCATGATGATTATTCTTAATTATATTTGTGATGATTATAATTATTATTATGATTATTATGTTGCTTGATATTTATTTTTATTGCTTGATCACGCCTTTTATGCATGTTTAAAGGAATTTTGGTACTTGTAATCACGCTTAATAAGATATTTAATAATCTTGTTTAGGGTTAATATGATTATAATTCAAGTGATCGCCAATAATAGATTTATTTGTGCATTAATATCCAACCAACATAGATTAAACAGGTTTAGGGTAATCCTATTGATTGCATGTTAATCAGAAAGCGCACATGAATACGATCAAAATAAAGTAGAGGCCTATTATTAGGGCAGGTTCAATCTCTTTTAGGTTGGATTTGTACCATCATCCCTGAACCCTTATTTGGTTCTAGACCTTATGGAGTTGACGATCTCTTGGATCGTTAAGAGGTGTAACCTTCACCTCGTGAACGGTTTCCAAGTTCCTAAAAAAAACTTGTTGGCGACTCTTTTGCTCTATCTTCTTCCCTTTTGGACGCCACCGTACTTTAGTGTATGATCACAGTGGGGTTCAAGCTAGTGGGATTAAAGCTTGAAATTATTCCCTACAGTTTTTGGCGACTCCATTGGGGAGGATTTCTATTTTAATTCCTGAATTTGTTTCGGCAATGATTTAGAATGAGTGGATGAGATGAGACTCGAAAAGTTCTAAGTATTTCATGTGCGAAATTTTGATTAACATTATTGTCATATGCATAAAAAAGATCTCATTGGAAAGACCATCCGTAATGAGTTAAAAACATAGGATTTTACACGTAGGAAATTTGAGGAATGTCTTTCACAACTAGGACTGAAATAACACCGCGCGAAACTGGAAAATTTTATCGAGCACAGAAAGCTGCTGAGGCATGTAGGAAGTAGCGTCAGGGGCCAGAGCTTGGCGCCAGCATTTTAGTCGTAGCGCCAGACGCCAGTATTGGCGCCAGGCGCTACAGTTAAAAGCTGGCGCCAGTCTCTGATTGTTGGCGCCAATTTCCCCCAATACCGAGCCAAAAATATGCGTTCTAATTTCGACCGGTTTTTCGTATTGTTTGCTATATCCTACTTCCTGATTGAATTTTTTCTCACTTTTCTGAAACCCATATGTGTTCTACATATGGACATAACCCTCTGGGAATTCATGCTCCATCTACCCGATTGAACGCTCCGTGCAACAAAGGGTACATCCGAGAATGTTGAATTCACCAAACCATGGAAGCGAGTTTTTTCTAAAACTCACGGTGTCCCATCCACTCGCCCCAACCCTTCACGGTTAGGCTTCCGCGCGGTGCATCCGGACAATTAACCATGGACCCTCTATTGACTAAACCATATCCCGAACTTTAGAGAACTAGAGCCATGGTTAGGTTGCAAACTCATTGCATCATGTTGTGACTACTTGACTACTTGTGCATCTCCTACTTGTGCATACTTATTATGTGACTAAATTAATCGTTTGGTTTGACTTGTGTTTGTAAATAAGTCTTAATAAACTAATTAATGACTAAAGGACTTTGTTTAATTAATTAATTAATTTGAGCTAAAAAAAATAAACTTAAAATCGAGTCATAGTTTCTTTAAGTCAACCCGGATTTTTATTCCCGTATACTGCACAAGCGTCAACTTGTTTTGGTCATAGCCGGAGTTATAAGAAGATTTACGAGTCTTATAACCTATGGATCTGTAGCCCCGAGTTTTTTCTTTAATTTGGAGTTGGTTTCATATCAATTAGAGTCACAGATAAAAAGTTATGGCTAAAATACCACAGTCTGTCCAGTTTAATGCATATACGGGAAGTCTTAACTCGGTCTTTAATTGAGTCTAGTCACATAGTCTAGCCACATGGTCATGACACGAGTCTTAACATATCACCTACACTCACTAGTCTTAGCACACACTTTGAGTACATATCACCATGACCATGTTTTAGGTTCATGCATGAGTCGGTTTTTTTTCCGTCATTTGAGTTGGGGGGTACATTCTATTCCTATTTCTTCATATCCCTCCACCTCCATCTACATCATTTTCCTTCACGCTCTATTCCAATCTTTCTTCACTTCCTCCATCCATTGCATGTTGAATAAAGTTTGAGTCAAATAATTAACAATGAATATCCCCAAATTCCTTTTTCACAGTACTTGGTCGAGGAGAGAAGGGCGATTAATCAAGGACAACACCTTTGTTCAACTCTTACTTTTTGATAAACCGATTCGTCAAAAGAGGAAGGCTAAGAAGATAATGGCAACTCAAGAGGAAGTTAATGAACTTAGGAGTCAATTGACTAACGTGACTGAGACACTGAAGCTACTCACACTCAAGATCGATGATCCCGTGAAGCAACAACAAATGAACCTCATGCAAGAAAGTTTGAGGAAGCTATCTAGTGACTATAAATTTCAGGGCATGAGTTCACAAGGGGTCTCGCTGGACAAGGAACTTCTTCTGCATAAGTTCAACGCCACTGACATCCCAAAATTCAAGGCAACAGATAATCCTTACTTTCATCTAAGAGCATTCGAAACCATAATGAGTATTAAGGGTATCGATAAGAAGGTTTTTCCCTCTCTGTTCTCACTATCTCTTGAAACCGTTTGCCAACAATGGTACTTCTCCCTTGACAAGGATAAAACCTCTACCTGGGAATCGATAGTAAACGCTTTCGTTGATAGGTACAAGTGCAATATCCAAGTTGAAACCGACCATAGACAACTTGAGATGCTAAGACAAAAAGAGAATGAAGGTTTTACTTCTTTCTTTAATAAGTGGAGGGAAACTTCCGCTAAGATGATTGAGGTCCCCACCGAAAAGGAGTCTGTGAGGATGTTTATCAAGAATCTCCAAGAGAAGTATTCAAAACATTTAAAATATCAACACAATTTGAATACTTTCAAGGCCGTTTATGACATCGGAATTGAAATCGAAGATGAACTCGCAAAACAAAAAGCTACTAACAATAGTAACCACGGTGGCTGGAAAGGAAAGAAGAAAGACAATCCTTCTTCTTCCGAAAACGCCCACTCTAGTAACAATGTTAGTACCTTTGATCTCAGTGAAGTTTTAGCCATAGATAACTAAGGATCTAAGAAGCAACTAAGGAAAGACTTCACCCCCATTGGGATGAGCTACGATACTGCCTTCGATCGACTCCATGCCAAAGGAAATCATTACTCCCATTGGACCTATTCAAGATCCCGCACTTGAAAAGAGATTGCCTAGTTGGAATCCAGACGAACACTGCAAGTACCATCAAGGTAGGGGTCATACTACTGAGAGCTGTTGGAAGCTAAAGGAAGCTATCCAACATTAGATTGATAATAACAAGCTTCCCATGCCTCCAGTTAACAAGAAGAGCGAGTGATTACAAAGGAAACAACATAAGACAAGAGGCGAGCTTCAACGACAAGATTTCGTGACCTCTTTTTCTATTTCTTTTTCATTTTTTTCCTTTCCCCAATAAGTCTAGCATAGGCACCTTTTCCTTTCCTTAGATTTATTTTGTAGGAGCATTATATATTTTCCTTTAATAAAATGAGCACTTATTTCCTTGCATATGATCATTTCATCACATTGCAAAAAAAAAAAAAAAAATCCATGTCGAATTAAGCACAAGGTATACCAATGATTTAAGGCAACCCTTGTAGCCACATCATATCTCCTTTCACCTTTCAAATATGCAATCCTTTCTTCATAAACCACTTTGAGCCTCGTCTAACGATAGACCTTTCTTTTTTCAACCTACATCTATCTAACCTTGGGATGGGATGGGATGGTGTGCAACTTTTGCAATTCTAAAGAAAGCTTGAGTAATTCAAAAGGATTAAAATAGCAAAAATAAGCAAAAAAAAATAAAAGCAAATATAAATAAAAGTTTACAAAAGGGCAAGTGTTCCAATGTCTTTGATATGAAAATATCTTTGATATGAACACGTCTCAGATTGCGTCTCTTATCGAGTGCTCGGTACCGTGCCTGAGAAACATGAATGCCAAGTGAGTGATAGATCGCATGATCGGGAATGCCCACACTTATAAAAATAAAATAGATGCTAAAGCAATAGATAAAAGAGAGCTAAAAAAAAGAGTAGAAACTCAAGCACAAAAATATAAAGATTCGAAAGTGAGGTTGCACACCTTGGGGGCTTATCTAGGGTATTGAGCCTTTATCCCCTTCTTCTTTAAACCTTTAGCCTAACCACGTTACAACTCTTAAAAAGACCTTTTTGAGGTATACACACTTGTGCGAGGTTCGACTAGAGCTACATTCGGCCTGATTCCTAACGGATACGTAGGCAACCTCACATCGAGGTGCAGCCGTAATAAACATGCATTCATATTCACATTCACACACATGCACCATGATCATATCAAAGGATATCTTACGCTCATCCCTATTTACTTAGAGCTAGACTTGGGGGCTTGATCCTTATATCATAAGCTTACCTAGCCTAAGAGTCACCATCATTTGACTCTTCTAAATATAATATTTTCCAACACACTTAGCCCTTGTGTCCTAGCTTTAGTGTCACTATCACACACATCACAGATACATGACCAAATACTTCCCTTAGGAACCCTTTGTCATGGAATCTTAATACAACGCTGAAGCATACCTTGTCATATCAACATGACTCATCAATCATAATTGACATTGCATCACTAAGTATGAAGTGCTTAGCCTCCGTGCCTAAGTTACCCAAATACTTTCATTATTGAGCCAATTGAGATAGCCTAGGATGGATTAATCCTTGCACCTTGAGAGATAGTATCAAACAACATTTGACTAAGCTCATTCAACATGCATCTTCAAAACTTTCGATTCTTTTTCGCGTCTTTCTTTTTCGGGAGAACGTCGGTACCCTCCAAAAATGACGGAAAATTTTTGCTTTTTGCATTTTTGAGTCACATTGAGTCAACACTATGCACACACGGGTCACGAGTCACACGTGTCATTTTACTTTGAGTCGAGTCAACCTCGAGTCAGTCAGTCACAGAGAGTCAAGTTTATACCTTGAGTCGTGTCAAGTCGATAAGTCAAGCAACATCAAGCCTTAGGTCAACCCTAAGATAATTAAAAAGATTGGCAAAGTTCTATAGTAAAAATAAATACAGGTGCAGCAGAATAGGGAAGACCCTATCACAGCGTTCGGCGACAGAGTCAATTCTTGGCGCCAGAGATATTCCAGCAGCGACAGAGCTCGAAGCCTCTCAGAAAGGTGATTTCGACCTCATATAGCAATTTCGGGTTCCTTGGTACGCTAGTTAGCCCCTATAAGCAATTTTGACATGATTAAGTAGTCAGTTTGATTACAATCACAATAAGTGGTCAACCTGATGAAAGATCGTCTCACTTAGCTTAAAGCGCCTAAGAATTGGCTCATCACGACACCGACATACTGGTTTTAGCAGAAGCAAAGCGAGCTTTAAAGATCGACAAGTGTTGGTCTTTGGTAATTTTCTTTGGAATATTATCGCAACAACTGAGGATGACTTCAAGTAAAGTTATTTTCGACGGCATTCGCTAAGATTGTGGAAGTTGTCACCCAAGATTTGAGGAGATAGCACGAGATGGGCGGTCTTCGACGGCATTCTCTAATATTGTGGAGGTTGTCACCCAAGATTTGAGAAGATAGCACGAGATGGGCGGTCTTCGACGGCGTTCGCTAAGATTGTGGAGGTTGTCACCAAGATATGAGAAGAGCGGTTCATGATGAGGCGGTCTTCGACGACTTTTGCTATGATTAGAAAGGTTGTCACTATGACTCAAGAAAAGGCTCAAGATGTAGCAACATTGATCGACGGCGTTCCCTAGATTGCGGAAGATCGTCAAAACAAGCAGCAAGACGGCGTTCCATAGATTGTGGAAAGTTGTCAAAAAGCAACTGAGGATTGTTTCAAGAGAAGCAATCTTCGATAGTATTCCCTTGGATGTGGAATATTATCAATGCGGATGAGGATTGTTTCAAGAGAAGCAATCTTCGATAGTATTCCCTTGGATGTGGAATATTATCAATGCAGATGAGGATTGTTTCAAGAGAAACAATCTTCGATAGTATTCCCTTGGACATGGAATATTATTAGTACGGATGAGGATTTGTTTCAAGAGAAGCAATCTTCGATAAGTATTCCCTTGGACGTGGAATATTATCAATGCGGAGGACGATCGTTTCAGGCAAAACAATCTTCTAATTTGGAAGTAGTTACGGGCGTAGCGGTTTTCAAGCGGGATGGCATTCTCTAGCTTGCAGGAGGTCATCAAAACAACAGTAAAGCGACAGCGAATCGGTTACTTTCAGAGACGCGTGCTCAACGTTGCAAGATACGCGTCTTAACTCTTTTATCCATTTAACTAATGCTAGTATCGGCGTTACAAGAATGGTTTAGGATCGCAGAACGTTCTGAATCATTCTCCGTCCCTATCGCTACTTTGACTTTTGTTTTCGAAACTTGCGTTTCTCCAAACTCACTCAAAGTGGGAGCTTCTGTAGACACCCATTTGTGTCTCCCAAAAACCAAACCCAGTGATGAGTACCTTTCACGTCGAATCGTAATCGAATGAAGTGAAAATGTGGAAAGTCTAGTGTTGCGGAAAGCTTTAATTTCTTTTCTCTTCTCTCTGTTTTCGAAAAATTATTTTAAGAAAACAGCCAATCCAGTTTGGTTGGTCCATGATATGGGTCCAATAGTAGTGTAGTTGGATGGGCTTGCAAAGACCTTTCCAACGATATATTATAAGCTCAATTCCGATGAATATTGGGGAAATTATGGCCAATTTACTAAACTGGGCCCGGTTTGAGCCTTATATACGGCCCAATGATCTAGGGGAGGGCCTAATATGATTTATCATTCCTAATGCAATTGGGAATGGTTTTAGTCTTCTAGAATCTTCTAGAAGGTTCTTTTCATTCCTAATTCAATTAGCATTGATAAATTGACCTTTTGACTTTTCAGAGTTTTGATTAAAATCAAATAGCATTTTCGAGGAAATTATATGATTTTATCCTCCAGTACGATAAACTTATCTGATTTTCGAAAACGCGTTGGAAATAAGCTTGGCGCCTAACCCCAGTCCTTGGTGCCTGGAACCAGGCCTGGCGCCTCGCCATTGGCGCCTGGCGCTAGTGTTGGTACCTAGCGCCAGTTAGCCAAGGGTGGCGCCAGCTCTGTTTAAGTTGTTATTATGATATTCCTAGTATCATGTCTAGGGTAATTTTAATATTAAATATGATTGTTGCGATGCTTCCTATGCTCTTCCTAATATTTATGATTGTTAGTATCATGTTAGGGTTAAAGATTTGATTTTTATTGCTTAGTGACATGCTAGGGTTTGTTATTAATCTTGTTAGTATCATGCCTAGGATCTTGCTATTATTATTATGCTTTAATATTAACATGAACATGATTATGATTATAATTGTTATAATTTATGATGGTGATGATTATTATTATTATTATTATTATTAATATTATTATTATTATTATTATTATTATTATTATTATTATTATTATTATTATTATTATTATTATTATTATTATTATTATTATTATTTTCATGATGATTATTCTTAATTATATTTGTGATGATTATAATTATTATTATGATTATTATGTTGCTTGATATTTATTTTTATTGCTTGATCACGCCTTTTATGCATGTTTAAAGGAATTTTGGTACTTGTAATCACGCTTAATAAGATATTTAATAATCTTGTTTAGGGTTAATATGATTATAATTCAAGTGATCGCCAATAATAGATTTATTTGTGCATTAATATCCAACCAACATAGATTAAACAGGTTTAGGGTAATCCTATTGATTGCATGTTAATCAGAAAGCGCACATGAATACGATCAAAATAAAGTAGAGGCCTATTATTAGGGCAGGTTCAATCTCTTTTAGGTTGGATTTGTACCATCATCCCCGAACCCTTATTTGGTTCTAGACCTTATGGAGTTGACGATCTCTTGGATCGTTAAGGGGTGTAACCTTCACCTCGTGAACGGTTTACAAGTTCCTAAAAAAAACTTGTTGGCGACTCTTTTGCTCTATCTTCTTCCCTTTTGGACGCCACCGTACTTTAGTGTATGATCACAGTGGGGTTCAAGCTAGTGGGATTAAAGCTTGAAATTATTCCCTACAGGTGGATTCCTTCAAGCATAGGAAGCTGCCAAACTCATTTGTCACCGATACACTGGTGTCAGATACGTATTCTATCCTTTTACCCTTTTATCTGTAGAACTAACATTTTTCTGCAGGTATCGGCGTATACAGAATGATTTAGGATCGCAGAACGTCTTAAATCATTCTCCGTCCCTATCGGCTACTTTGACTATCGTTTTCGAAACTGACGTTTCTACAAACTCAGTCAAAGTGGGGGCTTCTATAGACACCTAAAAATGTCTCCCCAAAACCAAACCCGATGATGAACAACCTTTCACCGCCACTATTGGTCGGGTTTAGTATTTAATCCCGAGAGTGCTTAAAAAATCGTATTTGATTAAATTCATATTTTTGAACAGTCCATGGATTAGTCTTGATGTTTGGAAAAAGCATAGTTTTAATTTCAGCCAAAACTTATTATTTAATTTTAGCCCAAACCTTTTTTTTTTTATTGTTTTGTTGTTTATTTTTGGCCCAAACCTTTTATTTATTTTCTTATTTTAGCCTAAATAATAGTAAGTCAGAAAAGGCCCGAAATTATCAATCGGCACTTAAAATGCCGAATGAAATTAGGGTTAAAAATGTATTTAGACGGAAAAATGGGCTAGGAATTCCCGCGCCACGGCAGGTACCTACCATGTCACGGGAATCAATCCCGTCTGACGGTGGGATTTCCCGTGACACGGGAAGTCTGCCGTGACACGGGAATTTCCGTGTCTTTTCCGCGTAAACCCTTAACGCGTTTTCTTTCCCGTTTTCTGAAAATTTCCCGCGTCACACCAAAATTGCACCGTGTCACGGGAATGTTTCCCGTCTGCCGGTGGGACTTCCCGTGTCACGTAATAGTTTTCCGTGTCACGGGATACCTTTTTAGGGTTTTTGTCATTTTAGTGTTCCGTGTGCTCCCTCGGCACATTTTCCCTATAAATACCCCCTCATTTCTGATGTACGAGGCATCAATTAACTCTCTGGTTTATTTTTCTCTCTTCTATGCTTTAGCCTAAACACTAGCCTACCCTTCTCATTTCAAAATTCCTTCTTCAAGTGCTCAAAGGAGTCCATACTTTACTCGTGGTTCTGTCCTTAAGCCAAGGCGTGAAAGGTAGAACTGTTTGAGGGTTTGGTTTTGGGGAGACATTTTTAGGTGTCTACAGTCGCGCCACCTTGGATAAATTTCATAAGATAAAAAAAATTAGGTAAGAATTCTATTTTCAATCAAATTAGGATAGAATTTTAGAATAAGATTATTAGTTTAGTGTTATTTCTTCGATAAAATACCAAATAATAAATTTATAATTAGGCCACAAGACAACATCATTTAGTGTTTTAATTTTTCGCCAAGTATCGTACCACGTTGGATAAATATAGATTGACTTTGTAGCAAAAAAAAGTTAATTTAGAATTCTATTCAATCAAATTGAATTATAATAGTATAATTTTATCTTAAAAGTCCATAAACTACCCGGGCATCGCCGGGGAACAAAACTAGTATATATATAAAGGAGAGTTTTTTCCCGAGTTTTTAAATAGCCACGTAGGATTTAATTTCTTACGCGCGACATGTAGGATAATAAATTTTAATGATAGCCAATTAAATACGAGATTATTAATTTCTTTTAGAATTAAATAATTTAAATGACACGTAAGCAAAATTGACGAATGCGATGCACGATTTGCATGGGCTTCATCCAGTTTAAACTAATACGGAATACTACAAAATTCTTTAAAAAAAAAATACTACATACTCTTAAAAAAAAAAAGCCTTAATTCAAATTAGTGAATTAGCTAAAAAAAAGCACACAGGTCAATTCTCTCTCAAATATTTTGAGTTTCTTCCTAGGGTTTCTAGGGTTTCTTCGCTGTTCTTGGTTTATTAACCTTCTTAATTCCATTTAAGTGACTTTATTGTCACTTTCTTGTTGTTCTACGTGGATTCTAGTGTTAAGGCAGCCGTTTTCTTAGCCTATCAATCCAAAACAGCGTTTTTTTAATCTAATAATTCTCATTCAAGGCTTCCGTAGTGCTCAAGCTTGTGTTCTTGAGGTACCCCACTATCAAGCTTGCTCACTCCTCCTTCCTTTGTTACTACACGTGGTGTTCATGCAACCATCTTCAGTGTCTACTTCTATTTTGAGGATAATTTTTGGGTTTTAATAAATCCAATATTCGAGCATCTCCTTTACTTCTTTACCTCAAGCTGCTCTGTTTGTTCCCTCAAAAAATTAATTACTACTCTGTTTGTTCTGTTCCTTCTTCACTGCCCTTATTTACTCACAATCACACAAAGATTCTTCCTTTGTTGTCAAGCTATTAATGGCAAATCGCAATTATTGGACCGTGTATCGGATGGGGGTGTATTTAAATGAGCCTTTGGAGCACTATCTTACCAATATTGATTGGGACAAAGCTGTTATTGGGCGTTTCTTTGGGCCCAATCCTCCATGCTGCACGATCGTTCAACAGATGGTCGTTACTCAATGGCTCAAACGAGGTAATATTATTGTCCATCGTACTGGTGTTTACTTTATTTTTGCATGCTCCCACGTAGCGGACGTAGAGGCTTTACTTGAGCAACACTCCTTCGTTTTGGATGGTAGAATTTGCAATGTTCGTAGGTGTAATAGGTTCACTGTGCCTGCTTCTGTTAATTTCGACATGACTAGATTATGGATTCGTGTTTATGGGCTACCACTTGGACTCCTTGATCCCGAGTGGGCTGTCAAAACCCTAGACCTTGTAGGGGTGGTTGAAACACTTGATTATGATGGGGATGGGCTTCCCGAGGAGCCAGAATTCCGTGGACAAGTCATGGTAGATCTCTCTAAGCCATTAATCCCTGGATGTTTTGTACCCGGTGAATTTGCCCCTCTTTGGATTTATTTTAGGTATGAAGGTGTTTTTAGGTTTTGTAAGAAGTGTGGATGTGTAGGTCATAATGGGGATTTCTATAGATGCTTGGATTATGCAGCTGCCAGGAGAATTCACTCTCGAATGGAGTCCTTTGAGGCTCAAGGGTTGCCGCTGCACTATGATCCTCTTCAACGACCTTTTTATACTAAAATGGTGGAAGGTACTCAGGAGAATTTCAATACTAGGAACACTAGTGTTAATCTTATCATTTTAGCACAGGACTTTGAATATCATGAGGATAGCTCGGATTCGGATGTGGCTGCTAATTTGGAGGGTGGTCAGAATGATTCGGATAATGGTGATGATAATGATAATAATTCGGATGCTAATGATGATAATGATGAGGATATTGACGATGATAATGATGAGATTAATGATGATGATAATGAGGATCAACAGCCTCCGGATAATGATGACAATGGTGCCAATGATTCAGGTTCGGATGATGATAATTTGCCTGATAATTCCGACTCTGACTCCTCTGGTGATGGTGATAACAATCTTCCTAATGGGCATGCTTATGGGGCAGGGCATAATGCGAATAATAACGATAATATCGAACCTGATTTTATTCCCATTAATGGTGTCTATCAAAATGGGTATATGACCCAATCATTTGCTGCTGCTACACCTTCCATCTCGGAGAACTCTGCTTCTGGACAGAGCGCTGACTCCTACACCACTTGTGAGACGGATCCCACTACACCGGAATCGTATCGTAATCCTTTGTCTACTCGCTTTATTGAAGAAAATAGAGCTGCTATAATTGAGGAGAATAGGTTCGCTGCTACTGCCAATGCTGATAACATACGGGCTGCTATTCCTCCAGGGGATCCTTATGCCCCCTTTACCGCAATTCGGACACATTCGACAGTAGGGGGAGGTTTCAGAATGTCTGCTGCGTTTGAGGAAAGCTTTATTTCAGATTCTTCAAGTTCTCACTCCTCCCTGCAATGTGCGAATCACTCTAATGCTGATTCTTCAGGTTCTGAGATAAATCAAGTCTTGTTATCTTCTGCTGAACCACCTGTTTCTGCTACTCATATGGACATGGATGTCCCTTATTTTCTTGCGACTCTTTCTCTGTCTGATGATACTTCTAAGGGTAAGGCTGCTGCCAATGCTGCTCTTAATCTCAGTTCTTTTAATGAGAAGCACACTAAGCCTAAGCCGCATGCTTCTCGATCTTCAGCTGGGTCTGCTAGTTGTCTGCAAAGAAAACAAAACCATCAGGGGCCTTTTACGCGATGCAGGTCTTATGATCAGGCTCCTTTCTTTGGGTATGCTGGGTCCACTTGGTATCAAAAGCGTCGCAAAATTAGAAACCTTAACATACACAGCAAAGGGGGCTTCACTTATACCCCCCCTTTGCCTCCTGGTTTTTTTAGTCATGAAAAGTGCTTCTCAGATGTCGAAACTGCAGCAGACTTGGGCTTTCAAGGCCCTTCTTCTTCTGCCTTTTTGAATGCAAAATTCAGAAAGGCTCATACAGGTCAAGCTAAATGCAAGAGGAAGCTCACGGACTGCTGGGTTACTTCTACTCTCAAATTTCAAAAGCTAGATGGGGTTGCTGGTTCTTTTGCTAGTTCTTTTGATGCAGGACACGTTTCGACTGTGTCTGCTACTGATGCTACTGTGACTTCTGTTATGTGTGCGACTGGTGGTTTGGCGGCTGGCCCTTCACATCTCCCAAGGGATTCATGATTATTACATCATGGAATTGTCAGGGTCTCAATGACATTAACTCCCCCAAGCTCCCTTATGTTTTTTGGTTACTTCACTCCTTTGTTCCTAAATTTTTGTTTCTTAGTGAAACTAAAGTTTCAGTTTCGGTTGTCACTAGTTTACTTTCTAGTTCTAATCCTACCTCGGTTTTTGGGGTAGACTCGGATGGTAGTAGTGGGGGTTTAGCCATTTTTGGGTTTGGTTCGGAAGATGTTTCTTGCGTTTTTTGTTGTTCAAACGTTGTACTTTGTAATATAAAAGTTCCTAATGAAATAAGTAGATGTGTGATGTTTGTTTACGGTGCTCTGTAGTAGAAGATAGACCTCAAGTTTGGGGTTTGATTTTAGATTTACTTTCTTTTGCTCCTAATTGTTTGATTATTGGTGATATTAATCAAATAGAGCATCATTGTGATAGGTTGGGTGGTTCCAGTGTAATTAAGGGTTGGGATTCTTTTATTGATTTTAGATTGAAATCTAGTCTACTTTCAACTCCTTTCAAAGGTCCCCCCTACACTTGGACAAACAATCGGGAAGCGCACAAACTTATTTTACAACGGCTGGATCGCTCCTATATGACCTCTGATTAGTTTCAAAACTATCCAGATAGTCGATTGCTCAATCAACCGATCTTTGTTTCTGACCATGCTGTTGTTGTGTTTGACGACGCTCCCTTCCACCACACGTCCAACCGTCCTTATCAATTGGACAACTGCTGCCTTAACTATTCACAGGTACATGACTTCGTCCGTCAAACATGGAAAACCAACTCAGTAGGCTCTCCAATGTTTATCCTTTCGAAAAAATTGGACCATGTTAAGGTATTAATTCGTAGGTGGTGTCTTAACAATAAGAAATTCTAGGGTGTGGACTGGAAAAAGTTCTCAAAGGACCTCTCCATTGAA
This sequence comes from Chenopodium album, assembly GCF_948465745.1. NCBI lineage: Eukaryota > Viridiplantae > Streptophyta > Magnoliopsida > Caryophyllales > Amaranthaceae > Chenopodium > Chenopodium album. The sequence goes on from NC_137842.1 coordinate 20,263,791, forward strand.
GGGGAATCAATTCAGTCTGTTTCAGATGCAGCTCAGTATATGTCGAATATCGTTACTTCGAAGGACAGTATTCTATTACAGCTTCAATTCTAGAGACAACGCTGTAAGAAAAATTGGATACTCAAAGGTGATTGTCCCTCAGAGTTACTTTTCTCTAAAGTCAAATCCCGCCAGAAGAAGAATCGGATTACTTCTTTACTTGATGACCAAGGTGTTCTTCAGCATGGTCACAAAGAAGTGTAGAGTATTGTCGTGAAATCTCTTAAACAGACTTTTAAGAGTGATGATTTGCCTCCCTATGATCCAGAAATTGACACTGTCTTACGTGAATTAGATCTTCCACGGCTCACTTCCTCTCAAATCAATAATTTGGAAAGACCTTTTTCGGCTTCGGAAATAAGGGATGGCATGTTTGCTATAGGAAACTGCAAGTCTCCTGGTCCGGATGGGATCACAACTGAGTTTTTCAAAACACATTGGGATGTTGTTGGTCATTCGGTTGTCTTGGGTATTCAGAGTTTCTTTCAGACAGGGTTTCTTTTGAAAGAGTGGAATCAATCTCTTCTTGTTATGATTCCGAAGATTGGGACTCCAAAAGAGGTGCGACATCTGCGTCCAATTAGCCTCTGTAATACGATTTACAAATGCGCTTCGAAGTGCTTGGTTGCCAGACTGCGTCAGTATCTGCCTCTTCTTATCTCAGATTCTCAGCATGCCTTTGTTCAAGGCAGGGTTATGACGGATAACATTTTGCTGAGTCATGAATTAATGGAAAAAATTAATATTTCTAAATCTGGTACTAACTGGCTAGCGGCGATTAAAATTGATATGAGCAAAGCTTATGACCGAATTCACTGGTCTTTTCTTTTACAAGTTCTGAAGGCCTATGGGTTTCCGGCTCGTTGGTTGCAAATGATACAGCAATGTCTCTCAACGGTCTCTTATAAGTCTCTTATAAATGGTACAACGTCGGATCCATTTAAACCGCAATGTGGCCTTCGCCAGGGTGACCCACTATCACCGTACCTTTTCCTGTTCTGCATGGATATTTTCTCGCGGATGTTACATCTAGGCCAAGATTTGAAGTTGTTTCAAGGCATCAAGCTCTCAAGGAATAGTCCTATTATTTCCCATCTATTTTTCGCCGACGACGCTCTTATTTTCTTCCGTGCTAAGTCTACTGCATGTCATAACATTGTCCAAATCATACAACGATTTACTAAAATTTCGGGAGAAGAGCTCAACCTTTCTAAATCTCTAATTAAGTTCAGCCCGAATATAAGTTCTACAATTCAGGAGGACTTTAAGTTGATTTTTCGAATGCAACAAGTTTTGGTCTTTGATCATCATCTCGGTGCCCCTATCGACTTCATCGGCAAAAAGAGAGATCATTTCCAATTCATCATCGATAAAATTGTAGGCAGGATTAATGGCCTCAATTCTATCAGGCTTTCTCAATCGCAGAAGTTAATTGTTATTAACTCTATTCTGGTGACTATGGCATCTCATGTCCTCTCCTGCTACGAGCTTCCACTTTCAGTGACTGGGAAAATTGATTCCTTACTGATGCGGTTTTTTTGGGCGCATTCTGATTCCCAAGGTATGCATTGGGTTAATAAGGATATCGTGCATCTTCCTCGTGGCATGGGCGGGTTGGGAATTCGATGTTTGTCCTCCTTAAACAAGGCTTTTCTAATGAAGCAGGTTTGGAGGTTTGTTACAAATCCGCAGCTCCTAGTTTCGAAAGTATTCTCTGCTCGCACTACCTTTCTTTCCAATCACTCCAACACTACTCCTACTTTCTCGGGCCGTCACTCTTATGGCCTTCGGGGATTACTTCGGGCAGATACTCTGTTACAACAGGGGTGCCGCTGGAAAATTGGTAATGGCCGCTCTACTATAGCTGGCTCGGCTAAATGGGTTAATGGTTGCATTCCTGAATTTAAACCGGGAATTACACTTCAAATGGCGGCGGATTGTACTGTTAGTCATTTTATCCATCCGCAGACACACACGTGGGACGCTGACAAACTTACAGACTAGTTTGTGCCCGCGGATGTCGCGGCTATCCTTGCTCTGGAATTCCCTGATACTTCAGAGGAAGACTTTCGTTACTGGTCTAGTACTCCCTCGGGGAGGTACTCGGTGAAGACAGGTTATGCAATGCTTAACCAACAACCTCCTGGAGCTCTAGCAACTTCAGGTGTTGGCTCCTTTTGGAAAACTCTTTGGTCTTTGCGGTTACAGCCCAAATGGAAACTGTTTTTATGGAAATTGATGCGTCGTGCTCTCGCAGTTAAGGTGGAACTCCACCACAGAGGGGTTCCGGTTCAGGATATTTTTTGTGATCTTTGTCGAACTGAATCGAAGGATCTACAACATCTATTTCGGATGTGCGGTAATGCAAGAACAGTTTGGAGGGGTGGATGCCTTGCTATTCACTCACAACTTAATGGAGACCTTTCTCTCTCAGATTGGATCCAAGATTATATCCGACTTTTTATTAGTCAGGATGGACTCTTTAGTACTCGATTGGATACCTTTGTTGGTACCCTTTGGAGTCTTTGGTTATGTAGGAATTCCAGAATTTTCAGTGACTCTACTACTATTCGGTCCTTTGCTTCTCAGTTTGCAGAGGTCATGGATTCTCATACAATATTTCTCGACCACGAAACTTCTGATGTCCCCCTTCCTGTTATTGGGGGTTTCTCAGCTTGGTTTGTTCAGCCAAGGGGCTGCTTTACTATCAATACAAATTGATGGTTCTTGGTTCAAAGATTCTGAGCGTGCCGGGATGGGATGGTGCTTGGATAATGCGGACCCGTTAGATGATCGGATCGTTGGAGGAAGTAACTTCGGCGTTTGCTCTTCAGCTTTACATGCCGAGGCACTGGCGTGCTGGTATGCTTTACAGTGGGCTTCGGATTGTGGGTTTCAGTCCCTCATAGTCTTTACTGATTCCTATAATCTTGTTTCACTTCTTCGGGGGGATGGTCTGGGTTACATTGATTACCTCTGGCTCATCACAAAGATTATGCGGCTTGGCTCAACCTTTCAATATTGTTGTGTTCACAAGGCAGACCGTGAGCGTGTTCATCGGGCTCATCAAATTGCTGGAGAGGCGGCGATTAATTTTATTTGCTTTAATATTAATTTGTAGTATGGTTTTATCCTTTGTCAAAAAAAAAAAAAAAAAAAAAAAAATCCGTACTTTTTAAGGTCTGCGGTGCCATAGAATTGCTGTCTCTCGGATTAGTCAGATATCCATTGAAGCGCACTCAACGTTCTCCATTGAAGCGCAGTTGGCGTTTTCCGTTGAATCTAGTTCTTGTGTCCCCCATTGAAGCAACTTCTGAGGTAAGTTGTTTTGTATTTGTTATCATCATATCAAATATCCCTAAAATTATGAGACGATAATTGAATCAAATATCCCTATAATTATGAATCAAATTTGGTTGCTAATTTATTGCACAACACTTTAATGTCAGGATTTAACTATGAAATCAGAGCTCTTTTCCCTCCTGCCCTGCCTCAGGGACGGGCCTGTATATGAATTGATTTCATTATTTGATATCTTTCTTCTTCTGCAGCTCTCTTTGATTCTCAGATCGAGCTAATTAAATTAAAATTAAAATTTTAAATTAAGGAAAAGCTCCGACTGACTAATGGAGAAAAAGACTCCATTATCACGGAGACTCGCGGCCAACAATAATTCTCGGTTTTTCCTTAAATCTTGCAAGCGCAACAAGGTAGTGTGTAATGATTGATTCTTTCTTTTCGTTTCTAATTAGGATGGTTTTTGCTCATGTCTTGAATGATAGAATACACTTGAATTAAGTATCATTTGCGAGTTATAAAATATTCTTTTTTTTTTTTTTTTTTTTTTTTTTTTTTGGGTTAATATGTTAGGAGGAATTATATAATGGCTAACTTGACTTGTTGTTTTTGCTGTCATCTCGCATGTGGATATCAACTCACTCAAGAGTAAGAAAGCTTATGTAGATGTGTGGAAAGATTTTTTAAGTCAGTTGCCCAATGAAATAGCTTTAGAAATATTGTCACTTCTCCCAGTGAAGTTGCAAGACTTAGTCTTGTTTCCCAAAAATGGAGAAAGGTTTGGCAATGTTATCCTATATTGAACTTTGAAAATTCAAGACCAACGAAATGAGTTGGTAAGAAAGAAAGGCATGCTTTTGTAAGTCGAGTCAATCGCATTCTAGACCAACATCTTGGCCACTCTATAGATGAATTCAAGGTTATTTATAACTTAGACAGTCGATTCGCTTCTGATATCGATAAATGGGTTGCTTTTGCGTGTGCAAAACAAGTCAAAAGGCTTGAGCTAGACTTCGCCAACACCTACACCGGCAGTAGTGGTAAATACGAGAAATATACTTGGCCAATCCAATATCAAATACCCTTACATCCCTGTCCCTTAACTGTGTTAATGTTACAGCTGAAACTGTTGAATGCTTTCTCAATTCTTTTCCCTCCCTTGAGATATTGTGCATTTCTAAAACAAACGTTTTGACTGCCATAAGAGCTTGTTCATCATTATCCTTGAAACACTTGGAGGTGACTCTATGTTTCGGTTTAAACACCATTGTTCTTGATGCCCCAAAGCTTTTGTCGTTTCGTTACGAGGGGTGTACTATAAAGCTGCATCTTAATAATGTCTCCTCACTTTCAGTGGTATCACTTGGTACCCTAGCACGAGATAACCCTATAGCTTATGCTTTTGATCCTTGTTTAAATTATTATGCGTAGTTGGAGTATTTAGAATTGAAGATGAATCTGTGTGATAAGGTTAGTATATTCAAGTCATGTCCAGCATCTATCTACATTATATTTGGTTAATCACTTGATACAATTGTATCTTTTGTATGATTGTTATATGCAGTTAAATCAGCAAATTGATCACTGCCCAGTGTTGACAAATCTCAAGCATCTCACACTGTTTTGTTTTACCATTGATGAGCGAAGTCTTCTTGGATGGACTTCTTTAATTAACGCATCTCCTGTCCTGCAGAAACTGACTTTAAAGGTAAGATGTTTTCTTTATATGCTAATTATGTCTTTTCTTCTTTATTAATTATAGGTTTTTTTTTTCTCTTCTTATGTTGTCTTGAAAGTTTTCCCTTTTGATACTTATGGCTGTGTATACTATAAAGTAAAGCCATAAACTTTAGATTAGTGCCAACTGCCAAGACTGCTGATTTCACTTTCATGACCAACTTTAATTCTAAAAATCTATTGAAACTTTCGAAAATTTGCTTCTTGGATATGGAATGGAGATTGGAACTTTGATGGGATGCTGATCTTAAAAGACAATCTTGTTGGTAACAAATTTTTGTTTTTTTTTTTATTTTTTTTTATTTTTTTTGGATTTTTTTGACTTTTACCACAAAAAAAAAAAACACACACACACACACACACAAAATTGTTTTTTACTACCAAAAATTTTAAAAGTTTTATTTTACCACCAAAAAAATTTCTAAAAATTGTTTTTTACCACCTACCGTCAAGAAAACCATTAAATTTAACGGTTTTAAAAAAATTCTTCGATTTTTATGCGCAAAACATGTTGTTCATAGGTTTAGGGGGGCTTGTTGGTGCTACGGATCCAATTTGAGATTAGAATTGAAAAAAAGACCGGAAATGCCTTGTTTTGCGTGTTTCACGCAAATCAAGGTATTTTTAAGCACGCACAAGGAAGCATTTTTTTTATCATTTTTCGTCAATTTTGACCTCAAATTGGACCCAAAGGGCCAAAATGCCCCCCAAAACCCCTAAGTACAATGTGTTTGGCACGAAAATCGTAGAATTTAAAAAAATTCCGTTAGATTTTTTACGACAGGTGGTATAAAACAATTTTTAATTTTTTTTTGTTGGTAAAATAAAACTTTTAAAATTATTGGTTGTAAAAAACAATTTTGCGATTTTTTTTTTTTTTTTTTTCTTTTTGTGGTAAAAGTCAAAAAATCCTTTTTTTTTAATAACCAATTTCCATGGTAACTTTGACCAATATAGGTTAGCTCCTAGGCCACCTTGTTCTTTGGAGCTTTTTTTTTAGTGCAATGCAGTTTGCTCTATTCAGTTTAATTTTACTCCACTGCCTCTACATCTTAATTCAGTTGAGCACAATTCAACTCAAAAGAACCCTAGAGTTGTCCACCGTGAGTTGTATCTCTTCCTTTTGAGGCGTTGTCTATGCTGAGGGATCAGTGATGTGTGAACTGATTTAGTTTGTGTTAGTCGAGACACCATAATGTGTAGATCGTGGCTCATAACCACCGCCATACTGCATGATGACCACATCCACCGTGGACCATCTCCTCACAAGACCCAACACTTAGATCGTTGAGATGCTGAATGCTGAAACTGGAAGTTTAACCATTAGTCTGCCATCATCTGACGAAAAATTGATACTTTAGTTACACTCAAATGTGTCAAATTTATAACATTTTGGCTGTTGTAATTTGAAATTTTGGCATGTCTGATCAGGTCTCAGTGGCTTTTTTTTTTCCCCTGAAAAAAAGTCTGGTATTTATAGTGTTGTTAATAGTACATATAGTTTATTGTGAATTGTCACAATTACTTTCAATTTTTCAATCAAGTCTAGTTAGAATTCTAGGTGGGCATAGTTGCTGAAAGAACTATGAAAGGAATGCTGGAAATCTGGATTTGTGAAGCACGTGCGAATTGAAGACTGGGATAAATAAGGTGCTCGTTGGAAAGAAAGAAGGTCAATGTAACAAGCAGCAGACTTTAATTGAGGATTAAGGATGTGAATCGAAGGACACATTGACATATACTGCAGGGAGTCTAGACTGGTACTGTGGAGGTTGAAGGTGGCATATGATGAGATCCTTTTAAAAGATGTGCAATCAATGATCATGGAAGTAATGGATGTTTTTTTTATGGGTTCCTTTAATTTTTAGAAGTGACAGAGCTTTCTGTCGAGAATAGTGACTAATTGTGTTAGTTGTAAGAACCTCTTTCACTGAAGGAATCATGTGGTTTTCGTTGAATACGAATTTTTTGTGTAATAAGGTGAAGAGTATGCCCTACGAACATCACTGTAGTATTCCTTACCTTAGAAAAGAATCTATCCTTCACGTTGGTCCTTTCCTTTGTGTTGTTTCTTAGGGCATGCTTAAATTGAGGGAAATGTACTACTCGGGTAATAAAAGTCAAACTAAGCAAAATGAAAGAAAATATGGAAGGAGGAGATAGCGATGCTGTGCTTGTAAGAAAAAATGTGTAGTGATGGTAAGGTATGAGGTGATGGTGAGGTATGAGGTGACGAAAGAGGCTCATCTGGGGGTAATAGTTACACTAGGGGGAGGGTGTGTAACTATTACCCCCATTTTGAGGGTAATAATTCTTCCATCTCTCTCATTTCCTCATGGAACAACTACCTTATATCATTTGTAAATACCATACCTCCTAAAACACCACCTATAATTACTTATGTTTTTTCAAGTTTGACTTTTATTACCCCACAATATATTACCCCCATTCCAAGCATGCCTTTAATATAAGTGAAAATAATTATTGTGCTCAAGTGATCCTCTGCTTCAACCCAAAATTGACTTTCTATGGTCAAGCTTGTAGACTAACATGGTTTGTTGAGGAAAGTAGAAAAAAGTCTCTTGAATGTATTTTAGACATGATGATGCGTATGGTGAAAGCTTGCTCTTGGATGCTATGTGTACCTTAGTTTTAAAAAGCGCGCCAAAGGCGCGCATAGGCGCAAGGATCACAAAAGCGCACGTCATGGCGCTTTAACCATTGCAGGCGCAAGCACCTACTGAAAGCGCGCGCCTTACTGCGCCTCATACCTCCTTTGCCAAGGTGCAAGGCGCTGCAAAATTCAAATTAAATCTTACCTAGACTTTGTTTTACATTTTCGAGTAAATCCCCTCAATCAATTGCATGAATAAGCATCAATTTTACCCCAAAATCAAAAACCCTAAATATGAGAAACCCTAGTTCGCGAATTGTGAAATAATTGGGAAATTAGTTGTTACTGTTGCAATAGAAGTTGCCGGTGGGCTTTTATCCCAGCACCAGATTAGTCACCGCCTCGCTGGCAAACTCTCCTAGGTTAGTCGCTTTCTTCAATCTTTTTTTTTTTTTTCTCTTTCTTCGATCTTTTTTTTTCATCTTATCTTTCTCTCTCTTCATCATTCCCTTTTGTCCACCTTTTTCTTTTTTTTTTTCCTTTTTTCTTTAAGAGATCACTTAAAACTAGCAGTGAGCGTACAGGGTAAAAACTTCAGGACCCGGAACCGAAACCTATTGCAACAAGTTCCTAAAAATAGGAACCGGAAACTGTTCAATAGGTTCCTAAAAATTGGGAACCAGAACCGGAACCGGAACTTGCATGTTCCAGTTCCGGGTCCTGAACAGGTTACCCTTTCTCTTAAAGTAAGCTTAAATAGTTACTTGATAAATTGTTACAAAATTAAAAAAAAAAAAAATGTTCACAATAAAAGCTTACAACTTTAATACAGTACTACAAATATGACAAACCAACACTGATTGTCTAGATTATTTAATCAAATATTACAAATACTTGTATTATGTATTAATACCATTAATTAAACGTTTTAAGAGTAAGATGAAAAATGAATAAGAGGAGGGAGAGAGGTGGGTAATGACTTTTATACAATTTTGATATAGGGCTTTATATTTAGGCTTAAATGATAGGTTTCGGTTTTGTATACCCTATAGGGAACCTGTACTAACAGGGTACCCTACAGGTTTCGGGTTTGGTACCTGCGATACCGGACAGATTCCGGTTCCAGGTGAGGGTACCCTGAATTTTTGCTCACCCCTACTTAAAATATATACCCTCATTTTTTATTTTTTATACAAAAAGTGTTTTTTTACAACAAAGAATCAATTTTTTAGACCCTCATTTTTTATTTTTTATAAAAAAGTTTTTTTTACAACAAAGAATCAAGTTTTAAAAATAAATTTGCTTTTTTAAAAGTCAGTATTAATAATACATGTTTTTTTAATCAGTTTTTAAATTTAAAATTAAATAGGAGTTTTTTTTTTTTTTAAATTTAAAAAAATTCAGTTTCACATATTTAATACCAAGAAAGCAGTGATTAAATATAAAAGTTAAAAATAAAAAAATTTGCACCTCATATACAAAAGGCGCACGCCTAGGCTCCAGGGACCCTTTGCAGCTCGTTTCGCCTTGCGCCTTTTAAAGTAAGATCTGTACTTTGTGAATATGGAAGTCATTTTAGCTGAAATGCAAAATTTTACTAATTAGCATTGAGGCCAACTAGTAAGTAGATTTGCCATCTCTATTATATAAGCCAAAACATAAAAGGTATGGTGTCCTGTAGTTACCTAAATGACTTTTGTTAATGTTTATATTTCCATTTTAGTGTCCATTAGATTTTTGCCGCATAGTTCTTTCTGGTTGCTGTCTACTTGCTGATTATTATAGAAGACTGCATTTAGGATTTGTGTTGTCCTTAATACCCCTTGTCCATTTTAAAGAAATGGACATTTACTATTTGGAGAAGAATCTGATACTGCGAGAGTATTAGAGGTGGGGGCTTTTTGAATGGAAATGTTATATGTGCGTGTGTAAATGGGGAAAAGTAAAGGAAAGTGGTGTGCACACCTTATTATAAAATAGTAAAAGCATGTCTCAAAATGGAATAAAGCACAATGTACGAAAATTTTATGACTGCCTATTTGGAGAAATTGTCCAAATCTTTAAGGAATGAATGGATTATATATATTATATGATGTAGCTCTTGGTTACTATGAATCAAATAAATCTGCTTATTTTATTTTCGTCTATATGTTTTTAATCAATGGGGTTTGAGCTTTGAGTTGTTTATGAGCTGTTGAGGCTTTTCCTCTTGCTACTTCATTTAAATTCCTAAATCTGTTCATATGCAGTTGACTATTGGCCTATTGCAAGCAGTTCTAGAAGTTATACTAGAAGAGAAAAGTGTGATGGACACCCTCTGAAGTGCTTGAAGACCTTGGAAATTGTTGGCTTGAAGGGCTATTGTGTTGACCTGGAGTTTGCCATGTATGTGCTCGAGAATGCTATCATGCTGGAAGAGGTGGTTATAGATACGCGATCGCCGTTTTCGGAAAAAGGTTCAAAGCCAAACTTGATGGCACAAAAACGTGCAATGAAGCTTTCATCAAATCTTTCTCAAGGTGCAAAGCTCATATTCAAGTAACTGACTAGTTTCAGGAAAAAGATTAAAGAACACACTTTCAAGTCTGAGTCTGAGTCCTAAGAATAGTAGTTGCTCAGTTGGTGTGACTCTGCTAGTGATCCTGGTCAAGTACTCAATTGAATAAATTATCTTGTACTTTCAGTCTGCGAAAGAATGTTGGTCTAAGAAACAGCCTGGTTGCCAAAGAGAACAAGTTGTCAATTTAGAATTTTTTTTTAGTCAAATGAATTTTTTATATCTCACAAAAAATAATTATTTTTTGCATCTTTGTATAATTGTATTATTTTGACTGAGAGTATTGACTTGAACAGATTTTGCTCATTTGCACATTACTCTACATTTTTGCTCATTTGCAGTTTTATTTGGGCTCCGGGCTTCCAGTTGGAATTTAGTTTTTTGAAAAACACTAGTTTTTGGCCCGAGTAATGCTCCGGATCATTATATATATTGTTAAATTGTGACTTGAAATCTAGTAGGGCTGACTTTGAACGCTTATATCTCTCAAACTACAACTGATTTTGAGGTGATTCAAGTTGGAGGTGATAACTTGGTTCAAGAGCTTTCCAACGATAGGTCATATGCCCAAATCCGATAAGAAACCAGAAATTTATGATCGTTTTACAAAAATCTGACGAAGCTGGAAATTTGCAACGAGCTATAGCTCTAGGCGAGTGAGCTATAGCTCGGCCCTATGAGGACTTGCGGCAGGTATGAGCTAGCTGCCGAGCTATAGCTTGGTAGTTAGGTTATTCTAGGATAATTTATGGAATATTTCCTAAAATTATATCTTTTCTATGACGGCTATTTAAGTATACTTGGGGAACAATCATAGGGTTTTATTAGGGTTTCCTTGTGCTATAAAAGGACCCTTTAGTTGATCAATTAGATCATACCTTTTTGAGCCAATAGATTTAAGACTCCTTGTATTATTCTCTTGTTTCTTTCTCCGTTATAGTGAAAAAGCTCTCGAATCCCCCACCTGTGGATGTAGGTCTATTTTGACCGAACCACGTAAATCCTTGTGTTCTTTGTTTATATTCTTTATTGTTTTTCTCAATTCTTATTTTTAATTGACTTGTTCCGCATTAATCAAACACAATTACACCCTTATTTCCTAACAAGTGGTATCTAGAGCCAAGGTTTTAAGGTCTTAAGGTTTAGGTGTTTATAGATTAGTTTGATTAAATTATGCCAATGAAATTTGATATTGAGAAATTCGATAGGCAAGTGAACTTTGGCCTATGGCAATTGAAGATGAAAGCCATCTTGGTTCAAAGTGGCTGTCACAAGGCTTTTGAAGGTGTATCCAACAAGCCTTCGGGCATGACGGTGGTAACGTGGGAGGAGATCAATTTGAAGGCTCTTTCGACAATTCAATTATGTCTCTCTGATGATGTTTTGAGAGAGTTTGCCAAGGAGACAACTTTTGCGGGTTTGTGGTTGAAGTTGGAGCCACTTTATATGACAAAGAGCGTGACCAACCGTCTACTACTCAAATCTAGACTTCATGATCTTCGTCTAGAAGAATGTAAACCGCTTAAGTTTTATTTAGATGAATTCTTCTCTATTATTATGGATTTGCAAAACATCGATGTTGAGATCGATGATGAGGATATGGCTATTAGGTTGTTGTGTTCTTTACCGCCAACATATAAGCATTTTTGAGATACTTTATTGTATGGTAGAGATGATTTGAGTTTGGAGGATGTTAAGGATGCCTTAACTCAAAGAGATTTAATTGAAAATAAATTTGTTAATAAATCTAATAATCCTGCTCAAAATAATGCTCTAGTTGCTCATGGTGGTACTAAGAATTTTGGTAAAGGAAAAGTTTGTAACTATTGTCATGTGAAGGGTCATATCAAAGCCGAGTGTTGGAAATTAAAGAAGAAGAATGAGGAGAACTCTAATGAGGACAAATCCGCAAATATGGCCAACAACGATGATGATTATGATTATGCACTTTAGGGTTATGAGCTTTGGGGTTGCGATTTCTACGATCTCTTCATTATAAGTTCCCCTTTGAGATCTCTTGGTAAAACGAGAAACCGTGTGGATTTTTGGTATGGAGTCTATGATAAATTGCTTTTGATTTTCGTTTGTAATAAAGTAGCAATCTTGGTTATGCATTAGATTTTGTTCTAGTTATGCTATTTCTTATCTCAATTTTGGTACTTTTGTGATTTACTAAGTACAATTGCAATTTAGAAATTCTTGATGTAATTTTTATTTTTCTAGAATTGCTTAAGTTTTTTTAGATTGATTTTTTTTAGATGAAGAAGTGTTTGAAGAGAGTTTGGTCAATTTTGATAAGCATGCTTGGCGTCGGGACATTATACTCTCAATCTAGGCCATGTGATGGTTTTGTGTACGGAATTTTGTGTTCGGAGACATACCGGTTCACAAGTTATGGAAGATGTCCGTTTGGTGACAACCTGATGTGAGTAGGCTTATGGAGTTTTGTTTAAGGTGGAGGTTTTATGTTTTATTATGAGCATTACTTCTTGGTTTTTGGTTCAAGGTGGAGTTACCTTGTTTTTTTTGGTCGATTTTAAGTCAAGGTGGAGATTGTTAAATTGTGACTCGAAATCTAATAGGGCTGACTTTGAACGCTTATATCTCTCAAACTACAACTGATTTTGAGGTGATTCAAGTTGGAGGTGATATCTTGGTTCAAGAGCTTTTCAACGATAGTTCATATGCCCAAATTCAATAAGAAACGAGAAAGTTATGACCGTTTTACAAAAACCTGACGAAGCTGGAAATTTGCAACGAGGCTGCGAGCTATAGCTGTAGGCGAGTGAGCTATAGCTCGGCCCTATGAAGACTTGCGGCAGACATGAGCTAGCTACCGAGCTATAGCTCGGTAGTTAGGTTATTCTAGGATAATTTATGGAATATTTCCTAAAATTATATCTTTTCTATGACGGCTATTTGAGTATACTTGGGGAATAATCATAGGGTTTTATTAGGGTTTCCTTGTGCTATAAAATGACCCTTTAGTTGATCAATTAGATGATACCTTTTTGAGCCATTAGATTTAAGACTCCTTGTATTATTCTCTTGTTTCTTTCTCCATTATAGTGAAGAAGCTCTCGAATCCCCCACCCGTGGATGTAGGTCTATTTTGACCGAACCACGTAAATCCTTGTGTTCTTTGTTTATCTTCTTTATTGTTTTTCTCAATTCTTATTTTTCATTGACTTGTTCCGCATTAATAAAACACAATTACACCCTTATTTCCTAACATGTATCCTTGACTCTTTGAAAGGAGGGAAGTTGCCCAACATGAAAGTAATAGTGATATGAGTGTGTAGTCAATGAAATTCACTGTTTATAAGGTTGGCAAAAGTTTGAGAGTTTGACAACTTTGCATTTGGGTGCAATTTCATTTAATTTGTTGAGTCACCAAATTATACTCTCTCCCATTTTTCCTCCCTTTCATTCATTTTCCACTCTTTCTTTGTCATCTTTTTTCCCGATTTCAAGCTCTTCCATTTATTCATAGATGATTAAAAAAAAAACTTCGCTATCTCTCTCATCCTACTCTCTTTATTTCTCCATCTCTAAGAAATTTCGTTTTTTCAGATTCCTTAATTTTTTTGTTTTTTCTATTCCCCGTATTCTCATTTTTTTTTTTCAGTTGGGTGTTCTTGAGTTATGTTACTTCTATGGAGGCTGAGGATTTCGGTCGGCATTGAAGATTAATCTGAGCTTCCCTCCATTAAATCAGCTTCTTTTTCCAGGTAGCGTTACTTCTTTATTATGATCCTCGATTATTAATTCGCTTCTACCAACTCCATAAAAAAAGTTGTATTTTAAATTACCACCACAAAAAATACCACCACATAAAAAAAATGAAAGTTGGCTTTTACCACCAATCACTGCCAACTAATGGATTCTATGACCTACAATGTCCATGAGTCACCATATTATTGGGTTTTGTTTTTTTTTTTTTTTAAAAATTACCCAATAATAGGGTGACAAGTGGACATGGTAAGCTCCACTAACGAATTTATAGACAAAATCTATTAGTTGGCGGTGATTGATGCTAAAAACCAACTTTTATTTTTATATGAGGTGGTAAAATAAAACTTTTTTTTTTTTTATGGAGGTTATAAAAGCAAATTTTTCGTTTTTTTTTTTGCAGGTGGTAAAAGTCAAAATAACAGTTAATTTATACTCCGTAGTGTTTATAAGAAGCTTTACTCTGAGTTTACCGTCTCCACCAAGGAATAGAAACATGTTGTTCGATCTTAACACGGACGTCGGTAAGTGGAAACTTGGCGGTATGATTTGCTTGATTTGATGTGGGTAGATAGATATACTCCCTCCGTGTTTTTTTTAAGTGTTACATTTGAATGACACATAGTTTTAGGCAATTTAATTGACTTAAATAAAATAAGAGGAAAGTGGGGTAGTTGGAGTATTAAAAATTGTAAAAGAAATATAGTGGGGTTGATAGTTTATTGAAAAGTAATGAATGTGAGAGGAGAGTGATAATAAAAAAAAGTAGTAGTGGTTTTGGATGGGGACCATGAGAGGAGAGAGATATAATATTTTAATGTAACTTTTTGCGAAAAAAGGAAGTGTAACACTTATTAAAACACGGACGGATTTGGTAGGTGTAACACTTAAAAAAACACGGAGGGAGTAGATTAAGATCTGTATTGTGGAATTTAAGGGGCCGTTTGGTTCGTAGAGGGTAATCGGAATGGAATCAACAAAGGGAAAGAAGGAGAATGGAATGAAAAACCCTTACATTTGTCATGTTGTTTGCTTTGAAAATAATGGAAATAAGCCACCAATCCACACAACCACTGAACCACCACATCACCACCATACAACCACCCATTTTTTTCAAATCCTACTTATTTCAGCCACCACGCCGTTCGCTGCACTCCCCCCACCATTCGCCGCCGTTCGCCGCAACCTCCTCGCCCTTCGCTGAACCTCCTCTTCCCCCGCAAAGTTGTTCCCGACTTCCCGCCGAGCCCCTCGCAAAACCCTTAAAATCCCCTTCCCTCCCCGGAAAAGCATCAGACAACACTCCCACCACCCTCGAAACCCTAGCGCCTAGGGTTGGAAGGGGATTTTTAAGGGTTTTGCGAGGGGTTAGGGAAGTTTCACGGGGGAGGGAAAGGGTAGTGAAGGTGCAGCGATCCGCCGGAGGAGATGCGGCGACCCGTCAGAGGTCGAGCGGCGACCCATCGGAGGTAGAGCGACGGTGTGGCGACTGACTTTCCGGTGCTGAGTGTGGTGGTATGGTGGTGAGATGGGGGATAGGGAATGGGAATGGGAAAGTCAAGGGGGGTGGGGAATGGAGTTAGAGGGATTTGGGGGAATGAAGGGGGTAAAGGGAATGAAGAAAATGGTCTAACAGACAACAACAAAGGGAATGGGGGTAGTTGATTCCCATTCCCTTTGATGATTAACCCCAACCAAACGGCCCCTAAGCTTCTTTTGTTTTAATCAATCATTGAATATCAATTCCACATAAAGTTCATTCTCAATTGCATTTTCACTATCAATTTAGGGAAGAAATCAAATTAAGAGTTCATTCGTCTTTCTTGGTCTAGGTTGGCTTGCGATGCCCCAGCCCTACTCATTTTCCCTCCAACAATTGGCGGCAGCTTCAAGCTGGAGTTCTCGCGGCGGTGGTAGCTTCGACGGTTGTGGTGGTCCAAGAAATATGCAAGGTATATGAAGATTAAATACCTAGAAGGCTAGAACTAGGTTTAATATTTTTTAATATGAATTTCTACTTATTTTGTAGCTGATGATTTCAGCTTGAAACGGTAAGTGGTTTTTTTTTTTTTTTTTTTTTTTTTTTTTTTTTTTTTTTGATTAAAATTTGATTTTGATCTGAGCTATACTAATTGGTTTGTAGTGAAATTTTGTCTCTTAATAAAATCTGGGTTTCATCTAATGACTAAATAATGATTTATCTGGTGTAAAAATAAAACAAAGTTATGATTTATCTGTTTGAAGAATGTTGTGGTGAGTTATGGGTTATTGATTAAGGAATTATTTGAATTGTTGTGTTCAGGTATCACAATGTGAACATTAATGTAGCAGTGCAAACTGAGGAAGGATTAGATGTTCCAGTTGTCCGGGTATATGATGCCTCTTACTTCTACTTAGGTATCCTATTTTTACTATTTTTTCCAATGATTTTTGCTTTGTTTGTGAAGTGAGTAACAAGGGAAGATGGAAAACTTGAATGGGAACTAAAGTGGAAACTGGAAAGGTTAACATACACCGAAAGAGCAGCATCAAGTGAGTTACATAATTCTCCAAGGCCCCTCTAACTCGAGCATTTTATTTTCCTGCATTGTTGGGAATTCTTGTCTGTTGTAGATTTTTTTTTGCAATAGGAGGCTGATATTTGGACTAGATGCTAGGTGGCTTACAGTGTCTGTATTGCTTATACTTGTGCCTGCAGTTATCTTTTGTACCTTCGTAGCAAGACATCTTCTCCATAAGTTCTCTACATATAATGTGGTTATGCAATTCTGGTGGTAGCCATCATCTTTACCATCTATGTTAGTCATCTAAACTTTTATATATGTTATTTTAAGCTTTAGATTGTATTCCATTCACTTAATTTATCTAATTT
The DNA here is from genome assembly GCF_948465745.1 of Chenopodium album. NCBI lineage: Eukaryota > Viridiplantae > Streptophyta > Magnoliopsida > Caryophyllales > Amaranthaceae > Chenopodium > Chenopodium album. Next base: position 20,280,639 of record NC_137842.1, read on the forward strand.
GTTTCGGTTAGATGAAACATTAGCTGAATCAATGATTCAAATGTACCTGGGCTATCTGAGAATGTAGGGGTTTCTAAAAAGCATTAGAACTGTTTATTTATTTATTTTATTATATTAATTTTAGGTATTGAGTTGCTTAAATTTATTAAGCTTTATCTACAGGGAGATAGTTGGTTGGATGACCAAGTTGGTGAGGAGGTCATTTGGTTAGCAAGGATGGAGTTTCTTCATTTTGTCGAGCAATTAGTGAAGAACTGATTGTAGCTGACATCTCTAATTTGTTTTTACAAGTATTAGCAGTTGCCAATTATTTTCATACTTATTAGTTTTTTTCTAAAGAGGGAACAGTAGAAAATTGTACACCAAATAATATAAACAGTCAAGTGCAGTTTTTAACATTACTAAATTATCTCTTCAACTCACATCCGAAATTGTTCATATAGTCTGGTTATATTGTTGCTTATTAAAGAAGGCTTAAGCTATAGTGCTATACATAAAAAAAATTGTATCAATTTTAATTTATAAATGCCACATTGTTTGACATTAGTCCAGCGTTAAATGAACTCATCATAAGAATACTAAATATTTAAACCGAAACTAAACCAAAAATTATGACAAAAATTCACACGCTGAACTACCACTACAATATTTTGAAAACATACATACATTAAGCAAGACTTATTGATTAAGTAACTAACCCTTATTGATTTAGTAAGTATTTAAAAAATACCTACGCCTTTTTTATTACATAATTTTTAAAAAGGATAGAGTTTATTTCATACACTGTTAGGTATTCCCTAAAAAAAAAAAAGGTAATTATTGATAAGGTGGCGAAATCTTATTGATAATTTTAATGGAAACCGAAAATCATTCACAATTTAAAAGTTTCATACTGCCAATTACACAACAACAATTTAATGTTACCTTTACAAATTTGAGCAAGTTATGACAAAAATTACCAACTGATGCAAAAAATAACCATAGCAAATCACACAAATAATACAACCAAAACAAAAACACGCTGAACAACATATCCCTACCTTATAAAAAGTGGGAGAATGCTCTTATGAATAGTGCATGGACATTTATATCCCTAACAATGTTCTTTTACATATAACAATGTTCTTTTACATATTTAACCCCCATTGAATTCAAAATCCTTTATGTCTCTTTTTTTTAACAAGGCCTTTATTGACTTGTTTAATTTATTTAATTTGTCTCATCAATAAGTAGTTAAAAATTAGTATGCAAATTGATATAATAAAATAACATGCAAATATGCATAAGGCATAAAGACCACCCGTAATAATTCTCCTTAAAAGCCTGTCATTTGCGCGCATCGCGCGCGTAAGAATCCCTAGTTAGTAATAAAAGTGGATCTCTTGTTTTTTTTTTTTTTTTTTTTTTTTTTTTTTTTTTTTTTTTTAAAAAAAAAAAAGGTAATAAAAGTGGCTCTAAAGAGCCAAGAATACTCCTAATTATGACCAAGAGACGGGGGTAAATCACTATATAAAATAGACATGTCAAAGTCTCCCAAGCCAAACCTTTGCTTGTTCCAAAGCAAAAAGCTCATCAATGAACAAATAAAACATACTTCACCCCAAACCAAGCAAAACCAAGCATAACCAATTCAAAGCAAATCCAACAAGCATGCATCAAAGCCAACCAATCAATTCCATCCAATCACTCATCCTCCCTAACTATTGTCAAATAGAGCAAACCACAAGAGTATATAGAATTCAAGACTAGTGCTCACACACTCAACTCTCTTTTATGTGGCGAGTATAAAATGTATCCGATCGATCTCCATCCCAACCCCTTTATGTGAACAATGCCCTCCCAACTCACAACACTCGTGTGTTTGAAAGACATTCACTCAACCTAAATAGTCGACTTAAAATACATCAAATCATTCTTTGCATTGATAAACAACTAATTTCACATTCACACAACTCTATGCACAAAGGTCAAAATGTCTTTAAATTAAAGCTTGTAATGTAAGGCTAGGGTAAATGGGTAGAAAATATTTGGGAAAATGTGAGAGTAAAGCAATGCTTAAGGGAGCCATAATCCTAACAATCAAGAAAATGGTCAAAATATATAATGACCATACAACCATCTCCAACACTACTCAACTCAATCAAAGGTTCACCAAACATCCAAATCTATCAACACTCCCAACTCTTACAAAATCGCTCATAAAGATATATAGTTAAGAACTTGAGCGAACTAAACAAACTTTTTGAAATATATACACTTGCAATTTTTTTCCATTGAAACTCAATATTTCTTATTCCTTTGAACCCTCTCATTAGAACATTTGAACATTTTTCACTTTTATTTTTTCTTTTGCTCATCATTTTTTTTTTCTTTTGAAGTTAACTTAATTAATTTTTTTATTCTTTTTCTTAAACTTCTTTTTTTTTTCAACATCATGCTCTGTATTTTCTCAAGAAAATTTCAAATTTAAAAATCATCAAAGATAAACCGCAATCAAGAGAAAACTTCTCAATAGCATCCAAATTGTGCGAAAAAAAGAAATAAAAAAAAGCACACTACAAACTCTCTCACCTCACTCACTAAGAGTTCCCCCAATCCAAGCTTGGGACTAGTAACCAGTGAGGCAAATTCGGCTTGTAATGTGGCTAATAAGCTGAAAAGTCAAGACAATAACATGGGTAGTGTAGGCGTCGTTTGAAGTGCGCCTACATTAAGCATGTTGTGAATATGCTTGTCACTCTTAGGAAGTAGGAATTGACATATACGATTAGGGACAAGGAAAGCAGGGAGCCGCCAACAAGTTTTTAAGGAACTTGTAAACCGTTCACGGATCATTTAAGGCAACCACGAATAAAGGGACAACGAAAGGCAACAATAATTGACCCGTGAAGGTTATGGTTCGGAACCACCAAAGGAGGATCGGGGATGATGGTACGAAGTGAGTCATGGAGTCACATTCACCCGTTTTGGCCTCTACTCGATTCTTATAGTGAAAAGTGATTCCTGCGATCTCAAAGGCATGCAAACAAAATATTCAATTTGCTCCAAACTATTATTAAGCTAAATTGGTTGAATATTAATGCAACATATAATTCTAAAATATTTATGATCACTTGATTAACAACAAGATTAAAAAGGATCCTAAGCCGGTTGTCCAAATTATCTTATTAGGCGTGATTTTCAATTACATATTCCCTTTAAAGATGCAATATGGTGATCATAAATAAATAATAGAATATACATTAATATTGAAATAAATTCAAAAATAATAACATTAGTCAAATCAAATAATAATCCTAATCATGATACTAGCAACAAGAATAAAAATAAGAGTAATTAAGTGAATCAATTACTCACTTTCCGCGTTTCCTTGAATTGCTACATCATGAATAAACCGTTAGTAACTTCAATAAAAATAAATCAAATGGAAATTAAATTAAATAAATGTAGATTTGATTTGGTCCAAACTCTTAGTTAATTATACCTTTCACGCCTTGGTTTAAGTATATAACTTTGGGTATTGTATGAACTCCTTGGAGTGCTTAAGGAAGGAATGCAAAAAAAAAAAAAGGGAGGCTAGTGTTTAGGATAAAGAGGGGGAAGAGAATTTTGTGATCAATCTTGTTGATGATTGAAAAAAGGGGAGATATGACCTCTATAGAGAAAAAAGAAGGGTCGAAAAAACAAGATAAGATCCGAATTAAATCGGAATAAAACTCGATAGACTGCAGTTTTTGCGGTTTTTTTTTTATAATATCTTTTGATCCAGATATCGGAATAAGATAAATAAGATATAGTTGGAAAGATCTTGAATTCTACTTTCTAACACAATTAAAATCAGATTAAAATATTTTGTAGAACAAAAGATATGGCCGAAATAGTGAGACGGTGTCAGTTTTGGATAGAGTTTGATATTTTATTCATATCTTCTCTGTTATAGCTCGGAATTGATATTATATTATATCATTGGAAAGATAATTTCAAGAGCTATCCAACCATCTAAGATTTGGATAAAAACTATGAGGCACGAAAATCATATCTGAATATCTTTGAACGTCTTTCATTTCGGATAGAATTAGGACTTTTAAAAAGAAAAGTTTTATTCAATTTCAAACTCTTTAATCTTATCTTTTCAAAAAGGATAATTAAGATATTTTAGAAACTTATGGAAGCTTCTAATTAATCTTAATTTCTTTAGGAATGGGATTAAATGATCATTGGGTCGTAGGTAAGGTGGATTTAGGTTCGGTTTGGGCCCAGTTTAATATTTAGGTCATAACTTATTCGTTATAACTCGGATTTGGGCTTATAATATATCGTTGGAAATTTCTTTTCAATACCTATACAATTATTAAATCATTGGACCCAGATTATGGACCAAAATAAACTGGATTAAACGTTTTTATAAAAAGGACACGAAATGAATGGTTTTAAAGGACACGAAATGAACTATTTTGGGTTTAAAGGCACAAAAAGAGGAAAATAATTTATGGTTTGGGGAAATGGGCTAGGAATCGGGTTGGTTTATGAAATGAAAATATGGATTTAATCACTCCAATATTAAATACTCAACCCGACCAATAATGGCGGTGAAAGGTTGTTCATCACGGGGTTTGGTTTTGAGGAGACATTTTTAGGTGTCTATAGGTATCAAGAAGGGAACAAATGTATCTAATTTTTATCTGAAGGCTACCTAAGCTAAAAAAAAAAATGCCTTTGTACTCCTCAATTTGCATAATAATGAGTCATGCAAACACTACTCAAAGTTGCAAACCAGTACACAAATTCATTGACATACCAGGAACTAACACACAATCCTAACCAAATCAATTAGTCAAGCACTATATTCACAAGTAGTTAGGAAAAATTGACTCATGTTAAGACATCCAAGCAATCCAACATCAAATCATAGCTTGATTATCCAAAATACTCATCATCATATATCAAGAATCAAAACAATTTTCATGCATGTATATGGCACATGAAAGCTTGATTTATCATTCATTGGATCGTATTTTAATATTGTTTTTGTTTTTCTAAAAGCAGTAAAAACTACACTAGAAAGCAATTATATCTATAATAAAAACACCAAAATCAAAAAGAAAAAGAGAAGAAAGGAAAGAAACCATACCTCAATCTAAAAACTTCCCCAAGCCAGAATCAGACAATGTCCTCATTGACTCGGTTTTCATCATAGCATAGCAAAGTATCACTTGGTTTTAGAGAGAGAAAAATATATGGAGGGAAAAGATAAAAAGAAGATATAAAGAAAGGAAAATAGAAAAAAACCAAAATGTGAGACGGAAAGAGGGGAGGCACGCCCGGGCTTCGCCCTATCGGGCGATGATTAGGGGGAATTTACTCCCTATTCTCGCGCCCGATCAGGCGATTTTTAGACCTCAAATTTTTGTCCTTCACGCCCCCGATTGGGCGCCATCTCTCCTGGCCAGGCTGAAGTTATCAGACAAGGACCCTTTCTCGCGCTCCATCAGGAAAATTAGAGGCCGCAATCCTTCTTCCTCTCGCGCCCGGTCTGGTGCGACTTTTCCTGGTCGGGCGATATTTTCTTGGGTTGAACTGAGGTTCTTTACTATTGCTTGCAAGGGACACCTCTTTGGCCTTAGATTACCTAAGTTTTTCACTTGATTGAGTAATTTCAACTCGATTAGGTGGAGCTCGCATTACGAGATTGATTCTCGCAACTTGCTCATTTTTGTCCACTTTTTCATCTTCAAAGCCAATCCCTTCACTATATATAGCTCTTATTGTATCTACTTCATCATTCTATATACTAGATATTCCTGCAAAAGATGCAACACAAGATATCGCCTCCAAGGAATCTTTATTAAGAGCTTGGGGATTATAAGAAGAATTATCAACCACATCAATACTAAAATACTTTTCCTCTAACATGGGGATCTAAGGGGAATTATTTTGATTAAAAGTAATATTATCATCCCTTACTGATATTTTCAGTTTTCCACTTTTCACATCTATTATTGCCCCTGCAATATGAAGGAAGGGTCTACCCAAAATTATCAGAGTTTACAAATCTGCCTCCATATCAAGGACAATAAAATTAATAGGTATATAAAATTTACCTACTCTGAAAGGGACATCCTCTAAAACACCTAAAGGGTATTTAGCAGAACGGGCGGCCATTTGCAGAGTAATGGTAACTTTTAAATCACCCATATTAAACTTACAATACACACACGATGGCATAACACTAACACTAACACCCAGATCACATAATGCTTTATTTATGAAGACATTACCAACATGACAAGGTATAAAAAAAAAACCAGGGTCCTTTAGTTTTGGTGGAGACTTATTTTGCAATAAAGCACTACATTCTTCTGTAAAGGCTACAGTCTCTACTTCATTAAAGGCTCTCTTCCTAGTCAAAAAATCTTTCATAAATTTAGCATATGCAAAAGCTTGTGTAATTAACTTTGTGAAATGAACTGTTATCTACAAGTTTTTCATAACCTCCAAAAACTTACCAAACTGCTTATCCAACTTACTCTTAAGGTGTCTGTTAGGGAATGGAAGTTTGATAACCGGTTTTGGTGCTTGTCCACTCTTGTCTTGAGTTGTATCCTTTTCTGGAGTTGTGCCCTATAATGAATCATTAGAAATGTTAGTACTACCCTGGAGCCTTGTAGGGTTAGTAGCAACATTGTTTGGTTTAACAAAATCAAGATTAACAATTTTTTGTTAACATAGGTTCATCATCCTTGGTCCGGGATAGGTGGTCCATCATAGTGTGAACCACTTTTGAGGGTAATTTCATAGGCTTGATCTATAGGTTGTACTGGCTGCAGTGGTAGGGCTCCCTGCTGGCGAGATTGTAGAGAAGAGGAAAGTTGTGCTATTTGATTATCCATAATTTAATATAAGCTAAGATCGAATCAATTTGTGCATCCCTATTTTGCATGTGCTTTTGCATACTGGCCAACATAGTTTTAATCTCTTACAAGGCAGGATCTGTAGGTGGAGGTGGAGGTTGGTTTCTCAGTTTGGGCTGTTGATAATATTTTTGCAGTGGTTGATGTGGTGCTTGTTGTTATGGTTGTTGTTGTTGTGGGGATGGAGGGTTTAACACATTGTTGCTCCGGTAATAAAGGTTTGGATGGTTTCAGAAACCGGGATTATAGGTATTTGAATATGGATTATTTCCCTATAGGCTTGGAAAGCATTCATTTGTTCCATAAAACTCCTACAATCTTGTGCCCAATGACCTACAATTCCATAATTTTTACAAAAAGCTTCATTAGTACTATTATTAACAGCATAAACATTAGCTATGGTAGTAGGATGAACATTACTAAGGTTATCTAATTTTTAACAAAAATAAGTTAATTAAGGTTGCAAAAAGGATACTGAATCGACACGGTGTTTTCCCTTGTTTGCAATGCCTCTAGGATTCCCGTATTGGGAATTGTGAATTTCCATCTCTTCGATAACCTGATTTGCATCATCAACGTTAAGATTCATAAATCTCCCATTAGCTGCAGAATCTAGAATTGTTCTGGATGAATTTCCAATCCTATTGTAAAAGACTTGGATTAATTGCCACTGTGCTAGATTATGGTGGGGACATTCTCTCTGAAGATCCTTGAATCATTACCAAGCCTTATATAAAGTTTCATCTATCTCTTGGGCAAAGTTTTGAATTGCACTCCTTAATAAAGCTTTCCACTCTGCAGGGTAATATTTTTTTATAGAAATTCAAAGCAAGAGTCTCCCAGTCAGTAATACCAAGTGCAGTCCTATTCAATCCATTATACCACAATTTAGCTTTATCACACAAAGAAAAGGGAAAAATAATCTCCCTAATACGGTCTTGCGTGACCCCAGTTTGCCGAATAGTATTGCAATATTGACCCGCACTGTGAAGATTTGGATCTTCACCCTTAGCTCCGCTAAATTGCTTTCTTTTTATCATCATGATAAAATAGGGTTTGATCTCGAATTGTACTCCCTAAAGATCTAGAGCAGGGGCAAGATGTGGAAAATCTGTTAGGGACGACTGCGAATAATCACTGAGATTGCGAGGTGGAATTGCCGTCATCTCCGATTCTAGCTCTGAAGAAATTTCCGAGTCACTAGAATCAAATGGAGGGTCAATAGTAATATTACTCCCAGAACCTGCCAGTATTTTCCTGTGTAGATTCTTTTGCTTATGAAGAGAGCGCTTGATCTCAGAATCAAATGGGATGTAACCTGATCTGGAACACCTAGGCATAAACACAGAACTAGACGACAACTATTAGAACTATCCCAAAGAACTCACGTTCTCTGGGATGAGAGGGAATAATCTAGACTACAAAAACAATTAGAAATAAAAATAAAACCGTTTCTCCGGCAAGGGTGCCAAATTTTGACAGGCTAAAGTCGTATCACCTAATCAAAAGTAATTCCTAAATCCTCTAGCTAAAGCATATAGGGAAGTAAGGTCGAACCACAAGGAAACAAGTCAATTATTCCTAATTAATTGTAATAATCTAAATTATTAAATAACCAAATTGTTGTTGTAAAAAGAATTAAACTAAGGAGATTAAACTAGGAAGAAATCAATTAATAAAAGCCTAGGGTATAGGTTCACCAATAAATAACATTCCAGGGTAAAACACAATAATCAATCATCAATGCATCAATTAATCAGATTATAAAGGGCTTTCGCTACGTATTACAACCACATAATTAATTTACCGGTATTAAATCGCATCTCTCAAATATTGACTTAACCATTTATAAATTAACCTGCCTATTGAAACTAAGCCTAAACATCCATTCTCATCTCTCGAATCTCGAATCAATATTGCATAAATCATACAATTAAACCTAGCCAAATCTAATTGCATAGCATTAAATCAATCAAATATAGGAAATTAATCAAGCATTGATAATCAACAATACTAAATTACCCCTTCATATTATTTATGGATCCCCACAACCCTAGAAAATAAACTACTCACACATATTAAAATCTAAATTAAGCAAGACAATTAAACAAGACATGATGAATCAAAGCAGATAAATTAATGAAAATAAAAAGGGAAGAAATTGTTACCAAAATTAACGAAAATTGTGAATTGCATAAAACCCAGAGTTGTATAGAGAGAAACAAGAGAGAAGTCTAAGCTTAAAACTAAGTAAGAGAGAATTTAGCTAATGAAAGAGATGATCCTACCAAAACTAAACAAAACATATTTATACAAAGCTTAAAAATCCTAATTAGAAGCTAAGTAGAAAACAAAAAAACTCTTCTCCAAAACACGCGCCCGGTCGGGCGCAATCTCGCTCAGGCGAACCCGCCTTTTACCTCGGGGGTACTTCTCTCGCGCCCGGTCGGGCGCGATACTTGATTCTTCTTCTTCAGCCTCGCCCGGTCGGGCGCGCCTCTGGGCGAGGAACCTTGAACCGGGAGAGCTCTAGGGCACTACTTGGACATTTGTTTAGGCTATTAACACGACCCAAACTCTAATCTCCTCTTTGGGGCTTTAATCACTCAGTCCAATGCCTTATCTCCTTCTTTGTCGAGCCATTAATCACCGGTTTGATGAATCTAACCGACCTTGGGATATGAATGATGGTGAAGACCTTCTAACGCTCGTAGTGGCTCCAATAATTTCGGGAAAATGCTCCACATCTGCAATTTCCTATAACACTATACTAAAACTACGAAAACACTAGAAAGCACTTATTAATAATAAAAGTGGATCTAAAGAGCCAAGACTACTCCTAATTATGACCAAGGGACGTGGGTAAATCACTATATAAAATGGAAATATCAAGGCCGACTAGTATTACAAAAGATGTTTTATAATAAAAAATATGTGATAAAATACAAATATAGATTAATTTAGTTACAGTTGTTGTAAGTAAAGGATGGAGTATTCTAGTATAAACAGTATAAAAATATTTAAGTAAGATAAACAAAGATTAGCGGTGCCTCGTGATGTAGATCACTGACTTGAAAACGAATTTCCGGAGCAACCAAGGTTGTCAATTGTATTCGCTGGCACGAACCCTATGGAGAACACACCACTTCCACACAAAGACACTTTATGGTGGAAGCTAAGGTTTGAGTCAAGTAACTTATGCCCAATATATAATGTGTATAGACTATCGTGTTTGATTTATGTTTCAAGTGTAAAAATCTGAAAAAGGCTTCTTTGTTATAAAATATTTGTGGAAGTCTATATACTCTTATACTCTCCGGAACATCTTAAATATAGGGTTTATTATTAACAAAGAATTCCCTAACATTGTATCTGTATATAATATATCCCCTACTCTATGGAATAAACACATAGATTAATTCTCTCTCCATCTCTTATATTTTCTCCTTATTATACAACACGTTATCAGCACCATACCTCTAATTTAAGCAAGTTTGATCAATTCACAAATATGCAGTTGAATATACCATACCTCTAATTTAAGCGAGTTCGATCAATTCACAAATATACAGTTGAATATACCTAGCCACAAAAGGTTTAAGCGAGTTCGATCAATTCACAAATATACAGTTGAATATACCTAGCCACAAAAGGTACTCATATACTATTTTGATAATTGTAGGGAATATTTCAAGCATTATCCCTAGCTTGAACCCCACTGTGATCATACACTAATGTACGGTGGCGTCCAAAAGGAAAGAAGATAGAGCAAAAGAGTCGCCAACAAGTTTTTTAGGAACTTGTAAACCGTTCATGAGGTGAAGGTTACACCCCTTAACGATCCAAGAGATCGTCAAATCCAATAGTTCTGGAACCATGACTGGTAGTTCGGGGATGAAGGTAAAAATCCAACCTAAAAGAGATTGAACCTGCCCTAATAATAGGCCTTTACTTTATTCTGATCGTATTCATGTGCGCTTTCAGACTAACATGCAATCAATAGGATTACCCTAAACATGTTTATCTATGTTGTTTGAATATTAATGCACAAATAAAACTATTATTGGCGATCACTTAAATTATAATCATAATTAACCCTAAACAAGATAATTAATTATCTTATTAAGCGTGATTACAAATAGCAATTCCCTTTAAACATGCATAAAAGGTGTGATCAAGCAATAACAATAAAAATCAAGCAACATAATAATAATCAATATAATAATATATAATTATAAATATTAATAACAATCAAAACAATTATAAAAATAATCATGAATCATGTTAAAGCATAATAATAATAGCAAGATCCTAGGCATGATACTAACAAGATTAATAACAAACCCTAGTATGTCACTAAACAATAAAAATCAAAGCTTTAACCCTAACATGATACTAACAATGATAAATATTAGGAAGAACATAGGAAGCATCATACTTTTAAACATACTTAGTATTAAAGTTACCCTAGACATGATACTAGGAATCAAAATAACAATCTAAGCATGATTTCTATATCATAACATCAATAAAAACAATTAAAGTACTTACTTGGATGCCTCATACCTCTTTCTAATAACAAAATACACACGTTAGTAACTTCAAGGAAAATAATAATAAAAACAATTAAATTAAATAATTGAAAGAGAGATTTGGGACCAAACCCTCAGAAATTAAACCTTTCATGTCTAGGGCGAAGACAACTTCGAATATGGCTAGGTTTATCTAAGTCTTATGCGGAATTTTGTATTTTAGAAAAGGCTAGTTTAGAAAAGAGAAAGAGAGAGTAATCAAGAGAATCTTAATGAGAGTTGGTGAATGAAAACGGAGTTTTTAGGAGGCTATTTATATAGAAAATCAGCCAAAAAGATAGAAAATCAAAACAGAGTTCTGACGTGTAAAACGAGGTTAGCGCTAGGCGCTGACGCTAGCGCCAGGCGCTAAGCTTAGCGTCAGGCACTAATGCTGGCGTTTGGCGCTAACTAAAATATTGACACATTTTCTAAAATCAGATAGAAATTGCCGTACAAGAGGATAAAATCGTATTTTCCTCAAAAACATTCTTTTATTCTGATAAAAACTCTAAAAAGTCAACAAAAGTCAATTTATCAATGCTAATTGAATTAGGAATGAAAAGAACCTTCTAGAAGAATCTAGAAGACTAAGACCACTCCTAATTGCATTAGGAATGATAAATCCATAATAGGCCCTCCTCTAGATCAATGGGCCGCATATAAGGCTCAAACCGGGCCCAGTTCGGTAATTTGACCATAACTTCCTCAATATTCATCGGAATTGGGCTTATAATATATCGTTGGAAAGCTCTTTTAAAGCCCTATACAACTACACTACTATTGGACCTATATCATGGACCAACCAAATTGGATTGACTGTTTTCTTAAAATAGGTTTTCAAAAACAGAGAGAAGAGAAAAGAAATTAAAACTATCCGCAACACTAAACTTTCCACAATTTCAATTCATTCGATTATGATTCGACGTGAAAGGTACTCATCACTGGGTTTGGTTTTGGGGAGACACAAATGGGTGTCTACAGAAGCCCCCACTTTGACTGAGTTTGGAGAAACGCAAGTTTCGAAAACAAAAGTCAAAGTAGCGATAGGGACGGAGAATGATTCAGAACGCTCTGCGATCCTAAATCACTCTTGTAATGCCGATACCTACAAACTAGCGTTAGTTAAATAGAAAAAAGAGTTAAGAAACACGTATCTTGTACCGTCGACAAAGTAACCAATTTGTTGCTGCTTTTTGTTTTGATGACCTCCTGCAAGCTAGAGAATGCCATCCCGCTTGAAGACTGCTACGCTTGTAACTGCCTCCACTTCCGCCATGATAATCTTCCACAAGCCAGGGAACATTATCGAAGATTGCTTCGCTTGAAACGATCCTCTTCTGCTTTGTGACCATCTTCCACATCTTAGGGAACACGATCGAAGACAGCTTCGCTTGAAATCACCTTCAGTTGTTTGTGACAACTCTCCGCAAGCTAGGGAATGCTGCCAAAGATATACTCGCTTGAAGCTATCCTCATTTGTTGCGATAATTTTCCAAAGAAAATTGTCGAAGACCTACGCTTGTCGATCTTTTTTAAAAATCTCGCTTGAACTTTGCTTCCGCTATGCCTGTACGTCGGCGCTTCTGCTGCTTGTGAACCTGTATGTCGGTGCCTTTTGCTGAATTATGAACCAGTATGTCGGTGCCTTTTGCGATGAGCTAGTGCTTAGGCGCTTTAAGCTAAGTGAGACGATCTTTCATCAGGTCGATCACTTTATATAATCAAGCTGATTACTAAAAATCGTGTCAAATTGCTTAGAGGGGCTAACTGGCGTACCAAGGAACCTAAAATATAATGTATAAGGTTGGAGCAACCGTACTAGCTGTACGTTCTGGCGCCGCTGAAAGAACGTCAGCGCCACTTATCTAGTTGTAGCGCCAGACGCTGGAGCTAGCGCCAGGCGCTAAAGCCTATCGACCGACGCCAAGGTCTGAAGCTTGGCGCTAGAGTCGGGTCTTCCTTAAATACCCTTCTCTTCCTCATTTCCGCTGCTGTTGTTCGTGTTTCTTGCTCGAGAATTTCCAAAACTTCAATTCACTCGTTCTTGCTCGTTTCTCAACCAAATTCGCTCAAATTTGTTGCAAATTAAAGCTTATTCCATCTATTTTCCCGATCTATGTAAGTTTCCTCCAAACTCACATCGATTTTAATGAATTTCGCATGTGTTCATCCACGAATTTCTTGAAAATTCAAAATTAGAATTGCTTAATTCTCTTTGTTTATCAATTTTTATGCCATGAAATTTCTTGATTATGTTTATATATTTCCTTGGGAGTAATTGAGACTTGTTTGACTCAATTTGGTGAAGAAATGAACAAATCACCATTGTTGAACCTCTTAAGGTCTGGAAAATAATGTGGCTTGTTCTTGATGTTTTTGCTAGCAATTCTTGTCCAATTTGTCACAATAATTACTATAGTATTGCAAGAAATTGTTTGATTGCTTGAAAAATGCCGTGTATGCTCAATTTGAATTTGTGCTCTGTTTTAGTATACGTACTCTGTTTTTTTTGCGAACATAGTATCATGCGGCTATGCGAACCTTAGATACCATGGAACCTTAATTTATGATAAGTCTGCGCAATGTAGCTTGGCTAGACATCGAGGCTCTGGTTCACGGACCCGAGACGTTCGACGGAGCATGAGCCCGTAGAGGACGATGTCGAACCGTCCACTTCGCTCAGCCGACTCCCTGAGTGGGATGAGCGGACCTTGTACTTTTCTCCCGTCCACCATATCTCTGAGAGGGTGAGACGGGGCATCACAGTTTGGAGGACACGCTGTCATGGTTCAGGTTGTGAGGGCTTGGGCGATCTGTACAAGATGTACATCGCTAGAGACGATCAGACGGGACTTCTATGGGAGTCTTGTGGGCTTACTGCACTGTTCGAGACCTCCGAGGCCATGGTTGCCTCTAGCGAGGGTCATCATGTAGTCTGTGCTCTGGTGGAGTTCTTTTGGGACACCACCAACACTTTCCACTTCCCCTGGGGCGAGATGATGGTCACTCCTACCGACTTCAGTTTCATTACAGGACTGGAGTTTAGCTCCGTTCCACTGCCGTTCGACAGCGGGATCGACGTCTTTTCTCCTGAGGTCGAGGATTTTTTGGGTCCGATTGTTATTCGGGCTCCAGCTGAGGTAGAGTCGACTAAGTTCAGTGCTAAGGGGATTCCCCGCTCGACTCTAGCAGCGGCTTTTGACGATGGTGCGACTACCCGAGAGCAGTGGGTGCGCATCTTTGCACTTATCTTGCTATCAAGGACGTTCTCCCCTGACAAGGGTAGTAAGGCGCTGCTTTACTACCTTCCTGCCGTCCGAGATCTACACCGGATCGGGACTTACGACTGGGCCAGCTTGGCCTATGCTGATTTCATTCGAGCGTTGCGGGACTCGTGTCGGCATCGGTCCTTTGCGGGAAACATTGCTCTAACCGGCTTTTGGAGGGTCGTAGAGGTATACTTTATTCCCTATAAAGTTTAGCTCTACATTTTAGTTAGCACTTACTGATAACTTTAGCTTCTTGTAGATCTGGTTTTACGAGCACTTCCCCTCAGCTGCGCCGGCAAGACTGTCGCCGCGCAGGCTTCATGTTAGTGCTTCCTGGGGCAGTCGCCGTGTGGGGATGTCCACTGCCTATGTCCGAGATTGGATCATCTCGGTATAATTCTTTTCTTATTTGACATTTTGTGATGCCTTAGATAGATTCTTGCCTGATTGACGCTCTTTGTAGGAGCCTGAGGTGTTGTACCGACCGTGGGTCGACTTGGCAGTTCCTAGGCTAGCCGCGCAGTATTCTGCGGAGCGTCGCTATTTCTTAGGGACCTATGGAGCAGCTGCGTATCTTGGAGAGAGGATTGCTATTCAGCATTCCTCCGACACCTTTTTCGTTCCTGCTCCTCCACCACGTCACATGTTTAATGCCACGAGGTTGGTGAGCATGTCAGAGGGAGCTGGTACCCCTTGGCGATCTTACACGATCCCTGGGCGATGCTATGGGGAGGAGCTACTGCCGTTGTTAGCTCGAATTCCTGTACCTGCTGAGGATGTGGCGGTACGATTTTCAGCTTTTACCTTTCGTTAAGTAGCCCCCAAGTGAAGCTTTACTGATTTTGTTTTGCCTTGTCAGGATGATCCTGCTGAGGTCGTGCCACCCCGTATGTCTATCCATTATCAGGGGACATATGGGCCGATTGAGGAGATGATTCCTCCGGCTCTTGAGGGCGAACGCTTTGTGGAGCGGTCGATTCCTCGTCACCAGACTCATGTAAGCTTGTTTATTTTCAACTTTTTGTCCATATATGTTATGCATGTTTACTGACTTATTTCTTTGATAGCTCTCACACGAGGTGGTTTCGGTGATGGCACGATGCATAGATGCCTTCCGGAGCGAGCTTGTCCGGATGAGGAACGTGGCTACCTGCCGTCGAGACGACGCCGTTCAGGAGGTAGTCTTCCCTTCATATGTTTTTGTATTACCGCTTCTATTTTGCTTGTTTCTGATTTTAATTTCTTTTGCAGGGTTAGCCCATTCCTTCTCGTACCCGCACGAGACCTGAGGTGCGGAGAATCCGGCGAGGTCTAGCTCGAGACGTTGCCACACTGGTTCGGGAGGTCGGGGTGGTCGTTTTGAGGCTGCTCGTACCGAGGCGGTACAGAGCTCAGGCTCTTCCTCTGAGGGTGCACATGCTGCGCCGGTAGGTCAGGGAGAGGCTACCTCATCTCTTAGAGGTGGTGGGATGTACGAGGTCGGCTCGTCATCGCAACAACCTCCGCAGCCTCAGCCTCAGGTTGATCTTGGGTGGACGGGTCCTGTGTTGAGCTTTCCTCCCCCCGAGGAGACTGTAGCTGGAGCCGGAGCTGGTGGAGAGGTTACTCCTCGCACGGCGCAGTTCTATGAGATGATGGGTGTACGTCCCCTGGCACCGTAGTTTATTCCTGTGCTTTTTATTTATTTTATTTTGACTTTGTATAGAACTTTGCCTTTTAATTAGACTCATTATTTAGACATGTTTTGTATATACATACTATTATGAGTTTATTCTTTATTTATCACGTTTTTTCATTTATTATTATTATTATTATTATTATTATTATTATTATTATTATTATTATTATTATTATTATTATTATTATTATTATTATTATTATTATTATTATTATGTGCATGTTTGTGTGTGCAAGGAAATGTGAAAAATATTTTTGCGCAAAAATTCTGTCATTTTTATTATTGATGGAGGGTATCCGACTTTCTCCCCCAAAAAAGAAAAAATGAAAACAAAGAAACGCTTCTCTAAGATGGGGCGCCATGAATGGAAGAAGGTCTTCGATCTTGTAATTTTGCCATCAAGTGGGTCATCCCTTGGTGGAAAATAGAAAAGATGGTTGGTGTCAACAAGCAACCTACTTCAGACTATTCCTTCCGGTGATCTTCGTCGTCCCTACGAGTTCCCTGTCTCCCAAGAAGTAGACAAATTTGATGCTTATTAGAGCGCTAGACCTTTATGGGAGGTAATTACCCAAAAGGTTCCCCCTTCTTTGTCCAATGATGTGAAAAAGTGGCTTCTGAAGAAACCTTCAAAGGACGTGAAGAAAAATCAGAGTAAAACTGATGTGAAGAGCCGTCTAGGTGACAAGGTGATTCTTGTTAAGGAACGCTTAGGTGAAAGAATTGAGTTCAAAACACCTATAATGCCTAAGAAGAAGAGTACTGCAAAAGATAAAGGAAAAAGGAAAGCTGACACCACAGAAAAGAAAGCTTGGGTAGAAAAGAAGCATGAAGTCCTAGCTGAGGGGGAAACTATTTACTCTAAGATTGAATGTAGGTCCTCTAAAGGATGCCTACTAGCTAAGGTTATGGATGAGGAAGAAGAAGCAGACAAAAATTGGAAAAGGACTAAGAAAGAGAAAGAAGATTAAGAGCACTGCTTAATTTCCAATTATTAGACTTATTTTTTTTTTAAGTTAATTTATTTAAGCTTTATTTAAATTCCTTCAATAATGTAATTTATTTTATTAATGAAATTCTAGCTTTTTAATTTAATTATTTTCTTTAAATTTATTTTATTAAAGCAATGAAAACCGAAGAATTAATTTTTCAGAAATTTTTCGAGTACGGAAGTCGAAAATTTTCCAAAAAACACCGAAATATTCCCAGACTTTTAACCGTAAACTAGCGCCACAATTTTGCGACTGGCGCCGGCTGCGGCAATCTGGCGTCAAGCGACGGATGCCGTCGTCTGGCGCCAACGTTCATCGGCTGGCGCCAGAATGTTTTCCATGACGCCGATGTTTCGTTGATCTTCTGTCGAATTTTTTTATTAATTTTGGGTTGCGAGATTTTTTAAAAAAATAAAGTGGCCGCACCCGTAAAGGGTTGCCTACATATCCTTTCTTAAGGAATCAGGACAAAATTAGCTCTCTTGAGTATCCGACTCAAGTAATTATGGGTAGTATTTCTTAAGTTGGTCAAGATGTGTCATGTTCGAGAACTCATTGCCATCCATATCAGTTAATTTTGCTGCACCTCCTGACAGGATTGTTTTTACAATGTAGGGTCCAGACCAATTAGGTCTAAATTTTCCCCTTGGATCTAAAACATTTTTCCTTAATGCTTTTAACACCAAGTCTCCTACTTTGATGTTTCTTGTCTTGATCTTCTTATTAAAATGCCTAGCCATACGAGTTTGGTAACACTGAGTGTGATGTAGAGTTCTAGTCGTTTTTCATCGAGTATAATTAGCTCTTCATATCTTGCTATAGTCCATTCAACTTCATCGAGTTTACTTTCAAACGCGATGCGTAAAGATGGAATCTCTAGTTCGACAGGTTGTACGGCATCCATTCCATAAACCAAGGAAAATGGCGTATTTCCTGTTGATGTGCGAATTGACGTACGATAACCCCACAATACGAAGTGAAGTTTGTCAGGCCAATCCTTATAATTTTCCGTCATTTTCTCAATGATAGTCTTTAGATTTTAATTAGCTGCCTCGACTGCTCCATTTGCTTCAGGCCTATAAGGGGAAGAATGATGATGTTGAATGCCATATTTTTGTAACAATTCTTCACATTCGGCTTGAAAGTGAGTTCCATTGTCACTTATCATTTCATGTGGGACTCCGTATCGACAAATAATATTTCTCTCGATAAAGAGTGCTACATGTTTTGCAGTGAGTTTAGCGTATGATTGCGCTTCTACCCACTTTGTGAAGTAATCAATTGCCACTAAGATATATTCGTGGCCTCCTGTTCCTGGGGGAGTGATTTTGTCGATGATGTCAATTCCCCATGTAGAGAATGGCCATAGTGACGTGTAGGTATAGAGCAAGGATGGAGGAACATGTTATAAATTGGCATAGATTTGGCACTTAGGGCATCTTTTTACGTATTGATGGCAATCCCTATTCATTGTAGTCCAATAATGTCCTTCTTGCATTATCTTTTGGACTAACATTTTTCCATTTATGTGAGTGCCACAGATTCCTTCGTGGACTATCCTCATTGCTCTTCGGGTATCCTTTTTTCCTACACATAAGAGAGCTCGACCCTTAGGTACCCTTTTTTATAGCTCGTTGTCTATGAGTACGTATTGGGAAGCCAAGAGTCTTAATGCTCGTTTTGCTCTTTTGTCAGCATGGGGAGGGTATTCTCCTTTGGTGACATAATTGAGTATATCAGTATACCACGGTTCTTCTTCTTCTTCTTCTTCTTCTTCTTCTTCGTCTTGGATTACTTCATCATCCTCTATAGCTTGAATATATGCTGGTTTGTGCCTTTTTTCTATAGTTAGAGGCATTTGCTCAATTTCCGTGGGAATCCTAACCATCGAGGCTAGTCTTGCCAAGGCATCAGCAAACTGATTTTCTTCTCTAGGTAGATATGTGTATTTCACCTTCTCTAACTGATTAGTAAGAGTTTCCAGATAGGTTTGGTAAGGGGCCAGACTTTCGCTCCTTACTTTCTACCTTTTGGATATTTGATTGATGATTAATGAAGAGTCCCCGACTATCCGTAACTTTTTTACTCCCAATGCAAAAGCTGTTTCAAGGCCTACCACGCATGCTTCGTATTCAGCAGCGTTGTTGGTAACGTCGAAATCAAGCTTTATGGAGATTGGAACATGCTCTTCTTTAGTTGATACTAGTAATACTCCAACGCCACATCCTTTTTGGTTTGAGGCCCCGTCGAAGTATAAGGTCCAAGTATCATCTTCATTGACCATTAAGTCTTCATCTGGAAATTCATTGTCTTGTATTGGCATCGAGTCTTCTACTAGAAAGTCCGCTAGAAAGTCTGGCACCACATATCCTTTGATAGCTTTTTGCGGCATAAACCTTACATCAAACTAGGCTAAATCGACTATCCATCTCGATATACGTCCATTGAGTGTAGATTTCTCGAATAGATACTTGAGTGGATCTAACCGGGAGACTACAAAGACTGTATGCACTAGCATGTAATGTCTTAACTTGGCTGTGGACCACACCAAGGCGAGGCACAATTTCTCAAGTGGTGTATAATGTGCTTCATATTCGAGTATTTTCTTGCTTAGATAGTAGATTGCGTTTTCTTTGCCTTCTACTTCTTGTGCTAGCATAGCTCCCATTGTCTCTTTGGTAACTGTTAAGTACAACCTAAGAGGTATTCCCGGAAGTGGTGGTGCTAATACGGGAGGATTTGCGAGATAGGCTTTGATCTTTTCAAAGGCTTTTTGACACTTGTCATCCCATATTACTGGTACATTTTTCTTAAGCTTTTTAAATATTGGTTCACATATCGTCGTCAATTTTGATATGAACCTAATTATGTATTGCAACCGGCCAATAAATCCTCGAATTTGCTTCTCGGTTTTGGGCGGTGGAATTGACATGATTGCTTTGATTTTGGTTAGGTCTATCTCTATTCATCTAGAGCTTATGACATAACCCAAAAGCTTGCCTGAAGTGACTCCAAAAGCACACTTAGATTGGTTCAACCTCATATTATATTTTCTTAGCCTTTCAAAAAATTTTCTTAAGGCTACTTGATGGCTTGGGCGGTCTTTTGATTTTACAATCATGTCGTCCACATATACTTCGACTTCTTTATGCATCATGTCATGAAGTAAGGCAGTCGCCGCACGTTGGTAAGTGGCACCCGCGTTTTTCAACCCGAATGGCATTACCGTGTAGCAGTAAGTGCCCCATGGTGTTATGAAGGTTGTTTTCTCCATGTCTTCTTCTGCCATGAGAATCTGATTATAACCTGCGTATCCATCCATGAACGAGAGAAGTGCGTGATTTGCTGTGTTATCCACCAGAATATCGATGTGTGGTAAAGGGAAGTCGTCTTTTGGACTTGCCTTATTTAGATCTCGATAGTCGACACACATTCTTACCCTTCCATCTTTTTTCGGAACTGGGACGACGTTGGCGACCCATTCGGGGTATTTAAATAACTTGATGAAACCTGCAGTTATTTGTTTTTGAACTTCTTCTTTTATTTTAAGAGCTACGACGGGTTTCATTCGACGTAAATTTTGTTTTACAGGTTGCATTCCCGGAATTAGTGGTATAGTGTGTTGAGCTATTTCTCTATTAATGCCTGGCATATCTACGTATGACTAAGCAAATACATCAATGAATTCTTTAAGTAAGTTAATTAAATCGGTTCTTTCTTGTTCATTAAGTGTTAGTCCGATTTTAACTTCTCTTTTATTGGTTGAATCATTTGAGATATCTACCGTCTCAGTTTCTTCAATTATCGGTGTTTTCTTTTCAAGTGTTTCCATTGCTTTAATAAGTTCTTTATCTTTTTCATTGTTAGTTAAGCAATGCTCGTCATCTTGGGTCAAAGAAGAACACAAGATGTAAGGAGAAGAAATTATATTATTATACTCTGAGATCATTACATCAAAGAGTGATATGTTCTCAGGGACTTGATCACTAACTATTCTAGGAGAAGAGATAGAAGGGGAAGGTGCTACTACTAAAGACCTAGATGACTCTATAGGGAGAGACTCTGACTCAGACGACTCTTCGAATATCGGTCCTTGCCCTGTCGTGATGGATATCTTTCTTCCACTTGGAGTAGTCACCTTGACGGTCTTGCGCCACCCTTGTAGCGATCCTTCTGCTTGAGTGATAAGCTTCGAAGGATCAAAGTTTTCACTTCGTAGGACTGTTTGAATGAGCGAGGAGTCATCCTCTTTGTATGTAGGCTCATCCTTTTCTCGCCCAAATAATAATCCCATGACGTTAAAGTCAAAGAATGGGGGTGCTTTCTCCTTATGGACAGGAGTTGGGATTTCATCTGTGAAATAACAATCTAAGAAAATTTCAAATCCCGGTTGCCTTATGCTGTTTACGACAAATGTTTCGGGAAATTCGTAGCATGGATAGTCCTCTCCTTCTTTTATGAATTGACCATTGAGTGTGAGAGGGTACTAATCCATTGGGATTGCTTTCTTTGGAATGCGAGCGTCCCTACGTGCCTTCGATTTTTCCTGGGCTCGCTTAAGATCTTTCTGAGTCGGTTCGAAACCAAGTCCGAAAGTATCTAATTTAGGGAGGCCCGGTGACTCCAACAGTTTTGCTATTCCCTTTTTCTTTCCTAGGGTCATCCAAGGAAAATATCCTTGTTTCTTTAGAATAGCATTCACGATCATGTTAGAATGGGGGTCGTGGCCGAGAGGGGTCCTTTCATCCTCCTGGATTAAGGAGACCTCTTCGTTAAAGCCCCATAAATCTTCATCATCCTTATCGTGCTCCACGTTAATTATTGGGTTTTCTATAGACTTGATTCTCATAGGTGAAGCATCGATGGTGATAGGAATTCCCCCAACTATGGCTTTTACTTGTTGGTAGAGAGATGAGGAGACGACCTTTAGGTCATGAAGCCAAGGGCGTCCCAACAATTAATTGAATGAAGCTTTGATATCTACTACTTAGAAAGTAGTAGCATGTTCTATCGCTCCCGCCGTTACATTCATGGTAATTTTACCAAGAGCTTGACGACGAGTGTTATCGTAGGCTCTTATTCCTTGCGTTGACGGAGTTAAGTTTTCATCCCTTATGCCCAGCATCCTCGCAGTTCTAAGTGGACAGACGTTAATGGCTGATCCATTGTCTACAAGAGTCATAGGGACGTTCATTCTCTTGCAAACTACTGTGAGGTTTAATGCCTTATAGTGTTTGTCACCTTCTGGGGGTAAATCCTTGTCAGAAAAGGTGATCAAATTGATGGGACTAGGTAGATCACTCGTGAGGAAGTTAGCCAACCCCTCAGGAGTGGTGTCAGAATCTATCCCTATTTTGTCTAAGGCATTCATTACAACCAACCTATGTTCTTGGGATGTCGCCAGAAGTTTCCATACGTTCATTTCAACTTTTGTCTTCTTGAACTGTTTGACGATATCATTATCTTCAATGATAGGCATGGGAACTTGCTGTGTGGTTGGCATGGGTTGTGTTGAAACAGGAGGTTGCATTCTCCCGGATCTCGTGAGGACGTCTATTGATGAATCCTCTTCAACCCAAAAGTCATCCATGGCATATGACACCGAAGGTGGAGGTCCTACTATGTCTTTTAAGTAGACGTCTTCTTCATCACTGTCCCAAACTCCATTAATACTTGCATCCTCTTCTTGTTGAACTTGGACTAGTTTCTTTTCATCAATCATTTTCTGAATTAAATCCTTGAATTTAAAACAGTTTTCGATAGTGTGACCTCCTAATTGATGATACTGACAGTAATATCTATCTGTCCTTTTCAATGATTCGAATGGTCTCGGTTCGAGAGGTTTGATCTCGCCACTCTCGGAGAGCATTTCGAACATTTATATATATGGGATCCCAATTGGAGTGTAGAGTCTATTACTCCTCTTGGGTTTTTTGGTGACTTGTAAAGGAAAACGTTTTGCCTCGTAAGTCGTTCCCGTGGGTGTGAACTCTCTCTTAGGTTCATTTTTCGGGAGTGGAACCTCGTCATATTTCTTCTGAAGTTCCTTTATAGCCTTGAGAGTTTCACGTAGCAAGTGCGATCCTTCCATCATAGACAGTGTGAGTGATTGTATGTCCTCTTTACTTGCTAGTTCTGGAAGGTTATCCATGGCGTCAAAAAAGATCTCCTCCTCTTCTTCGATGGCATGGATTTCTTTAACAGGTTTGATGAGAGACGAGGAGTCAACCTCGTTTTCCTAATCAGAGATAGTCAAGGAATGAGCGAGAGGCGCATTATCAATACATGGCTTCTTACTGGCAGGGGGCAATGGCATCTTGTTGTTGTCGATTAAGTCTTGGATAGCTTCTTTAAGCTTCCAACAGTTCTCGGTAAGATGGACCCTTGGTGATACTTGCAATGTGCATTGGGGTTCCAGTTAGCCGACCTCTTTTCGACTAGTGGGTTCCCAAATGGTCCTATAGGAGTTATAAGACCTTTTGCATTTAGTCGGTCAAATGCGGTGTCACAACTCATGCCAATAGGAGTAAACTTCCTCCTAAATGGTTTCTTTTGTCCTTGATTATTCATAGCAAGGACTTCAACTAGGTTAAAAGTGCTAACATTGTTTGAGTAGGGGGTTTTGGAAGAAGAAGGATTGTCGTTCTTCTTGCCTTTCCAGCCACTGTTAGAGTTATTGTTGGCAGCTTTCAACTTAGACAGGTCGTCTTCAATATTGATTCCAATGTCATAGACGGCCTTGAAGGTATGGAGATTATTTTGATACTTAAGATGCTTGGAGTATTTTTCTTGAAGGTTTTTGATGAATAACCTTACAGACTCTTTTTCACTCGGCACCTCAATCATCTTAGCTGAGGTTTCTCTCCATTTGTTAAAGAAGGAGGTGAAGCCTTCGTTCTCCTTCTGCTTGAGGATTTCAAGTTCCCTATGGCCAGTCTCAACTTGAATGTTGCATTTCTATCTATCAACGAAAGCGTTTTCTATGGACTCCCATGTGGAGGTTTTTTCATTTTCGAGAGAAAAGAACCATTGCTGGCTAACGGTCTCGAGAGATAGTGAGAACAGAGAGGGGAACACCTTCTTGTCGATACCCTTAATACTCATTATTGTTTCGAAGGCTCTTAAATGAAAATAAGGGTTATCGGTTTCTTTGAATTTCGGGATGTCGTTGGCATTGAACTTCTGCGGAAGAAGATCTTTGTCCACCAAGACCCCTTGTGAACTAATCCCTTTAAACTTGTAGTCGCTAGATAGCTTGCTTAGACTCTCTTGCATGAGGTCCATCTGTTGTTGGTTCACGGGATCATCGATCTTAAGGGTTAGGGTCTTCAGTGCTTCAATCACGGTAACCAGTTGGTTCCTAAGCTCATTGACTTCTTCTTGTGTTGCCATTACTGTCCTAGCTTTCCTCTTACGAGCAATGGGTTTGTCGACAAGTTGGACTTGTACGAAAAGATTGTCTTTGATTAACCGCCCTTCCTTTCTTGACCACTCGCTGTAATTTAAACCATTTTTGTTTTAATTATTTGACTCAAATCGACCTTGACTTTACGGTTTTAAAGAGGAAAGATAAAAAAATAGGTGCATATTTTGGAAAAAATAATGTATATATTTTTTAAGAACCAAGTATGGTATTTAAATTGGAGGATTAATATCCGACTTACCCCCCTAAATGACGGAAAAAACGCGCATACAAGACTTTTTTAGACATGGTCAAAGTATGTGTATTGGTGTGTGCGTTGAGTGTAAGTGACATGCTTGGACTTTTGTGTAAGACCATGGGAATTGGTGCCTAGACTTAATTAATGACTTAAGAAGGTAGTATTAACAGTAAAATTTAACCGAATTGATTAGCAAACTGGTTAATTAGACATAAAGTGATGACTCGATCAATAATCCGAACTGTCGTCAAAACGACAGGACTGGCGCCTCTCTTTGCAGTGTAGCGCCAGATGACATCATTGTCTCTAGGCGCCACACTCCAAAGAGTGGCGCTACAGTTCAAACTTTGGCGCCATTGCTAGAGCTTCGATCTGAGACTGTTTCCGGTATTATTAATCAACAGGGGTATGCCTAAAGTCGTACTAGGTCAATTCTGGTTAAAATATTAGACTTTATTTACTCAAATTAACTACTTAATTAATTAGGCAAAGTTCTTTTAGTCATTAATTTATTTAATCTTAGCACAAGTCAAACAAACGGTTAAGAAAAAACACATAGAGTATGCACAACAATAATGCACAATTAGTGAAGTAGGCACAATATGATGCAATGTGTTTCAACCTAACCATGGCTCTAGTTCTCTAAAGTTTGGGATATGGGTTAGTCAATAGAGGGTCCATGGTTAATTGTCCGGATGCACCGCGCGGAAGCCTAACCGTGAAGGGTTGGCGCGAGTGGATGGGACACCGCGAGTTTTAGAAAAAACTCGCTTCCATGGTTTGGTGAATTCAACATTCTTGGATGTACCCTTTATTGCTCAGAGCGTTCAATCAGGTAGATGGAGCATGAATTCCCAGGGGGTTATGTCCATATGTAGAACACATATGGGTTTCAAAAAAGTGAGAAAAACTCAATCAGGAAGTAAGATCGAGCGAACAATGCTAAAAACTGGTCGAAATTAGAACGCATATTTCTGGCTCGGTATTGGAAGAATTTGGCGCCAGCAAACAGAGGTTGGCGCCAGCTTTTGGCGACAGAGATGTCGTCTGGCGCTACAGTAAAAATTCTGTCGCTAACTTCTGTTCGCTGACGCTAATTCCTACATGCCTCGGCAGCTTTCTGTGCTCGATAAAATTTTCCAGTTTCGCGCAATGTTATTTCGGTCCTAGTTGTGAAAGATATTCCTCAAATTTCCTACGTGTAAAAATCCTATGTTTTAACTCATTACGGATGGTCATTCCAATGAGATCTTTTTTTTATGCATATGACAATAAAGTTAATCAAAATTACGCACATGAAATACTTAGAACTTTTCGTGTCTCATCCACTCATTCTAAATCATTGCCGAAATAAATTTCATGAATTAAAATAGAAATCCTCCCTAGTGGAGTCGCCAAAAACTGTAGGGAATATTTCAAGCATTATCCCTAGCGTGAACCCCACTGTGATCATACACTAAAGTACGGTGGCGTCCAAAGGGAAAGAAGATAGAGCAAAAGAGTCGCCAACAAGTTTTTTTAGGAACTTGTAAACCGTTCACGAGGTGAAGGTTACACCCCTTAACGATCCAAGAGATCGTATTCATGTGCGCTTTCTGACTAACATGCAATCAATAGGAATACCCTAAACCTGTTTATCTATGTTGGTTGAATATTAATGCACAAATAAAACTATTATTGACGATCACTTGGATTATAATCATAATTAACCCTTAACAAGATAATTAATTATCTTATTAAGCGTGATTACAAATTCCAATTCCCTTCAAACATGCATAAAAGGTGTGATCAAGCAATAACAATAATAATCAAATATAATAATAATAATTATAAATATTAATAATAATCAAAACAATTATAAAAATAATCATGAATCATGTTAAACAATAATTATATTAAGATCCTAGGCATGATACTAACAAGATTAATAACAAACCCTAGCATGTCACTAAACAATAAAAATCAAAGCTTTAACCCTAACATGATACTAACAATCATAAATATTAGGAAGAACATAGGAAGCATCATACCTTTAATCATACTTAGTATTAAAGTTACCCTAGACATGATACTAGGAATCAAAATAACAATCTAAGCATGATTTCTATATCATAACATCAATAAAAACCATTAAAGTACTTACTTGGATGCCTCGTACCTCTTTCTAATAACAAAATACACACGTTAGTAACTTCAAGGAAAATAATAATCAAAACAATTAAATTAAATAATTGAAAGAGAGATTTGGGACCAAACCCTCAGAAATTAAACCTTTCACGTCTAGGGCGAAGGCAACTTCGAATATGGCTAGGTATATCTAAGTCTTGCGAATGCGGAATTTTGTATTTGAGAAAAGACTAGTTTAGAAAAGAGAGAGAGAGAGAGTAATCAAGAGAATCTTGATGAGAGTTGGTGAATGAAAACGGATTTTTTGGGAGGCTATTTATAGAGAAAATCAGCCAAAAAGATAGAAAATCAAAACAGAGTTCTGACGCGTAAAACGAGGATAGCGCCAGACGCTGACATTAGCGCCAAGCGCTAACGCTAGCGCCAGGCGCCCAGCTTAGCGTTAGGCGCTAATGCTGGCGTTTGACGGTAACTAGAATATTGACGTGTTTTCTAAAATCAGATAGAAATTGCCTTATAGGAGGATAAAATCGTATTTTCCTCAAAAACATTCTTTTATTATGATAAAAACCTCTAAAAAGTCAACAAAAGTCAATTTATCAATGCTAATTGAATTAGGAATGAAAATAACCTTCTAGAAGAATCTAGAAGACTAAAACCATTACTAATTGCATTAGGAATGATAGATTCATATTAGGCCCTCCTCTAGATCATTGGGCCGCATATAAGGCTTAAATCGGGCCCAATTCGGTAATTTGGCCATAACTTCCTCAATATTCATCGGAATTGGGCTTATAATATATCGTTGGAAAGATCATTTCAAGCCCTATCCAACTACACCACTATTGGAACCATGTCATGGACCAATCAAACTGGATTGGCTGTTTTCTTAAAATAGGTTTTCAAAAACAGAGAGAAGAGAAAAGAAATTAAAACTATCCGCAACACTAAACTTTCCACTATTTCACTTCATTCGATTATGATTCGACGTGAAAGGTATTCATCACTGGGTTTGGTTTTGGGGAGACACAAATGGGTGTCTACAATAATGTATAAACCTGTTTTATTAATTTGGTTTAATATCATATTTATAGGGTAGTAGATTTAACAATTCTTTATTTTGAGATTTAATTTGATATCAGTTCCATTAATATGATGGTTGATATGCCCCTTTTATTTAGTATTTTACCTCTAACCCTTAGTCATAATTAGTAGTGTTTTTGGCTTTTTTGAGCCACTTTTATTACTAATTGGTGTTTTCTAGTGTTTTCGTAGTTTTGGTTGACTTTTGTAGGGATTTGCACTCTTGGAGCATTTTTCAGAGATATTATGGAGTGACTACGAGCAT
The DNA here is from genome assembly GCF_948465745.1 of Chenopodium album. Taxonomy (NCBI): domain Eukaryota; kingdom Viridiplantae; phylum Streptophyta; class Magnoliopsida; order Caryophyllales; family Amaranthaceae; genus Chenopodium; species Chenopodium album. Next base: position 20,309,199 of record NC_137842.1, read on the forward strand.
TGGAGGAGCACGACCAGTTCTTATAGCCCAGGGCCGCTTAGAGTCATCGAACCGGTGATTAAGGGCTTATCATTTGAGATTCCGAGGCATTTGAACCGAATATTCAAGACCCGAAGAAGAAATTCAGATTTGGCCGAAGAATCGTAGCCCAATCGAAGTCCATAGCTTTCCAAGTGTCCGGGCCCGGCCAATTAGGCTCCTGCCCAAAGGCGCGCCCCGCCGAGCGGGGAAGAGTAGTTTGCGCCTGAGCTCGCGCCCGGCCGGGCGCGAGAGAAGCTCATATTGAAGAAAAGGCGGGCCCAATCGGGCGGCCCTTTGCCCGATCGGGCGCGAGATTTTTAGAGTGCTGATTCGGCGATTCATCTTAGTTTTAATTAGGAGCAATTATTTTTAGTATAAATTCCATTTTAATGCTTTAGATTAGTACTTCTTATTTTAGACTTTCTCTCTCTACTTAGTTTTAGATTAGTTTCTTTCTCTACAACTTTGTTCTTAATTCAACTCCTTAATTCTGATTACTTTGGTAATGATTTCTTCTACTTCAATCTCAATTAACTACTTTATTTCTTTCATCATGTTTCCTTTAATTGCTTTGTTTAATGAAGTCTGAGTAGTTTCCTTTCTAGGGTTTGTGGGGATCCATAAATAATATGAAGGGGTAATTTATTGTTGTTGATTGTCAATTCCGGATTATTTTCCTATTGATTGATTTAATGCTCTGTGACTAGATTAGGCATAATCTTTTATGCATGAGTTTGACAATATTGATTCGAGATTCGAGAGATGAGAATTGATGTTTAGGTCTAGTTTTAATAGGTAGGTTAATTTATAAATGGTTAAGTCGAGATTCAAGAGATGAGATTTAATACCGGTAAATTAACTCTGTGATTGTAATACGTAGCGAAAGCTCTTTATTATCTGATTAATTGATACATTGATGATTGACTGTTATGTTTTACCTTGGAATATTGTTTATTGGTGAACCTATGCCCTAAGCTTTTATTTCATTGATTTTCCTCCTACTTTTATTCCTTCTCACTTTTACTCTTAGTAGTTTAGTTCTCCTTTATAATAACAAATTAGTAACCTAATAATTTAGATTGTTTTAATTAATTAGGAATAGGAAGACCAGTTTCCCTGTGGATTCGACCCTACTTCCCTATCTGCATTAATTTGAGGATTTAGGAATTACTTTTGATTAGGTGATACGACTTTAACCTGTCAAAATTTGGCGCCGTTGCCTGGGAAACGGTTTTATTTTTATTTCTGATTGTTTTCTGTAGTCTAGGTTATTTCTTCTTGTCTCAGAGAACGTTAGTTCTTTGAGGCAAGTCTCATATTTTCTTTTTAGTTCCTTTTTTATGCCCCAGGTGTTCCAGATCAGGTTATATCCCATTTGATCCTGAGATCAAACGATCTTTCCATAGACAAAAGAATCTTTACAGGCAAATCCTGGCGGATTCTGGTGATACCAATAATCGCCGAGACCCTCCAACTGATTCTAGTGATTAAGAGGTACTTCAGATCAAGAATCAGAGATGTTAATATCTAAGAAGCTCAGTGATTATTCGCACCCAACGCTTATAGATTTTCCACACCTTACTCCCATTCCGGCTCCTGATGGGGTACAATTCGAGATTAAACCCTAATTTATCATGATGATAGAAAGGAAGCAATTCAGTGTATCTAAGGGCAAAGACCCAAATCTTCATATTGCAGACTACTGTCAATATTGTAATACCATCAGGCAAGCTGGGATCACACAGGACCAAATTAGGGAGATTCTCTTTCCTTTCTCTTTTTGTGGAAAAGCAAAATTATGGTATAATGGATTAAATAGAACTGCACTTGGTATAACTAACTGGGAGACTCTTGTTCTAAATTTCTATAACAAATATTACCCTGTAGAGAGCACAACTTTACTAAGAAGTGCAATTCAAAACTTTGCCCAAGAGCCTGATGAGACTTTGTATGAGTCTTGGGAAAGATTCAAGGATTTGCAGAGGGAGTGTCCCCACCATAATTTAGCACAGTGGCAGATAATCCAAGTCTTTTACAATGGGATTGGAAATTCATCTAGAACAATACTGGATTCTGTAGCTAGTGGGAGGTTTATTAACCTTATTGTTGATGATGCAGGTCAAGTTATTGAAGATATGGCAATTCATAATTCCCAATATGGGAATCCCAGAGGCGTTGCTAACAAAGGGAAACATAGTGTCGACTCTGTATCCTTTTTACAAGCTTAATTAACCTCTATTTGCAAAAAATTAGATAATCTTAGTACTGCAAATATAGCTAATGTTTTTACAATTAATAATAATGCTAATGAGGCTTTCTGTAAAAATTGTGGAATTGTAGGTCATTGGGAGCAAGATTGCAGGAGTTCCGTGGAGCAAGTCAATGCTTTTCAAGCTTATAGGCAGAATGACCCATACTCCAACACCTATAATCCTGGGTTTCAGAACCATCCATATCTTTCTTATCGGAGCACCAATGTTCAAAATCCGCCAACTCCACAACAATCACAGGCGCCATAACAAACACATCAGAAATATTACCACCCCAATGCTGGCTAGAAGAACCAACCACAATAACCCTCCTCATCTTCCGACCCTGCTTTAGTAGAAATTAGAGCTATGCTGGCTAGTATACAAAAGCACATGGAGAGTAGAGATGCTCAAATTGATTCGATTATAGCACATAATAAAATTGTAGATAATCAAATTGCGCATATTTATTCTACTCTACAAGCCCGTCAGCAGGGAGCCCTGCCAGCAAAGCCAACCAGGCCTATGGATCAAGCTTTTGCAATTACTCGAAGGAGTGGTTCACACTATGAAGGGCCCCCTATGCCCAGAGATGATGAACCTATTTTAATGAATAATGCTAATCTTGATTCCATTAAACAAGACAATGTTGCTAATAGCCCTGCAGGGCTAAAGAGTAGTACTAATATTTCAGATAATACATTGCAGGGTACAACTCCAGGGAAGGTAGCAGCTTTAGATAAGAGCAGTAATGCTCCAAATCCAATTATCAAACATCCTTTTCCCAACCGTCACTTAAAAACAAATTTGGATAAGCAGTTTGGTAAGTTTCTGGAGATGGTTAAAGATTTGCAGGTAATAGTTCCCTTCACACAATTAATCACACAAATTCCTGCATATGTGTAGACACCCATTTGTGTCTCCCCAAAACCAAACCCAGTGATGAGTATCTTTCACATTGAATCATAATCGAATGAAGTGAAAGTGTGGAAAGTCTAGTGTTGCGGATAGTTTTAATTTCTTTTCTCTTCTCTCTGTTTTTGAAAACTTATTTTAAGAAAACAACCAATCCAGTTTGGTTGGTCCATGATATGGGTCCAATAGTAGTATAGTAGGATGGGGCTTGACAAGAGCTTTCCAACGATATATTATAAGCCCAATTCTGATTAATATTGAGGAAGTTACGGCCAATTTACTAAACTGGGCCCGTTTTGAGCCTTATATGCGGCCCAATGATCTAGGGGAGGGCCTAATATGGATTTATCATTCCTAATGCAATTAGGAATGGTTTTATTCTTCTAGATTCTTCTAGAAGGTTCTTTTCATTCCTAATTCAATTAGCATTGATAAATTGACTTTTGTTGACTTTTTAGAGTTTTAATTAAAATCAAAGAACATTTTTTGAGTGAAATACGATTTTATCCTCCTGTACGGCAATTTTTATCTGATTTTAAGAAAACGCGTGAATTTCCAGATCAGCGCCAAACGCCAGCTGTAGCGTCTGGCGCTAGCATTGGCGCCTGACGCCAATAGCCAGCGTTGGCGCTGATCAGGTTTTATCCGCGCCAGAACTCTGTTTTGATATTTTATCTTTTGGGCTGATTTTCTTTATAAATAACGTCGTAAAAACTCCATTTTGGATCATCAATTTTCATAAGTTTTCATCAATTCTAACCAGTTTTCACCTACAATCTATCAATTCTCATCTACAATCATCAATTCTCTCTCATTCTCTTCAATAATCATTTACCAATTCTCTCTCTCTCTCTCTCTCTCTTTATTTTCTAAACTAGCCTTTTACATACAAAATTCCGCATTTATTAGATCTACATACACCTAGCCATATTCGAAGTTGCCTTCGCCCTAGACGTGAAAGGTTTAATTTCTGAGGGTTTGGTCCCAAATCTCTCTTTCAATTATTTAATTTAATTGTTGATTATTATTTTCCTTGAAGTTACTAACGTGTGTATTTTGTTATTAGAAAGAGGTACGAGGCATCAAAGTAAGTATTTTAATGGTTTTAATTGATGTTATGGTGTAGAAATCATGTTTAGGTTGTTATTATAAATTCCTAGTATCATGTTTAGGGTAACTTTAATGCACAGTTTGATTAAAAGTATGATGCCTTTTATGTTCTTCCTAATATTTATGGTTGTTAGTATCATGTTAGGGCTATACATATGATTTTTATAGCTTAGTGACATGCTAGGGTTTGTTATTAATCTTGTTAGTATCATGCCTAGGATCTTGCTATTATTATTATGCTTTAATATGATTCATGATTATAATTATGATTAATTTGATTATTATTATGTTGCTTGATTTTATATTGTTATTGCTTGATCACGCCTTTTATGCATGTTTAAAGGAAATTTGTACTTGTAATCATGCTTATATAAGATAATTAATAATCTTGTTTAGGATTAATTTGATTATAAATTCAAGTGATCGCTAATAATAGTTTTATTTGTGCATTAATATTCAACCAACATAGATAAATAGGTTTAGGGTTTAACCAATTGTTTGCATGTTATTCAGAAAGCGCACATGAATACGATCAGAATAAAGTAAAGGCCTATTATTAGGGCAGGTTCAATCTCTTTTAGGTTGGATTTGTACCTTCATCCCCGAACCCTATTTGGTTCAAGACCTTATGGAGTTGACGATCTCTTGGATCGTTAAGGGGTGTAACCTTCACCTCGTGAACGGTTTACAAGTTCCTAAAACTCGTTGGCGACTCTTTTGCTCTATCTTCTTCCCTTTTGGATGTCACTGTACTTTAGTGTATGATCACAGTGGGGTTCAATCTAGGGGGTTTTTTTTATCAATTAAATTAAATTAAATCAAATTAAATTAAATCAATTAAATTAAATCAAATAACTTCATAACACTTACACTTGCACCCAAATCACATAAAGCTTTATCAATCATCAGATTACCAATATGACATGGAATAGAAAAACTACCCGGATCTTTTAGTTTAGGTGGAGATTTATTCTGTAATATAGCACTACTTTCTGCAGTAAAAGCAACTGTCTCTACCTCACTAATAGATCTTTTTCTAGTTAAAATTTCTTTCATAAATTTAGAATATGCAGGAACTTGAGTAATTAATTCTGTAAAAGGAACTATTACCTGCAAATTTTTCACAATCTCCAGAAACTTACCAAATTGCTTATCCAACTTACTCTTTAAATGTCTATTAGGGAATGGAAGTTTGATAGCTGGACCCTGCACATCTCCACTCTTATACTGGGGTTTACCCTACAAAGAATTATCAGAGTTATTAGTACTTCCCTGTAGCCCTGCAGGGCTAGTAACAACATCATTTGGTATAACAAAATCAGGATTAGCAATTTTTGTTATAACAGGTTCATCATCTTTGCGCATAGGAGGCCCATCATAGTGTGAACCACTCCTCAGGGTAATTGCATTCGCATATTATGTAGGTTGTACTGGCTGTGATGGTAGTGCTCCTTGCTGGCGAGTTTGCAGAGTAGAGGAAAGTTGCGCAATCTGAGTATCTATCATTCTATTATGTGTTATCAATGAGTCAATTTGCGCATCTCTACTCTGCATCTGCTTCTGCATAGTAGCTAACATCGTTTTGATTTCTGATAGGTCAGAATCAAATGTAGGAGTAGCAACCTGTTGTGTCTCTGATGTGGAGGTTGGTAGTACCTCTGCTGTGGTTGTTGTACCTGTGGTGGGGGGTTAGGCACATTCGTACTATTGTACGACATATTTTGGTTATTTTTCAACCCTGCATTCTAGGTGTTAGAGTATGGACTAATTTGCTTATATGCCTGAAAAGCATTAACCTTTTCAAGTGAACTCCTACAATTCTGCGCCCAATGACCTACAAGACCACAATTTTCACAAAATATTACAGGGTTAATACCAATAGCAGAAACATTAGCAACGAAAGATGAATTAGAATTATTAATATTGTCTAATTTCTGGCTAATAGATTGCAATTGTGCTTGCAAAAAGGATATAGAATCGACTTGATGTTTTCCCTTATTTGCAAATCCTCTGGGATTCCCATACTGGGAATTATGAATAGCCATCTCTTCGACAACATTGCTCGATATATTCACGTCCAAATTCATAAATCTTTCGTTAGCTGCAGAGTCCAAAATCATTCTTGAATTATATCCAAGCCCATTGTAGAAAGCTTGGATTATCTGCCACTGTTCTAGTTTATGATGGGGACATTCTCTCTGCAAATCCTTAAATCTTTCCCAAGCTTCATATAAAGATTCATCCGCTTCTTGGGAAAAATTTAGGATTGAACTCCTTAACAAAGCTGTCCTCTCTGCAGGGTAATATTTATTATAGAAATTCAAAACAAGAGTATCCCAATCAGTAATACCAAGTGCAGTTCTATTCAATCCATTATACCATAATTTAGTTTTACCACACAAAGAAAAAGGAAAAAGAATCTCCCTGATTTGGTTTTGTGTGACCCCAGCTTGCCTAATGGTGTTACAATATTGACAGAAATCTGCAATATGAAGATTTGGGTCTTCACCCTTAGCTCCGCTAAATTGCTTTCTTTCAATCATAGTAATAAATTGGGGTTTGATCTCGAATTGTACTCCCTCGAGATTTGGTGTAGGAGAAAGATGTGGAAAATCTGTCAGGGACGGCTGCGAATAATCGCTAAGCTTGCGAGGTGGAGGTGGTGGCGGTGGATTCATGCTTGATTCCTGATCTGTACTAAACAAACAAATATGAGAAACTATCTCAACGAACTTGCGTGCTCTGAGACGAGAGAAAAAAAAATAAAAATAAAAATAATAATCTAGACTACAAAAATAATCAGAAATAAAAATAAAACCGTTTCCCCGGCAACGGCGCCAAATTTTGACAGGCTAAAGTCGTAGTCACCTAATCAAAAGTAATTACCTAAGTCCTCTAACTAAAGTAGATAGGGAAGTAGGGTCGAATCCACAGGGAAACAAGTCTTTCGATTCCTAATTAATTATCATAATCTAAATTATTAAAGTAACCAAGAGTTGTTGTGATTAAAGATTATACTACGAAGAATATTAGTAAGGAAAATAAAGTAGGGAGAAAACAAATATTAAAAGGCCTAGGGCATAGGATCACCAATAAATAATATTTCAGGGTAAAACATAATAATCAATCATTAATGTATCAATTAATCAGATCATAAAGGGCTTTCGCTACGTATTATAATCACAGAGTTAATTTACCGGTATTAAATCTCATCTCTCGAATCTCGACTTAACCATTTATAAATTACCCTGCCTATTGAAACTAGGCCTAAATATCAATTCTCATCTCTCGAATCTCGAATCAATATTGCTAAACTCATACAAGTAAACCAGCGCTAATCTAGTTGCAGAGCATTAAATCAATCAATAGGAAATTAATCTAGCATTGACAATTAACAATAATAAATTACCCCTTCATATTATTTATGGATCCCCACAAACCCTAGAAAGAAAACTACTCGGACATAATTAAATCTAAAATAAATAAAGCGATTAAAGGATACATAATAATAATAACAAGAATGAAATAAACTCGTATTGAAAATAAATAACAAAATTAGAGTAAAGCGATAATAAATAAATAAATTAAAGTAGAACTATACTGTAGTAATGAAAATCTCACGGAAGTTGGAAGCAACATAAAGTAAAGTCAACTATCTCTAATATTCTAAGCTACTCCAATAAAAGCTGCGGAAGAAGTTCTAAAATATAAGCTAATGATTATCAAAACTAAAGAAAGCTGACAAAGTCTAAAAACTAATCTAAGAATTATATCCCCCCAAAAAATCTTAGAGCATTCCCATTAGTGAGGAGAATTTTGCTCATGAGCAAAATTCATGAGGAAAATTGCATAATTTGCTTTCCCACCAATGAGCATTACAAAATATGCTCATGAGCATATTGAAATTTGCTCATCCTATGAGCAAAACTGATAGTGAACAGTGATATAGTGGGGCCCACAGCAAGCACTAACGTCAATTTTTTTTTTTACTTTTCGCACCCTCAAAACGACGAGTTTTGGGGTTTGGTCTGAACAACCATCCTCCAAAACGCGTCGTTTTGAAGGCAGCAAAGCAAAAAAAAAATTGCAATTAACGGCTGACAGGGCGCGTCAGTCCAGCCAATAGGAAGCTGACACGCGTCCCTGTCAGCCTTGTCCTCCAATCAAAAAATTCAACTGTTTAGCAACGGTAATAAAATGAAAACGGTAATTTGACCGTTTTATAATTATTAAAAAAAAAATAAATTTGTCGTAAGATTACAATTTAATAGAGTATTAATCGTACGTTTAAAATCTAGGTTCGTTATTGGTTTGTAGTATTAAATGTATTCGTACGCTAATTAAATTTTATGTTGTATTACATTTATAATTAATTAGCGATTAAATTTCAATATTTTGAATGAATATTTAATAATTGTATTAAATTAAATAAAAGTATAATTGTAATTAGTACCCATAAATATTAATTTAACCAAAACATATTAAATATTAATAGGGTGATGTGTAAGAGAGAGAGATATTGGTGGGGTATGTGAAAAAGTAGGAGAGAGATTGATGAGCATTTTTTTTTTGCTCACTAGTGGGATAGATTTTGCTCACTAAAAATGCTCATGAGCAAATTTAGTTGGGAAGAGAGAGAAAGTGGGTAGAGAGAGAATGAGGAGAATTTTTTTTGCTCACTAGTGAGAATGCTCTAATATAGCCCAACAAACCGACATAGCAACATTCCAGCTTACTCGCCCGATCGGGCATTGGGTCGCCCGATCGGGCCCGCTTCCTTCACGCCCAGTAATTCTGATAGTGGGCCTTTTCTCCCTTGGGCTTATAACTGAACTTATATTGTATTGTGATTTGTTGGCCTCATAACTTAGCCCGCATACTAGCTTGGTTTGTAATAATAGCTTGTAAAACTTGGACACTTCTTTACCAATCAAGCCTTTAATTACCGAACTAAATTTATTTAGTACGGCCCTTAGCTCTAAATACTCGATCATAAAATACGATCATATTTCAATATCTTTGTAGTGGCTCAAAAATCTCGGGAATTGTCATAATTTTGCAAATTCCTACAAAATAATATCAACTCTACAAAACACTAGAAATCGTATATTAGTAATAAAAATAGCTCCGCAGAGCTCAAATAAGCACAAATATGACCGTGGGACGGGGAATAAAAATATATATAAAATAGACTTATCACCAACCTATTAAATCATACAAAATTTCTATGGAGGATTGAGCCCCCAAGGGAAGTCGTGTCTTGATGTCGGAGCCGGAGGCCCGATTATGAACAAGAACGAAGAAGAGGTTGTATATATAACTGAGGATGTAGTTCGTCACTACAGGATTGGCAAAAGGGAGAGAGAGAGTCCGTAAGCATGAGTGGCTCAACGGTTTATTCGGTTGATCAGCTTAATGCAATCAATAACTTTTTTTCCCAAATCTCAAACTTGGGAAAGGAGATGACATTAATTAAAGCCAAGCTAGAGAGTGCCTCTTCGATTGCACCAAGTCTTCCCTCCCACATAAAAGAGAAAGGTACACCTTCTAACTCTACTCCTCCTTCTACTTCGAGTAATATGCCAAGTGGTTGTGTCTTTTGTGATATTTGTAGGTCTTATGACAATGATTCTTCAAATTGTCTAAATGCTTTTGAGAAATGTGATGATGTTGAAAACAATGATTGTGAGCAAGTGAATTTTGTTTCTAATAATAACAATGGACAAAGATTTGATGGTCCAAGGAATTTTGGGAATAGGAATTCTCACCAACAAGGTAGTTTTGATAAGTACAACAATGGTGGTTATAGGAACCTAGGAAATAAAGGTTTTCAAGGTAGCTATAATAACCAAGGTTATAGTAATCAAAACCAAAGCCAAGGGTATGTAAATCAAGGCCAATCTCATGGCTTTGGTGGTCAACACAAAAATTTTGGTAACAATCAAAGCCGAGGTAATTGGAACAATCAAAATAGGCGAAATTTTAAAAACAACAACCAAAGGGGACCCCCACCCGGATTTGCTCTAAGACCTCAAGGAAATGGTGATAATTCTTATGCTCAACCTCCATCTTCCAAGACTACCTTAGAGGAGATCATTGAGAACCAAACCAAGATTTTGAACACCTACATGTCGGTGAGTGAAAAGAAGTTCAATGAGATGATGACACACAACAAGATGCTTGAAACCCAAATCACTCAACTAGCTAACACTTTGAAAGATTGTGCTAGCCCTTCTTCACTACCCTCTCAAGGAGTTGATACTAAGGAACCCGTTTATTCTATCACCACAAGGAGTGGAAAAGTGCTTGAAGAGAGAGTTTCTAGGAATAGTGAGGAGGATGAGAGGAACAATTATTGTGACTCAAGTGAGGAAAAAGAGAAAGATGTGTCAAAGAGTGTGACAAAAGGAGGAAGTTCGTGAGAAAAAGAAGAGTGTTGAGAGAGTGCAAGAGGAAGTGAGAAAACCCGACCTTCCATATCCCCAAAAGTTTATGAGGAACAAGTTAATTAGATGAACAATTCTGGAGATTTCTTGACATTTTGAAGGAGGTCCATATTTCTATCCCTCTCACCGAAGTTATAACCCAAATGCCTAGATATTCTAAATTCCTTAAAGATATTTTGAGTGGCAAGAGAGAGTGCAATGAGGTAGATTCGGTAGAGCTTAGTGAGTGTTGTAGTAGACATTGGTTTGAGCTTTGTCCTCAAGACCAAGGACGAAGAGGTAATAGACATTCCACATTGGTTTGAGCTTTGTCCTCAAGAGGAGGAGGATGGTTTCAAAGAAGTGGATGGTGTTAACCCGTCTACAAGAAGGAAGAAGGCTAAGAAAAAGGCAAGGGCTTCTAGGAAGAAGCGGATGAGATTGAAGTTGAAGAATGAAAAAGTTGTTTTTGAAGTTCAAGCAAACGAGGTTTCATCAAGAAACAATGAGGAGTTGCTACAAATTGAAGAGAAGTTTTTACCTTCCGCCAGAGTAAGGTGGTGTCCTTTGACCCTCCATGATTTGGAGGAAGGGTCGAGCTTAGGACCTTAAGCAAGCGCTTCCCGGGAGGCAACCCGAAGATTTCTAACCTTTCCTTTTGTTTTCTATTTTCTTAATTTTCTTTCTTTAATTTTCTTTTCTTTCACTTATTTTCTTTTGGAATTATAGGGTAATTTATGGATATGGATTAATTCAAATGAGCACGAGCATTGGATAGGAGTTTTTGCGGTTTTCGTTGTGATGTATGTTCAATTTTATCGAATTTTTGAGGCAACAAGGGTAAGAAATATTAGTGAGGTAAGATAGGGAAATTATGCTAAAGTTTGAAGAAAATTTGAACTTGGTGAGTTCATTGTGGTGCTACCATTATTTTAGGGGTGTTGAACCCACATTCTTCATGTTTATAAAATGATCATTACAATGGGTTCAAAAATCCCAGGATGATATTAAACGATAAGCCCACAGATGAACGCACCAAAGAAGCTAAAGACCAGGCTAGCTGATTGGCGCGGGGGCTCCAAGGGAGGGCGCGGGCGCGCAGCCTAGCCGCACGGGCGCGCACCCCTACAGGCCGAGACTTACTTTTTCTTCTTTTCCTCATTTCTTCTTCTTCCCTATCTCATTCAAACGCACACTCCTTTCGTATTACTCTTGAAACCGCTCAAACCCTTACCCTATTCATCTAATTTCATCAAAAATTAACAAATTTTCAATCAAAAATCATCAAATATTTCTACATGTTTATCCTTTCAAACAAAAACTACACTATTTTCATTTATTTCAAGCTTCAATATCTCTCATCCGTTGTTGAAGAAATTTGGGCTTTTTCGTTTGTGAGGGAATTGGTGGCCAAAGCTTGTTCAATCTTGCATCTTGTATGGTATAAACATCCTCTTTTACTCTTAAATGCATAATTATATCATATAATTGCAAGTATTGGATTGTTGATAGTTGTGAATAGTAGTAGTATGAATTTTGGTAATTTTGATGATTGATGTTGAATTTTGGTTGATTATATGTGTTGTTGTTGATTGTTATTGCCTCACATTGTGTTGTTTGATGTTTGTGTAGCTAAATTGATCATAATTGTTGAGAATTGTTGAGGTCGGATTTTTGGTAGTGCTAAATTGATATTATTGTGCATTGGTTCTTGGTTCCTTTGTGATTGGTGTATGGTTGGAATGCATTTGTTGACTTGAATTGGTGGTGATTGTATAACTTTGGGATTGTTTGATTTTGGTAGTGAGTTGTTGCTTGACGGTATTGGTTAAGGAGTTTGATTGAGGCATTCTAAATTGTTGGTTGGAGTTTCTTATGGTGATTGTGGTGTATTGTGATTGGATTGTTGAGTTACTATCTTGAGAATTCACCATGTCTAAACACATTAAAAACCTCCTAAAGAACCGAAAAACCAATGTAACCATTGAAGAACCCGCTCCTTCCCCCTCTACCTCACAACCTCGTCAACCTACCCTTATCCCCGAGCTACGCATCAATGACCCCATTCAAAAGGCTAGATACACCAAGCTTACAGAAAACCGTTCCCTTAAACCTTCCCGAAACTATTTCAACCCGGACATGATTAAGTTGGGCATTGATGAAGATTTAAGGGAATTGCTCAACAATCTCCGTTTGGGATCATTTGTGAGTCGGAGCTTCCGTACCTAAGTTCAACCAACTTTGGAATTCTTGGCCACGGTTGATCTTGTGGTGGCCGAGGGAGGTTACTGCCGTGTTCGGTTTCGGCTCTTCAACATTCAATTTGATCTATCTCTTGAAGAGTTCAATGCGGCTCTAGACTTCCATCCAAACTCAGATATTTTGGATCATGAGCTCTTTTTCAATGATGAATATGATCAAAATTCATGGTGGAACGACATTTCTGGGTGTGGTGACTTTGTGACCCGGTATGCCAAGATTAGTAAGGTTTACCTGCCATGTCTCCGGGTTATCCATCGGCTTTTGGGGTATTTGGTATTTCTGAAGCAAGAGTTGGGAAAAATGAGTCAGTTAGAACTTTGGATTCTTTGGGTGGCTACTCGTGAGGAGTACCGAGGTTGCCTAAATTTGGGATAAACTTTTGTCAAGTATTGCCAAGGACTGCAAGATAGGGATTCCGGCGAGATCCTTTGTTGGAGCATGGTCACAAGGCTAGTGACCAACCTTGAGCTCGGGCATTATTTGCCGTCTTGCACTCCGGTGGGGGATGTTGATTCTCTCTACCTCGATGTCCGGAAATTGAAGCAAATACAGTTCTTAGCAAAGAATGAGGACAACGAGGTGTTTGATTGGCTAAAGGGATAACGTGCATTGGTGCTATCTCCCTAACCCCTCCTTGACTTCTCTCCACCGCGAGAATGTGGAAAACATTTGGCATGTCTCCAAAAGCCACCGCCCTCCCTACTATGATGATGATGAGGATATGGATAAAGAAAAGGAAGAAGAGTCGCAACAACATCAACATCAACAACATCAACAACAACAACATCAACAACAACAACAACATCATCATCAACAACAACAACAACAACAAGAGCAACATCACCAATTTGCTAACTCCGACTTGAATGCCTTTACTGCTCAAATGAAGGGCATGCAAATCCGGTTGGAGGGCATGTATGATCAAGACTTTGAGGCCCTCTATTCTCATGTAAGAGGGATTTCGGAGATGTAGTAAGGTGTGTTTCTCCAACGTTAACATTTATATGATGCGGGTGTTAACCGGGGAGACATCACTCCCCCGGTTAACTACCCTTACTTTCCACCCCAATATGGTCCTGTACCATCTTTTGGGGGTGATGGGGTACCCACTTACCCATATTGTCAAGGACCCCCGGGGTCCAACACCGAGACTCGCTCATTCCCCGATGAGCACGGTAACTATGATTATTGTGTTCCCAGTGGGAGTGACTTTAGGGGTGATCCTAACTACCCCTATGTACACCCCGAGCACCCTCTACCGCTCGCCTAGCCCGAGAAATTCACTCCCCTTGTCCCTTGGCAACAAGATAACTGTAGGGGCATTATAGTTGGCCACCTTGTTACACCGGGGGATAGGATCCTTATGGTCCCCTATCTGGGTTTTCCTATGATGGGGATAACAATGATGGCCCCGGACCGAGTGGTAGTGGTAGCTAGTTCCCTCATTTTTGTGTCATTTGCCTCCATCCCTTGTCTTATATGTGCTTGCTTTGTTTGATGGGATGTTGAGATGTATCTATGATTAGCTTGGGGGAACTTTTCCTTTCCTTAGGGTTTTATCTCGGTAGTCAATTTATTGTTGTAGCTCACCTTGTTTCTTTCGCCTCTTTGTATGATGGTCTCTTTCTTGATTTCTCTTTGATGGTGTTTTCTCATTATTGGTCTTGTTGTTGTTGTGATGATGATGCTTGAGTTGCTCCCTAGAATCAAAACCCCTAATATCAAAATCCCATGAATCCAAACACTTGAATCCAAATTTTGTAGCTTAGTACTTTGTTGATTAGTTAGATGTTTAGTTGGTTCTTTAGTTCTTATTTTCTTATTTTTACTTTCTTGATAGTTTAGTTCCGCTTCTTTTTGCTTTTTATTTTCTTTCCTTTCGTTTTATTTTCTTTTCTTTTCTTTTGAAGTTACAAACCGTTTTCTTTGTCTATAGTTCTCTTTTCCATTTTTGTTCTCATACGGCTTTGATGATGATGCTTTGTTTCTTGGAGTTCATGAAGTGGTTGATTCTTCACCTTACTATTTTAGCATTGCTCGGAAGCCGGTGAGATCTTTCTTATTTTTCTTTATCTCTTTTATTTTCTTGGATGCATAGTTTAGGATTAGTTTTAGAAAAAGTTGAATGGTTCGAGGATGGATGCTTTTAACACCTAGAGTGTTTGGGATCATTGGCGATGTTGTCATTTGATTACTTGTTTATTGATTGGGAATTACATGCATGTTAGACTTGCATATTCGTTTTATTCTTTATTTTCCTTCTTTTCCTTTATCTATGTTTTTCTTTTTCTCCTTTCTTATCTTTTATTTTTCTTTCTTCTTGTTTTTGGTTTTTGGTATGTTTTAAGGCTTTATTTGTCACTTTTTGTTTTTCCTTTGAATTGGACTATATACAACCGATTTTTGCTTTTGAATGAATATCTTCCTAAATAGTATGGGTATGCACGGTTTGAGAATATGCTTGGTTGACTCTAGGATAGGTGTATGCTAAGGTAGCATGTTTTAGAACTAGGGGGATCATGAAACCGGATTCTACTTGTTTGTGGCATATGGGAAGTTGCTTCCTATGGTCGATTTGACACCTATAGTGAGTTTTTGCTACATCCATGTGAGGTTCATCATTTTTCAAGCCTTCTACATATTTTGCATGAACGGCATGGATCCTTGACTATTGCGGACCTAATCTTGAATCTTGACTCATAATTCTAAAACACGAGACCGAACCATCTAGGGATGACAAAGGCATCTTTTCGGGGTGGTAATTTTTCTTTTCTAGGTTAACTTTCTTCTTTTTAGTCCATTGGGTTTACATTTGCCTTCTTGCTAACCATTTGAGTCTTTTCCCATCTTTTCAAGCCACATCTGTATAACATTGAGCCTTTTGTTTCTTTTTGTTCCATTTTTGGTTTTTGTGAAGCAAATGGCCATGTTTTTGGAGTTTGTGGTATATAAGTATGGATTTTGGTTCCTTTTGTAAGCAAGCTTGTGTTTTGTATATTTCGTGAATAATGGCAAATGATTGGTGGAAAAAGCCGTCCTAAGTATAAAAATGGCAAGGACTTAATAAATGCAGAATTATAAAAGCCGTCCTAAGTTTAAGAGGCATGGACAATTGCTTTGAAAGAAATAAAAAAAAAAAGAATTGGAAATAAGAAAAATCAAAAATATTTTGATGTGATTCTTTTCCCATTTTCAAGCATTAAGGACAATGCTTCCTTTAAGCTTGTGGGAGAAGTGTTTATGCTCTTTGTATATATGATTGTGGTTATAGCTTTGAATAAGCTTGGGGGAGTTAGTTTGTTTTTGTTTGGCGATTGCTTGATTATGAGGAGAAGGTTTGATCACCCTTTGCTTTACTAATTAGGAATACTGCCAAATTCTAAAATTTTAAGCCTACCCTCACCCTTTTTGCCGTTACATTACAACCATTGGGAAAGACCTTTTGACCTAGAGGTTGAGTCAAATTTCGAGGGCATTATGAGTTAAAGCCTAAAGAAAGGGGATGCATAGTCAAGACGTCGTGTAGCTCAAAAATGTGTTCTTTTCCGGCTCCTTCGAGGAGCTATTGAGATGCTCATTAAAGGGAGATTTGAGACTACAGGGAGAACGCGGTAAGATTGAACGGGATGAAGGTGAATTGTTATAACTAGTTCTCTATGCTTAGCATACTCTATGTTTCAATCAACCTCAGATATCTTAAAACGTGCTTACCCCTATTTGCTTAAGAAATATGTTTATTCATTTCAAATGTGGTCATTTTGTAAAGTCCAATTCGTAAAGGTTTCAATTTTGTTTTTCTTTCTTTTAGTTTCCTTTTTGTGGTTTGCCTCACGTATGTTGGTGGAGAGTTATAGGTTAAGCTCTTAGGAAACCTTTACGAGACCTCACTCGTCCTCATAGGTGACTTTTAGGTTTAAAGGGCTTGTTGTAGCTAAAAATAACCGTGATTCCTACGTTAGTGAGTCTTAGTCGATATTCCCGTCTTATGTCTTTATTTTTCTTTTTGAATAAGTCTTTAATCCTTATTCTTTCTTGCTTTGTTTTGCTCGAGGACGAGCAAAAGTTTAGATTGGGGGAATTTGATGAGTGTCATTTATGGCACTCATATGGTTCTTTTTAGGGTGAATTTCATGCTATTCTATAGCTCTTTTACTTAGCTTTTCCTAATTTTACTCTTTATTTCTTTTAGTTTGCATTTTGTTAGTTGGATTTCTTTCTTTATGCATTTCTTGGTATATTTTGTTATTTTCTCTTTTATTTGTTTGTAATCCTTTATTTTTCAAGTTAAGGTCGTTATCCAAGCTTCCCGAGGCCTCTTCCCAAGTTTGGCATTGATTAGGATGTCTAATGTTCTCTATTTGAAGCTTAAGCATGGAGAAGTGCAAGTTCCTAAAGTCCTTAAGCCGTGCATTCAAGCCGTTGGGGCATGATTTCTCGTGTTGAACCCACAAACATGGAGTTTAGAAACTGCAAGGTCCCGTGTTTATTAAGAGCATTAAGTGGAACGCACGAGGAGCATCAGCAAGATAGTAAAGAGGGTTGCCCTGTTCCAAAGCGCGGGCGTGCGCGACTATAGCGTGGCTGTGCGACCTGGTGGTGCGGGCGCGCCTCTCTCGGGTGCGGGCGCGCCTGTCTGGGTCTCTATTCCGTACCCTGATTTGCGCAGCCGCGCTCTCCCTTATAGTTGGCCGCGCCTGTACGGGTTTATTTGGGGACGATCTAACTAATTTCTCTTAGTTAGTTTTACTATATATAGATTTTCTTTTTATTTTTAGAGAGAGTGGATTTTTTCAGTTTTTAGAGAAGAATTAGAATTAGAATTTTAGAAAGAGAAACTCTAGATTGTAGAGAGAGAAGTTCTTGATTGATGATTGAAGATTGGTAATTCTAGCATTTTCTCCATTGAATTGAAGCAAGTTTGTAAGGATTTCTTTTACTTTAATGCAATCTTTAGCTTATCATCTCAATTGTTTTGTTGATTGTTCATGTTTGAATTTAATTTGTGATTGAATTATTTTTATTGATATGATGATGATGAAAGTGTTGATTAGCTTAGTTTTGGTTTTGATTTCAATGGATTGCGAGTAGTTTTTTTTCTAGGGGAATGGTGAAGCATATATGAGTAATGGATTGATGCTAATTGGGGGAAATTGATGGAGTTGTTGTTGTGATTAAATTGGTTGATTGATTAAGTGCATGTGTGTGATTAATTGAAGAGTAGCTAACTTTGATTGTTACACTAGAATGCATTGTAAGCTCGCATTGATACGGAAAATTGATTTGTGGCTTGCTTTTGTCGATTGAGTAGGTTTGCAAGGTTCCTAGTTAGAGTCTCTCGTAGTTGACGCTAGCTTGACCTCTACGAGATTGGCCTACCTTACTCTCTTGATTGCTTAATTGATTTTCCCTTGCAACACTCGACTTAGTCATCTCCAATACCGATTAGCTATATCCATTCCGCGTATATGCGGATCCTAACCCTAGTTCTTGATAAATTTGATTTTGTTTTGATTGTTTGATTGTTTAGAATATACACACTTCACTTCATTGCTTCGAAATAGCTTAGCTTTAACATTAGCATTCACCTCCCGTTCCTAGTGGTTCGACCCTCGACTTTCCCTGTGCTAGGTATAAGGGTGTGTTGAGAGATTACAAATTTTGTTTTAACCGAGGGTAGATTAGTTTTCAACGACCTAGTCTCCACCTTAGATCAACATATCGAGGGACTTTAGACCAGTGATGACAAGATTGAGAGGACATCATCCCCTTTATTATTTTTAAACCGATCTCTTTTCATGACTTGACATCACCTAGAACACCTTTACTTGTAAAAGCGTTCTATAATTGCGAAGGATCAATCTAGATTCTTTAGCGTGTTAAGACTAAAAAATAACTTTTTTTATACCTTTATAGCTACTTGTTTCAAACACTTAGCGAATCAAGGATCACTTCGACATCCTTAACATTTCTAAAAGATTCTCTATTCTTTGAGAACTTTGAAGAATAAGCCTCGGATTTTCCTTGACTACTTTGATCCTCGTCTATTCTAGACTCGATCAAAGTGGGGGGGCTAACCTGTAGACATCTACTTTTGGCCTCCTGTCCTGACAGGAAGTGCAATGACGATAAATAAAACCATCTTCGTGTTGGATCAACGTGAAGAATAATTGTGAATAATTGATTTAATCACAAAAAACACAAAATGACTAGCCTCACCCAAAAAAAAATGCAATAAGGTCCAATTAACTAAGCCTGATCATTATTAGGCTTAAGCCCGAGCTTAAAACCTAAAAATGACGGATTTAGAGGCGCCTAGGTTAAAAATTAATGCTACCGCAGAAAATCCGCGCGCTTCTCAATGAGTTGCGCTGGTCTGGTGCGAGCAACTAATTTAGTTACGCGCGACACCCAGCGCAACTGCTAGTTATGGGCTTGCGGAAGATTCATAATTTCATGAAAATATAAAATCGAATCTTACCATAATACCGCGCGCAAGACATTTAGTTGTGCTTCCCATAGCAGCACAACAAATCACTTACTCTGGGATGCCACACGAAACTCATTCAGATGCACGCAACACCTGCTGTGGCAGAATGTTCAAAACCCTAAATGCACCCATTCCATATAAATAGAGGCTCAAACAGACAAAAATTAACCTAAAACTCTGGCAGAAACTTTGTGAACTTGTGTGCTACAAAACCCTTTTGTCCTAAATACTCACCCCCCCCCCCTCATACTTATTACTACGGTGGAGGTTCCCGAACAACAAAGAGTTTATAAGTGTTCTAAACGAAGATCTAGAAAAGAGAAGTGGTAAAATCCCGAGCACATAGATCAATCACCTTTATTTTATTGTTTAAAATAACTTTAATTAATTAATTAGAGTTGTTTGATCACTTTAAACGGACTTTTAATTAATCAATTCCACATATTTTCTTGCGTTAAATAAGAATAGAATTGAATAATTAATTGTTGATTGATCACTTAAGCCAAGGTGAATCGTGTTTATTTTTTTTCTATTCACGAATAATATTGATTAAATAAAGAATAACGACTTTGCAATGTAATTCCCACGTGATTGATCCGTGTAAATAAAATCAACTTAGTTTTAGGTATCACATTGCATATATTGTGTTGGTGATGAAGTTGTGAAAAGGAAAAGCTAGTAGAGGCACTACTAGGGCTAGGATAGCGATTCCCCTCTAAAGGGAACATTATCTTAGTACCCTCGCTCCCGAAATCATTTCTTGTTTATGTAGACCAATTTGGGCATGGGTAAACTTACGATTCGTGCTAATTGTCCCATGAACTCTACTAATTGGGAGAAAGTCATGAACGAGGTTTATAAGTTGTCCTAAAACTCATTGGCGACTCCTACTTGTTTCTTACAAAAATACGTGATGATAGGATCAATTCTAATTCAAGGTCCCCCAAACAGTCAGGAATTCAAATCCTAATACACCTTAGTATGTGTAAAGTCCTAGGCTTTTAAAGGGCCACGGGCATTTAAGGAGAAGGGTCCCCTACGATGGGGACACCCTCCTTACAGAAAGTATAGGTAAGCTATATTATGGTCATAAGTAAGCAGTCAAATACTAATTTACAAATATGTTTCACATTGTAAGGCATATCAACAACCATACATATTAAGATATGACAGTAAAAAAAGATTTAACACAACATACTAATAAATGCAAATAAGCAATAAGTCAAAAACTTTATAATATGAGAATACAACCATTAATGCACTTACCTTAGTAGTTGGATATCAGAGAGAATGATCAGCAAAGAATCTTAACTCTAAAATAGAATTCAAGTGTACGTTTTATATGAGGAAAGTAATCTTGAATAGAACAAGGGAAACATCAAAACTAGCTTATCTCTATAGCTGAAGCATTTTCATTAGCTAGAAAAGTAAAGCTGTGCAATGTTCACCGGATATAGTTCAAGTTTCTTATAGTTCAGGTTGTATAATGATACAAGTAACCCAGCTGTACGCTACTTTGTTGAGACATATGACTAATTTGACTTCTATATTGACATATTAAAATACAAAAGATTAAAAAAAATAAAAATAAATAAATAAAATAACAATTTTTTTAAAAAAATTATTGCTATTTTTTATTTTTTTTACAAAATTACGTGCATTACTTATTCAACTTCATTAGTTATTATAATGTACTATTTGTATTTTAATGTTATGAAGACACAGTAGTATATTAAAATAAGATGACTAAATATAATATTAATCTTTCAATTTAAATTCATCTATAATGAGCAAATACACAAAATATATACACATCATCTTAAGATGTGGCTTATCTAAATAGCCTGGCTACTCTGGCCATTGTAGAGATTTCTAAAATGTGTTACATTTCTCCAAAAGAACATCAAGCATCACAAGTTTAACCTCTGAAAGCCAATGTCCTAACAAAACACGACGCATTTACAAGTCAACCTTCAAAGTGGCTGCAAAATAATGATGAGTGTCATTTATGGCACTCAAAGGGTAATCTTTTAGGGTTATTTCTTTCCCTTTTTCATGCTTTCTTCTCTTATTTTTGTTCCTTTTTCTTTAGGTTTCTCTTTCTCCTCTTTACTTTATGGTTCTTGTGTTTTCCTCGTCGTGTTTTCCTTTTATTTGGCTCTTTTTCCTTTTATTTCCTTTCTTTGTTTGCTTGTGTAGGTATTTGGAGAATCACCTTTGCAAAGGAATCGAGTTGGGGACTTAATGATCAAGTAAGGAAGAAGCATTTGGCTAGAGAGGGCTTAGAGAGGCCTTAGAGAGGCCTCGGAGAGGTCTCCAAGGTATTTCCAGCAGGCCGCGGGCGCGGGTCAGTGGAGCCGCGGGCGCGGGCTTAAGAAGAGCAAATTGCAAGATTTTGGCAGGAGCTTCCCGCGGTTGCCCCGCGGTCTTTCCGCGAGCGCGGGAGGTTCTGGAGAGGCCTCGGAAGAGTTGGAGAGGGCCCGGCCCTCATATCAAGCATAATTGAATTTCTTTCCAGGGACTTCCCGCGGTTGCCCCGCGGTCTCTCCGCGGGCGCGGGAAATCTGGAGAGGGCGCTCCATCTCAGAGAGACCGCGGCCCCCTGATTGAGTTTTGGGAGCAAGGGATTAGCCGCGGGCGCGACATCTTTAGCCGCGGGCGCGGGTCTATCTTGCCGCGGGAGCGGGTGCTGCCCAGAAAGCCCGCGGAGGGTTCCGTACCCATTTCTCCGCGGCCGCGGATTCATCGAGAGAGACCACGGGATTTGCCGGTTTCTTCTTTACCTATAAATAGAATTGTAATTCCTTTTTGAGACCAACTTTTATTCTATTTTTTTCTGAAATAGTTTAGAGCTTAGTTTTCTCTCTCTTAGGTTGAGAGCTTCTCTCTCTAGATTAGGCTAGATTAGGAGTAGTTTTAGAGAGAGAAAGTGAGGAATTTCAATGGTGATTGAGAGATTGAAGATGCAAGTGTGACAATTGTGTTCAAGATCTTCTCTATTATCAATGAGCATTCCTAACTCTATCTCACCTTATTTCTTTGTTTAATTTCATATTTGTTTGGTTTAATTTTGATGTTTGATGCTTGATTAGTGTAATTGTTCTTGGTATTTTGTTGATTCTTGATTTCCATAGCTGTTAGTTGATAGATGATGATTCTTGAATAGTTGTTTGGCTAGGAATTGGGTGAAACTTGTATGATTGATTAATTGTGATTAATTTGGGGATTGTGTTGATTGATTGTTGAGATTAAAGTGATAAGTGAAGGTTTGCATGTGTGTAATTCAATTTGGCCTTGAGAATTATGTTAGATTGCATTGTAATTGCTAATGACATGAACAATTGATTTAGGAATTGCAATTATCAATTGGTTTTGATTGTGATTCTCTTAGTTTGTTATTCATAGTGAACCCTAGCTTAACAATTAGGAGATAGCTCTTTGATTCCTATTGATTGCTCTTATCATTTAGTCCTCACAACCTTTGATTGGCATGCTCTTCCCAAGTTGTTGCATTTGACATGATTACTTGTTGATCCCCGTTCCTAGTGTTTTATTTCCTTGGTTACTTGTTTTGTTAGTTGTTAGTATTCTCTCTTACCTTCGTCTTCGACCTAGCTTAGGCGCATAATTGAAAGTGCTTGAACATTACCGTTCCTTTGGGTTCGACCCTTGACTTGCCTCTATACTCGTATTTAGGTTTGTTAAGTGTTTATAAATTTAGTTTGACCGAGGGAAGATTAGATAACGACCTAGTTTTCCACTCGTCAAATAACAAAGTAAGATTAAGTCAATATAACACACAATATAGTAATAAACAAAGGATGCTGCTTCAATTTATACGTCTGAAAGCAGTGATGATAAACTTTAGTTTAACTAGAAGATGACATTTGAAATGATATTAGCTAGTCCCAACACATTATATGATACAATATTCTTTACACTTGATTCAGGAGCAGTAGTTGGTAGTCAAGGTGTATAGACTGTAACCGTATCAGATCTCTTGGAACGTTAAAGAGAAACATATAGTTGCCCATGATAGAAGAATGGGTGTGGAAGATATACTAATACTCAATTTAGTGTCTAACCTTGAGACTTTTTTACTATCACATCAAAGCTTAATTTCAGTGGGAATTGCTTACGTTTAAACTGAAAAGGATACTTAGAAGAAGCTGAAGGCATTAAGTTCACTCGAGGTACAAAGTATAATGTGCTTTTATAATGGCTTGATGATATCTCAGATATAATAGAATTAGGAAGGAATCGCCTACAAATAAGGCGAGTTCCATTGCACATGCCTTTAGAAGGTGCTAAATTGCGTAATATCTTCAACTCAAGTTTATGAGAACTCATTTCCCCCGGTGGTGTAATCAGTTTCGTGGGGTGAGGTAGATTGAACTGATGTATGCTATTCTTATATAAAATGTGTGAGTTTAAAGGTCTAACTGTTGCTTAGAAACCATGATAGAAGGCCTTTATATATGATGTATTTCATGTATTTAATTTGTACTATGACTACTGATTAAAATAAGTGAATTTTTGGCTTAAAATGTCGTATTTAAATATGAACTTTTATGTAAGCTTCTGGTTGGACTTAGTTTAGGGTATATAACCATGTTTAAAACCTTGTTTTGGCTCATATTATACTATATAATACTTGTGTCAAAGTGACGGTCAATGTGTGCAAGTCTGGTAAGTTTTAGAACAATATTCCAAAAATTGTGATTTTTAGAAGTATGTATTTATAATTTTTAAAAATTGGACAGCATGTATGTATGTTTATAGTGTGCATATTTCTGATTAAAAGACTTCTCATGGTGTTGGTAACATACTATTTAACCTATGCATATTGCGGTGTTTGATTTGATAATTCTTGAGTATAAGACCGTATATATCTGGCATCTCTGCTAATCATTGATAATTTTTGACTTAAAATTATATTATTTTATCGATTCTTATATTGATTGTAAGTTAGGAGCCATTGGGTTGTGGGATTCTAATGGTTAGAACATGTTAACTACTTGGCCGCGGGATTCAAGTAGTATAACATGGTTAATTTTTGTCGTCCGGGAGGTTTAGAGGTGTAAGACCATATTTGACTGGAGGTTCACCTAACAAATTTTAGGAAGTGGAATGTGGGCTTCCACTAGCGTTTGATCCTACTTTAGTCAAATTATTTTTTCTATGATATAAATATTAGGTTTTTTGTAGAAAATAACACCACAAATATCAAACTTTTATTATAACACCACATAACAACACAAAAACTTGATTTCACTACCAGTTAACGGATTCTTGGATGGAATCCGTTAGTGGGGCTCTCTTTGGAGACGTGTCAGTGCTATATTGGTTAAAAAAAACCTAAATCCTAACACAGCCATACTCCTCCACCGCCGGCAGCCCTGCCCTCCACCACCGGCAGCTCAACTCCCTCTACCGCTGCCGAAACCTACTACTTCACCGGTAGAACCACCCTAGCCAACTCTCCCTTTCTTCAAATTAACAAACCTGATCCTGCCTCTTTTCCCCCTCCCTGAAAACCACCACAGCAGCCACCTTCACCCCTAAAACAATTGAAATCGACAAACCCTAAAACCATAATTGCCAATAATTGAACCCAAACTACTCTCTTGAGTGCGCGAGGTGGTTATGTAGGTCGGTGCGGTGTGCGAGGTTGTTATATGGGACAGTGTGGTGCGGAGGTGATAGTGTGGGTCGATGCATTGCGCGAGGCAATTGCGGGGGCTGCTTTGCTTTGGTGGGTTGATGTTGTGCTTGAGGTGGTTATGGGGGCTAAGGTGGTTTACGGGGAGGGCGAAGGGGCTGAGTCGCCGGTTTTGGTGGGGTCAAGGGGTGCCGGCGGCTAGGGCAGGTGGTGCTGGTAGTGGGGCTTAGTTGGGTTAGGGTTTAAGTTTTTGTAAAAAAATTTAAATTTTTGTTTTAAATTTTTTATCTTAAACCAATAGATTATTGACATGTGTTGTTTGAGGGTCCTACTAACGGTTTTCATCCAAAAAACCGTTAAATTATTTTATCTTAAACCAATAGATTAATTTTTTTTTTTTTTTTTTTTTTTTTAGTGTTATAATCCATTTTTTGAAAAATTTTGGTGTTATTTTCTAAAATAACCTAAATATTATTACTAAATTGTTTAATCTGTTTTGCTTGTTTGAATTATTATATGAACTTTCACAATTATTTTCAGCTGTTTTTAAGTTTTAATTTACTAAGTAACCCTATTTTTCATTGAATAGTTTCTTTCTAATATCTTTAATTTCTTCTAGTTCATGTCATGTGACTTTGTTTTCATATGTCTTTTTCTTTGTTCTTACCTTGTCTTGATTCTTGCTATGTGATCTCCTTGTCTTTGGGTTGGGATGGCAACGGGGCGGGTTGGATGCGGAGGATGGCACCTCCTCACCCGTACCCACCTAAAAATTTTGTACCTATCCCCGCACCACCACCAATGGCGGGTCCAATACCCACAATCCATGCCCGTCCCGCCGGGTACATTGTAGGATCCATCCCCTCCCCACCACCTGCTTGGATATCCATACCCACCCCATACCCGCCCCAAACCTGCTGTCATAAATGATACAAATTTCACAAAAATGGCAATTATATCAAACTAACAAAAATATTAACAGATTTAACATTACAAAGTCCACCAAAAAATTACAAACTCATTAATTATACAGTTTCATACTTAGAAAAATTCACAAATCCAAGTCCATAAAATTATACAAAGTTATAAATTCCAAACGCATGTAAAATTAATCGGTCACTCCGGTTACTTCGGTATCACTTCCATCTTCTAGTTCCTCCAATAACCATTGATTCTGCACTTCCTTCAACTCACCTACAAAATATATATAACTCATATTAGTAATTTTCATCATCTAATGCAATCGGAGTACAACTTGCACACGTTGATGGCTTAGAGATATCAGGGATACCATTTCCACCGTTTGATGTCATTACTCCTTGAAACAATGGAATATATATATATGAGTAAAATAAATAATCCTTAACTTAGACTAATTATATGCGAACATCTACCGTAACCACCACCCATAAGCACTACAAAACAATGGAATATCCTTAACTTAGACTAATTCATGCTTTCATTATTATTTATTCCACCAAATAATCACATGAATTTATTATAACAATTTATTATAACTAACCTACTGATTTTTCACAAGGTAAAAATCTACTGTGTTTACTAACTTTGTACAAATCTTGTTTTTTAATTATTCTTAATTAGGTTCCTCATTCTAGTTGGTAAATTTATTTTAGAATTTCTCAAATTAATACATTCCTATAAATTGTCTAATATAATCATAATAATCATCACATCTTAACCTCTTAGATTAAAAAAAAAAAATGCAACATCAATATAAAATCGACAATTAAATTACAAAGTGTTGATTCTTTAATATAGGATCAATTTGTTCCATAATAAATTAGAATTCAAAGTCAATCAGAAAATCAAAATAAATACGATAATAATCAAGAATCTAGATAAATACCTTGGGGAAGAAGATGTCAAGATGAACTGGACAACAATGGTGATAGAGGCAAGGTCATGACTCCAAGGAAGAAGATGAATGAGTGAGGTAGGGAGCTGTGAGGTCTTGAGGATTCGAAAGAGAGTGAAGATAGACAAATAGCGGCTGTAAGGTCTGTAGAGGAAATACAAAAATTAGGTTAATGATTTGGGTATTTGGGCATTTGGGTGTTGGGCCTTTCATAAGTATATTCTAGATTCTTCTTAGGGTGGGTATTAGGCGGGTAAGGGACGGGTCTAAGCAGGGCGAGGTGGGTCTAGGTGGGACGGGTTTGGAGGGGGTCTGCTATAACATCCATACCCTCCCCACCACCCGTGGTTGGTATAATTTTTATACCCATCCCCGCACCGTCACCCGCCAAACCTCCCTCCATAGCCGCCCCATTGGGGCGGGGATGGGGCGGGTCTTCCATTTGACCCGAACCACTACCATCCCTATATTTGGGAGAACTGCTAGTTACTCCCCACTGATTGTGGAACCTAAATGTTATTTTCCGGTGAAAAGTAGCTTCTGTTGAGTCTAGGCTGAGAGAAGAGTGTTTAGTTTGTTTTATTAATAGTTTTATTGACTTCCCTATATAATCTTTAGACCATATCTTTTTAGAAAATTGGATTTAAGGTTGTTCTACCTCATTTGAAATTTTCTATTTTCATTGAGTTTTCTTTCACTTAAATATTTTTATATCGATTATTCATTTATTTCCTTTATTTTTCAGTAACCTTTAGAGTGACATTACCATCTCGACGTTATTTCCGCTAATGTCTCGCCTTCTATTTTAGATGGGGTGTTACAGGCACGCCCCTATTTTTAGATTTCTTAGTGACAACCCTCCATCCCACATCTGCACCAGGCCAGATTGGGTCACAGGTTGAGTTTGATGTTCGGGAGTTGCAACAGGAATAGAAGGAGGTTTCTGAACTTGCTGCTGCTTTTAGGAACCCAACTCTATTTAACAGCTTGCTTAGCAACAGGTTTCTAGACCTTAGTAATCTTCGAGCAATCATGCCCTGTCATATTACACTTAGAACAATAGGAAGGCTTCCAATCATAAACTACCTATTGCTTGAATTAAGCACCTAACTCATCCTCTATCCATACATGATCAGGATGAGTCTTAGTGACATCCATTTCCACAAGAATACGAGCAAATGACACTCTCTACTATTTAGTATTACAATCATCCGCAAATAGAGGAACACCTAATGTACTTTAGAATCAGCACTCGAAAAATTAAGAGGGAGATTAGGAAGCTTAACCAATAGAGGAATAACTTTCAGAATCTCTTCATAGAAATTAAAATTAGCAAACCATGGTTTGATAATCACAGGCTTATTAAGAAAGGTGTAAGGGCCACCATCTAAAATCAAATATTTATGCTCAACAGATTGAAATTGCATCAAGAAATATACATCATCATGTAGAAAAATATTAGGCAATTGAACCTGATCTTAGACAGATGAGACATACCTCTTAATAACAGTAAGAGTAGAGGTATCACCAACAACATACATGATAATAGAGGCCAGCCACTTCTTACTCATAGCAGCAACTTCTAATTTCTACATTGGAGCAATCGTTTTCCCATCTATTACAATCTGAGCCACAAATTGAAACGCCACCCATTTACTGGTCAGAAGAGACCGTTGCAAAAAGCTAGACCAAGCAGGTGCTTGCCCGTTAAAGTCAAGTCGCCTCTGATCTGACTTTCCTCTTCCAGCATTTTCAGCTACTTAAATAGGCTTTTGAACCTTTTCAATTTCTCCCATATCATCAAGCTTATGAGTTTCATCAGCAAGGACAGGTACTTCTGCTGTAATCGTATGATTTACAACTCTATTAGTTATCTCAAGATTACACAAAGTTCGATTAGTCGCAAGCATATTTTCATGGTCCTCCCGCGTCACCACATCTTAAACCCATCGATTTTGCCGCCATGGTCTTCCTATTACCTTGAGAAGAAGCTTATGAGTTCTTAATGCTTGCCAATATGCTATCCGTATTAACAATAGAAGAATTATTAGAAAATTTCTTCTTCTTTGCCATTAAAGATTAGCTCATGATAGTAATCGCCCGATACACTAGCTAAACCAGAAAGATTCTCATAAGCATCAACACCAGTTAAAGCAGTAGCAAGAAGAGTATCAACCCAGGGTACTTCTCAAGGATGATTTTCTGTAAATGCTACAGTAAGTACACCGAAAAGAATGGCAGTCGAGAACAAAAATTCTCGGAATTTCCTCCTCCGTTCCCCCTCTGCCTTCGGTAGGTTGTTGTCGCACTCTTCTCCGCAACGACGGTAATATTGGACAAGGATTAACTTACACCCATATCTCAATGCTCAATTAGTAGGTTTGCAAGTTTTTATAGATTTGTATCCATATAGTGTTCTTTTTCATAAATATGTTAAGGGTTACATATCGTGTTAATATTCATTTACCTAAACACTAACTATTGTGTGTATAAAATGTGTTTACAAATTTGATGTATAATTTGTCAATACAATATTTACGTCACGCGAAATGATATATATTAAAATATTTTATACATTAACAAATAATATAAAAAAAATGCATGTATATTATATTACACATTATATGTTTTTAATATTTCCTTTAATTTATTATAATATAACACAAACTAGTTAAGTGGGCTTACAAATGTATCTTCTCTATTTACTTGCTTGTTTTATAATGTAAGTTACTTTGTAAAAAAGAATCTGAACATAGTAGTAAAACTATATTCTTGATTAGTTTTATCATGTAAATTAAATTGATTTTACAAGATTTTATTTAATTGATTTTAATTAATCTTAATTATTTAGGAATGATTTCATTTATGCTAGCTATTTTAACAAGATTGGATTAATGTGAGTGTGACAAATGTTGCTCTATGATGTATTTATATTACAATATTATACCTTTTCTGCTAAGACTAAGAAGATAGAAAGTAGTTTCATTAAATTATTTTTAGGTATCGCTGTTGTGTTGTATATATATGTATGTATGATTGCAAATCTTTAATATGACAATAATATGATCATATTAATTTAATTGTACATATTTGCTCTGTTGTAACATGATTGTATACAAAATAATCCTGTATGCTCAAAACTTATCTTTTCTTATCACCATTCACCACATAAAAGTACTTCCTCCGTTCTTTATTACTTGACCCGCTTTGACTTTTACACTATTCACCACCCCTCCTTTGTTCATCTTTTGTGAATAATATGTAAGGAAAAATATATTCATGTATGATATTTTTGGATTCGTCTCAATAAGTACTATCATAATATATAACTTTTATAATTTTTATTTATAGAGAATTTAAGAAATTAATCGTTAAAGTTTTGCATTGGAAAGCGTGATAAAAGAAACAGGTCAAGTAAAAAAGAACAGAGGAAGTAATTGTTTTCAGTTGATTTCTATACGTGAAGCTAGGTACCATTATACAAATATTCTAATATCATAAGAAAATCATAGCTATCATCTTGTTGATTTTCTTATAAGCAGTACATATTACAGTTAGATCACTAATAACATGATACTACAGATGTCACATTATGTATCAACAAAGTGTAACGTGTCACTCATATGACTACCAATTTTCCCATATGTACTCAACTAGTTGCTAGTAAAAAAAATAATTAAAAATTTACAATCAAGTTTACTATTCAATAGAGGCAAAGTCGTTTTCCCTGGTTTCCTAAGCTTCATAATTTCGATGACTATAAATCTATAGTAGTGTATCAAGTCATTACGTAACTATTGCTACAAGTATACACATCAAACTTGTAATAGTTGCATTGTTCAAGGATTATTCTAAGAAGCATAAGCTGAATTCAAAGATAAAGCATGATACTACTATTAGTCTTTCTTGCATTTTCCTCTGTTATCTTTGTTTTCTAAAAGTTAAGATAATGAACCATGGAATCCCCCTCATGGACCTAGCTAAAGGGAATCCTCTTATCGAAAACTCATACCAATTTGACCTCTCAAAAACTCACGTGTACTTTGCTGAGTAAGCTAAAATCTATGATACAGTCTTGTCTTTGAGATTAGAAAGTGTACCTGTTGAGGTAATTCAATTTGCCAAGACGACAAAAGAGGTCCTATACACATAAGATCTAAACTTCTGTCATAGACAACCAAAGTTAGGCTCGCAAAAGCTGAGTTATAATGGGTTAGACTTAGCTTTTGCTTACAACCATGGTTATCTTGGAGAAATTAAGAAGGTACGTATGACGTGTTTCTCATGTATTTAGTCCAAGAAATTGGAGGCTTATTCAACACGAATAAGCATTGAGCATGATGAGTAAGGTATCTACCTTGTCTTTATTCTGCTTCAGATTGAGAATCCGCTAACTTGAGCAAGGTTGTAATGAGTTTCTCAAGCTCTAATATATGCTGATTCGCTTTTTGGCAAAGGTAACACACATATTACTTCTCATGACCTTATGTTTGACAATTTACATATAATAATAATATTAGTAATTATGTAAGGTAATGCATATACACAAAGTAAAAACATTGAAATTCCTCCTATCACAAGTTATAAACTTGTTATGTAAACTTATCCGAGGGAAAACTTTAAAATACTTTGTTGTCTCTATATATATGATCCTTGATCAATAACTAGCTTAGTCTTGAAGATAACGAAGAAAATGGAGTTACTAGTTTGAGATCAAGAGAGTAACAAGTTTTAATAATCGATAGCATGTCACAGGTACAACGATGATGATGAAGAGTTTAAAAGGATTATATTTCACAGCCTTGTAAATGATATAATTCTTTGCCCATTATTTCCCTGCCATAGGCTGGCTAGCTACCAGGACAATATTCAAGGCTTAAGAAGACATTCAAGGTTTTAGATACATTTTATGAAGAAATCATTAATGATAATCTTATAAACTAATTCAACAAATCTAAGCATATGTTTAGCAACTCATAATTTAATTTCATGTCTAATTGAACATCTTCCTTTATTTTGCCTAGGCCTGCAACACATTGCCCCTAAGCATGTAAGCTTTTTTTTAGTAATTAACCTTTTTAAATTGCTTGTACTTGTGCACTACTGCACCAAGTCAATTAGGTGTCTACAATTTCCTACCTTATAAAAAGTATAAATATACTCGAATGAACAGTGTGAAGACAATAATATCCCTAAAAATGTGTATTTACATACCTATCCTGATTTAAAATTTTGATACATTTTGACCCTTCCTTTCTTTATCGTCTGTGGATGTTGTTTCATCATCTCCACTCAAGCGTAAGTAATGTTTCTTCGTTTCTCTATTCTCTAATACCAACATCCTCTCATCTTTCATTATATTCTCCATCTCTTTGCTCATATTCTAGCCTATATTTTCGAATTTATTTAATTGTTAATTTTAATTTTTTGATTTAAGGTATTCTAGAAAATTATTTGAATAGTGATTTTTTTTTTGTGTCCAAATCATTTGAGAGAGTCTATGGCTCTATTTCAGTAGCTAATTTTTAGGCGACAATTGCATACTTCAATTAAGCTAAAACCCATATGGGGTCGCATTTACAGTTGTATTACCTCCTTCTCCTCCTCTTCTTCTTCTTCTTCTTCTTCTTCTTCTTCTTCTTCTTCTTCTTCTTCTTCTTCTTATTTTCTGTCATTTTTATATAGTGTCGTGCATCTAGGTTCCTAATTTTAAGTTTTCAATTGTTCGATATTTTACCAATTGCATGATCTGCATTAATACTTAAAATAATTTGCCTTTCCTATTCAGGTGTTTGTGCAACAACCTATCTTATTGTTTAGTTTTGAGTATCGATGCAATTGGTTCAATTAGATTTGAAGAAATACAATTGAAACAATTTGATTTTTTTTTCCAGCATCATCGTAAAATGTTCATTAAGAGTTTTTTAATAGAATATGGATTTGAGTTAAATACGAAAGAATCAACAAGGCAGTGAGTTAGATTTGAATAAATACCTTGAGCATATTAGCAAATTAATTATCAACCAACTTGTAAGAAATGTTAAACCAAAGGAGGGCTTGTTCAAGCACTTCAGTGAGCTTGTTTAAATTACCTAAGCAAACTCTTTAGGAAAAATCCCAATCTCATTTCAATATAAAGCCAAGTACAGAGTATTTATTTGTTCAGATTGAGATTAAAATTGGTGTTACCATGCCATGACTGTCTCGGAGAATCATGTAATATTAATATATCATAATGTGGTTCACATACGTTAAGTAGCAAGAGTGTATAAGTTAGGTTGGAAGTTCATGTGTAATTTAAGTTTTTGATTGAAAGTTGTATACAATTTTCGGCATTTATAAAGGGTTATACCACAACTTTTTCTAACTTCTCGAAATGCAGAAATTCTAATAACCTCTTTATATTATGATCCAATTTCTTAGGAAAATGCTCCTGAATTAGATTGATTATAGGTTATTGTCCTTTATTTATAGTAATTTTTGCTTAACTCTCTTTTTCTTACTTAAGGAAGTTCATGGTTGCCCTATTGATTGGGTAAACATATGTTTTAGCATGCTACCTTAGGAACACAGAATTAGCGACAAATGGAACAATTAGTTGGTCCTCTATAGAACCCTTCCTTGTATTGAATAATTTGCAGTTGTATCTTCATAGTTCATGAACCATTTGGATTGTTGCGATGTCGTTATCATATGTTTTATACTAATCAATTATTATATGTTAGTGATGTTACTGCTATCACTATTTTTACGTTATAACTTTTTTGAAATAGTAGTGTCTTGTTCCTCATAATGTGTAAAGTTGCTTTTCTTGGTACTTTAATGTAGTCTCACATTGCAACATGTCACAATACATTTTAATACTACTTTATACTACTCATCATTTTTCTTTTTTCCCTTTTTGTAGTGTTTGAGATCAACTAAACACAATTAGCAATAATGTTTTAGTTTGAACATAGAAGTTTTAAAGAAAATAATCTTTTTAGAGGCTATTATGGACTTAACATCACCTAGTTATTCTTTCTTTCTAATAGTTATTACTATTGATATATAATTCTTGCTAGATTCATAGAAGCCGTTCATGAAGCTTATGTCAAGTTATGCCCACAAAACTCACAAAAAATATCCAACTTGACTCATGTTAATGGCCATTAACTGTAAATTACAAATAGACTCAGAATAATTTGACATGAATACGATTATCTAAGGATAATTGTAAAATTACAAATAGACTCTACAAAATTTGACTCGAATGCGATTATCCTAGAGCATGTAAGCTATTCATGGGGTTAATGAATATTGAGATAGTCTACAAGCTCAGTGACTCTTAGCTAGGTTCAAGCAAAAATGTGCAAGTTTTTACTAATTATATCAAGCTAAAGGCATGCTTGGTTGATTGGCCTTGGGACTTTATTGACAAACACAATCATTCTACATCTATTTTCTTTTTTCTTTTTTTTTCGTCCTTAGGACCTTATTTCTCCACTGAATTTAGTCTCCTAGATTATTAATTTGAATGAACTCAATATTTTTTACAACTCCCTCACTAATTTAAAAGTAGATTGCTAACTCTTTAAGCCTTGTAAAGATACACAAACATTTAACACATTAATCGTCAATACAAAATTATTTATAATTAAACATCATGTAAATAGGCATAAGGCACTAGGACTAACTGCAATAACTCTTCCCAAAAGTCTAAAACTATAGCTATATCGCGCGCTTGGGCACCCTTAGTAACTAAAAGGATGCTCTCAGTTGACATATCGTTCGAGTTGTTTCCACCCTCAGAAATTACAAACCGCCCAGCTATCTAGATTTTATTCATTCTCATTCACTCAAGCTGAAAGGAATGGTGTCTTTTGAACAAGTGTATGCTTTCTATAGAGGGTTTGGAATTAACTAGGGTAGCTAATTATTTAGTGAAGTCAAGTAATAGAAATATCATTGCTTGTTCTTGACTAAACCCAACGGGTCACCCAATCGCATAACCGAACTAAGGCTACGAATTAATCTGAAGGGTTATATACGTGTAACCAAAATTGTTGCATAAACCAAGATTAGTGCATAAACCAAAATTATTATTTAAAATGATTTTAGGCTAAGTTGATGCAATAAAAAATCAAGGGCTTGTCTCATGATTAATTTATCCTAAGATTAAAATTAATTATGAGTTTGACAAAACAAGTTGAATAAATTAATTCAACCATCCAATGAAAAGTAATTAATCAAACAAATACTCATGTATATTTGAATGTTTCAACCTTCCAATGAAAAACAATATTCAAGCATAAATATGAGGAAAAATTAACAAAAATTATTTCAATTTTTCCCGATTCAGCCAAAATAATCCTAACTATGGTTTATTTTTAAATAATCCCAACTTTATACCCCAATCTTTTTTTTTTTTGGTCCCAACAAGTTAATGCACCTATTATAGCCGGTTTGTAGCTGGCGTGGCACCCAACAGTTATAAGAAGTTGAATTTAGATTAATTTCCCTTTAATTAAACGTTAGTTGGGAAAAACAACCCCCCCTATTTGTTTTATTTGCTCTGACTCTCTTTTCGCTCCAACCTTTCGCATTTTTGCTTGTTCTCCTTTTCTTTTTCTTTTTCTTTGTTTTTAATTTGTTTTTCTTTCCTTAATGAATTATAAAGGGTAGTAGGAGGCATTTAGGTTCTAGGCTCTTCTTCCTTAACAATTGTTGTGGGGTTTTCACCAAATTTGAACTGCAATTGTGGGCATGACGCTGTTCTAAAATGTTGTAAATATTAGAATGAAGTTCTATGGTTGTCCTAAATGGCCGATAAGTGTGTTTTTGTTCTTAATTATAGTTCAATTAATTTAATTAACTATTTATTTGACCATAAAAAATTGAATTGGGTTGAAACTAAGGTTTATGTTTGCAATTAATTAGGGACTTTTAATGTGTAGGAGACTAATTGTGAATTTTTTCAGTGGAATACTACTTACCTAAAGAAGTAATTTCAACTTAAAAGTTGACAACTTTTGCCTCCCGGACCACCATAATGAAGTAGTTAGACCTTATGCTGTATGAGGAAGTACAATTATGGTTGAAACAAATTATGGCTGCCAATTTTATTTTTTTAATTTTTTTTATGGCTAAACATGAGAAATTTTGGTGAGGTGATCTTAGAGGGGGTAGTTGGGACTTGGGAGGGAGAAAGAAATGATATGGCGTTAATAAGGAGAGAAATTAAAGTCCAACAGTCAACAAATGAAGACTTCACTATTTTAGCAGGTTTAAGTCACTCAGGACCGTTAAAAAAGATCGAGGTATAAAGTTGGGATTATTTATAAATAATTTATAGTTGGGATTATTTTGAGTAAATCGGGCAAAGTTGGGATTATTCCTGTCAATTTTTCCTAAATATGAACATTATTCATGATTTTAATCAATTTACATACTGATTAAAACTCAAAGTGCGTTCATTTTGGATTTCATAGCAAGTCAAGATTCAACCAATCAACCATTAAAGATTCCATCTTTGACTATTTCAAGGGTTCAAAAATCACGTTTGAACATTAACTCATTCATTTCAAACAATCTAATTGCAAAGATGAACAATTTCCAAGTTTATGCAAATTTTAAAGCAATCCAAATTAAGCAACCAAATCATTTCAAGACATACTTACTATGGAATATAAATGCAGTAGATTAATGTCATAATCAATCGCATAATCCATTAATTATATGGAATAAGTAATCAAGGTTTATGGATTTAAGATTTTCTCGTTCTAAACAAAAAACCCTTAAAAAGACACATTTTGGGTAGATTTTGGCTTCAAAAAGCCCATTTATTAACACTTTGTTGGTAAAGGTTGATTTAGAACATCTATTTCACCTAAAAAAAATACTATTTTTAAGTCAATATCAAGGTTCGTAATCACAAATCATCAATAATAGGATTTTATCTAATAAAACCGAGATCCTAATCTAATTAGGTTGCTAATGCTGATTTTTAAATATATTTTAAAGGAAAAATACACTTAAATTTCCCAAATACTGTTGTTTACTTCTAATAATCTCAACTAAGGTTTTTTTTTTTAACAATCCTAACTATTGGGTCAGTTTGCCTCTAAGAGTCCCAAAAAATCGGTTACCTATTGAAAGGTATTTTTTTTTTAACGCCACGTCTCAACACTTGAATGGTTCAAAATTAAGAATTAAAAATAAAATAAAAAGTTCAAAAGAAAATTAAAAAAATTCAGCCACCCTTTCCCAACCCCCTAACTTCGCTGGAGCCCTAACTCCACCCCCTAATCTAGCCAGAGATCAGTAGGCCAACCCCCTGAACCACTAAAAAACGGCCGATCGTTCTTCTCCTTAACACACTCTTTCATTTCCCACCTAATTAATTGCTTGATTATATCTCTTCTTCAATCTCTCGATCTCTTTATCTAACCAAATCACCAAACCCAAGTCACCGGCGACATCAACGAAGGAACGGTGGTGGACGAAGGAACAGTGGTGGACGAAGGATCGGTGGCAGCCACCCACTGAAATAGATCGGGCCACAAGCTAGGATGTCCAAAATAAATGCGGTTGCAAATCCTTCACGGCGGCGGCGACGAAGGGAGGAGAGCTGGCAGGACTTTCCCGGCGAGAGAGGAGTCCTAGCCGGCAAAGTTAGGGGGTCGGGGTGCATTGCCACAAATATAGGCCACGACGAAGGCTATCCAATCATTATTTTGGGGTCGCGGTGGGTTAGGTTAGTGGTTTTTCTTGTCCAGGTGAGCTGGGTAGTGGTTTCGGAGATCGGGGCCGGGTAGGTTAAATGGGTGGTAGAGGACCGGTAGTCCGATTTTGGTGGTTAGAGGGGATGCATGTCAGTTTTGGTGGGGGTTAGGTGGTTAACTGGGCTGCTGGTATTTTGGGGTTTTTTTTTATGTTTTTATGTTTTTATTTTTTTAAAATACCAATCACGTGTTAACACGTGTCATGGTCATCTATTATAACAAGTCATTGACCCGTCGTTGACCGGTTGGGACCATTGGAGGCAAACTGACCCAATAGTTAGGATTATTACAAAAACCTTAGTTGGGATTATTAGAGGTAAATCGACAATAGGTGGGATTATTAAAGTGTATTATTTTTCCTATTTTTAAATCACTTAAATTAATTTTTATTAGCAAAAATTAAATGCACTAGACTCGTGATACGACGTTAGGTTTTACGATGTGTGAACACCGTGCGGAACCAAAACTCGCCGAAGGACCACATGCACAAATTAAAGCGATTGAGCAAAACATGCATATAATTAATAAAGCAATAAACATATAAAGGGGAGGGAGAGAGAGAGAGAGAGAGAGAAAGAGAAGGGAAAAGACGTTCATACCTTTGAAACCTGTTTCCACTTAGCACAAACACGAATTCATGAATGGAGCCAGAGCCTCAAACGCAACTCCTCCAGGTAATCAACCCAAGCACCCAAACTTTGTTAATATTATCGGCTAGGGTAATATTAACACTACTAACAAGATGATATCTTTTTTAGGTTTTCTCAATGCAAATGCCTTTATAGAGTTCAACTCTTCCCTTTTGATATTACATCAATGTCGGACTTTTCAAAGTTAAGAAATAAATGCTAAATATCTAATTCAAAAATAAATTTAAAGTAAATAAAAAATAATCAAATAAAAAAAGGCACTCACAGGGAAAGGTTAGGTAAGGACCATAAGGGAGGACCACTCGGCCCTCCTTGTTCCCCAAGAAAGACCAGACCTAATACTCGTGCGCCAAGTGGAAGACCATTTACCAGCATCAAGGCAGCCTCGAAGGGCTTGCCAGACCTCGCAAGTTGGAGCTTATTGCGGGCTTACTAGTGCGCGTTGTTAGCAGGCCTGCTGCGAGCTGCCAGCATGTGGGCTTGCTTGGTGCGCCATGCTGCTGCTCGCTACTGCTACCCTCATAAGCCCGTACGCTTGTAGGTTGTTGGTGCTTGCTAGTCACAGCACATGCTAGCAAGGCCTGGCTAGCTATTGACGTGGGGTTGAGACTAGGTCGTTATCTAATCCTCCCTAAAGCTAAACAAAATTTATAATCACTTAACAAACCTAATTATGAGTATAGAGGTAAGTCAAGAGTCGAACAACTAGGAATGAGGGATGTTTACTACGGTCAAAGTCAAGCTACTTCAAAGTGTAAAAGGTAATGTAGCTAATCTACATTCAACTAACACTAGTAGAAAAATACAAATAGGCACCCCCCTAATGGCACCGGTTTAGGCCAAACCGGTGCCAAAAACCGGCCTAAAAATGAGCAAGTTTTTGAACAAAGAGAAATGGCACCGGTTCAGCTCAAACCGGTGCCAAAAATAAAAAGGGCACCGGTTTAAACCGGTGCCTAACCAAACCGGTGCCTAACTGAACCAGTTTTTAATTATTAAAAAAAAAAACCCGCCCATTTATATACCCCAAACCCTAAATAATGACCCTATTCTCTCTCTCCTCTCCTCTCCTCTCCTCCGCCTCTTTCTCTCTCCTCTCCTCCTCTCCTCCTCTTTCCTTCTTGCTCAGGCCAATTCACCATTTCTATGTATTTCTGAAACTCCTCTTCCTTTCTATCACTTGAAGACGAAAAAGAAATGGAAGATAACAACAAATCGAAGACCAAAAACCGCGGTTTGATGTTGTTTTCGACTTTGATGTTTTTCGATTTCAATTTCAATTTAGATTTTGATTTTGTTTTTCAAGTTGCATGCGGTTTTGGGGTTTTGATTTCGTGATTTTCAGGTTTTTTTTTTCGATTTTCAAGTAATTTCAATGTTTTATTTTCGTTTTTCGATTTTTTTTTTCAATTTCTGGGTTTTGTTTTTCAATTTCTGGATTTTTTTTTTTCAATTTCTGGGTTTTGTTTTTCGTGATTTTCTGGGTTTTGTTTTTCAATTTCAAATTTGATTGTGTTGTTTTCGATTTTGATTTTGT
Organism: Chenopodium album; assembly: GCF_948465745.1. Classification (NCBI taxonomy): domain Eukaryota; kingdom Viridiplantae; phylum Streptophyta; class Magnoliopsida; order Caryophyllales; family Amaranthaceae; genus Chenopodium; species Chenopodium album. The sequence continues at coordinate 20,349,156 of NC_137842.1, forward strand.
TTTTCGATTTCAATTTCAATTTCGATTTTGATTTTGTTTTTCAAGTTGTATGCGGTTTTGGGGTTTTATTTTCGTGATTTTAAGGTTTTTTCGATTTTCATTTTTTTTTCAATCTCTGGGTTTATTTTATTTTTGTTTTCAAGTTTGTTTTAATCAAATTTTTAATCAATTTTGATTTTGATTTTTTTTTTCAGATTTTGATTTTTTTTTTTCGAATACAATTTTTTTTTTGTTTTCTGGGTTTTTGTTCGATTTTAATTTTTTTTGTCGATTTCTAATTTTTTTTTCTGGGTTTATTCGAATGTTGTTAGATTTATTTTTTGGGTTTTTTTTAATCGAATTTAATTATATTTATTTTCTGGGTTTTTTTATATCGAATTTAATTTTATTTATTTTGTGGGTTTAATTCTTTTTTTAACTGTTCTGGGTTTTTTTTATTTTTTTCGCAGCTTGTTCATTTTAATCAATTTATTGTTGATGTTTTAATTTGCGCAGGTATACATAATCCAAGAATCAAGAATCAAGAATATGGGGATTTTTAGATTTTGATGTTGTAATATTTTTTTTTTGATTTATATTGTAGTTTTTTTTTATTTATATGTTGTAAATTTTTTTGATTTATAAGTAATTTTTTTTATTGATCTATGCTGTAAAATTTTATTGATTATATGTTAAACAGAATCGTTTATATTGATTGTGATGTTTGATTTATATTTTGTGTTTTTATTTAATTTAGTGTATTTAATTTTTAAGCAAAAAAAACAAAAAAAAAAAAAAAATTGATTTTTGGGGGTTTTTTGGCACCGGTTAACCGGTGCCAAAAACTTTGAAAAAAAATTTAGTGGGCCTTTTTGGCACCGGTTAACCGGTGCCTATTCCACCCTATGGCACCGGTTTTGAACCGGTGCCAAAAACTTGGTTTTTGGCACCCCTCACATAGGCAGCGGTTCAAACCGGTGCCTTAGACCGGGTTTGAACCGCTGCCAAATGCATTTTTTCACCTAGTGTAAAGAAACAAAGTAATTCAATATATCAAAACACTAGGGATTAGGATCCACATGGCTTGCAATGGCCACACACTAATTGGGTTGGAGATTGATTTAATTCAAGTATCGCAAGGGAAGATAGACAGTGCAATCAAAAGAGCTCGACAAGCTATCTCCTAGAGGTCTAGCTAACGGTCACTACGAAAGACACTAACAAGGAACGAAACCAAGCTAAATCAATTGTCCGTATCAAAGTAGACTCACAATGCAATCTAGTATGTCAATCAAAATTAGCTACTCTTCAATTAATCACACACATGAACAAAATTAATCAACCAATTTAATCACAATGCTAAATCAATCAAAATTCCCCAATTAGCATTGATCCATCACTCATACATGCTTCACCACATACCTAGTAAGAAAACTACTCACAATCCATGAAAGAAATCAAGAACAAAACTACACTAATCATCAAATTCATCATCATAATATCAATCAAACAAATTCAATCAACTAATTAATAAACTTGAACAATCAACAAAACTATTCAAATTAAAAACTAAAGATTGCATAAAAGTAAAGAAAATGCTTACAGGCTTTGATCAAATCAAAGGAAATGTTCTTGAAATCAAACCTAATGTAGTTATCATCAACCATAAATCTTCATGTTTCTCTCTCTAAAAATCTAAGAACTAGAGTTTCTCCCTCTAAGAAAATCAAACCTAATTCTAATTCTCAACTTCTTTAATCTATTTGTCTCTTTAAAAATAGAAGAAAAATCTATATATAGTAAAACTAACAAAGAGAAGTTAGTTAGATCATCCAAAATAGACCCGTACAGGCGCAGCCTTCTCCAAGAAAATGTGCAGCCGCGCAAACGAGGGTACGAAACAGGGATCACCAGAGGCTCGCCCGCGTCAGAGCCCCGCGTGCCCGCTCCATAAGGCTGCCGCCTGCGCCATTAGGCTGCGCGGCCGCGCCTACGTCGCGCCCATGCTTGGGAGCAGGACAACCTTCTTCCCCTTCAACTTGACACTCCTCTTGCGCTCCACTTTGATGCTTTTGATGAACACAGGAGATCTAAGAGACTTCTATGGTGGGTTCAACACCACAATTGGTGCCTCCACGGCTTAAATGTACAGCGTAAGAAAGAATAAACCTTGCACAACACTAGACTTGGGCTTCAAAATGAGAACACTAAGCATCCAAAGCAGTGCAACACTTGGAAAGAGACCTTGGGAAACCCTGGACAACGATCTTCACCTGAAAATAAATGAAAACAAACAAATAAAAGGGAAAAAGGCAAAATAAACCAAGAAATACAAGAAAATGGAAAACAGACTAAGAAAAATGCAAATTAAAGAAATAAAGATTAAAACTAAGGAAAAAGGAATAAAAAGAGCTACAAAAGCAATCTAAAATCACCCTAAAAGAGAACAAATGAGTGTCATAGATGACACTCATCAAATTCCCCTAAGATAGACTTTTGCTTGTCCTCGAGCAAAACAAAGAAAGCAAGAAAAGGTTGAAAGACTTATTCAAAAAGGAAAAAGAAAGACAAGAGATGAGAATGTACACTAAGACTCACTAACGTAGGAATCACGGTTATTTTTAGCTACAACAAACCCTTTAAACCCCAAAGTCGTCTATGAGGATGAGTAAGGTCTCGTAAAGGTTTCCTAAGAGCTTAACCCATAACTCTCAACAAACAAACATGAGGCAAATTACAAAAGTAAAAGAAAACAAAAGAGAAGTAAAATCAAAACCTTTACGAATTGGACTTTTACAAATGACTACATTTCAAATGAATAAACAAGTTTCTTAAGAAAATAAGGGTATGCACGTTCCAAGATATCCAAGGTTGATTGAAACATAGAATATGCTAAGCCTATAGAACTATTAATCACAATCCACCTTCATCTCATTAAAGCTTACCACGTTTTCCCTACTAGTCTCAAATCTTCCCCTCGTGAGTATCTCAATAGTTCCTCGAAGGAACCGAAAAAGAAGATAATTTTGGGCTACTCGACGTCTTGACTATGTATTCCCTCTCTATAGGCTATTACTTATATTTCCCTCCCCCAATTTGTGACCCAGCCTCTAGGTTAAAAGGACTTTCTTAGGTTGTAATGTAAGGGAGGAAAGGGTGAAGGTAGGCTAAATTTAAAATTTGGTGGTATACCTAAATTGTAAAGCAAATATTGGCAAAATCTTAACACCAAAACCAAGTAATCACCAAACAAAAACACCAACACCCCCAAGCTTATCCAAAGTTATAATCACAATCATATATACAAAAAGCGTAAACGCTTCTCCCCCAAGCTTAAATGAATTATTGTCCTCAATGCTTAAAAGGGAGAAAGACATTCACATCAAAATATTTTTTGCATTTTTCATTTTTTCACTTTTTTTTTCATTTTCATAAAACATTGTCCTCGTCTCGTTTAACTTTGGACTGCTTTTTCAACTATGCACTTGAATTTCCTTGCCTTTTTTTTAACTTTGGACGGCTTTTTCATTTATTCACTTGCTATTATTCACAAAATATTCACAACACAAGCTTGCTAAACACCTTCACCTTTGATCATGTTATTTATTCCAAACTCATCCACCCCAATCTCCAACAATAATGATCAATTGCTTCACAAAAACCAACAATGGAAAAAAATGAAACAAAAGGCTCAAGATATAAAGATGTGGCTTGAAAAGAAGGATTATGGCTCAAATGATTAGCAAGTAGGCAAATGTAAACCCAAAAACAAAAGATGAAGAAAACTACCCTGAAAAGAAAAATTACCACCCCGAAAAGTTGCCTTTTGTGCTCCCTAGATGGTCCGGCCTCGGTCTTGAGAACCATAAGTCAAGATTCTAGATTAGGTCCGTAATAGTCAAGGATCCACGCCGTTCATGCAAGTAAATGTTCATGGCTTAAAAAAGAATGAACCTCACATGGATGTAGCAAAAAATCACTATTGGTGTCAAATCGACTTAGGAAGCAACTACCAATCATTCCACAAACAAGTAGAATCAGGTTTCATGATCCCCCTAGTTCTAGACAACTACCTTAGCATACGCCATCCTAGAATCAACCAAGCATACTCTCAAATCGTGCATACCATTACCACATAGGAAGTTGTTCATTCGAAAGCAGAAGTCTGTTGGTATCTAGTCCAATTCACAACAGAAACAAGTAAATGAAAAATAAAGCCTCAAAAACTTTATACAAACCAAAAACAAAAAGAAAAAAAAAAAAAAAAAGAAAAGAAAAGAGGAAAAGCAAAGATAAAGGAGAAATAGGAAAAGAAAGAAAGGATAAAAAATGCAAGTATAACACATAATTCCCAATCCTCAAACAAGTGATCAATTGACAACATCGCCAACGATACCAAACACTCTAAGGTGTTACAAGCATACATCTTTGAACCGTTCAAATTCTCCTAAAACTAATCCTACTCTATGCATCCAAGAAAAAGTAATGGAATAAAAGAAGGAAAATAAGAAGGATCTCACCAGGCTTCCAAGCAATGCTAATAAAAATAGGTGAAAGAACAACCACCATCATAAAGCTCCAAGAATCAATAGCATCAACATTAAAGCCAAGTGAGAGAAAAAATAGAAAAAGAACTAAAAGAAAATGGTTAGTAACTTCAAAACAAAATAAAAGAAAGCAAAAACAAAATAAAAAGAAACTACAAAGTAAAAATCAAGTTATGCCGCCAAAAATTAAGAATAAGGCAAAGAAAAGCTAAAGGAACTATACACTAAACTAGCTACTAGTCACTAAACTACAAGATTTGGATTCAAGGGATATGGATTCAAGGGTTTTGGATTCATAGGAGCAAACAACATGCATCATCATCATCAAGGAATCATCACAACAACAACATAATCAAGAGAAAAAGAATAATAATGGAAAGCTCATAGAAACAACGAACAAACACCATCAAAAGTAGACCAAGACATGCAAGAATCAAACATCAAGGCAAAAAGGAAACAAGGCAATGCTCAAACAACAATATTGACCACCGAGACAAAACCCTAAGCAAATAAAGTTCCCCCAAGCTAATCATGAATACATTTCAAAATCCCATCAATACAAAGCAAGCAACACATAAAATAAGGGATGGAGGAAAAAGGCACAAAGCAAGGGAACTAGCTACCACTCGTCTTGGCACTATCATTGTTGTCCCTATCATAGGAGAACCCAGATGGGGGACCATAATGATCCCATCCCCCGAATGGCCAACCATAGTGCCCCTTGAAGTTGTTTGGTTTCCAAGGGACTAGGGAAATATATTGCTCGGGAAAAGCGAGCGGTAGAGGATGATCAGGGTGGACATAGGGGTAGTTAGGATCACCCATATACTCGCTCCCACCGAGAACACGGTAATCGTAGTTACCGTGCTCATCGGGGAATGAGCAAGTCTCGGTGTTGGACCCCGGGGGTTCTTGCCAATATGGGTACGTGGGTACCCCATCACCCCCTCTCAATGGTTTCGGACCATGTTGGGGTGGAAAGTAAGTATAGTTAACCCCGGGAAAGACCTCCCCATGATTAATACTAGCATCATATAATTGTTGTTGTTGTAAGAACGTACCTTGTTGCATCTCCGAGATGCCTCTCATTTGATGATAAATTGCCTCAAAGTATTGGTCGTACATGCCTTCTAATCTAATTTGCATCCTCTTCATTTGTGCACTTAGAGCATCTATATCGGGGTTAGCAAATTGGTGTTGTTTTTGTTCTTGATGTTGTTGTTGTGGTTGTTATCGTTGTTGTTGTGGTTGTTGATGTTGATGTGGTTGTTGTTGTTGTTGTTCTTCTTCTTCTTCTTCATATCTCATCTCCTTATCATCATCATCAAAGGGGAAGCGGTTACTCAAGGGTACATGCCACACATTAGGCACATCCTCCAGATGGATAGAAGTCAAGGAGGGGTTAGGGAGATAATATCAATGTTTGTTCTTTCTAAGCCAATCAAACACCTCATCATCTTCAATTTTGGCCAAAAATTGCTTTTGCTTTAATTATGCAATGTCGAGGTAGAGGGTTCGCGAACTACCCACCGGGGTACAGGAGGATAAGAAGTGGACAAGATGGAGGTTGGTAGCAAGCCTCGTGACCATATATACTACCACAAGGGATCTATGGACTCCCTACTTTGCAACCCCTTGTAATATCTCAAAAACATGTACCCCAAATTCAATCAATCCCGGTACTCCTCCCTAGTAGCCAACCAAAGTATTCGAAGCTCCAATAGACTCATCTTTCCCAATTCTTGCTTTGGGATTATCAAATATCTTAAAAGTCTATGAAGAACCCTTATACACGATTGGAACACCTTGCTTATGGAGGCATAACGAGTAATGAAATCACTTTCCCCCGAGATGTTATCCCACTAAGTATTTTGGTCATACTCATTGAAGAAGAACTCGGGGTTCAAGACATCCGCTCTCGGATTGAGATCAAGTGCCGCATTGAACTCGGCGAGTGAAAGATCATGATGAATGTTGAAAAGTTGAAAATAGAACCGATAGTTATCCTCCTCTATCGCCTTACATGAAACTGTAGCAAAAAATTCCAAAGTTAGCTCAAGGTAGGTACATTGGCACATGTTCATAAAAGTGCTCATGCGGAGGTTGCTAAACAATTCCCTCAAATCCTCATCTATACCCAATTTGATCATGTCTTGTTGAAAATAGTGTCGAGAGGGTTTAAGGGTCAGTTCTTTTTTAGCTTAGCATAACGATCTTTGTGGATTGGGTCATTGTTTTTAATTTGGGCAAAGGAGTTGGTTGTCGTGTTTGGGAAGTGGAGAGGTTGCAAGAAGGTTCTTCGATTGTGATGTTGGTCTTTCACTTCTTAGAGGGAAAAGCTCGAACAAGCTTAAACATGATGTTTTCTCCAAATGTATCAACCCAAAATATTCAATCAATCAACACCACAAAACACTTCCAATCACCAATATCACAACTCCTTAACCAATATCACCAATCACACAAATACCACCTTACTACAAAAATTCAAGATTTTCAACTTCTCACAATCACCACCAATCAAACCAAATTAGCTTCACAAACATACAACAACACAATGTGAGCCAAAATCAATTAACAACAACACAAATAATCAACCAAATTTTACATTCAATCAACAAATTCATCAAAATACATACTACTACTATTCACAATCATAAACAATCAAAATCTTGCAACAATATTATATAAAAATGTGAAAAAGAGTTAAAGAAGATGATTATACCACACTAGAAGCAAGATTGATCAAGAATTAGCCACCAATTCCCACTAAATCAAAAAGCCCCAAATTGGTCTTCAATGGAGGAGAGAGTTGGAGATTGAAAAATAGAGGAAAGTAGTATAATTTTTGTTGTAGAAGATGAATTTGTAAAAGGAAATTTATGTTTTTGTTGATTGTTTTGATGAATTGAGGATGAAACTTGATGAACAAGGGGTTAGGGTTTCGGTTTTTGCTTAGAGTGATAAAGAGGTGCGGTCGAGTGTGAGTATGAGGGTGATAATGAGGGAAAGAAAGAAGAAAAGGAAATAAATAAGAAGCATGGCCTAGGTGCGCGACCGTGCAACCTGGCTGCGCCCCCACGCCCGAGTCTCACGCGGTTGTGCCCCTGCCAGTTCTAACTTACTTCAAATTTTTAGCACAACTTTCCCTAACTTACCTCCTTAAAAATCCTTACCCTTTCAACTCGAAATTCGATAAAATCAAACACATTCTCATCAAAAACCACGAAACATCTTTCCATTGCTCATGCTCGCTTGAAATAATCCAATTCCCATGAATTCAACCTATCAATCAAAATAGAAAACAAGTGAAAGAAAGGAAAAAAAGAAAGAAAATTAAGAAAAATTGAAATAAAAAAAAAAGTTAGAAAACCGGGTTGCCTCCCGGGAAGAACTTGATTAAGGTCCTTAGCTTGACCCTTCCTCCAAATCATGGAGGGTCAAAGAACACCACCTTATTCAAAGTGGTGGATTGAACCAACTCTTCTTCAATTTTTAGCAACTTCACATTGTTGCTAGATGAAACTATACATGATGAAACCTCAAAAGCAACCCTCTCTGGCTTCAACTCCATTCTCTTCTTCCTAGAAGATCTCGCCTTCTTCTTTACCTTGTTCCTTCTAGTAGACGGTTTCTCACCATCCACACTATTGGAATCATCATTCTGTTCTTGAGGGTAAAGCTCTAACCAATGAGGAATGTCAATCACCTCCTCGTTTATAGACTTAGAAAATTCCTTTTTATCTTCACTAACCATCCTCTTTGGAGCTTTGAGATCCACATGTCCACCACTTGAAGAACTATTTTCTTCATCCTTCAAAGAAAGCTCAAACCAAGAAGACATTTCAAACTCATTCTCAAGCCTTGAGGAGTCCTTGTCTTCTTCACTAACAACCTTGAACATCATCACAAGCTACAAGTATATCGTTAGTAGAAGACATAAACATGGAATTATTGGAATTCGAAGGCAATAAATTTATGCATATAGGATAGAGACTCATACATATATTTGAGCTTAAAACTTGCCTTATCATTACCAACACACAAAGTAATCATGCCTCCTTTCACATCTATTAAAGCATCCAAAGTTTCTAAGAATGGTCTCCTTAGAATGATAGAAATGTTGTCATCTTCCGCAATCTCTAGCACAATGAAGTCAACGGGGATAGTAAACTCTCCTATCTTGAGGGGGAAATCCTCAAATTTACCCTTTGGGAACTTAATAGAACGATCGGTCAATTAAAGGGTCATGTTGGTTGGAAGGAGCTCACCTAACTTAAGTTTCTTGAAGACGAAATAAGGCATGATGCTAACACTAGCACCAATATCACAAAGGGGATTTTAAAACAATTAACCATTAATATTGCAAGGGATGGAGAAATTCACCAGGTCTTTCAACTTTTGGGGTAAGTCATTATGGATAAGGGAACTACAACATTCCCCTAAACTCACTGGTTCAACCACATTGAAATCTCTCTTACCGCTCAAAATTTCCTTAAGAAACTTATAATAGTTTGGCATTTGTTCAAAAACATCAGTGAAAGGAATATAAAGATGAATTTTCTTAAACATCTCGATAAATTTCCCAAATTGTTCATCCAATTTGTGCCTATTGAACTTTTGGAGGTAAGGAAGTTTAGGTTTGAATACCTCATCTTGCTTCCTCTCTTTATCCTTAGTCTCATCATTAGAACTCTCACTCATCTTGCTGGACTCATCATGCTTATTCCCCTCGCTCGAATCGCTCTCCTTTTCACCCTCCTTACTCATCCTAAAAACACTTTCTTCAAGGACCTTACCACCACTAGTGGTGATAGAATGGACCGGTTCCTTAAGATTAATCCCTTGTGAGGGTAAAGAAAAGGGGCTAGCATGCTCTATCAAAACATTGGCCAATCGAGAAATTTGGTTCTCTAACATCTTACTATGAGTCATCATGTCATTTAACTTCACATTACTAATGGACATATGAGTGATCAAAACTTTGGTTTGGTTCTCAATGACATCCTCTAAACAACTTCTAGAAGAAGATGGTTGAGCATAGAAACTATCACTTTAGCCTTGGGTCTTTGGAGTAAATCCGAGTGGGGTACCTCTTTGAGAATTGTTTTTAAAATTTTCCCTACTTTGATTACTTAAATTACTCCTACCTTTAATTTTGCCATAATTTTGATTATTGTTACCGTAACCTTGGTTATGATTCCCATATCCTTGGTCGTGACTTTGACCACTATAACCTTGGTTGTTATAGTTACCACGGGAACCTTGGTTTCCTTGGTTCTTATAACCACTATTTTAGTTATAATTATAATAGTTCCCTTGGTTGTGATAATTCCCACTCCCAACATTCCCTTCAACGTCAAATCTAGGTCCAAAATCATTATAGCAACATAATTCACATGCTCACTCTCATTTCCATCATATTCATCACATCTATCACAAGAAACATTTGGGCAAATAGAAGCATCATGTTCATTCATTCCACATGAATCACAAAACCATCATTTTCTAATCATGCAACAAGAAGAGGGAAGAGTGTTAGAGTAAGGAGGTGTACCTCACCCCTTAATTTGGGAGGGAAGAATTGGTGCTTGTAAAGTTACACTCTTGAGCTTAGCCTTGATAGAAACCACCTCTTTCCCTAAGTCCAAAATTTGCGTGGACAAATTGTTGATTTCATTGAGTTGATCAACCGAGCCACTTTTGCTTGTTGACTCTTTCTCACCCTTTTTCCAATTCATGTAATGCCTCACTACATCGTCTATCATGTCCACAACTTCTTCCTCCGTCTTGTTCATGATTGGGCCTCCGGCTCCGGCATTAGGACTTGACCTTCCTTCAGGACTCAAACCACCATAAAATATTTGAATGATTTGGTAAGTCGAAATTCCATGGTGAGGACACTCTCTGTGATATTCCTTGTACCTCTCTCATGCTTCATAGAGACGTTCACTAGGACTTTGCTTGAAACTTTGAATCAAAGCTGTAGTCTCCGTCGTTTTCTTTTGACGGAAGAAACGGGAAAGAAATTCTTTAGTAACTTCGTCCCAAGTTCTCAAGGAATTAGGCTTGACTTCCTTGTCTAGCCACTCTTGAGCTCTTTCGATTAGAGAGAAGGGAAATAGCTTATGCCTTATGAATTCTTGTGCGACCCCGCTCACCTTAATCGTGTTGCAACATTTCTCGAATTCCATAAGATGATTGAGGGGACTTTCATTTGTTTCACCACTATATTGTCGCCTTTCAATCAAGGTTATCATTGCCGGCTTGATTTAAAAGTCACTTTCCGGAATTATAGGTGGAGCAATCCCGCTTTCATACTTATATGCACCCGGAGTGCCCAATTCCTTCAATGTTACTCTTGGTACTTCTCCCCATGCTTGCTCGTTCTTGTTCTTGTGATTCTTCTTCACTTGAAGAGCTAAAACTCAAAGAACGTCTAGCAACTCTTATCCTTGCGATTGTCCTCTTAATATCTAGATCAAAAGGTACTAAAGTCCTTCCTCTTATCCTATGCATACAATCTCAATGAAATAATTAGTAGCACGACTACAAGTGTATCCTAAAAGAGAAAAATCTTTTTGTATTTTTGAAATAAGATGAAATAGAATCAACAACAATAGCAAACAACTACGCCATTCCTCCGGTAACGGCGCCCTTTTAACGTAGGGCGTGGAGACTAGGTTGTTATCTAATCCTCCCTAGAGCCAAACAAAATTTATAATCACTTAACAAACCTAAATACGAGTAAAGAGGTAAGTCAAGGGTCGAACCACTAGGAATGGGGGAAGGTTGCTACGGTCAAAATCAAGCTACTTCAAAGTGTAAAATGCCAGGTAGTGTAGGTAATCTAAATTCAACTAAACAAACAAAGTAATTCAATATATCAAAACACTAGGGATTAGGATCCATATGTACTTGCAATGAACACACACTAATAGGGTTGGAGATTGATTAATTCAAGTATCGCGAGGGAAGATAGACAATGCAATCAAAAGAGCTCAACAAGCTATCTCCTAGAGGTCTAGCTGGCGGTTACTGCGAATGACACTAACAAGGATCGTCACTAACCAAGCTTAATCGACAATTGCGAACTACAAATCAATTGTCCGTATCAAAGTTGACTCACAAATCAATCTAGTTTGTCAATCAAAGTTAGCTACTCTTTAATTAATCACACACATGCACAAAATCAATCAACCAATTTAGTCACAATGCTAAATCAATCAAAATTCCCCAATTAGCATTGATCCATCACTCATACATGCTTCACCACATCCCTAGAAAGCAAACTACTCACAATCTATGAAAGAAATCAAGAACAAAACTACACTAATCATCAAATTCATCATCATCATATCAATCAAACAAATTCAATCAACTAATCTATAAACTTGAACAATCAACAAAACTATTGAAATAAAAAACTAAAGATTGCATTAAAGTAAAAAAAAAAAAAAAAAATCCTTACAAACTTTGATCAAATCAAAGGAAATTTGCTTGAAATCAAACCAAATGTAGCTATCATCAACCATCATCAATCTTCAAGTTTCTTTCTCTAAAACTCTAAGGACTAGTGTTTCTCTCTCTAAGAAAATCAAACCTAATTCTAATTCTCAGCTTCTTTAATATACTTCTCTCTCTAAAAATAAAAGAAAAATCTATATATAGTAAAACTGACAAAGAGAAGTTAGTTAGATCGTCCAAAAAAGACCCGTACAGGCGCGGCCTTCTCCAAGAAGATGTGCGGCTGCGCAAACAAGGGTACGGAACAGGGATCACCAGAGGCGCGCCCGCGCCTGGGAGCAGGGAAGCCCTCTTCCCTTCTACTTGACACTCCTCGAGCGCTCCACATTGATGCTCTTTATGAACACGGGAGTTGGCAGATCCAAGAGGCTTCTATGGTGGGTTCAACACCACAATTAGTGCCCCCACGGCTTGAATGTAAGGCCTAAGAAATAATGAACCTTGCACAACACTAGAATTGGGCTTTAAAGGGAGAACACTAAGCATCCAAAGCAATGCAAAACCCGAGAAGAGACCTCGGGAAACCTTGGACAACGATCTTCACCTGAAAATAAAAGAAAACAAAAAAATAAAAGGGAAAAAGGCAAAATAAACCAAGAAATACAAGAAAATGGAAAACCAACTAAGGAAAATGCAAACTAAATAAATAAAGAGTAAAACTGGAAAAAGGAATAAAAAGAGTTATAAAAGCAATCTAAATCACGCTAAAAGAGAACAAATGAGTGTCATAAATGACACTCATCAGCTATGATAGCTTCTGGCCCTTGCTAGCGATGCCTACACACCATGCACTCGGGCAACATGACCCAACTCGCGCACGCATGTGGCTTTTTGGGCTTGCGGCTAGTGCTAGCCTAGCCCTCGCAAGGCTATGCCAATGCAAGGCTAGAGCTATGCACTTCACTTTCTTATTATTGTTTGACTTATTTGTATGTCTCGTTAATTCCTAGAATTCAACTCGACATTTGAAGTTCGGCTTTGACGCTCTAACCTCGGAATCTGATGTCGGTGTGCGTACCCTCTTGTTTGACGTATTAAGACCTACAACTTAATTTGTCGATTTGTTTTGTTACACGCTTGGGTGTGACTCGTTGGGTTCAGTCAAAGGAAAGTAATGACTTATAAGATAAATGTAATTAATCTCACTAATTGGAGATGACCTCTAGCCCGATTTTTCGATCATTTAACTTCATTGAATATTTAACTCCGTAATTAATTCTGAACCCTCTATTAAAATAATACATTTGTTCAAAGGACACCATTCCTTTCATGATAAAGGTTTGAAATTTCTATGTTTTGGATTACTAAGAAATGAGGAAGATAATGTAATGTTATGGAATCTTGCTATTACTTTAGAATTAAATCTTGCAGTTTGTGCCTTGAAGGTCCATGATTATGGACAAACTAAGGAACTTTTTACCTTAGTCATCGAGCTTGATGGTAGCAATGCTATAGGCCTAAAGCTCTTTATAGAAGGGCTTTAGCATAGATCAAGCTTAACCATGCAACTAGAAGAGACTTATGAGGACCTTGGCAAGGGAGTGAAGTCAAAGCCTAATAAACAAGATATCCCTCGTCAAAGCCTAAACTCATTGGTAAGAAGGCTGTGAAAATTTTGTTATGACTAATTAAAACTCCAACAAAAAAGGGGAGAAAAAATCAGTGAATCACCTGTTAGCCTAGTGCAATACCTAGTTTCTATAGCAATGACTAGAGCGATGACTAGAGCGATATTACTATCTTGCCCTCTATTGGCCACGCTACACTACTACAAAAATGGCCTAAGAGACCGGGTAACATATGCCTAAGAAACCGGAAAAAATCTGGTGCCAAGGTAGTAGGTCGCTTAGCTTAAGAGACTGGATATTTTGTCTGGTTTCTTAGAGTAAGCAAAGAGACCAGTTATTTCTTACACCAGGTCTCTTAGATTCTTCTGAGAGTATAAAACCACCAAGGCAAAGGCATCGGATATTTTTGTATCACCGGTTTCCTAGGTATTGTATAAGAACTGGTTCAATGAGATAACCGGTCTCTTTGATTGTTTTTTGAAAAACAAAATAATGATTTGAGGTTGTTGCTTTGGCCCACAATTAATGCTCCACACATATATCAACATTTATTATAAATTAATCTAATAAAAAAGATACGTAATATGAATTAGTCAAGCCCAATTACAAATCTTTATTATTAAAACTTTAATACTTCGTACATCAAAGAAAAAAACATTCATTAATCTAATAAGTAAGCCTCTAATTTTGACAATCCGAAGTAATAACACTGTCGACTATAACATTGATCTTCAGTTCTTGACCATATTTGAAGCTGCTTCACCTCAGCTCCTTTTCAATTGCATATATACATTGTGACTTAATCAGATTCAGTTTATATACTGAAAAAACATAACTATATATGTAAATTAATTGAATTTCAAAAAACAGTGTAAATCAAGTACTTCAAAATGTGCAATTTAATTGAATTTAAAGAATAAAAAATCCATAAGAAGAAAACGAATTTTTGTGTGTATAAAACTTTATGGCAGCAATTCTCATACCTTAGTTATATGGGTTTTTGCTATGGATCTAGGAATACATGCAAAAAAAAAAAAAAAAAAAAAAAAAAAAAAAAAAAAAGTTTCGAGGATCAATCTATTGCCTTTTTTTACGATATTATTTTTCATTCTAGATTACTACTTTTAAATTAAGAGAAAATGATAAGATTAAAAAAAAACTAAGATAGACGAAATTAATTTGGAAAAAAAGGATTACCAAGTATTGAAATTGAAACCGGCTTACTTGGAATTCGAAGGAGGTTAATGTCAATCTTGTTGAAAATACGATGATGTTGAAGCATAGCAAGTTCTTAGATTTTGTTAATCTGTTAAGGTTTTTTTATTATGAATGAAAGAGTTAACGAATAAGAATTATTAAAGAACAGTAGATAAGAATTATTGAGGAACAATAAAGAATTTAGGAAATGAGTAAAGGAGAATACAAATATTACTTAGAGTTAGAGGGTTTTTCTTTTTTCTTTTAATAAAGGTGGGTGGTTTTTTTTAGTGGAGAATAAGGGGAGTGGTAAGGTAGTTTTTATGGGAATGGTTTTAGGTTTTTATTATTTATTAAATATTAAAACATTAAATGAATCTCAGAGACCGGATTTAGTGATATATGGTTTCTTATCTTTACCTAGCTAAGAAACCGGATATCTCTAATATAAGGTTTCTTTGACTAAGAAACCGTATTACTAATTTTTATGGTGTCTTTGTAGTAGTTCCTTAGGCCTTTTTTGTAGTAGTGCTAGTGAGATGGAGGTAGAGAGTCCTATCCATACCCACAATGTGTATTCTCCTTTGGAAAATGAGAAAGATGATTCAACCTGCCCCCTAAACGATCAGGAATCAAGACATGTCATAAAACCTGAAAAAATCTATTGCTTCCCTAATGGAATGAAAAGAAACAAGTCCCTCAAGTCCCTTAAGATTTCCTCCTTGTCCTATTCTAATCAAGCAAGGGAGGACTTTGAGATTCCTTAACCAATATGTCGGTTCGTGGATGTATGTATGAATAAAGGAAAAGACTACTCAAGATAGGATTTTAGAAATTTGCAAGGATACATATTCCAAATGTCCAAATCCCTTTTCAATGCCTATTAAGAAGATGAGTTCGGGATAGAGGAAACGCAACAAGATGTCCAAAAAGAAAAATGTCATGATGCCCCTCCTAGTCCAAAAGTGGTCAATCATGTTGTTATGTCCGGAAAAGCCTACACTACTGCTGTTGAGAAGTTAGTGAGCCTATGTCATCATGTCTAACTAATAACAGATATGAAGGTTCAAGCATCGAGAATGGATGTGAAGGTTCAGTGAGAGAGAATCCTACCACTAAACTTATAGAAGTGGAATCCATTGGATCTAATGAAGATGACCCCCTTGCATTATGAAGCCAACAAGGTATAGTTCATCCCTACATCCACTTGTAGGGAATTATAGGTACTACGCAGTGGAAATAAACATGAATCATATTCATATAGCACCTAACCAAGGATCTCATGCATAACACATAAAGAGTAAGAATTATACCTTTGAAGCGTGATTCCACTAGTAATCGAGCAAGAACAAGGGAGACAAAGAACCTCAAACGTGATTCCTCTACTTGGTCCACAGGCACGGATTAAGACCTCCCCTAATGCTAGTTAGTCGTGATTGAACTCTTCAATCGACTTTCTACGGAGAAGTATGAACAACGAACTAGTCACGAACCACCACAAACCACCGCGAGCACCCCCAGGGTTGGACGGCCGCAAGTCCTAGGGGGAGGATAGGGGTGCCGTGAGAGAGAGAGAGAGAGTAGTTAGGGTTTTTGGGATTTGGTTGCCTTGATTCACAATTCACTGTAAGTTAATTGTGACTTCTATATTCAACCCTAGGCATGGATCTTATTTATAGATCACATCTCTAAATAAAAGTCCATGACCAAGCCCAATTCCTAACCCCAATCAAACTACACTACCCCAATCCTATTCATGATTAGTTAAATGCTTATAAGGCCCAATAATGGGCCTCTTACTTGCTTAACCCATTACCTTTGTGTGTGACCTCATTGGATCCATTCTAGCGGGCTTTGGACTATTTTACTAGCCTAAAGATCATCTCTCATAGTCTAGCAACAGATGATGACGCCCCAAGAGAATGAACTTATTATCTCCATATTAGTGATCCTTGATATATCTAGTAATTGCACTTATCGAAGACATAACTCCTTCAATCTCCCACTTGTCTGAGACAAGTGCGCAGTATTCAAATTCCTTAAGTTAATGTGTGTCGATTTGATAATATGATTGCATCTCATGTCGTGATCATATTAGTCTACAAATCTTTTCTTGAAAAACTGAGTGAGATTCAAAGAACAAATGAATATTATGTAATGCATTTGAGCACGGCCATGCATTTTTCTGAATTCCCTCTTCAAGGGGCCAAAACACATTCCTATTTAATAGGTAGACTCAATCCAATATTGTGGCAACCAAAGCTCCCACTCAACTTCTGAAATAACCGGGAAACACCCTTTATAATCTCCAGTTACGGGCAGACGTTTGAGTGTACCACAGCCATAACATCCATTGACTGAAATTAATGTTCCACTCATGTCAAAGGAATCCACTAATATACCCGGAAGCTCTATACTTGAACTTCAAAGTAGGTCTATAGTTCGATCATGCATCATTCATGCATATCCATGTGATTGGCCTAGCCTCACTATGCTCCTATAGCCCATGAAACTGCGCTATCCAATCAATCTTACATGCTAGTCCATTATTAGAAATCATTTATGTCCAGTTTAATGATTCTAAACTAGGAACTTAAATAATATATGAATTTAGTTCACTTGTGGGGTTTCATTCATCAGGTCATCAACCTGATGAGCCATCAATTCATAATTATTTTGGACATTTTATTTAGGAAAATTTGTTAGGAATATTATGACCTTTACCCGGTCTTCCATAAATATTATGACCTTCTGTTTATCCCGGAATAAAATGACCTTTAACAAGGATCTTCTCTAAATAGGACATTTTACATGGTAACCGGGTTTTGCAGGTTAATGGCTGACGTGTAAATGACCGTTGGGAATTTTTGCCATGTAAAAGATTCCCATTCTTATTCATTTAGCCCCTTTGTTTCTCTCTCCCCTGTTCATAAAATTTTTTTTAAAAAAGGCTTTAAGAAGGCAATCTTCTGCTAATTCTCTCTTCCCTGTTCAATAATGTACTTTGTTATTATAATACCAAAAAATTAGCTATGTTAGGAAGTTGTATTGTGTTAAAGGTTTGACTTTGTATCACCACTTAAGTTGAATAAAATGGTTTCAGTTTCTACTAATTAAGTATTGATTTTGCGAGCATAACATAACAGCATAAAGTGTACATTGCATTGCAAAACAACTTCAGTTTAGTTCATCCACCAGTACTTTGTGAAACAAAATGATAATTGTTCATGCAAAATAAGCATAGTGGTTAGTACTTCATTACAGACAAAATGCTGGCAAGGCATTAAACTAAATAAAGGTCTTAGATTTTGTTCACAAAGTTCATAAACAAAAGGCACAAGTGAAGGTCAGATTGCAGTTATTGGGTGGACTGTGATCCTCTTCCACGACCTCTTCCCTTTCTTCTACCCCCTCCTCTAGTGTTAGCCCCCTGCAAAACACAAAAAAAGTTAAAACCTGTGTGATATGCAAAGAATGAAAATATGTGAAGCAATCACATAATTAAACTTGTGAAAGTGGTGTCCCATCTGAACTAAACAACACTCCAACTCCTATTGGGACCTGTGTAGAACAAAACAACATTGTTAGGGTCACACTCATTAATAGCAAGATGCATGGTTAAAAATAAGTAGGATTTATACCTTAGTCCTGCCTCTACCAGTGCCTCGTCCAGGTCCTCTCCTTCTTGTTCTCTGTGTTCCTTGACTTGATGCAGTAGGTTGGCTAAGAAACACACCTTTTCTAGCAGCTGCTTGGGTTACACCTCTTGCACCTTGGCCTCCTAAGATCACCCTCCCACCCCTACTAAGTTGAGTAGGTTGTGCTGTAGTTGTATGGTGTTGTGATGTAGCCTGTTGAGCTGAAACGGGTGCAGTGGTAGTTGTTGCAGCATGAATTGATGATGAAGCTACTTGTGAAGGGACTAGTGGTTGGGTTGAAGAAACATCATTCCTAGGCCTTCCTCTTGGCCTTTTAGGAGCAAGTTCAGGTTCTACATAGGTCCCTTTATCTGGACAACTCCTTTTGTTATGTCCCTTACTCTTACAGATGCTACATGTCATCTCATTCCCACTCCTTAATAAAGAACCAGGCTTCTTTGGGTTTTCAAGGGGATGCTTGATCCTATTCTTCCTTGGTCTACCTGGACCAATCTTTATTGGAGGTGGGTCCAAGTTACAGGGAACCTTTGGCCAGTACCTCTCTCCCTCACAAGGTGGGATTGAACCATTATAAGCCATAAAATAGGTTTCAAGCATGAAACACTCATCAACATAAGCCTCTGCATCTTTGTTCAAGAAAAAGATGCAGGCTATGGCATGGCAACAAGGAACACCAACCATGTTCCATTTTCTACAACTACATGTCTTTGCAACTAAATCAACATTAACTTGGTCTAAGGAATATCTGACATTAAACAATCTGTCAGAAGAGGGGAGGACATCACAGTAAGCTGCTTTTTCTTTTTCTTTCTCAAGTCTGGCTCGTATCCTAGGGCACAAAATACTTGTGCATTTCTGCATTTCCTTTTTCTTATTCACTAACCTTTGCATAAGAGCAACCCTAATATCCTCTAGCATGTAAATGAGGTGTTTTGTCCTAGCATTAATTATGTATGCGTTGAAGGTTTCGGCCATATTGTTTGTTATGGAATCAGTCTTGAAAGATGTATCTAGGAATGCTCTACAGAAACAGTTAGGATTGTACCTCTGAAAAGCAAGAGTTGCCTCAGGATCCATTTTTTTTAGCTGCTCTAAAGCCTCATTATAATCTGCCTCATTGTAGGATTTGGCTATCTTCCAAAACTGGAGCTTCATTTCATCTCCTTTGTATGTTCTATGCCAGTGTGAGAAAATGTGCCGAGCATAGTGTCTGTGCTCAGCTTTAGGAAGCACTTCAGCAACAGCATGTAGGATTGCCTGAAAACACACACAAACAGTAGGACAAAACAACATATGTCATATATATTACCCTTTACTCAACCTTGAACAACTAATTATAAACATCAGAAATACACCAAATAGATATAGAAAACACAATTACCTGATGTTCATCAGAAATAATGGCCACACCAGTGCCATCTCCTAGCTCCAAACAAGCCTGTATATGGGTGAAAAACCAGACCCAAGACAAGGTATTTTCACCCTCCACGGCTGCCCATGAAATGGGAAACATATGTTCATTAGGGTCTCTTCCCACTGCACTCATGATCTGACCCCCTAAAAAGGTTTTTATGAAGGCTGCATCAACACATATTACCCTCATACAACCCTTCTTCCACCCTTCCCTAACTCCATCAAAGCATACAAACAATCTTTTAAACATTGGACTTGACAATTTGAGGTCTGCATCAACCACCAATTCCAAGACTGTTCCTGGGCTTGCATTCTTCACAGCTTGAATATATCTCTCAACCTTCATATAGTGTTCCCTCGTAGATCCATGAAGCATCTTATGAGCATGATACTTCACTTTGTATGCGAAATCCCTCCTAACTATTACTCTATAAGCTCTTCTTATAGTCTCAATTATGTCCTTAGCCGGCCAGTGTGGCCTAGCTTTGAACACTTCTAGCAGCTGACTAGCCACCCAAGTTGATTTCAACTGCCTATTCCTACTCATGTTTCTGTGGCATGTGAGAAGATTAACCACTGTCTTCACAAGCCAAGTCTTCTCTCTAGTATGCATTGAACAATAAAGGTAAAAGGGGCACTCACCAACACACCTCACTGCTAATTGGTCCTTCTTTTTGTTACTAATCACATAACTTATATCCTTCCCCTACAGAACAACATACTTACTCACAGCTTCCTTGAACTCAGCTCTGTTTGGAAACCTTTGACCCACCTTCCACACAAATGTTTTGAAGTCTGTGTCCCCTCTTACTAACAAAGATTTCTTAGTTCTGTTACTTCCCTCACCTTCATTCTCACTATTATGTGGTGTGTGTATCTCCTGGTCACTGTCCTCATACTCACTTGTCCCACCTTCAGGGGCTGCTGACTCAACATTGACTGGTGGCTTCTTGGATGACTGGCCTAACTTCCCTTCAGCAGCTTCTTGTTGCAACTGATGAGCTATCTGAACCAGCTTACTAGTCACTGTCTGAATCCTTATTCTAGCCTCAACCAACTCTTCATCACTTTCATCTGACTCACAACATTAAACTCATCTTCTACAAACTCCTTTTCAACCCCTTCCTCTAATTCTATGTCACTCAACCTAGAATCAGCATCATCCTCACCATCATTTTCATGTCCCTCACCAACTTCTTGGTACTCTGGTGCATATTCAGGGTCACTCTCATCACTACACTCACTGCCATGACCTATAAGTTCACTCCATTTCAATGGACTTTTGGGCCTGTTGTCCTCCCACTCATACTCAGTATTGAAAGATGGGTCGATAAGGGGCAAATCAGTTGTAGTGTGAATGTTTGAAGTTTGGTTTTCAGAGGGTTGCACACTGCCTTTAAAACTCAGATCTGGATTCAAGGGTTTTAATGAGGTAGTTGGCTCATTAAAAAAGGAGGTAGATAGATGAGAAATGGTGGATTTTTTCTGGATTGGTATTGTAGTTGGATTATTATTAACATCAATGAGTGAGGTGGAAGCATCTTTTTTGGCTGATGTGGATGATTCTTGCTGTTTACTAGGACTTTTCCTGGGGACTGATATCACTTTTGTGGGTGGTCCCTTTTTTGGAGTCATTTTTTTTCTTTTTGTGTTTCTTATTGGTTCCAGTGGTTGGTCATTAGTAACTTGTGTAGGATTTAAAACTTGAGAAAGATTCTCAACTGGTGGTGCATCTGTATTGGGGGCATTTGTTTGGGGTGAGTTATCAACAACAACATGTGTACTTGTCAAGGGAGGGTTCGGATCTACATGCTTTAGGTACAATTCAACACACCTATTATTTATAGCTATTTCACCCAACTCCAACACTTCCTTATCCCCATCTATTCTCCTAATTCCATCCTGCATATTCATTCCAGGAATTAAATAGTACAGTCCCCCCACATGTGCATATCCACATTTTTTTGCAAATTCAAATAACTCCCAATAACACAACTCATCTGGGTCAACCTTAAAAGTCCTCCCCTTACCACCTAAATATACCATTTCCCCATTGTTAACATGCTTGAAGGAACCACCATGCCAAACTTTTATACTAACCGTATAAAAAACCGCAAACATAATTACCTAAGCATATACAAATACACACTTCTTTTTTCACTTCCAACAAAAACACACATCAACCAACTATATCAATATGATTCAAATTATTAAAATCAACATAAAACATAACTATCAGCCCTAAATTACTCAAATTTTAGGCTAAAATTACAAACAAAAACAACAATAACAACAAGTACTTCATCTAACTACACAAATTTAACAAAAAAAAATCAATCTTTAAGCAATATCGCACTTCAATTGGTCCTTAAGCATAATCCCACTACAATCCCACCAACAAATCCCAAATTAAAGTAACAAAGACTTACCTCAGTACCACAATTTCGGCTCGAACTTCTTTAAATACCAACTTTGCTTTTGCTCACCAACAATCGCTCCAATAATCTCCGGAACACTCCAATTGCATGCGCAATTTAATGACTCTGAGCAATTTTGTGGTTAAAACGTGTTTACATGAATTGCCTTAATTGGAAAATTCAAAGAGGGATGAGAGAGACTGGGAGAGGAAAATAGAGAGTGAAATTAATGGGTGTTTGGGTAATTAATGCCACGTAGACTTCATTTGGAAGGAAATAGAAGTCAAGGGTTGACCACCCACCTAAAGAGCAAGTCACAACCGGTTAAAGGTAAAATGTTCTATTTAGAGAAGATCCTTGTCAAAGGTCATTTTATTCCGGGATAAACAAAAGGTCATAATATTTATGGAAGACCGGGTAAAGGTCATAATATTCCTGACAAATTTTCCTTTTATTTAATATTGAAACCACGATTAAATAAGAGAAATGATAAAATTTCTGATTAAACATAATTCTGCAAATGAGTGTATTACATATGTAACTTATTTTTCTCCAAAAATAAATATAACTTCTAATTACATCATTTGCTTCAATCCAGCTTCACTAGCATGTTTCTCATGCTTAGATAGTGGAAGGGGTTTAGTAAGTGGATCAGCGATATTCTCATCCGTATGAACTTTGCACATCTTCACATCTCCTCTGTTAACGATCTCTCGAATGAGGTGATACTTCCTCTCAACATGTTTGGATTTGAAGTGTGACCTAGGCTCCTTTGATTGAGCAATGGTGCCATTGTTGTCACAATACAACTCGATTCCCTTTTGAGCACTTGGTACGATATCCAGCTCAGTTAGGAACTTCTTTATCCAAACTTCTTCTTTGGCTGCTTCAACTACAGCCAAATATTCTGATTATGTTGTAGAGTCTGCGACAGTGCTCTGCTTCAAACTCTTCCAGCTCACTGCTCCTCCATTCAGACAGAAAATGTACCCAGACTGTGATCTAAAGTCATCTATGTCTATTTGGAAACTTGCATTCGTATAACCTTTGACAACCAACTCATCTTCGCCACCATAAACTAGAAACATTCCTTTCCTCCTTCTCAAGTACTTAAGGATGTTCTTGGCAGCTGTCCAGTGTGCATCACCTGGATTTGCCTGAAACCTGCTACACATGCTTAGAGCAAATGCAACATCCGGCCTCGTACAAATCATGGCATACATTATCAATCCTATTGCAGAAGCATAAGGAGTGATAGCCATACGTCTCATCTCATCGGGCATAATCGGACATTGAGATTTACTGAGGTAATGCCATGAGACATGGGGAGAAATCCTCTCTTGAAGTTTGCCATCTCAAACCTGTCAAGAACCTTATCAATATAAGTCTCTTGACTTAGTCCAATCACCCTTCAAGACCTGTCTCGATGGATCTTGACTCCCAAAATGTACTCGGCGTTACCCAAGTCCTTCATGGAAAAACAACTCTTCAACCATTCCTTGACTGACTCAAGCATTGGTATGTCATTTCCCATGAGCAGTATGTCATCCACATACAAGACTAGGAAAACTATGCTGCTCCCACTAGACTTCTTGTATACACAAGGTTCCTCTTCACTTTTCAAAACGAAGATTCCAACTCCTGGATGCTTGCTTCAATGTATAAATAGATTTCTGAAGTTTGCATACTATTCTAGGATTTTCTGGATCTTCAAAACCCTCAGGTTGTGTCATGTACACTTCCTCCGTCAAGAACCCATTCAAGAAGGCGGTTTTGACATCCATCTGCCAAATTTCGTAATCGAAAAATGCAGCAATCACTAGAAGAATCCGAATGGACTTAAGCATGGCTACTGGGGAAAAGTTTTCATCATAGTCAATACCATGAATCTGTCTGTATCCTTTCGCAACCAGTATTGCTTTATGGATGTAGGCATTTCCATCCTTGTCTGTTTTAATCTTGTAAACCCATTTGCAACCAATAGGTTTTACCCCATCAGGCAAGTCAACTAGGGTCCACACTTCATTTTTAGACATTGATTCCATTTTGGACTTCATGGCATCAAGCCATTTATCTGAGTTGGGGCTCGCCAAAGCTTGCTTGTATGTTATAGGTTCTTCATTCTCCAATAAGAAGATTTTAGAATCCTCAGTTATCAGAACCTCAACAAACTATTTGTTTCTGATTTTGGCATACCTACGTGGGGTAGGAGAAACAATAGAAATATTCTCTCCAACTCCTTGAAGATTTTCGCATGAACTAGGTTCAAGTGGGACGATAGGAGTCTCGTTAGTCGAATTAGCTCGCTCCGACACATTATTAATCGACTCATGCGCCCTCGCCTCTGATGTGGTGTTATCCACATCCATTTGGTGCTCGTCTTGAATTTCTTCGAGAACCACTTTACTCCCACTTGGCTTTCTAGACAGGAATTCTTTTTCTAGAAAGACACCATCGCGAGCAACAAACACTTTGTTATCTTCGCAACTGTAGAAGTAATACCCTTTTGTTTCTTTTGGATAGCCCACAAAGAAACACTTGTCTGATTTAGGGTGTATTTTATCACCTTGTAAACGTTTTACATAGGCTTCACATCCCCAAATCTTGAGAGACAACTTTGGAGCTCTTCCATTCCACATCTCATATGGAATCTTTTCAACTGCTTTGGACGGGCTTCTGTTTAGTATTCTCGCAGCTGCTTTCTGACATGTCTAGTAAGGTCCTATTCCTAGATTGTAAAGCTCATCATGGATCGAACCATGTCTAGTAAGGTCCTATTCCTCCTTTCTGACACACCATTCAACTGTGGTGTTCCTTGAGGAGTCAACTGCGAAAGTACTCCACAATTAATCAGATGTTCATGAAATTCTTGGGTCAAATATTCACCCCCACGATAAGATCGTAATGCTTTAATCGTTTTCCCAAGTTGGTATTGTACCTCATTCTGGAATTCTTTGAACTTTTCAAAGGATTCCGACTTGTTCTTCATTAAGTAAACATAACCATATCTACTTAAATCATCAGTAAAAGTAATGAAGTAATTAAACCCACCCCTTGCTTTTGAACTCATTGGTCCACACACATTTGTATGTATGAGTCCTAAAAGGTCACTAGCTCTTTCACCTAAACCCGTGAAGGGTGACTTCGTCATTTTCCCAAGCAAGCATGACTCACAATTTTCAAATGATTCATAATCAAATGAAGAGAGAAGTCCATCCATATGTAATTTCTGGATGCGCTTTTGGTTGATGTGACCAAGCCTACAATGCCATAGGTAAGTTGGGTTTGAACCATCTGTTTTCTGCTTTTTATGATCAATGTTGTAGACATGAGTTGTATATTCTAAGACATACAAACCATTAATTAATTTTGCGTTAGCATATAACATATTTTCTTTCGAAATAAAACAACATTTGTCTCTTATTTCAAATGAAATCCTTCAGAATCTAAAACAGGAACTGAAATAATGTTTTTAGTAATTGTTGGTACATAATAACAGTTATTAAGCACCAAAATAAGTCCAGAGGGAAGTCTTAGATTATAACTTCCAATAGCAAGTGCAGCAACTTTTTCTCCATTTCCTACTCAAAGCGTTACTTCCCCTTTTGCTAAGTTCTTACTTTCTTTCAAGCCCTGCACGTTATTAACGATGTGAGCACCACATCCGGTATCAAATACCCAAGTGGAAGATGAAGTAAGATTAATTTCTACAACGAAAACATCAAGTAACTCTTTACCTTCTGTTTTCACTGGTGTATAGTGGGGACACCCTGGTGTATGGCATGGCCAACTACCGCAAAAGAAGCATTCGTTTCCTCGCCTTTTCAGGAACTCCTCAGCATGGTTAAGCAAAAGATTGATCAATGTCACCGACGATACCTCATCATTATGAGTGAGCTTGACAATGTCAAAACCATCATGGAGTGAGAACAAGATAATATCATGTGCAGAGTCATCATCGATCGATTTTCCAAGGACATCCATCTGATTGAACATTTCAATCAGTTCCTTGACATGGGCCATTACTGACTGACCAGGCATGAGTCTTTTAGCCATTATCTTACAATGAACATTGTAAGCCTCATACCTGACGTTGTCAGTCCAGGAATAGTAAATCTGAGGGATCGAGTTAACGACCTCTCTTACATTTTGATCTTTGAAGCCTCCACTTCCTAATGCCCCAATGCCACCTCGACAGATAGCACAAAGACATTTGTACAAGTTGGTTAGCTCATAGTGCCTAAATCTTCTTTTCCAACAAATTGGAATAGATTCTAAAATGAGCCCTCTAATTTTCTCTACATCTGAAACAATTTCAGCATGCCTTTCAGCTTCATATTTTTCTATATACTTGCTCTTAACAGGAATATATAAACGAGATTCAAGCCCATGGCTTGTGAGTACTTTTCTCAACTCATTTTCCCATTCCTTGAAGTTTCTGAGATTTAGCCTTAAGTTAAGTTTCATTGGTAAAACAGTGTTGTCGTATAAGTTATTCATCTACAAACAAAAACAAACGAGGCAAAGTTCAATAATTATGTTTAATAAATTTTTAAAGTACCATAAGCGATTATAAAACTGGTAACTTTAAAACATTCATTCAATTTTTAATTGATCCCTATTGAATATAATGATTCCAAGATCCTTTATTTGTGCAATAATTGACCGGATTGAGGCCCTACCATCAAGTATTGCATTTTTAAGGTGAGTAAACTCTTTACTGATTACAACTCTTTGTAATTCTTGGTTGAATAATTACCCATCACATGTTTAATTAATTATTACCCTTAGCTTCAAGGTTCTAAACTCTTTAGGTAACCTTGTTGAGTAGAACCGATTAAAAGTGTAAAACGTGATTTACCCCCACTCCCCTAAGATATAGTATGACACCCAGCTGAGGCATGACCTGTCATAAATATCGAAGGTTTCATCGGGTTTTTAATTGGAAAAGCAACCTCAATATTACTGGGACCTAGATTTATTATGTTGTGATTATTTAGTAAACTCTAGCACATCATCAAACAACATAAATAAAATCTAACATGCATAATCTACTAATGCATAAATAAAACATGACATAGTATGGCCCCTTAATCCTAAGAAAACTAATAAAGCAAAATCTCCCACTTGAACCTTCATGGATCTCATCCATCTTGCTCCTTTCGGCCTCCACTCCATGGATTCTTGTATTAACTGCAACCTGTAATACTATTCTATTCTATCTACTACTTAAAAAAAATAGAATAAATTACAAAAATACTTTACGGTACGCAGACCGTATTTAGATTACAAAAATACAAAACGATGCGCAGATTGTATTTAGAATCTATGGGCCATACTAGTCTATATAGCAATAAATAACATCATATACTATAAAATTCCATATAATAAATCACTAATCATGTTTTCCTAAACTACAACATCGAATGTTCACAATAAAGGAAACATGGCTCCTAAATATCTCATATTTTAATTAATTACTGTAATTAGATAATATCATATATTATTCATAACCAATTATAAAATATCATATATTTTAATTTAGGTATGAGATAGAATCAAATCTTACTTTAATTATGGAAGATAAATCATATTTATTTTCCATGATTATCCTAACTTTTAGGAAATTTTATCCTAATTACTTGCCAATCACATATTTTAAATCAATTAATATCCTAAAATAATTATGGGATAATCACATTATTTAATCAATTATTATCCTAATAGAATCTTTTGCTCCATATTTATCTTATCTTAACAAAATTAACAACTTTAACTTTGTTAATTATCCTTTTCAAAATCAAAACTTATCTTTAATTTATAATTTTGAAAACTGATTTTTATCCAAAATAAAAATAAAAAAAAAATTTGAAAATAGCGTCAGCCACCGTGGTGTGGCCAGCCGAAGCCAGCCACGATAGTCGTACACCTTGCGGTGTACGCTGCCCTGCAGCGACGCAAGGACAGCAGCAGCAGCACACGCAACAGGGTGGTGCAGTGCTGCGTTGCCCCTATCCGACCCTTGCCCAGCCCACCATACCTCCTAGACCACCACCGGTGCGGCAGTCGCCGTGGCTGCGCCACCCAGCCGCGGCTGCCGCACCTCAATCCCTTTTTTTATTTTTAATTCAAAACAAAACATTTTTATTAAAATTAAATTAATGTGGTCCATCTAATTTTAAAATTAAATCATATTCAATTTCAAAATTAGGGTTCTTCATGAATTTAATCCCAATTCAATTTAACTTTTAAATTAAATAATTTGATCATGAAAAATTCATAATTTAACATGAAATCAAAAGGATTAAATTCTTTAAACACAAAATTTTAGAATTAAATCAAAATCAAAACACAAAATTTCATAAATTAGGGTTCTTGATTTCGAAATTTTCGAAAAATAGGGTGGGGGGGTTTGAATTTTTCAAACTTTATAGGGCAATTTTCGGATCAAATTAAGGCTAATATGGAGCAAATTAAACAACTTTTCATGATTCTATATTGTTAAATCACATTTAATATAATAATTGACCCATAATTAAATTATTCTCCCTCCTAATTGAATTAAAATTGTGGATTATCAAAGAATTGATACTCAATTGTAGGGAATATTTCAAGCGTTAATCCCCTTGCTTGAACCCCACTATGATCATACACTAAAGTACGGTGGCGTCCAAAGGGAAAGAAGATAGAGCAAAAGAGTCGCCAACAAGTTTTTTAGGAACTTGTAAACCGTTCACGAGGTGAAGGTTAAACCCCTTAACGATCCGAGAGATCGTCAACTCCATAAGGTCTTGAACCAAATAGGGTTCGGGGATGAAGGTACAAATCAAACCTAAAAGAGAATGAACCTGCCCTAATAATAGGCCTCTACTTTATTCTGATCGTATTCATGTGCGCTTTTTGACTAACATACAATCAATAGGTTTAACCCTAAACCTGTTTATCTGTGTTGGTTGAATTAAATGCACAAATAAATCTATTATTGGCGATCACTTGAATTATAATCACATTAACCCTAAACAAGATTGTTAATTATCTTATTAAGCATGATTACAAGTACAAATTCCCTTTAAACATGCATAAAAAGGTGATCAAGCAATAAACAATAAAAATCAAGCAACATAATAATAATCATCATAATTAAAATAATCATAATAATAATCAAAAAATAATCATGATAATAACAATCATATTAATCACAATAATAATCATGTTAAAGCATAGCAAGATCCTAGGCATGATACTAACAAGATTAATAACAAACCCTAGCATGTCACTAAGCAATAAAAATCATATATTTAACCCTAACATGATACTAACATGAATAAATATTAGGAAGAACATAAAAGGCATCGTACTTTTAATCATACTTGATTTTAAAATTACCCTAGACATGATACTAGGAATCAAAATAACAATCTAAGCATGAACTCTATATCATAATATCAATAAAAACCATTAAAATACTTACTTTGATGCCTCGTACCTCTTTCTAATAACAAAATACACGCGTTAGTAACTTCAAGGAAAATAATAATCAAAACAATTAAATTAAATAATTGCAATAGAGATTTGGAACCAAACCCTCAGAAATTAAACTTTTCACGTCTAGAGCAAAGGCAACTTCAAATATGGCTAGGTGTATCAAGATCTAATGAATGCGGAATTTTTATATTTGAGATAAGCTAGTTTAGAACAGAGAGAGAGAGAGAGTAATCAAGAGAATCTTGATGAGAGTTGGTGAATCAAAACGGAGTTTTTACGATGTTATTTATAAAGAAAATCAGCCAAAAAGATAAAATATCAAAACAAAGTTATGGCGCACGTAAAACCTGATCAGCGCCAACGCTGGCTATTGGCGCCAGACGCCAACATTAGCGCCAGACGCCAATGCTAGCGCCAAGCGCCAAGCATAGCGCCAGGCGCTATAGCTGGTGTTTGGCGCTGATTTAGAAAATCACGCGTTTTCTTAAATTTAGATAAAAATTGCCGTACAGGAGGATAAAATCGTATTTCCTTCAAAAATGCTCTTTGATTTTAATTAAAACTTTGAAAAGTCAACAAAAGTCAATTTATCAATGCTAATTGAATTAGGAATGAAAAGAACCTTCTGGAAGAATCTAGAAGACTAGAACAATTCATAATTGCATTAGGAATGATAAATCTATTAGGCCCTCCCCTAGATCATTGGGCCGCATATAAGGCTCAAAACGGGCCCAGTTTAGTAAATTGGCCATAACTTCCTCAATATTCATCGGAATTGGGCTTATAATATATCGTTGGAAAGCTCTTGTAAAGCCCCATCCAACTACACTACTATTAGACCCATATCATAGACCAACCAAACTGTATTGGCTGTTTTCTTAAAAATAAGTTTTCAAAAACAGAGAGAAGAGAAAAGAAATTAAAACTATCCGCAACACTAAACTTTCCACACTTTCACTTCATTCGATTATGATTCGACACGAAAGGTACTCATCACTGGGTTTGGTTTTGGGGAGACACAAATGGGTGTCTACATCAATATATGTAATTGCAAGAGGCTAACTGATACCACTGTAGGGAATTATAGGTACTACGCAGCGGAAATAAACATGAATCATATTCATATAGCACCTAACCAAGGATCTGATGCATAACACATAAAGAGTAAGAATTATACCTTTGAAGCGTGATTCCACTAGTAATTGAGCAAGAACAAGGGAGACAAAGAACCTCAAACGTGATTCCTCTACTTGGTCCACAGGCACGGATTAAGACCTCCACTAATGCTAGTTAGTCGCGATCGAACTCTTCAATCGACTTTCTACGAGAAGTATGAACAACGAACTAGTCACGAACCACCACGAACCACCGCGAGCACCACCAGGGGTGGCCGACCGCAAGTCCAAGGGGGAGGATAGGGGTGCCGTGAGAGAGAGAGAGAGAGAGAGTAGTTAGGGTTTTTGGGATTTGGTTGCCTTGATTCACAATTCACTGTAAGTTAATTGTGACTTCTATATTCAACCCTAGGCATGGATCTTATTTATAGATCACATCTCTAAATAAGAGTCCATGACCAAGCCCAATTCCTAACCCCAATCAAACTACACTAGCCTAATCCTATTCATGATTAGTTCAATGCTCATAAGGCCCAATAATGGGCCTCTTACTTGCTTAACCCAATACCTTTGTGTGTGACTTCATAGGATCCATTCTAGCGGGATTTGAACTATTTTACTAGCCCAAAGATCATCTCTCATAGTCTAGCAACAGATGATGACGCCCTAAGAGAATGAGCTTATTATCTCCATAATAATGATCCTTGATATATCTAGTAATTGCACTTATCTAAGACATAACTCCTTCACCACTACCTTCAAGTTCTCTGCCATGACAAGAAAACATAGAAGTGGAATCCATTGGATCTAATGAAGATGACCCCTGATGTGTCTATTTTATATAGTATTTTACCCCCGTCCCTTGGTCATAATTAGTAGTGTTTTTGGCTCTTTAGAGCCACTTTTATTTCTAATTGGTGTTTTCTAGTGTTTTCGTAGATTTGGTTGACTTTTGCAGGGATTTGCACATTTGGAGCATTTTCCCGATTTATTATGGAGCAATTACGAGCACAGGAGAAGCACGACCAGTTTTTATAGCCCAGGGCCGGTTAGAGCCATTGAACCGGTGATTAAGGGCTCGGTATATGTGATACCAGGGCATTTGGACCGAGTATTCAAGACCCGAAGAGGATACCCATATTGGCCTGAAGAATTGGAGCATAATCGTAGTCCAAATAGTGGCCAAGAGAGCCGCCCAGCCAAAGAGGCTGGCGCCCGGAGGCGCGCCCGGCCGGGCGAGAGAAGCAAAGGTCGGCGCCCGGTGACGCGCCCGGCCGGGCGTGAGATTCGTACCTGATGAGCAAAAAGGCGCGCCCGATCGGGCGGTGCCTCGCCCGATCGGGCGCGTGTTATTATTAGGAGTTAATTTCGACGTTTAAGTTTGTTTTAGTTTAGGATTCATACGTAGTATAAATACTTCTGTGTAAAACGATTTTCGTACCTTCTTTTACACTCTCTTAATTACTTCTTAGATTTTCTCTCTCTACTTAGCTTTTAGATTAGTTTCTTTCTCTTATACTTTGTTCTTAATCTATTCTTAATTCCAGATTTATTTGGTAACGATTTCTCTTCTCTTAATCTTAGTTGTTTATTCTATTCCTTTGATCATGTCTTATTCTATTGTTTTGATTAGTTTAGTTCTTATTATGTGTGAGTAGTTCTATTTCTAGGGTTTGTGGGGATCCATAAATAATATGAAGGGGTAATTTATTGTTATTGATTTTCAATGCTAGATTAATTTCCTATTGATTGATTTAATGCTCTGTGACTAGATTAGGCCTGATCTTTTATGCATGAGTTTGACAATATTGATTCGAGATTCGACAGATGAGAATTGATGTTTAGGTCTAGTTTCGATCAATAGGCAGGTTAATTTATAAATGGTTAAGTCGAGATTCGAAAGATGAGATTTAATACCGGTAAATTAATTGTGTGATTGTAATACGTAGCGAAAGCCCTTTATAATCTGATTAATGTATGCATTAATGAATGATTATTATATTCTACCCTGGAATATTATTTACTGGTGAACCTATGCCCTAGATCCTTTTATTCATTGTTTTCTCCCTATTCTTAATCTTCGTAGTTTAGTTTCATATTTAAATATATATTGGTTACTTCGTAATCTAGATTATATTAGTTAATTAGGAATAGAAAGACCCGTTTCTCTGTGGATTCGACCCTACTTCCCTATCTACATTAGTTAGAGGATTTAGGAATTACTTTTGATTAGGGGATACGACTTTACCCTGTCAAAATTTGGCGCCGTTGCAGGGGAAACGGTTTATTTTTGTTTCTTATTATTTTTGTAGTCTAGGTTATTTCTTTTTATCTCAGAGAACGTTAGTTCTTTGAAGCAAATCTCATATTTGCTTTTAGTTTTTTTTGTTTATGCCCAGGTGTTCCAGATCAGGGTACATCCCATTTGATCCTGAGATCGAACGTTCCTTCCATAGACAGAAAAACCTTTACAAGCAAATCCTGGCGGATTCTGGGAATAATAATAATCACCGAGATCCTCCAACTGGTTCTAGCGATTCAGAGGTATCATCAGATCCAAAATCAGAGATGACGGCTCCAAAGAAGCTTAGTGATTACTCACAACCAAAGCTTACAGATTTTCCACATCTCACTCCCACTCCAGCTCTTGATGGGGTACAATTTGAGATTAAACTCCAATTTATAACGATGATAAAGAGGAAGCAATTGAGTGGAGCTAAGGGTGAAGACCCAAATCTTCACATTGCCGATTATTGTCAATATTGTAATACCATCAGGCAAGCCGGGGTCACACAAGACCAAATCAGGGAGATTCTCTTTCCTTTCTCTTTAACTGGAAAAGCTAAATTGTAGTTTAATGGTTTAAATAGAACTGCACTTGGTATAACTGACTTGGAAACTCTTGTTTTGAATTTTTATAACAAGTATTATCCTGCAAAGAGAACAACAGTACTACGGAGTGCAATTCAGAACTTTGCCCAAGAAGCTAATGAAACTTTATATAAGGCTTTGGAGAGGTTCAAGGACCTACAAAGAGAACGCCCCCACCATAATTTGGCACAATGGCAATTAATCCAAGCCTTTTACAATGGCATTGGAAATTCTTCTAGAATAATTTTAGATTCTGCAGCTAGTGGGAGGTTTATGAATCTTAATGTTGATGATGCAGGTCAGGTTATTGAAGATATAACGATACATAATTCCCAATATGGGAATCCTAGAGGATTTGCTAACAAGGGGAAGCATAGTGTTGACTATGTATCCTTTTTGCAAGCTCAATTGACCTCTATCTGCCAAAAATTAGATAATCTTAGCACTGCCAATATAGCTAATGTTTCTGCAATTAATAATAATGCTAATGAGGCTTTCTGTGAAAATTGTGGAATTTCAGGTCATTGGGAACAAGATTGCAGGAGTTCCGTGGAGCAAGTTAATGCCTTTCAAGCTTATAGGCAGAATAACCCATACTCCAACACCAACAATCCTGAGTACCAGAATCATCCGTACCTATTCAAAATCCATCACCACAAGAGCCACACGCGCCACAACAGCAGCAACGGAAATATTACCATCCCAATGCTAGCCAGAAGAACCAATCACAACAACCCTCCTCATCTTCCGACCCCTCTTTGGTAGAAATTAGAGCGATGCTAGTTAATATGCAGAAGCATATGGAGAGTAGAGATGCGAAAATTGATTCAATTCTAGCACATAATAAAATTGTAGATAATCAAATTGCGCAACTTTCCGCTACTCTACAAGCCCGCTAACAGGGAGCTCTGTCGGCACAGCCGACCAGGCCTGCGGATCAAGCCTATGCAATTACTCTAAGGAGTGGTTCAAACTATGAAGGCCCCCCTATGCCCAGAGTTGATGAACCTGTTTTATTAAATAATGCTAATCTTGATTCCATTAAACCAGACAAGGTAACTAATAGCCCAGCAGGGCTAAACCATAGTACTAACATATCTAACTCTACATTGCAGGGTACGACTCCAGAGAAGGTGGCCACTCCAGATAAGAGCAATAATGCTCCAAAGCCAATTATCAAACTTCCATTCCCCAATCATCACTTGAAGACAAACTTGGATAAGCAGTTTGGTAAGTTCCTGGAGATGGTAAAAGATTTGAAGGTAACAGTTCCCTTCACTGAATTAATCACACAAATTCCTTCATACGCAAAATTTATGAAAGAAATATTCACAAGAAAGAGGTCTATTAGTGAGGTAGAGACAGTAGCTTTCACTGCAGAGTGTAGTGCCGTACTTCAAAATAAATCTCCACCTAAATTAAAAGATCCGGGTAGCTTTTCTATCCCTTGTCATATTGGAAATCTAATGATTGATAATGCATTGTGTGATTTGGGTGCTATTGTTAGTGTTATGCCATTATCTGTGTGTTCCAAATTGAATATGGGTACATTAAAAGCTACTAATATTACTCTAAAAATGGCCGACCATTCTTTCAAATACCCCTTAGGTATCTTAGAGAATGTCCCTGTTAGAGTAGGTAAATTTTATATACCTGTTGATTTTGTTGTTCTTGATATGGCTGAGGATATGCAAACCCTGAATATTTTGGGTAGATCATTCCTTAATACTGCAGGAGCAATTATAGATGTGAGAAGTGGTAAATTAACACTATCAGTAGGGGACGATAAAATTATTTTTAATCTTAATAATATCCCTAAAAGCCCCATGACAGAGGGGAAATGCTTTAGTGTTAATGTGGTTGAGAATTATTCTAACAAGCCCCAAGCTCTTGAAAAAGATCCCTTGGAGGCGGTATCTTGTGTTGCATCCCTTTCAGATGAGATAGACAAATGGCAGAAGGAAGTTGATGCAATAGAAAGAGCCCTCTACACTGTCGGTCTTGGTTTTGAGGATGAAAAGGTGGAATCAATCAAGCAAGTTGTGCAAATTGAGCCTACGGTAAGTGTTCCGCCAGATCGAGTTGCAAGTGTTGAATGCAATGACAATTTGAAGCAACCCTCGATCAAAGAAGGATCTTTGGTGCGTAGCATTGAAGAACCCCCAACCCAAGTCAAGGAGGATCTTCCGGATAAGGTGAATTGGCGTCCCACAGGGCATGTCAGGAAGCCGCGTCGTAGCCAAAACACCGCTCGACCGAGTGAGAAACCGCCCGATCAAGCGTTAGGCCAAGGGTCCTAGTTCTTGTACTTGGTAAGAAGGTCGTGTGGGACCTAGATAAACCAGCGCTTTGCGGGAGGCAATCCGTATTTTTAATGCTTTTTAGACAAGTTTTTCTTTCTTTTTTCTTATGAGAGGAGAGATGAGGGAATTTAATGAGTTTTATGAGTTTTTGTACAGTTTTGAAGGAAAAGAGTTAGCCAAAAATTGAAGAAAAGAAGAAAGCAAATAAAATCGTCAATTAGCCTAGGGCCCGATCGGGCAAAGCTCGCCCGACCGGGCGCGAGAGCTAGGTTTAAAAATTGAGTATTTTCGCCCGACCGGGCGATGGGCGCCTGACCAGGCGCGAAACTCGTCGTAAACAGACATATTTGTCTGCCCGATCGGGCAAATCTTGCCCGACCGGGCGCGAGAAGAGGCGAAAATTTGAGCGTTAGATCGCCCGACCGGGCGAAGGGCGCCTGACCGGGCGCGAGAGTTGAAGCAAAACGGGCATTTAGATCACCCGACCGGGCGAATGCCGCCTGACCGGGCGCGAGAGCATGGAAGATATTGGAAATCAGATCGCCCGATCGGGCGAGCACCCGCCCGACCTGGCGCGACGCTCCCGACCCCTTTTCTTCTTCTTCTTTCTTCGGTTTTTCTCATTTCATTCTTTTTCCTCCATAACTTTCTCTCTCTAAAACTCAAATTCTCTCTACCTTCTCTCTAAGATTCTCTCTTCATTTATCACCCAAATCCAAAACTTTTTACATATTATTAATCCCCTCTTCATCCCCTACATTTCTATATCAAAATTTTCGAATTTCATTCAAATTAATTTTCATAACCATTTTTACAATGGCTTCAAAGAGGGCTCGGTCTATTTTCGGTAGGAGTTCTAGTTTGAGGGAGGAATACGATCCAGATTTACAACTCCCGTACTGGCCGACGATCCGTATTGCTAGCCAGGAGCAAAAGGAGCGGCTAGAACACCTAGTTAGGCGCGAGGTAATTCCTTCACGGTGGTTACACCGCCCTACTTTAGAATCGTATGGTTTGTATGATTTTGTGAAACGATTTTTGAATGACATAGGCATGAGAAAATTCGTTGATATGCACTATCCTACATACCGTGAATTAACTTGGGAATTCTTGTCTTCTTTAAAAGTTGTAAATAGTAGAAATGGACAGAATTTAATTTTTAGGTAGAGCAATAGGAATATTAGTTTAACTTATGTCGAATTTTGTAAATTGTTTGAATTAAATTCTGAGTTACCTCACCAATGGCATGCTGATTATAAAATGGGAGACATTTATTATGCTCTGACTGGTTTGCCTACTCCCGACCCCCAACATGCTAGTACCAAACCTATTCATCACCCTATCCAAAAAATCTGGCAAAGATTTGCGGGTTTGTGTTTTTTAGGTAGGAACGAGCCCCATAACGCCCAAACTAACGAGCTAGATGTTATAGGTCACTATGTGTCTGGGTTTGGGAAATTGAACATAGGTAGGTACATTATTCACCATCTGAGCAGACATGCCACGACCAGTACCCAATCTCGCACCCCTATTCGTATTGGAGGCCTTATCACTAGAATAGCAGTGAAAAAAGCCGGTTTTGTTAAGGGTGGACCCCACCAACTGACCAACTGTGGACCAGATACCTATATGACTGCTAGGTATTTTGAGGAGTTGGGGTGGGTACGACCGGATAGTGACCAGACATCCCACTGGTGTATTAGGACTGGGACCGAGCAACCTTTGCCCATCTTTCCCCTACCTAGTCATGACTTGACCGCCTTTCCCCCAGGGCAACCATCCTACACGTATGACCTTTTAGTTGCCAATGCTAGGGGGCAAGCACCACCAGTACCACCACCAGTTCCACCACCCCAGCCTCAGCCTCAGCCAGAGGTGGCAGTTTCTCCACCTCGCATGTCTCACTCCGTCCCCCATGTTGACTCTGACCCAGTTTGGGACCTTCAGAGTATAGGTCAGGCTTTAGGCCGTATCGAGCATTCTCACACTGACCTTAGGAGGATGGTAGGCTCCATAGACCAGAGGTTAGGGTACCTTGAGAGGAACCAGGGTAGAGCTCTTTACCCTATGTATGATGATTATGCTCGTCGGGGCAACATTCCCGACGATGCTATTTACCCTGACTGGTTTCAGCCTCCACCTCAGGGATACGATAAGGATCCCACTGCCCATGGTATTTACACTGACTATTCTGCCTTCCATGGGTACGGCCAGGACATTCCTTTCGGGGGACCGGCGGGGGGGAGTTTTCATGCTGATTATTTTGGTGGTAGCTCTTCTGGTGCAGGTGGTGCAGGTGGCAGTGGAGGTGCAGGGTTCGGCTCCATGGATGAGGATGATCAGGACTAGCTATGCTGGGCTAGTTCCCAAGCCAATGAGGACATTGTCTAATTCTGGCTTGGGGGAGATTTTGGATTTGGTATCTTTCTTTTTCTCTTTTCTTTTATTTTTGGTGTGTTTTCTTAGTCTAGATTTATTGCTTTCTTATATATGAAAAATACAAAAAAATTGAAAAAAAAAATCTAAAAATATGTTCCAATGAATTGTAAATCATGCTTCCCTGTGCCCCTTACTTGAGAAATTTGTTTTTATTCTTGGTATATGATGATAAGCATTGTGGATTAGTTGATCATGATTTGATGTTTGATTGCCTTGAAACCTTAACATGCGTCAATTTTGTCCAACTACTTGCGAATATAATGCTTGACTAGTTGATTTGGTTAGGAATGTGTGTTAGTTCCTGGTATGTCAATGAATTTGAGTATTGGTTTGAAACTATAAGTAATGTTTATATGATTCATTATTATGCACATTGAGGAGGACGAAGGCGTTCATTCTTTTAGGTGGCCTCCAGATGATTGTAGATACATTTGTTCCCTTCTTGCTACCCATGTTGTTGCCTTGACTTTTTGTTGTTTATTAGCCACATTACAAGCCTATTTTGCCCCATTGGTTACTAGTCCCAAGCTTGGCTTGGGGGAGCTATTAGTGAGTGAGGTGAGGGAGTTTGTAGTGTGCTTATTATTTGCACAATTTGGGCGGGATTTGAGAAGTTGTTTTGTTTTTTATCATGTTTATTTTTGATGAGTTTGAGAGTTATATTTTTTTGAAAAAATAAAACATGATGTGATGAAAAAAAAGAGAAGTTCAAGGAAAAGAAAAAAATAAGTGAACTTCAAAAGAAAAAAAAAATAACAAAGAGAAAAAAAAAATGTTCAATGTTCAAATGTTCTAGTTGGAGGTTGATAAAAAGAAAAAAATAAGAGCTTCAATGAAAAATTCAAGTTTGGAAATAAAGTTTGTTTATTCACTCCACTTTTTCATTGTTATATCTTATGAGTGAAATTGTAGGTGTTGGGATTGTTTATTATGATTGGAGTATATTTGGTGGATGTTAGAGTTGGTTGTGTAGGAGATGTTGATCATTATTTATTTTTATCATGGTTTTTACTAGGATTTGCTCCCTTAAGCATAGATTTTCTCTCACTTGTTCCCAAATGATTCCTACCCTTTACCCTAGCCTTACATTACAAGCTTTAAAGACCTTCCGACCTTTGTGCATAGAGTTGTATGAATGTGAAAGTGTTTTTTATCAATGCAAGTTATGATTTGACATATTTCGAGTCGACTAGTAGGTTGAGCGTTCATTGTTTTATACACACGAGAGTGTGAGTTGGGAGGGCATTGTTCACATAAAGGGGTTGGTTGGAGAGCGATCAAGTTCATCTTTTACTCGCCACATAAATGAGAGTTGAGTGTGTGAGCACTAGTCTTGAATTCTATATGCTCTTGTGGTTTGCTCTATTTGACAATTGTTAGGGAGGAAAGGTAATTGGATGGATTTGATTGGGTGGTTTTGAAGCATGTTTATTTGATTTACCCTGAATTGTTCGTGCTTGATTTTTACTTTTTGGGGTGAAGCATATTTATTGATTCATTGATGAGATTTTTGCTTAGGGACAAGCAAAGGTTTGGATTGGGGGAGTTTGATGTGTCTACTTTATATACTTCCTCCGTTCTTTTTTTATTGCACCATAGGAGGTTGGCACAAGATTTTTGGTAGTGGAAAAAAGGATGAGAGAGAAAGATAAAAATACAAGATTGCCCATGTGATGGTATACATAAAAAAAATTAAGTGTTGAAAAGTAAGGGTATATTTGGTATTTGTAGTGTGAACACAAGTATTTATTTTCCTAAAATAGAAATGGTGCAATATTTGTGATACTTCCTTATAAGGCAAGTGGTGCAATATTTAAAAAACGGAGGAAGTAGTATTTTACCCTAGTCCCTTGGTCATAATTAGTAGTGTTTTTGGCTCTTTAGAACCACTTTTATTACTAATTGGTGTTTTCCAGTGTTTTTGTAGATTTGGTTGACTTTTGCAGGGATTTGCACATTTGGAGCATTTTCCCGATTTAGTATGGAGAAATTACGAGCACTGGAGAAGCGCGACTAGTTTTTATAGCCCAGGGCCGGTTACAGCCATCGAACCGGAGATTAAGGGCTCGATATATGTGATACCGGGGCATTTGGACCGAGTATTCAAGACCCGAAGAGGAAACCCAGATTGGCCCGAAGAATTGGAGCCCAATCTTAGTCCAAATAGTGGCCCAAGAGAGCCGCCCGGCCAAAGAGGCTGGCGCCCGAAGGCGCGCCCGGCCGGGCGCGAGATTCGTACCTGATGAGCAAAAAGGCGCGCCCGATCGGGCGGTGCCTCGCCCGATCGGGCGCGTGTTATTATTAGGAGGTGATTTCGACGTTTAAGTTTGTTTTAGTTTAGGATTCATAAGGAGTATAAATACTTCTCTGTAAAACGATTTTAGTACCTTCTTTTACTCCCTCTTAATTATTTCTTAGATTTTCTCTCTCTACTTAGCTTTTAGATTAGTTTCTTTCTCTTATACTTTGTTCTTAATCTATTCTTAATTCCAGATTTATTTGGTAACGATTTCTCTTCTCTTAATCTTAGTTGTTTATTCTATTCCTTTGATCATGTCTTATTCTATTGTTTTGATTAGTTTAGTTCTTATTATGTGTGAGTAGTTCTATTTCTAGGGTTTGTGGGGATCCATAAATAATATGAAGGGGTAATTTATTGTTATTGATTGTCAATGCTAGATTAATTTCCTATTGATTGATTTAATGCTCTGTGACTAGATTAGGCCTGATCTTTTATGCATGAGTTTGACAATATTGGTTCGAGATTCGACAGATGAGAATTGATGTTTAGGTCTAGTTTCGATCAATAGGCAGGTTAATTTATAAATGGTTAAGTCGAGATTCGAAAGATGAGATTTAATACCGGTAAATTAATTGTGTGATTGTAATACGTAGCGAGAGCCCTTTATAATCTGATTAATGTATGCATTGATGAATGATTATTATATTCTACCCTGGAATATTATTTACTGGTGAACCTATGCCCTAGATCCTTTTATTCATTGTATTCTCCCTGTTCTTAATCTTCGTAGTTTAGTTTCCTATTTAA
Source organism: Chenopodium album (assembly GCF_948465745.1). Lineage (NCBI taxonomy): Eukaryota > Viridiplantae > Streptophyta > Magnoliopsida > Caryophyllales > Amaranthaceae > Chenopodium > Chenopodium album. The sequence goes on from NC_137842.1 coordinate 20,390,725, forward strand.
ATTTATATATTGGTTACTTCATAATCTAGATTATATTAGTTAATTAGGAATAGAAAGACCTGTTTCTCTGTGGATTCGACCCTACTTCCCTATCTACATTAGTTAGAGGATTTAGGAATTACTTTTGATTAGGGGATACGACTTTACCCTGTCAACCCCATGGCTTTTAAAGCTAACAAGGCGTAGTTCATCCCTACATCTAGTTCTCTGCCACGAAAAGGAAACATAGTAGGCCACATATGTCAAGGGTGAAGAACAAGAAAGGTTAATTTTGTTCCAAGTATTGTTTTTGAAAGTCTAAGAAGCATACAGGAACAAAATCCGAGCATCTTATGGCTAGCGTCTACAATGGAACCTGTCAACTCCCACGTTTGTATCCCATAGCAAGTCATGAAAGTTGTACCCCCATTCCTCGGTATAATTCTTAGTTATTATAGTTAAGAAAGCCAGATCCTCTCCTTGTTTTACTTGTAATCTTGAGCTAGCCTCTTTTTTGGACCGTTGAACAACAACAACAACAACAACAACAAAAAGGAAACTAAGGAAATATACATTCTTTACATGCACAATGCTAGTCATGAGCTCTTTTAGTTGTTGATTACATTTATGTGGGAAAATTTGTAAGCAAATATTTTTAAGGGTATAAATATCCACACTTTATTTTTAAGAGTTTTAAAAACAGGAAACTAACATTAATAAGGTAAATAAGTAAATAAATATTTTAGAGGGTTTAATTGTTCAAACACTATTCATAAGAGTTATTAAATCACACAAGAAAAAGCTTAAAGGCAATTAGCATCATATGATCAATAAGGGCATATTGGTAAATAAAAAATATAAGGATATACCTATCCTCACACTATTCATAAGTATTTTATCATACTTTTTGGAAAACATTGTCAAAAAAACTTTTTAAATGCCTCATTTTGCAAGAAAAAACTTTTAAAAGGATTTTTTTTGTTTAAAAAAAGAGAAATTATCAATGGTACACCTAAGGTTCGGGCTTTTATCAATGGTACATCAACTTAGTTTTTGTTTATCAGCGGTACACCCAAGGTGTAATACACTCATCTACAGTAACCCTAACGTTAATCAAACGTTAATTAAAGTTTACTTTTAGGTTAATCCACTTAAAATGAAATGACTAATTTGCCCCTCACTCCAAATACATTAAATCGCTCATTTCAAACCTCAACTACCTATATTAAAAACTCCTAAGTCAGAAGATCGTTCATCTTCTTCTTCCTTCTCACTCTCTCCCCTGTTTCTGCTGCTGTGAGGTTCCATAATCGACAAGCGAAAATTCTAGCAAATTTTGCACCATTGTTGATCGCTTAAGGTAAGTTTTCATCTGAGTCTTTGATTTTCTGACTTTTCGCTTAGTTTTGGTAGTATATGAATTTTTTGTTTAAATGGTAGAATTTTGGCTTCCATGTACAATTGTTAGCGAATTATGGTTTAAATTATGCACAATGTGCCTGTGATTATTATTTGTTGCTTTATTGTTGTATTTTTTTGCACAAATAATTCGAATTGGGTGTGTTTGAGTAGATATATGTATGTTTGTGTGTGAAAAGGGAAAATCAGAAAGGAGGGAAGCTATATATAGAGGAAGAGGGGGTGGGTAGGGTAGAGTACATAAAGGAGGGAAAATGAAGAGGGAAAAAAAAGGAAAGGAATTTTTTAAGTTAAAAAAATCGAATTAAACCCCAACTTAACCTTTACTTAACGTTTGTTTAACGTTAAGTGTATAGTTGATAATCGTGTGAAACCTTGGGTGTACCGCTGATAAACAAAAACTAAGTTGGTGTACCATTGATAAAAGTCCGAACCTTGGGTGTACCATTGATAATTTCCCTTAAAAAAAACTTTCACGATCAATTTTTTTTGTTAGATGAAACCTCCTCTCCCTTTTCTGGCATTGACTTAGGGTTTTAAGCATTGACCCCTTATTTTCTCTACTTGGAGCCAAATTTAGGGTAATTTTCACTCTTTTTTTGGCTCTTTAATTTCTTCTCTATCTTTTTAGGGTATGTATGCTGCATTGAAAGGTGAATTAGGGTGAAACTACCCAACTCATTTAATTGAAATGTAAATTAGGGTTTCAATTATCTTTCTTCCACCATTCGAGTGGCCAATACTCTTTCTTACACCATTGTAGTGGTCAAATCTCTTTCTTCATCTCTCTAATTCCTTAATTATTTTTGTCTAATTTTACATAATTAATGGTGAATTGTGGGTGTGAGATTTAAGGAGAACTTCATGGACTCATGAAAATCCAAAAAGAAAGTGGCTTGCAAATTCTACAACCACAATCGACCCTCTTCTTCCTCCTTAAAGTAGAAAGGTGAGTTAATGAAATGTATTTTGAAAAAAAAAAACCCCAATTTTGATACTATTTACAGCAATTATTTAATGAATTTACACTTACTTTAGATTATTGTTGCTAGTGCACCAGAGGAGAGAGAGAGAGAGAGAGATCTCAAGTATGATTGAAGTGCAAAGCCTTCATGGAAGCAAAGGAGAGAGAGAAGATAGGGCATTTACTTTGAAGGGAAATAAGAGGGAAGATAGAAGAAGGGTGTGCAAATATAAACTTGGGTGTAAGTAAATAAAATAAGGGGTCAACGCCTAAAACCTTCAATCAATGCCAGATAAGGGAGGGGAGGTTTCATCTAACAAAAAAAAAAAGGATACGTGAAGTTTTTTTTTTTTCAAAAATCTTTTTAAAAGGTTTTTTCTTACAAAATGAAGCATTTAGGGCGTGTTCGGCAAAAGTAGCTGTGTGGGTAGCTGTTAGATGTAGTAGTAGCTGTCGGTTGTATACCTAGTTGTTAGCTGCCAACTAGCTGTTAACTGTGAATACTTAAATTTTTTAACAGTAGTGTTCGGTAAACTACCAGTTGAGTCTATATAATTTTAAATAATAATAAAAAATTATTATTTTAGCTACATCTTTTGTAAAGGAATGACAATTTTTTTTTTAATATGATTTGAAATGAAGAATGCAAAATAGAATGTCAGACCAAGTCATATATAGAGCTATATCATAATTGAACGGTTTTTTTTTTTTTTTGAAAACCCCTATATCATAATTGAACGTTAGACATGAGATAATTATCAAAACAAATTTCAACGTTAAAATTTTGATAAGTATTAAAACAGTATTTGAAATTTGAAGGATAAAAAAAAACAGATTGGATTTTATTTCCTAAAATTTGGATAAAAATTCTATACCTATTATTAAAAAAAATTAAAAAAAAATTTTTTAAAAAAAATTAAAAATTCCACAGCTATTTCAATGTTAAAAGTTTTAACTTTTGGCAAAAGATACTTAAAACACTAAAAGCTACTTTCACCACTACCTTGCCGGATATGCCTAATTTTAATCAAATAGCGTTTTGACCAAGTCAAAAAACTAAAAGCTACTCAAAAGCTACTTAAACGCTAGTGCCAAACATGCCCTTAAAGGTTTTTTCTAACAAATTTTCTAACTTATTTACAAAAAAAAGTTGGGGATTGTGATGATGAAAAGGCTCTACGCAAGGTAATGTAAAGAATCTTAGTAAGTAAATGCTATGAAAAAAAATCTTAGTAAGTATTATGTATGATAATGAATTGGTGTTACAAATAAGATGGAGACTTCCTGAAATGATAATCATTATGCAAGTCTTACAAAAGAATTAAATGTCGTAACACAAGAGAATAAGTGATGAAACATTGAAGAATGTCAGTGCGATATTCATCTTGAAAATAAATGTGCGCCATTAAGATAACAAGCAGACGACGGATCTTGGACACAGGTGCAGAAATCATTCTCGTCTTTGGGAAAAGATGCTGGAAGGGGATGATCCGGTTTGATCCCCACCTACAATGTCAATGAAAACACGATTTAAATGCCATGCACAACAAGAAACATCCAACAAAACACAGAAACATGAAAAGAGAGATAAATAAGGCAAACCTTGTCAATATCTGTGTGAGCAGGCGTCTCATAACGAGCAACTGTGACTGCCAAGCCAGATCCATCAGATAGCTCAAAAACTGATTGTATCTTGCTGCGAAAAGGAAATTAAATTAATCAGAAGGTTATATAAGCACATTCAAAAGATGAAGAATTTTTATTAGCAAATACCCTTTCCCATATGTTGGCTCTCCAAACACCACAGCTCGTTTGTTATCCTTTAATGCACCAGCTAATATTTCACTAGCACTTGCAGTCCCCTTGTTCACCTAATACGAATCGACCAAGGTTGAAAGAAACAATCAAATAATGAACAGATTGCATTATGTTATATACAGAAATTGCGACAACATATATATACAAGGAAAAAAAAAACCTCAATATGGTGGATTCAATAATAATGTAAATGAAAATGAGTTTAAAAAGACAAAAGTATGGTGATCATATATATTTCCAAGCTGTGTCTTTTAATTTTTTTTTTTTTGTGTGGGGGGGGGGGGGTGTGGGGGAGGTGGGGAACACTTTTAAGTTTTAACAAAAAAGTAGATGGAAAGGATTTACCAAAACAGCAAGGGGTTCTGATGCGGCTATAGCGTCGCTTCCTTCAACATCATATATATCCCGAACACCACGACTATCACATATATACACAATAACTCCTTTGTTCAACCTAGATAACAGAATATATTAAAATCATTGGTTCAGTCCATGAAAGAAAATATGAAAAGGAAATAAAAGAGATTTTAGATCTATGATAACATCTACATAAACCATATGCATCAATGCTTGTAAAGAAACAATGCTATTTGTCACTGCCCCAAGTGCGTTACAGCATAAGACGTTTATGCTCATAAATTGTGCAATATTTTAAGAAAACTAAGCAGGTTTAGAGCCTATTGGTTTCGCTCTTTTGCTCATGCATCACCTGGCCTATCCCTTTCATTTATATTGGTGGGCATTTGAGCTACTCCCCAAACAAACCAAGCCCCAACTCTATTCTCTCCTTTCTAGCAACTCCTGCCCTCCTTGTCACCACCCTACACCCTCTAATCCTCCCTATACCTCAATCCACTGTTCCGACCACAAATAGTAACCATGCTCAAGATTGTAGAAAGTACAGTAAACAACATCTTACTATAAGACAAAGGCTTTAAGATTTAAGACTAAACAAACTGATAATAGGCATCCCAGCTATTGCAACAATTACCATGGCTGCTCTGGTCTTTTTACTATTACTATCAACATATAAAAGAATCATCACTACTATTTCTTCTCAACGCACATAACACATAGAAATGGATGTAGGACTCCCGCACATAATAGGTTTCACTGGAAGACAGTCATAATTAACTCTGAAAGAAGGGAAAGGAGGTGCCAGAGTAACTAAGCTTTTCAAGCACATTAGATTTGGTCGTTTAATTCACAAGAAAAATCTTTATTTCAATTCACTTCTATGGAACTTATACAAATTTGTCAAATACTCTTTATACCTAAGCCCTTCAAGCACAGTGGATTTGGAGCTGATACAATGTTGTTAAATAATCTTCAACTAGTTTATAGGCCCGGGCGATGCCTCGGATCATTATAAATTACTTTAATCGAAGTTTGTTTGTCGCTGAGAGTTTAAGTGGCTTTTTTTTTTTTTTTTTTTTTTATAGATAATAGCTTAAGTAGTTTGTTGTTTGTATGAACTGGTTTGACTATAAAAATAATTATTAAGGATTGGAGTAATGTTAAATATCTTACAGTTTTATGAATTAATGCACAAAACCCTTTTACTCTATAATTACAGTTTTATGAATTAATGCACAAAATAAAAATGGAGTAATGTTAAATATCTTACAAACTTTATTATTGTGTAATTATTAAGGATTGGAGTTATAATCCAAGGGAAATTTAGATAGGTTGTTATGCATATGAAGAGGTTATCAATTAAATTAAACATTAATATGTGGAGTTTAATGTATGAAGTTTTTCAATTATTAATGGTATGATATGATTTGGCGACACATTATTGCCAAATGGCAAATTGATGACACATGGCAAAGTAGCATGTCTAGTCATGACTTTTAATAATATATATTGATTTTAGTTAGACCTGGTTATCACTAGGATACCCTACCCAATTACCAGGTCTAATTTTAGCTAATCAAATTGTAGTCTTGTAGATTCTTCCGTGCATTAGGAGCAGAGAGATGATTTATGGATAAGAAAGTGTGCATGTCTACTTTACAAAGATCAGATACATGAAGGAGGAAGGAAAGAAAGCCATGGCATTCAGCTGTTTTGAAAATCTAGCTGAGCTTTAAGTTGATACAATGTTCGTGTAATTTGGATGTAGGTAGACTATGGCTCATATGAGAAGACCACTTATGGAGAGAAGAGTTAGAAGAAATATCATCCATTAAATCTGGCTTTTAGTGATCAAGATTATAAGTAAATACAAGTCTTTTACAGCTATAACTAAAAGAAAAGATGCATGATGATTGTTTTCGAACTTCTCTAGCCAAGTCATTGGTTCCAATTCTTCATAAACAAATAAAATCCCTTTGATCTTCTCCCTCTCTCTTCCTCATCCAAACTCACAACCTCCATTAACATAGCTCTAATCAGCTCAAATGGAGTGTGCAAGATTTCACCACCACCTATTCGCAAGTATATTTTTTCTCTCCTCCCACGACCCTTCATTGCCAATTCTTCAAATCTATTAACAGACCCTCTCTCCTTCACTCTGCAATTACTCAACTCAGCCTTGTCAAACCTGAGGTATGTGGCTATAAAGGGGGGATAAAGTGTGTGTGTGTAGAGGAGGGGGGGGGGGGGGGGTTAGAGCGCTTTGAAGATGACAGAGATTGTACTCTGTGATTTGCTGACATTTCAAAATTGATTCCATGAATTTTAATTTGTCAATGGTGTTGAAGATGCATATTGATTTTGGATTTCTGCAACTTCTTAAATTTTCTTCTATTTTAGACATACGCTCCTGCACCCCTTAGCTTGAAGAAATATTACATTTTAAAATATCTACTTGCATTTCAAATTAATTGGTTGGTAGTGCTGGTTTTTATTGCATGTTATTGATGCTTCATTAAATTTCAGAAGTTGATAGCAAAATCTTCAGTACATTAAGAAGAAACTTTGTTATGTCCTTGTATATAGCACAGCTTGGTAATAGTTCAGATTCTTTGCACATCAGCATTAACTCTTACACAGCTTGTAGACAACTATATACAAAACATTAGTGTATATATACGCATATAGCATAAGGCTTACCAAATTTTGGCTGTCTCAATTCCCTCTGGAAAGAGGCCACCACTGCAAAGTTTACACAAATCGTGAAAAAAAAAGTGCAGTAAGGTTAATATTTAAGCTGGAAAAGAATGCATACCAAATTTCTTTACCTATTATCCCGGAGATCCAGCACAAAAGCATTAACATCATTACTTCTTAGTGTTTCTATGGCTTCCTTGACTGCATCTGTTTATGAAATGGTCAGAAAACAAGTTAAGCACATAGAGTCCATGTAAGTTTCATGTTAAAATTCCCGATTACAGTGTTACTCCATAAATTAAATAGTTATTATGAAAAACCTTCTTAAATGAATGCAAATGCAAAGCTCAAAGAGCTTAAGAAAGCAAATTCCAGCATCCACTTAGCTTGTTTTCTAAAAAGCATGTATTTTTCTATTAAAACTAGGAATCCATACAGATCAGACTAGATCTATAGACAAAAAATACTCCAGCTACCAGTAACAAGTAAAACCATCATAATCAACAAATCAATTGAAATAGAGCAACAATGTTAATAAATGCATGGGAAGCAGGCAGCAGCCAGCTTCTTAAGAAACAGACATTGATTCTGTATAAGCGAAATATATCAGCAAACAATAGAAAAGAACTCACCAGAAGCATTCTGAGTGAAAGACATTAACTTAATATATCCTACTTTTTGAGGAGTATCCTTCGCTGAACCAGGCATCTCACATAATCTGGATTTTACTGGGTTTAGAGTAACTCTCTCACGCCTGAAATTAGTTTTCAGTCATAAAATAAACACAAATTTCCCAATACTTGCGCAAAAGATTAACATTACTGCATATTTGGAATTTAGCAAGTATATATAGCTAACATCATATATGAGAAGCATACAACAAGTAGATAACTGAGTATATGGTAGTTCTTAAGAAATATACTTTATAGTACTTACTTTAACCCCACATGTTTTAATTCATCTTTACTACGGATTGTCAACTCAACAGAACTTCCATCAGGTCCCCTGTAGTAGACTTGCAAGAAAAATTGATTCAGTCATTGAACATTTTCTCTAAGCAATTGTGGTATCAAATATTCACAGTATTATACAAAAAAAATTCTCAATTCTTTGGGGCACATTTACTTACACACAACCTGGACCATCAATATCTTTATTTATTTACTAGTTTGGTGCCCCGTGCGATGCTCAGGTTATTTATTAAATTTTAAAATTTTATGTATGTAGCAAGTTTTAAAATATATCATTAATACAAAATTGTTAGGAATTAATATGATTTTGTGACAATTTAAATTATGTAGTGGACATTTAGTGACTAATAATAATATTGGTGAAAATGTTTGATTTAAAAAATCTTTAAAAAAAAAAGCAAAGTAAGCTTGAAATATTAGAATTTTTTTTAAATTAGCCAAAATGAAATCAAACAAAAAAAAAAATATATTATTCTAAGACTGTTTGGTTGACCCGAACCCAAAACATTGGACCAGCATTGAAAATATCTTGACCCATGACTTGAAATGACTTGACCTGAAATGACCTACAACCTTACTTGATTGACAGATCTACATACAATAATAAAATCATATGAGATTGTGAAGTATTTTATTTCAATTAATTAGAGTACATTAAAAATGAATGTTGTACATTTTGAACTACTTCCTTTGCTCCAAAAAAAAAGTATATAAAAATAAATTTGTATGATAAATTATTTAACTTTTTCTATGTGGCGCGACATTGGTGAAAAGTTCAGACGTCAAGTGTCGCTATCTCGTAGTGTGGCTAAACTTAAATTTTAACAATTTTATCATATAAATCTATCCAAATTTTATTGAAAATAAAACTCTAATCTAACTTTTTTATTAACTTTTTTATCCTACATTATCTATCTAAGTTTTTATCCTAATAAAAAAATACAAATTTTTTATTCATAAAAAATATATCCAAAAAAATCTTACGTGTCATACTAATATTTAATTGTTTCCTACGTGGCGCGACACTTGGCGAATAGTTAAAATGACAAGTGTCACTGTTTCGTAGCCTGGCTAAAAGTTTAGCTTTATATATTAGTTATATGATTAGCAAAAATTATAGTAATAAATAAATAAACTATGTTTTGAAAATATAAATTGAGAGTAATTATCCAATAACAATTTCATAATAAACATGAGTAGTTTATACAAGTATAATAGTAAAACAAATAGGTCAATCTAAGCTCATGAATAGTGCAACAAGTCAAAGTCGGAAGTTTTTTGTGGAACGGAGGGAGTTTTTAAGAACGGTCACTAAGTGGCATATCTTGGATCAAGCAAAAAATGAAAATATTAATCTACACCAGAGAACAAACATAATTGCAAACAAATACAGAATAAGGAAAAAAAAAATGAGAAAGATAATTTGATGTATCACTTCCAGTGCAGTCAATGGTCTTCTCAAATTAATAATTGTTTTCAAATAGCCTTACAAAAAGTATAGAAATGTGCCCTGTACAAAGTTAATCAGCTCTTATTTGCCCTTTTCAAAACTCATTTCAGTTTTTGCATTTATTTATTGCTTTCATAAATTGTTTTCTTACACTTACTTATTCCCTAGTCAAAGAATTTCTTTGACAAACATTTTACTAAAGAGTTTTCGCAGCCTAAGGGGTGATCAGAGATGTAACACAAAAGGTATGCACTTTTCAGTGATTGATTAACACTTTGTATGCAATCTGGTAATTTGCTTTTTTGTATCTAAATGAGAAGTGAAGAGAGTCTAAATTTGTAACTCAGAAAGCATGCTTGCATTTGATAAGATACATTAAAATGACTGGAGACACTCTGATAAAAAAAATATGAAAGGAATTTGTTTCTCTAGTTTCCTTTACATCAATTTGATAAACTCACTTTGGTAACAGATTTCAAGCTCTAGAGACATAGAATTGCATGCAAGATTTAGACATAGAATGTCAACTAACATACTATTACCTAATTATATTAGGTAGTACATCTGTCAATGGCCCAATAGAAAGAGATTTCGTTATATTGATATCAAATAACATGTAAGTATAAATCTTGGGAGTAAAGATTTAGAAGTGAGTTTGAAGGAAACAAACAAAGTACATTACTTGCTAAAAAGTTCAGTAACAGAAAATTATAAAATTCCTCTGTCTCCCCCAGATGAATTACTAATCTTTCATTTCTGAATTCTAATGCAACCAATGCCTACTAACCAAATTGCTTCTGGGCAATATAGTGTCCAATTATAGAACTATAGCTAATGTTTACTGCTACATTGCTACTTCCTTAAAAATTTATGCCTATAATGAAGTTAAACTAATCAAACACATGAATCAGTTAGGTAATACTCCCTCCATCTCATAATATAGTTTGTATTTCTTATAGTTTACGGGAAATAAGACATAAAAGGAGAAGTGTGTAAAAGTGCATAAAAATCAGTAAAACTACATAAAAGACAAAAAAATTCTAGAAAAATAAAATAGCAATAATAAATAGAGGAAAAATCCAAAAAGCATTTAATATGGGCAAAAACTAGGAAAAAGGTAAGGTTAGTTTGTTATGGGAATTTTAAAAGGTGAGGGTATTTTGGTCATTTCAAGTAATGTAAACAAGGAAAGAAAATAAATGGAAAAAACATTTTGGGACACCCAAATTGGAAAACGAGAACTATTTATGGTTCAAAGAAAGCAGCATTTTTTTACTGTATTGGAACCAACTCCAAAGAATTCCTGCAGATATTTAATTATCAGGGTAAACATGCTAAGCCAAAATCTCAAGTGAAAGATAAAAAAATAACTGTAGAAGCTCTGGGTCCTAGAAGAAATCAAAGCCATGAATTGACATTTGAGAGCAAATTCAACCTGATATTAACAACAAAAAAAAAATTAAAAAAAAAAATAACCAAAAAATAAAATAAAATAAAATAGATCTTGAAAACAGACAGTTCTCAATAGAACTTGAATGTATCATAGACATCTCACCTTCTTGTGTATCTTCCTATAGATATAAATGGGAGAAATTGAGGAAGGCAAGGACAGTGAGAATGGTACAAAGCCAGGAGTTTATGCCCCAGTTTATAATTATGAGTATGGAGGAGGGGCCAGGAGGGAAATCTTAGTAATTAGTACTTTATACAGGGCACATTTCTATACTCATAATTATAAAGTAAAGAAATGTGCCCAGTATAAAGTTAATCAGGTGCTATCCTCTTGCATCCAGTTTCAGAGACTATCATGGCTGGGTGGTTTTCTCATACAGGAGGCAACCAAAAGCTCAGCAGAGAGTTGTACAGGGTTCATTAAGTCAACAACAGATAAAAGGGAGGAAAAAGTAATAAAGTGTTTATTAACATTAAAAAGGCAGAAAAAACGAAAAACACAAGCAGGCAAATACTATAGGACAGATTATTTAAGTAGACAAGAATTACAATACTTAAGAGAGACAAGGGGAAAAAGAGACATCTTATGACAAAGCAGAATATGAGAATAGCAAATAGGAAAAGGCCAATTCATGCAAGAAAACCCACTGTAAGATATTTGCTGCCTCATATATGCCCATTCCTTCAGTGCTCGTACCATCAATAGCCAATATTATATCACCAGGCAAGATGCCAGCCCTACTGGCAGGTCCCCCAGGAGCAGCAGAGATTACAACTACTCCAGTAGATGATCTGTCAAAGGTGGTGGGACCAATAGATATCCCTACACCCGTAAGCGAACTCTGAGTTCCAGACTGCCTTCAAGAAATGATATAAAATAATTTAAAAACAGTTTAACAATGTAGATCAATTACATTGAAAATTGAAGTTTGGTAGAGAATATGAAGCACACACAACGTCACAAAACAAATTGGAATTGAAGCCATACCCGCAAATTCTTCAATTTTTCAGGCTCCAAAAAACGCGTGAATGGATCATTCAGTGTAGAAATCATCTTTCTTATTGCTGAATCTGTTCAAATTAAGGAAAAATAAAGAAGGTTTTATCATTAGTAAACTGTTATATAGGCAAGAAAATAATTGTCGTATCCTGTATTCCAATGAATATGCATTACTTTTTTGTTCAATTCTGTCAGAAACAACTAGATAAATCTTCCCACATCATACTACTTTCTAAGATTAACAATAGTATGGATTATAGTTCAGAAAGTACATTCTTTAGGAGTAACATGAAACTTTGAATATGGATCTTGTATAACTAGAACAATTTTGTTGGCCACTTTTTCGTTCACTGTTATAGGAACAAATAAAGACTAAAAGAAATAAACATACAAGTCTCTTCTCTGCTGTTCATGGGCTCATTGCGCAGTGCGTTCTCCCTATAGCGAAACCAACTTTGTCCATTAAAAGTCTTGTCAACATAAGCACGATCTAATGTTCTCCAAGCTTCTAAGAAAAGGCGATTCTCCTCAGAAAGGGACCCTGCAGAATATTCATGAGACCTGACATCCGGAAATTTAACAAATGAACTTCAGTATCACTTCGAGCTATTCCATAATTCAAACTTACAAGATGGGCCTTGGTTTATAGATACAGAAACAAACATAACCAATACAACTTCAACAACCAAACGAACAAAGGAGACATAGATATGACGTTTTCTTTTTCCAAAGTTGCTGACTATCTTATAGATTTCAGCACTGCATTTCTTGGCTTCCCACCTTATTGTAGATAGACCATTCTGGAACAACCTCTTGTGGCTTTTCCAACATGGCCAAAGATCTAACTGACATGAGCGACAAAAGTTTGGGATCCAACCAATAGCATCACATGCATGATTCAATTTCCTCAGCAAAACGTGCCAGATATGAAATTCCGCAATCTTTGTGGGGGCACATTTCAAGGAGAGTACCTGCAAAGCTAAAATCAGTAAGTAGTAAGACTCTGAAGTCTAAATTTTAAAAAAAAAAAAAAAAAAAAACGTACGTGAATATTTGGTATACATTTAGTTATAAAAAAGCACACATGTTTAGATTAAAACAAAATAACATTGAAAGATGTTTGTAAACTGACCTCTAAGATGGTGGGTTCAGATGCATTAGCCAATTCAAGGAGACGAAACAAGCCAGCTGCAAAGAACCGACTGTAACTAAAACCCCCATTTCCACCAGCTCTAGCAGCAATTTCCTTTAAGATGTCCTCTATTTCACCTTCTCTTGATGAGAAATCAACCAGTGAAGTCCATGTTTGGGTACGAGCCCACTCCTCCAGTTTCTGAGCATCTTTTCTAATGGACAGAAGGTTAAACTGTCACTATTTGAATCATATATATATATTGTTCAGTGCTTATGGAAGGGGTACTGACAATAATATAGTTCGACACGAAGGCTACAATGTACAGAGCCTTACGTCTAGGCAATTGAGATTAGTTAAGTACTCTCTCCGTTTTACAATAATTTCCCCCCTCTTACTGTAGCTCCACATGCAAAGGCAAAGAAGAATGTGGGGTAAATGGGCACCTTATACACACCCGAAAGTATACTCAAATAAAAGTGAGGAAAGTATATCCCATAGGATGGGCAAACTAAAGCTAAAAAGGTAATTTTTTTCTGCAGAAATAGGAATAAAGCCATGAAAAAAGAATTTGATTGAAATTTACTTCAAAGGAAAAGAACTTTGGAAATGGAAATATAGAATAAAAAGCCCTATTATATTAAGGGTTAGTATACTACTTTAAATGCCCCATTAAAACATAGAGAAAGATACAAGACTCCAAAGATACCAAGACATCTGATTGAATAAACAAGAAAAGGTCTACTTGAGTGACTTGAAAATGAACATATAAGGATAATATGGGAAAGTCATAAACTAAGAAATACATGAACTTGTGACTGAATACTTATGTGGCTAACGTGCACGATGCGCGCGCCATAGCTAACCATGTTCGGAGAGCTTTTTCTGTCCGCACACTTTTCTTAAGTTTTTCAAAAAAAAAAAAAGCAATCAACATTAATGAGGGCAAATAAATAAATAAAAAATTTAAAGGGTATAATTGTAAAAAATTATCCACAAGAGTTATGAATAACTTATTAATATGTAGAGATTTAAGAAAAGGCAATCAACATCAATGAGGACAAATAAGTAATAAATATTTAAGAAGGTATAATTGTACAAACACTATTCATAAGAGTTATCTCAAACTTTTTAAAAGGTATGGAAACATGGAGGAAAGTTACACCGAGGTCACAAATGTAATTATGAACAGAAATTTCCTATATAAAATAGAGAAAATAAAATCTAAAGATTTTGATGGTAGATGTTCTATAATCAACCTTCGTTATAACCTTAATACTAAAGGGCGGACGGCGCACCAAGGTGCAAAAAGTCCTTGGAGCCTAGGCGCGAGGCAGGGGCAAAGGCGCGCGCCTTTTGTAGGTGAGGCGCACTTTATTCATATAGAAAAGAAATAATAATTTCTATCACATAAATGAAATTATGAGAAAAGGTGAAAGGGCCATGTGATCAATAACAAGAGTTCTTCAAATCGAAGTATAGGATCTGGGATTTCTCTCCACTAGAATTGAAAAAAATTTGCCCATAACAAAGCCTCATGGTATACTTTAGGAAAATTAAACTTAAATAATAGCTATTGATGCTTTAAAACATAATGCGCAAAATAAGGCTTAAAGGCGCAAGAAACAGCCTAGAAAAAGCGCAAAGGTGCACGCCATTTGTAGGTCTTTGAGCCTCAAAGAGCTAAAGTGCCAACTCTTAAGCCTCATTTTACCTTGCGCCTAAGCGCGCCGCAGTTTTTAAAACTAAGGTTATAACATGAACAGTGACATGTATTGAAGATACAACTCCTCAACTCGTTCAAATCCTGTGCTTACACAAGTGAGCAGCATGGAAAATTTTAATTCTTATCACCTAAAACTCTAGTAGGGGGACATGCTTTTTGCTAGTGGGAGTCAACTTCACTTCCAAATTTCCAATTATCACCTTATAATCCAAGAACATGACAAGTAATTGCAATCAACACGAACCTGTACTGCTCGGGATCCTCATTTAGTGCCCTTATGTAAGCTTCAAAGATGGCACTTCGATCTTCATCACTAGGATACTCCTCCATCAGCTGATCATAGATAGTAACAAAACCAAGGGCAAACACAGGATCATATCTGTATGTTCTTTTGTATCTCATCAAGTGTTGTTGAACAAACAACTCTTGTAGCACATTGTTGAAGATACTAGGAATTGGCCGTTTGTAGGCCTTGAGAAAATTTAACTTCGTCTCGGATATTGTGGGAGTTTCTGAAAGTATATACAATTAAAAATATTATTAAACTGAAAAAAAGAAAAAAAAAAAAAATTCTTTTTCTCATTCTTCCTTTGAAAAGCTTGTATAAGGAACTAAAAATAAAGTTAAAACTTGTTCCCCTTTACAGTAACTAAACCAACTACCAATATATATATATATATATATATATATATATATATATATATATATATATATATATATATATATATATATATATATATATCTGACTTCACATCCATTGGTCATCACACATTTAAAGAGCTTTATTTTGGAAATACACACTAAATTGACAGAAACACCATGATTGAATCTAAAGCATTGAAAATCTTAATTAAAAAAATATATATATATATTTTTTAAAAAAAAAATCCTAAAAAGCATCAAATAGGGAAAATACAAGTAATTGAAGGCAGGTACTAACCATAGGGCTAAGCTATATCAGAGTTCAAATAAGGGACAGTTCATTAGCTCTTTCCATTCTCGCAGATGCTAACACTTACACTACTCTTAATATACATTCTCTCTATATGAACAAACTAAGTAAAAAAGTTCAGAACCATTGTCAATTAAGAAGCCACATTTTGAAATGGAATTTGTCTTTACAAAAAAAATACTAGAAGAGATTGTTCATCAATAATATTAAATCATCAAACTGACACTTATATTTTCTCATATCTCATAATATTAAAAATGCTGAAAAAAACAGAATTTGATACAAATATGAAGCAGAGGAGGGGCAACTTAGAAAACACAGGCATAATTCATCCAGAATTCACGACTGCTTACAAGCATACATTGCCACAATTACAACAGAGTGATTCGTCCCAACTATAGTAGAGGTTCAAAGCAATTGTTCACAAATATTCTTCTCCTAGTTTAACCAAATGACTCAGTCACACTCACACTGGTGGTTGCAACTTGCCAGGGACTGTCATTTGGTTCATTTACTCACTAAACTAAAAACCAGAAGTTCATAAATCACTTTTTTTTTTTCCTAGCCACCACATATCGCTTTACCAACCAACAACCTTTGGTCCTCATTTTCCCATTATCCTTCAAAAAATACTTAAATAGGACATTAAACTTCCACCGAGACTAATTCTTCTCAGAGCCACTCATATTCAATAAAGATAAGCATTAAACGATTGGGTTAAATTCTTAGTTCATGCTTGGATTAAGGCCAATATAAATGAATGGTTAGACTCTTAATTCACGCTTGGATTAAGGCCAATATATACGAATGGTTAAATTCTTATTTCGTGCTTGGATTAAGGCCAACATAAACGGTGGTGTTAAATGAAAGATGCTAGAAATAGTATAAGAAAGAAAAAGGAGGATAACAATTACCCTCAAAATGAGGTTAACAGTTTCCCCTCCCCTTTATCATCACAATTCACAACATCATTACTTCAATTTTCTTGCAATCACACCATCACTACCTCATTTTTTCTCGCGATGACAATTGAAGTTTCGTGCATAAAAACTCCTTCCTCCATTTTACTATTAATTCCGACAATTGAAGTTTCATGCATAAATACTTCTTGCTCCATTTTACTATTAATCCCGACAATTGAAGTTTCGCGCATAAAAACTTCTTCCTCCATTTTACTATTAATCCCTACAATTGAACTTTCGTGCATAAAAACTTCTTCCTCCATTTTACTATTAATCGAGACAATTGAAGTTTCGTGCATAAAAACTTCTTTCTCATTTTTACTATTAATCGTGAGTTCGTGACAGTTGAAGTTTCGTCCATAAAAATTTCTTCCTCCATTTTACTATTAATCGCGACAATTAAAGTTTCGTCCATAAAGCTTCTTTTTCCATTTTACTCGCGACAATTGAAGTTTCGTGCATATGCAGAGCTTTAAATTAAGAAGTGTTGATTTTGAGAAAAAAAACAAAATGAGACTAATCCAACCAGATTACACAACTTATTAATTATTAAATATAATTAAAATGAATAAAAAATATGGTCAAAGATAGTACACATGCACAGAATTACCAAACCAAAAAAAAAAAAATAATAATAATAATAATTATTATTATTATTATTAAAAAAATAGAAAAAGCATTGCATAATTCAATACCAGTAATAGCAGAGGTAGATGACATGCACTGTATTACAAAACCAGAAGACGCAGCAGATAGATCGGAAGACGAATTACAGCGCAGACGAATGGATTCGAAAGTTCGAGTCGAAGAAAAGCTCAATTTTCGCTCAAATGATTGAGATAATGCCGAGAAAGATAAAGATGTTACAGCCGCCATTGGAGACGAAATCCAAGCTCAATTATTACAGAGTATTGAGTTGACGATGAGAGAGATTTGGAATATTTATGGTTGAATTTAAGCAGAGATATTCGCCACTTATGAAAAGATAACGAGAGCTTCTCTTTGTGAATTTTCTGTTGCTACAGCCTACATGTAGTCATGTAGAAAACGAGAGAAGAGAGGCTGAAAATTGTATTTTATCCGAATTATCAATAGTCAAATACTAAACTGTTCTTTCCGTTTTTAAATACTCGCTCCATTTCTCAATGTAAATTGTAAAAAATAAAAGTAGTGGAAGAGTAGGATGAGAGAGAATATTATATTGGGTCCACTAAGTATATTAAATGAATTAAATATTGTAAAAGTTTTATAATGTGTCTAATTTATATAGTATTTTACCCCGTCCCTTGGTCATAATTAGTAGTATTTTTGGTTCGTTAGAGCCACTTTTATTACTAATTGGTGTTTTCTAGTGTTTTCGTAGATTTGGTTGACTTTTGAATGGATTTGCACTTTTGGAGCATTTTCCCGAAATATTATGGAGTATCTACGAGCATTGGAGATGTACGACCAGTTTTTATAGCCCAGGGCCGGTTAGAGCCATCGAACCGGTGATTAAGGGCTCGGTATATGTGATACCGGGGCATTTGGACCAAGTATTCAAGACCCGAAGAGGAAATCCGGATTGACCTGAATAATTGGAGCTCAATCTAAATCCAAGGAGTAGCCCAAGAGTGCCGCCCGGTCAAAGGAGCTTCCGCCGAAGGCGCGCCCGGCCGGGCGGGGAATAGAAGCTGGCGCCCGAACTCGCGCCCGGCCGGGCGCGAGAGTTGTACTTCGGAGTAAAAAGGTGGGCCCGATCGGGCGGTGCCTCGCCCAATCGAGCGCGTGTCAGCATTAGTAGATTATTAATCGTCGTTTAAGTTTGTTTTAGTTTAATATAAATACTTTTCCGTTAATCAAGTTTAGTATCTTTCTTTTTACTCTTTCTTACTTCTTCTCTTAGACTTTCTCTCTCTACTTAGCTTTTAGATTAGTTCCTCTCTCTTAGTACTTTGTTCTTAACTCAACTCCTAAATTCAGATTATTTTGGTAACGATTTCTTCTACTTTTATCTCAATTATTTACTTTAATTCTTTCATCATGTCTTATTTTATTGTTTTGATTTGTTTAGATTTAATTATGTGTGAGTAGTTTTCTTTCTAGGGTTTGTGGGCAATGGCGGATCTGTGTTGGTGCACACTGAGTCACGTGACTCAGCAGCACCAAAAACAATTAATTTTTTTTAAAATAAAAATATCAAAGAGACCGCTTCTTGTAGAGAGGCGGTCTCTTTGATGCTGCTAACAGACTGACGCAGGTTTCCTTTTATAAAAATATCAAAGAGACCAACTATTAAGGTAAGTGGTCTCTTTGATGCTGCTATTGCATTTCACATTTTGGAGTTGCTTTCTTTCTTCATTAAAGAGACCGGTTATACTTAATAACAGGTCTCTTAAGTTATCTCATTTTTTTACTTAACAATTATTAATAATTTTTGCTTCTATTTATAATTTTATATCCTATATTTGTACAACCAATTTTAATATTTTTCCACAAATCTAAGTAAAAAATCATACAGTTAATGTAATAGTTTTATATTACTATTTGTTTGTAACATGTTATTTGTAATATTTTCAACTTGTAAGATTGAATTTTTAAGTAGTACGAAGTATTTGGTTGTATTATGGATTTTTGTGTCCTATTTTAGATTGAAATCGATTTGGTGAAATATAATTTTTTTTATATATATATAATTTTTGGATTGAAATTAATTATGAACAAGATTTGGAAAAATTATTTGTACTTTCACAAGTAATCAATAATTGATAGTGACTCACCAAGTCGGAAATCCTGGATCCGCCACTGTTTGTGGGGATCCATAAATAATATGAAGGGGTAATTTGTTGTTGTTGATTGTTAATCCTAGATTAATTTCCTATTGATTGATTTAATGCTATGTGACTAGATTAGGCCTGATCTTTTATGCATGAGTTTGACAATATTGATTCGAGATTCGAGAGATGAGAATTAGTGTTTAGGTCTAGTTTCAATAGGCAAGTTAATTTATAAATGGTTAAGTCGAGATTCGAGAGATGAGATTTAATACCGGTAGATTAATTCTGTAATTGTAATATGTAGCGAAAGCCCTTTATGATCTGATAAATTATTGCTTTACCCTGGAATGTTATTTATTGGTGAACCTATGCCCTAGGTTTTTTATTCATTAATTTCCTCTATTCTTATTCTTCCCTACTTTTACTCTTATAGTTTAGTCATCCGTTGATTATAATATATTGGTTACTTTATAATTTAGATTGCTTTAATTAATTAGGAATAGAAAGACCAGTTTCCCTGTGGATTCGACCCTACTTTCCTATCTGCTTTAGTTAGAGGATTTAGGAATTACTTTTGATTGGGTGATACGACTTTAGCCTGTCTAAATTTTGGCGCCGTTGCCGGGGAAACGGTTTTATTTTTATTTCTGATTATTTTTGTAGTTTGGATTATCCCCTCTTGTCTCAGAAAACGTTAGTTCTTTGAGGCAAGTCTCATATTTGCTTTTAGTTCTTTGTTTATGCCCAGGTGTTCCAGATCAAGTTATATCCCATTCGATCTTGAGATCGAACGATCCTTCCATAGACAAAAGAATTTTTACAGGCAAATTCTGGCGGGTTCTGGTGATAATAATTATCGTCGAGACCCTCCAACTGATTCTAGCGATTCAAAGATACCTTCAGATCCAGAATCAGAGATGGCGGTACCTAAGAAGCTCAGTGATTATTTACAACCAAAGCTTACAGATTTTCCGCACCTTACTCCCACTCCAGCTCTTGATGGGGTACAATTCGAGATTAAACCCAAATTTATCACGATGATAGAAAGGAAGCAATTCAGTGGAGCTAAAGGTGAAGACCCAAATCTTCATATTGCAGATTATTGTCAGTATTGTAATACCATCAGGCAAGCTGGGGTCACACAAGACCAAATCAGGGAGATTCTCTTTCCTTTCTCTTTATGTGGAAAAGCCAAATTATGGTTTAATGGATTAAATAGAACTGCACTTGGTATAACTGACTGGGAAACTCTTATTTTAAATTTTTATATAAATATTATTCTGCAGAGAGAACAGCTGTACTAATGAGTGCAATTCAGAACTTTTCCCAAGAGGCCGATGAAACTCTATATGAGGCCTGGGAGAAATTCAAGGACCTACAGAGAGAATGTCCCCACCATAATTTGGCACAATGGCAGTTGATCCAAGCCTTTTACAATGGAATTGGAAATTCATCTAGAATAATATTGGAGTCTACAGCTAGTGGGAGGTTTATGAACCTTAATGTTGATGATGCAGGTCAATTTATTGAAGATATGGCAATACATAATTCCCAATATGGGAATCCCAGAGGCTTTGCTAATAAAGGGAAACATAGTGTCGACTCTGTATCCTTTTTACAAGCTCAATTAACCTCTATTTGCCAGAAATTAGATAATCTTAGTACTGCAAATGTAGCTAATGTTTATGCAATGAATAATAATGCTAATGAGACTTTCTGTGAAAATTGTGGAATTGTAGGTCATTGGGAGCAAGATTGCAGGAGTTCCGTGGAACAAGTCAATGCCTTTCAAGCTTATAGGCAGAATGACCCATACTCCAACACCTATAATCCTGGGTACCGGAATCATCCATATCTTTCCTACCGGAGCACCAATGTTCAAAATCCGCCACCTCCACAAGAATCACAGGCGCCACAACAAACTCAGCTAAAATATTACCACCCCAATGCTGGCCAGAAGAACCAACCACAACAACCCTCCTCATCTTCCGACCCTGCTTTGGTAGAAATTAGAGCGATGCTGGCTAGTATGGAGAAGCATATATAGAGAGTAGAGATGCCCAAATTGATTCGATCATAGCACATAATAAAATTGTAGATAATCAAATTGCGTAGATTTCTGCTACTCTACAAGCCCGTCAACAGCGAGCCCTGCCAGCACAGCCAACCAGGCCTACGGATCAAGCCTATGCAATTACTCTAAGGAGTGGTTCACACTATGAAGGGCCCCCTATGTCCAGAGATGATGAACCTGTTTTAATAAATAATGCTAATCTTGATTCCATTAAACCTGACAATGTAGCTAATAGCCATGCAGGGCTAAAGAGTAGCACTAATATTTCTGATAATACATTGCAGGGTACAACTCTAGGAAAGGTAGCAACTCCAGATAAGAGCAATAATGCTTTAAAGCCAGTTATCAAACTTCCATTCCCCAATCGTCACTTGAAAACAAATTTGGATAAGCAGTTTGGTAAGTTTCTGGAGATGGTTAAAGATTTGCAGGTAACAGTTCCCTTCACTGAATTAATTACACAAATTCCTGCATATGCAAAATTCATGAAGGAAATATTGACAAGAAAAAGGTCTATTAGTGAGGTAGAGACAGTAGCTTTCACTGCAGAATGTAGTGCCGTACTTCAAAATAAATCTCCACCTAAACTGAAAGATCCGGGTAGTTTTTCTATCCCTTGTCATATTGGCAATCTAATGATTGATAATGCATTATGTGATTTGGGTGCTAGCGTTAGTGTTATGCCATTGTCTGTGTGTTCCAAGCTAAATATGGGTAAATTAAAATCTACTAACATTACTCTGCAAATGGCCGACCGTTCTTTTAAATACCCCTTAGGTGTTTTAGAGGATGTTCCTGTTAGAGTAGGTAAATTTTAAATACCTGTTGATTTATTTGTTCTAAATATGGTTGAGGATACGCAAACCCCAATTATTTTGGGTAGATCATTCCTTAACACTAAAGGGGCAATTATAGATGTGAGATGTGGCAAGTTGACACTATCAGTAGGGGACGATAAAATTACTTTTAATTTGAATAATACCCCTAAAGCCCCATGACAGAGGAGAAGTGTTTTAGTGTTGATGTGGTTCATAATTATTCTAACAAGCCCCAAGCTCTTGTAAAAGATCCCTTGGAGGCGGTATCTTGTGTTGCATCTTCTACAGATGAGATAGACAAATGGCAGAAGGAATTTGATGCAATATAAAGAGCCCTCTACACTGTCGGTCTTGGCTTTGAAGATAAGAAGGTGGAATTAAACAAGCAAGCTATGGAAATTGAGCCTACAGTAAGTGTTCCGCCAGATCGAGTTGCAAGTGCTAAATCTAGTGACAATTTGAAGCAACCATCGATCGAAAAGGGGTCTCTAGTATGTAGTATTAAAGAACCCCCAGTCCAAGTCAAGGAGGATCCATTAGATAAGGTGAATTGGCGTCCCACAGGGTATGTCAGGAAGCCGTGTCGTGGCCTAACCACCGCTCGACCGGGTGAGAAACCACCCGACCAAGCGTTAGGGCAAAGGTCCTAGTTCTTATACTTGGTAAGAAGGTCGTGCGGGACCTAGATAAACCATCGCTTTGCGGGAGGCAACCCGTATTTATTTGATTTTTAAGACTAATTCTTCTTTCTTTTTCTTATCAGAGGAGAGAGGAGGGAAGTAAATGAATTTATTGAGTTGTACAAGTTTGGAAAGAGTTAGTCAAATTTGGAGAAAAGAAAAAAAAATCAATCGTCCAAAGTTGCCTCGGGCCCGACCGGGCGAAGCTCGCCCGATCGGGCGCGAGAGTAAAGCTAGAAAAATCGGCAATTTTCGCCTGATCGGGCGCGAGTTTTGACGTTTACGGTGATTTAGATCGCCCAACCGGGCGAAGGGCGCCTGACCGGGCGCGAAAGAATAGGAACTTCTGGGCAACAGATCGCCCGATCGGGCGAAGCTCGCCTGACCGGGCGCGAGAGCAAGAAAAAATAAAGAAATAGATCGCCCGATCGGGCGATAGCTCGCTCAACCGGGCGCGACACCAGCCCCGCCCTTTTTCTTCTTCTTCCTCCCTTCTTTTCTTATTTCTTTTTCTTTCCTCCATACTTTCTCTCACTAAACCTCCATTTTTCTCTACCTTCTCTCTAACTTTCCCTCTCCATCTCTTACCCAAATCCAATAATTTTTACATATTCTTAATCCTCTCTTCACCCTCTACACTCTATACCAAATTTGCCCAAATTCAATCAAATTTTTCTTACCCATTTTTCTATTATGGCTTCAAAGAGGTCCCAGTCGATTTTTGGGAGGAGTTCCAGTTCAAGGGAGGAGTATGATCCGGATTTGCAGCTTCCTTATTGGCCAACAATCCAAATTGCTACTCAGGAGCAAAAAGAACAACTAGAGCATCTCGCCGGGTGGGAGGTGATTCCTTCTCGGTGGTTACACAGCTCTACCCTTGAATTTCATGGTTTGTATGATTTTGTTAAACGTTGTTTGAACGGTATAGGAATGAGAAAATTTATTGACATGCATTATCCTAAATACCGTGAATTAACGTGCGAATTTTTGTCCTCTTTGAAAGTTGTAAATAGTAGAAATGGGCCGAACTTATTTTTTAGGTTGAACAATAGGAATATTAGTTTAACTTATGTTGACTTTTGTAAATTATTTGAGTTGAATTTTGAATTACCTCATCAATGGCATGCTGATTATAAAATGGGTGATATTTATCATGTTTTAACTAGTTTACCGACCCCCGATCCCCAACATGCTAGTACGAAACCTATCCATCACCCTGTCCCAAAAATCTGGCACAGATTTGCAGGATTGTGTTTTCTTGGTAGGTACGAGCCTCATAACGCCCAAACCAACGAACTAGCGTTTATTGGACACTATGTGTATGGGTTTGGTAAACTGAACATAGGTAGATACATCATCCACCATTTGAGTAGACATGCCACGGCTAGTACCCAGTCTAGTACCCCTATCCGTTTAGGAGGTCTGATAACTAGGATAGCAGTTAAAAAGGCCGGTTTTGTTGAGAGTGGACCCCACCAGATGACTAAATGTGGACCTAATACCTATATGACTGCTAGGTACTTTGAGGAGTTGGGTTGGGTCCGATTGGATAGTGAGAAAACCCTCCACTGGTGTATTAGGACAGGGACTGAGCAGCTATTGCCTATGTTTCCCTTACCTAGTCCTAACTTGATCGTTTTTCCTATCGGGCAAGCATCCTACACATATGACCTATTAGTTACCCACGCTAGGGGGCAAACACCGCCAGTTCCACCACCCCAGCCTAAGCCTGAGGTAGCGCTTTCACCACCTCGCATGTCTCACTCTGTCCCCCATGGTGACTCTAACCCAGTTTGGGACCTCTAGAGTATAGGTCAGGCTTTAGGCCATATTGAGCATTCCCACACTAACCTTAGGAGGATGGTAGGCTCCATTGACTATAGATTAGGGTACCTTGAGAGGAACCAGGGTAGGGCCCTCTACCCTATGTATGATGATTATGCTCGTCGGGGAAACATTCCCGACGATGCCATCTACCCTGACTGGTTTCAGCCTCCACCCCAGGGATACGATAGGGATCCCACTGCCCATGGTACTTATACCGACTATTTTGCTTTCCATGGGTACGGCCAGGACATTCCTTTTGGGGGACCGCCGGGGGAGAGTTTTCACGCTGACTATTTTGGTGGTAGCACTTCTGGTGCAGGTGGTGCAGGTGGCAGCGGAGGTGTTGGATTCGGCTCCATGGATGAGGATGATGAGGATTAGCCATGCTGGGCTAGTTTCCGAGCCAATGAGGACATTGTCTGATTCTGGCTTGGGGGAGATTTTGGATTTGTTATCTTTCTTTTTCTCTTTTCTTTTGTTTTTGGTGTGTTTTCTTAGATTAGATTTATTGCTTTCTAGGTTAGTTTTATTGCTTTTTTATATAAGAAATATCAAAAAAATTGAAAAAATAAAAAAAATCCAAAAATACGTTCCAATGAATTATAAATCATGCTTCCTTGTGCCCCATACTTGGAAAATATTGTTTTGATTCTTGGTATATGATGATAAGCATTGTGGATTTGTTGATCATGAATTGAAGTTTGATTGCTTAGATGACCTAACATGCGTCAATTTTTGTCCAACTGTTTGTGAATATAGTGCTTGACTAGTTGATTTGGTTAGGAATGTGTGTTAGTTCCTGGTATGTCAATGAATTTGAGTATTGGTTTGCAACTATAAGTAATGTTTATATGACTCATTATTATGCACATTGTGGAGGACGAAGGCATTTGTTCTTTAGGTAGCCTTCAGATGATTTTAGATAAATTTGTTCCCTTCTTGCTACCCATGTTGTTGCGTGCCTTGACTTTTTGTTGTTTATTAGCCACATTACAAGCCTATTTTGCCCCATTGGTTACTAGTCCCAAGCTTGGCTTGGGGGAGCTATTAGTGAGTGAGGCGAGGGGATTTGTAGTGTGCTTATTATTTGCACAATTTGGGTGGGTTTTAAGAAGTTATTTTGTTCTTGAGCATAGTTTATTTTTGATGAGCTTGAATGTGTAATTTTATTGAGAAAAAAATAAAGTATGATGTTATGAAAAAAAGTGAACTTCAAAAGAAAAAAAAGAGCAAAAGAAAAAAAAATTTTAATGTTCAAATGTTCTAGTTGGAGGTTGATCAAAAGTAAAAAATCTTTGAGTTTCAATGAAATTAATCAAGAAAGAAGAATTAAAGTTTGTTATTCGCTCAAGTGTTACATTATTATTTCTTTATGAGTGAAATTTGTAAGTGTTGGGATTGTTGTTTTTGTTTGGAGTTGTATTTGGTGAATTTTTGTTGGAGTTGAGTATGTTGGAGATGATCGGTCATCATTTATTTTTGACCATGGGTTTTATTAGGATTTGCTCCCTTTAAGCATAGTTTTTCTCTCACTTATTCCCAAATGTTTCCTACCCTTTACCCTAGCCTTACGTTACAAGCTTTAAATACCTTCCGACCGTTGTGCATAGAGTTGTATGAATGTGAAAGAGTTGTTTATCAATGCAAGTTATGATTTGACATATTTCGAGTCAACTAGTAGTTTGAGTGTACATCTTTTTAAACACACGAGAGTGTGAGTTGGGAGGGCATTGTTCACATTAAAGGGGTTGGTTGGAGAGCGATCGAGTACATCCTTTACTCGCCACATAAATGAGAGTTGAGTGTGTGAGTGATGTGTCTATTTTATATAGTATTTTACCCCCGTCCCTTGGTCATAATTAGTAGTGTTTTTGGCTCTTTAGAGCCACTTTTATTACTAATTGGTGTTTTCTAGTGTTTCGTAGATTTGGTTGACTTTTGCAGGGATTTACACTTTTGGAGTATTTTCCCGAGATATTTTGGAGCAATCACAAGCACTGGAGAAACATGACCAGTTTTTATAGCCCAGGGCCGGTTAGAGCGATCGAACCGGTGATTAAGGGCTCGGTATAGGTGATACCGGGGCATTTGGACCGAGTATTCAAGACCCGAAGAGGAAACCCAGATTGGCCCGAAGAATTGGAGCCCAATCGTAGTCCAATTAGTGGCCCAAGAGAGCCGCCCGGCCAAAGAGGCTGGCGCCCGGAGGCGCGCCCGGCCGGGCGGGAGAAGCAAAGGTTAGCGCCCGGTGACGAGCCCGGCCGGGCGCGAGAGTCTTCCTGAAGAGCAAAAAGGCGCGCCCGATCGGGCGCGTGTAAATATTAGGAGTTAATTTTGTCGTTTATGTTTGTTTTAGTTTAGGATTTGTACGGAGTATAAATACTCCTCCGTAATACGATTTTAGGATCTCTCTCTCTCTCTCTCTCTTTACTCTTTCTTTACTCTCTTAATTGTTTTCTTAGATATTCTTTCTCTTAAACCTTTGTTCTTAATCTACTCTTAATTCCAGATTTATTTTGGTAACGATTTCTCTTCTCTTAATATTAGTTGTTTATGTTATTCCTTTAATCATGTCTTGCTTTATTGCTTTGATTAGTTTAGTTTCTATTATGTGTGAGTAGTTTTCTTTCTAGGGTTTATGGGGATCCATAAATAATATGAAGGGGTAATTTATTGTTGTTGATTGTCAATGCTAGATTAATTTCCTATTGATTGATTTAATGCTCTGTGACTAGATTAGGCCTGATCTTTTATGCATGAGTTTGACAATATTGATTCAAGATTCGACAGATGAGAATTGATGTTTAGGTCTAGTTTTAATAGGCAGGTTAATTCATAAATGGTTAGGCCGAGATTCGAAAGATGAGATTTAATACCGGTAAATTAATTGTGTGATTATAATACGTAGCGAAAGCCCTTTATAATCTAATTAATATATGCATTGATGAATGATTATTATATTCTACCCTGGAATATTATTTATTGGTGAACCTATGCCCTAGATCCTTTTATATATTATTTTCTCCTTATTCTTGATCTCCGTAGTATAGTTTATTATTCAAATATAAATTTTGGTTACCTCATAATCTAGATTATAATAGTTAATTAGGAATAAAAAGATCCGTTTCTCTGTGGATTCGACCCTACTTCCCTATCTACATTAGTTAGAGGATTTAGGAATTACTTTTGATTTGGGGATACGACTTTACCCTGTCAAAATTTGGCGCCGTTGCCGGGGAGACGATTTTATTTTTATTTCTGATTATTTTTGTAGTCTAGGTTATTTTCTTTTTGTCTCAGAGAACGTTAGTTCTTTGAGGCAAATCTCATATTTGCTTTTAGTTTTTTTTGTTTATGCCCAGGTGTTCCAAATTAGGGTACATCCCATTCGATCCTGAGATTGAGCGATCCTTTCATAGACAGAAGAACTTCTACAAGCAAATCCTGGCGGATTCTAGTGATAATAATAATTACCGAGACCCTCCAACTGGTTCTAGCGATTCAGAGGTATGATCAGATCCAGAATCAGAGATGACGGCTCCAAAGAAGCTTAGTGATTACTCACAACCAAAGCTCACTGATTTTCCACACCTCACTCCTACTCCGGCTCTTGATGGGGTTCAATTTGAAATTAAACCTCAATTTATAACGATGATAGTGAGGAAGCAATTTAGTGGAGCCAAGGGTGAAGACCCAAATCTTCACATTGCCTACTATTGTCAATATTGTAATACCATCAGGCAAGCTGGGGTCACTCAAGACCAAATCAGGGAGATTCTTTTTCCCTTCTCTTTAACTGGAAAAGCTAAATTGTGGTTTAATGGCTTAAATAGAACTGCACTTGGTATAACTGACTTGGAAACTCTTGTTTTGAATTTTTATAACAAGTATTATCCTGCAGAGAGAACAGCCGTACTACGGAGTGCGATTCAGAACTTTGCCCAAGAAGCCGATGAATCTTTGTATGAGGCTTGGGAGAGGTTCAAGGACCTACAAAGAGAATGCCCTCACCATAATTTAGCACAATGGCAGTTAATTCAAGCCTTTTATAATGGCATTGGAAATTCTTCTAGAATAATTTTAGATTTTGCAGCTAGTGGGAGGTTTATGAATCTTAATGTTGATGATGCAGGTCAGGTTATTGAAGATATGGCGATACATAATTCCCAATATGGGAATCCTAGAGGATTTGCTAACAAGGGGAAGCATAGTGTTGACTCTGTATCCTTTTTGCAAGCTCAACTGACCTCTATATGCCAAAAATTAGATAATCATAGCACTGCCAATATAGCTAATGTTTCTGCAATTAATATTAACTCTAATGAGGCTTTCTGTGAAAATTGTGGTATTTTAGGTAATTGGGAACAAGATTGCAGGAGTTCCGTGGAGCAAGTTAATGCCTTTCAAGCTTATAGGCAGAATAACCCATACTCCAACACCTACAATCCTGGGTATCGAAAACAATCCGTACCTTTCCTACCGGAGTACTAATGTTCAAAATCCACCACCACAAGAACCACAGGCACCACAGCAACAGCAGCAGAAATATTACCATCCCAATGCTGGCCAGAAGAACCAACCATAACAACCCTCCTCATCTTCCGACCCTTCTCTAGTGGAAATTAGAGCGATGTTGGTTAATATGCAGAAGCACATGGAGAGTAGAGATGCGACAATTGATTCAATCCTAGCGCACAATAAAATTGTAGATAATCAAATTGCGCAACTTTCCGCTACTCTATAAGCCCGCCAACAGGGAGCTCTGCCGGCACAGCCGACCAGGCCTACGGATCAAGCCTATGCAATTACTCTAAGGAGTGGTTCAAACTATGAAGGGCCCTCTATGCCCAGAGTTGATGAACCTGATTTATGAAATAATGCTAATCTTGATTCCGTTAAACCAAACAATGTAGTTAATAGCCCTGCAGGGCTAAAGCATAATACTAACATATCTAATTCTACATTGCAGGGTACGACTCCAGAGAAGGTGGCTACTCCAGACAAGAGCAACAATGCTCCAAAGCCAATTATCAAACTTCCATTCCCCAATCGTCACTTGAAGACAAATTTGGATAAGCAGTTTGGTAAGTTCCTAGAGATGGTAAAATATTTGAAGGTAACAATTCTCTTCACTGAATTAATCACACAAATTCCTTCATATGCAAAATTTATGAAAGAAATATTGACAAGGAAAAGATATATTAGTGAGGTAGAGACAGTAGCTTTCACTGCAGAGTGTAGTGTCGTACTTCAAAATAAGTCTCCACCTAAACTAAAAGATCCGGGTAGCTTTTCTATCCCTTGTCATATAGGCAATCTAATGATTGATAATGCATTGTGTGATTTGGGTGCTAGCGTTAGTGTCATGCCATTATCTGTGTGTTCCAAGTTGAATATGGGTAAATTAAAAGTTACCAATATAACTCTACAAATGGCCGACTGTTCTTTCAAATACCCCTTAGGTGTTTTGGAGGATGTCCCTGTTAGAGTAGGTACATTTTATATACCTGTTGATTTTGTTGTTCTTGATATGGCTGAGGATATGCAAACCCCAATTATTTTGGGTAGACCATTCCTTAACACTGCAGGAGCAATCATAGATGTGAGAAGTGGTAAGTTAACACTATCAGTAGGGGATGATAAAATTGTTTTCAATCTTAATAATACCCCTAAAAGCCCCATGACTGAGGAGAAATGTTTTAGTTTTAATGTGGTTGAGAATTATTCTAACAAGCCCAAGCTCTTGAAAAAGATCCCTTGGAGGCGGTATCTTGTGTTGCATCCTTTTCAGATGAGATAGACAAATGGCAGAAGGAAGTCGATGCAATAGAAAGAGCCCTCTACACTGTTGGTCCTTGTTTTGAGGACGAAAAGGTGGAATCAATCAAGCAAGTTGTGCGATTTGAGCCTTTGGTAAGTATTCCGCCAGATCGAGTTGCAAGTGTTGAATGCAACAACAATTTGAAGCAACCCTCGATCAAAGAAGGATCTTTAGTGTGTAGCATTGAAGACCTCCCAGTCCAAGTCAAGGAGGATCCACCAGACAAAGTGAATTGGTGTCCCACAGGGCATGTCAGGAAGCCGCGTCGCAGCCAAAACACTGCTAGACCGGGTGAGAAAACCGTCCGATCAAGCGCTAGGCCAAGGATCCTAGTTGTTGTACTTTGTAAGAAGGTCGTGCGGGACCTAGATAAACCAGCGCTTTGCGGGAGGCAACCCGTATTTTTAATGCTTTTTAGACTAGTTTTTCTTTCCTTTTTCTTATGAGAGGAGAGATGAGGGAATTTAATGAGTTTTATGAGTGCTTATACACGCTCGAAGGAAAAGAGTCAGCCAAATTTTGAAGAAAAGAAGAAAATAAGTATTTTGATAATTAGCCTCGGGCCTGACCGGGCGAAGCTCACCCGATCGGGCGCAAGAGCTAGTTCCAAAAAGTGAGTATTTTCGCCCGACCGGGCGCGAAACTCTTCGTATACGGAAAAATTTGTCCGCCCGACCGGGTGCGAGAAGAGGCAAACATTCGAGCGTAAGATCGCCCGATCGGTCGAAGGGCGCCCGACCGGGCGCGAGAATTAACGCAAATCGGGCATTTAGATCGCCCGATCGGGCGAATGCCGCCCGACCGGGCGCGAGAGCAGAATTGATTTTAAAAATTAGATCGCCCGACCGGGCGAGCCCCCGCCCGACCGGGCGCGACGCACCTGACCCTTCTCCTTCTTCTTTCTTCGGCTTTTCTCATTTCATTCTCTTTTCTCCATAACTTTCTCTCTCTAAAACTCAAATTCTCTCTACCTTCTCTCTAAGTTTTCTCCTTCATTCCTCACCCAAATTCAAAACTTTTTACATATTTGTAATCCCCTCTTCATCCTCTACATTTCCATATAAAAATTTTCAGATTTTATTCAAATAAATTTTCAAACCCATTTCAACCATGGCTTCAAAGTGGGCTCGGTCTATTTTCGGTAGGAGCTCCAGTTCGAAGGAGGAATACGACCCGGATTTGCCAACTCCCTTACTAGCCGACGATCCGTATTGCTAGCCGAGAGCAAAAGGAGCGGCTAGAACACTTAATCGGGCGTGAGGTAATTCTTTCTCAGTGGTTACACCGCCCTACTTTAGAATCATTTAGTTTGTATGATTTTGTAAAACGATTTTTAAATGACATTGACATGAGAAAATTTGTTGATATGCACTATCCTACATACCGAGAATTAAATTGTGAATTCTTGTCTTCTTTACAAGTTGTAAGTATTAGAAATGGGCCGAATTTAATTTTTAGGTTGAACAATAGGAATATTAGTTTAACTTATGTAGAATTTTGTAAATTATCTGAATTAAATTCTGAATTACCTCACCAATGACATGCGGACTATAAAATGGGTGATATATATCATGCTTTGACTGGTTTGCCTACTCCTGACCCCCAACATGCTAGTACCAAACCTATTCATCACCCTGTCCCAAAAATCTGGCAAAGATTTGCGGGTTTGTGTTTTTTAGGTAGGGACGAGCCTCATAATGCCCAAACTAACGAACTAGCTGTCATAGGACACTATGTGTATGGGTTCGGGAAATTGAACATAGGTAGGTTTATTATTCACCATCTGAGCAGGCATGCCACGACCAGCACCACATCTCGCACCCCCATCCGTTTAGGAGGCCTTATCACTCGAATAGCAGTGAAAAAGGCCGATTTTGTAGTAGATGGACCCCACCAACTGACCAACTGTGGACGAGATACCTATATGACTGCTAGGTATTTTGAGGAGTTGGGGTGGGTACGACCGGATAGCGAGCAGACACCCTTCTGGTGTATTAGGACTGGGAGCGAGCAACCTTTGCCCATCTTTCCCCTACCCAGTTCTGACTTGACCGCCTTTCCCCCAGGGCAACCATCCTATACATCTGATCTTTTAGTTGCCAACGCTAGGGGGCAGGCACCACCACCACCAGTTCCACCATCCCAGCCTCAGCCTCAGCCCGAGGTGGCATTCTCTCCACCTCGCATGTCTCACTCCGTCCCTCATGTTGACTCTGACCTAGTTTGAGACCTTCAGAGTATAGGCCAGGCCTTAGGACGTATCGAGCATTCCCATACTGACCTTAGGAGGATGGTAGGCTCCATAGACCAGAGGTTAGGCTACCTAGAGAGGAACCAGGGTAGAGCTCTCTACCCTATGTACGATGATTATGCTCGTCGGGGAAACATTCCCGACGAAGCTATTCACCCTGACTGGTTTCAGCCTCCACCCCAGGGATACGATAGGGATCCCACTGCCCATGGTATTTACACCGACTATTCTTCCTTCCATGGGTACGACCAGGACATTCCTTTCGGGGGACCGGCGGGGGGGAGTTTTCATGCTGATTATTTTAGTGGTAGCTCTTCTGGTGCAGGTGGTGCAAGTGGCAGTGGAGGTGCAGGGTTCGGCTCGATGGATGAGGATGATCAAGACTAGCTATGCTGGGCTAGTTCCCGAGCCAATGAGGACATTGTCTGATTCTGGCTTGGGGGAGATTTTGGATTTGGTATCTTTCTTTTTCTCTTTTCTTTTATTTTGGTGTGTTTTCTTATGTTAGATTTATTGCTTTCTAGGTTAGTTTTATTGCTTTCTTATATATGAAAAATAAATAAAAAAAATTGAAAAATAAAAAATCCAAAAATACGTTCTAATGAATTGTAAATTATGCTTCCCTATGCCCCTTACTTGAGAAATTTTTTTTTATTCTTGGTATATGATGATAAGCATTGTGGATTAGTTGATCATGATTTGATGTTTGATTGCCTTGAAACCTTAACATGCGTCAATTTTGTCCAACTACTTGTGAATATAGTGCTTGACTAGTTGATTTGATTAGGAATGTGTGTTAGTTCGTGGTATGTCAATGAATTTGAGTATTGGTTTGCAACTATAAGTAATGTTTGTATGATTCATTATTATGCACATTGTGGAGGACGAAGACATTTATTCATTTAGGTAGCCTCCAGATGATTGTAGATACATTTGTTCCCTTCTTGCTACCTATGTTGTTGCCTTGAATTTTTGTTTTTTATTAGCCACATTACAAGCCTATTTTGCCCTATTGGTTACTAGTCCCAAGCTTGGCTTGGGGGAGCTATTAGTGAGTGAGGTGAGGGAGTTTGTAGTGTGCTTATTATTTGCACAATTTGGGTGGGTTTTTGAGAAGTAGTTTTGTTTTTAATCATGTTTATTTTTGTTGAGTTTGAGAGTTATATCTTCTTGAAAAAAATAAAGCATGGTGTTATGAAAAAAAAAGGGAGAAGTTCAAGAAAAAAATGTGAAAAAAATTAAGTGAACTTCAAAAGAAAAAATAAACAAAAAGAAAGAAAAAGTGTTCAATGTTCAAATGTTCTAGTTGGAGGTTGATCAAAAGAAAAAATAAAGAGTTCAATGAAAAATTCAAGT
The DNA here is from genome assembly GCF_948465745.1 of Chenopodium album. Classification (NCBI taxonomy): domain Eukaryota; kingdom Viridiplantae; phylum Streptophyta; class Magnoliopsida; order Caryophyllales; family Amaranthaceae; genus Chenopodium; species Chenopodium album. The sequence continues at coordinate 20,425,187 of NC_137842.1, forward strand.
TTGGAAAGAAAGTTTGTTTATTCACTCCACTTCTTCCTTATTATATTCTTATGAGTGAAATTGTAAGAGTTGGAATTGTTTATATTGTTTAGAGTATATTTGGTGGATTTTTGTTGGAGTTGGTTATGTAGGAGATGTTGATCATTATTTATTTTGATCATGGTTTCTACTAGCATTTGCTCCCTTAAGCATAGCTTTTCTCTCACTTATTCCCAAATTTATCCTACCCTTTACCCTAGCCTTACATTACAAGCTTTAAAGACCTTCCGACCTTTGTGCGTAGAATTGTATGAATGTGAAAGTATTTCTTATCAATGCAAGTTATGATTTGACATATTTCGAGTCGACTAGTAGGTTGAGCGTTCATTGTTTTATACACACGAGAGTGTGAGTTGGGAGGGCATTGCTCACATAAAGGGTTGGTTTGAGAGCGATTGAGTACATCTTTTACTCGCCACATAAATGAGAGTTGAGTGTGTGAGCACTAGTATTGAATTCTATATGCTCTTGTGGTTTGCTCTATTTGACAATTGTTAGGGGAGATTGGTAGTTAGATGGATTTGATTGGTTGATTTTGAAGCATGTTTATTTGTTTTACCCTGGTTCGTTTGTGCTTGATTTTTACTTTTGGGGTGAAGCATATTTGTTGATTCATTGATGAGATCTTTGCTTAGGGACAAGCAAAGGTTTGGCTTGGGGGAGTTTGATGTGTCTATTTTATATAGTATTTTACCCCCGTCCCTTGGTAATAATTAGTAGTGTTTTTAGCTCTTTAGAGCCACTTTTATTACTAATTGGTGTTTTCTAGTGTTTTCGTAGATTTGGTTGACTTTTGCAGGGATTTACACTTTTGGAGTATTTTCCCGAGATATTTTTGAGCAATCACGAGCACTGGAGAAACACGACCAGTTTTTATAGCCCAGGGCCGGTTAGAGCCATCGAACCGGTGATTAAGGGCTCGGTATAGGTGATATCGGGGCATTTGGATCGAGTATTCAAGACCTGAAGAGAAAACCCAGATTGACCCGAAGAATTGGAGCCCAATCGTAGTCCAATTAGTGACCCAAGAAAGCCGCCCGGCCAAAGAGGCCGGCGCCCAGAGGCGCGCCCGGCCGGGCGGGAGAAGCAAAGGTCGGCGCCCGGTGACGAGCCCGGCCGGGCGCGAGAGTCTACCTGAAGAGCAAAAAGGCGCGCCCGATCGGGCGGTGCCTCGCCCGATCGGGCACGTGTAAATATCAGGAGTTAGTTTTGTCGTTTAACTTTGTTTTAGTTTAGGATTTATACGGAGTATAAATACTCCTCCGTAATACGATTTTAGGATCTCTCTCTCTCTTTTTACTCTTTCTTTACTCTCTTAACTGTTTTCTTAGATTTTCTTTCTCTTAAACCTTTGTTCTTAATCTAATGTTAATTCCAGATTTATTTTGGTAACGATTTCTCTTCTCTTAATCTTAGTTGTTTATGTTATTCCTTTAATCATGTCTTGCTTTATTGCTTTGATTAGTTTAGTTTCTATTATGTGTGAGTAGTTTTCTTTCTAGGGTTTATGGGGATCCATAAATAATATGAAGGGGTAATTTATTGTTGTTGATTGTCAATGCTAGATTGATTTCCTATTGATTGATTTAATGCTCTGTGACTAGATTAGGCCTGATCTTTTATGAATGAGTTTGACAATATTAATTCGAGATTCGACAGATGAGAATTGATGTTTAGGTCTAGTTTTAATAGGCAGGTTAATTCATAAATGGTTAGGTTGAGATTCGAAAGATTAGATTTAATACCGGTAAATTAATTGTGTGATTATAATACGTAGCGAAAGCCCTTTATAATCTAATTAATATATGCATTGATGAATAATTTTTATATTCTACCCTGGAATATTATTTATTGGTGAACCTATGCCCTAGATCCTTTTATATATTATTTTCTCCTTATTCTTGATCTCCGTAGTTTAGTTTATTATTCAAATATAAATTTTGGTTACCTCATAATCTAGATTATAATAGTTAATTAGGAATAGAAAGATCTGTTTCTCTGTGGATTCGACCCTTTTTCCCTATCTACATTAGTTAGAGGATTTAGGAATTACTTTTGATTTAGGGATACGACTTTACCCTGTCAGTGAGCAATAGTCTTGAATTCTATATACTCTTGTGGTTTGCTCTATTTGACAATTGTTAGGGAGGAAGAGTAATTGGATGGATAAGATTGGTTGATGTTGAAGCATGTTTATTAGATTTTCCTTGAATCGTTTGTGCTTGATTTTGATTACTTGGGATAAAGCGTGTTTTATATGTTCATTGATAAGCCCTTTGCTTAGAGACAAGCAAAGGTTTTGCTTGGGGTAGTTTGATGTGTCTAATTTATATAGTATTGTTCCAGATGCGGATCCAAGGGTTCCGCTAGGTGAACCGGGTCCCGTCAACTACCTACACAAGGCAGCACACGTAAGCTGCCCTCGGGTGTGGCTCGAGGAACCCCCTTCCAAAGCTTAAGTTAGAGAGTGTTTAGAGAGACAGTGTACTTAGAGAGATGTAGAAAGTATAATGACTTGATTGTCTTACCCCCTTTCCGTTGTACTTTATCCTCTACTTATAGGCGTACCATCTCCTTCGTGGAGAGTTCAGCCTGGTCAGCCCTGCGGGCTGACTCTGCCGGGCTAGTGAGCCCTCCTTTAATTGCTTTCTCGGCAGTGAGTGCGCAACCTTGGGGCTGGGCGATAGTTCAGCGGGAGCTATCCTATACAACTAGCCCCCCAAGAGGTGGTATGAGGTCACTCATGCCGACTCTTTGCTTGTAGGAACATTCTTCTTAACTGAGCCTAGCTGGAAGGAATAGTTTAGCAGGAGCTATCCCCTAAAACTAGCCCCTTAAGAGATGGCGTGAAGTTCTTTTCATGATAGCTGTTCTGAGCGTGTACCCTTATCGGCCATGACTCAACGGGTCGTCTGGCTGAGTTAACCTGCACACTCCTATCCCCTCAAGTCTCTAGGGTGTTGATGCGCCTTGGAGACTTGGGTGGTCAGGTGGTGTTATTGTTGAGTCTGTTGCCGTATTGTTTGTATGGTGACGTTGGTTCTAGTCTTAAGAAATGACGAGCTCGCGGGGAGGAATTTCAATCACTCCCGCTGAAGTCTGAGAAATGACGAGCTTGCAAAGAGGATTTTCGATCACTCCTACTGAAGTCTAAGAAATGACGATCTTACAGAGAGGATTTTTGATCACTCCCGCTGAAGTCTGAGAAATGACGATCTTGCAGAGAGGATTTTCGATCACTCCCGCTGAAGTCTGAGAAATGACGATCTTGCAGAGAGGATTTTCGTTCACTCCCGCTGAAGTCTGAGAAATGACGATCTTGCAGAGAGGATTTTCGATCACTCCCGCTGAAGTCTGAGAAATGACGATCTTGTAGAGAGGATTTTCGATCACCCCGCTGAAGTCTAAGAAATGACGATCTTGCATAGAGGATTTTCGATCACTCCTGCTGAAGGATTTTTTTTTTGGGGCAGAAATCGTGTTTGCATGAGTGGGACACGTGTTGACGATTCGGGCTGTCAATTTGATTTTATTGAAGTGACATGGCGGTTTGGCTTTGCCTTGTGTCTAACTTCCCATTTACTTCGTATTAATTTCACTGTCCCCTCTTTTCACTTATTTCTTTTACTCCTCTTACTTTTTCATCTTCCCTCTTCATTAATCTGTCATTTCAAAATTTTCGCTCTTTGCTCTTCCTCTTTCAAGCGTTCGTGATCCTCCATTGTTGTGGTAAGTTCTCGCTTCTTCGTCTTTGTTTTTGTCTTAATTTTCACTTTATTTGCTTTTTCCCTTCTTAATTCTTGCTTCTTCACTGACTTGTTTCTTCTTTGTTCTTCTTAATTGCAGGTTTGAACTTTCGTCTTGCTGGGCTTTTATTTTCGCCATTGTTGTTGTACTCTGTTTCTTCTGCAACTTTTTCTGTAAAGGTACTTACTTTGTACCTTTTGTTGCTTGTACTTACCCCATTTTTGCTTCTTTTTGCTTTTTCTTTGCAAGATTGTGCCTTTTTATTCTTCTCAATTGTCGTTGTTCCCATTTCTTCTCTTTGTTGTTGTATTTGCGTTCTTGGCTTTTTTCTTCTTATTCCGTCATTGTTCCTAAACTGATTCTTTGATTTTTTGGTGCCCCGTTACCTTTTCTTTCCTTTGCGGGCTTGTATTTCTTTGTAGATTGCATAATGTCTAACGCTTCTGATAGTCAGAACATGAGTGAGCCTCAAACGGCCACTGGATCGGATTCCTCTTCCCAATCTTCTCGTTCAGGTGAGCGCCCTGCGCACACTTCTCCTATTTCTCCTTCTTCTTCTCCTACCCCTATACGAACTGTTATCCCTCCTGACTTCCCCCCGCTGTGAGCGGAACGGGTACTGCTGCGACTTCTACTGCTGCGTCTGGGTCGGGCAGTAGTCGTCCCGCTGAGGGTAGTGCATTTCGCCTTTTCTAGCGCAGGCCCCGCCCTAATTTCTTTGATCCTTATTGCGAGCGAGTACTCACGCTGGATGGGATTCCTTTATCCCATCTTACTCGCTTGAGGCTGCGCGCAATACGCCATAAAGCGTTAGCTGATGCTGTCAAAGCTAATCCCCATGACGTGTCTCTTGTTAGCCCCATTCCCCATGTTCAGCCTTTAAACAGTTTTGCTTGGCTTGATGACATGGCTAACATGCATCGATTTGATCATTATGTAATGCGAGGTGGGAATACTAGGACTCCATCACCATCTCCTTCCCCAGCAGTTCAATCAAGCAGGATGACTGAGTCTCCTGGTGACCGCTCATATTACGACTGTCAGCCCATTTATGTTGTGGAGCCCGTAGAGGAGGGAAAAACTGAATTCTTTCTGGACGACAAGTGTTATGGGCCCAAGAACTGTGTGTTGGATTCCGGTTGGCACAAGGATGCTGAAAGGCCGGATCTGGCCGTTGTTGGGAAGAAGTTCTATGGTTTTGGGGAGGGTTACAAGTTGGTTCTCCCCGCTGACGGTGCGAAGTTATCGGCTCCCCCTGCAGGTCATATTGCTGTGTTTGCTTCGCAGCTAGATTTGGGTTTGAGGTTTCCTTTGGACCCCACCTTAGAGAAGTTGCTTCGTGCTTTCAATATATGTATCTCTCTGGTGCACCCTGCTTCCCTTCACACCCTGATTTGCCTACTGTGGTTTCTAAGGTTTCGAAGGTATCCTAAGTCCCTGCACTTGTTCAAGTCTCTCATGAGCCTGAAGAGGTCTGCTTCTGGGACTGAGTCGGGGTGGTACTATGTTGCTCCCAAGGAGAGTAGGGTCTTGTCCTACCCAAAACTTGGACGTTTCAGGGACTGGACTGGCAAGTTCTTCTAGGTGAGGGTGCCTTCCAACTTTGCTGCCCCGCGCAACTTCAGAGAGATTTGTACCAACATGGCCGGGGTCACAGTTTCTCCCTCTGAGCCTGCCCGTGAGACAGAAGCTTTTGAGGCTCTGTTGGGAGCGGGGACTGGTGACTCCAAGTTTCCCAAGGTATGGCTGCCCAACTTCATCTACATTGTGGGCAATGAACAACTATCTGCCATGCGTTTGTGCCATACGCATGAGTCTGGTAAGCTTTTCTGCCTTCTGCCTTTCCTTTTCCTTCCTCGTCTTATTTAACTTTTCTGCTATTTTGTTTTTCAGGCTATGACAAGTTGGACAAGCGTATGCTCGGGCTGGCTGATAATTGGAAGGACCCTTTGACCGCCACTCTTGAGAATCCTCCTCAACTTTTTGATACGCTGGAGGTGTTTGCGGGCTCTTTGAAGGGTGAGGTGAGCCTGGCTCCCGCTGAACTGCGGGCTGTTGTTGGCACGACAGCTACTGTTGAGCGCGCTATGTCTAGCCGTGCTGAGCTTGAGCCTTCGTCCTCTACTGTTAGGAGTAGGCGTGAGACTCGCCCTGCTCCTCGAAAGGAGGCTTCAGATTTTGAGGCGTTAGTGGCGCCTGCTGCTTCTCCCGAGAAGAAGTCTGTCGCGGCTTCCGGCCAGGTGGCACCTCAGACCTCTCCTGCCAAAAGGCAACGTGACCAAGCTTCTGATGAACTAAAGGCTACTGTCGACGATTTTGCTGACAGTGTTCTCCAGTTTCCCTCTAAGGGGATTGAGACTACTGTTGCGGGTGAAAAACACGTTTCTTCTGCTGAGCATGTTCTGCTCTTTCCTTCTTCTGTTGATGATACTACCGCTGCGAAGGACACTACTGTTCCTTCTGCTGCAACCGCTGATTTTCAGCTACCTGATGAGTCTATCATGGAGCTTCCTAGATTTCCGCCGCGTCCCTACGGGCTAAGAGGGCGGCTCCGAAGCGCTTCACGGGGTGGGCTCTCCCAAGTAGGGGGTTCTCACCAGCAAGATCGTCCAGTGATTGACTTGGAGGACGATCCGGTGTCTTCTGCCCCTACCGGAGATGAGCCAGAGGAGAAAAAGGCTCGCACTTCTCCTGGTCTAGACCCTCTTGCCTCCGCATCTGCCAACACTGGGCTTCCAGGTGGGAACGCTGGTGGGGAAGACACTCAGAACTCCAGTGAACTTAACCGCTGTGTTCACTAGTCCTTGAGCGATGCCTTTGAGAATCCTTTGTCTGCGACCTCACTTTCTGCTGGAGGGACTTTCCGCCCCACTGGGGCTATTGAGTTTGCTGAGGTTCCTATTGATGTTCATCTCCGCCCCATACTCTTTCCTGCTAGAGCTGAGAACGCTCCCTTTCGGCCCTTAATGAATGTGAGGGATGACGAATCTTTGTTTATGGACGACCCTCAAGGTGGTACCTTAGGGTACCATTTGACTCAGGGGGTTCGTCTTCCTGCGGATTCTACGCATAGCTCAGTCAACCTCCCAGCTGCTACGGCCTGCCATGACCTGCAGAAGGTTAGTTTCTGCTTTCGGTCTTTCTTTTTCTCGTTTTAGCCTTTCTTTTCTTCTATGCTTATTCTGTTGCTACTGCTTTATTTTATTTTTATTTTATTTTGTTAACTCTCGCTTTGGCTCACCCTTCTCTTCCTCTGCTTTTCTTGCAGCTGGTTATGTCTGTGGCAGATTTGTCCAACACTCTGCTGTCAGTGGAGAAGGAGTATCGGAATCAGGGCATAATTCTCTCTCAGAAGAATTTGGAGGTCTAGCGAGCTCAGGCTGAAAGGGATGCCATGGCCAGTGAGGTGACTCCGCTGAGGGAAAGGGCGGACGCTCTTCAGCTCCAATTAGGAGAATTTCAGCTCACTCAGACCAAGTTGAAGAGCTGCGAGGAACAATTGGGGACTTCTTAGGCCAGGGTGAAGACGTTGGAGGCGGAAATGGCAGGTCTGCGAGCTGCGCATACTGTTGAGCTGGAAGCGGCTAGGAAAGAGGCTCTCAGATCTTTTGCGTTCTCTCTTGCTTTTGCTAAGCTATTGGCTGATCGCCATGATGGTGGATAGGAGGCTGCGGCTCGGTGCGTTAGCATCTTATATGGAGAAGATGAGGAGCAGCAGACTCGCTTCAGCACTTTTTGGGCTAAGGTTGAAGCTGCAGGTGAGGCTGACTTGTTTGAACTCCTTGCTGATCATCCTCGTGCTGCTGGCTGCAAGATTCCCAACCAGGCTGTGCTAAACTTGGAGGTGCCTCTCTGCCCTGACGTGCTGCAGCTATCGGAGTGGAGTCCTTGACTGGTGATCAATAAAGGTTATGGCGGTTGTCACCCTCCTACTCCAGTGGTTCCTCTGAGTTTCCCTCACCCAGATCTGTTGTAACTAGGTAGTTTTTGTTACTATCTTTGGGGTGTATAGCTGCCAAAGATTATGTTTCTTAGTGTAATTCCTGAATACTTTGTCTTTGTTGCTGAGTCTGCCCAGCTTAACTTGAATTTGTGTTCTCCTAACTTTACCTGCTGAGTGTTTCCTTGTCCTGGTGGACGAGGGCTCGGCCTCATTTGTCCTGCGACTGTCTTGCTGAATGTTTACTCTGCCCTAGGGAGCAGGGGCTCAGCTATATAAAGTATGCTTTTTATGATCTTCTGCTGCTTCGCCTGCTCTTTATTTTATTATTTGCACATTTGCCTGGAACTATGCTTTTCTTAGCAGTATCAAGATCTGTTAGTGCTGCAGCATTTTTATTGCATTTGGTGGGGCCTCGTAGGTTGGGCCTCCCTGCTGAGACTTATTTGTGTCGATCAGCTTTCTTATGCTTCGACTTGTCATTTTGTGAGTTGTCATTCAGCTTGTTTTGTTGTGACTTATTTATGTCGTTCAGCTTGTTTATGCCGCGACTTTGTAATTTTGTGAGTTGTCATTCAGCTTGTTTTGCTGTGACTTATTTATGTCGTTCAGCTTGTTTATGCTGCGACTTTGTCTTTTTGTGCCTACTTACTTCTTTTCGTAAGTGCTTATTGTCTGGTTGTCTTCTCCTTTCCTTTTCCCCTCAAAGAGATGAGCTAAGTGGGACTAAGAGAGCCTTAGTGTTGCCCACATAGCTCATCTTCTTCTTTTCCCCTTTTCTCTCCTGCTCAAGCTAAACGTGCCAGGCTTCCCCCTCAGGCATCCCCGAGGTGGTGCCCTGTTTTGCTGTGAGCAGGTGAGGTGAAGTTTTAGGGAGGGATGCGTTTGCTTTGCCACTTTGCGCTAGAGTGCTTCTTGCCTCTAACACTTTGTTATTGTCTTTATTTGACTTCTGCATGTTAGCATATGATGCTTGAGCATAACACATTAAACAAATTTACGTAGCATACTCCTCACGTAGAGGCTTGTATTGCATTTAATAAAAATGGCTCAAATGCCTTAATTAACATAACATGGACTGAATAAAAGTTTATCAGACTTGAGACAACTATGTTTGTTTTTTCAGACTGTTTAAACAAAATACTTCTTTAACACATCCGCATTGAAAGTGTTTCTTAAGACCTGACCTTCTTGATCTGCAAGGAGGAACGCTCCTGGTCCAACTTGCTCGTGAATGATGAAAGGGCCTTCCCAGTTTGCTGATAGCTTTCCATGCTGATTTCCTCTTCCCACTACTGTTGTCCTTCTAAGGACCAAGTCTCCGGGCAGGAGCTCCCTATGCTTGACCCTCTTGTTGAAAGCTTTTGAAATCCTGCTCTTCTGAGCTGCCATCTTGAGAGCTGCTTTTAGCGTTACTTCTGGCAGGAAGTCTAGCTCTTCCAACATACGCTTTTCATTTCCTTGCTGCTCATAGTGCTGTATCCTCATGCTGGGGATTTGTACTTCCACTAGGACAACTGCTTCAGCCCCGTAGGCCAGGGTGAATGGGCTCTTACCGGTTGACTCATTCTCAGTGGTCCTGTTTGCCCACAAGACCTCTGGGACTAGGTCTGCCCACAGTCCTTTGTACTCCTCCAGCTTTTTCTGTAGGGCTGTTAGGATCAGCTTGTTTACTGCTTCTGCTTGACCATTGCTCTGCGGGTGGCTGATTGAGGCACTTGCATACTTTGTGCCCATGTCCCCCAAGTAGTCCTTTATGGTGTCACAGTCAAATTGACACCCGTGATCAAAGACTATGCACCGTGGCACCCCGAATCTTGTGATGATGCTTTTCCACATGAATGTCCTGACTTGGGCTGCCTTTATGTACTTAGTGGGTTCGGCTTCTATCCACTTCGTAAAGTAATCTATCGCCACAATGAGATACTTCCTGCCCGCTGACCCAGTGGTGAAAGGTCCCATTATGTCCATTCCCCACTGAGCAAACGGGATCGGGCTGAAGATTGGAGTTAGATCGTTTGCTGGCTGATTTATGACTGGTGAATACTTTTGACACTTGTCGAATTTTTTCACATATGCTAGTGCGTCTTGTGCGAGAGTTGGCCAATATGCCCCCCTTATGAGGACCTCTACTCCCAATGATTTTCCACCAATGTAGTTGGCGCATATTCCGGAGTAGGCTTCTTCCATAATGCCCTCCTGCTCCCACTCTGGAATACACCTTAGCAGTGGCTTTGAGATGCCCTTTTTGTTGAGTTCCCCGTTCATCACTACATACTAGTTAGTGTCTTTCTTCCCCTTCTTAGCCTGTACTTCATTGTTGGGTAGTGAGCCGTGGACTTTGTACGCCAAGATGTCTGAGAACCAGGCTCTCTACCTTTCAATGCAGTTTACCTGCTCTTTTTCGGCAATGCTGCTTTCTTCTAGTACTTCAACCATCTCTGTCCTTGTTAGGCTTTGTAAAGTGGAGCTGGCTAACTTGGACAAGGCGTCGGCCTGAGAGTTTCCTACTCTGGGGACCAAGTCTATCTGGAAGTGGACTAGCTGGGCAGCCAGTTCCTTTACATTGGCTACGTACTTCAGCATGGTGGCTTCCCTTATCTCATACGCCCCCTGCAGTTGGCTGGCAACGAGTTGAGAATCAGTTTGTAGGTGTACTTTGCGGGCTTCGGCTGCGAGGCTCATACGTAGGCCTGCTAGTGCCGCTTCATACTCAGCTTTGTTATTCGATGCTTTGAACTTGAACTTTATGGCATACTCGAATACGTTTCCTTCTGGAGATGTCATTATGACTCCTGCTCCACTCCCCGTTTGGGGTGAGGACCCATCCACTTCCACCTTCCAGACCCCAATATCATCCTCTTTCTCCTCGTAGGAAGCTTCCACTATGAAGTCTACTAAAGATTCTGCCTTGATGGTTGCTCTAGGTTTGACCTCGAATTCGTACTCAGAAAGCTCAATTGCCCATTTTAAGAACCTGCCCGATGCATCCATTTTTTGTAATGCTTTCTCCAGCATATGGTTTGTGAGGACTTCTATTACATGCGCGTCAAAATATGGCTTTAGCTTCCTTTCTGCTGTGACCACTGCGAAGGCTAGCTTCTCTACCAATGGGTACCTTTGCTCTGCCTCGGTCAGCACGTGGCTCACGAAGTATATTGGCCTTTGTTGCTTTTGTCTTTCTACCAGCAGAACGGTTGCGATTGTCTGTATTGACGCAGAGATGTACATCTGCAGCTTTTCCCTTAGCTTCGGGCTGATCATTGTTGGGAGCTTAGTCAGATGCTCCTTAATGCCCTCAAAGGCTTCTTTCTATTTAGCCCCCCCACTTAAATTCTCTGTTCCCTTTCAATAGCTGATAGAACGGCAGGGCCTTATCTGCTGACTTGCTGATTACACTACAAGAAAATAACCTTTTCGTAGCGATTATTTTAACCTTTAGTATCGATTGTAATTGCAACAAAAAGCTTTCCCAACGAATGGTCATTCGATACAATATCCCCCGTTGCCTTAGCCTTTAGTAGTGGTTTTCAATATCGCTGGGGTTGACCTCAATAATCGATACGAAAAACTACATCCAATCGTGGTGATTATTGTAGCGATTACAATCGCTATAAATGTTTAGCTCATTTTATTCAAAAAAAAAAAAAACATGCGTATGATCTTTACAAGATTCGAACATGCAACCTCAAACTCTTATATTAAATGTTTTACCAATAAGCTATGACATATTTTATGTATTCTTTGTCAAACAATATTTATATATCTAGTGTTGAAAAGGCTTTTCGTATCGATTTTTAGGATTTAGTGGCGATTGTAAATGATACGATTTCTCAAAATTATATAAATGTGTAAAAATAGTGTGGATATGTATTATTATGTTTTCCGTATCGATTTTATATGGGAAAACCATGGCGATTGTAAAAATGATACGACATCCTTAATTATTTCACAAACATACTAGCATATTGTAGTGATGTACAATCGCTACGAAATAATCGCTACGAAAAGAGATTTTTCTTGTAGTGTGAACTTGGTAAGCGCGGCCATTCTGCCTGTCAACCGCATGATATCCTTGATGCACTTAGGCTCAAGCAGGCTGAGGACTGCTTCGACCTTTTCTGGATTGACATCTATCCCTCTCTTGCTGTTCAGAAAACCCAAGAACTTTCCCGAGCTCACCCTAAAGACACATTTCTTCGGGTTGAGTTTGATTTTATATTTGTTCAGGGTGGCAAATGTTTCCTCCAGATCCATGATATGTCCAGCCTGCGTGACGCTCTTAACAATTGAGTCGTCAACGTATATTTTAACATTTCTACCCTTCTGGTGAAGGAATACTCTATCCATTGCCTTCTGAAAAGTTGCCCCAGCATTATTCAGCCCGAAGGGCATAGCTATGTATTTATACACTCCCCCTTCAGTGATCACTAGTAGAAAAATACAAATAGGCACCCCCCTAATGGCACCGGTTTAGGCCAAACCGGTGCCAAAAACCGGCCTAAAAATGAGCAAGTTTTTGAACAAAGAGAAATGGCACCGGTTCAGCTCAAACCGGTGCCAAAAATAAAAAGGGCACCGGTTTGAACCGGTGCCTAACCAAACCGGTGCCTAACTGAACCGGTTTTTATTTATTAAAAAAAAAAACCCGCCCATTTATATACCCCAAACCCTAAATAATGACCCTATTCTCTCTCTCCTCTCCTCTCCTCCGCCTATTTCTCTCTCCTCTCCTCCTCTTTCCTTCTTGCTCAGGCCAATTCACCATCGATCTTGGTTCTTCATTTCTATGTATTTCTGAAACTCCTCCTCCTTTCTATCACTTGAAGACGAAAAAGAAATGGAAGATAACAACAAATCGAAGACCAAAAACCGCGGTTTGATGTTGTTTTCGACTTTGATGTTTTTCGATTTCAATTTCAATTTAGATTTTGATTTTGTTTTTCAAGTTGCATGCGGTTTTGGGGTTTTGATTTCGTGATTTTCAGGTTTTTTTTTCGATTTTCAAGTAATTTCGATGTTTTATTTTTGTTTTTCGATTTTTTTTTTCAATTTCTGGGTTTTGTTTTTCGATTTTTTTTTTTTCAATTTCTGGGTTTTGTTTTTCAATTTCTGGATTTTTTTTTTTCAATTTTCGGGTTTTGTTTTTCGTGATTTTCTGGGTTTTTGTTTTTCAATTTCAAATTTGATTGTGTTGTTTTCGATTTTGATTTTGTTTTTCGATTTCAATTTCAATTTCGATTTTGATTTTGTTTTTCAAGTTGCATGTGGTTTTGGGGTTTTATTTTCGTGATTTTAAGGTTTTTTCGATTTTCATTATTTTTTCAATCTCTGGGTTTATTTTATTTTTGTTTTCAAGTTTGTTTTAATCAAATTTTTAATCAATTTCGATTTTGATTTTTTTTTTTCAGATTTTGATTTTTTTTTTCGATTACAATTTTTTTTTGTTTTCTGGGTTTTTGTTCGATTTTAATTTTTTTGTCGATTTCTAATTTTTTTTCTGGGTTTATTCGAATGTTGTTAGATTTATTTTTTGGGTTTTTTTTTTAATCGAATTTAATTATATTTATTTTCTGGGTTTTTTTATATCGAATTTAATTTTATTTATTTTGTGGGTTTAATTCTTTTTTTAACTGTTCTGGGTTTTTTTTATTTTTTTCGCAGCTTGTTCATTTTAATCAATTTATTGTTGATGTTTTAATTTGCGCAGGTATACATAATCCAAGAATCAAGAATCAAGAATCAAGAATATGGGGATTTTTAGATTGTGATGTTGTAATATTTTTTTTTTGATTTATATTGTAGTTTTTTTTTTTTTTATTTATATGTGTAATTTTTTTTGATTTATAAGTAATTTTTTTATTGATCTATGCTGTAAAATTTTATTTATTATATGTTATACAGAATCGTTTATATTGATTGTGATGTTTGATTTATATTTTGTGTTTTTATTTAATTTAGTGTATTTAATTTTTAAGCAAAAAAAAACAAAAAAAAAAAAAAAAAATTGATTTTTGGGGGTTTTTTGGCACCGGTTAACCGGTGCCAAAAACTTTGAAAAAAAATTTAGTGGGCCTTTTTGGCACCGGTTAACCGGTGCCTATTCCACCCTATGGCACCGGTTTTGAACCGGTGCCAAAAACTTGGTTTTTGGCACCCCTCACATAGGCAGCGGTTCAAACCGGTGCCTTAGACCGGGTTTGAACCACTGCCAAATGCATTTTTTCACCTAGTGGATGAATGCGGTTTTCTGCCTGTGTGGCTCATGCAGGCTGATCTGATGGTACCCTGAAAAGGCGTCCATGAAGCTTAGCAGGGCGTGTCCGCTGGTTGAGTCTACCAACTGATCTATCCGCGGCAGCGGGTAACAGTCCTTCGGGTAGGCCTTATTAAGATATGTGAAATCAACACACATTCTCCACTGGCCATTTGCTTTCTTTACCATGACCACGTTGGCTAACCACTCTGGGTAGTCACAAGGTTCAATGAATCCTACCTCCAGGAGCTTCTCCACCTCCTCTTGGATTGCTTGGTTTTTCTCCGTGGAGAAGCTTCGCCTTTTCTGCCTAACTGGCTTAATATCCTCCTTCACATTCAGCCTGTGTACCATGACTGCTGGGTCAATTCCGGGCATCTCATCTACGGAAAATGCGAAAATGTCTTTGTTCTTCCTCAGTAGCTCTATAAGGTGTACCCCTACTCCTGGGTCAATGTCTTTCCCGATTTTCACCGTCCTTGAGGGGTCACCCTCTATGAGCTCGACTGTGACGTGTTCCCCACTGGGAAGTGGCCTGGCCATTTCCTCTTATGCGGGCTCAAAGTTTTCCATTGCTAGCTTCTGTTTATCCTTTTCCCTGTGATATTCTTCACGCTTCCTTTTCCTCGACTTCCTCTCAGGTTGTTCAGTGTGCCTTCTCTCTGAACCAGGCTGCTGTCTTATTTTGCGGGCTGCTTTAGGGCGGTTATGTAACATTGGTGGGCTGTCCTTTGACTTCCCCTGAGCTTTGCTGACCATCCCTCATTAGTTGTGTAGGCCATGGCAAGGTGATAGGTGGATACCACCCCGCCTATCTTGTGGATGAGTGGTCTTCCCACGATCACATTGTAGGGTGAAAGGGAGTTTATCACGACGAACTCTGCCCGGACATCACGCCTTCTTGATCTTTCCCCTACTCGGACTGAGAGTTTGATTATACCTTCTAGGGTAAGCCTTGACCCATTAAACCCGGTGACTTCGTAGCTCACCCTCTTCAGGTCTTTTCTGTCCAACTTCAGCTCGTTGAACGTACTGATGTATATGATGTTGGCTGAGCTGCCTCTGTCTATCAATATTTTATCCACCTCCTAGTTTGCGATTCTCATTGTCACCACCAGTGGGTCATCATGGGGGTAAATTATGCCCTTTTGGTCATACTCATCAAACGTGGCCTACGGCTACGGGGGAAGAGGTGTTCATCTACGCTTATCATTGTCATTTATTTGATGTATCATCGCCTGCAGGTCAGCTCGCGCTCTGTTGAATGTACCCCCATGCACTGGGCCCCCGCTGATCACATACACCCTGCCTTCTGGCTTGCCATCTACGTCTTTGTCTCCGGCTGGGCCCCTTTGACCTCCTCTATGGTCAGGACGACCTGCTCTATCTTCATCCCTCCTTCTGGGAGGGTCATCGCGCTGCTTAAACTAATTCAAGTACCCTCTCCTGACCAAGTCTTCTATGTTGTCTTTCAAATGCGTGCATTCTTAAGTGGTGTGACCATGGTCTCTATGGAAGTCACACCTCTTGCTGGTATCACAATTTCTGTTAACCATCCTCGGGGGTCTCTGCCACTTGTCATCAGTTTTGTTAACGCTGAATATATGAGACCTGGAATGGGTTAATGGGGTATATTGGTCAAACCTCCTAGGCCTTGGCCCTCTCTTTGGGTCTGACCTTCTCAGGCCCACTGCTCTGTCCGTTTCTCTGCGGTTTTGCTCATCCCTGCTCGGCTGGTCCACCCTGGGCGTGTTCTCTGCCCGGGTGACCTTTGCTCGCTTAACTGAGTCACCAGGTGCTTTCCTACCCAGCATTGCTCTGTCAGTCTCGTCTACTTTGATGAACTCGTGCGCTTTGCCCAGCGCTTCAGCTAGTGTATTAAGGCTCTTACGCCCCATATACGCTCTGAACGGTGATCCTGGTAGTAAGCCACTCTGCATTGCTAGTAGCGCTACCTCCTGGCTCATATTTGAGATGGTTGTTGCCTCCTTGTTGAATCTGGTGATGAACTCCCTTAGGGGCTCGTCTTTCCCTTGAACCAATGACATCAGCTCGGTTGTCATCTTGGTTCGGTCTACCAGGGTTATGAAACGCTCCATGAACATTCTCTTCAACTGGCTGTACGAGTATACGGAACATTTGGGAATGGCTCCATACCACTCCGCTGCTAGCCCCTCCAGGAACGGCGGGAAAGCTTTACACCAGACTGAGTCTGCCATAGTGTCAAGTACCATATGGTTCTCAAAAGCTAACATGTGGCTTTTGGGTGTTGTGGTTCCGTTGTATCTGCAGCTTGGCATCTTTACTTTCTCCATTGGTTCCTCCAGAATCTCCCGACAAAATGGGGAATCATCTGGAACAACCTGGATTCGCGCTCGTTTATCTTTCTCTAGGTTGGGTCCTCGCTCTGAGGTCGATGACCTGCTGCGTGGCACTCAGTTCTCTGGGCTGATTCGAGCAGGGGTTATCCTCCACACTCCATTCTCGATTCAGGTTACGAGCTTCCAGCTCCAATACCTTCTTCCTCAGCTGAATGAGCTCTTTCTGCTCAGGGGTGAGGGTCAAGGACGCCGGATTTTTCGCAACGGGCTCTGCAGCTGCCGCTGTCGGTGACGGACTTGCCCCCTTACCCATATTGGTAAGGACCGCAGTCATTGCAGCCAGCTGCTCCTTACTGCACTTAGAGAGGTTCTGCAGAATGGCTGACATATTTACGGGCTGCTGTTTCTGAGCTGCGGGTGCTGAAACAATGAGTTCATTGTTTGCGCCTGTTAATGACATTCCGTATTTGAAAATGGAGCTGGATCCCACCGGGTCTACTGGTTTCGACGCCGCTTTAGCAGCAGCTGATGTCGATCCGATGGGATTGGATTTCTGCGAGATGGTCGATTTGGGGTTTCCGGTGGATCCTTTTGGATCGACAGCTACTGGGGATGTTTTTTGTGGTGTTTGGCTGGTCTCATTAGTTTTGGACATGGGTGTCTGTACAGTTTCTTCTCCGGCCATGGTGGTTAGTTAACTAGTCCCTAGCTCAATTGGTGAACCTCATGTTAGATGATCCTACCCCTCCTTCTAGCGCCAATTCTTCCAGGTGCGGATCCAAGGGTTCTGCTGGGTGAACCGGGTCCCGTCAACTACCTACACAAGGCAGCACACGTAAACTGCCCTCGGGGGTGGCTCGAGGAACCCCCCTCCGAAGCTTAAGTTAGAGAGTGTTTAGAGAGAGAAAGTGTACTTAGAGAGATGTAGAAAGTATAATGACTTGATTGTCTTACCCTCAATCCGTTATACTTTATCCTCTATTTATAGGCGTACAATCTCCTTCGTGGAGAGTTCAGCCGGGTCAGCCCTGCGGGCTAACTCTGCCGGGCTAGTGAGCCCTCCTTTAATTGCTTTCTCGGCAGTGAGTGCGCACCTTGAGGGCTGGGCGATAGTTCAGCGAGAGCTATCCTATGCAAGTATTTTACCCCCGTCCCTTGGTCATAATTAGTAGTATTTTTGGCTCTTTTGAGCCACTTTTTTTACTAATAGGTTTTTTCTAGTGTTTTCGTAGATTTGGTTGACTTTTGTAGGGATTTGCACTTTTGGAGCATTTTCCCGAGATATTATGGAGTATCTACGAGCATTGGAGATGCACGACCAGTTTTTATAGCCCAGGGCCGGTTAGAGCCATCAAACCGGTGATTAAGGGTTCAATATATGTGATACCGGGGCATTTGTACCAAGTATTCACGACCCGAAGAGGAAATCCAAATTGGCCCAAAGAATTGGAGCCCAATCGAAGTCCAAGGAGTGGCCCAAGAGTGCTACCCGGCCAAAGGAGCTTCCGCCCGAAGGCCCGCCCGGCCAGGCGGGGAAGAGAACCTGGCGCCCGAACTCGCACCCGGCCGGGCGCGAGAGTTGTACTTTGGAGTAAAAAGGCGGGACCGATCGGGCGCGTGTCAGCATTAGTAGATTATTAATCGTCGTTTAAGTTTGTTTTAGTTTAATATAAATACTTTTCCGTTAATCAAGTTTAGTATCTTTCTTTTTACTCTTTCTTACTTCTTCTCTTAGACTTTCTCTCTCTACTTAGCTTTTAGATTAGTTCCTCTCTCTTAGTACTTTGTTCTTAACTCAACTCCTAAATTCAGATTATTTTGGTAACAATTTCTTCTACTTTAATCTCAATTATTTACTTTAATTCTTTCATCATGTCTTATTTTATTGGTTTGATTATTTTAGATTTAATTATGTGTTAGTAGTTTTCTTTCTTGGGTTTGTGGGGATCCATAAATAATATGAAGGGGTAATTTATTGTTGTTGATTGTCAATGTTAGATTAATTTCCTATTGATTGATTAATGCTCCGTGACTAGATTAGGCCTGATCTTTTATGCATAAGTTTGACAATAATGTTTCGAGATTCGAGAGATGGGAATTAATGTTTAGGTCTTGTTTCAATAGGCAGTTTAATTTATAAATGGTTAAGTTGAGATTCGAGAGATGAGATTTAATACCGGTAGATTAATTCTGTAATTGTAATACGTAGCGAAAACCCTTTATGATCTGATTAATTATTGCTTTACCCAGGAATGTTATTTATTGGTGAACCTATGCCCTAGGTCTTTTATTCATTAATTTCCTCTATTATTATTCTTCCCTACTTTCACTCTTATAGTTTAGTTATCCTTTGATTATAATATATTGGGTACTTTATAATTTAGATTGCTTTAATTAATTAGGAATAGAAAGACCAGTTTCCCTGTGGATTCGACCCTACTTCCCTATCTGCATTAGTTAGAGGATTTAGGAATTACTTTTGATTGGGTGATACTACTTTAGCCTGTCACTTTCCAAAAAAAGGAAATGGAGTAAGCATTTAAAAACGACCGAAAAAGGAAAGTGGAGCAAGTATTTAAAAACGAAGGGAATAAAAGAGAACACATATTTTTTTTTTGTAATAAAAAAAACACAAATTACTTTTTTTTTTTTCCGAAGAAAGCGGTTAGCGGCATTATTATTGTACATCAAGCTCTGCCAAAGTAAGAATACTTTGGGGGATAGAGTTCATACAAATGAGTTCCGAGCTACCACGAGTACCCCCCCTAGCTACTAAGTGAGCTACCGTATTACCACCCCGCTTTACATGAGACAAATGCATTACATCAAAAGATTTAGAAACATAATAAATATCATCATAAATCAAAGCTAGTGGAGAGCAGCCCACTATCATACTTTTTGACCTTTTGACAGTGTTGATTGAGTCACTTTCAATCCATGCTTTCTTGTAATAAAATGCCTAGCAATGAGCATACCATACCCGACGGCAGCCGCTTCTGCTTGGTCAACATCCCTCACGCCTTCAAACCTCTTCACAACAGCAAGAAGTATATCCCCAACCTCATTTCTGATGACAGTACCTAGACCAACATGCAATCCAGCAGCAATGTGGGCGTCTACATTCACTTTAACAAGACCACTAGGCGGACAACACCAAGCGGAAGCAGACAACACACTATGTTCTTCCTTCTTTTCAAAGACCCTATGCGCATACAAGCAATACTCTTCAATGTGTTTGACAAAACCCATTGTTGTGCATACAACATCTAAGGCTATATTTTCATATATGAATTTATTCTTGCAGAACCAAATAGCCCACATCAAGCCAAGGAGTCTTCGCAGCTGTGACTTATCAATTTTGCTTGCTAGCCTCACTAACTTGGATGCAAAGGGAGCTTGCGGCGTCTTATCAATAAGCTGACCAAACTCATTAGTCTCCCAGACAGATCTAGCCGAGTTACACTCAAAGAAGACATGATTTATAGTGTCCTCCATAATCCCACAGTAGCCACATATTGCATCAGGAGCAATATGAGGACGATGCAGTACCTCTTTCACTGCCAAACTTCCCTTACAAGCATCCACACAAAGTGGTTTAATTTCAGAGGAACCCCACGATGCCAAACAATTCGCCAGACCTCTCTCATTTTCAGAAATTAAATTTTCTATGCTATTGAGATGACCAAGTCCACCCAACCAATAGCCAATTTTGACACTATACTCACCATTTTTGGAAGGCCACCAATAAAGTTCATCATTTGGCAGAGCCATAGAGAGGGGAAGTTCGTTGTAGGATTGCATAGCAGTCTTCTTCAGAAAAGTGGGATCCTAAGACAGGAAGATTCCATTCACCACAATCACACACAATTAATTCAACTACCTTGAGTTAAGGATCATATTGAGGTCCATGAGAAGGGACAACAGCATATGGTTTTCCGAAGAGCCACGAATCTAACCAAACTTTTACAGTTTCACCATTGTGAATACGCCATTTAAGACCATCTAACAACAGAGATTATGAGCCCCACAAACTATGCCATGAATAGCTTGGATCATATCCCTATAAAGCATCTAACACTGAGTCATTCTTGAAGTATCGAGCCTTTAGGACAGAATGCAGCAGGGAATTCGGCATTGAATGTAGTCTCCATATTTGTTTAGCAAGAAGAGCTTGATTATAAATTCTAATATCACGAAACCCCATTCCCCCCCATTAATTTAGGACGACAAAGAGACTCCCAACAATGCAAATGCATTTTCCTTGAAGACTCATTCGATCCCTGAAAAGAATGGTGTCCTTCGAACAAGTGTATTATTCTGATAGTGGGTTCAGAATAATTAGAAATCTAATATATTCAGTAAGGTCAAGTGATCGGAACGCTTGGGTGGAGGCCGCTTCTGATCAGTAATATAAATGCATAATTAATATTACAACTTAATCTTGATTGAACCCTTTGGGTCACACCTAAGCAGCCAACGAGCCGAATTGACGAATTAATTCGAAAGGAATTAATGAGTCCGCCGAGTAATTTATATTTAAACGTTGAAAATTCGAGCTTGGAGCGTCGAAACCGAGCGTCGAAGAATCTCAAATGTCGAGCCAAAATTTAGGAATTGGCGAGACGGGAAAATGCTTCAAGTAACAAGCAAAAACCCTATCCACGCAAAACAAGGGAAGCGCGCCAAATAAGAGCGTGCCACGTGGCAGCACACATGGTAGCATGCTATGTGGAAGCACGCATGGCAGCGTACGTGGTAGCCACCAAGTGGCAGCGCACCATGTTGGCAGTGTGCCACGTTGGCAGCGCATGTGGCAAGGGGGCCGTGGACCAGGGTGACGGGTCATGGACACGGGCTTAAAGAAAGTGGACCAACCTAACCCAACTTGGGGCTCAAGGTTGGGTGACACATGGTTAATTATCTCACAATGCATGTGAGTTGCCTTGGGGACCAAGAAAGAAAGTGGTCCTCACCTAACCATGTGACACTTGTTACTTGTTCCATGTTTTATTTAACTAAGGGTTGAATTCATCAATCTTTCCATATGGGATATTTTTGTGAAAAAGTCCCACATTGAAAGATGAGTGTTATTCACAAAGAAGCTTTCCTTATAAATAGTCAAGGCATGGCTTGGGATTACTTGCTTGAGTAAGAGTTGGAATAAGGATCACTAGTAGTGAGTAAACCTTTGAACTCAAGAGTTGAAAAAGGTATCACCTTTGTGATCTCAATTACTCGGGTTTTTCGGTCGGGTTTTGCTAACCCCAAGACATTGGACCTAGTCGGTGATCGTGTTGCGGGTGGATCATCGTTGGAGGCCTTCGTAATTTTGAGGCTAGCTTTCAAGTAAGAGCCCTAGTGGTCGGGCAAAGCGCGCTTCAAAGGTAATCTTATTATCTTAATCTTGTCATTAAGTTAATTATGTTTATGGTTTTATTTATTGCGAGTGCGGTCTTGTTTTTTGGGTTTGTTTCCGCCGTGAGTCGGACTCACCAAACCCCAACAATCCCCACCAAAACCGTGCAAGAAGAGAATGTATTTCATCAATCAAACCATCTGGGATCTTAAATATGCTCATCATATAGGTCGGGATTGTTTGTGCCACGACTTTAATGAGAACCTCCCTTCTGGGACAATACAACAATTTTTCTTGCCAACCTTGAATCCTACTCCACACTCTTTCCTTAAGGATTGCAAAAATCACCTTTTTAGATTTACCAATAATCGTAGGTAAACCTAAATATTTTTCATGTTTTCCACTTCCTTTACTCTAAGAAGATGAACAATGGCATTTCTTCGGTCAACATTCACTCCTTTGCTAAAGACGACGTTGGTCTTATTAAGATTGACACTCAGCCCGGAAGCTCTTTCATATGTGCTGATGATATCAGCTATAAATGAGCATTCTTCAACCGTAGCTCTAGCAAATAAAATGCTGTCATCCGCAAAGAAAAGGTGTGAAACTCTAGGGGCCCCAAAGCACAATCTTGCCCCATGAATCCGATTATCCATTGCTGCTCTCGATAAAAGGGTCGAAAATGCATCCACGGTAACCATATGCTAGTGAGATGGTTTCACGTATTAGAATTACATTGTTTGATGTGTTTAACGAGTATAAAGGAGTTGCACATGGCCCATCTTCTCCAACTTTTGCCGCAAGCTCAAGGAAAACCAATATTTCTTAAGCTTGCAAAGTTGAACTCTTAAGCTTGTTTTAACTTTGTGCAATTAATATATACTATTTTGTAAAAACTAAATTTATAACATGTACTTTAATATTTAGCTGAATGCATCATCTATTTCAGGGTCCATACTCTTATTATTTAAGGTTTTAAACCATAACAATCATAAGTTGCAATTTTTTAAGAAAATAATCCACCAATCAGTTGAAAAATAATGAAGGTTAATATTAGGCCCGTTAACCCGCGGGCAAGCCCGACCCGGTAAAAGGCGGGTGTGGACAGCATATTAAGCCCGCTAAAAAGGGCTTGAACTTCCACATTAAGCCGGTTGGACAGAATTATAGGGTTTGGCTAGGCCGAGTCTAGCCCAAAACCGTAAAAGAGCAGCTCTATTTTAGACACAAGTTTTTATGTGTCAATTCAGGAAAAAAGTTTGGCTTAGGGTTAGGTTAATCGGCTTCGGGTAATAATTGGTCGGTTTATAACGGTTTGAAATGATTAGCAGATCGTTTTAGATAATTATCGAGTCAGTTCAATTTGGTTTATTTTAGGAAAAATTAGAAATAATAATCCTAGCTTTCATTAATTTTGCTACAATAATCCGAACTTTGGGGGTTCCTCTTTTTCTTCAATCCCTAACCGGTCAAAAAATGTTAATGACCTATTATATCAGGTCACTTAACACATGTTAAGCCCTAATTGCTTCAAAAAAATTAAAAAAAATTAAAAAAAATTAAAAAAAACCCAAAAATCACCGAACCACCAGTCATCTCCGCTTCCCCCACTAGCCCACCACCATAACCACCACCCCATTGCAAGCCTACCGCCCCTTTCTCGCCGGCCAGCCGCATGAAACAACCCATCGCGTTGCCGTCTTACTCCATCCCTGTAACACCCCCATTCCCCACGAAACCACCACCCCAAAACCCCAAAACCACCAATGAAAACCCTACCCACTGCCAAAATCCCCAAATCGTTCCTCCCACAACCTCGAAACTCTAAGCGGCTGGGGTTTTCGTTGGTGACGAGGAATTTTGGGGGGTTTTTGGCAGTGGGACAGGTGGTTTTAAGCGATTTTTTAGTGGAGGGAGGTTAGGGGTTTCGATTAAGGGTAGTCGAAAAATAGGAAAAGAAGGACCGACGAGTGGGGAGGGGAAAACCTGCGCAGGGGGAGGGGAATAAGCGGCGCAGGGGGAGGGGTAAGGGCAAGAGCCGCCGCCCCTTAGTGTTAGGCTGGTGGTTTTTTAGGTTTGGCTGGTGGTTGGGATTTTGGGGTTTGGTTTTTTTTTTTTTTTTTTTTCTCTTTTTTGTTTTGTTTTTATATTGTTTAAGTCAATTCAATTGTGACACGTGTCACTTAAAAAAAAATTAAAAAAATTAACCCATTAAACCGGTCACCAGTTTTAGGGATTGAAGAAAAAGAACAACCCCCAAAGTTCGGATTATTCCAAAATAAACCAAAGTTGGGATTATTGAAGCAAAATTGATCAAAGTTGGGATTATTATTTCTAATTTTTCCTTTATTTTAATGCAGAATTAACGGGTCTAGTCCTAATCGGTTTGGGTTAAAATAGGTCAGTTTGAAAACGTGTTTTCCCAGTTTAAATCTGTAGGGAATATTTCAAGAATTATCCCTACCTTGAACCCCACTGTGATCATACACTAAAGTACGGTGGCGTCCAAAGGGAAAGAAGATAGAGCAAAAGAGTCGCCAACAAGTTTTAAGAACTTGTAAACCGTTCACGAGGTGAAGGTTACACCCCTTAACAATCCAGGAGATCGTCAACTCCAATAAGTCTAGAACCATGACTGGTAGTTCGGGGATGAAGGTACAAATCCAACCTAAAAGAGATTGAACTGCCCTAATAATAGGCCTCTACTTTATTCTGATCGTATTCATGTGCGTTTTCTGACTAACATGCAATCAATAGGTTTACCTTAAACCTGTTTATCTATGTTGGTTGAATATTAATGCACAAATAAAACTATTGTTGGCGATCACTTGAATTATAATCAAATTAACCCTAAACAAGATTATTAATTATCTTATTAAGCGTGATTACAAGTACCAATTCCCTGTAAACATGCATAAAAGGCGTGATCAAGCAATAACAATAAATATCAAGCAACATAATAATCATAACAATTATAATTAAAATAACCATGTTAAAGCATAATAGCAAGATCCTAGGCATGATACTAACAAGATTAATAACTAACCCTAGTATGTCACTAAACAATAAAGATCAAATATTTATATTTAACCCTAACATGATACTAACATGAATATTAGGAAGAAAATAGGAAGCATCACAGAAATCACAATTGTCATATTTTATATTAGAAATTATAGTTGTTACCCTAAACATGATAATAAGAAGATCAAAGCGCCCTAACATGACACTAGGAATCATAATAAAAACCTAGACATGATTTCTATATCATAATATCAATAAACTAATTAAAGAACTTACTTGGATGCCTCGTATCTCTTTCTAATAACAAAATACACGCGTTAGTAACTTCAAGGAAAATAATAGAATTGAAAGAATTAAATTAAATAATAATTGAACGAGAGATTTTGGACCAAACCCTCAGAAATTAAAACCTTTCACGTCTAGGGCGAAGGCAACTTCAAACTTGGCTAGGTGTTTCTTGGTCTTGTGAATGCGAAATTTTGTATACAAAAAGCTAGAGAGAGAGAGAGAGAGAGAGAGAGAGAGAGAAAAGAAATCTTGAAAACTAGAGAGAATAAGAAAAATAATTGTTGTTGATGATTCAAAAAGGAGGTTTTAGGAGGTTATTTATAGAGAAAATCAGCCGGACGGATAGAAAAACAAATCAGAGTTTCGAAGAGAATAAAACAGGTTTAGCGCCAGACACTAGACATTAGCGTCAGGCGCTAAGGCTAGCGCCAGGCACCAAGCATCAGAGCCAGGCGCTAGTAATTAATTTCACGCGTTTTATTAATTTTGATAAAATTTAGCCGTACAGAGGGGCAAAATCGTATTTTCCTTAAAAACACTTCTGTTATTCTGATTAAAACTCTAAAAAGTCAACCAAAGTCAATTTATCAATGCTAATTGAATTAGGAATGAAAAGAACCTTTAGAAGAATCTAGAAGACTAAAATCAATTCTAATTGCATTAGGAATGATAAATCAATATTAGGCCTTCCTCTAGATCATTGGGCCGCATATAAAGATCAAACCGGGTCCAGTTTAGTAATTTGGCCATAACTTCCTCATTATTCTTCGGAATTGGGCTTATAATGTATCGTTGGAAAGCTCTTTTCAAGCCCCATCCAACTACACCATTATTGGACCCTTATCATGGACCAAACCAAACTTGATTGACTGTTTTCTTAAAATAGGTTTTCAAAAACAGAGAGAAAGAAAAGAAATAAAAACTATCCGCAACACTAGACTTTCCACACTTTCACCTCATTCGATTATGATTCGAAGTGAAATGTACTCATCACTGGGTTTGGTTTTGGGGAGACACAAATAGGTGTCTACAGAAGCCCCCACTTTGATTGAGTTTGGAGAAATGCAAGTTTCGAAAACAAAAGTCAAAGTAGCGATAGGGGCGGAGAATGATTCAGAACGTTCTGCGATCCTAAATCACTCTTTTATCGCCGATACCTGCAAAACTAGCATTAGTAAAACAGATAAGAGAGTTAAGAAACGCGTATCTTGCACCGTCGAGCACACATCTCTAGAAGTAACCGATTTTTTGCTATATTGTTGTATTTGTGATAACCCTCCACAAGCCAGGGAACGCCATCCTGCTGTTTGTTTTGACGATCTTCAGCAAGCTAGAAAATTCCGCCTGAAGACTGCTATGCCTGTAACCGCCTCCAATTATGCCGTGATAGACTTTTGCAAGCTATAGAACCCCATCGAATATTGCTTCGCTTGAAACGACCTTCTAGCGCTTTGTGACCATCTTCCGCAAGCCAGGGAATACGATCGAAGATAACTTCGCTTGAAATCACCTCCAGTTGTTTGTGACAACTCTCCGCAAGTTAGGGAACGCTGTCGAAGATATCCAAGCTTGAAGCTATCCTCATTTGTTGCGATAATATTCCAAGGAAAATTACCGAAGACCAACGCCTGTCGATCTTTTGCTTTGCTATGCATTTATGTCAGCACTTTTGCTGCTTTTTGAACCTGTACGTCGGTGCTTTCTGAATTGTGAACCAGTATGTCGGTGCCTTTGCTGTATGAACCATTATGTTGGTGCTTTACGATGAGCCAATGCTTAGGCGCTTTAAACTAAGTGAGACGATCATTCATCTGGTCAATCACTTTATATGCAATTGTAATCAAGCCGATTACTAAATCATGTCAAATTGCTTAGAGGGGTTAACTAGCGTACCAAGGAACCCAAAATTGTTGTAAGAGGTCGAAGTAACCGTTCTGAGTGGCTGAGCAATCTGTCGCCACTGAAATTCTGCTAGCGCCACAAATTTGGCTCTAGCGCCAGGCGCTAAACCCTATCGTCAGGCGCTAAAGCCTGTCGCTTGGCGCTAGAGTCGGGATTTCTGTATATATCCCTCCTCATTGTCATTTTTGCTGTTGTTGCTCGTTTTTGTTCGAAAAATCGCCGCGTGAGTTCACTTCACTCGTTCTTGCTCGTTTTTCAACCGAATTTGCTCAAATTTGTTGCAAATCGAAGCTTCTTTCATTTACTTTCCCAATATATGTAAGTTTCCTTCAAACTCACTCCGATTTTGATGAATTTTACACATGTTTGTTCACAAATTTCTTGAAAATTCAAAACTTATAATGCTTAATTCACTTTGTTTGTCAAACTTTATGCCATGTAATTTCTTGATTATGTTAATATATTTCCTTAGGAGTAATTTGAGACTTATTTGACTCAATTTGGTAAAGAAACGAACAAATCACCATTGTTGGACCTCTTAAGGTCGGGAATACAATGTGGCTTGTTTTTGATGTTTTTGCTAGCAATTCTTGTCCAATTTGTCACAATAATTACCATAGTATTGCAAGAAATTGTTTGGATGCTTGAAAAATGCCGTGTATGCTCAATTTGAAATTGTACTATGTTTTAGTACTACGTACTCTGTTTTTTTTGCGAACATAGTATCATGCGGCTAGGCGAACCTCAGATACTATAGAACCTTAATTTATGATGGATTTGCACAATGTAGCATGGCTAGACAACGAGGTACGGGTTCACGGTCCCAAGACACATGACGGGAGCATGAGCCCGTAGAATAGGACGCCGACCCGTCCACTTCTCTTGGTCCCGTCCCTGAGTGGGATGAGCGGACTCTGTACTTCTTCCCCGTCTACCCCATCTCTGAAAGGGTGCGACGTGGGATCACGGCTGGTAGGACGCGCTACCACGGCTCAGGCTGCGATACCTTGGGCGACCTGTACAAGATGCACATCAGCGTCTATGGAGAGGTGAGACTTTTCTGGGAGTCTTGCGGGTTGACTATGTTGTTCGAGACCTCGGAGGCCATGATTGCCTCTAATGGGGGTCACCGCGTGGCTCGCGTCCTGGTGGAGTTCTTCTGGGACACCACCAACACTTTCCACTTCCCTTGGGGTGAGATGATTGTCACCCCGACTGACTTCAGTCTCATTACGGGACTGAAGTTTAGTTCTACTACGCTGTCGTTCGACAGCGACATCAGTGTCTTCTCTCTTGAGGTTGAGGAGTTGTTGGGTTCGAATGCTGTTTGGGCTCTTGCTGAGGTAGAGTCGACTTAGTTTAGTGCTAAGGGCATTCGCCGATCGACTCTGGTGGCAACTTTCGAGGATGATGCGACCACCCGAGAGCAGCGGGTGCGCATCTTTGCGCTTATCTTGCTGTCAGGGACGTTTTCCCCTGACAAAGGTAGTAGAGTACTGCGTTACTACTTGCCTGCGGTCCGTAATCTTCACCTGATCGGGACCTATGACTGGGCCAGCTTGGCCTATGCTGTTTTTGTCTGAGCGTTGCGAGACTCGTCTCGACACCGGTCCTTCACGGGGAACGTCGCTCTGTCCGGCTTCTGGAGAGTAGTAGAGGTATACTTTATCTCCTATAAAGTTTAGATCTAAGCTTTGGTTAGCACTTGCTGATACTTTTTGCCTTTTGTAGTTCTGGTTCTACAAGTACTTTCCTTCAGTTGCGCCGGTGAGACCGTCGCCACGCAGGTTTCCGGTGAGCACCTATTGAGGAGGCCGTCGCGTTGGGATGTCTACGGCTTATGTTTGAGATCAGATCCTCTTGGTATGGTTCTTTGTATAGTGGAACACATTCGTATTACCTTAGGTAGATTCTTATCTGATAGGCATTCTTCGCAAGACTCTGACGTGCAGTATCGGCCGTGGATCGGCTTGGTTGTCCTTAGGTTAGCTGCGCAGTACACCGCTGAGAGTCGCTACTTTTTAGGGACATATGGAGCGATTACATATCTTGGAGAGAGGGTTGCTATTCAGCATTCCTCAGACACTTTCGTCGTTCCCGCTCCTCCGCCGCGTCATATGTTCAATGGCGCGAGGCTGGTGAGCATATCAGAGAGGGCTGGCACCCCTTGGCGATCTTATGCGATCCCTGGGCATGAGGAGGATCTGTTGCCGATGTTAGCTCCAGCCCCTGTTCTGGCTGAGGAGGTGGCGGTATGATTTTCATATTTTACCTTTTATTAAGTAGCCCCCAAGTGATATTTTATTGACTTTGATTTGCTTTTGTCAGGCTGGACCTACTGAGTTCGTGCCACCTCGTATGTCCATCCATTACTAGGGGACATACGGGCCGATCGAGTAGATGATTCCTCCGGCTTCTGAGGACGAGCGCTTCGTGGAGCGGTCGATTCCTCGCCACCAGTCTCGGGTAAGCTTTATTTATTTGCAATTTATTCATGTATGTTATGCATTGTTACTGATTTTATCTCTTGAAAAAGTTCTCGCACGAGTTGGTCACGGCGATGGCGCAGTGTATAGACGCCTTCCGGAGCCAGCTCGTTCGGATGAGGAATGTGGCTACATGTCGTCGTGACGACGCTGTTCAGGAGGTAGCCTTCCTTCTTATTTCTGCGTTATTGCTTCTATTTTTGATTGTTTATGACTTGGTTTCTTCTTGTACGGTCAACCACTTCCTCCTCGTACCCGGACGAGACCTGAGGTTCGGAGAGACCCGGCGAGGTCTAGCTCGAGACATCGCCGTACTGGCATTGGAGGTCAGGGCGGTCATTCTAAGGCTGCTCGAACCGAGGCAGTGGAGGGCTCGGGCTCTTCATCTAAGGGTGCACGTGCTGAGTCGGTAGGCCAGGGAGAGGCTACCTCGGCTCTTAGAGGTGGTGGGATGTACGAGGTCGGCTCGTCATTGCAGTAGTCTCCGCAGCCTCAGCCTCAGGGCGATCTTGGGTGGACAGGTCCCTTGCTGAGTTTTCCACCTCCCGAGGAGACTGGAGCTGGAGCTGGTGGAGAGGTTACTCCTCGTACTGCGCAGTTTTATGATATGATGGGCGTCTCTCATCATATGCGTCCTCTTGTGCCGTAGTTTATGCCTGTGATTTTTTTTTTTTTACTTGTATAGAACTTTGCCTTTATTAGACTTATTTATTAGACATACTTGTATATACATATCATTTTGAGTTATTTATTTAACATTTATTTTTCATTTTTATGTGCATATTTGTGTGTGTAGCGAATTATGATAATTAATAATTTTGCACAAAAATTCCGTCATTTTTATTATTGATGGAGGGTATCCGACTTCCTCCCCAAAAAAAGAAAATGAAAAATTAAAATATTGGATTTAAAATTTAGTCTAAATAAAATCTAAAAAATATAATTAATTTAATTATAATATATTTAATTTAAAAAAGGATAAAAAATTGTAAAGCCATTGTTCAGATTCGAATTAGCCAAAACAACGCGGTTTTTGAAAAGCTCGCTTGATAAAACACGTCAGCGTCACGTGGCGCCACACGTTTCGCGTTAGCGCTAGACGCTACTGCTTAGCGCTTGGCGCTAGGCTCTGGCGTTAGGCGCCAGACTCTGGCGTCTGGCGCTGATGAGCGCTGACTCTAAATCCTTTCCGGATTGAAACTGTGCCGATGTTGTTTATAAATAGCCCCCTGGTCTGCCGATTTTCTTCATAATTTCAGCAGGTTAAATATAGTCTTAGCTTTATAAAAAAATAATCATCATGTCTTTAATCACTAAGAGTTTTACCAACTTCACTCATGAATGGTGTCGATCTCTTACTGCAAGGAGAGAAAAGAATTAGACTTTTTTCATAAGGGGGGTATTTACGGTGTTAAGGGGGTAGATCTTGATATAGACTTCATTCATACCGCCTTAGAATATTGGGATGTGGATACTCATTGTTTTAGACTAGGGTGTGATGAAATTAGCCCTTTGCCGGAAGAATTCGGTGCTATTTTAGGCTTCCCTGTATTAGATCTTGCAGTAATCCCTAGAATAACTGAATATTATTATAAAGATTTTGAGCGCCTCTTTAATTTAAAAGGCAAAGATCTAACAAATATAGTAAATGGTAGCATAGTCAATTTGAAAGAATTTGCACGCCATTATTTTGATAGACCTTATTCTGAGTCTTTTCATGTTTATAGAAGAAGGGATTTTCTCTTTTGCTTGCTTAACCAACATCTTCTCACTAATGGTAGAACTAATGAGGGTCAAGCAATTATATCAACTATTTTGGAGCAGATTGAATCTGGGAGAAATCCAATGCCATTAATTGTTGGAGAGACTATGCTCAGTCTTGATGAATTGAAGAGAAATCCAAAAGCAGCTTTTCGAGGCTCTCCAATTTTATTACAGGTAGAAAAATAATATTTTTAATTGTAGAAATCAAAAACATATTTTTGTATAGTAATAGTAATTTATTTGATTGAATTTTTTTTTTGCAGATGTGTTTAATGGAGAGACTAGATTTAATTAGTTATCCCGACAATGTTGAAAAATACACTCCAAATTTCTTTGTGAGAAGAAAGAAACGCTTCTCTAAGATGGGGCGCCATGAATGGAAGAAAGTCTTTGCCTCTTGAAACTTTGCCATCAAGTGGATCATCCCTTGGTGGAAAATAGAGAATATGGTTGGTGTCAACAAGCAACCCTTCTGTCGTCTTCCAAGCTTAACCAAGATGACTTTTTATTATCCATGCACGGTAAAAAGACAATACGGCCTACTTCAAACAATTCCTTCTTGGGATCTTCGTCGTTCTTATGAATTCCCTGTTTCTCAAGAAGTAGAAAAATTTAATGCTTATTAGAGCGCTAGACCTTTATGGGAAGTGATTACCCAAAAGGTTCCTCCTTCCTTGCCCAATGATGTGAAGAGGTGGCTTCTCAAGAAACCTTCAAAGGACATGGAGAAAAATCAGAGTAAAACTGATGTGAAGAGTCGTCTAGGCGACAAAGTGATTCCCGTTAAGGAACGCTTGGGTTAAAAGGTTGAATTCAAAACACCTACGATGCTTAAGAAGAAGAGTTCTACAAAGGATACAGGGAAAAGAAAAGCTGACACTTCAGAGAAGAATGTTTGGGTAGAAAAGAAACATGGAGTCCTAGCTAAGGGAGAAACTATTTACTCCAAAATTTAATGTAGGTCCTCTAAAGGATGCCTACTAGCTAAAGGATGCCTACTAGCTAAAGTCATGGATGTAGACAAAAATCGGAAGAGAGCAAAGAAAGAGAAGAAAGATTAAAGCATTGCTTAACTTTCAATTATTAGACTTAGTTTTAAATTTAAAGTTAATTTGTTTTATTTAAGCTTTATTTAAATTCCATCAATAATGTAATTTGTTAGATTCTTTTATTAATGAAATTTCAGCTTTTAAATTAAATTATCTCCTTTAAATTTAATTTATTAAAGCAATGAAAACCGAAAACTTAATTTTCCAGAAATTCTTTCGTGTACGGAAGTAAAAAATTTTCCGAAAAACATTGAAATATTCCCAGTTGCTCCTAGAAAAATGGCGTCGCTTTTTTACAATTGGCGCCAGCTGCGGCAGTCTGGCGTCAGACAATAGACACTGTCTTCTGGCGCTAAAGTTAATCGGCTGGCGACGAAACTTTTTCTGTGACGCCGATGCTTCGTTGAATTTCTATCGAATTTATTTTTAAATCTGGGATGCGAGGTTTGTAAAAAGTAAAGTGGCCGCACCCGTAAAGGGTTGCCTACGTATCCTTTCTTAAGGAATTAGGCCAAAAGTAGCTCTCTTGAGTATCCTACTCAAGTAATTATGAGTAGTACCTTTTAAATTGGTCAGGATTTGTCATGTTTGAGAACGCATTGCCATCCATATCAGTTAATTTTTGCTGCACCTCGTGATAGGATTGTTTTGACAATATAGGGTCCAGACCAATTCGGCCTAAATTTACCCCTTGGATCAAAAACATTCTTCCTTAATGCTTTTAACACCAAGTCTCCTACTTTGATGATTCTTGTCTTGACCTTCTTATTAAAATGCCTAGCCATACGAGTTTGATAGCATTGAGTATGATGTAGAGCTTCTAGTCGTTTTTCATCAAGTAGAATTAGCTCCTAATATCTCGCCCTAGTCCATTCAACTTCATCAAGTATGCTTTCTAATGAAATGCGTAGAGATGGTATCTCTAACTCTACAGGTTGTACGACATCCATTCCATAAACCAAGGAGAATGGCATATTTCCTGTTGATGTGCGAATTGACGTGCGATAAACCCACAGTACGAAATGGAGTTTGTCAGGCCAATCCTTGTAATTTTCTGTCATTTTCTCGATGATAGTCTTTAGATTTTTGTGAAAGGAATGGTGTCCTTCGAACAAGTGTACTATTCCGTTAGTGGGTTAAGAATTATTAAAAAGCTAATATATTCAGTAAGGTCAAGTGATCGGAATGCCTGGGTGGAGGCCGCTTCCGATCAGTAATATTAATGCATAATTAATATTATTGCTTAATCTTGACTGAACACTTCGGGTCACACCCAAGCAACTAACGAACCGAAGCAACGAATTAATTATGAATTAATTAATATACACTGCCGGTCAAGCTCGTCAGCCGACAACTCGTCGGCAAGAACCGAGTACGGACAAGATTGCGCGTACACGTAAATGGCCGACGCAAGACGATCCCCCATAAGGTCGCGCAATCTCTCGTCTGACCCCTTAATGAACTCTATGACTACAAGCTCGCCTCCGAAAGGAAAACCCGTAATTATAGAGAAGTCGAAAGGGGTAACCGTGATCTCACCACATGGAAAGTGGAAAGTGTTGGTGGAATCCCACCAAAACTCCAGTAATCCAAGGAGGAAAGCTGATGATGCAGGCTGACTCGATAAATCCCGAAGAGCCGCCAGCTAGGAGTCAATCCCCGAAAGTGCTACAATCTCCTTTGTCACCTCAGGCAAACTCTTAGAACAGGCTCGCAGGTCACCAGAGCCAGACAAACGCATGCTAGGCTCACTCTAAATAAAAAATAAAAATAAAAATATGGTTATGGTTTAAAAAGGAGAAACAAAGGAAAAGAAAAAGAAACAAAAGCGCGGAAAACTCACGATGTCGCGCCTTCCTCTAATCAAAACATGGTGGTCTGGGTGCCACTTAAGGACCCTAGGGTCCCAGTTGGGCGGAGCCTCCCAAACCACCTCTTCTTGGCGACGTCGATCGGTCGTTACCTGTCGCTCTCGAACCTCCTCTCGAAGACGAGACACTCTCTTCCGAGAGCGAACCGCCTCGTCCGGACCACCGAGAACCTCCTCAGCATCGACAAACGGAGGTGAGTCCCTGCTATGACGGATAAAGTTTCTTTAATTAGTTTACTTTATTTCCTAAACTAAACTAATATACGTATTCTAGACCCATTTCGGTAGCATAACGGCTGCCGATAGGGCAAAACACGAAAATCGAATGCCACCCATACCGGGGGGCTACAATACCTGCAGTTAAACTTAGTAAATGGGGGCTTCTTATACCCACAAAATCCATCCTATAGCAGTTTAAACTAAGTATTCAAGGGATTGTATTCCAAAATCTCAAAGAATCAACTAATTCTGGACGAATAACAGTAATAAAAACATAATTATCGTCTACCAAACAATTTTGAAGTTCGAATATGGCAGATATAAGCTAATAGTATGTTTCGCGCCATTTTTCAACAATTCAAAATTCACAAAAATGAATTATGAAAGTTATATTAGTTCCAACACTATAATATACTTCATAATTAGAAATTATAACCAAAATGAACAAGAAAAAGCAATAAAATCAAGCAAAAATTTGAAAAAAAAAGCAAGAACGAACTTGAACAAAGAAATGCTCATACAAGGTTCAATACTTAACCATTTTTCACGAAATTTGTTGCAAAACACTCCTTAAACATAACATAATAACATAGGGTAACAATTTCAAGAAAAATAAGCCGAACCGAAAACCCCCAAAATTCAAAATTTAGGGTTTAACGATTCGAAAATCGTCCGAATTCAGCAGAAAAAGAACAAATTTTAGCAAAACACTTACATTGGATTACGGATAATATGAATTAAGGACCATATTTGCTTCCTTTAGCTTCGAAAATTGCAAAAAACCGAGCTTCCCTGAGAGAGAAAGGGTCGAAAATGGCGAAGGAAGGAGAAAGAAAGAGTGAAGTGAAAAATCGCGTTTGCAATTTTCACTTTACTAACATAAATGTCGCGCGCAACTGAATCTGTTGCGCGTGACATACCAGCGCAACTCAGACCGATGAGCGCGCCTTGCCAGCGCGACAATCTGAGTTGCGCGCAGATACTGGTCACTAAAAGACCGGGATTTTGATTTTGATCCGTTTGATCATTTTTTGAACGGTTTTTGCTCGTCATTAGACATAATGGCGCGCAAATTACAAAAATATTTTTAAATTGCTTTGCATATTGTAGTTTGTTTTCTTTTTTGATAGTTTTTTGCATCATATTGCATGCACACCGTGCTTTGTACCTTCCCCAAGCATACTTTTTGTACGTTTTTTGTAAGAGTGCCTTAAGACGTTCCGTGCTGGTGCTTTACGTAAAAGCACGCATAGACAAGTTTGTCATTTTACTGTACAGACGTTACAAATGTCTGGGTTTTCTTCTTTTTTCATGTCCGAAGAAAAAAGGAAGGCGTTTCATGCAGCGTAAAAATGCAAATGGCGTATTGTACGACGCAAAATTGTACGGTGTAGGTGTTGCGTAAAATTTCACTCAAACCAAGCTTTGCTAGATCTACCTCTCGGTACTAAAAGGTAGAGAATTACTGTAGGCGTTAGCTCACGAGTTGACAGGTGTGTCAAACCTTCAAAAACAGGCACTTCTTGAATGGGAGCAAATACGGTATTTAGTGCGCTTACTAATTTACCGGACAGTTAGGGTGTTGAATCCATCCCCTTTATAAAGAAGTGACGATACGATGTCGCGCCTATGTAGTCACGTGCCCCCAGTCGTGAGACATGTGTACTCATCTTGTGGACAAAGCTGATTAGAGAATTGTTGACTTTCTTCCCTCTCACTGAATTTGGATATATGCCTCCAGTCCCGAGACATGTATTTCTATCTTGTGGACTTTCGGCTCGAATACCGGACCCGGCTCAAATACCGGATCATCTCGGCTCTAATACCAAAATCCCTTTTTCATCTTTTACTTTATTAGAGTCAGGCTAAATTTTCAATGACATATTGAGGGACTTTATGAAGGAGTTATGTCTTCGTCGTGTGCAATTACTAGATATATAAATGGATCAAATTATGGAGATAATTAAGTTCGTACATTTGGGTCATCGTTTTATCATAGCTAGAGGTACTAACGATCTTTGGACTAGTAAAATAGCCCAAAGCCCAATTGGACGGATCCTAAAAGGTCACACAAAGGGGCTAGATCGAGCATTAGAGGACGAGGCCCATCATGGGCCTCATCACTCTAGGTGGCCGGCCATATGAAGGATTAGAAGGAGTTTTGGGCTTCGTGCCCTAGTCTAATTATAATGAGATTATAAATAGACTAGGTGCCTAGGTTTGCAGTAGACATATGCAATTAATTGATCAATGTGATCAAACCCTAATTAGCAAACACGAAACCCAACCCTCTCATAGTCCTCTCTCTCACACGGCTCTCTCCTTCTCCTAGGCGCCGGTGGTGTCTCGGGGTGGTGGTGGTTCGTGCGGTGGTTGGTTGTCCATAAAGGTGGTGATCGCGGTTTTCCTCAATCACTCGACCAATCTAGTATTGGTGGACGGCTCGTTCGAATCTCGTGCACTAAGTAGAGGAGCAACGCTTGGGGCTCTATTCTCTCCCTGATTTGCCTGTCGAATAGCTTCGTGGAATTCACACGTCAAAGGTATGATTATGTGTCTTGTGTGTTATGCATGTGATTCTTGGGATTGGTACTTGTTTGAATATGATTCATGTTTTTCCGCTGCGTAGCGCCTATAAACTCCTACAGTGGTATCAGTTAGCATCTTGCATGAACGCGCTAGATCATAATAATACGATTATTTGATGTCCACGTTAATTTTATAATCAATTAAGAGGGAGAAATTAATTTAATTATGGTTCAATTATTATATTTAATGTGATTAAACTTTTGGAATCGATTAAATGTGATTTAATTATGCTCAAAATAGCCATGAAGAGACCTAATTTTAGCCCTAAATTGTTCGAAATTTTCGAACCCCATAAACCCTAAATTTTAAGTTTTTTGAAATTTATAGCCCTAAAATATGATTTTTGTGCTTGATTTTGATTTAATTCGATTTATTTTATGATTCATAATTTTAAATCAGATTGATTTATGCATAAGAATGTTTTATGTATGATGATCAATTTAATTTTAAAAGTTAGAATTAAATTGGGATTAATTTTATAAAGAACCCTAATTTTAAAGTTGAATGTGATTTAATTTTAATCTTTTGGACTAATTTAATTTAATTTTAATAAATGTTATTTTAATTAAATTAAAAACACACAAAAAAAATTGTTTTAGGTGGCTGGCAACCGCGGCTGTGTGGCGCAGCCACAGTGGCTTCCGACCAGGTGGCAGTCCGAGAGGGAGGGAGGGAGGGCAGGCGGTCGGGGGTGGTTATGGGCAGTAGCGTGCAAGCTTTGCACGGCTGCTGCCACGGTTGCCAGAGCAACTGCCCGCTGCTGCCTTGCGGTAGTGGCTACTGTTATGGCAGCCAGCCACCATGGCTAGCCTCGCCTAGCCAACCACGGTGGCCGGCAGTGGTGGCTTGCGGTATTTTAAAAAAAAAATTTAATTATCTTATTTTAAAAATTATTTCAAGATAATTGTGAATTATTTTGGGATAAAATCAATTTTATTTTGGATAAGTTAAAATATTTTGAAAATATGATCTTTTATTTTAAAAGATAAAATTGGTTTTATTTGGATAAAATCAAATATTCAAAAGTTGTTATATTTGATATTATCCATATTTAAAGTTGTTAAATTAGTAATTATCCTAATTAAAGTGGTTAATTTTGGATAAGATTGACTAGGATATTCTGAGCATATTCCAAAAGATAATAATTGATTTAAATAATGTGATTATCCCATAATTAGATTAGGATATAATTGGTTTTAAAATTATTTGATTGGCTAGTAATTAGGATAGAATCTCCAAAATTTGTTAGGATAATCATGGAAGATTAAATATGATTTATCTTTCTAGATTAAAATATGATTTGATTCTATCTCATGACTAAATTAAATATATGATATTTTATAAACGATCATGAATAATATATGATATTATCTAATTATGATTAAAATATAAGATATTTTAGGAAATGTGTTAACTTTATTATGAACATTCGATGTTGTAGTTTACACAAGCATGTTGAGTGATTTATTATATGGCACTTTTATAATATATGATATTATGTTGTTGTATATAGACTAGTATGACCCATAGATTCTTAAATACGATCTGCGCATCGTGAAGTATTTTTGTAATCTAAATACGGTCTGCGTACCGTTAAGTATTTTTGTAACTTTTATTTAAAGTAAATAGAATAGTTATTTAAATAGTGTTGGTCCAAAGAAGCCCATGAAGTGAAGGCCTAAAGGAGCAAGGTGGATGGAGATCCATGATGATTCAAGTGGGAGCTTTTTCAATTCTAGTTTTCTTAGGACTAAGGGGCCATACTATGTCATGTTTTCTTAGGAAAGAATTCTAAGACTTGTTCTGAAATCTGAAGGAAAAGAGGATATGATTGACACCCCATTGCTAGGACCTCTGCCAGAAAATCCAACTGCGGCAGAGATCAAGAAGCACAAGGAAGC
This sequence comes from Chenopodium album, assembly GCF_948465745.1. Taxonomy (NCBI): domain Eukaryota; kingdom Viridiplantae; phylum Streptophyta; class Magnoliopsida; order Caryophyllales; family Amaranthaceae; genus Chenopodium; species Chenopodium album. The sequence goes on from NC_137842.1 coordinate 20,463,938, forward strand.
TCATGACAGAGCTATACTTATCACTTGCTTAATGATTGCTACCATGGAGCCTACTCTTCAAAAGCATTTTGAGGACCAGGATGCCTACTCAATCATGCAAGAACTCAAAGCTTTATTTAAGAAACAAGCTAGAGTTGAAAGGTATGAGCTCCATCGTGAGATTCTGGATTGTAGGATGGAGAAGGGAGCCATAGTTCATGATCATGTTTTCAAAATAATCGGCCTAATTCAAAGTATGGAGAAACTGGGGCACCCATATAGTGATGATTTGGCAACAGACATCATTATCCATTCACTACCAGAAAGTTTCAACCAGTTTATCATGAATTTTAATACGACTGCCACTGCAAAGACTATGAATCAATTGCATGCAATGCTGGTTAGTGCTGAGAAACAAATCCCTAAGGAACCTAAGAAGGAAGTTCTTATGATTTAAAAGGGAAAGGGGTTCAAGAAGAAGGGGCAAAAGGCTTGTGCTAAGAGCAAGGGCAAGAAAGTTGCCGAGGCTCCTGAAAATCCTAAGACGACTCCAAAGCCCAAGGCTGCAAGTGAAAGGGAATGCTTTTACTGCAAAAAGAAGGGGCATTGGAAGCGAAATTGCCAGAAATACCATGACTTCCTCAAGAAGAATGAAGCATCAACCTCAGGTATAATGTTATAAACATTTTAAACATTCACTTAGGTATGTGATACCAAGTTTCAGTGCTTAACATAGTGATGTTGCGCAGGAACTGCAAATAAGTGAAACTAGCATGGAAATGGAGCTTGAAGGTGCACTAGAAGTGTTAGAGTGGCCAGAGATAGCTTCATAGTTTTAAGTTTGATTATTTATCATGATTTTAGAAAAATTTCCAGTTTTGATGAGACAATATTTCGGTTTTCTTGTTTTGAATACTGAATTTGGTTTACTTGGCTTGGACAAGTGTTGATCCATGACTAGGGTAATAAATTGTTTTCATTTTGTTAGATATGAGTTAATTCTGTTTTATGACATTGATATAAGTAGATCACAAAAGTAAATTTAGATGATTCAAAATACACTTACATATAACAAAGTAAGGTTAGGTCACATTAACCGTTTGCACATCCAAAGTTATGGATGGACTCTTATTCTTATATGATTATGAATCACTTGAGAATTAGAAGTTATGCTTGATAAAAGTTAAAATGACCAAGTTGCCTTTTAGTAGAAAGGGTAAAAGAAGCTAAAATGACCTTTTGGAACTCATACATATGATGTATGTGAACCAATAAGTTCAAAATTAGCAAAGAGATTTAACAATTTCATTGCTTTTACTAACGATTTAAGTAAATATATCGATAATTACTTAATGAAGTAAAGCTTGGAAACACTGAAATGTTCAAAATTCCAAAATGAAATGTAAAATCAGTTTGAGATAAACAATTTAACACCACAATATGATTGTTGTGATAAATATTTAACTCAAAAAAAGGAATGATCATCTAAAGGGAATTGTTGAATTAATTCACAATCCAGAAACATTACAATTAAAGTGTATGTTTATGAAGAAGGAATCAAACTTTGCTTGCCATTGTTCGATCCAAGATTTAATGATTTACAAATATCGTTTTGAAGATATGCATTAGAACAACAACAATTGCGAATATACTAAATAGGAAACTTAACCAAAGAAGTAGAAAAAATGTCATAAGAGTTATGATTTGGAAATGTTCCAAAAGTTATCTTTTTTAAACAGGATTGAGGGATATGAAATCAATGTAAAATGTTTACAAAGATCACATAATGCACCCTAAATCAGAAAAATAATTCTTCATGGGTTTTCCCATGGAAACTAAGAGGTATTATTCCTACAATCGCGTAGAAACAAAGTGTTTGTTGCTCGCGACAGTGTCTTTATAGAAAGAATGTCTTCCTACAAAGCCAAGTGGGAGTAAAGTTAGATCTCGATGCGATTCGAGACGAGCAACAAATGGATGTGGATAACACTACATCAGAGACGAAGGCATATGAAATCAGCTAATTTGATAAACCATGTGTCGAAGCAAGCTAATTCCACTAGCGAGGCTTCCATCGTCCTCCTAGAATGAAAGGTTTCAAAGAGTTGAAATAATAATTCTATTGTTGCTCATACCTATCGTAGGTTACTTGGGATCAAAACAAACAATTTGTTGAAATTCAGAGAAAAGGTGGATTCTAAAATTTTCCTATTGGAATGGTTGGAACCCATGCCTACAAGCAAGCTTTGGATAAGTGCCAACTCAGGAAATGGCTTAAAGCCATGAAATCCAGTATGGACTCCATGTTTGTAAAGATGTGTTAGTCCATAATAGTCTTACAAATAGGGTCAAACCTATTAGTTGGATAAGCCTATTCGGATTATTCTAGTTCTGGATATCAAAATCACCTTCATGAAATGTTCTTGATTGTGAACATGTATATGATACATCCTAAGAGTTTTGAAATCTAGAAAATCCTATAAAGTTTTGCAAACTTCAGAAATTCATTTATGGATTGAAGTAAGAATCAGGGAGTTGGAACATTCGTTTTTATTAGGCAATCAAACAATTTGATTTCCTTAATAGAACGAAAAAGGAATCTTGTAGAGACAAGAAGTTTAGTGGGAGCAATTGGTCTTCTTAGTCTACTATGTAATTGACATACAGTTCATATGAAATGATATATCAATGCTTGAATGAGTCAAGCAATGGTTAGAAAGATTATTTCTATATGAGAGACTTAGGAGATGTTGAGTACATACTGGGAATTAAGATCCATGAAGTGAATCTTGAAGAATGATTAGAATGAATCGAGAGACTTATGTTGATAAGGATCTTGACAAGTTCATGAAGCAAGACTCTAAGAGAGGATATCTTCCCATGTTTCATGGTATTACACTCAGTAAGACTCAGTGCCTTCAAAAGCTAATACAGTTGAGTTGTATGAATAATGTACCTTATGCTTCTACAAAAGGATCCATTACTTGTGCCATGAAATGTACAAAGCAAGATGTTGCATATGACTTGTGCATGTGTAGCAAGTTTCAAGCAAATTTAGAATAAGCATACGGAGAATTACCAAGAACAGATCCTTGAGTACTTGAGAAGCACTAAAAGGAATTCTTCTAGCTATTATGTTAAATGGTAATTTAAGTTAGTTGTCAAAAGGTTACACGAATGTAAGTTTTTCCAAACAGGCAAGATGATTCTAGATGGTGATCTAAATGCATATTTGTGTCTGGATGGAAAAGCACAGTGAGCTTGAAGAGTTCAAAGTAGAGCACTGTTGCATACTCAATGTCAGAATATGTGTATTAAACTATAGTCAGATAGTTACAGAGGAAGTTTGGATTAAAATGTCATATGACTAACAGGTCACCTTTGCCCAAGAACAAAGGAGCCAGGGTCACATCACAAATCCAAACTTATAGATATGAGATATCACCTCAATTATGAGATCATTGACTAGCGGAAGGTCATGTTCTACAAAGTTTTATTATGAGTGAGAAATCACTAAACCCCTTCCATGGACTAAGATATGAGAGTCATATTAAAGTCTTAGGATTGAAGCAAGTTATGTACTTTAAGTTGTATATGTTTTGACAAAGCATATTACATGAGAAATGCATCAATTTGTAGAATTATGTTTAAGATAGAAATTATTATTTCTCTTATTTAATTATGGTTTTTGAAATTAAATAAAATGTCAAAAATAATTATGAATTGATGGGCTCATCAAGTTGATGACCTGGTGAATTGAAACCCCACAGGTGAACAAAATTCATATATTATTTAAAGTTCCTAGTTCGAGATCATTAAAGTGGACATAAATGATTTCAATAAATGAACTAGCATGTAAGATTGATTGGATAGCGCAGTTTCATGGGCTATAGGGGCATAGTGATGCTCGGTCAATCACTTGGATATGCATGAATGATGCATGATCGAACTATTGACCTACTTTGAAGTTCAAGTATAAAGCTTCCGTATATATTAGTGGATTCCTTTGACATGAGTGAAACATTGATTTCATTCAATGGATGTTGTGATTGTGGTACACTCAAACGTCTAGCCGTAACTTGAGATTATAAAGGGTGTTTTCCGGTTATTTCAGAAGTTGAGTGGGAGTCATGTTACCACAAGATTGGATAGAGTCTACCTATTAAATTAGGAAATGTGTCATGGCCGCTTGAAGAGGAAGAATTCAGAAAATACATGGCCGCGTTCAAATGCATTACACAGTAATCATTTGGTTTTGTAATTCTAACTCAGATTTCAAGAAACGATTTGTAAATTAATATGATCTCGACATGTGATGCAATCATATTATCAAATCGACACATATATTGACTTAAGAAATTTGAATATTGCACCCTTGTCTCAGACAAGTGGGAGATTGAAGGAGTTATGTCTTCGTCGTGTGCAATTACTAGATATATAAATGTATCAAATTATGGAGATAATTAAGTTCGTACATTTGGTTCATCGTTGTATCATAGCTAGAGGTACTAACGATCTTTGGACTAGTAAAATAGCCCAAAGCCCAATTTGACGGATCCTATAAGGTCACACAAAGGGGCTTGATCAAGCATTAGAGGACGAGGCCCATCATGGGCCTTATCACTCTAGGTGGCCGCCCATATGAAGGATTAGAAGGAGTTTTGGGCTTTGTGCCCTAGTCTAATTATAATGAGATTATAAATAGACTAGGTACCTAGGTTTGCAGTAGACGTATGCAATTAATTAATCAGTGTGATCAAACCCTAATTAGCAAACACGAAACCCAACCCTCTCATAGTCTTCTCTCTCACACGGCTCTCTCCTCCTCCTAGGCGCTAGTGGTGTGTCGTGATGGTGGTGGTTCGTGCGGTGGTCGGTTGTCCATAAAGGTGGTGATCGCTGTTTTCCTCAATCACTCGACCAATCTAGCATTGGTGGACGGCACGTTCGAATCTTGTGGAATAAGTAGAGGAGCAACGCTTGGGGCTCTATTCTCTCCATGATTTGTCTGTCAAATAGCTTCGTGGAATTCACGCGTCAAAGGTATGATTATGTGTCTTGTGTGTTATGCATGTGATTCTTAGGATTGGTACTTGTTTGAATATGATTCATGTTTTTCCACTGCGTACTACCTATAAACTCCTACACTTTAGACCAACAATGACACGATTGAGAGGAAATCTTCTTCTTTTATCCTTTTAAAACCGATCTCTTCTCATGAGTTGACATCACCCACAACGCCTTTACTTGTAAAAGCATTCTACAATTGCAAAGGATCAATCTAGATTCTTTGGCGCGTTAAGACTAGGAAGAAATTTTTCTAGCCTTAATAGCTAGTTGTTTCAAACACTTAGCGAACCAAGGATTGTTTCGACATCCTTAAACATTACTAAAAGATTCTCTATCCTTAGAGAACTTTGCAGAATGAGTCACGGATTTATTTCTCTGACTACTTTGATCATCGTCTATTCTAGACTCGATCAAAGTAGGGGCTAACTGTAGAAATCTACTTTTGGCCTCATGTCCCGACAGGAACTGCAATGACGATAAATAAAACCATCTTCGTGTTGGATCGAAGTGAAGAATGCTTATAGATAACTGGTTAAGGCACAAAACACAAAAGACTATCCCATGTTAAAGAAAGAGCCAAAACAAAGGTCCAACTAACTAAACCCGATCATAATTAGGCTTAAGCCCGTGCTTAAACCCTGATAATGGCGGATTTAGGAGCGCCTAGGTTAAATCATAGTGCTGCCGCAGAAAAAGCCGCGTGCATCTCAAAGAGTCGTGCAGGGCTGCCGTGCGCAACTAATTCAGTTGCGCGCGACACCTAGCGCAACCCTAAGAGTTGCGCTGTGGAATATTCAGAATTATACGGAAAATATAAAATCAAATCTTACCAAAAAGCCGCGCGTAAAGACAATAAGTTGCGCTGCCCTTAGCAGCGCAACCAAATCACTTGCACTGGGATGCCGCACGCAACTCATTCTGTTGCGCGCGACACCTGCTGCGGCAGAATGTTCGAAACCCTAAACCTAATCATTCCCTATAAATACGAGCTTAGACCGAGGCTTAAACAGATAGAAATTAACCTAAACTCTGGCGAAATAACTTGTGAACTTGTGCAACCTAGCCTCTCTTGTCCTAAACACTAACCAATTCAATATTTTGTTACTACGGTGGAGGTTCCTCAACAAGAAGGAGTCCATAAGTGTTCTAAATAGAGATCTAGCAAAGAGAAGTGCTAAATTCCCGAGCACTTAGTTAAATCACCTTTATTTTGTTGTTTAAAAGGACTTTAACTAATTAATTAGTGTTGTTTGATCACCTTTAAAAAAATTAATTAATCAATTCCACATAGTATCTTGCGTTAAATAAAGATTAGAATTAAATTAAATAATTGTTGGTTGATCACTTAAGCCAAGGAAAATCTTGTTTATTTTCTTGTTCTTTCACGAATATTATTAAATAAGAATAACAACTTTACAATGTAATTCGTACGTGATTTAATATTTGTAAATAAAATCAACTAACATAGTTTAAGGTATCACGTTGCATATATGGTTTGGTAATGAAATTGTAAAAAAGGAAGAGCTAGTAGAGGCCGCACTAGGGCTAGGATAACGATTCCCCTCTAAAAGCAACATTATTTTAGTACCCTCACTCCCGAACTCATTTCTGGTTTATAGACCAATTTGGGCATGGGTAAACTTATGATTTGTGGTAATTATTCCATGATCTCCCTATGGAAGAAAGGCATGAACGAGGTTTATGAGTTTTTCCTAAAACTCATTGGCGACTCCTACTTGTTTCTTACAAATAAGCGTAATGATATAATCAATTCTAATTCAAGGTCGCCCAAACAGTCAGGAATTCAAATCCTACTACACCCTAAAAAGTGTAAAGTCATAGGCTTTTAAGTGGCCAAGGACATTTAAGAATAGTACCCCTTACGATGGGATCACCCTTCTTACAGTATCACATGTTTTTCTTTGTGAGGATTGATTCATTAGGTGATGACAACGATTTCTTGATTGATACTGTTGAGGCTGAAGGTATTAATAATTTTTTTTTGCTCTTCTTCTTTGTTGATTTGAGCTTATTTTCTTGATGGTTGCAGTGAGCAAGTTGAAGCAACGTTCCCAGTCTAAGTCCTTGATTGACAAATTGTACGAGTTGAGTGTGGACGAGAGATCTTTCGTCAAATTGACGCAGCATGAAGTTGTTGTTCATATCGAGACTTTGGAAAATTCTGACTATGAGCAAAAGGTTGCCTCTACTATGTCTCAAGGTATGTTTATCTCCTATGTGCTGGTTTTTCTTTTTTGCTTATCTTTTGTCATGCCATGTTGAGACTGTACGGTTGTTAGTTTGTTTTTGTACTTGTTGGATTTTCCATGTACTTGTTGGATTTTTCTTGTACTTGTTGGATTTTCCACGTACTTGTTGAATTTTTCTTGTACTTGTTGTTGGGATTGTATTGCTGTTGTGTTGCAATTGGCTGAATTTGCCTTTACTTGTCTTGTTTTGTAGATACTTCTAGGTCACTAAGGTCCCATGATTTTCTTAGTTCTCCTTCCATCCTAGGTCGCATCCGATCGCGGGCTTCTTCCAAGGCTCCAGAAGACGTTCCGGCTAATGTGATTCCGCTGAGGGGTGCCCCTCCTCCACCTCCGCCTTGTAATAACCTCAAGAGGAAGTTGGAAATACCTGTTGATGTTGATGATGCTAATTTCTCCTATGACTCTCTGGCTCCTCATGTGGGCACTTTGCTTTTAAGGAGCGCCAGTCTTCGCAGACCATTGCTGACCTTTCTCAAGAGGCTACTGCGCAGTCCATCCAGGTATAGTATACTAAAAAAAAAAAACCAATAAAACGGAACGACAGGGTGTTTTGTCTTGATTTCGTTGTATGTTTTTGTAGAGTTTCTAATCATGCTTAGGTGTTTTAAACTAAGTGTCATAGTTCACTCGGGTTTATGATGTCATGAAGAAGGAACGTGATGCACTTGCTAACAAGTATAAGGCTGCCACTGATGCTATGAAGGCTGAACGGACTAAACATGATGAGTGCCTTGCTGAACGGGATGGGTTGAAGAGTACCTTGAAGGATGCTTCAAATGACTCTCTTGATGCGGCTAGCTACTATTTTGGGAAGGCACGCTTGGAGATGATGGAGGATTATCACCAGGGAAAGCATAAAGCGTGGGACTATGCTGCTGAGAAGGCTGCTTTTGAGAAGACTTTTCCTACAGGGACTACTGCTCTAGGCACATTGTTATTGAGCTATGTTCATGAGGAGGTTAATTTTCCCATGAATGAGGATGCTAAGGATGGCCCTGGAGATGAAAAGTCTGCTGCTGAGAAGGATGTATTATAGTTGTATTACAGTTGTAGTATGGATGTGATATTTCTTACACGTACTTGTTGTTGGCGTTTACATGTTCTTTAGGTATGGAAGCTTGCAGTTATGTTGTGCCTTTCAATGTTCTGTACGGAAGTGTGTCTATTGTCCTTGGAAGACAGAACGGGGTGGCCCTAAGTTTCCCCAACAACTCTCCGATGCTTGTTAGAGAGTTTTTTGTTTTTTTTGCTTTTCTCTTTCTTTGCTTTTTGTTGTTTTTCTGCTTTTTTTTGTTGTTTTCTTTAAAAAAAAAAACAAAAAACGGGTTAGAATAATAACTACATACCTTCATTCTTCAGAATTGATAAAGCTTTAACTGTGCTGCTGTAGGGAATATTTCAAGCATTACCCCAAACTTGAACCCAACTGTGTCATTTAAGTATGGTGGCGTCAAAAGGGAAGGAAGCTAGAGCAAAAAGAGTCGCCAACAAGTTTTAGGACCTTGTAAACCGTTAACAAGGTAAAGGTTACACCCCTTAAAGATCCAAGAGATTGTTAACTCCAATAGGTCTGGAACCAAGACTGGAAGTTCGGGGATGAAGGTACAAATCCAATCTAAAAGAGCAAGAACCTGCCACCTCTACTTTATTATTCTCATATTCATGTGGGCTTTCTGACAAACATGCAATCATTACGATTTATCCTAAACCTGTTTATCTATGTTGGCTGAATATTAATGCACAAACAAATCTATTATTAGCGATCACTTGAATTATAATCAAATTAACCCTAGATAATATTATTGATTATCTTATTAAGCGTGGTTACAAGTACTAATTCCATTTTGAACATGCATAAAAGGTGTGATCAGGCAATAACAAAAATAATCATCAAACAACATAATAATCATAAAAATAAATAATCATAACAATAATTATGTTAAAAATAAAGCATAATAACAGCAAGATCCTAGGCATGATACTAACAAGATTAATAACAAACCCTAGCATGTCACTAAACAATAAAGATCAATGCTTTATCCCTAACATGATACTAACATGATATTAGGAAAGAAAATAGGAAGCATCATAGAAATCATAATTAATATAAGGAACTTATTTTTTACCCTTAACATCATACTAAGAAAAGCATCCTAACATGATACTAGGAAAAACATCCTAACATGATACTAGGAATCAAAATAACAACCTAAACATGATTTCTATATCATAATATCAATTAAACAATTAAAGCACTTACTTGGATGCCTCATACCTCTTTCTAATAACAAAATACACACGTTTGTAACTTTAAGGAAAATATAAAATCAAGATAATTAAATTAAATAATTGAAATAAAGATTTGGGACCAAACCCTCAGAAATATCAAACCTTTCACGTCTAGGGCGAAGGCAACTTCGAACTTGGCTAAGTGTGTCTAGATCTTGTGAATGCGGGATTTTGTTTGTAAAAGGGTTGGTTTAGAAAGAGAGAGAAAAAATCAAGAAATTCTTCATCAGAGTTGATGATTAAAAAAGGAGGTCTAAAGACGCTATTTATAATAAAATAGTCTAGAATTGATAAAAAGAGTCAGAGTTTGAAAATGAATAAAACACGCCTCTGTTGCCAATAACAGGATCTATCGTCGCGCGACAGGGTGTTTGGCGATGCAGAAGGTTTTTCCACCTATTTTTACTTTTTTATAAAATCATGTCGTTAAAGTATGTACAAAGGTTAAAATCGTAATTTCACATAAAACACTTCTTTTATTCCAAATAAAAATCATAAAACATAAATATCAATCCTAATCCCATTAGGATTCAAAAGAACCTTCTAGAAGAGCCTAGAAGACTATAATCAATCCTAATTGCATTAGAATGATAATTCATAATAGGCCCTCCTCTAGATTATTGGGCCGCATATAAAAACTAAACTGGGCCAAGTTTAGTAATTTGGCCATAACGTCCTCATTATTTATCGGAATTGGGCTTATTATATATCGTAGGAATGCTCTTTTTGTGATTAATCCAACTACACTATTATTGGACCCTTGTTACGGACCAAACTATACTGGATATGATATTTTCATAAAATAGAGTAGGTTTTCGAAAACAGAAAGAGAGATTTTTTAATAAAAAACTAACTACAACATTAGACTTTCCACACTTTCACTTTATTCGATTATGATTCGATGCGAAAGGTATTCATCACTGGGTTTGGTATTTGGGAGACACAAATGGGTGTCTACAGAAGCCCCGACTTTGACTGAGTTTGGAGAAACGCAAATTTCAAAAACAAAAGTCAAAGTATCGATAGGGACAGGGAATGATTTAGAACTGCGATCCTAAACCATTCTTGTGACGCCGATACCTGCAAACTAGTGTTAGTTAAAATAGATAAAAGAGTTAAAAAACGCGTATCTTATACCGTTGAGCATACGACTCTGAACGTAACCAGTTTGTTGTGACGATCTTCCTCAAGCTAGGGGATACCGCCTGAAGAATGCTACGCTTGTAACTACCTCCAATTTCCATTGTGATTGTCTTCTGCAAGCCAGAGAATACTATCAAAGATTTCTTTGCTTGAAATGATCTTCTACCGCCTTATGACCATCTTCCGCAAGACAGGGAATATGATAAAAGATAACTTCTCTTGAAATCACCTCCAATTTTTGTGACAACCCTCCACAAGCTAGGGATCCCCGTCGATCAACGCTGATACATCTCGAGCCTTTTTCTTGAATCATAGTGATGACCTTCCTAATCATAGCAAAAGTCTTCAAAGACCGCCTCATCACGAACCGCTCTTCTCAAATCTTGGTGACAACCTTCACAATCTTAGCGAATGTCGTCAAAGACCACCCATCTCGTGCTATCTTCTCAAATCTTAATGAAAACCTCCACAATCTTAGCGAACGCTGTCGAAGACCACCCATCTCGTGCTATCTTCTCAAATCTTAATGATAACCTCCACAATCTTAGAGAATGTCGTCGAAGATAACTTCTCTTAAAGCCATCCTCGGCTTTTTGACAACCTTCCATATCCTAGGGAACGCTGTTGAAGATAACTTCGCTTGAAGTCATCCTCAGTTGTTTCGATAATGTTCCCAAGAAAATTACCGAAGACCAACGCTTGTCGGTCTTTAAACCTCGCTTGAACTTTGCTGTTGCAATTTTTTGCTGTGATTTTCTGCGGTGCCAATACATCGGCGCATTTTTGCTTTTTATGAACTATTACGTCGGTGCTTTTTACTGCTTGTGAACCATTATGTCGGTGCCTTTGCTATGATCCAATGTTTAGGCGCTTTAAGTTAAGTGAGACGATCTTTTATCAGTCGATCACTTTATGTGATTGTAATTTAGCCGATTATTAAATCATGTCAAATTGCTTAGAGGGCCTAACTGGCGTACCAAGGAACCCGGAAATTTCTGCACTAGGTCCGCATAAGCTAATATGGGGGCCACGTATTGTGTCGCCGCACCAGCGCCCGCTGGAAAATGTGTCTCCGCACTTTGCTTCTGTCATTGGGCGACAGATGTTGTCGCCAGGCGACAACCTTGTCGTCTAGCACTGGAGGCGGGTCTTCCCTATTTTTCTCTTGCTACTGCTGTTTGTTGCTCGATTTTGCTTCCGAACTTTGAACTTGGTCATTTCCTTTCAACAAAATCCGCTCACATATTTTGTAAATTAAAGCCTTTCATCTCTAATTTATAAGTTTTGCTTAACCTCCTCTTATCCTTAGAAGAATCTCATGCATCAATATTCACGGTTTTTTTTTAAGAAAATCTGGGAATATTCTTACTCGTTTGCTATTTTAAATGTACCTGCATTTATATTTTGGACTACAGGACTTTTCTCATCTTTATAATTATCTTAGGGTTGACCTAAGGCTCATTTAAGACTTAATGTATCTTTAACATACATAACTTTTCATGACTCGACTCAAAGTGCTTGAAACATGTGTTAGACTAAATTCAAGATGATATGACACGACATGACTCATCGTACATGACTCGTGTGTGCATTATAGTGTGATCGCACGACTCAAAAAATGCAAAAAAGCAAAAAAAATTCCGTCATTTTTTGTGGAGGGTACCGACTTTCTCCCGAAAAGAAAGACACAAAAAGGAAGAAGCTTTTAATAGTGCATGTTGAATGATCTTAGTCAAATGTTGTTTGATACTATTTCTCAAGGTGCAAGGATTAATTCATCCTAGGCTATCTTAATTGTTGACTTAATGATGAAAGTATTTGGGTAACTTAGGCATGGAGGCTGAGCACTTCGTACTTTGTGATGCAATGATGAGTGATGTTGATATGACAAGGCATGCTTCAACGTTGTGTTATGATTACATGAAAAAGGGTTCCTAAGGGAAGTATGTTTGGTCATGTATCTGTGATGTGTGTGATAGTGACACTAAAATTAGGCCGCAAGGGCTAAGTGTGTGGAAAAATATTTTGAGAAGAGTCAAATGGTGAATCTTAGGCTAAGGTAAGCTAATGATGTAAGGATAAAGCCCCCAAGTCTAGTTCTAAATGAATAGGGATGAGAATTGAAGATCCTTTGATATGATCAATTATGCATCTTTTATTACGGCTGCACCTCGATGTGAGGTTGCCTACGTATCTGTTAGGAATCAGGCCGAACATAGCGCTAGCCGAACCTCGCAAAAGTGTGTGTATACCTCAAAAAGGTCTTTTTAAGGGTTGTAAAGTGGTTAGGCTAAGGTTGAAAAAGAAAGGGATAAAGGCTTAAGACCCTCGATAAGCCCCCAAGGTGTGCAACCTTGCTTTTGAATCTTTGTATTTTTATGCTTAAGGCTTTCTACTCTTTTTTAGCTCTCTCTTTTGCTTTAGAATTTATTTTATTTTTATAAGTGTGGAAAACCCGATCATGCGGACTGTCACTCACTTGGAATATCCCCAGCGGAGTCGCCAAAAACTGTAGGGAATATTTCAAGCATTACCCCAAACTTGAACTCCACTTAATCATACACTTAAGCATGGTGGCGTCCATAGGAAAGGAAGCTAGAGCAAAAGAGTCGCCAACAAGTTCACAGGGTGAAGGTTACACCCCGTAACGATCTAAGAGATTATTAACTCCAATAGGTCTTGAACCAAGATTGGAAGTTTAGGTATGAAGGTACAAATCCAATCTAAAAGAGAAAAAGAAATAGAAAAAAAGAGGTCATAAAATCTTGTCGTTGAAGCCCGCTTTGTATCCTTGCTTTATCGTCACCCAGTCTTATTGCTAACTAGAGGCAATGGGATCTTGTGCGCTTCTATGAGATATTGAATGAGATTTTGAAACCTGTAACATTCATCGGTGGTATGACCATTTTCTCGATGGTACTTGCAATAGGAGTTGGGATTCCATCTCGAAGATTGCTTTTCTTGTGTTGGATCTTTGGTAGCGCCAATAGGTTTGATTAATCCTTGACCAAAGAGACGATTGAAAGCTACATCATAGTTTATTCTGATGGGTGTGAGCTCTCTTTTGGGTTTCTTTTTAGATCCTTGATTGTTTATGGCTAAAATTTCATTAAGGTCGAAAGTACCAACATTGTTACTAGAGTAGGAGTTTTCGAAAGAAGAAGGATAGTCGTTCTTCTTTCCTTTCCAGCCACTGTTGTTTTTGTTACTAATCTTGGCTTTCTTGTTGCTTGGAGGAACATGAAGGAGATTTGAATCAATGCGGTCTTGAACGCGACCTTTGAGGATGAAACATCCTTCGGTAATGTGATCATGGCCTCTATGGTGTTGACAATGAGAACGCTATTCGATAACCATTATCCAATCTCTTAATCCTTTTATTGCACCCATAAGCGTGACAACAGTATTTCGTAATTCCTAAACATCTTCTTCTAGTGTTGATAAGCTTTCACTAATTTCATTTAAGAAAATTTCTTTTTCACTAGCCATTATTACAACTCCTTTTGTTTTATAAAAGAGTGATGTTTTACCAAAAGTGTTATCTCGGTTTAATGATCTTCTCTCCCTGAACAAGTGCTGTGAAAAAGTAAGAGTTTTTATTATCATATTTGGCTCAAGCTCAATTCAATGTGCAATTGGTAAGATGAGAATAGGAATGAATTGGATCCCCCTAAAAAAAATGACGGAAAACACGCACATATAAGACTCTCTAGAAATGGTCAAAGTGCACATTCATGTTAGTGTGTGCTTTGTTTGTGAGTGCAAGTGACATGCTTTGACTCTTGTGTATTACCATGGGACTAAGTGTTTAAACTCAATTATGGACTAAATAAGGTTGCCATTATCAACAAACTGATCAAAATGATTAATAAACTGTTTAATTAGACTTGTCGTGATGACTCGAGCAAAAAACTGAACTGTCGCTGCAAACTGCAGTGCAGCGCCAGACAACAGAGTTGCCGCACGGCGTTGCACATCAGCATTCGGCGCTGCAGCCCAGATTTTTACGCCATTACTGGAACATTAATCTGGGACTGCTTTCAACATTTTTACTCTACGGGGACAAGCCTAAAGTCGTACTATGTCAGTTTTGATTAATTTATTAAACTTTAATTACTCAAATTAATTAATTAATTAATTAGGCAAAGTCCTTTTAGTCATTAATTAATTTATTTAGGCTTAAACACAAGTCAAACAAATGGTTAAGAAAAACACATAGAGTATGCACAAAAAATAATTCACAAGTAGTCAAGTAGGCACAATATGATGCAATGAGTTTGCAACCTAACCATGGCTCCAGTTCTCTAAATTTCGAGATATTGGTTAGTCAAAGAGGGTCCATGGTTACATGGTTATGACTCCGAATGCATCGCGCGGAAGCCTTACCTTTGAAAGGGTTGGCGCGTGCATGTGGATGAGACCCCGCGAGTTAAACTCGCTTCCATGGTTTGGTGAATTCAACATTCTCGGATGTACCCTTTGTTGCTCAGAGCTTTCAATCAGGTAGATGGAGCATGAATTTCCGGAGGGTTATGTCCATATGTAGAACACACATGGGTTTCAGAAAAGTGAGAAAAACTCAATAAGGAAGTAGAATCGAGCCAACAGTGCTAGAACTAGTTGAAACAAGAAGAAAGATTTCTGGCTCGGTATTGGATGAACACGGCGCCAGAAAACAAAGTCCGTCGCCAGAGAAATAGCTTTATCGCCAGACGACAGAATTGTCGCCAGGCGACACAACCATTTTTCAAGCGACGAACGCTGCTTTCTAGACGCTAGTTCCTACATGACTCATAAATTTATTGTGTTCTTAAAATTTTCCAGTTTTTGCAGTATTATTTCAATTCTAGTTGTGAAAGATATTTCTCAAATTTCATAGGTGTAAAAATCCTATGTTTTTTACTCATTACGGATGGTCTTTCTAATGAGCACCTTTTTTATGCATATGACAATAATGTTAATCAAAATTACGCACATGAAATACATAGAACTTTTCAAGTCTCATCCACTACTCATTCTAAATCATTGCCAAAATCAATTTTAAGAATTAAAATAGAAATCCTCCCTAGTGGAGTCGCCAAATATTGTAGGGAATATTTCAAGCATTACCCCAAACTTGAACCCCACTATAATCATACACTTTAGTATGGTGGCGTCCAAAGGGAAGGAAGCTAGAGCAAAAAGAATCGCCAACAAATTTTTAGGAACTTGTAAACCGTTCATAGGATGAAGGTTACACTCCTTAACAATCCAAGAGATCGTTAACTCCAATAGGTCTGGAACAAAGACTGGAAGTTTGGGGATGAAGGTACAAATCCAATCTAAAAGAGAAAGAACCTGCCCTAACACTAGGCCTCTACTTTATTCTTCTCGTATTCATGTGCGCTTTCTGACTAACTTGCAATCAATAGGTTTACCCTAAACCTGTTTATCTATGTTGGTTGAATATTAATGCACAAATAAAACTATTATTGGCGATCACTTGAATTATAATCAAATTAACCATAAACAAGATTATTAATTATCTTATTAAGCATGATTACAATTACCAATTCCCTTTAAACATGCATAAAAAGTGTGATCAAGCAATAGCAATAATAATCATCAAGCAACATAATAATCATAACAATAATAATCATAATCATAAATAATCATAGCAATAATTATGTTAAAAATAAAGCATAATAATAGCAAGATCCTAGGCATGATACTAATAATATTAATAACAATCCCTAGCATGTCACTAAATAATAAAGATCAAAGCTTTAGCCCTAACATGATACTAACATGATATTAATAAAGAAAATAGGAAGCATAATAGAAATAATAATTAATATAAGGAACTTATTTTTTACCCTAAACATCATACTAAGAAAAGCATCCTAACATGATACTAGGAAAAACACCCTAACATGTAACTAGGAATCAAAATAACAACCTAAACATGATTTATATATCATAATATCAATTAAACAATTAAAGCACTTACTTGGATGCCTCGTACCTCTTTATAATAATAAAATACACACGTTTGTAACTTCTAGGAAAATATAAAATCAAGACAATTAAATTAAATAACTGAAATAGAGATTTGGGACCAAACCCTCATAAATACCACACTTTTCAAGTCTAGGGCGAAGGCAACTTCGAACTTGGGTAGGTGTGTCTAGATCTTGTGAATGCGGAATTTTTTTTGTAAAAGGGTTGGTTTAGAAAGAGAGAGAGAAAATCAAGAAATTCATGATGAGAGTTGATGATTAAAAAAGAAGGTCTAAAGATTCTATTATAATAAAATAGTCCGGAATTGATTAAAAGAATCAGAGTTTGAAAAGGAATATAACACGCCTATGTCGCCAACAACAGGATATGTCGGGTTTGTCGCGAGGCGACAGCCTGTCATTTAGCGATGCAGAAGGTTTTCCCACGCGTTTTCCCTTTTTGATAAAATTAAGTCGTAAAAGTCCGTACGAAGCATAAAATCGTAATTTCACATAAAACAATTCTTTTATTCCAAATAAAGCTCATAAAACATAATTATCAATCTTAATCCCATTAGGATTCAAAAGAACCTTCTAGAAGATTCTAGAAGACTATAATCAATCCTAATTGAATTAGGAATGATAATTCATATTTCATAAAAGGCCCTCCTCTAGATCATTGGGCCGCATATAAAAACCAAACCGGGCCCATTTTAGTAATTTGGCCATAACTTCTTCATTATTCATCGAAATTGGGCTTATAATATATCGTTGGAAAGCTCTTTTCGAGCCTAATCCAACTATATCATTATTGGACCCTTGTTATGGACCAAAATAAACTTGATTGGATATTTTCATAAAATAGAGTAGGTTTTCGAAAATAGAAAGAGAGATTTTTAATAAAAAAAACTAACCGCAAAATTAGACTTTCCTCACTTTCACATCATTTGATTATGATTCGACGCGAAAGGTATTCATCACTAGGTTTGGTTTTGGGGAGACACAGCTGGGTGTCTTCAGCTGCATTTTAGCTTCTCTATACCTCCTTTCCTTCTGCGCTCCTGAGCCTTTAGGCTCCATTGCCTATTACCTTGATGATCTTATAGGGTCCTACCCAGTTGGGTACCAACTTTCCTACATTTACTTCTCTTGTGTTTTCGTATACCTTTCTGAGGACCCAATCTCCTATTTTGAAAACCTTTGCTCTGACATTGTTGTTGAAAGACCTTGCTACTTCTTGTTGGTAGGCTGCCATTCTCATTCTTGTGTCCTCTCTAAGTTCTTCTACAATATCCAAATTGTGTCTCAACTCGTCTTGGTTTCTTTCTTCTGTCATCAACTAGTAACTTGCTGTGGGGACTTCTACTTCTGTTGGAATTAGCTTCACATCCGTACACTAGTGAGAAAGGGGTATGTCCTGTAGCGCCTTTTTGGGTTGTTCTGTCTGTCCATAGTATGTGTAAGGAGGGTGATCCCATCGTAAGGGGGTCCTTCCTTAGATTCCCATTGGCCCTTTAGAAGCCTAGGACTTTACACATGTTAGGGTGTATTAGGATTTGAATTCCTGACTGTTATGGAGACCTTGAATTAGAAATGATATTCTCATCACGCTTCTTTGTAAGTGTAGAAACCCAAATGTGTCTCCCCAAAACCAAACCCAGTGATGAGTACCTTTCACGTCGAATCATAATCGAATGAAGCGAAAGTGTGGAAAATTTAGTGTTGCGGATAGTTTTTAATTTCTTTTCTCTTCTCTCTGTTTTTGAAAACTTATTTTAAGAAAACAGCCAATCCAGTTTGGTTGGACAATAATATGGGTCCAATAATAGTGTAGTTGGATGGGGCTTGACAAAAGCTTTCCAACGATATATTATAAGCCCAATTCTGATGAATATTGAGGAAATTATGGCCAATTTACCAAACTGGGCCCGTTTTGAGCCTTATATGCGGCCCAATGATCTAGGGGAGGGCCTAATATGATTTATCATTCCTAATGCAATTAGGAATGGTTTTAGTCTTCTAGATTCTTCTAGAAGTTTCTTTTCATTCATAATTCAATTAGCATTGATAAATTGACTTTTGTTGACTTTTCAGAGTTTTAATTAAAATAAAAAAGCATTTTCGAGGAAAAGATACGATTTTATCCTCCAGTACGGAAAACTTATCTGATTTTCGAAAATGCGTTAAAAACAGGCCTGGCGCCTGACTCCAGGCATTGGCACCTGGAATCAGGCTTGGCGCCTGGTACTAGCCATTGGCGCCTGGTACTAGCCATTGGCGCCTGGCGCCAATAAGCTGGTGCTGGCGCCAGCTCTGTTTTGCGTGCGCCAACCTCGTTTTGCGTGCGCCAAGTGCTCTGTTTTGATATTTTATCTTTTTGGCTGATTTCTCTATAAATAACGTATTAAAAACTCCGTTTTCATTCACCAATTCTCACGAATGTTCACCTATAATCAGTTTTAATTCATCATTAATTCTCTCTAATTCTTTTCTATAATCATCAATTCTTTCTTTTCCTTTTCTAAACTTTGTTTTTACATACAAAATTCCGCATTCGCAAGATCTAACAACACCTAGCCATATTCGAAGTTGCCTTTGCCCTAGACATGAAAGGTTTAATTTCTGAGGGTTTGGTCCCAAATCTCTATTTCAATTATTTAATTTAATTGTTTGTTTATTATTTTCCTTGAAGTTACTAACGTGTGTATTTTGTTATTAGAAAGAGGTACGAGGCATCAAAGTAAGTGTTTTAATGGTTTTAATTGAGATTATGATGTAGAAATCATCTTTAAATTGTTATTATGATATTCCTAGTATCATGTTTAGGGAAAAGGTTATAATATCAAATATGCTTATTATGATTCCTGCGATGCCTTTTATTTTCTTTCCTAGCTCTTCCTTTTTCACAATTTTATTTCCAAACAATATATTCAACGTGATACCTAAAGACTAAGTTATTTAATTATATTTACAAGCAATAATCACGTAGGAATTACATTGCAAAAGTCGTTATTCTTTTTTAATCAATATTCGTGAAAGAACAATAAATAAACAATATTCGCCTTGTCTTAAGTGGTAAAACAACAACTAATTATCAAATTCTATTCTTGATTAACAAAAGAATACTATGTGAATTAATTAATTAAAAGTTTGTTTAAGATGATCAAATAACACTAATTAATCAATTAAAGTTATTTAAACAATAAAAGAAATGTGATTTATCTAAGTGCTTAGGAAACTAACCGTTCTTCTTTTATGTTAAATCTCCGTTTAATGTGTTTATGTACTTTCTTTCTTCTTCGTACCTTCAAGAGCTTCAATGGATGGATTAGGGTTGAAGAGTAGGTTGGAAGAAAGAGGGAAAAGTAGTATGATAGTAAAAGAAGTAGATAGATTAGGGTTTTGAGAATAATAGGGTATTAATTCTTAATTTTCGGTCCTCGTAATGCTGAACGAAGACCCCTATTTATAGGCGTAGGGGTCTAGGTTTAGGGTTTTAGAGCCGCCCCTTCAAGTGGCGAGTGCAACTCTCTAAGTCGCGCTGGGTGCCACGCGCATCTCATTAGAGCCGTGCTGTCAGGTGGCGCGTGCAACTGATTGAGTTGCGCTAGTTTGCGGTTTGCCTTATACAAAAACGCGTTTTTAAAACTTCCATAACTTTTGATTGCGGAGTTGGATTAAGGTGTGTGAGACATCATTGGAAATCTCTGAATGTCTAATTTCCAATGTTGTTAGATCAAAATATGTTATGGATCAAAAGTTATGGCCGTTGTAGTGCAAGGGTGTTGGTTTTAGGGCCCGGTTTAGTGTTTTGAGCATTACTTCTTCGTTTTAGCTCGGAATTGGGCTTATAATATACTGTTGGAAATCTCTTTGAAAGGGTTATCCATCTGTATAGGCC
This sequence comes from Chenopodium album, assembly GCF_948465745.1. Taxonomy (NCBI): domain Eukaryota; kingdom Viridiplantae; phylum Streptophyta; class Magnoliopsida; order Caryophyllales; family Amaranthaceae; genus Chenopodium; species Chenopodium album. The sequence goes on from NC_137842.1 coordinate 20,484,571, forward strand.
TTGCACGGGAATTTTATGGGTGGTTTATCTGTTTGTCTTGGATTTTCAACAATGTAGGTTCCACTAGATCCAAACATTGCATTTGACGCATTTGGGTCCGTTATTAATCAAGTTTAAACATGCATGAACACGTTTTAGGCCTATTATTAATTGGACAAGGCTCTAAGAAAAAATTGGTCTCAAATATGGGTTTTAACTTACTTCATAATGCTTTTCATAGTCCATAAAAATTTTAACTTTGATCTAACATGAATAACAAATTTTTGTAACATCATCGCACTTCTTTTCGCGACAAGAGGCTAAAAGTAGGTGTCTACAGTATGTTTGGTAGTTCATCTTCCCACCTTCCTTTTGCGCCTTCCAATATCTTCTTCATGTTATTGATGAGGACTTTGTTGCTCGACTATGTTTGTCCTTTTGCTTGTGGGTACCTTGGTGTAGATGTGATGAGGGAGATGTTCCATTCCTTGTAGAATTTTGTTGTCTTGTTGCTGATGAACCGAGACCCGTTGTTAGTAATGATTTATGCTGGTACTCCAAATCTGCTTAGGATGTTCCTTTTGATGAATGAAATAACATGTTTGTCTTTGATGTCCTTGTACACTTCTGCTTTTATCCATTTTGAGAAGTAATCCCGTCATTGATAGGAAGTGTACTCTTTGCCCTAAGGAAGGGGGTAGCTTTACTATGTCCATCCCCTACTTCATGAATGACCAAGGCGTCAATGTTGGGTGTAGTTATTCATATGGCTTGTGTGTTAGAGGTGCGTATTTTTTACATGCTAAACATTTATTGGAAAACTCTCCAGCGTCTTTCCTCATACTAGGCCAGTAGTACCCCATTCTGAGTGCCTTTTTGGCGAGGTTCCTTCCTCCTGAATGGTTTCAGCATTCTCCGCTGTGTAGAGATTGCAATACCTGTCGTGCCTCTCCTTTTACTAGGCATCGTAGGAATGGTCTTGCTGTTGACTTCTTGAAGAGAACATTGTTGATTAAGCAATATTTGGAAGCTTTTAAAGTAAGTGCTTGAGTTGCCACCTTTCCTATTGGTATTACTTTGTCTATGAGGTAATCTTTTAGGGGCTTTGTCAAGCTGTCTTCTTTTTTTATAAGGTCTGTCTGTGTCTTATAGACGCTCATGGTCGAGTCTTTCTCTATGGCTGGTGATAACACATGTACTAGCGGTATAGCTCCAAATTCATCAGGGATGATGTTTAACCCTAAGTTTGCTAGAGCATCTTCCTTAGTATTAAATTTCCTGGGTACTTGTGCTATCTTGAATTCCTTGATGAGCCTCTTTGTTACCTCCAGGTATGTTATCATTTTTGTATCCTCATATTTCCCATTGACCTGGTTCATAATGAGTAATGAATCAGATATTACCTTCGAATGTTGTATCTTCATGTCTTTCACCACAGTTTGTCATGTGATTAGTGCTTCATACTCTACTTCATTATTGGTTGCTTTAAAATTACACCTTACTGCCTGCGCAATCTTGTCTCCTTGCGGTGATGTTAGCATTACTCCTAGGCCTACACTTCGAATTTTTGATGAACCATCTGTGTAGAGCGTCCACTTCTGCATTGCCTTGGGTTCTTGTAGGGCCAGTACTTCCTTTTGTGCCTCTTTCTCAAGGGTTGGACTGAAGTAAGCTACCAAATGCGCTAAGGCTTGTGACTTAATTGCGGTTCTAGGCTCATATTGTATATTGTACCTGTTGAGATGTAAAACAATTCTGGCTTTCTCATGATGGCCTTAATGGAGTAGTTTGTTCGTACTCGTATAGAGTGACTTTCAGAGTACGGGCGTAGTTTTATTGAAGTAGTGAGTAAGGCAAGAATGATTTTCTCTAGAGAAGCGTACCTTGTTTCCCCATTGAGTAAGGTTTTTCTTACATAGTAGATAGGAAATTGCTCTTTGTCTTCTTCCCTAGTGAGGACTGCGTTAACTGTGCCTTCAGATACTACGAGATACAGTTGGAGTAGTTCTCCTTCTCTTGGTTTGGAAAGTAACAAAGGGTTGGATAAATACTCTTTCAACTTCTTAAATGCCTCCTTATGCTCCTGCTCCCACTTGAATTCTTTGTTTTTCTTTAGCACGTGGTAGAAGGCTTTGTTCTTGTCGGAAGACTTGGAGATGAATCTATTCAGTGCTGCTATTCTCCCTGTTAAACTCTTTACGCGCGTCTTTATTTGACTTAGGTCGTTCTAGATCAAAGATGGCTTTGACTTGGTCTGGGCTAGCTTTTATTCCTCTTTGTGTTACCATGTAGCCTAAGAATTTTCCTTATTGTACTCTAAATGTACACTTTGTTGGGTTTAATTTCATGCCGTACTGCCTCAGGATGGTGAATGCCTCTCTGAGGTCTTTGACGTGATCATTTGCCTTTTCTGACTAGACTACCATATCATCTATGTAGACTTCCACTGCGTTTCCGATTTTTTTAGCAAACATTTTGTTTACAAATCTGGGTATGTTGCTCTTGCGTTCTTCAACCCAAAAGGCATCACGCTGTAGCAATAAATTCCTTGTCTAGTGATGAATGTTGTCTTCTCTTAGTCGACCTTGTGCATGAATATCGATGCATATTCTCCACTTCCCGTTCTTCTTTCTGACTACCACCAAATTGGCAAGCCATTCTGGGTACTTTACTTCTCTGATCTTTCCTGTCTTCAAGACGTTTTGAATTTCTTCATTGATGATCTTGTTCCTTTCTAGAGAGAACTTCCTTTTTTCTATTTCACTGGTGTATGCATTGGATCTACGTTCAGCTTGTGAGTGATTACGTCTAGAGAGATTCATTTCATATCTTCATGAGTCCAAGCGAACGCGTCTTTTTCTGCTTCCAGGAATTCTAAAATTTATTGATGAAGATCTGTACTCAGTTATGAGTCTATTCTAACTTTCTGATCTGGATGGTTAAGGTTTAGCTTGACATCTATTTCTTCTTGTTCTTCTTCGATATTGAGTTTCTCTTGGCCAGGCTGACCTTCTGATTGCTATGCCAAACTCTTCTCTGCGGATGTTGCTTTAAGGGCAATCTTGTAGCATTCTTTGGCTTCTTTAGAATCACCTTTGATTTCTTGGATGCCCTACCTTGTAAGGAGCTTAATGACTTGATGATAAGTAGAGGGGATAGCCTTCATCTCGTGTATCCATGGTCTACCCAGGATCATGTTGTACGATGATAGAGTATCGATTACTAGGAACTTGACTTGTAAGTTAATCCCTTTTTCATAGGTTGCCAATGAAATTTCTCCACTTGTTTTCTTGATTTCTCTGCTGAAACCTACTTTCATTGTTGACTTGTTGATGATGTTCTTTACATCGATGTTCATATGTTTCAAGGTATCGAGCATAAAGATGTTTGCTGAGCTTCCGTTGTCAACAAGGATTCTTTTAATCATGCAATTTCCTATTGGGACTGATATCACTAGGCCGTCATGATGGACTTCCACTGCATCGCTTTCTTCGAACATGATAGGGATGTCCACTTTTGACCTCGGCTTTTTGTCAGGCTAATCTATATGGCTTTCTTTAGCATGACGTTTTGCTACTGAATATGTTAATCCGCACACTTCTAACCCTCTTGATATGAAGCATATAGTCTTGACGATTAGAGGGGGAGGTGGTTGGCCACCTTGCTTGGATTCTCTCTCTTTTCTTGCAGCTTTGGTCCTATCTGACAAGAGTTCTTTGAGGTAGCCCTTCTTCAACAGGTAAGCAACTTCCTTTTTGAGCGCCACACATTCATTGGTTGTATGGCCAATATCTGAATGGAAATCGAACCATCTTGATGGATCTTTCTTCTCTCCTGGCCTATCACTCTTTCTGGGCCACTGTACAGTGTCACCCATTGTGTTCAATGTTTTGATCACACCTACAAGGTTAACATTGAAACAATATTCATTCAATTTAGGTGGGAGTTCAGGATCTTCCCTCCAATATGAGAATTCTCCCTCGACAGCATTGATTGTCCCTTCATCAAAACGGGAACGCTGATATGGCTTGAATCAATGATCCCTTCTGGGGATCGAAAGTTATTACTCCTTCTTTGCTGCCCATCTAGATCAGGAGTCTTTCTTACGTACACATCCTCTTCAAATATGACTTGAGCCATAGCCTAGGCTTGTACGTCTTAAAAGGTTGCGTAGGGATATTTTGTTAACTGCTTATAGAGCTCGCTATGATCTAGCAACCCTCTTCTAAATGCTTCAATTGTTGTAGGAGCAACACACTTATTGTAGGGAATATTTCAAGCTATCCCACACTTGAGCCCCATTGTGATCATACACTTAAGCATGGTGGCGTCCAAAGGGAAGGAATCTAGGGCAAAAGAGTCGCCAACAAGTTTTAGGAACTTGTAAACAATTCACAGGGGGAAGGTTACACCCCTTAACGATTCAGGAGGTCGTTAACTCGAATAGGTCTGGAACCATGAGTGGAAGTTCGGGGATGAAGGTACAAATCCAACCTAAAAGAGATTAAACTTGCCCTTATAATAGACCTCTACTTTATTCTTCTCGTATTCATGTGCGCTTTCTGACTAACATACAATCATAAGATTTACCCTAAGCCTGTTTATCTATGTTGGTTGAATATTAATGCACAAACAAAACTATTATTAGAGATCACTTGAGTTATAATCATATTAACCTAAATAAGATTATTAATTATCTTATTAAGCGTGATTACAAGTACAAATTTCCTTTAAACATAAATGAATGTTGTGAGCAAGCAATAACAATAAATAAACATCAAGCAACATTATAATAATCATAATAATAAAAATAATCATGTTAAAGCATAATATTAATAGCAAGATCCTAGGCATGATACCAACAAGATTAATAGAAAACCCTAGCTTGTCATTAAACATTAAAAATCAAAGCTTTAACCCTAACATGATACTAACATGATTTTAGGAAAGAAAAAGGAAGCATCATAATAATATACATGATATTAGAAATTTTAGTTATTACCCTAAACATGATACTAAGAAGCAATAAAACGTCCTAACATGTACTAGGAATCAAGGAAATAATCTAAGCATGATTTTTCTATATCAAAAGATCAATAAAACAAATAAATTACTTACTTTGATGCCTCTTATCTCTTTCTAATAACAAAATACACACGTTAGTAAATTCAAGGAAAATATAAAATCAAAAAATTAAATTTAATAATTGAAAAAAAAAGTTAAAAAATTTAGACTGGATTAGGGACCAAACACTCTGAAATTATCAACCTTTCACGTCTAGGGTGGAGGCAACTTCGAACTTGGCTAGGTGTGTCTAGAACTAATGTATAAGGAATTTTTTAAAAGGGAAGGTTTAGAAAAAGAATAGAGAGAGAAAGAAAGCTTCTAACTTTTAGAGAGAGAGAGAGAGAATAGAGAAATTCTAGGTGTTGATGATTGTAGATGATTTGAAAACAGGGAGATACGATCCCTATTTATAGGAAAAATAGCACGAGATTGAAGAAAATCATATTCGGAATAAAATACCTCCCATCGCAAACAACATGAGTCAGCGCAAGACGACAAGCTCGCCGACTGGCGACGAAGGCCAACACCAGGCGACGAAGGCCAACGCCTGACGATGAATCTGTCGTCTCAGGCTGGTCCAAAAGTCAATGCGCTTTTTCACGCGTAATTACCTTTAACACCGGTTGTAGGCAATTATGCATTCGAGTAGTATTCGAAATCAGATTTAATATATTTTATTCAAAATAAAACATCTTTAAAATTTTAATTATCATTTCTAACCTCATTAGGAATAATAATTAATATGCCCTCCTCTAGATCATTTGCCACTTTTAAAAACCATTGGGCCTAACCTAATTTAATCCGTAACTTCCTCATAATTCATCGGAATTGGGCCTATAATATATCATTGGAAAGCTCTCTTCGAGCCCAATCCAACTACACTATTATTGGACCTTTATTATGGACCAAACCAAATTGGACTTGCTATTTTCATAAATAGGAGTAAGAAAAGAAATATTTTTGAAAACTAAAATAGAAATATTTTTATAAAAACATCCTCATCATTAGACTTTCCACACTTTAGCTTCGTTCGATAATCAAATGATGTGAAAGATATTCATCACTGGGTTTGGTTTTTGGGAGACACATTTGGGTGTCTACACTTTTGTATTTCGATCTTCTCCCTGTTGAACCTGTTAAGATAAACCCTCAAGGATTCTCCATGTCTTTGCATGACACGGTATAGATCTGAAGATTGCTTTTCAATCTTCCTACTGCTAGCGAATTGAATCTTGAAAAGATTCACCATTCTTGCAAAAGATCAAATTGTCCCATTACCTAAATTAATAAAGAAGTTAGGGCTGGACTTGATTATGTGGCTCCAAAGCCTTTGCACATGATGGCTTCTCGGATATCTCTAGGGATCGAGCTGGTCATCATCTTGTGTTTGTAGAGGGACAGTACACGTGCTTATCAGGGTGGTCTGTTGTTCCATCGTACATGGCCATATTGGGTGTATTGAACCGCTTTGGTACTTCAACCATGGGGATCTCTTCTAAGAAGGGAGATTCTATGTAGCCATCTGCTGCTTCTTCCTCCATGGGCTTTGGCACTCTAGAGATTTTCGCAATCTTGTCCTCAAATGCTTTGAGGTATTCCTTGACTATCTTTTCTATCTTTCCTTCTTCAGTTCCTTCCTGCCTGTTTTTCTTGAGAGGTCCTACATCCATAAAATCTAAGTCTAGGGGTTGCTCCCTGTTATTAGAGCCCTTTTCCCCGTTAAGTTCCGAACATATCAAGCCGCATGGATATACTCTCAGCGTTTTTTCTAGTGTTAACGGGTTTGGATGCAACTGATTGTATTTGGCTACGGAGAGATTCATTTTTTTTTTGTTAGGCTTGTGAGCTTGGCTTCATTTTGAACCTTTTGGGCCAACAATGTTTTGATCTTGCTTTTTTGCTGGTCTAAGGTTTGACTGAATGCATTCATTCCTTCATTGATTTCGGCTATGGTGAAAGGTACTGGTTATCCAGTCATGGTGGTTGTCTTGACTTTTGGCAGATTTGGTAGTTTAATTGATTATCGGCCCCAGGGTGGGTGCCAAATTGTTTAGGCAAATCTTAGGAAAGGCATCTAGGAATTTGCTGCAATAACCAAGAGAAACAATAAAGCAATAAATATCAAATACAGTAACCAAGAGAAAAAATAAAGCAATAAATAAATGATTATATTAAAGAAGATCAAGTTTAGAGATACAATACTGAGAAAGGACAAGCTTCCTTGTTTAGCAAGGACATGGTCCCGAGAGACTAAGTAGAGTAATCCATTTGTATTGATGTATGAGTGTGCGTACCTGAGTATTATAATGTCTAATTATGCTATTTATACCTAGGAATAGATAGGGTTACAAAGATTACAGAATATATTCGAATGTGGGAGATCTTGATATTATTCTTTTTTCCTTGTTCAGCAGGTGTACTCTTGACAAGTATCTTCTTAATTGACTTTTTGATCTTCTTTGCTATACTTGTATCAATCAGGCCGCTGCTTGCTTCTTGATGTATTTTTGAGTATTTGGTTATACCCTAGGTTTATTAGGTTGGTTGGTAACACGGGCCCAACACTCATTTTACAATATTATCTTTTATTAATTTATGGAAAATTACAGCCAAAGTTTCTGAAGTTTGACCCATTTATTTGCGATGGGGCAAAAAAAAAAAAAAAAAAAAAAAAAAGGAACGGATAGTTTTGTTTAGCTTGCTGCTTCATTTCATGAGCACTACTAGAAAGTAGAAAGTGAATTTTAATATCTCATTTGTAGAAAAAATAAAAGATATAGAGAAAATCATGGCGAAACCCTTTCAAGCATGAATATAATATTGGTAGTATTGGTACATATTCTTTTTTATAGAATTCCAATTTATATACATTCCAACAATGTAGGAAATATATATATTCTAGAATCCACTCCTATATATTAGCCGCATATATTTAGGCTAGCTGTACCCCTAAACAAATAACAATGCCTTTAAGTCATTATACCTCATCAAAAACACATTTTTTGGACATCTAATTTGTCTTAACCTATGGCGAAAATTAGAAGGATAAGAAGAAAATGACATAGTTAACTCTAATATTAGCAGAGAAAAAGTAAAGGAAAAATATCCCTTTGAATTTTATTACTTTCCATAAGATGTATTCAGGGCAACACCAACCACCACCAAACTATGTAATGCTACAACACCAATATGGTAATGTGCCACCCTATTATGCACCTCATCAACCGTATGGTCTGTATCCCCAACAACGCGCTATCCCTCAATATGAGACTCGGCGATCAGGGTGTCATTGCTGCCTCAGGTTTATCTGTTGTATCTATTGTCTTCTCTTTTTGTTGATATTTTTCATGGCATTAGGCCTTGTTTTGACCTACACATTTTACAAGCCAAAAATTCCCATTTACAAATTACAAGATTTTAGTGTTACAAGCTTTAATGTACAGCCTGACATGAGCATAGGTACAAATTTTATGATTACTGTTAGAGCAGAAAATCCCAACACAAGAATTAGTTTCATTTACGGAAAAGACAGTACCATCACGGTGTCTTTTGAAGGGTCCGTCTTATGCAGTGGTACGATGCCTGCATTTGAGCAAGGACACGAGAACGTGACAATGATCAGTATCCCATTAGCAGGAAAAGCCGTGTTTGGGTCTGAACTTCACGAGGCCCTTACTGATGACCAACAGCAGGGGAGGATTCCATTGATCGTTCGGGTTAAAGTTCCTGTTACTGTCGTTTATGGATACGATCCCTTTAAGACAGTTCGAGTTTCATGTAAGTTGTCATGTCACAGTTGATGATTTGAAGCCTGCTAAGAAACCCAAAATCTTGTCGACTACATACACATTTGGGATCGGAATATGATTAGTCCTTTGTCTTTCAATCTTAATTATTTTTTCGTTGTGAATCATGTGTGAGAAGATATATATGAGAAAAATGCGATAGTGGAGGTTGAATACTTCGTACGTAAATGTAGGAATTCGGAAAATTAAATAAATAAATCTTTGTGTGTGTGTGTTTTATTTTATTTTATTTCTCTTTCTTTGGTAGGTTACAGCAAAGATTTTGTTCTACAATGACAATGTTATTTTTAGAGTACATGATGTAATGGATGAACACAATTCTTTCCTATACATAATATTTGATTTACTTTGAAGTACTTAATGCAAAATTCCAAAATAAGATATCCATATACTAGAGCGAGAAAGCTAACATAATTAACTATGCAAAATATCATATAAAGCCCCGTTCACTTCACCTTGTGTTTACTGAACTGAAATTATTTTTCGAAAAATTCAGGTTACTCTTTTGGATTGCTGTAACTCGTAAATCGAAAGCCACGCCTGTCATTTCACGTTACATTTATAAGGATACATAAGTCTTTTTCTGCCTACTGATTTGTAATAATTTCCACGTTGTATATGCCAAGTAATTGACAGAGTGTGTTGCCACATAAACGAATTAACTCCCAAGACCCGTTAACGTCCTTACTGACATCAGTCTCCGTTAGGGTTTGTCAGCACTTTGGAGATCCTAAAATCGCTTTCAAATTGAATTCCAGAATTGCAAAAAATTCTTGTTTGTATCACCGAGGTATGGATTTGGTTAAATAATTTTAATTCATGTTTCGGAAATTTTATGCAATATGTATGTGATTGGTATGTGGAATTGAAAGTTTAATTAGGCTCAGTCATGGACAACATCACGATGGGTAAGCGGTTCCGGTATTTGAGCAGCAGAGGTGAAGCTAAAGGCATTTTGGATGAACAAAATTATGTTAATGCATAGTCTGTTGAAGCTTTAGAGTTTTGATGATGATAGGCAAAAACTAATAAGCAAACTCAATTAATAAGGGTTTACAAGTATTTGATTAGAACAGGTGAAGTAGACCATGGTGGTAGAAGAGTAACTCAAGCTAAAAAGATATGAAGAGACCTTTGAAGAAAAGTTAGTCAAAATAGAAGAAGAGTTCTCTAACAAGAACAAAGTCCCTAACAGGAACTTGGAGACAGCAAGTTGAAGACTGTAAGTTCTAAAAATTACATAGCTTGCGAAGTTTCAGTTGAAGACTGGAGCATAAGTGACAGCAGGAACTTAGTCCTGGTGTGCGTACTAAAGCCTAAGAAATATGACATTAGAGAATTGCGGCATATAAATATCTTTTTAGTTAAGATTTTATCTTCTAGATTTATTGTTAAATATGTTAAGTAGGATATGCATGAAATCTATTAGAAGCGTGACAAAATTACTTGGCAAATAATTTTTAAACGGAAAAGATAAAAGGATAGATTTTAACAAAAGATCTTCTAAGTGTTTTATTTCTTAAAATCAGTTCATCGAAAAGATATTATTCTTTTTAATATATCTTTCTTTATCTTATTTTCCAAAAAGAATTTCTCTTAAATTATTTACATAAAATCTGTGTTTTGAGATTTAGATAATTAATGTTTTATCTTTTGTAAACCCTACTTGTTATACGGGTTAATCTTGTATAAATAGTAGTGATCTCAATTCACAAGTTTTTTGTGAGTTTATGCGTGAAGAAATCTTTGTGCTTAAATTGTGTAAGTTTTCCAAGTTTATAACTTTGTCATATTAGTTTTAGATTTCGTGCATAGCTTGCCTTTCATATACTAGGTGTCGTATATTTTGTATTGGTCGGGTTATTGGGTGTGTGGGTGTGTTAAACTTACATTGAATATAGTAAGATAAGCTTTAAGTGTGAAGCTGTGAATTGGTATTGTGGTAGTACGAAAGAATCTAAGTGTGGAACTTAGGTTGGGTAGGATAAGGTCCTACTATGTAGCAAGTTCAGTTTGGAACTTGTGAGTAAAGGTTTGTTTATAATAGCTTGTAACTTGGTGTTTGCCCTATTATAGTGAAGTGGTTTGATTTGGAAATCCCTTAAAAGGGTCGATGTTTTACTTCTAGTTGAGCCATGGAAGGTTTCCTCGTAAAATCCTGTGTACTTTGCAAGTTCCTTTATATTCTGTTTTATATTCTACAAAAGTAGTCACTAGGAACTCACATATAATTCACCCTTCCCTCTTGTAGTGTTCGTCTAAACTAACAATTGGTATCAGAGCTAAGTTCTCACGTGCAAGCAGATAACTTTGCTGAGTAAGTTCCTGAGGAGAGATGAACTACAAAGAGAAACTTGAAGAAGGGTATTCTACCCAACGTCCACCAATGTTCAATTGTAAGATTTACACCTACTGAAAGAACAAAATGGAGATCTTTACCAAGGCTGAAAATTACCAGGTTTGGCGTGTAATTGAAGCTGGTGATTTTGAGGTAACTTCAACCAATGAGAAAAACGAGGTAGTTCCTAAACTTATTTCTAATTATGATAAAGAGGACTATCAGAAACTTGAATTAAATGCTTTAGCCATAAAGTATTTACACTATGGACTTGGACCTCATGAACATAATCGTATCATGGGGTGCAAGTCTGCTAAACAGATCTGGGATCTACTGGAGGTAACTTATGAAGGTACAAACGAGGTAAAACATTCTAAAATTGATCTATTGATGTCTAGATATGAATGGTTTGAATTGCAGTCAAAGGAAACCATAGAAGAAATGTTCACTAGGTTTAATGATATAATTAATGAAATGAGTTCCCTTAGTAGGCATATTCCTATTGATGAACAAGCTAGAAAGATCTTGAGAAGCCTACCATAAGATGAACACTGGAGATCCAAGGTTACTGCGATGTAGGAAGCAAAGGATTTCACGAAGTTCAATATGGAACAGCTAACAGGATCATTGATGACTCATGAACTGCACCTGAGTTCTAACATTGAATGTTCCAAGAACAAAAGTCTTGCTCTAAAGGCTCAAGATTCAGAGGACTCAAAAGTTGACGAAGAGGGGATGGCAATTCTAGTAAGGAAATTTAAAAAGATGATGAATAACAGGAAGTTCGATAGGAACAAGAAGTTTACAAGTTCCAGAGACACTACATGTTTCAAGTGTGGGTCAAAAGATCATTTCATTAAGGACTGTCCATTTAAGAAAGGTGAAAAAGGAAAGACAAAAGGAAAGGAGAAAACCAAGGAGTCCAGAGTCTATAAGCCATACTTTACTAAGGACACTTTGAAGAAGGCAATGCTAGCTGCCTGGGGAGACACAGATTCAGGAGAGGAAGAAGATCAACCTCATGAAGAAACTGTGCATCTATGTGTAATGGCCAAAACTGATGAAAAGGCAAAACTGAAGGAACTCGAGGCTGAGGTATGGTTTTCTCAAAATGAATTAATTAAGACATTTTTTCTAAAGAGAAACTAAAATGTGCTGTTTTAGATATTCAAGAAGAACTTAAGGAATTACATAGAACAAAACTGCAAAGTGACAAAGCCTTAATTACTTACAAAGAAAACAGTGAGTGGGTTGATAATATGATGTTTGATATTCAATACAGGTTCTTTAGTCTTTTTGATGATAATTCTATTCTAAAAGAGACTATAGAAAAATTAAAACATGATAACATACTTTTGAATGTGGAACTGTCTTTATTAAAACTTAGTAGAGATACTCCTAACTCTAAAGTTCCTCCACTTGTCCAATATCCGAATTTTGAAAAATTGAAATCTGATTTGGAAGATATAAGAATGGAGAAAGCAAGACTTGAGGGGGAACTTAAGAAGGCTAGGAAAGGTAAGCAACCATAGAGTATAGAATTCCTGACTGGATTACAAATGCTCAAACTAAAAGAACAGGAGGTTTAGGTTTTAAAAATAAGTTCAAGAAGAAAAACAAGTATGTAATTTGCCTAGCAGTATAGTTTGTTATTTTTGTGGCAATATAGGATATAATCAGGTTAAATGTCCCAAGAAAGAGAAAAGCACACAGAAGAATGAAAAAATGTAGAACAGATATGTGTTAGGAAAGATGGATTCACTCTTGTTATATAGGAACCTAAGGAAACCTGGGTTCCTGACACTAACGCTTGATTTCTCATGCAGGTTCCAGTGAGGGGGAACAACACATGGTACCTAGACAGTGGTTGTTCTAAGCACATGACTAGAGAAAAATCTAGATTTCTCTCATTCGATGCCTATTATGGTGGATCTGTGACCTTTGGTGATATTAAGAAAGGTGATATAGTTGCCATTTGTAAGGTAGGAAGGTTAAGTTCCCATGCTATTGATAATGTATTCTTAGTCGAGGGTCTCAAGCACAACTTGTTAAGTATTTCTCAATTTTGTGACAAAGGTAACTCTGTATGCTTTACTTCTTATAAATGTAAAATCATCAACAATTACACTAGGAATATAATTTTAGAAGGAACTCGTAAAGGGAACACATATGTTGTGGATCTCAACGAGGTTCCAAACAGCAGTTTGACATGTCTTAGTGTTAATGAGGATGATCCTCTGTTATGGCATAAAAGGTTTGGTCATGCTAGTGTCACCTTGCTTGTTGAACTAAGATCAAAGGAATTAGTGGAAGGACTTCCTTGCGTTAAGTTCTTATATGATAAAGTGTGTGATGCTTGTGTGAGAGGAAAACAAACTCGAGTTTCCTTTAAATCTAAAAAGATGGTAAGTACTAAAAGACCTTTGGAACTTATTCATATGGATCTCTGTGGTCCAATGAGAATCCAAAGTAGAAGTGGTAAGAGATATGTTATGGTTATTGTTGATGATTATTCAAGCTATACTTGGGTATTCTTTCTTGTTAGTAAAGATGAAACGTTTGATGAGTTTGTTCCTTTGTGAAGAAAGAACAGAGAAGAACAGGTAACCTACTGGTACATCTCAGATTAGACCATGGTACAGAATTTGAAAACTCTATGTTTGATGAATTCTGTACAGAACAGGAGATTGATCATAACTTCTCTACACCAAGAACTCCATAGCAAAATGGTGTTGTGGAACACAAGAATAGAAGCCTTGAAGACATGGCTATAACTATGTTGATTTCAAATAGATTGCCTAGGAACTTCTTGGAAGAAAAAGTGAACACAGCATGCTACATCCTTAATAGAGTATTTGTTAGATCCATAACAACCAAAACTCCCTATGAACTCATTAAAGGGATATAACCTAAGATTTTTTACTTTAGATCTTTTAGTTGTAGATGTTTTGTTCATAATAATTGTAAAAGAAACATGGGAAAATTTGATGAACGTAGTGATGAGGCAGTTTTTCTTAGGATATGCCTTAAATAATAAAGCCTATAGAGTTTATAATAAGAGAAAAATGTGTGTTGAGGAATCTATACATGTTATATTTGATGAAATTAAACGATTGATTGATGAACAGGATTATGATGATGATTTTGAAATTGGACTTGTATGCAAGCAGGATCCAGATGAGAAATCAACATCATTGCAGAAGCAGCAGGTTGTAAATGAAGCAAACGAAGCAACTACAATGGAGAATGCAACTGGAACCCCCCTAAACACAGAACAAAATGTAGTAAATGAGGGAGTTTCTGAAGAAGTTCAAACTGAAAATCAAGTTGAAGCTCCTATAAAAAGAACCAGTCAACAACAATGAAGAAAGATTGTATCCGAACAAAGACTTCACACCAAAGCCCTGGAAAAATCAGAGATCACAGCCTGTTGATGGAATCATGAGTGATATCACAAAAGGAACTCAGACAAGATCTCAGCTTGGAAATTCTGTGCATTTTATGCATTCCTTCCATAAATGGAACCTAAGAACTATGTTGAAGCTTTAATTGACGCTGACTGAATTAATGCTATGCAAGATGAACTTAATGAGTTTGAAAGAAACAAAGTTTGGCATCTAGAACCTAGACCTGACAAGAAGAAGATAATTAGATTAAAATGGGTGTTTAGAAACAAGCTAGATGAGCATGACATTATTGTCAGGAACAAGACTAGAGTTGTTGTACAAGGTTTCAAACAACAAGAAGGAATAGACTATGAAGAGATATTTTCTCCTGTGGCCAGGTTAGAGGTTATACGCCTACTTATTGCTTTTGCTTCTTACATGGGTTTTAGGCTGTACCAGATGGGCGTTAAATGAGCATTTTTTATCGGATTTTCTTGATGAGGAAGTCTATGTGGAACAACCTCCTGGTTTGAGAATCTAGAGCTCCCAAACCATGTCTACAAGCTTGACAAAGCTCTTTATGGGTTGAAGCAAGCTCTTAGAGCATGGTATGAAAGATTATTTAAGTTCCTTTTGAAAAATGGTTTTAAACATGGTAAAATTGATAAAACTTTTTTTTTAAAATCAAACAGAACAGATATCGTAGTTGTACTGATTTATGCTGACGATATTTTACTTGGTGCAACTAATGAATCTTTGTGCAAGTATTTTGCTGACCTAATAAGTGGAGAATTTGAAATGAGTATGGTGGGGAATTAAATTTCTTCCTTGGTTTGCAAATAAAACAAATTGAAGAAGGAATCATGATCCATAAAAAAAAATATATCAAGGAACTGATCATGAAATACAAGATGGACAATGCAAAAACCAACAAGACTCCTATGAGTATTGGGACTAGGTTGGATAAAGATCCAACTAGAACTTGCATTGATCAAACTATGTATCGAGGTATGATTGGCTCTCTACTTTACTTAACAGCTAGTAAACCTAACATATCTTTTAGTGTAGGTCTATGTGCCAGGTGCCAAGCTAACCCGAAGGAATCCCACTTGATAGCAGTAAAGAGAATCCTTGATACTGGAAAGATATTGATGACTTGAGTCTTTTTTATCCTAGAAGTGATTTTTTTGATTTAAATGGATTTACTAATGTTTACCATGCATGTGATTTGGTTAATAGAAAAAGTACTTCAGGTATGGTACAGTTTTTCGGACCTTGTTTAGTTTCTTCGGGTTCCAAGAAGAAAAACACAGTTGCATTATCTACATTTGAAGCTGAATATGTGGCAGCAGCAGCATGTTGTTCACAAATTCTATGGATAAAGCAACAGGTTAGAGAATTTGGCATTATATTTGAGTGTGTTCCTATTTACTGTGATGATACTAGTGCTTTTTGTATTTCAAAGGATCCAGTTCAACACTAAAAGGTAAAACATATCCACAATAGGCATCACTTTTTAAAAGACAATGTGGAACAAGGGAATATTAAGTTTGAGTTTTGTCAAACTGAAAATCAAATTGTAGATATTTTGACCAAGCCCTTAAACAATGAAAGATTTGAGGAATTGAGATTGGAACTTGGGATTATCAAGGTGAATTGATTGCTTCTGAAGTTCTAAGATATGGCAAAGTAAAAAATTAATGTAAATAGAGCAAAAGGAGCATTTAACACAATTCTGGTGTGCTAAACAGTTAAAGAGCTTCAAGAGGTTAGTTCACAAATCACTTGATTAATCATATTAGTAGTAATGTACACTGTATATGTGTTGAAAGCATGTTCCAAATAAGTGATTTTCTACAAAAGCGTGTTTTGGAAAATACATGGAATTTGGAAATAAAAGAAATTTTGTAAAATTCATCCATCCTACTTTTGCTAAATTACTTAGATAAATTTGTTTAATTATTGACTACATAGTAACCCGTTCATATCCATTACACTACTTCAATTATTTAAAAAGCATCTCTCAACTAACTTTCTACCGCACTGTCAAATCACTTAAAATCAGATCAGTAAAAACCCATTAAACTCCCTACAACATTCTAAACCCTTATCTATGGAAATTCAATCAAGCCAAAACTCGGCTGACAACTATAAAACCCCTGATCACTCCGAGCTTGAAGAAACCTCTCCTTTAGCGATGGCAATCTGTAAAGTACCAACAAAGGTAGTCAAGATAACTGAAGATGTTCTTGTAACAAACAAACCAACCTCATCAACCACTAACAAAAACCCCAAAGACAAAGATCAGACTCAAAAAGAAGGATCGTCTACATCAGCTCTTCTAAAGATATTAAAATTGTGGAAAGAGAGTAAGGCAAAGGAGAAATTACTAGATGAGCATGTCAACAAGGTGGAGGATTTTGCTGAGGGGAAACCTCATAATTCGGAAAAGGAACAGGAGAACATAAAGTTCGATGATGATCAGAAATCACTGGAAAAGATATCAGGAAGGTATGTAGTTGGTTACAGGCTTGATTTAACTTCGATTAAGAAGTCTAGGTTTATGAAATTTCTTGATTTAATTCGTTTATATGGATGGGAAGATTTGTTGGTTAATGCTTCGAATAATCTTATGTATCCAGCTGCAATAAACGAATTTTGTTTCGAATTCACTGTGAAACAATGAATAATCTCGAGTTTAGTCAGTGAAATAAAAATTGAATTTGATGTTGAAACCCTATAAACAATTCTAAAAGTTCCAACTGAGGGTTATGAGTTGTATGTAAAAGGGAAGTCAGTAGTAAAGGTGGGTAACTTTCTAGGGGGAGATATAGTGGAGTTTCTAGGAGGAAAAAGAGGAAAGAACACTATGTACCATAATGATTTAAGCCCTTTGAACAAGTTGTTGTTAAATTTTGTAAAGAAGGCAATTCTTCCAAAAACTCATAAAAAAGATGAAGCATGGTTGATGGATATGGCAGTAATTTTCTGTTTGGCTAGAAAAATTAAAATTAATTTTCCTTCCTTAATGTATCAACACTTGGCTCATTGTGTTCCTGGTAAAAACAAAGTTGGATATGGTGCTCTACTGTCTATTGTGTTTGAAGCTTTAGGAGTGTAACTCAAAGGGGTGTATGGAGGACTCCAAGAGAAACCTGAGAATGTGATTAATGAGAAAACTTTGCAGGGACTGCGCTTGTGTGTGGTTGGAGGGAAAATTCAGAAATTGGAAGAGAAAAAGATCGAGTCAAGTGGGAAAAGGGGGTATTAGATCTTGTTTGGAAGTCTTGTAAGAAAGAGTAGAAGAATTTCTCCAAGCACTTTTCCTGAAACTGGTATTGAGAAACCTCTAGAACATGATGCTGAGGATAACAATGTGGTGGCAAGACAAATTTCTGAACTGACGGACAAGGCTGATATTGCAGAGAAGCAGCTGAAGGAGCAGTCAGTGAAGGTTCAGCAATTAGAAAGAGTTGTGTAGGGATTGGAAAAGAATCTTAAGGAACAGAAAGTGGAGTTCCAAAAGAAGATCAAGGAGATAAAAATCATGTTTAAAGCATTCACTAAGCAGTAGGAGGAAGTAGATAACAAGAAAATTCTTGAATTGCTTCAGAGTTGATCATGTCTTTTTCTAATTAACCTGCATCCTGCCTTACCTCGACCTTAGCCTATCTTATCTTAGTTTACCTACTTACTGTCGTAGTCAAGAACAATTTTAATTAAATTTTGTGTTGAAAAATATTTTGGTTTGTAATAATTTTGAACAAGTTTGGCAGGATGATATTTTGTTTTGTTAAATGCATATTTGGAACTTAGCCTATACATGTGTTTTATTGTATGTTATGAACATGTATGCAGGAAAGTGGAACTAATTAAAGGGAACTAGTCAGCGCTGCCTTCAGTTTCCCACACTTGATGAATTGCTTGTGGAGCTGTGGCTAGATGTTTAATACCTTCAAAACAAGAATTTTTTATAATGCCAAAATGGGGAAAAGAAGAAGAAAAATTGGAGGCTGAAGTTGTCCTGACTTCTAGTTCAGAATGTATCAGAAATTTTACTTTGATATGATACCAGTACTTTAGTTTATTTTTATTTTTTGTTTATCTTATACTTTTTCAAGTTTCTTTTTTTTACTTTCAGTTGTGTGTTTACTTTATGTCAATAAACAAAAATGCAAAAATATAACCTCCAATTTGTCTTAACATTTCTATAGAGTTTGCTTAAGTTTGTCATCATCAAAAAGGAGGAAATTGTTGAAGCTTAAGAGTTTTGATGATGATAGACTTAAACTAATAAGCAAACTCAATTTATTAGGATTTACAAGTATTTGATTAGCACAGGTGAAGTAGACCATGGTGGTGGAAGAGTAACTCAAGCTAAGAAGATATGAAGAGACCTTTGAAGAAAAGTTAGTCAAAATAAAAGAAGAGTTCTCTAACTAGAACCAAGTTCCTTAATGTAAGGAGGGTGATCCCATCGTAAGGGTTACTCTCCTTAAATGCCCATGGCCATTGAAAAGCCTAGGACTTTATACTTGTTAGGGTGTATTAGGATTTGAATTCCTGACTGTTTGGGGGACCTTGAATTAGAAATGATTCTATCATACACGCTTTTTTGTAAGGAACAAGTAGGAGTCGCCAATGAGTTTTAGGAAAACCCATAAACCTCGTTCATGCATTTCTCCCAAGTTGAGTTCAAGGGATATTTAGCATAAATCATAAGTTTACCCATGCCCAAATTGGTCTACATAAACCAAAAATGAGTTCGGGAGCGAGGGTACTAAGATAACGTTCCCTTTAGAGGGTAATCGCGATCCTATCCCTAGTGCGGCCTCTACTACCTCTTACTTTGCACAATTTCATCACCAAACAATATATGCAATGTGATACCTAAAACTATGTTATTTGATTTTATTTAAACACGTCAATTCACGTAGGAATTACATTGTAAGTTCGTTATTCTTATTTAATTAAATTCGTGAAAAGAACAAAAAATAAACAATATTCGCCTTAACTTAAGTGATCAACCAACAATTTTTTATTCAATTGTAATCTTTATTTAACGAAAGATGCTATATGGAATTGATTAATTAATTATTTTAAAGATGATCAAACAACACTAATTAATTAATTAAGGTTCTTTTAAACAAAGAAAATAAACGTGATTTAACTAAGTGCTCTGGAATTTACCACTTCTCTTTGCTAAATCTCCGTTTAGAACACTTATGGATTCCTTCTTGTTGGAGAACCTCCACCGTAGTAACAAAGTATCAAAGGGGTGAGTGTTTAGGACAAGAGGGTTAGGAATCACAAGTTCACAAGTATTCTGCCAGCGTTTTAGGTTATTTTCTGTGTGTTTAAGCCTCGGATTAGGGTCTTATTTATAGGGAATGATTAGGTTTAGGGTTAAGAGCATTCTGCCGCAGAAGGTGTCGCACCCAACTGGGTAAGTTGCGCGCGGCTGTCATGCGCAAGTGAATAAGTTGCGCGAGCATGATGCGCACAGTTATTTATCTTGCGCGCAGCTCTATGGTAAGATTTGATTTTCCAATATTTTGATATTCTTAATATTTCGCGATCGCATCTCCAGAAGTTGCGCGGAGTGCTGCACGCAACGAAATAAGTTCCGCGCGACATCTTAGCGCGACTTTGTGAGATGCGCGCGACATTTTCTGTGGTAGCTTAAATTTTAACCTAGACGCTCCTAAATCCATCATTATTGGATTTTAAGCATGGGCTTAAGCCTAACAATGATCGGGTTTAGTCAATTGGACCTTATATTGGTCTTGTTCTTTCATTCGAGCTAGTATTTTGTGTTTTGTGGCTTAACCGGTTATCCATAAGTATTCTTCACTTTGATCCAACACGAAGATAGCTTTATTTATCGTAATTCCACTTCCTGTCAGGAAAGGAGGCCAAAAGTAGATGTTTATAGTTAGCCCCCGCTTTGATCGAGTCTAGGATAGACAATGATCAAAGTAGTCAAGGAAAAATCCGAGACTCATTCTGCGAACTTCTCTAAGATTAGAGAATCTTTCAGTAACGTTTAAGGATGTCGAAACAATCCTCGGTTTGCGAAGTGTTTGAAACAAGTAGCTATTAAGGCTAGAGAAAGCTTTCCCTAGTCTTAATTCGCTAAAGAATCTAGATTGGTCCTTTGCAATTGTAGAATACTTTTACAAGTAAATGTATTCTAGGTGATGTCAAGTCATGAGAAAAGATCGGTTTTAAAAAGAATAAAAGGGGATGATTTCCTCTCAATCATGTCATCGTTGGTCTAGAGTCCCTCGATATGTCATTGAAACTTTAGCCTGACTTTAACAAAGTAAAAAGAATGAAAAAGGGGTTTCCGGTATTCGAACTGAAAAAGGGTCCGAAATTCGAGCCGGGTCTGGTATTCGAACCGGATGTCCACAAGATAGAAATACATGTCTCAAGACAGGAGGCACATATCCAAATCCAGTGAGAGAGAAGAAAGTCAGCAACTCTCTCAGTAATTTTGTCCACAAGATGAGTACACGTGTCTCAGTACTGGAGGCACGTGACTACATGGGTGCGACACTGTCTCGTCGCTCTTTATGCAGGGAATGGACGGACACCCTAACTGTCTGGTAAGTTAGTAAGCTCGCTAACTACCGTATTTGCTTCCATTCAAGAAGTGCCTTTTTCTGAAGGTTCGGCGCGCCTGTCGACTAGTGAGCTAACACCTAAAGTAAATAGTCTACCTTTTAGTTCAAAGAAGTAGATCTCGCAAAGCTTGGGCTGAGGTGAAATTTTACGCAACACCTACGCTGTACAATTTTACGTTGTACGCTACGCCATTTGCATTTTTACGCTGCATGATAACGCCTTCCTTTTTCTTCGGACGTGAAAAAAGAAGAATACTCGGACATTTATAACGTCAGTACAATAAAATGACAAACCTATCTATGGGTGCTTTTACGTAGAGCACCACCACGTAACGTCTTAAGGCACACTTACGAAAAACGTTCAAAACGTATGCTTGGGGAAGGCACAAAGCACGGTGTGCATGCAAAATGATGCAAAAAAACTATCAAAGAAGAAAATAAACTACATATGCAAAGCAATTTTAAAAAAGGATTTTGATAATTTGCGCGTCATTACGTCTAATAACGAGCAAAAACTGTTGAAAAAATGATCAAATGGATCAAAATCCGGATACCGGTCATTTTAGTGACAAGTATCCGCTCGCAACTCAGTGGGTCGCGCTGGCCAGGCGCGAGCATCGTTCTGAGTTGTGCTGCTATGTCACGCGCAACTTCTAAAGTTGCGTGCGACATTCAGTTCAGCAGAAAGAAAATCGCGAATGCGATTTTTCATTTCACTCTCTCTCTCCTTCTCTCCTCCATTTTCGACTCTTTTTCACTCTAAAGAGCTCCATTTTTTGCGATTTTCGAAGCTGAAGGAACCAAATATTGCTCTTAATTCACATTTTCAATAATCCAATGTAAGTTTTTTGCTTAAATCCGTTCATTCTTGGCTGGCATTTGAGCATTTTTCGAGTCGTTAAACCCCAAATTTTGAATTTGGGGATTTTTGATTCGGTCCATTATTCTTGAAATTGTTTGTTCCATGTTGTTATGCTATGTTTAAGGAGTGTTTTGCAATAAATTTCATGAAAAATAGTTAAGTATTGAACCTTGTATGAGCATTTCTTTGTTTAAGTTCGTTCTTGCTCTTTTTGCTCGAATTTTGCTTGAATATGTTGTTTTTCTTGCTCATTTTGGTTACACTTGTTAATTATGAAGTAGATTGTAGTATTAAAACTAGTATTACTTTCATAATTCACACTTTGCAAATTTTGAAATTGAAAAAATGGCGCGAAGTGTATACTTAGTTTGTTTTTGCCATATTCGAACTTCAACATTGTTTGGTAGACGATAATTGTGTTGGTGTTACTATTATTCGTCTTGGAATAGTTGTTTCTTTGAGATTTTGAAACATAATCCCTTGAATGCTTAATTGAAACTAGTATAGGATGGCTTTTGTGGGTGTTAAAAACCCCCATTTACTAAGTTTGACTGCAGGTATCGTAGCCCCAAGGTATGGGTGGCATTCGATTTTTGTGTTTTGTCCTATCGACAACCGTTATGCTGCCGAAATGGATCTAGAATACGATTATTAGTTTAGGAAAAAATGAACTAATAGAAAAATCTCGTCTATCATAGCATGGATTCGCCTCCATTTGTCGACGCTGAGGAGATTCTAGGCGGTTATGACGAGGTAGTTCGCCCTCGAAAGAGGGTGGCCCGGTCTCGTGAGGAGGTTCGAGAGCGACGCGCCGCTGCTGATCGACGTCGCCAGGAGGATGTGATCTAGGAGGCTCCTTTCGACTAGGACCCTAGGGTCCTTAAGTGGGATCCAGATCATCACGTCTCGGTTCGAGGGTGGCGCGACATCATGAGTTTCTTACGCCTTCTTTTTTTACTTTCCCTCTTTTCTTTCAAAAACCGTTTTTTTTTTATTATTTCAGCTCTCACTCTTCTCTCTTTTTTTTAGAGTGAGTCTAGCATGCGTCTATATGGCTCTGGTGACCCGCGGACTCGTTTTGAGAGCTTACCCGATGAGGTAAAGGAGATTGTGGAGCTTTCAGGGATCGGTCGCGTGCTAGCGGCTCTTCGGGATTTGTCGAGTCAGTCCACTTTGTCAGCTTTCCTATGCGGTTTTCTAGAGTTTTGGTGGGATTCCACCAACACTTTTCACTTTCTGTGGGGAGAGGTGACGGTCACTCCTTACGACTTCTCTACGATTACGGGTTTTCCTTTTGTAGCTGAGCATGTAGTTATAGAGGTCGTAACGGGGCAGGACTTGAGGCTGAAGGATCTCGTTGGGGATCGTCTAGCGGCGCGTACTCGATTCTTGCCGACGAGTCTTCGGCTGACGAGGTTGACCAGTAGTGCACACCTAAGCAGCTGGATCGGATACACATTGCCCACATTCTTTCCGTCACTCTCTTGAGTGATTGGGGAGAGCGTTTCCCTATCGGGTTACTCACTTGCCTCATAGACTTTGGACAAGTAAGTAATCTGAAATAAGCAGGGTGTCGTATGCCCGTATGCTTAGAGCTATGGGCAAAGCGACCTGGTTAGTGGATCATGCGGCAGCTATTGAGGTGCCTCAGATCTCCCTTACATGGCATGGTCGTACCCTTGAGGTACGTACTCTAAACTTTCTTTTAACTTTTTATTATTTATTTTTCTCTTTTTAAGTTGTTTCTCCTTTGTTTAGGCTTGGGGATACTCGTACCTGCCTTTCCTAGCCCCCAGGGTGCTCGAGGCTGCTTGCTTTCCTATCGGCCATCGGCTAGCTACGATTAGGAAAAGGCGAGCTACTTCAGCCGGCGACTTTTGTCAGAGGATTCTTTCGGCGACTCGTGCGTTTGTGAGTATTTTGACAACACATGTGTATCTCTCTATACGTATTATTATTTTGCTTTGATGATTTTCATGTGATTGCATTAGATCGATCCGGTCTGGCATGGTTCGTTGTCGGTTCCGGGCTCTCTACTCGGGACTCCCCGTGCTCCAGAGGACGAACGCTTGGTTTTTAGGCGAGCGCGTTCTCTGGCAGCATTCGTCAGAGGAGCCTGTGGTTCTTGTGGATCCTCCGATCCGGATGTTACGTCCGGATTTGCTGTCGACCGAGGATCAAGCTCAGGCGATCCTTCGTTAACCAGCGGATCAGCTGGTGCTACCGGATGCTCCTTTTCCGGCTTTCATTGCATCCAGGCTGACTCCTTTCCCAGCTTTTGTTCCGGTTAGTATCTCAATTATCTCTTTTTCTTCTTTTTTTTTGTTTCTATTTGCTTTTCGGAACTTTGACCCCCTTTTTTATTTATTATTATTATTATTATTATTTTTTTTTTTAATTTTTTTTTTTTATTATTATTATTTTTTTTTTTAGCGGGTCGTGCTAGGTGGTTGGGTGCCTCCTATAGCGGAGATCACATATACCGATGCTGTCGGGTCGGTAATTCGTGAGATCCTTCCAGTAGCGGAGGATGATGAGGGGATACCGTCCATTCCCGAGACGGTTGAGTCGGTATGTCCCTTTTTTTTGTATATGTACTTAAAATATTTCTATTTTTTGCTTCATATACATTTATTTACTAACTGTCCTTGTATTCTGGGAGCAGGTTCTGCGGGAGTCTATGAACGGCATGGTGAGGACTATACGTGCTTTTTCGAGCTGCTTATCAGAGAGCCCTCATGACTTTGTTATGCCGTAATCATCGGATGATTGCGGTAAGTTTCATTTCTTTTCTTTTTTGACGAAGTTATTACATTTCATGTATTAATCTTCGTTTTGGGATTTTGTAGGATGTACAACAACCGTCTAGCAGTCGCAGAGCACCCTTATCCTTTTGTACACATATTGTTATATTTTTAGGAAAAAAATATATATATTATTTTGTTTTGTTATACATATGACACTCTTCTCTTTTTTTTTTTTTTTTTTTATATGTCATTTATATTATTATTATTTTTTGTTTCCATGTGTACACATATAAAAAAAGCAAAAAAAAAAATTTCTGAGGGGGGGGGGGGGGGGGGGGTAAGGGTTCTCGACTTACGCCCCTCGAAAAATAACAAAAGAAAGGGACACAAGAGTTAGCTAAAGGCAAGCGTATGATTAGTCTTAGATTTCGTCAAGATTCCGTCATTATGTAAGCTAAAATACGGAAATAAGCCTAAACCACATGTCGCGACAGAGAAGACGCGCGCAAGTTATTTAGTTGCGCGCGCCATCTTTTTGTGAACTTTCCTTTGGGCGAAAATTGCCGAAAATATGCCCCTCTTGGGTCTATTTAAGCATGGTTTCGTGTAGTTTTTTTTTTTTTTTTTTTTTTTTTTTACATTGCACAATGGTGAAGACCTTTGAACATCGTTTGAAGCAATGGGTTACCTCCCTTTAAAACAAGGACAAACTAGCTTTCAAAATTTATCACCTAGACCCTCTATTGAATTATATGCAATTAGTGATTAATTTTGATTTCCTTCATGCCGCCGTTAACCATTGGGACTCCAACCACCATCTCTTTATTATTTAAAGGGGACGAAATTATTTTCCTTCCTGGTGAGTTCGAGGCTTTGCTAGGCTTCCCTACAATACTCTCCTTGTGACTTATTCGCCCCCATTGTCGGATCCCAAACCTATATTTCAAAGATTTTTCTTCTTGTCCGACAATGATATGACCAATATTGGAACTGAAGAAGGCGTGAATTTAATTCAATTTATTGAACAACGCTTTAAAATTCGTGCTTTATGCTATTGTCTTGTTGTCAATTGTTTGCTTAGGACAGGCAAAGAATATGGAAATTATTCCATGGTGTCCGTAGTAAAGTAATTAGAGGGATGTCATTCACCCGCTCCTTTGGCATTGGCAGAAACCATTTTATGCTTGAATTGCCTTAGAGGAGACCCTAACAAAAATGGTTTCACAGGAAGGCGTGTTTTGAGCGCAAGCCGTGAAGTTGCCCCGGTATGTCCAGCGCAATCTTCTGCGCTGCGCGCGGATGGCACGCACAACTTATTCTGATGCGCGCGCCACCTGCTCGTGTAAAAACTGGTTTTTTTATTTTTATTTTCAGATTTGGCTCATGGAGCTTTTGCGAATAGTTGATCAGCCACAAAATATTGAGGCTAATGGAGTACGGACATTCCCTGGACGTCGAATCCTTTACAAGCACAAAAATGAAGAGGAATGGACGTCGTTTTTCTGTCACGGGGTTCCTAACATACGTTTTGTAATTCCTTGGTGGAACATAAATAGTATGGTTGGGAGTAGTCTCAATTGCCCTTACATTAGGCTTTTAGGCCTATCTAGTGCTACTTACATTTTTCCTTGCAGGGTAATGAGACAATACGGGATGAAACAGATTATTCCCCCGCATGATTGTGATGCACCCAAAGATGTGACTTTTAGATCCGAGCGAATTTTCGGTTGGATAGAGTATTGGTCAAGTCTTTCAAGGTGGGTAGTACAAAATCCTGCTGTGAGTATTGTATTATATTCCTTTTATAAAGCTTGGATGAATGCTGCGGATAAGGGCGAATTAAACAAGGCCCGATCTCAATATCAAACTACCACGGCTCGCAATCCATCCAAGCCTTTAATGCATTTGGCCACCACTGCCCCTCCTAGTGGCCAAAACAAAGGAGTGAGAAGAAAATTGGATTTCTCATCTCCTAAGGCACGTTCGAAGGAATCCAAAAGGAAAGCTCCCTCCAAACCCGCACAAAAAGGTGTGATAATCAAGGAACCTCCGCAACAAAACTCGAAAGAGGACTCTAACAAAAGCTTCGGAAAAGGGAAAAAGGGTTGAAAAGGCTCCTATTTCTAAATTGAAGAACAATGTATGGGTTAAGAAGAAGACTGTAGGAGAAAGCTATAAGGTTTCTGAAAATACTGCGATTAAACTACTCCTCCATCATCCGTGACAATTGAGGATATAGTGAAGCCTTGGAGTGTTACACAATTTCTCTCTGTTTTTTTTTCTTTTTTTTTTTTTGAATAAAGTTTAATCACTACTATGCCCCTTTTCTTTATTTATGATCTAGTTCAACAATGTCTCTCCTTTTTTTTTAATTTGAATGAAATAAAAAAGGAGCTTTATGTTTTGATATTTTGATATGACCGAATTATATAGATTGCCTACGTATTCGTATCACCAAATCAGGTCATTGTGTAGTTCTAATTCCTTTTTTTTTTTATTTATTTTTATTTGTTTCCTTTAACTCCTTAAGTAAAAATTAAATGAAAAAATTAATCAAACTTTGTTTAAAAGGAATTAAATCAAATTTTAATTTTTATGTTTTCCGAGTACATGTGTTATATTCATGAAACGCCCTCCTTTTATCGTAAGTAGAAGTTGCAAATTTGTTCAAACAAAAAAGTCCGGGTTTGCAGTTTTACGATTAGGTGGCGCGCGCAAAAACTAAGGTTACGAGAACCTGTCGCGCGCAACTATTCCAGTTGCGCGAGACACCTGTACTACGAGTGTTTTGAATTTTTTTTTTATTAATGTGCTATTACCCCCCCCCCCAAGTGTGAAGATTTTTCCGTGAAGTTCGTTTAAAAATCTGAGCACTTAGAGCGGTTTATTATTTCTAAATTACCCCCCAAGTATTATGTATTTTATCGTGTCATTCGATAAAATACATAACACTTAGAATCTTTCAATTGAATGCTAAATAAAGTTAGTTATATGAATGAACGAGTTAATCCGGATTTCATATGTAATATTTCTTAAGTCGATCAATGTTTATTAATTGGCGAATTTCATCTCCTCCAATGTCCATTAATCTGACAGCTCCTCCTGATAGGATTTCAATTACGCGGTAGGGACCTATCCAATTAGGTTTGAATTTCCCTCTTGGATCGGTAGGTGGACCCCTAACCTCTTTTAGTACAAAGTCACCTTCTTTTATATTTCTTGGTTTTACTCTTTTATTGAAATGACGCGCAATGCACCTTTGGTAGACTTGTACACGATGCAAAGCTCTTAATTGTCATTTATCGAGCAATAAAAGCTCCTCATACCTCGCTCTTACCCATTCAGCTTCCGGCCGGTAGCTTACTTTCGAGTACGATGAGTAGGGATGGTATTTCCAGTTCGACTGGTTGAATTGCGTCCATTCCGAAAACTAAAAAGTACGGAGTTACTCTTATTGATGTTCGTATAGACGATCTATAACCCCATTGTGCGAAGTGTAGTTTACTCGGCCAGTCTTTATAATTTTCTGACATTTTCTTAATGATGACTGTTATATTTTTATTTGCCGATTCTAGAGCTCCATTCATTTGAGGTTTGTATGGGGATGAGTGATGATGGTTTACTTTATAACGAGTTAAGAGGGTCTCGACTTCAACTTTGAATTGAGATCCCTGATCACTAATTAGTTTGTGTGGAACTCCATACCTACAAAATATGTTTCGTTCGAGAAATTTTGCAACATGTTTAGAAGTAATATTCACGTAAGAAGCAGCCTCAATCCACTTGGTGAAGTAACTGATGGCTATTATTACGTACTCGTGCCCTCCTACTCCTGTTGGAGAGACTTTTCCAATTATGTCAATTCCCCAAGTTGAAAAGGGCCAAGGGAAGTAAGATTATATAGTTCGAATTATGGAAGGTGTTGTAAATTAGCAAACATTTAGCACTCTGGACATTTTTTGACATATTGTTTGCAATCATGTTCCATAGTGGACCAATAGTACCCTTGTCGCAAAATTTTTTTTGCAAGCATTTTAGCATTCATGTGAGGTCCTTTAACACCTTTGTGAGTATTTTCCATAAGGCGTGTTGTTTCGGGTTGGTCTATACACAATAAACTTTGACCATTAGGCCCTTTTTTGCATAATTGACCATTTAATAGACCATATTGAGCCGCAAGTCTTTGTAAGGCTCGTTGGTCTTTCGATGAAGTATTTTCGGGATATGTGCCATGATTAATATATTGGAGGATATGATCATACCAAGGATTGTTCCCTTCGATGTCATTTATTTCCTCTATTGCATTGCAATATGATGGTTCTTCTCTTCTATCAATGCATAATGGCATCACATTCAAGTGATCTTGAATGTTGATCATTAAGGCTAATTTTGCTAGCGCATCGGCAAATTAATTATCATCCCTTGGGAGATATTAAAAGTCAATATGTTCAAAGTGCTCGACGAGTTGCTCTAGGTGTGCTTGGTATAATATCATTGTGGAGTTCTTTATTTTCCATTTTTTCATTATATAATTTATAATCAAACTGGAATCTCCATATACCTCTAATTTTTGCACACCTATGCTAGCTGCTGCTTCTAATCCAATAATGAACGCTTCACATTTTGCGGCATTATTAGTAACCTCAAAGTCTAGTTTGACAGAGATTGGAGTATGTGCTCCCTCTGGACTTATGAGTAACACTCCTACGCCACATCCCTTTTGATTGGATGCACCGTCGCAGTACATTACCCATTTGTCATCTTGTGTCACGAGAATCTCTTCATCCGGAAGATGAGTAGTTTCTGCATGACTTGTTTGAATTGGATGTTAGGCTAGAAAGTCGGAAATTACTTTTCCTTTCATTGATTTTTCTTGAATATATTTTAACTCAAATTCGGCCAACATCACCAACCATTTAGATATTCTTCCTTGTATAGGTGGTTGTTCACACAAATACTTTATCGGATTTTGTTGAGAAACCACATGAGTAGTGTGTGGTAGCATATAATGTTGTAATTTTTTAGTTGCCCACACTAATGCTAAACTTTTCTTTTCTAAGGTGCTATATTTCGTTTCATATTGGATGAATTTTTTACTTATGTAATATATTGCACGCTCGACTTTGACTACCTCTTGTGCTAACATGGCGCCCGTGGCCGTGTCTGTAACTTTAATGTATAGCCTAAGAGGTAGTTTGGGTACTAGTGGTGCTAAAATCGGAGGACTTTTAAGATAATCATTGATTTTCTCAAAAGCCCTTTGGCATTGATCGTCCCATTCATGTTTTTCCTCTTTTTTCAATTTTTTAAATATTGGCTCACAAGTCACAGTTAATTTGTTGATAAATCGACTAATGTATTGCAGTTTGCCAAGGAACCCCCTAATTTCTTTTTTTGTTTGAGGGGGAGGCATGTCAACAATTGCCTTTATTTTGGAGGGATCGATCTCAGTACCGCGTGTGCTTACTACGTATCAGAGTAACTTGCCGGAAGTTACTCTGAAGGCGCATTTTTGTGGATTTAATCGCATGTTGTATTTTTTATGCGAGTGAAAAATTTGCGTAAAGCTTTTATATATCCCATTCTATCTTTGGAATTTACAATCATATCATCCAAATACACTTCTATTTCTTTATGCCTCATATCATGCAAGAGAGTCGTAGCCGTTCTTTGGTACGTAGCTCCCGCATTTTTTAAACAAAATGGCATGACTGTATAGCAATACGTACCCCAAGGGGTGATAAAGCATGTCTTTTCTTCGTCTTCTTTTGCCATTAAAATTCGGTTGTAACCTGCGTATCCATCCATAAAGGATAACATCGCATGTTCAGCCGTGTTATCTACCAATATATCAATATGTGGTATAGGAAAATCGTCTTTAGGGCTAGCCTTAATAAGGTCCCTAAAGTTTACACACATGCAAACTCGTCCATCCTTTTTAGGGATTAGGAAGATGTTCGCTACCCATTCTGGATAATTACATACGCGAATGAAACCTGCGTCCAATTATTTTTGCACTTCTTATTTTATTTTCAACGCGACGTCAGGTTTCATTCGTCGAAGTTTTTGTTTTACTGGTTTAGAGATAGGGTTCAAGGGAATGGTATGTTCCGCAATTTCCCTATCTATTCCAGGCATGTCCTTGTATGACCAAGCGAACACGTCTTCGAATTCTTTGAGCGTCGATATGAGAGTCGATCGCTCTTCCAGATTTAGAGTTAAGCCAATTTTGACTTCTCTTTTGTTTTCATTAGTTCCTATATTGATTGTTTCAGTTTCTTCAATGATAGGGTTCTTTTGTTCTCGTTCATTCATTAGTTCAACCAACTTATTAATATTATCATCTTCATTAGATTGATTGTTATAGCATTCGAAAGATTCAATAGAAGGCATATACTCGGAAATAGAGCTCATATTATTAGAATCAAAAGAAAGTACATTAAGAGAAGAATCCTTTTTGGGATCTTTGTCCTTAGAACTAGAAAATAAAGACTAAGTAATGGGCACAAGGCCTAGATTCTCAGCTTCCCTAGAGTCTATAATAGATTCATTGTCCGATTCTTCAAACATCTTCCCTTCACCTGTGACTATTTCAAGCTTATCGCCTTTGTGATTGGTCCACTTGAAAGATTTCCTCCACCCATGCTCTAAGGTTTCATTAGAAGGGGTGATTAATGAAGGTGGTTCAAAAGCTTCATCTTGGATGATATTTTGATTGGTCATCGCAGCGACATGATTTTGTTCTAGTCCAAATAGCAAGTTAAATGCTTGCCTATCATAGCACCCTGGAATTGGGTATTTTGATTTGACAATACTAAAATCGTCATCCAAGAAGTAGCAGTCGTGAAATATTTCGAATCCAGGATTCTTGATTGCTTCCAAAACTAGTGGTTCTGGAAAGTCATAGCATGGGTAGTCTTCTCCCTCCCTAATGAATTGTCCATTAAGGGTTTGTTGATAGGATGGGAGTAAAGTGACTATCCCTTTCTTGTTGTTGTCTCTACGTGCTTTTTTTTTTGCATCGTGAGACTTCAATTCTTCTTTGGTTTGTTTATATCCCAATCTAAAGGAGAAGCTTTTCTTTGGGATAGGAAGTAAGAAATATTTCTTCATTCTTATTCCTAAAGGCATCCCAGGAAAGTAACTACTCTTGAGTAAGATGTTGTTTACTATCCGGGTGGAATATGGATCAAGCTTGAAAGGTTATTCCAAGTATTCCTCCATTTCTATTATGTAGATTGGCTCCACGGCAAATCCCTACATGTCCTCTTCATCATTATCGTGGTTTATTTCTAAGAGTGATTGATCATTTATTGCTATTTTAAGTGGAGAAGCATGTATAGTCATAGGAAGCCCTTGATAGTTCAACCTAATCATTTGATGAAATGAGGATGGTATTGCACCAAACTCATGTATCCAAGGACGTCCAAGTAGAAGGTTCAATGTAGGTTTTATGTCCATAACGTGGCATTCACCCATCTTTTGTATTGGGCCTGTGGTAATTGGTAGCTTAATAGTTCCACACACCGATCTTCTCGAATTGTCATAGGCCCTAATGCTTTGTGTTGTTGATTGAAAATCATGTTCTGGATTAAGGCCTAAGTATTTTTTGCAGTTCGTAATGGGCATACGTTTGCAGCTGACCTATTGTCCACCAAAGTTAGAGGGATGTTGTATCCCTTGCACCCCACAGTTAAATATAATGCATTGTTGTGGGTAGTGTCTTTTGAAGGCAAATCATCATTAGTGAAAATGATTGATTTGTCAGATTTCTCGCTAGTAAGCAAGTTAACGAGTTCTTGAGGGGTTGTGTCTGTGCTTACGGACAAAGCCGTTAGAGAATTCATAAGGGAATTCCTATGTTCTTTAGAAGTACTTAAGAGTTCCCAAATGCTAACATTCTCCTTGGATTGGCGAAGTTGTTTGACCAATGGATCTTCCATCTCAAGTGGAGGTGGTATTGTATTTTGCATTTGACCTTGAGTTTGATTTTGTGTGGTCGAAGATCCATTTGGTGGTGGTGCTTGGTAAACTCGCCTAGAATGAGTTAGATGATCTATCTCGTTAGGATTAGTTGTAGGACTCATAAACCAACTTCCTTCTAGAGGCTTTGAGCGTGCCTCCATTTCAAGATGTTCCATGAGTTGAGCTTAATGTCATTGTTCATCCTAGGAGAGATTTGATAAGTCTTGTGACTTCCCCAAGAAATGATCCCAATCAAGCGCTCCATTTGTTTCATTTTGTAAACAAGATGGAGGTGGGACGGCGGCATACGTAGAGACATATAAGTCTTGAAAGTCGTCGTCCCATAGTCCACATACTTCATTAGTTGCCCCTATGAGTATTGTGGATAGAGGTTCTCCTATATGTGTGATATAGTTCAAAGGATTGAACATATCACTTCCCATATGGTCTTCATCGATGTTAAACACCCCTTAGGGGGATGCATTATTATTAGGCTTAGGCGTGAGAATTCTCCCATCGTCTACAAAATCTTGTATTTTATGCTTTAAGACGAAACAACGTTCAGTATCGTGTCCATTGCCTCTATGATAAGCGCAATAAGCATTACCATCTCAGTTAGCAAATCTTCTTTCTAGTGGAGTGGGTGGTGTTGGTCCTGTTGGTGCAAGTAAACCTTTTTCATTTAATTTCTCTAGCAATTCTTTATAGCTCACGGGAAATTGAGTAAATTTTTTTTCTATTGTCCATCTTTTCTTAGGATCATTATATTGATTCGTGTTATTGTATTGCGTGGTGGTCGTAAATACGTCAATAAAGGATGATGTGCTATCATTCCCCTTCTTTTAGTTATTTTAAGGTTGATGATGAATGATGGGGTTTATTTGCTTTTTCTTTAGTAAGATCATCTTCAATCTTGGTACCTACGGAATAGACCTTTTGAAAAGTGTCTAAACAAAGGTAACGTAGATGTTTGTTGTACTTTTCATGACAGTTGTCAATGAATTTTTGTACTAATTCGAGTTCGGGTGGCCTTTGGGCAAGATGGGCCGCCTTTTCTCGCAATCTACCATAGAAAGCAAGGAAGCCTTCATTGTCGCCCTGCTTTAGCATTTCGAGTTCACGTAGAGTGGATTTGAACTCTACGTTACTCTCATATTGGGTAATGAAAGTCGAGACTACATCTTCCTATGTTGCCTTGAATTTTGGATCTAGCCCATAGTACCACTCTCTTGCAGTTGGGTCTAGAGATAAAGGGAAAGTCAAAGCATAAAGCTTAGGATCAACTCCCTTTAATGCCATGGTGCTAGTAAAACACATTAAATGATTTTGTGGATTATTGGTCACCTTAAATATTGGCAAGTCCGTAGCTACGAACTTTTCTGGTAAAGCAAGTCCTGCGGGAGGAGCAAACTTTTCTGCGTCGAAGTACTTGTTCCCCATTGTAGAACGAAGAACTAGCTTCTCCAACGACTTTTCTTTGATGGATAATTGTTCCATCTTTTCTTGCAAGGCTATGGTTTCAGAATTTTTCTTATTAGCCTTTTCAATTGTCTTAATTCTTTAATTTTCTCCTCGGCTTCTTGAGCCTTTTCTTCTCTCAAACGAAGAATCTCCTATTGAAGTTCTTCAATGGTTGACATTGCTGTTGGACTAGGACTAGTTGTCGAAGAAAAATGGTTTGAAAGGGATTGATCTTTTGATGGTAGACGTAGAAGGCGAGTGCCCGGGAGTCTTCTTTCCCAAGATTGGAAACCGTCCTTAAAAGAAGTACGAAAGAATAAGTAAACCAATACGCTTGTTTAGAACGGGAAGAAAGAAAAAGACAATGACGCAAGATATATTTGAACGGATAACATCGCCCTTAACATTTCTTGAATAAAGATATCGTTTTGACGAGTCAATTTGTTTATTGAAAAAATCAAAGTTGATTCGTACAGTGGGCGCGCACAAGTAATTAAGTTGCACCCGAATGTCGCGCGCAACAAAATGACTTGCGCAGGGAGGGGTTGCGCAACTCAATGAGTTGCGCGCTACCTGCTCGTATGATTTTTTTTAATTCGAGCACTTATTTTTTATTTTTTACATTGTTCTTTTTTTTATTATTATTTTTTTCTTTTTTTTGTGATACCCTTCGAATATAACTCTAAATCACGAAGAGACGACTTCGTAATTGGGAACCTAGACCAAACTAAAAGGAAAAAAAAAGAAGACTATCCTAACACGTTGCATATAGTCACATAATCACATAAGCATGGCAGAAGTCAAGATTCACGTATTGCCATTCTAAGGTCGAAAAAGGCTTGGGTGTCCAAGGTACCATATCTTATGAAACGATGCACAAATCAATCACTCAATGAGTTGACCTATGACATCGTCCTCCCAACATTTTGTTGGCGATATGGGTGGGATGATTGTTAATGATTTTGGGATAGAAGCCTAGTGTTGTCAACCCCTAGTCAATGAGCCAATCCCAAATGTTTAAGTGTGCTATACTTATGCATGATGCAATGTTGCTTGTTTGGTTTTTACTTTTGTGCAAAAGAAAGATATTATGCGTTCAAGTCTCTCTCTCTAAATAGAGATTATCCAAGTTAGTTCTCGTTAAAACCCATAGGCAACCTGGTGTTTAAAACCTTGGACCATAACTACAAACTAATCATGTAACCTCTAAGTCCCCAGTGGAGTCGGCAGTATAAGGAGGGTGATCCCATCGTAAGGGGTACTCTCATTAAATGTCCATGGCCATTTAAAAGCATAGGAATTTACACTTGTTAAGGTGTATTAGGATTTGAATTCCTGACTGTTTGGGGGACCTTGAATTAGAAATGATTCTATCATACACGCTTTTTTGTAAGGAACAAGTAAGAGTCTCCAATGAGTTTTAGGAAAACCCAAAAACCTCGTTCATGCCTTTCTCCCAAGTATAGTTCAATGGATATTTAGCATGAATCATAAGTTTACCCATGCCTAAATTGGTCTACATAAACCCGAAATGAGTTCGGGAGCGAGGGTAATAAGATAACGTTCCCTTTAGAGGGGAATCGCGATCCTAGCCCTAGTGCGGCCTCTACTAGCTCTTCCTTTGCACAATTTCATCACCAAACAATATATGCAACGTGATACCTTAAACTATGTTAGTTTATTTTATTTACACACGTCAATTCACGTAGGAATTACATTGTAAGGTCGTTATTCTTATTTAATAAAATTCGTGAAAAGAACAAGAAAATAAACAATATTCGCCTTGACTTAAGTGATCAACCAACAATTATTTTATTCAATTCTAATCTTTTTTTAACGAAAGATGCTATATGGAATTGATTAATTAATTATTTTAAAGGTGATAAAAAACACTAATTAATTAATTAAGGTTCTTTTAAACAAAGAAAATAAACGTGATTTAACTAAGTGCTTGGGAATTTACCACTTCTCTTTGCTAAATCTCCGTTTAGAACACTTATGGATTCCTTCTTGTTGGGGAACCTCCACCGTAGTAACAAAGTATCAAAGGGGAGTGTTTAGGACAAGAGGGTTAGGAAACACAAGTTCACAAGTATTCTGCCAGCGTTTATGGTTATTTTCTGTGTGTTTAAGCCTCGGATTAGGGTCTTATTTATAGGGAATGATTAGGTTTAGGGTTAAGAGCATTCTGCCGCATCAGGTGTTGCGCGTAATAGGATAAGTTGCGCACGGCTGTCACGCGCAAGTGAATAAGTCGTGCAAGCATGATGCGCGCAGTTATTTGTCTTGTGCGCAGCTCTATGGTAAGATTCGATTTTCCAAGATTTTGATATTCTGAATTTTTCGCGAGCGCATCTCCAGAAGTTGCGCGGAGTGCTGCGCGCAACAGAATAAATTCCGCGCGACTTTGTAAGATGCCCGCGACATTTTCCGCGACTGCTTAAATTTTAACCTAGATGCTCTTAAATCCGTCATTATTGGGTTTTAAGCAAGGGCTTAAGCCTAATTATGATCGGATTTAGTTAATTAGACCTTGTATTGGTCTTGTTCTTTTATTCGGGCTAGTGTTTTGTGTTTTGTGGCTTAACCAGTTATCCATCAGTATTCTTTACTTTGATCCAACACGAAGATGGCTTTATTTATCGTCATTGCATTTCCTGTCGGGAAAGGAGGCTAAAAGTAGATGTCTACACTTAACAGGATCTTAGAGACGACAAGCTGAATATAGTAATGTAGACAGCCAAATGTGTCTCCCCAAAACGAACCCGGTGATGAATAACTTTCATGTCACTTGATTATCGAACAAAATTAAAGTGTGGAAAGTCTAGTGATGAGGATGTTTTTATTAAAATATTTCTCTTTCCGTTTTCAAAAATGTTTCTTTTCTTACTCCTATTTATTAAAATAGCCAATCCAATTTAGTTTGGTCCATAATAAGGGTCCAATAATAGTGTAGTTGGATTGGGCTCGAAAAGAGATTTCCAATGATATATTATAAGCCCAATTCCAATAAATTACGAGGAAGGTATGAATTATGAGGGCCTATTAATTTTATTTTTTTAAAAACAGTTTTATTTAGAATAAAATATATTATACCTGATTACATTTTTATTCTAATAAATATTACGCGTGGAAAAGCGCGTTGATTTTTGGACCATCGCTGGCCTTCGTTGCCTGGCGAGGAGCTTGTCATCTTGGGCTGGCTTCTGTTGTTTTCTACAAGAGGTATTTTATTCTTAATATGATTTTCGTCGATCCCATGGTGTCTTTCCTATAAATAGGGTCGTATCTCCCTGTTTTCAGATCATCTATATCTACAATCAACATCTCTCTCTAAAAGCTAGAAGCTTTCCTTCTCCCTGTATTCTTTTTCTAAACCTTCCCTCTCTCAAAATTCCTCATACCTTAGCTTTAGAAACACCTAGCCAAGTTCGAAGTTGCCTTCGCCCTAGACGTGAAAGGTTTAATAATTTCAGAGGGTTTGGTCCAAAATCTCTATTTCAATTATTTAATTTAATTGTTTTGATATTATACTTTTCCTTGAAGTTACTAACGTGTGTATTTGTTATTAGAAAGAGGCACAAGGCATCGAAGTAAGTAATTTAATTGTCTAATTATTCTTGTAATATAGAAATCATGTTTTGATTATTTTGTTGATTCCTAGTATAATGTTAGGATGTTTTGATCTTCTTAGTATCATGTTTAGGGTTAATTATTATTTCTAATATCAAGTATGATTATTAAATTCCTATTTCTTTCATTATATCATGATAGTGCTACAGCTTTGATCTTTAATGTTTAGTGACATGCTAGGGTTTGTTGCTTTGATCTTTAATGTTTAGTGACATGCTAGGGTTTGTTATTAATCTTGTTAGTATCATGCCTAGGATCTTGCTATTGTTATTATGCTTTAAGTTGATTATGATTATGATTTATTATTGTTATGATTATGTTGCTTGATATGATATATTTATTTTTATTGCTTGATCACGCCTTTTATGCATGTTTAAAGAGAATTTGTACTTGTAATCACGCTTAATAAGATAAGTAATAATCTTGTTTAGGGTTAATATGATTATAATTCAAGTGATCACCAATAATAGATTTATTTGTGCATTAATATTTAATCAACATAGAGTAAACAGGTTTCGGGTTAACCTATTGATTGTAAGTTAGTCAGAAAGCGCACATGAATACGAGAAGAAAAAAGTAGAGGCCTATTTTTTAGGGCAATTTCAATCTCTTTTAGGTTGGATTTGTACCTTCATCCCCAAACTTCCAGTCATGGTTCCAGACCTATTGGAGTTAACAATCTACTAGATTGTAAAGGGGTGTAACCTTCACCCTGTGAACCGTTTACAAGTTCCTAAAACTTGTTAGTGACTCTTTTACTCTAGCTTCCTTCCCTTTAGACGCCACCATGCTTAAGTGTATGATCACAGTGGGGCTCAAGTGTGGGATGGATTGAAATATTCCCTACTGTTTTTTTGGTGACTCCACTGGGGAGGATCTCTATTTTGGCTCAAGAGTGGATGAGACTCAAAAAGTTCTAAGTAATTTATGTGTGTAATTTTGATTATTACACGTAGGAATTTAGGGAAATATCTTTCACAACTAAAATCAAAATAATGCTATGAAAAAACTGGAAAATTCAAGAACAAATAGATGCCGAGGCATGTAGGAATTAGCGCCGAGAAAACAGTGTCAGCACCAAATGACGGTGCTGTTGCCAGGCAACAAGCTTTTCGCCTGGCGATGGTGCCAACGTCTAGCGACGACACTATTTTCTCGTGATAAATGCTTCCACTACCGAGCCTGAAATCTACCTTCTTTTTTCGACTAATTTTCTAGCACTGTTTGCTCGATTTTACTTCCTGATTGAGTTTTTCCCTTTTTTCTAAACCCATATGTGTTCTACATATGGACATAACCCACTGGGAATTCATGCTCCATCTACCCAATCGAACGCTCCTGACAACGAAGGGTACATCCGAGATTGTTGAATTCACCAAACCATGGAAGCAAGTTTAACTTGCGCGGTCCCATCCACACGCGCCAACCCTTCAAAAGGTAAAGCTTCTGCGCAGTGCATCCGGACACATAACCATGGACCCTATAGACTAACCGATATCCTGAACTTTAGAGAACTAGAGCTATGGTTAGGTTGCAAACTCATTGCATCATATTGTGACTATATAACTACTTGTGCATTATTTGTTGTGCATACTCTATGTGTTTTTCCTAACCTTTTCTTTGACTTGTGTATGAGTTAAATAAATAAAAATAATGACTAAAAGGACTTTGTAAATTTAATTAATTAATAAACAATTAAAGTGTAATAAATTGATCAAACTAGACTTAGTACGACTTTTAGGCTAATCCCTTTAGAGCAAAATACTAAAAATAATCCTTGGTCAATGTTACATAACGGCGCAAAGATCTGGACTGTGGTGCCACACACTAGTGTCCGGCACCTGGCGACGATCTCGTCGTTAGGTGTTGGCTGCCAGCATCCGGTGACGGTACTGTCGTTTGATGACAGCCTGTAATTTTGATCGAGTCTTCACGATGCGCCAGTCTAATCAATTTGCTAATACAGTTTAATCTGTTTATTAATGGCGGTAATTATATTTAGTACTTAATCGAGTCTTGGCACATAGTCCCATGGTCTCACAAAAGATTCAAAGTATGTCACTCATATTCACTATTATAGCACACACATAATACGTCACATCTTGACCATGTCTAAGAGAGTCTTCTATGCGCATCTTTCCGTCATTTTTTGAGGGGGTAAGTCGGATATTAATCCTGCAATAAAACCATATTTGGTTAAATCCTTACTTGGTCTCAAAAAATATACCCCATTTTTGCTTTTTTGTTTTTAAAATCAATAAAGTCAAAGCCAAATTCGAGTTAAGTAATTAAATAAATAAATAGTTTAATTTACAGCACTTGGTCCAGAAAGGAAGGGCGGCTAATCAAAGACAGCATTTTCGTTCAGATACTCCTTTTTGACAAACCCATTACTCAGAAAAGGAAAGCTAAGAAGATCATAGCCACTCATGAAGAAGGTAATAAACTCAAGAAGGATGTAGCCAACCTAACTGACTTGATGAAGAACATATCTCTTCAAGTTAATGACCCTGTAAGGAAACAACAAATGGAGCTCATGCAATAAAGCTTGAGCAAGATATCCAATGATTATAGGTTCCAAGGCATTAGCTCACAAGGGGTCTTGGTGGACAAGGAACTTCTACCGCAGAAAGCCACTGACATCCCTAAGATAAAGGAAATAGACAATCCCTACTTCCACTTAAGAGCATTCGAGACAATAATGAACATTAAATGGATAGATAAGAAAATTTTTCATAAGTGGAAGGAAACCTCTGGTAAGATGATTAAGGTACCTACTGAAAAAGAGTATGTGAGATTGTTCATACAGAATCTCAAGGAAAAATACTCTAAGATTCTCAAATATCAAAGCAACTTGAACACTTTTAAGGCCGTCTATGACATCGGAATAAATTTTGAAGACGACCTTGCAAAACAAAAAGCTGCTAACACAAACTCCAACAGTGGCTCGAAAGGAAAGAAGAACGACAATCCTTCTTCTTCCAAAACTACCCACTCAAACAATGTTAGCACCTTTAATTTGAATGTAGTCCTTGCTATGAGCAATCAAGGACAAAAGAAACCATTTAGGAGAAACTTTACTCCTATTGGTATGAGTTATGACACCGCATTTGACTATCTTCATGCAAAAGGTTGTATAACTCCTGTTGGACCATTTGGGGATCCACCAGTCAAAAAGAAATCGACTAATTGGAACCCCAATGCACACTGTAAAATACCATCAAGGCAGAGGCCATCTTACGGAGAATTGTTGGAAGCTAAAGGAAGCTCTCAAGGACTTAATAGACAACAATAAACTCCCAGTGCCTCCTGCATGTAAGAAGCCAATTATCAACAGTAAACCACTTTCTGATTCCTTGGCCATCTCTAATGAGGAAAATTCTGTTGATCCCTCATCCTTGATTAAACCTATTGAAGAAACTTATGCCCTTGATAAAGAAGAAGAAGTATTCTTCGACTCCATGAGTGAACCGTCCCCAATGCAACAACCTCCCACTAAGGAAGATATATTGCTCCTTGTATATTCAGTAGAAAAATTCGTAGGCATGTGTAGAAAGATTCTTGAACGCACTGAACAAGAAAAAAATAAATATGTCAAAAAAGAGGTAGCACCAACTACGAAGAAACCATTCTCACTTCAAGTAGTTGAAAAACCTAAAAAGAGCGATAGATCCTACACTCCAATTGGGACAACCTATGCAAACATGTTCAAAATGCTCTCCCAAGGTGGCAAGATTAAACCTCTTGAACCGAGACCATTTGAATCACTAAAGGGGACGGATAAATTTTACTGTCCATATCATCAATCAGGGGAACATACAATAGAACACTGTTTTAAATTTAAAGATTTAATTCAGAAACTGATTGATGATAAAAGATAGTCCAATGGAGTTTGGGATAGTGACGACAAGGATGTCTACCTTAAAGATTTGGAAGAGACCCCATTATCCACAATATATCTGATAAATGACATTTAGGATGAATGCAACCTCATGTTACTGTGCAACAACCTATCCCTACTACTCAGCAAGTTCCTATACCTATCATAGAGGACAACGATGTTGTCAAGCAATTGAAGAAAACCAAAGTTGACATGAATATATGGAAACTCTTGGCTACATCGCCCATCAACATAGGTTGGCAGTAATAAATGCGTTGGATAAGATAGGAATAGATTCTGAAACCACTCATGAAGGGTTGGCTAACTTTCTCACGAGTGATCTTCCTAGTCCTATAAATTTAATCACCTTTTATGACAAGGATTTACCTCCTGAGGGTGATAAACATAACAAAGCATTAAATCTCACGGTAATCTTCTAGAGAATGAATGTCCCAATGAATCTTGTAGATAATGGATCAGCGATTAATGTCTGTCCACTCTTAACTGCGAGAATGTTAGGGTAAAAAGATGAAGACTTAGCCCCTTCTACACAGGGAGTAAGAGCCTATGACAACACTCACCGCCAAGCTCTTG
The DNA here is from genome assembly GCF_948465745.1 of Chenopodium album. NCBI lineage: Eukaryota > Viridiplantae > Streptophyta > Magnoliopsida > Caryophyllales > Amaranthaceae > Chenopodium > Chenopodium album. The sequence goes on from NC_137842.1 coordinate 20,526,918, forward strand.
GGACTATCACTATGAACGTAATGGCAGGAGTTATAGAACATGCCACTACTTTTCAAATGGTAGACATTAAAGCCTCTTTCAACCTATTGTTGGGAGACCCTTGGCTTCACGACCTAAAGGCCGTCCCTTCATCCCTTCATCAGCAAGTGAAGGCTATAGTGGAAGGAATCCCTGTCACAATTGACGCTTCACCAATGAGGATCAAAGCTATTAAAAATCCCATCATAAACGTGGAGCACGATGAAGATGACAAGGACTTGTGGGGCTTTAACGAAGAGGTATCCTTCATTGAGGAAGATGAAAGGACCCCACTTCACTATGACCTCCACTCTAACATGACAGTAAACACTATCCTTAAGAAACAAGGACACTTTCCTGGAATATTTCTTTGAAAGAAGAAAGGAATAGCAAAACAAATGGGACTACCCGGCCTCCCTAAATTGGACACTTTTGGACTTGGTTTTGAACCGACTCCAGATGATATTAAGCGATCCCGGGAAAAGGCAAACGCACATAGGAACGCTCGTACCAAAAAATAAGCAATCCCAATGGATCGTTACCCTCTTACTCTAAATGGACAATTCCATAAAAGAGAGAGAGGATTATCCATGCTATAAATTCCCTAAACCCTTTGTCAAGAATGGGATAAGACAACCTGGGTTCGAAATATTTCTAGATTGCAACTTTATAGACGATGTCCCAACTCCCATCCATACGGAAAAAGCACCCCCATGCTTTAACTTTAATGTCATGGGACTATTCTTTGGGTATGAAAAGAATGAGCCAACGCTTATTGAAGACAACTCCTTGCTCATTCAAAAAGTATTAAAGAGTGGTAACTTTGATCCTTCCAAGCTTATCACTGCAGCAGAGGGTCTAGTTCAAGGATGGCGAAAGGCCGTGAAAGTGACTACTCCAAGCGGAAGAAATATTTTTATAAGAACCGAACAAGGACCAAAGTTCAAAGAATTATCTGAGTCAGAGTCTGAGTTAGAGTCTTCCCGTATCGAGTCTTCTAAGTCCTTAGTCATAGCACCTCCTCCTTCTCTTTAATGTCTTCCCCAAGAATAGTCAATAATCAAGATCCAACGGAAGTCTCTTTATTTGACGTAATAATGATTTAAGAATTCAATAATATGTCTTCTTCTGCTTACTCTTTGTGTCATTCTTTAACTCAAGATGATGAGCATTGCTTAACTAACCATGAAAGCGACAAAGAAATAATTAATGCAATGGAAACACTTGAAAATAAAACATAGATATTTGAGTATACTGAAACGGTTGACATCTCAAATGATCCAACCATAAAAAGAGAAGTTAAAATCAGACTAACATTTAAAAAAGATGAAAGAACCAATTTCATTAATTTATTAAAAGAATTCAACGATGTATTAGCTTGGTCATATGAAGATATGCCAGGAATTAATAGAGAAATAGCTTAGCACGCAATTCCACTAATTCCAGGAATGAAACATGAAAAACAAAAGTTACGTCGAATGAAACCCGACGTAGCTCTTAAAAAAAAGAAGAAGTACAAAAACAAATAACAGTTGGTTTTATCAGGGTATCCAAATACCCCGATTGGGTCGCAAACGTAGTCCCAGTTTCGAAGAAGGATGAAAGGGTATGAATGTGTGTTAACTATCGCGATCTAAATAAGGCAAGTCCAAAGGATGACTTCTTTTTACAACACATCGATATTTTAGTTGATTTACAGCAAATAACACATTTCTCTCATTTATGGATGTATACGCAGGGTACAATCACATCCTCATGGCAGAAGAAGACATGGAGAAAAAAACTTTCATAACACCTTGGGGAACCTACCGCTACACGGTGATGCCATTCGGGTTGAAAAACGCAGGTGCCACTTACCAACGAGCAGCAACCGCTTTACTCTATGACATGATGCACAAGTAAGTCGAAGTCTATGTAGATGACATGATTGTGAAACCAAAGGATCGACCAGGGTATTTGGTAGCCCTAAGAAAATTATTTGAAAGGTTAAGAAAATATAACATGAGGTTAAACCCATCCAAGTGTGCTTTTGGAGTCACCTCAGGAAAACTCTTCGGATATGTCATTAGCTCTAGAGGAATAGATATAGGCCTAACAAAGATCAAATCAATCATGTCAATGCCACCACCCAAAACCAAAAAGCAAATTTGGGGATTCATTGGCCGGTTGCAATACATAAGTAGGTTCATATCAAAATTGACAACAATATGTGAACCAATATTTAAGAAGCTCATAAAGAATGTGCCGGCAACATGGGACGATAAGTGTCAAAAAGCCTTTGAGAAGATCAAAGCCTTTCTCGCTAACCCTCCTGTATTAGCACCAGCGCTCCCAATAATCCCTCTTAGGTTGTCATTAACAGTCACCAAGGAGACAATGGGGGCTATGCTCGCATAAGAAGTAGAAGGAAAGAAAAATGCCATCTACTACCTAAGCAAAAAGATACTCGAGTATAAAATACGATATTACACCACTTGAGAAATTATGTCTCGCATTGGTGTGGGCCACAACCAAGTTAAGACATTACATGCTCGTTCATACGATCTTTGTAATATCTCAAATGGATCCACCCTCAAGTATCTTTTCAAGAAATCTACACTAAATGGATGAATATCAAGATGGATAGTCAACCTAGCCTAACTTAATGTAAGGTTCATGCCTCAAAAGGCTATTAAAGGATCCGTGGTTTTAGATTTCTTAGCGGATTTTCCAATAGAAAATTTCACGCCCATACATGAGAATGAATTTCTAGACGAAGACTTGACGTCACAAAAGATGATACTTGGACTCTCTACTTCGACGGAGCCTCAAACCAAAAGGGATGTGGTGTAGGAGTACTATTGGTATCACCAAAAGAGGAACATATCCCAATCTCCATAAAGCTAGATTTCGACGTTACCAGCAACGCTGCAGAATACGAGGCATGCGTGGTAGGCCTTGAAACAGCACTAGCAATGGGAGTAAAGAAACTTCGAATTTTCGGAGATTCTTCATTGATCATCAATCAAATCTCCAAGATATGGAAAGTAAGGAGTGAAAGCATAGCCCTTACCAAACCTACTAGGAAACACTCACAAACCAACTAGAAAAAGTAGAATACACATATCTACACATAGAGGAAAATCAATTTGTTGATGCCTTGTCAAGACTAGCCTCAATGGTTAGGATTCCTAAGAAAATTGAGCAAACGCCCTTAACAATAGAAAAAGAGGCACAAACCAGCTTATATCCAAGCAATATAAGATGATGAAGTATCCAAAGAGGAAGAAGAAGAAGAAGAAGAGGAAGAACCTTGGTATACAGACAACCTCAATTGTGTCACAAAGGGAGAATATCCATCCCATGCTGACAAAAGGGCAAAATGAGCCTTAAGACTTTTTGCTTCCCAATATGTGCTCATTAACAACGAGTTACACAAAAGGGTACCTAAAGGTTGAGCTCTTTATGTGTAGGCAAAAAGGAATCCCAAAGGGCTATGAGAATAGTCCACGAAGGGGTATGTGGAACACACGTAAATGGCAAAATGCTAGTCCAAAAGATAATGCGCGAAGGACATTATTGGACTACCATGAATAGGGGCTGTCATCAATATGTCAAAAGATGCCATAAATGCCAAATATATGCCAACTTGCAACATGTTCCCCATCTCTCCTCTACACCTACACATCACCGTGGCCATTCTCAACATGGGGAATAGACATCATTGTAAGAATTACTCCTCAAGGAACAGGAGGCCATGAATATATATTAGTAGCAATTGATTATTTCACTAAATAGGTTGAAGAAAAAACATACGCTAAACTCACTGCAAAACATGTAGCACTCTTTATCGAAAGAAATATCATTTTTCGATATGGAGTCCCACATGAAATAATAAGCGACAATGGAACTCACTTTCAAGCAGAAAGTGAAGAATTGTTACAAATGTATGGCATTAAACACCATCATTATTCTCCCTATAGACCTAAGGCAAATGGTGCCGTTGAGGCAGCTAATAAAAATTTAAATACAATCATCGAGAAGATGACAAAAAATTACAAAGATTGGCCTGACAAACTCCAGTTTTCCCTATGGGGATATCGCATGTTAATTCGGTCATCAACAAGAAATACGTCATTTTCCTCATTTTATAGAATGGATGACGTACAACCTATAGAGCTTGAAATACCTTCTCTGGCGTTAGAAAGTAATTTCGATGAACTAGATTGGACTAGACCGAGATATAAAGAGCTAATTCTACTTGATGAAAAGCGACTACAGGCTCTACAACATACTCAATGTTATCAAACCTGTATGGCTATGCACTACAACAAAAAAGTCAAGACAAGGATAATAAGAGTAGGAGACTTGGTCCTAAATGCATTAAGGAAAAATGTTTTGGACCCAAGAGGCAAGTTTATACCCAATTGGTCTGGGCCATATATTGTCAAAACTATCCTATCAGGAGGAGCTGCAAAACTAATTGTAGGGAATATTTCAAGATTTACGCAAAACTTGAACCCCACTGTGATCATACACTTAAGCATGGTGGCGTCCAAAGGGAAAGAAGTTAGAGAAAAAGAGTCGCCAACAAGTTTTAGGAACTTGTAAACCGTTCACAGGGTGAAGGTTACACCCCTTAACGATCCAAGAGATCATTAACTCCAATAGGTTTGGAACCAAGACTGGAAGTTCGGGGATGAAGGTACAAATCCAAACTAAAAGAGAAATAAATCGCCCTAATAATAGGCCTTTACTTTATTCTACTCGTATTCATGTGCGCTTTTTGACTAACATGCAATCAATAGATTTACCCTAAACCTGTTTAATCTATGTTGGTTGAATATTAATGCATAAATAAATATATTATTGGTGATAACTTGAATTATAATAAAATTAACCCTAAACAAGATTATTAATTATCTTATTAAGCGTGATTACAAGTACAAATTCCCTTTAAACATGCATAAAAGGCGTTATCAAGCAATAACAATAAATATATCAAGCAACACAATAATAACAATCACAATAATCAGAATCACTATCAAAATAATAATAATCATAATAATAATCATAATAATCATAAATCATAACAATAATAATAAAACTAATCATGTTAAAAAAAAAAAAAAACATAACATAATAATAGCAAAATCCTAGGCATGATACTAAAAAGATTAATAACAAACCCTAGCATGTCACTAAACAATAAAGATTAAAACTTTAGCCCTAACATGATACTAACATGCTATTAAGAAAGAAAATAGGAAGCATCATAGAAATCATAATTGATATAAGGAACTTATTCTTTACCCTAAACATGATACTAAGAAAAGCATTCTAACATGATACTAGGAATAAAAACAACAATCTAAACATGATTTCTATAATATGGTATTAATTAAACAATTAAAGTACTTACTTGGATGCCTCGTACCTCTTTCTAATAACAAAATAAAAGCGTTAGTAAATTCAAGGAAAATAATAAAACCAAAACAATTAAATTAAATAATTGAAATAGAGATTTTGGACCAAACCCTTAGAATTATCAAACCTTTCACGTCTAAAGCGAAGGCAACATCGAACTTGGCTAGGTGTGTCTAATGATAATGTATGAGGAATTGTGTTTGTAAAAGGGTAGGCTAGAAAGTGACAGAGAGAGAGAGAGAGAGAATAAGCATTAGCTTAAAGAGAAAGAAGAATTAGAGAATTCTGGTTATTGAAAAACGGAGGTCCAGAGACCCTATTTATAAGAAAATAATCTGGAATCGATAGAAACGAATCAGAGTTTGAAAAGGAATAAAACATGCCTCTGTCGCCAACTACAGGACTTGTCTCCAGGCAACAAAATTGTCGCTAGGCAACAGGGTGTAGACGTCTACTTTTGGCCTCCTGTCCCGACATGAAGTGCAATAACGATAAACAAAACCATCTTTGTGTTGGATTGAAGTGAGAAATACTTATGGATAATTGGTTAAGCCACAAAACACAAAAGACTAACCCAAATTAAAAAAAAAATCCAAAACAAAGGTCCAATTAACTAAACCCGATCATAATTAGGCTTAAGCCCGTGCTTAAAACCTAAAAATGACGGATTTAGGAGCACCTAGGTTAAAACTTAGTGCTGCCATAGAAAAAGCCGCGCGCATCTCATAAATTAGCGCTGGGCTGCCATGCGCAACTAATTCAGTTGCGCGCGAAATCCAGAGCAACTTTCAGAGTTGCGCTGCAAAAGATTTAGAATTATTCGGAATAATATAAAATCGAATCTTACCATAAAGCCGCGCGCAAGACAGTTAGTTGAGCTGCACATAGCAGCGCAACTCTATAACTTGCACTGGGATGCCGCGCGCAACTCCATCTGTTGCGCGCAACACCTGCTGCTGCAGAATGCTCGAAACCCTAAACCTACTTATTCCCTATAAATATGAGCTTAAACCAAGGCTTAGAAAGACATAAATTAGCCTAAAACTCTGGCGAAATAACCTGTGAACTTGTGTAACCTAGCCCTCTTGTCCTAAACACTCACCCTTTCGATACGTTGTTACTATTGTGGAGGTTCCCCAACAAGAAGGAGTGCATAAGTGTTCTAAACGAAGATCTAGAAAAGAGAAGTGGTAAATTCCTGAGCACTTAATTAAATCACCTTCTTTTTCTTGTTTAAAAGGACTTTAATTAATTAATTAGTGTTGTTTGAACACCTTTAAAATAATTAATTAATCAATTCCACATAGTATCTTGCGTTAAATAAAGATTATAATTGAATTAAATAATTGTTGGTTGATCACTTAAGCCAAGGCGAATCTTGTTTATTCTCTTGTCCTTTTCACGAATTTAATTAAATAAGAATAATGACATTACGATGTAATTCCTACGTGAATTAATGCTTGTAAATAAAATCAACTAACATAGTTTTAGGAATCACGTTGCACATATTGTTTGGTTATGAAATTTTAATAAAGGAAGAGCTAGTAGAGGCCGTACTAGGGCTAGGATGAAGATTCCCCTCTAAAAGGAACGTTATCTTAGTACCCTCGCTCCCGAACTCATTTATGGTTTATAGACCAATTTAAGCATGGTTAAACTTATGATTTGTGCTAATTATTCCATGAACTCCACATGGAAGAAAGGCATGAACGAGGTTTATGAGTTTTCTTAAAACTCATTGGCGACACCTACTTGTTTCTTACAAAAAAGCGTGATGATAGAATCAATTCTAATTCAAGGTCCCCCAAACAGTCAGGAATTCAAATCCTACTACACCTTAACAAGTGTAAAGTCCTAGGCATTTAAGCGGCCAAGGGCATTTAAGCAGAATACCCCTTATGATGGGATCACCCTCCTTACAGTGGCGACTCTGCTGGGGACTTAGAGGTTACATGATTAATTCGTAGTTATGGTCCAAGGTATCCAACACTAGGTTGTCTATGGGTTGTAACGAGAATTAACTATGATAAGCTCTAGTTAGGGAGCGAGACTTGAACGCATAATATCTTCCTTTTGCACAAGAGTAAAGAAAAAAAAACAAGCAACATTGCATCATGCATAATCATAGCACACTTAAACCATTTGGGATTGGCTCCTTGACTAAGGGGTCGCCTACACTAGGCGTCTATCCTAAAATCAATAACAATCATCCCACCCATATCACCAACAAAATGTTGGGAGAGCGATGTCATGAGTCAACACGTTGAGTGATTGATTTATGCGTCGCTTCTTAAGGTATGGTACCTTTGGACACCCAAGCCTTTTTTTACCTTAGAACAGCATTGCGTGAATCTTGACTTATGATATGCTGATATGATTATGTGACTATGTGCAACGTGTTAGGATATTCTTCTTTTTTTTCTTTTTTTTTAGTTTGGTCTAGGTTCCCAATTACGAAGTTGTCTCTTCGTAATTTAGCGTCATATACAAAGGATAAAATAAAATAAAGTCAAGTAAAAAAATCGAATAAAAAAAAGAAAAGACAAAAAAAACGCTCGAATTAAAAAAAAAAGAAAAAATTTTCCGAGCAGGTGGCGCGCGCGACTCAAGAAGTTGTGCGACCCCTCCTAGCGCAAGTGATTTTGTTGCGCGCGACAGCCGCGTGCAACTGAGTCACTTGCTCGCGCCCACTGGACGAATCAGTTTTTATTTTTCAAAAAACAAATTGACTCGTCCGAACAATATCTTCATCAAAGAATTGTTAAGGGCGATGTTATCCGTTTAAATATATTTTGCGTCTTTTTCTTTCTTTTTTCCTTTTAAACAAGCGTATCGATTCACTTATCCTTTCATACTCCTTTAGGGCCAGTTTTAAAGCATGGGAAAGAGGACCCCCGGGCACTCGCATTCTACGTTTACCACCCAAAGATCAACCCCTTTCAAACCACTTTCCTTCGACAACTAATCCTAGTCCAACAACAATGCCAATCGTCGAAGAACTTCAACAAGAGATTCTTTGTATGAGAGAGGAAAAGGCTCAAGAGGTCGAGGAGAGAAGAATTAAGAAGATGGAAAATTCTCAAAAGAAAAAAAGCTGAAACTTTAGCCTTACAAGAAAATATGTAGCAATTATCCATCAAAGAAAAGTCGTTAGAGAAGCTAGTTCTTCGTTCTACAATGGGGAACAAGTACTTTAACGCAGAAAAGTTTCCTTCTCCCCAAGGACTTGCTTTACCAGAAAATTTCGTAGCTATGGACTTGTCAATAATATTTAAGGTGACCAATAATCCACAAAATCATTTAATGTGTTTTACTGGTACTATGTCACTAAAGGGAGTTGATCCTAAGCTTTATTCTTTGACTTTCCTTTTATCACTAGACCCAACCGCGAGATAGTGGTACCATGGGCTAGATCCAAAATTTAAAGCGACATGGGAAGATGTAGTTTCGGCTTTCATCACCCAATATGAGAGTAATGTAGAGTTCAAGTCAACCTTACGTGAACTCAAGATGCTTAAGCAAGGCGACAATGAAGGTTTCCTTGCTTTCTATGGTAGATGGCGAGAAAAGGCGGCCCACCTTAGCCAAAGGCCTCCTAAACTCGAGTTAGTACAAAAATGTTGGGGTTTGGTAAGTCCAACTTACAACGGGAACGACCCCGACCCAAAGAACCACTCGTAGTTAATAAAACCATAAAGCATAACAAATAAACATAAAAAGGATAAAATCGGAATTTACCTTTGACGCGTGCTCTGCCCGACCAAATGGGTTCTTACTTGAAAGATTTAGCTCCGAAAATACTGAGCCTCCAACGGTATCCACCCAAAAAGGACGAACACCGACTTTTTAGATCTGCTACCTTGGAGTTAGCAAGGTCCGACAAAAACCCAAGTGTTAATGGAGTTTAAGAGTTTTTGCCAAAATGCAATGTTCTTTCTAACTCCCACTCAAGCAAAGAATTCTCAAGTCATGCTTTGGCTATTTATAAGGAAGGATAGCTTGTGAATTCAACTCATCTTTCAATGTGGGACTTTTTCACAAAAAGATCCCACATGGAAAGATTGATGAATTCAATCCTTAGTTAAACAAACCAAGTAACAAGTAACAAGTGTCACATGGTTAGGTGAGGACCAATTTCCCACTTGGTCCCCAAGTTGGGTTCGGTTGGGCTATTTTATTGTGGCCCGGGTCCACAGCCTCTTGCCACACATGCCGCCACCATGGCACGCTGTCACTCGGCAGCTGCCACTAGGTGGCTGCCACGTGTGCTGCCACATGGAGCTTTGCCATGTGTGCTGCCATGTGGCATGCACCTATTGGGCGCTCTCCTAGCCTTTCGCGTGGCTAGGATTTTACTTGTTTCTTGAAGCATTTTCCCGTCTTGCCAAATCCTAAATTTTGGCTCGACATTCGAGATTCTCCTACGCTCGGTTTCGACGCTCCAAGCTCAAATTTCCGACGTCTAAATATTTAACACTCGAGCGACGAATTAATTTCTTGCAAATTAATTCGTCGAGTCGGTTCGTATATTTGTTAGGGTGTGACCCCAAGGGTTCAGTCAAGATTAAGCTGTAATATTAATTATACATAAATATTACTGATCGAAAGCAGCCTCCACCCAGGCATTCCGATCACTTGACCTTACTGAATATATTAGCTTTCTAATAATTCTAAAACCACTAACGGAATAGTACACTTGTTCGAAGGACACCATTCCTTTCAAAAAATTCATTGACAACTGTCATGAAAAGTACAAAAAACATCTACGTTACCTTGGTCTAGACACTATTCAAAAGGTCTATTCTGTGTCTACTAGGATTGAAGATGATCTTGCTAAAGAAAAAGCAAACAAACCTCATTATCATCATCAACCTAAGAATGACTACAAGAAGGGTAATGATAATGCATCATCCTTTATTGATGTATTTGCGACTTCCACGCAATACGACTAACCCAAATGTGATAGATCATTTAACTCGTTCTGGGCGAGTCTACCAAGCACCACCACCAAATTGATCTTCGACCAAACAAAATCAAACTCAAGTTCAAACACAAAATACAATACCACCTCCACTTGATGTGGAAGATCCATTGGTCAAACAACTTCGTCAATCCAAGGCGATTGTTAGCATTTGGGAACTCCTAAGTATTTCTAAAGAACATAGGAATTCTCTCATGAACGCTCAAACGGCTTTGTCTGTAAGCACAAACACAACCGCTAAGGTGATCAAGGGTTACATAGGTCGTTACACTACTACCCTAATCAAATAAATCATTTATAATACCTAAACCTACAATAAACTAGTTAGTGGCAAGTAAAGGGTCGAACCACTAGGGAAGCACACTAATTCAACATCAATAATCACTAATGCAAGAGTAAAAAGGGGATTGTTTTGTTGAGTAAGAACACTAAAACTACAAATAAGCAAGAAAATGATGATTAAAATCAAGGGAAAATGACGCTAGGGATTCGGGGGTGTCCAATATGACTAGAAAGAGGGGAATAATATGATTATCATGAAACACATGCCATAGAACACAAGATTCTACCTAAACAATTCATTCTCATGCAATAGTCTAGGAAAATCAATGAAAGAGGTCTACACTAATAAGGATCATTCTCATGCATCCTATTAGTTAAAATCAAATCAAGAGAATAAAGAAGCACAATCCATAAAAACTCAACTTTAATAACTCATTCTCATGCAATCATTAAAATAGAGCTGATCTTAATCTAGTTCAAATCACTTTCATGCATTTAAACTAGAAATCATCAAATAGAGTGCAACAATAATCTCAAGCTATTAAAAATCATGTCTTTCATCAATTTATGGCATAAGTTCAATCCAAACATTATCATTCATCAAAATCAACTCATATCTTCCACCCCCTTCCCCTAGCTAAAAGTTTAGCCTAGAGAAGGGAGATTAAACATAATATCAAAACTAGAAATAAACTCAAGAAACTCAAAACAAAACATGATTAAAATCAATGAAATCAATAACAACTAGATGAACTAATAAGATTAACAAGAATAAGCAACAATAAAACAAATAAATAATACTAAAGGAAAGGAAAAGAGATTACTAAAGAAAGGATTAATGAAAGATGAAAACTTGGATTCTAGCTTGATTGATTGAAGATTAAAACTTGAGCAAAGTTGAATACAATAAAGGATTTTTTAATAACAATCTACTTTCTCTCTCTAGATTAGGCAAATATTCTATGGAATTAGTACTAAGTGTCCTTTATTACAAAGAGTCTCGTCTATATATATGTGGCTCCCCCAAAAGAAAGAAACTTGGGTAACAAGGCGCAAAACACAGCGGTGCGCGCCCGCGCAGTAGAAGTGTGCGCCCTCTCAGCATAGTCTGCGGCCGCAACTTCGAGGGTACGGGGAAATCCAGCGCGCCCGCACAGCAGGTCGCGCGCCCGCACAGCAGGTCGCGCGCCCGCACAGTGGCCGCACAATAGGTCGCGCAAACTCTCTGGTTTGGCTCTATTGCTTTAGCCTGGCTGCGCGGGTTCTGACAGGGCTGCGCGCCCGCACAGCCAAGGGTGCGCGCCCGCGCAATAGCCGCACAGCATCCCGCGCAGAACAGTTTGCTTGGCTCCTTGAAATCCTCTTTCTTTCGGCACAAAATACCTGCAAAACAAAAGCATAGAAATCAAAATAAAGAGAAGGCGAGAAGACTAAGAAAAGGGAAGATAAAGGAGAAACAAAAGGAGGAAACAATACTAGGTAAAAATGCTCTAAAAATGGGCCAAACAAGTGCAAATGAGGGGAGAATCCTTAGAGAAAAAGGATAAAAGAGTGGCATAAATGCCACTCATCAAAATCCCCCACACTTTCCTCTTGCTTGTCCTGAAGAAAGGAAAGCTGGAACAAAAAGACAAACACAACAAACATAACATGACAAGGTTTTAGCAAAACCAATCAAGCCTCAAGGTAATGAAATGCTCCATTTGGACTCACATGCAAATTAATGCACCAAAGAATACTTATCTTTTACAATTCAAAGAGGGAAAACACGTTCCAAGATGCTCAAGGTTGAAAAAGACAAACCTAAGCTAAGCATAGAGAACTAATGATTTCATTCTCCGCCCTAGCCCCAACTAAGACGGTCTACGTTCTCTCCAATAGCTTCAATTCATTCCCTAGCTAGCTCCTCATGATTCCTCGAGGGAACCGGAAAAAGAAATTTTTATGTGGAATCATAAGGTCATCCCGACATCTCAACTTTGCATACTCTCTCCATATGGTCACGATCTTGGGAGCTAAACGCCAACACAAAGATTAAGATATGCATAGTTAAGGATCCTAAATGCCGCTCACAAGAATGATGAAGGCTAGAACAAATGACCCTCACACGGGATAAGAAATATAGCAAATACCAACCAAAGGAATCTTATCCACCATAGAGAGCAACACTATCTTACCACTTTCCCATGAACTAGGGGTTCAAACGTCATTAAAAGTCCTAAACCGGGCTACCTTAGCTTACAATGTGTCTAATTCAACCCAAAGTATTCTCAAATCGTGTAAACCCTTATCAACTAGGAAGATAAGCATTCAAAGACACAACGTCGAGAGAGGCAAACCAATCCAAAAGAGTGAGCAAATTACAAATCAAAAATAATTTCAAATTGTCATAATTATGCTTGTAACACAAAAAGGGGAAAACAAAACAAAACAAAGAGGAATAAATCAAAAAGGTTCACATACGAGGCATATAATCCAATTAAATCCCAATCGTCATACAAGTGATCGTTCGATAACAACATCAACAATCCCAGGTCCATGGAACCAAAAGCAAACATCCTCGAACCATTCAACTTCTTCCTAAGCTAAACACCCAAAGAAAAAGAAAATAAAAGAGAGGATGGTCTCACCAAACGCCGCTTGAAATGAAGACAAGATAAATTATGCAATCTCACCGAGGGGGCTCGATTTGCCCCTTAACTTCCTTCATCTCCATTTTCAAGCTTGAAAAGTGAGGCGAAACGAAAGAAACGACTGTGATAAAACAAAAATAAATAAAAAAGTTAAAAATCAAAGAAGGAAACTAAAACTTTAAACAAATGAAGAAATAGAAATAAAATAAAACAATCTAAAAAAAAAAATTGATTAAGGAAAATTTGGATTATCGGGAGTTTGGATTTTTCTTCATACGAGCGCCATCACCTACACAAACACTTGAAAATTCATTAGCAAAAGCTCATCAAAATCACCCAGAGACATCATCATCACAATCAAGAAGATAAATCAACATCAAAACATGATAAAGCCAACCAAACCATGTAAGCTCTACCACCTACAATGAAGTCCCCCCCACACTAGCATGATGATAAGCCTTCCCCCACACTGTAAAAAAAAAAACATCCCTTTGCTTCTTACACACCCCCCACACTAAAACAATGCACCGTCCGCGGTTCGCCAAATTAAAACATTGGGAGGGGGCAAAGGGGCGAAATAAAGAACAAGGGGGGCTAGTGGCCACTAGGGCCGGCATCGTCATCATCTACATCATCCTCGGTATACTAAGAGAAACCGTCCAGAGGGATGCCGTGTGGGTCCAAACCACCGGTTAAACCCGGAGGCCAATCATAGTGACCTCGAAAGAGGTCTTGTTGCCATGAGGCAACGGGTTCAAAGGGGCGGGAAGATGAAGAAGGTAAGGGTGGGTAGGGTCGACATATGGATAGTTAGGGTCACCCCTAAAATCACTCCCCCCTGGGGCACTATAATTGTACCTGGTTTTCGTCGGGTAGTATACCCGGGAAACATCGTGGGAGGAGGGCCCTTGCCAATAGGGCAAGTAGGTTGCAATCCCTGCCACTGAGGGTCCGGGCCTTGTTGGGGTGGCCAATAGGGGTATTTGACCGGGGGGGTGACCTCACCTCTATCCACGGCCGCACCATAGAGAGCTTTGGTTAGCATAAACATACCCTGCTGGTACTCCATCAGGCTTTGCATGCCAAGTTGCATGCTCATCATTTGTTGTTCAAGGCTACTCATGCCTTGATGTTGTTGTTGTTGTTGATGTTGTTGTTGTTGTTGTTGTTGTTATTGCTGATGTTATTGCTGATGTTGTTGTTGTTGTTATTGTTGTTGTTGCTTTTGTTGTTTCTGATCGACTACCATATTTCTTGCGCCACCCAAAGCAGTGGGTAACACACCATTGTCTCGCGGAATTTTCCATACATTCGTAGCGTTTTGCTCCAAGGATGTACGGCTGGGGTAAGGCAAGATACAATGGTGCTCGTGGTCAACAACCAAAGCATGAAAATTGTTGGCATCTGAAGTTCCTTTGAGGAACCCCGACCTTCTCATTTGTTGTATGTCAATGAATAAATCCTTGTCGGCCCCAATATGAGTGCATGAGGGGAAGAAGCGTTCATCGTTAAGCTTTTTGGCAATCCTTGTGATCATCCCACCAAGGGCAATTTCTCCCGTCTTGTGACCCAAATTGATTGCCTCGCAGCACATGACGAACCAGTACCCCATGTTGAGCTGCCCTCTCAACTCCTCCGTAGTAGCAACCCACAAAGTAAAGATCTCTTCATGCGAGAGCTTACTCAAGTCTTACTTGCTAAACACCGCATACCCCGGAATGCGGTGAAGGATACGGAGCACAGGGTTGATAATATGGTTGTCCACCGAATACCTAGTGTTGAACTCTTCAAAATCGGTAATCGTTTGCCACCATCTAAATGCATCGTACTCTAGGAATAGGCTCAATGAAGGGAGAAGGAGGTCCGCCTCGGGGTTCAAATCCAACAATGTATTGATAACACTAAGAGTCAAAGTGTGCTAGTTGTTGAATAGTTGGAAGGAAATTTGGAAGTCGTTGTTCCCATAAGGCTCTTTTTCAAATGAGGCCAAGAATTCGAAGGTGGGCTCTCTATATGTTCGAAATTGATGCTTGATAAACTCATTCATCCCTAAGTTGTCAAGGAGCAACCTTATGTCATCGTCAATCCCCAATGCTCTCATGGAGCGTTGATCATAGTGTCTTGTGGGATTTAGCTTTCGTCCTTGAAGGTCATCAAAGAAAGTAGCATGGACCTTGTTCAAGAATTTCAATCGATGGGGAACATTTGGTCCTTGAGCTTAAGTTTAAGTACTCGGTTCCTCAATCCTTAACCGGGGCTGCTCTCTACTCTTCCTTTTGCTCATTGTGGCCTCAAGCAATACAAACAACCAAACCAAAAGAGAACTCCCTTCGAATTTAACCAATAATTGAAACACAACAACAACAACCTAAGCCTTAACAATCTGCAAAAAGGTTAGGACCAACAACTAACCACACAAATATAGCTCCAAAATCAACAACAAAGCACTCAATCACAATACATTATGATAATAAGCAATTTTCATGAAAATAGTTGCATTATAATCAATACTAACACAAAACTGCTCAACTTAATTCCATGAACATAGCTTCCAAATCAATAATGTTAACAACAATATCCCAAAATCACTAAATATCACACTAACAACCAACAAATCCTTAGCAAAGAAAATCAAAATTACGTAAACTCACTCAAGCTAAACCATGCTTAGTAACTAAAAATATTTCAAACAAGTGAAACTAAGCAATAAAATAGAAAAATTTAGAGGTATACCACTTATTAGAAGCTTGAACACCACTAAGAACACCAACTTCAACTAAGCTTGCACAGTATAAAAATGGAGGATTTTTGGGTATTTTTGAGAGAGAAATTGGGTAAATTTGTGAGTAAAGTGAAATTTTTTGATGGATTTGAAGAAAAATCAATGGAATTTGTGAGAAATGGGTGAAATTGAAGGGTTAGGGTTTGAGTTTGTGAGGAGAGAGAAGAGAGCATGAAATAGGGCTAGAGAAAATATGAGGGCGAAATGGGGAAGAAGAGGTTAAAACCCGATTTTCCCAGCTCTGCGCGCCCGCACAGGGGTCGCGCATTAGATCGCGCAGACTCACTGCCACAAATCTCCAATTCTGAGCAAAAGCATGCGGGTTCTGACATTACTAGCGCGCCCGCACACCCTTCCCTGCGCGCCCGCACATAGGTCGCGCACTAGGTTACGCAAACCTTCTGTCTTAAATCTCCAATTTTGAATAAAAGTTTGCGGGTTCTGACAGGGCTGAGCGCCCGCACACTTTACACTGCGCGCCCCCACATAAGTCGTGCACAGGGTCGCGCAGAGCAAACTTTAGTTTCTTTCTCCTCTCATCTTCGATATAGAAAAACCATTACTCCTTCATCATCCAAACACCTATCAACCAAAAGGGGAAAAATAAAATTCAAATTCAAAAAATAAAGTGAAATCGGAATATATATAAAAAAAATATAGAAAGGAGTTAGAAACTCGGGTTGCCTCCCGAGAAGCGCTTCTTTATGAGGTCACTAGCTAGACCATGAAGAAAATTCTTCAAGTGGGAGGCTTGGGATCCAAAGGATCAAGCATTATACATTCGATGATACCAACTTCTTCCTTGCAAAAGTAATGCTTTAAACGATGACCATTAACCATAAACTTTTTACCATCCGCATCTAACTCAAAGGAGCCATAAGCAGTAGTCTTTGATATCACAAAAGGACCCGACCACTTTGATTTGATTTTACCCGGAAACAAACGAAGCCTTGAGTTGAAAAGCAAAACCTTGTCTCCAACCTTAAAGCTCCAGTTTCAAATATGTTGGTCATGCCACTTTTTGGTCTCCTCCTTATATAACCTTGAGCTCTCATAAGCATCATCTCTAAGCTCTTCAAGTTCATTGAGCTTAAGCAATCTCTTCTCACCGGCCAACGATAAATCCATATTGAGCTCTTTGATGGCCCACCAAGCCTTGTATTCTAACTCAACTGGCAAGTGAAAAGCCTTTCCATAGACCAACCTATAGAGGATCGTGCCGATTGTAGTCTTGTACATCGTCCTAAGAGCCCATGGTGTGTCATCAAGTTTGCGAGACCAATCTTTCTTGATTTGTTCACCATCCTTTCAAGAAGATTTTTGATTTCACCATTCGAAACCTCCACTTGTCCTTGAGTTTGAGGGTGGTTAGGTAATCCAACCTTGTGATGAACGCCATACCTCTTGAGAAGAGATTCAAATTGCTTTTTGGCGAAATGGAAGCCTCCATCACTAATTAGAACCCTCGGAACCCCAAACCTAGGAAAAATGATCTTCTTTAGAAGCTTAAGCACGACAACCTTGTGATCATTGGTAGGTGAGGGTATGGCTTTAATCCATTTCGTAATATAATCAAACGCTACCAAGATATATAGATTCCCACATGAAGAAACAAAAGGCCCCATAAAGTCCACTCCCCATACATCAAATGGCTCAACTTCTAAAACACTTTGTTGGGGCATTTCGTCCCTCTTGGTAACGCCTCCGCTCCTTTGACATCTATCACATTGCGCAACGAATTTGTGGGCGTCTCTATGCATTGTCGGCCACCAAAATAAAGATTGAGAGATTTTTGCCACTGTTTTATCAACACCACTATGTCCTCCACATGGTATTGAGTGGCAATGCTCAAGAACTCCTTCAATTTCATGATCTGGAATACACTTCTGAAAAAGGCCATCTCCACATTTCTTGAATAGGTATGGGTCATTCCAAAAGTACCTCCTCACTTCCATGAAAAACATTTTCTTTTGTTGAGAGAATACTCCGGGGGAACGACTCCACAAGCAAGATAGTTGGCTATATCCACATACCAAGGGGTAAAAGTTGACACCATAGCCGTGAGATTCTCGAATCCTATCTCATCATTAATCGGTACATCCTCCTTGTTCTAAAAAGGTAGCCTAGACAAATGATCCGCTACATAGTTCTCTACTCCCTTTTTGCCCCTCATTTCCATGTGAAAGTCTTGGAGAGAGAGAACCCAACGGATCAAGCGAGGCTTTGCTTCTTTCTTGGTTATGAGATATCGCACCGCGATGTGATCTGTGTACACAATAACTTTTGAGCATATAAGATAGGACCGAAACTTATCAAATAAAAACAATACCGCTAGCATCTCTTTCTCCGTTGTTGTATAATTCTTTTGAGCCTCATCGAGAGTCCTACTCGCATAGTAGATGACACATGATTTTCCTTCTTTCTTTTGACCAAGAACGATACCTACTGCAAAGTCACTAGCATCACACATTAGCTCAAAAGGCAAGCTCAAATCCGGAGCTTGCACAACGGGAGAAGAAATGAGAGCTTCCTTGAGCTTACGAAATGCCTCAAGGCAAGCCTCATTGAAGCTAAAAACAACATCCTTTTTGAGTAATTCTGTCAAAGGTTTGGCGATTGATAAAAAATCTTTGATAAACCTCCTGTAAAAACCGGCATGCCCAAGAAGAGCTCGTACCCTCGTGATGGAAGTAGGATGAGGCAACTTTTCGATCACCGAAACTTTGGCCGGATCAACCTCAATGCATTTTTTGAAACCTTATGGCCGAGGACAATGCCCTCCTCGACCATAAAATGACACTTTTCCCAATTTAAAACCAAACTTGTCTCTTGACACCTTTTAAAAACTTTTTCAAGGTTAAAAAGACAAGTGTCAAAAGACGAGCCACCAACACTAAAATCATCCATGAAAACTTCAATTTCTTTTTCAAGCATCTCAGAGAAAATAGAGGTCATGCATTTTAGAAAGGTAGAAGGAGCATTGCATAAACCGAATGACATTCTTCGGTATGCAAATGTCGCATATGGACATGTGAAAGTAGTTTTCTCTTGATCGCTTGGATGGATAGGGATTTGGAAGAATCCGGAATACCCATCCAAGAAACAAAAGAAATCATGTTGATAGAGCCTCTCACGCATTTGGTCATGAATGGGAGAGGAAAATGATCTTTCTTGATGTTTTTGTTCAATCTCCTATAATCAATGCACATTCTTCACCCGGTCACCGTCCGGGTGGAGATTTCCTCTCCTCCTTAACCTTTTATTATGGTCATCCCACCCATTTTTGGAACTACATGAACCGGGCTAACCCATTTGCTATCGGAGACAGCGTAGATGATGCACGCCTCACGTAGTTTCAAAATTTCTTTCTTCACAACCTCTTGAAGGTTAGGGTTCAACCTTCTTTGAGGTTCAATGGAGGTGGAATGATCATCTTCAAGATGAATACGATGCATGCATAAAGAAGGGCGAATACCTTTGATATCATCAATGCTATACCCTATCACATCCTTATATTTTCTCAAAACATCAAGAAGTTTTTCCAAATTAAGACTATCTAGGGTAGCATTGACAATAATAGGGTATTTTCCCTCCTTTTCAAGAAAAGCATATTTCAAAGAAAGGGGAACGGGCTTGAGTTCTGCCTTGGGAGGAGGCTTAGAACTCTCCTCCAATTTCTCCTCCTTGGACTCAAGCTCGATCTCAACTTGTTGTTAAACCTCCTCCTTTGAGGATTCCTCCATTTCCATGACAAACTCTTTCGCCTCTTGAGAGTGGAACTCTTCTTTGAATGTAAGAGCTTCTATCATTGGATTTTGAGGCCTCATCACGACCCTCCCCAAGCAATCTAGCTCCTCATTCACAACATCAACTCTATAGCTTTTTTCAACCATCGGGGTCTTGAGCAACTTAGAAAACTCAAAGATAATCTTCTCATCGGCCACCTCACATGTGATGGTGTTGTTCTTGCAATTGATGACCGCCCCCAATGTTTTAAGAGCTTCACGTCCCAAAATCAAAGGAGTGTTAACATCTTCCTCCATATCCATCACTACAAAGTCACAAGGCACGTTGATGTGTCCCACTTAAATTGGAACATCCTCAAGCTCTCCAAAAGGTAATTTCACCGACCGATCAGCCAATTGAATTGTCTTCCTTGTAGGGATCATCTCTATATTGAGTTTTTGAGCAATGGATAGAGGGATTAAACTAACACTTGCTCCAAGATCGGCTAAGGCGCCCTTAGCTTCCATGTTCCTAACTTTAACCAGCAAAGTGAAACTTCCTAGGTCTTTTTCCTTCTTGGGCATCTTATGTTGGACAAGAGCACTCACTTTATGTTGAAGGGTGATAAGTTCATCATTGAGCTTCCTCTTGTTGGTGTGAATATCTTTGAGGAACTTGGAGTAAGATGGCATTTGTGTCACAATTTCAAGAAAAGGGAGGTTGATATGCAAATTCTTCATGACACTAAGAAATTTTACAAACTTGTCATTCAACTTCCTCTCCACAAGCCGACCGGGAAAAGGAACCGGTCCATCAAGATTCCTAGCCTCACTAGGAATTGAAGTTGTCTTCTCATTGTTAAGCATCTTCTTCTCCAAACTCCTTCTATCTCATCACCCTTTTCTTTCTCACCTCCCTTGTTTTCATTCACACTCTCCTCTCCTCCCTTCTTTTCCTCACTATCCCCTTCATTTGGCCTTCATAGGAAGTTCCCGACTCAATGTGATCCCCTTGCATGTATCGGGTTTTTGGTTGTGAGATGGGTTAGGTTGTGGTTATCCGGGTAGAGTAGATGGTGAATTGAAATGAGTTCTCTCTGCCAATTGAGCTAGTTGTGAATCAACCATCTTGTTGTGAGCTCTTATCTCTTGCATTTTTTGCCCAAAAGATTGCATTTGTGCATGCATGGCTTGGAGGAGTTGAGTTTGAGTTAGCTCCGCTTGAGGTGCTTGTTCTTGATGATTTTATTGAGGTGCTTGAGTTTGATTGTTGTATTGGTTGTTCCTTGGATAGTTTGCTCTTGGGTTTTGGGGTTGAGATAGAGGTGAATTTTGATCTTGAGGGTTGGAGTTGTAGGTGTAGGGAATTATAGGTACTACGCAACGGAAATAAACATGAATCATATTCATACAGTACCTAATCCCAATATCTAATTCATAACACATAAAGAACATATAATCGTACCTTTGAAGCGTGATTCCACGTGCGATCGAGCAAGAACAATGGGAGATAAAGAACCTCAAGCGTGATTCCTCTACTTGGTCCACGGGCACAGATTAAGACCTCCACTAATGCTAGTTAGTTGCAATTGAACCCTTCAATTGACCTTCTATGGAGAAGTGCGAGCAACGAACCACCATAAACCACCACACGCGCCACCAAGGGTGGCCGGCCGTGAGTCCAAAGGGGAAGGAGAGGGAGCCGTGAATTAGAGAGGGAATAAGGGTTTTGGGATTGGTTGCCTTGATGTCAAAATTCACTGTGTGTGAATTATGACTACTTAATTGCAACCCTAGGCATGGATCTTATTTATAGATCTCATCTCTAAATAAGAGCCCATGTCAAAAGCCCAAAACTTATTTCCAATCTAACTATGCTAGCCCAATCCATTTCATGATTAGTTAATTGCTCATGAGGCCCATTAATGGGCCTCTAACTTGCTTAACCCAATACCCTTGTGTGTGACCTCATAGGATCCATTCTAGCGGGCTTTGGACCATTTGACTAGCCCAAAGATCATCTCTCATAGTCTAGCAACAGATGATGACGCCCCAAGAGAACGAACTTATTATCTCCAAAATAGTGATCCTTGATATATCTAGTAATTGCACTTATCGAAGACACAACTCCTTCAATCTCCCACTTGTCTGAGACAAGTGCGCAATATTTAAATTCCTTAAGTCAATGTTTGTCGATTTGATAATATGATTGCATCTCATGTCGTGATCATATTAGTCTACAAATCTTTTCTTGAAAACTGAGTGAGAATTACAAAACAAATGGTTACTATGTAATCCATTTGAGCACGGCCATGCATTTTCTGAATTCTCCCTCTTCAAGGGGCCAAGACACATTCCTAATTAAATAGGTAGACTCTATCCAATCTTGTGGCAACCAAAGCTCCCACTCAATTTCTGAAATAACCGGGAAACACCCTTTATAATCTCCAGTTACGGGCAGACGTTTGAGTGTACCTGTAGGCGTCGCTCGAAGTGCGCCTACGTTAAAGCATGTGGTGAATATGCTTGGCACTCATAGGAAGTGGGAATTGACATTACGATTAGGGACAACGATTAGGGACAAATAAAGTAGGGAGCCGCCAACAAGTTTTTAAGGAACTTGTAAACCGTCCACGGATCATAAAAAGGCAACCACGATAAGGGACAACGATAGGCAACAACGATTGACCCGTGAAGGTTACACCCCATTCATAATCCATGAGATTACTAACTCCATATGGTTCGGAACCACGAAAGGAGGATCGGGGATGATGGTACGAAGTGAGTCATGGAGTCACATTCGCCCGTATTGGCCTCTACTCGATTCTTATATTGAAAAGCATTCCTGTGATCTCAAAGGCATACAATAAAATATTCAATTTGCTCCAAACTATTATTAGGCTAAATTGGTTGAATATTAATGCAACATATAATTCTAAAATATTTGTGATCACTTGATTAAATAACAAGATTAAAAAGGAACCTAAACCGGTTGTCCAAATTATCTTATTAGGCGTGATTTTCAATTACATATTCCCTTTAAACATGCAATATAGTGATCATAAATATAATAAAATAAACATTAATATTGGAAGCAATTCAACAATAATAGAGTTAGTCAAATCAAATATAAAATAACCCTAATCATGATACTAGCAATAAGAAAATAAAATAAGAGTAATTAAATTAATTAATAATTACTCACATTTCGCACGTTCCTTTAAATTGCTACATCATGAATAAACTGTTAGTAACTTCAATAAAAATAATAAAGCAAATGAAAATTAAATTAAATAAAAAGTAGAATTGATTTGGTCCAAACCCTCAGTTATTTGTACCTTTCACGCCTTGGTTTAAGGACGGAACTTCGGATTAAGTATAGACTCCTTGGAGTGCTTAGGGGAATTATTATGGAAGAATAAGGAGGCTAGAAATTAGGTTAAAGAGGGAGAAGAGGATGATTTTTGGTGCAAGGTGAGAGAGAATGATTATTGCTGCCCCGAACTGCAGAAAGGAGGGGGGTATTTATAGGGAAAATGAGCAGAGGGAACACACGGAACCCTAAAAAGATAAAAACCCTAAAAAAGGCTACCGCGACACGGTCAGACTGTACCGTGACACGGTCAGACTCTACCGTGTCACGGGGGAAATTAGCGTGACGCGGGAAATATTTGACCTACGGGAGTAAAAACGCGTGAAGGGATTACGCGGAAAAAACACGGAGTTGTCCCGTGTCACAGCACTGGCACCGTGACACGGGAATTCCTACCGTGACACGGCAGTAATTCCCGTGTCGCGGCACAGTTCCCCGTGACGCGGGAAAGTTTTAAGCACCGTGACACGGCAGCAACCCACCGTGACACGGAAGAAAACGCCGTGACGCGGCAAAGTCCACCGTGTCACGGCATATGGCGCCGGGTCACGGTACTTATGCCAAGTCACGGGGCACTAAAAAACATGAAAATTCCCTCCAAATTACCGTGTCACGGGAATTTCTCCCGTGCCACGTCAGATCTTACCGCGTCGCGGCATTTTAGCTGCTGCGCGGTAATTCCAGTTTTTTACTCGTTTTTAAAATCATCATAACTTTTGATCCGTAACTCGGAATAAAGCATATAATATATCATTGGAAAGCTTATCAAGTCTAATTTTCAACCCAATTAGAATCAGGTCAAAATAATTTGTAGATTTTAAGATATGGCTGTTTTAGTAGAAGGGTGTCGGTTTTGGGCCGAGTTTAATGTTTTGCTCATATCTTTTTCGTTATAGCTCGGAATTGGGCTTATGATATATGGTTGGAAAGCTTATTTAAAGGCTTATCCAAAAAAATAATAATTGGATCAAAATTTTATATCCATAAAATCAGTTTCTCTCAGTTTTGCGATGTGGACACGAAAAGTGGAAAATAGGTTATGGTTTAGGGAAATGAGCTAGAAATTGGATTGGTTCATGAAATATATTGGATAGAACATGGATTTAAGCACTCCAAAGATTAAATACTCAACTCGACCAATAATGGCGGTGAAAGCTGTTCATCAACGTGTTTGGTTTTGGGGAGACATTTTTAGGTGTCTACAGTACCACAACCATAACATCCATTGAATGAAATCATTGTTCCACTCATGTCAAAGGAATCCACTAATATATCCGGAAGCTCTATACTTGAACTTCAAAGTAGGTCTATAGTTCGATCATGCATCATTCATGCATATCCATGTGATTGACCGAGCTTCACTACGCTCCTATAGCCCATGAAACTGCGCTATCCAATCAATCTTACATGCTAGTTCATTAATTGAAATCATTTATGTCCACCTTAATGATTTCGAACTAGGAACTTAAATAATATATGAATTTAGTTCACCTGTGGGGTTCCAATCACCAGGTCATCAACTTGATGAGCCCATCAATTCATAATTATTTTAGACATTTTATTTAATCTTGAAACCACGATTAAATAAGATTGAAACTTTGTTTCAATTGATAAACATAATTCTGCAAATGAATGTATTACATATGTAACTTGTTTTTCTCCAAAAACAAATACAACTTCTAATTACATTATTTGCCTCAATCCAGTTTCATTAGCATGTTTCCCATGCTTTGGAAATGGAAGGGGTTTACTAAGTAGAGTTCATGAGACATTCTCATAAACATGAATTTTGCAATTTCTAAATCTTATAATCATTTTCATCTCCATACACTAAGAATTTCCCTTCGTCCTTTCACAAGGAACTTAGAAATTTCTAATTTGTATTCCAACGTTACATTCGATTTCGATTGTAATCTATCATCACTTGTTCTTAAAACATGTGAATCAAATAGACGAGTATAGTCCATGACATGCATGATGCATCCTTTGCAAAATGCATAAGGATCATCACTCAAGACCTTAATTTCATCAAACGTTCTCAAAGTATTGAATCATTAAACAGTGTGCCATGTTACATGGGATTGAAACTCCTTTCAATATAACGTTGAACTTTATAAGAATCTTATCAATATATGTTTCTTAACTAAGCTCAAACATCCATCAAAACCTATCTCTATAGATTTTGAATCCCAAATGTACTCATCTTCTTCTTCAAGATTTTCATACAAAATACATTAGCCATCACTTGACCCTTCAAGAAATGAATAATTGCCCTTTGTACTAGACCAAGAAGACTTCATAGCTCCCACTAAACATCTTGTACACACAAGACCTTTTCTTCATTTTATAAGAACATCAAACGATTTGATTTACTAACAAAATTAAGAACACTAACTCCATGATGCTATGTATCCCTAGGATTATTGGATCTTCAAACTTTTGATTGTATCATATACAAATCTTCTTTCATGAACAATTTCAAGAAAGTGTTTTGAAATCCATCTACCAAATCTTATAAGGTAGAAATCACTGAAACATCTTTAATAGATCTTTGCAACGTGACTAATGTAAAGGTTTCATCGTAATCATAGTCATACAATGAATTAGTTTAATCCTTTAACAAGTCTTTGCTTACTTAGAAAATATTTCTTTCTTGTCTGTTTTGCTTATAATGGGTCTCACCCAATTATGCAAATTATTTAAGTGTCATACACTTGCTTACAGACGTAGAATCTATTTCAGATTTCCTGGTTTTTAAACCACTTGGAGCCATAACTTGTCAAATCATATTTATTACTTGCATAATCATCATGTTCCAAAATGAATATTTTAGAACTCTTAATCAATATGAAATCACATTTCTTTGACTAAGTTTTACATATGCTAGTCATTGTTGTGGGTTTGATGCAACAATTGAAACTCATATAACAACTTTGTTTAGTTTTCAATGAGAAACGACAATAGCGGATGTGCACTTTGAATGTACTACCTTCGACACATGGTTATTATTCCCATTACACTTAATGAGACCATGCGTTGTCATTTGTAACATGAGGTGAATCATGCTCATATTGTTGCTTTGATTCGATTACTTCTCAAATTTCTTCAAGATTTTCGAAATCACTTTTCTTGAACTCTTTCAAGGCTCTCGAACTTTTCAAGATTCTTATACTCCCACTTGCCTTTTTGAGGAGACACTTTTAGCATAGGGTGAATCAACCATGGTTTGAACCATGTTTGTTTGTTGCTTTTCTCGAACTCTTTCGAGATTTATACTACTCCCACTTGACCTTTAGGAACAATTTTCATAAGGGCACCTACTTGAGCAACAAACATTTTGTGCTAAGTATGATTTGTGTAGTAGTACCCCGTGCTCTGTATAGGAATTGATCGTGCATTAAACGATTTAATACAACTTTTATTCCTTGCTTTGTAGAAATACTTTATAAGAACTCTTCTTATCCATATCACATATGAAACCTTTGCTACAATTTGATTTGACCTATGTTTCTTTGTTTAGTTTTGTAGCTTATCTTAAAAGTATATCCCTTGAACAATGGTTGGAAGATAGGTAATTTTCATCCATTATCAAAATATATCTCATATAGATTGATAGCTCCCTTCATAAACACTTCACAAGGTTTTCTTTCGAAGTTTGTCGAGAAACGATTTCACAACTCTTGGATGTTCATCAAGGTCTTGGCTTAAATTCTCATTATTACGATCATATCGCAATAATTTGAATGTGTTGCCATGTATATGTCTTGACTTAAATTTTCACAATTACAATCATATTGTAATGTAATAATTATCTTGTCAAGTTGATACTGAACTTCATACTGAACATTTTGAACTTTTCAAAATTTTCACTCTTATGCTTCAACTAAGCACATGTGATCATATCACAAATGAAGTTTTATTGTGCGTCTCTAGTCTTTGAACCTTTGGTTTTCTTACATCAATATGTATTCGACCTTGAGTTCACATCATCATTTCTCTAAATGGTGATTTTGTCAAAATTTCAAATTAGAATGATAATTACATATATCAATGGATTCATAATCTAATGATATTGAAAGTCCATCCCTTTTGATCTTTCGCATGCAATGTTCATTTTTGTTCGAATAATTTGACATTTTAGAGACAATTCATTTATAGAAATAGTTCAATTATTTCTATCATATAGAACTTTGAACCTATTTAGCAACTCAAAACACATTATGACTCAATGAAGCATAGAATAACATTTATTCCATGTTTTTGAATCTTCGATGTTTAGTCAGTACTAACATTGAATGGTGTTTTGATGATGGCAAGAATGAATAACATTTATTTAATTCTAGCCAATAACAAGGTAAGGTGAAATATAGGTTCTACTTGTAAACACTACTACAAAATTGGCCAAAGAAACCATATCAAAATGGCCAAAGAGACTACCTTAGGGGTGGTCTCTAGCTCACAGGTCTCTTTGGCCTAAGAGACCATTTCATCAAAAGTGGTCTCTTGGTTTTAAAGGAGAGACCACTTACTTAGAATAGATGGTCTCAGTTTTTCAAAATCTGAGCGACCACCTATTTCAAATAGATGGTCTCAGTTTTTCAAAAACTGAGACCATCTATTTGAAATAGGTGGTCTCTTTCTTTCTTTTTTTATTAAAAAAAAAATTTAATCGTATTTTAATATATATAATATTAATTAAACAAAAAATACAATACAGCAAAATACAAGTAGTTTATACTTACAAGAAATTTATACTTGTTACATTCTCACAAATATTACAATCAATATCGTATAAAACATTTTACAAAACCCACTTCAACCTACACCACTACTTCATAATCGCCTATGCTAAATTTCGTGAGTTTGAAGAGTACGCATATTGAGACACGAATTTACAACTCTGAAACAACAAAGGGGAAAAAATTAGAAATAGATGAACAAGGATTTCAAACATTTGTCATTCAACTAAACAATGAAAAATTATACCAAGAAACTAAAATCAAGTTACGAAACACAAAAGCAATTTATCCTTCAAATCGAAACAAAAGCACAAACTTGAAGCATAAAATCATCCAGATATGAAAACCCCACATCAACCAAAACCCAATTCACGAAACAAAACCCTTAAAATAACACAAATCCATAACCAGCAATACCCACAAACAAAAAAACTAATCTAATTGAATTAAACATAGTATAAAGAATAAAAACATGAAAATTTAATAATTTGAGTAAAATTGAAAAGGAGTATAAGTATATACGATGTACCCCTGGTACAATTTGCGCTTGAAATGATCAACAACATCAGAACAAGAAGCCATATAGTGAGTAATGAGTGAGAATGTTTGACCAATAATCAACCCATCTGAGGTATCTCTCATAATTGTATGAAGCTGCTGCGATTCTGCTCATCTTTTGCACATCAACACCTTCATCTTCTTCTCCCTTTATTATTGATTTTCCACAAAATTTGAGATTCTACTATAAATTATGGTGAACAAGTGATTTTTATGTTGTGTTTAATTGATTCGAAATAAACACACCTAGAAGACTTAACCTCCATTGTTGTAGATTAAAGAAATAGGTTGGGTGAGACTTAAGAGTGGGTATTTGAGAGATGAAAGAGATGAGAGATAATAGAGGAGAGTGGAGGGTGGCGGCAACTCAATGAGAGTAAGATAGTAACCCTAAAAAGGGTAAAGTGAATTCCAGCCAGAAAATAAACTAAAAAAAAATAAAAAATTATGTAATTAATTAAAAAGAAAGAGAGACCACTTCTTTTAAATAGATGGTCTCCCGCGTTATTTGTTTATTTAATTAAAAAAGGAGAGACCGCTTCTTCTACATAAATGGTCTCTCTCTTTTATTTATTTTATTAATTATTAAAAGGAAAGACCACTTATCTTATATAAAGGGTCTCTCTCTTTATTTATTTATTTGATTAAAAAAAAGAGACCATCTATCTGAAATATTAGGTCTCTTGAAACCAAGAGACCACATATATTAATTAAATGGTCTCTTGTTTGAGGTCTCTTTGGCCAATTTTGTAGTAGTGAAAGTTGCAACTTTTGCTTCCAGACTCGTAGACTCTGCTTGTGAAGTAGCAACATTTGCTTCTAAACTTGTAGATTTATTTCTCCTTTAGCCATACTTCTTCATTTAGTTCAACCTCATTCTCAATGAGAGAACTAAACAAGACATCATATGTCCAAGAAGTATCAATGTGCTAAATCAATTTCTATAATATACTTCTTAAATTGGAACATTTCCATTCTTTTACCTTCCAACTATATGAGGTAGTTTCTAATCAATTGGAATTGGTCCATTTAATTTGAAACATTTCTTATTCATATTAAGTTTTAGCATGTAAGTAGTTCTAGGTTTGAGAAGTAGCAACTTGTTTGCATTTCTTGGCCTATAACTTCTTAATACAATCCTCATATATTCCTAAACCTTTCCCATTTGAGCCACTTAGAACACTTCTCTTAGGTTCAAAATGATGCTTTGCTTAACTACTTTAAGCACTTTTCATGATTTTGCTAAGTCTATTCACTAGGCGAAAAAACCATTTGGGCACCGGTTCAAAACCCCCTTATGCCACCGGTTTTGAACCGGTGGTCATTTGGGGGGTGGCAATAGTCAGATACAAAGCCACCGGTTCAAAACCGGTGGCAAATACAAGTATTGCCACCGGTTAACCGGTGGCAATATAACTTTCCCGCTTTTTTTAAAAGGGTTATTGGCACCGGTTCCTGTTCAAAACCGGTGCCAATAATGGCAAAAAAAAATTAAAAAAAAATTTTTTTTTTTTTGCATTTTTTCACTTAAATTGATAAATAAACACTAACATATGTATAAACTTACATATTTTCACAAAAAATGCTGTGATATTACAATTTTTGTCTAAAAAATTAAACTAACACTATAGTCTGCATGATATGAACAAATGCAAATTTATCAGACCAACATACTACCAAAAAACTATCCTTAATTAACTACTTTACTACTTACAATAACCCAGTTTATATTACAAAAAACCTTCAAATGTAGACAATTGTTTCCAATGGCAAATAGAGATTCATCGGTGATAAAGGTTCCGCCAATGTTGAGGTGCTGCAAAGAAGTAGCTCTTGAGACCTGTAACCAAATGCATTCATTGGGTTTGGCTTTATACAAACTAAGTACACTGTTAGAACATTGTTCAAGCAAACTAAGTACACTGTTGCAGATCAGAGCCTTCTTTCACTATTCATTGAGTTTAGCTTTATATAAATTAAACTTTATATTAAGCTCAATCAAGAAGGATCATGCAATTTTAACAATAAAATAATCAGATTTATTTTGTTACTCCATCCAATCATATGAGTTTAGAGTAAACCCAACAACACAAAAACATACAAGTATATTTAAAGAAGAAAAAAAAAATCAAACTCTGTTTGAAAGATTCAATTATTGTCCAAAACAAAGGATTAGATAAATAAAATAATACGAATTTTAAGCATGAAATAATAAAGAAATTAAAAACGGGTCATACATGTCAAGTTCCTTGAGAGAGAAGGCAAGATGAACAAGGCAAGAAGTAGAGGCATCATCCATTTTACATCCAGAAAAGCTCAAACTTCGCCTCCTTCCCATTGATTGCTTCACCCCTTCCCTCCATTTCTTACACACACACCAACTTGCCCTTCATTTACATACATAAACATGTTAGAAAATAAAAAATATTCAAAAGTCGTAAGTGGAAATTAAGGATTTAATTGTCACGTTACTAGTTACTAGTGCGTATCTTAAATTTAAATTACACAATTGACGTGACAATAAAAATAAAAAATACTTACTGAGCTAAATCAGTGAAAGAAGAGAAAAGGAGGAATATATGAGACAGAAGATCAGTTTGAAGCTTTTCAATTTCTGATTCTTCAATATCCATTATTTCACCCATTTCTGATATTCTCATCAATAATAATCAGCAGGAGAAGATTCTAGAGAGAAAAAATGAAAAAAGAGAGATAAAATGAATTGTTGGATTATAATTTTAATTTATAAAAATGAAAATCTAGGCACGGCTTGATAAATTGGCTCTCTCCAAAGGCATACAAACCAAAATTTTGGAGTGCAAAAAGCAATACTCACACGGAGCATGCATGGGGACAGAATTGAAACAAATAGTACGGGCTCACTGCCATACTTAAAACGTTAAAACCCAAATCTTGGAGTGCAAAAAACAATTCACATGCAAGTGCGTTGTAGCCCCCGTAATCATATGAATTTATATCCAAAATTATTAACAAAATCTTATTAGATACTACTATACTCACAAAACCATTACATGAAAAAACACCAAATCACAGGCTACATATATATAATTAAGAAAACACGTGCTAGAGACGTTAGGAAAATGGGGAAACATATACGGAGTACATATAACTAAGATGTGAAATAGCCTATAATTTGAGCAAAAATGATGCATCTATGAAGCTTGAGAAATAAACATATACGGAGTACATAAATTCAAATGCTGAAAGATAGAGCTAAACTCGAATAATTACCAGAAACAACCATTGCTTTAGGACCCAGCTCTTCAAAAAACTCAGCTTCTGGACCCTTTTCAAGGACAGTGTGACAATACCTCTGAAACAAAAAGTAAACAAATGCTCTCCCATTAATACAATTAATCTGATTATCCAAATCCCTAAAAAAAACTAAATTATGTGATTCATACCACGATTTAGATATTCAAGGTCGCGGCAGAACAGGGCAAGGAATGGAGATTTTGATTAACAGGAAAAATAGATAAAAAAAAAAAAATCAACCAAATGAAGACATTAATTAATATACCCACAGTCAATTTAACACATTCATATAGCTTAATCAATCGATGTTTACGAAGCCAATTTCAACAAGTAAATAACCTAATCGTCCAAACAAATTACAGTCAATATAAAGTTGACCGCTGGTAGCCCCCACAGCCACCACGCCTAACCAACCACATAAACCCACCACATGCACCACCTAAACCCAAACACACAACCTCAACCCACCCCTACCCGAACCCACACACCAGACCGACCACCATAACCCACCCTAAGTCCCTAACCCAAACCCACACACCAGACCGACCACCCTAACCCACCAGATCCACCACCTTAACCCACCCTAAACCCACCAGGTCCCGCCTTAATCCACCAGATCCACCACCTCAACCTACCCTAACCCTAACCTGAACCCACCTTAACCAACTAAATTCATACAGAACAATGGAACAACTCCTCATTTATCTTAATTATCATTAAGAAAACAGATAATTTCATACTTCATACACAATCATGAATATTTCTTTCCTGAATTCAATCAATTATTCTACCAAATAAATTAAACCCAAAACGCAAAAAAATCAAGGCATTTAACCTGAATAATTGGACCAAAACGCAAAGCCAAAGAACCCGGAAACCCTAACATCAAATTTCTGATTTTTGAATCGATAATTGATTCAAGTTTGTTGTTGTTGTATTTGGTTCAAATTGAAGACGGCAGCGACGGTGGTGTTGGCCAATTGATGCTTGCCTGGTTCGAATTGGCGGCGGCGTTGGTGGTTGTGCGAGGGTAAATGAAAGAGAGAAATAGAGAGCTGAGAGGAGAGTGAATGCGAGGTGGGATGGATAGATAGACAGAGAGCTGAGAGGAGAGTGCGCCGGCGAGGTGGATTGGACGGCGGCACGGCCGGAGAGGAAAGAGAGAGAGAAGAGGGAGATCTAGTTGAGGAGAGAGGAGAAAGAAGAGAGAGAAAGCTAGGTCGAGGGTCGAGGAAAGAGAAAGATAATGCGGAAAGAGAGAGAAAATAGAGGGGCGTTTTTTGTTTTTATTTTTCACTATTGCCACCGGTTTTGAACCGGTGGGATTAACATTTTCCCTACCGGTTCAGTTTGAACCGGTGGCAATAATCTTCCCTCAAAATCCCGCCAAATTTTCTCCTTCTTTTTCCCACCGGTTTTAAAAAACCGGTGGCCATTGATCGGTGCCAATGACTATTTTTCTACTAGTGATTCAATCATTATTTATAATAGAGTTTAATCAACTAATTAACTCTTATATAAAGTGGATGAAGAATCGCGTCATATGATCAACTTTTGATCATAGAGATTTCCAATCACTTTCTTATATTCAATCAAATTGAAGATAAGAGACGTTACTGGACTTTTATACTTGTCTTTTAGAGGGTTTGTACCTCCCATCTCATCATATCCCTTGAAACACTTTTCAAAATGAAGATGTGTTGATATTTTACTCAAACATTTTGAATAAAATCAATCTTAGACATGTGACATGGGTTTCTAAAACTTGCCTTTTAGAACCATCTTAGCAAAATTGGAATATAGTTTTATGGATTATCTTTTAACCTTTTGAGAACATTTCTCAACTTTTTTTTCAATCGAGGAAATTATATATAATAATAAAATTAGAACGACATGTTACTTATAAGTAAACGCAAAATTCAATTATGTTTAATAAAATTTAAAGTACCACAAGCGGTTTAAAAACTGGTAACTTTAAAGCATTTATTCAATTTTAATTGATCCCTATTGAATAAAATGATTCCAAGATCCTTTATTTATGCAATGATTGACCGGACTTTGGACCTACCATGAACCATTACATTTTCAAGGTGAGTAAACTCTTTACTGATTACAACTCTTTGTAATTCTTGGTTGAATAATTAACCATCACATGTTTAATTATTACCCTCAGCTTCAAGGTTCTAAACTCTTTAGGTAACCTTGTTGAGTATAACCAATCAAAAGTGTAAAATTTGTTTTACCCCCACTCCCCTAAGATATAATATGACACCCTGCTTTGGCATGACCTATCATAAATATCGAAGGTTTCATCGGGTTTTTGATTGGAAAAGCAACCTCAATATTACTGGGACCTAGATTTATTATGTTGTGATTAAATAGTGAACTCTAGCGCATCATCACAAAACATCAATAAAATCTAACATGCATAATAAACTGAATGCATAAACAAGACATAGCATGGCCCCTAATCCTAAGAAACTAATAAAGCAAAAAGCTCCCACTTGAACCTTCATGGATCTCATCCACCTTGCTCCTTTGGGCCTTCACTTCATGGGCTTCTTGGATTAACTGCAACCTGTAATTTTACTCTATTCTATCTACTACTTAAATAAAATGAAATAAAATTACAAAAATACTTTATTGGTACGTAGACCGTACTAAGATTACAAAAATACATCACGATGCGCAGATCGTATTTAGCAATCTACTGGGCCATACTAGTCATTATATAGCAGTAAATAATATCATATATTATAAAATTGCCACATAATAAATCACTCATCATGCTTTCCTAAACTACAACATCGAATGTTCACAATTAAGGAAACATGGCACCAAAATATCTCATATTTTAATTAATGTAATTAGATAATATCATATATTATTCATGACCATTATCAATAAAATATCATATATTTTAAATTAGTCATGAGATAGAATCAAATCCTATTTTAATCTTAAAAGATAAATCATATTTATCCTCAAAGATTATCCTAACAAAGTTAGGAAATTCTATCCTAATTACTAGCCAATCAAAAAATTTTAAATCAATTATATCCAAAATTAATTATGGGATAATCACATTATTTAAATCAATTCTTATCCTTTTGGAATATGCTCAGAATATCCTAACAAATCTTATCCAAAAGTAACCACTTTAATTATGGATAATTATCAATTTAACAACTTTAAATATGGATAATATCAAATATAACAACTTTTGAAAGATTTGACTTTATCCTAAAATAAAAGATTTTATCCAAATAAAACTGAATTTATCTTTCAAAATAAAAGATCATATTTTCAAAATATTTTATCTTATCCAAAATAAATCATATTTATCTTGAAATATTTTTAAAATAAAATAAATTTTTTTTTTTTTGAAAACCATGCACCAGCCACCGTGGTGTGGCCAGCCAAAGCCGGCCACGGTGGCCGTACACCGTGAGGTGTACGCTGCTCTGCAGCGGTGCACAGCAGCAGCAGTGCCGCGCAACCCTTGCACGGTGCTGCTGTTGCTGCCTTTGCTGACCCGTCCTTTTGCCCCACCTCGCCCCTCCCTCCGGACCACCTGCAGCGGCAGCCGCCGTGGCTGCGCCACCCAGCCGCGGTTGCCGCTGCTAAAAACCTTTTGTTTTTATTTTTTTTTATTTTTTTTTGTTTAATTTAAATAAAACAAAACATATTTTGTAAAATTAAAATAATGTTAATGTGGTCCAATTAATTTAAAAATTAAATCACATTCAATCTTGAAATCAGGGTTCTTCATGAAATTAATCCCCAATTTAATTTAACACTTAAATTAAATAATTTGATCATGAAATCAAATAGATTAAAATCATTAATTACATAGTAAACGAATTAAATCAAAACCAAAACACAAAATTCATAATTTAGGTTTAGGGTTTTGAAATTTTCGGAAAAAATAGGGTGGGGGTTCGAAATTTTCAAGTGATTAGGGGCAAAATTCGGATCTCTTCATGGCTATTTTTAGCATTATTAAATCACATTTAATCAATTCCAAGAGTTAAATCACATTTAATATAATAATTGACCCATTATTAAATTATTCTCCCTCCTAATTGAATTAAAATTGTAGACTATCAAAGAATTATAGTCAATATGCGTAAATGCAATAGGCTAACTGATACCACTATAGGGAATTATAGGTACTACGCAGCGGAAATAAACATGAATCATATTCATACAGTACCTAATCCCAAGATCTAATGCATAACACATAAAGAACATATAATCGTACCTTTGAAGCGTGATTCCACGTGCGATCGAGCAAGAACAATGGGAGATAAAGAACCTCAAGCATGATTCCTCTACTTGGTCCACGGGCACAGATTAAGACCTCCACTAATGCTAGTTAGTTGCAATTGAACCCTTCAATTGACCTTCTATGGAGAAGTGCGAGCAATGAACCACCATAAACCACCATGAACCACCACACGCGCCACCAAGGGTGGCCGGCCGTGAGTCCAAAGGGGAAGGAGAGGGAGCCGTGAATTAGAGAGGGAATAAGGGTTTTGGGATTGGTTGCCTTGATGTCAAAATTCACTGTGTGTGAATTATGACTACTTAATTGCAACCCTAGGCATGGATCTTATTTATAGATCTCATCTCTAAATAAGAGCCCGTGTCAAAAGCCCAAAACTTATTTCCAATCTAACTATGCTAGCCCAATCCATTTCATGATTAGTTTATTGCTCATGAGGCCCATTAATGGGCCTCTAACTTGCTTAACCCAATACCCTTGTGTGTGACCTCATAGGATCCATTCTAGCGGGCTTTGGACCATTTGACTAGCCTAAAGATCATCTCTCATAGTCTAGCAACAGATGATGACGCCCCAAGAGAACGAACTTATTATCTCCATAATAGTAATCCTTGATATAACTAGTAATTGCACTTATCGAAGACACAACTCCTTTAGTAGTAAGGTTGAGCTTTTTGGTTCCATTGTTGAGGTTAAGGTACAAACCGAGGTGGTGGTTGTCTCCAAGCTACTCCACCGCCGCTTCCTCTAAATCCCTCTTGCCTTGTGTTGTATGCCGCTACATGCTCGGGGCTTAAACCGCCACAATAAGATGTATCATGGTTCGTTCCTCCACAATTTTGACGAGAGAAAGAATTAACTTGAGTGGAGCTTGCTCTACCGCTTGAACTTGCATTCACACTCGTGTTCAAGTTGGAAAGCCCTTTTGTTAGTTGATCAATTTGATGTTGTAATTGATCAACTTTCTCCAATTTGTAAATACCACCTTTCTTTGGAGAATTTCTTCTTCGGCCCCCCCAAGAGTAATTATTTGCTACTTCTTCTATTGTGGCTTCAACTTGATTTTGAGGGATTTTGATTAATTGACCACCCGCCCTCGCATCCAAGTTGGCTCTTGACATGGGCTCCAATCCGTCGTAGAAAAACCGCATGAGCAACCCTTGATTGTACTCATGGTGGGGACATGCTTGTACCAACTCTTTGAATCTCTCCCATGCTTCACCAAGACTTTCATCAGCTTCTTGATCAAATGATGCGATTTTTCTTCTCATTTCGGTGGTCTTCTCCTCGGAGATAAATCGCTTCAAAAACGACTTTACCACCTCCCTCCATGTTGTGAGAGTGTTAGGCTTTACTTGCTTTAGCCATTTCTTTGCTTGTCCGGTGAGAGATTGCCGGAAAAGGTGCATACGAATGTAGTCTTGACTCACTTCATTAGTTTGCATTATTGCGCACAATTTAAGGAATCGGTCCAAATGTTCAATAGGGTCCTCACTTGCACCTCCGGAAAATTGCTCCAATTGGACCATTCTAGTATATTGTGGATGGATTGAGAAGTTTGTTTCCGTGAAGGGTAGCAAAATCCCTCCCATGAGTTCATAATCCTCCGGATTTCCAAACTCACGAAACAAAACATCATTTTCTTATCCCGCCATTGATTCGCTTGGTGAACTTGAAGAGTAAGTATCACTCTCACTATAAACTATATCAGCAAAACCTCTTCCCTCGTCTTGATAAAGCCTACGGACTTGTCTCAAGGTTCGGTTGATCTCGTGGTCAATTTGATGTAAGGGTGCTCCTTGATACCTCCTAAGCATTCACCAAAGCTAAGCAAAAAATTAGCAATAACAAGTATGATAAAACAAAAAAACAAAAAGAAAATAAAGTAAAATGACTCTAACAAAAGCAATAATAGACGCTAAACAAACTGCTTCCTCGGCAACGGCGCCAAAATTTGATCAAAGGTTAGATAGGTCGTTAAGCTACTACCCTAATCAAATTAATCATTTATAATACCTAAACCTACACTAAACTAGTTAGTGGCAGGTAAAGGGTCGAACTACTAGGGAAGCACACTAATTCAACTTTAATAATCACTAATGCAAGAGTAAAAAGGGGATTGTTTTTGTTGGTTTTGTTGAGTAAGAACACTAAAACTACAAATAAGCAAGAAAATGATGATTAAAATCAAGGGAAAATGACGCTAGAGATACGGGGGTGTCCAATATGACTAGAAAGAGGGGAATAATGGTGATTATCATGAAACACATGCAAAAGAACACAAGATTCTACCTAAACAATTCATTCTCATGCAATAGTCTATGCAAATCAATGAAAGAGGTCTACAGTAATAAGGATCATTCTCATGCATCCTATTAGTTACAATCTTATCAAAAGAATAAAGAAGCACAATCCATAAAAACTGTACTTTTATTACTTATTCTCATGCAATCATTAAAATAGAGATGATCTTAATCTAGTTCAAACCACTTTCATGCATTTTAACTAGAAAACATCAAATAGAGTGCAACTATAATCTCAAGCTATTAAAAATCATGTCTTTCATCAATTTATGGCATAAGTTCAATCCAACCATCATCATTAATCCAAAATCAACTCATATCTTCCACCCCCTTCCCCTAGCTAAAAGTTTAGCCTATAGAAGGGAGATTAAACATAATATCAAAAATAGAAATAAACTCAAGAAACTCAAAACAAAACATGATTAAAATCAATGAAATCAATAACAACTAGATGAACTAATAAGATTAACAAGAATAAGCAACAATAAAACAAATAAATAATACTAAAGGAAAGGAGAAGAGATTACTAAATAAAGGATTAATGAAAGATGAAAACTTTGATTCTTGCTTGATTGATTGAAGAATAAAACTTGAGTTAAGTTGAATACAATAAAGGATGCTTGAATAACAATCTACTTTCTCTCCCTAGATTAGGCTAATATTCTTTGGAATTTGTACTAAGTGTCCTTTATTACAAAGAGTCACGTCTATATATTTGTGGCTCCCCCAAAAGAATGAAACTTGGGCAACAAGGCGCAAAGAAATCAGAAACCCAGCGGTGCGCGCCCGCACACGAAATATGCGCGCCCGCGCAGTAGAAGTGTGCGCCCTCCCAACATAGTGCGCGGCCGCAACTTCAAGGGTACGGGGAAATCCAGCGCGCCCACACAGCAAGTCGCGCGCCCGTACTGTGGCCGCACAATAGGTCGCGCGAACTCTCTGGTTTGGCTCTGTTTCATCAGCTTGGCTGCGTGGGTTCTCATTGGGGTGCGCGTTCGCATATCCTAGGGTGCGCTCGCGCAATAGCCGCACGGCATCCCGCGCAGAACAGTTTGCTTGGCTCCTTGAAATCCTCTTTCTTTCGGCACAAAATACCTACAAAACAAAAGCATAGAAATCAAAATAAAGAGAAGGCGAGAAGACTAAGAAAAGGGAAGATAAAGGAGAAACGAAAGGAGTTAACAAAACTAGGTAAAAATGCTTAGAAAAAAGGCCAAACAAGTGCAAATGAGGGGATAATCCTTAGAGAAAAAGGATAAAAGAGTGGCATAAATGTCACTCATCATCAGGACCTCGTTAGCTTGCTTACTAGCGAGAAATCCGACAAGTCAATCATTTTCACTAATGATGATTTGCCTTTAAAATACACTTCCCATAACAATGCGTTATACTTAATTGTGGGATGCAAGGTGTAGACACCTAAAAAAGTCTCCCCAAAACCAAACCTGATGATGAATAACCTTTCACCGCCACTATTGGTCGGGTTTAGTATTTAATCCCGAGAGTGCTTAAAAAATCGCATTTTATTAAATTCATATTTTTGAACAGTCCATGGATTAGTCTTGTTGTTTGGTTAAAGCATAGTTTTAATTTCAGCCCAAACTTATTAATTAATTTTAGCCCAAACCTTTTTTATTTTATTGTTTTATTATTTATTTTTGGCCCAAACCTTTTATTTATTTTTATTTATTTATTTTCTTATTTTAGCCCAAATAATAATAAGTCAGAAAAGGCCCAAAATTATCAATCGGCACTTAAAATGCCGAAGGAAATTAGGGTTAAAAACGTATTTAGACGAAAAAATGGGCTGGAATTTCCTGCGCCATGGCAGGTACCTACCGTGTCACGGGAATCCTTCCCGTCTGACGGTGGGATTTCCCGTGACACGAGAAGTCTGCCGTGACACGGGACATTCCGTGTCTTTTCCGCGTAAACCCTTGACGCGTTTTCTATCCCGTTTTCTTAAAATTTCCCGCGTCACACCAAAAGTGTACCGTGTCACGGGAAAGTGTGCCGTCTGACGGTGGAGCTTCCCGTGTCACGGTACAGTTTGACCGTGTCACGGGATACTTTTTTAGGGTTTTTATCATTTTAGGGTTCCGTGTGCTCCCTCAGCACATTTTCCCTATAAATACCCCCTCATTTCTGATGTACGGGGCACCGAGTAATTCTCTGATTTTATTTTCTCTCTTCTATGCTTTAGCCTAAACACTAGCCTACCCTTTTCACTTAAAAATTCCTTCCTCAAGCACTCAAAGGAGTCCATATTTTACTCGTGGTTCTGTCCTTAAGCCAAGGCGTGAAAGGTAGAACTGTTTGAGGGTTTGGCCCCAAATCAAGTCTACTTAATTTAATTATTGTTTTATTATTTCCTTGAAGTTACTAACTCGTTTATTATTTTGTAGTTGCAAACAAACAGAATCAAAGTAAGGATCATGCTCCTTTTATTTTTATTATTCTTCTAACGATTTTATGTTGTTGGAATTGTGATTAAATTGCTTCCAATATTAATGTTATTCTATTATTTTTATTGATCACCCTATTGCATGTTTAAAGGGAATATGTAATTGAAAATCACGCCTAATAAGATAATTTGGACAAACCGGTTTAGGTTCCTTTTAATCTTGTTGCTTAATTCAAGTGATCACAATATTTTAGAATAATGTGTTGCATTAATATTCAACCAATTTAGCTTAATAATAGTTTGGAGCGAATTGAATATTTTGTTTGTATGCCTTTGAGATCGCAGGAATCACTTTTCACTATAAGAATCGAGTAGAGGCCAATACGGGCGAATGTGACTCCATGACTCACTTCGTACCATCATCCCCGATCCTACTTTCGTGGTTCCGAACCATATGGAGTTAATAATCTCATGGATTATGAATGGGGTGTAACCTTCACGGGTCAATCGTTGTTGCCTATCGTTGTCCCTTTATCGTGGTTGCCTTTTATGATCCGTGAACGGTTTACAAGTTCCTTAAAAACTTGTTGGCGGCTCCCTACTTTCCTTGTCCCTAATCGTATATGTCAATTCCCACTTCCTATGAGTGCCAAGCATATTCACAACATGCTTTTAACGTAGGCGCACTTCGAATGACGCCTACACAAGGGATACAATATCCCTCTAACTTTGGTAGACAATGGGTCGGCTATAAACGTATGCCCATTATGAACGGCAAAATACTTAGGCCTAAATCCAAAAAAAGATTTCCAATCAACAAAACAAAGCATTAGGGCCTATGACAATTCGAGAAGATCGGTGTGTGAAACTGTTAAGCTACCAATTACCACAGGCCCAATTTAAAAGATGGTTGAATTCCATGTTATGGACATAAAACCTACATTCAACCTTTTACTTGGACGTCCTTGGATACATGAGCTTGGTGCAATACCATCCTCACTTCATCCAATGATTAGGTTGAACTTTCAAGGGCTTCCTATCACTATACATGCTTCTCCACTCAAAATAGCAATAAATGATCAATCACTCTTAGAAATAAACCATGATAATGATGAAGAGGACATGTGGGGATTTGCTGTGGAGCCAATCCTAACAATTGAAATGGAAGAAGACTTTGAAGAGCCATTCAAGCTTGATCTATATTCCACTTGGATAGTAAACAACATCTTGCTCAAGAGTAGTTACTTTCCTGGGATGCCTTTGGGAATAGGAATGAAGAAATCTCTCTTACTTCCTATCCCAAAGAAAAGCTTCTCCTTTGGATTGGGATATAAACCAACCAAAGAAGAATTGGAGTCTCACGACGCAAAAAAACAAGGCACGTAGAGACAATAATAAGAAAAGGGATAATCACTTTACTCCCATCCTATCAACTAACCGTTAATGGACAATTCATTAGGGAGGGAGAAGATTACCCATGCTACGACTTTCCGGAACCCTTAGTTTTGGAACAATAAGCCTTGATTTGAAATATTTCATGATTGCTACTTCTTAGATGACGATCTTAGTATTGTTAAATCAAAACACCCAACTCTAGGGTGCTATGATGGGCAAGCATTTAACTTCCTATTTAGACTGGAGAAAAATCAAGTCGCAGTAATGACAATCAAAACGCCATTCAAGATGAAGCTTTTGACCCAACCTCGTTGATCACCCCTTTGTGGGCGTCGTTTGAAGT
This sequence comes from Chenopodium album, assembly GCF_948465745.1. Lineage (NCBI taxonomy): Eukaryota > Viridiplantae > Streptophyta > Magnoliopsida > Caryophyllales > Amaranthaceae > Chenopodium > Chenopodium album. The sequence goes on from NC_137842.1 coordinate 20,569,424, forward strand.
GCGTCTACGTTAAGCATGTGTGAATATGCTTGGCACTCTTAGGAAGTGGGAATTGACGTACACGATTAGGGACAAGGAAAGTAGGGAGCCGCCAACAAGTTTTTTAAAGAACTTGTAAACCGTTTACGAATCATAAAAGGCAAACATGATAAAGGGACAACGATACGCAACAACGATTGACTCGTGAAGGTTACACCCCATTCATAATCCATGAGATTACTAACTCCATATGGTTCGGTTCCACGAAAGGAGGATCGGGGATGATGGTACGAAGTGAGTCATGGAGTCACATTCGCCCGTATTGGCCTCTACTCGATTTTCATAATGAAAAGCATTGCTGCGATCTCAAAGGCATACAAATAGAGATTCAATTTGCTCCAAACTATTATTAAGCTAAATTTGTTTAATATTAATGCAACACATAATTCTAAAATATTTTGATCACTTGATTAAACAACAAGATTAAAAAGGAACCTAAACCGGTTTTCCAAATTATCTTATTAGGCGTGATTTTCAATTACATATTCCCTTTAAACCTGCAATATGGTGATCATAATAACAATAGAATCAACATTAATATTGGAAGCAATTTAACAATAAATCCAACAATATAAAATCGTTAGAAAAATAATAGAAATAAAGGGAACACAATTCTTACTTATATTCTGTTTGCTTGCAACTATAAAATAATAAACGAGTTATTAACTTCAAGGAAATAATAATAAAACGATAATTACATTAAATTAAATAGAATATAGTTGATTTGGGGCCAAACCCTCAAATAGTTCTACCTTTCACGCCTTGGATAAAGTACAAAACAACGAGTAAAGTATGGACTCCTTGGAGTGCTTGAAGAAGGAATTTTGAAAGAAGAAAGGGTAGACTAGTGTTTAGGTTGGAGCATAGAAGAGAGAAAAAACTAGTGAATTAATTGATGTCCCGTACATCAGAAATGAGGGGTGATTTGGGTATTTTTTACCCGGCCAGGTGGCCCAATCAGAAAGCGCCACGTGTCCTCCAAAGAGGTGCCATTTGGACCTATGGAATGATGACACGTGGAGGGCGGACACTCCTCTGTCCTCCGCAGACTGATGATCCAGCATGGACCATCCAGATGGCGACATGTGTCACCCAAAAGGTGCCCAAAAACCTTTTGGGCTTAGTGACACGTGTCACTCAGGCATTGCCCCTGGGATGGCGGCCTTCAAAGGCCCAAATCCCGAGGCGCCGCAAAACGGCGTGACCTAATTCCTAGGTCACCAGATCCTAGGGGGGGCACACTTTTCAAAAGGACCCTATAAATAGGGACATTCTTACATTTATGACGGGACAGAGAATATAAACGCAATACGAGACAACACACCACTTATCATTGAGCTGTAGTTTTCAAGGAACACACAACACTTTACCTGAGCTTGGAATCCGAGCAGATAAACTTTACTTCCGCACGTTTTATTACCGAACGCTTACTAACTTAATCTTCGGAGGCGGACCACCGACCATCCGACGGTCCGTTTGCTTTGCAGGTACAGGCGTCCTTTGCTGAATCAAGTCTCAGTGTTGTAACTCTCCCAAGGGACAAAAACCCCCGAAACATTTGGCGCCGTCTGTAGGGAGAGTACCTCTGAAATGGCTTCACAAGCACCTGTACCGAACCCAGAGGCCAATCGGCCTCCACAAGACGTAGAGGTCCAAACGGATCATGACTCAGGTGACGACGCTGATGTCGAAACCTATGAGGATCCAAATGGATCCCTCATCTCTAAACGCATCCGCAGTAAGGAGAGGCGGGAGCGTCACCATGACCAGGCAGGGCCAAGCAAAACTGCTGGTCAGCCAAAGAAGCCCTCGGGGCGGCCGGTTGATCCTTCCCGGTTGATCCTTCCCAGGCGGCAGGATCAACTCCCGTCACTCGCGATGAACTAATGACACTCCTGAGCAGCCTTAGGGGTGAAATCAAACAACTCGCCTCAAAGAAGTTGCCTGCTCCTAGAAAGGAGCAGTCGGCAAAGAAGCCAGCCCAAGCTGACAAACAGAAGTCGGTCAGGGACCGTCAGCCAACTCCTCATCCTGCCCCTAAGGAGAAGGCCCGGCCCCAATTTGACCTTACTCGGCTCCGTTTCCCAGAAACGGGCGCAAGAAAACCCATCCGGCACATACAGCCGGATGGTAGCAAGAAAACGTTCTCTAACGCTCGGCAATACATTGAGGAGAGGAGAACCCAGCAATCAGAGTCGGCTTCAATGTCGACTTATCATGATAGCTTTCGGAATACCTCTGTGAGGTGTTCCCAGTCTGTACATGAGACTCCAGCAAGCAGCCAACGGGTTCAGTCTGGCCCTCATATGATTCAGTCAGCCCAATACATGGCACAACCATTGTACCAGGCGCCAGTTTTACCTTACATGCAACCTGCCCTCTTTGGAGGACAGGCGGCATACGGCTATCAGCCGATGGACTGGCAGCTTAGGCTGCAACACCTTGGAGATCAACCCTCTGATTTCTCCAGGGAAATAACTGAAGCCGTACAGCCGGCTAAAGTTAAAAATGTTCTGGTGGGAGCCTATGACGGGACCTCCAACCCAGAAGACCACTTGCTAGCATACACCCACCTCATGTATTTACAGGGGTTGGATGATGCCGCATGGTGTCGTTGCTTTCCAGCCACCCTGAAGGGCATAGCCTAGCAGTGGTTTGGCAATCTGCCGGCTGGTTGCATAAATAGCTTCAAGACGCTTGCGTTCTTGTTTGCTTCAAACTTCTCTATGAACATCCCTGCCAAAAAGACAAGTCTTGACTTGGGCAATGTACAGCAGGGAGATAGAGAAGGCTTGCGTTCCTACGTCAGGCGGTTCAATCTGGTCCGAATCCAGATTCATGGGCTGTCTGATGAGGTCGCTTTCACAGACTTCTTTAAGGGTCTGAAGGACGGGTCTACTTTTAAGTACGAACTCGTCCGCAAACAAATCTTTACTCTGCAAGGAGCCTTGCGAGAGGCGGAAGCCTATACACAGGCGACCTAACTCTGCTCCTCCAATAAGCAGTCGGACCATAAGAAGTCCGACCGGCAGAAAGAGAGTCGGCCTGCTCAGCCGGCTCCTAAGCCAGAAGAGAGCAAAAAGAAAAAGCAAGTCTGGGCCATTGATAACTCTGATCAACCGGCCCAGAAGAAGAAAAAGGAGTGGAAACCGTACGTCCCAAGGTACGAATTCCACAAGGACTGCTGCTCCATCCTCTTGGAAATTAAGGATCGGCTGACTCTTGAAAAGCCAACTCCTATGAAAGGTTCCGCCGAAAATCGGAACAAAAACAAGCATTGCCATTTCCATGAGGATGTTGGCCATGACACGAACGACTGCTTTAGTCTCAAGCGGGAGCTCGACCGTCTGGCCGACAAAGGACAGCTGAAGTCCTCTGTGAAGTCCAAGGTGACTTCAAAGGAAAATCCGGGGCAGTCCAAGAAAAAGACTCCCTAGCCTGCTGTGAGTGCCGAAACTGATGAAGATCCGGTATACACCATAGCAGGCGGATTTGCCGGAGGTGGCCCGACCATTCGGGGCACCAAGGACCATCTGAGAAAGATGGTCAACTCTGTTGAGGAAGGGGATGCGGCAGGCACATCCACCTTCCCTAAAGTTGTCATCACCGAGCAGGACAGAGGCAAAGTCCGTCGTCCGCATGATGACCCTGTTGTCATTGAGTGCAAGGTCGCCAACCAGTTGGTTGGCCGAATTCTGATTGACACAGGAAGCTCCTCTGACCTCATCAGCCTCAAATGCTTATCCAATCTGAAGTACAAACCGAATAGCATGATGGAGGTCACCCACACCCTTGTTGGGTTTGGGGGAGGACTTGTGCATCCAGTCGGACGAATTGACCTACCTGTCCGCCTGGGAAGCAGGGGAGACGGACAACACATGACCATACGTTTCCTAGTGGTTGAAGAGCTCACAGCTTACAACCTCATCTTTGGCCGTCCCACTCTTAACGAGTGTAAGGCCGTCATCATCCCTGCTCTCATGCTACTCAAGTATGAGAAGGATGATGGAACAGTCGGCTCCCTTAATGGGGACCAAAAGACGGCTCGAGAGTGTTACCTCTCGGACGTCAAGCCCGCGGCCGTAGCATCCGGTCGGGGCAAGCAAACAATCGACCTCGACGATGTCGAGGAAGAACAGTCGGCCCCACCAGCCGGAAAGAAAAGAAAGACTGATCAGCTGGTGGTGGTCAAAAAAGAAAAACAATAGCAATCACTGACCGGGGAACGGTCGGATGACCTCCTTCCTCAGCCTACTGGTGAACACATTGATATCCCTCTGGACGACAGCCGTCCAGAGCGGACTGTTAAGGTGGGGACGGTTGCATTTGCAAAGCTGGGTGAAAGCCTTCACCAGCTGCTGAGGGAATTCAAAGACATTTTTGCCTTTGAAGTGGAAGAGATGCTAGGCATCAGCCCGGATCTCGCTGTCCACAAACTCGCCGTGGATCCTAAAAAGAAGCTCATCCGGCAAAAGAAAAGAAACCACGGTGAAGAAAGAAGTCAGGCGGCAGCTGCCGAAGTAAAAAAGCTGTTAGATGCCAAGTTCATTCGGCCGTGCAATTTCCCTGAGTGGGTAGCTAACGTTGTGTTAGTAAAAAGCCGAATGGAACTCGGCGGATGTGTGTTGACTACACAGACCTCAACAAGGCATGTCCAAAGGATAGCTATCCATTGCCTAAGATCGACTGTCTGGTCGATTCAACAGCCGGACATGCCTTGATGAGTTTTATGGACGCCTATTCAGGTTTCCATCAGATCCCCCTATGGAAAAAAGATCAAGAAAAGACGGCATTCGTCACTGATCAGGGGTTGTTCTGTTATACGGTGATGCCGTTTGGTTTGAAGAATGCGCCTGCTACTTTCCAACGAAAGATTAACACGGTCTTCATTAATCAAATCGGAAGGAATGTAGAGGCGTACATTGATGACATGATAGTCAAATCCAAACAACAGGCGGATCATCTTGCTGATCTCCGAGAAACATTCGCCACACTCAGGCGGCACAAGGTCATGCTAAACCCAAAAAAGTGTGTCTTTGGTGTTGAGTCTGGGAAGTTTCTCGGATTTTTGATTGACTAAAGAGGAATAGAGGCCAACCTTGAGAAAATACAGGCGGTAATCGACATGCAGTCGCCCCGTACTGTGAAGGAAGTGCAAAAACTAACAGGTTGTCTGGCGGCCTTGGGTAGATTCCTCAGTCGGTCAGGCGACAAGTGTCTCTACTTCTTCCAGGCAATCAAAAAGAAGACCAACTTTGAATGGGGGGATGATGCAGAGGCGGCCTTTCAAAAGCTGAAAACTCATTTGCACTCTTTGCCGAGGCTTGTCATCCCTTTTCCCAAAGAGAAGCTCTTCATGTACTTAGCCGTCTCTGATCATGCCCTCAGTGCCGTTCTCTTAGCTGAAAGAGACGACATCCAGCTCCCGGTGTATTTCATTAGCCATGTTCTGAGAAACGCGGAGCTTCGGTACCCCACGGTTGAGAAATTCGGCCTTGCCCTTTACATGGCCGTCAAGAAGCTTAAACCCTAATTCTTGGCGCATGCGGTAGAAGTCTATACTGACCAACCGATCAAACGGCCACTCACAACCTTGGAGTCTTCTGGACGAATGCTCAAATGGGCGATTGAAATGCAAGGACTAGAAATCACTTACGAACCAAGGAAGGCAATAAAGGGACAAGCATTCGCTGACTTTATTGTCGAAATGACAAGGCCGATTGCACCGGACAATACAGACCAGGTTTGGAAAGTGTATGTGGATGGGAGCTCCACTGTGAATGGCTGTGGTGCAGGGATTATCTGTCAGTCTCCTGAAGGAGATAAGTACGAATACGCACTACGGTTCAAGTTCCAGGTCTCTAACAATGAGGCCGAGTATGAGGCCCTGCTGGCCGGCATTCGGTACTGCAAGGCGGCAGGGGCAAAGAAGATAGCCGCCTGCTCTGATTCTCAACTGGTCGTACTCCAGGTTAATGGAACGTACGAGGCCACTCATCTGACCATGATAAAATATTTGCAGGCGGTCAAGAGTGAAGTTGGGACACTTGAAGAATTCCATCTAACCCAAGTGCCCAGGTCTTCAAACAATCAGGAGGATGCTCTGTCCAAGCTGGCATCATCCGCCTCCTGTGAAACGCCTCGGTCAGTTTTCTGGAAGGTCATGTAAAGAAGAAGTATATCTGAGGAAGACCCCATTTGAATTCTTGACCGAAGCTCAACCTGGATGGACAGCATCCGGGCCTATCTTACAGACGACACGCTCCCTGACTCACCACAGGAGGCGGCTGTTCTGAAAAAACGAGCGGCTAACTTCGAGTTGCGACAAGGAGAACTCTTCAGGGCTGGTTTTTTGAAACCCCTGTTGAAGTGTGTTACCCTTGAGAAGGGTAAGGAAGTCCTCGAAGAGTTGCATTTGGGATTCTGCGCCTCTCATATAGGCGGCAGATCCCTCGCTGCCAAGGCCAGGCGACTTTATTTCTGGCCAACTCTGGAGTCGGATGCAATGGAAATGGTAAAAAAATGTGACAAGTGCCAAAATTTTGGCAAGCTCATCCATCGTCCGGCTGCAGACCTGACGGCCATCCACAGCCCAATACCTTTTGCCAAATGAGGCATGGACATTCTGGGGCCATATACAACTGCACCAGGCGGCAAGCGCTATATACTGGTAGCTGTGGATTATTTTACCAAGTGGGTAGAGGCGGAGGCAGTCAAAAACATCAAGACTAAAGACGTCATTTCCTTCATCTGGAGGAACATAATCACTCGTTTCGGAGTGCCCATGTCTATGGTTTTTTACAATGGTCCTCAATTTGAGACGCCTCAAATAAAGACTTGGCTGGGAGACCAGGGGGTCTCAAGCTTCTTTGCATCAGTCGGCCGGCCTCAAGCAAACGGCCAGGTCGAAGCCTTCAACAAGTTAATCTCAGATGGGATTAAAAAGAAAATTGAACGGGTTGGTGGTCTCTAGGTGGATGAATTACCACACGTCCTCTGGTCTATCAGAACGACTGCTAAAGGGGCAACTGGAGAAACCCCATTCCTTATGGTGTATGGAGCAGAAGTTGTTCTGCCAGTTGAGCACTATGAGCCGACTCTTCGAATCATGCTATATGATGAAGAGGCGAACTGGGAGGCCTTGCGCCTAGCATTGGACTCACTTCCAGAGCGCAGGGGCAATGCTGCCTTGCGTCATGAGATATACCGTCTGAGAATGACTTGGGCTTACAACAAAAGAGTACACAAGCGTCCTCTCAAAGTGGGGGACTTTGTGCTATGGAAAATGGAGGCAGTCGGTAGGGCGAATGAGAAGGGAAAGCTAACCCCAAATTGGGAAGGCCCCTACCGAATCTATGAAGAAGTAAGAGACGACACCTACCGCCTGGAAGACCCAGACGACAGGCAGCTGCCTAGAACTTGGAATGTAGACAACTTGAAAAAGTACTACTTCTAAGTACGAATGTAAAGACCTTAAATTTGTTATCTCAAGTTTTGTTAATGAGAATATGCCTTCATTTCCCAACTTGTCTTTTTATTTAAGTTTCTTAGTGTCGCTTGTACAAAATACAGACGGCCAATGCGTTTGGAAAGTGTCTGTCCCAACAGCAGACGCCCCAATCCTTCTGAAGGAGCCGATTGCTTTAGAACAGTCGTTCCTACGAAATTCATTAAGTTAATATCGACACTTAAAATCATGATGAGGCCCATGGCCGGATATTAATAAACAAAAAGAGACCGAATGGTCACAGTCTGCTCCAACATGAGTATAACCGTCTGCTCCAACATGAGTCAGATAACCGGCGACGTCCATTCGGGCTAATTCGTCGAGGAGAAGCATCTCCCATTTGGGTGGCACATTGCTTTACAAATATAACAAGCGGCCCTACCGAATGCTAAGGCAGCATTCGCAGTCATTTGTTTTAATCGAAAGTGAAATCTAAAAGGCCTGAATTTTCTAACTGTTCTAGCACAGCTCGAAAATGGTCACTGTTTCACAAGTAGAGGCTAAAGAGGCATTAAGCCGGATGCGCCTGTTTTTGCCCAGGGGCAAAGCAGGCGGAACATTCTTGTTAATATACAAGTTAACTACTTAAGCACCTAATGAGGCTTTTGACCGGATGACGCCTGTTCTTTGCTTTTGGGGCAAGACAGGCGGACAATTCTTTTTAAAGAACATTTGCTAAGTTATAAACTTATCTTATCTCAAAGAGGCCTATGGTCGGATGCGCCTGTTTTCAGCTCACGGGGCAAAACAGGCGGAAGTTTTCCCCTAGCAAAATTTGCTAAGTTGGAAATTTGAGTTTTGTTTGAGCCAATGGCCGAATGAAAACTTTATATTTGCCAATTCTGGATGGACGTCTGCCGAGTGGTTTGGGGCAATCACCATAGTGATTGATTGACTTAGAAACCATGAATACTCTTCTAAGTATCAATAATTTCTAAGTCAATCAATCTAATAAACCAAAACCACTCGACAACCGTCCAGGGGCAAGAACATTCGCATGGTACACAGGTTGTAATACTTAGCCAAAAACATGCAATGAAAAATTAAAAAATGCAACGGACAACAGTATGAATAAACTCAGCCAAATGGCCGAATGATTTAAATTAAAAAGACCAATCGCCTACAGACGACTGGTTGAGATTGTTTCTGGCATAGCTAGAGAAATTGTCAAAGTACCCGACCCCACGGTCGGTAAAGATACATCAATACTCGGCACGCAGGCCAGAAAAGCAAGTACATGGCCATTCGGCCGCAGAAAGGATAAAAAGCTTAAGTGATCAGGGAGAGCCTCTTCATTGGCAGTCGGCCTGTTGTCCTTCGGCTGCTCTTCATCATTTTTCTCTCGTCCCTCCGCCTGATCTTCCTCCTCTCCCCCAAAGGACGACTCCCCAGAAGAGTCGGACCCAGAGCTTTCCTCGGCCTCAGCAGCATCCTTAGCCGCATTCTCAACCTCTTCAAGAAGGCGAGGGTCGAATGCTTTGCTGGCTTCATCAAACTTGGATTTCCAAGTCTGATAGTCCGAGTCCGGCTGCACAGCCGCCCAAGTGTCCCGCATGATGGCATCATAGTCGCTCATCATTTGCTTAACAAGAGCCTTTCTCTCTTGTTCAGCCACGGACTCAAACTTGGTCTTTAGCTGATGCTCCTGGTTGGTAAGGCGCTACTCCAGGCTGCCCACCCTATGCTTGGCTCTCTCGGCCTCTTCCTTGGCATCCTGAAGAGGCTCGAGCTTCTCCTTAAGATTTGTGATTTCTTTCTTAAGGGAAGTGATGCGTAGGCGGCCCGAGTCCAGGTCCTTCTTCACCTGCATATTGGCTTCCGCCTACGAATATATCATATCAAGCGTCAGAAACTTATTTTGAGCAATATTAAATTGAGCTCGATCCAAGGCAGACTCGGCCCGAGATTTAGCGGCTGTTACCTCTTTGGACTTCTCCTTGAGAGGTTGCCTGAGCCCTTGGACGCGCATTATGGCCTGCAAAAAGAGCCGAATGGTTAAAACCAGGCGGATAAAGACTTGAGCAAAAAAAAAAAAAAAAAAAAAGAATTGAATTGCTTAAGTTAAGACTCATACCTCGCAGAGGTTTCCCAAGATGCCATCCAAGTCTAGAGTGCCGACTCCTCTGACAGACGCCTTGTCGTCAGGATCAACCGCCCTCAGCATGGACTTGGCCATCTAGATTACAGGCGGCCTCTGCACAGGGCCTGAGAAGGAAAGAGAGTTAGAAAAATAACACAAGTATATCTAAATGGAAGAACAAGAAAGACGAATGGTTTTTACCGTCGTCCTTTGGTTCCTCCTCTTTCCCCAGACTCCCCCTCTCTCCTGCTGAGCCGACAGCAATGGTGGGTTGCTTGAAGCCACCCTTTGATGTCCTCTAGACATCCGGTTTGCTAATCCCCCTATCAGCTTCGAGAGAAGAGGCGTCTGGGCCTTTCTTGGGCTTGTGAGCAATGTGCTTCCGGCCGCCCTTGCCGGATGCACTCACATCACCCGCCCTTGTCTTTTGGATCTTAGGGTTGGATGGTTTTGAGGGAGATTTGGTAGGGGCACCCTACATCAACGCAAGATAAAACAAGTTAGAAATCATTCGGACAAATTTAACATTGGTCAGAAATGATGAGTATAACACTTTCCCACCTTGGGGGTGCCGCCAGTTTTCTGCTCATCCACTTTGGTGTGGGTGGTTGCCTCTGCCCTGTTTAGGACATTCGATCTCTATCGAGAAGCAGATATAGCCGGCTTCCTTGTGGCCGAGAGATTTTCCATTGCCTTGTCTGCAAAAATGAACAAGTGTTAGCACCATCAAACAAGTATTGAAAAGCAAAATGAAATTGCATATTAAACAGACGGCCGACTACCTCTCGGCATTTCAGAGCTTAGCCCACAGGCGGCTAAGAACGTTCCCTCTTCAAACCATTTGTACACGGACACGGTAAACAACCCCTGGTCCATGATCTCCTCCTTTGCCCGCCTAGGAAGAGGCGGCAATGCACTCCTGCCTGCTAGGAGAGGTGGATTCTTATTCCACCTGTTATACTTTTGGTTCAGGCGGCTGTCGGCAGACTTGACTATATAAAACTTAGTCCTCCAGTCTTTCCACTTGTTCTCTTTGCCAACAACCATCATGTACCCCTTGCAAGTGGACAAGGTATACCAGCCCTCGCCGCCCCTAGTAGGCGCCCTGCTAAGATAGTGCATGTGGGCGAACGCTTCAAAGCTCGCCTCCACCTGCAGCATCTCACAGGCGGCAACGTACCCCAGAATATTAATCCAAGAGTTGGGTACAAGTTTCCAGATACCCAGTTGGTATCCATCCAAGATCCTCTCCACGGCCGGATGGAGAGGGAAGCGGAGGCCAGCTTGGAAGGCCGCTTCATAGCAGCCGAATGCTCTGTCTTGATAGCTGGCCAGGCTCGGCCAGGTAATTGTGTTGCCCTCGTTAGGGACCGACAAAGTATAGCCATAGCCTAGAACGACCTTGCGCCTAAAATTGGCAAGGCCGGATGCCATGGAGCTCCGCTTGCTGGGCGGAACATGATGATAGTAGGGGGCTCTCTCCAAGCGCCTGGAAGCGCTCGGCTCGGCCAAGGTTTTCCTTTTATCCACTGCCAGGGACTCCATGGAAGAATCTATTTTCGTTCTTGGCTCCTCTGAAGTTATATGAAGAGTAAAAGAAAAAAAAACAGGCGTTACCTTTAGAAGAAGGGTGAAAAACGCTTGGTTGACTGAAGAACGGTCGGACAGTTGGCCGAGTGTCGGATGCTTGAAAAGTGAAAACGCTTAGGGAATTTTGAGATTCTTTAAGTCAAAAAGTCCAAGATTCTCCAAAGATTCGCAAAGGTGTAAATCCAAGGGGGGGTCAAACCTCACTATTTATAGGGGGTAAAACCCTAAAAATTTTCCCTCCAACAGTAACTTTTTGAATCTGACCATTCAGATACTGACACCTGTCACAGGTGTCACGTGCAATGCACGTGACCCCTGTGAGGGGCAAATGATTTGGGTATTTTTTACCCGGCCAGGTGGCCCAATCAGAAAGCGCCACGTGTCCTCTAAAGAGGTGCCATTTGGACCTATGGAATGATGACATGTGGAGGGCGGACACTCCTTTGTCCTCCGCAGACTGATGATCTAGCATGGACCATCCAGATGGCGACACGTGTCACCCAAAAGGTGCCCAAAAACCTTTTGGGCTCAGTGACACGTGTCACTCAGGCATTGCCCCTGGGATGGCGGCCTTCAAAGGCCCAAATCCCGAGGCGCCGCAAAACGGCGTGACCTAATTCCTAGGTCACCAGATCCTAGGAGGGGCACACTTTTCAAAAGAACCCTATAAATAGGGACATTCTTACATTTATGACGGGATAGAGAATATACACGCAATACGAGATAACACGTCACTTATCATAGAGTTGTCGTTTTCCAGGAACACACAACACTTTACCTGAGCTTGGAATCCGAGCAGATAAACTTTACTTCCGCACGTTTTATTACCGAACGCTTACTAACTTAATCTTCGGAGGCAGACCACCGACCATCCGGCGGTCCGTTTGCTTTGCAGGTACAGGTGTCCTTTGGTGAATCCAGTCTCAGTGTTGTAACTCTCCCAAGGGACAAAAACCCCCGAAACAAGGAGGTATTTATAGAAAAATGTGCTGAGGGAACACACGGAACCCTAAAAAGATAAAAACCCTAAAAAATTAAACCGCGACACGACAGAGGGCATCGTGACACGGTGCCTGACATCGTCAGACGGGACAAGTTCCCATTACACGGTGACAGCTGTGTGACGCGGGAAATATTTAAGGTACGGGGAATAAAACGCGTGAAAGGTTTACGCGAAAAGGACACGGAATCGCCCTGTGTCACAGCAGGGGCACCGTGTCACGGGGAATCCCACCGTCAGACGGGGAACATTGCAGTGACACGGTGGACTTCTACCATGACGTGGGAGCCTGTAGTCCATTTTTCCATCTAAATTCACTTTTAACCCTTATTTCGTTCAGCATTTTTAAGTGCCGATTGATAATTTCTGGCCATTTCTGAGTTATTATTATTAATTGGGATAAAATAAATAAATAAATAAGTAAATAAAATAAATAAAAGGTTTGGGCTAAAATTAATAATAAAAAGGTTTGGGCTGAAATTCAAAAAGAACTATGCTTTGACTTAACATAAAGACTCATCCATGGACTATTCAAAAATTGAATTTAACTAAATACGATTTTTTAAGCACTCTTGGGATTAAATACTGAACCCGACCAATAGTGGTGGTGAAAGGTGGTTCATCATCGGGTTTTGTTTTGGAGAGAAATTTTTGATGTCTATAGAAGCCCCTACTTTGACTTAGTTTGTAGAAACGTCAGTTTCGAAAACGATAGTCAAAGTAGTCGATAGGGACGGAGAATGATTTAAGACGTTCTACGATCCTAAATCACTCTGTATACGCCGATCCCTAAAAAAAATGTTAATTCCACAGATAAAAGAGTAAAGGGGTAAAATATGTATCTGGCACCAGTTTATCGGTGACAAATGAGTTTGGTAGCTTCCTATGCTTGAAGGAATCCGCCGGATGACGTTTGTTGAAATGCTTTCCATGCCTGAGGAAAGCCGACTGACGAGTTTGATAGCTTTATAAGCCTAAAGAAACCTACCGCATGATACTTTCCATGCATGAGGAAAGTCGACGTATGATTTCGGTTTCATTCTATGCTCGAAGAAATCCACCGATATTGTTTTCCATGCTCGAGGAAAGCCGACTTGGCGATTTTCTATGCTTGAAGAAAAAATCCACCGATAATGTTTTCCATGCCTAAGGAAAACCGACTTGGCAGTTTTCTATACTTGAAGAAAAATCCACCGATAATGTTTTCCATGCCTAAGGAAAACCGACAACTGATATAATCGCCGACATTTACAAGTGCATGATGGTTCAATTATCCCCGAACGTGGGTCGCAGATGGTTTACCTTCAATTCGACTATCCGACTATATTAGGCACTTAAAGTGTCAAAAATACAACCCTAATGCTTGTTAGGGGTAAATCGGTAATTTTGGTACCCTTTAAATACCAATTAATATTTTCCGCGCTATTCTGGTGAGAAAATAACTGACCAATAGGTGCGGAAAAATGATCCAACTTGGTCCAAGATTCCAGAATATTCGCTAGAAGATTGGAAGGATCATGCAGGACAGACAAAAGGGCACCATGTCACGGGGAGAAATCCCGTGTCACGGTTGGTTGCCTCATCTGACGGGGGAAATCCCCGTGGCGCGGAACCCCCCTTTTTAATTTTTTTTATTTCTCTACTGAAATTATCGACGCGCCAGGATAATAACACCGTCCCACACGCGTAAATGCCGTTACATGGTAACGGGAATCGTGGCACGGGAACGGGGTAGCATTTTTTCGGCTTTATATTTCAGCCACTGCTTCCCATTTCTTATTCACCATTTTCATTCTCGATCTTCTTCTATTCTAGCTCCTCCCTTTTTTTTTGTTTCTCAAATCACCGTGCAACGGTTTCCAGCACCGGAGCGCGGAGGTGACCACCGTGGGACGGCGCCAAGTCCCGCTGAACGACATTTTTATTTGACGTTTTTTTGCCTCGATATTGCCGCTTTTTGTCTTTGCTACTGTCTTAGATCGCCGCTGCAGCTTGAGCTCCATTGCTGTCCAGGGAACACCGTGACACGGACAGTGGTCACCGTGTCACAGCGACATACTCCCCTGCCGCGGTGGTTGCGGCTTTCATAATACATCATTTTCGCGATTTTTTCGAACTTTAAGCGCACAAATCCCCACCAAATTTTCTCTGATTTTTTGCTAGTTTTCTCATTTTTGATTTCTCACAAGGATCCATGTAAGTTTCCCTTGCTTATGTCTCAAATTTTGTTGTAAATTCCATACTTGCTTGAAACCCTAAAAAAAAAAAAAATCAAATTTGGGGTTTTTAATTTTGAGCTTCTATGTAAAAATTCTTGCTATGAATTGACTTGTATAAGGATGTATATGTGTTTGTGAGCAATTTGAGACCAAGTTCGTGTGTTTTGGTGAGAAGTTGAGCAAATCACTATTTTTGGTACTACTTGTATGAAATGGTGTTCTTGTTGTTCTTTTGCACTGGAAGTGATGATATATTGGTTGTAGATTTTGTAAAATATGCCATGATGTGCCAATTTATCGTTCTTGTACAATTTTGAAACATGTTTTGTTTTGTGTATGTACTACATTGTCATGGAGAACATAGTATCATGCAATTAGGAGAACATAGTATTAGTTCGTCATGGAGAAACTAAATACTAGAATAATTCCATTATTTTGCTAATTTTTAGCCTTGAGGAAAATTTTTTGCGTATAATAGTAAATGTCACTTAAGGCAACCGTTAAGCTGCTTTTGAATAAATGACTAAATAACTTAGGAAATGATGCTAAGTATTGAGATTTTTATTTTGGAAATAACATGCTTAGACAATGGGATCGCGATCTTTCTACTCGTGGCCGGCGCTAGGCTTTTCGGGAGGACACTCCCACAGTTCCTGAGGGCATGGACGACGATGCCCTAGAGACCGAGCCTCGCCCTTCTTCGAGTAGGGGCAGGTGGGTTCCACCTCCGTGTTGCCAGATTAGTTGGTTTTCTGCCGTGAGAGCCACATTTCTCACCGTCCACTTGCCGGCATAGTCGATGGCACGCTTTGCCATCATGGATCTGGAGCTGGAGATTTGGTACCTCGACTTCATGGGATTATCACAAGGGATCCTGTTACGAACGCCTTGTGGGAATCTTCTTGTTTGGTAAATTTTTATTCGGTGATCGTAGGGTTTCGCAGCCCCCAGGGTTGTGGCCCGATAGTTGTTCGCGTGTTATTGTAGTATTTTTAGGATACTACCAACACTATTCACTTTTCTTGGGAGGAGATGACAGTGACCCCCCTGAAATTTAGCATGATCAGCGGTTTACGCTTCACCAATCGGGTCGTACAACAGATGTCTGACCTTTGTTTGGGGGCGGCTGAGGTAGCTGATTTGTTAGGTCCGATCGTTCAGCACATCAGGACTCAACCGGTGCCTCGAGGTGGTCCTTAGACTGGGCGATCAGAGTTGGCTTCTGTTATGGCCCGTGGCTTTGACATGAATGAGACATCACCTGAGCAGCGAGTGTGGATCTTCATTTTGATTCTTATTTCCATGACTCTTTCTCCTGATAGGAGTTCGCGTACGCTCGTGTGCTACCTTCCTTCTTTGGTCAAGATAAGTGAGATAGGATCCTTTAGTTAGGCCTGGCCAGCCTTGGATATGCCGATCTTCTCTTGTCACTACGTCATGGTTGTAGGCAGCTGAGTGATGGGGCCCTTGTCACTGTCTACGGTTTGTGAAGAGTAGTAGAGTTGACAATCTTTCCTCTTCTTGTTTTGTTTTAATCTGTTTGACTCATGTGCTCAGAGATTACTTATCATTAAAACTATGGTTCTATGAGTAATTTTCGGGATTGGCCCCTCGACGACGTCGTGGAGCAGTCCATGACCTCCCTGTCGGAGCTAGCTGGCGTGACCTAGGCGAGTCACGAGTGGAGTCTGTCCCTACGCTACGCGGGCTGCTACACCGAGGCACCTCTTTTGTTGGTGTAAGAATTGATTTTTCAGCCTGTTATTCTCTACCTCGACATTATTTTTGTCGTTTGATTGCAACTTTTTATGGTTTTCAGGTTTCTTTTGACATCTATTATCGGCCTTGGGCTGGGATGACTGATCTTCCTGAGGCCTTGTAGCTTTCAACGCACCGTAATATTTTTGTTGGTACTGGACGCTTTGTTTGGTACCTTGGGGAGCGTGTTGTTCGTCAGCACAATGGTGATCACTTTGTGGTGCCCTTGTCTCCACCGGAGTCGATGTTGGACTCACGCTTGCTTAGGGAGTAGGTAAACAGGGGAGAGCGCTACACTTTTCATTGGCGAAGCTTGTGCATATAGAGGGCGATTATTCGCAGGACTTGTGTCCTTCTTTTGCCCCTCCACCCCATCTTCCCGAGGTATGATTTCGTTTGAGAATTTTGTCGCTAGTCTCTGTTTAAATTTTTGAAATACCTAATTATTCGATCGTATTTTTAGACGACTATTCGTCGTGTGAGGAAGATTGAGATCCCGCCTCAATCCGTCCACTACCTAGGGCCGATCGGTATTATTGAGGATCACATTGCTGACGTGCCAAAGGGTTTTAGACAAGCGCAGGAGTCTTTGCTTGATGTGTTTGAACCGGTAAGCTTTTTGACACATTATTCATCTTTTTAAATACCGCTTGTTATTATTTTTCTTTGCTTTGTTCCCAGCCTACTCACCCGGAGATGATGGTATTCATGAAGCTGGTTGACGCCTTAGAGTACTACATCATCAAGCTTCAGCGTGGTGTGAGTTGTCGGGGCGGTTTCGTCGATGTTCTTGAGGTATGTACACTTTTTTATTTTTACCATTTGTTCTATTTTGCACCATTGACATCTTTTGATTTTGTATCTTTCAGGAGCGACGGAGGTCCCGCTCATACTCAAGGCATAGAGGCTCGGACGAGGGGGATTCTAGTCGTGGCAGACGGTCTCCTGAGGTTCATCGACATTCTCAGTCTCAGCGGGAGAAACAACTTTCTCGGTTGTTTCAGGAGGCTCAGTGGCAGCCGCCTCAGCCTTTCTCTAGCCATTCCAACACTTTCAGGGTCAGTGGCAGCGGCATTCGACTTCACAGTCTTCAGAGCCTGAGTTTAGGCCAGTCATCACTCCTATGGATCAGGGTCTATACTCAATTCCATTTTTTGGGGTGCTTCCTCCGCCAGTGCCTGGCTTGTTTTCAGTTCCAGTGTATGGGACGATGCCTCCACCGACGCTTCCTACCTCTTGGAGTCAGTCTACGTCGTTTGCCAGTTGGACAAGTTCTGCTTTGAGTTTGACTGATACTGGAGTTACAGGGACTAGGTGGGATACTACTCCTCGTACACGGATGATGGCGGGACTCTTTGGCTTACCGCTCCCATATTCACAGGCTGGAGATGACACTGATCCTCACTCTTCTAGTTCTACTGATTTTTGACCGAGGGTCTTTATTTGTACTTTGGTTGATGACACTTGACACTTTTTATGCATCATGATTCACTTTGTACATTTTTCACAGTTTATGCATTTATTAGTGTGTATTAGTGTGTGGTTGAGACTCATTGTGTGTGATTGTGTATTTATTAATGACGCGAAAAAAGTAAGTGGAGGGTACTGACCTTCCCCAAAATAAAAAAAGGAATAAAAAAAGAGTAAGTTTTACAACTCCTCCAAAATAAAAAGGAAAAATAAGTATGGAAATGGGACAAATTTCACAACTTCCCCAAAAGAAAAAGGAAAATAAAGATAAAACAATAATTATAATGGAAATAAAAATAGAGTAATAATAAAAAAATAAAATAAAATAATAAATAGCAAATAATAAAGATAAATAGAAATAAGAATAAAGTAATAATAAAATAAAATAATAAAACATGTTAAAAAAAAAGATGGAGGATTTCATTAGGAATGAAACTCTCAAAAAACAGAATTAAAGGATAAACGGTGAAGATAAAACAATAAAAATCCGGATAAACATAGGTAAAGGATAAAACATGAAAACGCGTGGGCACCTCGACACGGCACTTTACATCGTGTCACGGCAAAAGCTGCCGTGTCACGGCATAAATTTCCGTGACATGGTGGAAATTCCCGTATCGCGGTGCCCGTATTCTGCAACGGTGTGGTTTACGCGTATAGAAAGATAGATTTTGAGTATTTCCAAGCATTTTTGCTATAAAATAGGACCAGTATATTCGTGATATGCATAATTACGAAACATAAAATAATTAGAATTTCATATTTCAATAATAATGTCTCAGAATTTTGATAATACATTGCGCGACTTGTCTTATTCTTTGACCAATGCTGACAAAGGAGAGTTGGAATTGTTTCATGTTAGAGGCTTATTAGCCCTTAGACATGTAGCGATTGAACATGATTTTCTTAGGGCAGCTTTAGACTATTGGAGTCAAGAAACACATTGTTTTAAATTTGATTACGATGAAATTTGTCCATTACTAGAGGAATTCGGTGCCATCTTTGGGTTTCCAGCCTGAAATCTCATTGCCATGCCTACCCTACGTGAGTATTATTACCAAGACTTTGAACGCTATCTGAATCTGACAAATCCAGATTTAAATAGAATTGTTTGTGGTAATGAGGTACACTTAGAAAAACTTGCAAATTTGTGTTTCAATCGCCCTGTCTCTGAGTCTTATCATGTATACCGTAGAACGGCTTATATTATTTGCATGTTTAGCAAGCTTTTATTTGCAAACGGTAGGGTAGGACATGCATGTGTAGCGTCTGTGCTTGAACATGTTGAATCAGGGAGATATCCTATGCCTACGTGCGTTGGAGAAACTTTGCGTGGCCTTGACGAAGCAAAAGCTGACCGGAAAGCCGTCAAGAAGGGCTCTCTAGTACTGTTGCAGGAAAAACGCGCTCTGAGTAGCCCCCGTGACACAAAACAAGCACTGTGTCACGGTGCATGTCTGCCGTGTCACGTTGGGTTTCTACAATTTTTTTTTTATTTTTTTTTAATTCTTCGACTTATTTTATATTTTTATTTTGCAGATTTGGTTAATGGAGCGTTTAAAACTTTTTGAAGCCCCCAACGATTTTGCAAAATATGGTCCCAACGAACTAATCCGCAGGAAAAAGAATTACTCTACGAACATGTCATATGAAGATTGGAAGAATTTCTTTGCAAAGAGAGAATTTTTCATTTGGTGGGTGGTGCCTTGGTGGAGGCTTACTAGAATGGTTGGCACGAATGATACTCCGTATTGTCGCGTTCCTAGTATTTCAAAGCTGACTTTTTATTGTCCTTCTCTATTTATGTGACAGTACGGACTTGAACAAATAGTTCCACGCTATAACGATAATCCTCGTGAAGTATCGTTGCATGAAAGTAGCGTTCACAAGTACGAGGCTTACTGAATTAGAAGACCTTTGTGGATCGTTTCTTCAAGTAACCAAGATCATCCTCCCTTATCTAGTGCATACAAGGCATGGTTGAATCCTAGAAGTAGAAGGGGTCGAGTCGGATCACGCAACTTTGATGTGAAGGGACGTCTTGGAAGTAAGAAGGCGCCTCCTTAAGATCGTCTTGGTCCGAGAACACAAGGAATTGAGTTTAAGACTCCTATAATGCCTAAAAAGAAGAATTATGTGAAAGGAAAGGGTAAGGAGAAAATGGTTTATAGAGAGAAGCAATCAACGAATTCTAAGAAAGGTGAAAGGGGTGAAAGTTCGACTAGGGGTATGACGGTTCGGGCTACAAAAGACACATTAATGGTGAAGGCCGACCTAGTTGAAAAAGAGAAGGAGGTTCCTAAAGTGAAGAAGGATTAAATCAATATTGCTTTGCTTATATGATTTATAAAATAAGGCGCATAATGCCAATAATTGTAGTCACATTTATTTCAACAATAATAGCATATTTACTTTCGCCTTAAATAAAAATTACAATGACTTTTTTTTTTTTTAATATCCGAGTCAAGAAGTCAGAAGCAATGGAAGAATAATAACAAATGTCGAACAAATAACAGAATTCGCAAAGTCTGAGCCATGGAACAAATGAATTCCACCTTGCCACGGTGGAAACTGCCGTGACACGGTGGAACTCCCCGTAGCACGGCTGATTTCTTTTTTTTTTTTTTCTGGAATTCTACCATGGCACGGTGGTAGCTGCCGTGACAAGGTGGAACTCCCCGTGCCATGGTGGACCTTGGATGCTGAACTGGCAAAGTTTCTTGATTTTAGCTCCATTTTGTCGTGGCACAATGCTGAACTGGCGCGTGTACTTGATTGACGGAGGAAGGATTTTATTTTTTAAACTAGCCGAGCCCCCTTGAGGGGTTGCCTACGTATCCGTAATAAGGAATCAGGCCAAACGTAGCTCTATTAGTTCATGAACCCATGCAACTAGGCATAGAATTTTTTGAGTTGATCCAATTTGGTTAAATTGTGGAAATCGTTATCGTCCATGTCTACCAATTGTGCTGCTCCGCCAGACAAGATGGATTTAACAATGTACGGACCTGGCCAATTTGGTCTGAATTTTCCTGTTAGATCCAACACATTTTTGCAAAGTACCTTAAGCACCAAGTCACCTTCCTTGATGTTCCTAGTCTTGACTTTTTTGTCGAAATGTCGCGCCATACGCTGTTGGTAGGTTTTGACATGATGCAAAGCTGCCAAGCGTTTTTCGTCAAGTAAGACTAGTTCATCATATCTTGCTTTATCCAGTCGACTTCATCTTGTTGGCTTTCCAACGCGATTCGAAGAGAAGGGATTTCGAGCTCTATTTGTTGTACATCTTTAATTCCATAGACCAAAGAGAAAGGGGTAGCCCCTGTTGATGTACGAACAGAGGTTCGATAACCCCAAAGGGCAAAATATAGCTTACTAGGCCAATCTTTGTAATTTTCCGTCATCTTTTCGATAATAGTTTTCACATTTTTGTTGGCCAATTCGACATCACCATTTGTTTGTGGCTTGTAGGGTGATGATCTGTGATGCTTGATATGATGTTTCTATAACAGTTCCGCGCACTTGTTTTGGAAATGCGTTCCATTATCACTGATCACCTCAGGAGGTACCCCATAGCGGCATATGATATTTTTCTCAATGAATTGAGCTACATGTTTTGTTGTTGAATTATCATATGAGGCAGCTTCGACCCATTTGGTGAAATAGTCGATTGCTACGAGGATGAATTCATGCCCTCCTTGTCCTGGTGGTGTTATCTTTCCAATGATATCGATACCCCAATTAGAGAAAGGCCATGGAGAAGTATATGTGTAGAGAAGCGAAGATGGAACGTGCTGTAAATTTGCATAGACTTGACATTTCATACATTTCTTAAAGTATTCATGACAATCTCTCTCCATGGTAGTCCAATAATAATCTTGTCGTTGAATCTTCTTGACTAACTTCTTAGCATTCATATGCGTTCAACATATGCCGGCATGAAGGTTTTCCATGTTTTTTGTGTGCTTCTTTCTTGGCTATGCATAAGAAATTTCTCCCTAGTGCAGTCCTCTTGTGGAGTTCTCCTCTGATGAGCACATACTGTGAGGCCAGGAGCCTCAAAGCACATCGTGCTCTTTTATCAGTATTAGGAGGGTATTCTCCCTTCGTCACATAATTAAGGATATCTGTATACCATGGTTCTTCATCTTCTTCTTGTGTTTCTTGTTCATCATCAAGTGCGTGAACATATGCCGGCTCATATCTTATTTCTATGGTCAATGGCATTCTGATTGTATCTGTTGGAATTCGCACCATTGATGCTAATTTAGCCAGTGGGTCGACAAACTAGTTTTTTTCTCTAGGCAAGTACGTATATTCCACTTCATCTAGTTGCTCCGTGAGAGTTTCAAGATGAGCTTGATACGTAGCGAGACTTTCACTTCTCACTTTCCATCTCTTGGAGATCTGGTTAATGATTAGTGATGAATCACCGTAGATTATGAGTTTCTTAATCCCCAAGGCCAAAAATGTTTTTAATCCAAAGATGTATGTCTCGTACTCTGCGACATTGTAGGTGACATCAAAGTCGAGCTTCATGGAAATTAGGATACGCTCTTCGTTGGGTAATACAAGCAAGACCCCTACACCACAACCCTTTTGGTTCGAAGCTCCATCAAAATAAAGCGTCCAACTATCGTCTTCGGTGATGAGTAGATCTTCGTTAGGGAAATCATACTCATCTTCTTCTTTCTCAACTTCTTTTAGTGAAAAATCTGCTAGAAAGTGAGAAACTGCGGAACCTTTGATGGCTTTTGTGGTACAAGTTTCAAGTTAAAATGAGCAATGTTGACTATCCACCTTGATAATCTGCCATTGAGTGTTGCTTTTTCGAACAAGTACTTGAGAGGATCCATCTTTGACACGACATGCACTGTATAAGTGAGCATGTAATGTCTTAATTTATGTGCGGCCCACACAAGTGTGAGACACAACATTTCAAGTGGTGTGTATCGTGTCTCATATCCTTGAAGCTTCTTGCTCAAATAGTAAATTGCATTCTCCTTGCTTTTGATCTCTTATGCTAGCATTGCCCCTATCGTTTCTCTGGTGACCGTAAGGTAGAGTCGAAGAGGAAAGTCAAGCATTGCTGGCGCTAGCACGAGTTGGTTTGCCAAGTACTTTTTGATTTTTTCGAAAGCATTTTGTCAATCATCATCCCATGTGACTGGGACATTTTTCTTAAGCTTCTTGAATATAGGTTCACATATCGCCGTGACTTTTGATATGAACCTACTTATATATTGCAGCCTTCCTATAAAGCCTCGAATTTCTTTCTCATTCTTGGGTGGTAGCATAACCATGATCGCTTTGACTTTTGTGGGATCTATTTCAATCCCTCGAGAACTAATCACATATCTAAGTAGTTTACCTGACGTGACTCCAAATGCACACTTTGCTGGATTTAATCTCATGTTATAATTGCAGAGTCTTTCTATGAACTTGCAAAGTGCAATGATGTGGCCTGGGCGATCTTTTGACTTGACGATCATATCATCAACATAGACCTCAACCTCTTTGTGCATCATATCATGTAACAATGTTGTGGCTGCTCTTTGGTAGGTTGCACCCGCGTTTTTCAACCCGAATGGCATTACTATATAGCAATATGTACCCCTTTGTGTGATGAATGTGGTTTTCTCCATGTCTTCCTCGGCCATTAATACTTGATTATATCCGGCGTTGCTGTCCATGAACGATAGGAGTGCATGGTTTGCTTTGTTATCGAGTAGAATGTCAATGTGAGGTAGAGGGAACCCATCTTTCGGGCTTGCTTTATTAAGGTCCCTGTAATCAACACACATTCTGACCCTTCCATCCTTCTATGGAAATGGAACCACATTTGCTATCCATTCTGGATACTTGGATACTTTGATGAAACCTGCAGCCAATTGCTTTCTGATTTCTTCCTTGATTTTGAGAGCCACATCCGGTTTCATACGGCGCAACTTTTGTTTGACAGGCTTCATACCTGGAATGAGTGGCATCGTACGCTGAGCTATATCCCTGTCAATTGCTGGCATATCTTGGTATGACCAAGAAAATACATCAACAAATTCACTAAGCAAGTTAATTAGCTCTTTGCGTTCGTCTTGACATAGTGTTAATCCAATTTTTACTTCTTTGATAGTCGTATCATTGGAAATATTAACTGTGTCTGTATCTTCAATAATTGTTGTTTTGTTTTCATGTTCTTTCATTGCTTTTATTATTTCTTTATCATTTTAATCATTAGCAATGCAATATTGATCAGGGTTAGGGGAATGACTCACATCGTAAGCAAAGGTACTCATTTCATTGAATTCATTGGTCATTACATCAAGGAGGGCATGGTCAGCTGCAACCTCGCCAGAATTATTTGAGATAGAAAGAGGAGACTCAACAGGAGACTCAGCACTGGACTCAATAGCAGAAAGAGGGTCGGCCTCAGATCCTAAAGACTTGTCCACAGACTTAAACTCAGACTCGGATGACTCATATTCATCAAACATAGGACCTTCTCTAGCGGTTACTTCCAACTTCTCTCCACTTGGTGTAGTGATCTTCCCCGTCTTGCGCCATCCCTTTGAAACATTATCATCCTGGACGATTAACATAGAGGGTCAAAATCCTTGCCTGATATAACAGCTTGAATGAGCTCGGAATCATTATTGCAGACTGGCTAGGATTCATTCTTTTCTAGTCCAAAAAGAAGGTTAATGTTCAGATCATCCGAGCTTGGACTAGCTGGTTGAAGAGTTCATCACCTTAATTGACGAAGTCACAATCAAGGAACATCTCAAACCCTGTCTCACGCTTCCCATCGTGGACGAAAGGCTCAGGGAATTCATAGCATAGGAAATCTTCCCCTTCTTTGATATACTGGCCATTGAGAGTGAATGGATATCGGTCCATGGCCATTTCCGTCTTCATGATTCGAGCATTATTGCGAGCCTTCATTTTCAGGAGAGCTTCTTTCACATCTTCCTTTGTTGGCTTGAATCCTAAGCCAAAGGTATCTTTCTTAAGTGCACCAAGATGGCCCAAAAGTTCAGCCATTTTCTTTTTGAGTCCGAGGGTCGTTCTAGGGAAATGCCCTTGCTTCTTCATAATAGCGTTAACATTGGTATTTGAATAAGGATCAAAGTCAAGGTGACACTTCTCCTCTTCTTCGATCATGAGAACATCATCAAGCAAAAACCCCTAGAGATCTTCATCTTCTTCGTCATGTTCAACATGGACGATGGGAGTATCGATAACTTGAATGCGCATGGGGGATGTATCAATGGTAATTGGAACCCCTCCAACTATGGCTTTCACTTTTTGGTGCAACAACGATGGAATCGCCTTTAGCTCATGAAGCCAAGGACGACCTAACATCAAATTGAAAGAAGCCTTAATGTCCACCACCTGAAACTTGGTGCGTTCAATGGCTCAAGTAGTTATTTTAGCATGATAGTTCCCACGGCTTGACGGCGAGTATTATCATAAGCACGAATCCCTTGAGTAGAGGGAGTCAATTCTTCATTTTTTATGCCCAACTTCTTTGCAGTGCGGAGTGGGCATACATTAATTGGAGAGCCATTATCAACTAGGCTCATAGGAACATTCATCTGCCTACACACCACAGTGAGGTGTAAGGCCTTGTTATGTTGGTCCCCTTCAGGGGGCAGATCCTATTAGAGAAGGAAATCAGATTGCTAGTACCTGGCAATTCAGTAGTGAGAAAGTTGACCAGTCTTTGAGGAGTCATATCATCATCAACTCCTATTTTCAGCAGAGCTTTCATCACAGCCTTCCGATGCTCGTTAGTGGTGGCCAAAAGCTTCCATATATTCATTTCCACCTTGGTCTTTTGTAATTGTTTGACCACATCATTGTTCACAGGGTCGATGAGATCAACTATTGGTTGTGATTGTGGTGGAGGTGGACTAGGCTGTTGCAACCGTCCACTTCTGGTGAGAACCTTGACCTCAAGGTCTCCCCAAACATCTTTACTTGTGCCAAGAAACGAACATGCTATATCTTTGAGATAGACGTCTTCATCGTCACTATCCCAAATTCCATTTACTTGTTCATAATTCGAGACAAATACAACTTCTGGCAGAGGTTCATTCACAGATTGAATGAGTATTGACGGATCAAAGGAGACTTCATCTCCCATGATAGCCAAAGAATCAGAAAGAGGACATGTTTGAATGTTAGGCTTCTTGCCCCTTGTAGGGACAGGAAGTTGATTAGCATCAATCAGGTCTTAGATCGCATCCTTAAACGAAACTTGTAATGAGCATTGGGGTCATAGCTAGCAGTTATGTTCTCTGGTCAAGGTTCTGGAAAAGGTGTAATTGGCATAATCATTCCTTGACTATGAAAGCGATCAAAAGAAACATCATAAGTCATTCCCAAAGGGATGTAAACCCTCCTTTGCCTTTGGAATCTTTAAGAGGGAGCATTAAAAGCCAGCACATCATTGATATTGACATTGTTGGTAGCATTATTAGGCTTGGAAAACGAAGAAGAAGGAATGTCGTTTTTCTTGTTTTTCCATGTGTTGTTGTTATTATTGTTGCTTCCACCATTCTTCATTAGTTCGTCTTCAATATTGATTTCAATATCGTACACAGCTTCGAAGGTACTCAATGGCAGAAACTTCAAGCGTTTCTTGTACTTATGAGTCAAATTTGCAATAAACAGGCGAACCATCTTGTTCTCCTTGGGAGGATCCAACAAGAGCGCAGTTGTTTCTCTCCACCTGCTTAGGTAAGTAGTGAAGCCTTCATTCTCCTTATGTTTGAGAATGGAGAGTTCACGTTCAGAAGTCTTGGCCTGGATGTTACACTTGTAACGATTCATAAAGCTTTCAGTAACGTCCTCCCAGGTCGCAACATGTTTGGATTCCAGAGAGTAGAACTATTGTTGACAGGCATGCTCCAAGGAAAGAGGGAACACAGTGGGTAAGAGTGTCACATCTAATCCCTTAAGAGCCATGGTCGAAGAAAAGGCCTTAAAGTGGAAATGCGGATTATCAGTAGGCTTGAACTTGGGAATGTCAGCAGTGGAAAACTTCTCAGGAAGTTTGTCCCTTATGGACGAAGAGGTGACATGTTGCTCCACATAAGTGAACTCTTTAGAGATCTTACTCATATGTTCCTTGATCTTGTCCATTGCAGCAGCAATGACATTGTTTTGATTGTCTTGCTCTACCGTGTTGACTCTAGAGGTGAGTGTTTGCATCATGTTAGACAACATTTCAATTGTCTTGTTGATGTTCTCGATATCTTCCTTAGTAGCCATTGGTTGAAAGTAGATCTTGTACGCCTCTTTGGTATTAGAGGTTATTGAGGTATTGACTCGAACCGTAACAATCTGCCCCTGCTTCTTGACCAAGTGCTGTGACACCGAAACAAACACACCTGTAATGACCAAACTTAACCTTAACCCATCCTAAATTATTTTGAATTTTGAAATTTACTTAATTTTTTTTAAAAAAAAAAAGTATGGGAGGATACCATCCGACTTACTCCGAAAAACAATGACACAAGCCCACCCTAAAGTACGGTCATGAAATGGTGCACGACTAACTAAAAAGTGAGTGAACACGACATGTGAGTGATTAAGTGAAGGTTATGGACACGTGTTATGACCGTACAGCTAGACAAGACACTAAACCACACATACGAACCACAAAAGCATGCACGAAGACAAAAAAAAAGCTGAATGGACAAACCTCATAGGCACGGTGTCACGGTGCTTACTGTCGTAACACGGTAAAGAGCACCGTCAGACAGGGCAATGCACCGTGCCACGGTATTGCACACCGTGGTATGGCAGACCTGCCGTGACGCGGTGCGCAATTCCAGCCTAAATTTGTGTAATTTCGAGATTTTAATCAATTTCAGTCCGTACTAATTACTATGTGGAAATAAAAACCCTCGTTCATGGGTTAAACAAAAGAGAAAACACATTAGGGTTAGCACCAAACAAACTATGTAGCATTTAGTCACGATGATGTAAAAAGAGTTCGCAACCTAAGGTCAAGATCTATGTTCAACTATTGGTCAAGCTTTGGGTGTCAAAATCATACCATGGTTCAGAGTTTGGACGCGTTAGCAAAGTAGCCTCCCTTGAGGGTGTATGCCAACGGGCGGCTCCGCGAGTTCGTGATAAAATCGAACTCGACTCCGTGGTTTGGGTGAATTTAATAACTCAAATGAACCCTTATTTCCATGAGCGTTTGTGGGTTGATAGAGCTTAAATCCCCCGGGGCTAAGACGCATGTAGAACACATACGTTTTTTCAGAAAAATCGAAGGAAGTAGACTGTGAAAAGAGAAAACAAACCACCGGACTGATTTTAGGACTGCCGTGACACAGCATAGATCACCGTGACACGGTGCTGCACACCGTCAGATGGTGTACTGCACTGTGACATGGCAGATTCTACCATGGCAGAGTAGTTAGAAAATCTGACTGGTGCCCTGTTTTCCATCGTACGCAATCAAGTTATTCAATTTTTCCTACGGGAAAGACCTAAATGCGACGTTAAAACGTCTATGCTTATGCAAAAAATGCCAAATTAATCACAAGAATATTTTTCAAGAATCTTTCAATTCTCATCCACTCATCCTAATTAAATAGCGAACACTCAAATCGATAAATAACCAAGAATCCTCCGCAGTGGAGTCGCCAAACTGTAGGCGTCGTTTGAAGTGCGCCTACGTTAAGCATGTGTGAATATGCTTGGCACTCTTAGGAAGTGGGAATTGACGTATACGATTAGTGACAAGGAAAGTAGGGAGCCGTCTACAAGTTTTTTAAGAACTTGTAAACCGTTCACGGATCATAAAAGGCAACCACAATAAAGGGACAACGATAGGAAACAACGATTGACCCTTGAAGGTTACACCCCATTCATAATCCATGAGATTCTTAACTCCATAAGGTTCGGAACCACGAAAGGAGGATCGGGGATGATGGTACGAAGTGAGTCATGGAGTCACATTCGTCCGTATTGGCCTCTACTCGATTCTTATAATGAAAAGCATTCCTGTGATCTCAAAGGAATACAAACAGAGATTCAATTTGCTCCAAACTATTATTAAGCTAATCTGGTTTTATATTAGTGCAACACATAATTCTAAAATATTTGTGATCACTTGATTAAACAACAAGATTAAAAAGGAACCTAAACCGGTTGTCCAAATTATCTTATTAGGCGTGATTTTCAATTACATATTCCCTTTAAACATGCAATATGGTGATCATAAAAACCATAGAATCAACATTAATATGGGAAGCAATTTAACAATAAATCCAACAATATAAAATCGTTAGAAAAATAATAGAAATAAAAGGAACATAATTCTTACTTTGATTCTGTTTGCTTGCAACTATAAAATAATAAACGAGTTAGTAACTTCAAGGAAATAATAATAAATCGATAATTAAATTAAATTAAATAGAATAGAGTTGATTTGGGGCTTAACCCTCAAACAGTTCTACCTTTCACGCCTTGGCTTAAGGACAGAACTACGAGTAAATTATGGACTTCTTGGAGTGCTTGAAGAAGGAATTTTGAAAGAAGAAAGGGTAGGCTAGTGTTTAGGAAAGATCATAGAGGAGAGAGAAATAGAGAATTAATTGATGCCCCATACATTAGAAATGAGGGGGTATTTATAGAAAAAATGTGCTAAGGGAACACATGGAACCCTAAAAAGATAAACACCCTAAAAAAATTAAACCGCGACACGGCAAAGGGCACCGTGACACGGTGCCTGGCATCGTCAGACGGGACAAGTTCTTGTGACACGGTGGACAGCTGTGTGATGCGGGAAATATTTAGGGTACGGGGAATAAAATACGTGAAGGGTTTACGCGGAAAGGACACGGAACTGCATTGTGTCACAACACGGGTACCGTGTCACGGGGAATCCCACCGTCAGACGGGAAACATTCCCGTGACACGGTGGACTTCTACTGTGACACGGGAGCCTCTAGTCCATTTTTCCGTCTAAATTCATTTTTAACCCTGATTCCGTTCAGCACTTTTAAGTGTCGATTGATAATTTTGGGACATTTCTGATTTATTATTATTAATTAGGCTAAAATAAATAAATAAATAAGTAAATAAAATAAATAAAAGGTATGCGCCAAAATTAATAATAAAAATGTTTGGGCAGAAATGAAAAAAAACTATGCTTTGACTAAACATCAAGACTAATCCATGGACCATTTAAAAATTGAATTTAACTAAATACGATTTTTTAAGCACTCTCGGGATTTAATACTGAACCCGGGCAATAGTGGCGGTTAAAGGTTGTTCATCATCGGGTTTGGTTTTCGGGAGACATTTTTAGATGTCTACAGAAGCCCCCACTTTGACTGAGTTTGTAGAAACGTAAGTTTCGAAAACAATAGTCACAGTAGTCGGTAGGGACGGAGAACGATTTAAGACGTTCTTCGATCTTAAATCACTATGTATACGCCGAAAATTTAGGCCTTGTGGCCATAACTTAGTCTTTATTTTCTAGTTCTAAGGACGAAGAACCCCAAAAGGATTCTTCTCGTGATGTACTCTCTTTTGATTTTAATAATATGAGCTCTATTTCCGAGTATATGCCTTCTCTTGAATCTTTTGAATGCTATAACAATCAATCTAATGAAGATGATAACATTAATAAATTGGTTGAACTAATAAATGAACGAGAACAAAAGAACCCTATCGTTGAAGAAACTGAAATAGTTAATACAAGAACTAACGAAAATAAGAGAGAGAAGTCAAAATTGGCTTAACTCAAAATCCGGAAGACCGATCGACCCTCATATCGACGCTCAAATAATTCGAAGACGTGTTTTCTTGGTCATACAAAGACATGCCTGAAGTAGGTAGGGAAATCGCGGAACATACCATTCCCTTGAACCCTACTTGTAAACCAGTAAAACAAAAATTTTGACGAATGAAACCTAATGTCGCATTAAAAATAAAAGAAGAAGTACAAAAACAGTTGGACGCCGCTTTTATTCGCTTATTTAATTACCCAGAATGGGTAGCGAACATCGTTCCAATTCCTAAAAAGGATGGACGAGCACGCATGTGTGTCGACTTTAGGGATTTTAATAAAGCTAGCCCTAAAGACGATTTTCCTCTACAACATATTGATATATTGGTATATAACACGGCTGAACATGCAATGTTATCCTTTATGGATGGTTACACAGGTTACAACCAAATTTTAATGGCAAAAGAAGATGAAGAAAAGACATGCTTTATTACCCCTTGGGGAACGTATTGCAACACAGTCATGCCATTTGGTTTAAAAAATGCAGGAGCTACGTACCAAAGAACATCTACGACTCTCTCTTGCACGATATGATGCATACAGAAATAGAATTTTATCTGGATGATATGATCGTAATGTCCAAGATAGAATGGGACATATAAAAGCTTTACGCAAATTTTTCACTCGCATAAAACAATATAAAATGCAATTGAATCAACAAAAATGCGCTTTCGGAGTAACTTCTAGTAAGTTACTCGGATACGTAGTAAGAACACGTGACATCGAGATCGAACCCTCTAAAATAAAGCCAATTGTTAACATGCCTCCCCCACAAACATAAAAAGAAATTAGGGGATTCCTTGGCAAAATACAATACATTAGTCGATTTATCAACAAATTGACTATGACTGGCAAGCCAATATTTAAAAATTGAAAAAAGAGGAGAAACATGAGTGGGACGATCAATGCCAAAAGGCCTTTGAAAAAATCAAAGATTATCTCAAAAGTCCACTAATTTTAGCACCACCAGTACCCAAACTACCACTTAGGGTATACATTACAGTTACAAACACAGCCACAGGCGCCATGTTAGCATAAGAGGTAGAAAAAGTCGAACGTGCAATATATTACATAAGTAAAAAATTCTTCCAATACGAAACAAAATATAGCACCTTGGAAAAGACAAGCGTAGCATTAGTGTGGGCAACCAAAAAGTTACGACATTATATGTTACCACACACTACTCATGTGATTTCTCAACAAAATCCGATAAAGTATTTGTTTAAACAACGACCCATACAAGGAAGGATATTCCTGAAAAATCAATGAAAGGAAAAGTAATTTTCGACTTTCAGACACAACATCCAATTCAAACAAGTCGTGCAGAAACTACTCATCTTCCGGATGAAGAGATTCTCATGACACAAGATGACAATAAAAAAGGATGTGTTGTAGGAGTGTTACTCAAAAATCCAGAGGGAGCACATACTCCAATCTCTGTTAAATTAGAATTTGAGGTTACTAATAATGCCGCAAAATGTGAAGCGTGCATAATTGGACAATAAGCAGCGGCTAGCATAGGTGTGCAAAAATAAGAGGTATATGGAGACTCCAGTTTGATTATAAATCATATATTAAAAAAATTGAAAATAAAGAACTCCACAATGATATTATACCAAGCACACCTAGAGAAACTCATTGAGCATTTTTAACATATTGATTTTAAATATCTCCTAAGGGATGACAATTAATTTTCCGATACGCTAGAAAAATTAGCCTCAATGATCAACATTCAAGATCACTTAAATATGATGCCATTATGCGTTGATAGAAGAGAAGAACCAGCGTATTGCAACGCAATAAAGGAAATAAATGACATAGAAGGAGACAATCCTTGGTATGATCATATCCTCCAATATATTACTCATGGCACATATCCTAAAAATACTTCATCGAAAGACCAACGAGCCTTAAGAACACTTGCGGCCCAATACGGTCTAATAAATGGTCAATTATGCAAAAAAGGACCTAATAGTCAAAGTTTATTATGTTTAGGCCAACCGGAAGCCAGACGCCTTATGGAAAATACTCACAAAGGTGTTTGTGGACCTCAAATGAATGGTAAAATGCTTTCAAAAATAATTTCACGACAAGGGTACTATTGGTCCACTATTGAACATGATTGCATAAAATATGTTAAATAAATGTCCACATTGCCAAATGTTCGCTAATTTACAACACCTTCCACCCAGCCTCGTTCCTAGAAATTTATGGGCCCTAGGCATAATGTAAGAAAAGGGCCCCTTATGTAAACAAATTTTTTTACACGCAATAGCTTTAAATATAAGACAATGAAAATAACTTAAATTTTTTGAATAATAAGTCTCCATACACAATACTAGAGTAATAACTTTGCATAATATTTCGGTAATTGAATAAATATGAAACGGTGTAATTGAAAAGATTAATATTTTGAAACAGATTCTCATAAAATCGGAAGATTAGAAGAAGAAGAAGAGGTTATATTGCATAATTATCTCCACCAAATTGACATCTAAGTAATTTAATATTAATTGCTAACTGAATGCATTTATTATCTTTTTTAAAAGTAGCTTATTTTTTAACGAGTAAAAACTACAGTTTAAATAGTTTAAATTCTACAGCTATGCAAATTGATTTTTTTTTTTTTGAATTTTTGGGCCCCTTTCTGACGTGGGCCCTAGGCAGTCGTACTCGAGGCCTACCCCTCCGGGCTGGCCCTGCTTCCACCATCAGAACTATACAATCTCACTTCCCTTTGGCCTCTTTTGACTTGGGGAATTGACATAATTGGAAAATTCTCTCCAATAGGATCAGGAGGGCACGAGTACGTATTAGTTGCCATTGATTAATTTACTACGTGGATTGAGGCTGCTTCTTATGTGAATATCACTTTTAAACATGTCGCAAAGTTTCTCGAACGAAACATATTTTGTAGATATGGAGTTTCACATGAACTAATTAGTGATCAGAGATCTCAATTCAAAGCTGAAGTCGAGACCCTCTTAACTTGTTATAAAGTAAAACATCATCACTCATCCCCATTCAAACCTCAAATGAATTGAGCTGTAGAGTCGAAAAATAAAAATATAACAGTCATCATTAAGAAAATGGCAGAAAATTACAAAGACTGGCAAAATAAACTACACTTCGCATTATGGGTAATAGAACGTCTATACAAACATCAATAGAAGTAACTCCATACTCCTTAGTTTTCGGAATGGACCCAGTTCAACCAATCAAACTGGAAATACCATCCCTACCGAAAGCTGAATGGGTAAGAGCGAGGTATGAAGAGCTTTTATTCCTCGATCAACGACGATTAAGAGCTTTGTATCATGTACAAGTCTACCAAAGGCGCATTGCGCGTCATTTTAATAAAATAGTAAAACCTAGAAATATGAAAAGAAGGTGACTTTGTACTAAAGGAGGTTAGTGGTCCACCAACCGATCCAAGAGGGAAATTCAAACCTAATTGGATAGGTCCCTGCTGTGTAATTGAAATCCTATCAGGAGGAGCCGTCAGAATAATGGATATTGGAGGAGATGAAATTCGCCAATTAATAAACATTGATCGCCTTAAGAAATATTACATATGAAATCTGGATAAAAATCGTTCACTCATACAACCAATTTTAATTAGCATTCAATTGAAAGATTCTAAATGTTATTCATTTTACCGAATAACACGGTAAAATACATAACAATTGGGAGGGTGGTAATTTATAAATAATAAACCGTTCTAAGTGTTTAAATTTTTTCAAAAATTACGAAAAAATCTTCACACTTGGGGGGGGGGGGGGGATAACAATACGAATTTTTAAAATAAGATTTTTCGAGACATTCGTAGCAAAGTTGTCACGCGCAACTGATTTTGTAGTGCGTTACAAGCTCACGCAACTCGAGACGTTGCGCGCGCCACCTGATGACGAATTGCGAACCCGAATTTTTGCGTTTGAATGAAGTCGAGTTTTCTACTTACGACAAAATAAGGGTGTTTCTTAAATATAAAATATACTCGGATATAAAATTAAACTTTGATTTAATTCTTTTATACAAGGTTTGATTTATTTTTTCAATTAATTTCTAACTAAGAGATTAAAGAAAAAATAATAATAAAAAATGCATAATAATATAAAAAAAAATTTAGAACTACGCAAAGACCTGATTTTGTAATCCGAATACGTAGAAAATCATTATGAATCGGTCATATCAAAATATAAAAATATAAAGCTCATTTTATTTCATTCAAAATTCAAAGGAGAGACATTATTGAACTAACTAGTAAACGAAAAAAAAACATAGTAGTGATTACACTTTATTAAAAAAAAACAATGATAAAATTGTGTAACACTCTAAGGTTTTACTATGTCCTCGATTGTCACAGATGATGGAGGAGTAGTTTCCATCGCAGCATTTTCAGAAACCTTGGAGCTTTCCCCTACACTCTTCTTCTTCACCCAAACATTGTTTTTCAATTTAGCGATTGGGGCCTTTGCAACCTGTTTTCCTTTCCCTTTGACTATTGGAGCTTTCTTGCGAGTATTCTGTGAAGGTTCTTTGATCTTCACACCTTGTTGCCCAGTTTTGGAGGGAGCTTTCTTTTTTGTTTCCATTGAAAGAGCCTTAGGAGATGAGAAATCTAATTTTCTTCTCACTCCTTTGTTTTGGCCACTAGGAGGAGTAGTAGTGGTTGAATGCATCAAAGGCTTAGGTGGATTGCGAGCGGTGGCGGCTTGAAGTTGAGATCTAGCCTTGTTTAATTCACCCTTATCCGCTGCATTCATCCAAGCTTTGTAAAAGGAAGATAATGCAATACTCGCAGTAGGATTTTGTACTACCCATCTAGGAAGACTTGACCAATACTCCATCTAACAAAAAATTCACTCGGGTCTAAAAGTCACATCTTTAAGGGCAGCACAATCTTGCGGGGGGAATAATTTGTTTCATCCCGTATTGTCTCATTACCCTGCAAGGAAAAATATAAGTAGTACTAGATAGGCCTAAAAGCCTAATGTAAGGGCAATTGAGACTATTCCCAATCATACTATTTATGTTCCACCAAGGAATCACAAGCCGCATGTTAGGAACCCCATGACAAAAAAACGACGTCCATTCCTCTTCGTTCTTATACTTATAAAGGATTCGACGTCAAGGGAATGTCTTTACTCCATTAGCCTCAAGGTTTTGAGGCTGAACAACAATTCGCAAACGCTCCATGAGCCAAATCTGAGAAAAAAACAATAAAAAATAAGTTTGCGCTTTTTTACACAAATAGGTGGCTCGCGCAACTAAACCAGTTATGCGCACCCTCCGCGCGCAACAAAGAAGATTGCGGTGGTCATGCCAGTGCAACTTCTTAACTTGCGCTGATAAACGCCGAAAAAAAAACGTACATGTTATAGGAGTGGACTTCCCGTGAAAGCTTTTTCGCTAGGATCTCCTCTAAGGCGATTCAAGCACAGAACGATTCCCGCCAAAACCAAAAGAGCGGGTGAATGACATCCCTCTATTTGCTGTACTATGGACACCATCGAATAATCTCCGTATTCTTTGCCTGTCCTAAGTAAACAATTAACAAAAAGACAATAACATATAGGACGAATTTTAAAGCGTTGTTTAGTCATGTTGTCACGAGGGGCGACGAAGTGTTCAATAAATTGAATTAAGTTCACGCCTTCTCAGTTCCTATGGTTGTCATATCATTGTTGGAAAAACCAAAAAATCTTTGGAATATAGGTTTGGTATCCGACAAGGTAGGCGAATAAGTCACAGGGAGAGTGTTTGTAGGGAAACCTAGCAAGGCCTCGAAATCACCAGGAAGGGGGACAATTTTGTCCCCTCAAAACCAGAAAAGATGGTGGTTAGAGTCCCAATGGTTGACTACGGCATGAAGAAAATCAAAGTTAACCACTAATTGCATATAATTCAATAAAGGGTCTAAGTGGTAAATTTTGAAAGCTAGTTTGTCCTCGGTTGAAAGGGAAGTGACCCATTGCTTCAAACGTTGTTAAAAGGTCTTCACCATTGTTCAAAAAAAAAAAAAGAAAGAGAGAATAAGAGTTTACAGAGATTAATTCTTTTTTATTTCTTATGTTACTAAGAGAATGAATGCGAGATGATCAACAACCTACACAAAACCACGTTTAAATATATAGACCCAAGAGGGGCAAATTTTCGAAAAATTCGGTTTAAAGGAAAGTTCCCTGACAGGTGGCGCGCACAACTCCTGAGTTGCGCACGACACCCGCGTGCAACTGATTTACATGCGCGCGACATCCGCGCGCAACTCACACAGTTGTGCGCGTCTCCCCTAACGCGACATGTAAGTTGGGTTTAATTCCGTATTTTGGCTCATATAATAACGGAAACTTCAACAGATCTTGATTCTTGAGATGAATCATACGACTGCCTTCTAACACTTTGTTTCCCTTTTCTTGCCTACTTTCTTTTTTTCTTTTTTTCTTTTATTATTTTCTTATTTTCT
The DNA here is from genome assembly GCF_948465745.1 of Chenopodium album. NCBI lineage: Eukaryota > Viridiplantae > Streptophyta > Magnoliopsida > Caryophyllales > Amaranthaceae > Chenopodium > Chenopodium album. Next base: position 20,606,370 of record NC_137842.1, read on the forward strand.
GTTTATTTTCTTTTTTTTCCTTATTATTATTCCCAATTTATTTTTCTTTTTATTTTCTTTATTATTTTCCTACTTCTTTATGTTCTTTTTCCATTTTTTCGCCTTCTTTTTTATTTTTTGAGTTTGTTTATTTTTTCGAGATGGGTAAGTCGGGAACCCTTTCCCTCCCTTGAAAGTTTTTCGCATTAATGTACACATGGAAACAAAATAATAATAATAATAATGACATATATATACAAATGTGTCATATATACAAAAAAAATAAAAAAATAAATATACATCGGTTTCCTAAAAAATATTGTAAAATGTGTACTAGAGGAATCAGGGTGCTCGGCGACTACTAGACGGTTGTTGCACATCTTGCAAAATCCAAAACGAAGATTAATACATGAAATGTAATAACTTCATTGCAAAGAAAAAAGAAATAAAACTTACCGCGATCATCCTATGATCATAGCATGACAAAGTCACGAGGGCTCTCCGAAAAGCAGCTTGGAAAGCACGTAAAGTCCTCACCATGCCGTTCACAGTCTCTCGCGGAACCTATTCCCAGAATACAAGGACAGTTAGTAAAAAAATGTATATGAAACAAAAAATAAATAGAAATATTTAAGTACATATACATAAAAGGCATACCGACACAACCGTTTCAGGTACGAACGGTATCCCCTCGTCATCCTCGGCTGCTGGAAGGGTCTCACAAATTACCGATCCGACAGCATCAGTATACGTGATCTCTGCTGTAGGGTCAAAGTTCCGAAAAAAAATAGAAACACGAAAAAAAAGCCGGAAAAGGAGTCAGCATGGATGCTATAAAAGCAAGATAAAAAGCATCCGGTAGCACCAGCTGCTCCGCTGCATAACCAAGGATCTCCTGAGCTCGTTCATCGGTAGACAGCATGTCCGGACGCAGCATCCGGATTAGGGGATCCGCAGGAACCAAAGGCTCCTCGGTCGAAAGCTGCTAAAGAACACGCTCGCCTAAAAACCAAGCGTCGGTCCTCTGGAAAACCGAGAGTTCCTTATAGAGGTCCCCGAAACGGCAACGAACCATGCCAGACCGGATAGCCTTAAGAACTCTGATGTTCAAACTCCAAGGACGGAGATCGATCTATTAAACACAACCACATGAAAAATCGTTAAAAATGAATAAAATCAAAAAATGAAAAGGGAACATGTAGTTGGAATACTCACCGATGCATGAGTCGCCGAGAGAATCCTCTGACGAAAGTCGCCGGTAGAAGTAGCTCGTCTACTCTTAATCGCTACCAATTGATGGCCGATAGGAAAACGAGTAGCCCCAAGCACCCTGGGGGCTAAGAAAGGAACATACGAGTATCCCGAAGCCTAAATTCGAGAAAAGATAAGCCTAAAGGAAAAAAACAAAAGTAATAATCGAAAAAAGCTTAAAACACATACCTCAAGGATACGACCATGCCATGTAAACGAGATCCGAGGCACTTCAGTAGCTGCCGCGAAATCCATGACCCGGGTCGCCTTGCCCATAGCCGTAAGCATAAGGGCATACGACACCTCCGCCCAACTCAGGTGACCTACTTGCACCAAATCGTTGAGGCAAATAAGTAACTCAATGGCAAAATGCTCTCCTCGATCACTCAAGATGGTGACGGAAAGAACGTGGGCAATGTATATCCGAGCCATCTGTTCAGGTGTACACTGCCGGTTAAGCTAGTTAGCCGACAACTCATCTGTAAGATTTCAATACGGACAAGATTACACATACACGTGAAGGGCCGACGCAAGACGGTCCCCCACTAGGTCGGGCAATCTCTCGTCTGACCCCTTAACGAGCTCTATAACTACAGGTTCGCCTCTGAAAGGAAAACCAGTAATCATAGAGAATTCGAAAGGGGTAACTGTCATCTCTCCCAATAAAAAGTGGAAAGTGTTGTGGAATCCCACCAAAACTCCAGCAATCCACAGAGGAAAGCTGAAGATGTAGACTGGCTCGATAAATCCCAACGAGTCGCCGGCTGGGAGTCAATCCCAAAAAGTTCTACAATCTCCTTTGCCACCTCGGGCAAACTCTCAAAACGGTCTCGCAGGTCACCAGAGCTGTACAAACGCATGCTAGGCTAACTCTAAATAAAAGAATAAAAAAAAAACAGTTACGGTTTTAAAAGGAGAAGAAACAAAATAAAAGAGAAAGAAACGAAAGCACGGAAAACTAACGATGCCGCTCCACCCTCAGATCGAAACGTGGTGGTCTTGGTCCCACTTAAGGACCCTAGGGTCCCAGTTGGGAAGAGCCTCCTAAACCAACTAATATACGACAAAAGGAGGCGAGTCCATGCTATGACGGATAAAATTTTCTTTAATTAATTTATTTTATTTTCTAAACTAAACTAATATACGTATTCTAGACCCATTTCGGCAACATAACGGCTACTGATAGGGAAAAACACGAAAATCGAACGACACCCATACTTGGGTGCTACGATACCTGCAGTTAAACTCAGTAAATGAAGGCTTTTAACACCCACAAAAGCCATCCTATACCCTTTTCAACTAAGCATTCAAGGGATAATATTCCAAAATCTCAAAGAATCAACAAATTCTAGACAAATAACAGTAATATAAGCATAATTATCGTCTACAAAACAATTTTGGAGTTCGAATATGGCGAAAATAGGCTAATAATACACTTCGCGCCAATTTATTCGGATTAAAAATTTTAAAAATGTTAATTATGGAAGCAAAGCTAGTTCTAATACTACAATTGTTGCATAATTAACAAGTATAACCAAAATGGGAAAACAAAATAACAGAAAATCAATAAAAAAAATTTGAAAAAAAGGCAAGAACGAATTTGAATAATGAAATGCTCATTCAAGGTTCAACGAACTCCATCTTTTGCGCGCGGCACCTGCTGCGGCAGAATGCTCGAAACCCTAAACCGAATTATTCCTTATAAATACGAGCTTAAACCATGGCTTAGACAGACAGAAATTAACCTAAAACTATGGCGAAATAACTTGTGAACTTGTGCAACCTAGCCCTCTTATCCTAAACACTCACCCTTTTGATACTTTGTTACTACGGTGGAGGTTCCCCAAAAAGAAGGAGTCCATAAGTGTTCGAAACGGAGATCTAGCAAAGAGAAGTGGTAAATTCCCGAGCACTTAGTTAAATCATTTTCTTTTTCTTGTTTAAAAGGACTTTCATTAATTAATTAGTGTTGTTTGATCACCTTTAATATAATTTATTAATCGATTCCACGTAGCATCTTGCGTTAAATAAAGATTATAATTGAATTAAATAATTGTTGGTTGATCACTTAAGCCAAGGCGAGATTCTCTTGTCCTTTTCACGAATTTAATAAAATAAGAATAACGACATTACGATGTAATTTCTACCTGAATTAATGCTTGTAAATAAAATCAACTAACATAGTTTTAGGAATCACGTTGCACATATTGTTTGGTGTTGAAATTGTAAAAAAGGAAGAGCTAGTAGAGGCCGTACTAGAGCTAGGATGACGATTCCCCTCTAAAAGGAATGTTATCTTAGTACCCTCGCTCCCGAACTCATTTTTGGTTTATAGACCAATTTGGGCATGGGTAAACTCATAATTTGTTCTAAATATTCCATGAACTCCACATGGAAGAAAGGCGTGAACGAGGTTTATGAGTTTTCCTAAAACTCATTGGCGACTCCTACTTGTTTCTTACAAAAAAGTGTGATGATAGAATCAATTCTAATTCAAGGTCCCTCAAAGAGTCAGGAATTCAAATACTACTACACCTTAACAAGTGTAAAGTCCTAGAATTTAAGCGGCCAAGGGCATTTAAGGAGAGTACCCCCTTACGATGGGATCACTCTCCTTACACAGGATTTGTCGCCAAGCGAAAAACCTGTCGTTTGGCGATGCAGAAGGTTTTCCACGCGTTTTCAATGCGGAATCTACTTTTTTATAAAATCAAGTCGTAAAGTCCGTACATAGGGTAAAATCGTATGTTCAATAAAAACACCTCTTTTATTCCAAATAAAACTCATAAAACATAATTATCAATCCTAATCCTATTAAGATTTCAAAGAACCTTCAAGAAGATTATAGAAGACTATTTTCAATCCTTACTGCATTAGGTATGATAATTCATAATAGGCCCTCCTCTAGATCATTAGGCCGCATGTAAGAACCAAAACGGACCAAGCTTAGTATTTTGGCCATGACTTCCTCATTATTCATCAAAATCAGGCCTATAATATATCGTAGGAAAGTTATTTTCGAGCCCAATCCAACTACACAATTATTGGACCCTTGTCATGCACCAAACTAAACTGGATTGGGTATTTGCATAAAATAGAGTAGGTTTTCGAAACCAGAAAGAAAGATTTTTTAATAAAACTAACTACAACATTAGACTTTCCACACTTTCACTTCATTCGATTATGATTCGACATGAAAGGTATTCATCACCGGGTTTGGTTTTGGGGAGACACAAATGGGTGTCTACAAAAGCCCCCACTTTGAGTGAGTTTGGAGAAACGCAAGTTTGGAAAACAAAAGTCAAATTAGCGATAGGGACAAAGAATGATTCAGAACGTTCTGCGATCCTAAAACATTCTTGTAACGCCGATACCAGCAAACTAGCGTTAGTTAAAATAGATAAAAGAGTTAAGAAACGCGTATCTTGCACCGTCAAACACACTTCTCCGTAGGTAACCGATTTATTGCTGTATTTGTCGTTGTGAAAACCTTCCACAAGCTAGGAAATGCCATCTTGCTATTTTGATGTTCACTCGTCTCTGAACAAAAAGCTTTTTTTTTGATATGTCCACGCGTCTCTGGACAAAGAGCTTTGAATGATATGCCCACGCGTCTCTGAGCAAAGAGCTTCTTTTTTTGTTTGACAATTTTCCTCAAGCTAGGGGATACCGCCTGAAGACTGATACGCCTGTAACTGCCTCCAATTTTCGCTGTGATCTTTGAAGATTGCAAGCTAGAGAATACTATCGAAGATTGCTTCGCCTGAAATGATCTTCTACTACCTTGAGACCATCTTTTGCAAGCTAGGGAACATGATCGAAGATTGCTTGGCCTGAAGCCATCCCCAGTTGTTGCGATAATATTCCGAAGAAAATTACCGACCAACGCTTGTCGATCCTTAATGCTCCCTTGAACTTTACTTCCACTACGCTAGTACATTGGCGCTTTTACTGTTTGTGAACCATTACGTCGGTGCTTCTGTTGTTTATGAACCATTATGTCAGTGCCTTTGCAATGAGCCAATGTTTAGGTGCTTTAAGCTAAGTGAGACAATCATTTATCAAGTCTATCTTCTGTAATGTGATTGTAACTGAGACGATTACTAATTCATTTCAAGTTACTTAGAGGGGCTAACTGGCATACCGAGGGACCCAAACTGCTACATGAGGTCCACATAAGCATATTACAGGGCTAAAACACTTTGCCGCCGCACCATCGCCTGCTGGAAGTTTTTGTCGCCATAAATTTTTCTTGTCACCAGACGATACACTTTGTTGCCAGGCGAGAAATTTGTCGTCTGGCACTGAACTCGGGATTTTCGAATAAATTCGCTTTCTTCTTCATTTCGTCGCTGTTGTTTTTGTTCGCGAATCACCTAAGCTTCAAATTACTCGTTCTCGCTCATTGCTCAACCAAATTCGCTAAAACTTTTTGCAAATTGATGCTCAATTAATCTAGTTTCCTAATCTATATAATTTTCCTTCAAACTCACTCGAATTTTGAGGAATTTTTGCATGTTACTTCACGAATTTTCTAAAAACTTGAAACTTACTTTGCTGAATTTACTTTGTTTGTTGAATTTTTTACCATGAAATTGCTTTATTATCCTTATATATTTCCTTGGGAGTATTTTGAGACTTTTTTGACTCAATTTGGTTAAGAAACGAGCAATTCACCATTGTTGAACCCCTTGAGGTCGTGAGAACAATGCGGCTTGTTCTTCGCGTTTTTGCTAGCTATTCTTGTACAATTTGTTACAATAATTTCTATAGTATTGAAAGAATTTGTTTGATTGCTTAAAAACACCATATATGCTTGAATTGAATACGTGCTCTGTTTTAGTAATACGTACTCTATTTTTTGCTAACATAGTATCATACGGCTAGGTGAACCTTAGATATTATAGAGCCTTGATTTTTGTTATTTTTTATAACATAGTATGGCTAGGTAACACGATTCTAGTTTGCGGTCTCGGGATACTCGACGGGAGGACAAGCCCGTGAGTGAGGGCGATGAGCTATCCTCCTCTCTTGGTCCCTTCCTTGAGTAGGATGAGTGGATTCTGTTTTTCTCTCCTGAGCACAACATTTCATAGCGGGTGCGTCGAAAGATCGTTAGCGGGAGGACTCATAGCCACGGCTGTGGGAACGAGACTATTGGCTATTTGTATGACAAGTACTTCCTCAACGATGAAGAGTTGTGATGGCTCTGGGAGTCTTGTGGGCTGATAGCCTTTTTTCGGGACACTCAGACCATGTACTCTTTCGACGCGGGCCACCAAGTGGTTCGGGCTTTCGTGGAGTTCTTCTGGGACACCACTAACACCTTTCACTTTCCCTAGGGCGAGATGACAATCACCCCGGCTGATTTCAGTCTTATCTCGAGGCTGGATTTCCGCTCGACTGCACTGCCATTTAAAAGTAGGATTAATGTCCTTTCTCTTATCATCGAGGAGCTGTTGGGTCCGATTACCATTTGGGCCCGTACCTAGGATGAGCCGGCACGACTTAGTGCTCGGTGTATCCGCCGGTCTACTCTGGCGATGGCTTTTGAGGATGATGCGACCACAAGTGAGCAGCGGGTGCGCATCTTTGTTCTTATCTTACTGTGTTTGACTATTTCTCCTAACAAAGGTTGTCGTGTACTTCTCTACTACCTCCCTGCTCTCCGCGACCTTCAGCTGGTCAAGACCTATGATTGTGCCAGCTTGGCCTATACTAATTTCTTGTTGGGCTTTCGACGCTCCTTCGTCACAGAGCTTTCATAGGAGATATCGTAGAGGTATACTTTATCCCTTTTTAAAGTTAGCTCTAGATTCTTACTAGCATTTGCTGATCTTCTTTTGTTTTTGTAGATTTGGTTCTACGAGCATTTTCCGTCGCTAGCGCCGGCCTATCCATCTCTTCGCGAGCTCCCTATTGGTAGCTGTTGGGGAGGTCGCATCAGTGTTTAGGTCACTACTGCCCTTGTCCGAGAGTTGATCCTCTCGGTATGTTCTTTTTCAACGCTTGTTTCTTTTATCGCTTTTAAATAAACTTTTATCTCACAAACGTGTTTTGTAGGACCTTGAGGTAGTGTATCGACCATGTGCCGATCTGGCTATTCCTGCGCTGGCTGCGCAAGCTACGCAGTATACTACCGAGCAATGGAAAAAACCGACTCAAGCATGAACCTAAGACATTATCATGGTGATATATACTCAATTTGTACGCTAAGACTAGTGAGTGTAGGTGACATATTAAGACTCTTGTGTAAGACCATGTGGCTAGACTATGTGACTAGACTCAATTAAGGTCTTAACGAGGTATTATTATTAATAAAGTAATCGAATTGATTAGCAAACTGTTTAATTAGACACAAAGTGATGCCTCGAGCAATATACCGAACTGTCGCCGAAACAACAGGACTGGCGTCGCAATCTGCACTGTAGCGCCAGACGATAGAATTGTCGCCAGGCGCTACACTCAACGGTGTGGCACTGTAGTCCAAATCTCAGCGCCATTTTTAAAACGTTGATCTGGGACTTTTTTCAGTATTATAACTCTACAGGGTATGCGTAAATTCGTACTAAGTCAACTCTGATTAAATTATTAGACTTTGATAACTCTAATTAATTAATTAATTAGGCAAAGTACTTTAGTCATAAATTAGTTTATTAAGACTTATTTACAAACACAAGTCAAACAAACGGTTAGGAAAAATACAAAGAGTATGCGCAACAAATAATGCACAATTAGTCAAGTAGTCACAACATGATGCAATGAGTTTGCAACCTAACCATGCCTCTAGTTCTCTAAAGTTCGGGATATGGGTTAGTCAAAGAGGATCCATGGTTAATTGTTTGGATGCACTGCGCGAAAGCCTAGCCTTGAAGGGTTGGCGCGGGTGGATGGTACACCGCGAGTTAAAAAAAACTCGCTTCCATGGTTTGGTGGATTCAACATTCTCGGATGTACCCTTTGTTGCACAGAGCGTTCAATCAGGTAGATGGAGCATGAATTCCCAGAGGGTTATGTCCATATGTAGAACACATATGGATTTCAGAAAAGTGAGAAAAACTCAATCAGGAAGTAGGATTGAGCAAACAGTGCTAAAAACTTGTCAAAATTAGAACGCATATTTCTGGCTCGATATTGGAAGAACTTAGCACCATCGAACAAAGGTTGGCGCCGCGATTTGGCTCTGGCGCCTAGCGCCAGAAGCTGTCGCCTGGCGTCAGAGTCAAATTATCGGCGCTAGACTATGTTTTCTGACGCTAGTTCCTACATGCCTCAACAGCTTTCTATGCTCGATAAAATTTTCCAGTTTCGCGCAGAATTATTTCGATCCTAGTTGTGAAAGATATTCCTCAAATTTCCTACATGTAAAAAACCTATGTTTTTAACTCATTACGGATGGTCTTTCTAATGAGATCATTTTTATGCATATGACAATAATGTTAATCAAAATTACGCACAAGAAATACTTAGAACTTTTTGGGTCTCATCCACTCATTTTAAATCATTGCCGAAATAAATTTCAGAGATTAAAATAGAAATCCTCCCCAGTGGAGTCGCCAAAAACTGTAGAGAATATTTCAAGCATTACCCTAACATGAACCCCACTGTGATCATACACTAAAGCATGATAGCGTCCAAAGGGAAGGAAGCTAGAGCAAAAGAGTCACCAACAAGTTTTAGGTACTTGTAAAACGTTCACAGGGTGAAGGTTACACCCCTTAACGATCCAGGAGATCGTTAACTCCAATAGGTCTGGAACCATGACAGTTAGTTCGGGGATGAAGGTACAAATTCAATCTAAAAGAGAAAGAACCTGACCTAATAATAGTCCTCTACTTTATTCTTCTCGTATTAATATGCGCTTTCTTACTAACATGCAATCATTAGGTTAACCCTAAACCTGTTTAATCTATGTTGGTTGAATATTAATGCACAAATGAATCTATTTTTGGCGATCACTTGAATTATAATCAAATTAACCCTAAACAAGATTATTAATTATCTTATTAAGCGTGATTAAAAGAACCAATTCCCTTTAAACATACATAAAAGGTGTGATCAAGAAATAACAATAAATATCAAGCAACATAATAATAATCATAACAATTATAATAATCATAATCATAATCATTATTATCATAATCATGTTAAAGCATAATAATAGCAAGATCCAAGGCATGATACTAACAAGACTAATAACAAACCCTAGCATGTCACTAAACAATAAAGATAATATATAGCCTTAACATGATACTAACATGAATATTAGAAAGAGAATAGGAAGCATCGTATGAATCACAATTGTCATATTTGATATTAGAAATTATAGTTGTTACCCTAAACATGATACTAGGAAAATCAATACGCCTTAACATGACATTAGGAATCATAATAACAACCTAGACATGATTTCTATATCATAATATCAATAAAACCATTAAAACACTTCATTGGATGCCTCGTACCTCTTTCTCATAACAAAATACATGCGTTAGTAACTTAGCTTCAAGGAAAATATAAAACAAAACAATTAAATTAAATAATTTAAATAGAGATTTGGGACCAAACTCTCAGAAATTAAAACCTTTCACGTCTAGGGAAAAGGCAACTTCGAACAATGCTAGGTGTTTCTAGATCTTGTGAATGCGGAATTTTGTAGAGAAAGCTTGAGAGAGAGAAGAGATTCTTGAAAACTAGAGAGAATAAGAAAATTAATTGTTGTTGATGATTCTTGATGATAGAAAACAGAGGTTTTAGGAGGCTATTTACAGAGAAAATCAGCTGGATGGATAGAAAAACGAATCGGAGTTTTGAAGAGAATAAAACAGCTTAGCGCCAGATGTTGGACATTAGCGCCAGACGCCAACCCTTAGCTGAAAGTGCAGCTGGTACTCAAGAAGGGGGGGTTGAATTGAGTACAGGGCAGTGTTAGGAATTATTGGATTTTCTTCTATTTATGTAGGGGGACCAGGTGATTAACTGGTCCTGCAGCGGAAACAGAAAATACAATAAATAATCAACACAAAGATTTAACGAGGTTCAGCTCAACTCTGAGCCTACGTCCTCCACTACCCTAATTACTTTTATTAATCAACTCTGAAAAACAAAAGCAATTACAAATGATCACACTCGTGATCCCCACACCTAACTCTAGGTGTCACTTCGCACTTGAACTCACAAGCACTTGCACTCACACTCGTAAATGCTACCCAATCACTAACCTCTTAGTGATTCAATACAAACCCTTTGTTTCCCTCTAAATGCTTCCACTCAAAGCTTACAAGAGATAATTACAAAACAATTCTTACTGTGTGCATAAATAGTTTGTAAGAGATGAACTAACTATTTCCCTTAGAGTGTATTTCGAGCTTTCAAAGATAGAGAATTTTTTTCAGAAAAGCTCACTCGAAATTCTGATCGAGTTTATGCTTTTATAAGGTTGGGAGATAAAATCTTTCGTGATCTTTTCAGATCATAACTTAGGTAAATAGAATATCTTTTATTTTGTAAATAAGAGATATTCTAAGATATTATTCTACTTTCCATAAATGGGTAGAATAATATATTCTAAGTTATATGCGAAATAATTCATCTCCAACTTTGCATAAACTGAATCAATTAGTTTAGTAAATATTCTCTAAGGATAGGAAATATATATTCCAGAAAATATTTACTGAACTAATGTCCAGGTTCATGAAACAAGCTACGAAGCAGCTGTTTCCTGACCTGTTAATGTCCTAGGGATCAGGTCAACTTTTCGTGATCTCTACAACACTAAATACTCTAAGTAAGGGATACAAATAGCTCACGTACAAACATCCATGCACACTTAACATTATAAAGACTACAAAGATCAACTATCCTAATCTAAGAGACTTCATAATCTTCAAGTCTTGACGGCCTTCCTTGATAGAACATTCTGATACAGATTTCTTGAATGCTTTGATTCAAAAGGACTTCATATTGCCTCAAGTACTTGGGATAGCTGTTCCTGTTCAAAATGTCAGTTGATACAATATAAAACCAACAAGAACCAGCTAGTCAGCTGTTTGTCATCACTCAAAACCTTAAGTGACTCAACAAATTCCCCCTTTTTGATGATGACAAACACTTTGAAGTTTCCTGCACCTGCACGTTAGTGAGAAACAGCAAAGTAAAGAAAGTTCTAATCTACACTTAAGAAGACAAGACTTTCTACTAGACTTTCTACACAAGGGATATCTTGTGTAAAAGACTTATGACACTGATGACTGACCAGGATAGCCATCTTTATTTAAAAGAAACAACTTGTTTTTGGATTTTTGTAAAAAGACACTGAAACAGTTAGTTAATCTAACTGTTCCCTCTATTTTAACTTGTTTTTGTGATTATCTGACTCAAGGAAATAAAAGACTCAATCTAATTGTCTAACAAGGCCTTTTCAGAAACTTCAACCTGCTTTTCCCCCTTTTGGCATCATTAAAAAGCATTCAAAAAATAGAATTGCACACCAAAATATCGCAAGTAAGCCAAAAATCAGTAGTTTCAACCACTGATCAATCTCAATGCTGCAGGTTAGCACAAACAGGTTATTCAATCACATAAAACTGAAAAAGCTTAAAACTGTTCAGGATTACACACCAGAAGGTTAGAAACATAATAGAAACCACACTGCATTAAAAACAGTCTAGCAGTGTGGGGGAACAGCAAATATTATGGCAGTTAATGGAAGGGGAGGGGGAGACTGAAGTGATCATTCATCATCATCTTCATCCTCTTCTTCACCCTCTGGGTTGATCTCCTCCTCGAAGTCAGACCCTTCCTCATCTGTCTTTTCTTCTTCCTTCTTCTCCTTTTCTTCTGTGTCCTCTTTCTCTTCTTCTTCTTCCTCATCAGATTCATTTTCTTCCTCAGAGCCTTCTCCTTCTTCAGCATCATGACCCTTCTCACTGGAGGATTCCTCATCATCCGTCTCAGTGATCCTACAGTGTGCGGGGTCAAACTTCATCCCAGACTCTGGGGGCAACAGGTGATCAATCACCCTGCAAATAGTGAGGAATTTCCTGTTGTTCATAAGCTTATCAAGCTTCCTTTCTTCTTCAGCCTGCACTAGACTGGCAGCCAACTTTATTATCCTCTCATCCTGCCTTTCCAACTTGGCAAGAAGCATTGCCATATCCTCAGGAGTGATTTCCTCCTGGTTCCCTTCATCCCTTGGGCTACTTTCTTGACCTACAAAAGTCAGCCTCTTTCCAGAGTAGTCAATCTTCTTCTAAGTGAGTATTTTCTTGGAGAACAACTGAAGACTCACCACCTCACCAGAAAAAGAAAACTTGGGATTCTGCTCCTTGATGATTTTGCAGATAAAGGAACCATAGGGCAGGGAGTTGTGGGATGAAGCATGGCAGTACAGCATGTGCTCCATCATTAGAGCTGACAGATTTACCTTATCCTTTTTCATGATCAGATAGATCAGGACCATGTCCATGATCCTAACAGTACCTCTGCCTTGACCCTTGGGCAGAAAAACCTTCAAACACATGGAGTGCAGAACCAACATAATTGCCTCCCTAAAGTCACTAGGGGAACCAGCTTCTTCCTTCTTTCCAAACAAAAACTGAGTAACTACCTCAGGTGTTACTCCTCCTATTAGGGGCCACCCATCACTGCTATATCTACCAAAACCATCTCTAGGTATACCCAGCAACTCAGATAAAACAGACTCAGAAACATGTACAACACTACCAGAAACAGTTGATACCACAGACATATCAATGTTTTGCTTCAGATTAACAAAGAACTTACGAACAGGACCAACAAAAGCATCATTTAAATCATTAAACAGAGACATCCATCCTTGGAACTCAAGAAGTTCCTTAACTTGACTCAAAGCAGGAATATCAAAATATTCATTCTCAACACCACAACCAGATAACACAGTCCTAGAACTTAAAGAAGTTGCACCAGTACTGGGGGTAACAGGTTGTTTACCTTTAACAGCCTTGGAGATACGGGAAACAGTTGATGTTGCTTTCCTTTTCTCTCCTCTCTTAGTCTCAGATGGTGTAGTCTCCTTCTCATCTGAGCCCTTAATGACCTTTGAAGCAGCCCTAGTCTGCCTTTTCCTTACAGAACCAGTAGTGGTACCAGCAACCACCTTGGTCACCACTACATCTAGATCCTCCTCCATCTTCTTGTCCTCCTTCTCCTCATCCAATCCTTCATCAGCCACTTCCTCTAACTGTTTTTCAAGTTTCTTGGCTATCTTTTTATCAGGTTCCCCCTCAGATGGTGATTTGGGGTTTGAAGAAACGGTTTCAGTTATTTGAGTGAGGGTTTCGATGGATTTTTCTTTTGGGGCCTTTTTGGATTTGGATTTTTGTGGAGATGGGGTTAAAGTTTTAGTCTTTGATGGTGAAACAGGTTTTTCCTTCAAGACATTCTCTTTTGAAGGAGTTTGTCTCAAGGGAACGGCCTTGATGGGTTCAGTTTCAGAGGGGTTGATTTCTGGTGTTGCTTGTGAAGGTGTCTGCTCAGAGACGTTCATAAGAACATCCTTGATTGTTTCTTGAGATTTTGAAGAGGGGGAACTAGCCAAACTTCCTTTGGAACCTCCTTTCCTTCCTCCTTTCCTTCCAGTTCCAGCCTTTCTCACCATTGTTGCTAGTCTAAGCTTCGAAGAATTGATCTTGTGTAGAGAGAGAAGTTGAGAATTTTTGATGAATGATGAATAATCACGGAGCAAGGAAAGGGAAGCAAATATATAGCAAGAGAAATTATAGAGACAAACAGAAATAAAATCAGAGAATCAGAAGATATTTGGAAGTTATTTTGATTTGGAAATAACTTCCATAAATGAACAACTGGCCATAATTGCAACTGTCAGATCAAATTGCCGTCAGAGGAAAATAACTGCCATATTTGAAAGATTTTAAAATCAAATAAGAATATAAAAAAATATTTTCTCACGGTTTAATTTGAAATTAATTTCAAAATTAATCCGTTCGTATTTGCTGCTGTTTCCTCTACTGGTAGGGTTACTGAAACAGTTGCTTATCTGTTCAATATGACCTTCAATCCTGAAAGTGATTAGCTACAATATTGCTCACATAGAGATAAGCAATTAACATTGAGATAATAGACAGATTGCAAAGGTATGATGCACGCACACATTTAATAAATACTTAATTAGCCAATCATTGGGGAAAACAGCTGAGAGAGGTCTCTTAGTTTGACCTAGTCAGACCTAACATGACTCTAAACTTGCAGAAAGACTCTTTACCCAATGGCTTAGTGAAGATATCTGCAATTTGTTCTTCACTGTTGCAAAAACTCAGCTCTACAAGACCTTTCTCAACATTATCTCTTAGGAAATGATGTCTTATCTCAATATGCTTTGTCCTGGAATGCTGCACAGGATTCTTAGAAATGTTAATAGCACTTGTATTATCACATAAAATAGGTACATTTTCATAGAAAATACCAAAATCTTTCAACTAGTTCCTTATCCACAACAGCTGGGAGCAGCAAGCTGCAGCAGCTATGTATTCAGATTCTGCTGTAGATAAAGCAACAAAATTTTGTTTCTTTGATCCCCATGAAATCAAGCAGGGACCTAAGAAATGTGCCATACCAGATGTGCTCTTTCTGTCTACTAGGAATCCAGCATAATCTGCATCTGTGTATCCTAATAGTTCAATTGAACCACCTTTGGGGTACCACAAGTACAGATCATCTGTTCCTACTAAGTATCTAAGTATTCTCTTGACAGCCTTTAGGTGAGATTCTTTGGGATTGCTTTGAAAACGTGCACACAATCCCACAGAAAACACTATATCTGGCCTACTAGCTGTCAAGTAGAGAAGAGAACCAATCATACCTCTAAACAGTGTAGCTTCCACACTCTCTCCTTTATCATCACTGTCTAGCTTTGCATTTGTAGGTATTGGAGTTGCATATGATTTACTGTCTTGCAATCCATACTTCTTGATTAGTTCCTTTAGATACTTCTGTTGATGTATCATGATCCCATCAACTGTTTGCTTGATCTGCAATCCTAGGAAGAATCCTAGTTCTCCCATCATGCTCATCTCAAATTCACTTTGCATCAGATCTGCAAACTCACTACACAAAATTTGATTAGTAGCACCAAATATTATATCATCTACATATATCTGTACTACAATCAAATCAAAATTCCTGGTTTTGATAAAGAGGGTCTTATCAACCGTTCCCCTTCTATAGTCATGTTCCATCAGAAAGTTGGACAACCTTTCATACCAAGCTCTAGGAGCTTGTTTAAGACCATAGAGTGCCTTGTCCAGCTTATATACATGATTTGGGAATTGACTATCAGCAAAGCCAGGGGGCTGCTCAACATATACTTCTTCTTTCAAATAACCATTAAGGAATGCTGTCTTAACATCCATTTGAAAGAGCTTAATGTTCTTATGAGCAGCAAAGGCAATCAAGATCCTTATTGCCTCAAGTCTAGCTACTGGGGCAAAGGTTTCATCATAATCAATGCCTTCTTGCTGATTATAACCTTGCACGACCAGTCTAGCTTTGTTTCTGACTATAGTACCCAGATCATCCAATTTGTTTCTGAAGACCCACCTGGTACCTATGACTGACCTGTTCTCAGGTCTTGGCTCAAGATGCCACACTTTATTTCTTTCAAATTGATTTAATTCATCTTGCATAGCCAAAACCCAATCAGGATCTTTTAAAGCCATCTTGTAGTCAGTTGGTTCTATATTAGATAAAAATGAGAAAAATGCACAAAAGTTTTCATAAACAGCTCTCCTAGTCTGAATACCTCTACTGATATCACTCAGAATTTGTTCAGTAGGATGAGAAGATTTATATTTAAAAATGCTAGGCCTAGGTGCATTCTCATTTAATCCATCAGAACCATCATGCATCCCTGGTTCATTTGTGCCATCGAATTGGTTTTGCACAGATGGACCAGTATGCTGAGATGTTCCCCCTACCTCCCTTACCTGGGTGGAAAACTTGTTCTGAAAGTTTTCTGTTCCCCTTGAGGTGTTGCTTTCTCCATTTACTTGGGGGCCTTCATCTCCATCCTCATGAGTATCTACTTGTTGAGGATCTCCTTCATTGTGACCAAGTCCTTCACCAGCAGCATCTGGTGAACCAGTAGGTGAACCTGGCTCTTCTAAGGAAACAGCAGTTGATTCTCCTGTAAAATACAAAAGTCCTATCTCATCTAAGTCATCAACCTGCACATTCTCACAACACATATTAAATTCATCAAAGACTACATGAACACTTTCTTCAACACACAAAGTTTTCTTATTGAATACTTTATATGCCTTACTGTGAGAAGAATAACCAAGGAAAACAGCTTCATCACTTCTTGGATCAAATTTATCCAAGCTGTTCTTACCATTATTATGCACATAACACTTACAACCAAAGGTTCTGAAGTATGCTATGTTTGGTTTCCTTCCTCTAAGTAGTTCATATGGAGTCTTCTTCATTTGAGGCCTTAACATCAACCTATTTAACATGTGACAAGCTGTATTTACAGCTTCTGCCCAAAAAGACTTGGGGAGACAACTCTCAATGAGCATTGTTCTTGCCATTTCTTCCAAAGTCCTGTTCTTCCTCTCAACTACTCCATTTTGTTGAGGAGTTCTTGGGGCAGAGAAATTGTGAGAAACTCCATGTTCCCTGCAGAACTCTATGAAGCTAGAGTTATCAAACTCTGATCCATGATCAGATCTTATGGCAGCCAGTTGATGATTGATCTTGTTCTGAACCTGCTTTACTAACACAATGAACTCATCAAAAGTTTCATCTTTAGAAGACAGAAATAGAGCCCATGTGTATCTGGAATAATCATCAACAATGACACACACATATCTAGAACCATTTCTACTTTGGACTCTCATGGGTCCACATAAATCAATATGAATAAGTTCTAGGGGTCTGCTGGTACTGATAGTTTTCTTTGGCTTAAAAAAGGATTTGACCTGTTTCCCTTTAGCACATTCTTCACAAACTCTATCTGCTTCAAACTTGATGTTAGGCAGGCCTATCACCAATTCTTGAGACCTGAGTTTGTTAAGAAGTCTAAAGCTGACATGTCCCATCCTTTTATGCCAAAGCCACTGGTCCCTATCAGAAACAACACTCAAACAGATGGACTTGTTCTCAGGGATTTGGTTTAAATAAGTAATGTAAACGTTTTCATGTCTGAATCCCTGGCAGACAAGTTCATTTGTTTGCAAATTCACTATGTGACAAAGGTTGTCTTTGAACTCAACTTTATTACCTTTATCACATAATTGTGAAATACTCAAGAGATTATGTTGTAAACCATCAACATAATATACATCACTAATAGCATGGGAAAGTGACTTACCAACCTTACCAATTCCAAGAATGGTACCTTTGCTGTTATCACCAAAAGTCACCTTTCCCCCTTCATGAGCTGTAAGTGAGAGAAACTGTTTCCTATCCCCTGACATGTGTCTTGAGCAGCCACTGTCCAAATACCAGTAGGTATTGTCTCTCACTTCAGCCTGCACAGGAAATTCAAACATTAGCTTTAGGAACCCAAATCTTTTTGGGTCCCTTTCCAACAACAGATTCAAGCAAGTCTTTTCTAACCCAAATCTGCTTAACATTTTTCTTATTTTTATCCAATCTACTTTTCCTGTCTTTACACTCATATTTCTTATGGCCATTCTTGCCACAATGATAGCATACATGCATGTCTTTTGCTAAGACATACTTACCTTTCTTATATTCCTGTAACCATGTAGTATCTCTGGGAGACCAGTTCCTCCTGTCCCCCTTCCCAGTATAACCAAGTCCCCTTTAGTGCAATTCCTTTTGCTGGTACCTTCTCTGACTTAGATCCAACCAGCATTTCATGGGTCATGAGGGAACCTATCAACTGTTCAACTGATAGAATTGAAAGATCCTTTGCTTCATAAATGGCTGTAACCTTGGGAGTCCATTCACCTGTCAAACTTCTCAAAATCTTTCTAACAAGATCTTCATCAGTAAAGCTTTTACCAAGAGATTTTAAATCATTTACAATAGTCATGAATCTACCAAAACAAGTATTAATATCTTCATCCTTAATCATATTAAAAGATTCATATTTTGACATAAGTAAATCAATTTTAGACCTCTTTACCTCACTGGTACCCTCAAAGGCAAGTTCAAGGGTATCCCAGATCTCCTTGGCAGTGGTGCATGCTGAGATCCTGTTTGTCTCATTCTCAGCAATAGCCTGTTGCAGTATTGACATAGCCTTAGCATTTTTCTCCAGCTTTTTGTAATCAGTGGAGATGTATTCATCTTCAGTCTTTGGGACTAGCTTCCCTTCTGGATCAGACTTCTCAATGGTCAAGGGACCATTCTTAACAACCAACCAGCATTCATAATCAATGCCAATGATGATGTTCTTGATTCTGTTCTTCCACCATGCATAGTTCTTCCCATTGAACTTTGGTGTCTTGTTGTCATATCCCATAGCATTCATTTCCTGAGTACTCATGATCTACTTCTCTAGGTGTTACCCTTACAAGAAGCCGAGGCTCTGATACCAATTGAAAGTGCAGCTGGTACTCAAGAAGGGGGGGGGGTTGAATTGAGTACAGGGCAGTGTTAGGAATTATTGGATTTTCTTCTATTTATGTAGGGGGACCAGGTGATTAACTGGTCCTGCAGCGGAAACAGAAAATACAATAAATAATCAACACAAAGATTTAACGAGGTTCAGCTCAACTCTGAGCCTACGTCCTCCACTACCCTAATTACTTTTATTAATCAACTCTGAAAAACAAAAGCAATTACAAATGATCACACTCGTGATCCCCACACCTAACTCTAGGTGTCACTTCGCACTTGAACTCACAAGCACTTGCACTCACACTCGTAAATGCTACCCAATCACTAACCTCTTAGTGATTCAATACAAACCCTTTGTTTCCCGCTAAATGCTTCCACTCAAAGCTTACAAGAGATAATTACAAAACAATTCTTACTGTGTGCATAAATAGTTTGTAAGAGATGAACTAACTATTTCCCTTAGAGTGTATTTCGAGCTTTCAAAGATAGAGAATTTTTTTCAGAAAAGCTCACTCGAAATTCTGATCGAGTTTATGCTTTTATAAGGTTGGGAGATAAAATCTTTCGTGATCTTTTCAGATCATAACTTAGGTAAATAGAATATCTTTTATTTTGTAAATAAGAGATATTCTAAGATATTATTCTACTTTCCATAAATGGGTAGAATAATATATTCTAAGTTATATGCGAAATAATTCATCTCCAACTTTGCATAAACTGAATCAATTAGTTTAGTAAATATTCTCTAAGGATAGGAAATATATATTCCAGAAAATATTTACTGAACTAATGTCCAGGTTCATGAAACAAGCTACGAAGCAGCTGTTTCCTGACCTGTTAATGTCCTAGGGATCAGGTCAACTTTTCCTGATCTCTACAACACTAAATACTCTAAGTAAGGGATACAAATAGCTCACGTACAAACATCCATGCACACTTAACATTATAAAGACTACAAAGATCAACTATCCTAATCTAAGAGACTTCATAATCTTCAAGTCTTGACGGCCTTCCTTGATAGAACATTCTGATACAGATTTCTTGAATGCTTTGATTCAAAAGGACTTCATATTGCCTCAAGTACTTGGGATAGCTGTTCCTGTTCAAAATGTCAGTTGATATAATATAAAACCAACAAGAACTAGCTAGTCAGCTGTTTGTCATCACTCAAAACCTTAAGTGACTCAACATTAGCGCCAGGCGCTAATCCTGTCGTCAGGCGCTAAAAACGGTTTTCACGTGTTTTCTTAATTTCGATAAAATTTAGCCGTACAGAAGGGCAAAATCGTATTTTCCTTAAAACACTTCTTTTATTCTAATTAAAACTCTAAAAGTCAACTAAAGTCAATTTATCAATGCTAGTTAAATTAGGAATGAAAAGAACCTTCTAGAAGAATTTAGAAAACTATAATCAATTTTAATTTCATTAGGAATGAAAAATATATATTAGTCCCTCCTCTAGATCATTGGGCCGCATATAAGGATCAAACCGGGCCCAGTTTAGTAATTTGGCCATAACTTCCTCATTATTCGTCGGAGTTGGGCGTATAATATATCGTTGGAAAGCTCTTCTCGAACCCGACCTAACTACACTATTATTGGACCCTTGCCATGGACCAAACCAAACCGGATTGGATGTTTTCTTAAACTAGGTTTTCAAAAACAGAGAGAAAGAAAAGAATTAAAAACTATCCGCAACACTAGACTTTCCACACTTTCACTTCATTCGATTATGATTTGACGTGAAAGGTACTAATCACTGGGTTTTGTTTTGGGGAGACACAAATGGGTGTCTACAGTCAGGAATTCAAATCCTAATACAACCTAACAAGTGTAATGTCCTAGGCTTTGAAGTGACCATGGGCATCTAAAGAAGGACCCCCTACGATGAGATCACCCTCCTTACAGTGTTGACCTCACTGGGGACTTAGAGGTTACATGATTAGTTTTTAGTTATGGTCCAAGGTTTCCAGAACTAGGTTGTAACAAGAATTAACTTGGATAATCTCTAGTTAGAGAGCAAGACTCGAACGCATAATATCTTCATTTTGCACAAAAGTAAAAATTAAACAAGCAACATTGCATCATGCATAAGTATAGAACACTTTAACCTTTGGGGATTGGCTCATTGATTAGGGGTCTCCAACACTAGTCATATATCCCTAAACCAATAACATTCATCCCACCCATATCACCAACAAAATGTTGGGAGGACGATGTCATGAGTCAACATGTTGAGTGATTGATTTGTACATCGTTTCTTAAGATATGGTACCTTTGGACACCCAAGCCTCTTTGACCTTAGAATGGCATTGCGTGAATCTTTGCTTATGATATGCTTTATGTGCTTATGTAACTATATGAAACGTGTTAGGATAGTCTTCTTTTTTTTAGTTTGGTCTAGGTTCCCAATTACGAAGTAGTCTCTTCGTAATTTTTAGTCATATTCGAAGGGTAACATAAAAAAAAAAAAAAAACGATGAAAAAAAAGCGCTCGAATTAAATAAAAATTCTACAAGCAAGTGGCGCACGCAACTTGATAAGTTGCGCGACCCCTACCAGCGCAAGATTTGGTTGCGCACGCCATCTGCGCGCAGCTCTTTCTCTTGCGCGCGCCCACTGTTACGAGTAAATTTGATTTCTTAGAAAAACAAGTTGACTCGTTCAAACAAAACCCTCATCGGAGAATTGTTTAAGACTGATGTTATCCGTTCAAATATATCTTGCGTCATTTCTTTTTCCTTTCTTTTAAACAAGCGTATCGATTTACTTATCCTCTCGTACTTTCTTTAGGGGCGGTTCTCAATCTTAGGAACGCAAACTCCCAGGCACTCGTATGCTACTTCTATCATCAAGTAATCCATCTCTTTCAAACCACCTTCCCTCGACAACTTGTCCTAGTCCAACAACAATGTCAACAATCGAACAACTCCAAGAAGAGATTGCTCGATTAAGAGAAGAAAAGGCTCAAGAGGCCGAGGAAAGAAGAATTAAGAAACTTGAAAAAGCTGTAAAGAAAAATGTCGAGGCTCTAGCCTTGAAACAAAAGATGGAAAAATTATCCGTCAAAGAAAAGTCGTTAAAGAAGCTTGTTCTTCGTTCCACCATGGGGAACAAGTACTTCGACGTAGAAAATTTTGCTTCTCTCTCAGGACTTTCTTTGCCAGAAATATTCGTAGCTACGGACTTGCGAATATTTAAGGTGACCAATAATCCACAAAGTCACTTAATGTGTTTTACTGGCACCATGGCATTAACGGGAGTTGATCCTAAGCTTTATGCTTTGACTTTCCATTTATCTTTAGACCTAACCGTGAGAGAGTGGTACTATGGGTTAGATCCGAAATTTAAAACAACATGGGAAGATGTAGTTTCGGCTTTCATTACCCAATATGAGAGTAACGTAGACTTCAAATCGATTCTACGTGAGCTTGAAATGCTTAAGCATGGCGACGATGAAGGTTTCCTTGCTTTCTATGGTAGATGGCAAGAAAAGGCGGCCCACCTTGCCCAAATACCATCTGAACTAGAGTTGGTACAAAAATTCATTGACAACTACCATGAAAAGTACAAGAAACATCTACGCTTCCTTGGTCTAGACACTTTTCAAAAGGTCTATGCTATGGCTACTAGGATTGAAGATGATCTTGCAAAAGAGAATGCAAATAAACCCCATTAGCATCATCAACCTAAGAATAACTACAAAAAGGGGAATGATAATACATCATCCTCTATTGATGTATTTGCGACAACCAGGCAATACAAAAATAATGATCCTAGAAGGAGGTGGACAAAAGAAAGAAAATTTACACCATTTCCTGTAAGCTATTAAGAATTATTAGAAAAATTAAGCGAAAAAGGCTTACTTGCGCAAACAGGGCCGACATCACCCACTCCACCAGAAAGAAGGTTTCCTCAATGGGATGGTAATGCTTATTGTACTTATCATAGAGGCGTTGGGCACGATACTAAACGTTGCTACGCCTTAAAGCACAAAATACAAGATTTAGTAGACAATGGGAGAATTCCCACGCCTAAACCTAAAAATAATGCATCTCCATTATGGGTGTTTCATATTAATGAGGACCATATGGGAAGTGTTACGTTCAATCCTTTGGACTATATCAAACCTATAGAAAAACCTCTAGCCAGAATACTCATAGCAGCAACTAATAAATTAAAGTATGTGGACTATGGGACAACGACTTTCAAGACTTATATGTCTTTAAGTATGCCGTCGTCCCACCTCCATCTTGTTTACAAAATGAGACAAATGCAGCTCTTAATTGGGATCATTTCTTGGGTAAGTCACAAAACCTATCAAATCTCTCCTTGGATGAACAATGGCATCAAGCACAACTCATGGAACATCTTGAAATGGAGGAACATCCAAAGCCTCTAGAAGAAAGTTGGTTTGTGAGTCCTACAACTAATCTAAACGAGATAGATCATCTAACTCGTTCTGGGCAAGTTTATCAAGCACTACCACCACCAAATGGATCTTCGACCACACAAAATCAAACTCAAGGACAAGTGCAAAATAGAATACCACGTCCACTTGAGGTGGAAGATCCAATGGTTAAACAAATTCGCCAATCCAAGGTGAATGTTAGCATTTGGTAACTCTTAAGTACTTCTAAAGAACATAGGTATTCTCTTATGAATGCTCTAATGGCCTTGTCTGTAAGCACAGACACGACCCCTCAGGATCTTGTTAGCTTGCTTACTAGCGAAAAATCCAACAAATCAATCATTTTCACTAATGATAATTTTCCTTCAAAAGACACTACCCACAACAATGCATTATATTTAACTGTAGGGTGCAAGGGATACAATATCCCTCTTACTTTTTTAGATAATGGGTCAGCTATAAAGGTATGCCCATTGAGAACTGCAAAATACTAAGGGGCCGTTTGGTTCACAAAGAGGAAAGGGAATGACTAAGAGAAAGGGAAAGAGGGAGAATGGAAAGCAACTCCCCTATTTATTATAGGTTGTTTGTTCACAAAGGAGAAACAGAATGAAATGGAACTTCACATGGAAGTACCAACTCACTTCCAACAACCAACTACAACCCCCTCCCCCCCAGCGGCGCCAAGATCCCTCACCCACTTCGTCAGTCCCCACCCCTCCCTGCCGGCGACCTACTCCCCTTTTCCACCGCGCCGCCACACCTTTTCCTTCTAATTTTTGATGTTGTCCCTCTTCTCTCTCTTTTTTAAGTAATTTGTTTGCTATGTCTACTAGGTTGATTGTTAATAGAGTTTCATATGTTGTTTTTTGGGTGTTTGGGGGTTGTTTATAGGTTTTTTTGTTGAGATGGTTAGGGTTTTTGGGTGGTTTATGGGGTGGTTTTTGTAGTGGTTTTCATGGTGGGTGTGGTGATTTCATAGGTAATGAGTGGTGAACGTGGTGGGTGAAAGTTAATTCAAATGAAGTTGGGTAATTTAGGGAAGATGGGTTTTTTTCTAGGTGGATTTAGGTTGTTTCGGTGGTGAATATTGGTTTTAGGTGGTTTCGATGGTGGTTGGATGGTGGCGGCAGGGGAGTTGGCGATGTTATGGTGGTTAACAGTTGTTCAGGTGGTCAATTGGTAGTTCTAGTGGGTGGATGGTGGCTATGCGGTGGTTCTGATGGTGTTAGGGTGGCTAGGCGGTGGTTCTGGTGGTGTCAGGGTGGCTGGATGGTGGATAGGCGGTGGCGTCGGTAGTCAGTTGGTGTTTTTAAGAGTGGTCAAGGTAGTTAGAAATTTGGTCAAGGTAGTTGGGTGAAGAGGAATTTGGGGGTTTGAGTGATTCTCTTGGGGGGGGGGGTGGGGAATGAAGATAGAGGAAAATAGGGTAATGGGAGGGGTAAAGGGAATGATTGATTTTGTCTATCAAACATCAAAAAAGTGATTCATGGTAGTTGATTCCCATTCCCTTTGTTGAATACCCCCAACCAAACGGCCCCTTAGGCCTTAATCCAGAAAAAGACTTTTAATCGACAACACAAAGTATTAGGGCCTACGACAACTCGAGAAGATCGGTGTATGGAACTGTTAACCTACCAATTACCACAGGCCTAATTCAAAAGATGGTTGAATTCTTTGTTATGGACATTAAACCTACATTAAACCTTTTATTTGGACGTCCTTGGATACATCAGCTTGGTGCAATACCATCCTCACTTCATCAAATGATTATGTTGAACTATCAGGGGCTTCCTATGACTATACATGCTTCTCCACTCAAAATAGCCACAAATGACCAATAACTTTTGGAAATAAACCATGATAATGATGAGGAGGGCATGTGGGGATTTGCCGCAGAGCCAATCTACACAATTGAAATGGAAGAAATCCTTAAAGAACCATTAAAGCATGATTCGTATTACACCAAGATAGTAAACATCTTATTCAAGAGTTTTTAATTTCTTGGAATGCCTTTGGGAATGGGAATGAATAAATCCCTCTTACGTTCTATCCCAAAGAAAAGTTTCTCCTTTGGATTGGGATATAAACCAACCAAAGAAGAACTAGAGTCTCACGATGCTAAAAACAAAACACATAGAGACAACAACAAGAAAGGAATAATAACTTTACTCCCATCCTACCAACAAACCCTTAATGGACAATTCATTAGGGAGGGAGAAGATTACCTATGTTACGACTTTCCAGAAGCATTAGTTCTGGAAGGAATCAAAAAGCCTGGATTCGAAATATTCCACAATTGATACTTCTTGAATGACGATTTTAAAATCGTTGAATCAAAACGCCCAACCCCAGGGTGCTATGATGGGCAAGCGTTTAACTTGCTATTTGGACTAGAGCAAAATCATGTCGCTACAATGACCAATCAGAACTTTATTCAAGATGAAGCTTTTAACCTAACCTCGTTAATCACCCCTTCTAATGAAACCTTTGAGCATGGATGGAGGAAATCTTTCAAATGGACCAATCACAAAGGCGATAATCTGGAGATCATCACAGGCGAAGGGAAGATGTTCGACGAATCAGACGATGAATCTAGTATAGACTCTGGGGAAGCTGAAAATTTTGGCCTTGTGGCCATTACTGAATCTTTATTTTCTAGTTATAAGGACAAGGATCCCAAAAAGGATTCTTCTCTTGATGTATTCTCTTTTGAATTTAATAATATGAGCTCTATTTTCGAGTATATGCCATCTCTTGAATCTTTCGAATGCAATAACAATCAATCTAATAAATATGATGACATTAATAAATTCGTTGAACTAATGAATGAACGAGAACAAAAGAACCCTATCATTGAAGAAATTGAAATAGTCAATATAGGAACCAATGAAAATAAAAGAAAAGTAAAAATTGGCTTAACTATAAATCCGGTGAAGCGATCAACCCTCATATCGACGCTCAAAGAATTCGAAGACGTGTTCGCTTGGTTATACAAGGACATGCCTGGAATAGATAGGGAAATCGCGGAACATACCATTCCCTTGAACTCTACCTCTAAACCAGTAAAATAAAAACTTTGACGAATGAAACCTGATGTCGTATTTAAAATAAAAGAAGAAGTACAAAAACAATTGGACGCAGGTTTCATTCGTGTATGTAATTACCAAGAATGGGTGGCAAACATCGTCCTAGTCCCCAAAAAGGATGGACGAGTTCGCATGTGTGTCGATTTTAGGGACCTTAATAAGGATAGCCCTAAAGATGATTTTTCTGTACCACATATTTATATATTGGTAGATAACACGGCTGAACATGCGATTTAACCTTTATGGAAGGATACGCAGGTTACAACCAAATTTTAATGGCAAAAGAAGACGTAGAAAAGACATGCTTTATTACCCCTTAAGGTACATAATGCTACATAGTCATGCCATTTGGTTTAAAAAATGCAGGAGCTACGTACCAAAGAACGGCTACGACTCTCTTGCACGATATGATGCATAAAGAAATAGAAGTGAAAAATCAATGAAAGAAAAAGTAATTTCCGACTTTCTGGCACAACATCCAATTGAAACAAGTCGTGCAGAAACTACTCATCTTCCGGATGAAGAGATTCTCATGACACAAGATGACAAATGGGTTATGTACTCTCCCCGCCAACGGCGCCATTTTGATAGAGGAATAAACGTGTCGTCAATTGTCTATCCCTAGATCAAACACAATTTATAACAACCTAAACAAACCTAATACGAGTATAAGGCATGTATAGGGTCAAACCCAAAGGAGTGAGTCGGTATTAACTTTAGCCTAGATCAAGCTACTTCGAAGATAGTAGTAAGAGAATGGTTGGTACTATGGTAACAAAGCTAGATTGATCAAGTAATTCAAGAAACTAAACACTAGGGATGTAGGTTCCGCATGCAAGTTCAATAATGTTTCGCATGCAAGTTCAATAATCATGCTAATTGATGGTTCATTCAATTGATTCAAGCATTGCAAAGGACAAACAATAGTAGCAATCAAAAGAATTCAAAAGCTATCTCCTAGAGGCCAAGCTAGGGGTCACTATGAATGGCTAATCAAGGAAGATCACAATCAAACTCAATCAATTAAAGCAACTCTCAAATTGATGTTTCATGTCATTAAGAATTGCAATGTAATCTAGATTAATCTTATAGGTTGATCACTCCTACTCTAATTAATCAAATGCAAAGCTATGTCAACCAATTTAATTGCAACAATTCAATAAATTAATGATCATCAACTAGCACAAATCATCAATCAAGCATGCTTCCCCTTCTCCCTAGCAACTAATCTACTCACTATTCATGGTGTAATTCAAAAACAAATCACTTAAAATTGCATTGATCATCATTCTAAATCAAAATCAAGAGAAAACAATATCAACTACTATATCAAATTCAAATCCAAAGAAATCAAACAATCAAACATGAATCTAAATCAAACAAGTAAAGAGATGAACTAAAAGAAAAGATTCTCACTAATATTAATGATTGAAGATGAAGAAATCCAAACACAATTGAACCAATGTTGAAATACAAATCCAAATAAAAGAACCTCTCTCTCACTTGTCTCTCAAAAACTAAGCTAATGAAAATTATCTAAAAGTTAGTTTTCAAAAAGGAATTACAAGTGTATTTATAAGCAAAGAAGGAAAACAGGTTCCCCGCACCCTCTCTAAAGAATCCCGCCCCCGCGGGGAAATGGGTACGAAACCCATAACAAACTCCGCGGGCTGTTTCGGCAACACCCGCGCTCGCGGAAAAAGCCACCGCGCCCGCGACAAGGGCACGGCGTATCACCTGCTCCCAAAGAGTAGTCAGAGGCCAGCAGTCCCTCTAATCTAGAGCGCTCTCTCAAGTCTACCCGCGTCCGCGGGGAGCCCGCGGCCAGACCGTGGAGAGTCCCTGGTCGATTTTGGCTAATTTGGTGCAACACATCCCGCACCCGCGGCTACCTAGAAAAGGCTTATGCTTTCTCCAAGGTCTCTCTAAGCCCTCTCTAAGCAGATTGCTTTCTCCTTGCTTAGTCAATATAGCTAATCTTGATCCCTTTGCAAAGACAACTCCTAGGTACCTACAAGAGAAAACAAAGGAAAGGAATAAAAGGGAAAAAGGGCCAAATAAATGGAAAACACGAAGAAAACACGAAAAACACAAAGAAAGAAGGAATGAGAGGAACTAAAGGAAAAAGGACCAAAAATAAGATAAGAAAGCATGAAAAAAAGATGAAATCATCCTAAAAGACTACCCTATGAGTGCCATAAATGATACTCATCAAATTCCCCCAAGCTAGACTTTTACTCGTCCCGAGAAAAACAAAGGCTAAAAAGGAAAAAGAAGGGCTTATTCAAAGTAAAAAGAAGAAAGAAAGGGGTGAGAATATACACTAAAAATCACTAACGTAGGAATCACGGTTGTTTTTAGCTACAAAAAGCCCTTTGAACCCCAAAATCTCCTATGAGGAAGAGTAAAGTCTCGTAAAGGTTTCCTAGAGCTAACCTATAACTCTTATTAAGCAAAACAAAAGAAACAAAAACGAGGCAGAATACAAGAATAAAGAGAAAAGTTTGAAAAACTAAATCAAAAATCTTTATGAAATGGACTTTACAAAGTGACTATAATTCAAATGAATAACAACCTTTCTAAAGTTAATCATGGTAAGCATGTTATAGGTTACAAAATGTTGATTGAAACACAAATATGCTAAGCATAGGAGCTAGTTGTCACACTCCACTTTCATCCCAAACGATCTTACCGCGTTCCCGCTACTAATCTCATATCTCCCCTTAGTAAGCATCTCATGGGTTCCGCAAAGGAACCGGAAAAAGATCAAATTTTTGGCTACTCGACATCTTGACCACGCGTCCCCTTTCATTAGGCTATAACCCATGATTCCCTCCACCGATGAATAACTCAACCCCTAGGTCAAAAGGTCTTCCCAAAGGTTGTAACGTAAGGAAAAAAGGGTTAAGGTAGGCTAAATTTAAAATTTGGTGGTTAACCTAAATTGTGAAGCAAAGATTGCGCATTTCTTTACACCATAACCAAGCAATAACCAAATAAAAATACCAACACCCCCAAGCTTATTCAAAGCTAAGATCACAAACATATACACAAAAAGCGTGAGAACGCTTCCCCCCAAGCTTAAATGGAGCATTGTCCTCAATGCTCTAAAAGGAAGAGTACTCACATAAAAACATTTTTGCATTTTTGCATTTTTCACTTTTTATGTTTTTTTTCTTCTTTATAAGCATTGTCCTTGTCTCTTTTGATTTTGGACGGCTTTTATTTTCAAACATGCATTTATTTTGTCCTTGCCTTTTTGAATTGGGACGGATTTTTACTAGTCATTTATCATTATTCACAATGTATATACAACACAAACTTGCTCACAAACTTGAACCAAGATCCAAACTTATAGACCACAATCTCCAACAACAATGACCATTGCTTCACAAAAACCAAAAATGAAAATGAAAATAAAACAAAAGGCTCAAGAACTAAAGATGCGGCTTGAAAAGAAGGGATAGCAAGTAGGAAAATGAATCCCAAATCCAAAAATAAAAAGAAGGACACTATCCTAGAAAAAGGAAAAATACCTCCTCGAAAATATGCCTTTGTCCTCCCTAAGTGGTTCGGTCTCGGTCTTAGGAATCATACGTTAAGATTCTAGATTAGGTTTGCGAAAGTCAAGGATCCATGCTGCTCATGCAAGAATATGTTGAAAGCTTGAAAAAGTATGAATCTCACATGGTTGTAGAAAAAACTCACTAAGTTTGTCAAATCGGAGATAAGGAGCAACTACCAAACATGCCACAAACAAGTAGAATCCGGCTTCATGATCCCCCTAGTTTTAGAAAACTACCTTAGCATGTTGTATCCTAGAATCAACCAAACATATTCTCAAACCGTGCATACCATGACCACCTAGTAAGATAATTATTCAAAAGCAAGAATCCATTATTTACAAGTCCAAGTCAAAACAGAAAGAGTGAAAAAATAAAGCCTCAAAAAGCTATGTACAAAACAAAGAAAAAGAAGAAAAGAAAAGAAAACAGAATAAAAGTTGGAAAGCAAAGATAAAGGAAAAGTAGGAGAACAAAGAAAAGGACAAAGATGCAATCATAACACGTATTTCCCAATCGACATACAAGCAGTCAAATGGCCACATCGCTAAAGACCCCAAACACACTAGGTATTATAATCATACATCCTCGAACCATTCAACTCCTCTAAAACTAATCCTAATCTAAGCGACCAAGAAAAGTAAAGGAATAAAAGTAAAAAGATAAAACAAGAAAGGTGTCACCAAGCATCCAAGCTATCCTACAACAACCAAGGGGTAAAAATGACCTCCTTCAAGAAGCTTCGAAGACCAAAGCATAAGCTACGAGCAAGGTGAGAAAAAAAAAAGGTCTATATACAAAATGAAATTGTTAGTAACTTCCAAACAAAAGCAAACAAAAGAAAACTTACTTGAAAACTATGTACAAAAACCTAAAGAAACCATCATCATCATTGAAAGAAACCTCAAAACAACATCATCAAAACCAAGACAACAAGACAAACATCATACCAACTAGACTACCAAGAGCGAAGCAAGAAAAATCCAACAAAGCCTTTTCAAGCACATCCCCATGAGTCCAAGGTGCCTACCCCAAAACCTACCCTAAAACATCCTTTTTGATTCCCCCCCTCACAAAATAAGGGCATCGACCGCGATGCTCAAAAACATGCAAATCTAAAAAGGAAGGAAACAAAACGGAAGTCAAACAACCAAGGGGGGAAATATTGGCCACTAGGGCCGGCACCACCATCACCCACATCCCAACCTCCAGTAAAACCGGGAGGGAACCCATAACTACCCTTGAAAAAGTCAAGTTGGGTTGTGGACAATTGGTCAAATGGCTCGGGCTGCATACAGAGCTCGGGGTGAGTGGGGTGAACATAGTAGTAGTCGGGGTCACCCGGTTAATTAGTTTCCCCCGAAACCCGGTAG
The DNA here is from genome assembly GCF_948465745.1 of Chenopodium album. NCBI lineage: Eukaryota > Viridiplantae > Streptophyta > Magnoliopsida > Caryophyllales > Amaranthaceae > Chenopodium > Chenopodium album. The sequence goes on from NC_137842.1 coordinate 20,637,625, forward strand.
TCATAATGACCAGACTCATCTGGGAAGTCGCGCCTTGGCTCATCGGGGTGTGTAACCCCGGGCCAATAGGGGTACGTGAGGAGGTTGTCAACACCCCAAGATGGCACAAGCCCTTGTTGGGGCGGCACATATGGGTAGTTCACTGGAGGAGTGACCTCCCCCCTACGCACACTAGCGTCATATAGGGCGCTAGTTTGAAAAGACAAGGTTATATGGTTGGAATGCATACCTTGCATGCTCAGTTGCATGCGCTCCATATGCTCTCGCATAACCACCATCTCACGGAGATTGACATCTCCTTGGTAGTCATGTTGTTGATGTTGTTGTCTTCTTCTTCTTCTTTGCTGCGGTTGTTGTTGTTCATGCAGAAATTGTTGTTGTTGTTGTTATTGTTGTTCTTCTTCTCCTTCTCCTTCTCCACCTTCTCCATCATCATCATCACGGTCACCATCATTCACATCATCATCATCCACCTCCATATCATCCTCAACTCTCCCATTGTCCATAGGAATCCTCCAAACAATCCTATCATCTCGAGTAATTGAGGTGGCGACCGAGTTTAGGAGTAAATAATGGTGCACATTACGCACTAGCCAAGAATAAACACCGTCTCTCTTAGTTCTAGTAATGAAGCGCAGAGTGTTAAGTTGCTTCAAATCTAGATACATGTCTTCACTCCCTCCAACCGGAGTGCAAGACTTCAAGAAACGTTCTTGCTTGAAATAATACACCAATCTAGTAACCATACCTCCACAATGTATCTCACCCGTTTTCTTCCCATTAATGATTTCCTTGCAACAATCCATAAAAATATACCCAAAATTCAACCTCGGCCCCATGTTCGGCCTTGTAGCCATCCAAAGAACTAAGATCTCCTCCCTCGAAAGCTTCCCAAGATCTTGCTTATTAAACACGGCAGAGCCAATAACCCGATGAAGAATTCTAAGATCTAGGTGAATGATCTCGCTAGCAAGCGAATTCTTAGAGTCAAACACCTTCTTTTTAGCAATGACTCTCCACCATGCAACCTCATTGTAATCGGATTTGAGAAGGGAAACCAAGGGCTCATAGATATCGGTATTGGGGTTGAAGCTAAGGGCTTTATGGAATTCGGCAAGGTTCATGGTATGCTTGGAACTGAATAGTTGGAAAGAGATGATATAGTCGATATCCCCCGCCCTTATACTTCAAAGTGGAGGAAAACTCAATGCAAGGCTCCAAATAGGTTCTCGAAGAAGACTTTACAAAATTATCCAAGCCAAGGTTACAGAGTAAGATGTCAAGATCGGCATCAACTCCTAAAGTGACCATATCACCGGGAAGATAGTTGCGGGTGGGTCAAAATTTCCGGGTTTTCATTTTGTTATAGATTGGGACATGTTTGGACCGATTGTGAAATTTAAGAGGGGGTAAAGGAGGAGGTGGGGTATCATCTTGAGCAGTTTGGTTGTGAGGAGGTTCGGTGTTTGAAGGTTGGCCATGAGAGGATTGGCTTTAGGAGGATTGGCCGGGGGATTGGTTAGAACTTTTCTTGCTACTCTTAACCTTTCTTAACAAATCCATAGTCACAAGTTCAACCAACACAAGAAACTACACAATCACCCAAAATCAACACCAACTCTACCACCAATTTTTTAAACGACCTTACAATTCCTCCTAAAACCACCACAAACTACAAAGTACTTGTTACAAGCAACACAACAATCAAAATCCAAACAACAACCAACAACATTAACAATCCATAAAAAAAAAAGCACAAATCACTCAAAAAAATTCCAAAATCACCATACTAACAACCATAAACATCTTAGTCATGCTTAATAAAGGCAAACAAAAACAAATGTATAATAATCAATTAAAATTGACAAAAATAAAACAAAGGTTAGAAGTATACCAAGATTGAAGACTCAAACAAAGGTCAAAATTGCTTCAAGGACTCCAATTCCTGAAAAACCGCGAGAAAAGAAACTTAATGTTGATGAAAATGGAGTAAGAAGGAAAATGTGATGGAAATTTGAGTGAAAACAAGGAGGAATTATGTGAATTTGTGTAAAAAGGATGCTTTTGGGGTAGGGTTCGAGAGGAGGAAGAGAGAGAAAGGGGAAAAATAAGGGAAGATTGAAAAATACGAGAGGAGAGAGAGAAAAGAGCAAACCGGCCCTTTTGTAACCCAGCAAGCCGCGCCCTCTCTCGACTTCCCAATATCACTCCCCGGCAACGGCGCCATTTTGATAGAGGAATAAACGTGTCGTCAATTGTCTATCCCTACATCAAACACAATTTATAACAACCTAAACAAACCTAATACGAGTATAAGGCAAGTATAGGGTCGAACCAAAAGGAGTGACTCGGTATTAACTTTAGCCTAAATCAAGCTTCTTCGAAGATTGTAGTGAGAAATGGTTGGTACTATGGTAACAAAGCTAGATTGATCAAGTAATACAAGAAACTAAACAGTAGGGATGTAGGTTCCGCATGCAAGTTCAATAATCATGCTAATTGATGGTTTATTCAATTGATTCAAGCATTGCAAAGGACAAACAATAGTAGCAATCAAAAGAATTCAAAAGCTATCTCCTATAGGCTAACCTAGGGGTCACTACGAATGGAAAATCAAGGAAGATCACAATCAAACTCAATCAATTAAAGCAATTCTCAAATTGATGGTTCATGTCATAAAGAATTGCAATGCAATCTAGATTAATCTTATAGGTTGATCACTCCTAATCTAATTAATCACATGCAAAGACATGTCAACCAATTTAGTTGGAACAATTCAATCAATCAATGATCATCAATTAGCACAAATCATCAATCAAGCATGCTTCCCCTTCTCCCCAGCAACTACTCTACTCACTAATCATGGTGTAACTCAAGAACAAATAACTAGAAATTGCATTGATCATCATTCTAAATCAAAATCAAGAGAAAACAATATCAACTACAATATCAAATTCAAATCCAAGGAAATTAAACAATCAAACATGAATCTAAAACAAACAATCAAACATGAATCTAAAACATACAAGTAAAGAGATTAACTAAAAGAAGAGATTCTCACTAATATTAATGATTCAAGATGAAGAAATCCAAACACAATTGAACCAATGTTGACATACCAAACCAAATCCAAGAACTTCTCTCAAACTTCTCTCTAACTTCTCTTTCTAAAACTAAGCTAATTAAAATTATCTAAAAGTTGGTTTTTAAAAAAGTAAGTACAAGTGTATTCATAACCAAAGAAGGAAAACAGGTTCCCTGCGCCCTCCCTAAATAATCCCGCGCCCGCAGGGAAATGAGTATGGAACCCATAACAAACTCTGCGGGCTGTCTAGGCAACACCTGCGCCCGCCGCTCTTCTTGCCCGCGCCCGCGACAAAAGCCACTGTGCCCGCGGCAAGGGCGCGGCGAATCCCCTGCTCCCAATGAGTAGTCAGAGGCCCGCAGTCTCTCTAATCTGGAGCTCGCGGCCATACCGTGGAGAGTTCTTGGTCGAATTTGGCTAATTTGGTGCAACACATCCCGCGCCCGCGGCCTTCTGGACCCGCGCCCGCGGCAACTTGGCAAAGGCTGATGCCCTCTCCAAGGTCTCTCCAAGCCCTCTCTGAGCCCTCTCTAAGCAGATTACTTCCTCCTTGCTTAGTCAATATAGCTCATCTTGATCCCTTTGCAAAGACAACTCCTAGGTACCTACAAGAGAGAACAAAGAAAAGGAATAAAAGGGAAAAAGGGCCAAATAAAAGGAAAACACGAAGAAAACACAAAAAACACAAACAAATAAGGAAAGAGAGGAACTAAAGGAAAAAGGACCAAAAATAAGATAAGAAAGCATGAAAAAGGGTTGAAATCATCCTAAAAGACTACCCTATGAGTGCCATAAATGACACTCATTAGTAATGTACTTCGACGGTGCGTCCAATAAAAAAGGATGTGGCGTAGGAGTGTTATTCATAAGTCCAAAGGGAGCACATACTCCAATCTCTGTTAAACTAGACTTTGAGGTTACCACTACTGCCGCAGAATATGAAACGTGCATTATTGGATTAGAAGCAACAGCTAGCATAGGTGTGCAAAAATTAGAGGTACATGGAGATTCCAGTTTGATTATAAATCATATACTAAAAAATGGAAAATAAAGAACTCCACAATGATATTATACCAAGCACACCTAGAGCAACTCATCGAGCATTTTAAACATATTGATTTTAACTATCTCCCAAGGGATGACAATCAATTTGCCGATGCACTAGCAAAATTAGCCTCAATGATCAAAATTCCATATCACTTAAATACGATGCCATTATGCGTTGATAGAAGAGAACAACCAGCATATTGCAACGCATAGAGGAAATAAATGACATCGAAGAAAACAGTCCCTGGTATGATCATATCCTCCAATATATTACCCATGACACATATCCCGAAAATATTTCATTGAATGACCAACGAGCCTTACGAACACTTGCGGCCAAATATGGTCTATTAAATGGTCAATGATCAAAGTTAATTGTGTATAGACCAACCGGAAGCCACATGCCTTATGGAAAATACTCACAAAGGTGTTTGTGGACCTCACATGAATGATAAAATGCTTTCAAAAATAGTTTCACGACAAGGGTACTATTAGTCCACTATGGAATGTGATTGCATACAATATGTTAAAAAATGTCCAGAGTGTCCAATGTTCGCTAATTTACAACACCTTCCACCATCGGAACTATACAATCTCACTTCCCCTTGGCCTTTTTCAACTTGGGGAATTGACATAATTGGAAAATTCTCTCCAACAGGAGAAGGAGGGCACGAGTACGTATTAGTAGCCATCGACTACTTCATTAAGTGGATTGAGGCTGCTTCTTACGTGAATATCACTTCTTAACATGTCACAAAGTTTCTCGAATGAAACATAGTTTGTAGATATGGAGTTCCACATGACTTAATTAGTGATCAGGGATCTCAATTCAAAGCTAAAGTCGAGACCTTCTTAACTTGTTATAAAGTAAAACATCATCACTCATCCCTATACAAACCTCAAATGAATGGAGTTGTAGAGTCTGAAAGGAATGGTGTCCTTCGAACAAGTGTATTATTCTGATAGCGGGTTTAGAATTATTAGAAAGCTAATATATTCAGTAAGGTCAAGTGATCGGAATGCCTGGGTGGAGGCCGCTTCCGATCAGTAATATTAATATAATTAATATTACAGCTTAATCTTGACTGAACTCTTCGGGTCACACCCAACCAAAATATACGAACTGACTCGACGAATTAATTCGGAAGAAATTATTTTGTCGCCAGAGTGATAAATATTTAGACGTCAGTAATTCGAGCTTGGAGCGTCGAAACCAATAGTCGAAAGTCGAGTCAAAAATAATAAAAAGACAAGACGCGCAAAATAATAATAAATCGACCATATTCCCAAAATACCCCTAGCATCGGAGTGCCCCGAGCATCCGAATGCTAGGGGCAAAAATTTCCAAGCAAAGGTGGCTAGCAAGCGCACCAAGATGAGCCTAGCATGGCTGGCTAGGTGCGTGCTAGCGCACCGTGCTAGCAGCCACGCACAGCAGCAGCTAGCAGTCGCGTGCACGTGGTGCGTGCAGTAGCTAGCTGCCGCAAGCTAGGCGTGCTAGCAGCGCACCCACTAGCAGCCACGCACAGCAGCAAGCCCGCACCAAGTGCATGGCTTGCGCGCACAGTAGTAGCCCGAATCTTGGTGCGGGGCTGGGCTCGGGCTAGGCTCGTGGCTGGGCCATAGGGCCGGTCACTATGGGGAAGCTTGAGGAATAGGGAGCAAGTGGGTAAGGACATGTGGCACAAGGAGTATTGAGTAGGGAGCAAGTATGGTCCCCTACTCTCCATGTGATCCTCACCAACCCATTTCACATGGTAATGCCACTTGTAGATTTATTATTAGTTTGCAATTTTAATTTAATTTAGCTTTAAATTAATTTGTGGAATTTCATGATCCCACATTGATCGGATAGAAATTCCCACTCATACTTTCCTCTATAAATACCAACCTTGGGATTTGGAGTAAAGTGCTTGAGTGGGAGTTAGAAAGAGCATTCCATATTTTGGGAAAAACTCTTAAACTCCATTAACACTTGGGTTTTTGTCGGACCTTGCTAACTCCAAGGTAGCGGACCTAAAAAGTCGTGTTCGTCCTTTGTGGGTGGATACCGTTGGAGGCATGGCATTTGCGATGCTCAAGGCTTTCAAGTAAGAGCCCGTTTTTGAGAGGGCGAAGCTCGCTTCAAGGGTATGATTTGTTCTTCCTTTTCTTGTGTTTATTTATTTATGCTTTATGGTTTTATTAATTACGAGTGGTTCCTTGGGTCGGGGTTGTTTCCGCGGTGAGTCGGACTCACCAAACCCCAACAGCGGTATCGGAGCCCCGCTCGTTTATTTTTATAATCATGTTTTTCAAGGTTTATTTTGGCTTATTTTTCTGGTTTAATTTGCTAATTAGATTAGTAGCTCGGTTTTATTTATTTTAATCCCGTTTTTAATGTCGAATTTGGCCCAAAACCCGGATTTTCGCCCAAAAATAGTGAATTTTGGGTGGAAAAAGTGTTCTGGAAAGGTTTTTACCCCGATGAAACTTTGATTTTAGCCAAATTCTGACCAGAAATGCCTTTTTCGAGGGATTTTTCATTTTTGACGAAAAATTTTAAGTCTTTTCTAACCTTGAAATTAATGGCATAACTTGTTGATTATGTGGTTGATTATTTGCATTATTTTCTGCATTTTTAAGTCCCCTTAAAGCACACTTACTTGGTAGTATTTGATGCTTAAAGTTTGATTTATTTTCACATAATTGCAAACTAATTGCTTTTTAGTGTGAAAATTTTTGTTTTGAGGCTTCCTTAGTGTTAAAGATTAAATCTTTATTTGTGATAAGTGATTGAAACTTTAAAAACCACAAAATTCCATGTTATTTTGTGTTAAACTCTGTTGTTTTAATCATTTTGAGTTGATTGGAAACATAAAAGTTTCAATTTTTGTGATAGAAATTTGGTTATCTTCATGTTGGAAGATATAATTTTCAAGGATTCACAAAATTTAGATGTTGGAATTTTCATTTGAACATTAAAAGTTCATATTTTTCCAACTTCCCCTTACTTTGTCAAATTCTCAAGTTTAATTTAAATTGATTAAATTAAAAGTGAGAAATTGCCTCAACTTTGTTATTGCACCAAGCTAAACCAATTTAATTAAGAATGGTTCTTGGAATTATTTTGGTTATTTGCACTTTGAAATTTTATTAAGTTAGACTTGCTTAAAATTTTATTTTTTTTGCTCATTGAGTTAGTTCTAAAATTAATTTAGAATCAATTAATTATGTCTCGCAAAATGGAATCAAATCCCGAGGCCATGGCACGCAAAACGAGGCAAAGAACCACTCTTGGCTAGCCGGGCTGCATAGCAACCCGCATGTGGTTTCTAAGGTGGCTGCCCCGCCTTGCGTGCGGCCACACGCGCCGCAGCAACACACGGCCGCAGCAGCCATGGCTGTGCGTGCGGCAGTGGCAGCAGCCCATGGCTGCTTGCCGCGGGCCGTGTGTGCGGAGTTTTTTTGTGTGTGCATATGCTTGGTGCGGTGAGGTGAATAGTCGTAGTATGCTTGGTTTGCATGAGCCGCGATTATTCGAGTTTCCTTGGCAAAACGCTTAAAGCGAAAGCCACTTGAAATGCGGTTGGCTTAATATTGCTTATTTTGCCGTTTTATTTATTTTAATTAATTTTGTTTATTTTAATTAAAATTTTGGGAGGCTAGGCCTCGGTTTTGAGCGGCATTGGCAAAATTTTATTTTGACAAGTTTGGGTGCTACCGACTTAATTAATTGGATTAATTAAGGGAAATGCGGAATTTAGTGGGAGCTTCAATTATTAATGACATCAAATTACATAATCGGTTAAACAACTTTGACTAGTTTCAATTAGGCGTGTTAATCGGATTGACCACCTAGATTACTTACTAGTGCGCGCGTTGTTTAAATGCATTTTACTTGTTTGATATTGTAAATTGCATGGGCCATTCACAAATAGTGAATGGATGAATGGAATATATATTCTCTCTCACAGGTTTTATGAAATGGCAACTAGTGGGACCTGATTAGGATAGAAAATACGGACTACGTGCCGTTATGTATTTTTGTAAATCTAAATACGGTCTACGCACCGTTAAGTATTTTTGTACCTCAATATTTAGATTATTCCTAGTCGTAGACACTAGTATTTGCATAGTTTGGTTAAGTCTTGAAGACGGCGTATCTTGGAAGACAAAGACTTGAATTGCAAATATAGACCTTTTGAAGATTTGAAGAATTCAAGGGGTCATGCTAGTTGCCAATATGCATCTATAATTTCGCTTTATATTTTATGCTTATATACATGTGAATTATTCGTTAGATGCATGTTTAGGTTTTCTTTATGTTGAGATGATTAGTTAAGTTCACTTAAATCAACCAACATAGAAATCCTAGGTCCCTAATAATATTGAGTCAAACTTTCCTTTCCAAAACAACACTTACGAACCGAACGAGGGTGATGGTAGGTTACGCCAAAGCGAGGTGCCATCACTTCTCCAAGGCTCATAAGGCACACCGGGTGTGCACGTTGGTTTTGGTTTAACTCATCGGTATGAGTGAGGAGTCCTCACATACCGTGGCAAAAGAGATACTTCGTCAAAGATGCATTAGATGCGACGATTGTCTAACCATGAGTGGCTTAGAGCCATTAGCAAGGCAATGCTTACCCTAGAAGATTGAGTGTTAAGACAAGCCAAAGCATGCTTAACCACTCTTTGTTTCTTCGGATCTTGGAATCGCCTTATTTTCACAAAATAGGGACAATTTTACGTGTAAATAAGACGTTAAATAAGTATTGAAAATTTGCATGAATAAAATTCAATCTTATTTAAGTAATTTTGAATGGTTTTTCATTAAAATTCTTTCAATTGTAGAATCATGTCTTCAACCTCAAACAACCAGTTTTCATTACGCTCAATTCTCGACAAGGAGAAGTTGATTGGTACAAATTTCCTTGATTGGCAAAGGAATTTGCGCATCGTTCTTATGCAAGAACAGAAATAGTATGTCCTTGATGAGGAAATGCCCGAGGCTCCCAATGAGGAGGTAACTCAAGCAGCCCTTAACCGATGGCAAGTAGCCGATCGGGATGTCAAGTGCGTAATTCTAGCTACTATGTCTCCTGAACTTCAGAAAACCTTCTTCGAGAAGGAATCGACCTATGAGATTATTTTTGAGTTACAGAATATGTTTCAAGAACAGGCTCGAACTGAAAGGTTTGAAACCCATACACAGATCCTTGAGACTAAGGTCAAGAAAGGAGAGCCAGTCAGCCCACATGTGCTCAAAATGATTGGATTATTTGAGAACATGGGAAGGCTTGATGCGGGGTATTCAACTAAAATGGCTATTGACATCATTCTCCATTCCCTTCACAAAGGCTATGACCAGTTCAAGATGAACTACAACATGCATAGCATGGAGAAAACCCTCACCGAGCTTCATGGGATGTTTAAGCAAGCTGAGCAGACGCTCAAGGATGAGGGAAGGCATGATATGCTAATGATTAAGAAGGGCAAGCCATTCAAAAGGGCGAGCAAAAAGAAGAAGGGCTTCAAGGTGAAAGGAAAGAAGAACTTTCCGCCTAAGCCGAAAGCTACCAAAGACAACAAGGAGAAAAAGGTAGCATCTTCTAAGTCTGATTCCGAATGCTTCTATTGTAAGAAGAAGGGACATTGGAAGAGAGACTGCCTCAAATTCAAGGAAGATAAGAAGAACGGAACCGTTGCTTCTACATCAGGTATTTGCGTTATAGACTTTAACTTCACTAGCTCAGCTTCATGGGTATTAGATACCGGATGTGGCTCACACCTTTGTTCTTATTCACAGGCACTAAGGAACACTAGGAGGCTAGCGAAGGGAGAGATCGAGCTCCGGGTAGGAAATGGAGCAAGGATTGGTGTTATATCCGTAGGATCTCTTAGTTTGTCTTTGCCCACGGGGCTAGTTTTGGAACTTGACAATGTTTATTGTGTTCCCAACATTACCAAAAACATCATTTCAATTTCGGCGTTGGACGCTAAAGGTTTTGAATTTCGAGTTAAGGACCAATCATGTTCATTCTATCTTGATATTGTTTTATATGGTACGAAACATTCAGAAAATGGTCTTTATGTGTTATCTCTAGACAAAGAAATTTATAACGTTAATAATCCTGCAAAGAAAGCTAAGACTACACCGTCTAGTCAAACATACTTGTGGCATTGTCGTCTTGGCCACATTAACATCAAACGCATCAAGAAGCTTCTTCAAGAAGGTATTCTTGACTCATTTGATTTAGAATCCTTTGAGAATTGCGAAGGATGTTTATTAAGCAAGATGATAAAGCAACCAATCTCCAAGTTGGGAGAAAGGGCCGGTGACTTGTTGGGACTAATACACACCGATGTATGTGGGCCAATGAGTACACCCGCAAGGACGACAGTATTTCATAACCTTCACGGACGACTATAGTAGATATGGTTATGTCTATCTAATGTCGCACAAATCTGAATCGTTTGATAAATTCAAGGAATTTCAGAACGAAGTTGAAAACCAACTCGGCAAGAAAATCAAAGCGCTTCGATCGAATCGAGGTGGCGAATATTTGAGCCAAGAATTCGATGACCATCTAAAGAACATGGAATACTTTCAGAGTTGACACCTCTGGGAACTCCTCAATGGAATGGAGTATCTGAAAGGAGGAATCGAACCCTGTTAGACATGGTCCGATCGGCTATGGGTCTTAGTGAACTTCTAATCTCTTTCTGGGGACATGCACTTTTAACTGCGGCACTTACACTGAATCGTGCTCCGTCAAAGGCAGTGGAAAAGACTTCATATGAATTATGGAGAAATAAACCTCCAAGGTTGTCTTTTCTCAAGTTTTGGGGATGCAAAGCATATGTCAAGAAACTCATTTCTGACAAACTTCATCCAAAATCTGACAAGGTTTACTTTGTGGGTTATCCAAAAGAAACCAAAGGGTATTACTTCTACAACAAATCCGAGAACAAAGTGTTTGTTGCTCGTGATGGTATCTTTTTGGAGAAGGAGCATCTCTCCAAAATGACAAGTGGGAGGAAAATCGAACTCGACGAAGTTCGAGAGGACGAGGAACAAGGACAAGTTGACAATCAAAGTGCTCAAGAAGCATCTGTTGACATTGGTCAAAGTCAAAATATGCAGAGTCCAACCGACAATGCAAATGCTCAGTCCATCACCCTACGTAGGTCAACTCGGCCAAGATCTCAACCTGACAGATATCTCGGTGTTGTATTAACCGAAGATCAGGACATCCTAGTAGTGGATGGAGATGAGCCGGCAACCTACAAGCAAGCTATGACGAGCCCCGACTCTGTAAAATGGCAAGAGGCCATGAAATCCAAAATGGACTCCATGTTTGAAAATCAAGTATGGGAATTGGTTGATTTACCCGTAGGTTACACACCTATCGGATGTAAATGGATTTTCAAGATGAAACTCGACAAAGATGGAAATGTATTCATTTACAAAGCAAGGCTGGTAGCAAAAGGTTACAGACAAATTCACGGCGTTGATAATGATAAAACCTTTTCTCCAGTAGCTATGCTTAAGTCCGTTCGAATTCTTCTAGCGATTGCTGCATATTACAATTATGAAATATGGCAGATGGACGTCAAAACCGCCTTCCTCAATGGAATTTTGGAAGAAACTGTGTACATGACACATCCTAAAGGTTTTGTCGACCAGAACAATCCTAAGAAGGTATGCAAGCTTATGAAGTCCATTTATGGATTAAAGCAAGCAAGCAGAAGTTGGAATTTGCGATTTGATGAAGCCATCAGTAAATTTGGTTTTATCAAGAATCCAGATGAGTCTTGTGTTTACAAGAAGGTCAGTGGGAGTGACATCGCCTTCCTAGTCTTATATGTCGATGACATTTTGTTCATTGGAAATAGCATTTCGTTGTTATAGTCTGTAAAGGCTTGGCTCGGGAAATGTTTTTCAATGAAAGACTTGGGAGAGGCTCAGTACATACTAGGCATCAAGATCTATAGGGATAGATCAAAGAGGATGATAGAAATGAGTCAAAGTACTTACATCGATAAGGTACTATCTCGATTCTAAATGGAAGGAGCCAAGAGAGGGCACCTACCCATGTCACATGGCATAACCTTAAGCAAGAAGCAGCGTCCAAACACACCTGATGAGCGAGAAAGGATGAGTCGTATTGCATATGCTTCGCTTATTGGATCGATCATGTATGCCATGATATGTACTAGGCCGGATGTATCGTATGCCTTGAGTGCTACGAGCCGATACCAATCAGACCCAGGAGAGGCGCATTGGACTGCGGCCAAGAATATTCTGAAGTACCTGAAAAGGAACAAGGATAAATTCCTGGTCTATGGCGGTAAAGATGAATTGGTTGTTGATGGATATACCGACGCAAGCTTCCAGACAGACAGAGACGACTCCAAGTCACAATCCGGATACCTATTCTTTCTCAATGGAGGAGCGTTTAGTTGGAAGAGTGCAAAGCAAAGCACAACCGCTGATTCTACAACTGAAGCCAAGTACTTGGCAGCGTCTGAGGTAGCCAAGGAGGCAATTTGGATTCGCAAGTTCATTGATGAACTTGGTGTTGTACCCTCCATCAAGGGTCCAATAGACCTCCATTGTGACAACAATGGAGCTATTGCTCAGGCTAGAGAGCCACGAGAACATAAGAAGGTCAAACATGTCAAGAGGCGATTTCACATGATTCGAGAATGGAAGACAGAGGGTGAAATCAAAATTTGCAAAGTGGGAACGGATGACAATGTAGCCGATCCACTTACTAAACCCTTGTCTCAAGTGAAGCACAACAAACACATTGAGGCAATAGGAATCAAGCATGTCGCGAACTGGCTTTGATTTCCATATTATAGTGTTTTAATTAAATTTTGGACAATGTTAATGTAAAACACTATGATGAACCATTCAGTTTTTGGAGTAATTATAATTTTTCATGCAATTTAATTCACTCCGTCTCTATTTAATTGTGGTTTAGAATTAAATAATGAGTCCATTCAATTTTAATAAATATTCAAAATAGGGTATCAAGTCCATGGCTTGGATAAAGAAACACCTATTAAGTGAACATTGAATATTTTAATCGAAAATTATCCCTAATCAAGGTCATATTTTTTGTGGACGATTAATGATCATTAGAGATTAGTATGTAGTATGATTTATAGCACCGTTTCTTATGCTATGAGGATATAAATCATTTGCACAAGTATTGGTTTAGAACCATACTGGATCGATCTATGAGAATACTTTAAGAGATTTAAAAATTGTCCTAAGTATTTTTCTCATTATTACTATCGGAACTCTTTTTCTTGACCATGAGTAGTGGGAGGTCTCTTGTTTGAGTACTAGTCCGCTTTGGTATCCGCCAAACGTCTGCCGTAACTGGGGATTATAACGACAGATATCGGGTGGCTAGGTCCTCTTAGTAAGAGAAGCTACATTACAAGACTTGAAATGTCCCCTACTAACAATAGGGAACATGTCTTGTTGTTTACAAGGCCTCTCGAAGAGTGAGACTGTGAAAATGCATGGTCGTGCTCAGATGGATTTTAGAAATCATCTGCTTATTGACAATAAAACTCGGATTTCGAGAAACACTTCTGGACGTAACAGAGATGACGAGTAATCTTACTCTGTAGTTCTTGAAGAGACATAGGAAAGAGGCTATACAATAAATGCACACTTTTCCGGAAGGACAAGTGGGAAATTGAAAGGAATGGTGTCCTACGAACAAGTGTATTATTCTGATAGCGGGTTCAGAATTATTAAAAAGCTAATATATTCAGTAAGGTCAAGTGATCGGAATGCCTGGGTGAAGGCCGCTTCCGATCAGTAATATTAATATAATTAATATCACAGCTTAATCTTGACTGAACCCTTCGGGTCACACCCAAGCAAAATATACGAACCGACTCGACGAATTAATTCGGAAGAAATTAATTCGTCGCCCGAGTGATAAATATTTAGACATCGGTAATTCGAGCTTGGAGCGTCGAAAACGATCGTCGGAAGTCGAGCCAAAAATAATAAAAAGACGAGACGCGCAAAATAATAATAAATCGACCATATTCCCAAAATACCCCTAGCATCGGAGTGCCCGAGCATCCGAATGCTAGGGGCAAAAATGTCCAAGCATAGGTGGCTAGCAAGCGCACCAAGCCGAGCCTAGCATGGTTGGCTAGGTGCGTGCTAGCGCACCGTGCTAGCAGCCACGCACAGCAGCAGCTAGCAGCCGCGTGCACGTGGTACGTGAAGCAGCTAGCTACCGCAAGCTAGGCGTGCTAGCAGCGCACGCACTAGCAGCCACGCACAACAGCAAGCCCGCACCAAGTGCGTGGTTTGCGCGCACAGCACCAGCCCGCATCTTGGTGCAGGGCTGGGCTCGTGGCTGGGCCATAGGGCCGGTCACTATGGGGAAGCTTGAGGAACATGGGAGCAAGTGGGTAAGGACATGTGGCACAAGGAGAGTATTGAGTGGGGAGCAAGTATGGTCCCCTACTCTCCATGTGGTCCTCACCAACCCATTTCATTTGGTAATGCCACTTGTAGATTTATTATTAGTTTGCAATTTTAATTTAATTTAGCTTTAAATTAATTTGTGGAATTTCATGATCCCACATTGATGGGATAGAAATTCTCACTCATACTTTCCTCTATAAATACCAACCTTGGGATTTGGAGTAAAGTGCTTGAGTGGGAGTTAGAAAGAGCATTCCATATTTTGGGAAAAACTCTTAAACTCCATTAACACTTGGGTTTTGGTCCGACCTTGCTAACTCCAAGGTAGCAGACCTAAAAAGTCGTGTTCAACCTTTGTGGGTGGATACCGTTGGAGGCACGGCATTTGCGGTGCTCAAGGCTTTCAAGTAAGAGCCCGTTTTGAGAAGGCGAAGCTCGCTTCAAGGGTATGATTCGTTCTTCCTTTTCTTATATTTATTTATTTATGCTTTATGGTTTTATTAATTACGAGTGGTTCCTTGGGTCGAGGTTGTTTCCGCGGTGAGTCGGACTCACCAAACCCCAACAGAGTCGACAAATAAAAATATAACAGTCATCATGAAGAAAATGGCAGAAAATTATAAACATTGGCCGAATTAACTACACTTCGCATTATGGGGTTATAGAATGTCTATACGAACATCAATAGGAGTAACTCCATACTCCTTAGTTTTCGGAATGGACGTAGTCCAACCACTCGAACTGGAAATACCTTCCCTACGCATCGTACTTGAAAGTAAGCTACCAGAAGCTGAATGTGTTAGAGCGAGGTATGAAGAGCTTTTATTCCTCGATGAACGACGATGAGAGCTTTGCATCATTTACAAGGCAACCAAAGGCGCATTGCGCGTCATTTTAATAAAAGAGTCAAACACATAAATATAAAAGAAGGTTATTTTGTATACTAAAGGAGGTTAGGGGTCCACCAACCGATCCAAGAGGGAAATTCAAACCTAGTTGGATAGGTCCCTACCGCGTAATTGAAATTCTATCAGGAGGAGCCGTCAGATTAATGGATATCGGAGGAGATAAAATTTGCCAATTATTAATTATAAAAAAAAACATTAGAACTACGCAAAGACATGATTTCGTAATGCGAATACGTAGGCAATCTTTATGATTCAATCATATCAGAATATAAAAATATAAAGCTCATTTTATTCAAATTTCAAAGAAAAGAGAGACATTGTTGAACTAGATTGTAAGCGGAAAAAAAATTAGTAGTGATTACACTTTATTTAATTTAAAACTAATGGCGAAAATGTGTAACACTCTAAGGTTTTACTATGTCCTCAATTATCAAGGACCATGGAGGAGTAGTTTCCATCGCAGTATTTTCAGAAACCTCAGAGCTTTCTCCTACGCTCTTCTTCTTGACCCATATATTGGTCTTCAATTTGAGAATTGCGGTCTTTTCAACCTTTTTTTCCCTTTTCCGAATATTTCATTAGAGTCCTTTTTTGAGTTTGTTGCGAAGGTTCCTTGATTATCACACCTCGTTGTGCGGGTTTGGAGGGAGCTTTCCTTTTTATTTCCTTCGAACACGCCGTAGGAGATGAGAGGTCTAATTTTCTTCTCACCCCTTTGTTTTGGCCACTAGGAGGAGTAGTGGTGGCCGAATGCATCAAGGGCTTAGGTTGATTGCGAGCCATGGCGGCTTGATTTTGAGATCGAGCCATGTTTAATTCGCCCTTATCCGCCGCATTCATCTAAGCTTTGTAAAAGGAAAATAATGCAATACTCGCAGTACGATTTTGTACTACCAATCTACGAAGACTTGACCAATACTCCATCCAACAAAAAATTCGCTTGGGTTTAAAAATCACATCTATAGGGGCATCACAATCTTGCGGGGGAATAATTTGTTTCATCACGTATTGTCTCATTACCCTGCAAGTAAAAATATAAGTAGTACTAGATAGGCCTAAAAGCCTAATGTAAGGGAAATTGAGACTATTCCCAACCATACTATTTATGTTCCACCAAGGAATCACAAAACGTATGTTAGGAACCCCATGATAGAAAAACGACGTCCATTCCTCTTCATTCTTATGCTTATAAAGGATTCGACGTCTAAGTAATGTCCTTACTCCATTAGCCTCATGATTTTGTGGCTGATCAACAATTCGCAAACACTCTATGAGCCAAATCTACCAAAAAAAAAAAAAATCAGTTTGCGATTTTTACACAAGCAGGTGGCGCGCGCATCAAAACTAGTTGCGCGCGCCATCTGTGCGCAGCGCCAACGATTGCGCTTGTCATGCTAGCGCAACTTCGTAACTTGCGCTGATAAACGACGGAAACAAAAAAACATAAAAAAATGTACGTGTAATAGGAGTGGACTTCCCGTGAAACCGTTTTCGTTAGGGTCTCCTCTAAGGCGATTAAAACATAGAACGATTTCCGCCAAAGCCAAAGGAGCGGGTGAATGACATCCCTCTATTTGCTCTGCTATGGACACCATGGATTAATCTCCGTATTCTTTGCCTGTCCTAAGTAAAAAATTAACAACAAGACAATAACATAAAGCACGAATTTTAAAGCGTTGTTTAGTCATGTTGTCACGAGGGGCGACAAAATGTTGAATAAATTGAATCAAGTTAACGCCTTCTTCAGTTCCAATATTTGTCATATCATTGTCGGACAAGCCAAAAAATCTCTGGAGTGTAGGTTAGGGATCCAACAAGATAGGCGAATAAGTAAAAGGGAGAGTATTCATAAGGAAACCTAGCAAGGCCTTAAATTTACCGGGTAGGTAGACAATTTCGTCCCATTTAAACAAGAAAAGATGGTGATTAGAGTCCCAATGGTTGACTGTGGCATGAAGAAAATCAAAGTTAACCACTAGTTGCATATAATTCAATAGAAGGTCTAGGTTGTAATTTTGAAAGCTAGTTTGTCCTCGGTTGAAAGGGAAGTGACCCAGTGCTTCAAACGTTATTAAAAGGTCTTCACCATTGTTAAAAAAAAAGAGAGAGAGAATAAGAATTTTGAGAGATTAATTCTTTTTAGTTTCTTATATTACTAAGCGAATGAATGCGAGATGATCAAAAGCCTACACGAAACCACGTTTAAATAGACCTAAGAGAGGCAAATTTTCGGCAAATTTGGCTCAAAGGAAAGTTCACTAACAGGTGGCACGCGCAACTTATTCTCATGCGCGCGACAGCTGCGCGCAACTCGTTCAGTTGCGCGCGTCTCCCCTTTCGCAGCGTGAGAATTAGATTTATTTCCGTATTTTGGCTCACATAATGACGAAATCATCATGAAATCTTAAGACAAATCATACGCTTGCCTTTTAACCCTTTGTGTCCCTTTTTTTTCCTAATTTCTTATTTTCTTTATTTATTATTATTTTCCTACTTCCTTTTTTTCTTTTTTCTTATTTCCATATTTTCTTTCTTCTTTTTTTTCTTCGTTTTTGCTTTCCCTTTTCGAGTTTTGGTTACTTTTTCGAGGGGGGTAAGTCAGGACCCCTTTCCCTCCCTCGAAATTTTTTTGCTTTTTTTTAAGAAAAATAATAAATAATAATAATGTACACATGGAAACAAAAATAAATAATAATAATGATGACATATATACAAACGTGTCATATGTACAACAATGCAAAAAAAAATGTATTTATATATATATATATATATATATATATATATATATAATAATAATAATAATAATAATAATAATAATGATGACATATATACAAACGTGTCATATGTACAACAATGCAAAAAAAAAAATGTATATATATATATATGTATATATATATATGTATATATATATATATATGTATATGTATATATACATATATGTATATATACATATACATATATATATATATATATATATATATATATATATTCCTAAAAAAAATTAAAAATAAATAAATATTATGTGTACAAAAGGAATTAGGGTGCTCGGCGACTACTAGACCGTTGCTGCACATCTTGCAAAATCCAAAAAAGAAGATTAATATATGAAATGTAATAACTTAGTTGAAAAGAAGAGAAATAAAACTTACCGCGATCATCCGATGATCACGGCATGATAAAGTCACAAGAGCTTTCCGATAAGAAACTCGGAAAGCACGTATACTCCTCACCATGTAGTTCACGGTTTCCCGCGGAACCAATTCCAAGAATACAAGGACAATTAGTAAACAAATGTATATGAAACAAAAAATAAATAGAAATGTTTAAGTACCTATACACAAAAGACATACCGACTCAACCGTCTCAGGTACAAACGGTATCCCCTCATCATCCTCCGCTGCTAGAAGGGTCTCACGAATTACCGATACGACAACATCGGTGTATGTGATCTCCGCTGAAGGAGGCACCCTACCACCTAGCTCGACCCGCTAAAAAAAATAATAATATATGAAAAAAAATGATAAAAGGTTCAAAGTTCCGAAAAATAAATAGAAACAAGGAAAAGAGAGAATTAGAGTACTAACCGAAACAAAAGCTTGAAATGGAGTCTACCTGGATGCAATAAAAGCTGGATAAGAAACCTCCGGCAGCACCAGCTGCTCCGCTGGATAACTAAGGATCGCTTGAGCTCGATCCTCGGTAGACAGCAAGTCCGGACGTAACATCCGGATCGGAGGATCCGCAGAAACCAAAGGCTCCTCAGACGAAAGCTGCCAGAGAACACGCTCGCCTATTAACCAAGCGTCTATCCTCTGGAGCACCGAGAGTCCCGGATAGAGGGCCCGGAATTGGAAACAAACCATACCAGATCGGATAACCTCAGGGACTCCAACGATCAAACTCCAAGGACGGAGATCGATCTATAAAACACAACCACATGAAAAATCGTTAGAAAATAAACAAAATAAAAAAAATACACATGTTGGAATACTCACTGACGCACGAGTCGCCGAAAGGATCCTCTAGAGAAAGTCGCCGGCAAAAGTGGCTCGTCTCTTCTTAATCTTGACCAATTGATGGCCGATAGGAAAACGATCAGCTCCAAGCATCCTGGGGGCTAAGAAAGGCAGGTACGAGTATCCCCATGCCTAAAATCGAGAAAAGATAAGCCTAAACGAGTAAAGGAAAAGTAATAACCGAAAGAAGCTTAAAACACGTACCTCAAGGATACGACCATGCCACGTAAGGGATATTTGAGGCACCTCAGTAGCTACCGCAGAATCCATCACCTGGGTTGCCTTACCATAGATGTAAGCATACGGGCATACGACACCTCCGCCCAACTCAGGTCACCTACTTGCCCCAAATCACTGAGGCAAATAAGTAACCTAATGGCGAAACGCTCTCCTTGATCACTCAAGATAGTGACGCAAAGAACGTGAGCAATGTATATCCGATCTAGTTGCTCAAGTGTACACTGCCGATCAAGCTCGTCAGCCGACAACTCGTCGGTAAGAACCGTGTACAAACAAGACTGCGCGTACATGTGAAAGGCGGACGCAAGACGATCCCCCACAAGGTCGCACAGTCTCTCGTCTGACCCCTTAACAAACTCTATGACTACGAGCTTGCCTCCAAAAGGAAAACCAGTAATCATAGAGAAATCGAAAGGGGTAACTGTCATCTCTCCCCATGGAAAGTGGAAAGTGTTGGTGGAATCCCACCAAAACTCCAGCAATCCACGAAATTGTAAAAAAGGAAGAGCTAGTAGAGGCCGTACTAGGGCTATGATAACGATTTCCCTCTAAAGGGAACGTTATTTTAGTACCCTCGCTCCCGAACTCATTTCTGGTTTATAGACCAATTTGGGCATGGTTAAACTTATGATTCGTGCTAATTATTCAATGAACTCCACATGGAAGAAAGGCATGAACGAGGTTTATGAGTTTTCCGAAAACTCACTAGCGACTCCCTACTTGTTTCTTACAAAAAAGCGTAATGATAGAATCAATTCTAATTCAAGGTCCCCCAAATAGTCTAAATTCAAATCCTACTACACCCTAACAAGTGTAAAATCCTAGGCTTTTAAAGGGCCATGGGCATTTAAGGAGAGGACCCCTTACGATGGGAACCCCCTCCTTACAATCGTGACCAACTAAGAAAAGAAAAACCACAGGGCCTACTACCTCTATGCTTCTCAAAGCTAAGGCTACAAGTGGCAAGTCCCTCTTTTTCAGGTTTTTAAATATTAGCTCACAATATTGCACTCTCGACTTTTTCTACCTCTTGTGCTAACATGGCACCTGTGGATGTGTTTGTAACTGTAATGTATAGCCTAAGAGGTAGTTTGTGTACTGGTGGTGCTAAAATTGGTGGACTTTTGAGATTATCTTTGATTTTCTCAAAGGCCTTTTGGCATTGATCGTCCCATTCATGTTTCTCCTCTTTTTTCAATTTTTTAATTATTAGCTCACAAGGAATAGTCAATTTGTTGATAAATCGACTAATGTATTGTAGTTTGCTTAGGAATCCCCTAATTTCTTTTTCTGTTTGAGGGGGAGGCATATCAACAATTGCCTTTATTTTAGAGGGATTGATCTCGATGCCACATGTGCTTACTACGTATCCGAGTAACTTGCCAGAAATTTGCCTTTATTCTAGAGAACTTTGCGTAGAGCTTTTATATGTCCCATTCTATCTTTGGACTTCACCATCATATCATCAACATACACTTCTATTTCTTTATGCATCATATCATGCAAGATATCCATAGTCGTTCTTTGGTACGTAGCTCCACTATTTTTTAAACCGAAAGGCATGACTATGTAGCAATACGTACCCCAAGGGGTAATAAAGCATGTATTTTCTTCGTCTTCTTTTGCCATTAAAATTTGGTTGTAACCTCCGTATCCATCCATAAAGGATAACATCGCATATTTAGCCGTGTTATCTACCAATAAATTAATATGTGGTAGAGGAAAATCGTCATTAGGGCTAGCTTTATTAAGGTCCCTATAGTCGACACACATGCGAACTCGTCCATCCTTTTTAGGGACTAGGATGATGTTCGATACCTATTCTGGGTAATTACATACGTGAATAAAACCTGTGTCCAACTGTTTTTGTACTTCTTCTTTTATTTTTAATGTGACATCATGTTTCATTCGTCGAAGTTTTTGTTTTACTTGTTTAGAGGTAGGGTTCAAGGGAATGGTATGTTCCGCAATGTCCCTATATATTCCAGGCATGTCCTTGTATGACCAAGAAAACACGTCTTCGAATTATTTGAGCGTCGATATGAGGGTCGATCGCTCTTATGGATTTAGAGTTAAGCCAATTTTTACTTCTCTTTCATTTTCGTTAGTTCCTATATTAAGTATTTTAGTTTCTTCAACAATAGGGTTCTTTTGTTCTCGTTCATTCATTAGTTCAACCAAATTATTAATGTTATCATCTTCATTTGATTGATAGTTATAGCATTCGAAAGATTCAAGAAAAAGCATATACTCGGAAATAGAGCTCATATTATTAAAATCAAAAGATAATACATCAAGAGAAGAATCCTTTTTGGGATCTTTGTCCATATAAATAGAAAATAAAGAATTAGTAATGGCCAATAGGCCTAAATTTTCAGCTTCCCTAGAGTTTATAATAGATTCATCGTCCGATTCTTCAAACATCTTCCCTTCGCCTGTGATGATTTCCAGCTTATCGCCTTTATGATTGGTCCATTTGAAAGATTTCCTCCATCCATGCTCAAAAGTTTCATTGGAAGGGGTGATCAACGAGGTTGGGTCAAAAGCTTTATCTTGAATAGCGTTTTGATTGGTTATTGTAGAGACATGATTTTGCTCTAGTCCAAATAGCAAGTTAAATGCTTGCCCATCATAGCACCCTAGAGTTGGGTGTTTTGATTTAACAATACTAAGATCGTCATACAAGATGTAGCAATCATGAAACATTCCAAATCTAGGCTTCTTGATTCCTTCAAGAACTAAGGGTTCTAGAAAGTCGTAGCATGGGTAATCTTCTCCCTCCCTAATGAATTACCCATTAAGGGTTTGTAGATAGGATGGGAGTAAAGTGATTATCCCTTTCTTATTATTGTCTTTACGTGCTTTGTTTTTTGCATCGTGAGACTCCAATTCTTCTTTGGTTGGTTTATATCCCAATCCAAAGGAGAAGCTTTTCTTTGGGATAGGAAGTAAGAGAGATTTCTTCATTCCTATTCCCAAAGACAACCAAGGAAAGTAACTACTCTTGAGTAAGATGTTGTTTACTATCCGAGTGGAATATGGATCAAGCTTGAATGGTTCTTCAAATTCTTCTTCCATTTCAATTGTGCAGATTGGCTCCGCGGTGAGTCCCCACATGTCCTCTTCATCATTATCATGCTTTATTTCTAAGTGTGATTGATCATTTATTGCTATTTTGAGTGGAGAAGCATGTATAGTCATAGGAAGCCCTTGATAGTTCAACCTAATCATTTTATGAAGTGAGGATGGTATTGCACCAAGCTCATGTATCCAAGGACGTCCAAGTAAAAGGTTGAATGTAGATGTTATGTCCATAACATGGAATTAAACCATCTTTTGAATTGGGCCTTTGGTAATTGGTAGCTTAACAGTTCCACACAACGATCTTCTCGAATTGTCATAGGCCCTAAAGCTTTGTGTTGTTGATTGAAAATCTTTTTCTGGATTAAGGTCTAAGTATTTTAGAGTTCGCAATGGGCGTAATTTTATAGATAACCCATTGTCTACCAAAGTTAGAGGGATATTGTACCCCTTGCACCCCATAGTTAAGTATGATGCATTGTTATGGTAGTGTCTTTTGAAGGTAGATCATCATCAGTGAAAATGATTGATTTGTTGGATTTCTCGCTAGTAAGCAAGCTAATGAGATCCTGAGGGGTTGTGTTAGTGCTTACAGACAAAGCCGTTACAGCGTTCCTGATAGAATTCCTATGTTCTTTAGAAGTACTTAAGAGTTCCCAAATGTTAACATTCGCCTTGGATTGGCGAAGTTGTTTGACTAATAGATCTTCCACCTCAAGTAGAGGGTGTATTGGATTTTATACTTGACCTTGAGTTTGATTTTGTGTGGTCGAAGATCCATTTGGTGGTGGTGCTTGGTAGTCTTTCCCAGAATGAGTTAATTGATCTATCTCGTTTGGGTTAGTTGTAGGACTCACAAACCAACTTTCTTCTAGAGGCTTTGGATGTGCCTCAATTTCAAGATTTTCCATAAGTTGTGCTTGATGCCATTGTTCATCCAAGGAGAGATTCTATAAATCTTACGACTTCCCCAAGAAATGATCCCAATCAAGGGCTCCATTTGTTTCATTTTGTAAACAAGATGGAGGTGGGACGACGACATACTTAGAGACATATAAGTCTTGAAATTCATCGTCCCATAGTCCACATACTTCATTAGTTTCCCCTATGTGTATTGTGGATAGAGGTTCTCCTATAGGTGTGATATAGTCCAATGGATTGAACATATCACTTCCCATATGGTCCTCATCGATGTGAAACAACCCTAAGGGGGATGCATTATTGTTAGGTTTAGGCGTGGGAATTCTCCCATCCTCTACTAATTCTTGTATTTTGTGCTTTAAGACATAGAAACGTTCAGTATCATGTCCAACACCTCTAGGATAAGCACAATAAGCATTACCATCCCATTGAGGAAATCTTCTTTCGGTGGAGTGGGTGGTGTCGATCATGTTGGCGCAAGTAAGCCTTTTTCATTTAATTTTTCTAACAATTCTTTATAGCTTACAGTAAATGGAATAAATTTTCTTTCTTTTGTCTATCTTTTTCTAGGATCATCATATCGATTTGTGTTATTGTATTGTGTGGTAGTCGCAAATACGTCAATAAAGGATGATGCATTATCATTCCCCTTCTTGTTTTTTATTTTTAGGTTGATGACGATGATGGGGTTTGTTTGCTTTTTCTTTAGCAAGATCATCTTCAATCCAAGTAGCCACAGAATAGACCTTTTGAAAAGTGTCTAAACCAAGGTAACGTAGATGTTTGTTGTACTTTTCATGACAGTTGTCAATGGACTTTTGTATTAATTCGGAGTTCAAGCGGCCTTTGGGAAAGGTGGGCTGCCTTTTCTCGCCATCTACCATAGAAAGAAAGGAAACCTTCATCTTCGCCTTGCTTAAGCATCTCAAGTTCAAGTAAAGTTGACTTAAACTCTACGTTACTCTCATATCGGGTAATGAAAGCCGAAACTACATCTTCCCATGTTGCCTTGAATTATGGATCTAGCCCATAGTACGACTTTCTCGCGGTTGGGTCTAGAGATAAAGGGAAAGTCAAAGCATAAAGCTTAGGATCAACTCCCTTTAATGCCATGGTGCCTGTAAAACACATTAAATAGTTTTGTGGATTATTGGTCACCTTCAATATTGGCAAGTCCGTAGCTACGAACATTTTTGGTAAAGCAAGTCCTGCGGGAGGAGCAAACTTTTCTGCGTCAAAGTACTTGTTCTCCATTGTAGAACGAAGAACTAGCTTCTCCAATGACTTTTCTTTGATGGATAATTTTTACATCTTTTCTTGCAAGGCTAAGGTTTTAGCATTTTTCTTTTCAGCCTTTTCCATTTTCTTTATTCTTCTTTCCTCGGCCTCATGAGCCTTTTCCTCTCTCAAACGAAGACTCTCTTGTTAAAGTTCTTCGATGGTTGTCATTGTTGTTGGACTAGGATTATTTCTCGAAGAAAAGTTGTTTGAAAGGGGTTCATCATTGGGTGGTAAACATAGAATGCGAGTGCCCGGGTGTCTTCTTTCCAAATCTTGGAAACAGGCCTTAAAGGAGTACGAAAGGATAAGTAAATCGATACACTTGTTTAAAAAAGGAGAAAAAAAAAGAAAAGACGCAAAATATATTTAAACGGATAACATCACCCTTAACAATTCTTCGGTGAAGATATTGTTCAGGTGAGTCAATTTGTTTTTTGAGAAATCAAAATTGACTCGTTCAGTGGGCGCGCGCAAGTGACTCAGTTGCGCACGGCTATCGCGCACAACGGAATCTCTTGCGCTGGGAGGGGTCGCGTAACTCACTGAGTTGCGCGCGCCACCTACTCGAAGGATTATTTTTTTTTAATTCGAGTGTTTTTTTTTTGTCATCGTTTTTTTTTATTTGATTTTTTTTTTCTATCCTTTGAATATGACTCTAAATCACGAAGAGACAACATCGTAATTGGGAACCTAGACCAAACTAAAAAGAAAAAAAAAAGAAGACTATTCTAACACGTTGCATATAGTCACATAATCACATAAGCATGCCATAAGTCAAGATTCACGCAATGCCATTCTACGGTCAAAAAAGGCTTGGGTGTCCAAAGGTACCATATCTTAAGAAACAACGCACAAATCAATCACTCAACGTGTTAACTCATGGCATCGCCTTCCAAACATTTTGTTGGAGATATGAGTGGGATGAGTTTTATTGATTTCGGGATAGAAGCCTAGTGGTTGCGACCCCTAGTCAATGAGCCAATCCCCAATGGTTTATGTGTGCTATGCTTATGCATGATGCAATGTTGGTTGTTTGGTTTTTACGTTTGTGCAAAAGGAAGATATTATGCGTTCAAGTCTCGTTCTCTAACTAGAGATTATCCAAGTTAATTCTCGTTACAACCCATAGGCAACCTAATGTTGGAAACCTTGGATCATAACTACGAACTAATCATGTAACCTCTAAGTCCCCAGCGGAATCGCCACTGTAAGGAGGGGGTTCCCATCGTAAGGGGTCCTCTCCTTAAATTCCCATGGCCCTTTAAAATCCTAGGACTTTATACTTGTTTGGGTGTAGTAGGATTTTCATTCCTGACTGTTTGGGGGACCTTGAATTAGAATTGATTCTATCATTACGCTTTTTTGTAAGAAACAAGTAAGGAGTCGCCAATGAGTTTTACGAAAACTCATAAACCTCGATCATGTCTTTCTTCCATGTGGATTTCATGGAATAATTAGAACGAATCATAAGTTTACCAATGCCCAAATTGGTCTATAAACCTGAAATGTATTTGCGAGCGAGGGTACTAAAATAACGTTCCCTTAAGAGGGGAATCGTTATCCTAGCCCTAGTGCGGCCTCTAATAGCTCTTCCTATTTTACAATTTCATCACTAAACAATATATGCAAAGCGATACCTAAAACTATGTTAGTTGATTTTATTTACAAGCATTAATCACGTAGGAATTACATCGTAATGTCGTTATTCTTTATTTAGTCAAATTCGTGAAAAGGACAAGAAAATAAACAATATTCGCCTTGGCTTAAGTGATCAACCAACAATTATTTAATTCAATTCTAATCTTTATTTAACGCAAGATACTATGTGGAATTGATTAATTAATTATTTTAAAGGTGATCAAACAACACAAATTAATTAATTAGGGTTCTTTTAAACAAGAAAATAAATGTGATTTAACTAAGTGCTCGGGAATTTACCGCTTCTCTTTGCTAGATCTCCGTTTAAAATACTTATGGACTCCTTCTTGTTGGAGAACCTCCACCGTAGTAACAAAATATCAAAAGGGGAGAGTGTTTAGGACAAGAGGGGCTAGGTTGCACAAGTTCACATGTATTTCGCCAGAGTTTTAGGTTATTTTCTGTCTTTAAGCCTCGGTTTAAGCTATTATTTATAGGGAATGATTAGGTTTAGGTTTACAAGTATTTTTCCGCAGTAGGTCTCGCGCGCAACAGGATGATTTGCGCGTGGCATCCCAGTGCAAGTTATTAGGTTGTGCTGCTATGGGCAGCGCAACTAATTGTCTTGCGCGCGGCTTTATGTTAAGATTCATTTATATATTTTTTGTATAATTCTAAATCTTCCGTAGCGCAACTCTGGAGGTTGCGCTGGGTGTCGCGCACAATTTAATTAGTGGCGCGTGGCAGCCTTGCGCAATTATTTGAGATGCTCGCCGCCTTTTCTACGGCAGCATTAAAATTTAACCTAGGCGCTCTTAAATCCGTCATTATTAGGTTTTAAACACTAGCTTAAGTCTAATTATGATCGCGTTTAGTTAATTGGACATTTGTTTTGGCTTTTATCTATAATTCGGGCTAGTTGTAGACATCTACTTTTAGCCTCCTGTCCCGACAAGAAGTGAAATGACGATAAATAAAACCATCTTCGTGTTGGATCAAAGTACAGAATGCTTATAGATAACTGGTGAAGCGACAAAACACAAAAGACTAGCCCAAATAAAAGAACAAGGCCAACACAAGGTCCAAATTAACTAAACCCGATCATAGTTAGGCTTAAGCCCGTGATTAAAACCAAATAATGACGGATTTAGGAGCGTCTAGGTTAAAATAAAAGCTGCCGCGGAAAATATCGCGCGCATCTCACAAAGTCGCGCTCAGCAGCCGCGCAACTTTCAGAGATGCGCTCGCGTAAGATTCAGAATATTAAAATATTAGAAAATCGAATCTTACCATAGAGCTACGCGCAAAACAAATAGTTGCGCGCGTGTACCGCGCGCGACCTATTCACTTGCGCGCGACACCAGCTGCAGCTAAATACTCTAAACCCTAAACCTAATCATTCCCTATAAATAAGACCGTAATCCGAGGCTTCAAGACACAGAAAATTAACCTAAACTCTGGCAGAATACTTGTGAACTTGTGCATCCAAACCCTCTTGTCCTAAATACTTACCCTTTCCGATATTTTGTTAATACGGTGGAGGTTCCCCAACAAGAAGGAGTCCATAAGTGTTCTAAACGGAGATCTAGCAAAGAGAAGTGGTAAATTCCCGAGCACTTAGTTAAATCACCATTATTTTTATTGTTTAAAAGAACTTTAATTAATTAATTAGTGTTGTTTGATCGCCTTAAAATAATAAATTAATTGATTTCACATAGTATTCTTTCGTTAATCAAGATTAGAATTGAATAAAATAATTGTTGGTTGATCACCTAAGTCAAGGAGAATATTGTTTATTTTATTGTTCTTTTCACGAATTTGATTAAATAAGAATAACGACTTTACGATGTAATTCCTATGTGAATTAATGTGTGTAAATAAAATCAATTAACATAGTTTTTAGGTATCACGTTGCATATTTTGTTTGGCAATGAAATTGTGCAAATGAAGAGCTAGTAGAGGCCGCACTAGGGCTAGGATCGCGATTCCCCTCTAAAGGGAACATTATCTTAGTACCCTCGCTCCCGAACTCATTTCTGGTTTTCTAGACCAATTTGGGCATGGGTAAACTTATAATTCATGCTAAATATCACTTGAACTTTACTTGGGAGAAAAGCATGAATGAGGTTTATGGGTTTTTCCTAAAACTCATTGGCGACTCCTACTTGTTTCTTACAAAAAAGCGTATATGATAGAATCATCTCTAATTTTAAAGGTCTCCCAAACAGTCAAGAATTCAAATCCTAATACACCCTAACAAGTGTAAAGTCCTACGCTTTAAGGGGCCATGGGCATCTAAGGAAAAGGATCCCCTACGATGGGAACACCCTCCTTACACTAGTCTTTTGTGTTTTGTGGCTTAACCAGTTCTCCATAAGTATTCTTCAATTTGATCCAACACGAAGATGGTTTTATTTATCGTCATTGCACTTCCTGTAGGGACAGGAGGCCAAAAGTAGATGTCTACAATGATGATCATTATTTTTTGTCTAAATTTCTAACCCTTTTATTGTGTTATGCAGGCAAAGCAATGTCAAAGCTCCCCCCTCAAAAGAAGCCGGCTGCATATGCTACATCTTTCTACCGTTCGTCCATCTTAGGCAAACGACGAATGAAGAACAACCATCATGCAATAATCCTAAGGTGAAACATATTTCTTTTTATTCTCCATTTTTTTAAAGTCATAACTAACATGTGAATTCTTTGTAGGGTGGCTCGTCCAAGCCTTTTTTTCCTTCCAACAGCCGGACTCTAAGTTACAAAAGAAGTCAGGCGGCGATGTCAGCGCTTCAGGCAAGAGCAGGAAGCACATCGCCTCCAAACCAAAGAAGAGCGCCTCCAACCTAGTCAAGCCATCCCAAACAGTACTGCTATTGACTCAGCAGTAGGCGGCAACAAAGCCGCCATGAGGAGGAGGAAGGTAATATCATTCGGCCAAAATCCCATTTACACTTGCCAATAGGGAACTGGCTCTCCTGAATTTTTAACTCAACTTATATTGCTTTATTTGAAAGAGATGGCCAAGAAAATGCTCCGGACAATTGAACCTGATGACAAGGCATCAGTGAAGGGGGTCGGGACCCTCGACCTCGACGCCATTCTGGCGCTTCTCTGCGAGGTAAAACTTATCATTTTTCATTTGAGTGATTGCTTGGGCGATTGATACTGATTTCTTCTTCTATTTTGGCCGAATGCAGGCTATGCTGCGCGTGAGTGGGCTTAGGAAGCCACTCAGCGACAAGTACAAAGAGGTAAAGGCAATTAATTATCGGGTCGCCTCCTCCTTTGACAAAGCTTAATTTAAGATTGCCCAAAATGAGATTATGACTCTTGATATGATGTATTCCCAAGCGTCAGCCAATCTCTAGGTCCAGCAAAACTTGGATGCAGCGAGGGGGCGGATCTTCGAGCTCCAAAATAGGGTTCAAAGCCTCAAGGACAAGCTGGAGCATCTAAAGGAAGTGGAAGAAAAAGCTAGACGCATGGAGGGCCAGGTTCAGAAACTCAACGGTCGGCTGCAAAATCAAGAAACTCAGCTCAAGGCTAAGTACAAATCCTTAGCTGAGGAGGAGAAGACGGTCCTAGTGAAACAAATGATTGTGGACTATAAGTCCATCATGCAAATAGTGTGGGGATCATTTAAGTCGCCCTCTGATTATCAGATTTGAAAGACCAAGTTTGATGAGGCGAACACTTAGTTTGACAAATGGCTCCTGAGGGAAGCAGAGTAGGCGGCTGCCAGGGGTAATGAGGAGTCTGAGTCCTCAGATGAGTCATCCTTGGGGGATGAAGAGGATCAGGCAGAGGGGAAAAGAATTAGGAGAAGTTGTCGGAGGATGAGGCGGCTTCCAATGCTGAACACATCCCCTGATCTTTTTAAGCTTAATGTAGTTTCTGCAGTCTATTGGCCAAGAATTTTTCTTTTCCGGATTTCGTGCCGAGTAATTATGTATCCTTACCGACCAATGGGTCGGGTAAATAAAAATTTCAGGCTCAGCTAGCTTACTTTTGCAATCGTCAATTTAGACGGCAATTTATTTATGTGACTGAAGCATGCGGTCATTCTGACCGTTTTGTTTATATTGGTGTTTTGCTCTAAAATTTTTAAAGCTTTTAATTTTTATGCATAGATTTTTCGGCTAAGTATTATATTTAACTTGTATACTATGCTAATGTCCCTGCCACTCGCCGAATGTCGGTTGGTTTCAAAAAATGGATTCATTGACTTAGAAATTATTGATACTTTTGGGAGTATGCATGGTTTCTAAGTCAATCAATCACCATAGTAATTGCCCCAAACCAAGCGACAGACGGCCACGTAGGGTAGATAGTTGGAGAATACGACTGGTTAAATAGACTATAACTTGCCTTTGGCCTCATTTTAAAAGAATAGATAGCTGCTAAGTCTTTGGGACTTAGCTTTTTAACGGTGAGTAATATTAAGGACTACTGCTTTTGTGTAGTCGACGCGTTTTAAGAAGGTTTAGGACGTCTGTTGTTGGGGCAGACGGTCCCTTTGTAAGGCATTTAATCAAAATGTTTAAGAGAATGAGGCCACCTACATATTGTGCAGGCAGTACCTCATAAAATTTGAACGTGGTCAACCTGCACATTGTGTAGGCAGTGTTCTAGCATTTTGAGAACTTTTCGTCTGCACCTTGAGCAAGCTAATCTCTATAAAACGTTGAGCTTGGTCCGTCTGCACATTGTGCAGGCGGTGCTCTATGAAATTTTAAGCTTTGTCCGTCAACACATTGAGCTGGCGGCACTTTGTAAAATTTGAAAAAACAAATTTGGAAATGAAGGCAACTTTTCATTAACAAGCCAAGAATTACAAAATTTTAGAAGTAGTACTTTTTTAAGTTATCTAGACACCAAGTTCTGGGTAGCTGCCTACTATCTGTTGTCTCCAAACAGTAGGAGCCGCCTTTTACATCTTCATAGACTCGATAGGGACCTTCCCAGTTAAGGGTTAGCCTCCCTTACTCATTCGACCTACCGACTTCCTCCATTTTTCGTAGCACAAAGTCCCCAACCTTTAGGGGGCGCTTGTGTTTTCTCTTGTTATAGGCTCGAGTCATTCTCAGATGGTAGATCTCATGGCGCAAGGCGGCATTTACCCTGCGCTCTAGATGTGAGTCTAGTGCCAGCCGTATGGCCTCCCAATTTGCCTCTTCATCATAGAACATGATTTGAAGAGTCGGCTCAGAGTGTTCGATGGGCAAGATAGCCTATGCACCGTACTCCATGAGAAATGGGGTTTCTCCAGTTGCCCCTTTTGCTGTTGTCTGGATGTCCCATAGGACTTGTGGTAACTCATCCGCCCATAGGCCGCCAGCTCTTTCAATGTTCATTTTTATGCCGTATGTGATTAATTAGTTGAAGGCTTCAACCTGGCCGTTTGCTTGGGGTCGGCCGACTGATGCAAAATAGCTTGAGATCCCTTGATCCCCCCAACCAAGTCTTGAGTTGAGGTGTCTTAAATTGAAGACCATCGTAAAAAACCGTAGACATAGGCACCTCAAACCGGGTGATCATATTCCTCCTGATAAAGGAGATGACGTGCTTTGTCTTGATGTTTTTTACCGCCTCTACCTCTACCCATTGGGTAAAGTAATCCACAACCACTAAGATGTAGCGCTTGCCGCCTGGTGCAGCCGTATAAGGCCTGTCCATGGCCAGTTTAGCAAACGGTATTGGGTTGTGGATTACCATCAGGTTAGTAGCCGGACAATGGATTAGCTTGCGAAATTTTTTACTCTTATTCATTTCTTAATTATCTCCATGGCGTCTGACCCATGGGTGGGCCAGAAGTAGTGTTGCCTGACTCAGACGGCCAAGGATCTACCGCGTATGTAAGAGGCGCGGTATCCCGCCGATGAGTGACATTTATGTCACTCTAAGAGAGTAGTTTTATAGTCATAATCGGGCTTGATTTTTCTTATTTTCCTTTTAATAAAGTTTCTTTTTACTTTCGTTATTTTAGTATGTTTTAGTTCTTTTCATGATTTTTATTAGTTTTTAGTTTATTTTGTTATTTTATATTATTGAATTTTCATGTGTAGTCTTATTTAATTTTTATTACTGTAATGTTATTTCTTTTATTTTTAATTTAATTTTATTTATTTACATTTTATTTATTTTATTTTACTTGTCTCAATTCCTTTCCTCGGTTTTGTGTGTAGGTGTTCGGGTTTCAAATCAAGTGAGTTCGGTTTTCAGGTTCGTGTCAATTGTTAATCACCAAACACCTACAACCAGTTACAATCGCAACCCACGCACTCC
This sequence comes from Chenopodium album, assembly GCF_948465745.1. NCBI lineage: Eukaryota > Viridiplantae > Streptophyta > Magnoliopsida > Caryophyllales > Amaranthaceae > Chenopodium > Chenopodium album. Next base: position 20,670,583 of record NC_137842.1, read on the forward strand.
ACCTCTCACTAATTGAATCACAACCCTGCTAACACAAACAACAAATTCACCCCTCACCCACCTATTTGATACACCAGTTCACTTTCTCCACTCACAATCCACCAACAATACCTCACGCCCCTCGCTGCTGCCACCATACAAACCCCACGAACAGCCCAACTGACCCCCCGCACCTGGCAGTAACCACCAGCCACCAAATAACAATAAAACAACCACCCACTCACCGCACAGCAACACCGCAAGCAACCCGCAACAGCTACATCAACTGAGTAGCAACTCATCTTCATCAATACAGCGTCATAGCAGCCTAACACTACCTTACCACTATCCAGCAGCCGCAACTTCTCATTACCATCAACCATCTGCCACCTTAATCACCACCGTAGCTACCTCCAATCACCCCCCAAACCACTAATTACAATCAAGTAACAGCCATAGTTAGAGTTAATTGCAAATTCTCAAGGTTCGGGCAAACTATTAAGAGTTCGATCGAAGTGCCAAAAAGTGTAAAAATGGTCAAGACGTATGAAGTTTTCTGATTTGAGTAGGTGCGGTCGAACACACCCATGGTTCGATCGAACACACCCATAGTTCGACCAAACCAACCTTCGGTTCGATCGAACCATTACACGAGCTTCGCACGTGATAATTAATGAGGTCAAACAGGGAAGCTTGGTGATTACTGTTGATCTTCGATTTGCGCTGATGATGTCCGTTGATGATGGTGTGATGCGGTAGTGATGAAGATCACAGAGCAGCCAAATGAAAGAGATGGGTCGGTTTTGGGGATTTAATTAGTGGGTTTTGTTTCCTTTTTATTTTTGTTTTTTTATTTCTCATTTTATTTCTTTATTTTTCTATTTCTCTTTTTTTTTTTTTTTTGAATAGTTTTCTATTTCTCTTTTATTTTATTTCTTTCTATTTTTTTTTTTTTTTTTTTAAGTTAGTATAAATACCCATTTTTGGGGTAATTAAACAATCATTAATTATTCTATTTTCTTAATTAGTTTTAGGAGAGTTTTTTCTCTAGGATTAGCTTAGGATTAGAGTAGTTTAGAGAGAGAAAGTGAGAATTTCACCATTTTTGAGCTTGGATTTTGAAGAAGAAAATTGATCATCTTGTTTGTAGACTTTCATCTTCGATCAATGAGAATCTCTAACTCTCTCTCCTCTATTTTATTTTCTTTCTTTTGATTATTATTTTAGTTGTTATTATTGCTTGTTAATCATGTTGATTTTTGATTATTTGTTTATTAATTTTGTTATTTTCATGATTAGTGAGTAATTTCCCCATTAAGGGGATGGTTGTGGTGTAGTTGGACCTTGAGCACGTTCTAGGTTTTAAAATTGATTTATTTGTCATTAAAGTCTTTATATGTGTTTGATATTCTTCTATCTACTTGCAAAATGCATGTTGCTAGTTGATTGGGAGTGAATCTTTGCTAACATGAAACAGAAGTTGACTTAGCTAGGTTCATTTATATCGATCGTTATTTGATAGCACCTCCTAGTATATGGTTCTAATGTAGAAGCATAGAGGCTATGTTAGGAGAAGCCAATGAACTCCGGAAGGTGGCTAGATTGGACTTTACTTTGATATTCGAGCATGTTTAGTTCATAATTAATTCAATTTCTATGCCTTTGTCTATGTTCAAGTGAATGTTATACCTAAACCATTTCTCTTAGTGTTTTACGCTTATTCAAAAACAAACTAACACCCCCAAGCTTATTCAAAGCTATACTCACAAACATATATACAAAAAGCGTAAACGCTTCTCCCCCAAGCTTAAATGAAGCATTGTCCTCAATGCTTAAATTAGGGAGAATAATTCATGTCAAAATATTTTTGAATTTTCTCATTTTCACTTTTTTTTTCAAAGCAATTGTCCTCGCCTCTTTTAACTATGGACGGCTCTTACAACTTTGCATTTGAATGTCCTTGCCTTTTTTAACTTTGGATGACTTTTTCATTTATTCACTTGCCATTATTCACAAGATATACAAAACACAATCTTGCTTACGAATAGAACCAATAACCAAACTCATATACCACAAACTCCAAGAACATGATCATTTGCTTCACAAAAACCAAAAATGGAACAAAAAGAAACAAAAGGCTCAAATTTCTAAAGATGTGGCTTGAAAAAAAGGAAAAAGGATCAAATGGTTAGCAAGAAGGCAAATGTAAACCTAATGAACTAAAAATAAAGAAGCACTAGTAGAAAAAAAGCATTAGGCACCCCCCATATGGCACCGGTTCAGGCTAAACCGGTGCCCAAAATCGGTCCAGAAATGGGCGGGATTTTAGACGAAGAGAAAAGGCACCGGTTCAGATTGAACCGGTGCCAAAAATGCAAATGGCACCGGTTTGAACCGGTGCCACTGAACCGGTTCACCCTTTTAAAAAAAAAAACGGAGCATTAAACTTATATACCCTAAAATTGTTTAATCCGCCCCCATTTCCTCTCCTCTCCTTCTCTCTCTGTTCTTTCTTCTTTCAATCTCCATTGTTCTTTCAATCTCCATTGTTCATTCTTCTTTCAATCTCCTCTCTGTCTCTGTTCGTTCTTCTCTCTCTCTCTTCGTTCTTTTTTATTCTTTCATCTCCATCGATCTCCTCTCCCTCATATTCTCCCTTCGATCTACAACAACAGCCGCCGCCACCACCACAACGTTCGAGCACCAACAACAACAGCCGCCGCCACCACCACCACAAAATCTCTCAAAGTTCAAGTTCTGGCTTTATTTTTTCGATTTTGGTTTTGTTTTTCGTAATTGGTTTTTTTTTCGATTTTTCCTTTTAATTTCGATTTTGGTTTTTTTTTTCGATTTGAGGGATTTTTTTTTCGATTTTGGTTTTCTGGGTTTCAATTTTGATTTTGGTTTTTAATTTTGGTTTTTTTTTTTTTTTTTTCCGATTTCTGGAATTTTGTTTTTGATTTTGGTTTTTTGGTTTTCAATATTGATTTTGATTTTTGATTTTGTTTTCGATTTCTAGGATTTTGTTTTTGATTTTGGTTTTTTGGGTTCCAATATTAATTGTTTTTTTTTTTTCCGATTTTGATTTTTTTTTTTCGAATTTTTGGTTTCTTTTTTTCGATTTGAATTTTGGTTTTTTTTTCGTTTTTGATAATTTCGATTTTGATTTTTTCCGATATTGATTTTGATTTTTTTCCGATATTGATTTTGATTTTTAATTGGTTTTTTTTTTCGTTTTTGATAATTTCGACTATGAATTTTTGGGTTTTTTTTTATTTATTATGAATTTTTATTTCGAATTGAATTTTTGGGTTTTTTTTATTTATTCTTAAGCTTATTTTTACCAATTGATTTTTTTTTCTGTTTTAATTAGTGCAGGTACAGAAGATTATGCAAGTTGTAATTGATCTATATTGTAATTTTTCTATTTTTACATTATAATTTTTTTTTATGATTTATAATGTAATTTTTTATTTATTTATTTATATGTTAGTTGTAATTGAGCTATATTGTAATTTTGGATTTGATTATGTATTGTAAATTTTTTATTATATAAATTGAAACCAATTCGATTTTTGTTGTGATTGTTATTTTTTTTTTTCAGTTGATTGATTTAATTGGTAAGTGAAAAAAACCAAAAAAAAAAAAAAAAAAAAAAAATTATTTTTTGGACATTTTTGGCACCGGTTAACCGGTGCCAAAAGGAGGATAAAAAATTTTTTTAATGTATTTTTGGCACCGGTTTTGAACCGGTGCCAAAAAGGGGGGTAATTGGCACCCCCCCCCCACATTGGCACCGGTTCAAACCGGTGCCTTAGGCCGGGTTTGAACCGGTGCCTATTTTATTTTTTCACGTAGTGAAGATTATCCTAGAAAAGAAGAATACCACCCCGAAAAGATGCATTTGTCCTCCCTAGATGGTTCGGTCTCGTGTTAAAGTATTATGAGTCAAGATTCAAGATTAGGTCCGCAATAGTAAAGGATCCATGCCGCTCATGCAAGATATGTAGAAGGCTTGAAATCATGAAACCTCACATGGTTGTAGCAAAAAACACACTAAAAGCTTCAAATTCACCAAAAGGGAGAAATTGCAAATTTTCAAAAACAAATAGAATCCAGCTTCAAGGTCCCAAAAGTTCTAAGCGACTAACTTAGCATACTCTATCCTAGATACAACCAAACATACTCTCAAACCGTGCACACCGTTACCATTTAAGAAGAAAAGCATTCATAATGCAAGAACAATACAAAACACATTGCAAATTTGCCTTGATAGAAACAAAAATCTTTTTGGAGTTTTTTCTTCAAAATATAGAACATGGAAATGCATATACAAAGCTGCATAGCATATATGAATCAAAATCACATCAAACATGATAGAATACCCTTCCCTAAGCTTGAATGAGACAATATACTCAAACATATATCGAATAATCCACGGGAGGGGCTGCGCGCCCGCATTTCCCTGGGTTTCTTCGATCTTCTCGCGGCTTTGCGTGTTCGCTAAGGTCTTCGAGTAGACGCGCGATATAATTATGATGAACACTAATCGTGGAAGTCCCAAAAAGCACTTAATAGTAGGTTCAACACCCCATCTTCATGAGAGCACGACTTGAGAGTGCAATGAAAGGAATGGTGTCCTTCGAACAAGTGTACTATTCCGTTAGTGGGTTCAGAATTATTAGAAAGCCAATATATTCAGTAAGGTCAAGTGATTGGAATGCCTGGGTGGAGGCCGCTTCCGATCAGTAATATTAATGCATAATTAATATTACAGCTTAATCTTGACTAAACCCTTTGGGTCACACCCAAGCAACTAACGAACCGAAGCGACGAATTAATCCGGAAGGAATTAATAAGTCGACCGAGTAATTAATATTTAGACGTCGGGAATTCGAGCTTAGAGCGTCAAAACAGAACGTCGGAAGTCGAGTAAAAAATAGTAAAAGACGAGACGTGAAAAATAATAATAAATCAACAATGAGCAAAATACCCCTAGCATCGGTAAAACTGAGTGCTAGGGGTGCGGCAAAAGGCTAGCAACCCGCACCAAGTGTGCGTGGAAATGCTAGTATGCGGCAGCTAGCATCCCGCTCACTTGGTGCGTGGCTTTCTAGGCCGTGGCACCTAGCAGCCTATGGTTTTGGGGGCAAGTGAGATGGGCCGAAGCTTCACAACCGCACCATGGCAGCCCACAATTCAACCAAGGGAGCCCAAGTGAGTTGCCATGTGGCCGAACTCAATTGGAGGAGAAGAAAGGGAGATGGCCGATTATGGGAGCAAGAGTGGGGGGTAAGTTTGGTCCCCCCCCCCTTCTCCAAATGGTCCTCACCTACTCCTCCTTGTATGCTTGCCACTTGTTCATTTATTACTAGTTTGATTATTAATTTTATTTTAGCTTTAAAATAAAATGGAAAAATCAAATTCTCCCACATTGATGGGAGAGCTTTTCACACTCATGCATTTCCCTATAAATACCCAAGTTGGGGTATTGGGAAAAGCACTTGAGTAAGAGTTGAAAAAGGCATCACCATTGTGAAAACCTTTGAACTCATTAATTACTCGGGTTTTGGTCGGGCCTTGCTAACCCCAAGGTATTGGACTGTTTTTGGTGGTCGAGTTGTGGGTGGACTGTCGTTGGAGGCCGTCGTAATTTCGAGGCTTTCTTTTGAAGTAAGAGCCCCTTCCGGTCGGGCGAAGCACGGTCCAAAGGTAATCGTTATATCTTAATCTTGTGATTAATTTAATTATGTTTATGGTTTTATTTATTGCGAGTGCGGTCTTGTTTTTGGGTTTGTTTCCGCGGTAATTTGGACTCACCAAACCCCAACAGCAGTATCGGAGCCTTACTCGTTTATTTTTAAAATCATAATATTTTCAAGGTGTTTTTATGGCTTAATTTTTCTGTTATTAAGTTGCAAATTAAATTAGTAGCTCATTTTATCTATTTTAACCTCGTATTAGACCTGTCTTCAGCTCTCAAACCCAGATTTCGACCCAAAAATAGTGAATTTTGGGTATAAAAGGCGTTCTGGAAATGGTTTTACCCTTTTAGGTTTCGGTTTTTAGCCAAAAAACGGCCAGAAATGCACATTTCGAGGGATTTTTTGTTTTGACGGAAAATTTAAAGTCATTCTAACCTTGAAATGCATATTTATGGTGGTTATGTATTTGGCTCTTTCTTTAATTTATATGCAATTTTAAACCTCTTTAGGCATAATTACTTGGTGGTAATTTGTGTTTTAAAGCTTGGCTTTATTTTTCACATAATTGCAAATTAATTGTATTAAGTGTGAGAACTTTGTTTTTGAGGCTTCTAAAGTGCTAAAGATTCAATCTTTAATTGTGTTAAGTGATTGAAACTTTAAAAGCTACTAAATTCCATGAATTTTATGTTGAACTTTGTTGTTTTAATAATTTTTGGTTGATTGGAAACATAAAGTTTCAAACTTTGTGATAGAAATTTGTTTATCTTCATATAGGAAGATATAATTTTTCAACGATTCACAAATGTTAGTAGTTGGATTTTTCATTTGAACATTAAAGTTCATATTTTTCCAACTCCCTCTTACTTTGTCAATATCTTAAGATTAATTTAAATTGATTAAATTAATAATGAGAAATTGCCTTATTTATTTTGTTTTGTTGCACCAAGTTAAACCAATTTAATTAAACAATGGTTCTTGAAAATTATTTTGGTTGAATGCACCTTGTAAAATTTTATTTAAGTTAGACTTGTATAAATTTTCAATTTTTGCCCATTGAATTACTTCTAAAATAAATTTATAATCCCGAGGCTATGGCTTGCAAAACGAGGCAAAACCCCCCTTTGGCTAGTCGGGCTGCATAGCAGCCCGCATGTGGCTGCTAAGAAGGGTGCTCGTGTGTGCAGCCACGTGCGTGGCTAGAGCTCATATTAGCAGCAGCACACGGCAATGCGTCTGTGCGTGTGTGCGTGCACAACAGCAGCCGTGGCTGTGTGCGTGCGTGCTGTGGTGCGACAACGGGCAATGTGTGTGTGTGTGTGTGTGCTTGGTGTTGCGGCAAGAGAGTGCGTGTGGGTGTGCTACGTGCTTCTGGCATGATGCGCACAACCCCACACTTGGCACTTTACCCCGGGATGTAAGGCAATGCAATTTTGTTTATTTTGCCGTTTTATTTATTTTTAATTAATCTGGTTTATTTTAATTAAAATTTTAAGGCTAGGCCTCTGTTTTAAGCGGCATTGGCAAAATTTATTTTGACAAATTTTGGGTTCTACCGGCTTAATTAATTGGATAAATTAAGTTGGATGCGGAATTTAGTGGGAGCTTCATTTATTATTTTCATAACCAGTTAAAACGACTTTGACTAGTTTTAATTACGCGTGTTAATTGGATTAAACCACCTAGATTAGTTACTAGTTCTCGAGCGTTTATGCATTGTTACTTGTTTATCATTGTAAAATACATGGGCCATTCACAGATAGTGAATGGGTGAATGGAATGTATATTCTCTCACAGGTTTTATGAAATGACAACTAGTGGGGCCCGATTAGGATCGAAAATACGGACTGTGATCCGTGATGTATTTTTGTAAATCAAAATACGGTCTGCGAACCGTTGAGTATTTTTGTACCTTAATGTTTAGATTAGTCCTAATCGTAGATACTAGTAGTTGCATTTATTTTGGTCAAGTCTTGGAAGACGAAGCCATGAAGTTGCAAATGAAGACCTTTTGAAGATCTCAAGGGGTCATGCTAGTTGCCAAGTGCATCTCTATTTATGTTTTTCGATATATTTATGTTTATGTATATGAATTATATGTTAGATGCATGTTTAGGATTTCGAATGTTGTGATGATTAATTAAGTTCACTTAAATCAACCAACATAGAAACCCTAGGTCCCTAAATATTGAGTAAAACTTGCCATTCCAAAACAACACTTACCAACCGAACGAGGGTAGTGGTGGGCTACGCCAAAGCGAGGGATCACTACTTCTCCAAGGAACGTAAGGCATACCGGGTATGCAAGTTGGTTTTGGTTGTACTCGCCGATATGAATTATGGAGTCCTAACATGTCGTGGCAAAGTGAATAAATTGTTGAGAGAGCATTAGATGCGACGATTTATTCAACCAAGAGTGGCTTGGAGCCAATAGCAAAGTGTTGCTTACCTTGGGAGATTTTTTTTTTTTTAGAAAACTTGCTTACCTTGGGAGATTGAGTGGTAAGACAAGCCAAAGCATGCTGAGCCACTCTTTGTTTCCTTGGATCTTGGAATCGACTTATTCTCGCCAAATGGGAAAAATTTTAATGTGTGGATAAGACGTTAAATAAGATTGAAAATTTGCATGAATACCTTTTAATTTTCAAACTTATTATGTTATTTACTTGATATGTTATACTTTGCACTTATATTTGTAGAATTCCAAATAAAACTGTATTGCTTTCCATGATTGGCAAAGGAAATCTTTGAGAATGGTCTTCAAGAAAAGTAAAGCATTTCTAAAATACAATTCTCATAAATGACTTTTATAACAAAGTCCAAAAAGACGGTTGGAAATCATGTATTCAAAATACTAGGTAGTTTTGGTAAAATATGAAGTATTGAGTTACAAACTCAAATTGTCAATATTGACAACCAACATATCTTTTTGCTTAATACATAGATGAGTAGGACTCATTGATGTAGTAATTCAAGCGTGAATTAAAGGAAAAGATGGAACTTTGTTTTACGGCGCACTAGGTGCCCGATTATGCCCAACAAAGTGTAAAAGTCAAGGCACTCACTACTACAAAAATAAGCAAAGAGACCCGTTGAAATATCCTTTACAAACCGCCTATCACCGGGTCTCTATCTAAGGGGTCTGTCAGATAAACAGACCGCCTCTATGGATGGGGTGTGTTTTTAAAATATAACAGACCCGTTATGCAAAATACCAGGTTTGTTAGATTACTTCTTTTAGAATAAAATATTAAAGATAAGAGACCCGTTGTAAAAGAAATGGGGTATGTTTGCTATATTAAACAGACCCGTTAAAAGAGAAATAAGGTGCTTTTGAAAATTAACTTCAGACCCTATATCAAAGATATGGGGTCTCTTTGATATATTTTTTTATTTATTTAATTCATCAACCTGTAAGATCACTTCTTCACCTAACAGGTCTGTTAGCATACACGTTTTTTTTTTTTTCCTAAAATCAATAAAATTTTTAAATGGTTTTTTTTCCAGCAATTTCTTCAATAATTACCTATTAATTTTCTTTTAGAACTAACCTGTATAATATGTAATTCAACAAAATTTGTTGACATAAATTTTTAGACCTACTACTTCATATATAATTCAATCAATCCCATTACAAAAAACTCACCCATATAATGTTGTGCCACCCACAATTACACCATTACAAAAAAAGACTAACTCTTAATTTTCTCCCATTCTACCATGTACACCATTGCCAAAAAAAAAAAAAAAAAAACCATGGCACTATACATCAACCATTGTTTCCAAAAACATCAGCATTCTACCATTTACACCATTACAAAAAAAACCATGGCACTAAACATCAATCATGGCGCACATATGTTCCAAAGTGTATGTGTTGAATAAAAATTTGAACCAAAACGCAAGCAATTACCATACTGTCTTTGACTTCTTCATCGGCTTAGTTTAGTTGCTTAAGCAAATATTCAACCAAAATATCTCGTATCGCATCAATTTCTTCTGATGAATAAGCTTCTTGAGTAAAGAACTGCAATGTAAATAGCAGAAAAAAGAATTAAATAGGATCATGAAAGTAGTGAACCAAAGCTCAAAACTGAATTTCAGTTACAAAGCTCAAAACTGAATTTCAGAACTAAATTGAATATGTGAACCAAAGCTCATAACTAAATTTCAGAACCAAACAAAAATAGAATTTCGGAACTTATTTTCAGAACTGAATTTCAGAACTTAATTCAGAACTGATTTTAGATCTGAATTTCAGGCAAGGGCAAGGCAGGGCAGGCGGTGTTGCAGGGCAGGGGGTGTGCGGGGTAGGGGAGTGTACTTAGGGGGTATGGGTGCAGCTGCTGCCCTGCCCATAAATAAATCTATATTACATAAATAAATCTCGAATTGTTTTCATTAAAATTAATTATTACAGAAATTTAAGGAAAGGGAGCATTAATAACCTGAAAGAAAGGGGCATATGGCCGTAGATAACAGAACCACATGCTCTAGACTCATCTTTGTCACACATCAGGAAAAATATATTCAGATATGAACTTCATTAATGTCATGGTATAATTACATTGCATTCGATCACCCTCCACGGGAAGGGAAAACTATTTATTTTTACGATAACATTATACAAGACACCTAGAAGTTGGTTGACGTCCTTACATAGATTACACTTAAGGGTCATGCAATACACCCTCACCCACCACCCGTGACTCTGGTGTACAGCAGAAGACAGAGGCAAAAACAACCTACCAACAACAACAGCAAGCCTTGAGCAGGGGGACAAGCACAACTTTAGTCTTTTGTTGTACTAGCTTAAAGTAGTAATATGCCAATAGTAGTACTTGTAGTAATTAAGGATTGATTTCCATTTTTATGATTGTATGGGTAGTATATATAGTAGTAGCATAGCAAGTAAGAGGGTATCCAGAAAATTGTAAACAGAACATGAAGAGTAATGGCCTGAAGCCATATTTATCTTTGCGCAAGCTTTAAGCTTTTCAATCGAATATTCAACCTTTCGGCCTTATATAAGTGTTGGTTCATGCTAGTCCGTTGCAGGTCACAAGGGAATTCAATTTCCTAAAAGCTTACTCAATAATCACCTTGAAATAGAAAATAAAGAACATAAAATGAGTGATGCTAGTGCATTTACTCCTTTACATAAATTGTAGTATTTTACTAAGTATTGTATAATTAAGGAAAAGGAATCCATATGAAATATAATTCTCTTTGAAGTACAATGATAAACTGTCCAACTTTTTTACATCATGATTGGATAGTAATTAACAACTTTACACCATCAACTTTTTATACAACTTTACACCAGATTTAGGTTCCAAAAACTGATTAGTGATGCTGCTGCTGCCCTGCCAAGGCAAGGCGGCTACTGCTGCTGCCCTGCCCTGCCAAGGCAAGGCGGCTACTGCTGCTGCCCTGCCCTGCCAAGGCAAGGCGGCTGCTGCCGCTGCCCTTACAAGCCAAGGCAAGGCGGCTGCTGCTGCGCTGCCTAAGCAAGGCGGCTGGCTTCTTTTTTTTTAGCCCCATTATTTAGCTAATTCCTGCCATTTCTTGGGGGGGGGGGAATATACCTTTTTAAAACATTTAATAAGTCTCTTGGGTGTAGGAAGAAGCATCTCGATGCCTAATACTACTGAGTTTCGAAATATTTATTAGAGGCAAAATTAAGTCTTTATAATGCAGTAATACACGACATCAAACCTTTTTGGAGCTTTTATTTAGATTTTCGAGATCGATGTCAAAAATTCAAGTGATAATAGACAATGTTTTTTAAGATTATCAAAATTTATTTGAATTCATATACACTCACTAGTTGGTCGCATAAAAGCCTAAAATGATCTTGAATCAATAAGGCGCGTACATACTTCATAGCAAACTATTTAAAAGGCATGCATTTTACTAGAATAAAATCAAATGAGTATCATAACACAATTACATCCAAACAAAATTCAAGTATCCAGCCCCAACTCAAGACTCAAAGGCGGCTGCTGCTACTGCCCTACCAAGGCAAGGCGGCTGGTGCTGCGCTGCCTAGGCAAGGCTGCAGATGCTGCCCTGCCAAGGCAAGGCTGCAGCTGCTGCGCTGCCTAGGTAAGCCGACTACTGCTGCCCTGCCAAGTATAGCTAGGCAAAAATATTTTGGTTAATTTGAGCAAATTTTGGTCAGAAATATTGAGTTGAAACAACCAAAGTATTCGAAGTGCATAAGTTCTTACCTTGTCGGTAATCCATAACACCCTTTTTTCCAAAATCTCGAGCATGTACCGGCACAAAACGTATCCATAATCCTTCTTGTGTTTAGGATGGCTAGGACACAACAACAAATCATTCATGAGTTACTTTATCATGTCCAAGACCTACAACATATCATTATATGCTAAATTTAAAAAGAAAAAGTGAATACCTTTGGTTGCTTCCACCCAATATATGCATCCTTTTTTATTTTCTTGATATCCTTGCGATGGACAACGCTAAATTGTTGATTCCCCTATGTAGACACCCATTTGTGTCTCCCCAAAACCAAACCTAGTGATGAGTACCTTTCGCGTCGAATCATAATCGAATGAAGCGAAAGTGTGGAAAGTTTAGTGTTGCGGATAGTTTTACTTTCTTTTCTCTTCTCTCTGTTTTTGAAAACTTGTATTAAGAAAACAGCCAATCCAGTTTGGTTGGTCCATGATATAGGTCCAATAGTAGTGTAGTTGGATGGGGCTTGACAAGAGCTTTCCAATGATATATTATAAGCCCAATTCCGATGAATATTGAGGAAATTATGGCCAATTTACTAAACTGGACCTGTTTTGAGACTTATATGCGGCCCAATGATCTTGGGGAGGGCCTAATATAATTTATCATTCCTAATGCAATTAGGAATGGTTTTAGTCTTCTAGATTCTTCTAGAAGGTTCTTTTCATTCCTAATTCAATTAGCATTGATAAATTGACTTTTGTTGACTTTTCAAAGTTTTCATTAAAATGAAAGAACATTTTTGAGGAAAAGATACGATTTTATCCTCTTGTACGGCAAAATTTATCTGATTTTAGAAAACGCGTCAAAACAGAATTAGCGCCTAACGCCAGACATTGGCGCCTGACGCTAATCCTGACGCTATCTGATTTAATTTAATTGTTTGTTTATTATTTTCCTTGAAGTTACTAACGTGTATATTTTGTTATTAGAAAGAGGTACCAGGCATCAAAGTAAGTACTTTAATGGTTTTTATTGATGTTATGATGTAGAAATCATGTTTAAATTGTATGATATTCCTAGTATCATGTCTAGGGTAAATTTAAATATGATTGTTACGATGCTTCTGATGTTCTTCCTAATATTTATGATTGTTAGTATCATGTTAGGGTTAAAATTTTGATTTTTATTGCTTAGTGACATGCTAGGGTTTGTTATTAATCTTGTTAGTATCATGCCTAGGATCTTGCTATTATTATGCTTGAACGTGATTATTATAATTGTTATTATGATGATTATTGTTTTGATGATTATAATTATTATTTTGATATATTATTATGTTGCTTGATATTTATTGTTATTGCTTGATCACACCTTTTATGCATGTTTAAAGGGAATTTGTACTTGTAATCACGCTTATATAAGATAATTAATAATCTTGTTTAGGGTTAATGTGATTATAATTTCAAGTGATCGCCAATAATAGATTTGTTTGTGCATTATATTCAACCAACATAGATAAACACGTTTAGGGTTAATCCTATTGATTGCATGTTAGTCAAAAAGCGCACATGAATACGATCTGAATAAAGTAGAGGCCTATTATTAGAGCAGGTTTAATCTCTTTTAGGATGGGTTTGTACCTTCATCCCCGAACCCTTATTTGGTTCTAGACCTTATGGAGTTGACAATCTCTTGGATCTTTAAGGGGTGTAACCTTCACCTCGTGAACGGTTTACAAGTTCCTAAAACTTGTTGGCGACTCTTTTGCTCTATCTTCTTCCCTTTTGGACGCCACCGTACTTTAGTGTATGATCACAGTGGGGTTCAAGCTAGGGGATTAATGCTTGAAATTTATTCCCTACAACCTACATAATTATGACAAGACCAAATGATAATAATGATAAAAATACCAATTACTTGAACATCAATACAAATATAATGAAGTCATTAAATGGTTACTCAATTGCTTACTCATTGGTGATTGTTTTAGCAAACTCAGGTATGCTGTCTGCTCCACTTGGGTCCAACCAATAGACTATCCCATTCCAAGGGCTAATAACAACTAACATCCAATTCCGACTACATACAAATAACACGAAAAGTTAATAAAGTAACATATCAATAATTATCAGCTATTGTAGAGAACCCATAATGCACGTACTTTTCATTATAAGATGCAAAGAATAATTGGTTACGATTGTTTCCCTCATTGCACCAAAACACACGAGCTAAGTATGTAGACGGGTTTTCCTCTTCTATTGTTGGATTCATTGGGGATAGAACATTGGAATCGTAAAATCCAAACATACCCGAAATTCCTTCTTCTTGACATTGCTCTTTCAAGTACCTTTCCCCGCCATCCATAAAAGATCAAACATGTAAGAAGATATTGAAAATAGAAATTCTCAAATCTTAAAAATGTAAATGAACTTACTTCATGAAAATATTCAAGTGAGCAGCTCCGATCTCTTTCTGGAAACACCAATTAAGCAAATCTTCGTAGTCAAGAGTAACATTAACCACATGTTGAGTCAGAAATACAGATTTTTGGAAACTTAAGGAGATTGATTTACTACTCTTTTTCATTCCCAAAGCATGATTTTTTAACGACTGTAACCAATTAGTAGTCACTTTTTCACAATCTTCAGCTCTGAAAAGATGCATGTTAGTGGTTGATGTTTGGGATGATGCCGATCTTGGGGATGAAGTAGTTACGTCTTTTCCCAGGTGTACATCAACCTTTCATATAAACAAACAATGAGGGAACAAGTAAATGCAACACTTAACTTAAAATCAATTATGAACTAAAATCAGTTGGTAAAAAAACTGATATAACAATACTTTAACGAGAAGAATCAAGTGAATTGGCCAAGAAGTGTAACACTTCTTAGCTTGGTAAACAAAGATTAATTCTTCATTTGGACATGGAAAGGGAGCATTCGGCACAATATCTTCTACAATAGAGACTCGGCGGTGACCAGGGGGTAGCGATCGGACATGATTTCTGATGACTTCTCCTGCCTTCTCTTGATAGAATTTCCCTTTAGCAACAATTACATGTCCTTTATTGCCGTCCTCAATGGCCAGTTGACAATCACTCCAGCCCTATACAAGTCATGAAAGAATCAAATTTCATATACATAATTTACATTCGAAGATGTATGACTTTTAATACAATACCTCAGGAAAAGTGATATTGCTGTGTTTGAGGACAAGATAAGTTGAGTTATCATCATGATTATTCAGAAGTACATGGTCAGGTTGATTAATTTGCTCTTCTTGAGGCCAAGAAACATGGTACATCTCAGCCTCAGAGCTTTGAAGATTATCCTGTTGCACGGGAGGACTTATGTGAGCCTCATGACCACGTGAAACATTAGCAGCATCCTGAAATTGAGACTCCAACAATTAATGACCTTCACTTTGTTGTCGCTCAACCCCTCTAGTTAGCAGTTGTGTAAGTGGAATGTTAAGCATTCCATGGTCAACAAAATTATTTAATTGGGTAAAACCTAACCTATTACCATCAAGACCACCAAAACCACCGAATTCAGCTTGACCACCAAAACCAAAACCACTCTGACCACCAAAACTAGTCTGACCAGAAGAACCAACTTGTTGACCATGACCAGACTGACCACCAGAACTAGACTGACCACCAGTACCAGGCTGACTACCACCATTGCCAAATTCGCCAACCAGCCCACCCAAACTGCCAAATTGACCAGCATTTGATTGATCAAAGATGGCCATGAACGATTTCAATTGCTCCTGATTTAAGAATGACATGATGAAAGACAATAATAAATTTTGATTATTTTTTATAGTTCCCATCTCTGATTGCATCATTCCGATTTTTGCATACAATTGGCTTGGTGCAATTGGTTTCTTAAAGCCAAAATATTCCTTATTTGTGATACCTGATCCAACTGCCCTAACTAAACCACCATGCTCACGTTTATTCAATGCTCTTGCTAACATGTCATCCCGACCATTGCACACGAATTCTCCTCTTTGAGCTTGAGCCTCCACTACAATCTGCAATTTAAAATTTCAAGGGACGTAATAGATGAAACCAAGTGAAATAAATTCAAATTAAAGCAATCATTCACAAGAACTGAATGAAATAAAATTTGTGCAGAAGACTCTTCATTAGATATCTTACTATAGCTTCATGGATTTCCCTATCGACTGGATTATCAAAATAAATGATTCCATCTTTGACCTGAGAGTGAGCTTTGATCCAAGTCAAGTGTCGAGGCACTTGTGACACATGGACTCCCTGTTTTTCAAGTTCTTTTTCCTGCCATTGTACAAAATTAATTTAGAATTATATTTGAATTATATGAAATCAAATTTTCAACACCAATATTGTATATATGGTAGTTACATGTAGAATATTTGTCAAACTTACTATTTGTTCTTCAAAATATTGATACCCAAGTCGGCCTCCTTGATACTTTGAGGTCTTCTTCTTTGCCCTCACACGATTTTTTTCACTCAATTCCTACAAAAAAAATTTAATATTAAATTTAGTACACACCATCTTGCTAGAGGAAGCTTATCATAAACTTATAAAGCATCAAAACTAATAAACTTATAAAGCATCAAAACTAATAAACTTATCAAGCATCAAAACAGAATTGAACTCAGAACAGAGCTTCAGAACTAAACTCCTGGAATGATCTCAGCACTTAACTCAGAACAAAACTTCAGTACTGAACTCCAGAACTGAATTCAGAACTGAGGTTCAGAACTGAATTCAAAACTAAGCCTCAAAACTAAATTCAAAACTTAGCTTTAAAACTAAACTTAGAACTGAGCTTCAGAACTGAACTCAAGAACTGAATTCAGAACTGAGGTTCAGAACTGAATTCAGAACTAAGCCTCATCATTGAATTCAGAACTGAGCTTCAGAACTGAACTTAGAACTGAGATTCAGAAATGAACTCCAAAACTGAATTCAGAACTGAGGTTTAGAACTGAATTCAGAATTATGCTTCAGAACTGAACTCAGAACTGAGCTTCAAAACTAAACTCAGAATTGTACTCAGAATTGAGGTTCAGCACTGAACTCAAGAATTGAGTTCAAAACTGAGGTTCAGAACTTAATTCAGAACTAAGCCTCAGCACTGAATTCAAAACTGAGCTTCAGAACTGAACTCAGAACTGAGCTTCAGATTTGAACTCCAAAACTGAATTCAGAACAGAGGTTCAGAACTGAATTAAGAACTAAGCTTCAGAACTGAATTCAGAACTGAGATTCAGAACTGAATATGTTTGCTTACTGTGATATCATTGTAGACTTTGTCTAAGACTCCATTTGGAAGGTCAGACCACTCCTTATAAGTAATTGTTACTCTTTCACGGGCAACAACACCAATGTAAGTGGAGAATTGAGATTTCTGCTCTCCTACAGGAATTCTTTTAATAGGATGCCATTCTAAATGAATCTTGGTGCCTGCTTGGATCACCTTCCCCACCATAGCAAGTACAGTACGACCCCTCTCATCCCCACGCCTTATTTTCTAAGAATCCTCAGGATGTAGTGTGTCACCTTCATTGGATGGGCGTACACATTTTCTCTTTCTAGCCATCAACTTATAAAAAAATCAGAAAAATAAATTTAATAGGTTAGTTAAATGCAAAAATTATTGTAATAAAGAAACCAAAATTTTAAGTAGTACATCCTAAGGAAAAACCAATAATAATTAAAAAAAAGTTAGTACTTTAAAAAAAAAATTACATTTGTTACGAGATCGGTTTTGCTTGACCTTTTTTCGCTTCTTTGTATCTTCAACCCATGTAACCTCATTATGATCATCTCTCACATATATTGAAGAGTCATCAACATTATCGTCCACTACTTTTCTTGTCCAAGAAGGAATCTCCAACACACTATCAAAAGTCACAATCATCGATGGAGTGTCGAGGCCTTGGTGTTATGACAACTGACCTTCGCTTATCTAAGGGGTCTGTCATATAAAAAATTTGTTTTGCTTGGGTAGCTAAAATAAAAGGATCCTCTTTGTGACCAACCTTGTTAAGATTGGCCAAAATAAGTCCTAAGTTACTTTCTTCAACACCGTTGTTGCTGTCAACCCATTGGCATTTGAAAAGAGGAATCGAAAACATGGTGTAATGCAACTCACAAATCTCTTCAATGACTCCATAGTATCTCATAGTACCACACACGGGATTCTTATCTTTTGCACTAGCAAAGTGAATAGCTTGAGCCTCTAAAATGACCCCACTGGGTTTTGCATAGTGTAGTGTTCATCTTGGAACTTTGTGTAAAGAGTGCACCCATTTATAACATATCCTGAAAAGTATGTTGCACTAAAGTCAGGTCCATATGCTAAACTCTTGACTCGATCTGAGATTACTATTGAAGAGTCATCGAGCTCCCTCATTACTTCATCTTTGAACCAAGAAATGAATGATTTGCTATGTTTGTCAGCTAATGCCTTTTCGCTTGCTCTTGGATTGTACTTTCTCAAGTGTCTCATATGTCTTTCAACATAGGGTGCAACTTCATCCTCATTATGCAGAATGTATGAGTGTGCCTTGCGCCAATTGTCATAAGACATATCACGTTGCTTACGACCTAAGGTTCCCACACCATCCATTCGTCCACTATGAAGGGATGTAGGAATCCCTATTCTCATTGAATTTATCATAAAATCACCAGCATATTGTAGTACTTCTTTATAGAAAAGTTGCTCAGCAATACAACCTTCAGGTCGATAAGCATTCTTCACATACCCTTGGTATGTTCTCATTTGCCTTTCAAAAGCCCATTGAACTCTCAAATATATTGGACCACAAAATCTTATCTCTCTTACCAAGTGAACCGTCAAATGAACCATGATATCAAAAAAAGATGGAGGAAGGTACATCTCTAATTGACATTAAATTATAACAGTTTCTTCCTCCGAAGCATTCAAATGTTTGGGATCAATGACTTTACTATAGATTGCATTAAAAAAACAAACAAAGTCTAGTAATGGCATATTGAACATTTTTAGGCAATATTGAACGAATAGCTACGGGCAACAAATTTTGCATCAAAACATGACAATCATTAGACTTAAGGCCCATAAGTTTCAAACTTTCCATGTTTACCAGGTTGCGAATGTTAGAAGAATAACCTTCCGACACTTTCACTCCGGCCAAGCTTTGAAATAACTCGATTTTCTCTTTTCTAGAGAGCGTATAAGCAACCGATGGCAAGTACTTTCGACCATTCTCATTCTCAACGACATGGAGTTCATCTCTAATCCCCATTTCCTTTAAGTCATCTCTAGCTTTCTCCCCATCTTTGGTCTTTCCACTAATATTCAATCGTGTACCAATAACACTATCACACACATTTTTCTCAATATGCATCACATCAAGTTTATGTCTCACAAAAAGGAATTTCTAATATGGTAAGCTCCACAATATTGAACACTTTTTGAATCCTTGGTGAGGAAGAAGTTTTTTATGCTTCTTACCATATGTGATCTTGAGATCTTTGATCTTTTCAAACACCTCTACTCCAAATAGTATCTTAGGGCGCATCCTAAACTCTTGATGTCCATTGAAGGCCTTTTTCAAGTTGCGATAGTGATGAGTACATGGAAAAAATATACGATTTCCATCAAAAACATTCTTCTTAGATGCACTCAACCACCTTCCTGGAAAACCCTCCATGCATACGGGACAAGCAGTTTTCCCGTAAACTGTGTATCCTGATAGATTACCATATGCTGGAAAATCTTCAATAGTACAAAACAACAATGCTTTCAAATTGAAATTCTCGTTACGATGTGCATCGAACACCTCTACACCTGTTTCCCACAACATCTTCAAATCATCAATTAGTGGAGCTAAATACACATCAATATCATTACCAGGCTGCCTTGGACCAGAAATTAGTAGTGATAACATCATATACCTTCTTTTCATGCAAAGTGTAGGAGGTAAGTTGTAGGTAATTAAAACAACAGGCCATGTACTATAAGTGCTACTCAATGATCCAAATGGACTGAAGCCATCTGTAGACAAAGCAAGGCGTAAATTACGATTTTCTTTGGCAAATACTGGAAATTCTCCATCAATAAACCTCCATTGTGGGGAATCAACAGGATGTCTAAGCATTCCATCATCCTCTCGACCATAGACATGCCATGTTAACTTTTCAGCATCTCCAGCATTAGAAAATAGCCTTTTAAACCTAGGTATTATTGGAAAGTACCATAATACCTTTGCAGGCACTCGTCCTTCATTCTTTTTGTATCGCGAGGCATTACAAATTGCGCATCTCTCTAACGATTCATTATCGTTTCGATATAACATGCAATCGTTAGAGCAAGCATGAATTCTCTCATAAGGTAAACCCATGACACTTAGTGTCTTTTTTGCCTCATATGTACAACTTGGAAGGACATTATCATCTGGAAGCATGTATTTTACCAATTCTAGGATCATATTAAGCTTTGATCACTTAAACCATGACCCGCCTTCAAGTTATACAACTTAAGTATGGCAGACAACCTTATGTATTTAGTGCAACTTTCATACAAAGGCTTTTTTGAGTCACTCAATAAGCTCTCAAATTTAGTGGGATCTTCATCAAAATTCTCCTGTACTACATGGAGCATTTCCTCTAATATATCTTCCTCATTTGTATGTTGACCTTCATTAGCATATTTGAAAAGTTACTCACCGAAGCTCCATCTCTACATTCTCCATGCCAAATCCAACACGTATATGTTTTGTCAAATTCCCATTTCTCCAAGTGATTAAGTATCTCTTCAGGTCTCTTATACAAGAAAGTATGGCACATGTGACAAGGGCATGGTAGCTTATGGTGGCCTCCACTATTCTTAACTGCAAACTTAACAAATTCTCTTACACCTGCTTGATATTTTTGGTCACCTGGCTTAGTTGTTGTTATCCAACTTCGATCCATTTAATATTTTCTACACAACAACAACTAAAATCATTAATCCCATCCTGCCCCTGCCCCTCTCCCTACACCTTTCCTCTCATATTCTAATTATTAAATTGACAAAAAAATAACTCAGGAACCAATTAGCAACAAAACTAACAATTTTGTGTACATGCATGACTCCATAGTGCATTTTTAATAAAAACAAAAAAACAAAAAAAAAACACAAAATTTGAAATCCCAACCAACATGAAAGATGTCATACAATCTAAAATAATGAAGAATTTAAAGGGAAATTCAAACAACAAATTATCTCTCTCTTCATCACAATAAAACCTCAAAACAAAAACCCAGAACATTAAACATCATAAAGTACAGAAACTAAAACCATCATAAAGCAAAGAAACTAAAACCATGAACCAACACTTGATATGAAATTTCAAGCAGCATAAATCTGAATACACTAACAAATTTTAATAGGCAACCCAACATTACTAAAATAATAGCATATTCGATTGCCAACATTAACTGACTTACTGGTTAATGTTAAATGTCGAACAAGAACAAATTTTTAATACACTTACTGCCTCAATTCTATAATAGCAGATTCACCAACAAATGTTGAACAAGAACCAATTTTTATTTCAATATTTCATTTCCGCAAACAAAACAATAATTCTAAAGTAAATTAAATAAAAAAAGTAAGAACAAAAAAATTATCAATACATAAAACCCTAACAAAGCATACATGCATCAATTGAGCCAAAATTCTAACCTTAAAGTTTAATTGCGGTGGAGCCGTGGAGGAGCTGCTCTTTCGTTCCTTTTTTTTTTGTGATTTCGAAGAAAACCCAAATATGAGCACGCTGCTACTTACTCAACTAGCAATATCAGTGGCCGCATGCAGTAACCCAGAAATCCAATGTGCATTTGGGATTTTGATGAAAAATAGAAGAGATGAATGTCATTCGGCAATCTGTAGAAAATTAGTGGTGAAATTGAAAATTTGAAGAGGGTTTTTTTTTTTTTTTTTTTTTTTATGAATTGGAAGGGTTTATTAAATTTATTTTGGGAGGGAATGAAAATTTGAGGCGGCAATAATAATGGAATGAAGTATGGAACTCTGTAGAAAAGGAATATTAGCATTTTTTTTACCATATGTATGAGACCCGTTGTACCTAACAACAGGTCTCTTATTTAAGAGATCCGTTGTAAATAACAACGGGTCTTTAATATGACCTTGTTATTTAAAACCGCAAAACATTATATTTTGGCGCCTATTATTACAGACCCGTTATGTGTAATGTAGGGTCTTTTATATAAAAGAGTACCGTTAAATTGCACAACGGGTCTCTTAGAAGGGGTATGTTTGCCACTTTTTGTAGTAGTGACTTAAAGAAATGGTTCTTAAAGTAAGGTTATGAGATATTTTACAATAAGAAATATAGGAAACAAGGAATGAAGAAAAGGAATAAGATTCCAATTCAACCCATGAGTTCATGTTATTGTAGTTAACTTAGCAATTCGTTATCTTCACAAGTATCGGATACTGCTTGAGTGTTCCACTTTGAAAGTGACCTCAAACTATTGAAGTTAGGCTAAGTTATCGACTTACAAGCTTAGAATGAAGCAAGGAGAGCTACATAAGTTAGAAGGTCGTATGCTTTGTTTAAAGACCTTTTAAGCAAAAGGCTGGAACAAGTAATGGTTATTATTATGTTACATAATCAGCAATTGATCCGTTTACACACGGAAAGACTCACATTCAAAGTAAAAGCAATAATTGCGAATTTATTTGAATGGTATGGTTATCAAAGCATTGAGTCAAGAATGCTTGATTATAAACAAACATTTCCCTAACATGATAAACTCATTAAGTTCAAGTAATGGGCTTGATTTGCATTCCAAACATCTTTAGCAATGCCACATCGACAAGAACATACTCAAGGCTCTATTAGATAGGCTCTTTATAGTTGATCGATTCGGAATCGTTCTAAGACAAGCAAGTCTTACTCTTTGAAACCAACAAAGTAAAGAGCTATTGTTCTTGGTATAGAAAATTAACTCCGAAAGCTAAAGAGGATTAATTTACTTTAACGTTTCACAAAGAATTTGAAAGAATATGGCCGTATTCATCAAATGTGAACAAACTTGACCTTGAATAGTTCAAAGAAGTAAAGAATCGACTTGGCAAGATATCAAAACATCTAGATTAGATCGAGCAATGTTTTCTTGAGCCAAGCGTGACAATCACAAAGTTATGAAATTGAAATTTTCATAAATAACTCAACAAAGAACATAGTGTGTCTTCACGGAGACCTCGATGCCATTTAAAAATGACACGAACAATGATGGATCACATCCTTTCCTATAAAGTTCTTAAGATTTGCACGAAGGACTAATGTTACACTAAACAAAATGTCGAAGCTAAGAAAGGACACCATGTTCAGTTATGGATAGAATTAACTTCTAAATGTCTTCTCAAGTATATGTCTAAAACTCTTAGCCACAGTGGGAGTTCATTGGCTCAGTGGGCGCTAAGTGACTCAGTGGGAGCTCACTGGCTTAGCAAGAGCTAGGTGGTTGAGTGAGAGCTTAATGGCTCATTAAAGGCTAAGCTAGCTCAAGTGGGAGTTAACAGTTTGTCTTACAACGAACTTTTACCCAAAGACAATATATATGTCTCTTTGTAAGCATTCAAGTGAGACCACGGGCATTACCTCCACAACCTAGTTGAGAACATAGTGTTTGTTGCTCCAAGTTGTGTCTTTCTGGAAAGTAACACATTTCCAAAACAATAAGTGGGAGGAAAATGAACTCGATGACAATCGAGCTTAGCAACAAACTAGAACTGAGAATCTCGGAAGACCTTAAAAGGGCTTCGTGAGAATACTTGATCAAGAATATTCAAAAGGACTTCACAAGTGCCTTAAAAAGAGAATTCATTTCTCACAAAACTTTTGAAAATTTGCAGTAAGATCAAGAAAATGAAAGGGCTTTGGAAGCGCCTTAAAACTCAGTGTTTAATGCAATTGCCCTGTATAGGTATAGAATTCACAAAAGGCTTGGATTGAATCCTATAAATTTTATTAAGTTAGAAATAAACCTAAAACTTACAAGCATACTATTTACTATTAGATAGTACATGAATAATGTATTGTAAGATAGCTACGACAAATCCAAATTCCGAATAATGGTTAGAGGCCATGAAAATCCGAAACAAACCCATGTTTGAAAATCATGTTTGAAACTTGATTAATTTGCATGAAAGGTGAAAGACCCATTGATTGCAAATAAGTTTTCAAGTAGAAAACTAGCAAATGTGGAAATGTATTTGCATACATAGCTAGATTAGTTGAAAAAGGATACAATTAAATTCACGGAGTTGAATATAATAAAAACCTATTCATTAATCGGAATGCTTCAGTCTTTTCGTGATTGATCTAGCAAAAAATTTAACATATGACATATGGAAAAATAGATACCAAAACCACCTTCCTAAAATAGGATTTTGGAAGTGACTATGGAATAGTCTAAGGGTTTTGAAAATCTAAATAATGCTAGATTTGAAAGAAAGCTCAAGGAATCCGTCATGGGATTAAAGGAAGCATTGCATATAGGAATTGAAATGTGTTTTCTCATAAAGTTAATAAGAGGATTGGCTTATGGAGAAACATAGAAATTCTGATGAATAAGAAGTTTAGTGGGAGCAAAAGTAAAGGTCCAACGAGAAGTTTACAAACTCTATTGTGAAACAACTATCAAATTCTAAATGTTTAGATTTTAGTATTTTGACAATGGAGCAAGCTAAATACGATACTTAGTACATATTGGTATTAAGATCTATTGTATAGACTTAATAAAATGTTTGAACGTGTAAAGAAATTTACCATGTTAATATAAATTGAAGGACTTTGAAAGACTTTTGACCCGTATGTATAAAACTAAGTAAATGTTTAAACTAAGTATAAGCTAGGCTAAATACTAAGTCAAACAAGAAAGACTCTAGTAAGAGACTTTCAACCATATCACATAGCGAATAATTTAGCAAGACTTAGTGAAACTGAATGAGCTAAAATGTCATATGGAATAAGATTGAGAATTACTCTGCAATTTAATCCATCATGTACGCTGTGATATCGAATCGTCGCACGACTTACTTGCTTATATTATGTGAAGTATGTATATAGTACCAATCAACCTAAATCTATGTAATAGATCATTAGATTACAGTCAAGAACATCCAAAACACTTGGATGAGTTAGAGGATGAGTTCTTGACGCATGGAAACAATATAATTTGAGCATTGATGATGCAAGCACAAACCTTAAATAAGGATGAAATCCTTAATAAGGAAGCCATTTGTAAGCACGAGGTAAGAAGCGTCGTGGCTTGAGAAATGGTAACACGCATGTGCATCCATGTATAATGTGCGGAAATTTAAGGTAAATTTCCACGATCACAAGTGATTAGGGTATTCCAAATCATTGTGAGCCGTTGGGAGTGAAACGCAAGCAAGGCATCATCAAGAAGGCTACTAAAGTATATGATTAGAATATTATTGCCTAAAAAAGGCAATAATAAGGAAGATGTTAAATGGAAAGTTCGTTTTTGAACGTTAATGATTGTAGGTTATCAAGTTGAAGGTCTCAATAATGAAAATGAGTGGGAGCCATCACTTGGACAATAAATGCTAAATCACATACAATCCATGACAATCTCAAATTTTATCATCTTATTATGAAAGTGATCAGTAATGAAGATGCTAAGATTAGCAAAGTAGTTAAAACTAAACCTATGCAATAAGTGAACGACAACATTCACAATTGCATGAAAGAAATCAAGCATATTAGATATGGGTGTGATTTCTATAGATGTTTTATAAAGAGTGATACTCTTAAAACATTCGGAAAAACCATTTATCATAACTAGAACCATTCGGGTTTTGGAGTAATTTAAAATTTCATGCAATTTTTATCACTCCGTTTCTATTTAATTGTGGTTTAGAATTGAATAATAAGTCCGTTCGATTTAAAGATTATTCAAAATAGGGTATCAAGACCAGTCTTGATAAGGAAACACCTATTAAGTGAACGTTGAATATTATAATCGAAAATTATCCCTAATCGAGGTCATTTAAACAATGGACGATTAATGATCAATTGAGATTAATGTGTAGTCTGATTTATAGCACCGTTTCTTGTGCTACGAGGACATGATTGTCATAAATCAATTGCACAGGCATTAGTTTAGAACCATACTAGATCGACCTATGAGAATACTTTAAGAGATTAAAAATCGTCATAAGTATACTTCTCATTATGGCTATCGGAACTTATTTCCTCGACCATGAGTATTGTGAGTTCTCTTGTTTGAGTACTAGTACGCTTTGATGTTGTCAAACATCTGCCGTAATAGGGGATTATAACGGCAACACTCGGGCAGCTAGGTCCTCTCAGTAAGAGGAGCTACATTACAAGACTGGGAATCTCCCCCTAATAAAATAGGGAATATGACTTTGTTGTATACAAGGCCTCTCTTAGAGCGAGACTGTGAAAATGGATGGATTTTAGAAATCATCTGTTTATTGACAGTCGGACTCGGAATCAAAAAACTCTTCTAGACGTAATAAGGATGACAAAATAATCTTACCTTAAAGTTCACGAAGACACAATAAGCGACATAGGAAAAAGGATGTAGACTAAATGCGCACTTGTCTGGAAGGACAAGTGGGAGATTGAAAGAAATGGTGTCCTTCGAACAAGTGTACTATTCCGTTAGTGGGTTCTGAATTAATAGAAAGCTAATATATTCAGTAAGGTCAAGTGATCGGAATGCCTGGGTGGAGGCCGCTTCCGATCAGTAATATTAGTCCACAATTAATATTACAGCGTAATCTTGACTGAACCCTTCCGATCACACCCAAGCAACTAACGAACCAAAACAACGAATTAATCCGGAAGGAATTAATGAGTTGACCGAGTAATTAATATTTAGACGTCGGGAATTCGAGCTTATAGCATCGAAACCGAACGTCGGAAGTCTAGTCGAAAATAGTAAAAGACAAGACGTGAAAAATAATAATAAATCAACAATGACCGAAATACCCCTAGCATCGGTAAAACCGAGTGCTAGGGGCGCGACAAAAAGCTTGCGACCCGTACCAAGTGTGCGTGGCAGTGCTAGCTTGCGGCAGATAGCATTCCACACACTTGGTGCGTGGCTTTCTCGGTTGTGGCAGCTAGCATGGTCCTTACCAAGTGTGCGTGGTTTTAGGCGAAAGTGAGGTGGGCCGAAGCTTCACAACCGCACCATGGCAGCCCACAAGTAAACCAAGGGTGCCCGAGTGAGCTGCCATGTCGCCGAACTCAATTGGAGGAGAAGAAAGGGAGGTGGCCGATTATGAGAGCAAGAGTGGGGGGCAAGTTTTGTCCCCCCCCCCCCCCCCCTCTCCAAATGGTCCTCAAATACTCCTCCATGTATGCTTGCCACTTGTTGATTTATTACAAGTTTGATTATTAATTTTATTTTAGCTTTAAAATAAAATGGAAAAATCAAATTCTCCCACATTGATGGGAGTGCTTTTCTCACTCATGCATTTCCCTATAAATACCAAAGTTGGGGTATTAGGAAAAGCACTTGAGTAAGAGTTGAAAAAGGCATCACCATTGTGAAAACCTTTGAACTCATTAATTACTCGGGTTTTGGTCGGGCCTTGCTAACCCCAAGGCATTGGACCATTTTCAGTGGTCGAGTTGTGGGTGGACTATCATTGGAGGACGTCGTAATTTCTAGGCTTGCTTTCGAAGTAAAAGCCCCTTCCGGTCGGGCGTAGCGCGCTCCAAAGGTTATCGTTTTATCTTAATCTTGTGATTTAATTATGTTTATGGTTTTATTTATTGCGAGTGCGGTCTTGTTTTTGGGTTTGTTTCCACGGTGACTCGGACTCACCAAACCCCAACACGCAAGAGCTAAAACTTGGAGAACCCACTTCCTTGCATCTTGAGCTTTCCTATCGCCGTGAGCTTGCTCCATAAGCATCTTCCACCTTAGTAAATCATCGATATCAAGACCTGGACCTCGTACAATACCTATAACCACGAAAGTAGAGGAAATAAAGGAGAAAATACTAGAAAAACCATCAAATTGCACAAAAGCTACAAAAGGTTAGAAAAAAGGTAAAACCAAGAGCAGAAGCATAAAATTAAGCATTTATTAAGCATGAAAGCCATGAAAAGAAGCTAAAAACAATCTAAATGCTCATCAAATGGGTGTCATTTAAGACACCCATCACAACCATGTGAGTTTTTATTTCTTCTTGCTTTCAACATTTCTTGATTGAGCGGCGCATGGATCCTTGCCTATAGTATACTTTATCTTGAATTTGACTTTCATCACTCGGGAGCGAGACCGAGCCATTTAGGAAGGAAAAAGGTATCTCTTTGGGGTGGTAAAATTTTCTTTTCTATGATAGTTTTCTATTTCCTTATTTTGGGTTTTCATTTGCCTACTAGCTAACCATACTGGATCGACCTATGAGAATACTTTAAGAGATTAAAAATCGTCATAAGTATACTTCTCATTATTGCTATCAGATCCTTTTTTCCTTGACCATGAGTATTGTGAGCTTTCTTGTTTGAGTACTAGTCCACTTTGATGATTGTCAAACGTCTGCCGTAACAAGGGATTATAACTTCATCACTCGGGCGGCTAGGTCCTCTTAGTAAGAGAAGCTACATTACAAGACTTGAAATTTCCCCTATTAAAATTAGAGAAGGTGTCTTTTTTGTTTACAAGGCCTCTCATTGAGCGAGACTGTAAAAATGCATGGCCGTGCTCAGATGGATTTTAGAAATCAACTGTTTATTGACAGTCAGACTCGGAATTGAGAAACATTTCTTGACGTAATAAGGTTGACAAAATAATCTTACCTTATAGTTCATGAAGAGGCATTAAGCCACATAAGAAAAAGGCTATACACTAAAATCACACTTATCCGGAAGGACAAGTGGGATATTGAAAGGAATAGTGTCCTTCGAACAAGTGTATTATTCTGATAGTGGGTTCAGAATTATTAGAAAGCTAATATATTCAGTAAGGTCAAGTGATCAGAATATCTAGGTGGAGGCCGTTTCCGATCAGTAATATTAATGCATAATTAATATTACAGCTTAATCTTGATTTAACCCTTAGGGTCACACCCAATTGATTAACGAACCGACACGACGAATTAATTCGGAAGGAATTAATGAGTCGCCCGAGTACTAAATATTTAGACGTCGGAAATTCGAGCTTAGAGCGTCGAAACCGAGCGTCGAAAGTGGAGTTGAAAAATAATAAAAGACGAGACGACAAAAAGGTAATAAATCAACAATGACCAAAATACACCTAGAACCGGAACATCGAGTGTTATGGGGTTAGCCAAGCTAGCAGCCCGCACTTACTGCGTGGCATGCTGGCGCGCTGCAACTAGCAGCCCGCAATATGTGTGAGGCGTGCTAGCAGCAGCCCTTGGCACCAGCAACCCGCATGCATGTGCGTAGGCATGCTAGCCGAGAAGGCTAGTGGTAGCAGCTCGCCTTGGTCCCCCCCTCTCCAAGTGGTCCTCACCTACTCCTTCATATGTAGTTGACACTTGTTTATTTATTACCATCTTGCTTAAATAATTTTATTTTGCTTTTAAAATTAAATGTGAAAATCTCACTATCCCACATTGGTGGGAGAGACAATCATACTCTCATCATTTCCTATAAATACCCAAGTAAGGGCATTGGAAATGATGCTTAAGTAAGAGTTGGAAAGGGCATCACTAGTATGTGAAAACCCTTGAACTCAAGAGTTGGAAAAGGTATCACATTTATTGAAAGCCTTTAAACTGAATTACTCGGGTTTTATTGGTCGAGTCTTGCTAACCCCAAGACATTGTACCTTGTCAGTATTAGTTGGTGCGGGTGGATCAACATTAGAGGCTTCGTGTTTTCGAAGCTAGCTTTCAAGTAAGAGCCCATTCGGTCAGACAAAGCACGCTCCAAAAGATAATCGTTTTATCTCATTCTTGTGATTAATTTAATTATGTTTATGGTTTTTTTATTGCGAGTTCGGTCTCGTTTTTGGGTTTGTTTCCACGGTGAGTCGGACTCACAAAACCCTAACACCTCTTCGACTCTCTAAAAGATGGAAAGTGCGATGTCTCCCTCAAAGGAGCTATAACGACTAGAAATTTACAGTCCGACCAGGAAGTCCGCATAGGCCAAGCTGACCCTATCATACAACCAGACTGAAGCAAGGTCGCGAACAGCAGGCAGGTAGTAGATTAGCACTCGACTACCTCTGTTAAGAGAAAAGGTCCCTCACAATAGGATAACAGAAAAAATGCGCACCCGCTGCTCAGGGGTGGTCGCAGGATCCTTAAATTCCGCCGCAAGCGTACTCCAACAAATGCATCTAGTGCTAAGCCGCGTCAGGTCAGCCTGAGCACGAGCCCAAATAGTGATAGGGCCCAACAGTTCCACCATCAACAAAGAAAAGACCGTGATCTCGCTATTGAAAGGAAGCGGGATCGAAGTGAACTCCAATCCCATAATGAAACTGAAGTTAGTGGGGGTAACAGTCATCCCACCCCAAGAAAAGTGAAAAGTGTTGGTGGTGTCCCAAAAGATCTCCACCAAAGCTCAGACTACGTAGTGGCTCTGTTCGAAAGAGTACAAACCCTGAGTGGCTCACAACAAAGGAGTCAAGCCACATGACTCCTGTAAGGGAGTGATCCCATCGTAAGGGGCTCCTTCCTATGATGCCCATTGGCCCTTTAGAAGAGAAGGAATTTACACTTGATAAGGTGTAGTAGGATTTGAATTCCTGACGGTTTGGGGGACCTAGAATTAGAATTGATCTTGTCATCACGCTTTTTTATAAGAAACAAGTAGGAGTCGCCAATGAGTTTTGGGAAAACTCATAAACCTCGTTCATGCCTTTCTCCCATGTGGAGTTCATGAGATATTTAGCACAAATCATAAGTTTACCCATGCCCAAATTGGTCTACATAAACCAGAAATGAGTTTGGGAGCGAGGGTACTAAGATAACGTTCCCTTTAGAGAGGAATCGCTATCTTAGCCCTAGTACGACCTCTACTAGCTCTTTCTTTTTCACAATTTCATTACCAAACAATATATGCAACGTGATACCTAAAGGTTAAGTTAGTTGATTTTTTTCTAAGCAATTAAACACGTAGGAATTACACTGCAGAAGTCGTTATTCTTTGTTTAATCAATATTCGTGAAAAGAACAAAATAAACAATATTTGCCTTGTCTTAAGTGAAAAAACAACAATTAATTATCAAAATCTAGTCTTGATTAACAAAATAATACTATGTAAATTATTAATTAAAAGTTTGTTTAAAGTGATCAAAAAACACTATTTATTCAATTAAAGTTATTTAAACAATAAAGAAAAAGTGATTAATCTAAGTGCTCAGGAAACTAACTGTTCTTCTTTTATGTTAAATCTCTGGTTAATGTGTTTATGGACTTTCTTTGTTCGTTGTACCTCCAAGGACTTTAATGGATTCAATTAGTGTTGGAAAGTATTTGGGAAGAGAGAACAAAACGTAGTATGATAGTAAGAAAAGTTGAGAGATTAGGGTTTTGATAATACTACGGTTTCAATTCTGATTTTTTTTGTCCCCGTAATGCTGAACGAAGACCCCTTTTTATAGGTGTAGGGATCTAGGTTTAGGGTTTTAGCGCCGCGCCGTCAGGTAGCGCACGCAACTCTTTGAGTCACGCAGGGTGTCGCGCGCATCTCAATGAGTCGCTCGCGCTAGGCGCGCGCAACAAATTGAGTTGCGCTGGTTTGCGGTTTACCTTATATGAAAATGCGTTTTTTAAACTTCCATAACCTTTGATTGCGGAGTTGGATTAAGGCATGTGTGATTTCATTTGAAATCTCTGAATGTCTACTTTACAATGCCGTTGGAATTAGGTTAAAATGTGTTATGGATCAATGGTTGTGGTCGTTACAGTGCAAGGGTGTCGGTTTTAGGGCCTGATTTAGTGTTTTGATCATAACTTCTTCGTTTTGGCTCAGAATTGCGGCGCCGGCAACAACAACCATCCACGGCGAGGGAAGGGAGGAGGCCGGAGGTCGGAGGCTGCGGTTGTGGTGGTCAAAGCAAAAAAAGTCAGATTCGAATGAAAAATAAAAAACAAAAACAAAAAAAAAAGGTGTACACTGACCTTGTAAGGTGGCGCCAGAGGCTCGATGACGGACACAAGCCGCCCCTTCAGCCGCCCTCTTTCTCCTTCTCGACCTCTTTTTCTTTCTCCTACTCGTCCTCTTTCTCTCTTACAATGTCGGCTCCGTTTGGGTCACCGACGGTGGCAGTTGCGTGACGGAGGGCTGAGGTTTGGGTCACCGACGGCAGCGACTTCTCTTTCCCTCTTCTTCTCTTTCTTCTGTGCAACGACTCCAAAAATTCCCTCTCTCTTTCTCTCTCCTTCTCTTTCGTTCACCAGGGCGTCGCCGGAAAAACCAGGGCCGCCTCGTTCTTTCTTCTCTCTCCTTCTCTCTCTCTCTCCTGCCGCTGCTTCTCTTTTTCTCTCTGCGTTTCTTTCCTCCTTTTTTTTAGGTCAAGGATACAATTTTAATTTTCAAAAATGACAATGACTTTTACGACGGAAATAAATTCCGTCGTACATATAAACTTACGACAGAATATTCCGTCGCAAATTACTTTACGACGGAATATTCCGTCGGAAGTTTATAATTACGACGGAATTTATTTCCGTCGTAAAATTTACGAGGGAAAATGCCTCGTAATTATAATTTTCCGTCGCTAAATTGCGACGAAATGTTTTCCGTCGTAAATATCCACCTTAACGACGGGAAAAAATGTCCGTCGTAAGTATTCCGTCGTAATTTAGCCTATTTCTAGTAGTGATTGGTATTATAATATAGCGTTAGAAACCTGTTTGAAACGGGCGATCCATTTGTATAGGACTTTCATGGAATTTGATGTTTGGGTCATCTGTTTGGCTCGGTTTTTCAATAGTGTAGGTTTTGTAGACACCCAAATGTGTCTCTCCAAAACCAAACCAAGTGATAAATACCTTTCACGTCATTTAATTATCAAACATAGCAAAAGTGTGAATAGTCTAGTGATGAGGATGTTTTTATTAAAATATACCTTCTTTCTGTTTTTGAAAATATTTCTTTTCTTACCCTATTTTTGAAAAACCATCCAATCCATTTTGGTTTGGTCCATGGAAAGGGTCCAATAATAGTGTAGTTAGGTCGCGTTCGAAAAGAGCTTTCCAACGATATACTATAAGCCCAATTCCGATGAATAATGAGGAAGTTATGGCCAAAATACTAAACTAGGCTCAATTTACCTACGACATGTGGAGGGTCCAAAAGTCTAATCCTATTCCTAAACTAATTAGTATTAATTAGAAGCTTCTATAAGTTTCTAAAACATCTTAATTATCCTCTTTGAAAAGATAAAATCAAAGAATTTGAAATTGAATAAAACTTTCCTTTTATAAAAACTTTCCTTTTTTTTTAATCCTAATTCTATTCGAATTTAAAGATGTTCAAAGACAGTCAGATATTATTTTCGTGCCTCATAATCTATATCCAAATTTTATATGGTTGGATAGATCTTGAATTATCTTTCCAATGATATATTATAATATTAAATCCGAGATATAACGAAAAAGATATGAACGAGATATGAAACTCTATTCAAAACTAATACCCTTCCACTATTTTGGCCATATATTTTTTATCTACAAAAGATTTTAATCTGATTCTAATTGGGTTGGAAAGTAAACTTCAAGATATTTTTAAAAACATATTATATGTCTTATTTGGACTTCTGGATCAAAAGATATGATAAAAATAAAATCCACAAAAACTGTTGTCTATCGAGTTTTATTTCGATTCAAATTCGGATTCTTTTCTTATTCTTCGACCCTCTTTTTTTCTCTATAAATAGAGGTCATATCTCCCCTTTTTCTATCATCAATTCTCATCAAGAATTTCTTGATTATCTCCCTCTTTCTAGCCTAGCCTTTTACAAACAAAATTCCGCATTCACAAGTTCTAGACACACCTTTCATAGTTAAAAGTTGCCTTCGCCCTAGACGTGAAAGGTTTGATATTTTCGAGGGTTTGGTCCTAAATCTAGTCTAAACTTTCTTTAGATCCTCTATTTCAATTATTTGATTTAATTGTTTTGTTTATTATTTTCCAAGATGTTAACGTGTGTATTTTGTTGTTATAAAGATGTACGAGGCATCCAAGTAAGTGCTTTAACTGTTTCAATTGATATTATGATATAGAAATCATGTTTAGATTGTTATTATGATTCCTAGTATCATGTTTAGGGTAACAACTAAAATCTCTAATATCAAATTTGACAATTGTGATTCTTGCGATGCTTTCTTTTCTCTTCCTATATAATGTTAGTATCATGTTAGGGCTAAAGCTTTGATTTTGTATTGCTTAGTGACATGCTAGGGTTTGTTATTAATCTTGTTAGTATCATGCCTAAGATCTTGCTATTATTATGCTTTAACATGATTACGCTTATGATTGTTATTATGATTAATTACTATTATTATGAATGTTATTATATATGTTGCTTGATTATATTTATTTTTATTGCATAATCACGCCTTTTATGCATGTTTAAAGGGAATTTGTACTTGTAATCACGCTTAATAAGATAATTAATAATCTGGTTTAGGGTTAATTTGATTATAATTCAAGTGATCGCCAATAATAGTTTATTTGTGCTTTAATATTCAACCAACACAGATTAAACAGGTTTTGGGTTAATTTTATTGATTGCATGTTAGTAAGAAAGCGCACGTGAATATGATCAGAATAAAGTAGAGGCCTATTGTTTGGGCAGGTTCAATGTCTTTTAGGTTGGATTTGTACCTTCATCCCCGAATTTCCAGTCTTGGTTCTAGACCTATTGCAGTTAACAATCTCCTGGATCATTAAGGGGTGTAACCTTCACCCTGTGAACGGTTTACAAGTTCCTAAAACTTGTTGGCGACTCTTTTGCTCTAGCTTCTTTCCCTTTGGACGCCACCATGCTTTAGTGTATGATCACATTGGGGTTCAAGTTTAGGATATTGCTTGAAATATTCCCTATAGTTTTTGGCGACTCCACTGAGGAGGATTTCTATTTTAATTCCTAAAATTTATTTTGGTAATTATTTAGAATGAGTGGATGAGACTCGAAAAGTTTTAAGTATTTCATGTGCGTAATTTTGATCAATATTATTGTCAAATGCATAAAAAATATCTCATGGGAAATACCATCCATAATGAGTTAAAAACATAGGATTTTGACACGTAGGAAATTTAAGGAATATCTTTCACAACTAGGACCGAAATAATGCTGCGCGAAACTGGAAAATTGTATCGAGCACAGAAAGTTGCTGAGGCATGTAGGAACTAGCGTCCGAAAACAGAGTCTGTTGCCAACGATTTGATTCTGGCGCCAGGCGACACTTTTGTCGACAGGCGCCAAAGGCAAATTGCGGCGACGACCTCTATTCGCTAGCACCAAGTTCTTCCAATATCGAGCCAGAAATATGCGTTCTAATTTCGACCAGTTTCCAGCACTGCTTGCTCGATCCTACTTCCTAATTGAGTTTTTCTCACTTTTCTGAAACCCATATGCGTTCTATATATGGACATAACCCTCTGGTAATTCATGCTCCATCTACCTGATTGAACGCTCTGTGCAACACAGGGTACATCCGAGAATGTTGAATTCACCAAACCATGGAAGCAAGTTTTTAACTCGCGGTATCCCATCCACTCGCGCCAACCCTCTTTGACCCTCTTTGACTAACCCATATTCCGAACTTTAGAGAACTAGAGCCATGGTTAGGTTGCAAACTCATTGCATCATGTTGTGACTACTTGACTACTTGTGCATCTCTTACTTGTGCGTACTTATTATGTGACTAAACTAACCGTTTGGTTTGACTTGTGTTTGTAAATAAGTCTTAATAAACTAATTAATGACTAAAGGACTTTGCTTAATTAATTAATCAATTAATTTGAGCTAATAAATATGTCTAAAACCGAGTCATAGTCCTTTAAGTCAACCCGGATTTTTATTGCCGTATACTGCACAAGCGTTAACTAGTTTTGGTCATAGCCGGAGTTCTAGGAAAAACTACGAGTCTTACAAAATATGGATCTGTAGCCCCGAGTTTTATCTTTAATTTGGAGTTGGTTTCATTTCAATCAAAGTCACAGATCAAAAGTTATGACTAAAATACCACAGCTTGTCCAGCTTAATGCATATACATGAAGTCTTAATTTAGTCTTTGCTTGAATCTAGTCACATAGTCTAGTCACATGGTCATCAAACAAGTCTTAACATTTCACTTACACTCACTAGTTGTAGCACACACATTGTGTATATGTCACCATGACCATGTCTTAGGTTCATGCATGAGTCGGTTTTTTTCCGTCATTTGAGTTGGGGATACATTCTATTCCTAATTTTTCCATTTCTCTCCATCTACTTCATCTTTTCATTCTCTACATGCTTTCCCCATATCACAATATTCATTCTTCCTACCTTCTTCCATCTATTGCATGTTGAATAGAGTTTGAGTCAAATAATTAATATCCTTAATTTCCCTTTCCACAGTACTTGGTCAAGGAGAGAAGGGCGATTAATCAAGGACAACACCTTCATTCAAGTTCAACTTTTTGATAAACCAGTGAGTCGGAAAAGAAAAGCTAAGAAAATAATGGCAAGTCAAGAAGAAGTCAATGAGCTTAAGAAGCAAATGGTTGACGTGACTGAGGCGCTGAAGGCTTTAACCCTCAAAATAAATGACCCTGTGAAGTAACAACAAATGGAGCTTATGCAAGAGAGCTTGAGCAAGATATCTAATGACTATAAATTCCAGGGCATTAGCTCACAAGGGGTCTCGGTGGACAAGGAGCTTCTTCCGCAGAAGTTCAATGCTAATGACATCCCTAAATTCAAGTCAACATATAATCCTTATCTTCACATAAGAGCCTTTGAAACTATAATAAACATTAAGGGGATTGATAGGAATGTCTTTTATTCCTTGTTTTCTTTATCTCTTGAAATAGTTTGTCAACAATAATGGTTCTTTTCTCTTCAAAAAGAGAAAACTTCTACTTGGGATGCTATTGTAAACACTTTCATTGATAGGTATAAATGCAATATTCAAGTCGAAACCAATTATAGACAACTTGAGATGCTAAGACAAAAAGAGAATGAAGGCTTTACTTCTTTCTTCAATAAGTGGAGGGAAGCTTCCGCTAAAATGATTAAGGTGCCCACCGATAAAGAATCTGTGAGGATGTTCATCAAGAATTTACAAGAAAAGTATTCAAAGCACTTAAAATATCAACACAATTTGAATACTTTCAAAGACGTCTATGAAATAGGCATCGAGATTGAAGATGACCTCGCGAAGCAAAAAGCTACTAACAATAGCAACCACAGTGGCTGGAAAGGAAAGAAGAACGACAATCCTTCTTCTTCCGAAAACGCCCACTCTAGTGACAATGTTAGTACCTTTGATCTCAGTGAAGTTTTAGCCATGGATAATCAAGGATCAAAGAAGCAACTAAGGAAAGACTTTACTCCCATTGGGATGGCTACGATATTGCCTTCAATCGACTCCATGCTAAGGGACTCATTACTCCCATTGGACCTATTCAAGACCCCACACCTAAAAAGAGATTGCCTAGTTGGAATTCAGATGCACATTGCAAATATCATCAAGGTAGGGGTCATACTACTTAAAGCCTTTGGAAGCTAAAAGAGGCTATCCAACATTTGATC
Source organism: Chenopodium album (assembly GCF_948465745.1). Lineage (NCBI taxonomy): Eukaryota > Viridiplantae > Streptophyta > Magnoliopsida > Caryophyllales > Amaranthaceae > Chenopodium > Chenopodium album. Next base: position 20,708,269 of record NC_137842.1, read on the forward strand.
GAAAATAACAAGCTTTCCATGCCTCCAGCTAACAAGAAGAGGGAGTAATGATAAAGCAAACGACGCAAGACAAAGGCGAGCTTCAACGATAAGATTTCGTGACCTTTTTTTTTTTTTGTATTTTCTTTTATTTACCCTTTCCTCAATAAGTCTAGCATAGGCACCTTTTTATTCTCCTTAGATATATTTTATAGGGTCATTATTTCTTTTCCTTTAATAAAAATGAGCATTTATTTTCTTGCATATGATCATTTCATTACATTGCACAAAAAAAAAATAAAAAAAATAAAAATCATTGTCGAACTAAGCACAAGGTATACCAATGATTTGAGGCACTCCTTGTAGCCACATCATATCACCTTTCACCCTTTAAACATGCAATCCTTTTTTAATAAACCACTTTGAGCCTCGTATAACAATAGACCCTTCATTTTTCAACCCATATCTACCTAACTCTGGGATGGGATGGTGTGCAACTTATGCAATTTTCAATTTCATAAAAACCTTGAGTGACTTCAAAAGATTAAAATAGGAAAAAATAAAAAATTATAATTATAATAAAAGTTCACAAAAGGGCAAGTGTTCTAACGTCTTTGATATGAAAATATCTTCTATAAGAACACGTCTCAGATTGTGTTTCTTATCGAGTGCTCGGTACCGTGCCTGAGAAACATGAATGCCAAGGGAGTGATAGATCGCATGATCGGGATTTCCCACACTTATTAAAAAAAATTAAAGCAAAAAAAAAAAGAGCTAAAAAAGAGTAAGAAACCTCAAGCATGAAAATACAAATATTCAAAAGCATAGTTGCACACCTTGGAGGCTTATCTAGGGTCTTGAGCCTTTTATCCCCTTCTTCTTCAACCTTTGGCCTAACCACGTTACAACCCTTCCAAAGACGTTTTGAGGTATACACATACTTGTGCGAGGTTCGGCTAGAGCTAAGTTCGGCCTGATTCCTAACGGATACGTAGGCAACCTCGCATCGAGGTGCGGCCGTAATAAAAAAGCATTCATATTTATGTTCATAATTGATCATATCTAGGAATTTCCAATGCTCATCCCTTTTTATTTAGAGCTAGACTTGGGAGCTTGATCCCTACATTATAAACTTACATAGCCTAAAGAGTCACCATCATTTGACTCTTCATGAAAAATATCTTCCCACACACTTAGCCCTTGCAGCCTATCTTTAGTGTCACTTTTACACACATCACAGATACATGATCGAATAGTCCTTCCCTTAGGAACCCTTTGTCATGAAATCTTAACACAACATTGAAGCATACTTCGTCATAACAAAATCACTCATCACTCATCATTGCATCACAAAGTACGAAGTGCTTAATCTCCATGCCTAAGTTACCTAAATACTTTCATTATCAAGTCAACTAGGATAGTCTAAGATGTTACAATCCTTGTACTAATCTCATTCAAAATGCACCTTCAAAAACTTCGCTTCTTTCTTTTTTCGCATCTTTCTTTTTCGGGATAAAGTTGGTACCCCCTCCACAATAATGACGGAAAATTTTTGCTTTTTTGCATTTTCAAGTCGCACGATCACACATTACAATGCACCCACGAGTCATGTGCACATTGAGTCATGTCGTGTTATCACATTGAGTCAACACTATGCACACACGAGTCACACGAAGTGAGTCATCATTATGTCAAGTTTATACCTTGAGTATTGTCAAGTCAATATGTCAAGAAACACTAAGCCTTAGGTCAACCCTAAAGAAAGAGATAAGCAAAGTCCTATAGTCAAAAATATAAATGTAGGTGCATCCCAGCAAGTGAGCACATTCCCGATTTTTTTGAAAAAAAAACCGAGAATATGACGCATGAAATTCTTCAAAGATGAGAGGAGTTTGAGCGAAATTACATGGATTAGTAAGTTAGAGATGAAGAGATTTAATTTACAAAAGATTTGAGCGGATTTGGTTGGAAAGAAACGATCAGGCTCAAACTTCGGAGCAACGAATAGCAGCAGCAAGGGCAAAATAGGGAAATCCGACTCTAGCGCCAGATGACAAGGCTGTCGCCTGGCGACAGAAACAAAGTGCGGCGCCAGAGTCTTCCAGCAGGCGCTGGTGTGGCAACACAATGTGTGGCCCCCATATTAGATTATGCGGACCTAGTACAACAATTTCCGAGTTCCTTGGTACGCCAGTTAGCCCCTATAAGCAATTTGACATGATTAAGTAGTCGGTTTGATAACAATCGCAAATAAGTGATCGACCTGACAAAAGATCGTCTCACTTAGATTAAAGCGCCTAAACATTGGCTCATTGCAAAGGCACAGACATATTGGTTCACAATTCAAAAGCACTGACATACTGGTTCACAATTCAAAAGCACCAACATACTTGTTCACAAGTAGCAAAGCGCCGATGCGCTGGCTAAAGCAAAGTTCAAGCGAACTTTAAAAGATCAACAAACGTTGGTCTTCGGTAGTTTCCTTTGGAATATTATCGCAATAATTGAGGATGACTTCAAGTGAAGTTATCTTCGACAACATTCACTAAGATTGTGGAAGTTGTCACAAAGATTTGAGAAGATAGCACGAGATGGGTGGTCTTCGACAGCATTCGCTAAGATTGTGGAAGTTGTCACAAAGATTTGAGAAGATAGCACGAGATGGGTGGTCTTCGACAGCGTTCGCTAAGATTGTGGAGGTTGTCACCAAAGATTTGAGAAGATAGCACGAGATGGGCAGTCTTCGACAGCATTCGCTAAGATTTAGGAGGTTGTCACCAAGATTTGAGAAGATAGCACGAGATGGGCAGTCTTCGACGGCATTTGCTATGATTATGGAGGTTGTCACCGAGATTTGAGAGGGACGGTTCGTGATGAGGCGGTCTTCGACGACTTTTACAATGATTGGGAAGGTTGTCGCTATGATTCAAATAAAAGACTCGAGATGTATCATCATTGATTGACGGCGTTCCCTAGATTGCGGAAGAATCGTCAAAACAAACAGCAAGATGGCCTTCCCTAGCTTGTGGAAAGTTTTCACAACAGCAAACAGTAACAAATTGGTTACCTTCAGAGACGTGTGCTCGACGGTGCAAGATACACGTTTCTTAACTCTCTTATCTGTTTAACTTACGCTAGTTTGCAGGTATCAGCGTTACAAGAATAATTTTGGATCGCAGAACGTTCTGAATCATTCTACTTCCCTATCGATACTTTGACTTTTGTTTTTGAAACTTGTGTTTCTCCAAACTCAGTCAAAGTGGGGGCTTTTGTAGACACCCAAATGTGTCTCCCCAAAACAAAACCCACTGATGAATACCTTTCACGTCATTTGATTATCGAAAATAGCGAAAGTGTGAAAAGTCTAGTGATGATGATGTTTTTATTAAAATATATCTTCTTTCTGTTTTTGAAAATATTTCTTTTCTTACCCTATTTTTGAAAAAAACAGCCAATCCAGTTTGGTTTGGCCAATGGAAAGGGTCCAATAATAGTGTAGTTGGGTTGGGTTTGAAAAGAGCTTTCCAACGATATATTATAAGCCCAATTCCGATGAATAATGAGGACGTTATGGCCAAAATACTAAACTGGGCCCAAACCGGATTTTACCTATGACCCAATGATCATGTGGAGGGTCCCAATGTCTAATCCGATTCCTAAACTAATAAGGATTAATTAGAAGCTTATATAAGTTTCTAAAAGATCTTAATTATCCTTTTTGAAAAGATAAAACGAAAGAATTTGAAATTGAATAAAACTTTCCTTTTTTTTAATCCTTATTATATTCGAATTTAAAGATGTTCAAAGACAATCAGATATTATTTTCGTTCCTCATAATCTTTATCAAAATTTTTTATTTTTGGATATATCTTGAAATTATCTTTCCAATGATATGTTATAATATTAAATCCGACCTATAACGAAAAAGATATGAATGAGATATGAAACTCTATCCAAAACTGATATCCTTCCGCTATTTCAGTCATATCTTTTTAACTACAACTTATTTTAATCTGATTCGAATTGGGTTGGAAAGTAGACTTCAAGAGCTTTTCAAAAACATATTATACGTCTTATTTGGACTTCTGGATCAAAAGATATGATAAAAACAAAATCCCCTAAAACTGTTGTCCATCTAGTTTTATTTCGATTTGAATTCGGATTCTTTTCTTAGTCTTTGACCCTATTTTTTCTCTATCAATAGGTCATATCTCCCCTTTTTCAATCATCAATTCTCATCATGAATTTTTTTATTATCTCCCTCTTTCTAGCCTAGCGTTTTACAAACAAAATTCCGCATTCACAAGATCTAGACACACCTAGCATAGTTCGAAGTTGCCTTCGCCCTGGACGTGAAAGGTTTGATAAATGTGAGGGTTTGGTCCCAAATCTAGTCTAAACTTTCTTTAGATCCTCTATTTCAATTATTTGATTTAATTTTTTGTTTATTATTTTCCTTGAAGTTACTAACGCGTGTATTTTGTTATTAGAAAGAGGTACGAGGCATCCAAGTAAGTGCTTTAATTGTTTCAATTGATATTATGATATAGAAATCATAACTAGATTGTTATTATGATTCCTAGTATCATGTTTAGGGTAACAACTAAAATTTATAATATCAAATATGACAATTCTGATTCCTGCGATGCTTTCTTTTCTCTTCCTATATCATGTTAGTATCATGTTAGGGCTAAAGTATTGATTTTTTATTGCTCAGTGACATGCTAGGGTTTGTTATTAATCTTGTTAGTATCATGCCTAGGATCTTGCTATTATTATGCTTTAACATGATTATGCTTATGATTTTTATTATGATTTATTATTATTATTATGAATGTTATTATGTTGCTTAATTATATTTATTTTTATTGCTTGATCACGACTTTTATGCATGTTTAAAGGGAATTTGTACTTGTAATCACGCTTAAGAAGATAATTAATAATCTGGTTAAGGGTTGATTTGATTATAATTCAAGTGATCGTCAATAATATTTTATTTGTGCATTAATATTCAACCAACATAGATTAAACAGGTTTAGAGTTAATTCTATTGATTGCATGTTAGTCAGAAAGCGCACATGAATACGGTCAGAATAAAGTAGAGGCCTATTGTTAGGGCAGGTTCAATCTCTTTTAGGTTGGATTTGTACATTCATCCCCAAACTTCCAGTCTTGGTTCCGGACCTATTGGAGTTAACGATCTCCTGGATCGTTAAGGGGTGTAACAGTCACCCTGTGAACGGTTTACAAGTTCCTAAAACTTGTTGGCGACTCTTTTTCTCTAGATTCTTTCCGTTTTGACGCCACCACGCTTTAGTGTATGATCACAGTAGGGTTCAATTTTGTGATAATGCTTGAAATATTTCCTACAGGTTCCATTGGATCCAATCATTGCATTTGACGCATTTGGGTCTGTTATTAATCAAGTTTTAACATATATGAGCATGTTTTAGGCCTAATTAATAATCGGACAAGGCTCTAAGATAAATTGGTCTCAAATATAGGTTTTGAATTACTTCATAATTCTTTTCATAGTGCATAAACATTTCAACATTGATCTAACATGAAGAACGAATTTTTGTAACATCATCGCACTTCCTTTCGGGACAAGAGGCCAAAGTAGGTGTCTACAGTTAGCCCCTACTTTGATCGTGTCTAGAATAGACGATGATTATAGTAGTTAAAGAAATAAATCCGAGACTCATTCTGCGAAGTTCTTAAAGAATAGAGAATCTTTCAGAAATGTTAAGGATGTCGAAATGATCCTTCATTCGCTAAGTGTTTGAAACAAGTAGCTATTAAGGCTAGAAAAGTTATCTCTAGTCTCAACACGCTAAAGAATCTAGATTGATCATTTGCATTTGTAGAAAACTTTTACAAGTAAAGGTGTTTTGGGTGATGTCAAGTCATGAGAAGAGATCGGTTTAGAAAAAGGAGTAAAGGGGATGATTTCCTCTCAATCATGTCATCGTTGGTCTAAATTCTGATATGTCATTGAAACTTTAGCCTGATCTTTAACAAAGTAAAAAGATGAAAAAAAGTGTTTTCGGCATTCGAGCCTAGACGTTTTCGGCATTCGAGCCTAAATTTTTCGGCATTCAAGCCTAAATGTTTCGGTATTCGAACCGAATGTCCACAAGATAGAAATACATGTCTTAGGACTGGAGGCACGTATCCAAATCCAATGAGAGAGAAGAAAGTCAGCAACTCTCTCAACAGTTTTATCCACAAGATGAGTACACGTGTCTCAGGACTGGGGGCAGGTGACTACATAGGTGCAACATCGTCCCGTCGCTCTTAATACAGGGGGTGGACGGACACCCTAAATGTCTGGTAAGCTAGTAAGCTCACTAACTATCGTATTATCTTCCAATCAAGAAGTGCATGTTCCTGATGCTTCGGCGCGCCTGTCGACTCGTGAGCTAAGGCCTAAAGTAATCCTCTACCTTTTAGTTCCGAGAGGTAGATCTTTCAAAGCTTGGGCTGAAGTGAAATTTTACGCAACACCTACACCATACAATTTTACGATGTACGATACGCCTTGCATTTTTACACTGCATGATGACGCCTTCCTTTTTACTTTTGGACGTGAAAAAAGAAGAAAAGTCGGAGATTTATAACGTCAGTACAGTTAAATGACAAACCTGTCTATGGGAGCTTTTACGTAAAGCACCACTACGGAACGTCTTAAGACACATTTACGAAAAACATTCAAAATGTATGCTTAGGGAGGCACAAACCACAGTGTGCATGCAAAATGATGCAAAAAAATATCAAAAAAAAAAGAAACTACTTGATGCAAAGCAATTTTAAAAGATTTCAATAATTCGCGCATTATTACGTCTAACAACGTACAAAACCGTTGAGAAAAATTTTAAACGGATCGAAATTTGAGTACTGGTCTTGTAAGTGACCAGTGTCCGTGCGCAACTCAGTAGGTCACGCCGGCCAAGCGCGCACAAGAAACTGGGTTGCGATGGGATGCCACGCGCAACTTAATGAGTTGCACGCAGCATTTGAATTAGTAAAAGATTTTGAGAAGCGCGATCTGCATCTCACTTTCTTCTTCTCATCTTTCTCCAATCTTGATCTCTTTCCATTTATGGTTTTCGTTTGAATCTAAGGAAAGTAAATCTTTCTCCTTTTATTTCACCAGACTTTGATCTTGGTCAATAAAATGGAGAAATTGAATAAAGAATCCTAACAAAAGTTGGGGTTTTTGATTCGATTTGTTGTCATGAATTTGTTTGTTTGTTGTTGTTACACGTTTAAGTAATATATTGCAACAATTTCATGTGAAGTGATAAAGTATTGATCTTGTATGAGCATGTCAAGCATATATGTGTTTCTTTTTGTTCATTCTAATTTTGACTTTGTGCTTGATCTTTATTTCTCTCTTTTTTTGCTCACATAGACTATACTTGTTAATTTTAATGTAAATTGAAGTGTTTAGAACAACAATTTTGCATTAAAGTTATAAATTGAATTTTGAACTTTTATAATAGCATGAATTTGTTCTTGCGACTCATTTTTTTTTATGCGTAAGTTGCAAAATTGGCTTTATCAATGATAAAAATAACCGATGGTTATTATTATTCACTTATAAAACCGTGATTTCAAGATTTGCACAAAACTAGTTAGTTTAGGAAATTCTTGAGATCATCGAACTGGTGTAGCTTGGTTATATTTCGGGTTCGTAAGCCCCCATTTTACATTTTCGAATGTTGTAGCCCCCAGTGTTGGGTGACTTTAATGATTTGCTTGTTGTCAATAATTAGACCCTTTCATGTTGCTTAAATAGGTCTCTAAATCCCGTGTTTCGTCTTATTATGATAACAACTATGATCTTGGAAACGATTAAACTAGTGTGTTTAAACCGTTTTTTTACCATTCATAAACAAAGAAATTGCTAAGTCTAGTAATATTGGTCATTCAAAAAGTAAGGGGAAAATGAAATGTTGTTCAAAATTTTCGTCTATTCTTGCTACTTTTTGAATTCTTTCTTTTGAGTTCAAATTTTGTCACTGTTTTGAAGCTCGAGAAAAGTAGATGTTATCCTCCTTGGGAAATTCCAATGTGTGCAACAATGGAGAATTATTTAGAATGAAGAATCCTTAATTTCGAATTTAGGAGTCTTTTGTTTACATTCTAACTCATGAAATTGTTTGTCTTATGTTAATAATGTGTCTTGATACAATTTTCATGATGAATGATTGAAACCTAAACTTTCGTATGAGCAAGTATCATGATTTTGTTGCTCTATACTAGTCACACTCTCTAATCTCTAGAGTAAATTGAAGTATTGAAACAACAATTATGCACTAATATTAGTTCTTGAAGTTGAACTTAAAAATGGCTCGAATATGCAACTTGTTTCATGGCCAACTTTAGTTGCAAACTTAGTTTTTAAAGGAACAAAATGATTATTAAATCATTGTGATGCATTTGAAAATTATAAGGCTCTAGATCTGCAACTATTTAGGCGATTCTCGAAAGTAGCTTGAATGGCATGAATATCTCATTTTGTTTCTTTGTGGATATTGGAGTCCCCATGTGTCGGGTTATGCGGATTCTTGCTATTTCTCAAGTCATGGAGCCCCCGATTTGGGGTAGTTCTAATGACTTGCTATTGTTTAGGCCATTCATATAATCATGATATTGAGATGGACCTATGTATATGTCCTATTTTTGTTTTGAGATATTTAGGACAATTACATGGCTTTCACATTTTAGTTAAAGTCATGTTCGAGAAAGCAAGTTAGTTCTTTGCTTGTTTATAAACCAAAACAATTGTGTTTAAGGTTTATTATATCATACCTAATGTCTAAACGTTTGTAAAGATCATTGTGGTGATTTAGTTCTCAAAGTTGATTTAGAACATCAAATATTTTCTTTGTTCTTATCAATCATTGATTTTAGTCTTGCAGGTGGCTTGTTTACCATCCCTAAGCCAATGAAAACAAGTTCTAGCCAAGAAGTCAAATCTTAGTTCATTCCTTTTGAAAATATAAATGTACATACACGTATTATCCAAAAGGTTATTGAGAATCTGAAAATTTATTTATTTGAGGAAATGAAACAAAATTCAGAAAGAAAATTTTGAATACTATTTTTTATTAGAGACAGGTTATTTCGAACTAGAATTCAAAATTTGGAAAGGGTCCAATAATTTAAATAAAAGTTTGTTTTGAAAAGAAACTTTTTATAGTTGGCAAAATATATAATATTATTTTCAAAATTGAACCCAAAATGGAAAGAAAAGTCTAGCTCGTAATTAAGTGTGACTTTTTGTCCATGATTGATGAAGGTAAGTTGTAATTTGCAACTTATTTTAACAAAGATATGAAAATGTGAGCAAACTTTCGTATATCTGATTTTGTTTAAGTTTTACTTTTTGTCATCATTGTCATATTTTGCTAATTGAAAGTGAATTTCTTTCAATTAAATAAGTACCGTAGTTTGAAAACGAATGTTTATCAAACCTAGATTTGGTGAAGTGTTAGAGTAATTTATAAAATCATTTGAATCACTTTCCAAAATATGGTCTCATTTTAAAATGAAAGTTAAGGTGAGACTTGTATTTTTAATTTGAAGCCCCCAAGAGTAGACTTAGGTGGCTTTTGCAATTCATGTATACATATGCTAGGGGATATTTTTCATGTTTATTTAAGGCCCCAAGATTTGTATTTTCAATTTGCGGAATATTGCATATGTTTATCATAAATTGTTTGATCAAGTAACATAATTAATTATCTTGGTCAAATAATAGGAAGTGGTATTCTTCCCTTTGTCATTTAAAGTTATTAAGATGGTTCGTAATAAGCTTTGCATGACATTGATTTGTAGCATAAATAGCATGTTTAAATCTGTAAATAGAGAGAAGTGGGGATGTCCTGGGTTTTTTAAGCCCCCAATTTGAGGCAAAGAGCAGAATAATTATACTATTTTTTAGTATTTTAGTTGCCAAATGGGAGGGATCATCTCGACTTACCCCCTATAAAAAGAAATGAGCAAAAAAGACGGATTTGTATAAAAAGGAAGGGGAATCCAAATTTCCCATAGAAGAATAAAGAAAGAAAATTAGACATGATTTCGAAAAGCAAGGATTACTGGCTATATATTTGAATCATCGTGATGACTTGGCAGTGAGGTATACGTGTGATAGCGATAACGATCATTTTTTTCATGTAGCAATCATGTTCAATCAATGTTCCTCACTTAGAGAAGATGGAGATATCCCACGCAGGCGGACATATTAGTTGCTCATGATAAGTGAGAAGAGCAATGCTCAAGAGTTGTAAAAGACATCTAAAGTTGACGTCAAGGCTGTCGATATATCAAATTAATTTATTGTGTTAACTCTTTTCCTTTCTAGGCAATGTATATAGAACATGAATTACCTTGGTAATATATAGCCCTATTATTAAAATAATAAAAGATGATTTTTTTTTTGTTAAGTGATAATCATCTCATTTTTCTTTGGCAAAAGATATGGAAAACATCAAATTTAGTTTTATTCGATTGCTTTTCTAACATGATGTAATTAAGCCAATGGCTATCAAATCATCCAAATCATTTGAATTTTTGTATAAGATCTTAAAATCATAACTCATCACTTCATGCATTTTATATAAGGGCATGACTACTCAATAGTAGGTCCATATGTGCAAAGGCCTAAGATTGGCCATATTTTCATGGAATGATGATTTTGGTATATGGTTATGGTCTGGTATATGGTTATGGTCTACCTCAAGGAGGGTCTTTCCAAGGTTGCTAGGCTTGGGGTTATGAACAATAGACAGGCTCAAGTATACTCCCAAAATCCCTTACTTTTGGTGCTTCTAAAATTTAAACATTTCCGCTTTGTGTTGCAACTTCCTACATTAGGTGCCTTTTCCTTGTCATCTCTCTTTTGTTTATTTTTTATTTATTTATTTTTTTTTACAAGTTTTTTTTTGGGTTTGGAACAATTTTTTGATCTTTTCTTTTGGGTTTAGACTAACTTTGTGTCCCCCTCTAATGCTTCGTTCCCCCAATTTCCTATTTGTATCTTTGCACCATTCCCATCCCAAGGTATGGAATAATGTAGGTTAAATAACTAAGGCTCAATTGACGAGGCTCAAAAGGGCTGCCAAAAACATGGATTATCTCTAAGGTTAAGAACATGGGATTATATTTGTGGAGTTTCAATTTGCCTCCTGTGTTGGTGAAATCATCATATCCTTTCTTTGTGGGCCTAAGATGGGCCTCTTTTCATTCAATACATCTTGTAAGCCAAAGCTCATCAAGATTCTTAAAGTGTTGAGTATGTATGCATTTTGATATTGCCTGTTTGTATGTATACGTTTTATTTAATTCAAGTCAATAACAATAAAAAGATTGAAAAAAGAACAAGATAGACGTACTAGAACATATATTTTTTATTCATTATTTAATGAGAGTACAAAATAAGTAGATTCGACAGCATGAATCTCTTAGTCTATCATAAAAAAAAAGGAAAGAAACCAAACATTACCTAGGGTGCTACATCTTGAATTGTTGAAAAATTCTTGAGATTGCGTCTTCGAGCTTTGTCCGTTTCTGACGTAGTTGAAATCTTCTCTGAAAATCAAGTCAATCTATATAATTCATGGTTTCAATTATCAAGTCCCTTTCAATTAATATTCCCACAGTATAGACTTTTTGAAATGTATCTAAACCAAGTTATTGTAAATGGCACTTGTATGGTGGTGACATATTGTCAATGAGCTTTGGGACAAGTTCATGATCCGGAGGTCTTTGTGGAATAAGAGCAACCTTTGATCGCCACCTGGAAAAAAAATCAATGAAGCCTTGTTCTTCCCCTTGCTTAAGCAATTCGAGATCGCGCAAGGTAGTTGTGAGCTCGATGTTATCTCCATATTGGGTTAAAAATTCTTCTACAACGTCACTCCAAGTGGAAGTTTGTTTTGCATCAAGGTTATAAAACCATGATCTAGCAGTTAGGTTCAATGAAAGAGGAAAATTACATGCATATAGGCTTGGCTCAACCCCTTTCAATGCCATAATTCCAATCAAGCTCATTAAGTGAGTCCTAGGATTGTCTATAACCTTAAAGGTTGGAAAATCCGTAGTCAAGAACTTTTCTGGGAGAGTCTTGCCACTAGGTTGTGGTGTAAGCTCATAGTTGAACTTATTCCCTGAGTTAGCTCGAAGGACTAGTTTCTCCAAGGCATCTACTCTTTCGGCTCTTCCTTTTTCTTGCAGAATGTTTTCTTTTTCTTTTTCTGCTTTTATTTTAGCATTTTCTGCTTTTTTTATGAGCCTTCATTTAGGCTTCTTCTTCTCCTAGGGCCTTTAGGTTTTTGAGTTCCTCTCTAAGTTTCTCCAATCCTGCTTTGTCACCCATGATTGGACTAGTATGCGAATGTGGAAGATGATATACTAATGTGTATCACGAGAAATTGAGCGTTTTCACTTAAACCTTTTCTGCCAAGCATTCAAACAATGAACCAAGGTCAAAATGATTGTTTTATTATTATTTTTTAAATCCTTGTAATACGAATTCACTTTAAGCAAGTTTGTTGATGAAGAATGTCAAAAAATTCACAAACAATCATTAATGGAATGTCATGATTCGTGTTGACTTCAACAAGGTAACCATATAAGGATTTTACTTTAAATGAATTGTTTTCGAAAAAGTTAGAAGAGAAAGACAAGAAACTTGGATTGAAAATGCTCATCAAATTTTAGGAATATTAATAAACTCGAACATACTCCTTAAAATGATCATATATACTATGGTATTTGTTGATCACTTAGATTGCAATAGAGATCTATATCATTTTTTTCAATTATGATTCTCATATTTCTCATATTTAAAGGATAATATTTTACTATTTGCTTAAAAAGAATGATGGCCTCCGAATGTCAAACCCAAGAAATAATTAAATCATTTTCTCGGTTTTATCATTCATTATCTTCTCTCTTTTTTTTTTAGAATTATAATTTTTTTTTTAATTGTATCGTTTTTTTTGTGTGAGGAAAACATCCCAAGAAAGGTTTCTCGGGATTTTTTTTAAAACCATAGAAGAGGTAAATAAATTATACTCTTAAATAATCAAGGTTGATCAATTACAACTAAAACATGATGAACATAAAAATAGACACGTTAAAGAATAAACATATTGATGACGTCCTATTAAGGGATGCGAACTTCTAATGACGAACCTCATAAGAAGTAATGTCATTAGTTTGATTATAAAGTACGTAAACGAATCATCAGAATAAAAAATAGTATCGCGCGCAATTTTCCGTCTTGCGCTAAGGTGGAAAGTGCATCTTCAAGAGTAGCATCTACCACTTTTTTTTTTTTTTTTTTTTTTTTTTGCAAAAACACAAAACGAACGATAAAAATATGTTTTTGGATTTTCGAAAAAAAAAACAAAAAAAGATGATCATAGTAAAAGGTAAACAACGTTGTTATCCAAAGAGATATTTTTAGCATCTACTTAACGATAAACCTTGAAGCGGTAGTATCGTTTTCTCCATATGATATTGCTCGTAACGAGTTAAAGTCAACATTGAACAGTGGACGCGCGCAAGAAACAGTGTTGCACGGAGGTGCTGCGTGCAACTTCTGAACTTGGGCTAGGATGGCGCACGCAACTTTGACAGTTGCGCGTGACTTCTGGTAGGTTCGACAATTTTTTTTTTTTTTTTTTTTGCAAAAACGCAAAAAAGAACGATAAAAGAAACGTTTTTTTTTTTTTTTTTTTTTTTTTTTTTGTAGAACAATAATTTTTGCGAAATTTTTTTATTATATCTCTACATAATAAGTTGGAATTAGTTAGATTGGACATGAAGCACATATTCATGTAGTCACATAAGCAAATAAGAGGAACCGCCAAAGCATACATTGTCATTCTAAGGTCAAGGCTTGGGTGTCCAAAGGTACCATATCTTAAGGGACAATGCACGAATCAATTACACAACGTGTTGACCCATGACATAGGCCTCCCAACATTTTGTTGGCGATATGGGTGGGATGATTGTTATTGATTTTGGGATAGAAGCCTAGTGTTGGAAACCCCTAGTCAATGAGCCAATCCCTAATGGTTAAATTGTGCTATGATTATGCATGATGTAATGTTGGTTGTTTGATATTTACTTTTGTGAAAAAGGAAGATATTATGCGTTCGAGTCTCACTCTCTAAATAAAGATTATCCAAGTTAGTTCTCGTTACAATCCATAGGCAACCTAGTGTTGAAAACCTTGAACCATAACTACGAACTAATCTTGTAACCTCTAAGTCCCAAGTGGAGTCGCCACTATAAGGAGGGTGATTCCATCGTAAGGGGGTCCTTCCTTAGATGCCAATTGGTCCATTAGAAGCCTAGGACTTTAAACTTGTTAAGGTGTAGTAGAATTTGAATTCCTGACTTTTGGGGGGACCTTGAATTAGAATTGATCTTGTCATCATGCTTTTTTAAAAGAAACAAGCAGGAGTCGCCAATGAGTTTTGGGAAAACTCATAAACCTCGTTCATGCCTTTCTCCTATGTGGAGTTCATGGGATATTTAGCACAAATCATAAGTTTACCCATGCCGAAATTGGTATACATAAGGGCAAAATGAGTTCGGGAGCGAGGGTACTAAGATAACGTTCCCTTTAGAGGGGAATCGCTATCTTAGCCCTAGTACGACCTCTACTAGCTCTTCCTTTTTCACAATTTCATTACCAAACAATATATGCAACGTGATACTGTAGGGAATATTTCAAGAATTATCTCTAGCTTGAACCCCACTGTGATCGTACACTAAAGTACGGTGGCATCCAAAGGGAAAGAAGATAGAGCAAAAGAGTCGTCAACAAGTTTTAGGAACTTGTAAACTGTAGACACCTAAAAATGTCTCCCCAAAACCAAACCCGTTGATGAACACCTTTCACCGCCATTATTGGTCGAGTTGAATATTTAATCTTTGGAGTGCTTAAATTCATGTTCTATCCAATATATTTCATGAACCAATCCAATTTCTAGCTCATTTCCCTAAACCATAACCTATTTTCCACTTTTCGTGTCCACATCGCAAAACTGAGAGAAACTGATTTCATGGCTATACAATTTTTATCCAATTATTATTTTGTTGGATAGGCCTTTAAATAATCTTTCCAACCATATATCATAAGCCCAATTCCGAGCTATAACGAAAAAGATATGAGCAAAAAGTAAACTCGGCCTAAAACCGACACTCTTCCACTAAAACGGCCATATCTTAAAATCTACATATCATTTTGACTTTATTCTAATTGGGTTGGAAAGTAGACTTGATAAGCTTTCCAATGATATATTATATGCCTTATTCCGAGTTACGGATCAAAAGTTATGATTATTTTAAAAACGGGTAAAAAACTGAAATTACCGCGCAGCAGCAAAAATGCCGCGACGCGGCAAAAGCTGACGTGTCACGGGGCTTATTCCCGTGACATGGTGCCCATCTTTGTAATTCTGCACTATTTTCCCCCGTGTCACGGGATTTTGCACCGTGTCACGGTGCAATTTTCCGTGTCACGGTGCCCATTCCGTGACACGGGAATATTCCGTGTAATTTCCGTGTACTTTTTACACTGTGACACGGCATACTGCACTATGCCACGGTGGACAATGCCGTGTCACGGCATTTCTTCCCGTGTCACGGTGCACATCCCGTGCCACGGGATTGCTCCGTTTTTTCTCCGCGTAATCCCTAAACGCGTTTTCACTTCCCGTAACCTAAATACTTCCCATGTCACGCAAATTTGTACCGTGTCACGGGAAAGTTTCCCGTCTGACGGTGGGATTTCCCGTGTCACGGTACACTTTGCCGTGTCGCGGGATACTATTTTAGGGTTATTATCATTTTAGGGTTCCGTGTGCTCCCTCAGCACATTTTCTCTATAAATACCCCCTCATTTCTGATGTACGGGGCACCAATAATCATTCTCTCTCACCTTACACCAAAAATAATTCTCTTCTCCCTCTTTAACCTAATTTCTAGCCTCCTTATTCTTCCATAACAATTCCCCTAAGCACTCCAAGGAGTCTATACTTAACCCGAGGTTCCGTCCTTAAACCAAGGCGTGAAAGGTACAAATAACTGAGGGTTTGGACCAAATCAAATCTATATTTATTTAATTTAATTTTCATTTGCTTTTTATTTTCATTGAAGTTACTAACAGTTTATTCATGATGTAGCAATTTAAAGGAACGCGTAGAATGTAAGTAAATAATTAAATTAATTACTCTTATTTTATTTTATATTGCTAGTATAATGATTAAGTTATTTTATATTTGATTTGACTAACGCTATTATGGTTAAATTGCTTCCAATGTTAATGTTTGTTATATATTATTTATTGATCACCATATTGCATGTTAAAGGGAATATGTAATTGAAAATCACGCCTAATAAGATAATTTGGACAACAGGTTTAGGTTCCTTTTTAATCTTGTTATTTAATCAAGTGATCACCAATATTTTAGAATAATGTGAGCATTAATATTCAACCAATTTAGCTAAATAATAGTTTGGAGCAAATTGAATATTTTGTTTGTATGCCTTTGAGATCACAGGAATGCTTTTCAATATAAGAATCGAGTAGAGGCCAATACGAGCGAATGTGACTCCATGACTCACTTCGTACCATCATCCCCGATCCTCCTTTCGTGGTTCCGAACCATATGGAGTAAGTAATCTCATGGTTTATGAATGGGGTGTAACCTTCACAGGTCAATCGTTGTTGCCTATCGTTGTCCCTTTTCGTGGTTGCCTTATAATGATCCGTGAACGGTTTACAAGTTCCTTAAAAAGTTGTTGGCGGCTCCCTACTTTATTTGTCCCTAATCGTTGTCCCTAATCGTAATGTCAATTCCCACTTCCTATGAGTGCCAAGCATATTCACAACATGCTTTTAACGTAGGCGCACTTCGAGCGACGCCTACAATTTGGCGACTCCACTAGGGAGGATTCTTGGTTATTTATCGATTTGCGTGATCGATATTTAATTAAGATGAGTGGATGAGACTTGAAAGATTCTTGAAAAATATTCCTGTGATTAATTTGGTATTTTTGCATATGCATAGATGTTTTAACGTCGCATTTAGGTCTGTCGCGTAGGAAAAATTGAATAACTTGATTGCGTACGAAGGAAAACAGGGCATCAGTCAGATTTTCTGACTGCCGTGCCACGGCAAAATCTGCCGTGTCACGGTACAGTACACCGTCTGACGGTGTGCCGTACCGTGGCACGGGAATTTTTGCCGTGTCACGAAAGTCCTAAAATCAGTCCGGTGGCTTATTTTCTCTTCTCACAGTCAACTTC
The DNA here is from genome assembly GCF_948465745.1 of Chenopodium album. Lineage (NCBI taxonomy): Eukaryota > Viridiplantae > Streptophyta > Magnoliopsida > Caryophyllales > Amaranthaceae > Chenopodium > Chenopodium album. The sequence continues at coordinate 20,725,589 of NC_137842.1, forward strand.
CTTTGATTTTTCTAAAAAAACGTATGTGTTCTACATACGTCTTAGCCCCGGGGGATTTAAGCTCTATCAACCCAAAAACGCTCATGGCAATAAGGGTTCATCCGAGTTATTAAATCCACCCAAATCATGGAGTCGAGTTCGATTTCATCACGAACTCGCGGAGTCGCCCGTTGGCATACACCCTCAAGGGAGGCTGCCTTGCTAACGCGTCCAAACTCTTAACCATGGTACCCTATTGACACCAAATAAACTTGACCATAGTCGAACATAGAACTTGACCTTAGGTTGCGAACCATTCTTTGCATCATTGTGCCTACATGTTTTATGTTTGGTCGTTTTGATCCTAACCTTAACGATCTTTCTTTGTCTATGGTGGATTATTTTATGACTAACGATTGCCAATGGACCGTACTCACTTAGTAATTAGCAAAAAAAAAAATAAAAATAAAAAAAAAGGGAAGGGTTGCCGCGACACGGGAGTATCCACCGTGTCACGGCACAGTCCACCGTGGCGCGGTGGACCTACAACAACCAAAAAAAAAAAAAAAAAAAGTCTGCCGCGCCACGGGAAACTCTACCGTGACACGGTGGATTTTCAAAAAAAAAAAAAATTCTCGTGCCACGTCAGCATCCACCGTGGCACGGGAAAGTTCACCGTGTCACGGCAATTTCCACCGTGACACGGTGGATTTTCCAAAAAAAAAAAAAAAAATCGCGTCAGTCAAGTCTTCCGTGTTGATTTGGTCCTCGTGTCAGTCATTTTGGTTATTGTTCACATGTCTAGCCATACGATCATACCACGAGTCTTATAACATCACTTAGTCACTCACGAGGCAAGTATAGCCCACGCACTTTCTTTATGTTCCGACTCGAGTCGTGCACCAGGTCGTTTATGATCGTATACTAGGTTCATGCACCCTTTTTTCGTCATAATAAAAAATGAGTGGAGTTTTCTCACCTGTTTTCAAATGTCTATTTTTTCCTTCTTTTCCTATCTTGAGCAATGAGTCAAACAATTAAGTGGATTATTTTATTTCACAGTACTTGGTCAAGGAACAGGGATAGATTAATACGGTTCGAGTCATCACCGCAACAATCTCTCAGATCTAATAGGCGTTCAAAGAGAACTTTGCCATCTCCATTACTCATCACCTTTCAATGGCCACTAAAGAAGATATTGAGAACATCAACAAATCCATCGAGGCACTGTCTTCCATGATGCAAACCCTTACCACTAGGGTCACTACCATGGAACAAAACAAGGTCACTGTTTCCACTCTTGACAAACTGAAGGAACAAATGAGTAAGATTTTTGAGGATTTCACTTATGTGGAACGGCCTCCCAGTCCTTTAGATGTGAAGGACAGACTCCCTGAAAAGTTCTCCACTACTGATATTCCAAAGTTCAAGCCTACTGACAATCCAATATTCCATTTGAAGGCGTTCTCTGCAACCATGGCTCTTAAGGGATTGGACGTAACACTCTTCCCTACGGTGTTCCCTCTCTCCTTAGAACATGCTTGCCAAAAATAGTTTTATTCCTTAGATGCCAAGCATAATGCGACTTGGCAAGATGTCACCGACAGTTTCATGAATCGTTACAAGTGTAACATTCAAACCAAAACTTCTGAACGTGAACTCTCCATTCTCAAACAGAAAGAGAATGAAGGCTTCACCGCTTACCTGAACAGGTGGAGGGAAACAGCTTCACTCTTGGTAGATCCTCCCAAAGAAAGAGAGATGGTTCGCCTCTTTGTTTAAAATCTGACTCATAAATATAGGGAACATCTCAAATTTCTTCCACTGAACACTTTCGAAGCTGTGTACGACATCGGCATCAATATCGAGGATGAGCTAATAAAGACTGCTGGTAGTAACAATAATAACACTTGGAAAAACAAGAAGAACGACCATCCTTCTTCTTTGTCTTCTAAGCACGAAAATACTACCAACAATATAAGCCAAGTTGATATCAATGAAGTGTTAGCTCTTGATGCACCATTGCCCAAGAAGAAAATAACTTACACTCCTTTAGGAATGACTTATGATGCGGCCTTTGATCGCCTTTACGGTCAAGGCTTGATCACACCTATTGGACCATTTCCAGAGCCAAAACCTGAAGAAAGGAGCGCCAAATGGAATCCCAATGCCCATTGCAAGTACCATCAAGGAAGATGCCACACTACGGAGCAATGTTGGAATTTGAAGGACGTCATTCAAGACTTGATGGATGCAAACAAACTTCCTGTCCCTCCAGGCGGCAAGAAGTAATGAATACAAGGCACACAGATCCTTCGTGAAAGATTTCATGATTTCTTTCTTTATCATTCTTCTCCATTCCCCCATTCATGTCTAGCATAGGTTTTCCACTTTGAATTTTTTTATTTGTTTCATGTGTTTCGTTCACCTTTTCCATTAATAAAATGAGCAATTTTCCTTTACATATTGATCATAGAATTTTTTCATTCATTCATTCATTCATTCTAAAAAAAAACAAAAAATAAAAAAAAATCAATTACCGAACTAAACCCAAGGTACACCAATGACTTGAGGCACCTTTGCAACCCTGACATTCCCTGTTAACCGTTCAATCACATTCCATTTCTTCATCAACCATTTTGAGCCTCGTCTAACGTTTGGCCTTCATTTCTTCAACCCACATTCACTTAACCCTGGGATTGGAAGATGTGTAATTGTATAACATTCAAAAAGCAAGTAAAAAAAAAAAAGCAGCAAAGCAACAATAAAACAATGTCTAAAGGCAAGTGTTCCAATGTCTTTGATATGAACATGTCTCAAATTGCGTCTCTCATCGAGTGCTTGGTACCGTGCCTGAGAAACATGAATGCTAAGTGAGTGATGGACCGCATGATCTGAGTTTGCCTACATTGATTCAAAAGAATGAAAAAAAAAGGAAAAAATATATTGAAAATAAACTTGCAAAATTCAAAATTTTCAAATTCACAATTACACATCTTGGGAGCTTCTCTCGGGTCTTGAGCCTTTTACCCCTTTCTCCCTTAAACCATCAACTTAACCACATTACGACCCTTGAAAGACCTCTTTGAGGTGTACATACACTTGTGCAAAGTTCGGTTAGAGCTACGTTCGGCCTGATTCCTAACGGATACGTAGGCAACCTCACATTGAGGTGCGGCCACATTCATTCATATCTATGCATGATCGAGTAAAAGAATATCCAATGCTTATCTCTATATCCCTACCCATTTAGAGCTAGACTTGGGGGCTTGAACCCAAATCACATTAGCTTACCCTGAAGAGTCATCATCTTTAACTCTTCTCACATCTCAGCTCTTTCCATCGCCATAACCCTTGCAGCCAGCCTTAGTATCACATTCACACACTTCACTCACACATCCATATCTATATCAATCATCCTTCCCTTTAAGAGCCCTTTATCATGAAATCTTGTTTCAACACTGTGCATGTTTCAAGACAACATTCATTAGAAGAAACATTGTATACTTGCTTAACTTCCTGACCTGAGCAATATTCATTATTTCATGCACCACATAATGTGCTAAGAAACACTTATATATCAATGATTTTTAATCATACAAAGCATATCGTGCTTAGCTCCTTGACCTAGGCAACGTTCATTATGCAATAATCACTTCATCTGTATACGTGCTTAGCTTCCAGACCTAAGTGACGTTCAAGATCGTTTCTTTACACCATAAATGATGCTTAACTCCATGATCTAAGTTCATTCATCGTGTCACATGATGTAATTGTCCTTAGCCTCCTGGACTAAGGACATGCATCATGCATACATTACTTTCAAGAAAAGCAATCCAATCCATGCGATTCAATTTGTCTTGCTCAACGAGGAAGTTCAAAAATTTTATTTCGCGTCTTTTCTTTCTCATCGAGGGAAGTTCGAAAATAAAAGTTCAGTTTTCACATCTTTCTTTTTCGGGAGAAAGTCGGTACCCTCCACTCATAACAAAAATTGACGGAAAATTTTTGCTTTTGCATCTTCGTTTGCTTGTGTCTACACACACACATATAAACACACACACTCACAAGTCATACACATGTCATGTCACATCAAGTTAAATTTGGTCAAGTCAGTGGTTATGTCAATCACAATATATACGAGTCCATTGGCAAATTTTATTTTGCAGGTCTCAATTACAGTCTACGTCCGGGGACAAGCGGACCATCTACAGCCCACGTCCGGGGACAAGCGGACCATCTACATCCCACGTCCGGGGACAACCGAACCATTTACAGCCCACGTTCGGGGACAAGCGAACCAACTACATCCCACGTCCGGGGATAAGCGGACCATCTACAGCCCACGTTCGGGGACAATCGAACCACCATAATTTCATAACGCAAGGTTCTCGATACACAGAGACTTGCAATCTCATCATCTGTCGACTTTCCTCAAGCTTGGAAAGCGTTATCGGTGGATTTTTCTTCAAGTATAGAAAACCGCCAAGTCGGCTTTCCTCAAGCTTGGAAAGCGTTATCAGTGGATTTTTCTTCAATTATAGAAAACCGCCAAGTCGGCTTTCCTCAAGCTTGGAAAGCGTTATCGGTGGATTTTTCTTCAAGTATAGAAAACCGCCAAATTCCTTTGTCGGCTTTCCTCAAGCATGGAAAGCATCATCGGTGGATTTCTTCAAGCATAGAATGACACCAAATTCATACGTCGACTTTCCTCAGGCATGGAAAGTATCATCCGGTAGGTTTCTTCAGGCATGGAAAACGTTTTAACAAATGTCATCCGGTGGATTCCTTCGAGCATAGGAAGCTGCCAAATTCATTTGTCACCGATACACTGGTGCCAGATACGTATTATATCCTTTTACTCTTTTATCTGTGGAATTAACATTTTTCTGCAGGTATCGGAGTATACAAAGTTATTTAGGATCGCAGAACGTCTTAAATCATTCTCTGTCCCTATCGGCTACTTTGACTATCGTTTTCGAAACTGACGTTTCTACAAACTCAGTCAAAGTGGGGGCTTCTGTAGACACCCAAAAATGTCTCCCCAAAACCAAACCCGATGATGAACACCTTTCACCGCCATTATTGGTCGAGTTGAGTATTTAATCTTTGGAGTGCTTAAATTCATGTTCTATCCAATATATTTCATGAACCAATCCAATTTCTAGCTCATTTCCCTAAACCATAACCTATTTTCCACTATTCTTGTCAACATCACAAAACTGAGAGAAACTGATTTTATGGCTATACAATTTTGATCCAATTATTATTTTGTTGGATAGGCCTTTAAATAAGCTTTCCAACCATATATCATAAGCCCAATTCCGAGCTATAACGAAAAAGATATGAGCAAAACACTAAACTCGGCCTAAAACCCACACCCTTCCACTAAAACGGCCATATCTTAAAATATAAATATTATTTTGACTTGATTCAAATTGGGTTGGAAAGTAGACTTGATAAGCTTTCCAATGATATATTATATTCCTTATTCCGAGTTATGGATCAAAAGTTACGATTATTTTAAAAACGGGTAAAAAACTGAAATTACCGCGCAGCAGCAAAAATGCCGCGACGCGGCAAAAGCTGACGTGTCACGGGGCTTCTTCCCGTGACATGGTGCCCATCTTTGTAATTCTGCACGATTTTCCCCCGTGTCACGGTCCCGTTTTTAAAATAATCATAACTTTCTTTTTTTACTCGTTTTTAAAATAATCATAACTTTTGATCCGTAACTCGGAATAAGGCATATAATATATCATTAGAAAGCTTATCAAGTCTACTTTCCAACCCAATTAGAATCAAGTCAAAATGATATGTAGATTTTAAGATATGGTTGTTTTAGTGGAAGGGTGTCGGTTTTAGGCCGAGTTTAGTGTTTTGCTCATATCTTTTTCGTTATAGCTCGGAATTGGGGTTATGATATATGGTTGGAAAGCTTATTTAAAGGCCTATCCAAAAAAATAATAGTTGGATCAAAATTGTATATCCATAAAATCAGTTTCTCTCAGTTTTACGACGTGGACACGAAAAGTGGAAAATAGGTTATGGTTTAGGGAAATGAGCTAGAAATTGGATTGGTTCATGAAATATATTGGATAGAACATGAATTTAAGCACTCCAAATATTAAATACTCAACTTGACCAATAATGGCGGTGAAAGGTGTTCATCAATGGGTTTGGTTTTGGGGAGACATTTTTAGGTGTCTACATAAACCTCGTATTTTTTAATGAAATTGAAAAATTTTGAATCATAATTTTTATGCAGAATTAAGTTCTGAATCAAAAAGTAAAAAATATAAAATAATATTGTATAAAATAAAAGATATGAAAAATAGATGAATATTTTTTAAGAAATGAATATTACAATTATATAATTTGTTAAGTATTTTTGTAAGGAAGTGAATCGCATTTATATAAAAAGTGATTTTTTTTTTTTAAGGAAGTGAATTAATAAAATAATAAAGAAAAACAGTTTTGGAGGGAAAAACCGCACCAAGAAGTGACACGTGTCATTCTTGGTGTTTGTTTTAGTATTATGTTAATAATATAAATAGATATATACATACATTGTTGATTATTAATATTCATTATTGATTGATTAAAAATGCTCTACGCTACATTAATTAGTTGAAAACCCTAGCCTCTTTTTCTCTCTTCTCTCTCCTAAACCTAGTCTCCATTGTCAATTTTAAAGGAGCTTCCATCAGATTTCACCGGTGGAAAGCCCCAATCTTTATTTTCTTTTATGCCTTTTGTTTTAGGTTACAATAATGTCTCCCTCGAAAGAAAGGGTTTATCTCCTTCGAAAGACAAGGTTTTTTCGATCTCCTTCGAAAGACAAGCTTTTTCGTATTCCTTTGAAAGACAAAGTTTTATTTGTGCTTAATTTAGTCTCTGGTTGTGCGGGGCTACTATTGATTGTGGTTCGGATTCGGGTTACGAAATCAGCACAAGAATTTACTTTCTCACAAAATTGTGAAGCGACGACGGATCCACTCAAAAAGTTGTATAAGACGACGAATCGAGAATATGCCGAATTGTTATATTTATGTAGTTGGATTCTTAGCCCTTCCCGATTAGTTCCTGTTTGATTTTGTTAAATTCGTTTTCATTATCATTCATTGTCAATTGTAGATGTCGTATGGCTTCTATTAATGAAATTTAGTGTCCTTTAGGACTTTTTTCAAAAAAAAAAATAATAAATGCTCTACGCTCATAGTATTCACAAGGAAAGGAAAAAAAATTACCAAGTGATTAATATTGAAAATTTTACAGTAGTCATTTGAAATATGACTACCATAATGTTTTAATGATTATAAAGTTTATAATTGATATATTTTTTTTCCAGATAATTAATTATTTTACTTTATTTTAGGTATAAAATAGTATTATCAACATTTTTTTGATTTATCAAATTTTTAGTTACATTTGTGTAATTTTTATTCTTATTTTATAGTTTCTCGAAAAAAATTATTATATGTTGGATTAAAATTTTCAATAAATATGTATGCATAATAGATATAATAAGACTAATTGTGACTATTTTATAAGGTGAGAAAAATATATCAATCATATTGTATACTATTAAAATAATATGGTAGTCATTTTTCAAACGACTACTGTAAAATCATTCAATTAATATATTTGTTTAACAGATTTTCCTAATATTGTTGATAATAGTTTGCATTGTTTCCTCTCTTTCCTTTTTCTGCACCACCACTAATCAAAAATGCCAATTTTAAGTTCCTCTAAATTCACCTTCACAACCTTCCACGACACGTTTTATCTTTTCCCTTAATCATTTCAAATTTTTCATCACCTCCATTTTCAATATTTTTTTCCCTTTATTCAATTACTACAAAAATTCTACAATAAAAGGTAATTGAGTTTTTCGTTTATAAAAATGTAGCTTTCATTTATTTATTTTATATAAGTTGTAAAATTTGGCATCTCTCTTCACAAACTTTATTTTCAAATAAAAGAATGTTTCTAAAATTTCTATTAAAAAATAGATAGACAATCTTCTCTTCAAAACTCTTCATTGTTTTGTCTGTCACCGTTATTTGATGGGTAGATAAGACATTGAAATAAGTATGAGACGTAATTTTGCAAATGATTTAATACTTTGAAATCATTATAACTAAGAATGTAATAATATATCTTGGTCAAAAAAAAAAAAAAAAGTATTCATAAAAACGTAGTACATATTTACCATGTTAATTTTAGTTGCCTTACCTTTTAATTTGCGATAAAAGTTCTAATTAACTCCCAAAATTTTGAAGGTTTTTTTTTACCCCTTTAAATAATACGAGATCAAGGCGTCATCAATGCATTCCTTCTTGTTTTTCAATTTACAAATTAAGGTATATCATACCCATGTTCATAAGATTAATTATACCCATGTCAAAACATTATATGTAATTTTTGTTTTGTTTTTGTAACATTTTTGTGTAGAATTTTATTTTAAATTAACCATTGTTGTCCATGATTATTCTTTTATTAATTAATATTTTAAGTAAATATTTAGCCTTTGTGTTGTGCACTCACTTTTGTTGCCTATTTTTGGTGTAGAATTTTCATCTTTCTTGCTCATTTATCTAATTTAATCAACTTCTAAAAAGTGTATTGCTTTTAAAAGAAAATAAAGGAAGAACGTGATATCATCTCCAAATTGATGAGAAAGAGGTACATAGTGTTTTAATGACAAACAATTTAATGGTGTTAATGTGTTATTATTCAGCAGAGTTGTGTCCAAATTGTATTGATACAATTTTTTTGGTTTTAATTATAACATATTTGTTTTTTGTACATACACAGATTTGTTATTAATGTCTATATATAGTGGTTCTAGCTAGTGCTATGGTTGGATCCCGAACATGGTTTGGTGGAATCCTCTATCGTTCAGGTCTTAGGCGTCATGGAAATGAAAAGCTTCTTGAATTCCAATTAACATCCCATCTGGTAAACCTTATTAATTTTCATGTATTGTTCTTTCTTTTATTTTCTTTCTGTTTGCACCCATTTTTTTTTTCTTTTTTAATTTAATATTATATCAATTTGACTAAATTTTTTTTTTTGTGATCTTGTACCCTTTCAATGAATGCAATTATTTTATGGGATGTTGCATTTGGCAAATCGGCTATGATGAATTATAATACATGTTGGTCCTTACAATGAAGCCTATTTTTTTAGGGTTAGCTCAATCATTGCATTTTTATTTTTTTACACATAATAGGTTTTGTACCTAGTCTCATTTGAACATACTATATTCAAATAATAATAATAAAAAAAAGCCTCATGTTTAACATGAATTTATGTGTCTTGTGTATGGTCAACCCAAGTATGTGGTAATTACAAAACTACTCTTGACTCATACTCCTTTGTCACATAATATATTTCCTGTTTTCATATTTTGGAGAACCAAAATGTTGTTCTTGTTTTCATTTTTGGATAGTATGTAAAGATTATTATACTCTCACTTTTTTAACTTTATTCATTGTATTTCTTAATTTACCCTTGAATTTTGCACATGCCTTGTATTTTTTTCACTTTCTCTCTCTGACTTTTGTTTACGATTGTACTTTTTACATTTATTAATGTATTTTATCCACTTTCTTTTCTAATTTCTTAAATACCGTAAAAAAAACACAAAAAAGAAAATTATATTATGAAACAGAGGGAGTACATGTTTTAGGCGAACCCAAGTTTAGGAAAAAAAAAAAAATTTGGTCTTGGCATGAATTTGACGTCTAGCATATGCACACAATTAAACTATTAGTAGGTCAACCCAATTGACCAACGCCACTTTAAGTGCTAGAAGTTTAAATTCCAAACATGGGCAAGTAATTTACTTTTCAAAGAATAATATTATAACTTCTAGGACTAGACCTATACACAATGCCTTTATACAATCATCACACATGATTTTTGAATAGAACTGTATAGTGTCTCCTTATTACCGTTGCACATTAACAATTTCATATCGATCTAAACTCATTATTAAATACCTCGTCTACTTTTACATCCTACGTATTATGTAATGACCTTTATTATAACAGTAAAATAGAATGCATAATGCCTTTTATTTAAACAACTTCTAAACGAAAACTATGTTTGTTATAATGTGCCTTGCATTAACATTAATATCCTTTTATTGTTGGGATTAGGAGTAACATCAATTTGGAGTAAAAAGACTTGGTTAGGGGATACGACTTTACCCTGTCAAAATTTTATTTCTTTCATCATGATTTATTCTATTATTTTGTTTAGTTTAGTTTTTAATATGTGTGAGTAGTTTAATTTCTAGGGTTTATGGGGATCTAATAAATAATATGAAGGGGTAAATTATTGTTGTTAATTATCAATGCTAGATTAATTTTTACTCCTAATTGATTATTATAATCTAAATTATCTAAGTAACCAATATTTATGTTTGAGTATGAAACTAAACTACAAAGAAGAGGAATAGGGAGAAAACAATATATAAAAGGATCTAGGGCATAGGTTCACCAATAAATAATACTTCAGGGTAAAACATAGTAATCAATCATTGACATTGCATAAATAACACGATTAACAGGCTCTCGCAATTTATTAATCAACATAGATCTAACAGGCTCTCGCAATTTACTAGATCTAAGTTCTTATTGAAAATAGCCTTTAATATCAAATTAACATCTGCTCGATTCATCAATTTAATATTGCTATACTTTTACAAGCCGCAATTGTAAAACATTAAAACAATCCAATAAGAAATTATCATGCAATACCAACAATCAATAATAGTCAATCATCAATGCATCAATTAACCAGATTGTAAAGGGCTCACGCTACTTATTACAATCACACAATTAATTTATTGGTATTAAATCTCATCTCTCGATTCTTGACTTAACCATTTATAAATTAATCTGCCTATTGAAACTAGACCTAAACATTAATTCTCATCTCTCGAATCTTGAATCAATATTGTCAAACTCATGCATAAAAGATAGGCCTAATCTAGTCACAGAGCATTTTTTGTCGCACAGGTCTTCTTAGATGCCGCGCCCGATCGAGCTAGCAGCTCACCCGATCGGGCGCGCCTTCCCTTAATGGCACTCCCACGCGCATCCGCCCGATCGGGCGATTGCTTGCCCGATCGGCCCGGTCTTTATCTTCAAGGCTTTGGACTTCGATTGGGCTAGATTTCTCGGCTCAATCCATATTTCCTCTCGGGTCTCGAATACATGGTCCAATTGCGTCGTGATCCAAATAACCGAGCCCTTAATCACCGGCTCGATGGCTCTAACCGGCCTTGAGCTCCAAAAGTGGTCGCGTTCTTCCAATGCTCGTAGTTGCTTCATAAAAATCCCGGGAAAAATGCTCCAAAGGTGCAATTCCCTGCAAAACTCAACCAAAACTACGAAAACCCTAGAAAACACATATTAGTAATAAAAGTGGCCCGAAAGAGCCAAAAACACTACTAATAATGACCACGGGACGGGGGTAAAACACTATATAAAACAGACATATCATAGCTTCTAGCTTCTTTTCCTTAGGGTCTCTCAATTCATCCGGGACATCTATATTTTCTGTTGACAACTTTGCGATTATTTTGGCTATAGAATAGGTTAGTCCACAAATATCTAAACCATTAGAAATAACATTAACTACTACCTCAGGCACATGCGGCTTTGGAGGCCTGCTTGTCGTTGCATCTTTAGTGTTACTGGGCGCATCACTTTTCTTCTTTCCCAGCAAATGCTTGAGGTTGGCTCTCTTCAGGTGGAAGGCGACTTCTCTACGCAGGGCATAGAAATCTTCCGTCTTGTGACCATGCTTGCTATGGAACTCGCCCCACTTGCTTATATCATTTTCTAAATCCGGCTTACAGCTCTTCATTGGCCATCGATCTTTGTTGCCTAAGGGCTCCAGCTCTTTCACCATCGCTACAATGTTTACCTCGAATCCATACTCGGATATCTCTAGATATTGCGGCACGTCGATGATCTCTTCCACCTGCACACTATTAACATAGCGTGATCTACATGTTTTATATGGCTTATGTCGGTAATGATCCTCGTGGATTGATTGTAGCCTTGTGATCACTCAAGCTTTTGACATTCTAACTGGAACCTCAATTGGCAATTTCCTCGTCGATACGCATCTAGGCCACAGCTCTTGTTCGGACCTCTTCAAACGTTGAGCAGCGATACTTGACCATATCTCAATACAGATCTGAATCTTTATGCAATCCTCGGAGGAAGGCTTAGATGGTAGTCCGATTGTAGACATTTTTTATCAAGACCTTTTCCTTGTTCCCTTGAACAATCCGGTACAAGTCGCTCGTCTGCTTGTCGAACAACCTACTGCTTTCAAAATGGGAATAAAACTTGGTAATAAACATACCAAAGCTTGTGATACTACCTGGATAAAGCTTGCCAAGCAACTTGAGGGCAAGACCAGTCAGCGTCGCGTCGAAGGATTAGCACATGCGTGCTTCCCATCACGCGAACGGGATAGAAGCTAGCCACATTTGCTGCTTGTAGTACTATACATGCTACTCTGGACAGGTCCTCCCATCATAAAGCAAGGTAAACGTTGCAATTGGGAGCGACAACCTTCTAGGAATACAGGTTGTGAACAACTTGTCATTGAACGGAGTCGCTGCGAATCCATCAGGAGCTTCTCTCTGGACAGGGACCGGAACACCTGACATCCTCTTCATCATCGACAGCACCCTAGAGTTCTGCTTCTCTAAAGCGACAAACTACTGGAGCAAGATTTAAGTCTGATTTGGCTCATGATTATTAGTCTGCTGTTCTCTTGGAGTCTGGAAATTTCCTTGCTGCCTATTGTTCCGGATCGCAGGGTTCTTTTACATCTCTCCATCACTGGACTCGATATCGGTATCATACAGATATTCCACTACATCCAACAATTACAATCTAAGGATAAGACCAAGCACCTAGCTGCCTTTGGCGACGAAGACGGTTGCTCTGAGCTGATTCCAAATGTTGACGAAGATTAGCTACATTAGATTTCGTTGTTTCCTTCTCCTAGATCATACTCTCATTGGATTCCTGGGCTACCACGAGATCGCTTGAGCTTTCTCATAGGCTTCTGTCAGCTGATCCTGGGTCATTTTACAGGGAGATTTTTTTAAGGTTAAATCAAGGTATTTTGGATTTTATCTAGTTGTAGCCCCACGGTGGGCGCCAAATTGTTTATGATAATTTTCATGAGGTGGGGTTGAATATCAAAATCTAGGCTATGGATCAACTAAATAAAACCATAATTAAAGTTAAAACGAGAATAAATAAATGACACGAGACACGGAAAACCCAATGAAGGTAAAAACGGCGGGTAGAATAAGGATCTACCAAACTTTCACTATGTTAAATATTGAAGAGAATGGTTTACAATGTATACTTAGAATATTTTTTGTAGCTAAGTTGCGATGTGTCCTTCGTCTGACGATGCCTTCCCCTTATATAGATGATATTTAGGGTTAATCCCTAGCCGTTGCAAGGTGATAAACTTTGATTCTTGATTTCTGTAAACAGCTTCATCATTATCTTTTTCCTGGTTAGCCTTCTCACGGCATGACACAACTCAAGCATGGACTTGGTCTTCCACCTCTATCCTTCCCTAGAAAATAGAAGGGTAGTTGGTGCTTCTTTAGTCTGTTGAGGCAAAATTGTCTTCGTCAGGTGCTGGTCTTTGTCCGAGCTTAGTTTCATTGTTGACTTATGTTGACCATCGTTGACTTTGACTTACTAAATTTTACCCATAACACCCGGCCACCAACAACGAGTACTAATTATCTAATATATGAAAAATGGTATGAGAGTACAACCCCAAAGGATACAAAAGTATGGTATGACTCTCTATATTATATTGGATCTAATTCTCAAAGAGAGATAAGAAAATCACTAATGAGCTAGTAGTTGTGTGTCTTTTGTCATGTACACAATATAAGAGGAATATGATGGATGCTTATACTACAAATATAAGTCTTAACCATGGAGAGCCAGTATTATAACCTTGGAGGCCAAGGGTCTTCATGTCTTGCAGACTAAGGGTTTTCATGCCTTGGAGACCAAGGATATATAAGTGGCAATAATAACTTGTTTTTGACTTAATTTGTGACATGTACTCAACATTCTCCACCTTAGCACAAATTCTATAATAGTGTGTACCGTTGTATGAACCCTGGAGGGTACTAGGCAGATATGTCACTCGCTAAACCCGATTGATCTATCTTTAGGCTTAGAAATAGAAAGTGACATGTTTGAACTAGCTTGATGTAGAAGCCAACACCAAATTGAAGCTTAGTATGATAGATGAAGCCAAAATTGAAGAACTAATCTTGAAGTAAATAAAGATTTTCACTTTTAACGACCTTTATAATTTTATGAGCACCTTTGGAGACTTTGAGAACTCCACCTTGAGCTAAAAACGTGCACCCATTAATTAGAATCAAGAGTACCCATTGAGATTCGATTCTGCTTCATGCAGGAACATATCAATGATTACGTAATGTTCTAATATTGGTAATGTTCTACAATTCCCATCAATAATCTTGATTCAAATAGATCCTACTCCATGAATTTTACAATGATAATTGTTTCCCATAATAACAGAACCATTCTTTATTAATTGATAATCAACAAATAGATCCTGCTGAAAATAGACATGGTAAGCATAACCAAAATGAAGAACCCAATTAGAATTTATAATTCTAGGATGATAAGTAGCCAAAAGAACAACTTCAGAATCTGAATCAATGACATTAATAAACTTCAAACTTTTTGTATTCATTTTCATTTTCTTCTCTGTCAAGCTTTCTCTTAAGTTTGTAACAATCGGAAACATCATGCCCACGTATCTTGCAATATTTGTAGGATATGGTGGAATTATATCCTGTAAAGCTACACTGCTTTTTACTACGTGAGTTACTACCCACAACATACAAACCTTAAGAATATTTGTCGACACCATCAAAACTGTATTTCTCTTTGGACATAAGATTATATTTAACATCTTTATATAACAAAGTTTCTTTAATGCCATAAAGAATGATTTCCTTGAAGTGTTTAAAAGATTTGGGTAGTGAGAAAAACCAATAAAATTGATTTATATCTTCATCATGAATTTTAACATCTAAATTTTCAAGATCAATTAAAATAGAGGTAAACTCATCAAGATGAGTTTGGATGGGAGTATATCCGTCATGCGAATTGTGTACAATTTCTCTTTGAGGCGCAATTTGTTGGCAAGACTCTTGGTCAGGTATAATGATTCCAATTTCAACCATAGTCTTGTAGCCGAAGTTTTGTGAATGACTTCACGAAGAACTTCCTTGGATAGATAGAGTTGAGGAATTGATATGGCTTTCTCATTTAACTCCTCCCATTGCTCATAAGTCATAGTTGAATTTAAAACCAATATAGGTAAGAATAGCCTTCATTTGGACTTTCCAAATGATGCAACTAATATTGCCATCAAACTTCTCTGTATCAAATTTTGTCAACAATAAGTCATCTTAGAAAGATTTTAAAAATAAAACGCTCAGAAAACCTTTGGGTCGGACACCACTGTTGGGATTAGAAGCGCAAGCAAAGGCACAAAATGATGTAGAGAAATAAATAGAAAAAAGATGGACAAGAAAAATAATAAGAGAGATACAAATTTAACATGAGAAATGAGGTAAACAACCCACCAACAACAAGTACTAATTATCCAATATCTGAAAAAGGTATGAGAGTACAACCCAGAAGGGTACAAGAGTACGGTTTGACTGTATAGATTATTTTGGATCTAATTCTCAAACAGAGATAATTAAGAAACTCACTTATGTGCTAGTAGTTTTATGTCTTGAGTCATGTCCACAAAACAAGAGGAATATGATGGATATTTATACTATAAATGTAAGCCTTGACCTTGGACAGCAAGTATTATAATCTTGGAGGCCAAGGGTTTTCATGCCTAGGAGGCCAAGGATATTGTAAGTAGCAATAATAACTTGTTTATGACTTAATTTGTGACATGTACTCAAATTTTAATTCTATTTTGACCTACTTCTTAAGGCTTATTCTTCATTTGAATTATTTGGAATATCTAGTTTGGGATTAATTTTGTACTATGTCATTCTGAATAAATGCTTATTTTTTATTCTTTGACATCTTCCCAGGATCAAAGGCTACAAAGGTTGCGAGACAGATGTACTGTTCCTTTTGATGAAACTCGCCCTGATCATCAAGTAAGCTTTCTTGCACTTTATTTTGTTCTTGTTAAATCTATGTTCCAATTAGTTGTTACATTAATCATTTCATATGAAACCTTTATTTGTTATGTACTTCTCTATCCACTTAGAATCCATTACTAGTGCCCCTAATCGAAAAATAAAATGAACATAAGAAAGAGAGCAATGGAAGAAAGAATATAATATTTTAGGGGTTACAATTAGCTATTGAAACAAGAAAAGGATCATAGCTAAACATTAGGTAGTGGTCATCATATAGTTCTTGTAGTTCTTTTCACCTTATTAGTAATCCCTATCATAATAACTGAAAATTATTTAACTTGAAATTTCATTTATTCCTTAAAGGCTTGTTGTCCTTTAGCCACCTAAATAACCTTTAAAAATTAAAAAAAATTAAGGAAAATTGCAAAAAAAAATACTACCTCTGCTTTGCATTACTCGCAATAAAAGGAGTATTATTTGTGAGACATAAAATATTCCTTTGTTGTGAATATTGCGAACTGCAGGGAGTACAAACTTTTAGTGATCTGTTAAAGAAAATCAACCTTTAAATTATTTCTGAATAATACAACATTTTGAGGGTACCCGCTGAAAACATGTTATTACCGGTTAGTAACCTAAATAACAGGTTAGAAGGAACACGTGTCATAATCTTATTGGTTTAACAAATTTATTTATTTAGTGTTTTTAATTTTTGAAAGATTATTTTATTTATTTATTTAATTATATTTTTTAAATAAACCCATCCCCCACCCATCTCCCCCACCAGCCACGCTACCACCAAATTGGCGCTTCACCAACACCCTCCCGGCCTTCCGGTACCGGCCGCGCCCATTCCCCCTTCCCCAAACTTCAGCGCCGGCGTTTACACACTCCCCTTGTGTGGTTTCCTCTTCCCCCCCCCCCAAACCAGCACCCCCCTGATTCCCCTTTTCTACCCCGACAAAAACCCCTAAAATCCATTCCCCACTATAAAAAACCCAAATTGAAACCATTGCCAACAGTTGGGAAGGTTCAGTTATGTTTTTTTTAGGGTGGGGGATGGTTTTAGAGTGTTTCGTGGGATAAGGAGAGGGGTTTCCGGAAGGAGAATTGTGGTTAGGGGGAAGAGGGAAAGAGAAGAGGTGGTCGGCACCGGCACAAGAAGAGGGAGGATTTGGGCACGGCAAGTGCGGAGAGGGAGGATTTGGGCGCTGCTAACGTCGGTGAGAAGAGAGTGGGGCTCCTGGTAAATGGCCGGCGAAGGGGAAAGGGGATTGCAGCGGTGGTTGGTGGTGGAAATATGGTGGGGGATGCCTTTTTAAAAAAAGTTATTTTAATAGTTAATATCATAATTAAATTTTTAATTTAAAGTTAATTAATCATTTAGACAAATTTATTAAAAATAAATAAAAAGGTTAACCTATCATTAAGGTTCCATGTAAACTATCTTATTTAAAGCAAAAACCCTATAAAGGTGGTATTATCTAGAAATAATCAATAGGTTGACTTGTTTTTAGTGGACCGCTAAAACGTTGTTATCTTTAACAATTTTTTATTTTTTAAATCTTATAACTTCTTCAAGGGTTGTAATCTTGGACATTTAAAATTTATCTAGACATTTAAAATTTATCTATAATGATGCATTGGTATGAACAATGTATAAATAAAGTAAAAATACACTTTAATAATCTCGACTATTGACGATTTAGTTCTAATAATCCCAACTAAGGTTTACTTTTTAATAATCCTAACTATACCCTGAGTTTGCTTCCAATAGACTCAGTTATACACTTTAACTATGCACTTTAATGGAGCAACCAAAGAAGCAAAAGTTACCACAATGGTGCAACCATTTTTTTATTATGTTTTTTAAATTTTTGTTATTTATTTTTTAAAATTCGGTCAATCATGTGCATACATGTGGCTTTTAAAAACCAAAAAAAAAGTTATCATTTCAGCAGGTAATCGGTTTTTGGGTCTATTGTAACCAAAGTCAAGTTATAGTTAGGATTATTAAAATCTAAACCTTAGATTTGATTATTAAAAGTGAATCGGCAACAGTTGGGATTAATAAAGTGTATTTTTTCTGAAAAAAAAAAATCTCTAGCCGCATTTTGCATGCACCTAAAGCGATAAAAAGTCCTACTATGCCTAGGCCAATATGCTTCAATCGATCTGTCTTTAGGTGCATATATTTTAAAATTAAAAATCCCTAAAGTGCTTGGTGCACCTCATGTGCCTTAGATAAATATCTTTAAATGCATCTTACTTATCAAAAGAACACCCAAAAAAAAAAAAAAAAGGAAGAAGAAGAAGAAGTGTTCTACCATTTCATAGCACTTAAATGTCGTTTTTATACACTAGATACAAATCATCAATAATTGTAGAAGTTGTCTAAATTTTTGATAAATTATTTAGATGTGCCATTATCAGCCTATTTTTGTTCTATAAAATACAAATTGTAATCTTCCAACCATTATGGTATTTTTTTGCAATTCCACACTAGCAAATCGACAATAATTTGTATAAATGAACAGGAATCGCTAAAAGCATTGTGGTATGCTGCCTTTCCAAATGATCGTCTTACCGGTTTGGTTTCAGAACAATGGAAAGATATGGGTTGGCAAGGCTCAAATCCATCAACAGATTTTAGGTACATTTTAGTAGTAGAGTTTTTAGTCCATAAATCACTATGCCTAAAAACATGATGTTAAGTTCTAAGTTAAAATTTTGGTAAAATTATTTTTAAGTTTAAATTAATTAGCATTGAATATGTTTCCATTGCGTTTCATATGGAATTATGAGGATTCAGTAGGAACCAAACCTTGTTTCAACACTAGCAATCTAACAAGTAGAGAATATTAAGATTCATTTGGTGTCACTTCACTATTAAAAAATAATCTAATATTTTTGTCATTATAAATTTTTTGATGCTCCTAATCCCTAGCATTGATTATATGTGTCTTTGATGTTAAATATTTAGATAATGATGAAATTTACTTATCTATTGTAGACAAGTATAGATCTTTCATGAGAATATTGTACTATGTAGAACTTAATTAGGATACCATCATGTCTGCTTCATACATGTTTTGATCTATGTCATATATACTACCTCTGGTTCCTGTTACTTGCAACTTTGGGAGGTATTACGGACTCCTAGGGAAAACTTTTAAGGGTTGATAATGAAATGTATGGGTATGTAATTACGAGAGATAAATGGAGGGAATTGTTATGGTCCCCTATTCACTTTAAGGACGCACAAGTGCTTTTTTTTTTAATGGGAAGTTCCTACTCTTTTTTTTTTTTTTTTTTTTTTTTTTTTGACTTTTGAAACAAGTGGAAAATTTTTCACCAATTTAGTTTCCCTCCCTTTTTTCACCAAATTTTAAATGTAAAACCAAATTCCCCTGTCAAAGTACTGTTCATTTCATTCAAACAAAAGGTCCTCTATAAAATCACGCCAATCCATACTCAGCCCCCATTTCAGAATTCAATTTAAATGGGTATTGGGGAGGGGGGGGGGGGGGGAGGGAAACCATAATTTAAGTATAGTTACTAAATTCAAAAATAGGCAGCCCTACAAATTACATTATTCTAAATTAACAATTAGCATAATCCTAATTCCTAAGAGTTGTGTTAGTAGATGCAGCATCATTAATTACAGAATAAGGATCCGTTGAAGACCGTCCAAAAAAACCACCGCCACTTCATGACCAAAAGCCAACCTGAAAAAAAAGCCATGGGACTAATGGCAAAGTTCATAGATGAACTTTTGGATGGCCTTTATGATGTAGAGCAAGTAATGGAAGAAGAATTCATCCATGAAGAAGTTCCATGGTGGTATGAATCAGATGAGGAACAGAAGCAAGGAAACCATGAAAATGATGCTGGTTATGATGCAGATGATGATGCACACAATGAGAAACCACAACATAATGGCAGAACAAGAAGAGAGATGAATGTCGAAGAGAAAACAACAATAGTTAATGAGATTTTGCTACACATGGAGGGGGACTCACTGCCAAGAGGATTCTTAGCCAACTAAACAAGAAAATATTAAAGTGCACAAATCTACAACAACATTGTGGTTCCAGGTAATTAAACAATCCCTAGATGATGATATTGCAGTAGATGTAAGAGACAAAAAACTAGGCAAGACAGGACTAAAATATAGGGAATACACTTATGAGTTTCTTACATTTGTTCCTCTATACATGAGGACTATAGAGAGGGGATATGTTGTTGCACTCCACTTTACTATATCCACCTTACATAGGCTAAGGAAAAAATGCAGACTTAGAACACACACAAGCACAAATCACCCTTGTTTAGCTGACAACCACAAAATGTGAAGACTTAAATTGGTTCTTAGTTACATCAAACCAATACCAAAACAAGGGGACCCAACATTCATTGATACGCAATAATGGATACACATAGATGAGAAATTTTTTTACATAAATCCAGATCAAGAACATTCTACCTTCTCCCTTAAGAAAAAGATCCCTATAAGGCACAGTAGTCAAGGAGGTTCAAGATCAAAGCAATGTTCATGGGAATGATAGGGAAGCCCTTGTATGATGAAAACAAGAACATGTTGCATGATGGCAAATCTAGTCTTTTACCTTTTGTTAAGTATGAAATGGCTAAAAAGAAAAGCAAAAACAAATATAAAAGGACACTTGAGATAAAAGCTGTCAAAAGTGTGACAAAAGAAGCAATCAGATACATGTTACTCACACATGTAATCCCAATAATTAATGAGAAGTGTCCTCAACAACTACTAAAAGACAACATTTTTTGTTTGGATAATGCTATGCCACATCAGGTTCCAAAGGATGCAAATTTAAAGCAGCATGTTAATCAAATGCTTTCAACATTCAATTCATATTTCAACCAGCACAATCACCAGACACCAATGTGTTAGACTTAGGATTGTTTAATGTGATTCAGTCACTTCAATACCAATCATTTCCAAAGAATCTAGATGATCTTTTAAAGGAAGTTGACAGATCTTTTAAGAGTTTGATCCCCTTTTGAACAAGTACGCATAGATCACACTACAATCATGCATGATTAAAATTCTAGAGAATCAAGGTGGAAACAACTTCACTCCCTCACACATGAAGACGATAAGCCTGGACAAGCAAGGACTTTTACCAGAGTTGTTAGAAGTGGACAGAGGACTCATAGAACATGTTATGCATCATTTGGACACAATTTCTTTTACAATTACAGGTGAAGGGGAAGGTAACATGGAGGTAGATGAAGACTGATGCAAATCATCAACTTTAACAAGTTTTTTGGGAAACATAGGCTGGCACACATAACCATTTAATATTCTACTAACTTTTTGAATGTGATGATGTCATGGTTATATGTATTTTTGGTATATAATAAGCATTAACTATTTGGAGTCATGTACTATATCCAACTTAGTTGTTTTAAGTAGTCAAACACATTTGAAAGTATTAGACTGCAAAATACATTTGATTACTATTTCCATCATATTAAGTTTTTTTTTTCAGTTAAACCTTTAGTAGATGTTGGTACCTTAACAGAAACTTCTAACGGAGGTTTATGGAGCATCTAGACTACCCCAGTAGCTATCAGATGAGTCCCATCATCATATGGAAATGAAAGATGGTGATGCATTTATGGAAAAAGGGACTCAATGCATCTCAAACATAATACATATTCACAAGGTGATGCAGTTATGAAAAAAGGACTCAATTCAGAACGTATTCCATTTCCACAAAATCAACAACAGCTCATGATGCTCAAACATAGACACATATAACAATCGATCGGGGGACGTTCTGTATTTTACAAACAACACACAACTCACATTCCAACAAACCAGAAAATTAACCATGAATCAACAAACATTAATCACCAGTAACATACTACCACAAATTCTATAAGTGTAGGGACTCAATGTACACTGCAACCAGCTCACATTCCAACAACTAAAACATGAAATACGCAATACGAAGATATTCATAAGAAATTAGGATTTTAGAATTTACGCTGCGCATTCAATTAGGAGGAGGGTTGAAAGGAGGGTAGTAGATCTGCAAATAAGCCTCAATCACCTAACGATGCAACATTCCGTGTAGGAGACTAGATCAAATGCGTTTGACGCTAGAGGAAGGACCTTCGCCGCTATCGGGGGACTTAGAAGGTTGACCCACTTCGCCAACTCCAGATTTACTAGGTTAGAGTCCCTAATTTTAGATCCACCACTGAAAACTACAATAACAACGTCAAGAGCCCCACCACTAGTCGCAGGGTTGGCCACCTCAGCAGAAACCACCACAGCCTATTCTTTTGGTGGTTCATCATCAGCCTTAGCCTTATGGACCACTTCCTTAGGCTTCTCTTCCTTGTCGCTGATGTATTTAGCAAGATTAGCATAGCGAATCCTCCTCTGAGCAATGAGAGAAGCCTGACAAACATGTTTCATGTTTCATGTTTCCCGTTCCTCGTTGTGGCTTATAGGTATTGATTTCAGATCCCCTCTTAAATCTGCTAGAACCAAGTAATTCATAACATAAAAAAAGGTCTGCATTTTTCTCAATCGGGGTTGTTGTGGTGGTACTCTTACTAGAGAAAATAGAGAAATAAAGAAGGGAGAAAGGTGAGAACCAAGAACTTAAACAGAGAGAGAGATAGAGGGGAAATTACGTAGAGAGGGAGGAATGCGAAATGATGAACTAGGGTTTGGGGGGTGGGATTTATTCTAGAGAAATCTACAAAATAAATGAACTCAACCATATTGATATGATGAATTGAATGAAAGCATTCAATTTTGTTTGTTAGGGTGATAAGGAATTTTAAATAGATGGGGTAATTTTGGTGGGAATGGTTATTGTAATTAATCAATAGGTTAGTTTAATTAGATAAGATTAGTAGTTTAAGTAAGTTGATTTAAAAACGAAGTATGGGTAAATGGTAATTTTAACCCTAAAAATATATTAATAAAGGAAATAAAAAAAAAGGTTGCAAGTAATGTGAACCATCCAAAAATGGCAAAATTTGCAAGTAATAAGAACCGGAGGTAGTAATTTAATAATTTTTTGACACTAAGCTAATGTTGGCTCTATTTTTCAATAGGAATAATATATTAAATTATCAAAAGAAATTTATGAGCTATAATGTTGTTATCATGTGCTAAATTTTACTCAAACCTTTATGTTTTTTATTTCAACTTTTTAACCAATCTCATAAAACTTTCTTGAACTATATCTTAGATTCTCTATTAAAACTGCACTAATTTTTCTTAAATGTCATGTCGTTTACTCACAGTATTTACTTTATTCAAACTTTTTTTAATGATAGTTTTGTTATGTTCTTTTCTTTATATCGTGCGTTCTTTTCTTTAATATCCTACGATTTCTTATGTCATTCATATTAGCCAACCTCAAATCATTTTGGGACTAAAGATTTGTTGTTTTTGTTGTTGTTGTATTGAAAGAAATTTGTGAAATTCATTGATCTTGTTATGATCCTCATTTGCCTACGTTATGGATCAAACATTAAACTCTAAGTGGTAATGATAATCAAAACAGGGGTTATGGCTTCATATCACTGGAGAACTTGCTCTTTTTTGCCCGAACATATCCAGTAAATTCTCTCTCTACTCCATTAGTATTATATAAAGTGATTATAGTATGATTAATCGTTTCATATGATTTCATCACTAATTTATAGATTGTTTCATGTAATTCATTGGTTTTATTTCTAGGCAACTTGATTAAGATTATTGCAAACTTCATGCACTTACAAATGCAGGTCTCTTTTCACAAGCTATTGCACAAGCAAGATGGAAATAGAGCAATGTGGGAATATCCCTTTGCTGTGGCTGGGATTAATGTGACTTATATGCTTATTCAGATGTTAGATCTTTTCTCAGGTTTGATTGTGAGCTTTCCTATGAGCTTTAATACCTGATAGAAATTATGTTACTACTCCCTTTATATTCTGTTGATATTCTTTATGTGTAATTAGCATTTATTGTATTTCTCATATTAGGTTTGTACCACACCCATATATATCTATTAATGAGAAATCCTCCACCAAGGAAAATTACACATTCCTACATGGTATCAAGGTAAGGGTGCCTTTCTATCTTCTCTCTTCAACCCTCTCGACCCTTAGGCTACCGTAGCCTTTGAACAACCATCATCCTTCCTTCCATCTTCCATTGCCGGCGATGATGAAATTCCTCCACTTCCCTCTACCGAATTCCAACCCGCCTATGCTGTAAACAACATTAAAAATCTGATTAGCATCACCCTTGATCAAGAGGAAGGGTAATATGCCACATGGTTTGAGATTTTCCATATTCAAGCATGTGCGTACAATGTTCTTGACCATATCAGTGCCTCTGTTTTTCAACCGACATATATTGATGATGCGACATGGAAAAGGTTTTATGTTATTGTGAAAGGTTGGATTTATAGTACTATATTTAAAGACCTTGTTCACACTATCATGAAGAAAGGTGCAATTGCTCTTGAATACGGACCCAACTTGAAGAAGTTTTCCATGACAACAAGCACACTAGGTCTGTGTATTTGGAGGAAAAATTCAACAATACTCGACTTGAGAATTTTGCTAATATGGCAGATTATTGCAAAGAGATAAAGCTTCTTGCTAATCAATTGAGCAACGTCAACCACCCAGTCTCCGAGAGGAAGATGGTTCTTCAAATGATTCCTGGTCTGACAAAGGGGGAGTATGACACGGTTGCGACAATGATATCCCAAACCGAACCAACCCCAAGTTTCACTAAGGCTCGTTCTATGTTCTTGCTAGAGGAAACTCGAAAGTGAAAGCAAGATGAGCATCGTCAACAAGCCCTTATGGCTTAACAACCATCGAATGCTGCTACTGCACCGTCACCACCAACGCAGCCGCAGTCCGTCAGCCAGCGTGATGGGGTAGACTGCTGTGGGCACGGTCGTGGCAGAGGAAATGGAAAAAATGGGAAGGGGCATGGAAGGGGGCGTAATGCGAACTCTACACAGCAGCAGCAGTCCAACAGCCCATTCTTTGCGGCCTAACAAGCACTACTAGAAAATCCGTTCTTTTTAGACGCTTTTAAAGCTATTTTTCGACACTAAAAAGCGTCGATAATATTTTTTTTGACGCTTCAAAAATGCGTTGAGAAAAAGCGAGTCGAGAAATTTAGGCGTCATAAAAAAGCGTCGCAAATCTGGACGCTTTATTCAGTCCAAAGTTTTATACGAAGCGTCGAAATTTACTATTTTTGGCGTACTTTCTAAACTTTAGGGACGCTTTTTTGTGTCTAAAATCTTCAATTTAGTGACGCTTTTTGTGTCTAGAGTTTAACAGATTTGATGTTTTTTTGTTTTGGCAACCCATTTTCATGTCTATAATTTCTATGTTGGGGACATTTTCTTGTCCGTATTCTTTAAAAAATCTAGAATACATTTCCCAAAAAAACATATTTCACACTGAAAAATTATTACTAGTATTACCCAAAAAAATTAGGCTAAACTTTTTTTTATTGCATATAAGTATATTATAGTATATGTACAATATATCATAGTAATGAGTTTCCTATTACAATGAACATAATTCCAATTCATACTTCATTCGTGACTAGTAGTTGAACAAATATGTTCATTTCTTCTCAAAAAATCTTCGATCAATCTTCAATTTAGCTACTCCTTAAAATGCTTCCAAGAGGGCATAAAGCTAAGTTCAAATTGTGACCAATGATTGCTGAAATCTTCAATCAATCTCCAATATAGCAGCTCCTTAATCTGCTCATTTACCTCTGATGTTCTGGATCCCGAGGCAGGAAATTTGATTAGTTACATCACAATACTACTACAAATGATATGCAAAATATATCAACCTTGAATTGAAGAAGCACCAAAAAGTGATTGTGTTGGGCAGATCACATCACTTTTTTGATGCACTATTGAACTCTACAAAAGCATTTTGGAATACTTCGATACTAGCACAATCAAACCAGAGTTTCTTGTAATAAGCTGTAAGTCAATTTAGTCACATAGTGAAACTTAATATATAATTATATACTGCACTTATGCTCTCTTCCTAATATAATTTAATACGTGAATCTGTTTCACAAAAAGGTTAAACACCACAAAGATCGATATAATATACAAGAAATGCAATTTACTTTAGTTCTTCAGTAAGGTACGTAGATTAGAGTTTGCTGCCTGCAACTCTATGTTAGAAACCAACCTCTACGTTAAGAAAACCTTCAAGAGTTAATATAGCAGCAAGTAACAGTGTCATTCTCAAGATGTAATACTGATGGCATGTCCACCAGATCACACTAACATACCAAACACATGCATTCAATTATTTAAACAAAAGGCAAATATTGAAATAGTACTATGAATGCCGATCAATTGTGATGATTAAAAAAGAAACTACACCTAAGACTCGAAGCCACATCCTTCGTTCAAAATAAGGGAATTCAAGCATAAGAAACCAACAATAAAAAAATAAAAAATAACAATTTAACAAAGTGTATCATCATCCAAGGAAATGACTAGAGTAAGCTAAAAGTAGAAAAATTTTACCACAATAATGAAATGTTAAAACAGGAATAAGACACTTATGCTCAAAAACGTTACCTACCCAAGAACATAAATATCTCTAGATGTGACAAAACTATGGCTCTAGTATTCTTCTAGTTCACAATCTGCAAGAAACTCAACATTGATAGTAGAATATGCAGAAGCATATTAAACAACACATGAAAATATTGCAATGAATTGGAACTAGAATTAATAATTTGAACTATAATAATACAATACTACATTGGTTATGTGAAATGTTCTTATAATGATATGTCTAAGTAGCATATAGTGTTATGTTAAAGATGCAGACTTACTAATAATTTGAACAAAAACAAAAAAATCAGATAAATATGCCGATTAATCAAGTATAATAAAAGAAAGACATTATAGTACAACAAAACTTAATCTAGCTCTTACCATGTTCTGAGCACGAAATGCCTACAAATGCAGAAGAAAGTACATGATTGAACATACTTATAGAACTAAAACATAATAGTTGATTTAACTTCAAGTTCAATATCCATTTGCATGCTTTTAGACATCAACTTAATAGTTTATCAACTTAATAGTTAATACAATGCAAAACCTGCATTTGTTAGGATGTAATATTTTAGTTGGACAAACTAAAGTAAGATAGACCATGTCTGCAATCTATTAATGTGTTAGATAACAAAGGGTAATGAGGAAAAATATAACAGCTTTTCCAATTTTATTTAGTTATGTTATAACAATAATGATCCAACCAAAGCCCAAAAATTAGTGACAACAATAACTCAAGAATAATTGTGGAGAACACCTCTAAATTATTACTTAAGTGTACACACCAAAAGAATTCAAGTCTCCATGACCCATTTACCCCAATAAATAAAACCATCTTTCACAATCAAGCAGATGGATTAAAAGGTATAAATGACATACTAACAATTCCTACGAGATAATAAAATTAGGTTTCACCGCAATAATTATTATGCAAATAAATTAATCATAAATAAGACTTCAAATTCTTATTGTAAGAAATAAGTTAATTAAGCTACATATATCAAAGAGTATCATAAATTGACTCAATATAAACCCCAATTTCAGACTTGCGAAGCTTAAATCATCAATTATCAATTCCTTATTTAATTAAAATATATTGAAAACAATGCAACAAGGAGCAGAAACATATCCAAAACTTTTTTGCAATATGTCAACAGAGAGCTAAGCCGATTCTCATATTATGCAGGGGATGGAGAAAAAGAAAGTATTAGGAAAATACACAAGAGAGTAAAAAAAAAAAACAAAAAACCCAGAAATTCAAGCTAAGATGAGGAAATGAAAATATTGTTAGTAAAATAAAGATAGAAATCGCAAGCAAGGATTACCATTTAGATCTGAAACTCTAGAATTGAAATTGTGAGAAGAGGGCGAAGAGTGGAGGTTAGGGTAGAGATGGGGGCTGCAAATACTTCGTAATAATTATAAGAGAGATGGAGATTATTTTAGAAGTTGGGCGGTTCACAAGCTTTCCCCCAAAATTTTGATACGCAACACGTGTGCCCACATTGGTATTTACTGAAATCTCGACACTAATCTAAGTCGGGAAGATAAAAAGGTGTCGAGCTACCACGCTGCCTGCAATATGAAGTTGACGGCCCATGCTCAGCGTCGAGTCAAAAACGTCTAGAAAGGACGCATTTTGTAGTAGTGAAGCCCCTTAGTGGGGCAGACAGCCCACTTGGCAGCAACAACAACAAGGCCAGTGGGCCTCCCCACCTTGCCTATTTCCTAAAGGACCAATCTAGCAGTTCAGAGGGCAGCCCCAACCTTCTTTCATGGGCCCACGTCCAAATCAGAATCAGGCTTACTATGCTAGCCCGGCTCAATACGGATATGGTCCTCTCATGACCCCTACGGAATTCGGTCAATCCTATAGCTCCATTGGTTTTCAAACTCCTGACAACGGATGGTACGTGGACACCGGGGCAAATTCTCATATGACTCGTGATTCGAGTAACCTTTCTATACTGTTTAATTTGAGCACTCCTCAATATATTTTGGTTTGTAATGGCAAACGCATTCCAATTCTTGGTTATTGGTCCACTACTACCCCCCCCCCCACCTAACTCCTCTTTCCACCTAAAAAATGTCCTATATGTTCCTAGCATTATTAAGAACTTAAATTCTGTTAGAAAATTCTCTTGTTATAATGTTGTTTCTGTTGAATTTGACCCTCTCGGTTTTTCTTTGAAGGACCTTCTTTCGAGGACAATTCTAGTGAGGTGCAAATCTACTCTCTAATAATTCCTCTACAAACACTCATCTCTCTCTCTAGCTGCAATATCTCCTTCAACATGGCATCATAGGCTTGGGTGTCCCGGCACACCAGTTTTTGATTATCTTAGGAAGAACAATTTTATCAAATGTAATAAGAGTACTCATACTCCTTTATTCTACTCTTGTCCTTTAGAAAAACATGTACGACTCCCTTTTACGTCGTCTACTTCTTTATCATTTTCCCCTTTTGATATCATTCATGCAGATTGAAGGACTTCCCCTATCATTAGCAAATTGGGTCATAAATATTATTTGGTGTTGCTTGATGATATCTCACATTTTATTTGGGTTTTTCCTCTAAAATTCAAATCCCAAGTCTATGACACTTAAATTTTTTAGCATATTTGAAAACTCAGTTTGAAAGGAACATCAAAACCATTCAAAGTGAAAATGGCCGAGAATTTGATAATTCTCCTTTTCTTAACTTTTGTGCGAAAAATGGCACGATCTTCCATTTTCTTGCCCGAACACATCTTCCCAAAATGGCAAGGTCGAAAGACAATTCGCACCATTAACAATATGTCACGAACTATCCTCTTCCATGCTTCTCTCCCACCCTCTTTTTATGTTCATGCTATTCATATAATAGCATATATTGTCAACATCAAACTATCAAAGACGATAAAAAATATAACGCCAACCAAAGTCCTATACCGTAGGTTTCCCACGCAAATATGAGTGCCACCGCACCTCATAAGCTTGCTCCCCGTTCTAAGCCATGTGTATTGTTGGGGTTTCCTTCCAATCATCGGGGTTACCTTTTCTATGATCTATCGTCCAATAAAATCACCATTTCATATCATGTTACCTTCGTTCAAGACATCATCCCTTTCTCCAACCTCACCAAATTTTGTGAAAATGATTATGGTTTTTTGGACTCCAACATTTCTCCAATTCTAGCTCCCCTCCTTGTGTAGAATGGGCTCGGCCCACTTTCGTCTCCCCAAGCCGTTGGCCCATCTCTCCACAAGCCCACCAAAACCCTCTCACAAATTCCTCTCCCCGCACTCTCCCTACCTCACTTCAGAAGACCCCTCCGCATGTGGGCCCCACCTGCGGACTCCATTGCCTAACTCTCCTCCTTCACCTTCTAATCCCATTATTCAATTCGGATCAGTGACCCCAGCTTCGACCACTACTCCTTAAACACGACCTCTTCCTATTCCTGCTTATGTTATGAATAATCGTGCCAAATCTGGGATTTTTAAACCAAATTTGAAGTACAATTGCTCCATTCAAGCAATTTATTTTCTCCCTAAAAATCCCAAAATAGCCATGCTTGACCCGAATTGGAATGTCGCCATGAATGAGGAATTTAGTGCTCTTATAAAACAATATAACTGGGATCTTGTTCCAAGGCCGGATGGAGTAAACGTTATTCGATGCATGTGGTTTTTTAAGCATAACGCAGGGAAAATGGTGACTTAGAGAGGCACAAGGGAAGTCTTGTTGTAAATGGGAAGTCTCAACTGGTTGGTGTGGACTGTGATGAAACGTTTCGTTCGGTTGTCAAACCGGCCACTATTCATACTATTTTGAGTACTGTTATAGGGAGGGGTTGTCCCATCATTCAACTCGATGTCAAAAATTCTTTCATCCATAGGGATCTAAAAGAAACTGTCTCTATGCATCAGCCACCGGGTTTTGTGGACCCTCGGTTTCCTCATTATGTGTGCCGGCTCCGTAAATCTTTGTAGGGTCTCAAACAGGCACCTAGGGCATGGTACCAAAGCTTTGCTAATTATCTTCTTTAGATTGGTTTTGTGTGTAAAAAGTGATACCTCCCTCTTCATATTCTTTCATGGCTCAAATGTTTCTTACTTACTATTATATATTGATGACATCGTCCTAACCACCTCTTTTGAGAAACTTAAATCCGACATCATTGCTCTCCTTCAATTCGAATTCTCTCGAACTGATTTGGGTAAGCTAAGCTTCTTTTTGGGGATTTTGGTGCATCGTACCAAGAACAATATGTTTGTGAGTCAAAGTAAGTACGCCGAGGAGATTATTCGCCGAGGTAAAATGGCAAATTACTAAGTCGTGGCTAATCATGTCGACACTAAGTCAAAGCTTGGTGCTCTTAATGGCCAGCCAGTTAGTGATCCATCTCTTCAAAGGAGTTTTGCAGGTGCCCTTTAGTACCTCACCTTTACGAGACCGAACATTGCTTATGTAGTCCAACATATTTGCTTATTTATGCATGACCCAAGGGAACCACATTTTAACGCTATAACGCATATTATCAGATATATCCGAGGCACTACAGATCATGCATGGCATACACTTGTATCAGTATGCACCTACAAGACTTATTTTCTACACGGATGTCAATTAGGGGGGTTGCCCTGATACTGGGCGTTCTACTTCTGGGTATTTTGTTTATTTGGTTGACAATTTTGTCTCTTGATCGACGAAACGTTAGCCTACATTTTCCCGTTCTACTGTCGAAGCAGAATATAGAGGTGTCGCAAATGTTATTACCGAAGTTTGTTTGATCTAGAATATCCTTCTCGAGCTATATTGTCTTTTGCGTAAGGCATCCTTGGTTTATTGTGATAATATCTCTAAGGTCTACTTGTCTTGCAATTCGGTACAACACAAACGTACCAAGCACATCGAGATGGTGTAGGGAATTTTCAAGAATCCCACACATGAGCCCCACTATGATCATACACTTAAGTATGGTGGCATCCAAAGGGAAGGAAGCTAGAGTAAAAGAGTCGCCAACAAGTTCTAGGAACTTGTAAACCGTTCACAGGATGAAGGTTACACCCCTTTACGATCCATGAGATCTCTAATTACATTGTGGTCTGGAACTAAAATGACTGGATATTCGGGGATGACGGTACAAATCTAATCTAAAGGAGATTGAATCTGCCCTAAAAATAGGCCTCTACTTTATTCTTCTCGTATTCATGTGCGCTTTCTAGTTGGATGCCTCGTATCTCTTTCTTTTATGTCTAGGGCGAAGGCAACTTCGAGCATTGATAGGTGTGTCTAAGAACTAATGAGTTAGGTATGGTATTTGTGAAAACGCTAATTTAGAAGGCTAGAGAGAGAAAGAATAAGTTATTTCTTAAGAGAGAGAATTAGAGAGTTCTGGGTTATTTGAAAACGGAGGTCTAGGACCCTATTTATAAGAAAACAGTCCGAAAACTAATAGCAAAGAATAAGAATTCGAATCGGACTAAAATTGGTTATGTCGTCTGGCGACAGACTCTTGCGTCTGGCGACAATTAAAAGATAAAACGCGCTTTGTACGGAATTCTTTTCCTAATACAGTTAAGTAATTAGACTTCGCATTTATCAGTTTTAAGATCATATTTATCAAAATAAAATACTTGTTTTATTCCAAATAAAACTCTTTAAAATTATAACTATTAATCCTGATTCCATTAGAATATAAAAGAACCTTCTAGATTATCTAGAAGACTAAAATCAATCTAAATAACTTTAGGATCAATAATTAATAGGCCCTCCACTAGATCATTGACCCTCATATAAAATTCATTTTAGGCCTAATTTAGTATTTTGGCCATAACTTCCTCATTATTCATTAGAATTGGGCTTATAATATATCGTTGGAAAGCTCTTTTCGAGCCCTATCCAACTTCACTATCATTGGACCCTTATCATGGACAAAACTAAATTAGAATGGATATTTTCGTAAATAGAGTATATATTTTTTTTTCAAAAACAAAAAGAGAGATATTTCAATAAAAAACAACCGCATCAATAGACTTTTCACACTCTCACTTAGTTCGATAATTAAATGACGTGAAAGGTATTCATCACTGTGTTTGGTTTTGGGGAGCCACATTTGGGTGTCTACAGATGGACATTCACTTTGTTCGAGATAAGGTGGCTCTTGGCCACGTTAAGGTGCTCCATGTTCCATCTCCTTACCAGTACGCTGATATTTTCACCAAGGATTTACCGTGGCAATGATTTCAAGACTTTTGGTCCAGTCTCAGGGTTTGACCTCCTCCCGCCTCAACTGTGGGGGTGTGATAAAAAATATGTTAATAATCTCTTTATATTTTGTTGATATTCTTTATGTGTAATTAGCATTTATTCTATTTCTCATATTATATTTGTACCATACCTATATATATTGATTAATGAGAAAGCCTGCACCAAGGAGAATTGCCCAATATTACAATACCTAATGTTTTATGTTAGCTTTTTATTTCCTTCCTTTCTTTTTAGTTGCATCACTTTCTTAAAACAAAAATTTCAAATTAGTCGCATCAATTTCTTATTAAGTAAATAAACTCTGTCTTCTCTATCCTATCACATTACGTGTTCATTTTTTTATTCTCTAATTTGTATCTCTCTCGTCTCCAAAAATTGTGTAGGAGTACAATTTACAAAGTGATGCAAATAAAAAAAAATACAAAAAACGGAGGAAGTAGATGTTTTTCCCTTGGAAAGGAAAAATGTAATATAATAATCCCGCCTTTAGTCGGTCTTCCTTAACAATCCCACCTTTTGAAATTCCAAAAACAATCCCACCTTTAACATGGATCTTCCATTAACGTTCCCTGACCGATTGAATTGTTTTGGTAACCGGTTTTCTTAGGTTTTATGGCACGTGTCGAGGTTTAATTGGTTTATTCTTTTTTTTAATTATTAAAAAAAAGTAAAAGTTATGAAAAAAAAACAAAAGCCGCTGCCGCATCCCTTCCCCGGCAACCAAACTCAGGCGTCATCCTCGCCCCTCCACATCCCTGTAGCAGCTGCATCCCTTCCCCGACAACCCAGCTCAAGCATCATCTCTTCCTTGGCAACCCTAATCGGCGAGTGATTGATTCAATCATCACAACGCATCATCATCACCACCCATCTTTCTTCATGGCAGTGCACTTCATCATCACCACGCATCATCATCAGCGATCCTTAACATCTTTTATCAATGGTGTAAGCTCATTCATGGCAGTTGGATTGATTCAATTTCATTCATACCGTACAATTTCACACGCGAAATATGGTTTTCGGTGATGATGTTCTATTCATATGGGGGTTAGGGTTTCAAATGGGGTCGGGTTTCAGCTAAGGTGAGGGCAGGTGGGGCTGCAGCCTGAGGAAATGTTTAGAATGGTGGATTGAACTTGCCGCGGCGAAAGAAGTCATGGTTGGTGTAGGAATGCGTTGGTGTTAGGGGGTTGCTGGTAGAGGAGTGTGTGGGTGTTAGAGGTTTGTTGGTGGAGGAGTACGTGTGTGGGTGTTAGGGGGTTGGTGGTGGAGGAGTGCATTGGTGGTAGGGGCCGGGGTTGTTGGTGGGGTATTTTGAGGGTTGTGCTTGGTGTTGGGAAAATGGTGGTTGGTAAGGAATGAGGAGTTGAGAAGGTGGTAGTTTGGGTGGTAGCTCAGGTGGTAAACATGGAGGGAGGTGGGAGGAGATGAATTTAAAAAATTAAAAAAGTTTGACAGGTTTAACCAGTAATAGGTCAAAATGATCGTTAATGGAAGATCCATGTGTAAAAGTGGGATTGTTTCTGAAATTTCAAAAGGTGGGATTGTTTATGGAGACCGACTAAAGGTGGGATTATTAGATTATATTTTTCCCCTTGGAAATACATTGCTTCCTCTGTAGCTAAAATACAATCATTGTTCTTTTTAACAAAAGACGGTCAAAAGAGAGCTGGTGAATAGTGTAAAATTCAAAGCGGATCAAGGAAAAAAGAACGGAGGAAGTACTTTTTTAGTAATTGAATGGAAGTTCATAGTCCATTAAACAAGTTCTATATATATTGCTTTATAAATAATGTGCGAACTCTTATTTCATCATCTCATTAACTAAGATATTATATATTTAACATGGGCATATGTAATTATGTTAGTCCTAAATCATGTGTCATTCTGATATGTTTGATGCATGTTATTACTCATTGCAGATAAACCAAGATGCATTTCAGGAGTGAATTTTGTTAAGATGCTTGGAGGTGAGTTATTTTTTAGAGTGCCAAACTAGTTAATTGGATAGTTTTATTAAATTAATGTCAAATTTTGGTGAAATTCATAGAACTTATTTGAACGGATCATACTTGCATTTATTTTTATTTTTAAGAGTGCACTTATTAGTTTTGAAGTTCGTTGACCTAAAATGTCATTTTTTAAAAACAAAATTAAAAAAAAAAAAACAAAAAATGTCAATGTCTCATATGTACCCATTCAGAATCTTTGCTTCATGTCATAATTAACCAAAAAGGACAAAAATACATGCAAAGAGGTTTGAACACTAAACCTCCTTAAATAAAGACAACACTACTATCTAAGCTACAAATAAATCAGGTTCATTCATCATCATAAACATATAAATACATATTAGAACAAAAAAAAAAAAAAAAAAAAAAAAAAAAAAAAAAAAAACCAAAATAACACCCGAGGCAACGACCAGGTCCACACACTAGTTCATTTCATTAATCTTGGCATTTAAGCATGATTAAAAGTTAAGTTTCATATATTCTTCATGAATAGGTTGTCAAAAGCTATCACAACCCAAAAAAAATCAACTCGGGCATGACCATAATCCGACTTGCTTGAAACCAAGAAAATAGTGACTCGAACCCTATTTGACCTAATATGAAATTAGCCAAAGACTTAAATTAACTTGAGAATTCAAGATCAAACCGCGAACATAATTTGACTTGTGATGACTTGAACCAAATATTACCCAATAATTATTGACCTGAACTTGATTATGAGAAAACTCGATTAAACTCCTTGAACATCATCCTTACCTATAATAATAATTAACCCCGACTTACTTAACGCGATACATACTCGTCTTCAATTTAACTTGACCATGCCAGTTTCTAACTAGACTAGTATACAGCTTGACTCCAATTAAACATATAGATTCTCGAACTTATAAAATTACAACATGTTTGTTTATGGGGATAAATGAATAGGGATAGGGATTTGAGGTAAAGGATATTAAAATCCTATGTTTGTTTCTAGGGATTGGGATTAGAGAGAGGGTGGGACAAGGATTACATCACATCTTTTCCTTCAATTTCTATACCTAGGGGGGTTGGAATAAGAATGATGGATAGGAATTATAATTAAAATGGCATTTATACCATAATGAAGAGAAAAACTAAAGGAGAAAGATAGGGTTTGTAATGGGTATTGTAGACACCTAAAAATGTCTCCCCAAAACCAAACCAGATGATAAACAACCTTTCACCGCCACTATTAGTCGGGTTTAGTATTTAATCCCGAGAGTGCTTAAAAAATCGTATTTTATTAAATTCATATTTTTGAACAGTCCATGGATTAGTCTTGATGTTTGGTAAAAGCATAGTTTTAATTTCAGCCCAAACTTATTAATTAATTTTAAGCCCAAACCTTTTTTATTTTATTGTTTTATTATTTATTTTTGGCCCAAACCTTTTATTTAATTATTTTCTTATTTTAGCCCGAATAATAAAAGCCAGAAAAGGCCTGAAATTATCAATCGGCACTTAAAAAGCCGAAGGAAATTAGGGTTAAAAAATGTATTTAGACGGAAAATGGACTGGAAATTCCCGCGCCACGGCAGACTGCCACCGTGTCACGGGAATCCTTCCCGTCTGACGGTGGGACTTCCCGTGACACGGGAGGTCTGCCGTGACACGGGACATTCCGTTTCTTTTCCGCGTAAAACCCCTAACGCGTTTTTTATCCCGTTTTCTGAAAATTTCCCGCGTCACATCAAAAATGTACCGTGTCACGGGAAAGTGTACCGTCTGACGGTGGAGCTTCCCGTGTCACGGTACAGTTTGACCGTGTCACGGGATACTTTTTTAGGGTTTTTATCATTTTAGGGTTCCGTGTGCTCTCTCAGCACATTTTCCCTATAAATACCCCCCTCATTTCTGATGAACGGGGGTACCGAGTAATTTTATTATTTTATTTTCTCTCTTCTATGCTATTAGCCCAAACACTAGACTACCCTTTTCACTTCAAAATTCCTTCTTCAAGCTCTCAAAGGAGTCCATATTTTACTCGAGGTTCTGTCCTTAAACCATGGCGTGAAAGGTAGAACTGTTTGAGGGTTTGGCCCCAAAATCAACTTTATTTTATTTGATTTAATTTAGTTATTGTTTTATTATTTCCTTGAAGTTACTAACTCGTTTATTATTTTGTAGTTGCAAACAAACAGAATCAAAGTAAGGATCATGCTCCTTTTATTTTTATTATTTTTCTAACGATTTTATGTTGTTGGAATTGTGATTAAATTGGTTTTAATATTAATGTTGTTTTATTATATTTATGATCACCATATTGCATGTTTAAAGGGAATATGTAATTGAAAATCACGACTAATAAGATAATTTGGACAACCGGTTTAGGATCCTTTTTAATCTTATTATTAATTGAAGTGATCACCAATATTTTAGAATTATGTGTGCATTAATCTTAAACCAATTTAGTTAAATAATAGTTTGGAGCGAATTGAATTATTGTTTGTATGCCTTTGAGATCGCAGGAATCATTTTTCACTATAAGAATCGAGTAGAGGCCAATACGGGCGAATGTGACTCCATGACTCACTTCGTACCATCATCCCCGATTCTCCTTTCGTGGTTCCGAACCATATGGAGTTAGTAATCTCATGGATTATGAATGGGGTGTAACCTTCACGGGTCAATCGTTGTTGCCTATCGTTGTCCCTTATCGTGGTTGTCTTTTATGATCCGTGAACGGTTTACAAGTTCCTTAAAAACTTGTTGGCGGCTCCCTACTTTATTTGTCCCTAATCGTTGTCCCTAATCGTAATGTCAATTCCCACTTCCTATGAGTGCCAAGCATATTCACAACATGCTTTTTACGTAGGCGCACTTCGAACGACGCCTACAGGTATATTTGTAATTTTACTACATATTCTACTTTTATCCCTAACTTATACTAAACAAAGGATAATAACACTCCATTTAATCCCTATCCCACTCAAAATTCTCTATCCTTATCCTATTCTCTTATCCTTCTTATCCCTATCCCAAGTACAAAACACCCGTTACATTACCTATGTACATTCTAAATAAGAAATCAACTTTTATCAATTGGTACTAGAACTAACTTAATACTTCATCTGTTCTTTTTTACTGCACCTATTTCTTTTATCACGCTTGCCAATGCAAAACTTTAGCAATCAATAACTTTAAATCTTCATAAGTAAAAATTATAAAGTTGTATATTACGATAGTACTTATTGAGACAAATTAAAAAAGATATCATATGAATATATTTTTTCTTACATATCATTCACAAAAGACTGTCAAAGGAGAAGTGGTGAATAGTGTAAAAGTCAAAGTGGGTCAAGTTAAAAAGAATGGATGAAGTACTTGTCTTAAGCCAAACTCTTACTCCAATACAATAATGACCAGAACCTTTTTGAAATTGACCCTATGATTTCTCGATTTATGCAAATCTTGAACATGATATTGTCATGACATGGACTTGACAAGACCCATATATAACCGTTTGTACCTACAATGAGTAGATGAAGAACCTAATTCAAACTTGATAATAACCCAACCTATTCCAATTGTTGACCAATCTGACGACCCAAGCTAACATTGATCAATAATGAGCTTTTTACCTAACCTAAGGCTCGATTATGTTCAGCTTAATTTCAATCCAGTTCAGTTCAGCTTCAATCAATTCCATTCTATTCAACTCTATTTATTTCAGTTCTGTTGTCTCATAAACAATTCATTTTACCTCTATTCAGTTCAGTTTTGTTTAATTCAACCTAATCAGTTGAGTTCAAATTTAGTTGTTTACTGTTAATCAAAAGAAGCCTATAGCCATTAAAAATGAATATGATGATTCGGATTATTAAATAATAATAATAATAAATTAGGATTATTATTTGCGAACCGTTTAATGTTGAGATCGTTGGAATCAAATTTTTGTATTTTGTTTAAAAAATCCTTTTTATCATAATTTTATAGTGTATATTTTTTTTTTATTTTTTCCATTATAAATCTATATCTCTTGGTTGCAGAAGATGAAGAGGCCTTTGATGTTCTATTTTGTATTGCTTTTGAAATGATGGACGGCCAATGGCTTGCGATGAATGCCTCGTACATGCAATTCAATGTAGTGGTTCCTTTATTTCCTCTTGTTGTTTACATGTTGTTGAATCTATTTGTTATAGAATCAATTCAACCAAAAGCTTTACTTAATGGTTGAAGGCCAAAATCAGATTATATAATTTATCACGCCCCCTTACATGAGAGTCCATTGAGCTTGAAATATGGATGTTGCATGAGCTTAACCAGCTTCTAATATTCCACTTTAATAGGACAGGTGGATGAGATTCGAACATGTGATCTTTATGTTACGCTGGCTCTAATCCCATATTAAAGAGTCAACTCAATCAAAAGTTTAAACTGATGGTTGAATCCCAAGATTAGTTTATATAATCTATCACCATTTTTTAGCTTCCTTCAAATTAATTTATTGTTGCCCATTTTTGCAGGATGTTTTACAAGCAACACGAACACAATTGGAGAGAGAGTTGTCTTTGGATGATATGCAAAGAGTACAAGATCTTCCAGCTTACAATCTCCTATACAAATAATCACTTGTAAATTTTTGAATTTAGATCTCTTACTGACTAGGGTGGTTTCGAAAATTTCTGACGTGTAAGTGAATGGGAAATCGATCTGTTCTAGTCTTAGAGCAATGTGTGATTGTGCGTGCTGTACGGCATTCTGGTAAAGCTAAGATCACAGGAGAAGTATTTTAAAGATACATTCACTACTTGAATTGTTAGGATTAATTCCTACAATATACTTAATCTTCATATCAAATTAATTGGTAAAACATAATTGCAGAAACGTACCTGATTCCATGACAATTGATTGAATCCCTTATTGATTATGCGTCTTCTAGTAGATACACACTCTAGGGTTTCTCTCTATTGATGGGATATAATTGAGACTCTATTGTATGTACTACAAAAGACCATAACCCTAGATGTCTATTTATATATAGACCCCCTTCCCTAATCCGCCAATCATGCATTAGAAAAGGTCCAACGGTCTCTACACATAAAGGTAAACCCATACTCTATAAAAGACGTAACAAGCCCAATAATAATAATTACTTTAAATGGATTACTTGAATTTTGGGCTAAATTACATGACAACGTGTAATACTCTGTATTTTTATACGTATTTTATTTAAAATATGTATTTAATAAGGGTATTTAAATCATTTTAATATTTTAATTATGGTGTTTTAATTAATTACCCTATGTAAGTTTGGAAATATTTTTACTAAAGGAAAGTTTGTTTAATTATTTATTTTATAAAAGTTGGGGTTTTATTTTAGGAAATTATGATTTTAACAAGTTTTAGTAGGGAAGGGATTAGAAAAAACTAAATGAGGAAAGTTTAGGGTAAAAGGGTGATAGAGAAGGTTATAAATATCCCTCTTATGAGGCAATTCAACTTTGCCCATAGTGGAGAAAACCCAAGGTAAACTTCTCTCCCTTTTCTCCTTATTTTTCTTCTCTCTTTTTCTTTTTCTTTCTCCTTCCCCTTCCCCTTTTGTTTTCGCACCACCACCACCGGCAACCACCACCACCGGTGGGCCTCCAACCACCAGCCACCCAGCCGGCATCAGCGGCGACCACCAGTGCTGGCAGCAGCCGGCAGTGGCGCTGGCCTGCTGTCGGCAGTCGTGAGTTTCGAAAAAAAAAATATTTAAAAATCAAATCTTTCTTGCTCAAATTTAATCTATGCTTTAATCTAATTGTAAATTATGAGTTTTGGGATTTAGTTTTGATGTTTGATTATTATAATTATGTTAATTAATTTTCAGATTTGATTTTTAATTAAAAAAGTCCCAATTTTTGAAACCCTAGGTTCTTGATATATGAGTTATTGAAGGATTATGAAGTATATTGGGGTAGACCTTTGTTTTAAGTGTTTTAAGACTTAATTACAGCAAGTTTTAATTAAAATAAAGTGCTGGAATTTTTTGTAGAACACTTAATATTATGTTTCTTGAAGAAATTTTAATTACCCATTAATAGGGACTTAATTATAGTGTTTTAAATATAATTTCAGCTTACATTAATTAAATTATGAGGGGTTTTAAAATAGTATATATTACTTGAAATTTGTTTAGAGTGGATTTTAAAACTCTATTATGATTTTAATGTGTAGGAGACTTTGAAGTAAGCAATTTCTACTAGTCGTGACAATTTTAAAATCGTATTCAAGGTACGTTCGCGTACTTAGCATATTTTTGGTGATGTAGTATCATTCTAGGCTTGATTTAATTAATCCTAAATAGTATCATGCTAAGATTTATGATTGAAAATTGTGGATTATTGATATTGGTGATTAAATTAGAAAGCATGATTTATTTGAGATGGATTAATAGTTGGAAAATTAATGTTTGGCATGTTGTGTTTGAACCTCACTTTTATTTATGGCATGTTAGAATGCATGATTAATAAAATTACATGCTTAGTTACGTTTGGATTATTAAAAAGGAATTTTATTATGGTTCAAACAATTCTTATTGATGCTTTAAGCATGCGGAAGGAGCTATATAAGTGTCTATGTACACAAGGAATAAATTGTATGTTTGTGCCTTTGTGCACTTAAGGTGTTTTTAACATCGAGGGATAGGATTTTTGGCGCTTTATGTGTTTAAGGTGTCCTTGACACTGAGGTAGAATTAAAAGGGTTCAACATTAAATAATATGTGGTTACTAATTATTCAAGAATTAAATTGGTATGTTTGGTTGATTGAATAAATATTGTTGATTGATTTAGGCCCCGTTCTTTAGAGCTGCTTTGCTCTGCTCTGCTCTGCTGAAATCTGCTTTGCTCTGCTCTGCTCTGCTCTGCTTTGCTGAAATCTGCTCTGCTCTGCTATGCTCTGCTCTGCTATGCTCTGCTTCAATCTGCTCTACTCTGCTCTGCTCTGCCCTGCTCTGCTCTACTTAAAATTAATACTTAATATTAAATTATTATAATAATAATTAATATTTAATAATAATAAATAATTAATATTTAATATTTAATAATAATAATAATTAATATTTTATAATAATAATAATAATAAATAAATAATATTTAATAATAATAAATAATTAATATTTAATTATAATAATAAGTAATACTTAATAATAATAATAACAATAATTAATTATTGATATTTAATAAATAAAATAAAAAAAATAA
Source organism: Chenopodium album (assembly GCF_948465745.1). Taxonomy (NCBI): domain Eukaryota; kingdom Viridiplantae; phylum Streptophyta; class Magnoliopsida; order Caryophyllales; family Amaranthaceae; genus Chenopodium; species Chenopodium album. Next base: position 20,767,909 of record NC_137842.1, read on the forward strand.
TAAATAATTATTAATATTTAATAATAATAAAAATAAATTATTAATAATTATTAATAAAAATAATAATAATAATAACAATAATAATTAATATTTAATAATAATAATAATAATAATAATAGTAATAGTAATAGTAATTATACTAACAGTAATAATAATATTTGTAACTAATAATATTAATTATAATAACAATAATTGATTTTTATAATAGCAATTAATATTAAGATAACGACTAATATTTAAAGATAATACTAATTATTAATTTTTAATAATAATAATTAAATAATATTTAATAATAATTATAATTAATATAATAATAATTAATATTTAACTTTAAAAATTTAATGATTATAATAATAATGCGATAATATTAGTAGTAGTAGTAGTAGTAATACTAATAATAATAATAATAATAATAATTATTATTATTATTATTATTAATATTTAATAATAATAATAATTAATATTTAATAATAATAATAATAATAATAATAATAATAATAAAAGTAGTAATAATAGTAGTAGTAGTAGTAGTAGTAGTAGTAGTAGTAATAATAATAATAATAATAATAATAATAATAATAATAATAATAATAATAATAATAATAATAATAATAATAATAATAATAATAATAATAATAATAATAATAATAATAATAATAATAATAATAATAATGATGATGATGATGATAATAATAATAATAAAATAATAATAATAATAATAATAATAATAATAATAATAATAATAATAATAATAATAATAATAATAATAATAATAATAATAAAATCTGCTCTGCTCTGCTCGGCTCGGCTAAAATCTGCTCTGCTGAAATATGCTCTGCTCTGCTCTGCTTTGCTTTGCTCTGCTGAAATCTGCTCTGCTCTGCCCAGAAGCTCAAAAGAACAGGGCCATATTATGCTTTGAAAGTCATCACCAAGTCCAATAATATGTAAATAACGTAAAGTGAAAGACATTACGCACCAAAACTCTTAGAACGTATATACCTTGAGTATGAACACTGGGGGGAGTTATGGGGTTTTATATTTAATCATAATTTCTAATGGAGTACAGGACGCTGTATATTCCTTTTTATTTATTATTATGCGCAGGAATTCCGCCACCTTTGAGTGGTTTTGTCGCTGGCACGGTTAGATCTCGTGTCAGTTAACCTCAATTTATTTGGGGGAGGTATAATTAGAAACCCGTTCGATGCGTAATCAACGCTAAATGAATTATTTAGTGTCTAGTAAAGTGTCTTGTTGATTGTTTTGTGTGCTTGTAAACAGGTGCATTGAGGTAAGTGTGTGTTGATAGGTGAGAGCATGTTAGTGTGTTTAATTACGCCTACGTACTCAGCTTTGCTGATTGTGTGTGTTTGTGTGTTTGGCCATGTCTTTATCTTGGCCCTATGACGACCCATTTTTAATGCAGAGTAGTGGGGACAAGTAGTGATAAACTTTTCAGGTATTGAAGCGTATTCATGACAAGGCATGAGTGAAGAGTGAATCATGCTAGTTTACGATGTGTTTTATGCTTTGTTTATTTATGATACTTTTCATATTGACTAACGCAAAGACTTGGTTTCGGAACGGTTTTGAATAAGGGCCTTTAATGGTTCCAAGTTGTAGTTTGATTTTATTTGACTTTGTTTGTTTGGTTTTAAACTTTACTTTCATTTGGTTGACTTTTGAGTTGACTTGTTTAAACAGTTTTTTAATTTAAAGTCTTCCGCTGTGTATCTTTGATAGTTGCCTTAGCTGTTTTCACAGTGGCGGTAATGTCTTAGATATTCCTAAATCGTATTTAAAAAAGTAAAGTGGGTATTTAAAAGAAAGGAATTTCTAGGGTGTTACAAAGTGGTATTTGGGAGCTTAAGTTGAGATTTTAATTACCACTAACCCAAAAACGTTTTTCTTACTATGATTTAAACTTGGCCAAGTGTTAATTTAATTATGCAATGTTATTTGTTCCGATTTTATTTCTTTTATTTTTGTTAAGGGACGAAATTTTTTTTTTATTTATTTTATTTTGGTCCGATTTTTTTTTTAAGTGGGACACTCGAATTTTTTTTTTTAGAGTGTCGGAATTTTTTTTAGTAGGGCCGAAATTTTTGGCCCTCTTCCCATTAATTTCGAATTTTTTTTAGCAAGGTAAAAATATTTTTTTTTTGTTTGTTTGTTAAGTTTTGCACGGAGCAAGGATTGAGGTAAGAATTATTTGTTAAAAGCTTTTATTAACATGTTGGTGAGCTTGGGTAGGAAAAGAAAGGGCATATAGGCTAGAATTTAATTTTCTTCCCTGTGTGCATAATTTTATTTTGAGTGTTCAAGCATGTTGTTTGACTAGATGTTTGTTGATGAAAGCATGCAGTATGTGTATTATTCTATGTGATCCTTCAAAATTGTATGATTGAACACCGAACTTAATTTCCTACAAGACTGTATTATTTATTTTATTTTTTTGGGAAGGGAATTTTTTTCTAAGTCTTTTCTCTACAGGATGCCAATCTTTCCTAGCAAATATACACAAATGGGATCACTTGTAAAGAAACACAATGAACACCCCTACGACTTTGTAGAAAAGATCAGATACTTTTGTTCCTACATGAGCAATGTCTTACGAGACAGAGTTTATGACACCCCTGATCGTATTTCGGCTATGATTGTCCATTGTCTTCCAGAGGAGCCTCCTTACATTGCTGTAAAACAGAGATTTTCCGATTTTTACCTTCCAGTAGACATTCCGAATTACCATAAATACAAAGACTATTATGGCCAATGGTATCCAGATTATGTTTTCTTGACTAAATATCTCGTAAGAGTGGAAAAAGCTCATTGTCAGCACCTAAATCTTCCCTACCCTGACTACTACTACGATAATCCAGTAGGGAACAATCCTCCTCCTAATCAACAACCAAGAAATTCTTCTTCTTCTTCTTCGTCAGGGGGTAGTTAGGCAGAAAATGGAGAACAACAAGAGGGAGATAGTTCACTTATGGATATTTCTAATCCTAATCCACCTCCAACTCCAATAATAATAGACATTTCATCAGATGAGGAAGAAGAAGGGGAGTTTGTACAAGTAGAACCCGAACCGAAGACACCTGAACCAATGGAGGAGTCAAATGATTCTGATTTCGATCTTTCAAGCTACAAACAATCCACTGACAAAAGGGACAACGTTCGAAAGGATTAGATTTTATAACTTTCCTTGTCAGGAATTCACAATCTTTATTTTAGTTATTATTATTTTAGTTTTAAATTAATAAGTGGCATGACCACACAAGTTTCTAGAAAATAATTTTTATTTTAGTAATTTCAGTCTATTTTAATTAATAAGGCCTGATTTATTTCCTTGTCAATTTTTTTTTTTATATATTACTAATAAATAAATTCATTTATTTTCCATTTCTCCCATTTCACATCAATATTCCAATAGCCAAAATTCCAAGCAACTAAATTCTAATAAATATTTCTAAGCTATGGGCATCTATGAGAATCTTTTATTTTTTTTTATCTATGTGATGCTTTATTAAATGTATGGTTGGTTAGCAATCAATTATTGATTGACAAAGCTACAAATTTAGGAAATTCTTAGCTTTCGCTATCCCAATTTGTTAGCTTCAAATTTTACTATGAATGTTTAAAGAGTGCTAAGTAATAGATGGGTGTATGTCTTGAGAACTAACCATAGCCATTTCTAATATAGACCCTTGTCCTTAATTCAAAAGAAGCAAAATGGCAGGGGGAAGAGGTTCTGGTAATGGTGGAAACGATTTGAATGAAGTAGTGAGGCAATTGGCAGCAGTTGCCCAATAATTGGCAAGAAACTCAACTGGTAATGGGGATGCTCAAGGGGAGCTCTTTAAGATGGTGGCACAAAGTAAGCCACCAACATATCAAGGGAAGCCTGACCCTACCATATTAGAAAACTGGTTGAGGGAATTTGAGAAACTATTTAGAGCTGTGGGATGCCCTGAAAACTCAAAAGTGAGTTGTGCTACTTACTATCTGAGGGATGAAGCTGACTTTTGGTGGCAACAAAATGAGACTACCATTAGAGGGCTACCTGGGTTCAATTAGACTAAATTCCAAGAGAAAGTGAGAGACAAGTTTTATCCTAGCTTTTTGCAGAAGCGGAAAGCTGAGGAATTCTCAAACCTTAAGATGGAAAGGATGTCAGTTACGGAATTGATGTGTCTATTTTATATAATATTTTACCCCCGTCCCTTGGTCGTAATTAGTAGTGTTTTTGGCTCTTTAGAGCCACTTTTATTACTACTTGGTGTTTTCTAGTGTTTTCGTAGATTTGGTTGACTTTTGCAGGGATTTATGCTTTTGGAGTATTTTCCCGAGATATTTTGGAGCAATCACGAACATTGGAGAAGCACGACCAGAGTTTATTGCCCAGGGCCGGTTAGAGCCATCGAACCGGTGATTAAGGGCTCGGTATAGGTGATACCGGGGCATTTGGACCGAGTATTCAAGACCCAAAGAGGAAACCCAGATTGGCCCGAAGAATTGGAGCCCAATCGAAGTCCAAATAGTGGCCCAAATGAGCCGCCCGGCCAAAAAGGCTGGTGCCCCGAGGCGCGCCTGGCCGAGCGGGAGAAGCTTAGTCTGGTGCCCGGTGACGCGCCTGGCCGGGCGCGAGATTAGTATTTGAGACAAAAAAGGCGCGCCCGATCGGGCGCGTGTTTTCTTAGTAGACGATTAACGTAGTTTTAATTTGTTTTAGTTTAGATTTTTTGTACGGAGTATAAATACTCCTCCGTAATACGTTTTTAGGATCTCTTCTTCTTCCCTTTTCACTTTTCTTTACTCTCTTAATTATTCTCTTAGATTTCTTTTCTCTTAAACCTTTGTTCTTAATTCTACTCTTAATTCCAGATTTATTTGGTAACGATTTCTCTCCTCTTTAATCTTAGTTATTTTATTTTATTCCTTTAATCATGTCTTATTTCATTGCTTTGATTAGTTTAGTTTTTAATATGTGTGAGTAGTTTAATTTCTAGGGTTTATGGGGATCTAATAAATAACATGAAGGGGTATCTTTTATGCATGAGTTTGACAATATTGATTCAAGATTCGAGAGATGAGAATTAATGTTTAGGTCTAGTTTCAATAGGTAGGTTAATTTATAAATAGTTAAGTCGAGATTCGAGAGATGAGATTTAATACTGGTAAATTAATTGTGTGATTGTAATAAGTAGCGAAAGCCCTTTACAATCTGGTTAATTGATGCATTGATGATTGACTATTATTGATTATTGGTATTGCATGATAATTTCTTATTGAATTGTTTTAATGTTTTACAATTGTGGCTTGTAAAAGTATAGCAATATTAAATTGATGAATCGAGCAGATGTTAATTTGATATTAAAGGCTATTTTCAATAAGAACTTAGATCTAGTAAATTGCGAGAGCCTGTTAGATGTATGTTGATTAATAAATTGCGAGAGCCTGTTAGTCGTGTTATTTATGCAATGTCAATGATTGATTACTATGTTTTACCCTGAAGTATTATTTATTGGTGAACCTATGCCCTAGATCCTTTTATATATTGTTTTCTCCCTATTCCTATTCTTTGTAGTTTAGTTTCATACTCAAACATAAATATTGGTTACTTAGATAATTTAGATTATAATAATCAATTACGAGTAAAAAGACTTGTTTCCCTATGGACATCGACCCTACTTCCCTATCTACTTTAGCTAGAGGACTTAGGAATTATTTTTGGTTAGGGGATACGACTTTACCCTGTCAAAATTTGGCGTCGTTGCCGGGGACACGGTTTTATTTTTATTTCTGATTGTTTTTGTTGTCTAGATTATTTCTTTTTTTTTGTCTTAGAGAGCGATAGTTCTCTGAGTCAAATCTCACATTTGCTTCTAGTTTTTGTTTATGCCCAGGTGTTCCAGATCAGGTTATATCCCATTCGATCCTGAGATCGAACGTTCCTTCCATAGACAGAAAAATCTCTACAAGCAAATCCTGGCGGATTCTGGTGATAATAACAATAATCACCGCGATCCTCCAACTGATTCCAGCGATTTAGAGGTATCATCAGACGCAGAATCAGAGATGACGGCTCCAAAGAAGCTTAGTGATTATTCACAACCAAAGCTTACGGATTTTCCACATCTCACCCCTACTCCGGCTCTTGATGGGGTTCAATTCGAAATCAAACCTCAATTTATAACGATGATAGAGAGGAAGCAATTCAGTGAAGCCAAGGGTGAAGACCCGAATCTTCACATTGCCGGGTATTGTCAATATTGCAACACCATCAGGCAAGCCGGGGTCACTCAAGACCAAATCAGGGAGATTCTCTTTCCCATCTCTTTAACTAGAAAAACTAAATTGTGGTTTAATGGCTTAAATAGAACTACACTTGGTATAACTGACTGGGAAACTCTTGTTTTGAATTTCTATAACAAGTATTATCTTGTAGAGAGAATAACAGTACTACGGAGTGCGTTTCAGAACTTTGCCCAAGAAGCCGATGAATCTTTATATGAGGCTTGGGAGAGGTTCAAGGACTTACAAAGAGAATGCCCTCACCATAATTTAGCGTAATGGCAGTTAATCCAAACCTTTTATAACGACATTGGAAATTCCTCTAGAATAATTTTAGACTCTGCAGCTAGTGGGAGATTTATGAATCTTAATGTTGATGATGCAGGTCAGGTTATTGAAGATATGGCGATACACAATTCCCAATATGGGAATCCTAGAGGATTTGCTAACAAGGGGAAGCATAGTGTCGACTCTGTATCCTTTTTGCAAGCTCAACTAACCTCTATTTGCCAAAAATTAGATAACCTGAGCACTGCTAATGTAGCCAATGTTTTTGCGATTAATAATAATTCTAATGAGGCTTTCAGTGAAAATTGTGGTATTGTAGGTCATTGGGAGCAGGATTGCAGGAGTTCCGTGGAGCAAGTTAATGCCTTCCAAGCTTATAGGCATAATAACTCATACTCCAACACTTACAATCCTGGGTATCGGAATCATCCGTACCTTTCCTACCGGAGCACTAATGTTCAAAATCCACCACCACAAGAACCACAGGTGCCACAGCAACAGCAGTAGAAATATTATCATCCCAATGCTAGCCAGAAGAACCAACCACAACAATCCTCCTCATCATCCGATCCTTTTCTGGCGGAAATTAGAGCAATGTTGGTCAATATGCAAAAGCACATGGAGAGCAGAGATGCGACAATTGATCAAATTTTAGCGCATAATAAAATTGTAGATAATCAAATTGCGCAACTCTCCGCTACTCTACAAGCCCGCCAACAGGGAGCCTTGCTGGCACAGCCCACTAGGCCTACGGATCAAGCATTTGCAATTACTCTAAGGAGTGGTTCAAACTATGAAGGGCCCTCTTTGCCCAGAGTTGATGAACCTGTTTTATTAAATACTGCTAATCTTGATTCCATTAAACCAAACAATGTAGTTGATAGCCCTGCAGGGCTAAAGGATAATACTAACATATCTAATTCTACATTGCAGGGTACAACTCCAGAGAAGGTGGCTACTCCAGACAAGAATAAGAATGCTCCAAAGCCAATCATCAAACTTCCTTTCCCCAATCGTCAATTGAAGACAAACTTGGATAAGCAGTTTGGTAAGTTCCTGGAGGTGGTTAAAGATTTGAAGGTAACAGTTCCCTTTACTGAATTGATCACACAAATCCCCTCATATGCAAAATTTATGAAAGAAATTTTGACGAGAAAAAGGTCTATTAGTGAGGTAGAGACAGTAGCTTTCACTGCAGAGTGTAGTGCCGTACTTCAAAATAAGTCTCCACCTAAATTAAAAGATCCGAGGAGTTTTTCTATCCCTTGTCATATTGGCAATCTCTTGATTGATAATGCATTATGTGATTTGGGTGCTAGTGTTAGCGTCATGCCATTATCTGTGTGTTCCAAGTTGAATATGGGTAAGTTAAAAGCTACCAATATAACTCTACAAATGGCCGACCGTTCTTTCAAATACCCCTTAGGTGTTTTAGAGGATGTCCCCGTTAGAGTAGGTAAATTTTATATACCTGTAGATTTTGTTGTTCTTGATATGGCTGAGGATATGCAAACCCCAATTATTTTGGGTAGACCATTCCTTAACACTGCAGGAGCAGTCATAGATGTAAGAAGTGGTAAGTTAACACTATCAGTAGGGGATGATAAAGTTGTTTTTAATCTGAATAAGGCCCCTAAAAGCTCCATGACTGAGGAGAAATGTTTCAGTGTTAATGTGGTTGTAAATTATTCTTGATATGGCGGTATCTTGTGTTGCATCTTTTTCAGATGAGATAGACAAATGGCAGAAGGAAGTCGATGCAATAGAAAGAGCACTCTACAAGGTTGGTCTTGGTTTCGAGGATGAACAAGTGGAACCGATCGAGCAAGTTGTGCGAATCGAGCCTACGGTAAGTGTTCCGCCAGATCGAGTTGCAAGTGTTGAATGCAATGACAATTTGAAGCAATCCTCGATCAAAGAAGGATTTTTACTGCGTAGCATTGAAGATCCCCCAGTCCAAGTCAAGGAGGATCCACCAGATAAGGTGACTTGGCGTCCCACAGGTTATGTCAGGAAGCCGCATCGCAGCCTAAACATCGCTAGACCGGGTGAGAAACCACCCAATCAAGCGTTAGGCCAAGGGTCCTAGAAATTGTACTTGGTAAGAAGGTCGTGCGGGACCTAGATAAACCAGTGCTTTGCGGGAGGCAACCCGTTTTTTTAATGTTTTTTTTAGTCTAGTTTTTCTTATCTTTTTCTTATGAGAGGAGATATGAGGGAATTTAATGAGTTTTATGAGTGTTTGTGCAGGTTTGAAGGAAAAAAGTTAGCCAATTTTTGGAAAAAAAGAAGAAAATTAATATTTCGCCGATTTAGTCTCGGGCCCGACCAGGCGAAGCTCGCCCGATCGGGCGCGAGAGCAAGGATCTAAAAATAAGAAATTTTGCCCGATCGGGCGATTGGCGCCCGAGCGGACGCAAAATTCGTCGTATACGAACTAATTTGTCCGCCCGATTGGGCATGCCTCGCCCGATCGGGCGCGAGAAGGGCGAAATTTTTGGCCTAAAGATCGCCCGATCGGGCGAATGGCGCCCGACCGGGCGCGAGAGCAAGAAGAAATTACGTCGGAAGATCGCCCGACCGGGCGAGTGGCACCCGACCGGGCGCGAACATAAGCAATTCAGATCGCCCGACCGGGCGAAGGCCGCCCGACCGGGCGCGAGTATCAGCAAGCAAAATTTATCAGATCTCCCAACCGGGCGACCCACCGCCCGACCGGGCGCGAGTGATTCCGCCCCTTCTTCTTCCTTCTTTTCTTCTTTCTTTCTCCATTTCTTCTTTTCTCCATTACCTTCTCTCTAAGATTTATCCTCCATTACTAACCCAAATTCAAAACTCTTTATATATTTGTGACCCTCTCTTCATCCTCTTCACTTTCATATAAAATTTTTTTAGTTTTAATTCAATAAATTTTCAACCCATTTCTTCAACATGGCTTCAAAGACGGCTAGGTCCATTTTTTGTAGGAGCTCCAGTTCGAGGGAGGAATACGACCCAGACTTGCAACTCCCGTATTGGCCGACGATCCGGATTGTGAGCCGGGAACAAAAGGAACGGCTAGAGCATTTGGTCGGTCGTGAGGTAATTCCTTCTCGGTGGTTACACCGCCCTACCCTAGAATCATTTGGTTTGTATGATTTTGTTAAACGATTTTTGAATGATATTTGCATGAGAAAATTTGTTGACATGCACTATCCTACATACCGAGAACTTACCTGTGAATTCCTGTCCACTTTTCATGTTGTTAGTAGTAGGAATGGGCCTAATTTATTTTTCAGGTTAAATAATAGAAATATTAGTTTAACTTTTGTTGAATTTTGTAAAATTTTTGAATTAAATTCTGAATTATCTCACCAGTGGCATGCAGACTATAAAATGGGTGACTTATATTATGCTTTGACTGGTTTACCTGCCCCCGACCCCCAGCATGCTAGTACCAAACCTATTCACCACCCTGTCCCAAAAATCTGGCAAAGATTTGCGGGTTTGTGTTTTTTAGGTAGGGTCGAGCCTCATAACGCTCAAACTAACGAACTAGCTGTCATAGGACATTATGTGTACGGGTTCGGGAAATTAAACATAGGCAGGTTTATAGTTCACCATTTGAGTAGGCATGCCACAACCAGCACCACTTCCTAGTCCCCTATCCGTTTAGGTGGCCTTATCACTCGAATAGCGGTGAAAATGGCCGGTTTTGTAGTAGACGGACCCCACCAGCTGACCAACTGTGGACCAGATACCTACATGACTGCTAGGTATTTTGAGGATGTGGGGTGGGTTAGACCGGATAGCGAGCAAACACCCTTTTGGTGTATTCGGACTGGGAACGAGCAACCTTTGCCCATTTTTCCCCTACCCAGTCCAGACTTGACCGCCTTTCCCCCAGGGCAACTTTCTTACACTTACGATGCTTTAGTTGCCAACGCTAGGGGGTAGGCACCACCACCACCAGTTCCACCACCCCAGCCTCAGCCCGAGGTGGCTTTCTCTCCACCTCGTATGTCCCATTCCGTCCCTCATGTTGACTCTGACCTAGTTTGGGATCTTTAGAGTATAGGTCAGGCCCTAGGACGTATCGAGCTTTCACATACTGACCTTAGGAGGATGGTAGGCTCCATTGACCAGCGGTTAGGGTAGAGAGAAACCAGGGTAGAGCTCTTTACCCTATGTACGATGATTATGCTTGTCGGGGCAACGTTCCCGACGACGCTATTCACCCTGACTGGTTTCAGCCTCCACCCCAGGGATACGATAGGGATCCCACTGCCCGTGGTATTTACACTGACTATTCTTCTTTCTTCGGGTACGGGCAGGACATTCCTTTCGGGGGACCGGCGGGGGGGAGTTTTCACGCTTATTATTTTGGTGGTAGCTCTTCTGGTGCAGGTGGTGCAGGTGGCAGTGGAGGTGCGGGTTTCGGGTCGATGGACGAGGATGATGAGGACTAGCTATGCTGGACTAGTTTCCGAGCCAATGAGGACATTGTCTGATTCTGGCTTGGGGGAGATTTTAGTTTGGTATTTTTTTTTTCTCTTTTCTTTTATTTTTTGGTGTGTTTTCTTAGGTTAGTTTTCTTGCTTTCTAGGTTAGTTTTATCGCCTTCTTTATATATAAAAATACAAAAAAATTGAAAAATAAAAAAATCCAAAAATACGTTCCAATGAATTATAAATTATGCTTCCCTGTGCCCCTTCTTGAGAAAATTGTTTTGATTCTTGGTATTTGATGATAGGCATTGTGGATTAGTTGATCATGATTTGATGTTTGATTGCCTTGAAACTTTAACATGCGACAATTCTGTCCAACTACTTGTGAATATAGTGCTTGACTAGTTGATTTGGTAAGGAATGTGTGATAGTTCCATAGTTCCTGGTATGTCAATGAATTTGAGTATTGGTTTGCAACTATTAGTAAAATACATGAAGAAGGGACATCCAGTATATTTCTGTAGTGTTAGGAATATGGACCATGAACAAGTGACAAATCCAGAAAAATATAGAAGTAGTCAATGAATTCCTGGATGTATTTCCAGAGGAGATTCCTGGAATGCCACCTAAGAGGGCAATCGACTTTACCATAGATTTAGTTCCCGAAATAGCCCCAATATCCAAGGCACCATATCGAATGGCACCTGCAGAAATGAGTGAATTAAAGGAGCAAATGCAAGATTTATTGGAAAATGGATACATTAGACCAAGTGCTTCTCCTTGGGGAGAGCCAGTTCTATTCGTGAAAAAGAAGGATGGAAGTATGAGGTTGTGTATTGACTACAGGGACAAAATAAAGTAACCATAAAGAATAAGTATTCCTTACCAAGAACCGATGACTTGTTGGACCAACTAAAGGGTGCCACAATGTTTTCAAAGATCGACTTGAGATCTGGGTATCATCAATTGAGGATTGCCGACGAGGACATTCCTAAAACCGCATTTAGGATAAGATATGGACACTACGAGTTTACAGTTATTCCTTTTGGATTGACAAATGCTCCAGCAATCTTTATGGATTTGATGAATAGGGTGTTTCATCAATATATGGATAAGTTTGTAGTAGTGTTCATAGATGATATATTGGTGTACTCAAAGAGCAAGGAAGAGCACGCAGAACACCTAAGGGCAATTCTACAAACACTAAGAGAAAAGCACGTTTATGCAAAATTCTCTAAGTGTGAGTTTTGGTTGGAAAAGGTAGACTTCTTGGGACATTTCGTGTCCAAGGACGGAGTAGAGGTAGACCCAGCCAAAATAGAAGCTGTTAAGAGTTGGCCTACACCCAAGACAGTATCTGACGTGCGGAGTTTCTTAAGTTTAGCAGGGTATTATAGGCATTTTGTCAAGGATTTTTCCCAGATTGCTAAACCTATGACCACCTTGATGAAGAAGGACAAGAAGTTTGAGTGGGACGATAAGTGTGAAGAGGCGCTCCAACTCTTAAAACACAAACTAATTACAGCACTAGTGCTTACACTTCCGGATTATAGTGGACTGTTTGATGTGTATAGCGATGCATAAAAGAATGGTTTAGGGTGCGTGCTTATGCATAATGGGAAGGTGATTTCATATGCATCGAGGCAGTTAAAGACCCACGAAGTAAACTATCCAACCCATGATTTGGAATTAGCTGCAATCATTTTTGCACTAAAAATTTGGCGCCATTATTTGTATAAAGTGAAATGTAGAATTTAAGCAGACCATAAAAGCTTAAAATACATTTTCAACCAAAAGGATTTGAACTCTCGTCAAAGGAGATGGTTAGAGTATACGACGGATTAAGATTTAGACATACAATACCACGAAGGGAAAGCGAATGTGTTTGCGGATGCTCTAAGTCGTAAAACTAGTCATGGACTAAACTCGTTAGTAGTAGCTAATGAGTTATGTAGGGAAATGATGAAACTGAATTTAGAAGTGGTAGAATGGGGAGTACCAGCGGGTATTCTTGCGAGTCTAAGCATCCAACCAACAATATTCGACGAGATTCGAGCCACCAATAGGGAAATTTAAAGTTGGATAGGATTCGGTAGAAAATTAAGCAGGGAAAAACTACAGACTTCAAGATTCACGAAGATGGGAGTTTGAGGTACAAAGATCGATGGTGCGTACCACAGAAATGTGTGGAAGTGAAGAGAAAGTTGATGGAAGAAGGCCACAATACACCTTACTCAGTACACCCGGGAGGAGACAAGCTATGTAAGGATTAAACGAAAATGTTTTGGTGGCCTAGAATGAAAAATGAGGTTGCTGAGTTTGTGGCAAAGTGTTTAACATGTGAAAAGGTGAAGATAGAGCACAAGAGGCCTCAAGGGACGGTGCAGTCATTAGAAATTCCAGGATGGAAGTGGGATTGCATTTCAATGGATTTTGTGACTTGCCTTCCTAAGTCAAAGAGTGGAAATGATACCATTTGAGTAGTGGTGGATAGACTTACAAAATCAGCAGTGTTTATACCAATAAAAGAAACTTGGAAGATGGAGCAACTTGTGAAAGCTTACATCAAACATGTTATGAGGTTACATGGGGTTCTAAAGGATATTGTATATGATAAAGATTCCAGGTTTCTCTCAAAATTCTGGAAAAGTGTACAAGAAAATTTTGGTACAACACTTAAGATGAGTACGACATTTCACCCTGCCACAGATGGGCAAACTGAGAGAACCATTTAAACCTTGGAGGACATGTTGAGAGCTTGTGTAATAGACTTCCAGGGAGGATGGGAAGATAGCTTGGATTTAATTAAATTTTCCTACAATAATAGTTACCATGCGAGCATAGGAATGGCACCATTTGAGGCTTTGTATGGGAGCAAATGTCGTAGTGCAATTTGTTGGAACGACATTAGTGAAACTACGATCCTAGGGCCTCAAATGATTGAAGATACAGTTAAGCAAGTAAGGGAAATTCAAGCTAAAATTCAATCAGCTCAAGATCGCCAAAAGAGCTATGCAGACTTAAAGCGAAGGGAAGAAGAGTTCGAAATTGGTGATAAAGTGTTGTTAAAGGTGTCACCAATGAAAGGAGTGATGAGATTTGGAAAGAAAGGAAAGCTCGGTCCAAAATACATTGGTCCATATGAAATACTACAAAGAATAGGCAAAGTAGCTTATAGGTTAGCCTTAGCTATGGAGCTTAGTAAAGTACATGATGTATTTCATGTGTCCCAATTGAGAAGGTACATTCCTGATAAATCCCATGTGCTACAACCCGAAACCATTGAGTTAGATCAAATCTTAACTTATGAGGAGAGACCTGTCAAGATTCTTGACAGTAAAGTGCGTAGTACACGCAATAAGAACGTTAACATTGTGAAAGTACTTTGGTCTAATCAAGAATATGAGGAAGCCACTTGGGAGGAAGAAGATGAAATGAAAAAGAAATACCCGGAGATGTTTCAGGTATGTGGAGTTACGGGGGCGTAACCCGTTTTCTTTAAGGGGGGTAGAATGCGATAGAATTTCGCGGTTTTTCCCTATATTTTACATATTTTTGGTGCTTTTTGCACAAATTCTATAAAGTATTTTGAGTATTAGTTCTCTCAAAGAGACACAAAGGAATAAAGGAATGACAAAAAGTACAACAATACTATACATAAAGAGGAAAAGTTTTGAATTTCATTTCCAAAGTTTTGGGACGAAACTTTTTTTAAGGGGGGTAGACTGTAATACCCCGTATTTTTATACGTATTTTATTTAAAATATGTATTTTATAAGGGTATTTAAATAATTTTAATATTTTAATTATGGTGTTTTAATTATTTATCCTATGTAAGTTTGGAAATATTTTTACTAAAGAAAAGTTTGTTTAATTATTTATTTTATAAAAGTTGGGGTTTTATTTTAGGAAATTATGATTTTAACAAGTTTTAGTAGGGAAGGGATTAGGAAAAACTAAAGGAGGAAAGTTTAGGGTAAAAGGGTGATAGAGAAGGGGTATAAATATTCCTCTTATGAGGCAATTCCTCTTTGCCCAGAGTGGAGAAAACCCAAGGTAAACTTCTCTCCCTTTTCTCCATATTTTTCTTCTTTCTTTTTCTTTTTCTTTCTCCTTCCCCTTCCCCTTTTGTTTTCGCACCACCACCACCGGCAACCACCACCACCGGTGGGCCTCCGACCACCAGCCACCCAGTCGGCAACAGCGGCGACCACCAGTGCTGGCAGCAGCCGACAGTGGCGCCGGCCTGCTGTCGGCAGTCACGAGTTACGAAAAAAAAAAATTAAAAATCAAATCTTTCTTGGTCAAATTTAATCTATGCTTTAATCTAATTGTAAATTATGAGTTTTGGGATTTAGTTTTGATGTTTGATTATTATAATTATGTTAATTAATTTTCAGATTTGGTTTTTAATTAAAAAAGCCCTAATTTTTGAAACCCTAGGTTCTTGATATATGAGTTATTGAAGGATTATGATGTATATTGGGGTAGACTTTTGTTTTAAGTGTTTTAAGGCTTAATTACAACAAGTTTTAATTAAAAGAAAGTGCTGGAATTTTTTGTAGAACACTTAATATGATGTTTCTTGAAGAAATTTTAATTACCCATTAATAGGGACTTAATTATGGTGTTTTAAATATAATTTCAGCTTACTTTAATTAAATTATGAGGGGTTTTAAAATAGTATATATTACTGGAAATTTGTTTAGAGAGGATTTTATTACTCTATTATGATTTTAATGTGTAGGAGACTTTGAAGTAAGCAATTTCTACTAGTCGTGGCAATTTTAAAATCCTACTCAAGGTATGTTCACGTACTTAGCATATTTTTGGTGATGTAGTATCATGCTAGGCTTGATTTAATTAATCCTAAATAGTATCATGCTAAGATTTATGATTGAAAATTGTGGATTATTGATATTGGTGATTAAATTAGAAAGCATGATTTATTTGAGATGGATTAATAGTTGGAAAATTAATGTTTGGCATGTTGTGTTTAAACCACACTTTTATTTATGCCATGTTAGAATGCATGATTAATTAAATTACATGCTTAGTTATGTTTGGAATATTAAAAAGGAATTTGATTATGGTTCAAACAATTCTTATTGATGCCTTAAGCATGAGGAAGGAGCTATATAAGTGTCTATAAACACAAGAAATAAATTGTATGTTGGTGCCTTTGTGCACTTAAGGTGTTTTTAACACCGAGGGATAGGATTTTTGGTGCTCTATGCGTTTAAGGTGTCCTTGACACTGAGGTTGAATTAATAGGGTTCAACATTAAATAATATGTGGTCACTAATTATTCAAGATATAAATTGGTATGTTTGGTTGATTGAATAAATATTGTTCATTGATTTATTATGCTTTGAGAGTCATCACCAAGTCCAATAATATGTAAATAACGTAAAGTGAAAGAGATTACGCACCAAAACTCTTGGAACGTATATACCTTGAGTATGAACAATGGGGGGAGTTATGGGGTTTTATATTTAACCATAACTTATAATGGAGTACAGGACGCTGTATATTCCTTTTTATTTATTATTTGCGCAGGAATTCTGCCACCTTTTAGTGGTTTTGTCGCTGGCACGGTTATCTCCCGTGTCAGTTAACCTCAATTTATTTGGGGGAGGTATAATTAGAAACCCCTTCGATGCGTAATCAACGCTAAATGAATTATTTAGTGTCTAGTAAAGTGTCTTGTTGATTGTTGTGTGTGCTTGTAAACAGGTACATTAAGGTAAGTGTGTGTTGATAGGTGAAAGCATGTTAGTGTCTTTAATTACGCCTACGTACTCAGCTTTGCTGATTGTGTGTGTTTGTGTGTTTGGCCATGTCTTTATCTTGGCCCTATGACGACCCATTTGTAATGGAGAGTAGTGGGGACAAGTAGAGATAAACTTTTCAGGTATTGAAGCATATTCATGATGGGGCATGAGTGAAGAGTGAATCATGCTAGTTTCCAATAGTTTACGATGTGTTTTATGCTTTGTTTATTTATGATACTTTTCATGTGGACTAACGCAAAGGCTTGGTTTTGGACGGTTTTGAATACGGGCCTTTAATGGTTCCAAGTTGTAGTTTGATTTTATTTGACTTTGTTTGTTTGGTTTTAAACTTTACTTTCATTTGGTTGACTTTTGAGTTGACTTGTTTAAACAGTTTTTTAATTTAAAGTCTTTCACTGTGTATCTTTGATAGTTGCCTTAGCCGTTTTCACGGTGGCGGTTATGTCTTAGATATTCCTAAATCGTATTTTAAAAAGTAAAGTGGGTATTTAAAAGAAAGGAATTTCTAGGGTGTTACATAGCGTATAAAGACAATCATCACCGTATAGTCCACATACATTATTATTGTATTCAGGTCCATAAATTTCTTACAATCTCCCACTTGGACCAAATACAAATACATGTTTGTGATTCTTGATGATTGCATTTTACTTTAAAACTTTATGAGCTCAGAATACTATGATTTCTAAACGTCTTTAAACAATTCGGTCCATCAATTATATTAACATAGAGTCAAAGCAATCTAAGCTACAATTAACGTAACTAGGCCCATCAATGGCCACAATGTTAACACAATCAACGACATGAATCAAGTATAGGTGTGTAGCATGGAAATAACATAAATGTGATCCAAAATGTTTGTTTCCAACTGGTCCACTTCAAGCTTTAGCAAGATCACGATAAGATCTAATAGAAGAAAAAACCAAACTGAATACTTTATTTCTGCAGAAATACTTAAAACCACAATATTCAAAACGTGTTTATGTCATACAAGCAATAAGATAACAAACTCCCAGTGAAACTATATATCCTTAGGTGGCATAACACCCATATGAGCAGTGTGCTCATGAAATACTTTGAGTGGTAAACCCTTAGTAAGCGGATCTGTAATCATGTAGTTTGTGTTAATATGCTCTACGGACAATTGTTTACTCTCCACTCTTTCCTTCATAACAGTAAACTTGACATCAATATGCTTTGATTTTGACAAGCTTTTGTTATTGTTGGCATACAATACTGCTGACCTGTTGTCACATAGCAATTTGAGTGGTATATCAATACCATTCACTATGCATAGACCTGTGACAAAATTCCTTAACCATAATGCATGGTTGGATGCCTCATAACAAGCTATGAATTCTGCTTCCATGGTGGAAGTAGCTGTAAGAGTCTGTTTGACACTTTTCCAAGACATAGCTCCTTTACCTACGACAAAGATGTAGCCATATGTGGATTTCAAGCTATCTTGACATCCAGCAAAGTAAGAATCAGTGTATCCAACGATCTCAAGTTGATATGACCTTCTGTATGTGAACGTGTAATCCTTTGTTCTCTACAAATACCGCATAACCCTCTTTACTTCTTTCCAATGATCAAATCCTGGATTGCTTAGGTATCTGCCAACCATTCCAACAATGTATGCAATATGTGGACGGGTACAAACTTGAGCGTACATAAGGCTCCCTATAGCTGATGCATAAGGGATCTTATTCATTTCTTTATTCTCAAAGTCATTCTTTGGGCATTGAGTGAGACAGAACTTATCTCCCTTAGCCACAGGAGTATCACCTGGTTTACAGTCTTGCATGCCAAACCTTTTCAAAACTTTCTCGATATAGCCCTTTTGTGACAATCCAAGAGTGCCTAGATGACGATCTCAATGCATTTGTATCCCTAACACAGAAGAGGCGTCCCCAAGATCTTTCATCTCAAAGTGGTTTGATATAAATCTCTTGGTGTTGTGCAAATAGCCTATAATGTTGTTGGCAAGCAATATGTCATCAACATAGAAAACCAGGAAAACATGCTTACTCCCACTAAACTTATGGTACACACAATCATCAACTGCAATTGTCTCAAAACCATGAGACATAACAACTTGATGAAACTTAAAGTACCATTGATGAGAAGCATGTTTGAGTCCGTAGATGGATTTCTTTTATTTGCAAACCATTTTCTTTGAATCTTTTGAAACAAAGTTTTCTGGTTGCTGCATATAGATAGTTTCCTCAATGTCACCATTGAGAAATATTGTCTTAACATCCATCTGATGTAACTCAAGATCATAATATGCTACAAGTGCCATCATAAACCTAAAGGAGTCTTTTGAAGAAACTGGTGAATAAGTCTCCTTATAATCAATGCCTTCCTTTTGAGTATAGCCCTTAGCAACAATTGGGTCATCATCCACCAATTCTTTATCCAACTCTTGTTCTTGAAGTAGTGCAACAAATTCTTCGCTAATTTCATTGTTATCCTCCAGTTCTTGGAGAAAAACAATGTAGTCATCTGAAATTGCACTTCTTCTTTCTCTCGTGGATCTCCTTAATGGCATTAGTTCTTGAAGTAGTTGAGTTTGTTCATCATGAATATCCTGTTGATTCTGAATAGGGAAATCATTTTGAGTTTCTTGAGTTGTACCTTCAATCATCCCAAGAATTAATGTCTGATCATGATTGATAACAACTGAAGGAAGAGAAACTTGTTCCTCTTTCGAAAATAAACTCTTTAACCTTATCTTCCCCTCCAAACTCAACATCTTCAAAAAATCTAGCATTTCCCGTCTCAAAAATTGATCTAGTTGTGGGATCATAAAATTTAAACCCCTTAGACCTTTCAGGGTACCCAACAAAGTAACAACTAACAGTTCTAAGTCCAGTTTATTTTCATCTGGCCTATAAGGTCTTGCCTCAACTGGACAACCCCAAACGTGTAGGTGTTTTATACTGGGTTTCTTACCAGTCCATAGTTCATAAGGGGTTTTAGAAGCTGCCCTAGTTGGTATTCTATTGAGAATATAAGTTGCGGTCTTAATTGTCTCTCCCCAAAGGGATTCTGGTAAGGTAGAGTGACTAACCATACTCCTTACCATCTCCTGTAATGTTTTATTGCGCCTCTCAGCTACACCATTCATTTGAGGTGATCCTGGCATGGTGTATTAAGGGACAATCATATTCCTCTAGGAATTTAGCAAATGGTCCTGGACGTTGTTCACCAGATCCGTCAATTCTGCCATAGTATTCACCACACGGTCAGATCTGACTTTCTTAATTGTTTTCCCAAGTTGATTTTCAACTTCCGCTTTATAAGATTTGAACACATCCAATGCTTGGGATTTCTCATGAATCAAATATAGGTAGTAACGAGAATAGTCGTCTATGAACGTAATAAAATATTATTGACCGTTCCAAGAAGCTGTAGGAAATGGTCTACAAATGTCCGTATGTATTAGTTCTAAGACATCTGAAGCTCGTTCGGCTCCTAATTTCCTTTTGTCTATTTGTTTCCCTTTGATACAATTAATACATACATCAAAATCTGAAAAATCAAGGGAATAAAGAATTCCATCTGACACAAGTCTTTGAATTCTATGTTTAGAAATATGTCCTAAACGTTTGTGCCAAAGTGATGAAGAATTCTCATTTGCTAATTTTCTTTTGGTACCACTAGAATCGACATGCAAACTTTCATTAGATGAAGCAATAGTATCCAACAAATATAGGTTGTCAAATCCAAATAAAGAACCAGATCCAACTTACTTTGAATTATAAAAAAGACTAACTTTATTGTTTCCAAAAGAACAAAAATATCCAGATTTGTCCAATGTAGAAACAGAAATTAAATTCCGCCTAAAAGACGGTACAACAAAAGTCTCTTTTAAATCCAAATAATATCCAGTCTTTAATTACAACCTAAAAGTGCCTATAGCTTCAACTTCAATTGCCTTGCCATCACCCACATAGATGTATCTTTCACCATCACTCGGTTTTTGGCAATTCAGGCAACCCTGCATGGACACACTTATGTGAGTAGTAGCAGTAGAATCTAGCCATCAAGTGTGTTTAGGTAACGAAATTAGATTAACCTTAGAACAGCCAAAAGAAAGAAACATACCCTTTTTCACACGCCATGCGTGGTACTTAGTGCATTGTTTCTTCTTGTGAGTCATCCCACCACAAAAGAAGCATCCAAATGCTTTTGTTTCAGCCTTCTCTTCCTTATGTTGCTTCTTTTGTGGTTGCGAAACCGCATCCTTACCTTTCTCCCTTTTCTTGCCATTCTTAGAGGAAGATGCGAAGTGAGCACTTTTTGTCTTTTCTTGCTTCAATCTCTCTTCCTCTTGAACACAATGAGAAATTAGCTCATTTAGAGTCCATTTCTCCTTTTGACAGTTATAACTGACCTTAAACTGACTGAACTGTTTAGGAAGAGATATCAAAACCAAATGCACGAGCATGTCATTAGACAGCTCTAACTTTAGTGCCTTTAATTTTGAAGCAATATGAGACATTTCCATAATGTACTCCCTTATGTTCCCTGTTCCTTTATACTTTTGGGAAACAAGACTACTCAAGAGAGTGCTTATTTTAGCCTTTTCGTTTTTAGCAAAACGTTTTTCAAGTTCGGTAAGGAACGATTTGGCATTATCTTCTTCGGAAATAGTGCCCCTGAATGACTCCGGAATTGCATGTTTCATGATCATAAGACACATGCGATTTGAGCGTTCCCACTTCTTCATATTCCCCTTTTCAATAGAGGAACTAGAATCCGTTAGAGCAGTAGGACGCTCAACTCGAAGAGCAAGGTCTACACAAAAAAGGTTACTTTGGTAACATATTGTTTCAATTTTATAAAGGAAAATTTGTCAAAAATAAGCCAACCTTTGGCCGGTTCGCTCAAAATAAGTCAACCTTTCAATTAACTAAAAGTAAGCTAACCTTTACTACCTTATTAATTTCGCTGAGTTAGTTTACTGGTAACCGGTTAATAAAAAAAAAGGAGGTCATGAAATTGGATAGTCAAATTAAAGTCAAATAATTTACCTCCCAAACAATTAATTCCCTCAACTACTCCTTCCCTGCTCTGTCACCCGCCATTAATCCTTAGATTAGGTTCACCATAGTTGTACGAAGCTTGTAATTGAAGGACGAAAAAAAAACCCCCCTTTTGCAGACAAAGAAGACGACGATTTGCCCCAACTAGCAAGATCATAGTTTGCTCTACAATTTATCTGAATTGCTCCCAATTGCTCGATTACAGGTAAGATTAAAACCCTTGTCCGTACTGGTGATGATCGAACTGCGAAAGATTAAAGTTTTTGTTTAATATTTGGCTTTAAATTCTATAAATAAATTTGTTTGGACAAAATTAGTTTTGTTTTACTTAAAATTTTTGCAATTTGGTTGATTTGCGACCTTGTGTTGAGTAATTGATTGATGTGTTGAGTAATTGATTGATTATGCTTTATTTGGGATGACATAATGTGATGATTGTCGTGTAGATTGGCATAATGTATGCATTTTTTTTGTTAATTATAGGTGAGATAAATGGTTGTATTTGATACATTGTGTGTTCGATTTTTGCATGGTGGGGGGTTTAGCTTGATCCTGATGAGCTTTGTTATTTTGACTTAATTGAGTTAGCAAAGAAATGTGGGCAGTATGACATAATTGCTGGGATTTATTTTTTGGTGCCTGGGATGAGTTTAGCAAACGGGTTAAGGAAAGTTTGTGGTGATACAGAGGTTCTTCAAATGGCTGAAATTGCAAAAAAGACTAGGTCTGTAGATGTGTATGTTTTGCACTGTCAAGTAGAACCAGCACTTGAGCCTTTGGAGAAGGAAATTGAGGCAAAAATATCATCACCTTTAAATGCCTCACCCACCCAGCCTTTACCCATTAAAAAACTAACACCCAAGAGGGGACCATAGACATTATTAGTCCCAACCAGATTTAGTCCAAGAAAAAAACAACACCTTGTTGATTCCAGCTCAGTTAAAAGTAAATCCCACACCCAGAAAGAATCTGCCACTTCATCTAACTTGACACATGCCAAATACCAACCCCTTCTTGATTCCAGTCATGCAAAAGACACCACAAAACAACTTAACCCTAAAAAACACACCAAACATATTTCACAACCTACATCTAAGCCAAACACATCTGAAGTTGAGGGGTATGACTGGGAGGACTGTAGACCAGATAGTCCACTGACATTGAGGGAGCTCATAGGTGAAAGTGATTATAGTGATGAGGATGACTGTCCTTACCAACCTGAGTTAGATTATGATGAATTAGAAGGTGAGTCTGACTTTGATGGAGACTGTGAGGATAATGCAGAGCAAGATCTAGAGTTGGGTAGTTATGAAGATGGTTCAGTTGATGATGAGGGTGCAGGGAGTGACTCAGAAACTAGTGATGAGGAATATAAGACAGCAAGGGAAAGACTTAGAAGCTGTAATGACAGGATAAAGGAGATAGCTCAGCAGGTTGTTAGAGATGCAGGTGTGATTAAGAGTACTGTAGAAGAGGTGCAGACTGTGAATGAAGCTAGTGCATCTGGTTATGTCAGTGACTATCCAAGTAGTGAGGAAGACATTGACACACCTGACAGTGGTGAAGAAGATGCAAGTGTTGCTAGGAAGAGGAGGGGTGTTCTGGTGAGTCCTGAAGCAGATTTTACAAATTTTAGGTGGAAAGTAGGGCAACGATTTGCAACAAGGCAAGATTTTAAAGATGCTGTGGCTAAATATGCTATTGTACAAGGGAGAGATGTGAGCATTGTTGTCAGTAACAAAAACAGAAGGCAACAACTAGGGGTAAGGTGTGTTCAAGGCTGCTCCTTTTATTTGTACTCTTCTTGGCATTCAAGATTGGCAACATATATAGTGAAAAGAGTTGATGAGACACACACTTGCAATAGGAACATGACAAGAAACAGGCAACTTAAGTCATCATGGGTTGCAAAGCAGCTTTTAGAGGTGTTCAAATCAAGGCCTCAATGGCCAGCTAGGGAAATACAAGAGACTGTTAGGAGAGCATTCAAAGTTGTTGTGGGGAGGGCATTTGCATACAAAGTGAAGTATTATGCACATAGAATTCTCCATGGATCCATGAAGGATCATTATAAGAAGTTAGGAGGGTATTTGGAGGCATTAAAGATTGCAAGTCCTGGTTCTAAGGTTGAGTTGGTGACTGTTGTGACTAAGCCAGACCAAGCTCCTGTTTTATAGAGACTCTTTACTTTCTATGAGGGGTTGGCCAAAGGTTGGAAGGAGGGGTGTAGAAGGGTGCTATGTGTGGATGCTTGCTTCATCAAAACATTCCTTGGAGGACAACTACTGTCTGCAGTTAGCAGAGATGCCAATGAGCAAATGTATCCAGTAGCCTGGGCTGCTGTAGAAGCTGAGAACAACCTCTCCTGGGAATGGTTTTTTACCAACTTGCAACAGTGTTTAGAACTTGGAGATGGGACAAGTCTTGCCATAATTAGTGATGAGCATCAGGTATTGTGTTAAATTAAATCTGAAATAGCTTCACTTATGTCAGTTCTGCTCCTTAAGATGATTTCATTTTGTGATGTTCTATTTTGCAGGCTATTTTAAATGGAGTTGCAAAAGTTCTACCAAAAGCAGAACATCGCCATTGTGCTAGGCACATTTTCATGCTATGGAACAAGAGCTTCAGGGGAGATGAGATGAAGCTACTTTTTTGGAAGATAGCCAAAGCTTACAACCTTGCAGACTACAATGAGAGATTAGAGGAACTGGCTGAAATTAATGCAGATGCAGCTACTGCATTTAAAGGGTATAATCCTAAACTCTTCTGCAGGGCATTCCTAGATAGTTCAATTAGAACTGATGCCATTACCAATAATATGGCAGAAACATTTAGCGGTAACATAGTTAACGCTAGGACTAAGCATCTTATACACATGCTTGAGGATATTCGAGTAGCCTTGATGCAAAGACTAGTGTTAAAAAGGCAAGAAATGCAAAAATCAAATTCTGTCCTATGTCCTAGAATACAGTCTAGGTTAGAAAAAGAGAAGCTTAAGGCAGTAGACTGTAATGTTATGCCATCAAGTGATCATGTTTTTAATGTCAAGTATTTCTTAGATCAGTTGAGAGTGGATCTTGAGGCAAAAAGGTGTACATGTAGAAGGTGGGATATGACAGGAATCCCCTGTTGTCATGCTATTGCTTGCATCTTTTTCCAAAACATAGATGTTGAGTCTTTTGTAAATGATTGCTACAAAAGAGAGGTGTACTTGAAGGCTTATGCAGGTTCTATTCCACCTTGTGAGGGAGAGAGGCACTGGCCTAAGGTTGTGTGTAAGGTGGACCCCCCTCCAATTAAAATTGGCCCCGGGAGGCCAAGGAAAAATAGAATTAAAGACCCTTATGAAAATCCAAAAAATCCTGGTACACTAAGTAGGGTGGGTATGGAAATGACATGTTCTATTTGTTTGGTGAAAGGCCATAATAAAATAAGATGCCCAAATAGAGACTCCCCTGCTGTGAGAGAACCACAACCAAAGAAGGCTAGAGGTAGACCAAGACTAACACCAAGGGCTGAACCTACAACAACTTCAGCTGCAACTCCCTCTGTCATAGCTTCAACCACTGCATCAACAGTTGCTCCTGTCACAAACCAGCACCACAATGCTGTTGCAAATCCTAGTCACCTAGGAATAGGAGGAAGAATGATCATAACTGGCCAAGGTGCAAGAGGTGGTAGAGGTGGCAGAGCTGGTAGAGGTGGTTCAGCTAGTAGAGGAGGTAGAGGTGGCAGGGGTGGTGCAGGTAGGGGAAGAGGGAAGGAAAAGGTGCCTGCTGGTGTTGGAGTATACTTTGCATCAGATGGAAGTGTTCTGACAAATGTAAGTTTGCTTTTCCCTTAGTGTTGGAATTTACTTCTTTGTTTTTCATCACTTGGTGTTAAGTTTGCTTTGGCTTAACTCCCTTTACTCATGTGTTTGTAGCCATCAGGAGGAAACAAGAGGCAGAGAAGGATGACTGAACCTCAGCTGCTAGGAATCCAGTCCAGTCAGACTTCCACAGTACATCAGCGCACTCAGTAGCAATGTTTCTACAGTGCACTGTTATTTAGTGCATCTTAGATTTCTAGGCTGAAGCTGTATTTTCAGAACAGTTATTTTGTTAGAATTTGAACCTACTATGCTTTTGGATTAATGTTTTATGGTGCATGTACTTATGTTATCAATTATGATCTGAACACTTTATTTATGAGTGGTGATCAATTTAATGGGCAGTCAGTTAAGTTGCAAAGTATGAAAATTTATTATTTCAAAACCCAACTCTTTTATTTCATAGCAAAGGAAAGTTCACTACATTTACTACAAAGCATAATTCATAACATTCACTACAACTTCTCCTTCCTCTAACACCTACTGCTTACTACTTTAAATAGAAAACAAGGAAAGCAAAAAAAAATCCAAGAAAACAGAAGTGCCATGGAAAAATTTTTCTCATTCCTTGAGCAATTCAACAATTCTATCCTAATTTGTCCAAATGCAGTCTTCAATTCTTGAAGCTCTTCCTCCAAATTTTCCTTCTTCACTTGTAATCTCTTAATCTTCTCTTCCATCACTTTTTTCCCAAGCTCCATTTCAGCAATGGTTGTGTCTCTCTCAAGGATCCTGTATTGAACATCTTCCCCATCATTTATGTCAGAAATCCACCTGAACATTGAACACTGAGTATCCTGCAACCCAACAACAATTTGATAAGCATCTTCAATCAACCCCAAACAATTAAACAACAAACAAATTGAATTACTTACAGGCCAAAATGGGCAGCCATAGAAATATCTTCCAACATTTACATCTTTCTTCACTGTCCTCACCACTGCATTCCTCCCACAATTACACTTAATTACAGGGTCTGCACCTCCCCTTCAATTCGAAGATGAACCTGCTGAATGTTGCCGCATTTTCCTTTCGAAAAAAAAATTGATCTTCGAAAATAAGGGTTTTGATTTGGGGAAAAAATTCGTGCTTCAATGAAACAAGGGAGGCAGAATATAAAGGGGGAGAGAATTTGACTGAAATAAAAAGAAAAAATAAAAATACTTGTAACGGTTAGATCCACGTCACCAGTTTACCTGTTGTTGTAGGTTAAAAATTACAATGACTCGGCGAAATTAGTCAGTTAGTAAAGGTTAGCTTATTTTTAGTTAATTGAAAGGTTGACTTATTTTGAGCGAACCGGCCAAAGGTTGGCTTATTTTTGACAAATTTTCCTTTTATAAACCCAAAATATGAAACACAATATTAGTTTTACACAATTGTCAAATATAAAAAATCTGATTTAATCTCAATATATAAATCATGCAATTATATTACTCTTGATTTATGCATGCTTAACGATCAGAATAAGAATTTGGAGTATGTATTAGCATCCAATTCAAGAATACAATTTGATTCTACAACATAAGTCAATAATGAATCATGGAAAGATTAGTATAAGACAAAATAGCCGAAAAAATACCAAAGATCGCAAAATAGTTAAATAACTTTCACCCTACGATCAAATCCAATCATCCAAAACCCACACAAATCAACAATTTATAGGAAAACTTTTGTATACACCCGGTTTTCAGTAATTTACTGTACATCGTGTACACTTTTGTCAGATTTAGTGTCACTTTTGTCTAATTTAGTGTCACTTTTGTCAAATTTATCAATGAACCATAAATAACACTTATATATGTCAGGGTAACTTTAGCTGCGTTTAAGCGTAACTTTTGCACATTTTATTGTCACTTTATAATGGATGTTGAGTAATTTACTGAACATCCGTTTTATTTAAAAGTTTGTGCAATTTATAACAGTGCACCAATAAAAGTATACAGATATGGATGTAATCAATTGAATGAGCATGATAACATATAAGCCGCATATAATTCATACAATTGACAAACCAAATTATTATTCATATACAACGAATTAGCCGAAACGAAAATACTCCATTAACACATACAATACTTCGTTTCAACAAAATAAATGGAAATAACGGCCACATGAATTAATTAATAACAAGACGCAATACGGCAATAGTTTCACGATAATTCATATCCAATCAAACGATTGATTAAACCAAAACCACGGAATGAAATTAACTGACTAATCCAATATGAACGAGGCTCATGATACCACTTGTTAGGATTAATTCCTACAATATACTTAATCTTCATATCAAATTAATTAGTAATACATAATTGAAGAAGTGTACCTGATTCCATGACAATTGATCGAATCCCTTCTTGATTATGCGTCTTCTAATAGATAAACACTCTAGGGTTTCTCTCTATTGATGGAATATAACTGAGAGTCTATTGTATGTACTACTAGGGACCATAACCCTAGATGTCTATTTATATATAGACCCCCTTCCCTAATCCGCCCATCATGCATTAGTAAAGATACAACGGTCTCTACACATAAAGCTAAACCCATACTCTATAAAAGACGTAACAATCTCAATAATAATAATTACTTTAAATGGATCACTTGAATTTTGGGCTAAATTACATGACAGCGTATAAAGACAATCATCAACGTGTAATCCATGTACATTATTATTGTATTCAGGTCCATAAATTTCTTACATGAACACTTCAATTCCTTTTGTTGAGAAACCACGTAACGTATTACCTTTAATCGGTCAGAATGTAGGGTAGAACAGGTTGTATATTGTTCTGTACAAATGATTACTCTTAGATTTTCTTACATTCTTTATGGTAACTGTTAATAATTAGTGGTTCGTGGAGGCATGGTACATCCTTTTTAATTAAAAAAAAAAAACAAACATTGTATAAATATGTAAAGAACATTTAGGTAAAATGAAAAGAAGTTTAGTTAAAGTGAAAAGAACATGTCATAAAACTGTAAAGATTAAAAAATATATATATTAGAAATGAAAAGAAAATATTGTTAAAATGTAATGAACGTGATAATTTCTAAGCATCTACTTTAAAAGAATATGAAGAATAAAAAAAAAAGAAAAAAAAAATAGAGCTATTAATACCATGAACATAACAATGTCTTATAAAGAACATCATCTTGTCACGTTATTCTAAAATTCAATATCCCGATTCATCAAATTTCATAAAGGAAAATAAACAATGAATTTGATGATTAATCAATGAAAATAAACAATCAAATTTCATAAAGGAAAATAAACAATGAAAATAAACAATCAAATTTCATAAAGGAAAATAGAGAATAAAAAACGCATAATATAGAACTGTTAAGTTAGATAGGCGATCTCTAGCATTCTATAGAACGCCTATGTAAGATAAGTGCTTTGTATGTTTAAACCTATAAAGCGCCTCTCATAGTTAAGCGTTCTATAGATGTTTTGTAGAAAATATGATTATAGATAGAGAACGCCTTTCTAAGTTAAGCGATCTATATAATTTTAACATGATTTGAAAAAAAACTAAATAAATAAAATTCTAACCCTAGCAAATAAAATTCCACTCATCAGCCTCATGCCGCCCTCATTCTTTCTCTCTCTTGTTTCTCTCTTATGATCTCCATTCCACTTCCTCTATTATCTCCTCTCTAACCTCACGCTGCCCTCAGTCTTTCTCTCTCCTCTTTCTCTCGTCTCATCTCATCTCATCTCCATTCCTCTTCCTCTATTATCTCCTCTTAAACCCCACTAGAAGGCTAGTAAATTTGTTTTTCAATTTCAAAATCAAAGACTAACTGTAGGGAATAATTTCAAGCCTTTAAAATCCCACTAGCTTGAACCCCACTGTGATCATACACTAAAGTACGGTGGCATCCAGAAGGGAAGAAGATAGAGCAAAAGAGTCGCCAACAAGTTTTTTTTTAGGAACTTGTAAACCGTTCATGAGGTGAAGGTTACACCCCTTAACGATCCAAGAGATCGTCAACTCCATAAGGTCTAGAACCAAATAAGGGTTCGGGGATGAAGGTACAAATCCAACCTAAAAGAGATTGAACCTGCCCTAATAATAGGCCTCTACTTTATTCTGATCGTATTCATGTGCGCTTTCTGATTAACATACAATCAATAGGATTACCCTAAACCTGTTTATCTATGTTGGTTGAATTTAATGCACAAATAAACTATTATTGGCGATCACTTGAAATTATAATAATAGTTAACTTAACAAGATTATTAATATCTTATTAAGTGTGATTACAAGTACCAATTCTCTTTAAACATGCATAAAAGGTGATCAAGCAATAAATAAAAATAACCAAGCAACATAATAATAATCAATATTAATCATCATTAAAATAATAATAATAATAATATTCATAATCATAAATAAAATAATTATAATCAAGATCATGTTAATATCAAAGCATAATAAACATAGCAAGATCATAGGCATGATACTAACAAGATTAATAACAAACCCTAGCATGTCACTAAACAATAAAAATCAAATCTTTAGCCCTAACATGATACTAACAATCATAAATATTAGGAAGAACATAGGAAGCATCACAACAATTAAATTTAATATTAAAAATACCCTAGACATGATACTAGGCATATTATGATAACAATATAAGCATGATTTCTACATCATAATAATTAAAACCAATAAAGTACTTACTTTGATGCCTCGTACCTCTTTCTAATAACAAAATACACACGTTAGTAACATCAAGGAAATTAATAATCAAACAATCAAATTAAATAATTGAAATAGAGATTTGGGACCAAACCCTCAGAAATTAAACCTTTCACGTCTAGAGCGAAGGCAACTTCGAATATGGCTAGGTGTTTCTAGATCTTGCGAATGCGGAATTTTGTATGAAAAAGTAAGAAAGAATACTAAAGAATTAATGAGAACTTGTGAATGAAAGATGATGAATGATGAGAATTGGTGTCTGAAAACGGAGTTTTTGATACGATATTTATAAAGAAAATTAGCCAAAAAAGATAATTTAACAAAACAGAGTCTGACGCACGCAAAACAAGGTTTGCGCCAACCCTGGCTAACTGGCGCCAGACACCAGTGGCTAGCGTCAAGCGCCAATGGCTAGCGTCAGGCGCCAAGGCCTGGGGTTGGACGCCAAACTGGATTTCAACGCGTTTTCGAAAATCTGATAGATTTACCGTACTGGAAGATAAAATAATATAATTTCTTCGAAAATGCTATTTGATTTTGATTAAAACTCTGAAAAGTCAACAAAGTCAACTTATCAATGCTAATTGAATTGGGAATGAAAAGAACCTTCTAGAAGATTCTAGAAGACTAAAACCATTCCTAATCACATTAGGAATGATAAATCACATTAGGCCCTCCCCTAGATCATTGGGCCGCACATAAAGCTCAAACCGGGCCTAGTTTAGTACATTGGCCATAATTTCCTCAATATTCATCGGAATTGGGCTTATAATATATCGTTGGAAAGGTCTTTGCAAGCCCCATCCAACTACACTACTATTGGACCCATATCATGAACCAACCAAACTGGATTGGCTGTTTTCTTAAGATAAAGTTTTCAAAAACAGAGAGAAAAGAAAAGAGATAAAAACTTTCCGCAACACTAGACCTTTCCACACTTTCGTTTCATTCGATTATGATTCGACGTGAAAGGTACTCATCACCGGGTTTGGTTTTGGGGAGACACAAATGGGTTTCTACAGATGCCCCCACTTTGACTGAGTTTGGAGAAACGCAAGTTTCGAAAAACGAAAGCCAAAGTATCGATAGGGACGGAGAATGATTCAGAACGTTCTGCGATCCTAAATCACTCTTGTAACGCCGATATCTGCAAAACTAGCATTAGTTAAATAGATAAAAGAGTTAAGAAACGCGTAACTTGCACCGTCGAGCACACATCTCTGAAAGTAACCGATTGTTGCCGCTTCGCTGTTTTGATGACCTCCCGCAAGCTAGAGAATGCCATTCCGCTTAAAAACCGCTACGCCCGTAACTGCTTCCAAATTAGAAGATTGCTTCGCCTAAAACTATCCTCCTCCGCAATGATAATATTCCACATCCTAGGGAATACTATCGAAGATTGCTTCTCTTGAAACAATCCTCATCCGCATTGATAACATTCCACGTCCAAGGGAATACTATCGAAGATTGCTTCTCTTGAAACAATCCTCAGTTGTTTGTGACAACTCTCCACAATCTAGGGAACGCCACCTTGCTGTTTCAATGTTCACTCATCTCTGAACAAAGAGCTTCCTTTTGATATGTTCACGCGCCTCTGAACAAAAGAGCTTCTTTTTTATATGATCTTCTGAATGATGTGTCCACGTATCTCTGAACGAAGAGTTTAATAATAGGATGCCCACGCGTCTCTGCGCAAAAGAGCTTGTAGGAAATGTCCACGCGTCTCTGAACAAAAGAGCTTGAAAAGGATTGTCCACGCGTCTCTGGACAAAAGAGCTTTTGAATGATATGCCCACGCGTCTCTGGAGCAAAAGAGCTTGATGGAAATGTTCACGCGTCTTTGAACAATAGAGATTCAGTACTTGAACGTTTGTTGCGATAATGTCTTGAAGAAAACATTTCCGATGACCAACGTTTGTCGATCTCTAAAGCTCGCCTGAACTTTATTCCACTAAAACCAGTATGTCGGTGTCTCCGTGATTAGGCGCTTTAAGCTAAGTGAGACGATCTTTCATCAGGTCGATCACTTATTGCAATTGTAATCAAACTGACTACTTAATCATGTCAAATTGCTTATAGGGGCTAACTGGCGTACCAAGGAACCCGAAATTGCTTGTATGAAGTCGAAATCACCTTTCTGAGAGGCTTCGAGCTCTGTCGTTGCTGAAATATTTCTGGCGCCAGGTGCTGGAGTAGGGTCTTCCCTCTTCTGCTGCACCTGTATTTATTTTTTACTATAGAACTTTGCCAATTTCTTTAATTATCTTAGGGTTGACCTAAGGCTTAAAAAAAAATTATCTTAGGGTTGACCTAAGGTTTAATGTTGCTTGACTCATCGACTTGACACGACTCAAGGTATAAACTTGACTCGCTGATTGACTGACTCGAGGTTGACTCGACTCAAAGTGAAATGACACATGTGACTCGTGACCCGTGTGTGCATAGTGTTGATTATGCGACTTGAAAATGCAAAAAAGCAAAAATTTTCCGTCATTTTTGTGGAGGGTACCGACTTTCTCCCGAAAAGGAAAGACGCGAAAAAGAATCGAAAGTTTGAAGATGCATGTTGAATGAGCTTAGTCAAATGTCATTCGATACTATCTCTCAAGGTGCAAGGATTAATCCATCCTAGGCTATCTCAATGGTTGACTCCATGATGAAAGTATTTGGGTAACTTAGGCACGAAGGCTAAGCACTTCATACTTCTATGTAATCGTTATGTTAAGATTTCGTGACAAAGGGTTCCTAAGGGAAATATATTTGGTCATATATGCGTGATGTGTGTGATAGTGACACTAAAGTTAGGCTGCAAGAGCTAAGTGTGTGAAAAAAAAATATTATTGAAAAGAGTCAAATGGTGGTGACTCTTAGGCTAGGTAAGCTAATGATGTAGGGATCAAGCCCCCAAGTCTAGCTCTAAGTGAATAGGGATGAGCATTGGAGATCCCTTGATATGATCATGGTGTAAGTGTGTGAATGTGAATATAAATGCATGTTTATTACGGCCGCACCTCGATGTGAGGTTGCCTACGTACCCGTTAGGAATCAGGCCGAACGTAGCTCTAGCCGAACCTCGCACAAGTGTGTATACCTCAAAAAAGGTCTTTTTAAGGGTTGTAACGTGGTTAGGCTAAAGGTTTGAAGAAGAAGGAGATAAAGGCTCAAGACCCTAGATAAGCCCCCAAGGTGTGCAACCTTGCTTTTGAATATTTGTATTTTTATGCTTGAGGTTTTCTACTCTTTTTTTAGCTCTCTTTTATCTTTTGCATTAGCATTTATTTCATTTTTATAACTGTGAGAAATCTCGATCATGCGGTCTATCACTCACTTGGCATTCGTGTTTCTCAAGCACGGTACCGAGCACTCGATAAGAGACGCAATCTAAGACGTGTTCTTATCGAAGATATTTTCACATCAAATACATTGGAACACTTACCCTTTTGTACACTTTTATTTATTTTTTTGCTATTTTTTCTATCTTTTGAATTACTTAAGACTTCTTAAAACTGCATAAGTTACACACCATCCCATCCCAAGGTTAGGTAGATGTAGGTTGAAAAAAGAAAGGTCTATCGTTAGACGAAGCTCAAAGTGGTTTATGAAGAAAGGATTGTATAATTGAAGGGCGAAAGGAGATATGATGTGGCTACAAGGGGTGCCTCAAATCATTAGTATACCTTGTGCTTAATTCGACATGGTTTTTTTTTTTTTTTTTTTTTTTTTTTTTTTTTTTTTTTTAATGCAATGTAATGAAATGATCATATGCAAGGAAATAAATTCTCATTTTATTAAAAAGGGAAAAAGGTAAAATCTAGAAAATAAAAGGTGCCTATGCTAGACTTATTGGGGAACGGGTAAAATGAAATAGAAAAAGAGGTCATAAAATCTTGTCGTTGAAGCTCGTTTCTTGTCTTGTGTTGCTTCCCTTATCATCACTCGCTCTTCTTGTTAACTGGAGGTATGGGAAGCTTGTTGTTATCAATCAAATGCTGGATGGCCTCTTTTAGCTTCCAACAGCTCTCAGTAGTATGACCCCTACCATGGTGGTACTTGCAATGTTCGTCTGGATTCCAACCAGGCAATCTTTTCTTAAGTGGGGGATCTTTAATAGGTCCTATGGGAGTAATGATTCCCTTGGCATGGAGTCGATTGAAAGCATCATCGTAGCTAGTTCCAATAGGGGTAAATTCCCTTTTCGGTTGCTTTTGATTACTCATGGCTAGGATCTCACTAAGGTCGAAAGTACCAACACTCTTACTGGAGTAGGTGTTTTCGGAAGAAGAAGGATAGTCGTTCTTCTTCCCTTTACAGCCATTGTTACCATTGTTACTAATCTTGGCCTTCTTGTCGCGCGGAGGAACATGAAGGAGATTTTAATCAATGAAGTCTTGAACACGATCCTTGAGGGCGAGACACTTTTCAGTAGTGTGACCGCGACCTTTATGGTATCGACAATAGGAATTTGGATCCCAATTAGGAGAACGTTTTTCAGATGGAGGGTCTTGACTGGGACCAATGGAGTGAATGAGACCTTGATCGTGAAGACAGTCAAAAGCTTCATCGTAAGTCATTCCTATTGGTGTGTATTCTACAATGGTCTGTTTTTCCTGTGGCTTAGGAGCATTGAGTTCTTCATTAAACTCTTGGCGAGAATTTTGTTCGATGGACATCACCCGATTTGCTAATCCTTCTACCACATTCAAGACCATGGCAATGACATCTTGCAGTTTTCGAATTTCCTCTTTTAGACTTGACGAGTCTTCCTTGGTATTATCTAAGAAAAGACTTTCATCCTCCTCAATTATGGCCACTTCATCGAGAGAGGTCATATAAGCAGTCTCGATCATAGGCTCTCCTACAGGTGTGATAAGAAGTGATGGATCAAAGGATGCTTGGTTATCTTCGATGGCTAGAATCTCGGAAGTTTCATTGTTATCGATCAGATCTTGAATAGCTTCTTTAAGTTTCCAACACTCTTCAGTGTCGTGACCCTTTCCTTGATGATATTTTCAATGCTTATTAGGGTCCCACTTAGGTGGCCTAGCTTCTGGAACCGGATCTTTGATGGGCCCTATGGGCATGACTAGTCCTTTGTGATGTAGCTTCTCGAAAGCCGTTTCATAACTTATACCAAGTGGAGTGAACACCCTTTTTGATCTTTAGATTCGTGGTTTAGAGGTGTTTGTAGCATGTACCTCATTAATGGGAGAGGAAGAAGAAGGATGGTCGCTCTTCTTTCCTCTCGCACTATTATCTTTCAGAAGGTCATCTTCAATTTCAATGCCTATATTATAGACAGCTTTGAAAGTATTCAAGTTGTGTTGGTACTTTAAGTGCTTTGAATACTTCCCTTGGAGATTCTTGATAAACATCCTCACAGATTCTTTTTCGGTAGGAGCCTTGACCATATTAGCAGAAGTTTCCCTCCATTTAGTGAAGAAAGAAGTGAACCCTTCGTTTTTCTTTTGTTTTAACATCTCAAGTTGTCTGTAGTCTGTTTCGTCTTGGATGTTGCACTTATATCTATCTATGAAAGCGTTTGTTATCGACTCCCAAGAAGAGGTTTTTTCTTTCTCGAGAGAAAAGAACCATTGTTGACAAACGGTCTCGAGAGATAGTGGGAACAGAGAGGGGAAAACCTTCTTATCGATACCCTTAATGCTCATTATAGTTTCAAAATCTCTTAGATGAAAGTAAGGATTATTCGTTGCCTTGAATTTTGGGATGTCGTTGGCATTGAACTTCTGCAGAAGAAGATCTTTATCCACCAAGACCCCTTGTGATGTAAGTTCTTGAAACTTGTAGTCGCTAGACAACTTGCTTAAACTCTCTTGCATGAGGTCCATTTGTTGTTGCTTCACGGGAACTTCAATCCTGAGTGCGAGAAGCTTCAGTGTCTCAGTCACAGTAGCTAGTTGGTTCCTGAGCTCATTGACTTCTTCTTGAGTTGCCATTATCCTTTTACCTTCATCTTTTGACGAATCGGTTTATCGAAAAGTGAAACTTGAATAAAGAGGTTGTCCTTGATTAATCGCCCTTCTCTCCTCGACCAAGTACTGTGGAAAAGGAATTTGGGGATATTCATTATTAATTATTTGACTCAAACTTTATTCAACATCCGATTGATGGAGGAAGTGAAGAAAGATTGGAATAGAATGTGAAAGAAGATTTAGATGGAGGGATATGAAGAATTAGGAATAGAATGTACCCCCCCAACTCAAATGACGGAAAAGACCGACATGTGCATGAACCTAAGACATGGTCATGGTGATGCATACTCGAAGTGTGTGCTAAGACTAGTGAGTGTAGGTGACATGTTAAGACTCGTGTCATGACCATGTGGCTAAACAATGTGACTAGACTCAAGCAAAGACTAAGTTAAGACTTCACGTATATGCATTAAACTGGACAGACTGTGATATTTTAGTCATAACTTTTGATCTGCGACTCTGATTGGGATGAAACCAACGCCAAATTAAAGATAAAACTCGGGGCTACAGATCCATAGGTTGTACGACTCTTATTTCTTCCTAGAACTCCGGCTATGACCAAAACAAGTTGACGTTTGTACAGTATACGGGAATAAAAATCCGGGTTGA
The DNA here is from genome assembly GCF_948465745.1 of Chenopodium album. NCBI lineage: Eukaryota > Viridiplantae > Streptophyta > Magnoliopsida > Caryophyllales > Amaranthaceae > Chenopodium > Chenopodium album. The sequence goes on from NC_137842.1 coordinate 20,804,955, forward strand.
CTTAAAGGAATTATTACTCGATTTTATGTTTATTTATTAGCTCAAATTAATTAATTAATTAAACAAAGTCCTTTAGTCATTAATCAGTTTATTTAGTCTTAACACAAGTCAAACAAACGGTTAGGAAAAATCACATAGAGTATGCACAACAAATAATGCACAATTAGTCAAGTAGGCACAATATGATGCAATAAGTTTGCAACCTAACCATGGCTCTAGTTCTCTAAAGTTCGGGATATGTTTTAGTCAATAGAGGGTCCATGGTTAATTGTCCGGATGCACCGCGCGGAAGCCTAACCGTGAAGGGTTGGCGCGAGTGGATGGGACACCGCGAGTTTTAGAAGAAAAAAAAATAAAAACTCGCTTCCATGGTTTGGTGAATTCAACATCTCGGATGTACCCTTTGTTGCACGGAGCATTCAATCGGGTAGATGGAGCATGAATTCCCAGAGGGTTATGTCCATATGTAGAACACATATGGGTTTCAAAAAAGTGAGAAAAAATTCAATCAGGAAGTAGGATCGAGCAAACAATACGAAAAACCGATCGAAATTAGAACGCATATTTCTGGCTCGGTATTGGGGGAAATTGGCGCCAGCAATCAGAGAGCGGCGCCAACTTTTAACTGTAGCGCCTGGCGCCAAAACTTGCGTCTGGCGCTATGGCAAAAAGTGTGGCGCCAAGCTCATGCCCCTGACGCTACTTCCAACATGCCTCAGCAGCTTTCTGTGCTCGATAAAATCTTCCAGTTTTGCGTGGTGTTATTTCAGTCCTAGTTGTGAAAGACATTTCTCAAATTTCCTACGTGTAAAATACTATGTTTTTGACTCATTACGGATGGTCTTTCCAATGAGATCCTTTTTATGCATATGACAATAATGTTAATCAAAATTACGCACATGAAATACTTAGAACTTTTCGAGTCTCATCCACTCATTCTAAATCATTGCCGAAACAGATTCAGGAATTAAAATAGAAATCCTCCCCAGTGGAGTCGCCAAAAACTGTAGGGAATAATTTCAAGCCTTTAAAATCCCACTAGCTTGAACTCCACTGTGATCATACACTAAAGTACGGTGGCATCCAAAAGGAAAGAAGATAGAGCAAAAGAGTCGCCAACAAGTTTGTTTTTAGGAACTTGTAAACCGTTCACGAGGTGAAGGTTACACCCTTTAACGATCCAAGAGATCGTCAACTCCATAAGGTCTAGAACCAAATAAGGGTTCGGGGATGAAGGTACAAATCCAACCTAAAAGAGATTGAACCTGCCCTAATAATAGGCCTCTACTTTATTCTGATCGTATTCATGTGCGCTTTCTGATTAACATACAATCAATAGGATTACCCTAAACCTGTTTATCTATGTTGGTTGAATTTAATGCAAAAATAAACTATTATTGGCGATCACTTGAAATTATAATAATAGTTAACCTAACAAGATTATTAATATCTTATTAAGCGTGATTACAAGTACCAATTCTCTTTAAACATGCATAAAAGGTGATCAAGCAATAAATAAAAATAACCAAGCAACATAATAATAATCAATATTAATCATCATTAAAATAATAATAATAATAATATTCATAATCATAAATAAAATAATTATAATCAAGATCATGTTAATATCAAAGCATAATAAACATAGCAAGATCATAGGCATGATACTAACAAGATTAATAACAAACCCTAGCATATCACTAAACAATAAAAATCAAATCTTTAGCCCTAACATGATACTAACAATCATAATATTAGGAAGAACATAGGAAGCATCACAACAAATATATTTAATATTAAAAATACCCTAGACATGATACTAGGCATATTATACACACGTTAGTAACTTCAAGGAAAATAATAATCAAACAATCAAATTAAATAATTGAAATAGAGATTTGGGACCAAACCCTCAGAAATTAAACCTTTCACGTCTAGAGCGAAGGCAACTTCGAATATGGCTAGGTGTTTCTAGATCTTGCGAATGCGGAATTTTGTATGAAAAAGTAAGAAAGAATACTAAAGAATTAATGAGAACTCGTGAATGAAAGATGATGAATGATGAGAATTGGTGTCTGAAAACGGAGTTTTTGATACGATATTTATAAAGAAAATTAGCCAAAAAAGATAATTTAACAAAACAGAGTCTGACGCACGCAAAACAAGGTTGGCGCCAACCCTGGCTAACTGGCGCCAGGCACTAGTGGCTAGCGTCAGGCGCCAATGGCTAGCGTCAGGCGCCAAGCCTGGTTCCAGGCGCCAAGGCCTGGGGTTGGACGCCAAACTGGATTTCAACGCGTTTTCGAAAATCTGATAGATTTACCGTACTGGAAGATAAAATAATATAATTTCTTCGAAAATGCTATTTGATTTTGATTAAAACTCTGAAAAGTCAACAAAGTCAACTTATCAATGCTAATTGAATTAGGAATGAAAAGAACCTTCTAGAAGATTCTAGAAGACTAAAACCATTCCTAATCACATTAGGAATGATAAATCACATTAGACCCTCCCCTAGATCATTGGGCCGCACATAAAGCTCAAACCGGGCCCAGTTTAGTAAATTGGCCATAATTTCCTCAATATTCATCGGACTTGGGCTTATAATATATCGTTGGAAAGCTCTTTGCAAGCCCCATCCAACTACACTACTATTGGACCCATATCATGGACCAACCAAACTGGATTGGCTGTTTTCTTAAAATAAAGTTTTCAAAAACAGAGAGAAAAGAAAAGAGATAAAAACTTTCCGCAACACTAGACCTTTCCACACTTTCGTTTCATTCGATTATGATTCGACGTGAAAGGTACTCATCATCGGGTTTGGTTTTGGGGAGACACAAATGGGTGTCTACACTAACGCATGCTTTTTTGTAACATTTCCCTCAAATTTTCAAAAGTTTAATTTGATGCCGCCGTCGATCGAGTCATATAAGCCGCCGTCGCTAGATCTGGGTCAGTGGAAATGAGGTGTTGCTACTATAGAACATATTGTGAAGTCTAAAGATGCATAAAGGTACGGTATATGAAGGGTAATATCATTTGTGTTTGAATTTAATGTTTAAATCCGATTTTTGGTTGTTTTAAAGTAATTAATATGATTTTTATGGGCTTTATTTCGATCTATAGTTCATGATTTAATTCTAATTCAAAATTTTGATTTTGATTTTATAATTTTTTTTTATTTGTCAATTACGAGTATTTTAGATCTGTTTTGGTTTTCATGTTATAAACTCATAACTTCTGATTTTCATCTTTTATCAATTGATTTTTATGTTTTAAAATTTATGATTTTCGTGATTTTATTAATTGATTTTCATGTCATAATCCGATTTTCATTTCTTATTAGTTGATTTTCATGTAATAAATTCTGAATTTTATCTTTTATCAATTGATTGATTTATATGATGTAATTGGGATTAATTTCTGATTTTAAAACTTTTGATTTGCGGGTGTTTGATACGGTGCAGGTTTTCTTTTTTTGAGGTTGGTGAAAGCGAGCTGGCCTAGTTGTGGATGATTGCGGTGCAATTCAAGTAGATGCACTTCGATCAAAAGTGTTGATAATTAATTAATTAGTTATGTTGGAAACCTTGTTGTAACATAATTTTTTTTTTCCTCAAAGGACTGAAATACTTGTATTTTATTTTTTTTATAAATAAAATGTTGTTATTATGTTCTATTTATTACGTATGAATAATAATAATAATAATAATAATAATAATAATAATAATAATAATAATAATAATAATAATAATAAAAAAAAAAAAAAAAAATTATTATTATTATATAATATTTTTCTTATTTAAAAAAGAGAGGAATAAAGAGCGCCTATCTATGATAGGCGTTCTGGTTTTATGTAGTTATAGAGCGCCTTTCCTAAGATGACCGCTCTCTTTTCCTTGTTGTTTATTCACTTTGTACCTTAAATATGAAGCGCCTATCTTAGATAGGCGATCTGTATTGTGTTAGATATAAAACGCCTCAAAAGAGGCGTTCTGTAAACTTTATAGGGCACCCCCTCAGAAGAACGCCTCTGAGGCGTTCTATATTGTATGTTTTAGGCGTTCTATATTCATATTTTTGTAGTAGTGATTACAAAATATTCTTATTCAAATTTAAAATAACCCAATTAATAAAAAAATAAATACAAAAATTCATTCAAAATTACCTTCGATCTTTGATTAACAAATCCGTATATTCACCTTCTATTTCGGGTGAGTTCCGGTTTCGTAAATCCTTGAGGGTTGGTAAAGGTTTACCGTCAAATTTAGCTCATGCTCAGCCAACACAAATTACCTAACCCGGGGGTTATCCGGGAATAACCGCTCCAATGCTAAAGTTAGCAATTTGATAAGAAGAATAAATGAGAAGGTAAGAAAATATTTCTAGAGAGACAAAGAGATAAAGTTAAAGAGAGAGAGAGAGAGAGAGAGAGAGAGAGAGATTGTACCTTATAATGAAAATATGCTTGGGTATTTATAAGAAGATAACTAAGCTGGTGCCAACTATGAACATAGGTGGCAGACCGACCTTGTAGATAGCAGGTGCCTAAGTGGCCTGAAGCAGCTCTCCACGTGGCCGGAAAAAGGCCGACATGGATGTTAAGCCGGTTTTCTAATCAAGACATGATTAGCTGCATAAATGAATATTTGCGATTAATTCTTGACGGTGTCGGCACTATCCCGTACAACTAGCCCCCCAAGTGAGGGCGTCAGTAATACGGATGTGCTTACTTTATACAACCGAGAGGTGTAGTTTTCATTCTGATATGAAGCTTGGAAAAGAAAGAGAAGAGAAAACACGAGAATAAAAAATCTCCTATTTGCCCTCAAAGCGGGCTATGTACGGATAATACTTTGCTTAATTGATAAAACACGAGATTAAAAAACTCTGATTTTACCCCAAAGTGAGCTAAGTACCGATAGTACTTGGCACAATTGATAAAACACGGTGTCTACATACAGGGATTTGGGCGAGAAAAATTAAAAAGTCATGGGACACGTGTCAACCATCGAATATGACTTAATTCAAAAGGCGTTTTTTCTCAACTGTTGGATTGCATGCATGAACTGCCAAATTAATTGACACTATTAACTGAGGTATAAATACCTCAAAAATGGGCGAATTTCATCATTTCAGAATCAAATTTCTAAAAATTTCACCAGACCCTCTCTGAAAAATTGTTTGTGGCGATTTTTGTTCTACGACGAAGAACCTTGCAAACTCAAGTCGATGAAACGATTCTTCATTTTCGTATGTTTCGGACTCATTTCTCTAAGATTCTCATAGCAAAACGCCTAGTCTTCAAGAGGTAAATAACCCAAACTTTTGATTTTTCCCTTTTTCTTCTTCTATTTTTTTTTAAATTTTATTTTTTCGTAAGAAATTGTCAGTCAGTGTTTGCCGTTTGCGGTGGGCTTTGTGTAGGGAGTATTACAAGCATCCCACACTTGAGCCCTACTGTGACCATACATTTAAGCATGGTGGTGTCCAAAGGGAAGGAAGTTAGTGTAAAAGAGTCGCCAACAAGTTTTAGGAACTTGTAAACCGTTCATAGGGTGAAGGTTACACCCCTTCACGATCCATGATATCGCCAACTCCATAGTGGTCTTGAACCATGATTGGATATTCAGGGATGAAGGTATAAATCTAACCTAAAAGATATTGAACCTACCCTAAAAATAGGCCTCTACTTTATTCTTCTCATATTCATGTGCACTTTTGACTAACATACAATTAATAGGTTAACCCTAAACCTGTTTAATCTTTGTTGGTTGAATATTATTGAACAAACAAATCTATTATAGGCGATCACTTGAATTATAATCATATTAGCCAAAAAAAGATTATTAATTATCCTATTAAACGTGATTACAAGTAAAAATTCCCTTTAAACATGCAAGAGAGGCGTGATCAAGCAATAACAATAATAATATAACAAGAAAAAATATATAACAACAATCATCTACCATCATAATATTAATATTCTCAATAAAGCATAATTATATTATTAGCAAGTTCCTAGGCATGATACTAACAAGATTAATAACAAATCCTAGCATGTCACTAAACATTAAAGATCAAAACTTTATCCCTAACATGATACTAACATGACATTAGAAAGAATAGGAAGAAACCTAAACATGATACTAGAAAGCAATAAAAGCATCCTAACATGATACTAGGAATTAAAATAATTAAAGCATGATTTCTATATCATAAGAATAATAGAGTAATTAAATTACATACTTCGATTCCTCGTATCTCTTTCTAATAATAAAATACACAGTTTAGTAACTTCAAGGAAAATATTAAATCAAACAATTAAATCAAATAAATGAAATAGAGATTTGGGACCAAGCCCTTAGAAATTATCAACCTCTCACGTCTAAGGGAAGACAACTTCAAACTTGGCTAGGTGTGTCTAGAACTCGTGAATGCGAAATTTTTTGAAAGGGAAAGTTTAGCAAGAGAGATAAGAATAAGATTCAAGCTTTTAGAGAATTAAGGATGATTATAGGATTGTGAATGAATAAAAATGGGGAAATACGATTCCTATTTATAAGAAAATAGTTCAGAATCGATAGAAAAGAATCAGAATTTGAATCGGAATAAAACTGACCCTTGTTGCAAGCGACAAAGTCTAGCACGAAATGACAATGCAAGCATCACGCATGGTGACAGGCTCTGTCGTTTGGCAGTAGCTTTGTCGTTTAGCACTAGTTAAAAGATAAAACACGCTTTTGTACGGAATCCTCTTCTTAATATAATTAAGAAATTTAAACTTAGTTTTAATTAGTTTTGAATAAGATTATATCAAAATAAAACACTTGTTTTATTTCAAACCAAATTCATTATTTTTCTAAAAAAAATAATTATCAATCCTAATGCTATTAGAACTAAAAATAACCTTCTAGACTATTCTAGAAGATAAGAATTATTCCTAATATTTTTAGGAATAATAATTAATGGGCCCTCCACTAGACCATTGGGCCATAAAATCGTTTTAGACCTAATTTAGTATCTTGGCCATAACTTCCTCATTATTCATCGGAATTAGGCTTATAATATGTCATTGGAAAGGTCTTTACGAGCTCGACCCAACTACACTATGGTTGAACCCTTGTCATGGACCAAACTAATTGGACTAGCTATTTTCATAAAATAGGGAAGATTTTCAAAATCGGAAAAAAAAGATTTTATTAAAACGATTGCATCACAAGACTTTTCACACTTTCAACTCAATCGATAATCAAGCAACATGAAAAGTATTGACCAGGGAATAAACGCGTCGTCAAATGCCTATCCCTAGATCAAATACAATTTATACAACCTAAACAAACCTAATATGAGTACAAGGCAAGCATAGGGGTCGAACCACATGGAACGAATAAACACCACCAAATCTTATCCACAATAAAGCTAGTCCGAAATAGGAGATAAATAAACTAATATCTAAACACACTAAAACTAGAAGTAAAACACTAAGGGAAATGGTCTAGGAATAGGAATCACTCAAGCTTAAACAAAGGCATAGAAATTAAATAAATTATGACTTTAACATGCTCGAATATCGATATAAGAGGTCCAATCTAGCCACCTGTCGGGGTTCATTGGCTTCTCCTAACATAGCCTCTATGCTTCCACATTAGAACCATATACTAGGAGCTGCTATCAAATAACAATCGATACAAATGAATCTTGCTAGGTCCGCTGTCGCATTTTCAAATAATAATTCACTCCCAATCAAGTAACAACATGCATTTTGCAATTAGATTAAAGAATATCAACCATATAAAGACTTTAATCACAAATAAATCAATTCCAAACCCTAGAACATGCTCAAGATCCATGATATGTCCAATTTATATAGTGTTTTACACCCGTCCCTTGGTCATAATTAGTAGTGTTTTTGGCTCTTTAGAGCCACTTTTATTACTAATTGGTGTTTTCTAGTGTTTTCATAGATTTGGTTGACTTTTGTAGGGATTTACACTTTTGGAGCATTTTCCCGAGATATTATGGAGCAACTACAAGCATTGGAGAAGCACGACCAGTTTCTATAGCCCAGCGCCGGTTAGAACCATCGAACAGGTGATTAAGGGCTCGGTAATCGGGATACCGAGGTATTTGGACCGAATGATCAAGACCGTAAGTGGATATCCGGAGTGGGCCGAAGAAATAAGCCCAATCAAAGTTCCAAGCCTCGAGGTGAAGCAAGATCGGGCAAGCTTAGCTTGATCAGGCGTGGCGCGAGAGTGTGCTGGTGCGTGGCCAAAGGCGCGCCCAATCGGGTGAGCTGCTAGCTCGATCGAGCGCGGCTGTTTAGAAGAGTACGCGGAGAAAAAGGCGCGCCCGATCGGGCGCGTGTTATTTTAAGGAGTTAATTTTCGGCGATTAAATTTGTTTTAGTTTAGGATTCTTGCTTAGTATAAATACTTTTCCGTAAAGCGAGTTTAGGACCTTCTTTTACTCTTTCTTAATTATTTCTTAGATTTTCTCTCTCTACTTAGCTTTTAGATTAGTATCTCTCTCATATACTTTGTTCTTAACTTTATTCTTAATTCCAGATTTCTTTAGTAACAATTTCTCTTCTCTTAATCTTAGTTATTTATTTTATTCCTTTGATCATGTCTTGTTTTATTGCTTTGATTAGTTTAGTTTTTATTATGTGTGAGTAGTTCTATTTCTAGGGTTTATGCAGATCCATAAATAATATGAAGGGGTAATTTATTGTTGTTAATTGTCAATGCAAGATTAATTTCCTATTGATTGATTTAATGCTCTATGACTAGATTTGCGCAGATCTTTTATGCATGAGTTTGACAATATTGATTCGAGATTCGACAGATGAGAATTAATGTTTAGGTCTAGTTTCTATAGGCATGATAATTTATAAATGGTTAAGTCGAGATTTGTGAGATGAGATTTAATACCGGTAAATTAATTGTGTGATTGTAATATGTAGCGAAAGCCCTTTATAATCTGATTAATGTATGCATTGATGATTGATTATTATATTTTACCCTGGAATATTATTTATTGGTGAACCTATGCCCTAGACCTTTTATTCATTGTTTTCCCCTTATTCTTAATTTTCGTAGTTTAGTTTCATATCAAAATTTACATATTAGTTACTTTATAATTTAGATTACTTTAATTAATTAGGAATAGAAAGACTCGTTTCTCTGTGGATTTGACCCTACTTCCCTATCTACATCATTTAGAGGATTTAGGAATTACTTTTGATTAAGGGGATACGACTTTACCTTGTCAATCCAACTACACCACAATCACCCCCTTAATGGAGAAATTACCCACTAATAATGCCAATAACAAGATTATTTAACAAATAACCAAACATCAACAAGATTAATAAGCAATACTAACAAAAAAAAAAACAATAATAAAAAGAATGCAATAAAAATAGTGGAGAAAGAGTAAGAGATTCTCATTGATTAAAGGTGAAAGTCTACAAGCAAGATGATCAATCTTCCTCTTCAAGACCCAAGCTCAACAATGGTGAAATACTCACTTTCTCTCTCTAAACTGCTCTAATCATAAGCTAGCTCTCCTAGAACTAGAGAAAAATATCTAATAATATGAAGAAGTTGCGTACAAAAACAAGCCCTCAAATATAAATAAAATCGCTCAAAAACGTTGAACAGGGCTCCTTGTGCGCCCTCACACTAAACTATGCGCTCGCGCAAGGCAGCTACCGCGCTAGGCGGCTACGCGCTCGTGCCTTCGTGGGTTTGGGCTTGCTGGCTGTGTTGTGCGACCGCGCAAGGGAGTGTGCGCCCGCGCACAAATTGCGCAAAGCTCTCTGCCTCTATTATGAAATTTTTATCTCTCGCGCACATTTTGCGCTCCGTCTCACTTTGCTTCTTGGATTCTATTCTTGTGCTTACTTGTCATCTTGTTTGCAATCCAAGACTTCAAATAGCTAAGCACAAGCACTAAGGGAAGCAATAAGGTATAGGGAACAGTGAAAACACGCAATAAGGGAAGCTTTTAAGCATATACGCGATTTCATCCAATACACATCAAGACATGTATGAACACATTATTTGAATCAAACAACTACAAAACACCTTAAGACAAGCTAAAACAAAGCATAAACACTGCCCTAAGAGTGACATAAATGTTACTCATCAAATTCCCCCAAGCTAAACCTTTGCTCGTCCTCGAGCAAAACAATAACGAAACAAAAGGGAAAATGACTCACTTATTCAAAGAAAGAAAACAAAGAGAGAAAGAATGTACACTAACTCAATGCCGTAGGAATCATGGATGCATTTAGCGTATACATCAAGCCCTTTAAACCCCCATGTCGCCAAAGAGGACGAGTAAGCTCTCGTGAGGGTTTCCTAAGAGGTTTAACCCACAACTCTTGGCAACCCAAGCAAGTCAAGGCAAATATAAACAAAGAAATGAAAAGAAAACAAATGAACTAAAATGGACAAAGAGATAAAAACAAGCACCAATGAATGCGAAACTTTCTAAATAGACAAATGTATGCACCTTCCAAGATGTCAATGGTTGAGTGAAAGATAAACTATGCTAAGCATAGAGAACAATAACATGCTCCACTCCCCCCCGCATTCCATACATTCTTACCGTGCTCCCTCATCTAGATTCAAATCCACCCTTGGAGTTAGCGTCTCATGACTCCATGAAGGAGCCATAACAAAGGTAAAACAATACAAAATAGGGAAACCCGACATTTTACCAAGTCAGGCCTTCTCCATATGCTTAAAGTTTATCTCCCTCCAATGACTAGTGACTTAACTAATCCAAGTCAAAAGGACTTTAAAAAGGGTTGTAACGTAGGCTAGAGGGTAAAGCTGATGAAAAATTTGAAAATTTGGTGGTAAATCCTAGTTGTGAAGAAAAAGAATGGGCCCAATTCTCAAAAACAACATAGAATATCACCAATTTCCAAGCTTATTTAAAAAAAAACTCAAAAAACAATAAACAAAAAGCATAGAACCTCTCCCCCAAGCTTAAATTGAGCATTGTCCTCAATGTTCAAACGAGGGAAGACACTACATGAAATTTTTTTTGCGAATTTTCATTTTTTTTCTCTTTTTTTTTCCTTTTTTTTTTCTCTTTTGATTTTGTCAACTTTAATTACATTGTGCTTGCCTTTTATAGCTATGGACGACTTTTTCTTACATTCACATTTGCTCTTTAATAAATAAAACATTCAAAACACAACCTTACTTTCCATTCCGAACCATTACCTTTTAAGTTTTCAATCCAAAAACATAACCAACTTTCATGACCCAAAAACTTCACAAATCTAAAGATGTAAAATGAAACGAAGAGGCCTTGAGGTTTGTAGTACGCTCATCAAAAAGGAGGGTTAGGCTCAACATGTCTAGCAAAGGGCAAATCCAAATAAAATTAAAAAAGAGGCAACAAAAGAAAAGCTAAACCTAGAAAAACAAAAATAGTCACCGAAGGAAATGCCTTTGTCCTCACTAGATTTAGTTCGGTCACGATCTTAGGAGCTAGATATCAAGTTCTCGATCTAAGCATGCCTTGGTAAGGATCTTATGCTGCTCATACAAGAAGTGTTGGAGGCTTGAATAATAAAGTTCACATCGGGTTACAAAAACTACCTTTAGGACTTCAAATTCCCTAATAAGAGCAACACGTTCTTACCACAAACAAGTGAATTTGGGTTCGATGGGCCTTTTGAGTTCTAAACCGGCTACCTTAGCATAGACATATCCTAGAGTAAACTAATGACACACTCAAACTGTGCAAACATTTTCCACTTAGGAAGGTACACATTTGTAAGGAGTGAGATCCCATCGTTAGGGGGGTCCTTCCTCAGATTCCCACGGCCATTTAAAAACATAGGACTTTACACTTGTTAAGGTGTAGTAGTTATTGAATTCCTGACTGTTTGGGGACCTTGAGTTAGAATTGATTCCGTCATCACGCTTTTTTATAAGCAACAAGTAGGAGTCGCCAATGAGTTTTGGGAAAACTCATAAACCTCATTCATGCTTTTCTTCCATATCGAGTTTATGGAATAAATAGCATAAATCGTAAGTTTACCCATTCCCAAATTGGCTACATAAACCAGAAATGAGTTCGGGAGCGAGGGTACTAAAAAAACGTTCCTGTTAAGGAGGAATCGCTTTTCCAGCCCTAGTACGGCCTCAACTAGCTCTTCCTTTTTTACAATTTCCTCACCAAACATATATATGCAACGCGATAACTAAAACTAAGATAGTTGATTTTATTTACACACATTAATTCACGTAGGAATTACATTGCAACGTCGTTATTCTTTATTTAATTAAATTCATAAATATGACAAGAAATAAAAAAATACTCACCTTGACTTAAGTGACCAACCAACAATTAATTATTCAATTCTAATATTATTTAACTCAAGATACTATATGGAATTGTTTAATTAAACCTTTTAAGGTGATCAAGCAACACTTATTAATTAATTAATGTTCTTTTAAACAAGAAAATAAAAAATGATTTATCAAAGTGCTCGGGAATTTACCACTTCTATTTGCTAGATCTCCGTTTAGAACACTTATGGACTCCTTCTTGTTGGGGAACCTCCACCGTAGTAACAAAATATCAAAAGGGGTGAGTGTTTAGGACAAGTAGGGTTAGGTAGCACAAGTTCACAAGTTTTTGCCAGAGTTTAGGGTTAATTTTTTTTTTCTTTTTCTTTTTAAGCCTCGGATTATGCCTATATTTATAAGGAATGAGTGGTTTAGGGTTTTGAACATTCTACCGCAGCAGGTGTCGCGCGCAACTAGATTAGTTGCGCGCGGCCACCTAGAGCAAGTGATTGAGATGCGCTGCTACAGGCAGCTCAACTAATCGTCTTGCGCGCAGCTTTATGGCAAGATTCGATTTTCGAATTTTCTTTAATTTTAAATCTTTTACGAGCACAACACTAGCAGTTGCGCTGAGTGTTGCACACAACTGGATTAGTTGCGCGCGCCTGCCCAGCGCGACTCCTTGAGATGCGCGCGTTAATATTCTGCGGCAGCGCTTATTTGGACATAGGCGCTCCTAAATCCGTTATAATTGGGTTTTAAGTACGGGCTTAAGCCTAATTATGATCATATTTAATTAATTGGACTCTATTTGTCTTTGTTACTTTGTTTGGGCTAGTCTTTTATGTTTTGTAGTTTTAACCAGTTATCCATAAGCATTCTTTACTTTGATGCAACACGAAGATAGTTTTATTTATCATTATTGCATTTCCTGTCGGGACAGAAGGCCAAAAGTAGGTGTCTATAATTAGCCCCCACTTTGATCGAGTATAGAATAGATTATGATCAAATTAGTCAAGGAAATAAATTGGAGACTCATTCTGTGATGTTCTCAAAGAGTATAGAATCTTTCAGAAATGCTAAGGATGTAGAAACGATCCTTGATTCAATAAGTGTATGAAACATGTATCTATTAATAAGGCCAGAAAAAGTTATTTCTAGTCTTAACTCGTTAAAGAATTTAGATTGATCCTTTGCTTTTGTAGAACAATTTTACAAGTAAAGGTGTTTTGGGTGATGTCAAATCACGAGAAGAGATTGGTTTAAAAAAGAGTAAAAGGGGGGTGATTTCCTCTTAATCATGTCATCGTTGGTCTAAAGTCCCTTGATATGTTATTGAAACTTTAGCCTGGCTTTAACAAAGTAAAAAGTTGAAAAAGGGTGTTTTCGGCATTCGAGCCTAGATGTTTTAGGCATTCCAGCCTAAATGTTTCGGAATTCGAGCCTCAATGTTTCGGCATTCGAGCCTAAATGTTACGGCATTCGAGAATTAATGTTTCGACATTCGAGCCTCATCGTTATTTAACCCGAATGTCCACAAGATAGAAATACATGTCTCAAGACTAGAGGCACATATCCAAATCCAGTAAGAGAGAAGAAAGTTAGCAAATCTCTCAACAGTTTTTTTCCACAAGATGAGTACATGTGTCTCAGGACTAGGGGCACGTGACTACATGGGTGCGACATCGTCTCGTCGCTCTTTATACAGGGGGTGGACAGACACCCTAACTTTCCGGTAAACTAGTAAGCTTACTATCTACCATATTTGCTTCCAATCAAGAAGTGTTTGTTCCTGATGGTTCAGCGCGCCTGTCAACTCGTGAGCTAACGCCTTAAGTAAAGTAATCCTCTACCTTTTAGTTCCAAGAGGTAGATCTTGCAAAGCTTGGGCTGAAGTGAAATTTTACGCAACACCTACGCCGTACAATTTTACGATACACAATATGCCTTGCATTTTTATGCTGCATGATGACGCCTTTCTTTTTTCTTTGGACGTGAAAAAAGAAGAAAAGTCGGACATTTATAACGTCAGTACTTAACTAATACAAGTCACAAGGACATTAAAAGGGGTTATAACGTAGGCTAGGGGGTAAAGGTGAGGAAAAATTTGAAAATTTGGTGGTAAATCCTATTTGTAATGAAAAAGAATGGGCCCAATTCTCAAAAACAGCGAAGAATATCACCAATTTCCAAGCAATAATACATCTCCCCCAAGCTTATTTAAAACTAACTCAAAAAACAATAAACAAAAAGCATAGAACCTCTCCCCGAAGCATAAATTGAGCATTGTCCTCAATGTTCAAACAACGGAAGACACTACATGAAAATCTTTTTGCGAATTTTCATTTTTTTCTCTTTTTTTTCCTTTTTTTTTTTGAGCTTTTGCTTTTGTCACCTTTAATTACATTGTGCTTGCCTTTTATAGCTATGGACGGCTTTTCTTACTTTCACATTTGCTCTTTATTAAATAAAAACATTCAAAACACAACCTTACTTTCCATTCTAAACCATCACCTTTTAACTTTTCAAACCAAAAACACAACAAACTTTCATGACCAAAAAACTTCACAAATCTAAAGATGTAAAATGAAACGAACATGCGTTGAGGTTTGTAGTATGCTCATAAACAAGGAGGGTTAGGCTTAACATGGCTAGCAAGGGGCAAATGCAAATAAAATTAAAAAAAGAAGCAACAAAAGAAAATCTAAACCTAGAAAAACCAAAATAGTCACCGAAGGAAATGCCTTTGCTCTCCCTAAATTTAGTTCGATCGCAATCTTGGGAGCTAGACATCAAGTTCTCGATCTAAGCATGCCTTGGTAAGGATGTTATGTTGCTCATACAAGAAGTGTTGGAGGCTTGAATATTAAAGCTCACATCGGGTTACAAAAACTACCTTTAGGACTTCGAATCCCTTAATGAGAGCAAAACATTCTTACCACAAACAAGTGAATTTGGGTTCGATGGGGCTTTCGAGTTCTAAACCGGCTACCTTTGCAAAGACATATACTAGAGTCAACCAATGACACTCTCAAACTGTGCAACCATTTACCACTTAGGTAGGTGAACATTTGTAAGGAGTGAGATACCATCGTAAGGGGGTCCTTCCTCAGATGCCCATGGCCGCTTACACCCTAGGACTTTACACTTGTTAAGGTGTATTATGATTTGAATTCCTGACTATTTGGGGCACCTTGAATTAGAATTGATTCCATCATCACGCATTTTTATAGGAAACAAGTAAGAGTCGCCAATGAGTTTTGGGAAAACTCATAAACCTCGTTCATGCCTTTTCTTCCATGTGGAGTTCATGGAATAATTAGCACGAATCGTAAGTTTACCAATGCCCAAATTGGTTTACATAAACAAGAAATGAGTTCGGGAGCGAGAGTAATAAATAACGTTCCTTTTAAGGAGGAATCGCTATTCTAGCCCTAGTACTGTCTCAACTAGCTATTCCTTTATTACAATTTCATCACCACACAAATATATGCAACGCGATACCTAAAACTAAGTTAGTTGATTTTACTTACACACATTAATTCACGTAGGAATTACATTGCAACGTCATTATTCTATATTTAAAAAATTCGTGAATATGACATGAAATAAACAATATTCGCCATTGCTTAAGTGACCAACCAACAATTTATTATGCAATTCTAATCTTATTTAACGCAAGATACTATGTGGAATTGATTAATTAAACCTTTTAAGGTAATCAAGCAACACTAATTAAAATCTTTTAAACAAGAAAATAAAAAATAATTTATCTAAGTGCTCGGGAATTTACCACTTCTCTTTGCTAGTTCTCCATTAAGAACACTTATGGACTCCTTCTTGTTGGGGAACCTCCGCCGTAGTAATAAAATATCAAAAGGGGTGATTGTTTAGGACAAGACTAAATAGGTAGCACAAGTTCACAAGTTTTTCGCCAGAGTTTAGGTTTGATTTTTTTGTCTGTTTAAGCCTCTGATTAAGCATCTATTTATAGGGAATGAGTATGTTTAGGGTTTTGAACATTCTGCCGCAGCAGGTGTCATGCGCAACTGGATTAGTTCCGCGCGGCCACCCAGCGTAAGTGATTGAGATGCGCTACTACAGGCAGCTAAACTAATCGTCTTGCGCTCGGCTTTATGGCAAGATTCGATTTTCCAATTTTCTAAACTAATCGTCCTGAAGACTGCTACTCTTGTAACTACCTCCAATTTCTGCTGTGATAGTGTTCTGCAAGCCAGAGAATACTATCTAAAATTGCTTCGCTTGAAACGACCTTCCACCGCCTTGTGACCATCTTCCTCAAGCAAGGGAATATGATCGAAGATTGCTTCGCTTGAAGCCACCCTCAGTTGTTGCGATAATATTTCAAAGAAAATTACTGAAGATCAACGCTTGTTGATCTTTGCTGCTTCTTGAATTTTGCTGTTGATGCTTTGGGTGATGACAATCTTCTTTTTTTTTGGGAATAGTTTCCAACACAACTCTTGTATGATGTATGACAATTCGATTTAGGGAAATTTGTCAATGTCACGTAACAATCCATCCTTAGAAACGTTGCCACGATGAAGCAACAATCCGTATCTCGGAAAATTTACCAACATCAAATTTTGGGAAAAGTTGCCAATGCTTCGTAACAATCTATCATAAGAACTTTGCTACGATCGACAATCCACATCTTGGAATATAACTCTTGAAAGCAATCCACCTTGGAATTTCGCCAATGCTATGCGACAATTCTTTTAGGAACATATTGCCATAATTGACAATCCGCGTCTTGGAACATTTGGAAAAAAAAAGTCGATCGACAATCCACTTCGGGAAAATTTGCCACTTGCTGAAATAAATGACAATCCACGTTGAGGAACCTTTGCTGAAATTTATGATGAGTAGAGACCTAAGACAATCCTTTGGGAATTTTTTCCATAGGGAACTAGGTGTATGACAATCCAATCTCGGAAAACATGCCAGCAATGATAATCCAAACTTGGAAAAAGTCTCCAAACAGAGAAGGAGCACGACAATCCACGCTTGGAAACTTTGCCAGAGATGACAATCTAATCTTGGAAAAATTGTCGTTTAAGAAGAATTCGCTATAATCCACATTTGAAAATATTGTCTGTTGGGGATGACAATCTAATCTTGGAAAAATTGTCGTATAAGTGCTTGCAATTGAACCAATTCCTTGGGGCTTGTAATGAGCCAATGCTTAGGCGCTTAAGCTAAATGAGACGATCGTAGTCAGGTCAATCACTTACTGCGATTGTAATTGAGCTGACTACTAATCATGTTAATTTTCTTATAGGGGCTAACTTACGTACCAAGGAACCCTAAATTGCTGTATGAGGTCCGCATAATTTAATATGGGGGCCATGTATCTCGTTGCTGCAATGGCGCTTGCTGGAAGGCTCTATCGCCGCGCTTTTTTTCAGTCGCCAAGCGACAACCATGTTGTCTGACGCTGGAGTAAGGTTTCTATTTGCGGCTTTTTTGAAAAAATCCGGGAATGTTCTTGCTCACGGGAATGTACCTGCATTTATATTTTGGACTATAGGACTTTTCTTATCTTTCTTTAGGGTTGACCTAAGACTTAATGTTGCTTGACTCATTGACTTGATATGACTCAAGGTCTGACGAGTCAGTTCATGTGACTCGTGTGTGCGTAGACTTAACTCAATGTGATAACACGACATGAATCAATGTATACATGACTCGTATGTGCATTGTAATGTGATCGTGCGACTCGAAAATGCGAAAAAGAAAAAATTCAAAAATTTTCAATCATTTTTGTGGAGGGTACCGACTTTCTCCTGAAAAAGAAAGACACAAAAACAAATAAGCTTTTGATGGTAAATGTTGAATGAGCTTAGTCAAATGTTGTTTGATACTATCTCTCAAAGTTCAAGGATTAATTAATCCTAGGCTATCTATATTTTTGACTCAATGATGAAAGTATTTGGGTAACTTAAGCACGGAGGCTAAGCACTTCATACTTTGTGGTGCAATGATGAGTGATGAGTGATTTTGTTATGACAAAGCATGCTTTAAGATTTCATGAAAAAGGGTTCCTAAGGAAAGGATTATTTGGTCGTGTATCTGTGTAGTGTGCGAAAGTGACATTAAGGTTAGGTCGCAAGGGCTAACAGTGGAAAAATATTTTGAGAAGAGTCGAAAGATGGTGACTCTTAGGCTAGATAAGCTTAACAATGTAAGGTTCAAGCCCCTAAGTCTAGCTCTAAATGAATAAGGATGAGCATTGAAGATCCTTTGATATGGTCATGGCGAGAGTGTGTGCATGTGAATATGAATGCATGTTTATTACGGCCGCACCTCGATATGAGTGTGGGCAATCCCGATCATGCGGTCTATCACTCACTTGGAATTCATGTTTCTCTGACACGGTACCGAGCACTCGATAAGAAACGCAATCTGAGACATGTTCATATTAAAGGCATTGGAACACTCGCCCTTTTGTACACTTTATTATTTCTATTTTGCTATTTTAATCTCTTAATTCACTTAAGCTTTTTCTCTTTGAAAATTGCATAATTTACACACCATCCCATCCCAAGGTTAGGTAGATGTGGGTTGAAGAAAGAAAGGACAATCGCTAGATGAGGCTCAAAGTGGTTTATCAAGATAGGATTGCATATTTGAAGGGTAAAAGATGATATGATGTGGCTACAAGGGGTGCCTCAAATCATTGGTATACCTTGCGCTTAGTTCGGCATGAATATTTTTTTTTTATTTTTCATTTTTTATTTTTTATTTTTTAATGCGGTGTAATGAAATGATCATATGTAAGAAAACAAATGCTCATTTTTATTAAAGGAAAAGAAAGAATGATCCTATAAAATAAATCTAAGGGGAATAAAAAGGTGCCTATGCTAGACTTATTGGGGAAGGGATAAATAAAAGAAATAGAAAAAAAGAGGTCACAAAATCTTGTCGTTGAAGCTCGCCTCTTATCTTTTGCTACCCAGTCTTCTTGCTAGCTAGAGGAAATGAGATCTTGTTTGTTTCTATGAGATCTTGATTGGGATTATGAAACCTGTAGCATTCATCCCTGGTATGACCATTTCCTTGATGGTACTTGCAATAAGAGTTGGGATTCCATCTTGAAGATCGATTTTCTGGTGTTGGATCCTCGGTAGGGCGCATAGGTTTGGTTAATCCTCGATCATAGTGACGATCGAAAGAAACATCATAGGTCATTCAAATGGGTGTGAGCTCTCTTTTGGGCTTCTTTTTAGATCCTTGATTATCCATGGCTAAAACTTCACTGAGATCAAAGGTACTAACATTGTTACTAGAGTGGGCGTTTTCGGAAGAAGAAGGATTGTTATCCTTCTTTCTTTTCCAGTCACTGTGGCTACTATTGTTAGTAGCTTTTTGCTTTGCGAGGTCATCTTCGATCTCGATGACTATGTCATAGACGGCCTTGAAAGTATTGAAGTTGTGTTGATATTTGAAGTGCTTTTAATACTTTTCTTGTAAATTTTTTATGAACATCCTCACAGATTCTTTTTCAATAGGGATTTCGATCATGTTAGCGGAAGTTTCCCTCCACTTGTTGAAGAAGGAGACTAGTGCTCCCTTCGTTTTCTTTTCGTTTTAGCATCTCAAGTTGTCTATGGTTGGTTTCAATTTGAATATTACACTTATATCTATCAATGAAAGCATTAATTATTCCATCCCGAGTAGAGGTTTTCTCTTTATCAAGGGAGAAGAACCAATGTTGACAAATGGTTTCAAGAGATAGCGAGAATAAAGAGTGAAAAATATTCTTATCAATCCCTTTAATATTCATTACAGTTTCAAAGGACCATAAATCAAAGTAAGGATTGTTAGTTAGCTTAAACTTAGGGATGTCATTGGCTTTGAATTTATGTGGAAGAAGCTCCTTGTGCACTGAGACCCCTTGTGAGCTTATGACCTGTAATCTATAGTCATTGGATATTTTGCTCAAGCTTTCTAGCATGAGCTCCATTTGTTGTTGTATAACAGGGTCATTGATTTGAAGGGTTAAAGCCTTCAATACCTCAATCATGTCTGCCATATGCTTCTTAAGCTCATTGACTTCTTCTTGACTTGTCATTATCTTCTTAGATTTTCTCTTTTGACGAATCGGTTTATCAAAAAGTTGAACTTGAATAAAGGTGTTGTCCTTGATTAATCTCCCTTCTCTCCTTAATCAAGTACTGTAGAAAGGAAAATTAGGGTTATGTTTTTATTATTTATTTTTGGCACTAGCTCAATTGAACATACAATAGATTGAAAGAGGATATGAAACAGAATAGAAATGGAAAGGACCCTCAACTCAAAATGACGGAAAAAACCGACTCATGCTTGAACCTAAGTCATGGTCATGGTGTGAAAAGAGTATGTACAAAGTGTATTCTAAGACTAGTGAGTTTAGCTGACATATAAAGACTTGTGTCATGACCATGTGGCTAGACTATCTATGTGAGTAGAGTCGAACAAAGACTATGTTAAGACCTCACGTACGTATATGCATTAAACTGGACAGACTGTGGTATTTTAGTCATAACTTTTTATCCATGACTCTGATTGGGATGAAACCAACGCCAAATTAAAGATAAAACTCGGGGCTACAGATCCATATGTTGCACTACTCGTAACTATTCCTAGAAATCCGGCTATGACTAAAACAGGTTGACGCTTGTGCAGTATACGGGAATAAAAATCCGGGTTGACTTTAAAGAACTATGACTCGATTTAAGGTATATTTTTTAGCTCAAATTAATTAATCAATTAATTAAGAAAATCCCTTTGGTCATTGGTTAGTTTATTAAGACTTATTTACAAACACAAGTAAAACCAAACGGTTAGTTTAGTCACATAATAAGTATGTACCAGTAAGAGATGCATAAGTAGTCAAGCACACTACTACAAAAAAGGCTTTATAGAACGGTTAAAATAGGCTTTACAGAACACCTCAGGATCGTTCTTCAACTAAGCGATGTGTAAAGTATATAGAACGGTTCATGCAAGCGTTCTATATACTCGACTAAAGAGAACAGTCATCAAACATAACCGTTCTATATTCCCTTACTAAAAATCCAAAAATAAAGAAGGAATAAAGAACGCTTAGTATGCTTAACCGTTCTATGTTACATTACAAAAGAGAACGGTTAAGATAGATAACCGTTCTCTAATCCTCTCCTTTTAAAAAAAAAATAATATGCTAGTATACGTTATTTTCTTTACAAAAAATTGTTTTTTAAATTCTTATGTAACCAAGTATCAATTAAAAGCTAATACAGTTGTTATTAAAAAAAACTATTACAGTTGTTATTATAAAAAAATCTAGTATAGTTGAATTGAACTTTAAAACTTACAAATTAATATACTTAGTATACCAAAAAAAAAAAAATTAAACCAATATTTACAACAAATGTAGTAAGAAAGCAACAAACGACATCAAAATTATAGAGGAATCCTACAAAAAAAAAAAGAAGAAAAGAAAAGGAACAAATTAAACAAAAAAATTGTCAATCTTCTTTCACAATCGTCTGGTTTCTTATCTTCCCTCCTTTGATAGTTGCAAATCTACAAAACAAACATTATTATATGAGTGATTGAGTGACACATTCTAATTTGAATAAAAAAAAAATTCCAATATACTTCCTCCGTTTCATATTATGTGCAACAAAAGATTATTTTATGTCTCACAAATAATACCCCTTTGTTGCACATAATACGAAACGGAGGTAGTATATAAAAAAAAAACTGCTACAAAATTCAAGTTCTGAAATTTGAGGAAAAAAAATACAATTATAAATGAAGAGATTACCTTAGTCTAATGATACAGAGTAATGTAGATCCATATCATGAAAGCTTATTCAAATCAAATTCCTCATAATCCCAATTCATATACAGCTTGAACAAGATCTCGCATTAAATATAAATTCAATTATATATGTAATACAGATATGAAACCTATGGTTTCAATCGAAATATAAAACTCAAGATCTAAACAAAAATACAACAAACGTGCAAATCCACACAATTGATTCCATATAGGAGTATAGGACCCCCAATAAATCAAAGACCCAAACAAAATAAATACATAAACAAAGGGGAAACACACACACCTTGGCCAGATCAAAAGCACGAAAAGGGGGGAAAACAAGAACAAAAAATTAAGATGATATTAAGGGAAAATGAAGAAACTGATGATCGAAACTATGAAATTTGGTAGAAATTTTCATGATTTCTAGTAAATTAATATAGAAGAGGAAAGCAAACAATTAATGATAAGAAAAACGGCAGCAATGGGAAATAAGAGATAGAGTTAAGGGATATTTTTAGGTTAGAATTAGGGATTTAATGATAAGAATGATTGCAGTTGAGAATATTTGATATAAAAAGGGCGATTAGCGACCATTAAGGTAGAACTCATAATTAGGTATCATAGTTCATATACAACGGTTGTAAGTAACACCGTTTTCTAACTTATTAATGTTATAAATTTAATTTTTTTTTTTTGGGTAAAAAAGATATAGAACGGTTAGGGTAGTGAACCGTTCTATATTTTTTCATATATAAAACTGTTGTAATAGAAAACCGTTCTATTTAGTTCTAGAGAACGGTTATCTAAGCTAACCGTTTTATATATTGCGTTTCATATTCCACTTTTTGGTGTAGTGGCAGTCACAACATGATGAAATGAGTTTGCAACCTAACCATGGCTCTAGTTCTCTAAAGTTCAAGGATATAGGTTAGTAAAAGAGGGTCCATGGTTATGAGTCCGGATGCACCACGCGGAAGCCTTACCTTTGGAAGGGTTGGCGGATGTTGGTGGGACCCCGCGAGTTATACTCGCTTCCATGTTTTGGTGAATTCAACATTCTCAGATGTACCCTTTGTTGCTCAGAGCGTTTAATCGGGGTAGATTGAGCATTAATTCCCAGTGGGTTATGTCCATATGTAGAACACACAAGGGTTTCAGAAAAGTGAGAAAAACACAATCAGGAAGTAGAATCAAGCAAACAGTGCTATAACTAGTCGAAACAAGAAGGAAGATTTCCGGGTCGATATTGGAAGAACGCAGCGCCAGCCAACAGGGACTGTCGCCAGGATATGATCCCTGTCGCCAGGCGACAAAATTATCTCTCGGCGACAGAGCCGTATCTTCGGGGACATGCTCTATTTTCTAGACACCAGTTCCTACATGCCTCAGCAACTGTCTGTGTTCTTAGTATTTTCCAGTTTTTGCAGTATTATTTCGATTCTAGTTGTGAAAGATATTCCTCAAATTTCATACGTGTAAAAATCCTATGCTTTTGACTCATTACGGATGATCTTTCCAATGAGAACCTTTTTTATGCATATGATAATAATGTAAATCAAAATTACGCACATGAAGTACTTAGAACTTTTCGAGTCTCATCCACTCAATTGAAATAATTGCCAAAATAAATTTTAGGAATTAAATAGAAATCCTCCCCAGTGGAGTCGCCAAAAACTGTAGGGTATATTTCAAGCATTACCCCAAACTTGAACCCCACTGTGATCATAGACTTAAGAATGGTGGCGTTTAAAGGGAAGAAAGCTAGAGCAAAAGAGTCGCCAACAAGTTTTAAGAGCTTGTAAACCGTTCACAGGGTGAAGGTTACACCCCTTAACGATCCAAAGAGATCGTTAACTCCAATAGGTCTGGAACCAGGACTGGAAGTTCATGGATGAAGGTACAAATTCAATCTAAAAGAGAAAGAGCCTGCCCTAATAATAGGCCTCTACTTTATTCTTCTCGTATTCATGTGCGCTTTCTAACTAACATGAAATCATTAGGGTTACCCTAAAACTGTTTAATCTATGTTGGTTGAATATTAATGCACAAATAAATCTATTATTGGCGATCACTTGAATTATAATCCAATAAACCCTAAACAAGATTATTAATTATCTTATTAAGCGTGATTACAAGTACAAATTCCCTTTAAACATGCATAAAAGGAGTGATCAAGCATTAACAATAATAAAAATCAAGCAACGTAATAATCATAATAATCATAATAAAAATAATCATGTTAAAGTATAATAATAGCAATATCCTAGGCATGATACTAACAAGATTAATGACAAACCCTAACATGTCACTAAACATTAAAGATCAAAGCTTTAACCCTAACATGATACTAACATGCTATAAGGAAAGAAAATAGGAAGCATTCTTTTAATCATTCTTGATATTAGAAATATTAATAATTACCCTAAACAGGATACTAGGAAGCAATAAAACATCCTAACATGATACTAGGTATCAAAATAACAATCTAAACATGATTTCTGTATAAAAATATCAATAAAACAAATAAATACTTACTTTGATGCCTCGTACCTCTTTCTAATAACAAAATACACACGTTAGTAACTTCAAGGAAAATAGTAAAATTAAACAATTAAATTTAATAATTGAAATAGAGATTTGGGACCAAACACTCAGATATATCAAACCTTTCACGTCTAGGGTGAAGGCAACTTCGAACTTGGCTAGGTGTGTCTAGTACTAATGTATGAGGAATTTTGTTTGTAAAAGGCTAGTTTAGAAAGAGAGAGAGAATTAAGAAATTATTGATGAGAGTTGATGATTTGAAAAAGGGTATATATGACCTCTATTTATAGAGAAAAAAGAGAGTGTCGAAGATTAAGAAAAGAATCCGAATTCGAATCGAAACAAAACACGATGGACAACAGTTTTTGCGGATTTTGTTTTTATCATATCTTTCATTTTTGCGGATTTGAAAGCTCTTGAAGTCTACTTTCCAACCTAATTAAAACCGGATAAAAATATTAAGTAGTTATAAAGATATGGCCGAAATAGTAGGAAGGTGTCAGTTTTAGATAGAGTTTTGTATTTCTTTCATATCTTTTTCATTATAGCTCGGAATAATATTATAATATATCATTGGAAAGATAATTTCAATATCTATCCAACCATATAAGATTTTGATAAAGATTAAGAGGCACAAAATTAATATGTTACTGTCTTTGAACATCTTTAAATTTGAATAGAATTAGTATTAAAAAAAAGGAATGTTTTTATAAAAGGAAAGTTTTTATTAAACTTAAATTCTTTAATCTTATCTTTTAAAAAAGGATAATTAAGATCTTTTAGAAACTTATAGATGCTTCTAATTAATGCTAATTAGTTTAGGAATAGGATTAGACCTTTGGACACTCCACATGATTATTGGGCGGTAGGTAAGATCCGGTTCGAGCCTAGTTTAGTATGTTGGCCATAACTTCCTCATTATTCATCGGAATTGGGCTTATAATGTATCGATGGAAAGGTATTTTCAAGCCCCATCAAACTACACTATTATTGGACCTATATCATGGACTAAAATAAAATGGAATGCACGTTTTCCATAAATAGGGTAAGAACAGAAATATTTTCAAAAACAGAAAGAAGAGATATTTTAATAAAAACAACAACATCACTAGACTTTTGCTTTGTTTGATAATCAAAGGACATGAAAGGTATTCATCAATGGGTTTGGTTTTTTAGAGACAAAAATAGGTGTCTACAGTACTACGTACTCTATTTTTGTTCAAACATAGTATCATGCGGCTAGGAAAACCGTAGATACTATAGAACCTTTTATTTATTATTATTTTGCACAATTTAGCATATCTCGATGTCGTGGCTCTGGTTCTTGTTCTTGCGAGGATCACTGGGATGAAGGGCCCGTTGACGGAGGCGAGGGAGCTTTCACTAGCCTAGGAGAGCTCCCTAAGTAGGATGAGCGCACTCTCTACTTCATGCCCGAGTTTCACCTCTCAAATAGAGTGCGGCTTGGAATGTTCGGCGATCGTGTTCGTTGCCACAGCTCAGGAAACGGGTCTATTAGTAAGTTTTACGTCCATCACTTTTGCGACAACAACGAGTTGTGCGAGCTATGGGAGTCTTGTGGTCTAACCCCTCTTATTTAGGCTACTAGGGCCACCTACTCTTTCACGTCGAGCTGTTCTCTAGTTCGAGCTTGGTGGAGTTCTTTTGGGACAACACCAACGCTTTTCACTTTCCGTGGGGTAAGATGACCATCACTCTATTGACTTCATTTGATTCTCTTTAGGGTGGAATTCCTTCTATTTTATAGCTCTTTTATGTAGTTTTTCCTTAGTCTTACTCTTTATTTCTTTAGTTTGCATTTTCTTAGTTGAATTTCTATTTTTTATGCATTTCTTGGTTTATTTTGTTATTTTCTCTTTTATTTGCTTGTTTTCGTTCATTTTTCCAGGTTATGATCGTAATTCGAAGATTCTCGAGTCTTCTCCTAAGTTTAACATCGATTGAGATGCCTCCTGCCTACCACTTGAAGTTCAAGTTTAAAGGATTGTATTGGCTAAGTCTTCTAGCTCGTGCATGCAAGCGATGGGTACACGAATCCTGGTGTTGAACCCACTATGGGGGCTATTTGAAGACTGCATCCTTCCGTGTTCATCAGCATCATTAAGTGGAGCGCACGAGGAAGAGCAAGTTGAATATGGAGGAAGCTACCTTGCTTCCAGGCGCAGGTGCGCGCGACCATGGCACGGTCGTACAACCTTGTGGCGCGGCCGCGCCTCTCTAAGTCTCTGTTCTGTACCCAGTTTTTCCCGGCCACGCTCTCTCTTGTAGTTGGCCGCGCCTGTACCGGTCTATTTTAGACGATCTAACTAATTTCTCTTTGTTAGTTTTACTATATATAGACTTTCCTTCTATTTTTAGATCGGGAGAGTTCTTTTAAAATTAGAATAGAATTAGGTTAGATTTTGTAGAAAGAGAAACTCTAGTTTGTAGAAATAGAATTTCTTGATTGATGATTGAAGATTGATGATTCTCAGTATTTTCTCCATAGATTTGAAGCAAGTTTGTAAGGATTTCATTACTTTAATGCAATCTCTAGCTTTTGATTTTAATTATTATGTTAATTTTTCAAGTTTAATTGATATTTTATTGATTTTAGCTTGATTAATATGATGATGATGAATTTGTTGTTTAGTTTAGTTTTGATTTTGATTTGCATGGATTGTGAGTGGTCTACTTGCTAGGGTGATGGTGAAGCATATATGAGTAATGGTTTGATGCTAATTGGGTGAAATTGATGGAGTTGATGTTTTGCTTAAATTGGTTGATTGATTGATTATGTGCATATGTGTGTTTAATTTAGGAGTGATCAACTTAGTTACTCGCACTAGATTGCATTGTAAGATCACATTGATACGACAATTGATTTGTGGCTTGCATTTGTCGATTGAGTTAATTTGCAAAGTTGGCGCTAGTTTTACCTCTAGGAGATTAGCCTACCATACTCTCTTGATTGCTTAATTGATTTTCCCTCGCAACACTTGATTTAGTCAATTCCATTCCCAATTAGTTGTATCCATTGCGTGTATATGTAGATCCTAAACTCTAGTGTTTTATATATTTGATTTCATTTAGATTGTTTGATTGTTTTAGAATATACACACCTTACTTCACTACTTCGAAATTGCTTAGCTTTAGCACTAGCATTCACCTCCCACTCCTAGTGGTTCGACCCTCGACTTACTCCTATGCTAGTTATAAGGGTGTGTTAAGTGATTACAAATTTTTTTTGGCCAAAGGAAGATTAGTCCAACGACCTAGTCTCAATCCTTTTTCAAAATGGAGCCGTTGTCGGGGAGTGGCGAAGTTGTTTGCTATTGTTGTTGAGTCTATTTTACTAAATTTCTAAAATACAATAATATTTTTCTCTTTTGGCTACATTTGTAGCCTTGTTAATTTTCCTTTAAGTTTGTGTGTATAAGTTAACATGGGAGAACTCCCGAGGGATACGTTGAAGGAGTTGGGCACTCCGGGTGCATACAAGTATGAGAGCGGGATTGCTCCATTATTGATCCCGGATAGTGATTTTGAAATCAAGCCGGCAATGATAACTTTGATTGAAAGGCGGCAATATAATGGAGGATTAAGTGAAATTCCCCTAAATCATCTTAAGGAGATCGAGAAATATTGCAACACAATTAAGGGGAACGGGGTTGCTCAAGAATTCATAAGGATCAAACTATTTCCTTTCTCTCTAATTTGAAGAGCTTAAGAGTGGCTAGAAAAGGAAGTGAAGCCTAATTCTTTGAGAACTTGGGATGAAGTCACCAATGATTCCATTCCCGTTTCTTCCTTCAAAAGAAAACAGCGAAGGCAAGAGCTTTGATTCAAGGTTTCAAGCAAAGGTCTAGTGAAAGCCTCTATGATGCGTGGGAGCAAAGAGTATCAAGGTTTCAAGCAAAGGTCTAGTGAAAGCCTCTATGAAGCATGGGAGAGATACAAAGAGTGTCAACGTGAGTGTCCTCACCTTGGAATCCCCACTTAGCTAATCATTCAAATTTTTTATGGTGGTTTGAGTCCTCAAGGGAGGTCAAGTCTTGATGCCGGAGCCGGAGGCCCAATCATGAATAAGACCGAGGAAGAGATTGTAAATATCATTGAGGATGTAGTTAGACACTACATGGAATGGCAAGATGATGAGACAGAGCCGATAAACAAGAGTAGCACTACAGGATGCTCGATTGAACAACTTAATGCTATCAACAACTTGTAAACTCAAATTTTTATAGTTGACAAATTGTTGTATATATGAGTGTGGATATATGTTTACGCTTTTTGTATATATGATTGTGGATATAGCTTTTAACAAGCTAGGGGGTGTTAGTTTGTTTTTGTTTGGTGACTTCTTTGTTTTGGTGTCGAGGTTTGGCCAATATTTGCTTCATAACCTAGGTGTACAACCAAATTCTAAATTTTAGGCCTACCCCTAACCTTTTCCCTTACGTTACCACCTTTGGGAAAGTCCTTTCGACCTAGTGGTTGAGTCACATACCAAGGGAGGGCATTATGAGTTAAAGCCTAAGTAGAAGGGATGCAAGGTCAAGATGTCGAGAACCCTCAAACTTTATTCTTTTCCGGTTTCTTCGAGGAACCATAGAAGGGATGCAAGGTCAAGGAGCCATTGGGAGAACGCGGTTAGATTGGTAGGGATGAAAGTGGATTGTGCCTCATTAGTTCTCTACGCTTAGCATACCTTATTTTTCAATCTACGTGGATGTCTTGGAGCATGTATACCCCTATCATATTGAAAAGTGTTCATTCACTTGCATTTGACCGTTTGCGAAAATCCTTATCAAGAGCTATTTGTTTGAATTTTTTTTTTACCTTCTTTTCTTTTATTGATTTTGCCTCGTTTTATTTCAAAGAGTTATGGGTTAAGCTCTTAGGAAACCTTTACGAGACCTCACTCGTCCATATAGGCAATTTTGGGGTTTAAAGGGCTTGTCATAGCTAAAAACAACCGTGATACTTACGTAGTGATTTTTAGTGTATATTCCCATCTCATGTCTTTCTTTTTCTTTTTGAATAATTAAGTCTTTCATCCGTATTCTTTCTTGCTTTATTTTGCTCGAGGACGAGCAAAAGTTTAGCTTGGGGGAATATGATGAGTGTCATTTATGGCACTCATTTTGTTCTCTTAAGGATGGAATTCATGTTATTTTATAGCTCTTTTATTTAGTTTTTCCTTTGTTTTACACTTTATTTCTTTAGTTTGCATTTTCATACTTGAATTTTTATTTTTATGCATTTCTTTTTATTTTTGTTATTTCTCTTTTATTTGCTTGTTTTCGTTCATTTTTCAGGTTATGATCGTCATTAGAAGATTCCCGAGTCCCTTCCCAAGTTTTACATCGATTGTGATGCCTCTTGCCTACCACTTGAAGTTCAAGTTTGGAGGATTGTATAGGCTAAATCTTCTAGTTCGTGCATGCAAGCGGTGGGTACACCAATCCTTGTGTTGAACCCACTGTGGGGGTTATTTGGAGACTTCCTCCTTCCATGTTCATCAACATCATTAAGTGGAGTGCAAGAGGAAGAGCAAGTTGAAGTTGAAGGAAGCTTCCCTGCTCCCAGGCGTGGGCGCGCGCGACTATGGCGCGCCAGTGCGACCTGGTGGCATGGGCGCGCCTCACTCGGGCGCGGGTGCCCCTCTCTGGGTCTCTGTTCCGTACCCAATTTTGTGCGGCCTGTAGGGAATATTTCAATCATTACCCCAAACTTGAACCCCACTATGATCATACACTTAAGCATGGTGGCGTCCAAAGGGAAGGAAGCTAGAGAAGTAGAGTCGCCAAAAAGTTTTAGGAACTTGTAAACCGTTCACAGGGTGAAGGTTACACCCCTTAACAATCTCCTCCAATAGGTCTAGAACCAAGACTTGAAGTTCGGGGATGAAGGTACAAATTCAATCTACAAGAGAAAGAACCTGCCTTAATAATAGGCCCCTACTTTATTCTTCTCGTATTCATGTGCGCTTTCTAACTAACATGCAATCAATAGGTTTACTCCTAAACTTGTTTAATCGATGTCTGTTGAATATTAATGCACAAATAAATCTATTTTTGGCGATCACTTGAATTATAATCAAATTAACCCTTAACAAGATTATTAACTATCTTATTAAGCATGATTACAAGTACAAATTCCCCTTTAAACATGCATAAAAGGCGTGATAAATCAATAATAATAAAAGTATATCAAGCAACATGATATTAATAATATTCATAACAATAATTATAACAATTATTAAAATAATCATGTTAAAAATAAAGCATAATAACAATAGCAAGATCCTAGGCATAATACTAACAAGATTAATAACAAACCCTAACATGTCACTAAACATTAAAGATCAAAGCTTTAACTCTAACATGATAATAACATGCTATTAGAAAAGAAAATAGAAAGCAGTCTTTTAATCATACTTGATATTAGGAATATTTAGTTGTTACCCTAAACATGATACTAGGAAGCAATCAAAACATCCTAACTTGATACTTGGAATAAAAATAACAACCTAAACATGATTTATATATCATAATATCAATGAAACAATTAAAGTACTTACTTGGATGCCTCGTACCTCTTTCTAATAACAAAATACACACGTTAGTAACTTCAAGGAAAATAATAAATCAAAACAATTAAATTAAATAATTGAAATAGAGATTTGGAACCAAACCCTCAGAAATATAAAACCTTTCACGTCTATGGCGAAGACAACTTTGAACGTGGCTTGGTGTGTCTAGTGCTAATGTATGAGGAATTGTGTTTTGTAAAAGGCTAGTTAGAAAGAGAGAGAGAGAATCAAGAATTTCTTGATGAGAGTTGGTGAATAAAAACGGAGGTTTAAGGAAGCTATTTATAATGAAAATAAGCCGGAATATGATAAAAAAGAATCAGAGTTTAAAAAAGAATAAAACACGACGTTGTCGCCACACAAGTCTCTTTCGCCGAGCGACAGAGCCTGTCGCCAGGCGACAGCCTGTGGTGCGGTGCTGCAGACAATTTTTTTACACGTTTTCATATTTTGATAAAATTTAAGCGTACGAGGGGCAAAGCTGTAATTTCCTTAAAAACACTTATTTTATTCTAAATAAAACTCTTAAAACTCAATTATCAATGCTAACCACATTAGGATTCAAAAGAAGATTCTAGAAGACTATAATCAATCCTAATTGCATTAGGAATGATAAATCATAATAGGCCCTCCTCTAGATCATTGGGCCGCATATAAATATCAAATCGGGCGCAGTTTAGTATTTTGGCCATAACTTCCTCATTATTCATAGGAATCGGGCTTATAATATATCGTTGGAAAGCTCTTTTCGAGCCCAATCAAACTAAACTATTATTGGACCCTTTCTATGGACCAAACTAAACAAGATTGGATATTTTCATAAAATAGATTTTTCAAAAATAGAGAGAAAGAAGAGAATAAAAAATAACCGCAACACTAGACTTTTCACACTTTCATTTCATTCGATTATGATATGACGTGAAAGGTATTCATCACTGGGTTTTGTTTTGAAGAGACACATTTGGGTGTCTACAAAAGCCCCCACTTTGACTGAGTTTGAAGAAACGGGAGTTTCGAAAACAAAAGTCAAAGTAGCGATAGGGATGGAAAATGATTCAAAATGTTCTGTAATCCCAAATCATCCTTGTAACGATGATACCTACAAAATAGCGTTAGTTAAAATAGATAAGAGAGTTAAGAATCCCGTATCTTTCGCCATCAAGCACACATCTCTGATGGTAACCGATCTGTTGCAGTGTTGTTGACAACCTTCCACAAGCTAGGGAACGCCATCTTGTTGTTTTGATGTTGATATGTCAACGCGTCTCTTAACAAAGAGCTTTTGTTTTTGTTTGATGATTTTCCTCAAGCTAGGGGATACCGCCTGAAGATTGCTACGCCTGTAACTGTCTCCAATTCTGCTGTGAAAGTCTTCTGCAAGCTAGAGAATCCTATAGAAGATTGGTTCGCATGAAACGATATTCTACCGCTTTTGACCATCTTCCACAAGCCAGGTAACATGATCGAAGATTGCTTCGCCTGAAGCCATCCTCATTTGGTGCGACAATACTCTAAAAAGTAGCACTGAAGACCAACGCATGTCGATCCTTTAAAGTTCGCTTGAAATTTGCTTTTGCTATGCTAGTGCGTCAGCGCTTTTGCTGCTTGTGAACCAGTATGTCGGTGCTCATGTTGTTCGTGAACCAATTTCTCGGCGCCTTTGCTTTTTATGAACAATTATATCGGTGCATTTGTGTTGAGCCAATGTTTAGGTGCTTTAAGCAAAGTGAGACGATCATTTATTAGGTCGATCACTTAATGCGATTGTAATCCAGCCAATTATTAAATCATGTCAAAAAGCTTAGAGGGGCTAACTGGCATACCAAGGAACCCAAAATCGTTATATGATGTTGAAATAATCATTCTGAGAGGCTTAGCGTTCTGTCGCTGCTGCAACGTAGCTGTCGCCGCGATTTTTCCCTGTCGCTCGGCGCTGCACTTTGTCGCTTGGCGACAGAGTTGTCGTGCGACGCTGCTGTCGGGATTTTTGCATAAATCCCCTTTCTTCCTCGCTGCTACTGCTTTCATTCATTTGAGTTTCGTCACGAAAACTTCGAATTTCTCGTTCTTGCTCGTTTCTCAACCAAATTTGCTCAAATTTGTTGCAAATCAAAGGTTTGTTGATCTACTTTGCTTATCTATGTAAGTTTTTGTCCAAATTCACTCAAATTTTTGTGAATTTCGCACTTGTTCATTCACGAAATTCTTGAAAATTAGAAACTTACATTTCTCAATTTGCTTTGTTTGTCAAATTTTATGCTATGAAATTGCTTGATTATGTTTATACATTGACTTGGGAGTATTTTGATACTTGTTTGACTAAATTTGGTGGAGAAACGAACAATTCTTGATTGTTGAACTTTTTAAGGTCTTGAGAACAATGTGACTCGTTCTTGGTGTTTTTGCTAGCAATTCTTATCCAATTTGTCACAATAATTATCACAATATTGCAAGAAATTGTTTGATTGCTTAAAAAATGCCATATATGCTTGAATTGAAATTGCGCTCTATTTTAGTAATACATACTCTTTTTTTTTTTTGCAAACATAGTATCATGCGGCTAGGCGAACCTTAGATACTATAGAACCTTAATGTAGTATGGCTACACAGCGACGTTCCAGCTCCCGGTCCTGAGACACACGACGGTAGCATGATCCCGTTCAGGAGGACGCCGATTCGTCCACCTCTTTCGGTCCCTTCCCTGAGTGGGATGAGTGGACGTTATTCTTTTCCCCCGAGCACCATATTTCTGAGAGGGTGAATCGCGGGATTATGAGTGGTAGGACGTGCTGCCATGGATCGGGCAACGACACCCTAGGCAAGCTATACAACAAGTATTTCAGCGGCGACTTCATTGGGAGTCTTGTGGGATGACTGCCCTGTTCCGGGCCACGCAGGCCATGTACTCGTTTGACGCGGACCACCATGAGGTCCGCGCTTTGGTGGAGTTCTTCTGGGACAGCACCAACACTTTTCACTTTCCTTGGGGTGAGATGATTGTCACCCCAGCTGACTTCAGTCTCATCTCAGGAATGGAGTTTCATTCGACTGCACTACCGTTCGGCAACTCTATTTGTGTTTTCTCTCCTGTGGTCGATGAGCTGTTGGGTCCGATTGCTGTTCGGGCCCGTGTTGAGGTGGAGCCATCACGATTTAGCTCCAGGTGCATTCACCAGCCGACTCTGGCGATGGCTTTTGAGGACGATGCGACCACCCGAGAGCAGCGAGTGCGCATCTTTGCACTTATTTTGCTGTCAGGGACCTTTTCCCCTAACATGGGTAGTCGGGTTCTGCTTTACTACCTTCCTGCTCTCCGCGATCTTCAGCTGACAGGGACTTACGATTGGGCCAGCTTGGCCTATGATGACTTTCTGCGAGGATTGCGAGACTCCTGTCTACATCGGTCTTTCACAGGAGACATTGCTCTCTCTATCTTCTGAAGAGTAGTAGAGGTATACTTTATCTCTTAAAAGTTAGCTCTAAACTCTTATTAGCACTTGCTTAAATCTTTCTTTATCTTTATAGATCTAGTTCTACGATTACTTCCCTTCGCTTGCGCCGGCGAGACCATCTCCACGCGAGCTCCCTATTGGCGCCTGTTGGGGTGGTCGCTTCAATAACCAGGCGACTACCGCCCGTGTCCAAGAGCTAATCCTCTCGGTATGTTCTCTTTGCATAGTTGACATATTCGTATCGCTTTTGGTAGAGCTTTATCTTATAAAAGTTCTTTGCGGGAGCCTGATGTATTATATCGGCCATGTAAAGGTCTTGTTATTCCTGCGCTTGCTGCGCAATACACTGTCGAGCGTCGCTACTTCCAGGGGACGTATGAGGCGGCGGCGTACCTAGGAGAGAGAGTTTCTATTCAGCACTCCTCAGAGATTTTTGTCGTCCCTGCTCCTCCGCCACGCCACATGTTCCATGATGTGATGCTACTCAAATAATTGGAGAGGTCATCTCTGGTACTCCTTGGCGATCTCATGCTAGCTCGGGGCGATACTACGAGGAGGATTTGCTGCTGTTGTTAGCTCCGACCCCTGTTTTGTTTGAGGAGGTGGTGGTATGATTTTTGTCTTTTTTGTCTTTGCTAAGTATCCCCCAAGTAGTATTTTATTCACTTTGGTTTACTTTTTGCCAGACCGAGCCTACTGAGTTCGTTCCCCTTCGTATGTCTATCCATTATCAAGGAATATACGGGCCTAATTAGGAGATGATCCCCCCGGCTCCCGAGGATCAACGTTTCGTTGAGCGATCTATCCCTCGTCACTAGACTCGGGTGAGTTATTTATTTGCTATTTGTTTATATCTG
The DNA here is from genome assembly GCF_948465745.1 of Chenopodium album. Taxonomy (NCBI): domain Eukaryota; kingdom Viridiplantae; phylum Streptophyta; class Magnoliopsida; order Caryophyllales; family Amaranthaceae; genus Chenopodium; species Chenopodium album. The sequence continues at coordinate 20,840,546 of NC_137842.1, forward strand.
TCTTGTATTGTTACTGATTTTATTTCCTTGACAGTTCTAGCGCGAGGTGGTTACGAATATAGCGAGGTGCATAGAAACCTTTCGAAGCCAACTACTGAAGATTAGGAATGTGGCTTCCTGTCGTCGCAACGACGCTGTTCGGACCTATTTATTTCTCTTTATTTCTGCATTGTTTATATTTTTATTTTCTTTGCATCTGACTTGATTTCTTTTTTGCAAGGACAACCTATACCTTCCCGCACTCGGACGAGACCTGAGGCTCAGAGAGACCTGGCTAGGTATAGCTCAAGGCGTCGCCGCACTACTTCAGATGGTCGGGGTGGCCATTCTGATGCTGCTCGGACCGAGGCGGTGGAGGGCTCGGGCTCTTCATTTGAGGTTGCACAAATAGGGTTGATGGGCCAGGGAGAGGCAATATCAGCTCCAATAAGTGGTGGCACGTATGAGGTCGGATCGTCGTCGTAGCAGCCTCCGCAGCCTCAGCCTTCGCTGATTCATCACCAGGGCGACCTTGGGTGGACTGGTCTTGAGTTGAGTTTCCTACCTCCTGGAGAGACCGGAGCTGGTGGGCAGCATACTCCTCGATCTGCGTAGTTCTTTGATATGATGAACATTCCTCATCATCTGCGTCCTCTAGCGCCGTAATTGTACCTGTGTTTATTTATTCTGACTTTTATAGGACTTTGCTGGAACGACTCATTTTGTAGACAGATTTGTTAGATATATTTTGTATATATAGCCTATTTTTTATTACGACTGTATTATCTTTGCATTTATTTTTCATTTTTATGTGCATATGTGTGTGTGCAAAAAAATTGTGATTAATTTTGCACAAAAATTTCCATCATTTTTATTACTGATGGAGGGTATCCGACTTATTCCCCCCCCCCCAAAAAAAGAAAAATAAATTGGACTTGAAACAAACCTAAATTTAATTAAGTTTGAATAAATCCAAAATGAAAATAGAAGGAAAATATATTAAATTATTATATATGGGGTGTTTGAACAAAAGGCGAAATTGTAAAGTCATTGTACGAATTCGAATTATAGCCAGAAAACGCGGTTTTCATAGCACGTTGAGGAAACGCTGCAGCGCCGCCTGTCATATTGGAGTGGGGGTCGTGACAAAGAGGGGTCCTTTCATCCTCCTCGATTAAAGAGACCTCTTCATTAAAGCCCCACAAGTCTTCATCATCCTCATCGTGCTCTACATTAATGATCGGATTTTCGACAGCTTTAATCCTCATAGGTGAAGCATCGATTGTGATTGGGATTCCTCCAACTATGGCTTTTTCCTGTTGGTGAAGAGATGAGGGGACAACCTTTAGGTCATGAAGCCAAGGGCGTCCCAAAAAAAAGTTCAAGGAAGCCTTAATATCTACCACTTAGAAGGTATTGGCATGTTCTATCGCTCCCACCGTTACATTCATAGTGATTTTTCCAAGAGCTTGGCGACGAGTATTGTCGTAGGCTCTTATTTCTTGTGTTGACGAGGTTAAGTCTTCATCTCTTATGCCTAACATCCTCGCAGTTCAGAGTGGACAGACATTAATTGGCGATCCGTTTTCTACAAGAGTCATTGGGACGTTCATCCTCTTGCAGACTACCGTGAGGTTTAGAGCCTTGTAATGCTTGTCACCTTCTTGAGGTAAAGCTTTGTCAGAAAAGGTGATCAAGTTGATAGAACTATTGAGATCACTCGTAAGGAAGTTAGCTAACCCCTTAGGAGTGGTATCGGAATCCATCCCTATCTTATCAAAGGCATTCATTACCGCTAACCTATGTTCTTGAGATGTAGCTAGAAGTTTCCATACGTTCATTTCAACTTTGGTAATCTTGAATTATTTGACAATATCATTTTCCTCTATAATAGGTATGGGAACTTGTTGCACGGTAGGAATAGGTTGTGTAGAGATAGGAGGTTGCATTCTCCCAAATCATGTGAGGATGTCTATGGATGAATCTTCTTCATCCCCAAAATCACCTACTGAATATGACATTGAAAGTGGAGGTTATTCCATGTCCTTAAGGTATACGTCTTCATCATCCCTGTTCCAAACCCCATTAATGGTTATATCTTGTTCTTGTGGGATTTGAACTAGTTTCTTGTCATCAATCATCTTCTGAATTAAATCTTTGAATTTAAAAGATTTTTCAATGGTATGTTACCTTGATTAATGGTATGGACAGTAGAACCTATCTGTCCTCTGTAGTGATTCAAATGGTTTCGGTTCGAGAGGTTTGACCTTACCATTCTCGTAGAACATTTTTAACGTTTTAGCATAGGAAGTCCCAATTAGAGTGTAGGGTTTATTATTCTTCTTGGGCGTGTCAATTATTTGAAGAGGGAATAATTTCTTCTTCATAGGTGGAACTTTAGCACGCTTGCTTTGAAGTACCTCTACTTGTTTATTTGCTAATTCAATAGCTTCACGTAACAATCTTTACATCTTCCTTGGTTGGAGGTTTCCTCCTCTTCTTCGATAGCATGAATTTCTTCAATAGGTTTGATGAGAGATGAAGGATCAACATGGTTTTCTTCATCAGAGATAGCCAAGGAATCGGAGAGTAGTGCATTGTTAATCCTTAGCTTCTTGCTTGCAGGGGGCAATGGTAGTTTATTGTTTTCAATCAAATCTTGGATAGTTTCCTTAAGCTTCAAGCAATTCTCAATGAGATGACCCCTACCTTGGTGATATTTGCAGTGTGCATTGGGGTTCTAGTTAGCTGTCCCCTTTTCAACTGGTGGGTCCCCAAATGGTCCAATAGGAGTTATAAGACCTTTTGCATTTAGTCCATCAAATGCAGTGTCATAACTTATACCAATAGGGGTAATGTTCCTCCAAAATGGTTTCTTTTATCTTTAGTTGTTCATAGCAAGGACTTCACTCAAATTAAAGGTGCTAATATTATTTGAGTGGGTGTTTTGGAAGAAGAAGGATTGTCGTTCTTCTTGCCTTTCTAGCCACTGTTGGAGTTATTATTAGCAGCCTTTTGTTTAGGTAGGTCGTCTTCAATTTTAATCCCAATATCATAGAAAGCCTTGAAAGTGTGTAGATTGTTTTGATATTTAAGATGTTTGGAGTAATTTTCTTGGAGGTTCTTGATAAACAACCTTACGGATTCCTTTTAACTCGGTACTTCAATCATCCTAGCAGAGGTTGCTCTCCATTTATTGATGAAGAAAGAAGTGAAACCTTCATTCTCTTTCTATTTAAGTATTTTAAGTTCCCTATGGTAAGTTTCAACTTGAATATTGCATTTATACCTATCAATGAAAGCGTTTACAATTGATTCCCAAGTAGAGGTTTTCTCTTTGTTAAGGGACAAGAACCATTGTTGGCAAACGGTTTCAAGAGATAAGGAATATAAAGAATGAAATACTTTTCTATCAATACCCTTAATATTCATTAGTGTTTCAAAAGCTCTTAAATGAAATTAAGGGTTATCAGTTGCCTTGAATATTGGGATGTCATTGGCATTAAACTTCTGCGGAAGAAGCTCCTTGTCCACCGAGACCCCTTGTGAGCTAATGCCCTTGAACCTATAATCATTAGATATCTTGCTCAAGCTCTCTTGCATGAGCTCCAATTGTTGTTGCTTCACATGGTCATTTATTTGGAGGGTTAAGGTCTTTAGCAGTTCAGTAACACCAGCCATTTGCTTCTTGAGCTCATTAACTTCTTCTTGACTTGCCATTATCTTTTTAGCTTTCCTTTTTTGACCAATTGTTTTGTCAAAAAGCTGTACTTGAACGAAAAGGTTGTCTATGATGAAACGCCCTTCCTTTCTTGACCATGCGCTGTAAATTAAACCATTTTTTATTTTAATGACTTGACTCAAATTGACTTTGACTTTACGGGTTTATAAAGAAAAAGGAAAATATCAAAAATAGGGTGTATATTTTTCGAAATCAAGTATAGGGGTTCAAACATGTGTTTTAATTAGAGGATTAATATCCAATTTACCCCCCCTAAAAAATGACAGAAAACACGCGTATACAAGACTCTCTAAACATTGTCAAAGTGTACATACATATTAGTGTGTGCTTTATTTGTGAGTCCAAGTGACATGCTTTGATTCTTGTGTAAGACCATGGAACTTAGTGCCTAGACTCAATTAAGGACTAAACAAGGGTATTGTCATTAACATAATATTCGAACTAATTTGCAAATTGTTGTATTAGACTCGTCGTGATGACTCGAGCAAAATCCTTAACTGTCGCCAAAGCAATTGGGCTGGTTAGCAAATTGTAGTGTAGCGCCAGATGACAGCGTTGTCACTCGGCGTTGCAGCCCAAATTTTTGCGCCATTACTGGAGCATTAATCAGGGATTGCTTTCAGTATTTTTACTCTACAGGATAGGCCTAAAGTCGTACTAAGTCAATTCTAATTAAATTATTAGACTTTAATTACTCAAATTAATTAACTAATTAATTAGGCAAAGTCTTTTTAGCCATTAATTAGTTTATTTAAGGCTTAACACAAGTCAAACAAACGGTTAGGAAAGACACATAGAGTATGCAAAGCAAATAATGCACAAATAGTCAAGTAGGCACAATATGATGCAATGAGTTTGCAACCTAACTATGGCTCTAGTACTCGAAAGTTCAGGATATGGGTTAGTTAAAGAGGTACATGCTTATGATTCTGATGCACCGCGCAGAAGCCTTACATTTGGAATGGTTGGCGTGAGTGGATGGGATCCTGCGAGTTAAACTCGCTTCCATGGTTTGGTGTATTCAACATTCTCGGATGTACCCTTTGTTGCTCAGAGCGTTCAATCAGGTAGATGGAGTATGAATTCCCAGAGGGTTATGTCCATATGTAGAACACATATGGGTTTCATAATAGTGAGAAAAACTCAATCAGGAAGTAGAATCAAGCCAACAGTGCTAGAACTGGTCTAAAAAAGAACTTATATTTCTGGCTCGGTATTGGAAGAACGCAGCGCTAGCCAACAGAGACTGTCGCCACGATATAGCCATGTTGCCTGGCGATAGAGCCATACCTTCGGCGACAGGCTCTGTTTGCTAGACGCTAGTTCCTACATGCCTCAGCAGCTTTTTGTGTTCGTAAAATTTTCCAGTTTTTCGCAGCATTATTTCGGTTCTAGTTGTGAAAGATATTTCTGAAATTTCCTACGTGTAAAAATCTTATATTTTTTCCTCTTTATAGATGGTCTTTCCAATGTGAACCTTTTTTTTATGCATATGACAACAATGTTAATCAAAATTACGCACATGAAATACTTAGAACTTTTTGAGTCTCATCTACTCATTTTAAATCATTTTCAAAATAAATTTTAGGAATTAAAATAGAAATCCTCCACAGTGGAGTCGCCAAAAACTGTGGGGAATATTTCAAGCATTACCCCAAACTTGAACCCCGCTATGACCATACACTTAATCATGGTGGCGTCCAAAGGGAAAGAAGGTAGAGCAAAAGAGTCTCCAACATGTTTTAGGAACTTGTAAACCGTTTACAGGGTGAAGGTTACACCCCTTAACGATCCAGGAGATCGTTAACTCTAATAGGTCTGGAACCAAGACTGGAAGCTAAGGGATGAAGGTACAAATTCAATCTAAAAGAGAAAGAACCTGCCCTAATAATAGGCCTTTACTTTATTCTTCTCGTATTCATGTGCGCTTTCTAACTAACATGCAATAAATAGATTTACTCCTAAACCTGTTTAATATATGTTGGTAGAATATTAATGTACAAACAAATCTATTATTGGCGATCACTTGAATTATAATAAAACTAACCATAAACAAGATTATTAATTATCTTTGTAAGCATGATTACAAGTACAAATTCCCCTTTAAACATGCATAAAAAGTGTGATCAAGCAATAATAATAAAAGTATATCAAGCAACATGATATTAATAATAATCATAACAATAATTATAACAATTATAAAAATAATCATGTTAAAAATAAAGCATAATAATAATAGTAAGATCCTAGGCATGATACTATCAAGATTAATAACAAACCCTAGCATGTCACTAAATATCAAAGATCAAAGCTTTAACCCTAACATGATTCTAACATGCTATCAGGAAAGAAAATAGGTAGCAATCATTTAATCATACATAATGTTAGGAATTTTTAGTTGTTACCCTAAACATGATACTAAGAAGCAATCAAAACATCCTACCACGATACTAGGAATCAAAATAACAACCTAAACATGATTTCTATATCATAATATCAATGAAACAATTAAAGTACTTACTTGGATGCCTCGTACCTCTTTCTAATAACAAAATACACACATTAGTAACTTCAAGGAAAATAATAAATCAAAACAATTAAATTAAATAATTGAAATAGATATTTGGGACCAAACCCTCAGAAATATCAAACCTTTCACGTCTAGGGCGAAGGCAACTTCAAACTTGGCTAGGTGTGTCTAGTATTAATTTATGAGGAATTGTGTTCTATAAAAGGCTAGTTAGAAAGAGAGAGAGAGAGTTAAGAATTTCTTAATGAGAGTTGGTGATTAAAAACGGAGGTTTAAGGAGGCTATTTATAACGAAAACCAGCCGGAATACGATAAAAAAGAATCGGAATTTCAAGAAGAATAAAACACGATGTTGTCGCCACACAAGCCTCTGTCGCCGAGTGAAAAAGCCTATCGCCGCAGCGACAGTCCTGTCGCTAGGCGACAACTTGTGGTACGGTGCTGCAAACAATTTTTTCACACGTTTTCAAATTTTAATAAAATTTAAGCGTACGAGGGGTAAAACTGTAATTTCCTTTAAAACACTTCTTTTGTTCCAAATAAAAGTCTTAAAACTCAATTATAAATGCTAATCACATTAGGGTTCAAAAGAACCTTCTAGAAGATTCTAGTAGACTATAATAAATCCTAATTGCAATAGTAATGTTAAATCATAATAGGCCCTCCTCTAGATCATTGGGCCGCATATAAAGATCAAACCGGGCCCAATTTAGTATTTTGGCCGTAACTTCCTCATTATTCATTGGAATTGGGCTTATAACATATCGTTGGAAAGCTCTTTTCGACCCAATACAACTACACTATTATTGGACCCTTGATATGGTCCAAACTAAAACGGATTGGCTATTTTCATAAAATAGGTTTTCAAAAACAAAGAGAAAGAAAAGAATTAAAACTAACCGCAACACTTGACATTTCACACTTTCACTTCATTCGATTATGATATGACGTGAAAGGTATTCATCACTGGGTTTGGTTTTATGGAGACACATTTGGGTGTCTATACGGCCGCACCCCCCTTGTAGTTGGTTGCGCCTGTACGGGTCTATTTTTGACAATCTAAATAATTTCTCTTTGTTAGTTTTACTATATATAGACTTTCCTTATAATTTTAGAGAGGGAGAGTTCTTTAAGAATTAGAATAGGATTAGGTTAGATTTTGTAGAGAGAGAAACTCTAGTTTGTAGAAAGAAAACTTCTTGATTGATGATTGAAGATTGATGATTCTAAGTATTTTCTCCATTGATTTGAAGCAAGTTTGTAAGGATTTCTTTACTTTAAAGCAATCTTTAGCTATTGATTTTTATTAATTTGTTAATTGTTCATGTTTGATTTATTTTGCTTGATTAATATTATGATGATGAATTTGTTGTTGAGCTTAGTTTTGATATGATTTTCATGGATTGTGAGTAGTCTACTTGCTAGGGTGATGGTGCAGCAAATATGAGTAATGTTTTGATGCTAATTGGGTAAAATTGATGGAGTTGATGTTGTGATTAAATTGGTTGATTGATTATGTGCATGTCTGTGTTTAATTTAGGAGTGATCAACCTAGTTACTCGCACTAGATTGCATTGTAAGTGAACATTGATACGGACAACTAATTTGTGGCTTGTATTTGACGATTGAGTTGGTTTGTGAGTTTACTAGCTAGAATCTCTCGTAGTTGGCGCTAGATTTACCTCTAGGATATTAGCCTACCATGCTCTCTTGATTTCTTAATTGATTTTCCCTCGCAACACTTGATTTAGTCAATTCCATTCCCAATTAGTTGTATCCATTGCATGTGTATGTGAATCCTAAACCCTAGTGTTTAATATATTTGATTTCAATTTGATTGTTTAATTGTTTTAGAATATACACACCTTACTTTACTTCTTCGAAATAGCTTAGCTTTAGCACTAGCATTAACCTCCAACTCCTAGTGGTTCGATACTTGACTTACTCCTATGCTAGTTCTAAGGGTGTGTTGAGTAATTAAAAATTTTATTTGGCCTAATGAAGATTCGTCCAACGACCTAGTCTCAACCCTTGTTCGAAATGGAGCCGTTGCCGGGGAGTGGCGAACTGTTTGCTATTGTTGTTGAGTCTATTTCACTAAATTTTGACAATATAATAATATTTTTCTCTTTTGGCTACATTTGTAGCCATGTAAGTAATATTTTCCTTTGAGTTTGTGTGTACAAGTTAACATGGGAGAAGTCCCAAGGGTTACATTGAAGGAGTTGGGCACTCCAGGTGCATACAAGTATCATAGCGAGATTGCTCCATTATAGATCCTGCATATTGATTTTGAAATCAAGCCGGCAATGATAACTTTGATTGAAAGGCGTCAATATAGTGGAGGAGAAAGTGAAAGTCCCCTAAATCATCTTAAGGAGTTCGAGAAATATTGCAACACAATTGTGGGGGATGGGGTTGCTCAAGAATTCATAAGGCTTAAACAATTTCCTTTCTCTCTAATTGGAAGAGATCAAGAGTGGCTAGACAAGGAAGTGAAGCCTAACTCTTTGAGAACTTGGGAGGAAGTCATCAAAGAATTCCTTTCCCGTTTCTTCCCTCAAAAGAAAACAGTGGAGCAAGAGATTTGATTCAAGGTTTCAAGCAAAGGTCTAGTAAAAGCCTCTATGAAGCATGGGAGAGATACAAAGAGTATCAACGCGAGTGTCCTCACCATGGAATCCCCACTTACCTAATCATTCAATTTTTTATGGTGGTTTATGTCCTCAAGGGAGGTCAAGTCTTAATGCTTGAGCTGGAGGCCCAATCATGAATAAGACCGAGGAAGAGGTTGTAGATATCATTGAGGATGTAGTTAGATACTACATGGAATGGCTAGATGGTGAGAAAGCGAAAATAAACAAGAGTAGCACTATAGGATGCTCGATTGAACAACTCATTGCTATCAACAATTTGTCAACTCAAATTTCGGACTTAGGAAAGGAGGTAGTTTCTATAAAGTTTAAGATTGAAAGTGCAACCTCACAAGCACCGATTCTTCCCTCCCAAATTAAGGGGAGAGGTACACCTTCTTCCCCTTACTCTCTTCCTTCTTCTTGTTGAATGGTTATAGAATGTTGGTCTTGTTATTTGTGTAGAATGAATGACCATGATGATCTTATTTGCCCTAATGTTCCTTGTGATGAATGCATTGGGAATGAGAATTAACATGTGATTTTTTTTGCTAATATTAATGTAGGACCTAGATTTGATGCTCAAAGGAATGTTGGGAATAGGAATTACACAACCAAGGGAATTATGATACTTTTCAACAAAAATAGTGGTTACAAAAACCATGGAATCCAAGGGATTTGTGGTAACTATAACAACCATGGTTATAGTGGTCAAAGTCATAGCCAAGGATATGGGGATTATAACCAAGGTTATGGTAACCATAATCACGATTGTGGCCAAAATCAATGTATAGGTAATTTTAGCAATCAAAGTAGGGGAAATCTTCAAACAAATGTTCAAAGAGTTACCCCACTTGGATTTATTCCAAATACCCAAGGCCAAAGTGATAATTTTTATGATCAACCATTTTCTTCTAGGAGTTTCTTAGAGGATGTCATAGAAAAGCAAGCCAAAATGTTGAACACCTACATGACCCTAAGAATTGAAAAGTTCAATGACATGTTAACTTACCACTATGGTTAGTGAGTTTAAGGAATTTACAAATCTTTCTTCTTTGACTTCACCAAGCTTAGATCCGAAGAGCCCTATAAATGCGATTGTGACTAGGAGTGGTAGGGTCCTTGAGATTGAGGTTTTTAAGAAGAGCGATGCTAAAGAGAGTCCTATCAAGAGTCAAATTGAGAACGTGGGAGTTGAGAACCCTTTGGTTGTTGAAATCGATTAGGAACAAGTTGAGAATGTAAAAGAGAAAGAAAAAGAAGTCTACAAGCCCTAGCTCCCTTACCCCCAATAGTTTAATATGCAGAATTTGAAAAGCAAATTGGGAAATTTGTAGAGATGCTTAGACAACTTCATCTTACACTTCCTTTCACCGATGTGATAGAACTAATGCCAAATTATGCAAAGTTCCTTAAAGAGATCTTGAGTGGAAAGAGGACATGTGATGTGGCGGAAACGATTAAATTGATCGATAATTGTAGTGCAATTATAGTAAACAAAATCCCACCTAAGTTGAAGGATCGCGGAAACTTTTCTATCCCTTGTGCTATTTATAAAATGAAAAATGATAATGCCTTGTGTGACTTAGGAGCTAGTGTTAGCCTTATGCCATACTTGGTTTATCAAAGACTAGAGAAGGGAGAACTTTTACCTACCAACATTACCTTGCAATTAGCCGATATATCAATTAGGATTCCAAGGGGTAAGGAGGAGGATGTTCCCTTAAGGGTAGGAAAGTTCAACATTCTGGTAGATTTTGTGGTCCTTGACATAGATGAAGATTCTACAGTTCCTATTCTTCGTGGTAGACCATTTCTTGCTACTTCGGGTACTTTGATTGATGTCAAAAGTGCTACACTACAAGAAAATAACCTTTTCGTAGCGATTATTTTAATCTTTAGTATCAATTGTAATTGCAACAAAAAGCTTCCCAACGAATGGTCATTCGATACAATATCCCCCGTTGCCTTAGCCTTTAGTAGTGGTTTTCAATATCGCTGGGGTTGGCCTCAATAATCGATACGAAAAACTACATCCAATCGTGGTGATTATTGTAGCGATTATAATCGCTATAAATGATTAACTCATTTTCTTCAAAAAAAAAAAAAACATGCGTATGATCTTTACAAGATTCGAACATGGAACCTCAAACTCTTATATTAAATGTTTCACAAATAAGCTATGACATATTTTATGTATTCTATGTCAAACAATATTTATGTATCTACTGTTGAAAAGGCTTTTCATATCGATTTTTATGATTTAGTGGCGATTGTAAATGATACGATTTCTCAAAATTATATAAATGTGTAAAAATAGTGTTGATATGTATTATTATGTTTTCCGTATCGATTTTATATGGGAAAACCATGGCGAATGTAAAAATGATACGACATCCTTAATTATTTCACAAACATACTTGCATATTGTAGCGAATGTACAATCGCTACGAAATAATCGCTACGAAAAGAGATGTTTCTTGTAGTGCTAAGATTTCTCTTAAAATTGGAGATGAGGGAGTTGATTTTGATTTGAATGAACCTATGAAATATCCTTCTTCATCTCTTGAGAATTGCATGAGAGTTAAAATTTTAGACAATCTTGTACATTTAATATATGAGCACTTGTTCACAACTAATGATCCTCTTGAGTGCGTTTTGTTGAACAAGTAAAGGAAAGTTTTCCTAGCAAGGAAATGGCTTTGTATGAGAATTTGTTAGAAGGGAGTGTTGAAGGAAGTGATGGGAAAATATGCATGAAAATATGAAGCCAAGAGGATTTGCAAGTGGCTTCAACCAAGGAAGGTAAAGGTGTTCCCATGGTAGAGCTCAAACCTCTACAATCACACCTTAGGTATGAGTTCTAAGGCCCAAATTCTACTTATCCCGTGTTTGTTAGTGCATCTTTGAGTGAAATCAAAGATCAAGCGTTATGCGGTGTTTTGAGAAGGCACCAAAGTGCTTTGGCTTATACCATTGATGACCTCAAAGGTATAAGCCCCGCTTTATGTACACACCACATAACCCTTGAGGAGGGCGCTCTTCCTTGTATTGAGCGACAATGAAAATTACATCCCCAAATGGGGGAGGTAGTGAAGAAAGGGATTACTAATATTTTAGATACATGAATCATATTCCCCATCTCAAGCTCTAGGTCGGTGTCACCCTTTCATGTCGTTCCAAAAAAGGGAGGTATGACCGTCATCAAGAATGAAATAGGTGAGCTTATTTTGACGAGGACGGTCACCGGTTGGCGAATGTGTATAGACTTTAGATGTCTAAACACATCCACAAAAAAAGATCACTTCCCCCTTCCTTTCATTGATCAAATGCTTGAAAGACTAACGAGGCATAAGTATTATTATTTTCTTGATGGTTACTCGGGGATTTTCTAATTCTTATTAACCCTGATGTTCTAGAGAAAACTACTTTTACTTGTCCCTATGGTACCTTTGCTTATAGGAGAATTCCATTCCGCATTTGCAATGCTCTCGAAACTTTCCAACGGTGTATGATGAGTATTTTTGGAGACATGTTGGAGGAGGAGATGGCGGTGTTTACGGAAGACTTTTCCGTAGGTGGAGTTTCCTTTAAGGCGTGCCTTGAAAATCTTGAAAAGTGCTTGGCAAGGTGTGAGAAGGTGAATTTGGTGTTGAATTGGGAAAAATGCCATTTTATGGTTAAAGAAGGCATAGTCCTTGGGAACAAAATTTCTCACAAGGGCATAGAGGTGGACAAGGAGAAGATTGAGGTTATTGCAAAGTTTCCACCTCTGGTTAATGTGAAGGGTGTAAGGTGATTTTTAGGGCATGCCGAGTTCTATAAAAGATTCATCAAGGATTTTTCTCTCATTGCAAGGCCTCTCAATGATCTTGTTTAAAAGGATGTGGATTTTGTGTTTGATGATAAGTGTTTGGAAGCTTTTAATAAGTTGAATAAAGCTTTGATTTCTACTCCCATTGTCTAAGCCCCTAGATAGGATTTACCCTTTGAGTTGATTTGCAATGCAAGTGACACGGCAGGTGTTTTAGGTCAAGGAGCTTATTATATGTCAAAAACTCTTAATGGTTCTCAAAGGAACTACACTACAACAGAGATAGAGTTCTTGGCTATTGTTCATTCTTTTGAAAAATTTCGTGGCTATTTGTTAGGGTCCAAAACAATTGCGTTTACTAATCATGCGGCCATAAAATATCTTTTTGGGAAGAAGGAATCAAAGCCAAGGCTAATTCGTTGGGTGTTAGAGTAATAAACTTTTGACCTTGAGATTAGAGATAAGAAAGGAGCGGAAAATGTTGTAGCGGATCATCTATCTAGACTAGAGGATTTTCAAGTTCAAGATGATGGGTCTCCCATTGAAGATAGAATGTTAGATGATTCTTTTTATGCTATAGATGTGAAGGAACTCCCATGGTTTGCCGATTTAGTGAACTATCTTGCTTGTGGGGAGTTTCCTCCTTCATTTTCAAAGAATTGGAGAATAAAGCTCAAGAGGGAGGCTAGGCATTATGTATGGGATGAAACAATTTTGTATAAAAGAAGTGTTGATGGGTTATTGAGGAGATGTGTTCCAAATGAGGAGTTACCTAGTGTATTGAAGATGTGCCTCTCGGATCCGAGTGGTGGTCACATGGGTGTTTCAAAAATGGCTTAAAAGGTACTTCAATGCTGATTATGGTGGGCAAATCTCTTCTAGAATGTTTGGGAGTTTGTCAAGAGTTGTGACTGATGCCAAAAGACAAGAAACATTTCAAAGAGGAATTAGATGCCCCAACAACCTATACTAGAGTTGGAGATTTTTGATGTATGTGGAATAAACTTCATGGGTCCTTTTCCTACTTCATATGGGTTCAATATATTTTGGTTACCATGGATTATGTGTCAAAATGGGTGGAAGTCGTTGCTTCACCTACAAAAGACCTTAAGGTAGCAATGAAGATGTTTAAGAAGATAAATTTCCTACGATTTGGCATTCCAAATGCGGTTATTAGTGATAATGGATGTCATTTTGTGCATAGCACCTTCCGCAAGATGTTGAAGAAGAATGAAGTTAATTAACATTTTGGACTCTCCTATCATCCTCAAACTAGTGGGCAAGTCGAGGTGTCTAACCGTCAAATCAGATTGATTCTTGAGACGACGGTCACAAGAAAGAGGAAGGATTGGTCAGATAAACTAGACGATGCTTTGCGAGCATGTAAAACGACTTTCAAGACTCCTATTGGCACTACTCCTTAACGCTTAGTTTATGTGAATTCTTGTCATCTTCCGATCGAACTTGAACATCGTACTCTTTGGGCTATTAAGAAAATAAATTTTGACTTGGCAAGTGCGGGTGAGCAACGTTGGCTTGATCTCATGACTTGGAAGAACTTCGATTAGATGCATATGATTGTGCAAGCATGTATATGACTCGCACCAAGGAGGTGCATGATAAGCTTATTGAGAAGAAGGAGTTCAATGTTGGTGACAAGGTGCTCCTTTAAAATTCTAGGATGAGATTATTCCCCGGGAGGCTAATGTCTCGTTGGAGTGGTCCTTTTGTTGTTCAAGAGGTTTTTCCCAATGGTGCTATTGAAATATCTCCTTTGGATTTCTCAAGACTTTTCAAAGTCAATGGTTAAGGCTCAAGCGTCACTATGATGGAGTTTTTGTGGAAGTCATGCATGATATGACTCTCTATGATCCACCTTGAAGGGTGGATACCGTCAAGCTAATGACGTTAAACAAATGCTTTTCGAGAGGCAACCAGAATTTCTAACCATTTTCTCTATTTTCCTTGATTTTTGTTTTTCTTTTGATATTTCTATTCTTTGTTGATTTTCTTTCTTGATTGTGTTTTTGGTGGACTTGATTGGATTTCCAACAATTTTGGTGCCTATTTTGAAGAGGAAGTGTTCGAGTTTATGAATTGGAAGCATGTGTAAGAATTGAAGATTGGTGGATTCAAATGGTAGGTTCATGAAAATCTAGTATCGAACCCACTATTATGGAGTTTAGGGTCTGCCTACTATAATGTTCATCGTGAACATCCCCCTTGTACTCACCAATGTGTGCACAAAAGGAGATTTAGAAGATCATATACCCAGAAGGGCGGAGACGCACGTGACCATGATGCGGTCGCGCAGCCTTCTGGCGCAGGCGCGCGGCCTCATGGCACAACTGCGTCCCCCCAGCTCATCCTCCCTTAAACGAATCGACTTTCTTTTTCTCTCTCGTCCTCTCATTTCTCACTTTATTTTCTTTGTGTTTTTGTTCAAGCATCATCACCATCTTCATCATTATTTTACTGTTGCAATTTCACCAAGTCTCACTTCATCTAGTTGATTATTACTCTAAGCCGCCATTTTAACAATTTCATTGTGGTTTTCTCTTTCCTAAAATTGGGATTTTTTGGTACTCTTTGGATTGAGGTTTGGAGTTTGCAATTTGGATTATTTGTGTGTGATAGTGCTATTTGTCCATTTCTTTTGATTTCTCATCAATTGAAGTTATGTTTTATCATTTCTATTGATTTTTTTGATAAATTTTCTACCTTGGTTGTTCATGAGTTCTTAGATTTACTTGGTACTAGCTTTATTACTGTATCCATATTGCTTTCTACTTACCTCATTTGTTGTGTTAATGATGAATTTTTTATGATTGTATGAACTTGTGATTGATAATTTTGTTTTAACATATTATGATTTTGGCACTACCATTGTTGGATTTCTTGTTTGATTAAGATGACTTGGGAGTGTTGATGTGCATAATAGATTTTAGATGATGGTTTATAGTGTTGTTGCTCTTGATGCATAATCATGTGTCATGATTCTTACTTACTAGTGCATTTTTCACATGAATGTGTAGATGGCTCCTCTCCGTCGAGCTAAAAGGGCAAGATGCTCAAACTATAGAGAGGTGGTTCCTCCTCCTCCAAACATCACGGAGACTTTTGGCATTGATTTCTCCAAACAATAGCTTTGGGAGAAATTTGTCAAGCTTTCATCTCGAAAACTTTTGTCTACTAGATTCTATGATTCATCGGCCACTACTTCGGTGCGATTTTTGGCCCGAAATTTGGGGCTAGAAGAGTTCTTAAGCCTAAATTCTCCTACCTATACTCGGATAACTTTTGAATTTCTCTCTTCACTTGAGGTTCATGAGGAGGAGTTTGAAGGTGAAACTTCTCAAAGACTTACATTTCAAGTCTTCAATAACGATCATTCGATGCCTCTTTCCTATTTTAATGAGGTCTTTAAATTTCCAAATCCAAGTGAGGGACTTCCATATATTTATCCGGCGTTTGAATTACTGCAACGTGAAAACAAATATGGGGAGCGCAAGTGGTGGAGGAAATTCTTGATTGAGGATTCATATCTCCTTCAATATTCAAAATCAGCCTCAATCATTCATGCGGCTTTGAGATATTTTAGCCGACTTCTTACTTCTGCCTTTTTCTCCAAGGAGTCCCTTGGTGCTATCTCTCAAGAGGAGTTGAGTTGGTTGTGGCTAGCGGATAAGCCGTTTGAGAACGAGGTAGCGGTCATTGACTTTGTTTCGCATTTGCTTGATCGTTTCATCGATATCAGAGATGGTGTTTTCCTCTTCGGAAGTATCCAACTAGGGGGAATGATTACCATCTTGATTCTATATTTCAACAAGAGGAATGAAGCAATGCTTGAGTCTCTTAAACCGGTCCATGATAAAAAAGAGAAAACCCCTTCCCAGTTCCTCAGTATCTATGCCTTGATAAATCAAAGATTTCTATAGAGCATTACTCAAGACAACTTGTTTATTTGGAAACTTACAAAGTCAACGGATTGGTGCCCCATCCTTCACCCCGAGGATATGGTTAGATTTTTAGATACCCCTCTTCCATGGAGACCTCACAAATGGCAGATCTACCAAGCCATCAAGAGAGCTCATTTGCCAAATCTCCGCCACAATCCATATGTCCCTCTTGCTCCCTCTTCATCCCGGGGAGGTACATCTTTGATTCCCTCTTCATCAACGCACGCAAGATCTTATCAAATGCACTACTACACATTTCATGGGGGTGTATATAGGCAAATGACGGAACAAGAATGTGCAATGATCATTGCACGCAAAGGAAGAGGGAGATGCTAAAAGAGAGAAGAAGAGGGATCAAAAGGAAACTCAAGAATGTAAGAAGTAAAAAAGGGAAAGGAAGAATGGAAAGAAAAGGAAAACGACAAATCCTCATCACAAAATTTTTGGTTAACAAAATTCCTATCGTCCTCAACAATGATGGGATGAGGGACATGAAAATCCTTTATAGAAGGAGGATCCCCAATAGGCTCTTTAAGATAGGAAGGAGAGAAATAGGGCAAGGAGGGATGTTGTCGAACAATAGAGAAAAAGGGGTGTGAGAAATGAGAAAAGGGGTAGCAACTCCCTCACCACAAGGTCTCACATTCGCCAATGAGGGCATGAAAATCAACTATAGAATCTTGAAATGAAGGGCACTTATGATGTACACTTCCCTTAAGATCAAAAACTCTAAGTGAATCAACCTCAACCTCCTTTTCACCACACTAAACAACTTTTCCTTCAACTATCTCAAAACCTAAGGTCCCAATGTTGTGCATGAATGTTGGTAGATTTATCTCAAACTCATCTAAGTCCCAAGAAGTGTTCTCGATGATTTCATCCAATAATCTATAAGTCCTCATATGACTCTCAAAAATTTTGTGAGAAACTACCTCAAAAGAGTCTATATACTCATAGATTGAAGGGTTACAAACATACACTTGAGACTCATCAAGATGGTAGAGGGGGTTAGGATTCACAAATTTAACATAAGCTTCATTCTCAACTCCTTCACCATCACTCAAATGCTCTCTGATGGGATCCTCACTTATATTAGGGAAGGGAGAAGGAGGGGCAATAGCTCGATATTGAGCGAGGTGAGAGATTTGGCTCTCAAGCATCTTCATTCTAGCTTCCGTCTCCCTATTCTTAACTTCCCTCATCTCATTATCCTTCTCCCTCATCCCTTTATCAATCTCCTTCATCTTTATTAACTTCTCCATAATCTTCTCTTTCCTTAAATTTCCATAGAATTACCCTCATAAAAGGATTCATTAGAAGCATAAGGGAAATCATTTGGAGCCATGTAAGAACAACAAGATGAGGAGGGAGGATCACTCACATTATAAACATGAGCATCATCATATTGGGGAGAGGGGGAGAATAATCAAGCGAATGAGATTCATCATCAACAATAGGAGATAAAGAGTTGAAACCACTTGTGCTAGGTTCACATATAGGATCACAAGACAAATCATGGGGATTCATGCCACCAATAAAACTATTATCACATTGAGAATCAAAATTAGCAACATTACATGCCCTATTGCGTACATCCTTAGCAAACCATACAAAAAAGTTCCAAGCACTATGAATTGTTTTTGTTGATTTTGTTTTTATCATATCTTTTGATCCAGAAGTTCAAATAAGGCATATAATATGTCGTTGGAAAGCTCATGAATTCTACTTTCCATACCAATTAGAATTTGATTAAAATTTTATATAGATAAAAATATAAGACCGAAATAGTAGGAAGGTGTCAATTTTGGATAGAGTTTTAAATTTCTTTCATATCTTTTTCGTTATAGCTCGGAATTAATATTATAATGTATCATTGGCAAGATAATTTCAATATCTATCCAACCATATAAGATTTTGATAAAGATTAAGAGGCACAAAATTAATATCTGACTGTCTTTGAACATCTTTAAATTTGAATAGAATTAGGATTAAAAAAAAGGAAAGTTTTTATTTAACTCAAATTCTTTAATCTTATCTTTTAAAAAATGATAATTAAGATCATTTAGAAACTTATAGAAGCTTCTAATTAATCCTAATTAGTTTAGGATAGGATTAGATCTTTGGACCCTCTACATGATCATTGGGCCGTAGGTAAGATCCGGTTCAAGCCCAGTTTAGTATTTTGGCCATAACTTCCTCATTATTCATCGGAATTGGGCTTATAATATATCGTGGAAAAAAATCTTTTCAAGCCCATCAAACTACACTATTATTAGACCCATATCATGAACAAAACTAAAATGGAATGCACGTTTTTCATAAATAGGGTAAGAAAATCAATATTTTCAAAAACAGAAAGAAGAGATATTTTAATAAAAACAACCACATCACTAGACTTTTAACACTTTCGCTTTGTTTGATAATCAAATAACATGAAAGGTATTCATCACTGGTTTTGGTTTTGGGGAGACACAAATGGGTGTCTAGTGAAGCCACCACTTTGACTGAGTTTGGAGAAACTTATGTTTTGAAAACAAAAGTCAAAGTAGCGATAGGGACGGAGAATGATTCAGAACATTCTGCGATTCTAAATCATTCTTGTAAAGCCGATACCTGCAAACTAGCGTTAGTTTAAACAGATAAAAGAGTTAAGAAACACGTATCTTGCAGCGTCGAGTACACGTTTCTAGAGGGTAACGGATCTATTACTGCTTTTTTTGTCGTGACAACCTTCTACAAGCCAGGGAACGCCATCATGCTGTTTTGATGTTCACTCGTCTGTGAACAATGGAGCTTTTTGACGATCTTCTTCAAGCTAGGGGATACCTCGTGAAGACTGCTACTCTTGTAACTACCTCCAATTTCTGCTGTGATAGTGTTCTGCAAGCCAGAGAATACTATCGAAAATTGCTTCACTTGAAACGACCTTCCACTGCCTTGTGACCATCTTCCTCAAGCCAGGAAATATGATCGAAGATTGCTTCGCTTGAAGCCACCCTCAGTTGTTGCGATAATATTTCAAAGAAAATTACTGAAGATCAACGCTTGTTGATCCTTGCTGCTTCTTGAATTTTGCTGTTGATGCTTTGGGTGATGACAATCTTTTTTTTTTTTTGGAATAGTTTCCAACACAACTCTTGTATGATGTATGAAAATTCGATTTAGGGAAAGTTGTCAATGTCACGTAACAATCCATCCTTGGAAACGTTGCCATGATGAAGCGACAATCCGTATCTCGAAAAATTTGCCAACATCCAATTTTGGGAAAAGTTTCCAATGCTTCGTAACAATCTATCATAAGAACTTTGCTACGATCGACAATCCACATCTTGGAATATAACTCTTGAAAGCAATCCACCTTGGAATTTCGCCAATGCTATGCGACAATTCTTTTAGGAACATATTGCCATAATTGACAATCCGCGTCTTGGAACATTTGGAAAAAAAAGACGATCGACAATCAACATCAAGAAAATTTGCCATTTGCTGAAATAAATGACAATCCACGTTAAGGAACCTTTGTTGAAATTTATGATGAGTAGAGACCTAAGACAATCCTTTGGGAATTTTTGCCATGGGGAACTAGGTGTATGACAATCCAATCTCGGAAAACATGCCAGCAATGATAATCCGAACTTGGAAAAAGTCTCCAAACAGAGAAGGAGCACGACAATCCATGCTTGGAAACTTTGCCAGAGATGACAATCTAATCTTGGAAAAATTGTCGTTTAAGAAGAATTCGCTATAATCCACATTTGAAAATATTGTCAGTTGGGGATGACAATCTAATCTTGGAAAAATTGTCGTATAAGTGCTTGCAATTGAACCAATGCCTTAGTGCTTGTAATGAGCCAATGCTTAGGCGCTTAAGCTAAATGAGACGATCGTAGTCAGGTCAATCACTTCCTGTGATTGTAATTGAGCTGACTACTAATCATGTTAATTTTCTTATAGGGGCTAACTTACGTACCAAGGAACCCGAAATTGCTGTATGAGGTCCGCATAATTTAATATGGGGGCCATGTATCTCGTCGCTGCAATGGCGCTTGTTGGAAGGCTCTGTCGCCGCGCTTTTCTTCTGTCGCCAGGCGACAACCATGTTGTCTGACGCTAGAGTAAGGTTTCTATTTGCGGCTTTTTTGAAAAAATCCGGGAATGTTCTTGCTCACGGGAATGTACCTGCATTTATATTTTGGACTATAGGACTTTTCTTATCTTTCTTTAGAGTTGACCTAAGACTTAATGTTGCTTGACTCATTGACTTGAAATGACTCAAGGTATGACGAGTCACTTTATGTGACTCGTGTGTGCGTAGACTTAACTCAATGTGATAACACGACATGAATCAATATATACATGACTCGTATGTGCATTGTAATGTGATCGTGCGACTCGAAAATGCGAAAAAGAAAAAATTCAAAAATTTTCAATCATTTTTGTGGAGGGTACCGACTTTTTCCCGAAAAATAAAGACACAAAAACAAAGAAGCTTTCGATGGTGCATGTTGAATGAGCTTAGTCAAATGTTGTTTGATACTATCTCTCAAAGTTCAAGGATTAATTCATCCTAGGCTATCTATATTTTTGACTCAATGATGAAAGTATTTGGGTAACTTAAGCACGGAGGCTAAGCACTTCATACTTTGTGGTGCAATGATGAGTGATGAGTGATTTTGTTATGACAAAGCATGCTTTAAGATTTCATGAAAAAGGGTTCCTAAGGAAAGGATTATTTGGTCGTGTATCTGTGTAGTGTGTGAAAGTGACACTAAGGTTAGGGCGCAAGGGATAACAGTGGAAAAATATTTTAAGAAGAGTCGAAAGATGGTGACTCTTAGGCTAGATAAGCTTAACAATGTAAGGTTCAAGCCCCTAAGTCTAGCTCTAAATGAATAAGGATGAGCATTGAAGATCCTTTGATATGGTCATGGTGTGAGTGTGTGAATGTGAATATGAATGCATGTTTATTACGGCCGCACCTCGATATGAGGTTGCCTACATATCCGTTAGGAATCAGGCCGAACGTAGTTCTAGCCGAACCTCGCACAAGTGTGTGTATACCTCAAAAGGTCTTTTTAAGGGTTGTAACCTGGTTAGGCTAAAGGTTCTAGAAAAAAGGGATAAAAGGTCAAGACCCTAGATAAGCCCCTAAGCTGTACAACCTTGCTTTTGAATCTTTATATTTTTATGCTTGAGGCTTTTAACTCTTTTTTAGCTCTTTATCTTTTTTTTTTGTATTTATTTTTAAAAGTGTGGGCAATCCCGATCATGCGGTCTATCACTCACTTGGAATTCATGTTTCTCTGACACGGTACCGAGCACTCGATAAGAAACGCAATCTGAGACATGTTCATATCAAAGACATTTTCATATCAAAGGCATTGGAACACTCGCCCTTTTATACACTTTATTATTTCTATTTTGCTATTTTAATCTCTTAATTCACTTAAGATTTTGCTCTTTGAAAATTGCATAATTTACACACCATCCCATCCCAAAGTTAGGTAGATGTGGGTTGAAGAAAGAAAGGTCAATCGCTAGATGAGGCTCAAAGTGGTTTATCAAGATAGGATTGCATATTTGAAGGGTAAAAGATGATATGATGTGGCTACAAGGGGTGCCTCAAATCATTGGTATACCTTGCGCTTAGTTCGGCATGAATATATATATATTTTTTTTCATTTTTTATTTTTTATTTTTTAATGCGGTGTAATGAAATGATCATATGTAAGAAAACAAATGCTCATTTTTATTAAAGGAAAAGAAAGAATGATGCTATAAAATGAATCTAAGGGGACTAAAAAGGTTCCTATGCTAGACTTATTAGGGAAGGGATAAATAAAAGAAATAGAAAAAAAGAGGTCACAAAATCTTATCAATGAAGCTCGCCTCTTATCTTTTGCTTTATCATCACCCAGTCTTCTTGCTAGCTAGAGGAAATGAGATCTTGTTTGTTTCTATGAGATCTTGATTGGGATTATGAAACTTGTAGCATTCATCCCTGGTATGACCATTTCCTTGATGGTACTTGCAATAAGAGTTGGGATTCCATCTTGAAGATCGAATTTCTGGTGTTGGATCCTTGGTAGGGCGCATAGGTTTGGTTAATCCTCGGTCATAGTGACGATCGAAAGCAACATCATAGGTCATTCAAATGCGTGTGAGCTCTCTATTGGGCTTCTTTTTAGATCCTTGATTATCCATGGCTAAAACTTCACTGAGATCAAAGTTACTAACATTGTTACTAGAGTGGGCGTTTTCGGAAGAAGAAGGATTGTTATCCTTCTTTCTTTTCCAGTCACTGTGGTTACTATTGTTAGTAGCTTTTTGCTTTGCGAGGTCATCTTCGATCTCGATGGCTATGTCATAGACGGCCTTGAAAGTATTGAAGTTGTGTTGATATTTTAAGTTCTTTGAATACTTTACTTGTAAATTTTTGATGAACATCCTCACGGATTCTTTTTCAATAGGGATTTCGATCATGTTAGCGGAAGTTTCCCTCCACTTGTTGAAGAAGGAGGCTAGTGCTCCCTTCGTTTTCTTTTTGTTTTAGCATCTCAAGTTGTCTATGGTTGGTTTCAATTTGAATATTACACTTATATCTATTAATGAAAGCATTAATTATTCCATCCCAAGTAGAGGTTTTCTCTTTATCAAGGAAGAAGAACCAATGTTGACAAATGGTTTCAAGAGATAGCGAGAATAAAGAGTGAAAAATATTCTTATCAATCCCTTTAATTTTCATTACAGTTTCAAAGGACCTTAAATGAAAGTAAGGATTGTTAGTTAGCTTAAACTTAGGGATGTCATTGGCATTGAATTTATGTGGAAGAAGCTCTTTTGTGAACTGAGACCCCTTGTGAGCTTATGACCTGTAATCTATAGTCATTGGATATTTTGCTCAAGCTTTCTTGCATGAGCTCCATTTGTTGTTGTATAACAGGGTCATTGATTTGAAGGGTTAAAGCCTTCAACACCTCAATCATGTCTGCCATATGCTTCTTAAGCTCATTGACTTCTTCTTGACTTGCCATTATCTTCTTAGATTTTCTCTTTTGACGAATCGGTTTATCAAAAAGGTTAACTTGAATAAAGGTGTTATCCTTGATTAATCTCCCTTCTCTCCTTGATCAAGTACTGTAGAAAGGAAAATTAGGGTTATATTTTTATTATTTATTTTTGGCACTAGCTCAATTGAACATGCAATAGATTGAAAGAGGATATGGAAGAGAATAGAAATGGAAAGGACCATCAACTCAAAATGACGGAAAAAACCGACTCATGCTTGAACCTAAGTCATGGTCATGGTGTGAAAAGAGTATGTACAAAGTGTATTCTAAGACTAGTGAGTTTAGGTGACATATAAAGACTTGTGTCATGACCATGTGGCTAGACTATGTGACTAGAGTCGAACAAAGACTATGTTAAGACCTCACGTACGTATATGCATTAAACTGGACAGACTGTGGTATTTTAGTCATAACTTTTTATCCATGACTCTGATTGGGACGAAACCAACGCCAAATTAAAGATAAAACTCGGGGCTACAGATCCATATGTTGTACTACTTGTAACTATTCCTAGAAATCCGGCTATGACTAAAACAGGTTGACGCTTGTGCAGTATACGGGAATAAAAATCCGGGTTGACTTAAAAGAACTATGACTCGATTTAAGGTATATTTTTTAGCTCAAATTAATTAATCAATTAATTAAGAAAAGCCCTTTGGTCATTGGTTAGTTTATGAAGACTTATTTACAAACACAATTAAAACCAAACGGTTAGTTTAGTCACATAATAAGTATGTACAAGTAAGAGATGCATAAGTAGTCAAGCAGTCACAACATGATGAAATGAGTTTGCAACCTAACCATGGCTCTAGTTCTCTAAAGTTCAAGGATATAGGTTAGTAAAAGAGGGTCCATGGTTATGAGTCCGGATGCACCACGCGGAAGCCTTACCTTTGGAAGGGTTGGCGGATGTTGATGGGACCCCGCGAGTTATACTCGCTTCCATGTTTTGGTGAATTCAATATTCTCGGATGTACCCTTTGTTGCTCAGAGCGTTTAATCGGGGTAGATGGAGCATGAATTCCCAGAGGGTTATGTCCATATGTAGAACACACAAGGGTTTCAGAAAAGTGAGAAAAACACAATCAGGAAGTAGAATCGAGCCAACAGTGCTATAACTAGTCGAAACAAGAAGGAAGATTTCCGGGTCGATATTGGAAGAACGCAGCGCCATCCAACAGGGACTGTCGCCAGGATATGATCCCTGTCGCTAGGCGACAAAATTATCTCTCGGCGACAGAGCCATATCTTTGGGGACATGCTCTATTTTCTAGACACCAGTTCCTACATGCCTCAGCAGCTGTCTGTGTTCTTTGAATTTTCCAGTTTTTGTAGTATTATTTCGATTCTAGTTGTGAAAGATATTCCTCAAATTTCATACGTGTAAAAATCCTATGCTTTTGACTCATTACGGATGATCTTTCCAATGAGAACCTTTTTTATGCATATGATAATAATGTAAATCAAAATTACGCACATGAAGTACTTAGAACTTTTCGAGTCTCTAAATAATTGCCAAAATAAATTTTAGGAATTAAATAAAAATCCTCCCCAGTGGAGTCGCCAAAAACTGTAGGGTATATTTCAAGCATTACCCCAAACTTGAACCCCACAGTGATCACACACTTAAGCATGGTGGCGTTTAAAGGGAAGAAAGCTAGAGCAAAAGAGTCGCCAACAATTTTTAGGAGCTTGTAACCGTTCACAGGGTGAAGGTTACACCCCTTAACGATCCAAAGAGATCGTTAACTCCAATAGGTCTGGAACCAGGACTGGAAGTTCAGGGATGAAGGTACAAATTCAATCTAAAAGAGAAAGAGCCTGCCCTTACTTTATTCTTCTCGTATTCATGTGCGCTTTCTAACTAACATGAAATCATTAGGGTTACCCTAAAACTGTTTAATCTATGTTGGTTGAATATTAATGCACAAATAAATCTATTATTGGCGATCACTTGAATTATAATCCAATTAACCCAAAACAAGATTATTAGTTATCTTATTAAGCGTGATTACAAGTACAAATTCCCTTTAAACATGCATAAAAGGCGTGATCAAGCATTAACAATAATAAAAGTCAAGCAACGTAATAATAATAATAATAATAATAATAATAATAATAATAATAATAATAATAATAATAATAATAATAATAATAATAATAATAATAATAATAATAATCATAATAAAAATAATCATGTTAAAGTATAATAATAGCAAGATCCTAGGCATGATACTAACAAGATTAATGACAAACTCTAACATGTCACTAAACATTAAAGATCAAAGCTTTAACCCTAACATGATACTAACATGCTATAAGGAAAGAAAATAGGAAGCATTCTTTTAATCATTCTTTATATTAGAAATATTAATAATTACCCTAAACAGGATACTAGGAAGCAATAAAACATCCTAACATGATACTAGGAATCAAAACAACAATCTAAACTTGATTTCTGTATCAAAATATCAATAAAACAAATAAATACTTACTTTGATGCCTCGTACCTCTTTCTAATAACAAAATACACACGTTAGTAACTTCAAGGAAAATAGTAAAATTAAACAATTAAATTAAATAATTGAATTAGAGATTTGGGACCAAACACTCAGATATATCAAACCTTTCACGTCAAGGGCGAAGGCAACTTCTAACTTGGCTAGGTGTGTCTAGTGCTAATGTATGAGGAATTTTGTTTGTAAAAGGCTAGTTTAGAAAGAGAGAGAGAAT
The DNA here is from genome assembly GCF_948465745.1 of Chenopodium album. Taxonomy (NCBI): domain Eukaryota; kingdom Viridiplantae; phylum Streptophyta; class Magnoliopsida; order Caryophyllales; family Amaranthaceae; genus Chenopodium; species Chenopodium album. Next base: position 20,867,006 of record NC_137842.1, read on the forward strand.
CAAGAAATTATTGATGAGAGTTGATGATTTAAAAAAGGGTATATATGACCTCTATTTATAGAGAAAAAAGAGAGTGTCGAAGAATAAGAAAAGAATCCAAATTCGAATCGAAATAAAACACGATGGACAACAGTTTTTGCGGATTTTGTTTTTATCATATCTTTCATTTTTGCCAAAATAGTAGGAAGGTGTCAGTTTTAGATAGAGTTTTGTATTTCTTTCATATCTTTTTCATTATAGCTCGGAATAATATTATAATATATCAATGGAAAGATAATTTCAATATCTATCCAACCATATAAGATTTTGATAAAGATTAAGAGGCACAAAATTAATATGTTACTGTCTTTGAACATCTTTAAATTCGAATAGAATTAGTATTAAAAAAAAAGGAATGTTTTTATAAAAGGAAAGTTTTTATTAAACTCAAATTCTTTAATCTTATCTTTTAAAAAAGGATAATTAAGATCTTTTACAAACTTATAGATGCTTCTAATTAATCCTAATTAGTTTAGGAATAGGATTAGACCTTTGGACACTCCACATGATTATTGGGCGGTAGGTAAGATCCGGTTCGAGCCTAGTTTAGTATGTTGGCCATAACTTCCTCATTATTCATCGGAATTGGGCTTATAATGTATCGATGAAAAGGTATTTTCAAGCCCCATCCAACTACACTATTATTGGACCTATATCATGGACTAAAATAAAATGGAATGCACGTTTTCCATAAATAGGGTAAGAAAAGAAATATTTAAAAAAAACAGAAAGAAGAGATATTTTAATAAAAACAACAACATCACTAGACTTTTGCTTTGTTTGATAATCAAATGACATGAAAGGTATCCATCAATGGGTTTGGTTTTTGAGAGACAAAAATAGGTGTCTATAGTACTACGTACTCTATTTTTGTTCAAACATAGTATCATGCGGCTAGGAAAACCATAGATACTATAAAACCTTTTATTTATTATTATTTTGCACAATTTAGCATATCTCGATGCCGTGGCTCTGATTCTCGTTCTTGCGAGGATCACTGGGAGGAAGGGCCCGTTGACGGAGGCGAGGGAGCTTCCACTAGCCTAGGAGAGCTCCCTAAGTAGGATGAGCGCACTCTCTACTTCATGCTCGAGTTTCACATCTCAGATAGAGTGCGGCTTGGGATGTTCGGCGATCATATTTGTTGCCACAGCTCAGGCAACGGGTCTATTGGTAAGTTTTACGTCCATCACTTTTGCGACAACAACGAGTTGCGCGAGCTATGGGAGTCTTGTGGTCTTACCCCTCTTATTTAGGCTACTAGGGCCACCTACTCTTTCACGTCGAGCTGTTCTCTAGTTCGAGCTTGGTGAAGTTCTTTTGGGACAACACCAACGCTTTTCACTTTCCGTGGGGTAAGATGACCATCACTCTATTGACTTCATTTGATTCTATTTAGGGTGGAATTCCTTCTATTTTATAGCTCTTTTCTTTAGTTTTTCCTTAGTCTTACTCTTTATTACTTTAGTTTGCATTTTCTTAGTTGAATTTCTATTTTTTATGCATTTCTTGGTTTATTTTGTTATTTTCTCTTTTATTTTCTTGTTTTCGTTAATTTTTCAGGTTATGATCGTAATTCGAAGATTCTCGAGTCTTCTCCTAAGTTTTACATCGATTGAGTTGCCTCCTGCCTACCACTTGAAGTTCAAGTTTAAAGGATTGTATTGGCTAAGTCTTCTAGCTAGTGCATGCAAGCGATGGGTACACGAATCCTGGTGTTAAACCCACTGTGGGGGCTATTTGAAGACTGCATCCTTCCGTGTTCATCAGCATCATCAAGTGGAGCGCACGAGGAAGAGCAAGTTGAATATGGAGGAAGCTACCATGCTTCCAAGCGCAGGTGCGCGTGACCATGCACGGTCGCGCAACCAAGTGGCGCGGCCGCGCCTCTCTAAGTCTCTGTTCTGTACCCAGTTTTTCCCGGCAAAGCTCTCCCTTTTAGTTGGCCGCCCCTGTACGGGTCTATTTTAGACGATCTAACTAATTTATCTTTGTTAGTTTTACTATATATAGACTTTCCTTCTATTTTTAGATAGGGAGAGTTCTTTTAGAATTAGAATAGAATTAGGTTAGATTTTGTAGAAAGAGAAACTCTAGTTTGTAGAAAGAGAATTTCTTGATTGATGATTGAAGATTGATGATTCTAAGTATTTTCTCCATTGATTTGAAGCAAGTTTGTAAGGATTTCATTACTTTAATGCAATCTCTAGCTTTTGATTTTAATTATTATGTTAATTTTTCAAGTTTAATTGATATTTGATTGATTTTAGCTTGATTAATATGATGATGGTGAATTTGTTGTTTAGTTTAGTTTTGATTTTGATTTCCATGGATTGTGAGTGGTCTACTTGCTAGGGTGATGGTGAAGCATATATGAGTAATGGTTTGTTGCTAATTGGGTGAAATTTATGGAGTTGATGTTTTGCTTAAATTGGTTGATTGATTATGTGCATATGTGTGTTTAATTTAGGAGTGATCAACCTAGTTACTCGTACTAGATTGCATTGTAAGATCACATTGATACGACAATTGATTTGTGGCTTGCATTTGTCGATTGAGTTAATTTGCAAAGTTCCTAGCTAGAGTCTCTCGTAGTTGGCGCTAGTTTTACCTCTAGGAGGTTAGCCTACCATACTCTCTTGATTGCTTAATTGATTTTCCCTCGCAACACTCGATTTAGTCAATTCCATTCCCAATTAGTTGTATCCATTGCGTGTATATGTAGATCCTAAACTCTAGTGTTTTATATATTTGATTTCATTTAGATTGTTTGATTGTTTTAGAATATACACACCTTACTTCACTACTTCAAAATTGCTTAGCTTTAGCTCTAGCATTCACCTCCCACTCCTAGTGGTTCGACCCTTGACTTACTCTTATGCTAGTTATAAGGGTGTGTTAAGTGATTACAAATTTTGTTTGGCCTAAGGAAGATTAGTCCAACGACCTAGTCTCAATCCTTTTTCAAAATGGAGCCGTTGCCGGGGAGTTGCGAAGTTGTTTGCTATTGTTGTTGAGTCTATTTTACTAAATTTCGAAAATAAAATAATATTTTTCTCTTTTGGCTACATTTGTAGCCCTGTTAATTTTCCTTTAAGTTTGTGTGTATAAGTTAACATAGGAGAACTCCCGAGGGTTACGTTGAAAGAGCTGGGCACTCCGGGTGCATACAAGTATGAGAGCGGGATTGCTCCATTATTGATCCCAAATAGTGATTTTGAAATCAAGCCGGCAATGATAACTTTGATTGAAAGACGGCAATATAATGGAGGAGTAAGTGGATGTCCCCTAAATCATCTTATGGAGATCGAGAAATATTGCAACACAATTAAGGGGAACGGGGTTGCTCAAGAATTCATAAGGATCAAACTATTTCCTTTCTCTCTAATTTGAAGAGCTTAAGAGTGGCTAGAAAAGGAAGTGAAGCCTAATTCTTTGAGAACTTGGGATGAAGTCACCAATGAATTCCTTTCCCATTTCTTCTTTCAAAAGAAAACAGCGGAGGCAAGAGCTTTGATTCAAGGTTTCAAGTAAAGGTCTAGTGAAAGCCTCTATGATGCGTGGGAGAAAATAGTATCAAGGTTTCAAGCAAAGGTCTAGTGAAAGCCTCTATGAAGCATGGGAGAGATACAAAGAGTATTAACGTGAGTGTCCTCACCATGGAATCCCTACTTACCTAATCATTCAAATTTTTTATGGTGGTTTGAGTCCTCAAGGGAGGTCAAGTCTTGATGTTGGAGCCGGAGGCCCAATCATGAATAAGACCGAGGAAGAGATTGTTGATATCATTGAGGATGTAGTTAGAAACTACATGGAATGGCAAGATGGTGAGACAGAGCCGATAAACAAGAGTAGCACTACGGGATGCTCGATTGAACAACTTAATGCTATCAACAACTTGTAAACTCAAATTTTTATAGTTGACAAATTGTTGTATATATGAGTGTGGATATATGTTTACGCTTTTTGTATATATGATTGTGGATATATCTTTGAACAAGCTTGGGGGTGTTAGTTTGTTTTTGTTTGGTGACTTCTTTGTTTTGGTGTCGAGGTTTTACCAATATTTGCTTCATAACCTAGGTGTACAACCAAATTCTAAATTTTAGGCCTACCCCTAACCTTTTGCCCTTATGTTACCACCTTTGAGAAAGTCCTTTCGACCTAGTTGTTGAGTCACATACCAAGGGAGGGCATTATGAGTTAAAGCCTAAGTAGAAGGGATGCAAGGTCAAGATGTCGAGAACCCTCAAACTTTATTCTTTTTCGGTTTCTTCGAGGAACCATAGAGACGCTTACTAAGGGAAGATTTGAAGCCATTGGGAGAACGCGGTTAGATTAGTAGGGATGAATGTGGATTGTGCCTCATTAGTTCTCTACGCTTAGCATACCTTATGTTTCAATCTACGTGGATGTCTTGGAGCATGTATACCCCTATCATATTGAAAAGTGTTCATTCACTTGCATTTGACAGTTTACAAAAATCCTTATCAAGAGCTATTTGTTTGAATTTTTTATTTACCTTCTTTTCTTTTATTGATTTTGCCTCGTTTTATTTCAAAGAGTTATGGGTTAAGCTCTTAGGAAACCTTTACGAGACCTCACTCGTCCATATAGGCAATTTTGGGGTTTAAAGGGCTTGTCATAGCTAAAAACAACCGTGATACTTACGTAGTGATTTTTAGTGTATATTCCCATCTCATGTCTTTCTTTTTCTTTTTGAATAATTAAGTCTTTCATCCGTATTCTTTCTTGCTTTATTTTGCTCGAGGACGAGCAAAAGTTTAGCTTGCGGGAATTTGATGAGTGTCATTTATGGCACTCATTTTGTTCTCTTAAGGATGTAATTCATGTTATTTTATAGCTCTTTTATTTAGTTTTTCCTTTGTTTTAAACTTTATTTCTTTAGTTTGCATTTTCATACTTGAATTTTTATTTTTATGCATTTCTTTTTATTTTTGTTATTTCTCTTTTATTTGCTTGTTTTCGTTCATTTTCTGGTTATGATCGTCATTAGAAGATTCCTGAGTCCCTTCCCAAGTTTTACATCGATTATGATGCCTCTTGCCTGCCACTTAAAGTTCAAGTTTGGAGGATTGTATAGGCTAAGTCTTCTAGTTCGTGCATGCAAGCGGTGGGTACACCAATCCTTGTGTTGAACCCACTGTGGGGGTTATTTGAAGACTTCCTCCTTCCATGTTCATCAACATAATTAAGTGGAACGCACGAGGAAGAGCAAGTTGAAGGTGAAGGAAGCTTCCCTGCTCCCAGGCGTGGGCGCGCGCGACTATGGCGCGCCTGTGCGACCTGGTGGCACGGGCGCGCCTCACTCGGGCACGGGTGCCCCTCTCTGGGTCTCTATTCCGTACCCAATTTTGTGCGGCCTGTAGGGAATATTTCAATCATTACCCCAAACTTGAACCCCACTATGATCATACACTTAAGCATGGTGGCGTCCAAAGGGAAGGAAGCTAGAGCAGTAGAGTCGCCAAAAAGTTTTAGGAACTTGTAAACCGTTCACAGGGTGAAGGTTACACCCCTTAACAATCTCCTCCAATAGGTCTAGAACCAAGACTTGAAGTTCGGGGATGAAGGTACAAATTCAATCTAAAAGAGAAAGAACCTGCCTTAATAATAGGCCCCTACTTTATTCTTCTCGTATTCATGTGCGCTTTCTAACTAACATGCAATCAATAGGTTTACTCCTAAACTTGTTTAATCGATGTCTGTTGAATATTAATGCACAAAAAAAAATCTATTTTTTGGCGATCACTTGAATTATAATCAAATTAACCCTTAACAAGATTAATAATTATATTATTAAGCATGATTACAAGTACAAATTCCCCTTTAAACATGCATAAAAGGCGTGATTAATCAATAATAATAAAAGTATATCAAGCAACATGATATTAATAATATTCATAACAATAATTATAACAATTATTAAAATAATCATGTTAAAAATAAAGCATAATAACAATATCAAGATCCTAGGCATAATACTAACAAGATTAATAACAAACCCTAACATGTCACTAAACATTAAAGATCAAAGCTTTAACCCTAAAATGATAATAACATGCTATTAGAAAAGAAAATAGAAATCAGTCTTTTAATCATACTTGATATTAGGAATATTTAGTTGTTACCCTAAACATGATACTAGGAATCAATCAAAACATCCTAACTTGATACTTGGAATAAAAATAACAACCTAAACATGATTTCTATATCATAATATCAATGAAACAATTAAAGTACTTACTTGGATGCCTCGTACCTCTTACTAATAACAAAATACACACGTTAGTAACTTCAAGGAAAATAATAAATCAAAACAATTAAATTAAATAATTGAAATAGAGATTTGGAACCAAACTCTCAGAAATATCAAACCTTTCACGTCTAGGGCGAAGACAACTTTGAACGTGGCTTGGTGTGTCTAGTGCTAATGTATGAGGAATTGTGTTTTGTAAAAGGCTAGTTAGAAATAGAGAGAGAGAATCAAGAATTTCTTGATGAGAGTTGGTGAATAAAAACGGAGGTTTAAGGAGGCTATTTATAATGAAAATCAGCCGGAATATGATAAAAAAGAATCAGAGTTTCAAGAAGAATAAAACACGACGTTGTCGCCAGACAAGTCTCTTTCGCCGAGCGACAAAGCCTGTCGCAGCAGCGACAGGCCTGTCGGCAGGCGACAGCCTATGGTGCGGTGCTGCAGACAATTTTTTTTACACGTTTTCATATTTTGATAAAATTTAATCGTACGAGGGGCAAAGCTGTAATTTCCTTTAAAACACTTATTTTATTCTAAATAAAACTCTTAAAACTCAATTATCAATGCTAACCACATTAGGATTCAAAAGAAGATTCTAGAAGACTATAATCAATCCTAATTGCATTAGGAATGATAAATCATAATAGGCCCTCCTCTAGATCCTTGGGCCGCATATAAATATCAAATCGGGCGCAGTTTAGTATTTTGACCATAACTTCCTTATTATTCATAGGAATCGGGCTTATAATATATCGTTGGAAAGCTCTTTTCGAGCCCAATTAAACTACACTATTATTGGACCATTTATATGGACCAAATTAAACAGGATTGACTATTTTCATAAAATAGATTTTTCAAAAATAGAGAGAAAGAAAAGAATAAAAAATAACCGCAACACTAGACTTTTCACACTTTCATTTCATTTGATTATGATATGACGTGAAAGGTATTCATCACTGGGTTTTGTTTTGAAGAGACACATTTGGGTGTCTACAAAATCCCCCACTTTGACTGAGTTTGGAGAAACGGGAGTTTCGAAAATAAAAGTCAAAGTAGCGATAGGGACGGAAAATGATTCAAAATGTTCTGTAATCCCAAATCATCCTTGTAACGCCGATACCTACAAACTAGAGTTTGTTAAAATAGATCAGAGAGTTAAGAATTGCGTATCCTGCACCATCAAGAACACATCTCTGATGGTAACCGATCTGTTGCATTGTTGTTGACAACCTTCCACAAGCTAGGGAACTCCATCTTGTTGTTTCGATGTTGATATGTCAACGCGTCTCTTAACAAAGAGCTTTTGTTTTTGTTTGATGATTTTCCTCAAGCTAGGGGATACCGCCTGAAGATTGCTACGCCTGTACCTGTCTCCAATTCTGTTGTGAAAGTCTTCTGCAAGCTAGAGAATCCTATCGAAGATTGGTTCTCATGAAACGATCTTCTACCGCTTTTGACCATCTTCCACAAGCCAGGGAACATGATCGAAGATTGCTTCGCCTGAAGCCATCCTCATTTGTTGCGCCAATACTCTGAAAAGTAGCACTAAAGACCAACGCATGTCGATCCTTTAAAGTTCGCTTGAACTTTGCTTTTGCTATGCTAGTGCGTCAGCGCTTTTGCTGCTTGTGAACCAGTATGTCGGTACTCATGTTGTTTGTGAACCAGTTTGTCGGTGCCTTTGCTGTTTATGAACCATTATATCGGTGCCTTTGTGTTGAGCCAATGTTTAGGTGCTTTAAGCAAAGTGAGACGATCATTTATTAGGTCGATCACTTAATGCGATTGTAATCAAGCCAATTATTAAATCATGTCAAATAGCTTAGAGGGGCTAACTGGCATACCAAGGAACCCAAAATCGTTGTATGATGTTGAAATAATCATTCTAAGAGGCTTAGCGTTCTGTCGCTGCTACAACGTAGCTGTCGCCGCGATTTTTCCCTGTCGCTCGGCGCTGCACTTTGTCGCTTGGCGACAGAGTTGTCGTGCGACACTACTGTCGGGATTTTTGCATAAATCCCCTTTCTCCCTCATTTCGCTGCTACTGCTTTCATTCATTTGAGTTTCGTCACGAAAACTTCGAATTTCTCGTTCTTGCTCGTTTCTCAACCAAATTCGCTCAAATTTGTTGCAAATCAAAGGTTTGTTGATCTAGTTTGCTTATCTATGTAAGTTTTTGTCCAAAGTCACTCGAATTTTTGTGAATTATGCACTTGTTCATTCACAAAATTCTTGAAAATTGGAAACTTACATTTCTCAATTTGCTTTGTTTGTTATATTTTATGCTATAAAATTGCTTGATTATGTTTATACATTGACTTGGGAGTATTTTGATACTTGTTTGACTAAATTTGGTGGAGAAACGAACGATTCTTGATTGTTGAACTTTTTAAGGTCTTGAGAACAATGTGACTCGTTCTTGGTGTTTTTGCTAGCAATTCTTATCCAATATAATTTGTCACAATAATTATCAAAATATTGCAAGGAATTGTTTGATTGCTTAAAAAATGCCATATATGCTTGAATTCAAATTGTGCTCTATTTTAGTAATACGTACTCTTTTTTTTTGCAAACATAGTATCATGCGGCTAGGCGAACCTTAGATACTATAGAACCTTAATGTAGTATGGCTACACAGCGACGTTCTAGCTCCCGGTCCCGAGACACACGACGGTAGCATGACCCCGTTCAGGAGGACGCCGATCCGTCCACCTCTCTCCGTCCCTTCCCTGAGTGGGATGAGTGGACGTTGTTCTTTGCCCCCGAGCACCATATTTTTGAGAGGGTGCATCGCGGGATTATGAGTGGTAGGACGTGCTGCCATGGATCGGGCAACGACACCCTAGGCAAGCTATACAACAAGTATTTCAGCGGCGATGAGGGGCTGCGACTTCATTGGGAGTCTTGTGGGATGACTGACCTGTTCCGGGCCACGCAGGTCATGTACTCGTTCGACGCGGACCACCATGAGGTCCGCGCTTTAGTGGAGTTCTTCTGGGACAGCACCAACACTTTTCACTTTCCTTGGGGTGAGATGATTGTCACCCCAGCTCGATTTAAGGTATGACTCGATTTAAGAACTATGACTCGATTTAAGGTATATTTTTAGCTCAAATTAATTAATCAATCACTAGTAGAAAAAAAGCATTAGGCACCCCCCATATGGCACCGGTTCAGGCTAAACCGGTGCCCAAAACCGGTCTGGAAATGGGCGGGATTTTACCAAAAGATAAAAGGCACCGGTTTGGCCTGAATCGGTGCCAAAAATTAAAAAGGCACCGGTTTGAACCGGTGCCATTTGAACCGGTGCCAAATTCAAAATAAAAAAAAAACCGCGGCTTTCGTCCTTTCTTCTTCCTCTCTTTCTCTGTCATTCCCGTCATTCGTTCTATCCCTTAGCTTCACCAGAGCGAACTGAAGTGCGTGCCTCCCCCTTTTCCCTCCACCACATCCGCCACCTTCACCGGCCACCAGAGGTGTCGAAAACCACCGCCCCTCTCTGTCATTCATCCCCTGCCCTTCTGTTTTCCCTTTCATTCTCTTTCAATCCCTTAATTACATTGTTCGAAACTCAACACCCATTGCTGCTTGTTCCACCACCGCGCACCGCCTCCACCACTCTACCGCAGCGCTGCCTCCACCATTGCGCGCCACCGTTGCTTCCTCCACTACTAGGGTCGTCCTCCTAGCTGCTGCATGCCCTCCTTGTCTCCTCCTAGCTTCTGCCCTCCTTCTCTCCTTTTATTCAAGGTTTCTTTTTAATTTTTTTTTTTTACATTATTTTCCAATTATATAATTATATATATATTAATTTGTTTTGCATTTTGAACCATTGTTAGTAAATTAAAATTTAGGTTTGAATATAATATTTTTCAATTTTAGGTTTGAATATAATTGGGAAATTGTGAAAATATTAGAGATTAGTTACCTTGTTACTCAATTAGTTGGATTTTATTATGTTTTAATGGTTAATTTAATGTGTTTTGGTGGATAATTTTGAAATAATTATAGAATATATATTAACCTTGGTACTTAAATAGGTGAAATTAGGTATTTTACTTTTAATGGTTAATTTGAAGTTGTTTTGATGGATTATTTTGAATAAGTTAGAGATTATTTAACTTTGTTATTAAATTAGTTGAATTTTGGAATGTTTAAACGGTTAACATTAAGTTGTTTTGATGGGTATATTTGAATTAATTTGAGATTAGTAACCTTGCTTGTTACTAAAGTAGATGAATTTTGGAATGGGTGAATGGTTACTTTTAAGTTGTTTTGATGGGTAATTTTGAAAAAAATTAGAGATTAGTAACCTTGTTAGTTTAGCAATTGTTAGTTCAATGAATGATGTGTTTTAGCTTATAAATAAATGAGTGAATTGACATGTTAGTTTAGCAATTGTTAGTTCAATGAATGATGTGTTTTTTTTAACAGATTTGTGAATTGAAGCAAGAGTTTAATTAGCTTGAGGACTACATATTGAGCTCAAGTGGGTAGTTGCTATATTGGTATGACTACTAAACTTTACTTAGATATATTTCTTTCTATTCATCCATTTAATAAAAGTTTATTCATGAAATTGCAACTTGTGTATTGTTTAATTGCAAATAAATACAACAATATATAGAATACTTGAATTGCATCATCATATGTCTAGATACCCGTTCAAGGCTTTCTCATTAGGAGAAAGTCTTGAATAGTCCCAAGTTGGGACTGTTCTTGAATGTGTACTCTCACTTAGGTGGTGAATGTATGTTTTCTTTTCGATTTTAAGGAACATCTCGGCTTACCATTTCCTCACTATGTCCTCTGGGTACATATGTGGGTAATTAATTATCTACATCGTGTACTTGGAGAACTAGGGGGAAATGCTGCCGGATTTTCCTTAAAATTGGAAAGTTGACATACATTCACTAGTGAGAGTAGACATTCAAGGATGGGTTAGGTTGGAGTGATAAGGACCCTCTGGAAACATGCATTTTTTCACTATATGAATGGTATATTCACGTTTTGTACTTGAATTTGATTTACATAAAATATGTAGCACTTACACATTATAATTATATGGTGCTATATATATGATTAGAGACAATTTACTAAATGGAGAAGGATCGTGGTTGGATGTATGGTAGACGCGATACATTGGAATTTTGGAATGGGGTTCAAGAGTTTTGCGAGAGGGCTTTAGCTTATCAACGCACACTGGGAGGCAAAGGCCTTTATTGTCCTTGTGTTGATTGTAATTGTGTGAATGTGGTCGATAGTGTTGAAATCATTAGAGATCATGTATTATGTCGTGGGTTTAGGCAATTTTACCATGTGTGGATTTGGCACGGAGAAAGTGGAGAGTACAGTGGGGATCTTGATCGGAATGATGTGCGTGTTAGAAGCACTGAGATTCATGTGGACGAGGAATACGAGAATGATGAGTATATTGTTGATAATGGTGAGGATGGAGCCGATGAAGATCAGGCGGATGAGGTCGAGGATGAACAAGTGGATGAGATGTTGCAAGGTGTTGAAGGTGAAGTGTTTGAATTATTATCGGAGGCTTCCAAAAAGCCTTTGTATCCCGGGTGCAAAAAATACTCCAAACTATTGGTCGTGCTAACACTTTTCAACATTAAGTCGAAGCATGGGTGGACGGACATCAGTTTTACTTCTTTGTTGACCGCATTAAGTGATATGTTGCCTGATGGGAATGGAATTCCTAAGTCTTATTATTACGTAAAGAAGCTCATGTGTCCCTTTGGTTTGGAGTATAAGAAGATACATGCATGTCCTAATGACTGTATTTTGTATCGAAATGAGTATGAAAAACTGCAGGAGTGTCCAAGATGCAAGCGGTCGCGGTACAAGCGCATGAGTTGCAATCCTGGCACGGAGGGACCTCCTGCTAAGGTGTTTTGGTATCTTCCCATTATTCCAAGGTTTAAGCGTCTGTTCTCAATACCAAAAGACGCTAAAAACTTGAGGTGGCATGCAGAGGGAAGAAAGAAAAACAGAATGCTGAAGCATCCAGCTGACTCTCCACAGTGGAAGAACATTGATTTGAAGTTTGAGAAATTTGGTAATGAAGTCAGAAATTTAAGGCTTGGGTTGTGCACGGACGGGATGAATCCATTTGGCACTCTTAGTACCCAACACAGCACATGGCCGGTACGTCCATCGTATGGGTCCTAAGACTTTTGCTAAAAAGGGACCTGAGTGGGCCGCTTCGGGTTTATACCCTAAAGCGCTTCTAGTGTCATCGAAGGAACCCTCTAGTTCCACGATCACTACCTTGGTGAGTCGTGCCGGTGATTTCTTTTGTTCTCTCCATTCGTTTGATAAGAAAACCGGAAAATGGTTCATCAAGGGTCCGGAAGCCAAAAAAACTGGCGGATAAGCTAGTAAGTTACCTATGAATTGTTGAAATTAAGTCACTTTTGCATCTAATCACTGTACAAACCATTAACTGTTTTACTGACCTCATTTTTCCTTATGCTATAGCTTGAGCACACTCAAGAGATGGTGGAGGGCAAATTTGAACCAAGTGTGGAGAATGACCCTTTCACCATGGCTTTGGGAAGGCCATACCATCCAGGACGAGTAGTAGGTTCGGGAGGGTCATTGCTTGGATGGAATAAGGTGATGGGTCCCGAATACACAAAATCGGGTACATCTCGAGCCAGTGTTAACTCACCGGGGGAGTTGGATGCCAAGGTGGCATCAATTAAGGAACAAGTACGCAACGAGTTAGTTGGTGAATTGAATGCTTGGGCGAAGCTGATGAACTTACCGAATTTTCCGTTTCTCACTCGTACCCCGGTCGACTCATGTTCTGAACCAAAAGGACAAGGAGAAGGTGATAGACATGGAGGAGATGAGATACGTGGTGAAGATGTGCCACCTCAGGTAAAATCAATTGGGTTATTAAAAGTTTTAAAATACCGAGTTAATTGAGATTTTAGGTGCAATGATTGATGTACTGTTGCAGGTTCCTACTCCTACACATGCGGACTCGAGGGAGCTTGAAAATCCAACACCGCATGAATTTCCAGAGTTACAGGTGATTTGTAACCCTCTACCTTAATGAATTTTGTTATATCTATGCTGTTGTAAAAGTCCTATTTAACTATCTTCTTTTTATATATATACTTGTGTAGGAAGACACCCGGTGTGCACTTCTAGCCCCGGGGCATGCAAATAGTACCGTGTTGAGTTTGGTGGCGTATGGTAGTGCCCAACCGACGACGGGTGCTACGGCGGGGCCACATCATTACTCGGTTGGGATCGATTCAGTAGTTGCGGGGTTCGAAGACATCCCACTACCCGTACCGATAGAGGAGGTTGAGATAACAGCGCTTTGGCATGCTGTAGGTAGCTTCGTTGATTGGCCACGTGCATGGGTGAAGTTGATTAATAAGGAGGTAAATTAGCTACTCACTTGACTATTTTCTTCATTTCACAACTTTTAAACTCCTTGCATATCAAAACAACTCATAATCAAATATTTATAAGTGTTTGTCATTTGAAATTACATTAAAATCGCTAAATTCTAAGGTTTTGGGTCCAATTCATCAAACTAAAGCCACTTTGAGCCGAAATGGCTACTCACTTGCCTATTTTCTTCATTTCTCAACTTATAAACTACTTGCATCTCAAAACAACTCATAATCACATATTTAAAAATGTTTGTCATTTGAAATTACATAAAAATTGCCTAGTTCTAAGTTTTTGGGTCCAATTCATCAAAAAAAGCCATTTTGACCCGAAATGGCTACTCACTTGTCTATTTTCTTCATTTCTTAACTTATAAATTCCTTGCATCTCAAAACAACTCATAATCACATATTTATAAGTGTTTGTCATTTGAAAATACATAAAAATCGCCAAGTTCTAAGTTTTTGGGTCTGATTCGTCAAAAATAGCCATTTTGACCCGATATGGCTACTCACTTGGCTATTTTCTTCATTTCTCAACTTATAAACTACTTGCATCTCAAAACAACTCATAATCACATATTTATAAATGTTTGTCATTTGAAATTACATAAAAATCGCCTAGTTCAAATTTCTTTTTTTTTTTTAAAAATAAGCAACTTTCGCCGCACCGGGACACCCGAGGGAGCCGCCCCCGCTGGCGGAACAGCAAAGGCAGCCCCAATGAGGCCACAGCAGCCCCGACAGGTGGCTGCCAAGGCTGTAGCAGCCACGGCAGGTGGCTGCCAGACTGCTGCAGCCTCGGCAGCAGCCTACCTGGGCTGCCGCAGCCTCGACAGGCGGCTGCCATGGCTGCTGCAGCCTCGACAGGCAGCTGCCATGGCTGCTGCAGCCTCGGCAGGTGCTGCTACAGCCATGGCAGCCGCCTGTCGAGGCAGCAGCACCCTAGGCAGGTTGCTGCCAAGGCTGCAGCAGACTGGAAGCCACCTGCCGTGGCTGCTACAGCCTTGGCAGCCACCTGTCGGGGCTGCTGTGGCCTCGGCACGGGCTGCCTTCGCTGTTCCGGCAGCGGGGGCGCCTCCCTCAGGTGTCCTGGTGCGGCTGCCGTTGCATTTTTCAAAAAAAAAAAAATTTAAGCAATTTTCATCATTTCATCAAAAAGTAGCCATTTTGAGCTGAAATGGCTACTTACTTGCCTATTTTCTTCATTTCTCAACTTATAAACTCCTTGCATCTCAAAACAACTCATAATCACATATTTATAAGTGTTTGTCATTTGAAATTACATAAAAATCGCCAAGTTCTAAGTTTTTGGGTCCGATTCGTCAAAAATAGCCATTTTGACCCGAAATGGCTACTCACTTGGCTATTTTCTTCATTTCTCAACTTATAAACTACTTGCATCTCAAAAAAACTCATAATCACATATTTATAAATGTTTGTCATTTGAAATTACATAAATATCGCCTAGTTCAAATTTCTATTTTTTTAAAAAAAATAAGCAACTTCCGCCGCACCGGGACACCCGAGGGAGCCGCCCCCGTTGGCGGAACAGCAAAGGCAGCCCCAACGAGGCCACAGCAGCCCCGACAGGTGGCTGCCAAGGCTGTAGCAGCCACGGAAGGTGGCTGCCAGACTGCTGCAGCCTCGGCAGCAGCCTGCCTGGGCTGCTGCAGCCTCGACAGGCGGCTGCCATGGCTGCTGCAGCCTCGACAGGCGGCTGCCATGGCTGCTGCAGCCTCGACAGGTGGCTGCCATGGCTGCTGCAGCCTCGGCTGGTGCTGCTACAGCCATGGCAGCCGCCTGTCGAGGATGCAGCAGCCCAGGCAGGCTGCTGCCAAGGCTGCAGCAGACTGGCAGCCACCTGCCGTGGCTGCTGCAGCCTTGGCAGCCACCTGTCGGGGCTGCTGTGGCCTCGGCACGGGCTGCCTTCGCTGTTCCGGCAGCGGGGGCGCCTCCCTCAGGTGTCCTGGTGCGGCTGCCGTTGCATTTTTCAAAAAAAAAAAAATTTAAGCAATTTTCGTCATTTCATCAAAAAGTAGCCATTTTGAGCTGAAATGGCTACTTACTTGCCTATTTTCTTCATTTCTCAACTTATAAACTCCTTGCATCTCAAAACAACTCATAATCACATATTTATAAGTGTTTGTCATTTGAAATTACATAAAAATCGCCAAGTTCTAAGTTTTTGGGTCCGATTCGTCAAAAATAGCCATTTTGACCCGAAATGGCTACTCACTTGGCTATTTTCTTCATTTCTCAACTTATAAACTACTTGCATCTCAAAAAAACTCATAATCACATATTTATAAATGTTTGTCATTTGAAATTACATAAATATCGCCTAGTTCAAATTTCTATTTTTTTAAAAAAAATAAGCAACTTCCGCCGCACCGGGACACCCGAGGGAGCCGCCCCCGTTGGCGGAACAGCAAAGGCAGCCCCAACGAGGCCACAGCAGCCCCGACAGGTGGCTGCCAAGGCTGTAGCAGCCACGGAAGGTGGCTGCCAGACTGCTGCAGCCTCGGCAGCAGCCTGCCTGGGCTGCTGCAGCCTCGACAGGCGGCTGCCATGGCTGCTGCAGCCTCGACAGGCGGCTGCCATGGCTGCTGCAGCCTCGACAGGCGGCTGCCATGGCTGCTGCAGCCTCGGCTGGTGCTGCTACAGCCATGGCAGCCGCCTGTCGAGGATGCAGCAGCCCAGGCAGGCTGCTGCCAAGGCTGCAGCAGACTGGCAGCCACCTGCCGTGGCTGCTGCAGCCTTGGCAGCCACCTGTCGGGGCTGCTGTGGCCTCGGCACGGGCTGCCTTCGCTGTTCCGGCAGCGGGGGCGCCTCCCTCAGGTGTCCTGGTGCGGCTGCCGTTGCATTTTTCAAAAAAAAAAAATTTAAGCAATTTTCGTCATTTCATCAAAAAGTAGCCATTTTGAGCCGAAATGGCTACTTACTTGCCTATTTTCTTCATTTCTCAACTTATAAACTCCTTGCATCTCAAAACAACTCATAATCACATATTTATAAGTGTTTGTCATTTGAAATTACATAAAAATCGCCAAGTTCTAAGTTTTTGGGTCCGATTCGTCAAAAATAGCCATTTTGACCCGAAATGGCTACTCACTTGGCTATTTTCTTCATTTCTCAACTTATAAACTACTTGCATCTCAAAACAACTCATAATCACATATTTATAAATGTTTGTCATTTGAAATTACATAAATATCGCCTAGTTCAAATTTCTTTTTTTTAAAAAAAAATAAGCAACTTCCGCCGCACCGGGACACCCGAGGGAGCCGCCCCCGCTGGCGGAACAGCAAAGGCAGCCCCAACGAGGCCACAGCAGCCCCGACAGGTGGCTGCCAAGGCTGTAGCAGCCACGGAAGGTGGCTGCCAGACTGCTGCAGCCTCGGCAGCAGCCTGCCTGGGCTGCTGCAGCCTCGACAGGCGGCTGCCATGGCTGCTGCAGCCTCGACAGGCGGCTGCCATGGCTGCTGCAGCCTCGACAGGCGGCTGCCATGGCTGCTGCAGCCTCGGCAGGTGCTGCTACAGCCATGGCAGCCGCCTGTCGAGGCAGCAGCAGCCCAGGCAGGCTGCTGCCAAGGCTGCAGCAGACTGGCAGCCACCTGCCGTGGCTGCTACAGCCTTGGCAGCCACCTGTCGGGGCTGCTGTGGCCTCGGCACGGGCTGCCTTCGCTGTTCCGGCAGCGGGGGCGCTTCCCTCAGGTGTCCTGGTGCGGCTGCTGTTGCATTTTTCAAAAAAAAAAAAATTAAAGCAATTTTCATCATTTCATCAAAAAGTAGCCATTTTGAGCCGAAATGGCTACTTACTTGCCTATTTTCTTCATTTCTCAACTTATAAACTCCTTGCATCTCAAAACAACTCATAATCACATATTTATAAGTGTTTGTCATTTGAAATTACATAAAAATCGCCAAGTTCTAAGTTTTTGGGTCCGATTCGTCAAAAATAGCCATTTTGACCCGAAATGGCTACTCACTTGGCTATTTTCTTCATTTCTCAACTTATAAACTACTTGCATCTCAAAACAACTCATAATCCCATATTTATAAATGTTTGTCATTTGAAATTACATAAATATCGCCTAGTTCAAATTTCTTTTTTTTTAAAAAAAATAAGCAACTTCCGCCGCACCGGGACACCCGAGGGAGCCGCCCCCGTTGGCGGAACAGCAAAGGCAGCCCCAACGAGGCAGCAGCAGCCCAGGCAGGCTGCTGCCAAGGCTGCAGCAGACTGGCAGCCACCTGCCGTGGCTGCTACAGCCTTGGCAGCCACCTGTCGGGGCTGCTGTGGCTTCGGCACGGGCTGCCTTCGCTGTTCCGGCAGCGGGGGTGCCTCCCTTAGGTGTCCTGGTGCGGCTGCCGTTGCATTTTTCAAAAAAAAAAAAAAATTAAGCAATTTTCATCATTTCATCAAAAAGTAGTCATTTTGAGCCGAAATGGCTACTCACTTGCCTATTTTCTTCATTTCTCAACTTATAAACTCCTTGCATCTCAAAAAAACTCATAATCACATATTTATAAGTGTTTGTCATTTGAAATTACATAAAAATCGCCAAGTTCTAAGTTTTTGGGTCCAATTCATCAAAAAAAGCCATTTTGACCCGAAATGGCTACTCACTTGGCTATTTTCTTCATTTCTCAACTTATAAACTCCTTGCATCTCAAAACAACTCATAATCACATATTTATAAGTGTTTGTCATTTGAAATTACATAAAAATCGCCAAGTTTTAAGTTTTTGGGTCCAATTCATAAAAAAAAGCCATTTTGACCCGAAATGGCTACTCACTTGGCTATTTTCTTCATTTCTCAACTTATAAACTCCTTGCATCTCAAAACAACTCATAATCACATATTTATAAGTGTTTGTCATTTGAAATTACATAAAAATCGTTAAGTTCTAAGTTTTTGGGTCCAATTCATCAAAAAAAGCCATTTCGACCCGAAATGGCTACTCACTTGGCTATTTTCTTCATTTCTCAACTTATAAACTCCTTGCATCTCAAAACACCTCATAATCACATATTTATAAGTGTTTGTCATTTGAAATTACATAAAAATCGCCAAGTTCTAAGTTTTTGGGTCCAATTCATCAAAAAAAGCCATTTTGACCCGAAATGGCTACTCACTTGGCTATTTTCTTCATTTCTCAACTTATAAACTCCTTGCATCTCAAAACAACTCATAATCACATATTTATAAGTGTTTTTCATTTGAAATTACATAAAAATCGCCAAGTTCTAAGTTTTTGGGTCCAATTCATCAAAAAAAGCCATTTCGACCCGAAATGGCTACTCACTTGGCTATTATAAGTGATTGTGAGTTGAAACTTATTATTTCTCAAACTAATTCAGATTTCCAATGGAAGCAAAACTTCAAAGAGAAAGAGGGTGGAGAAGCCTAAAAGAATTGATCAACCTAAGAAGAAGCTTAGTGAACAACAGTCCAAGAGTGAAAAAGCATCGAAGTTGCACTCTTCGAAAGGTTCACCCATGCCACCTACTCCAATTGTTGAAGACATTGTTCTTAAATCGCTTTCTACTGACATGACCTTTCTTCACAACCGTGCTTTTCATTTGGTCGATCCCATGGAAGTTGCACTTCCTAAGGCAATGTTCCACTATGATGAGGATGCAATTGCATGGATCAGCAAAGAAGATGTGAAGGAATTTCTACGTGGTGCAAAGCTTAACATTTCCCTCATTCGAACATTCATGAGGTACTTCAATGCCCACATAAAGTTCATACTTTTCTCAAGTTATTCAAATTGACGGTGATTATCCTACATCTGATAAATTAATCAATGTTCATGCACGCAGAGCACTACAGGAGCACTTAACTGACACTGATTCTCCTTGTAAAGTTGGGTGGTTATGCCCCGAGTAGTTATCCACTACTAAAATCATAGGCAACCCCCATGACGTGTTGTACTATGTTGAACAGAGTATAAGGGAGTCAACGCGTGCGGGAGACAAGTTCATATTCGCCCCATGTTATAGAGAGTATGACTAACCATGTCAAATTCAATCGATTTGGCCTCATTATATGTTGACTCCTAAATATTAATTACCTTGTCTATTGTGAACTTATGTAGGGAGCATTGGAGCCTCATGGTGATTTGTAATTCCACTAACACAATTTATCACCTTGATTCAGCTCGATCATCGGAGAAGTGGCTCGTGAAGTCTATATTGCAAAAGTAAATATATATAGCAACCTATAGTGATGATTATTGCTAATAATAACTAATTTAGTAATCATACGACTAATCAAATTTGATTGTATTTTTTTATACTACAGTGTTATGAAGAAGCTACATTGTCGTGCTCCAAAGGGTCCAACATGGAAGACACCGTTGGTAATTTACATGATATTATTGTGATTATCTTGAAAATCTATGGTAGTAAATATTTGCTCATTTCCTTTGCATGTTTCACTGATGTGATTTGTTTGTCATATGCTAGTGCGCACAACAAGAGAATGGACTTAATTGTGCTTTGTATGTGATGAGATTCATGCTTGACATTGTGACTCATTGTACGGACACTCAACAGCTTGATGAGGTAAGTCCTAAAACTTCTTGAAATGCTATATTGATGTGATTTCTAGCCTTAGACACTTAATATTACCCAACAATGGCATGTTATGAGAAACAAAAAAGCTATTTCACAAGAAAGGTAGAAAATGGGCTGAATAGAAGTCATATGGGCCATGTTAGGGCCATTTTGTGTTAATATGCTCTTCTGATGTGATTTCTTTCCATATACACATATAACTAGATAATATTGACATGTTATGAGATAAATAAAGTTCTTTTAATAAGAAATGTAGGAAATGGGCAAAGTAAGGTCATATAGGCCATATTCGGGCCATTTTGAGTAAAAAGCGTCGTAAACCTTAATAAAATGCTCTCCTATACAATTTTAGGGCTTACACACATACAACTACCCAACATTGACATGTTATGAGAAAGAAATAGTTCATTTGATAAGTAATGTAGAAAATGGGCTACATAGAAGTCATATAAGCCCTATTTGGGCCATGTTGAGTAAAATGCGTTGTTAAACTTCTTGAAATGCTATATTGATGTGATTTCTAGCCTTAGACACCTAATATTATCCAACAATGATATGTTATGAGAAACAAAATGGCTATTTCACAAGAAAGGTAGAAAATGGGTTGAATAGAAGTCATATGGGCCATATTAGGGCCATTTTGTGTTAATATGCTCTTTTAATGTGATTTCTTTCCTTATACACCTATAACTAGATAATATTGACATGTTATGAGATAAATAAAGTTCATTTAATAAGAAATGTAGGAAATGGGCAAAGTAAGGTCATATAGGCCATATTCGGGCCATTTTGGGTAAAAACCGTCATAAACCTTAATAAAATGCTCTCCTATACAATTTTAGGGCTTACACACATACAACTATCCAATATTGAAATGTTATGAGAAAGAAATAGTTCATTTGATAAGTAATGTAGTAAATGGGCTATATAGAAGTCGTATAGGTAATATTTGATAAAATACATATTTTTTGCCTAATTAATTATTTTTAAAATAATGTTTTTGTATTTCAAGTTTTGCAAGGTCCAAAAGGATGGTCCGTTGACAATCAAGGAGCTTAATGAAGTTCGTGACATGTTGGCGTCTTTCATCACCTTCAACATGTAAATGGCATGCATTGTAATTGTAAATTATTTATGTTAACTTTTGAACTATATATAACTTATTATTCATTATATATGTGTACTTACTATTATTTGTATATGTAAGCAACTTTTTTTTTTTTTTGTATTGCGTTTGGGAATATTTATATCTATATATATATATAATTGAATTCTTGTATCTAATATTATTTTTGTATATAATAATTAATAATATTATTATTACTTATTATAATAATAAAATTATTAATTATTATATTTAATATAATTGCTGGAATTACAGGGTATTATTATTCCAGGTTTTTTTTTTAAAATATTTTTGCACGATTGAAAAAAAAAAAATTATACAAAAGGCACCGGTTAGGCAGGAACCGGTGCCTATTAAACCCTATGGCACCGGTTTTGAACCGGTGCCAAATAAGGGTTTTTGGCACCCCTCAAATAGGCAGCGGTTCAAACCGGTGCCTTAGACCGGGTTTGAACCGCTGCCTAATGCGTTTTTTCTACTAGTGAATTAATTAAGAAAAGCCCTTTGGTCATTGGTTAGTTTATTAAGACTTATTTACAAACACCAGTAAAACCAAACGGTTAGTTTAGTCACATATTAAGTATGTACAAGTAAGAGATGCATAAGTAGTCAAGCAGTCACAACATGATGAAATGTGTTTGCAACCTAACCATGGCTCTAGTTCTCTAAAGTTCAAGGATATAGGTTAGTAAAAGAGGGCCCATGGTTATGAGTCCGGATGCACCACGCGGAAGCCTTACCTTTGGAAGGGTTGGCGGATGTTGATGGGACCCCGCGAGTTATACTCGCTTCCATGTTTTGTTGAATTCAATATTCTCGGATGTACCCTTTGTTGCTCAGAGCGTTTAATTGGGGTAGATGGAGCATGAATTCCCAGAGGGTTATGTCCATATGTAGAACACACAAGGATTTCAGAAAAGTGAGAAAAACACAATCAGGAAGTAGAATCGAGCCAAAAGTGCTATAACTAGTCGAAACAAGAAGGAAGATTTCCAAGTCGATATTGGAAGAACGCAGCGCCAACCAATAGGGATTGTCGCCAGGATATGATCCCTGTCGCCAGGCGACAAAATTATCTCTCGGCGACAGAGCCATATCTTTGGGGACATACTCTATTTTCTAGACACCAGTTCCTACATGCCTCAGCAGCTGTCTGTGTTCTTAGAATTTTCCAGTTTTTGTAGTATTATTTCGATTCTAGTTGTGAAAGATATTCCTCAAATTTCATACGTGTAAAAATCCTATGCTTTTGACTCATTACGGATGATCTTTCCAATGAGAACCTTTTTTATGCATATGATAATAATGTAAATCAAAATTACGCACATGAAGTACTTAGAACTTTTCGAGTCTCTAAATAATTGCCAAAATAAATTTTAGGAATTAAATAAAAATCCTCCCCAGTGGAGTCGCCAAAAACTGTAGGGTATATTTCAAGCATTACCCCAAACTTGAACCCCACAGTGATCACACACTTAAGCATGGTGGCGTTTAAAGGGAAGAAAGCTAGAGCAAAAGAGTCGCCAACAATTTTTAGGAGCTTGTAACCGTTCACAGGGTGAAGGTTACACCCCTTAACGATCCAAAGAGATCGTTAACTCCAATAGGTCTGGAACCAGGACTGGAAGTTCAGGGATGAAGGTACAAATTCAATCTAAAAGAGAAAGAGCCTGCCCTTACTTTATTCTTCTCGTATTCATGTGCGCTTTCTAACTAACATGAAATCATTAGGGTTACCCTAAAACTGTTTAATCTATGTTGGTTGAATATTAATGCACAAATAAATCTATTATTGGCGATCACTTGAATTATAATCCAATTAACCCAAAACAAGATTATTAATTATCTTATTAAGCGTGATTACAAGTACAAATTCCCTTTAAACATGCATAAAAGGCGTGATCAAGCATTAACAATAATAAAAATCTAGCAACGTAATAATAATAATAATCATAATAATCATAATAAAAATAATCATGTTAAAGTATAATAATAGCAAGATCCTAGGCATGATACTAACAAGATTAATGACAAAACTCTAACATGTCACTAAATATTAAAGATCAAAGCTTTAACCCTAGCATGATACTAACATGCTATAAGGAAAGAAAATAGGAAACATTCTTTTAATCATTCTTGATATTAGAAATATTAATAATTACCCTAAACAGGATACTAGGAAGCAATAAAACATCCTAACATGATACTAGGAATCAAAACAACAATCTAAACGTGATTTCTGTATCAAAATATCAATAAAACAAATAAATACTTACTTTGATGCCTCGTAACTCTTTCTAATAACAAAATACACACGTTAGTAACTTCAAGGAAAATAGTAAAATTAAACAATTAAATTAAATAATTGAAATAGAGATTTGGGACCAAACACTCAGATATATCAAACCTTTCACGTCAAGGGCGAAGGCAACTTCTAACTTGGCTAGGTGTGTCTAGTGCTAATGTATGAGGAATTTTGTTTGTAAAAGGCTAGTTTAGAAAGAGAGAGAGAGAATCAAGAAATTATTGATGAGAGTTGATGATTTAAAAAAGGGTATATATGACCTCTATTTATACAGAAAAAAGAGAGTGTCGAAGAATAAGAAAAGAATCCGAATTCGAATCGAAATAAAACACGATGGACAACAGTTTTTGCGGATTTTGTTTTTATCATATCTTTCATTTTTGCCAAAATAGTAGGAAGGTGTCAGTTTTAGATAGAGTTTTGTATTTCTTTCATATCTTTTTCTTTATAGCTCGGAATAATATTATAATATATCATTGGAAAGATAATTTCAATATCTATCCAACCATATAAGAGGCACAAAATTAATATGTTACTGTCTTTGAACATCTTTAAATTCGAATAGAATTAGTATTAAAAAAAAGGAATGTTTTTATAAAAGGAAAATTTTTATTAAACTCAAATTCTTTAATCTTATCTTTTAAAAAAGGATAATTAAGATCTTTTACAAAATTATAGATGCTTCTAATTAATCCTAATTAGTTTAGGAATAGGATTAGACCTTTGGACACTCCACATGATTATTGGGCGGTAGGTAAGATCCGGTTCGAGCCTAGTTTAGTATGTTGGCCATAACTTCCTCATTATTTATCGGAATTGGGCTTATAATGTATCGATGAAAAGGTATTTTCAAGCCCCATCCAACTACACTATTATTGGACCTATATCATGGACTAAAATAAAATGGAATGCACGTTTTCCATATATAGGGTAAGAAAAGAAATATTTTAAAAAAACAGAAAGAAGAGATATTTTAATAAAAACAACAACATCACTAGACTTTTGCTTTGTTTGATAATCAAATGACATGAAAGGTATTCATCAATGGGGTTGGTTTTTGAGAGACAAAAATAAGTGTCTACAGTACTACGTACTCTATTTTTGTTCAAACATAGTATCATGCGGCTAGGAAAACCATAGATACTATAGAACCTTTTATTTATTATTATTTTGCACAATTTAGCATATCTCGATGTCGTGGCTCTGGTTCTCGTTCTTGCGAGGATCACTGGGAGGAAGGGCCCGTTGACGGAGGCGAGGGAGCTTCCACTAGCCTAGGAGAGCTCCCTAAGTAGGATGAGCGCACTCTCTACTTCGTGCTCGAGTTTCACATCTCAGATAGAGTGCGGCTTGGGATGTTCGGCGATCATATTTGTTGCCACAGCTCAGGCAACGGGTCTATTGGTAAGTTTTACGTCCATCACTTTTGCGACAACAACGAGTTGCGCGAGCTATGGGAGTCTTGTGGTCTTACCCCTCTTATTTAGGCTACTAGGGCCACCTACTCTTTCACGTCGAGCTGTTCTCTAGTTCGAGCTTGGTGGAGTTCTTTTGGGACAACACCAACGCTTTTCACTTTCTGTGGGTTAAGATGACCATCACTCTATTGACTTCATTTGATTCTATTTAGGGTGGAATTCCTTCTATTTTATAGCTATTTTCTTTAGTTTTTCCTTAGTCTTACTCTTTATTACTTTAGTTTGCATTTTCTTAGTTGAATTTCTATTTTTTATGCATTTCTTGGTTTATTTTGTTATTTTCTCTTTTATTTGCTTGTTTTCGTTAATTTTCAAGGTTATGATCGTAATTCGAAGATTCTCGAGTCTTCTCCTAAGTTTTACATCGATTGAGATGCCGCCTGCCTACCACTTGAAGTTCAAGTTTAAAGGATTGTATTGGCTAAGTCTTCTAGCTAGTGCATGCAAGCGATGGGTACACGAATCCTGGTGTTGAACCCACTGTGGGGGCTATTTGAAGATTGCATCCTTCCGTGTTCATCAGCATCATCAAGTGGAGCGCACGAGGAAGAGCAAGTTGAATATGGAGGAAGCTACCTTGCTTCCAGGCGCAGGTGCGCGCGACCATGGCACGGTCGCGCAACCTGGTGGCGCGGCCGCGCCTCTCTAAGTCTCTGTTCTGTACCTAGTTTTTCCCGGCCACGCTCTCCCTTTTAGTTGGCCGCGCCTGTACGGGTCTATTTTAGACGATCAAACTAATTTATCTTTGTTAGTTTTACTATATATAGACTTTCCTTCTATTTTTAGATAGGGAGAGTTCTTTTAGAATTAGAATAAAATTAGGTTAGATTTTGTAGAAAGAGAAACTCTAGTTTGTAGAAAGAGAATTTCTTGATTGATTATTGAAGATTGATGATTCTAAGTATTTTCTCCATTGATTTGAAGCAAGTTTGTAAGGATTTAATTACTATTATGCAATCTCTAGCTTTTGATTTTAATTATTATGTTAATTTTTCAAGTTTAATTGATATTTGATTGATTTTAGCTTGATTAATATGATGATGATGAATTTGTTGTTTAGTTTAGTTTTGATTTTGATTTCCATGGATTATGAGTGGTCTACTTGCTAGGGTGATGGTGAAGCATATATGAGTAATGGTTTGTTGCTAATTGGGTGAAATTGATGGAGTTGATGTTTTGCTTAAATTGGTTGATTGATTATGTGCATATGTGTGTTTAATTTTGGAGTGATCAACCTAGTTACTCGCACTAGATTGCATTGTAAGATCACATTGATACGACAATTGATTTGTGGCTTGCATTTGTCGATTGATTTAATTTGCAAAGTTCCTAGCTAGAGTCTCTCGTAGTTGGCGCTAGTTTTACCTCTAGGAGGTTAGCCTACCATACTCTCTTGATTGCTTAATTGATTTTCCCTCGCAACACTCGATTTAGTCAATTCCATTCCCAATTAGTTGTATCCATTACGTGTATATGTAGATCCTAAACTCTAGTCTTTTATATATTTGATTTCATTTAGATTGTTTGATTGTTTTAGAATATACACACCTTACTTCACTACTTCGAAATTGCTTAGCTTTAGCACTAGCATTCACCTCCCACTCCTAGTGGTTCGACCCTCGACTTACTCCTATGCTAGTTATAAGGGTGTGTTAAGTGATTACAAATTTTGTTTGGCCTAAGGAAGATTAGTCCAACGACCTAGTCTCAATCCTTTTTCAAAATGGAGCCGTTGCCGGGGAGTGGCGAAGTTGTTTGCTATTGTTATTGAGTCTATTTTACTAAATTTTGAAAATACAATAATATATTTCTCTTTTGGCTACATTTGTAGCCCTGTTAATTTTTCTTTAAGTTTGTGTGTATAAGTTAACATAGGAGAATTGCCGAGGGTTACGTTGAAGGAGTTGGGCACTCCGGGTGCATACAAGTATGAGAGCGGGATTGCTCCATTATTGATCCCAGATAGTGATTTTGAAATCAAGCTGGAAATGATAACTTTGATTGAAAGGCGGCAATATAATGGAGGAGTAAGTGAATGTCCCCTAAATCATCTTAAGGAGATCAAGAAATATTGCAACACAATTAAGGGGAACGGGGTTGCTCAAGAATTCATAAGGATCAAACTATTTCCTTTCTCTCTAATTTGAAGAGCTTAAGAGTGGCTAGAAAAGGAACTGAAGCCTAATTCTTTGAGAACTTGGGATGACGTCACCAATGAATTCCTTTCCCGTTTCTTCCTTCAAAAGAAAACAGCGGAGGCAAGAGCTTTGATTCAAGGTTTCAAGCAAAGGTCTAGTGAAAGCCTCTATGATGCGTGGGAGCAAAGAGTATCAAGGTTTCAAGCAAAGGTCTAGTGAAAGCCTCTATAAAGCATGGGAGAGATACAAAGAGTATTAACGTGAGTGTCCTCACCATGAAATCCCCACTTACCTAATCATTCAAATTTTTTATGGTGGTTTGAGTCCTCAAGGGAGGTCAAGTCTTGATGTCGGAGTCGGAGGCCCAATAATGAATAAGACCGAGGAAGAGATTGTTGATATCATTGAGGATGTAGTTAGAAACTACATGGAATGGCAAGATGGTGAGATAGAGCCGATAAACAAGAGTAGCACTACGGGATGCTCGATTGAACAACTTAATGCTATCAACTACTTGTAAACTCAAATTTTTATAGTTGACAAATTGTTGTATATATGAGTGTGGATATATGTTTACGCTTTTTGTATATATGATTGTGGATATATCTCTGAACAAGCTTGGGGGTGTTAGTTTGTTTTTGTTTGGTGACTTCTTTGTTTTTGTGTCGAGGTTTGGCCAATATTTTCTTCATAACCTAGGTGTACAACCAAATTCTAAATTTTAGGCCTACTCCTAACCTTTTTCCCTTACGTTACCACCTTTGGGAAAGTCCTTTCGACCTAGTGGTTGAGTCACATACCAAGGGAGGGCATTATGAGTTAAAGCCTAAGTAGAAGGGATGCAAGGTCAAGATGTTGAGAACCCTCAAACTCTATTCTTTTCCGGTTTCTTCGAGGAACCATAGAGACGCTTACTAAGGGAAGATTTGAAGCCATTGGGAGAACGCGGTTAGATTGGTAGGGATGAAAGTGGATTGTGCCTCATTAGTTCTCTACGCTCAGCATACCTTATGTTTCAATCTACGTGGATGTCTTGGAGCATGTATACCCCTATCATATTGAAAAGTGTTCATTCACTTGCATTTGACCGTTTGCAAAAATCCTTATCAAGAGATATTTGTTTGAATTTTTGATTTACCTTCTTTTCTTTTATTGATTTTGCCTCGTTTTATTTCAAAGAGTTATGGGTTAAGCTCTTAGGAAACCTTTACGAGACCTCACTCGTCCATATAGACAATTTTGGGGTTTAAAGGGCTTGTCATAGCTAAAAACAACCGTGATACTTACGTAGTGATTTTTAGTGTATATTCCCATCTCATGTCATTCTTTTTCTTTTTGAATAATTAAGTCTTTCATCCGTATTCTTTCTTGCTTTATTTTGCTCGAGGACGAGCAAAAGTTTAGCTTGCGGGAATTTGATGAGTGTCATTTATGGCACTCATTTTGTTCTCTTAAGGATGGAATTCATGTTATTTTATAGCTCTTTTATTTAGTTTTTCCTTTGTTTTACACTTTATTTCTTTAGTTTGCATTTTCATACTTGAATTTTTATTTTTATGCATTTCTTTTTATTTTTTTTATTTCTCTTTTATTTGCTTGTTTTCGTTCATTTTCTGGTTATGATTGTCATTAGAAGATTCCTGAGTCCCTTCCCAAGTTTTACATCGATTGTGATGCCTCTTGCCTGCCACTTAAAGTTTAAGTTTGGAGGATTGTATAGGCTAAGTCTTCTAGTTCGTGCATGCAAGCGGTGGGTACACCAATCCTTGTGTTGAACCCACTGTGGGGGTTCTTTGGAGACTTCCTCCTTCCATGTTCATCAACATAATTAAGTGGAGCGCACGAGGAAGAGCAAGTTGAAGGTGAAGGAAGCTTCCCTGCTCCCAAGCGTGGGCGCGCGCGACTATGGCGCGCCCGTGCGACCTGGTGGCACAGGCGCGCCACACTCGGGCGCGGGTGCCCCTCTCTGGGTCTCTGTTCCGTACCCAATTTTGTGCGGCCAGTAGGGAATATTTCAATCATTACCCCAAACTTTAACCCCACTATGATCATACACTTAAGCATGGTGGCGTCCAAAGGGAAGGAAGCTAGAGTAGTAGAGTCGCCAAAAAGTTTTAGGAACTTGTAAACCGTTCACAGGGTGAAGGTTACACCCCTTAACAATCTCCTCCAATAGGTCTATAACCAAGACTTGAAGTTCGGGGATGAAGGTACAAATTCAATCTAAAAGAGAAAGAACCTGCCTTAATAATAGGCCCCTACTTTATTCTTCCCGTATTCATGTGCGGTTTCTAGCTAACATGCAATCAATAGGTTTACTCCTAAACTTGTTTAATCGATGTCTGTTGAATATTAATGCACAAATAAATCTTTTTTTGGCAATCACTTGAATTATAATCAAATTAACCCTTAACAAGATTATTAATTATCTTATTAAGCATGATTACAAGTACAAATTCCCCTTTAAACATGCCTAAAAGGCGTGATAAGTCAATAATAATAAAAGTATATCAAGCAACATGATATTAATAATATTCATAACAATAATTATAACAATTATTAAAATAATCATGTTAAAAATAAAGCATAATAACGATATCAAGATCCTAGGCATAATACTAACAAGATTAATAACAAACCCTAACATGTCACTAAACATTAAAGATCAAAGCTTTACCCCTAAAATGATAATAACATGCTATTAGAAAAGAAAATAGAAATCAGTCTTTTAATCATACTTGATATAAGGAATATTTAGTTGTTACCCTAAACATGATACTAGGAAGCAATCAAAACATCCTAACTTGATACTTGGAATAAAAATAACAACCTAAACATGATTTCTATATCATAATATCAATGAAACAATTAAAGTACTTACTTGGATGCCTCGTACCTCTTTCTAATAACAAAATACACACGTTAGTAACTTCAAGGAAAATAATAAATCAAAACAATTAAATTAAATAATTGAAATAGAGATTTGGAACCAAACCCTCAGAAATATAAAACCTTTCACGTCTAGGGCGAAGACAACTTTGAACGTGGCTTGGTGTGTCTAGTGCTAATGTATGAGGAATTGTGTTTTGTAAAAGGCTAGTTAGAAAGAGAGAGAGAGAATCAAGAATTTCTTGATGAGAGTTGGTGAATAAAAACGGAGGTTTAAGGAGGCTATTTATAATGAAAATCAGCCGGAATATGATAAAAAAGAATTAGAGTTTCAAGAAGAATAAAACACGACGTTGTCGCCACACAAGTCTCTTTCGCCGAGCGACAGAGCCTGTCGCAGCAGTGACAGGCCTGTCTCCAGGCGACAGCCTGTGGTGCGGTGCTGCAGACAATTTTTTTACACGTTTTCATATTTTGATAAAATTTAACGTACGAGGGGCAAAACTGTAATTTCCTTTAAAACACTGATTTTATTCTAAATAAAACTCTTAAAACTCAATTATCAATGCTAACCACATTAGGATTCAAAAGAAGATTCTAGAAGACTATAATCAATCCTAATTGCATTAGGAATGATAAATCATAATAGGCCTTCCTCTAGATCATTGGGCCGCATATAAATATAAAATCGGGCGCAGTATAGTATTTTGGCCATAACTTCCTCATTATTCATAGGAATCGTGCTTATAATATATCGTTGGAAAGCTCTTTTCGAGCCCAATCAAACTACACTATTATTGGACCATTTATATGGACCAAAATAAACAGGATTGGCTATTTTCATCAAATAGATTTTTCAAAAATAGAGAGAAAGAAAAGAATAAAAAATAACCGCAACACTAGACTTTTCACACTTTCGTTTCATTCGATTATGATATGACGTGAAAGGTATTCATCACTGGGTTTTGTTTTGAAGAGACACATTTGGGTATCTACAAAAGCCCCCACTTTGACTGAGTTTGGAGAAACGGGAGTTTCGAAAATATAAGTCAAAGTAGCGATAGGGACGGAAAATGATTCAAAATGTTCTGTAATCCCAAATCATCCTTGTAACGCCGATACCTTTAAACTAGCGTTTGTTAAAATAGATAAGAGAGTTAAGAATCGCGTATCTTGCACCATCAAGCACATATCTCTGATGGTAATTGATCTGTTGCATTGTTGTTGACAACCTTCCACAAGCTAGGGAACGCCATCTTGTTGTTTTGATGTTGATATGTCAACGCGTCTCTTAACAAAGAGCTTTTGTTTTTGTTTGATGATTTTCCTCAAGCTAGGGGATACCGCCTGAAGATTGCTACACCTGTACCTGTCTCCAATTCTGTTGTGAAAGTCTTCTGCAAGCTAGAGAATCATATCGAAGATTGGTTCTCATGAAACGATCTTCTACCGCTTTTTACCATCTTCCACAAGTCAGGGAACATGATCGAAGATTGCTTCGCCTGAAGCCATCCTCATTTGTTGCGCCAATACTCTGAAAAGTAGCACTAAAGACCAACGCATGTCGATCCTTTAAAGTTCGCTTGAACTTTGCTTTTGCTATGCTAGTGCGTCAGCGCTTTTGCTGCTTGTGAACCAATATGTCGGTGCTCATGTTGTTTGTGAACCAGTTTGTCAGTGCCTTTGCTGTTTATGAACCATTATATCGGTGCCTTTGTGTTGAGCCAATGTTTAGGTGCTTTAAGCAAAGTGAGACGATCATTTATTAGGTCGATCACTTAATGCGATTGTAATCGAGCCAATTATTAAATCATGTCAAATAGCTTAGAGGGGCTGACTGGCATACCAAGGAACCCAAAATTGTTGTATGATGTTGAAATAATCATTCTGAGAGGCTTAGCGTTGTGTCGCTGCTACAACGTAGTTGTCGCCGCGATTTTTCCCTGTCGCTCGGCGCTGCACTCTGTCGCTTGGCGACAGAGTTGTCGTGCGACACTACTGTCGGGATTTTTGCATAAATCCCCTTTCTTCCTCATTTCGCTGCTACTGCTTTCATTCATTTGAGTTTCATCACGAAAACTTCGAATTTCTCGTTCTTGCTCGTTTCTCAACCAAATTCGCTCAAATTTGTTGCAAATCAAAGGTTTGTTGATCTAGTTTGCTTATCTATGTAAGTTTTTGTCCAAAGTCACTCGAATTTTTTTGAATTATGCACTTGTTCATTCACGAAATTCTTGAAAATTGGAAACTTACATTTCTCAATTTGCTTTGTTTGTCAAATTTTATGCTATGAAATTGCTTGATTATGTTTATACATTGACTTGGGAGTATTTTGATACTTGTTTGACTAAATTTGGTGGAGAAATAAACGATTCTTGATTGTTGAACTTTTTAAGGTCTTGAGAACAATGTGACTCGTTCTTGGTGTTTTTGCTAGCAATTCTTATCCAATATAATTTGTCACAATAATTATCAAAATACTGCAAGAAATTGTTTGATTGCTTAAAAAATGCCATATATGCTTGAATTGAAATTGTGCTCTATTTTAGTAATACGCACTCTTTTTTTTTTTTGCAAACATAGTATCATGCGGCTAGGCGAACCTTAGATACTATAGAACCTTAATGTAGTATGGCTACACAGTGACGTTCCAGCTCCCGGTCCCGAGACACACGACGGTAGCATGACCCCGTTCAGGAGGACGCCGATCCGTCCACCTCTCTCGGTCTCTTCCCTGAGTGGGATGTGTGGACGTTGTTCTTTGCCCCCGAGCACCATATTTCTGAGAGGGTGCATCGCAGGATTATGAGTGGTAGGACGTGCTGCCATGGATCGGGGACAGCACCAACACTTTTCACTTTCCTTGGGGTGAGATGATTGTCACCCCAGCTGACTTCAGTCTCATCTCGGGAATGGAGTTTCATTCGACTGCACGACCGTTCGGCAACACTATTAGTGTTTTCTCTTCTGTGGTCGATGAGTTGTTGGGTCCGATTGCTGTTCGGGCCCGTGCTGAGGTGGAGCCATCACGATTTAGCTCCAGGTGCATTCACCGGCCGACTCTGGCGATGGCTTTTGAGGACGATGCGACCACCCGAGAGCAGCGAGTGCGCATATTTGCACTTATTTTGCTGTCAGGGACCTTTTCCCCTGACAAGGGTAGTCGGGTGCTGCTTTACTACCTTCTTGCTCTTCGCGATCTTCAGCTGACAGGGACTTATGATTGCGCCAGCTTGGCCTATGATGACTTTCTGCGAGGATTGCGAGAATCCTGTCTACATCGATTTTTCACAGGAGACATTGCTCTCTCTATCTTCTGAAGAGTAGTAGAGGTATACTTTATCTTTTAAAAGTTAGCTCTAAACTCTTATTAACACTTGCTTAAATCTTTCTTTATCTTTATAGATCTAGTTCTACGATTACTTCCCTTCGCTTGCGCCGGCGAGACCATCTCCACGCGAGCTCCGTATTGGCGCCTGTTGAGGAGGTCGCTTCAATAACCAGGCGACTACCGCCCGTGTCCAAGAGCTGATCCTCTCGGTATGTTCTCTTTGCATAGTTGACATATTCGTATCGCTTTTGGTAGAGCTTTCTCTTATAAAAGTTCTTTGCGGGAGCCTCATGTATTACATCGGCCATGTAAAGGTCTGGTTATTCCTACGCTTGCTGCGCAATACACTGTCGAGCGTCGCTACTTCCAGGGGACGTATGAGGCGGCGGTGTACCTAGGAGAGAGAGTTGCTATTTAGCACTCCTCAGAGATTTTTGTCGTCCCTGCTCCTCCGCCACGCCACATGTTTCATGATGTGATGCTACTCAAATTATTGGAGAGGTCATCTCTGGTACTCCTTGGCGATCTCATGCTAGCTCGGGGCGATACTACGAGGAGGATTTGCTGCTGTTGTTAGCTCCAACCCCTGTTTTGTTTGAGGAGGTGGTGGTATGATTTTTGTCTTTTTTGTCTTTGCTAAGTATCCCCCAAGTAGTATTTTATTCACTTTGGTTTACTTTTTGCCAGACCGAGCCTACTGAGTTCGTTCCCCTTCGTATGTCCATCCATTATCAAGGAATATACGGGCCTATTGAGGAGATGATCCCCCCGGCTCCCGAGGATCAGCGTTTCGTTGAGCGATCTATCCCTCGTCACTAGACTCGGGTGAGTTATTTATTTGCTATTTGTTTATATCTGTCATGTATTGTTACTGATTTTATTTCCTTGACAGTTCTAGCGCGAGGTGGTTACGGGTATAGCGAGGTGCATAGAAACCTTTCGAAGCCAGCTACTGAATATCAGGAATGTGGCTTCCTATCGTCGCAACGACGCTGTTCGGACCTATTTATTTCTCTTTATTTCTGCATTGTTTATATTTTTATTTTCTTTGCATCTGACTTGATTTCTTTTTTGCAGGGACAACCTATACCTTCCCGCACTCGGACGAGACCTGAGGCTCAGAGAGACCTGGCTAGGTATAGCTCAAGGCGTCGCCGCACTACTTCAGATGGTCGGGGTGGCCATTCTGATGCTGCTCGGACCGAGGCGGTGGAGGGCTCGGGCTCTTCATTTGAGGTTGCACAAGCTGGGTTGATGGGCCAGGGAGAGGCAATATCGGCTCCAATAGGTGGTGGCACGTATGAGGTCGGCTCGTCGTCGTAGCAGCCTCCGCAGCCTCAGCCTTCGCTGATTCATCACCAGGGCGACCTTGGGTGGACTGGTCTTGAGTTGAGTTTCCTACCTCCTGGTGAGACCGGAGCTGGTGGGCAGCATACTCTTCGATCTGCGCAGTTCTTTGATATGATGAACATTCCTCATCATCTACGTCCTCTAGCGTCGTAATTGTACCTGTGTTTATTTATTCTGACTTGTATAGGACTTTGCTGGAACGACTAATTTTGTAGACACATTTGTTAGATATATTTTGTATATAAAGCCTATTATTTATTACGACTGTATTATCTTTGCATTTATTTTTCATTTTTATGTGCATATGTGTGTGTGCAAAAAAAATGTGATTAATTTTGCACAAAAATTTCCATCATTTTTATTACTGATGGAGGGTATCCGACTTATTCCCCCCCCCCCCCAAAAAAAAAGAAAAATAAATTGGACTTGAAACAAACCTAAATTTAATTAAGTTTGAATAAATCCAAAATGAAAATAGAAGGAAAATATATAAAATTATTATATATGGGGTGTTTGAACAAAGGGCGAAATTGTAAAGTCATTGTACGAATTCGAATTATATCCAGAAAACGCGGTTTTCATAGCACGTTGAGGAAACACTGCAGCGCCACCTGTCGCCACGCGTTTTGCGCTGTCGCCGGGCGATGCTGCTGTCGCCAGGCGACAGGATTGTCATTTAGCGCTGCAGTAAGCTCCCTCCGAATCCTTTTCGGAGTCAAACTGCATTTATTTTGTAAATAAATAGCCCCCTAATCTATCGATTTTCTGTATAATTTTAACAGATTAATTATAACCTTAGTTTCTCAACAAATAATCATGTCTTTAGTCACTAAGAGTTTTGGCAATTTCACTCGTGAGTGGTGTTGGTCTTTAACTGATAAAGAGAGAAAAGAACTCGACTTTTTTCACATGGGAGGTATTTATCATATTAAGGGGGTAGATCTTGACATAGATTTTATTCACACCGCCATAGAATATTGGGACACAGATACACATTGCTTTAGACTTGGGTGTGATGAAATTAGCCCTTTACCGGAAGAATTTGGTGCCATCCTAGGCTTCCATTCCTTAGATCTTACGGTAATCCCTAGAATAAATGAATATTATTATAAAGTTTTTGAGCGCTTCTTAAATTTAAGAGACAGAGATCTAACAAATATTGTAGATGGTAGTGTAGTTAATCTAAAAGAATGTGCACGCCACTACTTTCATAGACCTTATTCTGAATCTTTTCATGTTTATAGAAGAATGGATTTTCTCTTTTACATGCTTAACCAATATCTTCTCACTAGTGGTAGAACTAATAAGGGTCATGTTGGGGTTTGGTGAGACCTACTCATCGCGGAAAAAACCCGAGCCAAGGATCACGCTCGCAATAAATAATATCACTAATGCATAAAATAATCACCAAGGGTAAAATAGAAAATATACCTTTGTTGCGTGCTTTGCCCAACCGAATGGGATCTTACTTGAAAGATTAGCCACGAAAACACAAGAGCCTCCAACGAAAATCCACCCGCAAGAACGACTACAAACTGTTAGGTCCGTTGCCTCAAGGTTAGGGAGGCCTGACCAAATCCCGAGTATTATATGAGTTTAAGGGTTTTTGTAAAGGCAAAGCCCTATTAACCTCCTACTCAAGGAAAGAATTCTCAAGCCATGCTTTGGCTTTTATAAGGAAGGATAGCTTGTGAATTCCACTCATCTTTCAATGTGGGACTTTTTCAAAAAAAGATCCCACATGAAAAGATTGATGAATTCAACCCTTAGTTAAATAAACCAAGGAAGAAGTAACAAATGTCACATGGTTAGGTGAGGACCACTTTCTCACTTGATCCCCAAGGCATTTCACATGCATTGTGAACTAACCATGTGTCACCCAACCTTGAGCCCCAAGTTGGGTTCGGTTGGGCCATTTTCTTTTGGCCCGTGTCCATGACCCGTCACGCGGGCCCACGACCCCTTACCATACATGCCACCACCGCGGCACACTGCCACCATGGCGCGCTACCATTGTGGCGCGCTTCCAACGTGGCACACTACCACTTGGTGGCTGCCAACGTGGCAGTTACCACTTGGTGGCTGCCAACGTGGCTGCCACGTGCGCTGCCACACGTGATACCACATGGCGTTTTGCCATTGTGCTGCCATGTGGCACACTCCTATTGGGCGCGCTTTCCTAGCCTTTTGCGTGGCTAGGATTTTACTTGTTACTTGAAGCACTTTCCTGTCTCGCCAAATCCTGAATTTTGGCTCGACATTTGAGATTCTCCGACGCTCGGTTTCGACGATCCAAGCTCGAATTTCCAACGTCTAAATATTTAATACTCGGGCGACACATTAATTTTTTCCGAATTAATTCGTTGAGTCGGTTCGTTAATTGTTTGGCCGTGACCTGAAGGGTTCAGTCAAGATTAAGTTGTAATATTAATTATTCATTAATATTACTGATCGGAAGCGGCCTCCACCTAGGCATTCTGATCAGTTGACCTTACTGAATAAATAAGCTTTCTAATAATTCTTAACCCACTATCAGAATAATACACTTGTTCGAAGGACACAATTCCTTTCAGGTCAAGCAAATATATTAAATGTTTTGGAGCAAATAGAATTTGGAAGAAATCCAATGCCATTAATTGTTGGTGAGATTATGCTTAGTCTTGATGAATTAAAGAAAAATCCAAAAGCACCTTTTTAGGGCTCTCTTATTTTATTATAAGTAGAAAAACAATATTTTTATTTACAGAAATCAAAAACATATTTTTGTATAGTAGTACTAATTTATTTGCATTGAATTTTATTTATTTATTTTTTTCTTTTTTTTTTCTTTTGCAGATATGGCTAATGGAGAGACTAGAATTAATTAGTCCTCCTGACAATATTGAAAAATATACTCCAAATTTTTTTGTGAGACGCAAAAAACGCTTCTCTAAGACGGGGTGCCATTAGTGGACTAAAGTCTTTGCTTCTTGCAACTTTGGTATCAAGTGGGTAGTTCCATGGTGGAAAATAGAGAAGATGGTTGGTGTCAACAAGCAACCCTTCTGCCGTCTTCTAAGCTTAATTAAGATGACTTTTTATTATCCCTGTAGGGTAAAAAAGATGTACAGTCTTCTTCAAACAATTCCTTCTAGGGATCTCCGACGTCCCTTTGAATTAACTGTTTCAAAAGAAGTAGAGAAATTTGACACAAAATG
The DNA here is from genome assembly GCF_948465745.1 of Chenopodium album. Lineage (NCBI taxonomy): Eukaryota > Viridiplantae > Streptophyta > Magnoliopsida > Caryophyllales > Amaranthaceae > Chenopodium > Chenopodium album. Next base: position 20,905,152 of record NC_137842.1, read on the forward strand.
GAGTGACAGGACCTTATGGGAAGTGATTATCCAAAAGGTTCCTCCTTCCTTACCCAATGAAGTGAAGAGATGGCTTCTTAATAATCCTACAAAGGACATGAAGAAAAATCAGAGTAGATCTAATGTGATGAATCGTATAGGTGACAAAGTGATTCCTGTTAAGGAACACTTGGGTGAAAAGATTGAATTCAAAACACCTGTGATGCCTGAGAAGAAAGACTCTACAAAGGTTAAATGGAAAAGGAAAGCTGACACTTTAGAAAAGAAGGTTTGGGTAGAAAAGAAACACGGGGCCCTAGCTAAGGGAGAAACCATTTACTCTAAAATTGAATGTAGGTTCTCTAAAGGATGCCTACTAGCTAATGTCATGGACGATGAAGAAGATGTAGATAAAAATTGGAAAAGGGCAAAAAAAGAGAAGAAATATTGAAGCATTTCTTAACTTCCAACTTATTATAATAGTTTAAATTTAAAGTAAATTTGTTTTTATTAAGCTTTCATTTAAATTCCATCAATAATGTAATTTTTTTTATTTTATTAATGAAATTTCAGCTTTAATTAAATCAACTTATTTAAATTTAATTTATTAAAGAAATGAAAACAAATTAAATTATTTTATTTTCTAGAGATTTTCTCGAGTATGGAAGTCGAAATTTTTTCGAAAAACACCGAAACTTGCCCAGATATTCCGAGAAAAAGTGGCGCTGCTGTTTTGCGTCTGTCGCCAGGCGTTGCTGCCTTTCGCCGAGCGATAGGAAATGTCGCTTTCCGCTGCAGTCTGTCGGCCGACGACAGACCTCTTTCTGTGGCGCTGCTATTCCGTCAAATTTCTTTTTATTTATGGGATGCGAGGTTTGCGAAAATTAAAGTGGCCGCACCTTGTAAAGGGATGCCTACGTAGCCTTTCCTAAGGAATCAGGCTAAACGTAGCTCTCTTGAGTGTCCTACTCAAGTAATTATGGGTAGTACTTTTTAAATTTGTAAAGGTTCGTCATGTTTGAGAACTCATTGCCATTCATGTCTGTTAGTTTTGCTGCACCTCCTGATAGGATGGTTTTGACGATATATGGTCCGGACCAATTAGACCTAAATTTGCCTCTTGGATCTTACACAATTTTCCTTAATGCTTTTAACACCAAGTCTCCTACTTTAATGTTTCTTGTATTGACCTTCTTATTAAAGTGCTTAGCCATACGGGTTTGATAGCATTGGGTATGATTTAGTGCTTCTTATATATTGAGCTTCTTGAATATTGGTTTACATATCGTTGTGAATTTCGATATGAACCTACTTATATATTGCAACCGGCCAATAAATCCTCCAATTTGTTTCTCGGTTTCAGGCGGTGGCATTAACATGATCGCTTTAATCTTGGTTGGGTCTATCTCTATTCCACTAGAGCTTATGACATGGCTCAAGAGCTTGCCTGAGGTGACTACAAAAGCACACTTAGATGGATTCAACCTCATGTTGTACTTTCTTAGCCTTTCGAAGAATTTTCTTAAGGCTACTTGATGTCCTGGGCGAGCTTTTTATTTCACAATCATATCGTCTACATACACTTTGACCTCTTTGTGCATCATGTTGTGGAGTAGGGTAGTTGTTGCTCGTTGGTTAGTAGCACCCGCGTTTTTCAACCCGAACAGCATTACCATGTAACAGTAAGTACCCCATGGTGTTATGAATGTTGTTTTCTCCATGTCTTCTTCTGCCATGAGAATCTGATTGTACCCAGCGTATCCATCCATAAATGAGAGAAGCGCATGATTTATTGTATTATCTTCTATAATATCGATGTGTGGTAAAGGAAAGTCGTCCTTTGGACTTGCCTTATTTAAATCTCGATAGTCGACACACATTCTTACCCTTCCATCCTTCTTCGGAACTAGTACCACATTTGCTACTTATTCGGAATAGTTGGATACCCTGATAAAACCTGCAGTTATTTGTTTATGAACTTCTTCTTTTATTTGAAGAGCTACGTCGGGGTTCATTCGACGCAGTTTTTGTTTTATAGGATTCATTCCTGGAATTAGTGGTATAGTGTGTTAAGCTATTTCTCTATTAATGCCTGGCATATCTTCATATGACCAAGCGAATACATCGATAAATTCTCTGAGTAGATTAATTAAATCGGTTCTTTCTTGTTTATTAGGCGTTAATCCGATTTTAACTTCTCTTTTAATGGGTGAATCATTTGAGATATCAACCATTTCAGTATCCTCAATTATCGGTGTTTTCTTTTCAAGTGTTTCCACTGCGTTAATAATTTCTTTGTCGTTTTCATTGCTACTTAAGCAATGCTCATCATCTTTAATTAATGAAAACACGAGGAGTAAGAGGTAGAAGACATATTATTGAACTCTGAAATCATTACATCGAAATGTGAAATGTTCTAAGGGACTTGATTCCTAACTATCCTAGGAGTAGAAATAGAAGAATTAGAAACAGAGGATGCTATAGCCAAAGACTTGGATGACTCTGCAAGAAAAGACTCTGACTTTGACTCCGACTCAGACGACTCTTCACACATTGGTCCTTGCCCCGTTGTTATGGTGATTTTTCTTCCACTAGGAGTAGTCACCTTGACCGTCTTACGCCATCCTTGCACTAAACCCTCCACTGGAGTGATGTGCTTCGAAGGATCAGAGTTCTCGCTTTGTAGGACCGTTTGGATGAGCGAGGAATTATCCTCTACATATTTCAGCTCATCTTTTTTTAGCCCAAAGAGTAGTCCCATGACATTAAAGTCAAAGAATGGGGGTGCTTTCTCCTTGTGAATAGGAGTTGGGATCTCATCTAAAAAGTAGCAATCCAAAAAGAGTTCGAACCCAGGTTGCCTTATGCCATTTACAACTAAACGTTCGGGAAATTCATAGCATGGATAGTCTTCTCCTTCCCTTATGAACTGTCTATTGAGAGTAAGAGGGTATTGGTCTATTGGTATTGCTATCTTTTGGGTGCGAGCGTTCCTACGCGCCTTAGACCTTTCCCGGGCTCGCTCAAGATCTTCCCGAGTTGGTTCAAAACCAAGTTTTAAATAATCTAACTTAGGGAGGCAAGGTATTTCAATTTGTTTTGCTATCTCCTTTTTCTTTCCTAGAGTCATTCCAAGAAAGTGTACATGTCTCTTGAGAATAACATTTACCGTCATATTGGAGTGGGGGTCGTGACAAAGAGGGGTCCTTTCATCCTCCTCGATTAAAGAGACCTCTTCATTAAAGCCCCACAAGTCTTCATCATCCTCATCGTGCTCTACATTAATGATCGGATTTTCGACAACTTTAATCCTCATAGGTGAAGCATCGATTGTGATTGGGATTCCTCCAACTATGGCTTTTTCCTGTTGGTGAAGAGATGAGGGGACAACCTTTAAGTCATGAAGCCAAGGGCGTCCCAAAAAAAAGTTCAAGGAAGCCTTAATATCTACCACTTAGAAGGTATTGGCATGTTCTATCGCTCCCGCCGTTACATTCATAGTGATTTTTCCAAGAGCTTGGCGACGAGTATTGTCGTAGGCTCTTATTCCTTGTGTTGACGGGGTTAAGTCTTCATCTCTTATGCCTAACATCCTCGCAGTTCAGAGTGGACTTACATTAATTGGCGATCCGTTTTCTACAAGAGTCATTGGGACGTTCATCCTCTTGCAGACTACCGTGAGGTTTAGAGCCTTGTAATGCTTGTCACCTTCTTGAGGTAAATCTTTGTCAGAACAGGTGATCAAGTTGATAGAACTAGGGAGATCACTCGTAAGGAAGTTAGCTAACCCCTTAGGAGTGGTATCGGAATCCATCCCTATCTTATCAAAGTCATTCATTACCGCCAACTTATGTTCTCGAGATGTAGCTAGAAGTTTCAATACGTTCATTTCGCCTTTGGTCATGTTGAATTATTTGACAATATCATTGTCCTCTATAATAGGTATGGGAACTTGTTGCACGGTAGGAATAGGTTGTGTAGAGATGGGAGGTTGCATTCTCCCAGATCTTGTGAGGATGTCTATGGATGAATCTTCTTCATCCCCAAAATCAACTACTGAATATGACATTGAAAGTGGAGGTTATTCCATGTCCTTAAGGTATACGTCTTCATCATCGCTGTTCCAAACCCCATTAATGGTTATTTCTCGTTCTTGTCATCAATCATCTTCTGAATTAAATCTTTGAATTTAAAAGATTTTTCAATGGTATGTTACCCTGATTAATGGTATGGACAGTAGAACCTATCTGTCCTCTTTAGTGATTCAAATGGTTTCGGTTTGAGAGGTTTGACCTTACCATTCTCGTAGAACATTTTTAACATTTTAGCATAGGAAGTCCCAATTAGAGTGTAGGTTTTATTATTCTTCTTGGGCGTGTCAATTACTTGAAGAGGGAATGATTTCTTCTTCATAGGTGGAACTTTAACACGCTTGCTTTGAAGTTCCTCTCCTTGTTTCTTTGCTAATTCAATAGCTTCACGTAACAAGTCTATTCTCTCCCACATTAACCATATAAAAATCTGTACTTCTTCCATGGTTGGAGGTTCTAGTTCAGAAGGAAATTCGTCCATGGCATCGAAAAAGGTTTCCTCCTCTTTTTCGATAGCATGAAATTCTTCAATAGGTTTGATGAGAGATGAGGGATCAACATGGTTTTCCTCTTCAGAGATAGCCAAGGAATCAGAGAGTGGTGCATTGTTAATCCTTAGCTTCTTGCTTGCAGGGGGCAATGGTAGTTTATTGTTTTCAATCAAATCTTAGATAGTTTCCATAAGCTTCCAGCAATTCTCAGTGAGATGACCCCTACCTTGGTGATATTTGCAGTGTGCATTGGGGTTCTAGTTAGCTGTCCCCTTTTTAACTGGTGGGTCCCCAAATGGTCCAATAGGAGTTATAAGACCTTTTGCATTCAGTCGATCAAATGCGGTGTCATAACTTATACCAATAGGAGTAAAGTTCCTCCCATATGTTTTCTTTTATCCTTAGTTGTTCATAGCAAGGACTTCACTCAAATTAAAGGTGCTAATATTATTTGAGTGGGTGTTTTGGAAGAAGAAGGATTGTCGTTCTTCTTGCCTTTCCAGCCATTGTTGGAGTTATTATTAGCAGCCTTTTGTTTAGGTAGGTCGTCTTCAATTTTAATCCCAATATCATAGAAAGCCTTGAAAGTGTGTAGATTGTTTTGATATTTAAGATGTTTGGAGTAATTTTCTTGGAGGTTCTTGATAAACAACCTTACGGATTCCTTTTAACTCGATACTTCAATCATCCTAGCAGAGGTTTCTCTCCATTTATTGATGAAGAAAGAATGAAATACTTTTCTATCAATACCCTTAATATCCATTGTTGGCAAACGGTTTCAAGAGATAAGGAAAATAAAGAATGAAATACTTTTCTATCAATACCCTTAATATTCATTAGTGTTTCAAAAGCTCTTAAATGAAATTAAGGGTTATTAGTTGCCTTGAATATTGGGATGTCGTTGGCATTAAACTTCTGCGGAAGAAGCTCCTTGTCCACCGAGACCCCTTGTGAGCTAATGCCCTTGAACCTATAATCATTAGATATCTTGCTCAAGCTCTCTTGCATGAGCTCCAATTGTTGTTGCTTCACATGGTCATTAATTTGGAGGGTTAAGGTCTTTAGCAGTTCAGTAACACCAACCATTTGCTTCTTGAGCTCATTAACTTCTTCGTGACTTGCCATTATCTTTTTGGCTTTCCTTTTTTGACCAATTGTTTTGTCAAAAAGCTGTACTTGAACGAAAAGGTTGTCTATGATCAAACGCCCTTCCTTTCTTGACCATGCGCTGTAAATTAAACCATTTTTTATTTAATGACTTGACTCAAATTGACTTTGACTTTACGGGTTTATAAAGAAAAAGGAAAATATCAAAAATAGGGTGTATATTTTTCGAAATAAAGTATAGGGGTTCAAACATGTGTTTTAATTAGAGGATTAATATCCAAATTACCCCCCCTAAAAAATGACAGAAAACACGCGCATACAAGACTCTCTAAACATTGTCAAAGTGTACATACATATTAGTGTGTGCTTTATTTGTGAGTCCAAGTGACATGCTTTGATTCTTGTGTAAGACCATGGAACTTAGTGCCTAGACTCAATTAAGGACTATACAAGGGTACTGTCATTAACATAATATTCGAACTAATTAGCAAATTGTTGAATTAGACTCGTTGTGATGACTCGAGCAGAATCCTTAACTGTCGCCAAAGCAACTAGACTGGTTAGCAAATTGTAGTGTAGCGCCAAATGACAGCGTTGTCACTCGGCTTTGCAGCCCAAATTTTGCGCCATTACTGGAGCATTAATCAGGGATTGCTTTCAGTATTTTTACTCTACAGGATAGGCCTAAAGTCGTACTAAGTCAATTCTAATTAAATTATTAGACTTAATTACTCAAATTATTTAAATAATTAATTAGGCAAAGTCTTTTTAGCCATTAATTAGTTTATTTAGGGTTGAACACAAGTCACACAAACGGTTAGGAAAGACACATAGAGTATGCAAAGCAAATAATGCACAAATAGTCAAGTAGGCACAATATGATGCAATGATCTTGCAACCTAACTATGGCTCTAGTACTTGAAAGTTCAGGATATGGGTTAGTTAAAGAGGTACATGCTTATGATTCTGGATGCACCGCGCAGAAGCCTTACATTTGGAATGGTTGGCGCGAGTGGATGGGACCCTGCGAGTTAAACTCGCTTCCATGGTTTGGTGTATTCAACATTCTCGGATGTACCCTTTGTTGCTTAGAGCGTTCAATCAGGTAGATGGAGCATGAATTCCCAGAGGGTTATGTCCATATTTAGAACACATATGGGTTTCAGAATAGTGAGAAAAACTCAATCAGGAAGTAGAATCAAGCCAACAGTGCTAGAACTGGTCTAAATAAGAACTCATATTTCTAGCTCGGTATTGGAAGAACGCAGCGCTAGCCAACAGAGACTGTCGCCGCGATATAGCCATGTCGCCTGGCGATAGAGCCATATCTTCGGCGACAGGCTCTGTTTGCTAGACGCCAGTTTTTACATGCCTCAGCAGCTTTCTGTGTTCGTAAAATTTTTCAGTTTTTCGCAGCATTATTTCGGTTCTAGTTGTGAAAGATATTTCAAAAATTTACTACATGTAAAAATCTTATATTTTTTCCTCTTTACAGATGGTCTTTCCAATGAGAACATTTTTTTATGCATATGACAACAATGTTAATCAAAATTACGCACATGAAACACTTAGAACTTTTTGAGTGTCATCTACTCATTTTAAATCATTGTCAAAATAAATTTTAGGAATTAAAATAGAAATCATCCCCAGTGGAGTTGCCAAAAACTGTAGGGAATATTTCAAGCATTACCCCAAACTTGAACCCCACTATGATCATACACTTAATCATGGTGGCGTCCAAAGGGAAAGAAGGTAGAGCAAAAGAGTCGCCAACATGTTTTAGGAACTTGTAAACCGTTTACAGGGTGAAGGTTACACCCCTTAACGATCCAGGAGATCGTTAACTCTAATAGGTCTGGAACCAAGACTGGAAGCTCGGGGATGAAGGTACAAATTCAATCTAAAAGAGAAAGAACCTGCCCTAATAATAGGCCTTTACTTTATTCTTCTCGTATTCATGTGCGCTTTCTAACTAACATGCAATAAATAGATTTACTCCTAAACATGTTTAATATATGTTGGTAGAATATTAATGCACAAACAAGTCTATTATTGGCGATCACTTGATTTATAATAAAATTAACCATAAACAAGATTATTAATTATCTTTGTAAGCATGATTACAAGTAAAATTCCCCCTTAAACATGCATAAAAAGTGTGATCAAGCACTAATAATAAAAGTATATCAAGCAACATGATATTAATAATAATCATAACAATAATTATAACAATTATAAAAATAATTATGTTAAAAATAAAGCATAATAATAATGGTAAGATCCTAGGCATGATATTAACAAGATTAATAACAAACCCTAGCATGTCACTAAATATAAAAGATCAAAGCTTTAACCTAGTTACTCTATATCACTAAATATCCTAGGCATGTCACTCTATATCATAATATCAATGAAACAATTAAAGTACTTACTTGGATGCCTCGTACCTCTTTTTAATAACAAAATACACACGTTAGTAAATTCAAGGAAAATAATAAATCAAAACAATTAAATTAAATAATTGAAATAGATATTTGGGACCAAACCCTCAGAAATATCAAACCTTTCACGTCTAGGGCGAAGGCAACTTCAAACTTGGCTAGGTGTGTCTAGTATTAATGTATGAGGAATTGTGTTCTATAAAAGGCTAGTTAGAAAGAGAGAGAGAGAGAGAGAGTTAAGAATTTCATAATGACAGTTGGTGATTAAAAACGGAGGTTTAAGGAGGCTATTTATAACGAAAACCAGCCGGAATACGATAAAAAAGAATCAGAATTTCAAGAAGAATAAAACACGATGTTGTCGCCACACAAGCCTCTGTCGCCGAGTGAAAAAGCCTATCGCCGCAGCGACAGTCCTGTCGCTAGGCGACAACTTGTGGTACGGTCCTGCAAACAATTTTTTCACACGTTTTCAAATTTTAATAAAATTTAAGCGTACGAGGGGTAAAACTGTAATTTCCATTAAAACACGTCTTTTGTTCCAAATAAAAGTCTTAAAACTCAATTATAAATGCTAATCACATTAGGGTTCAAAAAAACCTTCTAGAAGATTCTAGTAGACTATAATCAATCCTAATTGCAATAGGAATGTTAAATCATAATAGGCCCTCCTCTAGATCATTGGGCCGCATATAAAGATCAAACCGGGCCCAATTTTGTATATTGGTCGTAACTTCCTCATTATTCATCGGAATTGGGCTTATAACATATCGTTGGAAAGCCCTTTTCGACCCAATACAACTACACTATTATTGGACCCTTGATATGGTCCAAACTTAAACGGATTGGCTATTTTCATAAAAAAGGTTTTCAAAAACAAAGAGAAAGAAAAGAATTAAAACGAACCGCAACACTTGACTTTTCACACTTTCTCTTCATTCGATTATGATATGACGTGAAAGGTATTCTTCATTGGGTTTGGTTTTAGGGAGACACATTTGGGTGTCTATATGGCCGCACCCCCCTTGTAGTTGGCTGCGCCTGTACGGGTCTATTTTTGACAATCTAAATAATTTCTCTTTGTTAGTTTTACTATATATAGACTTTCCTTATAATTTTAGAGAGGGAGAGTTTTTTTAGAATTAGAATAAGATTAGGTTAGATTTTGTAGAGAGAGAAACTCTAGTTTGTAGAAAGAAAACTTCTTGATTGATGATTGAAGATTGATGATTCTAAGTATTTTCTCCATTGATTTGAAGCAAGTTTGTAAGGATTTCTTTACTTTAAAGCAATCTTTAGCTATTGATTTCTATTAATTTGTTAATTGTTCATGTTTGATTTATTTTGCTTGATTAATATTATGATGATGAATTTGTTGTTGAGCTTAGTTTTGATATGATTTTCATGGATTGTGAGTAGTCTACTTGCTAGGGTGATGGTGCAGCAAATATGAGTAATGTTTTGATGCTAATTGGGTAAAATTGATGGAGTTGATGTTGTGATTAAATTGGTTGATTGATTATGTGCATGTCTGTGTTTAATTTAGGAGTGATCAACCTAGTTACTCGCACTAGATTGCATTGTAAGTGAACATTGATACGGACAACTAATTTGTGGCTTGTATTTGACGATTGAGTTGGTTTGTGAGTTTACTAGCTAGAATCTCTCGTAGTTGGCGCTAGATTTACCTCTAGGATATTAGCCTACCATGCTCTCTTGATTTCTTAATTGATTTTCCCTCGCAACACTTGATTTAGTCAATTCCATTCCCAATTAGTTGTATCCATTGCATGTGTATGTGAATCCTAAACCCTAGTGTTTAATATATTTGATTTCAATTTGATTGTTTAATTGTTTTAGAATATACACACCTTACTTTACTTCTTCGAAATAGCTTAGCTTTAGCACTAGCATTAACCTCCAACTCCTAGTGGTTCGATCCTCGACTTACTCCTATGCTAGTTATAAGGGTGTGTTGAGTGATTAAAAAAATTATTTTGCCTAAGGAAGATTCGTCCAACGACCTAGTCTAAACCCTTGTTAAAAATAGAGCCGTTGCCGGGGAGTGGCGAACTGTTTCCTATTGTTGTTGAGTCTATTTCACTAAATTTTGACAATACAATAAGATTTTTCTCTTTTGGCTACATTTGTAGCCATGTCAGTAATATTTTCCTTTGAGTTTGTGTGTACAAGTTAACATGGGAGAAGTCCCAAGAGTTACATTGAAGGAGTTGGGCACTCCAGGTGCATAAAAGTATCAGAGCGAGATTGCTCCATTATAGATCCTGCATATTGATTTTGAAATCAAGCCGGTAATGATAACTTTGATTGAAAGGCGTCAATATAGTGGAGGAGTAAGTGAAAGTCCCCTAAATCATCTTAAGGAGTTCGAGAAATATTGCAACACAATTATGGGGGATGAGGTTGCTCAAGAATTCATAAGGCTTAAACAATTTTCTTTCTCTATAATTGGAAGTGATCAAGAGTGGCTAGACAAGGAAGTGAAGCCTAATTCTTTGAGAACTTGGGAGGAAGTCATCAAAGAATTCCTTTCCCGTTTCTTCCCTCAAAAGAAAACGACGGAGGCAAGAGATTTGATTCAAGGTTTCAAGCAAAGGTCTAGTAAAAGCCTCTATGAAGCATGGGAGAGATACAAAGAGTATCAACGCGAGTGTCCTCACCATGGAATCCCCACTAACCTAATCATTCAATTTTTTATGGTGGTTTATGTCCTCAAGGGAGGTCAAGTATTGATGCCTGAGCTGGAGGCCCAATCATGAATAAGACCGAGGAAGAGTTTGTAGATATCATTGAGGATGTAGTTAGATACTACATGAAATGGCAAGATGGTGAGAAAGCGAAAATAAACAAGAGTAACACTATAGGATGCTCGATTGAACAACTCAATGCTATCAACAATTTGTCAAATCAAATTTCGGACTTAGGAAAGGAGGTAGTTTCTATCAAGTTTAAGATTGAAAGTGCAACCTCACAAGCACCGATTCTTCCCTCCCAAATTAAGGGGAGAGGTACACCTTCTTCCCCTTACTCTCTTCCTTCTTCTTGTTGAATGGTTATAGAATGTTGGTCTTGTTATTTGTGCAGAATGAATGACCATGATGCTCTTATTTGCCCTAATGTTCCTTGTGATGAATGCATTGGGAATGAGAATGAACATGTGAATTTTTTTTTGCTAATATTAATGTTGGACCTAGATTTGATGCTCAAAAGGACTGTTGGGAATAGGAATTACACAACCAAGGGAATTATGATACTTATAACAAAAATAGTGGTTACAAAAACCATGGAATCCAAGGGATTTGTGGTAATTATAACAACCATGGTTATAGTGGTCAAAGTCATAGCCAAGGATATGGGGATTATAACCAAGGTTATGGTAACCATAATCACGATTGTGGCCAAAATCAATGTATAGGAAATTTTAGCAATCAAAGTAGGGGAAATCTTCAAACAAATGTTCAAAGAGTTACCCCACTTGGATTTATTCCAAATACCCAAGGCCAAAGTGATAATTTTTATGATCAACCATTTTCTTCTAGGAGTTTGTTGGAGGATGTCATAGAAAAGCAAGCCAAATTGTTGAACACCTACATGACCCTATGAAATGAAAAGTTCAATGACATGTTAACTTACCACTATGGTTAGTGAGTTTAAGGAATTTACAAATCTTTCTTCTTTGACTTCACCAAGCTTAGATCCGAAGAGCCTTATAAATGCGATTATGACTAGGAGTGGTAGGGTCCTTGAGAGTGAGGTTTTTAAGAAGAGCGATGCTAAAGAGAGTCCTAGTAAGAGTCAAATTGAGAACGTGGGAGTTGAGAACCCTTTGGTTGTGGAAATCGATTAGGAACAAGTTGAGAATGTAAAAGTGAAAGAAAAAGAAGTCTACAAGCCCAAGTTCCCTTACCCCCAATAGTTTAATTGGCAAATTAGAACAACAATTTGGGAAATTTATAGAGATGATTAGACAACTTCATCTTACACTTCCTTTCACCGATGTGATAGAACTAATGCCAAATTATGCAAAGTTCCTTAAAGAGATCTTGAGTGGAAAGAGGACATGTGATGTGGCGGAAATGATTAAATTGATCGATAATTGTAGTGCAATTATAGTAAACAAAATCCCACCCAAGTTGAAGGATCCCGGAAACTTTTCTATCCCTTGTGCTATTTATAAAATGAAAAATGATAATGCCTTGTTTGACTTAGGAGCTAGTGTTAACCTTATGAAATACTTGGTTTATCAAAGACTAGAGAAGGGAGAACTTTTACCTACCAACATTACCTTGCAATTAGCCGATATATCAATTAGGATTCCAAGGGGTAAGGAGGAGGATGTTCCCTTAAGGGTAGGAAAGTTTAACATTCTGGTAGATTTTGTGGTCCTTGACATAGATGAAGATTCTACCGTTCCTATTCTTCGTGGTAGACCATTTCTTGCCTACTTCGGGTACTTTGATTGATGTCAAAAGTGCCACACTACAAGAAAATAACCTTTTCGCAGCGATTATTTTAATCTTTAGTATCAATTGTAATTGCAACAAAAAGCTTCCCAACGAATGGTCATTCGATACAATATCCCCCGTTGCCTTAGCCTTTAGTAGTGGTTTTCAATATCGCTGGGGTTGGCCTCAATAATCGATATGAAAAACTACATCCAATCGTGGTTATTATTGTAGCGATTACAATCGCTATAAATGATTAACTCATTTTCTTAAAAAAAAAAAAAAACATGCGTATGATCTTTACAAGATTCGAACATGCAACCTCAAACTCTTATATTAAATGTTTCACAAATAAGCTATGACATATTTTATGTATTCTTTATCAAACAATATTTATATATCTACTGTTGAAAAGGCTTTTCATATCGATTTTTATGATTTTGTGGCGAGTGTAAATGATACGATTTCTCAAAATTATATAAATGTGTAAAAATAGTGTTGATATGTATTATTATGTTTTCCTTATCGATTTTATATGGGAAAACAATGGAGAATGTAAAAATGATACGACATCCTTAATAATTTCACTAACATACTTGAATATTGTAGCGAATGTACAATCGCTACGAAATAATCGCTACGAAAAGAGATTTTTCTTGTAGTGCTAAGATTTCTCTTAAAATTGGAGATGAGGGAGTTGATTTTGATTTAAATGAACCTATGAAATATCCTTCTTCATCTCTTGAGAATTGCATGAGAGTTAAAATTTTAGACAATCTTGTACATTCAATGCATGAGCACTTGTTCACAATTAATGATCCTCTTGAGTGCGTTTTGTTGAACAAGGAAAAGATAGGTGTTCCTAGCAAGGAAATGGCTTTGTATGAGAATTTGTTAGAAGGGAGTGTTGAAGGAAGTGATGAGAAAATATGCATGAAAATATGAAGCCAAGAGGCTTTGCAAGTGGCTTCAACCAAGGAAGGTAAAGGTGTTCCCATGGTAGAGCTCAAACCTCTACAATCACACCTTAGGTATGAGTTCTAGGGCCCAAATTCTACTCATCCCGTGATTGTTAGTGCATCTTTGAGTGAAATCAAAGATCAAGCGTTATGCGGTGTTTTGAGAAGGCACCAAAGTGCTTTGGGTTATACCATTGATGACCTCAAAGGTATAAGCCCCGCTTTATGTACACACCACATAACCCTTGAGGAGGGCGCTCTGGTTAATGTGAAGGGTGTAAGGTGATTTTTAGGGCATGCCCGGTTCTATAAAAGATTCATCAAGGATTTTTCTCTCATTGCAAGGCCTCTCAATGATCTTGTTTAAAAGGATGTGGATTTTGTGTTTGATGATAAGTGTTTGGAAGCTTTCAATAAGTTGAATAAAGCTTTGATTTCTACTCCCATTGTCTAAGCCCCTAGATAGGATTTACCCTTTGAGTTGATTTGCAATGCAAGTAACACGGCAGGTCTTTTAGGTCAAGGAGCTTATTATATGTCAAAAACTCTTAATGGTTCTCAAAGAAATTACACTACAATAGAGATAGAGTTCTCGGCTATTGTTCATTCTTTTGAAAAATTTCGTGGCTATTTGTTAAGGTCCAAAATAATTGCGTTTACTGATCATGCGGCCCTAAAATATCTTTTTGGGAAGAAGGAATCAAAGCCAAGGCTAATTCGTTGGGTGTTAGAGTATTAAACTTTTGACCTTGAGATTAGAGATAAGAAAGGAGCGGAAAATGTTGTAGCGGATCATCTATCTAGACTTGAGGATTTTCAAGTTCAAGATGATGGGTCCCCTATAGAAGATAGAATGTTAGATGATTCTTTTTAAGCTATGGATGTGAAGGAACTCCCATGGTTTGCCGATTTAGTGAACTATCTTGCTTGTGGGGAGTTTCCTCCTTCATTTTCAAAGAATTGGAGAATAAAGCTCAAGAGGGAGGCTAGGCATTATGTATGGGATGAAACAATTTTGTATAAAAGGGGTGTTGATGGGTTATTGAGGAAATGTGTTCCAAATGAGGAGTTACCTAGTGTATTGAAGATGTGCCTCTCGGTTCAGAGTGGTGGTCACATGGGTGTTTCAAAAATGGCTTAAAAGGTACTTCAATGCTGATTGTGGTGGGCAAATCTCTTCAAGAATGTTTGGGAGTTAGTCAAGAGTTGTGACTGATGCCAAAAGACCAGAAACATTTCAAAGAGGAATTAGATGCCCCAACAACCTATACTAGAGTTGGAGATTTTTGATGTATGTGGAATAGACTTCATGGGTCCTTTTCCTACTTCATATGGGTTCAATATATTTTGATTACCATGGATTATGTGTCAAAATGGTTGGAAGCCATTGCTTCACCAACAAAAGACCATAAGGTAGCAATGAAGATGTTTAAGAAGATAAATTTCCTACGATTTGGCATTCCAAATGCGGTTATTAGTGATAATGGATGTCATTTTGTGCATAGCACCTTCCGCAAGATGTTGAAGAAGAATGAAGTTAATTAACGTTTTGGACTCTCCTATCATCCTCAAACTAGTGGGCAAGTCGAGGTGTCTAACCGTTAAATCAGATTGATTCTTGAGAAGACGGTCACAAGAAAGAGGAAGGATTGGTCGGATAAGCTAGATGATGCTTTGCGAGCATGTAGAACGACCTTCAAGAATCCTATTGGCACTACTCCTTAATGCTTAGTTTATGTGAATTCTTGTCATCTTCCGCTCGAACTTGAACATCGTACTCTTTTGGTTATTGAGTAAATAAATTTTGACTGGGCAAGTGTGGGTGAGCAACGTTGGCTTGATCTCATGAGTTGGAAGAACTTCTATTAGATGCATATGATTGTGCAAGCATGTATAAGATTCGCACCAAGGAGGTGCATTATAAGCTTATTGAGAAGAAGGAGTTAAATGTTGGTGACAAGGTGCTCCTTTACAATTCTAGGATGAGATAATTCCCCGGGAGGCTAATGTCTCGTTGGAGTGGTCCTTTTGTTGCTTAAGAGGTTTTTCCCAATGGTGCTATTGAAATATCTCATTTGGATTTCTCAAGATTTTTCAAAGTTAATGGTTAAGGCTCAAGCATCACTATGATGGAGTTCTTGTGGAAGTCGTGCATGATATGACTCTCTATGATCCACCTTGAAGGGTTGATAACGTCAAGCTAATGACGTTAAACAAACGCTTTTCGAGAGGAAACCAGAATTTCTAACCATTTTCTCTATTTTCCTTGATTTTTGTTTTTCTTTTGATATTTCTATTCTTTGTTGATTTTCTTTCTTGATTGTGTTTTAGGTGGACTTGATTGGATTTCCAACAATTTTGGTGCCTATTTTGAAGAGGAAGTGTTCGAGTTTATGAATTGGAAGCATGTGTAAGAATTGAAGATTGGTGGGTTAAAATGGTAGGTTCATGAAAATCTAGTATCGAACCCACTATTATGGAGTTTTGGGTCTGCCTACTATAATATTCATCATGATCATCCCCCTTGTACTCACCGATGTGAGCTGATGAGTGACATTTATGTCACTCTTAGGGAGTAGTTTTAGAGTCATTTTCGTGTTTATTTTATCTTATTTTTCCCTTTCTTTCTCTTGTTTTCTCTTTTATAAAGTTTCTTGTTTATTTGGTAATTTTGGAGCGTTTTAGTTTATTTTCTTTATTTTATTAGCTTTAGTTTATTTTCGTATTTTATTTTACTTTATTTGCTTGTATAGTTTTTGTCTTTATTAGTTTTAGTTTTATTTCTCTTATTTCTATTTTACTTTTATTTATTTTAATTAGTTTGGAGTGTTTTTCACAATTTATTTGTTTGTGTTTTATTTAATTTTGTTAGTTTTAGTTTTAATTCTCTCATTTCCTATTTTAGTTTATTTAGTTTTAATTTATTTATTTCATTCCTTTTTGTCTTGATTTCTCCTCGATTTTTGTGTGTAGGGGTTTGGGTTTTATGTCAAATGAGTTCGGGTTCCAAGTTGAGTCAAACACAAACCGCAACCTGCTGCCCCTTATCCATCACCGCACCCTTCATTATCCTACACCACACCATCAGCAACAACAACAATTCCCCTGCTCCTCTTTCCCATCCAATCAGCCAACAACAATTACCACCAAACCACCTGACCAACCACAACCAGCCACCTGACCACCTTCACGTGCAGCCCTAACCTCAAAACCAGAGCAGCCCGCAACACCACCAACAGCACCTCTATCTCCCCTGCTCACCCTCACCTTCAACCACCAATTTACAGCCTGCAACCCAAAAGCAGCCGCACCACCATAGCACCACCAGCCGCAACAGAGCAGCTCCCTCACGCACACAGCCACATACCAGCCTCACCACCAGCCACACATTGCAACTCCCCTGCTCCAATCCGCAACAATCAACCACCAATTACCACTAACAACACCAACAACAACACAATCACCCCGCAACACCATTTCACACAAGCAATTCGGCCCCTCAATTAAGCAAATCAGAACAAATTGAAAATCAATCAAGTTCGAGCATACCGTTTGTGGTTCGATCGAACTTCGAGTCAGAGACTTTGTGGGTTTTGTTATTCGAAGAGGAGTGGTCGAACATACCCATGGTTCGACCGAACCAACCCCGTAGTTCGGCCGCACCAACCCACGGTTCGACCGAACCGCTTCACGAGCTATGCACATGGCTTTTAATGAGGATCGAACGACCTCGATTTGATGATGATGGTTGATGAACGGTGGTGATAAGATGAGCTTCAATGGAGTTCTTGAAGCAGCCAATTTCGGGGAAGAAGAGGGAAATCGGGTAGCTGATGTTTTAGGGGGATTTTGGTTTTTATTTTTCTTTTATTTTTATTTCCTTTCCTTTTCCTTTTCTTATTTCTTTTCTCTTTTGTTTTCTTTTTATTTATTTTATTTTCTTTTTATTTCCTTTTCTTTCTTTATTTTATTTCCTTCTTTTATTTCTTTTTTTTTTTCCTAGTTTTATTAGCTTAGTATAAATACCCAATTTTGGGGTAATTAGAAAAAACATTGAATAACTATCTATTCCTCTCTCTAATTAGTTTTTAGTTTTAGGTTAGGTTAGGGTTAGTCTTCATTGGTAGAGAGAGAAAGTGAGGTTTTCTTCGTTAATGAACTTGGATTTTGAAGAAGGAGCTTGTTCAATCCTTTGTAGACCTTCATCTTCAATTAATGAGCAATTTATTACTCTTTCTCTTTACCTTTGTTCTTGATTTTGTTTATTTGCTTTTATTTTTCTTCTTTTCTTATTAATCATGTTGATGCTTATTGATTTGATGATTGATATTGTTTTCAACATGATTTGTGAGTAGTCACCTAGCCAAGGGTGGGGATGGTGTATTTGCTAATTGTTCATGCTTTTAATGTTGGGGTTATGTTAATGGTGATTAAAGTCTTTGCATGCTTGATATTCTTTGGTCTTTCTTGCAAGTGCACATTGTTAGTTGATCAAAGGTGAGTCTTTACTAACAAGTAACGGAAGTTGACTTAGTTGAGATTCATTACTATCGATTGTTATTTAATAGTACCTCCTAGTATATGGTTCTAATGTGGAAACATAGAGGCTATGTTAGGAGAAGCCAATTGACCCCCGAAGGCGGCTAGATTGGACCCTTTACTTCGGTATTCATGCATGTTTAGTTTACCATTTATATGCTACTTTGTTATTGTATGGTCAAGCGTCAACTTCGCCTACCCATTTCCCTTGGTGCCTTAATGTTTTATTTCTTGTTTTAGCATTTTTAGACTTTAGTTTATTTATCCCCTATTCCGGACTAGCTTAATTGTCGATGACATTTGGTGGTGTTTACCGTTCTCTGTGGTTCGACCCCTATGCTTGCCTTGTATTCGTATTAGGTTTGTTTAGGTTGTATAAATTGTATTTGATCTAGGGATAGATAATTGACAACGCGTTTATTTCCTTGTCAAATTGGCGCCGTTGCCGGGGAACGGCTTCCATTACCGTCATGTTATCTTATTGAGACTAGTCCATTGTTTATATTTTCTTTTGATTTGTTTTTGTTCTCTTTGTTTTGTTTGAAAAAAATGGCTTATATTTCTATTCCTCAATTTGATAATGAACCGTTTTGGGTGTATTTCAATAGACTTGAGGATTTCCTAGATGGTGTTAAAGGTTTAACCAAGGGTGATTATTGTGAAATCATCAATTTGGGATTAAATGAGGATTTTAGAGGAGTAGTTGATAATATGTTAAATGGTAAATTTCAAGACATGTCTTCGGATGAAGCTTGGGATTTCTATTCATGGTTAGCTAGGGATAATTATGATTGGGAGAGGGCCAATCATGAGACTTATGTTCGGGATTCTCATGCTTTTAATGTTGATGCTAATTGTCATGATTTGTCTAATATGAATTCCCATGATGTGCTTGATGCTCCCCATAGTGACCATGTAATGCATGATTTCAACTCCCCTCCCTCTATAACTCAATGTAATGAGGTACATTCTAATGATGATGAAGTGCATGCTCTTTCTCATATTGCATTCGATTTTTGCATGAATTCTAAAGGTGTGCCCCATAGTCCCCTAGATGATTCCAATGAGCAAGCCTTTGACTCGTCTATTCATGATGATTTGGACTCATTTGAGATTATGGCCCAAATTTTTCTTGAGTTTCAAACGGTAGCCCATAACCTTATGAGTGAGTTTATTGATAAAGCTTCATTCGAAAGAGATGAGTTTGAGAGAAATTTGCCCCCATTCACTCTTGATGTTGAGATAGTAGAAGGAAAGGTTGTTTATTGTGATGAAAAGGAGGATAAGGTTGATTACCTTAGAGTTTTTGAGCTTGAGGGAGATGTAGAACATGAGGGTTCTTCATTTGAAGATTCCAAGATTGATTTTCATTCCCTCATTAGTGATGTGAGATCTTGTGATGAGGGATTAGCTACCCCTTTTTTCCTTTCTCATACACCTTTTTTCCCAAAGGTTTAACCATATCTCCTACTATCCTATGTTCCTCCCTTCTTTTCTCAAAGAACCTCTTAGGGATCCTCTTCCTTTTCATGCTTCCGAAGCCCCAAACTCTTTCATTGTTGATGAGGAAAAGAGTTATAATGCCAACCAAAAAGATTTTTGTGAGGATTTTTCTTTTTCTTCTTATTTTCTTGATTTTTCTTTTGATTCTTTTACTTTTTCTTTTCTCCCTTCTCTCAAGCATAAAGTCTCCTTGTACTTTATGTTTGCTTGTCATATGAGCATCGCGTATGCTCTATTTCTTGATATGTTTGCCGGTGCATATGACAAGCTTTTGCGTTCTTTGTCGGGTTATTTACTAGATTGGTCATGCTTGGACGTTAAGCAAGCCTTTGCGGGAAGTAACCCGTGTTTTATTGCTTTCTTTTTCTTTCTTTTGTATTTCTCATTTTTGTTTACTCGCTTGTCTATGTGTATAGGTACTCGATGCATATACTCATGTGCAAGGATTTTGGATTGAGCTACTTGAGAAGAAGCACACCAATGATTGCTTGCATTTGGAAAAGCAACAAAGACGAGGAATTAGATGAAATTGTGGACAATGTGCTTAATTGCTGGTTTCAGCACCCACCTCACATTTGGTTTACTCTTTCCTTCTTCCCTCATCTTGGATTTGCTTTCTTAATTGCATTTGGATTGAATAAATATGAATTGTTGTGTGAATGTGTTTTCTTTCTTCCCCTCCCACCCACCCTTTGTGCCTTTATTTTGAGCATTGAGGACAATGCTCCATTCTAGCTTGGGGGAGTAGCTATTCGCTAGCTTCGGGGGTTATCTATATCTCTTGGTGGTTGCTTAATCCATAGTCTCATGATTGCTTGATTTATTTCTCTCATACTTGCCAAAGTCTATTATTGAGTTTGGTTTTCTATGTTTGGATGGCCATGAGCGCCTTATTGAGTTGACTTTTGGTATATGTAGTTTTGATTGATCATGTTTTCATATTGCACTATTGTATATGCATTCTTGAGTATTGTTGGTTTTGTGAATATTTGTGTGTATAGTGTCTTTCCATGGCATTCAAGGCAAGTTTCAAAATGTTTTGTTTTAAACTTGGACATAATTGGGCTTTAGCACCTAGAATACCCTCTTTGCTAGTTGTTAGAGGTTTTTGTGCACTTGAATGTCGAGGTTGGTTCACACATATAGCATTGCCAAGGTAGTAGAACTTAAGGGCTATGAGACCTTAGCTCACTTGGTTTGTGGTAAGATGGTTGTCGCTCTCTAGCTAGTTGAAGCTTTAAAGGTGATTTTTGCTACTCCACTACCGTCATTTTTGTGAGGATGTGTCTATTTTTTTCTAGCCTTCTACATTTCTTGCATGTGTGGCGTTTGAATCCTTGGCATTGCTAGCTTATATCGAGAATTTGGCTTAATCTACCCAAGATCGAGACCGAACAACCCTAGGGGAAGACGAAGGCAATTAGGATTTTTGTTTTGTGTTATTATTCTCTATTCTTTTATTTTTCTTTTGCATTTGCTCATTTAGTAACCCAAATTTAGCTTTTTTCCCTTCTTTGGCATAACCACATTACAAACCAATGGACCTTTGCTTTATTTTCACCTTTTTTAGTTTTAGTGAAGCATTCTTGGGACTTGATTTGTATTTTTGGTTAATGAAAGTGAGAAAAAGAATGAAAAAGAAGTGAAAAACTCAAATTTAATCATGTTGATGCTTATTGATTTGATGATTGATATTGTTTTCAACATGATTTGTGAGTAGTCATCTAGCCAAGGGTGTGGGGATGGTGTAGTTGCTAATTGTTCATGCTTTTAATGTTGGGGTTATGTTAATGGTGATTAAAGTCTTTGCATGCTTGATATTCTTTGGTCTTTCTTGCAAGTGCACATTGTTAGTTGATCAAAGATGAGTCTTTACTAACAAGTAACGGAAGTTAACTTAGTTGAGATTCATTACTATCGATTGTTATTTAATAGTACCTCCTAGTATATGGTTCTAATGTGGAAACATAGAGGCTATGTTAGGAGAAGCCAATTGACCCCGGAAGGCGGCTAGATTGGACCCTTTACTTCGATATTCATGTATGTTTAGTTTACCATTGATATGTTACTTTGTTATTGTATGGTCAAGCGTCAACTTCACCTACCCATTTCCCTTGGTGCCTTAATGTTTTAATTCTTGTTTTAGCATTTTTAGACTTTAGTTTATTTATCCCCTATTCCGGACTAGCTTAATTGTCGATAACATTTGGTGGTGTTTACCGTTCTCTGTGGTTCGACCCCTATGCTTGCCTTATACTCGTATTAGGTTTGTTTAGGTTGTATAAATTGTATTTGATCTAGGGATAGACAATTGACGACGCGTTTATTCCCTTGTCATGCGCACAAAAGGAGATTTAGAAGATCATATACCTAGAAGGGCGCAGACGCACGTGACCATGATGCGGTCGCGCAGCCTTCTGGCGCAGGCGTGCGGCCTCATGGCACAACTGCGTCCCCCCAGCTCATCCTCCCTTAAACGCATCGACTTTCTTTTTCTCTGTCTTCCTCTCATTTCTCACTTTATTTTCTTTTGGTTTTTCTTCAAGCATCATCACCATCTTCATCATTATTTTACTATTGCAATTTCACCAAGTCTCACTTCATCTAGTTGATTATTACTCTAAGCCCCCATTTTAACACTTTCATTGTGGTTTTCTCTTTCCTAAAATTGGGATTTTTTGGTACTCTTTGGATTGAGGTTTGGAGTTTGCAATTTGGATTATTTGTGTGTGATAGTGCTATTTGTTCCATTTCTTTTG
Organism: Chenopodium album; assembly: GCF_948465745.1. Taxonomy (NCBI): domain Eukaryota; kingdom Viridiplantae; phylum Streptophyta; class Magnoliopsida; order Caryophyllales; family Amaranthaceae; genus Chenopodium; species Chenopodium album. The sequence continues at coordinate 20,927,487 of NC_137842.1, forward strand.
ATTTCTCATCAATTCAAGTTATGTTTCATCATTTCTATTGATTTTTATGATAAATTTTCTACCTTGGTTGTTCATGAGTTCTTAGATTGACTTGGTACTAGCTTTATTACTGTATCCATATTGCTTTCTTCTTACCTCATTTGTTGTGTTAATGATGAATTTTTTATGATTGTATGAACTTGTGATTGATAATTTTGTTTGATCATACTAGGATTTTGGCACTACCATTGTTGGATTTCTTGTTTGATTATGATGACTTGGAAGTGTTGATGTGCATAATAGATTTTAGATGATGGTTTAGAGTGTTGTTGTTCTTGATGCATAATTATGTGTCATGATTCTTACTTACTAGTGCATTTTTCACATGAATGTGTAGATGGCTCCTCTCCGTCGAGCTAAAAGGGCAAGATGCTCAAACTATAGAGAGGTGGTTCGCCCTCCTCCAAACATCACGGAGACTTTTGGCATTGAGTTCACCAAACAATAGCTTTGGGAGAAATTTGTAAAGCTTTCATCTCGGAAACTTTTGTCTACTAGTTTCTATGATTCATCAGCCACTACTTCAGTGCGATTTTTGGCCCGAAATTTGGGGCTAGAAGAGTTCTTAAGCCTAAATTCTCCTACCTATACTCAGATAACTTTTGAATTCCTCTCTTCACTTGAGGTTCATGAGGAGGAGTTGGAAGGTGAAACTACTCAAAGACTTACATTTCAAGTCTTCAACAACGATCATTCGATGCCTCTTTCCTATTTTAATGAGGTCTTCAAATTTCCAAATCCAAGTGAGGGACTTCCATATATTTATCCGGCGTTTGAAGTACTGCAACGTGATATCAAATATGGGGAGCGCAAGTGGTGGAGGAAATTCTTGATTGAGGATTCATATCTCCTTCAATATTCAAAATCAGCCTTAATCATTCATGCGGCTTTGAGATATTTTAGCCGACTTCTTACTTCTGCCTTTTTCTCCAAGGAGTCCCTTGGTGCTATCTCTGAAGAGGAGTTGAGTTGGTTGTGGCTAGCGGATAAGCCGTTTGAGAACGAGGTGGCGGTCATTGACTTTGCTTCGCATTTGCTTGATCGTTTCATCGATATCAGAGATGGTATTTTCCTCTTCGGAAGTATCCAACTAGGGGGAATGATTACCATCTTGATTCTATCTTTCAACAAGGGGAATGAAGCAATGCTTGAGTCTCTTAAACCGGTCCATGATAAAAAAGAGAAAACCCTTCCCAATTCCTCAGTATCTATGCCTTGATAAATCAAAGATTTCTATAGAGCATTACTCAAGACAACTTGTTTATTTGGAAACTTACAAAATCAACGGATTGGTGCCCCATCCTTCACCCCGAGGATATGGTTAGATGCTTACATACCCCTCTTCCATGGAGACCTCACAAATGGCAGATCTACCAAGCCCTCAAGAGAGCTCCTTTGCCAAATCTCCGCCACAATCCATATGTCCCTCTTGCTCCCTCTTCATCCCAGGGAGGTACATCGTCCCGGTGAGGTACATCTTTGATTCCCCCTTATTCATCTTTTATCTCTACTTGTGACTTGTCTATTTTGCATGCAAAGATCGATTCCATTACAAATGTTTTAAATTGTTCACCTTTAGGGAATGACTTTGTTTTAGGCTTTGATTACCATGCTAGGAAAGTTTATGATATGCATGTCATGAGGGAGGATATCGAGCCTTATGTTAACTACCCGTACCTCCCGGTCCAATAAGGACCCGTGCCTTAATAAGAGACATTTGATGATTGCATTGGCCCTAGGTTGTGTTGTTCCTATTGGGAGGGCCCCAATGTATCTCCCGATGCCATTAAGGGGAAATCCCCGACCGAGGCCGGGTGGATGCGATTTTGCATATGATCCGGCTGACTCAAACCCATTTCCAGATCCTTACACTTTTGGCCGATGTGGGGCTGTCGGGCAAGCCGGTTCTTGTTAATTTTTCCCACCTTTTTTCAAATGATAGAGCCAATGGGGCAAGTAGTTTGAAGGGTAAGGGCCCTATGCATACGGATGATGTCGTTAGCAAGGTTTCTTCTGAGGTTGGTTAGGAGAGTACTCATTCTACCCCTTTTAATAGTGCCGAGTCATACCATTTTAGCTATGGTTCACTATGGCTTTGTCTTAAACTTGGTGTCTTTCTCTGATGATGATTTATGATTATGTATGTTTCTTGTGAGTGTTTTCTGCTGATGTTTCATGATGATATTCTCTGTTTGATGATTCAGGATGTTCTCTGTCTGATGATTTGTGATAATGATGATATGTTTTTGGTCTAGTTCTTGACATTTGTTTTCATGATGGTTGATTATTACCTGATTAGATGATATTTCTCTCTGTTCTATGATTCTCTTTCTCTACTTCTTTAATCATTTTTGCCACCTCGGATATTATTTGATTTTGTTTGGAAGTTACTAACGTTTTCCTTTTTGTATATAACTTTCTTTTTCTCTCTTGGTATGTTATCCTTCCTTTTGCTTATGGAACATCCTGATGGTTTGCGTTGCCTTTCATTTATACTCATTAGCATTGCTTGGAGTACCCGGTAAGATCTTTCTTTTTCTTTTCTACCTTTTTCTTTCTTGATTGCATAGAACAGGTTTAATTTAGGATGAGTTGATTGTTCGAGGATGTGACTTGTAACACCTAGCGTGTTGGGGGTCATTAGCGTTGGTACCGAATGACCACTTGATTGACGATTGGGTTTTACTTATGATTCCTCACATTCTTGTGCTTTTCTCTCTAAGTTTCCTTTTCTTTCATTTATAAGTAGTAGTAGTAGTAGTAGTAGTAATAATAATAATAATAATAATAATAATAATAATAATAATAATAATAATAATAATAATAATAATAATAATAATAACAATAATAATAATAATAATAATAATAATAATAATAATAATAATAATAATATTTTTAGGCTATATTTTTCTTTTTGCTTGTTTAGCTCTTATCTTTGGACATTCTACAATTCCGGATTTTACCTTTGAATGTGTACTTTCCTATGTTCTATCGATGTGAATAATTTGAAAGTATTCACAGTTCACTCTAGGATAGCCTATACTAAGGTAGCGGTTTGGACCTTTTGGGGCCTTGAATCCAGATTCTTTTGGTTCGTGGTAAGACGGAGGTGCTTCCTTTGGTGGATTTGACAGCTTTAGTAAGTTTTTGCTACAACCGTGTGAGGATTCTTCTTTTTTAAGCCTTCATCATATTTTAATTGTGCAGCGTGGATCATTAGCCTTTGCATACCTAATCTTTAATCTTGACTAAGTATTCTCAAACACGAGACCGAACAAATTAGGAAGGACCAAGGCATCTTTTCGGGGTGGTAAATTTTCATTTCTAGGATAATCTTCTTTATTTTTAGCTCATTGGGTTTACATTTTCCTTCTTGCTAACCATTTAAGCATTTCCCCTTCTTTTCAAGCCACATCATTAAAATTTTGAGCCTTTTGTTTCTTATTGTTCCTTTTTTGGTTTTTGTGAAGCAAATGGTCATGTATTTGAAGTTTGTGGTATATAAGTTTGGATATTGGTTCTATTTGTAAGCAAGCTTTTCTTTTGTATATATTGTGAATAATGGCAAATGACACTAGTAGAAAAATAGTAATGGGCACCCCCTATATGGCACCGTTTCAGGCCAAACCGGTGGCCAAAACCGGTCAGGAAATGGGCAGGATTTTTGGACAAGAGAAAAGGCACCGGTGTGGCCTGAACCGGTGCCTAAAATTAAAAAAGCACCGGTTTGAACCGGTACCAATTGAACCGGTCCTAATTCAAAAAAAAAAAAATCGCGCTTTTCTTCTCCTTCCTCTCTTTCTCTTTCATTCATTCCTTCCTCACTTACTGTTTCATTAGAGCTGGGCGAACAACGGCCTTCAATCCTTCCTCTCTCTCCCTCCACCATAGCCGTCACCTTCACCGGCGGCCACCAGAGGTTTCGAAAACCACCTTCAATCCTTCCTCTCTCTGTTTTCCCTTTCTTTCTCTTTCAAATTAAGCTGCTGCATAGTGCGAAAACTCCTTCCACCGCCCTGAGGTTGCTCCACCACCTAGCCGCGCCACCCCCCTAATGCTCCTCCACCACTGAGCTGCGCCACCGGCCCGAGGGTCCTCCTCCATTTGTCGTGACTTACCTGAGTCTCCTCCTAGCTGCTGCCCTAATTGTCTCCTCCATCACCTAGCCGTGCCACCCCCCTGAGGCTCCTCCACCACCGAGCCGCGCCACCGGCCTGAGGGTCCTCCTCCATTTGCCCTGACTGCCCTGAGTCTCCTCCTAGCTGCTGCCCTATTTGTCTCAAGTTTTCTTTTTATTTATTTTTTTTTACATTATTTTCCAATTATCTAATTATATATATTAATTTGTTTTGCATTTTGAACCATTGTTATTAAATTAAAATTTAGGTTTGAATATAATTTTTTTCAATTTTAGGTTTGAATATAATTGGGAAATTGTGAAAATATTAGAGATTAGTTTCCTTGTTACTCAATTAGTTGGATTTTATTATGTTTTAATGGTTAATTTAATGTGTTTTGGTGGATAATTTTGAAATAATTATAGATAATATATTAACCTTGGTACTTAAATAGGTGAAATTTGGTATTTTACTTTTAATGGTTAATTTGAAGTTGTTTTGATGGATTATTTTGAATAAGTTAGAGATTAGTTAACTTTGTTATTAAATTAGTTGAATTTTGGAATGTTAAAATGGTTAATATTAAGTTGTTTTGATGGGTATATTTGAATTATTTTGAGATTAGTAACCTTGCTTGTTACTAAAGTAGATGAATTTTGGAATGGGTGAATGGTTACTTTTAAGTTGTTTTGATGGGTAATTTTGAAAAAATTAAAGATTAGTAACCTTGTTTGTTTAGCAATTGTTAGTTCAATGAATGATGTGTTTTAGCTTATAAATAAATTAGTGAATTGACATGTTATGAGAAAGAAATAGTACATACCTTATATTTAACCTAATTTTTGTTTATTGTTTTTTTTTTAAATAGATTTGTGAATTGAAGCACGAGTTTAATTAGCTTGAGGACTACATATTGAGCTCAAGTGGGTAGTTGCTATATTGGTATGACTTATAAACTTTACTTAGCTATATTTCTTTCTATTTATCCATTTAATAAAAGTTTATTCATGAAATTGCAACTTGTGTATTGTTTAATTGCAAATAAATACAACAATATATAGAATACTTGCATCATCATATGCCTAGATACCCGTTCAAGGCTTTCTCATTAGGAGAAAGTCTAGAATAGTCCCCGGTTGGGACTGTTCTTGAATGTGTACTCTCACTTAGGTGGTGAATGTATGTTTTATTTTCGATTTTAAGGAACATCTTGGCTTACTATTTCCTCACTATGTTCTCTTGGTACATATGTGTGTAATTAATTATCTACATCGTGTACTTGGAGAACTAGGGGAAATGCTGCCGGATTTTCCTTAAAATTGGAAAGTTGACATACATTCACGAGTGAGAGTAGACATTCAAGGATGGGTTAGGTTGGAGTGATAAGGACCCTCTGGAAACATGCATTTTTTCACTATATGAATGGTATATTCACGTTTTGTACTTGAATTTGATTTACATAAAATATGTAGCACTTACACATTATAAATTATATGTTGCTATATACGTTTAGAGACAATTTACTAAATGGAGAAGGATCGTGGTTGGATGTATGGTAGACGCGATACATTGGAATTTTGGAATGGGGTTCAAAAGTTTTGCGAGAGGGCTTTAGCTTTGTTGACCGCATTAAGTGATATGTTACCTGATGGGAATGAAATTCCTAAGTCTTACTATTACGAAAAGAAGCTCATGTGTCCCTTTGGTTTGGAGTATACAAAGATACATGCATGTCCTAATGACTGTATTTTGTATCGAAATGAGTATGAACAACTGCAGGAATGTCCACGATGCAAGCGGTCGCGGTACAAGCGCATGAGTGGCAATCCTGGCACGGAGGTACCTCCTGCTAAGGTGTTATGGTATCTTCCCATTATTCCAAGGTTTAAGCGTCTGTTCTCAATACCAAAAGACGCTAAAAACTTGAGGTGGCATGCAGAGGGAAGAAAGAAAAACATAATGCTGAAGCATCTAGCTGACTCTCCACAGTGGAAAAATATTGATTTGAAGTTTGAGGAATTTGGTAATGATGTCAGAAATTTAAGGCTTGGGTTGTGCACGGACGGGATGAATCCATTTGGCACTCTTAGTACCCAACACAGCACATGGCCGGTACTTTTAGTGATTTATAATTTGCCTCCTTGGCTGTGCATGAAACGTAAGTATGTAATGCTTTCATTGCTAATAACTGGTCCTAAGAAACCTGGAAACGACATAGATGTTTACCTTGCGCCGCTTATTGATGACTTGAGAAAGATGTGGGACGAAGGGGTTTCCGTTTTCGATGCTCATCAGAACGAGATGTTCACATTGCGTGCAGCCCTTATGTGGACCATGAATGACTTCCCTGCATATGGCTACTTGTGTGGGTACAAGGTCAAAGGGAAAAAAGCATGCCCCATATGTATTAATGACACATCAAGCGTATACCTAACTCATTCTCACAAAGATGTCTACCTACGGACTCGAAGGTTCCTTAGGCGTGATCACCCGTACCGTAGGCAGAAAAAGACTTTCGATGGAACCGTGGAAGAGGATACTGCGCCTAGACCATTGACTGGTGCTGAGATTAGTGCTTGGGTGAAAGGGATACGAACGGTGTTTGGAAAATCAGAAAAAACTGTGGTCTCAGCTGCTCTGTTTAAGAAAGAATCAATCTTTTGGAAGCTTCCGTACTGGAGAGAACATGACGTTAGGCATTGTCTTGATGTGATGCATATAGAGAAGAATGTGTGTGATGCTCTTTTGGGGACGCTTATGAATATCCCAGGCAAAACAAAGGACGGAAAGGGTGCACTATTAAATTTGAAAGAGATGGGGATTCTTCCAGAATTGTGGCCTCAAGAAAAGGTTAGAAAGGGGAAGGAGCCGAGAATAGAAGATGAAAATGTTTTTAAAAAAAGGGAAGGAGAAGAGCAAGGGAAAGGGAAAGGCCAAAGATGCGTCAAATAAGTAAGTTAAGGGTAAAGGGAAGGATGAAAAGAATTATTTACCCCCGGCTTGCTATACATTGTCAAGGGTAGAGAAACGTATGTTTTGTGCATGTCTGTACGACATTAAGGTTCCATCAGGGTACTCATCTAACATGAAAAGATTTGTAACCTTAAATGGAGAATTGAAGCTGACAAGTATGAAATCCCATAATTGTCACATTATGATCCAAGTATCCCTACCGATTGCAATCTGTGGTATTCTACCGAAACACATGAGGGAAGCGATTACAAGCCTTTGTTCGTTTTTCAACACAATTTGTAGCAAAGTTCTTGATCCTTGAACACTAAATGCTTTGCAAGCAGATTTGGTTGTGACTTTGTGCAAATTTGAGATGTATTTCCCACCCTCATTTTTTGACATAATGGATCATCTGGTTCTTCATTTGGTGCGTGAGATTAAGTTGTGCGGTCCAGTGTTCATGAGGTGGTGTTACCCTTTTGAAAGACACATGGGTACATTACAAGATAAAGTACGGAACCGGGCTGACCCTGAAGGAAGTATGATGCAACGGACCGTGGGTGAGGAGATAGGTAACTTTGTGGCGGACTACATAGCCCTTGCTCAACCTATTGGTCTTCCTACTTCTCGACATGAAGGTAGACTTGATGGTCATGGCACAATTGGGTCGAAACGAATGTCACCAGACCGAGATCAGTTCTTACAAGCACACCTTTATGTGTTGCACCATGTTTAAGATGTGCACCCATATTTAGACGAGCACATGGCTAGTTTGCGTGACGAATTTCCATCCAAAGGTGAAAGGGCACTTATGCAGTTGCATAATAAGAGGTTTGTTGATTGGTTTCGTGATCGAGTAATGAGTGGATTGAATGATACTAATGTGACCGATACAGTACGGTGGCTTGCGTACGGTCCTAGGGATGATGTCCGTTCATTTGAAGGATATGACATCAATGGGTACACTTTTTGGACCGAGGGTCGTGATTTGAAATCTTCCTCCACCCAAAACAGTGGTGTAACTCTTGTGGCATCGTCAAGGGAGTTTGCAAGTTCTAAGCATAAATCACCTGTCGATGCAGAGTTGTCATACTATGGTCGAATTCAAGAAATATGGGAGCTTGATTATTGTAAGAAATGTAGGAAATGGGCAAAGTAAAGTTATATAGGCCTTATTCGAGCCATTTTGAGTAAAAAGCGTCATAAACCTTAATAAAATGATCTCCTATACAATTTTAGGGCTTACACACATACAACTACCCAACATTGACATGTTATGAGAAAGAAATAGTTCATTTAATAAGTAATGTAGAAAATGGGCTACATATAAGTCATATAGGCCCTATTTGGGCCATGTTGAGTAAAATGCGTTGTTAAACTTATTCAAATGGTATATTGATGTGATTTCTAGCCTTAGACACCTAATATTACCCAACAATGACATGTTATGAGAAACAAAAAGGCCATTTCACAAGAAAGGTAGAAAATGGGCTGAATAGAAGTCATATGGGCCATATTAGGGCCATTTTGTGTTAATATGCTCTTTTGATGTGATTTCTTTCCTTATACACCTATAACTAGATAATATTGACATTTTATGAGATAAATAAAGTTCATTTAATATGAAATGTAGGAAATGGGCAAAGTAAAGTCATATAGGCTATATTCGGGCCATTTTGAGTAAAAAGCGTCATAAACCTTAATAAAATGCTCTCCTATACAATTTTAGGGCTTACACACATACAACAACCCAACATTGACATGTTATGAGAAAGAAATAGTTCATTTGATAAGTAATGTAGGAAATGGGCAACATAGAAGTCATATAGGTAATATTTGATAAAAAAACATATTGTTTTGCCTAATTAATTAATTTTAACCTAATGTTTTTGTATTTCAAGTTTTGCAAGGTCTAAAAGGATGGTCCGTTGACAATCAAAGAGTTTAATGAAGTTCGTGACATGTTGGCGTCTTTTATCACCTTCAACATGTAAATGGCATTGTAATTGTAAATTATTTATGTTAACTTTTGAACTATATAACTTATTATTCATTATATATTTACTTACTATTATTTGTATATGTAAGCAACTTTTTTTTTTTGTATTGCGTTTGGGAATATTTATATCTATATATATAATTGAATTCTTGTTTTTAATATTATTTTTGTATCTTATTGTAATAATTAATAATATTATTATTAGTTATTATAATAATAATATTATTAATTATTATATTTAATATAATTGCTGGAATTACAGGTTATTATTATTGCTGGAAACAAGTTTTTTTTTTAAATATTATTGCACGAAAATTGGAAAAAAAAACAAAAAAAAAATTTGTTGAATAGGCACCAGTTAGGCACCAACCGGTGCCTAAAATAGCTACCACCAAAAAAAAATGGCGGGAGAGCTGTTAAAGGCACCGGTTAACCGGTGCCTAATTGGGTATATAGCACCGGTTAACCGGTGCCTATTTGACCCTATTGCACTGGTTTTGAACCGGTGCTAAAAAGTGGGTTTTTGGCACCCCCCACATAGGCAGCGGTTCAAACCGGTGCCTTAGACCGGGTTTGAACCGCTGCCAAAGCCCTTTTTTCACCTAGAGAATGTTGGAAATAGTCGTCCAAAGTTAAAAGAGGCAAGGACATAATAAATTCAATATTGAAAAAGCCATCCAAAGTTAAAAGAGGCGAGGACATTGGCTTTTAATATATGAATAAAAAAATAAGGTGAAAATTAGAAAATTAAAAAATATTTTGATGTGATTCTTTTCCCCTTTTTCAAGCATTGAGGACAATGCTTCCTATAAGCTTGGGGGGAAGCGCTTATGCTTTTTATATATATGATTGTGGATATAGCTTTGAAAAAGCTTGGGGGTGTTAGTTTGTTTTTGTTTGGTGACTTCTTAGTTTTGGTGTCGAGGTTTGGCCAATCCTTTCCTAACCTTTTGCTGTTACGTTACAACCTTTGGGAAAGTCCTTTTCTACCTAGTGGTTGAGTCACATACCGAGGGAGGGCATAATGAGTTAGAGCCTAAGGAGAATGGATGCAAGGTTAAGATGTCGAGAACCCTCAAACTTTATTCTTTTTTGGTTCCTTCGAGAAACCATAGAGACGCTTACTATGGAAAGATTTGAAACCATTTGGAGAACGCTTTTAGATTGGTTAGGACGAAAGTGGATTGCGCCTCATTAGTTCTCTACGCTTAGCATACCTTATGTATCAATTAATAATGGATATCTTGGAGCATGCATCCCCCTATCATATAGAAAAGTGTTCATTAACTTGCATTTGACCATTTGCGAAAATCCTTATTTGAATTTTTTATTTACCCTCTTTCCTTTTAATGATTTTGCCTTGTTTTATTTCAAAGAGTTATGGGATAAGCTCTTAGGAAACCTTTACGAGACCACACTCGTCCTCATAGGCAACTTTGGGGTTTAAAGGGCTTGTTGTAGCTAAAAACAACCGTGATTCCTACGTTAGTGAATCTTAGTGTATTTTCTCATCTTATGTCTTTCTTTTTCTTTTAGAATAAGTCTTTCATACTTATTCTTTCTTGCTTTGTTTTGCTCGAGGATGAGCAAAAGTTTAGCTTGGGGGAATTTGATGAGTTTCATTTATGGAACTCATTTGGTTCTGTTTAGGGTGGTATTCATGCTACTTTATAGCTCTTTTCTTTAGTTTTACACTTTATTACATTAGTTTTCATTTTCTTAGTTGAGTTTCTATTTTTATGCATTTCTTGGTTTATTTTGTTATTTTCTCATTTATTTGCTTGCTTTCGTTCATTTTTTAGGTTATGTTCGTAATTCGAAGGTTCCCGAGTCTCCTACCCAAGTTTTACATCGATTAAGATGCCTCTTGCCTACCACTTGAAGTTCAAGTTTGAAGGATTGTATAGGCTAAGTCTTCTAGCTCGTGCATGCAAGCGGTGGGTACACCAATCCTGGTGTTGAACCCATTGTGGGGGCTATTTGGCGACTGCCTCCTTCCCTGTTCATCAATATCACCAAGTAGAGCTTACGGGGAAGAGCAAGTTGAAGGTGAAGTAAGCTGCCCTGCTCCCAGGCGCGGGACGCGCGACCATAGTGTGTCTGCGCAACCTGGTGGTGCAGGCGCGCCTCTCTGGGTCTCTGTTCCTTACCTAGTTTTGCGCGGCCGTGCTCCTCCTTGTAATTGGTCGCGCGCTTGTACGGGTATATTTTTGACGATGTAACTAATTTCTCTTTTTTGTTTAACTATATATAGAATTTCCTTCTACTTTTAGAGAGGGAGAGTTCTTTTAGAATTAGGTTAGATTTTGTAGAGAGAGAAACTCTAGTTTGTAGAAAGAGAAGTTCGTGATTGATGATTGAAGATTGATGATTCTAAGTATTTTCTCCATTGATTTAAAGCAAGTTTGTAAAGCTTTCTTTACTTGAATGCAATCTTTAGCTTTTGATTTCAATTACTTTGTTAATTGTTCAAGGTTGATATATTTTTAATTGATTTTAGCTTGATTAATATGATGATGATGAATTTGTTGTTTAGCTTAGTTTTTATTTTGATGTCCATGGATTGTGAGTATTCTACTTGCTAGGGTGATGGTGAAGCATATATGAGTGATGGTGATGAGTGTCATTTATGGCACTCATATGGTAGTCTTTTAGGATGTTTTCACCCTGTACTCATAGCTTTCATTTATTATTTTGGTCTTTTCTCCTTTAGTTTCTTTATTTCTTTCTTTCTTTGTGTTTTACTTTCCTTTATGTAGTTTTCTTCGTGCTTCCCTTTTATTTGGCTCTTTTTCTCTTCTATTTTCTCTCTTTGTTTACTTTTATAGGTGCTTAAGGAGTTGGCTTTGCAAAGGAATCAAGAAGAGCAAAAAAAGTCTAAGAAAAGAAGAAGCAAGCTTCTTGGAGTGGGCTTAGAGAGGGCACGGAGGGGGCACATAGCCTTTCTTGAAGGCCGCGGGCGCGGAAAATGCAAATTTTTGGCAGGAACTCTTCGCACCCTGGCCGTAATCTAGCCATAAGCGCGGATGATTTGGAGAGATCGCTTCTACAGGAGAGACTGCGGGTGCCTGATTAGACTTGGGAGTAGAGCATTTGTCGCGCTTTTATCCGCGGGCGCAGGGGTCATCGCCGCGGGCGCGGGTATTATCCAGATTGCCCGCGGAGTTCGTTATGGGTTCCGTAACCATTTTTCCTTGATTGCGGGAGTTCTTGGAGAGGGCTCGACCGATTACTTTTTCTTCTTTGTCTATATATACTCTTATATTTCCTTTGAAAAGATAACAGTTAGATAATTTTTCATTTGCATAGTTTTTAGAGAGAGAAACTAGACAGAAGTTAGAGATAAAGTAGAGATAGAAATTATTGGATTTAGATTTGTATTATAACATTGCTTCAATCAAGTTTGGATTTCTTCTTCATATCAATTAAAGTTTGTGAGATTTCTTTCCTTTGAATTCACTTTTATTGCAATTTCCTTTAATGCTTGAATGTTTAATTTGAATTTTGATTTAGGTTTGAGAAATTGTTGAATGACTCAATTCCTTCTTGATTAAACTTGAAATGAATATGTTTTTTTATTGAATTTGTTTTGTCTTCCAATTTCACCATGATTAGTGTGTAGATTAGTTGCTAGGGAGAAGAGGAAGCATGCTTGATTGATGATTTTTTCTAGTTGAAGATACTAAATTGATTGAATGGTTGCAATTAAATTGGTTGACATAGTTGTGCATGTGATTAATTATACTAGGAGTGATCAATCTATAAGATTAATCTAGACTGCATTGCAAATTTCAATGACATGAACCCTTGATTTGAGAATTGCTTTAATTAACTGAATTTGATTGTGATTATCCTTGTTTGCCATTCATAGTGAACCCTAGCTTGGCTTATAGGAGATAGCTTTTTGATTCTTTTGATTGCAACTATTGTTTGTCCCTTGTAATGATTGAATCATTTGAGTGATGTATCAATTAGCATAATCATTGAGCTTGCATGTGGAACCTATATCCCTAGTGTGTAGCATATTGAATTTCTCGATTTGTCTAGCTTCTTGACACTTTAGTTACCAACCTCAACAATTTATATTCTTGGAATTAGCTTGACATAGGCTATAGCTTGCACCTACTCATTCCCTTCTGTTCGACCCTTGAATTACCATATACTTGTATTAGGTTGGTTAAGTGTTTACAAATTAGGTTTGGCTCTAGGAAGAAAAAGATAATGACCTACATTTTCCTCTTGTCAAAATGGCGCCGTTGCCGGAGAAATTATATTGGTGCTTTGTTTTAATTGTTGAGTCTATTTCATTCTTAATTGAAAAAACAACAAAAAGACTTTTCTCTTTTAGGCTACATTTGTAGCCGTGCTACTAATAAATTCTTTTGAAGTTGTATGCATAGAGCATGTGGTCATTCATTAGTGCTATTTGATTCGAAGATTGAGAGGACTATTTAAATATTAAGGGTTGGTAGACGATCTTTGAGCTCTAGCACTTCAAGTGAGGAAGAAACCACAACTAGAAGAACAAGTAAGAATGGAGAAAATCCGAAAATGGCATTGAAAGAATTGCGTATTCCCAATGCATATAGATTTGAGAGTGGGATTGCTCCACCTATAACACTAGCAAATGATTTTGAAATTAGGTTGGCAATGATCACTTTGATAGAGAGGCGACAATTTAGTGGGGCCAAGCATGAAAGCCCACTTAATCATCTCAAGGAATTCAAAAAATATTGCAATACTATCAAGGTGAACGAAGTTTCCCAAGAATTCATCCTCCTCAAGCTCTTTCCCTTTTCTCTAATAGGGCGTGCTTTGGAATTTTTATCAAGGAATTTTTATCCCGTTTCTGTCCTCAAAAGAAAACGACAGAGGCTAGTGCTTTGATGCAAGGTTTCAAACAAAAGCCAAGTAAGAGCCTCTTAGAAGCATGGGAGAGATATAAAGAGTATCAAAGGGAGTGTCCTGACCACGGAATTAAAACCTATCAAGTTATTCAAATTTTCTATGGAGGCCTAAGTCCTCATAGAAAGTCATGCCTTGATGGGGGAGCCGGAGGTCCCTTCATGAATAGGACAGAGGAAGAAGTGGTGGACATCATTGAGGATGTGGTGAGGTACTATAGAGATTGCCAAGCTGGTGAGAGGGATTCAACTAGCAAGAGTAGCTCTTCGGTGTACTCGATTGATCATCTAAATGCAATCAACAATCTCTCCTCACAAATGACAAACTTGGGGAAGGAAATGATTGCAATCAAGGAAAATTGGAGAATACTTCTTCCCAAGCTTCAAATCTTCCCTCTCAATTTAAGGGGAGAGTTTCATCTTCTAACTCTTATCCCCCTCCTTATTCTAGTAACATGCCTAGTGGTTGTTTGTTTTGTGATGTGTGTGGTTCATATGATCATGATGCTTGTAATTGCCTTTTGCTTTTCCGGATAGTAATGATGATTTTGATAACAATGAGAGTGAGCATGTTAACTATGTGTCAAATAATAATAATGTGCAAAGGTTTAATAATCAAAGGAGTCAATGGAATAGGAATTACCAAAACCAAGGTAATTTTGACAACTATAACAAAGGTGGTGGTTATAGGAACCAAGGGAACCAAGGTTCTCGAAGAAACTATAACAATCAAGGTTATAGTAGCCAAAATAAAAACCAAAATTATGATAATAAAAACCAAGGTTATGAAAATCATAATCAAGGTAGTGGTAACCATAACCAAGGTTATGGTCAAAATCAAAATAGGGGTAATTGGAACAATCAAGGTAAAGGCAATTTTCAGAGCAATGCTCAAAGAGGCCCTCCACCTAGATTTGTTCCTAAGACTCAAGGTGATAATTCCTATTCACAATCCTCTTCCTCTAGGACTAATTTAGAGGAAATCATTGAGAATAAAAAAAAGTTGTTAAACACTTACATGGCCGTAAGTGACAAGAAGTTCAATGAAATGATGACTCATAATAAGATGCTTGAAAACCAAATTTCTCAACTTATCAATGCTTTAAAAGACCTTTATAGTCCTTCTTCTTTACCTTTCCAAGGCTTAGATCCCAAGAGAACCATAAATGCTATTCTTACATGGAGTGGTAAGGTTTTTGAGGAGAGTTTGCCTAAGAAAAGTGAAAATTTGGATGATTTATTTACATGCTTAAGCCACTTCACCTTTCTCTACCATTTACCAAAGTTTTCATACAAATTCCCAACTATGCAAAATTCCTTTAAGACATTTTTAGTGGAAAAAGAACTTGTGATGTTGTGGAGACAGTCGACTTGATCGATAATTGTAGTGCAATTATAATGAACAAGATGCCACACAAGTTGAAAGATCCCGAAAACTTCTCTATCCCATGTGCCATTAACAAGATGCAAATTTATAATGCCTTATGTTACTTAGGAGATATTGTTAACCTAATGCCATATTCGGTCTATCAAAGAGTTGAGTTAGGGGAACTTTTGCCTTCCAACATTACCTTTCAATTAACCGATAGGTCAATCAAATTTCCAATGGGTAAGGTGGAGGATGTTCCTTTGAGAGTAGGGATGTTTGTGATTCTGGTGGATTTTGTAGTTCTTGAAATGGATTAAGATGCCACCATTCCTATTATTCTTATTCGACCTTTTCTTGCTTCCTCGGGTCCCATGATTGATGTTAAAAGTGCAAAAATTTCACTTAAGGTAGGAGATGAGGTCAATGATTTTGACTTGAATGAAAGAATGAAGTATCCATGTTCTTCTTTAGAAAATTGCATGATGGTTGATTCTCTTGATCATGTTGTGTCTTTTATGCATGAGCACATGCACACTTCTAATGATCCTATTGAGAATGTCTTGTTGAATAAGGATAAGTGATCCGTGCCATTTATGGCACCTTTAGGCTATGTTTTCTTTATATTTATATGCTCCTTTGTAGTCGTTTATGTCGTGTTTTTAGAGAATAATGCTCGATTCGCGTGTTTTTGTGTTAGTTTAGAGAAATGCATGCTTTTAATGGCTTTCTTATCATTTTATTCATTTCTCGGCTATTTCTCTTGCTTCTCCGTTTCTTTGTCTTGTTTTGTAGGTACGTCGCGGGCTATATGCATGGGAATTTAAAATAGCACCCACTAGGATCAATATGCACTTTTCAGAATTGAATTTGAGTTTGAAACAAAGGAAAACGAAGGATTGCAAAGTATCAAATAGGACCTTTGTGCATTGTTTTAGTCATATCTCAAATTCTACAAATCGGATTAGGGTGATTCAAGTTGGGTTGGAAACTAGACTTGAAGAGCTTTGCAATGATAGGTCGCACGCCTTCATACAATTCTTAGATCGGAAGTTACAGCTTTCTGAAGTTGGCCGTGGAAAACCGCCGCGGGCGCTGGCTACAGTACCCGCGGGCGCGGGGTTGCTGCAGCTCCAAAACTGCCGTATTTGGGCAGTAAGCACCCGCGGTTGTCCCGAGGGCTCCCCGAGGGCGCGGGCCTTGGCCCTGCGGGCGCAGGCTTGGGCCGCGAGCGTGGCTATCGGGGTGTCCGTTCCCCTCCGCGGGCGCGGGTTTCTGGGTCTTTTACGATTTTAAGCTTCTTTTCTCCTTTTGTTTATATAGTTTTTTATTTCCTTTATTATTCATTCATGTAATTCTTTAGTTTTAGAATAGTTTTCTCTCTCTTAGGTTGAGAGCTTCTCTCTCTAGATTAGGCTAGATTAGGAGTAGTTTTAGAGAGAGAAAGTGAGGAATTTCAATGGTGATTGAGAGATTGAAGATGCAAGTGTGACAATTGTGTTGGAGATCTTCTTAATTATCAATGAGAATTTCTAAACTCTATCTCATTCAATTGCTTTGTTTAATTTGATGTTTGTTTGGTTTGATTTTGATATTGGATGTTTGATTAGAGTAATTGTTCTTGATATTTTGTTGATTCTTGTTCTCTATAGTTGATAGTTGATTTGATGATGTTGTTTGAGTAGTTGTTGGCTAGGAATTGGGTGAAACTTGTATGATTGATTAATTGTGATTAATTTTGGAATTGTGTTGATTAATTTTAGAGATTAAAGTGATTAGTGAAGGTTTGCATGTGTGTAATTCAATTTGGCCTTGAGAATTATGCTAGATTGCATTGTAATTGCTAATGACATGAACAATTGATTTAGGAATTGCAATTATCAATTGGTTTTGATTGTGATTCTCTTAGTTTGTTATTCATAGTGAACCCTAGCTTAACAATTAGAAGATAGCTCTTTGATTCCTATTGATTGCTCTTATCATTTAGTCCTCACAACCTTTGATTGGCATGCTCTTCCCAAGTAGTTGCAATTGACATGATTACTTGTTGATCCCCATTCCTAGTGTTTTATTTCCTTGGTTACTTGTTTTGTTAGTTGTTAGTATTCTCTCTTACCTTCGTCTTCGACCTAGCTTAGGCGCATAATTGAAAGTGCTTGAACATTACCGTTCCTTTGGGTTCAACCCTTGACTTGCCTATATACTCGTATTTAGGTTTGTTAAGTGTTTATAAATTTAGTTTGACCGAGGGAAGATTAGATAACGACCTAGTTTTTCCCCTCGTCAAAATGGCGCCGTTGCCGGGGAACGGTGTCAATGTTTGAGTGTTTTTGATTGCTTGAGTCTAGGTCTTTGTGTATACTTTTCTTTTATTTGATTTTTTGTTTGTTTTGTATAAAATGGAAAATACCTCATTTCCTCAATTAGAGGATGAACCATTTTGGGTGTACTTTAATAGACTAGAGAACTTCATTAGTTACCATGGTTGTCATATTTGGGAGGCTTGCGAGATTTGTTATCATAATTTGAATGAGCAAACTAGAGACATTGTTGAAAGCATGTTTAATGGTGGATTTCGGGCATTGTCAATCGATGATGCTTTGGACTTTTATGTATGGTTTGCTAGAGATAGTTGTGATCGTGGTCATGGTTATTCAAATGCTTCCATTGATGATTGTTATGGTCCATGTTCCATGAATGATGAACTTTGCATGCCTACTTGTGCCTCCATTCCCCAATTTGATGATGCCACTCATATCTCTAATGTTGATCCTTGCATGATTGCACATAATTCTTTCCCCAATGATGCTCCTCAACACTCTTCATCTTTCCAATCTTTAGATCCTACCTTTGAGTCTTCTTATAATCAAATTGGTGGTTCTTTGAGAAAATTGGAGATGAATTCTAATTTGGAACCAAATGAGATGAGATATTTGGAGATTGTGAGAAGCCAAATGGAAATGTTGAAAAAGTTGGAAGAGAGTAATGAGGGTGTTTTTAGGAAGAATGAGGAGATGGAGAGTCAATTGTCATCAATATTGAATGTAAATGAAGTTTCTACCACATTGGTAGGTATGGAAGACGATGATGATGATTGTTTTAAGAGCTCCAAAGTATGTGAGGAGGATTTTAGAGAGCCCATGAGTGAGGAAAAGGGTGTAGAGATGGATGTTCCTAAAGAGTGTTTGCATTTTGAATCTCCTTCCAAATTTGAATTTCGTTCCATTGAGCCTTTAGATGGGGTTGAAGAGAAACTAAAAATGTTGGCTTCTCTTAATTTTGAGGAAATGGTAATTCAAGTTATGAAGGATGGGACATTGCAATTTTTGAAGCGTGAAGAAGTTGTGAGGAAAGAGAGTAAGGACGAAGAGGATGAAGTAGTCTCCATGGGAGATTGGATGTTTGAGGGTGATGAGGACCAAGAGATTTTGAGTGTTGAAAAACCAATTGGTGAGTCAATTCTCCCACCTACCTCCCTTGATTGTGATTTCATTCCTCCATTCCTTAATTTTAAAAACCAACCTTCTTCCACCCCATCTCCTTTGATTAATAACCGTGGTTGCTTTGAGGGTGAGGCCTTGAGCTTAGAAGATTTTGATGAAGAAAAGGTCCTTTATGATAAGGTTGAGGAGGTAAAGCCTACTTTTGATGATTATGAAGATGAGAGTGAAGTGTTTGGTGAGGTTGAGTCTCCAACTCCTATCTCAAATCTTAAACCATTGCTTTCTTCTTTCACCTTTGATGATCCTTTCTCTTCTACATTTTCCACCATTGAGAATGGTGAGGCCTTTTTAGAGGGAGATTGTACTTCTCATGTTTATTTTGAACTACCTCCCAAGTTTGACTCTCAACCCTTTGATGAGCTTCCTTTCAACCTTGATGATGATTTGCGGCTTTTGAGAGCTCATTTAGGGTGTGAAGTTAATGAGGAGGGTGTGATTGAGAATAAGCTAAATTTGAATAATGACGAGTTGGAGAAGAGCCTTTTGGATGTGAGTTCATTGGATGAGAGAGTTTGTGTTTCAATAGATAGTGGTGTAAGTGAACAACCAATTCCTATTTCTTTTCCTTGCACCTCATTTTCAAGAAAGCTTGATCTTATTCCCTCCTATCCCATGTCATTACCTTCTTTTCTCATATCCCCTCCTCTTGAAAAGCCTTTAGTCCCCCAAGTGCCTCATTTGATGACTTTTGAGGAAGATGGTGGGATTTCCAACCAAAAATATTTTGTTGAGAAGAGTATGCCTTCTTCTTTTTCTTTTATTTCTCTTCCTTTTTCTTATATTCTTGTTTTTACCTTCTCTCTTTCTTCTTCTTGGCATACTTCTTCTCAACTCCATAGGTGTGCACTAATCTTGTTTCATACCTTTATTTTGTCATGTGCATACTTACTTTCCTATGAAATGTGTAGTAGTACATTTGACAAGATCTTGCGCGCGTTGAATTATAAATTTCTAGAGCGGTCAAGCTTGGACCTTAAGCAAGCCTTTCTCGGGAAGTAACCCGTGTTTTATAGCTTTCATTTTCTTTTCTTTTTAGAATAGATTTTATCTCATGGAAATGTTTGTGTTCCTTTTTCTAGGTACATGACTTGATATACTTTGGTGCTTCTATTTGGATCAAGAATCAAGGAAGATTAGCACCACATTTGCTAGCATATAGAAGGCAAGATTCAATAATAGAGGTTGTTAGCTTTGAAAGGTTAAAATTGGGTCATTTGCGGGTATGTACACCCACCTAATATCCGGTAATATCCTTCGTTGCTCTTTCTCTAGTGGATGATGACTTGTTGGACATATGTTGGTTTGTTGGATTGATCTCCTTGTTTCCCCCTCCCATGGTTTCTATGCCTTATGATTAAGCATGTTGTCTCATTCAAGGTTGGGGGAGGGTATTCTATCATGTTTGATGGGATGTTGATTCGTATATGCTATGCACCTTTGTATATGCTTTTCCATGTTCTATTATTTTGAGAAACTCCAAAAAGATTTTTGTTTTTATCAAGGCAAATTTGCAATGTGTTTTGTTTTGTTCTTGCTTTGTTCATAGTAACATTTGGACTTGTAAACTTGAATGCTTTTATTCCTAAATGGTAGTGATGTGCACGGTTTGAGATACGTTTGGTTGATTCTAGGATAAAGCATGATAAGGTAGTTGTCTAGAACTAGGGGGATCATGAAACCGGATTCTACTTGTTTGTGGCATGTTGGTAGTTGCTCCCTATCTTCGATTTGACAACCTTAGTGAGTTTTTGCTACAACCATATGAGATTCATACTTTTTCGAGCTTTCAACATTTTCTTGCATGAGTGGCGTGGATCCTTGACTTTCGCAAACCTAATCTTGAATCTTAACGTATGATTCCTAAGACCGAGACCGAACCATCTAGGGAGGACAAAGGCATCTTTTCGGGGTGGTACTTTTTCTTTTCTAGGATAGTTTTCATTTTCTTCGGTTTTTGGGTTTACATTTGCCTACTTGCTAACCCTTTGAGCCCTTTTCCCTTCTTTTCAAGCCACATTTCTAGATCTTGAGCCTTTTGTTTCATTTTCGTTTCCATTCTAGGTTTTTGTGAAGCAATTGTTCATTATTGTTGGAATTTTTGGTGGAGGAGTTTGGATATTTGGTTCTCTTAAAAGCAAGTTTGTGTTGTGTATATTTTGTGAATAATGGCAATTGAATAAATGAAAAAGCCGTCCAAAGTAAAAAAAAGGCAAGGACAAAGCAAGTGCAAATTTGAAAAAGTCGTCCATAGTTAACAGAGGCGAAGACAAAGCACTAATAAAGAATTATGAAAAAAAAAATGAAAAAAGTGAAAAATGCAAAAATATTTTTATGTGAGTTTTCTTCCTTTTTGAGCATTGAGGACAATGCTCCATTTAAGCTTGGGGGGAAGCGTTCTCACGCTTTTCGTGTATATGTTTGTGATCTTAGCTTTGAATAAGCTTGGGGGTGTTGGTATTTTTGTTTGGTGATTACTTGGTTATGGTGTAAAGAATTGCGCAATCTTTGCTTCACAATTTAGGTTAACAACCAAATTTTAAATTTAGCCTACCTTAACCCTTTTTGCCTTACGTTACAACCTTTGGGAAGACCTTTTGACCTATGGGTTGAGTCATTCATCGGTGGAGGGAATCATGGGTTATAGCCTAAGGAAAGGGGATGCGAATTCCAGATGTCGAGTAAGCAAAAAATTTGATCTTTTTCCGGTTCCTTCGCGGAATCTATGAGATGCTCACTATGGGGAGATATGAGATTAGTAGGGGGAACGCGGTAAGACCGTTTGGGATGAAAGTGGAGTGTGATAACTAGTTCCTATGCTTAGCATTTTTATGTTTTAATCAACCTTAGGTATCTTATAGCGTGCACTCCCTTACTTGTTTAGAAAGATTTGCATTCAAATTGCTTGTACATTTGCAAAAGTCCTTTCATGAACATTTGTTTGCTTTTCTTGTATTTTGTTTTCTTTTTCATGCTTTGCCTTGTTTGTATTATTATGAGAGTTATGGGTAAACTCTTAGGATACCCTTACGAGAGCATCACTCGTCCTCTAGGGCGATCTAGGGGTTTAAATGGCTTGTCTTTAGTTGCTAAAATTGACCGTGATTCCTACGAAAGTGAGTTAGTGTATATTCTCATCTTCCCTAGTTTTCTCGTTTCTTTCTTTGCTTGAATAATATCATCATTTTTCCCTTGGGTTGGATTTTGTTTTGCTCTAGGACGAGCAAAAGTTTAGCTTGGGGGAATTTGATCCGTGCCATTTATGGCACCTTTAGGCTATGTTTTCTTTATATTTCTATGCTCCTTTGTAGTCGTTTATGTCGTGTTTTTAGAGAATAAAGCTCGATTCGCGTGTTTTTGTGTTAGTTTAGAGAAATGCATGCTTTTAATGGCTTTCTTATCATTTTATTCATTTCTCGGCTATTTCTCTTGCTTCTCCGTTTCTTTGTCTTGTTTTGTAGGTACGTCGCGGGCTATATGCATGGGAATTGAAAATAGCATCCACTAGGATCAATATGCACTTTTCGGAATTGAATTTGAGTTTGAAACAAAGGAAAACGAAGGATTGCAAAGTATCAAATAGGACCTTTGTGCATTGTTTTAGTCATATGTCAAGTTCTACAGATTGGATTAGGGTGATTCAAGTTGGGTTGGAAACTAGACTTAAAGAGCTTTGCAATGATAGGTCGCACACCTTCATACTATTCTTAGATCGGAAGTTACAGCCTTTTGAAGTTGGCCCTAGAAAACTGTCGCGCGCGCGGGCTACAGTACCCGCGGGCGCGGGATTGCTGCAGCTCCAAAACTGCCGTATTTGGGCAGTAAGCACCCGCGGTTGTCCAGAGGGCTCCCTGAGGGCGCGGGCCTTGGCCCCACGGGCGCGGCTTTCGGGGTGTCCGTTCCCCTCCGCGGGCGCGGCCGATTTCTCCGCGGGCGCGGGTTTCTAGGTCTTTTACGATTTTAAGCTTCTTTTCTCCTTTTGTTTATATAGTTTTTGATTTCCTTTATTCTTCATTCATGTAATTCTTTAGTTTTAGAATATTTTTCTCTCTCTTAGGTTAAGAGGTTCTCTCTCTAGATTAGGCTAGATTAGGAGTAGTTTTAGAGAGAGAAAGTGAGGAATTTGAATGGTGATTGAGAGATTGAAGATGCAAGTGTGACAATTGTGTTGGAGATCTTCTTAATTATCAATGAGCATTTCTAAACTCTATCTCATTCAATTCCTTTGTTTAATTTGATGTTTGTTTGTTTTGAGTTTGATATTTGATTTTTTATTAGAGTAATTGTTCTTGATATTTTGTTGATTCTTGTTATCTATAGTTGATAGTTGATTTGATGATGATGTTTGAGTAGTTGTTGGCTAGGAATTGGGTGAAACTTGTATGATTGATTAATTGTGATTAATTTTGGAATTGTGTTGATTAATTGTTGAGATTAAAGTGATTAGTGAAGGTTTGCATGTGTGTAATTCAATTTGGCCTTGAGAATTATGCTAGATTGCATTGTAATTGCTAATGACATGAACAATTGATTTAGGAATTGCAATTATCAATTGGTTTTGATTGTGATTCTCTTAGTTTGTTATTCATAGTGAACCCTAGCTTAACAATTAGGAGATAGCTCTTTGATTCCTATTGATTGCTCTTATCATTTAGTCCTCATAACCTTTGATTGGCATGCTCTTCCCAAGTTGTTTCAATTGACATGATTACTTGTTGATCCCCATTCCTAGTGTTTTATTTCCTTGGTTATTTGTTTTGTTAGTTGTTAGTATTCTCTCTTACCTTCGTCTTCGACCTAGCTTAGGCGCATAATTGAAAGTGCTTGAACATTACCGTTCCTTTGGGTTCGACCCTTGACTTGCCTCTATACTCGTATTTAAGTTTGTTAAGTGTTTATAATTTTAGTTTGACCGAGGGAAGATTAGATAACGACTTAGTTTTTCCCCTCGTCAATAGGATAGGTTCTCCCACAAAGGAAATGGCAATGTGTGAGGATTTGCTAAATGGAAGCATCGAGGAAGTGGACGAGAATGTGTGCATAAATATCTGAAGCTAAGAGGCTTTGCAACCTGCAATTTCAAAGGAAGGTAAAGGTGTACCAATGGTTGAGCTCAAACCTCTTCCATCACACCTTAGGTATGAATTCTTGGGACCCAATTCCACTTTTCCCGTGATTGTTAGCTCTTCTTTGAGTGAGCACCAAGCTCAAAAGTTGTGTGGTGTTTTGAAAAAGAATCAAGGTGCTTTGGGTTATACCATTGATGACCTCAAAGGTATAAGCCCGCTTTATGTACACATCACATAACTCTTGGGGAGGGTGCTTTACCTTTTATTGAGAGACAACAAAAGCTACAACCCCAAATGAAAGAGGTAGTGAAGAAGGAGATCACTAAAATTTTGGATGCGGGAATCATATTTCCCATTTCTAGTTCTTGGTGGGTTTCTCCCGTTCGTGTTGTCCCAAATAAGGGAGGTATGACCGTCGTTGAGAATGAGAAAGGTGAGCTCATTCCGACGAGGACGGTCACGGGATGGAGGGTGTGTATAGATTATAGACGTCTAAACACATCTACAAAGAAATACCATTTCCCCTTTCCTTTTATTGATTAAATTCTTGAGAGACTAACAAAGCACAAGTTCTATTGTTTTATTGATGGTTATTCGGGATTTTTCCAAATGTCTATCCACCCTGATGACCAAGAGAAAGCAACCTTCACTTGTCCATATGGTACATTTTCCTATCGGAGAATTCCGTTCGGCTTTTGTAATGCTCCCTCGACATTTCAAAGATGCATGAAGAGTATATTTGGAGATATGTTGGATGAGGAAATGGAGGTTTTTATGGATGAATTCTCCGTATGAGGTGTTTCATTTGAGGCATGCCTTTAAAACCTTGAAAAATTTCTTGGAAAGTGTGAGAAGGTGAACTTGGTCTTGAATTGGGAGAAATGTCACTTCATGGTGGTGGAAGGCATATTCCTTGGCCACAAGATCTCTCATAAGTAGATAGAGGTGGATCAAGCTAAAATTGAAGTCATTAAAAATCTTCCACCTCCGGTGAATGTAAAGGGAGTGAGATCTTTCTTAGGGCATGCTTGGTTTTATAGAAGATTCAACAAGGATTTCTTGCTTATTGCAATGCCCCTCAATGACCTTCTTCAAAAGGATTCTGAGTTTGTACTTGATGATAAGTGTTTGGAGGCATTCAATATGTTGAAGAAAGCTCTAATCTCTACTCCTATTGTTCAAGCTCCAATATGAAATTTACCATTTGAATTCATGTGTGATGCAAGTGATTCGGCAAAAAAAAGGTGTCTTGGGTCAAAGAGTGGACAAGAAACTTCATGTGATCTATTATATGTCGAAGACTCTAAATAGAGCTTAACGGAATTACACTACAACGGAGAAGGAATTCTTGGTTATAGTTCATGCTTTTGAGAAGTTCCGTTGTTATCTATTAGGTTCCAAGACCATTGTCTTCACGGATCATGCGGCTCTCAAGTATCTTTTTTCCAAGAAAGAGTCCAAGCCAAGGTTGATCCGTTGGGTTCTTGAGCTCCAAACCTTTGACATTGATATTAGGGATAAGAAAGGGGAAGAAAATGTTTTGGTGGACCATCCCTCTCGTTTAGAATATTCTCAAACTCATGATAATGGTTCTCCAATAGAGGATAGGATGCTTGATGATTTCTTGTATGCTATTGAAGCAAAGGAGCTCGCATGGTTTGCCGATTTAGTGAAATTTCTTGGATGTGGTGAGTTTCCTCCTTCTTTTTCTAAGTACCAAAGAAAGAAGCTCAAGAGAGAGGCAAGGCATAATTTGTGGGATGATCCCATCTTATACAAGCGAGGGGTTGATGGCTTACTAAGACATTGTGTGCCAAACGAAAAGGTGCGTAGTGTTTTGAAAATGTGACATTCGGATCAAAGCGGGGGCCATATGGGTGTCTCTAAGACCGCCACTAAGGTCCTTCAATGCGGTCCATGGTGGCCACATCTCTTTAAGGACTTATCGGGCTTTGTAAAGACATGTGATCGATTTTAAAGAGTTGGGAACATCTCTAAGAGAAATGAAATACCTCAACAAACCATACTGGAGTTGGAGGTGTTTGATGTATAGGGTATTGACTTTATGGGGCCATTTCCCTCATCTTTAAAATATTAATATATCCTTATGGCGGTCGACTACGTGTCTAAGCGGGTCGAGGCCATTGCCTCCCCAACTAACGACCACAAGGTGGTTATGAAGTTGTTTAAGAAGATAATATTTCCAAGATTTGTGGTACCGAAGGCGGTGATAAGCGATAAAGGTTCTCATTTTATTCACCATGCCTTTTAAAAGATGTTGAGAAAGCATGGTGTCAATCAATGATTTGGCCTCCCATATCATCCCCAATCGAGAGGCCAAGTAGAAGTCTCTAATCTTCAAATCAAGCTAATCCTTGAAAAGACGGTTGCGTGAAATTGAAAGGATTGGTCGGAAAAGTTGGATGATGCTCTTTGGGCCTATCAAACAACTTTCAAGACCCCCATAGGTACCACTCCTTACCGCCTAGTCTATGGCAAGTCATGCCATCTCCCGGTTGAAATTGAACACCGTGCTTTGTGGGCAATCAAGAAGATAAACTTTGACTTGGCAAGTGCGGGGGAGAAAAGGTTGTTAGATCTTCATGAGCTAGAGGAGCTTCGGCTTAATGCTTATGATTGTGCTAGTGTCTACAAAGCTCATTCCAAGGAAATACATGACAAGCTTATTGAGAAGAAAGAGTTTTGTGTTGGTGACAAAGATCTTCTCTACAATTCAAAAATGAAGTTGTTTCCTGGAAAGCTCATGTCAAGATGGAGCGGTCCCTATTTGGTCAAGAGTGTCTTTCCAAGTGGTGTTATAAAGGTCTCAATGATGGATTCTTCTTCTTCGTTTAAGTTCAATGGCCATCGTCTCAAGATGTATTTTTATGGTGCTTTTGTTGGCCTTGTTCACACATTGCTTCTTCGACAACCACCTTGAATGGGTGGTAATCATCGAGCTAACGACGTTAAACAAAAGCGCTTACGGGAGGCAACCCGAATTTTCAACTTCTTTTCTCTTTCCCTTTCTTTCTTTTATTTTTATTTTTTAGTCTTTTTCTTTACTATTTTTCTTGTTTTTTATTTGTTTTGTAAGTTAACTTCCATCATGAATTATGGATTTAAGGTGATTGATGAGGATAGTACAAGAAGAGTTTGTGAAACAGGGGAGAGGGCACCCCGCGGTCATGGAGCGGCCGCGGGTGTTCCGTGCTGTAAAGTGATAAATAGAGCTATTTCGATCAATTTGTTGCCGCGGTTGCCTCGCAGGCGCGGTTGAAAGAGAGAGACCGCAGCATCCTAAGAGAGGGCGCGGCATGCTAAATAGGTGAAAAAGAGCAAGTCGGATCAGTCTGTTGCCGTGGTTGCCCTACAGGCTCCCCGAAGGCGCGGCAGAGGTGGAGAGGGCGTGGTGTTCTGGTGAAGCCGCGGGCCTACTTTAAGGTAAAAGTAATGAAAAACTTACTATTTGTTGCCGTGGACTAGCCACGACCTCCCCGTGGGGGCGGGTTGCCTGTTGCGGGAGTGGAGAATGCGAGAGAAGGCGCGGCGTTCTTGGTTCAATTTGAACTGTGCCCCCCTCTACTTCTTTCTCCTCTCTTATTTCTCTTTAAACTTAACTTTTATCCTCTTTCTCTCTCATCCTCCTCTCAAACCCTAACCCCAAACCCATCAATCTCACATCATTTTCCTTAATTTCACTCAAATTTTCATCAAAATCTTTTACTTTTCTCTATATTCATTAAATTTGGATCATCTTTCTCGTTGTTTTTCAAGAAAAATCAGTTTCTTGAAGCACCTTTAAGCTTGATTCATCCTTAGTCCGTTTTTGGTGTTCTTCTGCTTGATTTGTGTGAAGTGTTGGTGGTAGTATTGGAGTTGAGTAGTTTTTGGTGAGAATTCCTTTGAGTTATTGGTGTTGTTTGATTTGGTGATTATATATTTGTTAAGAAAGAGCAAGAGTATCAAGAAGAGTTCTCACCAATCTCACGGTCAATCTTCTCAAGGCCAATACTGTCATGGCCAATCCTCCACTCCTCAAGATAACTCCCCACCTCCACCTCTACCTCCTCTCAGATTTATAACCAGTCTAAACAAGCTCCAATCTACAACAAAATGAAAACCAGAAAGTTTAGGCCAACCCGAAATTATCATCATGCCGAATTGGTCAAGTTAGGAATTGATTCCGATCTTGACATCCTTCTCCGAAACCTAAATTTTGACGAGTTTGTTAAATCTTCTCCTAGAACATATTTGGAACCCACCATTGAGTTTTTCTCTACATTTAAATACAATAGGGTGGGGGATACTGATTTTCTCATCTCTTTCCAATTGTTCAATGTCAGGCGTACATTAACCCTCCACGAATTCAATGATGCCCTTGGTTTCAATCCTCATGCCGATATTTTTGAGCCAATCCTTTTCAACCCGGCTAGTTATAATGAGGTTGCATGGTAGAGAACCGTACCATTCCTAATAAGAGAACGTTTGACTCCGATCCAAGTTTCGCTTGCTATTGAAATTATTCACCCGGTCCTTAAGAATCTTCATAGGGTTCTTGGTTATGCCGTTTTTAACAAGCAAGACCTTGGGAAACTTTCAAGGGAAGAGATTATGGTTCTTTGGATGGCCACCAAGTCGGATTTTTGGCGTAGGGTGAACTTAGGGACATTTTTATGGAGTGTTGCAAGACGATAATTAGTGGGCCAAAACCTGAGAGATTCATTGTGGAGGATTGGTTACGAGGTTGGTTACTCATTTCAAACAAGTGGGGTTATTGATGTCTTGCACTCCGATTAGAGAGAGTGAAGACGTGTTACTAGATTTGAAGCAACTCAACAAATTACGCTTCATCACTATTACGAGGAACGCCAATGTATATTCTTGGTTAGTGCGAAATGAGCACTATTGCTACTTCCAAACCCGGCCGCAACTTCTATTAGTAGGGAGGCTAGGAATGTTTGGATTATCCCTAAGGATATATGGCAAGTGGTAGTTGATATGGAGGAGGATAAGGATGTGAATGAGGAGGATGATGATGGTGTTAATGGTGGTGGAGAGGAAGAAGAAGAAGAAGAAGAAGAAGAAGAAGAAGAAGAAGAAGAACAACAACAACAACAACAACAATTCAATCAACAATGACGAGGAAGAAGACAACAACGACAACAACATGACTACCAACAAGATCCCTATCTTTGGGAGATGACTGCCATGCGAGGGCAAATGGAGCGCATGCAATTAAGCATGCAAGGTATGTATCCCGGCAACCAAAACTTAGCTTTTCAAACTAGCGCCTTGTGACAAGGCAATAATCGTGTCGTTGAGCGACTACACCTAAATCAAATGAATTTATAACGCTCTACTGACCTAATACGTGTATAGGGTAAACAAAGGGGTCGAACCACAGGGAGAAATGCTTAAGCACTGCATTCATTACCTAGGGTCTAAGCTATCTCGGAACAAGAAGTGTGAATAATTAAAAGATTAAACTAAGAACGAAATGGATTAAAATTAATATAGCTAGGCACCAAGGGAAATGGGTAGGTGAAGTTGACGCTTGATCATGCAATAACAAAGTAGCATATAAATGGTAAACTAAACATGCATGAATACCGAAGTAAAGGAGTCCAATCTAACCGCCTTCCGGGGTTAATTGGCCTATCCTAACATAGCCTGTATGTTTCCACATTAGAACCATATATTAGAAGGTGCAAACAAAGAATTATTGATAGTAATGAATCTCAACTAAGTCAACTTCCGTTACTTGTTAGAAAAGACTCATCTTTGATCAACTAACAATGTGCACTTGCAATAAAGACCAAAGAATATCAAGCATGCAAAGACTTTAATCACCATTAACATAACCCCAACATTATAAGCATGAACAATTAGCAACTACACCATCCCCACACCCTTGGCTAGGTGACTACTCACAAATCATATTGAAAACAATATCAATCATCAAATCAATAAGCATACACATGATTAATAAGCAAAGAAGAAAAATCAAAGCAAATAAGCAAAATCAAAAACAAAGTTAAAGAGAAAGAGTAAAAGATTGCTCATTAATTGAAGATGAAGGTCTACAAAGGATTGAACAAACTCCTTCTTCAAAATCCAAGTTCATCAATGAAGAAAACCACACTTTCTCTCTCTACCAATGAAGACTAATAGTGTTTCTCTCTCTAGATTAAGCTAAAATGTAGAAAAAATTAAAACTAAGTTAATCTAATCTCTCAAAACGTTCTAAGATGAGACTTATATAGTCCGTACAGAGCCAGCTGATAAAAGGAGAGGTCCGACCGAACAATGGGAAGGTTCGGCCGGACTACAGGGTAGGTTCGGCCGGACTACAGGGTAGGTTCGGCCGAACCATGGGTAGGTTCGGTCGAACCTCCCTGATCCTGGTCTGGTCCAACTCCTGTGGTTCGGCCACTCCTGCAAAACTGCCAAATTTCATCTTGTCCCTGCCTCAACGTTCGGCCGAACCACTGAGCAGGTTCGGCCACACCTTCAGGAGGTTCGGCCGAACCTCTTCTGAATCATGCTTCCTCCAGCTTCCCTTGAGCTTAGCTTCCTCCTCTTAAAAATCCCGATGGTTCCTACAAAGCATAAGCATGAAAATCACAATAAGAACAAAGCGAGAAGACTAAGAAAAAGGGAAGATAAAGGAGAAAGAAAAGAGGAAGCAAAACTAAGTAAAAATGCTTAGAAAAAGGGTCAAACAAGTGCAAATGAGGGGAAAATCCTTAGAGAAAAAGGATAAAAGAGTTTCATAAATGCCACTCATCAAAATCCCCCACACTTGCCTTTTGCTTGTCCTCAAGCAAGGAATACTAAAACAAAAAGACAACACACACAACAAGCATAATATGACAAGGGTTAAGAAAATCAATCAAGCTTCACGATGGGAAATGCTCCAAATGGAATCTAACATAGGGACATGAATCAAAGAATGCTTACTTTTCTCAACTCAAAGAGGGGGAACACGTTCTAAGATGCTCATGGTTGAAGGAGACAAACCTAAGCTAAGCGTAGAGAACTAATGATTTCATCCTCTGCCCTAGCTCCAACCAAGATAGTCCGCGTTCTCTCCACTAGCTTCAAATCATTCCCAAGTTAGCTCCTCATGATTCCTCGAGGGAACCGGAAAAAGGAAATTTTATGTGGAGTCATAAGGTTATCCCGACATCTCAACTATGCACACTCTTTCCATAGGGTTGAAATCTATCTCCCTCCATCGTTCTTTGACCGCACTCCTCCAAGTCCAAGGGTCTTAACTAGGGTTGTAATGTCATGGCTAGGGGTTAAGGTTGGGAATTAATTTGAAAATTTTGGTGGCAAATCCTAAGTGAAGCAAAATAGTGGCCATCTCTAAAGAACAACCTAAGAATTGAACCTAAATTCAAATTGCAACCTTCAATACAAAATTTCACAACATTACTTCATTTCTCTCATCATTTTCTCTTTTTTTTTTTTTTCAACTCTTCTTTCATTATTTTTTTTTCTTTTGGTCTTCATACGTTGCATCCTTCCTCACAAACTTTTTGCAAATATTTTCTTTCATGAACAACTTTAAAAATCTCACTTGAACCAATATTCACAACTTTCTTGCCCTAAAACCAACACTCTCAAATTCGAACCTCAAAAGCCAATGCTTCACTAACTACAAGGGTTGGTAGAATGTAGGCCGATAGGTTTGTAATATGGCTAGATAAAGAAAGGGAAATGAGGCCCAAATTGGTTAGCAAGTGGGTGGATGTAAAAATAAAAACCAAATTTGTAACAAAACACAAAGAAAACAAAGAAAAATGAGAAGAAATGCCCTCTTCCTCCTTTAAAGTTGTTTGGTCACGATCTCGGGAGCTAAATACCAACACAAAGATTAAGACATGCATAATTAAGGATCCAAAGCGCCGCTCACAAGAATGATGAATGCTAGAACAAATGACGCTCACACGGGATAAAAATAAGCAAATACCAACCAAGGGAATCCTATTCACTACGAAGAGCAACACCATCTTACCACTTTCCCGTGAACTAGGGGGTTCAAACGTCATCAAAAGTTCTAAACCGGGCTACCTTAGCTTATAATGTGTCTAACTCAACCTTAAGCATTCTTAAACCGTGTAAACCCTCATCAACTAGGAAGGTAAGCATTCAAAGTCATGTCATCAAAAAGGCACACAAATTCTCGAATCCAAATGAATGAGCAAATCCACATCAAAAATATTTCAACTTGCCATAGTCATGCTTGTTACACAAAAGAGAACAAGAAAAACACACAAAAAGGAGGAAGAAATTAAAAAGGTTCATAATCGAGGCATGTAAATCAAATAAATCCCAATCGACATACAAGTGATCGTTAATATCAACATCAACGATCCTAGGTTCCTTGGAACCAAAATCAATCAACCTAGAACCATTCAACTCTTCCTAAACTAGACCTAAACTAAGCACTCAAAGAAAAAGAAAAAGAAAGAGAGGAAAGGTCTCACCGAATGCCGCTTCAAATATAAGACAAGGTAATATATCCAATCTCACCAAGGGAGCTAGTGTTGCTCCTTAACGTCCTATGTCTCCGCTTCAAGCTTCAATAAAGATGAGCCAAACAAAAGAAACTACAACAACACAAGAAAAAGACTAAAGAAATAAACAAAAAGAAGAAAAAAAAAATAAATAAAAAGTTGTCTACAAAGTTTGAATTAAGGGGATTTGGATTTTCGGGAAATTTGGATTTTTTTCTCAGGAGCATCTCCACCTACAAAAACTCAGGAATCATCAAAGAAAATCATCAGAAATCAGCAAAAATAATCATAAAATATCATCATCATCATCACATCACCACACCAATATCATCACAACATCACCATCTAATCATATCACCATCACAACATTACCAACATCATCACCACCATCACAACGCCACATCAATACCACAAGGCCACTATCCTCACTATCCTCCTTATGTGCAAGCAACTACCCTACCACTCTACCTTCCTATGTACACTTCAACCAACCAACAGGACATCCTCCCCCACACTATTCTTTTGCTCGTCCCGAGCAAAAGTTACAAGCGAGAAGATCAGGGGAGAAGGGAAAAGAACCCTCATCACTGGTTATCATCTCCTCGCCCCCTAGGTTGAGGGGGGTTATCAGGATCAAACCCGGGAGTGTCCATGAAAGGGTGGAAGGGTTGGTTAAAGTGCTCATAGGGCCACCCTTGGGCACCCCAACCACCATCAAAAGGAGCGGGGGTGGATGTGGATGCCGGGTCATAAGTCGGATCACACCCACCCGGACGATAGGGGTCGTATGGAGGGGTGCCAACGCGTTGGGTAGGGTCGATGGGACCTCCTAATAGGCGTAGCAAGGGGGGTGGGGTGTTGAGGGTCATAGGGTCCCCAACGATTGACCGGACCCTCTTGAGGAGGGTGGTAAGGGTAGTTCACATAGGTCGCTTGAATGCCCGCTTGCACAAGATTGTCATAATTTGCCCTCGCGTAGTACCCCCATTGCTCAATGGAAGCTTGATTGTCTCGACGGATATCATCGAGGGTACTACGAAGGGCATTGAAATCAAAAGAAGGAATGGAAAAAGAAGAAGATGCCTCACCTCCCCCGCTAAGGGGGGGAATGATTTGCTCCTGATAGAGGACCGGCGGAGGTTGAGGAACTCCACCCCGGGCTGTAGTTCGCCTCAGCTCATTGGGGATGTTTTGCTGAGGGATCTTCCATTTGAGAGGAGCGGAGTGGTCCACCGTAGTGAGGTCGGGGTCCGGGAGGACACACCATTCGATCTCCCTATCGACCAAGAGGATGAATCGGCGCTTGCTATTAGTGTAGTTGAGGAAGCAGCTGTGACGAAGGGCGCTTATGGAAAGAACATAGGGAAGGAACTCGTCGGTGAGCTCTTCTCGGGTTTGGTGCACGGGTGGGAGCAATTCAATTTGATCTTTTTATGCTCCATTCTTCAAAGAAAGAGCAATGATAGTAATTATGCCACACATAAAGATCTCATCTCCGAGACGGTTATCCCTAGTGTCCAAGAGCCGTTGGATGAAGGTGGAGGAGCATTGAAATTTGAGCCGTTGAGGATTATCGGCTAAGAATAGGCAAGCAACCTCGTCTTTTACCATGGAGCCGAGGTTGGCTTTAAAGAACACGACATATTGGAGAAGTCGTACAAAATACCTCAAGTCTATATGAATGATATTGTTGACCATTGAGGTATTGGTTTGAAACCTATCCTTGTTGGTGATACTCCTCCACCCCTCTTGCTCGTTGTAAGGAATGCGATGAGAGGAGGTCATTTCGGACGGGTGATCAAGGCAGGTGGCATGCCAAAAGAAGATCTCATTTAGATCATTTTCCGTTAAAGAGTGATCCTCGTTGAACATTCTGAAGTGAATCATGAGTTGAGGATCCTCATCGACATCTTCCGACTCAAAAACTTCCTTGCGAAGAGAGGCAAGGAATTCCAAAGTCACACGCTCGTAAGTGTGAGCGTGGAGGTGAATGAAGTCACCCCATCCAAAGTTTTGAGCCAACCTTACCACCTCGTCCAATATTCCCAGCTTCCTCAAAGTGTGGGGGCAAAAGAATCTTGTAGACCGAATCGGACGCTTGACGAGTGACTCATAGATGGGCCAAAACTGCTCGTCCGAAGCAATAATGCCATGATCATTGATGCCGGGAGGAGGTGGGAATTGTGGTCCTGAAGATTCTCCCACTCTCTTCCTCTTTGACTTTCCTTTTCCCTTGCCGAACATTTTGATTCTACAAATTCACCAAGAGCATATCATTAGAAAAAATTGATAAGAAATGACATAAGAAGCCAAGTAACTAGCCAAGGTAAAAGTGTATGCATGAGATTATACAATTCAAGGCATGCATGAATACATTTAAACCAAGGTTTGAATAAGAATTCCTATGTCATTCCTATATTAGTCCTAACAAAGTCTAGGTGAAATTTGGCATGATGTCCCCTATTTTTCATGATATCCATTCATCAAACCATCAAAATCAAACCAAAACAATGAATAACAATCTCCAACAACATCCAACTCATGCATTTCTCAATCATAAAACGGTAACATGAACACCCTAGTATGAAATCAACAATCTTAAGCAAAGACATTGAGATCAAAATAAAACCAAGGCAAACATGCATAATCATCATAACATCATGTTCTACTATCAACAACCAATCAATTGCAACAAGTCAATCCAAAGAACCACATGAATCAAACAAGTTATTACTAACAATTTCAAGAATACCACAATTCATACTTAAATAAGTAAAACATGGTAAAACTATGAGAAATTGAAGAAATAAACTTGCAAAAGCTAGGAAAAGCATACCACAATTGATTGGAAGCAAGTAAAAACCCCAAAACACCAATTCACTTAAACACTTGAAATTGGGGAAAATGAAAAGATGGGTTTTTTGTGAGGAATTTTTGGTGGAGATTGTAGAAATTGAGTAGAGGATGGAAAATAAGTGAGAAAGGGTGAAGATTGGAGTGATTTTGATGGAGATTTGAGGTTGTAAGGGGAGGTGTAATGGAGGTTTCGAGTGAGAAGGAGGAGAAAGGGGTAGGTGACGAAAATGGGAATGAGGGTCACGAAAATACAGCAGCATAAAACTTATGGCAGCATTATTTTTTTTTCAAATCTGAAGAATAGTTCAGCCGAACCAAGGGTATGTTCGGTCGAACCACAGTGAAAGTTCGGTCGAACCATGGCCAAAACTTAATTTTCTGAAATCCGGGCAGAAAGTTTAAGCAAATTCGCAAAAATAGAGGAGTGACCGAACCTGGAGAGAGTTCGGTCGAACTACAGACCATGTTCGGTCGAACCTCCCAGGGGTTCGGTCGAACCTATGCTAAAACTTCAAGTTTGCAAATTCTGGCAGAATGTTGCTGAAATTTTCTAAAAAATGAGGAGTGACCGAACCTAGGACAGTTCGGCCGAACTACAGTATAAGTTCGGTCGAACCATCCTTAGGTTCGGTCGAACCTTCTGCCAGAATGCAAAATTTTTTGTTCTTGGAAGAATAATGCCATAAATCCTTGAAAATGCTGCAGTGGCCGAACATAAAGTGGTTCGGCCAAACTCCCATAAAGAATCACACAAGTAAAAATAGTCCTTAACACACATCTAAACACCATACAATCATGCTAGATGCAAAGCATATCAAAAACCCAAACACAATCAAAACTCAAAAATCCCAACAATCCAAAGTTGTAGATGGAAAAATAGAAGCAACATCAAAAGAAAAAGTAGAAAAGGGTTAGAAACTCGGGTTGCCTCCCGGAAGCGCTTTTGGTTAACGTTGTTAGCTCGACGTTCCTTGAGTTGATCAAGGAGGGTCGAATTGACGATGCACATCAAGAAGTGTCACAGAAATCGGTTCATCACTTGGGAATCCTTCATAATAGGGCTGGAGACGGTGACCGTTTACTTTGAAAGGAGAGTGGCCGTCTTGGGAGATTTCGTAGGCTCCATATGGAAACACTTCCGTGACAATGTACGGCCCACTCCACCTTGACCTAAGTTTGCCCGGGAAAAGCTTCAAGCGGGAGTTGAATAGGAGGACTTTTTGGCCTTTGACGAATTCCTTCTTGACAATTTGAGCATCGTGCCAAGCCTTAGTCCGCGCCTTATACATGCTTGCGCTATCGTAGGCATTTATCCTCAACTCCTCTAACTCATGTAGCTCTAGAAGCCTTTGCTCACCCGCACTATGGAGATCAAAGTTGATTTGCTTGATTGCCCAATGCGTTCGATGCTCCATCTCCACGGGCAAATGACAATTTTTCCCATAGACAAGCTTGTAGGGAGTGGTCCCTATTGGAGTTTTGAAGGCGGTCCTATAAGCCCATAGTGAATCAATGAGTTTGGAGGACCAATCCTTCCTTGTCCTAGCAACCGTCTTCTCCAAAATCACCTTGAGCTCTCTATTGGTGACCTCCGCTTGACCACTCGTTTGAGGGTGGTAAGCAAGCCCTCGCTTGTGAGACACCCCATACTTATCAAGTAGTCGAACGAAGGTGTGGTGCTTGAAATGCGATCCCCCATCACTAATTATTGCTCTAGGTTCACCAAATCTCGGGAAGATCACTTTCTTGAAAAG
Organism: Chenopodium album; assembly: GCF_948465745.1. Taxonomy (NCBI): domain Eukaryota; kingdom Viridiplantae; phylum Streptophyta; class Magnoliopsida; order Caryophyllales; family Amaranthaceae; genus Chenopodium; species Chenopodium album. The sequence goes on from NC_137842.1 coordinate 20,964,572, forward strand.
ATTGACCACCACCGTAGAGTCATTCGTTTGAGAAGCCACGGCCTCCGCCCACTTAGACACATAGTCAACGACGACCAGAATATACTTGTTCCCGTGTGAAGAAATGAAAGGGCCCATGAAGTCTATAGCCCACACATCAAAAACTTCAAGCTCAAGGATGGGGTTTTGCGGCATTTCATCCCTTCTAGAAATATTCCCCATCCGTTGACATCTATCACAAGTGTTGACAAATATCCAAGCATCCTTGAATAGAGAAGGCCAAAAGAGCATAGATTGAAGGACCTTTGAGGCGGTCTTTTGAGCACTCATATGCCCACCACAAGGAGAAGAGTGGCACATATGGAGAACACTTTGAACCTCGTCGTTGGGGACGCATCTCCTCAACAAACCATCGACCCCTCTTTTCAATAAAATGGGATCATCCCAAATGTATCTCTTGGCCTTGTGCTTGAGTTTTCGACGTTGTTGCGAAGTGAAATCCGGCGGTATGGCACTACAAGCTAAGTAATTCACAATATCCGCATACCACGGCTCTGATTTCACTTCAAGGACATATAGCACATCATCTCATAAAGCGTCCTCTATTGGCAAGCCATCATCTTCAAACCTTGCACCGCCCAACATTGAGAGGTGATCCGCCACCACATTCTCGGCTCCCTTCTTGTCTCTCATCTCATAATCGAAGTCTTAAAGGACTGAAACCCATCTGAACACCCTTGGTTTAGCTTTCTTCTTCCCTATCAAATATTTGAGAGCCGAGTGGTCGGTATACAAAATTGTCTTAGAACCAATGAGGGAGGTTCTAAACTTCTCGAATGAATGGATAACCGCTAGGAACTCCTTCTCGGTAGTTGTGTAGTTTCGTTGGGCATCATTGAGAGTTTTAGACAAATAATGTATGACATTAAGTTTCCCATCCTTTCGTTGTCCAAGAACCGATCCAATGGCCTCGTCACTTGCATCGCACATGAGCTCAAACGGAAGAGACCAATCCGGACCTTGGACAATAGGAGCGGTGAAAAGGGCTCCTTTCAACCTACAAAAGGACTTATAACAAGCATCATCAAACAAAAACTCCTTATCTTGTTTCAATAGGGATGTGAGAGGCTTAGCAATCATTGAAAAATCTTTTATAAAGCGCCGATAGAACCCGGCATTGCGAAGAAAAGACCTCACTTCCCTCACGTTGGTGGGGGGAGGAAGTTTTTCGATGACCTCAACCTTGGCTCTATCAACCTCAATGCCGGCATGGGAAATTTTGTGCCCAAGAACAATCCCACTTTCCACCATAAAGTGGCACTTTTCCCAATTCAACACGAGGTTAGCCCAAGAACAAGCCCTCTCACAACACGGGATCCATTGGTCGGGTTCAGTATTTAGTCCCTAGAATGCTTAAAAAATCGTATTTAATTAAATTCTGTTTTTAATAGTCCATGGATCAGCCTTGATGTTTAGTCAAAGCATAGTTTATTTTTAATTTTGGCCCAATCCTTTTTTATTTATATTATTATTTTGGCCCAAACATTTTTATTTTAATTTTTTTACATATTTTTTTGGCCCAATTAATAAATCAAATATCAGAAATGGCCCGAAACTATCATTCGGCAGTTAAACAGGCTAAAAAATTAGGGCAAAATGGGATTTTGATGGAAAACTGGTCAAAGTGTTTTTCGCGTCACGGCCAAAAGCATCGTGTCACGGGGCTCAATGCTGCGCCATGGTGTGAATTCCCGTGACACGATGTCAGTGTTGTGCCACAGGGCAGCTCCGTGTCCTTTCCGCGTAAACCCTTCACGCATTTTATCTCTCGTAACCTAATTATTTCCCGCGTCACACTGTATACCCCCGTGTCACGAGATTTTCCCCTGTTTGACGATTTCTGACACCGTGTCGCGGCGTGCTCTGCCATGTCGCGACGTTATTTTTTAGAGTTTTTATCTTTCTAGAGTTCCGTGTGTTCCCTCTACTCCTTTTCCCTATAAATACCCCCTCATTTCTGATGTACGGGACATCAATTAACTCTCTTTTTCTCTCTTCTACACCCTAATGTAAACATTAGCCTAACCTTCTTCTTTCAAAAGTCCCTCTTCAAGCACTCCAAGGAGTCCATACTTTACTCAAGGTTCTGTCCTTAAGTCAAGGCGTGAAAGGTAGAACTGTTTGAGGGTTTGGCCCTAAAATAACTCTATTTAATTTAATTTAATTTAATTATTGTTTTATTAATTTCCTTGAAGTTGCTAATTCGTTTATTATTTTATAGTTGCAAGCAAACAAAATCAAAGTAAGAATTATGTTCTTTTTATTTCTATTATTTTTCTAACGATTTTATATTGTTAGATTTATTGTTAAATTGCTTCCAATATTAATGTTTATTCTATTTTTATTTTTGATCACCATATTGCATGTTTAAAGGGAATATTTAATTGAAAATCACGCCTAATAAGATAATTTGGACGACCAGTTTAGGTTCCTTTTTAATCTTGTTGTTAATTCAATTGATCACAATATTTTAGAATTATGTGTTGCAATAATATTCACTACTAGAAAAAAATTTATTTGCTGCTATAAATTTGCTGCGTTTTTGACAAATCGCCGCAAATAAAAACGAGTTTTAAGTGTACATAAATCAAAAATATTGATTTGTAGGGGTTTTTCAATAAATCTGCTGCAAATGAAAATATCCTCCCTAACCCTAAACCCTCATTTCCTTAAATTCATTTCACTCTCCCTTTCTCTCTTAACCTCATTTCCTTTCTCTCACCTGCCCCAACTATCACCGATTCACCGGCAAGCGTTTAATCAGTCACTCTCCAAAACCATCACCGTCACCTCCCTTCTTCACCGTCGACTCAGCAGTCACTCTTAATAACCCTCACCGTCTCTTTCCTTTTTTCATCGTTGCTGGTAGGATTCGATTTTTCCTCAAGTACAGTTCGGCTAAGGCTTTTGTGATGGAGTTGCTGTCTTCGGATGATGGATCTTTTGTTTGTGGTTGACGGAGCTGCCACTGCTGCCGGAATCTCTCTCTTGCTATCTCTCCATCTCCTCAATTTTTGCTCACCAAAGCCCTAATTTTTGCCCTTATTTTGGGTTGATTATTTTGCTTGACATAGTTCAATTCTCCCTTTCACTCACTCACTAACAAAGGTAATGTTAAAAATTATCTCCTTAATAGAGGATGAATTTTTACATGGGTAATGTTTTGGGGGTTTATATTTGCTCTAATTTTTATAAATGCTCTAATTTATTGTTTAATAAACAACATGCAAATTGGAGTGGTTTACTTTTTCAAATATTCTTACTTTTGATTAGTTCTAAGTTTAATTCATTAGTTCAGATGTAATTTATAGGTATTGATTTTACTCAATCAATTCCATCTGCTATGTAGTTATTTTGCCATTTTTTTTGTTGAGATTTACTTTATTTTATGGGAATTAGCTGTCTATATTAGTCTGAGATTTGTTGTATTATTCTGGACATAATTGGATAACATAGGTATCCCTAAATTGTCCTATACATTATACATGCTGGGAATTAGTAAGATAAAGTAAACCCAATTCACTGGTTTATGATTGCTTTTGTTGGATTTTTAGTATATTTTTTTTAATTTATGATTGTTCTTCATTGTTATTGTACTTAAAATGGGGTGGACATGGGTAACCTGTGTGCTCACCGCAATCTACAGACTGTCACTTTTAAAGCTACGGTAACTGATTATATATTCTATTTCCTTTATTCACGAAATAATGGTTTGCAATTTTAGGGAAATTATATTCCAAATTATGGTTTAGGTCTTACTTTGGACATCTTTTGCTGGTTTTTGAAGCATTTGAACTCGGACACAACATCAATAGAAGCTCAAAGTGGATAATTATGAACTTTTTCATATTGATACAAGACAAGGCCATATTGGTAAGGCTTTCAATTGCTTTGGCGAAATATTGTTCTTGTATTTGTATCTTATTTACCCCTAATGCTTTGGTTTGGTATGACTTATTCTCCTTGGAAAAGTGTGAATTTCCTTTTTAACCTTGCTTTGTATTTACTAACCAATACTCTTTTCAATTAAGATTGTCATTTTGTCTCTTTTAATCTTTTTAATTACTAATTACAGCAACTTGAAAAGTATATTGTGGGAGTAGTAGTTGCACCATAATCAAATTATAAATTATTGTTGTGGAAATGATATTGTTACTAGTTTTGACTAATTAGTTTCAAGTGCTTTAATGTTGATACTTTGAAGATTTATATGGCCCCATAGTGATACTTGTTGTTGTATTTAATGGAAAAAGGAAAGAATATAAATTGTGTAATTACATATGCTTAAACTATTTATTCGTATTTAACTATTTGTGTTGTCAATGTCGTGCAATTTGGCTTTGGTATATGCAATTACGGCCTTTTAAGCTAATTATAATTTTACTTTTTGTTTTTTGTTAGTTGAGTCCTTTTAGCTAAAATCAGTCAATGGTTTTTCTGATTTGAGGACAAAGTCTGTCTTTGGAGATTTATTTTTGGTAAGTAGATTTGACAAATTCAATCTATACTTGCTAATTTAAGCATATATGTTCTTTTGATATCCAAGTTGATGGTGGCTTGTGACTTGTTGCAGTACTTAGGCCGCTTAATCTCTTACCAATGCGGTTTTTAATTACGCAGAGGTGCTGCTCATTACTTTCCCAAACCTGGCCATGAGAATCGACCCATCTTAAGTCTTGAAGATAGCAAGGGAAACACACATTACATGTTGCAGCAAAGAAGGGTTGTGCCCAGGTTAATTTTTTCATCCTTACATTTCTTATTTCCTATAGTAGTTCTTGAATTCCAAGTAAATTATTTTTTCATTTGTATCATCAATGGACAGTGGGTATAAGCCCATAATCATATTATGGCTGTGTTGATTCGTTTGATCACTAAGAAAGTGATGCAACTGGATTGGGTTGCATCTTATATTAGGTGATCCCTAAGTAAGCCTTAGTTATGTTAACTAATTTTTTCATTTAAAATTTCAGGTTGCCTATAGCCTTATACAGTATTAAGGCATAAACCTAAATGCAATCAATATAGCAGGGGAGACTGTGCTTGATACTGCTGAAAAAATTTGACCACCAAAGCTTGAAGCTAGGGCACATAATTCAAAAAACTTGGGAAGCCTCCAAGCATAGAGAAGCAATTTAAGCAAACCATAAGTAACATCAAACACGACGTGCAATCGCAGTTGGAACAAATCCATCAAATCGATGTTAAAGTCTAAAAGGTTGTGAAAAAGCTTAAGAAACTCCATACCAACGATATCATAGGAATTTATTAAATGGAAATGTACAAGTTTGTAATGTTGCGGTGGTTGGATTACTTCTTGTTGCATTCCCATTGTAGGATTATTTATTTTTTCATTTTTAAAAAAAAAAAAATCGTAAGTGTAATGTAATATTACAAATTACTGGCAATATATATGTTTATATTTATATATGTATGGATTTGGGTAACAATTAAGCTGTAGTCTTCTTGTTTTCTACTAGCGCAAATAAATGTTTTGATAATATAATATTGTTCTAGTGATTTAATTGCAGCTCTTAGAACAATAAAAGAGCAAAAATTAAATTATTGTTTTCTACTAGCGCAAATAAATGTTTTAATAATATAATATTGTTCTAGTGATTTAATTGCAGCTCTTAGAACAATAAAAGAGAAAAAATTAAATTATTGATTAATTGTAAAATATATTAATTTACGGGGGTTTTATGGCATTAATGCAGCAAATCAATCAATTGATTTGCAGCGGTTAATGGCATAACTGCAGCAAATCAATCGACTGATTTGCTTCTCTTTGTAACCACAGCAAATCAATCAAATCAATCATTGATTTGTTGCACCCGCGTTTGTTGCCACTCCAAAAACGCAGCAAATTAACTATTTGCAACCGCTGCAAATCAATGTTTTTCTACTAGTGATTAAACCAATTTAGCATAATAATAGTGTAGAGAAAATTTAATATTTTGTTTGCATGCCTTTGAGATCGCCGGAATCACTTTTCACTATATGAATCGAGTATAGGCCAATACAGGCGAATGTGACTTCATGACTCACTTCGTTGTATCATCCCTGATCCTCCTTTCTTGGTTTCGAACCATATGGATATATAATGTTCCTTTATCGTGGTTGCCTTTTATAATACGTAAACGGTTTACAAGTTCCTTAAAAAACTTGATGGCAGTTCCCTACTTTCCTTGTCTTTAATTGTATTATGTCACACTTGAAGAAATTTTTTTTTAGCAATATCAAGCACCGTTTCCCCTGCTTTACTGAGTAACTTTAGGTTTATGCCTTTAAAATGTAGAAGGCAATAGGCAACCTGCAATTTTAAATAAAAAAATTAGTTAACATGATTGAGGCTTACTTAGGGATCATCTAATATAAGATGCAACCCAATCCAGTTGCATCACTTTCTACATGATCAAACGAATCGACACAGCCATATTATGATTATAGGCTGATGCCTACTGTCCATTCATGATACAAATGCAAAAATAATTTACTTGGAAGTCAAGAACTACTATGGGAAATAGGAAATGTAAGGATGAAAAAATAACCTCGGCACAACCCTTCTTTACTGAAACGTGTAATCTTTGTTTCCTTTGCTATCTTCCAGACTTAAGATGGGTCGGTTGTCATGGCCAAGTTTGGGAAAATACTGAGCAGACCTCTGCGTAATTAACAATCGCATTGTTAAGAGATTAAGCAGCCTAAGTACCGCAACAAGTCACAAGCCACCATCATATTGGATATCAAAAGAACATATATGCTTAAATTAGCAAGTATAGATTGAATTTGTCAAATCTACTTAACAAAAAAAATATCTCCAAAGGCAGATTCTTCCTCAAATCAGAAAAAACCATTGACTGATTTTAGCTGAAAAGGACTCAACTAACAAAAAACTAGAATTATAACTTGCTTAAAAGGCCGTAATTGCTATATACCAAAGCCAAATTGCACGAAATTGACAACGCAAATAGCTAAATACCAATAAATAATTTAGGCATATGTAATTACACAATTTATATTCTTTCCTTTTTCCATTAAATACAACAAAAACAAGTATTACACAATTTATATTCTTTCCTTGTATCCATTAAATACAAAGCAATGTTAAAAAGGAATTTCACACTTTTCCAAGGAACATAAGTCATAGCCAAACCAAAGCATTAGGGGTAAATATGATACAATCATACAAGAACAATATTTCGCCAAAGCAATTGAAAGCCTTACCAATATGACCTTGTCTTGTATCAATATGAAAAAGATCATAATTTAACCTCTATTGATGCTGTGTCCGAGTTCAAATGCTTCAAAAATAAGCAAGAGATGTCCAAAGTAAGACCCAAACCGCAATTTGGAATATAATTTCCCTAAAATTTCAAACCCCTATTTCGTGAATAAAGGAAATAGAATATACAATCAGTTATCGTTGCTTTGAAAGTGCCAGTATGTAGGTGGCGGTTAGCGTATAGGTTACCCATGTCCACCCCACTTTAAGAACACTAAAAATGAAGAATAATCATAAATAAAAAAAATATACTAAAAGTCTATCAAAAGCAATCATAAACCAGTGAATTGGGTTTACTTTATCTTACTAATTCCCAGCACATATAATGTATAGGACAATTTCGGGATACCTCTGTAATCTAATTATGTCCAAAATAATACAGCATATTTCAGACTAAAATAGACAACTAATTCCCAGAAAATAAAGTAAATCTCAACCAAAAAATGGCTAAATAACTCCATAGCACATGCAATTGATTGAGTAAAATCAATACCTATAAATTACATCTGAACTAACGAATTAAAGTTAGAACTAATCAAAAGTAATATTATTTGAAAAAGTAAACAACTCCAATTTGCTTGTTGTTTATTAAACAATAAATTAGAGCATTTATAAAAAAAAAAACAATAAATTAGATCATATATAAACCCCAAAACATTACCCAAATAAAAATTCATCCTCTATTAAGGAGATAATTTGTAACATAACCTTTGTTAGTGAGTCAGTGAAAGGGAGAATTGAACTATGTCGAGCGAAATAATCGACCCAAAATTAGAGCAAAAATTAGGGCTTTGGTAAGCAAAAATTGAGGAGATAGAGAGATAGCAGGAGAGAGATTCCAGCAAGCAGTAGCAGCTCCGTCAACCAATAACAAAAGTTCCATCAACCCAAGACAGCAACTCCATTACAAAAGCCATAGCCGAACTGTACTTGAGGAAAAATCGATTCCTGCAAGCGATTATGAAAAAAGGAAAGAGACGGTGAGGGTCTTGAAGAGTGACTGATGAGTCGACGGCGAAGAAGGGCGGTGACGGTAATGGTTTTGGAGAGTGATTGATTCGACGCTGGCCAGTGAATCGGTGATGGTTGGGGTAGGTGAGAGAAAGGAAATGAGGTTATAAGTGAAAAGAAGAGTGAAATGAACTAGGGGGGGTAAGAAAATGAGGGTTTAGGGTTAGGGATTATATATTCATTTGCAGCGGATTTAAAGAAAACCCCTATGAATCAATATTTTTGATTTATGTACACTTAAAACTCATTTATATTTGCGGCGATTTTTCAAAAACGCAGCAAATTTATAGCAACAAATAAATTTTTTTTCTAGTAGTGTCACACTTCATATTAGTGCCAAGCATATCCACCACATGCTTTAACATAGGCGCACTTCGAACGACACCTACAATTTTGCGACTCCACTGGAGAGAGGATTCTTGGTTATTTATCGATTTGAGTGATCGGTATTTAATTAAGATGAGTGGATGAGACTTGAAAGATTCTTGAAAAATATTCATGTTATTAAATTGGCATTTTTTCATAAGCATAGACATTTTAACGTCGCAGTTAGGTCTGTCCCGTAGGAAAAATTGAATAACTTGATTGAGAACAAAGGAAAATAGGGCACCAGTCAGTTTTTTTACTGCCACGCCACGACAGATGCTGCCGTATCACGGTGCAGTACACCGTCATGCGTTATGCACCACCATGACACGATACACTCCGTCGTGTCACGGTAATCCTTAAATCCGTCCAGTGGCTTATTTTCTCTTCTTATAATCAACTTCCTTCGGTTTTTCTTAAAAAATGTGTGTGTTCTACATACGTCTTAGCCCTGGGGAATCTAAGCTCTATCAACCCAAAAACGTTCATGGCAATAAGGGTTCATCCGAGTTATTAAATCCACCCAAACTATGGAGTTGAGTTTTATTTCATCACGAACTCGCGGAGCCGCCTGTTGGCATACACCCTTTAGGGAGGCTGCCTTGCTAAAACGTCCAAACTCTTAACCATGGTACCTTTTTGACACCCAAAGCTTGACCAATATTTGAACATAGATCTTGACCTTAGGTTGCGAACTATTTTTACATCGTGACTAAATGCTACGTGGTTTATTTGGTGCTAACCCACATGTATTTGCTCATTTTGTTTAACTTATGACCGAGGGTTTTTATTTCCACATAGTAATTAGACGGACTGAAAAATGATTAAAACCTGGAAATTACACAAATTTAGGCCTGGAATTGTGCACCATGTCACGACAGGTCTGTCGTGCAACTGTGTACAATTCCATGACACGCTGCAATGTCCCATCTGACGGTGCATTGTACCGTGTCATGACAGTCAGCACCATTGCACGGTGCTCAAGATTTTTTCCAGTCAGTCCTTTTTTGGTCTTTGTGCGTGCTTATGTGGTTCGTGTATCTGGTTTGATGTCATATCTAGCTGTACGGTGATAACACGTGTCCATAACCTCACTTTATCACTCACATGTCGTGTTAAGTTCACACACTCTTTCGTTAGTCGTGCACTATTTTATGACCGTATTTTAGGGTGGTCTTGTGCTGTTTTTTTTTTTTCGTAGTAAGTCGGATGGTATCCTCCCATTCATATTTTTTATAATATAAAGAAAATTTCAAAAAAAACAAAATTTTGCTTTTTTCTTTTTCGGATGGGTCAAGATTAAGTCTAGTCATTAAAGGTGTGTTTGTTTCGATGTCACAACACTTGGTTAAGAAGCAGGTGTAGATTGTTATAGTTCAAGTCAATACCTCAACAACCTCTTATACCAAAGAGGTGTATAAGGAAACCACCACAATCATCTCCACAAAGTCAGTCTCTAGTCTACTTTCAACCAATGGCTACTAAGGAGGATATTGAGAACATAACAGGACCATTGAGATGTTGTGTAACATGATGCAAACGCTAACCACCAAGGTCAACACGGTAGAGCAAGATAATTAAAACAATGTCACTGCCGCTGTAATGGACAAGATCAAAGAACTGATGAGTAAACTCTCTAAAGAGTTCACCTGTCACCTCTTCGTCCATAAGGAACAGGCTTCCCGAAAATTTTTCCACTGTTGACATTCCCAAGTTCAAGCCTACTGATAATCTGCTGTTCCACTTGAAGGCTTTATATGCGACCATGGCTCTTATGGGATTAGATGTGACACTCTTCCCTACTGTGTTCCCTCTTTCCTTGGAGTATGCCTGTAACCAGTGGTTCTACTCTCTAGAATCCAAACATGTTGCAACTTGGGAGGATGTTACTTAAAGCTTCATGAACCGTTACAAGTGTGACATCCAAGCCAAGACTTCTGAACGTGAACTCTCCATTCTCAAACAGAAGGAGAATGAAGGCTTCACTACTTTTCTCAGCAGGTGGAGAGAAACAACTGCACTCTTGGTAGATCCTCCCAAGGAGAAAGAGATGGTTCTCCAATTTATTGCAAATCTGATTCAAAATTACAAGCCTCACCTGAAGTTTCTTCCTTTGATTACCTTTGAAGCTGTGTACGATATTGGGATCAATATCGAATATGAACTGATGAAGACTGCTGGTAGCAACAACAACAGCAACACTTGGAAAAATATGAAGAACGAAACTCCTTCTTCTTCGTCTTCAAAGGCCAATAATGCTACTAACTGTTTGGGGGTAAAAATTACCCCTATATGTGGACCAATGCCACCTCGACATGTGTCCGCAAGCTTAGCGCTCAATGAGCCAATTAGAGCATGACACGTGTCACTCAATGATAGAAGGGTGAAAATGGGCTTTAAGCCCACAACCCTAGAAACCGAATATCAGTGGGAAGCCAATATATTTAGGTTAAATAACCTAAGAGGCACATATCCCAATGCTCTATAAATACTGATCATTATATTAGTTTAAAGGGATCCAATTCTCTCTCCAAGGGCAATGCCCCCCACAATTACTCTCCCTTCTCTCTACTTTCTCTCTCAAAAATACATTATTTCGATCACTGACTTGATTGTCGGAGGCGGACCTCCGGCCCCCCGGGGTCCGTTGTTTTGCAGGTGACCGGTCCGTTTGAGTGTTGCATTGCGGATCTGTCTTCCGCAGGACGTACACGCCCTCCACTCGGGTACGTACAAAAAACCCCCAAAACATTTGGCGCCGTCTGTGGGAAGACACATCTGTAATGGCACAACGGTAGTGGATCATTGACTCAAGGAGGGAGCCTCCTTTGGGAGACAACAGGTGTCATGAGGCCTGATGTCTAGAACAACAGTCGTCGTGAGGTTGAATGTCGAGAGTCAGGCGGCTAAAAAGGCCAGTCAGACTAAGTTATGCATTTTTGAAGGTTAAAGGGCAATGTCGTTTAACCTAAATTTTATTAGGGGTGAGATGGCTAAATTGGCCAACTCCCCTATTTAAATCCGACTCATATAATGAGTCAGCGGCATGCTACACAGCCGGATGCATACAGCCGGCATTCTACTCTATCTATAGATTCCACTAGTTTTGACAACTAGTGGAACAAGCTTATTTATCTTTTGTAAAAAGGAGAAATAAAAGAGTTAACATTTTTAATTAAACCAATAAAGTGTTGTTAAGCACTATCCTATGCATGCGACAAAACCTGAACAATCCTCCTTCATTATCCATGAATGATGGGGAAGCTGCAACTTGTATAAATACAAGTGGCAATCTTTTTACACTCAAGTAGCTGCCAAACGGCATTCTCATGTGCCGCATGAGTACAAGCCCACCAAAGCACAATTTTAAATTCATATTACTTATATTATAATCATAAAAGTCTTACTTTTATAATTATAAAGGTAAGAACAAGTTAAAACTCCACTCAAGCGGCATTTTATCATAATAATTTGCATGAGAGCTTGGTGGAAAAAGTTGCCAGGCGCCAACAAACTATCAAATTGGGATTAGCTACGTACTCCACATGTTTTAATAAGGGTAGCCGGCACCATTGAGCTGCTCCGCCATTGTGATACACAATCATTATTATGATAGAGCTGCTCCATTTCTTCTTCTTGCCTTAACAAGTCAGACTCAACAATTTTTGCATCAAACATAGTCGGTCAGCGTTATTAAAAATGTCAGTCCGCCTGTGTTCAATTTAAATCTTGTACAAGAGGCAAGAAGTGTTTGGTGTGTGCTTAGGCTAAGTAGTAACATCAAGGCAAACTACTTTGACTATCAATAGGGTAAGCCGGTTACTATCATCAAGTTATTAACCGGCTGCAGCATTCGCTCATTGAGCTCGACTGACTCCAAACCGGCTGGGTCGTAATCAATCAATTCATATTTTTGCACCCCATACAGCCTGGGTTATAGCCAATTAAATCCGGCTGCAGCGGTTGCTTTAAACAACCTCAAAGCCGGCTGTGATGTGAGCTAGCAAGAGAGCTCGATTGTAAGCTTGCTCAAGCGGCAAATATGCCAACTTATATAATGGTAGTAAGGCGGCACTTAGAAGGTGGATGCCTAAGTGATACAGCTGGTCAGAGCTATCAACGGTGTCAGTTGGGGCTGCTTTATTCTTCAATAAAACCCGGCTGTAGGGGAAGCTTGGCTCGTAAATCAAGTCCGGTTATGATGGCGACCATATTCATCATTATTGCTTAAGCCTAATTGATTGTATAAATAAGAAGCAAGGTGGCAAGCGGTTTAATAAATTATTTGATAGTATCATGCGTCATTTACATGCGACAAGTGAGATACATTTCCATACTCCATGTTTTTGACAGCTATCAAAGTTTAATTTATTAAACTCCATATTCTACTCTTGAATGGACTCATGAATAATTTAGGCAGTTGTAATGATGATCATAATAGAGTCGCTAGGATTGATCATTTGCAAGCTCGTGAAATCCAATAGGCTGGACGGTCATGACAGCCGATCAACAAATGAGAGTATTATGGGTGAAAGGGGTAAGGCGGCAATGATGGGTGTCAGACATAAGAACAACAAACAAGCCTTAAACTCCACATATACAAGCGGCATCATAAGCTATACCTTTGCATAGGCGGCATAGAAACCCGCATGTGTAATCAGAGCAAACCCATTTCTCGAGCAGCTTTCCCCATCAATTAAATCCGGCTGTGTGAGCAGATTGTCCCACCAATATACCCCGGCTGTAGTGACATTTTTGCTCGTCACAAAAACCGACTGTAGGTGCAGCTCTCCTCGCCAAGTTATCCTAGTTGCCAAGGCTCAATTGCTCGTCAAATATGCCCGGCTGTGGGATGCTTTGTTAATTTCAAATGCTCGTCAAATAAACCCGGCTGAAGGGTTATTTTGTTCACCAATTAAATCCGTCTGGAGGGCAACTTTATACCTCAATCAAGCCCGACTGCCCTCAAATGGCTCTAGGGGCTGCTGCAAGAATGGCTACAATGGTCGTTTGGTTCATCCTCGAAGCTGGCCGCAAGTGGCTGCAATATTCATCTATTATTCATCAATTAAACCGGCTGCCATGGTTGTCTGGTTCGACCTCAAAGCTGGCTTGCTTGATTGTTTTTTAACATAAGCGGCAGCCGACACCTGATCGTGATGGCTCATCATTTGAGAATAAGCACAAGCGGCATCAAAAAAATTGTTAGTTTTTGATGTCAGCCGGAACTTGATGATTGTTGTAACATGATGATTATGAGTATCATCACATGGTGATTATCAACGGGGCAACCGATATTTGGTGCCCGGATGACCATGTCATGTAGAATTAACGGGTGTATCACCCCTTAAGCAGCTTTTGTGCGTGAAGCTAGTTGGGCTACCATACAAATTTGCAAATCATTATTATGATTTAAAAAAAAAAAAAAAAAGCCGCCTGACTACATGATCATTTTGGAGGAAAAAGAAAAGAGTGCATCACTTTGTATATAATATACATGAGTAGCATATTAAAAGATTACAAGCCACATACGACATTGATGTCGGGCTACTTTGTGCATCCTCAAGCCCGGCTGTAGTGGCAGCTTTGCTCGTTACAAAAGCCGGCTGTATGGGCATCCATGCTGAACAATTTACCCCGGTTGTATGGGCACCCATGCTCATCGACTAATCCCGGCTGTTGGAGCAGCTTCGCTCTCCAATTAAGTCCGACGGCAGGGCACCTTTGCTTATGAACTAACCCAGCAATAGGGGCTGCTGCCTACCTTGATTAAGCCCGGTTGTGGGGCTTTTTCTTGCCTCGATTAAGTCGGCTTCCATGACTTCTTTGTTCAAGCTCAAAGACGACTGTTATGGTTGCTTTGTTCAAGCTCAAAGACGGCTTCCATGGCTACTTTGTTCAAGCTCAAAGCGGGCTACCATGGCTTCTTTGTTCCTCAATCAAGGCCGGCTATATTTGCTGTAGGGGCTGCTTTGCTCATCTACCCTTCCCGATTGTGGGGCTGCATTATGCCTCAATAAGGACCGGCTGCAGTGATTGCTTTGTTCATCAATTAATTCAGGTTGAATAATGGAGGTAACAATATAATTTGATTTGATTCCCTCCAATAATAATAATGCATTAAGATAGTAATGATAGTCTTTATTATTATTGTTATTATTATAATTTTGATTATTGATGCATCGATTGAATTTTAAAATAATCTGACGGTTGTCTAAACTCCAATATTAAACTAAGTTTAAAACTTAGTATCTAAACTAACGTCAAAGTGACGTGAGGCCAATTGCCGGATTATAAACTAAGTTTGAAACTTAGTAGCTAAATTAACATCCAAGTGACGTGAGGCCAATGGCCAGATAATAAACTAAGTTTGAAACTTAGTAGCAAATTCAACGTCAGAGTGACATTCGGCCAACGGCAAGATAACTAAACTAGGCAGAAAACCGTTTAGTGGCTATACAGCCGGTCTCAACCTAGACAAGAGGCCAATGGCCGGATGGTTTCTTTTTTCATAAAATAGCTTTTCCCAGCATGGACAATGGCGTCCGGCGACACCCCCCCGGGTGCGATCGTCGCAGAGAGCAGCCTAACTGCTTGCTCTACGTACCTATGCAGACGGCAATGATTGAACGACCAAATTGATCAACTCATAGC
This sequence comes from Chenopodium album, assembly GCF_948465745.1. Lineage (NCBI taxonomy): Eukaryota > Viridiplantae > Streptophyta > Magnoliopsida > Caryophyllales > Amaranthaceae > Chenopodium > Chenopodium album. The sequence continues at coordinate 20,979,927 of NC_137842.1, forward strand.
CGTCTGACCAGAACAGTCTAAAGAACGACTAAGTTTTCGGAACACCGGATGTCCTAAGACATCAGTTGGTGACCGACCGAATTTTCTTACTTAGGCTTTTCATTCCAAAATTTCACAGACTCTCCCATTGGGGCAAAAAGAGTTGTGCAATTGGTTATACAACCGTCTTGAAAAAGACATGAGGCCAATGGCCGGATGGTTATACATTTTGGTAAATATGTCTGCTCCAATGTGAAATATGGCGTCCGGCGACACCCCTCCGGGTGCAATCATAACAGAAAGCACTCTATCGTTTGCTTTACGTACGCATGATGGGCGGCAAAAATTAAACGACCTTATTGGTCAATCCATAGCCGCCTGACCTGGGTAATCTAAAGAACGACCAATTCTTTAGGAACCGGATGTCCAAAAGACATCAGCCGGTGACCGACCGAAGTTCTAACTTAGAATACCTTCCGAAATTATACAAGTCCTCCCAATGGGGTAGAAGGACATTGAAAGTATAATTGGATTACGAACACCCCAGGCAGAATTTGCCTCCTGTCCTACAAAGAGTCAAGCCGCCATTTGCCTCTTGTCCTATGAAGAGTCAGGCGGCCATTTGCCTCCTGTCCTATGAAGAGTCAGGCGGCCATTTGCCTTCTTCCCCAGGCGGCCATTTGCCTCCTGTCCTATAAAGAGCCAGGCGACCATTTGCCTCCTGTCCTATAAAGAGCCAGGCGACCATTTGCCTCCTTCACCTAGGCGGCAATTTGCCTCCTGTCCTATGAAGAGTCAGGCGGCCATCTGCCTCCTGCCCCCAGGCGGCAATTTGCCTCCTGTCCTATGAAGAGTCAAGCGGCCATTTTCCACTTGCCCCTAGGCGGCCATTCGCCACCTGCCTTATGGGATGTCAAACGTTTCAAAAATATTCTAAGTCACCTAAAGGTCATATGACCACCATAGTGGGGCTAAAAGAAATAAAAGTCGTCATCTGTCTAGTTTAGGCGGCAATCATTATTATGATTGATTAACTTAGAAAATATCATACCATTTAAGGTATCAAATTTTCCAAGTTAATCAAATCTCTCTTTTATTGAACTACACATATGCCGCCCATAAAGGTTTTGAACAAGCGGAAAATAAAGCCTTGATTTCGAAAGGAGTAATTCCTCTTGAAAAAGAAATTACCCTTTCCGAGGGGGTACTGTTTGGGGGTAAAAATTACCCCTGTATGTGCACCAATGCCACCTCGACACGTGTCCGCAAGCTCAACGCTCAATAAGCCAATTAGAGCATAACACGTGTCACTCAATGATAGAAGGGTGAAAATGGGCTTTAAGCCCACAACCCTAGAAACCATATAACGGTTGGAAGCCAATATATTTAGGTTAAATAACCTAAGAGGCACATATCCCAATGCTTTATAAATACTGATCATTACATTAGTTTCAAGGGATCCAATTCTCTCTCCAAGGGTAATGCCCCCCACAATTACTCTCCCTTCTCTCTACTTTCTCTCTCTAAAATACATTATTTCGATCACTAACTTGATTGTCAGAGGCGGACCTCCGGCCCCCCGGGGTCCGTTGTTTTGCAGGTGACCGGGCCGTTCAAGTGTTGCATTGCGGATTTGTTTCCCGCGGGACGTACACGCCCTCCACTCGGGTACGTATAAAAAAAACCCCAAAACACTAACAACGTCAATGTCAATGATGTGTTAGATCTTAATGCTCCCCCTCAAAGATTCCAAAGGTAAAGGAGGATTTATACGCCTTTGAGAATGAGCTACGATGCTTCTTTTAATCGCTTGCATAATCAAGGACTGATTATGCCAATTAGACCCTTTCCAGAACCTCGACAAGAGAACAGAACTGCTAGCTATGACCCCAATGCTCATTGCATGTTTTATCAAGGAGAAGGTCATACAACTGAAAAGTGTTGGAGGTTGAAGGATGTAATCCATGACCTGATCGATGCTAATCAACTTCCTGTCCCCCAGAGGACAAGAAGCCTAATATTCAAACATGTCCCCTTTCTAATGCTTTGGCTATCATTGGGGGACGATGTCTCCTTTGATCTATCAATACTCATTCAACCTGTGAATGAACCTTTACCAGAAGTTGTATTTGTTTCAAACTATGAAGAAGTGAATGGAATTTGGGATAGTGACGATGAAGAGGTCTATCTCAAAGATATAGCATGTTCATTTCTTGGTTTTAGTGAACATGATAGGGAAGACCTTGAGGTCAAGGTTCTCACCAGAAATGGACGGTTGCAACCGCCTAGTCCACCTCCACCTCCACTACAATCACAACCAATAGTTGATCCCATCGACCTTGTGAACAAACGATGTGATAAAACGTTACAAAAGACTAAGGTGGAAATGAATGTATGCAGGATATTGGCCACCTCCCACGAGCATCGAAAGGCTGTGATGAATGCTCTAGTTAAAATAGTTGTTGATAATGATATTACTCCCCAGGGCTGGTAAGCTTTCTGACTATTGAATTGCCAAGTACCAGTAATCTGATTTCCTTCTCAAACAAGGATCTTCCCCTAGAAGGGGACCAACATAACAAGGCCTTACACCTCACTGTGGTTTTTAGGCAGATAAATGTTCCTCTGAGCATGGTTGATAATGGCTCTGCAATCAATGTATGCCCACTCCGCACTGTAAAGAAGTTAGGCATAAAAGATGAAGAATTGATCCCCTCTCCTCAAGGGATTCGTGCTTACGATAATACTCGCCGCCAAGCTGTGGGTACTATCATGATAAATATAACTACTGGAGCCATTGAACGTCGCGCCAAGTTTCATGTGGTGGACATTAATGCTTCATTCAATCTGCTATTAGGTCATCCTTGGCTTCATGAGCTAAAGGCGATCCCATCGTCGTTGCACTAAAAAGTGAAAGCTATAGTTGGAGGGGTTCCAATTACCATTGATGCCTCCCCATGCGCATTCAAGTTATTGATACTCCAATCGTCCATGTCAACCATGACGAGGAAGATAAAGATCTCTGGGGATTTAAATTAGACGATGTTCTCATAATTGAAGAAGACAAGAAGTGTCACCTCGACATTGATCCTTATTCGAACACTAGTGTTAATGCCAAGAAGCAAGGGCATTTCCCTAGAATGACCCTCGGACTCAAAAAGAAAATGGCTGAACTTTGGGGGCATCCTAGTGCACCTACGAAGGATACCTTTGGCTTGGGATTCAAGCCAACAAAAGAAGATATAAAACAGGCTCTCCAGAAAATGAAGCCTTGAAATAATGCTCGAACCATGAAGACGAAAATGCCCATGGAACCATACCCCTTCACTCTCAACGGCAATTACATAAAAGAAGGGAAAAACTTCCCACGCTATGAATTCCCTGAGCCTTTCGTCCATAATGGGAAGCGTGAGCCAGGTTTTGAGATGTTCCTTGATTGTGACTTCGTCGAAGAAGAGTTCTTAACAACTGAAAAACAACCGAGTCCAAGCTCTGATGATATGAACATTAATCTTCGTTTTGGACTAGAAAAGAATGAACCCAAACCTGTATGAAATGACGATTCTGAACACATTCAAGCTGTCATATCAAGCAAAGATTTTGACCCCTTTGAGTTAATCGTCCAGACTGATGATGTTTCAAAGGGATGGTACAAGACGGTGAAGATCACTACGCCAAGTGGAGAGAAGTTGGAAGTGACTGCTGGCGAAGGTCCTATATTTGATGAATCTGAATCGTCTAGGTCCGAGTCCGAGTCGTTAGACCAGTCTTTAGGATCTAAGGCCGACCCCCTTTCTTCCATATATTCTAATGCAATTCCCCTTAATGCCGAGTCTCTTGTTGAGTCTCCTCTTTCCATCCCAAATAATTTCGGCGAGGTCGCAGCTGACCTTGCCTTTCTCGATGTAATGACCAACGAATGAAATAAAATGAGTACCTTTGCTTACGATGCATGTCATTCCCCTAACCCTGATCAATATTGCTTTGCTAATGATAAAAATGACAAAGAAATAATAAAAGCAATGGAAGAACACGAAAATAAATCAGCAATCATTGAAGATACAGAAACAGTTAATATTTCCAATGATACGACTATCAAAGAAGTTAAAATTGGATTAACACTAAGTCAAGACAAACGCAAAGAGGTAATTAACTTGCTTAGTGAATTTAATAATTTATTTTCTTGGTCATACCAAGATATGCAAGGAATTGAGACCGAGGGATAGGATTTTTGGTGCTCTATGCGTTTAAGGTGTCCTTGACACTGAGGTAGAATTAAAAGGGTTCAACATTAAATAATATGTGGTAACTAATTATTCAAAAATTAAATTGGTATGTTTGGTTGATTGAATAAATATTGTTGATTGATTTATTATGCTTTGAGAGTCATCACCAAGTCCAATAATATGTAAATAACGTAAACTGAAAGAGATTACGCACCAAAACTCTTGGAACGTATATACCTTGAGTATAAACAATGGGGGGAGTTATGGGGTTTTATATTTAACCATAACTTCTAATGGAGTACAGGACGCTGTATATTCCTTTTTATTTATTATTTGCGCAGGAATTCCGCCACCTTTTAGTGGTTTTGTCGCTGGCACGGTTATCTCCCGTGTCAGTTAACCTCAATTTATTTAGGGAAGGTATAATTAGAAACCCCTTCGATGCGTAATCAACGCTAAATGAATTATTTAGTGTCTAGTAAAGTGTCTTGTTGATTGTTGTGTGTGCTTGTAAACAGGTACATTGAGGTAAGTGTGTGTTGATAGGTGAAAGCATGTTAGTGTGTTTAATTACACCTGCGTACTCAGCTTTGCTGATTGTGTGTATTTGTGTGTTTGGCCCTGTCTTTATCTTGGTCCTATGACGACCCATTTGTAATGGAGAGTAGTGGGGACAAGTAGAGATAAACTTTTCAGGTATTGAAGCATATTCATGACGGGGCATGAGTGAAGAGTGAATCATGCTAGTTTCCAATAGTTTACGATGTGTTTTATGCTTTGTTTATTTATGATACTTTTCATGTGGACTAACGCAAAGGCTTGGTTTTGGAACGGTTTTGAATAAGGGCCTTTAATGGTTCCAAGTTGTAGTTTGATTTTATTTGACTTTGTTTGTTTGGTTTTAAACTTTACTTTCATTTGGTTGACTTTTGAGTTGACTTGTTTAAACAGTTTTTAATTTAAAGTCTTCCACTGTGTATCTTTGATAATTGCCTTAGCCGTTTTCACGGTGGCGGTAATGTCTTAGATATTCCTAAATCGTATTTTAAAAAGTAAAGTGGATATTTAAAAGAAAGGAATTTCTAGGGTGTTACATAGCGTATAAAGACAATCATCACCATATAGTCCACATACATTATTATTGTATTCAGGTCCATAAATTTCTTATAATCTCCCACTTACATAAAATACAATTACATGTTTGTGATTCTTGATGATTGCATTTTACTTTAAAACTTTATGAGCTCAGAATACTATGATTTCTAAACGTCTTTAAACAATTCGGTCCATCAATTATATTAACATAGAGTCAAAGCCATCTAAGCTACGATTAACGTAACTAGGCCCATCAATGGCGACAATGTTAACACAATCAACGACATGAATCAAGTATAGGTGTGTAGCATGGAAATAACATAAATGTGATCCAAAATGTCTGTTTCCAACTGGTCCACTTCAAGCTTTAGCAAGATCACGATAAGATCTAATAGAAGAGTAAACCAAACTGAATACTTTATTTCTGCAGAAATACTTAAAAGCACAATATTCAAAACGTGTTTATGTCATACAAGCAATAAGATAACAAACTCCCACTGAAACTATATATCCTAAGGTGGCATAACACCCATATGAGCAGTGTGCTCATGAAATACTTTGGGTGGTAAACCCTTAGTAAGAGGTCTCGTAATCATGGAGTTTGTATTAATATGCTCTACGGACAATTGTTTACTCTCCACTCTTTCCTTCATAACAGTAAACTTGACATCAATATGCTTTGATTTTGACAAGCTTTTGTTACTGTTGGCATACAATACTGCTGACCTGTTGTTGAAAGGAATGGTGTCCTTCGAACAAGTGTACTAATCCGTTAGTGGGTTCAGAATTATTAGAAATCTAATATATTCAGTGAGGTCAAGTGATCGGAATGCCTGGGTGGAGGCCGCTTCCGATCAGTAATATTAATGAATAATTAATATTACAGCTTAATCTTGACTGAACCCTTCGGGTCACACCCAAGCATTCAACAAACCGAACCGACGAATTAATTCGGAAGGAATTAATGAGTCGACCGAGTAATATTTATTTAGACGTCGGAAATTCGAGCTTAGAGCGTCGAAACTGAGAGTCGGAAGTCGAGTCGAAAAATAGTGAAAGACGAGACGAGAAATAGTAATAAATCAACAAAAGACCAAAATACCCCTAGCATCGGAATGCCCAAGCAAACCGAGTGCTAAGGGCGTATGCCCTAGCATGGTGGCTAGCATCGCAAGGCTAGGCACAGCCTTGTGCGCGCAATAGCTAGCAAGCCATGCCGCAACAAGCTGCAGCAGCTAGCACGCTAGGCGCGCCAGCACGCCACAGCTAGCAGCAGCATGGCTAGGCCATTGCTTGCTGCTTAGCAGCGCTGGCCAAGGCCAGCAGCAGCCCGCACAAGCATGCTGGGCTTGCTGGCCAGCAGCGCTTGGCAGCCCGCATGCGAGTGCTGGGCATGCTGGGCTTGCTGGGCGTGGCTGCCACGGACAGCAGCACATGGCAGCCCACCTTGGCTACCTTGGTGCCCAAGGGTGGGTGCCATATGGCTAGTGGTCTTTGAGTGTGTGTGGAGTGAGGTGGCCGGTTATGGGAGAGGGAATGGGGAGCAAGTTTGGTCCCCCCCTTCTCCAAGTGGTCCTCACCTAACCACTCACATGAGCTTGCCACTTGTTGATTTATTACTAGCTTGATTATTAATTTTATTTTAGCTTTAAAATAAAAGGAAAAATCATACTATCCCACATTGATGGGAGAGTAAATGATACTCCCATCATTTCCTATAAATACCCAAGTATGGGCATTGGGAATGATGCTTGAGTAAGAGTTGAAAAAGGCATCACAATTAGTGAAAACCTTTGATCTCAATATAATTACTCGGGTTTTATTGGTCGGGTCTTGCTAACCCCAAGACATTGGACCTAGTCGGTTTTGTTGGTGCGGGTGGACTTCGTTGGAGGTCTCCGTGTGAGCGGGACTTGAAGCTTTCAAGTAAGAGCTCATTTTGGAGCGAAGCACGCGTCAAAGGTAATTAGCTTATCTTAATCTTGTGATTAATTTAATTATGTTTATGGTTTTATTTATTGCGAGTGCGGTCTTGTTTTTGGGTTTGTTTCCGCGGTGAGTCGGACTCACCAAACCCCAACAGTGGTATCAGAGCCTCGCTCGTTTATTTTTAAAATCATAATATTTTCAAGGTGTTTTTATGGCTTAATTTTTCTGGTTTTAAGTTGCTAATTAGATTAGTAACTCGTTTTTCCAATTTTTACCTCGTATTAGAGCTGTCTTCAGCTCCCGAACCCAGATTTCGACCCAAAAATAGTGAATTTTGGGTGGAAAAGGCGTTCTGGAAATGGTTTTACCCTTTTAGGACTCTGTTTTTAGCCAAAAACGACCAGAAATGCATTTTTCGAGGGATTTTTCGTTTTAACGAAAAATTTTAAGTCTTTCTAACCTTGAAAATTGATTGCATATTTATGGTGGTTATGAATTTGGTTCTTTCCTTTATTTATATGCAATTTTAGACCACTTTAAGCATGATTACTTGGTAGTAATTGGTGCTTTAAAGTTTGGTTTTATTTTTTCACATAATTGCAAATTAATTGCATTAAGTGTGAAATAGTTGTTCTTTGTTGCTTCCAAGTACTAAAGATTCAATCTTTATTTATGATAAGTGATTGAAACTTTGAGTTACTAAATTCCATGAATTTTGGTTAAACTTTGTTGATTTAATCATTTTTTAGTTGATTGGAATCATAAAGTTTAAAACTTGTGATTGAAATTGGTTTATCTTCATATTGGAAGATATAATTTATTCATGGAGTCACAAGTATTAAAGTTGGAGTCTTTATTGAACTTATGTTCAGTTTTCCAACTCCCTTTTATTTTGTCAAAATCTCAAGATTAATTTAAAGTGATTAAATTAATAGTGAGAATTGCCCTAATTTATTTTATTACACCAAGTTAAACCAATTTTATTAAAGAATGGTTCTTAGAAATAAATTTGGTTAATTGCATTTGGATGAATTATTTAAGTTGGACTTGTTATTTTTCTTTTTTCCTCAAAATTGATTCTAAAATTAATTTAGAATTGATTTATAATGTCACACACAAAATCGATAATTTTCGAAGCATTAGCACGCAACACGAGGCCTAAGAGCCCCGAGCTAGCTCTCGGCCAGCTGGGCTGCTCACGCAACCCATATGTGGCTGCCGAGGCTGCTGGGCACTTCGTTCTTAGGTGCTTGGTGCTGTGCGTGTGTGTGTGCGAGGAAGGGCGTGGGCTGCTGCTCGCTACCAGCAGCATAGCGCGCCAGCCAGCAGCAAGCAGCAGCATGGCGCAGCAGCAGCATAATGCTGTGCGCGCTGTGCGTGCTGCTACGCTTGGCTGGGCTGGGTGTAGCGCATGCGAGCACAAGCAGCCCACATGCATGCTTGGTGTTGCGGGGGTGCGCATGGGCATACTACGTGCTTGTTGTACGGAATGTACAATCCCATAATTGGCACAATAACCCCGGGTTATTAAGGCGATGCTATTTTAAAGTTAATTTTAGCGTTGCTTAATATGTAAATAAAGGTAATTTTTGGACTCCAAGTCTTAGTGCTAGGCACTTAGACATTTTGGAATACGTATTTTGCTTAAATTGTCGTTTTAATTATTTTAATTATTTTGTTTATTTTATTAAAATTTTTGGAGGCTAGGCCTCGGGTTTTGAGCGACATTTGCAAAATTAATTTTGGCAAATATTTGGGTTCACCGACTTTATTAATTGGATTAGTTAAGTTGGATGCGGAATTTAGTGGGAGCGTCTCTAAGTTATTACCATAACCGGTTAAAACAACTTTCACTAGTTTAATTAGGCGTGTTAATTGGATTAACCACCTAGATTAGTTACTAGTTCTCGCGCGTTTTATGCATTGTTACTTGTTTATCGTTGTAAAATGCATGGGCCATTCAAAGATAGTGAATGGATGAATGGAATGTAAAATTCTCTCACAGGTTTTATGAAATGGCAACTAGTGGGGCCCGATTAGGATAGAAAATACGGACTGTGATCCGTGATGTATTTTTGTAAATCTAAATACGGTCTGCGAACCGTTGAGTATTTTTGTACCTTAATATTTAGATTAGTCCTAATCGTAGATACTAGCAATTGTAATATTTTGGTCAAGTCTTGAAGACGGGGTTCTTAGAAGAAGGTGTTCTCGTTTGAGAATTGCGAGGGATGTCTATTAGGCAAGATGATTAAAAAGCCATTCTCCAAGTTGGGAGAAAGGGCAAGTGACTTATTGGGTCTTATACATACCGATTTATGTGGACCAATGAGCTAAACCACAAGAAATGGACATCGATATTTCATCACTTTCACAGATGACTATAGTAGATATGGCTATGTCTACCTCATGTCGCATAAATCTGAGTCATTTGAAAAGTTCAAAGAATTTCAGAGTGAAGTTGAAAATCATCTTGGCAAAAAAAAAATCAAAGCTCTTCGATCGTATCGAGATGGTGAATACTTGAGCCAAGAATTCGATGACCATCTGAAAGAAAAGGGTATACTTTCAGAATTGACACCTCCAGGAACTCCTCAATGGAACGGAGTATCCGAAAGGAGAAATCGGACCTTGTTATACATGGTACGATCAACAATGGGTCTTAGTGATATTCCTATCTCTTTCTAGGGACACGCACTTCTAAATGCGGCACTAACACTGAACCGTGCTCCATCAAAAGTTATAGAAAAGACTCCATATGAATTATGGACGAAGAAACCTCCTAGGTTATCTTTTCTAAAGATATGGGGATGCGAAGCATATGTCAAGAAACTGATTTCTGACAAACTTCATCCCAAATCTGACAAGGTTTACTTTGTGGGCTACCCAAAAGAAACCAAAGGGTATTACTTCTACAACAAATCGGAGAACAAAGTGTTTGTTGCTCGCGATGGTGTCTTTCTGGAGAAGGAGCACCTTTCTAAAATGACAAGTGGGAGGAAAATCGAACTCGACGAAGTTCGTGAGGATGAGCAACAAAATCATAATGACAGTCAAAGTGCTCAAACAGCATCTGTTGACGCAGGTCAAAATGATCAAAATGTGCAAAGTCGAACCGACAATGCAAATGCTCAATCCATTACCCTACGTAGGTGTCAGAGGCCGAGATCTCAACCTGATAGATATCTTGGTTTAGTATTAACCGAGAATCAGGACATCCTGATTATGGATGGAGATGAACCGGCAACCTACAAGCAAGCGATGGCAAGCACCGACTCTGCTAAATGGCAAGAGGCCATGAGATCTGAAATGGATTCCATGTTTGAAAATCAAGTCTGGGACTTGGTTGACTTACCCGAAGGTTATACACCTATTGGATGTAAGTGGATTTTCAAGTTGAAAACCGACAAAGATGGAAATGTATTCATTTACAAAGCTAGATTGGTGGCAAAAGGTTACAGACAAGTTCATGGTATTGATTACGATGAAACCTTTTCACCAGTCGCAATGCTTAAATCCGTTCGGATCCTCCTAGCGATTGCTGCATATTACAATTATGAAATATGGCAGATGGACGTCAAAACCGCCTTCCTTAATGGTTATTTGGAAGAAACTGTGTATATGACACAGCCTGAAGGTTTTGTCGACCAAAACAATGCTAGGAAAGTCTGTAAGCTTAAGAAGTCCATTTATGGATTAAAGCAAGCAAGCAGAAGTTGGAATCTACGATTCGATGAAGCCATCATTAAGTTTGGTTTTATCAAGAATCCAGATGAATCTTGTGTTTACAAGAAGGTCAGTGGGAGTGACATCGCCTTCCTAGTCTTATATGTCGATGACATATTGCTCATTGGAAACAGCATTCCGTTGTTAGAGTCTGTAAAGGCCTGGCTTGGAAAGTGCTTCTCAATGAAAGACTTGGGAGAGGCTCAGTACATACTAGGCATCAAGATCTATAGGGATAGATCGAAAAGGATGATTGGATTGAGTCAGAGTACTTAGATTGATAAGGTACTTGCTCGATTTGGCATGGAGGAGGCCAAGAGAGGTCACCTGCCAATGTCACAGGGCATAACCCTAAGCAAGAAGCAGTGTCCACAAACACCTGATGAGCGGGTAAGAATGAATCAGATTCCATATGCTTCGCTTATTGGATCGATCATGTATGCCATGATATGTACTAGGCCAGATGTATTGTATGCCTTGAGTGCTACGAGCCGTTACCAATCAGACCCAGGAGAGGCGCATTGGACTGCGGCCAAAAATATCCTAAAGTACCTGAAAAGGAACAAGGATAAATTCCTGGTGTATGGTGGTGCAAAGGCTTTAGTTGTGGAAGGTTATACCGACGCAAGCTTCCAGACAGACAGAGACGATTTCAAATCGCAATCTGGATATGTGTTCTGTATAAATGGAGGGGCGTTTAGTTAGAAGAGCGCAAAGTAGAGTACAACTGCAGATTCTACAACTGAAGCCGAATACTTAGCAGCTGCTGAAGCAGCTAAGGAGGCTGTTTTGATTCGTAAGTTCGTTGGTGAACTTGATGTTGTACCCTCTATAAAGGGTCCAATAACCCTCTATTGTGACAACAATGGAGCTATTGCTCAGGCCAGAGAGCCTAGGGAACATCAGAAGGTCAAACATGTCAAGCGGCGATTTCACATGATTCGAGAATGGAAATCAGAGGGTGAAATCAGAATTTGCAAGTTGGAACGGATGACAATGTAGCCGATCCACTTACTAAACCTTTGCCTCAAGTGAAGCACAACAAGCACGTTGAGGCAATGGGAATCAAGCATGTAGGAGACTGGCTTTGATTTCCTTGTTTAGTGTTTTAGTTAATTTTGAGAAAAATTAATGTAAGACGCTAAGGAAAACCATTCAAGTTTTGGAGTAATATAAAATTTCAATATTTTATTACTCCGTTATGCTATTTAATTGTGGTTTAGGATTAAATAATGAGTCCATTCGATTTTGAGAATATTCAAAATAGGGTATCAAGACCAGTCTTGGTAAGGAAACACCTATTAAGTGAACATTGAATATTATAATCGAAAATTATCCCTAATCAAGGTCATTTAAACGATGGACGATTAATGACCGATTGAGATTAGTGTGTAGTTTGATTTATAGCACCGTTTCATGTGCTACAAGGACATTATTGTCATAAATCATTTGCACAGGTATTGGTTTAGAACCATACTGGATCGACCTATGAGAATACTTTAAGAAATTAAAAAAATTTGTCATAAGTATACTTCTCATTATGGCTATCGGAACCTATTTCCTCGACCATGAGTATTGTGAGTTCTCTTGTTTGAGTACTAGTTCGCTTTGATGTTGTCAAACGTCTGTCGTAATAGGGGATTATAACGGCAACACTCGGGCGACTAGGTCCTCTCAGTAAGAGGAGCTACATTACAAGACTGGGAATGTCCCCCTTCTAAAATAGGGAAGATGTATTTGTTGTATACAAGGCCTCTCGTAGAGCGAGACTGTAAAATGCATGGCCGTGCTCGGATGGATTTTAGAAATCATCTTTTTATTGACAGTCGGACTCGAAATCGGGAAACACTTCTGGACGTAATAAGGATGACAAAATAAATCTTACCTTATAGTTCATGAAGAGACATTAAGCGACATAGGAAAAAGGCTGTACACAAAATGCGCACTTGTTCGGAAGGAAAAGTGGGAGATTGAAAGGAATGGTGTCCTTCGAACAAGTGTACTATTCCGTTAGTGGGTTCAGAATTATTAGAAAGCTAATATATTCAGTGAGGTCAAGTGATCGGAATTCCTGGGTGGAGGCCGCTTCCGATCAGTAATATTAATGAATAATTAATATTACAGCTTAATCTTGACTGAACCCTTCGAGTCACACCCAAGCATTCAACAAACCGAACCGACGAATTAATTCGGAAGGAATTAATGAGTCGACCGAGTAATATTTATTTAGACGTCGGAAATTCGAGCTTAGAGCGTCGAAACCGAGCGTCGGAAGTCGAGTCGAAAAATAGTGAAAGACGAGACGAGAAATAGTAATAAATCAACAAAAGACCAAAAATACCCCTAGCATCGGAATGCCCAAGCAAACCGAGTGCTTAGGGCGTATGGCCTAGCATGGTGGCTAGCATGCGCACCAAGCCGAGCCTAGGCTGGCTGGTGCGTGCTAACGCACCCATGCTAGCATCGCAAGGCTAGGCGCGCCAGCTCGCCACACCTAGCAGCAGCATGGCTAGGCCATTGCTTGCTGTCTAGCAGCGCTGGCCAAGGCCAGCAGCAGCCCGCACAAGCATGCTGGGCTTGCTGGCCAGCAGCACCTGGCAGCCCGCATGCGAGTGCTGGGCCTGCTGGGCTTGCTGGGCGTGGCTGCCACGGACAGCAGCACATGGCAGCCCACCTTGGCTGCCTTGGTGCCCAAGGGTGGGTGCCATATGGCTAGTGGTCCTTGAGTGTGTGTGGAGTGAGGTGGCCGGTTATGGGAGAGGGACTGGGGAGCAAGTTTCGTCCCCCCTTCTCAAGTGGTCCTCACCTAACCACTCACATGAGCTTGCCACTTGTTCATTTATTACTAGCTTGATTATTAATTTTATTTTAGCTTTAAAATAAAATGGAAAAATCATACTATCCCACATTGATGGGAGAGTAAATGATACTCCCATCATTTCCTATAAATACCTAAGTATAGGCATTGGGAATGATGCTTGAGTAAGAGTTGAAAAAGGCATCACAATTAGTGAAAACCTTTGATCTCAATATAATTACTCGGGTTTTATTGGTCGGGTCTTGCTAACCCCAAGACATTGGACCTAGTCGGTTTTGTTGGTGCGGGTGGACTTCGTTGGAGGTCTCCGTGTGAGCGGGACTTGAAGCTTTCAAGTAAGAGCTCATTTTGGAGCGAAGCACGCGTCAAAGGTAATTAGCTTATCTTAATCTTGTGATTAATTTAATTATGTTTATGGTTTTATTTATTGCGAGTGCGGTCTTGTTTTTGGGTTTGTTTCCGCGGTGAGTCGGACTCACCAAACCCCAACAGTTGTCACATAGCAATTTGAGTGGTATATCAATACCATTCACTATGCATAGACCTGTGACAAAATTCCTTAACCATAATGCATGGTTGGATGCCTCATAACAAGCTATGAATTCTGCTTCCATGGTGGAAGTAACAGTAAGAGTCTATTTGACACTTTTCCAAGACACAGCTCCTTTAGCTACGACAAAGATGTAGCCATATGTGGATTTCAAGCTATCTTGACATCCAGCAAAGTAAGAATCAGTGTATCCAACGATCTCAAGTTGATCTAGCCTTCTGTATGTGAACGTGTAATCCTTTGTTCTCTGCAAATACCGCATAACCCTCTTTACTGCTTTCCAATGATCAAATCCTGGATTGCTTAGGTATCTGCCCAACATTCCAACAATGTATGCAATATGTGGACGGGTAAAAACTTGAGCATACATAAGGCTCCCTATAGCTGATGCATAAGGGATCTTCTTCATTTCTTTATTCTCAAAGTCATTCTTTGGGCATTGATTGAGACAGAACTTATCTCCCTTAGCCACAGGAGTATCACCTGGTTTACAGTCTTGCATGCCAAACCTTTTCAAAACTTTCTCGATATAGCCCTTTTGTGACAATCCAAGAGTGCCTAGATGACGATCTCAATGCATTTGTATCCCTAACACAAAAGAGGCGTCCCCAAGATCTTTCAATTCATCTCAAAGTGGTTTGATATAAATCTCTTGGTGTTGTGCAAATATCCTATAACGTTGTTGGCAAGCAATATGTCATCAACATATAAAACCAGGAAAACATGCTTACTCCCACTAAACTTATGGTACACACAATCATCAACTGCAATTGTCTCAAAACCATGAGACATAATAACTTGATGAAACTTAAAGTACCATTCACGAGAAGCATGTTTGAGTCCATAGATGGATTTCTTTTATTTGCAAACCATTTTCTTTGAATCTTTTGAAACAAAGTTTTCTGGTTGCTGCATATAGATAGTTTCCTCAATGTCACCATTGAGAAATATTGTCTTAACATCCATCTGATGTAACTCAAGATCATAATATGCTACAAGTGCCATCATAAACCTAAAGGAGTCTTTTGAAGAAACCGGTGAATAAGTCTCCTTATAATCAATGCCTTCATTTTGAGTATAGCCCTTAGCAACAAGAAGAGCCTTACGCCTTATCACATTGCCATTTGAATCCCTTTTGGTCTAAAAAATCCATTTACAACCAATGGGTTTCACACTTTCTGGCAATGAAACAAGGTCCCAAACATCATTGTCCATCATGGACTTAATTTCCTCATTCATGGCATCAATCCACTCTTGAGAGTTAGGGCCTTCAATGGCTTGGCGAACGATGATTGGGTCATCATCCACCAATTCTTTATCCAACTCTTGTTCTTGAAGTAGTGCAACAAATTCTTCGCTAATTTCATTGTTATCCTCCTGTTCTTGGAGAAAAACAATGTAGTCATCTGAAATTGCACTTCTTCTTTCTCTAGTGGATCTCCTTAAAGGCATTAGTTCTTGAAGTAGTTGAGTTTGTTCATCATGAATATCCTGTTGATTCTGAATAGGGAAATCATTTTGATTTTCTTGAGTTGTACCTTCAATCATCCCAAGAATTAATGTCTGATCATGATTGATAACAACTGAAGGAAGAGAAACTTGTTCCTCTTTCGAAAATAAACTCTTTAACCTTATCTTCCCCTCCAAACTCAACATCTTCAAAAAATCTAGCATTTCCCGTCTCAAAAATTGATCTATTTGTGGGATCATAAAATTTATACCCCTTAGACCTTTCAGGGTACCTTACAAAGTAACAACTGACAGTTCTAAGTCCAGTTTATTTTCATCTTGCCTATAAGGTCTTGCCTCAACTAGACAACCCCAAACGTGTAGGTGTTTTATACTGGGTTTCTTACCAGTCCATAGTTCATAAGGGGTTTTAGAAGCTGCCCTAGTTGGTACTCTATTGAGAATATAAGTTGCGGTCTTAATTGTCTCTCCCCAAAGGGATTCTGGTAAGGTAGAGTGACTAACCATACTCCTTACCATCTCCTTTAATGTTTTATTGCGCCTCTCAGCTACACCATTCATTTGAGGTGATCCTGGCATGGTCTATTAAGGGACAATCATATTCCTCTAGGAATTTAGCAAATGGCCCTGGACGTTGTTCACCAGATCCGTCATTTCTGCCATAGTATTCACCACACGGTCAGATCTGACTTTCTTAATTGTTTTCCCAAGTTAATTTTCAACTTCCGCTTTATAAGATTTGAACACATCCAATGCTTGGGATTTCTCATGAATTAAATATAGGTAGTCATAACGAGAATAGTCGTCAATGAACGTAATAAAATATTGTTGACCATTCCAAGAAGTTGTAGGAAATGGTCCAGAAATGTCCGTATGTATTAGTTCTAAGACATCTAAAGCTCGTTCGGCTCCTAATTTCCTTTTGTCTATTTGTTTCCCTTTGATACAATTAATACATACATCAAAATCTGAAAAATCAAGGGAATAAAGAATTCCATCTGACACAAGTCTTTGAACTCTATGTTTAGAAATATGTCCTAAACGTTTGTGCCAAAGTGAAGAAGAATTTTCATTTGCTAATTTTCTTTTGGTACCACTAGAACCGACATGCAAACTTTCATTAGATGAAGCAATAGTATCCAACAAATATAGGTTGTCAAATCAAAATTAAGAACCAGATCCAACTAACTTTGAATTATAAAAAAGACTAACTTTATTTTTTCCAAAAGAACAAAAATAACCAGATTTATCCAATGTAGAAACAGAAATTAAATTCCGCCTAAAAGACGGTACAACAAAAGTCTCTTTTAAATCCAAATAATATCCAGTCTTTAATTACAACCTAAAAGTGCCTATAGCTTCAATTTCAATTGCCTTGCCATCACCCACATAGATGTATCTTTCACCATCACTCGGTTTTCGGCAACTCAGGCAACCCTGCATGGACACACTTATGTGAGTAGTAGCACTAGAATCTAGCCACCAAGTGTGTTTAGGTACCGAAATTAGATTAACCTTAGAACAGACATAAGAAAGAAACATACCCTTTTTCGCACGCCATGCGTGGTACTTAGTGCATTGTTTCTTCTTGTGAGTCATCCCACTACAAAAGAAGCATCCAAATGCTTTTGTTTCAGCCTTCTCTTCCTTATGTTGCTTCTTTTGTGGTTGCGAAACCGCATCCTTACCCTTCTCCCTTTTCTTGCCATTCTTAGAGGAAGATGCGAAGTGAGCACTTTCTGTGTTTTCTTGCTTCAATCTCTCTTCCTCTTGAACACAATGAGAAATGAGCTCATTTAGAGTCCATTTCTCCTTTTGACAGTTATAACTGACCTTAAACTGACTGAACTGTTTAGGAAGAGATATCAAAACCAAATGCACGAGCAAGTCATCAGACAGCTCTAACTTTAGTGCCTTTAATTTTGAAGCAATATGAGACATTTCCATAATGTACTCCCTTATGTTCCCTGTTCCTTTATACTTTTGGGAAACAAGACTACTCAAGAGAGTGCTTATTTTAGCCTTTTTGTTTTTAGCAAAACGTTTTTCAAATTCTGTATGGAACGATTTGGCATTATCTTCTTCGGAAATAGTGCCCCTGAATGACTCCGGAATTGCATGTTTCATGATCATAAGACACATGCGATTTGAGCGTTCCCACTTCTCCATATTCCCCTTTTCAATTGAGGAACTAGAATCCGTTAGAGCAGTAGGACGCTCAACTCGAAGAGCAAGGTCTACACAAAAGAGGTTACTTTGGTAACATATTGTTTCAATTTTATAAACCCAAAATATGAAACACAATATTAGTTTTACACAATTGTCAAATATAAAAAATCTGATTTAATCTCAATATATAAATCATGCAATTATATTATTCTTGATTTATGCATGCTTAACGATCAGAATAAGAATTTGGAGTATGTATTAGCATCCAATTCAAGAATGCAATTTGATTCTACAACGTAAGTCAATAATGAATCATGGAAAGATTAGTATAAGACAAAATAGCCGAAAAAATACCATAGATCGCAAAATAGTTAAATAACTTTCACCCTACGATCAAATCCAATCATCCAAAACCCACACAAATCAACAATTTATAACAGTGCACCAATAAAAGTATACAGATATGGATGTAATCAATTGAATGAGCATGATAACATATTTTTTTTTGGTGTTCTACCCGGTTCACCCTTTGTAAGTCCTTTCTTTTGTTGTTGCGGGGGATCGAACACAGGTTCTCCCTATCATGTGTAGTCCCAATCACCACTACACCAACACCCAATTGGTAGCATGATAGCATATTAGCCGCATATAATTCATACAATTAACAAACCAAATTATTATTCATATACAACAAATTAGCCGAAACGAAAATACTCCATTAACACATACAATACTTCGTTTCAACAAAATAAATGGAAATAACGGCCACATGAATTAATTAATAACAAGACGCAATACGGCAATAGTTTCACGATAATTCATATCCAATCAAACGATTGATTAAACCAAAACCACGGAATGAAATTAACTGACTAATCCAATATGAACGAGGCTCATGATACCACTTGTTACGATTAATTCCTACAATATACTTAATCTTCATATCAAATTAATTAGTGATACATAATTGCAGAAGTGTACCTGATTCCATGACAATTGATCGAATCCCTTCTTGATTATGCTTCTTCTAGTAGATAAACACTCTAGGGTTTCTCTCTATTGATGGGATATAACTGAGAGTCTATTGTATGTACTACTAGGGACCATAACCCTAGATGTCTATTTATATATAGACCCCCTTCCCTAATCCGCCGATCATGCATTAGTAAAGGTACAACGGTCTCTACACATAAAGCTAAACCCATACTCTATAAAAGACGTAACAAGCCCAATAATAATCATTACTTTAAATGGATCACTTAAATTTTGGGCTAAATTACATGACAGCGTATAAAGACAATCATCAACGTATAATTCACGTACATTATTATTGTATTCAGGTCCATAAATTTCTTACATGAATACTTCAATTCCTTTTGTTGAAAAACCACGTCACGTATTACCTTTAATCGGTCAGAATGTAGGGTAGAACAGGTTGTATATTGTTCTGTACAAATGATTACTCTTAGATTTTCTTACATTCTTTATGGTAACTGTTAATAATTAGTGGTTCGTGGAGGCATGGTACATCAATTTTAATTAAATCCTTGAGGGTTGGTAAAGGTTTACCGTCAAATTTAGCTCATGCACAACCAACACAAATTACCTAATCCGGGGGTTATCGGGGAATAACCGCTTCAATGCTAAAGGTAGCAATTTGATAAGAAGAATAAATGAGAAGGTAAGAAAATATTTCTAGAGAGACAAAGAGATAAAGTTAAAGAGAGAGAGAGAGAGAGAGATTGTACCTTATAATGAAAATATGCTTGGGTATTTATAAGAAGATAACTAAGCTGGTGCCAACTATAAACATAAGTGGCAGACCGACCCTGTAGATAGTAGGTGCCTACGTGGCCTGAAGCAGCTCTCCACGTGGCCAAAAAAGGCCGACATGGATGTTAAGCCGGTTTGCTAATCAAGACATGATTAGCTGCATAAATGAATATGTGCGATTAATTCTTGACGGTATCAGCACTATCCCGTACAACTAGCCCCCCAAGAAAGGGCGTCAGTAATACGGATGTGCTTACTTTATACAACCGAGAGGTGTAGTTTTCATTATGATATGAAGCTTGGAAAAGAAAGAGAAGAGAAAACACTAGAATAAAAAATATCCTATTTGCCCTCAAAGCGGGCTATGTACGGATAGTACTTTGCTTAATTGATAAAACACGAGATTAAAAAACTCTAATTTTCCCCCAAAGTGAGCTAAGTACCGATAGTACTTGGCACAATTGATAAAATACGGTGTCTACATACAGGGATTTGGGCGGGAAAAATTAAAAAGTCATGGGACACGTGTCAACCATCGAATATGACTTAGTTCAAAAGGCGTTTTTTCTCAACTGTTGGATTGCATGCATGAACTGCCAAATTAATCGACATTATTAACTGAGGTATAAATACCTCAAAAATGGGCGAATTTCATCATTTTAGAATCAAATTTCTAAAAATTTCGCCAGACCCTCTCTGAAAAATTGTTTGTGGCGATTTTTGTTCTACGACGAAGAACCTTGCAAACTCAAGTCGATGAAACAATTCTTCATTTTCGTATGTTTCGAAATCATTTCTCTAAGATTCTCATAGCAAAACGCCTAGTCTTCAAGAGGTAAATAACCCAAACTTTTTATTTTTCCCTTTTTCTTCTTCTTTTTTTTTTAAATTTTATTTTTTCGTAAGAAATTGTCGGTCAGTGTTTGTCGTTGGCGGTGGGCTTTGTGTAGAGAGTATTACAAGCATCCCACACTTGAGCCCCACTGTGACCATACATTTAAGCATGGTGGTGTCCAAAGGGAAGGAAGTTAGTATAAAAGAGTCGCCAACAAGTTTTAGGAACTTTTAAACCGTTCATATATAGGGTGAAGGTTACACCCCTTCACGATCCATGATATCGCCAACTCCATAGTGGTCCTGAACCATGATTGGATATTCAGGGATGAAGATACAAATCTAACCTAAAAGAGATTGAACCTGTCTTAAAAATAGGCCTCTACTTTATTCTTCTCATATTCATGTGCACTTTGGACTAACATACAATTAATAGGTTAACCCTAAACCTGTTTAATCTTTGTTGGTTGAATATTATTGAACAAACAAATATATTATAGGCGATCACTTGAATTATAATCATATTAGCCAAAAAAATATTATTAATTATCTTATTAAACGTAATTACAAGTAAAAATTCCCTTTAAACATGCAAGAGAGGTGTGATCAAGCAATAACAATAATAATATATCAAGAAAAAATATATAACAACAATCATCTATCATCATAATAATAATATTCTCAATAAAGCATAATTATATTATTAGCAAGTTCCTAGGCATGATACTAACAAGATTAATAACAAATCCTAGCATGTCACTAAACATTAAAGATCAAAACTTTATCCCTAACATGATACTAACATGATATTAGAAAGAATAGGAAGAAACCTAAACATGATACTAGAAAGCAATTAAAGGATCCTAACATGATACTAGGAATTAAAACAATTAAAGCATGATTTCTATATCATAAGAATAATAGAGTAATTAAATTACATACTTCGATTCCTCGTATCTCTTTCTAATAATAAAATACACACTTTAGTATATTCAAGGAAAATATTAAATCAAACAATTAAATCGAATAAATGAAATAGAGATTTAGGACCAAGCCTTTAGAAATTATCAACCTCTCACGTCTAAAGGAAGACAACTTCAAACTTGGCTAGGTGTGTCTAGAACTCGTGAATGCGGAATTTTGTGAAAGGGAAGGTTTAGCAAGAGAGATAAGAATAAGATTCTAGCTTTTAGAGAATTAAGGATGATTATAGGATTGTGAATGAATAAAAATGTAGAAATACGATTCCTATTTATAAGAAAATAGTTCAGAATCGATAGAAAAGAATCAGAATTTGAATCGGAATAAAACTGACCCTTGTTGCAAGCGACAAAGTCTAGCCCGAAATGACAATGCAAGCATCACGCATGGTGACAGGCTCTGTCGTTTGGCAATAGCTTTGTCGTTTAGCGCTAATTAAAATATAAAACACGCTTTTGTACGGAATCCTCTTCTTAATATAATTAAGCAATTTAAACTTAGTTTTAATTAGTTTTGAATAAGATTATATCAAAATAAAACACTTGTTTTATTTCAAACCAAATTAATTATTTTTCTAAAAAAAATAATTATCAATCCTAATGCTATTAGAACTAAAAATAACCTTCTAGACGATTCTAGAAGATAAGAATTATTCCTAATATTTTTAGGAATAATAATTAATGGGCCCTCCACTAGACCATTGGGCCATAAAATCGTTTTAGACCTAATTTAGTATCTTGGCCATAACTTTCTCATTATTCATCGGAATTAGGCTTATAATATGTCATTGGAAAGCTCTTTACGAGCTCGACCCAACTATATTATGATTGAACCCTTGTTATGGACCAAACTAATTGGACTAGCTACTTTCATAAAATAGGGAAGATTTTCGAAAACGGAAAAAAAAAAAGATTTTATTAAAACGATTGCATCACAAGACTTTTCACTTTTTCAACTCAATCGATAATCAAGCAACGTGAAAAGTATTGACAAGGGAATAAACGCGTCGTCAAATGCCTATCCCTAGATCAAATACAATTTATACAACCTAAACAAACCTAATATGAGTACAAGGCAAGCATAGGGGTCGAACCACATGGAACGAATAAACACCACCAAATGTTATCCACAATTAAGCTAGTCTGAAATAGGAGATAAATAAACTAATGTCTAAACACACTAAAACTAGAAGTAAAACACTAAGCGAAATGGTCTAGGAATAGCAATCACTCAAGCTTGAACAAAGACATAGAAGTTGAATAAATTATGAACTTAACATGCTCGAATATTGATATAAGAGGTCCAATCTAGCCACCTGTCGGGGTTCATTGGCTTCTCCTAACATAGCCTCTATGCTTCCACATTAGAACCATATACTAGGAGCTGCTATCAAATAACAATCGATACAAATGAATCTTGCTAGGTCCACTGTCGCATCTTCAAACAATAATTCACTCCCAATCAAGTAACAACATGCATTTTGCAATTAGATTGAAGAATATCAACCATATAAAGATTTTAATCACAAATAAATCAATTACAAACCCTAGAACATGCTCAAGGTCCATGATATGTCCAATTTATATAGTGTTTTACACCCGTCCCTTGGTCATAATTAGTAGTGTTTTTGGCTCTTTAGAGCCACTTTTATTACTAATTGGTGTTTTCTAGTGTTTTCGTAGATTTGGTTGACTTTTGTAGGGATTTACACTTTTGGAGCATTTTCCCGAGATATTATGGAGCAATGGTAGGGTAAAGTCGTATCCCCTAATCAAAAATAATTACCTAATTCACTAACTAAAGTAGATAGGGAAGTAGGGTCGATCTCCACAGGGAAACAAGTCTTTTTACTCCTAATTAAATATTATAATCTAAATTATTTAAGTAACCAATATTAAAAGTTGAATATGAAACTAAACTAAAAAGAGTAGGAAAAGGGAGAAAATAATATATAAAAGGATCTAGGGCATAGGTTCATCAATAAATAATACTCCGGGGTAAAATAGGGTAATCAATCATTGACATTGCATAAATAACATGATTAACAGGCTCTCGCAATTTATTAACCAACATAGACCTAACAGGCTCTCGCAATTTACTAGATCTAAGTTCTTATCGAAAATAGCCTTTAATATCAAATTAACATCTGCTCGATTCATCAATTTAATATTGCTATACTTTTACAAGCCGCAATCGCAAAACATTAAAACAATCCAATAAGAAATCATCATGTAATACCAACAATCAATAATAGTCAATCATCAATGCATCAATTAACCAGATTGTAAAGGGCTCTCGCTACTTATTACAATCACACAATTAATTTACCGGTATTAAATCTCATCTCTCGAATCTTGACTTAACCATTTATAAATTAACTTGCCTATTGAAACTAGACCTAAACATTAATTCTCATCTCTCGATTCTTAAATTAATATTGTCAAACTCATGCATAAAAGATAGGCCTAATCTAGTCACATAGCATTAAATCAATCAATAGGAAATTAATCTAGCATTGATAATTAACAACAATAATTTACCCCTTCATATTATTTATTAGATCCCCATAAACCCTAGAAATTAAACTACTCACACATATTAAAAACTAAACTAATCAAAACAATAAAATAAAACATGGTGAAAGGAATAAAATAAATAACTAAGATTAAGGGAAGAGAAATCGTTACCTAAATAAATCTGGAATTAAAGAAAGAATTAAGAACAAAGGTTTAGAGAGAGATTAAGAGAGAAAAAACTAAGTAGAGAGAGAAAGTCTAAGAGAAAAGGTTAAGAGAAGAGGAAGAGAAGAAGAAGAGAGAAGAAGATCTCCCCAAAAGAAGAGACAATCTAAAAACGTATTACGGAGGAGTATTTATACTCCGCACAAAAATCCTAAACTAAAACAAATTAAAACGACGCTAATCGTCCCCTAAAAATACACGCGCCCGATCGGGCGAGGCACCGCCCGATCGGGCGCGCCTTTTTTATCTCTAATAGCAATCTCGCGCCCGGCCGGGCGCGTCACCGGGCGCTTCTCTCGCCCGGCCGGGCGCGCCTCCGGGCGCCAGCCTTTTTGGCCGGGCGGATCATTTGGGCCACTATTTGGACTTCGATTGGGCTCCAATTCTTCGGGCCAATCTGGGTTTCCTCTTTGGGTCTTGAATACTCGGTCCAAATGCCCCGGTATCACCTATATCGAGCCCTTAATCACCGGTTCGATGTCTTTAACCGGCCCTGGGCTATAAACTCTGGTCGTGCTTCTCCAATGTTCGCGATTGCTCCAAAATATCTCGGGAAAATACTCCAAAAGCATAAATCCCTGCAAAAGTCAACCAAATCTACGAAAACACTAGAAAACACCAATTAGTAATAAAAGTGGCTCTAAAGAGCCAAAAACACTACTAATTATGACCAAGGGACGGGGGTAAAATACTATATAGAATGGACACATCAAGCAACTACAAGCATTGGAGAAACACGACCAGTTTCTATAGCCCAGGGTCGGTTAGAACCATCGAACCGGT